>NC_090445.1:623515207-633351024 GCF_031143425.1 Pleurodeles waltl | reverse complement strand
CAGCATCCATTTTTTGACAGAAAACAGAGGTGTTTTTTGCAAGTGCCTGACCTGTAGATTTTGGCCTCTAGCTCAGCCGGCACCAGAGGAAACCTACCAACCCTGAGCATTTTTGAAAACTAGAGACCTAGGGGAATCCAAGATGGGGTGACTTGTTGGGGCTCTGACCAGGTTCTGTTACCCAGAATCCTTTGCAAACTTCAAAATTTGGCTAAAAAAACACGGTTTCCTCACATTTCGGTGACAGAAATTTCTGGAATCTGAGAGGAGCCACAATTTCCTTCTACCCAGTGTTCCCCCAAGTCTCCCGATAAAATGATACCTCACTTGTGTGGGTAGGCCTAACGCCCGCGGCAGGAAAGGCCCCAAAACACAACGTGGACATATCCCATTTTTTGACAGAAAACAGAGGTGTTTTTTGCAAAGTGCCTACCTGTAGATTTTGGCATCTAGCTCAGCCGGCACCTAGTGAGACCTACCAAACCTGGGCATTTTTGAAAACTAGAGACCTAGGGGAATCAAAGATGGGGTGACTTGTGGGGCCCTGACCAGGTTCTGTTACCCAGAATCCTTTGCAAACCTCAAAATTTGGCTAAAAAAAAATGTTTTCCTCACATTTCGGTGACAGAAAGTTCTTGAATCTGAGAGGTGCCACAAATTTCCTTCCACCCAGCCTTCCGCCAAGTCTTCCGATAAAAATGATTCCATCATTGTTTGGGTAGGCCTAGCGCCCGTGACAGGAAATGCCCCAAAACACAACGTGGACACATTCCATTTTTTGACAGAAAACAGAGTTGTTTTTTTGCAAAGTGCCTACCTGTTGATTTAGCCCTCTAGCTCTGCCGGCACCTAGGGAAACCTACCAACCCTGGGGCATTTTTGAAAACTAGAGACCTAGGGGAATCCAAGATGGGGTGACTTGTGGGGCTCTGACCAGGTTCTTTTACCCAGAATTCTTTGCAAACTTCAAAATTTGGCTAAAGAAACACGGTTTCCTCACATTTCGGTGACAGAAAGTTCTGGAATCTGAGAGGAGCCACAAATTTCCTTCTACCCAGCGTTCCCTCAAGTCTCCCGATAAAATGATACCTCACTTGTGTGGGTCGGCCTAGCGCCCGTGACAGGAAATGCCCCAAAACACAACGTGGACATATCCCATTTTTTGGACAGAAAACAGAGGTGTTTTTTGCAAAATGCCTACCTGTAGATTTTGGCCTCTAGCTCAGCCGGCACCTAGGGGAACCTACCATACCTGTGCATTTGTTAAACTAGACACCTAGGGGAATCCAAGATGGGGTAACTTGTGGGGCTCTGACCAGGTTCTGATACCCAGAATCCTTTGCAAACCTTAAAAATTGGCTAAAAAACACATTTTCCTCACATTTCGGTGATAGAAAAGTTCTTGAATCTGAGAGGTGCCACAAATTTCCTTCCCACCCAGCCTTCCGCCAAGTCTTCCGATAAAAATGATTCCATCACTTGTTTGGGTAGGCCTAGCGCCCGCGACAGGAAATGCCCCCAAAAACACAACGTGGACACATTCCATTTTTTGACAGAAAACAGAGGTGTTTTTTGCAAAGTGCCTACCTGTAGATTTAGGCCTCTAGCTCAGCCGGCACCTAGGGAAACCTACCAACCCTGGGCATTTTTGAAAACTAGAGACCTAGGGGAATCCAAGATGGGGTGACTTGTGGGGCTCTGACCAGGTTCTTTTACCCAGAATCCTTTGCAAAACTTCAAAATTTGGCTAAAAAAACACGGTTTCCTCACATTTCGGTGACAGAAAGTTCTGGAATCTGAGAGGAGCCACAAATTTCCTTCTACCCAGCGTTCCCCAAGTCTCCCGATAAAAATGATACCTCACTTGTGTGGATAGGCCTAGCGCCCGCGACAGGAAATGCCCCAAAACACAACGTGGACATATCCCATTTTTTGACAGAAAACAGAGGTGTTTTTTTGCAAAATGCCTACCTGTAGATTTTGGCCTCTAGCTCAGCTGGCACTTAGGGAAACCTACCGAAACATGTGCATTTTTAAAAACTGGAGACCTAGGGGAATCCATGATGGGGTGACCTGTGCGGCTCTGACCAGGTTCTGTTACCCAGAATCCTTTTCAAAACCTCCAAAGTTGGCTAAAACAACACGTTTTCCTCACATTTCGGTGACAGAAAGTTCTGGAATTTGAGAGGAGCCACAAATATCCTTCCCCGCAGTGTTCCCCCAAGTCTCCCGATAAAAATGATACCTCACTTGTGTGGGTAGGCCTAATGCCTGCAGCAGGAAAGGCCCCAAATCACAACGTGGACACATCCCATTTTTTGACAGAAAACAGAGGTGTTTTTTGGAAGTGCCTACCTTTAGATTTGGCCTCTAGCTCAGCCGGCACCAGGTGAAACCTACCAACCCTGAGCATTTTTAAAAACTAGAGACCTAGGGGGAATCCAAGATGGGGTGACTTGTGGGGCTCTGACCAGGTTCTGTTACTCAGTATCCTTTGCAAACTTCAAAATTTGCTAAAGAAACATGGTTTCCTCACATTTCGGTGACAGAAAGTTTCTGGAATCTGAGAGGAGCCACAAATTTCCCTTCTACCCCAGCGTTCCCTCAAGTCTCCCGATAAAAATGATACCTCACTTGTGTGGGTAGGCCTAGCGCCCGCTGACAGGAAATGCCCCAAAACACAACGTGGACACATCCCATTTTTTGACAGAAAACAGAGGTGTTTTTTTGCAAAGTACCTACCTGTAGATTTTGGCCTCTAGCTCAGCCGGCACCAGGGGAAACCTACCAACCCTGAGCATTTTTGAAAACTAGAGACCCAGGGGAATCCAAGATGGGGTGACTTGTGGTGCCCTGACCAGGTTCTGTTACCCAGAATCCTTTACAAACTCAAAATTTGGCTAAAAAAACACGTTTTCCTCACATTTCGGTGACAGAAAGTTCTTGAATCTGAGAGGTGCCACAAATTTCCTTCCACCCAGCCTTCCGCCAAGTCTTCCGATAAAAATGATTCCATCACTTGTTTGGGTAGGCCTAGCGCCCGCGACAGAAATGCCCCAAAAACACAACGTGGACACATCCCATTTTTTGACAGAAAACACAGGTGTTTTTTGCAAAACGCCTACCTGTAGATTTTGGCCTCTAGCTCAGCCGGCACCAGGGGAAACCTACCAACCCTGAGCATTTTTGAAAACTAGAGACCTAGGGGAATCCAAGATGGGGTGACTTGTGGGGCTCTGACCAGGTTCTGTTACCCAGAATCCTTTGCAAACTTCAAAATTTGGCTAAAAAAACACGGTTTCCTCACATTTCGGTGACAGAAACTTCTGGAATCTGAGAGGAGCCACAAATTTCCTTCTACCCAGCGTTCCCCCAAGTCTCCTGATAAAATGATACCTCACTTGTGTGGGTAGGCCTAACGCCCGCGGTAGGAAAGGCCCCAAAACACAACGTGGACACATCCCATTTTTTGACAGAAAACAGAGGTGTTTTTTGCAAAGTGCCTACCTGTAGATTTTGGCCTCTAGCTCAGCCGGCACCTAGTGAGACCTACCAAACCTGGGCATTCTTTGAAAACTAGAGACCCAGGGGAATCCAAGATGGGGTGACTTGTGGGGCCCTGACCAGGTTCTGTTACCCAGAATCCTTTACAAACCTCAAAATTTGGCTAAAAAAAAACGTTTTCCTCACATTTCGGTGACAGAAAGTTCTGAATCTGAGAGGTGCCACAAATTTCCTTCCACCCAGCCTTCCGCCAAGTCTTCCGATAAAAATGATTCCATCACTTGTTTGGGTAGGCCTAGCGCCCGCGACAGGAAATGCCCCAAAACACAACGTGGACACATCCCATTTTTTGACAGAAAACAGAGGTGTTTTTTGCAAAGTGGCCTACCTGTAGATTTTGGCCTCTAGCTCAGCCGGCACAGGGGAAACCTACCAACCCTGAGCATTTTTGAAAACTAGAGACCTAGGGGAATCCCAGATGGGGTGACTTGTGGGGCTCTGACCAGGTTCTGTTACCCAGAATCCTTTGCAAACTTCAAATTTGGCTAAAAAAAAACGGTTCCTCACATTTCGGTGACAGAAAGTTCTGGAATCTGAGAGGAGCCACAAATTTCCTTCTACCCAGCGTTCCCCCAAGTCTCCTGATAAAAAATGATACCTCACTTGTGTGGGTAGGCCTAACGCCCGTGGTAGGAAAGGCCCCAAAACACAACGGTGGACACATCCCATTTTTTGACAGAAAACAGAGAAGTTTTTGCAAAGTGCCTACCTGTAGATTTTGGCCTCTAGCTCAGCCGGCACCTAGTGAGACCTACCAAACCTGGGCATTTTTTAAAACTAGAGACCCAGGGGAATCCAAGATGGGGTGACTTGTGGGGCCCTGACCAGGTTCTGTTACCCAGAATCCTTTGCAAACCTCAAAATTTGGCTAAAAAAAAACGTTTTCCTCACATTTCGGTGACAGAAAGTTCTTGAATCTGAGAGGAGCCAAAAATTTCCTTCCACCCAGCGTTCCCCCAAGTCTCCCGATGAAATGATACTAACTTGCGTGGGTAGGCCTAGCGCCCCGCGACAGGAAATGCCCCAAAACACAATGTGGACACATCCCATTTTTTGACAGAAAACAGAGGTGTTTTTTGCAAAGTGTCTACCTGTAGATTTTGGCCTCTAGCTCAGCCGGCACCTAGTGAGACCTACAAAACCTGGGCATTTTTGAAAACTAGAGACCTATGGGAATCCAAGATGGGGGTGACTTGTTTGGCTCTGACAGGTTCTGTTACGCAGAATCCTTTGCAAACCTCAAAAATTGGCTAAAAAACACATTTTCCTCACAGTTCTTGAATCTGAGAGGTGCCACAAATTTCCTTCTACCCAGCATTCCCCCAGGTCTCCCGATAAAACTGATACCTCACTTGTGTGGGTAGGCCTAGCGCCCCGCGACAGGGAATGCTCCAAAATACAATGTGGACACATCCCATTTTTTGACAGAAGACAGGGGTGTTTTTTGTAAAGTGCATACCTGTAGTTTTTGGCCTCTAGCTCAGCCGGCACCTAGGGAAACCTACCATACCTGTGCATTTGTTAAAACTAGAGACCTTGGGGAATCCAAGATGGGGTTGACTTGTGGGGCTCTGACCAGGTTTCTGTTACCCAGAATTTTTTGCAAACCTCAAAAATTGGCTAAAAAAACACATTTTCCTCACATTTCGGTGATAGAAAGTTCTTGAATCTGAGAGGTGCCAAAAATTTCCTTCCACCCAGCGTTCCTCCAAGTCTCCTGATAAAAAAAGATACTAACTTGTGTGGGTAGGCCTAGCGCACGCGACAGGAAATGCCCCAAAAACACAACATGGACACATCCCATTTTTTGACAGATAACAGAGGTGTTTTTTTGCAAAGTGCCTACCTGTAGATTTTGGCCTCTAGCTCAGCCGGCACCTAGGAAAACCTACCAAACCTGTGCATTTTTTAAAACTAAAGACCTAGGGGAATCCAAGATGGGGTGACTTGTGGGCCCTGACCAGGTTCTGTTACCCAGAATCCTTTGCAAACCTCAAAATTTGGCTAAAAAAAAATGTTTTCCTCACATTTCGGTGGACAGAAAGTTCTTGAATCTGAGAGGTGCCACAAATTTCCTTCCACCCAGCCCTTCCGCCAAGTCTTCCGATAAAAAATGATTCCATCACTTGTTTGGGTAGGCCTAGCGCCCGTGACAGGAAATGCCCCAAAACACAACGTGGACACATTCCATTTTTTGACAGAAAACAGAGTTGTTTTTTGCAAAGTGCCTACCTGTAGATTTAGCCCTCTAGCTCAGCCGGCACCTAGGGAAACCTACCAACCCTGGGCATTTTTGAAAACTAGAGACCTAGGGGAATCCAAGATGGGGTGACTTGTGGGGCTCTGACCAGGTTCTTTTACCCAGAATCCTTTGCAAACTTCAAAATTTTGGCTAAAAAAACACAGTTTCCTCACATTTCGGTGACAGAAAGTTCTGGAATCTGAGAGGAGCCACAAATTTCCTTCTACCCAGCGTTCCCCCAAGTCTCCCGATAAAAATGATACCTCACTTGTGTGGGTAGGCCTAGCGCCCGCGACAGGAAATGCCCTAAAACACAACGTGGACACATCCCATTTTTTGACAGAAAACAGAGGTGTTTTTTGCAAAATGCCTACCTGTAGATTTTGGCCTCTAGCTCAGCCGGCACTTAGGGAAACCTAACAAAACCTGTGCATTTTTAAAAACTAGAGACCTAGGGGAATCCATGATGGGGTGACCTGTGGGGCTCTGACCAGGTTCTGTTACCCAGAATCCTTTTCAAACCTCAAAAGTTGGGTAAAAAACACGTTTTCCTCACATTTCGGTGACAGAAAGTTCTGGAATTTGAGAGGAGCCACAAATTTCCTTCCCCCCAGTGTTCCCCCAAGTCTCCCGAAAAAAATGATACCTCACTTGTATGGGTAGGCCTAATGCCCGCAGCAGGAAAGGCCCCAAAACACAACGTGGACACATCCCATTTTTTGACAGAAAAAAAGAGGTGTTTTTTGCAAAGTGCCTACCTGTATATTTTGGCCTCTAGCTCAGCCGGCACCAGGGGAAACCTACCAACCCTGAGCATTTTTGAAACTAGAGACCTAGGGGAATCCAAGATGGGGTGACTTGTGGGGCTCTGACCAGGTTATGTTACCCAGAATCCTTTGCAAACTTCAAAATTTGGCTAAAAAAACACGGTTTCCTCACATTTCGGTGACAGAAAGTTCTGGAATCTGAGAGAAGCCAAAAATGTCCTTCTACCCAGCGTTCCCCCAAGTCTCCCGATAAAAATGATACCTCACTTGTGTGGGTAGGCCTAACGCCCGCGGCAGGAAAGGCCCCAAAATACAACGTGGACACATCCCATTTTTTGACAGAAAACAGAGGTGTTTTTTGCAAAGTGCCTACCTGTAGATTTTGGCCTCTAGCTCAGCCGGCACCTAGTGAGACCTACCAAACCTGGGCATTTTTGAAAACTAGAGACCCAGGGGAATCCAAGATAGGGGTGACTTGTGGGGCCCTGGCCAGGTTCTGTTACCCAGAATCCTTTGCAAACCTCAAAATTTTTCTAAAAAAAAAACGTTTTCCTCACATTTCGGTGACAGAAAGTTCTTGAATCTGAGAGGAGCCAAAAATGTCCTTCCGCCCAGCGTTCCCCCGAAGTCTCCCGATAAAAATGATACTAACTTGTGTGGGTAGGCCTAGCGCCCGCGACAGGAAATGCCCCAAAACACAATGTGGACACATCCCATTTTTTGACAGAAAACAGAGGTGTTTTTTGCAAAGTGCCTACCTGTAGATTTTGGTCTCTAGCTCAGACTGCACCTAGTGAGACCTACCAAACCTGGGCATTTTTGAAAACTAGAGACGTAGGGGAATCCAAGATGTAGTGACTTGTGGGGCCCTGACCAGGTTGTGTTACCCAGAATCCTTTACAAACCTCCAAATTTGGCTAAAAAAACACGTTTTTCTCACATTTCGGTGACAGAAAGTTCTTGAATCTGAGAGGTGCCACAAATTTCCTTCCACCCAGCCTTCCGCCAAGTCTTCCGATAAAAATGATTCCATCACTTGTTTGGGTAGGACAAGCGCCCGCGACAGGAAATGCCCCAAAACACAACGTGGACACATCCATTTTTTGACAGAAAACAGAGGTGTTTTTTGCAAAGTGCCTACCTGTAGATTTTGGCCTCTAGCTCAGCCGGCACCAGAGGAAACCTACCAACCCTGAGCATTTTTGAAAACTAGAGACCTAGGGGAATCCAAGATGGGGTGACTTGTGGGGCTCTGACCAGGTTCTGTTACCCAGAATCCTTTGCAAACTTCAAAATTTGGCTAAAAAAACACGGTTTCCTCACATTTCGGTGACAGAAATTTCTGGAATCTGAGAGGAGCCACAAATTTCCTTCTACCCAGTGTTCCCCCAAGTCTCCCGATAAAAATGATACCTCACTTGTGTGGGTAGGCCTAACGCCCGCGGCAGGAAAGGCCCCAAAACACAACGTGGACAAATCCCATTATTTGACAGAAAACAGAGGTGTTTTTTGCCAAGTGCCTACCTGTAGATTTTGGCATCTAGCTCAGCCGGCACCTAGTGAGACCTAACCAAACCTGGGCATTTTTGAAAACTAGAGACCTAGGGGAATCAAAGATGGGGTGACTTGTGGGGCCCTGACCAGGTTCTGTTACCCAGAATCCTTTGCAAACCTCAAAATTTGGCTAAAAAAAAATGTTTTCCTCACATTTCGGTGACAGAAAGTTCTTGAATCTGAGAGGTGCCACAAATTTCCTTCCACCCAGCCTTCCGCCAAGTCTTCCGATAAAAATGATTCCATCACTTGTTTGGGTAGGCCTAGCGCCCGTGACAGGAAATGCCCCAAAACACAACGTGGACACATTCCATTTTTTGACAGAAAACAGAGTTGTTTTTTGCAAAGTGCCTACCTGTAGATTTAGCCCTCTAGCTCTGCCGGCACCTAGGGAAACCTACCAACCCTGGGCATTTTTGAAAACTAGAGACCTAGGGGAATCCAAGATCGGGGTGACTTGTGGGGCTCTGACCAGGTTCTTTTACCCAGAATTCTTTGCAAACTTCAAAATTTGGCTAAAGAAACACGGTTTCCTCACATTTCGGTGACAGAAAGTTCTGGAATCTGAGAGGAGCCACAAATTTCCTTCTACCCAGCGTTCCCCTCAAGTCTCCCGATAAAAATGATACCTCACTTGTGTGGGTCGGCCTAGCGCCCGTGACAGGAAATGCCCCAAAACACAACGTGGACATATCCCATTTTTTGACAGAAAACAGAGGTGTTTTTTGCAAATGCCTACCTGTAGATTTTGGCCTCTAGCTCAGCCGGCACCTAGGGGAACCTACCATACCTGTGCATTTGTTAAAACTAGACACCTAGGGGAATCCAAGATGGGGTAACTTGTGGGGCTCTGACCAGGTTCTGATACCCAGAATCCTTTGCAAACCTTAAAAATTGGCTAAAAAACACATTTTCCTCACATTTTCGGTGATAGAAAGTTCTTGAATCTGAGAGGTGCCACAAATTTCCTTCCACCCCAGCCTTCCGCCAAGTCTTCCGATAAAAATGATTCCATCACTTGTTTGGGTAGGCCTAGCGCCCGCCGACAGGAAATGCCCCAAAACACAACGTGGACACATTCCATTTTTTGACAGAAAACAGAGGTGTTTTTTGCAAAGTGCCTAACCTGTAGATTTAGGCCTCTAGCTCAGCCGGCACCTAGGGAAACCTACCAACCCTGGGCATTTTTGAAAACTAGAGACCTAGGGGAATCCAAGATGGGGTGACTTGTGGGGCTCTGACCAGGTTCTTTTACCCAGAATCCTTTGCAAACTTCAAAATTTGGCTAAAAAAAACACGGTTTCCTCACATTTCGGTGACAGAAAGTTCTGGAATCTGAGAGGAGCCACAAATTTCCTTCTACCCAGCGTTCCCCCAAGTCTCCCGATAAAAATGATACCTCACTTGTGTGGATAGGCCTAGCGCCCGCGACAGGAAATGCCCCAAAACACAACGTGGACATATCCCATTTTTTGACAGAAAACAGAGGTGTTTTTTGCAAAATGCCTACCTGTAGATTTTGGCCTCTAGCTCAGCTGGCACTTAGGGAAACCTACCGAAACATGTGCATTTTTAAAAACTGGAGACCTAGGGGAATCCATGATGGGGTGACCTGTGCGGCTCTGACCAGGTTCTGTTACCCAGAATCCTTTTCAAACCTCAAAAGTTGGCTAAAAAAACACGTTTTCCTCACATTTCGGTGACAGAAAGTTCTGGAATTTGAGAGGAGCCACAAATTTCCTTCCCCGCAGTGTTCCCCCAAGTCTCCCGATAAAAATGATACCTCACTTGTGTGGGTAGGCCTAATGCCTGCAGCAGGAAAGGCCCCAAAACACAACGTGGACACATCCCATTTTTTGACAGAAAACAGAGGTGTTTTTTGGAAAGTGCCTACCTTTAGATTTTGGCCTCTAGCTCAGCCGGCACCAGGTGAAACCTACCAACCCTGAGCATTTTTAAAAACTAGAGACCTAGGGGAATCCAAGATGGGGTGACTTGTGGGGCTCTGACCAGGTTCTGTTACTCAGAATCCTTTGCAAACTTCAAAATTTGGCTAAAGAAACATGGTTTCCTCACATTTCGGTGACAGAAAGTTCTGGAATCTGAGAGGAGCCACAAATTTCCTTCTACCCAGCGTTCCCTCAAGTCTCCCGATAAAAATGATACCTCACTTGTGTGGGTAGGCCTAGCGCCCGCGACAGGAAATGCCCCAAAACACAACGTGGACACATCCCATTTTTTGACAGAAAACAGAGGTGTTTTTTGCAAAGTACCTACCTGTAGATTTTGGCCTCTAGCTCAGCCGGCACCAGGGGAAACCTACCAACCCTGAGCATTTTTGAAAACTAGAGACCCAGGGGAATCCAAGATGGGGTGACTTGTGGTGCCCTGACCAGGTTCTGTTACCCAGAATCCTTTACAAACCTCAAAATTTGGCTAAAAAAACACGTTTTCCTCACATTTCGGTGACAGAAAGTTCTTGAATCTGAGAGGTGCCACAAATTTCCTTCCACCCAGCCTTCCGCCAAGTCTTCCGATAAAAATGATTCCATCACTTGTTTGGGTAGGCCTAGCGCCCAGCGACAGGAAATGCCCCAAAACACAACGTGGACACATCCCATTTTTTGACAGAAAACACAGGTGTTTTTTGCAAAACGCCTACCTGTAGATTTTGGCCTCTAGCTCAGCCGGCACCAGGGGAAACCTACCAACCCTGAGCATTTTTGAAAACTAGAGACCTAGGGGAATCCAAGATGGGGTGACTTGTGGGGCTCTGACCAGGTTCTGTTACCCAGAATCCTTTGCAAACTTCAAAATTTGGCTAAAAAAACACGGTTTCCTCACATTTCGGTGACAGAAACTTCTGGAATCTGAGAGGAGCCACAAATTTCCTTCTACCCAGCGTTCCCCCAAGTCTCCTGATAAAAATGATACCTCACTTGTGTGGGTAGGCCTAACGCCCGCGGTAGGAAAGGCCCCAAAACACAACGTGGACACATCCCATTTTTTGACAGAAAACAGAGGTGTTTTTTGCAAAGTGCCTACCTGTAGATTTTGGCCTCTAGCTCAGCCGGCACCTAGTGAGACCTACCAAACCTGGGCATTTTTGAAAACTAGAGACCCAGGGGAATCCAAGATGGGGTGACTTGTGGGGCCCTGACCAGGTTCTGTTACCCAGAATCCTTTACAAACCTCAAAATTTGGCTAAAAAAAAACGTTTTCCTCACATTTCGGTGACAGAAAGTTCTTGAATCTGAGAGGTGCCACAAATTTCCTTCCACCCAGCCTTCCGCCAAGTCTTCCGATAAAAATGATTCCATCACTTGTTTGGGTAGGCCTAGCGCCCGCGACAGGAAATGCCCCAAAACACAACGTGGACACATCCCATTTTTTGACAGAAAACAGAGGTGTTTTTTGCAAAGTGCCTACCTGTAGATTTTGGCCTCTAGCTCAGCCGGCACCAGGGGAAACCTACCAACCCTGAGCATTTTTGAAAACTAGAGACCTAGGGGAATCCCAGATGGGGTGACTTGTGGGGCTCTGACCAGGTTCTGTTACCCAGAATCCTTTGCAAACTTCAAAATTTGGCTAAAAAAAAACGGTTTCCTCACATTTCGGTGACAGAAAGTTCTGGAATCTGAGAGGAGCCACAAATTTCCTTCTACCCAGCGTTCCCCCAAGTCTCCTGATAAAAATGATACCTCACTTGTGTGGGTAGGCCTAACGCCCGTGGTAGGAAAGGCCCCAAAACACAACGTGGACACATCCCATTTTTTGACAGAAAACAGAGAAGTTTTTTGCAAAGTGCCTACCTGTAGATTTTGGCCTCTAGCTCAGCCGGCACCTAGTGAGACCTACCAAACCTGGGCATTTTTTAAAACTAGAGACCCAGGGGAATCCAAGATGGGGTGACTTGTGGGGCCCTGACCAGGTTCTGTTACCCAGAATCCTTTGCAAACCTCAAAATTTGGCTAAAAAAAAACGTTTTCCTCACATTTCGGTGACAGAAAGTTCTTGAATCTGAGAGGAGCCAAAAATTTCCTTCCACCCAGCGTTCCCCCAAGTCTCCCGATGAAAATGATACTAACTTGCGTGGGTAGGCCTAGCGCCCGCGACAGGAAATGCCCCAAAACACAATGTGGACACATCCCATTTTTTGACAGAAAACAGAGGTGTTTTTTGCAAAGTGTCTACCTGTAGATTTTGGCCTCTAGCTCAGCCGGCACCTAGTGAGACCTACAAAACCTGGGCATTTTTGAAAACTAGAGACCTATGGGAATCCAAGATGGGGTGACTTGTTTGGCTCTGACCAGGTTCTGTTACGCAGAATCCTTTGCAAACCTCAAAAATTGGCTAAAAAACACATTTTCCTCACAGTTCTTGAATCTGAGAGGTGCCACAAATTTCCTTCTACCCAGCATTCCCCCAGGTCTCCCGATAAAACTGATACCTCACTTGTGTGGGTAGGCCTAGCGCCCGCGACAGGGAATGCTCCAAAATACAATGTGGACACATCCCATTTTTTGACAGAAGACAGGGGTGTTTTTTGTAAAGTGCATACCTGTAGTTTTTGGCCTCTAGCTCAGCCGGCACCTAGGGAAACCTACCATACCTGTGCATTTGTTAAAACTAGAGACCTTGGGGAATCCAAGATGGGGTGACTTGTGGGGCTCTGACCAGGTTCTGTTACCCAGAATTTTTTGCAAACCTCAAAAATTGGCTAAAAAACACATTTTCCTCACATTTCGGTGATAGAAAGTTCTTGAATCTGAGAGGTGCCAAAAATTTCCTTCCACCCAGCGTTCCTCCAAGTCTCCTGATAAAAAAGATACTAACTTGTGTGGGTAGGCCTAGCGCACGCGACAGGAAATGCCCCAAAAACACAACATGGACACATCCCATTTTTTGACAGATAACAGAGGTGTTTTTTTGCAAAGTGCCTACCTGTAGATTTTGGCCTCTAGCTCAGCCGGCACCTAGGAAAACCTACCAAACCTGTGCATTTTTTAAAACTAAAGACCTAGGGGAATCCAAGATGGGGTGACTTGTGGGGCCCTGACCAGGTTCTGTTACCCAGAATCCTTTGCAAACCTCAAAATTTGGCTAAAAAAAAATGTTTTCCTCACATTTCGGTGACAGAAAGTTCTTGAATCTGAGAGGTGCCACAAATTTCCTTCCACCCAGCCTTCCGCCAAGTCTTCCGATAAAAATGATTCCATCACTTGTTTGGGTAGGCCTAGCGCCCGTGACAGGAAATGCCCCAAAACACAACGTGGACACATTCCATTTTTTGACAGAAAACAGAGTTGTTTTTTGCAAAGTGCCTACCTGTAGATTTAGCCCTCTAGCTCAGCCGGCACCTAGGGAAACCTACCAACCCTGGGCATTTTTGAAAACTAGAGACCTAGGGGAATCCAAGATGGGGTGACTTGTGGGGCTCTGACCAGGTTCTTTTACCCAGAATTCTTTGCAAACTTCAAAATTTGGCTAAAGAAACACGGTTTCCTCACATTTCGGTGACAGAAAGTTCTGGAATCTGAGAGGAGCCACAAATTTCCTTCTACCCAGCGTTCCCTCAAGTCTCCCGATAAAAATGATACCTCACTTGTGTGGGTAGGCCTAGCGCCCGTGACAGGAAATGCCCCAAAACACAACGTGGACATATCCCATTTTTTGACAGAAAACAGAGGTGTTTTTTGCAAAATGCCTACCTGTAGATTTTGGCCTCTAGCTCAGCCGGCACCTAGGGGAACCTACCATACCTGTGCATTTGTTAAAACTAGACACCTAGGGGAATCCAAGATGGGGTAACTTGTGGGGCTCTGACCAGGTTCTGTTACCCAGAATCCTTTGCAAACCTTAAAAATTGGCTAAAAAACACATTTTCCTCACATTTCGGTGATAGAAAGTTCTTGAATCTGAGAGGTGCCACAAATTTCCTTCCACCCAGCCTTCCGCCAAGTCTTCCGATAAAAATGATTCCATCACTTGTTTGGGTAGGCCTAGCGCCCGCGACAGGAAATGCCCCAAAACACAACGTGGACACATTCCATTTTTTGACAGAAAACAGAGGTGTTTTTTGCAAAGTGCCTACCTGTAGATTTAGGCCTCTAGCACAGCCGGCACCTAGGGAAACCTACCAACCCTGGGCATTTTTGAAAACTAGAGACCTAGGGGAATCCAAGATGGGGTGACTTGTGGGGCTCTGACCAGGTTCTTTTACCCAGAATCCTTTGCAAACTTCAAAATTTGGCTAAAAAAACACGGTTTCCTCACATTTCGGTGACAGAAAGTTCTGGAATCTGAGAGGAGCCACAAATTTCCTTCTACCCAGCGTTCCCCCAAGTCTCCCGATAAAAATGATACCTCACTTGTGTGGATAGGCCTAGCGCCCGCTACAGGAAATGCCCCAAAACACAACGTGGACATATCCCATTTTTTGACAGAAAACAGAGGTGTTTTTTGCAAAATGCCTACCTGTAGATTTTGGCCTCTAGCTCAGCTGGCACTTAGGGAAACCTACCGAAACATGTGCATTTTTAAAAACTGGAGACCTAGGGGAATCCATGATGGGGTGACCTGTGCGGCTCTGACCAGGTTCTGTTACCCAGAATCCTTTTCAAACCTCAAAAGTTGGCTAAAAAAACACGTTTTCCTCACATTTCGGTGACAGAAAGTTCTGGAATTTGAGAGGAGCCACAAATTTCCTTCCCCGCAGTGTTCCCCCAAGTCTCCCGATAAAAATGATACCTCACTTGTGTGGGTAGGCCTAATGCCCGCAGCAGGAAAGGCCCCAAAACACAACGTGGACACATCCCATTTTTTGACAGAAAACAGAGGTGTTTTTTGGAAAGTGCCTACCTTTAGATTTTGGCCTCTAGCTCAGCCGGCACCAGGTGAAACCTACCAACCCTGAGCATTTTTTAAAACTAGAGACCTAGGGGAATCCAAGATGGGGTGACTTGTGGGGCTCTGACCAGGTTCTGTTACTCAGAATCCTTTGCAAACTTCAAAATTTGGCTAAAGAAACATGGTTTCCTCACATTTCGGTGACAGAAAGTTCTGGAATCTGAGAGGAGCCACAAATTTCCTTCTACCCAGCGTTCCCTCAAGTCTCCCGATAAAAATGATACCTCACTTGTGTGGGTAGGCCTAGCGCCCGCGACAGGAAATGCCCCAAAACACAACGTGGACACATCCCATTTTTTGACAGAAAACAGAGGTGTTTTTTGCAAAGTACCTACCTGTAGATTTTGGCCTCTAGCTCAGCCGGCACCAGGGGAAACCTACCAACCCTGAGCATTTTTGAAAACTAGAGACCTAGGGGAATCCAAGATGGGGTGACTTGTGGGGCTCTGACCAGGTTCTGTTACCCAGAATCCTTTACAAACCTCAAAATTTGGCTAAAAAAACACGTTTTCCTCACATTTCGGTGACAGAAAGTTCTTGAATCTGAGAGGTGCCACAAATTTCCTTCCACCCAGCCTTCCGCCAAGTCTTCCGATAAAAATGATTCCATCACTTGTTTGGGTAGGCCTAGGGCCCGCGACAGGAAATGCCCCAAAACACAACGTGGACACATCCCATTTTTTGACAGATGAGAGGTGTTTTTTGCAAAGTGCCTACCTGTAGATTTTGGCCTCTAGCTCAGCCGGCACCAGGTGAAACCTACCAACCCTGAGCATTTTTTAAAACTAGAGACCTAGGGGAATCCAAGATGGGGTGACTTGTGGGGCTCTGACCAGGTTCTGTTACTCAGAATCCTTTGCAAACTTCAAAATTTGGCTAAAGAAACATGGTTTCCTCACATTTCGGTGACAGAAAGTTCTGGAATCTGAGAGGAGCCACAAATTTCCTTCTACCCAGCGTTCCCCCAAGTCTCCCGATAAAAATGATACCTCACTTGTGTGGGTAGGCCTAGCGCCCGCGACAGGAAATGCCCTAAAACACAACGTGGACACATCCCATTTTTTGACAGAAAACAGAGGTGTTTTTTGCAAAATGCCTACCTGTAGATTTTGGCCTCTAGCTCAGCCGGCACTTAGGGAAACCTAACAAAACCTGTGCATTTTTAAAAACTAGAGACCTAGGGGAATCCATGATGGGGTGACCTGTGGGGCTCTGACCAGTTTCTGTTACCCAGAATCCTTTTCAAACCTCAAAAGTTGGGTAAAAAACACGTTTTCCTCACATTTCGGTGACAGAAAGTTCTGGAATTTGAGAGGAGCCACAAATTTCCTTCCCCCCAGTGTTCCCCCACGTCTCCCGAAAAAAATGATACCTCACTTGTATGGGTAGGCCTAATGCCCGCAGCAGGAAAGGCCCCAAAACACAACGTGGACACATCCCATTTTTTGACAGAAAAAAGAGGTGTTTTTTGCAAAGTGCCTACCTGTATATTTTGGCCTCTAGCTCAGCCGGCACCAGGGGAAACCTACCAACCCTGAGCATTTTTTAAAACTAGAGACCTAGGGGAATCCAAGATGGGGTGACTTGTGGGGCTCTGACCAGGTTATGTTACCCAGAATCCTTTGCAAACTCCAAAATTTGGCTAAAAAAACACGGTTTCCTCACATTTCGGTGACAGAAAGTTCTGGAATCTGAGAGAAGCCAAAAATGTCCTTCTACCCAGCGTTCCCCCAAGTCTCCCGATAAAAATGATACCTCACTTGTGTGGGTAGGCCTAACGCCCGCGGCAGGAAAGGCCCCAAAATACAACGTGGACACATCCCATTTTTTGACAGAAAACAGAGGTGTTTTTTGCAAAGTGCCTACCTGTAGATTTTGGCCTCTAGCTCAGCCGGCACCTAGTGAGACCTACCAAACCTGGGCATTTTTGAAAACTAGAGACCCAGGGGAATCCAAGATGGGGTGACTTGTGGGGCCCTGGCCAGGTTCTGTTACCCAGAATCCTTTGCAAACCTCAAAATTTGGCTAAAAAAAAAACGTTTTCCTCACATTTCGGTGACAGAAAGTTCTTGAATCTGAGAGGAGCCAAAAATGTCCTTCCGCCCAGCGTTCCCCGCAGTCTCCCGATAAAAATGATACTAACTTGTGTGGGTAGGCCTAACGCCCGCGGCAGGAAAGGCCCCAAAATACAACGTGGACACATCCCATTTTTTGACAGAAAACAGAGGTGTTTTTTGCAAAGTGCCTACCTGTAGATTTTGGCCTCTAGCTCAGCCGGCACCTAGGGAAACCTACCAAACCTGGGCATTTTTGAAAACTAGAGACCTATGGGAATCCAAGATGGGGTGACTTGTGGGGCTCTGACCAAGTTCTGTTACGCAGAATCCTTTGCAAACCTCAAAATCTGGCTAAAAAACACGCTTTCCTCATATTTCGGTGACAGAAAGTTCTGGAATCTGAGAGGAGCCACAAATTTCCTTCTACCCAGCGTTCCCCCAAGTCTCCCGATAAAAATGATACCTCACTTGTGTGGGTAGGCCTGGCGCCCGCGACAGGGAATGCCCCAAAACACAATGTGGACACATCCCATTTTTTGACAGAAGACAGGGGTGTTTATTGTAAAGTGCCTACCTGTAGTTTTTGGCCTCTAGCTCAGCCGGCACCTAGGGAAACATACCATACCTGTGCATTTGTTAAAACTAGAGACCTTGGGGAATCCAAGATGGGGTGACTTGTGGGGCTCTGACCAGGTTCTGTTACCCAGAATCCTTTGCAAACCTCAAAAATTGGCTAAAAAACAAATTTTCCTCACATTTCGGTGATAGAAAGTTCTCGAATCTGAGAGGTGCCACAAATTTCCTTCCACCCAGCCTTCCGCCAAGTCTTCCGATAAAAATGATTCCATCACATGTTTGGGTAGGCCTAACGCCCGCGACAGGAAATGCCCCAAAACACAACGTGGAAACATCCAATTTTTTGACAGAAAACAGAGGTGTTTTTTTGCAAAGTGCCTACCTGTAGATTTAGGCCTCTAGCTCAGCCGGCACCCTGGGAAACCTACCAACCCTGGCCATTTTTGAAAATTAGAGACCTAGGGGAATCCAAGATGGGGTGACTTGTGGGGCTCTGACCAGGTTCTGTTACCCAGAATCCTTTGCAAATTTCAAAATTTGGATAAAAAAACACGGTTTCCTCACATTTCGGTGACAGAAAGTTCTGGAATCTGAGAGGAGCCACAAATTTCCTTCTAACCAGCGTTCCCCCAAGTCTCCCGATAAAAATGATACCTCACTTGTGTGGGTAGGCCTAGCGCCCGCGACAGGAAATGCCCCAAAACACAACGTGGACATATCCCATTTTTTGACAGAAAACAGAGGTGTTTTTTGCAAAATGCCTACCTGTAGATTTTGGCCTCTAGCTCAGCTGGCACTTAGGGAAACCTACCGAAACCTGTGCATTTTTAAAAACTAGAGACCTAGGGGAATCCATGATGGGGTGACCTGTGGGGCTCTGACCAGGTTCTGTTACCCAGAATCCTTTTCAAACCTCAAAAGTTGGCCAAAAAAACACGTTTTCCTCACATTTCGGTTACAGAAAGTTCTGGAATTTGAGAGGAGCCACAAATTTCCTTCCCCCCAGCGTTCCCCCAAGTCTCCCGATAAAAATGATACCTCACTTGTGTGGGTAGGCCTAATGCCCGCAGCAGGAAAGGCCCCAAAACACAACGTGGACACATCCCATTTTTTGACAGAAAACAGAGGTGTTTTTTGCTAAGTGCCTACCTGTAGATTTTGGCCTCTAGCTCAGACGGCACCTAGTGAGACCTACCAAACCTGGGCATTTTTGAAAACTAGAGACCTAGGGGAATCTAAGATGGGGTGACTTGTGGGGCCCTGACCAGGTTCTGTTACCCAGAATCCTTTACAAACCTCAAAATTTGGCTAAAAAAACACGTTTTCCTCACATTTCGGTGACAGAAAGTTCTTGAATCTGAGAGGTGCCACAAATTTCCTTCCACCCAGCCTTCCGCCAAGTCTTCCGATAAAAATGATTCCATCACTTGTTTGGGTAGGCCTAGGGCCCGCGACAGGAAATGCCCCAAAACACAACGTGGACACATTCCATTTTTTGACAGAAAACAGAGGTGTTTTTTGCAAAGTGCCTACCTGTAGATTTAGGCCTCTAGCTCAGCCGGCACCTAGGGAAACCTACCAACCCTGGGCATTTTTGAAAACTAGAGACCTAGGGGAATCCAAGATGGGGTGACTTGTGGGGCTCTGACCAGGTTCTTTTACCCAGAATCCTTTGCAAACTTCAAAATTTGGCTAAAAAAACACAGTTTCCTCACATTTCGGTGACAGAAAGTTCTGGAATCTGAGAGGAGCCACAAATTTCCTTCTACCCAGCGTTCCCCCAAGTCTCCCGATAAAAATGATACCTCACTTGTGTGGGTAGGCCTAGCGCCCGCGACAGGAAATGCCCTAAAACACAACGTGGACACATCCCATTTTTTGACAGAAAACAGAGGTGTTTTTTGCAAAATGCCTACCTGTAGATTTTGGCCTCTAGCTCAGCCGGCACTTAGGGAAACCTAACAAAACCTGTGCATTTTTAAAAACTAGAGACCTAGGGGAATCCATGATGGGGTGACGTGTGGGGCTCTGACCAGGTTCTGTTACCCAGAATCCTTTTCAAACCTCAAAAGTTGGGTAAAAAACACGTTTTCCTCACATTTCGGTGACAGAAAGTTCTGGAATTTGAGAGGAGCCACAAATTTCCTTCCCCCCAGTGTTCCCCCAAGTCTCCCGAAAAAAATGATACCTCACTTGTATGGGTAGGCCTAATGCCCGCAGCAGGAAAGGCCCCAAAACACAACGTGGACACATCCCATTTTTTGACAGAAAAAAGAGGTGTTTTTTGCAAAGTGCCTACCTGTATATTTTGGCCTCTAGCTCAGCCGGCACCAGGGGAAACCTACCAACCCTGAGCATTTTTGAAAACTAGAGACCTAGGGGAATCCAAGATGGGGTGACTTGTGGGGCTCTGACCAGGTTATGTTACCCAGAATCCTTTGCAAACTTCAAAATTTGGCTAAAAAAACACGGTTTCCTCACATTTCGGTGACAGAAAGTTCTGGAATCTGAGAGAAGCCAAAAATGTCCTTCTACCCAGCGTTCCCCCAAGTCTCCCGATAAAAATGATACCTCACTTGTGTGGGTAGGCCTAACGCCCGCGGCAGGAAAGGCCCCAAAATACAACGTGGACACATCCCATTTTTTGACAGAAAACAGAGGTGTTTTTTGCAAAGTGCCTACCTGTAGATTTTGGCCTCTAGCTCAGCCGGCACCTAGTGAGACCTACCAAACCTGGGCATTTTTGAAAACTAGAGACCCAGGGGAATCCAAGATGGGGTGACTTGTGGGGCCCTGGCCAGGTTCTGTTACCCAGAATCCTTTGCAAACCTCAAAATTTGGCTAAAAAAAAAACGTTTTCCTCACATTTCGGTGACAGAAAGTTCTTGAATCTGAGAGGAGCCAAAAATGTCCTTCCGCCCAGCGTTCCCCGAAGTCTCCCGATAAAAATGATACTAACTTGTTTGGGTAGGCCTAGCGCCCGCGACAGGAAATGCCCCAAAACACAATGTGGACACATCCCATTTTTTGACCGAAAACAGAGGTGTTTTTTGCAAAGTGCCTACCTGTAGATTTTGGTCTCTAGCTCAGACTGCACCTAGTGAGACCTACCAAACCTGGGCATTTTTGAAAACTAGAGACGTAGGGGAATCCAAGATGTAGTGACTTGTGGGGCCCTGACCAGGTTGTGTTACCCAGAATCCTTTACAAACCTCCAAATTTGGCTAAAAAAACACGTTTTTCTCACATTTCGGTGACAGAAAGTTCTTGAATCTGAGAGGTGCCACAAATTTCCTTCCACCCAGCCTTCCGCCAAGTCTTCCGATAAAAATGATTCCATCACTTGTTTGGGTAGGACAAGCGCCCGCGACAGGAAATGCCCCAAAACACAACGTGGACACATCCCATTTTTTGACAGAAAACAGAGGTGTTTTTTGCAAAGTGCCTACCTGTAGATTTTGGCCTCTAGCTCAGCCGGCACCAGAGGAAACCTACCAACCCTGAGCATTTTTGAAAACTAGAGACCTAGGGGAATCCAAGATGGGGTGACTTGTGGGGCTCTGACCAGGTTCTGTTACCCAGAATCCTTTGCAAACTTCAAAATTTGGCTAAAAAAACACGGTTTCCTCACATTTCGGTGACAGAAAGTTCTGGAATCTGAGAGGAGCCACAAATTTCCTTCTAACCAGCGTTCCCCCAAGTCTCCCGATAAAAATGATACCTCACTTGTGTGGGTAGGCCTAGCGCCCGCGACAGGAAATGCCCCAAAACACAACGTGGACATATCCCATTTTTTGACAGAAAACAGAGGTGTTTTTTGCAAAATGCCTACCTGTAGATTTTGGCCTCTAGCTCAGCTGGCACTTAGGGAAACCTACCGAAACCTGTGCATTTTTAAAAACTAGAGACCTAGGGGAATCCATGATGGGGTGACCTGTGGGGCTCTGACCAGGTTCTGTTACCCAGAATCCTTTTCAAACCTCAAAAGTTGGCCAAAAAAACACGTTTTCCTCACATTTCGGTGACAGAAAGTTCTTGAATCTGAGAGGTGCCACAAATTTCCTTCCACCCAGCCTTCCGCCAAGTCTTCCGATAAAAATGATTCCATCACTTGTTTGGGTAGGACAAGCGCCCGCGACAGGAAATGCCCCAAAACACAACGTGGACACATCCCATTTTTTGACAGAAAACAGAGGTGTTTTTTGCAAAGTGCCTACCTGTAGATTTTGGCCTCTAGCTCAGCCGGCACCAGAGGAAACCTACCAACCCTGAGCATTTTTGAAAACTAGAGACCTAGGGGAATCCAAGATGGGGTGACTTGTGGGGCTCTGACCAGGTTCTGTTACCCAGAATCCTTTGCAAACTTCAAAATTTGGCTAAAAAAACACGGTTTCCTCACATTTCGGTGACAGAAAGTTCTGGAATCTGAGAGGAGCCACAAATTTCCTTCTAACCAGCGTTCCCCCAAGTCTCCCGATAAAAATGATACCTCACTTGTGTGGGTAGGCCTAGCGCCCGCGACAGGAAATGCCCCAAAACACAACGTGGACATATCCCATTTTTTGACAGAAAACAGAGGTGTTTTTTGCAAAATGCCTACCTGTAGATTTTGGCCTCTAGCTCAGCTGGCACTTAGGGAAACCTACCGAAACCTGTGCATTTTTAAAAACTAGAGACCTAGGGGAATCCATGATGGGGTGACCTGTGGGGCTCTGACCAGGTTCTGTTACCCAGAATCCTTTTCAAACCTCAAAAGTTGGCCAAAAAAACACGTTTTCCTCACATTTCGGTTACAGAAAGTTCTGGAATTTGAGAGGAGCCACAAATTTCCTTCCCCCCAGCGTTCCCCCAAGTCTCCCGATAAAAATGATACCTCACTTGTGTGGGTAGGCCTAATGCCCGCAGCAGGAAAGGCCCCAAAACACAACGTGGACACATCCCATTTTTTGACAGAAAACAGAGGTGTTTTTTGCTAAGTGCCTACCTGTAGATTTTGGCCTCTAGCTCAGACGGCACCTAGTGAGACCTACCAAACCTGGGCATTTTTGAAAACTAGAGACCTAGGGGAATCTAAGATGGGGTGACTTGTGGGGCCCTGACCAGGTTCTGTTACCCAGAATCCTTTACAAACCTCAAAATTTGGCTAAAAAAACACGTTTTCCTCACATTTCGGTGACAGAAAGTTCTTGAATCTGAGAGGTGCCACAAATTTCCTTCCACCCAGCCTTCCGCCAAGTCTTCCGATAAAAATGATTCCATCACTTGTTTGGGTAGGCCTAGGGCCCGCGACAGGAAATGCCCCAAAACACAACGTGGACACATTCCATTTTTTGACAGAAAACAGAGGTGTTTTTTGCAAAGTGCCTACCTGTAGATTTAGGCCACTAGCTCAGCCGGCACCTAGGGAAACCTACCAACCCTGGGCATTTTTGAAAACTAGAGACCTAGGGGAATCCAAGATGGGGTGACTTGTGGGGCTCTGACCAGGTTCTTTTACCCAGAATCCTTTGCAAACTTCAAAATTTGGCTAAAAAAACACAGTTTCCTCACATTTCGGTGACAGAAAGTTCTGGAATCTGAGAGGAGCCACAAATTTCCTTCTACCCAGCGTTCCCCCAAGTCTCCCGATAAAAATGATACCTCACTTGTGTGGGTAGGCCTAGCGCCCGCGACAGGAAATGCCCTAAAACACAACGTGGACACATCCCATTTTTTGACAGAAAACAGAGGTGTTTTTTGCAAAATGCCTACCTGTAGATTTTGGCCTCTAGCTCAGCCGGCACTTAGGGAAACCTAACAAAACCTGTGCATTTTTAAAAACTAGAGACCTAGGGGAATCCATGATGGGGTGACCTGTGGGGCTCTGACCAGGTTCTGTTACCCAGAATCCTTTTCAAACCTCAAAAGTTGGGTAAAAAACACGTTTTCCTCACATTTCGGTGACAGAAAGTTCTGGAATTTGAGAGGAGCCACAAATTTCCTTCCCCCCAGTGTTCCCCCAAGTCTCCCGAAAAAAATGATACCTCACTTGTATGGGTAGGCCTAATGCCCGCAGCAGGAAAGGCCCCAAAACACAACGTGGACACATCCCATTTTTTGACAGAAAAAAGAGGTGTTTTTTGCAAAGTGCCTACCTGTATATTTTGGCCTCTAGCTCAGCCGGCACCAGGGGAAACCTACCAACCCTGAGCATTTTTGAAAACTAGAGACCTAGGGGAATCCAAGATGGGGTGACTTGTGGGGCTCTGACCAGGTTATGTTACCCAGAATCCTTTGCAAACTTCAAAATTTGGCTAAAAAAACACGGTTTCCTCACATTTCGGTGACAGAAAGTTCTGGAATCTGAGAGAAGCCAAAAATGTCCTTCTACCCAGCGTTCCCCCAAGTCTCCCGATAAAAATGATACCTCACTTGTGTGGGTAGGCCTAACGCCCGCGGCAGGAAAGGCCCCAAAATACAACGTGGACACATCCCATTTTTTGACAGAAAACAGAGGTGTTTTTTGCAAAGTGCCTACCTGTAGATTTTGGCCTCTAGCTCAGCCGGCACCTAGTGAGACCTACCAAACCTGGGCATTTTTGAAAACTAGAGACCCAGGGGAATCCAAGATGGGGTGACTTGTGGGGCCCTGGCCAGGTTCTGTTACCCAGAATCCTTTGCAAACCTCAAAATTTGGCTAAAAAAAAAACGTTTTCCTCACATTTCGGTGACAGAAAGTTCTTGAATCTGAGAGGAGCCAAAAATGTCCTTCCGCCCAGCGTTCCCCGAAGTCTCCCGATAAAAATGATACTAACTTGTGTGGGTAGGCCTAGCGCCCGCGACAGGAAATGCCCCAAAACACAATGTGGACACATCCCATTTTTTGACAGAAAACAGAGGTGTTTTTTGCAAAGTGCCTACCTGTAGATTTTGGTCTCTAGCTCAGACTGCACCTAGTGAGACCTACCAAACCTGGGCATTTTTGAAAACTAGAGACGTAGGGGAATCCAAGATGTAGTGACTTGTGGGGCCCTGACCAGGTTGTGTTACCCAGAATCCTTTACAAACCTCCAAATTTGGCTAAAAAAACACGTTTTTCTCACATTTCGGTGACAGAAAGTTCTTGAATCTGAGAGGTGCCACAAATTTCCTTCCACCCAGCCTTCCGCCAAGTCTTCCGATAAAAATGATTCCATCACTTGTTTGGGTAGGACAAGCGCCCGCGACAGGAAATGCCCCAAAACACAACGTGGACACATCCCATTTTTTGACAGAAAACAGAGGTGTTTTTTGCAAAGTGCCTACCTGTAGATTTTGGCCTCTAGCTCAGCCGGCACCAGAGGAAACCTACCAACCCTGAGCATTTTTGAAAACTAGAGACCTAGGGGAATCCAAGATGGGGTGACTTGTGGGGCTCTGACCAGGTTCTGTTACCCAGAATCCTTTGCAAACTTCAAAATTTGGCTAAAAAAACACGGTTTCCTCACATTTCGGTGACAGAAATTTCTGGAATCTGAGAGGAGCCACAAATTTCCTTCTACCCAGTGTTCCCCCAAGTCTCCCGATAAAAATGATACCTCACTTGTGTGGGTAGGCCTAACGCCCGCGGCAGGAAAGGCCCCAAAACACAACGTGGACAAATCCCATTTTTTGACAGAAAACAGAGGTGTTTTTTGCAAAGTGCCTACCTGTAGATTTTGGCATCTAGCTCAGCCGGCACCTAGTGAGACCTACCAAACCTGGGCATTTTTGAAAACTAGAGACCTAGGGGAATCAAAGATGGGGTGACTTGTGGGGCCCTGACCAGGTTCTGTTACCCAGAATCCTTTGCAAACCTCAAAATTTGGCTAAAAAAAAATGTTTTCCTCACATTTCGGTGACAGAAAGTTCTTGAATCTGAGAGGTGCCACAAATTTCCTTCCACCCAGCCTTCCGCCAAGTCTTCCGATAAAAATGATTCCATCACTTGTTTGGGTAGGCCTAGCGCCCGTGACAGGAAATGCCCCAAAACACAACGTGGACACATTCCATTTTTTGACAGAAAACAGAGTTGTTTTTTGCAAAGTGCCTACCTGTAGATTTAGCCCTCTAGCTCAGCCGGCACCTAGGGAAACCTACCAACCCTGGGCATTTTTGAAAACTAGAGACCTAGGGGAATCCAAGATGGGGTGACTTGTGGGGCTCTGACCAGGTTCTTTTACCCAGAATTCTTTGCAAACTTCAAAATTTGGCTAAAGAAACACGGTTTCCTCACATTTCGGTGACAGAAAGTTCTGGAATCTGAGAGGAGCCACAAATTTCCTTCTACCCAGCGTTCCCTCAAGTCTCCCGATAAAAATGATACCTCACTTGTGTGGGTAGGCCTAGCGCCCGTGACAGGAAATGCCCCAAAACACAACGTGGACATATCCCATTTTTTGACAGAAAACAGAGGTGTTTTTTGCAAAATGCCTACCTGTAGATTTTGGCCTCTAGCTCAGCCGGCACCTAGGGGAACCTACCATACCTGTGCATTTGTTAAAACTAGACACCTATGGGAATCCAAGATGGGGTAACTTGTGGGGCTCTGACCAGGTTCTGTTACCCAGAATCCTTTGCAAACCTTAAAAATTGGCTAAAAAACACATTTTCCTCACATTTCGGTGATAGAAAGTTCTTGAATCTGAGAGGTGCCACAAATTTCCTTCCACCCAGCCTTCCGCCAAGTCTTCCGATAAAAATGATTCCATCACTTGTTTGGGTAGGCCTAGCGCCCGCGACAGGAAATGCCCCAAAACACAACGTGGACACATTCCATTTTTTGACAGAAAACAGAGGTGTTTTTTGCAAAGTGCCTACCTGTAGATTTAGGCCTCTAGCTCAGCCGGCACCTAGGGAAACCTACCAACCCTGGGCATTTTTGAAAACTAGAGACCTAGGGGAATCCAAGATGGGGTGACTTGTGGGGCTCTGACCAGGTTCTTTTACCCAGAATCCTTTGCAAACTTCAAAATTTGGCTAAAAAAACACGGTTTCCTCACATTTCGGTGACAGAAAGTTCTGGAATCTGAGAGGAGCCACAAATTTCCTTCCACCCAGCCTTCCGCCAAGTCTTCCGATAAAAATGATTCCATCACTTGTTTGGGTAGGCCTAGCGCCCGCGACAGGAAATGCCCCAAAACACAACGTGGACACATTCCATTTTTTGACAGAAAACAGAGGTGTTTTTTGCAAAGTGCCTACCTGTAGATTTAGGCCTCTAGCTCAGCCGGCACCTAGGGAAACCTACCAACCCTGGGCATTTTTGAAAACTAGAGACCTAGGGGAATCCAAGATGGGGTGACTTGTGGGGCTCTGACCAGGTTCTTTTACCCAGAATCCTTTGCAAACTTCAAAATTTGGCTAAAAAAACACGGTTTCCTCACATTTCGGTGACAGAAAGTTCTGGAATCTGAGAGGAGCCACAAATTTCCTTCTACCCAGCGTTCCCCCAAGTCTCCCGATAAAAATGATACCTCACTTGTGTGGATAGGCCTAGCGCCCGCGACAGGAAATGCCCCAAAACACAACGTGGACATATCCCATTTTTTGACAGAAAACAGAGGTGTTTTTTGCAAAATGCCTACCTGTAGATTTTGGCCTCTAGCTCAGCTGGCACTTAGGGAAACCTACCGAAACATGTGCATTTTTAAAAACTGGAGACCTAGGGGAATCCATGATGGGGTGACCTGTGCGGCTCTGACCAGGTTCTGTTACCCAGAATCCTTTTCAAACCTCAAAAGTTGGCTAAAAAAACACGTTTTCCTCACATTTCGGTGACAGAAAGTTCTGGAATTTGAGAGGAGCCACAAATTTCCTTCCCCGCAGTGTTCCCCCAAGTCTCCCGATAAAAATGATACCTCACTTGTGTGGGTAGGCCTAATGCCTGCAGCAGGAAAGGCCCCAAAACACAACGTGGACACATCCCATTTTTTGACAGAAAACAGAGGTGTTTTTTGGAAAGTGCCTACCTTTAGATTTTGGCCTCTAGCTCAGCCGGCACCAGGTGAAACCTACCAACCCTGAGCATTTTTAAAAACTAGAGACCTAGGGGAATCCAAGATGGGGTGACTTGTGGGGCTCTGACCAGGTTCTGTTACTCAGAATCCTTTGCAAACTTCAAAATTTGGCTAAAGAAACATGGTTTCCTCACATTTCGGTGACAGAAAGTTCTGGAATCTGAGAGGAGCCACAAATTTCCTTCTACCCAGCGTTCCCTCAAGTCTCCCGATAAAAATGATACCTCACTTGTGTGGGTAGGCCTAGCGCCCGCGACAGGAAATGCCCCAAAACACAACGTGGACACATCCCATTTTTTGACAGAAAACAGAGGTGTTTTTTGCAAAGTACCTACCTGTAGATTTTGGCCTCTAGCTCAGCCGGCACCAGGGGAAACCTACCAACCCTGAGCATTTTTGAAAACTAGAGACCCAGGGGAATCCAAGATGGGGTGACTTGTGGTGCCCTGACCAGGTTCTGTTACCCAGAATCCTTTACAAACCTCAAAATTTGGCTAAAAAAACACGTTTTCCTCACATTTCGGTGACAGAAAGTTCTTGAATCTGAGAGGTGCCACAAATTTCCTTCCACCCAGCCTTCCGCCAAGTCTTCCGATAAAAATGATTCCATCACTTGTTTGGGTAGGCCTAGCGCCCGCGACAGGAAATGCCCCAAAACACAACGTGGACACATCCCATTTTTTGACAGAAAACACAGGTGTTTTTTGCAAAACGCCTACCTGTAGATTTTGGCCTCTAGCTCAGCCGGCACCAGGGGAAACCTACCAACCCTGAGCATTTTTGAAAACTAGAGACCTAGGGGAATCCAAGATGGGGTGACTTGTGGGGCTCTGACCAGGTTCTGTTACCCAGAATCCTTTGCAAACTTCAAAATTTGGCTAAAAAAACACGGTTTCCTCACATTTCGGTGACAGAAACTTCTGGAATCTGAGAGGAGCCACAAATTTCCTTCTACCCAGCGTTCCCCCAAGTCTCCTGATAAAAATGATACCTCACTTGTGTGGGTAGGCCTAACGCCCGCGGTAGGAAAGGCCCCAAAACACAACGTGGACACATCCCATTTTTTGACAGAAAACAGAGGTGTTTTTTGCTAAGTGCCTACCTGTAGATTTTGGCCTCTAGCTCAGACGGCACCTAGTGAGACCTACCAAACCTGGGCATTTTTGAAAACTAGAGACCTAGGGGAATCTAAGATGGGGTGACTTGTGGGGCCCTGACCAGGTTCTGTTACCCAGAATCCTTTACAAACCTCAAAATTTGGCTAAAAAAACACGTTTTCCTCACATTTCGGTGACAGAAAGTTCTTGAATCTGAGAGGTGCCACAAATTTCCTTCCACCCAGCCTTCCGCCAAGTCTTCCGATAAAAATGATTCCATCACTTGTTTGGGTAGGCCTAGGGCCCGCGACAGGAAATGCCCCAAAACACAACGTGGACACATTCCATTTTTTGACAGAAAACAGAGGTGTTTTTTGCAAAGTGCCTACCTGTAGATTTAGGCCACTAGCTCAGCCGGCACCTAGGGAAACCTACCAACCCTGGGCATTTTTGAAAACTAGAGACCTAGGGGAATCCAAGATGGGGTGACTTGTGGGGCTCTGACCAGGTTCTTTTACCCAGAATCCTTTGCAAACTTCAAAATTTGGCTAAAAAAACACAGTTTCCTCACATTTCGGTGACAGAAAGTTCTGGAATCTGAGAGGAGCCACAAATTTCCTTCTACCCAGCGTTCCCCCAAGTCTCCCGATAAAAATGATACCTCACTTGTGTGGGTAGGCCTAGCGCCCGCGACAGGAAATGCCCTAAAACACAACGTGGACACATCCCATTTTTTGACAGAAAACAGAGGTGTTTTTTGCAAAATGCCTACCTGTAGATTTTGGCCTCTAGCTCAGCCGGCACTTAGGGAAACCTAACAAAACCTGTGCATTTTTAAAAACTAGAGACCTAGGGGAATCCATGATGGGGTGACCTGTGGGGCTCTGACCAGGTTCTGTTACCCAGAATCCTTTTCAAACCTCAAAAGTTGGGTAAAAAACACGTTTTCCTCACATTTCGGTGACAGAAAGTTCTGGAATTTGAGAGGAGCCACAAATTTCCTTCCCCCCAGTGTTCCCCCAAGTCTCCCGAAAAAAATGATACCTCACTTGTATGGGTAGGCCTAATGCCCGCAGCAGGAAAGGCCCCAAAACACAACGTGGACACATCCCATTTTTTGACAGAAAAAAGAGGTGTTTTTTGCAAAGTGCCTACCTGTATATTTTGGCCTCTAGCTCAGCCGGCACCAGGGGAAACCTACCAACCCTGAGCATTTTTGAAAACTAGAGACCTAGGGGAATCCAAGATGGGGTGACTTGTGGGGCTCTGACCAGGTTATGTTACCCAGAATCCTTTGCAAACTTCAAAATTTGGCTAAAAAAACACGGTTTCCTCACATTTCGGTGACAGAAAGTTCTGGAATCTGAGAGAAGCCAAAAATGTCCTTCTACCCAGCGTTCCCCCAAGTCTCCCGATAAAAATGATACCTCACTTGTGTGGGTAGGCCTAACGCCCGCGGCAGGAAAGGCCCCAAAATACAACGTGGACACATCCCATTTTTTGACAGAAAACAGAGGTGTTTTTTGCAAAGTGCCTACCTGTAGATTTTGGCCTCTAGCTCAGCCGGCACCTAGTGAGACCTACCAAACCTGGGCATTTTTGAAAACTAGAGACCCAGGGGAATCCAAGATGGGGTGACTTGTGGGGCCCTGGCCAGGTTCTGTTACCCAGAATCCTTTGCAAACCTCAAAATTTGGCTAAAAAAAAAACGTTTTCCTCACATTTCGGTGACAGAAAGTTCTTGAATCTGAGAGGAGCCAAAAATGTCCTTCCGCCCAGCGTTCCCCGAAGTCTCCCGATAAAAATGATACTAACTTGTGTGGGTAGGCCTAGCGCCCGCGACAGGAAATGCCCCAAAACACAATGTGGACACATCCCATTTTTTGACAGAAAACAGAGGTGTTTTTTGCAAAGTGCCTACCTGTAGATTTTGGTCTCTAGCTCAGACTGCACCTAGTGAGACCTACCAAACCTGGGCATTTTTGAAAACTAGAGACGTAGGGGAATCCAAGATGTAGTGACTTGTGGGGCCCTGACCAGGTTGTGTTACCCAGAATCCTTTACAAACCTCCAAATTTGGCTAAAAAAACACGTTTTTCTCACATTTCGGTGACAGAAAGTTCTTGAATCTGAGAGGTGCCACAAATTTCCTTCCACCCAGCCTTCCGCCAAGTCTTCCGATAAAAATGATTCCATCACTTGTTTGGGTAGGACAAGCGCCCGCGACAGGAAATGCCCCAAAACACAACGTGGACACATCCCATTTTTTGACAGAAAACAGAGGTGTTTTTTGCAAAGTGCCTACCTGTAGATTTTGGCCTCTAGCTCAGCCGGCACCAGAGGAAACCTACCAACCCTGAGCATTTTTGAAAACTAGAGACCTAGGGGAATCCAAGATGGGGTGACTTGTGGGGCTCTGACCAGGTTCTGTTACCCAGAATCCTTTGCAAACTTCAAAATTTGGCTAAAAAAACACGGTTTCCTCACATTTCGGTGACAGAAATTTCTGGAATCTGAGAGGAGCCACAAATTTCCTTCTACCCAGTGTTCCCCCAAGTCTCCCGATAAAAATGATACCTCACTTGTGTGGGTAGGCCTAACGCCCGCGGCAGGAAAGGCCCCAAAACACAACGTGGACAAATCCCATTTTTTGACAGAAAACAGAGGTGTTTTTTGCAAAGTGCCTACCTGTAGATTTTGGCATCTAGCTCAGCCGGCACCTAGTGAGACCTACCAAACCTGGGCATTTTTGAAAACTAGAGACCTAGGGGAATCAAAGATGGGGTGACTTGTGGGGCCCTGACCAGGTTCTGTTACCCAGAATCCTTTGCAAACCTCAAAATTTGGCTAAAAAAAAATGTTTTCCTCACATTTCGGTGACAGAAAGTTCTTGAATCTGAGAGGTGCCACAAATTTCCTTCCACCCAGCCTTCCGCCAAGTCTTCCGATAAAAATGATTCCATCACTTGTTTGGGTAGGCCTAGCGCCCGTGACAGGAAATGCCCCAAAACACAACGTGGACACATTCCATTTTTTGACAGAAAACAGAGTTGTTTTTTGCAAAGTGCCTACCTGTAGATTTAGCCCTCTAGCTCAGCCGGCACCTAGGGAAACCTACCAACCCTGGGCATTTTTGAAAACTAGAGACCTAGGGGAATCCAAGATGGGGTGACTTGTGGGGCTCTGACCAGGTTCTTTTACCCAGAATTCTTTGCAAACTTCAAAATTTGGCTAAAGAAACACGGTTTCCTCACATTTCGGTGACAGAAAGTTCTGGAATCTGAGAGGAGCCACAAATTTCCTTCTACCCAGCGTTCCCTCAAGTCTCCCGATAAAAATGATACCTCACTTGTGTGGGTAGGCCTAGCGCCCGTGACAGGAAATGCCCCAAAACACAACGTGGACATATCCCATTTTTTGACAGAAAACAGAGGTGTTTTTTGCAAAATGCCTACCTGTAGATTTTGGCCTCTAGCTCAGCCGGCACCTAGGGGAACCTACCATACCTGTGCATTTGTTAAAACTAGACACCTATGGGAATCCAAGATGGGGTAACTTGTGGGGCTCTGACCAGGTTCTGTTACCCAGAATCCTTTGCAAACCTTAAAAATTGGCTAAAAAACACATTTTCCTCACATTTCGGTGATAGAAAGTTCTTGAATCTGAGAGGTGCCACAAATTTCCTTCCACCCAGCCTTCCGCCAAGTCTTCCGATAAAAATGATTCCATCACTTGTTTGGGTAGGCCTAGCGCCCGCGACAGGAAATGCCCCAAAACACAACGTGGACACATTCCATTTTTTGACAGAAAACAGAGGTGTTTTTTGCAAAGTGCCTACCTGTAGATTTAGGCCTCTAGCTCAGCCGGCACCTAGGGAAACCTACCAACCCTGGGCATTTTTGAAAACTAGAGACCTAGGGGAATCCAAGATGGGGTGACTTGTGGGGCTCTGACCAGGTTCTTTTACCCAGAATCCTTTGCAAACTTCAAAATTTGGCTAAAAAAACACGGTTTCCTCACATTTCGGTGACAGAAAGTTCTGGAATCTGAGAGGAGCCACAAATTTCCTTCCACCCAGCCTTCCGCCAAGTCTTCCGATAAAAATGATTCCATCACTTGTTTGGGTAGGCCTAGCGCCCGCGACAGGAAATGCCCCAAAACACAACGTGGACACATTCCATTTTTTGACAGAAAACAGAGGTGTTTTTTGCAAAGTGCCTACCTGTAGATTTAGGCCTCTAGCTCAGCCGGCACCTAGGGAAACCTACCAACCCTGGGCATTTTTGAAAACTAGAGACCTAGGGGAATCCAAGATGGGGTGACTTGTGGGGCTCTGACCAGGTTCTTTTACCCAGAATCCTTTGCAAACTTCAAAATTTGGCTAAAAAAACACGGTTTCCTCACATTTCGGTGACAGAAAGTTCTGGAATCTGAGAGGAGCCACAAATTTCCTTCTACCCAGCGTTCCCCCAAGTCTCCCGATAAAAATGATACCTCACTTGTGTGGATAGGCCTAGCGCCCGCGACAGGAAATGCCCCAAAACACAACGTGGACATATCCCATTTTTTGACAGAAAACAGAGGTGTTTTTTGCAAAATGCCTACCTGTAGATTTTGGCCTCTAGCTCAGCTGGCACTTAGGGAAACCTACCGAAACATGTGCATTTTTAAAAACTGGAGACCTAGGGGAATCCATGATGGGGTGACCTGTGCGGCTCTGACCAGGTTCTGTTACCCAGAATCCTTTTCAAACCTCAAAAGTTGGCTAAAAAAACACGTTTTCCTCACATTTCGGTGACAGAAAGTTCTGGAATTTGAGAGGAGCCACAAATTTCCTTCCCCGCAGTGTTCCCCCAAGTCTCCCGATAAAAATGATACCTCACTTGTGTGGGTAGGCCTAATGCCTGCAGCAGGAAAGGCCCCAAAACACAACGTGGACACATCCCATTTTTTGACAGAAAACAGAGGTGTTTTTTGGAAAGTGCCTACCTTTAGATTTTGGCCTCTAGCTCAGCCGGCACCAGGTGAAACCTACCAACCCTGAGCATTTTTAAAAACTAGAGACCTAGGGGAATCCAAGATGGGGTGACTTGTGGGGCTCTGACCAGGTTCTGTTACTCAGAATCCTTTGCAAACTTCAAAATTTGGCTAAAGAAACATGGTTTCCTCACATTTCGGTGACAGAAAGTTCTGGAATCTGAGAGGAGCCACAAATTTCCTTCTACCCAGCGTTCCCTCAAGTCTCCCGATAAAAATGATACCTCACTTGTGTGGGTAGGCCTAGCGCCCGCGACAGGAAATGCCCCAAAACACAACGTGGACACATCCCATTTTTTGACAGAAAACAGAGGTGTTTTTTGCAAAGTACCTACCTGTAGATTTTGGCCTCTAGCTCAGCCGGCACCAGGGGAAACCTACCAACCCTGAGCATTTTTGAAAACTAGAGACCCAGGGGAATCCAAGATGGGGTGACTTGTGGTGCCCTGACCAGGTTCTGTTACCCAGAATCCTTTACAAACCTCAAAATTTGGCTAAAAAAACACGTTTTCCTCACATTTCGGTGACAGAAAGTTCTTGAATCTGAGAGGTGCCACAAATTTCCTTCCACCCAGCCTTCCGCCAAGTCTTCCGATAAAAATGATTCCATCACTTGTTTGGGTAGGCCTAGCGCCCGCGACAGGAAATGCCCCAAAACACAACGTGGACACATCCCATTTTTTGACAGAAAACACAGGTGTTTTTTGCAAAACGCCTACCTGTAGATTTTGGCCTCTAGCTCAGCCGGCACCAGGGGAAACCTACCAACCCTGAGCATTTTTGAAAACTAGAGACCTAGGGGAATCCAAGATGGGGTGACTTGTGGGGCTCTGACCAGGTTCTGTTACCCAGAATCCTTTGCAAACTTCAAAATTTGGCTAAAAAAAACACGGTTTCCTCACATTTCGGTGACAGAAACTTCTGGAATCTGAGAGGAGCCACAAATTTCCTTCTACCCAGCGTTCCCCCAAGTCTCCTGATAAAAATGATACCTCACTTGTGTGGGTAGGCCTAACGCCCGCGGTAGGAAAGGCCCCAAAACACAACGTGGACACATCCCATTTTTTGACAGAAAACAGAGGTGTTTTTTGCAAAGTGCCTACCTGTAGATTTTGGCCTCTAGCTCAGCCGGCACCTAGTGAGACCTACCAAACCTGGGCATTTTTGAAAACTAGAGACCCAGGGGAATCCAAGATGGGGTGACTTGTGGGGCCCTGACCAGGTTCTGTTACCCAGAATCCTTTACAAACCTCAAAATTTGGCTAAAAAAAACGTTTTCCTCACATTTCGGTGACAGAAAGTTCTTGAATCTGAGAGGTGCCACAAATTTCCTTCCACCCAGCCTTCCGCCAAGTCTTCCGATAAAAATGATTCCATCACTTGTTTGGGTAGGCCTAGCGCCCGCGACAGGAAATGCCCCAAAACACAACGTGGACACATCCCATTTTTTGACAGAAAACAGAGGTGTTTTTTGCAAAGTGCCTACCTGTAGATTTTGGCCTCTAGCTCAGCCGGCACCAGGGGAAACCTACCAACCCTGAGCATTTTTGAAAACTAGAGACCTAGGGGAATCCCAGATGGGGTGACTTGTGGGGCTCTGACCAGGTTCTGTTACCCAGAATCCTTTGCAAACTTCAAAATTTGGCTAAAAGAAAACGGTTTCCTCACATTTCGGTGACAGAAAGTTCTGGAATCTGAGAGGAGCCACAAATTTCCTTCTACCCAGCGTTCCCCCAAGTCTCCTGATAAAAATGATACCTCACTTGTGTGGGTAGGCCTAACGCCCGTGGTAGGAAAGGCCCCAAAACACAACGTGGACACATCCCATTTTTTGACAGAAAACAGAGAAGTTTTTTGCAAAGTGCCTACCTGTAGATTTTGGCCTCTAGCTCAGCCGGCACCTAGTGAGACCTACCAAACCTGGGCATTTTTTAAAACTAGAGACCCAGGGGAATCCAAGATGGGGTGACTTGTGGGGCCCTGACCAGGTTCTGTTACCCAGAATCCTTTGCAAACCTCAAAATTTGGCTAAAAAAAACGTTTTCCTCACATTTCGGTGACAGAAAGTTCTTGAATCTGAGAGGAGCCAAAAATTTCCTTCCACCCAGCGTTCCCCCAAGTCTCCCGATGAAAATGATACTAACTTGCGTGGGTAGGCCTAGCGCCCGCGACAGGAAATGCCCCAAAACACAATGTGGACACATCCCATTTTTTGACAGAAAACAGAGGTGTTTTTTGCAAAGTGTCTACCTGTAGATTTTGGCCTCTAGCTCAGCCGGCACCTAGTGAGACCTACAAAACCTGGGCATTTTTGAAAACTAGAGACCTATGGGAATCCAAGATGGGGTGACTTGTTTGGCTCTGACCAGGTTCTGTTACGCAGAATCCTTTGCAAACCTCAAAAATTGGCTAAAAAACACATTTTCCTCACAGTTCTTGAATCTGAGAGGTGCCACAAATTTCCTTCTACCCAGCATTCCCCCAGGTCTCCCGATAAAACTGATACCTCACTTGTGTGGGTAGGCCTAGCGCCCGCGACAGGGAATGCTCCAAAATACAATGTGGACACATCCCATTTTTTGACAGAAGACAGGGGTGTTTTTTGTAAAGTGCATACCTGTAGTTTTTGGCCTCTAGCTCAGCCGGCACCTAGGGAAACCTACCATACCTGTGCATTTGTTAAAACTAGAGACCTTGGGGAATCCAAGATGGGGTGACTTGTGGGGCTCTGACCAGGTTCTGTTACCCAGAATTTTTTGTAAACCTCAAAAATTGGCTAAAAAACACATTTTCCTCACATTTCGGTGATAGAAAGTTCTTGAATCTGAGAGGTGCCAAAAATTTCCTTCCACCCAGCGTTCCTCCAAGTCTCCTGATAAAAAAGATACTAACTTGTGTGGGTAGGCCTAGCGCACGCGACAGGAAATGCCCCAAAAACACAACATGGACACATCCCATTTTTTGACAGATAACAGAGGTGTTTTTTTGCAAAGTGCCTACCTGTAGATTTTGGCCTCTAGCTCAGCCGGCACCTAGGAAAACCTACCAAACCTGTGCATTTTTTAAAACTAAAGACCTAGGGGAATCCAAGATGGGGTGACTTGTGGGGCCCTGACCAGGTTCTGTTACCCAGAATCCTTTGCAAACCTCAAAATTTGGCTAAAAAAAAATGTTTTCCTCACATTTCGGTGACAGAAAGTTCTTGAATCTGAGAGGTGCCACAAATTTCCTTCCACCCAGCCTTCCGCCAAGTCTTCCGATAAAAATGATTCCATCACTTGTTTGGGTAGGCCTAGCGCCCGTGACAGGAAATGCCCCAAAACACAACGTGGACACATTCCATTTTTTGACAGAAAACAGAGTTGTTTTTTGCAAAGTGCCTACCTGTAGATTTAGCCCTCTAGCTCAGCCGGCACCTAGGGAAACCTACCAACCCTGGGCATTTTTGAAAACTAGAGACCTAGGGGAATCCAAGATGGGGTGACTTGTGGGGCTCTGACCAGGTTCTTTTACCCAGAATTCTTTGCAAACTTCAAAATTTGGCTAAAGAAACACGGTTTCCTCACATTTCGGTGACAGAAAGTTCTGGAATCTGAGAGGAGCCACAAATTTCCTTCTACCCAGCGTTCCCTCAAGTCTCCCGATAAAAATGATACCTCACTTGTGTGGGTAGGCCTAGCGCCCGTGACAGGAAATGCCCCAAAACACAACGTGCACATATCCCATTTTTTGACAGAAAACAGAGGTGTTTTTTGCAAAATGCCTACCTGTAGATTTTGGCCTCTAGCTCAGCCGGCACCTAGGGGAACCTACCATACCTGTGCATTTGTTAAAACTAGACACCTAGGGGAATCCAAGATGGGGTAACTTGTGGGGCTCTGACCAGGTTCTGTTACCCAGAATCCTTTGCAAACCTTAAAAATTGGCTAAAAAACACATTTTCCTCACATTTCGGTGATAGAAAGTTCTTGAATCTGAGAGGTGCCACAAATTTCCTTCCACCCAGCCTTCCGCCAAGTCTTCCGATAAAAATGATTCCATCACTTGTTTGGGTAGGCCTAGCGCCCGCGACAGGAAATGCCCCAAAACACAACGTGGACACATTCCATTTTTTGACAGAAAACAGAGGTGTTTTTTGCAAAGTGCCTACCTGTAGATTTAGGCCTCTAGCTCAGCCGGCACCTAGGGAAACCTACCAACCCTGGGCATTTTTGAAAACTAGAGACCTAGGGGAATCCAAGATGGGGTGACTTGTGGGGCTCTGACCAGGTTCTTTTACCCAGAATCCTTTGCAAACTTCAAAATTTGGCTAAAAAAACACGGTTTCCTCACATTTCGGTGACAGAAAGTTCTGGAATCTGAGAGGAGCCACAAATTTCCTTCTACCCAGCGTTCCCCCAAGTCTCCCGATAAAAATGATACCTCACTTGTGTGGATAGGCCTAGCGCCCGCTACAGGAAATGCCCCAAAACACAACGTGGACATATCCCATTTTTTGACAGAAAACAGAGGTGTTTTTTGCAAAATGCCTACCTGTAGATTTTGGCCTCTAGCTCAGCTGGCACTTAGGGAAACCTACCGAAACATGTGCATTTTTAAAAACTGGAGACCTAGGGGAATCCATGATGGGGTGACCTGTGCGGCTCTGACCAGGTTCTGTTACCCAGAATCCTTTTCAAACCTCAAAAGTTGGCTAAAAAAACACGTTTTCCTCACATTTCGGTGACAGAAAGTTCTGGAATTTGAGAGGAGCCACAAATTTCCTTCCCCGCAGTGTTCCCCCAAGTCTCCCGATAACAATGATACCTCACTTGTGTGGGTAGGCCTAATGCCCGCAGCAGGAAAGGCCCCAAAACACAACGTGGACACATCCCATTTTTTGACAGAAAACAGAGGTGTTTTTTGGAAAGTGCCTACCTTTAGATTTTGGCCTCTAGCTCAGCCGGCACCAGGTGAAACCTACCAACCCTGAGCATTTTTTAAAACTAGAGACCTAGGGGAATCCAAGATGGGGTGACTTGTGGGGCTCTGACCAGGTTCTGTTACTCAGAATCCTTTGCAAACTTCAAAATTTGGCTAAAGAAACATGGTTTCCTCACATTTCGGTGACAGAAAGTTCTGGAATCTGAGAGGAGCCACAAATTTCCTTCTACCCAGCGTTCCCTCAAGTCTCCCGATAAAAATGATACCTCACTTGTGTGGGTAGGCCTAGCGCCCGCGACAGGAAATGCCCCAAAACACAACGTGGACACATCCCATTTTTTGACAGAAAACAGAGGTGTTTTTTGCAAAGTACCTACCTGTAGATTTTGGCCTCTAGCTCAGCCGGCACCAGGGGAAACCTACCAACCCTGAGCATTTTTGAAAACTAGAGACCTAGGGGAATCCAAGATGGGGTGACTTGTGGGGCTCTGACCAGGTTCTGTTACCCAGAATCCTTTGCAAACTTCAAAATTTGGCTAAAAAAACACGGTTTCCTCACATTTCGGTGACAGAAAGTTCTGGAATCTGAGAGGAGCCACAAATTTCCTTCTACCCAGCGTTCCCCCAAGTCTCCCGATAAAAATGATACCTCACTTGTGTGGGTAGGCCTAACGTCCGCGGCAGGAAAGGCCCCAAAACACAACGTGGACACATCCCATTTTTTGACAGAAAACAGAGGTGTTTTTTGCAAAGTGCCTACGTGTAGATTTTGGCCTCTAGCTCAGCCGGCACCTAGTGAGACCTACCAAACCTGGGCATTTTTGAAAACTAGAGACCCAGGGGAATCCAAGATGGGGTGACTTGTGGTGCCCTGACCAGGTTCTGTTACCCAGAATCCTTTACAAACCTCAAAATTTGGCCAAAAAAACACGTTTTCCTCACATTTCGGTGACAGAAAGTTCTTGAATCTGAGAGGTGCCACAAATTTCCTTCCACCCAGCCTTCCGCCAAGTCTTCCGATAAAAATGATTCCATCACTTGTTTGGGTAGGCCTAGCGCCCGCGACAGGAAATGCCCCAAAACACAACGTGGACACATCCCATTTTTTGACAGAAAACACAGGTGTTTTTTGCAAAACGCCTACCTGTAGATTTTGGCCTCTAGCTCAGCCGGCACCAGGGGAAACCTACCAACCCTGAGCATTTTTGAAAACTAGAGACCTAGGGGAATCCAAGATGGGGTGACTTGTGGGGCTCTGACCAGGTTCTGTTACCCAGAATCCTTTGCAAACTTCAAAATTTGGCTAAAAAAACACGGTTTCCTCACATTTCGGTGACAGAAACTTCTGGAATCTGAGAGGAGCCACAAATTTCCTTCTACCCAGCGTTCCCCCAAGTCTCCTGATAAAAATGATACCTCACTTGTGTGGGTAGGCCTAACGCCCGCGGTAGGAAAGGCCCCAAAACACAACGTGGACACATCCCATTTTTTGACAGAAAACTGAGGTGTTTTTTGCAAAGTGCCTACCTGTAGATTTTGGCCTCTAGCTCAGCCGGCACCTAGTGAGACCTACCAAACCTGGGCATTTTTGAAAACTAGAGACCCAGGGGAATCCAAGATGGGGTGACTTGTGGGGCCCTGACCAGGTTCTGTTACCCAGAATCCTTTACAAACCTCAAAATTTGGCTAAAAAAAAACGTTTTCCTCACATTTCGGTGACAGAAAGTTCTTGAATCTGAGAGGTGCCACAAATTTCCTTCCACCCAGCCTTCCGCCAAGTCTTCCGATAAAAATGATTCCATCACTTGTTTGGGTAGGCCTAGCGCCCGCGACAGGAAATGCCCCAAAACACAACGTGGACACATCCCATTTTTTGACAGAAAACAGAGGTGTTTTTTGCAAAGTGCCTACCTGTAGATTTTGGCCTCTAGCTCAGCCGGCACCAGGGGAAACCTACCAACCCTGAGCATTTTTGAAAACTAGAGACCTAGGGGAATCCCAGATGGGGTGACTTGTGGGGCTCTGACCAGGTTCTGTTTCCCAGAATCCTTTGCAAACTTCAAAATTTGGCTAAAAAAACACGGTTTCCTCACATTTCGGTGACAGAAAGTTCTGGAATCTGAGAGGAGCCACAAATGTCCTTCTACCCAGCGTTCCCCCAAGTCTCCTGATAAAAATGATACCTCACTTGTGTGGGTAGGCCTAACGCCCGCGGTAGGAAAGGCCCCAAAACACAACGTGGACACATCCCATTTTTTGACAGAAAACAGAGAAGTTTTTTGCAAAGTGCCTACCTGTAGATTTTGGCCTCTAGCTCAGCCGGCACCTAGTGAGACCTACCAAACCTGGGCATTTTTTAAAACTAGAGACCCAGGGGAATCCAAGATGGGGTGACTTGTGGGGCCCTGACCAGGTTCTGTTACCCAGAATCCTTTGCAAACCTCAAAATTTGGCTAAAAAAAACGTTTTCCTCACATTTCGGTGACAGAAAGTTCTTGAATCTGAGAGGAGCCAAAAATTTCCTTCCACCCAGCGTTCCCCCAAGTCTCCCGATAAAAATGATACTAACTTGTGTGGGTAGGCCTAGCGCCCGCGACAGGAAATGCCCCAAAACACAATGTGGACACATCCCATTTTTTGACAGAAAACAGAGGTGTTTTTTGCAAAGTGACTACCTGTAGATTTTGGCCTCTAGCTCAGCCGGCACCTAGTGAGACCTACAAAACATGGGCATTTTTGAAAACTAGAGACCTATGGGAATCCAAGATGGGGTGACTTGTTTGGCTCTGACCAGGTTCTGTTACGCAGAATCCTTTGCAAACCTCAAAAATTGGCTAAAAAACACATTTTCCTCACAGTTCTTGAATCTGAGAGGTGCCACAAATTTCCTTCTACCCAGCATTCCCCCAAGTCTCCCGATAAAACTGATACCTCACTTGTGTGGGTAGGCCTAGCGCCCGCGACAGGGAATGCTCCAAAATACAATGTGGACACATCCCATTTTTTGACAGAAGACAGGGTTGTTTTTTGTAAAGTGCCTACCTGTAGTTTTTGGCCTCTAGCTCAGCCGGCACCTAGGGAAACCTACCATACCTGTGCATTTGTTAAAACTAGAGACCTTGGGGAATCCAAGATGGGGTGACTTGTGGGGCTCTGACCAGGTTCTGTTACCCAGAATTTTTTGCAAACCTCAAAAATTGGCTAAAAAACACATTTTCCTCACATTTCGGTGATAGAAAGTTCTTGAATCTGAGAGGTGCCAAAAATTTCCTTCCACCCAGCGTTCCTCCAAGTCTCCTGATAAAAAAGATACTAACTTGTGTGGGTAGGCCTAGCGCACGCGACAGGAAATGCCCCAAAAACACAACATGGACACATCCCATTTTTTGACAGATAACAGAGGTGTTTTTTTGCAAAGTGCCTACCTGTAGATTTTGGCCTCTAGCTCAGCCGGCACCTAGGAAAACCTACCAAACCTGTGCATTTTTTAAAACTAAAGACCTAGGGGAATCCAAGATGGGGTGACTTGTGGGGCTTTAACCAGGTTCTGTTACCCAGAATCCTTTGCAAACCTCAAAATGTGGCTAAAAAAACAGGTTTTCCTCACATTTCAGTGACAGAAAGCTCTGGAATCTAAGAGGAGCCAAAAATGTCCTTCCACCCAGCGTTCCCCCAAGTCTCCCGATAAAAATGATACCTCACTTGTGTGGGTAGGCCTAGCGCCCGTGACAGGAAATGCCCCAAAACACAACGTGGACACATCCCATTTTTTGACAGAAAACAGAGGTGTTTTTTGCTAAGTGCCTACCTGTAGATTTTGGCCTCTAGCTCAGCCGGCACCTAGTGAGACCTACCAAACCTGGGCATTTTTGAAAACTAGAGACCTAGGGGAATCCAAGATGGGGTGACTTGTGGGGCCCTGACCAGGTTCTGTTACCCAGAATCCTTTGCAAACCTCAAAATTTGGCTAAAAAAACACGTTTTCCTCACATTTCGGGGAGAGGAAGTTCTTGAATCTGAGAGGAGCCAAAAATTTCCTTCCACCCAGCGTTCCCCCAAGTCTCCCGATAAAAATGATACTACCTTGTGTGAGTAGGCCTAGCGCCCGCGACAGTAAATGCCCCAAAAGAACAACGTGGACACATCCCATTTTTTGACAGATGAGAGGTGTTTTTTGCAAAGTGCCTACCTGTAGAGTTTGGCCTCTAGCTCAGCCGGCACCAGGGAAACCTACCAAACCTGTTCATTTGTTAAAACTAGAGACCTAGGGGAATCCAAAATGGGTGACTTGTGAGGCTCTGACCAGGTTCTGATACCCAGAATCCGTTGCAAACCTCAAAATTTGGCTAAAAAACACGTTTAACTCACATTTCGGTGACAGAAAGTTCTGGATCTGAGAGGACCCAAAAATTTCCTTCCACCCAGCGTTCCTCCAAGTCTCCTGATAAAAAAGATACTAACTTGTGTGGGTAGGCCTAGCGCACGCGACAGGAAATGCCCCAAAAACACAACATGGACACATCCCATTTTTTGACAGATAACAGAGGTGTTTTTTTGCAAAGTGCCTACCTGTAGATTTTGGCCTCTAGCTCAGCCGGCACCTAGGGAAACCTACCAAACCTGTGCATTTTTTAAAACTAAAGACCTAGGGGAATCCAAGATGGGGTGACTTGTGGGGCTTTAACCAGGTTCTGTTACCCAGAATCCTTTGCAAACCTCAAAATGTGGCTAAAAAAACAGGTTTTCCTCACATTTCAGTGACAGAAAGCTCTGGAATCTAAGAGGAGCCAAAAATGTCCTTCCACCCAGCGTTCCCCCAAGTCTCCCGATAAAAATGATACCTCACTTGTGTGGGTAGGCCTAGCGCCCGTGACAGGAAATGCCCCAAAACACAACGTGGACACATCCCATTTTTTGACAGAAAACAGAGGTGTTTTTTGCTAAGTGCCTACCTGTAGATTTTGGCCTCTAGCTCAGCCGGCACCTAGTGAGACCTACCAAACCTGGGCATTTTTGAAAACTAGAGACCTAGGGGAATCCAAGATGGGGTGACTTGTGGGGCCCTGACCAGGTTCTGTTACCCAGAATCCTTTGCAAACCTCAAAATTTGGCTAAAAAAACACGTTTTCCTCACATTTCGGGGAGAGGAAGTTCTTGAATCTGAGAGGAGCCAAAAATTTCCTTCCACCCAGCGTTCCCCCAAGTGTCCCGATAAAAATGATACTACCTTGTGTGAGTAGGCCTAGCGCCCGCAACAGTAAATGCCCCAAAACACAACGTGAACACATCCCATTTTTTGACAGATGAGAGGTGTTTTTTGCAAAGTGCCTACCTGTAGAGTTTGGCCTCTAGCTCAGCCGGCACCAGGGAAACCTACCAAACCTGTTCATTTGTTAAAACTAGAGACCTAGGGGAATCCAAAATGGGTGACTTGTGAGGCTCTGACCAGGTTCTGATACCCAGAATCCGTTGCAAACCTCAAAATTTGGCTAAAAAACACGTTTAACTCACATTTCGGTGACAGAAAGTTCTGGAATCTGAAAGGAGCCAAACATTTCCTTCCACCCAGCGTTCCCCCAAGTCTCCTGATAAAAAAGATACTAACTTGTGTGGGTAGGCCTAGCGCCCGTGACAGGAAATGCCCCAAGAACACAACGTGGACACATCCCATTTTTTGACAGAAAACAGAGGTGTTTTTTGCAAAGTGCCTACCTGTAGATTTTGGCCTCTAGCTCAGCCGGCACCTAGTGAGACCTACCAAACCTGGGCATTTTTGAAAACTAGAGACCTAGGGGAATCCAAGATGGGGTGACTTGTGGGGCTCTAACCAGGTTCTTTTTCCCAGAATCCTTTGCAAACCTCAAAATGTCGCTAAAAAAACAAGTTTTCCTCACATTTCAGTGACAGAAAGATCTGAAATCTAAGAGGACCCAAAAATGTCCTTCCACCCAGCGCTCCCCCAAGTCTCCCGATAAAAATGATACCCCACTTGTGTGGGTAGGCCTAGCGCCCGTGAGAGGAAATGCCCCAAAAAACAACGTGGACACATTCCATTTTTTGACAGAAAACAGAGGTGTTTTTTGCAAAGTGCCTACCTGTAGTTTTTGGCCTCTAGCTCAGCCGGCACTTAGGGAAACCTACCATACCTGTGCATTTGTTAAAACTAGAGACCTTGGGGAATCCAAGATGGGGTGACTTGTGGGGCTCTGACCAGGTTCTGTTACCCAGAATCCTTTGCAAACCTCAAAAATTGGCTAAAAAACACATTTTCCTCACATTTCGGTGATAGAAAGTTCTTGAATCTGAGAGGTGCCAAAAATTTCCTTCCACCCAGCCTTCCGCCAAGTCTTCCGATAAAAATTATTCCATCACTTGTTTGGGTAGGCCTAGCGCCCGCGACAGGAAATGCCCCAAAACACAACGTGTACACATCCCATTTTTTGACAGAAAACATAGGTGTTTTTTGCAAAATGCCTACCTGTAGATTTTGGCCTCTAGCTCAGCTGGCACTTAGGGAAACCTACCAAAACCTGTGCATTCATAAAAACTAGAGACCTAGGGGAATCCATGATGGGGTGACTTGTGGGGCTCTGACCAGGTTCTGTTACCCAGAATCCTTTTCAAACCTCAAAAGTTGGCTAAACAAAACGTTTTCCTCACATTTCGGTGACAGAAAGTTGTGGAATTTGAGAGGAGCCACAATTTTCCTTCCACCCAGCGTTCCCCCAAGTCTCCCGATAAAAATGATACCTCACTTGTGTGGGTAGGCCTAACGCCCGCAGCAGGAAAGGCCCCAAAACACAACGTGGACACATCCCATTTTTTGACAGAACACAGAGGTGTTTTTTGCAAAGTGCCTACCTGTAGATTTTGGCCTCTAGCTCAGACGGCACCTAGGGAAACCTACCAAACCTGTGCATTTTTTAAAACTAGAGACCTAGGGAAATCCAAGATGGGGTGGGTTGTGGGGCTCTGACCAGGTTCAGTTACCCAGAATCCTTTGCAAACCTCAGAATTTGGCTAAAAAAAAACTTTTTCCTCACATTTGGGGACAGAAAGTTCTGGAATCTGAGAGGAGCCACAAATTTCCTTCCACCCAGCCTTCCCCCAAGTCTCCCGATAAAAATGACACCTCTCTTGTGTGGGTAGGCCTAGCGCCCGCGACAGGAAATGCCCCAAAACACAATGTGGACACATCCCATTTTTCTACAGAAAACAGAGGTGTTTTTTGCAAAGTACTACCTGTAGATTTTGGCCTCTAGCTCAGTCGACACCTAGGGAAACCTACCAAACCTGTGCATTTTGTAAAACTAGTGACTGAGGGTAATCCAAGTTGGGGTGACTTGTGGGGCTCTCACCAGGCTCTGTTCCCCAGAATCCTTTGCAAACCTCAAAATCTGGCTAAAAAAACACGTTTTCCTCACATTTCTGTGATAGAAAGTTGTGGAATCTGAGAGGAGCCACAAATTTCCTTCCAGCCAGTGTTCCCCCAAGTCTCCCGATAAAAATGATACCTCACTTGTGTGGGTGGGCCAGGTGCCTGCAACTAAAAAAGGCCACAAACTTGTAGAGATTATGGGGATAGCACAGCGAGTTGATAAGCAAATATTCTTCTTTTATACATCTTTAGGCTGACTCTGCTTTGGGGACCCCCAGAATTGAGGTGTCATTTTACTTGGGAGACTGAGGGGAACGCTGGGGATTAGGAATTTTGTGCTGGAGCGGTGATCGTACAAACGAAAGTCAGGAAAATATGCTTTTTTAAGCAAATGTTTAGGTTTGCAGAGGAGTCTGGGTAAGAAAGTGTTGGGGGATCCACACAATCCACACCTCCCTGGACTCCTTGGGGTGTCTAGTTTTAAAAAATGTCTGGGTTTGGTAGGTTTCCTTAGATGAAGGCCGCACCCAGGATCAAAAACATAGGTGCCCCCTCCCCCCCAAACACAGGTAGTTTTGTAATATATATACAGTATATATTTTTTTTAAGGTAAATCAGCTTTATTAAAATCAAAATACATATGGGTTATATACTAACAATACAAGATATCTATCATAATGATAATGATATCATTTTAAAACGAGTTGTAAAAGCTGTTTAACATTTTTAGGTGTAAAAAAGGGGAGGAAACAAGGAAAACGGGACAAGACCATTTATAATGCGAAAAATGCATAGGAACTTCAACAGTTAAATATAAGAAAGTAATATTCAAAAAAGCATAAATGTAAGCTAAGTTAAAATTCACTCAAGAACAGAGAAAATAAAGAATTCATGGTGGCTTAAAATTCTCAGCTAATGTACACTTAGTAGAATTACAAGCAACAGCATTAAGATAATCAGTCAAAGGTAACCAGTACAAATCTCTATTTATGGAAGGGCAGCATAAAGAGGTAAAAGCAATATCTAATCTATGGTAGTGACAAACATTATTCCACCAAGCTTTATAGGAAATATTGGATTAATTTTTCCAATTAAGAGTAAATTGTTGAAAGGCCAAAGCTAACATGAAATCCAACAATTTTAAATTATCATCATCTGAAACCTAAAAAAAAAGCACCAGCGGAGATAATTGGGATTTCAAATAAAAAATGCAGGTAAGCTGACACCAAACTTTTCTCCAAAAAGAAACAGTAGGAGGACATTCAAAAAGGATATGCATAAGATCTCCCTTTGGGCTATTGCAGGATCAGCAACTTGGAGTGGAGGATACAGAAAATGTTGCTATAGGGAAGTATTATTGGAGAATAAATCCTTGACCCAAATTATATTTCTCTGTCGCCAAGATTTCCAAAATAAGGGTTTTTTATTAATAGTGATAAGACAATTATGCCAAATAGGGGAATTCAGAAAAGAGGAATGAGAAACCGAAGGAGGTAAATAGTGAGAATGCAGAAGAGAACAAGTATGTTTAAGAAGCAGAGAGGAGATAAGTGAAATATTATAGGAAAAGGATACCATCTCACTAGGGGAAAAAGGCAAAAGAAAAGAACACTCAATATCCAACCATAATGAGTAAACCTAGAGTCTGACAGGGAGACCCACCTAGAAGCTTGGCACAAACAAAAGGATTTGTGATACAATCTAAAATCCGGAAAATTGACTCCTCCCTCCTGTTTAGAATGGCGAAGATGACTAAGAGAAAATCTAGATTTCTTATTGTTCCAGAGGAATTTAGACAATTTGGAGTCCAATTGTGTAAAAAAGGTAACAGGTAAAGGAAGCGGAATCATGGATAGGATATATAATATGTTAGGAGAAATCATAATTTTTATGGAATCAAGACGACCCTAACAAGATAAAAATAAGGGATTCCAAGCCAGAATCAATCTATCAACTTTCTCTAAAGTCTCTGAAATATTTACGTCAATGGACTTTTTAATGGATGAAGCGAACCAAATACCTAAATATTTAATCTTGGAAGAATTCCAGTGAAAACCGGTGATATCAAATGATGCTTTATAACAACATTTTGTTAAAGGGAGGATTTCAGCTTTATCCAAATTTATCTTATAACCTGAAATCAAGGAAAAATCCTCAATTTCCCAAAGTAGAGACGGAATCGAGAGCTCAGCGTTTGAGATATATAAAAGTATATCATCTGCATATGCCGTTAATTTTAAATGTTTCTCGCCATACTGGAAACCTTCAATTTTAATGTTATTTCTAATACTGGATAGAAAAGGCTTGAGAGCTAGAATAAATAGGAGTGGAGAGAGCGGAGACCCTTGACGTACACCTAGGCGTAATACAAAATATCTAGACAATTTCCCTTTTACCGATATCGATGCCATTGGAGATTGATAAAGCAAAGAGATAAATGAAAGGAAATGAGGCCCTAAACCATGCCAGGCTATAGCTTTTAATAGAAAAGACCAATCTAACCGGTCGAATGCTTTCTCAGCATCTATGGAAATTGCCGCTAGAGAATACGATAGAGCGGGCGCCTTGCTGAGTACATTAAAGAATGTTCTAGAATTGTCAGAAGCAAGTCTACCTTTAACAAAACCCGTTTGTTCCTTACTTATCATTGCAGGTAAAAGGGTATCAAGACGTAGGGCTAATAATTTGCAAAGATTTTATAATCTGTATTAATAAGAGAGATTGGTCTAAAATTTTTACAAAAAGTATGATCCTTACCGTCCTTTGGAATTAGGCAAATCGAAGCTTCCTGAAATGTGCCCCCTGTAAAACCAGAATCTATGAAGAATTGGAAAAGTTGAAAAAGTTTAGGAAGTAACAGGTCAGAAAAATGTAAAATAAATTCCACTGTAAATCCATCCGGACCAGGAGTTTTCCCTTTTTTTAGCGATTAAAGGGCTTTAAAAATTTCTAACTAAGTAATATCTACTTCAAGTGAAGTAGCATCAATCAGTGTCTTATTAGGGTTTGGAATATTCTTTAAATAATCATCAATCTGTAAGGGGGTCGGGACTGACTCAGGAGTATAAAGTGTCTGGTAATAATTAATAAATTCAGCTAAAATATCTTCATTCTTAAAAAGGGACTCACCAGTATTTGAAACTATCGACTTCTCATTATGGCGTTGCTTTCGAACTTTTAAATAATTAGCCAGAAGCTTCCCCGCTCTATTCTGACCTCCATAATAACGAGCACAACTACGTAGAAGAAAAGAGGAAGCATTATCCATTGAGATTTTGTTAAATTGCAGTTTTGCCTAAATAAGTTCTTGTATAATAAAATTGGAGGAGGAAGAACAGTACTGATGGTCTAAGAGTTTAATTTTGAGAAGTAGTGCTTGATGCTGGGCATTGAAAGATTTTTTTTTATTAGAGACAAAATTTATTATATGACCATGAGCCGCAGCCTTAAACGAATCCCTTAACAATTGTGGAGAAACGTGAGAATCTTCATTAAATCGAAAAAATTCGTCCACAAAGGCAACAACGGAAGTGGAAAATTTAGAGTCAAGTAATAAAGAATTATTAAATCGCCACCTATTGGACTTGGGATGCACCGGGAGCAAGTCAAAATCTGTAATAACTGGGGCATGATCAGATATTACCGTAGGTTCAATGGAGGAGTTAATAACATTTTGGGATAATAATTTAGAAACAAAAATATGGTCAAGTCTAGATAAGGAGCCATGTGATGGAGAATAAAACGAAAAATCCCTATTATCAGGATTGCAAGTTCTCTATGAGTCAATTAAATTACATTGTGAGAAAAATGGCTTAAATTGTTTATGCATTTTATGGGGAGAAAATTTAATTACAAATTGCCTATCTATAAAGGGATCAAGAATTTGATTGCAATCCCCTCCAATAAGAAGAAAATCATCATTATAATGCAAACATTGTTTAGTGATAGTGGGCCAGAAAAGATAATCTGAATTATTTGGACCATAAAGATTACCAATAGTCATTGTAATCCCATTAATATTAAGCCTCACAAAGAGCCACCTACCATTAGAATCCGAGTCTTGTGAAATAACATTAACTGATAATTTTTTATGGCAAAGCACAATTATACCATTTTTCTTTGTAGACGAAGGTGAGGTAAAAACATTGCCCACCCAGCCTTTTTTAAGTTTCATAGCTTCAGAGTCCGTCAAATGGGTCTCCTGTAGAAGAACTAAGTCTGGGTTATATTTAGATAAGTGGGATAAAATTCTCTGACTTTTGATTGGATTAATAAAACCTTTGACATTCCATGAAACAACCCTGAATTTACGTCACATAACCATATATGTACACGAAAGGCTTTGTACCATAAATAACTGAAAATACATATAAGGGAAAAGAAAACAGAAAAAAAGGAGAGAATGGTAAAGGGAAAACAGCAGGAAAAAGGATGAAAAGTAGTCAAGAAAAAAAGAAGAGACAGTACATGTCAAATAAAGACGACTGCAAAAACATACCTGAGATGAAGGAACAATAGGGGAGGGGTGGTGACAGCACAGACTGAAGACGGCACAGCAAGGAATCGGAACGCATCAACGGACAAAGGTTACGAGCAAAAATAATGATTATACAACACCAGGAACCTGAGAAAAAAAACAATACATTAACAAAAAAGGGTCTGTAGTCACGTCAATATAGTATACTGTATAAACTGCATATAAAGGGCCATCAATTCTATCGCAATAATAGAGAAAGGGCATAATAAATTAAGAAACTTATATAGTCAACGTGTAGAAGGACCAGCTGTTTCCATAAAATTTGTAGAGTGTATTCGTAGAAAATCACAAAGAACTGCAGGAGAGGTTAATGAAGTGGTCTTGTTTTGATATGTCACTTTGAACAAACATGGATGGAATAATCCAAAACGAGCTCCCAAGTCATGAAGCTGTGGACGAAGATCCAAAAACTCTTTCCTCCTGTCTGCTGTAGCTTTGGATACATCCTGTGACATGAAGATTTTTCTTCCCTGCCAAGAAATTTGTTTTTTGGTTTTCGCTGCATTAAGAATTCTCAATAAGTCAGTAAATTCAAGAAAGAAAATAATCACGCCTCTTGGTTTAGATGTGGAGGAATGCGGAGACCGATGACCAATGCGGTGCGCTCTTTGGATGTTTAATACTGTAGAAGATGGTAGATCCACCAACTGTGGAAAGAATGAGGTGAAAAATGAAATTGGGTCACTCCCTTCAAGACCCTCCGGTAATCCATAAAGGCGAAGATTATTGCGCCTATTTCTTTTTTCCAAATCATCCGTAAGTGTCTTCAAGGTTGCCACTTCCTTCTCCAAACTAATAATTTTATGTGTTTCATCCTGCACGTCGCTGACTCTTTGTTCCAAAGCAGAGACTCTCACTTCCATTTGAGACCACTTAGAATCAAGATTTTGTATCCGAGAATTAGTTTCTTCAATAAAAGGACGCAATGCACGTATTTCGTCAAGCACAAGTTCAAGAGAGATCGGCGAGGGAGATTTTACTGGTGAAGGTGGGTCCTGTTTAACCCTCTTATGAGTGGATGCAGAAATATGCTGAGGAACTTTAGGCGAAGAAGAAGATGCTGCAGCAGAAGTGTCCAATTGAAAAAAGTGCGGAAGTTTGTCAGCTGAGGAGGACTGATGCGACAGAGCTTTTATTTTCTTTAGTTTGCCCATATAAAAATAAAAAACCTTCAATAAGGAAGCAAGTGACACAGGAACTCCAAAAATATGTTAGTGAAACAGCAAAAAATAAAAAAAACAGGCTAGCGCAAAAAAGAAAGTCAAATATTAAAAAAAAGTATAATGTAAGGGTGAGCAAAGCTAGTCAAAATGGCCGCATTCATGAGGAGAAATAAGAAAACGTAATTAAAGAGTCAGGAAATATGCTAGGCAGCCCAAAAAATGATGAAAATGCTCACCAAAACATCCCATGGTTGTTTTCAGAGGAACGACATTAAAAAGAAGAAAAAAAACGGCTCCGCCGGTAGAGATTTGTCCGATGATGCGCAGAGCTCCATTATCAGGTGGCCATCTTGGTCGTCGGCTCGCACGCGGATCGCTGTAATATATCATTTTTATGTGTCCACTTACGTCTGTGATGTGCCAAACACAAAAATTGTGAAAAGAAACGCACTTAGGTTATGTGAAAAAGACCCCTCACCCACGAACCAAGTTGGTGGCATGCTTCATCTTTGGGGTCCCACCTGAGACACCTAGCGTGTCACAAGTGTGCTGCGATGCATGATTACAGCGGAGCAGGTTTTTTAATTTTTACCACACGTACTGGTTGGATTTGGCACGAGGGTGAGTGATGGTTCAATAGATCAAATTTTATTAACAAGAGATTTCACAAAAGTAAAATGCACTGGTAATAACTGAAAGGCCTAAAAACTGAACTAATGACTCACAGCTCGTGAGCTGTAAAGCCACGGCAAGGCACCAACCGCTTTACAGTCCATTCACACACCTTTCATACATGACATGCACAAGACCATTCATGCCGCCAGCCACGGGCCCAACACATTACAACACTTGCATCGACAGACAGTGCCAGTCAAGGGCCCATCACTTTCATACACCCACATGCCTGATACAGCAATCACACCAGCTGATAAGTGTGTGGACTGGCGTTTGTCTGGCACCGCTAGCCAAGCGCCATCCCACGCACACCACCAGCCAAGCGCCACCCCACGCACACCGCCATCACTTTATTTTGTTTATAAACAACAAAGAAACCACTAACTATTTATAAAATAAGTACAAAACTACAAACACAAAAGCTCTAACTAAATGCATGACAGTAATGCTGACCGTGAAACTTAACATATGAAAATATAAAACAGGCAGTTTACACTCACGGTATTTCCCAAAGATTTTTCCTTGTGTGGTAACTTCTAAAACAGCCGGGCACACAAAGCCCAGCCTTTGAAAGGCATTCGGGGCAGTACATCCGTCTCTCCCTCCGGATTGCTCTCCGGGCACATACTCTACACTTCTTTGTGGGCAAGTCTTTTTTGGGAGTGGGAGGAATGTGATCTGGAAAGTGGCGATCTTTCAATCTAGCCACTTCCTCCACCACTTCTACTCTAGGAACTCTTGCCCGTTCCACCACAATAAGGCTCTCTATCACTGACTCCTGAAATTGAACAAATGTTATCCTTGACTCAGGTGAACAATCCTTGAACACAATAAAAGCATTAGAAGTTGTCAAATGAAATAAATGTAGGGCCAACTTTTTATACCACACGTAAGATTTACGAAGAGCAGTGTAAGGTTCCAACCTCTGATCTACTCTATCAACACCACCCAGGTGCCTAATGTAGTCCTAAATGCACGCAGGTTTGCGCACTTCCGCAACCTGACCCCAAACAGTCACAGGGGAAGTACTCTCATCATGGATGGTAGATAGCATGTACACATCCCTCCTGTCAGAAAATTTCGGAGCTAGCAGCTCATTATTCTGCAAGGCACTGCAATGTACCCATACAAGTTTTTTACAGACAAGCTACCTTGGATAGCCTTTCTGATTAGAACGGATTGTGCCACAAGCAACAATGTCCACTCTAAATAACTCCTTGAACAACTGCACTCCAGTGTAGATATGATCTACGTACAAATGGTGACTTAAACAGTCGTCTACCAAGTTCCCACACAATTTTTTCACTGACTCCAAAAATGACCGGACAACCAGGAGGGTCAATACTGGAATCCCTACCAGTGTAGACCCGGAAACTTTACACATATCCTGTACTGCTTTCTGACAGCATATACAATTTAATCCCATACCGTGCCCTCTGACTAGGAATGTACTGCTTAAAAACTAAACGCCCCTTGAAAAGGACCAAAGACTCGTCCACACTTATCTCTTTGCCTGGAACATAGACCTTTGAAAACCGATCTACAAAATGATCAAGGACAGGCCTAATCTTAAAAAGACGGTCACAATCAGGGTGATCTCGTGGCAAGACTAAAGCAAAATGCAGCATACGAAGAAGAAGAAAATAGCGATTATGTGTCATAGTTGCAGGAAATATAGCCGTTGCCATCAAGGGACTAGTAGACCAATAAGAAGCCAGTGACGGCTTCCTGATCAACCCCATCAAAAAAGTCAAACCTGAAAACTTTTTCATCTCTTCCAGATATGTGGGAACCCACTGAGTAGCTCTAGACTGAGGCCTAAGTCTGGCAGCGTTGTCCCTCAAATATTGCTCTGCATACAAATTAGTCTGCTCCGCAATCTCTTCCAAAAATACATCGTCCATAAACAAGTGAAAGAAATGGACAGGCAAAAAGTTTTCTGTATTGACTCTATACCCTGGGAGACCAGTAAATGCAGGTAACTGTGACTGCTCCATGTTTGGGGCAATCCAGGTGTCAGGTCTTCTAATGGGAAACCCTTCAGCCCCAGGCTGCTGCACTCTTGGCACATTAATGTCCTCCTCTAAAACAGGCCCTTCATCTGCACTGAGAGTAGCTTCCTCATCAGAAGAATACTCTCAGACAGAAAACTCACTGCAGAATCTTTCACTTCCTCCTCTGCCTCAGATGAAGAGTCAGTCTCGTAATCATGGTCTGAAGACGACTCAAAGAGCATGCCAACAACCAGCTGAGCGGTCACTCTGCGGCTAGCCATGATCGTCACTAACAACAAATGGATTGCCAACAACAACTAGCACTAAAATAAGTAATAAACAAAGTGTAGCTTTATCACAAAGAGTTATGTACAAAAAATCTATACCACTCACTTGCCTGAAAAAGCTACCCACCAGCAACTACTCTGCACAGAAACAGCAATCACCAATGATATCCCACTAAAAAGAAAAAAGAAAAAAGCAAATTAGACATATGACAACACAAATATCATTGTGCTCAAATCTAAGGACAATTTCACACAGAATACTGCATTTAGGACACCACCTACAAACATGTCATTCATGCATGTCAACAATACTCCTTTGGAGTAAATTGCTTTCACTTACCTAAAACAAGCAACTATGTTATCTGCAGGACAACTACTGCCAAAACCGCAAGGATCCACAGCAAACAAAGCAAAAACTTTGAACTAGAAAAAAAGAAGAAATAAATTGTTATAATCACAAATACAAATACTTCGCAAGTTGACAAACACCCTGCCACCAAGAACTCAGAAATTGTCCCTGGTGCCTAAGTGGCTTCTGCCCCACTAGGAGGCAGATGGGCCTAAAAAAAAAATAGGCTGATCCGCCCCCAAGTGGGGCAGAAATGGCCAACAGCTCTATACCCTGTTTGGGGGGGGGCGTCCCTTGCCAAAGGGGGCGAATGGGGGTGCCCCCAGCACAAAAAAAACAAAGGGAACCAAAACAAAAAAAATCTCTGATATCATGGTGCTTTCTGCCCCCCTTGGGGGCAGATGGGCCTAAAAACAATAAGCTGATCTGCCTCCAAGGTGGGCAGAAATGGCCATCACTAACATGCCCCCTTTGAGGGGGGCGACCCTTGCCAAAGGTGCCGCCCCCCACACAAAACACACACATACAGAGGATCCCTGGTGCCTAAGTGGATTCTGCTCCCTTGGGGGCAGATGGGCGTAAAACTAAAAATTGGCCGATCTGCCCCCAAGGGAGGCGGAAATGGCCAACAGCTCTGTGCCCCCTTTAGGGGGCGACCCTTGCCAAAGGGGGCAAAAGGGGGCACCCCCAGCACTAAACAAAAAAAGGGAACAAAAAAAAATCCCTGCCGTATTGGTGGTTTCTGCCCTCCTTGGGGGCAGATGGGCCTACAAAAATAGGCCCATCTGCCCCCAACGGGGGCAGAGATGGCCAATACAAAATTTCCCCCCTTTGGAGAAGCGACCCTTGCCCAAGGGGTGCCCCCAAACACACACACCACAAAATCCCTGGTGCCTAGTGGCTTTCAACCCCCCTGGGGGGAAGATCGGCCAAAAACATGGCTGATCTAGCCCTGGGGGGCTGAAACATATAAAATAATTATTGCCCCCGGGGCAGCGACCCTTGCCTAATGGGTCGCCACCCAAAAACAAATAAAATAATTTCCCTGGTGTCTAGTGGTTTTCGCCCCCCCGGGGCAGATTGGCTGAAAAATTGTCCGATCTGCCCCCAGGGCGGGCCGAAATAGGAAAAAAAAATTGCCTCCAATGGGAGCGACCCTTGCCTAAGGGGTTGCTCCCAAAAAAACATGCCCAACATAATTTCCCTGGTGTCTAGTGGTTTTCGGACCCCCGGAGGGCAGATCGACCGAAAAATCCCTGGCAGGAATCCACTGAAAACAGGCACAGGAGGAAAGGAAAAACCCTTTCCTTTCCCCGTGTCTGTTTTCCCCCTCCAAACCCCCAAAGAGGGAAGGACTAACCTGCGAGTCCTCTCTCGCCAACGCACGGGAAGCAAATGGCTTCCAGCACGTCCCTCAGCAATACTGGATGACGTTGGCGCACTGTGAGCGCGCAGACGTCATCGGATTGCCGAGGGGGGGTCGGAGGTGAAAGGGGAAGGGATTCCCCTTCCATCCACTACCGGGGGGGGGTGGGTGGGTGGCCCAAGGGGGGAGCGCTAGCGCTCCCCCCTGGGCCGGGTGCAGGACGAGGTGATCTCGTCCAAGGCACCCAGGAACCGGTGCCTAGGACGAGATCATCTCGTCCAAGGCACCCTACCGGTTAAGAATATTTGAGCTGAAAGACAACCACTTCCTGCTATATCATAGGTGCTGACTGCAAAAGAAGGAGGTAAGATTGTGTTGGATACGTCTGTGTCAGAGAAATTTGCATACAATATCAAGGCCATTGATTATAATGTATCCCCTGGCTACATGGGACCAACCAGGCCTGGACTGGGTCATGTTTTCAGCTCCACAAAGTAGATGGTACAATACAGTGCTTCAGTCCACATGCAACATTTACTTTTACTTGCTATAGGTGCAGTTTTTACATAATTTACAATGGTCTTTTAGTAAAATATAATATGCCAAATGCTGTTTTAAGCCAAATTTGGCTTTTGATTGGTGTTCGGAGCACATACAATGGACACTGGAAAGCAGTGCCCTATTATTAGAGTTGAGGATTACCAGCATGTGTGTCCCCCAAAAAATGAAAAACTCAGGGTGACTCCCTAAAAAAGGATTACTTTGCATGCATGCATAGACCCAATAGAGAATTGTTTTGGTCACCTTTCAATAGCTTCCCATGCCATATACTTAATTCTTCTTTTACACAATGAAACATTTACACATGCTCTTCTTATATGTTCAGATTCGTCTAAGCTTCCATAACTTGTTATTTTATCTTCTCTTGAATTTGATCCTTACTTACTTCATTCTCCATGTGAATCTGATATTTACTCACTTTGTTAACTCTCCTTCTTCATTCAGCAATGCCTCTAACTCCAGTTCAACCTCTTTTCCAGTTTCTATTTCTTTTACATATCTCGATAAATTATATGCAACAATTCTTTAACTATTGCCATACACTTCCTCAAAGTTATAACATTAATACCATTTATCTGGCTATAGGTGATAACATCTGTCTGGATGTAAGTGCCATCATATTCCCTTGCAATCCCTTACCACATTTAGAAATATGCACCAGAGAGAAGCGCAACCTGTACAAAAAGTTGTTCAAGAGCTTTATTCCCTACCCGTATGCTAAAGCATCTCTTTCTGTCACCGATGAAGAGAGCTCTGCTCCTCTCAGCATTCTGGATGCAAAACCTCCAATTCTCCCCCAAAAGCCACGTTATTGGCATCTGTTAGGGTACACATTTCCCCCTCTCAATTCAAAACTGTCCTAATGTGGTTGCCATCTCTAAACTCTCTTTTACTTTTTTAAATGTCTCTTCACACTCGGTATGCCGCTAAAATAGCATATTCTTCTTCATCAATTTTCACATAGGTTCCACAATCGCTGCAAAATTATATACACATTTATAGCAAAATCCTAATCAAAGGAAATATTTCATTTGTTCTTCATTCTCAGGAATGTAGGCTTCCTCAACAGCTTTCACTGGATTTCAGTCTCATTTCTTTCTCAGATATTTTATGTCCAGAAATAAATCACTTTTTAATTTTTAACTGGTATTTTCTTTATGGTTAAACCCATCTTTTCCAAACTCAATATCACTTCCTTATGCAGTTTATCATTTTCTCTCTCTGACTTCCCTCCAACCACAATGTGGTCTTGAAAACATAACATCGGCGACACACCTTCAAAGATTCTCTGCATAGTTCTTTAAAATAAAGCGACCACAGAGGCTAGGCCAATTGACATTATGGAATATGAACATGCATGTCATAAATTAAGTGACTGGACTTGATTTTTATGCACATTTCTTTGATGACAAGACACAGACATATCCAATACAATCTTACATCATTTCATTGCAGTCAACAACTCTGATATATTAGGAAGTGGTTGTCTTTCATCCCAAATATTGTTCACAAGTACTCTAAAGATAACACACAAACAGATGTTTTCTTCAGGCTTGAGTGCTAGGATCAGTGGTGTAAACCCCTCAGAAGACTCAATGTGTATATGAACCTTTCTTTAAATAGTCTAATTTACTTCAGAGTGATTCTCTAATCAAGTGGGGTATAGGTCTTTTGCAGTGTATTACAGGTGGCTCTCTGGCACTTCAATTAACTATCTCAAAGTCTTACTGATGATGCCATCCCAGGGGACCACAACTTTCTTTTGTTTTGGAGTCACATACATACACATTCCAGTCTTTATAAACCATTTCTATCTATTGCATGTCTATTATGTCTACACTCTTTTCTCTATACTGACTGTTTTCAAGTCTAATTCAACCAAATCAATCAATTTCAATTTTTCGTTATCCACATGTGAGTCTTTTTATATAACTCTAAACAGGCTTTTCAAGTAAGCCATTACATATACCTGTTTATATCCAACTTCAGAATGAGGTTATTCAAATTTATTCCAGCACTCCGGCTGCCATTGGAATGTTTCTTTTTTCTGTGACTTCTTGGTCTTCATTTCCAATGTTTTCTCTTCTTTTCACTTCTTCTACTGTTCATTTTTCTACCATTAGTACCATTCCTTCAATATTTTCACATATATTCTCACCTTCTTTTCCTCCCTCAAATCCTTTTGTCTCACATACCTTAACAAAGTAGCCTTTCTTACACCAATTTCTGCAAATTACAATTTGTGCTCCACACTTGGTGCTTGAACTGATGTGTCCAGGACACCCACAACAGCAACATTTTACTGTCCAACTGTCATTGCTGAGGCCCCTCACAGTTCTATTTTGTTTACTGCACTGTAGTTCTTAAACTTTCTCTTTTTCATTGACTTTTTTTTACTCACTTCAATCTCCCTGCCAGGGTAACCAATTCCCAGAGCCACAAGGCTATATGTGGTACTCCTCTAGCAATTTGAATTGCTTCATGTAACAGTGGCTTTTTTTAAACATCTTATTGTTTGTACGGTTGACTATTTGATCTTCATTAGGTGAATCATTTAAGGCTCGTAACTCACAGGTTACAGTTAAACTCTTAGTCCTGCTACATCGTTAAGAAACATTTTCCTCCAATTTATGTTCTCTCAAAAGACATATGACCCTCAAATATAACATTTACTTTGGAAATGAAAAAAGCATCTAAACATCTAGTTCTACTATCATCTCTAGTGACAACTTATAAAGACTGAATGGTTAAAAATCATCATTCTGTATCATCATATCTGTTAAGTCTTCATATTAACTCCGGTCTTCAGTTCCCAACTTATGATGAAGTGCTGCTTGTCTATGAATTTGATCGTATTTATCTAGATCAATATATATAATACTTGTTAAACATATTTGCTTCCACTACTTCCATTGTACCAGTAGATCACCTGGAGTAGCTAAGAATAATTCAGGTGTAAACATATTCTGCTCCCCTGTAGTTAGACCTGTCAGCATTAGGGTGGTCTCCCCACAAACATTTTGCCTTAACTCCCCTCCCCCTGCTATTTTAGCAGAATTCAATTGTGTTGGCCTTAGGACTCTGATAAACTGCTTATTCTCACTTCCTAAAACATGGTAACATTGACTGGCACCTAATTGACATTTAATTTACATATATATCCCTAGTAAAATGGCATACCTTATACCAAGGACTGGTAAATTAAATGCTACTAGTAGGCCTGCAGCACTTATTTTGCCACCCAGTTAAGTAGCCCTTTACAACATGTCCCAGGAATGCCAGTGCAGCCTGTCAGCAGTTTTAAACTGCCAATTAATTTTGGCAAAACAACCCCCTTGCCAAGCCTTAAACTTCCTTTTAATTACACATGTCACCCCTAGGATAGGCCGTAAATAATGCATAGGGAGCGGTGCATTGTAATTAATAAGTTGGAAAAGTACTTTTAAGTTTTACATGCTCTGGTGGTGAAAAATTCCTGAATTTATTTTTCACTACTGTGAGGCTTACTTCTGCCATACAGTGACATTTGAAAAGGCTCCACCTGTTGTGCACCTGGACCCTGCCTGAATGAGTTTTGACCCTCCAGTTGGTGCCTCCCCAGTCCAGACCTCTTGAAAGTCTTGCTAAAGGTACCCATGTAGCCCACATCCAAAACTTGCTCTGAGACCAAGAGGAAAACAGGACCAACCTGCTTGTATATCTGCCAAAGGTTCATCGCAGGTCGGACTGAATTCATGGCCAATAGTTTTATCTAATCAGGTTTCTTCAGTTACCCACATGCACATGTTTCATTCACAAACAATTATGTGTGTGTTGCTTATTTATCCTTGACCTTGGTACCAGGTAAAAGAGTGGTCAACTTCCACTATCCTTGAGGAATCCCCCAAATTATTCTTATCTGTTCTGTTTTCTTTTGGAATGATCTCTGGACACATATATGGGATTCTCCAATCTCATACTAATGTCTGTCCCGCTCAGCCATATTGATCTTGTTTTTGGCTGCAAGCTTTTGCAGTTTATAATTGTTTCGTTCAAGCTGTCTCAAAAAGACCTTCATGTCCTCCATGTTGCAAAGTGACTGATTTACAGGTGGTTACCCCACAGTTTTGAATTATGTTTTTGACTCACCTGCTGGTAATCTTGATCCTTGGATACTGGGACACATGTATAAGTACATAGTATATGGCACAAATGTACAACCATGGCATGGAAAGTTAAATACCACTTGTGGACTGCAGCACCTGTTGCACATCCACTACATTGATAGTAAAAGCATGACCTCAGGTTTATCCTGTGCAACCTGACAACAGGTGTGCGATAGGTATGACACCTGGAAAGCCCCTGCTTTGTCTCCTCAGACTAGGCTAACACCAAACCTATGGGAGCAGGACTATCCCAGAACCGGTTCTGTGACCACAGAGTAGGGGACTACTCATTGCCCTAGGATCATCTCTGGATGTGTGCACATTCTGTGCATGAGAGGAGAAGGGTTTTTCCTATCATAGATTTTGAGAATGATGTGCACTTTGGTATTGTTTGCAATGGAGCAAACAGTAACTCCTGAAAATGTGGGTAGGGCTGCCCCCATGCACATTTACTCCATTGCTTAGAAAATGACCAAAAATGCCCTGTCCATTAGCAGGTGAACCCTTCAAAGCCTTTCTGGACTTACAGAAGAATAGAAGTGAACTGGACCTCCTGTTTTCAACCTGTGAGGAGGTCTGAAGCACTGGACCAGCTTCCCCTTGTATCCAGGACACACTAGTGGACTCCCAGGGTCACTTCACTGACGTCCGTTATGGCTAAAAGGAAATAAAAAGCTACTACTGGCCTTTTCTGTACAATTCCCAGCTGACCAGTAGCAACTAGAACATGGACTTGATGTTGCTCGTGGCCTCTGCCTGACACCCTGATAGTCGCTAAGGGCCGCCTCCGAGGTCCTAGGAGCTCAGACCTGTAATCCTGTGCTTGCTTCTGCATCAGGAAAACAATTGGAAACCTTTGAAATCTTTTGATTCAAAGCTGCTAGGCTAGGGGGTTCTACCTGAAAAAGTGCCTAACTGGCACTTGCACACCATCAGATTGAATATCAATGTGCCCCCCTAAAAGGCTACCACATCTCTGAAAAATCGACAGCCCATTTCTGTTTTAGAACTTAGAAAACCTTTTCAAGCAAAAACCTCAAAAACTCTGGAGACTAGCTTGACCAACCCGGGGTAGAGATCCAACTAACAGTTCCACAATGACGGCTACAATAACATTTGTTCCCTGGGGAGACATGTTTTTCTTCAAAAAATGACACAATCTCTTTCTGGATTAGGACTTTGAATATTTTTTCAAACATTTTGACTTTCACCAAAATTAATTCACTTGTATGCTGTCAGGGATCCATCATGGTCGGCCTCAAATCGAGCCTAGGTCCTAGTCAACAGCTTCCACAGACCGTCAGTAGCCCTTTGTGCTTTTCAGTGCTATTTCCACTATTTTTTTTTAAAAATACCTCTGTTTATATTTTTGTAATTTTAGTCTCATTTTACTCATACAATTTTTCTCTTTATTTTAACTTTGGATGGGTAATTTTATTTTCCTACTGTCTATGTCCTGCTTAACCCCTTCACTGTCAGGCCTTTTCCCCCTCAGGTGGCAAGCCTTTTTTTGGCTATTTGGGGCAGTTTGCCTTAGGGCCTCATAACTTTTTGTCCACATAAGCTACCCACGCCAAATTTGCGTCCCTTTTTAACAACATCCTAGGGATTCTAGAGGTACCCAGACTTTGTGGGTTCCTCTGAAGGAGACCAAGAAATTAGACAAAATACAGCAAAAAGTTTTTTCTTTTGCTAAAAAAAATGGGGAAAAGGGCTGCAGAAGAAGGCTTGTGGTTTGTCCCTGACAATGACATCAACAAAGGGTTTGCAGTGCTAAAATCATCATCTTCCCAGCTTTCAGGAACAGGCAGACTTGAATCAGAAAACCCAATTTTTCAACACAATTTTGGCATTTTACTGGGACATTCCCCATTTTTACTATTTATTGTGCTTTCAGCCTCGTTCCAGCTAGTGACAGAAATGGGTGTGATACCAGTGCTGGATCCCAGAAAGCTAAACACTTCTGAAAAGTAGACAAAATTCTGAATTCAGCAAGGGGTGATTTGTGTAGATCCTACAAGAGTTTCCTACAGACAATAGCAGCTGAAATAAAAACATATTGAAATTAAGGTGAAAAAAACAGCAATTTTTCTCCATGTTGTACTCTAACTTTTTCAGATTTTTGAAAGCAATATACAGTTACATCTGCGGGACTCTTATGGTTGTGGGGATATATAGGGCTTGTAGGTTCATCAAGAACCCTAGGTCCCCAGAGCCAATAAATGAGCTGCACCTCGCAGTGGGTTTTCATTCTATACCGGGTATACAGCAATTCAGTTGCTGAAATATAAAAAGTGAAAAATAGGTATCAAGAAAACCTTTGTATTTCCAAAATGGCCACAAGATAAGGTGATGAGGAGCAGTGATTATTTGCACATCTCTGAATTCTGGTGTGCCCATACTAACATGTGAATTAAAGGGTATCTCTCAAATAGATGTCTTTTTTACACACTGTCTTACATTTGGAACGAAAACATTTAGAGAAAGACAAGGGGCAATAACACTTGTTTTGCTATTCTGTGTTCCCCCAAGTCTTCCAATAAAAATGGTACCTCACTTGCACCTAGGGTAGGCCTAATGCTCGCAACAGGAAACACAACATGGACACGTCGCATTTTTACATTGAAATCTGACATGTTTTTTGCAGAGTGCCTGGCTGTAGATTTTGGCCTCTAGCTCAGCTGGCGCCTAGGGAAACCTACCAAACCTGTGCATTTTTTAAAACTAGACACCAAGGGGAATCTAATATGGAGTGACTTGTGGGGCTCTGACCAGGTTCTGTTACCCAGAATCCTTTGCAAACCTCAACATTTTGCCAAACAAAACACTTTTTCCTCCCAGCATTTCCCCAAGTCTCTCGATAAAAATGGTGCTTCACTTGTGTGGATAGGTCTAGCACCAGCGACAGGAAATGCCCCAAAACACAACATGGACACATAACATTTCCCCAAAGAAAACAGCTATTTTTTACAAAGTGCCTAGCTGTGGATTTTAGCCTCTAACTCAGCCAGCACCTAGGGAAACCTAGCAAACCCACACATTTTTTTAAAATAGACACCTAGGGGAATCCTAGATGGGGTGACGTGTGGGGCTCTCAACAGGTTCTGTTACCTAGAATCCTTTGCAAACCTCAAACTTTGGCCAAAAAAACACTTTTTCCTCTCATTTCGGTGACAGAAAGTTCTGGAATCAGAGAAGAGCCCCACATTTCCTTCCACCCAGCATTTCCCCAAGTCTCCCGATAAAAATGGTACCTCACTTGGGTGATTAGGCGTAGTGCTCACAAAAGAAAATGCCCCAAAACACTATCTGAACACATCATAATTATCAAATAGAAAACTACCTGTTTTTTTTTGGGGGGGGGGGGAGGCACCTGCGTTTTTGGTCCTGGGCTCAGCAACCATCTAGGGATACCTACCAAACCCAGACATTTCTGAAAACTAACACCCGAGGGAGTCCAGGGAGGTGTGACTTGCGTGGATCATCCCCCCATGATTTATTACCAAGAATCCCCAGCAAACCTCAAAGTTAACTAAAAAATTACTTTTTTCACACATTTCTTTGTGGTATCACTGAATAGGGACAAATTTCCTACCATCCAACGTTCCCCTCATTCTCCAGGTAAAAATGATACCTCACTTGTGTAGGTGGGCCAAGTGTCTGTGACTGGAAAGAGACAAAAACATGTTGAAATTGAGGGGGAAGCAAAGGGGGTCCAAAAGGGCAGATTGAAAAAATAAATTTTTAGGCTGACAAATGCAGCTGAATTTTTATCGGTATAGATGAGACAATGTTGGGTGGTAGGAATTTTGTGGACTCCTGCAGATTCCGGAAGGTTCCATCACAAAAATGGGTGTGGATCGGGGGTAATTGCCCCATCTGCCCACTGGTGAGCCGAACAACTATGGTCTCATTTATTTGGGGTGAGGGTATGGCCATACCCCCCACCCTCTTATTTCGAAAAAACAAACTTCCCTGGTCTCTGGCGGGCTGTCTGCCCCCCTTGGGGCAGATGGGCCTTCCAAAAATAGGCCAATCTGATATAGCCAACAGTAATGTGCCCCCATGGGGAGCGACCCTTGCTCAAAAGGCAGCCCACCAAACAAAACACACACATACTCACACACCAACCCCTGTTGTCTAGTGGTTTCTGCCCTCCTTGGGGGCAGATTGGCCTATCAAAAATAGGTTGATCTGCCCCCCAGGGGAGCAGAAATGGCCTAAATACAATTTGCCCCCCAGTGGAAGGAACCCTTGCCTAGGGGGTCGCTCCCCATACATAAAAACATAAAGTAAATAAAAATATATATGTATCCCTAATGTCTAGAGGTTTCTGCCCCCCCGGAGGCAGATCAGCCAATTTATATTAGGCAGATCTACCTCCGGGGGGGGGCAGAAAAGGCCTAAAAATAATTTGCCCAACCGTGAAGCAGCCCTTGCCCAAGGGGCCGCTCCCCTTATGTGTAAGGATAATAAAAATATTTTTAAAACTCCCTGGTGTCTAGTGGTTTCTCCCCCCCCAGGGGGGGCAAAAATGGCCTGAAAACACTTTGGTCCCCCGAGGGAGTTACCCTTGCCTAAAGGGTCGCTCCCCACACATAAAAAAAAAATATATATGCCTCGTGTCTAGGGGTTTTCTGCCCCCCACGAGGGGCAGAAATGCCCTAAAATATTCTGCCCCCGGGGAGTGGCCCTTGCCCAAGGGGCCGCTCCCCTTATGCGTAAGGATAATAAAAAAAAACTCCCTGGTGCCTAGTGGTTTCTGCCCTCCCAGGGGCAGATCTGCCTAATTATATTAGGCCTAGAAATGGCCTAAAAACAATTTGGCTCCACAGAGAGCGACCCTTGCCTAAGGAGTCGCTCCCCACACATAAATTAATTTTTTTTTATCTCTGCTGTCTAGGGGTTGGCCTAAAAATTATTTGGCCCCAAAGGGCCGCTCCCGTTATGCGTAAGTGTAATCTAAAAAAAAAATCCCTGGTGTCTAGTGGTTTCTGCCCCCCTGGGGGCAGATCGGCAGGTCACTCCCTGGGGGGCAGAATTGGCCTAAACACAATGTGGCCCCCCAGGGAGTGACCCTTGCTGAAGGGATCGCTCCCTACACATAAAATAAAAGAATTAAAAAAAATTGTCCCCAGATTATATTAGACTGATCTGCCCCTGGAGGGGGCAGAAATGGGCTAAAAATTATTTGGCCCCCTGGGGAGCGGCCCTTGCCCAAGGGGCCGATCCATTCATGTCCATTTCAAATAAAAAATAAATCCCTGGTGTCTACTGGGCATTTCTGCTGCCCAACTGGATTGCGATCAGGCAGCAGAAATGCTTGCAGAGACATGAAAGGAAAGGGAAGGCCTTTCCTTCCCTTTCATGCCTCTGCTGGCCCCCTCCTGCTGAGCAGAAGAGAAATGCTTTTGCATTTCTCTTCCGCATCGGTGACCTAACGCCACCTCACGTCACTGGTGGTGGGGGGGGTTGAAGCGATTCCCCTTCCAGTCCTGACCTGAGGGGGTCTGGAGGTGGCCCTCTGTGGGAGCGCTAGCCTCGGACGTAACCATTACATCCGTAGCACGCAAGGGGCTAAATACTTTACATATTGCTGTTGCTTTAAGTCAGACTGCTTTGTGTCACGTTACCAAGGAATGAGCACAGGTTTATTTACTTTAATTTGTGTGTCATTTAGCAGGTGGTGGCATTATCCTTTGAGGTGGACACTTTTCCATCCCAAATAATGGGGTTTCCTGCAGTCCAAAAGCCCCATCTGCGAATGTTCTGGCCTCAGGTTGAAGGTCTTTCCCAAAGCCCCAGGCAGATATTTTACAACCTTAGCCAACAGGGCTAGATGAGCACACATCCAAAGTCAATGTGGATGTCCGATCTCCCTGTATTTCATCTCATGCAGTTTGGATATTCACTACACATCATTTTCAACTGACCTTCTTTAGTTGCATTCATGGGAAACACCTACTTTGAGGTATGTCTTGGAAAAGTCTGTTTTAAAGCAACTTGCATTCTGAGCTGTATACACAATGGTTTGAATGAGGCAGTAGGATGTGGAATAATTAGTTTTATTTATAAAATTAGCTCTTGTCATGGCTTTCATCTATACATGTTTTTGCTAACTGACCCAGTTCAGACATTCATAGAAAGTCTCACTTTTGAAAGTGGTCCTGAGATGGCATGTTTAGAGGAAGAGAGAAGTGATGAGATCTGTTGGGATGGGCATTTCGATTGTCATCTCATAGCTGAGTGCTTTTGTGAGATGTACAGAAACAGTCGGATTGTATAAATATTTGGGATCTGCAGTGGTGGACTACATTAAAAAAGTTATTTGAATTGTCCAGAAATGTGTGACAGATCTCTTCAGTTATTCCATGCCTGTTCATTTGGTGATGTTTGTTTTTGGCTGTAGTGTGCTGGTGATGGACAACCCACATCATAGATGTCTTTTACAAATTTAAGAGGCATAAGTTACAATTTGCTGCTGACAGTTGCATGTAAATAAATTATATAAATAGAAAAAATACAGATTTGTAAAGCATGGCAAACCACCCATGAGGGTCTCAAAGCGCTGAACTGTAGGCATGGGTAGATTATGTGATTTGCCCAGAATCACAGGAAGTTGAACCAACACAGAGGCTGAAACTCAAACCCAGTTCCCCAAGCTCAGAAGTCAGCAGCTTAGGCTGTTATGCAACATCCTTTCTGTAGTGGTCTTCAGGGCTACCTACTCTCAAAATATTTTGAAAGTCAACCACATATTTGGTGAGGTTTTATGATTTAATCAGTTTTGGTAAGGGGGTTAGGTAGATGTTAAATAATGGAGGAGATGTGATGGACCCCTGAAGAACATCACTGTTATGTCTGTGAGATAAGAAGCAACCCATTTAGAAAACTTTTATGGATTCTGAGATTGCGTAATCTTTGTAGCAGCAAGTAGTGGTGGGCAGCTGATAAATCCAGATAAATCAGTTTTTGTACTCTGTGAATTTTAGTTCATTGAAGATGAATATGATGGACGATTCTTTGTCTCTGCCTGGTCTGAAGCCAGATTGAAGGCCAACATTAAGCCATAATATTCTCTAAAGTAAGAGAGAGTCGAGTAAAGGCAGCTCTCAAAATATTTTCATTGAATGGTCCATTTGATATCAGCCTATAGTTTGCTGGGTCTGAAGGGTCGAGGGTTTTTCTTTTGGAGGAGAGGTCTAATGAAGGAGGTTTTTCACTCAGGTATTAATAAACCTTGTTACAGGGACTTGTTGAGTAGACATCTGGCACCATCCCATGCACAGGTTCAGCGAAAGATAACTTTAAAGATATTTGGTGGTGCTGGGTCTAAAGATAGTACATATGGTCTGGCTGTCATGATAATACAGAGGAAATCTTTTTGTGACAGGGTATTGAAAGTATGCATTGATATATGATTATTGCTCCTTCTTAAGGTCATGTTAGGTCATGTGTTCTTGTGGTATTTTCCATGCTTTCCTTAAGGTAATTTTCAATCTTTTTAAATTTTTAGATCAATTAATTAGGGATTTTATTAAAGAAGTCTTTTGATTGTGCGGTTTCTGTGTTTTAGCACTTTGAATTGCAGAATTCTGTTAGACTTTTATGGAGTTCTTTAGAAAAAAAGCCTGCTTCAGTAAAGAGCGTCAAGTAGTGGTGCCTTTTTTCTTTTTCTGATGTTTTTTGTAGGTTCTGTTAAAGTGGTGTAATGCACTTTTGTCTGTTTAATTTCCTTATTTTCCCTATTTGGGTTATAGTATGATGAGTTGTATTTTCATTCTTTTAATGTTGTCATTGGTCAATGTGGTGTTCTTTGGTGGTCAGGCCTGGATGTGGCTTTTGCTGGCATCTGTTTGTCCAGTGTAGAAGAGATCTAGTTTACAAATGTGTATGTCTTTCATCTGCATGTTTAATGGGGTTCTTTTAAGGTGATGTTTGAGGTGGTATATGTCTAGTTTTTTCCCATTATCTGTATGAGTGTTTTATTGCTGTTCATTTTTTAGGTCTTCAAAATGCTGTCATTGGTAGGCCTGTTGATTTTGAAAGTGATGTTGTGGTCGTTTCAGCTTATGGGAGAGCTGTCTGTGGTTTGTCCTAACGTTGCAAATATGACATTTAGAGTGTATCCTGAACAGTGAGTTGGGCCAGAACAATTTGTTGAAAGTTGAAGGCTTCAGTGTTGTTTGTAATAGCTGTGGTTGGATTAGTTTTGTCAAACCATATGTTGAGATCCACTAGAATGTATATTTTTGGTGATCCATATGAGTGGTGGTTACTGTGTCATGTAAGACATCCTTAAAGTTGGCATTACTGCATTGTGGTTCTTTATATTAAGTGAAAGGAATAGTTTATAGTTGCAGTGGGGTAATATTTGGAAATGGCCTTTTGCAGGTTTATCCCCAAACGTTTTGCCTTTTTCCTCCTCTTAGCACTTTGCCACTGCTGACCAGTGCTAAAGTGCAAGTGCTCACTGTCTGAATTGTGATTATGATTATGATTGGTTATCCCTGGTTGGCATATTTGAATTTCTAGAAAGTCCCTATTAAAGTCCACTAGAGGTGCCCAGGGCATGTAAATAAAATGCTACTAGTGGGCCTACAGCACTGGTTGTGCCACCCACATAAGTAGCCCTATAAACATGCCTCAGACCTGCCACTGTAGTGTCTGTGTGGCTAGTTTGGAACTACCAGTTCGACCTGGCAAGTGCACCGACTTGCCAGGCCTAAACTTTACCTTTTAATACATATAGGTCAGTCCTAAGGTAGGCCCAAAGCACCCCTCCGGGCAGGGTGGAGTGCATTTAAAAGGTAGGACTTGTACTGGTATGTTTAACATATCCTGGTAAATGAAATACTGCCAAAATAATTTTTCTTTATTGCAATACCTATCTCTCCCATAGGGTAACATTGGGGATTGCCTTGAGATATCTTTTAAGTGCTGTTTCCCATTGGGAGCAGATAGAGATGTGGAGTCTGGAGTCTCTCAGCTCACTGTTCAAAAGTAGACATTTTAGTAAAGTTGGTTTTTAGATTGTAAGTTTGAAAATGCCACTTTTGGAAGGTAGGCATTTTCTTGCTTAACCATTCTGTGCCTCTGCCTGGTTGCTAAATAACCATCTGGGCCAGAGTGACAGATGGGCTATTTGTGAATTCACTCTAGACAGTCACACAAAGGGAGCTGAGGTGTGTCCTGCATATTCTGATTTGTCTTCCTGGGCTAGAGTGGATAGAGGAGCTGACACTTGCACCTGAAAAGGCTGCACCTGTCCTTAGACAAAGCAGTCTGCAACTCCCTGGAGTGTGTCTCGGGCCAGGACACGGTGAGAGGCTGGGTCTTCTGCACAACAAAAGACTTTTCTTTGAAGTTTGCCACAACTTCAGAACACTTCTGGATCAAGAGAAACCTCTACCAAGGAGAAGCGCTGAAGAGCTGTGAGGAGGACAAAGATTGGACCTTCCTGTGTATTCTTCTTGTAAAGTTTCTCTAAGGGCTTGGCCTGAGCTTGGCTCCTGCTAAGAAGTCTCAGGGACATCAAAGACTTCATGTGCCAGCACCTGGGCCCTCTTGCTGAAATCCCATGAATTGCAGAGGGGTGACACTCTGTTTTGCTTTCCTTCTCTTATCTTATGACCGAGCTTACAAAAACTTCTCTGGAATGCACTTCTTAGTTTAAAGAAGACATTTATTATTATTACTTCACCACGAGGTTCCTGAAAGACGAGATTAGTAGGTTGGAAGCACACGGTTAAAAGTAGTTGCAGCAATGAAAGCAAAATATATCAAAGTATTTCTCTATTGCAATGTACACAGCAAATACATGTGATTATATTATAGCATAACTTCAAAGCAAAGAATAAAAGTCAAAATTGCATCACCATAGGGCTTATCACTGCTCGTCATCCTTCTCATGCCTGCGAGATGATGACTCCTGTTCAACTGCGAGAAGGAGATTTTCCACCCAAACGGGAGGCCAGGCAGCTGACGTCCGCTCCTGACTGAAGTCCTGGAGAATCTCCCCTTGCTGCTGCCCAGGGCCACTGTTAAAAGCAAAAATGCTGGCTCAGAGTGGGAACCGAACAAGTTTGGAGAGTGGCCAAGTCTCCAAACTTCACTCGTTCCCAGGCTGGATTGAGAGGTAACCACAAAATCTACGCTCTCTCATCAGCTAGGGTTTGGTGTGAATTCAAAAACACAGCTTGGTCTACCATGTGGAAAAGCACAACTTGGAAAAACACAGATTATCTGCAATGTCTCAACTGCAATGTCTAACTCCACGTTAAAGCCAATAGGCAGCTAAACTGAATACCAAATGTAATGTCTAATGCCATGTTAAAGCCAATAGGCAGCTAACCTAAATACCAAATGTAATGACTAATGCCACATTAAAGCCAATAGGCAGCTAAACTGAAAACAGAATGTAATGTCTAATGCCATGTTAAAGCCAAAAGGCAGCTAAACTGAATACAGAATGTAATGTGCTCCTGATGAACATTGAATAACTAATATGCGCAGTGATGAAACACAAAGTCATTGGTCAAACACAATTAATGGCATAACACACTCCAATCACCCTGCCGTTGGAAAGAGAAGCTGATGAAACCTGAGTGAAAATCCAACCACCTCCCGATTGTAAAATTGACGTGATTATAAAAACGATGCAGCACCTGTCTTGCGGTTGCAGAAATAGACGCATCACCAGCTCAGCGCGGCTTCATCATTACAGTGCGTCCGGATTTTCCATGCATCACCCCTAGGCACCAAAAGCTTCAGCATCACTGCTCGGACCCGAGGCTGCCTGTCCGTAAATCGATGCATCCCTTCCCTGTGAGAAAAGAATCATTGCATCATGTACCCGGCAGAGAAAAGAATCAATGCAGGACCTCACTTGCAAGTAAGGAATTGACGCATTGCTTTGCTTTATGATGCACCCTCGCCCCTTCAGCTTTATTTTTGATGCATACCATGTATTTTGTCCTAAAACAATGCATCCACTGATTCTTATAAATTAAGACTCTTTTTACATTAAAATTTGATATTTCTTTTTGGTATTTTCGATTTTTTTCGTTTTGGTCTTGTTTCATTTAGATCAATATTGGCTATTTTTCTAAAATGATGCTGAGTCCTTTTGTGGTGTTTTTACTGTGTTACTGTATGTTTTTGTGCAAATACTTTACACATTGCCTCTGGGATAAGGCTGACTGCTTGTGCCTAGCTATCAAGGGGGTGAGCAGGGGTTATCTTAGATATGTGACTACCTTACCCTGACTTGAGTGAGGGCCCCTACTTGGACAGGGTGTAAACTGACTATAAACTGGAGACCCCATTTCTAACAGGTGACATCTTATCATCAAGGATTCACAGCCATCTGTTTTTCAATTGTTATTATTTATAGTATCTTTTTATGGATGACAGTCAGGCCTCCTATAATTTTTCAAATATGACTTGTGTTTATGATGAGAAAATCTGTTGGGATGGCATGTTGGCATGTGAGTGCAGAATGTTTGTGAGCCATGTTTCTGTAATGAAGGTGCGGTCGGGTGTTGTTTCTGAAAGTACGTCAAAGATGCTGAAGTGTTTTTTTCATATATTTTGCATTGAAGAGCATGCATTTTAGTTGTGTTTCTTTCTTCTTTATGTCATAGTACTTTGAGAAGGATGTGTGGTGTAGTAAAGGTAGAGGTGAACTGTCATATGGCATTTTGATGTGGCTGGATTGGGGATGTGTTGTGGTTGTGGCTTTTGGTGGAGGTGGAAGGGAGGTTGTTTGGTTAGAGAAATGATAATATTTTAGATATGTTTGTGTGTGGGTAGACTTTTGGTGCTGTTGTAACTGCTGTGTTAACTGCTTATTTGGGTAGACTTGGGTAGTTGCAGTGGGAAGGTATAGTTAGGAGTAGAATAAAGGGATACCTTAGGTCTCAAACAAAAAGTGATAGTTGCCACACCCCGGAAGTGATGTCACTTTTGTTGCTAGGTCTTCTGGACCCTCAGGGGCCCCTCTCTGGAAATGACATCACTTCTGGGGGATCATATGACCGTGTTGGATCATGTCTGTTGTGATATCAACCTAGTTACATGCTAGTCATGTGCTCATATCCCTAACCATGTGGCCAGGGCTATGCGGTAACCTCAGAGAACCAGAGCCCGTGGAGACCATGTGACCATGAGGTGATGTAGAATAGGGCTCCTTCCTTTTGATGCATAAAATAAATATAAGGAGCCTCCTAAGCAGCCTATGGCAAACCCAGGAACTCCCTCCACAAATAGAGTGTGCAGTCGTTATGAAGATGTAAAGCCACCTCACCAAAAAAGCATCCTCCATTGCTGTTTTGAACACAATCAATAGATATTATCGTAGCCTGACACCAGCAAGGATGGAGCAGTCCTGGCAGCAGAGTGGTCTTAAAGAGGGTGGTCACAATGTCACAGGTTTTGATGAGGAGCTCTACCGCCGGTTTGAATCGTTCAGCCTCAAGGATTTGCCACAACTGATATCGCCTATTAAGGGCTTGAGCAGCAGCAGCGAAACAAGGGCTGAAAGCAATTTAATTGAAATGGAAGATGGAGAAGGACCTGTAGCAACTCCTAACTCACCTTTCTATGAAGATATGGGCTTTCTGGAGAAATCAGCTCCTGAGGCTATTATTGTGCATCAGCCATGCGCAAACTCTGATTCCGGTTATACCTCGGTGGACCTCAGCGATTCTCAAGATTTCAGAGCCGATGTTGAGGTCCGGGAAAAATAACAAGGTTAGTAAAAATCATTTTAGACACTTACTTACATTGGATATACCTCTATATTTAATTTTTGACTAGTTGTTTGTCTTTCTTTCTTTTTTGAACTGTAGAAAGCATCAGCAAAAAGCGCTGTGGTAGAGGGGACACTGCCGACGGTTAATACCATATGCTGTTCAAAACAAACTGAAAGTTCCACAATACAAAACAAAGAGCCTCCCAAAAAATGTGTTTGTACATATAGTATTACAGATTTTGAAAAGGAAGCCCCAAGCGTACCCTAAAATGACTTATGACCTGTTAAAGGTTTTGCTATAATTGTTGTGAACGCTTGCCTGAAATGTGACTTTTATATTCTCTGTTACGGCCATAAAATTAATTTTCTGCAGCAGGAGGCTCACAAGTGTCTATAGGCCTCATACAGGTCAAGAATTATTAATCAATTATGTAGAAAAATGTCGACCCCAATATGATTAAGATCTTGTCGACCACACTCAAAGAGATCTGATGCACATGCGAGCCTAGCTCAAAACTCGCCATATGCAAAGCTTGAGTGCTTATTTGTTAGAAAGATGCCAGAAAGGACCATAGAAAGGCATATGCTCAATATTTATTTTAAAAACAGACAACAAGTCAGCTCTTGACCCCTATGCAAATGGTTTTAAAAATCATGAGCCACAATGGTAGCGTGTCATTAATGTATTATTTAACACTACATACTTACTTTTAGGATAAGCATCAGAATGTCGGTGCACAAGCTGATTCTGAGGTACGTTCGGGACACATCTGTATTGGCAGATTGATATATGTATTGCTTAAAAAAAGAATTGTCGAAATACAGCCTGCTTCTCTCCGCTATCTGAAGCTTGGTGATCCACTTGTGGAGCTGCAGTGTGACAGTCTTACATGCACAGCCAACTGGTGTGTCAATGCGTGGCTGCCTTCAATGGACGAATACTGAAGCACATACAAACAACATGTGTGGGAGTTATAACTATCACCAACCACCAGCTCACATATAGCTTTGGAACGTTTGACTGAAGATAATTTCAAGAATAAAGGTTTTGTATTGTATGACATAGAATTGTACGCTCTTCTGAATGCCATCAATGTGCTAAGTATACAACGTTATAGGAGTGGTAATAGTGAAGTCCTATCTAGGGATGTAGACTTTACAGCCGTAACAATTTCAAAACCTGACCAGCCCCCCTAGTAATGTTTATATAGTGTGTCATATTATATATACGTAGTAAAAGTCCACAATCTCACCAACAGCACCAACAAGCTGTGTACCATGAGACTGTAAAGTATGCCCTGTTTATGTGTCGCTAGCATTCTTTATTTGTAATAAGATTACCTTACACAAAACCATTGTCTTTCATTTCATGAGATGCCATGGCTGACAAACATGTCTGCTAGCAGGTTAAGGAAGATCTATTACAATACAAGCGGAGTAGGACACTTCAGAAGTGATGAAACACTGTTTAGAAAGGCTCTAGGTGAAAATGAGGCTGTAAACAGAGCACAGGTAAAGAAGTTGTTATCTGGGGAAGAGGTGTATTCACTCCATAAGCCAGTCAGGAAATGTTTTAAGAGGTGACCAACAATTGTTAATGCTCAGCTAGTTTACCAATGGTGGGCGGACATAATCAGTCTTCAAGATCTAGCCAAGTTTAATAAAGGGGCTCTATGAATATTAATGGTAATAGATGTATTGTCCTAATATTCCTTTATGAAAGCGCTAAGCAATAACACTGGTACTAGCGTCTTCATAGCCGTTAAATCCATCTTCCGGAAAAGGGAGAACCCCTAAAAAACTGCAAACAGATGCCGTAAAATAATTTTTCAACAAGTAATTTCAGAAATTATTAAAACAGCATGCAGTTCAGCATTTTGTCATGTACACGGAAGTAAAAGCTGCAGTGTTCACTTTGAACAGTGTCTTTTTAGGTTTCAGAGGTTGAACAGAGGTGCTCCTCGAGGAGGATAGCTGGGGTAAGAAAGGTTATGTTGGCACCTTAGGGTGTGGGGTAAAAAACAAACAGTGTTGGAGACTTGGAGGGCTATAAGTCGGGTCTTTCAAACTTTCAAACTAACACCGGTGTTCAGCATTACCAACAATTGTAGAAGGAATGCTGAATTGTGCAGCAGCTTGTAGAAACAGTTCCCAACCTCTAGGCGCTTTCTGGTGCGTAAGTGCATTGGGGTGTGTAAGACCTTTGACCAGATCATATATGTTGAAGCCTACAACCAGCTGACCTGTGTAGAGGAATTCTTCTTTCTCATTCCACGAGGCCAGCTCTTTAGAAACAGACATTTCACTTAGCAACATTTCTGCGGGTCCTCTGTACCTTCGAATTTGAGTTTTTAAAAGTTCTTCAACAATGGTGTCTGAGGATGTTGGCAGTTCTGGAGGTGTTGCAGGGGGTGGTGAAAGTGGCTCAGTGTCAGGGGCATATAGAGTCAACCTGTTTTTTTCAACACTCATCTGCCTGTAATACTTTTAAACGTTTTGAAGAGCATTTGAGTAAAGATCTGCTTGGCCATAAGGTTTTGAATCAGCACAATTCAAAATGTCTTTAATCTCGGCATGAGGCGTCGCGTCTCGTTTTTCCATATATCCCAGGCGTCAATCATGGATGGCCCCAACTGTTCCAGCTGTGACACCGTCGCACCAAGTACATCTTTTGGGCATTCTCCATTAGGCCCTGCTAAGAAGGCTGGTGATTATGGGTATAGCTATCCCAGCAAAGAACCTATAAAACCTCCTGACTGCTTTACCAGTTTCTTCTTAGAAAATAGGGAAGCCTATCTATTACTGAGCTTCTTGATGAGGTGGTGCTTCTTTAAAACATGGAACTGATTCTCTGATATGGGGACATTACTTTTTATGATGTTTAGGGCGATCTCTGAAATTACAGCCACTAAATTGTCTGAAGCCGCAGACAGGATGGCTTTTCTTTGCTGGGGGCTGGCAGTGACTAGCACTAGATTTCAACATAGATTTGCAGACATGGTCAATACCTTGTATTATAACGCTAACACAAGAACAATTTGCAGTACACTCATAGACAACGCACCTATCCCTATAAGTACCTGTTAATTCACAAAGACAAAGTATATATGGATTGATATATCATCAGTTTTCATGGGCGTGCAACTCAACCAAGGCTCCTGCTGCAAAAGGATCCTCAAAGGCTAAACTACCCCTACTCAGGAAACAAAAAAACACAGTTGGTGCACCACCACAGAAAAGTACATGTAGTATAGATTCAAAGAAGAGTCCACTGCTCCAATGATGCATAAGAATATTTCCTTCTTTTTAATATTTCTGTACAAGTTCAGTGCTTGATATTTTCAAACTCCGTAAATGAGGTACGTAAGGCAATGGATAAACAGCCAACGCATTTCGCCCACTGTTGGGGCTTCTTCAGGGCTGTAATGTAACATGAAAAAAATATGTACAATATACACTAGATAACAAGAGCCCAGTTGCATAAAGAAAAATTGTGATTCAGAATAGAAAAGGCAACTGAAGAACTTGGTTTTAAACGTGTAATCGATGGGGAGATAGGGTGGGAAAATACCCGCTCATAGTCTGTAGTCTTCCTTAGGTTTTAAGTCTACCGGTAAGTAACCATGGGTTTCTCAGTAGCATTTTTAAAGGCTTCTAAGTAAAACTGTGTGTTTATGGAGTAAATCTGTTTAGCTATAATGGATATCTGGTGTTTGTCATAGGGGGTTTCAAGTTACACGAGGCAAGAGGCATTGAGACATATATAAACCAGCTGCTCTCACCCTTGTAAAACAAGTTCTGCACGGTGTAGCATATGCTTAGATTACAATGGTGTGAATATTGAGTAAAAGCTTTCTCTATATAAGGGTGATTTCCGCTTTCACACATAAGGTCATCTACAATTACCATGTTTACAAGGCGTGTAGGTAACAATGCATTGTCGTGAAGACTATTTGGTATGCCTTCTATAAATTTCACGTGTGGGAACCTTAGGGATAGTTCCGTATAAAGATCTTGCCAGCATGAATAAAGGCAAACAGTATTTTTAGGAGTTTGGTAAAAAACACTAGGACCATTTTCTAATAGTTTCTTTAAAACATAGCTTTTATTCCAGTTTGAGGGGCCTGACAGAATGCAGGAAAATGGGAATTGCATTCTGATGCCCGTAGTCATGGGCCGAGACTCTAATGACCCTTGAGTAACTATACGGTACGGTTTTGTAGTTGTTAGTCAGGACCCTTGTATCAAACACTATCTGCAAGGTTTTCTGCAAAGGAACAGTTATAATTTCCCACTGTTTCTTTGGAATGGACGATGCTAGGTTGTTTTACAACAATTGTTTTATCGTTTTTAAGGTCAGTCGAGGAAGAGTATTCATTTACCAGACCCTTTAGACTGTCAAAATTGATTTTGACTGTGTTGTTAACATTTAGGGTGATGCCTTTGTCTTTCATAAATATTGCATTTTTTGATGTACAATAACTGTAGGCCTTGGGACTGGCTGAGGTAAATTCAATGACGTACTCAATGTTGCCTAGATATCTGGTTAAATCACCTAAATAATCACTGAACTGAGGATCTTCATCCCCTAGTTTGCTCACAAAAATAAGAGTCTGGCTAGTGATACAGACACCTATCCTGAAGTTTATCAATCACCTTGTAAAGCTCTAAAAAGGGTGTGACCAGTTGTAAAACAAGGGATTAAGATGTTTATATTGTTTCAAGTTGTGGGGTATTCTTTTATGTATTTCCAGCACAGAGCCACGGTTTCATCGTGGATAAACTTGTAGCTAGACACCTCATCAGATATTTAAACATTTTGTCAGTATCTGTGATGATGGTGGTGTTTGACAAGTTTGTACACTGGATGTAGTTTCCTCTTAAGGAATTGAGGCAGAGTTTAGCTAACTGTTGTCTGGTGGGGTTGACTTGTACATACTCGGGTCTCCAGCATAAACTCTCGTAAGCATAGTAATTATCAATATATTTCTGAGGTCCTGTTAATACACCATTCTGGAAACCCCAACACCTCCTCATTATCTTTCAGAAATAAGTTAATATACTCAGAAAAGAGCTGGGTCACAGTCCGTTCAAAGTGCCAAACTTTGTGTATTTTTCTATGCTTGTAAGCTTTCTCCAAAGCCACCTGCACCTCAATGGCACACCATGTCCCGGTGATCACTCTTTGCTCTTCAGAGTGTCTGCACTCGCTGGTCTCCTTTACTTTCAGCGCATGTTCAACATAGGAGGAAAATTGGCTTACCATTGACTCTGTACTGTAGTATGGGGAAGTAAACCCCCCAGGCAGGGTAAACTTGACATTTAACCAATCCAAAATATTTATAGAGGGAATGAAGGAGCAGAGTTCCGCCTTTGATGTTAACATATTAAGCCCCTCTTTCTCCTAGAGGGTTCTCATAATCAAACCACACTTTTCAAGATAATGCGCTTTTAATAGAGTACACCTCTGCAAGTGTTCAAATTTGCTACCCAACAGCTTATTAAACTTGTGAGTTTTGTAGCAGCTGGGGCAACCATGGTAAAAACAACTGTTGTATTCAAAGGTCGCCTGCATGCCGTTAATGACAGCGTACTTGTCTTGGAAATACAGGCCCACACAGTGTTCCCCACCCTGCAAAGTGTGTTGAATGAAGATGTTTTCATTGTCAGAGACGTACATGATCCATTGAATAGAGAGTATCGAATAATGCTTCTGTTTACCGTTATAGAGGTCTGATGGCACTAGAGCTATGCTTTCAGGTTGTAAAAACATGCCCTTGTAGATAGACATATACATGGAAGCCAGCATGATTTGCTGAAAAGGTTCAATGTCCTCTATAGATTTTGTCATCTTGGGGGTATTCGGGTTCAGAACCATTTCTTGTTTTGTCATCTCTACAACCACATCTCTGAAGAGATTTCAGGCTTTTCTTAAGATTAATACATCTGCCTGACAATAAGTTTGGTTGAAAAATGAAACATCTTTTCATGGTTTTCACCATACCACTGTAAAAAACTCTGTTTCTCCTTGGGCATCATATACTCAACGCTATAGGTGTTAGGCGGAGACATGAGGCACTCATAATTCGTACTAGCCCAGGTGTTAAAAAAGTGCGAGAATTAACCTTTACAGCCTGGAAAGCCAAATGCTTTTGGCAGCTTGTTCAATTTCATGGGCAGAAAATTCACAGTGTCTATGAACCTTATATGTAAATGAACAGCCGTTAGCAGCATCAGTGTGGAGTACTGTGTGATGAGTTCTACGGGCACCCTTTCAGAAATCATACATTGCAAAAGAAAGAATCAGTCATACGCTTTCAAGTTATGGGCCTTTGCATTTTGTCTGCATGAAGGTGTTTAGGAAATCATTCACACAAGAAGAGCTTTCAAACTCTGAGTTTTCATAGAAAGTTATATGGTGCGCAAAAATATAAATAGGCTGGGTGTACTCTATATTGAACAATATATAGGCCCTCATGACAACTCTGGCGGTAAATCCCGCTTTCCGCCGTGCTGATGGTCGCCGACATACTGTGGCAGTGGCACCACAGGTATTACGATCCACATTTCGGAATCCGCCACAATACAGACACCCACACAAGTCCGCCACACCAAAGGTCAGTGATAAACTGGCGATACCAAAACCTACACCGTCACGCCAACAAGAATACTCCCACACTATCACGACCCACGAATCAACGCGGCAGTCTTTCAAACTCGGTAATCCATTGGCGGTACACACTGCCACGCTCAAAATACACACACATATACAAAGCACAACCACATTGGACAGTTCGAAATACACTCACCTGATACACATACACACACCACATACACACACTCACACCACCATAAAACACATACTCTCATTACCCACAAACCCTTACAATGACATTTGTTTAAAAAATTTGAGAGAGTTAGAATAGGAAACACAACACCAGCATCCACAGGCACACAACACCATCACTCATACAACATCCACGCACCTCAAAGAACACACACCAACACAACACATCACACAGCACAATAAACAACACCTCACACATCACCCACACAACATCATGACACCTCAAAAACACCCCAAGTTTTCAGAGGAGGAGCTGAGGGTCATGGTGGAGGAAATCATCTGGGTAGAGCCACAGTTTTTCGGATCACAGGTGCAGCACACCTCCATTGCTAGGAAGATGGAGCTATGGCGGAGAATCGTCGACAGGGTCAATGCAGTGGGATAGCATTCAAGAACATGGAATGACATCAGGAAGAGGAACGACCTACGGGGGAAGGTGCATTCTGTGGTATCCAGACACCAGATTGCTGTACAGACGACTGACGGTGGACCTCCACCTCCCCCTCCTCTCCACTATTAACAACATGGGGGGAGCAAGTCTTGGCAATACTGCATCCTGAGGGCTTGGCAGGAATAGCAGGAGGACTGGATTCTGGTAAGTCATGTCTTATTTACCATGTCTTATTTACCATATCCCACCACCCGCATGCCATCACATACCCCCGCCCTCCACCTCACCCCATCACTCCAACACCTCACATGTGCCCCACTATCACAACCCACACATCCCAATACCATGGCCCTGCATGTAACACCTATGCATGGACCCCCATCACCAAAGCATGTCCAGTACAGATACCCACACATACCCCGAAACAACTATCACAAAAGGGCAAACACAATGATGTAAGCACAGGAGTAGAGGGTACCTCACCCAATGCACAAGATGGCACATACAGATCCTAAAACTATGCATTTACAACCCAACAGGACCTATACCCAATGTCACCGGATAGGAGGCGCCAGACATTTCCAGTCCCCCCACAGAAGAGGCCCACAGGGATGACAGCAGCTCTGCATGCCTGGATCAAGATGACCAGCCCGGCCCATCAGGGACCTCTGGATAGTCGGTTACCCTGCCACTGTAACAAGCCACCACAGACCCTCCCCCCTCAGGAAACACCACCACAGCACCCACCCAGTGGGCCCATCCCTCTGTCCCCAGGACACGTCAATCAGCAGTGTGTCCACCACTACAGGGACCCCAGGCAAACCCACCAACCCAAGACAATCAGGGACCTGGGGTCAGTGGCAGTGGGCACATGGTTCAGGGGACAGAGGCACAGGAAAATAGGGATGCTGGGAGGGCTGCTGTGCGACAGGGGGAGGACAGGCCTAGGGAACCGACCCTCCACGAGGCACTCTCCAACATCATGGGAGCATACCACCATTCCCAGGAGACCATGGGCACAGTACTGGCCAAGTTTCAGGAGACCCAGCGGCTGCAGGAGGAACACTACCTTGGGATCAGGGAGGACTCGAAGTCCATTAACACCACTCTGGTCACTATTGCAGGGGTGCTGGCAGACCTTGCAAAGGCCGATCCATTGATTTGCAGGCTCTGTCCAACTCCAACCCCAGAGGTGGTATTTGCCCTCTACACCTAGTCAGGCTCATATGGGTTCCAGCTGTGCATGAAATGGGTCTAGACAGAGTCCCCCATGGGCATGTGCTTTTCCCCTGCCCTGTTAGGGCATGTCTTAGTGCATAGGGCTGCTCCCTGTGTGTTGTGTCCGCCAACGGTGGTGGTGTTGCAGGCATTGACCATGTGTCTCCTCTGTCTTCCCCCCCCTTTTTGTTTTGTCACCCTGTCCTTGTGTGCATTAGCATCATCTGGCGGAGGAGCAGTGGCACTGGAGCAGGAGGGAGCTTCATCCCACATGGCCCTGGAGGCTGAAGTAACGGAGTCCGAAGGCACCAGTGGGAGAGAGGGCGAGGGGAACTCCACAACGGGGCCTGGAGGAGACACCAGCGACAGCGACTCCTCCTCTGATGGGAGCTCCCTTGTGGTGGCGGGCACCACCCCCCCTACCAGCACCGCCCTCCCAGCAGCCCCTCATCGAGTTTCCCATCCCCGCTCACCCAGGAGGGTGGGCATCTCTTTCACCCCAGGCACCTCAGGCCCTGCCCCAGTCAGCACTGCTGCCCTCAGTGAGGAGGCTATTGACCTCCTGAGATCCCTCCCTGTTGGGCAATCAACCATTTTGAATGCCATCCAGGGTGTTGAGAGGCATTTGCAGCAAACAAATGCATTCCCGTAGGGCATTCATTCTGGTGTGGCAGCCAAACAGAGAGCATTTCAGGCTCTGGCCTCAGCACTGATGGCAGCCATTGTCCCTGTGTCCAGCCTCCCCCCTCCAAATCCTTTACCCAGACCCAATCCCCTGTACCTGTGCCTATCCCAAGCACACCATCAGACCAGCATGCACACTCCTCAACACACAAGAGTGGACATGGCAAACATAAGCACCAAACATTCCACAGGCACTCACACAAGCACTATCCCCATGCAGACACACCAACATCCCCTGCCTCCACTGTGTCCGCCTCCTCCACGTCCTCCTCCTCCCTCCCTGTCTCATCTACACTCACACCTGCATGCACTTCTTCTTCATCCACTACCTCCATCACCAGCATGCCCATCACCACACACCGCTCACGTGCAATCACCCCCCCCACTACCATGCACACATCCCCTGTGTCCTCTCCCAGTGTGTCTGTGAGCCCTCCTCCCAAAGTACACAAACGCAGGCACACACCCACCCAACAGCCATCCACCTCACAACAGCCTCCGGCCCATGCACCTTCACCCAAATTCAACAGACGTACACCTCCTACAACCACTACCTCTTCCTCCACTCCCAAACCCCCTCCATCTTCCCGTCCCAGTGTGTCTAAGAAACTCTTCCTGGCTAACATTGACCTCTTCCCTACACCTCCCCCCCTATCCTTCCCCTAGGGCCAGGCTGTCCAGGTCCCAGCACAGCACCTCAGCCACCAAATCATCCAGCACATTGGTCTCAGCAAGTCGGTCACATTGCGGGCGGCACCCATCAAGGCTGCTAATGTGCCACATAGCGAGGCCAAGGAGCAGGCCATTCTGCCATCTGCCAAGGTGAAGAAGTGCCCACATGCCGGAGGGAGAAGCCGCACCAACCACCAAGCAAGGGCTCCTCCAAGCCTAAAGGGCACAGTGCCAAGGGACCAGCAGAGACATCAAAGGTTGGGAAGGGACAGAAGGCGAAGAGCAAGTCAGGACAGGGCATGGAGGGTCCGGCTGAGGGACCTGAGTCACGCCTTCTGTCAACCAGAACATCAACCTGTACGGCATCTTGGACCCTGCACAGCGTACATGAGGCACGACACCCAGCACTGTTTGTACCTGCAGGTGGCAGGCGAAGTCGCAGCAGGGTGGAGTGTGCCTCTGCCTCCATGGAGTATCATGCTACCTGTTTCCAGGCAATCTCGTGGCACACACACCCAGGTGAGGGAATGGGACCTGCCACACTGCATGTGAAGCAGTCTGGGCACAATGCCCCCTCCAGAACCAGTGGAGATTCACATCCACTACCTCTGTCCTTGTCAGGGTGAAGCACTCTGGGCACAATGCCCCCTCCAGAACCAGTGGAGATTCACATCCACTCACCTAATCCTTGGCAGGATGAAGCACTCTGGGCACAATGCCCCCTCCAGAACCAGTGGAGAATCACATCCACTACCTCTGTCCTTGGCAGGATGAAGCACTCTGGGCACAATGCCCCCTCCATATCCAGAGGAGAATCACATCCACTCACCTAATTCTTTGCAGGATGAAGCACTCTGGGCACAATGCCCCCTCCAGAACCAGTGGAGATTCACATCCACTACCTCTGTCCTTGGCAGGATGAAGCACTCTGGGCACAATGCCCCATCCAGAACCAGTGGAGAATCACATCCACTTACCTAATCCTTGGCAGGATGAAACACTCAGGGCACAATGCCCCCTCCAGAACCAGTGGTGATTCACATACACTACCTCTGTCCTTGGCAGGATGAAGCACTCTGGGCACAATGCCCCCTCCAGAACCAGTGGAGAATCACATCCACTACCTCTGTCCTTGGCAGGGTGAAGCCCTCTGGGCACAATGCCCCCTCCAGAACCAGTGGAGATTCACATCCACTACCTCTGTCCTTGTCAGGGTGAAGCACTCTGGGCACAATGCCCCCTCCAGAACCAGTGCAGATTCACATCCACTCACCTAATCCTTGGCAGGATGAAGCACTCTGGGCACAATGCCTCCTCCGGAACCAGTGGTGATTCACATCCACTACCACTGTCCTTGGCAGGATGAAGCACTCTGGGCACAATGCCCCCTCCATATCCAGTGGAGAATAACATCCACTCACCTAATTCTTGGCAGGATGAAGCACTCTGGGCACAATGCCCCCTCCAGAACCAGTGGAGAATCACATCCACTTACCTAATCCTTGGCAGGATGAAGCACTCTGGGCACAATGCCCCCTCCAGAACCAGTGGTGATTCACATACACTACCTCTGTCCTTGGCAGGATGAAGCACTCTGGGCACAATGCCCCCTCCAGAACCAGTGGAGAATCACATACACTACCTCTGTCCTTGGCAGGTTGAAGCACTCTGGACACAATGCCCCCTCCAGAACCAGTGGAGAATCACATCCACTACCTCTGTCCTTGGCAGGATGAAGCACTCTGGGCACAATGCACCCTCCAGAACCGGTGGAGAATCACATCCACTCACCTAATCCTTGCCAGGATGAAGCACTCTGGGCACAATGCCCCCTCCAGAACCAGTAGAGAATCACATCCACTACCTCTGTCCTTGGCAGGATGAAGCACTCTGGGCACAATGCCCCCTCCAGAACCAGTGGAGAATCACATCCACTTGAGAGACTGTGGCTTTGCACTCCCCAGGATAAAGCAGTGGGCAACCCACCCACTGGACAGACTTGAGAGACTGTGGCTTTGCACTCCCCATGATAAAGCAATGGGCAAACCACCCACTGGAGAGACTTGAGAGACTGTGGATTTGCAGTCCCCAGGATCAAGCAGTGGGCAATCCACCCACTGGAGAGACTTGAGAGACTGTGGCTTTGCACTGGATAAAGCAGTGGGCAAACCACCCACTGGAGAGACTTGAGAGACTGTGGCTTTGCACTCCCCAGGATAAGCAGTGGGAAAACCACTCATTGTAGAGACTTGAGAGACTGTGGCTTTGCACTCCCCAGGACCAAACTATGGGCCTGGAGCCCCCTCGTGGAGCAGTGGCGTCGTCCGTTCATCTTGCTGAGGTGCCCCTCTCCCCCTGAGGTGCCTGTTTATTTTCCATCTGATGCCCCTGCAGTGTTCTCTCTGTTTCGAGTCAGGTATCTTGTGTGGGCTTCGCCCATGCATTTTGGGACACAGATCCACAGACAATGATGTAATTCATATCTGGACTTGTGTAGTTGGTGTACATATTTGTATATAATGATATTTTAATTTGGCCTATCTGAGTTTTCAATGATTACACTTGTTACAATCATTTCCTTTTGTACTTGCGTTCTTCCAGGGGGTGACGGGGTGTATATGTAATGTTGCTGCATGTATTTGTGTGTATGGTGTTGTGGGTGAGGGTGGGGTGGGGGTGTTGCGTGTTGCATGTGTGTGTCCCTCTCTTTTCCCTCCACCCTCCCCTGTGTGCTAGGTGCAGTACTCACGTGGTCATCACCTGTGTCTTTGCTGCTCCTGATACAAGAGGAGGTAAAGCAACATGGGCAGGACCTGTAACTCGGGCTCCATGGCGTCCTGGGTCCTCGTTGGGTGTTGAAAGGTGAGTGGTTTCCGTTCTACAGACTGTTTCCGCAGTGCTTTTGATGTCGTTGGTACCGCCCCGGAACAGGTGGCGTATAGGCCTCTTGTAATACAATGGGTGGTGCATTGTCTTCTGCCTGTCTGTTGGTGGTTACTGCCGCTGTGTTTGTTTCTACCGCTGTGGCGGTCAGAGTGTTAAAGTGGCTGTCTGTGTTGGCGGTTTCCGCTATGGTCGTGATTCAATTTTTTTCCCGCCGGCCTGTTGGCGGTATTATCGCCACTTTAACACCGACCGCCAGGGTTGTAATGAGGGCCATAGTCTTCTGTTTTGGTCTAGGGGCGGTCTTTAATCATGTAACACATATGTTCTGTTACCAGCGGAAAAGACTCCTTACACCTGGGGCATTTCATATCTTGGCAGTCGTGATTGAGGTTGTGTAGCGCCCGCATCCCGAGCAGTCTACTTTAAGGATGCACTAAATAACCCTGTTGTGAGCAACTTGATGCTCTATGCTGCAGCATGGTGCAAGAGACAGAATAGATTACATCTAGGACATCTCACCTTCTCATCATCGACTACGATGCATCCGTCCCTTTGACACATTTTACAATTCATTTCACACTGATGAGCGGGTCTGTGTGTTGTAGATGTGATCGCAATGGGTACATGATGTACCTGGCTCTTAGAAAACCCTTCAGGTTCATGATACCATTACAGTGTTTTTCATGATGTAGCATGTAAACTGTTTTGCTTTTCACAGGCTCTCTGGTTGTGGAGTACATCCATGATCCGCTGTAATAAAGAACTTTTAGTGCACCTGCAAAATAGTTTTCAAACTAGCCCAGTTCTCTGAAATCTATCAGTCTGTCATGAGGTATTTCAAGTGCAGCATGGGCTTGAGCCATTCTAGACATTAAGACACTATCATTAGTGCTGCAATCCACTAGTAGCCACACGAAGCTTGCCGCCAGACACGTGTTGGTCTTGCGGTTGTTAAAGTTGAGCAACCCTTAGCTTTTTTTTTAATGACTTTACTGTGAAAGGTACTCTTTAAAGGTCTGGACATGGCTCCCTCAGGCCTCCAAACAATGAGGGTGACTATTCTTAAGGTTCCAAAGGTGGTGATTTCTGCTTTACTATGTGAAAGTTAAGAAATGTTTTCTAAAAACTCCATAGAATCAAACACGTTGCTGTTGAGCATCTGGTGAACAAGGGGGTGTCAATACCCTGACCATGGAAACAGAGCTGAAAGAAATTATTTGGGGCCACATTGTGTAACAAGCGCTCTATGAGAGTTTGTATTGCCTGGTGAATAGCTGAGAGACCCTGATCAGCTGAGTTTATGCGTTCTAAGTTAACAAACCTGAATTCCTTGTAATACTCTACAGCTTTAAATCTCTCTACATTTCACAGGTACCTTCTGAGACTCTCTAAAAACACCATCCCTGAATCCTCAGATTGGGGGTCTGTGGGGAATGCCAAGCTCTCCGGTGAATCATTTTGGGTGGGCTGACTCTGATTCTGAGGCATTGCATTTTTAAGCCTCCTTGTAGGAAACATTCTGGCTTTCTTTAATTTGCTGATTAAAAGCCCATGCTGCTTAGTGCTATTAGCCTATTTGTCTTTCGTACCAGCCCCCTGGTTTTTAGACAGCCCCCCCAGAACTGGTGTCTCTAGAGTATTTGCTAGAAATGGCCTCCCTGATCCCCCAGCTGGTGCATTTACTTCTATACCAAATGTGTGTTAGATGTATCGGAGTCTCTCAGATTTGCCCCGTGAACGCTTGAAACCTCTGGTGCGCCTGCGGCCGTCCTTTGCAGGTCTAACTCTTGCCTTTTTAGGGTGTGTTGTCATGGTATTTGGAACTTTTAGGCTCAGTCTGCTAGGTTCTAACTTCCTTTTAGCCATAAGAACTTGTAGGAACCATCATGCTTTAGTAAGGATGTCTTGTACCTTCTTTTTAGATTTGTGGATTTGGACGGGTTCATTAATAGAGCTGGAACCCCTGCGTTTTAGGCGTCACCACAGACACCGTCAAAATGAAACAGCATCCACGTCTGGAATAGTTGATTTGCACAATTGTAGCACTTTGTTTGTATAGCTTTGCAGCCTCTGGATTATCTCCCTCTGTACATCCCTCAAGGGCCTATTCTTGGATTTTATCTTAGTTTTATAGCTTTAGTGCTTAGAGTGGCTTTCAGTTTTCTGACACTGTTGTGCATCTCTTTCATATATGACATTAGACCGCCTGCTTGGACTAAAAAAACATATTCTGGGACATTACCTGTGAATGGAGGGGTGGGTTGTTTATCATCCTGAATCTCCCCAAGTACCACTCTCTGGTTACCCGCATGAATGTTGTTCTTAAGGTCTGGAATCGTGATGCTTAAAAAAGATGGCTTATAATCTGATTACCCCATAGGTTATTTGTCGGCTGCTCCTGAGCAAGCCTCACCAGTATGTTCTTTTTCAAAGCTCTGATTATGACAACCGCTCCATCCTGTACTGCGATCAGGGTATGTTGAGGTGGGTAACGGAAGATTCACACTTGTTGCTGGGATGGTGGGATCGTACGCGCCGGAAAGTGTAACCAGTGACAGAAGAGGATGTGGGGAATTTAAATGCTGATCATAATAGTTCAACGCCATAGTGGTGTAGGAAGCAGATAGACTGGAAACAGGTGTCTGTTGCACCTCAGGGTCTACGTTAGAAATCAATCTATGAACGGTTGTTGCAATAGCTAGAGGTTCAGAACCCGATGCCTCCCCCGTCAGACCCTTGAGAAGCTGCGTACCTACAGAAAGTATGTCCGGTACGAGATGGTCAGTTTCAAGCCCCTCATTAAGTAGGTTTGGTGAGATTTTTATAGGGGGTAGTGGCGGAGCAACTGCCCACTTGAGAAGCCCCATACAGGCAGAATGCTGGTACGGGTCAGGGTGATTGGTTTCAAGCCCTTCGTCAAATAGGGTTTATGAGACTTTTACAGGTGTTTTATAGGCATTTGTGACGCAGTAGCTACCACCATGGAAGCCCTATACACACAGAATGATCAGTTTCTAGCCCAGCAGACCCTAGACTATATTTATAAATGGTTGTGGCGATCCTCTGGGGAGTACCTCGATATTTAGCCTCTCAGACGAGGAACAGTTACCTGCGAAAAGATTATGGGTGACTGACAGAGTTGTAACAGTATTTTTCAAATATACTGTAGATCTAAAGGGATGGTTTGTAGGTCAGAAGCTAAGGGTTTCTTCTTCTTTAAAGAAAGACGCCTGGAGTTTATTTTTTTGCAGCATCAGATCGACATCCTGATTTTTAAATGAGTGCAGCAGTTGTGTGTCTGAGATTAGAACACGGCACCCTATGAAGTCTACATCCCTAGTCATTTGCCACTTTTGCTGGTAAAGCAGTGTAGGGGTTAGGGCAGCTAGCGTCTTTGAGGCCTCCTTTTGTAGAGACTGTGCGTGGATTGTTATGATGAATTGGTCTTCTCCCACCATTTGATGCTGCTGGTTCATTTTGTAGGAGGTGTGTTATATCCTTCAGAGGCATTAACTGTGGCTTTGCCTTTTGTGAACTCTGACGCAGGACTTTAGTGCTGGAACTACGATGGAAAAAATAAAATGTTCATTAGTGAAAAAAATAAAAACACACCCTTATGATTGCTTTACATTTTTTCTATAGACCCTACTAGATGCTGGAGAAAAACATTGCTTTAGACATAAATATATTAAGGGTATTAACCCCTTCGCTGCCAGGCCTTTTCCCCTAAGGTGCCAGGCCTTCTTTTGGCTATTTAGGGCAGGGCACACTTAGGCCCTCATAACGTTTTGTCCACAATAGCTACCCACGCCAAATTTGTGTCCTTTTTTCCAACATCCTAGGGATTCTAGAGGTTCCCAGACATTGTGGGTTCCCCTGAAGGAGACCAAAAAATTAGCCAAAATACATTGAAAATGTCGTTTTTTTTACAAATGGGGAAAAAAGGGCTGGAAAAGAAGGCTTGTGGTTTTTTTCCCGGAAATAGGCATCAACAAAGAGTTTGCTGTGCTAAAATCACCAGCTTCCCAGCTTTCAGGAACAGGCAGACTTGAGTCAGAAAACCCATTTTTTCAACACAATTTTGGCATTTTACTGGGACATACCCCATTTTTACGATTTTTTGTGCTTTCAGCCTCAGTCCAGTCAGTGACAGAAATGGGTGTGAAACCAATGCTGGATCCCAGAAACTTAAACATTTCTGAAATGTAGGCAACATTCTGAATTCAGCAATGGGTAATTTGTGTAGATCCTACAAGGGTTTCCTACAGAAAATAACAACTAAAATAAACAAATATTGAAATTGAGGTGAGCAATTTTTCTCCATGTTTTACTCTGTAACTTTTTCCTGCAATGTCAGATTTTTGAAAGCAATATACTGTTATGTCTGCTGGACTCTTCTGGTTGCGGGAAATATAGGGCTTGTAGGTTTATCAAGAACCCTAGGTACCTAGAACCAATAAATTAGCTGCACCTTGCTTAGGGTTTTCTTTCTATAATGGGTATACAGCAATTCATTTGCTGAAATATAAAGAGTGAAAAATAGGTATCAAGAAAACCTTTGTATTTCCAAAATGGGCACAAGATAAGGTGTTGAGGAGCAGTGGTTATTTGCACATCTATGAATTCTGGGGTGCCCATACTTGCGTGTGAATTACAGGGCATTTCTCAAATAGACGTCTTTTTTGCACACTGTCTTATATTTGGAAGGACAAAAATGTAGAGAAGGACAAGGGGCAGTAACACTTGTTTTGCTATTCTATGTTCCCACAAGTCTCCTGATAAAAATTGTACCTCACTTGTGTGGGTAGGCCTAGCGCCCACGACAGGAAATACCCCAAAACACAACGTGGACACATCACATTTTCCCAAAGAAAACAGAAGGTTTTTTGCAAAGTGCCTACCTGTGGATTTTGGCCTCTAGCTCAGCCGGTACCTAGGGAAACCTAACCAAACCTGTGCATTTTTGAAAACTGAAGACCTAGGGGAATTCAAGATGGGGTGACTTGTGGGGCTCTCACCAGGTTCTGTTACCCAGAATCCTTTGCAAACCTCAATATTTGGCTAAAAAACACTTTTTCCTCACATTTTGGTGACAGAAAGTTCTGGAATCTCAGAGGAGTCACAAATTTCCATCCACCCAGCGTTCCCCCATGTCTCCCGATAAAAATGGTACCTCACTTGTGTGGTTAGGCCTAGTGCTCGCGAAAGGAAATGCCCCAAAACTCTATATGGACACATAAAAATTATCAAACACAAAACTAACTGTTTTTTTTGGGGGGGGGACACCTGCGTTTTTGGTCCTGGGCTCAGCAGCCATCTAGGGAAACCTACCAAACCCAGACATTTCTGAAAACTAGACACCTGAGGAAGTCCAGGGAAGTGTGACTTGCGTGGATCCCCCAATGTTTTCTTATCCAGAATCCTCAGCAAACCTCAAATTTAGCTAAAAATTAAATTTTTCCCACATTTCTGTGTGGGATCACCGCACCGGGACAAATTTCCTACCACCCAACGTTCCCCTCAGTCTCCTAGTAAAAATGATACCTCACTTGTGTAGGTGGGCCAAGAGTTTGTGACAGGGAAGAGCCCAAAACACATCAAATTGAGGGGGAACCAAAGAGGATCCAAAAGGGCAGTTTGAAAAAAAAAATATTTAGGCTGACAAGTGCAGCAGAAATTTTATCGGTATAGATGAGAAAATGCTGGGTGGTAGGAATTTTGTGGATTCCTGCAGATTACGGAAGGTTCCATGACAAAAATGTGGTAAAAATGGGTGCTTTCCAGCAAAGTTGCAGGTTTGCAGGGCATTGTGGGTAAGGAAATGGTGCGGGGTGCATGTGGAGCACACCACCCTGGAATCAACTAGATGTTTAGTTTTCAGATGTGTCTAGGTCTTGTGGATTTTTCTACATTGCAGTGTCCCAAAGTAAAAAAAAGTGCAGCCCTCACCATTCCAAGTGGGACCTTTTTGAGAGTTACCAAGATCTCATGGCCCAAATGTAAAACAAAAACCAAAAATAATCAAATGTCCTCTTGCTTGCCATGGGATAAGATGTTTTAGTGTGCAGGGGGGAGCTGAAAGACTGTTAGCCCCTCCTGTTTGGGTGCGGGCATAACAAGGCCCATACTGGTTGGTAACCACCACCCCACTATTTTCTTTTTTTTTTTTTTATTCCCTGGCATCTAGTAGACTTTCTGTCCCCCTGGGGTGTGAATCGGGGGTAATTGCCCAATCTTCCCACTGGTGGGCAGTACAACTTTGGCCCAATTTATTTGGGGTGGGGGTATGGCCATACCCCCAACCTCTAATTTTGAAAAACAAATCTTCCCTAGTCTCTGGTGGGCTTCCTGCATATCAATTCTTAAAATCTTCTGCTGATCAAGAGGAAGCATCAGCAGCTGCAGCAACGGCAGCATTTGCAGCGCATCGGAAGCATGACGGGAATACCAAGCGCGCTGGATCTGATGCAGGGTAGCCATTGCACGCACGTGTGTAAGGATGACGCTTAAAGCACTTGGTCTGAGGTTGGTGTGAGGCTTTATCATGCAAATGGGGAGCTTCTGAGGTGATGGATGCATTAGAATGCCAGCTTTAAAACAGAGCAACAAAGAAGTGAATATAGTAAAAGCAGTTTTATAAGCTGAAACTCCAGCAGATGAAAGACTGTGTGTTTAGGTGCTTTTTTTGGTATATATATGCCCTGATTAAGGTGGCTGTGAAATTATAAATTCAACGAGAAACTAAAACCCTCCAAAACGTGCGTTGGCAATGGGGCACCAAGTCGGATAATGCCAGACCAGAGTTTCAGAAATCAACTGATGAACTATTATATTTGGACTGGACCAACTTGGATAATAGACAGCACTGGGATATTGCACTGTCTCTAGATCTATAGAGACTCTGATTGTTGAAAAACTTTCTGACTGTGGAAAAATCGTCTATATTAATTATAAAATAGACAACACTGGTACACATGAAGTACCATATGTCTATTTAGATATTTGCTTAGATATTGTTGATTTATTTGTTTATTTGTTGTTTTAGGTTTTTTACAAGTGGGTCTGTGTTCTGTCTTATATGTTGTCTTGATTGTTGTTTGACGTATTGACGTATATTTGTGTTGTGTTGTTATCTGTGCATACTTGGTTGGAAAATGTTATTCTAATAGTAAAGTTTTATGTGAAATATGATTAAAGATGTTCACTTTATGTCTGATGTATCTGTTATTTGTTTAATCTGTTTGTCTAATAACTAGGTAGGAGAGCAATTTTTCTTTAAGAATTGGTGTTGATTTCCCTGAATTTCTCTCCTTATCATTTCAGGGACCCCTTTTGTGTGTTTTTCCTTTAAAAAATATGCTAATCTGCCCCCAAGGGGGTCAGTTATGGAGAACAGTAATGTACCCCCATGGGGAGCGACCCTTGCCCAAGGGGCTGCCCCTCCAAACAAAACACACACATACACACACACCAATCCATGGTGTCTAGAGGTTTCTGCCCCCTTTGGGGGCTGATTGGCCTAACAAAAATAGGCCAATCTGCTCCCAAGGGGGGAAGAAATGGCCTAAATACAATTGTCCCCCAGGGGAGCGACCCTTGTCTAAGGGGTCGCACCCTATACATAAAAACATAAAGTAAATACAAAATATATATATCCCTGGTGTCTAGAGGTTTCTGCCCCCCCCCCCGGAAGTCACCATAGTGGAATGTTAGATGAGAATGGTGTCATTATGCCTGTTCATTTTAAATACCTCTCCCAATATGTTTTGGTTACATACAACAAGACTGAAGCAAGTGAGAGGAGCTTATTATCAAATCAAGCCATTTGTAAAGTGCAAGTATACTCACTTAAGTGTCCTGGGGCTGGAGGTCTATGAAAGCAGGTGGCATTCAGGGAGGAAATTAAACACTCCATTAAAGTGCCAAGTTTTCAGGTGCTGTTTAAAAGACTCAGGGTCCTTGATGGCACAGAGGTGTGGGGGCAAAGAGTTCCAACCTCTGGTAGCCAGAGGAGAGGAGGAGGAATCACCCCATATTTTCTTCTTAATCTTAGGCACGACTGTCAGTAATGCCTCTGCAGAGCTCTGAATGGCTGGTAATGTGGAAGTCTCTTGAACAGATGTTTATGTCCATAGAAAGCTCTGTGGGCTAACGTCAATCCCTTGAACTTCACTCTTGCCTTAACAGGTAAGCAATGCAACTCTTTAAAATGGGAGTGGACAGAGATGTTCCTAGGAATCTTAAGCAGGAGCAGAGCAGCTGCATTCTGCACCAACTGGAGCCTTTTTTAGAAGAAACCCCGGGAAGCCCAATTAAAGTGCATTCGCATAGTCCAGCCAGTATGTTATCAAAGCATGGACCACCATATTCTGACAAGAAGAGGGGAGCATAAATAGGAACTTCCTCAGCATCCTGAGTAGACCAAAACACATCTCAACTACGCTCTCAACTTGTGACTTGAAGGAGAGATTATGATCACATTCAACTCCTAAATTCCCAACTGCAGTAGAAGGAGTTGGAGGAGAGGAAGATGAACTGGGCCTGATCTTAGCTTCCCCACGGTGGAGGGGGGATCCAAAAACCAAGACCTCAGTCTTACTTGAATTACATTGAAGATTATTCTGGGCCATCAGTTTGAACTCTGCAGAAAGGCATGCTTTGAATCTGACCTTGGCACTTGAAACGTTCCCATCCCACATTGGCACCATCTGTGTGTCGTGGTCGTAGGAAATAATTTGCAACTCAAAAGACTCCACCAGGGATGTCAGCGGAGAGAGAGAGATGTTAAACAATATCAGGGTCAATTTTGAGCCCTGGGGAACCCCAAACTCTTGAACCATGGGATCAGACACAAACAGTGGCATTCACACCAATTGTGATCTGCCCGATAAGGAAGAACACAGCCAAGGCAGGGCGGTCCTACCTATCCCGATATCCTGCAAACGTTGCAGTAGAATAGGGTGGGACAATGTATCAAATGCCACCGAAAGTTCCGGCAATAGTAAGGCCACCATTTTTCTACTATTAACAGCTAGTTTGATTACATAAGAAACCTCATCTAAGGCAGGTTCTGTGCTAAATACTGGGCGGAGACCCAATTGCGAGGGATAAAGCAGCTGATTGACCACAAGGTACCTGGAAAGCTTAGTGTTAATCAGTTTTTAAAGAATTTTGGAAAAATCTGGCAGCAAGTAGACCAGCATAATATTAGTCAAGATAGTCTTCTCTACCAGAGGTTTCTTCAACAGCAGTATCAGATTAGCTTTCTTCCAACAATTCAGGCAATAGCCTGTTGTACAGACTCCTTTAATAACAAATTCAGGACAGGATTGATGGCCTCAACGTTTTTGGCCAAAATCTGAGGAGGACAAGGATTATCTGGGAAACCCAATTTTCAGGCTTTCGAGGCTTGCGTTGAGTCTTCTAAGGAGAAGGGAAGGAGGAGAACTCAAACAAAGAGCAAGAGGGGAGGGGCGGGGCTGATGGAGGTTCATCTTGCACCCAATGGGGTACTTTGCTATTCTTAACTGTGTGATCATATTGCCCTGCAAAGTCAGTTATATCATCTGAATCTGTACTTCTCAGAGATACCACGATGCCAAGAATCTTGTTCTCAAAAAACTCAGATAGTTGAGAGCAAAGTTTTGTCGAGGCATCTAAGGTCTGAGAGAAACTGGTTGGGATAGTGAACTTTTTAGTGATTTTAAAAACCTATCTAGGTTTGTTCTTAGACCACAGGATTTCACTGGCGAGATCATTTGCTTGAGCTTTATTTATTCCTCTGTGATAAGAGAAAATACTTATTTTCTAAAGCGCACCTTGTCAACTGGTAGATAATATTCATGCCAGGCTCTTTCAAGCTTTTTGCACTGCTGTCACGATGAACCTAGTTCTTCGTCTCTGTCCGCTTGAGCCTACTCCATAAAGTGAGACCTAGACCAACATATGGGTTTATTCAGGCAACGAGCAACAGTGCATAATTTTCAATACTACTAGAAAACACCAGGGCACTATTATAAAGGATCATGCATATTTCCTCAGTCATAGCCTTGGCCCAGTAGCGGTGTCGTAGATTAAGCCTTCCATCTCTATAATCTTGCTCCAACAACCAAAAGAAGTGCACTGTTGAGTGGTTAGACCACAAATTGCTCAGGACCTCGCCCACCTCAATGCAACTGTTAGATCAAATAGGGACAAGAAGATGACTTGCTGAGTGAGTAGGTTTATCCATTAATTGAATCAAATTCCAAGCAGACATGATGTCCTGAAGACAAGATGCAGGTTGATTCTCAATCATATCCAAGTGTTTAATCAAATTCCCTAGTACCATAGAATTAGAATATTTTTAGCATGAAGCTGGACAATCCTTCCTCCAATGAGGGCAAGAAACTAGAGGCCAGGTCAGGAGGATGCTAATTTAAAAACCCCAACACTGTTTTATTTGGGGAAGGTGAGAAGCAGAAACCCAGTGATTCAGTCCCCAGTAGTTCAGTGATTGCAAAGGAACTCCATTTCAGATAGTGTATCAAAATAATGGCAACACTGCCACCTCTCTTTCCCACTCTGACATGATGAACAATTGAATAGCCTAGCAGAACCTCAAAATTACTATCTAGTGTAGTATAGTCATTCATCCAAGTTTCTGTAAGAAAGATAATGTTCAAGTGTTCATCTCTAAGAAGCTCAAAGAGATGCATTGCTTTTTTGTATAAAGATCGGACATTCATCAGTGCCACCTGGATCCTTAATGTACTGGCTGATAACGTATAAGCATTTGAAGAGCATTTCCCCAAAGAAACTTTAAAAACCCACTTACAACCTTCTAATTTGAAAGGACAATATAGACAGGTAAATGGCAGAGCAGAAATAGCTAAATCAACTGTTGCAGAATACAGCGCTACCCAGCAACCACTTCCATATGTTGCCACTTGGCAGTGCTGTGTGAATATCATTTTCAGATAAGGCTACTCCATCACCCTTCCATCTCATCACGTAGTGCCTTTGACCCACTGACTAATAAACTTTATAGCTAGGGGCCTGATGGCCCCCTTTTGAACAGATTATGAGGCTTGTGAATCACTACACAGAGTCTATCTGAGCCCCATACCTAACCTGACTGTACTTTATGTAACACCTGAAAGAAGGTTGCATTGAGCACAATCGGCAACACTGTGAAGTAGTACAACAGCCTTGTAAGCACTAACCTCTTGGCTAACGTCACCAGTGGAGATGGTGGAAGCTAAATCCAGAATGAGATTGATTAAATGGCCACAGTAACTAGCCTTCAAGATTACCTTCCATCAATTGTTTTGAAGTGTGAAAGATCGGAACTTCAAAATATTGAAAGGAGTCAAATCTAAATTCCAGTCTTGCAGTTGATTGTTGTGAACGTTCATCTAACATCAGACATAACAGGAAGAGATACATTTTTGACCAATTAATCCTCAGCCTTAATTTTCCCAATTCCATCCAATACAAATATCACTTCATCCATGGCAGCATTATCACCTCTCAAATATAACACATCGTCTGCATATAGAGAAGCCATTTGTCACAAAGTCTGACCCTCCCATGTGTGTCCCCCTTCTGCATTACACAGTTCAATGGTTCCATTGCCAACTCAGGTAAAATGTTCCCTGTTTTACTTCCCAATGAGTGGAGACTACATGCCCCGTTCTGGCACTTACATGGGTAATGTGTACAACAATGCAATCACTTTCACAAATGAAGGGTCTATTTCTAATTTCTGAAGTGCCACTAATGAATGGGATGAGGTAGTGTATCAAATACCTTTTCTATATCTAGGGAGGCCACTAAATTGTTGTGGTCATCTCTCAGAACTCTGTTGATCACATGAAAAAATACATATCAGTTAAGGAAACTGTTGTGGCCAGGAACAAAACCATTTTGATCAGGTTGTATAACCGCCTCCACTAATGGCATAAACCAGTGATTCCCATCCTTTTGCCTTCTGTGGACCCACACTTTATTATTACTGGAACTCAGGGACCCCAATGAATCCTTATTGGAATCTGGGGACCCCTCACTGAGTCATTATTGGAAGTCAGGGACCCCAGCCTAAACATTGTCAATGATTTGAACTGCAAAACAATACACAACAAATACAGATACGAACATCCATCAAACATATACACAAATGATAACACATTTTCTAAATTTACAAATAAAAATAAAAAACGTAATTTTAATGGGAAGGTTGGAGCTTTTCTAAATTTAATTTAGCCCACACATCCTCCATAATATATTCTTTTTGATGTTCTTGCGCTGCTCCCACAAATCAATCTGAGGATGCTAATTTAATTTTTAGCCTCCAATTTCGAATTCCTTAACATTTACAGTATGTTTTAAAATGTTCAATTGTTCATTTAGCCTGTTTGTTTATATACATTTTAATAATCTGTTAATTTTATTTAGTTTTCTAAGCTGTCACAGACTCCGTGAGGAGGCTTTGCGGACCCGCATGGGTCCCCAGACCACAGGTTGGGAACAACTTACATAAGACTTTTTGACATAGTTTTCCCCAGAATCTCACAGTGGAGATTTAACAGGGACAGTGGGTAATATGACTGGACATGCAGCAGGTCTCCTCCTGCTTTTGCCAGTAGTGTGATGACTGCCTCCTTTATTGACTGCTGGAAAATTCCTTGTTGTGCAACTACATGATATACATGTAGTATTTTAGGAGGTAATTGTGTCATAAAGCAGGCATACCATTCAATCAGAAAAACATCTGCCTCAGGAGTTTTCCCCCTTTCTAATTGTTCCACTGCTTTGTTTAATTCCTCAACCATGAATGGAACCTCCAGTAACTGACACTGTTTGGCTATATAGTCCTTCAGAGGTTTCGGTTCTAGGTAGGCTTGTGCATGAATGTATGTCCTTTCTGGTACACCATTATAACGATGTGTGTGTAGTATTCAACAAATGTGGCCTTAATGGAATGCTACACTTCATTCCCAAGTTCATACGGAATGATCAGACAATGGTTTGGGTGGTTATCGATTTTAAGAGCAAGTCCAGCATTCTGCCAGTCCTATCACTTTAAGCATATCACCTTTCTAAATATATACTTTGAGTGTTATAAATCTTCCAGGTCAGTTTGGAGCAACTTATTCTTATTTCGACCAGTCAATGGGCTCCTGATTGATCTGTAGGTGATGTGATTTCCAGTGTTTGAGTAAGTGTTTTTATTTTTGACAAGTTACTAATAAGGGTGGGTTTTACCCCTTAGCTTGTCTAAATCTCTTTACCCCTCAGGACACCGTTAAAGGTATCCCATCCCATGCCATTTGTTCAACTGAAGCCATACCCTCATTTTCCGCAATGTATTAATTAACGGCTTTATAAATAGTTTCCTGATGCTGAGCATCTATCAGTGCTTCTACTCCAGGTCCACATGTAGGAGGGACTGGAAATATGCTCCCTCTGCCAATCATCAATCTGATTCAAATATGTAATGTTAAAGTATGGCCTAACCATTTTCTCTCGCATTTGGATGTATGTTTTATCAGATGTCTATTAGTTGTCTGTATCTCCACCATGTATTAAAGTTAGTCACCATATTTCAATACTGTGTTCTTCGCAGCATTAGGAATGATTGGTCTAGTTCTAGATCCAGATCATGTAAACAATTTAAGGCTTCTTCCCAATCACAATGTGAATAAGGGTCACAATAAATGTAGGGGTCAATGTGTCTAGATAGGCCCAGTGGTTAGAATTAGGATCATATATGCAAGCTAGTGCCATTGGTTCCCCATCTAAAGTGCCATCAATAAGCACACATCTGCATTCATCTTCTGTCTTTTTGTGTTGTATCACAAAAGGCATTCCCGGAGTAACCCACATCAATGCTTTGCTAAAGTACAATGGATATGTTATCCCCCATGGTTTGTCCTCTCCTTTTGGCTAGTCTTGTTAGTTCAGTCAGCCACTTCTTCCACTAGACATTCTTCACTGGTTGGGGGTTTGCGGTTTGGTGCTTGAGTGGCTGTCCCTCTTACAGTAGGGATGTTCTTTGGATGTTGCTGCACGAATCTGACAGTCCTGGCAGTGATCTAGCCCTAAGGCTTGTGGCAGTCTTTGGTGGAATTTTTCCATCTGGTGTCAGTATGTTGGGTTGTCATTTTCGTCTGGTATCCCTGCAGCTGTGCTGAAGTTCCTTCAGAATGATTTTCAACTTGGTCTGACTGTGTCTGCCCTGCATAGTCGGTGGGCTGCTGTTCCTGCTTTTTGGGTTTGTCTGGTGTTTTGCCTGTTGCACCTCTGGTGGCTTGCTTGCTGCAAGCCTGTTTTCTTCTGAGTCCTGTTGTTCTTTTCCCGGTGCCTCTTTGAGGCCTGCCTCTGGTGCTGCTGGGTTTGCAGGCTGCTCCGTTCAAGCCTTTGAAGTCTACTGACTTATAGTTTCTTTCAGCCACTGTTGTTTTTCTAGTTGCCCTTTCCTCTGGGAGACGGGTGGGGGTGGTAGGGGCATTGATGTCCTTCCCCATTTACTTCATTTGTTTCCATACAAGGTGGTGCTTTGTTCTCGTCCGGCCTTTTCCCCAACAATGGTGTCCTCTTTTCATTTGGATTCTGTTATAGTTGTGCCTACCTTTGTCCATCTCATGTCTGTTGAGGGGATGCATTTTGTGCATTTTACCTCTTCCTTGTCCCGTTGGATTCGGTCGGCCTTTCTCTTTACTATTCTCTGGCTGGCCTACCTGTCCCACAGTCTTTCTCTCAGAAGTCTACTAGGGGTGATCCTAGGTGGCATTTCCTTGGCTTCGCTTCGGGACATTTGTTTTGCTGCTACTTGGGCTTTGCCTCACATGTATATGATCCATTCCCATTACCCACTGGGAGTGCTGTATCCTCGAATATGGTGCTGCTGTTTACATTCTTTGGGTCCTCCTGCTTTGAAATGTTTGGGTCATTGCAATAGATTCTCTTGTTTTTCTATATCTGTGATGTGTTTATCGAAATCAGTTTCTTGGCTTGGGTATGTACTAATATGTAAGGACTGTCAGAGAAAGAAGGACAAGGAGGTAATGCCTGGTTACTTACCAGTAATTTTCATTACTCTGAGTCCCTGCCTTCCTTATCACAGTCCTGAGTTCCCACCCATCTTTCCCTGTTGTTCAACAAATTTCTTTCTGTACTTGATTATTTCCAGAAGTCTGTCCCAGGAAATGATGTATTGATACTCAGATGTATGAGGACCATCTTGGATTGGGATGAAAAAGTCAAGTTTGATAATTCTATTCTGCATTAATGTAAATAAACTCAAACTTAAGGTCTGTCATGAGGATGACTTAGACTTGGAGTAATGAAAATTACAGGCAGGTAACCGGGCATTCTGCTTGTCTGCCCTTTCTTCAGCTCTTCATGTTGGTTTCTTCTTTCTCACTTCTTTCTACTTCTCTGTCCCATCCTGGTCTGTCTCTTCTGCTCTCTCTTTACGTTTCGACTCTTTCCATTGCATTTTACTCAGTCACTCTTCATTTTCTCTTACTTCTCACCCTACTCCAGTAAATCCTTTATTGATATGTTTCTGCTTTTCCCTCCCATCTCCATACTTTGCCTCCCTACTGCATCTTTTTAATTCTCTCCTGTCATTTCTGATACCCCTGTTTTCTTTCTTTCTGCCTTTCTCCCCCTTCTCCCAGTCTACTTTTTACTGACTCTTCACCTGCCCTACTGTCCCAGTTTCTGTGAATTGCAGAAAAATAGATTCCCAAGGTCTTATGTGTTACTAAACAATGTTATGAAAACACTGACTTTCACATGAGAAGAGTACTGCTGGAATCCAATGGCCCATCTGCCTCCTGCTCCTGGCAGAGACTCAGCATGTCTTCCACATTTTCCCAGCCCTCCCTTGCCAAACTAAGGCTGAGACAATTACATACTACTCATGACAATGACTACATAGCTCAGAGATTTCAATGGTTGCACAGTTGCAATAATCAGAGATATACTGTACATAAAGTTGATTTACATGAGAAAATATGTGAGACAAATCATTTTTGTGCAAGTTTGCACATGTTGAACTTGGGGCCTGATTTAGATTTAGGTGGAGGGGTTAGAGGAAGTCTAAATCAGGCCCCAGGGTCTGTGAAGTTTGGAAACTCACCAAAATTTGCTATGCGTGTGGAATTTGACGGGTAGCCTGATAGCGTGGTTGCATAATGACTCTCTACCTAAATCACTGTATACTGGGTCTGCAGTCCAAACTATAGAAAGAAAATGACGGCTTCAATTTTGTGGTCGTATTTTTGCTGTTACCTTTCCATCCATACTTTACATTACAGCTGCCGTCAGTCTCTCTACTTAATCCTCATTTTAGAACCCTCACCCTTACACTATGTTCAGGCAATATGCACTACGGTAAACAGTGCCACGAGGCTGTAGCTGAGTCTGTCACTAGTTAAGAAGCTCCTAGGGGCATACCATAATTCTTTATAATGACTCTTAAACCATAGAACGTGGTCGAATGGCTATACATCACTGGCCTACTTTCATATGATCAATGACATTCATTAGCATCAACAATTCAACATAATGAGAGGGGTAAGGGAATGGCCATAGCACACCCTTTAGCCCTCAACCTCATAACGTGTTCATGGGGAACTGACATGGAACGCAAACTGCAAAAATTAAACGTGGCTATTACAGCCATGTATGGTTTCTATTCCTGCCCCTGTATTCATGACCCTTGAGACCAGTGGTGGCAATTGATGTGCCTGTGCTATTGCTAGAGCAGGTGTTTTAATTAGAAATGATTAATGAGTGTTTATGTAATTTGAATAATGAATTTTGTAGAAAATGAATAACGTAGATAAGAATAATGAACGCATTTGAAAATGTGACCTCGAAGAATGGCCACCAGTGTTCACGAAATTTACTAATTGATGAGTAATACTTATGAAATATTGAAAATGTACTAGATTAATGTAGTAATATGTTAAAAGGGTTATGAAGTATGCTCTAACTTATTAACTGTAGGCCTTTACTTAGCGAGTGTCTTGGCCTAGTTTTGCCAGGTCTCATGCAGGAGCTGTATTTCTTAACGGTTAATAAAAATGCTGACAGAGTGAACTAAACTGTGAAATGTCCATTGTCTTGTTAAAAGTGCTTAACAGAAACTTTTTGTGAGAACAGACTAACAGGAGATGATGTTCCCGCTAGAGTAACAATTTGTGTGTAATGTGAATGAGATGTACTTTCCCAGGACAAGAACAATGAAGGCACTGACTGGAGCTGAAGATGCAACAGTATTGTTACCTGGCGAGCCAGTGATGAGGACATCGTATAGTGAACCAATCAACTTCATGGGAAGAGTGAAGTAGTAGAATTCATAGATTTGGTATAGAAATGTTATTGGGTAGAGTATAAACGTACGATTAACTGACCAATAGGAAATTAGGGGATAGTTTAAGTGACTTTGATATAACAACGCAACAGAGGAGAATTATTCAGATGAGACCAGAGATCTAGATGTGACTTTTGAGAGAAGAGACCTTAGAAGAGATTCGAGATTCGTTCTGTCATTGGGCTCATACTCTCTGAATGAGAGCCTGATGCTTTGCTGATCGTTTGATGACCTGAAGACAAAGACTAATTCTGCTTGCTGACCCATACCGTGGATAGGTATATATGAAGAAATGTGGCTGTTATGCATTTTATGCCTTTTCTCTCTAGGTACCAACTGCGCTGTTTTGATAAAACCATAGCTAAATGTTTTCTAAATGTGTTCTGTAAATTGTTTTGCATGAAGCCCAACAGGCTGATGCTAATCTGACATTATTTAAGGCACTCAAATTGACTGACAAATTAGGGGGACAAATGTTTGACGAGTTATCTTGCTGAAGTCTATGTATGTCATATCATTATTGCAACAGATTTTGGTATTGATTTGCATTTTAACACTAGAATGTGTAGTGATTCAAGCTTTGATTAGATTGCGTTTCTTTTGCCGCTTTGGACAACCAGTATTGTTCATATATGTGTTTCATTTGATTTTGGGATTAATCTACAGGACTTTAGTTTTGTTAATATGAGGGAAATCAACTTACTAAACTTTTACTAAAGGTGTGGTTATTCATGACTGAAAGGTCATGGTGCGTGACAATTACTGACTCCATTGATTATTGATTTTATTGATTACTAATGATTATTGATTATTGTGAACTGATTATTGATTATGTACTAGAGCTATGGTGAGAATTTCTTAAACGAGTCTTCATCGACCTATTTGCGTCCCCTTGTAAGTTTACTTATTAAGGTTTGACGTGCAAACACTACCAAAGGGACACCCCTTGTTGCAGTACACACAATCAGTGCCTGTAAATATCTGATCATCACAGCACCACTCTCCTTGTGGAATGCTGTGGACTTGAATAGTGCAATTCTCTCTGTAATTACTTATTTCCATTCTGGCAAGTTCAATGAGAATCATGTCAATGTAATTCTTTATGTGCAGTAACCATAGAGACACCTTGTATTTAACATAATTTTGTAATTATGCTTAATTTTTTTTGTCTGCCGCATAATTGTAAAATAAGTGCCACTATTCTGGAGAACAGGCTGGACCACTATGGCATTTGTGAGCTCATTTAACACAACCTTTGTTTCACATATTACCCAAAAACACCATACGTAGAGTTTTTTCAAAGTGCGATATTGTGGCTTCGTTTCATACTGAAATACTATGGGACAGATTTTAAAGCACCTAGCACCTCCTTGCGCCACATTAGCGGAATTGTTTTTCACACTGATATAGCCCATCGAGGTCAAAATCGCTGAACCAAATGTGCAAAGTGGCGCAATGCATGCATTGCGCCACTTTGTAACCCCTGGTGCCACATTATGCCTGCACCAGGTATAATGTATGCAAGGGGGCATTCCCCTGTTAGGGGGACTGAAAAAAAAGGCACAAAGAAATCGAAAAGTTTTCTTTGCATCATTGTTTTGGCATTTTTAATGCCTGCTCGGAGCAGGCATTAAAAGGGGGCATGCCATTGTTTTCAATGGGCCCCTATGTACTGTCCAGGGTTAGCTCTAAAATTTTGGTGCTAACCCTGAACAGTACATCAATAGCATAAGAAATTCTGACCTATTGCCCCTACCCTGTGCCAAGGTGAACTGTATTTTAATTATGGCACACACATGGTGGTGGTGGGGGGGGCGCAAGGAAAGTGCTGCTATGTATAATTTAGCGCCACTTTTTTAAATATGGCCCTTTGCTTCTCAGCGACACGGTAAACGGTGCATTGCATGTGATCACAGCAGACAAAATTGCTTTTTTCCCTGAATGGAGGCTTTAGTGAGCAAAATGCTATCTAAATTGCTTCGAATTTTCTGATGACCTAGGGGTCACTAGAAAGAGCGTGTATTATGTTCAAGTTCTGTGCCCAGAACCTATAATACCTTTTCCATAAGCTTAGTAAAGCTCACCTAGATCTCAATTTAGATACTGTAAGATCTTTTGGGCATCTGGGCCACCTGCTGCAAGGTAAAATAATTAGTCTTATGGTAGTCTAATTCATACACAGACCAGTTCATTTTTAAACAAATTTGGCATGTTATTTCTATAATCAAAAACATAACATTTTCAAAGTACATTACATAATTTAATCTTACAAACCAATTTTCATGAAAATATGCGTGTGAGACAAAATATGTGGCCAGGGAAATTTTGGTTTAAACAAGAGATACGTGTCTGCATTTTTTAGCAAATAAGAGGTGTTAGCTCTAGTAGCATGCTAAATAAAGAAATTCCTTGCTTCGCAATGTCATTGTATTGTAACTGTATTTTTATAGCACTTACTACCCCTGATGAGGATTCAAAGCACTTTTCAGTGAGTAGCACGCTACTCCAGAACCCCAAAGCATTAGGGGTGGATTAATATAGGGAAATATGAGTACAGTATTAGTTATCTATTAGTATGAGTTATTTGAGCAGAGGATATATGAGTTTGTTAGTTGTATTGAATAGCGTAATGTAGGGATAGAGGAGGGAAGAATGCAGAAGTGTTATTTGGGAGTTTATAGTGGAATTACATTTTCCCTAACTCATTATTTGCAATTCCCAGAGACATAATGTACAAAAAGTTGATTTACATGAGCAAAAATGTGCAAAAATCACTTTTTGTGCAAGTTTCACTCGATTTAGATTTCGGCAGAGGGGTTACTGCATCACAACGATGAGGTGACGGATATAGGATTTAGATCCAGTCAGACTATGACATCCATCACCATTGTGACAGAGACTCTACCGAAATCTAAAACAAGCCCCAGGTTTTGTGAAGTTTGGAAACTCACCAAAGGTTGCTATGCTTGTGGCATTTGACAGGTAACCTGATAGCAGGGATTGTATAATGACTCTCTGCCAAAATAACACTGAGTACTGGGTCGGCAGTGCAAACTACAGAAGGGAAACGATGGCTTTAATTGTGTGGCTTTATCTTTACTATTAACAAAGAGATGCAACACAATGGCACTGTGTGAGTTGGCAGGTCTGTTTCAAGCATCTGCCCATCCCCTGAGCTAAAGAAACGAGATTCAGCAGAATAGTGAGTTAGCAGAAGAGATTTCTTTGTCTTGGTGAAAACTGAAAATATATTAATTGAAGATTTGGGGGTGTGGGTAAGGCTGTTTTGGTGCAAGATGTGCACACCTGAGCTCCAGGGACAACGCACCGTTAAGGCAGATATCCTGTCAGATAAAATAAAGGAAACTTCTCCTCAAAGAGGGATGCGGAATCCCTGACCCCTAAACTCTACTTTGGGCAAGACCACGGCCTGCTGCGATCTGGAAAAGTGAGGAAAATGCAGCTGTGCAGTCTGATCCGAGAAATAAGGATTTTGGCAGCCAATTTGCAACATCTGTGATGGAGGTGAATAGCAGTGCTAGGGCTTGAATGTGAGGCGCAGGGCTTAAGCACTGCAGCAGCGCCCTAGTGGGCTTCTTGCCTCTTGTGTCACAGTAAAATGTGGGAGGTTGCCTAACTGATTTGAACTCACTGACACATTTCTGCATCTGAAGAAGGTAGTGAGCCCACATACCATCCCGGTGGTGCAGGGGGTTACAGAACTGAAAGGCGCACACCCCTTTCCCCACCCCAAAATGGTGTGTTCCAAAAATGCGAAACCCCATCTAATCAAGAAAAATCCACAGCATAAACAGGGCGAAACTAAAGGTATAGATTTAACCCTGAATGCACTGAAGATCAAAATTGATGTTGTAACTTTAGATGTTGGGTTGTTTAAAAACAATCTAGCTAGCAGAGCAAGTGGCAGAAGCAGAGTCTAATCTGACAAATGTAAGACCAAGTCCCAGTACAGTCCCGATATCAGACAATGAAAAGGGATGTATGCTTGTTGACTGAAAGATAGGATGACACAGAGGGACGATCCATGCATGATAATGTTCGTCTGGTAGGCGTAACTGAAAGATCAGAAGAGCCAAGCATTAAATTACATGTAGAAGAGTGGCTTTCACAGTCTGTACACGAAGTCCAAACCTAGAAATTCTTCACTAATACAAGAGCCTAATGTGTCATGGACTGTCCTTTTAGGGCTCCCACAGGCAGATGGAATGGCAACGCCACTGGGACCTGAATGACAGACGGAGAAGACAAGGGAAAAAAGGGCTCCTCAACTAAAATGGGGCAAGCTACAGAATCGCCGCCTGGGCCAGTACCACCCTCTGAACCACCTGAGGGTTAAGAGGGATGGGTGGAAAACAAAAGAGGAGACCACTGTGTCAGGGAACACCTAGAGCAGTAACCGCCCAAGCCCTCGAGGATGGAACCAGACTGCAAAAGTGGGGAAGAAGGGCATTCTCCTCAGAGGTGAACAACTCCAGCCAAGGGTGACAGAAAAGACGAAGAATGGATGGAAAGGTTGCCAGATCCAGGGAAGTTACTGTGTGCTGGTACGGATGTGTGATGACACACTGGAAGCATGAGTTCTGAGCACAGCAACACCATAATTCCTGTGTTATGAGACTGGACAGCTACTATTGCAATATGCGAATGCTTATTGAACAAATGGTATCCATGCAGCTTGATTGAACCTCATCAACCTCTGTGTCCTGCAATGGAAGCATTTCTTTTCATTGATGCAGTTGGCTATGGTTGGAATGTAGGTGAAAAAATAATCTGCAATTTATGCGTGAAGTTGCCATCTTTACTCTCCAACAGTTTTTCCTAGAGACCCTTACACACCTTTCTGAATATCTAAAATCCTTCAGCCATTCTCCATTTTCAATTTGTTTGCCTATGCAAACTCACATGTACATGTGGGCTAGCAGTAGGCATTTTTCTCCAGTCCATAGGCAAGATGATTCTATTCCTAAATCCACATTTTGTTGTATCTGCTTCCTTATGAATAAAGAGATTTAGCACTCAAAGAAACTAGTGTTCAAAGGTCTCCTGTAAAATTGTTGGTCCCACATAACGTTTTGGGCAGCACATGCCACGGTTATTCTGATTTCCTGTAAATGGCAGTGTGCCTAACATGGGGTTCCCTTCAGATTGGTTGAAAGGGTGGTTATCAGACTTCTGAAACAACATGCTGTTTCAGGACTTCTGATTCGCCAGCCTTTCACCAATGAAAGTCCCTGTGTTAACACTGAACAGCTATGTGAATCAGCCCCTCTTACAACTTTGGATGTCAGTGTAGGGTCAGTCAGACAGCCCAAACGCAAGCTGTCTTCTATTCTAATGCAAAAATCCACACTTTTCTACAATCGACCACAGAGTGTTTTTGCCACTGTTCCCTACACAAGTCAGATTAGGCTCAGTTTAATTATTAATGAATACATTTTACCTCACCTAGGCACAACAACCAAGAATAGTTTTACAAGTAGCAAGAGGAACTGAGAAGTTTGTAAAGCTTGAATGCAGAATCAGGGAAAGATGCCTTGTGAATGGAATGCTAACAACATACAATCAGGAGCTGTTTCTTTTTCACGTATGTTAACAAAGACAAAAACACAAAACAAGAGAGAAAGGGATTCTGATCACTTGCGAGGGTATTGGACTGATGTAACACTGATGAATTGTTACAGAAGAAGGACATTTTTCTTGACTCATGTTTTGGCTAGAAGTTGAAGGAAACACCAATAGGTGAACACGTCAGTCATGATTTTGAAACATTAGGCAAAAAATGCAATTTACTTTTTGTTATCCAAGGCCTTTTGATTTTACTAAAATTATCTATATAATCTACCTCTACTCGCTTAAAGGTAGCCTTCTTTGTCCATTTGTTTGTTATTGTGACAGTCTTGTTCTTTTCAACATATTACAACATGTAGTAAAGCTTAGCCCACTTCAGCCTTTGGCTGACTTCACTATGAGGGAAGGAACATAAGCAGCTTATCCATAAATAAAGTAGTTCCCGTCATTGCCAGGCACAACTATTCTGAATATGAGCTTTTAAGGCCAAAAAAATATTTTTGCTTTTATATGTATATTTTCTTAGATTGATGAGGGCCTGGCTGCTTCCTCAACAAAACAAAGCTTTGTGAAAACCAAGGCAAAACAAAACAAGCACTAATGAAGCCAAAAGGCTGACAGCCAACCCTTTAATGTATGGAAATGCATCTTTTTGTATGGTCACCCCCAAGTTTTTGGACTGATTTTGCCATTTTGTTTCATACTGGGAGTGCACTGAAGCCTGCTAACTAGACCTCTGTGCCAGTGCCTTTATCACAAAATACATATGTTACATTGGCATAGGCTAACTTATCCATAAGTCTCTAGTATGTAGGGCATGACGTTATAATGCCACCCCAGGGTTTGCAGTATTAGTTGTGCCACCCTGGGTGTGACACAAGTAAAACGTGCTTCCCAGTCCACCTCTGCAGAGTGGAAGAGAAGCTTTAAATTGCTGGCCTGACTTTGCCATTTAAAGCAATGACAACAACAAATCTCCTTCCACAATATGTGTGAGTCACTCCTATGGCAGGTCCATCAAGCCTTACGGGCTACGACATATTTCATGCAAATCTGTATCTTTTACTGTGGAAAGACTTGGTCACTTCATTGGCAGTACAGGTTACATGCAGCCCCCTCAGCTGTGCTCTTGAACAGTGCAACCAAAGTTGATACTCCAATGTGTGAAACAACTCATTACATGTCGCACAACTTGCTTTTAAAGTTCAAATTGATGTAACAGGTGGCTGTGTGCAACTGGTAGAAAGTTGCCACTTTTTATTCCCTTAAAATATCTTGTGCCCTCAATGGCTGCACAAGGAGCCTGTCCCGCAAACAGCTTTTTGCCCTCCAGGGGAGATGTGCTAATGACTCCCATGAAAGGAGACAATAGAAGACTGTCCTGGAGAGAGACGTTACCTCCCTCCTTAAAGAAGCCACATTGGTCTTGGCCCAAATGACCCTCAAAGGGGAAGTCACCTTTAAAGGGCAAATGAGTAACCATTGGATGAGGGGATGCTCCATTGTCCTGGAAGAGAGACTGTCACTAGGGACAGGGAAGGGGAAACCAGTTGCCAACCCGGTTTTCTAGAGGTGTGTAGCCCCCTTGGTAGCCACACGTCTGAGTTGGGCTAGGGAGCGCTGGGTGCCTAGAGGGGGGGCTTTGCCTTGTTGGAAGTGGGCAGAATGGTGCATCTTGGGATAGCCAGATCCCACACTTGACAGGAGGTGGTCATCAGGATGGAGGGAACCTGGTAGCCCATTGGCTACTAACCACAACCTACCCTGATGGCATTCTCTGAGCATAACTAGGGCATCCCTGGCACCCAGAGTGTGAACAAAATTAATTAATCATTGAATAACAGTTATTTATTAATTGCTAATTAATTATTTTATTGAACAGTAATTAGATAAATTGATTGTTTTCAGTTTTCGAAATACATAAATGCATTTTTTTATGTTAATTAATATTTTCATATTTTTTTTACATTCGCTGAGTTGCTCATATGTGTAGTGCGTTTGAAGTAAAGTATTTTCCCTACTCTTCCTTAGATTAGGAATAGCAACATTAACCTCTTTGTAGTTCAACACTTACCCTACTGTTGCGCTCTTTGCAGTGAGAATAGTAAAATTAATCTCTACGAAGTCAAAACCTTCTCTATTGTTCCGCAGATTGGAGTGGGAAAAGCAAATTATACCCATTCTAAGTCCAACACTTTTTCTACTCTTGCGCTGTTTGGAGTGGGAATAATAAATGTTACCCATCCGAAGGCCAGCACTTTCCCTACTGTTGCATTGTTTGGAGTGTGAATAGTAAATGTAACTCCTCCGAAGTCCAATGGTTTCCCTACTGTTGCACAGACTGGAGTGGAAATACTCAATTTTACCCACCCGAAGACCCACACTTTCCCTACTATTGCACTGTTTGGAGTGGGAGTAGTAAATGTAACCCCTCAGAAATCCAATGCTTTCCCTACTGTTCAACACACTGGAGTGGAAATAGTACATTTTACCCCTCCGAAGTCCAACACTTTCCCTACTGTTGTACTGTTTGGAGTGGGATTAGTAAATTTTACCCCCCTAAATCCCAATATTTTTTCTACTGTTGCGCTGTTTGGAGTTGGAATAGTAAATTTAACCCTTCCAAAGTCTACACTTTCCCTACTGTTATTTATACTGGAGTTGAATAGTTAATTTCACCCTTCCAAAGTCCAATGCTTTCCTTACTGTTCCTAAGACTGGAGTGGGAATAATAAATGTAACCCCTCCGAAGTCCAGCACTTTCCCTACTGTTGCACTGACTGTAATAGGAATAATAAATCTAACTCCTCTGAAGTCCAATACCTTCCGTAATGTTGCATAAAATACTAGACTCCAATAGTTTTCATAATATTGGTTACATTGATTTTTTTAGCATTAATTGTTTTTTTATTATTTTATTTTATAATAATAGTTTTTATTTTAAATGTATTTTCATGTTTAATTTATATTTAATAAACGTGCTTTTAGGGGTTTTCAATTTAGAATATTTTATTTATTGTCTACATTTTTTCATATTGAATCGTTTTTTATTTTTTATGTTTTTATTGGTTATGTATTATATATATATGGGTATATACATATACACACACACACATATATATATACCCACACATAGACATATTTATATATGTGCATATATGCATACATATATAGTGTATCATAATATAATTAATACAAATATGTATTTTACATTATATTATTTGTTAATATTTAAATGTATTAGTATGAAAATATATATATATTCATATAAATGCATTTAAATTTAAATTATTAACAAAATATAATGTAAAATACATATTTTTTAATTATGTTACACTATATATACATATGTGTGGGTGTATATGTGTCCATCTATATACACTATTAAATATTAGTGGATATGTATTTAACATTTGCTAAGGTACACTCTATTTAAAAAAAACAAATGTATATTTGTGGACAATATTAGTGTCAACTATATTTTTCCAATATTTTGGGACTTCCCATTATAAGTATTAGAGCATGCGATTGTGGTAAACGTATTTCTGATATAATATTTTTGTCAGCGATATTTTTCACCACAATATTGTGTCAATTATCCGAATATATCCTCTACTGTGCAGTATGTTGCCGTCTAGTTAAAAGATTTATTGAAACTCCATGTCCTATGACTGTGGGTGGCTCACCCCCATTGCCAAATGCTTCCGTCATGGGGAGATGTGCTAGGATGACGTTGCGTCTATTCTATGAGTCCTGCACTAGCTGCAAGCCAACAAATGGTTCACATCCTCCAAGATCGTTTGTATATTTAATAACAAACGTCCTACTCTGAGAAAAGATTCTTATGGAAAAGCTGCCCGTTTACACTACATGCCCAAAAGTTTTGGCATATGTTGTCATGACTAGAAAGTCCGCACAATAGTTTTCACTTCACTCCTTCGGAAAGGTACACGGAACCATCACAAAGCTAATAGGCCATATTCTCTGGCTTTCACGGCACCTATAGACAGCTAATGTGCACTATAAAGCACATTATGAATACTGCAGAAAACTAGAACTGCATCACTTACAACTTGGCACAATTTTGTTAAGCGCAAAGAAAGACCAAGAGGTTTGGTGGGCAGCCAAGATGCATCATATGTCCCTTCTGTTTCCATGTTGCACCGCTGTGTACCAGGAAATCGAACACAATGCTTAGCTTTATGCTTAGTTGTAGTAGGCAGCCCATATATCAGAATGACCGACTCCAGAGTAAAATGTCATGTACACTGTGGCATGATCCCCCGGAGGCTGCTTGAAACCCCTTCCACCGCAGAACAATCCGATCACTAAACAACACTGATACTGGCCGATGCCCAGCGGCCATTAATGCCTCCAGGTTCAAGGGGGTGGCTAGGGGAGTTAACGTTCTCCACACAAGGCAATATTGTGCATGTGAGACAGATAATCTCTTCTGTGCCCTTTCCACTCACTCTGTCCCACGCAACTATGGTTGTTTCTTTGGCAGAGTAAACACACGCAAACCCGCGCCTTTGTCTTCCTTTCCACCCAAGGAACATACAAGATCTTGTTCTTGGACGTTCGCAGTTATGCCTCCTTGGCTGGTCGCCCATGTCCAGAGGCAAGCGTGCGACTCCCTCACAATAATCAGCATTTGTACTCTGAGTCTCGCTTTGTCCTCGAGTCCACTTGAGGAATGCGCCCTCTTTGTAACACAGGTGAGGATTCACAAAGGCTATTCATGACCAGAAGATGCCTTAACCGTGCATTGACGGGCGATGTCAACAACAGGGCGCAGATCCCGAGTCAAAACCCCTAGTTACAAGTCTTTTTCAAATAATTTTAGTAGTGATTCACGAGTGACGCATGTGACGTTTGCCATCATTCTTTCTCTAAAGGACTGCAACAGTTATCAGATGTAATGTTAAAATGTGATCAGGGTGGAAGTAAAATGAGATTTAAGGAGGATTGTGAATGATTCTAGGGCTGTCTGTCCCGTAAAATAGTTTCTGTCTCAGGATTTGCACACCCTGTGCAGATTGTGTGGAATTGTACTGTTATTTATATGGTATGGTATTTTACTGTTATTTATACAGAGCCCCACTGACAAAACGCTGAAGCCGCTGCTAAATCGACGTCCACTATCAGTGGTCTATAAGTTTATAGGGCCACATTTAGTGATGCTTTGCTTTTGTGGCCTGCAATTGAATTCTTCTTCTGTAATTTTTTATAATCTGAGCATTTATTACGTGCAAAGATGTTAGAGAGTTGTGGTTTGGTTAGTGGGTGTTTTTGGTTTAGTAGATAATCAGGGCAGCATAAGAGAGGAAGTATGAGAGAAAGGTTTAAAGAAGTATTTCATGCTGTTAGTTTAACTCTCTTGCTTACTACATGTTTAGTATAAAGCCTCTATAGAGTAGTATTTGTCTCTGAACAAACTGGGGTTATGCAAGGGTTGATTTTTCTGGCACTGACATCCAGCGACTTTTATAATAGTTTGGGTTGGTGAATACTACTATAGTCATGATTTATGCTTTAATGGTCGGCAGCGAGGTACTAATGGTCTATAGAGTGATGTATATTTGAGCAGGACAGACTAGGGCTAAAGGTTTGTCTTAATTGCTCCCCATTGGTATTACAGAATTTACGACATGAATGTGCATAGCCCCTTGTCTAGTGCCAATTGCAAAGGTAGAATCGTCACTTTCCCTAGGCTTCATGTCCTTATTTGCATGGGACGTGGTGCATTAAATTTGAGAATCCACATGATACTTGTATGATCTACCGTTACAGAGCATGTAGTGGTTCTAAAGAGCGATTAAGCTGAATGACTGTCACCCACGAGGACATTTAGCATATCTGTTGCAGGATGAATATTTAATGGGCCTGGACTGGGAGTGCAACCCCACTGGGTGTATTGCCCGGCTCCAATACACAGCTTGACTATCAGTGCTTACATACCAAACAACCAATGCAGCTGGAACCACCCTAGTGATCTGCACATTTGCATTAATACTCAGCTTTTGGGGCATCACCAATTGTGAGTCGGTGTATTTCTGGCTTGCACTCATCCTTAAGAGACTTTAGGCAACCTTCAATGTCAGGGTGGCCTGCAACTTGTTCCCAAAAGGCAGTAGACGAACACGTCACACCATGAATTATTTTTTTTATCAGGTGAATGCGTGTTACAACATCCAACTGTGGCAGAATTGTAAAACACTTGCTGTATTTTTTATTTGCATACAATTTGTATTGAATCTCGGTTCTGCAACAGAGCCATGGCAATGTGGCATTTGAGCCCTCATCAGAGGCACCCAAATAGGTCCAGGTCCTCCCTAACATGGCCGCCATCCGGTGTGAGGAGGTTATTTCCCCGGAGACCTCTGGACCCACGCCATTTTCGACTTTCAATCACAACTTCTATCGACTACGCTAGCACCAAGGCCGCAGCTGAACTTCCCCACATGAGAACTGCATTGTTTTCATTTTCAGGGCGGCCCGACCACAAGCTGTTAATCTTTTCCACCTTTTGTTTCACTAGCCATTTCTTAACCCGATAAGCCGTGGACTTTGTAAAATATGAAGCCCCTTCAACAAGTGCAAATTAAAATGCTTTTACTCTGGATCTTATTTAGTGTCGCTGTTTATTATTGACCACTGACACAACCAAAAACAAAGTTCTTTCCTCACAAAGACTTTTCGTTTTAAATGCGCCTCCCCTATTGCTTATACCTTGTGTTCCTTTTTCCTCTTTACTTAATCTTGAATACAATACTAATACTATGACCTCTAACAGAGGGTAAACCTAATATTTTACTAGCTCTGTATCATCTATGGATTCATAAGTGGTCTTCTGTTTTACACATTCCCTTTGACCGAGGACCTCAACTCACTATACCTCATCGCATCCTCCACCGAAGATGGGATACAAGCTAATCCACCTTTTACCCCACACTACTGTTGGAGTGTGACTTTTATAAACAATATTAACATGAAAAGCTTGCAAAATAATGTATAATGAAGCTGCATAGAAAACGTGATAGAATAATATTAATGTACGTTTTTGAAATGTGCCCACGGGGTGGCCACCAATGTATATGATGACTAGTGAAACTGACTAATAATTAATTAATGATGTACTAATGTATGATTTTGTATTAGCATTAAGAGTTATGTATTAAGGTTTTGCTAAATTAATCACTAGGCCTTAGTTAGCAAGGGTCTGGGTCTAGCTGCCTGGTCTCATATTAAATGTGTTTTTCTAACGTGCAATGTGCTGTCTTCCTAAAGGACGTGAAGCTATACTTTTCCAGAAGCTAGAGATGTGTGTGTAACCGTAGTAAATTCTTTATCATGAGACACGACTTTCTTAAGGGGACATTTTTGCCAAATGCAACAGTGTAATTTGCAACAGGTGCAATGTCGCCTGTACTGGGAGAGGACAATGGAACTACTGACTGGAGCGACAAGTGTAACTTTTCTTACCTGACATTCTACCCGATGAAGACGTCAATCACAGGAGCCAATAAACTATGTGAGAACTGTTTTAGGTGAAAATTCTAGTAAGGTGTGTGATGGATCATTGGACAGAGATAACGATGCACCAAATATTGCCAAATTGGAAATTAGAGACTTGTTCGACAAGTTTGATATAACAGTGTGACACAAGGAGAAATCAGCTACTATGCACCTTTTACCAAGCCATTCTTAGCCATCCTCCCCATCACTTTGATGCAGTTACTTGCCCTTACTCTTAATACTCTGAAGAGACTTGGGGGGTCATTACACCATTGGCAGTAAAAGCTGCTTACCGCCGTGCAGAAGAACGCCAACACACCGCCATGGCCGCGGAATTCCGCCACAGCTATTATGACCCACATCTCGAAATCGGACAAAATCCAGACACCCACACAAGACCGCCACACCAAAGGTCAGTGATAAACTGGCGAAATCAAAACCTCCACCGTCACGCCAACAGAAATACGCCCACACTATCATGACCCATGAAAAACACGCGGCGGTCTTTCAACAGCGGTATTCCATTGGCGGTACACACCGCCACACTCAAAATACACACACTCTTACAAAACACAGCCACATTGGACAATTCGAAATACAAACACCTGATACACATACACACACCACTCCCACACACCCATTACAATATAAAACACACACCCACATCACCCACAAACCCCTACGACCACCATTACAGAGAGAAGGCCACAGAGAGAAACCACCATCCACAAACTAGCAGCCACAGGCACTCAATACCATCACCCACACTACTTCCACGCACAAAACACCACACACCACTACACATCACCACACTTATCACCACATACACCACCCCACACATCACCTACACCACCCCATGGCACGGCAAAGACACCCCAGGTTCTCTGAGGCATGTAGGCGTCATGCACAGAGCCAGGGAACATTGCATTTACCCACGAGATGTACTGGTCTGCCAAACAGACCATCTGGACATTCATGGAATGATAACTCTTCCGGTTTCTGTACACCTGTTCACTCCTGCGGGGGGGACCAGAGCTACATGGGTCCCATCAATGGCACCGATGATGTTGGGGATATGTCCAAGGGCATAGAAGTCACCTTTAACTGTAGGCAAATCCTCCACCTGAGGGAAAACGATGTAGCTCCTCATGTGTTTCACAAGGGCAGACAACACTCTGGACAACACGTTGGAAAACATAGGCTGGGACATCCCTGATGCCATGGCCACTGTTGTTTGAAATGACCCACTTGCAAGGAAATGGAGCACTGATAGCACCTGCACTTGAGGGGGGATCCCTGTGGGATGGCGGATTGCTGACATCAGGTCAGGCTCCAACTGGGCACACAGTTCCTGGATTGTGGCACGGTCAAACCTGTAGGTAATGATCAAATGTCTTTCCTCCATTGTCGACAGGTCCACCAGCGGTCGGTACACCAGAGGATTCCGCCATCTCCTCACATGTCCCAGCAGACGGTGCCTAAGAATGACAACAGTGACCACAGAGTCAAACAACTCAGAGGTATGTACCCACAGTCTATACAGAACACCATTCATACACAAAATGTGGCCTGTATTTGTGTTGTGCGTCAACGCCTAGGTCAGTGTGACGCAGTTGGTAATTAGGGCATGTGTGCCCCTGAAATGGTGGCTGACTGACCTCTAAAGTGGGACAATGGGATTGTGAGGTAACTGCGCTGGGGTTGCACACCGTCGCGGTAGGCGGTCGTAGACCGTGGCGCAATGCTGCATTGGTTAACATTGGACCCTATTTGTCCCAGGAGCCAATGAACAGGTGCGCCGGCGGTGATGATGCGCACCGCCGCGGACGTCACCGCCATTTTCTAACTCTTCACTCACTAGATACCTGACCTTCGACAGGAGAGGACCTACACTGCTAGTGCTGCTGTGACCTCGGTCTGGAAGCGACGATGGCTGCTGCGTCTGGGGAAAGGGCCCCTGCCTTCACTGCACAGGAGTTGGAGAAACTTGTGGATGGGGTCCTCCCCCAGTACACGCTACTCTACGGTCCTCCAGACCAACAGGTTAGTACACAGGGAGCATGTTGTATGGGCTAGGCCTGGGTGTAGAGGGCTGGGTGGAAGAGGGAAGGGGGCAGAGTACATAGAACAGTTATGCATGGGAATGAATGGGCCACATGGCCAGAGTAGGGAGGGGGCCACTCACATTGGCGGTGCAGTTGGTAATGACTGTTCCTCTTTCCTTGTGCATGTCATGTAGGTCAGCGCCCACCAGAAGAGGGACATTTGGCGTGCCATCGCCAAGGAGGTCCGGACCCTGGGGGCCCACCAGAGACGGGGCACCCACTGCCGTAAGAGATGGGAGGACATTCGCCGCTGCAGCAAGAAGATGGCGGTGGCTCAGCTGGGGATGGCCTCCCAACGTGTAAGGGGTGCCCGTCGCACCATGACCCCCCTGATGTTCCGGATCCTGGCAGTGGCCTACCTGGAGTTGGATGGGCGTTTGAGGACATCACAGCAGACACAAGGGGGTGAGTACAACCTCATTCAGCCGACTTTGCGTGCAGTGGAAGGGCCTGGGTGGGGGAGGTGGGCTGTGGGTGTCCCTAGGCCAGGGCGAGTTAGGTAGGCAAGGCCCCTCCGTAATGTAGGCCATGTGGCACTCAACCCCACCTCAGCAGAGTGCCAAGTTGAGTTATAGTTGCCCCTGTGGCATCCATGTGCGCAGATTCCCGCCATTGCCATGTAGGCCATGTCCCAGAAATTGCATGTGCAGAGGTCAGGAGCACGGCGTAATGCAGGGGGCTGCTTCGTCTGTCTTGTCCGCCAACGGTAGCGGCATGCCATGCACTAAAACTCTCTTTGTTCTGTCTCCCCCCCTTTTCCTGCTCTCCCTGTCCTTTTGTACATCAGCATCATCAGGCGGAGGTATAGTGGCACCGGAGCACGAGGGAGCTGCATCCCACATGGCCATGGAGGGCCACACCACAGACTCTGAATGCACCAGTGGGACTGAGGGCGAGGGGAGCTTCACGTCGGCCACCGGATCACAAACCAGTGACACGGACTCGTCCGCCGATGGGAGCTCCCCTGTGGTGGCAGCACCACCTGTGCGCCCCACTTCTACAGGTACAGCCGCCACCCCCCCTACCAGCACCACCCTCCCAGCAGCCCCTCAGCGTTCGCCCCGTGCCCGCTCACCCAGGAGGGTGGGCATCACCTTTGCCCCAGGCACCTCAGGCCCTGCCCCAGTCACCCCTGCTGCCCTCAGTGAGTAGGACATTGACCTCCTCAGGTCCCTCACTGTTGGGCAGTCTACCATTTTGAATGCCATCCAGGGTGTAGAAAGGGAGTTTCAACACGGTAATGCATTCCTGGAGGGCATTCATTCTGGTCAGGATGTCCTTCAGCGAACCCTGCAATCTCTGGCCTCAGCACTGATGGCAGCCATTGTCCCTGTGTCTAGCCTCCCCCCTCCAACTTCCTCCACCCAGACCCAATCTCCTGTACCCCAGCCCATCCCAAGCACACCTACAGACCAGCATGTACACACCTCACCACACAAGGGAAGCTCAGGCAAACATAAGCACCACACATCCCACAGGTACTCAGGCAAGCATCACACACATACACACACACCAACATCCACTGCCTCCACTGTGTCCCCCTCCTCCTCTTCTCCCTCCTCCCTCCCATTCTCGTCTACACACACACCTGCATGCACCACATCTACAGGCACTAGGACTCGCACCAGGACACCCAGCACCACAAGCCGCTCACCTGCACTCACCACCTCCACTGCCATTTACACGTCCCCTGTGTCCTCTCCCAATGTGTCTGTGACGCCCCCTCCCAAAGTACACAAACGCCCGCAATCACTCACGCAACATCCATCCACCTCACGACAGCCTCCAGTACCTGCATCTGCACCCACAACACCTAAAGTGATACCTCCTACAACCACCTCCTCTTCCTCCACTCCCAGACCCCCTCCAGCTACCCATCCCAGTGTTCGTCAGAAACTGTCCCTCTGTCAAATTGACTTTTTTGCCCCCACCCCCCTCCAATTCATCAGTCTCGTCGTAGCACCTCAGCCAAAAAGCCTCCACTACCAGTGGTGCGTGTTCCAGGTTTTTGGAGTGCACCGGCCACAAGGGCAGGCAGTAGAACCCGGAGCCAAGGCACTGGCAGCCCACCCCCTGTAAAGGCTCTGAAAATGGAGAGTGGACCACGGGACCGTCTTAAGACTCCTGGTGGGACAACAAGTGACATGGGATCGAAGGCGATTGGTGAGTCAGCTGTAACTCCAACAAAGGTGGGGAAGGTCCAGAGGAAGTCTGCCCAGCCTGTTGTGAGTGTCACGGCGGAGAAGTGCGCCATCATATCCGGCGGTCCAGGCACAACCGCCAGCACCGTCGTCACTGGTCCAGAGACCACCAACAGAGTCACAGCCCACGAGGGCCCAAGTATCGTCACTGATCCAGAGACCACCGCCAGAGTCACAGCCTAGGAGGGCACAAGTATCGTCACTGGTCCAGAGACCACCGCCGGAGTCACAGCCCAGGAGGGCACAAGTATCGTCACTGGTCCAGAGACCACCGCCAGAGTCATAGCCCATGACGGCACAAGTATCGTCACTGGTCCAGAGACCACCGCCAGAGTCACAGCCCAGGAGGGCACAAGTATCGTCACTGGTCCAGAGACCACCGCCAGAGTCACAGCCCAGGAGGGCACAAGTATCGTCACTGGTCCAGAGACCACCGCCGGAGTCACAGCCCAGGAGGGCACAAGTATCATCACTGGTCAGGAGACCACCGCCGGAGTCATTGCCCAGGAGGGCACAAGTATCTTCACTGGTCAGGAGACCACTGCCAGAGTCACAGCCCATGAGGGGCCAGGATGCCACAGCCCCGCTGGGCAATGATGGAACGTCATGCCACACACCAATGCCCATTGTAGAGATCGTCCTGCCACATACCAATGCTCAGTGTAGAGATCGTCATGCCACACACCAATGTCCGTATCAGAACCTCCATGTCAAAGCACTGCTGAACAGAGCAAAGACCGCCATGGCAAAGCACCGCTGAACAGTCCTGAAACGCCATGTCAAAGCACCGCTGAACAGTCCTGAAACGCCATGTCAAAGCACCGCTGAACAGGGCAAAGACCGCCATGGCAAAGCACCGCTGAACAGGGCAAAGACCGCCATGGCAAAGCACTGCTGAACAGTCCTGAAACGCCATGTCAAAGCACCGCTGAACAGGGCAAAGACTGCCATGGCAAAGCACCGCTGAACAGTCCTGAAACAACATGGCAAAGCACCGCTGAACAGGGCAAAGACCGCCATGGCAAAGCACCGCTGAACAGGGCAAAGACCGCCAATGCAAAGCACCGCTGAACAGGGCAAAGACCGCCATGGCAAAGCACCGCTGAACAGGGCAAAGACCGCCATGGCAAAGCACCGCTGAACAGTCCTGAAACAACATGGCAAAATACCGCTGAACAGGGCAAAGACCGCCATGGCAAAGCACCGCTGAACAGTCCTGAAACAACATGGCAAAGCACCGCTGAACAGGGCAAAGACCGCCATGGCAAAGCACCGCTGAACAGGGCAAAGACCCCCATGTCAAAGCACCGCTGAACAGGGCAAAGACCGCCATGGCAAAGTACCGCTGAACAGGGCATGCACCTTGTAGGAATGAATGGACCGCCACATCAGGCATCCTTATCCCATGTGTAGCTGGGACAGTGACAGGACAGGTACTTTCACGTGGAGACTCATCCAGTCTGGGCACCAGTCCCCCTCCACAACCAGTGGAGACCTGCATCTACTTGAGAGACTGTGGCTTTGCACTCCCCAGGATGGCACAGTGGGCAAACCACCCACTGTAGAGACTTGAAAGACTGTGGCTTTGCACTCCCCAGGATGGCACAGTGGGAAAAGCACCCACTGTAGAGACTTGAGAGACTGTGGCTTTGCACTCCCCAGGATGGCACAGTGGGCAAACCACCCACTGTAAAGACTTGAGAGACTGTGGCTTTGCACTCCCCAGGATGGCACAGTGGGCAAACCACCCACTGTAGAGACTTGAGAGACTGTGGCTTTGAACTCCCCAGGATGGCACAGTGGGCAAACCACCCACTGTAGTGACTTGAGAGACTGTGGCTTTGCACTCCCCAGGATGGCACAGTGGGAAAACCACCCACTGTAGTGACTTGAGAGACTGTGGCTTTGCACTCCCCAGGATACATCAATGGGCATGGAGCCCCGTCGTTGATCTGGCTTTGCATTCATCTGGCTGAGGTGCCTCCCCTTCCCTTCCCCCTGAGGTGCCTGTAGTGTTTCTATCTGATGCCCCGGCAGTGTTCTCTCCGATTTTGGTAAGGTATCTATTGTGGGCCTCGCCCATGCATTTTTGGACTGTTGGTGCACGGACATTGTTGTGTACATATCTGCACTACTTCTCGGATTGTATGTGTAAATAAGAGTGATTTTGAGATATGTATATCTGTATATTTTTGTATGACATGTATATTGGCACATTACAATGTTTGCCCGAATTTCGCATTGTCTTTGCATTCTTCCGGGGGGACTGTGGGTTGTTACTGTGATTTTTGTGACTACATTGGTGTGTATGTTGTGATATGCGAGGGTGGGGGTGTTTGGTGGGTGTCCCCCTAACTTTTACCTCCCCCCCTGTGTCGTAGGTGCAGTACTCACCGGTATCTTCTGCGCCTACATAGCTGTTGGTGGTAAAGGAGCAGAAAAACAAGGGCAGGTAGGATTTGTAATTCGGGCTCCATGGTGTCCTCCTTCTTCGTGGGATGTGTTCAGGTGAGCGTTTTCCCATAGGAAAAGCTGTTTCCGCCGTGTTTTTATCCACGGTGCATCCGCCCCGGAAAAGGTGGCGGATTGGCGGGTTGTAATAGTGTGGGCGGTACATTGTCTCCTGCCTGTCTGTTGGCGGTAACCGCCGCACTGCCTGTCTGTACCGCCGGGCGGGCGGTGTGTTAAAGTGGCTGTCTTTGTTGGCGGTTTCCGCCAGGGTCATGATTCCCTTTTTTTGTCCGCTGGCCTGTTTGCGGTATTACCGCACCTTTAACACCGTCTGCCAGGGTTGTAATGACCCCCTTTGTCTTTAGCTGCTTGATGCGTTAAACCATCCTCACCTTCTTCCTTGCTCAATACTTACTTCTCCCCCTTATGAGGGAAGAGTTTCCTTCTTGCTATGCCTTGCTGAGACTTTGCTGTTCTATCAAGGCTGATGGCAAATCGACTGCTGTCCTGAGGACGAAGACTGACGCTGTGTGCTATCCCATTCGGATGGGTAACTATCTGATGATGAAATTGTAATTGTCTGTTTGCCTTTTCTTTCCAGGTACCAACTGCTCTTTTGATAGATGCCATAGTTAGATGTTTTCTAAATTCGTGTTGCTAAATTGTTTTGCATGAAGCCCAACATGCTGATGCTAATTAGAGGGTAGTTCAGGAATTCACTAATACTGGGTGCAAATAGACAAATGACTGAATCCTTGCTTTGTTGAATAATGTGCTAATGATACTCTGCTAAAGTTGATTCATGTTGACGTCGTGCTTTGTTCTAATGTTCATGATCATTGCTCTGATAAAGTCTTATTCAAGTTGCCATATTGTAGTATTGTTGATGTGTTTACTGGTGTTGAGACTAATAAACTTGCTAGTAGAGTGTAACAAATAGGGAATAAATATCTTAAATCTTACTAGATTTGTGTGGTTATTCTTAGCTACAAGATCATGGTGTGTTTTGATTCTCATTAATGTTATTAACTAATTGGATTAATTTGTTGTTATGAAAATTGATCAATCAATCAATCAGCATATTTATAAAGCGCACTACATACCCTCTAGGGTTTCAAGGCGCTGAGGCGGGGGGGTTGCTGCTACTGGTCGAAGAGCCAGGTCTCGAGGAGTCTTCTGAAGGTGAGTAGGTCTTGGGTCTGTTGTAGGTTGGTAGGGAGAGTGTTCCAGGTCTTGGCGTCGAGGTAGGAGAAGGATCTGCCGCCGGATGTCTTTCGATGGATGTGGGGGACGACGGCGAGGGCGAGGCCTGTGGAGCGGAGCTGTCAGGTGGGGGTGTAGAAGCTGAGTCTGTTGTTCAGGTAGGCAGGTCCGGTGTTGTGGAGTGCTTTGTGTGCGTTGGTGAGGCGTTTGAATGTGATCCTCTTGTCTACGGGGAGCCAGTGAAGGTCTCTCAAGTGGGGTGTGATGTGGCTGTGGCGGGGTACGTTGAGGATCAGTCGGGCGGAGGCGTTTTGGACGTGTTGGAGGCGTCACAGGTGTTTGGCCGGGATGCCTGTGTAGAGTGCGTTGCCGTAGTCTAGCCTGCTGCTGATGAGGGCCTATATCACTGTTTTTCTTGTTTCTGTCGGGATCCACTTGTAGATCCTGCGGAGCATGCGGAGGGTGTTGTAGCAGGAGGAGGAGACTGCGTTGACCTGTTTTGACATGGAGAGGGAGGAGTCGAGGATGAAGCCCAGATTGCGTGCGTAGTCGGTCGGTGGGGTTCCTAGAGATGTTGGCCACCAAGAGTCGTCCCAGGTGGAGGGGTTGGGTCCGAGGATGAGGACCTCCGTCTTGTCCGAGTTCAGTTTCAGACGGCTGCTTCTCATCCATTCAGTGACGGCCTTCATTCCCTCGTGGAGGTTGGTTTTGGCAGTGCGCGGGTCTTTGTTGAGGGAGAGGATGAGCTGGGTGTCGTCGGCATAGGAGATGATGTTGAGGTCGTGTTGGCGGGCCACTTGTGCGAGGGGGGCCATGTAGATGTTGAATAATGTTGGGCTGAGGGATGTGCCCTGGGGTATGCCGCAGATGATCTTGGTGGCTTTGGAATGGAAGGGAGGGAGGCGGACTCTCTGGGTTCTGCTGGAGAGGAAGGATGTGGTCCATTCGAGGGCTTTCTCTAGTATTCCGGCTCGAGGAGGCGTGTTCTTAGAGTGCGATGGCATACCGTGTCGAAGGCGGCTGACAGGTCCAGGAGGATGAGGGCTGATGTTTCGCCGTTGTCCATTTGGCATCTGATGTCGCTTGTGGCGGCGAGGAGGGCGTTCTCGGTGCTGTGGTTTCATCTGAAGCCAGACTGGGAGGGGTCCAGGATGTCGTTGTCTTCGAGGTGGCGGGTCAGTTGTATGATGATGATTTTCTCTATGACCTTCGCCGGGAACAGGAGTAAGGAGATGGGTCGGAAGTTCTTGAGATCCTGGGGGTCTGCCTTGGGCTTCTTAAGGAGGGTGTTGATTTCGGCGTGTTTCCAGCTTTCCAGGAATGTTGCTGTTTCGAAGGAGATGTTGATGACCTTCCGTAGTTGGGGAGCGATGGCTGCGTCGGCTTTGTTGTACACATGGTGAGGGCATGGGTCTGACGGTGATCCTGAGTGGATGGAGTTCATGAACATGCGTGTCTCGGTGTCACTGACGTTGGCCCAGGAGGTCAGGCGGTTGGTGCGGGTGGTGTTTGCGGGGGTGGTGTCTGGCGTGGTGGGGGCGGCTGTGGTGTTGAAGTTGTCATGGATGTTGGTGATCTTTCGGTGGAAGAAGGTGGCCAGTGAGTCGCAGAGTTGTTGAGAGGGTGGAATGTCGTTGACGTTGGCGCTGGGGTTGGAGAGTTCTTTCACGATGCTGAAGAGCTCTTTGCTGTCGTGTGCATTGTTATCTAGGCGGTCTTTGAAGGAGGATCTCTTGGTGTCTGCGGGTGGCATCCTTGTGGGTCGCGAGAGGCTGTCAGGTGTGTGTTCGGTGAGCCATTTATTCTTAAGTTTCCGGCAGTTGCGCTTGGAGGTCTGGAGTTCTTCGGTGAACCAGGTGGCTTTCTTGGTGGCTTGGTTGTTGGTGGTCTTCTTGAGTGGTGCGAGGGAGTTGACACAGTCGTTGATCCACTGTCTGAGGTTGTGGGCGGCGGTGTCTGGTGCGGTGGGGTCGGTAGGCGGGTTCTGGGCAAGGGCGCTGGTCAGCTGGTCTTTGGTGACTTTGCTCCAGTGGCGGCGGGGTGGTTGTAGGGTGCGGTGGTGCTTGACCTGTTTCTGGAAGGTGAAATGGATGCAGTGGTGGTCGGTCCAGTGGAGTTCAGTGGTGTGGTTAAAGGTGACGTGGGCGCTTGTGGAGAAGATGGGGTCCAGCATATGGCTGGCTGCGTGGGTGGGTGTGGTAATGAGTTGTCTGAGGCCGAGGTTGGCGAGGTTGTCGATCAGGGTGGTGGAGTTGGTGTCGTTGTTGTTCTCGAGGTGGAAGTTAAGGTCCCCGAGGAGGATGTAGTCCGTAGAGGTGAGTGCGTGGGTGCTGGCGAGGTCAGAGATGGAGTCGCTGAAAGGTGCCCGTGGTCCAGGGGGTCTGTAGACGAGCGTTCCTCTGAGGGTGGTGTTGGGGTCGGTGTGTATTCAGAAGTGCAGATGTTCGGCGTTCTTTAGGGTGTCGTCCGTGTGGGTGTAGACCTTGAGGGTGAACTTGTGGGCGATGGCTATTCCTCCTCCGATTCCATTGGTGCGATCCCTGAGGTGATCTTGTAGCCCTCCGGGATGGCTATGGTGATGTTGGGCGCCGAGGAGTCGTTCCACCAGGTTTCGGTAAGGAAGGCTACGTCCGGGGCGGCGGTGTCGAGCAAGTCCCAGAGCTCGATGGCGTGCTTGCGTGTGGAGCGGGTATTAAGGAATATGGAGGTGGTTGGTTCTGGTCTTTGGAGGTTTGGTGGTTCTGTCGCAGGTGAATCTGCAGGTGTGGCAGGATAAGGGTCCGTGGGTGTTCCTCAGTGAGGACTGGAAGCATGCTGTGGTGGGGCCAGGGTTGAGGGCGTTGAGGTCGCTGGCAGTGTAGCGGCGTCTAGAGGTGCGGGGGTTCCGTGGACCGGGGGGGTGGCGCTGGGCGTGGTCCAGGCGCGGACGGGCGCAGACGGACTTGCCTATGGCGCACCTCCAGTGCGCCAGCGGCGCGGTCGCACAGCGACCGCCATTAAGAAGGGGAGGAGGAAGGGAGGAGCAGCTGGGAGGCGGGAGGCGTGAACGAATGGGGGCTCGAGGGGGCGGGGCCGCAGGGACGCAGCAGTGGGAAAAGTAGACGGCTCGGGGGAGCCGAGGCGCTGGGGGGGCAAGGGGTCACACAGAGCGGCAGAAAAGAGAAAAAACAGGTGCAACAAGAACGAGGCAAAAGACAAGGTAAACACAGCAATTACAGTCCTACAAAAGTTAGGCGCTTACCACTATAAACCGGGGATGACCAGCAGGAAGCAGTGAGGGCGGGGAGGGGGGACACGGGGACAGCTGGGTGTCGCTGTACGCGTGTGGAGTGATCTAGTGGCCACAAAGGTCAAAGGTCACTCTCCGTAGCGCGCAGCGACCACCATTAAGAAGGGGGGAGGGAGGAGCAGCTGGGAGGCGTGAACGAATGGGGGGTCGAGGGGGGCGGGACGCAGGGACGCAGCGGCGGGAAAAGGAGACGGCTCGAGGGAGCGGAGGCGCTGGGGGGGCAAGGGGTCACACAGAGCGGCAGAAAAGAGAAAAAACAGGCGCAACAAGAACGAGGCAAAAGACAAGGTAAACAAAGCAATTACAGTCCGACAAAAGTTATGCGCTTACCACTAGACACCGCGGATGACCAGCAGGAAGCAGCGAGGGCTGGGAGGGGGACACGGGGACAGCTGGGTGTCGCTGTACGCGTGGGGAGTGATCTAGTGGCCACAACTTAATTTGTTGTTATGAAAATTGATGAGGCTACTGATCTATTGATTGAGATGCTAAATAGATATCTCGCCCTAAGGAGTCTCCAATCAGGGTCAAAAGGTTCATTGGTCTAAAAACGGGTCACAGTGTAAGTTAAATGATTAAAGGTGGGACGCTTTATCACTACCATCCTAATGAGATCGGGCTTGGAAATAATTGGCTAATTTAGTCCTCACCTGCACCCTGCTTTCCCATCTCCTGTCACTCAGTTTTCCAAACCTGGGGGTTATTAAGTACACTAACACAGGAACTCTTCTGCCCTGCCCCCAAGATAATAGATACGTTCATACTTCTCAAGGTCAATTGTCATTTTATGTGGATCCTTCTTTTCTTGCTTATAACTATATATAATGACACCTCCATTCTATTGCCCTATGGGATGTATATCTTTTGTTCAGAATTATATTAGTATTTTTCATATTGCCTGTGTCCAAATATTTATATTAATTTATGGACAAGACTCGGTTAATAACAAAATCTGTGTTTTCGCTATACTCTCGTTTCACTTCTCCATTTTTCCCACTTTGGTCTACTCTTCATGAGTAGAGATACACCTGTGTGAAAATCACTTTGACTCAATGTAGATGCTTGGGAAAATGTATTTTAAAATGTTCAAACTCATTATTAATTGTTATCCAACTTAGCTACAGCCTTCAAAAAGTCAAGCGCCATAAAGGGGAGAACACGTATTCACTGTCAATCTGGAATTATCTCACTACCATACAAGATGCGAACACTACGAACAACTATTGAACACCAGATTTAACGTTTTGAACACGAAACCTCATATTTTGATTCCTTAATTAAATTTTATTGCTGGTTTCAGATGTAGTTTAACCTGTTGAATGTTAGGACGACAAAACACATTACTTGCCTCCTTTTTGGTCTGGTCTAAAAGCAGCTGTTTTACCGGCACATTATTGTCACAAAACGTCACATCATGTTCATAGCAGTAATACTTAGATAACGGGGCTTTAGGCCAACTCATTTCAGCACTTGCTCAGCTGGAGTGTCATTCAGGTGTTAGATTAGCTCGCAAAACAGTACAACCAGAATGGGGCAGTGCCTAAATTGTAAAAGAAAGAGCGCTGGTGCCCTAACCTCTGTTCTGAAGCCGGCGGCTGATGCAATTACATGTCAGCTCACTGAATACCAAGGCTGGTAGTCTTAAATCCACCTCACGCTTCTTTAATCCGTTACCAGACACTCCTTGCCCATATATCTCATGCTTTCAGGTTCCTGCTTTATCTCTTTGTGACGGTTTTGCCGCCTTTTTCTTCCTCCGTCTTTCAGATCTGTTCTTGCACTTTGTCAATATGAATGAGGAAACATAAGTGCCGGTCTCCAGAAATAGATGCCAGTGACCCCCTCCAGCAACCGCCAGCTTCAAATAAGCACTATCTGTCCCCCCTCAGACACTGGTTTAATTGCCTGCGGCGTCACATTTCAGTCAGCACAAAACAGAACCATTCCTTACCTGTACAGTTTGCCATTTTTAGTGACAGCATTTCGTTGCATTGGTTCTGTCTCTCCACGGGGAAGTAGAGAGCGCTGTCAGCCAAAATACGAGTAATTTCCTTTACTTATTTGGTTTCAACTTCTCTTTCAAAGTATGTCTATGTGCTTCTCACTTACAGTGCAGTGAATCCGTACCTATGTGGGCTAATTTTTTGTTTCCCCATTTTGTGTTTTTTAGCAGTACTCAATGCTGGCATTTTGCTTAGTAGTGATTTTAAACTTGTGATTTTTACAAAATGGCCGGTCCTCTACTGGAATACAAATAATTCAGTAATGTCCATGGGATCTTCCGATAGGCACTGTTATGCAAACAAGACTTGACTTCCACATGAGGCGTTATTTGTGTTTTCTCACCTGCCATGGAAGGTTCCATCACTCTTGTCTCTGTGCCACCTGTTCACTATTTACAGGTTTGTTTTGTTGATATGCATATTCATACCCCTGGTCTGCCCACAAGCACACTCGGTGAAAGCAGCCGCATGTTTTATAGTATTAGGTTGTAACATTTATATAGTGCTTAAAATCCCTCTCAAGCACTTGCCTACATGGGTAGTATACTACAATTATTTTGCTGCATGGTTGGAAGTATGTTATCTTTGCTTTTATCCTGCATGGGAAGTGTTTTCATGTTGTACATGATGACCACCGTGATGTGGTTATCATGTTAAGGAACACAGCCCTTAGCCATGTGATGAAGGGAGAATTGTGAGAGTCAGGCACACAGTTTATGGTTTGAGTAAACAAGCAGCTTTGAGCAGCTCTACAGTTCTTTTTATTCTGTTTGTTATGTTCATAGTCCGCTTAGTTAGTTACTGTAGTGGGTTGTCCATTCTGAGATGCTTTGTTAAAAGTTTATGGTCCTGAACAGGCATAGGTTAGAGGTATAAATGATGGGAGATGTTTGCTGGGATAGACTTTATTGGTATTATCCCATATCTGATTGTCAGTGTGAAATGCCAAGAAGCGGTCATAGTATGTAGCTTGTTGGGACCTGCAGTGTTAGACAAAATAAATTCCTCCATTGTGTAGCCACCTGTTGCCTTAACCTGCTTTTACCATCCCACAGCACAACTAGTAAATAAGGAATATCAAAACCTGACAGTACTCTCCACGTGTCGTTATATACAACGACACCCCTACCACACACACACACACACCCACACACACACATCACACACACATTCTCTCTCTCACTTTCTCTCCCTCTCTCCCAATCAATCAATCAATCAATCAGAGACTTATAGAGTGCAGCTTATCAATCCTGGGGTCTCAAGGCACTGTTGCGGGCATGCTGATCACTCGAAGAGCCAGGTCTTGAGGTGATTCCTAAACTGCTTCAATGAGGAACAACACTGAAGTTGAAAGGTAGCGTGTTCCATGTCTAGTCTGCGAGGTAAGAGAAGGATCTATCCCTGGCTGTGCTCTTCCTGATCTTGGGGATGGAGGCGAGGGCGAGTTGGGAGGATCGGAGCTGTCTGGTGGGGGTGTAGAAGGTCAGGTGGTGGTTGAAGTAGGCCGGACCTATTTTGTGCAATGCCTTGTAGGTGTATGTCAGTAGATTGTAAGTGATGTGTTTGTTGACCTGGAGCCAGTGCAGTTCTCTGAGGTGGGCGGAGATGTGGCTGTGGCAAGGGATGTCCAGGATGAGTCTGGCTGCTGCATTATGGATTCTTTTAAGTCCTATTTGAAGTTTCTTTGTGAAGCCAGCATAGAGTGCATTGCGGTAGTCCAGTTTGCTGTTGACAAGTACGTTGGTGACTGGTCTTCTTGTCTCAGTGGTGATCCACTTGAACATCTTTTGAAGGTGGTGCAGGGTGTGGAAGCATGATGATGAGATGGCTTTGACTTGACGGGTCATGGAAAGCCTGGAGTCCACGATGATGCCCAGATTGTGTGCATGGTCGGTGAGGGCGTATCCTACAGTGGTTGGCCACCAGGAGTCGTTCCAGGGGGTGGAGCCGAATACAAGGATCACTATCTTTTCCAAGTTGAGTTTTAAGCAACTTGTTTCTACCTAGGTGGCGACTGCTCTTATTCGGTTGTGGAAATTCCTCATGGCTGTTGATGGATCATTGGTCAAGGAGAGGATCAGTTGGGTATCGTTGGCATATGAAACGATATTTAGACCATGTTATTTGACGATTTTAGTGAGCGGGACCATATAGATCTTGAAGAGTATCAGGCTTAGAGAGGTGCTCCGCAGCATGTTTCTTTGGGTGATGAGGTGAACGGCGGGAGGCTGACACTCTGGGTTCTTCTGGTGAGGAAGGATCAGATCTATTCCATGCCAGCGTCGTGAAGTCTGATGCAGAGGGTGGAGTGGGAGACTATGTTGAATGCGGAGAAGAGGTTGAGGAGGATGAAGGCGGCTTCCTACCCCATTTCTCATTTTTACCTGTATGAGTACACACTGAAGGTGAAGCACAGGAATGGGCTCTGGGGCACTGTTACAAAGTATAAAAAGACCCATAAGTACTGACATAAGTAGCCTTTAGATTCACAGTTTAATAGGTTAAAGAAACAGAAGTACCAATTACATGACATACCTGTTTAAGGGGGTTGTGTACACCTCAAGTGATGGTCTAATGATTTTCACCGAATCCACTTTTGGATCACGGAAATGACAGAGCCAGCAAAAGTAGACTTCTCACTCTTTAATATATGTCTGGAAACTCTGGGGATCATTCCGACCCCGGCGGGCGGCGGGCAGCGCCCGCCGGGCGGAAACCTCCAAAAGACCGCACCGCGGTCAAATGACCGCAGGGGTCATTACAACTTTCCCGCTGGGCCGGCCGGCGATCTCCAGAAGATCGCCCGCCGGCCCAGCGGGAAAGCCCCTGCAAAGAGGAAGCCAGCTCCGAATGGAGCTGGCGGATTTACAGGGGTGCGACGGGTGCAGTGGCACCCGTCGCAATTTTCAGTGTCTGCTTTGCAGACACTGAAAATCTTTGTGGGGCCCTGTTAGGGAGCCCCACGACACCCGTTCCCGCCAGCCTCTTCCTGGCGGTGTAAACCGCCAGGAACAGGCTGGCGGGAAGGGGGTCGGAATCCCCATGACGGCGCTGCAAGCAGCGCCGCCATGGAGGATTCCCTGGGCCAGGGGAAAACCGGCGGGAAACCGCCGGTTCCCCTTTTCTGACCGCGGCTTTACCGACGCGGTCAGAATGGCCCGGGAAGCACCGCCAGCCTGTTGGCGGTGCTTCCTCTGCCCTCCACCCTGGCGGTTTGAAACCGCCAGGGTCGGAATGAGGGCCTCTGTGTCTTGCTAAGGTTTTCCACTGACCATACCATTTCATGGCCAAATGTTAGGGGTTCTTTATTTTGTGTTGTTCCTCCCACTTGGATCTCTCACGGTTAGTTCTCTGGTTTCTCTTTTGGCTTGGCAGGGCATTGTTATTGGTTAGGCTGAGCATATGGATTTCTGGCCCCAGAAGCAAAATTCCACTTTTCCTCTTGGCACGTTCTGGATGTACTCTTTTTTCCTGAGCACCACTCAAAAAGCATCTCCATGGGAATGAACAGTAAGCGTTTTCTTTTCTTCTTCTTTTCCCACTGCACTATTTGGTAATTGTAAGAAATTAGAGTATTAGTTGAGGGGAATGACAACTCACCTCAAACAATAATCACAGTCCTTGTCAAGGTGAACCACTAATGTCACTAAATAAACCTACTCTCTGGTAGCTTGGCACAAATCAGTCAAGTTTAACTTAGTGGCAATGTGTAAAGTATTTATCCAGTACTCAAACAGTAATAAAATGAAAATACAACACAAGAAAAGTCTGAATTCAATTTAGAAAAATAGGGAATATGTTAATAATATTTATTAAATAAGATGACACCAAAACAACAAAAGTCCAAATAGTAGAATCAGAGATATTAATTTTTAAAGTTTTAAATAAAAGTAGTGTAACATAGCGAAAAGTGCCAAAATTATTTATCTGGTTGTCCCTAGACCAAGTTAAAGTCTGAAGTTAAGGCAGATCATGATGGAGCGTGGGTCAGATACAGGGACTACGTTCATCTCTGTTGAAAGGTTACCTTCTGACTTAGAAACTTTATAGAAGAACAGTGGTCATCAATAAGTTATCAACAGGGCAGATTGTAAATTGGATTAGAAGTGGTGCCTAATGAAGGCACGTTGCTGAACTATGTCATTCGAATTGAGTATGAGAGCAGAATACAGGAAATTGTTCCTATAAGGAGTACTAGTTAATTATGTGCTTAATAGATTGTTTATTTAAAAATGTTGTTCATATTTGGTTTAATACAATATATAAAAATAGAACAAATGATTTAAATTCTAAAATACCAACTAATACGTCACATTTTGTAATACAACAACCAAGCACATTTTTGTCATTTGATTTCAACAAATGTGCAAAATTCAGTTTATCAAATAAAATACATCTGCACGCTTGTACTGATATTCTGCGATTATGGGCCTGATTTAGAGTTTGGTGGATAGGTTTACTCTGTCACAAATGTGACAGATATTCCACCTGTCATAGTATGATTCCATTATTTCCAATGGACATTGTAAAATGGCGGATGGGATATCCGTCACATTTGTGACAGAGTAAACCTATCCGCCAAACTCTAAATCAGGCCCTATGTGTTTTGTACTGCTTGAATGGTTTAGAAACCAGGAGTAGGTCCTCCAATGATTCTGTATGTGTAGTGCATAAGCAATAGAGCAGGTGATTATTGGGAGAACTTCTCTAAGCCCCAACCACCTGAAGCTCAGGTAAGTGGTTAAATCTAACCTGAAATAATATACGTTGTTTTATTGGGCGTTTGCGTATTTCAAGATATGCTATGAATGGATGACAGAGGCAACAGTTCCTTTCATTGAGGGCTAGGCCCTGCCATGCTCCCACTTCTTCAAGTAGCAGTAGATAATTCAACCTTATCATATTAAGTTGAGGTATCGACTGTGTTATGTATTTACAATCACAACTAGTGACTCACGGACAAATTTACACTGAAAAGGGAAGGGAAAGCAAATTCTGGAAGAAAGAAAGGTTCAATTTGACACAATCTTCACTTTCAATATGGAATGTAATCCTTTTCATGCAAGTGGGGTTCTCCAGCTGTGCTATGTGGCGTTGACAATTGGAGACATTTGAGGTGGAAGTTGGCGGCTGATGTTCCAGCCTCTAAAAATACTTAGTCCATAGCATTCATTTTTTTAACAAATTAAGCACTAATCAAAACATTATTTGGTTGTGTTTGTCCTATTTATTTTCATTACCCTTTGTCGTATCAATGTTACAGCGCCAGCAGTCGTCTTGCTTTAGTCATATAACTTATCCATGATTACCTCCGTAAACTGTGCAAGCATTGATGATGACTGCGTGGTTTTGAAATCGCACTATTGATTTCCTAACATGTAGTTAGTTGCCCTGTTGAAGAGTCTTTCCTCAGGGCTCATCCTGAATGAAGTACAGGAAGTGTGTCACTGTCAATAGTTTGCTTTGTGTAATTGAATCCCAGGTGATAAGAGCTTTCATCGTGTGTTGGCTGTGACAGGAAGCTACTCTAAGTAGCCCCTGAGTCTACATTCGTGTCAACATGAAAAGAATGAGTGTTTGTTTGTAAGAGGTTACTGTCCTCCCGAGAATATAATAACAAGACATTTAATTACCCTTCAAGCCGAGTGATAGAGACTTTGAGGACGCCACCTGGACGATTATTATTAAAATAGGATAATCCTGCCTGGCTCCAATTTTACTACTGTGGTGAAACATTAATTGACTTACCTCGGTAAAATTTAATCTAAACAGTACTGTAGTTAAATATCTTTTCATTTCCGGAGAAGCATTCAGTAAACACAGTTTGGTGATCTTAAATTGTCTAAACAGTGATATAATTGCATTGGCTACGTGTACATATTTTTACTGTCCCACCAACACTGGTGAAAACAGTTCATGTAATTAAATGCAGATGGAGACGAACGTCGTTGACCTTAGGCTGAGAGGACAGAAACAGAGCCTGAACCTGGAAAAAAGAGCCGTAGAGAGGAGATTCAGCCATTTGTGAGCAAGAGTTAGGAGCAGGAGGACGCATAAGATGCAGGGTACTGAACCGGATGTAGCAAAGATAGTATGGATGGGGAGACAGAACAGGGTTACACTAAGCAGATTGGAAAACTATGCGAGAACGAAAGATAAATCAAGAGCGCAAAATAAGCTTGACTCTACTTTAGGTTACAAACTGGACAGCGGCTACTTGCCTTACAATGCAAGGATAACGGGTTTGCTTGTGCTTATGTTTAATACTAAGCCTTCTATTGTGATTGGGGGCTACAATTGTGTTGAGCTTATTTTGAAAGGGGTTTTGGATGTTTACCATATGGTACCTGAATAACATCCATCCCACCTTTTGTTGGTGGATAGGCTCTTGTGTACAGGCTCTAATGAAACAACAACTCTTTGCAAACAGATTATCCGTTTTGAGCCTCCTGTCATAAACATTGCACGCTTGCGCTTTTAATCACACTCTCACTTCTTACACCCGTCGCTTACAACAATTGATGTCCCTTCGGTGGAGACACGTCTCTTGGCTCTGGATAGACATACTGGCAATGTGTGATCAGACATACTAAAGACTACACGAACAGCAGGCAGGAAACCCGCTTGATTACTGAGGGCCAGATTTACAAAGCTAAACTTACACTTTCCTGTAAGTTTACGATTCTAGTCTATTCACGAACGCTTTTACGAGTAGTATCTTTACGCATGGGGAGTCTCCGCACATTAAAAGACCAATCATAGTAAGAAAATGCAATTGTTCAAGTGCCATGAGGTCAAAGGCTATGCTTTAGCTTCTACCCATGCCTATCAGTTGTAAATTACCTGTGTGCCTCACATGCCCTTCTACGTGGTGTGTGTCTCTTTCCAATGAGGCCGATATTTAAAAATCATTGGTCTTGTTGGAGATTGATCTTAGAGTTGAGTGCCACTGATGCCAGTGTCCACTAACTTGGATGCCAGCACCTTCTAAAGCTGCATTTATTGTGCACAGATCAACAAACCCACACTCCAGAAATCCAGTACCTTCTTCTGCAGAGGTAAGAGGTTCCAAATTTGTCATTTTTATGACATTAATGTGTGCCTCCATTGCCTGGGAGTCAGGAAACCGTTGCTTTTTTAGGCTATACTTTGTTAGGTCTCATCTGTTACAGGGCATGCGCTAGCGCATGTGCTCTCGCTTTCTACAAGGGGTTTGGAGCCCGACCATTGCTTACCACTCATGCTCTTCAGTGTCACTCTCATTTGCCGTCTTTCAACTGGGCAGCATTTGCCGTCTTCACTTCCTCTTCTTTAGTAGGAGCTTGGACCACATACTGATTGCTTCATCTTATTTAGGGTCCTTCCACTGTTGGTACTGTGATTGAGGTACTATTATTATTTCAAGCTAGCACAGTTGTGCTTGTTGCTTATTCCCTCCCATTCCCCACCCCCTCTTATCCATGTTGATTCTTCCCTTCCACCCCAGTTGTCTGTGTTGATTCTTAAACTTCCCGTTGTCCCTGTTGCCTCTTCCTTCCCACCCCATTGTCCATGTTGCCTCTTTCCTCCCATCCCCCAACCCTTCCGTTGTCTGTGTTGCTCCCCACTCCCACCCATCAATAGAAAAAAGGGCGATGATGCTGCTATCACAGGCCACTGGCTGTGTCATAACACCTTTTTTAGGGTCAAGCACACAAGCGCTCTGGCCCCTGTTGTAATCTCTCTGTGGGCTTTTAATCACGCCTATGTCACGGGCATCAGTTTGGTTGGTTCATGGGCTTGCCTTTTAAAATTTGTTTGATTTTATTAGTGAAAGGCATGCTTACGTAATGCCTTTTCCGATGTTTAACCGTCCTCAAGAGCACTGGTAAACTACTGAAAACATATGAGGCTCTGTGTTTTCCACAAAGCTTCTGGACTACTTTTTCTTTTTATTTCCAATGTAGCGCGATCCTGCTGGGCAGTAGTTAAGCGCTTTGCATGATATCGACCCTGTTACATGGAATATTGCATTTTTGCCAGTTACATGGATAATTGCACTTTTACTGATGCGTTCGACTGTGAACAAACTTCCGTTTCCTTTTGTGTGTCTCATTCACGCTCATGGCAACAATCGGCTCGCTTTTGTGAAACTGTTTTACTTTTAATTTTCAGTTATGTGGCAAGAAAACTCCAGTTAGGAGTTTACAATGCTAATAGCTCTAACTCAAGCAAATGCGAGACCTATTGCATTGCAAATGCTTGTTTATCTTCCTTCTCCCACATCGTAGCCCTTTTTTCAATAACTTTTAGACATGCTGCTCAGCAGCCACTCTGCTCCACAACATAATTTAAATACATTGGCAATGCTAATAGGTCTCAATCTCTCACATAGGCGAGACCTATTGGCTTTGCCATGGCTATAGCAATGTTTGGGACATAAACTTTCCAAACTCTATTGTGATTGGGGGACAGGCTTGTTTTAGGCTTATTATCAAGGTGGCTATGTTTGTTTTCTGTTTCCCACTTGAATAGTCTTATTTCACTCTTGTGAACAAATTCTGATGAAACAGCAGCTGTACTACAATTGCATTTTCAATTACATTCTTACCTCCGACTCCACTGGTTATAACAATTCATCCCTCCTCAGTGGAGACACAGTTCCTTTCTCTTGACTCTGAAGTGAGCGTTCAGGTCAGTAAACCACATGGATAGCAAACAGAAAACACATTTGGTTCCTTGGAAACGTCTGGTATCTACATCTATTTTTTAAACATTTCAAAATGCATTTGTCATTCGTTTGCTGAATCATTGTTTCTGCAATGCTATTGGGGTATGCAGTTCGTCTTCAGGAGGCTGAAGGAGAGAGAACACCAGTAATTGCATTACCCTGAGTCATTATCCCTCGCATCACTTCATTGTAAAATTAGCTGTCTTACCTCACCAGGCAACAACCAGAGCATCAATTGCTTGAACAAAGCAGAAATTGTATTTCATCACTCTCAAAGAATTAGGTATTACCATTGTTACACCATAGAGGATACAATCTAGAGCCAGAATGTCTCTTAGTTGTATTTCTTGTACAATTCTGTAGTGAGCAACAACTGTTGAAGGAGACATCCAAGCGACTACCCTGTAAAACTCCATAATGGAAGCCACTGCAGTTCTGCTCTGGAAGTAGCCATACTAATTTTAGATCTGCCATAAACTCCTAAAGGGGACACTTGCTCCCTACCCTTATAAGCCATAGCGAGCAAGCACCTGACCCACCTACTCAACAAAGTGTCTCTCTCCCTTTTAAACTGGTTCAAGATTCATAAATAATTAACCTAAAAGCCTAAAATAAGCTACTCTTTCTACATTAAGCAGAAGAGCTTTTCTAAGATCTAGATGATGCATTTCGATATCTTCCACCGACCTAGGAAAAGCAAACACACTTGGTATGCTGGCTAACCAGTTCTTCTGGCCTGCATGGACATCCCAGTTGTTTAAATAGGGATGACTAAATATCCCTGGTTTATGGATTAATGCCACCAAGGCTGGTAGCATCTTTGTGAACACCCTTTTTGTCAATTTCAGCCAGATTGTTAAAACTCTGAACTGGAAAAAGAGGTTGTTAATTATGAACCGTAAACCTCTAATATTGGTATATGTAAATAGGTGTATTGAAGGTATATGGAAATCATATACTCTTGAGTGTTCATCACTGGGATAATGGACTGCAGGATGGCCATTTTGAAATATGCTGTACACACCTAAGAATTTACTTTTTTTAGGTCCAGAAGAGGTCTGAAGCCCCCATTCATAGAGCATAGCACTTTGTTGAATCCCTTGGAACAGGAAGAGGGATGATACCCCATTTGGGAGTCAATTCTACAAAGTATTTTCAATAGCCATGCCTGATGCCCATTCAGTGTCCATTTATCTGTAACATCAGTTTCCAATGCTTACTGGAAATGTAGATGTGAGAAATTGGGTTTCTGATTGACAAAGGTAGGAACTTGATCAAGCTGGATCCACAATTCGAATCAGTTTAATTCAGAAACACACCTTAAATTAAACTGTGCTCACCCTCTGGTAGTTTAGCAGGCTGAACTTGAGGCAATAATCAAAATATTTGTGCAACACTTCAAACAGTAAAACAGTGAAAACACCACACAAAAAGTTTCCACACCTTATTAGAAAAATAGAACGAAATCTATTGAATAAAAGGTGACCATAACAACAAAAATCTAATAAATAGAGCTTCAGATAAGAATTTTTAAAGATTAAAATGTAAATTAGTGCTAAGAAACAAACTCTAATCAGGGATATCTGGTTGTGCCAGACCAAGAGAAGGTCAAAAGTTCAGGCCAACTGCGATGGAGTGCAGCCAGGCTACAGGAACCCCGTAGGACCATCTGAACAAAAGTACCATAATCCTGGTTGTGTCGACTTCACAGATGCAGGAAAAAGGCAGAAGCGATGAATCAATGTCGATCCTTACAGTGGAGGCTATGAGTCGATCCTTACCACGCAGTAGTGGAGATGTAAAGATTTTCTCCACACAGTAGCGGCAATGCATCGGATCCAAGATGCGGTGGTTTCAAAGGCGATGCGCTGAGGTGAATCAGCTCTGGAGAGGCAATGCGTTGACTCCAATCCAATGCGTTGGTTCTGATGCACACAGCAGGGGTGATGCACTAGTTAAGATCTGTGCAGCAGTGGCGATGCAGTATTTCAGCTGCAGCAAATATCTTAAGCCTACTTCCAAGGGTCCAGGACTGGGGTGGTACCACTTAGCAGGGTAGACTCACAGATGGCAGAGTCCAGGTGTAGATGTAGGTAGGTTGGAAGTTTTTTACATCCTTGAGACTTCAATCAGGAGACCAGTCAGCTGACCCTTGGAGTCACTTTGGCTTTTGGGTTGGAGAGAGGCAGCAACAGTCCTATTCACTCTCAGGCAAGGGAGAAGGAGGCAGCAGGTCAGTACGGCAAAGCAGGAGTCGAGCAGAGTAGTAGTGCAGCAGTGTTTCTGTCCTTGTAGCAGCACAGCTGCACTGCCCTGTGGATTACGAGTCCCCATCCACCAGCCTGTCCCATGGGGGTTTACACCGCCATGGAAAGGCTGGCATAATAGGGGACTCAGGAGGCCCCTGGGGGCCCATGCACTTGGCATGGGCATCCATGCACAGCCCCGTCGTGCATTTCACTGCCCGAATTACAGGCATTGGAATGTGCAACGGGTGCTGCTGCACCTGCTGCACTGCCACATTGCAACTGGCTCCATTAGGAGCCGGCTGCAATGTTAAGGCCCTGTTCACCTCAGGGCCAAGGGACAGAAGCTCTGTTTCCGTCTGCCAGCCCTGCGGTGAACTCCTAACAGGGCCAGTGGGGTTCAGGCCGCACAAGCAGCCTGATGGCAGGAAGAGTTTGGCGGGCATCCTCCACTGCCCACCAAACTCATAAAGGGGCCCATTGTTTCTGCAGGAACCTGGGGACTCTGGAGCAATCAACCTTTCTCCATTGTCCCACAATCAAGTCCCTCATCTTACCCTGAAAGGGCACGGCATACAGTGGAGGCTTAGCACATTTTGGAAAAAATCCGTCTGTATCCTCCTGAGATGCAAATTGAGGAAATCCTAAATTTTGCCTAATATATATACAACGATATCTGACATATTTTCTCTCCTTATATGTGTGCCTGATGAAGTAGTAGGAGCTTCAGTGCCTGACAGCAATGAATCCAGGGGAGACGCTGTGCCAGCAGCTTTGCAACCCTTCCTTCCCTTGGTTTTATTTTTAGATTTTTCTAGCAGGGTCTTGATGCAGCCGCCTCAATCATGAACTTGACCTCAGCTGAAGACATGAGAGCTGGCATGCCCTCAGGTGCTGGTGGTGAATCCATCAACTGCTCTTCCTTCTGGCTGGAATTGATGTGTCATCATGCTTTCTTTTAGACCTGCTCTCACCTTCCACGGTGAAATCACAATGCAAAGGGGAAGAGTAATCTCCTTAAATACCTGTGCAAGCAGTAGAAATGTGAACCTATTGGATCACCTACAATTTTCAGTGCCTCCCAATACAGAAACAGCCCATGCAACCGATTCAGTAGTGTCCATTTGTTGCCAGCGTTTGAGTATAAATAAAGAAGAATCAGGGGTACTCAATAGAGCAACTTATTAATTAATTCTAGATCTTGTAGCACTTGATAGCCTTGCCAGTGTGATTGTAGTGCTTTTTGGACCTTTTTCACCCTTCCTCAGAAATCCAGCCCTAGCAAAGAGCTGGGGGTACGCTGTCCAACAGCTCAAGCGAGGACCCCTCTATAGACTGCCTTGTGCTCCTGACAAATTGTGGTCTTTCTGCTGGCAAGGGAATGTCAGTCTAGGTCTGCAGTGCCCAGCATGTCCCCACATAATTTTCTCTTTTTCTTACCTGCTATCTTGTGAAGCCCACGATGGCATGCTGACGAGCCGCAGCACCGCACTCGACCAACGTGTAAGTTGTGGGTAAGGCAATAGAAAAACAGAAGGGAGGGAGGGTCTTTCTAAATTATTATGATATGGTGATGGGTGTCTGATGAGTAAAGACGACCTCTTTTTGTAAAGAATGTAAGCAAGGGAGAGAACAATGAGTGAATGCCAGCTTGTGAAAGCATGAGCTACATGCAATCTTTTTTGCAGCAGTCATTCACAGACTCCATTATAATGGGTGGACTAAGCAGCATTGTTTGAAACAGCGGTGAGAGGGAGGGCTTATGGGTTCAGGATAGGAAGAACCAGTTAAAGAATTGAGCCCAGAGACAACTTTAGAAAGGTGAAACTAGAGGCTGATCAGATCACTCAAAACATTTGTCAGTTCTAAAGGTAACAAGGGATGGTTAGATTGGCCTGAAGCACTTAACAGCATAGTAATGTTTTTCACTGTAATTCAAGATAACATTATTCTATAGTTGTACAACTTACCAATAACTCTTTGCTGTAAGATGCATTTTATGGCAACCTACTTAAGAATCGTAACCGTTACTGCTGTTTATATAATAACCTGTATTGTCTGCAGCTTTGCTTGTATGGCCCTCATTCACTTCTTTTATACGTCATTGGCTTATCCATTAGCCATGGTCAATTCTCTGATGTATTTTCACTCATTACGTTGAGAGTATTACGTCTTCATCGACAGATGTCCATTTCCTTGGTCCCATCATAGAATAATGCTTGCTTAAGGCTTCGCCTGTGTTCCTGCTCCCTGTAACAAGTCAGGAGCATGGCAAGCTGTGTCACCGTGGCACTGCATCAAGCAGGTGAAAAATGAGGCTACTTACCAGCGTCTCATGCACTGAGGATATCATATACTGACCCATTCATACCACTCTCTGGCAGTGCACTGGTTCAACATGGTGGGAGCATGGAATGTCCCAAAGACTCTGGAAAGGCACTTCCGGGACGCATTCCTTCCCAGAACAATGTGTCCATCATGTAACCTCTGCGATGGCATTTTTTCTAAATCTTGTTTTGTGACCGTAGGCTCGGGAAAAATGCACTGTCTTGACGGGGCAACCGAGACAGTGGCGTCATAACAGCCAAACTCATGAGCCAACACTGTACATGAGACTTGACGGCCTGCTAATGCCTACTTGAAAAAACATTCTAATGGATTCTTCTACCTGTACGTTCCTCACATTTGACTATCCCAGGAGCAAGACTGGATCTGCAAAAACATCTAGTGTACCTATCCGGCGCTGGAAGGTGGGAGTTACTCAGTTTTGATGTCATACATTGAGTCGCAATGACGTCAACAAGACTGCAAGCACCAGGACTGCAATCCTGAGTTAGTTCCATTTTGTCTGTACCTTTAGATGTGCTCAGTAGGTTTGCTTCATCTTGTCAGAGATGTTCCTCTCCCAAAATGTATACTTTTTGGTTCAGTAGGGACAGTGTTGTAGCATCCTCCCCAGCCTGGACACCCGCCAATGACGACACCCCACATGGAGCTATATCAAATATTTCAGCAGTGTAAAATCAAATCATAGTAGGGTTCCGTTGTAATCCTTCCATCAAAAGGTCTGTATTCCCATACAGCTTTATTTTCATACAGCACCTCAGGGGTCTTTTGCCTGCCAAATTTCTTGTTCTTATTTCCAGACAGCATTTCAGGAGTGTTTTGCCTATGCTGTTGGTATCCCAGCAGACCTCCTCAGGACTAGAACTCAATTTCAGGCATAGTAATATCTCAAAATCGTTATTAACAAAATGGACCAAAACCTAAAATCCAATAGGAAAAAAATATGGTGTCCCACAGTCTCAAGACGCTATTAATCCTGCCTCACTGGAGAGTACTCTAATAAACTGTTGCAGAGTGCCACAAACCTGTGAACAGCGCACGGACCTATAAGTCACACTTCTTTATTCCTTTGCCTGTAACTGTGAGTACCCACATTCTAAACCAAGCTTTCATTACATTCTTTTCTAGCAATTACATCACATTGCTACGGAGTCCGTTTGAAGGCAAAATAATTTTGTTATGAAACATGCAAGACAGTACATCTCCCCCCTGTTAAATGAAAAATTGCATTTTTTTTTTAATAATTAAACATACGCATATATTATTATATATATATATATAGCTAGATAGCTAGCTAGATAGATAGATAGATAGATAAATAGATAGATAGATAGATATTTAAATATATACAGCTATATCTCTTTTCTTGGTGCTTTGATCATGCAACCTGATCTGGTTACTGGAAGCTGTGAGCTGTCAACTTCAACGTCAGAGATTGCTAAGGATGGTGAAAAATAACAGCAGTCACTGAGTTTTCAGGTTCAGTCTTTCTTTCACCATTTCAAGTTAAGGACTGATAAATCAGTGAGAAGAGTCTCTGGTGACAGATTTCCCAGGGTGCAGAACAGTCAACATGAGTCCTTTGGTAGACACCACGCAGAACTGGTCAACATCATATGGAGCATTACATTTTCTTTTGTGCATCAGTTGAGCGATCACCGAGTCACCTTTTTCAGATGTGGCCTTTTGCAAGCCTCCTATTTTCAGTATAAGCTTTTGTTTTCTCTTTGTTAACCAACTCCTTTGTATGAATCATGTTATCAATCTGGTCTCCTTTCGTGGCCCATAGAGATAACTTGGGTGTCATTGCTCTCCCAAACATCAAAAACTCAGGACTTTCATGTGTGGCCAAGTGAGGTGTTGATCACTAAGCTTGTCAAATAGAATTTAGTACTGTTTTCAAACTCAAACTGAGCTTCTCAATAGTTGCACGCCAAACTGCTTTCTTTAGCATACCCATAAAATGCTCAAAAAGTATAGTGGTCTCCTGCCACAAAGATGAACATGGCGGTAAACACCGTCAGCCACCATGGCGACGGTGAACAGAAGAGCGCCATTGGCGGTGAACAGAAACCCGCCATAGAATGATGACAAAAACTGAAACTGCCAAAAATACTGCTACCTCCAGCCACCGCTAGGGCCCTTGTTGGCAGAAAGGCTGCACACCCCATCCCGCCACTACCAAGAAGACAAATCCTCCACCCTCCGAATAATGATGCACAAATGCCAGCACACTTAAAACACTCACAGATACACGCCACAATCCTTTGCATCATCAATAGGACAACTGAGACTGACCACACAACATGCAGACACTGAACGAAACATCACACAAGTCACACACCCAACCACACAACAGCACCCTCATCAATGTCCACACAACACATCACCCACAACACACAACATGGCACCCTCTAAGCACCCACGCTTCACAGATAGGGAGCTAAGAACAATGGTGGACGAAATACTCAAGGTCGAGCCACAAATCTTCAGGGTACAGGTCCAGTACACACCCATCACCAGGAAGATGGAGTTATGGCAGACAATAGTGAACAAGGTCAATGCAGTGGGAAACCATCCACGCACAAGGGACGACATCCGCAAGAGATGGAATGACCAGCGCGGGAAGGTGAGGTCCATGGCATCCAGGCACAACATTGCGGTACAGAAGACTGGGGGAGGACCCCCACCTACACCCCGACCACACCGTCTGGGAGGAAAAGGTACTGGCCATCCTGCACCCTCAGGGCCTCACTGGACTCACTGGAGGAAAGGACTCGGGTAAGTCATCTGCAATTACCGTATATCCACCACACCTCTAATGCATGCACCACCTCACCCTCCAACTACCACCAGGACCACTACCCCACTCAGGCCACAATCACTACATCCAGTAGTCACCCTGCATGCCCACAAACCCACTAACAGGCCCACATCCCTCCTCCTATGCACAGCCACCCACCCCTGCAAGGAATCACAATGGCAGCACACCACCAACAAGGCACGTCCACATCCAATGCAAAATGCAACAGCAACCCTACTATAGGTTCCTGAATGGCCCAACAGGGAAAGAAACTGCACAAAATAGGGCTGAGCTGTGCATCCTCATCTGATTTAGGAAATGTAACATACATGTCCATTCCCCCCAACAGGCACCACCACCCATGCCACCCTGATGGAAAGGCCAAGGAGTGCCAGGGCTCCACATGGAGACAGAGGCCCCACTCAGGAAACTAGAGAGGGAAGTGTGGACAGTGAGGAATACCCCGGCCCGTCACACAGTCCTGGACTGTCACCCTCCAGCAGCCCCACCCAGGATACCACTGACACCCCTGCTACCCAGCCACCAACATCACCTCTGGCCAAACGACCCCAGACAAGTGGATCCAGGTCACAGACTGGTGGAACACAAGTACAGAGGCCAGAGTCTCCACTTACAAACAGGCAGGATGACGGTGGCCCCAGTACAAGTGGTACTGCCAGGCCTGTGCAGGGGACACAGGCACAGGGGGCTAGGCCCGGTGGGAGAGCATCAGTGGCCCGGGGAAGCCAAAGGATGGATGATGCAGCCCAGGAGGTGATCTCTGAGGTCCTGGGAGCATACCACCATACCCAGGACAGGATGGGCCAGATCCTTGCCACCCTGGAATAGAGTCAAAGGTTGCAGATAGCCCAACATCAAGAGAACATGGAGCAGTGGAAACAACTGAATGCCACCATGGCTACCATAGCAGGGGTGCTGCAGCACCACCACCTAACCCAGCCTGAGACTCCCACAAACCAGGAAGCCCCTACCACTAACCAGGACACAGACCAGCCATCTTCATCAGCAGCAGCAACTGGACTGGTGGCACTGGCAAAGGACACACAGGAGACCAGCACCCCTACCCCTGCAGCCCAGCACCAGAACCTCAAATTGTCCCTCCGACCAAGATATGGCACAGGAACACCTGCCAAGACCAAGGGCCCTGCCAAGAAGTGACTCTGATATTGACTGTTTCCCAAGTGTGCCACTGTGCCACCATCCTCACCCGCCAATAGCAACATGCAAGGGACAGATGGACCTATGCCCACTGCCACTAATCACTGAGCCCATGTACCTAATATGGACATCCACTATTAGCCCACTCCCTATCTCTGTAAATGCATTAAGGACACCAAATAAAACACATGTACACCAAATTGTATGTCCCCTGTCAAACTGATGAATCAATTGTAAATGTGAATGCATTTTCAAGTCAATTCCATAATCAGACCATTATTGCAGGAATAGCACCCCACACACAACATTGTGTGGAGTAAACAGAAATGTACACCATGTTTGTCTCAATGGCACATGCCTACAGACCCCACATCCCAATAGTGAATAAGTCTGACAATTATTATGTATTGCAGACAACATTATCAGTGACCAGTACCTCTTGATCACTGGAAGTATAGTTGGAGCAGCTGGTTCCTGGAGTGGACATCTTCCCCCTCTTCATCTTCACCATCACTCTCAACCCCTCTCACATGATGCAGGTCTGGATAGACAGCACCCTCCGCCTCCATTCGGAGGATAGCATGCCTCATGACCACGTTGTGCAGCATGCAGCAGGCCACCACTATTCTACACACCTTCTCAGGGCCATAGCACAGAGAACCCCTAGAGAGATGGAGGCAACAGAATCTAGCCTTCAGGAGACCTACAGTGCATTCTATCACCCTCCTAGTACATCCATTGGCCTCATTGTAATTCCTCTCTGCGTCTGTCCTAGGATTTCTCACAGGTATCAGGAGCCAAGGCATGTTGGGATAGCCAGAATCACCTGCAAAAGTGTTTTGAAACAGGACTGTAACATACTGCCATTACTTGCAGACAGTCTGGCTGTCAGCTTTGTACAGAACCAGTGTCATACACACTCACCTATGAGCCATCCCCTGTCCCCTTGAGTTGATCCATCCTGTGTGGTACACTGCCGTTCCTCAGGACAAATGAATCATGGACTGATCCTGGAAACATGGCATTCACATGTGATATGTACTGGTCTGCAGTACACACCAATTGTATGTTCATTGAGTGGAAGTTCTTCCTGTTCCTGTACACCTGTTCATTTACTCTTGGGGGGATGAGAGCTATGTGGGTGCCATCTATGGCACTTATCACATGGGGTATGTTAGCAAAGGCATAAAATTCAGACTTGATGGCAGGGAGATCAGCCCTTTGGGGTAACTTCACATATGTCTACAGGTGTAGTGCAAAAGCATCTAGGAATGTGGACAGGAAGATGCTAAACATTGGCTGTGAGAACCCTGCACCCATGCCCACTGTCACCAGAAAATGGAATATAGAGAGCACTTGCACTTCAGTAGGGATGGAATGCTGATTCTGATTTGCCGTTCTCAGTACTGGATCCAGTAATGCACATAGCTCATGGATAGTAGCACGATTGAGTCTGTAGTTGATAATGATGTCAGGTTCCACCATATACTGCACCCTCTTCCTCCAAATCAACAAGAGGTCTGTATACAGAAGGGGCCATCCCACATGGGTCTGTACCTAGGGGAAGTGGAGAACACATGAGGGACACATATACATACGCACAATATGTTGTGTATGAATAACTGCTGTACAATATGTAGGTTACACACAAGCGATGTATGATGTGCAACTGTAGGGACATGTATGAGGTGTAACGTCTGGACTGTTATGGGGAGGAAAGAGTCATGTGTGCATGCGATTGAGGAATGGGGTTCATCGGGCCTGCATGGGGCCCATGACAATTAAATATCTGTGTTGTGCTACCAAAATGGCAGCCCCCTGCCATCCGGATATGTAGCAGTTGAAGTGACGTCATTCTGCTGGCGGTTGTTGCAATGGCGTAAGGCGGTGTTCACTGCCGTGCACCCATTCATTGGTTAAAATGGTTGTCAATGGGGAATCTGGGCCTATCATGATCGCCGCCGGCAGTGTCGGTGCACACCGCCGCGGAGCGCATGCCATGTCCTCACCCCAGGTTCACTTGACTCCCGGATCCCGTGCATGGAAGTACGCCACTGAGTGTGCTGCTGTGTCCTGACTCTGATTATTCAAATGGCATGAGACACAGGGGAAAGGTCCCCAGCCTTCACCACTGAGGAGCTGGAGAAGTTGGTGGACGGGGTCCTACCCATGTATGGCAAGTTATATTGGCGACCAGAGGTGTAGGTGAGTAGGTGGTTGATGTGCATGGATGTGTGTGATGGTGGCAGATGACCGTGTGCATGTGTGGTCGGTGTGTTCCTGCACAGGCATAGAATGTGTGGGGAGTACCGTGAGTGAGATGGTGAAATGATCTTGTGAAGTGTCTGTCCCATAGGGGACGTTTAGGCAGTGGTATCACAAAGCCATTTTCTGAACTCTGTGTTTCTTTTCTGTGTGTCCCCTACAGGTCAGCGCCCGTCAGAAGAGGGCACTCTGGCAGGCCATCGCCAGGGAGGTGCGGACCCTGGGGGTCTACAACCAGTGGAGCACCCACTGCAGGAAGCAGTGGGGGGATCTGTGGCACTGGGCCAGGAAGACCTGTGAGGCCCAGCTAGGGAAGTCCTCCCAATGAGGAAGTGGTGCCTGTTGGGCCCTGACCCCCCCTAATGCACCGCTTTCTGGCAGTGGTATATCCATACTTGGATGGGTGCTTGAAGGCTGCAAGCAGCCACAAGGGGGTGAGAACCAACATCATATCATGCCTCTTTGATGGATGTCTGAGGGTGCTTTCGGATGTATGCTTTCTAGTGCCAGGTACTCTGACAGTGTCTTACAGCAATCCAGGCCCCAAGGGCACGGAGATGTTTAGGGGCTGGTCTGCAGTTCATCAGGTCCTTGTGTCATGTGGGAGAAGAGTTGTATGCTAAGGTTGTGGCCACTAGTCAGGGGCATAGGCATTACTATGGCTGTAGGTGCTGCGTGTTGGTGTATAAGCTGGGTGGGAGTATGAGTGAAACACATATCTACAACCATTCAGGTATTTACATATATCTCTCATGTTTTGTCTCCCCACCCCTGTACTCTTGTGTTGTGTGTGTACATCAGCATCATCTGGCAATGGAGCAGTGGCACCGGCGAGTGGGGATGCAGCAGCTCACAGTTCCAAGGAGGCAGAGTTTACCAACGCCAAGGGGACCAGTGGGTTGGAGGGGGAGGGGAGTACCACGGGGATGCTACTACCACTGTTGCTAGTGACTCTGATACCTCCTCTGATGGAAGCTCCCTGGTGGTGGCAGACCCTAGTGGGCCCACCCATTCTGTCATCTTCTGCCACCCTCCATACCATCACCGCCCTCCCAGTTGCTCCCCACCCAATTGCCTGTGTCCCCTCACCCAGAAGGGTGGGCGTCTCCTTTGCCCCAGGCACCTCATCTCCTGCCCCAGTCAGCCCTGCTGCCCTCAAGGAGGAGACTATTGACCTCCAGAAGACCATCTCTGTAGGGCAGACAACCATCATGAATGGCATCCAGGGGCTAGCATACCAGATGCAGCAGTGCAATGCATACCTGGAAGGCATTCACGGTACCATGGCTGGCCTACAGAGATCATTTCATGCTCTGGCCTCCTCTTTGACGGCAGCCAATGTCCCTGGCCTTTCCGTCCCCCCTCCAACCACCTCTGCCCCTTCTAGCACCCCACTCTCTTCACGTATCCCAAGAACACGTTCAGACAGCCATGCACACACCTCAACACACAAAAAACAAAAACAGAAACACAAGCACCACACTTCTCACCACAGGCATACACACAGCCAACATACAAAGGCACACACAACAACATCCACTTTTCCAAGTGTGTCCACCTCTCCTGCCTCCCAGTCTGTCACCTCTACATACACACCCACAAGCACTGCACCATCATTCACTGTTGCTGGTCCCATTCTTGCAGTCACCATAACATCAGACATCCAGTCATGCACCCCAGACACCACAACTGCACTCACCACAACAACATTGACTGACACATGCAGCACACTCACCAGACCTGCAGACACCCAGACAACATTCATATACACTGGCAGCCTGTTTTCTCCCACTGTGTCCACCCTCCCTCCTCCAAAAACACTCAAACATTCCCAGACACCCACCCAACACACATCCAACACACTTCAGCATGCTGTAAAGGCACCAGCATCTACGTCCAGCACACCTACACCTGTTACAAACATTCCCTCTGCCTCCACTCCCACACCTTCCTCCATGTCCACCCCAACTGCCCCTAAAAACGTTTCCTGTCCCGTGTTGACCTTTTCGAACCCACTGGCCCACCCTATCTCGTCCCTAAACGTACCCTCCTCCTTGCCCTGTCCACTCCTTCCACGTTTAAGTCCACCCCAGTCTGCCCTTCCCATTCTCGTGCCCCTTCCCCAGTGAGCAAGAAGCCCCATGCTGGCCCTGGTCCATCTGCCACCCCCAGGTCCAAGCCAGCTCCCCCACCTTCCAAGGCTAAACCCAAACCCCCTCCACCTCCCCGATGTAAGCCCAAGCCCCTCCCCTCCCAGACATAAGTCACCACCCCCACCACCCCAGCCCCTGTTCACTGAGGTACCTGGCTGCCCCATTGATGTCCCTTTATGGGAGAGTACCATGTGCACAAGTGGGAGTCAAGTTTGGCCCATTTGGGCCCTTTTGCCTTTTTATGTTGGACTGGCCAGCGGCCTTATTTAAACATTGAATTTTCAAAATGTATTACATTTTGTGTGCCCAGAGTTGCTGTTGGCACACTCTGGAGATGTGGTTCATTGTTTCATTGTGGGGTGTGGTGTGCACATGTGTGCACTTTGGGCAGGTTGTATTGGCCTTGTGTCAGGTAAGTACCTCTTGTTCTGGTGTGTATGGCTTGTGATGGTCTGAGGAGTTGGGAGTGTGTTGCAGGGTGGGTGGGATGGGTGGGTGTGTAACTGTGCCCTTTCTTCCCTTGTTTAGTAGGTTGCAGTACTTATTCTCGTCGTCTTCATCAGCGGTCACGGACGTGGAGGTATATGGCAAGGAGCAGCACTGGCATGATTTCCAATTCTCTCTCCATGTCTGCTTCGGCGTGTTGTGTGCCTCCGGTGAGTGTTTCCTTTTATTTGGTTTGTTTCCACCAGGCTTTGCGTGGCGGTGATTCCCGCCCCGAGACTGACTGCGGTCTTGTGCTTCATTATTTGTTGGGCGGGTGGGGCCTTTCCGTCGGCCAGTGGGTGGCCTCTTCCATCGATGTCGGCACTCCTCTGCTGGTGGTGAGTGGTTTTCATGCTGGCTGTTTTTCATGTGCCTCTTTATTTGGCAGTCCAGACCACCAGCCTGTTGGCGGTAGTTACCGCCACCTCTGGTGGTGCAGTCTTTTCCCCTATGTTCATAATGACCATCTTTATGTTCATATGCTCTGGGAATTATTTGAAATCTTTATTATAAAAGGGTCAGCCATTTTCAACTTCACTATGGCTGGAATGCCCCAAATCACAAAGATGCCATCAAGGTTTTCAATAACTCGTTCATGAGTTGTAGATGACAGATGTTCACCTAAAGGGAACCATAAGTATTTATCTACAATCACATCAGGTGATGTCCAGTGGACTGAAAAAAATAGATTGTGATTCTCTCCCATGCATGCTTAAGGAGTTCTAACATTTTCAGAGTTTGTTCAGTAACAATAGTAGAAAGGCAGTTGCATATGTGACAGACCTTGAGTTCTTTTTCAACTCCTTCATCTAATTATGGAACCAAACTAAGTCTTAGAGAGCTCTTCTTGTGAACTGACACCACAATGTCCTTCATGAGTCACTTTAGTTACTTTCTTTTGTAGGCTCTCTGGATTCATGGCTATGGACAAGTCATCCTTGACATGCTTTCATATTCACCGCCATGTGTAAAAGGTCAAGTGTGTTGGTTCCACAACTGATGTGTAGTTATGTCCTTTAATTTCAGCATGTCACTATCATGGCTTTGCAGCAGTGATAATCTTGGCTAACGAAATGGCAGCTGGTGTACTTGACAATGAAATTAACATAGGCATCAACCATCCTGGATGCAGTACCATGACCTTATAGAGGTGCTCTCGAAAAGTAGCCAGCAGGATTCTGATCCTTTCCTGGATGATGCACAATTGTATATTTGTATTCTTGCAATTGAAGTCCTCATTGTTCAATGCAAGGAGGCATCTTGGCTTTTGTATTACCAAAGATGGTCAGTAGAAGTTGATGATCAGTTATTTACGTGAAAGGGTTTGTGTACAGGAATACATGGAAATATTCACAAGCCCACACCACAGCCAAACTTTCTTTCTCAGGTTGTGAGTAAGCATGTTCTGTTTGAGATGAACTTCTACTAGCCTAGACCACAACATGCTGTCAAGGAGTTGAGTGTCTTCTATTCTGTGCAAGTAAAGCGCCTAACCCAGCCAGGCTAGCATCAAAACAATCTCTATACGAAGCTTTGAATTCAAGTATTCATTTCAGTAGCATTTTCAATTATGTGTTTGATCTTCTTAAAACTTCTTCCACATTCTTGTGGCCGTTGAACATTTCTCTTCATTAGCTCTCATAATCGAGCACTAACAGTGGCAAAGTCATGTATGTATCTTGAACAATAACTAACCATGCCAAGAAAAGAACATACCATTGGAACATCTTGTGAGGGTAATCATTTGACAGAGCGTGTGATTTTGCAGGATAAGGTGTCATACACCCATCAGAAAAAAAGATATGGCCAAAGAATTTCAGTTTTGTCTTGAAGTCATCCCTGCATAACTGAGTAAATGACATGCTTGTGTGAGAGTTCTATCATGCTCTTTCTGTGCAGCTCCAAAAAATAAGTCATTGCGTATTTAAATAAACTCACAACAGCCTGAATAAAGTCTTGAAAAAGTTCAGCAGCTGATGACACACAAAAACCAGCAGGCCATTTAGATTTTAGTGGGAATCTCGTCATCCCTCTGCTGCGGAGTTTACAAGAACGCCACCAAGTTGACAGAATTCCGACCGCCATATTTAGATGTGTGGTGGCTGAACATCCGTTCATGTTGATAGAGTGCATTGCATCGCATAAGTGCTGTCCTGCTGCCAATGCGATGGACTCCTATGCTGGCTAACATTACTCCGTCGCGGTCAGGATGGCGGGTTTGCACAAAGCATATTTAGATATCACAGTTGTGCTGGCATTTTTCTAGTGTCGGACCCCTGACAGCGGGATTCCATTGTGGGATGCTTTCAACATTATACTGTGCCTGTGGCTAGCAGCACACACCTGATGTATTTTGGCTAATTGATAACACCTGCATACCACACTATAAAATAGACTAAATTTCAGACTATGGGCCTGATTTAGAACTTGGGGGACTGGTTACACCATCACAATGGTGACGGATATCCCATCTGCCGAAATCTAACTCCCATATGTATAGTGGGATTTAGATTTTGCCTGACAGGATTTCTGTCACTGTTGTGACGGAGCAATACATCCACCAAGTTCTAAATCAGGCCCTGTGATCCTTTGCTATTCCACTGCACAGCACCATTTTTCTGCAGAAGTTGCCACACATAAGTCAGGTTTTCTTCTTTTTCTCCCTCTGCCTCTGTTTATTCTTCATTTGTCTGTTTTTATTCCTTAACTTTTGTGTCCTCTCTATCACTTAATTTTATATACTCATAATGGCAAGAGGAAAAATCCCTGTTTCACAGAGGGTGAATTGCCAGTCATGATGGATGAAATCATTGGAATAGAGCCACACTTGTTTAGAGCCGAAGTCCAAAATACAACATTATCTAAGAAACTGCAAATGAGGCAACAATAGTTGACAGAGTAAATTCTGTGGCAAACAACCTGCGCAGACAGGAGGAAATTGAGAAGAGGTAGAATGACATGTGGGGGAGAGGATGTTGACTGGCCTCCAAGCAACACTTGGAGGTCCAGAGGACTTGCGGTTGTTCTCCCCGCCCCCTTACAACATTTTTCCTGGGAGAAGGTCTTGCAGATTCTACATCCTGAAGGCTGAACAGGAATCCCTGGTGGAGTGGAGACTGGTAGGTTCGACTTTTGGAATGTCTCACTAATCGTAAATGTTTTTTTTTTTCAATTTAGCTGTTGATAATGTGTTTTGCACCTTTTTCAGATATAATTAAAATTACAATGTATTAATTTACGTTTTCATGCAAAGCAGCAACATTATGTTTGTTTCTCTTGTTTAACTAATACTTGAAATGTTTTTGTTAATAGATGTATTTTTTCTCCATTTTTCACATTCCTTGTTCCCTTGTTTGTTGGTATGAATGTATTATGTACAAGTTAAGATTATAGGTTTCAAACTCCATCAATGTTTACAATATGTCATGGTGCAAGTAAGTGTTTCTATATCTCTGAAACAATTACTGATATGCGTTGCATACAGGCAAAATCAGTTTATTTTGGCAAGCATGTTTTTACTAGGTATGTTACACTTACAAATGTACAGGTTTTGTCAACGTTTATTTGAAATGACTACAACTACCATGTTACCTTATTGTTGGTGGTTACTAATATTATTGCAAATTTCTTGTAACCAATTTCTCTCATCTTACATATTGCTTAAAGTGGAATGTTATTTGCAATCACTATATTATGCTATGTCTCAAAATGTGATGTGGTTTAATTTACTAGGTTCACATGTACTTGACATTTCATTGATTTGATGGCTTCTGTCTCATTAATCAAAATTTTAGTCAATAAATGTTTAATGTCTGTCAGTACACAAGATCTTCAAAAAAACAAGCCTTGCAATGTTCATATGATGACTAACGCTATTATTGTCATAAAAGTTTTCCAATTTCATCTCATTACCTGGCTAGTCCTTTGAATGGTTAACTCATATTTTTCCACTCCATTGTGTTGTGCAGAAAGTTTGGAATATTTAATGTCTGTTTCTTTGTTGTTTTTCAATATTACAGAACAATATATTGCTTGCTATTCTCAAGAGGTACAGTATGTATATTAAAATATTAGGTAACTTATTATCAAACCTTTTAGGTTGCTTAATTTTTTTCTACTCAAAAAAATTGTGGTAGAATCCAGACTTCTAAAATATTTCTCATGTTCAGTTAATCATAGGTCCAACACCAAGAGCACGTTGACCACCATCTGGGCAACAGCAGAGGATACCTCCATACTAGACCAGGAGCAAGCCTTCAGTGAGGATACTGCTCCCGCACATCCAGATGATGAGGAGCAGCCTGGTCCATCTGGGCTGCCTGCGCAGACAGCTCCAGTGAGTTTCACTCGGTCCACACATACACCTCCCCCAACTGCTACATTGCAGGCCTTGGATACCTCTGCTTTCTGTGACCAAATGACCACAACACAAATCATATGCTCCCCAATCCTGGCTGCTGTTGAGTCAACACCACCACCACCTCCAGTTCAGTTAGGACCAAGTGTGATGAGGCACACTGGGTTAAGGGCATAGGTTAGAGGGGGGTAGGGTCTGTGGAAGGCAATATGTGGGCCAGCAAGGTGAGGCCACTGGCTTCACTGTCACGCAGGCCACCATTGACCAAGTCTAGGGAGCTATCAATCAGTCTCAAGACATGATGGCCAGGTCCTTACTGAGCTCCAGGAGATGAAGCACTTGCAGAGGGAGAACAATCCTGACATGGAAAATCTGAACTTTAATTTGGGCACCATGACTGGGGTGCTGCAGGGTTGTTATAACCATACGTGCAGGGCTTTTCTAGTACAATCTTTCCCTGTCTGTGGTCCTTCAACATCTGGCCAAACTACATCTGCCTCAGCCACAGACAGCGATGCCCTGCCACAAGAGGAAAGATCTGCACCCACCTCAGTCCTTGCAACTGTGTATCCACCAGTTGCTCCCAGTAGGGGATGTTCATTTGGACCAGCAGGAGAGGTAGACAAGATCTCCACTACCACCAGCATGAGACGCAGGACCTAGTTTCCTCCCATGTGCGACTACCATTCACTCTGTGGATGCAAGTTGTATTTTGGACATTGGATTTCACACAATTTAAGCACCATTTTAATGACCTCATCCGCCATGGTTGATGTTATAATATCTTTGTTTTCTTTGTCCCTTTTTCCTTCATTACTACCTATTGTTTGTTTTCAGTTTAAAAAAATCACACACTCAAAGACTGGTGTTGTATTACTGTGTTTAATTTGTTCTTGTGTATGTTTCATCGTACATTTTGAAAAGGTACCATCAAAAATATTGTAAATACAGCTATGGCGGTCCGACCTCCACCACGAGTCTGGCGGTCTTCGACTGCCAGACTTGTATTAGGACCCATAATAACACATACCCCAAAACAATTTTTTATGTCCTTTGTCATATCCAGATGATAAATAAATACTGAAGAAAAAGAAATTAGTTAAAGGGACTTTTGCAGATGGACAATGTAAAATGTACAAAGTTTCTTTGCTTGATATTGATTTTCTTGTGACATAAGTTCACCATTATAAACAACCAATCAGAACCATTCAGAGTTGTTAAACAATTCCAGAAGAAAATTGAAAATGGTTTACAAAAGTGATCAAGAATAATATGGGAGGATTAATGGGAAATGAAAAAAACTGTGACCAAATGGTTTCTAAAGCTATTCCCTGCATGCATACGATAATGGAAAAGTAAACCTAAGTTTTGAAAATGTTTTGAGAAAAAAATCTCATGATCCGTTTTATTTACACAGACTCAATATAACTATTGTATATGTCTTTTCAGCATCTTCATGGAACATTGGTCAAGAAAGCGGGGAAGCAGCTGGCCAATCTGTGTCGGGTGGTGAGACATTGGAAACCACTGAACACAGTCTCATAGAGGTTGATGGGACTGGAATGGAGGCCACCAGCTCTTCATCATCTTTAGAGGTCTTCACAACTGGCCAGTCCCTAGTGGTGGCAGACCCTACAGAAACTGTACCATCTGCATCCTTGTCCACCACTCAAAGAGCCATCTCCACTATTTATCTTGGCCCTTCCCCCAGTTGGCCAAACCCAGCCTAAAAAGGCTGGGGTATCCATTGTTGCAGGCACCTCACCCCCTGTTCCTGTCCCTTCAGCTATGCTGAGTGAGAAGGCTATAGACATTTCACACAGCACCTCTGTAGGCCAGACAGTGATCATGAATGCCATTCTGGCATTAGTTGCCAAATGTAACAAGTGGTTGCATTTTTGGATGCCAATCAAAGATCAATGTCTGGCATGCAGAGATTGGTAGCTAAAATAGCCTTCGCAGTCACTGCAGCCCCCAAACCAGCTCAACCTTGTGCCCCAACTCAGGTCCCTCCCTCATCCCAAACCCCAAGTTTCACTTTCCCAAACACACTCATGTCTTTGCATGCACCCACTCCAACAGACACAAGCAGCACGCTCACACACACACACACACACACAGATAAACACAAACACACAAAGGAACACAGACACCCAAACAGCCTATATACACTACCCACACCACACCCACAAGAACCACAACCACTACTCCACACAAAACCACCACCACACCCACAACTATCAGCACACCCACAACCACCAGCACACCCACAAACACCACAACCACCAGCACACCCACAACCACCACAACCACAACTACCACCTTAAAAACACACTCATCCAAACAAACACACTCACAAAAAAACACGCCTACATGTTAAACAACAACCACAAAACACAAACGCACACACTCACCAGAACACCAAACACCTGCTAAACCACAGACATCTAGACATACACAAGACACACATGCAGCTGTAGAACATATAGACACATGCACCACAACAACACCAACCACCTCAAGAGCAAACTAATCCAAACACACTCACACAAAAGCACACCCATAACAACACTAATCTTACAGAAACACACACTCACCTGAACAACAAATATCCTCCAAAGAACACACACCAAAACATACACAACATACACCAGACCTGTCTCTGACCCCTGTGAAACCCAAACCCACCCTCTCAATAAGGATCCTAGAAGTGCCTGCTCTGTTCCCGCTATGTGCCTCTTCCTGAAGAGGTTCTGGGCAACAAAACCCATGAGTTGATGCTGTGCATCATGTTTTTGTTTCAAAAGTATATTTCATTGTTAACAAAGCATTTGCAAGAGGGATCTAATTTTTTAATACAATTATTTTCTTTTCACAATGTTTGTCCTGACTTTATTTGTTCTCCACAAGTCATTGATTTGTAACAATGTTAATTATGGAAATGTGAGATACATAAACGTACTTACGTTTATGAAAGTGAAGACAAAAGTTTTTTTTAATAACATATTTGCACAGTGTATACATTAGTGATAAACATTTGTAATGGACATGTTAATTTTGGTGCATTCATCATGATAATGAACACTTACACTAAAAATAAACATTTTGTTTTTATTTTATTTTTTACATGTTACCACAGGTGTGTTTATTTTACATTGATTAGTGATAAAAATAAACACATATGCATTACACATCTAAAAAATTATGGGTAAATTAAAATGTATGTATATACAGAAAATGCACTAGGCAAGGGGAAATGTGACATGAACAAATATTTAAGATGTTTTAAGTTTTCCAGAAGCATTGATTTTACAATTATTATAAACAAACGTTTTGCCTTTTCTAGTACAATGTCTACATTTTATTGAACTTGTATTATTCCAAAAATATATGATGCATATGAACATGCTTTGATAGTTTATGGCAAATGAGTAAACACACCTGTATGGACACATTTTGAATTTGGGATTAATGTCACTTTTTGTGAAGGTGTCCATTAGCATGAAATCAACTTGCATCAGATTTCTAAATGAAACAAAATTGTACAGGTGTGTTTCTTTAAATTCCTTAAATGACCACATCACACAGATATGCATTTCACATTAATAAAATATTGCTTGTAAGTGTGAAAATAAAAAGGCACGAGTCCATATCCAATGTAAACAGACAATTCAAAAGAGGTAAAAAGGACACTTAACAACAATTCCGGGTACGATGGGGTTGATTTGCTTGATGGTCAAGTTGCTGCAGCAAAGGAAAGACTTTGACAATTGGGTTCATGACAGAAAGGGAAAGTGTAAAAAAGAGAAAAGGTATGTTTCAAGTTTATATCCTTTCCAATCCGCCAGCTCAGGTGTGGAGGTTTACCCACCACAGTTACATTGGCAGGAAGGCACACCAGTATTATCCTGGCCGAAAAACTGGCTGCACTCCCTCCTTCAGCCACTTTTGCCCATGGCGTCATAGATGCAAGAGAAAAATGATGATGTTGACAGCAGCACTCCGATGGACTTTCATTCATCGAACAGCCAGCATCTAAATAGGGTGGGTGGACCACCTAGTAGGAAAAAGATGGAAGAGTGACAGTGGGACCAGATTCTTCAAGATCTAAATCAGGTCCTAAGTCTTTTGTACTGAAACAAACCAACATGTGTAAAAAAGGTTGTAATGTACCTGCAACTTTTTTCAAGTTCCAACTGATGAAAACCTTTATTTAAATCAAGGTGGGAAAAGATCTTTGCACCACTCAATTGCATTATCACCAATGTGTGGACCTGGATTTTATTTTCGTTCAATTGCCCTGTTTGCCTGATGCATGTCAACCCAGATGCTTACAGCTCCTTCACTGTCCTTTTCAGGCACTACTGCTATAGGAGAAACCCATGACGTTGGACCAGTGGAATACTTAATAATGTCATGTTTAAATAGAGATTCAAGTTTTTTTTCAACAGCTTCTCTAAATGAAAGGCAATTTGACTAAGGCCCTCATTATGAACACGGCGGAATCCCAGCCGTGTTCATGCTGGTGGTCTGAACACAGACCGCCAGCCTGTTGAGGACCCCGCCGGTCCAATAAGGCACATTCCGCCAGGCCGGCGGGCAGAAACAGTGTTTCTGCCCACCGGCCCAGTGGAATACTGGGCCTGGACATTGCCGATAGCTCCACATGGGCAGTGACCTGAAAGACAGGGCTGTGCATGGACCTGGTTCACTTCTTCTGCCAGCTTGGCTGGAGGAGCAAGGGTTCTCTATATGGAGGGTGGCGCTGCTTGCAGCGCTGCCCTGTCGGATAGAGAAATCCGCCAACGTCAGGCTGCCTGTCGGTGGAAGCCTGGCAGTGGGGGAGGGCGACCTGTGACGGTCTTCCCTTGTTTATTATATGGTGGTCTGGACCTCCATGTTCATAATGAGGCCCTAAGTCTCTGAGCAACAGGACAAACATATTCATTAATATGCAGTTTTACTCTCATAGTATTAAACTTTCCGAAACTATAAAACAATGAAGAAAATGTATTTACTATTTTGTGGTGAGCATTCATGTTGTAATTCACAGAAATCAGTCCCAGGTCAGCAGCCGTACTGAAGTCCAGTAAACAGGCATTTGACGCACCACCCTGGAGTACATGGATCGGTGCTTGTACTTTAGTTTTCTTATTATTCACTGTTGCTACTAATTAACCGTGACTTTTTAGTCAATCTTTCTTTCTTTCTTTTTTCCCAATGGCACAGAGTTATACACGATCAATAAAGTGCAACAAAGGTATCAGAAAATAGCTTACAAATGTTAGTGGTACAAACAGTTTCCATAATATAATGGCATTCCCCTCATGAACAACTGATACAGTGAAGCCTGATTTTAAAATATTCCATATTGAGCCTTAACACTTGCCTAACAAAAATAACCCCAGCTCGTTAAAACTACAAACCATAAACCATGAGTGAGAGTATTAAATCCACTTGATGGGAGGTGTGTTAGATCAGGTAGGCGGTATCTCCTGTATAGGCTTCTGGTATGCACAAGGGACAGAGGGCAATCCTGTGTTATTATGTCTAGAAGAGATGAAGGGCCCGAGTATTGGTTGGGCAAACCATGAAGGGGAGGTCAACAGACAGGAAGGTCATCAGAGGGCCCTAGATAGAATAGACGTTTTTATATTTATCCATTAGTATATCAGCCATTCGCTTCATTGTTAACGCCTGTCACAACCTAACATACCACTGAGTGACTAAGGGAGCCTCTTGTTTTTTCCAGGAAGCCACCAGCGTCTTCTTGGCCTCCCCAAAGCATAGCCACATGACAGAACAATCACCAGAGGTTTGGCATTGTGGGACATGTCTCTCAAGCCTAGAAGAGTAAAACTTGGCATAGAGGGGTCTGGGTAGCCTAGTATAGTTTTGATACGAGCTAGAATTTCAGACCAGAAAGGGCATGTCCTGGGATAGTCCCACCAAATATGATAGAAATCCCCAAGTAACCCGCACCCCCTCTTGCAGAGGTCAGACATGTTGGGGTTTATTTTGTTAAGTGTTGTGGTATATAGATACCAGTCATATAATAGTTTGTGATGGGCTTCTCTCATTCCCATAGGATGGTTGGAACTTGGTATATCATCCCTAAATGTCTACCACAGCGCATAGGAATCACTTCTCCTATTGTTGTATTCCAAAACTCTATGGGGCTCATTCTTACTTTGGCGGGCGGCGGAGGCCGCCCGCCAAAGTAACCCTGTCAGAACACCGCACCGCGGTCGAAAGACCGCTGCGGTGATTCTGAGATTTGCCCTGGGCTGGCGGGCGGCCGCCAAAAGGCCGCCCGCCAGCCCAGGGCAAATCAACCTTCCCACGAGGACGCCGGCTCAGAATTGAGCCGGCGTAGTGGGAAGGTGCGACGGGTGCAGTGGCACCCGTCGCGTATTTCAGTGTCTGCATAGCAGACACTGAAATACTTTGCGGGGCCCTTTTACGGGGGCCCCTGCAGTGCCCATGCCATTGGCATGGGCACTGCAGGGGCCCCCAGGGGCCCCGCGGCACCCCCTACCGCCATCCTGTTCATGGCGGGTTTCCCGCCATGAACAGGATGGCGGTAGGGGGTGTCTGAATCCCCATGGCGGCGGAGGGAGGATTCCCCCGAGCTGCGGAAAGTCGGCGGGAGACCGACGACTTTCCGCTTCTGACCGCGGCTGAACCGCCGCGGTCAGAATGCTCGAGGGAGCACCGCCAGCCTGTCGGCGGTGCTCCCGTGGTCGGTGACCCTGGCGGTCACCGGCCGCCTGGGTCAGAATGACCCCCTATGTGTTGCGGATTAAGTTTGGGGGATTTTTTCATTAAAACAGGGTAGAGAAAGAAAATATTGCCCTTAGTTCCTCTCATTTGATGTACAATGTTCTTGATAGGGGAGAGGTCTTCAGTGGCTGCTGCTTTTATTCCTGGGTGAAGTACCCAATGAGTCAATTGTGTTTAATGATATCGTTCAGAATTGGGCATGACAAAGTCTTGTTGGGAATTTTCAAAAGTAAGATTGTTCTCCCAATGGTACAGATCAGAGATGGTAAGGCATCCTCCCTCCCTCCGAAGGTTAAAAGGGTTCGGTGTGGATGCAGGAGGAAAGGCCAGATTGAAGTGGTTAGGGATGAACGGTAATGGGAGTGTAGCCCATGAAACTAAGCAATTCACCTCATCACAAGCTCATCCAAGTGTCATCCTTGTAGGTGTACTAATATAGGCGTTAGAGGGAGGATCTGTTTTTGACTTCCATAGTACATCCTACATGTAGCGGCCCAACACCACCCGATCCATGTGTAGCCAGTGTTTATCTGATTCTCTTAGGGACCATTTGGTTATCACTCTAAGCTGTGCTGCCTTATGGTAGAAGGGAAAGTCAGGACGAGCCAATCCTCCCACACCCAGGTATATGCAGCAATTTATATCGGAGTCTGGCTCATTGCCAAATGAAGCAGGTCACCATTGAGCGTAGTCTTGAGAAATACTCCAGGTTTATTTTGATGGAAGTCCCTAGAATAAATATAAAATACGGGGGAGAACAGTCATTTTTATTGCATGAATATGACCCAGCCAGGATAGGTGCTTGGGGGGCCTCATAGCTATCTTGGGCTGTGTTAATAAATTGTTTGCACATACCAAACTGCCAGAGAGTGTGAAAGAGACAGGACCAATCCCTCTGTTCAAAAGTCTTCTTGGTGTCTAGTGCCAAGAGTACTGCAGGTATGTTTTTTTGGTTGCTTTTTCGACCAGGTGGATAATCCTCCTCAGATTGACCTGCGTCTGTCCCCCCGTGAAAAATACCGATTGGTCTGGATAAATTGGATCTGGTAAAATGTCTTCTAATTGTGTTGCAAGGATTTTAGTATATAACTTGCCATCCAAATTTAGCAAAGCTATAGGTCTGTAGGAAGTGCAACAATGGGGATCTTTCTCCACTTTTGGAAGGACTGAGATGAGTGCCTCGCTCATTGAGTGCATAACCTTGCGAGAGGTAGGTATATGGTTAAACAGTATTGTCAAGTGGGGGTACCAACTCAGGACTGAGATTTTTGTAAAGCTGGGCTGTGAAGCCATCAGGCTCAGGTGATTTATAGAATTTAAGGGCAGAAATTGCTACCTGGGCCTCATTCTCCCTAATCAGACCACAGATATCAGTATGATCAGCAGAAGGTTAATGTCTGATAAGTATTGTAATTGGTCTTATTCAGTGGATGGCTGGACTGTGTATAAGTGTTTATAGAAATCCTTAACTGCATTAGCTTTATCTCTCTCTGATGTTACTTCACCACCCCCATCTAGGTTAATATGACTGATGTATTCATTTTCCTGCTTAACCCTGAGTTTTTGCATTAATCAGGCCTTTTTCATATGTCCCAAATTTAAGACGTAACAGAGCATGCTCTGACCTATTCATGTGTATCACGTTTAACTTCCACCTAAAAGCAGTGACTTTCCACTGTAATGGTAGGGAGGGCTTATTCTAGTGGGCCCTTTCTACTACTTGGAATTCTGTTTCCGATGCTAACCTATCCTAGGCATTCTGTTTATTTGACGTTGATAGGAGTGAAATGCATTTTCCCCTATTAAAGGCCTTGAATGGTTCCAAAGTGTTGGACAGGTTAGTATCTTGCGGATTATTTGTGTGAAAGAAGTCTCTGCTAGAGTTACATAATTAATCTCGTGAAAGGTAGTTCCTCATTATCGAGGCCGGGAAGGATCCTCTACGATATTTCGGTGTCGAAGGACCCCATTTCAGAGTCAGAGCTACTGGGGCATGATCTGAGAGAGCTATTGACTGAATCTCAGAGTGCATATGAGAATGCACCAGTGATCGGCTCCGAAAGGTATAATCAATACAGCAATATGTGCGATGTGAGTCGGAGAAGAAGGCATAATCTCAGGTGTCTGGATGAGTGATCCTCCAAGTGTCTATGAGCCTTGTGGAACCAAACGCTTGTGTAAGAGTGTTCAAAAAGCTCCCGGTAGAGAAGCGGTGAGGATAGGTGCTATCATGTGTTGAGTCCTAAGTCAGATTGAATCTCCCATGATGTAATCTCTCCCTCAGCAATCTCTGAAAATGGTAGGACTTGACTGTATGAAAACAGGTTGAGCCGTATTAGGTACATACATAGAGGCTATTGTGCACATCCGTCCAGCTATGTTCCCCTTCACCATCAGTAGTCTCCTTTCTTTATCTGTTTTACACCCCGTTGGTTGGAATTTGAGGAAGGAGTGAAAAGAGAGGGCTACCCTATTGTGTTTAGTGAGGGCAGAAGATTTGCAGATCAGAGGGTATGCCTTATCCCGAAGCCTTTGGTCCTCGCTTTGTATAAGGTCTCTTGCAAGGCGGCTATATCATGTCTCCTTTCTTGGACATACTTCACCAATACATGGCATTTGGCTGTAGAATTCAACCCCTTGATGTTCCAGGTTACTGTTGTTAACAACGTGATAACTTGAAACAGATATCTTCAAGCCATAGCCCCGTGTGACTTCTTGCACACCTCTCTCCCTGCAATCCCCCACTCCTGCAGAGAAGAGTAACCCCACATTGACCGTCCCATCTCCCCTCCTCATCACACACCAAAAATAGCTCACTCATAGTAAGAAAATCAAATTAACTAATAGAAACTATCAGGGACGTAGTCCTCAAACTAGAAAATAGGTCTGCCAGAAATCTCATGATAATGGGCACATAGGGCTTGTACTGCTATAGCATGCTAACAGCACAAGCATCAGGTCAAGGTAAATAGGATTCTGATTGTCATGCTCCTAGATGCAGGAGCCTTCTCAAACTGTAAATAGTCTTCTGGTCCTGGAAAGATTTCATAAAAAAGTAGTAACACAGTGAACACGAAGGTGAAGTAAGATTTTGCTATATGTAATGACACAAAGGGCCATACAGTCTAAGGATATCCAAGTTCCCCCACGGAGGCTCTGGTGGGCCAACTACTATATCTGTGTTAGACCAATGTCCTGCGTTTTCCTTGTGGCTTCATTCATCCCTGCCTGAGCCATGGCCCTTTGTCCGTGCTTGTCACTAGACTTGTGGATTGCCGTTCCTGTTGTCCCTCAGTGGCGCCACCCCCTGTACTGGTATAGCTAGTAGCTTTGCCACCTCAGCCACGGTATTTGATGTGTTCAGTGCATAGTTTGTTAGTGATGGGTCAAAACTGCAGTGTGCAGGCTAGGGGAGATGGTGCAGTGACCTCAAACATGCGGCATGATGCACCTTGGAAGGTGATCGACTCCTTTTTCCTCGCAGCCTATAGATAGCTTCCTTCACTTTAAAGGATTGCAATTTTGCCAAAACATCATGAGACATTACCCTTCACCTATTTGTGGAGGTCCTACTCAGTGGAGCCTTTCCAATTTAACCTTGGTCTGTTTGTCCTCCAATAGTTCAGAAAACATGCCTACCACAAAAGCCTCCAAATCCAGGCCCTCCAGATTCCATAGGCGAATATTGTCTCTTTTGGAGTGATTCTCTAACTCTTCATATTTGAAGATCATCACCTGTAGTTGGTTCTGTTGTTGTTCAGTGGAGCCCTCTAGCTGGCCTTCCCATTGTTCCAGAGTCTGACATTTGTTGTCCAGATCAAGAATGCATTCGCCCAGAGTTTATTTCTTGTCTCAGTGTTGAGAGTTTGTGTTAAGGTCGGAGCTCCGTGTGTCTATCTAGGTAGCTAGTCATGTTTTTAATTCCTCTCTCAGTTCATTTTTAAATTCCTGTAGAGAAGATAAAGGGGGTCATTACAACATTGGCGGTAAAAGGCGCTTACTGCCGTGCAGAAGACTGCCAATACAACGCCGCGGAGGTGGTATTCCGCCACAGCTATTATGACCCACATCTTGGAATCTGCCGAAATTCAGACACTCACACAACACCGCCACACCAAAGGTCAGTGAGAAACTGGCGGAAACAAATCCTCCACCTCCACGCCAACAGAAACACGCCCATGCTATTACGACCCACGAATCCACGCAGCGGTCTTTCAACCGCGGTATTCCATTGGCGGTACAAACCGCTGCGCTCAAAATACACACACATCTCCAAAACACCGCCACATTGGACAATTCAAAATACACACACCTGATACACATACAAACACCACTCTCACACACCCAACACAATATAAAACACACACCTACATCACCCACAAACCCCTACGACAAAAAATTCAGAAAGAAGGCCAGAGAGAGCACAGAATAGACAACTCCATCACACAGAGGCACACAACACCATCACCCACACAACATCCACGCACAAAACACCACACACCACTACACTCACCACACTCATCACCACATATACCACCCCACACATCACCTACACCACCCCATGTCAAGCCAAAGCTTCTCTGAGGAGGAGCTGAGGGTCATGGTGGAGGAAATCGTACGGGTAGAGCCACAGCTATTTGGCTCACAGGTACAGCACACATCAATAGCCAGGAAGATGGAGCTATGGCGCAGAATAGTGGACAGGGTCAATGCTGTAGGACAGCACCCAAGAAATAGGGAGGACATCAGGAAGAGGTGGAACGACCTACGGGGGCAGGTGCGTTCAACGGTCTCCAGGCACAACATCGCAGTACAGCGGACTGGAGGTGGACCCCCACCTCCTCCCCCACAACTAACGACATGGGAAGAGCAAGTCTTGACCATCATGCATCCAGAGGGCCTCGGAGGAGTCGGTGGAGGATGGGACACTGGTAAGTCACATCATAACTATCATATCCCCCACCCTACCTGCATGCTATCACACACCCCCACCCTCGCACCCCCCCCTATCACTCCAAATCCTTACTAATCTACCCATAACACAAACCACACATCCCAACACCAAGCCCTGCATGACACAACTAAGCATGGACACCCCTCACTAAAGCATGCCCACTGCACATACCCAGAACACCCCCCCAACCATCATCACACAAACCCACACACAGGAATGCTTGCACTGGGGTACACAAACACCCACCCATTGCACACCATTACACACACACCTGCAATAATCATGCTCTTATGCCCCTGCAGGAACACGAAGGACCGTCACCACACCAGAGGGACCAGACAACACCACTCCACCCCCAGAAGAGGCCCACAGTGACGAGAGCAGCTCTGCCCTACTGGATCCTGATGACCAGCCCGGACCATCGTGGGCCTCGGGACAGTCGGTTCCCCTTGCACAGGCACAGCCCAACACCGACCTTCCACCCTCTGGTAACACCAGCACAGCACCCACCCAGGGGGCCCAAACCTCCCTACCCAGGACAGGTCAATCAGCGGTGTGTCCACCACTACAGGGAACCCAGGATAACCCGCCACCCCAACAACAACAGGGACCTGGGGGCAGTGGTAGTGGGACCACGGTCCAAGGGACGGAGGCACAGGAACACAGGGGAACTGGGAGGGCTGCTGTGCGACAGGGGGCAGACAGGCCAAGGGAACCCACTCTCCACGAGGCCCTATCCTCCATCATGGGAGCATACCACCACTCCCAAGAGACGATGGCGACGGTCCTGGACAAGTTGCAGGAGACCCTGCGCCTGCAGGACAAACTGAATTTGGGGTTCAGGGAGGAGCTCAGGACCATCAGCTCTGCCCTGGGCACCATCGTAGGGGTTCTGAAGGACATACAGCAGACCTTGAGGGACACCGTGGCATTCCAAGGGGCCCCTGACACTAGCATGGACGATGAAATGCCCACCACCTCCGCCGGCGCTAGTAGACAGGACGCCCCGCCACAGGATCAACACACCAGCACCCCTCCCCCTGCAGACGGACAACCACCACGCAAGCGGTCCCTGAGATCCAGGAACAGGACAGAGCAAGATGGCAAGACCCCCGCCAGGAAATGAGACCACCCTGATTGTCATCCCACTGTCCCACTTTGTTACCCTGTCCATACTTAAACTGCCCCAGCTCCACTTCCTATGCCCAGATGGGCAGTGCACATGTGAGACTAATAGACTGGACTCTGCCATGGACATTCCTCCGCCATCACCCCTCACCATTTTACAACCCCCTCACATTTCAGAGCACTTCAATAAACACCCTTGAAACACAAAACAATCTGGAGTTAGTCTGTGATTTAGAAAATATGTATTATCAATGACAGTGACATAATGGGTTTACCATTGTAAGGCTAACATACCTATGTCACACATCACAAGACCTTGAAGGATGCAAGCAGATGACACGTAGGTAACCACACCTGTGAAACCGTATTGGAAGGGTACAACTCAGTTACCAAATAGTGATTTAAATCGAGAAACAGGACAGAGGTAGACGTGTGAAAGTTAAGGTAATGCTAAAAATGAAAATGTTCTCACCTGTGTCTCAGTGGAAATATTGCTGTATGACTGACTCCCTGTTGTCGTTGTCTTCTTCCTCAGCTTCATCCTCATCACTGTCCACAGGCTCCGCAGACTCCACAGCTGCTACAACACCGTCATATGGATCATCCTCCTGCAGAAAAGGCACCTGGCGTCGCAAAGCCAAATTATGGAGCATGGAGCAGGCGATGATGATGTCGCACACCTTCTTCGGTGAGTAGAATAGGGATCCACCTGTCATATGGAGGCACCTGAACCTGGCCTTCAGGAGGCCGAAGGCTCGTTCGATCACCCTCCTAGTCCGCCCATGGGCCTCATTGTAGCGTTCCTCTGCCCTGGTCCTGGGATTCCTCACTGGGGTCAATGGCCAGGAAAGGTTGGGGTAACCAGAGTCCCCCAATAGCCATACACGGTGCCTCAGGAGTTGAGCCATCATATCAGGGATGCTGCTATTCCGCAGGATGTAGGCGTCATACACTGAGCCAGGGAATATAGCATTAACCTGGGAGATGTACTGGTCTGCCAAACAGACCATCTGGACATTCATTGAATGATAACTCTTCCTGTTCCTGTACACCTGTTCACTCCTGTGGGGGGGGACCAGAGCTACATGGGTCCCATCAATGACACCTATGACGTTGGGGATATGTCCAAGGGCATAGAAGTCACCTTTCACTGTAGGCAAATCCTCCACCTCAGGGAAAATGATGTATCTCCTTACATGTTTCAGCAGGGCAGACAACACTCTGGACAACACGTTGGAAAACATAGGCTGTGACATCCCTGATGCCATGGCCACTGTTGTCTGAAAAGACCCACTCGCAAGGAAATGGAGCACTGACAGCACCTGCACGTCAGGGTGGATTCCAGTCGGATGGCCGATTGGTGACATCAGGTCAGGCTCCAACTGGGTACATAGTTCCTGGATTGTGGCACAGTCAAACCGGTAGGTGACGATGACATGTCTCTCTTCCATTGTCAACAGGTCCACCAGCGGTCGGTACACCGGAGGATTCCGCCATCTTCTCACATGTCCCAGCTGACGGTGTCTACGAAGGACAACAGCGAAGAACCAGTCATTATTCCTCCAGGTATGTACCCACAGTTACATACAAGACTACACCACTCACAAAACCCTTCCTGTATGTGTGTTGAGTGTAGGCCTAGCTATGAGTGACGCAGAGGTAACTGAAGCCATGTGGGCCCCTGAAATGGCGGCTGCCTGACCCCTAAACTGGGACAATGGGATTGGGGGGTAACTGCGCTGGCGTTGCACACCGTCGCGGTAGGCGGTCGAAGACCACGGCGCAATTCTGCATTGGTTAACATTGGACCCTATGGGTCCCAGGAGCCAATGAAAAGGTGTGCTGGTGGTGATGATGCGCACCGCCGCAGACGTCACCGCCGCGGACGTGACCGCCATTTTCTATCTGTTCAATGACTAGATACCTGACCTTTGACAGGAGAGGACCTACACTGCTAGTGCTGCTGTGACCTCGGTCTGGAAGCGACAATGGCTGCTGCGTCTGGGGAAAGGGCCCCTGCCTTCACTGCACAGGAGTTGGAGAAACTGGTAGACGGGGTCCTCCCCCAGTACACGCTACTCTACGGTCCTCCAGACCAACAGGTTAGTACACAGGGAGCACGTTGTATGGGCTAGGCCTGGGTGGAGAGGGCTGATTGGAAGAGGGAAGGGGGCAGAGTTCATAGAACAACAATGCATGGGAATGAAAGGGCCAGATGGCCAGAGTAGGGAGGGGGCCACTCACAACGACGGTGCAGTTGGTAATGACTGTTCCTCTTCCCTTGTGCATGTCATGTAGGTCAGCGCCCACCAGAAGAGGGACATATGGCGTGCCATCGCCAAGGAGGTCCGGACCCTGGGGGCCCACCAGAGACGGGGCACCCACTGCCGTAAGAGATGGGAGGACATTCGCCGCTGCAGCAAGAAGACGGCGGAGGCTCAGCTGGGGATGGCCTCCCAACGTGGGAGGGGTGCCCGTCGCACCATGATCCCCTGATGTTCCGGATCCTGGTGGTGGCCTACCCGGAGTTGAATGGGCGCTTAAGGGCATCACAGCAGACACAAGGGGGTGAGTACAACATCATTTTGCTGACTTTGCGTGCAGTGGAGGTGTCTGGGTGGGGGAGGTGGGCTGTGGGTGTCCCTAGGCCAGGGCGATTTAGGTAGGCAAGGCCCCTCCGTAATGTAGGCCATGTGGCACTCTACCCCACCTCAGCAGAGTGCCAAGTCGAGGTACAGGTGTCCCTGTAGCATACATGTGCGCAGATGTCCACCATTGTCATCTAGGCCATATCACAGAAATTGCATGTGCCGAGGGCAGGAGCACGGCATAATGCAGGGGGCTGCTGCGTCTGTCTTGTCCGCCAACGGTAGCGGTAATCCATGCACTACAACTCTCTTTCTTCTGTCTCCCCCCCTTTTTCTGCTCTCCATGTCCTTTTGTACATCAGCATAAACAGGTGGAGGTACAGTGGCACCAGAGCACGAGGGAGCTGCATCCCACATGGCCATGGAGGGCCACACCACGGACTCTGAATGCACCAGTGGGACAGAGGGCGAGGGGAGCTTCACGTCGGCCACCGGATCACCAAGCAGAAACACGGACTCGTTCGCCGATGGGGGCTCCCTTGTGGTGGCGACACCATCTGTGCCCCCCACCTCTACAGGTACAGCCGCCACCTCCCCTACCAGCACCGCCCTCCCAGCAGCCCCTCAGCGTTCGCCCGTGCCCGCTCACCCAGGAGGGTGGGCATCACCTTCGCCCCAGGCACCTCAGGCCCTGCCCCAGTCACCTCTGCTGTCCTCAGTGAGGAGGCCTTTGACCTCCTCAGGTCACTCACTGTTGGGCAGTCTACCATTGTGAATGCCATCTTGGGTGTAGAACGAGAGTTGCAACACGGTAATGCATTCCTGGAGGGCATTCATTCTGGTCAAGCTGTCCTTCAGTGAACCCTGCAATCTCTGGCCTCAGCACTGATGGCAGCCATTGTCCCTGTGTCTAGCCTCCCCCCTCCAACTTCCTCCACCCAGACCCAATCCCCTGTACCCCAGCCTATCCCAAGCACACCTACAGACCAGCATGCACACAAGTCAACACACACAAGTAGCTCAAGCAAACATAGGCACCACACACACCACAGACATTCACGCAAGCCGCACCCACGTACAGACACAGCAACATCCACTGCCTCCACTGTGTCCCCCTCCTCCTCTTCTCCCTCCTCCCTCCCAGTCTCGCCTACACACACCCCTGCATGCACCACATCTACAGGCACCATGAATCGCACAAGGACACCCAGCACCACACGCCGCTCACCTGCACTCACCACCCCCACTGCCATTTACACGTCCCCTGTGTCCTCTCCCATTGTGTCTGTGACGCCCTCTCCCAAAGAACACAAATGCCGGCAATCACTCACCCAACATCCATCCACCTCACGACAGCCTCCAGTACCTGCACCTGCACCCAAAACACCTAAAGTGACAACTCCTACAACCACCTCCTCTTCCTCCACTCCCAGACCCCCTCCAGCTACCTATCCCAGTATTCGTCAGAAACTGTCCCTCTGTAACGTTGACCTTTTTGCCCCCACCCCCTCCAATTCATCAGTCCCGTCGTAGCGCCTCAGCCAAAAAGCCTCCAATACCAGTGGTGCCTGTTCAAGGTTTGTGGAGTGCACCGGCCACCAGGGCAGGCAGTAGGACCCGGAGCCAAGGCACTGGCAGCCCACCCCCTGTAAAGGCTCTAAAATTGGAGAGTGGACGACGGGACAGTGTTAAGACTCCTGGTGGGAAAACAACTGACATGGGTTCCAAGGGGATTGGAGAGTCAGCTGTGACTCCACCAAAGGTGGGGAAGGGCCTGAGGAAGTCTGCCCAGCCTGTTGTGAGTGTCACGGCGGAGAAGTGCGCCATCATTTCCGGCGGTCAACACACAACCGCCAGCACCGTCGTCACTGGTCCAGAGACCACCGCCGGAGTCTAAGCCCAGGAGGGCCCGAGTATCGTCACTGGTCCAGAGACCACCGCCGGAGTCACAGCCCAGGAGGGCACAAGTATCGTCACTGGTCCACAGCCCACCGCCAGAGTCACAGCCCAGGAGGGCCCAAGTATCGTCACTGGTCCAGAGACCACCGCCGGAGTCACAGCCCAGGAGGGCCCGAGTATCATCACTGGTCCTGAGACCACCGCCGGAGTCACAGCCCAGGAGGGCACAAGTATCGTCACTGGTCCATTGACCACTGCCAGAGTCACAGCCCAGGAGGGCCCAAGTATCGTCACTGGTCCTGAGACCACCGCCGGAGTCACAGCCCAGGAGGGCACAAGTATCGTCACTGGTCCAGAGACCACCAGCAGAGTCACAGCCCAGGAGGGCCCGAGTATCGTCACTGGTCAGGAGACCACCGCCAGAGTCAGTGCCCAGGAGGGCCCAAGTATCGTCACTGGTCAGGAGACCACCGCCGGAGTCACAGCCCAGGAGGGCCCAAGTATCATCACTGATCCAGAGACCACCGCCAGAGTCACAGTCCAGGAGGGCCCGAGTATCGTCACTGGTCAGGAGACCACCGCCGGAGTCACAGCCCAGGAGGGCACAAGTATCGTCACTGGTCCAGAGACCACCGCCAGAGTCACAGCCCAGGAGGGCCCAAGTATCGTCACTGGTCCAGAGACCACCGCCGGAGTCACAGCCCTGGAGGGCACGAGTATCGTCACTGGTCCAGAGACCACCGCCGGAGTCACAGCCCAGGAGGGCACAAGTATCGTCACTGGTCCAGAGACCACCGCCAGAGTCACAGCCCAGGAGGGCCCAAGTATCGTCACTGGTCCTGAGACCACCGCCGGAGTCACAGCGCAGGAGGGCACAAGTATCGTCACTGGTCCAGAGACCACCGCCAGAGTCACAGCCCAGGAGGGCCCGAGTATCGTCACTGGTCAGGAGACCACCGCCAGAGTCAGTGCCCAGGAGGGCCCAAGTATCGTCACTGGTCAGGAGACCACCGCCAGAGTCACAGCCCATGAGGGCCCAAGTATCGTCACTGGTCCAGAGACCACCGCCAGAGTCACAGCCCAGGAGGGCCCGAGTATCGTCACTGATCAGGAGACCACCGCCAGAGTCAGTGCCCAGGAGGGCCCAAGTATCGTCACTGGTCAGGAGACCACCGCCACTGCCGGAGTCAGTGCCCAGGAGGGCCCAAGTATCGTCACTGGTTAGGAGACCACTGCCGGAGTCACAACCCAGGAGGGCCCGAGTATCGTCACTGGTCCAGAGACCACCGCCAGAGTCACAGCCCAGGAGGGCACAAGTATCGTCACTGGTCCAGAGACCACCGCCAGAGTCACAGCCCAGGAGGGCCCAAGTATCGTCACTGGTCCAGAGACCACCGCCAGAGTCACAGCCCAGGAGGGCCCGAGTATCGTCACTGGTCAGGAGACCACCGCCAGAGTCAGTGCCCAGGAGGGCCCAAGTATCGTCACTGGTCAGGAGACCACCGCCGGAGTCACAGCCCAGGAGGGCCCGAGTATCGTCACTGGTCAGGAGACCACCGCCAGAGTCAGTGCCCAGGAGGGCCCAAGTATCGTCACTGTTCAGGAGACCACCGCCACCGCCGGAGTCAGTGCCCAGGAGGGCCCAAGTATCGTCACTGGTCAGGAGACCACCGCCGGAGTCACAGCCCAGGAGGGCCAGAGTATCGTCACTGGACCAGAGACCAACGCCGGAGTCACAGCCCAGGAGGGCCAGAGTATCATCACTGGTCCAGAGACCACCGCTGGAGTCACAGCCCAGGAGGGCACAAGTATCGTCACTGGTCAGGTGACCACCGCCGGAGTCACAGCCCAGGAGGGCCCGAGTATCGTCACTGGTCAGGAGACCACCGCCACCGCCGGAGTCATTCCCCTGGAGGGCCCCGGCTGCCACAGCCCCGCTGGGCAATGATGGAACGTCATGCCACACACCAATGCCCAGTGTAGAGAACGTCATGCCACACACCAATGCCCAGTGTAGAGAACGTCATGCCACACACCAATGTCCGTATCAGAACCGCCATGTCAAAGCATCGCTGAACAGGGCAAAGACCGCCATGGCAAAGCACCGCTGAACAGGGCAAAGACCGCCATGGCAAGGCACCGCTGAACAGTCCAGAACCCCCATGTCAAGGCACCGCTGAACAGTCCAGAACCGCCATGTCAAGGCACCGCTGAACAGGGCAAAGACCGCCATGGCAAGGCACCCCTGAACAGTCCAGAACCGCCATGGCAAGGCACCGCTGAACAGTCCAGAACCGCCATGCCAAGGCACCGCTGAACAGGGCAAAGACCGCCATGGCAAAGCACTGCTGAACAGTCCAGAACCGCCATGGCAAGGCACCGCTGAACAGTCCAGAACTGCCATGGCAAGGCACTGATGAACAGTCCAGAACCACCATGTCAAGGCACCGCTGAACAGGGCAAAAACCGCCAATGCAAAGCACCGCTGAACAGTCCAGAACCGTCATGGCAAGGCACCGCTGAACAGTCCAGAACCGCCATGTCAAGGCACCGCTGAACAGGGCAAAGACCGCCATGTCAAGGCACCGCTGAACAGGGCAAAGACTGCCATGGCAAAGCACCGCTGAACAGGGAAAGACCGCCATGGCAAAGCACCGCTGAACAGGGCAAAGACCGCCTTGCCAAAGCCCCGCTAACAGGGCAAGCACCGGGTAGGAATGAATGGCCCGCCACATCAGGCATCCTTATCCCATGTGCAGCTGGGACAGTGACAGGACAGGAACTTTCACGGGGAGACTCATCCAGTCTGAGCACCAGTCCCCCCCAGTACCAGTAGAGACCTGCATCTACTTGAGAGACTGTGGCTTTGCACTCCCCAGGATTGAACAGTGGGCAAGCCACCCACTGTAGAGACTTGTGAGACTGTGGCTTTCCACTCCCCAGGATACATCAATGGGCATGGAGCCCCGTTGTGGATCTGGCTTTGCAGTCATCCGGCTGAGGTGCCCCCCCTTCCCTTCCCCCTGAGGTGCCTGTAGTATTTCAATCTGATTTTGGTCAGGTATCCTTTGTGGGTCTCGCCCATGCATTTTTGGACTGTTGGTGCACGGACATTGTAATTTACATATCTGCACCACTTCTCGTATTGTATATATTTATGACTGATCTTCAAAGATATATCTGAATATTTTTGTATGACATGTATATTGCCACATTACAAGGTTTGACCGAATTTCGCATTGCCTTTTCATTCTTCCGGGGGGATTGTGGGTTGTTACTGTGACTTTTGTGAATGCATTGGTGTGTATGTTGTAATATGCGAGGGTGGGGGTGTTTGGTGGGTGTCCCCCCAACTTTTGCCTCCCCCCTCCCCTGTGTCGTAGGTGCAGTACTCACAGTTGTCTTCTGCGCCTACGTAGCTGTTGGTCGTAGAGGAGCAGAAACACAAGGGCAGGGAGTATTTGGAGTTCCGGCTCCATGGAGTCGTCGTTCCTCGTGGGATGTGTTCAGGCGAGCGTTTTCCCATAGCAAAAGCTGTTTCCGCCGTGTTTTTATCCACGGTGAATCTGCCCCGGAAAAGGTGGCGGATTGACGGGTTATAATACTGTGGGCGGTACATTGTCTTCCGCCTGTCTGTTGGCAGTGACCGCCGCGCTGCTTGTTTGCACCGCCGTGGCTGTCGGTGTGTTAAAGTGGCTGTGTTTGTTGGCGGTTTCCGCCAGGGTCATAATTCCCTTTTTTTGTCCGCCGGACTGTTTGCGGTATTACCGCAGCTTTAACACCGTCTGCCAGGGTTGTAATGACCCCCAAAGTTTTTCTTGGTCAACACCATTGCGTCGCTACTAGTTGAGGGGAGATACATGTCCCTGGATTCTGCTGCTTGAAAGTAAGTGCACACTCTACTCAACTGTGTCTTTTTCAGGAGGCATGTAGGCTACAGCTTAAGTTTCAAGGTAAGGACTCAGAGTGCGAGGTGAAAACTGCTTTTCCCCAGCAAGCCTCCTGCAATATTATCACCTCCATGATTTTCATCATTCAGTACACTCTACCGTGAACAGAGCGATGCTGGACTTAGACACCCTACTACAGTGTTCAACAATAGGGAGTTTATGAAGTGTCGATCTCATGAAGCTTAGGGAGCCAGACACTGGCTGGAGTGATCTTGCTCAAAGCTTCTGGAATGGCAGATTTGGGTTTTAGGTTAATACTGATTTCCTTAGGGGCCATAGTCATGCTGTATGAAACTGTGTGTAGTACCTTAGTATATTGTTGTCCCGTGCCAAATGCCTCAAAACACAAGGAAGGGCAATCACTTCCGATGTGTCCCTCCCAATAGGCCCAAGATAACCAAAGGGTATTTTCCTCTGTAGTATTGCATGAAGCCGCCGGTGAAAAAAGCTTGTAAGCTTTTAACAAGCATTAATCAGGGCTGTGTGTCAGTTCTGTGTCTTGTTTGTTGCCGAAAAATATCCTCCTTGCTTGCCGTGTGGTTTGCCTGTATTGGAGCAATATCTTTCCCAGTCACCATCCCAATGTCAGACAGCCTTTTTGGTCTTTGCTCCCGGCACGAAGCATGCACTGTTCTAGAATGTGATGTTGCTCGGGAGTTGTGTGGGCAAATAAGATGAGATGGGGTCTGGGATTGTCCCTGAGTAGTGGCTCACTTATGGGCTCCACATTGAAGCCCGATATGGCAATGGCAGAAAGGACCCATTCCATCAGCTGCTAGAACATGGCCTCAAATCTCCCTCTGAAGTCTTGCGAAGTGTAGCAAGCATCTCGGGACTTAAAGCATGCCTTGGGTGGCAAAATAACTGGAAAGGGGCTCCCGCTGCCTTGACTTCATCTCATGCATGCAGCGGTCCTCGGGCGGTTCACCTCCACTCAGCCATTATAGTAGGCCATAACCCCTGACCTTGACTTTTTATGAGTGTCGATGCAACCCTAGTATACACTTTGGTCTTTAATGGGGTATTCCACAGTAGTGGATACAGTTCATTGTATTTCTCTTCACGCAATATGTTTATTGATGAACCACTGTTGATAATGAAAGGTATTGAATAATCATTCATTTATGATGTAATCTGGACAGTGTTAGTATGACTTTGCTGCTTTGGCAGGTCGACTTTTTAATCTTTCACTTGATATTGAAATGAAAGAACCATTTGACTTTGATTTAGATGACAAGCAACTTTGTTTGGTGTCAATTTGCCTCAACTAATATCATCGCTCGGCCTTGTGATTTTGAAACGGTCTGGTGGCTAATTTGTTTTCGCGCCATGACACACTTACTTCTTCCTCCACTTTTAACATTGTCACAAAATTGTCCTCTTTCCAACATCCTTTACTTATAGGTCCTATGGCGGGACATATTCCATTGTGTGGAAACAAAAATCCACATCTAAAACATATCTTCTTTTTATGTGTGGAAATCACTTAGGGGGTCATTCTGAGACTGGCGGTCCAAGACCGCCAGGGCCACGGATGACTGAAGCACCACCAACAGGCTGGCGGTGCTTCATTGCCCATTCCGACCGCATACAGCCGCGGTCGGAAAACCGGGTCCGGCGGTTTCCCGCCGGATTTCCCGCCGGATTTCCCGCAGGATTTCCCCCGGCTGGGCGAATCCTCCATGGCGGCGCTGCAAGCAGCGCCGCCATGGGTATTCTCACCCCCTTCCCGCCAGCCTGTTTCTGGCGTTTTTTACCGCCAGGAACAGGCTGGCGGGAACGGGTGTCCTGGGGCCCCTAGGGGCCCCTGCACTGCCCATGCCACTGCCATAGGCAGTGCAGGGGCCCCCTAACAGGGCCCCAGTATGCTTTTCACTGTCTGCCTAGCAGACAGTGAAAGCGCGACAGGTGCAACTGCACCCGTCGCACACCTGCAACACGGCCGGCTCCATTCTGTGTTGCAGGCCCCTTTCCCGCTGGGCCGGCGGGCGCTACCTTAGGTAGCGCCCGCCGGCCCAGCGGGAAAGTTAGAATGGCCCCAGCGGTCTTTTGACCGCGGGGCGGCCGAATGGCGGTTCCCTCCAGGCGGGCGGCGACCGCCACCTGCCGGGGTCGGAATGACCCCCTTAGTGTCCTTCAGTCTTTTGCTTCAACTTACTTTTGAAACTCATGACTGATTCGCTCTGGGCACTTTCGGCATCCATGTCAGTAGCTTTTCTTTCAGCATGCTCTTCAGCTCTGGCAGCCTTCAACACTTGCTTCAGAGTAAGGGCCTCATTTATGAGACCCTAGCACTACTGAAGCATCACCTTTTGCGATGCTCCGGTGACTTTGTGCGGTGCACCATATCTACAAGGCAGCGTTAAGCCACTTTTCCTGGCTTAACACAGTCTTTCAGATATAGGCCGCCCACTCAGTTTTCTGCAGCAAAGAGGAATGCAATGGGTGAGAAATCGTAAACCTGAGGCAGCGCAAAAAACTAATGCCTCCACAGGGGAGGCATTAGAGTGGTGCAACACAGCCACCCGTTTAGAGACACTCTTTACAAAATGTTTTCCCCCTAGCACGAATCCCTACCTAGCTGGTACTAATAATTGAGGGTACACTGATCTAATTCCACCCTCAACTTCAACTACCCCACACCTTCAGTGGTTGATGGTAACTTTTATTTCTCCTAGTTTCTTGCTCTTTCTAAGTGTGCTGCATTCTTCAGCACACATAGAAGGAGCAAATCACTATTAAAGATTGTTTTTTGTGCAGGAAGGTGGCCCTTCCTTCACAAAAACTATCTCCTCTGCAACGCAACCATCCTTGCACCATGGCACAAGGGTAGCTGCATTGGCACTAAGCAGATAATTTAGCGCAGGCACAGGGAGAAGCACAGTGCTGTACAGTATTCTTTTAAAGATGGGGCATCCCTGGGTTTTTCTAAATTGCGCAGCTTGCGGCACTGCGCTGCATCAGTTCCTTGTAGATGACGCCCTAAGAGTTTCTCTCAATGTTTGCCGTCTGAATAAACCTGACAAGCATCCATCAATAACTCTAAGGCACATAGCTTCTTCATCATTAAAATCATTGAACTTATGGTTTGATGAGAGCATCAAGACTTTCCACAATCTTCTCAATGGTGTCACCAACTCTTTGACATTCTTGACTGAAAATGCATCGTTCATAATCAACATTTGATGATGGATTGAACTTGACATGCAACACATTTTAATCTAACAGTACGTTAATTCTTCATCAGTTCTCTGCATTTTCTATAAAACTTTTTTCACACCTTCACTAGCAAGATATTTCAGACACTTGATAATCTTTCTGTTATCATTCTCTTCAAGTGTGTCAATGAAATCCTCAAATGTCTCTATCCAAGCAGTCGATCTATCACCAATATTTTGATTTTCGGCGGTATTGAAAGTTGTTGGTGGTTTCAGGCAGGCGGCAGCATTATAAACTAGTGTGGACCTTACTGACTTTGAGAGTAGCGTGCTCTCTGATGCTATTTTATGACTATGTTTATTCAAACTTTCTCCAAAGTCTTTGGACGTGTGAGCCTCAGGATCATCTTTAAAATTAATTCAAACTATGTCTTCTCTCTTAGCTGCCATCATCAAAATTTAACGAATACAACTGTTGCCTTCAACTCTTTGCTCTTTGAAGACCTATGACGTTGTTCTGAGCCCCATGCGGTGGCCTGGTGGGCACCGCTTTGTGTATGAAAAGCTCTGTAAGCACAACCCTGAGCACTTCTCCTTGAGCCACTCTGTCGAATGCTGTGGCACGATGACTCGCATTAGCGTGCTCTATAAGTTATTTTTTTCTTTCTTTCTACAGGTCAGTTTGTATTTTCTGACATCTGGTGGATCTCTGCCTTGCAGCACTTTGGAAACCTGGTTGTTTCTGCCTTTATCAGTTGAAGATAAAAAAGACTTCACTGAGAAGTCTACGCATCATTGGTGAAGAAGCTACGACAAAAACCATACTAAAACACACCATTGGGTGATTGCACAAAATAAAGTTACATATAGTCACTGGCACAGACTGGCTCCTGGGGATCCAGCCTTCCCTTCTGCACATCCTTTCCCAGGGAGTTTAGTGGTTCAAAGTTCATCCTTTAGGCTTGCCTTTAAAAACCCAAACATGTCTGGGCTCTTTAGTTGCTACCTGCATGCCCTCTAAAGTGTGGCAGCTTTAGTTGTGCCCAACCTTCCAAACCACCTACTGGACCTCTTTATGGAGGTTGTGGAAGATGGACAGGATGCGCCCAGGCACACTGTAAATGCAGCCTGGACACTACTAATTGTTTGGCCTGGGCCATTGGATGGTCTATCACTTTAAAAAGACATGCATGTCTTTGATCCACTGATTACTATGCAGCTGTGCAAAATACGCTAATCGATATACTTTTCAACGGAGAATGCCTATTTGACAAAAATGCAGATGATGCCAAGGAATGACTTAAAGAAGGCAGAGTAACTGCCAGATCATTAGGACATCAGTCCTTTCCAACCTGTCAGGAACCATATCTCTTTCCGAGTGGTTTTGAGAGATAGCTTGAAGCACAAGTTTGGGACAGCACCATTTCATCCTCCTCTATAGAGTATGAGGAAAAGGATGGGCTGAGCACCTTCCACCTACCTATTCTTGTTCCCCAGAACTATCAGTGAAGCAGCAGTAGTTCTTCTGTGAAGGAGCATGTCATGCTGGTGGGAGAAAGGGTGTCCTATTTTTCTATAGGCCTGTATGGCCATCACTTCATACTGTTAGGTCCTTCAGATAGTAGAGAAGGGGTGCACCATACCTTCCTACCTCGATGACCCCCTGTTCCATGACCCACACGGACATCGGTGAATCCTGCAGCAGGAAGTGACAGTCCTACTGCAGTTGACCTAAGCATCTTAAGTCTTAACATAGGTGAGAGTGGTGGTGTCACCCCATCACAGTATTCCTAGATGACTGGGTCACAAAGATTAGTTTGCCTGAGTAGGTGTCCCATCATGTCCTCTTGAGGGCTTCACTGCTTTTTAAATTGGGATTTTCGATAAATTGTCCTAATTCTCACATAGGGCTCTCCCAGCACCTCCTGTTGATTGGGGTAATACTGGATTACATCAATCTTTGGGCCTTCCATCCTCCACAGAGTATCTGAAACATTTGAGTGTTCTAAATGGTAGCGCTTATACAGGTCCTGAAGGTCCTATGATTGGGTTATTTTTGGCATCTTGCATCCTACTGGTCACACATGCAGGCTGATACATAAGGGCTCTTCAGTGGTGCCTCTGCAAGCAGTTGTTCCAGCACAGGTGAGGATTGTCAGGATCCATTGTGGTCTCCAGGGTTGCTGCAGCGGTGTCCACCTGATTCGAGGAAGACCATTGTGTCCCCATTTAGCATCGACCATGATAGTAATGGATGCTTCCACTTTCAGGCAGGTGGGCATTTGGAAATATGTGGAGATCAGAGGCCTCTGTTTAGCAGAAGGGCAAAAATTCCACCTCAATTTGCTGGGATTGAGGGCTATCCGGCTGGCACACCCTTCTCTTCAACGTTTGTTCACCCAGATCTTGGTGGACAACATTAACATGATGTGATACTTGTACAAACAGGGAGGAGTGGATTCCTAGATTTCCTGTCATGAAGACATCAACATGGTTTATGGCTGGTGTCCAATCACTTAGCAAGATCCATCAACATAGCAGGCGACAGCCTAAGTTGACTTTATCTTGCCAAACATGAGTAGCACCTTCACCAGGAAGTAATCCAGGATCTTTCTGCACTTTTTAGCATACCTCAGTTAGATTTATTCACAACTCAGAACTCATTGCTAGAAATTCTTTGTTCTGCATTATTTGCTGCAAGACGTCTTGGGGTAGGCCTAGGAAGAAATGTAATTCCGCTTGTGGAGTTTATGGAATTCAGGTGACTACGTGTTATGTGTGTAATACAGAGCTCAAATCCCGGCCCGTGGCGGAATTATATTTCCGTTGGTGCATTTGTGGCTCTGTAAACATGTGCCTCGAGCGCCAATAAGATTTACCGCCCACAAGTGCTATTTCCATCTGCCATGGAGCCTTCCTGTACCATTTTGTGATGCCAGCAAATCACCACAGGGTGTGCCTGTGGTTCTTGAGTAGATTTGCAACTAGAGAAGCGGGTAAGTCAACTTGAAAGTGCCTTTTCAAGTGAATATTCTACTCGAGTGGACGGTTTAGGTTGTTTCTTAGTGTGAAAATATTATTTTTTGCTTCACTTTTTTTTCAACAGGAAGAAAGTGCCCCGGAGACTCCAACTTCCTCTTCCTGTCCAGAAGTGTCCTCCCAGTACTTTGTCCATCTCCTGGTCACTTTTGGATTTCAAAGTGAAAAGATCACTCTCTTTGTCTGATGTTCCTATGGCATATATACTGTAGGATTTTAAGGACTTTGTTTTTGTGACATTACAAGTAAGTTAAAAAAAAGCTTGGATAATGGTATTGTTTGATAGAGGGCATGCACTAGTTTTTTTACTTGTTCTTTTATTCAGTTTTTAAATGTGATTGTGATTGTAGCCTGGAATTGCAGTAGTGACCTAGTATTTGTTTTGCATTTAGTTTTTTTTATCTTTTATAAGGGAAAAAGGTTGCACAGGTAAGTACATTTTACTATGTGGCCTGGTCTGCCCACATGTCATCCAGACCCATTCATTGGCTATATGAAATAACTGTTGCTGTGGTATAAGTTGGTAACTTTTATGATTTAGGCAAGGGATGGCATTGGATTAAATTAAAAATTTGATTTTTCATGAATCTTTGTGCAAAAAGTGTATTTTGGTTTTGTAATATCATGCCTTGGGAGGATGTGGGGTGTTGTAAACATTTTCACATCAGCTCTAATTTTCATTTGCTTCGCTGAATTGATGGTAGTGTTTTAGTATGCCTCCCTTGGCTGACTAGAGTGTGTTGGCCATATGCTGCCATTTTATCTTTGTTCTCCATGCCATGTGGCCAACTGCCATTTTGTGTAGTCAGTGTCCATAGGCCTGCATGTGCACTTGTTGTCCATGCCTCCTTGCTTCTTGTTGTTATTTTACCATGTGGCCGACAGCCATTTTGTGCAGCCAGTCAGGGTGCTTTTGCCATAGGCCTGCATGTGTTACTCCTTGCTTGTTGTTTGACAGTGTGGCCGGCGGCCATTTTGTGTAGCTAGACAGTATTCTTTTGCCATAGGCCTGCATGTGTTCTTTGTTGTCCATGCCTTGTTGTTGTTTGACCATGTGGCTAGTGGCCGTTTTGTGGGGGCAGTCACTGCGCATTTGCCATAGGCCTGCATGTTTTCTTTGTTGTAAATGCCTCCTTGCTTGTTATTGCTGTTTGACCATGCGTCTGGCAGCCATTTTGTGCAGCCAGGCACTGTGTTAAGTCCCTTTTTTCAGTTTTTAAAGCAATTATGTAGGTACATTGATAGAAAAGGGCTATACCTTTTTTTTTCTTTTTTTCCCCTGATATCAGTTTAATGTGTTTGAGGATCATTGTAGTACATGAATGAATAGTATTTAGATAATATTCTATGCATTTTTCCATTTTCCCCAGCATCTCCTTGCCTCCCAATGGATTTATAAGCCCCTAGTGATACACCAGCAATTACTTTTTAACCCCTTCTGTGCCCAGGATGTAATGGTTACGTCCTGAGGCACAGTGCTTGTGTGCCCAGGACTTAACCATTATGTCCTGGGCACAGAGCCAAGAGGGAGCGTTAGCGCTCCCTCTGTGGGGTTCCCCCCACCCCCCCAAGGCAGGGATGGAAGGGGAAGACCTTTCCCTTCCACCCCGACCCCCCCCACCCCCCTCTGTAAAATCAGCGCGTGATCGCACGCTGACTATCACAGAGGCACGATCGGAAGAGAAATGCAAAGCATTTCTCTTCCGATCACGTGGCGGAGGCCGGAGAGACTTCAAAGGGAAGGAAATGAATTTCCTTCCCTTTGAAGTCTCTCTGAGCGTTTTAGTAGCCTTCCGGCTGATAAAACGCCCACTAGACACCAGGGATTTTTTTTTATAAGAAATTGGCATGAGGGAGCGACCCCTTGGGCAAAGGTCGATCCCAGGAAGGGCATTTTTTTAAGGCCTTTTCTGCCCCCCAGGGGGCAAATTATATTTAGGCTATTTCTGCCCCCCTTGGGGGCAGATTGGCCTATTTTTATGAGGCCAATGTGCCCCCAAGGGGGACAGAAACCACTAGACACCAGGCAGTTTTTTTTTTTCTTCGTGAATTTCACGCAAGGGGACCGACCCCTTAGGCAAGGGTCGTTCCCCTGGGGGGTAAATTTATTTTAAGCCATTTCTGCCCCTCTGGGGGGCAGATCAGCCTATTTTAATTAGGCAGATCTGGCAGAAACCACTAGGCACCATGGATTTTTGTTGTTGTCGTTGTTTTACAGATGGGGAGCGACCCCTTAGGCAAGGGTGGCTCCCCTGGAGGGGCACACTGTATTTAGGACATTTCTGCCCCCTTTAGGGGCAGATCGGCCGATTTTAGGTCAATCTCTCCCCAAGGGCGGCAGAAACCACTAGGCACCGGGGGCAATTTTTTTTTGCGCCAATGTCACGCAAGGGGAGCGACCCTGTAGGAAAGGGTCGCTTCCCTGGGGGTTGGGGTGGCAAATTTATTTTAGGCCATTGTTCTTAGGCCGATCTGCCCCGGGGGGGCAGAAACCTCTAGGCGCCAGGGCTTATTTTTTTGAGTGTTTTCTGTTTTTGTTTGTTTTTTTAGTGATGGGGAGCGACCCATTAGGCAAGGGTCGCTCCCCTGGGGGGCAAATTGTATTTAGACCATTTCTGCCCCGCTTGGGGACAGATCGGCGGATTTTAGTTCAATCAGCCCGAAGGGGTTCAGAAACAACTAGACACCGGGATCTTTTTTTTTGCACCAATGTTACGTGAGGGGAGCGACCCCGTAGGCAAGGGTTGCTCCCCGGGGGAGTTGAGGGGCAAATTTATTTTAAGCCATTTCAGCTCGCACTATTGTTATTAGGCTGATCTGCCCCCGGGGGGCAGAAACCTCTAGGCGCCAGGGCTAATTTTTTTTGTGTGTTTTTTTTGGTTTGTTTGTTTTTTTAGAGATTGGGAGCGACCCATTAGGCAAGGGTCGCTCCCCTGGGGGGCAAATTTTAGTTAGACCATTTCTGCCCCCCTTGGGGGCAGATCAGCCGATTTTTGTTAGGCCAATCTGGGCACAAGGGATTGGTGTGTGTGTATGCGTGTGTTTTTTCTTAAGGGGGGGCAGCCCCTTGTGTAAGGGTCGGTCCCCATGGGGGAAGATTACTGTTGGCCATATCTGTCCCCCATTGGGGGCAGATGGGCTAATTTTTGGAAGGCCCATCTGCCCCCAAGGGGGGGCAGAAAGCCCACCAGAGGCCAGGGAAGTTTTTGTTTAAAAAATAAGAGGGTGGGGTATGGCCATACCCCCACCCCAAATAAATGGGGCCAAAGTTGTTCTGCCCACTAGTGGGCAGATGGGGCAATTATCCCTGATCCACACCCCTGGGGGACAGAAAGTCTACTAGTTGCCAGGGAAGTTTTTTAAAAAACAAAAAATATTGGGGTGGTGGCTACCAACCAGTATGGGCCTTGTTACGCTGCCACCTCAACTAAATGGGGTAACAGTCTTTCAGCTCTCCCCCGCACTCTAAAACATCTTATCCCACAGCAAGCAAGAAGACATTTGATTATTTTGTGTTTTAGTTTTACATTTGGGCCATGAGAACTTGGCTTACTCTCAAAATCGTCCCACTTGGAATTGTGAGGGCTGCATTTTATGGACTTTGGGACGCTGCCATGTAGAAAAATCTGGGTGATTCCAGGGTGGTGTGTTTCACATGCACCCGCACCATTTTTGTACCCACAATCCCCTGCAAACCTCCAACTTTGCTGGAAATCACACATTTTTCCCACGTTTTTGTGATGGAACCTTCCGGAATCTGCAGGAATCAACAAAATTCCTACCACCCAGCATTGTCTCATCTATACCAATAAAAATTCTGCTGCACTTGTCAGCTTAAATTTTTTTTTTGCAAACTGCCCTTTTGGACCCTCTTTATTCCCCCTCAATATCGACATGTTTTTGGCTCTTCCCTTTCACAAGCACTTGGCCCACCTACACAAATGAGGTATCATTTTTACCAGGAGACTGAGGGGAACATTGGGTGGTATGAAATGTGTCCCAGTGCGGTGATCCCACACAGAAATGTGGGATATTTTTTATTTTTTAGCTAAATTTGAGGTTTGCTGACGATTCTGGGTAAGAAAACATTGGGGGATCCACGCAAGTCACACCGCACTGGACTCCCTCGGGTGTCTAGTTTTCAGAAATGTCTGGGTTTGGCAGGTTTCCCTAGAAGGCTGCTGAGCCCAGGACCAAAAACGCAGGTGCCCCCCTCCAAAAACAGGTAGTTTTGTATTTGATAATTTTGATGTGTCCAGATAGTGTTTTGGGGCATTTCCTTTCGTGAGCGCTAGGCCTACCCACACAAGTGAGGTACCATTTTTATCGGGAGACTTGGGGGAATGCTAGGTGGAAGGAAATTTGTGGCTCCACTCAGATTCCAGAACTTTCTGTCACCGAAATGAGAGGAAAAAGTGTTTTTTGGCCAAATTTTGAGGTTTGCAAAGGATTCTGGGTAACAGAACATGGTCAGAGCCCCACAAGTCGCCCCATCTTGGATTCTCCTAGGTGTCTAGTTTTTAGAAATGAGCTGGTTTGCTAGGTTTCCCAAAGGTGCCGGCTGAGCTAGAGGCCAAAATCCACAGGTAGGCACTTTGTACAAAACACCTCTGTTTTCTGTGAAAAAATGTGATGTGTCCACGTTGTGTTTTGGGCCATTTCCTTTCGTGGGCGCTAGGCCTCCCCACACAAGTGAGGTACCATTTTTATCGGGAGCCGTGGGGGAACGCTGGGTGGAAGGAAATTTGTGGCTCCTCCCTCTCAGATTCCAGAACTTTCTATCACCGAAATGAGAGGAAAAAGTGTTTTTTTGGTCACATTTTGAGGTTTGCAAATGATGCTGGGTAACAGAACCTGGTCAGAGCCCCAAAAGTAACCCCATTTTGGATTCCCCTAGGTGTGTAGTTTTAAAAAATGTGCTGGTTTGCTAGGTTTCTCCAGGTGCCGGGTGAGCTAGAGGCCAAAATCGACAGGTAGGCACTTTGTAAAAAACACCTCTGTTTTCTGTGAAAAAAATGTGATGTGTCCACGTTGTCTATTGAGACATTTCCTTTCGTGGGCGCTATGCCTATCCACACAAGTGAGGTACCATTTTTATCGGGAGACTTGGGGGAACACTGGGTGGAAGGAAATTTGTGGCTCCTCTCAGATTCCAGAACTTTCTGTCACCGAAATGAGAGGAAAAAGTGTTTTTTTGGCCAGATTTTGAGGTTTGCAAAGGATTCTGGGTAACAGAACCTGGTCAGAGCCCCAAAAGTAACCCCATTTTGGATTCCCCTAGGTGTGTAGTTTTAACAAATGTACTGGTTTGCTAGGTTTCTCCAGGTGCCGGCTGAGCTAGAGGCCAAAATCGACAGGTAGGCACTTTGTAAAAAACACCACTGTTTTCTGTGAAAATATGTGATGTGTCCACGTTGTGTTTTGGGCCATTTCCTTTCATGGGCGCTAGGGCTACCCACACAAGTGAGGTACCATTTTTATCGGGAGACTTGGGGGAACACAGAATAGTAAAAGAAGTGTGAAAAAGGCGCCCATTTGAGAAATGCCATGTAATTCACATGCTAGTATGGGCACCCCGGAATTCAGAGATGTGCAAATAACCACTGCTTCTCAACACCCTATCTTGTGGTCATTTTGGAAAATACAAAGGTTTTCTTGATACCTATTTTTCACTTTTTATATTTCAGCAAATTAATTGCTGGATACCCAGTATAGAATAAAAACCCAAGGTGCAGCTCATTTATTGGCTGGGTACCTAGAGTTCTTGATGAACCTACAAGCCCTATATATCCCCTGCAACCAGAAGAGTGCAGCTGACGTAACGGTATATTGCTTTTAAAAATCTGACATCGCAGGAAAAAGTTACAGAGTAAAACGTGGAGAAAAATGGCTGTTTTTTTCACCACAATTTCATTATATTTTTATTTCAGCTGTTATTTTCTGTAGGAAACACTTGTAGGATCTACACAATGACCCCTTGCTGAATTCAGAATTTTGTCTACTTTTCAGAAATGTTTAGCTTTCTGGGATCCAGCATTGGTTTCTCACCCATTTGGTCACTAACTGGAAGGAGGCTGAAAGTACAAAAAATTGTAAAAATGGGGTATGTCCCAGTAAAATATCAAAATTTTATTGAAAAATTGGGTTTTCCAATTCAAGTCTGCCTGTTCCTGAAAGCTGGGAAGATGGTGATCTTGCCACCACAAACCCTTTGTTGATGCCATTTTCAGGGGAAAACTATGAGCTGCCTTCTGCAGCCCTTTTTTCCCATTTTTTTGAAAAAAACAAAATTTTCACTGTATTTTGGCAAATTTTTTGTTCTCCTTCAGGGGAACCCACAAAGTGTGGGTACCTCTAGAATCCCTAGGATGTTGGAAAAAAAGGATGCAAATTTGGCGTGGGTGGCTCATGTGAACAAAATGTTATGAGGGCCTAAGCGCGAACTGCCCCAAATAGCAAAAAAAAGGCTTGGCACAGGAGGGGGAAAGGCCTGGCAGCGAAGGGGTTAAACATTTTCCCTCTACCACCTCCCTGCCATGGGTCTCTTATGTCATTGGCACACATCAGCATTCATTTAGTAAGGATTATGTAATTATTCCCTGCACCTCCTGCCCGCTATAGGTGCACACCACAATTACGTTTTTAAGGATCATGTCATTTTCCCCTGCACCCCATCCGCCATAGGCACACGCAGGCATTCATTTTTTATGGATTATTCTATTTTTTCTTGTACCCCCTGCCTGCCATAGGTACACACCAAAATTCATTTTTTAAGGATTATTCCTTTTTCCCCTGCAACCCCCTGCCTACCATAGGCTTACACCAGCATTCATTTTTTAAGTATTATCCATTTTACCCTGCACCACCTCCCTGCCATAGGCGCACACCAGCATTCTTTTTTTAAGGATTATTATGTTTTCCCTGCAGCCACCTGTCTGCCACAGGTGTCTCTCCTTAGATGCACTTAAATCAGGCAGTTATACCTGTATGTTGGTATCCTGGCAGAAATATGATGTTATTATGTGGATTGGAATGGATACACTATTGTTGTTAATTATTCAGGATAACCTTACTTAATTATATTGTTTGTACTATAAATAATTCACAGGGCAAAAATGTCACATTTTACCAAACGTTTTTCTTGTTTGTTTGCTTTCAGGCGCACAAGACTTGGGATATCACCCACAGTACTGACAAATAGAAGGCTGTCACAAAGTGATGTGACCACACCATGTGAGTCCTCCTCAGCTTCAGCTTGTGTAGCTAGGTGCCAGCTGACAGACCTTAAAGATGGCCCCAAAGAATGGTGCTGGCAAGAAAGTGGCTAGTGAGGAGGAGAAGAAGAAGTAGATTACCACCACTGGCTTGCTTAATCACAGAACCACCCCAATCTAATCCCCAGCCCATGTCTTTCAGCTAGGCAGCCACTGCAATCATGGCGATGACCACTGAGTCTGAACTGGATTTGTCTCAGTCACAAATCATTGCTAGAAAGAGAGCATAGTACTAAAAGTATTAGTATTGTGGAAAGGGATGAGGATGAGCCAGTGATGGTCTATTTGGAAACTAGCTCAGTTGACACAGATATTAACCCCCCCCATTCAACCAGCTCAGAGGGATGTGGAACTGGTTCCACCATCATCAGCTTCCATATTTTAAGGCCTCCATTAAAACCTGCATCCACCACTATCTCAGTTGAAGTATGCACTGCAGAGAGGCAATCAACACACCCACCGACCTCCAATTCTTTAGCTGTTGACAGTTGGCCACTAAAGATTTTTTCCTCCCCAGTTTTGGACTTTTTTACGATTAACAAGCAGGAGGATAACATTGCAATATGCTCCATTTGCCACACTAGTGTTTGTAGAGGGAAGCCATGTTCACACTATGACACTGGAGGGCAAATGACCCATATGAAAAAAAATCATGCAATATGGTGGGAGGAGCACCTTAAAAAAATAGGTGGCGATGGTGAGGAGAGAGGAATCAGCTCTGGATACGGTGGGAGGTGAGGAAGAAGAGGGTGACAGCTTTACACAAAGCAGCCCTATTGTCAGCAGTACACCAGCACCACTTGCAGTAGTAACCTCCTAATGGGACAAGACTCAGATGGATTCACCACCACATACAGTGATTCCCCCAAGACACACATTGGTTCTACCACCTCTTGATTTTCTCGAAGTCGCCTGTATCAGTGGCACCACAAAAAAAAAAAACAATCCAGGCTACTATTACGGGCAGGTTTAGGCAGGAGGGGCCCTATGAACGCAACCACCCAATGGCACATTTTGTATAATGGGAAGATGGCTGAAATGTTAGTGCTGTACCTTCTCTATTTTTCTTTTGTGGAAGGAGTGGAATTTTGACAATTTATGAAAACCATCTGTCTGAAATGGAAGGTTTCCAGCTGGACTTATTTTGTCAGAGTTGCTATTCCAGCACTCCATCATGGGGTGCTGCAATTGGTTGAACAAGTTTGCCATCCGAGTGCTGTTAACACTATCCACCTAACGACAGACATGGACCTGTTGTCAAGCAGCAGATTACGTATATATCACTGCACACTGGATCTCTTCTATGGGGTTAGGAAACAGCTGTCTGTAGGGCTCAGTGTTGAGGAAACTTTTAAGTGATTGTGGCAGCATGCAACAGTAATGATATTCACCATGGAGAAATCCCATACAACTGCAAACATCTTGGAAGACTTTAACAAGGTGTTTGAATGACTGTGACCCAGATGTCTCAGAATTTGATTTTTTGCCACAGACAATTGTAATCAAGTCCATGGCAGATGGTGGATATTTCAGGGTCCTGTGTTTGGCACATTGCATCAACCTGATTGTCCAGGACTTTCTAAAAAAAGAAGACATAGGTGGTCATTCCGACCTAGGCGGGCGGCGGTTGCCGCCCGTCCGTCGGAATCCGCCTGAATACCGCCCCGCGGTCAATTGACCGCGAGGGGTATTCTGACTTTCCCGCTGGGCCGGCGGGCGATCTGATTCAGATCGCCCGCCGGCCCAGCGGGAAAGCGCCTTCCACAAGGAAGCCGGCTCGGAATCGAGCCGGCGGAGTGGAAGGCGTGCGACGGGTGCAGCAGCACCCGTCGCGCTTTTCAGTGTCTGCATCGCAGACACTGAAAAGCCTAGTTGGGCCCTGTTAGGGGGCCCCTGCCGTGCCCATGCCATTGGCATGGGCACGGCAGGGGCCCCCAGGGGCCCCGCGACCCCCCCCTACCGCCATCCTGTTCATGGCGGCTTTCCCGCCATGAACAGGATGGCGGTAGGGGGGGTCAGAATCCCCTCGGCGGCGCAGCGAGCTGCGCCGCCTTGGAGGATTCTAAGGGTCAGTGGAAAACCGGCGGGAGACCGCCGGTTTTCCCGTTCTGACCGCGGCCAAAGCGCTGCGGTCAGAATGACCAAGGGAGCACCGCCGGCCTGTCGGCGGTGCTCCCGCCCCCGTTGGCCCTGGCGGTAGGGAACCGCCAGGGTCAGAATGAGGGCCATAGTCAGCCACATACTGACCACCTGCTGAAGAATCTGCACTAATTACAGCCATTCTTTCAAAACTTGGAAGCAGTTGAAAATCATTCAGCATGCTAATAGAGTAACAGTGAAAGCCGTCCTACCGAAGGTGCCAGCATGTTGGAACGCTACCTACTACATGTTGCAACTTCTGTTTAAGCAGTTTAGACCAATCACTGATTGTGTCCCTCAAAGAGGAAGGGATGCAACTGGGAAATAATTGACCATGGAGATGGACAAATGGAGCCTAGTCAAATGCCTGACACAAAGGCTACTTCCTTTTGAGGGTTTTACATGGGAAGTCGGCAAAGAGGACTGTACAATGAGCCAAGCTACCTTGTTGCTGCATTTGCTACAGGACCAGTTAAAAATAGTGCTGCAGAGGATTGCCGGTGTGAACAAAGAGTTGATTGAGAGCTTGATCCTTCTCTTGGCTGTTATTCCAAGGCTGCAAAGAGAGATTGTGTCCTCCAAAGAATACATTAGTGCCACAATACTTGATCCACAGTACAAAAAAATACTGGCCACTTTCATTCTTTTTTCGAGAGGGGATGTTTCACTTTAGAAGATGTGGATTGTTGAACAAGCAAGAGACCTAGTAGAAGAAAGCCTGGAAGTTAGGGACCCAGGCGGACGTTCTGGCATGCAGCCTTCAGCCTCCAGGGAGGACAGTGCTGTTTTCTCACAGCTTCCAATACTAGCAATGCTAGCAACAGCACGAGCAACATCACCAGCAACAACACCAGCAATAGGTGAATTGTATCCAACCTCTGCAATGGGTTAGTTTCAAGTGGCAGGGCTTAAGTGAAGTGCAGAAGTACAGAGGTCAAGCAGGTGCCAGCACGAATGACCAGTTAGTGGATGGTCGAAGACTAGCTGGATGACGCAAAAAAGATGTGCCTGGATCAAAATCCACTGGTCTATTGATAGATGTGGCAATGGCCAGAGCTCAGCAGACTTTCAATAAAGTGTCTGGATTGTCTGGGATTCAGCCTGTTTGGTGAGCGTGTGTTTAGTGCAGTTGGTGCAGTTGTCACAGTCAGAAGGAACAGTCTCGCTCCTCAAAACATGGATAGATTGACCGTGGTTAAAATGAACCAACAGTTCAGATATGCGATTACACTTTTCCTGAAACAGGAGGAGGATGACGGTGATTGGTCAGGCTGAGGTGTGTTAGCTGACCAATGTCTGAGTTGAACCCTCTGAGTTTGAGGATAAACTCTACTTCCCTGACTGAGCAGACCACTATAAAAGTTTCACTATATCATCAAACTGTTTTTTAAAACAAAAAAATGGATGTAGTTAGAGGAACATGATTAGATATTTTGTGTCTGACTTATTCAGCCCCACCATTTATTCACATGTATGGCTAGATTGAAGTTGGACCACCTTCTCATTCCCCTAAAGGACATGAAGACAATGTCTGCCTCCGTCCCAAGCCTACCCTTCTTTTTCTTTTACCTATCTGTGCAGTCCCAGTAAAAACATTAATTTACAGGACTGCAGAGTGTTGCTTCCATGGGAAAGACTAAAGAGGCTATACAAAATGACAATTGTGAACCACAGTGCTTGCATTGGAACAGGTAACTATTGCACCAATGAATGCTTATATTATATTGAGTGAGTGAGAATGATGGTGATTCATGTGGCGGCAGACAGTGAGGGTGTTGAACTAATTTGTAAACTTGATTGTGATGATTTGCAATGTTTGGAGGCTTATGGGTGTTTTTTCCTGATGATGATGAGCCATTTCACACTTAACTAGATTTACTTGGATAGTCCACTCCTTGCTGTACTTATTTCTCATCTTCAGAGACAGTACCAGTCAGTTGTGTTAATGAGTACAAATCTACACAAAAAGCTCAAATTCTTTGCTCTTCTTATTCATCAGCAGCAATGCACTACAGGTCTATCTCTCTTAATCCCAATTGGGTCAGTAGTCATACTGATTTGTCAGGCCTCACAGCGGGACTACCTTAACAGCCAGAAGAAGGAAGTTACCTACTTCAAAGGGAAACCCACATGATGATAATGACTCAAAGCGGCCTACTCAGCCCTGTGGACTGAAGAGAGGTGTAATTGGGAAATGTTGAGTGGTGCTAGTGTGCTAGCTCAATTATCAGACTCCTCTATTATGTGGTTGAGGTCAAGGGGGATATACCTGAAGATAGACATGATTTGTCACATGATGGATTTATGACAGTTGTGAGATTAATCATCCAGGTACATGCAGCTACTTGTCTGGGACTGGTTGTCAAATTGCTCTCACTTCTTAGTTAATGAGTGATCATGACTGTAGCAGTCTATGCTCTTGCTCCACCTCTGCCATGAAGCTTACCTTCTATCATTCTCCTTGACTCTTTAATATCATTACTGTTTAGTGATCCAAAAGCCTTTTCTTCTTCTGCATGAAAGGGGTAAGTTCCATAACACCCTTGCTTACCTTACTTGATCAGTTAAGCCAAGCACCCAAGACAGATATTCTGTGAAGAATGCTGATGCACTGCGGAGTTTGTATTTATATACAGTATCATTTTTCTTTTAACAATCATAATTTTTAGAAATGTGTGGGTTCACTCCTCCATAATTTGTATTTTTCAAACCTAGATGACAGAACATTTAGATATTAGTTGGGTCTCTTTGGTTAAAGGACTGTTTGCAATGCATTTCACCGAACTGTATCATTCCTTCATTTCCTTACACAATAGATTTGATAATGATGATGATGGTGTGCTGCTCATTGCCATGATGAATATTGTTGTGTAGTGTTTGTCTTTGTCACACCTTTCCCCAACTCCTCGTTTCCATCAACTCAGCAAACCCCAACCCTCTTCCTCCAGGTTGTGAGATATATTGATGTGTGACTAATAAATTTATACCATAACTGGATGACACACTTGGTAGGGCGGATATGGTGAAAGTGACTCTCTGTGGAAACTTTTTACCTGAGCAATAACCCATGCCAGCCCCGCTTACCCATCCAGGCATCAAAGGAACATATATCATCATTCAATTCATCATCATACAGCAGTATCAGAATAATATCTGTTCAAGTGTTCCATGATAGGTAGTTGTATTAGCGTCCACTATCTTTACTGATTCACAAAGTTAAAGTTGCACTTTTGCTGTAAGTTTACTCTTGTAGTTTAACTGAACTGTCAGATATCTACCATTACAAGTAGTAACCTTATGAGTAGTGACTAACTAGTAGCAGTAACTACTTTTAAAGTAAGCAAAATGGATTACTTACTACTCTCAAAGTTAGTACCTGTAAAGGTACTGATGGAAAAGTTACAAGTCATAAACTTACACTGCACGAGTCAGGAAACTAACACTAAGTTATGATAATATATAACCCATTAACTCTTTGTTTTCTTTCAGTCTAGTTGCCTGTGGTGTATAATAATTCTTCTGAATAATCCTACAGTTAGAGTCCACCTAGGTTGGGGTGAGTCCTCACTTGTGATGACTTCCCTGTTAGTGCTAGCCTGCTACTACTACCATCACCATTAAGAAGGTACTTTGGAAAACCCTGCAAAAATGTTTTGAAAGATTGAGAGAGGTAGCAGCCATCACTTCATCTATTCAGGTAAGAGAACCAAGAAGTGAAGTGAACTAGCTTAATTAGTACCTTCTACTGAAGATTAGGATTTTTTATGTATAGTGATGGCAACAGGCGTAGACAGAACGTAGTAGGGCATGGGCATAACTATCTGGTATACTTTGGTGAGTTGCTGGGTGCTGCAATAGTGACAAAAGTTATCTTCATCAAGCAATAATAGAGGCTTAGTCTTTGTTGTTCCCACTCTGAGAGAGGGGTATTCTTTGTGTAGAAATAAAGTAAGTAGCCTAGGAAATAAATATATGGCAAGAGACTTCAGAATCACTTCAGGGACTTCAGATAGTGAAAGTCTAGGGGGAAAAGTTGATGCACAGCAGCCTTTTGTCAATAAAAAAAACAGAAGGCTATTCTAAGTACAAAGACAAAATACAGATTGCGAGTGATATGCAAGAAACAAACTACCCACCGCTCTCCCCAAACAAATAGCACCAATGTCCCATCAATGTCCAAAGTCCAAACATTTCCCCAACTTCATTCCCAATTCCCATCCTCTCCACCCACAACAAAACTCCCTCCCGCCAAAAATAGTCAATTAAAAAAAGTTCTTTCTAAAGGGAATCTAGGTGGGTGTGAAGGCATGCCAATTCTTGAGCCAGGTTCTGCTGGCCCACACAAATCAGTGACAGCTCACAAAAGGAGTGGTGTTGGAGGAGGTCTATTGTTGATGATGAAGTCTGGGTTATTCCACTGGGTGGCAGCAGTGGTCAATCCTGGCCACTGCTGGTGCTGGCAATGGTACAGCCGGGATAAAGACAGCAGGCCAAGCAGGCTGGAGGGATCGTAGTACATACCTCTTCCATCTCCTCCTCCAAAGCCACCAGTAGTGATTTTCTGCCACAATGTCCTCCATCATGTGGTGCCACAGCTGAGTGGCTATTTCCTGCCAGGATGGAGGAGGAACAGCAGCAGGAGTAGCTATTTCAAGAAAGAAAAAAATGAAAAGCACAAATTGTAATGCTCAGTGCAAACACTTGTTTATAGTGGCACAGTAGCAGAACATTTCGGTTCCCCATTGGCCATTGACATTTTTGATGTCATTAGTCACAGGGCCCCGTTTTCCCCACACATGCATCACACAATAGCACTGACTGCAAGGAATTAAGCCAGAATAGCACCTTACATTTAAAGGATTTCATAGTGAAACTAAACAGACACTTTGGCCCGCATTATGACATTGGCGATGAATCCCGCTTACCGCCACACTGACGGCGCGGATATCCGTTCACCATATTATGACACACACACACACCAATCTGACAGAATTTAGCCACATGCACAAATCTGCCAGACCAAAGGTCAGTGTTAAACTGGCGGACCCAAAACCCATACCGTTATGCCAACAAAACAACGTCCATCACATTATGACCCATGAATCATCACGGCGGACATTCAACCAAGGTAAACCATTGGCGGCACATACCACTGGGCTCAGAATGGACACCCACATACAAAACAACACTACATTGGCCAATATGAAAAACACACACCTGACACTCATACACACACCACACCTACACATCCACACCAATATAAAACACACAACCACAATACCCACAACCCTTTACAAACAACAATTACTGCCAGGAGATTGACACGAGCAGCACAGACACAACTAGACACACAAACCACATAGACCTATACATTCTTCATACACCCCACATCACACACCCCACCACAGTACCCAACACACCCTCACCAACACAGATCACACAACACCCATGGCACCGCAAAGGCACCCCCGTTTCACTGAGGAGGAGTTAAGGGTCAAATGTCATACACTGGAAGCATTATACATCATTTACATCCCCACAGGTACCCCAGCCAATGTCAGTGGAGAGGAAGTGCCACCACTATCCAGTCCCCCAACAGAAGATGCCCCCAGTGATGACAGTAACTCTGGACTTCAGGATCTGGAGGACCTACCTGGCCCATTAGGGACCACTGGACAGTCAGTCACCCAAGCCCACTCACAGACCACCACAGAGCCTCCCCATCAGGAACCAACACCACAGCACCCACCCAGCATACCCACACCTCTGTCCCAGGACACGTCAATCAGCAATGTGTCCACCTGTACAGGGATCCCCGTCCACACCTCGCCCACAAGACAATCAGGGACCTGGGGTCAGTGGCAGTGGGCACACTGTTCAGGGCACAGAAGCAGAGGCCAACAGGGACACTGGGAGGACTGCTGTGCGCTAGGAGGAGGACAGGAGCAGTGAACTGACTCTCCAGTAGGCACTCTCCGAGATCCTGGGAGCCTACCAACATTCCTAGGACATGATGGCCAGATCCTTACCAATGTGCAGGAGTACAGGCGGCTGCAGGAGGTACAGTATCAGGGAGGATTGGAGTCCTAATCTCCATAGCAGGGGTGATGGCAGACATGGCCAACATCTTGAGGGAAGCAACAGTACACCAGCGGGCCCCTACCACTAGCCAGTCAGCTGAACAGCCCTCCACTTCCGCTGCTGCTAGTGGCCCAGAGGCCCTGCCACAGGACCCACAGGCCACCAGCATCCCTCCCCCTGCAGAATGTGAACCACCACGCAAACGTTTCCTGCAAACCAGACAGAAGCCAGAAACACTTTCCAAGACCACTGCCAGGAAATGAGACTCTACTGATTGTCCCCCTTGTTTCCCAATCAGTCACCTTGTCCACATTGAACTGCCATTGCTCCCCTCCCTATGTCCCCTTGGACACTGCACCTGTGCTACAAACAGACTGAAACAATAGCCTAGACTTTTCTCCATCATCACCCCATCCCATTGCACTTCCTCTCAATATCTTAGCACTACAATAAACACCCTCGGACAAACTTCGACTACTAGTATTTCATGTATTGCAAATTTGTATTTATTTGAACAGCTACATCCATTGCAAATTAACTGTACATAGTGAGAGCACAGAATTAATGACTTGTTCCAGGCTGTTGTGATCACATCACAACATTGTTGTCAGATCACCAACATCTGTAAAACAAAATGATAATCCATAGGTGACAGTAAGTAAGGGAAACAATTGGGTAATGCCAGCATGCTAATGCCAGCATGCTAATGAACACACCAATAGTCATAGAAATGTGAAGTTGCACTGTCTCACCTGTGTGGCTTTGGAAGTACTGATGGATCACTAATGTTCTGTTGTCCACATCCTCATCCTCTACCTCTTCATTCTCACTTTCCTCAGGGTCCACTGCTGCCACAGGGGCATCGCCAGTGTCCTCCTCCTCCAGAAAAGGTACATGACATTTGAGGCCAGGTTGTGCAACATGCAGCATGCCACTACTATCTGGCAGACCTTCTCGGGTGAGTACCACAGGGATCCACCTGTCAGATGGAGGCACCTGAACCTGGCCTTCAGGAGGCCAAAGGTTCTCTCAATTATCCTTCTGGTTCGCCCATGTGCCTCATTATAAAGTTCTTCAGCCCCTGTCCTTGCATTCCTCACAGGGATCAGCAGCTACAATAGGTTTGGGTAGCCAGAGTCACCTGCAAGTATTGAGGGACAACATTTAGATACACACTATCCTATTTGGCTAACAGCATAGGCATACACCAACATACACTGGGTGGGGACCAAGGCTCACCTATAAGCCACACCCTGTGCCTCTGCAGTTGGCCCATCACATTTGGGATGCTGCTATTCCTGAGGACAAAGGCATCATGCACTGACCCTGGATATCTAGCATTGACGTGGGAGATGTATTGGTCCGCCAGGCACACCATCTGCACATTCATGGAGTGGAAACTCTTAAGATTACTGTACACCTGTTCATTCTGCCGAGGTGGGACAAACACAATATATGTATCGTCAATCACCCCAATAATATTGGGGATGTGTCCCACTGCAAAAAATCGGGCCTTCACAATGGCCAAAATCATTCACCTGGGAGAAAGCTATGTAACTGCACATATGTTTTACCAGGGCGGACCAGACTCTTGCCAGCATGATTGAGAACATTGGTTGTGACATTCCTGCTGCCAAGCGCACTGTCGCTTGGAAAGAACCAGTTGCCAGGAAATGGAGCACTGATAGAACCTGCACAAGAGGAGGGATCCCAGTGGGATGACCGATAGCTGATATCAGGTCAGGCTCCAACTGGGCACACAGCTCTGAAATTGTGGCCCTGTCCAGTCTATAGGTGAGTATAATGTGCCTGTCCTCCAATGTAGCTAAGTCCACCAGCGGTCTGTACATGGGGGCATGTCTCCATCTCCTATTCTAAGGGACACAAGAGTGCGTAGGCTGTCACAATTTGAACAACTATAACACAACAGCAGCCCACATCATGTTTAGGACAGTGGAATTTAAAAATATGTGCCTATTTATCCTGTGACGCAGAAATTATCGATAGGCCTGTCCCCCCCCCCCTGAAATGGCAGCCGCCTGTCCTATGTGGAGGGACAGGTGGAAGTGAGGTAATTCCACTGACGTTGTGCGACATATGGCAGTAGGTGGTCGTGAACCACCGTGCAATTCCTCATTGGATAATATTAGGCCCTATGGGGTACAGTGGCCAATGGGGATCTACGTCAGCGGTGATGGAATACACCGTCGAGGACATAACCGTCATTTCCTATCTCAATCATCACTTGTTTCCTGACCTTCCACAGGAGAAGACCTACACTGCATGTGCTGCTGTGACCTGTGTCTGGAACCTACCATGGCCTGTGTACCCCAGTACGGACTGCTGCATGGGCCTCCAGACCAACAGGTGAGTACACTGTGGGCACAATGCATGTGGCATGAATGCATGGAGATGCGTGTGAAGGCATTGTGTAAGGGTGGGTGGGGGGTGGGGTGATTGTCTGTTTGGCAGTGTACATGTTGTGAGCTGGCCTATGTGTGTTGCAATGGTAATGGCATCGGGTATGGTGGGCCATGTGTGTGACAGACTGGAATGTTTGTTTAATGGACTTCTTCTGTATGTATTACCTCTGCAGGTCAGCGCCCATCGAACAAAGGGATTATGGTGTGCAATCACCAAGGATGTGTGGACCCTGGGGTCTATGGCAGGTGGAGCATCCACTGTCACAAAGGGTGGGAGGACCTGAGACGATGGGCACGGAAGACTGTGGAGGCTGGGGATGCCCTCCCAACAAGGAAGTGACCCTGACCCCCCCCCCGATAGCCCGCATACTGGCGGTGGCGTACCCTGAGCTGAATGGGCGCCTGAGGGAATCACAGCAGCCACAAGGGGGTGAGTACAGTGATATAATTACAACCTATGGCTGGTGGGGTGGTTTCCGGGTGGTGGTTGTGTGTTAGTGGGTGCCCCTAAGGCCAGGCCAGACATAGCAGCGTAGGTCCTCTGAAGGGTAATGGTTGCATGGCAAATATAGGTAACCTAGCTTAGTATTCACTTCTAGGCAGGGCTGCGTGGGTCCCAGGTGTGCTGCCCTTTGGCGGCGTGTGCTCCTCCTCATGCCTTGGAGACTAGCCATTTCACTGGTAGTGTAATGCATATTGCGTAGGCCTGTTCCCTGTGTGTGAGGGTGCTGTGTACGCCAACTGTGGTGTTGGTGCAGTCCCTGACCCAGTGTATCCTTTGTCTCTCTCCCCCCCATTTCTTGCTTCGTCATCCTGTCCTTGTGTGCATTAGCATCATCTGGTGGAGGAGCAGAGGCACCGGTGACAGAGGGAGCTGCATCCCACAGGACCCTGGAGGCAGAGTCCACCGATGCTGAGGGAACAAGTGGGAGAGAGGGCGAGGGGAGCACCACGGCGGATACTGTAGGGGACAACACAGACTCTGATACCTCCTCCAATGGTAGCTCCCTGGTGGTGGTGGACACCTCTGTGACCACCCCGGCTGCAGGTACAGCTGCCACCCCAATACCAGCACTGCACTTCCATTAGCCCCTCAGCGAGTTGCCTGTGCCCGCTCACCCAGGAGGGTGGGCATCTCCTTCGCCGCAGGCACCTCAGGCCCTGCTCCAGTGAGCCCTGCTGGCCTGAGTGAGGAGGCTATTGTCCTCCTGAGATCCATCTCTGTAGGGCAGTCAACCATTGTGAATGCCATCCAGGGACTGGCAACCCAGATGCAGCAATGCAATGCATACCTGGAGGGCATTCACAGTGGTTTGGCAGCCCAATAGAGGTCGATTCAGGCTCTGGCCTCCTCTCTGATGGCAGCCATTGTCCCTGTTTCTAACGTCCCCCCTGCAACTACCACTTCCCAGTCCCATTCTCCTGAACCCCAACCCATCCTGAGCACACAGACGAGCATGCACACAAGGCAACACACAACAATGGCACAGGCAAACACAAGCACCACACTTCATTCCACAGGCACTCACACAAACAACATACCTTTGCAGACATGACAACATCCACAGCCTTTACTATCTCCTCCTTCTCCTCCACCTGCCTCCCATTTACGTCCACATCACACCTGCATGCACTACATCTACATCCACTATCAGCAACACCACACCAAGCAGGACACACACCTCACTGGCAGACACCTCCACAACATCCATGCACGCGTCCCCTGTGTCTTCTCCTACTGTGTCTGTCCCCCCTCCTAAAGGACACAAAAGCAAACACTCAGATACCCAACAGCCATCCACCTCACATCAGCATACAGCCCATGCACCTGCACCGAAATCCAGCATACACCTCCAACAACCACTCCATCATCCTCCACTCCCATTACTCCTCCCTCCTCCCACCCCAACATTCCCCCCAAAATTTCCCTTTCCCAAATAGACCTCTTCCCTCCCCCTCCTCCCCCGTCCTGCATGTATGGGCAGGGTACCAAGGACACAGCCCAGCACCTCAGCTAAACAGTGCACGGGGACAGTGGTAGCACCACCTACTCGTGGTGGTAAGGATACCAGACCTACAACACTGAAGGGGAAGGAGCCAGCACCACCAGGGATGAAAGGGAAGAGTTCTGCACCAGCTGTGAGCAAGGGGAAGGAGCCTATGCCAGCTGTGAGGAAGGGGAAGGAGCCTACAACAGCTGTGAAGAAGGGGAAGGAGCCCGCACCAGCTGTGAAGAAGGGAAAGGAGCCTGCACCAGCTGTGAGGAAGGGGAAGGAGCCTGCACCACCAGGCAGAGAGGGGAAGAGCCCATCCACTCCTGCCAGGAACGGTAAGGGATCCCCAACCCATGAACAGGAGGAGACGAGGCACTCTACGCCAGCAGAAGCTGTCAGGCTAACATCACCACCACCATCAGCTGTCACGGTGCCCGCACCGCCAGTTGTGGATGTGGAGCCACCAGGGAGTGCAGGGGCTGCATAGATATAGGCAAGTAAAAAATGCTTTTTTATAGAAACATAATCCTACCTTTAGCTACCTAGTGGGCAACCACCTCTAGTAATATATATATATAAGTATAATATATATATATATATATATATATATATATATATATATATATATATATATATATACATATATATATATATATATATATATATATATATATATATATATATATATATATATATATATATATATATATATATATTTATGTATATATACAATCATGTGGCATCTGATATTGACCAGAATGTATACTCTCGAGTCTTTAAGGAGATCTTATTACAGGAGATCTGAGTTGAACTCCATTTGTTCTGAGAGTCACATTCCAGACAAATGGACAACATCAATTCCTCCATCACTTCCTTGGGTGCAGCCATATTGTCTGTGTTGGCCCAACGACCCACCCAGACCACTGTTGTTGTGTCTTTCAGTGAGTCTTCCCTCTTTGTTTTCCCTTCTACTCCTCATGTTTGCCGCTGTTGTGGGGTATCTGGTTCTGCATCAGCCAGCCAAAGTGAGTCCACAGGTGTAGAGGATCTCAACATTGCAGAGAAGGAGGACAGTGAGGATGGCCAGTGACTGGACAATGTCTGAGCCGTTGACATTTCTTTAACCCTTGTAAAGACTGGTTCCTCAGACGCTTACTGACATGTTTTTTTTTTTTTGCCAAACCCATTCCAAATTCCATTGTCCATTCTGCCAGAAGATTTGATTTGATTTCAGTTTCTTTCTCCCTTTCCAATGAACAGTTGTTTTTATTTAATTTATTTCCTACAGTAAATATATATTTCTTAATCACCATCTCTGCCTGGTGTTTTCCAATGTTTATGCTGGATTCAAAGTATGGAAGTCAACATTGGTAGGTGTTTAGCTATGCTTTCAACTTGATACCTTGATACGCAGATGATCATACAAATCTCCATGTCTTACTCACACACATTTTATCTTCTCATACATGGCCGACAGAGTAACAAATTGAGCATTATCAACTATTACTCAAATCAGTATTGAATTGTGAACATATCTCTCTATTTAAAATGTTGGGAGTATTTATATTTTGCATTGACCTTTGCAATTGTGGTGGTGCATTTACTGTGTTGGTGCTGATGTATGAGTGGGTGTGGTGCATCTGTCTGTACAGTTGGTGGATGTGCCTGTACAGTGGGTGAGGGTGCCTGTAGCTCCAGACACAGTTGTGTATGGTATTGAGATGCCCCATGATGTCAGCTGCTGCACCTGGCTCCTTGATTGTGTGTCGAAAGACGCAGTCTTCAATCCAGCAGTTTCACATGGTAGTGACACCGTAATTAATGTTCGGCATGAAATATATGTGAACATGCAAATTTAAAACATACATCACATATTATGTTGGGAACATATCACAAATCAACATCAGATGCTTCAAAAATACCAATATCTGCTAATATCCTTTCACAAGGATTTGGTTATTGTGCACTATTTGGGAATCAATAGTTTACAACACTATATGGCACACCTACCTGATTGATGGGTGGTAGTGAATCTGACTCCTGCAGGCAGAATGTCTCCCAAATCACTGGATGGGGAGCTTTGGATAACTGAAGAAGTCCTGAAAGCAACTGTAATGTACCATATATATGCAAGTAAAAAGGCTGCTGCAAATCATTTTACATTCATGTCATAGGTATATGCTTTCAACATAGGTGTGACTAATCCTCTTTCGATCAGCCAATGTAAGTAATTTGTTATATATGGCACAATATAGCATCATGATTTTGTTAACCAAAATGTTATGAAGTAGTATACTCTTATGCGCCATATCTGAGTAAATGGAGATAATGGAGAAAAGAGACAACATGGATATTAGACATGCACATAATACTTCTGACGTATCATCTAATATTTAAGATTATGAAGCTTTAATAAAGTAATTTTTAAGTGTACTTACCATAGTCTACCATCCACCTAGTGTGTGGCACCTGATCATATGTCATACCCATACGTGGAGCAGAGATCACTGTATGATGTGTTTTTGTGTCCAAAATCATAGTGCCTAAAATGATAACATTGCCTTTAGTTTACATACTAGTTGACAAATGTAATAAACAACATATCTTCATTCAGTTCACATGTTTGAGACTATTGATGGATCCTATGTAAAATATCTCTGGGTTGTGTGATCACAATCTAATAAATGGGACCTGCTTCTGGCCATATTTATGTACCACTTTGTACTGGTGGTATGGGTTGATGTGTCCCATGACGTTGCCTCCCTGCAGATGCATGGACTTCTGCTCCAATGGAGCAATCTACTCTGACTTTATGTGGATGTTAGATTTGGCATCCTAGGTGTCGTCTCCCTTAACTTTTTCCCTCTGTTTCCCAGGTTTTTGATGTATGCTGGACTGTGTTTTTGCTGTTTTTGTTACTCTAAACATTTTATCACTGCTATCCAGTGCTAAAGTGCAAGTGTGCCAATGTCAAATATATGTGTAATTGACTTTCCATGATTGTCATATTTGATTTACTATTAAGTCCCTAGTACAGTGCACTAGAGGTGCCATGGGCCTGAAAATCAAATACTACTAGTGGGCCTACAGTACTGGTTGTGCCACCCACATTAGTATCCCTGTAAACATGGCTCAGACCTGCCACTGCAGTGTCTGTGTGTGCAGTTTTAAACTACCAATTCGACTTGGCAAGTGTACCCACTTGCCAGGCCCAAGCCTTCCCTTTTCATACATGTAAGGCACCCCTAAGGTAGTCCCTAGGTAGCCCCATGGGTAGGGTGCAGTGTGTGTTAAAGGCGGGACATGTACTTATGTGTTTTACATGTCCTAACAGTGAAATACTGCCAAATTAAGTTTTCACTGTTGCAAGGCCTAGCTCTCTCATAGGTTAACATGGGGGCTGCCTTTAAATATTAATAAAGTGCAAATTCCCTCAGGGAGCAGATAGAAATGTGGAGTTTAGGGTCTCTGCGCTCACAATTTAAAAATACATCTTTTAGTCAAGTTGGTTTTTAGATTGTGTGTTTGAAAATGCCACTTTCAGAAAGTAGGCATTTTTTTACTTAAACTATTCTGTGACTCTGCCTGTTTGTGGATTCCCTGTCTGGGTCACTTTGACAGTTGGGCTGTTTGAACCTCTCTCTAGACAGTGATACAAAGGGAGCTGGGGTGTAGCCTGCATATCCTGACGATCCATCTGTGCTAAGAGGCAGGGGAGGAGTGGTCGCTCACACCTAAAAGGGCTGTGCATGCCCTCACACAATGCAGTCTCCGACCCCCTGGTGTGTGTCTAGGGCCTGGCTTGGGCAAGGCAGGAAATCACAAACAAGAGAGTCTTTTCCTTGAAGTAGGTCTACTTCAAAGGCAGAAAGGGGTGTAAGAAAAGCACCCAAAACCCCTGAAGATCAAATCACTTCGGGAATCAAGAGGACCCTCTAGCCAAGGCGAAGAGCTTAAGAGCTGAGGAGGAGTGCTGCCCTGCCTCTGACTGTGCTTTGTGGAGCTATCCTGCAGTTGCTGCTTCTGCCTGTGAAAGGGGACAATGACTGGACTTTGTGGTATTTTCCAACTTGAGAAGAATCTCCAAGGGCTTGGACTGAGCTTGCCCCCAGTTCTGAAGTTTCAGGGCCATCAAAGGTAACCCCTACCAGCACCTGGACTCTCTGCTCAGACTCCTGCCCTGACAAGTGGTGCCCTATTTAGTCCCTGGGCCCTTGAAAGGAGAAGCTGGTGAAAATCCAAGAAAACCAACTTTGGACGACTCCGGACCTATGCTGCTTCCGAATCCCATGATGCTGCCTGCAACTAACTGTGTTGTCCTTGCTGGAGTGCGACAACCCTCGCAGGCCCAACACCCCTGCAGCCCCGCTGAAGTCCGTGACTCTGTGAAAGTCATTGCATCCACATTGTGACTGACGCCGCCCGAAGAGAGCGGATTTAACGCTTCGCACTGGCACCGCCTCAGCTCCACCGCTCCGCAGCAAGGACCCACTGCCTCTTCGTGATGCCTCAGCTCCTTCGCCCCACAGCACCGGAACCTATGCCACCTCGGATCCAGCAACGCCGCAATCCACACTTTACTAAGGTACTGTACCTGGGGGTATGCGTGACTCCATGCCCGGCACTGTTGCCGTTGGATTGTTGGGAAGGACTCCGTCATGATGCCGTGTTAACACCTCATCGAAACATTTTGAGTTTCTAATGGCTATTTTTAAGTTTCATCTTTACAAATTCATAACTTGACTTGTGTATGTTGGACTTTTGTAGTTTGGGTCTTGTTTTGTTTAGATAAATATTGGCTATTATTCCAAACCTGTGTTGAATCATTTTGTGGTGGTTTTACTGAATCACTGTGTGTTTTGTTACAAATACTTTACACCTAGTCTCTGAAGTTAAGCCTACCTGGTCGTGTCAAGCTACCAAGGAGGTGAGTGGGGGTTAACTGAGTGTGATTCTCCTTTACCCTGGCTAGAGTGAGGGTCTTTGCTTGAACAGGGGGTAACCTAACTGCCAACCGAAGACCCCATTTCTAACAGTGGAAATAAAAAGAAGTCAACAGATAATACCAAGACATGATAATTTTGAACAACCATTTACATATTTACTCAATTGCCGTTGCAAGACAACTGTGATGATTAATAATTCAGGCACATTTTCTAGTGCCTTTTACCAGTGTAAAACAAAATCAGCAGCAGTGGTGGGCCACTGTTTGTGAATAAGAAATTAGACGTTAATATTTGTATCACAAAGGATTTTGGGAATTGTAGTGCAATAGAGAAAATGAGACACATGAGCATCTACTTACCATGAATATTTGCACAAACCTGAAGTGAGTTCCATAGTCACATTTGCAGTGTATCAGATACATTTATCATTTTAAGACATTGTTTAAAAACACAAAGTCCATCAAGGTGGACGGAACCATATTTGTTGAGCACAAACAGTTTGTAGTCCAATGAACAAAATACATTGCTCCGAAGAAAATAAAAAGGTGTCCGTGTAATAGTATACAGAGTGAATGGTAGACACAAACTGAAGGAAATTAGGTATGTTGTCTCTTGGAGGTGGTGGTCTTATCATCCTCTCCTGGTGGTCTGGAGGAATGTCCCTTCCTGGGTGGGGGCACAGGTGAAGGGGCTGGGGTGGGTAGAGCAGTTTGCTGTTGTGGAAGGGCCTGCCTGTCTGTGGCTGTGGAAGGTGTATTTTGTCCTGATGTAGAAGGACCACAGACAGGGGTAGAGGATGCAGGAAAACCCCTGCACCTATAACTTTAAAAGTCAAACATCACCCCAGTCAAGGAACACAAATTGGAGCTGTGCTTCTGTAGCTCAATAATGTGCTCTCTTTGCACCTGTTTAGGACCTTGATCTCTATTAAGACCTGGCCCATCACATCTTGGAACTTTTGTATTGCTTCCAAGGCTTGGTCAATGATGGTTTGGGTGTCAATGATGCCAGTGGCCTCACTTTTGTGTCCCACTGATTCCCTCCCGTGATGCCTACCTCCACTACCCTGTGCCCTTGAGTCAGTGTGACCCACCCTACTAGGTACTGGCACAGCTGGAGGTGGTGATGGTTGCTCAACAGTAGTCAGAACTAGATGGGAGTTCTGTTCCTCTGGACACAGGAAGTAGAGTTATCCATCTGTGTAGTTAATGTAGCAGCTGTGGTGGGAGGTGTAGGTGTGGGCAGAATGTTAATCACTGAGGCTGTCTGTCTAGACAGACCAGATGGACCAGGCAGCCCCAATATAACCTTGCACACACATTAAGCTCATCATTCAGAGGCAGGCCATGCAGGAGGGGGGGTCCATGTGGGAGAGGACGTCCTTCTCAAGTGGGGAGATGGAGACAGGTTGCAGTTTGTCCACCAGGAAGAGCTCTGGCCACCTCTAGCCTGGTAAATGTCTCCTTCACCCGTCTCCCCTCATTCCGCCACTTCTTTTTGATGTTTGTGATGGATTGGACATCCTCCCCCAATGCACTAACTGCATTAGCCAACTGCTGCCATAGCTCTGCCTTCTGTTTTGCACTGCTGAGGTATGGAGATAGACCATGCAGTTTTTTGTAGTTCCTCACTGCAAAATTTACAGTAATATTGGTCTCCTTCTCAGTGTAGTTCTTCTTTTTTCAAACATGTAACATGCTGATGGCAAGGCAAGGTGCAGAACAGGCAGGTGACTTGGGGGTGTGGAAAAACCAGGACCTTGGATTTGTGCTGCTTTTATGTGGTTTGTAGTGTATCAGTTGCAGGTGGCATTAATTGTCTGCAGGCGTATGAAATTGCACTTACTCCGCCCCAATGTGGGGATTCTGTCTCGAGTATGAAAGTTCCACACTCAGGATGGAGATTCTGTCTGAAGTGCGGAATCTCAACCCCAAGTAAAGAACCTCCACCTGAGTATGGAAGTATGGGACCGCCACAGTCGTAAAATTACCACCTGTAAGTCCCTTTGTGAATACCGAAAGAAGTAAAATTAGACTTTTAGTCTAACTTTACCTTTGTGAAGCGGGCCCTAAGTGTTTTCACTAGGTATAAGCATTTTTAAGATATGTGATTCCTCTCGCGGGAGGCTTGCGGGTGGCTCGTGGGAGGCCTGCAAGAGCATTGAGGTATACATTTCCTTCTAATCTGTTGTACAGAGTTTTGTTTCATCTTGTCAATTAAATGCTAATCTTTAATAATAAAGTTACCACAGTATGTATATTGTATTCATTATTTTGTTTGCAGACCTATGGTTCTCACAAGACAATTGCAAGAGCAGAAAACACAATCCGCTGAATGAATGCCAATTCCAAAGGGGCTGTACTTCCTGTCTGGCTCTCGCGATCCTCTCGCGAGATCTTACATTTAGAATTGACTTTACAACAGTGCATTTTTGCAGTGCTTAACAAAGTAAAACATGGGAAGTGATGTTTAAAGTACAAAACAGTTGATATATTGTTGCATTTAATATATTAAGAAACATCCTTGATTTTTATGATCATGCAGGCCTCTCGTGAGACACCCCCGAGACACGCAGGAGAGGAAAGACAATCCAAAGAAGGACTGTGATTGGTACATATGGCTGTCTTTAGAAAGCAATGAAATATTCCTTTCTTCTTGCATTATTTGCCTATTGGTGTAGCGTCCTCCCCAGGCTTTTATCCACTAACAGACCAGGCCACACATGGAGCTGTAAATTACACTTTTTTACTCCTCGTTGTGTACCTGTGAACTCTGACATTCTAAACCAAGCTTTTATACATTCTATTCTAGCAATTACATCACACTGAAAGTTTCTGGGAGTCAGAATGGTTCTGTTTTAAATTGTGCAAAACACTACATCTCCTCCTCTGTTAAATGAAAAATTGCGAATTTTTTGGGCGGAAAATCATGAGACAGACACAAATGTCTACATATATCAAGAATTATGTACAACTAGATCAAATAATCTTCTTGATGCTTGATGTGTCGACCTGATCTAGTTACTGGAACCTGTAATCCGTCGTCTTCAATATTGGAGATTACCAGTGATGGTAAGGAATCAGCAACAGTCACTGAGTTTTCAGAATCAGTCTTTCTTTCACCATCTTGAGTTGAAGACCCATGAAACACAGCCTGAAGTGAGAAGAGTCTCTAGAAAGGGACTTCCCAAGTTGGTGGGCAGTCATCATTTGTCCTTTGATAGACCCTACTTGAAAAGGCTCAGCATCGTAAGGAGCTTCAGATTTTCTTTTTCGTAATTGTTGGGTGATCACCAAATCTTCTTTTCAGAATGAGAGGTCTTTCGCATGCCGCCTTTTGTCTGCATACATTTTTGTTTTTTGTTTTTGAACCAAGTCCCTTATACAAATCATGATTTCATTTCTATTCCTTTCTGCGCTCCATTGGGGTATCTTGGTTACTATTGCTCTACCGAACATCAATGTCATATGACTTTCACCTGTGGTCGAGTGGGGTGTCAAATGATAAGCTTGTAGAGGTAGAGTTCAGCACTGTGTTTCGAATGAGTTTCTAAAGAGTTCCATGCTGCACTGTTGTTTTTAGCATACTCAGAAAACAAGTCCATTGGCCTGTGGCCATAAGGGTGTGATCTTTTGATGGTTTATGTTCAGATGCACCAGAAAATCTTTTAAAAATATACTGTTGAAGGGTGGACCATTGTCAGCCTCTCAATGACTGGTAAGCCCCATGCTGCAGAAATGCAAGTTTTTCCAATTACTCTATCATGTGCCCTGGATGGGAGATCTTGGACCAAAGCAAAATGTGAATATTCATCTACAATGACCAATAAATGATGGCCATTGTCAAGTGGACCAAAGAAATTGATAGGTATTCTGTACTATGCAGGTTTAGGGAGTTCTGACGTTTTCAGTATGTTGAGTGACTTGGTTGACAGGCAGTTGCATATGTGACAGGCTTTGAGTTACTTTTCAACTATTTCATCTAGGTATGAAACCAAACGTGGTCATGGAGAGCTCTCTTTATAGCAACAATGCCACAAAGTCTTCCGTGAGCTCCTTCTATCATCTTTTGAGGTAGACTCTCCGGAATCAAGATTCCCAGTCCTTGCTGTATAACTCCTTCCTGAGTTATGGACAGTTTGTCTTTGACATTCTTGTACTTTTGATACTCTCAATCATAACTGATAGGCTGAATGTGTTTGTCCCATGACTGATGTGTAATTATGGGCCTGATTTAGATCCTGCCGGTATTACCTCCAATCCGCTGCGGAACTCCGTCAACCTGACAGTGTTCTGACTGCCTTATTTAGATCTATGGCTGTTCAGCCGCCATCAACGTCGATGGGTTGTACTGCATTGCGCTAGCTGTAACCCGCAGCCATGCGGTGGACTCTACTGCTGGCGAGTAGCACTCTGTCGCAATCGGAACAGCAGCATTGTGCCTGCTGGATTTAGATAATGCAGTTGTGCTGGCAATGTACGTGTGGCAGTCCCATGATGGCAGGAGGCTGTCATGGGACCCATTCAGCATTGGACTATGCCTTTAGCGATTAGATGGATATTAGCAGCCCACACCAGATGTATATTGGACAATTATGAACACCTTCAAATCACACTATAAAACACACTTCATTTCAGATCATGATCCTTTACCATTCCACGGCAAACCACCATTCTGAGGATGACCTTGCCATTGAACAGCCAGGTTATTATTTGTTTTCCTGTTCTCCCTGTTTTGGTCACTTTTTTTGTTTTGCATTATTTTTCAAATCACTGTAGGGGCACCAGTATATATATATTTTTTTATCACAATGGCAGGGAAGAGGAACCCACTTTATAAAGAGGGAGAACTGACAGCCATGATGAATGAAATTATTAGAGTAGAGCTACAATTGTTTGGAGCACAGGTACAAAATACTCAGAAAAGGCAAATGTGGTACAGAATAGTCAACAGAGTGAATGATGTAGATAACAAGCTGCACACACACAGGAGGAAATTAGGAAGAGGTGGAACAACTTGCCGGGGACAGTCCATTCTCTGGCCTTCAAGCATCACCTGGTGGCCCAGAGGACTGGTGCTGTTTCTCCCAGCCCCCCATTACAACTCTTTCCCTGGGAGGAGAAAGTCTTGCAGATCCTATATCCTGAAGGCTTGACAGGAATCTCTGGTGAAGTGGAGACTAATAAGTTACACATATTTATGTCTCACTAATCACAAATGGAGTCCTTGCCCTTAACTTAGCTTTACGGAATGTTTCTAGACACCCATCAAAATATATACATTTAAACCTCAGTTTCAAAATTATCTTGTCTTTTCCAAATCAGTTGCTTCATGGTTGTTACAATCTATTTAACAAAGACCAATGTGTGTTGCCAGATTGTATGTTGTCCTCATGGATCATTCCTTGCATTTGCCTAGTCCTTTGCTGTACCTCAATGTAGGTTGTTTTACTTCAAAAAACAGGTTCCAAGTTCCGTCCATATGCCCATGAAGGGATTGTGCTTTTAAGTGGTATTTCAACATATGCACGTTATACACATATGCATGTACATATCATAACTGTGTGTTTAATTTACACTGTATTAATTTATATAGGCATGTTTTACTCACTTTTTTACAGTTAGTGGCAATAGTTTACAAATGACTACAACCACCATGATGCCCTGCATTTTTCTGCACGAAACAATAGTGCAATGTGATATTGCCCAACCTTCCTTCCTTTTGACATATGCACAAAAGACAAAGCTTTACGTAGTTGTCATTCACCATTTCATATATGTATCAAACTTTCATCTGCAGTGTTCATCCAGTATGTTGTAACCTTCTTGTAACTCAACTAAATTGATCTATTTGCTTTTGGAAATCATAGTGTGTATATTTAAAGCCAAGTATGTTCTGTGGCATGATGATTAGAATTATTATTGATACGCAATTTACGTTTTCATGTTCATATGATGACCAATGCCATTTAATCCAATAAGTGGTACCATGGTTTGTTTTTGAGACTCTTAGGCCTTGAAATTACTTGATTCTCAAATCCCCTCTCTACTGTGTTGAGTTGCATGTTTGGAACATGGAATGTACGCTTTCTAAATAACATCTACATTTCAGGACATTTCTCCATCAATGTTACAGAAGTGTGCCTCTGTGTACACTTACTTGCATGAGTAAAATGCGAAAAATCACCCAAAGGCCTCAACATCCCAATAATCATAATTTTTCTTTTCTTTAGGTTGTGTCACCTGTGGCTGAAGACAGATTTGAGGTACAATACAGACCTTTAATGTCTTTTTATTTTGTAATTCATATTGGGACTGTTAAAAATGGGGTCTCTGGTTCGTAGTCAGTATGCACTCCAATCAGGGACCCGCACTCTAGTCAGGGTAAGTGAGATACACAGCTAGAATAACCCCTGCTCACCCCCACTGGTAGCTTCGCGCAAGCAGTCAGGCTTATCACAGAGGCAATGAGTAAAGTATTTGTATCAAAACACAGAGTAATACAGTGAAAACACTACGAACTGGACATCACACCAGTTTGGAAAAATAGCCAACATGTATCTAAATAAAACAAGACCAAAACCACAAAAATCCAACATACACGAGTAAAGTTATTAATTGAATTTTTTAAGTAAAAAGAGTCTTACTTCATAGAAGACAATAGAAACATTGTTGTTACACAAAGTACCAGGTTAGCATAAAAAATAAACAGGCGAGCATGCGTCGGAAAAGTCAGCGATGCGTTGATTCCTTACCCGCAAGTAAGGCCATGCGTCGTTTCTTCTCTGGTCAGGGAGGTGATGCGTCGTACTTCTGTCCTGCAAGAGAGCGATGTGTTGATTTCCAGAAAGGCACCTCAGATACACGCAGGTTCATGATGACTTTTTACGATTATCCTCACATGTGCAGGACTTTTTCTCTACCATGTACCCATGTCTGTGGTCCTGCTACATCAGGACACAATACACCTTCCGCAGACAGGGATGCCCTTTCACAAAAGGAAGCAGATCTATCCACCCCAGTGCCCCCACCCAGGAGGGGACGTACATTAAGAGCACCTGCAGAGGATGACAAGACCACCACCTCCAAGATACAACATACCTAATTTCCTCCAGTTTGTGTCTACCTTTCACTCTGTAGACTATTACATGGACACATTTTCCTGTTCTGAGGAGAGATGTATTTTGTACATTGGACTCCAAACAATTTGTGCTCAACAAATATAGTTTCATCCTCCATGATAGTCTTTGTTTTTTATTGCTGTACTTTTTTCTTTCTTGTTTCAAAGCTATTGCACTCATTTTTTAGATCAAAAGAAATGCACTTAAATGAAAGTGGAAGACTGGTGTTATTGTGGTGATTCCTTTTCTATGTCTTCTGTACACCATCATTTATTTAATCTGTCAAAAAATATTATGTTAAAGCAAATAATAGATACCACCTTGGTAATGTGTTTCCCATGTTAACAAAGAGGGGGAAAGAAACAATGAAATCTGAATGTATTAGTGTCATACATTTCTAGGTAAAAAGTTTGTGACACAATCAAATATGCATTGTACAAACCATGCAGAAGCCAACCAGTCTGTGTATTTAGAAGTTGACAATCCAGACAATCCAGAACCTTGACACCATGGAAGAACTAGAATATTGCTTGAAATCAAATTAAATAGGCAAACTATTAATGATGCATGACCTCAGCTGGAACCAGACACCCTGCTCTCACAATAGGAATCCTATATCAATAACACCAATAGTCTAGATCATGGCAGTAACACAATTTGAGGCAACATTAGCATTTCAAGACACTGTGGGCCTGATTATAACTTTGGAGGAGGTGTTAATCCGTCCCAAAAGTGACGGTAAAGTGACGGATATACCACCAGCCGTATTACGAGTCCATTATATCCTATTGAACTTGTAATACAGCTGCTGGTATATCCGTCACATTTGGGATGGATTAACACCTCCTCCAAAGTTGTAATCAGGCCCTGTATCTGGTGCAATGTCACAACCGACATTCAGTGGTGGGCTAAAAAATGTTCTTTAAACAATGGGGAGATATATCAACAGCTTCCTACAGTGAATGCAAATTGAAGATTTACCCAAGGCGAAAGACGTCCATTATGCTAAGGCTTGACAAACACATGGTTAGAACAAGTTACGTAGCACATATTTCCTTGGTTGCAACTTCTCGCAGAAAACAGGTCTGATACAATTTCAAGAACCTCCATTCAATCACTGTGCAAGTTGTCTCTGTACAAGAACTGTCCATCCCAAGTGGGTGTATGTCCTAGGATCAACCCATGTTCCCTTTGTACTTTCCAACAGCAACACATCACTGCAAATGTCAAAACTTTGAAATGTCCAAATGAAGATGGCATGGTGAAGGACCATGAAATAAAATACATTTCACACATATAATTTGACTCAAATAATAAGTTAGAATGACACATATACTTAGCACAAGCAAAGTTAATCTATATCAATAAATACAGTAGTCAACGTAGGGAACAGATCCACAAACATCTTTGTCTTGGACTTCCTGAACTGACTATTCCTACAACGTTACCATTGCAGCCTGATGTGTTCCCTATGTCACAAGTTGTTCAGACAGTGGATGTCACAATATTTAAGGGTACACTTACAGTCAGGTGAAGAAGTGGTCAATGACATCTTGAGGTAAGTCAATTCCATCCTCCTCACCACTGTCATCTTCATTAGGCATTTCAACATTCTCACCTGGTGGCTCGTCACAGTTTCCACCTGTGCGATGACTGGGATGTTGTTGCAGGGCAAAGGCAACTGTGATTTAGCACACCTTATCAGGTGAATAGAGGAGAGCTCCACTGCTTTTCCCAGAAACCTGAATCTGGCTTCAGGAGCCCAAAAGCCCACTCCACTGGCCTCCTTGTACTTATATGGGCCTCACTGAAGTGGACTTCCCCCAACGTTGTTGGATTCCTCAGCGGTGCCAGCAACCATGTCTGGTAAGGATACGCTGAGTCTCCTACATGGAAACAGTAAATTGTAGATTAAAATCAGATCAGGCCAGTGTACATTCCTTAACTAGGATTAAAGCAAATCATCCTCAAGTCATATTGTACTTACTAACAAACAAGGCCTTGTCAGGTCCAAGTGGTGACATTGTAGATTAAAATCAGATCAGGCCAGTGTACATTCCTTAACTAGGATTAAAGCAAATCATCCTCAAGTCATATTGTACTTACTAACAAGCCAGGCCCTGTCAGGTCCAAGTGGTGACATTTGCAGGGGTATGCCAATCAAGGAATCATGTGTTGAGATGTATGAATCTGGCAAGCAGCAATTTGGACTCTGATGGAATGGAAGCTCTTCTGTGGATTTTCTGTTGGATGTCCCATCCGTCGCTTTGGTTTCACCCCGATTTATTTAGATGTTGGCAGTCCCATCGATGAAAGACCCCAGACAAACCACCACCATGACATGAACCTTCACCTATGTTGAGTGCAACATTGGCAAAAGCGGCTAGTGGTGGGACTTCAGCGACTTTTACAACTGATCCAATCACAATGTGCCTTCCCGCTGATGCAACTGTGGCAGCTAAATCTCCACACCTGAGTTGGCGGATTTAGAGGCATACAAGGACGAAACTCACTTTTGAGTTTTCTCATTTTCTGCTACCATGACCCTGATTGTACGAGTCCTATCTTTGCTGCTGCTGCTGGACCAAGACGAAAATCAACCCTGTCATCCCCATAACTGAAGGTAAGTCACTGTTTTACCTATCATCATCAGACTTATCTGTTTACATTAGCACAGGACTTGTGCATCATTTTAAAATACTTGCAAGCAATAGTACAATTATGTGCAATACATCTGACTGTAATGTGGTATTTACAAAATCTTAAAATAGGACAACTCAACATTTCATTCACAATCACCAATATGGAGCCAAATGCCTACATGCCAATAGACACCTACACAAAAAGGCACAACAATCCCTAAATGGGAATTTGTCCATACAGGTTTATGTAATTGTTTAACACAAACAACCATATAATAGACATAAACAGCACACATCAGTGTAAATACATTAATTCAATATAATGTATTATTTGCAATACACAATGAAACAAGTGGGTTTACACAGAATGTAAAACCACTATAACGTCTTAACATCAAACATGATAACAATGTATTAAGGTCATAGGTCCCCTTGGATTGTGTAGTTCCTGTGACACATTAGATGTCATTGAACTATAAAGTGTCAAATTCCCTCTGTAAGGCATATGTGTATATCATCAAAACATCATGTTGAAATAAACAAACGAGCATTCTCAAGTCATGAAAATAGAAACGTATATACGTTGGTGTAACTGTCCAGTAACAGAATGAATGCTTGCACCAAAAACATGTCCATCACAAATGAACAGCACTAAAGTATGTACTATAGAAATATGTCAGAACTATAACCTGTGCATGTCACTGTCAGAAATTAGAATAACAGTATGTCACACATTAGCATAAATAACATCATCAACAGTCAATTACTAATAATCTAAAAACAATGCCAGGACAAAGGTATAGAAAATAAACAGCATTTTAATTGCACAATGAGATAAGTCTCTCAAGACGTTATGAAAGGAAAGAATAAAACACAGCAGGATTTAGAGTCCAGCCTGAGGGCATTGGGCTGAAGGCCCAAAACTTGTCTCCTTATTTGCACTGCCGAGTCCTGCCTCCTCAAGAAGGAGCATCTTTTAGGCACAGAGCAGGCACCTCAATTATGTTACTTGTGAGTGGGATTTGGGAGGGGTGGTTTTCGGAGGGGTGGTTTTGGGTGTTGGAGGGGTGGGCTGGATTTTCAGAGGTGTGGTTTTGGGTGTGGGAAGGGTGGGTTGGGGTTTGGGAGGGGTGGATTTATGTTTTATAGGGGCAGGTTGGAATGTGGGGAGGGTCGGGCCTGGGCAAATAACAGGTCTTCCAGAGGGACATGGGTAGGATGGTTGGCAGGGTGTTGGGGTGGGGAGGTAGAGGGTTTGGCAGTGGGTAATGTATGTGTGTGACCATTGAGAGTGCAGGTGCCTGTGGCTCTGGCGTATGTCTGCATGTGTGTTTTTTTGCTAGGCATCTGATGTATGGGTAAGTGTGGGCATTGGTGTAATCTGGGTGTAGTGATTGCAGATTTGGTGGTGCAAGTGGGTGTGATGTCTGCAGGTGTGCTGGTGGTGGTGCTGTGGGTGTGGTGGTGGGTGTGGTTTCTGCTGGTGTAGTAATGATTGTGCATGTGGGAGTGGTAGTGGGTGTAGTGTATGCTGGTGTGGTGGTGCATGTGGGTGTGGTATCTGCTCGTGTGAGTTTGGTGCCTGTAAGTGTGCTGTGGTTTCCGTGGTGGTAGATGTGGTGGTGGGTATGGTGTCTCTATAGTTGTGTGTGTGTCTGTGTTTTTTGCTATGTCTGTGTTTATGTGTGGATGTGCTTCTTGTGTGTGTTACAGTGGGTATCTGCAAATCAATGAGTGTGCTTTGGACAGGGGTGGGAAGATGAAATTGGGATGGGAAAGCGATGGAAGTTGGGGCATGAGGGTGGGAAGGTTGAGAGGCTGCTGTCAATGAGGAGGCCAGACCTTGGAGTGACTTCTGTAGGCCGGATGTTGCACTATTAATGCCTTCCATGTAAGTCAACATTTGTTGCCTCTGGCAACTAAGCCCCTGAATGGCATTCAAGAGTGCAGTCTGGCCTACAGAGATAGGCCCTCATTCTGACCATGGCGGCCCTAAACCGCCAGGGCCATGGGCAACGAAAGCACCGCCAACAGGCTGGCGGTGCTTCAGTGCCCATTCTGACCGCGGCGGTAAAGCCGCGGTCAGAAAAGGGGATCCGGCGGTTTCCGGCCGGATTTCCCCTGGGCCAGAGAATCCTCCATGGAGGCGCTGCTTGCAGCGCCGCCATGGGGATTCCGACCCCCTTCCCGCCATCCTGTTCCTGGCGGTAAAACCCGCCAGGAACAGGATGGCGGGAACAGGTGTCGTGGGGCCCCTGCACTGCCCATGCCAGTGGCATGGGCAGTGCAGGGGCCCCCTAACAGGGCCCCACAAAGATTTTCAATGTCTGCTATGCAGACAGTGAAAATCGCGACGGGTGCTACTGCACCCGTCGCACCCCTGCAACTCCGCCGGCTCCATTCGGAGCCGGCTTCCTCGTTGCAGGGGCTTTCCCGCTGGGCCGGCGGGCGATCTTCTGGCGATCGCCCGTCGGCCCAGCGGGAAAGTCAAAATGACCCCCGCGGTCTATTGACCGCGGTGCGGTCTTTCGGCGGTTTCCGCCCGGCGGGCGGCGCCTGCCGCCCGCCGGGCTCAGAATGAGCCCCATAGTCTGGAAGAGGTCAATAGTCTCCTCACTCAGCGCAGCTGTGGCCTCAGGTTGTGCCTGCAGCAAAGGAAGAGCCACCTATTTTATGGGGGCACGTTTGGCCAAATGGAGGGGTAGGAAGAGGGAGGGTGGAGATGGGAACATGGCTGGTGGACAAGGATGCAGATGGTAAATTCCCATTAGAGGCCGCTACTACTATAGACTGGTCTTTGGTAGAGGTCTATGACGAGGATGGTGAAGTTGTGGCCTCCGTGCTAGCCCCCTCACCATCTGTGGCACTGGGTCCTTCGGTGTTGGTGGTGTCAGCACAGGAACCACAGTCAGTGGCCAGCTGCTTTCCTACCAATTAGGCCAATGTCTACTCCACCTGTTGCAGATGATGCTAAAAAGACAGCTAGAAAAGTTTGACTGTATCTGTATAAAGAAAATTGTACATGAACTTTGCTCACAAAACGTTTTCCAAGTCTGCATATTTAATCAGCTTCAAGGCACTTAAACAGGGCGACGTTATCATCAAAATCCCTTGCATGTAGGAAGCATTTTTTGAAACCATTTGCTCACACATCTGAAATTCCCCATTCTAACTCCTATATCACGTATGGCCTTGTCCACTTTTATTTCTCTGCATGAAGTGTTTCGCACCTCTGATCGCTAGGGTTTTGTTGTTTATAATACTGAACTTATGTCCTCGAAAATTACAGTAACCAGAAATACGTTTGTACGGTGTTTACACGGTCAGATAATCAGCCTCATTTACAATCACCAACACTTAAATATGAATCACTGTGGTGGTCATTAGGAGTTTGGTGGACACATGTCCGCTACGCCGGTGGTGGTGGTGATCCGACTGCCAAGAGGCTGGCGGTGCAGACTTCCGTAATACGACCGTGGCGGCGAACAGGCCAGCACACACCCAGTACACCGCCTCCACAGCCATTGCGGGCCCACTGCCAATGATGGCGGATGCCATCTACAGGGTGGCGAAAAGGACCTTACTGCCCACCATATTAGGGATCAGCACACAGCCACGATTTCTGGGATGCGCCAACTTCCACTCAAAGCATGGCGGAAAGGATCAGTAAAGGAGACCACACCATAGGGACACAGAGGAGGCTGCTGATCACATGGAGCGTGAACTAGAGATCTTCCCGATGCTAGTACTGGCTATCCACCTCCAGGACATACAGCGCAGATGAAGACGACAACAGTGAGTTTGCGGCCTACCATGCAAGAGAGGGAAGATGACCATTACACACCCACAAGCCAAAGACACACCCCTGACACCGACTGCCACGGCCATGGCCACACACAAACACTCTCACAGCAATGGTCCTACCCACATACATACATACACACACACACGCACGCACTCACAATACACTCCCGCACAACCAGGAGACACACCATACCCCACACACACGGCACACACACACCAAACAACACCAACCATAAACATGTCATGACACACATACCGAGCCACACACAAACTGAATACAAAACCACAGCTGACACAGACACCAGGCAGAAGACGGCATACCAGACGCACATACGGCACACAACCGCAAGTGCCAACCACACATACACTGGTACTATACCATGATGTCATCATCCGTACCACTCAGTCCACCCACACCATGCACAAGAACTGAACACACATCACAAACAAATACCCACACACATACCATCCACACCAACTTTCAAAACTATCACCACACAAACAGCATTGCACACACAGGTAAAGACAGGGTCAATATTGAAAATTAGAAGTGATGCACCCACACATGCTCAATACACATGTACGGATGGGGACAACAATGCATGTACCTGTGCCCACAAGGCAGCCATAAAGCAGGACAACTTGATCAAAGTAAGTGCACCAACTGTGCATGTTGGCCAGATATATTACATGAAATTTAGCAATAATTAGCTATTTACAAATGGGGCCATTGGGCAGTCCAGAGGTCCATGACCATATGGCCAAACATGTTACAAACCACAGAAGGTAACCCTGAAAAAAACCCAAAGGGGCTGGGTAAAGACTTATTACAAAACTACATTGCCCACTCAGGAGACAAATTAAACAACACACACACATCCCATATAGTTTACATGCAGCATAGGTCCATACATATTTGGAAAACATCCTTTATTTTATAGACAAAAATATATTCTTTACTCATATAAAGATAAATATAATAGAGTCCCCTATCAAAACACCAACAAAGAAGAACAAAGAAAAGTGCATAAAGATCAAGTGCTCGTCATTAGAAGAAACGAAGAAGAGCATAAATCTCCATTCAAAAACATAAACTTAAAAGAACAGCCTGTTGGTTAATCTTTTTCTGCATTGAATCATTATATGATTTCAACAGCATTAAATCCCCATTACAGTCCTTCCTTAATTGTATGGAAAAAGATCAGATCCAGGCTCAAACACCATCGTCGACGTTTCAACCCCCTTTGATTCTCGGGCTAATTCCGGGCTCACACACGGGTCTTCTTCAGGACTAAAACAATAGGGGACCTCTAGAATAATTCAAAATAATTCATCAACTACTTGAATGGAATATCACACTGCTGTAAAACTATCCACATCAATGCTCACCCTTAGTTCAACATATTTCTTGAGGCAACAATCTTCTCCAATATCACTTCACCTCACCTCAAATCTACAAAATAAAATCATATTGCAGACTAGCTCTATTAATCAACTCACATAACCCCTGAGTTGTTGAAACCAAAATCAACTAACAACACACTCTTACCTGAAATATATGGGAATATCCTCCTTCAGCTATATATTCACCAATTCCATTCCATGGATCATCTCTTCAAATTTAACTTCTTCAATTAAAGAAAATCAGAATCTCATTTGTATATTCATATGAACTCTCCAACCTATAAACTCTCCAGCCTATAAGAAACTCTACATTATATGGATATTTAGACTCTTACTTATTCCCTCCTAAAGAGTAACATAAATCTCCCCTCATTCAATCTTACTCAAGTTATTCTGTTATCTTTCCAGAATCCACTCTGTCTCACGTGGCCGAATTGCCCAAGAGCTGTACTTCGAGTCTAATATCAATGAATCTATCTAAATACTCCCAAAGGGGCCCAAGATGTGGCTTATCAAAGAGATCGGTTACCTTTAATCCACCAGCAGCTCGCTAGTCTGTCTCTCACGGCGTTCAATGTCAGTAAAAGACACAGCAGACGAAAAACTGCGTTTTTATAACCTCCTTCGGTGCGCACACTTCCGACACCCAAAGGTATGCAAGAAATGTCCAAATGTTGTTCCTTTTCAGTCTGAACGTGTTTATACAGCTTCCTTCAGTACGTGCACCTCCGGCGCCTGAAGGTACGTCAAGAATGTCAGCATGTTATTCTCCCTCAAGCCACACAACTACATTGTCTATAAACACGCACAGAAAACATGCTAAAACATTACATTAGGTCATTTTCACCTCGTATTCATTATGGGAACGGCAATGAAATTGCCTTGCTCTTAAAATCCTCCAGAGTCTATGCTACAATTAACGAGCAAAAAGCAAAAATGAGTAGTTACAAATGAACCACTTCAACAATCAACTATTCTCCTGAAGCCTATGTATCCAACAACATTCCGAGGTCAAACTTCTTATGCGTGGCGCTTCATCAGATTCCTTCACTTTCCCAAAATTTGATTGGGCAGTCATATATTGATATTCCAAGTTGTTTCACCATCCAAAGCTATTGCATAATTTGCAAGAGACCTTTGTATCTCATCCATAAATCAACCATTTAGTTTATATCACTCAGCCTCGACAATTCATTTACCGTACTCCTACCTCAACAATATTTAAGGCAGAGCTTTAATATTAGTAAATTATACATTCAGTACTTATAAAATGCTCTACTCCCCGTATCTAATAATCGTAACATGCTCAAATGTCCCTTATTACCTATACAGCAATATATTTAATCTATTTGTTTAATGTTCAAACAAACCACTCAACAGATGACAGTTGTAATAGAGTCTGCATATCTATAGCAGTTATTATACCTCCAACAATTTGATACCTCCAAATGACCTTTCCAGATTCATTGATCACAACCCCAGAACGGGGCCCTAACAATCTTAATGCCTCGAGCAAATTATCTCTCTGGATTCTTTATCTAGACCCCAACAGGAGCTGAAAAGGGTCAACATTGGTCTCTTTTAACCATTAGATAAACTAGCTGTTTGCCTATCTATTTCCTCATATTCATTCAGGCCCTGGGAAACAGAGTCCAAGAGATGAATCCATTTGCATTTTTGTAAATTCAATATATTCGTCACATTACTCCCTTGTTGGTTAACAGTGATCTTATCAATCACCAACCATCTTAAAGAGTCTACTGAATGATTCAATGCAGTAAAATGATCCACCAATAGTGCACCTTGTATTTTACATCTGATGCGACTACAATGTTGTAAAATCCGTACCTTCACTTTCTGTTTGGTCTGACCAACACATATCAAGTCACAGGGACATTCAATCACATAGATTACATTCATTCTGTTGCAATTAGTATGTTCTTTAAATGTCACAGGCACATGTTTGCACTTAAATAGTTTCATCTCGAAGCATTGTATACATGCTTTACATGACCCACATTTGAAATGCCCCACAATTTTCGGTAGATTCAACATCGATAGAAGGGAGGGTTTCGGAGGGTCTGCTAACAAAGAGCTCACCACCCAATCTTTAATGTTCTTACCCCTCTTGAACACATGCATCGGGGGATCATGTATTTCAAGTTCATCTGAAATCAAACTACAATGTTTGTTAATGATCTTTCTTATTTCTGTACTCTTAGTACAGTACTTCGGGACACATATCATCCTGTTACTGTCCCTATCTGTATGTAACCTAGGTTCAAGTAGGTTCTCCTGGTGAAAGAACCAAGCTCTCTTGCGTGCCTTTCTGACTACACTTTTGGGATAACCCCTTGTTATTAGGCGGTTCAGCAGATCTTCAGATTCTTCAAAGTAATCCTGTTTACGAGAGCAATTCCTTCGGAGACGAAGGAAATGACCATAAGGCAGATTACCTCTCAAGTTGCGAGGGTGATGGCTTGTGTATTGTAGCAGAAAATTTCTCTCACTCTCCTTCCTATAGAAAGTGGTATATAACCGGTTATCTTGTAACTTAATACTTATATCCAAGAAATCAATCTTAGAGGAACTACATTGTATAGTAAATTGAATATCTCCCGATCTGACATTTAACCATTTATGGAACTTCAACAGGTCATTTTGGGTACCTTCCAAAATCATTATCCCATCATCAATTTATCATTTCCATAAGGTTATATGGCCAGAATAAGGTAACGCTCTGTCACAAATATAGTGTTGTTCAAATTTGTCCATGTACAAAATCGCTACATCCGGTGCAAAAGTTGCACCCATAGCAACTCCTTTCGTTTGCATATAGAAATGTCCCTGAAAATAGAATAAATTCTTAGTCTTTGCTATCTCTAATGAGTCAACTATGAACCCTGTGGGCACTTGCATAGGCTGTACTCTATCATCCAATATTTCTTTGTTCACCTGTAAAGCATGCCCTTGGGGGATATTGGTATACAGTGAAACGATATCAATTGTCACCAAAATCCGGTTCTCACAAGCAAATTGTAGATTATCAATCAAATTGATGGTCTCCATTGTATCCCTTAAATAAGCCTCTGTCATTGGTACTAGAGGTTTCAAGAAGAAATCCACATACTTGTAAACTGGTACTAAGATAGAACCACATTCTGATATAGTCGGGCAGTCTGGAGGCTTCAAAGGATTCTTATGCATTTTGGGAAGTGTATAAATCGTAGGAATATGCAGATTCCTTTTGTTCAAAAAATCATATTCCAGATCTGTAAGGAAACCCATTAGTAGGTCCTCACTAGTGACACTTTTGATCGAATCTCTCAACTCACTAGTAGGGTCTCGTTCAAGTTTGAAATAACTTCCTACATCTGCCAATTGCATAAGAATCTCATTTTTGTAATCTTTCGTATTCTGTACTACAATCTCCCCTCCCTTATCAGCCAGTTGAGTTATAAGAGATAGCAATGACTAAGAATTTCTTATATTTTCAGGGAGATTTCTATATGCAAACGAAAGGAGTTGCTATGGGTGCAACTTTTGCAACAGATGTAGCAATTTTGTACATGGACAAATTTGAACAACACTATGGCCCTCATTACAACCCTGGCGGTAAATACCGCTTTCCGCGGTGTAGAAGACGCCAACATACCGTTGCGGCTGCAGAATTCCGCTACAGGTATTACGACTCACAGCTCGGAATACGCCACAATACAGACACCCACACAAGTCCGCCACACCAAAGGTCAGTGATAAACTGGAGCTACCAAAACCTACACTGTCACGCCAACAGGAATACGCCAACAGTATCAAGACCCACAAATCAACGCGCCAGTCTTTCAACCGCGGTAATCCATTGGCGGTACACACCGCCGCACTCAAAATACAGACACATTTACAAAACATCCCCACATTGGACAATTCAAAATACACACATACACACACCACACCCACACACCCAATCCAATATAAAGTACACACCCACATCACCCACAAACCTTTACAACCAACATTTTGAAAGAAGGCCAGGGAGAGAGATTACCTAACACAACACCAGCATCCACAGACACACAACATCATCACTTATACAACATCCATGCACCTCAAACAACACACACCAACACATCCCCTCACACATCACAACAGACAGCACCTCACACATCACCCACACCACATCATGGCACCTCAAAGACACCCCAGGTTCTCTGAGGAGGAGCTCAGGGTAATGGTGGAGGAAATCATCTGGGTAGAGCCACAGCTATTCGGATCACAGGTGCAGAAGACATCCATTGCTAGGAAGATGGAGCTATGGCAGAGAATCGTCGACAGGGTCAACACAGTGGGACAGCATCCAAGAACACAGGATGACATCAGGAAGAGGTGGAATGACCTACGGGGGAAGGTACTTTCCGTGGTATCCAGACACCAGATTGCTGTACAAAGGACTGGCGGTGGACCCCCACCTCCTCCCCCACAACTAACAACATGGGAGGAGCAAGTATTGGCAATAATGAATCCTGAGGGCCTCGAAGGAGTAGCAGGATGACTGGACTCTGGTAAGGCAAATCTTTACTACTTTATCTCCCCTATCCCACCTGCATGCCATCACATACTCCCAACCTCACCCTCACACCCATCACCCCAACACCCCACAGATACCCCACTACCACAGCCCACACATCCCAAAATCAAGCCCTGCATGTAACACCAATGCATGGACACCCTTCACCAAAGCATGTCCAGTAGAGAGACTCACTCATACCACAAAATCAACAATCACACAAGGGCCACAGCAATAATGCAAGCACAGGAGTAGAGGTTAACTCACCCATTGCACAAGATGGCACACATAGATACTAACATCATGCATTCACACCCCAACAGGACCCCCTACCCAACGTCACCAGACAGGAGGTGCCAGACATATCCAGTCCCCCCACAGAAGAGGCCCGCAGTGATGACAGCAGCTCTGCACGTCTGGATTAAGATGACCAGCCCGGCCCATCAGGGACCTTGGGACAGTCGGTTCCCCTGATAGTCACAAACCACCACTGAACCTCCCCCCTCAGGAAACACCACCACAGCACCCACCCAGCGGGCCCATCCCTCTGTCCCCAGTACACGTCAATCAGCAGTGTGTCCACCACTACAGGGAACCCAGGCAAACCTACTAACACAGGATGATCAGGGACCTGGGGGCAGTGGCAGTGGGCACACGGTTCAGGGGACAGAGGCACAGGATAACAGGGAAGCTGGGAGGACTGCTGTGTGACAGAGGGAGTACAGGCACAGGGAACCCACTCTCCACAAGGCACTCTCCGACATCATGGGAGCATACCACCATTCCCAGGACACCATGGGCACGGTACTGGCCAAGTTTCAGGAGACCCAGCGGCTGCAGGAGGAATACTACCTGGGGATCAGGGAGGACTTGAAGTCCATTAACACTACCCTGGTCACCATTGCAGGGGTGCTGGCAGACCTTGTCAACACCAGGAGGGACACAGTGGCACACCAATGGGCCCCTGACACTAGCCTGGACGATGAACAGCTCTCCACCTCCACCGGAGCTAGTGGACAGGAGGCACCGCCACAGGAACACCAGCCCACCAGCACCCCACCCCCTGCAGAAGGAGAACCACCCCGCAAATGGTCCCTGAGATCCAGGAACAAGACAGAGAACATTGCCAAGACCCCCACCAGGAAATAAGCCCCCCCCCTGAATGTCATCCTTCTGTCCCACTTTGTCACCTTGTCCACCTTAAACTGCCATTGCTCCACTTCCTATGCCCCATTAGACAATGCACCTGTGAAACAACTAGACTGGACTCTGCCATGGACATTCCTCCACCATCACCCCATCCCATTTAACCCCCCTCCATTTATTTGCACAGAAATAAACACACTTGAATCACAACACAATCTGGAGTCTGTCTATGCTTTCACTAATATGTAATTGCAAAACCTCTGGAAAATAGCAATGTCAATGTACCTGTTCACATACAATGTAACACAGCTGTAGGCCAGCAGTAAACATAGCAGAAGGCACAAAGTGGAACCCGGATCTGTGAAATGGAAAGGTAAGTAAAAAGTCAGGGTCCATACACTGAGTGAAAATGACAGACGTATGCTAGCTCCAACAATAGTATGAGATGTGGGAAGCAGTTACATCTTCTTACCTGTGTCTCACTGGAAGTATTGCATGATGATGTTGTTTCGGTTGTCGACATCTTCCTCTTCTGCCTCCTCTTCTTCACTGTCCACAGGCTCCACAGCTGCCACAAGACCACTATCTGGCCCATCCTCCTGCAGAAAAGGCACCTGGCGTCGCAAAGCCAGGTTGTGCAACATACAGCAGGCCACTATTATCTGTCACACCTTCTTCGGTGAGTAGTATAGGGAGCTACCTGTAAGATGGAGGCACCAGAATCTGGCCTTCAGGAGGCCGAAGGTGCGTTCTATAATCCTCCTAGTTCACCCATGTGCCTCACTGTAGCGTTCCTCTGCCCTTGTCCTGGGATTCCTCACTGGGGTCAGTAGCCATGACAGGTTGGAGTAACCAGAGTCACCTGCAAATGTCAAGGGACATCTGTTAGACAGACACTAACCCTTAGGGACAACCCCAGACACCTATGTCAACTGTGTTGGGACCTTGGGCTCACCTATTAGCCACACACAGTGCCTCAGGAGTTGCCCCATCACATAAGGGATGCTGCTATTCCTCAAAATGTAAGCGTCATGCACAGAGCCACGATACTTGGCATTCACATGGGAGATGTACTGGTCTGCCAAACACACCATCTGCACATTGAACGAATGGTAGCTTTTCTGGTTTCTGTACACCAGTTCATTCCTGCGGGAGGAGACAAATGCCACATGTGTACCATCAATGGCACCAATGATGTTGGGGATATGTCCCAGGGCATAGACGTTACCTTTCACTGTGGGCAAATCCTCCACCTGAGGGAAAATGATGTAGCTGCGCATGTGTTTCAGCAGGGCAGATAACACTCTGGACAAAACATTAGAGAACATTGGCTGGGACATCCCTGATGCCATGGCCGCTGTGGTTTGAAAAGACCTAGGGGGTTATTCCAACTTTGGAGGAAGTGGTAATCCGTCCCAAAAGTGACGGTAAAGTGACGGATATACCACCAGCCGTATTACGAGTCCATTATATCCTATGGAACTCGTAATACGGCTGGTGGTAAATCCGTCACATTTGGGACGGATTACCACCTCCTCCAAAGTTGGAATAACCCCCCTACTGTCCAGGAAATGGAGTACAGACATAACCTGCACTAGAGGGGTGAATCCTGTGGGATGGCGGATAGCTGAAATCAGGTCTGGCTCCAACTATGCACACAGTTCCAAGATTGTTGCACGATCAAGTCTGTATGTGATAATGATGTGTCTTTCTTCCATTGTTGACAAGTACACCAGGGGTCTGTACACCAGAGGATGCCCTCATCTCATCACCTGCCCCAGCAGACGTGCCCTATGGAGGAGAACAGCGAGCAGAGGGTCATCCAACACTTAGGTATCACAATGTGTTATTTAGTAAAATGTTGGAAAATCTAAATGTGCCTGTATCTGTCCATATTCCAGGCCTAAATAGGTGTGACACAGTTGTTTTCCATGCCATATGGCCCCCTGAAATGGCGGCTGCCTGACCTGTAATGTGGGACAAGGGGAAATGAGTTAACTGCGCTGGAATTGTACACCATCGTGGTAGGCAGTCGAAGACCGGGGTGCAATTCAGCATTGGTCAACATTGGGCCCTATGGGTCCCAGGATCCAATGACGAGATACGCCGGGTGTGACGGTACGCTCTGCTGCGGACGTGGCCACCATTTTCTTACTGTTCCCTCACTTGATACCTGACCTTCAACAGGAGAGGTCCTACACTGCAAGTGCTGCTGTGACCTGTGTCTGGAAGTGACAAAGGCTACAGTGTCTGGGGAAAGGGACCCTGCCTTCACTTCAGAGGAGTTGGAGAAACTGGTGGATGGGGTCCTCCCCCAGTACACGCAACTGTACGGTCCTCCAGACAAACAGGTGAGTACACTGTGAACATGGTGGATGGCACATGAGTGTATGGAGTGGATGGGAGGGGGAGAGGCGAGCATGTCAGGATTGTGTGTGTATGTATGGCTGGGCCAGGGTGGGAGGTGTTTGGCAATGCGTGAGATTAAATGTACGGGCTAGAAGCATCCAGTTTTCCTTCACTTTTCCTCTAGGTCATTGCCCACCAGAAGAAGGGTATTTGGCGTGCCATAGCCAAGGACGTCCGGACACTGGGGGTCTACCATAGATGGAGCACCCACTGCCGTAACAGATGGGAGGACCTGCGCCGCTGGAGCAAGAAGATGGCGGAGGCTCAGCCGGTGGATGGCCTCCCAATGTGGAAGGGGTGCCCGTCGCACCATGACCCCCCTGATATACCGGATCCTGGCGGTGGCCTAGCCGGAGTTGGATGGGTGCTTGAGGGCATCACAGCAGCCACAAGGGGGTGAGTACACTCTAAATCAGCTAACTCTGCATGCTTTACGAGGTGTCTGGGTGGTCGAAGTGGGCTGTGGGTTGCCCTAGGCCAGGGCGAACCTGTTAGGCTAGGTCCCTTGTTAGACAGGCTCTGTTGCACCCCAACTCCACTACTGGTAATATCCATCTACACCTAGTCAGGCTCCTGTGACTTCCAGGTGTGCAGCAATTGGGCTTAGGTCTCGTCCCCCATTGGCACGTGAATTTGCTAGGAACTGTTAGTGCATGGCTTAGTGCATAGGGCTTCTCTCTGTGTGTTGTGTCCGCCAACGGTAGTGGTGTTGCATGCACTGAACATTTGTTTCTTCTGTCTTTCCCCTCTCTTTTTGTTTTGTCTCCCTGTTCTTGCATGCAATAGCATCATCTGGCGGAGGAGCAGTGGCACCGGAGGAGGAGGGAGCTGCAACCCACATGGCCCTGGAGGGTGAAGCAACGGAGTCTGAAGCCACCAATGGGACGGAGGGCGAGGGGAGCTCCACGACGGGGACAGGAGCATACACCAGTGACAGCGACTCCTCCTCTGATTGGAGCTCCCTTGCAGTGGCGGGCATCTCTGTGCCCACCCCATCAACAGGTACAGCCACCACCCCCCTACCAGCACCACCCTCCCAGCAGCCCCTCAGCGTGTGTCCTGTGCCCGCTCACCCAAGAGGCTGGGCATCTCCTTCGCCCCAGGCACCTTAGGCCCTGCCCAAGTCAGCCCTGCTGCCCTCAGTGAGGAGCCTATTGGCCTCCTGGGATCCCTCACTGTTGGGCAATCTACCATTTTGAATGCCATTCAGATTGTTGAGAGGCATTTGCAACAATCAAATGCACACCTGCAGGGCATTCATTCTGGGCAGGCAGCCCAACAGAGAGCATTTCAGGCTCTGGCCTCAGCACTGATAGCAGCCATTGTCCCTGTGTCCAGCCTCCCCCCACCAACTTCCTCCACCCGACCCAATCCCCTGTACCTCAGCCTATCATCAACACACAAGAGTGGACATGGCAAACATAAGCACCACACATCCCACAGGCACTCACACAAGCACCATCCCCATGCAGACACAGCAACATCCACTGCCTCCACTGTGTCCCACTCCTCCACGTCCTCCTCTTTCCTCCCAGTCTCGTCTCCACTCATACCTGCATGCACTCCATCCTCAGCCGCTAACTCCATCACCAGCATGCCCATAAGCACACACCGCTCACATGCAATCACCACCCCCACTACCATGCACACATCCCCAGTGTCTTCTCCCAGTGTGTCTGTGAGCCCTCCTCCCAAAGTACACAAACGCAGGCACACACCCACCCAACAGCCATCCACCTCACAACAGCCTCCGGCCCATGCACCTTCACCCAAATTCAGCAAACGTACGCCTCCTACAACCACTACCTCTTCCTTCACTCCCAAACCCCCTCCATCTTCCCGTCCCAGTGTGTCTAAAAAGCTTTTGCTGGCTAACTTTGATCTCTATCCTACACCTCCGCCCATCCTTCCCCTAGGTCCAGGCTTTCAAGGTCCCAGCCCAGCACCTCAGCCACCAAATCCCCAGGCACAGTGGTGCCAGCAACTGCAGTGTCATCGAGTGCACCACCCATCAGGGCTGCCAGTGTGCCACCTTGCGAGGCCAAGGACATTCCGCCACCTGCCAAGGTGAAGAAGGTTCCCTGATCCCGGAGGGAGATGCTGCACCTACCAGCCACCAAGGGCTCCTCCAAAACAAAAGGGGACAGTGGCAAGACACCTGCGGCACCATCAAGAGTGGGGAAGGGACAAAAGCCGAAGAGCAGGTCAGGACAGGGCACGGTGGCACCGACTGAGGGACTAGTGTCACCTCTTCTCTCAACGACTACACCAACCTGTACGGCGGTGAACACCGCAACCTGCACCGCCACCTGCACTGCCACCTGCATCGCCACCTGCACAGCCACCTGCACCGCCACCTGCACAGCCACCTACACCGCCACCTGCACGTCTGCAGCCTCAGCAACAGTCCCCAGCATCTTCCCAGTGGGCAGCCGTCCGAGGCTGCAGGAGACGTCCTGCTGTGTCCCTTAACAGGTGCTGACACATGCACCACTGCCAGCACCACCACCACAGACACCACTGCAAGCACTGCCACCAGCCCTGCGACGTGCTCGGACAATGGCACCACAGCTGACATGGCTACCATCCCCAGTGGGCAGCCGTCCGAGGCTGGAGGAGACTTCCTGGACCCTAACCAGCTTCCATGAGGCATGACTCTCATCACTGTTTGCACCTGCAGGTGGAAGGCAAAGCCGCAGCAGGGTGGGGTATGTCTCTGCCTCCATGGCGTATCATGCTACATGTTCCTAGGCAATCTTGTGGCACACACACCCATGTGAGGGAATGGGACCAGCCACACTGCATGTGGAGCACTCTGGGCACCAAGTCCCCTCCAGAACCAGTGGAGAATCACATCCACTACCTCAGTCCTTGGCTGGATGAAGCACTCTGGGCACCAGGCCCCCTCCAGAACCAGTGGAGAATCACATCCACTACCTCAGTCCTTGGCATGATAAAGCACTCTGGGCACGAAGCCCCCTCCAGAACCAGTGGAGAATCACATCCACTACCTCAGTCCTTGGCAGAATGAAGCACTCTGGGAACCAAGCCCACTCCAGAACCAGTGGAGACTGACATCCACTACCTCAGTCCTTGGCAGGATGAAGCACTCTGGGCACCAAGCACCCTCCAGAACCAGTGGAGAATCACATCCACTACCTCAGTCCTTGGCAGGATGAAGCACTCTGGGCACCAAGCCCCCTCCAGAACCAGTGGAGACTGTTATCTGCTTGAGAGACTGTGGCTTTGCACTCCCCAGGATAGAGCAATGGGCATGGAGCCCCCTCGTGCAGCAGTGGCGTCGTGCGTTCATCCGACTGAGGTACCCCCCTCCCCTTCCCCATGCCTGTTCATTTTCAATCTGATGCCCCAGCAGTGTTCTCTCCGTTTCGAGTCAGGTATCTTGTGTGGGCTTCGCCCATGCATTTTGGGACCACTGGTCCACGGACAATGATTGGTACACTATCCACACATATGTAGTTGGTGTACATATTTGTATATACTAATTTTTGAACTTCAACTATCTGATTTTTCATGATTACACTCAGCACAATCATTTAATTTTGTATTTGCGTTCTTTCAGGGGGTGAGGGCGTGTATATTTAATGTTGCGGCATCTATTTGTGTGTATGGTGTTGTGGGTGAGGGTGGGGTGGGGGTATTGCATGTTGCGTGTGTGTGTCACTCTCTTTTCCCTCCCTCTTCCCCTCCCCTGTGTTGTAGGTGAAGTACTCACCGTGGTTGTCGACGGCTTCTGTCCTGCTCCTGATACAGCAGGAGGAAGACCAGCATGGACAGGACGTGTAACTCGGGCTCCATGGCTTCCTGGTTCCTCGTTGGGTGTCGAGAGGTGAGTGGTTTCCCTTCTGTGTACTGTTTCTGCCATGCTTTTGATAGTGTTGGTTCCCCCCCTGAAAAGGTGGCGGATAGGTGTGTTGAAATACAGTGGGCGGTATTTTGTACTCTGCCTGTCTGTTGACGGTTACCACCACAGTGTTTGTTTCTACCACCGTGGTGGTCGGAGTGTTAAAGTGGCTGTCTATGTTGGCAGTTTCCGCCATTGTCGTGATTCCATTTTCTTTTCCGCCGGCCTGTTGGCGGTATTACCGCTGCTTTAACATCGTCCGCCAGGGTTGTAATGAGGGCCTATATTTTTGACAGAGCATTACTTTATTCTGCCCATATAACCTTATGGACATGATACATAGATGATGTGATAATGATTTGGACAGGTACCCAAGATGACCTGTTTAAGTTCCATAAATGGTTAAATGACAGATCGAGAGATATTCAATTTAATACAATATAGGTCCTCTAAGATTGATTTCTTGGATATAACTATTAAGGTACAAGATAACCGGTTATATACCACTGTCTATAGGAAGGAGAGTGAGAGAAATTCTCTGTTATAATACACAAGCCATCACCCCCGCAACTTGAGAGATAATCTGTCTTATGGTCAATTCCTTCGTCTCTGAAGGAATTGCTCTCATAAACAGGATTACTTTGAAGAATCTGAAGATCTGCTGAACTGCCTAATAACACGGGGTTATCCCAAAAGTGTAGTCAGAAAGACACGCAAGAGAGCTTGGGCCTGTCACCCGGAGAACCTACTTGAACCTAGGGTACATACAGATAGTGACAGTAACAGGATGATATGTGCCACGACGTACTGTACTAGAAGTACAGAAATAAGAAAGATCATTAACAAACATTGGATTTTGATTTCAGATGAGCTTGAAATACATGATCCCCTGATGCATGCATTTAAGAGGGGTAAGAACATTAAAGATTGCGTGGTGAGCTCTTTGTTAGCAGAACCTCCAAAACCCTCCCTTCTATCGATGTTGAATCTACCGAAAATTGTGGGGCATTTCAAATGTGGGTCATGTAAAGCATGTATACAATGTTTGGAGATCAAAATAATTAAGTGCAAACATGTGTCTGTGACATTTAAAGAACATATTAATTGTAATAGTATGAATGTAATCTATGTGATTAAATGTCCCGGGGACTTGGTATATGTTGGTCAGACCAAACAGAAAGTGAAGGTACGGATTTTCCAACATTGTAGTCGCATCAGATGTAAAATACAAGGTGCACCATTGGTGGATCATTTTACTGCATTGAATCTTTCAGTAGACTCTATAAGATGGTTTTTGATTGATAAGATCACTGTTAACCAACGAGGGAGTAATGTGACGAATATATTGAATTTACGAGAATGCAAATGGATTCATCTCTTGGACTCTGTTTCCCAGGGCCTGAATGAATATGAGGAAATAGCTAGGCAAACAGCTAGTTTATCTAATGGTTAAAAGAGACCTATGTTGACCCTTTTCGGCTCCTGTTGTGGGCTAGATCAAGAATCCGAAGAGATAATTTACTGGAGGCAATAAGATTGTTAGGGCCCCGTTCTGGGGTCGTGATCAATGAATCTGGAAAGGTCATTTGGAGGTATCAAATTGTTGGAGGTATTATAACTGCTATAGATGTGCAGACTTTATTAAAACTGTCATCTGTTAAGTGGATTGTTTGAACATTAAGCAAATAGATTAAATATATTGATGTATAAGTAAAAAGGGATATTTGAGCCTGTTACGATTATTAGATGCGGGGAGTAGAGCGTTTTATAAGTACTGAATTTATAATTTATGACTATTAAAGGTCCGCCTTAAATACTGTTGCGGTAGGAGTATGGTTAATGAATAGTCGAGGCCGAATGATATAAACTAAATGGTTGATTTATGGATGAGATACGAAGGTCTGTTTCAAATTATGCAATAGCTTTGGATGGTGAAACAACTTGGAATATCAATATATGACTGCCCAATCGAATTTTGGGAAAGTGAAGGAATGTGATCACGCACCACGGATAAGATGTTTGACCTCTGAATGTTGTAGGATACATAGGCTTTGGGAGAATAGTTGATTGTTGAAGTGGTTAATTTGTAACTACTTATTTTTGCTTTTTGCTCGTTAATTGTAGCATAGACTCTGGGGGATTTTAAAAGCAAAGCAGTTTCATAGCCATTCCCATAATGAATGCGAGGTGAAAATGACCTAATGTAACATTTTAGCATGTTTTCACTGCGTGTTTATAGACAATGTAGGCTTAAGGAGGAATAACGTGCTGACATTCTTGACATACCTTCAGGCGCCGGAGGTCCGCGTACTGAAGGATGCTGTATAAATGCGTGCGGACCGAAAAGGAACAACATTTGGACATTTCTTGCATACCATCAGGCGCCAAAAGTGTGCACACTGAAGGAAGCTATAAAAATGTGGTTCTTCGCCTGCCGCGTCTTTTACTGACATTGAAGGCGATGAAAGACAGACTAGCGAGCTGCTGGCGGATTAAAGGTAACTCTTTGTTAAGCCACATTTTGGACCCCTTTGGGAGTATTTAGATAGGTTCATTGATATTAGACTCAAAGTATAGCTCTTGGGCAATTTGGCCGTGTGAGACAGAGTGGATTCTGGAAAGAGAAACAGAACAACGTGAGTAAGATTGAATGAGGGGAGATTTATGTTACTCCTTAGGAGGGAATAAATAAGAGTCTAAATATCCATATAATGTAGAGTTTCTTATAGGTTGGAGAGTTTATAGGTTGGAGAGTTCATATGAATATACAGATGAGATTCTGATTTTCTTTAAGGGGAGAAGTTAAATTTGAAGAGATGATCCATGGAATGGAATTGGTGAAAATATAACTGAAGGAGGATAATCCTATATGTTTCGGGTAAGAGTGTGTTGTTAGGTGATTTTGGTTGCAACAACATACAGGTTATGTGAGTTGATTAATAGAGATAGTCTGCTATATGATTTTATTTTGTAGATTTGGGGTGAGGTGAAGTTATATTGGAGAAAGATTGTTGCCTCAAGAGATATGTTGAACTAAGGGTGAGCATTGATGTGGATAGTTTTAGAGCAGTGTGATATTCCATAAAAGAGGGATTCAAGTAGGTTGATAAATTCTTTTGGATTATTCAGGAGGTCCCCTATCGTTTTAGTCCTGAAGAAAGCCTGTGTATGAGCCTGGAATTAGCCCAAGAGGCAGAGGGGGTTGAAACGTCTACTATGGTGCTTGAGCCTGGATGTGATCTTTTTCCGTACAATTAAGGAAGGACTGTAATGGGGATTTAATGCTGTTGAAATCATATAATGATTCAATGTGGAAAAAGATTAACCAACAGGCTGTTCTTTTAAGTTTATATTTTTGAATGGATAGGTGTGAGATTTATGCTCTTCTTCTTTTCTTCTAATCATGAGCACTGGATCTTTTTGCACTTTTCTTTGTCCTTCTTTTTTGATGTTTTAATAGGGGACTCTATTATATTTATCTTTATATGAGTAAAGAATATATTTTTGTATATAAAATAAAGGATGTTTTCCAAATAAGTATGGACCTATGCTGTAAGTAAACTATATGGGATGCGTGTGTTGTTTGATATGTCTCCAGAGTGGGCAATGTCGTTTTGTAATAAACATATGGCCAAACAGGAACAACAAGGCCCCAACTTGACTCCTGACACTACCATGGTCTCCACAGGGCAAGGGCATCAATGGGTCAGGCACCTCATGGCGCAGGGGCAGGGGTTAGTGATGGGGACTCAGGTCATGAAGAGGGGGACTTGGGCTTCGGGTTTGGTGGAGGTGGCTTGGGCTTTGGTGGGGGTGGTTTGGGCTTGGGCTTTGGTGGGGGTGGCTTGGGCTTCGGCTTGGGAGGGGGGGCTTGGCCTTAATACCTGATAAGAAAGATAGGTGGTAGCGGGATCAGGGCTCTGGCCAGGTGTCTTCTTGGAGGGGGAAGGGTCATGGGAACTTGAAGAAAGGTTCAGGGAGGAACCTGAGGCAGAGGTACTTGGTTTGGGGAGGCCACGGAAACGCTCAGAGAAAAAAACAGGGTGGGCCAGGAGGTTCATAAAGGTCAATGCCGGAAAGAAAAGTTTCTTAGGAGCATGGGGTGGGGCTAAGGAAACAGGGGTGGAAGCAGAGGTAGAGGGAGTGGTCGTAGGACGTGTATGTGCGCTGGAAGTGGATGCAGGTGGATGCTGAGTCTGCTTGTGTGTAGTGAGTGAATGTGGGGTGCCTGAGTGGGTGCGTTTACGGGTGTTGGAAGGAGGTGGGTGAAAAAGGGTGGAAGAGGACAAACAGGTCATGTGAATAGAAGTTGTGGTGGTGTCTGCATGTCTGGTGTGTGTGCTGCAGGTATCTGTATTGGTTGTTGTGGAGAGTGTGGGTGTGGTGTCAATGTTAATGGGTACAGGATCTGGGAGTGAGGATGCAGTGCTTGTGGGTGTGTGTCGTGAGGTCACTGTATGGGAGGAGGGATGGAGACAGTGGAGGACATGGCTGTTGTTGTGTTTGCATCTGTATGTTGAGTGTGTGCATGGCTGTGGTGTGACTTGTGGTGCCTGTGTGTGTCCTTGTGTGCCGTGTGTGTTTTTCTGTGTGCATGCTGTTTGGCTTGTGTGCTTGGGATGGGTGAGGGGTGCTGGATGGGGCACAGGTGGTTGGAGGGGAGGCGTAGGTACCAGAAACACTGGCTGCCGGCAATGAGGAGGCCAGAGCCTGGAATGATCTCTGGAGGCCAGACAAGGCACTGTGAATGCCTTCCAGGTAGGCATTGCATTGCTGCATCTGAGATGCCAGCCCCTGGATGGCATGCACAATGGTTGTCTGTCCCACAGAGATGGTCCTCAGGAGGTCAATAACCTCCGCATTGAGGGCATCAGGGTTGACTGGGGTAAGGGCTGAGGTGCCTGTGACGAAGGAGACGCCCACCCTCCTGGGTGAGTGGGCACGGGCAACTCAGTGGGGTGCTACTGGGAGGGCAGTGCTGGTATGAGGGTGGTGGATGATGATTTTATTGGGGTGGTCCCAGAGGGGTCCACCACCACCAGGGAGCTGCCATGGGAGGAGGAATCCGAGTCTGATGTTGCAGTGATAGTAGGCTCCCCTGTGGTGCTCCCCTCCAACCCACTGGTTCCCTCGGTGCCGGTGGACTGTGCCTCCTGGGTCCTGTGGGATGCAACATAGCCACTCGTCAGTACCTCAGCTCCTTCGCCTGATGATGCTGATGCACACAAGGACACAAGAAAACAGAGAGGAAGGGGGAGACAAAGAAAGGGATGCAGGCTGTGAGCAACTCAACTATGATGCAGGTAGGCACACATGCAGTACACTTCAGTCCCAAGGCTCACCTTACCATGCCTTTGCACTACAGGTATGTACCAGTGATAGAGAGTACACCTGCCTCTTTAGAGTACACTACACTGACAGTGTACACTACGCTGACAGTGGTGCCCTACAGAATCAATGCACATATCCTGCAACTTCAACTGAGGTATCTGTTTAATGCTCAGATATCTTGAGTACCACTACGTCACTTAGCAAGACAACTGGAACAGTACCTGACTGACTGTACTATACAGTTTTCACCCTACCTGGGGACACATGCCCCCTACACAATAAGGTAACGTTACCTGGCCAAGAAGCTGAACACCTGCATACCCTGACACCTATGAGTTACTGTAACAACATCCTTTCCCCACATTGCCTACCATCCCCCTAATACAGTTGGCATGCAGGACTGTGTGAAAACTCACCCCCTTGTGGCTGCTGTGATGCCTTCAAGCACCCATCCAAGGCTGGGTAGGCCACCACCAGTATGTGGGCCATTAGCGGGGTCAGGGTCCGACGTGCACCCCTCCCTCATTGGGAGGCCATCCCCAGCTGGGCCTCCGCGGTGTTCCGAGCCCAGCGTCTCAGGTCCTCTCACCGTTTCCTGCAGTGGATGCTCCACCGGCTATAGACCCCCAGGGTCTGCATGTCCTTGGCGATGGCTCGCCATAACCCCTTCTTCTGATGGGTGCTGACCTGCATGGGAGAGATTTGGAATACACATTAATTTAGACTGACCACATGCATGCTGACATGGATACAATTGCACTGACAGTTGACAACAATAAATTCCAACATTTTCCTACTGGTACACATTGATGGCCTACTCCACTACACATGGTAATCCTACATTCACACACCTGCACCCAATCAACCACACTCACTGCTAGGACTCTGTACATCCGCTCACCTACTCCTCTGGTCGCCCATACAACTTTGCATACAGGGGTAGGACCCCATCCACAAGCCTCGTCAGCTTCTCCTGGGTGAATGCTGGGGCCCTCTCCCCTGTAGTACATGCCATATTCGTGACCAGATGCAGGACACAGCAGCACACGCAGTGGAGTAGTGGTCGTGGTGAGTACAGGAGTCAAGTGGCTAAGGGAAATCAAGATTCCGGTGAAGACCGTGGCGGTGTGCACCGTCACCACTGGCAGCGATCGTGATTGGCCCCTGTACCCCATTGTGACCAATGTTAAACAGTGGGGAATTGCACGGCGGTACCGACCGCCTAACGCAATGACGATTTACGCCAGCGGAGTCTTGTCACTTCCATCTCTCCTCAGCATGTAGGAAAGGCGACCACCATTTGAAGTGTAAAATGTAATAGAGTGAAGTCTCTACACACCCTCCATGCTGTCATATCATTATGAACATGACATGTACACCAGTCATACACAGCAATACATGCCATATGTGATGTGTGGCATCAGTTATCTGCATCTGTAGGTTACATGGCACCGTGTACACACATCGATTGTCACAGTTTTAGCTGCATGCCACCATTCCATGATGTGAAGGCTACGTTTGTGCTGTTTTGTGTGCATTGACTTCATCCGTAATGTGTTGGTGTGGTGAAATATGGGTGTTGTGTTTCCCTAGGCACTGACCCCTGCAGAGACCGAGGAATGCACCGGTGTATCGCCCCCTAGTTGACCTGGCAACCATGGAGGAATGACACATCATACTGACCTACTGTCTAAACAGAATGAACATACATGAACTGTGTAACCATTTGGAGCCAGATCTACTGCCAGGTCTACATAATCCCTATGCTATTCCACCTACTGTACATGTACTATCTGTGCTACATTTTTTGGTCAGTGGGTCATTTCAGGTGACAGTCGCCTTGGCTACAGGTATGTCAAGGCCAATGTTCAGTACCATCCTAAGGGATGTCCTAACTGCCTTGCTGAAACACCTCCACACCTACATCAAATTTGCCTAAGACGCTGATTTCCCCACTGTGAAATCAGATTTCTATGCCATTGCATGGATTCCACATATGATTAGGGCCATAGACAGCACCCATATTCCCTTGGTTCCTCCTAGGGTCAATGAACAAGTGTACAGGAATCGGAAAAGTTTTCACTCCATTGATGTACAGGTGGTTTGTCTTGCAGACCCTTCATCTCCCAAATAATTGCCAAATTCTCTGGATCTGTGCATGACTCTTACACTTTAAGAAACAGCAGTGTCCCACACCTGATGGCAGAACTACAAGTTGAGAAATCCTGGCTTGTGGGTCAGTGAGGTGTGAGAGTGCAGTAGCTGACAACCTGCCTTTCTGACTCTTTGCCCTCTGCACATGCTGACATGTGCTATGTATTCCCACTGTTCCCAGGTGATTCTGGCTATCCAAAATTGTCCTATCTGTTGACACCAGTGAGGTATCCCAGGTCAAGGGGTGAAATTCGCTACAATGAGGCACATGGCAGGACAAGAAGAATTATCAAAAGGACATTCGGCCTCCTGAAGGCAAGATTCCTGTGCCTGCATTTGTCAGGTGGATCCCTGTTCTTCTCCCCAAACAAGGTTTGCTAGGTCATTGTGGCCTGCTGTATGCTGCACAACCTGGCCCTAAGGAGACATGTATCCCTAATGGAAGATGAGGAATGACCTGATCCTCCAGTGACAGCTGAGGGACCGGAGGACAGCGATGAAGAAGGGGAGGATGATGTGGACTTCAGAACTCAGCTCATTCAGTTATACTTCCAATGGGTTTCAGGTACATTTAGCCTAATGTTTCCTGCATTTCCTACGTAGAGTAGTGTACAGTTGTAAGATTGTACAACCAGTGCTGGAGACACAGCAGTGTGTGTATGGTGCAATGTGTGTACTGTCACATACTCCTTACTGCTTCATGTGTTTGATGACTCCCAAAGGTAGTTCACACGCAGAGGTTTTGCTTTCCTGGATGTGTTTCCTGCCTTCACAAGTGTGGACTGTTTGGCCTACAGCTGTACTAATTCTGAAAGCTGCTTATGTATGTGCATAACTGGTGTGTAGTAAAACTGACAAACGGTAATACTGGTCTGTGAATAAGTACCAGCACTCTGGCAATGATGTTCAACTTTAGACACAATGCAGGTACATGTGTCATTGAACAAGCTGTACCTAAATGTATGTTCCATATCTGTTCCTCGCAGGTCTTACTATGCTGGGATTCCCTTTTCCATGCTGTGTAGAATGAGGATTATGACATTCCTGGTGCAAGTGTGAAGAAGCCATTTCTCAGATTTGGATTGTTACATGCCTGCAGACATTTGCCCTAGCCAATTTCTAGTACTGTTTGACATTTGACATAGAGAAAGTAATAAATCACATGCATGCATTTGAAATATAGCACAGATACATTGGGTGTGAATGTACAACTTTTAATTATGTGCAGCTGCATAAGGGATGGTGAAATACAAGTGAGTGGGCAGATGGTGGATGGAATAGTCTGTTTGGTGTTTACAGCTGTTGGTAGCACAGGTCCAGAGTCCATGGGGGCATTGGGATATGGAGGACGTACAGTAGATGGTCAACAAGGTGTGTCAGTGGTACAGAAGGGAGACAATACAAGAGGGAATCACTTCCTGGTGGTGGGTTTGGTCATGGCTACAGTTTCTGAGGTAAGTCTATTGGACGGCCATGTTTGTGAGGGGGTTCTTGGGCAGCAGAGGAAGTGGTGCTGGTATCCTGTGAGTCCCCTGGCAGGGCTACCAGTTCACTACCGGCAGCAGAGGGTGGCTGGGGTGTATTGTGTCTTGTGGATGGGGCCTGCATGTGGGTAGAAATCACAGGCAGTACTCCAGTCATGTCCTACAGCACCCATTTGATGGAGGCCATGGTGGCATTGTGGGCCTGCCATTGCTCTATGGCCTCCTGATGGTTTTCACTCTGTAGACTCTGAATCTCATGGAAAGTGGCAGAATCTGGCCCATCCTGTCCTGTGTGTGCTGGTATGCTGACGGGATTTGGTAAATGGCCTCCCGGCCTGTTGATACCCTTGTTTGGCTCCCCCATTGACCCACAGATGGTCTCCCACTGGCCCGGGCCGCCTGTGACCCTGTTACAGTCACCCCACTCCCAGTTGCACCAGGACCTTCACCGTCTTGTCTGGTGACAAGTTTTGACTCGGTCTCTGTACAAGTGGACACATAGTGGCTGAGCCAGGAACACTGGTTTGGAGGCATTGGGCCACAGCTGTTGGTTTGGTGGTGGCTGTGTAGGTGGGGTCTGTCTGGTGAGCTGGGTGGGTCTTCTGGAGGGTGACTTATCAGAGGTTCCCAATGGGTCAGGCTGCACGTCCAGATCCAGACATCCCGGTGTGTTATCATCACTGGGGCCTTCTTCAGCTGTGGAAGTGGCACTTCCTGGCACCTCCTGGTGGCTGCCATGGGCTGTGTCACCTGTTCGTCCTGGCGGGGTCAGATGCCTCACTCTTTACTGGCAGATTTTGCCTTTGGGGTTGTATTACGGCAGTAAGTTTTCCGCGTCCATGCCGGTCTTTTCACGGCAGACCACTGTGATTGGTGGTAATTACCGCCAAACTCGTAATGACCACCTGTGTGTCCAAAAATACTGCAATTGTGTACCAATATGTCTATGAACTGAAAGTCTGTTTCCTTTGTCTGACCGTTTCACAATTCTGACAGTTACTTCAAACAGCTAATGTATCTTTCAAATGCAGTATATACCATGTGGAGTCTGTACTGAATTAGCTTAGCAATGTATTAGCACACTATGGGGGTCATTCTGAGTCTGGCGGGCGGCGGAGGCCGCCCGCCAGACTTCCCCCCTCCAACATACCGCTCCGCGGTCGAAAGACCGCTGAGGGTATTTTGGCTTTTGCACTGGGCTGGCGGGCGACCGCCAAAAGGCCGCCCGCCAGCCCAGTGCAAAAGAGCCTTCCCACGAGGACGCCGGCTCAGAATTGAGCCGGCGGAGTGGGAAGGTGCGACGGGTGCAGTGGCACCCGTCGCGTATTTCAGTGTCTGCAATGCAGACACTGAAATACAAAGTGGGGCCCCCAGGGGCCCCACGACAACCCATACCGCCATCCTGTTCCTGGCGGGAGAACCACCAGGAACAGGATGGCGGTATGGGCTGTCAGAATCCCCCATGGCGGCGCAGCAAGCTGCGCCGCTTTGGGGGATTCCCAGGGCAGCGGAAAACCGGCGGGAGACCGCCGGTTTTCCGCATCTGACCGCGGCCAAACCGCTGCGGTCAGAATGCCCTGCGGGGCACCGCCAGCCTGTTGGCGGTGCTCCCGCCGACCCTGGCCCCGGCGGTCAAGGACCGCCGGGGTCAGAATCACCCCCTATATACATACCTATGCTGTCAAAGATATTTTTTTACACATTTTTGTGGTGGTTTGACAAATGGCTATGACAGCATGAGTACATACATAGGCCTTGATACATTTCTAATCTACTTCTGTACAGAGCAAAAACACTGTTGCATTTCAAAAAGAGTCCTGATTTGGGCCTGATATAAATTTTTCAAGATGGGATACTCTAACAGGTACGTGATGTATCCTCTATCTGCAAATGTCCTTTTAAGTATCATATTTCACACCATCATTGATTTGTAATCTGGACACACCCAAGGATACAAAAATGTTGTTTGGGGTATGTGTAACTTTGTCATAAATGTGCACACATCCCGCCTGTCAATAGAGTTTGACTAAAAAGTTAATGTTGTTTGGAACAGACTAGTTTACGTGCACATTTATGAAGGACTAAGGCTGCTATTGTCCACATGAACTGACTTGAATTTTGCAGTGAAAACATATTTCTAACAAGTTTTTGATAAGCAATGATGTTATTGTACCCATGTTTCCAGTTCTGTTGGTTCAGATGCTCTTTATCTTTTGGCCGTTCGACCAACATACAAATGTAAGGTCTGAAATATTAACTGTATCATAAGTGATTAGTATGCCTATCACCTTTAGTAGGGCCGACATTACCTATGCACATTTGTGATTGAGCAGCACAGTTGACCTAATCCTCAAATGGGGCATGTTTGTTACAACTGTCCCTCAGTACATCTAAAAAATGCAGGCATGTCTTTTTTCTTATACAGCCATGTGTCTGTTCAAAACAGCTCTTGGCTTATGATAAGGAATCTAGTGGCAAACTTTAGCACAGATCAATATGGCAAACGCAGCATCAGACAACATCTGAAAAACAGACACCTCGAGAAATCCTCATGTGCATTAAATGTGTGTCAGCCGTCATAATGATGCCATAAGACATTGCTTCAAATAAATAAGGTTGAATAACTAAAACGGCTACAAACAATAACTCACCACCTTGATGCTGCAGTTAGGCCCTCAACTGCCCATCAAGCTGCAGATTGGCCACCTCAAGGATGCAGGCAATTATGGCAGTCAGGGTGCGGTGCACGCGCTTGCCTCATTGGAAGGACTGGCCAAGCTGGACTTCTGCTGACTTTCTGGTGCAGTGTCGAAGGTCCTCCCACCTCTCCCTGCAATACAAGCTACACCTCTTGTAGACCCCTGGGTCCACACCTTCTTAGCAATGACCTTCCATACTTCATGCTTCTGATGGGGGTTGACCTGTATGGATGAGAAAAAACTGGAAACAAAATATGTTTTGAGTGATTTTGTTTGTCTGTAGTGCTGTGATACAATTTTGTTGCATCTCTCACATGACTTTCTAAAACAGTCAGTACAGACCATTTACCAACATTGAAAATTTCCTAGGAAATATTAATTAGCCGTGATAAGTTGAGTAACCCACAACACTTTCTTTCTTCTCATATCACCAGTTCAGGCCACAAACATCATCTAGGCCAGTGCTATGAAACCTTTCCAGTTGTGAGACCCACCTCTAATCAGTCCAAATCATTGTGAGCAACCAATGGCTAAACAACTTGTACATTATTTGCACATATGGCCATGCACGGCTACATTGGCATACTATAGTGTGAACCATGTATAATGACTAATGGCAGTATGAAAGGGCGGCCAAGTGTCAGTGAAAGCATAGTGTTTGTATGAACAAGTGTGTGTGGTACTTGGACATACATGTATTTGTGTTTCAGAGTCTGTGTCATTCAGACTTGCAGCACACGAAATGCCTTTCCCCATTTGTGGCACAATGACATGTTGAAAACATACAGCCACTCTTTAAAAAAAATATGGCCTGTAGTTTAACTTGAAAGAAATTCATCAGATAACTCCCTAACTTAAAAGTTTATTTTTGCGCTTTACATTTATTTCATTCCGACATGGGCTGTATGGTTTCACTTACACTAGTGGTACAGTGTCTACTGGCCTCTGGAAGTAAGGGGCCTGCAGTTTGTTTAATAAAATTTGGAATTGTGAGTAACATTTACAGAAAAGTCAGCTTATTCTTTCCAGCTACTTTGCATTTCAATGTACAGACCTTACTAACATCGTCAAACACAATTCTGTACCTAGCTAAATTATTCAGTTCAATACAGTCCAATGACAACACTTCACTCATGAACAAAAAGGGAAATATTAGCCTGTGTATAAAGAAGGAACAAGTTACTTAGTAAACTATTTCCCACCAAGACATTTACCTGTTCCTCAGGGTTCCCATACAGATAGCTGTACAGGGACAGGACCTTTGTGGTGAGGTGATCCAACTCCCCAGGGAAGAAGACAGGGGTGCTGTCTCCTGCTTTGCTCAGCATCCTGGCTCCCAGAAGTCAGTAACAGCAAATTTTGAGGAGGTGTTATTTGCTGCAGTGTTAGCAGGTGTGTTATCCAGACATAGCCATTGGCTATCATGCGCAGCAGCCACACACATTGGTATATGGCAGCATCCAGCATGGGAGTGTTACTGCTGCTATGTGGTCAACTTCCGCTGATGGCCGTCAGATAACCAATGTCCTGACATCAAGGTCAGCCACACATCATTTTAGGATGTGATGTAGTGTATTTCCAAATTGTTTGTGTGTCACTGCCACTCAAAATGGTGGCTAGTCTGTTTACCAATGTCAGATATGTTCAGCACTGTTGTACTTCATTGTGTGGCCAGTGGATCTTTCCAGTACAGTGTGGAAGTATCTGGAGGCATATCACAAACAACTTTCAGTGGTGTGCTATAAGACGTCATTGCTTCAGTGAGGAGACACATCGACTGCTTTCTCCAGTTTCCAAGACATTATGAGTTGGCTAAGGTGAAGGGAGATTTTTATGCTTAGGGTGGCCTACCACATGTGGTTGGAGCAATTAATGGTGCACATATTTCCTTAGTGCCACCACACATCAGGCAACAGGTCTGCCACAATCGGAAGAACTTCTATTCCATCAATGTGTACGTTGTCTGCTTACCTTTCCAGGGTCAACCCATGATTCCTTTGTACTACAGAACAGCACCATACCCCTGCAAATGTCAAACTTGGACCTGAGAGGGCCGGGTTTGTTGGTAAGGACAATATGCTTGAGGATCATTTGCGTCAATCCTAGCTTCGAAATGTACAATGGCTTGATATAAATTTCACCTATCAATTTATTTCTTCCATGCAGTAGATTCAGCATATCCTAGCAGACCATGGTTGTTAGCACTGCTGAGGAATCCAACAACACCAGGGGAAGTCTACTTCAGTGAGTCCCATGGAGGAACACAGAGGCCAGTGGATTGGGCTTTTGGGCTTCTGAAGGCCTGGTTCAGTGGAGCCCTCCTCTACTCACCCAATAAGGTGTGCCACATCACGGTTGCCTGCTGCAAGCTGCATGCTTAACAAAATTGCCCTACGACAGAACATCCCAATCATCGTAGAGGATGGAGACAATGAAGAGCCAGTGGGAGAGGATATCGAAATGACTAATGAAGATGACATTAGTGAAGAGGAAGGAATTGACCTACCTCAAGATGTCATTGGCCACCTATTTATCTGAGTATAAGCGTACCCTTACATATTGTGACATCCAATGTAAAAGAACAACGTGTGACATAGGGACCATATCAGTCCGCAGTGGTAATGTGGTAGGAATGTTCAGTTCAGGAAAGTCCAAGGCAAAGATGTTTGTGGATCAGGGTTTCCCTACATTGACTACTGTGTTTATTGACATAGATTAACTTTGCTTATGCTAAGTATAAACGTCTTCCTTACTTATCATGTGAGTCAAATTGTATATGTGAAATCATTAATTTTCCCTTGTTATTCCTTTTCAGGGCCCTTCACCATGTCATCTACATTTGGACATTTCAAAGTTGTGACATTTGCAGTGATGTATTGCTGTTGGAAAGTACAAAGGGAACACGGTTTGATCCTGGGACAGACACCTACTTTGGATGAACAGATCGCATACAGAGACAACCTGCACTGTGATTGAGTGGAGGTTCTTGAGATTGTATCAGACCTGTTTGCAATATGTGCTGCTTAACCTGCTCTAACCACATGTAAATGTCAGGCCACAGCATACTGATCTCCCTTCACATTGGATAAATCTTCAATTGTGCTCAGTGTATGAAGCTGTTGAGACACTTCCTCATAGTTGAAAGAACTTTTTTTAGCCCACCACTGAAAGGTGGTTGTGACATTCCTAAACAATAGTGCAATGTGATGTTGCTCAACCTCACTTTTCCTCCATTTATTCACACAAGTCAAAGGTTTATTTATTTGTCAGTCACCATTTCATGGTATGTATGAAAATATCATCTGCTGTGTTGAGCCAGTATGCTGTCACCTTGTTACTCCACTGAATTGATCTACTTTCTTCCATAAATCATAGTCTTGTTTTGTTGCATGCCGGATATACGTAGTATTGATACACAATTTACTTTGCAATGTTCATATGATGACCGATGACATTAATGCTAATAAGTTGTATCATAGTTTAATTAATTTATTTTTCAAGCTGCTAGACCATGAAATGGTTCAGCTCTCAGATCTCCTTTCTACTGTGGTAGGTTGCATGTCTGGCTCATGTAATGTACACTTTCTAAATAACATTTGACATTTAAGGGCATCTCTCCATCATTGTTACTGACTTTTGCATCTGTGTAAATTAATCTGCATGTGTAAAAAGTTGAAAATCGCACAAGGGCCTAATCATTCAATGAATCATATTTTTATGTTTTTAGGTTGCTTCATTTTAGCTGAAGACACATTTGAGGTACAAGACAGACCTTTATTTAATTTTGTTTCTAATTCATCTTAGGTCCAACACCCAGGACCAGTGGACTGCTGTCTGCAACAGAAAAAACATCCACTCATGAACAGGATCAAGCCTTCAGTGAGGACATCACTTCTGCTCCTGCCACCCATCCTATATCAACAAGTTTTTCACTAGGAGCATCATCCAAACACTGCATTTGCAACATAAGTAAGCAACTGAACCTTCTAAATAATTAGGGGAGGCAGTGCTACAATGAACCTCACAAAGGATTTTTATCTTTTAAAATTCAGCAGCATATAGGTAATTCTGGTAGAATTCCTGCTTTCTGGTACAAAAAGACAAGGTGCTCACTTGTGGCGACATTCAGGCACAGATGGGCTTGCCTTTGGTGGGCCACCTCCTGCATCAGTTTTTGTAGTAGCCAATTTATCTGCAGCTAGACTGCTGACCCCAACGCTCACAGGAAGTGAATAAGCACAAAGCTCTCTCCACGCAAATGGTAGAAACTGCTGTTGACCAGAGAACAACACAGCAGTTTAAAATAACTAAAGTAAGTGAGCAAGATGGTAGATTTACCATATAAAAGTCTCAAATTTTTCCTGATTTTTACAGATAAATACAGACATGCATTTCCAGTCTGCATTTATTTTTAAAAATGGAAAAATACAGAAAATTGTGCTTCCAATGAGTGACTTTCCATGCTTTCTGTTGTGAATTCCAAGACAACATGTAAGCAGATAGACAGCATGGGGAGTTTCAAAACAGAATAAGATATATTTAAATACAGACATATGTTAAAATATATTTGTGGTAAATTGCTAATATTTACCTGTGCGTGTAGTAATTTGTTATATTTGGCTGATGGATTTGCTAAAACGCGACAGGCATTAAAGTATGAGTGCATGTTTATCACTTAAACAAATGTGGAAATGTAACATTTTTGACTACACTTATTCCTAAACCACAAAATAAATAATGATTAATACTAATAAGATGGCCAAAAAATAAATGTGGATAAATACAGATGGAAATGTTACAAATGAGATTCAAGGCATTCTGTATCTGTCAGTATGTGATTTATTTGTCAGTTCTTGGCATTTTCTTTATAACTTCTTTCACACCATCACCAGCAGGATTTTTTAGATATTTGATAATCTTCCTGTTATCAGTCTCTTCAAGTGCATCTATGAAATCTTCAAATGTCTCTATCCATGCAATCAATCTATCGCCAATATTTTACTTTTTAGCAGTGTTGAATGGTGGTGGCGGTTAAGGCATTGTAGACAAGTGTGGAGTTTACTGACATTCAGAGTAGCACTTTCTCTTGCTACGCTGCCTGGCAATCAGGATCATTTCCATTCATGCCCGGCTCCGGCCCTACAATGGGATAGCCTATGGGTCATCCTTGATGGGCTCCATCAGCAGAACAGCCTTCTGTCACATTTCTGGCCACTGTAAATATGAACTGCTCCTTTTGCACAACCAGAACACTTCCCTTGGGGACACCGTCAAATGTGATGTGAAAACTCTCTCTGTCGGGCAAATCAATTTACTTACTTTATTCTTTTTATACTTCAGTTTGTATTGTCTTACACCAGGTTGTTCTCTGCTTTATATCACTATTTGGTATCTGATAACTGTCTTTAACTGTGCTTTGTAAACCTGGTTGAATCCACTTTCATCGCTAATGCTCTGTATATTGAATAACTTTATTTTGCATGGCAGTGCAGTACCTTTTTGAAGGATCATGGTCATAATTTTTTGAACAACGATGCATAGACTTTTCTGCGTAACTCTCTTTCCATCCACATGCTTCACATCAGCAAGAGTTGCATGTTGACTTCATATACGCCAACCGTCAGCTCGGCACTTCGATGAAGGCACATGTGGCAGGCACGAGTAGTTTGCTTGGACTAAAGCAAACTATCCAGGACTGCTCTTTCTTCTTCGGGTTACTTATCCCTTATCTCATCGCCAGCTGGAGCATCTTTCCCAGCCTGGTACCCGCTAAAAAAGTAGCCACAAACAGAGCTGTAAATTACACATCTTTTTTCCTCTGCGTCTACCTGTGAACTATAGAATTCTAAACCAAGCTTTCTTACTTTCAATTCTAGCAATTACATCACACTCATACAGAGTCCTCTGTGAGCCAGAAATGTCCCGTTCTAAATCATGCAAGACACTACAATTTGGTTTATCTGTGATTTCACCTTTTTGACTATCTCTCTGACTGCTGGTTTTCTGTGATCAGACAATCATTATCTGATTCAGATGAGAACTATACTCCTGTTCCTGCAAGTCAGCCACCTCAGTCACTCAAAGAATCCTTGGTTTGGCAATTTCAGATAAGGCCTGGTGAGAAGAAAGTATCTGCCAAATATGACATTTGTATGATATGCAAAAAATTGTTCAGTAGAAGCAGCAGGAACAAGCAATATTCCATGAGTACCAATGGTATGAGGTGACATTTGAAAGCTATGCTCTCTGAACACCTTGTTCGGTCTTTGTTAGCCTGTGCTGCAGAGCTTCAGTGGCGTTCACATCTTTTCAGCCTAGTGACACTGTGCCTGTACTCACCGCACAAGCATATCTGAACAAAGTCCTTTTTTGCTGCTCATGCAAAGCTTATTTATTCTTCTGAGAAGGGCTGCACAGGCTAGGCTTGTCCAGAATCATATATTCCAACCTAGGCAGCAGGTTTTTTTTCTACATTTTTCTCTTTTTGTTTTGAAGGCGATGTTGTTTTTTTTACTTCCTGTTTCTTGTTCTTCTTATATCCTTTGAAAAAACAAATTTAAAAAATGTGCAATAAAACAAAAAATACAGTTGTTCAAGATGTTTCTTGAGAAAGGTCTTTTCAGAGCTACCCTATACTTTGATTATGTATGTTGTTTGTACCATGTACTCTTTCTTCCTACTTGATGACTCTTGTGAAACTCTCACAAGAGCCATGATGCTCCCGTACATAGCATAGGTGATTCTCGATAGCCTCTTGTGAGAGTCAGGAAAACAGTCATCCACATCCACTGCAAGAGGGCAGGGTTTGCATTCGCTAGCATCTCATGAGACTGCACTTTTAAAATTGAATTTGCATTTCCACTGAACAAATCTTGTTGTAATAGATAAATGTATATATACTTCCACTTTTATTTTCCCACAATCCTGCATGACTCTTGTGAGATTGTAAAAACACTTTAGAGGAAAATTTTACATTTCCTTCATTACAATAGTTATCCCTTACAATTCCCACTACTGGACTATGGGAGAGATTGGCCTTTCCACTCAGACCTTGCAATAAGATTACTAATGTTACTAATGTGTAGAGTATGGTACATAGAGACACTGCCCCTCCAGTCACACCTCTGATCTCACTATTCCATACTAAGTATAACATCTACTGACCTTTCCTCTGCCACTTCCCCACAGGGAAATAACCATATTCATTAGGGTGTGGGAATGGATTTCCAAGTCTATTAACAGCTATCCCCCGCATGGCAGATATACACAGTAGTATGGAGGGAAACTATGGGCCAGATGTAGCAACATTTAGAATTTGCGAGTTGTAATTCTGAATGTTGGATGGTGTCCCTGACATCATCTGTGATTCGCATGCAGGTTGCAAATGCCTGCCTCATGAATAATCATGAGGTGGGTCGCAATTTGCGACCTCCTTGCGAATGGGGGCCCTCACAGGGATGTTGGCCACCATGTCTGTGACTGCTTTTTAATAAAGCAGTTTTTTTTTGTAATGAAGCCCGTTTTCCTTAAAGGAAAACGAGATGCATTACAAAACAAAAAAGGAAACGTTTTTGTTTCATTTTTTCAGAGCAGGCAGTTGTCCACAGGACCACTGCCTGCTCTGAAAAAATGTTTGCAGTGCCATTCACAACGGGGAACGAGTCCCATGGGGACCCCTTCCCTTTTGCGAATGGGTTACCACCCATTTGACATGGGTTCAAAATGCGGTTGGTTTGTGACCGCGCTCGTGGTTACAAACCAACCCTGCCTTGTACTGCGACTTGGAATTAGGAAGGGAATACCCCTTCCTAATTGCGACTAGCAAACCCGTTTTGCGATTCGGTAACTAACTTACCAAATCACAAAACGAGGTTTGTGCATTTCGATGTGCTTTTTGCACGTTGTAAACAGTGAAATTTGCTGTTTGTGACGTGCAAACTGCTTGCTACATCTGGTCCTTTGTTTTCTGCACTAACACCTATCTCCAGAGCAACTTGAATATACAGTACAGTGTAGTGAACCGTTTGCATCTGTCCCCATACCTCTCCTTAGAGCAACAGTAATATGTAGTGCTGCCTGGGAAGAAAGTAATCTCTCTGCTACTACATCTTTCCAAGGTAGGAGGTGTCTCTAATAGGGTTTGACAGAAATGTATCTCTCTGCTCATACCTCTTCTTATGCTGATAGTCATTCATAGTAGGCTGTGGGGAGAAACTGCCCTGTTTCCTGAGACAAGTCTCTTACATGATAACTCTGCATAGTATAGTGTGTTGAGAGACTGGCTTCTCTCTTGTATTTATTGGATAATGCTTCTGCAAACTAGGGTGTGAATTGTTGCTTACCTTTGTGGTCACACCTCTCCCCATTATGTAAGTAGTAAAGTATTGAGTTGAAATTACCGTTATGCTCATAAGTACATCTTTCATAACAACTGCAGAGACTATGATATGAAAAAACACTTCCCTCACAGCTGAGTTATCTCCCCAGAGTAACACATGTACAGAGTATGTTGTGGGCAGGGACTGCTCTCTCTATTCATACCTCTGTTCATGATAATGAATGGCATTAGTAGAGTATGAAATGGAGTGTCCTCTCTTTTTTAAACTCTGTCTCGGACAACCAGTGTACTTATTTCAAGATAAGGACACACTCACCTCTCTCTTAGATACCTCCTTATGGGGACAGACATGTGTAGTAAGGTGTAAACATAGACATACTTTTGTACTGAAAACTTTCTCCAGAGTGACAAGCATATATACTAAGATATGGAAAAGAACTGCCATCTTCACCAGCCTGCAGCAGTGCATAGTATACTATGAGGATGCAGTCACGACTGTGCCAAAACTTGTACTCTCTCTATAGTACCTTATACATAAATATACATCAAACAGCACAGTTACAGTTATTGAAGGTGGAACTGCCAATTTAAGTCAACAACACAAAACTGTAAAAATATTAAAATCTTAAATAGCTATTAAGGAAAGAAATCAATAGTAACTTTAACCAATTTACCAACCGAATTTTGATGTACATAGATCTGCCTTTCCTTTGTTCCAGCCACCTTAGCCTACTAAACAACAATCACTTGAATAGTCTTTTTCTGGTAGGCTATGTGGCAAAAGAGTCATTTGAAATCAAATAAAATTTGCAAAAAGGAGTACATTTTGGATATTAGAAACAACCATTGTGTTACACCATTACAGCAATCTACATCTACTCAGCGGGTAGTATTCCTCTTTTTTTTAATAAAGTACTTTTTTTGCTGTTTACGTAAGCAGACCAAAACAAGTAGAGCTACACAGAACAAGCTTCTCCAAGGTACAAATGTTGTGACAGGCAGTACCAACATCACTTGTGCAATTAATTTTTTTTCCTGGCTACCCACATAGTTAATGTTCACTCTTTCTTCAAAGTGAACAATTTTTGTTTTCCTCCTCATATTTTTTGTGACATGATACTTTTTGTTTTTCAGAACTTCTGTTTTCCATTTCCAGCATAAAAAGACAAGACAACCAAACAATTCAAAGTTACATAAAGCTCAATATTTGATGGTGATACATCACTATTAACTCCAAAGTTTTTTTTTTTTTTTTTAACCCACAATCACATAGTTATATGCACTGTACCACTGTCTTCATATTCCCTCTCTCTTGAAGAATTTAACACCCTCAATTTTCTACAATTAAATATAACATACCTTCAAACTTGGTACTTATATAAAGACACATATGCCTCTAGACACACCTTTTCCTAACAGTGAGCACAATGTTTTGCTATAGAAATAGCAATATCTCCACTCAAACATCTCAAATGGATAAAATATGTGCACAGTAAGGTTCATACCAGCACTGGGCCTTGAACTAACAGATTGCTGATTTTTTGTTTTGTAATTTAAGAAACACTGCCTCTTTTATTTATAACTACATACAGATTGCACATTTCTTTTTTTAACACAATTTCCAATACTTGGTGATATCTCTCTACATTCTAAAGTCTAACTCTCCAAACCTATTTTTAAAAACATGCAGCTCTACAAACAGCTTTTCACTCTCTAAACCTTGTATAGAGTATTTTTATCAACAGTAGCACCTACTGACACTTCTCAACAAAGTTCATAAAGAACACTTTTATTACATGAACGTAGAGCAGTTTCTTATATGCAGCTAAATACACCAGTCTGTCTCTGTTCTAAATTCAGTCACTTCTGTTGAGCACAACTCTAAACAGACTTCCTTCTCCTCCAAATCACCAAGAACAATATTATCTATCTCGGATTCTGCACCCAATCGCATGTTTTCAGCCATGTAATAAAAATGGTAACCATTGGTTGAGTCTTGGTCCTTTTTTTTTACTTCCCCCATATGATCTCACAAGACTCTTGCAGAATCGTAAATCCCCTTGATGCAGGCTCAGCAATTTTCCATGTCGATGGTGCAAGAGGTTCCAGGGATCCTAAAACATCAGTAATTTCCCTTCGGGTCTTGCGAGCCTCTTGTGAGATCCCACGTGTCTATGCAGCAAACTTCACTCCCTGAAGCTTATGAGCTGCTCTTCTGTGAGTCTCACAGAATTGCAACAAAATTGTAGAGAAACAATAGTATGTGGGATGGAGCATCCTCTCTACTGAGACGTATCTTGTACATTACAGGTTTGTGTAGTAGGGTGTGGGGAGAGACTGGCCTTCCCACACAGAACTCTGTCTCAGATGACAGGTATGTATAGTATTGTTTATGGAGGGACTGGCCTCTCCAGTGAGATCCTTCACTTGGAAGATGGGTGTGTGTAGTTCAGTATAAGGAGAGACTGGTTGCTTTCCTAAGATCTCTCTCTTACATGAAAGGTGTGCGTAATAGGGTGTCTGCATGGACTGCTCTCTTTTTCTACACCTCTTTCTCATATGACATGAGTGTGCATTAAGGTGTGAATATGGACTGCCCTCTTCTTCCAGACCTCTCTCTCAGATGACAGGTTTACATAGTAGGGTTTATGGAGAGAGACTGCCTCTCCATTAAATCCTCTCTCTCAGATGACAGGTGTATGTATTAGTGATTGTATATGGACTGGCCTGTTCTATCAGACCTCTATCTCAGATGATGGATATGCATAGTAGGGTGTATACATGGACTAGTCTCTTCTGTCACAGAGGATGGTTGTGCATAGTGGGGCATGTACATGGTCTAGCCCCTCCTGTGAGACCTCTCACTCTGATGACAGGCCTGCGTATTAGGCTGTGTATATGGACTGGCCTCTTCTGTCACAATCTGGTCTAAGATGACTAGTGTGTGTAGTAGGGTGAGTGGACAGAGACTGGCCTCTCCGCTGAGACTACTCTCTTGGATGACAGGTGTGCATTGTATCCTCTGTCCAGGGACTTCCCTCCCTGCTAACACCCCTGTCTCTGATAATGGGTGTGTATTGTATGGTGTGGGAAGAGACTATACCATGCGTACAACTCTTACAAAGTTGATGGGAGTAAATAGTGCACTCTGACAAACACCACCTCCAGTAATAATTCTTATATCTACATTAGCTAGTGTGCATACTTTAGTCTATTTTAAGATCACCTACTCCTTTCTACTGTTAATGATCCCAAGAGAGTCTTGCAAGATAGTAACTTTTTTGAAAAATAGGAATAAACCATCTACTCATCACAGTACTTATCTCTTACACACTTTTTCTCAAAAACAATGACCACAAAATGCATTTCTAATAATGGTGTGTGTTCAGAACTTATCTGCCCCTTTTTACTATTCATCATTCCATGAGAGTCCCACAAGATCATAAAATTAGTTAAAAGCAACATACATTTATTTTCTTCACATTAGAGATCCCTCAGATACCTCCTCTCTAAATCTAGGGGGGCAGTGTGCCTTTCTCTTTCTTCTGCCCCTTTGTATAGCTCTTTTACTTCATTTCCACAACACCTTGAATTTTTCACAGCAAACAGTGATGGACACCATTTCAATTCTAACATTACAAGAGCCAGCCAATTAGAGTGCTCACTCTCGCGAGATTCATGGGAGCCTCTCGCTGCCACAAGAGCATGAAGGCTCACGGGAAAAACAGGCCTCTTAAGCAATCAGTGGCCTACATTTTTAAATTGGTGCTCTTATGGGAGGCTTGTGGGAGGCTTGTGAGGCCAACCGTCCACATCTACAATTATTTTTTCCCTTATTTCTCAACAACTACTGAACAGATTTACACCAAATCATAAAAAGCGCAATCTATGTACCAAGATCTAGCTTTTTGCTGAATTTGGTGTAATTCCGTTCAACAGTTTTTGTTGGAGCCATGTCTAAAGAAGTCTACGGAAAGTGCATGGGGATTCTGCATCTTTTTTTCTCATCCCCTGCTTGACAGATCACCACAAAATGTTCCAGGAAGGACCAGAACTGGATGAACATTTGTTTTGGAAAGTTTTGTGAAGAGTCGTCAAACGAGGTCAAAGGTATTAGCAATTAAAAGTGCTCCGTCTATGGAAAAGCAGACCTAACTATAACTATAACTATATTTACCTACTGCAGACCACAAGTAGATTACATATTTGTATTATATATATAAGTGAAACACGTCATGTAACGTAAACATAGCTTACCTCTGAAAGTGAGCAGCATGCTATTTGGGAAAAAAATAAATTCTTTTAGAAAACTAGAACTTATTATTATTCACCAAGCCCCGCAGCCTCAACACCTAGCAGATCCTGTTCCTGGTCCATAATGTCTGCCCAGCATTATGTGAGCTGCTATGTTGTGTGCTGCAATTGTGTGCTGCAGAGGTTGCACCGACTGATTCTACCGCGCAGCAGCCTATGCTCCTGCATAATGTAACTATTCCAGGGCCTGCGGCCTGTTGCCAACATGGAGGGGAGGGAGTGGTGCTGAACAAAAAAAACAAGGGTGGCCACCTCCGTCTTGGTAAAAATGGGTGAGGGCTGCACCCCTGCACAGCAGCCACAGGGTGTGCGATGCCTGCTACTTGTTTCTGTCAAAAAGGATACTAAAAGAATGCAGGAAGGAAGGAATTGGAACGGGAGGAGGACAATCACACAAGGAAATTAAAATTTGAAAAAAGGTACAAAATGTCACAAAACATGTAAAAAACAGACAGAAACATAAAACTACAGACACAGAAAGACAAAAAGTGATTAAAAAAAGGCGGAAGTGAGGGGTGAGTGGTTAGGATAACAATCAGATCAGTGAGAATTAAGGCCCTGCAGCATGAAGAGAAGCAGAAAGCAGGTCAAATAAAATGCCACGCCATTGCGCACTGCATGGTGCAGTTCATGCTGATTTTCAGTGTAAAACGCTCTACCTCTGGATTCCTAACTGATTCTCCCATCATTCCCTCTTGTGAAGAAAGAGACTTAATAATAAGATGCCAAATAAGTTACGCTCTGCACCATATACAAGTGTCACTCTTTTTTAATGTGCCTCAAAGGTTGCGCAAAAACAGAGTAAAGCCAATGTCAGGGCACTTGCCCTGTTGATGTCATCAAAACTTCACGTCTGATGCTGAGTCAATGCCATCAACTGGCGCCCTAGAGGTATTTTAGAGATTTTGTGGATCCTGTCTTGCACCTGTAATATTCAAATGCGCTTAATCTACACGCAGCCAGACTATTCACCATGAACAATGTTTCTGAAGGCAAGTAGCTTTTTCTTCTGGGTTCCAGCCTTACATGGGATGGAAAACAACATCTTGATTGCCCAATTAAAAGGAGCAGAATAAGGAGACCTACTTATATTCATCCTATTTCACCTTGCTGCACCTCCACCCAGTGGAAGCCAGAATAAAAGGTTTATCTTTAAGTGCTGCATATTGTTTAAGAAATGAATGAAGAAACTTCCATTTGTACAGCGTGACAGCTGCTACCAAAGATGCATGCTGACACTAACCAGTAAATGGCTGCTACCTAAGACCAACAACCACCTGAGGAAAAAGGTTTTCAAACTTTTTTAAACAGGTCTTCTGAGCTGATCTTTCTTAGCTCCATCTGAAGCTCATTCTCTCTCTTGGCAATGTTGCTGCCATGAGAGAGAAGGATCAACCTCCCCTCCTAGCTTTGCAGACTCTTGGAATACATAACAGTCCCTGATTTAAGGAACGCAGAGCTCTGATCAGACCATACTCTGTAAATCTACTCTTGAAATAGAGAGACGATTTTTAATGGCTCGCTCTGAACATGATCAATAAGGTTTTAAAGCAGATCCTTTTGATTACTGGCTGCCAGTTGTTTCAGAGTGGGGACAGTAGCCTTCTGTACTTTTTGACCCCTAGATAGGCATAATCTAATATAAGGGTCATCAGAGCATGTACAATCATGTTCCATGAATGGACTGGTGGGAAGCATAAGGTCTTGTTTAAGGATGTGAATATAGCAAAGCAGGGTGCTGTGGAGGCTTGGATTTCGGATATGAAAGAAAGCTCCTGATCAAATTGTATCTCCAGATTTCTCACTGCAGTGGAGTGATCTGGGGCCACCCCAAGATCTTTTGGTCACCAACTCTGAAAGCCAAGTGGAGGGGAGTTGCCAGAAAAGGGTAGCTCTGACTTATCAGCCATAACCTTCATACAGCTCAACTGCATCCATCTAGCCTCTACAGATAGACATCCTTGGAATCTCTCTACTACATTATTGTCAATCTGGTGGAAGGAAAGCAGTAGCTGAGTGTCATCAGCATATGACACCATATTGAGCACCAAGGATTCACCACATTGGCCAGGGGTGCCATGTAGACAAGGTGGGACTAAGGGTTGAACTTTGCAGGATGTTGTGTCTCATCTCCTTATAGCTTGAAGCGTAAGGCGGAGATGCAATGCCTGAGCATGTTCAGACAAAAAAAGAGTTTAACCACTGGCTTGCCAAGCTAACCATTCCATCTGCCTCTAAAAGCTCCTGCAAAATACAATGGGACAGTGCTGAATCCCTCGAAAGGTGTAAAAGGATTACCACTGCTTTTGTCCCCGGTCTAGGTATTTATGACTTCAGAGACCTCCAATAAGGCAGCCTCTGTACTCGACCCTGGGCGGAAGCTAGATAGAGTTGCATGAAGTAACTAGTTATCCTTGATAAAACCGATAAGCCATTTATTCTGAGATTGGTCTATAAATTGCTTGCAATCAAGGAGTCAACACGTCAACATTAGGCTTCTTCAATAAAGGCTGGACTTGCACTTTCTTCCATCTAACAGGAACGGTTCTTAACTCCAATGATTGACTGAACAAGGGATGGATAGATGGATTTAAGGTTGAAGGTACTCATTTTAGGATCCATGAAGGACAAGGGTCCATAGGCGAACCTGAACTACAGTTCAGGATGTCCAATTCTGAGTCAGCCAAGATAATGCATTCAAAAATTGTAATTTCTCTTCTACTAGGACCTTGGCAATCAGGGTCTGGGGTCGTAAAGCCATTAAGGTTGTCAAAGGTCTTGTAGATGTCCTCCACCTTCTCATAAACATACTTTGACAGATTATTGCAGTTGGGACAGTGTGACCTTTGTTGACGTGTGGCAGGGGATAAGGAAGTGTGAACAATCTTAAAGATTTCTCTTGGTGTATTGCCTACATTGCATATTTACCTTGTGAAAGCCTCAGACTGTGTTTTCCACATGTTTTGGAAACTTTTTCAGGCCTCTTTATAAAACGTTTTTGCCTCCTAGTCTCAATGTTTTCTCCATTTTCTTTCCACCTGTTTGCGGTGGAGCTTTTCAGCTGTCAGCATGGGGGATAACCAGGAAGCAAAATTATTTTATCTCTTTCCAGTGCTTATTTTATGGGTGCTATTTTATAAATTACCCGGAGCAAGGACTTGTGCAACAAGTCTATATCCACAGCTATATTCCCTTCCGACATGAGAACTGAAGGGTCAAGGGCCTTCAACAATTTGGAATCAGATATTTTATGCAAGACTCGCGTACGGACATCTGTCCTGGGTGCCTGAGGAGGGACCCAGGACCAGAAAAAGACCATAGCACCCGAAAATGGTCTGACATATCAAGACTTTTCCCAGTATTGATAGAGGGGCAATTAGTAAAAACAAGTTGAAGTATGTGACCCAAATAGTGGTGGGCACTGTGATGTTATGCTGGAGATTTAAATCTGAAAAAAACTCATTTAACAGGCATGCAGCTTTCCATCCAGGATCCTCATTGTGAACATAGAAGTCCACTATTGATGTAAAGTTTGAATATTAAATGTAAAGGGGGTAAAATCAGTTTGCTGTCAGTTTGTCCAAAAAATCAGAACTCCAGAAAAAAGAAAAGTTGGGTGAGATTTTATTGGAGAACACTGGACCTTCACCCTCTCCCAGCCCTTTCGGTTACAGTAGTGTGTAGTGCAGGTGCGAGCAATGAATCAGAGCTACCCTGCTGCCAACCAACATCTGCTGGTCCACATGCCGATCCGGTATAGTTTGAGCAATGTCTGGTGCTGAGGAAACTCCTAACCAGATTTCGGTAAGGAATACTACATCCCAATACTCATCATGTTATTAGCTTCAAATAGCCAATTCGTGCTTAGGAAGGGATCTAGCATTCATCAGACAAGCTGCCATCTGTAATGTGCCCACAGATACAACTTGCGAGCTGGACACCGCTTGCATCCCTTTCCGTTGTTGTTTTCGACACCAATTCATATTAGGGCTTCGTTTTGAATAGACAGTATTGGCAATAGAAAGGCCTAGCACTGCCATATACTTTAAGGTGCTCCTCAAAACTGCTAGGAACCCTGTGTGAGAGTAATGACCTCGTACGTAAAACAATCCTGACCTTACAGTGTGAGGGAGGTCGGCGAGCATGGCAGGCGCCTGACTCGAACCGGGCATGGACGGATGCAGATGGACTTGACTATGATGCGCTAATGGCATCTGCGCTGCGCAGTGTGCATTTTATGAGCTGGGGGACATTACTTTCCCAGTAGGTTCCCAAACACCAGATAGCTCAAATTAAAGATGTTGCTTCTAGGTTAGAAGCATGAAAATAGTAAAAAAAATGGTGGTGGACAGCATTTCAAGTATACAATGGTAAAACAGAATTTAGGGCCAAATGTAGCAAAGGGGTTTTCCCATTCTGTGTCAATGGGAAAATGTGTTCCTACTTTTCCCCCATTCCCCCACCAATAGCTCAGATGTAAAGTTCAGTGTGCTAGAACTAGAAAATCATTGTTTTATTCATCTTAGACTCGGATTCTCCCTCACATTCCAGAGCGAGCACTAAATCAGCAGCAACAATTCTGTGCTCTTCTGAAAATGTAATCTGAGGTGGTTTATGTCATCTGTGGTGGGTTATTTCATCTGTAGTGGATACGTACATCATATGCTCAAGTATTAAGATATGCAACTACCTTCAAAACCACATTTGGAAGTTAAGCAATTTTGTAGAGTTTAGATTTGCTTCCCCATCTTTCCTATTGTTGGGATGTAGCCCGTTAATTAATCGATGAAAGTCATTGGTAGATCTGCTCCCCGAGGCCGAAGCACAACGTGAGCTTCATAATTATTTCCATTCATTTAAAAGTGGGGACTGCCAGTCAGCCCGAAACTCATTATCAGTGCACAGTGCCTCATTCCCAGCCCATAAAACACTTCTATAGTCATCAGCTGAGCAAATTGACTATTTTAGCCTTCTCTACATAGGGTGCAGGAGGCATGTGAGGTGAGGCCAGGGGCTATGGAATTTTTACGCAGCTCTGTTCTTCAACAGAAATATTTAATCAATTCGATTCTACTGATTAGGTTTACTGTTTAGAAACATCAGAGCCGGCCTGGTAATTTGGTTCCTGTAGCATTAAACTTGAGTGCTACTGGGGCTGGAGATTGCTGACCAAAGGAAGCTACCGAGCAACACTGGAAATATGGGCCCACACTTCTTTGACTGGCATACAGCCCGCATGGAGACAGAATGTGCACGTCTATAGGCACACATACCTTCGCCATTCAGTGCACTCAGTTGAAAATGTTGTGCACAGAAGTAGAGGTAAATAGGCAGGGAAGGGTTCGTAGTGTAGTGAGACATCCGGCCACTACTGTGAGACCCCTGACACTGGTACGCACGCACACAACCCTCGGAGCCGGATGGAGTCTTTGGCCCGTATCAGTAACCAAGTGTGCATCCCTTATTTGTTTGTCAGCTCAGCTGCCTGGATGACCCCAAGTAGCACACTACTGTGGCAACAAGGGTAGCGGCCCACTGTGTGACTGCCACTCTCACTGATCTGGAGGCCATGTTTTCTCTGCACTCTGCTCCAGACCCAGGAGTCTCCCCTCTCCAGGCCCTTGATGGCAGCCTGCCCCGTAACCAAGCCCGCCTGTGAACACTCTCAGCCTTGCACTCCTGTGGCACACCGGCAGGCCAGTGAGGACATTGGCCTTAACAACAGCCTGCTTTACAGCCACACCCACCTGCGAGCACCTGCGGCCTCACACAAACACAGAGCCTCTGCTGGCCGAGGTGCTTTCGGCCCTTCACTCAAGACCCAGATTGTGATGCTCCCCAAACCTGGGACTTTTTCCTGGACCCTCTCACCTGCTCTCTGGTACATGGGCCCCAATGCCCAGGCTGAGTTTCACCACTGCACCTACTGCTCATTCAGATGCACTCTCCAAGTGAGAAGGGACTCCCCTCACATTCTATCATCGAGGGTGCCGCTGCATCTTCCATGCTACTCTCTGGGGTCCTGCCACGTCCAACTTCATCCATCAGAACCGTGGTCTTCAGGCCCTCACTGGGTACTTCTGGCCACTGGTGGAAGAAGAGTTGGAAAGCTGGAGCATCTCAATTTCATGACGAAGGCATCAGGATCAATTCTGTGGATCGCCCTAATGGTGGGCGCCAAACAAATTATGAAATGAGGCAAGATCGGTATGTGCAAAGACATGTGTCTGCCCAACAAAGCCATCCGGAGAGAAAGGTACATCACACCCACAATGGATAACATAATAGTGGACCTCAATAGAGCACAATAGTTCTCCAAACACGACCTCAGCTCTGGGTACCACCAACTACACCTAGCTGAAGGCAGCCAGTACATTACTACTTTATCATCCTGCCCAGGCCTGAGGAGGTATAAAAGTCTGAATTTCATAATCTCCTTGACAGCAAAGGTATTCCAGAATGCTATACAAGAAACTCTATCCGTGCTGCAGGGTGTGAAGAAGTGATGACATCCTCATCTGTTCCACTACCATGGAGAAACATGATCGCTGGCCCAGAGCGGCACAGAGATGCCTCAATGACTGTGGGTTAACTACCCAGTGGAAGAAATTATCCTTTTTCAAAACAAGAATCAAGTTCTTTTGGTATGTGTTCACGAAGGATGGCATCCAGGTTGACCCGCCTAAGTCTCAAGTGATGCAACAAGCTCCTGCTATAATGAGTGCCATGGAGCTGCACAGTTTCCTAGGGTTGGCAACCTATTGTGGCCATTTCAACACACACCTGGCAACGATCTCAGAACCCCTCGGAGTGTTGATCAGAGTGGACGTGAGGTGGACCTGGGGCTCAAAAGAGACAGATTCCTTTGCAAAAGTTAAGGACAGGCTAAATGACACCACCACAATGGCCTACTTTGATCACAAGAAGCCAACTGAACTGATCATAGATGCCAGTCCTAGGTACAGTGCTGACCCAGGAAACTGAGCCAGGGAGATGGGTGCCTCTTGCATTCGCTAGCCAAACACTAACTCCAACCAACTGGATACACTAAAATAAATAGAGAAGCCCTCATCATCAAATGGGGCTGCGGTTGCTTTCACCTTTACTTGTGTGCACAGCCATTCTGTGTCATCACAGCTCACCAACCGTTGGTATTGCTGTCAAACGGTACTTGCCACACCCCCCTCCTTGCATCAAACGCTGAGGCGTGAAACGACAATGGTACCAGCTGGAGGTAGTGTACAGGTCATGGTCGCAAAACTTAGAAGACTTTCTACCATGTCACCCTGTGCCGGCGGAAACTCCCACTGGGGATGACGGCATCCAGATGGGTGAATTCCTGAAGCTGGTGAGCCTGGGTGCTTGTCCTCGAGCAATAACCCTGCAAGAAATAAGCCTTGCCACAGCAGAGGCCAGGGCCCTTCAGAAAGTTAGCACCACCCTACATGGAGGTAATTGGAAGATGTTTCTAAGTGATGCCCATCAGTGGGACGGCCCCGACAAAGAGTGGCTCACACAGCTGCGGAAGTTGAGGCACAAGGTGAGCACCACACCTGAAGGCGTAGTACTGAGAGAACATCAGACCCACATCCCTTACTCAGTAAATTTCCACAGTGGGCACCAACGGGAAGCCAAGATGAAACACTACCTCAGACAGAAAGTGTGGTGCCCTGGCCTGAAAGAAACGGTAGACAACCTGGTAAAGCAGTGCATGGTGCGTCAGTTGACCGGCGGTCCAGAGTGCCTTGCTCCATTAGCAAATTAACAACAATGTGATGTCCTGTGGAAAAAAGTCAGTCTAGATTTTGGGAGTTTCCCAGATGGAACAACCACACTAGCAATGGTGGATTGCCATTTAAAGTACCCCATCATGGAGGTCATCGAATCCACAGCATTCCACAAAGCTGCCCCATGGCTGGAGAAGGTAGTCACACTGTTTGGGAACCCAAAAGAAATCTGACCGGACAATGGCTGACCCTTCAAAGGAGCTGAATTCCATTAGCTATTAAGTGACCTTGGTGTTCGGCACAAGCGAATAACCCCTAGTGACTAATTGAGATGTTGAGCGCTTTATGTGTAATCTGAACAAGATGTTATGAATATCTGTCCAAGTAAAGTCGGATTTGGTCATCAGCCTCAACAAGTTCCTCAGGGAATATCACAGCACCCCTCATTGTACAACGAGGACCATGCCATGGGCGATGATGTTTCAGAGACATTGCCAAGACCATGACAGTGCCAAGAGGTGACTCAGGCAGGCCAATGAACATGCAAGCCGGAGCCAGAGAGCTTACAGTCACCACCTACAACCCCCTGGCTCATGTGCGGATACATGACTGTTGGCCAGGATGGAAATTCCTCTTACTTTATGAGTCTTGTATGTGGCTGGTAACAGATGTCCAAGGAACTATGGTGAAGGTGTGTCAAGGTGAAGAAACTGTGACAAGGAACATGTCATGGTTCAAGCCAGTACACAGTTTCAGTACATGGTTTCACCACAGAGGAAGGTGGGGGGGGGGGCAGATCAGGGGATGCCCATGGTTGGAGAACCTGAGATGCCCAACTGTGATGACACTTTGAGGGAAAGAAGTAACAGAGATCACGATAGCCCAGCAGCCCAGCGCAAGCCCCCAACTCTGGCAGTGCCTGAAGGATGCAATGGCCTTGTTCGGAGTCAACAGTATGACCTGAAGCCAAGCCACACCCCTAGCCAATGACTGTTGGACTTTGTGTGCGCAGCTGTCCTTAGCCACAACAGTAATGGAACTGGTGATGTGGACTAAAGTGGGGGGAGATCTAGTGAGCCATCTAGCCACTACGCTGAGATCCCTGACACCAGCGTGAACGCACGCAACCCTCGGAGCCAGGCGTGGCCCGAGGGTGTAAATGAAAGGGCACTAGACTGCTCTGCGTTTTCGGCCCATACCAGTAACCAAGTGTGCAAGCCCTATTTGTTTGTCGGCCCGCGGTCTAGGTGACTCCCACGAAGCACACTACACGCAGAGGAAGGAAATGATGCATGCAGCAGCAAAAGGGCAAGGGAGGAAAGGTGCAAACACATAGGGATGGTGCAAACACTGGATAACGGTCCCACAGTCGAGGATGATGGAAGCGCTTGCCAGCTCCCTCACACAGTCCGTCTCTCAATCACTCTATCATTACTGCCATCTGAAAGATATACCAGAAAGACACTGTAATGCTGAGACCCAAGCTGCTGTATGTTCACTTTGAAAACAGTAAAAATAACTTATGAACTTTAAATATCAGGAATTTTGATCCCATCTTACGCGCCTTGTCAATTATACAGTAGCTGTCATTTGCCCACATTCACAATAAAGAATGGCATTATGAAGGCACGCAATTTCATCTTGTTATACCAATATTTAATCACTGTTGTCATATTTACACTCTGTAACTATAGCACCCAGAAAGTACAAGTGCTCCTCCAAGCAGCTACTATGTTGCAAATGTCAGATGTGCTTTATTGTTGGTTTGCTTTTCTAAATAGTTAAGGTTGTTGAAAATGTGCCTACGGACTTCAACAAATACCTTTGATTGGAAATTCTTCAGTGTAATTAAAGGTTTAGACATTCCGTTCATTCAAAGTCAATCAGGGAGTATTACGTTCTTTTTGGTTAGTGAAAACTTCAGTGATTTTAAAACGGATCAAAAGAAATTTACAAGTTCTGCAGTGGCTCCCCCAGCATTCTTTTCTGTGTTTCCCATACTAAGAGCCTGATTTAGATCTTGGCGGGCGGGTGACAGTCACAAACGTGATGGTTATTCTGTCCGCTGTATTACAATTTCCATAGGATATAATGGAACCGTGATATCCGTCATGTTTGTGACGCAGTAACCCGTCCCCAAGATCTAAATCAGGCCCTAAGTCTTAAAGCTGGAGCTTAAAAGCAAAAAGACAATGTCCATGACAAGAAAGGGGACCAATCCCTTGAGCATCCAGGCGATTGTTTATTTTCCTCGCCCAGGTGTTTTTTGCCTTGCATAATGGTCTGAGGCAGAGAAAATCAGAGGTGGTAGCCCTGCTGTAAATAGGATGAGCATCTGCATCTGGGACCTATTACTGTGACAAGCCAGCCCTGTGGCAAATGGGCTGTCAGCTCTAGGGTTTCCAATAGGGAGCCAGCCGAGGTTCCACTGTTGTAAACCTGGTTCTTCCCCCATCACTAATTGAGGCAGCTGTTGTGGGGATGAAGCTCCCCAGTGTTCGGTAGAGTTCTCATTCTGCGAAACTGTATATGAACCTCTTAATGCAAAATGTTCTCCCCTGCACCAGAGGCAATTAGAGTACAAATAAACAGGCACATAACTGAAATCACGGCAATATGATAAGGGCACACAAACTAAAAGACATAGGCATACAACTTGTTAAAATGAACTTAACGGAATGAGAAATTCGAACATATAAGATACACCAGAGCATCAGGCCTTAAAGAAAATTGGCACTGAAACTGGGAACATGAAGACATCCAGGGTAAAAATAGGCCCATCTTCCTCATTGCTTCCAAGCGACACTGACATGGATTGGTAGAAGGATAACTTTGGAGGCTCCGTCAACCTAACCCACACCTCATGGACGACAGTCTCAGGGATCACAGAGCTACAAACGCTGCTAATACACAGAGAGTCAAATATGATCAAATGAGCAAAGAGTTCACAAACTCCAAAACAGAGAGCAGAGCCCAGGGATCAAGATAATTGTAAATGGTGCACTACACAAAAATCAGGCCAATTAAATATCATATGGTGTAAGTGGTACAAGGGCACCTCTTATATACATTTTGTAGGCCATTATGAGACTCATATTCGTTGTCTTCCAGTGGATTTATACCCCCTGGTTTGCGCATGCTGGATCGGCTGGAGCTGCAGCCTCACACAACAAATGATTTCCGGAGTGCCTGGCTCAGGGCATGGCTCTGAGAAAGATTAGTTCAAAAGTGCTAAAGTAAAAACCATTAATTTTGGCACCATACCATTCCGGATTATGGTCGTGCACTGTCACTCCAAGGTCAGATAACACAGTATGAGTACCTGGCTTTTGGAGCTACCAGAGACTCTTGTGCTTCAATAGATTCCTTGTATGAACGTAAAGAAGGATCGATAGCCTCCCTCTGTGGTGGGCCAGCAGGGAACCAGATTTGTCTTCTCGCCTTGACAAAGATAAGATTGTGGAAACTGCATTGGGGAGGGAGCACAGCTATGCTATATGATTACTGTTTGGACACCCGCCGGTCACCCATGGAGAACAGAAGAAATATAGGAGCCCATGAGAAGCGTCTGTTTTATTTAAGATACTGGCAGAGATGTATAATTTCTTACTTTTATTTACGCTGCATAGTATCATATGTTATAGTATGCTGTGGTCTACTATGATATATTGTATGTTATGTCCTGTTATGGTATAGTATAGTATGGTATGCCCTGTTATTGTGTGGTATGGTATGGTTTGTTACAGCTTGTCATAGTATGGTATGGCCTGTAACTGTATAGTATGGTATGGTATGGTGCGTCGTGTGGTATAGTATGGTATGGTATGGAATTGCCTGTTATTGTGTGGCACGATGTTGTACGGTATGACCTGTAATTGTATGGTATAGTGTGGTTTGGCCTTTCATTGTATAATATTGTATGATATGGTATGATTTGTCATCGTATAGAACAGTATGGTAGGTCTGACATGGCCAGTCATTGTATAGTATGGTATGCAGGGAAAATTATGCAATTTGGCAGCTGTGGGTTTATCTGCATAATTATGGATTTGCTATAGTTGCCACACAATTAATCTGCTGCATAATCTGCAGGTTTTATTAAAAGAAAACTTTTGTTTCTAGCTCAAACAGATAAACAATTACTAAAAGCGCGCTGACACGTATTACTACATAAAGCAAGGCCCTTTGCAAAGTCACCTTTCTTTGGCTTATTTGTAAACTGAGGTGAAACGTTTGGCCAAACACTGTCAACAAGTGTACAATATAAAAATAATGAAATAATTCTAAAACAAAATGTGCCACATTATGCCACATAATCTGCTTTTTCGTGCTGACTAATTTAGTCAACGCTTTCACAGTTTGGTTCTTTCCCATAGCATGACTACGGTGTCCCTGGTGGCATTGTATGGTGTGACCTGTCATTGTATAGTACGGTATGGTATGGTATGGTTAGGTATGGCATGGTATGACCTGCCATTGAATTGTATTGTATGAAATGGTCTGGCCTGCTATTGTTTTGTATAGTATGCCATGGAATTCCTAGAAGGCCTTACATTGTGTTTTGAAAGCATTATTTTTGTGCTTCCAAAGTATAAGTATCTAAAATTGGGAAGATGCAGCAAATCTTTAGTAAGAGGAATAGGCCAAAGCAAAAAAATAGAAAGGAGTGCAGCCAGAAATAAGTAAATAGGAAAGGAAGCATAAGAATTGAATCTTTTAGTAATTAAACATAAAATCCTATGTGGCTTGCAAAGTAACATTTACTCTGCAAAAGTAGGAGGGGCAAGCAAGCATGTTTAATTATTAATCGCAAATGCAGCTGTTTCTCTTGGTGTTCAACAGCTGTAAAAGTGCACCAAGTGGACTTTGTAGGAATAAAAAATGCCAATTGAAGTTGACGACAACAGTTACTGTCTTTGACAATGTGATTTAGCATGCTGTACATTAGGTCTTTTAGAAAAGCATTATTCTTTTAAAAGAAAAAGATAAGAAACAGAAAGGATGGTTGTTGCAGCTCTTCTTATCTTGCCAAGTACTGTAGCGGACAAGGGAAGGGCAGTTGTAGAGCACATGCAGCTGATTCCCTGCAGTACTTTGGTGTGTGTCTCAAATCTAAAGAAAGTGAAACCAATATCCTCTGAAAGCTTCCTGGTAGGTAGACCTAAAAAATTAAACCAGGTGCCGCAAACCAATTAAAAGAAAAGGAATGACAGTTAGAATGAAGCAAACCAATGGGAAGTAATGGATGTGCTGGAGCCCTTTTTAAAGTTTTTCATTACATTCAAAATAATCTCACGAGGGGGCATGACAAAACGCCAAAGGAGTGAGAGGTGACTTGTGCAACTCCCAGTCTCTTACTGCCATCTAATGACATCCTGCTGCCAATTCTGTCCCCTTTGCCCCCACAGAGGTGTGGCTGTGTGTGGCCATATTCCCCTCTAGAAAGTGAGACAGATTTGGGATTACAGCCCTGGGCTGATTGAAATAACTGGCTTGTACGCAGGACAGAGACATGGAAAAGAATATGGTGGCCTCTGTAGCTTTGATAAGTGATTCTGAATGATAGACACCACAGTCTTGCTGTGAATACAGAGTGGTCCTGAAGGCTGAGGCTGCCACAGGTACTTGGGGCCAGCTGAGAATTGACCTAATAGACTGAGAGTGCCGCCGACGAGGTCCTCTGACAAGGCCCTAATTGTCATGCACTCACCTGGTTCCAACTGCGGAGATGATGCTGGACTTCTAATCCCGCCCAAGAATTAAGTCATGTAACAACAGCCTTAATTCACTGACAAGCCTCCGAGGGGAAGGGGAGTTGGGATAAAACAAGAAAAAGATGAGCTTGGTTCTCTGATCTGCTCTGCTGCCTTGTGACACTGCATAGGATGATCTGTACTCATTGGACCTTTGTGCATGGATGCAAGTGTGGTGCGCTAGAAACAAGAAGGAGAGGAGTTACTCACAATTCTTAGCATATGAAGTTTAAACAGTCATTTACAACAATAGCACTTACAGGCTTCACTGTAATTATGGCTTGTGACCATATATACATTGAAAAGGATAAAACTGAAGTTTTCTGGCACTCCACAGAATGTCCAAAATGTCAAGGTTCAATTAAAAACAATTCAAGAATCAAGAGTAAGTACTCAAAGTCTTTCCGAGTGCTTAATAGAAAAATCTTGTTGAGAATACAAGCATGAAGACCTTCAGATCAGAGTCAAGTAAAGTTTGGAACACCCACAAGGTAAAGTGTTTGGGTGGTAGGACTTTCAAAACATAGTAACATATAATGTCCGTATTCCAAGAACAGGTTGATCTCCTCAAAGCAATTCAGTCATAGATGATACTGAAACTGAACTATGGATTAATGTGCCCTAACCTGATAAACAGTACCTAGCCTAGAATTAGGCTCTTCAATTGAAATCCGGAGGAAGGCTGAATGCTAAAGAGCAAGAAGTTATAAGAGGAGGTTGAATCATAGCTCTGGATGTGAAAACACTGGAGACGTCAATGGAGTCAGGATCAAGGGATCTCAGGAAGGCTTGGAAAGACTAGAGCATTGGAGGTTCTGGGCGACTCAAAAGGTGAGTGCAAGGAAAATGCTTGTGCAGGGCTGGAATGAGGCCAAGCGCCCCCTCTGGATTTAGATTACCTGATGGGACGACTGTTCCAGAAGGGCATGTGGCTCACATGAGAGGGCTGGAAAGGTCCTTTGGAAACCTGGGAGAAAACACACGTTAGCCTAATGGACGTGACCTTTTGCAGTTGCAGGTGCAAATGATGGTTGGAAATTAATCAACCAACTGCCGGAACCAAGAGTCAATAGTTCACGTCAGATGGTGTCAATCACCAAGGCAAGTGAAAAAAATACACCTAATGATTACATGCAGTAGGTGAAGGCAGATGAAGCTAGTAATTAGGAAACATGTGACTCTTTTACAGGCATGCAACCAGGGAAAGCAGTGGTACAGGAGGTTCAAGGGAGTGAGGAGCTCTGGGAGGGATACAAAAGCTTACAGGAGGCCGTGAGGTACCACAGGGGAAGAGCAACATGAGCCCTGTGCACAAATTCCACAGAACAGCGGGCACAAGAGGAGTTTGTGACACTGATGGTGGTGTAGGGCAGTAGTGCATGGGCTGGAATGCCAACCTCTATGGCCCAACTGTCTCCTTTGACTCTGGAGCCCTGCCTACCCAGAATGAGATGTGCAGTGCTCCCTGGGTGCCACGCTGATGGGGGAGACAAATTGAAGCACAGTCCTAGTGCTGGTTGGGCACTCTGGGGCTAACGTGGATCACCCTCCTGGAAGGAGGCACACTCTGGTTTCCTGGGTCCTGGTTGCCTGAATCACAGAGTAGGGCAGCTGATCCCTGTTGGAACCAGAGAGTGAACAGTCTGAATGAGACGGCTTGTGCAGTGTGGAAGCCAGCATCAAGTTGAACAGAAACACCCTGGCCAGGTATGAACACAATCGCTTTTGAACACCGATGGCACTAATACCCTGACTGCCCCCACAGTGGGCTGAGTTGATCTTATCTCCATGCCAAGGTGCTGAGATACCGGACACAGGGAGCACACAGTGCAGAAAGGTACTGACACATATACAGGAGTTATGAACCCTAAGAAATGCCCATGGTGAATGGTTGAAGAAACAAAGGCACCATCACTACTAGCTCAGGCAAACTGAAGGTAACCCACTGTACAACTTGAGGCAGCTCTGCTGACTGTTAACTCTGTACATTGTGCCCTCTCTGACACCCCCTGTAGTAGGGTGCAGCCCACAGAAGCAATGACAGGGGGTGATTCTGCTGCATATCGTCATATTTGCAACTCAAGTGAAGAAGGGGAATCAAGGTAGAGAAAACCTGAGCACCCAGAGTTGGCAATAGAAAGTCCAGCCCATCACACAATCTACACCTCTTTTGGTGATGGTACAAAAGCGAAAGGTCTCTTTTGTGGATGTTAAAAACAACTCTGCTGGATGAAAGCTAAATATGTTATGCTCTATTCAGCCAAGCTACGGGTTGCAACAGACTCTGGTACTAAGGGCCAGATGTAGGTACGTTGCAAATTGCGACTTGCAATTTGCGAGTCCGAGCGACTCGCAAATTGCAACTCGCAATTTGCTATGCAGAAAGGTGTCTCAGACACCTTCTGCGACTCGCAATGGGGTCGCAAAGACCCACCTCATTAATATTAATGAGGTGGGTCGCAGTTTGCGACCCCATTGCGAGTCTGGGCACTCACGGGGATGGTGGCCTGCTGGAGACAGCAGACCACCATGTCCGTGACTGCTTTTCAATAAAGCAGATTTTTTTTTCCATCTGCAGCCCGTTTTCCTTAAAAATACCGAAACCTTTTATTTCGGGTTTTTTCAGAGCAGGAAGTGGTCCATAAGACCACTACCTGCTCTGAAAAAATATTTTTGTGATCATTCACAAAGGGGAAGGGATGGTAACTGCGAGTTGATTTGCGACCGCAAATCAACTTACATCGCGTTGCGAGTCGCAAATAGGAAGGGAACACCCCTTCCTATTTGCGAGTCGGAAACGCATTTTGCGAGTCAGTTCCGACTCGCAAAATGCGTTTCTGCTTCATGTGAGGGCTTTTGCGCCTCGCAAACGGCGTTTTTCACCATTTGCGAGGCGCAAAAGCCTTGCTACATCTGGCCCTAAATTCTTTACTGATCCGCAAGAAGTGTGGGAAAAGATAGATGCACAACCATGAACCGTAACCACATCGCCCTCTTGGCACCAGTACCTTACATCTCAGCGACTGGGCCTTTCGAGGCCGTCCTGCACGGAATGCCTCCTCTACCAAAGAACAGTCACATAGAGACAACCAGTGTGCAGTGGAGGCAGTAGCATGCCTAAAGAATGTGGAACAGAATCGCCTAATAGAAATTGACAGAGAAGGACGCCACACCTCCGATTCAGAACCAGACTTGCACTCAACCCTCAGTAGACAGAGAATATTCCTTTTATGCCACACTACATGACCTGCACATTCTATCAGACTAATTCCTGTGCACCGAGAGGTGCAAAGAGAGATCATGGATATGGAATATGTGTCCAAAATCTGATCAGATCACATCCCAGTTAGTATCAGATCGGATTGGACTCTGACTCGAATCGTTATCTCTAGTTGGTGACTAAAGTTCGAAATGCAAGATGATCCACTTTTTTGACACACTATAATGAAGAAAATCCAAAACTATTTTTGAGAAAATAAATGTACAGTGTCGTCCATACTTAAAAATTGGGATGCATTTAAGACAGTAATTACAGTACAATGCACAGTGGAAAAGAGTGGAATACATCAGACATTGCTATGTGAAAAAAATGCCCGAGAAAAAATACATAGGAATATAGAATGGGCTACCCCAGGTAATGCTAACCTACACACAACTCTCAGAGAAGAGAAAGAAAAATTAGCAGAATTTGTAGAAAAACTTTGATGTTTTGACTGCAAAGATGTTACAGTTAGAACATGTGCAAAAAGAGACACATGAGGGATTTTTGAACTTCAGAATGAACTAGGGGTCCGAATATTTGAACATTCAGATATAAACAAGAGCTTTAGACAGTATTGTACTACTTTATATATTCGGAAGCAGCACCTGAGGGAAATCATAATCAGGGGCTTTGTAGGCCAACTGCACTGCCCAGTCTCCCTCCGGGCGCAGTGGAAACACTGGGCTCTGACAGAACAATAGAAGAGATTTGCAGAGTAGTTGAAAATGTGGACAGAAAGATAGTGCTGAATCAGATGGACTCCCAGTGGAGTTCTATACTACCTATCTAGAACAAGTGTGCAGGGAACCTAGATGGGAACAAACATCACTGAAATAGATGTTCAGAGTATACTTGATGGGAATGTGGGAAAACTTATTACCTCACTGCGGACATGAATAGGTTTTCGGAAAACACTTCCTCTGTCAGTGGCAGTGAGAGTTGTGATCGTGAAAATAATAGCATTACTGCACTTATTATATTTTTTTTACTATGCTGCCAGTGATAGTCCCCAGACATATTTAACAAGTTGTAATAATTGCTTATAGATCTCAAATGGGGCAAGGTGGGAAAAAGAGTAGCCCTGTCTAAAATGCAGCTTCAAGTAACAGATGGGGGTCTAGCAGCCCCAGACTTCAAGCCATAAGGCTTAGCAGTGCAAACACAATGGCCCTTATGATGGGTGAGTACTAGAATCAATAGGGTGGCACACATGGAAGAGGGACTCCTTCATTAGTGGAAGAACTACAGACACTACTAGAACTGAAATCAGTACAAACATGACCTGATAAACTATGGGCCGTAGCCAAATACTGTTGGCTGCACTATCTAGAAAGGACTAGAATAAAAAACCCTTACTGTATGGACCTTCTGCTGCTATCATTAACAACCATTATGCAGGTTGCCAGGTGGGTTACTTGAAGAAATGGACTGACAAAGGGATTAACAAACTAGGAGACTTGTACAACAAGTGGAAAATACGACCATTTGAGGAACTCCAGGCAGAGTTTGAATTGCCAGCGGACGATTCCTCTTCTACAGAGCAGAGGTAGTGACCATAAAGAAAAAATAGAAGATGGACCTGGAAGGACCTTGACTTTATCAGGGATACCTTATAATATGCACAACCACAAGTTAACATAAGACAGTTACAGGCCCATACAGAGCTATAAAGACAGATATGACAATACCCTTACTCTGAGAGTCAGGTGGGTGGACAGTATCGGTACGCAAGTTGATGACGCAGGGTCAGTGAAAGTGCTGAACAGAGTCCCAAAAGTCTCTAGGAACACAAAAATTAAGCACATTTTTTTCTACACAGGGCATATCTTACCCCAGCAAAATTAACACATTTATCCCACACACTCATGTAGTGTAGAAGGAGCGGACATTGTGGAATTGTACACATCTGAATGAATACTACTAATATTGCTACTTATATTACTAAATCCGTTAATGTAATGTGTCAGGAATGTAGCTCCTTTATAGTGAGACACAGAGCAATAAAAAGCCTAAAACCAAGGCTAACACCAATATACACTGTAACAAATACAGTTAGGAGAGGCATTATCACCTGGACCCTAATCCATGCCAGATCTCTAGTGAAACACAATGCTGAAGTTGCAGATTTCCTAGATAACTATAGTCTAAATATAGTCTATGTAACTGAGATGTGGGCAGACCCTGCTTGCGGTGCATACTTGGTCTTGGCAACTTCTCCTGGCTACTCAATTCATAAATTAGATAGGATCCAAAAGAGGAGTTAGGGGGCTAGCTAGTATTCATTGCAACAATATGTCAGCAATATTTCTACCAGTGTCCCCACCAGAATACAAACCACTTTCCTTCAATATTGAACTGTCTAAGACCTAATCACTTAATGGATTATTAGTGTACCCTCTACCTGGACCTAGGAACACTTTCACACAGGCCATTTGTTTCCTACTGGAACCATGTTTGCTGTCCACTGACTACACAGTTTTGGGACACTTTAGCGTCCATTTAGAAGCTCTCACAGACAAAGACACAGAGGAATTAATCAATACTATGTCAAGCTTTGGTCCCACACAAGTGGTATGTGGCCCAATACTCCTTGTGGCACACCCTAGATGTTTTGTTTTTTAGAAACAATGCCTTCTTAACAGAGACAGGCACCTTATCTCTGAAGTGGTCAGACCTTAAGGCTATGATGTTTGAAATAAACCTGTCTCAAAGACTTTGAGAACCAAATGCTGAAGTCACAGATTTCCTAGATAACTATAGTCTAGATGTAGTCTATGTAACCGAGGCGTGGACTGACCTTTCTTCCGGCCCAGCCTTTGGATGAAATTTCTTATAGTACCCATACATCACATGCCTGGCATAAAATTAAAAATGATCAAATCAATCAGATCGTAATCCAATCCAATCCAAGTAGGTAGAAGACTTATACCAATTAACTATAAAGTATTTTAATTGCCTGAGTTCAGCAGTAAATTCCCTTGCTCCATTTTTTTCTCACTGGTGTTACAGTGTGTCATACTCACCGTTTGTGGACTCAGACATTGGGGATACTTAACCCTTATTAGGGAGTTTCTTTCCTGTCATATTGTTGTGGCCAATGTTATCCATTCCATACAATCCAAGAGTTTACTTACCTTTTTGATGTTGCTTGATATTTATTTCCAATTATTTGATGAAGGTAATTTCTCCTTTCTAATTATAATTGGTTCATGCTATTAATCCTTTGTTTGGCGATGACTATTGACTGACTTAGTTTAGAATTATGTCTAAGTCCTGAGGAAGTCTTGTTTATAAGACAAAACATGTGTTGGCAGTCTGTATATCGCATTAATAGTGTGCAAGACATGCAGAGACAACACTTGTGAACCTGAAACGTTTTAGATGGACATTGTATCATTTGATACATTGTTTATTTATCAATAAAAAAGGAAACCTGTTAAGAAATGCACAACTTAAGAATTTAGATTTGAATTATTTTAAATTAGATTATCTGTTTTGTGCTCTGGACTATTGCAAATCACTTCTTTGGGTTTTGTTCTTGGGCATTTTCCATAACCTCTGAGGGGTTTCTGTGCTTGTCATATGATGCCATTGCTGCATCTTGTAATAGATACCCTACTGGAACCCTGTTCACTCTCCACTGACTACATAGTTTTAAGAGACTTTAACTTCCATTTAGAAGCTCTTACAGACAAAGACACGTATAAATTAATACTATGTCAAACTTTCGTCTCAAACAAGTGGAATGTTGCCCAACACACCTTGTGGGCCACACTCTAAATGGGATTTTTACAAATACTGCAATCGTAACAGAGACAGGCACCTTACCTCTGACGTGGTTGGACCATAAGGCAATGATGTTTGAAAAAAATACACCTCAAAGATTGCCTTTCAATACAAATTCTCTTAGCACCCGATCACTAGGATTACACCTCACTAAAAGTGAGTTGTTAAGTCCTGTTTGAGTCAAAATTTGAATAACTCCTGAAATTAGATTGCTGACCCGGAACTAGGTGGGAATCCCCTGAAAACTCCACTAAGTCATAGAAAAATTACTTAGTACACATATATATTGTGGTAACCCACACGGGTGGATTTTTCCAAGGAAATGCAACCAGCTCCTAACCCTCTCCAACAACAGAGCCTTCTGTAAACTCTTTTGCTTGGACCACTACAGTGGCACAAGACCGCCGTTTTAGAAGCACGGATCACTGTGTGCAGGGACACCATGGCAGGCTGAGAGATCTGGTAGATGCATTTCTCCTCGTGGTGCCACTATAATACCACCCCTTAGGTCACGTTAGTTTTTGGCACTGCCTCAGGTTTACAAAAACTCATAAATATGGTTCAGCATCAAAATGCAATGGGTGTTGCTGTGGCACGCCCACAGCAACACCCATTGCACACCCCTTCCACACAAAGTGCTGCATGTCAAGGGGCCATCTTTACAAGGTGGCATTAAGCCACTTAAAGTGGCTTAACGCCATCTTGAAAATACAATGCAGTGCATAGTGCCACCGGAGCGTCACTAAAAGTGACGCTCCGGTGGCACTAGGGGCTCTTAAATATTCCCCTAAATAAGTGCTTTCAAAAGTACAGAAATACTGCTTTTTCGAGTTCACAAACATTTCCCGAAGCATGCCTGGAATGCTACTCCAGGTAGAAGCTCTGGACGTACTACAGAGAAAGTCACATGACATAGTACTCAGACTCCCATTTCCCAAATGTGCATTTCTACGTAGTGTACAATTATGTACTGTGAAAATGAAGCCCAATGTACAACAGCACATTTTTTCCATTTGTTTTATTTTTTATTCGAGGGGATAACATTTTTCCTCACGGAGACATCTCTTCACTCACATCTCTCCTTCCCATCCTGCAATGGGGTTTACTCTAGACCTTTGCTGGACTAAACCTTTGAAATTTCCCTGGTGGGAAACAATGGGTCTGCAGTGTGTGCGTTCCCACAATTGAACACATTGGTAGGTGTTCAGAAACTTGCAATGCTAACCATGTGTTCTTGCAGCTTTCCACCCCTTGTTTAGGAGTCAACACTGAGCCGTTGTGGCATAGAACTTCACATAAGTAAGATAACTATACCTACAAGGATTGCTTTTGTCAATTCCTGACAGGTATAAATTGAAGACATTTTGACCAAAAACATAAGGTTAGGGCTGAAAATTCCATTGTGAATTGGGTCCAATGTTTTTGCCAACTGGCAACTCATTAATGAGATTGCAAAATAATCTGTCAAATATTTTCAGACTCTCATCAACCCATGGTGCCAACTCAGACTGCGGTCTCTCAGGCCCTCCTCATCTTTTTGTCCGTCACAGCCTTCTTTACATCGAGTGCTCCACATACCACCACAGGCCCAAACTAGAGAGCACTATTAAACTCAGAACTCTGGGGACAAGGAATGCCTTTCTGGGATATAAAAGACACCATTTAAATCAGTTATTTTCCTTGTAAATAGTTATTTATGTTTTGCAACTAGTGGCTATTCCTTCCCCTTTCACGGGAGAATAAAAAGGCATCAACTTTGGGGGCGTGGCTAGGATGCCACCTAAGAAGGCAGCCTAGATGCAGAGCTCCACACCTCACTGGAAGTTCGGGAGGTTTCTGCCGCATTTCTTCGTTCTATAACATTACTCCAGCTAATATTTATTACGAAGGAAGGTCCCTGGACCGGATTATGATAAATTTGAAGTCTTTATAACGTATTTTTAAGCATAAATATTGCTGACTGGATTACTTCCGCTGCTGTTTTGTTTTATTTCATCACGTTGCTTTTTCCTCTCTGAGCACCACATGGAACAGCATTTCGCTCACATAAGTTAATTATTTTGATGCGCCTCCTAAATTTTCTAATCTTTTCTATATTGGCAATGACATGATATTTATTTTTTAGATTCTTCTTAAATTTAAAATGTTAATTCTTTGAAGAATCATTATTTTCTGTGACCCTCTGTAAATTTTTTTCAATACTGAGGCCCTCATTACGAGGCTGGCGGTCATCAGACCATCAGCCTCGCTGTGGCGGTCTTACTGCTGTGGATACAAATTGTCGGGATTGGCAGAAGCCAAACCTCCACAACGCCACCTCCCCACCGGTGCGGTCGCACAGACACGGCCGGCGGTGAGCACCTCCAGCCGGCTGCAGGCCTCAGCCTGCCAGCCAGATTACAAGGCTGCAGACAGCCAGGCTTTTTTGTGGCAGTCACACCGCCATGAAAACCCTGGCGGTAATGCACCCAGTGACAGGAATCCCCATTCCGGGCCCACGCACCCCCACATGTCCACACACATGCACGCATGCACCCACACACGTCCACACTCTTACAAACGCGTACTCCACTCACCTACGCATTTGCTACATACACCCCCATTAGTCAGAGACATACACTCAAACATGCACACTGAAACACGCATTCATGCACTAACATGCACTCAGGAACACCCATGCAAATGCACACGAACACCCCATTCACATGCGCACACGCACACACACATTCACATTCAATTGCATACACGTGTGCATTCACAAACCCCCTCCACATATGTGGACGCATTCTCCACTCCCCTCCACATACTTGCACTCATACTACATCCCCCTCCGCATACTCGCACTCATACTACACCCCCTCTGCATTCTTGCACTCCTACTACTCCCCCTCCGCATATTAGCACTCATACTATACCTCCTTCGCATACTCACACTCACACATGCAGACACCCCCTCAACCCCTGCATTCAAAGTAACACACAACCACTCACACTCGTAGACACCCCACCCCCTGCATTCAAACTACCACACATGCACTCACACACGCAGACACCACTCCAACTCCCACATTCAAACTACAACACACACACTCTCACACACAGACACCCCCCCTTGTCGGACGATCACTTACCTTCTTCATCGATGAGGCTGTCCGGGAGGGGAAGGGTCCGGTGGTTTTGCACCGCCAGCACCACCATGCCAGCAAGACTCCGCCAAGTCTTATTATGGCTTGTAATACAGCGGACAGAGTCTTGCTGGTGTGGCAGTGTTGGTGGTGCAACCGCCTCTTCAAGTCCGTCAGCCAGGCCGACAGAGTCAGACTTCCACCCATAAAGCGGCAGAAGTCCACACACAACTCAAAATATGGTGGTCAGCATACCGCCAACACTGGTGGTATGCTGGATGCAGCAGTTCCGGCGGTCTTTGAAAAAGACAGCCAAAGCCGTAATGATGGCCTGAGTTTGGAGTCTTGTTGGCTTGTTTCACAATCCACTTTATTCAATTTTCTGCTCAAATGTGACATATATAGGAAAAAGTAAGAAACTTTTACAGGCTACTAAATTTTCTTCGAATATTATCTTGGATTCAGATCAGTCTTTTATGACTCCTTTGATGGAAGCTTCAATTTCTTCTTGCGACATGGCTCATAATAGTTCCTATCGTCCGACGACTTCTACGCTTTCACCCTTAAAGCTGCCATTACCATCCTCTACAAATAAGAGACATAAACAGGACCCTCCTTCTACAGCAAAATCTACATTACCTATTTCTCAGAATACTGTAATAGAGAAGATTAGAGCCTTGAGACCATTTATTGAAGAAACAAACACTCATATTCAAAACCTTGATTATAAATGGTCCTCTATGGAATCAAGAATGACTTTGGTTGAATAAAGTGTCAGTAACATACAGGAGTCTTCCCCTAAAAGTGCAGCTTTGTAGAAGGATGTTTTAATGGTGAACAAACAAGCTAGAGATCTTGAAAACAGGAGTAGGCGCAATACCCTACATTTATATGGTCTTCCAGAAGGCATTGAGGGTGGCGATCCAGTTTCTTTTTTCACTTCTTTTCTACCACAAGTATTGGATATGCCTTCAACCTCTAATTTAAATATTCAACGAGACCATAGATTGGGTCCTTGACTTACATCATTATCTGCTCCAACAAGACGCAGTGGTGTGATTATTTTATTTCTGAAGTTCACAGATATCAAACGCAGCCAAAACCAAAAAATAACTTATATGGTCTGGGGCTAAATTGTTCTTGACTCAGGATGTATCTACAGCTATTGCTAAGTGAAGAAAAAACTTCCTTGAACTTCGTCCTGCATTACATTCTCTAGGAGCAAGATATGGTTTATTTCATCCATGCACATTCAAAGTTGCATCCCAGGACAATACATCTTCTTTTGAAGATCCTGCAGCCCTCACACAATGTGTCCAATCCCATTCGACGGATTTGATGGACGTTGCTGGCCCTTACTCTTCAGGATAAATTAAGTCTTATTTAAAATGTCTTTACTTTTGTTGATTCGTCATTGATAAGTGATTATAGAATATTTACTGTTGGTTCAACTCACATCTCTAATCTTTTTGCAGAACATCGTAATCGCGATTTGCATTATTGTTGATCGGGTAGTTTTCTATATATTTATTGCTTATTGTATTCCGATCTTGGAATATGAAAGGGTTTGTTAATCCCTTAAAAAGACATAGAATACTATCTCATCTTGCCTCTTATAATCCACATATAGTACTTTTGCAAGAGACTCATCTTTCAGAAACAGAGGCATTAAAACAAACGAAATTGGGTGGGGTCAGTTTTTGTTTCTCCTACCTCTACTAAGAAAAATTTAGTAGCTTCTCTTTGTCATAAAAAGTTGCATTGTCTTGTTGTGTCTCAAGAAAATGCTGCTGAAGGTAGATGTTTGATGGTAAAATTACTGATAGACGAAGTTCTGTACGTTATGTACTATTTTTAATGTATATGGTCAGACTTAACCAGATTTTTTATTCTGGCCTAGTATTACTAAGAAATGTCTTCAATATAAGTATGAGTTCTTTTTTTTTAGGTGGTATCTAAAATCAGATTATGGATCCTTTTATTGACCGCCAATCTCAAATTCATTTTTCTCCGCATAAATCTTACAAGCAATTGCACTCCACTATTTCCCATAATTCTTTACTTGATGCATGGAGATTATGTAATCCCACCGCTAAAGAATATTCTTTCTATTCCCCTCCACATGGTTTGGTATCTCGCTTAGGTTATATTTTTCTCAGTAAATCACTAAAACAAAACCTTATTTTTTTCCACTACTAAGCCCATTGTTATATCTGATCGTGCCCCAATTGTTGTAGATTTGGATCTGGTCTTGTCACATCCCAAATCAGCTAGATGGTGATTTAATAATACTCTGTTGTTAGATCCAAACCTCTCCACCTCCTTTACCTCTTTTATTAATGAATTCTTCTTGTTCAATACTACTTCGGATACAACTCCCTAATTGTTATGGTACCCCTTTAAGGCTTTAGCGCGTGGCTTCATTATAGATTTTGTTTCTAAAAAGAAGAAATATTTTGCTCGTCAGCAGAAACTCTAGTTATCTGGGCCAGATGTAGCAAGCAGTTTTGCCCATTCTGTGTCTATAGGAAAACGTGTTTGTACATATGGCCCCTAATATCAAACATTTAGGCCCGTATTTATACTTTTTTTAGCGCCGCATTTGCGCCGCTTTTTGACGTAAAACGGCGCAAACCTACAAAATACAATGGTATTTTGCAAGTTTGCGCCGTTTTTGCGTAAAAAAACGACGCAAATGCGGCGCAAAAAAAGTATAAATACGGGCCTTAGAATATAAATTTTACTCCTCATCTTCAGACTCCTCTCTACATGAACTTGTTCAAACCAAATTACATTTTAATAAAAAATCAACTGATGGAGCTTCCTCCACATTATTACATAGTAGTGCTTGTTATATTGTGGCCGTAATAAATCAGTGAAACTGTTAGCCAAATATTTGAAAATCTGAAAAGAACACTCTTTTATTGATTCCATTCATTCATCTGACGGAAAACATTCATTTAAAGATGGTAATATTTTGGATGAATTCACAAACTTTTACGAAACATTATATACTCCGAAACATCCAATTCCCTCTAGTCTTATCGAGACATACCTTAATACCATTACACCTCCTGTCCATAATTCATTAGGTTTTGATCCTCTTGAACGTGATTTAATGATTAGAGAGTTAATCAAAGCAACTAGTACATTTTAAAAAGGGAAATCCCAGCCCCAGATGGTTTTACACTAGAATTTTATTTACATTTCTCCAATATTTTGCTGCCTAAACTCCTGCAACTTTTTCAGTTTTTCTTTCTGACTGGCAAAGCTGGAGGTACTTTTCCAGAAACTACTATTTGTCTGATTAAAGATGGCAGGGATTCTACACACTGTAAAAATTATCGTCCCATATCCCTTGTAAATGAAGATTTACACATTTTTTGCCAAATTACTTGCTCCACGATTTGAACTGCTTTTGCTTATGCTCAAATGAATAGGTAAAGAGCAATGTGGATTTCTGATGTAGATTAACATCAGATAACTCTAGACTATTTTTTAATGTATTAAATAAAGATTCTTCTCTTTCTTATCCCCTACCAGCTATTTCTATAGATGCTAAAAAAGCCTTTGACAGAGTGAGTTGGTCTTTTTTACTCAATTGGTTTAACTGGTATGGTTTCGGTCCCAAAATTATTTCACTCATTTTTCCCGCTCTATACTGATCCACAAGCTGCAGAATTAGTTAATGGACGTGTTTCCCACTATTTTTCCCTGCAACAAGATTTTCATCAAGGTTATCCCTTATCCCTACTTTCATTCGTCTTAGCTCTTGAACCCTTCCTTTCTCATATTCGGAAAAATAGTCTTCTATCTGTCTTTCAATATGGAGATAAACATTTAAAATTATCCGCCTACGCAGACTATATTCTTCTTTTTGTCCCCAATCCTGATATATCACTCCCTGCTATGCTTAAGGTGATTACAGATGTTTTGTCTGTCTCTGGTTATAAAATCAATTCAGAGAAAACAGAAATTCTACCTCTTACTAGATTTTGCACCAAACATTCCTTTGACTCTTCTGGGTTTCATTGGAATAGTTCTAAAATCAAATACTTGGGCATCTGGTTTACTAACTCAAAGATAGAGTCAGTCAAAATAAATATGAAGGAATGTTTCAATAGAATTGATAAATTATTGACTTCATGGAATCTCCTTGGTTTATCATGGTGTGGTCATAAAGATTCTATAAAAATAGTTACACCCATTTTATTATTCATTCTGTTCATGGTCCCAGTTCATATATTAAATATGTAATTAATTTCTTTGGAATAAGAAAAAATCACAAATTTCCCTCTCACTTCTTAGCAAACCTGAGGCTAGCGGCGGTATGAATTTTCCAGATTTTTTCATATTTCATAAAGTTTTTTGTCTGAAACAGGCTGCCAAACGGTTATCTTGTGTCCCTTCCCTTTTTACACACTTATGGCTCGATATTGAACTTTCCTTACTTGTGCCTTTCTCTACTAAAAGAGTTGGAACATTCTCTTAAGAAAATAATATAATTTCTTCCCCGCATCTTTAATCTCTTTAATCACACTTGCTTTTTGTTGAAACCTTATTACCAAATAAAAAATTTATTTAGAGCCTCTTTTTTACACTCCCCATTTGGTAGAACTGTCTTATTACTATAAATATTAGAACCTTATATTGGAGAACTTGGAGGCACAGGGGTGTTTGGGTTCAAGATCTATTTGATGGCGTAAACCCTCACTCCATTCCTCTATTTCCAGCTATTTTTGCTTGCCCTCGATCTTTTTTGGTACAAATTTTCAATTCTTATGGAGACGGTTTTGGATATTTTTTGTTTGTTTCCACCAGATTCTCTACCTTATTCCCCTTCTACCCCAGATTCATTTTTAAAATTATAGCCATTGAATTCTTAAGCTTCTCTTATACACATATATATATATACATATATTTTCAAGTACCCAGACCCTTCTCGACTTAAAACCAAGGTCAAACTCACTTGGGAATTGGATTTGGGATGTGATTGGACTATTTGTTCCAGGAACAAAATATCATCTAGAATATTTCACATTTCAAGAACAGCCTCTGCAACTCAATCTATGTTTTTTCTTTATCATATATTGCATCATTCAGCAGCATCCTTGGCCAAATTTTGCAATATGACTAGACCTGGGTGTTGGTCATGTGGATGCTCACATGGAGATTTACTTCCTGTTCTCTTTTTATGTCCCCCTACTGTTGCTTTTTGGCAGAAAATTTGGTCCTAACGTACAACAATTTTTAACTTAAATTGCCCTATGTCGGTTGTCTTCATTTTTTCAGGTAGCTTATCAGATACTATCACATGACAAGAACATAAAAAGGGTTATTTGATCTCATGTTGGCCCTAGCTTTACAGCAAGTTACAATTAATTGGAAATCTTCCTCTAGCATGTAATATACAGCTTGGTGGAATAATGTATGCCAATGTTATCGATTAGATACTACTTTTGTTTCGGCATGCAAACCACTCGTTAATAGAGGTTTATATTGGTCTCCATTAATGAATTTTCTAAGTAACAATGCTAAACAATGTATTCAATCCATAAATTCTGAGAACTTTAAACCGCCGTAATTTGTAATTTGTGTTTTTTTTTTTTTCAAAAACAGGGCTTTGGGTTTTCCAGTTATATTTATGTATTACTGTATCTTTCTTCCCGAACTCCAAATGTAGATTTTTATTTCTTCCCCCTTTTCCTTTTTTGTTTCTTTCTTTTTATACTCCCTTTCTTTTCCTGTTTGCATCATAAAATTGTAAGCAGCTTTTATTTTGTATAACTGTTAACAGTTCTATATTTTTATTGCCTGAATTTGTTATATTGATTAGTGTTTACATCTTATCTATTCTACAATAAAGCTGATTAAACCTAAAAAATAAACGCATCATCTCTTTATGCAAAGCCTTTGATAGTCCCTAAATGCAAAGTGTGTGGTTTTTTCTCAGTAAAGGTAAGTACTGGTCATGCTGTTATAGCCCCTGTAGGTCTACTGGTTCTTCCTCTCTATTGTAAAGTGGTACTCTGACTTCACACAGTATATATCACGCTGTTGAAACTAAACAGGTCCCCTGAAGACACTTTACTTTCTTCTATTACATTTTTAAAAATGCTGATCCCCAGTGGTGTAACAAAACTTGAAGGCCCCTCCTGCAAAGTACCTGGAGGCGGCCCCCTCCCCCCTAGACTCAGTCAGGAGCCTGCCGGCTGTACACAGTGTTCTGTGCTAAGGGGGCTCCCTGAAACCCCCTTCCCTGTACCACGGAGGCTGCAGAGGCCTCTGTTCGGCCACTGCTGATCCCTTATTGTGCCATCTACTTTCAACAAGGAACAAGACATAGGAGCATCTCCTGCTCCCCAACACTTATACATCCCAGACTGTACACCTGTGTTAAATCTCTAAGAAGCTTGCAGAGCTGCAAAGCCTTCAATTTAGGTGTCTGGTTTCTATTTCTCCAGTGACTGTTCGAAGGCCAGCATCTGTGTCTCTCGTTTTCAACCATCACATAACATAAGCTAACAGCAGTTGCTTTCCAATTCCACATTCCTTTCAGAACAGGCAATAGCAAATATGCTCAGTTCTTTTATATGAGCAGTTTCATTATGGTACATGTAAGCTGTTGGTCCTTTGAGATTTTTTAATTCCATACTGCTCATTCCAATGAGCTTTGCTTACTGACTACTTCTTGTTCAGAGGGAAGAATTGGTGTAATTCTCATAACTCCTGATGGCAACTTTATGAGATTTCCTCAACATTCCCTTAATCCGATCACATGCAGGGCCTTCCCTAATGGTTTCATTCGTGTGTAGTTTAATCCAAATCTTGTCTTTTGAAGATCAGTGCAGAGGGACAAATGCAAAGGGACAAAGTTCCTTCTAGTCTCTATGTTTTCGAGGCTCATTGACACTCCCTGCTCACATTTCTTGAACCTGTTTGTAATTGTTGTCCTTTTGGAGCACACCTGCATTCAGGATTATGGCTAGTGCTAAGAAAGAGGGCACCCTTGACCATCTCTACCTCAGCACTACCAACCTTTCCAATGCACCAGCTGGTGGGTAGTGATTAGAAAGGGGTCTGTAATAGGAAGGGGGAGAGTCAGGAATGTTAGTGGTAGGAAGAAAACAAAGTGGGACATTGGAAGGCGAGAGAAGTTGTGAGGGGGAGGCAGGAAGTGACAGGTGCGAGGAAAGCAGTAGGAGTGACATACAGTGAGTGATAGGAAAGGGAACATAAAATTATAGTAGAGGACTGGGGACTGAGAGGACATGGTAGGAGAGGTGAGGTTTGACACAAAGAGCTCCAGTGGTAGGAGGATAGTGGCAAGGCAACTGAGCAGTGACAAGAAGGTGGTGATCCCCAGGGCTGCGGGGGGAGGGGACGTGAGCTCCCTGCTCACTATCAAAATATAATCCCGAGGAGGTGGTGGTCCCCGGGGCTACCGGTGGGTGGGGGGGTACACCGCCCTGGCCACCGCCTTTATTTTCATTATAGCCCCGGAGCGGTGGTGGTCCCAATGGCACGGGGGTGTCACTTGACCCCCCTGCTGATATTTGATTATATCTCAGGCAGGTGGTGGTCCCTGGGCTGTGGGGGAGGCCATCAGGCCTCCCCTCTGATGTAAAAACATGTTTGCCATGGGGGGTGGTGGTCTCTAGGGTGTGGGGGGCTGAGCGACCCCGCTGATATTTCATTAAAGCCCCAGAGGGGTGGTGGTCCCCGGGCTGTTGGAGGGAAAAGCCCCCCCCCACCCAGTTTGAAAGAAAAGACTGCCCCCAGGACCTGGTCCATCAGCTGGCTAATATAAAAACAAGCACAGAGCCTGAGCTTTAATTTTAAAAAGATTTTATCACAGATTTGCGACCTCATTGCACTAGAGCTAAGGGATCAGGGTGTTCGTACCCTGGCCCCTTTTGTTTTTCTTGTTATTTTTTTCTGGGAATTATCTTCAGCCGATTCTCAAGATGGCTGCCAACACTTCAACACCTTCGTTCCTGAAGTGTTGTCAGCCAATCAGATCTCTGCACAAGATTGGGAGGTGTCGTGAATCCTTCAGTTCCCAATATACAAATTTGGAATCTTTCAAAAACTACAGAACGGATTTACACCAAAAAGGGCACTTCCTGGACCAGGACCTACCTTTCTGCCAAATTTGGTGTAATTCTGTCCAGTAGTTTCGGCGCTATTGCTGTTCAATTTGTCATCTGGAAAAATTAATGGGGAAAAGTATTTTGGGACTCCCCTTTTTCGCAGCCCCCATTAGACAGATCACCTCGAAACTTTCCAAACTACAGCTCAAGTTACCGTCTTATTTTCTTGGAAAATGTTGTGTAGATCCGTCAAGCAGCGGCAAAGTTATTAACAAAACAAAAAACACTCTCTTTCCATAGAAACTTGGACTATATATGTATATAGCTAGGTGAAATGTTCAGTAACAAGATAATGTTTTAAACTCTAAAAACGAAAGAAATTCACCAGTTACTGTGATCTCAAGTAACTGCAACTCATGCCCTAATGCAACTGTAACTCACACCTCCTCCATGCACAGTTTTCAAATTGAATTGCAAATACTGCAGTGATATTATCAATTATCAATGTTATCGTGTCCTAGACAATGTCATGAGTGATGTTATATAGGTGGTAATTAGAAGTGCCCTCCCCCTTCACACCCACACCCACCGTATATATAAAGCAAAACTATACTCTTTCTACAAAAATTACAAATAATTTTAATCAAATGGATATTTCAATAATGATCTAAAACATATTTAATAAAGTTTTATTGGACTACATGTCCGTAACTCTTTCTTTTCACATAGCTTTTATTATTACATTTTGGGAGTAACAGATGTGAACATAATTAGTCAGATATATATTATTTTTTCTTTATGAAAACAGTAACACAAAAATGTGTCTATTTCACCTTTTAACATTTTACATCACAAAAAATGTAATGGTAAAAATAACTATATAAAGGCCTTTGTATTATTTGTGATACATCTTCGACCCACAAAATGCAGCCATACAACTAGCCACCAGGTGACACTGCAACCCCAGCTGTAGAACAAAAGCTCCAACCTAGAAAATACTTTTGGAAAATATGGTAAGTTCTCCTGAGGTCATGGTTTCAATGACCCAGGAGACTTACACTTTTCTCCTAGTGTTGCTGGGGGGCTGCACAACTTCATACACCCCCTCAACATTAAGAAAGAAATTTGTGATGTCTTGGCCCTTCTGTGGACATCATAAAAAATAAAATATATGTAAAGAGCCCTCCCAGGGCTTAATAGGGTACTCCTTAAAGGAGCAGTGATAATACATGAGCGGATATCGTAGCTCATTTAATAACATTTTGCTTTCTTTTAATATGTTTTCTGGGTGCCCTTCTCCCACATGGTACATGTAAGGAAATGCCTCCTTGGCATGGTTGCCCCCTGACTTTTTGCCTTTGCTGATGCTATGTTTACAATTGAAAGTGTGCTGAGGCCTGCTAACCAGGCCCCAGCACCAGTGTTCTTTCCCTAACCTGTACTTTTGTATCCACAATTGGCAGACCCTGGCATCCAGATAAGTCCCTTGTAACTGGTACTTCTAGTACCAAGGGCCCTGATGCCAAGGAAGGTCTCTAAGGGCTGCAGCATGTCTTATGCCACCCTGGAGACCTCTCACTCAGCACAGACACACTGCTTGCCAGCTTGTGTGTGCTAGTGAGGACAAAACGAGTAAGTCGACATGGCACTCCCCTCAGGGTGCCATGCCAGCCTCTCACTGCCTATGCAGTATAGGTAAGACACCCCTCTAGCAGGCCTTACAGCCCTAAGGCAGGGTGCACTATACCATAGGTGAGGGTACCAGTGCATGAGCATGGTACCCCTACAGTGTCTAAACAAAACCTTAGACATTGTAAGTGCAGGGTAGCCATAAGAGTATATGGTCTGGGAGTTTGTCAAACACGAACTCCACAGCACCATAATGGCTACACTGAAAACTGGGAAGTTTGGTATCAAACTTCTCAGCACAATAAATGCACACTGATGCCAGTGTACATTTTATTGTAAAATACACCCCAGAGGGCACCTTAGAGGTGCCCCCTGAAACTTAACCGACTATCTGTGTAGGCTGACTAGTTTTAGCAGCCTGCCACAAACCGAGACATGTTGCTGGCCCCATGGGGAGAGTGCCTTTGTCACTCTGAGGCCAGTAACAAAGCCTGCACTGGGTGGAGATGCTAACACCTCCCCCAGGCAGGAATTGTCACACCTGGCGGTGAGCCTCAAAGGCTCACCTCCTTTGTGCCAACCCAGCAGGACACTCCAGCTAGTGGAGTTGCCCGCCCCCTCCGGCCAGGCCCCACTTTTTGGCGGCAAGACCGGAGAAAATAATGAGAAAAACAAGGAGGAGTCACTGGCCAGTCAGGACAACCCCTAAGGTGTCCTGAGCTGAAGTGACTCTAACTTTTAGAAATCCTCCATCTTGCAGATGGAGGATTCCCCCAATAGGGTTAGGATTGTGACCCCCTCCCCTTGGGAGGAGGCACAAAGAGGGTGTACCCACCCTCAGGGCTAGTAGCCATTGGCTACTAACCCCCCAGACCTAAACACGCCCTTAAATTTAGTATTTAAGGGCTACCCTGAACCCTAGAAAATTAGATTCCTGCAACTACAAGAAGAAGGACTGCCTAGCTGAAAAACCCCTGCAGAGGAAGACCAGAAGACGACAACTGCCTTGGCTCCAGAAACTCACCGGCCTGTCTCCTGCCTTCCAAAGATCCTGCTCCAGCGACGCCTTCCAAAGGGACCAGCGACCTCGACATCCTCTGAGGACTGCCCCTGCTTCAAAAAGACAAGAAACTCCCGAGGACAGCGGACCTGCTCCAAGAAAAGCTGCAACTTTGTTTCCAGCAGCTTTAAAGAACCCTGCAAGCTCCCCGCAAGAAGCGTGAGACTTGCAACACTGCACCCGGCGACCCCGACTCGGCTGGTGGAGAACCGACACCTCAGGAGGGACCCCAGGACTACTCTGATACTGTGAGTACCAAAACCTGTCCCCCCCTGAGCCCCCACAGCGCCGCCTGCAGAGGGAATCCCGAGGCTTCCCCTGACCGCGACTCTTTGAATCCAAAGTCCCGACACCTGGGAGAGACCCTGCACCCGCAGCCCCCAGGACCTGACGGACCGGACTTTCACTGGAGGAGTGACCCCCAGGAGTCCCTCTCCCTTGATCAAGTGGAGGTTTCCCCGAGGAACCCCCCCCTTGCCTGCCTGCAGCGCTGAAGAGATCCCTAGATCTCCCATTGACTTCCATTACAAACCCGACGCTTGTTTCTACACTGCACCCGGCCGCCCCCGCGCTGCTGAGGGTGAAATTTCTGTGTGGGCTTGTGTCCCCCCCGGTGCCCTACAAAACCCCCCTGGTCTGCCCTCCGAAGACGCGGGTACTTACCTGCAAGCAGACCGGAACCGGGGCACCCCCTTCTCTCCATTCTAGCCTATGTGTTTTGGGCACCACTTTGAACTCTGCACCTGACCGGCCCTGAGCTGCTGGTGTGGTGACTTTGGGGTTGCTCTGAACCCCCAACGGTGGGCTACCTTGGACCAAGAACTGAACCCTGTAAGTGTCGTACTTACCTGGTAAAACTAACAAAAACTTACCTCCCCCAGGAACTGTGAAAATTGCACTAAGTGTCCACTTTTAAAACAGCTATTTGTCAATAACTTGTAAAGTATACATGCAATTTTTATGATTTGAAGTTCCTAAAGTACTTACCTGCAATACCTTTCGAATGAGATATTACATGTAGAATTTGAACCTATGGTTCTTAAAATAAACTACGAAAAGATATTTTTCTATACAAAAACCTATTGGCTGGATTTGTCTCTGAGTGTGTGTACCTCATTTATTGTCTATGTGTATGTACAACAAATGCTTAACACTACTCCTTGGATAAGCCTACTGCTCGACCACACTACCACAAAATAGAGCATTAGTATTATCTCTTTTTACCACTATTTTACCTCTAAGGGGAACCCTTGGACTCTGTGCATGCTATTCCTTACTTTGAAATAGCACATACAGAGCCAACTTCCTACATTGGTGGATCAGCGGTGGGGTACAAGACTTTGCATTTGCTGGACTACTCAGCCAATACCTGATCACACGACAAATTCCAAAATTGTCATTAGAAATTGATTTTTGCAATTTGAAAAGTTTTCTAAATTCTTAAAAAGTCCTGCTAGGGCCTTGTGTGTTAAGTCCCTGTTTAGCATTTCTTTTAGAGTTTAAAAGTTTGTAAAAGTTTGAATTAGATTCTAGAACCAGTTGTAGATTCTTAAAAAGTATTCCAACTTTTAGAAGCAAAATGTCTAGTACAGATGTGACTGTGGTGGAACTCGACACCACACCTTACCTCCATCTTAAGATGAGGGAGCTAAGGTCACTCTGTAAAATAAAGAAAATAACAATGGGCCCCAAACCTACCAAAATACAGCTCCAGGAGCTTTTGGCAGAGTTTGAAAAGGCCAACCCCTCTGAGGGTGGCAACTCAGAGGAAGAGGATAGTGACTTGGAGGAAAATTCCCCCCTACCAATCCTATCTAGGGAGAACAGGGTCCCTCAAACCCTGACTCCAAAAATAATAGTCAGAGATGCTGGTTCCCTCACAGGAGAGACCAACACCTCTGAAATCACTGAGGATAGCCCCAGTGAAGAGGACATCCAGTTAGCCAGGATGGCCAAAAGATTGGCTTTGGAAAGACAGATCCTAGCCATAGAAAGGGAAAGACAAGAGATGGGCCTAGGACCCATCAATGGTGGCAGCAATATAAATAGGGTCAGAGATTCTCCTGACATGTTAAAAATCCCCAAAGGGATTGTGACAAAATTTGAAGATGGTGATGACATCACCAAATGGTTCACAGCTTTTGAGAGGGCTTGTGTAACCAGAAAAGTGAACAGATCTCACTGGGGTGCTCTCCTTTGGGAAATGTTCACAGGAAAGTGTAGGGATAGACTCCTCACACTCTCTGGACAAGATGCAGAATCTTATGACCTCATGAAGGGTACCCTGATTGAGGGCTTTGGATTCTCCACTGAGGAGTACAGGATTAGGTTCAGGGGGGCTCAAAAATCCTCGAGCCAGACCTGGGTTGACTTTGTTGACTACTCAGTGAAAACACTAGATGGTTGGATTCAAGGCAGTGGTGTAAGTAATTATGATGGGCTGTACAATTTATTTGTGAAAGAACACCTGTTAAGTAATTGTTTCAATGATAAACTGCATCAGCATCTGGTAGACCTAGGACCAATTTCTCCCCAAGAATTGGGAAAGAAGGCGGACCATTGGGTCAAGACAAGGGTGTCCAAGACTTCAACAGGGGGTGACCAAAAGAAAGGGGTCACAAAGACTCCCCAGGGGAAGGGTGATGAGACAACCAAAACTAAAAATAGTAAAGAGTCTTCTACAGGCCCCCAAAAACCTGCACAGGAGGGTGGGCCCAGAGCCTCTTCACAAAACAATGGGTACAAGGGTAAAAACTTTGATCCCAAAAAGGCCTGGTGTCATAGCTGTAAACAGCATGGACACCAAACTGGAGACAAGGCCTGTCCCAAGAAAGGTTCCACTCCAAACTCCCATCCAGGTAACACTGGTATGGCTAGTCTCCAAGTGGGATCAACAGTGTGCCCAGAGCAAATCAGGGTCCACACTGAAGCTACTCTAGTTTCTGAGGGTGGGGTGGATTTAGCCACACTAGCTGTCTGGCCGCCTAACATGCAAAAATACAGACAGCAACTCTTAATTAATGGGACTAGAATAGAGGGCCTGAGGGATACAGGTGCCAGTGTCACCATGGTGACAGAGAAACTGGTTTCCCCTGGCCAATACCTGACTGGAAAAACTTACACAGTCACCAACGCTGACAATCAGAGAAAAGTACATCCCATGGCAATGGTTACTTTAGAATGGGGAGGGGTCAATGGCCTGAAACAGGTGGTGGTCTCCTCAAATATCCCAGTGGACTGTCTGCTTGGAAATGACCTGGAGTCCTCAGCATGGGCTGAGGTAGAACTAAAAACCCATGCAGCAATGCTGGGTATCCCTGAACTGGTGTGTGTGAAAACAAGAGCACAATGCAAGGCACAGGGTGAAAAAGTAGAGCTGGAGTCTGGAAAAATGGCCCAGCCTACCAAGAGAACAGGAAAGTCAGTTGGGAAACCAACTGCAACACAGCAAAAGAAAGGGAACCTCTCTTCTCAGGAAGAAGTTCTGCCCTCTGAGGGAACTGAGCCTTTGGAGCTTGAACCTTATCAGGTTGAGCTCTTAGGCCCAGGGGGACCCTCAAGGGAGGAGCTGTGTAAGGGACAAGAAACCTGTCCCTCTCTTGAAGGCCTTAGGCAGCAAGCTGCTGAAGAGTCCAAAGGCAAGAAAAATGGAACGCATAGGGTCTATTGGGAAGATGGACTCCTGTACACTGAGGCCAGAGACCCCAAACCTGGTGCCACTAGGAGAGTGGTAGTGCCACAGCTGTTCAGGAAGTTCATCCTAACATTGGCCCATGACATTCCCCTTGCTGGACATTTGGGACAAACCAAGACGTGGGAGAGGTTAGTCAACCACTTCTACTGGCCCAATATGTCCAACATGGTTAAGGAGTTTTGCCTCTCCTGCCCCACCTGTCAAGCCAGTGGTAAGACAGGTGGGCACCCAAAGGCCCCCCTCATTCCACTTCCAGTGGTGGGGGTTCCCTTTGAAAGAGTGGGTGTGGACATAGTTGGTCCACTAGAACCTCCCACAGCCTCAGGAAATATGTATATCCTGGTAGTAGTGGATCATGCTACCAGGTATCCTGAAGCTATTCCCCTTAGGTCGACTACTGCCCCTGCAGTAGCCAAGGCCCTCATTGGTATCTTTACCAGAGTGGGTTTCCCTAAGGAGGTGGTGTCTGACAGAGGTACCAACTTCATGTCAGCATACCTAAAGCACATGTGGAATGAGTGTGGAGTGACTTATAAATTCACTACACCATACCACCCACAAACTAATGGCTTGGTTGAGAGATTCAACAAGACATTAAAAGGCATGATCATGGGGCTCCCAGAAAAGCTCAAAAGGAGATGGGATGTCCTCTTGCCATGTCTGCTTTTCGCTTACAGAGAGGTGCCACAGAAGGGAGTAGGATTCTCACCCTTTGAACTTCTGTTTGGTCATCCTGTAAGGGGACCACTTGCTCTTGTTAAAGAAGGCTGGGAGAGACCTCTCCATGAGCCAAAACAAGACATAGTGGACTATGTACTTGGCCTTCGCTCTAGAATGGCAGAGTACATGGAAAAGGCAACCAAAAACCTTGAGGCCAGCCAACAGCTCCAGAAGTTTTGGTATGACCAAAAGGCTGCACTGGTTGAGTTCCAACCAGGGCAGAAAGTCTGGGTTCTGGAGCCTGTGGCTCCCAGGGCACTCCAGGACAAATGGAGTGGCCCTTACCCAGTACTAGAGAGGAAGAGTCAGGTCACCTACTTGGTGGACCTGGGCACAAGCAGGAGCCCCAAGAGGGTGATCCATGTAAACCGCCTTAAGCTCTTCCACGACAGGGCTGATGTCAATCTGTTGATGGTAACAGATGAGGATCAGGAGGCAGAGAGTGAACCTCTCCCTGATCTTCTGTCATCAGACCCAAAAGATGGTACAGTAGATGGAGTGATCTACTCAGACACCCTCTCTGGCCAACAGCAAGCTGATTGTAGGAGAGTCCTACAACAGTTTCCTGAACTCTTCTCCTTAACCCCTGGTCAGACACACCTGTGTACCCATGATGTGGACACAGGAGACAGCATGCCTGTCAAGAACAAAATCTTTAGACAATCTGACCATGTTAAAGAAAGCATCAAGGTGGAAGTCCACAAGATGCTGGAATTGGGAGTAATTGAGCGCTCTGACAGCCCCTGGGCTAGCCCAGTGGTCTTAGTCCCCAAACCTCACACCAAAGATGGAAAGAAAGAGATGAGGTTTTGTGTGGACTACAGAGGGCTCAATTCTGTCACCAAGACAGATGCCCATCCAATTCCAAGAGCTGATGAGCTCATTGATAAATTAGGTGCTGCCAAATTTCTAAGTACCTTTGACTTGACAGCAGGGTACTGGCAAATAAAAATGGCACCTGGAGCAAAAGAGAAAACAGCATTCTCCACACCTGATGGGCATTATCAGTTTACTGTTATGCCCTTTGGTTTAAAGAATGCCCCTGCCACCTTCCAAAGGTTGGTGAATCAAGTCCTTGCTGGCTTGGAGTCCTTTAGCACAGCTTATCTTGATGATATTGCTGTCTTTAGCTCCACCTGGCAGGATCACCTGGTCCACCTGAAGAAGGTTTTGAAGGCTCTGCAATCTGCAGGCCTCTCTATCAAGGCATCCAAATGCCAGATAGGGCAGGGAACTGTGGTTTACTTGGGCCACCTTGTAGGTGGAGGCCAAGTTCAGCCACTCCAACCCAAGATCCAGACTATTCTGGACTGGGTAGCTCCAAAAACCCAGACTCAAGTCAGGGCATTCCTTGGCTTGACTGGGTATTATAGGAGGTTTGTGAAGGGATATGGATCCATTGTGACAGCCCTCACTGAACTCACCTCCAAGAAAATGCCCAAGAAAGTGAACTGGACTGTGGAATGCCAACAGGCCTTTGACACCCTGAAACAAGCAATGTGCTCAGCACCAGTTCTAAAAGCTCCAGATTATTCTAAGCAGTTCATTGTGCAGACTGATGCCTCTGAACATGGGATAGGGGCAGTTTTGTCCCAAACAAATGATGATGGCCTTGACCAGCCTGTTGCTTTCATTAGCAGGAGGTTACTCCCCAGGGAGCAGCGTTGGAGTGCCATTGAGAGGGAGGCCTTTGCTGTGGTTTGGTCCCTGAAGAAGCTGAGACCATACCTCTTTGGGACTCACTTCCTAGTTCAAACTGACCACAGACCTCTCAAATGGCTGATGCAAATGAAAGGTGAAAATCCTAAACTGTTGAGGTGGTCCATCTCCCTACAGGGAATGGACTTTATAGTGGAACACAGACCTGGGACTGCCCATGCCAATGCAGATGGCCTTTCCAGGTTCTTCCACTTAGAAAATGAAGACTCTCTTGGGAAAGGTTAGTCTCATCCTCTTTCGTTTGGGGGGGGGTTGTGTAAGGAAATGCCTCCTTGGCATGGTTGCCCCCTGACTTTTTGCCTTTGCTGATGCTATGTTTACAATTGAAAGTGTGCTGAGGCCTGCTAACCAGGCCCCAGCACCAGTGTTCTTTCCCTAACCTGTACTTTTGTATCCACAATTGGCAGACCCTGGCATCCAGATAAGTCCCTTGTAACTGGTACTTCTAGTACCAAGGGCCCTGATGCCAAGGAAGGTCTCTAAGGGCTGCAGCATGTCTTATGCCACCCTGGAGACCTCTCACTCAGCACAGACACACTGCTTGCCAGCTTGTGTGTGCTAGTGAGGACAAAACGAGTAAGTCGACATGGCACTCCCCTCAGGGTGCCATGCCAGCCTCTCACTGCCTATGCAGTATAGGTAAGACACCCCTCTAGCAGGCCTTACAGCCCTAAGGCAGGGTGCACTATACCATAGGTGAGGGTACCAGTGCATGAGCATGGTACCCCTACAGTGTCTAAACAAAACCTTAGACATTGTAAGTGCAGGGTAGCCATAAGAGTATATGGTCTGGGAGTTTGTCAAACACGAACTCCACAGCACCATAATGGCTACACTGAAAACTGGGAAGTTTGGTATCAAACTTCTCAGCACAATAAATGCACACTGATGCCAGTGTACATTTTATTGTAAAATACACCCCAGAGGGCACCTTAGAGGTGCCCCCTGAAACTTAACCGACTATCTGTGTAGGCTGACTAGTTTTAGCAGCCTGCCACAAACCGAGACATGTTGCTGGCCCCATGGGGAGAGTGCCTTTGTCACTCTGAGGCCAGTAACAAAGCCTGCACTGGGTGGAGATGCTAACACCTCCCCCAGGCAGGAATTGTCACACCTGGCGGTGAGCCTCAAAGGCTCACCTCCTTTGTGCCAACCCAGCAGGACACTCCAGCTAGTGGAGTTGCCCGCCCCCTCCGGCCAGGCCCCACTTTTTGGCGGCAAGACCGGAGAAAATAATGAGAAAAACAAGGAGGAGTCACTGGCCAGTCAGGACAACCCCTAAGGTGTCCTGAGCTGAAGTGACTCTAACTTTTAGAAATCCTCCATCTTGCAGATGGAGGATTCCCCCAATAGGGTTAGGATTGTGACCCCCTCCCCTTGGGAGGAGGCACAAAGAGGGTGTACCCACCCTCAGGGCTAGTAGCCATTGGCTACTAACCCCCCAGACCTAAACACGCCCTTAAATTTAGTATTTAAGGGCTACCCTGAACCCTAGAAAATTAGATTCCTGCAACTACAAGAAGAAGGACTGCCTAGCTGAAAAACCCCTGCAGAGGAAGACCAGAAGACGACAACTGCCTTGGCTCCAGAAACTCACCGGCCTGTCTCCTGCCTTCCAAAGATCCTGCTCCAGCGACGCCTTCCAAAGGGACCAGCGACCTCGACATCCTCTGAGGACTGCCCCTGCTTCAAAAAGACAAGAAACTCCCGAGGACAGCGGACCTGCTCCAAGAAAAGCTGCAACTTTGTTTCCAGCAGCTTTAAAGAACCCTGCAAGCTCCCCGCAAGAAGCGTGAGACTTGCAACACTGCACCCGGCGACCCCGACTCGGCTGGTGGAGAACCGACACCTCAGGAGGGACCCCAGGACTACTCTGATACTGTGAGTACCAAAACCTGTCCCCCCCTGAGCCCCCACAGCGCCGCCTGCAGAGGGAATCCCGAGGCTTCCCCTGACCGCGACTCTTTGAATCCAAAGTCCCGACACCTGGGAGAGACCCTGCACCCGCAGCCCCCAGGACCTGACGGACCGGACTTTCACTGGAGGAGTGACCCCCAGGAGTCCCTCTCCCTTGATCAAGTGGAGGTTTCCCCGAGGAACCCCCCCCTTGCCTGCCTGCAGCGCTGAAGAGATCCCTAGATCTCCCATTGACTTCCATTACAAACCCGACGCTTGTTTCTACACTGCACCCGGCCGCCCCCGCGCTGCTGAGGGTGAAATTTCTGTGTGGGCTTGTGTCCCCCCCGGTGCCCTACAAAACCCCCCTGGTCTGCCCTCCGAAGACGCGGGTACTTACCTGCAAGCAGACCGGAACCGGGGCACCCCCTTCTCTCCATTCTAGCCTATGTGTTTTGGGCACCACTTTGAACTCTGCACCTGACCGGCCCTGAGCTGCTGGTGTGGTGACTTTGGGGTTGCTCTGAACCCCCAACGGTGGGCTACCTTGGACCAAGAACTGAACCCTGTAAGTGTCGTACTTACCTGGTAAAACTAACAAAAACTTACCTCCCCCAGGAACTGTGAAAATTGCACTAAGTGTCCACTTTTAAAACAGCTATTTGTCAATAACTTGTAAAGTATACATGCAATTTTTATGATTTGAAGTTCCTAAAGTACTTACCTGCAATACCTTTCGAATGAGATATTACATGTAGAATTTGAACCTATGGTTCTTAAAATAAACTACGAAAAGATATTTTTCTATACAAAAACCTATTGGCTGGATTTGTCTCTGAGTGTGTGTACCTCATTTATTGTCTATGTGTATGTACAACAAATGCTTAACACTACTCCTTGGATAAGCCTACTGCTCGACCACACTACCACAAAATAGAGCATTAGTATTATCTCTTTTTACCACTATTTTACCTCTAAGGGGAACCCTTGGACTCTGTGCATGCTATTCCTTACTTTGAAATAGCACATACAGAGCCAACTTCCTACAGTACACCCACGTATTTTTTTTATAAGTGGTTGCAGGGGAGCCCGGGCCCTCATAGGCCTGCCTGCTCCCTGCAAGTGACCTCATTTCATTGGCTGCGCAGGAGCTGGCATTTTTACATCTACAAGGTACACCGGTGTCGACCTGGGGAACTGCACACAATTGTAATTCTTGGGGGTCTTGTGGGGGAGAGCCCCAGGGCCACTGCAGTCCAGTCAGCTCCCTGCTCCATCAGAAGCCAGCATTGTGTTTGTTTGTTTAAGTGGGTTCCCCGATGTCCACACAGGGCACCCCACAGCTCACTCCTCATTGGGGGCTGCAGGGGGAGGCCCAGGGTCCCTACAGCACTGCTGGCTCCCCTACGTGCACCCATCATGAGTGCAACGGGAGCTGGCACTGCTCTCACCCTGCAGGAGCAGTTTCTTTTGCTGTTGTGGGGAGGAAGCAATTCAATGCATTTCCCTGCCCCACGGCTCGGGCAGGGAAATAAGCATTTCCGTGCCCAAGAGCTCAGGTGGGGAAATAATTTGTTCCCCCACCAGGGAAACATTTGCAATTTCCCTGCCCCCACCCATGGACAGGGAAATAGATGATTGGGGACCCCAGGTCACTGTCACTGAACAAGCCCTGGGGGATGGGGAATGGGGTCCACAGGGAGGGCGGCACACAGTCCCCCTTACCGTTGCTTAAAACACAGCCCCAAGGGATGGGGTCCCAGGGGCCCTCTCCTGGCTCAGGGAAGGGGTGCAGCACACCCTTCTTTATTTATCAGGCCCAGGGGTTAGGATAGGATAGCCTCCTGGTTAGAGGAGGTAGACTGTGTGACTCCCCTCTCCCCATCTATAAAATGTAAATCCTGGAGGATAGGGTCCCCATGGTCTCTTAGACACTTGGAGAGGGGGCCACATGCCTTTTCCCCCTTATATACACCAAGCCCACCCCCAGGTCCACCTGGCCTTTTTTTTAACCTGTTCCATGCATCAGATGGCTGAGAGCCGTCCAATGACATAGTGGGCTTGTGCATAGGATGGCTCCCAGCCACCTACCCACGGGGGAAGCACTGGTGCTCCCCGTGTGAGCTGTCCTTCATAACCCCCCACCAGGGATGGCAGCGGAAGCCCTTCCGCTGCCATCCCCGCCCCGTCAGGGAGGAGTTTAGGAGAGAACAAAGAGGCATCAGAGGAAAGGAAAAGGTTTTCATTTCCCTTGATGTCTCTTTGGAGTGCATTCCTACTGCACAATCGCACATGGGGCCATGATCGTGCAGCAGAACTGCCCACTAGACACCAGGGATATATTTTGTAGGCCATATTACTGCTGTGAGGAATTGCCCTTTAGGCAAGGGTCACTCCCCTTTTGGAGGTAAATGTGGCTGTTTCTGCCTCTCTTCAGGGCAGATCGGCCATATATTATTAGGCCCATCTGCCCTCAAGTGGGTCAGAAGCCACTAACCACCAGAGTTAATTTTGTTTGGGTGGAGAGTGGCCCTTTGGGCGAGGGTCGCTCCACTTTTGAGAGTGATTGTTGTGGACTTTTCTGCCTCCTTGGGGGAATATAGGTCATATAATATTAGGCCTATCTTCCTCCAAGTGGGGCAGAAGCCACTAGACACAAGAGTGCAGACTTAGGGGGTCATTCCGACCTTGGCAGTCATAGACCACCAGGCCCGAGGACCGTGGATGCACCACCAACAGGTTGGCGGTGCATCCAGGCCAATTCTGACCGCGGCGGTAAAGCCGCGGTCAGAAAAGGGAAACCGGCGGTTTCCCGCCGGTTTTCCCCTGGCCTGAAGAATCCTCCATGGCGGCGCTGCAGACAGCGCCGCCATGGGGATTCCGACCCCCTTCCCGCCAGCCTGGTTCTGGCGGTTGTGACCGACAGAACCTGGCTGGCGGGAACGGGAGTCGTGGGGCCCCCTAACAGGGCCCCACAAAGATTTTCAGTGTCTGCATAGCAGACACTGAAAATCGCGACGGGTGCAACTGCACCCGTCGCACCCTTTCCACTCCGCCGGCTCCATTCGGAGCTGGCATCCCCGTGGAAGGGGTTTTCCCGCTGGGCGGGCGGGCGGCCTTCTGGCGGTCGCCCGCCAGCCCAGCGGGAAACTCAGAATGACCGCCGCGGTCTTTTGACCGCGGTACAGTCTTCTGGCGGTTCCCGCTAGCCGCCCGCCAAGATTAGAATGACCCCCATAGTGTGCCTAGCACCATTCCAATGCCACAATAGCCACATTTTTGTACACTAATGTGGTGTTGGAGGAGCAAAAAAATGTAGGTGGTCATTACAACCCTGGCGGACGGTGTTAAAGCGGCGGTAAGACCGCCAACAGGCCAGCTGTAAAAAAATTGCAATTACGACTGTGGCGGAAACCGCCAACAAAGACAGCCACTTTATCACTCAGACCGCCACGGCGGTACAAACAAACAGCGCAGCGGTCACCGCCAACAGACAGGCGGGAGACAATGTACCGCCCACACTATTATAACAGGCCAATCCGCCACCTTTTCCGGGGCGACTTCACCGCGGATAAAAACACGGCGGAAACAGGAATTTTGAAGGGAAAACGCTCACCTCTACACACCCCACGAGGAACAAGGTTACCATGGAACCGGAACTCCAAATTCAACCTGCGATAGTCTTCCTGCTCCTCTACCAGGAGCACGAACGCCGGCGGCGAAGACCACGGTGAGTACTGCACCTACGACACAGGTGAGGGGGGAGGCAAAAAACAGGAACACGCCACACGCAACACCCCCCCCCCACCCTCACCCTCACCCCCTACAACACACACACTAATACATGTTGATAAATTACAGTTACACCCCCCAATCCCCCTGGAAGAATGCAAAGACAAAAGGAAATGATTGTAACAATTGTAATCTATTAAATCCAGTACTCCAAAATATATATATATATATACACTATAAACAAATATATACAACAATAATACAAGTCCAGGTATTGCACCATTTATAGTCCGTGGACCACTGGGACCAAAATGCATGGGCGAGGCCCACACTCGATACCCAATCAAAACAGAGAGAACACTGCAGGTGCATCAGATAGAAATACAGCAGGCACCTCAGGGGGAAGGGAAGGGAGGGCACCTCAGCCGGATGAGTGCACAACGCCAGATCCACGAGGGGGCTCAATGCCCACTGATGTATCCTGGGGAGTGCAAAGCCACAGTCTCTCAAGTCTCTACAGTGGGTGGTTTGCCCACTGTTCAATCCTGGGGAGTGCAAAGCCACAGTCTCTCAAGTGGATAACAGTCTCCACTGGTTCTGGAGGGGGACTGATGCCCAGAGTGCTTCATCCTGTGAAGGACAGAGGTAGTGGATGGATCTCTCCACTGGTTCTGGAGGGGGACTGGTGCCCAGAGTGCTTCATCCTGTGAAGGACAGAGGTAGTGGATGGATCTCTCCACTGGTTCTGGAAGGGGACTGGTGCCCAGAGTGCATCACTCACCCCGTGACGGACCCAGTTGCATCAGTGCCCCTGCCGCTCATGGGCTAGCGGTGCTTGAGTGGGCGGTGCCCTGTTCAGCGGTGCTTGAGTTGGCGGTGCCCGGTTTAGCGGTGCTTGAGTTGGCGGTGCCCTGTTCAGCGGTGCTTGAGTTGGCGGTGCCCTGTTCAGCGGTGCTTGAGCTGGCGGTGCCCTGTTCAGCGGTGCTTGAGTTGGCGGTGCCCTGTTCAGCGGTGCTTGAGTTGGTGGTGCCCTGTTCAGTGGTGCTTGAGTTGGCGGTGCCCTGTTCAGCGGTGCTTGTGCTGGCGGTCCTTCATGGCCCAGCGGGGCTTGTGCTGGCGGTCCTTCATGGCCCAGCAGGGCTTGTGCTGGCGGTCCTTCATGGCCCAGCGGGGCTTGTGCTGGCGGTCCTTCATGGCCCAGCGGTGCTTGTGCTGGCGGACCTTCATGGCCCAGCGGGGCTTGTGCTGGCGGTCCTTCATGGCCCAGCGGGCTGGGGCTGGCGGTCCTTCATGGATCAGCTGGGCTGGGGCTGGCGGTGCCCTCCTGGGCAGCTGGGTTGGGGATGGCGGTGCCCTCCTGGGCAGCTGGGCTGGGGCTGGCGGTGGCCTCCTGGGCAGCTGGGCTGGGGCTGGCGGTGGCCTCCTGGGCAGCTGGGCTGGGGCTGGCGGTGGCCTCCTGGGCAGCTGTGCTGGGGCTGGCGGTGGCCTCCTGGGCAGCGGGGATGATGGCGGTCTTCTCCGCTGTGCTGCTCTTCCCAGACATGCCGGGTTTCTTGTGGCCCTTCCCCACCTTGGGAGGTGTCACAGCTGACTCCACGCTCCCACGGGGACCCCTGGGAGCGGCTTTGGTGGCTGGAGTCTTCCCCCTCTCCCGCCGGGCATTGGCCAACTTCTGATGCTTCACAGGTAGGGGACTGGCTGTGCTGTGGCTCCGTGCCACACTGGCTGTCGTGGTGGCCGGTGCACTCCACATACCGGTGACTACAGGCACCACTGGTCCCAGAGATGTTGTGGCTGAGGTGCTACTTCGGGACCTGTGAGATGGACGGGGTGAGGGAGGTGTGGGAAAAAGGTCAAGGCTGGACATGGAATATTTCTTGGACACACTGGGACGGGTAGCTGGAGGGGGTTTGGGAGTGGAGGAAGAGGTGGTGGTAGTAGGAGGTGTACGTTTGGTGACTTGGTGCAGGTGCATGCGCTGGAGGCTGCCGTGAGGTGGATGGCTGTTCTGTGGGTGTGTGGCTGCGTTTGTGTATCTTGGAAGGGGGCGTCACAGACACACTGGGAGAGGACACAGGGGACGTGTGAATGGTAGTGGCGGTGGTGACTGCACGTGAGCGGGGTGTGCTGGTGGGTGTGCTGGTGAGGGACGTAGTGGCTGTAGAGGTAGTGCATGCAGGTGTGAGTGTAGCCGAGACTGGGAGGGAGGAGGGAGACGACGAGGAGGGAGACACAGTGGAGGCAGTGGATGTTGGTGTGTCTGCACGTGTGTGTTGCTTGCGTGAGTGCCTGTGGGATGTGTGGTGCTTATGTTTGCCTGAGCTTCCCTTGTGTGTTGACGTGTGTGCATGCTGGTCTGATAGTATGCTTGGGATAGGCAGAGTTATAGGGGATTGGGTCTGGGAGGAGGAAGTTGGAGGGGGGAGGCTAGAGACGGGGACAATGGCTGCCATCAGTGCTGAGGCCAGAGTTTGAAAAGCTTGGTGAAGGGCCGCCTAACCAGAATGAATGCCCTCCAGGAATGCATTAGTTTGTTGCAACTGCCTTTCTACACCCTAGATGGCATTCAAAATGGTAGACTGCCCAACAGTGAGGGACCTCAGGAGGTCAATGGCCTCCTCACTGAGGGCAGCAGGGGTGACTGGGGCAGGGCCTGAGGTGCCTTAGGTGAAGGTGATGCCCACCGTCCTGGGTGAGCGAGCACTAGGCAAAGGCAGAGGTCCTGCTGGGAGGGCGGTGCTGGTAGGCGGGGTGGCAGCTGTACCTGCAGATGCGGGGGCACAGATGTTGCCACCACCACAAGGGAGCTCTCATCAGAGGATGTGTCTGTGTCGCTGGTGTCAGCTCCTTTCCCCGCCGTGAAGCTCCCCTCGCCCTCCGTCCCATTGGTGAATTCCGAGTCTGTAGTCTCGCCCTCCAGGGCCAGGTGGGATGCAGCTCCCTCGTGCTCCGGTGCCACTGCTCCTCTGCCTGATGATGCTAATGCACACGAGAACAGGGAGACCACAAAAAGGGGACGACGACAGAAGAAAGACATGTTGAGTGCATGGATTACCGCTACCGTTGGCAGACAAGACAGACACAGAAGCCCCCTGCACTACGCCGCGCTCTTGGCCTCCACTGTTCAATTCCTGGGAAATGGCCTACAAGGCTATGGACGACATCTGCACACATAGATGACACAGGGGCATGAATAGCTGTACTTGGCAGTCTACAGAGGTGGGGTGGGGTGCCACATGGCCTGCCTTACGGAGGGGCCTTGCCTACGGAACTCGCCCTGGCCTAGGGAAACCCACAGCCCTCCTCCCCTACCCAGACAACTCCACTGCATGCAAAGTCAGCAGAATGAGAGTGTACTCACACCCTTGTGTCTGCTGTGATGCCCTCAAGCGCCCATTAAACTCCGGGTACGCCACCGCCAGGATCCTGAACATCAGGGGGGTCATGGTGCGATGGGCACCCCTCCCACGTTGGGAGGCCATCCCCAGCTGAGCCTCCACCGTCTTCTTGCTCCAGCGGCGAATGTCCTCCCATCTTTTCCGGCAGTGGATGCTCCGTCTGTGGTAGACCCCCAGGGTCCGGACGTCCTTGGCGATGGCACGCCAAATATCTTTCTTCTGGTGGGCGCTGACCTACATGAAATGTACAGGGGAAGAAGAGAAGTCATTACCAACTGCACCGTCAAAGTGATTGGCCCCCATCCCTACCCTTGCCATGTGGCACATGCATTCACCGTATTTCATGCACGCAGCACTCTGTCCCCTTCCTTCTTACATCCAGCCCTCTCCACACAGGCATAGCCCATACAACATGCTCCCTGTGTACTTACCTGTTTGTCTGGAGGACCGTAGAGTAGCGTGTACTGGGGGAGGACCCCATCCACGAGCTTCTCCAACTCCTCCGATGTGAAGGCAGGGGCCCTTTCACCAGACACTCGAGCCATTGTCTCTTCCAGACCGAGGTCACAGCAGCACTTGCAGTGTAGGTCCTCTCCTGTCGGAGATCAGGTATAGAGTGATTGAACAGATAGAAAATGGCGGTCACATCCACGGCGGTCACGTGTGCGGCGGTGCGTACCGTCACCGCCGGCGTACATCGTCATTGGCTCCTGGGACCCATAGGGTCCAATGTTAACCAATGCAGCATTGCGCCGCGGTCTCTGACCGCCTACCGCGACGGGGTACAATGCCAGCGCAGTTACCTCACATCCCATTGTCCCTCTTTACAGGTCAGGCAGCCGCCATTTCAGGGGCCCACATGCTTCATTTTCAACTGCGTCACACATACCTAGGCCTAGTCTCAACACACATACAGGCCACCTTTGGTGTACGATTGGTGTTCTGTGTAAACTGTGGGTACGTACCTCTGAGTTGTTTGACTCTGTGCTTGCTGTTGTCCTTCATAGGCACTGTCCGCTGGGACATATGAGGAGATGGTGGCATCCTCCGGTGTACCGACCGTTGGTGGACGTGTCGACAATGGAGGAGCGACATTTGATAATCACCTACAGGCTTGACCGTGCCACAATCCAGGAACTGTGTACCCAGTTTGAGCCAGACCTGATGTCAGCAATCCGCCATCCCACAGGAATCCCCCCTCAAGTGCAGGTGCTATCAGTGCTCCATTTCCTTGCAAGTGGCTCTTTTCAAACAACTGTGGCCATGGCATCAGGGATGTCCCAGCCTATGTTTTCCAACGTGTTGTCCAGAGTATTGTCTGCCCTGCTGAAACACATGCGGAGCTACATCGTTTTCCCTCTGGTGGAGGATTTGCCTACAGTGAAAGGTGATTTCTATGCCCAGAAATATATCCCCAACATCATAGATGCCATTGATGGGACCCATGTGGCTTTGGTACCCCCCACAGGACTGAACAGGTGTACAGAAACCGGAAGAGTCATCATTCTATGAATGTACAGATGGTACGTTTGGCAGACCAGCACATCTCCCATGTGAATGCCATGTTCCCTGGCTAAGTGCATGACACCTACATCCTGCGGAATAGCAGAATCCCTTATGTGATGGGTCAACTCCAGAGGCACCGTGTGTGGCTATTAGGTGAGCACCTGGAAGCAAGTCAGTGGGAATGGTTGTCTGGGTCTGGGGTTATCCCTCCAGGTTAGTGTGTGTCCCTCACCATTTGCAGGTGACTCTGGTTACCCCAACCTGTCAAGGATACTGACCCCAGTGAGGAATCCCAGGAACAGGGCAGAGGAACGCTACAATGAGGCCCATGGGCGAAGTAGGAGGGTGATCGAGCGGACCTTCGGCCTCCTGAAGGCCAGGTTCCGGTGCCTCCATATGACAGGTGGATCCCTATTCTACTCACCAAAGAAGGTGTGCCAGATCATCGTGGCCTGCTGTATGCTTCACAACTTGGCTTTGCGACGACAGGTGCCTTTTCTGCAGGAGGATGGTCCAGATGGCAGTGTTGTGGCAGCTGTGGAGCCTGTGGACAGTGATGAGGAGGAAGCAGAGGAAGAAGACATGCACAACAGGGACTCAGTGATCCAGCAATATTTCCAGTGAGTCAAAGGTAAGAATACAATCCTGCCTACTACATGTACTTTTACACTACTACCTCTCTCCTGTCTATCGTTTTCACCCAGTGTATGGTCAAAGAGTTGTCACTTTCCCTTACGGTTTCACAGATGTGGGTCCCACTGTGTGACATCTGCTTAAATTCCTCATGGACTAGAGCTGTGTGACATAGGTATGTTGAAATTACTGTTTCAAATACATTTTGTCATTGTAATTGCTAATACACTATTTCGAAATCACAGACAGATTCCAGATCATTTTGTGCTTTAGGTGTGTTTATTTAAATGCAAAATATTGGACGGGTAGTGAAATGGTGAAGGGTGATGGCAGAGGAGTGTCCATGGCAGAGTCCAGTCTATTAGTCTCACAGGTGCATTGTCCATATGGGCATAGGAAGTGGAGCTGGGGCAGTTTAATTATGGACAGGGTGACAAAGTGGGACAGTAGGATGAGAATCAGGGTGGTCTCATTTCTTGGCGGGGGTCTTGGCATCGTTCTCTGTCTTGTTCCTGGATCTCAGGGACCATTTCAATGGTGGTTCTCCCTCTGCAGGGCGTGGGGTGCTGGTGTGGTGGTCCTGTGGCGGGGCGTTCTGTCCACTAGCGCCGGCGGAGGTCGTGGGCAGTTCATCGTCTGTGCTAGTGTCAGGGGCCCCTTGTAGTGCCACAGTGTCCCTCCTGGTGTTGAGTACTTCCTTCAGCACCCCTACGATGGTTCCCAGGTTGGAGCTGATGGTTCTGAGTTCCTCCCTGAAGCCCATATACTGTTCCTCCTGCATGCGCTGGGTCTCCTGAAACTTGGCCAGTACCGTTGCCATCGTCTCCTGGGAGTGGTGGTATGCTCCCATGATGGAGGAGAGGGCCTTGTGGAGAGTGGGTTCCCTTGGCCTGTCCGCCCCTGTCGCACGGCAGCCCTCCCAGTTCCCCTGTGTTCCAGTGCCTCCATCCCCTGGACCGTGTGCCCACTGCCACTGCCTCCAGGTCCCTGTTGTTATTGGGGTGGTGGGTTATCCTGGGTTCCCTGTAGTGGTGGACACACAGCTGATTGACATGTCCTGGGGACGAAGGTATGGGCCCGCTTGGTGGGTGCAACGCTGGTGTTTCCAGAGGGGGGAAGGTCTGTGGTGGCCTGTGCCAGTGTGAGGGGAACCGACTGTCCCGAGGTCCCAAATGGTCCGGGCTGGTCATCTAGATCCAGTTGGACAGAGGTGCTGTCATCACTGTGGGCCTCTTCTGTTGGTTGTGTGGACATGTCTGGACCCTCCTGTCCGGTGACGTTGGGTAGGGGTCCTGCAGGGGTATAAAATTATGTTTGTTAAATCTGTGTGTGTAATGGTGTGCAATGGGTGGGTGACCGTGTACCCCAGTGCTAGCATTCCTGTGTGGGAGCTTGTGTGATGGTGGTTTAGGGGGGTGTATGGGTATGGGCTGTGGCCATGCTTTGGTGATGGGTGTCCATGCTTTGTAGTTGCATGCAGGGCTTGGTGTTGGGATGTGTAGTTTGTGATGTTGGGACATTTGTGAGGAGTTGGGGTGCTAGGGGTGAGGGTGGGGGTATGTGATAGCATGCAGGTAGGGTGGGGGATGTAATAGTAAAGCTTGGTCTTACCATAGTCCATTCCTCCACCTACTCCTGCGAGGGCCCTCAGGATGCAGAATCACCAAGACCTGATCCTCCCATGTTGTTAGTTGTGGGTGACGAGGTGGGGGTCCGCCGCCAGTCTGCTGAACCGCCAGGTGGTGTCTTGAGACCACGGAACGCACCTTCCCCCATAGGTCGTTCCACCTCTTCCTGATGTCCTCTCGATTTCTTGGGTGTTGTCCCACTGCGTTGACCCTGTCCACTATTCTGCGCAATAGCTCCATCTTCCTAGCTATGGAGGTGTGCTGCACCTGTGCTCTGAATAGCTGTGGCTCTACCCGGACAATTTCCTCCACCATGACCCTGAGCTCCTCCTCCGAGAATCTGGGGTGTCTTTGCCGTGTCATGGGGTGGTGTCGGTGATGTGTGGGGTGGAGTGTGTGGTGGTAAGTGTGGTGATATGTAGTGGTGTGTTGTGTGAGGTGAGTGGAAGTTGTCTGGGTGATGGTGTTGTGTACCTGTGGATGCTGTTCTTACTGGTGGTGTCTCTCTGGCCTTCTTTCTGAATTTTTTGTCGTGGGGGTTTGTGGGTGATGTGGGTGTGTGTTTTATATTGTAATAGGTGTGTGGGAGTGGTGTGTGTATGTGTGTATTTTGAATTGTCCAATGTGGGGATGTTTTGTAAGAGTGTGTGTATTTTGAGCGCGGCGGTGTGTACCGCCAATGGAATAGCACGGATGAAAGACCGCCACGTGGATTCGTGTGTCGTGATAGTGTGGGTGTATTTCTGTTGGCGTTACGGTGGAGGTTTTGTTTTCACCAGTTTATCACTGACCTTTGGTGTGGCGGACTTGTGTGGGTGTCTGAATTTTAGCGGATTTAGAGATGTGGGTCATGATAGCTGTGGTGGAATTCCGCAGCCACGGCGGTGTGTTGGCGGTCTTCTGCACAGCGGTAAGCGGCTTTTACTGTCAATGTTGTAATGACCGCCTTAGTGCCATATTTACAAAGTGGTGCAATGCTTGCATTGCTCCATTTTATAACCCCTCGCACCATATTATGCCTGTGCCAGGCACAATGTTTGCAAGGGGGGTGTTCCACCGCTAGAGGGGCCAAAAAAATTGTGTAAAGACATTTCTTTGTGTCATTTTATAAAAAGAGGCTCCCATTGTTTTCAATGGGCCTCTGGGTGCTTTGCAGGCTTAGCGTCAAACTTTTGACACTAATCCTGCAAAGTGTCGGACTAGCATAACAAATTATGGCGCTAGTCCCCCTGACTACTGCCATGGTGCGCCGTATATTAAATATGGTGCACACATGTTGGCATTAGGGTAGTACTAAGGGGCGTAAGAAAAGTGGCATTGCACTGGGTACAGCGCCACTTTTCATAAATCTTCCTCCTGGGATTTTATTTTTGGGCAATATTATTGTTGTGGGGAGTGGCCCTGTGGCCAACGGCCACTCCCTTTTTTGGGGTGATTGCTGTGGCCATTTCTGCTCCCTTTGGGGCAGATGGGCCACATATTATTAGGCCTATCTGCCCCCAAGGGGAGTGGAAGCCAGTAGACACCAGGGATTTATACTTATAGTGATTATGATGTTTTGAGGAGCATCCCCTTGGGCAAGGGTCACTCTTGTTTTGGGGGTGAATGTTTTGGCTGTTTGTGCACCCCCTTTGGGGCAGATCAGCATTATATTATTAGGCCCATTTGCCTCCAAGGGGGGGCAGAAGCCACTAGATACCAGGAATTTTAGTTTTGGGCAATATTATTGCTGTAGGGAGCAGCCCCTGAGCAAAAGTCGCTCCCCTTTTGGGGGCAGATCGGCCATATATTGTTGGCCCATATGCGCCAAGGGGGTTGGAAGCCACTAGACACAAGGGATTTATATATATATATTTAGTGATTATGTATATATAGTCATTATGATGTTTTGAGGAGCAGACCCTTTTACAAGGGTTGCTTTCCTTTTAAGGGTGAATGTTCTGGCCATTTCTGGGGGACGATTGGCAATATTTTTAGGCCCACCTGCTCCTATGGAAAGTTTCTGCATGTGTGAACTTGAGTTCAGCTGATGGCCTGCGTGTACTGACATTTGTCTGGCTGTGTGTGTGGACATGCGCTTGGTTTGTGAAGTGTGTGGAGTGGCGCATTATTTGCATTTGTGATTGTAATGTTTTATTTCTCCTTTTTATTCTAGTGCAGTGCTTTTGAGTCCTTTGGTGTGACTCCTGCTTGAGGTTTCGGCACTGGTAGTTTTGCAGTTAGCGTAGTTGCATATGTTTGGTAAGAAAACCCTTTTTGTACTGTTTACATGAAATGAGTATCATTGCCATACATAAATTAGTTTTTTTGTAGATGGTGTTATAAAAGTAGCATATTTAGTTTACATTTTATTGTGTGTGAAATTCTACTTGGATTTGTGCACAATATGTCTTGCATTGTCTTCTGTGTCATTTTCTTTTCCTTTTTCTTTTGAGTGGGTGCTTGCTGTTTCTGTGCAGTGTAGGTGCAGGTGATCCTGAATCTAGTTGTCTCTGGTAAGTGAGTGGTATTGTATTCAAGTATGTAGGTTATTGTGTGATTTGTATTGAGTGACTTTTCCCTCCAGGTTACCATATGCCAGTAGTTTTACTTTCTGTTTGATAAAACCACACTTTATTACTTCTTTTATGATGATCAATCAATCAATCAATCATATATTTTTAGAGCACACTACTCACTCATAGGGTCTCAAGGTGCTGAGGGGTGTATCCTCAGAGATCAGTTGAAGAGCCAGGTCTGAAGGTCCTTCCTGAACTGAGGCAGAGATGGTGACTGTCTGAGGTGAAGAGGTAAGGTGTTCCAACCTTTTGCTGCCAGCTAGGTGAAAGATGTTTTCTTTTGGGGGTACGTTGGTGAATGACTGCTGGGATGAGCGGAGAGGTCTGGAAGGGGCGTACCGGGTGATGCGGTGGTTGAGGTAGCTAGGTCTGATGTTGTGGAGGGCTCTGTAGGTGTGTACGGTGAGTTTGAAGTTGATCCTCTTCTTGACGGTGTGCCAGTGGAGAACTTTCAGGTGTTCTGTGATGTGTTGATGTGTTCTCGGCAGGCGATGTTCAAGATGAGTCTGGCAGCTGCGTTCTGAATTTGTTGCAGCTTCCTCAGGTTCTTTCTGGAGGTTCCGGCGTAGAGGACATTACCGTAGTCAAGTCTGCTTGTGATTAAGGCATGTGTCACAGTTTTTCAGAAGTCGGTTGGTATCCATCTGAAAATCTTACGTAGGAGTCAGAGGGTGTGGAAGCAAGTGGAGGTGACAAACTTGACCTGTCTGGTCATGGTGAGCGTTAAGTCAAGAATGATGCCAATATTTAGTGCGTGGTCCAGGAGGGTGGGGGGCCTGCCAAGTGTTGGGGGCCACTAGAAGTCATCCCAGGCTGTAGAGGAAGGTCCCAGGATGAGGATCTTGGTATTGTCAGAGTTCAGCTTAAGGCAGCTCTCCCTCACCCAGGTGGTGACTGCTTCCATACCGTCCCCAAAGTTTCTCTTGCCTGTTGAGGGGTTCTCAGTCGCGAAGATGATCATTTGGGTGTTATCAGCATAGGAGGTGATGTTCATACCGTAGTTCCTGACGACTGGGGTGAGCGGGGTCATGTAGATGTTTAACAGCATGGGGCTCAACAATGATCCTTGAGGTACTCTACAGCTGATGTCTATAGGTTCTGACAGGTGTGGTGGAGCCTGACTTTCTGTTTTCTGCCTGCCAGGAAGGAGTGTATCCATCGAAGGGCCTTCCTGCGTATGCCTGGTGCCTAGAGTTTGGCGCATAGGGTGCTGTGAAATACTGTATCGAAGGTGGCTGAAAGATGAAGTAGAATAAGGGCTGCTGTTTGGCCGTGGTCGATGAGGGAGCAGATGTCATCTGTGGCGGCGAGCAGGGCAGTTTCGGTGCTGTGGTTAGTCCTGTTTGGGAGATGTACAGGATGTTGTTGTCCTCGATGTGTTAACGTAGCTGAGTGTTGGGTATTGTTGACTTATTTGTCAAGCTACTTACTGTCAAGTGACTTTCAAATTACTTTTATTAGTAAGAATCATGTCTAGCTGCTGGATTACTGCTCAGCAGGTTGTTGGCATGCTTTTTGAGTCTTCCTCTGACCTTGATTCTGAGATTGACTCTACATCAGAGGCAGAGGAGGAAGTGTGAGGCTCTGGCAGTGAATTTTCTGTCCGAAAGGAATAATTTGATGGTGAAGCCATTCTCAGTGTGGAGGAAGTGTCTGCTTTAGAGGAGGACACTGATGTGTTGATAGTGCAACAAGAGGCATCTAGATTGCCATCTGGGGCCGAAAGGCTTTCCATTGGAAGAACTGAAGACTGGGTTGTCCCAGACATGATGCAGCCGAAGTTGCCTGTCTTAACTGGTGTCACAGGGAGTAGAGTAAACATTGAAAACGTTTTGCCTATAAATTTCTTTCTATTGTTTATAGATGATGTATTTTTGGATGAGATTGTTGAACAGACTAATTTGTGTGCTAAGAAGAATTTGAGGGGCAACAGTGCCAACCTCAAGCCCCACTCTAGAACTACCCAGTGGACTCTTATAAATTATGAGTTGAAGTAATTCTTGGGTGTAACTTTGTTAATGGGCTTGATAAGGAAGCCATCACTTTCTTCATATTGGTCTACCAGTCCCTTGATGGTTACGGACATATTTCCTGCAGTCACAATCGATATTTGCTTCTGCTTCAATCATCCTGTTTGTGACTGTCTTTTTAGGATTCGGCTTGTCCTTGATCACTGTGTAGATCGATTTTCATGGATCTATGTTCCAGGGAAATAGCTGTGGATTAGTTTTTTGGTCCTGTTTAAGGGCCATTTGGTTTTTAGGCAGTACATTTATAGCTAGAAGGCACATTATGGGACTAAGATGCAGTGCTTTATTTGACCCAGTTGTTTCCTGGTACAGGGCACCGGAACTTAGGTTTGAGGACTGGCGCTTATATCTCTGCCTCAAGCATTTACCGGGAGCAAAGGGCACAAATGGGACAGACGGAGGGAAAACAATGAAAAAGCATCTCAAAGGGAGAAAGCAGAACACTGCAAGTGTGAGCTGAAGAGTCAAGGAGCGGCTGTAAATGGATTAGAGAGGCCAGAGATGGCTTCAGGAGTATGCTGCCTCAGTACTCCATGCTTTGAGAGTAGTACAGGATATGTCTAAAATTTCACAGTGTACACTGGTAGGGTATTAGTGAGAACATTGTGTGGGAACTTGGGAGATGACTTTTCAACAGGGGTCACCATTTATACATAGATAACTTCTACATTGATGTGCAATTGTTCAAGGAATTGCTCAAAGTGGACACTGTTGCTTGTGGCACAGTCCACTCTAACCGTAAAGGTTATTCAAAGGAGATTGTTCATAAAAAACTTGACAGGGGACAGTGCAGTGCCTTGCGTAATGATGAACTCCTAGCTGTGACATTTTCAGACAGGAGAGATGCCCACATGCTGACTGCCATCCATGATGAAAATACTTCACCTCTGGCTGTTTGGGATCAGGTTGCTAAAGTGCCTAATCCTGTTCCTATTTTAGACTATAATAAGCACATGGGTGGTGTAGACAGGGTAGATCAGAGTTTGGAACCTTACAAGGCTGTTTATAAGGCTTGGACTTGGCATGAGAAGTTGCTTATCATGTTGTTTAATCTAGCAACCTTCAATGCTTTTGTTGTATTTAAAGATTGTCGTCCAGAGTCAACGATGAAATTTGTTCACTTTCAGCAATCTTTTCAGCAGTCTTTGATAGGCAGCCTTGTTGTATTAGAACAGGCAAGTGTTCCTAGAGTTGGAGTGGTGGAGAATGTGTCTAGTTTGAAAGATCCCTAATTTGCTGATTATATTCTTCCCACACCCAAAAAAACAATCCCTGTAAGTGATGTAGAGTCTGTATGGGAAGAGGCGTGCTGAAGGAGAGTTGTATGCACTGCCCCGACTGTCCTTCTAAACCTGGGCTGCGTGTTCCTGCATGTTTTAGATTGTACCACACGCAATGGAGCTTTTGGGAGCAACCGTGGGTGTAAAAGCTAACTGACTGGTCTGTATTGTTTAATATGTTTTCTTTTTCAGATTTCACGGTTGGCATCAGTGTGATGTATTTGGTTAGAGCTGTTGAGTTTGTAGTAATGGTTTTGTATTTACTTCCAACTGATTTGTGTTTTCTTTTTTGTTAAAAAATGTGATGGTGGTGTGCATGAATTGGTGCTTGGCCGGCGTGTTTGTGGACTGACAATTGTTTAGTGGTGCCTAGATGGTGGTGTGCATGAACTAGCGCTTGGTTGGAGGTTGTAGTGGACTAGCATTTGACTGGTGGTGTGTTTGAGCTGGTGCTTGGCTGGCAGTGTGTGAGTAGCGACTTACTGCTGGTCACTACACACACTGGTAGCCAAACACCAGTCCACATACACCGTCATTCACCAGTTGATGTGATTGCTATATCGGTTATGTAGGTATATGAAAGTTATGGGCCCTTGAATGGTGCTGTCTGTTGAGGTGAGCGTTGTAATGTGCTGGGCCTGCAGCTGGTGCGTGAATGACCTTGTGTGTGTCACAAATGAAAAGTGTGTGAATGGACTGTAAAGTGGTTGGTGCCGCGATGCTGCTTTACGTCTGATGAGCTGTGAGTTTTTTTAACTTTCAATTATCAACAGTATATTTCATTTTTGTGAAATCTCTTGTTAATAACATTTTACATTTTGAACCATCACTCACCCATGTACAAAATCCAACCAGTGCTTCTGTGTGTGTACTTCAGGAACAGATGTTTGTGAGGTAATATTTGTCCTTTCTGATTTTCTCTGCCAGGGTGTACCTTGTCTCTAGGGAAAATCCACCAACTTGAGCTATTTTTGTGAACTAGACACTCAGGGAAGAACAAGGCAGTGTGCCTTCTGTGGAACCCAACAGGCCCAAACCTCAAATCTAAAATCACACATTTCACTAGTATTTCTGTGCCTTATTCTTTGAGAATCAAAAGGAAACTACAAAATTCTTACCATCCACCATTTACCCATTTGTCCATTTGTTAAAACTGCTGCCCCACTTATGTGGCTGGGTCTAGTGCCCGTGACAGGAACTGATAAAACTAACATCAATGGGAGTCCTTGCAAAGGGACCCTCCTTGACCTAGGTTTGATTAGTTCTGGTGCAGGCAGTAGGTCCCGCCACACAAGTGAGGGATCATTTTTATCAGGAGACTTGGAGGAATACCGGGAGGATGGAAGTTTTTTCTAGATTAATTCTAGAACTTTCATTACAGAAATATGAGGAAAATGTTTTTTTTTTTCCTACGTTTGAGGTTTGCAAGGAATTCTGGGTAACAAAACGTGGAGAGACCCACAAAAGTCAGTTCACTTTAAATACCTGTAGGTGTCTAGTTTAAAAAAATGTGCAGGTTGTCTAGGCTTTCGTAGGTGGCAGCTCAGCTGGGGTCCAAAATCCAGAGCTAACCACAATGGGAAAAGAGGGTCAGTTTTGGGTGGAATAATGTGCTGCGTCCATGTTATGTTTTGGGCCATTCAGGAGACAATGGGGAAATGCTGGGTGGAAGGAAGTTTGTGGCTCCCTATGGATTCTAGAAATTTCCATCACAGAAATGTGAAGAGAATGTGAAAATTGAGGTTTGCAAGGGATTCTGGCAGGGGCAGCTCCTCCTTAAGGGCAGATTAGTGGTTTCCTCTCACCAGCAGCGGCAGCTGCAAAACCTTTAAAAAACAACATTACTAAGCTATGTTTATTAGCGTTTTCTTTGAAAGGGGCGGGCCACAGGGGTGACGTGCACTGAGGGGGAGTGCTGTCACGGCGCATGTATGGCTGTCTCGGGCCGGCCAAACACACATGCTCACAGCGCTCTCTGTTGTTGGGCTGGAGATCGCCTGAACAGGCTCCCAGTCAGCCTAGGAGTGCCGTGGCTGAGCACTCCTAGCCAATCCTGAGGCTCCTCTGAGCAGCGTCAGAATTGGCCGCAGGGCAGGCTGGGAGTCTGTGCCTGCACCAAGAGGAAGACGGAGGAGCAGAACGGAGCGGTGCAACGGTGAGGAGGTAAGTATTTTTTTTCTTATTTAATTCAATTTTTATCCCCCGCCCCTTCTGCACCCTTTGAACCGCCACTGGATTCTGGGTAACAAAATGTGGTGAGACCCATGCAAGTCATCCCACCCTGGATACCCCTACATGTCTAATTTTCAAAAACGTACAAGTTGGCTAGGTTTCCTTAGGTGTCTGCTGAGCTAGGGTAAAAAATCTAGAGCTACCCACATTTGGAAAAGAAGGTCAGTTTTGGGTGGAAAAAGGTGCTGCATCCATGCTGAGTTTTGGGCTGTTTCCTGTCACAGGCACTAGGTCTAGTCACACAAGTGAGCTGTTATTTTTTAGGCCTGGGAAAGGATGACACTGCTGAATGCTGCAGAGTTAGTGAAAAACTCCACAAATTACACTGAGTTCTGTGAGCAGGCAGAGTTAGTGCTAGGAAAGGGGACCTGAGCGGGTAGAGGGAAAGTGAATCCCTAACACAGCAGGAAAGGAACGGGGTCCTCCACTCCCCTCTTCACTGTTTTTTATTCAACTGTAATACTCTGGGATACATTAGCCCACACACAACACACAAGTGATCCACACAGTTCTTTTTTATTCAGAGCAGACTTCATGTGTATTTTAACTACTTAACCCTGAAAAGTAAAGAGTGCAGGTTTACTTGGCGTTCCACATGGGACAATTAACAATTAATCACATCTGCACAATCTAACAGAGACCTATGAGAAGTCTGTGAGTCGAGTCAACGCAGTGCACGTGCCGTGACAGGTGCTTTATGGAAATTTGAGGTTTACATGCACTCTGCAGTGCCATGGACAGACTGCAGGGGCTGTACTGAGAAGCAAAGTGCAATTTCTGCTGCTTAAAATCATGTATGTCTGGGCAAATAAAGGAACCCAGTATCCATTGCCTGCTAAAGCTAGTGGAAAACTACTGGTTTTTAATATATTTGTATACAAATTTGTTAGCTTTTAGTTACAACCTAACCAATACAATTACATAAAAAAATGTGTACAAACTAACAATATCTCATGTATTCCTTGGAAACTGGCAACAAATCAATTTGTTATATGACAACAAATAATGAGTTTCTCTCTCCTGTACATGCAAAGTTAAAACATAAATCGATGGGACTGCAAACCCCCTGTGCAATCCAATATGACGAAGTGAAAGCATTGCTACAAAACAGCTTTCATTGGGACCGAGAGTCTAATCCCCAGAAAGCAAGTTAATTGAAATGCCCGTTATTATACTCTAATGATAAACAAGCACAGTTTGTACAAAATAAGGCAACAATGGCTACTCATTACACTAAAGCCCCAAGGGCACAGAAGGTGTACATGTGGCTCCGGCGCTGCTTGTAAAAGCTGACCATGATGGCATTGGCACTGTGCCCCACCCCGGGCTCTGCTGCTCTGTTCTCAAGGAGCAGCAGATGGACTTCTACGAGTCGAGACCTTCCTTCATTGCGTCTGTAGCCGACAGAATTTCGTAATCAAGGCACTGCATTTGGCATAGCCCACTACAGTGACTATCAGCAATGTCAGTTTGCCCCAGACAAACATGCGCCATGAGGGACTCACTACCCATCGAAAAGTGGTAAGCCTTTCCTCGACAAACTTCAGTCCTGAACACAGACTCCGACGAACTCCAACCAAAGATAATTTGAGAATAGCTTACCATCCAATCCAAGACCTCCTCTTCTCCACTATGGAAAGGAAATGATTAGTTGCGAGAAGCTGGGTGGTACGTTGTCAGGTGCAGATCACAGAAATTACAAGGCAAAAGACGTCCGCTAAAGCAGTAGTAACAGACAATGGTTTCCATCCAAACCAGGCTTGTGTGAAATTCTCATTACACTAGATTAATGTCATAAAAATAATAATAGGTGGTAAACTCCGCCATGCGGCGGTAGACAGAGTTTTGCCAAACTCCGTGCTCCAAATGGAGCGCAGAGTGGGCAAAACTCTGAGAACTCCACCGTCAGAGTGGATTTCACCGCCCCTCTGTACCATTTATATCAGGAGGCTTAGGGGAATGCCAGGTGGAAGGAAGTTTGTGGCTCCCCATGGATTCTCAAACTTTCCATCACAGAAATGTGAGTAAAATGTGTTTTTCTGTCAAAGTTTCAGGTTTGCAATGAATTCTGGGTAACAACAGGTGGAGAGAGTCACACAAGTCAGTCCACCCTGGATACCGCTAGGTGTCTAGTTTTAAAAAATTTACAAGTTGATTAAGTTTCCGTAGGAGCCGGCTCAGCTAGGTTCCAAAATTGAGAGCTACCTACATCACAGAAAGAGGGTCAATTTTGGACAGAAAAATGTGCAGCTTCCATTTTGCGTTCTGGTCCGTTTCCTGTCGCAGGCACTAGTTCTACCCACACAAGTGATATACCATTTTTATCATGAGACTTGGGAAAATGCTGAGTAGAAGTAAGTTTGTGGCTCCCCCTGGATTCTAGAACTTTCTATCACAGAAATGTGAGGAAAATGTGTTTGTTTTGTCAATGTTTCAGGTTTGCAAGGGTTTTTGGGTAACACAACCTTGTGAGAGCCATGCAAGTCAGCTTACCCTAGATACCCAAAGGTGTCTCATTTTAAAAAATGAACAGGTTGGATGGGTTTCCCTAGGTGCCAGCTGAGAATAGGGCCTAAAATGTAGAGCTAACCGCATTGGGAAAAGAGGGTCAGTTTTGGGTAGAAAAATGCATTGTGTCTGGGTTGCATTTTGGGCTGTTTCCTGACACAGGCACTAAGTCTACCCACACAAGTGAGGTACCATTTTTATCAGGAGACTTGGCAGAGTGTCGGGTGGAAAGAAGTTTGTGGCTTCCCATGGATTCTAGAATTTTCCATCACTGAGATGTTAGGAAAATTTTCTGTCAAAGTTTCAAGTTTGCCAAGGATTCTGGGTAACAAAACGTGGAGAGAGCCATGCAAGTCAGCCTACCTTCGATACTCCTAGGTATCTATATTAAAAAAAATTACAGGGTGGCTGGGTTTCCCTAGGTTCCAGCTGTGCTTAGTTTCCAAGATCTGGAGCTACGCACATTGTAAAAAGAGGGTCAGTTTTTATTGGAAAATGTGCACCACACATGTTGTGTTTTGGTTTGTTTCCTTTGTGGGCACTAGGTCAACCCACACAAGTGACGTACCATTTTTATTGGGAGACCTGGGAGAGTGCCGGAGGGAAGGAAGTTTGTGGCTCACTACAGATTCTAGAACTTTTTATCACAGAAATTTGAAGAAAATTAGTTTTTTGTCAAAGTTTGAGATTTGCAAGGGTTTCTGGGTATCAAAACCTAGTGAGAGCCATGCAAGTCAGCCCAGCCCTGGATACTCCTAGTTTTCTAGATTTTAAAAATGTACGGGTTGGCTAGGTTTCTCTAGGTAATATCACAAAATAAAAAGTTTTCCCTAGGTGCCAACTGAGGTAGGGTCCAAAATCTAAAGCTACCCTTATAAGAAAGAGAGGGTCACTTTTGGGTGCAAAAATGAGCTGTGTCTATGTTGCGTTTTGGGCCGTTTGCTGGTGTGGTCACTAGGTCTACCCACACAACTGAGGTACCATTTTTATTGGGAGACTTATGGGATTATAGAATAGTAGAACATTTGTTATACCCAGTTCAATTTTGCTGCATTTGTGCCTTTCAAATGTAAATCAGTGTATCAGAAATTTGACATTTTGAAAAATACCCTCAAAATAATTTGCTAGTACGGCTACCCACAAATAAAGAAATGTAGAAATAACCACTGATGCTAAGCTCTATATCTTGCACTCATTGCAGAAATACAAAGTGCTCTTGATACCCATTTTTCACTCTGTATATTTTGCTACAGGAATTGTTCTGTACTGGATACTCAACGAAAACCCTTTGTATGGTGCAGCTCAGATGTTTGCTCTGGGTACATTGGGTTCATAGACAGCCTACAAACCCCATATATTCCCAAAACCAGAGGGGTCCACCGAATGTAATGTTATATATTGCTTTTGCCAACCTGCCACTGTGACAAAAAATTACAGATGAAAATGTTGCCACAAATGCCAATTTTTTCTACTAATTTTCAATATTTATTAATTTGAACAGTTACTTTCCTTGGGGAAACCTTGGGGGATCTACACAGGTGACTGTTTCTCTTTTACTTAATCACACTGAGAAAGGCAAATGTTGGTGAAGTGCGTCTGTGGCGCAATGAATTGGATTTGAAATACCCGTGAGTGCTCCACTTTTCTTTGGTTGAAAATTAATAAAGTGAATCCACTTTCATGCAATGAATGCACCCGTGAAGAGTTCGGAATCTAAAAGTGGACAGAGATTACCAATTTAAATTTATGATGCCAGAACCACTGCTTGCCAAAAGGGAATGTCACACTTGCTGACACTATGTCACACATTATGAGAATATGAAAGCCCTGGTTACAAAATCAGCGCTTTTAGGTACATGATATCGCTGAATGGCAATCTGTGGTAAATGAGGGACGTCTTATCCTGTTGGAATATGACTTTAAAAGTAAGAAAAACTGGATTTCCTGAGCATGGTGGAGAGCATTATTGTTTGGGCTCACTAAAAAACTTGCCACAATGAGATGACCAGCATTCATCGAGAGTGTTAACTCTACTGAAGAACAACATAAAGTATAACATATGGAATGAAGGTGGTACCTTGATGGCAATGCTTTAAGGTGAAATGAGAGCCCATTAGTATTTCCACTTAAGCATATAAGAATCTATTTAAAGACTGCTCAGGTGACTGTTGCGCAATCACATTGAGAAAGGCAAATGTTGCTGAAACGAGTCTGTGGCGCAACAAATTGGATTTGAAATACTCATGAGTGCTTCACTTCTCTTTGGTTGAAAATGAATAATGTGATTCCACTTTCACATAATGGATGCACCGGTGAAGAGTTCGGCATTTAAAAGTGGACGGAGTTGATATATATATATATATATATACTGTATATATTTTGTTTCTTTTCAACTGGAAAAAAACAAAAGTTACAAGGACTTAATGGTCAAGTTCTGAATTTTCTGAATTTACACATAGACAACCAAAGAAATTCAGCAGTTATAGTTAGAGTTATTTCAAGTAGCTTGGTGCCTTAGGGTAACCATAACTCACGCCCCTACCATGCACACTTGTCTCTTCAAAAATGTGACTGCTAATGTTTCATTGATATTTTTAATGATGTTATAAAAGTTGTCATGAGTGCTGAAATATCTGGGGTAATTAGCAGTGCATAGTAGGGCATGAGTTACAGTTAGCTTAGGGCATGAGTTATAGTTACTTGAAACAGCTTTAACAATAACTGCAGAATTTCCATGGTTTTCTACGTGTAAATTCAGAACCTAACTATAACAACCCTGTAACCTTTGTTTTTTCCAGTGAATTTCTATGTTTTTTAAATTCTATTTCCTAACTATAACGTCTCTGTAACCTTTGTTTTTTTTCAGAGAATTTCAATGTTTTATAACGTAAAGTTATTTTACTAACTATACGTTAAGCCAAACACTATCTCTCACAGCACAGGTTGGCTGCAGGATCTGCTCTGTGACCAGGCCCTGCAGCCAACCCCTATAGCCACCCTGCCATGCTGTGAATGGCCTTTGGCCTTGTGCAGCTGGGGTTAGCCACAGAGCCTAGCCAGAGGCCAGGCCCTGCAACCAAACCCCTATAATATCCCAACGCTGCCTCGTATTGCCCTCTGTTTGTGCCTTTCTGCTTATTTCTTGCCCTCTGCCTGTGCCTTTCTGGGTGTTCTACCCTCTGTTATTGCCTTTCTGTCCACTTAATGGCCTCTGTTTGTGCCTTTTTTGCTCGTTTTATGCTCATTTACTGCCCTCTGTTTCTGTCTTTCTGCTTGTTTCTTGTCCTTTGTTTCTTTCTGCACATTTCTGCCTTCTGTTTCTGCTTTTCTCTCTGTTTTTTTGCCCTCTGTTTCTGTCTCTGTCTCCTTTTTTTACCCTTTTTTCTTTTTTTTTTGCTCCTTTGTAGCCCTTTTCAGGTTATCTGGGACCACAGTGGAGTCTCAATGCCCCCTTGCAGTCCCAGCCAGCTCCCGCCTCCTGCAGGAGTCGGCATTGCTCCAGCAACCAAGGAGCTGATTTAAGTAGCAGCTCCCTGATTGCTGGAGCATTGATTTCGTCTCTCTTCCCTGCAGGTAAATCTGTGTGCAGGGAAGAGAGATGAAAACTATTTGACATATCCTGCTGTCAGAAAGCTGACTTTATTTACTTTTGATTGGTAGGAGTGGTGAGCTCCCACCAAGCAAAAGCAAAGAGCTATGTGCCAGGGGTGGGCACCCCGGGACACAGCAGGAGCTGGTCTTGGGGGTTAGTGGTCCCCATGGCTATCAGTGGCTCCTCCAGGAAGTCTAAGTGCCCCCCTCCATCAAGCATATCCTGGAGGAGGTGGTTGTCCCCAGGGCTCCAGGAGCCTGCAGTGGACCCTCTATCATTCTTTTTACTACAGCCCCAGGAAGGTGGTGGTCCCAGGATAGTGGTGGCCATGAGGCCCCCTGCACTCTATTTACATATAGCCCCAGGAAGGTAGTGGTCCCTGGGGCTGCGGGTGTGTGTGTGGCCCCTCTGCATCCATTTTAATTATAGCCCCGGGGAGGTGGTTGTCTGAAAGGCTGCGGGGGCATGGGTGCCTCCCTGCGTTTAATTTGCTATTCGCCTGGGGGGCCACGCAGACCCCCGCACTACATTAACAAAATGCCCCCCAGACTTAGCCCACACAGTGGCTTAAAAAGGACAAAGAGCAGGAGCCCAGGCTTTGGGGTTTTTTTTTCACTCTTTTCTCCGTTCGCAGATCTTCCGTGACTCACTGTAAAAATAAAAATAAATGCTTTTTAGACCTGGGAGTGGGGGGTCCTTCTGGGACCCCAGAAACCAGAGCTAAGGGGTCAGGGTGTCTGTATCCTGGCCTCTTCTATTTATTTTTTTTACATTGTTTTCTGGCACTCGAGTTAAGCCAAGTCCCAACATGGCTCCAACACTTCCTTGATTGAAGTGTTGGCAGCCAATCAGATCTCAGCACAAGATCGGGAGGGGTCACAAGTCCTTCGGGTCCTATATATACAAATTCGGATTTTCTTTAAGTGCTCAAAAACTACTGAACAGAATAAAAACACCCCTTTTTGGATCAAGAGCTACCTTTCTGCCAAATTTGGTTTAATTCCGTCCAGTGATTTTGGCGCTATCCCTGTTTAAAATCCCTATAGAAAAAATGTGTGGGGAAAACACGTTTTGGGACCCCCCCATTTTCTCAGTCCCAGCCTGATGGATCACCCCAAAATGTTCCAGACAGCAGTTTAGGTGAGCGTGAAAGTTGTTTTAGAGAATTTCATGAAGATTCATCAAATGGCACCAAAGTTATTAGCAAAACAAAAAAAGCTTTTTCTACAGAAACTAGGTCTTAACTATAACTACCTAGTGACGACCGCCACTAGGTAATATATATATATATATATATATATATATATATATATATATATATATATGTATACGTATATACAGTATGTATATATATGTATACATAAAAATATAATTATATATATTTAAAAAAGAAATACAGGGATGTTATAGATAGTCTCACATATTAAACGTAAAAAGCCATAGAAATTCACCTGTTGTAGCTGTCTAAAGTAACCATAACTCGTGCACTAAGGGATCTATAACATGCGGCCCTGCTATGCATAGTTTTTTCATAAAATTTTTTACAGCAAATATTACATCGATGCATGGCAAGGGCGCTAGTTATAGTTACCTTAGGTGAGCCTAACTACAACTTCTCTGTAACCTTTTTTTTTTTTAGGTGAATTTCTATGTTTTTTTAAAAACATAAAGTAATTTTCATTACTATTCGTTAATCCAACCCACGGTCCCAGTTGCCTCCTCACATCCTACAGGAGCCAGAATTGCTGTAACAGAGAGGGAGCTGCTAAAGATGCAGCTCCATCTCTGTGAGAGCAATAGTTTCTACGTATCTGTGCCTGCATGTCTGCAGGCATGGAAACAGAGGAAACTTCAGCTTCAAGCAAGTGAGAGACCTTTGACAGCTGTTACTTGCTGGAACCAGAGTGGTTGCTCTATCTTGGTGGAAGCTGTCAAAGATCCCACCAAGTCACAGCAAACAGCTATGTCCCGTGGTGGGCAACCCAGGACATAGCTGGAGCAGGCTCTGGGTAGTGACATCCCCAAGGCAATTTTTGACCCCACGAGAGGGGTCCCCTCTAACATTTCAAGTAGCCCTAGGGAGGTGGTAGGTAGATAGATAGATAGATAGATAGATAGACAGACAGACAGACAGACAGACAGACAGACAGACAGACAGATAGATAGATAGATAGATAGATAGATAGATAGATAGATAGATAGATAGATAGATAGATAGATAGATAGATAGATAGATAGATAGATAGATAGATATGGAGGAAAGGGCTGAAAGGAGAATACAAAGAGCTGGATCAACTTTCTGCAAGATATATGGATCACAACATGAGGGTGTGCCTCAAGGGGATGTAACAACACTACCAAAAGACAATCTCAAACAACTTTATATACAATTAGAACGGCTAATGAAAAAGAAAATCTCTAAGAGTTGGGAAGTGATCACTTTGGAGAAATATATACAAATGGGGAGAGTACCGAGAGGGCTAAGAATCTTTACTCTTCCGAATCATCCAGATTCATGTCCTGAAATGTTAGAGGAGTGGGGAGCCAATAGCATGGAATGTTCCAAACATATGATGGAGATTATCATCAAGCATACTAAAAAAGATATTGATAGAATAAGAGCAAGCATCAAAGAGTTAGAAGCGGGGATGCTGTTGTTAGACCAGGGAGAGGAACAAGAAAAATACAAGAGGCAATGAATACAATTCTAGACAAATATGAGAATCAAATAGAAGATCGGAAAAGGAGCACATTTTTAATAGATGAAAAAGATTATGAAACAGGTCGCATTCTGACTTTTGCAAAAAGATTTGATATTTTGAAACAACAATTACACACAGGAAAAATCGATCTTGAACAGATTGAAACCATAGAAAATAGTGGATCAGAGACAAATTTAAGTGAAGGGGAAGAGACAAGTGCCAGTGTGAGAAAAACAACTTTTTTAGATGAAATTAAGTTAGCGTACTTGGACCAAGACACACCAAGGAACAAAGGAAGGGGCAGATGCCGAGGATGGGAGAGAACAAAAGAAATAAGAGATACCGGAAAACGAGAAGGGGGGCCAGAAAAAGGAAAGGATTATAAGCTACGCAGAAGGAAGAGATAAGTGATATGAAAATGGAACCCGAAAAGACAGAATTGATTGTAAATTTGTCAAATTACCAATTAACTAAGGTGGAAGAAAGTGTTTTGCAGAAAGGCCTCAGTTTCTGCCCGGAAAAACATCAAGATTTTGTACAGAATAGAATTGATATATATAAATTTGTGTGATAGTTAAAACTGGCAAAATACTTTTCAAAAGTAGAAAATAATAGAGTAACAAGAGAGGTACAAACAAGTTGTAATTCAAATCTGACAATGGAACAAAAATCTGATTTAAAAACAATGTATGATCTAATGCATGGTCTAGACGATGATCAAATGACAGAAACACCAATTCTATCAACTTTAGGGATTGACATTGAACAACATGGATATACTAAACTTAAACCAAAATCTAAGTTCTGTCCGATATTGACACCAGGCAATAAGATTGATATATTTCATGATTTGACTGTCATTGATTTAGAGAAATACATTCTCAAATGGACAGAAGTGGCAATGAATATCAACGAAAGGCACTTAAAAAACGTGATGGAAAATCGAACCATAGAAATCAAACCGGCGGGTAAAGGAGGTAACATCGTCATTTGGGAAATAAATGACTATCTTGCTGAAGCTTATAAACAATTGAATATAGAATCCAACTACTGTAAACTAAATAAAAATCCGACAAATGATTTGGTGCAAGATTTAATTCAAAGATTGGAAAAATGGTATTCGAATGACTTGATCAACATGGATGAAGCAAAATTCATGACAAATGACAAATGATAATCCGATTATGCCTACCTTATATTTCTTACCAAAGATTCATAAGACTCTAAAAAACCTCCTGGCAGACCAATCTTCTCCAGTTGTGGATCATTATATGAAAAGGTATCTCAATATGTGGATCATTTCCTGGCACCTATGGTTAAAGGTCTCAATTCATATATAAAAGATTCAGGAGACTTTTTGAGATTATTAGAAGATGTGGCATGGCAATCGGATTATATATTGATCACTATAGATGTGGTTTCTCCATATACATCAATCTCACACGAGCTGGGCATGAAAGAGGTGAAATATGTTTTACAGCAGAGAAATATTCATTTATTAAAACATTTAGAAATGTTGCTGGAGATGACAGAGTTGTGTTTGAGAAACAATGTGTTCATATTTAACCATCAGATCTACAATCAAGTCTGTGGTACTGCCATGGGAGTTTCATTTTCTCCAAGCTATGCAAACCTAACCATGGGGTGGTGGGAGAAACATATAGCTTGGGGAGAGGATAATGAGAACTACATGGAGAAGGTAATTACAATATATAGATGATTTATTCTTAATTTGGAATGGTACTGAGGTGTTGTTCAAGGAGTTCTTTATGAAATTAAATACTAATTATATAGGACTCCAGTTTACATATAAAATGAGTAAAATCTCCATAGAGTTTTTGGATGTGATGGTGTATATAGAGAACAATACATTACAGACTATATTACATCGCAAATCCACGGCGACTAACAGTATCCTACATGGATCAAGTTTCCATCTGAAATCACTTATAAGAAGTATTCATTATGGGGAATTCATTAGAATTAGGAGAAATTGTTCAAATGAGAAAGATATGGACATGAAATTTAAAGAAATGGAACAGAGATTTCTAACACAAGGGTACAAGGCTAGAGATGTAAAACAGGGTGAGACAAAAGCAAGACTAAAAACACGAGCACAAACTTTATTCAAAATGACTGAACAAAAATCAGAGGAGTAGAGGGATGATAAGACTACTTTTGAATTATACTAAAGAGAATTGACAAATAATGACTAATCTAAATAGAGATAGGGATCTGATTAAGAAGAACACTGGATATTGGACCACGAGTTCGAGAGTGACCTTATGTAACATACAGAAAAGTACCATATTTGAAGGACATATTAGTGAAAAGCCATTTTGAATCACTGATAGCATCCAATTGGTTAACAGACTCTAACAAAGGCTTTTTCTGTTGTAACAAATGCAAAGCATGTAAGATAGGATGTAATAGGAAAAAGGTTGCAGACTCTCTGGATAGAGAGATCCCAATCTTAGAGAGGATTACATGTGAAACTACATTTGTAGTGTATGTTATGGAGTGTCTTTGTGGGTTAAAATATGTAGGCAGCACCATTTGCACATTGAAGAAACAAATACTTGAACACATTTGGGCAGTACAAAATGATGATATGAACTATGCAATGACTAAACATTTGAAAAATCATGACAAAGCTAATTGGTTGCATATGAAGTACTTTGGAGTTGCTATAATCAAAAAACAAGAAAGAGGGGATGACAGAGTTCAACAATTAAGACGGTTTGAATCCAGGTGCATCATTAGATTAAAAACGAAGATCCCGTATGGGATCAATGGGGATGAGGAACTGTACTGTCACTTATGAGTACTAATCTATAAATGGATTGAGAAGATATAGCCAGTCAATGATTCTCCTTGGTACAGGACATGGTTACTACCATATTGAAAAGAGATAGCCAATATGGTGATTTGGTTTAAAGAAAGAGGAGGTACTAGACAATTATTCCTTGTAAGAGATTAAATAACGCTCGCAGCAATGTATGAAAAAGAGTAGCTTTGGAAGCAGGAATGAAGTGATATTTTTGCCTTAGGCATGCATTGAAAAATGGTAATAATGAATATCAAAAGATATTACTTGGTGACTTTTAGTGAGAAAAGATATCTGTGTAATGTGTATATTTGCTTTATATTTGTTTTATTTGGTGTTTGTGGGGCAATGTGGCTTTAATTCATTCGTTGGTGTAGGCTTAATGTTTATAGTAGTTTTAGGACTACATATCCCATAATGCCACATTAAGGCATAAGATGGGAGAGTGTAGATATTGCGAAGAATGGATCACTCGTTTACCGTCACCAAGAACTTGTTGGTTGAAACGCGTTGGTGTTGGGTTAATCGATTATAGAATAAACAAGAAATTTAAAGATTCCTGTGAGTGCCACATATGACTGTATGTCAACTTGTGGAGAATTAAGTACAGGGAATTGGTCATTCCCTGACGCGAGCACCGACATTTTGAGCGCACCTGGAGGGGGCCAATTGGTGAAATATATATGTATATATATATATATATATATATATATATATATATATTTATATATATATGTTCCAAACACTACTTGCCTACTCGTACCTTCCAGGATCAAGGCCCCAAGAGAGTTGGTACATGTGCCGGATGAGCAAGTCTGCTAGTAAACTCCAACAAATCCGACAAACTGGTAATGCACACTCAGGACTCATATTCCCCTAGCTCCAAAAGACCCTGTTCTTTCCAAGCATTGAGCTTATCCAATAATAATTTGATGATCTCATGGTGATCATCCCTAGAAATGATTTCACAAGATTGCTGCATTTGCAGTTGTCTCTCAGCCTCATTCACATAATGTTCTGCTTTCGTGCTCTTATCTCATGACCGAGCTTACAGAACCTCTCTGGAATGCACTTCTGAGTTTAAAGAAGACATTTATTGTTATTATTACTTCACCACGAGGTTCCTGAGAGACGAAATTAATAGACGGGAAGCACACGTTCAAAAGTAGTCGCAGCAATGAAAGCAAAATATATCAAAGTACTTCTCAGTTGCAATGTACACAGCAAATACATGTGATTATATTATAGCATAACTTCAAAGCAAAGCATAAAAGTCAAAATTGCATCACCGTAGGGCTGTAGGGCCTATCCCTATGCTTCATCTATCTGAGGTCTGCAAGTTGATGACTCCGGTTCAACTGCAAGAAAGAGATTTTCTACCCAAACGGGAGACAGGCAACTGATGTCTAGCTCCTGTCTGAAGTCAAGATAGTTTCAATCTAACTAACTCTGCCGTTGCCCAGAGCCATCGTTCCAAAAACATCCCCCCTCCTCTCAGACTCTGGAAAACTAAGCAAGCCTTTGGAGACTGGCCAGATCTCCTAGACCCCTCTTCTTCCCAAGGCTGAGCAGAAAGGAAAACACCAAATGTACTCTCTCTTATCAGCTATAGTCTGGTGTGAAAAACACAGCTTTGTCTATCATGTGGAAAAACACAGCTTGGAAAAACACAGCTCATCTGCAATGTCTCAACTGCAATGACTAACTCCACGTTAAAGCCAATAGGCAGCTAACCTAAATAACAAATGTAATGTCTAATGCCATGTCAAAGCCAATAGGCAGCTAAACTGAATACAAAATGTAATGGCTAACTCCATGTTAAAGCCAATAGGCAGCTAAACTGAACACAACATGTAATGTGCTACTGGTGAACATTGTGCAACTAATATGTACAGTGGTGAAACACAAAGTCATTGGTCAAACACAATTAATAGCATCATACATACATACCAATAAGTAAAATAACCACCATGCTCCCCATGCCGGTAGGCCAAATAACAATGCTCTTACCATACACCAAGGACCTTATAGCTTTGTATTGAGACCAGGTTAAATTTGTATTGGACCTAAGCTTCCTTCTCCTAAGATTCTTAAGTTTTTTTATGGCGACATCTTGGAAGGCATCTATCATATCATAGGAAGATTGATTTATGAAAGAAGATTTTGGCCTAAAGGGGCTAGGAATACTCCTATTGTAGGTGATGCCTAAACCCTCTATAAATCTATATATATACGGGGGCCCATGGCCTCCCGCTGCCAAGGGGACCACCACCTCCCTAGAGCTTCAATTTTTATATATTTGGTGGGGGCCTGTGGCTCATCCACGACCTGGGGACCTCCACCCTCCTGTATAAATAAAAAAATAAAAGCTCTGGGGAGGTGGTGTCGCCAGAGCTGTGGAGGGGGCCAGGAGGCCCCCACCACACAAAATCTTTCATGCCCCTTGGACCTTGTCCATCCAGGGACCTATAAAAATACAAGCTTTTTTAAATTTCTTTGCCACAAATTCACTAATCTTGCAAACTTGCGGCAAAAAACAATTGAAAAAAGTGTTTTTTTTCTCTCTGGGGAGGTCCCTCTGGGACCCCCTCACCAGTGCTAAGGGGTCAGGGTATCTCTACCCTGGTCCCTTTAGTTTTTTTATACTTTTTTCTGGGACGTGGCTCAAGCAGAGTCCCAAGATGGCTGTCAACACTTCCTGGTTTGAAGTCAATCAGAGCTGTGCATTTCCCTGCTCGAGCTTGTCTATGATAGCGAATACTTCAAGGCCAGAGATATACAAATTTGAATTTCCCGAAATTGCACAAAAACTACTAAACGGATTTACACCAATTAACAATAAGCACAATCTGTGTACTGATAGCTAGCTTTCTGCCAGATTTTGTGTAATTTCGGCCAGTGGTTTGGGCTGTAGACTTGCTAACACATCCTATGGGAATTATCATGGGAAATGCAACGTTTTTATAGCCCTCATTTTCACAGCCCACCCTTGATGGATCACCCCGAAACTCTCCATGCTCAGCAAGCATGACCAGATCACTTTTTTTGGAACATTTTGTGAAAGATTTGTCAAATGGTGCCAAAGGTATAGGCAAGTCAAAACATGTATGGAAACATGGTCCTAACTATAACTACCTACTGGCGACTGTCAGTAGGAAATACACACATATATATATATATATATATATATATATATATATATATATATATATAATTATATATATATATATATATATATATATATATATATACATATCTATATACATACTTGCACATATGAACATATTTATTACCTACTGGTGGCAGCTACCAGTAGGTAGTTACAGTTAGGACCTAGTTTCCAATGAAAAAAGTTTTTTGACTTGGCTATATCTTTGGCGATGTTTGATGAATCTTCAAGAAATTTTCAAAAAATAGTGCCCAAGGGTCTTGTTATGCATGGAAAGTTTTGGTGTGATTCGTCAAGCAGCGGCTGAGAAAGGGGAGGGGGTGAAAAAAATGGTGTTTCCCATTTTAATTCCCATAGGGGTTTTGAACACAACTACAGTCTGAACCGCTGGACATAATTACATCATATTTGGCAGAAAGGTAGCTTTTGGTCCGCAGATCATGCTTTTTCCAATTTAGTGCAAATCATTTTTTGAGATAGTCAAGGGAAAATAAATGTGTATTTCTAGAGCTGCAGATCCTGGAGATCTCCTTCTGAGATCTGATTGGCTACCAACACTTTGACCAGGAAGCGCTGACAGCCATTTTGGGTCTCAGCTTCAGCTGAGCCCCAAAAAAACTAAATACAAAAAAAGAAAAGGGGTTAGAGAATACTGTAACTCCTTAGCCTTGGTCCAGGGCTAAAAAAGTATTTTTTTTACGTTCTCTGCAAAATCTGTTGCTCGATCCTGAGATGTTGCAGAATTATTTTTTTTAATGTGATCTCCCACTCTTTTTAAGTGATTCTGTCCCTGGGTAGGCCAGGCCCCGGGGGTATGCCTAATAAATAAAGGAGAGGGTGTACAGGGTCCCCTTCCTAGGACTTAATAAAGCCCCGGGGACCACCACCTCCCTGGGGCACAACAGCACAATATCGGTGGGGGGCTGCAGGTACCCTCCCAGACTCTAGGGACCACAACCTCCCCAGGAAAAAAAACAAAAAGTTAATATGGAGGCCCACAGACCCCCCGGACCATGGGGACCATTTCCTCCCCAGGGCTGCAATAACAGTTAAGGAGGGGACCCCCTGGCCTTGGTGTCCACTACCTCCCCGGGGCCAAATAAATGTTAAGAGAGAAGTAAGAGGCCCCTCCTGGAGTTATATATGGCCCTGGGGACAACCAGCCCCCACGGCTGGCTCCTGCTACCTCCTGAGGTGCCCACCCTTGGGAGGTAGCTGTTTGCTTTTGCTTGGTGGGAGCTGTGACAGCTACCGCCAAGCAAAAAGCAAACACTCTGCTTCCAGCAATCGTGAGCTCTGAAAATGCTCCTGCTTGCTAGAAGCAGTGTTTTCATCTCTTTCCATGCCTGCTAATATGCAAAGAAAGAGGAAAGAGGTGAAACTATAGCTCTTGCATGCAGGGAGTTGACTTTTCAGTAGCTCCCCGCATGCAGGAGCAATGTCAGCTCCAAAAGGAGGCGCGGAGCCAGCTGAGACTGAAGGGGCCTTCAGGCTCCTCCGTTGGTCCTATCACTTTTTCTCTCACTCTCTCTTTCTCTCTCTCTCTTTCTCTAAATCTCTCTCTTCACATGCCTGCTGCAGGGACAGGACATGACTTACATGAAGTGGCGCAGATTACAATAATCAGTGTCTCCAGGCTGTGTGAGGAATCTCAGGGGTGAGATATGGCAAGGTGAAATGGATCATTAGAACTACTGATAAAGAGACACACTCACGTTTTGAAATTTGAGTAAGAGAGATATGGAGGCTGAGAATGCACTTGCCACTACAGTAGAGCTAAGTGCCCAAAACCAAAATGTTCTTGGCGCTACAATCTACTGAGACAAAATATGATTGGGACTGTGTAAAAACAATTAAGAAAAATCATAGTGGTAGCATATCCAGCTTGGTGCATTATGGGAAATGAAGTCTGTTTGTAATCATGAATGAATTGAAGGAGGAGTAAAAATGTATTTAAACACTTTTGGGCATGTGTCCTGTAATTACCGGCATCTGAAGAAGGCACTTCTCCGAAACGCGTCATGCTGGGGGAGGAAGTGGAATCCAACAGTGCCCCTGGCTCTGTGGTGGAGCCGCATGGTTTGGACATTAATTACGTGCAGTGCTGCTGGCACGAAGGAGGCGCCCACCTGATAGAGTTCAGTAACAATGAGTAGCATTTGGGTGAATGTACTTTTGTTTGCTACCTGAACCGCCATTGTCCCCTTTTCAAACACATGCCTGCTGCAGAGACAGGAAAAGACTTACATGAAGTGGCGCAGATTACAATGATTGGCGTCTCCAGGCTTTGTGAGGAATCTCAGGGGTGAGATATGGCAAGGTGAAATGGATCATTAGAACTATTGATAAAGGGACACACTCACGTTTTGAAATTTGAGTAAGAAAGAGATGGAGGCTGGGAATGCACTTGGCACTACAGTACAGCTAATTGCCCAAAACCAAAAGGCTCTTGGTGCTACAATCTACTGAGAAAAAATATGATTTGGACTGTGTAAAAACAAGTAAGAAAAATCAGAGTGGTAGCATATCCAGCTTGGTGAATTATGGGAAATGAAGTCTGTTTGTAATCATGAATGAATTGAAGGAGGCGTAAAAACTTATTTAAACACTTGGTGGCGTGTGTCCTGTAATTACTGGCATCTGAAGAAGGCACTTCACCAAAACGCGTCATGCTGGGGTCAGGAAGTGGAATCCAAGAGTGCCCCTGGCTCTGTACTGGAGCTGCTTGGTTTGGACATTAATTACGTGCAGTGCTGCTTGCACGAAGGAGGCACCCACCTGCTACAGTTCTGTAAAAATGAGCAGCATTTGGGTGAATATATATATATATATATATATATATATATATATATATATATATATATATATATATATATATATACATATATATATATATATGTACACAGTAGTTAGTTAGTATAGCTGGTCTGCTTTTCCATAGAAAGAAAAGTTTTTTTGGTTTGCTAATAACTTTGAGCCAGTTTAACCAAACTTCCCAAAGAATGTTCATCCACCTCAGCTCATTTCTGGAAAGTTTTGGGGTGATTTATCAAGCAGGAGCAGAGAAAAGAGAGGGGTCACTAAGCATAACACTCCCACTACTGCAAAAAATGCTGAACGGAATTACACAAAATTCAGCAGGAAGCTAGATCTTGATCTGCAGATTACACTTTTTGTGATTTGGTGTAAGCCCCTTATGTACTTTTTGAGAAATTAAGGGTAAAAATAATTGTACATTTGGACAGTTGGGCGTGCAAGACTCCCACAGGAGCTCCATGGGAGAGCAAATTAAAAAATGGATGCTTGTGATTGGTAGAGATGTCTGTTTTTCCATGAGCGTTCACGCTATCACAGGAGCAAAAGGCTCCTGCGAGTCTCGCAAGTGCTCTGATTGGCCGGCTGTTGGAATGTTAGAAATGAAATGCCAGCCATTACAGTTCCCTGTGAAAAATGTGTGGTGTTGTGGAAATGGAATAAGAAAGCTATGTATGGGGGAGCAGAAAGACATGCTGTCCCTCTAAGTTTAGAGCGGAGGTGTCTAAAGAATATCTTCTGTGAAGAAAATAAATGTATATTTTTTTTAACTGGAATTCTGAATAGTAAAAAGGGGTAGATGAGTTCTGAATCCTCTCCATTAATAGGAACGCATATTGTGGTCATTGTTTTTGAGAGGAACTGTGTAAGAGATAAGTAGGGTGATGAGTGGATGGTTAATTCCTATTCTCCCAAAAAAAGTTACAATATCACGGGACGCTTGCGAGATAGTGACACTCTGTAGGGAGGAGTATTACTGAAGATGGTGCTTGTCAGAGTGTACTATTTATGCCCATCAGTTTTGTAGGAGTTGTGAATAGGATTTAGGCCTCATTAGGAGTTCGTCGGCCTCCCCACCGCCATATTACAAAGTCCCCGCCGGGCTGGCCGGTAGACACAGTGCGTTGGTATTGGGAGTGTGCTGACCTGGGGCCTCTGCAGTGCCCATGATTTAGGCATGGGCAGTTAGGGAGCCACTCTGTGGCCCCCCCATCCCTACCTTTCTGCCAACCTTTCCATGGCTGGTCCCTGCCAACCTTTCCATGGCTGGTCCCTGCCGTGGAAAGGCAGGTGGAAAGGGAAGTCGCAATCAGCACAGCAGTGCTGAACTCGACACAGCTGTGGTTGACCACCACTTGCATCACCGCCAGCTCATTGGGATCTATAGGCCAGATGTATCAAGATTTTTTGCATTCGCAAACGGTGTGAATGCCCGTTTGCGAATGCAAAAAGCCCTTTCAGAATGTATGAAAGACATTCTGAACACAATTTTAAGGAATCGCTAAAATAGCGATTCCTTAAAATCGCGACCCTGTTTTAGAGAGTCGCAAATTGCGACTCTCTAAATTAGAAATCGCAAATAAGGATTCCTTATTTGCGATTCCTTAGCACATGTATGAAGCAATTCCTAAATGCGATTTGGGCATTTAGGAATCGCTAATTACCCCCAAGTTGGACTTGGTGGTAACCATGTGCAAAAATTAAAAATGCATTTTTAAAATGTACATGTAAAGCACACATGCCCTTTTGGCATGTGTGCACCTTACATGTCCCCCCAAAAATTTTGGGGTGCAGCAGAGGGGGCCTTAGGCCTCCAGCACCCTGTGTTTTTGCATTTCCAAAATTGCGATTTCTAGTTATGAAATCGCAATTTTGGAAATGCAAAAAATTATCCAACAGGTCCATAGGTGCGAATGGGGCCGGTATCGCAATTTGCAATTCGGTAATAGCATTTGCGATTTTTAAGAAATCACTATTACCGATTCGCAAATGTGATACATGGCATTTTGGGAGTCGGAAATAGTGATTTCTTAAAAATCGCTATTTCCGAATCGCAAAAGGCCTTCATGATACATTTGGCCCTATGATCCTTGCGGTGGCAGCAGTGTGCTGGTGGTCTGACTACCAGCATCGTAATGTGGTGGTCGGACCCCCAAGGTTGTGGTGGTACGACCACCACCACGGGTGCGGAGGTCCATGGACCTCATACTCATAATGAGGGCCATAGTTTCTTCCCACACCCTACTATGCATACCCATTATGACAGAGAGGGGTGTTAACAGGAAGGACAGTGCTTGAACAGAGCATACTATGCACACTGTTCATCCAAAGAGAGGTCACTTTGTTGAGAAATGTCAGTAAGTGTACCACTGTTGGTAAATGTATTTTATACAAGGTTTAGTGATTCAAAAATCGTTTGTAGAGGTGCATGTTTATTAATATAGGTTTTGAGAGGTAGAATGTGGACAGATATTACCAAGTATAGGATGGTGTGTTAAAAAATGTAGGTGGTCATTACAACCCTGGCGGACGGTGTTAAAGCTGCGGTAAGACCGCCAACAGGCCAGTGGAAAAAAATGAGCAATTACGACCGTGGCGGAAACTGCCAACAAAGACAGCCACTTTAACACTCCGACCGCCACAGCGGTACAAACAAAAAGCACGTCGGTCACCGCCAACAGACAGGCGGAGGACAATGTACCGCCCACACTATTATGACAGGCCAATCCGCCACCTTTTCCGGGGCAGATTCACCGCGGATAAAAACACGGCGGAAACAGGAATTTCGAAGGGAAAACGCTCACCTCTACACACTCCACGAGGAACAAGGACACCATGGACCCAGAACTCCAAATCCTATCTGTGATAGTCTTCCTGCTCCTGTACCAGGAGCATGAACGCAGGCGGCGAAGACCACGGTGAGTACTGCACCTACGACACAGGGGAGGGGGGAGGCAAAAAACAGGGACACATACATGCAACACCCCCACCCCCACCCTCACCCACTACAACACACACACTAATACATATCTATACATGATAGGTACACCCCCCAAAGCCCCCGGAAGAATGCAAAGACAAAAGGAAATGAGTGTAACCATTGTAATATATTAAAATGCAGTACGCAAAAATATACATATATACACTATTAACAAAATATACACCAAGAATAGTAGTCCAGGTATTGCACCATTTATAGTCCATGGACCACTGGGCCCAAAATGCATGGGCGAGGCCCACACTCGATACCAGATCAAAACAGAGAGAACACTGCAGGGGCATAAGATAGAAATACAACAGGCACCTCAGGTGGAAGGGAAGGGGGGGGCACCTCAGCCGGATGAGTGCACGACGCCAGATCCACGAGGGGGCTCAATGCCCACTGTTCAATCCTGGGGAGTGCAAAGCCACAGTCTCTCAAGTCTCTACAGTGGGTGGCTTGCCCACTGCTCAATCCTGGGGAGTGCAAAGCCACAGTCTCTCAAGTCTCTACAGTGGGTGGTTTGCCCACTGTTCAATCCTGGGGAGTGCAAAGCCACAGTCTCTCAAGTCTCTACAGTGGGTGGTTTGCCCACTGCATTATCCTGAGGAGTGCAAAGCCACAGTCTCTCAAGTCTCTCCAGTGGGTGGTTTGCCCACTGCTGCATCCTGGGGAGTGCGAAGCCACAGTCTCTCAAATCTCTCCAGTGGGTGGTTTGCCCACTGCATTATCCCTGGGAGTGCAATGCCACAGTCTCTCAAGTCTCTACAGTGGGTGGTTTGCCCACTGCATTATCCTTGGGAGTGCAAAGACACAGTCTCTCAAGTCTCTCCAGTGGGTGGTTTGCCCACTGCATTATTCTGGGGAGTGGAAAGCCACAGTCTCTCAATTCTCTACATTGGGTGGTTTGCCCACTGCATTATCCTGGGGAGTGCAAAGCCACAGACTCTCAAGTGGATAACAGTCTCCACTGGTTCTGGAGGGGGACTGGTGCCCAGAGTGCTTCATCCTGTGAAGGACAGAGGTAGTAGATGCATGTCTCCACTGGTTCTGGAGGGGGACTGGTGCCCAGAGTGCATCACTCACCCTGTGACGGTCCCAGTTGCGTCAGTGCCCCTGCCGCTCATGGGCTAGCGGTGCTTGAGTTGGCGGTGCTCTGTTCAGCGGTGCTTGAGTTGGCGGTGCCCTGTTCAGCGGTGCTTGCCCTGTTCAGCGGTGCTTGAGTTGACGGTGCCCTGTTCAGCGGTGCTTGCCCTGTTCAGCGGTGCTTGATTTGGCGGTGCCCTGTTCAGCGGTGCTTTGAGTTGGCGGTGCCCTGTTCAGTGGTGCTTGAGTTGGCGGTGCCCTGTTTAGCTGTGCTTGCCCTGTTCAGTGGTGCTTGATTTGGTGGTGCCCTGTTCAGCGCTGCTTGATTTGGCGGTGCCCTGTTCAGTGGTGCTTGAGTTGGCGGTGCCCTGTTCAGCGGTACTTGATTTGTCGGTGCCCTGTTTAGCGGTGCTTGATTTGGCGGTGCCCTGTTCAGCGGTGCTTGATTTGGCGGTGCCCTGTTCAGCGATGCTTGAGTTGGCGGTCCTTCATGGCCCAGCGGTGCTTGAGTTGGCGGTCCTTCATGGCCCAGCGGGTCTTGTGCTGGGGGTCCTTCATGGCCCAGCGGATCTTGTGCTGGCGGTCCTTTATGGCCCAGCTGGGCTGGGGCTGGCAGGGCCCTTCTGGGCAACTGGGCTGGGGCTGGCGGGGCCCTCCTGGGCAGCTGGGCTGGGGCTGGCGGTGGCCTCCTGGGCAGCTGGGCTGGGGCTGGCGGTGGCCTCCTGGGCAGCGGGGATGGGGCTGGCGGGGCCCTCCTGGGCATCTGGGCCGGGGCTGGCGGTGGCCTCCTGGGCAGCGGGGATGATGGCGGTCTTCTCCGCTGTGCTGCTCTTCCCAGACTTGCTGGGTTTCTTGTGGCCCTTCCCCACCTTGGGAGGTGTCACAGCTGACTCCACACTCCCACGGGACCCCTGGGAGCGGCTTGGGTGGCAGACGTCTTCCCCCTCTCCTGCCGGGCACTGGCTAACTTCTGATGCTTCACAGGGGGGGGACTGGCTGTGCTGTGGCTCCGTGCGACACTGGCTGTCCTGGTGGCTGGTACACTCCACATACCTGTGACTACAGGCACCATTGGTCCCGGAGATGTTGTGGCTGAGGTGCTAGTTCGGGACCTATGAGATGGACGGGGTGGGGGAGGTGTGGGAAAAAGGTCAAGGCTGGACAGGAAAAGTTTGTTGGACACACTGGGACGGGTAGCTGGAGGGGGTTTGGGAGTGGAGGAAGAGGTGGTGGTAGTAGGAGGTGTACGTTTGGTGACTTTGGGTGCAGGTGCATGCGCTGGAGGCTGTCGTGAGGTGGATGGCTGATGGGTGGGTGTGTGCCTGCGTTTGTGTATCTTGGGAGGGGGCGTCACAGACACACTGGGAGAGGACACAGGGGACGTGTGAATGGTAGTGGGAGTGGTGAATGCACGTGAGCGGGGTGTGCTGGTGGGTGTGCTGGTGAGGGACGTAGTGGCTGCAGAAGTAGTGCATGCAGGTGTGTGTGTAGACGAGACTGGGAGGGAGGAGGGATACGACGAGGAGGGGGACACAGTGGAGGCAGTGGATGTTGGTGTGTCTGCATGTGTCTGATGCTTGCATGAGTGCCTGTGGGATGTGTGGTGCTTATGTTTGCCTGAGCGCAGGCTGGTCTGATGGTGTGCTTGGGATAGGCAGAGGTGCAGGGGATTGGGTCTGGGTGGAGGAAGTTGGAGGGGGAGGCTAGACACAGGGACAATGGCTGCCATCACTGCTGAGGCCAGAGTTTGAAAGGCTCGGTGAAGGGCCGCCTGACCAGAATGAATGCCCTCCAGGAATGCATTTTTTTGTTGCAACTCCCTTTCTACACCCTGGATTGCATTCAAAATGGTAGACTGCTCAACAGTGAGTGACCTGAGGAGGTCAATGGCCTCCTCACTGAGGGCACAGAGGTGACTGGGGCAGGGCCTGAGGTGCCTGGAGCAAAGGTGATGCCCACCCTCCTGGGTGAGCGGGCAGGGGGCGAAGGCTGAGGGGCTGCTGGGAGGGCGGTGCTGGTAGGGTGGGTTGCGGCTGTACCTGCAGATGCAGGGAGCACAGATGTTGCCGCCACCACAAGGGAGCTCCCATCAGAGGATGAGTCTGTGTCGCTGATGTCAGCTCCTGTCCCCGCCCTGGAGCTCCCCTCGCCCTCCTTCCCACTGGTGAATTCTGAGTCTGTAGTATGGCCCTCCATGGCCATGTGGGATGCAGCTCCCTCATGCTCCAGTGCCACTGCTCCTCCGCCTGATGATGCTAATGCACACAAGAACAGGGAAACCACAAAAAGGGGGGGGAGAAACAGAATAAAGACATGTTGAGTGCATGGATTGCCACTACCGTTGGCGGACAAGACAGACACAGAAGCCCCCTGCACTACGCAGCGCTCTTGGGCTCTACAGTGCAATTCCTGGGAAATGGCCTACGAAGCTATGGATGACATCTGCACACATAGATGACACAGGGGCATGAATAGCTGTACTTGGCACTCTACAGAGGTGGGGTGGGGTGCCACAGGGCCATGCCTTACGGAGGGGCCTAGCCTACAGAACTCGCCCTAGCCTAGGGAAACACACAGCCCTCCTCCCACACCCAGACAACTCCACTGCATGCAAAGTCAGCTAAATGAGAGTGTACTCACCCCCTTGTGTCTGCTGTGATGCCCTCAAGCGCCCATCCAGCTCCGGGTAGGCCACCGCCAGGATCCTGAACATCAGGGGGTCATGGTTCGATGGGCACCCCTCCCATGTTGGGAGGCCATCCCCAGCTGAGCCTCCGCCGTCTTCTTGCTCCAGCGGTGAATGTCCTCCCATCTTTTCCGGCAGTGGGTGCTCCGTCTGTGGTAGACCCCCAGGGTCCGGCGTCCTTGGCAATGGCACGCCAAATATCTTTCTTCTGGTGGGTGCTGACCTACATGAAATGTACAGGGGAAGAAGAGAAGTCATTACCAACTGCACCGTCAAAGTGAGTGGCCCCATCCCTATCCTTGCCATGTGGCACATGCACCCACCGTCTTTCATGAACGCAGAACTCTGCCCCCTTCCTTCTTACATCCAGCCCTCTCCACACAGGCATAGCCCATACAACATGCTCCCTGTGTACTTACCTGTTTGTCTGGAGGACCGTAGAGTAGCGTGTACTCGGGGGAGGACCCCATCAACGAGCTTCTCCAACTCCTCCGATATGAAGGCAGGGGCCCTTTCCCCAGATGCACGAGCCATTATCTCTTCCAGACCGAGGTCACAGCAGCACTTGCAGTGTAGGTCCTCTCCTGTCGAAGATCAGGTATCGAGTGATAGAACAGATAGAAAATGGCAGTCACGTCTGCGGCGGTGCGAACCATCACCACCGGCGTACATCGTCATTGGCTCCTGGGACCCATAGGGTCCAATGTTAACCAATGCAGCATTGCGCCGTGTTCTCCGACCACCTACCGCAACAGTTTACAACACCAGCGCAGTTATCTCACATCCCATTGTCCCACTTTAGAGGTCAGGCAGCCGCCATTTCAGGGGCTCACATGGCCTAATTTCCAACTGCGTCACACATACCTACGCCTAGTCTCAACATACATACTGGCCACCTATTGTGTATGATTGGTGTTCTGGGTAAACTGTGGGTACGTACCTATGAGTTGTTTGACTCTGTGGTCGCTGTTGTCCTTCATAGGCACCGTCCGCTGGGACATGTGAGGAGATGGCGGAATCCTCCGGTGTACCGACCGCTGGTGGACCTGTCGACAATGGAGGAAAGACATTTGATAATCATCTACAGGTTTGACCGTGCCACAATCCAGGAACTGTGTACCCAGTTGGAGCCAGACCTGATGTCAGCAATCCGCCATCCCACAGGAATCCCCCCTCAAGTGCAGGTGCTATCAGTGCTCCATTTCCTTGCAAGTGGGTTTTTTCAAACAACTGTGGCCATGGCATCAGGGATGTCCCAGCCTATGTTTTCCAACGTATTGTCCAGAGTGTTGTCTGCCCTGCTGCAACACGTGCGGAGCTACATCGTTTTCCCTTAGGTGGAGGATTTGCCTAAAGTGAAAGGTGACTTCTATGCCCTTGGACATATCCCCAACACCATAGATGCCATTGATGGGACCCATGTGGCTTTGGTCCCCCCACCACAGGAGTGAACAGGTGTACAGAAACCGGAAGAGTTATCATTCCATGAATGTACAAATGGTAGGTTTGGTAGACCAGTACATCTCCCATGTGACTGCCATGTTCCCTGGCTCAGTGCATGACGCCTACATCCTGCGGAATAGCAGCATCCCTTATTTGATGGGTCAACTCCAGAGGCACTGTGTGTGGCTATTAGGTGAGCCCCTGGAAGCAAGACAGTGGGAATGGTTGTCTGGGGTTATCCCTACAAGTTAATGTGTATCTAACAGTTGTCCCTCGCCATTTGCAGGTGACCCTGTGTACCCCATCCTGTCATGGCTACTGACCCCAGTGAGGAATCCCAGGACCAGGGCAGAGGAACGCTACAATGAGGCCCATGGGCAAACTAGGAGGGTGATTGAGCGGACCTTCGGCCTCCTGAAGGCCAGGTTCAGGTGCCTGCATATGACAGGTGGATCCCTATTCTACTCACCAAAGAAGGTGTGCCAGATCATCGTGGCCTGCTGTATGCTTCCCAACTTGGCTTTGCGACGACAGGCGCCTTTTCTGCAGGAGGATGGTCCAGATGGCGGTGTTGTGGCATCTGTGGAGCCTGTGGACAGTGATGAGGATGAAGCAGAGGAAGAAGACATGCAGAACGGGGACTCAGTGATCCACCAATATTTCCAGTGAAACACAGGTGAGAATACATTTCTGCCTACTACATGTACTTTTACACTACTACCTCTCTACTGTCTGTCGTTTTCACCCAGTGTATGGTCACTGAGTTGTCACTTTCCCTTACGGTTTCACAGATGTGGGTCCCAACGTGTGTCATCTGCTTAGATTCCTCATGGACTAGAGCTGTGTGACATAGGTATGTTGACATTACTATTTCAAGAACATTTTGTCACTGTAATTGCAAATACACTATTTCGAAATCACAGACAGACTCCAGATCATTTTGTGCTTTTGGTGTGTTTATTTAAATGCAAAATATTGGAGGGGGAAGTTAAATGGTGAGGGGTGATGGCGGAGGAGTGTCCATGGCAGAGTCCAGTCTATTAGTCTCACAGGTGCATTGCCCATATTGGCATAGAAAGTGGAGCTGGGGCAGTTTAATTATGGACAGAGTGACAGAGTGGGACAGTGGGATGACAATCAGGGTGGTCTCATTTCTTGGCGGGGGACTTGGCATCGTGCTCTGTCTTGTTCCTGGATCTCAGGGACCGTTTGCGGGGTGGTTCTCCCTCTGCAGGGGGTGGGGTGCTGGTGTGGTGGTCCTGTGGCGAGGTGTCCTGTCCACTAGCTCCGGCGGAGGTGGTGGGCAGTTCATCGCCCATGCTAGTGTCAGAGGCCCCTTGTAGTGCCACAGTGTCCCTCCTGGTGTTGAGTACTTCCTTCAGCACCCCTACAATGGTGCCCAGCGTGGAGCTGATGGTTCTGAGTTCCTCCCTGAAACCAATATACTGTTCGTCCTGCATGCGCTGGGTCTCCTGAAACTTGGCCAGTACCGTTGCTATCGTCTCCTGGGAGTGGTGGTATGCTCCCATGATGGAGGAGAGGGCCTCGTGGATAGTGGGTTCCCTTGGCCTGTCCGCCCCCTGTCGCACAGCAGCCCTCCCAGTTCCCCTGTGTTTCTGGGTCTCTGTCCCCTGGACCGTGTGCCCACTGCCCCCAGGTCCCTGTTGTTGTTGGGGTGTTGGGTTATCCTGGGTTCCCTGTAGTGGTGGACACACAGCTGATTGACGTGTCCTGGGGACGGAGGTATGGGCCCGCTTGGTGGGTGCTGTGCTGGTGTTTCCAGAGGGGGGAAGGTCTGTGGTGGCCTGTGTGAGGGGAACTGACTGTCCCGAGGCCCACGATGGTCTGGGCTGGTCATCTAGATCCAGTTGGACAGAGGTGCTGTCATCACTGTGGGCCTCTTCTGTGGGTGGAGTGGACATATCTGGACCCTCCTGTCTGGTGACGTTAGGTAGTGGTCCTGCAGGGGTGGAAAGGCATGATTATTGCATCTGTGTGTGGCATGGTGTGCAATGGGTGGGTGACCGTGTACCCCAGTGCTGGCATTCCTGTGTGGGAGCTTGTGTAATGATGGTTTAGGGGGGTGTATGGGTTTGTGCAGTGGGCATGCTTTAGTGATTGGTGTCCATGCTTTGTTGTTGCATGCAGGGCTTGGTGTTGGGATGTGTGGTTTGTGATATTGGTACATTTGTGAGGAGTTGGAGTGATAGGGGTGAGGGCGAGGGTGGGGGTATGTGATAGCATGCAGGTAGTGTGGGGGATGTAATAGTTAAGATTTGACTTACCAGAGTCCATTCCTCCACCAACTCCTGCGAGGCCCTCAGGATGCAGAATCGCCAAGACCTGCTCCTCCCATGTTGTTAGCTGTGGGTGAGGAGGTGGGGGTCCGCCACCAGTCCGCTGAACCACCTGGTGGTGTCTTGAGACCACGGAACACACCTTCCCCCGTAGGTCGTTCCACCTTTTCCTGATGTCCTCCCGATTTCTTGGGTGTTGTCCCACTGCGTTGACCCTGTCCACTATTCTTCGCCATAGCTCCATGTTCCTTGCAATTGAGGTGTGCTGCACCTGTGATCCAAATAGCTGTGGCTCTACCCGGACGATTTCCTCCACCATGACCCTGAGCTCCTCCTCCGAGAACCTGGGCTGTCTTTGCTGTGCCATGGGGTGGTGTAGGTGATGTGTGGGGTGGTGTGTGTGGTGATAAGTGTGGTGATATGTAGTGGTGTGTTGTGTGAGGTGCATGGAAGTTGTGTGGGTGATGGTGTTATGTGCCTGTGGATGCTGTTGCACTTGCTGGTGGTGTCTCTCTCTGTGCTTCGTTCTCAGTTTTTGGTAGTAGGGGTTTGTGGGTGATGTGGGTGTGTGTTTTTTATTGTATTGGGTGTGTGGGAGTGGTGTGTGTATGTGTATCAGGTGTGTGTATTTTGAATTGTCCAATGTGGCTGTGTTTTGTAAGAGTGTGTGTATTTTGAGCGCAGCAGTGTGTACCGCCAATGGAATACCGCGGTTGAAAGACCGCCACGTGGTTTGTGTGTCGTGATAGTGTGGGCGTATTTCTGTTGGCGTGACGGTGGAGGTTTTGTTTTTGCCAGTTTATCACTCACCTTTGGTGTGGCGGACTTGTGTGGGTGTTTTTTGGCGGGTTCCGAGATGTGGGTCATAATAGCTGTGGTGGAATTCCACAGCCGCGGCGGTGTGTTGGCGGTCTTCTGCACGGCGGTAAGCGGCTTGTACCGCCAATGTTGTAATGACCCCCGTAATGTTCAATCTGCTTGGTATTGTAAATAAAATATGCAGTGTTTTTTAAATTATAAAACAAAGTAACTGAAATCTTTTAATACACGACTATGGACCAGATGTACGAAGCCTGTTTGCATTTCTTAATGGTCCAAATAAGTATTTCAGGCCACTAAGAAAAGCAAACTGGGCTTTTCTAATGTACAAAGCCCTTGAAGGAATCACAAATTGCAATTTCTATCCTGTAAGAATCACAATTTGGGATTCCCAGAGTAGGAAATGCAAATAAGGATTTCCTATTTGCATTTCCTATTCTGATGTACCATGTATTTTCAAAATGCGATTTGGGGATTTTGGAGATGTAATTACGAACAACTTGAAGTTGGTGGTAACAAGGTGCAATTTAAAGCAAGCATTTGCAATGCACTAGGGTCTCGCATTTGTCTAAGTTACAGCTATTACCAGTTGTAAACTCCCAACCAGATTTTTCTTGCCACGTTAAAAGAAAAAAACAGTGCGATTGCGCTGCTACAGTTCACTCGTAATGAAACCTATCGGCAAAAGTGCAATTATGTACGTAACCGGCAAAAGTGCAATTTACTGTGTAACAGGGTCAATATTATGCAAAGCGCTCGACTTCTGCCAAGCGAGACCGCACTGCGAACATAGAGAAAAAGTAGTCCACAAAACTGATGGGAAACAGCGAGCCTCGCATGTTTTCTGTACTTGGTTGCTGCGCTCGAGGAGGGCTGTCCACCGGAAAAGGCATGACGTATGCATGCCTACCTTTCCTTTAATCAAAGCAAGCAGATTCTAACCGGCAAGCCCACGAACCAATGAAAGACACTCATGTAATGTGGACAGGGCTCCAAGCCCTTTTCTAATTCCTAAAGCGTCTCGCTACCGATACGCATGCACAAGTGCATGCAACGCAGGCTCGACCCTAAAAACACCCCAAGCTGCTTTTTTAAATTGCAACAGAGCACACACATGCCCCTTAGGCATATGTGTGCTCTACAGGTGCACCCCTACTTCTGGGTGCACCAAGGGGGACCTTTTTCCCATTGCCAACCCTGGTTTTGCATTTCCTAAATAGCTATTTCTTAATCACTATTTAGGAAATGCAAAACCGCCTCATTGACTCAAATGCAATGGGATTTCTTAATGTGGATTTTGTAGGAATCGCTATTAAGAAAATTGGCATCTTTATACATAACATTTTGCATTTCTTAAATAGTGATTTCTATAAAGTCGCTATTTAAGAAATGCAAAATTGCATTTTCCAACATCTGGCCCCTAATGTTTTATGAACCTTTTTGTAAACATATATTATCCCAATCAGATTTTTGAGTTGAGATATTGCTATTTGTAGAGTCGAACACTGTACTAACTGTTAGGAAAGGTGTGTCTAAAGGAAGGTGTTGTTGTTAAATAGTTATGGAACCATGTTTGATGGCATGTTATATTTTTATTGTGAAAAAATTCACTTTTTGAGGGTGTTCAATTCTGCAAGTGAAAGGAAAATGAAGTTAGTGGTACAGTACAAATAACATTGTGATTGTGGGTGGAAAATATAAAAAAGACTTTAGAGTATATAGTGCTGTATTGTTGTTATCAATTATTGATCAGTATGTAACGTTAATGTTTTTGGTTTTCTTGTCTTTTTTAGGTTGAAATGGAAAACCAAAGTTTTGAAAAACAGATAGTGGAGGAAAACAAAAATTGTTCACTTTGGAAGAAAGATGGAGCAATAACTTTGTGAAAAGTCAGGAAAAAAATAATTGCAATGTGTTGTTATTACTGCCTACATGGACATTTATACCCTTGAGAAGCTTGTTCTGTGTAGGCCTGGGTGTAGAAATCTGCTCCGCCAGTGGAGTTTGAGGAATTCGGGCACTTAGCACTAAGCGGAGTAGCGTGGAGTTCCTGAATGCCGCAATCTGAAGCAGAGTGGAGTGCATTCATTCATGGTTGGGATTTGGCACTCTCTTTTGAGCACCAGGATGCTCCCAGGCCACTAGTGAACACAAGTGAGACTTTGCATTCAATCCTGCTGTTTTCGTCCGTGCGCATGAGACTTCACGTTTACTCATGCTGCTTTGGCCACTATGGTCGCTAAAACAGTCCTGCTCGCAAGCGCGAATGCACCTGGAGTGGGTTTTCCTACTCCAGATAGATCTAAATCTACCCAAAAAGTGTTTTGAGTGGATTTTCTTCTCTAATGGACCCTTCAAGTTGTTTTTTAGATTGAGAAGTCTTTTATTTTCAAAAAGGAAAGATGTGTCCCAGAGACTTCAACATCTTGTTCCTGTCTAGCAGGATTTTCCCAGTGATTTGTCCTTTACTAGTCACTTTTCACTTTGATTTCAAGGTGGAAGAATTACTCTCTTTGTCTCCTGGATACACCTTTGGATTTAAGGACTTTGTTTTTTTTAAATCAAACAAGTAAGTTCCAAAACTATTGAATAAAGGTGTTTTTTGTTTGCTTTAGCATGCACCAATATTTCTTTGTACGTTAATGTGATTTTAAAAATGTAAGTAATGGGTGGCCTGGAGTTGAACTATGGGCCTAATTATTTATTTTACATTTCATTTTCATCTTTTGTAAAGGAAAATGTTTGCAAAGCTCAGTACCTGTCCTTTTCTACATTTTGACATATATTCAATATTATTTTACTATGTGCCCTAGATTTCCTAAGGGCCGTCTAGGCCCAGTACTAGCCGTCATCAGTGCATGAAATAAAAATGTCAGTGGTATATGTTTTAAAAACTTCATTTAGGGCAGGGATGTCATTGGATTAAATTACAAATTTTGCATATTTTTGCATTTAATTTGTTTTGCAAAAAGTGTATATGTTCTGTGGTACTACTTGATGGCATAGGAGGATGTGTGTACTGTTATTGTGGAAATGTTTTTGCTTAGTTAATTTGTGTGTGTTGCATTGCTGAATTAATGTTGGTGTTTTCTTCAGTAATTCCAACTAGGGATACATGTAGCCAGTGTGTGTATGTGTGAGAAACTGGGGCTGATTGCAGAGGCCCTATAACTTTTTGCCCCCATTTTCCACTTTATGCTGGTGTTTTCCTGACTCTGATGGTGCCCTGGGTACTGCTAACCAGTCCCAGGGCCTGTGCTCTGTGTAAAATGGATATGCAAATTAGGCTAATTATAATTGGCTAAGTTAACCTACCTATAAGTCCCTAGTATATGGTAGGGCATGTAGGTTTAGGGACCACAGCATAGGTGGTGCACACCTAGGTGCATTGCTGAGGTGCCCAGTGTCATTTTAAAAGCAAGCCTGCCTTGCTGGCTGCTTTTAAATTAAAGTTATATGCAAATTCGACTTTGGAATTAAAGGTACTTCCAAAGTCTTAAACTACCTTATTTTTACATATAAGTCACCCCTAAGGTGTGCCCTATGTGCCCCTAGGGCTGGGTGCCATGTAACTATAAGCAGGGACTTTATAAAAATAGATTTATAAGCCCTGGTGAGGTAAAAACAGCCAAATTTGTTTTTCCCTCATTGAAGTAAATGACCTTCATAGGCTAGAATGGGCAGACTTTATTTTAAATTTTAAAGTCTCCTTAAATGTTGCATACCAAGAATTTGGTATCAAATTAATTGTTGTAATAAATCCTACAACTTCCAGTTGTTGGATTTATTATAACTAGTTCAGGTAAAAAGTTTAGACTTTACCTAAAAAGTTGCCAATTTCAGCTCTGCATTGTTTTTGCTGCTGTGCTCTGATTGGCCAGCCTGCAGCATCTTCTGCCAGGCTACTTTAATGAGGTGTGAAGTGGCCTGGCTTCACACAAAGGAATGTGCTTGGGGGAGAGAATCTCCCCTCAGCAGATGGTGAGGCAGGAAGGGGGAGGGCTGCCAAACTGGTCTTCAAAGGCAGAGAAGGACATCTGGAGCACCCAGCAACACCCCCACATCCTGCAACCCCAGACAGCTAGGTGCCCCCTTGATTAGATTGGGAGAGGGCAGGAGAGGGGTGTGTTTATGATTTTTAGCCACACCAGTGGGTGGGCTCAGCCAGATCTCTCCTCCAAAAATCAGATTCATCCATTTTGGATTTTTAGAGACTGTTGCCTTCTGGGATGGATTTTTGCCACACTTCCCAGGAAGTGGTCATCACAGGGGGACGACCCTGTCCCTGATTGGAGAACCAGGGCCCCCCTGCTTTTCACCCAGGAGCAAGGATAAAACTGGCAGACCTGCACCCACGCCTCAGATCCCCTCCAGAATTCAACAAGAAAGGAACTAAAGAAGAAGAAGGACTGCCCTGCTGGACCCCTGGCCTGCACCTGGACCTTGCACTCAGAAGGACTGCACCAGCTGCACACTTGGGCTTCACCACAAGAAGGACTTTGCCTGGCTTCAACTGGTTCAAGGAGGGACTCCCTGTTTGCTACAGGTGAAAAATTGCTAAACCAGAGTCCCCTGCACCAACTCCTGAAGAAAGCGACCAGCTGACCACTGTCCAGTGGCCAAAAAGGAGTTTGCGCCAGGTGCATTCTGGGAGTTGAAGTCCGCACCCCCAAGGACCATCACAGAACTTCTGGACCCTTGGGGTGAGCTGTGGACCCCAAAAGAACCTTAAAAGAACATCTGGGTGAAGCCCCAGAAGTTTGGAAAAGATTTGAGAATTTTTGGAAAAAAGCTCCAGAGAGGGACCGACCCGCCGCGGAAATTCTAGCCGGCTTGCCTCAACCGCGACCCGGCCTGACTTCGTGGTTCGTCCCGGTAAAGAAAAACATCCGAAAAAGAGACGAAGTCCGAACGTAAAAAGTTGACCGGGACCTCCCAGCCATCGTATCCGAGAAGGGCTCCATGGACGTTGGATCAAGATCCAGGTTTACCCCGGTCGAAGGATTTTCATCTCGAAAAAACGACTAAGTCCGAAGGTAAAAGTCTCCACCGAGGAAATCCACATCGCGTATCCGGACAAGGGCTCCAGGAGGTCGGGTTCAACTGGCAGGTTCGTCCCGGTGAAGAAAAACTTCAAAATAAAGACTAAGTCAGAAGGTAACTTTTTAACCGAGGCCTCCCCCGACCTGTAGCCGAGCAGGGCTCCATCGCGGTCGGCCTGAAAGTTTGACTTTGCCCCGGTCGAGGTGCAACCAGATGACCCAATTGGCGCTTTTTTGTTTCTAAGCGCTAGAAAAGTAATAACTCTTTAAAAATTCATATCTCCGGTTCCCCTGAACCTATTTTAATCGTTTTTGTGTCATTTTAAAGATAAAAATATAAACTCTTTTTATAAATTGGTTTTGGATTTTTAAACTGTTTCCTGTGTTTTATTTAATTACTGTTTTGTGATATTTGAATGCTTTACACTTTGTCTCCTAAATTAAGCCTTAACGCTCGTTGCCAAGCTACCAAGGGTTGAGCTGGGATTAATTTACTGAGACCTAACTGTACCTATGTGGAGGTTAGTGGCTTGTTGCTAGGTGTAGGTACCTACCTGCCCTACCAATAACCCATTTTCCAACATAATTGGAAGCAGCGACGGGATCCTGTACTTGTGTTCAATATCACGTTACAGTTTTGAGTAAAACAAATTAAAAATCCTTTAAATTGTCCTAGTGCAAAAATTGTTTTTAATTTATTTTTTTTTTTTTTTTTATTAATTTGGATTAATTTCAATTATTGAATTTTTGTAATTTTTCTAAATTCTTGTTTCCAATTTTTGCAAAAAGTTTTTGTTGACACAAAACTAGGGAACCATGGAGCTTGATCTGGCTAGCCTACCCACACTGACAGTAGTCAAGCTTAGGGGGTTATGTCTTGAAAGAGGGTTGCCTGCAACCACTGATCTCAGGAAGCAAATCCTGATTAAATCCCTGACAGCATGGGTTGAGGCCCAAGAGCTAGGCACAGAGGAAGCTCCAGAGGGAGAAGAAAAAGGGGAAGATGCTAACTCTAACCACTCAGGGGAGGGAAGGCATCCGAGCCTAAGTGAGGAAGAGGAAGAACGGTCCTCAGTAGATACAGTCACTAGGGGCAGGCCCAAAGCTAGTGGTGGGAAGGGGGTCCTTTCAGGAGGAGAGAACCCATCCATCAGAGAAAGAGAGCTGGAGGCCCAGCTAGCATACATAGCTTTGGAAGCAGAGAAGCTGGCCCTAGAAAAGAAAAAGTGGGCATACAAAGAAAAAAGAGATGGAAGCAGCGATAAAGAAGCTGAGGTGTCCATGGGTGGGGGAGTTTGCCCCAGATTACCCAAGGGGGTGGTTCCTGCTTATGTAGAGGGGGATGACATACAGTAGATAAGTGGCTGGAGGCCTTTGAGAGGGCACTCCAAATGAGAAGGGTTAGGCCTCAATACTGGGGTTCCCTTTTGTGGGAGTTGGTCCCCAACTCAGGGAGGGATAGGCTTCTGACCTTAAGGGGGGAGGAGGCAGATTCATACCCTAGTATGAAGAGGTGCTTAGCCAAGAAGTTTGGTCTGACCCCAGAGCAATATAGAATGAAGTTCAGGGACACCCAGAAGGTCAGTACCCAGTCTTGGGTTGACTTTGTAGACACCTCACTAAAGGCACTAGAGGGCTGGATTATTGGCAACAAAGTAAATACTTATAAGGGGTTATACAATCTGATCATGAGAGAGCACATCTTGACCAATTGTATCCAAGAAAGGTTACGCCAGCATCTAGTGGACTCTAAGCAGACCAACCCTAGAGAGCTAGGGGAGGCAGCTGATGAGTGGTTGAGAACCAGGGTGGTTGTCAAGTCCCAGGGGGGAGACTCCAAGAAGGGGGGGACAGGTCCCCAAAAACCTAAGGAGGGAGGTGGTAAGCCCACCACAGAGACTCCCTCTGTACCCCAGAACCCTAAGAAGGAGGAGAGTAAATCCCACTCCCACTCTGACAAACAGAGACAGGGAGACCCAGGGTTAAAAAAGCTCTTGGACAATAGGGCTTGCTTTGACTGTCAGCAGACAGGTCACTTCAGAGGAGATGCAGCCTGTCCAAAGAAGGTGGTTAGCACTGGGCTGTCCAGTGTAGCCATAGAGGAGGACTCCTCAGATGATGAAGTCCTCCTAGCATTGTGCTGGGAGACAGGACCAGATGGTAAGCTGGTGATCCCTGAGGGTGGGAGTAGGCACTTCCACCACATTCAAGTGAATGGGATCCCTACCACTGGCCTGAGAGACACCTGTGCCAGTCACACTATAGTGAGTGACCGGTTAGTGACCCCAGACATGTATGTCCCAGGAAAGACAAAGAAAGTCAAGATAGCCATAGGGGAGGTCACCTCCAAACCTGTAGCCATAGTGCCCCTAGAGAGGGAGGGTATCCTTGACTGGATTAGGGTGGTAGTCAGTGCTGACCTTCCCCTAGATTGTATCCTGGGCAATGACCTCCCAGAGGTGAGTCTGGTCACAGATGGGGTGGTCGCCCAGGGCGCCCCCCCAACCCAAAGTCCTGGGGAGTCAGTCCCTACAGTTAGGAGACAGGGGTCCCCAAGAAAAGGAAAGAAGAAAAGGAAGGGTAGGCCACTCTTAAAGAGAGTTCCAGGGAGCCAAGGGCCTTCTGCCCCAGTAGGGGGGGAGCCCAGAGTTGGCACTGGTGAGGCCTCACCTGACCCCAAGGAAGTCCTGAGTAGTCAGGCAGCTGTCAAGATGCAAGGTGTTGCCCCTGCACTGACAGAAGGAAGAGTGGAAGGAGGGTGTCTGCCACAGGAGATGGTAGCCCCCCACTCTAGACAGCAAGAGGGGTGCCAGGACCCCAAAGTTGCCCCTAAAGCAGCTCAGCCACCTGTCAGTGGAGAGCTTAGGGTGTGGTTCTGGGTACGGACAGCTGTCAGTAGCCTCTGCTGGGTGCTAGCCTTCCTGGCAGCACTGTACTTGCCCTGGGAGGCAGACCCCAGGGCCAATAGCAAAGTAGGCCCCCTGACCCTATTGGTCATGGTGGGGTTGCTCAAGTGTTGGGTGACCTCTTTGGGTAAGCTAGGTGTTGCCCTAGCAAAGTTTGGAGTAGGGGAGGTGGGCACCTCACTACCCAAGTTGGCAGAGAGAGAGGAGGAAGACCCCCCTAGAGGGAAGTTTCAGTTTGAGTTGGGTCCTTTTACTGTTGGGATGGCTTCACTACCCAGAGGGAGTGACCCTGACAGGAGGATATAAGGCAGAGTAGGCCCTGCAAAGGGACAGCCAGTTTTCTTCACTGTCTTCCTCGCCTAACAAGCCAGGAAGACTCTCCCAGGGTTGGGCTGAGTCTCCTGGGCGTGTGGGCTGGGGGGGGGGGGGGGTTGTGTGAGAAACTGGGGCTGATTGCAGAGGCCCTATAACTTTTTGCCCCCATTTTCCACTTTATGCTGGTGTTTTCCTGACTCTGATGGTGCCCTGGGTACTGCTAACCAGTCCCAGGGCCTGTGCTCTGTGTAAAATGGATATGCAAATTAGGCTAATTATAATTGGCTAAGTTAACCTACCTATAGGTCCCTAGTATATGGTAGGGCATGTAGGTTTAGGGACCACAGCATAGGTGGTGCACACCTAGGTGCATTGCTGAGGTGCCCAGTGTCATTTTAAAAGCAAGCCTGCCTTGCTGGCTGCTTTTAAATTAAAGTTATATGCAAATTCGACTTTGGAATTAAAGGTACTTCCAAAGTCTTAAACTACCTTATTTTTACATATAAGTCACCCCTAAGGTGTGCCCTATGTGCCCCTAGGGCTGGGTGCCATGTAACTATAAGCAGGGACTTTATAAAAATAGATTTATAAGCCCTGGTGAGGTAAAAACAGCCAAATTCGTTTTTCCCTCATTGAAGTAAATGACCTTCATAGGCTAGAATGGGCAGACTTTATTTTAAATTTTGAAGTCTCCTTAAATGTTGCATACCAAGAATTTGGTATCAAATTAATTGTTGTAATAAATCCTACAACTTCCAGTTGTTGGATTTATTATAACTAGTTCAGGTAAAAAGTTTAGACTTTACCTAAAAAGTTGCCAATTTCAGCTCTGCATTGTTTTTGCTGCTGTGCTCTGATTGGCCAGCCTGCAGCAGCTTCTGCCAGGCTATTTTAATGAGGTGTGAAGTGGCCTGGCTTCACACAAAGGAATGTGCTTGGGGGAGAGAATCTCCCCTCAGCAGATGGTGAGGCAGGAAGGGGGAGGGCTGCCAAACTGGTCTTCAAAGGCAGAGAAGGACATCTGGAGCACCCAGCAACACCCCCACATCCTGCAACCCCAGACAGCTAGGTGCCCCCTTGATTAGATTAGGAGAGGGCAGGAGAGGGGTGTGTTTATGATTTTTAGCCACACCAGTGGGTAGGCTCAGCCAGATCTCTCCTCCAAAAATCAGATTCATCCATTTTGGATTTTTAGAGACTGTTGCCTTCTGGGATGGATTTTTGCCACACTTCCCAGGAAGTGGTCATCACAGGGGGACGACCCTGTCCCTGATTGGAGAACCAGGGCCCCCCTGCTTTTCACCCAGGAGCAAGGATAAAACTGGCAGACCTGCACCCACGCCTCAGATCCCCTCCAGAATTCAACAAGAAAGGAACTAAAGAAGAAGAAGGACTGCCCTGCTGGACCCCTGGCCTGCACCTGGACCTTGCACTCAGAAGGACTGCACCAGCTGCACACTTGGGCTTCACCACAAGAAGGACTTTGCCTGGCTTCAACTGGTTCAAGGAGGGACTCCCTGTTTGCTACAGGTGAAAAATTGCTAAACCAGAGTCCCCTGCACCAACTCCTGAAGAAAGCGACCAGCTGACCACTGTCCAGTGGCAAAAAAGGAGTTTGCGCCAGGTGCATTCTGGGAGTTGAAGTCCGCACCCCCCAAGGACCATCACAGAACTTCTGGACCCTTGGGGTGAGCTGTGGACCCCAAAAGAACCTTAAAAGAACATCTGGGTGAAGCCCCAGAAGTTTGGAAAAGATTTGAGAATTTTTGGAAAAAAGCTCCAGAGAGGGACCGACCCGCCGCGGAAATTCTAGCCGGCTTGCCTCAACCGCGACCCGGCCTGACTTCGTGGTTCGTCCCGGTAAAGAAAAACATCCGAAAAAGAGACTAAGTCCGAGCGTAAAAAGTTGACCGGGACCTCCCAGCCATCGTATCCGAGAAGGGCTCCATGGACGTCGGATCAAGATCCAGGTTTACCCCGGTCGAAGGATTTTCATCTCGAAAAAACGACTAAGTCCGAAGGTAAAAGTCTCCACCGAGGAAACCCACATCGCGTATCCCGACAAGGGCTCCAGGAGGTCAGATTCAACTGGCAGGTTCGTCCCGGTGAAGAAAAACTTCAAAATAAAGACTAAGTCAGAAGGTAACTTTTTAACCGAGGCCTCCCGCGACCTGTAGCCGAGCAGGGCTCCATCGCGGTCGGCCTGAAAGTTTGACTTTGCCCCGGTCGAGGTGCAACCAGATGACCCGATTGGCGCTTTTTTGTTTCTAAGCGCTAGAAAAGTAATAATTCTTTAAAAATTCCTATCTCCCGTTCCCCTGAACCTATTTTAATCGTTTTTGTGTCATTTTAAAGATAAAAACATAAACTATTTTTATAAATTGGTTTTGGATTTTTAAACTGTTTCCTGTGTTTTATTTAATTACTGTTTTGTGATATTTGAATGCTTTACACTTTGTCTCCTAAATTAAGCCTTAACGCTCGTTGCCAAGCTACCAAGGGTTGAACTGGGATTAATTTACTGAGACCTAACTGTACCTATGTGGAGGTTAGTGGCTTGTTGCTAGGTGTAGGTACCTACCTGCCCTACCAATAACCCATTTTCCAACAGTATGTGTTTGTCATCATCCACCATTTCTCTTTGCTCTCCATACCATGTGGTCAGGTGTCATTTTGTGTAGTCTATGTCCATAGGCTTGCATGTGTTCTTTGTTATCCAGGCCTCCTTGTTCGCAGTTGTTGTTTGACCATGTGGCTGGTGGCCATTTTCTGCATCCAGCCAGTGTGTCTGTGCCAAAGACTTGCATGTGTTCCTCTTTGTCCTCCTTGCTCCTTGTTGTTGTTGTTTGACCATGTGGCTGGCAGCCTTTTGGTGCATGCAGCCAATGTTCCTTTGCAATAGACATGCATGTGTCCTTTATCTCTTTCACATGCCTCCTTGCTCCATGGTGTTTGACCATATGGCTGGTGGCCATTTTGTCCATCCAGCCAGCATTCTTTGCCATGGGCTTGCATGTGTCCTTTTTTGCCATGCCTCCTTGCTCCCTGTTGTTGCTTTACCATGTAGTTGGCCACCATTTTGTGCATGCAGACAATGTTTCTTTGCCAAAATATTCACATGTTCTTTATTCGTTCCCCATGCCTTCTTGCTCCTTGTTGTTGATGTTTTACAAAATGGCTGGCAGCCATTTTGTGCATGCAGCCAGTGTTACTTTGCCAAAGGCTTGCATGTGTTCTTTATTCCTTCCCATGCCTCCTTGCTCCTTGTTGTTTGACAATGTGGCTGGTGGCCCTTTTGTGCATGCAGCTAGTGTTCCTTTTCGATAGGTTTGCAGTTGTTCTTTCTTTGTTCCCCATGCCTCCTTGCTGTTGTTTGGTCATGTGGTGGGTGGCCATTTTGTCAATTCAACCGGTATCCCTTTGCCTCAGGCCTGCATGTGATCTTTGTTTGCCATGCCTACTTGCGTCTTGGGATTGTTCTACCATGTTGCTGGCAGCCATTTTGTGAATGCAGCCAGTGTTCCTTTGCCATAGGCTTGCATGTGTTCTTTCTTTGTTTCCCATGCCCCCTTGCTGTTGTTGTTTGACCATGTGGCTGGTGGCCATTTTGTGCATGCGGCCAGTGTTTCTTTGCCATAGGCTTGCATTTGTTCTTTCTTTGTTCCCCAAACCTCCTTGATCCGTGTTGTTGTTGTTTGGTCATGTGCTGGCTGACAATGTGTCCATCCAGTCAGTGTCACTTTGTCATAGGCTTACATGTGTTCTTTATTTGCCATGCCACCTTGCTCCTTAGCCATTTTGTGCATCCAGTCGGTGTGTCTTTTCCATAGGCTTACATACAAACATCATCAATAATTGATCATTTGTTTATTTGAATTCTATATTTTATTTTTTTATTTTCATTTTCTATTTTAATTCTTATTATTTTAATTTTGTATTCTATTACTTTTTAGTTCAATTTTTTAGTTATTTTTTATTTTCATTATTTTATTTTTCTAGTTTAGTTTTGTGTTTTAATTGTAATTCTTTTATTTTTTTCAAATGTGTTATTTCATTTTATTTAATTCTGCATTTTGCCTTGATCCATCCATCCATCCATCCACATCCATTCCTCCATCCATCCATCCATCCATCCATCCATCCATCCATCCACCAAAGGCACACAGCTGTACCACAGCTTTCTGTTTCTTTAGGTATATAACAATTTCATTTCCTCCTGGACACCCTGGCTGACGAGCACCTCGGGCAAATCAGCAGCATAATTCCATTCTATTCCATGATTATTCAGTTTCCCCCCAACCACATTGCCCCCATAGCTTTTTAAGGATTATTCCACTTACCAGGCACCTCTTTATGACTACCCTTGGTGTCTCCATTACAACAGATGGAGATAAAGTAAAGAGCTATATCTGCATGTTGTGCTGCCCGATTTGAAATGACATTTTATGGTGTGGTGGTATGGTTTGACTTTACAATGTTTGATTATATTGGTATTTATAACATAAGTAACCAACTGCAGTAAGATAGCATTTATCTGTATTATTTAAACCTGCAACAATGCCACGTTTCACTAACTACATGTTTTTTTTTGCTTGGTTGCTTTTAAGTGCACAAGAGAGGAAACCTAACATCACCCGCAGTACTGCCAAAGAGAAGGCATTACAGTAACTTCGGTCCTCCAGACTCTTCAGATTGTGCATCTTAGTGCCACTACCAACTTAGAGCTTAACATGGCCCCAAAGAAAGTTGCTCCCAACAAAGTGGTCTTTGAGAAGAAGCAGCTTTCCATCAGTGGCGTGTCAAACGCAACCTTTTTCAGGAGATTTGTGCCTTCCACACTGGCCTCCGGGGAGGAATCTGGGAGCAGCACTCCTGCATCAACAGCACCACCCCAACCTAAGCCAAAGACCATGTGTTTCAGTGAGGCAGCCACTGCAATCATGGTGATGCTGATGAGCAGTGATGTTGAATTGGATGTGTTCCTTTCGCAAAGTAGTACCCATTTGTTTCAGGAACTAGAGTGGACAGTAGCCGCAGCCAGCAATAGTAGAACTCCCTGAAGTTGGAGCAGAACAGGAGGTCGAACTTCCTGCCGAGCAAAAATCTCCTCTTATAGAATCAATGGCTCCCAGATCTCCAGCAAGAAAAAGGAAAGGTACTACTCCACCATCCTCTCCAAGCACCACTTCTGATAGCGAAGATAAAAAAATTGAATGGTCCCCAGCAGTGTCTGAGAGGTGAGGGAAAAGAAAAATTCCAGAAAGCCTTAGAATCATGGAAAGGGATGATGATGAAAAGGATTATGATGATGAGCTAGTCATTGTGGAAGCTGGCACAGAGGAGTCCGACATTACTATGCAACGTACTCAGAGGGATACGGCACAGGCAGCCCTGACAGCTCCCATATTTAGAAGGCCCCAGAGATCTGCAACAACCCGTACCTCTGTAGAAGTATGCATTGCAGAGACGCAATCAACACACCCACCTTCCTCCTGTTCTTCTTTAGGCATTGTCAGTGGCCCAATAAGTAAGTACTCCTCCCCAGTTTGGGACTTTTTACGATTAGCAAACTGGAGGAGAACATTGCGATATGCTCCATGTACCACATGAGTGTTTCTTGAGGTAAGCTTGGTTCACATTATGGTACTGGAGGCCAGGCAACCATATTAAGAAACATCATTCAATCTGGAGGGTGGAGCACCTTGCAAAAATATTAGTGCTGGACCTGCTCCTTTTTTCTTTTGGGAAAGGAGTGGGGTTCTGAGACCTTTTGGAAGCCATCTGCCTGAATTTGAAGGTTTCAAATCTGACCTATTTTGCCAGAGGAGTTGTTTCAGCACTGCATCATGATGTGCTGCAATTGGTTGGACAAGCTTTGCAGCAAAATGTTGTCCACACTATTCACCTATGACAGACATGTCGACCAGTTTGTTTGGCTACTGATTACATGTGCATCATTGCCCAATTGGGGCCTCATTACGAGTTTATCATAGTTATCCCTTCTTTGTTTCCTTCCACAATAGATTGATGATGGTATGCTGCTCAGCACCCCGATGAATATTGTTGTTGTATATTTCATGTAGTGTTTGTCTTTGTCACACCTTTCCCCAAATCCCCTTTCACTTTCATTCATCAAACCCATAATCATCTTCCCCCAGCCTGTGTGATTTATTAAGGTGCGATTTAATTTGACACCATAAATGGATCACACACGTGTTGGGTTGGATGTGGTGAAAGAGACTCCAACTCACTGCATTACCATCTACTACCTAAGCAATTTTCCACACTTGCCCCATCAATATCATCATTCATGCCTTGTGTTGTGTATTACGTAAATGCTTAACCTTGTCCAACCATTCTTGACTCTAAGCCCACTTCTACTGACTCCATAATTTGATTTCTAAGTTTAGATTTTAAATACTAGCTCCCCACTATTGCTCAGAAGAAAACGATATTACTAGCTTTTTTTATCATATCAGGTCTTCTATGTTGTGTGCCAAATACTGTCATTGTGGTAGTCTGGTCTCACTCTTCCTAAAGTTATAAGATAATATGACCCACTAACTCTCTGTTTTCTTTCAATCTAGTTTATAGTGATGGATAACCTTTTGATTAATCCTGCAGTTGGAGTTCGCATAGATGGGAGTGGCACCTTCTGTCTTGCCTGTTAGTGCGCTAGCCTGCTGCTACTACCTACCACCTCCTTAAGATGCCACCTTGGGGAAAACCCTGCATTAAGAAGACTCCCTCATTTCATCTATTCAGGTAAGAGAAGAACTGAGGATTGAAGTAAACGTATACAATTAGTATTTAACTTCTACTGAAGAAGATGCTGTCTATGTGTGTCTAGGTTTTTGTAGACAAATTAGGCAATGGCAGTCATCCCCTAGTTGTCAATATGGTTGCAGAGGGCAATAGAGCAAGGGTATAAGTAAATGACACTTTTTTTGGCATAATTAAAAAACAGTCCACACTAAAAGACAGCAGTGCAAACTAAAACATCAAAATAAACATTTGAGGCATTAATCAAGTAAAATAAATTATCCCCTTTTTATTTTTAACAAATACAAAAACCTACCCTTTCCACCCACAACAGGCCCACCCATCTCCCCAAACAAACAACCCAGTCCCCAAAAAGTCCAACGAAAAGTCCCATATGAAATGTTTTTGAAAGCCCTGTCCCAACTCCCTCAATACCCTCCCCGCCCACAGCAAATCCCTCCCACCAAAACAAAAATGTAAAAAAGAACTCAAAAGTGGGAACTGTCGATATGGGTCTGGAGCTGGTCCAGACTCTGTTCAATCCTAGCGAACCGGCTCGTCACCTGGCTCATACTCTGCAGGATACAGTGGAGAAATGACCTGTCAGCGCAGGAGGGGGGGTGAGATTAGGTGCAGTCAGGGACCCCGACAGCTGGTGGGAGCACCGAAGATGTAGTGGACAGGAAGCTAGAGGCTGGGCTGGCATGCTGCTGAGCTGGGCCCCTGGTCCGAGGCAGCTATTTCAGTCTCTTTCTCCTTCAGGACCACCAGCCGCTGTCATATGACCTGAATGTTCTCCTGCTTCTGCTGCCGCAGATGGGCCACTATCTCCTGCCTGGTTGGTTATCATCCAGCAAGAGTAGTTGTAGCGAAAAAAACAGCAATAAAAAAGACAAATTGTAAACAATGTTGTGAACAATCACTTCTTCAAAAGCAGGTGGTGGGTGGCTCAATAGCACTACATTGATGGTCCTTTAGAGCCACTGGAATTTGATTATGGTTAGGAATCACAGGGCTAATTTTATTTGTTTACCCACACATGCCCCACATAAAAAGCATTGACTGTCTGGTAGAAAAGAATTCAGACAGAATAACACAAGATTAAAAAACAGTGGGTTCATTTTTTTTTTTTTCTTTTAAAGGCTTTTCTAGTAACTACACACACACTTTTAGTTGAAAAATGAAAATACATTACCTCTCATTTATGAGTAAGGCATTATGCACTACAGAGTGCAAATTGTTGTGCCAAATTAATTGCAGTATGCTAGCCAGAGCTTTGAGTAATTTCCTACTGTTTGTAGCTGGGGCAGCTGTAGCTGACAACTATCTATCTTTAATTTGAGTGGACCTGGTCTTCCCCAAATACCATTCACTTAGTTTCCACCCACACTCCAAAGAGGCACAAGAATCCATGAGATACAGCATACATGTCATGTATAAAAAGCGGATATATTTATCCTGTTTTTCGTAAGTAGAAGGTGGGGAAAATGATGCACTGGACTACTGGGAAAGGAACGGGCGATACAGATTGTATTTGTCATGTTTGTCACAGAGTATCCCTTACACCAAACTTGAAATCAAATCAAGCACCTATTAGTCCTACTTTATTCACTGGCATCACCCACTACCACACATTCTTTCCAGCAAATGTATTCTCTGGACAGTAAGGCAAGGAAACCTGACTTACTCTACTGCAGATTAAGGGAGAGGAATTAGGTGATACTATATAATAGAAGGGTGTCACTGATCATCACATGCCTAAGCTTTGGCTTATTCTGCCACTGTATAGACAAAAGTCTAAAGGGAAAAATCTGAACAGGCATAAAATAAATCTGTTATGGGAAATCATGAAATATATTTTAGAAACACTTCACATAGCCATAAAAATGTTGCACATGCCAAGAATGGATTTTTTAGTTTGCTTGGTAGGCTGGGATGGAAGAACATAGGAAAGAATAAAGGAGTGAAGTAGTAAGAGGTGACTGAGTGGGCGAAGGGAAAATAAATCACCTTGTGTGTTTGGTTTACAACGCATTGAAAACTTGAAGCAGATGCACATTGCACAGCCAACACTGCAGGCACAAATTGAACCATACTGCACTTCTTCAGTCATGGGTGGCGAAATGCCATGGGCAGAGAGGAGGTTGATGAATGATGGTGATGCGTGGGATATATATACCTGTCTCATTTAACAAATACAGTGAGTCAAGGGATTAGAACACAAATTAAAAACTCCCTACTTTGAACATAGCTTTGATAGCTAAAAAACACAAAATAAGCGAAAAAGGTGAGCAGCATGTCCCTCTACAGAAGAGCTGCCTTGTTTATTCATCCAAACAATTATTCAATCATCCTTTCATTCTTCCTACTATATTTACCATAGCCTTAATGATTTAAGCTTTACTTTCTCTCGTCCACTTTTTCACTAAAATTCACAATCCATTATCCATCCATTCAGTAACCACTATTCACCCTTTCTTTCAATCATCTTTTCATCCATCCATCCCTTTACCCAATGCCCACCCACACATCCTTTCACCCACCCATGCATCCTTTCCTTTCATTCATTTCACCCATCCTTTCTTTTAATCTTCCATTCTTTCCTGTTTCTATCAAGCCAATATTTTTTGTGGACATTATGGTGGTCATTCCAACCTCGGCGGTAAAAGGCGCTTACCGCCGTTCAGAAGACCGCAATAACACCGCCGCGGCTGCGGTAAACCGCCACGGTCATTCTGACCCACAACAGTCAAACCGCCAAAATACAGACATCCACAAAAGTCCGCCACACCAAAGGGCAGCGAGAAACTGGCGATGACCAAACCTCCACCGTCACGCCAACAAAAATACGCCCACACTATCACGACGCACGAATCCACGCGGCGGTCTTTCAACCGCGGTATTCCATTGGCGGTACACATCGCTGCACTCAAAATACACACACACTTACAAAATACAACCACATTGGACAATTCAAAATACACACACCTGATACACATACACACACCACTCCCACACACCCATTACAATATAAAATACACACCCACATCACCCAGAAACCTCCACTCCTAGAGATTCGTGAACACGCACCGAGAAAAGACATCCGAGCACCCAGACGCCCAATTCACTGTCACCCAGCAATATCTGCACGCACTTAACACAACACAACAATACACATCACCACACTTAGCACCACACAATCCACCCTACACATCACCCACACCACCACATGGCACTGCAAAGACACCCCAGGTTCTCTGATGATGAACTCAGGGTCATGGTGGAGGAAATTGTACGAGTAGAGCCACAGCTGTTCGGGGCACAGGTGCAGCACACCACCATTGCCAGGAAGATGGAGCTATGGAGCAGAATAGTGGACAGAGTCAACGCTGTGGGACAGCACCCAAGAAATCGGGACGACATCAGGAAGAGGTGGAACGACCTACGGGGGAAGGTGCGTTCCATGGTATCCAGGCACAACATCGCGGTGCAGCGGACTGGCGGCGGACCCCCACCTCCTCCCCCAGAATGTACAACATGGGAGGAGCAGGTCTTGAACATCCTGCATCCTGAGGGCCTCGCAGGAGTAGCTGGAGGTATGGACTCTGGTAAGTCTCATCTTCACTACTTCTTCCCCCACCCCACCTGCATGCCAACTCATACCCCCAGCCCCATCACACCTACTCCTTGCAAATGTCTCACCATCACAACCCACCCATCCCAACACCTAGCCCTGCATGCGTCCACAAAGCATGGACACCCATCACCTACGCATGCCCACTGCACATACACATACAACCCCCCCAACCACCGTCACAACAGCCCCCACAAAGGAATGCCAGCACTGGGGTACACGGGCACCCACCCATTGCACGTTATGGCACACACAGAAGCAATAACCATACTTTTATACCCCTGCAGGACCCGAACGCCAGGTCACCGCGCAGGAGGGTCCACAAATGTCCACTCCACCCCCAGAAGGGGCCCACAGTGAGGACAGCAGCTCTGTCTCCCTGGATCTAGATGATCAGCCCGGTCCATCGGGGACCTTGGGACAGTTGGTTCCCCTCACACAGCCACAGGCCACAGCAGACCTTCCCCCCTCTGGAAACACCAGCACAGCACCCACCCAGCGGGCCCATACCTCTGTCCCCAGGACACGTCAATCAGCGGTGTGTCCACCACTACAGGGAACCCAGGCTAACCCAACACCCCAACAACAACAGGGACCTGGGGGCAGTGGTAGTGGGCACACGGCCCAGGGGACAGAGGCCCATGGAAACAGGGGAACTGGGAGGGCTGCTGTGCGACAGGGGGGGACAGGCCCAGGGAACCCACTCTCCATGAGGCCCTCTCCTCCATCATGGGAACATACCACCACTCCCAGGAGACGATGGCGACGGTCCTGGCCAGGTTTCAGGAGATCCAGCTTCTGCAGGAGCAACAGTATATGGGGTTCAGGGAGGAACTAAGAAACATAAGTTCCGCCATGGGTACCATCGTAGTGGCCCTGAATGAGGTAGACACCACATTGCGGGACAGTGTGGCACCTCAAAGGGCCCCTGACACTAGCATGCACCAAGAACTGCCTACCACCTCCGCCGGCGCTAGTGGACAGGAGGCCCAGACACAAGACCAACAGGCCACCAGAACCCCACCCCCTGCAGAAGGAGAACCACCCCGCAAGCGGGCCCTGAGATCCAGGAAGAAGACAGAGTAAGATGTCAAGACTCCCGCCAGCAAAGGATACCGCCCTGATTGTCATCCCACTGTCCCACATTGTCACCCTGTCCAACCTTAAACTGCCCCTGCTCCACTTCCCACAGGCATTTGGACAATGCACCTGTGAAACTGATAGTCTGGACTCTGCCATGGACAATCCTCCACCATCACCCCTTACCGATTTGCAACCACCCATCCAATTTAGAGCACTTGAATAAAAACACTTATTGCACAAAACAAACTGGAGTCTGGCTGTGATTTAGAACAAATGTATTAGACATGACCGTGCCAAAATGTTCATTCACATTGTGATGCCAACAAACCGCTGTCACACAGCTGTAGTCCATGGGGAAACAAAGCAGATGTCACGCAGTGGGGCCCACATCTCTGAAAACGGAAGGGAAAGTCACAACACAGTTACCATACACTGGGGGAAAAAGTCAGACAGTAGAGAGGTAGGAGTCTTTAAGTAAATGTAATATGCCGGTGTGTACTCTTACCTGTGTGTCATTGAAAATACTGCTGTATTACTGTGTTCCTGTTCTCTATGTCATCCTCTCCGGCTTCCTCCTCTTCACTCTCCACATGCTCCACAGCTGCTACAACACCACCATCTGGACCATCCTCCTGCAGAAAAGGCACCTGGCGGTGCAAAGCCAGGTTGTAAAGCATACAGCAGGCCACGATGATCTGGCACTCCTTCTTTGGTGAGTACATTAGGGATCCACCTGTCATATGGAGGCACCTGAACCTGGCCTTCAGGAGGCCAAAGGTTCGCTCGATCACCCTCCAAGTCCGCCCATGGGCCTCATTGTACCGTTCCTCTGCCCCTGTCCTGGGATTCCTCACTGGGGTCAGTAGCCAGGACAGGTTGGGGTAACCAGAGTCCCCTATTAGCCACACCCGGTGCCTCTGGAGTTGCCCCATCACATACGGGATGCTGCTATTCCGCAGGATGTACGCGTCATGCACTGAGCCAGGGAACTTGGCATTAACATGGGAGATGTACTGGTCAGCCAAACACACCATCTGCACATTCATGGAATGATAACTCTTCCGGTTCCTGTACACCTGTTCACTCCTGCTGGGGGGGACCAAAGCAACATGTGTCCCATCAATGGCACCAATGATGTTGGGAATATGTCCAAGGGCATAGAAGTCTCCTTTCACTGTAACCAAATCCCCCACCTCAGGGAAAATGATGTAGCTCCGCATGTGTTTGAGCAGGGCAGACAACACTCTGGACAACACCTTGGAAAACATGGGTTGGGACATCCCTGATGATATGGCCACTGTTGTTTGAAATGACCCACTTGCTAAGAAATGGAGTACTGACAGCACCTGCACTAGAGGGGGGATCCCTGTGGGTTGGCGGATGGGTGACATCAGGTCTGGCTCCAGCTGGGCACACAGTTCCTGTATAGTGGCTCGGTCAAGCCTGTATGTCAGTATGACATGTCGTTCCTCCATTGTCGACAGGTCCACCAGCGGTCTGTACACGGGAAGATTCCTCCATCTCCTCGCATGTCCCAGTGGACGGTGCCTATGAAGGACAACAGCGAGCACAACCCACAGGTACGTAACCACAGCTTGCACATAACACGATTCCCAATGCATTGAAAGGTTTGTATGAGTGTTGGTGCAAGGCCTAGGTATGTGTGACGCAGTAGAAATTAAGCCATGTGGGCCCTTGAAATGGCGGCTGCCTGACCTGTGAAGTGCGACAGTGGGATGTGAGGTCAATGCGCTGGCGTGGCACACCGCGGCGGTAGGCGGTCGAAGACGGCGGCGCAAAGCCGCATTGGTTAACATTGAACCCTATGGGTTTCAGGAGCCAATGACGATGTGCGCCGGCGGTCGTGGTACGCACCGCCACGGGCGTGACCGACATTTTCTATCTGCTTAATCACTCGATACCTGATCTTCCACAGGAGAGGACCTACACTCCAAGTGCTGCTGTGACCTCGGTCTGGAAGAGACAATGGCTCATGCGACTGGGGAAAGGGCCCCTGCCTTCACTGCGGAGGAGTTGGAGAAACTTGTGGATGGGGTCCTCCCCCAGTATGCGCTACTCTACGGTCCTCCAGACCAACAGGTAAGTACACAGGGACCATGCTTAGTGGGCAATGCCTGGGTTGAGTGGGGTGGATGAAAGATGGTGGGGAGGGGAGCGATTGAGGCATGCATCAAACGACAGATGAGAGCATGTGCCACATGGCAAGGGTGGGGATGGGGGGCCACTCACATCGAGAATGCAGAAGGTGATGACAAGTATTCTCTCCCTGTACATGTCACATAGGTCAGCGCCCACCAGAAAGTCACGATTTGGCGCGCCATCGCCAAGGACGTCCGGACCCTGGGGGTCCACTACAGACGGGGCACCCACTGCCGGAAGAGGTGGGAGGACATCCGACGCTGGAACAGGAAGACGGCGGAGGCTCAGCTGGGGATGGCCTCCCAACGTAGGAGGGGTGCCAGTCGTCATTTGACCCCCCTGATGTCCCGGATCCTGGCGGTGGCCTACCCCGATTTGGATTGGCGCGTTAGGAAATCACAGCAGACACAAGGGGGTGAGTACAAATACATTCTGCTGACATTGCGCGCAGTGGAGGTGTCTGGGTGGGGGAAGAGGGCTGTGGGTATCCCTAGGCCAGGGCGATTTCTGTAGGCTAGGCCCCTCCGTAAGGCATGGCCCTGTGCCCCCGCCCCTCACCTCTGTAGGGTGCCAAGTACAGGTATCCATTGCCCTGTGTCATCTATGTTTGCAGTTGTCGTCCATAGGCTTGTAGGCCATGTCCCAAGAATTGCGTAGTGGACCCCAAGTGCGCGGCGTAGTGCAGGGGGCTTCTGTGTCTGTCCTCTCCGCCAACGGTGTCGCCAATGCATGCACTCAACATGTCTTTATTTCTCCCCCCCCTTTTTTGTGGTCTTCCTGTTCATGTGTGCATTAGCATCATCAGGCGGAGGAGAAGTGGCATTGGAGCATGAGGGAGCTGCATCCCACATGGCCCTGGAGGGCCATGCAACGGAGTCCGAATACACCAGTGGGACGGAGGGCGAGGGGAGCTCCACAGCGGGGACTCGTGCTGATGTCAGTGACAGCGACTCGTCCTCTGAAGGGAGCTCCCTTGTGGTGGCGGCAACATCCGTGCCCCCCGCAACAACAGGTACAGCCGCCACCCAGCGCACCAGCACCGCCCTCCCAGCAGCCCCTCAGCGTTTGCCCCGTGCCCGCTCACCCAGGAAGGTGGGCATCTCCTTCGCCCCAGGCACCTCAGGCCCTGCCCCTGTCGCCCCTGCTGCCCTCAGTGAGGAGGTCATTGACCTCCTGAGGACCATCATTGTTGGGCAGTCTACCCTTTTGAATGCCATCCAGGGTGTACAAAGGGAGGTGCACCAGAGTAATGCATACCTGGAGGGCATTCATTCGGGTCAGGCTGCCCATCAGCGATCGTTCAGCGCTCTGGCCTCAGCAATGACGGCAGCAATTGTCCCTGTCTCTAGCCTCCCCCCTCCAACTTCCTCCACCCAGACCCAATCCCCTGTGCCTCTGCCTATCCCAGACACACCATCAGACCAGCCTGCACACACCTCAACACCCAAGGGAAGCTCATCCAGACATAAGCACCACACATCACACAAGCATTCACACAAGCAACATCCACATGCAGACATACCAACAGACATTGCCTCCACTGTGTCCCCCTCCTCCTCGTCTCCCTCCTCCCTCCCTGTGACGTCTCCACTCACACTTGCATGCACAACATCTTCAGCCACTGCGTCCATCACCAGCACACCCACCAGAACACTCCGCACACGTGCAGTCACCACTCCCACTACCATTTACACATCCCCTGTGTCCTCTACCAGTGTGTCTGTCACCCCCTCTTCCAAACTACACAAACGCAGGCAGCCACCCACCCAACAGCCATCCACCTCACGACAGCCTCCAGCCCGAGCACCTGAACCCAAAGACACCAGACTTCACACTCCTACAACCACATCCTTTTCCTCCACTCCCATACCCACTACACCTACCCGTCCCTCTCTTTCCAAATTGCTTTTCTTTTCCAAACTTGACCTCTTTCCAACAACTCCCCCACCCCGTCCATCTCATAAGACTCCAATCAGCACCTCAGCCACCACAAAACCGGGACCTGTAAAGACTGTTTGCCATGGACTGTGGAGTCCCCCACCCTCAAGGGCATCCAGTTCAGCTAGGAGCCAAGGCACGGCCAGCCCACCCCCGGAAAAGCATCCGAAGATTGCCATTGCCCGGCGCGAGAGACCAAAGAACCCAGGGACCAAAATCCCTACATTGGCTCCGGCAGGAAGTCGGGTGCCACCTGGCACACCGCCAAAGGTGGGAAAGGGCCACATGCGTACAGGGAAGGGTGGGAAGGGCAGCACGCCCGACAAGTCCGTCAGCAGGCCAGCTGGCCAGGAGGGCCCCACTAGCCCCATCCCAGGTGTGCAGGAGGACACCCACAGGCCCAGGAGGGCCCCGCAAGCCACGTCCCAGGTGGGCAGGAGGACACCCACAGGCCGGGTACTGCAGCCCAGGAGGGCCCCGCAAGCCACCAGACAGATGGGCAGGAAGGCCCCGCCAGCCACATGTCAGGTGGCGAGTGACATCCATGCCTGGGCCGGATCCGCTGACCAGGACACTCATCTCAAGCACCGCACCGCTCCGCTGGGAACCGCCGTCTCAAGAACCGCTGAACAGGGCACCGCCGTCTCAAGAACCGCTGAACAGGGCCCTTCATCTCAAGCACTGCTCCGCTGGGCCCTTCATCTCAAGCACCGCTCCACTGGGCCCTTCATCTCAAGCACCGCTGAACAGGGCACCGCCGTCTCAAGAACCGCTGAACTGGGCCCTTCATCTCAAGCACCGCTGAACAGGGCACCGCCGTCTCAAGCACCGCTGAACAGGGCACTGCCGTCCCAAGAACCGCTGAACAGGGCCCTTCATCTCAAGCACTGCTCCGCTGGGCCCTTCATCTCAAGCACCGCTCCACTGGGCCCTTCATCTCAAGCGCCGCTGAACTGGGCACCGCCGTATCAAGAACCGCTGAACAGGGCACCGCCGTCTCAAGAACTGCTGAACAGGGCCCTTCATCTCAAGCACTGCTCCGCTGGGCCCTTCATCTCAAGCACCGCTCCACTGGGCCCTTCATCTCAAGTACCGCTGAACAGGGCCCTTCATCTCAAGCACTGCTCCGCTGGGCCCTTCATCTCAAGCACTGCTCCGCTGGGCCCTTCATCTCAAGCACCGCTCCACTGGGCCCTTCATCTCAAGCACCGCTGAACTGGGCACCGCCGTCTCAAGAACCACTGAACAGGGCACCGCCGTCTCAAGAACCGCTGAACAGGGCCCTTCATCTCAAGCACTGCTCCGCTGGGCCCTTCATCTCAAGCACCGCTCCACTGGGCCCTTCATCTCAAGCACTGCTGAACAGGGCACCGCCGTCTCAAGAACCGCTGAACTGGGCCCTTCATCTCAAGCACCGCTGAACAGGGCACCGCCGTCTCAAGCACCGCTGAACAGGGCACTGCCGTCCCAAGAACCGCTGAACAGGGCCCTTCATCTCAAGCACTGCTCCGCTGGGCCCTTCATCTCAAGCACCGCTCCACTGGGCCCTTCATCTCAAGCGCCGCTGAACTGGGCACCGCCGTATCAAGAACCGCTGAACAGGGCACCGCCGTCTCAAGAACTGCTGAACAGGGCCCTTCATCTCAAGCACTGCTCCGCTGGGCCCTTCATCTCAAGCACCGCTCCACTGGGCCCTTCATCTCAAGTACCGCTGAACAGGGCACCGCCGTCTCAAGCACTGCTGAACAGGGCACCGCCGTCTCAAGCACCGCTGAACAGGGCACCGCCGTCTCAAGCACCGCTGAACAGGGCACCGCCATCTCAAGCACCGCTGAACAGGGCACCGCCGTCTTAAGAACAACTGAACAGGGCCCTTCATCTCAAGCACTGCTCCGCTGGGCCCTTCATCTCAAGCACCGCTCCACTGGGCCATTCATCTCAAGCACCGCTGAACTGGGCCCTTCATCTCAAGCACCACTGAACAGGGCACTGCTGTCTCAAGCACCGCTGAACAGGGCTGAACGGCTGAACTGGGCCCTTCATCTCAAGCACAGCTGAACAGGGCACCGCCGTCTCAAGCACCGCTGAACAGGGCACCGCCGTCTTAAGAACAACTGATCAGGGCCCTTCATCTCAAGCACTGCTCCGCTGGGCTCTTCATCTCAAGCACCGCTCCACTGGGCCCTTCATCTCAAGCACCGCTGAACTGGGCCCTTCATCTCAAGCACCAATGAACAGGGCACCGCCGTCTCAAGCACCGCTGAACAGGGCACCGCCATCTCAAGCACCGCTGAACAGGGCACCGCCGTCTCAAGCACCGCTGAACTGGGCACCGCCGTCTCAAGAACTGCTGAACTGGGCCCTTCATCTCAAGCACCGCTGAACAGGGCACCGCCGTCTCAAGCACCGCTGAACTGGGCCCTTCATCTCAAGCACCGCTGAACAGGGCACCGCCGTGTCAAGCACCGCTGAACAGGGCACCGCCATCTCAAGCACCGCTGAACTGGGCACCGCCGTCTCAAGCACCGCTGAACTGGGCACCGCCGTCTCAAGAACCGCTGAACTGGGCCCTTCATCTCAAGCACCGCTGAACAGGGCACCGCCGTCTCAAGCACCGCTGAACTGGGCACCGCCGTCTCAAGAACTGCTGAACTGGGCCCTTCATCTCAAGCACCGCTGAACAGGGCACCGCCGTCTCAAGCACCGCTGAACTGGGCCCTTCATCTCAAGCACCGCTGAACAGGGCACCGCCGTCTCAAGCACCGCTGAACAGGGCACCGCCATCTCAAGCACCGCTGAACTGGGCCCTTCATCCCAAGCACCGCTGAACAGGGCACCGCCGTCTCAAGCACCGCTGAACAGGGCACCGCCGTCTCAAGTACCGCTGAACAGGGCACCGCCATCTCAAGCACCGCTGAACTGGGCACCGCCGTCTCAAGCACAGCTGAACAGGGCACCGCCGTCTCAAGCACCGCTGAACAGGGCACCGCCGTCTCAAGCACCGCTGAACAGGGCACCGCCGTCTCAAGCACCGCTGAACTGGGCACCGCCGTCTCAAGAACCGCTGAACTGGGCCCTTCATCTCAAGCACCGCTGAACAGGGCACCGCCGTCTCAAGCACCGCTGAAATGGGCACCGCCATCTCAAGCACCGCTGAACTGGGCACCGCCGTCTCAAGAACCGCTGAACTGGGCCCTTCATCTCAAGCACTGCTCCCCTGGGCCCTGCATCTCAAGCACCGCTCCGCTGGGCACCGCCGTCTCAAGCACCGCTCCGCTGAGCACCGGCGTCTCAAGCACCGCTGAACTGGGCCCTTCATCTCAAGAACCGCTGACCCATTGGCGGAAGGGGCAGGCCCGCATCTGTGTCGGGCAGGGCTGCACGAAGCACTCTGGGCACTAGTCCCCCTCCAGTACCAGTGGAGACTGTTATCCACTTGAGAGACTGTGGCTTTGCACTCCCCAGGATGGCACAGTGGGCAACCCACCCACTGTAGATACTTGAGAGACTGTGGCTTTTCACTCCCCAGGATGGCACAGTGGGCAACCCACCCACTGTAGAGACTTGTGAGACTGTGGCTTTGCACTCCCCAGGATGGCACAGTGGGCAACCCACCCACTGTAGAGACTTGTGAGACTGTGGCTTTGCACTCCCCAGGATGGCACAGTGGGCAACCCACCCACTGTAGAGACTTGAGAGACTGTGGCTTTGCACTCCCCAGGATGGCACAGTGGGCAACCCACTCACTGTAGAGACTTGTGAGACTGTGGCTTTGCACTCCCCAGGATGGCACAGTGGGCAACCCACCCACTGTAGAGACTTGTGAGACTGTGGCTTTGCACTCCCCAGGATGGCACAGTGGGCAACCCACCCACTGTAGAGACTTGAGAGACTGTGGCTTTGCACTCCCCAGGATGGCACAGTGGCCATGGAGGCCCCTCGTGGATCTGGCGTCGTGGACTCATCTGGCTGAGGTGCCCCCCCTTCCCTTCCCCCTGAGGTGCCTGTAGTTTTCCTATCTGATGCCCTGCAGTGTTCTCTCCGTTGGAGGCAGGTATCCTGTGTGGGCTTTGCCCATGTGTTTTGGCCCAGTGGCCCACGAACAATGGCTGATAGACATATCGGACTGGACAATTTATGTATATAAAATTATTGATGTGTGATATATTTTATACTCAGTCTTACAATATAATTCTAAATTTATAATCATTTCCTTTTGCCTTTGCATTCTTCCGGGGGGTTTGTGGGGGTAACTGTGATGTGTTGCTATGCATTGATGTGTGTGTTGCAGTGGGTGAGGGTGGGGGTGGGTGTGCCGCGTATGTGTGTCCCCGTAATATTTTTTCCTCCCCCCTCCCCTGTGTCATAGGTGCAGTACTCACCGTTGTCTTCTGCGCCGGCGTTCATGCTCCTGGTAGAGGAGCAGGAAGACAATGGCTGGTAGGATGTGGAGTTCGGGTTCCATGCTGTCCAGATTCCTCGTGGGGTGTATGGAGGTGAGCGTTTTCCGTTTGAAATGTCTGTTTCCGCCGTGTTTTTATCGGCGGGGCTACTGCCCCGGAAAAGGTGGCGGATTGGTGGGTTGTGATAGGGTGGGCAGTACATTGTCTCCCGCCTGTCTGTTGGCTGTGACCGCTGCACTGTTTGTTTGTCCCGCCGTGGTGGGCGGTGTGTTAAAGTGGCGGTCTCTGTTGGCGGTTTCCGCCAGGGTCGGAATTGCATTTTTTTTACCGCCAGCCTGTTGGCGGTTTTGCCACTGCTTTAATACCGACCGCCAGGGTTGGAATGACCCCCTATGTGTGCTTTTGCTGAGTTGCACATAGAAGAGGCCATAAGTAACTCAGCCACCACTGTAGCTGTAATGCGGGGACTTCACGATCACAACAACACCCTTGTACCTCTTCGCGTACATGCCTGGCCTGCCCAGCTGTAAATCACATGGTCCAAGGATATTCTTGGCTTTTTTCAGGCTTTCCCTGTCATTTCTCTCTCCTTCCTTCAACTTCCCTCATCTCTCTTAACCTCTTTCTCTATATCAGCAATATCTACCTTACCTTTGTCTACCGCATCTCACTCTCAATATACCCAAAATATCTCAGTTAACTTCATCTCTACTCCACTCTTATGACTTTGCTCCTCTCTCTGTTATTCTGTGTGCCGATATCTATATCTACCATTCTTGATCCCATCTCTCTACCTCAACTCTCTCTCTACCTCATGCCTTTCCCTCTACTTCACTGCACGTCTTCCATGTGACCTCCTTGTATCTCTCCTCCCTCTCACACATCATTTCTATCCTTCACTCTGTCTCTGCTACCTCACCCTGTCTCTCAGCCCTTTATCTATCACACTACTCCACCTCACCTCTCTTTCTCATTTATCTCTCTACCATTCTCACTACCTAACCTCTCAGTTTACCTCGTCATTAGTTCACTACCTCACATCTCGATCTCCATTTTCACTCTCTCTCTCTCACATACACAAGCACATATCTTGCTCTAGACCTTCGTCTCCCTGTTACCCTCCGTTTCAACTCTCTCACTCAGTCTCTTTCTTTATGGAGTTCTCGACATCACTAGCACTTCTTCTCATAACTCTCTACCTCTGTATAAGCCTTAACTCTTTTTTTTTTAACGCATGCCTCTTACCTTCCTCTTTTTGCTCCATACATGTTTTCTCTACCCTTCACCCCTCTCCCTACCTCTCTCTCTTCCCCATTACTCTCTCTACCTGACCAATTTTTCTACAACTCTTTTCATTTTGCTCTTCCTAACTTTCATCTCTGTGGTTTTCCTTACGTCTCCCTGTCTACATTTACCTCTTGCTACTTTTACGTCACTCTAATTCACCTTGTTCTCTAATATTTCCCTCTACCTCACTTCTTGAAGTACTTTACTCCTCCAACTCACTATTTCTTACCCCATCTCTATCTCTCTTAACCTCTTTATCACAATCTAAAGCCTTATATTTTTCTCTGACTTGATCCCTTTACCCAGATCTTCATCTTTGTACCTCTCCTTCTCTATGCTTTTGGTTATCTCATCTTTATTTACTTTACTTCTCTTCCCACATTACATATCTTTCTACATCATCCCATCAATACCGCCTACTCTCTCTACTTCATGTCTTTCACTATAATGTTCTCCTTATGTTCCTGTACGTGTTTTGGATTGTGCCCAAGCACATTTCTCTTACTTACGGGATTGCATGTAACTCTCCAGCCAGACAAACACTAACATAAAAAGAAAAGAAGTGGGACAAGGCAGGGGAAAAGAAATTAAGGGAAAATATTAGATTTGTACCAGTGGAATGGTAAACATCCTCAGAACAACACTTTGATTTTAACTGCAGCAGCAAGAACAACAGTGTTGAAGGGGGATATATTTGTGATTATAAATATTTACCAATTAAAGCTACAATTTCAAGAGCTAGCTGCATATGTCTTACTTTGATATTAAGCCACTAAACATCCATCAAGCTACCCGAAGAGTGCCTTTCCTGTAATGAGAGTAATGAGCAGGTTAGGTCCTGAATTCCACAAAAAATGTTGTTGCTGCAAGTAAAAAAAATTAGATCCAAGCTGGAAAATAAATTGCTTGATCAAGGCATGTTCAGACTTTCTTTAGGTACTATTGAGCCGGAGGAAAATGGGGCAGCTGGAGTTTTTGGCCACACAAGGGCTTGAATGAGCCCAAAGTGGTCATAAATTCAAGGTTGCTTCAAACGGGGGCACAAATTATATCTTGCCCAGTGCCCCACAAATCCTTAGGCACTACCATAGGATAGTGATGTGTCCACTTTCTTCTACTGATGAAGTTCAAGCAACACAGTCTTGCAAAATCCATTTTCAATGAACAAGATTTTAAATGTGGAGGGAACCTGTCTGCACTAAAAGCAGAGTTTCATTTGTCAACTTTATTATTTCGTTAATTATTTGTTTTTCCATATTTGCAAAATAAAAAATGTAGATCGAAGAGCAAGAATGTGAAACAATATGACCACAATTGATTTCAATTAAGTCATTTGATACAGGATAATAATCTAGTGTCCTGTGTATATGACATTTTTAGGGTCTGGCTGCAGGCAGATTTAGCTGTCTGGCAAGAACCTCATGTCTCTATCACATCAGGCAAAGGTATTCAGTATGAGGTCCAACAAAATACTCTGCATCATCAGTATGGGATAATACCTCTTTTTAGAGGACATTCTTGTGTCCCTAATTTCAGACTACAGGACCCAGAACATTAATAAAAACATACAGGATGACCACACACACTCACCTGGGTGTCATGCTTCATCATCACTTATCCGGTGTTCACCAAAGAATACTCTAATGGTGGCCGGGCCCTCAAATGTTTTCAGGGTATTTGCAGGGAAGAGGAGGTAAAGGATCCAGATGGAAATTAAAAATCCTGCTCACCTCCCCTAAGGATATTTCTCTTTATTAGGCAGACGGTGAGGACAAGGGTAAAAAGGGATATATGATGTGTTAGAAACTTTTACGGTTCTTACCTTTAATTAGGTCGACATGTTTCAGCCTTCCTGGTGGCCCAAAAAAGGTCCAGGGCTTTCTTCAGGACAGGAATTCTACTTTCCCTTGGATGAATCCCTGTCTGCATACATACACCTCTAGCACACATACTTACAATACCAGTGTGAACTTTCTGCTGGGGATAGAAGACTTGTTTATCAATTAGTATTCATGAGGTCCTGTTACTTAAAATATAGAAAATAAATTATGTTAAAGACATTGAGACAGAAATGATAAATGACAAAAAAGGTCATGCACACAAACAAAAATAGGAGAAACAATAGTCTCCTTTCATAAACATTCTATGTTGTGGGTACACTGCAAACATGTGGTTTGTTCTCACTGCTACTCACTATCAAAGGTGAACACGTTTGTGTTTTTAAACATCATGAATTCAATCTGTACACTCCCTTACCCTTACTATGATAATTTAAAATATTATGGAGGAGTCATTGAGGGGAACCTTATAGTCACACACGGCAAAAAAGGTGTGTCAATACCTTCTGACTGGACAGAATAGTATATGTGATAGAAACTGATATTAAGCTTTCTATATAAACCCACTTACTTCGTCGAAGGACTCACCCTGTTTACAAAGCTATTCAAGCATGTGTGCTCCTTGTGATGATAAATGAAGCCAGGTCGCATCTGCTTTTTCAACATGCCTGGAGTCACAGCAATGCGATGCCTGAGCGATGTCACTGTGCACATTGTGCAGGCGCCTGGGAAATGTAGTCCTGTAGCATGAACGTGGAAATATGCACTGCGTAACATAAAATACAGGAAAGAAGTTTTTCTTGGCAAAAAACCTTTTCCTACCATGTTAGTGTATCCATATTGTAGGGCTGTGTTGAATCGTGCCACATTTTAGTTTGCTCAAAATACTCTGAAATGCTGCTTTGTGGAATCTGGGTGATGTCACTGGGCACCAGGCAAAGGCACTTAGGAATGGTAGTAATAGATAATTAATCATTTTTATTGCGTGAAGTGTTCACTTTGCTACAGAAATGATACTGAATGCAATGCAACCGCATGCATGAAGGGTTCACTTTGCTACGGAGACCATCCTGAGTGTAATTTACCACCACAAGGGGCTGTGATTCATCAGCCCTGGATTGCTTCTTATGTTTTTGTATGTATTTTTATTTACACACGCTTCATGCATGGAAACAGAGTGGCATCCCATGATAGAGATGCTCAGAATATGTATTGGACAAAGGACATTGAGGGAGGTCCACAGATGAAAGATGTGATATTCTGTACCATTTGTATTTATATAGTGTAATGGTCTTCTCCGGGAGCAGCTGTGCACCTGAGCTTGAAACAGCAAACATCCTCTTAAGGGATCATTAGACATGGCTATATCAACCTTTATGTATGGGGCCCTTGACCCATGGTGTGCCATTTAGCATCTATACCTAATATAAATTGTGTGGCCATCATTAAAGCCATGTATGTGTGCTTTTAAATGTATCGCAGCAATGCGCCCTCTAAAGGTGTATCTGTTACCATATGGTCTCGGTGATATTTTTTCTAGTGTTATCCATATTATGGGGGTCATTTCGACCTTGGCGGTCTTTTGACAAGACCGCCGAGGGACCGCCGTGCTGAAGACCACCAGTGGTGGCGTTTTTCCGCTCTGCGTATTATGACTGCTGGCAGCCCTCTGTCCTTTTCCAGATGGAGAGCTGCCAGCAGCCATACTGGCGGGCGGCGGGGAAGTGGAGGTTGCTCCACCTCCACCGCCACGTCAACAGAACACCGCCCACCGAACCACGTTCTGTGATTCGGCGTGGCGGTGTTCTGTTGACGGTGTGGTGGCGGCGGAGCAGCCCCCATGGGTCCCGTCCCCTCCCGGAAGATCAACGGACAAGGTAAGTTGATTGTCCGTTAGGGGGGGGGGGTGGGGGTGTTGTGTGATGTGTGGGTGCATGGGGGTGTGCGTGTGAGTATGTAGAGGGGGTGTGTGAGTGCGTGTATGCATGCGGAGGTGCAGTGTGAATGGAAATGTGTGTGTGTCTGTCTGTATGTATGTCTGTATGGATGTGTGCGTGTATGAGGGTGTGCATGTATGACTGTGTGTGTGTCTCTTGGCATGTTTGTTTGTGTGTGTGTGGGAATGTGTGTTGGTGGTGCCTGCATGCATGTCGGATGTGTGTCTGTGTTGTGATGTCGGGGGTAAGGTGGGAAGGGGGGGTCCTTCCACCTTTGGGGCGTGGCAGGGGGGTGGGGGGTGTTGGGGACAGACTCGGGGGAGGGGGTGGGGGTGTCGGGGACGGACTCGGGGGAGGGGTGGGGGGTGTTGGGGACCGACTCGGGGGACGGGGGTGGCAGAGACCCCTATCAGTGCCAGGGAAGGAATTCCCTGGCACTGATAGTGCTTACCACCATGGATTTCATGGCGGTTCCAAACCCCATGAAATCCATGGCGGTAAGCCGGGTCATGATACCGCCGGCGATCTTGTGACGGCTGCCGGGCTGGAGACCCAAGTCTCCAGCCTAGCGGTCGTCTCCGCCATGGCGGTCTGATCGGAGAAGTGGCGGATGACCATGGCGGTAACCGCCATGGTCATAATTCCAATTTGTTTACCGCCAGCCTGTTGGCGGTAAAACCGTCACTTCTCCGTCAACCACCAGGGTCGTAATGACCCCTTATATCTCTGTTGGTGTGGTTATGCTCTATGAAGTGATTCATCATGCATGTGAAGCTCTTCACACACCTTAGGGTAGTTTGGTATTCACTTATCCTAATACAGGTTTCGCGTGAAGTCATTCCTATATATGTTAGTGAGCAAGGGCATGTATTCATGTCATTTTTTCACTGGTATAATTTGTGAGATATTTAATAATCCATGGGCCGTCCATCCAAATATTTATCTCTTTGTATGCTTTTGGGAAATCTATCTGACTGCTCCTTGGGATAAGTTTCCAATAGAGTCTCCCTGTTATTATTCTGTGAATGCCTCCTAGCTCGTTTTACGATTGTTTTAGGGTACTTGAGAGGTATAACTTTGTTGGTAACTCTCAACCTGTTCACTGAATGTATGAGTAACTGAACAGTTGCGTCTGATTCGCAAACATCGTTCAAATGGTACAGTCTCTCTAAGTGCTCTAGGATGATGGCTGTCAAATTGCAGTAAGTTATTTTTGTCTGTAGGTTTCTCATAAACTTTTGTCAGAAACTTTCTTTCTTTAATCTGTATGTCTTAACCTAGAAAAGTGATAATTACCCACCTGCTGATGGTATGTGTAAATTTTAAGTAGGTGTCTCTGGTATTTATCCAGCTAGCAAAACTCTAGGATAACTCAATATAACTGCACCAGATTATAAATACATCATCAATGTATCTGCACAAAACAATATTGGACCTGTAAGGGTTATCTGGAGTACAGATGTTGTTACACACAAATTGATGTACATATAGATAGGCCAGGCTTGGGGCAAAAGTACTGCCCATTGAAGTTACTTGTATTTGGTGATATGACGTCCTGTAATACTCAAAAAAATCTTCTGTAAGGACTATTATAGCACATTCTAAAACAAAATGGATAGGAGTGATAGAGTAAATCTCAGTGTTCCTCGGAATAGTTTCAATGACCAGTAATGTTCGTTCTTGTGGAATACTGGTACACAATGCCTCAATATAAATCGTGATTATTATATTAGTGTTGGAATTAATGCTGAGGTGCTTCAAAATACAAAGGACATCTTTGATTTCCTTAAGAAATTATGGCATTTCTCTGACCAAAGGCTTAAGGAACCAGTCACACAATTGAAACAATGGTTCCAATATAGACTTGTAATATAGACATATATATATATAGACACCCGCTCAGCACGCAAGCACGCCATCAAAGTCTGGGACCTGCTCGACTCCACCTCCCCGGACGTGGCCTTTCTAACCGAAACTTGGTGGAACGACTCCTCAGCACCCGACATCGCCATAGGCATCCCAAACGGATACAAAGTCGCTCACCGAGACAGCACCAACAGAACCGGAGGAGGCATAGCCATCGTCCACAAAGCCACCCTTGAAGTCAAAACCACCCTGGACGACTCCTTCAGCACTGCCGAACTCCTTCACTTCCAAGTCCGCACGGACCCCAACACCATGCTCAGAGGAACACTCATCTATAGACCCCCAGGACCCAAGGCACCTTTCAGCAACGCCATTGCTGAACTGGCCAGCAAACACGCACTCGCCTCCACGGACTACATCCTCCTTGGGGACCTGAACTTCCACCTCCAAAACAACAATGACATCAACTCCACCACCCTCACCGAAAATCTTGCCACTCTCGGCTTCACACTGCTCGTCAACACACCCACCCACACAGCCAGTCATACCCTTGACCCTATCTTCTCCACAATCAACCACGTCACCTTCAACCATACCACCGAACTCTACTGGACGGACCACCACTGCGTCCGCTTCACCTTCAAGAAGCAGACAGAACACCACCTCACCGAACAACCACCCCGCCGACGATGGGGTAAAGTCATCGAACTTCAACTGTCCAACGCCATAGCCCAGAAACCGCCCATCAACCCCACCGACCCTGACATCGCCGCACACAACCTCAAACTATGGATCAACGACTGCGCCGACCGCCTTGCTCCACTCAGAAAACCCTCCAACAACCACATCAACGAAAAAGCCACCTGGTTCACGTTCGACCTCCTAGCCTCCAAACGCCACTGCTGAAAACTCAAGCAAATATGGCTACTAGAACGCACTCCAGACAACCACACAGCACTCAAGGATGCCCCACGCAAACACCACCAACTCACCAGGCTAGCAAAAAGATCCTCCTTCAAGACCCGCCCAGAAAACAATGCCCACGACTGCAAAGAACTTTTCAGCGTTGTAAAAGAACTCTCCAACCCAAACACCACCGTCAACAACATCACCCCCTCCCAAGAACTATGTGACGCCCTAGCAACCGCCTTCCACCGAAAAATCACGGACATCCACGACAGCTTCAACTCCCCTCACACTACGGACGCTCCTACCCCACCCACCACGAACTCCACCCGCTCCAGCCGACTGACCTCCTGGACCATCATCAGTGACGACGAAACCCGCAAGTCCATGAACTCCATCCACTCCGGATCACCATCAGACCCCTGCCCACACCACATCTTTAACAAAGCAGAAACAGCCATCGCACCACACCTACGGAAAGCCATCAACATCTCCTTCGAAACTGCAAGATTCCCAGAAAGCTGGAAACACGCTGAAATCAACTCCCTTCTCAAGAAACCAAAGGCGGACCCCAACTTCCGGCCCATCTCTCTGCTCCCTTTCCCGGCAAAGGTCATCGAGAAAATCGCCAACACTCAGCTCACCCGGTACCTCGAAGACAACAACATCCTCAACCCCTCCCAGTCCGGCTTCAGACGCAACTACAGCACGAAACCGCCCTCCTCGCCGCCACAGACGACATCAGAAGCCACCTCGACAATGGAGAAACATCAGCCCTCATCCTCCTAGACCTATCATCCGCCTTTGACACCGTCTGTCACCACACCCTAAAATCCCGCCTCCACACAGCAGGAATCCAGGACCAGGCCCTCAAATTGACCGCATCCTTCCTCGCCGGCAGAACCCAAAGAGTCTACCTCCCCCGTACCAATCCAAAGCCTTCAACATCATCTGCGGCGTACCCCAGGGCTCAGCCCGACGCTGTTCAACATCTATATGGCCCCCCTCGCACAAGTGGCCCGTCAGCACAACCTCAACATCATCTCCTACGCCGACGACACCCAACTCATCCTCTCCCTCACCAAGGACCCGCACACTGCCAAAACCAACCTCCACGAGGGACTAAAAGCCATCGCCGACTGGATGAGAGACAGACGGCTAAAACTGAACTCGGACAAAACAGAGGTCCTCATCCTTGGGCGCACCCCCTCCGCCTGGGACAACTCATGGTGGCCGACCACACTTGGTCCCCCACCAACACCCACCGACAGCGCACGAAACCTCGGCTTCACCCTCGACCCCTCACTCTCCATGTCAAAGCAGGTCAGCGCCATCTCCTCCTCCTGCTACAACACCCTCAGCATGCTCCGCAGAGTTTACAAATGGATCCCAACTCCTACAACGCCTCCAACGCATCCAAAACGCCTCCGCCCGACTCATCCTCAACATCCCTCGCCACTTCCACATCACCCCCCACCTAAGAGACCTTCACTGGCTCCCCGTCAACAAGAGGGTCACCTTCAAGCTCATCACCCACGCACACAAGGCACTCCACAACACCGGACCAACAGACTCAGCTTCTACATCCCCACGCCAACCTCGCCCTCGCCTCCATCCCCCGCATCCGGCGCAAATCTTCCAGCTGCAGATCATTCTCGTACCTCGCTGCCAAGACCTGGAACACCCACCCTTCGGATCTACGACAGACCCAGGACCTTCTTTCCTTCAGAAAACTCCTCAAGACTTGGCTCTTCGAGCAGTAGCAGCACCCTCCCCCCCCACCCCAGCACCTAGAAACCCTCACGGGTATGTGGCGCGCTTTACAAATTGATTGATTGATACAAGTTACTATTGGTGTCCCGAGAGGTGGGCACTTGTTTTTGTAGATTTTGGGAAGGAAATATTAGTGAGCAAGCGGCTACAAGAAAATCAGTTTCTTTTTCAGTAATCAATCTCATTGCCTGAGCCTCTTTCACCACATTTCTTATGGTGGCCTTTTGATGGGGACTGGGGTCTTTCGTGAGAATTCTATAGCTCTTCCTAACTGAATGAACATGTTTACACTCTTTGTCATACATTTCATATGGCATGACAACAATTACTCTTCCTTTGTCCACCGTTTTCATGAACACATTGTAATTATTCTCAAGGGTCTTAAGAGCAGCTTTCTCTTGGTTAGGCAGATTTTGTTAGACGTTTTTATAGGTGGTCTCAATATCTTCAATTTCCCTGATAATGGCTAATTCAGAGGTTTGTACTGATACAGGGATAGCCTGTGTCGGGGTTGGAAAGTGGACCTATTTCTAAGCCCTGTGTACTTGAAAGCAGTCTGAGACTCTGGAGTGTTGTGAAAAAAGGCCCTAGGCGTCATCTTTTGAAAAAATTGGACCACTTCGAATCTCACATTGAATCTGTCTATTTGCAGTGCTGGGATGAATCTTAACGCCTTATTCAAGACTTCAAGCTCCATCTCTGTGGTTGCAAATGTGTGTAGGGGTGAGGCAATGAGCCTAATGGGTATCCTGAGTGTGAGTGGCCCTAGGGTGCCAAATATGGTCGATATTGATTTTGCATTTCTTCATCCCGATTATTGCTGCTCCCACCAGTGCAAAAAGATCAATCAAATGGTGTAGCTTATCTCCTAGTGTATTGTTTTTATCTTTGTTGTTGTCTATTCTTGTATGTTGATATTTGGACTATTGTTTAAAGATTACTTTCACTGGTCTGTATCTTTGTGTCTATCAACTCTGATATTCTCTTTGAAGTATTGATGATCAGTACCAGCCAGTCCTTTGTGCATTTCCAGATGATGTAGGATCATTTGATGCATCTAAGGGTCCAACTGTCATTAGAGGAAAGTGCTTGATGACCAATAATGAATATGACACCCAGATGGGTGTGTGAAGTAATTCTGTATATTTTTCCTAACATTCCAGGGTTGCAGCCTAACATTAGGATCTGGGTTTGTCCTCTAAAAAGAGGTATTATTCCATACTGAGGGTGCAGAGGTATTTCATTCAACCTCATATTAGATACATTTGCCTGATGTGGTAGTGACATTCAGTTGGAAGAGTACAAATGAAAGCAGCCCAATTTCTTCTCTCATTCCCTGTGCCCTTTTAAATGTAAGGGTTGTGTATTAAAGAACCGCATATCACCACTACATACAATGCCACAACAACAACACACATTATACAACGAAGTGTGCACCATTTAGATAGAGATTTTGGAGCGTTCCTCTTCAGCCAGTAGCTTTTGCATAGCATTCGACAGATGTGTACAGTTTTCAGCAGTTGGAGTTTGAAGTAGTGATTGGAAAAAAAAAATTCTTTTTTATTTATGTTGTGCTTATCTGATGATGTATTGCATATTAATGTAACCTTAAACAGAGCTGCTGTTGTCATATGCCTTATTGCTTTGATTACTTTTTCCACCCAAGCCAGTAACAGTATTTGGACCTCCGCTCACCCCAATCTTAGACGGCATTTGAGGAGAGTTCCAGCAGTGTGTAGCTCACATTAGTAGCTCTGGAGATGCAAATACTCTGCGTGCTGCCCCGCAGATTCCCACTAGGCAAAAAAGCTGCTGGGCTTCCTGCTTGGCAGTGATGTGGTAGTGCCGTATAACACTTGATGAAAAAGAATGCCCCACATGCAGCTCTCGCACCGAGCACCATCCTGGGATACAAACCCGGTGCGGAGACTGCTGTGAATAGGGAGCAGGTAGCAAAATGTTCCTCAACATGTTTTCTAAGGTTGCAAGACATGCAGGTGGCATCATGCTCAGTTCTTGAGTTGTTAATTATCATTATTGATCACACTCTCCTTCATGAGTACTTCTAGTTCTGTGTCTGAGAATTTCTGCTTCCTCTTCTTGTAAGTTTCCCCTCTAACTGTCTCTTGACTTACTTTCTTGCTGCATTGTGCTTTCTACTTCTGAGGACATCTTCTGTGGGTTCTCCTAGCCAGTAGAGTGATCTTGGGGTTGTATTTTCCAGCTCTGATGTCATCAGTTGGTGCACAAGTCCCAATTTGCAACAGTTGATTCACAATCAATAATGAATAGCAAAATGGAAATACCAAACATTGATTATAGGAAACTGCAAATTGGCCCTGACAGTGTTTGGTATCTATATATCTGAGGTCCCATTCAGTGTTGCCAGATTGGGCTATTTCCCGCACAAGTGGGTGTCATTTTTCCCATTTGTGTGAGAAAATAGTCAACTGGCGGGAGGCTATTTTTTGGGCTGCTTTTTTAATGATGTGCAGATTTTTTTTCCTCGGGCGGCGCCTCCGCTCCTGTGCAAGTTCATTGCCATCATGGTCAATGAACTTGCAGTTTGTACGCGTCACTCACATCACTCCGACTCGTCCGTCACCGTCTCTGACGGTCACGAGTCTCAGAGTGTGCGCCTGCGCAGCAGCACAGCGCGCTGCCACGCTGAGATGACTGACAGCCACACGTTGAGATGACTGACAGCCACACACTGAGCCTGCCTGCCTGCCTCTGCGGCAGTGCGCCGCGGCCTGTGCCTGCGCGGCACAGTGGCGGCCGCGGTCTGTGTAAGCCAGGCAGCGCTGCGCACTGTGCGCAGTGAAGTTGTTGGGTGGGTGGGATCACATCGACAGTTCACGTTATGTCATGTCACTGCATCACTCACTCTCCTACGTGAGTGAGAGTCAGAGTCGGTGTCGTGACTCATGACTGACGGTAAATCGTCGCATGAAAATTGTTGTTTGGGCAGAGAGTCAATCTAGGTGCGCGCAAAAGCGCTACCAATAGACGCCCCTGCAAAAAATTATTGGTCTGCCCCCGCAGCATTATTTAAAATGCTGGCTGCGATGCGCTGTCTCTCACTGGCTGTACACGTGCCACATGGTGGTGTCTTGTGTGTGTGGGTGGCTCTTCTGTTGGTGCCGTGAGCCTCAGCCTGCACATGTGTGGTGGTGGGCCCCCCTAGAAAAGTCTCTTCCTGAATTGACACCAGCCCCAGAGTGCGACTGCGAGATTGGGGCCCGAGATACCCCCCTGGCCCCTTTCTGTTGTGTAGGTGCTACCTATGGCCCCTACCTACACTGACGTGCGGCCGGTTGGTGCGCAGCTGCAGAAGACAAGGTAAGTGTACTTCAATTTGTGCCTTTGTGACTTGTGAGTCATTGTATTCCTTATTTTTAATATTCAGGGGCTAATTGTGTATTGGGAGTGCATAGGATGTAAAGCATGGCAGGATTGTATAAGAATGAGTGGCATCCAGGGTGCCATAGCCAGTGCTTAATTTGTAAATAAAAATGTGCTGGTGTCCAAAGCTCTCCTCTTAAACACGCGGCTGCTGCAATTAAATGTGCAAACACGGAATACTAGGGCAGCGTAATCCTGAAGCCATGTTGGGCCTCTTTAGTCCTTTTTAAGTCAGTCCCTGCCATTTCACCTCACTCCTGCAGCTTTCTGCTCTCTCTCTTTCTGACGCTTTTTTTCATTTTTGCATTCCTCCGTCTTTCCCATTTGTGACTTTTGCTCGCAGTAAATGCTTGAGGCAGGAAAAAAGAGTGCTGTCCCTCAAAAATAAGTGCTGGTGCTCCGCAGAGGAAACAACAAACACTAATTAAGCACTGGATGGAATCACATGAAGGTTGGTGATGACAAAGAGTTATTGTTTTCGACTCGTAATGCAAGGGGGTTACCAGCTGAATTGTGCAATGTGTGCTTTGCAGGGCAGTGAAATAAAAATAAATCATTCAGTTTGGGTATTACTTAAACCATTTTATCTGAAACCTTTTTGCATGTTTGGTAGCAGTCTATCTTATACTGCCAGTAATGCAAGTTTAGCCTAATGACTTACATTTGCACAGCACACAATTCTCCATTACAGCAACAAAGATTTAATTATGTGGCTGTTTGGTTACACACAGACCTTTCAGTGCATTAACTAATAGAGGTTTCCTAATATACAGTGATTAACTTAACTTTTTTATTTTTTAGCTTAAGGCATGAGTTATGTATGTGGCTACCTGAAAGAGAATATATATATATTTTTTTGCCTCACGTTTAACCCCGCCCCATTGCATGCAGCATCAGTGTTCCGATACTTTTTTTAATGCACTTTGAGCTGTGTGCTCAGCTGATTTATTCATTTATTTCACTCCAGTTGCAGGCAGTGCAAGCACAAATGTGGTCTCATTGGCTGAGCTAAGCGAAATGAGGGTACATGGTCAGTGCTCAGCCTCACTGCATGGTTCTGTTCGTGATCTTAGTGCCTAAATTATTCACATCACTTCCTGTCATGCTCTGCTCAGCGTAGCCATTGCTTGCATTTGACACAAAACACTCGTCTTTACCATAATTTAAGTTTAAGTTCACAGAGTTTGGGTCACTGTATTCTGGCCTCTGGTAGGAAATGTTTGCTTCAGTCTACGATTGCATTATTTCAGTGTTTAAAGTTTGAGCTACTTTTTGGGCTGGATCCGGTTCATTTGGGCTTACTTTGGGCTGGTTGTTCAACAGCTTTGGGCTTCAGAAGGCTTTTAAAATCTGGCAATTCTGGTCCCATTATCACGATCAGTTGATTTTTTCTATTTTCACATCACAAATCCAATGGTAGTGCAAGCCACTAGTTCTCAAACGTAGTATGTAGAAACATGAAAATTCTGCACTCTAGGATAGTTGTACCTGGCAAAATGGCTTAACAAGTGAAAAAATGTTGTGACCTCAGGTGTATAAGTTAGAATCATAGTAAGCTTTCCTCAGTCTTTCATCCTTCCATTGTCATTAAATGATACTATTACCCACATTATTAACACTATACAAAGAAGACAAAACCCGTGATACAGAGTATTCTATTATTAGCTTTCATTTAACTCTATGTTACTTTATGTGTTTATAAGCCACACGTGGCGTCACTGGTATGACCTTGTGGTGCCAATCAATTCAATTCAAAGAAGCTTTATTGCGGCTACAAGAGCCAAAAAAGCGCGAGCAGTAATAAATACAAATAAATGCACATGATAAAATAAAATTGCAGGTAAATATGGTGATAAAAGGGAATAAAATAAAAATAAAAATTAAAATGGAATAAAAATGAGATAGAATAAAATGGAATGAAATTAGATAAAATGAAATGAAGTGAAATGCACTCTGCAGGATGTTGGGACAGTCTTATTTGGAGTCTTTGTCCAGGAGAGTTTTCCCTCTAATAAGCCAACTAGCTCCGAGGAATTTAGCGATAGCGATCACTAGCGTTGGCCTGGTGTCTGATCTAAGGATTCGCAGAGCTAGCGCAGAGCAGCGTGCTCCCAGTAGTCTGCATGCCGGGGCCAGCCATTTCCTACGGGGGGCAGTATACGCGGGGCATGCAAAAAGGAGGTGAGGGAGATTCTCCACGGGGGCTTTGCAAGCAGGGCATGCGGTGGATTCGTTGTGTGACCAGCTGCTGGTGAAAAGTCTTAATGGGAGTGTTCCAATGCGGAGCTGGAAGTACAGTTTCCTTTCCCTTGGGGCCGTGATTAGGTCCCAAAAAGTTTCGTACTTGCATGACTCTTTTAGGTTGGCAAAGTCACAAGATAATGTAGTGTGGAGTGCAGCCCGAGTGTCTTCGTTGTTGGCCCTTTGCCAGTAAAGTTTCTTTAGTTCGCTTTTCGAGGGAAAGACTGACGTGGCTGGTGAGTTCCAGAGATCATCGAGCCCGATAGAGTGGAGTAAATCCTTGATGGATCGTAGCCAGGGGATTCTGTGCAGGTGGTCGGCTTTTAGGATGACCTGTAGAGCTTCGGTGAAGATGACAAGTTCCGGAGTGGTCCAGAGACGCCGCCAGTACAGCAGAGGTCGCAGGCGGGCTTTGTGACCAATGCGTTTGATGCCGAGGTCCTTGAAAAGAGGGAACAGTGGGGTGCTTAGCGGAAGGGACACAAGGTTTCTTAAGAAGTTGTTTTCAGCGGTGGTTAGGTCTTGGGTTTTGGTATAACCCCAAAGTTCAGCCCCGTAGAGCGCTGAGGAAACTGCCTGGGCTTCGTATAATTGTAATGCTGGGCGAATTGGTTTTGTGTGTGAGAGGTGGAAGTTTTTTAGTAGAGCCCCAGTTGTTTGTCTTAATTTAAGGGCTTGTTTTCCTATGTGTGGCTTCCAGGACATGTTGTCAGTGAGTGTTATGCCCAGGTAGCTGAAAATGCCCACCTTCTCGAGTGAGGAGCCCTCTAAAGTAAATTTCCCTTTGAAAGATCTGTGGGGATTATGGGTCATTAGTTTGGTTTTTGTTGCGTTGATTTCGAGTCCCTGGGATGAACAGAAATGCTCGAAGCACGCAAGGAGTTTCCTTAGACCACTAGGGGTTTTAGATATCAGAAGAGTGTCATCGGCAAAGAGTAAGACTGGGATTTTTTGTGTGCCAAGTGAAGGTGCGTCAGCCTGCAGTCTGAGGAGGGAGGGGACAATTTCGTTGATGTACAGGGAAAAGAGGGTCGGGGCAAGTACGCAACCTTGCCGCACACCCCTAGAGACGTGGATTCTATCGGTAAGTTGGCCCTTGTTGCCCCACCTGACTTGTGCGTAGTTGTCCTCGTGGTGCCAATCAGTTTGTCACCTTCTCACACTGGTTTTGTTGATTCAGCTGAAAACCAAAGACTGTTGCTCTTTGTAAGTTGTGGTAACTACAAGATAGTGTGATGTTATTTGATGTCTTATTTTTCTAATTATATGTATTATTAGGTTAGTGGTTTTGGGTGAAGAGCTAGTAAAGATGTTCAATCACTCACTGAGTTATTCGCATTTCATATTGCATCGGGGATATTCAGTGGTGCTGCTGACGTCTGCTAGCGCGTCAGACCTTAAGAAGTATACTTACAAGGGGACGCGATTAGGTCGATGAACCTTTTGACTCGCAATTAAGATGTTCTTACCATAGCTCCAGTACATAATCAATAATCAATACACAATAATCAACAATCATTAATAATCAATAAAATCAAAAATCAATGGAGTCAGTAATTGTCACGCACCAGGACCTTTCAGCTATGAATCACCACAACTTTAGTAAGGTGTAGTAAGTTTATTTCCATATATGAACAATGCTAAAATCATGTAGATTAATCTCAAAATCGAATGAAACATATAAAAACAATACTGGCTTTCCAAAGCGGCAGACGAAACGCAATCTAATCAAAGCTTGAATTACAACACATTCTAAAGTTACAGTGCAAATCACTAGCAGAGTCACCTGCGTTAACGAGATGTAATACATGTAGAAAAGCAGAGGAATCCATCAACCATTAGTCTCTTTCGTCATAAGTCAAAATCATCAACTGACACCAGATTAGCATCAGCATGTTGGGCTTCATGCAAAACAATTTAGTAGCACCAATGTGGAAAACATCTAACTATGATAGAGTCATAGACAAAACAGCGTAGTTGGTACCTAGAAAGAAAAAGCAAAGATACATAATAATCACAGTTTTATCGCGTTATACCTATCCTCGATATGGGTCAGCAAAGCATAATCAGTCTTCGTCCTCAGGACATCAGCCAAACAGCAAGGCATCAGGCTCTCGGTCAGGGAATATGAGCCCAATGTCGGAATGAATGTCCCTCTCCTAAAGTGTCTCTGAAGTCTCTTCCCTATGCGGCGTTGTTAGATCAAAGTCACCTAAACTGTCCCCTAATTCCCTATTGGTCAGTTAATCGTATGCTCACACTTTGTCCAATAACATTACTATACCAATTCTATAAATTGTAGTATTTCTATGTTCTCATACAATTGATTGGTCCCTCTTACGATGTTCTCATCATCCGGCTTGCCAGGTAACAATGTTGTTGCAGCTTCCACTCTGGTCAGTATCTTCATTGTTCTTGTCCTGGGAAAGTCAGTTTCACACACATTACACATAAAATGTTGCATTAGCAAGAACATCATCTCCTAGCAGTCGGTTCACACAAAAAGCTTCTGTTAAGTACATTTAACAATGCAATAGACACTTCACAGTTTAATTCACTTGGTCAGCATTTTTCCTTAAATGCTAAGAAATACAGCTTCTGCATGAGGCCTGGCAAAATAGGCCAAGACACTCTCTAAGTTAAGGCCTACAACTTATGAGCTAAAGCATACGTCATAACCTTTAAAATAGTATATTACTGCATTAGTCTAACACATATTTAATATATCATAAGTATTAATCATTAATTAGTACATTCCATTAACATTGGTGACCATTCTTCGAGGTCACATTTTCAAACGCATGCATTATTTTTCTATGTTATTTACTGTTGACTGATAGTGGATGTTGATGCAATGGGTGAATCCTGCTGTGGTCATGCTGATTGCGATCTCAGAGACATATCTCTGCTGTGTTCGAATCAAAATGAATTTAATGGTGCACTAATAACAATACTCGAATAGTAATAAAAGTCCAATGTGTTGTCCTGGAGGTTTGTGTGTGTTGGTATTTAGTGGAAAGTGCTGTTAACAGCATGTTGAAATCCAAGTATGTGGCATGTCTTCTCTGTGTTGTTTTTGTCTACAAACACATCCGTTATTTTCCATAGAAGGTTGTGTTGAAGTCAGTTGTAGTTGTGACAGCAGCTAAGGCATATCTGAGTTGTGTTGAGTAGTGTACTGTTGAGATAACCTAAGGAGTCCCACTTAGGAAAGATCCTGATATTCCTGGCAATCAAGGACTAGAATAGATTGCAGTCAATTAAAACAAGCAGTGGAAACATGAAGAGGTCTGGGCTTTCAAATCACGAGGTATTGGCTTTGCTAATGTTTTTTATCCACTTGCATGGCTACATGAGTCAATATCCATGCCTTCTGTGGGGCCGGAGTGGCACATTCAGTGTGTCTAAGAGGGAGCTAGAGTAATGGAACCCTGCGGGGTCCATTTTGGAAGCCCCGGGCTTGGTCCTGTCCACAAAATGGAGGTGTGGTGGTTTTTCCTGACAGTAGAAGCATGTTGTTGGCATTCCTGAAGTTGCATGAACAATGAACTTTAGAAAGAGGAGATAGGTCCACTTTAGAAATTGGATTAGGTCCTCTTACTGAGAGGGACTGCTGGTTAGTCTCCTTGTAGCCTTGAGACCCACACAGGTGAGTAGCGCGCTTTATAAATGTTAATGATTTGATTTGTAGCACTGCTATTTGGTAGATGATAGTGGTGAAGGTTAGGACTGCAGTTTCTGTTGTTCATGATGAGAAGGGCCCTTTATGTACCTCTGTGTGCCTCTTTCATGGGTGCCCTAGACTGGAATACCCTGCAGTGAGGAGCATCACTCTGCACAAAGGCAGTGTCTGGCTAACACTCTGGAGAGAACAGACACACAGAAAACCAACCCAAACTGACTGCTTAATTTCTATAGTGAGAGCCGCTGACCCAGTTATTGTCCAGTTTAAGGTTCTCTTAAACTGAGGAAGGGAATGCTCCACAAAATACCCAAAGTACTACGGTGAAACCAGAGCTGGTACCTTCTTATCAGCCAGCTTCTCTGAGATGAGGAAGCATTAAATGAAGCCTAGTCTTGCTGGAAGAGGCTCTGGCCAAGGCAGATTGAAGCCAAACTGAGAGAGAGAAGGAGCCTGCCAACCATGCAGAGGTGTGACTGACTGGAAGCACCAGAGCATCTGCACCCCTGTGGTTGTGTGGTCTGATGGCTGAAGGAAGACTGGATAAAGCAATCTGCATGGTCTAAAGCTGTGTGCAGCAGTTTCTACCCCAAAAAAGATTCTAGGGGAAGTGTGGTCCGCAGTGGTCTCCATTGCCATTAAGAAATTGTGACTGAGGTAGGAGGTGTCACTGTTGAAAAGTGCTTGAGGCAATGCAAGCCACCAAGGATTTTGAGGCAGTGTGCCGTTGAGGAATTTGTGCTGAGGCAAAAGTAAAGTAGTGGTAACTAGGCAGACCATTCCACTGCCATCCAAGCCTGTTCCCAAGATGTGTTATGCTGCTGCAACCGAGACCCTGCTGAGGCTGCCCTCATGACACCAGGACCTTTGAATTTGGGATGCCCCCTCCTGCACTTACCTGTGACTCAGAAGGTTTTCAATTGCCAGTGTCATAGCCTACCTGTGAGATGTTAGACTTCAGGTCCAGCCCTCCTCCAGAATGTGTGGTGAGGCTTTGTTAGCATGTCTGGCCTTAATAAGTAAACTTACACGGAGACGCGAATAGGTCGGTGAAACCTTTGAGTCGCAATTAAGATGTTCTTACCATAGCTCCAGTACATGCAAATCAATGATCAATAACCAATAGACAATATCAATAATCAGCAACAATCAAATACAGTAATAATCAATAGATTCAATAATTGTCACGCACCATGACCTATAAAACACAAATAACCACACCTTTTAGTAAAAGTTTGAATATTTATTTCCCTATATTAACAATACTAAGGTCATGTAGATTAATCTCAAAATCAAATGAAACACATGCAGAAACAATACTGGCTGTCCAAAGTGGTGGAGGAAACGTAATCTAATCAAAGCTTGAACTAGAACACATTCTAAGGTTACAGGGTAAATCAATAACAAAGTCAACTGCGTCAAAGTGATTACATACATTCGAATTCAGCAACGAAATTCATCAATCATTATTCCCTATTAGCATAATTTAATTAATGAGGATCCTTAACTAACACCAGATTAGCATTTGCATGTTGTGCTTCCTGCAAAACAATTTAAAAACATACATTTTCAAAACATCTATCTATGGCGCTATCAAACAGTGCCGTTGGTACCTAGAAAGGAAAAGCAAATATGCATAATAATAACAGTCTAATTCATAATACCTATCCTCAGTATGGATCAGCAAGCCGAGTCAGTCTTCGCCCTCAGGACATCAGTCGATCAGCAAGTCATCAGGATTCAGCATCAAAGTTCAGAAAATGCAAAGTCTTAAAGCATTAAAGTTAAGCTCGTCTCTTAGACAAGATGCAAAATGTGCAAGAATGAGCTATCCCTTTCCTGTGCAGTTCTGTTAAATTAAAAACCAGTAAAACGATTTCCCAAATCCCTATTGGCCAATTAAACGTATGTTCACACTTTGTCCAATAAAACTAAAACTCCAAAGCTATAAATTATACTATTAGTCCGTTCATATGTCGTTGATTGTTTGTCCTGCAATGTCCTCATCATCCGGCTTGTCAGGTAACAATATTGTTGCAGCTTCTATTCCAGTCAGTGCCTCCATTGTTCTCCTCCTGAGAAAGTCAGTCTCACACGCATTACACACAAAATGTCACATTAGAAAGGACAGCATCTTCTAGCAGTTGGTTCTCATGGTAAACGATTGTCAGCTACAAGCACATTTAAGCAATGCAAATGGAAAATCACAGTTTAACTCTCTAGGACAGCCATTTATTAAAAATTAAGAAATACTGATTTGAAGTACTGCTTTGAAGCCTGGTAAATAGGCCAAGACATTTGTTAAATTAAGACATACAATTAATAAAGCTGGGATTTTATGCATATCCCTTAATATGACATATTAGTACATTAGTCAAACATATATTCAACATTTTACAGTATTAGACTATTAATAAGTACACTTCGTGAACATTGGCAGCCACTCATCGTAATCACATTCTCAAATACGTGCATTATTTTTTTACTTTATTATGTTCTCTACACAAATCCCTTCTTCAGAATACATGAACACTCATTAATAACTTTTGTTAATACACCTGCGATAGCCCCTTCTGCTGGTACATCTCCTCCTAGAATGGGAGTGAAGCAAGAAATGTACTATGGGTCTTCCCCAGAATCTGGAAACTGGTATCTGAGGCCTGTGACGTGATAATACAGGTCACTACTAAGTGCTAGAACTGAACTCTGGGGTGAACTGCACTTCACCCTTTATGCATGCCCAAGGGACACTCAAATCTCTAGAGGGAGACCCCCATAGACCCTCCAAAAGGGGAGAGGGACACTTGAGAGATAGGTGAGGTGGGGCACATTACAAAGTGCAGTAGCCCAAGCCCCAGTACAATAATTGTGACTTTTTTATATGCTATGAAGCATTATGTTCTAAGGTTCAGATTTAGCAACAATTTGAGCTGGTGCTAAGGCATCAAAAGTGATGCAAACTGGTGCTGTGAATTTGGGATTTACCTTTCAGCATGTAGGGGATCCCATGGGTGGTGCATGGGCATCCCCACACTACTACCTATAATTTTGATGCAAAGCCCTATCTAACAGGACACTGCACTAAAACAATCCCTCTTTGAGGTATGTCCAAAGTAAGAGAAACAGTTTTTTCCAAACTTATCCCAAGTTGTTTCTGTGCTGCACTGTACAGCACACATGCTAAATTTGAGACATTAGACATCCAAAGCCTCAAACAGTGCCTACACATAATACAGACCTGAATGTCCCACACCTGCCTCAAGCACTCAACCCTACCAAGACTGAATTCCTGTTCTCTGTCATAAACAGCAAACAAGAATCAGTACAAACCTGGATTAACCACTTTGTTGCCAGGCCTTTTCTCCCTCCTCTGCCAAGCCTTTTTTTGGCTATTTGGGGGAGTTCGCACTTAGGCCCTCATAACATTTTGTTCACATAGGCGATGCATGCCAAATGTGTGTCCTTTTTTCCAACATCCTACCTAGGGATTCTAGAGGTACCCAGAGTATGTGGGTTCCCCTGGAGCAGACCAAGAAATTAGCCAAAGTACAGCAAAGGTTTTGTTTAAAAAAAAAAAATGGGAAGAAAAAGGGCTGCAGAAGAAAGCTTGTGGATTTTCCCTGAAAATGGCATCAACAAAGGGTTTACAGTGCTAAAATCACCATATTCCCAGCTTTCCGGAATAGGCAGACTTGAATGAGAAAACCACATTTTTTCAAACGAATTTTGGCATTATACTGGGACATACCCCATTTTTACTATTTTTTGTGCTTTCAGCCCCCTTCCAGTTAGTGACAGAAATGGGTGTGAAACCAATACTGGATCCCAGACAGTTAAACATTTCTGAAAATTAGACAACATTCTGAACTCAGCAAGGGGTCATTTGTGTAGATCCTTAAAGGTTTTCATATAGAAAGTAACAGCTAAAATAAAAAAAATAACAGTTCCACCCTGGGGAGTGCAAAGCCACAGTCTCTCAAGTGGATAACAGTCTCCACTGGTTCTGGAGGGGGCATGGTGCCCAGAGTGCTTCATATTGCTAAGGACAGAGGTAGTGGATGGATCTCTCTTCTAGTTCTGGAGGGGGCATGGTGCCCAGAGTGCATCATCCTGCTAAGGACAGAGGTAGTGGATGGATCTCTCCACTGGTTCTGGATGGGGCATGGTGCCCAGAGTGCTTCATCCAGCTAAGGAAAGAGGTAGTGGATGGATCTCTCCACTGGTTCTGGAGGGGGCATGGTGCCCAGAGTGCTTCATTCTGCCTAGGACGGACTCAGTAGCGTCAGTGCCCTTGGCGCTCATGGGCCAGCGGTGCTTGAGGCGGCGGTGCCCTGTTCAGCGGTTCTTGAGGCGGTGGTGCCCTGTTCAGCGGCGCATGAGACTGCGGTGCCCTGTTCAGCGGTTCTTGAGGCGGCGGTGCCCTGTTCAGTGGTCCTTGAGGTGGCGGAGCGCTGTTCAGCGGTGCTTGAGGCGGCGGTGCCCTGTTCAGCGGTGCTTGAGGCAGCGGTGCCCTGTTCAGCGGTTCTTGAGACGCTGGTGCCCTGTTCAGCGGTGCTTGGAGCGGCGGTCTCCATTGCAGTGACTCAGCTGCTGGCGGTCCCTCATGGCCCAGCGGGGCTTTTGCTGGCGGTCCTTCATGGCCCAGCGGGGCTTTTGCTGGTGGTCCTTCATGGCCCAGCGGGGCTTTTGCTGGTGGTCCTTCATGGCCCAGCGGGGCTTGTGCTGGCTGTGGCCTCCTGGGCAACTGGGCTTGTGCTGGCGGTGGCCTCCTGGGAAGCTGGGCTTCTGCTGGTGGTGGCCTCCTGGGAAGCTGGGCTTCTGCTGGTGGTGGCCTCCTGGGCAACTGGGCTTGTGCTGGCGGTGGCCTCCTGGGAAGCTGGGCTTCTGCTGGTGGTGGCCTCCTGGGCAGCTGGGCTGGTGCTGGCGGTGACCTCCTGGGCAGCTGGGATGATGGCGGTCTTCTCCGCCGTGCTGCTCTTCCCAGACTTGCTGACTTTCTTGTGCCCCTTGCCCACCTTGGAAGGTGTCGCAGCTGACTCCACACTCCCACCTGTGCCCCTGGGAGCGGCTTTGGTGGCTGGGTCTTCCCCCTCTCCCGCTGGGCACTGGCCAACTTCTGATGCTTCACAGGTGGGGGGCTGTCTGTGCTGTGGCTCCGTGCCACACTGGCTGCCCTGGTGGCTGGTGCACTCCAGATTCCGGTGACTACAGGCACCACTGGTCCCGGAGATGTTGTGGCTGAGGTGCTAGTTCGTGACCTAGGAGACGGCCGGGTTGGGGGAGGTGTGGGAAAGAGGTCAAGGTTGGACAGGAAAAGTTTTTTTGACACACTGGGACGGGTAGCTGGAGGGGGTTTGGGAGTGTAGAAAGAGGTTGCGGTTGTAGGAGTTGTTCGTTTGCTGACTTTGGGTGAAGGTGCATGCGCTGGAGGCTGTCGTGAAGTGGATGGCTGTTGGGTGGGTGTGTGCCTTTGTTTGTGTATCTTGGGAGGGGGCGTCACAGACACACTGGGAGAGGACACAGGGGACGTGTGGTAGTGGGGGTTTTGACTGCACGTGAGCGGGGTGTGGTGGTGGGTGTGCTGGTGATGGTAGTAGTGGCTGTAGAGGTAGTGCATGCAGGTGTGAGTGTAGACGAGACAGGGAGGGAGACAAGGAGGAGGGGGACACAGTGGAGGCAGTGGATGTTGGTGTGTCTGCATGTGTCTAATGCTTGCGTGAGTGCCTGTGGGATGTGTGGTGCTTATGTTTGTCTGAGCTTCCCTTGTGTGTTGACGTGTGTGCATGCTGGTCTGTAGGTGTGCTTGGGATAGGCTGAAGTAGAGGGGATTGGGTCTGGGTGGAGGAAGTTGGAGGGGGGAGGCTAGAGACGGGGACAATGGCTGCCATCAGTGCTGAGGCCAGAATCTGAAAAGCTCGCTGAAGGGCCGCCTGACCAGAATGAATGCCCTCCAGGAATGCATTTGTTTGTTGCAACTGCCTTTCTACACCTTGGATGGCATTCAAAATGGTAGACTGCCCAACAGTGAGGGACCTGAGGAGGTCAATGGCCTCCTCACTGAGGGCAGCAGGGGTGACTAGGGCAGGGCCTGAGGTGCCTGGGGCGAAGGTGATGCCCACCCTCCCGGGAGAGCGGGCACAGGGCAAAGTCTGAGGGGCTGGTGGGAGGGCGGTGCTGGAAGGTGGGGTGGCAGCTGTACCTGTAGATGGGAGGGCACAGATGTTGCCGCCACCACAAGAGAGCTCCCATCAGAGGACGAGTACGTGTCACTGGTCTCAGCTCCTGTCCCCGCTGTGGAGCTCCCCTCGCCCTCCATCCCACTGGTGAACTTCGAGTCCGTAGTGTGGCCCTCCATGGCCATGTGGGATGCAGCCCCCTCGTGCCCCGGTGCCACTGCTCCTCCGCCTGATGATGCTAATGCACACAAGAACAGGGAGACCACAAAAAGGGGGGGACGACAGAAGAAAGACATGTTGAGTGAATGCATTACCGCTACCATTGGCGGACACGACAGATACAGAAGCCCCCTGCACTACGCAGCACTTTTGGGCTCCACTGTTCAATTCCTGGGAAATGGCCTACTAGGCTATGGACGACATCTGCACACATGGATGACACACCGGCATGACTGGGTGGAGTTGGCACTCTACAGAGGTGCGGTGGGGTGCCACATGGCCTGCCTTACGGAGGGATCTTGCCTACGGAACTCGTCCTGGCCTAGGGAAACCCACAGCCCACCTCCCCCACCCAGACACCTCCACTGCGTGCAAAATCAGCAGTATCCAAGTGTACTCAGCCCCTTGTGGCTGCTGTGATGCCCTCAAGCGCCAATCCAACTCCGGGTGCGCCACCGCCAGGATCCTGAACATCAGGGGGGTCATGGTGCGATGGGCACCCCTCCTACGTTGGGAGGCCATCCCCAGCTGAGCCTCCGCCGTCTTCTTGCTCCAGCAGTGAATGTCCTCCCATCTTTTCTGGCAGTGGGTGCTCCGTCTGTGGTAGACCCCAGGGTCTGGACGTCTTTGGCGATGGCAAGCCAAATATTTTTTTTTTCTGGTGGGCGCTGACCTACATGATTTGTATAGGGGGAAGAGAAAGTTATTACCAACTGCACCGTTAAAGTGATTGGCCCCCATCCCTACCCTTGCCATGTGGCACATGCACTCACCATTGTTTCATGCACGCCGCACTCTACCCCCTTCCTTCTTACATCCGCCCCTCTCCACACAGGCATAGCCCATACAGCATGCTCCCAGTGTACTTACCTGTTTGTCTGGAGGACCGTAGAGTAGCGTGTACTGGGGGAGGACCCCTTCCATGAGTTTCTCCAACTCCTCCAATGTGAAGGCAGGGGCCCTTTCCCCAGACACTCGAGCCATTGTGTCTTCCAGACCGAGGTCACATCAGCACTTGCAGTGTAGGTCCTCTCCTGTCGAAGATCAGGTATCGAGTGATTGAACAGACAGAAAATGGCGGTCGCGTCGGTGCGTACCGTCACCGCCGGCGTACATCGTCATTGGCTCCTGTGACCCATAGGGTCCAATGTTAACCAATGCAGCATTGCACCCCGGTCTTCGACCGCCTACCGCGACTGTGTGCAACGCCAGCGCAGTTAGCTCACATCCCATTGTCCCACTTTACAGGACAGGCAGCCGCCATTTCAGGGGCCCACATGCCTTCAATTTAAACTGCGTCACATATACCTAGGCCTAGACTCAACACACATACAGGCCACTTTTTAGATTATGAATGGTGTTCTGTGTATGCTGTGGGTATGTACCTCTGAGTTGTTTGACTCTGTGCTCGCTGTTGTCCTTCATAGGCACCGTCCGCTGGGATATGTGAGGAGATGGCGGCATCCTCCGGTGTACAGACCGTTGGTGGGCCTGTCGACAATGGAGGAAAGACATGTGATAATCACATACAGGCTTGACTGTGCCACAATCCAGGAACTGTGTACCCAGTTGAAGCCAGACCTGATGTCACCAATCCGCCATCCCACAGGAATCCCCCCTCAAGTGCAGGTGGTGTCAGTGCTCCATTTCTTTGCAAGTGGGTCATTTCAAACAACAGTGGCCATAGCATCAGGGATGTCCCAGCCTATGTTTTCCAACGTGTTGTCCAGAGTGTAGTCTGCCCTGCTGAAACACATGCGGAGCTACATCGTTTTCCCTCAGGTGGAGGATTTGCCTACACTGAAAGGTGATTTCTATGCCCTGGGACATATCCCCAACATCATAGGTGCCATTGATGGGACACATGTGGCTTTGGTGCCCCCCCAAAGGAGTGAACAGGTGTACAGAAACTGGAAGAGTTATCATTCGATGAATGTACAGATGGTATGTTTGGCAGACCAGTACATCTCCCATGTGAATGCCATGTTCCCTGGCTCAGTGCATGACGCCTACATCCTGCGAAATAGTAGCATTCCTTATGTGATGGGTCAACTCCAGAGGCACCGTGTGTGGTTATTAGGTGAGCACCTGGAAGCTAGTCAGTGGCAATGATTGTGTGTGTTGGGGATATCCCTCCAGGTTAGTGTGTGTCTAACAGTTGTCCCTCGCCATTTGCAGGTGCCTCTGGTTACCCCAACCTGCCATGGCTACTGACCCCAGTGAGGAATCCCAGGACAAGGGCAGAGGAACGCTACAATGAGGCCCTTTGGAGATCTAGGAGGGTGATCGAGCGGACCTTCGGCCTCCTGAAGGCCAGGTTCAGGTGCCTCCATATGACAGGTGGATCCCTATTTGACTCACCAAAGAAGGTGTACCAGATCATCGTGGCCTGCTGTATGCTTCACAACTTGGCTTTGCGATGACAGGTGCCCTTTCTGCAGGAGGATGGTCCAGATGGTGGTGTTGTGGCAGCTGTGGAGCCTGTGGACAGTGAAGACGAGGACGCAGAGGAAGAAGACATGGACAACAGGGACTCAGTGATCCAGCAATATTTCCAGTGACACACAGGTAAGAATACAGACCTGCCTACTACATGTACTTAAACACTACTGCCTCTCTACTGTTTGTCGTTTTCACCCAGTGCATGGTCACTGAGTTGTCACTTTCCCTTATGATTTCACAGATGTGGGTCCCACTGTGTGACATCTGCTTTGATCCTCATGGACTAGAGCTGTGTGACATAGGTATGTTAACATTACCAATGAAAAAGCTTTTTGCCACAGTTATTGCTAATACAGTATTCTGAAATCACAGACAGACTCCAGATTGTTTTGTGCTTTAAGGGTGTTTATTTAAGTGCTCAATATTGGAGGGGGTTGTAAAATGGTGAGGGGTGACGGCGGAGGAATGTCCATGGCAGAGTCCAGTCTATTAGTCTTACAGGTGCATTTCCCATATGGGCATAGGAAGTGGAGCTGGGGCAGTTTAAGGATGTACAGAGTGACAAAGTGGGACAGTAGGATGACAATCAGGGTGGTCTCATTTCTTGGCGGGGTTCTTGGCATCGTTCTCTGTCTTTGTCCTGGATCTCAGGGACCATTTGCGAGGTGGTTCTTGCTCTACAGGGGGTGGGGTGCTGGTGTGGTGGTCCTGTGGCGGTGCCTCCTGTCCACTAGCGCCGGCGGAGGTGGTGGGCAGTTCATCGTCCAGGCTAGTGTCAGGGGCCCGTTGTAGTGCCACAGTGTCCCTCCTGGTGTTGAGTACTTCCTTCAGCACCCCTACGATGGTGCCCAGAGTGGAATTGATGGTTCTGAGTTCCTCCCTGAAGCCCATATACTGTTCCTCCTTCAGGCGCTGGGTCTCCTGAAACTTGGCCAGTACCGTTGCCATCGTCTCCTGGGAGTGGTGGTAGGCTCCTATGATGGGGAGATGGCCTCATGGAGAGTGGGTTCCCTGGGCCTGTCCGCCCCCTGTCGCACAGCAGCCCTCCCAGTTCCCCTGTGTTCCTGGGCCTCCGTCCGCTGGACCGTGTGCCCACTACCACTGCCCCAGGTCCCTGTTGTTGTTGGGGTGGTGGGTTAGCCTGGGTTCCCTGTAGTGGTGGACACACAGCTGATTGACGTGTCCTGGGGACGGAGGTATGGGCCCGCTGGGTGGGTGCTGTGCTGGTGTTTCCAGAGGGGGGAAGCTCTGTGGTGGCCTGTGACTGGGTGTAGGGAACTGACTGTCCCGAGGTCCCCGATGGGCCGGGCTGGTCATCTAGATCCAGTTGGACAGAGGTGCTGTCATCAATGTGGGCCTCTTCTGTTGGTGGTGTGGACATGTGTGGACCCTCCTGTCCGGTGACGTTGGGTAGGGGTCCTGCAGGGGTATAAACGGATGGTTATTACATCTGTGTATGGCATGGTGTGCAATGGGTGGGTGACTGTGTACCCCAGTGCTTGCATTCCTGTGTGGGACCTTGTGTGATGGTGGTTTAGGGGGGTGTATGGGTATGTGCAGTGGGCATGCTTTAGTGATGGGTGTCCATGCTTTGTTGTTGCATGCAGGGCTTGGTGTTAGGATGTGTGGTTTGTGATGTTGGGACATTTGTGAGGAGTTATAGTGATGGGGTGAGGGTGGGGGTATGTGTTGGCATGCAGGTAGGGTGGGGGATGTAATAGTTAAGATTTGACTTACCAGAGTCCATTCCTCCACCTACTCCTGTGAGGCCCTCAGGATGCAGAATCGCCAAGACCTGCTCCTCCCATGTTGTTAGTTGTGGGGGAGGAGGTGGGAGTCCGCCGCCAGTCCGCTGAACCGCCAGGTGCTGTCTTGAGACCACGGAACGCACCTTTCCCCGTAGGTCATTCCACCTCTTCCTGATGTCCTCCCGATTTCTTGGGTGCTGTCCGACAGCGTTGACCCTGTCCACTATTCTTCACCATAGCTCCATCTTCCTTGCAATTGAGGTGTGCTGCACCTGTGACCCGAATAGCTGTGGCTCTACTCGGATGATTTCCTCCACCATGACCCTGAGCTCCTCCTCCGAGAACCTGGGGTGTCTTTGCCGTGCCATGGGGTGGTGTATGTGATGTGTGGGGTGGTGTGTGGGGTGATAAGTGTGCTGATATTTAGTGGTGTGTAGTGTGCGGTGCGTGGAAGTTATGTGGATGATGGTGTTGTGTGCCTGTGGATGCTAGTGTTGTTGATGGTGGTGTCTCTCTCTGGCCTTCGTTCGTGATTTGTTGTCATAAGGGTTTGTGGGTGATGTGGATGTGTGTTTTATATTGTATTGGGTGTGTGGGAGTGGTGTGTGTATGTGTATCAGGTGTGTGTATTTCTAATTGTCCAATGTGGATGTGTTTTGTAAATGTGTGTGTATTTTGAGCGCGGCGGTGTGTACCGCCAATGGAATACCGCGGTTGAAAGCCCGCCGCGTGGATTCGTGGGTCATGATAGTGTGGGCGTATTTATTTTGCCGTGACGGTGGAGGTTTTGGTTTCGCAAGTTTATCACTGACCTTTGGTGTGGCGTACCTGTGTTGGTGTCTGAATTTTGGCGGATTCCGAGCTGTGGGTCATAATAGCTGTGGTGGATTTCCATGGCCACGGCGTTGTGTTGGCAGTCTTCTGCACGGCGGTAAGCGGCTTTTACCGCCAAAGTTGTAATGACCGCCATAGTAATGTGTTTTATATGTCCTGACAGTGAAATACTGCTAAATTTGTTCTTCACTGTTGCAAGGCCTGTCCCTCTCATAGGTTAACAAGAGGGCTACCTTTAAATAAGATTAAAGTGTAAATTCCATTTGGGAGCGGATAGACATGTGGAGTTTGGGGTCTCTGAGCTCACAATTTAAAAATACATCCTTTAGTAAAGTTGTTTTTAAGATTGTGTGTTTGAAAATGCCACTTTTAGAAAGTGGGCATTTTCTTGCTTAAACCATTCCTGTGACTCTGCCTGTTTGCGGATTCCCTTTCTGGGTCAGTTTGACAGTTGGGCTGTTTGCACCTCTTACTAGACAGTGACACAAAGGGAGCTCGGGTGTAGTCTGCATTTCCTGATGAGCCATCTGTGGTAGGAGGGAGGGGAGGAGTGGTCACTCACACCTGAAAGGGCTGTGCCTGCCCTCCCACAGTGCAGTCTCCAACCCCCTGGTGTGTGTCTGGGGCCTGGCCTGGGCAAGGCAGGATTTTACAAACAAGAAAGTCTTTTCTTTGAAGTAAGCCTACTTCAAAGGGCAAAATGGGTATAAGAAGGGCACCCAAAACCACATACTTTAAAACACTTCTGGAAACCAAGAGGAACCTCTGCCTGAAGAAGAGCTGAAGAGCTGAGGAAGAAGAGCTGCCCTGCCTGTGACTGTGCTTTGTGGAGCTATCCTGCAGTTGCTGCTTCTGCCTGTGCTAGAGGACAAAGACTGGCCTTTGTGTTGCCTTCATTCTTGTGAAAAACTCTCCAAGGGCTTGATTTAGAGCTTGCATCCTGTTGTTTGACGTCTCAGGGACAGCAAAGACTTCTCTCTGCCAGCACCTGAAGCCTCTGCTGAGACTCCTACTCTGTTAAGTGGTACCCATCCTGCTCCTGGGACCCTGAAAGGAGACGCTGGCAGCCCAAGAGTGAGAAATCCATGCACCGACCGCCGTGCGGGGAAAAGATCGATGGGACTCTGATCTGCGGCTGAAAAGTTGACGCGCCGCCGGCTTTGCGGCTGAAAATCGATGCTCGCCTGCAACACAACGGTAAGATCAACACCCGCAGCTGGAGAAATGACGCACAGCATCGTGGACGGAGGCTGGTGAGATCGCAACCTGCGCTGCGTGGTTTTCAGGGAATTGTGCGGCTGGATTTCTGACGCAAACACTGCGGGGAGTGTAAAAACGACACAAGGCCTGACCGGAGCCGAGAGTGCTGACCGAATCAATGCATCGCTCTCCTGCGGAGAGAAGAAATGACGCACACCGACACTCATGAGTGATATTGACGCATTGCAAGCCCTTTTTGATGCCCACTTGCCCGCGTTAGCGTTGTGTTTAAAATTACATGACAACTCTTTTTGCATTTGCATTGATAACTTGACTTGTCTATTGTGGATTTTTGTTGTTTTGGTCTTGTTTTGTCCAGATAAATAGTCTCTATTTTTCTAAACCTGTGTTGTGTCTTTTTGTAGTGTTATCATTAAGTTACTGTGTGTGTTGGTACAAATACTTTACACCTAGCCCTCTGAAGTTAAGCCTGCTGCATGTGCCAAGCTACCAAGGAGGTGAGCAGGGGTTAGCTGAGAGTGATTCTCTTTTACCCTGACTAGGGTGAGGGTCCTTGCTTGGATAGGGGGTAACCTGACTGCCAACCAAAGACCCCATTTCTAACAGGTATCAAGGAAATCTTTATATTTCCAAAATGGGTAGAAGATAAGGTGTTGAGAAGCAGTGGTTATTTGCACATCTCTGAATTCCGGGGTCCACATACTAGCATGTGAATTACAGGGCATTTCTCAAATAGACGTCTTTTTTACATTTGGAAAGAAAAATGTAGAGAAAGACAAGGGACAATGTACCAGATGTATCATGAAGGCCTTTTGCGACTCGGAATTTGCGATTTTTAAGAAAAAATGGCATGTATCACATTTGCGAATCGGATTTCTTAAAAATCGCAAATGTTATTACCGAATCGCAAATTGCGATACCGGCCCCATTCGCACCTATGCCCATATCTGCGAATTTTTTGCATTTCCAAAATTGAGATTTCTTAACTAGAAATCGCAATTTTGGAAATGCAAAACCCCAGGGTTCTGGGGGCCTAGGACCCCCTCTGCTGCACCACAAAATTATTTTTATCCCCATGTAAGGTGCACACATGCCAAAAGGGCATTTGTGCTTTACATGTAAATTTAAAAAAATGCATTTTAAATGCATTTTTAAAATTTGCACATGGTTACCACCAAGTTAAACTTGGTGGTAAATATCTATTCCTAAATGCCCAATCGCGTTTAGAATTGCTTCATACATGTGTGAAGGAATCGAAAATAAGGAATCCTTATTTGCGATTTCTTATTTAGAGAGTCACAATTTGCGACTCTCTAAACAGGGTCGCAATTTTAAGGAATCGCTATTTTAGCGATTCCTTAAAATTGCGTTCAGAATGTCTTTCATACATTCTGAAATGGCTTTTATGTTCGCAACCTTGATACATCTGGCCCAATAACACTAGTTCTTCTATTCTTTGTTCCCCCGAGTCTCTCAATAAAAATGGTACCTCACTTGTGTGGGTAGGCCTAATGCCTACGACAGGAAATGAAACATGGACACATCACATTTTTACATTGAAATCTGGCGTATTTTTTGGAAAGTGTCTAGCTGTGGATTTTGGCCTTTACCACAGCCGGCACCTAGGGAAACCTACCAAACGTGCATTTTTTAAAAACTAGACACCTAGGGAAATCCAGGATGGGGTGACTTGTAGGAATCTCACCAGGTTCTATTACCCAGAATCCTTTGAAAACCTCAAAATTTGGCTAAAAAACACTTTTTTCTCATATTTCGGTGATAGAAAGTTCTGGATTCTGAGTGGAGCCACACATTTCCTTCCACTCAGCATTCCCACAAGTCTCCTGATAAAAATGGTACCTCACTTGTGTGGGTAGGCCTAGTGCCCGCAACAGGAAATGCCCCAAGACACAACATGGACACATCAAAGTTTCCCAAAGAAAACTGACCTGTTTTTTGCAAAGTGCCTAGCTGTAGATTCTGGCCTCTAACTCATCCGGCACCTAGGAAAACCTAGCAAACCTGGACATTTCTGAAAACTAGTCACCTAGGGGAACCCAGGATGGGGTATCTTGTGGTGCTCTCACCAGGTTCTGTTACCCAGAATCATTAGCAAACCTAAGAAATTGGCAAAAAAAACACTTTTTCCTCACTTTTTGGTGCTGCAAAGTTCTGGAATCTGAGGAAAGCCACAAAATTCCTTCTATCCAGTGTTCCCCCAGGTTTGCGGATAAAAATGTACCTCACTTGTGTGGCAAGGTCTAGTGCCTGCGACAGGAAATGCCCCAAAACACTTTGTGGACACTTCAAAATGATCAAATACAAAACTTCCTGTTTTTGCAGGGGGGTACCTGCGTTTTTGGTCCTGGGCTCAGCAGCCATCTAGGGAAACCTACCAAACCCAGAAATTTCTGAAAACTAGACACCCGAGGGAATCCAGGGAGGTGTGACTTGGGTGGATCCCCCAGTGTTTTCTTACCCAGAATCCCCAGCAAACCTCAAAGTTAGCTAAAAAAATCACATTTTCCCCACATTTCAGTGTGGGATCACTACACCGGCACAAAATTCCTACCACGCAACATTCCCCTCAGTCTCCTGATAAAAATTATACCTCACTTATGTAGGTGGGCCAAGTGCCTGTGACAAGGAAGAGCCAAAAACATCTTGAAATTGAGGGAGAGCCAAAGCGGGTCTGAAAGGGCAGTTTGCAAAAAAACATTTTAGTCTGACAAATGGGGCAGAATTGTTATCATTATAGATGCAACAGTGCTGGGTGGTAGGACTTTTGTGGATTCCTACAGATTCCAGAAGGTTTCATCTAAAAAATGTGGGGAAAATGTGTGACTTCAAGCAAAGTTGGAGGTTTGTGGGGCATTGTGGGTAAGAAAATGGTGGGGGTACATGTGAAGCACACCACCATGGACTCATCCAGCTGTTTAGTTTTCAGGTGTGCCTAGGTCTCGTAGATTTGTCTAGATGACAGCATCCCAAAGTTCAAAAAGTACAGCCCTCACCATTCCAAGTGGGATGATTTTGAGAGTTAGCCAAGCTTTCATGGCCCAAATGTACACCCAAAACCCAAAATAATCAAATGTACTCTTGCTTGCCGATGGGATAAGATCTTTTAGTATGTGGGGAGAGAGCTGAAAGACTGTTTCCCACTTCATTTGGGGTAGGGACGCCCATACTGGTTGGTAGCCACTACCCCACCATTTTTATTTCTTTTTAATTCCCCTGGCATCTAGTAGGCTTTCTGTCCCCTCGTGGAGTGGATCGGGGGTAATTACCCCATCTGCCCACCGGTGGGCAGAACAACTTTCCCCGGGGAGTGGATTGGGGGTAATTGCCCCATCTGCCCACTAGTGGGTAGAACAACTTTGTCCCTATTCATTTGGGGTGAGGGTATGGCCATACCCCCACCCTCTTAAAAAAAAAAAGAAATCTTCCCTGGTGTCTGGTGGGCTTTCTGTCCCCCTTGGGGGAAGATGGGCCTTATAAAAATAGGCTGATCTGTCCCCAAGGGGGGCAGAAATGGCCAACAGTAATGTGCCCCCATGAGGAGGGATCCTTGCCCAAGGGGCTGCCCACCAAACAAAACACACACACACACCTATCCCTTGTGTCTAAGTGGTTTCTGCCCCCCACGGGGGCTGATCGGCCAAATAGAAATAGGTTGATCTGCACCCAATGGGCTGTGTGCACCCCCAGGGCAAAAAGTGATTTATTTGCTGGGGGCCACACAGCCCCCCTGTGCTGCCCTGAGGACCACCACCCACAGGGCAAATGATTTAAAAAGAAAGAGGGTCCCCATAGGACCACCACACCCCAGGGACCTGCACCCCCTGGGTCTAATCTTGTTGGAGGTGGGCCACAAGACCTGCGTCTTGGAGCCACTGATGGCCCTGGGGACCATCACCCCCCCAGGGCGAGCTCCTGCCATGTCCCGGGGTGCCCACACCTGGGACATAGCTGTTTGTTAAGGCTTGGCTGCAACAGCTGCAGCTGCAGACAAGGCACAGCAAACACTCTGCTGTTTGACAGTAGGACCTTTGAAGCAGGTCCTGCTGTCAAACAAAGCTTTCATCTCTGTCCCCTGCACGTGTGTGGGTGACAGAGATGAAATGCTTCAGCAAGCAGGGAGCTGCTGTCGAAGCAGTTCCATGCTTGCTGAAGCACTGGCACTGCAGGGGAAGTCTTAAGGCTTCCCCTGCAGTTTCAGGTATCTGGTAAAGGGCATTTTAATAAAAAAATTCAATAAAAAAAAAACGAAATAAATAAATAAATAAGAAGGGACCACGGAGGAGCCCTTGAGGTCTCCCTCTCAGTCCCATAAAACCCCAAAAGGTAAAAAAAAAACACCGTACCTCAGTGTGAAGGTTGCAGACCTTCACACTGAGCCTTGGGGGTTTGAGTCCATTTACCATTTTTATCAAAAAAATAAAATAATATATATATATATATATATATATATATATATATATATATATATATATATATACATTTTTTATTTTAATAAAAAATGTATTTACTTGACGCACTTAGAATATCTCGTTCCAAGTACATCAGACATCGAAGCCTAGAAAACCCTATCTCTCTCCCTCCACTTTCTCTCTCTCTGTCTTTCTTTCAATCAAGTATTGCATTCAAGCACCCACTCAGGCACTTACGGACCCACTCACAGACCCACTCAGACCCTCGTGCACCTACTCAGAGCCCCAGTCAGACCCTCACACACTCACTCAGACCCACTCAAATAGTCACACACCCACTCACACACCCACTCAGACTGTCACACACCCACTCATTGACACACTTACACCCTCATCCATCCACTTACAGACCTGCGCACACACTGACACACCCACTAAAACACTGTTGTGCACCCTTTCACACCCACACAGACAATCTGACAACCACTCTCACACCCACATATGTCTTTGCACACCTATTCTCACTTCAATCAATCAATCAATTAATTTATAAAGCACGCTACTCACCCGTCAGGGCCTCAAGGCCCTGGGGTGGTGGGAGCTACTGGTCAAATAGCCATGTCTTGAGGCGTTTTCTGAAGGTCAGGAGGTCTTGGGTCTGGCGTAGTTGGAGTATTAGGGAGTTCCAGGTCTTGGCAGCGAGGTGAGAGAAGGATCTTCCTCTGGTGGTGGTGCGGTGAATGCGGGGGACGGAGGCGAGGGCGAGGCTGGCGGAGCGGAGCTGGCGGACTGAGGTGTGGAAGGTGAGTCTGTCATTGAGATAGGCCGGACCTGTGTTGTAGAGGGCTTTGTGTGCGTGGGTGAGTAGTTTGAAGGTAATCCTCTTCGATACGGGTAGCCAGTGTGAGGTGGGCAGAGATGTGGAGTTGAAGAGTTCTTGTGATGGCGAGGGTTCGTAGGAGCAGGTCCTGGGGTTTGAGAGTTCTTTGATGATGCCAAAGAGCTCTTTGTTGTTGTGGGCATTGGTGTCTATGCGGCTTTTGTAGTAGGTTATTTTGGTAGTGCGGATCAGCTGGTGATGTTTGCGTATGGTAGTCTTGACGGCGGTGTGGTTGGATTCGGTGGGTGCAAGGCGCCAGGTCTTCTTCATTCTTTGACATTCCTGTTTGGAGGCCTGCAGGTCGGGGTGAACCAGCTGGCCTTGTGTCTGTGGTGGGTGTCTGAGGGTTGTTTGAGTGGTGCAAGGGTGTTGGCGCATACTTCTATCCATTTATGAAGGTAGGTGGCGGCTGTGCTGGGGTCCCGGGTCCTGGAAGGAGGTGCCTGGGTGAGGATGGAGATCAGCTGTTCTGTTGAGATTCTGTTCCAGTAGTGGCGGGGGTTGAGTGGTGAGGTGGTGAGTGACCGGCTTCTGAAAGGAGAAATGGATGCAGCGATGGTCGGTCCAGAGGAGTTCGGTGGCGTGGCTGAAGGAGATGTGGTTGCTGGCTGAGAAGATGCGGTCGAGTGTGTGTCCTGCGGTGTGGGTGGGCGACGTGACAAGTTGCTTGAGACCGAGGTTGACGAGGTTGTTGATTAGGTCGGTGGTGTTGATATTGTTGTTGTTTTCTAGGTGGAAGTTCAGGTCGCCGAGGAGGATGTAGTCCGTTGAGGAGCAGATGGAGGAGCGTCCTGGATTGAGGGCGTGGAGGTCATTGGCAGTGTAGTTGTGATTGGTGGTACGGGGCGTGTGGGCCAGTGGGAGTGGCGCTGGGTGCGGTCTTGACGTGGACGGGCGCAGACGGGCTTGCCTTTGGCACGCCAGCTGCGCGTCCCCGGCTGCCATAAGAGGGGAGGTGGGAGGTAGTGGCAGCTGGGAGGAGGGAGGGGATCGGCAAATGGGAGAGCAGGGGGACGGGCCGCAGGGCTCAGCGGCCGGAAAAAAAGGAAATCCGAGGTGGAGGGAGGGGGGCAGGGCTGTGGGGACGCAGTGGCGGAGGGTGTAGCGGAAGAAAAGAACAGGGAAAAAAAATGAAGAATGGCACCTGAGTGGAGGCAGCAGGGGCAGCGGTGTAGGGAGGGACCTGCCTGCCAGAAGCAGGCCCCAGACTTACATCGAGGCCCCGGATAACTCCTTCCAGACACAGCCAAAGGGCAATGCACAGCATGGGGTTGGGTGGTTAGGGAAGTTGGCTGCAGGGTCTGGCGCCACACACGGCTGAATCTAACTATAAGTTGCGCCCCCAGCATGCATTTTTTGACAAAAATTGTACTGCATTATCAATGATGTAATCAAGGAGGTCATAGGTGTCATACTTTGTGGGTAATTACCAGTGCATGGCGAGGGCGCGAGTTATAGTTACCCTAGGGCATGAGTTATAGTTAGTTGAGATAACTGTAACTATAACTGGCAAATTTCTAAGGTTTTATAAGTTTAAAATGTGAGCCTAACTATATATATATATATATATATATATATATATATATATATATATATACATATATATATATAAAAATATATATAGAAATACATATATATACATACGCGCGCACACACACAGATGGTGAACAGTGCTAGATAAAAGCAACCAAATAAATTACCAGAACTCCTATAGAAACCCAAACTTTCCTTTAAATCTAGCAAATAGAGTAAGGTTGAGGCTAGCTGATGGTACGGAAAGCAGGCAGATGGAGGGAAAGGCTGGGGAGACCGTCACTGGTTAACACTGGTTAGAGGTGGACCCAGAGTGTAACTGTAGCCCTTCTTAGATAAGAAATTGGCACTGAGATTGTTAAATCAAAGACTTCCTTCAAAGAACTTGGGTCATAAACCAGAAGAAACATGCTCCACAAGGAGTGAGGCACCAAATGAAAGGGCAGCAGCATTTGCTTCCAGCATCTCACCTGGTTCACAAATGCCTTGGGCGTGGATTTGGGCCACCTGGTGAATCTCAACCAGGACCAAGCATGTTAGGCGTGAGCCCCAGATTCTACTCTCTTTAGAGCACAGAGCCATATTCTGGTTCACTGGAAACGAAAAAAGTTGCAGCTCATGCCTCTTCTGCACCACAGACAAGTAGGATGTAGCAGCAGCTGTCCAAGCTCAGTAACCATCTCCCAAGTTGTGCTTCCTACCTATTTTTCCTGTAGCTATCAAATAAACACTATCATTGGCTGTGGCCATGGCATATGTGATTGGTATGGTCTGGCTAACCAGCAGGCTACAGAGGCGCAGACTGGCTAATTTTATGGATGTTTATTTCTTTTCATGCTATCGGTAGAGTAAAAGCTAAATATGTGTGGGCATCACTCCAAAGACCATTGCGTACATTGAGTAGAGCATGTGGGATAATGTATGTTCTGCCACACCCTCGGTTTAGGATTTGGCCTTGGTTGTTACTGACTTACAGCTGATTGCAGAACTGGAGATAACAATGGTACTAAGCACAACTTTTATCCTCCAGAGACTTAGCAATGAAGAAGGCAATCATTTTGCTGTGCGGGTATGGTTACTTGCGATGTAACAGTGATGTGTTGCATGCTGTAGTATAGAGACGTGTGATACAAGAGAGAGACATTTTTTATTCTCTAATACATTCCACTATCAGCTGCTGTGCATACCCTATTATGTATGGGTGTCACCATTGGGAGACATTTGAAACAGAGGTAAGTATGTCTCCACAATGGAATATGGACACACGCTGTCCAAGACAAAGTTTTGAAGAGAGAGGATACTCCATTTTATACTCTACTATGGTCATTCATCAGTATGAAGAGAGGTATGTGCAGAGAACAGTTAGCACCCACAGCCTACTTTGCACATATGTTAATCTAAGGAGATGTATTACCTGAGAGGGCAGTGTTTTTTGGTATCATGGTCTCCATAGTTGTTATGCAAGACAGACATTTCAGTATAAAGGTAATTTCAACTATATACTTGTATCTCTGTCATACTGGGGAGAGCTGTGACAAGAAAGGTAAGCCAGTCTTCATACCCTAAGAGACAAGTGACAGGAGAGAGACCAATCTCTCCCCACATTGTACTACACAGCGTAATGGAATAGATTTGTGTCAAGTAACAGGGTATTTTCTCCCCAGAGCCGAATATAAGTACCTGTCAGCATTATAAGAGGTATGAGAGGAGAGATACATTTTTCTCAAACCTAACTGCACACACCTCTTATCCTGGTAAGATGTGTTAGCAGAGGGTCAACTCCCTTTTAGACAGCAGTGCATATCACTGTTGTTCTATGGAAAGGTGTGAGCACGGAGGCCACCGGTTCAGTACAGCGTATTGTACATCCAAGTTGTCCTGGAGACAGGTTTTGTGCAGAAGACAATGTTTTCCTACATACTTCAGCAGTGCATGGCTGGGATGCAAGTTATAGTTAGTGCTGCTAATTTAGTGCTTGATTTTCTGTGGTTATTTTTAGCTCAAAACATTGTTGTCACTGAAAAGTTCACCAAATTATAACCTTTGTTTTTTTCAGTGAGCAAGCAGGGGGCTGAGAAAGAAAAACGCAAAATCCCCATGCAGTTTCCAAATGGATTTTTTAAATGGACAACTGCCCAAAATGGAATTACATCAAATTTGGAAGGAAGCTAGATCTTAGTTCCAAACACTTGCTTTTTGTGCAAAGCCGTTTTGAATAAGTTAAGGTTTTAATGTATTTGTAGATTTGAAGGGTTGTGTTTGCAGGACTCTCCCGAGAGTCCTGCAAGCACAACTTCTAAAAATAGAGCACTCTGCTTCCCTTAAGTGGCTTCCTGCCTTGAGCCAGCTAGCTCATGCAATATATATCTATATATCTATATCTATTTATATATATATATATATATATATATATATATATATATATATATATATATATATGTTGGAAATATTAGACATGCTAGCAGACAGCTAAAGATGTCTGTAGCCAAGGCCTAAAAAGAGCAACTTTGAATGAGCTAGAAGTTGTGTTCCTGTCCCTTTTTGTGGCACTGAAAGAATTTAGAGATAATATAGTTGAGATGGCCATATGCTTTCTCACACACAGAAGCAGCTGTTTGGTGTCATACACAACATCAACGTTTATCAATCCCTCAGTTTTCCATTCTTGAGATCCGGTACCTCCACCCCCAAAGGGAGACCACAAAAAGACAACTTATCGTAGGCCTCCAAGGCACAGCTGCAAAAGCAAAACAAAATACATACATTAGGGATAATTAGAAATTTCGCATGAGCCTTGGATTAATATGTAAGATAAACTTCGGGGAGAGGTATTCTTGAGCCAAAAGACTGCTCTGAAATTAAAATCTAATATCTTTGATAAACAAACTAGAAATAGATGAGGATTTGAACGCACGTGGTTCCTCCAAGCTTCGTTGGTTGCCCTAAAGCAAACAGATTACTTTACACAGCTAGTTAAGCGATGTGGTTATTATTTTATTAAATATTTCTTGGGAAGTGAGTGCAATATCTTTGTCACGGGTGCCTGTATTGCATATTTGTGAAGGTATATTAATTGTTTAGTTCAAACAGCCCGTTGTACACCTCACCATATTTCGTTTCATTTCTGTACGTAGGATCAGCAGAAAGTCATTTTCACATACGAAAAAAGGAAGGCTATTAGCTACAAGTTACATAAAAAAATCCTAAAATGACATACTGATTTCATACTGAAAACATTACCCACCTACCAGACATTTTAGTGCGGAAAATTGTCTAAAGCTGTTCCTATGACTGCTGAGGGCTTTATTAATAGCTTCAAATAAAGAAATCTGTAAATATTCAATCTATTCCAAATTTATTTATAGGCTGTGTGCCTCAGCATATGTTTAAAGAGATGTATTGGGCTATGATTGTTCTGAATGTCATTTTAAGTGATATTATAACTCTGCATGTCATGTTATGTTATGGTATGTGATGCAATGTTATGATCTTTTATGTTATGTGTATTTGTTTTGCACGTTACTTACCCGGAATGGTTACCTGCTGCTGAAAGCAGGAGCTGCAAGGGTATTGAAAAGCCAGGTCTAGTTGCTTGCGGAATTCAAGAACTGAGAATGCGGCTCTGATGTGCAGAGGCCGGTCATCCATGCTTCAGGAGCGAGGTAGGAGAAGGCATTAATGCCAGATCTCATTCTGCATATACTTAGGTTGTGTGCGAGTAGTAGTCGGGCTGAGCAGAGGTGTCTGGTAGGTTTGTGGATGATTATGCAGTTGTTGAGTTATCCAGAACCAATGTTGTTTAAAGCTTTATCTGTACACTTGAGGACTTTGAAAAGTGTTCATTTGTGCATTGGGAGCCTGTGGAGCTCTTTGATGTGCAATGTGATGAGAATGCAGAGTGGAAGGTTGAGAGTGAGCCTCACTACTGAGTTTTGTATAGTCAGGAATCTTCTAAGTCAGTAGACCATTGATTACAGCATAGAGTGTATTGCTGTAGTCCAGGTTGCAGGAGAAATAATGAGGACTTGGCTGACAGTTCTGTGATTGTTTGTGGACATCCATTTGAAGATCTTGAGAATCCTGAGTGTGTAGAAGCAGGAGACAGAGATGGCATTCACTTGGCCAGTTATCATGAGTTGGTTGATGATTAAATACTGAGGTTCTTTGCATGGGCTGTCAGGAGGAGTGTAAGTCTGAGTTCAGCAGGCTACCCGGTGAAGTCCCAGAGTGAGGTGTCCTTGCAGTAGATTACTTCTTCCTTCTTGTCTTTACAGAGCTTGAGACAGATGGGTTTCATTCATTTGGGCATCTCCTAGACATTGCAGCCAACACACTGCATCTAACTGTATTACTTTTTCTATCCACATTTGCATTGTGACCTTAGTGTAATTATATCATGGTAGTGAACGAAAGGTACAGTGTTTGATCAACAGAAAATCAATTGTGAGCAGTCATGAAGGTGGCTGATCATAGATGCAAATTGAGACCAAAGGTTATAATTCAAAAGGGCATCTTACTGCGACTGAAAGTCAATATGTAAGTAGATGTAGGTATCTAAAATGAAAGTGCAAAAACTGCAAGAAAAAGTGGAAAGTTGTTATATCCATATAAAGATTCCAAAGTTAGAATCCATATATCACGTATGTAAGAAAGAGACACTTACAACTTCGGCTTAATGCAGTCGGTGTACTACGATTGAGTATCTTGGCAGTTCGTGTGGTTGTAATGGTATGAAAGTTTCAGCAGAAATGGAGATCGTACTGGCAAAGAAAGAGACAACATTTTGTGTTCTATAAACTATAGGTGGATTAAGTAAAGAAATGAACAAAATATTATTAGAAACTAATTCAGCAGGATGTAATTTGTAGCTTTAGAGATTATTTAATCTCACAGGTCACTGGAAAAGTAAGGCCATGTCCACCATTTTCAAACATGCTACTATTACTGCACCACTATCACTGAAGCTGATTTCATTGCCCAGGTTACTTGTGATCTTTTTCTAAAATTTCAAAGGCAGAATTTTTACCTGTATGGTGTATTCTGTATACTTAGTCTAAGTGTGAATTTACTTATTGTAATTACTTTTGCTGTTTTTTTTGTGTTGCAATTTTTTATGGTAGAGGGATGGGGGGCATGGGAAGGGGTGCAAAGGGGAGGAGGGAAGGGGGAGGTAGAGGGGTGTACATCATATAAATTATAAAATGGCACCCCACATAAGGGTATATGATAGTAGGAAAACATAGAAAGTCCATGTACGAGGCGAGGTAGCTATTGTTCTGAGGACCAACATTCAATGTTCTAGAATAGGAGCAAAGAGAATTGGCAGGAGAGAGGTGAGGGAAGCCTATTGAAGGGAGATAGAATTATCCATGGTTCAGAAAGGAGAAGGTACAAGAAAAGAGCGTCCGGCGACACTGTACTAAGTGGGCAGACAATGAGGGCGTGGAAGTATAAAGATGTGGCAAACGCTGGACTGGATAGCTAGCCCCCAGGTGGGACCAGTGTGGAGGGGGGAAGTGTTATGGGGGTGGAAGGGAGAAGAAGAAGGGGGCAGGGAAGGGAAGGGGGGAGAGAGGGGGTGAGAGGGGAGGGAAAGGTGGGCAGGGGTGCCAGGATATCTCTGTCATTATCTGTCTCTGCAGCGGCGGGGCAAATAGTCACATTGGGGGTCCTCCCGTATGAAGGGCATCCAGGTGAAGAGAAATAAAGCAGATTGGTCTTGCAAGTGATAGATGACCCGTTCATGGGCCGCTGTCTGTATCATCGCTACAGTGCATTCCTCTGCTGTGACAAGGATGGTGAACCTCCATTGGCGGAGAATGCAGTTTTTGGCTGTCACAAGAGGCGTATGCAAGAGGCGACGCTGCATGCAGGATAGGTCCAGGGAGTCTCCTATGTCATGTAGGAGGATTAAAGAAGGAGAAAGGGGTGTCTGTAGCATATTGGAGGCCTCTAGGGTAGAACCTACCTCAGTACAGAAGTATCTTATCGAGGGGTTTTCACTGAGGATATGTGTTAGGTCGCATCTAGTAGCTGTATATCGTCAGCAATTCACATGGGATAGGAGTTCCACCTTGTGTAGTTTAGCCGACATCCAGTGCCAGTGCCTGTGCCATTTATGAAGTGTTGTGAAGAGGCAGAACTTCAAGCATGCCTCCCCTGTGCCTGTGTCGAAGGCTTCGATAATCTCAGTCCAGTCTCCCTCCTCGATCTCCCTGTGAAGGTGGGTTTGCCATTTAGTGCGGAGAATATCTAGGACTGGCTGCGAAAAGAGATGACAAGCAAGGGTATCGTAGAGGCCCAACATCACACCCTTTAAGTGACCCAGGGTGCTAAGGTAGGAGACTATAGGTGAGGACTGAAGAGTCCTGGGATGGGCTCCCAGGCAACATTGCAAGCAATGCTTCAGTTGCAGTTATCGCCATGCCTGTTGTGGCTGAAGGCCAAATTCTCCTCGCATTTCTCCAAAGGGCTAGAGGGCACCATCAGCCAGGACTTGATCTAGGCTGTAGATGCCAGCCACTTGCCCACTTGCCATTGCACCCAACTGAGCACCCCTCCGTCTATCCATATGCTGTTGTTGCCCCATATTGGGGTTCATGCATGGAAGCGGGGGTGGATGCCAAGAAGGCGGTGTGCATGGAGCCAGGCTTTGTGCCTGGCCTGGAATAATGGGTTGTCTGGGTTGGGCCGGGGGGGGGGGGGTGGGGAGGCATCTGTTGTATAGAGAGTCGAGGCCTGGTGGGCTGGAGAGTAGTAGTCATTCCGTGATAATGAGGAAGATACTCATAGGATATGGGCGCTCACAGAAAGTCCATAGAATAAATCACACATTTAGTTCATGGCACGGTGCTTCTGACAGGAGGATCTCCCTCAATCCTCCAATGTTTCCAGAGAAACACAAAAACATACAAACAAAAGTCGTAGCACTCGTGGTATAAAAACAGAGTTAGACGTTGTACGTATATCCAGTCTTCTTCGTAAATTATCAACCAAACTTGTGTTTGTATCAAGGTCCAAGTTTTATTAGTACTGTTCAGAAATCCTCCAAAGGAACAGCCTATTTATAATGTTCAGATATCCTCCATAAGAACAGCCAACACGTGTTTCATCCTCTGAGAAGTATCTCTCATTAAGGACTTCATCAGGGCTGAAATAAAATAAAGTAGTATCTATATATATGTTGTGGAATAAAGGATAGAAGCAGAATATGTTTCTTATTGGATTTAAGGTTATTATTAATTGGGTTGTTTTGTTAGCTTGTGTTTTCCTTTTCTGTTTTAATGATTATCACACTAGTCACAATAGAGCATGCATTTGCATAATCGCACTATTGTCACATTTTGAATTTTGGTCCAATATTCTGCTTCTATCCTTTATTCCACAACATATATATAGATACTACTTTATTTTATTTCAGCCCTGATGAAGTCCTTAATGAGAGATACTTCTCAGAGGATGAAACACGTGTTGGCTGTTCTTATGGAGGATATCTGAACATTATAAATAGGCTGTTCCTTTGGAGGATTTCTGAACAGTACTAATAAAACTTGGACCTTGATACAAACACAAGTTTGGTTGATAATTTACGAAGAAGACTGGATATACGTACAACGTCTAACTCTGTTTTTATACCACGAGTGCTACGACTTTTGTTTGTAGTAGTCATTCCGTGATGACCCATTATGGCGAGTCTGGCGTGTCAGGCAGCATGTATGACAGTTGGGAGAGATGGAGGGCTAAGATGTACTGTTCCACTGATGGGAGTCTCAAGCCTTCACAGGAACAGCGGGCCATGAGTTTGGCAGATGAAAGACATGTACGGGAGGAGCCCACACAAAGGCCTGGATCTTTGCATCCACTAATTGGAGTGTCCTGAGGGGTACCAGGAGGGCGATCATACGCAATACACTGTTGAATCGTAGTGGTGTGACTATCCATGCAGCTGGAACCCTGCCCCACGTGGAAAGTCCCAGGTGCAACCATTTCTCAAAGTCCAAATTCAGTCAGGCTATGAGGGGGTCAACGTTGTTTGCCACCATATGGTTCAGTCCTCTGCTCACAAGAAGGCACATATATTTAAGATGGGGCGGTGCCGGAAGGGATATACATGGATGGCTGCCCTCGTGGTGATAGTGGAGAGGGGTAATGCTTTGCTCTTGTCCTAGTTCACCCGATAACTGGAAAGGAGCACAAAGTTTTCTGTGATGTCCAGTAAAGTCGGAAGAGGGAGGTCCAGGGTGAGCAGAAGGTCATCTTCATACAGGTACAGTTTGGATGCCCCCTTCAGAGGGGTATCCCAGAAAGTAGGGGGAAGTGTCGGATGGTGGGAGCCAGGGATTCCATCACCAAGAGAAAGAAGAGTGGTGACTGTGGGCGTCTTTGTCACATTCCCCTGCTTATCGGAAAGGGGTCAGACAAAAGGCCACCACAATTGACCTAGGCCCTGGGGCAATAATAAAGTAGGCGGACTTTGCTAATAAACTGGTCTACCAGTCTTTTCAGCATCAAGCGATAGGACTAGGTCCTCATCTGCCAGGTCCCTTGCTTCTAAGAGGGTATGGGACAATGTGCGAAGGTGATTTCTGGAAGTGTGGCCCGATATGAATCCTACCTGGGAATGGTGTCTGAGAGATGGGATAATCTTAAGAGGCGAGCCACCAGAATGCTGGCAAGAATTTTTACATCGCCATTCAGGAGGGAAATGGAATGATAGCTACCGCACAGGAGGGAGTTCTTCCCAGGTTTAGGGAAGACCACTATTGTTGCTCTACTTGAAATGGAGCCCAGGGAACCCTCCTATATTGCCTCCCAGGAGGCTTCATAAAACCTCTTCTCCTGCCCATTTAAAAAATTTGGCAGGGAAACCATCCTCCCCAGGGGATTTGTGATATGGGACCCTGGATATTGTTTGAATGGTTTCGGTTTTACTGATCTCCCCTTCCAAAAGAGCCCAGTCAGCGGGTGACAAGAGGGGCATTCGAACGCCTGCCAGGAAGATTTCCACTTGGTCAGTAGTGGCCACTGTTTTTGGATTATACAGCTGTCTGTAAAATGTTGCAAACTAAACATCTAGTTGATTCCAGGGTGGTGTGCTTCACATGCACCCACACCATTTCCTTACCTGAAATGCCCTGCAAACCTTCAACTTTGCTGGAAAGCACAAATTTTTCCCACATTTTTGTGATGGAACCTTCCGGAATCTGCAGGAATCCACAAAATTCCTACCACCCAGTATTGTCTCATCCATACCGATAAACATTCTACTGCTCTTGTCAGCCTAAAAATGTTTTTTTTCAAACTGCCCTTTTGGACCCACTTTTGTTCCCCCTCAATTTTGACATGTTTTTGGCTCTTCCCTGTCACAAACACTTGGCCCACCCACACAATTCAGGTACCATTTTTATCGGGAGACTTGGGGGAACGGTGGGTGGAAGGAAATGTGTGGCTCCTCTCAGATTCCAGAACTTTCTGTCACCGACATGTGAGGAAAAAATGTTTTTTTAGCCACATTTTTAGGTTTGCAAAGGATTCTAGGTAACAGAACCTGGTGAGAGCCTGACAAGTCACACCGTCTTGGATTCCCCTAGGTCTCTATTTTTTAAAACTGCACAGGTTTGGTAGGTTTCCCCAGGTGGCGGCTAAGCTAGGGGCCAAAATCCACAGTTAGGCACTTTGCAAAAAACACCTCTGTTTTCTTTGAGAAAACGTGATGTGTCCACTTTGTGTTATGGGGCATTTCCTGTTGCGGGCACTAGTCCTACCCACACAAGTGATGTACCATTTTTATCAGGAGACTAGGGGGAACGCTGGGTGGAAAGAAATTTGTGGCTCCTCTCAGATTCCAGAACTTCCTGTCACAAAAATGTGAGGAAAAAGTAATTTTTGGGCCACATTTTGAGGTTTGCAAAGGATTTCGGGTAACAGAACCTGGTGAGAACCCCACAAGTCACCCCGTCTTGGATTCCCCTAGGTCTCTAGTTTTCAAAAATGCACAGGTTTGGTAGGTTTCCCTAAGTGGCGGCTGAGCTAGAGGCCAAAATCCACAGGTAGGCACTTTGCAAAAAACACCTCTGTTTTCTTTGAGAAAATGTGATGTGTCCACTTTGTGTTATGGGGCATTTCCTGTCACGGGTACTAGGCCTACCCACACAAGTGAGGTACCATTTTTATAGGGAGACTTGGGGGAACGCTGGGTGGAAGGAAATTTGTGGCTCCTCTCAGATTCCAGAACTTTCTGTCACCGAAATGTGAGGAATAGCCACATTTTGAGGTTTGCAAAGGATTCTGGGTAACAGAACCTGGTGAGAACCCGACAAGTCACCCCGTCTTGGATTCCCTTAGGTCTCTAGTTTTAAAAAATGCACAGGTTTGGTAGGTTTCCCTAGGTGGCGGTTGAGCTAGAGGCCACATCCCACGGGTAGGCACTTTGCAAAAAACACCTCTGTTTTCTTTGAGAAAATGTTATGTGTCCACTTTGTGTTTTGGGCATTTCCTGTCACGGGCACTAGGCCAACCCACACAAGTGAGATACCATTTTTATCAGGAGACTTGGGGGAACGCTGGGTGGAAGGAGATTTGTGGCTCCTCTCAGATTCCAGAACTTTCTGTAACCAAAATGTGCTTTTTTAGCCACATTTTGAGGTTTGCAAAGGATTCTGGGTAACAGAACCTGATGAGAGCCCCACAAGTCACATCGTCTTGGATTCCCCTAGGTCTCTAGTTTTAAAAAATGCACAAGTTTGGTAGGTTTCCCTAGGTGGCGGCTGAGCTAGAGGCCAAAATCCACAGGTAGGCACTTTGCAAAAAACACCTCTGTTTTCTTTGAGAAAATGTGATGTGTCCACTTTGTGTTTTGGGGCATTTCCTGTCACGGGCACGAGGCCTACCCACACAAGTGAGGTACCATTTTTATCATGAGACTTGGGGGAATATAGAACACCAAAACAAGTGTTATTGCCCCTTGTCTTTCTCTACATTTTTTCCTTCCAAATATAAGACAGTGTGTAAAAAAGACGTCTATTTGAGAAATGCTCTGTAATTCACATGCTAGTATGGGCACCCCACAATTCAGAGATGTGCAAATAACCACTGCTCCTCAACACCTTATCTTGTGCCCATTTTGGAAATACAAAGGTTTTCTCGATACCTATTTTTAACTCTTTATATTCCAGCAAATGAATTGCTGAATACCCGGTATAGAATGAAAACCCAATGCAAGGTGCAGCTCATTTATTGGCTCTGGGTACCTAGGGTTCTTGACGAACCTACAAGCCTTATATGTCCACGCAACCAGATGAGTCCAGCAGACGCAACGGTATATTGCTTTAAAAAATCTGACATTACAGGAAAAAGTTACAGAGTAAAACGTAGAGAAAAATGGCTGCTTTTTTTTTTACCTCAATTTCAATATTTATTTATTTCAGTTGTTATTTTCTGTAGGAAACCCTTGCAGGATCTACACAAATTACCCATTGCTGAATTCAGAATTTTGACTACTTTTTAGAAATATTTAGGTTTCTGGGATCCAGCATTGGTTTCACACCCATTTCTGTCACTGACTGGAAGGAGGCTGAAAGCACAAACAATCGTAAAAATGGGGTATGTCCCAGTAAAATGCCAAAATTGTGTTGAAAAATTGGGTTTTCTGATTCAAGTCTGCCTGTTCCTGAAAGCTGGTGATTTTAGCACTGCAACCCCTTTGTTGATGCCAATTTCAGGGAAAAAACACAAGCCTTCTTCTGCAGCCCTTTTTTCCAATTTATTTAAAAAAAAAAAACATTTTCTCTGTATTTTGGCTAATTTCTTGGTCTCCCTCAGGGGAACCCACAAAGTCTGGGTACCTCTAGAATCCTTAGGATGTTGGAAAAAAAGGACACAAATTTGGTGTGGGCAGCTTATGTGGACAAAACGTTATGAGGGCCTAAGCGCCCCCTGCCCCAAATAGCTAAAAAAGGCCTGCCACCTGAGGGGGAAAAGGCCTGGCAGCGAAGAGGTTAAAGGAAAGTCTCAGTTGTTGACAAGATCCTGCCTTGGCCAGGCCTGGCCCCAGACACACACCAGGGGGTCAAGACTGAATTGTGTAAGGACAAGCACAGCCCTTTCAGGTGAAGATGTCCCACTCTAGCCCAGGAGACTTATCAGGATATGTAGGACACTCCCCAGCTTGGTTTGTCACTTTCTAGAGAAAATTCATAAACAATTTACAATTTACAATTTATTTTATTTATGATTTGGAACTCGACTGAGGTCCACATAAAAGAAGAAAGCAGAATAATCACATTTACCATTTACATCTAGCTGAGAACCACATAAAATTTACAATATTGGTGAGCAGAAGGTCGGATCTGCAATTTACACTTTACATCCAATCGAGTACCAAAAGGTGAGATAAATGAAAAATATAGTGAGATGTTGCATCAAAATCCTATGCCACCTGACATGCCTTACAACGAAAGTTTCTTAAAATAAGCTTAAAAAACAATTAAAAAAATTAAATATTTTAAAACAAAAACTTTCATTCGGAGGATCATACAGGGCTTGGAGAAACTCGGGCACGGACAATAGAGAAAACTGAAGACGAATTGGATCTAGCCATTTACGCCGAAATGAGGCAAGAGAAGGGCAGACAAATAACAGATGGTGTAAATCTTGGGAATCCGCCAGACAGAAGTTACACTCTTTTGCAGTACCGTACCATTTTGCCAATAGTGTATTCAAAGAGAGCAATTCCTGTCGGAGCAGCGCCCAAAAGCGCCTAACACTATGAGGGATGTTCCAAGTGAAGTACGGTTGTGTTTTTTTATTACTAGAGTGTTAACTATATTTGCAAAAAAACTTATTTTTTTACAGCACTCCAAGTCTTGGCGGAAACTCAAGGCCCACGTTGCACTCTTCAAAGTCACCCTCAAGAGCAATGGGGAGAGTTCTAGAACTTGGCTGCGATCCAGCTCCAGCATCTCCAGGCCAGTAGAAAAATTCTTACAAAAGACAAATTTGGGCTTGCTATTATCTAAAAAAAGTTATTTCTTCAGAAATGATCTTAAAGTGTTTTCCTCACTCTTTAAAATTGAGGTAGCCAATCGTATAACCCCCGCTAATCCTTGAGCTTCGAAGACCCATTTCCAGTCTCAGAGCCGCCACTGAGGCTGCCGTATTAACAGCTAGTAATTTTCGGACAATTTTACCTTCTGCCTGATTTAAGAACCCCCATTTGGAGGTATCAATGAGTTCCACCCCATATAGCAGGGATGCAGGAATTTTAACTCGATAAGCAGATAGAAGGTAAGAGAGGTGCCTTCTCCCTGTAGCTGTATAAAGGGCCCCCAGACCTCTTGCCTGACATTCAGCCTTTGCTTTATTAGAGGCGATGTGGGCAACATCGCTAAGGTTCCCGCTCACTATTTTCCCTAAAAAGGAATAAGATTTGACAATTTCAAGGATTTGGTTGCCCAATGTCCACTGATAATTGGGGAAGGTAATTTTTTTTTCCCCAAGAAACAAAGGACCTTACTTTTAGATACGTTAACCTTCAAATAATGTAAGTCAGAATATTTTGATAAGCGCTGCAAGCGGTTCTGTAGGCCTTTGGGGGTTAAATCAAGGATTAAGATGTCGTCTACATACAACAGGCAACAAATTGGACGCCCACGCACCAGTGGGGGAAAACCCTTGCCCTTGGACAAAAAGGAGGGGAGATCTGAAATATAGAGGGAAAAGAGCAGGGGAGCCAATAGGCATCCCTGTTTTAACCCATTAGATGTAAAAATGTTATGGTATAAACCTCTATCACCCCCCAAGTGGATTCTGCACCAGGTGTTGGAGTGGAAGGCAATTATTAACTCCAAAAGTGGTAAAGGTATCCCCAGGCTGCATAGCTTAGTCCATAAAAGATCTCTGTCTACTTTATCAAAAGCCGTGGAGAAGTCTATGAAAGCGGCATAAACAACCCCGCTTTCAGTTTTACATATTTTTCAGTGATGGTTTGCAGCACCATGATGTTATCTAGAGTGCTATGTTTGCACCTGAATCCGGATTGTTCCAAAGGGATGATGTTATTCTCCTCCGCCCAAGACATTAGTCTAGAGAGTAGACATTTGGTAAAAACTTTTCCCACTGCATCAAGGAGGGCAATCTGACGATAATTACCAGGACAAGATCGATCACCCTTTTTAAATAAGGGTACAATTATACTGCCAACCCACAAGGGAGGAATACATCTGGAATAGAAGCATCTACTAAAGACCACATGTAAAATCTTAGTCCAAGAGCTCCTATCCTGTTTTCTAACTGATAAAGGCAGTTCATCTGGCCACATTGCAGCGGAGAGGCGCATTTCACCGATAGCACAGTCAATCTCTTTTATTGACGGGGAGGGAAAGTGAGAATGCCTGGAGACTCTGGAAACCGGAAAGGTACGACCCCATTTGGAGCATACAGGGAGGAGATGAATTCTGACCATCGGGCTTCGGAGATTGGAGCTGGGGGAATGAATTCTAGACCCACAACCTTGACCCACTAATGCCCAGAAACACCTAGCCTGGCACCTTTGTAGCGGCTTCCTGGAGCTTAATCCAGAGCCTATCCCCTGCTTCTTTTGTAAGGCAGATCGTCAGCCGCCTCTTTCTACTTTTTAATAGAGCAACTCTGATTTTCCTTTCCTCAGAGAAAACTAAAAATTGGGCCCTAACCATGTTATTTATTTCTCTGTTTAGGTCAAGCAATGCACGGGGAATAGCTTTCCGGGCTACTTTATGCCCACCAGACAAGTTGTTAGACATCAATTGCATCAGGAGATCAGAGAAGTATTGCAACTCCATTCCCTCCCAACTAGTCAAGTTAGCAACTACAGGTGCTAAAATCGTAGTGACACCACCTATCCTCTTAAAATTCCATTGGGTCCTCCCAGTCTTATTAGAAAAACTCTGGGTAAACCCACCAGATTTCCATGAGTCTAGTGACAATATGGAGGTTTCTAGAGTGATAGAAAGCAGGTTATGAGCGCTATAGGGGGAGCATAATATCTTAAGATCTTCCAATAGACAATAAGAGGAATAACCAAGTACTAAGTAGTCCATAATGGGCCTTACCCGTGAAGAAATATGTGTGAAGGAGGCAGGGGAGTCCGAAGTGGACCTACCATTAGCGATAATACAGTCATTTTTTTTTAGAAGACTGAGGAGAAGTTTACCTCTTTTGTTTGTTTTAATTAAAGGGGGGAAAACACAATCTGGAATACGCAGCGCTGTTTCTCTCTCTACATCGCGCACTTGACATAAGGCGAAATTGGAGACTTTGCAATTTAAATCTCCCATTAGTGCTATCAGTGGAGGGAACTCAGTAACTAAGGAATCCTCAATAAAGGCAAAGACCCTTTCTAACAGAGAATCATATACGGCCTCTGGGGGCACATAAGCATTAATTAGAAGCAGTGAAGTAGGACCTAGCGTAGTATTATGCAGATGAATCGTAAGTGCCATAAAGAGGTTGCTGGGATCTTTGTAGCAGGAATAGTCCCAATTGAGAGAGTTGGACAGTAGACAAGCTACCCCCCCCGCTTAGCATGACCTCTTCGAGACAAAGAGGCCTTACAATCAACTACAAAATAGTCGTCCCACAATCGATCCGTGTCTGCCCAAGTCTCCTGGAGACAGATTAAATCTGGTTTAAGTATACTGAGGTAAGATAGTTTTTCCCTGCTAAATTTTACCCCGGCAGCATTCCAAGAAATTATTTTTAAACCTCTATTAGGAAGAAAGTTGGAGTAAGTCCCTGGATCCCCGTTCTTGAACAAGAGCTCCCAAGAGCCAACCCCAATCATCGAGGGCATAGGTGGTTTGAAGATTTGGAGCGTGTCGTGTCTCCCGCAATAGCACCTGTCTATCCTTCCCTACTAAGGAAACTCTAAGGGCCTGTAGGTGTAATCTAGATCTACATAAGGAAAAGTCAGTGCCTTTAAAGTGGACCGGGGATCGGGGTCTCACAGGGCTCTCAGTCACAAACGTTTCCCCTCCGAAAGCGAGATAGGGTTAGAATGGGATTACATCAATCTCCCTACACTGCAGAAAGTCAGCGTGAGAGAGGGCCAGGTTCGCCACATGCAAAGAGCGAAAGGCGAGCCTCGCCCTAAGAACTCCACTAACCATCCTTAGGGAAACAAGGTCAATATCATAACTGGGGATGTGTTTCAGAAAGGTAGATTCAGAAAAGCATCTTAACAAGGTGGCCATATTTAGAATTAAATCGGCATCAAAAATGGGAACAAAGTCAACAATCTGAGAGTTCGTTTTATAGCTTGCAGAGGGAGCTCCTTCCCCAGGCAACGAAATAGAGGGTTCAATAGGGATGGTCTCTCATCTGAAGGGCAAAAATGGGGAAACAGTTGGATTCAAGGCTGTAATGGAAGAAAGGTCAGTTGAATGCATGCTTACAGGACCCCCTTTAGTGGAGTTGGGCCTACGTAGTGAGGGCGGACTAGGCTGCTTCACGAGTGGTTCTATGTGGGTTCGGGGGCAGGTTGTGCCATCAGTTATCACTTTGGGGAACAGTACTTTCCTTCTCTTTTTCCTGCTAATCCGTTGATTTATTTTCTTTGATCTCTTATGTTTTTTCCCACCTTTGGCGATGGTTCCCCTCTCAAGGACTTCTACTGGGGATGGCAAGTAAGGGGAGATTGTTGGCCCATGTTTTTGGGTGAGTTGCTTTCAATGTGGGAGAGTCAAAGATAAATCGAACGAAATCCACAGGGCTAACCGGCAGTGGCTTTATATCACTAGGACGAATGCCTTGAAAACTCCCCGCTTGGGTGCCTGCATCCATGAACGTGCGCATTTTTTGTGGCGCCCTGGGAAGAGCCCGGGAAGCCCTCTGGTTGACTAAAGACTGTCTAGGAACAACATTAGGCTGAGTCGGGTCGAGAGATACAGGCTCCTTTTGGTCTTTAATCATCTCAGCCAAAATTGCTGTTACAGAGTCAAGAATACAGTCTGAGCCCTCTACGAATTTCTCCAGGAGCTTTAAAATAGAAGCGAGGAGATTTTCCAAATTAAACAAAGAAGCTTAGAGCCTGACCTCTGAATCCAGAGGAGGAGTGGGCTGGATTCCGCTGATGTCCAGAGCCGGCGACACGGACAAATGAGATTGAATGTATAATGAGTCTTGTAATGAAAGAGTACTATTAAACAGCTCCAGACCAGTAGGGGTCGGCAGGCCCTTCGACACGAAGATCGCAGGCGGACTCAAGGGTTCTTTTACCTGGGGGTCGTATCTCTGAACTAAAACTGGGTCCAGGTCCGGCAGAGTGAAGTCACAGGGTCTGATAGCCATAGACATTGAAGAGGTGATGGCAGCACTTTCCTGAGAGTTTTTCGGGTCCTGATCGGCTTGGGAAAGAGAGCTGACTGACCAGGCAGAAGAAAGAGAGGGAACATACAGCGGCCCCGACTGGCTCCAAACGTGCCGGACAGACCCAGTAGGCTCAACAATAGGGGCAATAGGGCCCTGCTCCAAGACCCCTGCTCCTCCTCTCTGGCTTGTTTCCTCCTGAGATGGCTCGCTTGAGAGCCCCCCTGAAGACTCCCTAGGAGGACCTCCAAGGGACTCTGAATCCGGGGATGCGATGGAAATAGCTTCACCTTTTGATTCCTGCGATGGAGGATTCTCTTTACCCCAAAAAGAGAGAAGATGCTTCTGCGGTTGTCCCTTCAGCAAGAGAGCCGAGTTGGTTTTGTTCCGAACGGGGTTGGATTTGGTTTTCAGACAAGACCTTCCTGGGAGAAGGCGACCTGAGTGGAGCTTCTTCAAAGTCATAGTGTAGAGTACCCACGGTCGGGACGCAAGGAGGCTAAAGCAGCTGACTTATGATTGAACGCAGCACAAAAGAGCAGACTCACTCTTTACTAATTTCACCCACTTTTTCTCCAAGGTCAGCTTTATGGGAATCCAGAGCCGACCAGCAATGGCCTCCGGCTGCTCGTTGTTCCTCAGTGCGCTGCGTTCCTTGGGTCACTGCTGCCTAGTCAGCGTCAGTGACGGACAGTCCGCGTAAAAACGACAAGCAATACCTGCTAGGCTCCTGCCTAGTCCCCCTTGCGATAACGCGTCAAAAGCGGGAGCGGCTGGAGGAGGGACTGTAACTTGGAAGCTAAACTGCAGAAGCAGAGAGGCTGAATTCTCCCTCGCCCCCCACAAGCCGCACCAGAACAAACCGCTTCAACAGGGGTCCACGAGAGAGGCCGCGGAAAAGAGAACTCCTCAAAGTGGCCCAGGAGGGAGGGAAGCACTGCTAACTACTGCGGCGAATGGGCTCCCAGGTCCACAGGCCACACGGCTCAGCTTCTAGCGGCTCAAGCACCTAGCATCCGGCTCCTGGCCCCGGGGTTGCTAGCGCCAATGGAGACCCAGAGGGAACCCAGACAGGCCAGCCACTGCCGACCGGCTCACACAGCGACGACCTGCAAGAGTTTTCGCTTCCACCTTCTACCTTCAGTTACAGTAAACTACAAGTCCCAGAATGCAGCAATGTTGGTGAAATGTCCGGCTCCACTGCACTCACCCTGTCCTCATTCCCTCCACACCAGGCTATCAGTAGGTGTTCTCAGAAAAGCCGCTGCCTGTCCACACAAGAATGAAGCCTTCCGCAGCCCCGCAGAGCTCACTGTTGTCAGAGCGCCCGGAGGGTCTCTTGCTTTGAATATGTTTGAATATCTTTGTTTTACTCCTATTCCCTCAGAGCTGCAGCTTGTCCTCCCATAGGAAGGAACAGTCATGACTCAAAACAGGCGATTATGACTGCAGCTCGGAAAGGATACAACGTTCGAGCTCTTCCCCTCCTTTGACTTTTGAGACACCAAATTTAGTCACTGAGAAAGTGTACACATTTGAAAATATTTGCCAATCGCCGATTGTCGTTTACCAACGAGCCCTGCACCCAGTGAACCCGGGTCACAGCCGGGCTAAAAGCACTCACTGCAGCTCCCCGCCCCACTCTCCTCGAGGCCGCCAGCTATCGGACGAACAACACCGAGATCTGTGCCCTGAGCATACCTTTCTGCCTCCATGATGAATAAGAAACTGTCAGTTAGAGTAGGTGCGGCGAGGAAGGCGTTGCTGCTTGCAGCTGGCTCTCATGCAGGACAGGTAAAGCGATACTCTCCGAATATGATTCTCCTCACCGGAAACCGGTCCGTCCGACACTAAGTCCGACAAAGTACTAACATAACTTAAAGGATGGGAAGGACCTGCAAATTCATAAACAGCCCAACTGTCAGTCTGACCCATAAGTGGATTCTAAAGGTAGACAGAGACACAGAATGGTTAAGAAAGACAATGCCCACTGTCTAAAAGTGGCATTTTCAAACTGACAATCTGAAAAACAACTTTACCAAAAGATATATTTTTAAATTGTGAGTTCAGCGGTCCCATACTCCATATCTCTATCTACTCCCAATGGGAAAAACACTTAAAATAGACTTAAAGGCAGTTCCCATGTTAACCTATGAGAGGGATAGGCCTTTCAATAGTGAAAAATAAAGTTGGTAGTATTTGACTAGCAGGACATGTAAAACACACCAGTGCATGTTGTACCTCTTAAATACACTGCAGCCTGGGCCTACCAAGGGCCTCCCTAAGGGGTGACTTACATGTACAAAAAGGGAAGGTCTGGGCCTGGCAAGTGGGTACACTTGCCAGGTTGAATTGGCAGTTCAAAACTGCACACACAGATACTGCAGTGACAGGTCTGAGCCATGTTTACAGGGCTGCTCATGTGGGTGGCACAATCAGTGCTGCAGGCCTGCTAGTGCTAGTACCATTGGCTTTATAGGCCCTGGGCACCTCTAGTGCACTTCACTAGGGACTTACTAGTAAACCAAATATGCCAATCATGGAAAAGCCAATTACCAATACAATGTATGCAGAGAGCACTTGCACCAAGCATAACAGTAGGGAAGCAGAAAGGGGAGTTGCAGGAGTCGGGGAGAGGAGTCACTTGATTCTGAAAGCCTGCAATGTCCATGCGAATGGATTTGGTCTCAGCCGTCAGCACAGAAATATTAGACTCCATCCCTTCCAGCCTCCGGCCCACCACCGTGACTTCCTTCAGGATACTCTCAATGGTGGTGCCCTGTGCCGGGTCCATAGAGTCAGTGACCTGGTCTGCAAGTGGTGTTCCCCTCGCTGTGGCCATGGAGCGGGGGTGTTGTACAGCTTCTGAGAAGAGGAGTTTGATATTACTCTTACCACTGAGTTTCCAGGATCTGAGGTTATGTCCCAGAGGACAGAGAGTTTCTAAGTGGAGCAAGGAATGGGGGTGCAGGTGGCAGACTCGGTACAGGGATCCCCACAGTCCGTATCGGCCAGGGGTTTGGATATGGGGAGTTGCACGGAAGACTAGGGTGTATGGCAGAACCACATGGCCAGAGGGACACCCAGCAGTTAGAGCCATGGTGCAGCCTGGAGAGAAGTGCCAGCAGAGTATACCGGGCCGTGCGTGTCCTCCTGTGGTGAGGGGGAGGTGAGGCGAGACTGCCAGTGCTGAGGACTGTTCCCACCTTAAGGAGTCAGTCTGTTGGGGGGGAACAATTGTCATGCTCAGGGTAGGCACTTTGTGGTCCTCCAATCCTCTCAGTCGGATGAACCATCCAGAGCACACAAGCACCACATGCAAAGATAGCCCCCATGTCAGGGCACACTAGCATGCATCTGAGAAGATAGGCTGTGGCCGTACATTGAATGGGCCCCTTTGTGTTATCTGCGGCCCTTCCATGGGATTTCTGGAGGCACAGCAGGGGTCGTGGGAGGTTAAGGAGTACCTCCACTCCCTCGATCATTGCCGGTGTTGTGTTGCTTCACTCTTCAGAATAACAGAACCATGCACTTCAGGATAGTCTAAGGCACAATGTAAAGCAATCACTCTCAGACACCTTAGTGAGTAGAATAATCAAGTTTATTTAAGGGGCAAGTTCTCATATGGCAAAACTAACCACACTAATATCATGAATAATTGTGAGAATATAAGCACTCTGTGATATCATGAAGAATAGCACGGAAATAACTGCAAGAATAAGTGCATATAACACACGCACACACAATATGCTTCAATGCTTATAAATTGAAAGGCTTCACCGAAAAGAGGTTCTGCATCCCTCCGCCGCACACCAAGCCGGGGAACCCAAATCGACTGGCACAGGGAGTCTCCTTCGGGACAATCAGTCCTCCTGGCGTTGCGTCCAACCCAGAAGAGAGTTCCTAAACCAGTCCATCCAGGCTCCTGACCTTTATAGTATTTACTAACGCCCAGGAGTCTTTTCTAGAAAAAGGCCCCTTCCTTTACAAATTGTGCAATCGGCGGTACCTTGTTCACCCTTCGAGACGTCTCCTCAGAACGGGCCAGGTTCCCTGGAGAGGGCTCCAAGGTGAAGCTTGCATTCCTCCTTGAGTACAGGCGCATCCCCCTGTTGTCCTAACTGATAGCTCGTGGAATGTAAATAGCGCCCTTCGTATCAGGCAGATGGAGCGAAGTTGAGCAGAAAAACACCCCACCCTGCACCTTGCCGAAGCTTGTGGAAAAACACAGAACAGTGTTTCACGCACAGAACCGGACTCGACAAAATGGGGTCATTAACCAATGTAAAATGGAAGCAGAGGCCAATGGTCCATACCCTGCACCACTGTTTACCTTGCACGTAGTGCATGTAGCAATAGCAATACATTCCACCCTTGGACCATTTGGCCAACTTACAACTAAGTATATCCTATAAGCTGAAATGGCAATGCTCTTGGGCGACACTGAGATAGAAGGTTAGGCACACACTGAATACAACAACATAACGAAATTAAAATAACTGTTATGATAGTGATTACACCAAGGATATAACGCAGTTGGCCTAAATTAGGCAGCCATCCAAAAACCCAATCCCACCACCCCTTGTCAACATCCTGCTGCACCCCTTCACTAACTTATGCAGGGCCTCTATGTGGGAGTTGATTGATATGGAGTGGTCGGATAAATTGAAACAACACAACCCTTCAAAATCGCTGCAGCCATGGTTGTGTTTGAGCAGTAAATAATGAATAGCAGCGCGATTCTGCAAAGCAGCTTTTCTAGTTCCCTGTACATCTAATAACAGCTCAGCTAAAGCAGCTGATGTATAGTTAATATTCTTGACTACTAAACATGCAAGTTTATTAATAACTCTGGTATTATACACTGCGAGTCCTGGCACCCCTACAATAGAACCAGCTAAACTGACATATTCTGTTTTGGAAAGCAATGAAATTTCAGAATCACAGTCCGTAGGTAATTGAATAGTGTCTCTGGTATAGCGAGGGTGTAGAGCAGTATCCATAGGAAACATGAGAAAGCCTAAACGTGACCAGGCACAAGGCCCTCCGGTTAGATTGGCTGGAATATAAGTAAAAGAAAGGTCACCACATGAAAAGAGCCAACCTTTAGGCAACTTAACGTTTTGAATGTGGCTGGCAACAGGCACCACATTCTGGCAGAACATTGAATTATTTACATTCAAACAGGTCAGGTCATTCCGTGAGTGGCACAATGTCCGTTGTGCAGCAGTCAAGTTTTTGTCTCTTTTCTCCAATTTGAGCTGAGCACATTTACCTATTTTCATAGGATCTCAGGTCAATGAATAGCAAACATCCCCATTTGAGATGTTAAAAGTGAGTATGGATGTCATGTTCCTCCACAACCGCCAGCCCACCTCCGGGCAATGACGGCAGTACTCATAGAGTGACAGATGGGAGCAATCGTCACTCACATCCACCATTCCATCCTGGTTTGTATTGTTAAAGATGTGCAATAATACCGCAGCAGGAGTGGGCACCGCCACTAGACAAGTGGTAATCAGATCTTGAACGCTTCGCATGTTACTCATACAGAAGTGAGATATATTCAGCACTTCCTGTGCCAGATGAATCCAAACATTGTTCGGTTGATGCAGTAGCGTCGGCATCTGCGGCTGAAGGTTGAATTTTTGGGCTATGAGCCCCTCCCGCTCCCAGGTGGAGTCTCCCGAAAGGGCTCCATACACCACACTCATGGCACAGGCACTCCACAGGATGATCTGAAAAGAACAAAGGACAAAACACGTATTATCATTCTTGCAAATAGCATTTTTCAGCGGGAACATGTTCCCATTTGTCTTGACCAGGTCGCATAACTACCAGGACATTGTCTGGTCCAGTGGCGATGACATCAGCGGGTTGAGGAGGGTTATTTGGGGATTCAATCCACATTTCGGCCCCTGGGTTCTTGTCAGTAGATCCGAACCCTCCTTTGCCTCTTACAGTAAGAAGGGCTGGGGCGCTCCCCTTCTTAACAACACCTCCATAAACTGGCATGATGACAATTTGGGCAACGCGATCACCGGGTTGCACCACTAGGTCTGTGTCACCACTGTTCAAGAGAATGACTTTTAACTCGCCTTGGTAGTCTGCATCTATCACGTCTCCTAAACCTTGGATGCCTCTCTGGGCAAGCCCAGATCGAGGGGCAATCAGACCGTAATGCTCTGGGGGAATCTGAATTCCCACCCCTGTTTCAATCAGAGTGATGTCTCTAGGCTTCAATCAATGCATGTGTAAAGCATGCAGGTCAAGTCCTGCAGATTCTGGTGTAGCTCGATATGGGGCCAAAGCTCCTGGAGCTGTTTCCCAATACATAATGGTATTGCTTGCTGTAAACGGATCAATCTGTAAAGCAGGTGTGAGCATTCTCATGAGAGGTGTCTCAGCATTCGTAAGGGGTTGGTTGTTTAAAATTTGCAAAGCATCGTACAAATTATCCCTCCACCCCTTCAGTGTTCCATCAGACAGTTTGCTTAATTGTTCTTTCAACAACCCATTCATTCTCTCAATCAGTCCCGCTGCTTGTGGGTAGTAAGGTATGTGAAAAATCCACTCAATATTGTGTTGTGCACAATAGTCCTGCACTAGTCTGCCCTTGAAGTGGCTGGCGTTATCACTTTGAATCTGGAGTGGCACCCCATAGTACAGAATCAACAGATCTAATGTTTTCAGGGTGCTCTGCTGAGTTGCGCGCTTGCAGGGAAAGGCTATGAGATAACCAGAGTAAGTTTCTACCACTGTGCAGGCATACTGACACCCTCTGCTCACTGGCATTGGTCCAATGTAATCAATCTGCCATATCTGTCCTGGCAATTTACCTCTGCCTAGCTGGCCTCTTACCACCTGTGGGACCGGTCTGTGCTCTGTATGCTGACAAATGGGACATTCAATGATTGCTGTTTTAATCAAATCTAGGGGAAGATGCATCCCTCTAATCTCGGCCCACCTGTGAGTAGCCTTTTCTCAAGGATGTCCGCATTTCTGGTGTGCCCATTTAGCCATTCCCACCAAATCAGAATTCTGCGCCTCCACTTCAGCCTCTTGAATCTTGGCTCGATCGTCTGCAAGACAATTGAACCATCGGTCTAATGAATCAGTTGGACAGTGAGCGTCCACATGATAGACAGTCACGGTGCTTTGAGGTAACATTTCCCAGATCTCCTGCCATAACTCCTTCCCCCATACCTCTTTGTTATGGATTTTGTACTGATGCATGCCACGTGGGAAGCCAAGTAGCTAACCCATTGGTGGTAGACCAGGAATCTGTATAAATGTGACATTTTCCGGGTAGGTCTTGTTTTAAAGCCTGATACACGGCATAAATCTCTGCAAACTGGCTACTTCTTCCCTGTCCTGTAGTTGTCAAAAGCTTCTTTGTAACAGGATTATAGGACACTGCTTTCCAGTGCCTTTTCGCTCCAACATATTTTGCTGAGTCATCTGTGAACCACACATGCTTTTTGTCATCTGCAGACAAGTCTGCGAACGGCTGGCCCCACCCTACTGGGGATTCACACACTGGAGGTACATCGTGCAACATTTAGGAATTCTCCACTGGAGCCTGCGCTACCTGCTCATGCAAAACGGCGGTTCCTTTTGGACCCGCTCGTGCCCTGTCCTGGACATACCATTTCCATTTTATAATGCTGGCTTCCTCTGCATGTCCAATTCTATGAGTCTTAGGGGAACTCATCACCCACTGCATGATGGGAATTTCAGGCCTTAAAATCACATTATGTCCCAATGTAATTTGCTCGGTATCAACCAGGGCCCAATAGCAAGCCAGCAGCTGCTTCTCAAAGGGAGTATACCACTCTCCTGCCTCGGGTAACTTCTTTGTCCAAAATCCCAAGGGCACCCTCTTTCTTCCTTGTTTTTGCCATAAACTCCAATTAGCATGCTGCCCCTGGACTGTCACATTGAGCTCGATGTCTCCCTCCCGAATCGGCCACAAATCCAAAGCATGCTGAATGGCGTCTTTCGCCAATTCAAACGCGTGCTGCTCCTGCTCTCCCCATTCAAACGCATTCTTCTTTCGTGTAACTTTGTACAATGGGGCCAAAATCTGAGACAAATGGGGTATATGCTATCTCCAATACCCGAATAGTCCAATAAAACTCTGGGCTTCCTTCCGATTTCGCGGCACTGCAAATTCCCTAATCTTTTGTTTCACTTTTGGCTACACTTCTCTGTGTCCCTGATTCCACTGAATGCCCAAAAATGTCACGCTCTGAGACAGTCCCTGCACTTTCTCGGGGTAAATCTCCCACCCTTTATTCTGCAAATGTTCCACCACCCTGTCTAGCTGAATCTGCACCTGTTCTTGTGTCTCTCCCTGCATCATCACGTCATCTATGTAGTGGGAAATTTGCACTCCGGGAACCACTGGTACTTCATCCAAATGCTCTGCCACCAGCCGGTGACAGATAGTGGGGCTATGTAAATACCCCATGGGCAATCTACAGAAGGTGTACTGGCGCCCCGCCCACTGGAATGCCAGCTGAGGCTGGCTCTCAGTAGCTATTGGTATCGTAAAGAACGCATTGGCAATGTCAATGGTGGCATTCCAAGTCCCACTGTGTTTCTGTATGTTCTCAATCAAGGTAATGGTGTCTGGGACCACCGCAGTCAGAGGAGGTGTATATTTATTCAATTGGCAATAATCAATGCAAATCCTCCAACTGTTATCACTTTTACGAACAGGCCAGAGGGCATTATTCCACGCAGTGGTGATGGGAATTATTACCCCGGCCTCCAGTAAGTCATGTATAGTCTGGCTAATCTCCTCATGTCCTCCTGGTATTCTGTACTGTTTCATTTGAATCACCTTAGTGGCTTGGGGAAGTGTTACTGGAGGAATCTTCAACAGCCCCACCCTTGCGGCGGCTATTGATATAAATCTTTTGGAACCAAATTGATAACATCCATCTTCCAAATGTAGGGTCATCCCTTTCAAAATGTCAATCCCAATAATGTACTCGGGAATGGGCACAATCAAGACAGTGTATTCTCTCTTTGGAAGTGCCCCTATTTTCATGGGAACCACTCTCTGCACTGCTGGGGTTTCTTTTCCGCCCAATCCCGTAATGGTGAAGTACTGTCCCCTGAATTTTCCTGGGTTTCCATGAATCAAAGAGGCCGCCGCTCCGGTGTCAACAAGGGCTCGAACTTTTTGAACATTTCCACGTTTCCAATAAATTTCTACTTTGACATGAGGTCTGTTATCTTTGCGAGCCCATCCCTGCACCGGAGTTTGACCTGTTTCCTAATCTATTTTCACTCTGCGCACATCAGAGTCTGCCCAAGTCAGATCTGGATACAGTCTGCGGTAATTCTCAGGGAACTCCTCCTCCCTGTCTCTACTTCACAACCTCTCTGAGCTTACCAGCTCCCTCTCCCACTCTCTTCCTCAAGTTTTCTCAGAACCTGTCAGTTCCCGGTCTCTCTCCCTGCTCCGGGTTCCCTCTGAGCTTCGGTGCTCTTGCTCCCAATCTCCATCATCTGGGGATCTCTCTCTACTGTGGGGCTCTCTCCCTCTTTCTCCCTTTTCACCCTCGTGCTCCTCCCATCCTGCCTTTCTCTGGTTCACCACTTTGTTATCCTTCTTGTTCCCTTTCCTGCTTCCCTCCTTTTTATCCAAACCGCGTTTGCGGTACATCTCCAAGATGTCCTTGGTGGTTATCCCATCAATGTCATCCCTGGCCACCCCATCTTTCAGCAAGGCTAGTAACATATCCCGCCTTGACACCCTGTTGTTATCAGTACGATTCTCAGACCGTGAATTCCTCTCTGGCTTAGTCCACTCCCCTAAATCACTTAACTCACGCACCGCTTCTACACCCTGAGACAATGGGTTACCAGTCTGATTGATTAACAAAGTCATGATGACATGCTTATATGCAGGAGGAGCAGCCCTAATCAACCGGTTTCGCACAGACACATTTAAAATTCCATTCACCAAATTATGAGCATTACCCAGAAAGATAGCTGTTTTCATCCCTTCTTTCTTCAATCTCTGTACTGCATCTCTCAAAGTATACCAAGGTTTATCATTAGACGGCCAGTCTGACTCTGTCGGATACTTCTGAGCACACCCTTGCGCCGCTAACTCCAACAAATTGGTCATGGGAACATTCCCTGGATCAGTTCTAAACTCATTTTGGATAACTGGGTCTGTACTTAACATACAAAGCCTCAGGGCGTCGCTGTGATCTAATTGGACCCCCTGAACCCCCATATCATGCACTCGCACCATCCACGTAAGCAATGTTTCCCCAGACCTCTGCCGAAATCTGTCTATCACGTCACTTAGTTCTTGCTGTGTATAATCCTCCAGGGCATCCAGCATCACCCCTCCAGGGTTAGCTGGGCTATGCTGTAACATTTTGCCGATATATGGGCTGCGCACGGACAACATTCCTGCACTGTGTCTTTTCCTGACTAACATCTTGACAGATATCACCCCCGGACTCATCTGAAAAATCAGACGTATCCCAGATGTTTCCATCCCAAAATTCAGGGTCAAAGGCTAATCCTGCCTGAGAGATAGCTAAATGTACCTTCTTTTTATTAACTTTCCCTCTTCGTTTCTTGTGTTTATATTGAGCGACGCTAACGGCCGTTCTCTCTGCAACCAGCTGGTACATTTCAAGCTTATCATTTAACAATTTATTTTGACAAGCTAACATGGTAGAGGAATTTCGGGCTTCTACTAACTCCTTCTCCAGCTGCTCGTGGTCTTTCTGTAACTGTAAACATTTTTCATACAACTTTCGGTACGCAGAAAGCAAGATCCAGCCTCGCCTCCCTAACGTACAAATCTCCTTTCCCTTGTCAATTGACACTTTTTGTAAACATGTAAGAACATCTTCAGGTTCTGCATTTAACATACACGCATTCCAATTTTCACACAAACCAGCACAACGTGACCATTCCTGAGCTAAAAGTTTATACAGGGCAGTTTCCCACCCCGGTATTTCTATATCCGGATTTGCTACATGAGAACTTGCTTTTGAACTCGCTTTGATCTTATTAAACATTTTCTTTTTTTTCAAATCCTGCCGACTACGCCAATTTGTGTTGCTTCACTCTTCAGAATAACAGAACTATGCACTTCAGGATAGTTTAAGGCACAATGTAAAGCAATCACTCTCAGACACCTTAGTGAGTAGAATAATCAAGTTCATTTGAGGGGCAAGTTCTCATATGGCAAAACTAACCACACTAATATATCATGAATAACATGAGAATAATTGTGAGAATATAAGCACTCTCTGATATCATGAAGAATAGCACGAAAATAACTGCAAGAATAAGTGCATATAACACACGCACACACAATATGCTTCAATGCTTATAAATTGAAAGGCTTCAACGAAAAGAGATTCTGCATCCCTCCGCCGCACACCAAGCCGGGAAACCCAAATCGACTGGCACAGGGAGTCTCTTTCGGGACAATCAGTCCTCCTGGCGTTGTGTCCAACCCAGAAGAGAGTTCCTAAACCAGTCCATCCAGGCTCCTGACCTTTATAGTATTTACTAACGCCCAGGAGTCTTTTCTAGAAAAAGACCCCCTCCTTTACAAATTGTGCAATCGGCGGTACCTTGTTCACCTTCGAGACGTCTCCTCAGAACGGGCCAGGTTCCCAGGAGAGGGCTCCAAGGTGAAGCTTGCATTCCTCCTTGAGTACAGGCACATCCCCCTGTTGTCCTAACTGATAGCTCGTGGAATGTAAATAGCGCCCTTCGTATCAGGCAGATGGAGCGAAGTTGAGCAGAAAAACACCCCACCCTGCAGCTTGCCGAAGCTTGTGGAAAAACACAGAACAGTGTTTCACGCACAGAACCGGACTCAACAAAATGGAGTCGTGAACCAATGTAAAATGGAAGCAGAGGCCAATGGTCCATACCCTGCACCACTGTTTACCTTGCACGTAGTGCATGTAGCAATAGCAATACAGGTGTGGAGGCTGCAGAGAAGAGAAAGCCCTAAGGTAATTTTGAGGAGGGGAGTTCAGGGGAGGAATGTGCAGAGCACGCAGCAGTCTAGTTGTGCAGCTGGATCCAGACAAAGGCAGCCCTCCTGAGTGCTTGTGCAGCTTTATTTCATGGGGGACCATTATTAGACCTTATCAATGTATGCAGTCTATGAGGGTGGGGGGGACAAGTAACAGTTGACTCCCCACGTCTTGCGACCCAGGCCCTTAAGTCACCGTGTCTCTGAAGGGGTGGGGTGGGGCAGAGCAGCAGTCTGGGGGAGGCGGCGGGTGGCCTTAAGGAGCCTCAGCCAGCTCCTGCTGTCTTCAGGCTTTCAGGCTTGAGGTCGGAGGTTGGCTGTGGCCGCCTGCACCCAGCGACTAAGGGAACAGGTGAAGGTGGGTCTGGCAGCTCAAATCTGAGGCCGTGGTGTTGTTGGCCGCACTAGGCTGGTATTCAAGCAGTCATAGCAGGCGGGGCAGCCAGCAGCGAGGGGGCCTGCAAACTCAATCAGGCTGTGGCCTAGATACAGGCATGGTCACGGGCCCCCGCCGCATCTTCTGCGTGGCCGGACCACACCCCCCTTTTGCTGTTATAATGACATGTGTTATGGCATGTTTTCTTTCTACAATATTATTGGTTGTACTTAGCTATTATTAGAACATTGGAATGTTGGGAACTTTATTGAAAGCAATGGAGTGCCCCAGGCTTCTGATAGCCGGTAGAAGCCCGGAGCTCCCACATTCTAATGTTTTCTTGTTCACACTGTTGCTGTGAATAAAGGTCTTGCTGGCTCTGTTAGACCTTTGTTTTATTACATCATTCTGCCCTCTAGTGGCAGAATGTTCTAATAGCCTTCTAGCTCTCTGTAGCTGCGCAATGTCAGCATTAAAATCCCCTCCCTTGTTAAAGGTCCTTGCTTTCGGCTTGAGCCTTTAGGCCTGGAGCGGGTCTTTAATGGCTGGCATAGCCCACTACAGCAGGCTATAAGGCTATAGTAGAATGTTGTTTGGGTGCATCTTCTAGTGTCCTTCTCTGTCCTATGTTCCAGTTTTGGAACAAAGGCTTCTTGTGGTGGCAGTTGGAAGTGGACATAGGACAGACAGGATGCTGGTGATGGGCTTGCTTTTCTGGCTTACTTGCCTAAAGAAAACCTATATATTTCAACTTACCAACAGCACAGGAACTATTCTTTTGATGGTACCCTATCACAACACCATTCATGAATTTTGATCTGCCTTGTGTTTTATACCATAGAGTATCTTCATTTATTTTTTTAAGGGGCATGCAAAAAAGATGAAACTCTTACACATGAGACGGCCATCTTTAGTCTCCAAGCCCAAATAGTTTTATTTAAAATTTGATAGGCACTCATTTTGGAAGCTGAGGCTGCCTATTTTGAAACATGGTGACTAAAGAAATTAGCAATCCAAGTTATGTTATCTAGGCATATTTTATAGTTTGTTTTCTAAAAAGGAAGTTTCTGGGTCAGTTATACTACAACTGCTCAAGTAAAGGACCTATATAGTCTTCAAAGCCAGTAAAGCATACATATATAGGTTAATCAAATGAAGGTATCATTGAGGGAAAGTCGAGTGCTGAATCACTTGAACAGTTTTGTGTTGCCAGTGTAAGAAATTGGGTTCTTGGTTGACTGGGTTGAGAGCCCTACTCAAGCAGCAAGCAATCACAATCCTTGACAGTTTGTGTCACTAGCCAACCCTAAATTAACCTGTGCTCAACCCTCTGGTAGCTTGGCGCAGATCATCCAGGCTTCACTTAGAGGAAATCTGTAAAAGATTTGTGCAATACTTCAAACAGTTATAAAGTGAAAACACCAGACAAAAAGGGTCCACACCAAGTTAGAAAAATACAACTTTCTTTAATAAATGAAACAAGACTAAAGTGATAAATGTCCAATCAGTAGAGCCATAAAATTCAGATTTAAAGATTTTAGTGAAAACAGTGTCAAAAATCGCAGAGTGCCAACTGTAGATTTCTGGTCTTGAAGGACTTGGACAAAGCCACAAGTTGAGGCCAACCACAATGGTCCATGGGCTGGCTATGGGCACCCAGTTAGACCCACTGAAAAGAATACCTTACATTCTGCCTTGTGGGGTATTGCGGGGATCGGCATCAAAGACACTTTGCGCAGCCGAAATGAAACATCAGTCCCGAGATGCAGCTAGGGTGCAATGCGAGGGACTGTGTCATCATAAAGGATCCCTTGTGATGCTAAGTCAGGCATCGATGATAAGGTGCACAGCCAGGGAGTTGCATCTGTATCGAGGAGCTGTGACACTGCGATGTGGAGTCCGGCATCGAGGATGTATAGCACAGTGGCAGTTCTGATGGGGCTGCAAAGGTGATGCAGGTGTTTCCTGACAGGTCCGATCCATGAAGCAGTGGTAATGCACTAGTTCTGCTCAGGTTTGCGCCACACAGCAGAGGAGGTTGGTTTCACTGGATCCACAGAGGCCAGTAGAGCACCTTCAATGCACTTCCAAGGGTCCAGGACTGGGGTGGCATGGTTTGGCTGGGTAGACTCACTGATGGCAGAGTCCAGGTGCAGGTGAAAGATTGTTGGAAGCCTGTTGTGTCCATGAGGCCTCAGGTCAGGAGGCCAGCCATTTAGCCCTTGTAGTCACCCTTGAGTTCATGAGATGCAGATCCAGTTCTCCTTACCCAGGCAAGACGTCAGCAGGCAGTAGGTCAGCAGAGAAGGGCTGCTGTTTTTCAGAGCAGAAGTCCATCAGAATGGCAATCTTTTCAGCAGCACATCAATTCTTCTTCATGCAGGGTATTCTCATGTCCAGAAATATACTGAAGAGTTGGTGCCTGAGGTCCAGTATTTATACCCAGTTGTGCCTTTGAAGTGAGAAGAAGCTACTAGAGGCATGCCTTCGAAGTGCACAAGTGCTCTGACTTCCTGGGCCTGGCTCCAGACTAACAACAGGAGGTATGCAGCACTTTGTATGGAGACAGGACACAATCTATTTAAGTGTAAGTGGGGCTGTGCCCAGCTTCTCCATCCCATCTTGCAAGTGATGGCCCACTTAGTCACACCTAAGCTCCCCATTGTGAGTGGTGTGTCCAGGAGGAATACACAAGGTCCAACTGTCAATTACATCCAGTCATGTGAACCATAGACAGGCTGGAGGCACCCAATGACTAAGGCAGAAAATGTCCAACTTTCTAAAAGTTTAACTTTCAAATTTTTTATTTACAATGCAACTTCACCATAAGTTAGGATTTTTCATTACAATTCCCAAGACACCAATTATAAACTGATCACCTGTTCCCATTAGGAAATTACATTTATAAAATGTAAAAAGGTAACTTCAATGCTATTCTATGGGAGTATGGCAATAGTAAAAAACGCATTTAAATGTTTTTCACTACTAGGACATGTAAAACTTGAAAAGAACATGTCTAACATTTTAAATACACTTTCCTAGGGACGTACAAATAAAATAAATGCCATTTGGATACAAGCCAATTTTACCATGTTTTAAGGAGAAAGAACAAGCACTTTAGCACTGGTTAGCAGTGGTTGCAGATAGTCCTAACACAAGCAATAATGAAGTCAGCAAAATGGAAGATTCAAAGGGAAAATGTTAGGGAGGAAACCACGCCAAGGATGCCAGGTCCAAAAGCCAGTACTTGAATTTGTCAGCTGTATTTTAGTGGATCACATGAACATTATAAATTGTATATGTATAGTGCTTGTTGCCCCTGACGAGGCATTCAAGTGAGAGTAGCACACTACTCCAGATCAAAGATTAGAGGTTAATAGTTAATAGATTAGTAATAAGTGTTTGTTTCCATGTGCATTTGTTGTGGTAGGTTTACGCTCTTGATTCCTTGTATGTTTAGTAGAGTTTAGAGCAGGGAGGATTGATAGGAATTGAGTTGAAAGGGGAAGTAGTAAGCTGTTTCAGTAAGTAGTGGTTGAGTGTGCCTGTTAGTTGGGGTGACTGGTAAAAAATGAGGGAGAGTTGATAAGAATGTTTGAGAGAACATAGTGGTTAGAAAGGTTGGGGATGAGTCAGGGAGAGAAGGGATGGGACAAAGGTTCTAAAGAGTATTTTTTATATAACAAAAAATTTAAATGAACTTATACATACATCTATGCACTTTGCACTTGGTAATGTTTTATTGGCTGGGAAAACACATCTATAAAAATACCCATATGTACATAGAATGAGCAATATTTACATGGTCTGATGTGCATATTTCTCTTGTGATTAAATATATAGCTTTACATGTAGGTGGAGTTTAGTGGCAGCATTCTGAAATCTCTGTAGTCTTCTCTTAGTTGACAAAGATGATACAGACCATTAGCGTAATCCAGTTTTGATAAGAAAAGAGAGATAGTAGCTTGGGACTTCTGAGGGAATCCTAGGTGTGGGATGATGCATTGCAGTCTTTTCATTGTGAGAAAGCTTGATTTGGCATTCATTGATAGCTTGGCGTCCATGGTGATTTCGAGGCTTCTTACCTCCTTATTTTTGGTGGTGGTAGACAGTGGCGGCTGGTGAATTTTGAAAGTGGTGGGGCGCAAGACTAAATCCTGAATTAGACTATACAAGCAAGTGTAGTGAATGAGAGCAACTGTCATTATGGGACTTCAGGGTGGGTGTCTCAAAGTATACAGATTTCGAATTAAGGATAGTAAATCTATATGCAGCTATAAATATTTACTGGAGGTAGATTTTCGCAGTTGATATCCTACCTATATTGTTCTTGTAGCACAATAGTTTAGTGGATGGGATTCAGAAACAAAAATCCCCACTTTTGTACCCTCTATGCCATTATGTACCCTTCCATCCATCCATTACTGTGTTCCTTATTCCATGCCCTGCCACACCAAGCTAGCTAATACCATTCCATTACAATTTCTGAAATGCTTGTATTATTCAGAGCATTTCTCTATCTATTCTCATTTTGTGTGTCTCCCTTCCCTGTGTGTATCAATTTCTAATTTTTCTACATTTCAGTTTAGCCCTCCTTCATTCTCCTTGTTCTGCTTTGTCTACATCACTCTTCCTCTCTTGCTGTTGCCAACCTTACTTCATTTCCCTTCGCACACTGATTGTAATGTTTTGCAATATTTGTATAGTGCTTACTACCTATTTGGAGCATTAAAGCGCTTGCCTACATGGGTAGCTTGCTACATCTTGTAAGGTAGGTGGTTAGAAGTGTGTTTCTTTTGTTTTGATCCTATATCTTATAGTTATATTTCTGCAGTATAATACCATATTAGGTGTGGGATGATGCATTGCAGTCTTTTCATTGTGAGAAAGCTTGATTTGGCATTCATTGACAGCTTGGCGTTCATGGTGATTTCGAGGCTTCTTACCTCCTTATTTTTGGTGGTGGTAGACAGTGGCGGCTGGTGAATTTTGAAAGTGGTGGGGCGCAAGACTAAACAATCTGTATATTGTTTCAAATCATCAAAATAGGCAATATTTTCTTTGAACTATTTACTGCATGAAAACATGCAGATGAGAGCAACAAGGTCTCTAAATAAAATACCTCAGACGCAAAACTGCGACTATTTGCAATAAACGTTTGTGGGGACTGAAAAACGTGTGAAATGATTTAACTGCATATTCATTATAAACCCAGGCCTAAAGGTGTTTGCAAGGCAACTGCTACAGCATGTTTGAAAGGAATAAAGGTCCTTCAGGTATGCCTGGTATTTACAGTTCTCAATTTTCGTAATAAAGACTTACACAAAGAAAGAATGTTGGATTGGAAAGTGAATGGTTGGGAACATGCGGTAAAAGAGAACACAAATGCTTTTCTTTAAAAAAATGCAAGCTATGCTCATCAGCTCACTACTCTCACGCATGAGTAGCAAAGGGAAAAGTAATGCACTTTTCAAGGCACACACATGCTAAGTTGGATGGTGCACTTGAAAAACGTTATAGGCCAGCACACTGAAGAAATTCATTAATCCATGTTGAGCTGCTGGTGCTTTGAAAACATGACTATCAAAGCAGAAATGCAGAAACAGGTCACCCTCGCTACCAATTACCTGGCCACGCTGGACCCAATCCGATCCCGAGGATGACTGCAAACCTTTTTTTCCAATAGTGCTCATGTGGAACAAACAAGCAGAAACAAATGCGTTGGAGGGTAAAGGGCAGAGCATTAACAATAAAACTCCTGGGCAACCTGTTTGTCTGAAATTCACACAAACGTCTTTCTCTTCCCATCCAAAGTGCTCCTCGATCTTGGCCGCATGTTGCAATCCTTCTGCCTTCAATCCTGGCCTGCTGTTCCCAGCTCATAACAAAGTGGGGTGGGATGAGGGCGTCTGGCTGACCCACCCCACTCTGTGACGAACCCTCGCTGACAGACGCTCTGTTTTGAAAATCACAGGCTGCAGTCTGAAGCGCCCAAGCCTAGTCAGTCAGCGAGGGTGGTGCACATTACAGGAGAGGAGTGGCCCTTCGCTCGGGCAGGCCACAGAAGCAAGGGCTGAAATCACACAAGCCCTGAAAACTCTGCAACATGGCACATGCGAAGTAAGTGCCTGTCAGTGCTGTGACTGCCTGACCCTTACGCAGTGCTAGGGTCAGAAGCCTTCTGAAGGATCAACAATTACGGCAGCAGATGGGCTGCATTTAATTAGAAGAAAAAATTTAACAAGGGAACAGCTACAGGGGTGGAGCCCCCACGCCCATACAAAGAAACCGCCTCTGATCAAGCCATACTAACATGCCGTCTCTCCTAAGTCACATTATCAACAATATATAGTGTTAGTAGATTTCCCTGGGTGACCTCTGACGCTAGGCCAAAACACGACAGCTACTAATATCCCGAAAATTGATTAAGTGTGTTATCATTCTTACTGGGAAAGTATGAGAACACTATGTGATAGGACTTTTATAATTTCTTGCAGATTCTGAAGCTTTCTCTCACACAAATATGAAGATATTCTATTTTCTGAAAGCAGGGTTTGACCTTTGCAGGGCATTTTTGGCGAACAAAAAGTGGTGATTACCACACAAGCCAACACCGCCCTCGACTTCCTCACTAGTTTATAGAAATATCTGGTGTTGTTAGGTTTCCTTCGGTTGAGTTGATGTAGCAACGAAAAATGTCAGGGAACACCACCACAAAAGGCTAATCTATCCAAACAACCTTCACATTATCGCATTTTAGGCTTTTTTTGTCCCATGCACATTCTATATAATTTAAGCTTCCAAAAGTAAGTCTGACTCCACAAAAACATTATTTGAATGAAATGCCCCAGCATTCTGGGTAATCCAAAATTGAGAATGGTATATAATTCTTGTCCATGAGCTCAAATTCTTTGTACATTTCAAAAATGCGTAGCTTTCCTTCAATTACCAAACTTTACTCTTGGTAGTTATTTTTTTTACTATAAAGTGATGAATTGCCAGTTTCACATCGAAAACCCATAATATGCTTCTAGGTTCATAACTCCGATATTGAAGGTTTCTTGACAACTGACAAACACTTTATATCTCTGTAACTAGAAGGGTCTATTGTTCCTTACAGTATGTTACTTTCATATATCAGTCTTCAGTGCAGAAACTTACAAATGAAACACTTTCTGCCTATTTCTCATTCTCGCTCAAATTCATTGCATTTCAATGATTAGGGGCCAGATGTAGCATACAACTGATTTGTGATTCTCAAATAGCGATTTTTAAGAAATCGCTATTTCAGAAATGCAAAAAGGTATGTATGATTTTTGCGATTCGGTAATAGCGATTTCCTAAAAATCGCAAATGCTATTACCAAATCGCAAATAGAGAATCTGTCCCCATTCGCACCTATGGGCCTCTTGGCCCATTTCTGTGAATTTTTTGCATTGCCAAAATTGCGATTTCTTAACCAGAAATCTCAATTTTGGAAATGCAAAACTCCAAGGTGCTAGGGGCCTAAGGCCCCCTCTGCTGCACCCAAAATAATTTGGGGGGACATGTAAGGTGCACACATGCCAAAAGGGCATGTGTGTTTTACACGTACATTTTAAAACAGCAAGCTCAAATTAAGCACTGTGAGACAGTTAAATACCACTCGCCTTTACTTTTCAACACATATAAATCATTTTACGAACACATTGTCACTTTTTATACACCTGAATACATTTTATTTTGCTTTTAGAAGAAAAAATCCAATAAAATAGGAACATATTTGGATGAAAAAACACGCAAATTTTGCCGAAACCTTCCTTCTCAGGAAAATTCTTGGTCAGACATGGAGCTGATTACCTTAATGCAATGGTGGGTGTGCCATGTGCGTGTTAGGTAATGTCCTCTTGGCAGGCGGAGGAGGGCACCGCGCCAGCCCAGCTCATAACAGAGTGGGGTGGGATGAGGGAGGCTGGCTGACCCACCCCACTCTGTGATGAACGCTCGCTGACAGACGCTCTGTTTTGAAAATCACAGGCTGCAGTCTGAAGCGCCCAAGACTAGTCAGTCAGCGAGGGTGGTGCACATTACAGGAGAGGAGTGGCCCTATGCTCGGGCAGGCCACAGAAGCAAGGGCTGAAATCACACAAGCCCTGAAAACTCTGCGACATGACACATGCACAGTAAGTGCCTGTCAGTGCTGTGACTACCTGACCCTCACGCAGTGCAAGGGTCAGAAGCGTTCTGAAGGATCAACAATTACGGCAGCAGGTAGGCTGCATTTAATTAGAAAAAAAGATTAACAAGGGAACAGCTACAGGGGCGGATACCCCACGCCCCTACAAAGAAACCGCCTCTGGTGGTAGACCTAGATTATCAGGCTGGTGCAAAGGCATCCTTAGTTTTTCCAGTCCCAGGTGAGTATTTTGGTTTTGGAGGCATTCACTTTTAGATAGCTCCTTGTCATTGATTGGTAAATGGCCCAGAGGAAACTGAAGATTTTTGATGTGGCAGTCTCCTTTGGGTTAAGTACTTCTGTGGCATCTGAGTAGTTATAGCAGGTGAAGTCAAAACCATTGATCAGATCATGCTCATCTTGTATATACCGTACTGGAATATGTCGACTGTAATAGTTCCCAATGATAAATTGTCTCTAAGCTTCATGAAATGTTCTTTCAACGTTTGCAAACGTACTGAGCTTCACAGTAAAAACAGGAGAAATGTTTTACACAGAAGGCTTCATTATGATTGCCCTGTATCTCAAAGGTGCAATGTGTGCAGTCAACACCACAAGACCCAGCAAATTTCAGTGATTAATCTGTTAAACAAAAAGTGCCTGATCGTAAAGATTTTATCATAGGACTGCTGTCACCACAGGGCTGTCTAGTCTTGATTCTAGCTCATGCCCCTGTTTATTGACCACCCTACAATTCCTGCCATTCAACTCACTCATTCCGGTTCCTTTTATCCCTTTCTTTATCACTAATAGTATTTTCTGTCTCTCTATTCCACATTCTTTTCGCTTTTTTGCTTTTCTCTTGCTCATTTTGGAGTAACGTCTAAAGATAAAAAATAAGCCGCGTGTCCCCCTTGCCACCACAGCTCAAATTAAGCACTGGCAAGTTCCCCTGAATACATTTGGTCATAAAAAACTTGTCCAGATTTTGGCAGGGAAAAACTGCAATAGTCTGCGTTTTGCAGTTTGTAAATTGCGATAATATATAACATTTGTGTGTTGTGAACGATTCAACCTGTGCAACTCTTGACGAAGCATTATTTTGTTAATGCATTAAGAGCCCTTCCAAAGTTTTTTTGCTAAAAAATTATAAACAAAGAATTTTCCTGCAAATCGAATTGAACTTGGGAAACAAAAACGTCTAAAAAGTGTGACATTTGACAACTTCACAGGAAAAATGTATATTTCTGACACATCTAGTTTGAATTTTTTTGTAGTGAATTCTGCTGCAGCACGTAATACATTTCTCATGGTAACCTATGGTATTTGAATACATGAGACTGTGATACAAATTGAGATTCGATCAACACTTTTGTTACAGAAAAAATAAAATACAGCGGCAACAAAACTGTTAATATGATCCAGCCCCATCTGCCGTTTACGTGTTTTTTGGTAAATAAGACTGCACTGTTCTTAGTTTAACCTAATTCAAAAAAAAAATAAAGTGGTCGCCAATACCTCAAAATTTAAGTGAATGCTTCAGATGGATAATTATTCACACATTTACCCTAACCTGAAAAGTGCTGCTGCCCTACATCCTGAGATGGGCCTGGAGATTAGTGTACTTAGATGGCTCCGGGGCTTCTCTTTGCAAATACTGTACATAATATCTAGAAAATCTATTGACTAAATCATCCTTTCATATTTAGAAACCGAGACACTCCTCCTGGACGTCAAATAACTAAAGCGTTGCCTCTTTGTAATACAAAGAGCCGAAAGAATGAGCTCTCTTCTCCTATGTCTTATGTTGAGTTACAGTCACCCACAGCTGTGGAATTACGCCTGGCATCTGCATCGTTGGTATTATTAGTGCAGCAAATGCAGTGACACTACACACCACTTATGGATGTTTTATGACCAAACTGGGAAAAATGGCCCCTCATTCATAATTGCCTCAGATATTTAGTTTGTGCTCAGGTATTTCTTCAGGTGTATCAGAAACATGTTTTTATTAAACAAACAACATAATTGCTTGCTACCACTCATTAGTCCAGGGTCTGTCTGGAATCGTGGACCAATGAACTGGAGAGCCTGGTTGAATCGAAAAGAAATTGGCACAGTTCATCAGAGAACCAAGTGAGATCAAAACCTGACCTGGTCTTGAGAGGTCAGTGAATCATTTTGTTGTTGAACTACGGCTACGCCCACCACTGGAGCCAGAAACTCAAAACACCCTCACAGCAGATTTGAAGCTAAGGAGAAGGACAAAGATTTGAAATTGAATCACAAACCACCAGAAGAGTTGACGGCGCTCAGACAGAAAAGTGGAGATAGGTGTCTCATAAACATAGAAATGCTATTGTTATCCACAACATTAAATTCCTGGAATGTAGTCCTCTTCACCACCTAGATGACAGAAACGATAATAGGTGGAATGGACAATTGACTGGGTAAGTCAATGCATTTTTCTGAGTGAATGTTTTCTGATACTCCATTCACTTTCATTAGGTGATGCAAGAGACAGATCAAGGAAGTGTAATTTCAATATGCTTTTAAAGCAATGCACTATTTTTTTAAATTTAAAACACTGATCTAAACATATTTATTCATAGGGTTTTTTTTTCATTTTGTTTTGGTCTTTGTGATACTTTTGAAGTTGGATAGCAAGCCTTATGAAGCTATAGACTGGGTTTATTAAGGAGGATATTCTCTCCAAATACTTATAGGAACATACTTGAAGTCTCAGTCCTTTGATCTTTCCTCAATGTCAGTGAATGATATTGAGGTGCAATCAATGTAAGGTTTTGAAACAAATTCATCCACTCCAGGACGACATTTTGATATAAAGTGTAACTGTGGAGGAGCACAATTGTGCCCTCAGCCTAGGTTTAGACATGCTAAATGACGATGGCATCACTGTAAAATAAAAAATAAAATAATATTTAGGGCATCTTTTGACTAGGGGTGGGCATAATTTGCACAATTTACTGTAGAGTAGTTCTGCAAAATGACAGCAAAATTACACAACTATGCAGATTTATGCGAGGAGTGTAGCTAAGCATTTAGCACTATTTTCTTAGTCAAACATAATGCACTTTCGCATTTAAATTGGATGCAAGGATGCAGCTTGCTCTAATTGCACTAATTGAAACAGAAGATGAATAGCAGCAGCAAGCAACTGCTCCCACGCTGGTTGTTTATTGTTCCCATGCTCCTACGGTAGGAATTTTCTGCCAAATTACTCATAATTATGCAAACTGGCAAAATTGTGTAATTTTCAGTAATTTTGTGAAAAAAATGAACACTGAATTACTGTTAATACTCCGATTACTACAGCATAATTACAATTTCACACAGGCCTACTGTTGACATCTGATGGCATCAAACACAAGGGTGATTTTGCAAGGTACTATTTCGGAAGCCCAAACAGTCAGATACTGATCAAGTAAGATTACTCTTTGGGATGTGATCATTTTTCACATATTGAAGGAAAGAGTTGTGTTATTACTGTAGATGCATGGTGTGGTGCTGAAACAGACGTGTACTGAACATGAAAGAACTGTAGCTTTCACCTGTAAGTGCTCAAAGAATTCTGAGTTGCAATGTGATATGAATGAGTAGGAAGCTCTCATGTGAGGGTGGTAGAACATTTTAGCACTTGTGAGTGAGGAAGAAGGTTTATGCTATGTAAATTTCATAAAACTCTAGTATTTTTGTTAAGTGAAAATGGCACAGGCAAAGCTTCCTAAAGGTTGACAAAACCGCTGTCCAAAATGCATGAGTACAATTTTGATATACAACATATTGCAGCAAGGAAAATGCCAGAGCTGCCTACTTTCCTTGCTTGCCCTTGTGTACATGGATTGTTATTCCTGAACTGTAGATGAAAGTGATAGCTGGAGAACAGAGGGTGCAAGTGATGCAGGATGATGGTGTTCTTTGTGAAATCAAAAGGTTAAAAGACAAGGATGGCTAAGGAAACTGTATATTAGTGGAGAGTTATAGGGGCATATTTCCAAGAAAGAGGCGCATTGGCCCGATGTGCCATTTTTCTTGTGTCACCCCTGCCCCACCTAACAACACCATGGTTGTGCAGTATTTACAATATCGCACAGTTGTTAGGACAAAAGCATCAACATTTTTTATGCTATTGTGGCGGTTTGCTGCACTAGTGTCAAAATATTTCATGTTAGAGCAGCAAAGCACAGGAATGCCCATTGATTAAAATGGGTGCATTATTTTAACACCTGCTTTGAGCAGGCATTAAAAATGATGGAAAAAATGACGCTGTGAAATTTCACTGTGCCATTTTTTCGGGCCTCGCTGCGTTGGAACACCCCCCTTCCATACATTATGTCTGGCGCAGGCATAGTACAGCATAAGGATTTACAAATGCTTCCATTGCGCCACTTTGTAAGTACAGCACGGGAGAACGCCCTCCTTAACCCTGCCTTAGCATAAAAAAAGATGGTTATAAATATACCCCATAGTCTTTCTGCATGGTGTAAGAAGTATTAAAGGAGATTGCTTGATGAAGAGGATCGCATCATTGCACCTGCTGAGATGTTTTGCAGACTGATTGATTTGGCCCACGAAGGTCATCAAGGTTTGACAGGCACAAAAAATAATTAAGGAAGATTACTGGTAGCCAGGGTCGGAAGCTTCAATGGAGCTACGGGTACAGGTGTAAGGTTTGCCAACATTGGGATAAATGTTTGGTTAACAGGGATCAGCCACTGCATCCTGTTGAGTTGCCACATAAGTTGGAAAGAAAGTGGCTGTTCACTTTTTGGGGCAGAATATATCATTGTCCTTGTCGATTATCATTCTTGATGGGTGCATTACACTCTTACCCCTCAAACCTTCTACTAGAAGTGTGATCAATATTTTGGATGGTTAAATGAGGATCATAGTTTCTGGCAGTGGAGTTTCGTCTGTTTCAGCTAAGGTGCAAGAGTATTGGAGAACCTTGTTTATTGATCATTGTAGAGTAATCTTCTGCTAACCACAGAGTAATAAGTTACTTCAGCGTGTTAACAGAGTTTTCAAAGAAACTATCCCGTTAGCAGTAATATCTGGAGTTTATGTGGAGTGCATTCTGAGGAGAAGATTTGGAGTTATCGCACAATTCCGCACCCTACCACAGGTCTGATGCATCTCAAGATTTTGAGGCTGGAGGAACCAGTCACCAATCTTGCCCCTGAGTGTATTGCCCAGTGCGTGATTGTGTTGATATGCAGATAGTTCATGTAAGGGTGCAAGGTTCTCAGAAACATAGTAAGTAAAGGTGTGGCATGTGTCACCACACTAAGGGCCTGATTTATGAAAAGTTATCGCCACCTTTGCATAATTTTTTATGCTAAAGCAGCGTAAACTTACAAACTATAGTTATAGTTTGCAAGTTTTCACCGCTTTTGCGTCAAAAAATGATGCCATTGTGGCCCTAGCTTTTCATAAATCAGGCCCTAAGTTTAAACTGCAGGACTTAGTCAGGGTTAGAAATCTGGGCTATGTCCAGCAGGAACAGTCTATGGTTTTAACCCATTTGCAATACATACGTTGGGAAGAGTTCTGCAAGAGTGGAAAATGGCAAGTGGTGGAGAAAAAGCAAGAAGCCAAAGGTGATCAGTGAGAGGTGTGCAAGGTTTACTGGTAGTCATTGGTTTGTGTTAGACTTGGCATCATTGACCTGGTCTCCCATAACTTTTTTGCCTCTACTTCCCAGGTTGTTTCTGTGTGCTGGACTCTGTTTTTGCTGTTTCTTGTTTTGCTCTGGACACTTTACAACTGCTGACCAGTGCTAAAGTGTAAGTGTTCCTTGTATAAATTATATGTGTACATTGGCTTATCCATGATTGGCATATTTAATTTACTAGTAAGTCCCAGTAAAGTGCACTAGAAGTGCCCAGGGCCTGTAAATCAAATGCTACTAGTGGGCCTGTAGCACTGGTTGTGCCACCCACCTTAGTAGCCCTGTAAACATGGCTCAGACCAGCCACTGCAGTGTCTGTGTGTGCAGTTTCAAAATGCCAGTTCCCCTTGGCAAGTGTACCCACTTGCCAGGCCTAAACCTTCCCTTTTCTTACATGTAAGACAGCCCTAAGGTAGGCCCTAGGTAGCCCCATGTGCAATGTGCAGTGTATGTTTAAGGTAGGACACATGCTAATGTGTTTTATATGTCCTGACAGTGAAATACTGCCAAATTCGGTTTTCACTGTTGCAAGGCCTATCTCTCTCATAGGTTAACATGGAGGCTGCCTTTAAATATGATTAAAGTGTAGATTCCCTTTGGTAGAAGATAGACATGTGGAGTTTGGGGTCTTTGAACTCACAATTTGAAAATACAACTTTTAGTGAAGTTGGTTTTTAGATTGTGTGTTTGAAAATGCCACTTTTAAAAAGTAGGCATTTTCTTGCTTAAACCATTCTGTGACTCTGCTTGTTTGTGGATTTCCTGTCTGGGTAAGTTTTACAGTTGTGCTGTTTGCACCTCTCATCTAGACAGTGACACAAAGGGAGCTGGGGTGTAGCCTGCATATCCTGACTAGCCATCTGGGCTGAGGGGAGGGAAGGAGTGGTCCCTTACACCTGAAGGGGCTGTGCCTGCCCTCACACAATGCAATCTCCAACACCCTGGTGTGTGTCTGGGCCTTGGCCTGGGCAAGGCAGGATTTTGAAAACAACAGAGACTTCTCTTTGAAGTAGGCCTACTTCAAAGGCAGAAATGGTTATACGAAGAGCATCCAAACCCCTGGAAATTAGATCACTTTTGGAAATCAAGAGGAACCTCTGCCAAGGAAAAGAGCTGAAGAGCTGAGGAGAAATGCTGCCCTGCCTGTGCTTTGTGGAGCTATCCTGCAGTTGCTGCTTCTGCCTGTGGAAGGGGACAAAGACTGGACTTTGTTGTGCATCCCTACTTGTGAAGAAATCTCCAAGGTCTTCAACTGAGCTTGCCTCCTGTTGTTGAAGTCTCAGGGCCATCAAAGACTTCCCCTGCCAGCACCTGGACTCTCGGCTGAGACTCCTGCCAAGTGGTGCCCAATCCAGTTCCTTGTCCCTTGAAAGCTGGCAGACCAAGACTGAAAATCCACGCACAGACCGCCGCACGGGAAAATATTTTGATGCACCTTCTGAGACGCGACTGAGAAACGATGCACCGCTGGCTTTGCGGCTGAAATCTATGCTCCACGTGCATTGCAACTGGAAGATCGACGCAACATGGCTGGAGAAACAATGCGCAACACCCGCTGACGGAAGCTGTCAATGTCGCAACCCCACATAGCACGGTTTTCTCATACAGTGCGACCGGATTTTTGCCGCAAACCTCGCTGGGTGCGGAAAAACTACGCAAAGCCTGCCCAGACCTGAGGTGCCTGTCCGGATCGATGCATCGCTCTCTTGTGGAGTGGAAAAACGATGCACGCCGACTCGACCGGAGGTGGAACGATGCACAGTCTCGCTTGAGAGTGAGAAATCGACGCATTGCTGGCCTTTTCCGACGCACACTCGCACGTGTGTGTTATTTTGATGCAACCCAGGTACTTTTTCACGCTAACAGTGTTCCCACTGTTTTCTAAAGGATTTAAGACTATTATTCTTTAAACATTCATAACTTGACTTGTGTATGTTGGATTTTTGTCGGTTTGGTCTTGTTTTGTTTAGATAAATATTACCTTTTTTGTCATTTTGTAGTGTTTCCACTGAGTTACTGTGTGTGTTGGTACAAATACTTTACACATTACTTCTGAAGTTAAGCCTGCCTGCTCATGCCAAGCTACCAAGGGGGTGAGCGGAGGTTAACTGAGGGTGATTCTCCTTACCCTGACTAGAGTGAGGATCCTTGCTTGGACAGGGGGTAAAGTGACTGCCAAACAAAGACCCCATTTCTAACAGTTTGTGTCTTGGAAAAATAGTGCATAACATCGCAAAAAGGCCCAGCCCAAAGGACCTGCCACAGGGTGGAAAAAATAGATTTTTTTGGATGAAAAACCCTCACCCACCAGGGTTACCCCTTGGTGGCATGCTTCATCTTTGGGTTCCCCCCGTTCTGCTGCAGAATGGGGTGTGCTACGACAAATGGAATACTGTGGAGCACTGTTGTAGTTTCATCAATGTGAATTTTGAGAGGGATTGGAGTGGTGGGGTCTTAGGTGAGTTGAAAGTACCTGCCTCTGGGTGGTATTACTAATTTAATATGTCTCACAAGAGGGGGGTATGGTTAAAAAAGGGGGGATGAAGGTGGGGTATATTATGTACCTTACCTCCTGGTTGGTCTATATGTTTTGGAGTCCACCTCTTCAGGACCAAGGTGGACTCCCTAGTGTGACTCCTTTATTAACAACCACTAGTGAAAGCACTAACATTAAATGCTCTGTAGTATGGTGTGGTACACCTAACTAAAGTAAAATAGTACCCAGTGAGATCGATGTGCTTCTGGAATACCTGTGGAAAACGAGAAAATAAGTGTTGCTATTTTTATTACTTATGTGTGTGGTGCCTCTTCAACCTCCACCCCACCCGTGGGAAAAGGCACTCATGAATCACAAAAAATAGACAAATACAGGACATACTACACTTAGATAAACATGTAAACACATTTGGAGGAAGGAATTGTTACAAGGTATCTGACAACAAACAACAAGCCCAGAATCTAGCATCCAATTGGAACCGAGGAAATACCCCCCTAAAACTGTTAATCAAGCCATGAAACGAGCATGCAACAACAACAGAGAGGCTCTCCTGGACACTCCTCCTCAAAAGGGGAAAGATGAAAGACCTATATGTCTCACAACATTCAATGTATCCTCTAATCAAGTGAGCAAGATTATAAACAAATATTGGTGCATTCTGAATAGCGGCCATTTGAATTTTCCCAAACCCATGTTTTCCCACAAACATGGCAAAAGTATAAGAGACATGGTAACACATACCCGCCCACGCCTGGCCAAGAAAAAAATGGACGGCACCAACCTTCTACCACCACCCACAGGACATTACCCATGTGGGAACTTCAGCGTGTGCCATCTAACAAACGCTACCAAAAGGGTCTTTTTCAATGTTCAATACAACGTGGGAAATCAAGGATTTCACCAACTTGAACACCCAGTGAGTAGTGTATATGATTACATACCGATGCAATTTACATTACATAGGAATGACCACCCGCAAAGTAAAAACTCGCATCTGTGAACATCAGAGCAATTTGAGATGCGGCCGTGCCACCATAGAAATTTCCTCTCATTACCTTGACAATGCACAGTGGAGGATTACCGATGGGTTATTCTTGAGCATCACAAAGAGATTAAGAGTGAATCCTTCCTGCTCGAAAGAGAACAACGTTGGGCTTTTAAGTTATGCACAAAGTGTGTTTACAACTGTAATGCATAAAAAGGAATCAGAGGTAGCCCATGGAGCTGTCCCAAACCTCTGAAATGGGCACCCATGCCACTCTTGCCGAGGTAACAAGGAGCCCTCAGGCGGACTACCCCTGAATCCCAGCAGGCAGAGGAGTCTTAGACAAAGAACATGCAAGAGAAACAACTGTGTCATCCACCAACTGATGGAGGAAAAAAACGGGAAGCCACAGCACCCCTAGAAGACGTGAAAAAAAAAAAAGCCATCCGTTGAAAGGAGGGAGTACCATCCAGACAGACCCTCCAAGTCCCACGTACAGCCATCAAGGACCACTGGATCTCTAAGGAAGAACCAGGCTCAGCTTAAAGAGAAAGACAATTCACTTCATGGTGGGGATGAAATTAGGGAGCCAGTTTTGGCAAAAAAGAGGAACTCAAAGAACCCACCAGCATCCAAAAGGATAGTAAAGAATTCTCAAGCCATCAAAACCCCTAAACTCCAAAGTGGTGGGCAGAAGCAACAGCTACCATAGATACTACCATTAAAGAGACAAACTGAAAAAAGCCAAAGGGAGGAGAAATTAACGAGTTCAAAACCAGAGGCAAAGTCCACAGAGGAAACAAAGGCAGCACAAAATGGTAAGAAGAGAAAAGCTGTGCAACAAATGCCGCATTAAAGTGGCCACAACAGCCAAGGTCCCCCCCAAAGGAACCTAAAAAAACCTAAAAGCAGTCCACTGGGCTTGCAGGGCAGAAAACTCCAGACAGTACTCAAAACCTTCCCACAAAAACTGCCTAACATCACCCAGACCACAGGCAATCATGGAAATTTGGAGAGGCGTACACCAACAGAGAACTACCCCACTGCCTCCCATACGGGGCCAATGTAAAGAGTCCCCAGGACTGTGGAATAGCCCCAGCTAAATGTCGGGGCAGTGAGAACCTGAGATCATCCAAAAACCGGAACAGAATGTCCCTATCCACACCAGCACACTTGCTACCTCAACAGAATCGACAGCAATGTGGGAAGGAGAAGAATCGGTGCAAATGCATACACTGACCATGGAACGGTTGATGTAACTACCCACCAAGCCCCCTCCTGCGGACTGCGAGAAGAGAACCTGTGAACTTGCGCCTGGGTCAAACATATGGAGCCAGGAAGCAAAGGTGGTCTAAGAAGGGCACACCAATTCACGCACACAGTGGAAAAAAGACAGCTCTTTGGGTGAGACATGCCCCAGGAAGAAGGAGAGAACCAGCTGAGCGAACCCGGCACCTCACTGGTTATGCATCTGAGGTGAACAATCTCAACCAAAGCCGAACAAACCAAAAGGAGTGGCATTCCATCACTCACAAGACCAGAAAAAATCCAGAATACAGCCTAAAGGGCTTCAACTAAGACTCTGGCCAGATCCATACGGAACCTGGCCCCGTAAAATGCCAGACTCCTGAAATGAACCCACAGTCACTCGCCCCGATGGACAGGAACCCTTGAGCCAGAATCTGAGAGCAGACCAAACCCAGATCATGAAGAAACTGTAATTCTGTGGGAGCATAGATGGGGCCAAACATTAAGAAATCACTGGAACCTACCACTTACAGCACACCCCTGACCATCCAGCCCATAGTCAGGAGCAAGGTCCAGGGGAGAAAGAAACTTCTCCCCAAGCTCTGTCCCAAGAAAAAACTGTCTACTCAGAAGGTCAGCTAGAGAACAGACCTTATCATGGGCTAGACGCCAGTCTAATAATGCCAAATCGTGACTGGCAGCAACACACACCCTGCCAGACAGAGTTGTGCCCTATCAAGTAACAAATGAGAAGGGTGAAACAGCCAACAAACCCGAATGATCAGGCGCACCATTCAAAACTTGTAAAGACTGAAAGCAAAGGCTGGGCCACATATGCCCTATATATTGTTGCTTGCAAAGCCAGTAAATACCTAATGCAGGGCTGCACCAAACCATGCCCATGCGACATCAGGTGACTGTAGCCCCAGTCCAGAAGTCTGTCCCCCCAAACCAACCACAATAGAAGCAATAGTAAGTGAAAACCTGCCACTGAAAACAACTACACCATACAGTTAGGGAGAAAGAATGTGTCTGGGCGCATCCACACCTCATCAGGCCCTCACATATGGATGGATGAAACAGGAACATCCAGGGGAGCTACACTCTGGGAATTGTGTAGTAGCGAACCTGCAGAAATCATCGGAACCTCATCCGCCAGGAATCCACAGTAGTCTTAACACACTTGTCTACCACAGGCAACAAGGTTAAGAACCATATGCTTGGCCAGATGATCCACAGTCCTCCCCCCCCCACCTTCATCTATCCAGAGGACTGTGAGGATCTCTCTGTTATTACGCTGCACTGCCAAACCTTCAAACCCCTGTCCCCGAAGAACCTGTGAATGAGCCTCAGGAGCCAGGCAGAAACACAACTCCTGCATAATGGCTCTTTGTAGGGAGGGAGAGGAAGAAGAGTCAGAAGTATAGGATATCTCTATATGGTCCCCTGATAGCAAGCGGAACCATACAAGAAACCACTAGAAACTCCAAAAAGGGATGCACAAAAACATTGGACTGTCAGAGAATCTGGAAAACCGCCATGTGATATGCACCCGAAGGTTGGTGTATGATGCCTTTTCATGAAGACCACTATGACTCAGGAAAACCAAGGCCAGCATGAGCACCCACCCACACACCATCCAGTGCGCTGTGCTGTCCCGGAAGACAGGACCCCTGGAAGAGCACCGTAGCAATACCAAAATACCAAAACTTCCTGAGTATCTACGCGTCACTTCGTAAGTCCCGCTGGTAGGCAAGGAGATGCACAATAATGTCGGCCAACACCCCCGTCCAGCTGTAATGCAGGCTAGTGAAGAATAATGTGGAATCAGCAAATACCACATTTTACTTCAAAAACCGCCATGAGGTACTCATCCGATCACCAGCATGAGACGAGTAAGTGATTTGCCCAGCCTCACATGTTTTCAGTCAAGGACAGAGACGGTGATCTGAACTGAGGTCCTGAAGTCGCAACTCACTGCAGCAATGTTCCATTGCCAAGACAATGGGTTGCAACATGTGTTAAGGAGACAACGTGTCTCCCTACAAGACCCGCAGGCAGGGAGACATGAGACCCTGCAGCAGACACCTCTGCCCAGCCGGAATCCCGGCCAGTCACAACAGCAACCAACATATTGCCCAAGCCCTGCAGGAGCAACCCCCATTTCTCTTACTCATCATCCTGTCAGCAGACAGAAAAAAGAACAGGAGGAATTCTGGATAGGTACTGCTTATGTATCCTACAGTGAGAGGGGGTTGGCCACTAGTTACTAGCATTCCTATTCTTTTTTCTGTCTGCAAGATAGAGTTATATCTCACTTGTGATGAAGGGGACGAGCACAAGGGGCACATGAGAGTACTAGACATTCACTGAGAGGAATTCACTCAGAGGATATTGCCACTGTTCCATGAGACAATTGTGTACATTGTAACAATGTGTTAAAGGGCTCCTTTGTAAATCATCCTCATATGGCAATAAGAGCGAACTCAAAACTAAGGGAAATTGCAATACTATTAACCTCATCTCTGCCTTGAAATATCCATGTGGCCTACTGTACACAGGCAAAACTGAAAAGAAAATCACTTTGAGAATTTCTGAACACAAAAGTAATGTTCGGGAGTACAATACTAAATCAACTGTAGCAGTGCATGTCCATGAATATAACAATAATGTTTCACAATTCTGATTTCAAATACCACAGACCCCAGAGAATATAATGAGTACAGATATTACTAAAACACTGTTACTGGGAGAAATATTTCAGATGAAATTGCATCCAAAAGGTCTTCATCACTGAGTTGTGATGTAACATTTCTTATAATTGTGCTTTAATAACCATGCTGATCTTGTCCACTTCATGTGCTAAGTATTCCATGCACATTAGCTTACATACTAGATAACTGCACGATCATCATAGGTCACGAGTCCACAAGGAGGTTCTTGAGCTCATTATTGTGGTGAGATACACAGCTAGGTACACATGCCTGAGCAGCATGTGTATCTGTTATTTGAGGTCATAGAATATTAGTCATTTTGTTACCTTTTCCAGAGTGGTCCTTCAGTTTGCCAATCGAAAATACATTACAAAATGTACACCAATAGCTTTACACTATGAATGACGGTGATGCACCACATTACAATAAACGCTTTAACTGCCATTGAGAAGACGGACTATCTGCATGGATTTGAGAATGCACAAGAAGTCCTTAGCTGTTGAAATCTTTTACATTTTTTGAATAACAAAGGGCCAGATGTACCAAAGGGTTTTCCCATTCTGTGTCAATGGGAAAATGTGTTCGTACATATGGCCCAAAATGTATTAAACACATCAGCAAGTAACATTGTAACAATGAGTAAGACAATATTAAATTAAGTGAACACACTAGTAGACGGCTGACCCTGGAGCTGTTGTTTTTCTTTTCCACCGATAATTAGATTTATAGTTGATATAGATGCATTGGTCAGAGATTTTCACATACCGAGCTGCGCATGCTGCAGGTTTGTATGCATGGCTGAACCCCGGCACAGGTATGCTGCATGCGTTCGACATCGATGTATTCCTATTTTGAGAAAGCTCAGATAATATACATTTGGCACGTCAAGCAATGTAAATTGTAGACACGTGGCGCAGCAGCTTAGAAGAACCACACACAGACCTTGTTGGTTGCTGCCACACTCGGAACTGCGTCACCGCAGTTCGTTCTTTATTTATAGGCTCGTGCTCCGTGCCCCTCCCGGACACGCAGAGCACGCTGTTAAGCACGGACAGCCCGCATGGCTCTCCGCTTCATCTTTACATCTCCCCCATGTTTTACTCCACATGGACAGGGATTAACAAGATACACTCGAGCCATCAATGAAAATATGTTCGTACAAAAAGTTAAAACAAAACAAAAAGTTGAATAAAATGTCCCAAACAACGAATAACTGAAAGCACACTAACTTTTGTCTCTTAACTCCCAAAGTCCTGGTGTCACTCACAGAGTCAGCTTTGAACGGCTGGAGGTCAGTTTACACTGGCTACGACGTTCTTCCCACAGTGTGCTTGCAATACTAGATGACCCCGACACTTGATTTCCAAACAGTCATATTCGACAAACAAAGTCTTTCAGCTGACTGTTCGGCACAGGATTCGGGCGCAGGTCATATCTCGTACTTCTAGTTCTACCCCTCCCATGTTCAAAAGCAGAACTAGGCCGGGTTTGCTCGATCACCATTGGCTCAGCTACACCACTCCCTTCTTCGGTCAATGGCGGTGAATTAGATGTCATATCTTCGAGTTCTCCTTCCTCACTCCTAGACTCTCTTAGACCAGCCTTCTTGAAATGTGATACATTTCGTGTCACTCTTTGTCTCCCTCTGGCGGCCGTTATCATGGATCCCTTTATGCCAATTATTTCCCACACATCAGGTTCAAATGGCGTTCTGAACTTTCCTCCTCCTCGCCGACATCTCACTACCACTCGATCTCCTTCTTGAAACCCTCGATACTTAGCTCTCCGTTGGGCGCTCGCCCGCAAATTAGTAGCTTCTCGCCGGTTCTGAGTGGCTTTGGCGTCTAGGACAGGAGGTTTCCATTTAGGACCTGAGGGAATACAATCACGTGGAGACACTTTGAACATCAAAGAGGAGGGAGCACACCCCGTGGTGCTATGAGGCGTTTGACGGTAAGCACTCAAAAATTGGTATAGACATTGTTCACAGTCTTCCTTTCGTTCTACTCCAATTCTTAGAGCCCTGTTTAGAGTTCACATAAACCTTTCCACGTCCCCATTTGCCTGAGGCCAATAAGGCATTATCTTCCGATGACGGATTGCTAGACCATCCAGGTATGACCTGAACTCTTGCCCTTGGAACGGAGGACCATTATCAGTTCGAATCTCATCAGGCAGACCAAACAAAGCAAACGTCTTTTGTAAAACTGGACGTACATTTTCAAACGCTGTTGATGATACAACTTCCACCACTGGGAATTTGGTATATGAATCAATCAGAACAGCAGTCAACCTCCCATCCGGGAAACTTCCAAAGTCCATGCTCACTTTAGCCCAGGGTTTCAGAGTGGCCGGTTCAGTTACCACTGGATAACTTGGAGGCTCTACTGACGTAATGATGCAGGAATGACATCTCCCCACCATCTCATCAACCTGAGTATCCATACCCGGGAACCAGACTTTAGCACATAACCTTGCTTTGGTTTTAGCCGCCCCTTGGTGCCCCTGATGAGCCAGTTCAATCACCCTTGACCAGAGACACTGGGGAAGTACGATTCGCCTTCCCCTCAGAACTAACCCATCGTTGTCGGTAGACAGCTCATCTCGCACTTTCCATATACTCTGCATAGCTGCTTTTTGATCAGGACAGGACATGTGGGTCTTTTCTAGAAAATATTTCCACCTTTTGTGACTTAACGCTTCTTTGACATGACTCAACATAGCATCTTCTTGGGTTGCGTTTACAATGTCAGTTACGAGAAGAGCATTAGGACATGCCGCCTGCACAATCATGCTAACAAAAACTTCAGTACTTTCTTCGTCCTGTTCTTGATGAACATCAAACACCTGCGGAGACGGGTGTCGAGACAGATAATCCGCAGGATTATTAGCACCAGGGCGATATACAACCGAGAATCTATAGGGTTGAAGTAGAACAGTCCATCGCTCAATTCTCGGAGGCGCAAGACGTGTGCCACCTGTAAACAATGAGACCAAGGGCTTGTGGTCAGTCACCACTTGAAATTCATGTCCATATAAATACAGGTGGAAATGACGGCACGCCCATCGAATGGCTAAGGCTTCACGCTCAATCTGGGCATATCGTGTTTCTACAGCTGACAATGCCCGACTGGCGTATGCAACAGGGATCCACTCTTGATGCCGATGTTCTTGTAAAAGCACAGCTCCAAGCCCTACAGGGCTCGCGTCCACCACCACTTCAGTTTTCTTAGTGGGATTAAAATAGGCCATAGTCGCTTTATCGAGCAACGCATTTTTAATATCCACAAACGCTTGTTGCGCCTCCTGAGTCCAGTCCCAACTGTGTTGCCCTTTCGTGAGTCGCCGAAGAGGTTCAGACATAGTGGCAAGCTGTGGTATGAACCTTCCGCAATATGTGGCCATTCCTAGAAAACTGCGAACTTCCGTTGGATTCTGTGGAACAGGCGCCTGACGGATTGCTTCCGCCTTTCGTGGGTCCACTTGCAGACCATCTTTGGAAAACACATATCCGAAAAACTCCACCGAGTTTTGATAGAAGGCACACTTCTTCTTGTGAAGAGTTAGCCCGGAGTCAGCCAACCGCTTCAACGTTGCCCTTAGATGACGATGATGCTCTTCTCTGGTCTTGGAGTATATCAAAATGTCATCACTTAAATTGATTACTCCCTGTAACCCTGACAACGTTTCTCGAATTGCATTCTGAAACACTTCTGCGGCTGACGACACTCCAAAACTTAGTCTCTTGTACCTTCTTAATCCCACATGTGTCGAGAATGTAGTAATGTTCCGGCTCCCCGGATCCAGTTCTAACTGATGATACCCCGCATTGAGATCCAACTTTGAAAACCACTGGGCCCCAGTCAGATCCGCAATAATGTCGTCCATAGTGGGTGTTATGTGTCTCTCTCTCCGGATAGCTTTATTTGGTAAGCGCATGTCAACACAGAGCCGAATTGCTCCCGGCTGTTTCGGTTTTGGTGCTATCACCAACGGTGATACCCAGGGCGTAGGCCCATCCACTTTTTCGATGACTCCTTGTTCTTCCAACAACTGTAACTCTTTCTCAACGACCGGCCGTAGATGAAATGGCACCCGACGATGCCGCAAAGCCACAGGGACCACGTTGTGGTCTACGTGTAGTTTGATGCGTTTTCCCTTCAAACGTCCAAGCCCCTCAAAGAGTTGTGGGAATTCATGGAGAAGACGTTCCACTTGAGAGTCATATACCTGACGCGCAAAGAACACTAGCTCCAACTCTTCAGCCGTGTGACATCCTAGCAATGTGCCGCGATCCCCAGCCACGACATAAAACTTTGCCTCTGTTGATCTACTTCCACTGCTTACAGCCACTTCCACGATTCCTTTGAGGGGAAGGGGGTCTCTCCCCCCATAATTATATATTTTAGTAGCTGTTGAGGTGATCGGCGGGGCAGGTACTAACTTCTTGAAAAGGGTTTCGTCCATAACATTGACAGACGCTCCTGTGTCAATGAGCACAGAGACCAGTGTGCCGTTGACGTGAACATCACTCATGGGTGGCGGTCTCTTTTTTCCTGGTTTACCACCTGTAAAGGATATTACAAAAATGTCTTCTTCTTCATCTTCCTCCAAGACTGAACCACTCGCTGTCGCATGATCCCTTGCTTCATCCGCACTTTTGGATACAGCTCTAACATTCATGTCTCTTCCTTTCGGTTCTGTTGGTTTGTTCTTCCTGGACCTACACATCTTCGCAAAATGATTTGGCTTACCACAGCGGTTGCACGATTGCCCTTTTGCCGGGCACCCTGCGTTTGGCCGATGTTCATAGCCACAACTTCCACAGGCTCTCTCACCCGGTTTAGCAGGGTTCGGCTTACGAGATATTGCTTGGCGTGTCTGGACGGCATCTACCTGTTCCTCTTTGACTTGGACTGGACGAATCGACGATGCAGCCGCTAATGACTGACCTCTCACTGCCGCCATGGCATCTGCTCGGACAGCTGACAACTCATGTGACCTCGCCAGAATCAGAATATCATCAAGGGACATGCCCTGTTGCCGAAGAATGAGCTTTCTCAAAGCATTGGACCGACATTCTTGAATTATCTGTGCACGTATTTCTTCTTGTTGGTTGAGTCCTGTACACGAACTCACCAGTTTTCTGAACCTGGCGTAAAACATGTCCATTGACTCGACCTCGGTCTGTTGCGCCTGTCTCAGCTTAAAACGTTCAAAATCGGAGTTCAGTTGAGGATCAAAATGCCTATTTAAAGCGGTCACTGCTGCGTCAAAATCATCTTTATCCCCTCTATTAGGGAGAGAATCAAAAAGCTCCTGTAGCTCCTCTCCACCCATTAGCAGCATGACAGACCTGCGTACTGCTCCATCTATCTCTCTGGTGGCGAAAAAATAGTTTTCTAGGCGATTTATCCACAAAAGCCACCTTGGCGCAGCTGTGGCTGGGTCAATCAGTTGACTAAACGGTGGTAATGAAGCAATTGAAGAGTGAATACTATTATTCAGCTGTACTGGGAGTTGCAGATTCCCTGGTGGTTGAGGAGGATTGGCATTATTAGCATTGTCTTGCTGTGGGGCACTCATATTTGCACTCTATTAACACCTTATTTTGCCAGCGTTAACAATGTCTCTTTAGGTGTTTATCCTCAATGTCTCTTTAGGTGTTTATCCTCTCACTCTCTCTTTTTTTTTTTTTTTTTTTTTACTGTTCTTTACACTGTCATTGTTTTATTTTCTTTGGAGGGCCCTTCAGGCAGCCACACCCCCTCCTTTGTAGTCCTTTGGACTGTGACGATATGTTCCGATTTTTTTTTTTTTATACACGCCTTCCCCTTCCTTAACAAAGGCTTTCTTAGCCTCGGGGAAGACGCGAGCCGAATTTCTTCGTCCTCTCTACACAGAGACGCTCAAAAACAGAGCGCTCTGCGGAGAGGACACGCGCGATCGTTACAGCGCGTCAGTTGCAACTGATATCTTGGCAACAACACACGCCCGAAGGCAGGGCGCCGTGCCAAGCGATCAGCTGTTTGCTCAGCACACGCCTGGAGGCGGGGCGCTGGATGGAGCGATCCGCTCCACGGCTCAATCCTCGTCTGGGGGCGGGGCAAGGCTCACCGTATTAGGCTTCCCGACCGGGGAGCCAAACTGCCTTACTCCTTCTTCCGACGCGCTAAGCAGCACGAAGCGATCGGGCTCCACCGATGGCCTTCGCTTCTTTACCGCGGCCGACACCGCACCACTTGGGTTTTTCTTTTGTTATTGGCTGACACTGCACCACGTCTCAGGTATGTTTTCATCACCACTATGCCTTCGTGTTTATTTAGTAACGACTGCTAACGCGATGTTATGAATCCCGCCTCGTCGCCATTGTAGACACGTGGCGCAGCAGCTTAGAAGAACCACACACAGACCTTGTTGGTTGCTGCCACACTCGGAACTGCGTCACCGCAGTTCGTTCTTTATTTATAGGCTCGTGCTCCGTGCCCCTCCCGGACACGCAGAGCACGCTGTTAAGCACGGAGAGCCCGCATGGCTCTCCGCTTCATCTTTACATAAATGATAAGAGGAGGGGTTAAGGCACAGCAATAACTTGATTGTGGTTTTGGTTGCTGGGAGCAGAGTGGAGACTTAAGAATTTTCGGTGACACTTATTTGCGCATATTTGGTCAGCTTACTTGTATGAATGAATTTACACTGAGGGGTGTTATAGGAAATATTTGAGGCTACTTGGATTGTGATTTATAGACAATTGAAGATTTTTCTCTCGTATACGCCGCAAACATACCCGACAAACTCGTATGGGTGAGCTTCCACATAGGTCTCTTTTAGGATAGATTTGAGCCTACTTCCATAATATTTAGTAACCCACTGACAATTGGCCCCCACATGTGATGTTTTAAGTAGACTAAGCAACATTGTAGGTAGGTGTACGCTCTTATGAAAATTTGGAGTTGCATGTTGTTTTGGTAGATCCTGAACACAAGGGTTTGAAAATAACTGGCAGAAGAATACTGTCCCCACAGCTTCCTTTTATATGCTGTATCCTCAATAACAGTAGCAACTACTCAACAAATGCCACAGTGTGGCATTCAATGGCGAGCTGATCAGAGTTTTCTTCCCAGGAACTAAGGTTATATATTCTAATACATTGCTTACAGAAATATACACATGTAGTGACCATTTAAACGACATTTAGACTATTGTGTGCTAAAGTGCAGCACACACGAAGGGTAAATGCAGCCTATGGACAATCGTGATTATACTAGTAATTGTGGCAAATATGGTTTTCCTTGTATTTAGTGCATTCTGTTAGTTACTTTTCTTTCCATCTAATACATTTAAATAATCAATATAAGCCCTGATGAAGGAAACAGTCCAAAATGAATTCTTGATACTGAGATAACAAACCAGGTTTTGATAAAAAAATGTACATTGTTGAATACAAACAACAATCATATCCTGAAACTATGCTGGTGTAAATACAAAACAGAATTAACACAATAACAACCAATCAATAAAGGGGTTTGGAAAATAATGGATTACTGAAATTAATTTGATTGAGCAAATTGCAATATCACAGCAGTATATGTGATGTAGTATTTTGTTATTAAGCAAGTGGTTGACATTGGATTACATTTGCATTTATGAACAGAGAGTGAACCTGGACTACATGCAAAAAAAGTATAAAGTGTTGATTTTGAAAAAAAACGTTAGTGTAATATTGGATCTTTGTCTATTCCAAAATCCAACTACTTTCTCATCTCAAAAGAGGATGGGTGCATCAATCTTATCCAAGACCTCTGATCCCTTAAGGCCTTCCAGTGGAACAACAATTTTCGGATGCACATATTGGCCCAGGTCCTTTATGCTTGGACCCAGGAGATTAGATGGTAGCCTTGGACTTGCAAGACTCATATTTTCACATATCATGTTGCATTCTCACTGATGTTGCCTGGGGGTTCAAAGTGGGCCAGGAGCATTTTTAGTTTGCTTTGTTCGGAATTCAAGAAAGTGGAGGCTGTGGTCACTGCATACCTTTGAAATTCAAGTACTCCCATATCTCCATGACTAGCTGTTGGAGGCAGGCTCCCCACAGTTATTTTTGTGGATCACCTCTAGATGATGACCAAACTTCTAATAGCTTTTGGGTTTACCATAATAGAGTAAAGGTCCTACCTGATTCCTTACATTGAGGAAGCTTCAACACGGTGGAGTTCAATACTGTTCCTCTTCTGAACAAGCCTGGGACAATTGGGCTATGATTCCAGTATTTTGGGCTCAATCTTGGATCTAGATGAGGATGAATATGAGGCTTCATGGCTTCTTCGTCTTATGTATTCTCCATGTCTTCCATGCCGGGCATGCTCCACTGTGAAACTTACATTGTCAGTGGACCTACCATCAAGGCCATCTTTCCAACATTATCCTGGTCTTGGGGAAGATGGCCTATGATCTGCAGTGATGGTTGACCAATCGCAATCTGTTCTGTGGAATGCCACTCTCCCTTCTCCACGTGGAGTGAATAGTGGTTATGGATGCACCATTACTGGGTTAGAGGGGTCACTTGGGGGAGATGGAGCTCAGAGGCCTCCTGTCTTTAGAGAGGGCCAGCTCTACATCAACCAAGTGGAGCTACGAGCCATTTGTCTGGTCCTGAAGGCTTTCCTGCTGTCCATTGGGGGAAGCTTGTGCAGGTTCTCACAGACAACACCACTAGCATGTGATATAGCTAGAAGCAGGGCAGTGTGGGTCATGCGCCAAACGTCCTTGCATTTCGGGAGATGGCTAGAGTGCCAGGGTATCTTCCTGGTCACCAACCACCCGATGGGGTCATTGACTGCCAGAACAGTTGAACTGAGTAGATGTTATATGTAGATCACTAACAGTGCCTACATCCCAAAGTGGTGCAGAATGTCTTCCACTACTGGATGGAGACCTGGCTAGATCTTTTTCTCACCTTTAAAAATGCACAGTGCCAACAATTTTGCGCATTAGAATTTCTACAAAAACACTTGTTAGGAGATCCATTCTGGCTGAAATGAAGCAGAGGACACCTTCTTGTCAATACCTCTCCTCCCCTGAGTCCTGAAGAAGATCTAGAACGTCTTACAACACAAACAGAGTAGAGGAGTGTATGCCACAACACATCCTCCTAAAGCAAAGACATAAAACATATAAAGGTATTGTTGCTTCTACAATGCTACTTTTATCAGTGCTATGATGCAAATTACTGATACCTAAATTACCAAGATTCTGGCATGGATTGGGGCGAGCCCAAGGGGAGAACAAAGACCAATATCATTGGAAGATGAAGCTTCACTCACATAATGTGACATGCTTCATCATAGGCAACTTCTTCCCACCCTGGTAGAACAATACCACCATCCAAATTCCCATCAGTTCTTCTGGTTTGCAGTGGATGGTGCCAACTACTAATTCAAGGTTCTGCCCTTTGGCCTGTCCTCCACCCCCAGAATCTTCCCCAAGGTGGTGTCTCCTCTGGGAGGTATTATTCACTCCACAGGAATTCGTTTTTTTCATATCTGGATGATTGGCTTATTGTTTCTCCTTCTTCCTTTAAAGCACAAGAATATATCCAGCATGTCTGTGCAGTCCTGGAGAAGCCTGGGTTTCTTCTCAACCTGGAGAAGTCCCATTTGTCCCCTTCACAGAGGCTTTATTTAATTGAGGTGATGTTTCAGATGGATCAGGGGCAGGTGCTTTTGTCAGACGAGTGAAGGGTAAGATTGACGTCTCATTTATAATCTCTGCTGGAATAGGCTACTGTTCCTGTGAGAATGTGGTTGCGCACTCAACTCTGGCCATCATTCCTCCCATTACTTTCTGTCCTCTGGTTCACCACCTGCTGCAGTATTGGGATCCACTGTCACACGACTATGAGTTTCTGGTCCCAGTGACATTGCAGATCAAGACAAGTCTGTACTGGTGGTTGGTGGAGGGTCATCTGCTGCTGGGGTTTCTCCTGACCCTCACCCCTTTATACATAGTGATGACAGATGTCAGCAAAGTGGGCTGGGGTGCCATTTGCCAGTCTCACTCAGTCCAGGGAAAATGGCTGCCTCCACAAGCCTCCCAGTCATCCAACTGGAGGGAATTGGTGGCCATCTTGATGGCTCTTCTCAGGTTTGCCAGTGTGATTAGCTCAGACGTAGTTTGTGTCCAGACGGACAACCAGGTGGTTTGTGCGTATATCTAGAGACAGGGGTTGGGGGTTCTCCAAGTCTGAATCTCTTGGCCTGGAGGATTTGCTGTTGGGCAGAGCAGAATTTATTAGCTCTCTCTGCAGTATATCTTCCAGGGAGGGAGATTGGCCTGCGGATCACTTAAGCCACCATTTTCAATCTTCGGTAGCCTTATGTTTGTGTCCTCTCCTATTTCATCAGATCACTTTGAGATACGGAGTCCCGTGGCTGGATTTGTTTGCAATAGAGTCCAAATCTCTTCTCCACTCCTTCTGTTCCCTGATTACCTCTCAGACTGCATGGGCAACTGACGTATTGTCAGTGAGGTGACCGGCAGGTCTCCTTCAATGTTTTCCTCCATTCCAGCTGATATCCAGGATAGTGAGGAAGGTTCAGTCAGACCATGCAGAGGTCTTCTACTAGCTACAGGTTGGAGCAGGAGGTCTTGGATTTCCCTACTCATTCAGTTGTCTGTCTCTCCCCAGTGGCACTTTCCCATGTCCCCATCCCCACTGAGGTCCCCCCGCCTGTCACTGGAGTCAGCGAGGAGAGTGAGATTGGAGGTCTGGCATTTGAAATAATGAGACTCATTTCACAGGGTTGTTCTGTGGTTGTGGCTGAATCTATTCAGTAGGCTAGGCGTCCCTCTACCCTGAAGATGTATGGCTATCATTTGAGGAATTTTGAGAAATGGAGTGGAGATAAGGCAGTCCCTCCCCGTGTGTGTGATCCCAGTCTGGTCCTGTAGTTCATGGAGGATGGGTTTCTGTTAGGTCTGGCAGCTTACACGATTCGCAGCCAGTGGGTTGCAATCCAGGCTATCAGGTGTTTTGATTGTTAGACCTGACAACCTTGGGGTGATCTTCCCTAACCTTTTTGCCTATCTCCCTCCATTCTTCTGATCCTGTTTTCACTGGTTTTAGGACTCTGCACACATTACCACTGCTGACCAGTGCTAAAGTGCATGTGCTGTCTCCCCTAAAGATGGCAACATAGATTCCTACCCAATTGCTATATTTAATTTACCTGCAAGTCCCTAGTAAAGTGCCCTAGAGGTGATGAGGGCCTGTACATTAAATGCTACTAGTGGGACTGGAGCACTGATTGTACAACCCACATGAGTAGTCCCTTAACCATGACTTAGGCCTGCCATTGCAAGGCCTGTGTATGCAGTTTCACTGCCACTTCGACTTGGCATTTAAAACTACTTGCCAAGCCTTAAACTCCCCTTTTTCTGCATATAAGTCACCCCTACAATAGGCCCTAGGTAACCCATAGGGCAAAGTGCTATGTAAGTAAAAGGCAGGACATGTACTTATCTGTTTTACATGTCCTGGTAGTGAAAAACTCACAAATTAGTTTCTCACTACTGTGAGGCTGGCTCCTCTCTTAGGCCAGCATTAGAACTGCCCTTATATAACTATAAGTGATAGAGTCTGATCTGAAAGGTTTAGCCCTGTCATATTTAGTATGGCCAGAGTGGTAATGGAAAATCCTACTTACTAGTGAAGTTGAATTAATTATTACTATTTTAGAAATTATACTTTTAGAAAGTGGGCATTTCTCTACACTTACTGCCTTCTGTGACTTACAACCTTTCTCCAATCCACCTCTGTGCCATGCTGGTTGACAGGTCCCCTTGAGCATTCCACCCAGACAGCCATCAAAACAGGACATGCAGTCACACCTGCATTCATCTGCATACTGAATGGGTCTTCATGGGCAGGAAGAGTGGAGGGGCTCTCACTTACACTTCCTCCTGGGAGATAGGGCTGGATTAAAAATTGCCTTGTACACTTCAAAACCACTCTTTGGAATTGTCCCCACTTCAAAGGCACTTTTGGGTGTATATATATACTGGGTCTCTGGCCCCTCCAAATCAGACACTTCTGTATCTACAACTGGACTCTGTCAGAGGCACTGCCTGGCTGTCCAAATGACTCATCTGGACTGCCTTGCTGGAAGGACTGCTGACCTGCTTGTTTCCCTGCTGTCTACAGGCCCCTGACTGTGCTGGAAGGACTCTGCCTACCTCCACAAGTGCTCTCCAAGGGCTTGGATTGAGCTTGCCTTCTGTTCTGAATTCTCAGGGCCAACAAATACTTCATCTACGAACTCCTAGCTTGTTCACCAACTTCAGCCCCTCCAGAACTGCCACCCCTGTCTGATGCTGCACCACTGCCTGCTCTGGCTCCGTGGTCCTCACTAAATGCAACAACCACGACCTGCAACGTAAGCCCGACGTCGTTGGAATGGCGCTGAAGTCCTGCTGTTTGATCGTGACATTGTGAGATCGATACATCGCGTCTTGACCTGCTGGACTCATCGACCCCGCCAGGTCACAAGGAACGGATGCCTCACCACTGGCACCATATCACCTCCCTTGCAACCGAACGGAACCCACGCCATACCTCCCCTGCGCAACAGTAAGGAACCGATGTCTCACCTCCCCGGCAGCAGCCAGGAGCTGACACCGCTCTGGCCCCAGCAAAGCCTCAGCTTCCCAACTCCGTGCTATGTCGTTGTTTCTTCATTTACTGCCCAGCCTGCACTCCCCAAGTGGCATCAGCCAGGTGGGAACAACTCCGTCATTATGTCGTAATAGCCCCAGTAGGAGCTATTGTGTTTCTAAGCTCTATAATAGGATTTAATCTTGCAAAATTCATAACTTTACTTATCTACGTTAGATTCTTGACATTTTGATCTTACTTTATTCACATCAATATTATCTATTTTCCTAAGCTGGTGTGGAGTACTTTTTGTGGTATTTTCTCTGTCTTACTGTATGAGTTATTGAACAAATACTTTACACATTGCCTTCTAAGTTAAATCTGCCTGCTCTGTGTCAAGCTACCAGATGGTGGGCATAGGATAATTTAGGTTGTGTAGTGACTTACCCTGACTAGGATTGTGGTCCCTACTTGGCCAAGGGTGTATACCTCTGCCTACTAGAGACCCAATGTCTAACACTGAAGTTTTGGCCATTTCTGGTCTGGCTTCACAGATGTTGCAGAGTTGTTTTCTTAAAAAGCCTGTTTTGCATTCTCCAGTACCCTCTTGTGATCTTCTCTTGAAATTGCATTATCTTCAGGGTTCTCTGTTTGAGCCATTTGAGACCTCAGATATGAACTTTTTATCTGCCAAGGTGGTGCTTCTGGTTGCTATCTGTTCTAGGAGACGGATTGGGGAGATTGGTGTTCTGCTGTCTTCTCCGGTGTTTCTTCAATTTTTGCTTTGCCTGATTGGGTGATTTGGAGACCCAGTCCCTCTTTTCTCCCTAAGGTGACTACCTCTTTTCATTGCTCGGAAGACATAGTTCAGACGCTGTTTTTTCTGAACCCTGCACCCTGGATGTTCACCAGGCTTTGTCCCTTTATTTGGCACGCAGTCATTCCAAAAGATGGATTCTTTGTTTGTTACTTTTGGCTTCTTTACTAAAGGCCTTTGTCCCTTTTCTGAAACCTTTTCTAGCTGGGTTAATCTGACAATCACAGGGCTTATGATTCTGTGGGTCAGCAGCTGCCTGCTCTTCAAGGCAGGTCTTCTAGGAGAATGTCCGCTTCCTGGGCAGCATTTAAGGGGTGTCGCTCCGTGATACATGTTGAGCTGCCACATACGCTTCCCTCTATACCTTTATGTCCCACTATTTGGTTACAATAGCATTGTTTCTGCTTGGGTATTGGCTCATGCAGTAAGGACTGGATGAGGAAGACGTACAAGGATGTAATGCCTGGTTACTTACCGGTAAACTTCATTACTCCGAGTACAGGCCTTCCTCGTCACATGACGGAAGTTGGATTTCTGGACTGCCGTAACTCTCCTAGCTGTAGCTGGATAGTTCCCCATATTTCATACTTTAACGAAAATCCAAGTAACAATCATGTTATGCATTCATTTAATATTCAGCTAATCCGCATCATCATCCCTGAGCATATATCATTTCCTTTTGAGTTTTCCGCCGTTTATCTTGCCAGCTTTCGATTAACGTCAATGCCATTTTCGCCGCTAAAAACTCACCCGGGTATGTCATAATCCCAACGACTGCTACCACTTTCTCAACCTATGACATTATCTACACTCACAATGCTGTCAGCCTGCTCCCGGCCGCATAGCGTGCACACTCCCTCTCCCTTTCCCACATCGGGCCTGACTCATCGGAAGCTCGAAGTGTAAGTAAATGCAGAGCTCGTGAGTCATCATTCGGTTGTCGGCGCCTGAGGGACTCGAATTCGAAAGCTGTCTGTGCTACCCTAGACTGCCACACCTTCCCCGAAGCCATCGACGGAGGGTGTGGCTGTGGCACTCGCTCAGGTTCACACCTACAGCACAGCTCGAGTCGTTTTCTCTGACTCACTAGCTCATCTCTCCACTCTCCCCTCCGGATTCAGGCCCCTCTCATTCGGGGACTTCTATTAACAGATTACAGATTGTACTAAGAAGGCCCGTTTAAAATGTTGGCCGCAGCCGCGCACACCAAATCTTCCACTTAAAATCTTCACGTTGGCAGTGATTGACATCATTTTTTCTTGGGTGCGTGTGTGTCACATACTCTGTTCTATACATGTATTCCGTCGACTGGCAAATGCGCTACAACCTACAGGCTAGTCTGACATTTTGCACTGAAGCGGGGAAATAGTTTAGCTGAACATTCCTTGCACATATGTTAAAACGAAACACAGACGGGTCTTACGCTTGTAACGCTGCAGTGAATTTTCAGAATATCAAAAGTTTATTACCCTGCTCCAGTGCTTTAAATGGGCCGGTACTCTCCGGTACTGAGTACCTGCACTTTTTTATTTTGAGAGGGAGAGTACCGGCATATCTCAGAAACAAGCAGGTACTCTGATAGAGAGTACCTGCACTTCTATTTTTCCATTTAAAGCACTGCTGCTCTGATCAAATGTCTTGGCTTTAAGGATTACCCCCTACAACTAACACTATTACTTATGCTTTCTTTCCAGGGGAAGCATACATTTTCATTCAGATGTATCCTGACCTCGCATCTGTTTTCTGGTGATGCCAGTATGATTTCTGCCTTGTTGCTTCCGGTCTTCCTTGTTGCTTAAATCTCCGCCCCCCGCAACTCCCCCTGCCATGCATTTAAACTCTTCCTGCAATTGCTGACAGTAAATTGTTATAGATCATCGTTGGCCGGCGATTGACAACCTTCTTATGTCTATCAATGCAATACTGATATGATTTTTATTTAGGTAAGGTTGACAATCATGCCTTTCTTGCACCATAATATAATATATAAAGCACGTGGTCTGCAGATCGAGCACATTAAGGAAGGAAAGGATAACTATAAGGAAAGAAATGTCTCTCAGTGTAAGACTAGCCATACACCTTGAAATACCTACACTGTATCCTACTGTGGGGGTTGGGCTGGTCTAAAGGGCTAACAGGCACTGCCCGAAAGGCTGGCCTGACACGTGAATGTATGTTTCGTTGTTCTTTTGGCTGTTTGTGGGCCTTCTTCAGTGATGGATTTGAAAAAGAAAAAGCGACGGTGCCCAAAGCTCTGCTCAGAGGCCTGCAGCTGGAACGATTAAATGTCGGTGCCCAAAATACCTGGGTTGACTAGTCTAAAACTCACCTCATGCCTCTTCAATCCACTACCAGAAACTCCTGCCCCATTATTTCACCCCTGTAGGTTTTTGCTTTTTCCCTTGGTGACGTTATTCCCCCTTTATCCTCCTTTGTCTTTCCATTTTGCATGTTTTTCACCTCTTGCTCTGGGTCAATGTCTAATGCAAACAAAATAAGTACCAGTGCCTTAAAATGAGTGCTGGTAGCCCCCACCAGTAACCACCAGCTCAAATTAAGCAATTAACTGATTTATGGTCTGCTGGGTCAGGTTTACTGTTAATTCCCCTGATATTAACTAACATTGCCAGCAGCAAGCTCGAACCCATGCAGTTTCCCATTGTGAGAAACCAGGACTTTTTGCAGTGTCCTCTCTACTTTTTGCTCCCATTTTGACTAGGAGATACTGGTTTTCTGACTCTGATTGTGCTCTGGGCTTTGCTAACCAGACCCAGGACATGTTCTCTGATTAAAAGTAAATGGTAATTAGGTCTAATTACAATTGGTACTGACAACCTACTTGTATGTCCCTAGTATATGGTAGGGCATGTAAATTTAGAGGCCCACAGATTAAATACACTTAAGTGTGCACTGCAGTGTGGCCTGCGGTCATTTAAAAAGTCAGCCCTGCTTTTCAGGCTGCTTTTAAATTAAAAATACATGCAAATTCGACTTTGGAATTAAAGGTACTTCCAAAGTCTTAAAATACCTTATTTTTAGTTATGTCACCCCTAAGGTCTTCCCTGTGTGCCCCAGGGGTAGGGTGCCTTGTAACTATAACCAGGGATATTATGAAATATATTTTACAAGTCCTGTTGAGGGAAAACTGCCAATTCAGTTTTTTCTCATTGTAGTGCATTAGCTCCATAGGCTAACATAGGGAGGCTTTGTTTAAACTTAATAAAATCTTACATTTGATAGGTGGGAGCTAAAATATACTTCAAGGTGTCACATTAATAGCTAAGATAAATTCAATATCTATACCTTGTTAGATTTATCATAACTATTACAGGGAAAGAGTTTTAGAACTCCCTAAAGAAACCTAGTTTGCCCTGTAGCAGACTCTTCTGATTAGTCAGCCTTTGACAGGGTAGCCAGGCTGCCTTGATGAGGTGTGAAGTGGCCTGGTTTGAGACAAAGGAACCATCTGGTGGGCGGAGAACTGCAGTAGCAGATGCCAGAGCAGGAAGGAGGCTGGGTGGCCAAACTGGTCTTCAAAGGAGGGAAAGACAGTTGGAACAGAAAACAGACTTCCCACATTTCCTGTACCACCAGCCCGATAGGAGCCTCAGTAATTAGACTAAGAGAGGGGTTAGAAGAGGAATGTTAGGTAAAGTTAATCACCCCAATAGGTTGGGTTAACCAGACCTTAACCTCCAGGAGAAAATTTCTCCATTTTGAATTTTTACAAACCAGTGCTTTCTGATACAGAAATATGCTACACTTTGGAGGAAGGGGTCATACATGAGGTTGGCACCCTGTACCCCATTGGTCAGGGGTGTCTCCCGCTGGACACCCCAGAAGCAAGGATAAAAGTGATGGAGCTTCAGTGCAACTCAGATCCCTGCCTTGAAAATAAAAGAAAAATAACTGCCCTGCTGGACCCTTGTACTGCACAAGAGAGGGCTGCAGTTTAAGGACTGCACCTGATGCACACTTTGGTCTCCAGCCCAAAGAGGTCTTTGCTGGCTTCTAAAGGATTCAGGCGCGGACTTCCAGTGAGCAACATGTATAAAGGAGCTACCAAGAGTCACCTGCATCAACTCCTAGCAGAAGAGTCAAACTGGACAACATTCAGTGGACTTTTAAGTGTTTGACCAGCTGTATTGTGGGAATTGTAGTCCCAACTCTCCAAGAAGCAAATCCGAGCTTCTGGACCCTTGGCTGGTGTTGTGGACACTCAAAGACCAAAAAGAAACATCAGGAGAAAAAAGGACTGCCCTGCTGGACCCTTGCACTGCATAGGATAGGACTGCGCTCATAAGGACTGCACCTAATGCACTCACAAGGCTTCATGACAAAAGGACTTTGCCTGTCTTAAAGGAAAAGGAGTGGACTCCTTGATCAACAACAGGTAGAAAAGTGCAAAAAGGTCTACCTGCAACATCAACAACAAGGACAACTCCAGCTGACAAGCATCACCTGGATTTTACTTGGACTGACCAGGTGCATTGTGGGAGTTGCAGTCCTAGATCCCAAGAGGCAAACCAGAGCTTTTTAACCATGACTGGTGCTTTGGAACACTTTCCTGCATCACGAAACACTTCTGGAAGTAAGTGTAAAAGTGTTACTGCACAAGCAGCAAAACTCTTGACTTTGTCCTGGCCTAGTGCAACCTTCTTTAACCTTTTGAGTGCTATTTGCTTGTAAGAGCTAGTTTTACTTTTAGGGGGTTATTACAACTTTGGAGGAGGTGTTACACTTTTGGGACGGATTAACACCTCCTCCAAAGTTGTAATAACCCCCTTAATCTTTAGAAAATCATATCTCCTGATCCCTACATTGGATTTTAGTTGCTCTGGTATCATTTTAATCATACAAATATTTCCTATTTTTATAAATTGGTGTTGGATTTTTATTGTGTGTTGTGGCTTACTTATTTTCTATTTTGGTGGTATTATGGCCCATATTTATACTTTTTTTGCACTGCATTTGCGTCATTTTTGTACGCAAAAGTGGTGCAAACTTACAAAATATAATTGCATTTTGTAAGTTTGCGCTGCTTTTGCGTAAAAAAATGACGCAAATGCGGCGAAAAAAGTATAAATATGGGCCCACATGCTTTACACGCATGTCTCCTAAGTTAAGCCTGACTCCTCATGAGTCAAGCTATGAAGGGTTGAGCAAGGGTTAATTTACTGAGACCTTTCCAACCCCCATACCTTGCAAACCACTTAGACAGCATGTCTTCACAAGTTCAAAACTGTCTCAATTTGCAAACGTGGCACACTGTTTTGCTGCCTAATTTACTAGTGGTAGCCCCCCTTTACTTTGGTATCCTGGTATAATTTCTGTCCAAGTATGACCTTGATAACTTTCAGAACACTTTTGCCCCCTTACAAGTTGCCCAGAGTGGTATCCCCAGGGAACCCATGCCAGACAACTATGAGTAAGAGCAGTGTTCACACCAGGCTTTGTAGCACACACAGCCCTGAATTACATTCCCTTATACCTGAGAACAGTTTATCATTAACACATGCCAGATCAGGTAAATACATAAATCACATATTTGTTTAGAGAATCCCAAACCATTCCTTGTGAGCAGGTACAAACTTTTGATAATGTACTGTGTGCTCTTTGCAGTCAAGTAAAACCATATCACTCAAAGGAAACATACAGTCACTGAAGCTCAGAAGTGTGGTTTACTGTCCCACAATAAATGTGCCATGCACAGGTGTGTGTTATGAGAAGATGAAGCCAGTCTACAGAATACCTGTGCCCTGGCACCCTTCACACATAACAGTCCAGCAGTGATGGCGATATGTCTAGGCCTAGAGTGCCAATGAGCCACTTGACAGAAAAAGCACCAATGCCAGTGTGAGTGCGCATTAAAGCCACTCAGCTTGAGAATGTAGACATCACACATCCTGCCAACATGTGCTTTGCTACCAGCAACGAAATGCATTAAGTATTGTATAAAATAACCTACATGAACAGAACCCCATCACTGCCCTTCTTTGCTTGCATTTGCCAGTTAAATTGTTAAATTGGGCAATGAGACCACTAGTTCACAACCCATGTAAATCTCAAAATCTTGACAGTGTTCTCAATTCATGTCTTACCTGTTTAGTTTATTTCATCTTCATAGCCAGCCTTTGTGTTTCCAACTTTTTACCCTTTGTTTGTATATCGTCTATTGGTCCTAATTGTTCCTGTGAACTTTCCACCTCCAAGCCTGTTCAGAATACTGATGCTGTCTTTTTTATCTTATATTTGAACCCCCATAGTAAACCACTGCGGTATTCTTCGGATGGCTCCCTAACTAGTTGATTCATTCAATGGCCCCCCAGTTTCTTTTCTCTTGTTCTCAATTCTCCTTGCCATATACTCAGCTCATCTCACCAAATCCTGAGGAACTCAAGCTTTTCTGACATACACTGCTCACTCACCCACCCAATATCATAACATTTGTCTTATCTCAAACCTATCCCTACTACCAGTTTCCTGTAATTGAGAACTGTTCTATTACATATAGGTTCCATAAACATAGAGATAGCCAGTGACTGTGTACTAAGATGGTGCACACTTCCCAATTTTTTTTTTCTTCTTTGCTGGTATTAAAATCCAAAAAAATACACATTATTGACAGTTAGACATATATAATGTACGGAGTGCCAGAGTGGCTCCACACCCAGCCACAAGGTGTGTAGATTGTGATCCCGAAGGTCCACAATGAGTGAATTAAGTTGAAAGAACCACGGCACATCCAAGCATTCCAAATGTAAGTCCTTTATTCTTCTTGGGTATTCAATGAAAATAGCAAACGTTGTACCAATCCATGTATATACAGCCGACACGTGTTTCGTTGTGAAAACAACTTTTTCAAGGCTGTGAAACAATATCCAAAACATAACATGGTCAGCCAATAGTTCCAATGTCTAGTGTACGATCTTTGCCATCACCCAAAAAAAATGTACCCCTCCTTTTGTGTTAGGTGGGTTAGCAAATAACCGATTGGTGCTCGCCTAGATTGCTAGAGAAAGGAATAATAGGCATGCTGAATGGATATAGCCCATAGATAAGAATTTTAGGGAGTGAGTCGTTGTATCACCCAGTGTACAAGATTACATAAATGCATATCAGTGACCCTAGTGGCGAACAAATGAGAGGAAGAGAGAAGATATCTATATAGAAGCAATAAAAGAACCACCAAGGATTATACTAAAGAATCATACCTCATTAAAGACTGTAAGTTATTTGATCTGTGTCACAGTATGGTGGTCTTGTAATATTCGGTGTAGAAGTTGCTTATCACATGTGTGGATATATCAATATATATTTGACGGTACACCTTGGTAATGAATCAAGGTTTGTACCAGGACCATGATAAGTCCAACTGAGAAAAGAAAATAATCAAAAGAAAAACTCAGTGCCATATACTAGTAAGATGAGTAATGAAAATAGTGACATCATATACAGTAACGATCTAGAGGTGAGTGATATGTCCTTCTATATCTAGAGAAAAGGTATGTGTGTTCATACTACAAAAACATCCATCTCCTGATATGGTGGTAAGAATAAAGTAGACAATATGCACTATTAGGATTCGATCTTCAGATGCAGCATAGCATAATGGTCATATCTCCCACCTAGGGAATATTCAAAAAAATTGCCAAAGTGGAGAAAATAAATATATAGAGCTTGAAATTAAATACGCCCGCACATGGAGTGTCCATTATGTTGTTGCTACACAACTCTGACTAACAACGGTAAAGCCTTTAGAAAAACATGTACACCGCTTATTTATAAATGCGGTAAAATATGGAGGCATTGAGCTTAATGTGTATCCTCTTATTTTGTCTTGCTGTCTGCAATACAGTCAAATCGTAAAGATTCAAGGAGTTTGTGACTTCCCATATTCGAAGAAACAAACGGTAATGTTATTCACGAGTCATATCTATTTAGAGAAATGCCAAGAACGTGTAAAATTCTTATCTATGGGCTATATCCATTCAGCATGCCTATTATTCCTTTCTCTAGCAATCTAGGTGAGCACCAATCGGTTATTTGCCAACCCACCTAACACAAAAGGAGGGGTACATTTTTTTTGATGATGGCAAAGATTGTACACTAGACATCAGAACTATTGGCTGACCATGATATGTTTTGGATATTGTTTCACAACATATAGATTCCATGTTTCACTGAGTAGTATATTTATTTATACAACTGTTTGGCAAACGTGCTATAAAAACTACAATACAGGAAAACAGGAGTTTTTTCTGGCACATGCAAAATTTATGAACTGGTAAGTTGTGTAGGTGTAGTTCAGTGATGCTGCTCAGCTATTCAGAAGTTTGATGGCGATGATGGACTAGTGCCCTCTGGAATGGCTCAGTTGATGAGGTGATGTTTATTGGTATTTCTTTGAATTCAGTGTTCAAATATATATATATGTAATATATATATATATATATATATATATATATATATATATATATATATTCAAAAAACAAGATTCTCTTTCTGTTTTGGCAAGAGAAAACCGCACTCTGTCATTGTGCCAAAAATACCTTAACTTTTAATACATTAGTGAGATCATAAACAAACAAACAGGAATCCCCTGACGCGTTTCGGTCTCACCAGACCTTGTTCACAGGTGTTTCCTGTGTGCTAATTTCGGTGCTTAAAATAAAGTACTCCAAAGTAACAGAAAAAATTCTCAAGTTACACCACTTATCAAGAGTTACTCCATAACATCACTAAATATATATACTTTAACAAAGAAAAATTAAACGTTTTTCTATATACATATTTACCAAATTGTAACAGTGTTTTGACTACAATCCAAGGTGTTTTTCACTGAGTTCCACATTGCATTCTGGTATATGTAGTTTATAGCATTTCATTAAATCAAATTATTTTTAAATATATGTCATAAAATCTTGTTTCAGCGACTAATGGAGACTTCAAAACAATTTCTGAGGTGTGTTAACAAAATATAGGGGCCCTCATTAGTTTTTAATTTATATTCACATTGGATTCATATTCATGTATTGCATGTTACCTACAATAGCACAATCCCCAAAGTTTCTTTTAAACAAGGCCCTCGCTAAATCCTGCACCTCTGATGGAAGAAAATTAATGTTTGGGTATTATTCCTTCAGTCAATTTATATTGATAGCACCAAAATTGTATGTCTATCTGACAAATGACAACGGGAAATAAAGCATCTTATCAATTGGTGGAAATGACATTTCAGACTTCATTGCACAGGAAAATAACAGCTACGAACTCCATATTACATGCTAACAGTTTTCACCCACCACGAACAAAGTGGAACATTCCCTATGGTGAATTTCTACGAATAAAGAAAATCTGCTCAGAGCCGGAAGAGTGTGAGAAGCACTTGAAATTAGCGGAGGAGAGATTCCTGGCAAGACAATATCCGAAAAAGTGTTTAGCTCTGGCACATCAACGTGTGAAACAATCATCAAGAGAACAACTAATTCATGGAGGAAACCAGGCCATTAAACATGCCAAACAACAACAGCTGAGGTTCATAACAACATACTCACAGAGTGCTACACAAGTTCGTAAAATCTTGGAAAACCATTGGGCAATTTTACAAATGGACCCAATAGTGGGGGAAATCATGGGACAATACCCATTAATGACTTTCAGAAGAAAAGCAAACTTAAGGGATAAATTATCGCACAGCCATTTCCAAACTACAAAAGCAAACTGGTTACAGAAAACTGGCTTTTGGAAGTGCAGCAGCTGTAAGGCATGTAAAATTGGGGTGAATAAGAAAGAGTACTCAACAAATACTGGCATGGAGAGAGTGATACGTAAGCACTTGAACTGTAAAAGTCGATTCACAGTATATGTGATTGAATGTCCTTGTGGGTTGAAATATGTTGGCAGTACCATATGTGAGACTAAAAAGCGAATTTTAGAACATATTCGAGCAACTATCAATATAGATAGGAGCTATGCAACAGCGAGACATATGGAACAGAAACATGATAGCAAGGGGAACTCATGACATTCTATGTAATTGATCAGGTACTAAAATCAGAACGCGGTGGTGACAGAGAAAAGAAATTGCGTCAACTAGAATCCAGACATATACTTGATATCCGATCTCTCACCCCGCTAGGTTTAAACCAGGATGAGGAGTTATTTGTACACCTATAAGAGTTGTCATAGCTCATAAGATGTTGCCATTCATTTATTTTATGTCATTTCCACCAATTGATAAGATGCTTTCTTTCCCGATGTCATTTGTCAGATAGACATACAATTTTGGTGCTATCAATATAAATTGACTGAAGGAATAATACCCAAACATTGATTTTCTTCCATCAGAGGTGCAGGATTTAGCGAGGGCCTTGTTTAAAAGAAACTTTGGGGATTGTGCTATTGTAGGTAACATGCAATACATGAATATGAATCCAATGTGAATATAAATTAAAAACTAATGAGGGCCCCTATATTTTGTTAACACACCTCAGAAATTGTTTTGAAGTCTCCATTAGTCGCTGAAACAAGATTTTATGACATATATTTAAAAATAATTTGATTTAATGAAATGCTATAAACTACATATACCAGAATGCAATGTGGAACTCAGTGAAAAACACCTTGGATTGTAGTCAAAACACTGTTACAATTTGGTAAATATGTATATAGAAAAACGTTTAATTTTTCTTTGTTAAAGTATATATATTTAGTGATGTTATGGAGTAACTCTTGATAAGTGGTGTAACTTGAGTATTTTTTCTGTTACTTTGGAGTACTTTATTTTAAGCGCCGAAATTAGCACACAGGAAACACCTGTGAACAAGGTCTGGTGAGACCGAAACGCGTCAGGGGATTCCTGTTTGTTTGTTTATGATCTCACTAATGTATTAAAAGTTAAGGTATTTTTGGCACAACGACAGAGTGCGGTTTTCTCTTGCCAAAACAGAAAGAGAATGTTGTTTTTTGAAAATATGGTTGTCCTGCCTCAAACCAGCACCACCGGAGAATTAAGTGCGCCGTAACACGCAGATCAGGACATCTTTTCTTTCATATATATATATATATATATATATATATATACAAATCTATATATATATATATAATTTTTTATATATATATATATATCATCCATGAGTAAGGCGGTTGCCGAAACGCGTTGGATGTCTATGCTGGAATAAATTAATTCAAGAAATATTTTCATTTTGGAGGTGTCCTGGTTCTCCTGATATTTTAAGGGAGTGTTGGAGGATTTATTAGGGCCTCTCGGAGCCCATCCAGGACCGCTGTATGGAGCTCCTGTATTCCGGGACTTGGGTATGAAATATATATATATATATATATATATATACATCTAGATGTTAATCATTATGCATATGTTTTCATTTTTTGCTAGTATGACTGACACATACGTGCTGTGTGTGCTTTGATGTGACAATAATTGCACAAGGGGGTGTATCATCACACATCTTCTCAAGATAAATTGTTGTTATCTAGCAAACTATGTGTTTAATAATTCAGTGACCAAGAGTACATACCTGTGTACTGTGATACTTTGGAATATGCAATATACCAGGGGGTTATCACAGATGGAAGACCTAATATCATCTCCAGGAATTTGAAGAATGGCTCTAAGATGCATGTTTGCAGTCTCCCTATCAACAACCTCAGCTGCATTTTCGCAGAGAGGTGTATGATGCATCAGTTCTACTCGTGGCAACTTATTTGAAGGGCACCTACAAGCTAAGCCTTTTTTTGTGAACCTGACAGTACCACCTTCTGTCTTGAGTTTTAACTTTAGGCATAGTCACTTATTTGGATAGTCAAATAGACTGTAAGGGCAAAGTAGAAAGCTGTGGGCAATGGGGATATTTGGTTTCAGTGGTCCACTGATAACCTCCAATTTTACACCATAAAAATCCAATTCAGTCAAACTTGTAAATCCTAGCTGCTTTGATTGTTTATTTTTCAAGGAAAATCTACACCATGTACTGATCTGCCAAAATCCAAAAAACAACTAATCCCTCACTTTTGAGGATGCTGGGAAGATTTTTCCTGGCAACTCTTACAACTCCCAAAAAGATGGGGAGGTTTTTCAGGTCCAGTACACACCTCAGCATTCAGCGGCTGGTTCAAATACTTTCACCATCGAGGGCTCCATCACAGTTCATATTTCCAGTTGATTTCTGGTTCATCTTCCAAGATTTTCTTCATTAATCTTTTATCTTCCTGACATTATGTGACATTATGTGGGGACAGCTGGTCTGTCCCCTGAAAGTGTTTCTAAAGCTAAGGTTCACAGGGCAGCAGAATCCAGGGCTCAGCCCATTCAGAAGCAGACGGCAGCGAGTCAATGTCCTCTATTCCACATTGTTGTCGCTCAGAAGTGCACTTGTGTTCTGAGGACCAGTGACTGGAGGCAACATCTAATCCAATCTATAAAAAGTCTCATTGTCCACCCAGCCTTCCTTTACAGTAGTAAATGTGCTTTACTGCAAATATATCCTGGAATTCTCAATTTCTCCATTCTTTTGGTCTTCCACAATAGAAGGACCCCTCTCTCAGTGTGGAGAGCCCTCAATCACCACTTGGATACTTCCCTATGTAGACCAATCAGATCTGGAACTCTGCTAGGAAACACTGACTGGTTCTGGGGCTGGGTCCTGGCACCCATTTATGAAAAGAGACAGGATGTCTGTGAGCAAAGCAGTTTTAAAGGCATCTCTGACAGTACTGGGCTGTTTACCATATCCATACCGCTCATAAGGTTCTAGGTAGTTCCTTCTTAGAGCACTCTGCTATTCCTTTACTCTCCCATCTTTCACTATCTACATCTTACTGTCTTCTTCCCAAGAGGCCTAGGCAAAATGTACTTTCCCTAGAAGAATGTTTCACACTAAATCAAAGAGCCAGTTACTGATACTGGAGAAAAGAAGGTGGTCAGAACTGGATTAATTTCCAGTGAGGCTTACAGGCAGAGGCAAACAGTTTTTTACAAAATAAAATCATCCTGGCATCATATTTAACACAATTTTGAGTTTACCAATGAATTATATTTTAGATAAATATTTAGTTTTGTCCTTTCTTTACAAAAAACCCTTCTATATATTAGGAGTATCCTACTTCTGAAAATTATGTATACAGACTTTACATGATTCATTTTAGGTGTCTTAGCTAATGTCAAGAGTAGGATTTTCTAGAAACATTTCTTACAAACTGTGATCTTTGGTGTGATCAACGCAATCAGTTTGCCATTGCTGTTCTTCCATAGTCTGTATAGCCAAAAGCCTTAGACCTTGCCTTCCAACCTCTTTCCACCATTAAATTAGGGGTGGACACAGTCTTCCATGCCATCACCCCTTTAGGAGTCATGGTGCAAACCTACCACTTAATCTTGTTTCAAATCCTCTAAGGGTCCAAGCCTCATGTCCCTGCATACAGCCATTGTCAGTTATCCTGTGCATTACACTGTGCATGTGCTCAATTATTCATGCCAAAAAGACTACATTTGATAGTATAACGGTACATGCCTTGCACAAAGAGTGACGTTCTTTGTGGTACATTGCATTCAAAACAGGGGTAAGTACATATTTTCAGTGAACGTGGAGCAATCAAATACCTCAGAAAAACAATGGTTCACTAAGATATCATTCTCATACCAAGTACCTCTCTACTTCTTATACATTGCAATGGTATTCACCAATGGGTATACAAATTACGCACACATAAACATAGACAATATGTTGTTTATAGTTCTTCTCCATAAAACAGGTTTCACATGATTGGGTATCAAATACATTTTTTACATGACAACTTATTTCCAGAGTGCAGTGATAAGTGACAAGTGAAGCAAAGTGCATCATGGATAAAAATACATATGACACCAGATTTCTTCTATTATTTCTTACATTTGAGGTCAAGGGTTGACGTCTATACAAGTCTAAAGTCAATGTCATTCCCACTCAATTCGATGAGATGTCATCATCAGTACAACTGCCACATATGTGCTGTGGATGCTTTGATGTTAGAATACTTGCACCAGGGGATGTATCTCCACACATCTTCTCAAGAGAAATTGTTGTTATCAAGCAAATTATTTGTTTAGTAGTTCATTGACCAAGGGCATCACAAGACAGCACAGTGGGCACCAAGCATCTAAAAACATACATAGAAGATTTTCACTATTGAAAATGAGAAATGGCTAAACAAAAACCTGCAAGGAGATTACTGTGAAAATGGAACTTGCCTTCTTAGGTCAAATTGCTGCGAGGGAATCAATCCCAGTAGGAGGCTAGTCCTCGTTGACCCTAAAAATTAATATAACCCGACTTCATCATTAGAGAACATGGAAAAGAAAAAAAAGAAAATGATCAGAAAAGACTGCTGATACATCATCACAGAAGAAAACTGGGATATGAGGTGAAAACACTGAAAAATAATTAAAAGTAAACTAAATTGGAGAATAAGAAATTATAGAAATTTGAAAGTAATTTTTTTACTTTTGTTTTAAAGATGTAAAAGGGCAAATAAATAATAAAAAAATTGAATGCATGGTTTATTTTCCAATGTTGAATACATAGAAGTCCTGCAATGGTTTAAAAGTATACTTCAAATAAAAAAAGACTGAAAAAAATCTTTTTGGGATAGAAACTCAGTAACTCGAAATCATAAGTCTAGAATACAAGCTGACAATACAGTGGGAGGAAACTAACAAACAATACAGATGCTAATTCCCCTGTTGATTTTTTTCCTATCTCAAACAGCATATGTAAAATCTAGAAAGAGCAACAGTCTTCTGCTAAATAAAATATTTTTCTGCTGTAGAGCACATATCACAGCACCAAGGGTTCCCCGGAGATGTGTGAAGTACTTCAGCTTCAAAGATACTGGATGAACCATACTTCTAGTGGACGTAGAAATGAAAGCCACTGACCACAATCACTCTGTCTCTCAGTGGAAAAAGAAAACAGAGGCAGAGTAGAATATTAAAACCTTAAAGAACAAAGCTAACACTTCTAAGAAGCCGTCAGGAACAATATAAAAGAACAACACCCATCATGCCCCAATATTCTGCAGACTTGCTGCTTGTTACTTACAATTAGGACAATACAATGCACCCTCTATCATTTGTTAGAAACTCTCAAAAAGTAACCAAGTTTCCAAGAAATAAGGCAAACAAAAGCATTTGTGGGAAGTCTGAACACTAAGTAAAAAAAAAAAAGCTAAGCTTATTTTCTAAGAATTGCAAACGGTTTCGATCCATTTTGAGTTTAATCTCTGTGGAAATTGCTGCATTTATTACACTACTAAAAACACTGTTAAAGTAATATGACTAAACTATGTAACAGGCATTCACAACAAATAAATCAAAATAGAAACATCCTTGAACAAACCTCATACTCACATGTCCTTTGCTTGTCTTGCTTGTGTTACTGAATATCATTCAACACCATTAAGAAGTCCTAAAAATTCAAACAATGCACCATTGAAATACAAAACACAACTGTCCAACAATCCTGAAGAACTTTGAAAAGTCCAGAAAATGTCACAGAAAATGCCATTACAAACCCAAAAAAGTGTGCTTCAGAAATTATTATTGCACATTCATGTCAGAGTCACCAGATCCTCTGGGTCTGCGCACGTTCCCAACACATCCACCACTGAACAGCTCCAAGACTCTGATAGATAAATCAAAGAGGCTAAGAGAGTTCAAGAGGGGAAGAGGGGATTAGGAAGGGAAAAAAACTGGGAAGGAGACCTGTGGTGAGAAAAAGGTTAGAACACACAATCTGAAAATGATATCTCCTGAAATCAATACTAGACTATGATTCTAAGCATAGTCATTCTGAAAACATGAACAATTCAAGAATTAACTTTAAAATGACTAAGTTTCAAGATGGCCGAATACCTGTAAGGGAATCAAGATGGATTAAATGAAAACTTTCTTATTCAAGTACTTTCCTTTACATGAGAATCAGAAAAACATTCTGACTACATTTTAAACCAGTCATATAAATCCTTTTTTGAGAATGCATACTAGGACCATACAATATTGCATCTAGAAACTCTGACCTTCTGTGTACTCTTAAAATGTTTCAACACAAATTGCGCATATTGTAGATTTATATATATATATATATATATATATATATATATATATATATATATATATATATAGTAAACGCCATAAAAGGATTGTGCACCATGAATAACACAATATGGATTCAGGAAAAACAAATCACATAGCTTGTCAACTCAAATATGACATGATAAATATCTTAGAATAGTGGCATACAATAAACAACATGAATTAAACTCGAGGAGAGATTCGTGCGTCTTGCTGATTCGAGTGTCACCATGCAAAAAGCTAAGAAATGGTAGTACGCAATGAATATCAAAGTCAAATCATCATTAAAGGAATCGCGCGTCTTGCCGATTCGTAAACCACGATGTAAATGCCAAGAAATAACAGCTCACAATGAACAACAAGATCAAAGCACAATGAAACGCATCGCACGTCTTTTGCCGATTCTTAAGCCACCATGCAACTGTCAAGAAATGGTAGCGTGCAATGAATAACAAGATTAAATTATCATGAAACGAATTGCGCATCTTGCCAATTCGCAAGTCACCCTGCAAATGTCACAAACACTCAAGCGCATATTTCTCACGTGCAAAGTACTCTGTCAAATCATAAAAGAATTAGGCCCAAGAACATGAGAGTTCTCGATAACGGCGTCGGGAACCCAGCCCAACCACGTCTTACCGCCCAGAACAAGGACCTCCAAATGAAGAATGAAAGTCAGATGTCTGGAAGATCAAATAGGCCACCGGGACAGGAGCTCAGGAAGTAGCTGCTGCTCTGCACCGGGACCTCTGAATAGTGAGCACTTGGAGCTGGGCTGGCTCCTTTGTATAGAGTCTTGGCCCAGCCCACGACCACACCCAGGCATGTTGCAGGGAAAGTCTCTAGAAGGTCCTGGAAAGGGACCACACCCTAACACACTGTGAAAGGCTGAATCAATACATTGCAAATGAACAGTATTTGTAAGCACATTAAAAATAAGTCTTCAGGATTGAACTCTGCAATGCAAAAGGTTAAACAACAACATATCAGCACAATGCATAAATTACATTGTTTTGAGAGTGCTGGGTTTTTGCATTCAAGTCGCCAATAGAGCGTGCACTGCCCTGGTGCTGACAATTCAGAACAATTCAGAGTAACCCACACTTCTGAAAAAGTCATGAAAATTCCAAAACATACTCCAAGGAAAAGGTCTAAAACCATAAAATGGTTCAATGTCTTCAAAAAAGCCCCCGAAAATAAAAACTGAAACTTGGAGGTTAAGGACCTGTTCTTTCCTCAAAGTAAACGGTCTCCACTGCCCTGGAACACCTGCTAATTACAAAACTTTCCAATCCAAGCTCAACCCACTGAATAAAGAAGAAAATCTTTATACATACATGAAGCACAGAAAATGACAGGTTAACAGAAATAAAAATAAAAAACTTTCAAACACATTGAAAAATACTAACTTATTACACTCAACTTTTTAAAAACTTTTAGTTATAGATAGTGATGTTTTAAAGTGTTTATATTTTTATATTTAAATGCACTAATTCACATAATACCTGTTTTTATGACTATAAAAATAGTAATAAAAAGTAAAAGAAAAAATGTCATTGTTGATTTTTTATCGAAACTAAAAGTTTTTAAAAATGTGTTAGGAAAATAATTGTAATTTTGTATATAAACTATTTTGCTCTCACAGACAGCATGTTTGGCAGCTCCATGTCTATGACAGCAGTGCCTGCTCCCACAGGAGGCAGGGAGCCAGCTGGGAGTGTTGTGGCCTTCGGCTGCCGCCAAGCAAAAGAAAACAGTTCTTCCAGAGGGTGGGCACCTTAGGAAGTAACAGAAGCTGGTCCTGGGGGATGGGGAGCCCCAGGGTCATGTATGTCTCTGTGGGGACTCGTGGCCCCCCTCCTTCTTTTCATTTTGGCCCTAGGGAAGTGAGGGTCCCCGGGGCCAGAGGTCCTTTATGGACCCCCTCCTGATTACATATTGTAGCTGTGGGGAGGTGGTGGTTCCCAGGGCTCTGGGGGTCTAAGTGGCCCATGCATCTAATTCACTACATTTGACCCCGGGGAGGTGGTGGTCCCTGGGGCCTGGGGAGGTCAGGGCGGCCCCCAAATCATTTTCTATTGCTTGCTGCAGGGAAGTGTTGGTCCTCTGGGCCTTGGGGGTCCTCAGGGCCCTCCCTATTCATTTTCTATTTTTGCCCTGGGGGTGGTTGTCAGGGTGCAGTGGGGTCCGCGCCACGCATATTATAGTACTTTAGCCCCGGGGAGGTGGTGGTCCCTAGGGCTTTGATAAGCCCTAGATGGTGGGCCACTAGTGACCCCTCCTACATTTTGTAAATGCCCTCGGGACCAGGGCCACCCGAGGGCACAATGAAAACCGTGAGACTGCGCTTGTTTTTTTTTAATCCATGGGGAAATCTGCGATTTTCACTATGAATTAAAAAAAATGATTTTCAGCTCTGGAACCAGGCTATGGGGATAGGGTAACAGTACCTGCCCCCTTTTCTTTTTTATCATATTTGTGTGAGACTGGGCTGAAGCTGAATCTCAAAATGGATACCAACCCTTCCTGGTTGAAGTATCGGCAGCTAATCAATTCTCTGCACAAGATATGCAGTATTTGCAAAGTTTTCGCAACTGTATACATACAAAATTTAGATTTCTTTTAATTTCTCCTAAACTACTGAATGGATTAACACCAAATAAAAAAGAGGCTCATCTGCAGACCAAAAGCCACTTTCGTGCTATTCCGTCAGGTGGTTCTGCTGCAGGCGTGTCTAAAGAGTGTATGGGCCAGATGTATCAAAACATTTTGCATTCGCAAAATGTGCAAATCGCAAGTTTCCACTGTTTGTAAATGCAAAATAGCCTTTCACAATGTATGAAAGGCATCGCGGTCCAATTTTAGGGTACCGCGATTCCCTAAAATTGCGACACCGGATAGGGATTCTCAATTTGCGATTCCCTAAATGGGAAATCACAAATAGGGAATTATTATTTGCGTTTTCCTATGCACATGTATTACGCATTTTCCAAATGCAAACTGGTAATTTGGAAAATGCAATTACCACCAACTCAAAGTTGGTGGCAACCATGTACACTTTAAAAAAATATATTTTTTAAAGTGCCATGTAGCGCACACATGCCCTAGAGGCCTACATGTGTGCAATTTTTTTAGGGGGTGCATCAACGGGGGCCTTAGGCCCACAGCATCCTTGTTTTTGCCTTACCTAATTTGTGAATTCCTAATAGGATTTTGCAAATTAGAAAATGCAAAACCATTTGCACCGAACTAATGGAGTCTCATTATTATTTTGTTACATTCCATTTTGCATTACCTAAATAGCGATTTCCTAAAATTAGCTGTTTACGCCATGCAAAATAGAACTTTGATACATCTGGCCCTACGTGAATTAACATGGGAAAAGCACTTTTTATGACCCCCTCTTTTTCTCCAAGGGGGGCTGTGGACCCTCTTCCCGAGCAATTTATGGGCCCCCATCCCAACGGGCCAAATATAACTATGAAGGAAAGGGGCATGTGGCCTCCCTACCCAAGCCACTTATAGGGTCTGGGGACTCCACCCAACTGGTCCAAATGGTCTCAAAACAAACTGAAAAAGGGAAGGGAGTGGCACGACCCTTTTCCTGTGGTTATATACACCTCAGTGCATGATAGAACACAGTGTCGCTGGGAGCCTACCCCTAAGACACTGTCATTCCCTGCCTAGGAGAGTGCTGGCATATTGTTCTTGCACTCTCCGTTACAGGAAACTCCACTTTCCTCCCATTTGGCAGGGGAAGTTAAAAACAGGTGCTTCTGACGGACAGGGGCAAAGACAAAGTGGTGGCTCTCTATTATGGTGTTTGCTGGGAAGCCGGTTAGGGAGCTGCCTGAGGCCACAAGGGCCCGGGGGTTTCCTCATGGCCCCAGTGTACTGCTTTCAGGGTGCCCTGGGTCGGACCAGTGCAACCTCCAGAGGTACCTTGGGAATAGGGTCCTCTGGACCCTTAAGGCTTGGGAAGAGGGCCAAGCACCCTACCCTAATTAATTAAAAGGCCCTGGGGGATTGGGACCGTGCTGTCTCCATGAGGGTGGCTGTGTACCCTGATAGGGAAGGCATGTTTGCTATCACCCAGCAGTAGATTTAAAAATGTTCCCGCCAGGCGGCAGCAAATGTGTTGCCCTGCCTACCCTAATGTGAGCAGGAAAACAAGTGTGTCCTAGAGATAGGCTCTCCAGGACACCGCCAGTGACCCGTCTCCAGGGATGGGGTCCCTGTATACTTTACTGGCTCAGGTAGTGGGCTAGGTGGCCCCTTCTCTTTTAACTTAAGTTTGGCCCCTGGAAATGGGGTCCCTAGTGTCTTTTAAGGCTCAGGGAGGGAAGCCATGTGCCCCCCTTCCCTGTTTCCAGAAATTGTCCACGGGGATGGGGTCCCAGGGGCATCTTAGAGGCTCACTCTTCGCTGCACTTGAGCCTCAGAGTTCCAACGAAACTCCGCCAACTACTGTGTCGGCCATGCACTTTTCCTCCCCATAAATTGCATATACACCACTCCTGGGCCCATGTCCACATGGCTAGTGTGGAGGTATTTGTTTTTTGCAGTATGGGAACCCACACTTTAAAAAAACAATTACAGCGATTTCATGAATCCTCTGCAAATTCATTTCATGTTCCTCTGGGAGTCCACCACCAGGCCTAGGGGGGCACGGTATGCCTAGCATGTCACATATATATATATATATATATATATATATATATATATTTTTTTTTTTTTTTTTAATTCTCTGGACTGAGTCTCAGGTACTAAGATGTCTGCTGCTACATTGTTGATGATGTGGTGCCAGCCAATCAGAATTCTCCAAGAGGTCTGCCCCCCCAAGAATCCTCCATGGCATGAACTATGCAAAGTTGTTTGAGCATTATTTGCTCAAAAAATAATGAACAGATTTACACCAAATCACAAAATCACTCATTCGGGACCATGATTCAGCTTTCTGCCATATTTGGTTTTGGGCTGTAGCTGTGGAGTTTGTGATATAGTGGATGGAATATCTATCACGTTTGTGGTGGAGTATTTCATCTACCAAGATCTAAATCAGGCCCTAAGTCGAAAATTCCTCCTAAAAAATGAATGGAGGAAACACATTTTGGGTAGGGGTGAGTGAAAAATTCTGCTCTTCCATCAGAGTTCGCAGAGTTTAGCTCACTCTGCCTGTCCATTTGATAATTTTACTTTTTTAATTGATTGTCCTATTTTACATGCTTTACAGCAATTACACATTTTGTGTAAACATTGGAGAATAATAAGCAGAGTTCTGGATTTAGGACCCATAGTAGGCCCGAAACCTATGTTCTCATACAAGAAGGCACCTAGCATCAAGGATATATTGGTAAAAAGTCACTTTGTGCTAGAAAAAGATAGCAACTGGCTAGAGGTGGAGCAAAAGGGTTTCTTTAAACATAATTGCTGTAAAGCATGTAAAATAGGACAATCAATGAAAAAAGTAAAATTATCAAATGGTCAGGAATGGCTCATTAAACATAAAATTACATGTAACCCAAAATATGTAATTTACATTATAGAATGTCATTGGGGCCTCAAATACATTGGTAGCACAATTTGTGTGCTAAAGAAAAGAATCCTAGAACATATTAGAGCTATTACTCATAGAGATTTTACATATGCAACAGCCAGACACCTACAAACACATACATTAAGTGATTGGAAAACACTGAGATATTATGGTATTGATCATATCCCAGATCATGAAAGAGGAGGGGACCGAGTTAGAAAGTTGAGGCAATTAGAATCGAGGTTTATAATTCAGATGAAAACTAAGGCCCCTTTTGGGATGAATAATGATGAAGAACTTAATGTTCATTTATAGGTGCACAATCCAAATAATACAAATAATAAGTCTGTAATGTCAAACAATGCTTTGCTCTTTATGAGAACTTTAGTAACTGTCTCAATTATCTTGTGAGCATTCGATAAAAATTCTTTTTAAGTATGTCCTGATTCGCACGAGATTTAATTTTGGAATAATATTTTTGTTTTGGTTGTTTATTATAACTATTACAAAATTGTTTGAAAATTGAGGATGAAATTAATGGTAGCATAAAATTAATTGAATTAATTGTGAGAATAACAGAAGTTGAGTTGTAAATGAAAAATGAAGTGAATTTGTTATTTGGCGATTTTTTTATACAATGTTAGAAATCTGATATGACTGTATTCTCCCTTAGAGAAATTAATATTTGTAAAATTCTGCTCCAAAATTATTTATTTATGTTTGAACTATAGTTCCCAGCATGCATCATTATTGGTACAAAGGTTTTCACTATAAAAAGAGATCTGCAGTGTGAACTGGATGTTTGAACTCGAGAAAGACCTTACAGTCGAAACGCGTTGTTCTGTTCCTTTGTTTCAAATTAAATCAAGAATTACTCGTACTTTGATGGAGTGCACTGCTAATTTTTGGATGTAATAGTTGTTTATGGGTTTGGTTCACCCAGAGCGGTTGCACCGGTATTTTAGAGCGCGGCGCCATTCACATTGAACTGCTTTGTTCTTTAATATATATATATATATATATATATATATATATATATATATATATATATATACACATATACATTACCTAATGGCAGTCTCCAATAGGTAGTTATAGGTTGGATTACGTTTCTACCGTTGGCACAAACCTTCATAAAACTTTCCCAAAAAATTCGCCATTTTCGTCAGCTGCTGCCTGGAAAGTCTCAGGGTGATCCATCAGGGGACGAGAAAAAAGGGGTGTCCCAAATCATGTTTTTCCCGCTAATCTTTCCATAGGGATTTTGAACAACGATAGTGCAAAAACTACTGAAAGGAATTACACCAAATTTGGCAAGAAGGTAGATCCTGGTGGAGAAAGAGGTTTTTTTTGTTTTTTTGGTGTGATTTCGTTCAGTATTTTTTGAGAAATCAAGGGGAAACAAATTTTCATATCTATGGACGCAAAGGATTTGGAACCCCTAACGATCTCATGCTGAGATATGATTGGCTGACAACACTTCAACAACATAAGCTGATGAGGTATTGTCAGCCATCTTGGGACATACATCTTCACCAAACCAGAGTCCTTCCTCTTATCTATATGATGTAAATGCTTCTTTGTTTGGCGGGGATGTCCTCATTCTATATATTGTTGGTGGAGGGGTGCTGCCCAGCCCCCCCCCCTGGATGATTTTGGCCCCAGGGACCCTATCCCCGGTGCATGGTCTTATAATATATTATATATTATTGGGGAGTGCACAGCCCCCTCCCCCAGCCTTTCTTTGCCCCGCGGATCTGATACACCGTGGCCCACCTATTCCACCTTCAGCATTGGGGAACATCCCGAGAGCCTGGTGGAATTGTTAATTTGATCTAAAATAACTGGGATCAGAAGGAATGAGTAACAATTTTTAATTGTAACCTTGTCCAGAGCTTTGTAATTGATACAGACCCTCAGTACACCCTTTTTTGGGAATAAAGAAGAGCAGAGATGACAAGATAAAAGAGACAGAGAAGAAGAAAGTCAGATAAACTTGCGAGCCTGCAGGCTAAAAGATCATCAAGGTATGCCTTTAGGTGCTGTTTCTCAGGTTCTGATAAAGCATATGCCTGACTACAGGAAATGATGGCTCTGAGTTCAAGATCAGTACGACAATCAAAGCTACGATGTGAAGGCAGGAATGTCGCTTTCTTCTTGTTAAAGATGTCTAAGTAATCCCTATATTCCTCAGTCAAAGCATTGTGCCATATGTGGTGTGGTTGCACAAGTCAAGGGAACCAACCAGTCTGTAGCTAAATGATAGAACGACTGATGGCCAAACTGGAAGTCGAAGGTTACTTTTCATTAAGCCCAGACAATTTTGAGATTATACGTCTGTAGCCAGGGTATCCATAGGATAGCCACGATAGTGGGCATTTCAATTAAATCATAACTTAGTGCTTCATAATGTCCAATACCACAAATCACATGGAGGGGTCAGTATGAAAAGTGATTAAACCAGAAGGCAATTTTGAGCAATCCCCAGCATCAGCAGGTTCCAGGATTGCCTTCTGAAGCATAGGCAATCCCAGTGTTTGGGAGGAGTAATGTCAAAACAAATTGCCTATAGCTCCAGAATCTACCAAGATAGGGAGGTTTTTCCTAACTTGCGGGAAACAATCAAGGTGACAACTATCACAAGATACTTGGGTACACTTAATAGATGTGGAGACCTCCTTAGTCATATCACTCAACAATCTGGCCTAGTCTTTCTCCGAGCTACTTAGTTTCTGAATTCACCCGGTAGGTTCTCACTTATTAAAGATACTCTGTTAACTACCAGCTTTTTAGGTTTGAAAAAACATTATTGAGCAAAGTGCCCTCCCTTGCAACAGTATAGACAGAGATTACATTTTTGAGCCCAAGGGAGGATGAAGCCCTCCTATCTGCACTGGTTCATAAGGTTTGATGGTCCTAGTTTCTGTTTCCTTCCTGTCCCCACAAAAGAGAATTACCATTCTGTCTGATTGAGATTTCTTATCTTTGTGCTCTCGCAATCTATGGACTAGTTTGACGAGCAGATCTAAAAACTCAGAACATTCTTTGGGGGACTAAAGACTTTGGACAGCATGCATTTGAGAGCATCTCTTAAACCCTTCTATAACACAGAGGGTCTTGTATCAGTGGGCTAGTGTGTTTCCATACCCATCCTTTTGAAGTTAGATATATACGAGTGCAAATCTTTAAACCCTTACTTGAGATTAGCATTATGACTCAATTCCATAAAGGTATGATGTGCAGTTTTCTCATGGCTTCTTTAAATGCTTGGAAATTATACAATGAGGGTTGTCATTCTCTGTGAAAGATATAGACCATGTGGCATGCTTCCTGTCAGGGAGGAGAGTACATAGACCATCTTAGAAGTGCTGTTGGGAAAGGCCGTCAGTTTGGCAAGGAACTGGAGCTGGCAATGATTAGTAAAAATTCCACATCAAGTACTAGCCCCAGACAATCTTTCTGGAGGGGATAACTGGTCTGGAGTAGAGGTGACTACTGTTAAATTCATGGTTGCCACAGTAGGAGTACCCTTGAGGAAAGACACTCCTGCAGCTGTTTCCCCAGGAGAAGTAAAAAGTGCTAGATGAAGAACCTTGGGTCATCTTCCTGTCTGATCTCCCCAGGGTGTGGTTCTCGGTTTGGATTGTCGTAACATAGACTTCAGTAGTTGATTTTCTTTCCCTAGGGAAATAATTTGGGGCCTCATTACGACTTTGGAAGTCCCCCCACTGGACTTCCAAAGCCAAGAGGAAGATGTCATCATCATACAAGTGGCATCAGCCCCAAGCATATTACAATGTTCCTGCTGAGCTGACCGGCAGGAGCATTGTATTACGAGTTCCTGCCAGGCTGACTGACAAGAACAGTGATACAATATTGGTCTTGGCTACTTTAAGGGAGTCTGCACCATGGAAAGGCTGGTAGAAAGCTGAGTTGTAATCAGCCAGGCAGTGCTGAGTTCAGTGCCGCCGTGGTTGAGTACAACTCAGACCGTCATTAGCCTTTTGGGAACCATGTTCTGGTGGGGACGGTGATTCCTTTGCAGGGCCGCCCACCAGGGTTGTAAAGTGGGGGTCAGACTGCCTGGAGTACACCTGTCCAGCCATCACCATGAGTGTGGCGGTCCTCAGGCCACCACACTCGTAATGAGGCCCTTTGTTCTGTAAGCTTGCAAGGGCTTGAGCAAGCTCAGGAACAATGGGGTAGTATCCTCACAAGGGCTTGAGCTAACCCTTGGGTCTGTAGAATCACATCAGGATTCATCTTTGCCTGTGCAGACTGGTAGACGTGGGCTTAATTTTCTGTCAATTGTTCATGCTTCACTCATCTGACCAGTGGCAGGAGTCTGCTGAAACAAATGGTAAGCCACCAATGCCCCTGTTAAATGGATACTTACAGAGAGAGAGTTGTGACTGTATTTCTGGCAGCAGGCCTCAGGGGAAGCGGGTTTGCTTGGGAAAGAGAGAGAAGATGGTTTCTCAGTATTTAGGAAATAAAGCTTCCTCTCTGCATGACTTCTCTTCCCACAGTTCTGAAGGGGTATGTGAAGACCGTCAGCTAGATACTGTGTACTGTGAAAAGTGAAGGTGGAAGAACATTAACACAATGTACAATTTTTGTGTTATCCCTTACCTTTCCCTTGTATATGTTTCAGCAGATGATTTACCTTTCTACTTGCCCATTGGAAGACATGGGCTACTTACTGGCACTCTTTGCACTCAATATGACTCTATGAGGTTTCTACGAGACTTAAACAAATACATATGAAATGCATTGTTATCAGATTATTATCACAAGCAACTTCTTGGTAAGAGGATATCGATGCATACACAACTTCCCCTTATTTCTACCTCTTAAAACCCCTGATCAAGCATGTTGGGGAAGTTGCCATCATCAATCTAAAAGACTTGAGTTAAGGAAAAATAGTTTTTGTTTAAAAAAAAAGCACACATTCCCATGGTAGTCCGTGGCAGTAAAGGGAACTACTTTTGTGGTACTGAAGTGGACTACTGTAGGAAACTGGCCTGGTTTGTAGTGGGTACCTTGGGTACTTACACCTTACACCAGGTGCAGTTATCCCTTATTAGTTAAATGTAGTAGTGTTCTAGCAGCTTAGGCTGATAGAGGTAGCTATAGCAGAGCAGCTTAGGCTGAACTAGGAGAAATGCAAAGCTCATGCAATGCCACTTATAGTTACACAGTACTTACACACAAGTAAAGACAATACTCAGTGTTAGCAAAAATAAAGGTATTAATTTGGGTGACACAGTACAAAAATATCTTAGAGACAATACCCCTTCTGGAGGTAAGTATTATACACAATATATACACTAGATACCACAATTAGACAATTAAATTGTCATAGAACAATGCAAACAATAGGAAAATGCTATAGATTGTAATGGGAGAAGATAGGTCTAGGTGCAACACAAACCATACACTAAGAAAGTGGAATGCGAATCACGAATTCCCCACTAGACAAGTGTACAGTAAAGGTAAGTAAATGGACCCACCCCAGAGCCCAGAAAATCAGGAGTAAAGTACTACAAGTTTCCTTAGGACACACTACACATCGTGACTGGGATTATGCAGTAACCAACCTAGTCTGCAAACAACAACTGCTCGATTCCTGGACCTGAAGACCTTCAAAAGAAGGGGACCAAGTCCAGAAGTCAAAAGAAGTTCCAGGAAGGACAGGATCCCCTGCCAACCCAGAAGAGGGTGCAAAAGAAGAGTCAATGGTTAGTTGAAGACTGCAGGAATCCACCCTAAAATGATGCCAGTGGGTTTCTGCATGATGCAAAGGATGTCCCACAACGTGACGATGGATGCAGACGTGAATTTGTGTTGGAAGTCGCCAACAAGCCTTGGTTACTACAAAAGTGCGTTTTGCATCAAAATGGCACTGGCTGGACCCAGGAGAGACCTGGGGGCCTCAACTCTGTGTGAGGAGGAAGAGGAGGCTCTCAGCACTTTAGAGAGCCCTCATGATGCCAGACAGCACCCACTGGAGTCCCAGGACACAGGAACAAAGAAGGTGCAAAATGCAGATGGTGCAGCACAACAAAGGAAGGTCCCACGCCACCGGAGAACAACTCAGCGACTTAAGCGTCACAGGATGGAGTGATGGGGACCTGGGCCAGGCTGTGCACCAAGGAATTTTGCAAATAGTGCATAGAGGCCTCAAGATTTGAAGAAGACGCACTACACAGGTGTACTGTTGCTCTCATGGAGGCAAGGTCTTACCACCTCCAAATTGCATCAGCAGGACCTCAGGGCAGTCTATGTCAAAGGGGTCCAACCTCTGTGTCTCTGGGAGCACGCTTGTCGCTGTGAGAGGAGTCCAAGGGTACCAGTTGTTATCTTAGAAGGTGCGTCCTGGAGCAGGGGAGTAACTCCGTCATCCCACTGGAGATTTCTTCAGTCCTTCTGGTGCAGGGTGAAGACAGGGAGTCCTTAGAGCATGCACACCATGGAAACCGTTGCAGTTGCTGACTGGAGCTGAAGTCGCAGAGGAAAAGTATCCCTTGTGGATACTTTGTTGCTGTTACAGCGGTTCCTGAAGCAGGCTGCGGTTGATCTGTTTTCAGAGGATGATGTAGTAGTTGCAGAGGATTCCTGAAGGAAACTTGCAAGCAGAATCTGAAGAGAACCCACAGGAGAGACCCTAAATAGCCCTGAGAGGGGAATTGGCTACCTTATCCAGTATGGACCTATCAGGAGGGGTCTCTGACGTCACCTGCTGGCACTGGCCACTCAGAGCCCTCCAGAGTGCCCCCACACCTTGCAAAGCGAGATGGCTGAAGTCTGGGACACACTGGAGGAGTTCTGGGCACCACCCATAGGGTGGTGATGGACAGGGGAGTGGTCACTCTCTTTTGTCCTGTTTCGCACCAGAGCAGGGGACAAGGGGTCCCTCAACCGGTGTAGACTGGCTTATGCAAGGAGGGCACCATCTGTGTCCTTCAAAGCTTTTTTAGAGGCTGGGGGAGGCTACCCCTCCCCAGCCTGTTCTGTCTTCATGGGACTGGGCTGCCCAGACCCCAGGAGGGCAGAACCCTGTCTGTGAGGTGGCAGCAGCTGTAGCTGTAGTGCAGGCCAGCCTCAGAGAGCTGGTTTGGCAGTACTGGGGGTCCATGGTGGAGCTCCCAGGATGCATGGAATTGGCTTCCAATACCAGGTTTAGAATGGGGGGACAGTTCCATGGTCTTAGACATGTTACATGGCTATATTTGGAGTTACCATTGTGAAGCTACATATAGTTATTGACCTATAGGTAGTGCACACGTGTAATGGCGTCCCCGCACTCACAAAGTCCCGGGAAATGGCCCTGAACTATGTGGGGGCACCTTTGCTAGTGCAAGGGTGCCCTCACACTTAGTAACTTTGCACCTAACCTTCAGCAAGTGAAGGTTAGACATATAGGTCACTTATAAGTTACTTAAGTGCAGTGAAAATGGCTGTGAAATAATGGGTGCGTTATTTCACGCAGGCTGCAATGACAGGCCTGTGCAAGGGTTTGTCTGAGCTCCCTTTGGGTGGCAAAAGAAATGGTACAGCCCATATGAATCTCCTGGAACCCCAATGCCCTGGGTACCTAGGTACCATGTACTAGGGACTCATAAGGGGGGTCCAGTGTGCCAATTGAAATTGGTTAATGAAGTCACTAGCCTATAGTGACATATTTAAAAGCAGAGAGATCATGAGCACTGACGTTCTGGTTAGCAGAGCCTCAGTGACACAGTCAAGCACTACTGACAACACATACATTAGGCCACAGACTATGAGCACTGGGGTCCTGGCTAGGAGGATCCCAGTGAGAAAGACAAAACACACTGACAGATAGGTTTTTATCTATGAGCACTGGGGTCCTGGCTAGCACTGGGGTCTCTAATAAGTAAGTTATACATATATTTTCTGTAAAATCAAAAGGCCTTGCGAACACCAAACTTAAACAATAGTGAAAGCATAAAAAGTCAAAGTGTAGTACAGTATAAAATTAAATATCAATCTTCAAAGTTTTTTTTTTTAACCAAAATAATAATAGAAACAGAATGGAAAACATGTTAGGGACTAAGGGCCAGATGTAGTAAAGCGTTTGCGAGTCACAAACGGCGAAAAACGCTGTTTGCGAGTCGCAAAAGCCTCACCGGAATGCAGAAATGCATTTTGCGAGTCGGATCCGACTCGCAAAATGCATTTCCGACTCGCAAATAGGAAGGGGTGTTCCCTTCCTATTTGCGACTCGCAATGCTATGCAATTCCATTTGCAACCGCGAAAGCGGTCGTAAATGGAATCGCATTTACCATCCACTTGAAGTGGATGGTAACCCAGTCGCAAATGGGAGGGGGTCCCCAGGGGACCCCTTCCCCTTTGTGACTGGACATAAAAAAAAAATTTCAGAGCAGGCAGTGGTCCAAGGGACCACTACCTGCCCTGAAAAAATCCGAAACAAAAGGTTTCGTTTTTTTTTTTCAAAGTGCAGCTTGTTTTCCTGTAAGGAAAACGGGCTACACTTTGAAAAAAAAAACCTGCTTTATTTAAAAGCAGTCACGGACATGGTGGTCTGCTGTCTCCAGCAGGCCACCATCCCCGTGAGTGCCCCTACTCGCAATGGTGTCGCAAACTGCGACCCACCTCATTAATATTAATGAGGTGGGTCTTTGCGACCCCATTGCGAGTTGCAGAAGGTGTCTGAGACACCTTTCTGCATTTCAAATTGCGAGTTGCAATTTGCGAGTCACAGGGACTCGCAAATTGCAAGTCGCAATTTGGAGTTTTGCTACATCTGGCCCTAAGGACCTGATTACGATTCCATCACAAATGTGACGGATATCCTGTGTGCCGTATTACATGTTCTACGATATCCTAGGGATATATAAGTATGTTGTATCAAAAAGATGAAACAGATTATTAAAGCATGATGGGTAACTTTATTTTATGGAGAGACATAGAGAATCCATGGCTCACTGGAGGTATGGAAATTATTTCTCGGACCACTGCATAGGCAGAATGGTTAGTTTGGAGGATTTTACTAAAAGAGCCTCTGAGCATAGCCACTCTGCCTCTGCAATAGATGTAGAAGTCAGAGAAAATATTCAACAAATGAAAACACTTGCTTCTCATTCCATTGAGCCTTTTTGCGCAGTGCTAAGGGAGATTTAAAAGATGCATGTTGTTGGACAAATGCCCTAAATTTAAAAAGACTTATTAGAAGGAAAAACAGGCAAGTAATGTAGTACATCCACAGCTCAAAACATGTAATTCCTGATGAATTAGCCCAAACCTTTAATCATGAATGTTTCCTTCTTTAAAAACACAGAAACAAAGAATGCTTATCTTTGATACGCTACATAAAACCTTATTGTTAAAAACAGGCCATTTAAAACAACACCCCCTCTATTCTTCTAAATTTGCACACCACACAATCTAATATAACAACACTACAATGCCTCTACTGTATTCCTTACTACTAGACACGGAGTCTTTAACTGAAGTTTCAAGTGTGGCGAATGAAACAATGGTAACAAAAGATGTAAAAATAATTAACTCTGAAGTACTATGATTTTTGTTATTAAAACAAGTTATTTGCTTTCATTATATCATGAATGTCTTTTCTTTTTTCATATGCTTCAGCTTCATATGTTCACCACAATACTTATTGTAGCTTATCTCTTTCTCTTGAAAAAACACCTTGCTCATCCACATCTGTTTTCTGCGCTACAACCCTGTAAACAACTGTTGGAAAATGGGTTATTGGTAAGGGCAGGTAAGTACCTACACTTAGAAATAGGCCACTAACCTCTGCTTAGGTCCAGTTAGGTCTCAGTAAATTAAACCCAGCTCAACCCTTGGTAGCTTGGCAACGAGTGACAAGGCTTAATTTAGGAGACAAAGCGTAAAGCATTAAAATATCACAAAACAGTAATTAAATAAAACACAGGAAACAGTTTAAAAATCCAAAATCAATTTATAGAAATAGATTATATCTTTATCTTTAAGATGACACCAAAACGAATAAAATCGGATAAGGGGAACCGGAGATCTGAAGTTTTTAATGAATTAATGCTTTCTAGCGCATAGAAGCAACTAGCGCTCAAAGGGTTAAAAAAGGTCGCACTGGAAAGAAACAAAGTCCAGAGTTCAGGCCACCCACGAGGTAACACTGTGACACTAACTTTCAGAAGTGTTTGATTCAGGAAAGTGGTCCATAGCACCAGCCAAGGGTTCAGAGGCTCTGGTGTGCTTATTGGGGTCTGGGACTACAACTCCCACAATGTACCTCTTCAACTTATGGAGTTGCTCCAAACATCTCCAAACCCCTTGATCTTTTTTCCAGATGTCGTTTTTGTGTCCTTGAAGTGTCCACAACTTGATCCAAGGTTCCAGAAGCTCTGAGTTTATCCTTGAGAGTTGGGACTACAATTCCCAGTATGCACCTACTTTGCTTTTGGCCCTGGGGTCTGCCTCCCAGGCCAAGTACAGTGCTGCCAGGAAGGCTAGCACCCAGCAGAGGCTACTGACAGCTGTCAGTACCCAGGACCACACCCTAAGCTCTCCACTGACAGGTGGCTGAGCTGCTTTAGGGGCAACTGTGGGGTCCTGGCACCCCTCTTGCTATCTAGAGTGGGGGCTACCACCTCCTGTGGCAGACACCCTCCTTCCACTCTTCCTTCTGTCAGTGCAGGGGCAACACCCTGCACTGCACCCCACCTTCTTGGAGTCTCCCCTTGGACTTGACAACCACCCTGGTTCTCAACCACTCATCAGCTGCCTCCCCCAGCTCTCTAGGGTTGGTCAGCTTAGAGTCCACTAGATGCTGGCGTAACCTTTCCTGGATACAATTGGTCAAAATGTGCTCTCTCCTGATCAGATTGTATAACCCCTCATATGTATCTACTTTGTCACAATGAATCCAGCCCTCTAGTGCCTCAAGTGAGCTGTCTACAAAGTCAACCCAAGACTGGGTATTGACCTTCTGGGTGTCCCTGAACGTCATCCTATACTTCTCTGGGGTCAGACCAAACTTCTTGGTTAAGCACCTCTTTATACTAGGATATGAATCTGCCTCCTCCCCACTGAAGGCCAGAAGCCTATCCCTCCCTGAGTTGGGGACCAACTCCCATAAAAGTGAACCCCAGTGTTGAGGCCTAACCCTTCTCATTTGGAGTGCCCTCTCAAAGGCCTCCAACCACTTGTCTATGTCATCCCCCTCTACATAGGCAGTAACCACCCCTTTGGGTAATCTGGGGCAAAAAAAACCACCCATGGACACCTCAGCTTCTCTGTCGCTGCCACCATCTCTTTTCTCTTTCTTTGCCCACTTTTCCTTTTCTAGGGCCAGCTTCTCTGCCTCCAAAGCTATAAATGCTAGCTGGGCCTCCAGCTCTCTTTCCCGGAGGGACAGGTTCTCTCGTCCTGAAGGGACCCCCTTCCCCCAACTAGCTTTGGGTATGACCCTAGTGACTGTGTGTAGTGAAGACCGGTCTTCCTCATCCTCACTTAGGCTCAGACGCCCTCCCTCCCCTGAGTGGTTGGAGCTAGCATCCTTCTCTACTTCTTCCTCCTCTGGAGCTTCCTCTGGGCCCATGCTGTCAGGGATTTAATCAGGACATGCTTCCTGAGGTCAGTGGTTGCAGGCAACCCCCTTGCAGTACACAACCCCCTAAGCTGGACTACTGTCAGTGTGGGTAGGCTAGCCAGATCAAGTTCCATGGTTCCCTAGTTTTGTGCCAACAAAAACGTTTTGCAAAAATTGGAAACAAGAATTTTGAAAAATCACAAAAATTCAATAATTGAAATTAATCCAAATTAAAAATCAAAAACAATTTTTGCACAAGGACAATTTAAAGGATTTTTAATTTGTTTTACTTAAAACTGTAATGTCATACTGAAAACAAGTACAGGATCCCACCACTGCGCACAAAAAATGTTGGAAAATGGGTTATTGGTAAGGGCAGGTAAGTACCTACACTTAGCAATAGGCCAGTAACCTCCACTTAGGTCAAGTTAGGTCTCAGTAAATTAAACCCAGCTCAACCGTTGGTAGCTTGGCAACAAGCGACAAGGCTTAAATTAGGAGACAAAGCGTAAAGCATTCAAATATCACAAAACAGTAATTAAATAAAACACAGAAAACAGTTTCAAAATCCAAAATCAATTTATAAAAATAGATTTTATTTGTATCTTTAAAATGACACCAAATCAAATAAAATCGGATAACGGGAACCGGAGATATGAGGTTTTTACAGAATTAATACGAATACAACTAGCGCTCAAAGGTTCAGGCCACCCACGAGGTAACACTGTCACACTTACTTTCAGAAGTGTTTGATTCAGGAAAGTGGTCCATAGCACCAGCCAAGGGTTCAGAGGCTCTGGTGTGCTTATTGGGGTCTGGGACTACAACTCCCACAATGTACCTCTTCAACTTATGGAGTTGCTCCAAACATCTCCAAATGTCTAGATCTTCTTCCAGAGGTCCTTTTTGTGTCCTTGAAGTGTCCACAACTTGATCTAAGGTACCAGAAGCTCTGAGTTGCTCCTTGGGAGTTGGGACTACAATTCCCAGTATGCACCTACTTTGCTTTTGGCCCTGGGGTCTGCCTCCCAGGCCAAGTACAGTGCTGCCAGGAAGGCTAGCACCCAGCAGAGGCTACTGACAGCTGTCAGTACCCAGGACCACACCCTAAGCTCTCCACTGACAGGTGGCTGAGCTGCTTTAGGGGCAACTGTGGGGTCCTGGCACCCCTCTTGCTATCTAGAGTGGGGGCTACCACCTCCTGTGGCAGACACCCTCCTTCCACTCTTCCTTCTGTCAGTGCAGGGGCAACACCCTGCACTGCACCCCACCTTCTTGGAGTCTCCCCTTGGACTTGACAACCACCCTGGTTCTCAACCACTCATCAGCTGCCTCCCCCAGCTCTCTAGGGTTGGTCAGCTTAGAGTCCACTAGATGCTGGCGTAACCTTTCCTGGATACAATTGGTCAAAATGTGCTCTCTCCTGATCAGATTGTATAACCCCTCATATGTATCTACTTTGTCACAATGAATCCAGCCCTCTAGTGCCTCAAGTGAGGTGTCTACAAAGTCAACCCAAGACTGGGTATTGACCTTCTGGGTGTCCCTGAACGTCATCCTATACTTCTCTGGGGTCAGACCAAACTTCTTGGTTAAGCACCTCTTTATACTAGGATATGAATCTGCCTCCTCCCCACTGAAGGCCAGAAGCCTATCCCTCCCTGAGTTGGGGACCAACTCCCATAAAAGTGAACCCCAGTGTTGAGGCCTAACCCTTCTCATTTGGAGTGCCCTCTCAAAGGCCTCCAACCACTTGTCTATGTCATCCCCCTCTACATAGGCAGTAACCACCCTTTTGGGTAATCTGGGGCAAAAAAAACCACCCATGGACACCTCAGCTTCTCTGTCGCTGCCACCATCTCTTTTCTCTTTCTTTGCCCACTTTTCCTTTTCTAGGGCCAGCTTCTCTGCCTCCAAAGCTATAAATGCTAGCTGGGCCTCCAGCTCTCTTTCCCGGAGGGACAGGTTCTCTCGTCCTGAAGGGACCCCCTTCCCCCAACTAGCTTTGGGTATGACCCTAGTGACTGTGTGTAGTGAAGACTGGTCTTCCTCATCCTCACTTAGGCTCAGACGCCCTCCCTCCCCTGAGTGGTTGGAGCTAGCATCCTTCTCTACTTCTTCCTCCTCTGGAGCTTCCTCTGGGCCCATGCTGTCAGGGATTTAATCAGGACATGCTTCCTGAGGTCAGTGGTTGCAGGCAACCCCCTTGCAGTACACAACCCCCTAAGCTGGACTACTGTCAGTGTGGGTAGGCTAGCCAGATCAAGTTCCATGGTTCCCTAGTTTTGTGCCAACAAAAACGTTTTGCAAAAATTGGAAACAAGAATTTTGAAAAATCACAAAAATTCAATAATTGAAATTAATCCAAATTAAAAATCAAAAACAATTTTTGCACAAGGACAATTTAAAGGATTTTTAATTTGTTTTACTTAAAACTGTAATGTCATACTGAAAACAAGTACAGGATCCCACCACTGCGCACAAAAAATGTTGGAAAATGGGTTATTGGTAAGGGCAGGTAAGTACCTACACTTAGCAATAGGCCAGTAACCTCCACTTAGGTCAAGTTAGGTCTCAGTAAATTAAACCCAGCTCAACCGTTGGTAGCTTGGCAACGAGCGACAAGGCTTAAATTAGGAGACAAAGCGTAAAGCATTCAAATATCACAAAACAGTAATTAAATAAAACACAGAAAACAGTTTCAAAATTCAAAATCAATTTATAAAAATAGATTTTATTTGTATCTTTAAAATGACACCAAATCAAATAAAATCGGATAACGGGAACCGGAGATATGAGGTTTTTACAGAATTAATACGAATACAACTAGCGCTCAAAGGTTCAGGCCACCCACGAGGTAACACTGTCACACTTACTTTCAGAAGTGTTTGATTCAGGAAAGTGGTCCATAGCACCAGCCAAGGGTTCAGAGGCTCTGGTGTGCTTATTGGGGTCTGGGACTACAACTCCCACAATGTACCTCTTCAACTTATGGAGTTGCTCCAAACATCTCCAAATGTCTAGATCTTCTTCCAGAGGTCCTTTTTGTGTCCTTGAAGTGTCCACAACTTGATCTAAGGTACCAGAAGCTCTGAGTTGCTCCTTGGGAGTTGGGACTACAATTCCCAGAATGCCCCTGGTCAGAATCCTCAAATGGCCACTGGACGCTGGTCAGCTGGGCTATGCTTGCAGGACTTGATGCAGGGGACTCAGGGCAGCTCCTTTGTACCTGTAGCAAACAGGGAGTCCATTCTTGAAGCAGTAGAGGACAGGTAAAGTCCTTTTAGTGGTGAAGCCCAAGTGTGCAGCTGGTGCAGTCCTCCAGAGTGCAGTGTCCAGGTGGAGGTCAGGGGTCCAGCAGGGCAGTCCTTCTCCTCCTGTAATTCTTTCATGTTGAAATCTGATTGGGATCTGAGGTGTGGGTGCAGGTCTGCCAGTTTTATCCCTGCTCCTGGGTGAAAAACAGGGGGGTCCTGGTTCTCCAATCAGGTGCAGTGTCCTTCCCCCTGTGATGACCACTTCCTGGGAAGTGTGGCAAAAATCAATCCCAGGGAGCAACGTTCCACAAAAATCCATCATGTCTGAAAGTGATTTTTGGAGGTTACATCTGGCTGAGCCCACCCACTGGTGTGGCTAAAAATCCTAAACACACCCCTCTCCTGACCTCTCCTAATCTAATCAAGGGGGCACCTAATTGTCTGGGTTTGCAGGATGTGGGGGGTTGCTGGGTTGCTCCAAATGTCCTCTCTGCCTTTGAAGACCACTTTGGCAGCCCTCCCCCTTCCTGCCACACCATCTGCTGAGGGGAGATCGCCTCCCACAGGCACATCTCTTTGTGTGAAGCCAGGCCACTTCACACCTCATCAAGGCAGACTGGCCAGGCTGCCAGAGGCTGGACAATCAGAGCACAGCAGCAAAAACACTGCAGGGCTGAAGTTGGCAACTTTTCAGGTAGAGTTTAAAACTCTTTACCTGAACAAGCTATATTAAATCCAACAACTGGAAGTTGTGGGATTTATTATAACAATTAATTTGATACCAAACTCTTGGTATCTGTTACTTAAGGGGACTTTTAAAATTAAAATAAAGTCTCCCCATTCTAGCCTATGGAGGCCATTCACTACAATGAGGGAAAAACGAATGTGGCTGTTTTTACCTGACCAGGGCTTATAAAACTATTTTTATAAGGTCCCTGCTTATAGTTACATGGCACCCAGCCCTAGGGGCACATAGGGCACACCTTAGGGGTGACTTATATGTAAAAATAAGGTAGTTTAAGACTTTGAAACTACTTTTAATTCCAAAGTCGAATTTGCATATAACCTTAATTTAAAAGCAGCCAGCAAGGCAGGTCTGGCTTTAAAATGACACTGGGCACCTCAGCAGTGCACCTGTGGGTGCACTACCCATGCTGGGGTCACTAAACCTCCATGTACTAGGGACTTATAGGTAGGTTGACTTAGCCAATTATTAGTAGCCTAATTTGCATACTGATTTTACACAGAGCACACGCCCTGGGTCTGGTTAGCAGTACCCAGGACACCTTCAGAGTCAGGAAAACACCAGCTAAAAGTGGAACATGGGGGCAAAAAGATAGGGGGCCTCTGCAATTAGCCCTGTTCTCTCACACAACCCTTGCTCAACTTCACTCTTTACTTCATTCTTCTCATCTACTCAAAGGAACTCACCTTCTTTGATTCAGGTAATGTGTGGTAAGACCACATCTCATCCACAATTCTCTGACACAGTACACTACTTGTTCTAACCAATAGAGTGGTGAGTTGAATAATTCTATTTTCTCTTTCTGTGTTCATAGAAATAGGTATATCAACACATATTGCCATTTATTTCCAATACTTTTCTATTCTTTAGACATATGAACCATTTTCATTGGCTGATCCAGAGGCAACTCTACATACCTAAATGTAATCCCCAGGAACGCCACAGCCTTTCTAGATTTTACCTCGATCCTAAGCATTGCTTCATTCCATCTTCAATTATAATCAGTATCACTGTCTCACTTAAACACTGACTGTACGAAATTTGGTTAACGGTTATGGAGGCTGAAACCCTACTCAAACAGCAACCACAATCAAATTAACCTGTACTTAACCGTCTTGTAGCTTGGCACAAAAGCAGTCAGGCTTAACTTAGAGGCAATGTGTCATGTACTTATGTAACACTTCAAACAGTATTAAAATGAAAACACAACACAATGAAAATCCCACTCCAATATAGACCAATAGAGTAGAAGTGAATAAATTATTTGAAACTTAAGCAACAAAATCCAATCAGTAGAACTGGAGATATGAAATTTTAAAGATTTTAAGTGACAGCATTCCTTAGAACTACAAAGAACCAACTGTGGTAATCTGGTTGCACCAAACTTGGGCAAAGTCACAAGTACATATGGGCGACAATGGAACATGGGCTGGGTATAGGGACCGATTTAGGCCTGCTGAATAATGTACCGTATATCCAAGTTGCAGAGCATTGCAAAATCCTGTGCAGAGAAGGTGTTGCTCAGCAGCAGTTCTAGTGGGCTGCCGGGATGTGATGCAAGTTACTCCATTAACGTGCGTTGTGCATCGGCTGTCCTGATGAGCTGCAGGGTACTGCAGAGTGCTGTGTCTGGCCTACTGGAACCACAGCTGGGCTGGCAGAACACCTTTAGGTCCCCTTCCAAGGGTCCAGGACTGGGGTGGCACCATTAGGAGGCAAGACTCACAGAAGGCAGAGTACAGGCTCTGGATTCAAGGTTGTTGGAGCCTTTTCTGTCCATGAGGCTCTAATCAGGAGGCCAGCAAACTAGCTCTTGGCACTCTGGTGATACAGGTCCAGTCCTTCTCAAGCAGGCAGCAGGGCAGCAGGACAGAAACAAATCAGTCCTTCTTGCAGAGCAGCACAGCAGTCCTTCTGAGTCTTCCCCAGGCCCAGAAGTGAAATGAAGAATTGGATCTGAAGGTCCAGTACTTATACTTGGTGCAACTCTTGAAGCAGGAGAAGCTTCTAGAGGTTTCCACCCCAGAGGTGCTTGGAATTGCCTGCCTCCCTGCGCTGGCCACAGCTTTTGAAAGACTAGTGTCAAGCTAATTGTGAGTGTGCTAAGGCAGAGCCTTGATGAAATATGATGTGATGGAAGTTTGGTAGGTGACAGCTCCTCCCCCAATGAAGTCAGAGATGGCCCATCCTGCCAACACCTATTCCTCTTTTGTCTCACTGTCTAGGAGTAATGCACAAAGAACAACTGCCATCTACACCAAGTCATGTGACCCTGTATACAGGCTGCAAGCACCAAATGTTAAGGACAAAAAGATGGCAACATTCTAAAAGTGGCATTTTCAGAATTGTGACTTAAAATCTGATTTTACCATTAAAAATGGTTTTCAATTACAATTCTGTAGACACCAAACTCGACAGTCCTACCTGCTCCCAGTTGAAAGTTATGACTTATTAAGTGTAATAAGCTATTGCAATGTTATCCTATTGGAGAGGCAGACCTTACAGTAGTGAAAAGGTAATTTAATTATTTTTCACTACCAGGACATGTAAAACATAAAAGTGTATGACCAACAATGTTCCCTGCCCTATGGACTGTTTAGGGCCTACCCAATGGATGACTTATATGTATTAAAAAGGAATGTTTAGGCCTTCCATCAGGTTTAGTCTGCCAGGTCTAAATGGCAATTTAAAACTGCACACAAAGGCTGTAATGGCAGGTCTGAGACACGTTAAAAAGATTACTTCAGTGGGTGGAACAGGAGGTGCTCCAGATCCGCTAATAGCATTGTAATCTACAGATCCTGGATAGAGGTAGTCCACTTTACTAAGGACTTACAAGTAAATTAAATATGTGAATTGGGTGTACTACAATGCTACCATGTTTAAAACAACGAGCACAAGACCTTTATCACTGGTTGGCAGTGGTAAAGTGTGCAGAGTCCTAAAAGACAACCAAAATGGGTTCAGAAAACAGGATGGTGACGGTAAAAAGTTGGGAGGTGACTCTGCAGAAAGAGCCAAGTCCAACACTGACCTAGTACTATTCATAGAATACTGCACACTAATTTGTTCTGCATTTTGTCACTAACGCTCACTGGTTTCAAAGGTGGTACCCTTAAGTCATGTATTTTATTTAACTTGCCACAGGCCGCATACTGCACCAGTTCTTCCATTTCTGCATCCAAATCAATAATATTGCATTGGAGGTGACCTACGTCTTTTCCGTGTACATGTGTTAGGTACCGCCGCCCTTTGAACATGAATTAATTTACTAACAACTCTTTCATTCACAGTCACTTTATGATTCCAGTTTTCTAAAATACGTTCGCCTATTGTTTGAAATACTCAAATCAATTGTTGTGAGACAACAATGGGGTTTAAGTAGTCAAATTCTGTACCATATTTTGATATTTTTGAGCAACTTCAAATCAACAACGTGAACAAAACTCATAAGCAGCACTTCTTTTGTAAATTAAAATTGATTCACTGATTGGCCAGATATTCAACTTTTAGCAGCAAAGGCCATTCTTCATTCCCTTAACATTATTAATTTGTTTGATTTTTAGCACTACATACTCCATTGCTGCAATTTCTAAGCACCGTTAATAACAGATCACCCAATTTATGATACGCATTGGCTCATAACTTTTTCAAACATTCACAGGCCCATTCAATGTTTTCTCCTTAAGAAGTCGATTGAGTGCTATGCAAGCCAGTGGTTGCCACTTTAAGTCAGTCCAAGTCAACCAACAGAGAATGACAGCATTCTCTTAATTGACAAATTTTGCTCAAACTCTTCTCACTGTCCCTAGGAAAGTGAGAAAAGCGATGGCCTCATCATAAAAACCTGGTATTTGGCGCAAGGGATCTCATATTTCAACAGGTATCACTGCACCAGTTAATGAGCAATATAAGTTATTGACCCTGGAATAATGACTAATATGGGGACTCGAGAATACCAGATCCTTTTTTGCCTATCCATTCCTGAGTCAAGAGCAGGTGGTAAATAAAAGTTGGGGGAGTGCTGCGAGTTAGGAAATGGAATAAGGGTGTCAGGTTGAGGGCACAGCGGACAGGGCAATGGTGGGAGCAGCATTATCTTCCACCCGTTCAGTGCATGAACGGGCCGGTGGTACTTGGACTGCTCCTCTGCCTGTAGACCCTGCCCAGAATCATTTACAATTTTAAGCTGTGAAAGTTTTCACCTGGTATAACTGGGTCTAGTGTTTTTATTTCCAGAATTACTGGGTCCAGAAACATGGGACCACTTTCAAATTCTGAAGTGTACGATCTGGGGATACTGCTCTAGGCAACTTGTAATGAGGCCTTTAGGCTAAGTGCTTTTACATCAGACTTTGTAAGAGTATCTGGAAAAAACATATTTCTTTCTTCAATGTTGAGAGAAAGTTTCCATCCTAAAGAACATTGATATCGTAGGTTGGCTGAAAATTGAACTATTCAAACGCACCTTTAATTGAATTGAACAAAGGAAAGAGGATGTAAGAGATGATAAAGAGACACAATTTTCTGTTTGTAACCCCTCCCCCCCTCCACCTTAACCAAGTTGTAAGTCCTTGGACATGGTGCTCAAATTATTACTTTTTGAAATATTTCTAAATGACAATTCTGACATTAACCAATACTTACCACACTCCCAAAGCAAAGGCAATATTTTCCCATTTGCAACAGGTGACAAAAAATCGAGAGATCAAGGTCGTCATACAGAAGGCTAGCTAGATTCCCAGAAAGGATAAAAGTTGGGGAAACAGGGGAAGCTTAATCAAAGAGCGGAATCCATCTCACTATTAGTATAGGGTGACATGTTTAGGGAAGCCTTCGAGTGTTGGGTCGCAGGCCCTGATGTGCAGAGTTAAAACTAAGTGATAAGAAAAATCCCCATTACCAGTTCACCAAGACGTCTAGGTGCTCAAAATACACACATGGCTTAACACCGGCAATTCAGCCTTATACCAGCACGCTAATGTAACTGTGTTACATAGTTCTTTAGATTTTTCAAATCCAGCAAAAAATGAAACCGTGGATTCTAGGGGTGTGTGTGCATTTGATACGCATGTATAGTTTGTTTAAGCGAGATAGATTTCAACTAGGAGTAGTACTTGCTGTTTATTTAATTTGCTAATCAGGCGTGTGGCAATAAACACTTGTCTGCTCCCGGAGGTCACTGGAAAGGCCTTCCAGGATCAGGTGAAGTTAAGAAGATGCCTTCAGTGCGGCACCATTCAGCATTGACTGGAGAGGTAGGATGTATATGGCATGGGGGGGGAGAAGACCAGGTACAGTAATCTTTTTGGGTGGGTTTTGGGAGGGGAATCTGGTAGGTTTTTTGGTGCTCACCAACTTCCATTGCTGGACCTAGCCAGAAATGCAGAGACACTACCTCCTAGTTGTTGAATTGCTCAAATCAATTTTCCCTCCATACGTGTGAAATACATGCATAAGCAAGTCATACTAACATAGACAAGATGCCACCAATGTGCAGGTGACCTTGCACATGCCATTTTTCCGCAGCTGTACTTAGGGGTTCAATACCTTTATAACAAAGTCCCAAAAATGTCCCATCCTCAATAAAACCCAAAGATGTTGGTAACTAGTTCGATATTTATGCAAAAAAAGTTGAAGGTGAGCATGGTGGGTTAGCCTGATGGATCAAGAGACATGCATTGACCAGACATGTGGGAAGAAAATAAGTTGAAATATCAGCAGTGCTAAATGCATAGAGTCCAAGACATAGGGAGTCATTACAACATTGGTGGTATAAGGCGCTTACCGCCGTGCAGAAGACTGCCAATACACCACTGCGGCGGCGGTAGACCGCCACAGCTATTATGACACACATCTCGGAATCCGCCGAAATTCAGACACCCACACAATCCCGCCACACCAAAGGTCAGCGATAAACATGCAGAAACAAATCCTCCACCTCCACGCCAACAGAAACACGCCCATGCCATTACGACCCACGAATCCACGCGGTGGTCTTTCAACCGCGGTATTCCATTGGCGGTACACATCGCCGCGCTCAAAATACACACACATCTACAAAACACCGCCACATTGGACATTTACAAATACACACACCTGATACACATACACACACCACTCCCACACATCCAATACAATATAAAACACACACCCACATCACCCACAAACCCCTACAACCAAAAATTCAGAGAGAAGGTGAGAGAGAGAGCACAGAATAGACAACCCCATCACACAGAGGCACACAACACCATCATCAACACAACATCCACGCACAAAACACCACCTACAACTACACTCACCACACTCATCAACACATACACCACCCCACACATCACACACAACACCCCATGTCACGCCAAAGACACCCCCGCTTCTCCGAGGAGGAGCTCAGGGTCATGGTGGAGGAAATCCTACGGGTAGAGCCACAGCTATTTGGCTCATAGGTACAGCACACATCCATAGCCAGGAAGATGGAACTATGGCAAAGAATAGTGGACAGGGTCAACGCAGTGGGACAGCACCCAAGAAATAGGGAGGACATCAGGAAGAGGTGGAAAGACCTACGGGGGAAGGTGCGTTCCACGGTCTCCAGGCACCACATCACGGTACAGCGGACTGGCGGCGGACCCCCACCTCCTCCCCCTCAACTAACAACATGGGAGGAGCAAGTCTTGTCCATCTTGCATCCTGAGGGCCTCGGAGGAGTCGTTGGAGGAACAGACACTGGTAAGTAAAATCTTCACTATCATATCCCCCACCCTACCTGCATGCGATCACACACCCCCACCCTCACACCCTCCCCTATCACCCAAACTCCTCACTAATGTACCCATAACACCAACTACACATCCCAACCCCAAGACCTGCATGACACAACTAAGCATGGACACCCATCACTAAAGCATGCCCACTGCACATACCCAGAACACCCCCCAAACATCAGCACACAAGCCCCCACACAGGAATGCCTGCACTGGGGTTCACGCACACCCAACCATTGCACACCATGAAACACACACATGTAATAATCATGTACTTATACCCCCGCAGGAACCCGAAGGAACGTCACCACACCAGAGGGTCCAGACAACACCACTCCACCCCCAGAAGAGGCCCACAGTGACAACAGCAGCTCTGCCCTACTGGATCTTGATGACCAGCCCGGACCATCGTGGGCCTCAGGACAGTCGGTTCCCCTTGCCCAGCCACAGCCCAACACCGAGCTTCCACCCTCTGGTAACACCAGCACAGCACCCACCCAGCGGGCCCAAACCTCCCTACCCAGGACAGGTCAATCAGCGGTGTGTCCACCACTACAGGGCACCCAGGGTAATCCAACACCCCAACAACAACATGGACCTGGGGGGAGTGGTAGTGGGCACACGGTCCAGGGGACGGAGGCACAGGAACACAGGGGAACTGGGAGGGCTGCTGTGCGACAGAGGGAGGACAGGCCAAGGGAACCAACTCTCCAGGAGGCCCTATCCTCCATCATGGGAGCATACCACCACTCCCAGGAGACGATGGCGATGGTCCTGGACAAGTTGCAGGAGACCCTGCGTCTGCAGGAGGAGCAGTATTTGGGGTTCAGGGAGGAGCTCAGGACCATCGGCTCCGCCCTGGGCACCATCGTAGGGGCGCTGACGGACAATCAAAAGACCTTGAGGGACACCGTGGCACTCCAAGGGGCACCTGACACTAGTCAGGACGACGAACTGCCCACCACCTCCGCCGGCGCTAGTGGACAGGACGCCCCACCACATGACCACCACACCAGCACCCCATCCCCTGCAGACGGACAACCACCACGCAAGCGGGCCCTGAGATCCAGGAACAGGACAGAGCAAGATGGCAACACCCTCGCCAGGAAATAAGACCACCCTGATTGTCCCCCCACTGTCCCACTTTGTTACCCTGTACAAATCGGAACTGCCCCAGCTCCACTTCCAATGGCCAGATGTGCAATGTACCTGTGAGACTAATAGACTGGACTCTGCCATGGACATTCCTCCACCATCACCCATCCCCATTTCACAACCCCCCTTCATTTTTTAGCACTTAAATAAACACCCTTGAAACACTAAATAAAATGGAGTCAGTCTATGATTTGTAATTTTGTATAATCAATGACAGTGTCATAATGGGTTACCCATTGGAAGGCTAACATACCAATGTCACACATCACAACCCCTTCAAGGATGCAAGCAGTTGACACATAGGTTACCACATTTGTGAAACTGAAATGGAAGGGGTCAACTCAGTTAACAAATAGTGAGTGAAATGTCGGTACAGGATAGAGGTAGACGTGTGAAAGTTAATATGATGTTAAACCTGAAAATGTACTCACCTGTGTTTCACTGGAAATATTGCTGTATGACTGACTCCCTGTTGTCGTTTTCTTCTTCCTCAGCTTCATCCTCATCACTGTCCACAGGCTCCACAGGCTCCACAGCTGCTACAACACAGTCATCTGGATCATCCTCCTGTAGAAAAGGCACATGGCGTCGCAATGCCAAATTATGGAGCATGGAGCAGGCGATGATGATGTCGCACACCTTCTTCGGTGAGTAGAATAGGGACCCACCTGTCATATGGAGGCACCTGAACCTGGCCTTCAGGAGGCCGAAGGTGCGTTAGATCACCCTCCTAGTCCGCCCATGTGCCTCACTGTAGCGTTCCTCTGCCCTGGTCCTGGGATTCCTCACTGGGGTCAGTAGCCAGGAAAGGTTGGGTTAACCAGAGTCCCCCAATAGCCATACACGGTGCCTCTGGAGTTGACCCATCATATCAGGGATGCTGCTATTCCGCAGGATGTAGGCATCATGCACAGAGCCAGGGAACATAGCATTTACCTGCGAGATGTACTGGTCTGCCAAACAGACTATCTGGACATTCATGGAATGATAACTCTTCCTGTTACTGTACACCTGTTCACTCCTGCGGGGGGGACCAGAGCTACATGGGTCCCATCAATGGCACCTATGACGTTGGGGATATGTCCAAGGGCATAGAAGTCACCTTTCTCTGTAGGCAAATCATCCACCTCAGGGAAAATGATGTATCTCCTTGTGTGTTTCAGCAGGGCAGCCAACACTCTGGACAAAACGTTGGAAAACATAGGCTGGGACATCCCTGATGCCATGGCCACAGTTGTCTGAAAAGACCCACTTGCAAGGAAATGGAGCACTGACAGCACCTGCAAGTCAGGGGGGATTCCAGTCGGATTGGTGACATCAGGTCTGGCTCCAACTGGGTACATAGTTCATGGATAGTGGCACGGTCAAACCTGTAGGTGACGATTAAATGTCTCTCTTCCATTGTCAACAGGTCCACCAGCGGTCGGTACACCGGAGGATTCCGCCATCTTCTCATATATCCCAGCTGACGGTGCCTAAGAAGGACAACAGCGAACCAGTCACTATTCCTCCAGGTATGTACCCACAGTCATACACAAGACTACACCAGACAATAAACCCTTCCTGGATGTGTGTTGAGTGTAGGCCTCGTTATGTGTGACGCAGTGGTAAATGAAGCCATGTGGGCCCCTGAAATGGCGGCTGCCTGACCTCTAAACTGGGACAATGGGATTGTGGGGTAACAGCGCTGGCGTTGCACACCGTCGCGGTAGGCGGTTGTAGATCGCGGCGCAATGCTGCATTGGTTAACATTGGACCCTATGGGTCCCAGGAGCAAATGAACAGGTGCGCCGGCGGTGATGATGCGCACCGCCGCGCACGTCACCGCCGCGGACGTCACCGCCATTTTCTATCTGTTCAATCACTAGATACCTGACCTTCGACAGGAGAGGACCTACACTGCTAGTGCTGCTGTGACCTCGGTCTGGAAGCGACGATGGCTGCTGCGTCTGGGGAAAGGGCCCCTGCCTTCACTGCACAGGAGTTGGAGAAACTTGTGGATGGGGTCCTCCCCCAGTACATGCTACTCTACGGTCCTCCAGACCAACAGGTTAGTACACAGGGAGCACGTTGTATGGGCTAGGCCGGGGTAGACAGGGCTGGGTGGAAGAGGGAAGGGGGCAGAGTGGGAATAAAAGGCCCACATGGCCAGAGTAGGGAGGGGGACACTCACAACGATGGTGCAGTTGGTAATGACTGTTCCTCTTTCCTTGTGCATGTCATGTAGGTCAGCGCCCACCAGAAGAGGGACATTTGGCGTGCCATCGCCAAGGAGGTCCAGACCCTTGGGGCCCACCAGAGACGGGGCACCCACTGCCGGAAGAGATGGGAGGACATTCACCGCTGCAGCAAGAAGACGGCAGAGGCTCAACTGTGGATGGACTCCCAACGTGGGAGGGGTGCCCGTCGCACCATGACCCCCCTGATGTTCCGGATCCTGGCGGTGGCCTACCCGGAGTTGGATGGGCGCTTAGGGACGTCACAGCAGACACAAGGGGGTGAGTACAACCTCATTCTGCGGACTTTGAGTGCAGTGGAGGGGTCTGGGTGGGGGAGGTGGGCTGTGTGTGTCCCTAGGCCAGGGCGAGTTAGGTAGGCAAGGCCCCTCCGTAATGTAGGCCATGTGGCACTCTACCCCACCTCAGAAAACTAGCAAGTTGAGGTATGGTTGCCCCTGTGGCATCCATGTGCGCAGATTTCCACCATTGCCATGTAGGCCATATCCCAGAAATTGCATGTGCAGAGGCCAGGAGCACGGCGTTATGCATGGGGCTGCTGCGTCTGTCTTGTCCGCCAACGGTAACGGTATGCCATGCACTAAAACTCTCTTTCTTCTGTCTCCCCCCCCTTTTCCTGCGGAGGTACAGTGGCACCGGAGCACGAGGGAGCTGCATCCCACATGGCCAAGGAGGGCCACACCACAGACTCTGAATGCACCAGTGGGACGGAGGGCGAGGGGAGCTTCACGTCGGCCACCGGATCACCAACCAGCGACACGGACTCGTCCGCCGATGGGAGCTCCCCAGTGGTGGCGGCACCATCTGTGCACCCCACTTCTACAGGTACAGCCGCCACCTCCCCTACCAGCACCGCCCTCCCAGCAGCCCCTCAGCGTTCGCCCCGTGCACGCTCACCCAGGAGGGTGGGCATCACCTTCGCCCCAGGCACCTCAGGCCCTGCCCCTGTCACCCCTGCTGCCCTCAGTGAGGAGGCCATTGACCTCCTCAGGTCACTCACTGTTGGGCAGTCTACCATTGTGAATGCCATCCAGGGTGTAGAACGAGAGTTGCAACACGGTAATGCATTCCTGGAGGGCATTCATTCTGGTCAGGCTGCCCTTCAGCGAACCCTGCAATCTCTGGCCTCAGCACTGATGGCAGCCATTGTCCCTGTGTCCAGCCTCCCCCCTCCAACTTCCTCCACCCTAACCCAATCCCCTGTACCTCAGCCCATCCCAAGCACACCTACAGACCAGCATGCACAGAAGTCAACACACACAAGTAGCTCAAGCAAACATAGGCACCACACACACCACAGGCACTCACGCAAGCCTCACCCACATACAGACACAGCAACATCCACTGTCTCCACTGTGTCCCCCTCCTCCTCTTCTCCCTCCTCCCTCCCAGTCTCGTCTACACACACACCTGCATGCACCACATCCACAGGCACTAGGACTCGCACCAGGACACCCAGCACAACAAGCCGCTCACCTGCACTCACCACCTCCACTGCCATTTACACGTCCCCTGTGTCCTCTCCCAGTGTGTCTGTGACACCCCCTCCCAAAGTACACAAACGCCGGCAATCACTCACCCAACATCCATCCACCTCACGACAGCCTCCAGTACCTGCACCTGCACCCAAAACACCTAAAGTGACACCTCCTACAACCACCTCCTCTTCCTCCACTCCCAGAGCCCCTCCAGCTACCCATCCCAGTGTCCGTCAGAAACTGTCCCTATGTCAAATTGACCTTTTTGCCCCCGCCCCCCATCCAATTAATCAGTCCCGTCGAAGCGCCTCAGCCAAAAAGCCTCCAGTACCAGTGGTGCGTGTTCCAGGTTTTTGGAGTGCACCGTCCACCAGGGCAGGCAGTAGGACCCGGAGCCAAGGCACTGGCAGCCCACCCACTGTAAAGGCTCTGAAATTGGGGAGTGGACGACGGGACCGTGTCAAGACTCCTGGAGAGACAACAAGTGAAATGGGATCCAAGGCGATTGGTGAGTCAGCTGTAACTCCCAAGAAGGTGGGGAAGGTCCAGAGGAAGTCTCCCCAGCCTGTTGTGAGTGTCACGTCAGAAAAGTGCGCCATCATTTCCGGCGGTCCAGACACAACCGCCAGCACCGTCGTCACTGTTCCAGAGACCACCGCCAGAGTCACAGCCCAGGAGGGCCCAAGTATCGTTACTGGTCCAGAGACCACCGCCAGAGTCACAGCCCAGGAGGGCCCAAGTATCGTTACTGGTCCAGAGACCACAGCCAGAGTCACAGCCCAGGAGGGCCCAAGTATCGTTACTGGTCCAGAGACCACCGCCAGAGTCACAGCCCAGGAGTGCCCAAGTATCGTCACTGTTCAGGAGACCACCGCCGGAGTCAGTGCCCAGGAGTGCCCAAGTATCGTCACTGGTCAGGAGACCACCGCCGGAGTCAGTGCCCAGGAGGGCCCAAGTATCGTCACTGGTCCGGAGACCACCGCCGGAGTCAGTGCCCAGGAGGGCCAAAGTATCGTCACTGGTCAGGAGACCACCGCCGGAGTCAGTGCCCAGGAGGGCCCAAGTATCGTCACTGGTCCGGAGACCACCGCCGGAGTCACAGCCCAGGAGGGCCCAAGTATCGCTTTCTGGTCCAGAGACCACTGCCGGAGTCACAGCCCAGGAGGGGACAGGATGCCACAGCCCCGCTGGCCAATGATGGAACGTCATGCCACACACCAATGTCCAGTATGGAGATCGTCATGCCACACACCAATGTCCAGTGTGGAGATCGTCATGCCACACACCAATGTCCAGTGTGGAGATCGTCATGCCACACACCAATGTCCAGTATCAGAACCGCCATGTCAAAGCACCGCTGAACAGGGCAGAGACCTCCATGTCAAAGCACCGCTGAACAGGGCAAAGACCGCCATGTCAAAGCACCGCTGAACAGGGCAGAGACCGCCATGGCAAAGCACTGCTGAACAGGGCAAAGACCGCCATGTCAAAGCACCGCTGAACAGGGCAGAGACCGCCATGTCAAAGCACCGCTGAACAGGGCATGCACCGTGTAGGAATGAATGTACCGCCACATCAGGCATCCTTAACCCATGTGCAGCTGGGACAGTGACAGGACAGGAACTTTCACGGGGAGACTCATCCAGTCTGGGCACCAGTCCCCCTCCAGAACCAGTGGAGACCTGCATCTACTTGAGAGACTGTGGCTTTGCACTCCCCAGGATAAAGCAGTGGGCAAACCACCCACTGCAAAGACTTGTGAGACTGTGGCTTTGTACTCCCCAGGATGGCACAGTGGGCAAACCACCCACTGTAGAGACTTGAGAGACTGTGGCTTTGCACTCCCCAGCATGGCACAGTGGGCAAAACACCCACTGTAGAGACTTGAGAGACTGTGGCTTTGCACTCCCCAGAATACATCAATGGGCATGGAGCCCCGTCGTGGATGTGGCTTTGCAGTCACCCGGCTGAGGTGCCCCCCCCTTCCCTTCTCACTGAGGTGCCTGTAGTATTTCTATCTGATGCCCCGGCAGTGTTCTCTCCGATTTTGGTCAGGTATCTATTGTGGGCCTCGCCCATGCATTTTTGGACTGTTGGTGCACGGACATTGTTGTGTACATATCTGCACTACTTCTTGTATTGTATATATAATTATGAGTGATTTAGAGATATATATCTGTATATTTTTGTATGACATGTATATTGGCACATTACAATGTTAGACCGAAATTCGCATTGTCTTTGCATTCTTCCGGGGGGATTGTGGGTTGTTAATGTGATATTTTTGACTGCATTGGTGTGTATGTTGTAATATGCGCGGGTGGGGGTGTTTGGTGGGTGTCCCCCTGACTTTTGCCTACCCCCGCCCCGTGTCGTAGATGCAGTACTCACCGGTATCTTCTGCGCCTACGTCGATGTTGGTCGTAAACGAGCAGAAAGACAAGGGCAGGTAGTATTTGGAGTTCCGGGTCCACGGAGTCGTCGTTCCTCGTGGGATGTGTTGAGGTGAGCGTTTTCCCATAGCAAAAGCTGTTTCCGCCGTCTTTTTATCCACGGTGAATCCGCCCCGGAAAAGGTGGCGGATTGGCCTGTTGTAATAGTGTGGGCAGTACATTGTCTCCCGCCTGTCTGTTGGTGGTAACCGCCACACTGCTTGTCTGTACCGCCGTGGCGGGCGGTGTATTAAAGTGGCTGTCTTTGTTGGCGGTTTCCACCAGGGTCATAATTCCCTTTTTTTGTCCGCCGGCCTGTTTGCGGTATTACCACACCTTTTCCACCGTCCGCCAGGGTTTTAATGACCCCCATAGACACTTCTAAGGATGGTATTTAATACACAGCCCAGAATGGAGTTATAAGAGCTGACTGTGTTTTCATAAAAATGTGTGCTAATTATTAAGTCCATTTCTGCAATAAAATGAAAATGCTGCCCTCAACAGAATTGTATTTCCCAGTGTTTGGGTAAACTAAGCTCAAAGTAGGCCTGAATAACAACTTGGATTTTAACACAGCCATGATTTGTGTTTTCTTTTGTCTCTTACACTACACATAACCGAAATGTGCACCGATGATCTGTATTAACATATTGTTCTTGAAGAATTACGAAGGAAAGCAGATCGCAGCATTGCTCTTTCTGCATATCATGCATTAGGCTTGTTCATTTTTTAAATTTCCAAAGTTTGTGTAGACAGATTTATACTGCCACCTCTGATGACATGAGGCTGGAATAGAGCACATTAGGGCCTACTGCTAGAGTGGTGGCATTAGATGACTTTGTATAATTCTGTATTGTGATTTGTCAAGTCATTGATACATTTGCTCATCCTATGCTGACTGTGCAATTTTCATTGAATTCCACTGTAAATGTTCTTTTCCTATAAAGGTGACTCATTTTAGAGTTGGTCTAGCCATAGTTTCATAGCATAGTTTTCGTAAAATAATACATAAATATATCTTATTGCCATTGTTGCTCCTTATGCATTAGCCACACTGGACTTTCCCATGAAAGACATCTATCAAAGGGACTGTGAGTACATATGCTGGAGGATAGTGGGAGAAGTTGTGAGAGACACAGAGACAAGTTGAAGGACTATTGGTGATCAAGCATTGTGAAAATGGCTGCTGTGAGAAAGGTGATTATTAGGTCCAGTAAAGGTTTTAGTCATTTAAACCTGAGCTCAATCCCTGGTTGTTATGAAATTGTGTAGAGCATTTATAAGTACCAAAACAGTTATAAAGTCAAAAACACAACATACTAAAAATCCTTCTCCAATTGATTAAAAAAGAGAATAATTTAATAAACAAAATTAGACCAAAATTGCAAAATTCCAATTAAGGAAACCATATAACCTTTTAAACTTTTTAAATGAAAATTGTGTCAAAAAATGTTAAGCGCCAACCATGGTCATATGGTTGTGCTTGACTGGTGCCTAGGCATAATTTAATGTTGACTGCGATGGAGCGTAGGTCGAATGCAGAACTGAGGTTTGACCCAGTCTGAAAGTTTGCCTCTGACTTAGGGCCTCATTACAAGTTTGGTGGTCCCAATGCTGGTGAAACCACCATGGAAAGGCTGGTGGTGAGGGGAGTTGTAATCAGCCAGGAGGCGCTGAGTCCAACACCTTCCTAGCTGAGTAAAACTTAAACCGCCGTCACCACATGGTTCCCGACGGGGACGGCGGTTCCCTGGTGGGTCCGCCTGCCAGGGTTGTAGATGGGCAGTCAGACTGCCTGGAGTGTGGCATCCAATCGTCAACACGAGTTTGGCAATCCTCAGACCGCCACACTCATGTTGAGGCCCTTAGTCTCTGAAATTGAAAACGAAAATCCTCAGCAGTGTAAGGCATCAGACTGTGGCCAAGAAGGGCCTCAGAAGGCCCTATGGCCGTTAGACGAGGTCCTGGTAAAGCCATTGAGATTTGTCAGGAAAGCTCAGAAGATGTTTACTTTGGGACTCAGGCTTACATCATGACACTGACGGTAAATCCTGCTTACCACTGCAGTGATGGCCAACACCATACCGCCGCGGTGGCGAATATCCGTTCGCCATATTATGACACACCAAACAAACTGACAGAATACTGCCACATACACAAATCTGCCAGCCCAAAGGTCAGTGTTAAAGTGTTGGTACGAACACCCATACCATTACTCCAACAAAACAACTCCCACCACATTATGACCCACAAATCACCACTGCGGACATTCAATGGCACTAAACCATTGGTGGTACACACTGGTGCAGTCAGAATGGGCACCCAAATACAAAACAACACAACATTGACCTAAATGAAAATCACACACCTGACACTGATACACACACCACACACAGCCACAGCACTATAAAACACACACATTACCCACAACCCTTTACAAACACCAATAATTGCCACAAGACTAACACGAAGTCCACGGAGACAACTATACACACTCACCACAAACACCCATCCAACAGTCACGCTCCCCACATCCCACAGCCCACCACATTACTCAAAACCCTCTGTACAACACACACCACACAACACCCATGTCCCCACTAAGGCACCCCTGTTTTACTGATGAGGAGTTGCGAGTCATGGTGGAGGAAATAGTCAGGGTAGAGCCACAGCTGTTTGGAGCACAGGTACAGCTAAAATCCTTTGCCAGGAAGATGGAACTATGGTGGAGGATCGTGAACAGGGTGTACGCCGTGGGACAGCATCCAAGAACAAGGGACAACATCAGGAAGAGGTGGAACGACCTCTGGGGGAAGGTATGTTCTGTGGCAGCAAGGTACCAGCTCACCATCCAGAGGACTGGCGGTGGACCCCCACCTCCTCCCGCACAGCTCACAGCATGGGGAGGAGCAAGTCTTAGCGATACTGCATCCTGAGGGACTCTCTGGAGAAGCTGGAGGACTGGACACTGGTGAGTCAATATTTACTACATATCACCCCCCATAAATGTATGCCATCACACCCTCTCACCCTCACTCCCATCACTCCACACCATTCCACACACTGCACCTACACATCTGACTAACCCCAATGCCAAGCCCTGAATGCTATTCCAATGCATGGACAGCCCTCCCAGCCCTACATGTACACCCATCACCAAAGCATGCACAACATGGAGAACTAACAATCGCACAATACATCACCATACACAAACAAAGGTAGCAGGGCAAAAGCAACGATAGAGGGGAAGCTAGGAATGTACAATATGTCACAGACATGAAGCATAATACATCACTTACATCTCGACAGGTGCCCCAGCCAATGTCAGCGGCGAGGAGGTGCCACGACCTTCCAGTCTCCCAACAGAAGGTGCCCCCAGTGATCACAGTAACTCTAGACTTCAGGATCTGGAAGAACTACCTGGCCCATCAGGGACCACTGGTCAGTCGGCCACCCCAGCCCACTCACAGTCCACCACAGAGCCTCCCCATCAGTATCCAACAACACAGCACCCACCCAACGTCCCCACACCTCTGTCCACAGGACAAGTCAATCAGCAGTGTGCCCACCTGTACAGGTACCCCAGTCCACACCTCACACCCAAGACAATCAGGGACTTTGGGTCAGTGGGCACACCGTTCAGGGGACAGAAGCCCAGGGGAACATGGACACTGGGAGGACCACTGTGCACCAGGGGGAGGACAGGACCAGGAAACCAACTCTCCCGGAGGCACTCACCAATGTCCTGGAGCTTACCAACAAATCTGGGACAAGATGGGCCAGATCCTTACCAACATGCTGGAGAACATGTGGCTGCAGGAGGAACACAATCAGGAGATGAGGGAGGATTTGCAGGCTCTCAACACCACCATGGCGTCCACACCAGGGGTGCTGGCAGATATGGCCAACATCATGAGGGAATGGACAGCACAACAGTGGGACAGACAGGATGTCACAACACAACAGGGCACTCCTTCTTTTTTAGCGGAGGTCCAAAGGATAAGACAGGTACAATGGGAAACAAATCGACGCAAGGTAGACCCTGGAAAACAAGGAGGGGCAGGAGAGGAGGAACACACAGAGGGAAGAAAGGGAGTGAAGACCAGGTCATGGAACAAGGAGAAATAGAAAATATGATTAACATTATCAACCTCTCTAATGTGGAACTTACAACTCATGGCTTTACATTACTTAGCAGAGGTCTTGGATTCTGTCCAGGTGATTTCGGTGATTTCCAAAAGACAACGGTTGATTTCTTAAAATTTATCAGACGCTTAAAACTGAAAAAGCATTTTGCTCATCATATTGATAATAGGGAGATCAATATCCTCTCTGACAGCAGTAAGGATTACTACTCTCTGTCCATTAAAGATATTTATGATACAACTACCTTATTGTCGATTACAGACTGCGAGCAAGATCCCACTACTATATCTCAGGTTCCAGCAGACCTTGATGTTCCATCAGATACACTGTATAGTGACTTAAGGGCCAAATCGAGGTGGACACCTACCCTAGTTAGTGGTAATTGCATTGATACATTCTTTAAATTAGTCTGGCGTGACTTGAATGTATTAGAGTCTAAGAAAAGTACTCAGCAATACATTAGGTTTCACAATTTGAGTTATGAGGAAAGTACTAATTTAAGACAATTGCAAACACGGACAGACATAATGATCAGGGAGGCTGATAAAGGTGGCAATATCGTGATCATGAATTCCCCAGACTACGAACAAGAGATTTATAGACAACTTGATGATGCCACATGTTATGAGAAGATTGTTGTTGAACCTATTCCTGCACTTGCAAATAGGATCAACAAATTATTGCAGGTATGCTTGGATCAGTCATTATTAAGAGAGGATGAGTACATGTACCTTCGTGTCCTGAGGCCTAGAAACCCTTGCATCTATACATTACAAAAAATACACAAAAACCCTATTTCTCCACCGGGTAGGTCTATTGTTTCAGGTATGGGTGGCCCCACAGAGAGACTTTCGGAATATGTGGATATCTTTTTGCAGCCATTTGTGGTTAATTTGCCTTCTTATATTAAGATCACCAAGCACATATTAAGTATATTGGCATACATTACTTGGGAATCAGGAATGACTTTAGTAACACTGGATGTTACTTCCCTCTATACGAGCATTAATCATGATTTAGGAATGATAGCCTTGCGTCATTTCCTTCATAAGAGACCAGCGAGTCTGTATGGTCATACTGACATGTTACTGAAAATGGTGGAGTTGATTTTGAACAACAATGTTTTTTTATTCAAGAAAGATTGGTACCGCCAGAAACAGGGCGTGGCCATGGGATCTAGATTCTCACCAGCCTATGCTAACCTCTTTATGGGATTCTTTGAACAGAATGTTCTTTGGAGCAAGGAGGGAAACACATGGAACACTGATATACTTTTTGGGGGCAGATACATAGATGATTGTCTAATGATCTGGACGGGTGACACACAGAAACTTAATGATTTCATAACCTATTTGAACACCAATGATTTCAACATTCGATTCACATCTGAACACAGTTATATGGGAGCGCCGCGGGAGGACAGGAATGCAGCTCTACATTATTTTGAACTAATAGTGGACTTTACACTTAACAGATTGAGCAGTACGGCATAATTTTGTGACGGCACAATACGGGATACCAAGATATAGTTCGATTATGATGTTGATTCCAGGAGAGCTTTTTAAGCTTATTTTGCTCTGAAGTCCCTTAATCTATTATGGAAGCCCTGATGAAGTCTTTGAGAATATTTGTCTCATAGGACGAAAGACGTGTTGGCTGGTTGTTGTTGCATTATGGATATTGTTTTCGAAGGACGGTTATTGTTGCCCTAATGGATATTGAATTTCAAGATTAAATTGAACCTTTGCCTACTATCCCGGTCCTACTTATATTTGATGATTTTGAAAAAAATACCAAGATCTGACACACATGGAGGACTGAACTTTTATTCATGAGTGCCCTGACATCTGTTTGTCGCTGTTTGGTTTCATTTAGAAACATTGGAGGAGGGAGGAAGATCCTCCTGCCAGGAGCACCGTGTATTTAAGAATGTATTAATTTTGATTTGGTGATTCACTGTGAGCGCAGTTTCCTTTGATTTTCTTCCTTCTCGTACAATCTTGTTTCCTACAGCACAACAGTGGGCCCCGTCACTAGCCAGTCTACTGACCAGTCCTCCACTTCCGCTGCAGCTGGTGGGCAGGAGGCCCTGCCACAGGACCCACAGGCCACCAGCACCCCTCCCCCTGCAGAAGGTGAACCACCCTGCAAATGATCCCTGTGACTCAGACAGAAGCCAGAGACACTTGCCAAGACCAAGACCACCGCCAGGAAATGAGACCCTCCTGAATGTCCCCCGTGCGTCCCACCCTGTCACCTTGTCCACTTTGAACTGCCTTTGCTCCCCTTTCCATGGCCCCTTGAACACTGGACCTGTGCTACAAACAGACTGGAACAATACCCTGGCCTTTCCTCTACCATCGCCCCATTCCATTGCACTTTTCCGTAAATTATTTGCACTACAGTAAACACCCTTGAACACAACTTGAGTGATAGTGTTTCATGTGATGAAAATGTGCATTTATGGAAACAGTCACATCTTGTGCAAATGATCTGAACACTGTGATAGCATACAATTAATGACCTGTAGCTGTCTTTTGTCATCACATCAGTACACAGTTGTTATAGCACCAACATCTGCAAAATGAGAAGCCATAGGTGACAGTAAGTTGAGATGCAAAGAAAGTGAATGCCATCCTGCTACAGCCACACAGAAAATCAATATTCGAGGAATGGTCAGTTCATCTGTGTGTCATTGGGAGTATTGACGTATAACTGATGTTCTGTTGTCCACATCCTTATTCTCTGCCTCCTCACCCTCACTGTCCTCAGGGTCCACTGCTGCCACAGGGGCATTTCCAGTGTCCTCCTCCTGCAGATAAGGCACATGTTGTCTGAAGGCCAGGTTGCGCAACGTGCAGCATGCTACTACTGTCTGGCACACCTAATTGGGAAAAGTTCTCAAAGGTATTCCTGCCCACTTTTGCAGCAGGGCCTGTATGCCCTACAGCAAAAAATCCCACACTACCTATTCCTGTCCAAATCCAATGTGGTGCAACCCCTTACTCTTGTGCAAAGCTTGTTATCCACCCCAGAGATGTGGCCAGGGAAATTAGCAATCCCTTCTCTGTGGTAATTTCAAACCATTTTTGGGGGCAGCTCCTCTCTCACTGGGAGTGGTGCCACCCTACCTGACTGGGGAACAAAAAATGGTCCTGCCCAGGTGTCAGCTCGCATTTGCCAGTGACAGGGAATGTATCTTTGAAGTTGTCTATGTTCCAGGGCACAGCCCAGATAGTAATGTTGCCAGAGGAATAGAACACATCTCTACACCAAAGGCTTTTGTCTGAGCTCTGGGAGCATGTTCACACCTCCTCAATGGGGCTATACACCCTCTGGATGACAGCTAAATTGCATGTAAATAGGTCTCCAGAGATGTTAGGCAACAAAAAGGTAACTTTCTGAAAGTAACTTTTCTAAAATATGTATTACATGTCCAACTTTACCAGTGAATAGGGCTTGTGATAAATATTCTTCAAACGTCCAAGAATTTAACTTTTTTTTTCTACTCAGGGTTAACATTATTAAATGTAATAGTGGATCCCAGTGCTTTCCTATGGGACAGGTATCCCTGCTACAGTGAGAGTAGCTTTTGGGACCTTTTCACTGTAAGGACATTTTTAATCTTGAACTTTTGCCTATTCTACTTTCAAAAAACATGCAACCTGCCCTCTGGACACTAAGACTAACTTAGGGGTGGCTTATGGATATCTAATAGGAAGGTTTAGGCCTGTCAGCAAGAGTTTATTTTGACAGGTCAAATTTGATGATTTAAAACTGTGCAGCCAGAAAAAATGGTTCCTACAGAGAAAAAGTGTGATTGTATAAAATCTGTTCATGCAAATGAATTGCTGGTTTGAATAAAATTGACACCACTAAAGCTGTCTGATGATTTCAATTTTAATCCAGCAAACTTATTATGTCATTGTCCATACAGAATGGGGAATGTACAACAAGCAATCAAGGTACTTAAAGGCAATTGTGCAAGGTGCAGGTGCCATGTTCATGGAAAATGTGAAACAAAAGTTAAACATAACTCAAATGCACTTAAGATATACTATGGGTGACTTTATAATCAGTATGCATCTTAGACAAATTCATATTGTGAGATTCCACTTAATTGTTATCATTCCCTATCATAGCAGTCCATTAACCATTTTTTTACAAATGAATACAGACAGCAAGTTGTGCAGTCTCAGTAAATATGTAATAATTAACTAATGGTGCTTGTTGATTATAATGAACCCCCTCAACAGTAATTATTCACACAGTTTGGTTGACTAGACATGAGGTGCACCATACTAAACAGGAAAAGTGAGCACACTCCAATTGGTGTGCTAAATGGGAATAGGCTGTTATAACTGAGGGATGTGACTACCACAGAAAGAATAATAGAGCAGACATGACGTCCCTGAGTGGGTGCTTGAAAACTGAACACTGGAATCAAAACAAGCCCCGTGGAAAGGTATCTAATAGCTAGGCACTTGCATGGAAACTTGTACATGTATGTACAAGAAACTGATTTTAACAAATACACCTCAGTGGAAGCATGAAGAATAAGGGAAATCAAAATGGTTATGACATTACCGTCGATTACAGTAGCCACGCCAAGAATGGTAGGAAAGGTGTGCCATCACCATAAGGATATTTGAGAAAACACTGGTGTGCCCTTACAAAAGGAAAATATCTCATTAATACATCAGACTAAATCAGTGCATGTACTTTTTTTAAGGAATATTTTTCAAACATGAATTTCGAAACCTTAATGCTTCCACCCACCCTGATAACGCCAATAGTGAACTAATAGCAAGTCATGTATGTGCACTCTTTGGATGCCCTGGGTTGTTATTCTACATAGACAACAGTTTAGGAAAATCAAATGTTGGAGAAGTTTTCGTTCAGCGCACATCCTTAAGGTATATATTTCAAGATAGTATTATATGCAATGACAAAGGACAAGCATTGGCAAAGCCTATAGGTTTCACCTATGCAAAATATATTGTCTTTGTCAATTATTTTTGTACATGTTGCAGATGATTATACTAAAGATGTGAAGTAACAGAAAGACCTGCTGACTTGGGGAGTCGGGTTTGAGTCTCAGCATCGGCTCAACATCCTGTGATCCTGACCAAATCATGTAATCTCCCCAGTGCCATAAAAAAGTGTCTTTGTGCAATATAAATGGTGGTATGATAAAGTGCTGAAATACTTTACAGAACTTTAAAGTGCTTTTTATGAAAGATGATTGTACTATGAAAAAAAGATGATTTGTAGGTACTTTTATTCAGTATGAAAAAAATTCATCCATTACAATAAATAATCTCCAATACATTTGTTAAAATTAGCATTAAAACCATAAATAATAAGAACACCCATCAGAAATAAAAACATATATAACCACATACATAGAAACAGTAAAATAAAAAGATTCATTCTAAAAACTCTACATTGTTACGCCAAGTAATAGCTCCCTTCAGGAATGACCCCAGCCCCTTCCACACCAATACATCTGAGGCCATCTGCAGCCACATAAAAGCAGGACGATATTGCACAAAACCCTTAGGCGAGGTAATAAAAAACGAGTTCTGAGTGGTGCATAAAAAACACAAAACAAAGTAAAATGGGTCAAGGTCTGTTGGGACACCCCATCACAGGGGCAGGGTCTAATACATTTGTCCCCATACTGACCTAACGGGAAACACAGGTTACTTCTGATGATCCCCAAACGGAAACGGGTTATGAAAGACCTTTCCCTCACATCCTTTATCTCTAAGAGATAGCGCTCAGGGCCTACCCACATCTTTAACATAATGAAATCCCTGATCGATTTTTTCCCTAAGGCCTCCCCCTCCCTCCTATTCTTCTGGATTCTTAAAAAATTCTCCTTAACCCATTTCTTATCACAGCTGGTCAGGCCTTCAGGATGATCAACCAAATCAGGCCGCCCCAAATCACGAGCCATCTTCCTTATGTGCATCAACCAGGGAATATTCTTTACATTGTCACAAGCCAGACAATCCTTTAAGATATCCCTATTCAGAGTGGCATGTTCGTTAGTCCAAATTGAAATCCATAGCAGAAGGGGAGCCAACTGAATAGTGTCCTGGACAAACTCAAGCTCCAACTCCAGATGAGGGCTAAAACCAGGGATATTTTGTCCAACTCCCAATAGCCTTCTACAGAACCGATTTTCTTCCACCGTAAGGGCTCGGGAGTCCCCATACCCACAAAGTGCAGCACCATACAGCAGGACGGGGAGGCATTTCCGCCTATAAATTTCAAGCAAAGGCTTGATGGGTTTACAACCTACCCTAACAGCAAAGTCAAAAGTTGCGCCAACTGCTGCATGAAAAAGCGCACCCCTTCTGGCAATACAAGGTTTCCAAGATCCTTTCTCATAAAAAATAATCCCTAGGTATGGAAACTCATAGACCCTAATAATAATTTGATCCTCCACCCTTAGCTCCCCCACCCTACTCAGGGGTTTTCCACACACCATAAAATGAAATTTCTTAAAATTGACCTCTAAACCCAAAGCTGACCTAAAGGAGGCATAAGCTCTAACTATTTCCCGGAGACCATTCATAGTACGGGCCATGAGGACTGCGTCATCCGCGTATGTTAGCACTGGGATATCAGTACCATTCACCTTTGGAACATCCCTACAATGTTTCATCAGAAAATCAGACAATCCATTTGTATATAGAAGGAACAAAGTAGGAGCCAGAACACACCCCTGGCGCACACCCCTTGAGAACTTAAAGGCCTCTGAGCATTCCCCATTCGACCCCACCTTCACATTTGCAACCGTCCCAGAATGTAGATATCGGAGCAACTCTACAATATTAGGATCCAGCCCTAACTGATTTAATCTCTCCCATAATATAGACCGGTTCACCTTATCAAAGGCACAGCTAAGATCCATAAAAGCAAGATAGAGCGTACCTTTCCTAGCCTGCGTGTATTTGCCGATCAACATCAGTAGGTTGAGACAATGGTCTCGCGTGCCAAGGCCTTGCCTGAAACCATACTGGCCCCGGCTTAAGATATCATTCCTATCATCCAGGACTCCATACGCCTTAAAATAATCCGTCCCAGAATCTTCACTGAAGAGTCCAGTAGAGAAGTAGGGCGGTAGGACTTAGGATCATTTTGGTCGCCCTTTTTAAACACTGGGACAATGCATGCCAGTCTCCAAGAGGCAGGGGTACCCACAGTAACTGCTGCATAAAGGACATTTAAGAGAACAGGTGCCCAGAACTGGGGGTTTGCTTTATACAAGTCCATAGGGATCGAATCCGGGCCCGGAGCTTTATTGCTCGCACAACTCTGTATCGCATCCATAACCTCCTGGAGCGGGAACCTAATTGCTAGGTTAGGAGCCATCTCATACTCGTTCTCCCGGTTATTTCTTAGGGGAGAACCCTCAAAAATACTACAAAAGTGATTTACACATGCTTCCGGAGCGATGTTACAGCCAAGGCCCTCAGTTGTATCTGTTCCAAAGGAACCTCTATTTACCACTTTCCAAAACAGGCCAGGATCCTTCAGAGCTATGACACGTTCTACTTCTTCCCAGGCTTTATCTTTATGTTTTATCTTGCTATCCCTCAGGGCCCTCTTATATTTCATTCTAGCTTCTTTTACGAGGACCCAATCTCTAGGGTGTTTCTTAGTGGCCATCCTCAGGTTTGCCCTTGCAACATAGCAGGTCTTATCGTACCAACCACAATTACGTTTGCTAGGTTGGCTGCTTACTGAGAAAAGGCAGTCTCTCACTGCTGCATTTACTCTTGTTATTGCATTCATAACAGTTTTAGGATTAGGAGCCTCTATCAAGAGTGTGTCCATAAATAAATGTAAATTTTCCCCCACCACCCTTTCTACCACTTTTAGGGAATCCACTTGCTTCCACCCAAGCCGCCTACCCTGGTCCTTTATCTCCACTACTACCGGCCTACCTCGTCCTAAATTACGTAGGGCCCCAGGGAGTTTAAAGGATACTATAAGGGGATTATGATCACTGAAACTCTCACCCAGCACCTCCCCCCCAGTCACCAGGTCTTTCAAAGGTGGAGACATAAAAATATAGTGAATAGTGGATTCAGATCCTCTTCCCACATAGGTTGGGAGTTGATGAGTGCCAACGGCTTCTATATCACACACATTCAGAAGGCCCATCTTCCTGAGTTCCTTAATTAGAACCCTGCCTCTGGAGTCCTGCAGACCATCCACTGAATAATCCTTGCAGTCAAAAATAAAGAGATTAACCACAGTACTTAGCCCCTCCAACTTAGCATTAAAGTCTCCAGAGACAATAACACATAATTCTAACCCCATCTCCTCCATTCTGAGTTTCAAAACCTGAAGAACGGAAAACAGGGCCCCAATTTGGCATCCCATATCCCACACAGCCTTATAAAAGTTAACCAGTAAAATATTAAAATTATTAGAGAAAATTATCCATACCAGCAATATACCTTGGTGATTGCAGTTAATTTGAAAAGCACCCACTTTCTTAGAGAGGCGGATTAGGGTAACCAAGCCACCTTTTGATCGGCCACCAAGAGACTTCACAGCTGGAATTGCAAATCTGTGGTACCCATCCCACACAGACAACCCCTCTGACCAGGTTTCCTGAAGCATGATCACATCAAAATTAGTCACACACCTAATCCACACCTGATCAGATAACTTAGCATCATAGCCCGCAATATTCCATGAGATAAGTTTACACTGTGGGGGCACCTCTTCTCGTATAGCCAGGGTCTTGGCGCATTGTCAGTCCACCCCTTCCAAGGATAAATTACTGTTAGTGACAGTTCTTCTGCTGGTTGCCTGGCGACTATTCTGACCCAGGGGGGGAAACCTACCAGAACCCGGAAACACCCCGGCACTCAATCGCATGTGGTCATAAAAATAACCCAGAGGGACCATACCAATTGTACCAGGTCTAGATACAGCAGGGCGGTAGGTAGAAAGGAGCCTTTGACTCAGGGCTGGGTATCTAACATTTATAATAATACAATCTTCATCCCCCACCTTATTTTTGGGCCCAACCCATCCAATTCTTCTGGCAAACAGAATATCATTGAAATCCTTACATGAGAAATCACAGTTCTTACTCAACCAATATCCAGCCTTGTTTGTGAGTTGGGCCGTGGACTCAGTTACCCCAGGGGCAAGAGCAGGTACATTCGTCAATACCCCCACATAGGGGGCACAAGCTGGGGGGAGATCCAAACATGTCAATGCAGGCCTGGCCGTCGGGAGATTCAGATTTTTATTCCCAACCAGCTGTTGGTCAGCCCCCCCGCTACCACAAATTCAGGATCAGGCTGCCTACTACAGCTAGACCTATTGACAGTCCTATCCGCCCTTAATATAGAAGTCAGTGCAGCCGACGCAATCTCAACATGAGCGCCCTGACCCCCAGAATTTCCAGAATTAACCAATAGCTGAGATGATTTTCCCAGAGGCCCCAACGGCCCTGCAGCGTCCTCCAGCAGGAGCAACTCCTCACAAGGATGGGATCGCCTGGTCGGGGCCACACATCCACCTGCACAATGCCTCCCCTGACTTCCTTGCACAGATATCAGAGAGACTGCCTTTTCTATGGCCGATCGTTTCGCCACAACGAGGGATAAAATCTCCTGGATCATTTCACGAAATTTTGACAATAAAATAGTAACATCACATCCCAGCTGCTGGCAAGGTGCAGGGTCACTACTCGTACCCTTAGGGAGTTCCAAGGGGGATGTTTTTGACTTGGGAATCGATTTCTTTAAGACCTTTTTTTTCCTCAGGGGGGCTACATTTATCCAGGGGGCCGGCCGGGGGAGAAGATAATAAAAGTCTTTTGCTTCTTCTGGAAGGGCCTTGGCCACCAGAACCCTCTGTAGTCTCTATTAGCTCAATTTGAGCAGGTTCAACAGCAACCATAACAGTACCTTGATCTCCCCCCGGATAAGTCCCCTCCACATCCACAGCCTCACGAGGACCACTATCTATTGGGGCCAGACGCCAGTCCTCCAGTTCCATGGATAACCTCCTTTCTGCCAGATCAATCTCCTTCGTTACGACCCCAACGGCTCTTGCGAGGAAGGAGTCCAATGTGGTGGTGCCACTTCCCTGTCTACTGCCACCACCACCCCCTTCCATGGGACCAGTTAGCAGACCTCTTTTCCTGCCCATTTAAAAAAAAAAATTCAATAATGAATCAAACAAAACAGACTAAAAAATTAAAGACCCACTAGACCCACTAAAAAGGCTCCAAAATGATCCCCAGTATATAGTAAATGTATAAATAGTCTAACGGGCGATGACGGGCGCGCTAATCAGTTTTTAAAGGGCTCCTGCCCCGTAAGTTGTGTCTGCCGCCGCCGCCGCCTCCAATGATGCGTTTCCCGCGGATGTGGGAGCGCTAAACAGTTTTTAAAGGGCTCCTGCCCCGTAAGTTGTGCCTGCCGCCACCGCCTCCAGTGACGCACTTCCCGCGGATGCGGGAGCGCTAAACAGTTTTTAAAGGGCTCCTGCCCCGTAAGTTGTGCCTGCCGCCGCCTCCAGTGACGCGCTTCCCGCGGGAGCGCTAATCAGTTTTTAAAGGGCTCTTGCCCCGTAAGTTGTGACTGCCGCCGCCACCTCCAGTGACGCGCTACACTTTTAAGGTATGTTAGTGTCATAGGTGAGGAGAAGAGGAAACCTGCGAGTGAGGAAGCACGTGAGTGGCGAGAGGAAGGGTGAAGAAGCATGGTGTGAAGATGGCGGTGCACATGTTGCACAACAGGAAGCACTGGGATTGCACCCAGGGCTGGTTCTGAGTTGGTGGGAGTAGTAAAATATAGCAATTATCAGTGTTCAGTGGGTTTCCTAGAGATTTTGCCCCCTGAGCCACTGCACCTGCTGCACCGTTCATATTATGGCCCTAGGGCCTGCAATGTAACTGCACTTGTGGCTGCTTGTTTACTAGTAAAATATGGCAATAATCAGTGTTTAATGGGTTTCCTAGAGCTTTTGACCCCTGTGCCACTGCACCTGCTGGACCATTCAAATCACAGCCCTAGGCCCTGCAAAATGGCTGTTTATTAGAAAAAATAGCAATAATCAGAGTTCATTGGGTTTCCTAGAACTTTTGGCCACTGTACCATTGAACCTGCTGCACCATTCAAATTATGGCCTTAGTGCCTGGAAGGTACCTGCACTTGTGCCTGCTCTTTACTAGTAAAAGATAGCAATAATCAGTGTTCAGTGGGTTACCTAGAGCTTGTGGCCCCTGTGCCATTGCACCTGCGTCACCATTTAAATGATGGCCCTAGTGCTTGCAAGGTAATCCCACTTGTGTCTGCTTGTTTAGTAATAAAAGATAACAATAATCGGTGTTCAGTGGGTTTCCTATCAATCAATACATCAATCAATATTTGTAATGCACGGCTTCTCACATGTGAGGGTCTCAAGGCAGTGGAGGGGAGGAAAGAGCCACATCTTGAGGTGTTTCCTGAAGATGGTGAGTGACGGGCTTTGTTTGAGGTGCGGGGGAGGTTGCTCCAGCTCTTTGCTGCAGTGTAGGTGAAAGATCGTGGGTGGTTTTGCGGATGCGAGAGACGGTGGCCAGGGCCATCTGGGCAGAGCAGAGAGATCTGGCGAGGGTGTGGAAGGAGACATGGTGGTTCAGATACACTGGTCCTGCGTTGTGTATGGCCTTATACGTGTGGGTGAGAAGCTTGGAGGTGATTCCCATCTCGACCGGTAGCCAGTGGAGGGTCCTCAGGGGTTGGGAGATATGTTCTCAGAGAGGGAGGTCCAGAATGCGCCTGGCGGCGGCATTATGAATAAGTTGAAGTTTTTTGATGTTCCTAGTTGAGGTGCCGGCGTAGAGGGTGTTGCCGTAGTGAAGCTTGCTAGTGACTAAGGCATGGCTGACTGTCCAGCGACAGTCTGCTGGGATCCATCTAAAGACCTTCCGAAGTTTGCGGAGTATGTGCCAGGAGGAGGAGGCAACAGAGTTTACCTGGCAGGTCATGGATAGGGAGGAGTCGAGGATGATTCCTAAGATGCTGGCATGCTCAGTCAGTGCAGGGGGGCCGCTGAGGGATGTGGGCCACCAGGAGTCACCCCAAGCTGACGTAGCATTTATGAAGTTGATGAGCTCAGTCTTGTCGGAGTTGAGCTTGAGGCAGCTTTCTCTCACACAAGAGGCGACGGCTTCCATTCCTGAGTGGAAGTTCCTTTTGGCCGTGTCCCGGTCTTCGGTGAGGGAAATGATGAGTTGTGTGTCATCGGCATATGACACGATGTTCATAACGTGGCTTCTGACGATGGCAGCAAGAGAGGCCATGTATACGTTGAACAATGTGGGACTCAGTGAGGATCCTTGGGGGACTCCGCAGTTGACTCTTGTGGGTCTGGAAGTGGAGGGTGGGAGTCTGACCCTCTGCATCGTCCCAGAGAGGAAGGAGTGGATCCATTCCAGGGCTCTTCTGTGGATTCCTATGTCATGGAGTCTGGTGTGCAGAGTGCTGTGGGAGACCGTATCGAATGCTGCTGAGAGGTTGAGGAGTATGAGTGCGGTGGTCTAGGAGTAATCAGATGTCATCGGTGGCTGCCAGGATGGCTGTCTCCGTGCTGTGGTTGCGGCAGAAGCTGGATAGGAGCTGTCTAGGGAGTTGTTGGCCTCAATGAAATTCCGTAGTTGTGTGTTGATTGCTTTCTCCAGTACTTTGGTGGGGTGGGGTACTAGCGAGATGGGCCGTAAATTCTTTAGTTCTGATGGGCCGGCCGAAGGTTTCTTCAGGAGAGGGCGTATTTCAGCATGTTTCCAGTACTCGGGAAAGGTGCCAGTGTTGATGGAGCAGTTAATTGTGTTACGGAGCTTGGGGTCGATGGATGCGCTGGCTCTGATGTATATGTGGTATGGTCAGTGGTCTGAGGTGGCTCCGGAGAGGGTGCTGTTCATGATATTGACTGTTTCCTCTGTGGTGAGCATGGACCAGCCGTGGATGGTCTGGGTGGGTTCTTGGGGGGTGGGTCGGTCACAGGTTCCGGTGCCAGGATATTTTGTGAGGAAGCTGTCGTAGATGTCTTGGATCTTGTAGTGGAAAAAGGAGGCAAGTTTGTCGCAGAGGTCCTGTGATGGGGGATGCTTCTGGCTTTGGAGGGGGGATCTGTGAACTCGTTGATGGCTGAGAAGATTTCCTTAGAGTTGCGTGTGGAGGAGTTGATGCACTGCCCGAGCGCGTCCTTCCTTGTGTTCTTGATTTTTCACTGGTGGTCGGCGGTTTCGGCTCTGATTGAGGCGAGGTTTTCTCTGGTTTGGCTGGTCCTCCAATTTTTCTTTAAACGTCTGAGGGTATGCTTGATACTTGGAGTTCGCTGGTGAACCAGCTGGCTTTCTTAGGTACGTGCTTGGCCGATGTGAGCCGGAGAGGGGCTAGAGTGTCGGCGCATTCTGTGATCCATGCATTGAGATTGTGCGCTGCTGTGTTGGAGTCGTCGGAGGGAGGGATTTGGTGAGCGATGAGGTGAGATGCTCGTTGGTGATTTTGTTCCATTTCCTGTGGGGGGACCTGGAGGTGCGGGTGCAGCTGCTGGGTGCTTTGATTGTGAAGTGTATGCAGTGGTGGTCAGTCCAGTCTTGGGTGAAGATGGTCTTGATGATGATCCGGTTGCTTGAGGGGAAGATGGGGTCCAGTGTGTGTCCTGCGATGTATGTGGGTGCGGAGACCAGCTGTCTGAGGCCAAGAGTGATGAGGTTGTCGAGTACAGCAGTGATGTTTGGGTCGGTGCGGTTCTCGAGGTGCAAATTTAGGTCGCTGAGGAGGAGGTATTTGACTGACGCCAGGGCATGGGAGGTAGCCATGTCTATGATGCCATCTATGAAAGCTAGGCAGGGGCCGGGTGGTCTGTACACCAGTGTGCCGCAGATGGAGGAGTTGTGGTTGGAGTGGACCAGGAAGTGAAAGTGTTCCATGGTGGTGCAGTGTTCTTCTGGAATGGCCTTAACATGTAGTGAGGATTTGTGTACGATTTGTGTACGATGGCAAGTCCTCCGCCTGGGTGGGAGAACCGGTCCCTAGGATGCTGTAACCGTCGAGAATGGTGATGGCGATGTCTGGACATGATGTGGGGTTGGTCCAGGTCTTGGTAAGGAAGGCGATGTCCGTCGGACGGTGTCGATCAAGTTCCAGAGTTCGGTGGTGTGTTTGTGGAGGGTGTTCAGTGGGTTACCTAGAGCTTTTGTCCCCTGTGCCACTGCACCTGCTGCACCATTTAAACCATGGTCCTAGTTCCTGCAAGGTAACTGTACTTGTGACTGCTTGTTTAGTAGTAAGAGATAGCAGTAATCCGTGCTCTGTGAGTTACCTAGAGCTTTTGGCCCCAGTGCCACTGCACCTGCTGCACTATTCAAATCATATCCCTAGTGCCTGAAAGGAAACTTCACTTGTGACTGCTTGTTCATTCATAAAAGATAGCAATAATTGATGTTCACTTAGTTTCCTAGAGCTTTTGGCCCCTGTGCCACTGCACCTGCTGCAACATTCATATCATGGCCTTAGTGCCTCTAAGGTAAATGCACTTGTGACTGCTTCTTTACTAGTAAAAACAATAACAATATTCAGAGTTCAGTGAGTTTCCTAGAGCTGTTGACTCCTGTGCCACTGAACCTGCTGCACCATTCAAATCATGACCCAAGTGCCTGAAAGGTGACTGCTTGTTTAGTAGTAAAATATAGCAATAATATGTGTCAGAGGGTTTCCTAGAGCTTCTGACCCCTGTGCCACTGTATCTATTGCACAATTCAAATCATGGCACTAGTGCTTGCAAGGTAACTATGTTCAGTGGTTTCCTAGAGCTGTTGGCCTGTAAGGCACTTTCCCTACTGCACCATTCAAATCATGATGCTAGTGCCTGTGAGGTAACTGCACTTGTGGCTGCTTGTTTAGTAGTAAAGAACATCAATAACTGTTGTTCAGCTTTTGGCCCCTGTGCCACTGCACCTGCTGCACCATTCAGATAATGGCCTTAGTGCCTGTAGGGTAACTGCACTTGTGACTGCTTGTTTACAAGTAAAAGATAGCAGTAGTCGGTGTTCAGTGGGTTTCCTAGAGCTGTTGGCCCTTAAGCCACTTCCCCTGTTGCACCATTCAAATCATGATGCAGTGCCTGTGAGGTAACGGCACTTGTGACTGCTTATTTAGTAGTAAAGAATATCAATAATTGTTGTTCAGTGGGTTTCCTAGAGCTTTTGGTCCCTGTGCCACTGCACCTTGTGCAACATTCAAATAATGGCCTTTGTGCCTGCAAGGTCACTGCACTTGTGACTGCTTGTTTAGTAGTAAAAGGTATCAATAATTGGTGTTCCATGGGTTTCCTAGAGATTTTGGTCACTGTGCCACTGCACCTGCTGCAACATTCAAATCATGACCTTAGTGCTTCCAAGGTAAATGCGCTTGTGACTGCTTGTTTACTAGTAAAAAAATAGCAATATTCCGAGTTCAGTGGGTTTCCAAGAGCTGTTGACTCCTGTGCCATTGGCCCAGCTGCACCATTCAAATCATGGCCCTAGTGCCTGCAAGGTAAATGCACTTGTGACTGCCTGTTTACTACCAAACAATAGCAATATTCAGAGTTCAGTGGGTTTCTTAGAGCTGTTGACTCCAGTGCCACTGCACCTGCTGCACCATGCAAATCATGACCCTAGTGCCTGCAAGGTAACTGCTTGTTTAGCAGTAAAATATAGCAATAATCGGTGTCAGAGTGTTTACTAGAGCATTTGGCCCCTGTGCCACTGCATCTGTTGCACAATTCAAATCATGGCACTAGTGCTTGCAAGGTAACTGCATTTGTTTCTGCTTGTTTACAAGTAAAAGATAGCAGTAATCAGTGTTCAGTGGGTTTTCTAGAGCTGTTGGCCCTAAAGCCACTTCCCCTGCCGCACCATTCAAATCATGGCCCTAGTGCCTGTAAGGTAACTGCACTTGTTACTGGTTGTTTAGTAGTAAAGAATATCAATAACTGTTTTACAGTGGGTTTCCTAGAGCTTTTGGTCCCTGTGCCACTGCACCTGCTGCAACATTCAAATAATGGCCTTTGTGCCTGCAAGGTAACTGCACTTGTGACTGCTTGTTTAGTAGTAAAGGATATTGATAACTGTTGTTCAGTGGGTTTCTTAGAGCTTTTGGTCCCTGTGCTACTGCACCTGCAGCAACATTCAAATAATGGCCTTTGTGCCTGCAAGGTAACTGCACTTGTGACTGCTTGTTTAGTAGTAAAGGATATTGATAACTGTTGTTCAGTGGGTTTCTTAGAGCTTTTGGTCCCTGTGCTACTGCACCTGCAGCAACATTCAAATAATGGCCTTTGTGCCTGCAAGGTAACTGCATTTTTGTCTGCTTGTTTACGAGTAAAAGATAGCAATAATCGGTGTTTAGTGTGTTACCTAGAGCTTTTTGCCCCTGTGCCACTGCACCTGATGCCCCATTCAAATCATGACCATAGTGCCTGTGAGGTAACTGCACTTGTGACTGCTTGTTTAGTAGTGAAGGATTGCAAAACTTGGTGTTCAGTGAGTTTTCCTAGAGCTTTTGGCCCCTGTGGAACTACAGCTGCTGCAACATTCAAATCATGGCCTTTGTGCCTGCAAGGTAACTGCTCTTGTGACTGCTTGTTTAGTATTAAAAGATATCACTAATCGGTGTTCAGTGGGGTTCCTAGAGCTTTTTGTCCCTATGCCACTGCACCTGCTGGACGATTCAAGTCATGGCCTTAGTGCCTGCAATGTACCTGCTTGTTTAGTAGTAAGATTGACCAATAGTTGGTTTTCTGAGGCTTTAGGCTTCTGTGCCACTGCACTTGCTGTGCCACTCAAATCATGACCCTATTGCCTGCAAGGTAACTCCACTTGTGCCTGCTTGTTTAGTAGTAAAATATAGACACAGTTGCAGATGGAATACATAAATATCGTGTAGCTAAACATTAACACAAAGGATTCCATAAAAACTGTCTTTAAAGGTATGCAGCTCACCAAAATGAGTGCTACAGATGTCAAAATATACCACATGGTTTAAACATCAAAGTGAAAACCAAGCATTGTGAAACTGTGTTACAGTGACACTGGCTGTTTCCTTTGAAAAGATCTTATCCTGTGCTTGACAGTGAATGGGCCATAAACAGTGTAAATTGCCAAATAGTTTTCATACTTGATTTTAGAATATGTTGTAATGAACTTCATGCCCCACAATTAAAAGGCCAAAGTTTTGTGCAGCTGAAGAATGAGATACCTTTTGAGATTGCTATATCTAAAATAAAATAAGGAAAATGTACAAGTACCCTCCATGGAGAAAGTACAATGCATTCCTTTTTCCTGTAAACACTCTCACTTTGAAGTAAGCCAGAAGGAAACTAAACACCAAGCTACCTAGAAGACACAGCTTGACATTTGCCTCAACAACTGTGATGTGATAACATGTATACGTCTGTTTATTACAAAAAAAGAGTTTGTGGAAGTGTACTGTAAACATGGCCTTAGCATGGACAGGTATGAACTTGAGCTGGGTAGACTTAAGTGAATAAAGATAGCAAATAGAAACACAGAAATGTGAGTTACAAAGCCAACTGCAAGCAACGGCAAGAATGTATTCCCAGGTCAACTTTCTGAAACTCTCCAAGATGTCTGTCTGGTAGGCTGCACCCTAAAAAGCTTGCCGATGTGAGCCCTCAGTCAGGAGACTCACTGGGTTTTCTCATTTAACTGGGGGCTGATAGGTCATGTGCTGATGCGAGCTCTTTCTTGTCTCCCTGAGACCTGTGCATCCACCAACAGCTGTTCAGTTTGATGGGAAATGCTGTTATGAAGGATGTAGAACACACTGTATGGCCAAACATGTTTATGAAATAATATATCAATTAAGTTGAAAAAATATTGTAACTTTAGGTACACATTTAGAGTTCAGGTATGCAAGGATGTAGAGGAACTGTTCATTGAAAGAGAAGAAATCCTGCAGTTTGTAATCCAGCAATATAAATGTGTCTAGGACACATACTGATTATAAAGACGTCCATTATAAATCTCATGCACATGTGATCTATTTTTAACCCTTGATTCACATTTGTCACGAGCACTGAGCCTGCGCCTTTCATGATTATCTTTGACCACCTTGATCGATTGTGGTACATTGGTACATTGCACATGCGGTACATTCTGCATTCTGTATAAGCAATGACACAATACATTTGTAGAATTAAACTTGAAACCACCAGCCAGCTGTAGTGGTGTCAACTTTATTCAATTCAACGACTCATTTGTATGGCAAAATTGTATACATTCACAACATTTCTCTGTAGGAACCATTGTTTTTTCATACTGGGTTCACAACCTAGGATCTGAGGAATATAGGGTAGCCCCATAATTCTTATGTTGCAGTGGTAGGCCTGCAATCATATTTGTATTCACTGGGTGTCACAATGGGAGCTGCAGTCCACTAGTGACATTTAACTTACAGGCCCCCGGTACACTTTGTACCATATTCTAGGAACTTATATGTAAGTTAAGTATGCCAATTAAGAGTATATCCAATTTGTACATGTTTTAGGCATCAGAGCACATGCACTAGGGCCTGGTTAGCAGAGTTGGAATGCACAGAGTGAAAAAACAGCAGCATCAGTCCAAAGAAATGGGGGTGTTCACGCAAAAAGAAGTGTTTTCCTCCCCTTGCCAAAAGTGCTGTGGTGAGTTACCATGATGAATGAGTTGCATTCAGAGCAAAGTAATCTATGTATGCTGGGATGTAGAAGATTGAGGCACATTTATTGCATCTTAGGCAAATAGTAAAACAAAGGCTTGTTTTTATATAATGCTTCATACAATAGTTTATCTATTTCTGAGCACTATCAATCACAAGTGTTCCAATTACTGACTTCAGTTGTGTTCGGTGTATTTGGTACTGAGGGATAAAAGGTTGGCTTAGTCATGAAGGAATTGCAAATGAAAAGTTAAAGACATGATTTCAGTAAGCACGTACCATACTGAGACATCTTGCCTGAAGTTAAAATAATATTTCCATTCTTTCCATATAGATTAAAAGGGCATTATCTCTTCAGATGATTTGGCTTTTGGTGTTAGAGGGACAACCAAATTCTCCTGGTTTCAACTAATGCTTTGTAAAACGCTGCAATAATTTTTCAATTTGATCATAACCAAATCTTTTCTACTGGACCCAGCTGCTGACATTGATTTTTGGACAGCTAATGAACAGGAGAGTGGCTATCAATAGTGCAGCATGTGAAGTGGCACTGCCCCTAAGGTCTGAGACGCCTTCCATACAGGAGTGGCTAACGTGGCTGGGAAGGTGCGGGGGGCACGGGAGAAAATTAATTAAAAAATGAAATAAAAAATCACTTATCTGCTTTGCTCCTGTGCCGCTCCACTCCCGTCGCCGGCTGCTGCAGGCACAGGTTCTGAGCAGCACCAGGACTGGCTGGGAGAGCCCAGCCAGGGCACTCCCAGGTAGACTGGGAGCCTGTGCAGGCTCTCTCCAGCCCAGCAACAATGTTGCTGGGCTGGAGAGAGCCCTGTGTGCAAGTGTGTTTGGCCAGCCAGAGACGGGCCAAACACACATGCACTCTGAGGGGAGTGCACAGTGCACTCTCCTCAGATCATCACCTCCAATGCCCCACCCCTTTCATATGGAAAGGATAATAAACAGAGTTTATTATCCTTTCCATGGAAAAGAATTTGCAGCGGTTGCTGCTGGCTGGGCGGGGGGGGGAAATGACGCTCCTTCGCCCATACGAAGGAGCCACACCTGCTTCCATAACCCCAGTCTGTTGCAGTTTTTCACCTTAAAACCAAGGGGCGGTGGTGGTAATTTCCTTATTTGCATCAGGGGCGATGGCACTCAGGTTATGCCACTGCTAATGAACTATGAAGGGCAAAATCCAAGCTAGAGAATGGTAGCGTAGATGTCTACAAAAGGACCTCTCAGTGATCATGAAGCATTAACTCAAGAAGTAGGAGTTTTTGAAGCCTCTGTGTGTTACAATGCTTCTAGTAGATGCCCGCATTTGACTCCTGAGCTAGATACATCTAGAAACTCGTGCAGTATGTATATCATTGATGTGGCATAACAAAGCTAAAAACGAGTGAGGCTTCTGGTGTTTACATAGATAGAAAATGTGGTGAAGCGGCTTGGAGCGGACTGCTCCTTGTGAGGGAGGACCAAGGCTAATTCCAATGAGACCTGCCCACTTTAGAGAAGGCATAGATATGCCAACCAGTGAGGGAAAGCAATGCTAACCAGAAGAGTTCCCAGTGCCAAGGTCAATAGTTGTAGCGTTTTGAACTGACACTTCTATGTCTTTTTACATGTACGCATTAGAATGTATCTTATTTTTACAATTAGCGATTTATAACCCAGGTTATAAAATTCAAACGTCTTAACTCGATGTAGTAAAAAACATTTATAATTGGTCCACTGGAATTTGCAACATGATTTCCAGGTGCAATCCAAACAAAAGTAAAAAATATTTATGTTTTTGCTTGTGATCTCTGTGCGTGTTTTTTGTCTGATTTTACTTCTGCTTTACAAGGGCATAAAAGATTGAGGTAAAAACGTGTTTAAAAGGGTCTAATTAATACAGGCACTAAGGATTACCAGTACAAAATTACTTGTGTGCAATGGCACATCCTCTGACCAAACCACTCGCCTTGCTTCTATATGGATTGTGTTAGACAATCTTGGATATCCTTAAATGCCTCCATGCTCACAAACAGCATTTTAGAAGCACCTCACAGTCTAAAAACCTGTTATTTCTGTGAAATGATCCAAGAAAGAGCATAAAATCGTATTAAATTAAAGCTAACTAGAGCCTTTTAAGCTAACCATCCCACTGAAAAGCTTAATCAAATTACAAACATAATTTATAAAATATGCATGTAAATCATTGGCTTGCATTTTTCCAGATACTGCCAGCCAGAAGGAGACTATTGGAAATATGTGAAATTCCCAATATAATTACTCATAAGCTGTTCTCGTGAAAATTGACCTTTAGTTAAGCTTCCTCTGTATGGAGGAGTGTTTCCAAGCCAAGACACACCGGTAATGGTTCAGTGAGATGAATGTCTGGTTCATCTCAAATATTAGCTGTTTCTATGTATGACAAGTCGAGCAAGATTCATACTTGTAGACTCTTTTTTCAGACAAATGTTGAAAAATGCTGGCTCGTATTTCTCTTGCAAAAATACTCAGTCGAGAAAACAAGTTTAGCAAAATGGGTCTCCTTTCTCTAAAAACAACTTGAGAAACTGAACTATTGTTTCAATACTGAATACTTCTAAATTATGGGGCTCATTTACAAGCTCCTTGGACCGCCGTAGCGCCATTTATTCCGACTCTATGGTGGCACAAAACAGTCCACCATACTGCGCTGTATTAACAAACTGGCGCAATGTCACCATTGCACCAGTTTGTAAACCCTTGCTCTACATTATACCTGCCCCAAGTATGATGTATGCGAGGGAGGCGTTGTTCCGCAGGGAGGCCCAAAAAATGGTGCAGTGAAATCTTCAAGATTTCGCTCCGCCATTCTAGCATCATTTTTTAATGCCTGCCCAGAGCAAGCGCTAAACTGATGCTAGGCTCTTTTCAATGGGCCTCCCTGAGCTTTGCTGATGCTAGTCCAGCAAAACGTCACAACTGCGTCAAACATTTTGACATACTTATGTTAAGGAGCGCCATGGTGTACTGTATTATAAATACAGCGCTACCATGGTGTTGTTAGGGTGGCACAGGATGACGCAAGGAAACTGGCACATCGAAGCCCATGCGCCAGTTCCTTGTAAATGAGGCCCTATGTATTTCCACTAAATGACCCGTCCAGCATTTTCATTGCAGAATTCATATTCTCTGAACTGCTTTGCAGCATATCTGAATTTGGAATTTCATATATGTCTTTTGAACCTTTAACAGTAAGTGTTCTTCATTTCTAATAACAGCTTAATATTCATGACCAGCACTAGAATTTGTAGCAGTGTGTTGCAGTCAGGGGGACAAAGTCAGGTTTCCATGTGCAGGTTCAAAGTATACATCCAAGTGCCTAGATTTACAGTTGTACATTGATTTTTGAAGTTCCAAGAATGTGGTGACAATGGATTTACCTGCAAGTAAAATTGCACTACCTCAGAGTTAATCTGATAACATGTTCAAGTAGTATACCTACCTCTAGGACGAGGGTGCATTGCAAAGTTTGTGCACACACATAATTCTGAACATGCCCCATGGTGGTGGAAATTTAACTCATTTTTTGAGAGCCGGATATTGAGTTTGTGATTGCATGGGGTGAAAACCCCTCTCAAGCAACAGCCACAATCTGTGTCCAGGTAAACCACAAAAGTCACTAAATTAACTTTTGCTTAATTCACTAGACAAAGTCACAAGTTCAGGCTGACCACAATGGAGTGCTGGCAGGATGTATGGTCCAGGTTAGTCCTTCTGAAAAAGTTACCGTCTCAAAGTCTGGTGCGCAGGGATTTAAACTTCATGATTACACAAAAGGCGTTCAACTGATGCCAGCCAAGGATCCAGAACCTGAGGAGGTCTCTCTTGGGGATAAGGATTCCACTCCAGCAGAGGCCAGCAGGGCTCAGACAGGCCTAGTTACAGTTCCACGCAGGTCCAATTGCAGATCCAGGCAGGGCCAGTTGCAGTAGGTCAGCCGTGTAGTCGAAGGGAGGCCTCTGGAGCTTGTTGCTTTCCTTTAATTCAGAATAGGAGGTTAGCCAACTGACCCTTGGAGTCACTCAGGTTAGCCTGGGATGAAGGGACGAAGGGAGCAGGTCCAGTCCTCCTTCTCAGACAGCAGGACAGGCTGTCTGAGAAGAGCAGAAGGCAGTCCTTTGAAGAGTAAGGCAGGCCGTAAGCAGCAGCTCAGTCCTCAAGGGGAACAAAGCAGGCGTCAGACAGCAGGGCAGTCCTCTGGGGAATAAGGCAGTCCTTACTCTGTAATGTCCATAAGTCCAGGATTGTATTGAAGAGTTGATCAAAACAAGGTCCACAATTCATACCTAGCCCCTTCCCTGTCTGGTTCTTCCACTGACCAGGCTCCAAGAGGTCTAAGGTGACAAAGGGATAGTGTCAGATTCTTTGTGAGTGTGCTGTAGGCAGTCCTTTGAAATGTAATTGTGACAGGGAACAGCTACAGTCCATCCATCCTGGCAGAATTGCCCTTCCTGCCAACAGCTAGTCCTCTTTGTCTCAATGTTTAGGAGGAATACACACAAGCCAACTGCCAGCTATTCACAGTCATGTAACCCAGGACAGAGGCTGCCGGCACCAAATGGTTAGGACAAGAAAATGCTAACTTTCTAAATGTGGCATTTTCAGAACTGTGACTTTTCCATTAAAGATGATTTTAGATCACAGTTCTTTTGAGACCAAACAAGACATTTCTACCAGTTCTCAATCAAAGGTTTGCACTTATTAAAGAACAACCCAATGTTATTCTACGCCTAGAGTAGGCCTCACAGTAGAGAAAAATTTAATTCAGAGTCTTTTTACTATCAGGACATGTAAATCTTAAAAACTCATTTCCCACCTTTTAAAAACGATGTCACCTACAGGCCCACTAGTTGCATTTAATTTGCAGGCCCTAGATACCCGCAGTATCACTTTACTAGGGACTTATAAGTAAATGAAATATGTTAATCAGTTGTAAGCCAATTGTTACCATATCCACAGCCTCTTTAGCACTGGTTAGCAGTGGTAACAAGTACTAGGGCCAACAAAATCAAATTTCAGAAAACATGAGTTGTGAAGGCAAAAGGTTTGAGGGTGACCCTCCAGATAGTCAGCTGATAGAATGGGCTTCTTGGTTCCAGCAAGGAACAATTGTGGACCTATTACTTGTGCAGACCTCACATCCTGCACAACTAGTAACCCTATTTCTGGTACTTGTGGCAGTGGTGGGATATCTCTTGTGTTGGGTTTTCACTTTATTACTGTTCGTGTGTTGCATAAATACTTCACATATTCTCTAAGTTAAGCCTGATTGCTTTTGCGGCAAGCTACTAGAGGGTTATGCACAGGTAAATTTTGTGACTTTTGTGGATCACCTTGGCATGGATTGTGGTTGTTGCTTGAGAAGGGTTTTTACCTCCCTCCATCAAAAACCCAGTTTTCTTCCATGGTGCTCAGTGTTAGGATTAATAATATCCAGTTCTGGTACAAATTCATAACATTTGATAAGTTTAGTTTTCCCACACATTACCTATGCATTAATGCACAAATATCAGAGTGAAAAGCTCTGAAAGGGGTTGCTCTAGATGTGGGAGGGGAAAGCCCTGCATACATATGCCATGCAACAACACTGATGGTTGTTTGATTTAGTACTGTGTTTATTGTGATCAGTTTGCATTTTTTGAGACAAGTTGATGACAGGGTGGGTTTCCACATAGTTTTCCCATTAGAGTATAGCATTACACACTAGGCCAGTGAATAGTTTTAAGGACTACAACAGGTACCCACACCATTGATCTGGGTGAAGGAATAGGCCATTTTCTTGCATTGTAAGAGATGACTGGGGGCTCCAGAAAATGTTCAGGCTTGCCATGGGCAAGGTAGATATCTTTTGCGGGGAGCTAGTTATTAGTCATCTTTATTTACAGAGATTTTCCTGCAATTTGCAAAGGCCAGAAACCACTGGAAGGGTAGAGCAGGTGGGTGCCTAGAAGTAGTGACCCCCCATAGGGGTTCCCACCAAGAGGGTGGGGTGTCTCTGAGAAACTTTCCCATGGTGGGGGGGGGGGGGTGGTGACAGAAAATGTGTGGTCCTCATAGTTTATCTGGTGGAGCAGGAGGGCTGTTCAAGGCTGGCCCATAGTGGTGGATGGCACTTGTGAGGGAATGGTTCCCAAGATAGGTGTAGTGACTGCCCCTGAGGAGATCAGAAAGAGGGGTAGGACTGCATTGATTCCTGGAATGGATGAGTAGTGGATGATGAGATGTCAGGGTAGGGTAGGTGGTGTCTGAGTACAGAAAAAGAATGCCATCCTAAGACTGTATTACCTGAACCTGAGTGGTGAATACAATGATGTCCAGCCAGATGTCCAATCAGGTAGGTCCTGTCGGGTCAGAACCCAAGACTGAGGGCAATGGTCCTGTAGATGGAGAGTGTGCAGGCAAGTCTGCTAGTGGTTGTCTCTCTGGGCTGTAAGAAACACAAGCTGCATAGGCTCTGCCTTACCAGATGCCTGGCACCTTCCGTTGTTGCAGAATCTTTGGCTTCTTCCTCCCAGAGGCCCCTTGAGGTCCTCGCTTGCCAGGCATTGGTTTGATGGGTAGCTACAGCTCCCAATGTGGTGTGATGGTGCAGAAGGTGGGTGCCCCCGCAGTAGCCATACAAGGTGGCCAGGTGGGACCTAGCTTAAGTGAAGAGGCTATGGCCCTCATTATGACATTGGCGGTAAATGCCGCTTACCACAGTGCTGACGGCTGCCAACTTACCACCGCGCTGGTGAATATCCATTCACCATATTATGACACACACACACCAATCCAACAGAATACAGCCACATACACAAATCTACCAGACCAAAGGTCAGTGATAAACTGGTGGTCCCAAAACCCACACTGTTATGCCAACAGAACAACACCCATCACATTATGGCCCACAAATCACCACGGCAGACATTCAACAGCGGTAAACCATTGGCGGTACATACCGCGGTGCTCACAATGGACACCCACATACAAAACAACACTACAGTGGCCAATTCAAACAACACACGCCTGACACCCATACACAGACCACAGCAACACCACTATAAAACACCCACCCACAATACTCACAATCCTTTACCAACAACTATTGCCACCACAAGACTGAGAAGAAGAGTACAGAGGCAACTAGACACACACACCATTCACACCCATACACCCCTCACGCATTCCACATCACACCCCCCACCACATTACCCCACACACCCTCACCAACACACATCACACAACACCCATGGCACCACAAAGGCACCCCTGTTTCACTAAGGAGGAGTTAAGGGTCATGGTGGAGAAAATCTTCAGGGTAGAGCCACAGCTCTTTGGAGCACAGGTGCAGCAGATACCAATAGAAAGAAAGATAGAGCAATGGCGGAGAATCATGGACAGGGTCAACACCGTGGGTCAGCATCCAAGAACAAGGCACAACATCAGGAAGAGGTGGAACGACCTACAGGGGAATGTACGTTCCATTGAAGCAAGACACCGGCTCGCCATACAGAGGACAGGAGGTGAACCCCCTCCCCCACAACTCACAGCATGGGAGGAGCAAGTCTTGGCATTACTGTATCCTGAGGGACTCGCAGGAGTTGGAGGGGGACTGGACACTGGTAAGTCTACTTCACAATTAGCACCCCCCATACCTACATGCCATCACACACCCTCACCCTCACTCCCATCACTCTACCACATCCAACACACTCCACCATCACATCACACTGATTCCAATGCCAAGCCCTGCCTGCTGTACCAATGCATGGACACCCCTCCGAGGCCTGCATGAGCACTCATCGCCATAGCATGCACAGCATAGGGAAACTAAGATAACCACAAAACACCAACACAGACAAGCAAAACCTGGCAGGGGAACAACAACCATAGAAGCTACAGAAGAACAAATACATACAAAGGATAATACATCATTAACATCCCCACAGGTACCCCAGCCAATTTCACTGGAGAGGAGGTGCCACTACTATCCAGTTCCCCAACAGTAGAGGCCCGCAGTGATGACAGTAACTCTGGACTTCAGGATCTGGATGATCTACCTGGCCCAATAGGGACCACTGGACAGCCGGTCACCCAAGCCCACTCACAGACCACCACAGACCCTCCCCCATCAGGATCCAACACCACAGCACCCACCCAGCGTACCCACACCTCTGTCCCCAGGACACATCAGTCAGCAGTGTGCCCACCTGTACAGGGACCCCATGCCACACCTCGCACACAAGACAATCAGGGGCCTGGGGTCAGTGGCAGTGGGCACACCATTCAGGGGACAGAGGCACAGGCTAACCGGGACACTGGGAGGACTGCTGTGCAGCAGGGGGAGGACAGGACCAGGGAACCAACTCTCCAGGAGGCACTCTCTGAGATCCTTGGAGCCTATCAACATTCCCAGGACACGATGGGCCAGATCCTAGACAACATGCAGAACAGGCGGCTGCAGGAGAGACAGTATCAGGGGATCAGGGAGGACTTGCAGGCCATTAACAACACCCTGATGTCCATAGCAGGGGTGCTGGCAACATGGCCAACATCATGAGAGAGGCAGCAGCACACCAGCGGGCCCCTGTCACTAGCCAGTCATCTGAACAGCCCTCCACTTCCACTGCCGCTAGTGGCCAGGAGGCCCCGCACAGGACCAACAGGCCACCAGCACCCCTCCCCCTGCAGAATGTGAACCACCCTGCAAACGTTCCCTGTGAACCAGACAGAAGCCAGAGACACTTGCCAAGACCACCGTCAGGAAATGAGACTCCCCTGATTGTCCCCCTTGTGTCCTACTCAGTCACCTTGTCCGCATTTAACTGCCATTGCTCCCCTTCCTGTGTCCCCATGGACACTGGACCTGTGCTACAAATAGACTGGAACAATACCCTGGACTTTCTTCCATCATCACCCAATTCCATTGCACTTTCCCCTCTATATTTTAGCACAACAATAAAGACCCTTGGATGAAATATGACTACTAGTATTCCATGTATTTTAAATTTGTATTGATCTAAACAGCTACAACCATTGCAAATGAACTGTAAGTGGCATGAGCTTAGAATTAATGACCTGTAGGTGGCTGTTGTGATCACACCAAGAGAATGTTTCCATATCACCAACACCTGCAAAATGAAAATCCATAGGTAACAGTAAGTAGGGCAAAGAAGTGGGTAATGCCAGCATGCCAATACCACACAGAATAAACCAATACTCATAGAAATGTGAAGTTGCACTGTCTCACCTGTTTGTCATTGGAAGTACTGACGTATCACTGATGTTCTGTTGTCCACATCCTCATCCTCTGTCTCCTCATCCTCACTGTCCTCAGGGTCCACTGCTGCCACAGGGGCATCTCCAGTCTCCTTCTCTTGCAGAAAAGGTACATGGCATCTGAGGGTCAGGTTGTGCAACATGCAGTATGCCACTACTATATGGCAGACCTTCTTGGGATTGTAGCACAGGGATCCACCTGTCAGATGGAGGCATCTGAACCTGGCCTTCAGGAGGCCAAAGGTCCTTTCAATGATCCTTGTGGTTGGCCCATGTGCCTCATAGTAGGAAAGTACCATCTTGCCTGGAATGTTACCCTCATTTTTACTTGTGTATCAGTTTGTTTTTGCCTGTGTCACTGGGATCCTGATAGCCAGGACTCCAGTGTTCATAATTTGTGGCCTGTATGTGCTCCCTGTGTGGTGCCTAACTGTATCACTGAGGCTCTGCTAACCAGAACCTCAGTATGTATGCTCTCTCTGCTTTTACAATTGTCACTGCAGGCTAGTGACTATTTTCACCAATTCTGATTGGCACACTGGAACACCCTTATAATTCCCTAGTATATAGTACCTAGGTACCCAGGGCATTGGGGTTCCAGGAGATCCCTATGGGCTGCAGCATTTCTTTTGCCACCCGTAGGGAGCTCAGACAATTCTTACACAGGACTGCCACTGCAGCCTGAGTGAAATAACGTCCACATTATTTCACAGCCATTTTACACTGCACTTAAGTAACTTATAAGTCACCTATATGTCTAACCCTCACTTAGCGAAGGCTAGGTGCAAAGTTACTAAGTGGGAGGGCACCCTGGCAATAGCAAAGGTGCCCCCACATTGTTCAGGGCAACTTCCCCGAACTTTGTGAGTGAGGGGACACCATTACATTTGTGAACTACATATAGGTCAATACCTATATGTAGCTTCACAATGGTAACTCCGAACATGACCATGTAACATGTCTAAGATCATGGAATTGTCCCCCCAAGCCAAATCCGGTATTGGGGTGCCAATTCCATGCATCCCCAGGGCTCCTGCATGGACCCTGGGTACTGCCAAACTAGCTCTCTGGGGTTCTCTTTGCAGCTACCGCTGCTGCCAACCCTCAGACAGGTTTCTGCCCTCCTGGGGTCTCGGCAACCCAGTCCCAGGAAGGCAGAACAAAGGATTTCCTCTGAGAGAGGGTGTTACACCCTCTCCCTTTGGAAATAGGTGTTAAGGGCTGGGGAGGAGTAGCATCCCCCGGACTCTGGAAATGCTTTGAAGGGCACAGATGGTGCCCTCCTTGCATAAGCCAGTCTACATCGGTTCAGCTAGCTCCCAGCCCCTGCTCTGGTGTGAAACTGGACAAAGGAAAGGGAGTGACCACTCCCCTGTCGATCACCACCCCAGGGGTGGTGCCCAGAGCTCCTCCAGTGTGTCCCAGACCGCTGACTGCTCCAGGATGCCTCCAAAACTGCAACAAAGTAGCAAGAATATTACCAGCAAGATTGTAGCACCTCATCCTGCCGGCTTTTCTCAAATGTTTCCTGGTGGTGCATGCTCTGAGGGGTGTCTGCCTTCACCCTGCACTGGAAGCCAAGAAGAAATCTCCTGTGGGTCGACGGAATCTTCCCCCTACTACCTCAGACACAAAACATCTTCATCACCGTTCCTCTGGGTCCCCTCTCATCTTTACGAGCGTGGTCCCTGGAACACAGGAGCTGGATCCAAGTGACCCTGATAGTCCAGTGGTCCAAATTTGGTGGAGGTAAGTCCTTGCCTCCCAACGCCAGACAGTAATTCTGGGTACTGCGTGATCTGCAGCTGCTAAGGCTTCTGTGCACTTTTGCAAGACTTAGGGCCAGATGTACGTAGCCTTTTGCGCCTCGCAAACGGCGAAAAACGCTGTTTGCAAGGCGCAAAAGGCCTCACGCGATGCAGAAACACATTTTGCGAGTCGGTACCGACTCGCAAAATGTGTTTCAGACTCGCAAATAGGAAGGGGTGTTCCCTTCCTATTTGCGAGTCGCACCGTGATGTAGAGTTGATTTGTGACCGCGAAAGCGGTCGCAAATCAACTCGCAGTTACCATCCACTTAAAGTGGATGGTAACTCATTCGCAAACGGAAAGGGGTCCCCATGGGACCCCTTCCCCTTTGTGAATGCTCACAAAATTATTTTCCTATGGACCACTGCCTACTCTGAAAAAAACCGAAACAAAAAGGTTTCGGTATTTTTTCTATTTGCAGCTCGTTTTCCTTTAAGGAAAACGGGCTGCAGATAGAAAAAAAATAAAACTGCTTTATTGAAAAGCAGTCACGGACATGGTGGTCTGCTGTCTCCAGCAGGCCACCATCCCCGTGAGTGCCTAGACTCACTATGGGGTCGCAAACTGCGACCCACCTCATAAATATTTATGAGGTGGGTCTTTGCGACCCCATAGCGAGCCGCAGAAGGTGTCTGAGACACCTTTCTGCATCGCGAATTGCGAATTGCAATTTGCGAGTCGCTTTGACTCGCAAATTGCAAGTCGCAATTTGTCACTTACCTACATCTGGCCCTTAGTTCGTGCACAGCACAGCCCAGGTCCCCAGCACTCCGCCCTGCATTGCTCAACTCGCTGAGTTGACCTCCAGCTTCGTGGGACCCTCTTTTGTTGTGTTGAGACAACGCCATGTTCAGATTTCTTGAACGCCTGTTCAAGCGCTTCTGCGGGTGCTGCCTGGGCTCTTTCAAAGGGGCGACCTCCTGGTCCTTCCTGGACCCTGGCAGCACCCATTATTTTCAACCACAACTCTTGCAACTAGCAAGGCTTGTTTGCGATCTTTCTGCGTGGAAATAGCTCTGCATCCTCCAGCACGCTGTGCTGCATCTTCTGACCAAAGGAGAAGTTCCTGGCACCTTCCGTTGTTGCAGAATCTTTGGCTTCTTCCTCCCAGAGGCAGCCCTTTCGCACCTTAATCTGGGGTTTAGTGGGCTCCTGCCCCCACCCTGGACACTTGCGTGACTCTTGGACTCGGTCCCCTTCCTTTACAGGTCCTCAGGTCCAGGAATCCGTCTTCAGTGCTTTGCAGTCATTTGTTGTCTTTTCAGAATCCCCTGTCTTGTCTTTACTGTCTTTCTGGGGTAGTAGGGTAACTTTACTCCTACTTTTCAGGGTCTTGGGGTGGGGTATCTTGGACACCCCTAGTGTTTTCTTACACTCCCAGTGACCCTCTACACACTACACTAGGCCTGGGGTCCATTTGTGGTTCACATTCCACTTTTGGAGTATATGATTTGTGTTGCCCCTATGCCTATTGTCTCCTATTGCATTCTATTGTGTTCTACAGTGTTTGCACTACTTTTCTAAGTGTTTTACTTACCTGATTTTGGTTTCTGTGTATATTTTGTGTATTTTACTTACTTCCTAAGGGAGTATATATTCTGTGATACTTTTGGAATATTGTCACTAAAATAAAGTACCTTTATTTGAGTATTGTGTTTCTTATGATATAGTGCTATATGATATAAGTGGTAACGTAGGAGCTTTCCATGTCTCCTAGTTCAGCCTAAGCTGCTCTGCTATAGCTACTTCTATCAGCCTAAGCTGCTAGAACATTACTAATCTACTAATAAGGGATAACTGGACCTGGCACAAGATGTAAGTACCACAAGGTACCCACTATAAGTCAGGCCAGCCTCACAAACTCATTATAACATTCTTCAGCCCTTGTCCTGACATACCTCACAGGGCTCAGCAGCCATGATAGGTTTGGGTAACCAGAGTCACCTGCAAATACTGAGGGACAACATTTAGCCACACACTAGCCTATATTATCAACACCATAGGCATACACAAACATATACTGGGTGGGAACAAGGGCTCACGTATTAGCCACACCCTGTTCCTCTGTAGTTGGGACATCACATTTGGGATGCTGCTATTCCTCAGGACAAAGGCATCATGCACCGACCCAGATACTTAGCATTGACGTGGGAGATGTACTGGTCTTCCAAGCACACCATCTGCACATTCATGGAGTAGAAACTCTTACGATTCCTGAACAACTGTTCATTCTGACGGGCGGGTAAAAATGCAATATGTGTTCCGTCAATCGCCCCATTATATTGGGGATCTGTCCCATTGCATTAAACCCGGCCTTCACAGTGACCAAAATCTCAACCTGGGGGAAAGCAATGTAGCTGCACATGTGTTTTATCAGAGCAAACAAGACTCTTGCTAGCACTATTGAGAACATTGGCTGTGACATTCCTGCTGCCAAGCCCACTGTCACTTGGAAAGAACCAGTTGCCAGGAAATGGAGCACTTGCACAAGAGGGAGGCTCCCAGTGGGATGACGGATAGCTAATATCAGGTCAGGTTCCAATTGGGCACACAGTTCTGTGATTGTGGCCCTGTCCAGTCCATAGGTGAGTATTATGTGCCTGTCCTCCAGTGTCCCCAAGTCCACCAGGGGTCTGTACACGGAGGTATGTATCCATCTCCTATTCATCCACAGTGGTAGGTATCTAAGGGACACAAGAGTGAGAAGGCTGTCACAAACTGAACAATGAAGCCACAACAGCAGTCCACATCGTGCAAACATACTATGAGACAGTGTAATTTATAAAGTATGTGCCTATTGATCCTGTGACGCAGCAATTATCGATAGGCCTGTTCAACCCCCCTGAAATGGCGACTGCCTGTCCTGTGTGGAGGGACAGGTGGAAGTGAGGCAATGCCGCTGACATTGTGCGCCGTGGCGGTAGGCAGTCGAGATTCGCAATGCAATTCCTCATTGGTTAATATTGGTCCCTAATGGGCACAGTGGTCAATGGGGATCTGCGCCAGCGGTGACGGTATGCACCGCCATGGACGTGACCACCATTTTCTATCTGATTCCTCTCTTGTTTCCTGACCTTCCATAGGAGAGGACCTACACTGCCTGTGCTGCTGTGACCTGTGTCTGGAACCTACCATCACCCATGTGACTGAGGAAAGGGGCCCAGCCTTCACTTCTGAGGAGTTGGAGCGACTGGTGGATGGGGTCCTTCCCTAGTACAGACTGCTGTACTGGCCTCCAGACCAACAGGTGAGTACACAGTGGGCACGATGCATGTGGCATGAAGGCATGGAGTTGTGTGTGAAGGTCTCATGTAAGGGGGGTGGGTGGATATCCTCTTTGCTGTGTACATGTTGTTGGCTCAGCTATGTGTGTGCCAATGGTGATGCAAACGGGTATGGTTGGCCATTTGTTTGAAAGGCTGGACTGTTTGTCTAATGGTGTTCTCCTGTGTGTATTGCCTCTGCAGGTCAGCACCCATCAAAAGAAGAAAATATGGCATGCCATCGCCAAGCAGGAGCAGACCCTAGGGTCTATGGCAGGCGGAGCACCCACTGTCGGAAATGGTGGGAGGACCTGAGATGCGGGGCACGGAAATCTGCAGATCCCCATCTGGGGATGGCCTCCCAATGGGGAAGGGGTGCCCGTCGGACCCTGACCTCTCAGATGTCCTGCTTACTGGCCGTGGCCTACCCTGAACTGGATGGGCGCTTGAGGGCAGCACAGCAGCCACAAGGGTATGAGTACATTGGCTATCATTACAACTTATGGCTTGTGGGGTGATATCCGGGTGGTGGTTGTGTGTCCTTGGTTGCCCGTAGGCCAGGGCCGACAAAGCAGTGCAGGTCCTTTAGTGGCTAAGGGTTTGAATGTAAAATACTGCTTACCTAGCTTGTTACTATTCACTTCTGGGCAGGGCTGCGTGGGTCCCAGGTGTGCTGCGGTTGGTGGTGTGTGCCCCTCCTCATTCCTTGCTGACTAGCCATTTCACTGGTAGTGCCATGCATAGTGCGTAGGCCTGTTCCCTGTGTGAGACGGTGTCGTGTACACCAAAGGTGGGGTCATTGCAGTCAATGACCCTGTGTATCCTTTGTCTCTCTCCCCACCTTCCTTGTTTTGTCATCCTGTCCTTATGTGCATTAGCATCATCTGGCGGAGGAGCAGGGGCACCGGCGACAGAGGGAGTTGCTTCCCACAGGACTTTGGAGGCAGAGTCCACCAACGCTGAGGGCACCAGTGGGATGGAGGGCGAGGGGAGCACGACGCGGAGACTGGAGGGGACAACACAGACTCAGATATCTCAGCGAGTTGCCCATGCCTGCTCACCCAGGAGGGTGGGCCTCTCCTTCACCCCAGGCACCTCAGGCCCTGCCCCAGTGAGTCCTGCTGCCATGACTAAGGAGGCTATTGACCTCCTGAGATCCATCTCTGTAGGTCAATCAACCATTTTGAATGCCATCCAGGGGCTGGCACCCCAAATGCAGCAATGCTGTGCATTGCTGGACGGCATTCACGGTGGATTGGTGGCCCGAGATCGATACAGGCTCTGGCATCCTCTCTGATGGCAGCCATTGTCCCTGTTTCAGCCGTCCCCCCTTCAAATTCCACTTCCCAATCCCATTCTCCTCAACCCCAACCCATCCCAAGCACACATACAGTTGAGCATGCACACAAGACAACACCCAAGAGTCACACAGGCAAACACAAGCACCACACTTCATCCCACAGACACTCACACAAACACCATTCAGTTGCATACATAACAACATGCACTGTCTCCACTGTCTCCTCCTCCTCCTCCACCACCTCCCACCCAGTTACATCTACACTCACACCTGCATGCACTATCCGCTACCAGCATCATCACCACACCAAGCAGAACACACACCTCACTGGCAGACACCTTCACAACATCCATGCACGCGTCCCCTGTGTCCTCTCCCACTGTGTCTTTCCCCCCTCCTAAATTACACAAACACCAGGACTCACATACTCAACAGCCATCCACCTCACAACAGCATACAGCCCATGCACATGCACCCAAATCCAGCAGGCATACTCCTCCTACGACCACTTCCTCCTCCTCTACTCCCATTACTCCTCCCTATTCCCATCCCAATGTACCTGAAAAGCATTTCCTTTCCACAATTGACCTCTTCCCTCCCCGTCCCCCCGGCCTGCAGGTATGGGCAGAGTAGCAAGGACCCAGTCCAGCACCTCAGCCAAACAGTTAACGGGGACAGTGGTAGCCCCACTGTCTCGTGGTGGTAGGGATACCAGACCAGCAATACCTAAGGGGAAGAAGGCAGCACAACCTGGGATGAAAGGGAAGAGTCCGGCACCAGCTGTGAAGAAGGGGAAGGAGCCTGCAGCAGCTGCAAAGAAGGGAAAGGAGCCTGCACCAGCTGGAAAGAAGGGGAAGGTGCCTGCACCAGCTGGAAAGAAGGGGATGGTGCCTGCACCAGCTGGAAAGATGGGGAAGGAGCCTGCACAAGCAGGCAGAGGGGGGAAGAGCCCATCCACCCCTGCCAGGAAGGGTAAGAGATCCTCAACCCATGACCAGGAGGAGAGGAGGTAATCTACACCAGTGGAAGCTGTCAGCCAAACAACGCCACCACCACCAGCTGTCACAGGGCCCCCACCGCCAGCCATGGTTGTGCAGCCATCACAGAGTGCAGGGGCTGATCAGGAGCCTCCCCAAACCACCACCCCAGTGCAGCCATCACAGAGCGCAGGGGCTGACCAGGAGCCTCCCCAAACCACCACCACAGTGCAGTCATTACAGAGTGCATGGGCGGACCAGGGGCCTCACCAAACCACCATCACAGTGCAACAATCACTGCTGGCGGATGCCATGTAGTCCACCCTCCAGGGGCTGCAGTGCGTGCTGCCCTCTCTAGAACTAGTGAGCAAGTCAACCACTTGAGAGATTGTGGCCTTGCACTTCCCAGGACAAAGCAATGGGCATGCTGCCACCTCCAAAACCAGTGGGCAAGACACCCACTTGAGAGACTGTGGCCTTGCACTCCCCAGGACAAAGCAATGGGCATGTTGCCCCCTCCAGATCCAGTGGGATTGTTCCCACATCTGGCTGAGGTGCCCCCCTTCCCCTGAGGCGCCTGCATATTTGACAGCTGATGCCCCTGCAGTGTTCCATTTGGATTGTTGCAGGATTCAAGTTGGGCCTTGGACTGTGCCCTGCAGCCATGTGGGCCCTTTGAACTATGGGCTGGGCAGTGTCCCTTTTTTATACAAGAGTGCATATCTGTTTCATGACCAAATCAGATTATTGATTTTTTTGTTGAACTGATTACAATCACGTTTGTCAATTCCTGTTGTCCTTGCATTATTCTGCAAAATGTCAGGGTCTACTTGTTTTTGTGATGCAGCTGGTTGTGTGTATGGTGTGTGTGTGTCGGGTGTGTGTTGTGTGTGTGTGTGTCACTCTTGTTTTCCTCCCACCCTTCCTTGTGTGCTAGGCAGCTGTACTCACCGTTGTCGTCTTCGCCGGCGTTGGTATTCCAGGTGGAGCATAACATAGAAAATCATCAGGATGACTTGCATTTCAGGTTCCAAGGCGGCGTGGTTCTTCACTGTGTCTCCAATGGTGAGTCCTTTGACTTTGTGCTCTGTTTCTGCCAGGCTTTTGATGGCGTTGGTACTGCCCCGGAAAAGGTGATGGTTTCATGTGTCAAAATATAGTGGGCGGTACTTTGTCTACCGCCTGGCTGTAGGCGGCTACCACCGTGGTGACTGTTGTTTCCGCCTTGGCGGCCGGTGTGGTACATTGGCTGCCTATCAGAGATATCACCATCATGGTCATAATTTGGCAGTAATTACCGTCAGCCTGTTGGCAGTATTACTGCCACTTTATCACCCACCGTCAGGGTCATAATGAGGGCGTATGTGCCTCAGTCTGGGATAGTATTAGCCACTTCAGTCTGTGAGGTTTGTTTTGCGCTGCCAAAAAAGTAGCTATCGAGGACTGTATGCAGCAGACATCTGGTAGGTGCACTTTAGGTGTACTGTGAGGAGGATGCCCGTGTTGAAGATGTGCAGAAGGCAGATGTGCTACCAGTGGCTGGATCTTGTGGCCAGGTGGGGCCTTAAGGGACTTTGTGCATCAGTTTGGGATGGTGTTAACCACTTCTGTCTGGAAGGCTTGATTTGGGCTGCCAAATGAGGGCTACTGAGGACTGTACCCAGTAGATTCCTGTCTGGTGCACTTGAGGTGTATCAGTCTTATAGTGCATCCCTGAGCCCCTCTGGAGTCATGTTCTCCAGGGGGGAACTCAGCAGGTTGAAGTGCCCCCTCAACTGAGTGAGGTGAAAGAAGGCAGTGTGGGCCTCAAGGTGACCTGCTGATCCTTTCACTGGGGAAAATTTAGGGTCTCTAATTGGTCTTTATGTTGACAGCAGGGAGGCTCAGAAGTGGCCTTAATTGGGGTTTCGGTGAGGCATGTCCTGCAAAGTGCCCAGTGGCACTTCCTTTTGACCCAGTGGGGGCTTGAGAGAGTCCATGGGTGAGGGGTTCTTGTGGTGGGAACTGCCTGGTGGTGACTCTTGTAAAGGAGCACTCTGTAATTAGACTGGCGTCCCCTAAAGGGACCCAGTCATTCCAAGAGGGTGTGGTGACAGTATGAACCCCAGAGTAACTGCAGTGGGTGTTGCTCAGATGTTCTGAAAGGGGGCCTCTGTCTGCATTCTTAGGATGTAGTGACCTAGTTGAATCAGGGTAATGGGCTGTGTATTTTCCAGAGCGGGAACAGCCAGTGGCCCGTGTGACAGACTTCAGACCTGTCTGTTGTGGTGGCATCAGTGCTGATACACTGAGCCTTTGATAGCAGCTGTGTGCTGGTTGCAGAGTTGTGTGACCCAGGGCAAGGGTGGGCCTACACCCACTCAGTTCTTGTAGGTGGTTAGTGTCCTCGATGTATTTGATCTAGAACAGCTTTTAGTCTAGTCAGGGAGCGGTGGCACCATATTTCAGTTAGGTTGGCCGCCTTAGCGTAGGCAGGCCAGGGGAAAGTCTCAGTGGTGGTAAACAACTGTGTGTGTCTAGACAGAACCCAGTGCCACTTCTTACTGCTGACTAGTTAAGTGATGGCTATATTTTTACTAGTTTCACCTGAAGGCGGTGTATGTTGCAGTTGGATTCTGCCAATTAAGTGTGCCCACATTTTTTGTTTTTTGATCACCCAGTTTTGGACTTTTTACTTTGGGTGAATCTCACTAATTGTGCCTCACCCAAGGTAATCACACAATGAATGGACTGTGCATGTTTAAGCCCAGTGTCCTCCTTTTAAGATAAGGCCACTGCGATGTAGCTAGGGTAAGGAGCACTTGTCTGGTTACATTTGAACACATGGGCACATGTGTGCAGGCTGCACATGTGAGACTACCGTTGTCCACAGCCTAGTGACTATGCACAGGTAGCCTCAAACGGAGGGGTACCTATGCAGGGTTAGAAGGTGACCTAGGATAGGCCTTATACTATTAGTAGGCACTCATAGGTAAAGTCAGTATGGTTTACTGTTTTGACTGCAGTGACACTGTATTGTACACATAGGAGAAAATCTTCCTTAGAGGGCAGCTTTGCTTCTCTTAGGCATGCAAATTCCCATAAGGTAAGAAACTGGGATGAACAAGTCTCAAGATCATAAACACCCTGTGGATTGTCCAGAATGTTCATGTTTCTATGGCTCATCTTAGGATCTGATTCCAGGCCTATTGTCACCCAGCAGCGCTAAGTTAATTAGTCTGCTCCCAAGCAGAGAAAACAAAGGCCTCCCCCACACAAAAGGAGTATAAACAATGTAATTAACAATGTGTCACTCATCTCCTGAGGAGGAAGGTGTGGGAAAGAAAATCTGCATCTGTTAATTAGCTGGTACACTGTTTCAGGGCTGGGACAGCCCATGCCCGCTGTACAGAGGAGGAAAGCCAGATCTCTTGAGTCAACACAGGAGAGGGCTCCCCTTTGAAGTTTTGGTGGGAAAGTCCCTGGTAGTGATGTCAGCTAGGAGCAAAGCTGAGGTCCCCACAGAAGATGCGAACAGTGATTCCTAGATGGCAACATATTGAATTGCCATAGCATGCTGTGCATGAGGTATGCCCAGACGTGGGTCCCGTGCTTCCCATGCCACTGGATTCAAGCTAGCCTGGCTGATGAGGGGTGAAACCCCGAAACCGGTCCCAGGATGCTTGTTTCCGGTCCAGTGAGGACCTGGCTTGGCAGTTCGGGCTGGACTGTTCCCATGAGGAACAGGGTCAAGACTGATTTGCATAGGGCTGGGTCCAAACTGGGGTGGCATGGTGAGCAAAAGAACGATGGATTAAACCCAGATCTGTGACTGGGGGTGAGTGTTTGACAATGTTCAGCATTCCGTTCATCACTTGTTGTTTTTGCTTTGTCGCTCTAATTGGGAAGGGTATGCCCAGACGTGGGTCCCGTGCTTCCCATGCCACTGGATTCAAGCTAGCCTGGCTGATGAGGGGTGAAACCCCGAAACCGGTCCCAGGATGCTTGTTTCCGGTCCAGTGAGGACCTGGCTTGGCAGTTCGGGCTGGACTGTTCCCATGAGGAACAGGGTCAAGACTGATTTGCATATGGCTGGGTCCAAACTGGGGTGGCATGGTGAGCAAAAGAACGATGGATTAAACCCAGATCTGTGACTGGGGGTGAGTGTTTGACAATGTTCAGCATTCCGTCCATCACTTGTTGTTTTTGCTTTGTCGCCCTAAGTGGGAAGGGTATGCCCAGACGTGGGTCCCGTGCTTCCCATGCCACTGGATTCAAGCTAGCCTGGCTGATGAGGGGTGAAACCCCGAAACCGGTCCCAGGATGCTTGTTTCCGGTCCAGTGAGGACCTGGCTTGGCAGTTCGGGCTGGACTGTTCCCATGAGGAACAGGGTCAAGACTGATTTGCATATGGCTGGGTCCAAACTGGGGTGGCATGGTGAGCAAAAGAATGATGGATTAAACCCAGATCTGTGACTGGGGGTGAGTGTTTGACAATATTCAGCATTCCGGGGAAGGGTATGCCCAGACGTGGGTCCCGTGCTTCCCATGCCACTGGATTCAAGCTAGCCTGGCTGATGAGGGGTGAAACCCCGAAACCGGTCCCAGGATGCTTGTTTCCGGTCCAGTGAGGACCTGGCTTGGCAGTTCGGGCTGGACTGTTCCCATGAGGAACAGGGTCAAGACTGATTTGCATATGGCTGGGTCCAAACTGGGGTGGCATGGTGAGCAAAAGAACGATGGATTAAACCCAGATCTGTGACTGGGGGTGAGTGTTTGACAATGTTCAGCATTCCGTCCATCACTTGTTGTTTTTGCTTTGTCGCCCTAAGTGGGAAGGGTATGCCCAGATGTGGGTCCCGTGCTTCCCATGCCACTGGATTCAAGCTAGCCCGGCTGATGAGGGGTGAAACCCCGAAACCGGTCCCAGGATGCTTGTTTCCGGTCCAGTGAGGACCTGGCTTGGCAGTTCGGTCTGGACTGTTCCCATGAGGAACAGGGTCAAGACTGATTTGCATATGGCTGGGTCCAAACTGGGGTGGCATGGTGAGCAAAAGAACGATGGATTAAACCCAGATCTGTGACTGGGGGTGAGTGTTTGACAATGTTCAGCATTCCGTACATCACTAGTTGTTGTTGTTTGTGCATGAGGGCTGGGACAGGGCTGGAGCATTGATGTGGCACCCTAGTGTTGGCCAGGACTGCCTGGCTTCTAGAAATGTCCACCTCCTACAATATATCTTGCACAAGGGAGAGAGAGTTTTTGTTGTGGTCTCTGGACCTAGACTGGGACAGTGGCAACACTATAGAAAGCTGGAACAGCAAGTCCCCTGATAGACAATGGACTCAGCCCTCAACTGACCCTTGGACCAGGCGGTCTCTTCAGGACCAGTGAGGCTGGTTTCTATACACCCCTAAGGACCAATTGGGGGAAGATCTAGCTTCTGTGCCCAAGCATGAGGAGAGGAGCAGCAGGAAAAATAACATGAAAAAAGCTTGCACGGGTAGCCAGTGGAACCAGCTCCCTGCAAAGTGTGCTTTCTTTAGGCCAAAATGCTCCTTGTAGCTAGACCTCACCACCAGGATTAAAACGAGGCCAATGTCAGGTGGAGCAACACTTCCTCGGGTTCTGTATGAAGCTCAACAGGGCCCACCTCCTGATACCTTCAAATCTGAATGCTCTTATAGCGCAGATTCTTGGAGTGATCTGACGAGGGGAAGATGTGGGATGGGGTCAGCAGGGAAGGAGACCTGTTAGAAAAAATAATCGTACAACTCTGAATATTCTTACTATTCATTCATAGCAATTTTAGAAGACTTGTATATGTAAATATCCCAGAGCGGGATTCATTTACCACTTTTCATACACTTCTTTTCCTGTGGACAAATGAGTCGTCCTCATCAAAGAAACCAAACTCTTGTAATCTCTGCTGCCAATTCAATTTCAATCACAAGATTTGTGCCGCAATTTCCAAATGAGTTCACCGCACTCCCTTTCATACAAATTATACCATCATTCACAATTGTGATTTCAATGTGAGTCAAAGATTCGTAAACCAATATTCTCTCCACAGCAATACCCAAAATATCAAGCAACTCAAGAAATGGTTCATTAATGGCTAGAGGCCGTTCGCTCTGCAATAATCTTAAAACACCCAGTGAAACAAACCTTGCACGTATGTTAGTTCAGGTTAAAACATTAACATTCCATAGGCCAGATGTAGCAAAGGTTTTTACCCATTCTGTGTCTATGGGAAAAAGTGTTCGTACATATGGCCCCATGTGCCTTAGTGATAAATGGCCTTACCGTACAGAACCCGACCTGTTCTGTGATTGCGCGTAATGGGAAACAACTTCTTAATTCCCGCATGCGCTCCGCCGAAGAGGAGGAAACGCCCAGGAAGACAGAAGACGCTTTTTTATTGCAGCCGCAATAAAACTGGAGGTGAAAAGGAGAAGGCTCTTCTAAGCCGGAGCCTCGTAGAGGAGATCAAAATCAGCACAGGGAATCAGCTGACCATCAGAAGGAATCCGGAAAAGGATAGTGATCATCGGTTGTTGGGCAGGGCCGGTTTTATACTAGGTGCCACACCCAGGATAGTGGCTGTACAGCCTGCTGGGAACTGTAGTCTCCCTCAGACTACTTCAAAAACAATAGAGAATGAAGCAGCACAACTCTAGCACACAACTATTTGGACCAACAAACATTTGTCTAAAAATGCAAGACATGCCAAATAATGTCATCAGATATATCATAAGGAAATAAAACAGTTTAATAAGAAATTGAGCAACGAGACCACCAGTTGGCTTTGCAGGCGGCTTCATGAGCTTTCCCACAAGATGGTTTGGCACACAATGGTAATAATGAGCGCACAGGTAGCTTAGCTGGGGCGGACCCTAGATCGCACACCAGCTGTGTTCTGACAGTCAAAAAAGTTTAAATTAGGCCTGGGTGGAATTTCATTACGCTGGAGTAATCAGAGTAATTTCTGTGATTCTCCTTTACTCTTTAACACAGAATTAACGATAATTATGCACTTACCCATGCTCATGTAACTTGGGGTGGAAAATGCTATTGCACAAGCACAGTTAACAATTGGTAGTGGTCCCCTCGCTATTCTTGTTCTACTGCATTTAGTGCTATTCCTTAGTGCAGAAAAGCAAGGGTAATTTTGCTGTAAGGAAACAGCCCTAAATATTGGGAGTATGCTGGGGAAAAATCCCACTGCAATAGCACTTTTAGCAAGCCTGAGTGGCTGCTTGTGCTTGCTATTTATGTTCTGCTGCATTTAGCACTATTTCTTTGTGCAAAAATGCACCATCACATCCATTTTGGACGCAAGGGTGCCTTTTGTGCCTAAGAAAATAGCAGAATTGCATTTAGTGAGTGGGAATGGCTGCTTGCACAAACTTCATGTTCTGTTGCAATTAGTGTAATTTCTTAGTGCAAAATACATCCTTATGTCTATTTTGGACTTGAGGGAGCATTTTAGAAATAGTGCTAACTACACAATTATTCTTAGCTAATTCTCGGGTGATTACACTCCACTGAATTACGCGAGTTACACCCACCCCTAGTTGAAACTGGCCTGAGTTAAGGCTTTTTAAAGAATTTAACTTTTGACCACCCACCCAGGAGAAAAGGAGCACATAGGCCTCTGCTGCTATTTCCTTCCACATCCCCAGGGTGGGCCAAAGCCTAGGGGTCAGCACAGGAACCCATCAAGGAAAGATGTGGGGTAGAAGGCATGCTTGACCCCCCTACCCCAGTCTGATTGCCCCCAGGAGCCCCCATCTCCTTGGGGGATGATGCAACCTGACTGTGGCCTGTTGAGTGCCGATAATGAGATCTGGAGCCCAGGAGCTGAACCCTGAGACCAAGAGCCAAGGACTGAAGACAGGGGAGCACAGCTGCACCACACCCAGCAGCAGTGTCTGTGGGTTTCCCCTACCCATGTGCCCATGTCAGGAGGGGTGGCAGAGAGTTGCAACACTTGCCCATGGTTCTGGGCACAGGAGAAGAAGAATGCTGGCTCCCTCATCGGCACAGCTGTGTCACTGGGCGAGGAGCCAGCCAGGCAGCACTGGCGTGTGATTCCTGTGCTGCCACCACTCCTCAAGAGAATAAGAAATAACCTACCTTGGCATGTCCTGGGTTGGACTATGCACTCGAAGAAGTCCAGATGATGGCTGACAAAGAGTCACATGCCACTGAAGCACCGTGGCAGGAGCTGCTAATTGACTATCCACTGCTCTTCGAGGGAGCACCTCATAATGCCCCACAGGACTTGCAACCCCATTGTTTTTCTTTCTCACTATGGGCAGGGGTACCATCAGCGTGTTTAAAAATACACTTGGGGACTGCAAGTGTGCAGCTGCCCCATGATTAACATTCACAAAAGTGGCTTTAGATTAGCAGGGTCATGCACAGTAAGACTCTCTAGGATTTTCATCATAATTGCTAAAGCCTTCCCAGGACTAAAACTTTTGCACTTAAGCCTGGGTGTTCAGTGCCTTTTAGAGGTTGGTTCTATGTCTGATTTTTATGTTGTACGAAAGTATATAGAAAAGTCACAGACATGTTATGTTTACTTTAAATGTCTTCTGGATAGTATAATGCCGATAGTGGTTTGTTAACAATGTTGAAATGCTTTATTGACAATAATGATTGCACTCATATACATGGTTATTGATAAAAGTGAAATGATGGTGGTTTTAGCAAGTGGTTGTTGGTCTTTTTAATGTCGTGGCCTCAAGTTAAACTCAATAAGCCTGTTTTATGTAAAGGCCCTTTTCGTATTTTTAATCTACCTAATGTATATACTTGTAAATTAATGTATGGAATTTAGTAGTTTATGTAACAAATATAGTTGTCTTTTTTTCAAAGAAAAACCACAGACTGAGCAATCATTTCTTGAGTGTTATTATTGATTGCCAGTGAATGGAAATCCCTAGCCCATACCACATCCCCTGAGTAGGCATTAGACTGCTCAGCTTCGCTACCCTGAGAGAGTCAAATGTTACAATGGGGAGATTGGTTCCCATTATGGACAAATTGTGGGACTATGACTTGTGAAAGCCTCACATCCTGCACAAATAATAACCCAGTTTCTTACATTGACATCCACATTTTCAAACTCTATCACCACTCTGGAACTGACTGAAGATGAACTTTTTCTCACCCTTCCCCCGGCTGAAATGGGCAGGTCACTGTAATCATAGACCATGTTATGAAACAGGCTGTAGTCATGCTGACAAGACATGCTCACAGCTGGTTAGGTGTGGACAGAGGTGACACATAGGCCCCCGACTGTGTAACCTAGCATTAAAGGATCTTCCGCTTCACTATAAGCACTAACAGGGCATAAATAATGAGGCAATATTGGCTAGGTCCTACAGTTCTCCAAGGCCCCAAATGTGTTGCATCCTTTCTTGAAAAGCTGCCCCGTGGAGGCTAAGGAGATTATCTCTTAACTCAGCCTGGACCAACCAACATGCTGCAAGTGTCGCTGACTGCCACTTTACTTAAAGCTTATGTATGACATTTTAAATAAAAAGTGTATTTTGGTTTGTTTCGCTTTAGCTCTTTAGATTATATCAGAACTCTGAGTGGCCTTGGTTAGAATTAGTGAACCACAGCCCTTCTGCCCTGAAGATTTTATTAATGACTCAATACCTTTACTGTTGTTTAAGACAAAGCAGTTTTATGGTCTATTAAACCATACATAAGAGAGATTTTTGTACAGTCCACATTCTGAGCTGAATTATTTCATTGTGGTCTCAAGTGTGTTGATCATGGAACCAAGAGGCACAGTGAAGAAAAGTTAATTGCTCAGGGCCACACAGTTTGGTAAGCTGAGATTGAAACCAGTGTTTCTAGGTATGAGGTCAGCAACTAGTTTTTGCTCCAGGCCAGTTACAGGCTTTTGTGGGGGGGGGTGGTTTGCCCCAGGCCTCACAAAAGCCTCTAATTGGCCTGGAGCATTCATATTTTCTGAGGCAGGAGGCAAAATTCTGAAACAAACTGTATTTTTGGATAGAGCAAAAGCTGCTCAATTAAAATGCCATGTCGACGCCCTCCACTGACTGTGGCCCTGGGTTTTGTTGTTGATCTTCTGATTGTTTGGGTCTTCACCACTTCCTATCTCCTGTGAATTGCCAATATTTGTGGGAAAAAATACTTCATGATTTGGGCATAGGTTGGGGGTGCAGTCAAATAGCTGACCACCCTTCCATTGACTTGTGAAGAGAAGCTAAAACTTCCTATCGAGTGAGATGGTAAATTAACCAGACTGAAATCCAAGAGAGTAAAAGGCAGCTTTATTGGACAGGCAAGCAGTTCAGAAAACCTTTAACACATTTTACAAATTATAACACATGGCCTCACTAATACACAAACAATACTAACACCCTACCCTTAAACCTCCCTCCCAAACAACCCAAAGCTTCAGAACAGTCTTCCAGGCTTCAATCTTCCCCATTCCTTTTCTTTCTTCCCCTGACCTTCCCCGTGACTCCCCCATCCCCTCTGCCAACCCCTACTCTGTAATTACCCCAATCCTTCCTGTTTACTGCGCCACCAGTAAAAACCCTGACAAGGAGTTATTTTCTTCCCTTTCACCCCTTCAAATTGAAAAAGGAAAAAAGGACTGCCGAAAGAGTAGCTGAAGCATCGCCAAAATGCCTTACTGGTACTTCAAAAATTAACAAACAGAATCAACCTTTCTTTTACCCACACCTTCTTTGAATACCCAATGTGGATGCCAATTTTTCTCTTATTTCAAGAAGATATAATTCCGTTCCCATAAATGAAAGATGCACCCCATATTGTCTATAAAATTGAAAATCTCCTTTTTTAATGTCATGGTGCACCAACCAACCCAACCCCCTTCCTTTACAAAAGCAAGACATTTCTCGGTTCACTTTCCGTTTTGCCCCCTCCACCGCTGTGTATTTCATTGCCCCTCTCCAGACCATCCTGAGCACTAGCGCTGTTACTACCACTTTCGTCCCAGCCCAAGACCTCCCAATGATGTCCATATCCTTTTTCATCTCTTTAATCAAGCCTAAACAGACAATTGTACTAAATCTATTTCACCTAAATGTAAAAGAAGAACGTCAGGACAAACTCTAACAGATATCAAATTTGATAGGTAAGGAAGCAACTGTCCCCATCTCATGCCTCTCTACCACATCCATTCAATTTTGACTTAATCACTTCTGAAACCTAGATTCCTTCCGAACGGTCTGATGTCTGCTTTATGAGCCGTCCATTTGACGAATGAATGTCCCACTATCCAAATTGACACACTTACAAACACCTTCATGGATATAGGATCCCTGATTGGGCGAGTAGTTTGCTTCTCTTTTGCCCATCCTTGCAGTAATCTCCTACCCATTTCCCCAGCAGAAGGCTCATATCCCCAGAATAACTTGCATAAAAACTCCAACCGGACAATTTTCCAGCAATAATTGTGGCCGTAATCTGTCTGTCAATATTACTCATTATGAAGGAAAGCACATCATCTCTTCTTTGTAGCCAGCCTTGCTCATTATTAGGCCTAAACGCTGTGCCTGTTCTCAAGAACTCCTCCCATACTCTCCTATAAGCCCTTTTAGTGTTTTCAGCTAATGACTTCTCAACCAATCTTAGCATCCTCATTTCGCAAGCTCCCATACCTCCTTTGGAACCTGTGTTTTCATTAAATCTGCTCTGGGCGCCAAACCACAGAATCTCAGCCACTGTGAATGAGATACTGTGTCTGCTATATTATTGTTCACACCTGGCACATGTTTAGCTCTGAATACAATATTAAACATCAAGCAACCCAAAATAAATCTTTGCAGCATTTTTAAGAGTATCCTGTCCATGACCTTCTGACCATTAACCAAATCGACAACTGTCTTGTTATCAACATAAAAAGTAACTATCTTATTCTCTAGATCCTTCCCCCACACTGCTAAAGCAACCAACAAAGGAAAAAATCAAAGAAGGCACTGTTTCTTTTATCTTTTAACCATGTTTTGGGCCACTCCTCCGCACACCATCTTCCGTCCCAAAACACCCCAAATCCTTTAGCAGCTGCTGTGTCTGAAAACATTTGGACTGTCCACAGAAAACCTGCATCAGGCAACCACATGGTTCTTCTATTAAAACATCTGAAAAAGGTTAATCATACACCAAAGTCCGCTCTTAAGCCGGCTGTGTTTCTTATTCTGTGATGTGGTAAACAAACTCCTGACATCGAAAAGCCCAACCTTCTGCAGAAAGACCTACCTGCTCTTACCACTTTACAGGCAAAATTTAGTAGACCTAGCAAACGTATTTGATGCAACTGCAACTTGTTAGCCTGAACTGCTTCTTCCAAAACCTCCATAATCTCCTGAAACTTGCCATGTGGAAGCCTTACTTCCATTCTTACTGTATCCAATTCAATTCTGGCTAGGAAAGATGATGAATCATCATGAAATCACCTTTGTTCTTTTTTGGTACAACACCTAAAGGAGATACCATCAAATTCCTTAAAGGCCATTAAGGAAAAGGACCTGCCATTCTGCCCTCCGCGACTTCCTTGCTCAGTTTTTCTTTTATGATGTAATAGTGCACTTCTGCTGATTTCAAGTTATCGGCAAACCTTCTAGTTCTTGGGCCCTGGTAACCTAAGCGAAAACCCTTTCTAAACCCCCATTCCAGCTTTACTGCGTCTTCTCTTTTGGGGTAAAATTTTAACCATTAACTCAAAATGTCCAATTTAATAGGAGCAAAAGTCCTTCTGTCCAAATTGAATGGATCCTGCCCTACCTCTGCCTTGCCCACCTGTGTGAAAACCTCCCTGCACCCCAAAACATTGCAAAACTGCATGTTTTCCACCTCACTTTGAGCATTCATGTTTGTATCTGCATGGATTTCTTGGACAGTACCCCCTAATAAAACCTTAGCATGCTCCTGAATTGACATTCTGGCCATGCCATCCCCCACCTCCGGGTGGGTATCCAGAGAAAAGGCCGAGACTGCACAGTCACAGCCAACCCACTAGCAGTATGTATCATAGGTGATGGCCTCTAAGGATACATCCACTGAACCCATAGTTCGTTATCAACTTCTCCCCATGGTTTTTCAGGCAATAGGACCATCCTCGCTCTGAACTCCTCATCATAGTGCATCCATGCAAAACTCTATGCTAGCTTTCCAGACCGTGTCAATGTATTTAAATAAAGCTACCGCACTCTAAGGAATTTTTTCGCAGCAAACACTTACGGATATCAGAAATGCTGACGTCCATGTCTCAATTGTAGTTGGAACTCTAGGTCTCCTTGCTTACTCCCAAGCCTCTTCCCTATATCCCTCTTTCAATTGTATTTCTTGATGCAAAAGTTTATAGACATACATAAAATCGCCTTTCCATATCTTTTCTTTTGTCCCTACACTCAAATGTGCTCCCAAAGGTATGGACAGCCCCGTGTATGGTAACCTTTCCAAACCTTCTGTTCTGTTCTTTGTTCCTTCTTCCTCAGTTTTTTCCTTCTTATGCTCTCCATCTTGATCCCCAGTCTTCTCCCCACTTTAACCTTTGGATACTTCTGTATTTTCTATAGCTGACACCTGCGTGCCTGTTGTTTTCACTTTGACTCCCAGTTCAGTTCCAACACTCTTATCTACTGTATGTTTGAAACTGTTTTTATGCCAACTTCATCCCGTAGTTCACTCTCCTCCCAACTGCACCACCATTGTGCCTCACCTGTATTCAATTTAGTTCTTATGTCTATCACCAAACTGCGCCCTTCATTCCTCCCTCGTACTCTCTTAACACCACAACTCTTTTCTGATTGTTCAGCCTCATTAGAAACCTGTAAAAGATAACCTATGGGCAACGATTTAGTATCCCCAAAACACACCTCTTTTTATTCAACAAATCTTTTCTCTCCCCATCTTTGTGCCAATTCGGTATCTCCCTTTCTTCCAAATCCTCACTTTCTTTGTCATAGTCCAATTCACACGCTTCAAAATCATCATGCCCCACAAAACTCGTTCCTGGACATGCCCCCACCCACCCATCAAAATTCTTCCAATCAATACTTTTCTTTTTTACCGCAGATGAAGGCATTTGATGCTCCCTCATTGTCAGGACGGTTGCTCTGAACCTCTCCCTCACTTCCTGCCGGTTCTCCCAAGTCACCCCAAACTTGGCCGGCTGTTCCTCGCTACATCTGCTTTCATTATGCAGCATTTTCCCTCCGATGCCCTGTAAGTTGCCACAACCTACAGAAACTGAGGCCTTTGTTTTGCCTTGCTCTAAGCTCTCCTTACACCTGTCTCTAGACACAGGCACCCAAAGGCGCTTACCCCCAATAGACTGTGAGGTAGTTACCTTAGGGCTTTCCTCTAGCCCCTCCTTTACAAACTCTGAAATCTTGTCTGTCTTTTTCTCTGTTTTGGGATGCCCACTTTTAATTGCCCCTCCAAGACCCCCTCTCTTTTACTTCAACTGCAATTCTTTTACTTTTTTGCAGCTTGCCTTCCCCCATACAGGCCTCATAGGAAGCAGCTCCATTTCCAAACATGCATCAGCTTTCATTTCATCCGAGCATTGAAATAAACTCCTAAAAATAGATATTCTTCCTTGTGTTGAATGTATTGACGTTTTGCTGAGCAACCGTTCTTAATCAGGCACGCTTCCGTGTCTGACTTCAATCCATTTATTGTCAGCAGGCGGGGCTGCCACAACACGCCGCAAATCTCTGCCCCTTTCAGCCATGTGCTCCTCCGAGGCCCTCCCCTCATTTGCTGGCCTCACCCCTGACAGATTCGGTGTGCACACACGGCCTCACGACAGTTCAACATCAAGCGAGGCTTCACCGCCAATACTGCCTGACACAGTAAGTGCTGTTTCCTTCTTCATTTTGCGTTTTTGTTCCCCTAGACAATGAGCATTCGCGATTTGGCTTACACGCTGTTGCGGCGGGGAGCAGGCAAGAACCACTGCCGCTACACTGCAGCTCATCTAGGACGTTCTAACCCAACCCAGGCTTGAGATAATACACCTGGTTGGATAAGGTCATCCCTTCCTGCCTCACATATCCCGCTGAGGGCTTCCATAACTGCTGCTGCCTTTTCAGCAATAACAAATTAATTAAATAAGAAGGCCAAAATTTTTACCCTCCCTATGCTTCTTGGCCACAGCGTCGGAATGATGCACTTCGTTCTTAACGGTTAAATCAACCATTACCTTGCACCCGCCAAGCTGTCGCAAGCAACCAATCAAATTTCCCCACAGGCCTGGGCTTCACCACTCGCCCGAAGCTGCCCAGGGGTGGACACCCGAGGGATGCCACCCCCGGGAGCCCTCATTTTCTCATACTCATTCGTGAAATTTCTGTGAGGTTCAAATTTGTAAATATCTGTAGGAATACTTTTTCTTTAATAGGTAGGTTGAATTAGTCTACTTTTTTTAAAGTTACGGTTCTCATACACACATTGGGTCTGGTGTTTCAAATTAAATTTGTATAATGTGAATGCATATTCTAGAACCACAGGTAACACGATTGCCGGTAAGTAACAATCACTTCTCAATTTCATCTCGATCTCACGCACATTTGAGAATCGGTTAGTAAGTGATGACGCTGAAATGAAGGTTTTACATTTATTAGTGCATAAACGTAGTGCTGCAATAATCGAGTGTGATTTTAACCGAACTAATAAAGATTGTACGGGGACAAAATGTGCCCTCAGAGTAGTTCGCCAACATTTAGAAGCGTGCTTTATATAACGTGATGTATTAGAATTGTACGAATCTGACATAACTGCAAACGTGTGCTATGAATTGCTTGTTTGAAATGTTTTAGCTTAGCATAACTTTAGTGGAGGCTTCGGCCTAGTTGCCTTGTCTCACGATTTGGATGCTCGTATTTTTCCAATGTGCTAATAAACGTGTATTTCTGCTTGAAGCTGTACTTTTCCACTGAGATCGTTCACATGCTTATCTTAAGGTTTCGTGCCAGCCTGGCATCTTCTTCTTTGCTCCAAGGTCAATCTGCAGGTGCGGACAATGGAAGCTCTGAAAGTGAGTTAATTGGTATAAAATGTTGCAACTTACGTAACCGTCTCCAAGGATAATGTATGCCTAGGTAGAAGCTTGAAGCTTTTCTCAATCTGTTTTACCCAAGAAAAATCTAATTCAACACCATATACCTCTCGAGCGGGGTCCCAAAAGTCTAAACCGTCCTCTGCTACCATCTACTGATAGAGCGTTCCAGCCTAATAAATTACCTGTACTTTGGACGCTCTTGGGTCGATGAATCTTTTGACCAAGTGGGACTCTCTTCACCCGAGATCAATCAATTTTAATCAATTTGATCTAATCAATAATCAATAACGAACATAAGCAATGCCCTGATCAACATAACACTTAGCAATTAATCCAGAAAACATTTTGACGAACCATGACCTTTCGGTCATGAATAACCACACCAGTTTATTCAAAGTTAATGAATTTATTTCCCTATATTAACAAAGCTAGCACAATATAGATGTGTCTTAACACCAAATGATATACGTAAATGAACATTAGTAGCTGTCCATAACGGCGGAAAAGATGCAATCTATGCAGCATTTGAATAACAATGCATTCGATAATAACAACGCAAATCACTAAAACTATAATCTGTAATGAGCTAATTGCATATATTGGTCAGCATAACAAGGTCTCAAATTGCATCGTGCAACAAAAGGAATCCTCATCTAACCTCAAATTAGCATCGGCATGTGGGACTTCATGCAAAAACAATTTAGTAACATTAATTTGGAAAACTCCTAGCTAAGGCTCTTATCAAAAATCAGCAGTTGGTTACCTAAAAGAAACACAATGCAATTGTACAATTTCCTTTCATATTTACCAATTTCAATCAGCATTCAAGGAAGGCTTCGTCTCACAGGTACCGTTTCTCGATCAGCATGGGACGGGGCAAAGGGGCAGGGGTAGACGTGGCAAATGCCTCACAGCGGCAAGATAAACTACTACTTCATGCAAAAGGGACAGATCAAAGTTAAAGTCTCTAAGGCGAGAATTATTTAAAGTCTCTTTCTCTCGATTAGAGAAAGCGTCAAAGTCTCATTCAAAATGGCATCGAACATCAATTGGCATCGTAGAAGATGGCAAAATGACGAAGTCGGCAAGATGGGCCATAATGGCTGCAATGTCTGCAAAATGGCGGGTATCGGGCTCGTAATGGCTAGTAATGGCTGATGCCCAATAGGTAATGGCTGCAAAAATGGCAAATGGCTGCTTTCTTCTTGTGCACCCGGTTTAAATAGACAACAGTCCAAATCCAGTAGGGTCTTCCATTGGAGGGTTCATAGGTTGGCTTCAAATTGTCCAATCAAAAACAACAGTTCTCAAGCTTCTACCTAGGCATACATTATCCTTGGAGACGGTTACGTAAGTTGCAACATTTTATACCAATTAACTCACTTTCAGAGCTTCCATTGTCCGCACCTGCAGATTGACCTTGGAGCAAATGATGATGGGCTAGGTCCCCCGCGACTTTCCCGGGATCTCGGAGCTTGCGAATGGAAAGAATGGAGGTGTGAAATCGGCGTTGGCGGTACTAGTGACGGTATGAGTGAAGTCAGGGTTTTTGCGCTTGCACAGCCTATTGCCGCAGATTGTTTGAAAAGGTTGCGAGGATTTTAGAGAATACCGGAGGTGCTACTCCGAGTGTAGGAGTAGGGAAGTCGTCGAACTTCATAGAGAATAGCGGAGGTGCGACTCCGAGTGTGAGAGTAGGGAAGTCGTCGAACTTCATGTGCATGTGGCGCTTTGTGCAGAAAAAGGTCCACGTGGTTGTTGTTGTTGAGACGGGCCCTGCGAGGTCAAGAGACTCCGGAGTATGTTGAAAAGTGTATGAGACACTTGGTTTATGTTGTGGTCTGGTCGGTTTAGTAGGTTGACCGGGCGTGTTCAACGAGTCGGTACGTGTGTTAAGGGAGTGAAAGAAAACTTCGACTTCGGGCTTTGACAAATTCTAAGTGCACTAGAATAGATCACTGACAAGTTGAGAGCAGAGTCTGCGGGTCAGATTTGCTTGCGAAAGTGGGGACTGAGAAAGATGGAATAACTGCCGAGGCTAGTAAAAATCCCTAAGGTCCTGAAGCGATTGTGTTACCCTTCCTGTAGTAAACCGACAGATCTGTTTTACTATTATTTTTTTTGGTAGCTCGCGATACATGCCAGAAGTTGTTACGAGAGGAGCTGAGTGAAGGAGGACTAGCCGCGAGGCTTTGTCAGCCGCAGTGTGTGTGAGTGTGACGTCACTAGGAGCCGCGCTGGGATAGGTTGGTTACAGAGAAGGGTCGCGCACGGATTGGACGCAGTCCGTGGGGCTCGATTGGAAGGGGAAAGGCAAGCGAAGAGTATTCCGGGAATTAAAGTCACTTATTGATTACAAACTTTGTGAAATAAAAGACGAGAAAATGAAATTTTTTAAAGCATTAAAGAGTGCGATGAAGGGGGAGTCTTACATTAAAGCGAGCGTAGGAGAGGAGACGCCACCCGAAGGTACACCAGCTTACATTGTAATGGAGGAAAAAGGGGTAGCTCCGTGTCTTTGGCTAAAGCAATGGCACAAGCTGACAGAGAAACATGGGAGCGTAGCGTTCCCGATCCATGGGACATTCAATATAAGGATCCTAGAGAATTTGAGATTCGCGATGTACGACATGAAGGTACCTCCAAGGCCAGCACAGTTTGAGGCTCTAGCGATTTGGGAACTAATGGCTAGACAGCAACAGCAAAATAAGTTCGAGACCAGAATAAGGAAGGTAGAAAAGACACTAGCGGACGCTAGGTGGGATAATGCACAGAAGGTGTGGAGGTCAGATGTATTGCAGGGGATAAAATTGTTTCCCGCAATTACTAAGGAAGAAGAGGCGACAGGCAAGAAAGTTACCTGTAAGACAAACAGGAGGTGTTCCAAAGATAGAGAGGACGAGGAAAAGTTGAGAAGAGAAGAGGAGTTAGAGGATGAGGAGTTAATCATGCAATTGCTGAACGACCGTCCACCACCTTATGCAGAGAGTGGACAAGGTCCAAGTACCAGTTCTGCCCCTCAGGCACCGGTACAGAATAATGAAACTCCGAGTTCAGAAACGCCATCGGGATCTAAGGACCCGAGTTTACTGTTCACCCCGCAGATACCGCAGGTTAGGAGAATATATCCAGATGTGCCTATATTGAAAACAGCAGAAAATTATCAGCCGCAGGTCCCAAGGTACTACAGCAGTGACAACAGTACGGGAATGACCCTAGATCCAACCGTAACGGGAGTACAGAATGGTCGCAACCCAACATTGGCACAAGCTGAATCAACCCAGTTTTTGATGCCTCAAAAGCAGATGCAGGGGGGAAACGCACATGCTCAGATGACGGGGAGTCAGATGGGCATGCCGGCAATGATGACCCATAGTATGGGAATGAACATGTCTCAGAACATGGGGAATGGACAGAACGCAGATGCGATATCCCTACCCATTACTGTAGGTCCACCGGTACCTTTGTACATTCAGCCTAACTCAGGTATGAGCGGTCAAGGATCAATGGTGCAGAGTGGGACGGAAAGGAGGTGCATACAAAACACTCCAGAGACAACTCCGATAGCGGCTCTGCCAACTGGATCTGGGTCCTTGATGGAGTTTAGTCCCATATGTGCTCAGTCAACAGTGGTGAGGTCGAGTCCCCCACTGATGATACCGCTATCATCGAACACTGAAAAGTTGCCGCAACCATCAATGGCAGTCGATGTGAATGCTACACTGATGGGGTTGAATGCGCAACAGCTGACACAGTGGTTCAACAGTCTGAATTCCACACAAAGCTCAGCCAGTGGGAAGGGAGAGGACTATCTGAATAGGGTCAGGTTGAACATGGAAGCACAAGAATTGGTGGAAGGGACTATGGGTGTGAATAGGTTAGAGTCCTACTCAGAAGAAGAGCTGAGGTATCTATGTCCCAGGATTACGAGAGAAGTGAACAAGGTACATAGAAGGTTGCAAGAAATAGCAGACAAAAATGGGGTTGAGATAGACAAGACAAAACACTTGAGCAGGAGCTATAGATTGGATTTCGGGACCACAGACTTTGAACACATGAGGTCAGCAGGCATGAAAACGCACCTTAGAGAATTGCTGCAGAGTGCCCAAGTGTGGAGGTGCTTAGACAATGGGAAAGCAGATGGGTAAAGAGAAAGGAAAAGAAGAAAGACAGTGCCCCAGAGCACAATGAGAAAAGGCCACAGAGTAGTGATGCAATAACCATGTTACCAATGAGGGAGACAGCAGGGGGAAAATTAATACATGTACCGTGGCACAGAAGCGACATTCAGTCTTTTACGGATGATTTTCCCAAACTGAGAGAGAAACCGATTGAATGGTATCAACAGACTGATAGGTTTGTGAAGCTTGCAAAATGTCTTTGGGAAGACCTGAACACCCTCTTTGAGATTGTGGTTCTGGCAGATTTGTGGGAGGATTGCAAAAGAGCTGTAGGTTGGCCGACAAGTGAACCAGAGAGAGACAGGGATACGGGTGCACCATCACCTATGGTGATGAGCTTGTACTATAAGGTGATTGAGCATTTGAAGACGAAGGTTGCCGCGAAAAATGAGGATTGGCAGAAGATTGATCGAACTGCCCAAGAGGCTAAAGAGTCGATTCATGGTTACTATGAGAGGTTGTTGAAGGCGTTCAAGAACTACAGTGGCACGGAAACAATAGAGGCGAAGGACATGCTTCATTTCGTGTTTAGATTTGTGGAAGGGCTGAGACCAGAGATAAGTCAGATGATAAAGACGCATTTGATTTGTTGGCAGTCGAAACCGATTGATGAGGTGTTGAATTATGCGAAATACTGTAGCGACGAAATTGAAGTGAAGCAGAAAAGGTTGAAAGAGAAAGTGATGATGATGCAACTTAAAGCAGCTCAGACAGGTCTGCAAGGGTTGCAAGGGTTCCAACAGCAGGTACCGCAACCGCAGCCGCAGCTGCAGGGAAATATGATGTTTCAGCCACAGGAGAGAGGCAGAGGCAGAGGAGGTTTTGGGAATAATGGTCCGGATTTGAACACTGTTGTGACTCTGAATGGTGTGCAGGCATTGAAAAAGGTGATGCCGTGTCACGTGTGCGGAATCGTCGGAAATTGGAAACGCGAGTGCCCGATGGTGGTGCAGGAAGGTGCAGGTGTTGGTCAGCAAAACAATGATGTCAATGCATTCCAGACAATGAGGGGACCGAAAATGAGAGGTCCAAACCCAAATTTTCAGACCATAAATCAGCTGCAGGGATTACAGCCCATGCAGCCGCAACAGATGCAGATGCCCCGTATGCAGGTGACGCAAATGCAGCCAATGCAACAGCAGTTTCCCATGGTACCTAATCAGCAAATGCAAATACCTTTGGCACCAATGAGTCAGCAGCAAGTGATGGTTCCTCCACAGGTCTCGGGTCAGGTGATGAGTACAAATGGCACAGTACAACAGTTCCCATTACACAGTGAGAATGGAATAAACAATGTATGGGAGAGTGAAAGTTCAGATGAGGAGGGAAATTGTGTGCTTGCAGCATCCTTGGAAGTTGATCAAAAGGGTCCATATGTGGAGGGAAGAGTTATGGGTCATAGTGATTCATTCTTGGTTGACACAGGAGCCACACGTTCAACTGTTAGGAGCATTGAAGTACCAAATTTGCCACTCTCAGGGAGAACAGTTCAAGTAGTGGGAGTAGCAAACAGGCACCTGACGAACCCAATCACAGATCCAGTACCAGTCAGCATTGGTAACTATCAAGGGTTACATAAATTTGTGGTATGTGACTCAAGCCCGATAGCACTGTTAGGGAGAGACCTATTGTGCAAATTGGGATGTTCGATTATGTGTTCGAACGATGGAATTAGAATTCAGACGAGCAGTGATGGGGAAGAAGAGGACAGTGTAGAAGGGGATGAGATGGAAACTGTCGATGAAGAGTATCCTCTGATTAGCCTTTTCCCAATGATAACTGAAGAAGATATTCCAGCTGAATTACGGGAAACCGTCGGAAAGGAAGTGTGGGATATGACAGGGAAAGAGGTGGGATTGATGAAAGGAGTGGAACCAGTGAAAGTGACTGTAAAACCCAATGTAACCTTTCCCCAGACCCCACAATACCACATGGCACAAGACACCCTCATGAAAGTTGCCCAACTCATTGACGAGTTTGTAAAACAGGGAGTACTGAAAGAAGTGTTAAGCAGTCCATGTAATTCACCAATCATGGGACTAATAAAGCCGAGTGGAAAGGTCCGAATTGTGCAGGACTTGAGGAAAATAAATGACATCATAGTTAAATGTTGCCCTGTCGTACCGAATCCAGCTGTGATAATGTTTCAAGTCCCTTGCGATGCCGAGTGGTTCTCAGTCATCGACTTGTCACAGGCATTCTTTTCGGTGCCTCTTCATGAGGACAGCCAATTTCTCTTTTGTTTCAAATTCTTAGACAGAGTTTACAGTTGGTGTCGAATTCCTCAAGGGTTTTCTGAGTCACCGTCAATTTTCAATCAGATTCTAAAGAAAGACTTGGAAGCATTGGAATTGCCATTCGAGTCAACCCTAGTACAATACATCGATGACTTACTGATTGCATCTAAGACCGAAAGTGGCTGCACAGCCGATACCATTGTTCTACTGAACTATTTGGGAAGGAATGGACACAAGGTGTCTCCTTCCAAGTTGCAGTTCTGTCAGAAGAAAGTAAAATACTTGGGTCATCAAATAGAGAAAGGGTCAAGGAGAATAATGAAGGAAAGAATAACAAGTGTACTTCAAATGAGTCCACCAAAGACGAGGAGGGAGGTGAGGAAGTTTTTGGGGATGGTGAGCTACTGTCGCCAGTGGATTCCCAACTTCTCAACTCTAGCCAAGCCTTTACTGAAACTGACCCAGAAGGATGCCTTGGATCAAATTGAGCTGAAAGGAGATGAGATGGATGCTTTTATCGAATTGAAAGAATGCATGTGCAGGGCTCCAGCTTTAGGTATGCCTGATTACACAAAGCCTTTCACATTGTTTTGTCATGAGCGTGATGCATGTTCTTTGTCTGTCTTAACTCAAGCCCATGGTGGCATAAACAGACCAGTAGCGTATTTTTCAGCTACTTTGGATCCGGTCGCAGCAGCACTTCCAGGGTGTTTGCGCGCCGTAGCAGCAGTTGGTATCAGCCTCACTCAGAGTGAAGGAATAGTGATGGGACATCCAGTAACAGTCATGGTCCCTCACTCAGTCGAGATACTATTGACCCGCTCCCGAACGCAACACATGACTGGAGCAAGACTCACAAGATATGAGACAATAATTCTGGGCTCACCGAATGTGCAGCTGAAAAGGTGCACTACGTTAAATCCAGCAACCTTGCTTCCTGGTGAAAATGCTGAAATTGAGAACGCTGAAGACGTCGAGCATGACTGCCTTCAGGTGACTGAATTTTGCACAAAACCTCGACCTGACATTAAGGATACTAAGCTTCATGAAAATGACCAAATTGTTTTTGTTGATGGTTCATGTCTAAGAGATGGGATGGGAATTTTGAAAGCAGGATATGCTGTATGTACTGTAACAGGTGTCTTGGAAGCATCCTGGCTTCAAGGAGTGAATTCTGCACAAGTAGCAGAGCTTGTAGCCCTTACAAGAGCATGCCAATTGTCTACATTGATGAAAGTTACCATTTACACTGATAGTCAGTACGGGTTTGGAATTGTACACGACTTTGGGCAACTATGGTCACAGAGAGGTTTCCTGACTTCTTCAGGGTCCCCAGTGAAAAACGGGGAGAGAATAAGGGAATTGTTACACGCCATTCAGATGCCAGCCGAAGTTGCAGTGGTAAAGTGTAGTGCTCATACAAAAGGACAGGACTATGTTTCTCTGGGAAATGCATATGCGGATCAAGTCGCAAGATTTTGTGCCTTGAACTGCATATTACTTAGGGATGAATGGAATTCGATAAGTGAACCAGAACTCGAACCAGCTGAAGCATTTGCCTTGAAGGTCGTGGATACAATGGATGAACTAAAAGCATTGCAGAATAGCGTCAGGGAGGATGAAAGAGATTCCTGGATTAAGTCACAATGCACAAAGAGACCAGATGAGTTATGGGTTTCAAATGAGGGAAAATTTGTTTTGCCAAATGGTCTCTTATCGCAGCTAGCGCGGTTCTATCATGGGCAGGCTCACCTAGGGAGAGATGCCATGATAAGATTGTTCAAAACTGATTGGTTTAACCCCAGATTCCGTCAAGCTGCAGAAGCAGTTTGCCATCGATGTGTCATTTGTCAGCAGATGAACCCGGGGAAGGGAAAGGTTGTGAACGCGAGCCACATTGGTAGGGCGAGTGGCCTGTTCAGCAGAATGCAGATGGACTTTATTGAGATGCCTGTGCATGGAGGTCTGAAGTATGTGTTGGTGATTGTGTGCATTTTTAGTCACTGGATTGAAGCATACCCCACACGTAGAAATGACAGCCTTACAGTTGCAAAACTATTGTTGAGGGAGTTGATACCACGTTTCGGATTCCCGATCTCTTTAGAATCAGATAGAGGAAGTCACTTCAATAACGAGGTGATAAAGTTACTTTGCGCAGCGCTGAACATTGAGCAAAAACTGCATTGTAGCTATCGCCCTGAAGCCTCAGGACTGGTGGAACAGATGAATGGTACAGTGAAATCAAGAATGGCGAAAATATGTGCATCGACAAATTTGAAATGGCCTGACGCATTGCCTTTGGTGTTAATGTCAATGAGAAACACCCCTGACAGAAAGACTGGATTGTCCCCGCACGAAATTCTCATGGGCAGGGCCATGAGACTTCCTGCAGTTCCCGCAAACACGCTTTTGAATATTACAGATGATATGGTGTTAGACTACTGCAAAGGTCTGGCTGACGTGGTTCGCTCTTTCTCTCACCAGGTGGAAGCAACCACCTTGCCACCGATCCAAGGTCCAGGACACACACTGAAAGCAGGTGACTGGGTCGTGATAAAGAAGCACGTGAGGAAGTCGTGTCTGGAACCCCGTTGGAAAGGCCCTTTCCAAGTGATCCTGACGACTACTACCGCTGTGAAGTGTGCGGGAGTTCCCAACTGGATTCACGCCAGTCATACAAAGAAAGTGTTGTGTCCCACAGATGAGGAAGTTGAAGCGCTGAAACTGCCAGTGCCTGATAAAACAGTGCCGAGCGCTGAGACAGAGCAAAGCAGAACTGAAAGTGAACAGGCAGGAACAGGAGAGAGAGAAATATTCTCAGAGGACGAAACAACCGACTCACTTGGGGAAGACCAAGGAGAAACCTCAGACAGCGACGAAGCAGCTGAGGGTAGCAAAGAGCCTGAAGCAGCTGAAGGTGACAAAGAGCCTGAAGCAGCTGAAAGTGATAAGGAGCCTGACGAAAGTAACGGTGACGAAGGGCTCGAAAGAGGTGAAGAAGCAGGAGAGCCTGATCAGAGGAGGGCTTTCCCAGAAGCAGACGGTACAGAAAAGGAGAAAGAGAACGTGATTGATTCCCCAGAAGGAGGGGATAAGGCAGAACAGAACGAAACTGTTCAAGCTTCCACAGAAGAGATCGCAGGTCCATCAAGTGGACACGGTGCAAAAAGGAGACTAAGTATATCACCAATAAAACTAAGAACTAGAGAAAAATTGAACGACAGAGAAAGGCCAAAAGTGAAAGAGAAAAGAAAGGAAGTGTCTGTCGTGGTACCGACATCAAATGAAGGAAAAGACTTGGCCAAAGAGGAAAGTACCAGTGAGGCAGAATCGAAAAGAGAAGCAAAATTGAAAAGGAAAAGGATACCAAACAGGAGAGATTCCGGTCCAGAATGGGCATATGCAGTCAATGACGATTGGACCGACGAATTTGTATCTCTAAGCCTCGAGAACGAAGAAGAAGAGATACCAATAGAAAATAAAAGTTTTATGGACACTGTTGATTGAAAGGGTGATAAATGACATTGCTTGCTATAAACATTACGTGATACAACCAGCTGAGACATTGCTAAACCGGATGAGACATTTGCTGAACTGATAAAAGACTGAGTTATTGATTGAACTTTGAAAAAAAAAAAAAAAAAAAAAAGACTGAGTTATTGCCGAATGGAGACAAATGCTGCTAACCGATAAGTGACTGGGCTCCTGAAGAAAACTGTGTGAACACTGCGCTCGTTCAGCTTTGTAACTAATTTGCTAAATCGTTTCTTTATAGGTGCTTCTAGCTCTCTGATTCTATACAGATCATGGCTACACAAAACAGTAGAGTGAAATATTGTAAATATGCGTGTATAGGCTTGATAACTGCATGTGTACTAATAATAATGGCAATAGTGCTTGCTACACGTGGAAAGGGTGAGAATGAGACAATTGATGCTTCTACTTTTGCTCCTGTTACTGTCACTGAACTAACCGCATTGAAAAGACTAGAATTAGATGAGAGACACTTGCATGATAAGAAGGAGCTTTCGTATAATGTTTTCTATCGCCTGCTAACAGAATATGTTGAGACTATGGATGCGAAAGATTGTTATGTGTGTACACAGATACCGACATCAGTAAAGGAAGGGGTGACATCACCACATGCCTCTTACATACGGGATTACATGTAGTATAGTAACTTCTAGATTTTATGGTCAAACTAACATACAGTATTTTTATTCAAATTATGATGTTACCTTTGCATATGTTCCTATAATAACGCAGCTAATCCAGATTGCTAAGGATTGGGATGCTAAAATAATGAGGGAATTTTTCGAGCCAATGCAACCTTTTGAAACAGCTCACGCACATAGGGAAAACCTTACATGCTCACTCACTGCAGTAGAAATAAGCTTTTTAGATCGCACATTTGATAGAAGGGCACAAATGAATGCGAAATTAGAAAAAGAGCTAAGTAAGAGGACTTCAGTAGATCATTATGATTTTGCCGCAATAAAAACACAAGGGAGAATAGCTTTAGATGCTTGGCATGTAGGGAAATTTTGTATATATCGTGGTGAATCTTATTATGATAACATTTTTGTGGGAGCAAGTGAGTGTAAACATACGTTTATCTTTAAACCCAAATGGACATTCATGATGAACGGACTTGACCCTGTCATACCTGGTGTATATTACATTTGTGGGCATAATGCCTATTATCGTCTTCCAAAGGGATGGTGGGGGAGATGTTATTTGGGTATAGTGTTCCCAAAGGTTTATCAACTGGATGACCTATCGATGATTCCAAAGACGTCTGGATCCCATCGTATCCAGAAAAGAGAGACCGCAGCTGCTGTGGTAGGAGATATATTTGGAGCCATGATTCCTTCATTGGGAGTTGTGTTGAATTCCATCAAAATAAGAAAGTTGTCTACTATAGTGGATAACATGTTGACAAAGTTTTCAGGTGCTATGATCCTGATGGATGCTGAACTTGCAGCAGAAAGAGCTATGACTCTTCAAAACAGGCTTGCCTTAGACATCCTTTTAGCAAAGGATGGCGGCGTTTGCAAAATGCTTGGTGCGCGTCACTGTTGCACCTATATACCGGACAACAGTGTGAAGATTAAAACAATGCTTGCTAATCTAACAAAAGAGAGTGCAGACTTGAAGGAACTGAAAGAACCAGGAGTTTGGGAGAAGGTTGGAAAGGGAATTGCTTCAGTGGGAAATTGGCTTGGTGGCATTTGGAATGGAATATTACTCAAAATAATACAGGGAATATTAATAGTACTAATTTGCATTTTTGGGATTTGGGGAATAAAAAGGGGAATAATAATGATAATGGAAAGAATTAAGAGAAGGAAGGAAGAGAAAATGATGAAAAGAATGGCAGAAGAATACAAAGCAAAAACTAGGGGAACTAAAAGGAAAAGAGAACTGACAGAATTTTAATGGAATAAAATTTGTGGGAATAGTTTTGTGTGATGACAAGTAGTCATCAGAGGAGGGATTGATGACGCTGCAATGAAGGTTTTACATTTATTAGTGCATAAACGTAGTGCTGCAATAATCGAGTGTGATTTTAACCGAACTAATAAAGATTGTACGGGGACAAAATGTGCCCTCAGAGTAGTTCGCCAACATTTAGAAGCGTGCTTTATATAACGTGATGTATTAGAATTGTACGAATCTGACATAACCGCAAACGTGTGCTATGAATTGCTTGTTTGAAATGTTTTAGCTTAGCATAACTTTAGTGGAGGCTTCGGCCTAGTTGCCTTGTCTCAGGATTTGGATGCTCGTATTTTTCCAATGTGCTAATAAACGTGTATTTCTGCTTGAAGCTGTACTTTTCCACTGAGATCGTTCACATGCTTATCTTAAGGTTTCGTGCCAGCCTGGCATCTTCTTCTTTGCTCCAAGGTCAATCTGCAGGTGCGGACAATGGAAGCTCTGAAAGTGAGTTAATTGGTATAAAATGTTGCAACTTACGTAACCGTCTCCAAGGATAATGTATGCCTAGGTAGAAGCTTGAGAACTGTTGTTTTTGATTGGACAATTTGAAGCCAACCTATGAACCCTCCAATGGAAGACCCTACTGGATTTGGACTGTTGTCTATTTAAACCGGGTGCACAAGAAGAAAGCAGCCATTTGCCATTTTTGCAGCCATTACCTATTGGGCATCAGCCATTACTAGCCATTACGAGCCCGATACCCGCCATTTTGCAGACATTGCAGCCATTATGGCCCATCTTGCCGACTTCGTCATTTTGCCATCTTCTACGATGCCAATTGATGTTCGATGCCATTTTGAATGAGACTTTGACGCTTTCTCTAATCGAGAGAAAGAGACTTTAAATAATTCTCGCCTTAGAGACTTTAACTTTGATCTGTCCCTTTTGCATGAAGTAGTAGTTTATCTTGCCGCTGTGAGGCATTTGCCCCGTCTACCCCTGCCCCTTTGCCCCGTCCCATGCTGATCGAGAAACGGTACCTGTGAGACGAAGACTTCCTTGAATGCTGATTGAAATTGGTAAATATGAAAGGAAATTGTACAATTGCATTGTGTTTCTTTTAGGTAACCAACTGCTGATTTTTGATAAGAGCCTTAGCTAGGAGTTTTCCAAATTAATGTTACTAAATTGTTTTTGCATGAAGTCCCACATGCCGATGCTAATTTGAGGTTAGATGAGGATTCCTTTTGTTGCACGATGCAATTTGAGACCTTGTTATGCTGACCAATGTATGCAATTAGCTCATTACAGATTATAGTTTTAGTGATTTGCGTTGTTATTATCGAATGCATTGTTATTCAAATGCTGCATAGATTGCATCTTTTCCGCCGTTATGGACAGCTACTAATGTTCATTTACGTATATCATTTGGTGTTAAGACACATCTATATTGTGCTAGCTTTGTTAATATAGGGAAATAAATTCATTAACTTTGAATAAACTGGTGTGGTTATTCATGACCGAAAGGTCATGGTTCGTCGAAATGTTTTCTGGATTAATTGTTAAGTGTTATGTTGATCAGGGCATTGCTTATGTTCGTTATTGATTATTGATTAGATCAAATTGATTAAAATTGATTGATCTCGGGGGAAGAGAGTCCCACTTGGTCAAAAGATTCATCGACCCAAGAGCGTCCAAAGTACAGGTAATTTATTAGGCTGGAACGCTCTATCATAAGTACATTAAAAAATGTATGCTGCATTTAAGGCAGGCGTGTTCATTAGTGAGCGAAACATTTGGAACTTGCGTATGTATTCGAGGACCGCGATGCCGAAACGTATTGTATTTAAAAATGCACAACATGCATCGAAGCTGTAAATGGCTGCCAAATGCACATTCACATTTGGGACTGTTGGGTTTGTGAAAGGACATACACGGTTGAGAATTGCATGGAATGTGTGAGGACATATATGCATGCTCTTGAAAGCTACTTTCCAATGTGCATGAGTGTTTGATAATCGTTGCTTGTGTTTTGAAAAGTGCATCAAGAAAATTATTTTATCAAAATGCTCATTCTAAATTGTATACGACTGTATGTATGGAGTGTTTATTGAATTATAGGAACATCAGGATTTCTAGCAACTGTACATCATTCTTCAAAGTCAATGCAGTCATCTGTCAATCAAGAAGAAGAGGTTTCCCAGTATCTGCCCATTTCACTTGTTGTTGTTATGCCCAGTCAAAATCCAAATGCCCATCTTAAGTTAGTAGAAAGGTGCATGTTGGAGAAGATAGAAAACTCGTCATTGCACCAATGATGTGTATTGACGTCTTTGCGACGGCATGAAGTAGTGGTCAAAATTAATTGAACGACACATGATTGCACACTATGGATAGGCAGTTGTATAGTGATAAATGTTGACACCAATATTCTTTGACACCACGGCTTCGGCTCGAGAGTCCCCAATTTGACATCTATATGCATCCTGGAAACTACAGAGAAAAAATAGTTCACAAATGTTAGTACCTTAGCCAAACCCGTCACCATACTGGGGCGTGAAAGCTAGCTCACGTCTATGGCATTTCAAATCATTGCTCCAGTAAGTCTCACGGAGTGACCTTCTGTCGTCACGCACCGGTATCTGCCATTACATCCCATGCGCCTGATCACACACACTCAGATTGTATTGCAGCACCCAGAAATCAGCATTCAAAATTAGCTCCCGATCTTGAAACCTTTAACTAAACTTCCCTCGGCGAAGTTCGTTGGTAAACAGCATTTCGTTAGTTCTGAGAGGGGGTTAGTGGCGACCACCTCGTACAGGTTAAGATTTAGGCAGCACAGCAGTGGTTTAGCGTCTTGGTTTAGCATTAGAGAGCCTGGTGAGTGCAGTTGAAAAGAGTAAAGGGTGAGATTGTTACCTTTGGAGGGTACACCCCATGGTCTGGAGCGCAGGCATAGAGATTTAAGACTCGGCGGACGGGTTACTCCGTCACAACGGTGACGGATATCCCGTCCGCCAAAATCTAAATCCCATTAAAGCTCATGGGATTTAGATTTTGACCGGCGGAATATAGATCACCGTTGTGAGGAGTAACCCGTCCTACGAGTTCTAAATCATGCCCTCTGAATCAGTATTGTCGGTACCGGGGAGATGAAGGGAGAGGGAACCAACAAGACTATCACTGGTGCACACTTAAGGTGCTTCGTTCTCATGATATTTTATTTAATAAAACAGAGCCTAAATGCTACTTGAGCAAAGGTCAGTTTATGTGAGGACACCGATACTACCCAGAAACACACCTCATACACGAACACACTTCCTCCAAATGGCCAGATGTGTGTCTTTGTGCTCTTTCTTGGTTCCTGGTATGATTTTGCTCTTTATGAACATTTTCCATTTCATTAAATGTTGAATGCAGTTCATTAAAACACTTTATGGTAAAACACAGTTTCTGTCTGCTTTACTTGTTTTATTTGGCTGGTTTATGGCTACTCTGTTCGTGAAGCCAATGCTGTCTTTGTGCTCTTTTCAAGTGCTGACAGATTTTTCATGTAATCAAGGGGCGTCAGGAATGTCCTCAGTGCTACAAGTATGCTGGACACTGGCCATCTCTATGACAAGATATTGCGCTGCCTCGCCTTCCCGTACAGGAAAGGGAATACGCGTGGTGCGGGGGAGAGCTGCAAAGTTGTTAGTTCAGGCACAAGCCATTGGAAAGGAAACGGTGTCTACAAAATTAAAAGAAAGTCTGACAAATGCACTAGGGTATAAAACCACAAAACAATAAAACATACTTTAAAACCACAAGATACAAATTACCCTATTTAAAGGAGATCAGAGGCTTTGGTGTAAGTGCTGCTACAAGTCATTCTAAACTTTTCCCCAAATGACTGTTTCAGTATGATGCAGGGGTTTCACCAAGTCTGCTTAAGGTGTGGGCCAAGAAATCATTAATGCTAGCATTGTTGCTATTGGCTAAGGCACACCAAACATGTCAGTGTTTCAAGTGTTCACTTAATGTTTTTTTTTAAAATAAATTCGTCTAAGACCTACTTTAAACATTCCATAATATTTTAAACCAGGTTTCATAAACTTTAACTGAAGTTATAAGTTTCAAAACTATAAAGCAACCTTTAACACTACCCGTGAGCCGGTCTTTGCACATTCAAGTGCAGACATTGACCTTGTAGTTTGTGAGTTTACAGCAATACAAAAAGATGATTGAGGGAGCGCTGTAACTTTTCAAACACTTGCCCCAAATCACAGATCTGGGTTAGATCCATCGTTCTTTTGCTCATCATGCCACCCCAGTTTGGACCCAGCAATATGCAAATCAGTCTTGACCCTGCTCCCAGTGGGAACAGTCCATCCTGAACTGCCAGGCCAGGTCATTCCAGGACTGGAAACATGCATCTTGGGACCTGATTCTGGACGTTACCTCCTCATCAGCCAGGCTAGCTTGAATCCAGTGGCTCAGTGAACAAGGGACCCATGTCCGGGGCACACCCTGACCACGTAGGGTGACTTTGGCAACGCAAAAGGATGATGGACGGAGTGTTGAAACTTTTCAAACACTCACCCCCAGTCACAGATCTGGGTTAAATTCATCGTTCTTTTGCTCCCTATGCCACTCCAGTTTGGACCCAGCCTTTGGCAAATCAGTCTAAACCCTGTTCCCAATGGGAACAGTCCAGCCAGAACTGCCAGGTCAGGTCCCCTCTGAACTGGAAACAGGCATCCTGGGTCTGGTTTTGGGGTATTGCGCCTCATCAGCCAGGATACCTAGAATCCAGTGGTGCAGCGAGCAAGGACCCATGTCTGGGCATACCCTACCCACTGAGGCCCATATTTATACTTTTTTAGCGTCGCATTTGCATCAGTTTTTTTATGCAAAAGCGGGCACAAACTTACAAAATATAATTGCATTTTGCAAGTTTGTGCCACTTTTGCGTCAAAATATGATGCAAGTGCGGCACTAAAAAAGTATAAATATGTTATGTTAAGTTGCTTATATAGCGCTTGGCTACCCGAAGGCCTCCCAGCGCTAAAGGAAAAATCTCCATAATTATGATTACAAAACATAATATTTTAGAACAGCCAGGTTTTTAATGCTTTCTGAGAATTAACTGGTTAACCGAAGGCTAAAAGGGAGGAAGTTCCACAGTTTAGCTCCAAGGTAGGCCATCGTGGTACCTCCCCATCTCGATTTTTTAAGTCTAGGTATGGTGGCAAGCACTGCTGATGCAGACCTAAGTTCTCTGGTGGGAGTATAAAAAGATGTGAGGGTCTTTAGATAGAGGGGGCCTCAATTGTATAGTTACCTATGGATACAGCACAGGGTTTTAAACGCTATGCGCTGTTCCACTGGGAGCCAATGAAGTGAGGAAATGGCGATTTTATCCGAGGCATGCCTCGGTATTTCTAATAGAAGCTAGGCTGCAGCATTATGAACCACTTGTAATTTCCTTTTAACATATTTAGGAGAACCAAGAAACAGTCCATTGCCATAGTCCAGTCGAGAAATAACAAGGGCCTGAATGATGAGTCTTTTTGCCAAAAACGGAAGTTTAGCAAAAATCTTCCTCAGAAGCCTCATTAAACCGAAGCAGGTGGCAGAGATTTTTTTAGCTTGATGTTCCAGGGTAAGCTGGGGATCTAGCCAAACTCCTAGACTTTTAATGCAGGCAGCTCACCCAAGGAGATAAGCAGCCTAGGGTTCGTGCCCGGGCAGGGACACTGACCCAATATCATTACTTCTGTTTTATTTCTGTTTAATTGGAGCATACTTTCGTTTATCCATCTTGACACTGCCTGTAGACAAAGAGACAATGAGCGTTCATCAGGATCTGAATTAGAGGAAAACGAAACCACTAGCTGGGTGTCATCTGCATAAAAAACTAGGGAGGTTCCGAATAGCTCCACTATCTTGGCCAGGAGTGCCATATAAATATTGAATAATGTAGGACTGAGGGAGTAGCCCTGTGGCTAACCACAGTTGCATTTAAACCTGCTGGAAGGATAAGAGCGATCAAGAACCTGAAATGATCTTCCCTTCAGAAATGACGAGTGCCATCTTAGTGCGTCTTACTCGATTCCCATCTCCTTCATCCTCTGACACAGCAAATGATGATCTGCTGTATTAAAGTCCGCAGTGAGATCAAGGAGTACAATTGCCATAAGGTGCCCCTATATGCTTCCTATATGGACCTTAGGGCACACAAGGCAATATCAAAAAATAAAATGATGGACGAGTGTAAAATGTTCAAACACTCACCCCAGTCACAGACCTGGGTATAATCCATCAGTATTTTGCTTGCCACCACCCCCCCCCTCAGTTTTGACCCAGCTATATGCAAATCAGTCTTGACCCTGCTCCCTATGGGAGCAGTCCAGCTGAAACTGCCAAGCCAGGTCCTCCCTGGACAGGACTCAGGCATCCTGAGACCAGTTTCAGGGTGTCACCCTTCATCAGCCAAACTAGGTTGAGTCCAGTGGAGCAGCAAGCAAGGAACCCACGTCTGGGCATACCCTAGCCACTTAGAGAGCACAAGGCAATATCACAAAATAAAATGATAGACAGAATGTTGAAACTTTTCAAACACTCACCCCCAGTCACAGATTTGGTTTGAATCCATCGTTATTGAGCTTGCCACATCACCCCAGTTGAGACCCAGGTATATGCAAATCTGCTTTCACCCTACTCCCTCTGGGAACAGTCCAGGTCCTCACTGGACAGGACTCAAGCATCCTTGGACCAGTTTCAGGGTATTACCCTTTATCAGCCAGGCTAGCTTGAATTCAGTAGCGCAGAATGCAAGAAACCCACTTCTGGGCATACCCTAGCCACTTAGGTGCACAAGGCAATATCACTAAATAAAATGATTGTCGGAGTGTTGAAACTTTTTAAACACTCAACCTCAGTCACAGATCTGGGTTTAATCCATCGTTATTTTGCTTGCCTCATCACCCCAGTTCGGACCCAACTGTATGCTAATCAGTCTTGACCCTGCCCCCTATGGGAACAGTCCAGCCCGAACTGCCAAGCCAGGTCCTCCCTAGACAGAGTCAAGTATTCTGGGATCGGTTTCATGGTATCACCCTTCATCAGCCAGGCTAGCTTGTGTCCAGTGAGCAGTAAGCAAGGGACCCATATCTGGGCATACCCTAGCCACTTAAGGCGCACAAGGCAATATCACAAAATAAAATGATGGCAACTTTAGCAACATAAAAGGATGATGGAAGGAGTGTTAAAACCTTTCAAAAACTCACCCCCGTCACAGATCTGGGTTTAATCCATTGTTATTTTTCTTGCCACGTCACCCCAGTTTCACTGGATTCAAGATAGCCTGGCTGATGAAGGGTGATACCCTGAAACCGGCCCTAGGCTGCTTGTTTCCGGTCTAGGGAGGACCTGGCCTGACAATTCGGGCTGGACTGTTCCCAGGGAGAACAGGGTCAAGATTGATTTGCATTTGGCTGGGTCCAAAGTGGGGTGGCATGGTGAGCGAAAGAACCATGGATTAAACCCAGATCTGTGACTGGGGTGAGTGTTTAAAAAGTTTCAACATTCCGGCCATGATCCTTTTGTGTTGCTAAAGTTGCCCTAAGCAGGAAGGGTATGCCCAGATGTGGGTCCCTTGCTCACTGTGCCACTGGATTTAAGCTAGCCTGGCTGATGAAGGGTGATACCCTGAAATTGGACATAGGATGCTTGTTTCTGGTCCAGGGAGGACCTGGCCTAGTAGTTTCGGCTGGACTGTTCTCAGAGGGAACATGGTCACTACTGATTTGTGTATGTCTGTGTCCAAACTGGGGTGGCATGGTGACCAAAAGAACAATGGATTAAACCCAGATCTGTGATTGAGGGTGAGTGTTTGAAAAGTTTCAACACTCCATCCATCATTCTTTCTTTTGTGTTGCTAAAGTTGCCCTAAGTGAAAAGGTTATGCCCAGACATGGGTCCCTTGCTCACTGTGCCACTGGATTCAAGCCATCCTGGCTGATGAAGTGTGATACCCTGAAACCAGTCCTATGATGCTTGTTTCTGGTCCACTGAGGACCTGGCCTGGCAGTTCGGGCTGGACTGTTGCCAGGGGGAACAGGATCAAGACTGATTTGCATATGGCTGGGTCCAAACTGGGGTGGCATGGTGAGCAAAAGAACAATGGATTAAACCCAGATCTGTGATTGGGGGTGAGTGTTTGAAAAGTTTCAGTACTCCATCCATCATCCTTTTGTGTTGCTAAAGTTGCCCTAAGTGGGATAGGTATGCCCAGACGTGGGTCCCTTTGCTCACTGTGCTACTGGCTTCAAGCTAGCCTGGCTGATGAAGGGTGATACCCTGAAACTGGTCATAGGATGCTTGTTTTTAGTCCAGGAAGAACCTGATCTGGCAGTTTGGGCTGGACCATTCCCAGGGGGAACAGGGTCAATACTGATTTGCATATGGGTGGGTCCAAACTGGGGTGACATGGTGAGCAAAAGAACCATGGATTAAATCCAGATCTGTGATTGGGGTGAGTGTTTGAAAAGTTTCAACACTCCATCCATCATCCTTTTGTGTTGCTGAAGATGTACTCGTTCCAGTCTCCCCGTGGCACACTATCCTTGCCCTCTGGGCCACTGGGTCCCTCACTCTTTGTGTTCTTATGACAGGAGATTCTGTAGCCAGAAGCTTAACCTCTCGGCTGTGCCCATCTCCTTCGCCTGCCAGTGCTGATGCTGAAAAACAGAAAGTCAGGTATGGTCATGACATTCACAAGATAACACTTCCACCATACAGTACACATAAGTCAAATTACATCGTGGTCACCACCACCCCCAGGGTAGTAACATTCCTAGCCTCTAATACCAATATAAGTGGGCCCATAGAAATGTTGCAACACGTTAATGTTATCCAACATGCATGGTGTCTACTCTAATGAGACTTCACAATGTACTTCCCTCGCTTACCAAGGGGGATTACCTTGTAACACATGTGAAGATGTTAACCTTTTATGTCATGTGACATGTCAGATGGATATCACAGCCTCACATGCTGCTGTCACTTATCAGATAGCATTAGATAACTAGAGATGACTTGGAAATGTCTGACACCATGTTGCACATAGACACGAATCCCAAGAAATTGCAGGAGACAGAGATCAAGGGCCTACACACCTTACCACCATGTAATTGGGAGTATTGACCTGTTGGTGGATATTAACAATTACCAGAGGTGAAAATGCTGTGTATTGGTACACATGTGACACAGTCACATGTGCAGAATAATATGCAATTTTACTGAGGGTACAACATAATTGATTAACATGCCTCTAAATACATTTCTCTGTGGACACCTGTGTGCTATAGATGGATAAAGTACATCAATGTGTACACAGGAAATCTTTGACAGTTTGCATTTACCACATTGTCAGAGCCAACATTTGGTTTCCTCACTCAATCACCTGAAGGGACAAACATGAGTTGGGTCTGTACTTACCCCCTTGTGGCTGCTGTGCTGCTTTCAAATGCCCATCTAACTCAGGGTGGGCCACTGCCAAAATGCAGGCCTGTAGGGGGGTCATGGTTAGACGCGCACCCCGTCCTCTTTGGGAGGACATCCCCAGCTGGGCCTCTGCGGTAGTTTGGGCCCAGCGTCTCAGGTCTTCCCACCTCTTCCGACAGTGGGTGCTCTGCCATCTGTGGACCCCCCCACAATGGCACACCAGATCCCCTTCTTCTGATGGGTGGTGACCTGCATGGATGACATAGATAAAATAAGGATTTCATGGCTGCATGTACGATGCTAAAACAGGCAGGGTTACTAAGTAGTTAGTACAACAAGCCTAACACAGACTGTCTTTACCATCCCCTCCACTGATTGATGAGCATGTGCAGTCAGGCCGGATGTGAGGTGGAAACAGTCAGACAACATGCATCTCCAGCACTAGCTGTCATGTTATCACATATGACCAGACAGCAAACACATTTGCAAATATGGTAATTCAGGAGGAGTCTGGTATACCAATTCCACTAACCTTGTTCAACAATCGCAAGGTGGGTCAGGGAACATACATCAAACACTCTCCACAATGTCTCAGGACTCAAACTCTGTCACCAAACATTCATACATGACCAGGAACTCATCCCATTCTATCCCAACTTTGACACCCTACAGACTTTAAGGACACAATCTGAAACGTTGCCCATTAGCTGCCTTTGTGCAGTAAACCAAAGTATAGTTGAGCTAATGAAATTTTTGTGCACATGGTGCACTTACCTGCTTCTTTGGTGCAGGTCCCTGTTTGCTCAGGTTCAAAACAGCTGCTGACATGGGACTGATTTATGTGAATTACAATATGAATGCTTCACATAAAATAGTAAGTCAATTCCCTTCATTGTTTCATGGTTTAAAAAGAGCCTTAGAACAGTTGCTTTTCATTTACATGAAGCTGTTGAAAAAGAACTTGCATAGTTACTTAAGTATGATATTATTGAACGTTTCACAGGTCCAACACCATGGGTTTCTCCCATAGTAGTGGTACCCAAAAAAGAAAGTGAAAGAGCTGTGCGCATATGCATTGACATGCATCACGGAAACAAATCAATTGAATGAGAACGACATCCAGGGCCACACATTGCTGACATGATAACGCAATTGAGTAGTGCCAGGGTCCTTTCTCGACTTGATTTGAATAAAGGTTATCATCAGTTGGAACTCAAAGAAGGCTACAGGTACATTATAACCTTTTCTACACATGTTGGTTTGTTTATATATAAAAGACTTATGCCCACATTTATACTTTTTGATGCAAAACTGTGCAAACGCAGTTTTGCATCATTCCTGAGCACAAGACAGGCACCATATTTATGGAATGAGGCTAGCTGGCTCAAAGGAATGGTGAGCGTAAAAAACAAAATGACGTTAACTATTGTGCACTGTAGTAAAGAAATATGATGTTAAAGCTGCAAAAGTGGCGCACAACCATTTTGCGGCACGTAAACATGTCGCAAAAGGGTTCCCGTCATTTTTTGCCCTCATTAGCGCCAAATTTAAACGCACAAGCAGGAAAAAGTGCAAGTGTAACTGAAAATGGAAGAAGCAGGCCAGGAGAGAACCCACAGAAATCCCAATCGCCCAAGCACCAGCCAGGAGGATCAACAGAAGTTTCCTTGAGAAGAAGAAGAAAAAACGCAAGTGTTGGTTCAGTGAAGAGGAGCACGACATCCTTGTCTGAGAGGTGACAGAGTACCAACACCAGCTCGTCATCACCTCCAAGTTGCCAATTGGTATGAAAGATGCTATATGGCAGGAAATAGTGGACGAAATCAACTGCATGGCAGAGGTGAAGAGAACTGTCACTTAGTGCAAGAAGCGCTGGCATGATTGCAAGCATAGAACTAAGGAGAAATTGGCCAAGAACAGACAGGCAGCACTGCAGACTGAAATCGGAATCCTGCACCACAGGAGCACCTGGATGAGCTGCAGGCGATGGTTGCAGTGGTCATCTCAAAAGAGCTGGTCACATGAATCCAAGGACAGGACAGCGCAGACTATCAGCCACCAACACAAATGCAGGGTAAGTCACATCGGGGAATTAACAGAAATGTAACAAATGCCAGAAGGGGGAGGTAGATAGGACACACCCAATGCATGATAAAGGAGTGCATAGAGACAAATGCGTCCTGAATCCAGATGCCCCATCCCCATACAAGCAACATAAGTACACACGCCTTGGATGTGCTATGACCCCCAACATACACATAACGTGGATATACACCAATCACCAGGGCCATACCCCACCACGTAAATAAGCAGCACATTAGCCGGAAGGGATCTGTATATACTGAGCTTGGAGCTGTGCCATCACAACACCTCTTGAATATTGTCAAACTTCCTGTACCCACACAACTTAGACATCTGACACTAGGACGAAAGTCAATACTATCGAGTGGGCTCAGGGTGGTGTAAAATACAAAAATGCTCCCCTACTTCCTTGTAGCATTGCCAGTACACATGTGTTTCACACACATTGACAAAGGTAAACATGAGGAGGAAATAAAGTATACTTCAACATTGCGCCCTGTTAATGTCACCCCTGGGGTGGTGATAGATATCGGCGCAGCCTTGATCTACCAAAACAAGTAAATGTGGGGCTGCATAAAAATGACATGGGTGTTGGTGTGGGCCACCCACAGCAACAGCTAATGCACGCCCCTTCCACACAAAGTGCAGCATGGGAAGGGGGTGGATATTTGCATGGTGGCGTCAAGGCAAAACAAGTGGTTCAATGCTACCTAGTGGCACTAGGGGATAAAAATATATGCCTCATAATGTACAATAACAACCTTGGGCCTTCAACTAGTCACTGAGCCTCCACTACCGTATACATTATGTGTCATGTCAACTGCCACAACAAGCTAGGATTGATCTCAAAATATCTCACTGCATAGGATGAAGGTGTCCCTCCTGCTGACATGCCTGTCCTGGATTTCAATGATGACCTGAATGACCAGCTGACAATCATCAATGAACCGACTCTCCAGAAGGTCCCAAGATCCCTTCAGACACCACCTCCAGTTACAAATAGGACACACAGCGTTGCGGGGTTTCCACATGGACCACCCAACAACCTAAATATACCACCTGCCAGTACTGACGCAGCTCTGGACACTGAGGACCCAGAGAACACCTTTCAGAGGACAGTGGTAGGAGTCCAGGGGGAGCTGGCCAAGCAGGTGCGCTGAGAATGAAGACCATGGCAGGCAGCCTAGAGGGAACGTGGACGTGCCTCATAACAGGTAATGAGAACACAGCTGCCATCCGAGGCACACACTCCCCACTGCATAGACATAGCTGCTGCCATGAGGGAGAGGCCACAACAAATCTACTCCCAAAATGGCAGCAGCATAGCAGACAACAGGTTGGAGTCCATTCAGCAGGAAGTGGCCTCCCTTAGGGGAGACATGGCTGTCTACCACTTCAATGTTGGTGCTATATTGAAAAATCAGCATGTCCTCCGTACTACAGTGATGCATTGTGTCTTACCACAAATGGGTGCTGCTGGGAACTTGGACTCCACATCTTTATCCCCTGAAGTGTGTGTGGCCCCCTCAACAACAGCACTAGCAATGGCACAAGAGGCACCACACACATCAGAGGATGAATGTGTGGAACAAATTACTTTCAGTATGAAGAGTACCTGGTAACACCAGTATGTGCCACATGGACAATTCTCCTTAGTTCTGGGCTCAAGATGATGCCAGTGGCATGACAGTAGGAAATGTGCTCTCTTCACCCACCCACTGTTGACTTGTCTGCTGTGTACTGTCATTGTTTCTGACATACCAACTGGCAATTGTTGATCCTCCTCACTAATGGACACTACTCCTGAGCATGTCTCATGACATGTCCCTCAAGCCTAGACTCTGATTGTGTCACCTATCCATGGATTACACTAATGGAGTCTCAGACCAGGACATTGTAAATAAGTCACTTTCACACTACCACCTATATATAAAGACCTTGTACACATTTCACATGTCTACGTTTTCTGTGAACCAACTGCTCAGCTAAATGATTGAATTGTGTAAATCCATTGCAATGATTACAGTAAAGCAGTACATGAGAGCAGGACTGTGGGACACCAAGCTCCACCCATGGTTGCTGACATAAGAAAGTTGTAAGATGGTGTTGTCTGGTACAACCAAGTCACTGAGTACAATAACTGAAATGTTTGCTTTTACGATTTACTACTGATATCCAGGAGGTATGGCTGAGAACCGAGCCAATACCAATATAGACAGATGTGAGTCCCAGAACAACTCATTTGTGTGGTACAGAGGTAGCTAACCTCATCAGTGATGGGCACCTGTCAGTGTTGCAGGATACAGTTCTAATTGTGCCTGTTGTCAGATGTGTCACATATCTCAATTTAGAAACTACAGGACCCCACCAGTGACAGCTGAAGTACCAGACTTACCTGTCCAAAACAAAGTACATATGGACATCGTGAATGGCAGGTACACTGGATGGCAAATGCATGGACCAGTAGATGTGATGTTGCAGACAAAGTGAAAGCTCCTTTGTCAATAGGGGAAGCACTTGGTCAATCAAGGATTACAAGACAGGAATGTTTCCATTAGCCATTCCCCCAAATTGCCCAGTGAAATCATGAGAAGACCCAGATACTCAGGCATCTGACAGTAAATGAATGGGAATAGTAAGAAGATTTAATAGTAAAACAACAATCTATATATTAAAACTAAAACCTACCCTATCCCAAGCTAACCTATACTAACTATACTCATAAAACAACTACACCTATCTAACCTAATCTAAACTTATCCTACATATGGAACACCACACTCTATACATTGCCCCCCCACCTCCCTTAAGAGACAAGATACAAGTAGCACAACATTTACTAAACTACACATGTACTAAATTATCCTATTTACTATACAAATATATATTTTTTGTTTTATTCTATTTCTTTTGTAGGAATACACATACCACCACAAAACCCCGCTCCCAACCCCCAACAATAAAAACATTAAAATGAAAACCCACACCCCCTACATACTTAGCCTAACTAATGCCTACCTTACACTAACCTACAACTACCTATCTCAATCCAAAACTAACAAAAACACAATAGGGGGAAGGATCAGAGGGTTTCTTAATCTTCTTCTTTATGAACTTCATCATTTTACGGTTGTCAGCTGATTCCTCTTCCAGTTTCTCCAGGCGCTTGAGGATGGCGTTCAAGTCCCTCCTGAGGTCCAATTCAAACTGAGTGGGGGCACCGGATGCTGGTGGCTGTGTGCTGACAGGTGGTGCTGATGTGGATGGTGTAGGGGGAGCAGGGACCATCTGAATCCCTGAGGTGCTGGCTCCTGTGTCCCTTGGTGCCTGCAGCCTGGTACCACCATGTGAAAAGGCATGCCATTCTCCGGAAGCTCTCTCATGCCTATAACGCCAGGCCATCCGGTATCCCGCTTCCACTTCAAGGATGTGGCGGAACTGGTCTGCTCTTCTCATGAACACACGTTGCTGTTCAAGAGTCATGTTGGCAGCTGAAATATGAGAAGCAAGCATCAGTATCAACATTGCCTGGCGTTTGTACAGGGTCAACAATTACCACTGCAACAGCTACTAACACATACAGTCCCAGACACATTCCACAGCACTGACGTCTACCTCATCTATGTCTAAAACCAACCAGTCATCACTAGTATATACATGTCAGTGAGATGACGGCAATCTATTGAAAAGCAAAAGGGCGCAGGTCTGACAGGAACTAATACACACCTCATCAACATTTGTGTCACCTAACTAGTGAGGATCACATGCCTCTACAGGAACTTTCTCCCCGGACATTAGAGGGTGTGGGCATGCTTTCCATCTCCTCAACACCCCTAGTGATAAATCACGACCTGATCACTCATTATGGAGTCAAGGTGTGGCCCATATCCTTGTGGGACTGCTAACTACAAACCTGCCATTCTGAGGTCAAGTAAATCTACATTCATGTGTCATGGTGGAAGACCTGTCCTGAGTTTATGTTACATGGGGCTACCCCATATCCCAACTGATGCAATGTTGGCCAAAGAAGGGTTGGGCAAAGTCCCATCTGTACATTGCAGTTTTCAGCACATTACATAACTGCAGCCCCCTATGCTGTGCTATGTAGTCCTACATGTGTACAATGGCAAATATAAGATGGCTATATAGATGGCCTTAATCCCACAGTGATATTGGCACAACATTGGTTGCTGCAACTGTCACCAGAAAGGTGTTAGATCATTAGCACATGCATTTCACACCACATCAAGGTACCAGCTACACACACATAAATAACATAATTTGCATATGTGATGTGGCCTACATCTGTGACAATTATCATGGTGGGAGGACCATGGTGTGAGGACTGCAGACATCTGGGCTCATATCCATGCAAAAATAACAGAGCACGATGCATCCCCCAAATTAGCTGTGCCGGACTCCATCAATTTCACCACTCAGGGATGCGCCTTATGTAACTGGATAAGGCGCACACCTGTTTTGTCCACTGCCAGGGCCCTAAATTTATCTGTCTGGGCCAATGCAGGCATCCTTGCACCATTGTGCATGGATGTCCGCGTTGGGGGCTGTTATGGTTCATGTGCAGGAAGGTGTCCCTTCCCGAACATTAACATACATTTTCTGGCAATTTAGCTCTTTCTATGTGTGCTTCAGAATGGAGCATGCATAAGAAAGGGAAGAATGAGGAGGACAAACGTACTCCTCCTCGTAGCACCTTGCTAGTGCCATCCATGGGGTGGCAATTGATTTTGGCTCTGCCTCAGGTTTACGGAATCTCATAGATCTGAGGCAGCATCAAAATGCAATGGGTGTTGCTGTGCCACGCCCATATCAACATCCATTGCACACCCCTCTGATGCCAAACACTGCATCGGAGGGGGTCCATTGTTACAAGGAGGCATAACATCACTAAACAATTTGTCACATATTCTTGTAAATATGGAGCTGAGTTAGCGCGACTGGAGCCTCACATCACGTGATGGTCCAGTGGCACTAGAGGCACTTACATATGTCCCCTGCTGTGGGAGAATCATAGACCTTTCCCACAACCATCTGGAGTGGAGTTGTCCATAAATTGTGTACACTACTGCCTGTTGTGGAGCATATTATGGCTCTATGATGTCCTACAAACACATTAGGTCGGAAGTTTACTCAAGCACCTCTGGTGTGTCTGTTTCCTAATTATTCCACCTAGTGACTTCTGCAGATAGAACCCACATCTGTACCATCATGCCAATATGTGTATGCTATCTGTGGCACACATTGCAGATAATGGTACTGTGACATAGTGGTTGTCAACAGGCATGCTGTGTACATGACCAGCTGCCCTGTGTCCCATAATGGAAGACAGCTATGAGTATGTGGTCAGCCATAACTATTCCCATTACACACAATTCCATTGCAGCACACTTGGCCCATCTACTACATGAAGCCCATCCTCACTGCATCACATTCCAACATACATGAGATCACTGTTCATCCTCCTATGATATCAGATTATTTGTCAGGACCAAACACTCCAGTCATTGCATTTCCCTCCTCTGACTGACTCACATCATTCCCTGTATTGCCATACAGGATGCACAGTGTGACAGTTACTGGATGCTTTGGGGTCTTGTATATGTGCACCTCTCTAATCATGTAGGGGGCTGGTCTACCTACAAGACATGAATGGAAAACATTGCTCAGTGTAAAAGGCAAATCACAGTACATGGACAACATTGTGCAGTGTAAATTTGTTGGGCTGAATGAGATAGTTATCCTAGTGGTAGATCACAGTAACTGACCAATTTCTATGATCACTCTCAGATAAGGTAGACCCACGCACATCCAAACCATCACTGTCCCTGCCACTCCTGTGATGCTTCTCACTCCACCATATTTACATGACATTGTCATGCAGCACAACACCCCCATTACCATATGGGACTGCTTGATAATGATTTTTCCACCTGAGGGGCATGTGATAGATGTTGCAGTGCCTTGCCCAGTGTAACACCCATGGCATTCCAGCCTGCATCTGGTGTTGTAAACATCTACATCATTGTCACAGCTAACTGAAAAACTACTACCCTGGGGTTGTGTGGGTATTCCAAGGACTTAAGGAATGGCATTATACATCCTTCAGTCAAGTAAGTAATATGTGTGGCATCTTAAGGCACACATACTATCGAAATAGCTATGGGAGTGTACACATGTGATGCTGAGGTACTTACCTGCACATTGACTGGATGAAACTATGGATGTGGAACCAATAGTGTGTGACCTGCCATTGCTGCCATAGTATACCTTTATAAGTCTATTGAGGAATAAGTACATGGGCACATGAATACGCCTCAACACGGACACACTTGCTCAGTGGTCAGAGGATGCATCAGGTTAGTGAGCAGTATGCTAGTGATGGAGCTGATGCAGGGCAGCCCCATACTGTCAGTGACAAGCGGCAGGCCTTTAGAACTGACTCACCACATGATGCTGGTTCTTGACATCCTATAGGCTGTCTGTGATACACAACAAACTGTAAAATGGAGCTGCCAGTAGTCTGGACCACTGCATGTTCAGGCACCCTTACAAGGTCATAGCTATGGCTATACAAAGGGCCGATAGAACTACAGTGGTGCATCACCAATTGCATCTGTGATGTCCTTGTGGCCCTCAGCGGACCCCTAACTCACTGCCATGTGTATGCGTAGTTAGAAATATGTCACACCATGTTACGTGTGCAATCCAACATCATCTATCAATGTGAAGGTCAATGATGCACTCTGCAGGAGACGCAACTGATCATCAAAACTACTGCTACGTACATGGGGGCCCTTCTCACACATTTGTAGGCCCACATTACACAGCTCCTCACAGCAGCCGTTTTGAGTGCTGGAAAATGATACTCAGGGAATTATCTACTGACTCAGCAGATGAAGAATTGGGATCGCAACATTGTTTTGGGACCCTCTTTCATGCATGTTGCATGGTGCAAGCCTCATTTGTCGATGCTCATTACCCAGTTACAATATGCATTCATCACAACACTTGGAGATGGTTGTGCATGCTAAAATTTACACCTGTCCTGCATTTGCTTCCTTGTTGTGCAATTGAAGTGTTGCCCTGACGTGGGGCATTGACTCTTCAGACAACTCACATACAACATGTCCACATGCATTGAATGCAGCACTCAAACTTAACAGCAACTGTCATGCATATGTTCACAAATTTAGGTTGTATAGCAGTGGATGACTTACCAACTGCTCCACCAATCTCAACTCCCAGATGGTCAAGCAGATTCTGCTCCCTCAACACCAGATCTGCCCAGCAGTGCTTGATTTGGTTGTCATTCCTTCCAGTTTTGAATATCCGGGTCAGATGGTAGAGCATCTTGCCCCACCGCAGTCGCCTTGCCTCCGTTGGGTAGGCTTGGATCACCCGGCCACCCAGTTGCAGCATCATCGGGAGGTCCTGTGCCACTAGCCAGGTGACCCCCCCCCAGCTCCTCAGCAGACATCTGGCTCATCCTCCCTTTCCCAGACATTACCAGAGGTGACTTCAGTTCACACAACAAAAGAAAACTTAAATGAAACTTAACCCCTATTCCTACCCAAACTACCCCAACTACTTAACTACCCCAGATGAACTCCCAACAATACAAAGACAATTACAGTACACTCAACAGACAAAAGACAAGTATTTACACAATAACAATACAAATTTTACACAGGACACAGCACAATGTACACAATACACACTGCAAACACTCCCTAAAATCACCAAAAACACAACCTCACACAGTCACAGGGAAACAGACTGCAAAGTGAAAGTGAAAGTACATTCACTGTAGCATGTTTGCAGGCAGGATGTCCTGGTACACCGCGTCCTGGGCGTGTGCATCACGTTTTTCAGTCATGCGTTGTTTTTTTTACACATGACGGTTTTGTGCCATATTTTCACACCATTAGCGTGAAAAATGCCTGTGTACATGTGATAGATGCACAGGGCTTTGGGGGTCATTCTGACCCCGGCGGTAGCACCGCCAACAGGCTGGCGGTGCTCCGCCGGGCATTCTGACCACGGCGGTACAGCCGCGGCCAGAAGCGGAAAGCCGGTGGTGTACCGCCGACTTTCCGCTGCCCATGGGAATCCGCCATGGCGGCACAGCTTGCTGCGCCGCCATGGGGATTCCGACCCCCTCACCGCCATCCTGTTCCTGGCGGTTCCGCCCGCCAGGAACAGGATGGCGGTGAGGGGTGTCGTGGGGCCCCTGGGGGCCCCTGCAGTGCCCATGCCAATGGCATGGGCACTGCAGGGGCCCCCGTAAGAGGGCCCCACTTTGTATTTCAGTGTCTGCTTTGCAGACACTGAAATACGCGACGGGTGCCACTGCACCCGTCGCACATCCTCCACTCCGCCGGCTCCATTCGGAGCCGCATCCTCATGGAGGGGTGTTTCCCACTGGGCTGGCGGGCGGCCTTTTGGCGGTCGCCCGCCAGCCCAGTGGGAGACCCAGAATACCCGCGGCGGTCTTTTGACCGCGCAGCGGTATTCTGGCGGCTCCCTCCAGGCGGGCGGCTCCTGCCGCCCGCCAGGGTCAGAATGACCCCCTTTGTGTCTATTAGGCTAGGGGAATTGTATGGCAAATGCATATGCATGAAAAGTTTTCACGCATAATGGTATTGCGTATGATTTTTGTTTTGTGACCCTTAAATACACCCAGAGTGACTTGAGATGTTGCATGGGGTGTACAATTATGGTGGATATGTGTAATGGCAACATGCGGGTGTATATCCAGTACTGTCATCACAGTGACAATGGGATATTGGACCTATGGGTTTGTTTTTTGAGTGTGATGCATGCGATTACTTAATACCTCGTGCACATGTGCATGTGCGGCCAACTACAGACATGTTGGCACATGTGTGCTATGTGTGTATACATGTGTACTTAAAGTAAATTTGTGTGGTCTACATTGTTATGTCAGAGATACAGGTGTTCACAAACCTATGGCACCTAACACGTTTGGTGGCATATATCCAACACATGGTAATGCATGTGACAACCATGTAAACATGTAGACATAGTACTCATGGACTTGGACTGCATTAACATCACAACAACCTAGTCAATTTGCCTGTGTATGTGTGTTTACTCTGTGCTGTGTAGTTGGATTTCCCTTCATGTTGCACTGCTACATATGTACCATTTGTGTCCCCAAAAACACTAGGGGGCATATTTATACTCCGTCTGCGCTGAATGTGCGTCAAAAATTTTGACGCACATTCAGTGCAAACCTTGCCCCGTATTTAAACTTTGACGCCGAGCCCGCGGACGACAAAATTCCGCTGTGTGCATAATATTTTGGATGCGGCAACCCACCTTGCGTTAATGATATGCAAGGTAGGCATTCCCATCCCAAAAATGACTTAAACGGCCGTGCGTCGTATTTATGCTTTCGGGCAAAAATGACGCACGGACGGGAGGCGGAGCCGGAAAATGACGCACAGCCCGATTTGCGTCAAAATTTAACGCCTGGGTCAGGGCAGCCGTTAAAATGGGGCAAGCACACCTGTATTTAATCAGAACACACAGAAGCAACAGCAGAACAGCAGAGCAGCAAAAGGGAGACATGGAGGTGATTCTTATCCAGCGTGCACGCAGACGCAGAGCCCAGCACCTACAACAGCAGCTACCACAACACCAGCAGGGACCCCAAAGGCAGCGCAGAAGGCAGGAGAGGATATTCCGCCCCAGAACAACCCTTAATGGCCTCAGGGAACACAACATCATCCAGAGGTACAGGTTGAACTGGCAGGCCTTTCAGCAGCTGCTGCGCAACATTGAGCCGCAATTGAAAGCCACTTTGCTGACACCCCGCACCATCCCAACAGAAACCAAGTTGCTTGCCGCACTTCACATGCTGGCAAGTGGCTCTTTTCAAACAACTGGTGCCCTGGTTGCCGGAATATCACAGCCATCATTCTCTGCCTTTTTGCCCAAAGTACTGGATGCCATCATTGGACTTACACCCCACCACATCTGCTTCCCTAACTCACTGCAGAAGCAGCAGGAAACAAAACAGGGGTTCTACCTCATTAGTGGCTTCCCACACGTCCTTGGTGCAATCGACTGCACACATGTGCGCCTTGTGCCACCTGCTGCAATTGAACACCTCTACCGCAACAGGAAGCACACACATTCGATCAATGTGCAGGCCATTGTCGATCACCAGGATTGATCACCGACATCGTGGCTAAATATCCTGGGAGTGTCCATGACTCATTCATCTTCCGTCACAGCACCATCAATCAACACTTCCAGGATGGATGGTATGACAATGGACTACTTGTTGTTAAGTACAGAAACCTACTTATATACACACTGCATAGCAACCCGCTAAGACACACAACACATTCCCCACAACAGCAACATGTCGACAGGAACACACTGAGGTTGTGACACCGCTAGCCATGTTTCTTAGGTCACCATTGAACCTGTCACACATCTGAAATTAGTGTACAGTCTAATGTTAAGACGTCAAAGATCACAACGTTTAGAGTGGGTTGCCTAAATGTCACCTTGCAAATTGTAAGTATCTCAATGATGTTTACATTAATCCATTGCATAAGTCTAAAGGTATGGGATGTCAAGGGTACATTAATATGAACGTGTTAACAACACTGTCAATCTTAACCTGAGTATGGAACTATCATCTCACCCCCAGTGAAGTCACAGGGACAGCTGTATCACAAGTCACAATGCTAGGGAGGGCACACTGTACTGCAAATCCCAAAACATACTGCTGACAACCGGTTAGCAGCCAAACACTCGTTCGGCGAAGGAAACAACACAATGCAGATGGTACATCCTACAAGCCTAGGATGCAACATTATAACACAAAAGGGTCACAGACAACACAAGACAACTACTGCCATGAAAGGTGATTTCAATGGGGCTAGCTACATCAACATGATCCCATTCATTTTCTCTTGCAGCTGATCAGGGGTATGGCATCCAGCCATGGATAATGACACCTATTGGCAACCTAGTACTGCAGCAGAGCGTGCCTACAATGACGCACATAGGAGGACACGCACCATAGTCGAGAGGACCTTCGGAATCCTCAAGTCAAGATTCCGGTGCCTCGACATCACTGGTGGTAGCCTCCACCAGACCCTGAGATGGTCTGTAAAATCATCCTAACATGTTCTATTCTGCACAACATTTGCATAAAAAGGAACATTCCCCTCCTGGAACTCGAGCCACACATGCCTGAAGAGGAGGAAGAGGAGGATGATGGCCTGCAACATGAGGGGGAACAACAGAACACGGCCGCTGGTTTACGCAGGCGGCAACATATCGTGAACAATTTATTTTAAATATAATCACCATCATCACTTTATGAACTAATTTAAATAAACACCTAGAATAATCACCATATCATCGTTTGGCTATTCATTTTTGCACACCTTCATCTCTAACTATCAGAATAAGAGTGTTGCCTCACGGAGCATTGCTGATATACCGATTAGGACACTGAAAATCCCAGAGCAAATGTGATGCGTATCATACAATGGTCACATACACACACACTGTAAATGACATATATCCTGTACATTTCACCTTTGAAGGGCAATAGCAGAGGAACACACCTATTTCACACATACATGTTGAAACCATGGTTCATCGCAGCATATGGCTTACAACTAAGACACCATCACACAATAAGGGGAAAACAAGCCTCATACATGAGGCAGTGGATGTGCTTTTGCATCAGTAACAGGAATGTCTGAGACCAGACCCTTGACAGTAGTGATTTCCAACTGCATCCAATATTTGCAAGGACTATCTGTGACCAGAGTTCCATAGAAGCAGTACATAGACAGCACAAGTGCCACACATATGAGCAGCATTGCGCACATGACATTCCATGTACATATCAGCCCATTTCCTAACTCCTGACACACCCATGCACCTGGTCACAACCCACCTGTCTGAAGAGGTCCCTGGAATAGTAAGATGTGTACCCTGATATTCCCTCCTCTACACACACAGCTTATCAATAGCAATCCAGTGTGCTACACCCTTTCCTATGGTATACCATTGTCATAGAACATATGACTGCATGGATGTCAGGTCAATTAATACACTGGCTTTTAGTTTCCAAGCCCTGTTAGCACCTGTAGATTGCTTCCCATGTGAAAATGTCTGTTGGCCATTAGAATGCAAATCTCACCTACAGGACTTGTGAGAAACAGATGCAGCCCACACCTGTGATCACCTCCATGCACACCACCCATTTCAACACGCACTGCCCCTGCTGATGCTTGGAACAGCATAGGAGTTGCCACTTTGTCAAATACACCATTAAGCATTGATACTAATTAAGCTGTGTGACACAGCCCTTGGGTTCATTTGTCACCTTCAAAAACACAGGACATACACAGTTTGACATGTCAACTGTTTAGTTCGTCCTCCAAACAGTCTTAGTCAGACCACTGATTATGTAACTTGTCAAATTGCTGGATCCTGATTCACCTTGCATCCTGTCAGCCTGACTGGCATCTGTCTGTGTGTCACCCTAAAGTATCCCTGTGCCTACATATGTACCACACTTCCATTAGCAAACCTCTCATTCATCAGAGGATATTTGGGCATGTGCTTCTTCAATGCATACCCAAATACATTGTATAGCATCATCTGCTTTTTAACTGTACCATATGAGTTAAATCCTCTGTGAAAACCAAAATTCATGGCCCATCCCTTGTCTGGGTCTCATTTATGCATGAATGGCAAAGTGTGACAGTGTCCCAGGGCCATATGCAGGGATTCGGTACGGGGCCTTCAGCAGAACCCGCAATCTCTGATAATGTCCATGAAAAATCCACACATGTCAGGACCCTGACAGTTCACACACAGAATTACATTGCTCACAACATATTGATGGGCCGTGTGTGGTGAATAGCTGCGAGAATAATCAGCACAGAGGCTATGATGTTCCCAGATGCAGTGGGAATTGCAGAGGCTAACCTGTGTACAAATGTTGTAATGACACCTGCCGGAACATGACACCTGAGACATTATCTCACTCAGCACACCAAGGTTGCCCTGTTGACTGTCTCATTACACGTCTTTAGTGACAGGGTGGGACCATCCCCATGTAGGTTCTTATGTCCTCATCCACTTTACTCACATTGATCAACAAAGGATACTCAGTGGATACAGGAATAGCTGCCACTGACTCATGATGAGTCCTGGACCTAACTGTGACAAATGACACCCCAAAAAATATACAGGCTCAAGATTGGACCACACACATGAACAAGACACCTCTGTGCAATTGATCACTGGAAATATGTGGACACATGCTGCCTCGTCTGCTGGTCCACCAAAGCCACTCGAGAGTTGTGGCTCAGTTATATGACCTCAACTGTGGCATCATCATACATTTGTGGTTTACCTTTGTCTGTCTGGGCAAACAACATGGTACCCACTTCCTCAATGCATGTGTATGACTCACTGTGGGATTCACCAACAAGTGCCTAGGAAGCTGTTACCAAAAATCTAGGACATAGGATGTTGAAAATGTGGTCCACATTTTCAACATCCTATGACCTAGATTTTTGGTGACATGAACAAGCGTCTGCCATCTATCTGGTGCATGCTTTGTCATATGTGGTGTCTATGTTACCCTAAATCTTGGAAGTGCACATAACGGATGTTGCTACATGTATGACTAACACATCCTCTCTCAGTTCCACAATGACTTGCATCTAAGATTTGGACAGATGGCCTTCACATTCATACAAGCATATGTGGAATAATGCATCATGTGATGCACACACACTTGGTCAACAAATACATTAGTTGCCACAGCACACATATTGAGCCATAGACATTTAGGTATTGTACATATGTGCATCACATTGCTATCCTCTCCTGATGCCAAACATGCCCAATTTGTGCAATACATATATGTAGACCACATATATGGCCATCTAGTGCGTCAGCCAACTGTCAAAATACTGTGAAGGAAGTAGCGGGTCATGGCCTGCTGCAGTATGATGTCACACATGTGAACATACACCATCAACACCATAGTGGGTGCCATCAGCCTATCTCTGATGTGTCCCAAATGTAACATAACATAAAAACAGAAAAAATGCCCAAAACCAGTTCATGCACTGAAATCTTGACGTTGCTAGAATAATGCTTCATTTTTTGTGCACCAATACAGAATTTGTGTCTTTTTTTTTTACGCTCTGGAGTGAAAATTAGGCCGCATCCAGATAATTGTACAAACTATTTACTATTATTTGGATGCAGGCTAAATTTCACTCCTGTGCGTCGAAAATTATGATGCACAAACTGTATGCGTGAAACAAATATCACGCATAACACGAAAAAGGGCGGACATTTTCTTCAGGAAGTGATGTAATAGGATATCCTGTTTACAGATCATGTACAGTGGGTGTACTTTCACTTTCACTTTGCAGTCTGTGATTCTTCTAGACTGTGTGGCTGTGTTGAGATTTTGTGCTTTTGTGTCCTGTGTGCTGTCTCTATTGTCAGTTTGTGAAATAAATATTGTTGGTGTATACTGTCCTACTGTGTTTTGTGTACATTTGTCCAGTTTTATAATGTTTTTGTTGTTTGTGGGAGTCTGTTGTGGGTAGTGCTAGTTTGGGGATAGTTGGGCTCTTTGAGAGGTTAAGTTTACTTTTCTTCTGTATTTCTACCCCTACTTTCCCCCTTTTCCCCTTTCTATTTCTTTAACACCTATTCCCTTTCTCATTTGTACAACGTCAGGTAGGCCACGTCTTGGCAGGATGGGTGAAGAGGAGTTGGGGGGCTTCATATGGCTTGTGTGCCATTTCTTGCCACTGATGATTGAGGCAGGGGGCAGGGTGATACAGGGGTATCACACTGAGGCACGCAGAATCCGGTGGGGAAAGGTGCTGCATCACCTGCAGCATGTGTATGCAAGCCAGAGGAGTGACCACCAGCTAAAGCACCGGTGGGCTGACCTCATCACCAGGGAGCAGGATCTCTTGGACCACCTGGGAATCGTGATTGGTGGCCCTGTTGGTGAGTACTAATCATGTAAATGTGCATGATTAAATGCTCTGTAATGACATCAGATGATTTCTACAATATCTGCCAGCTAACTTGCTGACTGTGTGTAATGTTGGGGAAACATACAGGGTAATTGATGCACTATGGGAAGGATCACAATTGCTAGCTGTCAGGTAGCACGTGCTCTGCAAACATACAGGATACTTTTCCCTTAAGTAAATTGGTCCTGCCTTTGTGTCAGACAACCAAACAAAATAGGAGCCAATCATGTCTATATATGCCACATTTGCCAGAGAAGTAAAGATGTACTAACATATTGGCTAACTTTGTTGATGCAATAGCTAGACTGACTTTAGAATCACTAGATGATGCAGAAAATGAGTGCTGGCTTCACGTCAATTGGTGATAGCAAAGTGGCCCGGACATATGTCTCATGTGAGTCTGGTGAGTGTGGAAGGAAAGCGTTCACGGAAGTTCTATGAATGTTAGGGATTATTGTGGTCCTTCATCTTTTTGGATACATGTCAGATCTGGATTTTAAAACATTGTGAAAAGGTGTAAGGTGCCCTCAGCTAACATCTTAGAATGTTTTTTGGAGTTAGTTGTGCCACATTTCAATTAGGGATTTCAGTCCAATGGTAGGTACATGTGTTCACATCTCCATAGTTGGTACAAATCACCATAGCTGGGCCATATCAAATGAAGAAACTGTAACAACATGAGGGCTTACAAAAGTCCCTGTCCCTCTGTACATTGTACCTATGTGTAATAAATGTGTCATGGCCACATAGCTGTTTGACTGGTAATGCAGTCCTGAAGTAACCAGGCTTTGGATGACTCTCTTTGATGCACATGATGAGACGATTACACTCCATATTTTTTTCTGGTCACTAATGACGGGGCATGTTTGCCACCACATGATAGTTAGGGCCACTGCATGTGTGCAGATATGTGTGTAACTGGCACAGGAGACCCATGCTATGTACAAGTTGGCCATGATACATCAGATGCAGTATCATCATGTCTGAATTGCTGCCATTTCCTTACTCAGCCTACACATTGTATATGTCTTTGAAAGTGTTGGTCAGTGCACAGATTTTGAGCACATTTCTTCCTTCTATGCCTTACCGGCACCCTACACTGTGGGAGAGGTGGCTACATTTGAGGACCCCAACCTCTCCAGTAAGTGTTGATATGTCTGTTATGTGTTGTGTTTGCTGGTTATGTGTGATGGACTCCAGTGTGTTGAACACATAGCAAGGTGTGATGCGTTGGCTAATCATTTGTCTTTGTCCATGAGTGGGCTTTCAGTTTCTCAAATGTTTTGAGTTGGCCATTGCGTATCCTATTGTATTATCTAGGGATTGTAGGCCATTCCTGTAGGCACCACAGTGAGTACTGGGGTGAGTCATGTTGATGACACTTGTGTCAACAAGAGTCGCACTGGAAGTCAGCTCAGATTTAGTCAGCCTGTCAGACCCACATTCTCCCAGATTGGTACAGCAAATTGCTTTCCAACAGACTTCTGCTTCCCTATTTACCAAGGTACTTATCAAACTGTAGGTAGAACTTCCTAGCAGCATTTACTTCCACATGTAGTTCTACAAGTATGTGGAACTTGAGTGCAATGGCCTAGGTGTGCATGCTAATCATGATCATGGGTGTTCTTGCAACTCTGTGTCTGATGTAAGTCATGCCTTACTGGAAGTATATGTTGTGTACCAAGTTTTACATTTCCTGACATGTGTGGCGCTATGATTGGTCTAGGGTTTGCAGACTCCTAATTGTTGATAGACCTTACCTGTGGTGTGTGTGTAGAGCCAAACACGTGTGGAGTTTTCTATACACTCCTCGGTGTCCATGTTGTTTGGAATTGTTAGTTGTTTATCCCCCCCACCCTCAAACACAGGCATGGGTTTGTGAATATGGTACCTAGGACTGATGCTACCAGTATGTTACACATACATGTGAATAAGTGACTGTTTGGTCAGAACCTAGTATACACAGTCAGGTATGGCACATGGGTACTATACTGGCAAGTCCTGTTACAACTTGCAGACCATGTGGCTTTAGTTTTTTCATTCCGTACACTGACATTTTCTAGCCCAGGTATTGGCGGAGGATATACAGCATGATTGTTAGCCGATAACTGGAAGAACTGAGATGGCAAGTCAATGCCAGTTGTTACCCATCTTGTCGGTTTTGGATGTGCTATGTGTGATGTGACCTTTGTAGGCTGGCCTGCCATGTACTTACTCAGGGACATTCAATGATCTGTATTGTGATATGAGCTGTTACAAGTACTGTAGATGTATTGTCTGATTGACTTCTTGTGCCATTTCACACAATGCAGTTCCTAATGTAGATTATTTGCATTTGTCTTCACAGCTGCAAACATGACTCCAGACCAGGTCCGTGAGTTCCAGCGGCGGGCCATGAGATACCCACACATCCTGCTGGTCGGGGTTCAGGAGGATGGCCCGTCGATACCGCCATGAACGGGCCTCCACGACATGGAGGGCCTTCCCACAGGGTGGCCCTACTTTGCCCACCACAGCCACCACCAGCACAACCACCACTTCAAGCCAGGTGGCCCCACCCACAGCTGGGACTATTGTCCCGACATCTGCCGTATTTCCAGGCCCCAGCATTGCTATAGGTGCAGGACAGCCCACTGGCCTTGGCTCCACACACACCCAGACCTCCTCCACCAGTACCCAGACTGCCCCAGCTCCATCAGTTGACCCTGCAGCATTCCACAACATGGAACGGAAGATGGACCGTGTGTTGCGAAAGTTAAGCCATCTGAGCCGGGATGTTTGCCACATTAACAGGCGTGTGAAGTCCATAAAGAGGACCCTCCGGAGGGCCAACCTCTAGACTGATGTAACAATGGACATGATTCCCTCCCCTCCTTTCCTTGTTCTCATACTTAGTGGGCTTAGGGGCTTAGTGTTAGGTTAGCATAGGCTGTTAGTTTAGTTAGTGTTAGTGGGTGGGGGGTCCTGATTCTTTATATTTTTACTTATTACGTGTGTTGGGCTATGTTGGGGTTCTTGTGTGTTTATTAAAAAATAATTATAGATATATATTAAAAAAATACAAACAAATATATATTTGTTTGGGATAGTATAGTATGTGTTTAGGTTAGTATATGTTGTCCTCCATGTGTCCCGTCTCATAAGGGTGATGAGGGGTGGATGTTTAGAATGTTTTGTTACATGTGATAAGTAAGTTTAGCTTAGGTTAGTTAGGGACAGTTGTGGGTAATGAGTAGTCAGGGTAGATTAGGGTAGGTAAAGCTTTTCCCCCAGTTTCCTCTTTTAATAAATTAGCATTTAATAAATATATAGTTAACCCTTAACAGTATGTGTTAAATGCTACTTGATCATGGGGTTGGAATTAGTGTACATGAATGTTGTTCTATTAAATTTGTGTCCTATGCTACAAACAAATCCCAACTGAGCTGTAAGATTGGCAGCTACCCCAGAGTTACCTTGCAAAGTTTCACCATTCGTTGCAACCACCAATCACAGTTAATATGGATCCCAATGTGTTTCTGTCGATAAGTATGATTTCTAAGTCACAAACAGTGCTTCCAGATTTGGTATTGGGGGAACAGTTTTAGGTCTGGCTGCAGTGTGATGATCAAGGACACCCTTATAAGATGAGTTCTCGTAAACACTCTTGTATTCTTGTCTTCATGACTCACATACATCATTTGTGACACAGTTCAGCATGATTACCTATTTGTATGTAAACTCAGACAGCTTCATTCATGCAGTTTTTGTAGAGTTTGCTTAGATTTGTGTGCACTGTTATATATGTTAATATTGCATGGTGACAACATTTTGAGGCCAGTATTTGATGACTTAGATATCCCTTCAGGAAACATTATTCTGTCCAACACAGCATGATGGTGTATGGGTTCTCACTTCATCAGACATGTCCCTCAGGAAGGGCAGAGTATGATGCAATCATGGGCACTGTGCAGAATTATCTGACTACATAATATCAGGACAGTTGTATTGACAAGCTACGTAATTTGACAGTAGGCACATTTCAGTTATCTACTGCACAGTTGATATGTCACATTACCCAGAGACAGATTTGTTGTGTAAGTGCTATTTATTGAAAAGTGCTTAGTGCTATATGTACATTGTCCATGATTGTGAGTCCATTATAGTGACATCTTACATTGTGATCATACACAAGGGGATAAGGAAATGCTTTTGACATGCTGGGGTGATGTTTCAGACAGTGCAGAGGGACAGGAGATGCCAATGAGTAAGGAGAGACAATCACTGGGCAGGCTGACAAGATATACAGTGGTAAGCAGAACAGTCATTAAGTAGAGTTGTTGTAAGACTGGCATGTTACAAAGCACAGGACCTTGGTAATAGTTGGCCATGTGGCAGGGACTAGTGCTTCCGGGTACTTTTCCGTGTGAAAGTGATCTGTTCCATGTCTTCTTCTTCTGATGTGTGTGTTGCCTCCTCTGTCCTTGTTAGTGGTGGTTGTGGAGGGGCAATACACACCTCAGTGTTAGAAGACGTGGAGTTAGACATCCCGGTCGCTGCTACCTGTGAAGGTCTTAAGGGCAGTACTGCAGCAAGGAGGATCTGTTGGTTCTTGAGAATAGCAGCCACATCACGTTGGTAGGATGCCATGTCAGCCATGAGGGGTTCAATGTTGCATTCGTGCACGGGTTGACAGGATTGCTGTTGTAGGGTATGGGTCAACTGTATTACAGCTGTTCTGATTTCGTTCAGCCTTTTTTCTACTTCCTGCAAGATAGTTGTTCGTCCTTGCATAGCTTCTGCTTGTTCTTCAGTTGACATCATGCACGAACGCACGCCCTCAAGGCTGGCTGCCATAGTTTGCATCCCTACCCACACCACATTGGCCAGCTCCCGCTGTACTCAGACTACAGTTCGCTCAAAGCTGGTGCCTGTGTCGTCTGAGTCCTCAGCTGTATTGGAGCTGGCAGGTCTTACAATTGGGGTGGTGGTTGGATCCTGTGCGATGGCTGCTTGTTCTGTGCTCCTCCTTGTGACTGAAGGTGGGGTCTGGAGGGTTCCAAGGACCTCTTGGATGGTCTCCTGGGGAATGCTTATCAGCTCGTCATCCATGTCATCAGGGTATTCTGGGACAGGCATATCTGCAGGAGATCCATCCTCCTCTGCAATGAAACGGGCTACAATTAGTGTGTCTGTGTTGTGTCATTAGTGATGTTTCATACCTGCCTTGTGATGAATTCACATTGTGATCTTGTTTCGTGTTTATTGCTCCAGTCTTTCAGATGGGCATTCTCCCAGGCCTATGGCCCACCTGCATGTCACATGTATAGTATTAAGTTATTGGACTTCTCTGCATCATCTCCTCTAGTCTTGTTTTAGGCCAAATAGTGAATTGCCACCTTCTTGTCCTACTTAACCCTCCGTCTACATCCATTCTCATGGTGAGACCTTTCACTGGTTGTGGGTGTTCTGCTGGCACTAGCAGCACGCTTGACAATCTGGACCTGCCCCAGTCTCTGATCTTTCACATCCACTTAAATGTAGTTGACATGTAGCATATCCTATGCATAGCAATGTTAGGGCACAATATGGATGTTGGCATTGGTAATGTGTACAGCTGATGTTGGGAATGTGTGGTACATTGGATTGACCTGATAATCGTAGCAGTGTCCTATTCCTCCTCTCACTGTGCAGGTGTATTTCAGTGACCAGTTACATGTGTCCTCCCCCTCAATGCTGTTGTATGAGCAGTATGACATTTGGGATGTTACATTGTGACATAGGCACAGGATGGACCCTGACATATGCAGCATGGGTATGTTCTTAGTGCTATTGTTGTTGACATTGGCTGATGTTTGCAACAACTATGGGCATTGACATTTGACAGTACTGGGGCCTTTGTCTTTTTTCAGGGGATTGTTGAACTTGTCATCCTCAACCCTCTAATTTAGGTGTGTATGATCCATGGGGAGGTTACTGCCATTGGATACTTGAGCTGCACACAGAGCGGAGGTGGTAGTGGCAAGTGTTGTCGCAGTTACATTCCAGTTGTCGGTATGGCTAGAAGTTGTTAATAGGGCCCGAGTTAATGTAGGGGGTATGGTGGCTGACGTGTGCCGGGATGTCAGTTTGACGTTGTGCCCTTCCCTCCTGGCGTGGCATTCCCTTTGCTCCATCGTTGGCATGGCAGCATGCCCCCATGGGACTGTTGTTGGTGTAGTAATGGTGTGCCCCAGCTTCTGTCTGTGCAGACCATGCCCCATGCCACTCCCCTTTACCCATGCCACTCCATGTATATGATGACTTACATACATTAGGTATTGCCCCCACGCTGGCAGTTAACATTAGTGCATTTTAATTCCCCATGCGACTTACCCTGCATGTGCGTTGTCTCCTGATAGTCTGCGCTGTTCTGTCCTTGAATCCCTGTGACGATCTCCTCAGGGATGACGGCTGCGACCATCTCCTCCATGTGGTCCAGGGCCTCCTGGTGTGCTGGACTCCCACCTCCAGTCTGCAGTGTTGTCTTCCTGTTCCTGGCCATCTTTTCCTTCGTCCTGCGCTTGCAGTCATGCCAGCGTTTCTTGCACTCGATGACTGTTCTGCGTACTTCTGCCACACTGTTGATCTTGTCGACAATATGTTGCCATATAGCCTCTCTCCTACTAATTGGCAATTTAGAGGTGACAAACAGTTGGTGCTGGTGTTCTGTCAACTCTTTAACCAGAATTGCCTGCTCCTCTGCACTGAAGCGACATTTTCTTTTCTTCTTAAAAGTGTCCTGGTTCTTGTGTGGGTCCTCCTGGCTGGTTCCTGGTCTGTTGTCATCTTCCTGGGGACTGTAGTGGCAAATGGGATCCATTTTGGCTCTCCTCTGCTGAAATGGCAGTGTTCGCGTTTTTTTTTTACACTATTGCGTCAAAAACCGCCTGCATATCTGGTTTGCGGGGTCGTAAATCGACCTACAGTCATTTCCGCCGCGTTAACGTCGTTTTGCTTTATGACTTGACACTGCGGTGTGCGTCAAAATAAATGACTCCCACCTGTGGTTCGCGCCGCCGTGCGTCAAAGTATAAATTTGACGCCCGCACGGCACACCAAAATGGCGTTAGCCGGCAGTATTATTTTTGACGCAAAACTGCGTCGGTGCAGTTTTGCATCAAAAATTATAAATATGGCCCTAGAGGTGCAGGAGATGTCATGTACACATGTGTAGTGTAAGATTTGTATCTGCACTGTGTGTGCATGGACATATGTTTTTTTGAATTCTTTCACATGTGATGACAGTGGTGTGCTCATGGGATATGAAATATCACATTACATTCTTCCTGCATGGACACATAGGGGGTCATTACAACATTGGCGGTAAAATCCACTTACCGACATGCAGAAGACCGCCAATACACCGCCGTGGCCGTGGAATTCCGCCACAGCTGTTATGACCCACAGCTCGTAATCCGCCGCAATTCAGACACCCACACAAGTCCGCCACACCAAAGGTCAGTGATAAACTGGCAAAAACAAATCCTCCATCGTCACGCCAACAGAAACACGCCCATGCTATTACGACCCACGAATCCACGCGGCGGTCTTTCAACAGCGGTATTCCATTGGCGGTACACACCGCCGCGCTCAAAATACACACACATCTCCAAAACACCACCATATTGGACAATTCGAAATACACACACCTAATACACATACAAACACCACTCCCACACACCCAACACAATATAAAACACACACCCACAAACCCCTACGACCAAAAAATCGAGACGAAGGCGACAGAGAGAGGGCACAGCAATAGACAATCCCACCACACAGAGGCAGACAACACCATCACCCACACAACGTCCATGAAAAAAACACCACACACCACTACATATCAGCACACTTATCACCCCACACACCACCCCACACATCACCTACACCACCCCATGGCACGCCAAAGACACCCCAGGTTTTCGGGGGAGGAGCTCAGGGTTATGGTGGAGGAAATTGTCCGGGTAGAGCCACAGCTATTTGGATCACAGGTGCAGCACACCTCTATAGCTAGGAAGATGGAGCTATGGCAAAGAATCGTGGACAGGGTCAACGCAGTGGGACAGCACCCAAGAAATCGGGTGGACATCAGGAAGAGGTGGAACGACCTACGGGGGAAGGTGCGTTCCGTGGTCTCCAGGCACAACATCGTGGTTCAGCGGACTGGCGGCGGACCCCCACCTCCTCCCTCACAACTAACAACATGGGAGGAGCAGGTCTTGACCATCATGCATCCTGAGGGCCTCGGAGGAGTCGGTGGAGGAATGGACACTGGTAAGTCAAATCTTAACTATCATATCCCCACCCTACCTGCATGCTATCACACCCCCCACCCTACCCCCTCCCCTATCACTCCAACTCCTCACTAATGTACTAATAACCCAAACCACCCATCCCAACACCAAGCCCTGCATGACACAACAAAGCATGGACACCCATCACTAAAGCATGCCCACTGCACATACCCATAACAACCCCCTCAACCATCATCATGCAGGACCACTACCCAACGTCACCAGACAGGAGGGTCTAGACATCTCTACCCCACCCACAGAAGAGGCCCACAGTGATGACAGCAGCTCTGGCCAAGTGGATCCAGATGACTAGCCCGGACCATCGTGGGCCTCGGGACAGTCGGTTCCCCTCGCACAGGCACAGACCAACACTGACCTTCCACCCTCTGGTAACACCAGCACAGCACCCACCCAGCGGGCCCATACGTCCGTACCCAGGACACGTCAATCAGCTGTGTGTCCACCACTACAGGGAACCCAGGATAACCCACCACCCCAACAACAACAACAACAACAACAACAGGGACCTGGGGGCAGTGGTAGTGGGCAGTGGTAGTGGGCACACGGTCCAGGGGACGGAGGCCCAGGAACACAGGGGAACTGGGAGGGCTGCTGTGCGACAGGGGGCGGACAGGCCAAGGGAACCCACTCTCCACGAGGCCCTCTCCTCCATCGTGGGAGCATACCACCACTCCCAGGAGACGATGGCTACGGTCCTGGCCAAGTTTCAGGAGACCCAGCGCATGCAGGAGGAACAGTATTTGGGGTTCAGAGAGGAGCTCAGAACCATCAGCTCCGCCCTGGGCACCATCGTAGGGGTGCTGAAGGACATACAGAACACCATGAGGGACACCGTGGCACTCCAAGGGGCCCCTGACACTAGCCTGGACGATGAACTGCCCACCACCTTCGCCGGCGCTAGTGGACAGGACGCCCCGCCACATGACCACCACATCAGCACCCCACCCCCTGCAGATGGAGAACCACCCCGCAAGCGGTCCCTGAGATCCAGGAACAGGACAGAGCACGATGGCAAGACCCCCGCCAAGAAATGAGACCACCCTGATTGTCATCCCACTGTCCCACTTTGTTACCCTGTCCATATTCGAACTGCCCCAGCTCCACTTCCTATGCCCATATGGGCAGTGCACCTGTGAGACTAATAGACTGGACTCTGCCATGGACATTCCTCCACCATCACCCATCACCATTTTGCCACCCCCTCCAATAATTAGCACTTCAATAAACACCCTTGAACCACAAAACAATCTGGAGTCAGTCTGTGATTTTTAAAATGTGTATTATCTATGACAATGACAAAATCCTTTCGAAAATGTAATGTCAACACTCCTATGTCACACATCACAAGTCCATGAAGGATGCAAGCAGATGATACGCGTTGGTAACCACACCTGTGAAACCGTAATGGAAATGTACAACTCAGTTACCAAATACTGCTTCAAATTGACAGACAGGATAGAGGTAGAATTGTGAAAGGAAATGTACTAGTAAAGAAATTGTTCTCACCTGTGTGTCACTGGAAATATTGCTGTATGACAAAGTCCCTGTTGTCAATGTCTTCTTCCTCAGCTTCCTCCTCATCACTGTCCACAGGCTCCACAGCTGCCACAACACCGTCATCTGGACCATCCTCCTGCAGAAAAGGCACCTGGCGTCGCAAAGCAAGATTGTGAAGCATACAGCAGGCGATGATGATCTGGCACACCTTCCTTGGTGAGTAGAATAGGGAACCACCTGTCATATGGAGGCACCTGAACCTGGCCTTCAGGAGGCCGAAAGTGCGTTCGATCACCCTCCTAGTCCGCCCATGGGCCTCATTTTAGCGTTCCTGTGCCCTGGTCCTGGGATTCCTCACTGGGGTCAATAGCCATGACAGGTTGGGGTAACCAGAGTCCCCTAACAGCCACACCTGGTGCCTCTGGAGTTGACCCATCAAATAAGGGATGCTGCTATTCCGCAGGATGTAGGCGTCATGCACTGAGCCAGGGAACATAGCATTTACCTGGGAGATGTACTGGTCTGCCAAACATACCATCTGTACATTCATCCAATGATAACTCTTCCGGTTCCTGCACACCTGTTCACTCCTGTGGGGGTGGACCAGAGCTACATGGGTCCCATCAATGGCACCTATGATGTTAGGGATATGTCCCAGGGCATAGAAGTCACCTTTAACTGTAGCCAAATCCTCCACCTGAGGGAAAACGATGCAGCTCCTCATGTGTTTCAGCAGGGCAGTCAACACTCTGGACAACACGTTGGAAAACATAGGCTGGGACATCCCTGTTGTTTGAAATGACCCACTTGCTAGGAAAGGGAGTACTGATAGCACCTGCACTTGAGGGGGGATTCCTGTGGGATGGCGGATTGGTGACATAAGGTCTGGCTCCAACTGGGTACACAGTTCCTGGATTGTGGCACGGTCAAACCTGTAGGTGATGATTAAATGTCGCTCTTCCATTGTCAACAGGTCCACCAGCGGTCGGTACACCGGAGGATTCCGCCATCTCCTCACATGTCCCAGCTGACGGTGCCTAGGAAGGACAACAGCGACCACAGAGTCAAGCAACTCAGAGTATGTACCCACAGCTACACAGAACACGAAACAAAATCCAAAACGTTATCTGTATGTGTGTTGAGTCCAGGCCTAGGTATGTGTGACGCAGTAGAAAAGGAAGCCATGTGGGCCCCTGAAATGGCGGCTGCCTAACCTCTAAATGGGGACAATGGGATGTGAGGTAACTGCACTGGCGCTGTACACAGTCGCAGTAGGCGGTCGAAGACCGCAGCGCAATGCAGCATTGGTTAACATTGGACCCTATGGGTCCCAGGAGCCAATGACGAAGTGCGCCGGCGGTGATGATACGCACCGCCGCGGACGTCACCACCGCGGACGTGACCGCCATTTTCTATCTGTTCAATCACTCGATACCTGATCTTCCACAGGAGAGGACCTACACTGCAAGTGCTGCTGTGACCTCGATCTGGAAGAGACAATGGCACGTGCGTCTGGGGAAAGGGCCCCTGCCTTCACTGCACAGGAGTTGGAGAAGCTCGTGGACGGGGTCCTCCCCAGTACACGCTACTCTACGGTCCTCCAGACCAACAGGTGAGTACATAGGGTGCAAGTTGTATGGGCTATGCCTGGGTGGAGAGGGCTGGATGTAAGAATGAAGGGGCCAGAGTTTTGCGAGCATGAAGGACTGTGAATGCATGTGCCACATGGCAAGGGTAGGGATGTGGGCCACTCACTTCGACGGTGTAGTTGCTAATGACTTCTCTTCTTCCCCTGTACATGTCATGTAGGTCAGCGCCCACCAGAAGAAGGAAATTTGGCGTGCCATTGCCAAGGACGTCCGGATCTTGGGGGTACACCAGAGACGGAGCACCCACTGCCGTAAAAGATGGGAGGACATTCGCCGCTGGAGCAAGAAGACGGCGGAGGCTCAGCTGGGGATGGCCTCCCAACGTGGGAGGGGTGCCCGTCACACCATGACCCCCCTGATGTTCCGGATCCTGGCGGTGGCCTACCCTTAGTTGGATGGGCGCATGAGGGCATCACAGCAGACACAAGGGGGTGAGTACACTCTCATTCTGCTGACTTTGCGTGCAGTGGAGGGGTCTGGGTGGGGGAGGAGGGTGGTGGGTTTCCCTAGGCCAGGGCGAGTTCCGTAGGCTAGGCCCCTCCATAATGCAGGCCATGTGGCACTCCACCCCACCTCTGTAGAGTGCCAAGTACAGGTATACATGCCCCTGTGTCATCTATGTGTGCAGATGTCCACCAAAGCCATGTAGGCCATATCCTCGGAACTGCATCTGTAGAGCCCAAGAGCGCGGCCTAGTGCAGGGGGCTGCTGTGTCTGTATTGTCCACCAATGGTAGCAGTAAGCCATGCACTCAACCTGTCTTTCTTCTGTTTCCCCCCCTTTTTGTGCTCTCCCTGTTCTTTTGTGCATCAGCATCATCAGGCGGAGGTACAGGGTCACCGGAGCACGAGGGGGCTGCATCCCACATGGCCATGGAGGGCCACACCACGGACTCTGAATACACCAGTGGGACGGAGGGCGAGGGGAGCTTCACGGCCGTCACTGGATCAGCAACGAGCGACACAGACTCGTCCTCCGATTGGAAGTTCCCTTGTGGTGGCGGCACCATCTGTGCCCCCCACTTCTACAGGTACAGCCGCCACCCCCCCTACCAGCACCACCCTCCAAGCAGCCGCTCAGCCTTCGCCCCGTGCCCGCTCATCCAGAAGGGTGGGCATCACCTTCGCCCCAGGCACCTCAGCCCCTGCCCCTGTCACCCCTGCTGCCCTCAGTGAGGAGGCCATTGACCTCCTCAGGTCACTCACTGTTGGGCAGTCTACCATTGTGAATGCCATCCAGGGTGTAGAAAGGGAGTTGCAACACACTAATGCATTCCTGGAGGGCATTCATTCTGGTCAGGCTGCCCATCATCGAACCCTGCAATCTCTGGCCTCAGCACTGATGGCAGCCATTGTCCCTGTGTCTAGCCTCCCCCCTCCAACTTCCTCCACCCAGACCCAATCCCCTGTACCTCAGCCTATCCCAAGCACACCATCAGACCAGCCTGCACACACGTCAACACACAAGGGCAGCTCAGGCAAACATAGGCACCACACATCCCACAGGCACTCACACAAGCATCACCCACATACAGACACACCAACATCCACTGCCTTCACTGTGTCCCCCTACTCATCATCTCCCTCCTCCCTCCCAGTGTCGTCTACACTCTCACCTGCATGCACTACCACTACAGCCACTAGGACTCGCACCAGAACACCCAGCACCACACCCCGCTCACCTGCACTCACCACCCCCACTACCATTTACACGTCCCCTGTGTCCTCTCCCAGTGTGTCTGTGAAGCCCCCTCCCAAAGTACACAAACGTGGGCACACACACACCCAACATCCATCCACCTCACGACAGCCTCCAGAACATGCACCTGCACCCAAAGCATCAAAAGTTACACCTCCTACAACCACCTCCTCTTCCTCCACTCCCAGACCCCATCCATCTCCCTGTCCCAGTGTTCGTCAGAAACTTTTCCTGAGCAACCTTGACCTCTGTCCCACCACCCCCCACCTCCAACTCATAGCACCGTAGTAGCACCTCAGCCAAAAAAAGTCCGGTACCAGTGGTGCCTGTAAGAGGTATGTGGAGTGCACCGGGCACCAGGGCAGCCAGTGTGACACGGAGCCAAAGCACTGCCAGCCCTCCCCCCCCTGTGAAGCACCAGAAGTTGGACAGTGCCCGACGGGAGAGGGTGAAGACTCCTGCCGGCAAAGCCGCTCACAAGGGTCCCGGGGGGAGTGTCGAGTCAGCTGTGACTCCTCCCAAGGTGGGGAAGGGGCAGAAGAAGTCGCCAAAGTCTGGGAAGAGCAGCACGGCGGAGAAGGCAGCCATCCTCCCCGCTGCCCAGGACGCCAACGTTAGCCCCATCGTCACTGGTCCGGAGACCACCGCCAGAGTCAGTGCCCAGGAGGGCAGCACAATCGTCACTGGTCCGGAGACCACCGCCAGAGTCAGTGCCCAGGAGAGCAGCACAGTCGTCACTGGTCCGGAGACCATCGCCAGAGTCAGTGCCCAGGAGGGCAGCACAATCGTCACTGGTCCGGAGACCACCGCCAGAGTCAGTGCCCAGGAGGGCCCCGGCAGCCACAGCCCCACTGGGCAATGAGGGACCGTAGGGCAAGCACTGCTGAACAGGGCAAAGACCGCCATGGCAAGCACCGCTGAACAGGGCAAAGACCGCCATGGCAAGCACCGCTGAACAGGGCAAAGACCGCCATGGCAAGCACCGCTGAACAGGGCAAGCACCGCTGAACAGGGCAAAGACCGCCATGGCAAGCACGACTGAACAGGGCAAGCACCGCTGAACAGGGCAAAGACTGCCATGGCAAGCACCGCTGAACAGGGCAAGCACTGCTGAACAGGGCAAAGACCTGAGTCCTTAACAGGATGAAGCACTCTGGGCACCAGTCCCCCTCCAGAACCAGTGGAGAACAGCATCCACTACCTGAGTCCTTAACAGGATGAAACACTCTGGGCACCATTCCCACTCAAGAACCAATGGAGACTGTTATCCACTTGAGAGTCTGTGGCTTTGCACTCCCCGGGATGGTCCAGTGGGCAAACCACCCACTGCAAAGACTTGTGAGACTGTGGCTTTGCACTCCCCAGGATGGTCAAGTGGGCAAACCACCCACTGCAATGACTTGTGAGACTGTGGCTTTGCACTCCCCAGGATGGTCCAGTGGGCAAACCACCCACTGCAAAGACTTGTGAGACTGTGGCTTTGCACTCCCCAGGATGGTCCAGTGGGCAAACCACCCACTGCAATGACTTGTGAGACTGTGGCTTTGCACTCCCCAGGATGGTCCAGTGGGCAAACCACCCACTGAAATGATTTGTGAGACTGTGGCTTTGCACTCCCCAGGATGGTCCAGTGGGCAAACCACCCACTGCAATGACTTGTGAGACTGTGGCTTTGCACTCCCTAGGATGGTCCAGTGGGCAAACCACCCACTGCAATGACTTGTGAGACTGTGGCTTTGCACTCCCCAGGATGGTCCAGTGGGCAAACCACCCACTGCAAAGAATTGTGAGACTGTGGCTTTGCACTCCCCAGGATGGTCCAGTGGGCAAACCACCCACTGCAATGACTTGTGAGACTGTGGCTTTGCACTACCCAGGATGGTCCAGTGGGCAAACCACCCACTGAAATGACTTGTGAGACTGTGGCTTTGCACTCCCCAGGATGGCACAGTGGGCAACCCACCCACTGCAATGACTTGTGAGATTGTGGCTTTGCACTCCCCAGGATACATCAATGGGCATGGAGCCCCGTCGTGGATCTGGCGTGGTGCTGTCATCCGGCTGAGGTGCCCCCCCTTCCCTTCCCCCTGAGGTGCCTGTTGTATTTCCATCTGATGCCCCTGCAGTGTTCTCTCCATTTCTGGACAGGTATCGTGTGTGGGCCTCGCCCATGCATTTTGGGCCCAGTGGTCCACGGACATTGAAATGTGCATACCTGCACTACTAATCATGATGTATATATTTGGAATGTATATATATTTATGTATATATGAGCTTACTGTAGTTTGGTACATTACAGTGGTTGTACTAAATTCCCTTTTGTCTTTGCATTCTTCCGGGGGGGTTGGGGGTTGTTCCTGTGATGTTTGGAAATGCATTGGTGTGTGTGTTGTAGTGTGCGAGGGTCTGGGTGGGGGTGTTGCGTGTGTGTGTCCCTGACTTTTGCCTCCCCTATGTCGTAGGTGCAGTACTCACCGTTGTCTTCGGCGCCGCTGTTGCTGATGTTCGTAGAGGAACAGGAACACTATCACAGGGAGTATTTGAAGTTCCGGCTCCATGGTGCCCTCCTTCCTCGAGGAGTGTGTTAAGGTGAGCATTTTCCCATTGCAAAAGCTGTTTCCGCCGTGTTTTTATCCACGGTGAATCCTCCCCGGAAAAGGTGGCGGATTGGCCTGTTGTAATACTGTGGGCAGTACTTTGTCTTCCGCCTGTCTGTTGGCGGTGCCCGCCGCGCTGCTTGTTTGTACCGCCGTGGCGCTCAGAGTGTTAAAGTGGCTGTCTATGTTGGCGGTTTCCGCCACGGTCATAATTCCCTTTTTTGTTCCGCCGGTCTGTTTGCGGTATTACAGCCGCTTTAACACCGTCCGCCAGGGTTGTAATGACCCCCATAATGCCATTTCACAAATGCCTGTGTTGTCACATCAGTGCCACCTATGTTTCTGTATATTGGAACACACGTGTAGTTCATTTCTGTCAGTCACCGATCTTGTGACACCTATGCCCTACTTTTGTGCTAGGTTGTCTTTTGGTCTCAATCAATACACATGTCTATTGCTGAGCCAATACAGTGGTCCATGTGTGCTGACATATGTGGCAAATGTGTGCATGCCAACAACTAGGCACCCATATTTGTCCCCATCACATTAGTAATGACTGTCACAAACAATGGCATACCTCTGTGTCACAGTGTTGCAATCAGGCATAGCTGCAGCCTACTCATCATCACAACAGTGTGAGTTCCTCGAGCAACATAAAAGCATGGTTGCATGTGAGGAGGTTAATCAGTGGAACCCCAGTCTGATCACACCCCTGTGCATATGCATGACAATGTGATATTTACATGTAGTCAGAGCAGTGGTGTGTGGGTACATTGAGCACGGACCTAGCCTCATCATGTTTGCCACTCAGCTGCACTATGCACACCCCCCAGCAGATACATGCACATTTGTGGTCATGCAGTCCTGGATCTCCCATTTACCACTGCCATACTTGATGTCAGCTTCCTCCTCTCATGTGCAACACTCTGATCTTGGACATTTAGTACATGTGACATGTTTTGATGTCCTTGGCATATCCCTGGATTTCTTTTTGGCCTAATATCTCTGTTGTGCCTTCAAAATTTGAAACATGCCAGGCTACAGGTGGTGGTGTGCGTCACAGCCTCCTGTCACGCTGGCATGCTAGGGCCAAATAACATGGAATGCAAGTGGACATCATGACTGGGTCATGTAGTGACCCGGCCACCCTCTCTGTACAAATGTGTAGTATTGACATCTACACCTTGATACGTTTTAGAGTTAGTGTTGATCCATGTATGTCTCTTCTCCATGTATTCCTGCACTACTGGTAAGGCATGTTTTGTCACCTACATTGCTCCCATTCTTTAATCTGTTAGTACTTTGTGCACAACTCATACTGCAACATTGACTAATAATACATGGACATGATGCTACATGTGACTTCTGCTCATGGTAGAAGTACACATCTTCTCCTGCCAACTTGATAGGTACAGTTACATTGTCTGTACTTGAGTTCTCATGTGTTCCACACACATGACACCACTCCTGCCACCCCACTTCTGTTGTCTCCATTTGACATCCCATGTTGTATGTATAAGTATGTGTGGGTATCTAGAAGCAGGCTGTCCAGTATGTCCATTGTACATGTGTTAGCATTTATTACAGCATGGCACAGCCTAGGTAACTCTTACTATGAGTTACTGATATTGAGGTGTCACATCATTCCAGTGCTGGTGAGTTCATTAGCCAATTGCCACACATATAGGTAGGTCTACTCACACTCTGTTTGGCGTTGTGTCTCAGACATATTTCGTCAATACTGGACTGAGTAGTACATCCCACATCTGACTGCGATGTTGGAGGCCACAACATGTATGGGAATGTTTGCCAACTTGCACTTATTCTGTCATTTGAGTGACAATAGATGGTATGTATTGCTTTGTGCTGTGTGATGTAGTTGTACACAGCATACTAGTTGTACATGCTGTCACATTACGCATTGTTGATCCTGGCAAAAACAGTTGCTACTTAGAACATACACCCTTACATCAGTATGCACATGTTTCCTTAGCTTTGGGCTTGCCATGTGTCAGGACAGGAGGTTTCTGTGAAAAGTTAGCACCTTAAGTACATTGTGATCATTTGCTATTCCGACAACAGTCAACCTGGTTGAATATGTGGTGGTGCATTGTCCCAAAATATCCATGGATGGTCACACTGGATCATGTGTTTGAATATTGATTCTATACCCATAGATGCTTATGCAGTCAAGGCAAGACATTACACACTCCACAGCCTATGTGTGTATGCCATATATGAGGTACAGCCCACCATGTGCCCGGGTCGAGCACATTGGCAGTGCTGATACACATCTCCATGGTTACACTGTGTAGGTTCAGCATGGGACATTGGTTACAATCCCTGGCCTTCAAATGAGGGACCACAGTTCACAATGATGTACCACCCTTGTCACACACGTACCATGCAGGCAATGCTACTGTCACCATGGGTTGTGACAGTGTACTGTTCCTACATGGCTTGTTATCCATTTAGTGACTGCCCCTACCTCATGTGTGCCTCCCTTGCATTAATCCTTTCATGCATGGTGTCATTGTGGTGGATGGTCTAGGTATTGGCACCTTTCCCACTTGACAGGACATTATGTGTAGTGGTGCATGGAACTAGACCTTCAAGATTCCACTGCCCACAATTTGTATGTCACTGACGTTTGATATGGTGGCAGTAGACCCACTCATGTCACAAACGCTGTTTGAAACCATTCTGGACAACTTTGTGCTATCTATCTGCTCACTGTGCTTAGGGTCACATTCCAATGGAGTATGTAGTCAAGAATGAGTAGAGCAAGGAGACTCACGTGCAAAGTGATTTATTAGCGCTATTTACAAGGCGATGTTTAAACTATTGTGCTCATGTGTAGAAGTTCTCCACAATGTGGAGTCTCCTATGAACTTCGGCTGCAGTGTTTATTTGTTCCCCCTCCACATGATCTGCTCCATCATCATCATCCTTGCTGGGAACATCATCCTGTTCATCCCAGGGAATATTTGTCCGGACACAAATGTTGTGCAGGATTGCACATGCCAAAATGATCTTACACACAAGTGGTGGAGCATATAAAAAGCTTCCTCTTGTCAGGGTCAGACACCTGAACCTGGATTTCAGCAGGCCAACTGTCCTCTCCACTACATTGCGGGTCTTCCTGTGTCCCTTGTTGTAGGCTCACTGTTCCACTGTTGTGGAATTAGCAAAAGAGGTCATCATCCATGGCTGGAAGCCATACCCTTGATCAGCTGCAAAGAATAGAGAGGAGATGTGTTGTTATGTATTGATAGTAGTTTGGTCCCTCCCATGGCAGTTGTACATGTTCATTGGAGTTGTGACACAAACTTGCTTGTGGTGTACTATTTGTTCCTGTTTTTTGTGAAATGGTTTCTTTGAACTGTGTTGATGGACATGACAAACTTGGGTAGTGGCTCAATGGCATCGGAAGTTATGTTGTTCCCAGTAGTGATAGTCAGGATTTAGGTCCTTGTGCTGTGTAGTCCATATTTGGAGCAGTGTACTATTTTTACATGGCACAAACCACTGACTAGCAGCACAATGGTGTCAGATGTTGATACAGCATTGTTCCCCTAAAAAGCAAGTCTGTGCTGTCCTTTTTGACATATTGCACTATGCATGCAGTGTGGCCATTATTTTGAGCACCTAGCTCCACCAGAGCGTCACTTCTAAAGAAGCTTTGGTGGTGCTATGCCCTGCATTTCAAGATGGCGTTATACCAATTTATTGTTGCTTGATGCCACATTGTGACTACTGCCCCTTCACACACAACCCTTTGCGTGGAAGTGGCTTTTAGTGGGTGTTGCTGTGGGTGTGCAACTGCAACACCTATAGCATTCCCTAGATGACTCTGATTTGGGATTTTATGTTAACCTGAGGCTAAACCAATACCTCATCCCACCCCAGAGGTGGCGTTAGCAAGGCACAACAAGAAGGAATACTTTGATTCCTCCTCATGTTTTACCTAATTTGATTTGTGTTGCATACTGCAGCATGCTTAGTAGAAGCAAGATGTCAGACATGGTAGTTATTGTACTGGAAGGTGACCCTTCCCACACATGCACAATCACAGTCCTCAACACAGACAATCTTGCACAATGGTGCAAGGATGCCAGGGTTGGTGCTGGTAGCTAATCTTTGCACAGGCACTTGAGACGACACAGGGGTGTTCTCTATACTATTAATTTAGGTGCACCCCTGCATTGTGTATGAAGGTCAGTTGTGTGGCCTATTTTGGCACAGAGTTGCACCCTGTCATTTCCCCTTAAATTAATGTGCCCCAGAGATCCTTTGTGGCAGACGATTGTTGTGCCAGCAATGAAGTGTACGTGAGTGTGTGTCCCACATTGTTAATTACATGATTTCTGACAGACACTTTCAACGCATGCACAGTGCTGGGTTTGCGAGGATACACAGCTATTTTTCACATGTGCCCCATAGTACAGTGCATATAATGTCAGATATCTCCACTGTACCTCTAACACATCTCACTATATCATCCATGAATGTTAGTGAATTTTTTCACAGACACAAGGCCATGGTGGAGCCTTTCTGCTAGTTGTAACAGACATGGTGTTCTTAGTGGGCACTAGGGGCGCATGTGAGGTGGCACTGGAGTAGGTGCTGCCCCATTTCTCATGGTTTAACCCCATGGTCCTCAAAGGCAAATATTTTTATATACATATGTATGGGACACAATGCAGCAGACAGGTGTATGTGTACACTACCGGTAAGTAATTTATGTGTAGCTGACATATACTTGGTTATGGCGCTACTTGGGTGGCATTGTATTTAGGTTCTGCCCCAAGGTTACACACCATGAGTTAACTGGGACTGTGCCTATGTTTGACTTCTTCACCATGACTATAGCCTATGCCATTGACATACCGGTGTGCCTCTTTGTTTAGTTTGATGTGTGTGATCTGTATTAATCTGTCAACCTGTGGACACTTATAGTGATTTGTGAGCAGCTTCAAGGAAACTTGGCTCCACCTGTCCACACGTGGATTGCCAGTTAGGGTGTTGCTGTGTTATGTAGATTAGGGTGCATGCGTTTGTGCATGCAATGTGTCCAGTGTGGTGTGGCATATGGCTTCTATGTTGTTGCCAGTACATCTCTGTGGCCCTGCCCATGTGTATTTCTATTTGAGTTTGTCTTGTTTATCCTTGATGATTGGTATGTTATTTGATATGATTGGTATGGTGACTTACCTATGAGTAGGTGAAATGGGGTTTTTGGTTAGCATTCAGGTTACCCCCTGTCCAAGAAAGGACCCTCACTCTAGTCAGGGTAAAGGAGAATCACCCTCAGTTAACCTCCGCTTTCCCCCTTTGAAGCTTGGCACAAACAGGCAGGCTTAACTTCAGACTCTAGGTGTAAAGTATTTGTACCAACACACACAGTAACTCAGTGAAAACACTACAAAATGACACAACACAGGTTTAGAAAAATAGGTAAAATTTATCTAAACAAAACAAGACCAGAACGACAAAAATCCACCATAAACAAGTCAAGTTATGAATTAAAAAGCAAAGAGTCTTAGATCTTTAGAAAACAGTGCTAATGCTGTTAGCGTGAAAAAGTACCTGGGTTGCGTCAAAATAACACTGCATGGGCGAGTGTGTGTCGGAAAAGGGCCAGCGATGAGCCGATTTCTCTCTTGCAAGCGAGACCGTGCGGCGTTCCTCCTCCGGTCGGGTCGGCGTGCAGCGTTTTTCCTCTCTGCAGGAGAGTGATGCATCGATCCGGAAAGGCACCTCATGTCCGAGCAGGCATTGTGTTGTTTTTCCATTCACAGTGAGGTTTGTGTAGAAAATCCTGCCACACGGTATCAGAAAAAACGTGCTATGTAGGTTGCGAGGTTATCACCCTCCGTCACCGGGCGTTGCGTGTTGTTTCTCCAGCCGTGTGCGTCGATCTTCCAGCCGCAATGCAGGTGAAGCGTAGATTTCAGCCGCGAAGCCAACGGCACGTCGTTTCTGAGCTGCGTCTCGGAAGGTGTGTTGAAATATTCCCCACCTGGCTGTCTGTGCGTGGATTTTTAGCCTTGGTCTGCCAGCTTCACCTTTCAAGGGCCCAGGAACTGGATAGGACACCGAGTGGCAGGGCAGGAGTCTCAGCAGAGAGTCCAGGTTCTGGCAGGGGAAGTCTTTGATGGCCCTGAGACTTCAACAACAGAAGGCAAGCTCAGGACAAGCCCCTGGAGATTTCTTCACAAGCAGGAATGCACAACAAAGTCCAGATTTTGTCCCCTTTTACAGGCAGAGGCAGCAACTGCAGGATAGCTCCACAAAGCACAGTCACAGGCAGGGCAGCACTTCTCCCCAGCTCTTCAGCTCTTCTCGTGGCAGAGGTTCCTCTAGATTTCCAAACATGATCTAATTTTTCAGGGGTTTCGGTGCTCTTCTTATACCAATTTTGGCCTTTGAAGTAGGCCTACTTGCAACAGTGAAAAGTTAATTTGGCAGTATTTCACTGTCTGGATATATAAAGCAAATTAGTATATGTCCTACGTTAAACATACACTGCACCCTACCAATGGAGCTACCTAGAGCCTACCCAAGGGGTGTCATACGTGTAAGAAAAGGGAAGGTTTAGGCCTGGCAAGTGGGCACACTTGCAAAGTCGAATTGGCAGTTTACAATTGTACACACAGACACTGCAGTGGCAGGTCTGAGACATGATTACAGGGCTACTCATGTGGGTGGCACAACCAGGGCTGCAGGACCACTAGTAGCATTTGGTTTACAGGCCCTGGGCACCTATAGTGGACTGTACTAGGGAGTTATCAGTAAATCAAATATGTCAATCATGGAAAGCCAATTACATACACATTTTATATAGGAGCACTTGCACTTTAGTAATGGATAGCGGTGGTAAAGTGCCCGGAGCAAAAACCGAGTCCAGCACACAACAACCTGGGAAACTGAGGCAAAAAGATAGGTGAGACCACGCCAAGGATGCCAAGTCTAACAGTAGGCCATTGCCATATTTGCTATCCTGGAACCGCTGGATGATGGTGCAGTGGCGAAAGATGTACGCGGCATGGACAATGCCAGGATATTTTACCAGGATGTTTGTGAAGAGCCCTTGGTGGTTCATGATAGCCTGCACATTGATGGAATGTGTGTCCTTGCAGTTCCTGTAGAGGTGTTCCACAGCTGCAGGTGGCACCAGCTGGACGTGGGTACAGTCCATTACAAACAGCACATGTGGAAACCCAGCTATCTGATAGAAACCTTGCTTGGTCTCATTCTGCAGCTGCTGGGTGTTTGGGAAGCAGATGTGTTGTGGCGTAAGGCATAGGTTTCCATCCAGGACCTTTGGTAGGCAGACGGAGAAGGATGACTGGGAGATACCAGCCACTTGAGCACCCGTTGTCTCGCATGATCCAAACGCCATCATATGGAGGACAGCGAGGAGTTTTGTAATGGGTGGGATGTTATGGGGAGTTTGCAGCTTTGCCATGATGTGTAGCGCTATCAGGTGCAGCAGGTGTACGATGGACTCCAAGTTGAGTCTGTACATCCGGACCACATCCTGTTCCCTCATTCCCAAGATGATGATTTGCTCTTGGAATAATCACTCTCTCCTTCTGCACTGCCTCTGTGGCTGTTGTGGTGGTGTTTGTGGTTGCTGCAGTGGTGGTGGTTGGATCTGCTGTCTTTGCAGGCGTCTTTGACGTGTGCCAAGCTGGAGCAGTAGCACTTCCATGTTGTCCTGGCATTTTCCAAAGCTCTTTCTGGGTTTTGTTTATGAGTGGTGGGGTATGGGCCTCTTTTTCACTCCTGGGTCTGACCAGGTGTTAATGTTTGGCGCTAATTGGACTTTGCGCCATTTTTTGAGTCACCTTTCTTCGTTAGCACCATTTTTGCATCACAGAATAAATATGGTGCTAGGGGGTTAGCGTTGTGTTTAGGATGGGAATACCTAGTCCTCCAGTACCTAAATGAGGCTCCCAGTCACCTGCGATCAGGGGAGATTATGTGCTGTATCAGGGCAGGTAACAATAATCTTTTTCTTTATGAGGCGGATTCGAAGATGTCATGCAGAAGGAACATAAATATGTAAAAATGAACACAAACACCTAAGAAATTAGCTTGGCTAATATCAAACAAAATGAGAACTATCAAGCCTGTGGAATGCTGGATCCTAGCCACTACAGTGGAAGCAAGGTGAGTCTCCTTTCAGTAAATTGTCTTGTGAAATGTTATTCACTAGTAAAAAAGTGGAATTTATGTGAGAGGAAGATCTAGAGGTGCGGGGGAAGCCTTCAAATATAAACTCAAAAGAAAAAGGATCACTTGAAATTTAAGGAAAAATACTTGCCTGCAATGAAAGGGTAAGGATATAAAGGTAAAACTGCACAGGCCAATTTAGTCATGGGGTGTCAAGGCCGCAACCTACAGAACCTACTTTGTCCTTTGCCCCACATGTCTGTCTATGACTAGTGACTGCCCAGCTGGTGCTTGCCAACTTTTGGGATTACGAGAGTGGCTTGGGGTGCAACATTCTTCTCACAATTTTGGCTTTCTTTCTTTCTCGTAGTGGGAGTAGGTGGACTCTAGGCCTTTTAAACACTGCTGTTTCTTCACTGGTTGCTTACTTTGTAAATATTCAAATTCTTCTGTGTACATGAGCTGTATTTGTACAATAATATGTGGTCTCTGCCTCAAAAAAGGGAATGGCTATGTCTTGTCTTCAAAGCCTATTCTTCCCCATTTGGCATCACTGTACTCATTTGAGAGCATGTCTGACCTGCCCCTGTTGCCGTAGGGATGGCTGTGGTTTGTTTTGGTGTACACGTAAAACAAATTCCCCCATCCCACCAGCCCCACTGGGCAGGAAGGTTCTGGGTATCTGCCTGCCTATTGTATTCATAACTAAAATTATCATTTGAGAGCCTATCTCTCCCACCTTTTTCTCAATCACATTGCTCGGTGCCCCACGTCAGGATAAGATCACCTGTCTGGTTGCTTGTGCAGGGCACCCACACATTTCGCACTTAGGATTACGACAAACACATACTCCCCCTTGGTGCAGCGTGTAGATAGGGGTATGAAGCACTAGATAAAGGCTACAAAACAATACAATCTTTTAGATTGAGTGATTGTAAAAGGGGATGAATATAAGCACTACATGGTGATCAAATGTAAAGTATATTATTATCCCGGGGTACAGGCTTAGAAGAGGGGTCCTGAAATTGGTGGTGACCATATTTGATTGGTGAGAAGCACTAGTCACCCTTAAACTGAGCCTTTCATTGAGAGCACATTTCAAACTGTGTGTGAAAAAGTGCTTGAGAAAGCGACCATTATGTGGTAGCAAATCTCTCAGATGACAAAGCTCATCCAAATCGGGTTGGTTTCTACTCTTCATTATGTTTATAGTATATGTGTATCAATCAGATTCACGCTGTGTTCTTATTCCGGGAGAAAGAATGATGGAATCTAATTATATAATCCAATTATAATTGAAAAGTGTGGAAACGAGAATTTCGATATAATGGCAATGACGAGTAAATAAAAATGGCACAAGCTGAAACATTAGTGATGCACACATAAATTTACTTGATGTCTCATGCATGTTAATTCTTACAGTTGGAACATGTAGTTAGTTATGTTATTAGCAGTTGTGGGAATCTCGACCCAGTTATATTTTTGTGATGGGGTCACAAGCATTGTTGCTTGGTGGTATATAAAGAGAAACATACAGTAGTGAAAATATATTGTTAATAATCATATAATCAGGTTGGTGAGAACAATTAGCAAAAAGCATTTCTCAAGAATGAAACAAATAGTTTGTTTGGTTACCATAATGTCCCGAAGATCATCCTAGCCCGGCGACTTCATAGCAGCCAAGTTTCTGGCATGAATATTCATTCGTAATGAGGGAGCTGATTTTGTTTCATTAAGAATGTTATGCCTAATGTTATGGACATTCCTGCACTAAAATGAAAACAATGCCCTTTACATACGTTGTTTTTTCCTACGCTTGATTAAACTATGCCCAAACTAGGCCCAATCACCATCTTAAGTCCTAACAAAGTGTTTTTTCACTTATCTTCTGATTGCATGTGTCACACCAAAGGCCACCCACCTGAATTCCCAGAGTTGCTGCAGAAGCAAAGAATTTCCACCACTTCCCCTTGTGGGCAATCCTTAGTAAAACAGACGATTGAAATGGGTGGCTAACCCTGGGATTAAGGGGGATGGAAAGAGAGAGAAAGAAAAAGCACCCATCAAGTTCTAGCGGCAATGCACACTCCTTCAGTTGGGAGAGCCACTCTGCAATAGGAACCCCACCACTTTATACAACTGTAGATTAATGCTTTACAATAAGCATTAAGTGAGAGTCCTTACTTACATAGCAAACAAGAAATTTGAGTCCATGTGAAGGGCCCTTGAGCACTGACCCCTGTGCTGAATCTTGAACAAGCATTCTTTAACCTGTGCTCAGGTGATTCGGAGATCTTTAGCTGTCCTTGGTGCTGTATTACCTCACCCAGGGTATCCTTGAAAAAAAAAAAGATACCAAAACTAGATGTGCCCGGTTAATGTACTAACCTGAGGTCCATGGTATGGGCTGGATTTCCTGGGCCCTTTAGCAGCTATGAGAGAATGATGACAGGAGCCAAGGCAGTAGGAGTACATCAGTGCTGGAAGGATGGCCAGGTTCTAGGGTTCAAGATTGTTGGAAGCTATCAAGAAGGGACAGAGTTCCAAGACGGGTTGCTGGGCCCCAGCTTCCAAATGAAGGTGTCTGGTTTGCTCTTGTCACAGGTGGCAGGGCTCAAAGACGGTGCTGGAGGGAGACACAGCTCTCTCTTCACAAAGATCCACAAAGCCAAGCTGTATTGATACCTTGTAATGAAAGCGTTATTCTGGAGCCATCTGGCTGGGTGTGGCTTATCTGGATGACAAGCATAAAAGTGGCATACCAGACAGAAGAGAGATTGGACATGTGATGCTTGACCGCAGGACATGTCTTTGGGGTGATATCCATTTCAATCAATCAAGTAATACAATTTTGCCTCATCTCCCTTTGAGTGTAAGATTTTTTGACCTTACATTGAATGTGTTTGTAAAGCTATCATGCTAGAAACAGCCCTCCTTTTTTACTCTGTTGAGGTTTCTCTAACCATCTTTGCGGGCCCAGGGTTTCTGTTGCTTTTATTATCATTCACCAAATTTCTTCAGAACTGCAGCTTCTGATGATTTTTCACTGGGGAATATTGTGTTGTTTAATCACTTAGGCCCTCATTATGAACTCGGCGGGAAAACCCACCGAGTTTGTCACTGACGGTCAACAGAAGACTGCAGCACGCAGAACCCCCCTCTGGCCACATAAAGAACATTCAGCTGGGCCAGCGGGCGGAAACAGTGTTCGCGCCAGCCGGCCCCGCTGAATGCAGGGCCTGAACATTGACGTTGGCTCCAAATTGAGCCGGCGGCAATGTAGCAGTGTGGTGGGTACAGCAGCACCCGTTGAGCATTTCACTGCCCGTAAATCTGGCAGTGAAATGCTCGATGGGGCTGTGCATGGGGGCCCCTGCACTGTTCATGTCAAGTGCTCCGGGTCACCCATTTCACCAGCCTTTCCCTGGTGGTATCAACCACCAGGGAAAGGCTGGTGGAACCTGACTTATTATCTGCTGTCCTGTCGGATATGAAACTCCGCCAGCCTGCCTGGTGGCGGAAGCCTGGCGGTGGCAGAGTTTCAAAAGTGGCGGTTCTGCCACGTTTGTTATATGGCGGTCTGTACCACCAATCTCGGTGGCAGTAATTACCGCCACCGCCGGCATGGCGGTACAGACCGTCATGTTCGTAATGACTGCCTTAATCTGCATCTACCAGTGTTTTTCTAGTTGTGAAAAGGCATCTGCCTTAGCTTGTGTGGAACTTTATTATGAAATCCAACTGGCTAAAAAATAAATATCATATCATGTGGGGTTAAAGCTTTTACAGAGCGGAAAAACTGTGGAGTCTTATGATATGAGAATATAGTGATAGTATGTTTTACACTGATGAAGTAGGGCCTCCACTCCTGAAAAGCCATTTTGATTGCCAACAGTTCTTGTTCACCAGTAGCATAGTTCTGCTTTAGTAGATTATGGCCCTCATTCCGACTTCGGCGGTCCTGGAAAAAGACGCAGGTATGCATGGCCCCCCATTACGACATTTCGACTGGCCCAGCAAACGGAAACAGCGTTTCTGTCCGCTGGCCCAGCGGAGAAGCCACATTAACATTGCAGCCGGCTAGTAATCGAGCCGGCAGCAATGTTGATATGCAGCAGGTGCAGCAGCACCCGTTGCGCTGTTCGGGCAGTGAAATGCGCGATGGGGCTGTGTTTGGAGGCCCCTGCACTGCCCCTGCCAAGTGCATGAGCAGTGCAGGGGCCCCTAGGGGCACCCTGAGCCCCGCTGCTGCCAGCCTTTCCATGGCGGTGTTTACCGCTATGGACAGGCTGGCGGTTGGGGATTATGACCGCCTAGCGGAATCCTGGCGGTATATTGGAGGGACCGACAGTATGACCGTGGCGAATGCGCCACAGTCATAATACACTGGTGGAATTTACCGCCAGTGTTCCGCCGACCGCTGGGGTCACAATGAGGGCCTATGTTTTTAGAGAATAAAGCTATGGGGTGCATGTGCCCTATCTCTGGGTCTCGTTTTGTTAGCACTCCACCTACAGAGTACTGAGAAGCCTCTGACTCTGCAAAGTATGGAAAACTGTGATCAGGATGTAGAGGCACAGAAATAGATGTGAATTCTTTCCTTGAGCAAAGTAAAGGCATGGTCTGCTTCTTCTGTGCAGTGAAAAGGAGTGTTTTTCCTTAAACCTTTTGTAATAGGGGGTCACCTTTTAGGAACATGTGTGTTAAACCCTGATAAAAGTTGGCGAATACCAAAATACTCTAAAATTCTTTCACATTGCTCAGAGTTTACCTTTTAAGGATTGCGTCTACCTTTTTTTTGCCCATTTGAATTCCTGAGAGGGAATTCACAATCACTAAAAACCTTACTCAGGTGCCATGGAATGAATATATATCTAATTTAGTGAAAAGCTTTTTTTGTGCAGTGTTTCCAAAACTATACAAACATGAGTGATGTGTTCTTACTCACTCTGGGAGAAAATCAAGATGTCATCAATGTAGACAATTATGCAGATGTCAAACAGAGTTCTCAGAACCTTGTAAATAAAAAACTTAAATGCTGCTGTATCATAACAATTCCCAAAGGACATTACGTAGGAATCAAGTAGTCCATATTTTGTGTGTAACACAGTCTTCCATGCGTCACCTTCGTGCACCTCAATCAAGTGATACACCTCTTCAAATCTAATTAAAGGTATCAAGTATTGATTCTTGATAGTCACTTTATTGAGGGCTCCGTAGTCAATACACATTCTCAATTCCTTATTCTTTTTTGTTGAGACTGGTGAAAATGAATGTCTAATGAACATGCTAGTCAGAAGCTAACTTAAATACTCTTTGTTGATTGTTGATTTTTGGATCTGGAGAAGTGCTCAGATCTCACCGTCAAAAGCTGGTCAGATGTGTGGTGGACCTATGGTGGACCTATGGTGTTATCACCTTATACCATGTCAGTTATCCCCTATTAGTGAGGTGTAGTAAGTGTCTAGGAAACCAGGGCTCCCTAAAGGTAGCTGTGGATGAGCAGCAAAGACATATCTAGGAGACATACAAAGCTTATGCAATAGCACTGTAGTCACACAGCACTTACACACATAAGAGAACCACAAAAATAAAAGTACTCTATTATGGTAACACAAATACTAAAATACTGTAAAGGCAATACTCCACTAGCAGGTGAGTTAACACACTATTATATACACATTGGGAATCAGGAATTAGCATAAAAGGCAATAGAAAACAGTGAAAAGAATAGAAAGTACTGAAGGCCCGGTGTGGGGGGCACCAAACCATATACTAAGAAAGTAGAATGCGAAAGTTGGGCTCCCACCCAAGGAAGTAGAATTGGTAGAGGGGACCTGGAGGAACTAGGAACCCCAAAAGGTAAGTACCAGAGTGCCTCCCAACGACCAGGAGAAAAGAGATAAGTGCCTGGTTCTCCCCAAACCCACCAAAAGGACTTCAGAAGAGGATTTTGTAAGACCCAGACAAGACTGCAAGAATCCAAAGGTGGATCCTGGTAGAGGAAGACCTGTAAAGGAAGGGAACCAAGTCCAGTTCACATTGGATTGTCCGGTCGTGACTGGGACAACTACCCATCCGTGTGTGGATGAAGGACCAGGTCGATGGTGAATGAAGACAGTCAGCAGTGCTTTACTGAAGCAGCTGAAGAGTTCCTGAAGTGATGCAGTCTATGTCCCATGCCGGAAGAAGGATCCCACTCAGTCAGTGGTGTGGAAAAAACACCAATAAACCTTGGCAAAGGCAAATGTAATTGGAGAAGAAATGTGGAGCTGCCGGGGACCAGAAAAGTCCAGGGGCACTCAACCCAGGGAGGGAAGTCCCGGGTGACCCTCAGCAGTGGCGTGAATTGCAGGAAGAGGAAGCAGCCCCAACAGGTGACCCACATGCAGCAAGCACAGGAGTCGCAGTGAGGGCCACACAGCACACCTAGAAAGGAGGCCCATATCACTGAAGAAGCACTCAGAAGGTTGTACATCACAGGGTAGAGTGCTGGGGGCTAGGGCTATATGGAGCCTGAAGATCCCCTGAAGGAGATGCCAACAAGCCTCGGTAGCTGCAAGAGATGCGGTACACCGTGGTACTGACCTGCATGGAGAGGCAAGGACTTACCATCTCCCACGTTGGACAGGTAGTAGAGAGGACAAAGGGGACCACTCTAGGCCACCACCCATGATGCAGGATCCATGCAGCTCTGGAGGAGAGGAGATCCACGTAGCCAATCATCGTTGCAGATGGTGCCTGCGGATGCAGGGGAGTGACTCCTTCACTCCAAGGGAGATTTCTTCTTGCCTCTTGTGCAGACTGAAGGCTCATCCCCCTCAGAGGATGCACAGCCGGGGAAATGTTGCAGTTACTGGAAGGAACTGGAGAAACAATGTTGCAGAGCAGAGTTGTCACTGTAGATGAAGATTGTCGGTTCCTGGAGGGTCCAATTGCAGTTCCAGTAGCCAGAAGGTGAAGTAAACATTGCAAAGGAATCTTGCTGGAATTGTGCATGTCGAATCTGAGGACCCACCCAAGAGAGAGACCCTAAACAGCCCAGAAAGGGAGATTGTCACCTAGCAGGGTGACCACCTATCAAGAGGGGGTTGTAATTTCACCCGCCTCTCCTGGCAACTCAGATGCTCCCAGGGGCCTCCGCTCTTCATGGGTTAAAGATGGCAGAATCAAGCGGCCACCTGGAGGAGCTCTGGGCACCACCACTGGGGTGGTGGTGGACAGGGGAGTGGTTACTCCCCTTTCCAGTGTCCCGCCGTTTTGCCCCATAGAGGGACTGGTGCACACTTGTTTATGCACCAAATGTGCCCTTAAAATCATACCAGTGGCTTGGGTAGGCTACCCCTCCCAAGCCATGTAATGCCTATTTCCAAAGGGAGTGGGTGTTGCCTCCCTCTCCCAAAGGAAATTCTTTGTTCTGCCTTCCTGGGCTTGAGCTGGTCAAGCAGCAGGAGGGCAGAAACGTGTCTGTAGGATGGAAACAGTGTGGGCTGCCCAGGAAAACCCTGCAAACTTTTAGGAGCAAAGCTGGGGGTCCTCTAAGGAGCCCCTAGAGTGCATGGAATCCTACAACCAATACTGAAAACAGTATTAGGATATGATTCCGACATGTTTTATACCAAACATGCCCAGGTTCTGAGTTATCATTATGTAGGTGGACATAGGTGGTGACCTGTGTCCAGTACACAGGTTAAATGGCTTCCCCGCACTTACGAAGTCCAGGAAAATAGAGCTGCAGTTCATAGGGGCACCTCTGCTCATGCAGGGCTGCCTTCACACAGAAGTCCCTGCACCCTGCCCTCTGCACTAGGAGGTCCTGTCACAGGGGTGACTTACAGTTTCCTGTTGCAGTGACCTGTAGTGAAAGGGTGCATGCACCTTTTCATGCAGGCAGCAGTGGCAGGCCTGCGGACAGTTTTTGCATGTGCTCCCATGGGTGGCATAATACATGCTGCAGTCCATGGGGAATCCCTTGTGCCCCAATGCCCTGGGTGCCTAGGTACCATATACTAGGGTCTTACAAAGGGGCAACAGTATGCCAATTGTGGGGTGCACTAAGTCAGAAACAATCACATTTAGAGGGAGAGAGCAGTCATAGGGGTCCTGGTTAGCAGGATCCCAGTGAACACAGTCAAAACACACTGACAGCAGGCAGAAAGTGGGGGTAACCATGCCAAAAAGAGGGTACTTTCCTACACTCACTACATGCAATGTTGCCTGTCGTATGAAGTTGGTGTGATAGTCAAAGTTTCTGTGGGGGTTGAAGGCAACATGGTAGCATTAACCTTACGAAAAACATGCTGATAGTGCTGGTATTGATTAGGTAAACCTTAAACAGTGGAGTTCACAGACGATGCCCATGTGAGTTTATAACAACTTTGTACGTAAAATCGGAAATACTAAGTCACCTTTCGTACGATTTACTTCATTTCTGGATTTTGTGACTAAAGCCAAAGTACTTACAAGACAGTGAAAAAATTGGGATATTTATTGGATCAAATCCAAATCAATGTTGTCACAAACTAATTGGATAGGTTTGGTTTGAGAAGTGATCAAAGTCGTAAGGTAATTTCAAAACATCGACTGCCCTTAAAGGCTCACGATGATCCCTATGAACCATAAGGTTAGCCAGGATTTTGTCTAGGGTGATATAAAGGAAATTTCCAGTTGCAGCAGAATCCAATATATTAGCAGAGCTTTTCACAAATGAGTGGAGTCTATTAGCATGACTGTGATATAAAGTGCCTATGAGTACTAGCAAAAGTATTAGTAAAATGTTGTGAGACCCCTGTCCTGAGGCACCTGGAGAGTGGACCTCTTCCTCTATGAGCTTTCCAATTTTTCCACCTCCAGAAGGGGTCAAAGGCAATTTCTGATACTTTTCTGGGATTCTTGGCCTAACAGAGCATTCACGGGCAATACTGTCTTTCCACAGTAAAGACAGAGGTTCAATTTTCACCTTTTGTCCTTCTCTTCTTTAAAATGAAGGCCCAAGTTTCCTCAATCTGCATAGGTTCCCCTCTGTCAGATGACTTCACCTCGACATCTTTCCTATCAGCTTGGAGCATCACTACTTTTGAATCAAACATTGATTTTACCTCCTTGTGCTCTCCAATTCTATGGCCTAATTCAATGAATCCTGCACGGTCCTTAGGGGGTTGTATTATCTGTGCAAAAATGTCTTTTAAATATTCCTTTAGGACTCAGTGGAACATGGAAGTTCTTTCTCTGGCCATTTTGTTTTCAGTATAAATCGGTTAATATAGGACAGTGGTGGTCATTACAAGACCACCGAGGGACCGCTGTGCGGAAGACCGCCAGTAGTGGCGGTTTGCCGCTCTGCATACTATGACCGTTGGCTGCCCTCCGTCGTTTTTCCGACTGAGAGCAGCCAACTGCCATATGTGCGGGTGGCGGGGAAGTGGAGGTTGCTCCACCTCCACCGCCACGCCAACAGAACACCGCCCAGCTAATCACGTCCTGTGCTTCTGTGCGGCGGTGTTCTGTTGGCGGTGTGGTGTCGGCGGAGCTGCCCCCATGGCTCCCATCCCCTCCCGGCGGATCGACGGAACAGGTAAGTCGATCGTCCGTTAGGGGAGGGGGGTGGAGGGGTGTTGTGTGGGTGCATGGGGGTGTGCTTCTGTGTATGTAGGGGCGGTGTGTGTGCGTGTATGCTTGCGGGGGTGTTGCGTGTTTTGGGAATGAGTGCGTGTATGTCTGTGTGGATGTGTTCGTGAATGTGTGAATGTGGGTGTACGTGTCTGACTGTGTGTGTGGATGTTGGCATGTGTGTGTGTGTGTGTGTGTGTGTATGTGTGTTGGTGGTGCCTGTGTGCATGTCGGGTGTGTGTGTGTAAGGTAATGTCGGGGGTCGGAGTGGGGTCCTGCCACCTTTGGGGGGTGGCAGGGGTGGTGGTGGGTGTAGGGGAGGGAGTCGGGGTGGTGGTGGGGGCTGGGGGAGACCCCTATCAGTGCCAGGGAAGGAATTCCCTGCCACTGATAGTGCTTACCGCCATGGATTTCATGGCGGTTCCTACCGCTGGAAATCCACGGCGGTAAGCCGGGTCAAAATACCGGCGGCGGTATTGTCACGGCCACCGGGCTGGAGACCCAGGTCTCCAGCCCGGCGGTCGTCTCCACCCTGGTGGGCGGAACGGAGAAGCGGCAGATGACCATGGCGGTAACCGCCATGGTCATAATTCCCAAAATAAGACCGCCAGCCTGTTGGCGGTCTTACCGCCACTTTAACACCGTCCGCCAGGGTTGTAATGACCCCCAGTATGTCTTTGTTCCTGTGTTTAAGAATTAACAACTCATTGTTGCTTGCCTTCATAAAAGTATGTTTGACTTGTGCATTGCTTCTTTGAGTGCAGAAAAATAGTACTACATTGGATCATGATTGTCAACTAGGGGTAGCAACCGATTTGCTGTGTTTCCCACTAAATGTGAGATAAGAAACACCACTTTAGAAGTGATATCAGGAAATGCAACAGGTCTACAAATGAATTGTAGTTGACATTGATTCAGAAAGATTCAGAACTTTGAACTGTCCTCAGAGAAACATCCGCAGGGACTAGAGGTGCAGGAGTGGAAGTGGTAAGATTAAGATTTTTAGGAGGGTTGGTGTTCCCTGAAACCTCCCCCCTCTGCAGGACCTCCCTGTTGTATGGGACTCGTATTCATGAACCTGATTGGTTGCAAAATGTAGGCATTGTCTTAGGTATTGCTCTGGAATCCCAGCTGGTCCTACGCTTGTATCTTGGGGTACTGACTTTAGGAAATGATTCTTCTGACATAGATTTTACAATTAAACACTGGTGAGGGCTCAAGCTCTGTTTGCCTTGAACAGGGCATCCTCAAAAAGGGCTTGGGTAAAATCTTGAGTGTCAATAGCGTCATCAGACTTCATCTTCACTTCGGCAGCCTAATTTTTCATGGTCACACAAAGGGTGACTTAGCTGAATTCCCAGGACTACTGCAGAAGCAAAGCTCTTCCACCACTTCCTCTTGAGGTTAATCCTTAGTATCAAAAGAATAATGATACTCGTGACCAACCATAGATAGAAGGTGAGGTGTAGAGAGAGAGCATTGGTTCTGATGGACCTGAAGGTCCCATGAAAAAGATGATGGGTGAGTATTAATTATGCTGAGCAGGACCCCTCAAGTTCTAGTTTTGTGGAACACTCCTTGAGTCAGGAGAGATACTCTGCAACAGGAACACAATTACCTCTGAAAAACATACATAAATGCTTTGCAATCAGCCTGAGGTGAAAATCCTTAATAAAATATATCAAACAAGAATTACTATAAGAAATATAAGTCCATTTGAAGGGCCTTTAAGCAGACACCTGTGCTGAATCCTGAGAGCACATCTTTTAGCCTCTGCTCAGATGATTCCAAAATCTTTTTCCATCCTTAACTTTGTTTTACTCGTCCTTTAGCCAATTCTTTCTTATTCAAACTCAAATTCCTAGTGTGTCCTTGAAGAAAATGGGATACTAAAACTAGAATCACCAAGTTAGTGCACTAACCTGAGGTCTATATAAAGGACTGTAATCACTGGAGCATTGAACAACTGTGAGAGAATGATAGTTGAAGTCAAAGTGATAGTAGCACGGCAGGTGGGGCTGGCTGAATGATCAGGGTCCAGGATTCAAGATTATTGAAGTTATTATGGAGGGACAGAGTACTAAGAAGGGATCCCGGCCTGCATGCAAGTGTTAATCTGGAGCTTTATAGAAGATTATTGAATATTTTCTGTCAGTTAAAAGGCTGTCTCTTGCAGGAGACTGGGGCAGAAAACAGAACAAAAGCACTAGGCACAGGAGACTTCCTGTATAATAATGAGTGTTCCCTGTCAATTGGAAGGCTATCTCTGCCACAAAACTAGGTAGGAAATGGAGGCCTTTATTGGCTGGGGCAAGTGAACCAATCCCTACACCAGACAGGAATGCCTCACCTGACATGTGGCTCAGATGGTGTTATGAAAAGTTCAAGTATTTAGTTATCAGGCTATATCAAACAAATGTAGACATTAAAGCAGGCAACATGGACCGAACATTTGGGTCGATAGGCAGCTCCCTCCTCTTCTGGTTCACTTTGCCCCTCTCCCCACTGGGATGAGTGGTGATCGCTAAAATGCTTATACTTATGCTTATACATCATTACGGCATTCCCACTCATGCTTCCCAGATACTTCTTCCAAGAATTACACAGCCATCTCCTGGAATTAATATGGGGCATGGGCCACAGAAGGGTTGCTCTTGCCACTCTACAATAACCATTGCTTGAGGGAAGGACACACCCATTTATGAAGCATACTACGTGGCAGCAAGCCACAGTGGCTGAGATGACTGTGCACGAATGCATGCCCAAGCGGACGGCCATTAGCACGATTCTTAGTGGGGCAAGCATTTACACATGGTTGATGTACACGGCCGGCTGTCGCAATGGGAGACATACCAGATGAAGGTAGCTCGGATGTGCTGGCAGCAATTTGTGCACAGCAAGGGCCCCTGCATACTATTCTTTCCTTCAATAGCAATAGAACATCTCCCAGGGCTCCAGGAAGTGATGCGGAAATATGACCTAGAACCATGAGGCGGGGATTGACCACCTGGGGGATCTCTTTCACAGTGGCACCCTCAAGCCCTCTCAAGATTTTATGAACTTATATGGCATATATGGCATAGATGTAGGCCACTTCCTGAAATACCACACCCTACAATGTGAAATGTGTGTTACTTGGGATGCAGGGGAAGCGGAACCAACTCCAGGACCAGTGCTGCATATTCTCTTCACACATGGACGCACGCCCTAAGCCATTTTCATCCCATACTGACCACTATCACACAAAGTAACATAGAAGAAGCGATGACTAAGTGGAATGATGCTCTCCCACAACCGCTGTCAGACAAGCCCTGGATCACAGAGCGCCAGCGTGTGAAGGAGGTGTCTTGTAATCCCAGATTTTGCTTCACATAGTTCAACTATGTGCACCAGGCCTACCCCTCCCCCCAACGCATTAAGCATATGTTCCCGGCATCATCCCCTGAATGCCCTAGGTGCAGGGCTATGGAAGCTGGTCTCGACCTGTGCAGAGGTCACGACCTTTACTGATGAACTCACACACTAACACTCACTTCTAAGTCTTGTGTCCTCAGCCTCTTCCCCAAGTCTAAAGGAGACAAACACCTGCACAGATTTATAGACTTTGTGCTCATGCTATTCAAGTGACAAATTGTGATGTCATGGAAGGTGCTTCTGGTTCGGACATACAGTGCTGGCTACTCACACTACAGAAATGAGCACACAGGGAAGCAGGTGCACTCCAGCTATTGCATACAAGGGGGTGGGATGGTGGGAGACCTTCATCACCAACATTGAGGTTACGAATTATACCTACCCCCGATACATGTGTCACTTCGAACTGTGGGGGGACACACCCACGTGACCTAGCTGGAGGGGTACCTAAGGTTATGTCCGGGACCCTCAGCCGAATAAAGATAACAAGCTCTGGAGTCACCCTCCAGGGTACAGGGAAAGGTAGGGCCCTAAGGAGACCACTGGGAAGCCCCAGGGGATGCGACCCAGTACCAAATTCCACACTTCAGCCCAATCACTGGCACTCGCAGCACCTCCCTGGAACAACAGGAAGCTCTGAACTACCTCTGCTGGCACTCCCCAATTGCGACCACACTACATTGCTCATGACACATGTTTGCAATCATGCTAGTCTCCCGCCCTCCTAGCACACACCACCAACATCACGTAGACAGCACTATCCACATCCTTGGCAGACTACACCATCAAAATTGTCTTTCAATTATGTAATTGTTTATTTCTTTTCTTCCTCTCTTCCAAGCCACAGGTCAAGACACAGGGAACCTCAAGAGCATCAATTATGTTCATGTTTATCCTAACTATGACTTGTCAATGCCTCATTTCTTGCAAACAAACAAAAATATGTTTTTTTTTTAAGAAACCACAATTAAGCATATCAGGCAACTTTGAGATCAGCAAGAAACTGAGGCTTTCAAATAATCGGCATAACGTTTGTTCAAACAAAAATTCCAAGCATTTGCACTTAGGTAAACAGATCTTTTAACAGTGCAAAGCAGAGCATGTGGCTTCTGCCAAACTGGAAAAAAGTGATGGTAAAGGAGAACAAACAGCACAGTCATACTGGGATAAGACAGCACATAACAACATGTGCACCAATATAATGCTTTGTGGTGACATGCTGTCCTTGAAGAACTCCAAAGGATTACAACATTCAAGGCTCTTCTTGTGCTACTGTAGGCCTATTCATTTATGTGACTGTCATTGTTTTGAGTGTAACCAGATTTGTTTTGCCTCATCAGATGACACTAGGTAAAAGGGGTGTTTTCAAAAATCATAATATGGGATGGAATTGGGAAATTGCTATATGATGCTGTGTTACATTTTGCATTCTTATTTGTCAATTCTGTAATGATATATTGCCACCCTGTGCTGACAATGTGAGTTTCACTGTGTACTTTCTTGCAAAATTAAAGGTTAGCCAGTTTGGTTTGCTCTACTCTTTAAGAGCAGAACTGTGTTATTCTTTCTTTTGATCTGGACTTAGAATATTTTATGTCTGAGACTTGACTTCATGTGAGACTCTTTGTTCATTCGATTGAGCCTTATACTAATTCCCTTTATTTATTTACCAATCATTTTGACTAACTTTTATTCTTTCCTCTCTCTTGCACTATAATTATTTAATAAGCCTTCATGATTTAAAAAAAGTTTGGAATGCTTAAGTCCATTCTTGATTCAAAGCTTGTTTAATAGAATATGTTGATTTAATTACTGTTAATCTGAGGTGTGCTGGGGCACATTGCCTCCTATGTTCTTTAGGTTAACACCATCACTGATCCTTAGGCACTTTATCTTAGATTATCTGATAAATTAGCATCACAGTTTTGGTGGAAATTGAATGCAGATCAGATGACAGACTAGATAAGGTCTAAAGATAAAAAGCTTCCCCTTCTGGATTTTTGTTTACACTTATGGTTCAATTTGCCTGCTCGTAAATGGATTGGATTATTTGCAGTGTTCCTGAGCTATTCTCAAACAGAAGAAAGTGAGTACCAAAAGGGTGAATGAACAGTGACAGATTTTGTTCTTGAACAGAGTGCATTCTGGAGTTTGTGGTTTGAGATTTTGAGTTGTTGATTTCCTTAAGGAACCATGAACTATACTGCATGTGAACTCCTTGGTTTTGCAATTTTGATTCACAGGTCATTAGGGGGGCCTTGATGTTTTTGGGGTTGGTTTATTGAAACTCATTATTGTTCATTGAAAATCATTATTATGATTCTTTTAGTATTTTTGTCAAATGTTAAACATTGTTCAATTCATATGATTTTATATGTTAGAGTTTATGTTAGTTTGATAAACAGATTTGTCAAAATCAGAGCTCTTGAGGTATAATCATTTTGTTGAACTTGTCTACAAAATGGGTTGTTCATTGTCAATTGCCACATACAGAACGAGATAATGTTTCTCTTGATCTACTAAAGATTTATTTTGAATGTGTCCTAACCTACATTGATGATTGTTTATGCTTTGATGCACAGGAGTAAACATGCTAATCAAACTGTGAGTTGCCACTGGCTGGAATTTGCCTTAGAGAGATACTTAATGTTGGGAGTATTCTTCTCTTCACAAGTGAAATTGATCTACCTTTTAGTCTTTCTCTTAGTTAAGTTGAACAGACAAGAAATTGCTCGTTGATTAATTTTATGGAATTCTGCAGTGGCATAGAATTGCATCATAGCAAGTAGTGCTGCAATTGGTTTATTGTCACAGGGAGTCATACTTTGATTGGCTGGTTGTCCTGTTGTGTAGCCATTTTAGCTATAGTTTTAGACACGTTATTTTAGTAAACTAGGCCAGCCGCTGTGCACTTTAACCTAGATATGTTTTGTTATATTATTTTAACAATGGCTACATTTGCGGTCTTGTTTTATTTTCTCTATCTAGTTGTTCTTCGCCTAGGTCAGCACTGCGTTTTTAAACAAGACAGTGCTTTCACTCTGTGCTTTCTCAAAGCTGTAGTGAAATAGGTTGCCGGCAAAAGTGGTACGCTTTGTCTCCAATGTCCACAGAAACATATATACTCTTATGTGGGCATCCTTTCTTGGAACATCAGCGGTTTTAGCATAAAAACACTATTTTTACCCTTTTACGTTAGAAGGAGATTCCAGCTGGATGACCACGACTGTATGCTGATTGCTGAATGCTTCGCTGCAGCTAATTATGTAGACTACAGGCCTCTTGCTCAGGTATGAGGGATGATATCCTCCCAGGGGGAACCTAAAGGGCAGAATTAGAGCTTAACATGCTGTGCTCTAACCTAGCCTAGGTAGGAACTATTTTTAAAAAACATAGGCCCTCATTCCGACCCTGTTTCCCGCCGGTTTTCCCCTGGCCCAGGGAATCCTCCATGGCGGCGCTGCTTGCAGTGCCGCCATGGGGATTCCCACCCCCTTCCCACCAGCCTGTTCCTGGCGGTTTACACCGCCAGGAAGAGGCTGGCGGGAACGGGTGTCGTGGGGCCCCCTAACAGGGCCCCACAAAGATCTTTAGTGTCTGCTTTGCAGACACTGAAAATCGCGACGGGTGCCACTGCACCCGTCGCACCCCTGCAAATCCGCCGGCTCCATTCGGAGCCGGCTTCCTCTTTGCAGGGGCTTTCTCGCTGGGCCGGCGGGTGATCTTTTGGAGATCGCCCGCCGGCCCAGCGGGAAAGTTGTAATGACCCCCGCGGTCATTTGACCGCGGTGCGGTCTTTTGGAGGTTTCTGCCCGGCGGGCGGCGCCCGCCGGGGTCGGAATGACCCCCATAGTGCCAACATGGTAGCGTTATTTTTGTGTTTTACTCTCCTTGTCACAGTTTTAATCCTGTTGTGCTTCATTGTCCTAGCTACTGCAATACATGTTTTTTTTTTTTATCTAAGATGCAGTTACTTCAATAAAACCTTATTGAACTATACTCTGCTTGATTGTCCTTGCATATGTGAGACTAATGTAACTGATAGAAATGGATGAGATCTGAATGACCACAATGCCCCTGAGGAGTCATTTATGTCATTTGCCCGGTTGCCCAATAAACCCTACTCTTGGGTGGAGTTGAGGCAATGCTAGTTAACTGGAACAAACCCAGATTAGGCCAACAGGCATCACCTGGAGCGGGTTCAGACTCGGTCCCCCACAGTCCAGGTGATTCTGCCACCCAAATCCAGTAGTCTCATTAGGATAATGAGAACCTACGCGAAAGTCCCTGTTAGTTGTCCTGTTATTTGTGATCTCTAGTGCTGTTGGATATTAGTTTTGCACTGTGATTGGTGGGTTCCTACTCAATCCGCACTGTGATTGGTTGTTTATCTTTGCTTATGTCACTTGGGATGTGTAGAATTAGGTAGAGCAAAAAGGGGTGCTATGCTGAAAAAAGTCAAATGTTTCTGTGACTGAGGGAAAATAAAATCCTTCAGAAGATTCTCCTGCATACGAAATGAAGTTGAATTCAGGTCTTTGTTCATGCATGTAGATAAAAGAATGCATGCAGATGAAATAATTGAGATCTCATCTGCTGACAAAAACATTCAACTTCCTTTAGAGAGAAATTCTAATATGAGAAAGCTGTAGTACTTAAGGCATATGATGTAAGTGAGAAAACAACAACCTAGACCTGCACAGTTCGACGCTTTAAATTAGTAGGACCATGTTGCGAATGAGAAATAAAAAGTAAATTACAAGCCAGATTAAAAAATGCTGTGAGCAACTAGTTATATTCTAGATGGGGTGCTCAAAGAAGAAAGAAGAGTATAGAGAGAAGATATGCTGCTTGGAGTTTGTGTTTTTCCTGCGATTGATAATGAATCAAATAAAAATAAGATTGATGAATAAAGGAATATAGAAAGAAAAGCACAAAAAAATTCAGATCCGGAGGATATTTTTTAGATGATTTGTTAGATTCAACACCTCCATCCAAACCTCAGGAGTATATGTAGACAGAAGAACCTAGGGGCATATTTGTAAGGAGCTTGTTTCGCCACTAAATCATTTTTTATTGATGCAGTGGCAGCACATTTAGTGGTCCATATTTACAAAGTGACGCATTTGACAAAATGCATCACTTTTCTTTCCCGTTCGCCATTTTTTACCTGTACTGCAATTTGTTGCATCATGTTCAGTTAACCATATGCAAGGTAGTGGTTCCCTCTTAAAATCCCACGCAGAACTGACACATCCATATTTACAAGTTTTTAGCAAAGTGATGTATTGTTGACAAATGTCCAAAATGCGTCAAAATTCCTATGCCCGCTTAACCCAGGCATAAAAATTACACAGTGGCTTATTAATAGGAATCTGACCGGCTGAAGTCACTTAACACACTGGAATATGTCTTTATTTCGTTTCCTCTCTATGGTAGTGGGTCTACACATGTGCCAATCATGTTGTAAGACTTCTTGACCTAGCTAGAACCATGTCACCTATGATTTCATCATCCATTGCAGCAAGGCTGTGTTACATTGTGTATTGTTTGCAAGGGACAGGCCAGGATTGTCACTTATCCATGGAGGAAGGGGTCACCAAGTCCAGGTCTGCATACTCTGAAAGGATGGCAGGTAAGTACACACATAAGGTAGGTAATACATGTATTTCCAATTTACATTCCAACATATACTTGTATTAACTTACATCACACTGTCACTCACTATGTCATACATATTCATGTCTCTACATACACATAAGTACACTATGCCCACTGTAATGTGGCACATACACATGCTGCATGCATTCCCTTCTACATCCAGGACCAATGCAAAAGTGTAGAACATTATATTCCACAATTTGACAATCTTTTGGATTGGTCCTAACATATTAGGCTACTTGCATCATTTCAAAGTGACGCAGTACCCCTAAATTTTGATGCATCAATGAAGTTGTGTCAGTTGTGAGTCCAGCTTCAGCAATACACCACTTTTGGGGTGGAATTGTTACAGCAAAGTTCCCACAGATGCATCAAAATTTCTGCCACACCTTGAGCCTTGCGCAATGGTGCCCTGTATTGTAAGTATGGGACATCCATTGTGTTGTAACAGATTTCTGCCCATTGTAAATAATTTTGACACATTGCTGCTGCAATGCAGTAATGCATCGTTTCTTGTAAATATGGCCCTAAGTCTGTAGGTACTCTCCCAAACTCTACTGCACTACTTGGAAATTAAGCATGATCTAGTAGCACTATTACTGCTCATGTTATCTCACTTGCTCATGTAGCTGCTCCTTGTACAGTTACTACTGTGACAATAGTAGAACCAAGAGAACCTGTAACAAGAGAAATTGATTTTCTCAGAGTAAAGACTGAATTTGGAGTAAATCTGCAGGATATAATTAACATAGAGAAACTGACTACATATGATGTAAAGAAGAACTGAGATTTCTTAACTAGGAAACAGCTGTGTGTGTGATGTTCTTAGATATAAGACTGAATTTGGAGAAATCTTGCAGGATACAATTGGTATAGAGAAACTGATTACACACAATATAGACGAATTGTGATTTCTGAACTAGGAAACAGGTGTGTGTGATGCATAAAAGGTTCCAGGCAGTAGCAGTAGTGCATGACATTAATTCATATAGTAGAAAGAAAGGCTCAAAAACTGGATCTGGATGATGAAGAAGTGACAAAAATTAGCTAATGGTTATTCGTGCACATATTAGTGAATGAATAAACAGCAATAAAATGTGGTCAAATTTGAAAAGCTTTATAGGACAATGGAGTGAGATGCAGGGTAGCAAAGCAAAAAAGAAAAAGATGGATGCAGTAAAAGAAGTAAAACTGTGTGCAAGTGAGCCAGAAATTGTTGTATCTGGATTTCATTTGCAAGAAGTTCATGGAGATGATTATGTATATGTGCCTTGGCAGATCTCTGATCTCCTTCCATTTACGAAAAACATTCCATTGCTCTGTGAAGATATTTATAAATATTATACTGAGGTGAAGAGATTAGTGACAATTTCAAAGATGTTTTGGGTTGATGTGATGATATTGATTGGAATTATTGTCCCTAAAGATTTGTAGGCTGAATGCAAAGTGCCTGTATCATGGCCAACAGAAGAGCCTCTGAGAGTGGTTGCTCATAATAATCCAAATACAAGGAAGTGACTGCACATTTGAGACAAAAGGTTCCACAGAAAAAGGTGAATTGATGGAAGATCATGAGGGCTATTCAGGACCCAAAAGAAACAGTGTATGTTTATTATGATAGGCTAGTACAAATCTGTAGAAAGTATAATGGAGTTGAATATCTAACAAAAGAAGGTATTAGCGGATTCTTGTCACTCTTGTGATGAGTTTACGCCAAGTGCTTAAGGGGGTCATTCTGACCCCGGCGGTCTTAGACCGCCGGGGCCAGGGTCGGCGGGAGCACCGCCGACAGGCCGGCGGTGCCCCGCAGGGCATTCTAACCGCGGCGGTAAAGCCGCGGTCAGACCGGCAACACTGGCGGTCTCCCGCCAGTGTACCGCCGCCCCTTTGAATCCTCCAAGGCGGCGCAGCTAGCTGCGCCGCCGAGGGGATTCCGACCCCCCCTACCGCCATCCAGTTCCCGGCGGTCCGCCCGCCGGGAACCGGATGGCGGTAGGGGGGGTCGCGGGGCCCCTGGGGGCCCCTGCAGTGCCCATGCCACTGGCATGGGCACTGCAGGGGCCCCCGTAAGAGGGCCCCTACGAGTATTTCACTGTCTGCTTGGCAGACAGTGAAATACGCGACGGGTGCAACAGCACCCGTCGCACCTTCCCACTCCGCCGGCTCGATTACGAGCCGGCTTCATCGTGGGAAGGACGGTTTCCCCTGGGCTGGCGGGCGGCCTTTTGGAGGCCGCCCGCCAGCCCAGGGGGAACCTCAAAATACCCACCGCGGTCTTCTGACCGCGGTAGGGTATTTTGGCGGCTCCCGCCGGGCGCAGAGTGTGATGTGTTGGCAAGGCTAAGAGGCATATTTAAGAAAAGTGGCACTGCATTGAATGCAGTTCCACTTTTCTAGTGACCCTTCGTGTCCCCTACCGTTACTATGTGTGCGCCGTATTTAATATAAGACGCACCATTGCGCAAGGGAAGGGCAATAGCTGCTAAATTTTGGAGCTAGTCCTGCAAAGTACATAGGCCCAGATTTAAGAAGCTCTAGCACCACATTAGCATACATTTTTTACGTGAATGTGGCGTTAGGCTTTAAAAATCACTGCGCCATATTTTCAAAGTGGCACAATGCATGCAACCCCTTGCACCTCATTTATGCCCCACTAGGCATAATGTATGCAAGGGGCGCTCCCGGGTTAGGGGGCCCCAAAAAATAGCACAATTAAATCTAAAAGATTTCTTTGCGCCATTTTTGGCAGCATTTTTTAATGGAGGCGCACCATTTATTAAAACTGGACTTTATGTACTTTGCAGGACTAGGACTGATGCTATTGCCCCTACCCTGCGTCATGGTGTGCCATATATTAAATATGGCGCACAGAAGGGAGGATGTGGAGTGCTAAGGGGAGCTAGAAAAGTGGCGCTGCATTGGATGCAGTGCCACTTTTCTTAATTATGCCCCATAGAGGCCATTTTAATAAACGGTGTGCCTCCTTTTAACGTCTGCTTAGGGCAGGCATTAAAAAATGCTGCTAAAAACGGCACAAATAAATCTTTTAGATTTCATTGCACCATTTTTTTGCCTCCCCTGATGGGGGAACGTCCCCACTTGCACACATTATGCCCTGTATAATGTGGTGCAAGGGGTTACAAAGTGGTGCAATTCATGCATTGTGCCACCCTGTAAATATGGCACAGAGAATTTTGAAGCCTATTTCCACATTAGCATTAAAAAAAATACACTAATGTGGCGCTAGAGCTTCTTAAATCTGGGCTTAAGATTATTGATGAAAGAATCAAGTAAGTGGTAATAAAGACAACATTTCCAACACAAAACACAGAAGCCGGAGTGCCTTATTTCGTATACACTTCATAGATTAGGCACCTTTTTTTCACCATCCCACAGAACACCCTGCACACACATTTGTCCATTCATACCCTTTTGCACTTCCCCTTAGAAAGTCATTGTCACCCGTTTTCTTTTTTTCCACCATGTCACGTTTGAAAAATGCCCTTTTTTCAGAAGACGAGTTAAGAGACATGGTGGATGAAAAAATAACAGTAGAGCTACAATTGTTTGGAGCGCAATTCCAGCACACTCCTCTCAGTAGGAAAATGGAAATGTGGGACAGGACCGTCAACAGAGTAAATGCTGTAGGCACCACCGTGTGCACAAAGGAGGACAGCAAGAAGAGGTGGAATGACCTCAGGGGCAAGGTCTGTTCCCTGCCATCCTGCATCCTGAGGACGTGACAGGAATACATGGTGGAGTGGATTCTGGTAAGTTACAACAACCCACCAATATTTATTACCCAGAGTATCTGAGATTTAACACAGTCAATCAGTACTGTTGGACCCAACAGCACCGCTACCAAGGGCCATCACATGTCATTGGACCAAATGGGTACTGTAAGTCTTTCAATGTACAATATTAATAACAGGACTCATGGCATGTCTCAACAGGTGAATGTATGCCCAAACCCAAAAGCAGTCTGTATACAGATATGTAGTATGAAACATTTGTGTAGTGTGTGTAGTACAGAGATTTGCCTGACTCCAACTGTTTCTATAACTCCAAACACCAGACCAGTGTCCAAATTTCCCTGTTTGGTAACTCGCAAATGGACTTCACTCACCTGGGAGGATACTATTTCTCAAGTGTGTGAAGCAGAGGGAATAACCTGACTGTAACTCCCAGGAGTCACTGTTTCAGCATCTCCAAATACCAGACCAGTGTTTACTTGTAAACATACCCCTATTTGGGGAAGCTTAATTTAAGTTTACTCACCTGGGAGGATACCATTTGTCAAGTGTGGAATGTAGAGGGAGTGACATGACTGTTAAGGCCAGGGGGACCCTGTGTCTGTAAATCCAACTACCAGCCCAGGGTACGCTTACACAAATAACCCATTTTGTTAACTCACAATTGAATTGTACTCACCTGGGTGGATAACATTTGTATAGTGTATGTACTAGAGAGAGTGACCTGACTGCAACTCCCAAGAGGAACTGTTTCTCTAACTCCAAACACCAGACCAGTGTTCGTTTGGCCCAGAACCCCTGTTGGGTAACTCACAAATGAAGTGTTCTCACCTGGGCAGATCACATTTGTATATTGTGTGTAATACAGGGAGTGACATAACTGCTGAGGCCAGGAGGCTCTGTTTCTGTTACTCCAACCACCAGCCCAGTGTTCTCTTTTCAACCTGCCACTGTTTAGAAACCCACAAATTAAGTTCACACACCTGGGAAGATCACATTTGTATAGTGTGTGTAGTACAGGGAGTGACATGCCTACTGAGGCCAGGAGGCTCTGTTACTGTTACTCCAACCACCAGCCCATTGTTCTGCTGTCCAAATACCATTGTTTGGTAACCCACAAATGAAGTGTACTCACCTGGGGAGATCACATTTGTATAGTGTGTGTAGTATATATGAAGTGAAGCGACTGCTGGGGTCAGGAGGCTCTGTTACTGTTGCTCCAATCACCAGCCCAGTGTTCTCTTGTCCAAATACCATTGTATGATAACTTCAAATTAAGTTAATTCACCTGAGGAGATCACATTTGTATGGTGTGTGTAGTACAGGGAGTGACATGACTGCTGAGAACGGGAGACTCTGTTACTGTTAATTCAATAACTAGCCCAAGGTTCTTCTGTCTAAATACCATTGTTTGGTAACCCACAAATGAAGTTCACTCACCTGGGAGGATGCTATTTGTTAAGTGTGCAATGTAGAGGTAATAACCTGACTGCAACTCATAGGAGGCACTGTTTCAGCAACTCCAAACACCAGACCAAGGTTCACTTGTCTAAAGACCCCTGTTTGGCAACTCTCAAATGAAGTATACTCACCTGGGAGGATAACATTTGCTAATTGTTGGGAAGTAGAGGCTGTGACTTGCAAAGCCCAATAGGCCCTGTAAATATACCTCCAACCACCAGCACAGTGGCCATGTGTCCAAATATCCTTGTTTGTCAACTCTCAAATGAAGTATACTCACCTGGGACTGATCAAGCACAGATCATGCCCAAATCACAGATGTTTCTGTCAACATAGCTCCATCTTGAGTTGCTAACCCAAGATAAAATATTGGAGGACAGGAATGACACCTTATAAGTATTCCTAACGCCTTAAGATGCGGCACCAGATTGGTATTGGCAGCAGACACATTCACACTGCACTAGGCACATGATGACTCCAGTCACATATATAACACAATCCTGCCTCTGCCTGCATCATACTCAACTAGGCCTTCTAATGGGCAAAGCCATATCTTGCCTAGCCACTGTTCTGCATGCACTGGTGGCAAGATATCATTATCAGGCCATCTTCCCATATGCTAATGATCTGCACATTTTTAGCAGCAGCTTGAGTAAAAATTAATTGGCATGCTTCACAGATGTCATGCCAATACACCCAATACCATGGTTACTTGCAACAATTGTATTAACTGCAACTTAACTTTGTACAAGGTCTCTTCTTACTATAAGTCCAAACCATTGGAGGTCGATGTCATAATACAACCAGCAACATTATACGTTTTACATTAACATCGGTGCCAGCCACTAGAAGGGAGGCCCTGCCAGAGGAAGAACCGGACCCAGACATTAGATCCTACCCATGTAAATGGGAGAGTCCAGCAAAAAATCCAGGAGGTGCAGATGACAAGGCTCCAACCACTGCCAGCAAGTGACCTCTTCCGAAAGGACCACCTTTCTGTGCCACTCATTTACTATGCTGACTGATCCTCAACCACCTACCAGTTCCAATGGGAGGAGTACTGTGGACTTTGGACTCCCAATGATGTGGCATCTGCTCCAATGATTCATTCACCATGACTGACCCCTTTACTCTACATCTTTTGTTTCTTTCTATCCAAAATGTATTTTCTGCGTTAGCATTGTAATAAATTCACCCATCACAAACTGGTTGCATTATTTTCACATTTCGCTATGTAGAGATGTAAGATCATGTGAACCATATGATGAAGACGCAAGGCCCTTGTGCAAGCAGAGATATGTTACAGGTACACAGTGTCCAGCTCAGGTTTACAAACAACCATTACACACCAACACATTAGTACAAGTGTCTGATGAAATCAAAAATGTTATTCCAATGTACAGCACATAGGCTGTCAATCTGTCTGGACCTGTAGAAACAAGAATGTGTGACTCATACTGAGTCAAAGTACATATTTCAAGGTACAGACCCCCAGACCATGGAAGGAAGGAATTTGTCAGACATTGTCCTGTAGAATAGGCAAACCTTAAAGTGGTTGATGTCAGCAGCTTGAGCATTATCCAATACCACACCAAAGTAATCCAACATATCATAATCCAAGAAACAGAAAGATGGCAGTACAACAGTCCCTGATCACAGGCCCATCATAATCCAATGCTCATGCATTTGGTGGTATGACACAAACATATGTCAGTGTTGGTCAAAAGGTAGGACTACATATTGTATGACCACGTGATGACACACATGATGCATCAGGCCACTTCTGTACCTCCACCCAAACACTGTGCATACTGTCCTGGTACAGGTCTCATACATCCAAACTCTGTGACCTACATTACCTGGAACAGTCCATGCCCACTCTGTATGTCAGAACAGCATGAGATACCTATCAATGTCACAGCTCTGAAATGCCTACATAAAGATGCCATGGTGAAGATACCTGTACAAAGATTAAAACAAGGCGTATAGGCAAGCAACTGGAAACCAAAGAACTTTGCAAGGGAACTGACAACAACAAAGCAACATCATCAAGCAGCCTTTGGTTGAATAATGCAGAGTATCAGCTCCCTAGCTGTTTCTAAAACACTCAACTCCACACATTCTCACAAATACAGTTCATCGTACAGTCACAGTCATGACATCACATGTGTTAGAAATGGGGTCTTTGGTTGGCAGTCAGGTTACCCTCTGTCCAAGCAAGGACCCTCACTCTAGCTAGGGTAAGTCACACACAATCCAAATTATCTTGTGCCCACCCTCTGGTAGCTTGGCACTGAGCAGTCAGGCTTAACTTAGAAGGTAATGTGTAAAGTATTTGTGCAATAAATCATACTATAACACAATATAGCACCACAAAACACCCCACACAGTGTTTAGAAAAATAGATAATATTTATCTGGATATTTGCAGGTCAAAACGATCAAAAGATGCAATGAGAAAATGTAAAGATATCACTGAAAAGTGATGTAAAGTATCATAAGTCTTTAAGAGTAAACAAAGTCTCTTTCAAGCACAAAGTACCTGGTTCGCGTGACAAATCTCCGCAGAGGGCCGCAGAGGAGGAGAAGCGGGGAAACAAAGGGGTGTGCGTCGATTTCTTGGGCCGCACACGGTCGATGCGTCGTTTAGTTTCCATGCAGGGACGGCTGTGTGTCGATTTCTGGCACTCGGTCATGGATCCTCTTCGGGTTGCAGGGTTTTCAGACGCCCCGGGGTCTGTGTGTGGAATCCTGGGCTTGTGACAAGCTCTGCGTCGTTCTGGTGGGCGATGCAGGGAAATTTCTCCCGCCCGGCAGGCGCTGCGTCGATTTCTCCTCTGGAAGTTGGGTTGCGTCATCCCTGGTCAGCTGTGCGTCGATCTGGTGGGCAGTGTGCTGAAGTTCCGGTCGCACTGCAGTCGCTGCGTTGATCTTTTCCTTGCAAAGTCGAGCCGTGTTGTTCCGGTTCGGCGTGCAGTGAATTTTTTACCGCGGGACAGGTGCGTAGTTTTTGGCAAGCTGTGCATCGAATTTTCGCCGCACAAGGAGTACAGTTGCAAGAGAGAAGTCTTTTTAGTTCTGAGACTTCAGTAAACAGAAGGCAAGCTCTATTCAAGCCCTTGGAGAGCACATCTTCACCACAGACAGGGAGCAGCAATGCAGCAGGGCAACAGCAAGGCAGCAGTCCTTCACAGAAAGGAGTCAGGTGAGTCCTTTGGGCAGCCAGGCAGTTCTTCTTGGTAGGATGCAGGTTCTGGTTACAGTTTCTTCTCCAGGAAGTGTCTGAGGTGGTAGGGCAGAGGCCATGTTTTTATACCCAAATGTGCCTTTGAAGTGGGGGAGACTTCAAAGTGTGGCTTAGAAGTGCACCAGGTCCCCTTGCAGTTCAATCCTGTCTGCCAGGGTCACAGTAGGGGGTGTGGCAGTCCTTTGTGTGAGAGCAGGCCCTCCACCCTCCCGGCACAGGAAGACCCATTCAAAATGCAGATGTATGCAAATAAGGCTGAGTATCCTGTGTTTGGGGTGTGTCTGAGTGAATGCACAAGGAGCTGACAACTAAACCCAGCCAGACGTGAATTGTAAGGCACAGAAAGATTTAAGTGCAGAGAAATGCTCACTTTCTAAAAGTGGCATTTCTAGAATAGTAATAAATCCAACTTCACCAGTCAGCAAGATTTTGTATTACCATTCTGGCCATACTAAATATGACCTTCCTACTCCTTTCAGATCAGCAGCTACCACTCCAACAATGTATGAGGGCAGCCCCAATGTTATCCCATGAAGGGAGCAGGCCTCACAGTAGTATACAAACGAATTTAGGAGTTTTACACTACCAGGACATGTAGACTACACAGGCACATGTCCTGCCTTTTACCCAGACAGCACCCTGCCATAGGGGTTACCTAGGGCACCCCTTAGGGGTGACTTATATGTATAAAAAGAGGAGTATTAGGCTTGGCAAGTACTTTTAACTGCCAAGTCGAATTGGCAGTGAAACTGCACACACAGGCCTTGCAATGGCAGGCGTGAGACAAGGTTAAGGGGCTACTTAAGTGGGTGGCACAATCAGTGCTGCAGGCCCACTAGTAGCATTTAATCTAAGAGCTCTGGGCACATATAGGGGGTCATTCTGACTCCCGCCGGGCGCGGTCACCGCGCGCCCGGCGGGAGCCGCCAAAATACCGTACCGCGGTCGGAAGACCGCGGTGGGTATTTTGAGGTTTCCCCTGGGCTGGCGGGCAGCCTCCAAAAGGCCGCCCGCTAGCCCAGGGGAAACCGTCCTTCCCATGATGAAGCCGGCTCGTAATCGAGCCGGCGGAGTGGGAAGGTGCGACGGGTGCTGTTGCACCCGTCGCGTATTTCACTGTCTGCCAAGCAGACAGTGAAATACTCGTAGGGGCCCTCTTACGGGGGCCCCTGCAGTGCCCATGCCAGTGGCATGGGCACTGCAGGGGCCCCCATGGGCCCCGCGACCCCCCCTACCGCCATCCGGTTCCCGGCGGGCGGACCGCCGGGAACTGGATGGCGGTAGGGGGGGTCGGAATCCCCTCGGCGGCGCAGCTAGCTGCGCCGCCTTGGAGGATTCAAAAGGGCGGCGGTACACTGGCGGGAGACCGCCAGTGTTGCCGGTCTGACCGCGGCTTTACCGCCGCGGTCAGAATGCCCTGCGGGGCACCGCCGGCCTGTCGGCGGTGCTCCCGCCGACCCTGGCCCCGGCGGTCTAAGACCGCCGGGGTCAGAATGACCCCCATAGTGCCTTCTACTAGGGACTTATAAATAAATTAAATAGTCCAATTGGCTATGATCCAAGATTACCATGTTTAAAGGGAGAGAGCATATGCACTTTAGCAATGGTTAGCAGTGGTAAAGTGCGCAGAGTCTAAAAACCTGCAAAAACAATGTCTAAAAAGTGGAGGGAGGGAGGCAGGCTAAAAGTTAGAGGTGACCACCCTAAGGCTTTCAGGTCTAACAACATGACGTTCTTATACTTATGAAAAGTAGCTGTTGATGAGATCTTCCTGCAAGTCAGCTTCTTCCTCTTCACCTCTGTCATCCTCACTTGGCATTTCAGGAGTCTCTCACGTGGCACTGCAGGCTACTCCTCCTCTGGAATGTACAGGATATTCCTGCGCAGGGAGATGTTGTGGAGCATGCAGCATGCCACAGTGATCTGACACACTTTCTTGGGTGAGTAGAGGAGGGCTCCAAAGTCCATCAAGACAGTGAAATCTGGCCTTCAGGATACCAAAGGCCCACTCCACTGGCTGCTGTGTTCTTCCATGGCCCTCACTGAAGCAGACTTCCCCTGGCATTGTTGGATTCTTCAGTGGCGTTAACAACCAAGGACGGTTTAGATATGCAGAGTCTCCTGTCAAGAAACGGGACATAAGTGCAACAATGAGTCACTCACTTCATAACTGGAGCACCTGACATTGCACACACACAATCAGGATGACGTACCAACCAGCCAGGCACTTTCTGGGTGCAGTTATGACATCAGCCGGGGTCTGGTGCTGTTCCGCATTATGAAGAAATCATGGGCTGAACCCGGATAACAGGCACAGACATGTGACATGTAGAGATCCGCTAAACAGACAACTTGCACTTTGATGGAATGGAAGTCCTTTCTCTTGCGATAGACTTGTTCAGTGGCCTGTGGTGGCACCAAGTCAACATATGTGCATCAATGACCCCACCACATGTGGGAGGAGGCCAAAACCATAAAAGTCAGCCTTCACATAGGCTAAATCATGATGTCCGGGGAACCTGATACAGCTGTCAATGTGTTTCAACATTGCAGAGAGGAAATCCTTCAACATCAGACTGAACATAGGTTAGGACATACCAGCAGATAGGGCCATTGTATGTTGGAAGGACTCTGTTGCCAGGAAGTGCATGATGTGTACAATGGGTGGTCTGCTGGTTGGATAACTAATAGCTGGCATCAGATCTTTCTCTATCTGATGGCATTGGTACACTATTGTTTCAGTACAGCTGAATGACGTGGCATTCATCCATGCTTTGAAAGTCTAGCAGTGGACAATAGACAGGAGGTTGTCGCATCCTTCCGTGTTGTACCTATGTGTGACAAGACATGATGTGTAACATTAGTCAGTCTGTCAACAGCAACATACATGATGCATGCCAACAATACCATGTCACAACGTATTTCTGACTGGATAGACAAGACACACAGTACACATCACAATCAGCAACTACACAAGGGTCACATGTGACCCCATGGTTTTCAGCACATGTCCACAACATGGATTTGGATGAAAATCAAAGATGTGCTACACAATTGCCCCTCGGAATGTGACTGTATATTCCAACCGCCAAAAAGACCATTGGCGATGATGGCCCATGCACCACCATTAAATGCCATCTGTGCCCTACAACAAACTACACTGGTGGTTGAGTAGAAAGACCTACATGACAAGACAGAATAAGTATGTTTGTGATGCAACAAAACATACACTGTAGGTGAGACGTAGTTTATAAAGTCTAATACAGTATTTCAGGGCGCAAAAATGGCATAAGCCTGGACTACTCCACTGGACATTAGGAACCACTGCAAATGCTGGTGAAGTCGTCAGGGAGATAGGCGGTTGCATCCACGGTGGACACAGCGATAGGCTAACGTTGTTGTCTGTTGTGGTCGGGGCCTAATGGCTGTGTCCAGCAGCGATGACGACAGCGTACATGGCTGACATGACCACCATATTCTGCACATTCGCTCACTTGATTCCTGACACTGTTGTCAGCAACACCTCCACAACCTGAGCTGCTGTGTGCAGCCTCAAGGATTAATCATGCCACATCCAGCAGGTTATAGGACCCCTGCCTTCTCTCCAGAGGAGCTTGAGAGGCTTGTTCATGAGAAGCTCACGAGAGGAGCAGGTAAGAATCTCATAGGCACAATTGATATTGTTAGACACCATCCTTTCCCTCCTCACAGGCTGCAATGTGCCCCACTGCGCCAGTTAGACTTCTTGTGTGCCTGTTGTTGTAGTGTGTGTGGCATCAATGGGATGTACATGGTACAGGTATTGGTGGCCAGTAATATATGTTAAGTTCAGCCACATTGTGCTGTATGAGGTTTTTGGGGTCTTAGATCCTACTTGTGTTGGATGCACATAATTAGGTAAGGAGACTTTACTGCCATCTTTTTCTTTACGATGTTTGCAAATATTAGACAACATGTATGTGCATGACAGCATGAGCTATGTATGCCTCTTGTATGAGTCATTTGGGTATCTTGTAAGCAATGTATATAATACCACATATCTTTCAACCTACATCTGTAGTCTGGAAGGCATATCCTTACTCACTCTGCTCTTCAGGTTGCCACACTCACCACATGCTAAATTGCTAATGGCCACATGGTGTACTGTCATGCATGAAAGTGATGGAAATGTGAGTGTCATGCAGGTTCAGTATGCTCAGCATGCTGACAGCAGGGTCTGTCTAATGTATCTCCCAGCATGGGACATAGTGCAGGCTGTGGTATAGTCACTGTGGCTATGCAACCGTGGCACTGCGCCCACACCCCGTACACTAGCAGATCCTGTCATGTGGCCAGTATGAGGCTCTAGTAGCAAAACTTGCCATGAATGCCTCACCCCATTGACTAGATTAGGAATGAGTACTGAGGTAAATCCCAGAACTAGTCCATATGTGCATTGTGCTTCATTTTCAATGCATGTCTTTGACTCATGACAGGTCCCTTACTCCCACAGCTCTGTTGTTACCTTCACAGAAGTCATATTTGTCCTGCGCAGGCTTATTGCACTGATGACAGTTTCGCAGTGCAGACAAAATGTAGATTCCTCGGGAGGCCATGACATGTGAGTCAGTAGCTTTGTCACATAGCAGAAACTGTACAATGAATACCTTTGTTTGCTGGATGCCATCTCTGTAGAATAGACACATATGTCCAAAGGAGTGTTCAATGGTACAGGTACATACCACAGAACCCACCCATTGCAGTGGCATGAGTTTGCATATGGTAAGCCACATGTCCACACATGCACAAAGAATAAACTTTCTGTACCCACCATGCGAGTCCCTTCATTGTCACTCAAGTGTAAGGGTAAAGTCTGCACTATGGAAGTTGCCTGTAGGAACTGTATGCAGTGAGTCAGTCTCACAAAGTGTGATTGTGTTGGTCCAGTCAGACCTCAGTAGTTTACCCTTCAGAAGCCACACATATGTGTAGTGTGTCATTGTGGCTCAATTCACAGTACATGTTGTTGGAGCAAGGTCTATGTGACGCCATTAGGCCTTCTCAGTCATTGTATGTCCTGAGCAGGGTGGTGGGTTAGTCTACAGATGTATATCTATGTCTGTAGTCATGTCTCTATACTTATGGGCTTGTGTGCTTTACACTTGTAGGGTGTTAGCTAATTTATAATGTCTAGCTTGGTGTTTCTGACATGTTTGTGACCCGACCATTTATGCAAAAACATGGGATTGTAATCTTTTGATTTGTCTTTTGCATCCATGCAGGTAAACACCCATCAGAGGAAGGGGATATAGAGAGCCATTGCCTGCAAGGTGCAGACCCTGGGGTCCACAGCCAGCGGAGCGCCCACTGTCGCAAGAGGTGGGAGGACTGGAGACACTGGGCTCGGAAAATGGTAGATGTCCCACTGGCGATGTCCTCCCAACCTGGGCAGGGCACACTTCAGACCATGACCCCCCTAATGTCCCGCATCCTAGGTGTAAGTTCAGTGTAACAGACCACTACTCCTCAGTGTTATAGGCCAAATGAAAGGAAGTGGTGGATCACTGTCCTCAGCCATGTGCCTGGTTGAATGAGTATATTTGTATCGTCCACCCAGAGGCTACTTGTCTTCAGTGTGTGACGGGTGTTGGTGCCGCACTACTGTCTGTAATGTGAAGATGGCCATCATACATGTGACAGAGCATACATTTTTCTTTGGGTGAAGCTACAGATCAATACTTTCCTTTGGTAAGTGAGGAATGTCCATGGGCATGATTTGTGTGCCATCACTGTTGCCAGCATTCCTTGTGCCTACATGTTGGCATGTGTCCCTTTTTCTTTTGACAAAATGTGTATGCTCTGTTTCAAGCATGGTCTTCCTGTGTTCATGGAATCATTCCTTTAATCCTCACATATATGCGCATATCAACCTGTGTGTGTAATAGGACATTTGCAATGGGAGTACATTTCATGTGGTTACACAGACAGGAGTGTGTCACCCTTGATTCTTGGCTCATACATACTCAGCAGTCATTGCATGTCATTTGGCATGTACAACTGCAGTAGCAATAATGGACAAGACATTTATGACTAGTTGTTTTAGCCACAATGAGCAATTCCAGACCACTGATGTGGCATCATGTAGCAAAGTGCACTGCACATGTGAAATGAGGAAGGTTTGTTAACTGACTGTTGACATGCTTAATGGAGTGGCTTCAAGTTATGTTGAAATTACATGTGGTTGGGTACAACCATTCATCCACAGACATTTGAAGGACCATTGTAGGACCAATGTAGAGACAGTGTTTTAGCTTCCCATTGAGCAGCATGGCGAGGGCCTTCTACAGATACTAGCAAATCTCTGTGTCTGTCCAGCTTACAAAGGACTAATGGCTTCGACTGATGCAATTACAGTATCTAATTGTAAGGGGTAGTAGACATCAGTGGGAATTTCCCTTGGGCTTGCTGATTCATTGTGTTGTGGATTTTAGGGACATATCTCCCAGACAATTTGCGCATGACTGCTGTACTGGTCAATGGCCTTTGATATTTTGCGTTTTCTGTTAATAAACCCAAATAGTTGTTTTTTTGGGGGTACTAATTTGTCCTGCAATTATTTTTCTACCTTCATGTTGTTCCTGAATAGCTTGTGTTGTATGCCTACAGTTATATGTGTTTTGGTCTGCTTGCTGATCCATTTGCCGTTGTTTGCAATATCTGACTTTGTGGGCAGCGCTGGTGTCACCCAAGACAAAGATGTAGATGTTGACTACATGGATACATGGATATGTGGGTTTTAATGCAATTGTGGTGTCATTGCATTGCATTCTGTTTGGTATGGTAAGTATTTCATATTGTGTTGTCCAATGTCAGCATGTATAGTGTTAGACTTGTCCCCTTGATATGGACTGTACATTTGTCTCAAGAGTGGGAGCTAGAGTTATGTTTGTGCACACATGGAGGGTATTCAATTGTGCTAGCTTCCTCTGCATTTGACTGAGCATGTGACCATTTTGCTGTGTGTACCTGGTAGCTACTTCACCTAGGTGTATGGCCCATGCTATTGATGTTATATGTGCTTTCTTAACTTGCACTTCCACATTTTGCAAATAAGCATGTCACTTGGCTTTAGTATTGTTGGACCCTGCGATACATGAAGGGCCAGTTCCTGTGCAAATATTGTTTTAGGGGGATGTGCAAAGTGTAATTAGTCCCAGTGCAGCATCTTTCCCTGAGTGCTCCTGATGCTCCTATCTCTAATGTACATTTATTATTTGTATAGTGAGCTTTGTATGTTTGTCTCTCTGACTATTGTGCATCCCATTGTCCTTTCATTGTGTTGCAATGTGGGTGATGTGTGGGTCAACTGAAGGGCTGTTTAATAGGAGGGGTGTTTGTGTTCCATGACACATCCATACTTATGTGTATTGAATCTGATACAGTCCATGGCATGTGAGGAATGTGAGTGTGTCAGTTGTATTGGTAGATGTGATGTTGCTGTTGTGTTGGTGCTGTGTGACACAATGTTGTGTACACTTCACTGTCCCTGTGCCTAAGATGTGTAAATGTGTGTTTTCACATAGTGTTGCGGTGAAGTGTGAGTGACCAGTCCAAAGGGGGCATTTTGTGCCTGTGAATGTGTCCTTGTTTGTGAATGACTGACTGTGTGGACAATGACAAGAGTACTTGATGCCCATTGCATGACCCGTACCATGTGAATGGTGGTGCGATGAGCTGTTGTTGACCGTAATGACAAAAGTAGGTGTGTGTACTCATGGTCAGTTGCGTTCATGGCAGCATGTATTTTGGGCTCTATCGATGAGCAGCAGCAGTTGTAGGACGTGTGCCATGGGCTCCATGGCAGCAGAGAAAGTGTGACGCTGCCTACAGGTGAGTTGCTCCCTTTGTACTCTCTGTTTCCGCCTTCTGAGATGTGGTGGTTGGACCACCATGATCACATTGGCGGTGTGCAACCTCATAATGTGTCCGATGGAAACACTGTGTCTGTCGGCCTAATGTTCTGCCTCGTGACTGCAGCGGTCTGTGCTGTCTGGCGGTGCCAATAGCACCGCGGCAGTCTTTGCTTGATAGGCAATCATAATTCGTAATACAGGGGTCCAACAGCCAAGCAAATGATCCATGAAATTTTCAAACCTCCCCCTCTTGGGAAAACAAGTCCAAGTTGTTCTAATCAGTTACAAACAAATCACAAATCAAGTCTTGGCATATGTTGCCTTAAAAATGTTGCTAAACAATTGCCGTCTGGAAAACAATCACAAATTTATAATTTGTGATATAGATCCAGTAAGCCTTTAAAAAAAATATACTCTCTATAAAATGAATTGTGTGATTTAATGTACATCAAATGGTGTGACAATTCAAATGCAGGATTAAAGGTGTGAGTTTAAAATAAAATTGCAGGAGTCAGATGCCCATTTATTCCTAGTTCTCACAAAAGATGATTTACCTCCTGATTTAAGCCAAACGGTGAAAGAGGAGGTATGAAATTTCACAGTTAAAAAGATAGGATTAATTGCAAGAACAGATCAAGTGAAAAAAGAAAACAGTAAAACCAAATGCAGTTTACCCTTGAACTCCTTGGTACAAGCTTACACAAAATCAGAGAAGGGCATAAAACTTGTAATTGAAAAAAATGATAGAACAGGGCATTTGAAAAGATGTGCTGGCCAGTCCTTGTAGTTCATGTGATGGGGAATAAAACATTGAGTGGAAAATGGAGGGCTGTACAAGACCTTAGAAAAATAAGTAAAATTGCATCTTCATGTTGTCCTATGGTACCAAGTTCTGCTGTGATGATATTTTAGATTCCTACGGATGCAGATTTGTACACAGTCAATGATTTGGGAAACAGTTCTCCTCCATTCCTTTTCATAATGATAGTCAATACCTTTTTGCATTCAGATTCTTCTTTAAAGTTCTTGTCTGGTGGTGTATCCCACAAGGAAACAAGGAAAGCACCACTCAGTCATTAGTCATATTCTAAAGAAGGGTTTGGAAAATCAGCAGATGCCCTGTGACTCAGTTCTTTTGCAATACTTTGACAACTTGATGGCAACATCTAATACAAAGGATAACTGGAAGTTGGATGCAATTGCCCTCTTGAACGTTCCTGTAGACAATGGTCATGAGATATCTCCCACAAAAAAAATGGAACTGTCTGAAATAAGTTATTTGGTTTGTCAGACTGAGAAACATGTCTAAAGAAAGCATGTATGCAATACTGGGAATGAATACTCTAAATACACAAAGGGAGGTGAAAATATTTCTGGGTATGGTTGGCTACTGCAGACAGTGGATTCCAAACTTTTCCCTCATTGGAAAGCCTTTACTAAGGCTTACTCACAGCAATGTTTGCAATCTGGGCCCATTTAAACTCAAATGCATGAGTGTCTTCCCCAAGCTCAGAAAGAAACTCTATAGTGCAACCGCTTCAAGAACACCAAATTATAAGAAACTGGTATGTCATGAGGGAGAAGGCTATGCGCAACCTGTTCTTACCCAAAAACATAGCAAAAACAAGAGGCCTGTGGCTTAATTTTCGGTCACATTAGACCCAATTGCTGCCACACTTTCAGGGTGCCTTAAACCAGTAGCAGCAGTTTGTGATGAAATTGAGCAAACGGAAGGGATTACAATGTGTAACACACTTATGGTGTTAGTTCCTCGTTCATTTGAGATTTTGCTGATTAGTACACAGATCCAGCATTTAAAAACAGCTGTGAAGTCAAGTAGGAACAAACAATACTTGCGTCTGAAAATGCTTCAATTAGAAGATGCAATATCCTCAATCCTATAACACTTTTGTCAATCGCAGATAGAGGTAGTGATGATAAGGACATTGACAATGATTGCATTGATGTAACAGAATTGTGTACTAAACCAAGACCAGATCTACAAGACGTTCCACTTGAGAAGCTGATCAGATTCTATTTGTAGATGATGCTTGTCTAATAGCCTATTATGGAACACTGAGAGCAGCATGTGCATTCTGCACACAATACAATATTGTTAAAGCATCATACTTGTGTTTTGTGACTTTGACACAAGTAGCAGAATTGCACTTAAAAGAGCATGCTGCTTGTCTCAGGGATTGAGTGCTACAATCTATGGTTTTGGCGTGGTCCATGATTTTGGCCAATTGTGGTCACAAAGGGGTTTTATAACATTGTTTGGTACACTCTACATGGAATGGGACATACATTATGGAATCTGTTAGTGAATTGCATCAACCAAACAAAGGAGCTAATAGGGTGAAGCTTGAAACCGCAATGTGGATTAGGTAGCAAAGCATTGTGCTTTGGAATCTTTTATGATCCATTCAATTGAACAAGCCTAATGTAAAGCTAAAAATGAAAATGTAAATTGTTTCCTACTATCTTCAGTTCAGCCAATTAGTAGGCTAAAAGAGCTCCCAGACGAGAAGAAAAGAAAATGGGAAAAGGCAAGTTTTATAAAATACAATAAGGAGATGTGGGTAACTGCTTAGAAACAATGTTTTTTGTCTTACTCAGTATCGTTTCCAAAGAGTAGACACATTTATGGTCAGACAAACCTTAGACGAGAGTGCATTGTTAGGCTCTTTAATAAATATTAGTAGTATCCTCACTATAGGACCTTTGCTGAAAATGTGTTTCATCACTGTCAGCAAAATAATTTGTGGAAAAGGACTTAGGTGACAATTATCCATATTTGCAAGTCTGAAGATCCTATTAATTGGATTCAGTAGGACTTTGTTGAGATGCCAGTTCATAATCATCTTATGTACATTCTTTTAATTGTATGCTTATTCTGTAGGTGGGTGGAGGCCCATCCAACTATGTGAGCAGACAGCATGACAGCATCCAAAGTATTGATGAAGGAATTGATCCCTAGATTTGGTTTGCCAACTTCTTTAAAGTCAGATATGGGGACCTTTTTCAAAGGGAAGTGATGAAGCTGTTTTGCATAGCTTTACAAACTGAGCAAAAATGTGATTGCAGCAATGGACCTGAAACTTCAGGAATAGTTTAACTTATTAAATCTAAATTGGCGAACGTGTGTGCCTCCACATCGCTGAAATGACCAGACACACTTCTACTTGTGCTTAGGAGCACACCAGATAAGAAGATGAGCCTCTCAGCCTAAGATCCCTTGTATACCATTAGCAGCACTTATACATTTTAGTGATGACACTGTGCTTGATTACTGGAAAGATCTAGCTGATGTTGTGTGCTCTACATCTCACTGGGTGAACTTGGAAACACCTTCACCCAAAGAAAAGCTGTGCCATACCCTGTAGTCTTAATAAACTCATTTGGAAGTTCTGTTTGGGTCTGAGGTGGAAGGGCCCCTACCAAGTCATCCTTGCAACGATCATTACTGTTTGATGTGGATGATTGCCACCACGTGTACATGTATCACACATGAAGAGAGTAAAAATATCAGATGAAGAATTAATTAAAACAATTACTGATTTACAGTGTCAAGCTCAAATTCATTACGTGAATCCAGATAGAGGTAAGGATCAAAACCAAGCTCAAGAAGATCATCAACAAAACAGAAGAAACTCAAAATCAGAGAATGAAGCAAAAAATGTGTATTTTCAGATCCTTCAGAGGAAAGCAGTTTGTTGTGGATGATGAAAATAAGGCTGTGCTAGGCAGAACAGACAACCAAGTGGCAAGTGAAGATGAAGAAAAAACTAGGCCTGGGTGGAGCTCGCAGAGTTTCACTCCATGGAATGCAGCGGAGTCAATGGAAAACTACACGAAATTCAGCAGAGTTGCACGGGTGAACGGTTTCTGGGTCACACCTAGTTACATTATGTAGGCCACTCGTTTCTATTTCCCGCCTTTACCAGGGCACTATTGTTTCATTTTCAGTAGACGGACATACAATGATGTAAAAAAGAAAAAAATCAAGGTTTCTGGTATTACTTTTAATAGATTGCTTAATAATAATTAATGAAATCTCAGAGTGGACTTTTAATTAAAGGAAACTATGCCATTCAGTAATCCCATTACATAGCTGTGGTACTGCATACTTCTGATGATCTGAGAATTTCCAATATGAAGCCTGTAAATTAGCCTGAGGTATTTTATTTTAATTACAACACGTATATGAGGCAGCCAACTAGCCTGGCGCATGCCATTTCCAAAGATTTCTGTGAGCGCGGGGAAGCAGTGCCGTTTTCAAATGTTGCAAATTAGGTTTTGTTATGTGGAACTTTCACCTCAGCACTCCCTCCGCAGGTATCAGGTACTCCCATAACATCTAGACCACGCAGATCCCAGTTCCTATAAATCAACGGTCATGATCTGCACCAGAATAACCCTACCTTACTGCTTGATAATCACTAACTTCTCTGAAGCCAAGGCACATGCTTCTTAATAGTCATATACTGTACTTATCATCCATGCCTCTCCCATGGATTACCTGGAACACTTGACCCTCAGGACAATGAGCGCAGCGTCCATCTCCTCTATGCAAGGACGCCTCCTATGAACATCTCAGAAAACACACATCCTGTTACGTTTTAACAGATGGTAAAAGCATGCAAAGCTTATAACTATGACATAGGGTCGGGCAGTAAATTGTCACACTCAATAGGGGCTGCACTTTCTGATGAGAGTGTGGTGCCACTTGTCAATGTCAGAAGGTCAGTGGTAGGATTGTCAGGATACAGCTGCTTAGTGTGGGTGTATACAGGCCTGCTGCAAGTTGTTGGGGTGTCCATTTTCAGGCAAACATTACAGAGACGCATTACAGAAATGCAGAAATGGTGGTGCTGGTGCTGTTGCTTGTAATGGTCATGCATGCTAACTACTTGCACACCAGGCCTCTTTATTTAGTACATCATTGTTGCACCTTGGGCCTGCCCGCTCCTGCAGCGCATGCTGGGATCACTGCGGAAAGTCACGTGGCAGACATACAAAGAGCAACAGAGATTACAAGAAGAAAAGGCCAGCTGCCACTGACAAACAAAGGAGGCACCGACAATCAATGATGAAGGAGAAGTGCACACACTCACTAATGCTGGCTTGCCCATGGCTTTGGCCAACTGCTGGGTGAGCTCGCCCCGTAGGTCTTCCTGCTCTGCATCCTTCCAGATGTTGGTGTTGTTCACTACGAACATAGAAATCTTGGATGGGTGATGACTGGCCTTGCTGGTTCTGTGTGGGTGGAAAGGGCCTCTTTGCTGTGATGCTGCTGCCAGGGAGATTGATGATGGCTTCTGTCCTGCAGTGCTTCTTGAGAGACAGAGGAGCGCAGGCCTCGATGCTGCCTGTAGTGGGAGAGGAGAGATGGAGGTCAGCTTCATCCTCTTGTCCAGTTTCACTTTCCAGCTTTTAGGGGCGGCACATGTGACTGGATGCCTTAAAGAGACATTTACTATATTTCCCCGCATAATTCCGTCTTTTGCGTCATCGTAGCCAGGAGGCAATCTACAGTGCCACCTGCAGCAGAGGGGTTGTGAAGTCTTGCATTGCAAGGACTGCACACGTCCTATATTAAATATTGCTGTAGAAACTGTGCTGTCACATTGACACTCGCAAGCACAATTGCATTAAAACTTTGAAGTTACTTTGTTTTGCCGGAGTTCTTGTGAAACTCCACCATCCAAGCAGGGCACGGAGTGGCAAACACTCTGCAAACTCTGCTGGCAGAGCAGAGTCTGCGGACCACTACTCTAAAAACAATAATTTTAAATAAGCCTGAAAATAGGAGTACGCATCGAGGAGATAAGTGGCCTAATCTTGTGAAGTATTAGAAAACGAGTGCACACCAAAGTCCAAAGACAAGCCAAGAAGCAGAACAAGAACAACTAGACTCTGAATATAGTGAAAACGAACAGCCAGCAGGAAAGAAATCAACAATAGGGAGAACGGCTAATAGATAGTATGCAGGTTATAAAGGTCTCACTTTGCAAGTACAGAGCCAGAAGAAGATGGTGTGGAAGTATATGATCCGACAGGTTGTCAATTTATTTTTGAAGAAGAACCATAATGAGCCAAATTTAAAGAAAGAAAGGTTTTTCATTTGTATTTTGTGCACAAAATTTGATAGTCTGTTTAGTTTTGTATCTTAGGTATCCAGTCGAAGACTGGAGGATGTCTCTCAATCAATCAATCAATCCGTCATTTGTAGAGCATGTTGCTGTCACCCCTGGGGGCATCTGGGCATTGGGGTGTGATGTCTCTATCGAAGAACCAGGTCTTGAGTCTCTTTCTGAACTCTGCCATTGAGGGTGCAGTTCTGAGGAGGAAGAATAGGCCATTCCAGCTCTTGCTGGCGATGTAGGAAAAATAACGACAAATGCTGTGGCTTTGCCAGATTCTGGGTGTGTGTGCAAGGGCCAGGTGCCTGGTGGGTTGGTGGAAGTGTAGACAGTGGTTGATGTAGTCCGGTCCTTGATGGTGTAGGGCTTTGTAGGCATGCATGAGGAGCTTGAAATGAAATCTTTTTGGACGGGGGAGCCAGTGGAGGTTTCTGAGGTGGGGGGTGCTGCAGATGCACCTGGCAAGGTCCAGGATGAGTCTGGCATCGGTGTTCCATGTTGTCTGGAGTCTCTTTAGGAGCTGGGAGGACATGCCAGCGTAGAGAGCACTGCCATAGCCGAAATGGCTGGTGACGAGGGCCTGGGTGACGGTTTTCCTAGTGTTGGCTGGGATCCATCTGAAGATTCTGTGGAGCATGCAGAGGGTGTGGAAGCAGGAGGAGGCGACTGCGTTGATCTGCCGCTTCATGGTTAGCTCACTGTCAAGATTGATGCCAAGTTTGCAAGCGTGGTCTATAGGCATAGGAGTCAGTTCGAGTTCAGATGGCTACCAGCTATGGTCTCAAAATTAGGTGTTTTTTCCTAAAGGTAAGGACTTCTCTGTTGTCGGAGTTCAGCTTCAGGCAGTTGGTTTTCATCCAGGTGGCTACGGTGTTCATGGTGTTGCAGAAGTTGGTTTTAGTGAGTTAGAGGATCAGTTGAGTATCATCTGTTCATCTGTGTAGGAGATCAGGTTGAGTCCATGGCATCTAACACTCTCAGCCGGGGGGAGGTCATGTAGGTATTGAACAGAGGTATGAACCTTGGGGTACGCTGCAAATGATGCGCTTGGGTGCCGAGGTGAATGCTCTGAGTACGTTCTGTCAGGAAGGCGGTGATCTATTTTAGGGCGCTGTTTTGTGTTCCAATGCAGTATAGTCTGTTGATGAGGGTGTGGTGGGAGATGGTATTGAGCGCAGCTGATAGCTCAAGATAGATCAGGGCAGCGGTTTCTCACGGTCGAGGAGTTCTCCGATGTTGTCGGTGAAGGAGATGAGTGCAGTCTTGGTGCTGTGGTTGGAAAGGAAGCCTGATTAGAAGGTTTCCAGTAGATTATTTTCTTCTCGGTAGCTGGTGAGCTGCTAATTGATGGCCTTCTCGAGTACTTTGGCCGGATAGGAGAGTAAAGAGATGGGTCGGTAGTTCTTGAGGTCGTTTGGGTCGGCAGAGGGTTTTTTCAGGAGAGGTTTGATTTCCGCATGTTTCCATTTGTGCTGAAAAACCGAAGAGGTGATGGAAGTGTTGAAGATGCTGGTGAATTCTGTGCTGATTGGGTTGATTCTGAAGTGAAACAGGTTGTGAGGGCATAGCTCGGTGGGTGCCCTGGAGTAAATGGATGACATGATGGCTTGGGTGGATTGAGTGGTAAGCGGAGCCCACGTGGAGCTCCTACTGTTGTTGTGAGCTTGAGGGGCGAGAGAGATGAGGTTGGAGATCCTGGGTTTGGGGTCAAAGTTGTTGTTGATGGTGGCGATCTTGCATTGGAAGTGGTCTGAGAGTGTGTTGCAGAGTTCTTGAGAGGGGTGGATATTGTTCTCTGTGGCTGCTGGGTTGAAGTATTCTTTGACTATCTTGAAAAGTTATTTTGTGAGGTTGGATGCTAGGTCAATGAGGGTCATGATGATCGTTCTCTTGGCCTCAATGACTAGTCAGTGGTAGTTGCTGAGGGCTTCTTTGTGGGCCTTTCTGTCAGAGGGCTTCCTGGTGGATATCCATTGTTTCTCGAGTTTGTAGCGGCTGCGCTTGGTGGCTCTGAGCTCCGGAGTGTTCCTGCTGGCATTTGCAGAGGTTTTGTTGGTTTTGGCTGGTTTAAGCGGGTCAAATGAGTCGGAGCATTTGGTGATCCAGGAGGAGAAATTCAGGATGGCCTGGCCAAGGTTGGATGAGGCTTTTGTTTTTGATGAGCTGAGGGCCTCCATCTACTGTGATTCAGTTACTATGTTTCAGTTGTTTCCGCATCCTCCCCCCGAGGTGCCTGCCTATTTGCAAACTGATGCCCCTGCAGTGTTCTATTCTGATGTGGTCAGGATTTGAGTTGGGCCTTCGACTGTGCCCTGTGGCCATGTGGGCCCTTTGAACTTTGGACTGGGCAGTGTCCCTTTTTTATACATGTGTACATATCTGTTTCATTGCCAAATTGGATTATTAATTTTGATGTTGAACTGATTACAATCACTTTCGTCAATTCCTGTTGTCCTTGCATTATTCTGCCGATTTTCGGGGTCAAATTATTTTTGTAGTGCAGCTGGTTGTGTGTACAGTATGTGTGTAAATGGTGTGTGTGGTGTGGATGTGGGTCACTCTAGTTTCCTCTCACACTCCCTTGTGTGCTAGGTAGCAGTACTCATTGTTGTTGTCTTCGTCGATGTTGGTGTTCGTGGTGGAGCATGACGTAGAAGATCATCGGAAAACTTGCAGTTCGGTTTCCATGGTGGCATGATTCTTCCCTGTGTCTCCAATGGTGAGTCCTTTAACCTCTGTGCTCTGTTTCCACTCTGTTTTGTTGGTGTTGGTACCATCCCATAAAACGTGGCAGTTCGCAGGGTCAAATATGGTAGGGCGGACCTTTGACTTCCGCCTGGCTGTTGGCAGCTACCGCCATGGTGGCTGTTGTTTCCACCCTGGCGGTTGGTGTGGTACATTGGCTGTCTATGGGAGATATCACTGCCATGGTCATAATTTGGCTGTACTTACCGCCAGCCTGTTGGCGGTATTACCGCCACTTTATCACCCACCACCAGGGTCGTAATCAGGGCCAATGTATTTTGGTTTGTAATGTAGTGGATGTATGAACAGAGACGCAGCTGCAGCACTGACTAGAGGACTAAGAATGGTGAATAACCACTGGGAACAGAGACACAGCTGTTGCACTCCCTAGAGGACTTAGAATGGAGGAGTTACTGACGGGAGCACAGAAATAGCTGCAGCACTGTCAAGGGGACCTACAATGAGGAATTACCACTGGGACCAGAGAAGCAGCTGCAGCAATGTCTACTGGACTAAGAATGATAAATTACCACTGGGACCAGAGAAGCAGCTTGCAGCATTGTCTAGAGGACTTAGAATGAGGAATTACAGATGGGACCATAGAAGCAGCTAACAGCACTTCAGAGAACTAAAAATGAGGAGATAGCACTTGGACCAGAGAAGCAGCTGCAGCACTGGCTAGAGGACTAATAATGAGGAATTACCACTAAGAACAGAGAACTAGGTAGCAGCACTGTCAAGAGGACTTAGAATGAGGAATTACCGACAGGAGCAGAGAAGCAGCTAGAAGCATTTCCTAAAGGACTAAGGATGAGGAATTACCACGGGGGCCAGAGAAGCAGCTGCAGCACTGGTTGAGGACTTAGAATGAGCAATTACCACTGGAATTAGAGAAGCAGCTGCAGCATTGTCTACAGGACTAAAAATGAGGAAATACCACTGGGGCCAGAGAAGCAGTTAGCAGCACTGTCTATAGGATTAAGAATGAGGATTTACCACTGGGATCAGAGAAGCAGCTGCAGCACTGTCTATAGGACTCAGAATGAGAAATTACCATTTGGACCAGAGAAGCAGCTGCAGCATTGCCTATAGGACTAAGAATGAAGAAGGATGAAGGCCTGAGTCAGCCCTGTCAGAGTTTTAAATAGTGACCTGTCAACCTCAGGGTAAGCAACCTCTGGCTACTGTCTTTTACAGTTTTGCTCATACATTACATTTACGTCAGAGTGAGTGCATGTGCATTTTGCACAGTTGAGGACTGAATCACCTATAGGCACTGTCCTCTAGAATGTAGTACAGGGATATTGTGCTCGTGAAAGGGACAGGATTGTAAGCACTGCACAACAAACAATCCCACACTTTTCAAAATTAATCATGGACTTCACTGAGTGGTCTGTCGCGTATTACTTAGTACTATGGAAATTTAAAAGAAAAACATGCCAAAAAATAATAGAATCATAATAGAATCGGCCATCCTGGAAATACACAGTCATTTCCTTTTACGCTACAAAGCATATGATTTCCTGTTTTACGAGTGATATAATTAAAGCCTAGATTGGAAATGTGCATTCATCATTATTGCTTTAAGTCATGCGTCTACCCCATCCCCTCTCCCTTTGTCTGGGTCGAGAGGATCTCCACTTAGAACGTAGACACAGACAGAACTTGTGTGTAGCACATTTCACTCAGCAATGGCAGACAGCCAATGTCTAACATAAGCTAAAAATGTGACTACAAGGTGGTGCTTAGAAGTAGATCATACAAGGGCGAATGGATGAGCCAGGCTACGTTTCCTGAGTCAGTTCATCCCCTTTATGACATCTCTTATTTCCTGGCTTCAGTGTCTGCCTGTGACCCCAGTGAAGTCCCTCTTCCAATATGAAGCACCCCTGCTCTCTTCCCTAGTGCCCACTAGTGGTCCTTGCCTTGGCAGCACAACTCGGCAACTCCTGCACCTTCGTTTGCCTTTAAATGGAACGTTCATTCACAGTGTTTTTATCTGATTGTGCAGCAAGGAAAATGGCTTGTCGACTAATGAGCTGCCAAACCCCAAAATACAGAATATTGTTATGTTATGTTTTCGTATGGTATAGAGTTTGCCAATGTTTTTGTCTTTTGTTGAAGTGCAAGAGTGTGTGTGTGTGCGCGTGGAATGGGGGACGGGGGTTGGGGGATGTACAACCATTGCGATTCTTCACCTAACATTTGTGAGTTTTGTCTGCAGCATAGTTTTTTCCCATTGATGGTTCTCTGTGGCGGAGGCAGAGATCATGGGAAGGCATAGATTCAGGGGCATATTTATACTCTGTTTGCGCTGAATGTGCGTCAAAAATGTTGACGCACATTCGGCACAAACTGTGCACCATATTTAAACTTTGACGCCGGAGCCCGCGTATGTCAAAATTCCTCCATGTGCGTCATTTTTTGGATGCAGGAAACTGCCTTGCGTTAATGACATACAAGGTAGACGTTCCCGCCCAAACAATTACTTAAAGGCCTGTGTGCCTTATTTACACTCCTGCATCATTTTGACGCACAGGAGGGGGCGGGCCTTATAAAACGGCGCACACAGCCTGATGTGCGCTGTCTTTTTAACGCCTGGGTGAGGGCAGGCGTTAAGGGACCTGTGGGCTGACTTCCATGGTCTCTGACCATGGAAGGAGCCCAGAGGTGCCCTTCCCTGCCCCCAGGGACACTCCTTGCCACCCTTCCCCACCCCTGGAGGACACCCATGGATGGGGGGGACCCATCCCAGGTAAGTACAGGTAAGTTGAGGTCAGTATTTTTTTTTTTTAAGTGGCATGGGGGGCCTAATTTGGGCCCCCCTACATGCCACTGTGCCCAATGGCTATGCCCAGGGGACAGAAGTCCCCGGGCATGGCCATTGGGCAAGGGGGCATGACTCCTGCTTTGCTAAGACAGGAGTTATTTCAATGGGGGTTGTGTGTCAAAAAATAGCGCAAGTCCGGTTAGAGGAATGATTTTTGCCTCAAACCTGACTTGCACCTTTTTTTGACGCACCACCCCCATTTTCCCCTAACGTCATTCCTTAAATAAGGTGCCCGCATGGCGTGTAGGAATGCCGTTAGCTGGCGGTAAATTTTTTGACGCAAACCAGCACTGGCACTGGTTTGCATCAAAAAGTATAAATATGGGCCTCAATGTTCCGCCATGTGGCTGCTTTTATAGCAGGAACACAAGCAAGCAACGAGGTTAAGGGCTTTTCACATGTAACAGGCACTGCGACACATCTGGCTGTATGTTTACCTCCCCTCAGAAATTGTAACTGTCTGAATTAGTCCTAATTGCAGATGCGAAGCACAGCCATTATAATAACAAGCATTCCCAATGTAACAGGTTTCACACATTTTGAACAAGTTAAGTCATCTTTTGACAACAGCGCCCACGAACAAAAAAAAACAACCTCTAATGACATTAGCAGAGAAGCCTGTGAAGATTTATGCCCCCATAAAAGAGATAAGCAATACCCTGTGTGAGTGCTGGCATGGAGGGGGCCTAGAGAGAGAGAGAGAGAGACTCTGCAATGAGACGGCATATTGTGTTTATTTAGTAAAATATGCTTATTTTAGGAGACTGTCTAGAAAAATAAGCTTATTTTAGGAGCAGGGTAGTGAACAGCATTAGAATAAAGCCAAAACATATGTCAGTTTGGGAGGAGGTGGGAGGAGCGGAATGCTGCAATTAAACACAGGCAGCTACCAGCCTAACCTGCACAGTGAAAAACGAGCACCAAAAAATGTCAAAAATAGTCAGTCACAGCAACTGATAAAGAAACCAAAGTGAAAGAATACAGTAGTAGGTCACTGCTCTGAAACAGAAGAAGGAGGGAGAAAATGGCAGAACTGACCACTAGCAAGCAAGAATTTTTAAAGGACAGGGCAATAGACAAATTAAATTGCTTTAACCCACAGTATAAGTATACTAAAAGTATACAATAGGTCAAACGCTAAAGCTCAACGTAAATAGGGATACTAAAAGTATACACTAGGTCAAACGCTAACGCTCAACCTAATAAGTATACTAAAAGTATACACCAGGTCAAGAACTAACGCTCGACCTTAAAAGGAAGAGACGAGATGTTCAATATAGATGAATTGGAAGACATGAAGACTTATGTTTAGGATGATGTAATCACTTTTAAATCAGTCAGACAGGTGACAAACTGTTGATGCTGTCTTATCAAATTATCTGAGATAGTGCGAATATGGAGTATGGGGGATGGTGTTAACCTTAAGGACATATGAGGCAATGTTTCTCAACATACCACAGCTTAACAGCAGTTAAAAAAACATATATACAATTATTTAACCATTAAAGAAAGGGACTATAAACTTCCAAAAGTTTTAATACCATGATGATTTATTAAAAAATTAAAGTCCGATATAGAAGAATAACAGTCTAAGTATATGGTAAATCCATGTAGGCTCAATCAGATGCACCAGAGTCTGATATGAAGTCTAGTCTCAGAGTGAAAGCAACAGACAGAATAACGCAATTCTGCTTTCAATGAGTCAAGTTAAACCAGACTAGCTCACCTCCAATTTTGGGGTCTTTGATAATAAAAAATACAGGGCTTGATTTAGACTTTGTTGAAGAGTGTACTCCATCTTAAAATGTGGCACAGCACCCTCTCTGCCAAAGCGAAGTTCCATTTGCCTCATTTAGAATGAGACAGAACTTCAGTATGTAAATGGCAGAGACTACTTCATCTACTCCGCATGCATACACCTCGGGAGCAAGAGTCATCAGAGGTTAGGTCATGTGCCTGCTCGCCCTATTTAGAGAGGACAAACGCATGGCCAGTTTTTGCTTTCACAAATGGCCATGCAAAATGTGGCGGTATGTAGAAACAAAAACCTTAAAGTGACACCCCCTCCACCTCTATGGGAGAAAACACCCATGGCAAGGGGGCCTTTGTTTTTATTTAGTTTCAAAAATAAAATCCTGCTTTGATATTTTGTTTTTAAAAATAGAAAAAAATATTGAAAGTTTGATGGGTGGCTCCATCATGTTGACAGTGACGCCTGTCATACTTTCAGTTCATTTATAGGAACCATCATAATGGCCTGCAGACATCCCTAAATTTGGGGTTTGGATACCCATGCCATGGCAGGAGTAAAGTAAAGCCATGCCAACATGTCTGCCAAAGTCTGAATCGCACACACAGTGAAAGTTACATTGTCATCACAAGGTGATCACACATCATTACACAATTAACAAATCAGACTGCAAAATGTAACACAGCATCATCTAGCTCTATCCAATGAATATTGAAACCACTCCTTTGACCTAGTGTCATCGGATGTGTCAAAACAAATCTGGTTGCACTCAAATCAATGACAGTCTCATAAATGAATAGGCACGCAGTTACACAAGCAGAAAGAGCCTTGAATGTTGCAAAAGACTTGCTGGCTTCAAGATCAATAATGCAATCTTTCATGAAAGCATCTGCAATACACATTTCAGTCCTCCAGGGTGGAAGTCAATTACCAAATAAATCCTTTTCCCACTTTCCCACCTTTGATTAACTATATGATTGTTGACAATATGGGCCTTATTACAACTTTGACGGAGGAGTTTCCTCCATCACAAATGTGGCGGATATCCCGTCCATCGTATTATGATCCTCATTGAATAAAATGGGATCCTAATACGGTGGATGGGATATCCACCCCATTTGAGATGGAGGAAATTCCTCTGTCAAGGTCGTAATAAGGCCCTGTTTTCAGTACCTAATGTTTCTCATTATATACTACCAAGAAGCACTGCCTATGACTCGGTCACCCAAGGACACTCAAGTTCTGTTCTCCTACCTCAACTGCACTTTCACCTGTCCTCACACCCTAAACCCCCCCCCTTCCGCTGGACCTCCCAGACAACCCAATTGTATACTAATCAACACTCGCTTCCTCATCAAGCATGCATTAGAAGTTTGGGACCCCTCAACTCCATTGCCCCCGACATCGCCTTCTTTACAGAGACATGGATCACCACCTCCTCAGCTCCGGACATTGCAACTGCCATCCCCAACGGGTACAAGATCATACATCAAGACGCATCAACTGACCACGAGGAGGTGTCGCCATTGTCCACAAAAATTCAGCTTCGATGTCCAGACCCCCATCGCTGAACACCTTCACTTTCAGATCAAGACTAACCCAAACACCACCCTCTGCGGAACACTCACCTACAGACCCCCTGGACCCTACCCACCATTCAGTGAAGCACTGGCGACTATATTGCTCCCCATCCCCTCACCTCAACGGACTACATACTCGTTGGCGACCTCAACTTTCACCTCGACAACCACAGCAACCCAAACACCTCTACCCTCCTGGAGAACGTCCCACACTCAGACTCAAGCAAGTGGTCAACCTCCCCACAAACTCAGCAGGACACACCCTCTACCCTGTCTTCTCCGCCAGAAACCACATCTCCTTCTCACACACCTCCAAACTCTACTGCACGACCACCACTGAGTCCACTTCTCCTTCACCAGGACGGTTGAATAGCACCACATCCACTGTCCCCTATGCAGGAACTGGACCAAGGCCACTAAAGTCCAGCTCACCACCACGCTCTGCCACTCCCCACCACCAGACACCACGGACGCCAACGCCTCTGCCCACAACCTCCACCAATTGATCACTGACTATACCAACACCCTAGCCCTCCTAAGGAAACCCACCATCAATCAACCCCACAGGATATCCAGCTGGTTCTCCCCTGACCTCTAAGAGTCCAAGAGTGCATGAAGACAAAGAGCAGCTAGTGTGTGGTTATTGACTATTCCTTCTATGATATTTTATTGATGCTGATTTCCTTTTCAGAACTAATTCAATGTATATGAATGCCACTCTTCTGTGGGAGGTGTAGCTATTGGTGCGGATGAGGTGCAGGTCGTCACCCGTGCCTATTTTGGGACCTAGAGCTGTTGTTTGATGTATGGGATTGATGGCACAGTTGCTAATACAGTTATGGACACCCTCACAGTGGCCGGGCTGGCTGCGCGATCTCTGCCTTTACACTGCTTGGCTGGCAAGCAGAAACTCAATGCTGCTAGATTTTGGTCGTGGGCCGCATTCATGGCATACCATTGGCCCCTTAATATTTATGGCCCTGAATACAGACACTCTGGAGTTCTTTGATGACCTAATGAATAAATGCCATACCTATGGTACCTTGCCCATGATCTGCGAGAGGGACTTCAATCTGGCCTTATCAAAGCACTGGAACCACTGAACACAGATCCCCAAGGTGGTTGTGGTGCTCTGTAAAACTACGGAGCTCTATCACTTGCTAGACGTGAAGAGTAATGTACTCACATCACACAGACTTTACTTACTACTCCTCCATCCCCAACTCTAGCTCTTGGCTTGATTACTGGCTAGTACTGTCCTGTGTTTCAGAAATGGTGCAAGACACCACCATTCTGCCTAGGATGTTATCCGACCACTCTCTGATTGTACTGTTGCTTGGAATCCCGGGTGCTTCATATACCATCAGACATTGGCTAATGAGTGAGAGCGAAACTGATGACCAGATTTTGAAAGCCAAAAGCAGGGGTAACATTATTGACTTTTTGCAATGAGGATTCAGTGGCCATGATGGGGTACTTTGGGATGCCATCAGGGCATATATCCAGAGAATATGCATCACCAAAGGGGCCACTATATTGAAATTGATAATATTAAGACTTGTTGGAAAATGGGTTATTGGAAGGGCAGGTAGGTACCTACACCTAGCAACAAGCCACTAACCTCCACATAGGTACAGTTAGGTCTCAGTAAATTAATCCCAGCTCAACCCTTGGTAGCTTGGCAACGAGCGTCAAGGCTTAACTTAGGAGACAAAGTGTAAAGCATTCAAATATCACAAAACAGTAATTAAATAAAACACAGGAAACAGTTTAAAAATCCAAAACCAATTTATAAAAATAGTTTATATTTTTATCTTTAAAATGACACAAAAACGATTAAAATCGGTTCAGGGGAACCGGAGATATGAATTTTTAAAGAATTATTACTTTTCTAGCGCTTAGAAACAAAAAGCGCCAATCGGGTCATCTGGTTGCACCTCGACCGGGGCAAAGTCAAACTTTCAGGCCGACCGCGATGGAGCCCTGCTCGGCTACAGGTCGCGGGAGGCCTCGGTTAAAAAGTTACCTTCTGACTTAGTCTTTATTTTGAAGTTTTTCTTCACCGGGACGAACCTGCCAGTTGAATCCGACCTCCTGGAGCCCTTGTCCGGATACGTGATGTGGGTTTCCTCGGTGGAGACTTTTACCTTCGGACTTAGTAGTTTTTTCGAGATGAAAATCCTTCGACCGGGGTAAACCTGGATCTTGATCTGACGTCCATGGAGCCCTTCTCGGATACGATGGCTGGGAGGTCCCGGTCAACTTTTTACGTTCGGACTTAGTCTTTTTTTCGGAGATTTTTCTTTACCGGGACGAACCACCAAATCAGGCCGGGTCGCGGTTGAGGCAAGCCGGCTAGAATTTCCGCGGCGGGTCGGTCCCTCTATGGAGCTTTTTTTCAAAAATTCTCAAATCTTCTCCAAACTTCTGGGGCTTCACCCAGATGTCCTTTTAAGGTTCTTTTGGGGTCCACAGCTCACCCCAAGGGTCCAGAAGTTCTGTGATGGTCCTTGGGGGGTGCGGACTTCAACTCCCAGAATGCACCTGACGCAAACTCCTTTTTGGCCACTGGACAGTGGTCAGCTGGTCGCTTTCTTCAGGAGTTGGTGCAGGGGACTCTGGTTAGCAATTTTTCACCTGTAGCAAACAGGGAGTCCCTCCTTGAACCAGTTGAAGCCAGGCAAAGTCCTTCTTGTGGTGAAGCCCAAGTGTGCAGCTGGTGCAGTCCTTCTGAGTGCAGGGTCCAGGTGCAGGCCAGGGGTCCAGCAGGGCAGTCCTTCTTCTTCTTTAGTTCCTTTCTTGTTGAATTCTGGAGGGGATCTGAGGCGTGGGTGCAGGTCTGCCAGTTTTATCCTTGCTCCTGGGTGAAAAGCAGGGGGGCCCTGGTTCTCCAATCAGGGACAGGGTCGTCCCCCTGTGATGACCACTTCCTGGGAAGTGTGGCAAAAATCCATCCCAGAAGGCAACAGTCTCTAAAAATCCAACATGGATGAATCTGATTTTTGGAGGTTACATCTGGCTGAGCCCACCCACTGGTGTGGCTAAAAATCATAAACACACCCCTCTGCAGCCCTCTCCTAATCTAATCAAGGGGGCACCTAGCTGTCTGGGGTTGCAGGATGTGGGGGTGTTGCTGGGTGCTGCAAATGTCCTTCTCTGCCTTTGAAGACCAGTTTGGCAGCCCTCCCCCTTCCTGCCTCACCATCTGCTGAGGGGAGATTCTCTCCCCCAAGCACATTCCTTTGTGTGAAGCCTGGCCACTTCACACCTCATCAAGGCAGCCTGGCAGAAGCTGCTGCAGGCTGGCCAATCACAGCAGCAAAAACAATGCAGAGCTGAAATTGGCAACTTTTTAGGTAAAGTCTAAACTTTTTACCTGAACTAGTTATATTAAATCCAACAACTGGAAGTTGTAGGATTTATTACAACAATTAATTTGATACCAAATTCTTGGTATGCAACATTTAAGGAGACTTTAAAATTTAAAATAAAGTCTGCCCATTCTAGCCTATGAAGGCCATTTACTTCAATGAGGGAAAAACAAATTTGGCTGTTTTTACCTCACCAGGGCTTATAAATCTATTTTTATAAAGTCCCTGCTTATAGTTACATGTCACCCAGCCCTAGGGGCACATAGGGCACACCTTAGGGGTGACCTATATGTAAAAATAAGGTAGTTTAAGACTTTGGAAGTACCTTTAATTCCAAAGTCGAATTTGCATATAACTTTAATTTAAAAGCAGCCAGCAAAGCAGGCCTGCCTTTAAAATGACACTGGGCACCTCAGCAGTGCACCTAGGTGTGCACCACCTATGCTGTGGTCCCTAAACCTACATGCCCTACCATATACTAGGGACTTATAGGTAGGTTAACTTAGCCAATTATAATTAGCCTAATTTGCATATCCATTTTACACAGAGCACAGGCCCTGGGACTGGTTAGCAGTACCCAGGGCACCATCAAAGTCAGGAAAACACCAGCAAAAAGAGGAAAATGGGGGCAAAAAGTTATGGGGCCTCTGCAATCAGCCCTGTTTTCTCACAAGACTCAACAAGGCTGAACCTAAAATCAAAAGTCTCCTGACCGAGTGAGATACTGCTCATGACCCCACAGTCCTGGGACCCTTATAGGAACCCCTGGAGATTTCCTTGAAATTGCATAACATGAGATTCTATTTGGAGGGCAGCAGACAAGCTTGTGCCTATGGTGAGGCTGACCGACCATGTAGAATGCTAGCCTGTTTATTGAAGATGTGCACACTGCATACATCTATCGCTGGTACCCAAGGCCCAGGTAGGGCTTCAAAAACATCCACTAAAAATATTTCAAGGATTTTTTGTGATTATTGGGAACATTTTTATTCATCCAGAGCCCAACACAATCAGTCTGAAATGTCTGAGTACCTTGACAGACTGGTGCTGGGATGGGTGGAGATAGACTTTTGGGACCTACTTAACTTGCCATTAATGGTGGAAGACATTAAACTGACAATAACTACATTAGCCCGTGGTAAGGCACAGGGATGTGATGATATCCCGGTGGAGTCCTATAAGGAATAAGCCGACTTGCTTTATGAAGGCTGCTTGAGTTGTACGGTGAGGCTATTGTGAGGGTAGACAAACACAATCGATGATAGAGGTGGTCATCATGGTTCTCCTAAAGCTAAATTGTGATCCTGAGATGTGCTCTTCTTATTAGCTATTGTCGCTATTGAATGTTGCTAAGATTCTTGCCCAGAGACTGCAGCCACTAATGCAGTTACTGGTCCTGGCCGATCAGCACACTATACATCAGAGATCCACAGCCCTGATTATGTGTATCCTGATGGCCATGTCGCATAGAAATGTCCCAGCACTGCTCGCAGGGTGATTTTATTTGACACAGAAAAATCATTTGATTCCATGGATTAGAACTTTATGAGAGAGGTCTTTTGGAGGCTTGAGGCACACATTTTAAAGGTGATTGACTTACTCTATACGTGCCTGACTGCCAGCGTGCAGTGTCAGATTGCCAGGGTCACACATCAGGGATGCTCATTATCCCTACTGATCTTTGCTTTGCCCATCAAACTGCTGGCATGATGGCTATGAGAATTCCATTCTTCTAGAGGGATACGGGTGGGGGCAGAGCTGGTGTTGCTTTCCTTATATTCAAATATCATTGTCCTGCAAGTGACAGCACTCAGAAGTGAACATAGACCTGCTCATCAGAGATATTATCGGATTTGGGGGATACTACAGCCTCCAAACTAACAGGGACAAATACTACAGCTGACAAAATGTGCACCTCCCGGGCATGGGAATTTCCCTCTGTGTTGGATAGCAGATGGAGTGAAGTACCTGGATGTCCATGTCATGAAAGATGTGAAAGATTTGGCTAGGCAAAACTTAAGGGTGGCACTCAACTCGCACGAAACCCAGGTGGATAGACTATGGATTACATTTCTTGCTGAGGCGAATCTCCGTAATCAAAAATGGTTGTTTTGCCAAAGATTTTGTATTTGTCCACCAATCTTCCAGTAGTCTTACCTAAAGTTTTCTTTCATCAACTAAAGCAAATGTTCACTAGACTCATATAGGGGGTGGGGGGGCAACTGCATATTTGCTGGGTAGTTTTGATGCAACCTTTATAGAAAGGCAGCCTGGTAGTCCCTTACCCCTTCCTTTATTAACCAGTGGAATAGGCTCACCACACACAACATTGGTATCAGAATCATATAAGGCTCACACATGTAAAAATTGAAAGAAACATGATTAGGCCATATTTGTTACCCACAGTAGTATCCCATAAACCCCATTGCAGATGGTATAAGGTGAATGTTATTGCCACTGTCCACTTGTAGCAGAACACCTGTTGGAGTGTGTCTATAAAAACAATATTAACATAAAAAGCTTGCAATATATTGTGTGATGAAGCTGTATAGAAAATGTGTTAATGTAGAAAATAAAGCACACGTTGAAATGTGCCCATGGGGAGCGGCTACCAATGTATACGAAGACTGATGAAAGTTATTAATGCTGAATTAATTATGTACTAATGTTTGAATTTATATTAACGTATTATAATTAGAGTCATGTATTAGGGGTTTGCTCAATTAATCATAAGGCCTTAGCTTAGCGAGGGTCTGGGCCTAGCTGCCTGGTCTCATATTAAACTGCATTTTTCTAACATGCAATGTGCTGTTCTCCTGAAGGACATGAAGCTGTACTTTTCCAGAAGTTATGTGTGTAGCCGTAGTAGATTCTTTCTCATGAGACCCGACTTGCTCAAGGAGACATTCTTGTTGAATGCAACAGTGTAATTCGTAACAGTTGTAAGGCTGCCTGGAGTAGAAGAAAACAATGGAGCTACTGAATGGAGCGTAAAGTGTAACTTTTCTTACCTGACATTCCAACCGATGAATACGTCAATAATATGGGCCAATCAGCAACATGAGAACTGTGTTTTGTGGAAAATTCTAGTGAAGTGCATGGAGAATTATTGGACAGGGATAACGATGCACCAATTATTGTCCATTATGGAATTAAGAGCAAATTAGGCAGTTTTGATTTAACCGTACAACCCAAGGAGATGGGGGGCAATTTTTCTTTTGCGACTTTGCTGTTTATTTGTCCTGATACTCTAAACCATCCTTTACTTATTCCTTACCTGATACTTACTTCTCCTCCATATGAGAGAAGATCTTATTCCTTAGCTATGCTATACTGAGACTTTGCCCCGTCACATCTTGGCTGATGATGAAAACGACTGATGTCCTGAGGACGAAGACTGACGCTGTTTGCTGATCTGCTGGATGGGCAAAATTGTAATTGTCTGTTTGCCCTTTCTTTCAAGGTACCAACTGGTCTTTTGATAGAGGCCATAGTTAGATGTTTTCCAAATTTGTGTTTGCTAAAATGTTTTGCATGAAGCCCAACATGCTAATGCTAATTAGAGGTTAGTTAAGGTGTTCACAAATATCGTACGCAATTAGACAAATGACTCAGTTCTTGCTATGTTGAATCATGTACTACTGAGACTTTGCTAAGTTGCTTCTTACTGATGACATGTTAATACTGAATGAATATTCTCTATGCATTGACTAATTGCATTCTAATTGAAAATCTGAGGAGTTACTAATGAGATTAATTGCTAATGACAGTAAAAGAAATAATATTAGATTGTGACTAATAGGATAATAAACATCCTAACACTTAACTAAATTGGTGTGGTTATTCATGACTGAAAGGTCATGGTGTGTTCTACTTATTGATTCTTACTAAATGTTATTGATTGGGTTGCTAATTAGTTATTAAAAATTATTGATTGGTTTATTGATCTATTGATTTGTGATGCCCAGAAGATACCTCGTACTGGGAAGTCCCTGCACGTGGTCCAAAGGTTCATCGACCTAAATGCGTTTCCTTGTAAGTTTACTTATTAAGGCTCTGACGCGCTAACAGTTTTTGGTAGCAGTGCAGATGGTTTGGCCCTTTGGGGCCCCAGAACGAGGGACTACGGTCTGATAGAGTTGATGGTTCAAAAGGTCTGGTAGAAATTGATGGGCGTGGTTTGAAAGTAAGCAAGGTGTATCAGAAAATTGGGTTTTGGGAAAAATTGTTCTTTTTCAATGATGCAAATTGGAGAGATGATGTGCCCCTAAGTCCCAAATAACTTTCCCGGAATCTCGGAGCTTGCTGAAGGGAGTTTGAGTATGTTCTTGGCGTTCCAGTGATAGTGTGAATAAAGTAGGGTTTGCGCTTGCACAGCTTATGCATACCGCAGGTGAATTGTGAGGTTTGTGAGAATTTTAGGCCAGATGATGATGTTTTAGTAGGAGCGTGCGTACTCCACAGTATGGAAGTAGGGAAGTCGTCGAACTTCATGTGAGTGTGGCGCTTTGTGCTCAAAAATTGTCCACGTGATTGTTGATGATGTACGGACCCTGCGTGGTCCAAGACTCCGGAGTATATTGATAAGTATATGAGACACTTGGTTTATGTTGTAATTTGTACGGTTTAATAGGTCGATGGTGAAATCGACGAGTCGAGTTTGAGTCAAAAGTGGTTGAATGAAAACTTCGATGGAGATTTGGTGAGTTCTAAAGTGCACTAGGACGACCCATTGACAAGTCGAGAGTAAAATTTGCGGGTCAAATTCTGCTTGCGAGTGCAGGAGCTGAGGAGAGAGTAGCGGCCGAGGCTAGGCAAAATCTCTGTAAAGTTCTGAAGCGATTGTGTTACCCTTTCCTGTAGTGAACAGCCAAATTTGAGTACGTTTTTGTTGGTGCTCGCAATATATTGCATTAGTTTGTGTGAACCTGAGAGTAGGAGGACAAGCCGCAAGACTCCCAGCCACAGTGTGTGTGAGTATGATGTCATTGGAGCCGCGCTGGGATAGGTTGGTTAGTGAGAAGGGTTGTGCACAGATTGGCAGTCGTCCGTGAGAGGCAATTGGTTGAGAAGGTAGGCAAAGAGAGTTCTGGGAATTAAAGTCGCTTCCTGATTCGATTGTGAACAAAATAAAACATGCAAAAATGAAATTTTTAAATGCTTTGAAGAGCGCTTTGAGGGGAGACATATATATTACCGTGAGTGTAGGTGAAGTTACACCGCCGGAGGATACACCTGCTTATGCTGTAATGGAGGAAAAGGGGGTCACGCCATGTCTTTGGCTAAAGCAATAGTGGAAAGCTACAGAGAATGAAGGGTGTTTGGCGTTTCCGGAGTACGGAACGTTCAGTATGAGGATTTTGGAAAATTTGCGGAGGGTGCTAAATGAGCTAAAGCCACCTCTGAGGCCAGCACAGTTTGAGGCGTTAGCAATTTGAGAATTGATGGCAATATGACAACAGCAACAGAAATTTGAGAGGAGGATGAGGAAAGCAGAAAAGACACTAGCGGAGGCTAGGTGGGATAGTGCACAGAGAGTTTGGAGGAGAGAAACAATAGACGGAGTCAGGCTGTTTCCAGCAATAGCTCAAGAAGGTGAAGACAAAGGGGGGAAAGCCACTTGTAAGACTGACAAAAGTCCTTCCAAAGACAAAGAGGTTAGGAAGCCCTGGTCAGAGGTAGATGACTCAGACGATGATGAGTTCCTTAATCAGTTACTGAATGACCGACCACCGCCATATGCAATAGATGACAATAGACCAAGTACTAGTGCATGTCCTGCAGCTGCGTCCCAAGAAAAGGTGACAACGAGTCCGTTACAGGTTAGTCCTGTCTCAACACCAGTTCCAGTGCAGAGTAGTTTTAGCGTGTCCACAGCCTACGGTATGCAATCTCAGCTGCAACCACCACAGGTTCAGCGACTTTACCCTGATGTCCTAGTCTTAGAGACTACCACCAATCTGATGGTGCCGACAGAGCAAGCATATGGAGGACAAAGTTGATTCAGACTGATCCCACTCCACCTTTACTGCCCCAGGTACGGCAACAAATGATTGCGAATTACACTTCAGTCACAGGACCGCAGTCAACCATGGCACCAGTAATGAACTAGAGTATGGGAGTTAATACTCCACAGGTTTTGGGACGCAGGCAGCCGCCAGCCGCCATATCTTTGCCCATTACAGTTGGTCCACCAGTACCATTGTATGCCCAGGCGAAGCCTAGTGTATGCGATCAAGGGATAATGACTCAAGATATGACGAGAGGAGGGTTCGTAGGAAGCTCCCAAGGAATGACTCCAGTGGAATCGACATTTGAAGGATCTAGGTCCCTGTTAGACTTCAGTCCGATTGGGGCTCCTCCAGAAGCAATGAGACAGACAGGTTTGAGATTGTTAACTCAGCAAATTTCGAGTGTGAATATACCACAGACACCTTTAGCGCAGGCTGGGAATATCTCATTACAAGGTTTAACAGCACAACAGCTGAACGACTGGTTAGACAAGCTTAATACTCCACAGACTGCTCCTGTAACTGCAGGGAGAGCGGAAGGAGAAGAACACCTGAATTTTGTGAGGCTGGGCATGGAGGCAATTGAACTTGTTGAAGGGAGCATGGGAGTGAACAGGTTAGAGTCATACACGGAAGCAGCATTGAGATACCTGTGTGCAAAGATGACTAAAGAAGTGAGCAGGGTGCACCAGAGGTTGGCAAATTTGGCAGATAAATATGGAATAGATTTAGAAAATACCAAACATCTGAAGAGGAGTTACAGGTTAGACTTTGAACCTAAGGATTTTGAACACATGAGGTCCACTGGGATGAAGGCACACCTCAAGGAAATACTGCAGAGTGCACAAGTTTGGGAAGCCTTAGAAAAGTGGGAAGGCAGATGGGCGAAGAAAAGGGACAAGAGGAAAAGTGACTGCATAGGGCAGCCAGCAAAAACCTTACCGGATACCGGTACAGTAAAGATGTTACCAATGAGAGAGACTGCTGGAGGGGTTCTTGTTCATGTGCCGTGGACTAGAGGTGATATTCTGTCATTACAAATGACTTTCCCAAGCTGAGGGAGAAGCCAATAGAGTGGTAACAGCAGACGGACAGGTTTGTGAAACTTGCAAAATCCCTTTGGGAAGACCTGAATACTCTCTTTGAGATCATAGTTCCAGCTGACTTGTGGCTTGAGTGCAAGAGGGGTGTAGATTGACCGACTGAGGAACCGGCAAGGGACAGAATCACGGGAGCACCGTCTCCTGAGGTGATGAAGTATTACTATAAGGTGATCGAATTTTTGAAATTGAGAGTTTCGCCGAAGAATATTGATTGGCAAAAGATTGATCAGATGGCTCAGGAAGCCAAGAAGTCGATACATGCCTATTATGAGAGGTTGTTAAAGCACTACAGTGGTACAGAGGTTGTTGAGGAGAAGGACATGAATCACCTTGTGTTTAGGTTTGTTGAAGGGTTGAGACCTGAGATTAGCCAGATGATTAAGAGTCACTTGATTTGCTGGCAAGCGAAGCCGATTGATGAGGTGTTGCAGTATGCGAAGTACTGTAGTGACGAGATTGAGTTAAAACAGAGAAAGTTGAAGGAGAAAGCGATGGTGGTGCAAATTAAGGCAGCACAGTCAGGAATGCAGGGAGGTTGTCTACTGCAGGTGGTGCAACAGCCGCAAGGAAACGGGATGTTATAGGCACAAGTAAGAGGCAGAGGTCAAGGAGGTTTTGTGAACCAAAGTCCAGATTTGAACACTGTAGTAGTTCAAAACGATGTGCAGGGAATGAAGAAGATGTTACCTTGTCATGCTTGCGGGGTCGTTGGACATTGGAAGTGGGAATGCCGGATGATGGTGCAGGAGGGTGTTGTTCAACAAAGCAACGATGTCAGTGCATTTCAAAATGTGAAGGGATAGAGGCTAAGAGGTCCTAATCCGAACTTTCAGAATAATATGAATCAGATGCAGGGTTTTCAATCCATGCAGCAGGTGCAGATGCCGCGTATACAGCTGATGCAGATGCAACAAATGCAACAGCAGGTTCCTATGGTACCTAGACAGCAAATGCAAGTGCCTTTAGCACCAATGGAACAGCAACAGGTGATGCTTTCACAACAGGTCAAAGGATGAGTCAAAATAACAGTGCAACAGTTCCCATTGCATGGTGAGAATGGAATAAATGATGAATGGTCGGCTGAGAGTTCAGATAGTGAGGAGTGTAGGCTCACAGCGTCCTTAGAGGTAGACCAGAAAGGGCCCTATGTTCAGAGGAAGGTAAGGGGTCACAAGGTTTCATTCTTGGTTGACACAGGAGCTACATGCTCTACTGTCAGAATTGCAGAGGTTCCAAAACTGCCTCTTTCAGAACATACAGCTAAAGTAGTAGGAGTAGCAAAACCAACTCCTGACAAACCTGATCACAGATCCGGTTCAAGTGGAGCTTGGCACTTTCCAGGGATTGCACAGATTCGTGGTCTGTGATTCAAGTCCCGTGTCCCTATTGGGAAGAGACATACTGTGCAAGACAAGGTGTTCTATCACCTGTTCCAATGAGGGAAATGATGTTCAGACAAACAGTGATGATTAAGGGGAAGAGGAGCAGGTTTCAGAGACTGAAACGGTGACTACAGTCGAGGAATATCCTCTGATTAACTTCTTCCCGATGTTCACAGTGGCTGATCTCCCGGCAGATTTGCAAGGAACAGTCCAAGAGAAGTTGTGGGACTTAACAGGGAAAGAAGTAGGACTGATAAAAGGAGTAGAACCAGTTAAAGTCAGTGTGAAGCCAAATGTTGCGTTCCCCCAGGTACCTCAGTATCATATGGCGCAAGATGTCCTTATAAAGGTGGCACAATTAATTGCAGACTTTGTGAAACAAGGAGTCTTGAAAGAAGTGATGACCAGTCCATGTAATTCACCAATAATGGGACTGAGGAAGCCTTGTGGGAAGATTTGAATTGTCCAAGATTTGAGAAAGATCAATGACAAAGTGGTGAAATGCTGCCCAGTGGTGCCAAATTCAGCTGTGATCATGTTCCAGATTCCATGCGATGCAGAGTGGTTCACAGTAATCGATCTGTCCCAAACGTTCTTTTCTGTGCCTCTTAATGAGGAAAGCCAATTTCTTTTCAGTTTTAAATTCCTGGATAAGGTTTACAGTTGGTGTTGAATTCCTAAAGGGTTTTCGGAATCACCTTCCATATTCAATCAAATACTGAAGAAGGATTTGGAGTCATTGGAATTGCCTTTTCAATCGACTCTAGAGCAGTGCATTGATGATTTGTTGATCGCATCCAAAACGAGGTACGAGTGCAAGTATGATTCTATTGCCTTACTGAATCATCTGGGAAAGAATGGACACAAAGTGTCCCCAAAGAAATTGCAATATTGCCAGAAAGAGGTGAAGTACTTGGGTCATCAAATTGAGAAAAGGTCGAGGAAGTTATCAAGGAAAAGAGTAACCGCACTATTACAGATGAATCCCTCAACAACACGGAGAGATGTTAGGATGTTTCTAGGAATGGTGGGTTACTGTTCTCAGTCATCTCCAAGCCATTGGTGAGACTGATGGTTAAAGAGGGGCCGGATGTCATAGTGCTGGGAGGAAATGAAAGCGTTTACTGAGTTAAGAGAGAGCATGTGCAGGGCTCCAGCTTTAGGTATGCCTGATTACACAAAGCCTTTGGATTCTGTTCTGTCATGAACGTGATGCATGTTCTTTGTCTGTCCTGACACAAGTCCATGGAGGTGTAAACTGACCAGTAGCATGTTTTTCAGCTACATTGGACCCAGTCACAGCAGCCTTACCGGGTTGTATGCGCTCAGTAGCAGCAGTTGGACAAAGCCTCACACAGTGTGAAGGCATAGTGATGGGATGTCCCCTAACAGTCATGGTCCCTCACTCAGTTGAAATCCTGTTGACCTGTACTAAAACGCAGCACATGACAAACGTAAGATTGACAAAATATGAAACGATTATATTGGGGTTACCAAATGTAACGTTGAAAAGATGTACAGTGTTGAACCCGGTAACTTTGCTTCCAAATGAAAACACAGAGGGTGAAAATGTTGAAGATGTAGAACATGATTGTCTTGAGGTAACAAAAATGTGCTCCAAACCGAGGCATGATATTAAAGATACCCAAATAGAAGACAATGACCAAATTATCTTTGTCGATGACTCATGTTTGAGAGACTCAGTAGGAGTGCTGAGAGCTGGATATGCTATATATATGATTTCTGGTATCCTGGAAGCGTCTTGGCTTCAAAGAGTATATTCTGCTCAAGTAGCTGAATTGGTTGCTCTTATTAGAGCTTGCCATGCTTCTGCCCAGTTGAGAGTGACTATCTATACCGATAGCAGGTATGGATTCGGAATTGTCCATGATTTTGGTCAATTGTGGTCTCAGAGGGGTTTCTTGACTTCTGGTTCGCCAGAGAAAAATGGTGAGAGAATTAAGGAGTTGTTGCATGCGATTCAGTTACCTCATGAAATTGCCACGGTGAAATGCAGTGCACACCTGAAGTCACAAGACTTTGTTTCGATGGGAAATGGATATGCGGATCAAGTCGCAAGGTTTTGCGCATTGAACTGTATATCGTTTAAAAATCAGTGGGAATTGTTATCTGAAACAGAAAATGAGGCATGCACAGGTTACGCATTCAGGGTGATTGACACATTAGAAGAAATGAGATTGTTGCAGAGACGTGCTAGCAAAGATGAGAAGCGTTCTTGGGTTAGGATGCAATGCGTACAAAGGCCAGATGACTTGTGGGTCTCAGACGAAGAGAAAATGGTCCTGCCGAACAGTCTTTTGTCACAATTTGCAAGGTTTTACCATGGTCAAGCACATATTGGAAGGGATGCCATGATCAGGTTGTTCAAAATTGAATGGTTTAACCCGAAGTTTCAACAAGCTGCAGAAGTGATTTGTCATAGGGGTATCATCTGTCAACAGATGAATGCGGGGAAAGGGACAGTGGTGAATTTGAGCCAGATTGGGAGAGCTGGAAGTCCATTTAGCAGAACAAAATTGGATTTTATTGAGATGACCGTGTGTGGAGGTTTGAAATATGTGTTGGTGATTGTGTGTATCTTTAGTCACTGGATTGAAGCATACCCTACGCACAGGAATGACAGCCTCATAGTAGTGAAGCTGCTGCTTAGGGAATTGATACCACGTTTCGGTTTTCCGATCTCTTTAGAATCAGATAGGGGAAGTCACTTCAACAATGCGGTGGTTAAGTTGCTGTGTGCAGCATTGAACATTGAGCAGAAGTAGCATTGTTACTGCCCTGAAGCATAAGGACTAGTGGAGCAGATGAATGGTACCCTGAAGGCGAGAATGGTAAAAATGTGTGCAGCCATGAATTTGAAATGGCCCGATGCATTGCCTTTGGTGTTAATGTCAATGAGAAATACACCTAACAAGAAAACAGGATTGTCCCCTCATGAGATTCTCATGGGCCGAGCTATGAGACTGCCCGCAGTGCCTGCAAATGCTCTTGTGAATATCACAGATGATATGGTGTTGGACTACTGCAAGGGTCTGGCTGATGTGGTCCGCTCTTTTTCTCACCAGGTGGAAGCTACCACCCTGCCACCAATAAATGATCCAGGACACAACCTGAAAGCTGCGGACTGGGTTGTCATCAAGAAACATGTAAGGAAGTCGTGTTTTGAGTCACATTGGAAGGGACCATATCAAGTGATACTAACGACTACTACTGCTGTGAAGTGTGCGGGAATTCCGAACTGGATCCATGCCAGTCACAGGAAAAAGGTGACGTGTCCAACTGATGAGGAAGCTGAGTTGTTGAAAGTACCAACAACAGAGAAGGAAGTCTCAGGGCCGGAGAGTGATCGAAGGGGAACTTAGACAGAAGGAGAGCCTGTTGAGGACAGCTTGGTCACTCCAGTACGAGACGAGGGAGAAGAGACCCAGAGGGGTGACAGTGAGCCTATCTCAACAGAGGCAGCAGGAGAACCTAATCAGAGTGAGGTTCTCCCATAAGCAGACGATTATGGTAATGAGCTAGAGCATTTCACGACCCAGAAGGCGAAGGAGTTGAGGTGGAAGAGAGTCAGATTGTCCACACTTCTCCTGAGCAGATTGCAGGTCCATCAAGAGAAGACACCATAGAGCCAGAGGAGGGTGAAGGGTTGTCACAGGAAAGATCAAAGACCAGAGAGATACTGAAAGGAGACAAGTGGCCAGAATTGCAAGTGAAAAGGGGAGAAGTGGTTGTCGAAGATGCAATAGAGGGAGAAGTTGGTACAACAAGGAGAGAAGACCTAAGTGAAGGAGAGTTGCAAGGTGATTGCAAGTTGAAAAGAAAGAGAGTAGCAAACAGAAGGTACGCAGGTCTTGAATGGGCGTATGCAACGACAGCTGAATGGCAACAAGAGTTCTTGGTTTTTTGCTTTGATCGAGAAGTCCCAGGTCAGTACTTTGGCACTTGAGTCTGACCGAAGAGACTGAATTGGTGTAAGAATCGAATTAAAGTTGAGAAACTAAGAAAAGAGACTGAGAATTTAACGGATGAGACCTTGAAAACCTGAATTGACTTTTGAAAAACGATTTTGACAAGCTGCTAACCTGAATTGACAAGGATCCTGGGAGTGAAACAGAAAGCTGTAAATAATTGCTGAAGGAAGACTGTTGCTTGTTTTGACTTTGCTGTGAAAAAAAAAAGGGAAAAACATTCATCCTAACCATCCTCTGTTGTTGGTTGAATTAACCATCCTTCACTTTCTGATTCTTTACAGATCATGCCTAACATTGGAGAGGGTAATAGAGGAAGTAGGCATTGTAAATATTTGGGTGTTGGTTTAGGAGTTGTGTGTGTGATATTCATTATGGTTGTGGTTGTGGGTATGACATTAATGGATAAGAGTGGGACTAACAATGCTACAATTCCTGAGACTACCACTGCACTAACAGCTTGGGAGAGGTTTGAGCTGGATACAAGATATTTGCATGAAGGAACTAACGCAAAAGGGAAACTATCCAATAATGTTTTCTATCGCTTGCTGAGTGAGTATGTTGACACAATGGATGTGAAAGATTGTTTTGTGTGTACACAAATTCCTGTTTCGGTACAAGAGGGGGTTACCTATCATAGTCTGCCACTAACGTATGGGATAGGTTGTAGTCTGTTACTAACAAGATTCTATAACCAGGAAGAGATTCAATTCTTTTACTCGAATCATGATCTTGTGTTTTCTTATGTGCCTATAATAGAGGATTTGAGTGGGGTAGCTAGATACTGCAGTATAAAGTTAGTTGAAGGATTCTTTGAGGCGACATTAACAATTAGTACATCTTATGCACACCGCAATAATTTGACATGCTTGCTTACACCTGTAGAGAAAAGCTTTTTAGATCACATGGAAGATAGGAGAAGGGCATTGAAGGGTAAACTAGAGAAAGGATTGCAGCAACGGGCTTTTGCTAGTAGTGAAGATTATGGTGCGATTAGAGAACAAGGGAAGCTAGCTTTAGATGCATTACACGTAGGGACGCTTTGCATATATAGGCCGAAATCATACTATGACAATGTGTTTGTGGGAATAAGTGAATGTAAGCATGTGTTTTTGTTTCAGAGTAAATGGACGTTCATGTTAAATGGACAGGATCCTGCGATCCCAGGGATCTATTATATATGTGGACTTAACGCTTATTATCGTCTTCCAAAGGGATGGTATGGGACATGTTATTTGGTGATAGTTTTCCCAAAGATATATCAACTTGACGATTTGAAAAGGTTTCCAAAATTGTCTGAATTACATCATACTAGACAAAAGAGAGAAACTGCTGCTGGTGTAGTAGGAGACATATTTGGGGCGATAATTCCTTCAGTGGGAGTTATTTTAAACTCCATTAAAATTCGAAAGTTGTCTACTATTGTCAATAACATGCTGACAAATTTTTCAGGGGCTATACTCCTGATGGATACTGAGCTGGCTGCGGAGAGGGCTATGACTCTTCAAAACAGGCTTGCTTTAGACATTCTTTTAGCGAAAAATGGCGGAGTATGTAAGATGCTCAATGAGTGTCATTGTTGTGCGTACATACCAGATAATAGTAACAAGATTAGAAGTATGCTTAGTAACTTGACTAGGGATAGTACGGACTTGAAGGATTTGAAAGAACCAGGTGTTTGAGAAAAGGTTGGGAAAGGATTTGCTTCAGTGGGAATTTGGCTTAGTAATATTTGGCATGGGATATTGTCTAAAATAATACAGTGGATATTGATTGTTATAGCTTTCTTATTTGGATTGTGGGTGGCATGTAAAATTAGTAAAAGAATAAAATTGAAGATGGCGAAAAATAATAAGAGGAGTGAAGAAAAACAAAGGGAAAAATTATTCAGGGCAAGATCAAAGGGGAAGCCAATAAGGGAAGAGATTGAGACGAGGAAATTTTAGGATGTAAAATTAGTGGAAAAAGTTTTGCGTGATGACAAGAGTCATCAGAGGAGGGATTGTTGGAGTGTGTCTTTAAAAGCAATATTAACATGAAAAGCTTGCAAAATATTGTGTGATGGAGTTGCATAGAAAATGTGTTAATGTAGAAAATAATGCATGCGTTAAAATGTGCCCACGGGGAGTGGCTACCAATGTATACGAAGACTAATGAAAGTTATTAATGCTAAATTAATTATGTACTAATGTTTGAATTTATATTGGCATATTATAATTAAAGTCATGTATTAGGGGTTTGCTCAATTAATCATTAGGCCTTAGCTTAGCGAGGGTCTGGGCCTAGCTGCCTGGTCTCATATTAAACTGCATTTTTGTAACGTGCAATGTGCTGTTCTCCTGAATGAAACAAAGCTGTACTTTTCCAGAAGTTATGTGTGTAGCCGTAGTAAATTCTTTCTCATGAGACCCGACTTGCTCAAGGAGACATTCTTGTTGAATGCAACAGTGTAATTTGTAACAGGTGCAAGACTGCCTGGAGTAGGAGAAAACAATGGAGCTACTGACTGGAGCGTAAAGTGTAACTTTTCTTCTCTGACATTCCAACCGATGAAGACGTCAATAATATGGGCCAATCAGCGACATGAGAACTGTGTTTTGTGGAAAATTTTAGTGAAGTGCGTGGAGAATTATTGGTCAGAGATAACTATGCAATAACACAAAAGAGTATGGGGTTCACTTAAAATAAGGAGCTGCACCCAGGGGAAGGTTCCCTGGTGCTCCTTAAACTCACTTGATGAGTGGATGCTGTATGGGTGCTGTGAAGGGTCGTAAAGTGATGCTGGGGGGTGTTTCCTTTACGGACTAGGTGGACATGCTTCATCATTTGACCATCTAGCTCCACCCAGGTAGGGCAATGCCACCTGGGTGGACTCAACCTCACTGTTAAAAGTGAGGAACTACACAAGCGGTCCAGTGAGGGGACGGACTATGCGCACAGCGAGCGCCTCCTTTGATGTATGTGTGACTATAAGGGGACACCCCCTCCTGGGGTACTGGGGCAAGTAGCCTTTAGGTTTGGGGCATATGCTAGGTAGTTCCTCGCTTCAGTTAGGTCACATCACTTCTCAAAACATTTACCCACACACCCATTGAGTGGAGGAGGTTTTCTTTGTAATGCATGACTTTAAGGGATCCTAGCCCCTGAAGAATGCCCCTAGACCTTCCTTGGCTCATTGTAGAGGGCAGAAACATGTTGGCCATTTATTTTTAGATAGGTGACCCAGTGAGTCTTTACTCTCACAGAGGTGTCCCATTCCAGTTTTTAAACACACCAGTAGACACCATTATTAAAAGTGTATTTTTCACACAGGTGACTGTCTAGGTGTTTTTATATTTACCCTAGTTTAGCTTGATCCTATAATTTCCAGAAAGTAAAACATTTACGCAATCCCTTATGTTCTTTTAATGGTGAGGTTGAGTCCGCCCATGTGGCATTGCCCTACCTGGGTGGGGCTAGGTGGTCAAATGATTAAGCATGACACTATAGAGTGTGTGAGACCACCTAGTCCGTAAAGGAAACAGCCCCCAGCATCACTTCACAACCCTTCACAGCACCCATATACCATCCACTCATCAAGTGAGTTTAAGGAGCACTAGGGAACCTTCCCCTGGGTACAGCTCCTTATTATAAGTGAACCCCATACTCTTGTGTGTCATTGGTTTTATACATAGGGAGATAGTATGGGTTGATTCCTTCTGGTCAATTTGATTTGTCTCCCTGACTCTCTGTATGTGTTATGAGAGATAACGATGCACCAATTATTATCCAATGAGGAATTAAGAGCAAATTAGGCAGTTTTGATTTGACCATACAACCCAAGGAGAAGGGGGTCCATTTTTCTTTTGAGACTTTGCCGTTTATTCGTCCTGATACTCTAAACCATCCTTTACTTATTCCTTACCTGATACTTACTTCTCCTCCATATGAGAGAAGATCTTATTCCTTAGCTATGCTATACTGAGACTTTGCCCCGTCACATCTTGGCTGATGATGAAAATGACTGATGTCCTGAGGACGAAGACTGACGCTGTTTTCTGATCTGTTGGATGGGTAACAATCCGATGCAAAATTGTAATTGTCTGTTTGCCTTTTCTTTCTAGGTACCAACTGCTCTTTTGATAGAGGCCATAGTTAGATGTTTTCCAAATTTGTGTTTGCTAAAATGTTTTGCATGAAGCCCAACATGCTAATGCTAATTAGAGGTTAGTTAAGTTGTTCACAAATATCCTATGCAATTAGACACATGACTGAGTTCTTGCTTTGTTGAATCATGTACTACTGAGACTTTGCTAAGTTGCTTCTTACTGATGACGTGTTAATACTGAATGAATATTCTCTATGCATTGACTAATTGCATTCTAATTGAAAATATGAAGAGTTACTAATGAGATTAATTGCTAATGAGATTAACAGAAATGATTGTGACTAATGGGGAAATAAATATCCTAACACTTAACTAAATTGGTGTGGTTATTCATGACTAAAAAGGACATGTGTGTTCTACTTATTGATTCTTACTAAATGTTATTGATTGGGTTGCTAATTAGTTATTGAAAATTATTGATTTGTTTATTGCTCTATTGATTTGTGATGCCCAGAAGAAACCTCGTACTGGGTACTCCCCAAACGTGGTCCAAAGGTTCATCGACCTAAACGCGTCTCCTTGTAAGTTTACTTATTAAGGCTCGCTAACACATCACAAATCATATAGGTATGGATATCACATACACTTCTCCCTGGCTGGTTGACAATAACACCCTATTGTTGCCAATCTTCAGAAGCCCTCTTAAAACTATTGGTTGTGGACGCGCAGGCAATCTATTTCCTGGCGGGAAGTTTTTAAGACTCCAAACTTTCCAGGAGTGGAGATGGGAGGGCACTAATCCCCCCGGGTATACTACTGTACCACAGTTTGCAGCAGATGTCCAGAGTGGCATTTTCTATAATTCCTGAGGCCCCTAGTGAGCTGACAGTGCTTATTACATCGATTCAAAGGTCATATTTGACTGAAACAATATTGTACATCCATAAATAGGTGGCGGGTGCCCCCGCACCATTGTCATACAGGGCTAGGAGAGAGTGAGAACAAGATTTGGGGAGACCAGTTCTGGATAGAGCCTGGAAATATTACTGTGCTTGAGTGAAGGATGTCCCTTTGACATGCTGACATTAATCACTTCAGTTTAAATGCTTACACCGGCTATATTATACGCTCAAACGTTTCATTCGATTTATGCTTGGGGTATAATACAATGTAAAAGCAGCTAAGCAATCAATGCTGCCTTTCTGTACATATTCTGGGACTTTCCTGCATTAACCCTTTAATGGGGCATGGTGTTCGCTATTCTGGCAGACATGCTAGAGATCCACTTTGATACTACATCTGAACCCGCCCTTCTGGAGCTGACAAACTTTGGTGGCATTGATGCTGGCTAAGTGGCAAGTAGTGATGCGCTGGATGTCTCCTATGATTCCCACAGAAGCAGAATGGCTAAAGGATATGGCCTATAGCTGTTCGGCCATAGAGGACTATAGCAATCTCATGCACATTAATGTGAACCATATAGAGCATACTTGAGGGCAGGGGCCACTACTCCACCACTAAGCACAGTTCCACCCGTGGATACAATGTGGACTTAGACATATATAATCAGAAAAGGGTCATTACCCGAGGATGACACAAACAATTGAGTAGATCTGGCATATTGTGTAGTTCCACCAATGCCACTTGTTGTTAAAGTCGGACCTTTACAGATGCTCCCTTAGTTACCAACTATGTACTCGCTGTAATGATGTTCATGGTGAGTGAGACGACAATTTTTTCTTCTTTTGCTTCTATTCTTTGTTTGATGAAAGTGATAAACTATTTAAAAAAAAAAAAGTAAATTCATGTAAGAATATATGTTCACAAATAGGTCAGAGTCTATAGTGTTTTCTAGTATATGTCTTGGCCCTACTAGAAGATGATCAACTGGGGCCATGGTATGTCATAATTCAGTCCCGTCAAATGGGTGTATAATTTAAATAATTAAGATTGCTCTCTCTCTAATAATACTTTAGTCATGTTGGATTTTATGACAATTTTGTGATGACCGTCCAATGGAGGTAATTCTCAGGCTATTCTTTTTCAAGGTTATGCGCTGTTAAACTTGTGGTAGTACGCTGGCAGCGATTGTTGCTGCAATGTTTGTCTACATGGGTTTTCACTTTCCTGGCAGCCATGCCTATATACATTTTGTAACAAGGGCAGTTGGTGAGTGATACCACATTTATTGAGTTACAGTTAGTGTGGCTCCTTTGGTGTCCTGGTGTTTTCAGGCCTAAGTTGTTTTGGTTGCAGTCGTAAACCTGCTTATTGAACACCTTCCACAGGGGACATTTCCTGACACTCTCGGAAGGTACCAAAGGCTATGCTGCTTCTGGTTATTCTTCTTGCGTCTTGTATGGACTATTAAATCCCCCTGTCAAGCTAGTACTCCTTTTGAAGGAAAACAAGGAATTTTCAAAATGCAATTTATCACTGCAGAATTTGCTAATGCCTGTTTCTCACTTATCTTTTTAAAATAAAAAACAGAAATCTCAGTATGTGTTTGCTATGGCTTCTAACATCTAATTTCTAATCTATCATTGTCATGTATACTGGTACACTATTACATTCTGCTGTTTTCATTTTTTCCTTTTAAGGCCCTGTGCTGTTGTCCCATATACCACCTTTCACAACATTAGCTTTTGCTCCTAGCCTGGACTGGCACCACAAAGCAGTTGAAGTGTACACACACTGGTAAATCAAATCTCTGTTCTTCTGGTAGTAAAATAATGTACCCAGCATCTTCTTCTTTGATTTACAGAGACACCCACTCCCCTTTCCCTCTCTCTGTCAGCTTCTGCCACACAACAGCCCCTGATATCAACTTTGAAAACATCTGCAATTAGGACAGCAGGAGACATCCTAGCAGCAGAAATCAGCTCATCTACATCAATCCATCAAGTAAGTCTTGTAATCTATGATTTTAAATTTCGCAAACACCTTTTCTCTATTTTGTAATGATATGAAAAGGTAAAAGATTTATTTTATGGGGGTATCTATTATTCTGAATATTTCTCTAATGTATTTGTAGTGTTGTAGTTGGACTCTTGCTCTAGGCAAGACTGCTGGTTTAGCGATGACAGCACTTTTGTTTGTAGGTGACAAGTTGCAACTGTCAGCCCAACTCTGCTGGCTCACAAGCAGTACCCCACCAAAAACCGTAAAAGGTGATTTGTGGCAGCCTTTACGTATGGACTCTAGAGTGCAACATCTCAGGGGAATCGTGGTTAAATGGAAAGTATTCTTTTCTCACATGAGCAACACCACTTCACAAGGGTTTTTCAGCCGGATGGTGACATTGTATCAGAGGGGGGTGGAAGTAATAACCAGAGATCCGTGGAATCTAACCCGATTGTAATAGACTTGTCCTTTGAGTTAGATGAGGTTATCACAGCAATTAAGCGATCAAGATCAGGGAAAGCACCCTGTTGATCTTTTTAAGTCTATGCCGGATCTTAGGGGCCCTTTAGTTACTAATGTATTAAGAAGTGTAGTAAAGAGCAATATTCCTCCCTCATGGAAACTGGCCATTATCATCCCTATTTTCAAAAAGGGTAATAGGCAAGATCCAACTTGCTACAGGCCAATTTCTCTTACAGACTCCACGGCTAAGATACTGGGGAGCATGATCCTGACCCGGCTGGAGGAGTGGGCAGTGGAGGCAAAGATCTTCTCCCCCAATCAGGTATGGTTTCAGGCCCGGTTTAGGTACAGTTGAACAAGCGTTAAATTTGCATCTTATCCTCAGTAAATATGTCACTGTTAGGAAAGAATCTATTCATCTGGCTTTTATTGATTTGTCAAGTGCTTTTGATCTGGTGAACAGAGCAAAGCTCTGGCAAATTTTGGAATCTTTGGGGGTTGATTGGAACCTTCTGGAGTTAATCAAACGTTTATATACTGAGTAAACTGTTTCAGTTCAGTTCGGTTTCCATGGTGAGAGGTTTTCCCCTTTTCCCTGCACGAGAGGAGTTAGACAGGGCTGTATTTTAGCACCGATTTTATTCTTGTTATATATCAGTGGACTTGATGATTTCTTATAAAAAATGGGAAGGATTTTCCCAGAATGGGTGTGAGACAGCTCCCAGTTCTTCTGTATGCTGATAATGCGGTTTTAATTGCCCGCACAGCTAACGGTCTCCAAAGTTTGTTAGACCTTTTTTTAATTTTCATGCAGGACCTAGACCTGAAAGTAAATTTTACGAAGACGTATGTTATGACTTGTGACCCCCGAAATACAAGATCCAAACATTTTACTATGGGTGGAAATACTATAAATAAAGTTAAAGATTTCTGTTATCTAGGCTTGCATGTATGTTCCACCATGCTATGGAATTCCCATCTCACCATCAAGATCCAACAAATGGTGAGAAACTTGGAAACGATATTCCACTTCGCTTCAAACTAGGCCATAGACCAGTTCCCCAAATTGTAAGACTTTATAAATCAAAATGTGTATCAGCAGCTATTTACATGGCGGGTCTGTGGAGCCAGACTAAAGTAGACTCTCTCCAACATGTTGAGAATAAATTTGTGCACAGACTATTGCTGGTACCCAAGAATGTAGCAAACATCATCTGTTATGAAGAGCTGGGATTACGGCATATTGAGGATCTGATTGGTGTTGCCCCACTGTTACTGTTGTTGAAATCCTTGTCAAACCCTGCGGATAGCTTGGTACAAGAATGTATGGCCAATTGTATCCAATTAGCCAATTTTAATGGAATCCCATGGTTTACATATTTGCACATTTCTTCCCGGAATTTAGGCCTGGAGAACATGTTCACTCATCCAGAGCCCTTGCCTTCAAATGCTAAGGAACTGGTTAAAATACGTAATATTGAGTATATTTCGAATCTGAGATTACAGGGGGCCTCAAATTTGCAAACTTTTGATCCTTATGTCCAGATCTCAACCCCAATTGTGATGGAACCTTATTCAACTTGGTTCCTGAGCTCTTCGTCATATTCCCTCCTTGTCTTACTTAGACTAAATCTGATTAATTTTAGAGTGGCCTTCCCAAAGCAAAGCACTTGGAAAAAGTGCTCCCGACCTGTCCATGTGATACTTCTTCTAAGCAAAGCACGTGTCACTTTCTTTTATTCTGTTCACTTTATTCTGCCCCCAGACATACTTTTATATTCCCCTTTTTACGGAAAGCACAAATGACCTCCTATAAAGATGCATTGATGTATGTTCAAAAACTGCAATCAATTCAAATATGTTACTCTGCTTAAATTTTTTTTAGAATAGCTATTGCTATCAGAAAACAATATGAACTGGTGGAAGCAGTCGTACATTAACTTAAGGTGGAATAGTATAAGATTTTAACTTGATTATGATATTGTTATTGCTTTTAGGTAATATTATGGGAATTTTGATGTGCTAATTTGAATTTAGCTCTGTATTTTGGTCATGTGAGATATGTTTTGTTAATTCTTCTCCGAATTTAATGAATTGTGTTTTAACCTTTTCTGTGTATAATTAATTTGTGCTTTTATGGCAATATGCTGAATAAACAAATTTGACTGACTGACTGACACATGAGCAACAAGTCTCAGTCACACACAGGCAACAAAGAAGATGCAGTAAAGTTTTCAATAGGTTTTACTAACAAGACTGCAATCTACTGTAAAATGTATGGGCAGCAATGATTAGGACAATGAACAATGCAAGAAACAGAATTGTAAAAACGAGAGTCATGAATACAAAGACCCCCACCATCTTGCAATACCATGAAATGCAAAATAGGTCCTACTACCCTAGCATGATGAACGTAATCTCTAACCTAAAGAGAGCTAGGTGTGTTAAACCTAATCTAACAGTACCATGTCCATGAGAAGAGCCCCCAACCCTCATTACCCTGAAATGAGGTCTCTAGATCAGACTCTGTGGGGACAGAGTTGGGTCTGCATTAAGGCGACGTGTAGCATGGATAGTGTTGATGGCATCTGGTAGGAATCCCTCTGATAACCTTGTCTGCATGAGGTGTATTTATACAGATCTTGTAGGACCCCTGACGGGTATGTTCCCAAACAATAGATAAGAAGGCATGCTTGGGACCTGAAAAGGTACATTGTGTTACTGTCACACATAAGTGCATAATGTGAATACCTACGTATCTCACTTGTCTTTGACACTGATAGTGACACCTTCACAGAGCGGCCCTAATAACGTGAAATCAAAACATCTTCCTAAGTATAAATATAGAAGCCATCTTGGAAGAAAAAACTAAATAAATGTGCTAAAACAGAGCAGGCTACGCAGGTCACTAGGTGACGGGGGCACAGGCCTGTAAGCCAGAAGGCTAAGCTATCTCCTGATTCCCAATAAAACTAAATAGGATCCATTACAGTAGTCATTATGACTTTTATATATTGAAAATATCAATTGAGCAATTTTATCTTTATAGCTGTGTGATCTGGACATACTTTAGAAACACCAACTAAAACACCCAGGTTCAGCAGCTGACCTCACAGGAAATCTCTGTAGCTGGTGAGCTCACATTATTGCAATATAATAATTTTATCCATGGATCAGAATGTAATAGTGCATGCTGACTTAGACTCACATGGACTAACTTTATTCTTTATTTGAGGAATAATACTTATTTAAGTACTGTCTTGACAATTTGACAGAAACTGGATTGCTTGTTCATCATATGTTGACATCTTACGAAATCCTTTCTAGGGATTGCCAGTCCCTATCCATTAACTAAGTAGCCATGCATTGTTCTTCCAACTACGTAATAGTCACCTTCACACTGCCCTCAAATCATAGATCTCCTTACAATCTCCTGTAGACTCCTTGCATGAAAGTCCATTTGTGTCAGTCATCTGACAGAGAGCACATCCTTGGTAAACAGCATGTATCCCTTATTCATGAATCTCCCCTCTATAACACCCCCAGATACCACTCATCTGCGTGCAGGTCAACCTGCTGGCCATGTCATATGGCCACACATGCAGGGATATTGGCATGGGGTAATACCCGTCACTGGGAAGATCAATGGTATCAACAGCAGACTAATATACATAAGAGGCTACTCTCCGTGAGATTTCTGACTTCCGTAAAGGACTCCCACAAATGATTTACTGGCAGACCCATGCCTTGGATAGTGTTGCAAAATGCAATAGGCAAAAGTGCCATCGTCAATTTTCATGGCATGTACATGAGGAAGATTATACAGAGATACTGCAACATAGGATGAACATAACTGTCAACCTCATACCTCTGCCACCTGCACCACCAGCATCATCAACTCAACCTTCCAGAACAAGAGCACAGTCTCAAACTTTCTCACCACCAAGGTTTTACTGACGGAGTAGTGGAAGAAAAACCCCTGCAATAACTGTGGCCTATCTCTAACTCAAGCACATTCACTGTCACCCTTTTTCCTTAATAATATATATATAATATATATATAGTATGTACACTTTAGACAACACAAACCTGTGTCAACCTTTCATCTGTGTTGAATGTTTGAGGCTGCATTTACCCCATATAATAATGTTATGTATGTTATTTTGTTCGTTGATTTTCAATATTGAAGGCATTTAAAACCTGTATTTCTTTAGGCTGATATACATTGCATGATACAGTGTGAGTGTGTTCTATAAATGGAGGAAAGAGATTTGTGTATAAGATTTTGAAGTAATTATCTATCTATCTATCTATCTATCTATCTATCTATCTATCTATCTATCTATCTATCTATCTATCTATCTATCTATCTATCTATCACAAAGGGGCAGTTGCCATCACATGCAAATATTTAGGACTATATTTCCATAGGACATTGATTTATTCCTTTGCCAATAAATTTAGCGGCATTTGATGAATCTTGACAAAACTTTCCAAGAAAAGGGTTCACCCACCTCAGCTCCTTCCTGGAAAGTTTTGGGTTACCTGTCAAGCAGATGGTAAAAAAGAGGGACAGTTCCAATACTGCAGACTTCTACCCTTTCTATTTGAAACCCCTGGGATGGGCCATGGCACAGAGAGTCGGCGCACATATGTTTTAAGGGGAGCAGGAAATGCATCGATCCTTGCTCAGCTAGAAAATGGCCCCAGTGACCACATCCCCAGGGGCCAAAGGTGATTTTTCTTTGCATTATTATATGCAGAGGGGCTCTTCTTCCAAGCCATTTCCAACAATCTGCTTTTGACAGCGGAACCTTTAAAGCAGGTCCCTCTGTCAAACAGCAGAGCTTTCATCTCGTGTGCAGGGGACAGGGATGAAATGCTTCAGCAAGCACGGAACTGCTGTCAAAGCAGCTTCGTGCTTGCTGAAGCAAGGGCACCATGAGGGAAGGCTTCCCCCACAGTGCTAGGTAGCCCATAAAGGGCATTTTATTTATTCATTTTTTTTAAATTAAATATATATATAAGGGGGGATCACGGGGGAGCCTTTAAGGGCTCCCCCGCGGTCCCAGATAGCTTTTAAAAGATATTTAATTCATTAAGGGCCAGATGTAGCAAAGGTTTTTACCCATTCTGTGTCTATGGGAAAAAGTGTTCGTACATGTGGCCCTAATTAATTTATTTTATTTGAAAAAAATAAAGAAAGAGGGTAAGGGCTTCCCCAAAGTCCAAGATAGCCCAAAAGGGTGAAAACAAATAAAAATAAAAACCCATAGCTCAATATGAAGGTTGCAGATCTTCACCCTGAGCTGTGGGGGTTTGAGTCCAGCTGGACTCATTACCAAATAAAAATAAAATAAATTATATTTAAAAAAAAAACAAATACATTTTTTATTTTCAATTGGATACAAATGCCTCATTCTAAGTATATCAGATATCAAAACCTAAAAAACTCTATCTCTCTCCCTCCAGCTTTCTTTAACTCTTTCTCTTTCAATCAATTCTCCCACCAACACACCCACTCAGACACTTACGTGTCTATATAGCTAGCTTAGGGCATGAGTTATAGTTACTTGAGGTAACTATAACTGGTGAATTTCTATGGTTTGGCACCGTTAAAATCTGAGTCTGACTATAACGTCCCTGTGACCTTTGTTTTTTTATGTGAATTTCTTTGTTTAAAAAAAAATGTATTTCCTAACTATAACTTACCTGTAACCTTATATATAAATGTAAATATATATATATATATATATATATATATATATATATATATATCTTGTCATTGTTCAGTAGAAGGATATCCAGAATTTTAACATCTTTTACAGTGTAATTATGGAATTTTTAATAAATCTAATGCACAGACAGTTTTTTATGGACCAACAGATAATAATGTATTGATGAAATTAGCATAAAAGAGATAATTAACAGTCTTGGCAGTTCAATCAAGCATTTGCACTTAAAATATTTGGACATCAAATATTATAGAGATAAAATATTTTAACGCTAACATACCTCTGAGAGAAATTAAGTAAATTGAATAAATATATTGGTGGGATTGCAATAACCCAGAGGGCACCCCAGTCTCAGGCCCTCATTATGAACATGGCGGTAAACATAGCACCGCCGGCGGTGGAGGCGACTACCGCCAACAGGCTGGCGGTCTGGGCTGCTACATAATGAAGCACATAGGAAACAGCCATCGTGAAAACCATACACCGCCAGCATAGGAGTGCCGACATTGACAAAAGATGCCGCCCACAGGCCTACGGATAGGCCCCACCCACCCAACAACTAATGAAGCACAAGACCGCCGAGGGCCGGAACCACAGCCACGCATGGCAGAAACAAACCAAACATAATAAATATAAGGGCACACACAACACGCTGAAGCAGACATGGAGAGAGAATTGGAAATCATGCCAGTGCTGCTCCTTGCCATATACCTCCACAACCGTGACCGCCGACGAAGACAACAACGGTAAGTACTGCAACCTACTAAACAAGTAAAGAAAGGGCACAGTTACACACCCACTGCAATGTATCCCCAACCCCTCACACAATCACATGCCATACACACCAGAACAAGAGGTACTTCCCCGATACAAGGCCAATACAACCTGCCCAAATCACACACGTGCACACCACACCCCCACAATGAAATGATGAACCACGTCTCCATAGTGTGCCTACAGCAACACTGGGCACACAAACTTTAATAAATAAACATAAAATGCAATGTCCAAATAAGGCCAATGGCAAGTCCAACTGTAACAGGCTGAAGGGCCCAAATGGCCCGAAGTTGACTCCCACATGTGCACATGGTAATCCACCATAAGGAGACATCAATAGGGCAGCCAGGCACCTCAGGGAATGGGGTGGGGGTCGCGGACTTACGTTTGGGAGGGGGCTTGGGCTTACGTTTCTCTGTGTGGTTCTTGTGTGTTGCTCTGTGTGCATGGCTGTCTGAATGTGTGCTTGGGATGGGTGAAGGGAGTGGTGTGCTGGAAAGGGCATAGGTGGTTGGAGGGGGGACGGAAAGACCAGGGGCACTGGCTGCCATCAAAGAGGAGGCCAGAGCCTGAAAAGATCTCTGTAGGCCAGACATGGCACCGTGAATGCCTTCCAGGTATGCATTGCATTGCTGCATCTGGGATGCTAGCCCCTGGATGGCATTCATGATGGTTGTCTGCCCTACAGAGATGGTCCTCAGGAGGTCAATAGCCTCCTCTGTGAGGGCAGCAGGGCTGACTGGGGCAGGGGATGAGCTGCCTGGGGCAAAGGAGATGCCCAACCTTCTGGGTGAGCAGGCACAGGCAACTGGGAGGGCAGTGATGGAAGGGGGTGGTGGCGGAAGATGTCACAGAATGGGTGGGCCCACTAGAGTCTGCTACCACCAGGGAGCTCCCATTGGAGGAGGTATCAGAGTCACTACCTCCAGTGGTAGTAGCCTTCCCGTGGTACTCCCCTCACTATCCAACCCACTGGTCCCCTTGGCGTCGGTAGACTCTGACTCCTTGGATCCGTGGGCAGCTGCATCCCCACTCGCCGGTGCCACTGCTCCCTCGCCAGATGATGATAATGTACACAGACAACACAAGTGTACAGGGGTGGGGAGAGAAAACATGAGAGATATCTGTGAATACCTGAATGGATGTACAAACTTGGTGCACACACACTCCCACCCAGGTAACACACCTACACACAGCACCTACAACTATAGTCATGCCTATGCCCCTGACTAGCAGCCACAACCCTAGCATACAACTCTTCTCCCACATGACACAAGGACCCGATGAACTGTCAGACCTGCCCCTAATCATCTCAGTGCCCATGGGGGCACGACTGCTGGTAGACACCTGTCAGAGTCCCCAGAACTAGACAGCATATATACTACAGCACCCTCAGACATCCATCAAAGAGGCAAAAAATGGTTTTGGTACTCACCCCTTTGTGGCTTCTGTGCAGCCTTCAAGCGCCCATCCAGTTCTGGATATGCCACCACCAGAATACGGCACATTAGGGGGGGCAGGGTCCGACGGGCACCCGTCCTCGTTAGGAGGACTTCCCTAGCTGGGCCTCTCAGGTCTTCCTGGCCCAGCACCGCAGGTCCTTCCACCGCTTCCTGCAGTGGGTGCTCCGCCGGTTGTAGACCCCCAGGGTCCAAACCTCCCTGGTGATGGACTGCCAGGGTGCCCTCTTCTGATAGGCGCTGACCTGTATGGGACACACAGAAAAGAAAAACAGAGTTCAGGATATAGCCATGTGACACAGCTGACTATACGTCCCTTATGGGACGGACACTTAACAAGATCATTTCACCTCCACACACATGGTACTTGCCACAACATCTACGCCTGTGCAGGTACATACCGACCACACATACATACAGGCATCCGCCACCATCACTCACATCTATGCACATCATCTGCCTACTCACCTGTACCTCTGGTTGCCCACATAACTTGGCATACAGGGGTAGAATTTGTCCATAAGTTTCTCCAGCTCCTCTTTGGTGAAGGCCGGGGCCCTTTCCCCTGTGACTCGTGCCATTTGAGTAACCAGAGTCTGGACACAGCAGCACACTCAGTGGAGTATTTCCATGCACGGGATCCGGGAGTCAAGTGAAATTGGGGTGACGACATGGCGTACGCTCCGCAGCGGTGTGCACCATCACCCCCGGTGGCGATCATGATAGGCCCAGGTTCCCCATTGACAACCATGTTAACCAATTAATGGGTGCCTGGCGGTGGACACTGCCTTACGCCATGACAAAAACTGCCAGCGGAATGAGGTCACTTCCACTCCTACACATCTGGATGGCAGAAGGCTGCCATTTTGCTAGCACAACGTAGATATTTCCTGGTCATGGGCCCCATTCAGGCCCTATGAAACCCAGCCCTTAGTCGCATGCCCACATGAATGTTTGTTCCCCACATCAGTCCAGACGTATCATTGCATACATGTCCCTACAGTTGTACATCATACATCGCTTGTGTGTGCAACCTACATATTGTATGGAAGTTATTCATACACAACCTGTTTTGCATGTGTATGTGTGCCCCTCATATGTTTTCTCTCCTCCCCCTAAGTACAGACCCATGTGGCGAGGGAGGGCCCCATTTGTGTACTGACCTCTTGTTAATTTCGATACCATGGTGGAACGTCACATCATTGTCACCTACAGACTCAATCGTACAACAATCCATGAGCTATGTGCCGCTGATTTTTACGCCGATTTGGTGGCTCGTTCTTGAGGCCAGAGCATATGAAGGCCATCTTCACAAAGCAATTTGTAGTCTTGTTGGCCTCTATGTAGGAGGATTCATGTTATCACACAATTTTGGAGAAAGACTCACAAGTCACAATCACATTGCCAAATGCACACAAGGTTGCTGGAGATATTTCTACCTGGTACACTACACAGCTGTAGCAGAGAATACCTACTGGATGTTTACTTCATGAGGCGGAAAGAACTCCAGTTGGGTAGATAATTTGCGCAAATTTGTGAACTCTTGTTGGATAAAAGGGCAGGTGAGGTTTCTTTGTGGCTGAGTCACTCACACAGCTACAGGCATACCCACACAGCCACTCACACACCCACTCACAGACACACTCAAACACTCACTCAGTCATTCATGCATCCACTCACAGATCCATGCACAGACTCATGTACTTACTCACAGACTCACGCAGACACTCACAGACCCACTCAGACACTCACACACACACTCACTGACCCCCTCAGACACGCACACACCCACTCATAAGCTCACTTAGACCCTCACGCACCTATTCCCAGACTCACTTAGACACTCATGTACCCAATCACAGACCCACTGAGACAATTGCGTATTTTTACACAGACCCACTCACAGACCTTGTCAAAGAGTTACTTATCCACTCTCACAGCCACTCAGAGACTCATGCACCCCTGACAGACCCACTAAAGTACTTATGCTCACACTCACATACCAACTCAAAGACTTATACATTCTGGTGTTGGTAGTTATAGGGGGTTGAGCGCAGGGCCTGGAAGCCTACCCCTGCTGCACACGGCCAAAGACCATGTGTGGTGTCGGGTTGGAGGTTAGGTGGTTATAGAAGCTTATAGGGGTCAGACGTGCATGGCGGTGGTTCAATTAATGTGTACTAAAATTACTTTAGATTAAGAAAAACATAGACATTCACTGAAAAAAACAAACATTACGGGATGTTATAGTTAGAAAATAGAATTAGAATTAAAGAAATAGACATAGAATAAAAAAAAAAACAGAACATCACTTAAAAAAAAAAAAGTTACAGGGACTTTATAGTTAGGTTCTGATTTTACACTCACAAAAGTTGGAGGGGGTCATTATGACCCTGGCGGAAGGCGGAGAAGCGGCGGTAAGACCGACAACAGGCTGGCGGTCTTTTTTTTTTTGTATTATGACCATGGCGGTTACCGCCATGGTCATCCGCCGGTTCTCCGTTCCGCCCGCCGGGCTGGAGACCTGGGTCTCCAGCCCAGCGGCTGTCATTATACAGCCGGCGGTATTTTGACCCGGCTTACCGCCGTGGATTTCCTGCGGTTTGAATCGCCATGAAATCCATGGCGGTAAGCACTATCAGTGCCAGGGAAATCATTCCCTGGCACTGATAGGGGTCTCCCCCATCCCGCCCCCCTACACCGACTCCCTCCGCCACTCCCCCCACCACCCCTGCCACCCCCCAAAGGTGGCAGTGCCCCCCTCCCCAGCCCGACCCCCAACATCACATCACCCATAGCCACACAACACGCACGCAGGCACCACCTACACACATACACGCACACACGCCGACATACATGCCTACATCCACACACACAGTCAGACACGCACACCCACATACAAACATACACACACAAATCCATACAGACATACCCACAGACATACACGCACTCATTCCCAAAACACGCAACACCCCTGCAAGCATACATGCACTCACACACCCCCTCTACATACACAGACGCACACCCCCATGCACCCACACAACACACAACACACCCCTGCCCCCCTCCTCTAACGGACGATCGACTTTCCTTGTTTCGTCGATCCTCCGGGAGGGGACGGGAGCCATGGGGGCAGCTCCACTGACACCACACCGCCAACAGAACACCGCCACTGCGAATCACAGGACGTGATTCGCTGGGTGGTGTTCTGTTGGCGTGGCGGTGGAGGTGGAGCAACCTCCACTTCCCCGCCTCCCGCCAGTATGGCTGTTGGCGGCTCTCCCGGTCATAATAGGTCGAGCAGCAAACCGCCACCACTGCCCCGGTCTTCCGCACGGCGGTCCCTCGGCGGTCTTGTAAAAAGACCGCAGAGGTTGTAATGACCCCCAGAGTTATTTAAAAAAACTATAACTCACTCCCTATGGTAACTATAACTCATGCCCTGGCCATCCACTGCTAAGTACCCCAGATATTACAACACTCATAACAACTTCTATAACGTCAATAAACATATAATTGAAACATTAGCAGACAAATTATTGAAGGAAAAACTGTGCATGGTGGGGGCCCCTCACAACAAGCCTCTATTGGAGATGGCAGTGGAAACTGTTCCGCTGCCACCCAGACACCCCCTAGGAGATCTGATGAAGACAGCGTGCGCACAGCACACCAAAGTTATCAGATGGTGTCGGGGGAAGTGCTGGAAGTGCTGGAAGCCATTTGTTTCTAGCATGTCCAGAAGAGAGGACTGATTTTAGGTGAGTCCTTCCCCAAGGGGGGACACAAATTTAAGTAGCCAGACAGACACAGGGAAAAGGAAAGAGTTATATCTTTCCCCCTGTCTGTATTTGAGTCCTGCTGCACGATTGCAGGTGAGGCCATGATTGTGTCACAGGAATCCAATCCACTAGACCATCAGAGCTCTGTCTTGGATGGGGAAGCAGCCCAATGGGCAAAGGTCAAACCCTTTGGAGACTAATATCATAACCATGTTTCAACCTCCTGAGGGCTAGTTCAGCTGTGTTTTTTCAGCTGATCTGCTTCCCCAGGGGTGGGGGTCAAAACCCACTGGCCTCCAGGGAGTAATTTTGGGGATATTTTTGGCGAGCTTCCCTTGGAGGGGCTATATTTTTGTATTCCCACCCCTCGAGGGCAGATTGGCCATTTTTAGGCCAATCAGCCCTCTATAGGTCGGACTGGAAGCCCACTAGACACCAGGGATTATATTTGGGAGGGGAGCAACTCCTTGGGCAAGGGTCGCTCTCCATGTAAGATAATTTGTTTTGTTTTTGGTATTCTACCCCCTGCGCTCCCTCGAGTGGGCACATTATCTGTTTTCAGGCAATTCTATCATCTGGGGGGTTGTAAACCCACTAAACACATGGAATCATGTTTTGAACGGGAGTGACCCCTTGGCAAGCGTTGCTTCCCTTGAGGGGCCATATATTTTTTATTCTAAACCCCAAGGACAGATAAGTCGTTTATAGGCCAATATGCCTTCCAGTGGGTTGGAAGATCACTAGAAACTGGGGATTATGTTTGGGAGGGGAACTCCCCTGGTTCATTGTTTTTTTTATATATTTCATTTTGATGTATTTAGTTAGACCTTGCAGTGAATTTTCTATCTAAGAAGAATCATCTGAAGGTGAAGTCACTATCAGTGTGGTGAGGAAGACATTGATATGCTGATAGTGCAGCAAGAAGAATTTGGATTGCAGCCTGGGGATGAAAGGTTTTCCATTGGAAGTGCTGAACTCTGGCCTGCACCAAACATGGTGCAGGCTTTGTTGCCTACCTTTAGTGGTGTCACAGAATGTAGAGAGAATACTGAAAGCCTTTTGCTTGTAAATTTCGTTCAAGTTGTTTATGGATTATATTATTTTTGGCTGAGATGATTGATTAGACTGATTTCTATGCTGAACAGTATGTGAGGGACAACAGTACCCGACTTAAGTCCCAATCTAGAGATAGCCAATGGCCTCCCATAAATCGGGATGAATTGAAGAAGTTCTTGGGTTTAACTTTATTGTAAGGATTGATAAGGAAGCTGTCACTGTCTTCATATTGATCTACTAGTCCCATAATGGCAACTGCTATGTTTCCTGCAACCATGAGTTGTGGTAGGTATTTGCATTTTCTTTGGATGCTGCATTTTGTTGATGATGCTTCAGCATTGCCACAGGACCATCTAGATTGTGACCGTCTCTTTAAGATTCGGCCAGTCCTTGATCATTTTGTGGATCATTTTTCGGAGATCTGTGTTCCAGGGAAGGACATAGGTGTGCATGACTCTTTGGTCCTGTTTAAGGGCTGTTTGGATTTTAGGCAGTACATTCCTAGCCAGAGGACTTGTTATAGAATTAAGATGTATATCCTGTCTGAGAGTAGTACTGGGTATGTCTATAATTTCAGGGTGTACAATGGTAGGGATGCTTCTATTGACCCCCACTGGTGTTCTGTTCACCTTTGGAGTTAGTGAGAAAATTGTGTGGGTACTTGGTCGACGACATTTAATGAAGGTCACCATTTATACGTAGATAACTGATATACTAGTGTGCAATTGTTCAATGAAGCGTGCATAGTGAGGAACTTCTGTCTGTGAACATTTCAGACAGGAGAGATGTTCACCTGTTGACAACCATTCATGATGAAAGTACTTAACCTGTCTCCGTGACTGTTTGGGGTCAGGTTGCTGAAGTGTGCAATCCGGTGAGCATTTTAGACTACAAGAAACACATGGGTGAGGTACATAGAGTAGATCAAAGATTGGAGCCTTACAGTGCTGTCTGTTAGTCAAGCATTTGGTAGAAGAAGTTGGCTGTTCATTTGTTTCATATAGCAACCTTCAATACTTTTGTTGCGTTCAGGCTTTGTTCCCCAGATTTAAAGATAACATTTGTTCAGTTTCATCAGACTGTAATAGGCAGCCTTGTTATAGTTGTGCAGGTAAGTTTTCTTGAAGTTGGAGAGGTGGTGGATGTGGCTAGATTTAAAGATTGCCATTTTCCTCATTATATTCCTCCAACACACAAAAAAAACTTTCCACGTAAGAGATTTATAGTTTATGTCCAAAGAAGCATGCAAAAGGAGGGCCCTTCTAATCTGGCAGTGTGTGTGACTGGTGGTAGGCTGGTGGTGTGTGTGGACTAGCACATGGCTGCTAGTGTGTGTGTTGTGACTAGCAGCAAGTCATTACACACGTACACCACCACCGAAAAGCCAGTCCACATATTCTACCAGCTTGCAGACGGTGAGATTTTTATGTCTGAAATGGCATCTAGCTGGTGATGTGCACACTGGGTGTATGTGTAGTTGGCCTCCGGCTGATGGTGTGTGTGAGGTGGCATTTGGGTAGCGGTGTAGTGATTGGCTGCTGCTCACTACACACATGTTGCACACCAAATGCCAGTCCACACACTCAATCAGCTGACAGGGGGTGTGATTGCTGTGTCAATCTTGTGGGCATATGAAAGTGATGGGCCCTTGAATGGCACTGTTTGTTATGTGAGTGTTCTAATGTGCTGGGTCCATGGCTAGTGGTGTGAACGACTTTGTGTGTCTGACGCATGAAAGGTGTGTGAATTGTGAATGGCCTGTAAAGTAGTTGGTGCCTTGCTGTGGTTGTACAGCTCATAAGATGTGAGTCATTGGCTCAGTGTTATCAATTGCTTATATATTATAACTTTCAATTATATTAATAACAGTTCATTTCATGTTTGTAAAATGTTTTGTTAATAACATTTACATCTTGGACTTTTCACTCACCCTCATCCCTAATCCAACTAATATGTATGTGTACTTGAGGAATAGATGGCTGTGCAGTAATATTTGTCTTTTTTAATGTTCATTGTCTCAGGGGAAAATCACCCAACTCTAGATATTTTTGTAAACTAGACACAATTGGGTCTCCAAGGTAACTGGCATGGATCCCACAAAGTACTGGAATCTGCTGGAGCCTCAAATTCCCTGCCACCCAAAGTTCCAACATATCTCCTGATATAAAATGTTACCTGACTTGTGTGGGTGGACCCAGTGCCGTGCTTTGCTTTACTGCAGACTAAGAAGAAATACACAAGTACTGAAAGGAATTCCTGGTATGCAACACCCTCAGTCCGAGAAATACATTTATCAATGCACTTTGCAAGATTTGAACAAGAAGGTCAATTATACACAACACGAGGACACATTTGAAGAAAGCCACTGAAGTGAAATAAAAGGGTTCTGCTTCTACTTCAAACTGAGAGGCAACATGAATAAAAGGAATTCCAACAATACAGAGCTCTTAGTCTGAGTAATACATTTATTACAACACTGTTTAAGGTTCGAATAGAGGAATCATGTAGGTCAAATGCAGCAACATGAATACACTTTCAAAAATGATCACAACAGTAGAATAATAATGATCATAGAAACAAACAATGAAATACACTGTGTTAATCATGGATTATATATCTGCATATACAGTGATTATATATTCATTCACAATGCATAGCTACAAATAATAACTACAAAGAATTCATCACCATGGGGCTCGCTTTCTTCATCTCTTTTCTAGCAACGGCCGTGAACCAAGTCGACCGTGAAGAAAGAACTACCCTCAAGGGAGTGGTGGCAAGCAAAAGCTTCCCCCTCCTGCCAGTGTTCAAAATCCACAGTCATTCTGGTTTCCATCCCTTATATACCTTAAACAAGCCAGAGAGGAGAATTGTAGAATTTCCCCCTCCCATCCAGTAAGTTGTTGTTCAAACGCTGTCCAAAGCAGGTTAGTTTTCAAAAGGACAGGTTGAAGATTGGCCACATCCCAAGGTGCTCTTCCAAGACCAAACTGTTCTTCGCCTTACCATGAACATTATCTTGGTACATCCTTATCTTACTTTCACTCCTCCATGTTATGTTCTAGCCCTTGGTGAGAAAGAGCACAAAGAGTGCAAAAACCCATTGCATAACTTGTGTGCAGGAAAATACCTGCATGCACCATGTAACAGTGTTTGAAGTTAAGTTAAGCACAAAATAGAGTCAGTAGCCAAATGCAAAATCACATATCATTACATGCCCGCAAAAGGACAGGGTCCAAAATGCAATTTCCTTGCAATTCTGTGATGTATTCTTCCAGAATCAGAACAAATCCACAAAATCCCTATCACCCAGCATTTCTCTACTTGTCCCAATAAAAATCAGCCCTACTTGTGTGGCTGGGTCTAGTGTCCACAACATTAACAGATCAAACTAACATCAATGGGAGTCCTCACAACGGGACACTCATTGAACTTGGTTTGATTTGTTACTGTACTTTTACCTTTAGAATCCCCAGGATGTTTTGGAAAAAAGGACGCAAATTTGGTGTGGATAGCTTATGTGGAAAAATATTGCATGGAGGCCTAAGTGTGAACCTTCCTAAATACCCAAAAAACAGTCTGAGCACTGGAGGGGGCAAGGTCTAGCAGCACAAGGGTGAAAGGTTTATTAACACACATGGAAACCCTTGCTATTAACAATGAATGAATTCTATTGGTTTTGTGATTCCTAAGATGTGATTACTGCTTATTAAGGTAGTGATCTCTTGACTCCAACAATAGGATTGACTTTATATATTGATTTAGTGACACTTAGGCAAAGTCAATAGGCCTGCCATATACATATATTGATGTGATGACCCCTTCACAAAGCCAATAGGCCTGCCTTGCTTAAAATGGCATCCCCTTATACGTGTTTAATGCATCTGGAACATTTGGAGGGGAATGTTGTTAGACTTCTCAGCCTTAGGGTGGTCTTTCCCTCAAGCTATTTGCCTTCCTTCTCTTATTTTTGCTGATCACATTTTTGCTTGCCTTTGGACTCAGGACACTTTACCACTGTTAACCAGTACTAAAGTGTATGAGTTCTCTCCTTAAAACATAGTAAATTGACTTACCCCCCAATTAACATATTTAATGTATTTCTAGGCCTGCAGCACTAATTGTGCCACCCACTTAAGCGGCCCTTTAAACATGTCTCATGTCTACTATTGCAGCCCGTGTGCAGTTTAAACTGCCCATTTTAGACCTGCCAAAACAAACCTTTTTCAGCCCCAAGCCTTCTTTTTTAATACATATAATACACCCCTAAGGTAGGCCCTGAACAGTTTAGAGGGCAGGGTGCAGTGTATTTAAAATTTAGGACATGCACTTTTTACATGTAGGTGTAGTGGAAAACCCACCAACTTGTTTTTTTACTACTGCAAAGCATGCCTCGCCCATAGGCTAATATCGGAGTTACCTCTTTAATGTAAAAGCTGGATTTAAAATTACAGTTTTGAAAATACCACTTTTAGAAAGTTGCCATTTTCTTCCCTTTAGTCATTTAGGTCTAGGAGCCTGTCATTAGGTCACATGAGTGGGTGTAGTTGACAGTTTGGCTTTGTGTTTTCCTCCTAGACAGCCACACATAATAGAAAACTTAGTTGTGCCTGGATGGGCCATCACTGGCAGGGTGGGAAGTTGGAGCTGAGCACAGCCCTACTTACACTTCAATAGGCTGTGTCCTGCCTCCTCACAAAGTACTTCATAACCCCTGTATTTAACCTAGAGCCAGGGCAGAGCAGGGAAAGGTGGAAGCCTGTGCACTTTAAAGAGAATCCCTAGAAGCTTCTCCCACCTTCCAGAGGGAGCGCACCTGATATAATAGTGGAGCTCAGACACTACCTCTTCAGTACACTTCTGGACCTATGAATACTGTGCCAGGAAGAAGATATGCTGTGCTGGGGAAATGACTGCCACTCTTTTGGACTGCTGCTCTGCTTTCCTGGTGCACTGCCTGCTGCCCTACTCCCTGCGTGAGAAGGTCTAGACCTGCATTTGCTGAACCCAGGAGCCCAGAATGACTCCAAGGGATAGTTGGCTGGCCTCCTGCCTTGAGCCTCAGGGACAGAAGACTCCGACAACCTTGAACCCCACACCTGGGCCCTACCATCTGTGAGTCTACCCTGCCAAGTGGTGCCACCCCAGTCCTGCACCCTTGAAAGTGAGCATAAGGTGCTCTGTCAGCCTCTATGGATCTAGTGGAACCACGATGTGCAGAACCAACTCATTCCCACTGTTGCTTGGATGAGAACCATCACAAAAACCCGCATTGCATCTCAGCCTATTGCCTCATGGAACCACCGCTGCACAACGCATCCTCGGTGCAGGCTTCGCATCCTTCATTGACTGCAGCCTTCGAAAATGACACCCAAGCCCACATCGCAGACTCGCAGCTCTTCAGAACTAACACATTGGCGTGAATGTGCATCACAAGCCCTCATCAATGGAATCCATGACAACGATGTATAACCTTGCACCTCATTCTCACCGCATCTCGGAACCAGTGCACCTTTGATGCAGTTCTGTGTAACACTCCACAAATCAGGATTTAGGCAGTTTGTTCAGCTGACGTAGGCGCTCTCTGTAGCCATCCTCTACCCCATCACGAGCAGCCTGAACTTGTGACTTTGTCCTAATCTGGCGCGTCCAGATATCCACAGTTGGCGCTTTCTGCTTTTGAACCTGCATGTCTCTGGTTCTAAGGGTAGAATTTTTGACATTCTGGTCTTGTTTTATGTATTAAAAAATAATCTATTCTTAAATCTGATGTAGGATCATTTTGTGGTGTGTTTTCACTGTGTTATTGTTTGAAATGCTACACAAATATTTTACAAATTGCCTCTAAGTTAAGCCTGACTGCTCTGTGCCAAGCTACCAGGGGTTGAGCACAGATTAATTTAGCGTTGCTTGTGCCTCACCCTACCAAGGATTATGGTTGCTGCTTTACAACTCAATTTCTTGCTGTAATTTGGTAGGTCATGACCAACTAGGGGGTAAATGTGATTTGAGGGTATCACTAAAGGTACATTTAGAACATGAATGTACATAACTGTAAATTACTGCATACTATTTGGTAGTGTGTTTATAATAAATGTACATTTCCTTTTTAAAATAAAAAACACTCACTGGACAATACTTTATTGAGTGTTGGAGTTGCATGTCAGCAAACGGATATTACTAATTCACTCGACCGTGCCTGAATATGCCTTGAACTGCTCTTTTTCCCTGCCCAGAGAGAGTGAAGTGCTACAATTGGGTACTTGGCTCCTAGTAAGGAGTGAATTGTGGACTTATTGCTTGTAATACAATGTTACTTAACATTAAAAAACCCTAGAAATTCACTGAAAAAAACAAAGGTTAAAGAGACATAGCTAAGTCTGGTGATGATATATTACCTTAAATTAACAAAATACTTTGAAATTCACTGAAAAACAAAGCCTAAAATTAGGTCATAGTTAAGTGAAAATGTCAGATAAAAAATACAATTTTAAATTAAAAAATACCCTGACATTGAACAACTATAGTTAACTGAGTTAAAAATATCTTGCACCATGCCATGCACTGCTTTGTCACATATTACAGCATTTATGGCATTTTCGTTGACATCATTGATGACATCTCAAAACAATAAAATAGAGGGGAGGCAAGGACAACAGGGATCAGTGATAAACTGGGAGACAGTATTACAGGTGGTGCAGTTGGTTGGGGAAGCAGACAAAACATAGAAGCTGCTGTTAATGATGTCATCATGCTACATAATGTCTGCAGGTGCCTAGACACTGTCTCTCAGAGCATCTGGATCTCCCCAACTAAGCCCATGATATCCAGAGAGAATACTCTCTGAACTTCCACATTTGGCATCAGGGCCTCCTTGCGAGCAGACACTGACTCATATTCTGGGAGAAGGGATTGAGCAGCACAACACGTGTGCTGTAGGCAGAAGTGTCCCTTGACTATATTCTTCTTGGTGGGCACATAGAGGGAATGCCTGGGCAGAGGGTGCAGGGGGAGGCTCAGACGGAATGGGTACCTCAGGATTTCAGGAGGGGCTAGTTGCAGGCCCAGATGATGTTAGGACCTCATCAGGGGACTCCACAGGTAGGGTCTGCTTAAGGCCAGGAAGCGGCCCAAGAACTTCTTTCCCCTGGATGATGGTGTCTCCATCCCCAGGTGACTGTTCAGCCTCTATCCCGAGTGTTTGGATACAGATCTTGTTAGTCTTCGGGCAGGTCCACTTGTGCTGCTAGTTGTTGCTTCCTCCTCCTTTTGGTGGAATTCAAGTCTTGGGGGGTCATTACAACATTGCCGGTAAAACCGCTTACCGCCGTGCAGAAGACCGCCAACACACCACCGTGGCAGCGGAATTCCGCCACAGCTATTATGACCCACAACTCGAAATCCGACAAAATTCAGACACCCACACAAGTCCGCCACACCAAAGGTCAGTGATAAACTGGCGAAAACAAATCCTCAACCATCACGCCAACAGAAATACGCCCACGCCATCATGACCCACGAATCCACGCGGTGGTTTTTCAACCGCGGTATTCCATTGGCGGTACACACCGCCCCGCTCAAAATACACACACTTCTACAAAACACCGCCACATTGGACAATTCCAAATACACACACCTGAGACACATACACACACCACTCCCACACACCCAATACAATCCACACACCCACATCACCCACAAACCCCCTACAGAGAGAAGGCCAGTATTACAGAGAGAAGGCCAGAGAGAGACACCACCATCAACAAACTAGAAGCCACAAGGCACACAACACCATCACCCACACAACTTCCATGCACAAAACACCACACCCCACTACATATCACCACACTTATCACGACACACACACCTCCCCACACACCGCCTACACCACCCCATGGCACGGCAAAGACACCCCAGGTTCTCGGAGGAGGAGCTCAGGGTCATGGTGGAGGAAATCGTCTGGGTAGAGCCACAGCTATTTGGAGCACAGGTGCAGCACACCTCAATTGCAAGGAAGATGGAGCTATGGAGAAGAATAGTCGACAGGGTCAACGCAGTGGGACAACACCCAAGAAATCGGAACGACATCAGGAAGAGGTGGAACGACCTATGGGGTAAGGTGCGTTCCGTGGTCTCAAGACACCACCAGGCGGTTCAGCGGACTGGCGGCGGAACCCCACCTCCTCACCCACAACTAACAACATGGGAGGAGCAGGTCTTGGCGATTCTGCATCCTGGGGGCCTCGCAGGAGTCGGTGGAGGAATGAACTTTGGTAAGTCAAAGCTTTACTATTACATCCCCCACCCTACCTGCATGCTATCACACACCCCCACCCTCGCTCCCACCCCTATCACTCCAACTCCTCACAAATGTACCAATATCACAAACCACACATCCCAACACCAAGCCCTGCATGCAACAACAACGCATGGACACCCATCACCAATGCATGCCCACTGCAGATACCCAAACACCCCCCTAAACCACCATCACCAAGCCCCCACACAGGAATGCAAGCACTGGGGTACACGGTCACCCACCCATTGCACACCATGACACACACAGATGCAATAATCGTGCTTTTACACCCCTGCAGGACCACTACCCAACATCACCAGACAGGAGGGTCCAGACATCTCCACCCCACCCACAGAAGAGGCCCACAGTGACAACAGCAGCTCTGTCCAACTGGATCTAGATGACCAGCCCGGACCATCGTGGGCCTCGGGACAGTCGTTTCCCCTCACACAGGCACAGGCCACCACAGACCTACCACCCTCTGGTAACACCAGCACAGCACCCACCCAGCGGGCCCATACCTCCGTCCCCAGGACACGTCAATCAGCTGTGTGTCCACCACTACAGGGAACCCAGGATAACCCATCACGCCAACAACAACAGGTACCTGGGGGCAGTGGTAGTTGGCACACGGTCCAGGGGAGGGAGACCCAGGAACACAGGGGAACTGGGAGGGCTGCTGTGTGACAGGGGGTGGACAGGCCAAGGGAACCCACTCTCCACGAGGCCCTCACCTCCATCATGGGAGCATACCACCACTCCCAGGAGACAATGGCAACTGCCCTGGCCAAGTTTCAGGAGACCCAGCGCATGCAGGAGGAACAGTATTTGGGGTTCAGGGAGGAACTCAGAACCATCAGCTCCGCCCTGGGCACCATCGTAGGGGTGCTGAAGGAAATACTTAACACCAGGAGGGACACTGTGGCACTACAAGGAGCCCCTGACACTAGCATGGATGATGAACTGCCCACCACCTCTGCCGGCGCTAGTGGACAGGAGGCACCGCCACAGGACCACCACACCAGCACCCCACCCCCTGCAGATGGAGAACCATCCCGCAAGCGGTCCCTGAGATCCAGGAACAAGCCAGAGCATGATGCCAAGACCCCCGCCAAGAAATGAGACCACCCTGATTGTCAACCCACTGTCCCACTTTGTCACCCTGTCCATATTGGAACTGCCCCAGCTCCACTTCCTATGTCCATATGGGCAATGCACCTGTGAGACTAATAGACTGGACTCTGCCATGGACACTCCTCCGCCATCACCCCTCACCATTTCACTACCCCCTCCAATTTTGAGCACTTCAATAAACACACTTAAAGCACAAAACAATTTGGAGTCTGTCTGTGATTTCGAAATAGTGTATTAGCAATTACAGTTGCAAAATGTTCATTCAAATGTAATGTCAACATACCTATGTCACATAGCTCTAGTCCATGAGGAATCTAAGCAGATGACACACGTTGGGACTTACACCTGTGAAACCGTAAGGGAAAGTGACATCTCAGTGACCATACACTGTGTGAAATCGACAGACAGGATAGAGGTAGAAGTGTAAAATTACTTGTAGTAGGCAGGAATGCATTCTCACCTGTGTTTCACTGGAAATATTGCTGGATGACTGAGTCCCTGTTGTCAATGTCTTCTTCCTCTGCTTCCTCCTCATCACTGTCCACAGGCTCCACAGCTGCCAGAACACTGCCATCTGGACCATCCTCCTGCAGAAAAGGCACCTGTCGTCGCAAAGCCAAGTTATGAAGCATACAGCAGGCCACGATGATCGGGCACACCTTCTTTGGTGAGTAGAATAGGGATCCACCTGTCATATGGAGGCACCTAAACCTGGCCTAAACCTGGCCTTCAGGATCACCCTCCTAGTCCGCCCATGGGCCTCATTGTAGCGTTGCTCTGCCCTGTTTCTGGGATTCCTCACTGAGGTCAGTAGCCATGACAGGTTGGGGTAACCAGAGTCACCTAATAACCACACTCGGTGCCTCTGTAGTTGACCCATCACATAAGGGATACTGCTATTCCGCATGATGTAGGCGTCATGCACTGAGCCAGGGAACATGGCATTCACATGGGAGATGTACTGGTCGGCCAAACATACCATCTGTACATTCATCGAATGATAACTCTTCCGGTTCCTGTACACCTGTTCACTCCTGTGGGGGGGGACCAAAGCCACATGGGTCCCATCAATGGCACCTATGATGTTGGGGATATGTCCAAAGGCATAGAAGTCACCTTTCACTGTAGGCAAGTCCGCCACCTGAGGGAACACGATGTAGCTGTGCATATGTTTCAGCAGGGCAGACAACACTCTGGACAATGCGTTGGAAGACATAGGTTGGGACATCCCTGATGCCATGGCCTGTCAAAGCCCAGCTCACCTGAGTCCTTGTTCAGTTCTGATGGAGGTTGAAGACAATCCGACCCCACCCTGAAACTGCTTGTTCCAGCACACTAGTTTTTAAAACAGTGCACTATGAACAGAAGCTCAAGGGAAGGGGGGAAGTGGATAAAATAAAATAAAGAGACAACACCGTTCTTGCGTTTCCACTGTTGAAGTGCTGCACAAATCTGCGGCCCTCTCTGACTTCTGTAGAAACTGGTGCCTAATGAAACATAAACAAAGAACAGATAAGTACATCCTATTCCTAACTGGGTTCCTGACTATCCCTTTATTTATTAGAAATTTTCTTCTAAAAGTACCTCTTGGATCCTGGTCTCTAGTTTCCAGGTTTGGAATGTGTTACTGCTCTGGGATGTGCTTTCTATTACTCTAAAGCTTCTAAAACATTAAACAAATACTGTTATCAGAATTACCAATATCAAACATTCATCTTAATATAACTAAAGCCTAAATTGCCAGTAGCAGACTCACTTTTCCCATATTTCCAGAATCTTTTATAAAACAAATACTGTACTTTTACGTCAAAATACAGCATGTAATTTGTGCAAGTCCTTGATTTACTGTTTGCTTTGCTGTTAATGGTTTCCACGGTTCGATTCTTAAAAGTTCCATAAAAAAATGTTTGCTTCACAAAGTTCCGCAAAGTATTCTTGTAACAAAGAGTTTGAATCATAATGTTCGTGGAAGGTATCTTGTTTCAAATTGTCTATACACGAATCCAGAAATTGTTGTCAAAGTTCTTTCAGGTAATAAAAGTTTTGCACTTACTTGTTGCTGGCAAGAGATACTGATCAGTCTAACCTTGTCTTCTTTCTCTTTTGCAGGTTGCTTGTAGGAGAGAGGCTGAGGCAAGGAGGAACCGGAAACCGGAAGAAGGAAGAGCCAGCAGCTGCGCCCATTGAAGCCAATGAAAGTCTGTAGAGAGCAGGAGTGCCAGCGTCGAGGGATCTGTCCTCAGCTAAGCGGGAGGTAGACGAGCACAAGCACTGGGTGAGGCTCGGGGGCTGCCTTTTATAGACAGGGCTGGGTGTGGTCCTCACATGCTGCACATGTTCTTGAAAGGTGTGCAGAGCTGGGTGTGGTTTGAAGAGCTGGGTGTGGTCCTCACATGCTGCACATGTTCTTGAAAGGTGTGCAGAGTTTCAGTTATTATGCAAATGAGTTAAATTAACACATGGCCTAGAGAGGAGTGTTTTAAGGAAGCCTTGGTAAAAGCAAGGCCCAATGTGTAAACAAAACAGCACATTAAACAACATACACAGAAGCCTAGGGGGGGGGGGGAGGTGAGATAACAAGAAAGGCTTTCAATAGTAAGTTTAAAAGGGAGCTATTACAGAACCCACTAGTGCAGTGAGAGGGGACATGCTCTTTGCTGTGCACAAACCCTAACAGTTGCCCCCCTCAAAGGCCCTCCTACAGGACGGGGTTTTTCTGGATTTTTTAAATAAAACCGTCTAATCAGCTGTGGGGCATGTACATATGATGCTGGTTCCCATGAATTCTCAGATTCATCATATCCTTTCCATTCTACTAAATAAAACAGACATCCACTAATTCTTTTTGAGTCTTTTATGCTTTTCACTTCATATTCTAGATTTCCCTTAATTGGTATGGGTGGAGGTGGTGGTTCAGGTCGGGTTTTTGGATTGTACGGCTTAAGCAAGGACACATGGAATGTAGTATGTACTGGATATTCTTTTGGTAAATCTAATTTTACTGTTACCGGGTTTACTATGGCAGTTATACTAAAGGGTCCAATGAAACGTGGTTGCAGCTTTCGGGATCCCTCTATGTTTAGGTTCTTTGTGGAGAGCCATACCTTGTCACTGATTTTATACATTGGGGCCTCAGATCTGTGTTTGTCTGCTTGTCTTTTCATGCTTTCCTTGTACTTTAATAAATGTTTCCTGGCTTTGTCTTGTATGTCACCTAACCTTGTTAGTCTATCCGTTACTGTAGGTAACAGAGAATCTTCTAACAAAATGGGTATAGCTCTTGGATGATACCCCTGCAAGAAATAGAATGGTGAGCAAAGTAGAGCTGAATGCTCAGTATTATTATAAACAAACTCCGCTACAGGGAGAGCTTCCAACCATTCACTAGAATAATCAGCCAATAAACAACGTAGCGTTTGAAGTAAGGTTTGGTTCAGTCGTTCAGTTTGTCCATCTGTCTCTGGGTGGAAAGCAGTGGATAATGCCACATCTATTTTCAGTTTTTTACATAATTTTTTCCAAAATTTAGAGTTGAACTGGCTCCCTCGGTCTGACACCACTTTGCTTGGCAAACCATGTAAACGCACAATTTCCCTTATAAAAATATCTGCAAATTCTGCCGCCGTGGGTAATTTCCGTAATGGTACAAAATGTGCCATTTTAGATAAAAAATCCACTATAACCAACACTGTTGTGAAAGATTTTACAGGTGGTAAACCTACAATAAAGTCTACGCTCACAGTGTGCCAAGATTGCTTGGGTGTTGGCATTGGTATTAACAAACCGTCAGGGGCCTTATGAGAAGATTTATGTCTTGCACAAATTGGACAGGTCGTGACAAATTGCTTAATGTCCTTTCTTATAGTGTCCCACCAAAAGTGTTTTTGCACATTTTCCAGGGTTTTTACCCAACCAGGATGACCTGCCAACGGTGAGGCGTGATGCCAAATTATCACCTGTGTTTGTAATTCAGAGGTGGGCACTAACAGCATGTTGTCGTGATACAATATACCTCGTTGTATTGTGTTATGGGAATCCTTTAACCAATCCTGAGGTGCTATTTGCATGTGTGCATTATATAGATCTGTGATGAACTCCTTCTGTTGTACTGGTGCCAAAAACTTTTGGGGAGGAATAATGGGTTCTCCTATTTTATCTTGTTTCATGTCTGAAGTATGTCCGTATCTAGATAACACATCAGATTGAATTTGTTGTGCACCTGGTCTATAGGTTATTACAAAGTCAAATGTGCTAAAAAAAAATAACCAGCGCATCTGACGTGGTGTTAGTGCTTTAAGTGATCCAAAAAACTGTAGGTTCCTATGGTCAGAAAAGATTGTAACTGGGTACTTGGCTCCCATTAAATGGTGCCTCCATTCTGAAAAGGCTACTTTGATAGCTAGTAGTTCCCTTTCAGCCACAGTATAACTTTGTTCAGCTGGTAATAACTTTTTGGAATAGAAGGCTATAGGATGTAACTGGCCATCTACTGCATCTCTTTGAGAGAGAACTCCTCATAAAGCTACTTGTGAAGCATCCGCTTCAACAAAAAAAGGCAAGTCAGGATCAGGATGTTTCAGAATTGGGGCTGAAGTGAACTTTTGTTTTAGGAGTTAAAAGGCGTGTGCCGCCTCATCAGTCCAAAGAAATCGTTGCCCTTTCCGCAACAAGGTAGTTATTGGGGCCGCAATGTCTGCAAAATGTGCAATAAACCTCCTATAAAAATTGGCGAAACCCAGAAATTTCTGAATATCTTTTACAGAGGATGGTTCTGGCCAATCAGCAATAGCACTGATTTTCTTTACATCCATAGTTATTCCTTGAGGTGACAGGCAGTATCCTAAAAAGTCCACCTTGCTGACATTAAAAGTACACTTTTCTAACTTAGCAAAAAGATGATTTTCTTTTAACTTTGATAATACTGCACAAACATGTTGGGTATGTTCTTCTGAGTTCTTAGAGTAAATGAGGATGTCGTCTATGTATACTATGACACAAACGTCCAGGAATTCGTGTAGGACCTCATTTATAAAGAACTGAAAGGCCGCAGGGGCATTACATAACCCAAAGGGCATTACTGTGTACTCAAATAAACCAAACTTTGTCTTGAAAGCTGTCTTCCACTCATCCCCCTATTTTACTCGGACCAGGTGGTAAGCTCCCCGCAGATCTAGTTTAGTGTATACAGTAGAATGTCTTAATTGATCCAACAACACAGGTATTAGAGGAAGAGGATATTTATTCTTTATTGTAGCCTTATTTAGTCCTCTATAATCGATACACGCGCGCAGGGATTTATCCGGCTTCGGGATAAAAAAGAGTGGAGATGACACCGGAGATGTGGAATGACTGATGAACCCAGACTGTAGTAGGTCATCTAGGTAGGTTCTTAAGTATTTGGTTTCTTCGTCAGTCAAAGCATATACTCTGTTATTAGGTAAAGGGGCCCCTGGGATAAGATCTATACGACAGTCATAAGACCTATGTGGGGGCAGCACACTAGCCTTTACTGGATCAAAGACGTCTTTAAAGTCAGAATATTCAGGAGGGAGACTTGGTTCATCTTGTATAACACTAGCACAGTGTAATACTGTGCTCTGTTCTGTACCTGCTTCTTGATAGCAATTGGTTCTACAGAAAGAGGAATCCAAAGTAACATTTCTATTCACCCAATCAATTTTTGGGTTATGAGTTGTTAACCAGGGTACCCCGAGAATCAAACCAAAATTAGGAGTATCTATCAGATCAAAGCTAATCACCTCTGTGTGCCCGTTCTGACAGACCATAACAAGTGGACTTGTTTGTTTTGTGATTAATCCAGAGGTCAATTCTGACCCATCCACTGCACATACTGCTTCTGGACAAGGCTTTAGGCATATAGGAAGTCCTAAGTTTTCAGCTAACTTATTATCCACAAAATTTCCCGTCGCGCCTGAGTCCAGCAGGACAGGGAGAGAATGCCTCACTTGGGTAGTAACAATTAAAACGACCTGAATTATGAAATGTCTAGGTATGTGCGGTACCATGAAGGCTGCAGCATTAGAGGTTTGATAAAGATGTTTTCTCGAACAAGTAACCTCTCCCCTTGTCGAGCTTAATCGTTTCCCGATTCAGTTGAGGAGGTGGAGGAAACAGCAACCTTTCGTGGATTTTTAGGCTTTACTGGACATTCTCTGGCAAAGTGACCTGCCCTTCCACAATATAAACATAATTGAAGTTTTCTCCTTCTTTCTTTTTCCTCTGATGTGAGTGAACCTCTGAGTGTCCCTATTTGCATAGGCTCAGGTTCAGGGAGTTTATTATCTGGGTCTTTCTTCTCGTGTCTAATAAAAGTTAACCGTGATTCCAGTTTGTATTTATCTCCCTTTCTTTCTCCTAGTCTATGTTCTAATTTCACAACTAAATCTACAAAGTCCGAATAGTCTTCTGGCAAATCAACGATATGAGCCAGCGCGTCTTTTAACTCGTCTCTCAAACCTTTATAGAAAAGGGAGACACGCTTTTCTTCTGGCCAGTGTGTCTCGGTGAGTAAACGATTAAAACTAGTGTGATAGGTCAATAAATCCTTGTTACCTTGTTTAAGATTTAAAAGCTCATTATCACTTGCCTGCATGAAAGTGTGTTTTGCAAAAAGGCTGGTCATGGTACGTTTAAATTGATTCCAATTATGGAGGATGGGATCATCTCTCTCCACGAAAGGAATTGACCAATTGGCTGCTGTGCCACCCAAATAAGACAAGACGAATGCCACTTTCGCTGCATCAGTAGGGAACTGTTGTGGCTTACAAACGAAGTGTAATTGACATTGATTGATAAAAACATGGAATTTGTTACTATCTCCATGAAAACGTTCAGGTGCTGCTAAGGGCACAGCATTAGGAACATTAACAGTGACCTCAACTGGGGAAGGCAAAGTTGTATGTTTTGATGGCACCCCTGTCTCTGAGGAGGTTTTAAACAAAGGCGTAAAAGCTGTGTTCCACTGAGATACCCTAAATTTATACCTGCTTAAATCCTGTTTTAAAGGGGTATTCTCCATCTTTAATCTCTCTATTTCCTCTTGCATATGTTGCAAGATTCCAGACACTGATTCATTATGAGCCAAGTCCTCATTTAGGGCCTGCGCCATATCCATGACGTCAATGCCCTCTATTTCTTCCCCGATATTCATCGTCCACCAGAACTGAATTTTTTTTTAATTTTTTTTATTTAAGGCTTGTGCTTCTGTCAAAGCCCAGCTCACCTGAGTCCTTGTTCAGTTCTGATGGAGGTTGAAGACAATCCGACCCCACCCTGAAACTGCTTGTTCCAGCACACTAGTTTTTAAAACAGTGCACTAAGAACAGAAGCTCAAGGGAAGGGGGGAAGTGTATAAAATAAAATAAAGAGACAACACCGTTCTTGCGTTTCCACTGTTGAAGTGCTGCACAAATCTGCGGCCCTCTCTGACTTCTGTAGAAACTGGTGCCTAATGAAACATAAACAAAGAACAGATAAGTACATCCTATTCCTAAATGGGTTCCTGACTATCCCTTTATTTATTAGAAATTTTCTTCTAAAAGTACCTCTTGGATCTTGGTCTCTAGTTTCCAGGTTTGGAATGTGTTACTGCTCTGGGATGTGCTTTCTATTACTCTAAAGCTTCTAAAACATTAAACAAATACCGTTATCAGAATTACCAATATCAAACATTCATCTTAATATAACTAAAGCCTAAATTGCCAGTAGCAGACTCACTTTTCCCATATTTCCAGAATCTTTTATAAAACAAATACTGTACTTTTACGTCAAAATACAGCATGTAATTTGTGCAGGTCCTTGATTTACTGTTTGCCTTGCTGTTAATGGTTTCCACGGTTCGATTCTTAAAAGTTCCATAAAAAAATGTTTGCTTCACAAAGTTCCGCAAAGTATTCTTGTAACAAAGAGTTTGAATCACAATGTTCGTGGAAGGTATCTTGTTTCAAATTGTCTATACACGAATCCAGAAATTGTTGTCAAAGTTCTTTCAGGTAATAAAAGTTTTGCACTTACTTGTTGCTGGCAAGAGATACTGATCAGTCTAACCTTGTCTTCTTTCTCTTTTGCAGGTTGCTTGTAGGAGAGAGGCTGAGGCAAGGAGGAACCGGAAACCGGAAGAAGGAAGAGCCAGCAGCTGCGCCCATTGAAGCCAATGAAAGTCTGTAGAGAGCAGGAGTGCCAGCGCCGAGGGATCTGTCCTCAGGTAAGCGGGAGGTAGACGAGCACAAGCACTGGGTGAGGCTCGGGGGCTGCCTTTTATAGATAGGGCTGGGTGTGGTCCTCATATGCTGCACATGTTCTTGAAAGGTGTGCAGAGCTGGGTGTGGTTTGAAGAGCTGGGTGTGGTCCTCACATGCTGCACATGTTCTTGAAAGGTCTGCAGAGTTTCAGTTATTATGCAAATGAGGTAAATTAACACATGGCCTAGAGAGGAGTGTTTTAAAGAAGCCTTGGTAAAAGCAAGGCCCAATGTGTAAACAAAACAGCACATTAAACAACATACACAGAAGCCTAGGGGGGGGGGGAAGGTGAGATAACAAGAAAGGCTTTCAATAGTAAGTTTAAAAGGGAGCTATTACAGAACCCACTAGTGCAGTGAGAGGGGACATGCTCTTTGCTGTGCACAAACCCTAACATGGCCACAGTTGTTTGAAATGACCTACTTGCAAGGAAATGGAGCACTGACAACACCTGCACTTGAGGGGGGATTCCTGTGGGATGTCGGATTGCTGACATCAGGTCTGGCTCCAACTGGGTACACAGTTCCTGGATTGTGGCACGGTCAAACCTGTAGGTGATGATCAAATTTCTTTCCCCCATTGTCGACAGGTCCACCAGTGGTCGGTACACCGGGGGATTCCGCCATCTCCTCACATGTCCCAGCTGACGGTGCCTATGAAGGACACCAGCGACCACAGAGTCAAACAACTCAGAGGTATGTACCCAGAGTCTACACAGAACACGATTCATACCCAAAATCTGGCCTGTATGTGTGTTGAGAGTAGGCTTAGGTATGTGTGACGCAGTTGGTAATTAGGCCATATGGGCCCCTAAAATGGCGGCTACCTTACCTCTAAAGCGGGACAATGGGATGTGAGGTAACTGCGCTGGTGTTGTACACCCTCGCGGTAGGCGGTCGAAGACCGCAGCGCAATGCTGCATTGGTTAACAATGGACCCTATGGGTCCTAGGAGCCAATGACGATGTACTCCGGCGGTGATGGTACGCACCGCAGCGGACATAACTGTTGAATCACTCGTACCTGATCTTCGACAGGAGAGGACTTACACTGCAAGTGCTGCTGTGACCTCGGTCTGGAAGAGACAATGGCTCGTGTGGCTGGGAAAAGGGCCCCTGCCTTCACATCGGAGAAGTTGGAGAAGCTAGTCGACGGGGTCCTCCCCCAGTACACGCTACTCTACGGTCCTCCAGACCAACAGGTAAGTACACAGGGAGCATGTTGTATGGGCTATGCCTGTGTGGAGAGGGCTGGTTGTAAGAAGGAAGGGGGTAGAGTCCTGCATGCATGAAAGACAGGGGGTGCATGTGCCACATGGCAAGGGTAGGGATGGGGGCCACTCACTCTGACGGTGCAGTTCGTAATGACTTCTCTTCTTCCCCTGTACATTTCATGTAGGTCAGCGCCCACCAGAAGAAGGATATTTGGCGTGCCATCGCCAAGGACGTCCAGACCCTGGGGGTGCACCACAGACGGAGCACCCACTGCCGGAAGAGATGGGAGGACATTCACCGCTGGAGCAAGAAGACGGGCGGAGGCTCAGCTGGGGATGGCCTCCCAACGTGGGAGGGGTGCCTGTTGAACCATGACGAACTGCCAACGGTAGCGGTAAGCCATGCACTCAACCTGTCTTTCTTCTGTTCCCCCCCCTTTTTTTGTGGTCTCCCTGTTCTTGTGTGCATTAGCATCATCAGGCGGAGGAGCAGTGGCACCGGAGCATGAGGGAGCTGCATCCCACATGGGCATGGAGGCCCACACTATGGACTTGGAATACACCAGTGGGACGGAGGGCGAGGGGAGCACCACGGCGGTCACAGGATCTGCAACCAGCAGCACGGACTCGTCCTCCGATGGAAGCTTCCTTGCGGTGGTGGACCCCTCTGTGCCACCGCATCTAAAGGTACAGCCGCCACCCCCTCTACCAGCACCGCCCTCCCAGCAGCCCCTCAGCGTGTGCCTGTGCCCGCTCGCCCAGGAGGGTGGGCATCACCTTCGCCCCAGGCTCCTCAGGCCCTGCCCCAGTCACCTCTGCTGCCCTCAGTGAGGAGGCCATTGACCTCCTCAGGTCCCTCACTGTTGAGCAGTCTACCATTTTGAATGCCATCCAGGGTGCAGAAAGGGAGTTGCAACACACAAGTGCATTCCTGGAGGGTATTCATTCTGGTCAAGCTGCCATTCATCGAACCGTTCAAACTCTGGCCTCAGCACTGATGGTAGCCATTGTCCCTGTGTCTAGCCTCCCCCCTCCAACTTCCTCCACCCAGACCCAATCCCCTGTACCTCTTTCTATCCCAAGCACACCATCAGACCAGCCTGCACACACCTCACCACACAAGGGAAGCTCAGGCAAACATAAGCACCACACATCCCACAGGCACTCACGCAAGCATCACACACATACAGACACACCAACATCCACTGCCTCCACTGTGTCCTCCTCCTCCTCGTCTCCCTCCTCCCTCCCAGTCTCGTCTACACTCACACCTGCATGCACTACCACTACAGCCACTACATCCCGCACAGCACACCCACGACCACACCCCGCTCATGTGCACTCAGCACCCCCACTACCATTCACACGTCCCCTGTGTCCTCTCCCAGTGTGTCTGTGACGCCCTCTCCCAAGATACACAAACGCAGCCACACACCCACCCAACAGCCATCCACCTCACGACAGCCTCCAGCGCATGCACCTGCACCCAAATCCACTAAACTTACACCTCCTACAACCACCACCTCTTCCTCCACTCCCAAACCCCCTCCAGCTACCCATCCCAGTGTCTCTAAACAACTTTTCATGTGCACCCTAAACCTATTTCCCACCACTCCCCCGTCCAACTCATAGGTCACGTACTAGCACCTCAGCCACAAAATCACCGGGACCAGTGGTGCCTGTTGTGACAGGTATGTGGAGTGCACCGGCCACCAGGCCAGCCAGTGTATCACGGAGCCAGAGCACAGCCAGTCCCCACCCTGTGAAGCACCAGAAGTTGGCCAGTGCCCGACGGGAGAGAGGGAAGACTCCAGCCACCCAAGCCGCTCACAGGGGTCCCGGGGGAAGTGTGGACTCAGTTGTGACTCCTCCCAAGGTGGGGAAGGGGCAGAAGAAAGCCGCAAAGTCTGGGAGGAGCAGCACAGCGGAGATGACCGCCATCATCCCCGCTGGCCAGGAGGCCACCGCCAGCCCCATCATCGCAGCCCAGGAGGCCATTGCCAGTCCCCTCATCGCTGCCCAGGAGGACCCCGCCAGCCACAGCCCAGCTGTCCAGGAGGACCCCGCCAGCCACAGCACAGCTGTCCAGGAGGACCCCGCCAGCCACAGCCCAGCTGCCCAGGGGGACCCCGCCAGCCACAGCCCAGCTGGGCAATGAAGGATTGCCAGCCCCAGCACAGCTGGGCAATGAAGGACCGCCAGCCCCAGCCCAGCTGGGCAATGAAGGACCGCCAGCCCCAGCCCAGCTGGGCAATGAATGACCACCAAGTCAAGCACCGCTGAACAGGGCAAGGACCGCCATGTCAAGCAACGCTGAACAGGGCAAGGACCGCCATGTCAAGCACCGCTGAACAGGGCAAGGACCGCCATGTCAAGCACCGCTGAACAAAGCAAGCACCGCTGAACAGGACAAGGACCGCTGACCAGGGCAAGCACCGCCATGTCAAGCACCGCTGAACAGGGCAAGCACCACTGACCAGGGCAAGGACCGCTGAACAGGGCAAGGACCGCTGAACAGGGCAAGGACCGCCATGTCAAGCACCGCTGAACAGGGCAAGCACCGCCAACTCAAGCACTGCTGAACAGGGCAAGCACCGCTGAACAGGGCAAGGACCGCTGAACAGGGCAAGGACTGCCAACTCAAGCACCGCTAGCCCATGAGCGGCAGGGTCAGTGACGCAACAGGGACCGTCACGGGGTGAGTGATGCACTCTGGGCACCAGTCCCCCTCCAGAACCAGTGGAGACATGCATCCACTCCGTCTGTCCTTGGCAGGATGAAGCACTCTGGGCAGCAGTCCCCCTCCAGAACCAGTGGAGACATGCATCCACTCCGTCTGTCCTTGGCAGGATGAAGCACTCTGGGCACCAGTTCCCCTCCAGAACCAGTGGAGACATGCATCCACTCCGACTGTCCTTGGCAGGATGAACCACTCTGGGCACCAGTCCCCCTCCAGAACCAGTGGAGACATGCATCCACTCCGTCTGTCCTGCACAGGATGAAGCACTCTGGGCACCAGTCCCCTTCCAGAACCAGTGGAGACATGCATCCACCCCGTCTGTCTTGCACAGGATGAAGCACTCTGCGCACCAGTCCCCCTCCAGAACCAGTGGAGACATGCATCCACTCCGTCTGTCCTTGGCAGGATGAAGCACTCTGGGCACCAGTCCCCCTCCAGAACCAGTGGAGACTGTTATCCCCTTGAGAGACTGTGGCTTTGCACTCCCTAGGATAAAGCAGTGGGCAAACCACCCACTGTAGAGACTTGAGAGACTGTGGCTTTGCACTCCCCAGGATGGTACAGTGGGCAAACCCTCCACTGGAGAGACTTGAGAGACTGTGGCTTTCCACTCCCCAGGATGGTACAGTGGGCAAACCACCCACTGTAGAGACTTGAGAGACTGTGGCTTTGCACTCCCCAGGATGGTACAGTGGGCAAACCACCCACTGTAAAGACTTGGGAGACTGTGGCTTTGCACTCCCCAGGATGGTACAGTGGGCAAACCCTCCACTGGAGAGACTTGAGGGACTGTGGCTTTGCACTCCCCAGGATAAAGCAGTGGGCAAACCACCCTCTGTAGAGACTTGAGAGACTGTGGCTTTGCACTCCCCAGGATGGTACAGTGGGCAAACCACCCACTGGAGAGACTTGAGAGACTGTGGCTTTGCACTCCCCAGGATGGTACAGTGGGGAAACCACCCACTGGAGAGACTTGAGAGACTGTGGCTTTGCACTCCCCAGGATGGAACAGTGGGCAAACCACCCACTGGAGAGACTTGAGAGACTGTGGCTTTGCACCCCCCAGGATAAAGCAGTGGGCAAACCACACACTGTAGAGACTTGAGAGACTGTGGCTTTGCACTCCCCAGGATACATCAATGAGCATGGAGCCCCCTCGTGGATCTGGCGTCGTACACTCATCCGGCTGAGGTGCCCCCCCTTCCCTTCCCCCTGAGGTGCCTGTTGTATTTCTATCAGATGCCCCTGCAGTGTTCTCTCCGTCATGTTCGGGTATCTTGTGTGGGCCTCGCCCATGCATTTTGGGCCCAGTGGTCCACGGACTATGAATGGTGTATTACCTGGGCTACTATTTGTGGTGTATATTTTGTTAATAGTGTACATATGTATATTTTTGCTTACTCTATTTTGATATTATACAATGGTTACACTAATTTCCTTTTGTCTTTGCATTCTTCCAGGGGGGGTTGGGGGGTGTTACTGTAATGTTTGTATATGCATTGATGTGTGTGTTGTAGTGGGTGAGGGTGGGGGTGGGGGTGTTGCGTGTGTGTGTGTCCCTGTTTTTTGCCTCCCCCCCTCCCCTATGTCGTAGGTGCAGTACTCACCGTGGTCTTCTCTGCCGGCGTTGGTGCTCCTGGTACAGGAGCAGGAAGACTATTGGAGGAAGAATATGGAGTTCCGGCTCCATGGTGCCCTCCTTCCTCGTGGAGTGTGTAGAGGTGAGCGTTTTCCCTTCGAAATGCCTGTTTCCGCCGTATTTTTATCCGCGGTGAATCTGCCCCGGAAAAGGTGGCGGATTGGCCTGTCATAATAGTGTGGGCAGTACATTGTCTCCCGCCTGCCTGTTGGCGGTGACCGCCAAGCTGTTTGTCAGTACCGCCGTGGTGGTCGGAGTGTTAAAGTGGCTGTCTTTGTTGGCGGTTTCCGCCACGGTCGTAATTGCAATTTTTTTACCGCCGGCCTGTTGGCAGTCTTACCGCCGCTTTAACACCGTCCACCAGGGTTGTAATGACCACCTTGGTGTCCTTCCCCAAGATGAGGATTTGTCTTCTTGCCCCAGTCCGACTAAAATTGTTATTGACCATTCCGATCCACTGAAAAAGAATGTGAAACAAGAGAGATGGTAATAATTAATTGGGTAAATAATACATAGCTACATAACTTTAGCTAAAAGGGAATAGTTTTCTGAATTACAAGAGCTGAAACCTTGGATAGATTCACAAAGTTGTCACTGTCCCACTGGCGTAACAATAGCTCCCATTTCCCCCACTATGCACAGGGGTCCCGAGCTCCAAGGGGCCCCCGCAACGCAGTACACTGTGCACGGGTAGTGGAGACCATTTTATAAGTGGCCTACAAAGCATTTTAAAGGTGGTAAAAGTGGTAGATATTTTGGTACATGAAAAGATCCACACACTATTTATTAATTGAGTGAACTTTGAAGGTAAAACTTAACCATGGTGGTTAGAAAGTAGTGTGAAGGTACATAAGTTAAAATTGGCAAGTGGAAATATTATGGATTTATAATATATAATGTGTGTTTAACTTTTATATTACCAGAAGTTCTCAGTGATTTATAAACATTTCTATAATCACAAGATCATATTAGTGACCAAGCCAAAGAAAACAAACAATAAATATACAGATTAGCAAAATATTACTTTCAAAACATTCATTCCACAAAAACATATTAAACAGAACATGTAAGGTTATGACAAACCTCACAGTGAACACCCGACAGGAATGCATTTTAAAAACATCAATGCTCCTAAGTACTAAATACTAATAGACACTTACCATATCTCTGCTGCTCAGACTTTTTCAGCTGAGCATGGAGAATCAGCCAAGCAGCTTTCAGGATCTCTTTCAGGATCCACCAGTACAGTGGTATTTTGCAAGGGTCCTGGGTAAGTGGCTGGGAGGACACGCCCTCAATGTCCTGGCCCTTAATTTTGACCCAGAGATGAATGTCCTCCTAGCATTTGTGGTACAGCTTTCCTGCACAGAGTGTCAACACACTCTACAGTGAATGGGGATGTATCGCCAGATTTGGGCTGGACTGCTCAAATGTGTATCTGGACCCCTAGAAAGCTGAGGGTACCTATCACTGACCTCCTTAGTGATGATGTTCAATTCACTTTAAGAGTATGGAGAGGCCTTCTTGTCAAGTCCCTCAGCCATGTTGGGGGCAAACTTTCTCAAAAGAGCTTTAGGATTGAAAAGGATGGTGCTGAGAAGAGAGGATATCTCAGAATGATGACAAAAAGGTCAACCTCGCCTTTCTGTATGCCATTTCCTGTTTGTTGCGGTAGGCAAAGCTCTCCACCCTGTGAGTGTAGGAGAACCTCCACACCTGGGCAGAGTCTCCATGTGCAGGAGTAAAACAGCCAACATCTACTCCAAATGTGACACAGTAACAAAATCAAAGCAAGGATGGTTTGTGTACCTAACATATGTATGTTAAGTTAGGAATTTAGTAGGTTTGCCCTAAAACATGAGTGCCGTACATGAGATATTGTGCCTGTATGTTGATATTGATAAGTTTTACGATGTTTGAGAAAGTGAACAGTCAATTTTTTTTAAACTTGCATGTCAATTGGCAACGTTATGCAAAGTAAACAGAATTGTCTCAGGATGAACAGTGTGTTAGTCAGCCACAATTTATCATTGACAAGAAACTGTAAAATCACATAAATGCAGTAGCCAAACTAGCAGCTGAAAAGACAACTGAGTTAATGAGCCTGTCCTGCCACTGCATACCCTGACCTCTATTCTGTACACCACCCTGGGGACCTGAATGTGAGAGTAGGTCAGGGTCAAGATGTATAATGACTACAGGCTACAACAATATTGCACACTGCTTTTGGTGCATCTACCAGCACACCCTCTCCTGTGTGGTCAAGCCATCTAAATCGCAACTTAAGGACCACAAGCGTCAATTCCATAATGGATGGTTTATATGTGTGCCCTGTTGTACCTCTGCTGAGATTCTATGGTTTGACGTATATATGGTGTGAGGAGAAGCGGAGAGAGTGCATACCCATCATTCCTTGAAAAAACATGAAATGTGTTTTTTTTATTTTTTATAAAGGGACCTCTATTCTAATTGTGTGACATCATGCCTGCCTGCAGGCAATGTGTCTCAGATAATCTATGTGCATTGTAGTGTAGTGATTATTGACTATATACTATATGCCACCACAGATACAAATATACGCCCAGTATATGGTGTTGTTACTTAATCACATGTCACCAAAATACCTAGCAACAAAACAATGCTCAAGAGGTAACTCTCACAAAATGTAGCTATCTGTGTGCTTCCAGAAAAGGCAGCATACACATCATTGAACCAGCCCCAGGTATCAAAGACAGCCTACAAGTTGATGGAGTGCCAATGCTGTTTGTTTTTTAAAAGATGCGTTGTGTGGTGAGGTGGCTGAAATGCCACATGGGTGCGGTATATGGTACTTAATACACGAGGAAAGTAGACAAATGCATGAAATTCCTTTGCCACCCTTCGCCTTTTGGACAATTACTGAGCCATGGTGATAAACTGGTGCACCTGTTTACTGATACACTTCAGTACCTGAATCAAACATCAAAATTGCCTTGCTTTGGAAATGCCAACATTAGCAGAGGAGACCGTCTTGAAAGATCTAGTGCCCATGAAAGTGAGTGCAGCCTGTATTTTGAAAGAGGTTGGGTTAGCCTGGAAGCTGGCCTGTAGGTAAATCCTGCTTGTGCTCCTTGCCATCAACCATGTCCAGGATCACACACAGTGAGAAGCGGTTTCTGGAAATTACACCTTCCCTGGACATCCCAAAGATGTTTATACTTTGCCTGTAAACCCTCACTCTCCTCCTCCTCAAGAAATTCCTTCTCAAAACAAAGGGAAAACCTACCAGTCCTGGCAAGTAAATTTAGATGCCAGGTCCCTGTGGCAGTAAACTGCGCACGCAGGCTCTGCGCTAGCAGGCCTAAGGCAGGTTTGAAAGGCTACTTCTGTGGGTGGTGCAAGCACCTCTGCAGGCCCAACAGTAACATTTAATTTACAGGTCTTGGGTATAGGAATACCATTGTACAAGGGAATTACAGGTAAATTAAATGTGCCAATTAGGTGTGAGCCAGTCATACCAACTTTAGAAGGGAGAGCACCTGAACTTTGGAACTGATCAGCAGTGATAAAGTCAGAGTCCTAGTGCCAACAAAAAGAGGTCAGAAAAATAGGAGGAGGAAGGCAAAATGTTTGGGGATGATCCTGCAAAAAGGGCCAGGTCCAACACACGGTAACCCACAAATGACTTTTAACTTTCCATGCCATAAGCGCATCTTCAGCCAATTTTCGATGAACTTAGGCAAGAAAGGTACTGAATTAGGCTAAATAAGCTGGTTCAATATAAACTGTGTTTTAGAGGGGAAACATACACACTTTACCACTGTGTGGCAGTGGTACAGGGTACAGAACAGTAAAGCCAGCAAAAATCGGGTCTAGAGAAAGGCAAAATATCCTGGCAGACCTTGCAAAAAAAGGCAGACTGTCTTCACAGACCCTCCACCAGCCAAAAACTACAGTTGACTAATCAATGCCTTGACAGATGTTCATGCTCAGGTGATAGAATGAGAAAAGTTTGCCATTGGCACTTGTCTGTTCTATGTCCCTCTGAACTTATCAGTAACTCTCTGTCAAAATCTGCCCCTGCTAGTAACCATTCCAAGAGAGAATCCTTCTCCTCACCTGTGAGACAACTAACCCTAGCATGCACTTAAGTGCAACCCAGTATGCAAACAGTATCCCAATGGTCAACAAGGTTGTGTGGCCTTTTATGTCTCCTGTGTCAGATCTCATTCCCCAGTCGAGTGTTCGGTCTACGCACAAGGCAACCAACAAGCAAAACAACTGTAAGCTGTCAGTATTTTGCACCGGGCACTTTACTACTGTTAAGCAGTGGCAAAGACCACAGGGTCCTAAAGTCAGCAAAAGTAGTGTCCAGAAAAACATGAAAAATATGGGGTAACCATTCAAAAAATGGTAGATTTGCCAGGGCATGGTATTGACATTTATAAGTCACTTAGTACCCATGATGAGGTGCTGAACAGCTATGAGAACAAGTAGCACGGTACTTTAAGGAATGCTTACAATGTTAGAAATGTCAATATGCATAAGGAATCACAGTGTGCAATGCTGATTATCACTATCATGTCAATTGCCCTGCTTTTGGTACTGTTTGCCATCCAGTTATCACTGATATGCCGATATGATATGCATATGCTACAGTTTGTTATGCTTAAATGTAACAGAGTTATCATGAAGGTCGTACCAATCTGTAATTTCATTTGTTGTGCATTTAGCACAGTTTAACATGCTGATTATTAAATGCTTGTATGAAGACACCTATCGCAGGTCAGAGTTACAGCTCGTTTGAACAGAGAACCTGAGGAATGTGGCTAAGCCACGGTAGCATTAGAAGATCCAGACAAATGGAAGTCTCTATTAAAACCTTAGAGGAGTCTATATGGCTTCACCTAGAATCACCAAAGAGGAAACCTATTGGAGGCGCTGTTGTAGCCCCAAAAAGAGTGTTGAAGGACATTAACCGAGGAGCAACAGAAAGGCAACCAACGGAAGACTCAGTGAAGCTTCCAAATGAGTGATGTACGGTGTTTATTCACAAATGACAGAGGCAACCCCTTAGATGCGCTGTTGAACCACTGAAGGAGTGTTATATACTACAATGTTTTATTGATAATTAATATTTATGTATGCTTTTATGGTTAATCTTTTAAAGTGAATAAAGCTTGCAAAATGAAAAAATACTACATTTATCCAGAAGCAACAGAAAGTAATTAAATGGAGGGCTAAATATTATGGAGCAAGAGGTCACTTGACCTCAAACTCACGTTCCACTCTCAGGTGCTTGAGATCTGGGGAAGATAGAGAGAGGCAAGCAACAAACCCAACCCCTGACACTGCAAAGAAAATGTACTCAAATATAATACTGCAGTTCTCAATTTTGCCAGAGACCTGTAAGATGATGTCTACCCATGAAGTTTCACAAAAAGTGCATATAATCATGACTGCCTGCTAAGGAACTCACCCTTAAGATGTTAACATCATAGAGCACTATTGGTGACATGAGTAAATATGTATGTCCTTCTTTGTAAACAGAACCCTGCATGCATGCAAAAGAGTTTGTGCATTTTGAACATCTGATAGTAGATGGCCCTATCCATTATTAGAGCCTCATGGAGAGTGTGATTGGATTGCACACTGTCCATTAATAGAGCGTGTATGGATACGATGTCTGGTAGGACAGCGATTCTGAGTCTTCTTGGTGTCACTGTGCCTATAGTAGGATCGCATTGTACACAGTGGCTAGCATGCATTTCCGTACATGTGAGAACCAGACAGGAGTGTGTTGTTGTGCTTTCATGGTGTTCTACTATGCTTGCTACCTCTGTATATGGTTACCTGCATAGAATAGGACAGTAAAGTGCCTTTTGAAGTACAGCATGGCACCATCTTGGGATCACCGAGGTCAAACATTTTGAGGGAGAAAAAGTAACTTGCAGAATATCTTTCCCAGATTTTTTTCATATATTTCAGATGTTCTGGCTAGTAACTGCTAAAGAACATTGCAGCATTAAATCTACTTCCCTAATACATGATTCCACGAAGACCACCTACCTAACCGCCTGACCCCCTTCGCACCCCCACCTTCTTGCATTCCATTGGTTTGCACAATACTAGGAACATTTTGACCTTCGTAAATAAGGTCATGGTTTCTTTATAGTTTTACTATATTACTTTATCACAAGCAGTAATAGTTAGACCAGGATCTAAATATCTCAAACTGTCTTATTTAGAATTTGTCCTGTCAAGCTGAATCATACAGCCCAACTGACCTGCAAGTTGTTAAATTTGAGATTTCACACGTGGTTTGGTTGATGACATTATGTACGATTCTAAAAAGGAAAATGAACGCAGAGTCAATGAGTATTAAGGTCAGGGTTCAGAGCTCTAGCTAATTTTGAAAAACAAAGATCTTGACAGTAAATCTATTGGATAAACATGTGTAATTCTATCCGCACTCAAAGAACAAATATATATCATGTTAAGAATGGCTTTAACTATAGCAGTTAACTTGGAAAATATGGTACTTTCCCTCTTTGTGAAGGAGAGACGTTTATGTGTGCAAGACGACCTCTGAGCTAGAGACGTCTGTATACCCTGATGTGACCAGTTGCAGCTGAATTTGTTGCCTTCCTTCCTGTAGCCACCCCGGAGCATGCATCGTGGTTCCACCTCATTGAATGCAGATCACGTAACTACATGAGACGTGCAAAAATAAACAATACCACACATGTGCAAGCTCCGATTCCCGCCTAAACTCGAGGCTAAGAGGATAATTACAGTGCGCATAAATACGCGAAGGACTTTGAATCAGGGCCAAGTTGGTGGCAGCAATCCCGGAAACACTTGCGCACTCTCGGAATCAAACACTTCATAAACTATTTTCAAGAATGCCTGATCAATACAGATATGTAATCAAGTAGTCGCCCTTCCTGTCAAAATGGCGGCCTTCATTTAGTCCAAAATAGCGACACTGGTTCATTAGTGTCAAAGAGCACATGCTGGGAAAGAGTGTTTCTGAGCTTGTTACCTGGTCACCAGAAGAGTTTAAGGAGACTAAGGTGCTAAACTATACCCAGGAGAGTTGGATGTTTCCGACCTACAGACTGGAAAGGAGCCTTACAATATTTAGGGCAAGACATGGCGCATGCAGGGAATCAATATATGTGGTACATTTTGAAATGTGGGGCCCTAGGCCCTCATGCTCGTAAATGAGATGACGCAGACACGGTGGTAGGGTGGTACTGAACTGGCCTCAGGCACGTGCGTCCGGCCCCTTTTATTGGCAGGGTCACCTGACTGGTGACGCCTGTGTTGGGTGGGTGTGGGTTACATCTGTAAGACCAGCCCTCAGCAGAGTGGCTGACAGAAACACTAGAATGAGTCCAGCTGGACTCTACATCCCTCCCAAACTTTATTGAGGAACCAAACAAAAGTCCAACCTGTAAAAGAAACAAATAACAAAGCACCACAATCAGTCTCTCGGCCTCGAAAAGGCAGACTGCAGAATTGCAGTGGACATGGTGCAGCTGGGAGCACCCGGACACCTCCGCACGAGTCCATAATTTAACCAGGTACAGCTGGGCACGAACACTGTGTGGATGAAGTCCAGATACTTCAGTTGCTTGTCCACGACCTCACAGTTCGCTGGATATTGTTGATCGGGTCCTGCCTGGGCTCATGTGGTCAAAGTCTATTTACAGTTTCTGATGCGGGTGCATCTGGAGCAGTGGGGAGTCCACTGTACACAGTTCTGGACGGCATTCTGACTCTGGAGATTGTCTACCTCCTGAGACTGCAGATGACGTGACGGCCTGGGGCGCCTGGAAGTCCAGCGGCAGAGCAGCAGCCGTCTTCCCTCTCGTGCCAGACCTCCATCAAGCAGGAGTCTCCTCGAGGCCCTTTCGCGGGCTTCCTCAGGACTGTGTGGACTGTGCTTGCCTATCTCAGGCCCAGCAAAGACGTCTCAGAGGAACAGCCTACAGGACCACATCCTAGTCTCGCATGGAGCCACAAGGGTTGTTGATGCAGGGTCCGCTTGCTCGAGCCATCCGGATTCAGGTGCTCTGGCCATAGTGCAAAGTCTTCAGGTGACCAGTCTCTCGATATGAGACCTCCGTGCTTCCAGATGCCTGACGTGGAGCTGTCTCAGATGCATTCTCTCTCAGTGATATTCTGCTCTCACAGGAATTTGTCGGAGGCCCTTGTCCGTGGATTGCGGCGGGACTGCGTGGGCTGTGCGGGCCAACGTCGGCCACGCCAAAGGAGTCTCTCTGAACTCCCAACAGGGCCACGTCCTAGTCTTGTGCAACCCCAAGGGTGGATGGTCCAAATGATCTGGTCTGCTCTCACCGGCAGGCGTCTGGTTCACGGAGCTCATGGCAAGTGTTCAGGTGATAAGTTTCTACGTTGCCAGACATGCCTTGTCAGCATCGGTTCTTGTTGCTGACTGTCTCCATTCAGGTGGTGCTGTGCTCCTCCTTCGATGATTGGGCGATGCACCTCATCATGATGATGATGTTTTTTTTTCATCCTTTTGCAGATCAAAACAGGTGGCGGCGGCTTCGTCAGCGGAAGGACCACTTGATGGACATAGGGGCCACGGCGGGTCTTGTTTGGCCTGTGCAGTCGGCGTCAGGGATGCTATCACAGCCAAGCAGCCGGTGACAGGTGACAGGACGGTCGTACTGGGAAGCGTGGGGGACCACCCGCATCGCTGTCTTCAGTGACGTCTGCTCACCCCGGTGACTGTCTTGTACTGATGGGTGCCTCCTCATCTGCTCGCACGAGTCCTCAGTTGTCACTCTACTTCCTTCCACTTTCACACCTGCGATGGAGTTGATCTGTGGTGTGACCGGTCTGTCACACTCCTCTCATTTCTTGTTGGCATCGTGCCACTCTCTCTTCTCCCTGGTGTGGCATCGTGCCACAGGTCACATGTTGCGGCACATGGACCTTGCGCTGCACCTCTGCTGGTACATCTTCCTCTTTGTCCTCGACGTGGCGTGGTGCCACGGGTCGCATGCTGCTTCACATGGACCTATCACTGCACCTTCGCTGGTGCATCTTTCTCGGTCGCAGCCTCTCACAGGCTGAGTCCTGCGGGTAGGACATGATCTGCTCTTCAGGCAGACCTCTCCCGGTCTGGTCCGTTCCCGGATCCTCTTGGTGGACCTCTCTCTGGCAGGAGGGTCCCCGCTCTCTTCCTCCTTCTCTTCACTCGAGGGCGCCATTCTTGCGCCTCGAGGCTGCGCTGCTACGGCGCTCACTCCTGCCATCTGCTCTGGCATGGTCGGTCAGTTCAGATGACCTGCTCACTGATGGGCCAACAGTGGCCATCTTCCGTCGCTGTGGCCAGCTGACATGGCCTCTTTTCCCGTGCGTTACGTCACGCTCTCGGGTACTCTCTCCATCTTCACGGACTTTACCCATGTCGTCACATTCTCGGGCGCAGCTCTCTGTGCTCGCTGCGCACGTGTCAGTCTCTTTTTTTTTCTGGGCGTCCTGTGGCAACGCCTGGCATGTCCCGTTCTTGTCCTGCGGTGATGTCCATCACTGCTGGGGCATGTGGCGTTCTTTTGGCGGTGGCGGCGGACGGCCGCCACAGGCTGCGCAGACCATGCGCGCTCTCTTCGTACCTCACGTGGCACTTGCGTCCGTTTCTCACCGTTGCAGCTTGGCTGGGACAGCTGCAGTCTTCTTCTTTCCTTTTTCAGCGTCGCCCGCGTCGCTTTCTTCTTCCTCGCTGTTTCCATCTTCTGCGCCGTTTCTGTCCACGGGCGCACTCTTGGTGTGTGGCAGTCACTTTCTGAAGGTGCTGCTGCAAACTTTCCTTCATCCAAGCTTGTTTTCCCTTTAAAACAGAAATAGGGTGCAATACCAACTCTGGTCACTGGATGCCAGTAGTGCACTTTTTTTCTAACTTGAAAGACAGTCTTTCCTGTTACCGGCCTCGTTTATTTCAACAGATGCCGGTGAGGACATGCTGCCGGGAGGACTTCTCATGCTGGTGGGGGCTGCAGGTAAGTTCAGTTTTATTTATCTTCTCCCTTTTCTCTCTGTGTTTTTTTTTCTTCTTCTGTCCACTTTTCTGTTCTTCTAAAACTGCACAGCCTCGTTTGAAGAGGCGTGCAGATGGCACGAATTTTAGTGAGGGGGTTGGGGGCTCCGGTACTGTTTTTTTCCTTTGTAGGAGCGTGTGAGCACCTCACTTCTTTATTCAGTTGCTGGGAGGTGGGGGCGCGGCCTTGGGCATCTGGTGCGTGTCTGCACCTCATGCTTTAATTCCTGCTGGGACAAAGGTGGGGGGGGCATCCCCTGGGCATTTTCGTTTCATTTGTGGTGCATGCCAGCACCATCGGGGATCTCACCGTGCTGCGGCCGTTTTCTGGCATTTTTGTGGTGGGGGCGGCCCTGGGCATTTTCTTAGGTGCGCGAGAGCACCATTCTTCAAATGAAAAGGGGCGACCGGCCCCGGCCACACTTTGTCACCTTCTCACGGTGCACGGCACGCGACAGCGCCACTTTAAAAGTAAAAGTGGGAAAACGCCCCGGTAATTTTCTTTTTGTCCTCGGTGCCGATCGCACCATGTTCATCACACGCGGCCGCAGCTGCATGACACGCTGCGGACCGCGTTTTCTTCCTGGGCCGACCGCCCCGGACACATTTCCGCACTTTCTTCAAAGGGAGGGGGGGCGGCCCAATCATTCCTCTGTTTTCTTAGGTGCGCGTTTTTTCTTTTGGCCATAAATTTCTTCACGGCGCGTAACAGCGCCTTCAACCCATGTGCTGACTCTGGGGATAGCGCGCTCAGGGCAATTCCTTCTGGGGGCACCGGGAACACAAGCCTCACAGCGCTTTATTTACAGCGCCCGCAGCCGTTTTGGCAGTGCTGCGGGGCGCGCTGATCAGCAGCACTCACCCCCTTTTTCCTACCGATGGGGCTGGAACTGCACGGCCTCACTTCTCCTCTTTCTTCCACCGATTAGGTTCATGTCTGCAACCACGTGGGGCTGCAGATCCCACTCGTCGCCATTGTAATGTGGGGCCCTAGGCCCTCATGCTCGTAAATGAGATGACGCAGACACGGTGGTAGGGTGGTACTGAACTGGCCTCAGGCACGTGCGCCCGGCCCCTTTTATTGGCAGGGTCACCTGATTGGTGACGCCTGTGTTGGGTGGGTGTGGGTTACATCTGTAAGACCAGCCCTCAGCAGAGTGGCTGACAGAAACACTAGAATGAGTCCAGCTGGACTCTACACATTTCATGTCGGTTGTTTTAATTAACTAATTAAGAGCATTTAAGGCTATGCCATTTAATGGTATTTTATTAAACTGCGTTTTTATTTTATTAGGGTAACTTTCGCACCAAAATGCTTCATAGATAAATATCTCAATTATAAATCACAGGAAAACCGCCATGCCATTAAAACAAACACAATCTAAAGGTGAAGTTAAAGGAATGCGATGATGTTAACAAGTGCTAAGGAACGAAATGCAATTTTTCTCTATTTTAAACCGCGGCAGAATATGATAGGAGATCACTGAATACAATTCATCCCTCTTCAGATAGTAATTATCTGTCATTCACCATACACTGAAAAGTACGTCCCAAATATTTCCCAAATGCTGTGTTCAGTCGAGCGGCCGATATCAAAGAGTGATTGCTTACATTTTATCCTATATATATATATATACATATATATACATATATATATATATATATATATATATATATATATATATATATGCATATATATGTATATATATATATATATTTAAATTGGTTTAAGCCAGTACAGAATGTAAGAGTAAGGCGCAGAGTTTGAAACCCAAATTAATATACTTTTCACATCGACACCACATGACGACCTGTTAAACAGACATAGTTGATAAAACGATGAGTATTCTCGGTCCGTTTTCAGTTATATATAAATAAATACGTGATGCCGCGAGCATCAGTTTCAAAGTCCCATTTGTTTTTAAAAACGGACGTTTTTTGTACCTACACTTACATACATGTAAACACAAGAAAACACAAGAAAAAAACGGCGTAAACCTCTGATGGATTATTTTTGTACCTTAAAACACTGTTGCAGATCTCTAGTCCCCATTTGTGCCAACGTCTTAATTCAAAATCCACCACATATTCCCTGGTCCATTAGGCTTTTGTGAACATGGCCTCTCACTTATTCACATCATCATCGCGACTCTTCACAGCATCACCTTTGTCCAAGCATAACATTAAATGGGGAGACCAAACACCACCTCCCATTACAAAGTAACTCATTCTAACCATGCTTCATGTTCCCGAAAAACACTGAACGGATTTACACTTAACTAAGCAAAGTCACTTCCCTGAGGAAAGTAGGACTGTCAGGCCAAGTTTGGTATAATTAAGTTCAGTGAGGCATCAGAGATCTGAGAATCCTACGTGAATTAACATAATGAAGTCACTTTTTTGCCCCACCTAGATATATCTGCCGGACACTTGCCTTGCTGAACCCAAATTGGATGAGTTATTTGGCAAATGGTTCATGCAGATTCGTCTGAGGGCACTAAAAGATATTATGAAAATAAAAAATATTTTTGGTGTAAACTCTTACCTAACCTCGGGTTGCTTATAGAGATTCTCAAAAGGACCAATTGTTTGGAGGGTGATGTTTTTTTTCCTTTTTAACTATTTTTATGTTCTTTCCGTTTTGATGGCAAACAGTCATTTATAAACGTTTAAAAGAAAATTCAGCATTGATGGAATTTTGCATAATGGTCTTCATCCATTTTATTATGGATCCATGATTCTTGTCCCCACACCAGATTTTGGTTTTCCACCCCATGCAGGACAATGCAGGGAGTTTTTAGCCGAAGTACTTTATTTATACAAACTTGTATTGGTCAAGGGCCTTATTTAGAGTTTTTCCTCTATAAACATGCTTGAGTACTCGTGATGTGCTTGCTCTGTTTAGAGACGGTTTATCCTCCATGGTTCAGCTGTTGGAGTCTCGGTGGCTCCACTGGCAGAAACCTTTGACCGACCACCTCATTTACACTGGGCTCTCAGTCAGACTACCTCAGACCATCACAAAACGACAACAACAAAAAATACACCCACATACTCAGGCAAAACTCCCAGAATGCTGTGGGCAAATGTTTTATGTTTTTCAAAAACTTTGGAAGTCAGTTTTTGAAGAACAAAAAGCTTTGCTGCATTAAATATGGCGGCCATTTTGTAAACTTTCAGTGTCTTTAATGGAGCTGCTGCATCGCTGGTTCTGCTGAAAGCATTTAGATCACCTTCTTCCTGGTGGAGATCTCGCTATGGTGGCTGGTCTTTTGCAGAGACAGTGAAGTAAATCTCTGCTGCTCTGATCAATAGACTTGCTGCCAATTTCTGAATAAGGCTGCAAGTATTTTAAATATTTGTACTGTATAGTCATTATTGTTATAGCATATTAAGACAGCAATAAAGCATTTTTACTTTTCAGCACTCATCAGTATCTTTGACACTAAAGCTTTGTATTCTTTGCGTTACAGTGCTGACTGAGATTCTTTGATGGCGGACAGGAAGTCAACAGTGCAATGTTTACCATCTCACCTTAAATCTCAAAGTAGGGATTTTGACATTTAGGGATCCAGAGCAGCCATAGTGAAAGAGTATTGCGTCCATTACTTACGATAATGGCATTACTCCTAGTCCTACTCCCTTGCCTTCCTTTAACCAATGAGGCTTCCTGCCTCCCCATAGACCCTCCCTTCCCCTTTCAAACCCGCCCTCACCCCCACCACCTCCTGTACAAAAACAAGCCCAAGCAGCAACTCAGGCAGTCCGTACCGGGGGGGCGGGAGGGAACGGAAAGGAAGGCGAGGGAGTAGGACTAGGAGTAATGCCATTATCGTAAGTAATGGACGCATTACCTCCCGTCCCTCCCTCGCCTTCCTTTAACCAATGAGACATAGCAAGAGAAAGCAGGAGACGGACACTGAGTTGTGATAACGCGTCCAGCCCTTATAAATTACCTGTACCTGGACACGTTGGAGGTCGGTGAATCTTTGAACCGAGTCGGGCTCTCCTCATCCTAAAATAGTCGAGTCACTCAGATCAATAATCAATAACTATTGTAATCGGTAATCAATACTCAATTAATAGATCAATATAGCACATCAGAAATCAATAACAGTTGGTATTTCGGCGCACCATGACCTTTCAGTCATGAATAACCACACCAGTTTATTAAAAGTTAGTGAATTTATTTCCCTATATTAACAAAGCTAACACGATGTATATAAGTCTCAAAACCAAATGATATATGTATATGAACATTACTGGCTGTCCATAACGGCGGAAGAAACGCAATCTACGCAAAATCTGGATGATGATACACTCAGTTATAGCAATGCAAATCACTAATATGTCTAACTGTATTTGACTTATTTCATACATTGGTCAGCATAACAAGATTTCAAATTGACATGGTGCATCAAATGAATCCCTCGACTAACCTCTAATTAGCATTGGCATGTGGGACTTCATGCAAAACGAATTTAGTCAACACAAATTTGGAAAACTTCTAGCTAGGACCCTATCAAAATAGCAGTTGGTACCTAAAAGGAAAAACACAATGCATAATACATTTATCCTTTCATATTTACCAAATACAATCAGCATTCAAGAAAAGTCTTCGTCCTTCAGGTACCGGTTGATCAGCATGGGGCAAATTTCAAAGGGGCAAAGTTAAGGGCAAGCTTCCTTGCAGCGGCAAGGAGATTGGGGCAAAGTTACTGCATGGGCAAGACGGGGCAAATCAAAGTTAAAGTCTCTAGGGTGAGAATTCTTAAAGTCTCTTTCTCTCAGATAGAGAAAAGGGCATCAGGGTGTCGTCCAAAATGGAGTCTGGCATCTGGCTTCAAACTGGCATCGAGGAAAATGGCTGATTTCTCTTTGTCCGGTGGGTTTAAGTAAGAAACATTCCAAATTCTGCAGGGTCTTCCATTGGAGGGTTCATAGGTTGGCTTCAAATTGTCCAATGAAAATTTTCTTTTACTAGCGCTCATTTATGCATACACTGTCCTTGGAGCCTTGGAACACAAATTGTAACATGGTTTGCCAATTATTTTACTATCTGTACCTTCATTGTCCGCACCTGCAGACTGACCTTGTATCAAAGGGGATGAAACCGGCCTAGTACGAAACCTTGGAAATAAGTGTACCAGTCAGCTCTACTGGAAAAGTACAACTTCAAGCAAGAATATATGTTTCATTAGTTCAAGGAAAAACCACGCAGTTAGAATTTGAAACCAGACAACTAGGCCAAAGCCTGTACTAAATTTAAGCTAAGCAAAACAGTTTTCAAACAAGAAATCATGGCATACATTTGCAATTATGACGGATTACTACATTTTCAATACTTCATGATTAATAAAGCTCGTTTACAATGATGGCGAACTACCCCGAGGGCACAATTTCCCTTGTACATTATTTTCTTTACTAAAATCACACTTCTTTATATGTTTTGATTACTCGATATGTATGAATATATGTCGGACCTTCTTTTCTGCGTCATCAATCCCTCCTCTGATGACTAATTATGTCATCACATCAAATCTACCCACAAATTTTATTCCATTAAAATTCTGTATAGTAATTTGGCACTTCAGTCAATTCCCTTTTTCTTTTAGTCCCTTTTGATTTTTCTCTATATTTTTCCACCATTTTGTTCTCTATTTTCTCTTCTCTTTTTCTTTTGTTCCTTGCTTTTAACATTTTGAAAGCTTTCCATGTTCCCCAAGAACCTAATAGACAAATCAATATTATTAATATTCCCTTTACTATTTTTAGTAACAATCCGTTCCAAACGTTGCTGAGCCAATTTCCCACAGAAGCAAATCCTTTTCCAACTTTCTCCCAAACTCCGGGTTCCTTCAATTCCTTTAAATCTACACTTTCGTTAGTTAAATTTGTAAGCATCGTTCTAATTTTTCCACTGCTGTCTGGTATATATGTGCAACAGTGACGTGTACCAAGCATTTTGCAAACGCCGCCATCCTTTGCTAAAAGAATGTCTAAGGCAAGCCGATTTTGAAGAGTCATAGCTCTTTCTGCAGCAAGTTCAGCATCCATCAGGATTATAGCTCCTGAAAACTTTGTCAGCATGTTATCCACAATAGTAGACAACATTCGTATTTTGATTGAATTCAATATGACTCCTACTGAAGGAATCAATGCTCCAAATATATCTCCTACCACACCAGAAGCTGTCTCCCTTTTCTGAACATGATGTGATTCAGACAGCCTTGGAAATTTCTTTAAGTCGTCTAGTTGGTAAAGCTTTGGGAACACTATTCCCAAATAACACCTCCCATACCATCCTTTAGGAAGACGATAATAGGCGTTGAGTCCACAAATATAATATATTCCAGGAATAACTGGGTCTTGTCCATTCAGCATGAACGTCCACTTAGGTTTAAATGCATACGTATGTTTGCATTCACTCGTTCCCACAAAAACGGTGTCATAATATGATTCAGCTCTACATACAAAATCTCCCTACGTGCAATGTATCTAAAGCTATTTTCCCTTGTGTCTTTATTGCAGCAAAAGCATAATTATCTACAGATGTTCTTTTGTGTAATTCCCTCTCTAATGTCTCCTTCATTTCATTCTTCCTATCATCAGTGCGGTCTAAAAATGTATTTCTACTGGTGAAAGCAAGCATGTAAGGTTCTCTCTATGTGCGTGAGCTGTGTGAAAAGGTGACATCGGTTCGAAGAATTCCCTCATTAATTTGGCATAATAATCTCTAGCTATTTTACTTAGGTGCCCTATTATGGGGACATATGCAAAAGTAACATCATAATTATTGTAGAAATAATGAATGTCCTTTTGACCATAAAATCTGGACGCTATTATACTACATGTAATTCCATATGTAAGAGGCATGCTGTGATACATTACCCCTTCCACTACTGAGGTAGGTATTTGTGTACACACATAACAATCTTTCGCATCCATGGTCTCAACATACTCACTCAGTAAGCGATAGAAAACGTTAGATGAAAGTTCCTTCTTATCATGCAAGTGTCTCTCGTCTTGCTCGAGTCTCTTCAGAGCTGTTAGTTCAGTAACGATAATAGGTTTAGAAGTAGAAGCATCATTCGTCTCACTCTCATTTTTACCATGCATTCCAAGAACTATTGCTGCAATGATTAGTACGCATGCGGTTATTAAACCTATACACATGTATTTACAACACTTCATTTTACGCCCCTGTGTAGTGAAGCTAGTCATGATCTGTATAGAATCAGAAAGTTGAAGACACTTTATCAAAGCTTATATGCAGGTATTTACAAAGCTGAACGAGTTCAATGTTCACACAGTCTTCTTTAGCAGCTTTGGTCTCTTATCGGTTAGCAGCGTTGTCTCAAAATCTGTTTCAAAGTCAATCAAGTTAGCAATGTCTTAGCCTGTTGAAAAGTCAATCAGGTGATCAATGTCTTTAATCAGTAAAGTTCATGAAGTTTTATTTCTCATGTGCCAAAATGAAGTTCTGCCTCTTCGTTCTCTAGACTGAGGGATACGAATTCGTCTGACCAATCGTTATTGGCTACGTATGCCCACTCCGGACCGGAATACCTCCTGCTCGGTATCCTTTTTCTTTTCAATTTTGCATCTCTCTTTGATTCTTTCTCACTGGTACTTTCCTCTTTGGCCAAGTCCTTTTCTTCACTTGGTGTTGGTACTACGACAGACACTTCCTTTCTTTTCTCTTTCACTCTTGGCCCTTCACTGTCGTTCAACTTTTCTCTAGTTCTTAATTTTACTGGCGATATGCTTGGTCTTCTTTTTGCACTGTGTCCACTTGATGGACCTGCAATCTCTTCTGAAGGAGTTTGAGCAGTTTTGTTCTGTTCTGCCTTGTCCCCTCCTTCTGGGGAGTCAATCAGGTTTTCCTTTTCTTTTTCTGTATCGTCTGCTTCTGGGAAAGCCCTCCTCTGATCAGGCTCTCCTGCTTTTTCACCTGTTTCAAGCCCTTTGCTTCCGTTACTTTCTTTGGGCTCTTTGTCACTTTCAGCTGCTTCAGGCTCTTTGTTACCTTCAGCTGCTTCGTCGCTTTCTGAGGCTCCTCCTTGGTCTTCCCCAAGTGAATCAGTTGCTTCGTCCTCAGAGAATATTTCTCCCTCCTCTATTTCTGCCTGTTCGCTTCTAGTTCTTTTTCGCTCTGTCTCAGCGCTTGGTACTTTGTTATCAGGTACTGGTAACTTCAGCGCTTCAACTTCTTCATCTGTAGGACACAATACCCTCTTTGTGTGACTGGCGTGAATCCAGTTGGGAACTCTCGCACACTTCACAGCGGTGGTAGTCGTCAAAATCACTTGAAAAGGTCCTTTCCAACGGGGTTCCAAACACGACTTCCTCACATGCTTCTTTATCACGACCCAGTCACCTGCTTTCAGGGTGTGTCCTGGACCTTGGATCGGTGGCAAGGTGGTTGCCTCCACCTGGTGAGAGAAAGAGCGAACCACATCAGCTAGACCTTTGCAGTAGTCTAACACCATATCATCTGTAATATTCAAAAGAGCATTTGCAGGAACTGCTGGAAGTCTCATAGCTCTGCCCATGAAAATCTCGTGTGGGGACAGCCCAGTCTTTCTGTCAGGGGTGTTTCTCATTGACATTAGTACCAAAGGCAATGCGTCAGGCCATTTCAAGTTTGTTGATGCGCATATTTTCGCCATTCTTGATTTCAATGTGCCATTCATTTGCTCCACTAGACCTGATGCTTCAGGGCGGTAGCTACAATGCAGCTTTTGTTCAATGTTCAGTGCTGCACAAAGCAATTTTATTACTTCATTATTGAAGTGACTTCCCCTATCTGATTCTAAAGAGATCGGGAATCCAAAACGTGGTATTAACTCTATCAAGAGTAGTTTTGCAACTGTGAGACTGTCATTTCTGCGTGTAGGGTATGCTTCAATCCAGTGACTAAAAATGCACACAACCACCAACACATACTTCAAGCCTCCATGCACAGGCATCTCAATGAAGTCCATTTGCATCCTGCTGAATGGACCCCCTGCTCTTCCTATGTGGCTCAAATTTACTACGGTTCCCTTCCCTGCGTTCATTTGTTGGCAAATGACGCAACGGTGGCAAACTGCTTCAGCAACTTGACGGAATTTGGGGTTAAACCAATCAGTTTTAAACAATCTAATCATGGCATCCCTCCCAAGATGAGCTTGTCCATGGTAAAATCTGGCTATCTGTGTCAAAAGGCTGTTTGGAAGAACAAATTTACCTTCACTTGAAACCCATAATTCATCTAGTCTCTTTACACATTGTGATTTGGTCCACGAGAGTTTCTCATCCTCACTGACATCATTCTGTAAGGATTTCAATTCGTCCATCGTATCTACCACCTTTAGAGCAAATATTTTGCTTGGTTCGAGTTCTGGTTCACTTATCAAATTCCATTTATCCCTAAGCAATATACAGTTCAATGCGCAAAACCTTGCGACTTGATCCGCATATCCATTTCCCAGAGAAACATAATCTTGTCCCTTCAAGTGTGCACTGCATTTTACCAATGCTACTTCTCCTGGTAGTTGGATGGCAAGTAACAATTCTCTTATTCTTTCACCATTTTTCACTGGTGATCCTGAAGAGGTCATGAAGCCTCTCTGTGACCACAATTGTCCGAAATCATGCACTATTCCAAACCCGTACTGGCTGTCAGTGTAAATGGTAACTTTCATTAATGCAGAGAGTTGGCAAGCTCTAGTAAGGGCTACCAATTCTGCTACCTGTGCAGAGTAAACTCCTTGAAGCCAAGATGCTTCCAAAACACCTGTTACTGTACATACAGCGTACCCTGCTTTCAATATACCCAGTGCATCTCTTAAACATGAACCATCAACAAAAATAATTTGATCATTTTCTTCCAATCGGGTATCTTTGATATCAGGTCTTGGTTTGGTGCAAAATTCACTCACCTGTAGACAGTCGTGCTCGATGTCTTCAGCGTTCACAATTTCAGCATTTTCACTGGGAAACAAGGTTGCTGGATTCAACGTAGTGCACCTTTTCAGCTGCACATTAGGAGATCCCAGAATTATTGTTTCGTACCTTGTAAGTCTAGCACCAGTCATGTGCTGTGTTCGGGAACGTGTCAAAAGTATCTCGACTGAGTGAGGGACCATGACTGTTAAAGGGTGTCCCATCACTATTCCTTCACTCTGAGTGAGGCTGATACCAACTGCGGCTACGGCGCGCAAGCACCCTGGCAGTGCTGCTGCGACCGGATCCAAAGTAGCTGAAAAATATGCTACTGGTCTGTTTACGCCACCATGGGCTTGGGTCAAGAAAGACCAGGAACATGCATCTTGTTCATGACAAAACAATGTGAAAGGCTTTGTGTAGTCAGGCATACCTAAAGCTGGAGCCCAGCACATGCATTCTTTCAATTCAATAAAAGCATCCATCTCATCTCCTTTCAGCTCAATTTCATCCAATGCATCCTTCTGGGTCAATTTCAGTAAAGGTTTTGCTAGAGTTGAGAAGTTGGGGATCCATTGGCGACAGTAGCTCACCATTCCCAAAAACTTCCTCACCTCCCTCCTCGTCTTTGGGGGACTCATTTGAAGTACACTCGTTATCCTTTCCTTCATAATCCTTCGTGACCCTTTTTATATTTGGTGACCCAATTATTTAACTTTCTTCTGGCAGAATTGTAATTTCGAAGGAGACACCTTGTATCCATTCCTTCCCAAATGGTTCAATAGGGCAATGGTGTCGGCTGTGCAGTCACTTTCTGTCTTCGATGCAATCAGTAAGTCGTTAATGTACTGTACTAGGGTTGACTCGAATGGCAATTCCAATGCTTCCAAATCTTTCTTTAGAATCTGATTGAAAATTGACGGTGACTCCGAAAACCCTTGAGGAATTCGACACCAACTGTAAACTCTGTCTAAGAATTTGAAACAAAAGAGAAATTGGCTGTCCTCATGAAGAGGCACCGAAAAGAATGCTTGTGACAAATCGATGACTGAGAACCACTCAGCATCACAAGGGACTTGAAACATTATCACAGCTGGATTTGGTACTACAGGGCAACATTTTATTATTATGTCATTTATTTTCCTCAAGTCCTGCACAATTCGGACCTTTCCACTTGGCTTTATTAGTCCCATAATTGGTGAATTACATGGACTGCTTAACTTCAGTACTCCCTGTTTTACAAACTCGTCAATGAGTTGGGCGACTTTCATGAGGGTGTCTTGTGCCATATGGTACTGTGGGGTCTGGGGAAAGGTTACATTTGGTTTTACAGTCACTTTCACTGGTTCCACTCCTTTCACCAATCCCACCTCTTTTCCTGTCATATCCCACACTTCTTTTCCCACTGTTTCCTGTAACTCAGCAGGAATATCTGCTTCAGTGATCATCGGATAAAGGGTAATCAGAGGATACTCTTCATCGACAGTCTCCATCTCATCCCCTTCTACACTGTCCTCTTCTTCCCCATCACTGCTCGTCTGAATTCTAATTCCATCGTTCGAACACATAATCGAACATCCCAATTTGCACAATAGGTCTCTCCCTAACAGTGATATCGGGCTTGAGTCACATACCACAAAATTATGTGTCCCTTGATAGTTACCAATTCTGACTTGTACTGGATCTGTGATTGGGTTCGTCAGGTACCTGTTTGCTACTCCCACTACTTGAACTGTTCTCCCTGAAAGTGGCAAATTTGGTACTTCAATGCTCCTAACAGTGGAACGTGTAGCTCCTGTGTCAACCAAGAATGAAACACGATGACCCATAACTCTTCCCTCCACATACAGACCCTTTTGATCAACTTCCAAAGATGCTGCAAGCACAAAATTTCCCTCCTCATCTGAACTTCCACTCTCCCATACATCGTTTATTCCATTCTCGCTGTGTAGTGGGAATTGGTGTACTGTGTCATTTTGACTCATTCCCTGACCCGTGACCTGTTGAGGAAGCATTGCTTGCTGCTGATTCATTGGTGCTAAGGGTATTTGCATTTGCTGATTATGTACCATAGGAAACTGCTGTTGCATTGGCTGCAATTGTGTCATTTGCACACGGGGAATTTGCACCTGTTGCAGTTGCATGGGTTGTAAACCCTGCCGCTGGTTTATATTGTTTTGGAAATTTGGGTTTGGACCTCTCAGTTTCGGTCCTCTCATAGTCTGGAATGCATTGACATCATTGTTTTGCTGACCTACACCTTCCTGCACCATCATTGGGCACTCCCGTTTCCAATGCCCGACGATTCCGCACGTGTGACATGGCATCACCTTCTTCATTGCCTGTATACCATTTGGAATCATAACGGTATTCAAATAAGGACCATTATTCACAAAACCTCCTCGGCCTCTGCCTCTCATCTGCGGCTGAAACATAGCATTTCCCTGCTGCTGCTGCGGCATCTGTTGTTGAAAACCTTGCAAACCTTGTAAACCTCTCTGAGCTGCTCTGAGCTGCATCACCATCACCTTTTCTTTCAATCTTTTCTGTTTGGTCTCAATCTCATCACTGCAGTATTTCGCATAATTCAACACTTCATCGATCGACTTCGACTGCCAACAAATCAAATGCGTTTTAATCATCTGGCTGATTTCGGGTCTCAACCCTTCCACAAACCTGAACACAAAATGGAGCATGTCCTTTGCCTCAATTGTTTCTGTGCCACTATAATTTTTAAACGCTTTCAACAACCTCTCATAATACGCATGTATAGACTCTTTAACCTCTTGGGCGGTCCTGTCAATCCTCTGCCAATCCACATTTTTCGACGCAACCTTGGTTTTCAAGTGCTCGATCACCTTGTGGTACAAGCTCATTACCGTGGGTGATGGCGCACCTGTGTCCCTGTCTCTCTCTGGTTCACTCGTCGGCCAACCTACAGCCCTTTTACAATCTTCCCACAAATCCGCCGGAACCACAATTTCAAACAAAGTGTTCAAGTCTTCCCAGAGACACTTCGCGAGTTTCACAAATCTATCTGTTTGTTGATACCACTCAATCGGCTTCTCTCTCAATTTGGGAAAGTCATCCGTAAAGGATTGAATATCGCACCTGTGCCACGGTACATGTACAAGTTGTCCCCCTGCTGTCTCTCTCATTGGTAACATGGTTATCAGGTCGTCATTCTGTTGTTTTGCCTCATTCCGCTCTGGAGTATTTTCTTTCTTTTTGTTCTTTTTCTTAACCCACCTGCTTTCCCACTTGTCTCCAGACCTGTGCACTCTGCAGTATCTCTTTAAGGTGTGTTTTCATCCCTGCGGATCTCATGTGTTCAAAATCTTTTGTCTCAAAGTCTAACCTGTAACTTCTGCTCAGGTGTTAAGTCTTACTTATATCGATCTCTTTTCTGTCTGCAATTTCTTGTAACTTCTTATGTATGCTGCTTACTTCTCTTGTAATCCTAGGGCACATGTATTTTAGTTCTTCCTCTGTGTATGATTCTAATCTGTTCAAACCCATTGTTCCCTCAACCAGTTCATCTGCCTCCATACCCAACCTTATTTTATTCAGGTATTCTTCTCCCTTCCCGCTAGATGCACTCTGTGGGGAGTTCAGGCTGTTGAACCATTGTGTTAACTGTTGCGCGTTCAGTCCCATCAGTGTAGCAGTTACATCAACTGCCACTGACGGTTTCTGTAATGTTTCAGTCTGTGAGGTTAACGGTACTAATAGTGGTGGATGTGACCTTACCACGGTTGACGGAGCACAAATTGGAATTGGACTAAATTCCGACAAGGACCCAGATCCATTTGGCAGTGCCGCTATCGGAGTTGTCTCTGGAGTAGTTTCTATGCATCTTCTCCCTGTCCCATTCTGTATCATTAACCCTTGGTCGCTTGTGCTTGAATTTGCCTGTATGTACAGTGGTACTAGTGGACCTACAGTGATAGGTAGAGATATTGCGTCTGGATTCTGTCTGTTCCCCGAATTCTGTGGCATGTTAATACCCACATTGTGGTTCATCATTGCTGGCATACCTAACTGGATTTCTATTACTCGCACTTCTTGTGTCTGCTTTTGGGGTATCGAGAACTGTGTTGATTCAGCTTGAATCAATGTCGGTCTCTGATAGTTTTGTCCTCCCTGCGCCATTGAATCAGAAGTCATTCCCATGTTATGCTCATCACCACAGTGCCTTTGAACCTGTGGCTGATAGTTATCAGCAGGTTTCAATGTCGGCACGCCTGGGTATATTCTCTGAATCTGTGGTATTTGTGGTGAGAAAGGCATGTCGGAGCTACTCGGCCTCTGAGATATTCTCAAATTTGGTGTTACATTACCCTGTATTGGTTCTGGAGGGGCAGTACTAATGCTTGACCCTTTTTCGCTTTCCACGTATGGTGGTGGGCGATCATTCAGCAATTGTATAATGAACTCTTCATCATCTGACTCGTCTCCCCTTTTCGAGTTTCTATTGCTCTCTCTCTCTCTGGACTGACTCCTGTTTGTCTTGTAGGTGGCTTTCCTTCCTTCCGTCTCCGCTTCATCAGTAATCGCTGGAAACAATTTAATCCCCTGCAATACGTCTGATCTCCAAACCTTTTGTGTGCTGTCCCATCTAGCATCCGCTAGTGTCTTTTCTACTTTTCTTATTCTTGTCTCAAATTTCTTTTGTTTTTGGTTTCTAGCTATTAGCTCCCAAATTGCTAGTGCCTCAAACTGTGCTGGTCTTGGAGGTACTTTCATGTCGTATAGCGCAAATCTCAGATTTTCTAAAACTCTTAGATTAAACGCCCCGTGGATAGGGAACGCTACACTTCCATGTTTCTCTGTTAATTTGCACCATTGTTTTAACCAAAGACATGGTGCTACACCCTTTTCTTCAATGACAATGTAAGCTGGTGTACCCTCAGGCGGTGTTTCTTCTCCTACATTTGCTTTAATATAAACATCTCCCCTCATGGCACTCTTAAATGCTTTGAAAAATTTCATCTTTCCGTCTTTTGTTTTTCTAAAATATGTAATCAATAAGTGACTTTAATTCCCGGAAATACTCTTCGCTTGCCTTTCCCCTTCCAATTGCGCTTCACGGACTGCGTCCAATCCGTGCGCGACCCTTCTCACCAACCGACCTATCCCAGCGTGGCTCCTAGTGACGTCACACTCACACACTGCGGCTGACAAAGCCCCGCGGCTTGTCCTCTTTTCATTCGGCTTCACTCATAAACTAATTTCTGCAATATAACGCAAGCACTTAACCAAAAGAATAAAACAGATCTGTCGGTTTACTACAGGAAAGGTAATACAATCGCTTCAGAAACGTTAGGGATTTTTCACTAGCCTCAGCAGTTATTCCATCTTTCTCGGTTTCCCACTTTCGCAAGCAAAATTTGACCCGCAAACTTTACTCTCAACTGATCAATTAACTATTCTAGTGCACTTTAGAATTCGTCAAACCTCAAAGTCGAAGTTTTCTTTCACTCTGCAACATTCATACCGACTTGTTGACCACGCCCGATCAACCTATTAAACCTGACCAGATCACAACATCAAACAAGTGTCACATATACTTTTCAACATACTCCGGAGTCTCTTGACCTCGCAGGGCCCGTCTCAACATCAACAACCACGTGGACAATTTTTTTCTGCTCAAAGCGCTACACACACACGTGAAGTTCGACGACTTCCCTACTCTCACACCTTTGGAGTAACACTCCTCTAATATCTTTTAACCCCCCTTAAAATCCTCACAAACTTCTCAATGAATCTGCGGCAATAAGCTGTGGAAGCGCGAAACCCTAACTTCACTCATACCGTCACTAGAAACGCTGAGACCATTCTCATACCTCCATGTTCCTCATTCGCAAGCTCCGAGATTCCGGGAAAGTCATTGGGGACTTAGGGCATCATCATCTCTCCAACTTGTTTTATCAAAGAAAATTCTAACTTGACTCTGTGTATTGTTCGGATGGGGTCCCAAAGGGCCAAACCATCAATCTCTGCTACCATCTACTGATAACGCGTCCAGCCCTTATAAATTACCTGTACCTGGACACGTTGGAGGTCGGTGAATCTTTGAACCGAGTCGGGCTCTCCTCATCCTAAAATAGTCGAGTCACTCAGATCAATAATCAATAACTATTGTAATCGGTAATCAATACTCAATTAATAGATCAATATAGCACATCAGAAATCAATAACAGTTGGTATTTCGGCGCACCATGACCTTTCAGTCATGAATAACCACACCAGTTTATTAAAAGTTAGTGAATTTATTTCCCTATATTAACAAAGCTAACACGATGTATATAAGTCTCAAAACCAAATGATATATGTATATGAACATTACTGGCTGTCCATAACGGCGGAAGAAACGCAATCTACGCAAAATCTGGATGATGATACACTCAGTTATAGCAATGCAAATCACTAATATGACTAACTGTATTTGACTTATTTCATACATTGGTCAGCATAACAAGATTTCAAATTGACATGGTGCATCAAATGAATCCCTCGACTAACCTCTAATTAGCATTGGCATGTGGGACTTCATGCAAAACGAATTTAGTCAACACAAATTTGGAAAACTTCTAGCTAGGACCCTATCAAAATAGCAGTTGGTACCTAAAAGGAAAAACACAATGCATAATACATTTATCCTTTCATATTTACCAAATACAATCAGCATTCAAGAAAAGTCTTCGTCCTTCAGGTACCGGTTGATCAGCATGGGGCAAATTTCAAAGGGGCAAAGTTAAGGGCAAGCTTCCTTGCAGCGGCAAGGAGATTGGGGCAAAGTTACTGCATGGGCAAGACGGGGCAAATCAAAGTTAAAGTCTCTAGGGTGAGAATTCTTAAAGTCTCTTTCTCTCAGATAGAGAAAAGGGCATCAGGGTGTCGTCCAAAATGGAGTCTGGCATCTGGCTTCAAACTGGCATCGAGGAAAATGGCTGATTTCTCTTTGTCCGGTGGGTTTAAGTAAGAAACATTCCAAATTCTGCAGGGTCTTCCATTGGAGGGTTCATAGGTTGGCTTCAAATTGTCCAATGAAAATTGTCTTTTACTAGCGCTCATTTATGCATACACTGTCCTTGGAGCCTTGGAACACAAATTGTAACATGGTTTGCCAATTATTTTACTATCTGTACCTTCATTGTCCGCACCTGCAGACTGACCTTGTATCAAAGGGGATGAAACCGGCCTAGTGCGAAACCTTGGAGATAAGTGTACCAGTCAGCTCTACTGGAAAAATACAACTTCAAGCAAGAATATATGTTTCATTAGTTCAAGGAAAAACCACGCAGTTAGAATTTGAAACCAGACAACTAGGCCAAAGCCTGTACTAAATTTAAGCTAAGCAAAACAGTTTTCAAACAAGAAATCATGGCATACATTTGCAATTATGACGGATTACTACATTTTCAATACTTCATGATTAATAAAGCTCGTTTACAATGATGGCGAACTACCCCGAGGGCACAATTTCCCTTGTACATTATTTTCTTTACTAAAATCACACTTCATTATATGTTTTGATTACTCGATATGTATGAATATATGTCGGACCTTCTTTTTCTGCGTCATCAGTTGCAATAAGTTTAATTACAATTCATAAAGACCATCGAGTTCCTACCCCCCTATTACATCATAGAGGATAAGACACGGTGACCCAATACCGACTCCAAACTTCCCAAGTCCGCTAGCCTATAATGCCGAACAAATGTTGAAGGTGAGGCCCTAGTGGCGGCCCTGCAAATTTCACCACTGAAGCACCCTGAAGCTCAGCCACAATAGCCGCCATACCCCTGGTAGAACGGCCTTGAATCCCCTGGGGAGGAACCACCCCTTTCAACGAATAAGCCAACAGAATCAAGGAGCGAACCCACCGACTCAAAGAAGCCGTGGAAGGCTTCTCACCCTTCTGGGCCGGACCGAAATTTACAAAAAGAGAATCACCTTTACGGAAAGGAGCAACAACACGCAGATACTCCAACAAGGCCCTGTGCACATCCAAAGAATGTAACTGAACCTCCTCATCCGAGGAAGGATTCGGACAAAATGAAGGAAGGATGACCTCCTGGCGAGCATGGAAAGAAGAATTAACTTTCGGAACAACAGAAGGAACCGGAACAAGCACCACCCGATCCAGACAAACTTTACAAAAAGGAAAGGAACAGGCCAAGGCCCCAATTCCCCTAAACGGCGGGCCGAAGTAATGGCCACCAGAAAGAAAGTCTTCAAAGAAAGATGACGCAAGTTACAGTCCCCCAGAGGTTCAAAAGAGGCAACAGTCAATGCATCCAAAACTAAGGAAAGATCCCAGGAAGGAAAAGAACGTACTGGGCGAGGAAACAAGTTAAGAAGACCCTGAAAAAACCTAGGCATAAAATGACCCTCATCTGACAGATTACGACAAGGACCCCTAAATCCCTGAATAGCCGCCCACTGCACCCTCAGAAAAGCCACAGAGCAACCCAATTGTGCACCATCTTGCAAAAATTGCATCACATCAAAAATAGAAGTGAACGTAGGATCCAACTTATGCCGGAAACACCAAGAAGAAAAAACTTTCCACTGTCCACCATAAGATATCAAAGTGGAACGCCACCGTGAAGCCAGAAAAGTAGAACTAAAAGCTACTGGCACCCCCAAGCACGTCAAAACCCGTCGTTCAACTTCCAGGCCGTCAAGTGCAACCTCCTCAACGACCCCTTCGAGAGGCAAGGAAACTCCAGGGGAGATGGACAAAGAGGAAGAGGCCACATCCGACCGGACGCCATCAACTGCAGCAACGGAAACCAATTTGCCCTCGGCCAATGGGGCGCAATCAAGATAACCCTGGCTCCCAAATGACGTACTCTCAACAGAAAAGCCCGGATCAGCTGAAATGGTGGGAAAGCGTACAAAAGACCCCGAGGCCAAGGACACGACATCCTGTCCAACTCCCAAGTCTGAGGACAACGAAACCGGGAGCAGAAGCGACTGAGTTTCGCATTCTCCGGTGACGCAAACACATCCATCACCGGAAGACCCCAGAGGCGAACAAGATGAAGAAACAGCGACCCCCGGAGGGAGAAAAGTTGCGAGGAAGGAATCACCCTGCTTAGAAGATCCGCCCGAACATTGACCCCCCCCCAAATGTAGGTGGCCTGGAGTGAAGGAACCCATTCCTGAGCCCACACAAAAAATGTTCTTGCCAGACTGAACAGAGCCCTCGACCTGGTCCCCCCTTGCCGGTTTACATAAGATTTGGTTACTAAGTTGTCTGTCCGAATAAGAACCGCAACTCCTTTCAGGGAGACCTGGAAATGAATCAGAGCCAACAACACCGCTTTCAATTCTCGCCAATTCGACGAACGATTAGCCTCCACTGGGGACCAAAACCCCTGAATCTGCGCCGACCCATCCAAGCACCCCAACCGGAGAGGCTGGCATCCGTCGTTATCACAACTGGGAGTGGAGGAGCCAAAGACACCCCAACCTGAAGATGATTGGACACCAACCACCATCCCAACTCCCTGCGTATCAACCCTGACCCTGGAATCCGAGTCAGCAGAGAACCAGACCCTGGAGCCCACCGCCTCAGGAACCAGTTCATTAGGCAAAGAAGATGGAATCGCGCCCAGGGAACCAGAAAAATCACTGACGGCAAATGACCCTGCAGACGTAACCATAGAAGCGCCCTGGGGGCAGACTGTGACACGATCGCCCTCACCAGGGACTGGAGGACACACAACCGCTTTTCCGACACAGTCACCAAACCTTGATGAGTCAGAAACCGAGTCCCTAGAAATACCAGATCTTGGGAAGGGGCCAAATCTGACTTCCCCCAGTTGATCAAAAACCCGTGGCTTTGCAGGACCACCAGAACCCGGGCCACATGGCTCCGCAACTGGACCTGTGAGGGTGCATGGATTAGGATATCGTCCAGATAAGGATGAATAAACACCCCTTCTGAATGCAGAAGAGCCACCAGAGGGGCCAGCACCTTGGTGAAAATTCGGGGAGATGACTTGAGGCCGAAAGGTAGAACACAAAACTGATAATGCTCCAGGCCTACTGCAAACCGTAGGAACCGCTGAGAAGACCTTGCCACTGGAACATGGAGGTACGCATCCTACAGATCCAGAGATGCCAGAAAATCCCCATGACTGACCAGCGGAAAAATAGTCTGAATTGACAGCATGCGGAAATGTACCGTCTTGATCCAAGAATTCACTTCTTTCAGATTGAGGACAGGCCGAAAACCCTCTGACACTTTCTGAACCAGAAACAAGACTGAGTAAGTGCCCGGACCCCTTTCTCCCACAGGAACTCGGGAAATGGCCCCCTTGAGAAGCAAGTCTCAGACCCCATTCAACAAAGCCTGTCTCCGTGCCCCGACTGCAGGCAGAGGAGTGGGACGAACCCCGAATCTGGAGGCACCATATTGAATTCTATGGCGTAACCATTGGCCACAATGTCCAGCACCCAATGATCGCTGACACTCTCCTGCCATACAGGAAGAAAGTGCCTCAGCCGTCCCCCAACCTGCCCTATGCCAGGCCCACAGTGATTGTCAGGACCCCTCCTTGAACCCACCCGGGTTTGAAGGAGCAGACTTCTTAGGGGAAAAACGGGGCTGAAATCGACGTTTCCTGAAAGAAAAAGATTTGGCATACATCTTGGGAGAAGAACGGGAATGCTTCCTCCACCCTTTGCCAGAAGCAGAACCACCTTTGTAAGGTAAGGTATGTTTCCTCTCCTTAAACGCCTTGGAAAGCATGGAAGGCAACTGATCACCAAACAAACTACGTCCTTCAAAAGGCAGTCTCAGGAGAGCAGACTTCTCTCCAGGATCCGCCTTCCATGACCGCAACCAGAGGGACCTACGAGCCCCAATCAAAGCCCCAGATACCAGAGCCAAAGTACGGACCACATCCGCCAATACGTCCGCCAGCAACCTGGCCTGCTGCTCCATGAAAGCCAGAAGTTCGGAGCACTCTGCACCTTCCTTCACAGCAACCGCCAGTTTATCAAAATCCTGCACCAACGACTGGGCAGAATAAGCCGAATAGATACCTGCTTTCAGGGCCAGATTCTCTGCCGCAAATGCCCTCTTGAGACCAGAATCCACCTTACGGTCCGTGGCATCAGTAGGCACACAATCTTCCGGATTGACTGCCGTCTTGCCAATCAGGGTTGCCAAAATGGAATCCAGACGAACAGAGGGAGGTAGCACATCCTCCCCTTCCAGTAAGTAAAGTTTCTGAAAGAATCATGGTACTTGAGCCTTATCCACATCCTTCCATTCTCGAAACACCATATCCTTCACAGGTCCCTGAAAAGGCATGGCAAACTTAGAAGGCGTCTGATATTGGGGGAACAAGTGTGAATCAGATACCGCAGGCTGAAACACTGGAAAACCTAAATTTTCCCAAACATGCGACATCACCTCCCACATCTCTTCCCTGGAGACATATTTCCCCCCAGAAGTAGATGAAGCATCATCCTCCTCATCACCCGAAGAGGATCTCTCCGCAGTCGCAGGAGGACGGGCCGCTTCAGACCGATTAGGCCAGGCCACCCCTGCCTGGAGAGCCCGAGAGACAGCCACCTCTATCATGTCCTGCACCTCCTCTCTTGACATGAGTGGTGCAGAAGAACTACCCGGAAACTGGCGAGCCCCAGGAGTAGAAATGTCAGCATTACCCTCCTCCCCTGAGGAGGAGGAAGAAGAAACAATCCTGCGCCGTTTTGTAGGAACCTTCGGCATGATAACCTCAAATAGAACTACCATCCATCTGAACCCAACCTCTATATATACTAGGGAAAGGTACTCCTACAAAAAAACAATCAGCAAATAAAAATACAGCATCAATTAAAAAAAAACGTTAAAACGCGGGCAGAACGCCCGTCCTACCATCCATGATGCAGAAAATGTCAACCGGCAACTCAGCGTGGCTCCGAGGGCCGAGGAACCGGAAACAGACGTCCCAGCCGCAAAGAGCCGACTGACCTCGTCAGCCGTCTCCCAGGATGCGTCTGCAAGGCAGCCACGCCTGCCTTCCAGAGATGGGACCGGCCGGAGCACACCCCGAGGAGCTCCGCACCTCGAGGAGTGCCGAAATGATGACCCCCAAGCCCTGCTGTGGAGGAAAGGCAGAAGGTAAGTCTAGCATGGGCTAGACAAAAAAGAACAGGAGGTGGTGGGGTGGGGGGAGGGGGGGTTGAAAGGGGAAGGGAGGGTCTATGGGGAGGCAGGAAGCCTCATTGGTTAAAGGAAGGCGAGGGAGGGACGGGAGGTAATGTATTATTTTGTTGGCCAGTGTCAGTTTCCCTGATTTATCTTTCACCATGTCTTCTTCGTATGTCAAACTTCATCCTCTACATAATAAAAAAACAAGGGTACAGTTCCCGTTAACAACTGACCTGCACATAAGGAGTAGGTTTAATGATGGATGCGAGTATATCTTTCTTTATGCACCACCCATGGGTCAGATCACATCTTAGGTCCTCGAAAGGAGTGCAAATATTTTTTTATTCATTCTGGGTCTGATTAGTAATATAAATGTACATGTCTCATAGTGATTCTTTACCTCATGATGTGATCAGGTCAGCATTTCTCTTTGCTCGGACTTCCCTTTTAAATATGAGGGCAGTATTGCAGTCTTACCTGAGTTCTCCCGTTCATCAGATTGCATACACTCAGGGCACATCCCAGCGTCTGCTATTTTCACTTTTGTCTGATTCGAGGTTTCACTTTGGTGCTCCCCCAGCTTCTCTCACTGCTTTCCAAAATGCCGCAGAGGGCTTAGGCCTTTCAGTCGAGTGGTGGCTGAGTGCCCAGGCCCACAGCCTCACTCGATTTCCCTCAGCACCTCAGGTGTAGCTGTTTCCATCGAGAGAGCATATCCTTCAAATGCTGATGCATGTTTCTAACTCCTTGCCGCCAGCCGAAAGCCTCTCAAGAGCCACAACATATGTGTTCATGCTTCTTGCTAGTGACAGGATAAGCTAGAGGCAAGCCAAGCTTAGTGCCACCGTCTCCATTCAGAATACCAGGGGATGAGCTTGTTTCTTGTACATGATTTCTTGTAGATGGTGGCCGTTCAATCGAGTGTCCACCCTCAGTCATTTTGCTGGCTCATTCTCTGATCACTCAGCAGCAGCATTTAAACACTTAGGGGGTTATTACAACTTTGGAGGAGGTGTTAATCCGTCCCAAAAGTGACGGTAAAGTGACGGATATACCACCAGCCGTATTACGAGTCCATTATATCCTATGGAACTCGTAATACGGCTGGTGGTATATCTGCCACTTTATCGTCACTTTTGGGACGGATTAACACCTCCTCCAAAGTTGTAATAACCCCCTTAATTTACCATCCTCTGGGAGTGGACTATGGTTCGATGTGCGCAGGACATTTCAAGGCTGACTCGTCTGTCATGGGATACTTCCACCTGGCACATCTCTACTGCCTTCTCAATAGTCAATACTTTACATCCACACAAGCAGTGATAAAGTGTGCACATGCTTGAAGTTGCTGGGCCTATTCACAAAGGTAAATATACATGTGTATTTTTACTCAAATGTATATTTACTATTACACCTATGTGTAACTCCACAGCATTTTGCTGGTCATCATTTCCAAGTAAAGGTTTATACCTGGAGTAGACTTGCGTGTCTTTATCCCCTCAGCATGGAGCCTTCTACAAAACGATTTCAGTGTACAATTTTTATTACTACTAGTATCCCTGAACATATAATTGGTGATCTCTGCCAGTGTGACTGTAATCTCCCTACGTGAAAGTACATGGAAAATGAATAAAGATAATTATTCATAAATAATACAAATATGTTAATGTAAAATATAAATACATGTAAATACCATTGAAAAAGTTAATTTTTTTCCTAGAATTAACAAAATAACATGTTACTGCACATTAACTCACCAAATTAAAGATGTACTAAAACATTCATTAATTTACATTATGTTTAATTCATGCAAACCTTTAAAAAAAGTTATTAATCAAAGTTTAATTCATTTTTAGTTATGTCTGTTGTAGGAAAGTACAATCTTTTTGCATGTCACCCCCATTTTCTGCCTGATGTCAGTGTGTTTGACTGTGTTCACTGGGATCCTGCTAACCAGGACCCCAGTGATTATGCTTTCTTGCCTCTCAATTTTGTCACTGCACACTGGTCACCCAGTATCTCACCCAAATTGGCATACTGGTCACCCCTTATAAGTCCCTAATATATGGTACCTAGGTACCCATGACAGTGAGGTTCTAGAGGATCCCTATGGGCTGCAGCATTGCTTTTGCCACCCATAGGGAGCCCAAGCAAAGGCTTCTACAGGACTGCCATTGCAGCCTGTGTGAAAAGGGGCATGTACCTTTTCACTACCATTTACACTGCACCAGTTCACTTTTAAATCACCCTTACTGGCATGAAACTGGACAAAGGAAAAGGGAGTAACCACTCCCTTGTCCATCACCACCCCAGGGGTGGTGCTCAGAGCTCCTTCAGAGGGTCCCTGGGTATTGCTATCTTGGATTCCAAGTTGGCAGGGAACACTGGGAGCATCTGAGTGGCCAGTGCCAGCAGGTGACTTCAGAGTCTTCCCTTGATAGGTGCTTACCTTTGTAGCTGACCATTCCCCCTTTTGGGGCTATTTAGTGTCTCTCTCTTGGGTGTTTCTTCAGATTCAGATTGCAAGACTCCAGCAGGATTCCTCTGCATCCTTTACTTCACCTTCTTACTGAAGAAACTGCATCTGGACCCTCCAGGAACTCTACAAACTGCAACAAAGAAGCAAAGACGACTTCTGCAACATTGTATCTTCATCTCCTGCCAGCAACTGCAACTGTTTTCAGGTTGTGCATCCTCCGAGGACTGCCTTTCTTCACCTGCACCAGAAGAATGAAGGAATCTCTGTTGAAGTGAAGGAGTCACTTCCCTGCTCCAGCAAGTACCTCTCTGCAGCGATGACCAATGGCGTGGGTCCTCTCTTCTGATGAAGTGCCTGGATCCAGGAACACAGGTGGTAAAGTGAAGTGGTCCCGACGGTCTTGACGTCCAACTGTCCAACTTTGGTGGAAGTAAGAGCTTGCATCCCCACGCAAGACAGTACCCCTGTGCACTGCGTGTTTTGCAGTTGCCAAAGCTTTGTGGCATTCTTCCACAAAGTTCTTTGTGCACATGTGTAGCTCCAGCCCCCAGCACTCTATCCTGCGATGCTGAGCTTCCTGAGTGGTTCTCCAGCGATGTGGGAACCCTTTGTGTAGTGCTGCATGGGCTCCTTTGGCACCTTCTTTGTCCCCATGATGTGGGACTCCTGTGCGTGCTGCCTGGTCTTCTGAGGGCTCTCTGAGTTGCTGAGAGCACACCCTAACTCCCCTCCTGGGTAGAGTCTACTAGGTCCCTCTTGGTCCCGGGCAGCGCCATTTTCCCCTAACCGTATGCTTTGCGTGTGCCAAGGCTTGTTTGTCAGAATACTGCGACGCAAACCAGACTGCAATCATCCAGCCGGCGTGGGACATCATCTACATCAACCAGGAACCCCGCATCCATTTTCTTGGGTGCAATACTGACTGTTGTTCTTCACTGGTGGTTCTTCTTTTGCACCTCCATCCAGGTTAGCAGGGGCTCCTGTTCTCCCTGGACTCTTTAGTGCTTTTAGGACTTGGTACCCTTCTTCCACAGGTCTTCAGTTCCAGGAATCTATTGTTGGTGGCTTGCAGTCTCTTCTGGTTCTTGCATTATTTTCTTTCTTGTGTTCTTGTCTGTTCTAGGAACATTACTGTGATTTACTCCTGCTTTCCTGGGCTCAGCAGTGGGTTTTATTACTTACCTTTGGTGTTTTCTAATACTCCCAGCACCCCTCTACACACTACACTTGCCTAGGTGGGAAACCGACTTTCGCATTCCACTTTCTTAGTATATGGTTTGTGTTCCCCCTAAGCCCATTTCTAACTAGTGTGATTTTCACTATTTGCACTGTTTTCTAACCATTTTACAGCTATTTCTACATACTAGTGTATATAATTGGAGTATAACTGACCTCCTCCGTGAGTATAGTCTCCATGGTATTCTTGGCATTTGTGTCACCAAAATAAGTACCTTTTTTTTTGTAACACTGAGTATTTTCTTTCATGTGAGTGAGTACTGTATGACTACAGAGATATTGCATGAGCTTTGCATGTCTCCTAGTTAGGCTTTGGCTGCTCGTTCACACTGCCCCTAGAGAGCCTGGCTTCTAGACCCTGACTATATTTCACTAATAAAGGGTAACTGGACCTGGTATAAGGTGTAAGTACCTTAGGTAACCACTACAAACCAGGCCAGCCTCCCACATCTGTCATTACCTTAAAAACGCTAAAATAATTATTTACATTTGTGTATTTAAATTTTTAATTAAAAAAGTTTAAAGTGGAGTTATACTTAATAAGTAGGCCTTGTAATACAAAAAAACGACTACTTTAAAAAGAAAAAAAACACTGAAGTTCAGTTATATGCAAATAACCCAAGTATAACTTGCACCACCACAGATTTCAGATGTGATCAGTGATATAATATTGAAATATTGGAGGGTCATAAGCAATGCATCATATGCCAAATATGTATAACTTGGGAATTTCAGTGTTTTTTGGATTTGAAACAGTAGATGTTTTTATTATGAGAAGACCTATGTATAACTCCTCTTTAACTTTTATTTTTTTCAGTGAATTCAGATTTTTTTCAACGTAAATTGAAATCTTATTACCTTACATATATATACCTCCTCATTCACCTTTGTTTTATAAGTGAATTTAAGGTACTATCTGATAATGATACATCAGTGGCTAACCCTCATTGGTGGCCAGCAACACGTGGTGAAGTGGCCACAGACTCCTACCCTGCCTCTTTTTAGATTTGTTTTTCCATTTCTGTTGGCCTCCAATGGGATGACATGGGGGAGACACACTGGGCTGGGTCCTGTGGGACTCACATGGAACTGTGATGGTCCAATATTGAAAAGGAAATGTGCCAGGGACTGTCTCTTTGGGACCCACCCATTAGGCTAGGGGTCAAGGTGTCCTTACCCTATCTTCCCCCCTTATATTCTTTTTAAATGTATTTCTGAGGGGTCTGAGACCGATTCCCTTAGTCCTGTAATGGCAGATGCAACATGATTCTTCGATGCAGCTAGCCAATGACATTGTTTGGTCATACTGGTGTTCTGATGGACCAGCCCATCCAGCTAATCAGAATCCTTTGTTATTATTTGTGGGGGTTAAAAAAAGCACAGTTTCTGAGTACAGATCTAGCGTTTGTCCAGATTTACTGTAATTCTTTTCAGGGTCCGATTAAGGCTCGGGGAGGGGAGCCATGTGCTTCCTTCCCTTCTAAATAGAATTCATCTGCAGGGGATGGGGTTCCCAGAACTTATGAAGGCTCAGGTGTTGCATAGGCTCTCATTGTTCTAATGAGACTACTGGATTTGAACGGCAGAATCGCCTGTTGTGTGGGAATCTGAGTCTAACCCACTACAGGTGACACCTGTCGCCCCAGTCCAGGTTTCGCTACGGCTAACTAGCAATGCCTCATCTCTACCCAAGAGCAGGGATGATTGGGCAGCCGAGCGCATGACACAATTGACTCCTCAAGGAAATTGTGGTTACTCAGATCTCATCCACTTCTCTCAGTTACTTTAGTCTCATATATACAAGGACAAGAAGAGGCAGTATATGTTTCAATAAGGTTTTAATGAAGCAGCTGCATCTTAGACAATAAAGCATGTACTGCAATATTCAGGACGATAAGGCATAACAGGATTAAAACTGTGACAAGTAGAGTAAAGCATTGAAATAACGCTACCATATTATTACTAGAGTCAATAGACTAATTCCTACCTAGGCCTTAGTAGAGCACAGCATGTTAAGCCCTAGTTCTGCCCTTCAGGGTCCCCTGGAAAGACATCATCCCCCATACCTGGGCAAAGGCCTGACATTTGCATAAGCAGCTTTAGCGAAGCATTCAGCAACCAACATACAGTCGTGGTAATCTGGCTGGAATGTCCCTCTAGCGTGTATGGGACAGGAAAGTGTTTTTATAATAAAACAACTGATGTTCTGAGAAAATGTCCCTCCGTAAGGATGCATGTTTTTCTATGAATACCAGAGACAAAATGTTTACCACATTTACCGGCAACCTATCCTACTGTAGCCTTGAGAGAAGCACAAAGTGAAAGAAATGTTTTGTCTAAGAACACAGTGCTGCCCTAGGCAAAGAACAGCTAGATAGAGAGAAATGAAACAGCGGCAGGCATAGTGTGCTAAAATAGCGTGCATGGAGCTATAACTAAAATGGCTACACAACACAGGGAAGAAGCCGTGCACCCTCTCCTCTAATAATAATGTATTGGGCCCCAGGGGATGGGTTCCCGGGGCCTCTTAAAGGTTGGGGAGGGGTGCCACATGTCCCCTTCCCTATAATTAAAGTAGATAGGGTTGCCAGGACCATTAGGGCTGGGGAGGAGGGTCACATGTCTCCTCCCCAAACATGAATGTATTTAGACCACCTTCCCCTTGGGAAATAGGATCATCTGGGTCAACAGTGGCTTGTGAGAAGGAGCCATGCACCACCCTCTTCTTTATTAAAAAAGAAGGCCCTGGGGGTTGGGCTCCTCAGAGCCACAGGCGGCTTATCCAGGGGGTGGGTCACTCACACCCCTCCACTTTTTGAAAACAAAAGGTACAGAGTGATGTGATCCCCAAGGTCAGTAGAGTCTTGGGTGGGGGCCGCATGACCCCTTCTCCTGGCAGGGAGGTCGGGCTGGTGGTTGGCTGGATATGACGGCTCAGGCTAGGCAAATCTACAGACAATCCTTCACACACAAAATATTTGAACCTTGTATGATTTCCCAGAGAACTACTAGCTACAATTGCCCAGTACTTCTGCATGCCATTAAGGGATGATCTGTGGCATGGGTGAACTTAGCCCATGCATTGGAAGCAAAAATGTCAGAGGAGCTGTCTGTATTAAAGTCATGTACCTGTCTCCCTCTAACATGGTTGCAGCTATTCAGCTATAGCTGCTTGTAACTGTGTTTTGTTACAGACCACAAGTGTTTAACATCTCATAAAGTCCTTTCTTTCCCATACACCTCCTCTGCGAACTACCTCTCTCCTCCTGCCTATCCCACTTCCCAGTGCCTCTCACCAGTAACTTGGCATCAGCGCTAAGGAGCTAACTTGTAGGTTGATTCAGGTGAGGTGGGAGAGGAGTGGGAGTATTTGTTTTCAGAAAGCAATTACTTCTCAGATTTAATCAGTCAGGGACTGACCTGTGCACACAAGAGGGTTCCCCTGTCTTCTCATTTTATTGAGCAGCAGTGAGGGCATCTTATTCCTGTGAGAGTTGGGCATTGTTGTGTAGCCTGTAAATCTTTATTCAGTAGACCAGTAACTTTTTTTTACAATAATTTCAGTGTGTGTGAGGTAAATACAGAAGCACCTCTCCCCTAATTTCCAGAAAAAAACATTAACCAAAAATTTATTTTATCAATGCTCGACTTTTTCAGTCTATTCTACCCTCCCTCGAACTGAAAGTACTATGTCAATATAAATGCATTTGCAGAGGCTTGAACTGTACCACGATGCATCCATTAACAGGATTGGCAAACCCAGTAGGTCTGGGCTTTTGGCAATTCTTGTTTTGTTTTTTCATGGTTTTTGTAAAGCTTTGTTTTTCAGGATGCTCCCAGGTCCCCATCAATTAAAAAAAAAAGACATTGTCTGAAGACAAATAGGTTTTTGGTATCAAAGAAGCAGCCATTACAGTCTTCACTCTCTCACACTGGCGGGGACTACTTTGTGTGTGGATGTGCTCCTTGTGAAATGGCAGCAGATTATAAATCATAATGAAGTCAGCCAGTGACTGAAAGGGGCTGATTCATTGCCCCTTATTGCATGCTGAAGTAGGCTGATGAAAAATGTGAATGCCACAACAACGGACAAATGGATGGAATCCCTTATAAGTAAGCATGTCATGCATCTATTTTAGTAAATCAAATGGTCTTGGCTAACACAGGCCTAACAAAAGCAGTTGGTCTGGCATTGGCAGCTAGCCTCTTTCCTTTGTGTAAGAAAGCAAGAAAGAAGTAAAGAAAGAAAGAAATCAAAAACGAAGAAAAAAAAAGAAAGAAAGACATGGTTGCAAATAGGGAGCACACTGATTAGCTTCTAGCTAGAGTTCATTTGAGCTGAAGGCAACCAAGAAAGAAGGAAGGAAAGAAAGAAGGGAAAAGAACCCAAAAAGAAAGAAGGACAGAAAGAAAAAAATAAAGTAGGAGAGAGGAAAGAAAGAAGAAAGGAAAAAGAAAAATCAAAAGAAAGAAAGGAGGAAAGAAGGAAAGAAAGATTAAAAATATAGAAGGATAAAGAAAGAAAGGATAGAAAGAAGGAAAAAATAAAAAAGAAGGAAAAAAGAAGAAAAAAGCAGAGACACAGAAAAAAGGACAGACGAGAGGAACGAAAGAAACAATGAAAAAGGGAAAGAGGGAAAAGGGAAAGAAGGAAAGAAGAGAAATGAATGATTGAAAAAGAAGTAAAGTAGGAAAAAGAAGGGAGAAATAAGGGGAAAAGAGGGGGCGATGGAAAGAAAATAGGAAAGAAGGAAAAAATAAGAAAAATGGAAACAAAGAAGGCAGGAAACAAAGAAAGAAGGTAGGAAAGAAGGATAGACAGGCAAGAAAGACAAAACAAGGAAAGAATGAAAAAGAGACAGTTAGAGATAGAAGACAAGAAAGAATGAAAGTAGGAAGATAGGAAAAAGGGAAAACATAGAAAGAAATAAAGACAGTGTTGTAAAGACATAGCACACTGATTAACTTATATTTAGAATTCATAGCAGCAGTCACTCAATGGAATTTACAACTCCATTAGCAGCGGATAGGATTTGATCAAGCTGGAGCGTGCCCTTTGGTCACATCAAATGTATCCTGCCATCACATTAGACTCTAAACACAAAGAAAACACTAATGTAATCATAACTAAAAACAAAAGCACTGAAGGGAACTACATTGTTTGCTGATGTGCTCATGAAAGAACAAAATGCAGTCAATCAAAGTGAAATTAGCCAATGGTTTGCATAGACTGAACCATTGCCTCATGCTGTGTGCCGTAATGGGTGGAAGGAAAATGTGAATGCCAGAACAACAGACCAATGGAAGAAGGGGGGTGGCTGAAAGCCCCTTTCAGTAAGGAAATTATACATATAATTTTAGTAAAATTAAAAGGCCTTTCCTAACTCTAAACCTAAAAACTGAAGACAACTTCATTATCTGCTGGAGGTGGAATGACCAGCTTCTGCCTCGAAAGAATCAATCCTAGGTAGAAGGTGGCAGACAGTGCTTAATTTGTAAAAGAATACATTCTGGTCCCAAAGGTCTGCATAGAAGCCCGCAGCTGGCGCTATTAAATGGCAGCGTGCCAGTTACCAGGACTGTGTAATCTTGAATTCAGCCCTGCTCCTCTTTAATCCACTTGCAGACACTACCAGTCCCTTTATCTCGCTCTTGTAAGTCCCACATTTCTCTATTTGTGACGTTTTTGCCCTCTTTCTCTGAGTCGTTTTTCCCTGTCTTGCTCTCCGAAAATGTCGGAAGAGGAAAAATAAGTGCCAGTCCCCAAAAATGAGTGCCGGTAACCTCCAGATTAAATTTAACAGTGCTGGCATATTTGTTCTTGTGTATATTTTTCATAGTGATAGTTATGCCTAGAAAATCTTCTAACAAACAACACTTTTGTCGTTAACATGTCCTATTGTTTAGTCAAAATATTTTCTTTACCGACCAACATGGTTGTGGGGTATATTGGATTTTCCCTCATTAAGTATACACTGGTTATGCTCCCCCACATTATGTAAACATACATGGCGACATCCATGAAGGGGGATCTCGTTAGAACATGTTGCGATTGTGGGTTCTAATTTTGCACAAAGCTCACCTAAACAAATATATGAACTGAAAAATGAGCATGTCTCCTGGGCCATGGACTTGTCATCAATGTTAAAATGTATATTATTATTATGAAATGCTGTGATTGATGTGTGTGTGCTCTTGACAGCTTTCCTTCACCTTTACACAGCTGTACTGTCTTTTTTACCCTTTGCGTACATGGTTACCGACATTTGCTCCCTAATTGGTCGTATGCGGTTGATAAACAGGGTTAACATATTTATTTAGGCAGTAAAACATCATGTATTATTTGGAAAATGTGACTTTGAGGGAAGCACTTCCCAGAAATGCTGTTTGCGGGATGATATTTGTTTTAAACTAACGAGCTAGGTTTCCATTTTTGTTGAATTTTTCTAAGTTTATCCTTTACGTCTGCTGTGTGTGTGTGTATCACGCTGGTTCTTTGAAGTTTCACGCAAGTTTATTCTCTCCAAGAGTTCCCTTATACATAACCACAATTATAGCAGGCGGCTAGTCTCTGCAAGAGGCTAGACTATGGAACTTGATAGCTGTGTATGTTTATGTCAAGCTAAGCATGATCTACTTTGAAAGTAAAGTATTTCCTTCCTTTTTCTCAAGCTATTTATAATCTTGAATGGAGTGTTTTCTTGTATTTACTTTGAGTCCTAATTGTTTCTGGTGCCTTAGATTATTTAGAACGAGTGAGATAAATTGTAAAGTGCACAAAGCAGAGCAAATCTTCTAGCACTATCCGAAGTATTTTCTGGGATTTGAGCGTGAAATGTAAAATATATAAGTAGAGGGATTAAAGCAGGAACTAGTTCAATAATGATCAATAAACAGGAAGGAAAAATATATGAGGGAAATCAATATGCATGTTGGAAAAGATAAGCTCATAAGAACAAACTCCACGTGGCAAGGTCAGCTTGGAAAAAGGAAGTGTGGAAAGTATGGCAAATTGTAAACATCCTGAATACATTTGGCCTTGTTTAGAGCCTCATTTAGAGATGGAAAGAGCATAAGACTTGCGTGGATGGATCCCTTGTTGGCTCTGTTAACAGAAAGCTCCTCCAACGGCCATACGGAGTAGGGGGTCATCAGAGGCTTGGCATGCACTGGCCGCCCTATTTAGGGTGGATGTTGAAATGTAATTTTTTTTTGCTGTCCCTCACTTCGAAGGGACAGAAAAAACATATAATAACTCCCACACCTGGAGAGAAAGCTCCCGGGGTGTGGGGGCACTTGTTTTTTAGTTTTCAGAAGAAACTCCTTCTTTGGGAGTCTGTGCTTTGGGAGTTTGTTCCTAAAACCCCAAAACGTTAAAGGTTTTGTGGAACAGTCGTCCACCACCAAAACCTTTCGTACCTTGAAGGAAACTGCAGTGATGGCATTTCTCTTCAAGATGCAGAAATGACCGTGCATCTCAGGCTGTCAAATAATACTCATCTCAGGCTGTCAAAGTCTAAATCATGCCTATAGTCCCTACCTCTCAGGAAATTATCCCACTGTACCACTCCCAGGTATCAATGGTAGCTGGACACAGAGAATGTCAGGTCTCTTTTCTGTCATTGTCTGAGCCATTCCAATTCACCCCAGTGGCACGGTGCCAGAATATCATTGTTAGAATACCATCTGGCATAAATATTGTGTCCTCGACATCGTTTATTAATTTATCACCCAGCTGGAGTTAATAATAGAAATGCTACACGCAAAGAGAGAATATATTTGTAAGCAATATTTAGGACACAATATTTATGTGTAAAGATATTTTGAAGTGCAACCTTGACAGATGGACCCGAGCTACGGGTGGAAGTCTCTCGATCCTCAAAATCTCTCAAATCTCTCCATGTAGCATCAACAACACTATTCATTCCGAACAGCTCTGGTGTCACTCATCAGTGGCCAGTCTCTTAATTTGTCATTCACCTCCAAACCCACAACTGAGCTGCACCTAGGGAGACTGATCCGACCGCCACTAATGAATTTCCATTCTCAGAGCAACACCGTGTGATACTGATAGCATTGGTGTACATGTAGCACTTACGCTGTCCTGAGACAGTTACCTCATTTGTACTGGGGTGTCCATGGACTCCACCCGAGACATCCCCCTACAGGCACATGCAGTCGCTGATTGCACCTGCTTGCTGGGGGATCTCTCTCCCTTCTTTAAAGTGCAGGTGTTATGCCACCTACAATCTGAAACAAGGCTGCTTGGCTCCATATTTCACTCAATGTGTGAGTTCTTAACTGCCCAGGAGGTGGGGCACACAGACTTAATTGTAATAAGATGCCATGTCCCTGTTTACCCCTAGTAAGTACACCTGTTGTGAGGTGTGCTGTGCCAAAACAGTGGCATTGTTCCTTTCCTTAATATGGTCCTGGGTTGGCTTTTAAAAAACATTAATCTGCTCTGATGCAGAGCATTAGCCTTCCATCTCACATCTGCCTTTCAAAGCGAAAAACGTGCATAAAAACTTTGGCCATTGCAGTACGAAGGAGTGCTATGGTAATAGAAGGAGAAACAAAGCTAACCCTGTAGTAAATAAGGGAGTTCCTGTATCTTTTGGTAGGAACCATCTTCTTTATCTGTCATTCTGAGTCTCAATCTTCCATTCGCCCCAGTCTAACTTATATTAGCATAGATCCCACCATAACACAATGAACACATGCATCACCGAACCTTATTTGATCTTGTCAATTGTGAGGCTTAAAACTAATTGTTTCTGATATTTGTCACACTTAATAAATAAATAAATAAATACAAACACCTTTGAAAAGAACCAGCTGTTAAATATTGTGACACACTATGGACTCACCTGTATCTTATTGTAGTTCAAAAGAACATTAGATGTAATTGTATTTATATAGCGCTTACTACCACTGACGAGATGTCAAAGCACTTTTCAGCGAGTAGCACACTACTCCGGAACCCAAGAGGATTAGTGGTGGACTTCTACAGGGAAATATGAGTACAGTATTCGTATTAGTATAGAGAGGTATTAGTTAATTTGAGCGGAGGACATGTGAATCTGTTAGTTGGATTACATAGAATAATAGAGGGCAAGAGGAGGGAAGAATCCAGAAGTGTTAATTGGGAGATCAGAGTAGGGTAAGAAGAGGTTTGGGATGTGTTAAGGATAGATGAAGGAGGGAAGAGTCTGTAGCAAGGGATTGGGGAGATCATAGTAGTAAAATGGGGTTTGAGATGAGTCAAACGAGAGATAAACAAGGGAGAATTTAGTTGGGTTGTTTGGGAGAACATACTAGTAATCTGAGTTTTGGGGTGAGCCAGAAGGGGTAGAGGAAGGAAAAGTCAAGGAAGGGTTATTTTGGAGATCATAGTAATAGAATGGGTTTTGGATGAGTCAGAGAGTGGATTTAGAGGATAGATTGATAGATGTATAGGGTGATGGAGAGACAGAGTACATCATTCAAGAGAGTATCTTTTTCTTCTGTACAGTAGAACTAAAGTAATAAATATATAGATACATGATAATATAATTAAATTTAAAGTTGTATCATATAAACAGACTTTTAAACGTTGCAGTATTTGAAGGTAATTTATTTATGTACTTTTATAACATCATTTTATCTTTCCTTAATATTTCAATAGTGAAATGTTTGTAGATAAATAGTTAATATAATATTTACCTATTGTGATAGATAAAATAAAAATGGAGACTAATAAGCATCTAATCAAGCAACTTATATAGAAACTATGCAATGACCTATGAACTTGTTAAGCATACAATAATATACACATATCCATATATATATAAAAATTCATTTACATAATATATATACATGCACATTCACATACACACAAATATACATTTAACTGTACGTAAAATATACATTTGTTAAATAGGCCTAAAGAGAATGTGAATATTTTACAATAAAATAGTTATTATACATTTTTGTACAATAAACTACACATATCTAGATATATATGTATAATCAAATTAGAAATGCTTACATGTACAGGGATATGCAGTCCATTGCTGTTTGAGTATGGTGGTTATGTAGGAAAGAGCCAACTGTAGTATTCTGAAAAGATAATTATCTGCAGATCTTATGCTTGGGGGTAATGAATTCCATAGTTTGGCCACTCGAACAGAGCAAGGTGTACCACCTATTGTCTTTTTCTTGTATGGTGGTGTTTTGAGGTGGAGCGTCAATCTTGAGTGAAGGTTTCTTTGTTGAATGTATTTGGTGATTTTACTCATGATGAAAAGCAGTCTTGTTCCATGTATTGCTTTGGGGATAATACAAAGTAGCTTGAAGGTTTATCTTCTGATAACCAATAATCAATGTAGGCCCCTCAAGGCAGGGGAGATGTAGGTTTGTGGTTTTACACATAGGAGTAGTCTGGCAGGCGAGTTCTGAATGCATTTTAGTTTTTTCATAGTAGATAGAGATGATCCGTGGGAGAGGCCATTGGCATAATCCAGTTTAGATAGTACAAGAAAGATAGTAGCCTGCACCTTGTGTGGAACTCTGAAGTGGGGGAAAATGCGTCACAGAGTTTTCATGGTGGTGAAGCTTGATCTTGCTAATTTGTCCACTTGGGCATTCATTGTTAACTTGGATTCCATGGTAATTCTAAGGTTTCTAACTTCCTTAGATTCTTTAGGAAGTGGTCCCAGATCACCAGGCCAGGAGCAGAGTGGGTCATAATTTTTCCAATGGCAACCCACAGTATTTCCATTTGGACCAGTCAGTTTGAGATGACTCTAGGTCATCCACTGATAAACGTCTCTGAAACAACTGAAGATTTGTGAGTTTCCAATGTCTTTGGGGAATTCCAGTTTAAGGACTATTTGTGTCTCATCTGCATAGTTGTAGCATGTGAGTTGAAATTCATTGATCACTGCCGGTAATGACATCCTGTTGATGTTGAAAAGCTTTTGTGAGATGACTCAGCCTTGAGGGACCCCTGCTTTTGTGAAGTAGGGTTTTGACAAGAAAGGGGAAGTATGGATGACATTTGTTCTGTTTTGAAGTTAGGATGTGATCAAGTCTAGGGCAGTACCCTCTGTGCCAGCTTCGTAGAGCCTTTGTATTAGGGTGTCATGGCCAACTGTGTCAAAGGCAGCTGAGAGGTCCAAGAGAAGTAGTGCAGCAACTCAGTTGTGTTCTACTGTGTTTTTAAGATCATCCTAGATTGCAATGAGGGCAGATTTAGTGTCTCATCCTGGGAGGAATCCAGTTTGGTAGTCTGAAAGTATGAAGTTACCTTCAATAAATTGTGGCATGTGGGCGAATGCTGCTGTTTCTATCAGTTTGCCAGGAAAGGTTCATTTGTATTTGGTCTGCAGGTGTTGTGGTCATGTTGGTCCAGATTTGTTTTCTTCAATAATGGGAGTATGTTTGCCTTTTTAAGGTCTTCAGGTAAGATTCCGATGGTTAAGGAATTATTTATGATTCTTCTTACTGGAGTGGCAGCAGAGGTAGATAAAAGAAAGTTCTTGAAGATGTGTGGTGGACAAGGGCAGCCGGAAGGCCTGCTTGCTTTGACCAGATCCATAAATTCACTTTGTATTATTTGTTTGACGGAGTGCAAAGGTGGGTTGGCTTACTCTTGGAAGGGATTTTTGGAAATGGGTTGGTGCTGGTGATTTTCCTTTGTTTTAATTAGGAGTCCAATATGCCCGCCCTCCTTATTTGTGTATTGATTGATCAGTTTGTCTGTGAAATCTTAAATAATGGGATGAGTTCCTTCCTTGCATTTAGGTTTTCAAATTTGTTGAGAATTTTAGCAAATTCTTTATTTTCAGATACAGCATTTTAGATTCTGTCTCAGTAGTACCTTTTGTTTTGCTTTTTTGCTTGAAGATTTGTATATTTAGTTAAGTTTGCATAGGTGAAGTCTGTCTTGAATGTTGCTTATTTTGAGCCAGGTCTATTGCAGCCTTCTGATTTGTTGTTTTATCTTTTTTAGTTCTGTATTTCTCCAAGGTGCTAGTTTCCCTTTGTTCTTTTTTCTTGTTCTGAGTAGTATTAGGATATCGAAAGCTCCCTGTAGCCACTCATAAAGTTTTTTAACATAATTTATTGTGTCTAGATCTGTGTTGGCTGTTAGTTGTGTTTCTAATTGTTCAAAATGTTGTTTGTTTCATGGTCAATAGTTGGATGTACATAAGGTGGTCTTGGGTGTGTTGATTTGTGGTGCTTTATGTTAGAATGGTATCAAATGGTGGATTGACCATGTGACTGATGCGATGCTTTGAACGGTAACTAGTTCTGGGTTTGCAAAAATTACATATAGGATGTGTCCACAGATGTGTGTGTTACTGTATACATTCTGATGTATGTTCAATGTGACTAGGCCAGTGATGATAGCTTTTGGATTAGGCATATTTGGTTGTCAAACCAAATGATTAGATCTCCAAGAATGCATAGGTTGGAGTAAAGTGTTATAAGTTTTGAAACTGTGTCTAGAGATGTGTCTGGGACTGTTGAATTGCTATGTGGTGATCTGTAAAGGAGGAAGAAGTTACAAGAGGAAGTTGGGGCAGGATTGCATCTGGTGATGAGGGCCTCATAGCCTTGTATGGAGATGCCATCTATTTTGATGATATTTCCTGCTTGCTTGGATATAACAGGTAGTTCACCTTCTCTTTTGCCTATACGGTTTTGTGCGTTGGTTTGATAGCCTTGAAGAATGGCTTCATGCAACACTGGGACCATGTCATCTCCCAGCCATGATTTAGTTATGAAGAATAAGTCAGGTTATGTATTAGTGAGTAGGTCGTAGATGTGGTGCTTGGTTTTTAGAAAGTAACTTGTTGACAGACTGGAAAATCTATTTTGCATAGTACATTCATTGGATGTTGTTTTTGGAAAACAAAAAATCCAAGTTCCTGACATTCTGGGTGTTTTCTACCATTGTGTCAGGGACATTGTTGGAGACTGCTTATCAGCCATCGTCAGGAAAAACCAATATCAGAAGCCTGTTTTTAAATAGAGTGGAGCTACCTGTGCCTTGGAACTCACCCTTGATGTGACAGTTGCCATTAGAAATACTGTAAGTATTCTTACAATGGTCCCAAATAGAAAATCATACAGATATTGAATAGAAATGCCAGGTCTGCCATTCACATCTGTTCATATCTGACAGATTGAGAAGCTACATACTCTTGTGGGTTGCGTGGATCCCACAGGTATTTTATTTTTGCTGTATTCAGCCTATAGTAAAAAGTGGATGCCCTGAAATTTGACAATATTCAATCGAACATTTAAGGAAGTCCAAATGCCAGCATCAACAATCATGACTCGTCTGACATCACCTGGTCTGCAGTATGGTTACTGACTCCTAAAAAATGTAATGGGGATCCATAAATGTAATACGTCTTTGTGAATTAATGCCAACTACTTTTTATGTTTAAAGTGGAGGTTTTCCATATGATTAAGCTCTGAATGTATGGGATCTGGGGCTTTGGACGATACCTAATATAACCATCTCCACCAGCACCCATGAACTCTTTTGCAGACTTTAAAAAAGATTTCTGTCTCACCTTCCCAGGGAGTCAGACACAATCTGCCTCAGAAAGCGGAATGCTATTACTTAAACAAGGCAGTCGTGGTGTATTAAGCTATATTACCATATATTCAAACAGTTAGCATTGACCTCTGACTGGCAAGACCAGGCCTTGGACACTAATTTTACGTGTGGTCTCAGAGAATATATTGAAGACGAGTTATTGAGAAGTACCTTTCCAAGAACTTGTAGAGCACTGATAGACTTGGCGGTACAAATAAAGCATAGAGTTCAAGAAAGAAAATGAGAACACCGTCATGAACCCAGATTTTGTTCCTCCTCAATTAGTGCCTGACCAGGGTTATGGGATAAAACTTCAGAAATGCGAGACACAACTCCCACAACAATGCACATCGGGTCTAGCAATAAAGGACACTTGAGAAGAGAAAAGAGAGAATGAAAACTTACTGACTTGTTTCTATTGCAGTAAGCATGGTCGTTTCATCTGGGATTGTACTTTAAAACCAACATTTGGAAAACAATGAGGCGCGAGCCTAAAGGGGCCAGGATAAGAACAAAATGTCTTCATCAACTCCTTTAACTCTGACTTGTCCCATTGAGAAACCAATACATTCGTTTCTCCCTATGCGTTTATAACTTCCTGGGGAAAATTGAGATATACAAAGCTATACTTCAGTGATGCCTGATTCTGAAGCCTTCATAAACTATATGGATAATCAGTTTTTGATGCTTTGCAAAAACTAAAATTACACAAAGAATCACCAGAGCAGATGAGTGCAGTTAATGGAAACCCCCTGACCTCAGGCATTTCATTTAACAGCTCCTTCCACATGTCTTCCGCTGAACAAGCCCCATATTGTTGGGAAGAATTTACCAGGAGATTCTTGTGGATTTCAGTCACCATCCTCCTCAGTACAATCCAGAATCATCTCAGTGTACTTCATTGAAGATTTTTATTACTGTCAAGCATTGCACCTGTGGCACTCTGGAGATCTGTTCTTGGCGGTGCTGTGTTCTTCACAGAAAACCCACAGACATTAAATAGAATCACCAGATATGTCTTTCCCATCTGTTTAGTCCTGTCACACGGGATGGCTGTATATAACAAGCACTATCAAAGCCAATAGGACTAGCTTGTCAATATTCAGCATGAGATACAGTCAGCTGTACCAGTGCTTGAGTAGCTATGTTAAGTTTAGAAAGCAAAAAAAAAACATTGATTCCTATACTTTTGGGATAGCTACTGCATTGCATGATGCAAAATGCATTGCTACAACATGATGATGGAGCATACATTGCCATCTTATAAGTGAAGAAAATAATGTTTTTTAGGGTCTAGCCTGATGTAATCTCTCTGTGGGCTTTTACCTTTTACCACACCCACCATACGCCCACCAGTTTAGTTGCTTCGTGGGCTTGACTTTTAAAAATTGCTTGATTTCATTTGTGAAAGGCATGCATACATCATGCCTTTTCAGTGTTTAGCACTCCTCGAGCGCACCGGCCAACTAATGAAAACATATGAGACTCCATGTTTTCTGCATGGTTTCTGGACTACTTTTTTCTTTTTCTTTCTTATGCAGTGCGATCTCGCTGGGCAGTAGTCAAGCGCTTTGCATGACATTGACCCTGTTACATGGATAATTGCATAACTGCTGATATGTTTGACTGCAAGCGAACTTCTGTTTTCTTTTGTGCGCTCCTTCACACTCATGGCGTGGCGCTTTAAATCAGATCGCTTATGTACAACTGCACTACTACTCATTTTCAATTTATGTGGCAAGCAAAGTCCGGTTATGGCTTTTCAACACTAATAGCTTGAGTAAAAGTGAGACCCATTTAATTGCAAAAGCTTGTTTTTCTTTTGTATACTTTTAACATGACTGGAAATAGCCATTTGCTTTGCCAATGCAGGTGGAGTTTAAAATCTTGTAATTCCGTCGGCATTGGCAAAGCCAATAGTGACTACCACCATGGATCACCAAGGTCATTATCAAGGCTGGCATTTGGCTTCTGGGATGCCTTGGCGGACCATTGGAAAGGGGCATTTTAGGGGACATTCTTGGTATAACCCAGGCCTCCATACCGTGCCTGATGCACCGCTGAGGATCATTGGGAGCCAGCCTAGGCTCCTAGGCTACGTTGGAGCTCCCAACCAGGTCGCTCCAGAAAATCATAACGCTGATTCATGATTGGCAGCAGAGCACGCTGGGAGCCTGCAGGGCAGCGGAGAGCGTCGGAGAGCGTTGGCTTTGTCCAGGCAACGTTTTTAAAAAAAATTATGTTTTATTTTTATTATATCTGCCCCCCACCACTTTTAGAAGTTGCCAGCCGAGACTGACAAACACCCAAAAGGTGGCCCACACACTGACCTGTCAGAGCAACCGTTCCGGCACTGCCTGATTGCCCTATAGTCCAGTACAACTCTGAATGAAGACACTCTCAGCCACAACCCCCTAAGCAAACTCTGCTAGTTGATAACAACATTAACAACAAAACTGAAGGCCCGAAGTTGTGATATCAATCTTATAAGGTAAGAGTGCCATTTCCCGCTTACCACAGTGTGGCAGGGACATATGCACAAAGAATGAAAAATTAAACTGTGAGGCACCTGTGCACTTCATATGATGAAATATAGGTTTTAATAGCATATATGATATATCACTGAGAAAGGGATACTATTCAATAACTTATGGAATTACATCTTGCTCCTCTCACAAGACTGTGAACACTTGGGGAATTGTAGGTAAGTCCTGCTACTGCAACCACTATGCTGAGCATTAGTGAATGGCCATGAGAGAGTATGTACCTGACCTCAGAGTATTTCACTGAATTTCTTAAGAAAAAAACAATTTTGAAATTCTGCAGGTAATTAAATGTGCAGCTACTTTTATTTTAAAGGGATACATAAATTGAAGTAGATTTGAAATGTCCCCGTAGATCGGTGTTGCATACGAAGAGTGGATGGGCTATGTTTAAAAAGCATTCATTTGATCTACTAAATCCTTGACCAGCTGATGCTAATCACTGTCAAATGTCCTGCTTACAAATGTTCCTGTAAACTATGTTACCTGTGTACATCTCTGTTTGCACATGGATAATAGTTATTTAAGTTTATATACAGGACACAATTTGAAATGTTTCTCAGGTACATTTTGCTAGGACTAACCTGCCGAACTTTATCAGGGACAAAATGGCCAGTAAATGCCAACACCTGGGGGATTTAGTGGGGCATGCAACAATTCCACATATAATGCTACTGAAAACTTGAAATTGGTGGTATTTAATGCTCCTAGTAAATACCTCAGGCCTGTCTAGGACACTCCAGATCAGGGCTCAAGAACTGAACTTACAGTCAAATGTGACTACCAAGTTAATTACACATTATTGTTGCACTTTACAACAGATAAGGGATCCTTTGAGATGAAGTACAGGAACAGGTTAAATAAGGTAAGCAGGTTTGTTGCTTGTCGGACATGGATCATGGCTTACAACAGGGATGAGATCAAAGGGAAAGTTATATTGGTTTTGCTTTTCATTGTACAAGGCAGGAGCAGGCACTGGTGTGTTTTCAATATTAGAGCACTCTGGGGGTTATTACAACTTTGGAGGAGGTGTTAATCCGTCCCAAAAGTGACGGTAAAGTGACGGATATACCACCAGCCGTATTACGAGTCCATTTATCCTATGGAACTCGTAATACGGCTGGTGGTATATCCGTCACTTTACCGTCACTTTTGGGACGGATTAACACCTCCTCCAAATTTGTAATAACCCCCTATGTCTCTTTTAGTCCCAGTCACTAATGGGTGGCCATCTGAATTACCCATCGGCTAACTTTACCAACACCAATATCTCAAAGGGTATCCAACATTGCCTTTGCTTTTTCAGTATTCTGTGCCAGTCACATGCCTTTATGAGTTCACTTAGAGTTCCTGTATCTGCAAAAAACTTAACTTTTTTCTTAGACAATAGATTCGTTTTAGAGATCAGTATTTGGTCATCCATCTACATCCATGACTAACACATCATGATTCTGTTTCTCAGGCCATCAGTCTTCATGTTAGTCTTTTTCAGATTAAGAGGCCAACTCATAGCTTGGAAGCATAGATAATCTACTGCAATGGTGATGGAGTGTCTATACCGTCAAGATAATGGTCTGCCTGCCTAATTTAGATGTGAACTTTAGGTTCAGTCACTGTGGGCACAACTCTGTCTCTATTGTGATTAAACCGTTATTCCACAAGGCCATCTGAAGAAGACCTGTAATTTCACACATCTAATTTAGGTCAGTGGAATTACAGGTAAGTTTTCACTGACTGCCACCACCAGGAAAAGCTTGGTGGGAAGAGGCAATTAAAACTGTTATATGCTTCCTTTGCTGTGGGGGAGGACTCCAATAGAGAGGGGAGCATATTATTTTCTTATTTTTGAAAAGACAATTACATTTGGGGATTTTCTGTGTGAAAATAAAAAAAGAAAACAGTTTTGTGCAGGGCTCCATCATATTGACGAGCCCTGCATCAAACAGCGAAATCCATTGACAGGAACCACTGTGATGGTGACGGTTCCTAGCAGTGCTTTCAAATAACCTTCAGCTTGAGAGGAATTTATAAATATGATTGGGAGTCCCTCCACAAGGGCGGGGCAGAGTCATTTACTCCATAGCACTGGAGGAAAAACAGGCTTTCTACCAGGATTTAAATCAGTTCCTAAATTTTTGCAATAGTTCCTCATAATGTTCCACTTCTTCTGGGACTTTTGCAACACTTTATTACATGACTTAAATAGTAATTATCACTGAGCTACAAATGTTACTGTAGATGTTCATTTCCTCATTTGTTTAAAGAACATGTCCACGTTTGACCTTTTGGCCACTTCTCCTCCTTTTACCCCCTCATTATGAACGGATGTTACTTTCTAGGAGAGCTCACATTCACAAAAATCCACACATCCTTTTAGCACAGTTTCCACAACTCCCTTGAGACTGTGTATTTCTAAAATATCGTAACACAGAGAATTAATGTCTCTTTCTTCTTTGTATGAATATGAGTAACAGCAATAAGTCCTCAATCTGAGGAACTATTGCAAAAATTTAGGAACTGATTTAAATCCTGGTAGAACTCTCATCCCTGTTGTAAGCCATGATCCCAGTCCGACAAGCAACAAACCTGCTTACCTTATTTAACCTGTTCCTGTACTTCATCTCAAAGGATCCCTTATCTGTTGTAAAGTGCAACAATAATGTGTACTTAACTTGGTAGTCACATTTGACTGTAAGTTCAGTTCTTGAGCCCTGATCTGGAGTGTCCTAGACAGGCCTGAGGTATTTACTAGGAGCATTAAATACCACCAATTTCAAGTTTTCAGTAGCATTATATGTGGAATTGTTGCATGCCCCACTAAATCCCCCAGGTGTTGGCATTTACTGCCCATTTTGTCACTGATAAAGTTCGGCAGGTTAGTCCTAGCAAAATGTACCTGAGAAACATTTCAAATTGTGTCCTGTATATAAACTTAAATAACTATTATCCATGTGCAAACAGAGATGTACACAGGTAACATAGTTTACAGGAACATTTGTAAGCAGGACATTTGACAGTGATTAGCATCAGCTGGTCAAGGATTTAGTAGATCAAATGAATGCTTTTTAAACATAGCCCATCCACTCTTCGTATGCAACACCGATCTACGGGGACATTTCAAATCTACTTCAATTTATGTATCCCTTTAAAATAAAAGTAGCTGCACATTTAATTACCTGCAGAATTTCAAAATTGTTTTTTTCTTAAGAAATTCAGTGAAATACTCTGAGGTCAGGTACATACTCTCTCATGGCCATTCACTAATGCTCAGCATAGTGGTTGCAGTAGCAGGACTTACCTACAATTCCCCAAGTGTTCACAGTCTTGTGAAAGGAGCAAGATGTAATTCCATAAGTTATTGAATAGTATCCCTTTCTCAGTGATATATCATATATGCTATTAAAACCTATAGTTCATCATGTGAAGTGCACAGGTGACTCACAGTTTAATTTTTCATTCTTTTTGCATATGTCCCTGCCACACTGTGGTAAGCGGGAAATGGCACTCTTACCTTATAAGATTGATATCACAACTGCGGGCCTTCAGTTTTGTTGTTAATGTTGTTATCAACTAGCAGAGTTTGATTAGGGGGTTGTGGCTGAGAGTGTCTTCATTCAGAGTTGTACTGGACTATTGGGCAATCAGGCAGTGCCGGAAAGGTTGCTCTGACAGGTCAGTGTGTGGGCCACCTTTTGGGTGTTTGTCAGTCTCGGCTGACAACTTCTAAAAGTGGTGGGGGGCAGATATAATAAAAATAAAACATACATTTTAAAAAAAACGTTGCCTGGACAAAGCCAACGCTCTCCGACGCTCTCCGCTGCCCTGCAGGCTCCCAGCGTGCTCTGCTGCCAATCATGAATCAGCGTTATGATTTGCTGGAGCGACCTGGTTGGGAGCTCCAACGTAGCCTGGGAGCCTAGGCTGGCTCTTTCTGAACCCGCAACACAGTCCCGATTTGGAGAAAGCTTTTGTGCGCATGTGTGTTTGGCCGACCCGAGACTGTTGTATTCAGAGAGTTTATGTTGTATTTAGAGAGTATCTTGGTAGTTGCTTGGCAACTAGGAATAGAAGTTAGAATGACAAAAAGAGAGTGTAAGGTGGATACAGTTGCTGCTGTGATCTGCCAGGGTTTGGATGCATATATCTTGTCAAGAAAATAAATGAAGAAAGGAAAGTGAAATGAGGAACCGTGCTTTCTTTAGTGGCGACGAGGATGGGATGTGGAGATTTTGGACAACCCTGGCAGGATTCAAATGATGGCAACAAATTTTCAAAAGGTGGAATTACTGATGTGTAAAATGTCAATCACAGCAGCAGTGTGCCTGGAAATGTGAAAGTAGCTCAGCTGGATATCGACGACACCGATATTTTAATGGTGTAGGATATGGTAATCACCAAATTATTGAATTGGCTGAGAAGCTAGCGGCACTATTGGGAACCTGTTTCTGCCGAGTGTGGTGAGCCATTAGCGTGCTGAAGGGGCGAGAAAGGCATCCGTGTGAGCAAAGTACAAAGAAAGGCAGGGAAAAATACATTTTATTATTGTGTCATTTTTTTTGTTTTCTTTGTTTGTTCCGGTTCCATTTTTGGAAAATAACAAGGGGAGAGAAAAGCAAAATAGTAGCGCTTGCCGATTATCTTACTTCGCGCTGCAGTAAAGTTAGTGACCCGCGTTATTCTTTGAAGGAAGGCATGAGCAGCGCGAGCAGTGATTGTTTCGTCTCTACGGACACGGTCTCTGCGGATGCGGCAGAACGACAACAATAAGGGAGATTGCCCATAGATAATAGACTGGGCGTTTGTTGTGAAATAAATAAAACCGAGTGCAACGCGGTTACCGCGCAACAATACGAGTGTATGGCATAATCGGAACTGGATATCTTACCAAATAAAAAAGGAAAATGAAACAATTTAATGTGCAGTAGACTTACTATGCATAAACTTGAGTGAATTTTATTATCTAGGGGCAGAAAGACGTTGTAGCCGGAACGAAGATTGTTCATATGACTGACAATTCCTCCTTCTTTGGATGTTAATAGGTGGCAGTTTTGATTGCTCTTTCTCCAAGATGGATTCATTTTGACAACAGTGACTACTTAAAAAAAAAAAAAGGATTTAATAACTTAGAATACACTATGCAGGCAATAGCACCACCGCCTACATTTTTATATGTGCCAGGTGAACCAGGTATGTCTTGGGAGAATTGGCAAGAGGCATTCAAAATGTATTTGGAGGCCCTGGGTGGAGCTATTTTTGCAGCTAAAAGAAAGTTAGCTTTGTTAAAACACAATCTAGGGGTGGAGGGAAGGAAGGTTTTGAAAACGTTGCCCTCTGTGAATGTTGTTGTAAATCAGGATGGTGGGTCAGATGAAGAACGGGATGAGGAGGATATGTACACTAGAGCAATGGTGATGCTAGGGCATCATTTTGGTCATAAGTTAAGCATTGTGGTGGAACATCATAATTTGTTTTCGAGGGCACAAGCACCACATGAGTCAATTGATCAATTTGTTAGTGCGCTGCGAACGCTAGCAAATACTTGTAATTTTAGAGATTTGCTTGAGGAAATAATTAGGGATAAAGAAAAGTTATTAAGACTAAAGGATCCATCATTAGATGAAGCTATAACAGTGGCAAAACTGGTAGAGGATACATCAAGGTATGTTAAGGAGTTAGAAAAAAATGGTGCAGATGATTTGTTGGCACAATCAGTTAACGCTGTGAGACACAAGGCAAGCAGTAAAGAGGATGGGAAGAAAAAACGCTATAGATGTGGAAGTGGAAAACATTTGGCTTTTTCAATGAACTGTCCTGCAAGAGATGCCAAGTGTTTCCTGTGTGACAAAGTGGGACATTTTTTGAAAATGTGTAACCAAAAGAAAAGTTTAAATAAGAAGAAAAGTGTAAATTGTATACGTAATAATGTTCAGGAACATAGGCCCTCATTCTGACCCTGGCGGTCGGTGATAAAGCGGCGGCCAAGCCGCCAACAGGCCGGCGGTCTAAAATATGCAATTCTGACCCTGGCGGGAACCGCCAACACAGCCCGCCAACTTAACACTCCGCCCGCCACAGCGGTACAAACAAACAGCGCGGCGGTTCCCGCAAACAGCCCGGCGGCAGACAAAGTACCGCCCACCCTATTACGACCCACCAATCTGCCACCTTTTCCGGGGCGGGAGCACCGCCGATAAGAACACGGCGGAAACAGACTACGAACGGGAAAACGCTCACCTCTACGCACTCCACGCGAGATTCCGGCAGTATGGAGCCAGAGTTGCAGGTCATCCCCGCACTCCTATTCCTCCTCATATACCAGGAGCACGCCCGGCGGCGCGGAAGACATCGGTGAGTACGGCACCTACGACACAGGGGAGGGAAAAGATTACCGGCACACACCCACCCACCCACACCCACTACAACACACACATCAATGCATTCCCACAGATCACTGTCACAACCCACAAACCACCCCCCTCCGAAATAATGCAAAGACCAAAAGAAGAGATCATAAACGGGCAGATATATTGAAATATGTACACCATTAATCCCAATAAATAAATAAACTATGTACAAAATATATACAGCTACTAAATGTAGTCCAACCACTGTCCGTGGATCACAGGGGTCCTGTGCAAAGGGGCAAGGCCCAGTCCCACGACAAGAACTCCACGGAGAGAACACTGCAGGGGCATCAGAAAGAAAATAGGACAGGCACCTCAGGGGGAAGGGAAGGGGGGGCACCTCAGCCACTTGAGTACACGACGCCAGATCCACGAGGGGACTCCATGACCACTGGCCCATCCTGGGGAGAGCAAAGCCACAGTCCAAACAGTCCATACAGTGGGTGGCCTGCCCACTGGGCCATCCTGGGGAGAGCAAAGCCACAGTCCATACAGTCCATACAGTGGGTGGCCTGCCCACTGGGCCATCCTGGGGAGAGCAAAGCCACAGTCCATACAGTCCATACAGTGGGTGGCCTGCCCACTGGGCCATCCTGGGGAGAGCAAAGCCACAGTCCATACAGTGGGTGGCCTGCCCACTGGGCCATCCTGGGGAGAGCAAAGCCACAGTCCAAACAGTCCATACAGTGGGTGGCCTGCCCACTGGGCCATCCTGGGGAGAGCAAAGCCACAGTCCAAACAGTCCATACAGTGGGTGGCCTGCCCACTGGGCCATCCTGGGGAGAGCAAAGCCACAGTCCATACAGTCCATACAGTGGGTGGCCTGCCCACTGGGCCATCCTGGGGAGAGCAAAGCTACAGTCCATACAGTCCATAACAGACCCCACTGCCACTGGAGGAGGCAAGTTGGCCAGAGGACATCCTGCAGCCCTGCCCGAGATGGGCCCTCCTGGCCAGCTGGGCTGGGTCCTCCCTGGGCAGCGGCTATGGGGGTGGTGGGCTCTCCCGGGGCAGCTGTGCCGGTTCCTCCCGGGGCAGCGGCTATGGGGGTTGTGGGCTCCTCCTGGGCAGCAGGCCTGCTGCCTGACCTCTCCAACTTGCTGCCCTTGCCCTCCTTAGTCGTCGGCCTGTGGCCCTTTCCTCCCTTTGGAGCTGTGGCTGGTGACTGTCTCTGGGTGGTGTCCGGGGGGGATGTAGAAGGCGGGCTCCTGCGGCGCCCCTTCCGCCTTCTGCTCCTCTTCCCAGGGGGTGGGCTGGCTGTCCCCTTGCTGCTGGGCGAAGATCCAGACATGCGGGCTGGCGGGCTCCAATACCCCTGCACCCTTGTCAAGGGGGCTGCAGGGCTGGTGGTGGCTGAGGTGCTCTTCTTACCCCGACGAGAAGGAGGGGGGGGCTCAGGGTCAGGAAAGAAGTTAGTAGTGGCGAGGAAGAGCTTCTTGGGACAATGGAGAGTGGTAGGTACAGTGGGAATGGGAGTGGAGGGAGAGGATGTGGTTGTAGGTGAGTCACGTTTGCTGTCTTTGGGTGCAGGTGCAGGAGGGATAGGCTGTCGTGAGGTGGATGGCTGTTGGGTGGGTGGGTGGCTGCGTTTGTGTGGTGTGGAAGAGGGGGTGACAGACACAGTGGGAGAGGACACAGGGGACGTGTAAATGGCAGTGGGGGTGGTGACTGCACGTGTGCGGACTGGAGTGGAGGGTGTGCTGGTGATGGAAACACTGGCTGATGGTGAGGTGAAGGGAGGTGTGAGTGTAGACGTCACAGGGAGGGAGGAGGGAGACGAGGAGGTGGGGGTCACAGAGGTGGTAGTGACTGTTGGCATGTCTGCATCGGAATGTTGCGTGTGTGAATGTCTACGTGATCTGTGGTGCTTATGTTTGGATGAGCTTCTCTTGGGTGTTGAGGTGTGTGCAGGCTGGTCTGATGGTGTGGGTGGGACAGGCAGAGGAACAGGAGACTGGGAGGAGGGAGTTAGTAGAGGCAAGCAGGAGACAGGGACAATGGCTGCCGTCAGTGCTGAGGCCAGAGCCTGGAACGATCGCTGATGGGCAGCCTGACCCGAATGAATGCCCTCCAGGTACGCATTGCTGCGATGAACCTCCCTCTCCACCCCCTGGATGGCATTCAAAAGGGTAGTCTGCCCAACAATGAGCGTTCGGAGGAGGTCAATGACCTCCTCACTGAGGGCAGCGGGGGTAACAGGGGCAGGGCCTGAGGTGCCTGGGGCGAAGGAGATGCCCGGCTTCCTGGCAGAGCGGGCACGGGGCGAACGCGGAGGGGCTGCTGGGAGGGCGGAGATGGTGCGCTGGGTGGCGGCTGTACCTGTAATGGCGGGGGGCACGGATGGTGCCACCCCCGCAAGGGAGCCCCCTTCCGAGGACGTGTCCGTGTCGCTGCAGGCTCCAGTCGTCCCCGTCGTGGAGCTCCCCTCGCCCTCCGTCTCACTGGTCCAGTCTGACTCTGTGGCATGGCCCTCCTGGGCCATGTGAGATGCAGCTCCCTCCTGCCCCGATGCCACTTCTCCTCCGCCTGATGATGCTGATGCACACAAGCACAGAAAGACAAACAAAAAGGGGGGGGGAGAGAGAAATAAAGGGATATTGAGTACATGGATCTCCGGTACAGTTAGCGGACATGACAGACACAGATGCCCCCTGCACTAAGTTGCGCACTTGGGGTACGCTACGCATTCCGTGGAACATGGCCTACACGCCTAGAGTTGACAACTGCACCCATGGATGACACGGCCCAGGGATGGCTGTACTGACAAACTACTGAGGGTGGTGGCTGGGGACACAGGGGCTTACGGGGGTGCCCAGCCTACAGATATCGCCCTGGCCTAGGGGGACCCCCAGCCCTCCTCCCCCACCCAGACACCTCCACTGCGCGACAACAGAGTAGATAATGCTTGTACTCACCCCCTTGTGTCTGCTGTGCTGCCCTCACGCGCCCATCCAATTCAGGGTAGGCCACCGCCAGGATCCGGAACATCAGGGGGCTCAGTTGACGGCAGGCACCCCGCCTACGTTGGGAGGCCATCCCCAGCAGAGACTCGGCGGTCTTCTTGGTCCCGCGGCGGATGTCCTCCCACCTCTTGCGGCAGTGGGTGCCCCGTCGATGGTGGACCCCCAGGGCCCGGACTTCCTTGGCGATGGCACGCCAAATCCCGATCTTCTCATGGGCGCGGACCTATGTGACACGTACAGGGAGGGAGAAATACCACGTTCAAGTTTCTCAGCATTTTCCTTTCCAGTGGCCCAACGCCCCCCATCCCCGCCAGGCCCCCCGCCATGCCCAACATGCCCCCCATCCCCGCCAGGCCCCCCGCCATGCCCCCCGCCATGCCCAACATGCCCCCCATCCCCGCCAGGCCCCCCGCCATGCCCCCGCCATGCCCAACATGCCCCCCATCCCCGCCAGGCCCCCCGCCATGCCCCCCGCCATGCCCAACATGCCCCCCATCCCCGCCAGGCCCCCCGCCATGCCCCCCGCCATGCCCAACATGCCCCCCATCCCCGCCAGGCCCCCCGCCATGCCCCCCGCCATGCCCAACATGCCCCCCATCCCCGCCAGGCCCCCTGCCATGCCCCCATCCCCGCCAGGCCCCCCGCCAGGCCCCCCGCCATGCCCAACATGCCCCCCATCCCCGCCAGGCCCCCCGCCATGCCCCCCGCCATGCCCAACATGCCCCCCATCCCCGCCAGGCCCCCCGCCATGCCCCCCGCCATGCCCAACATGCCCCCCATCCCCGCCAGGCCCCCCACCATGCCCCCCATCCCCGCCAGGCCCCCCGCCAGGCCCCCCGCCATGCCCAACATGCCCCCCATCCCCGCAAGGCCCCCCGCCATGCCCAACATGCCCCCCATCCCCGCCAGGCCCCCCGCCATGCCCCCCGCCATGCCCAACATGCCCCCCATCCCCGCCAGGCCCCCCGCCAGGCCCCCCGCCAGCCCCAACATGCCCCCCATCCCCGCCAGGCCCCCAAGCCAGCCAGTGGCCCCAAATCCATATTGAATTAAACTCACTTGTTGGTCTGGAGGACCGTAGAGTAGCGCATACTGGGGAGGACCCCATCCACAAGTTTCTCCAACTCCTCTCCAGTGAAGGCAGGGGCCCTTTCCCCAGTCGCAGCAGCCATTGTCCCTTCCAGACCGAGGTCACAGCAACACTTGCAGTATAGGTCCTCTCCTGTGAAAGTTCAAGTCGCAAGTGGATAAGTAGATAGAAAATGGCGGTCACGTCCGCGGCGGTGCGTACCGCGGCGGTGCGTCCCGCCACCGCCGGCGCCCTTCGCCATTGGCTCCTGAAACCCATAGGCTTCAATGTTAACCAATGCGGCTTCACGCCGCGGTCTTCGCCCGCCGCCCGCCGCGGTGTGCCACGCCAGCGCATTGACCTCACATCCCATTGTCACACTTCACAGGTCAGGCAGCCGCCATTTCCAGGGCCCACATGGCTCAATTTCAACTGCGTCACACAGGCCTAGGCCTTGCATAGCCACTCAGACACGCCATTCACTGCATAGAGAATCGTATACTGTGCTAGCTGTGAGTACGTACCTGTGGGTTGCCTGACTGTGTGCTCCATGTTGTCCTTCCTAGGCACCGTCCGCTGGGTTGGGCGAGGAGACGGATGAATCCTCCCGTGTACCGACCGCTGGTGGACCTGTCGACAATGGAAGAACGCCACATTATCCTGACCTACCGTCTTAACTGTGCCACTATCCATGAACTGTGTGCCCAGCTGGAGCCCGACCTGATGTCCCCCATCCGCCAACCCACAGGGATTCCCCCTCTGGTGCAGGTCATGTCAGTACTACATTTCTTGGCAAGTGGGTCATTTCAGACAACCGTGGGAATTGCTTCCGGGATGTCTCAGCCCATGTTTTCGAAGGTGTTATCCAGAGTGTTGTCTGCCCTGATGAAATCCGTGAGGAACTACATCATTTTCCCTGAGGTGGGCGAATTGGCTACAGTGAAGGGTGATTTCTACGCCCTTGGACATATTCCCAACGTAATTGGTGCCATTGATGGGACCCATGTGGCTTTGGTTCCCCCAAGAGACAGGGAGCAGGTGTACAGGAACAGAAAAAGTTACCATTCAATGAACATCCAGGTGGTGTGTTTGGCTGACCAGTACATCTCGCATGTAAATGCCAAATTCCCAGGGTCAGTGCATGACGCCTACATCCTCAGGAATAGCAGCATCCCTTACGTGATGGAACAGCTACAGAGACACTGTGTATGGCTAGTGGGGGACTCTGGGTACCCCAACCTGTCGTGGCTACTGACCCCAGTAAGGAATCCCCGGACCAGGGCAGAGGAACGGTACAATGAGGCCCATGGGCGTACTAGGAGGGTGATCGAACGCACCTTTGGCCTCCTAAAGGCCAGGTTTAGGTGCCTGCATATGACCGGTGGATCCCTAATGTACTCACCTAAGAACGTGTGTCACATCATCGTGGCCTGCTGCATGCTTCACAACCTGGCTTTGCGCCGCCAGGTGCCTTTCCTGCAGGAGGATGGTCGAGACGGTGGTGTTGTGGCAGCGGTGGAACCTGAGGAGAGTGACGAGGAGGAAGACGACGGGGCTGAAACAGACAACAGGGACAGAATCATTGAACAGTACTTCCAATAGGACACAGGTAACATTTCAAAGATAATTTAGTAAATGTTAACTACTCTGCAGCATCTCTGCTGCCTGTCTATTTGCCCCAGTGTATGATGACTGAGTTTTGGCTTTTCCCTCCCTATTTCAGATCTGGGGTCCCCACTACGAGTCCTGTGCTTCGTTTCCCCATGGACTACAGCTTTGTGGCAGCTGTTTGTTGACTTCACCATGTACAAGGACATATTTGCACTGTCATGTCAATTACAATCTATTGAAATCACAGCCAGACTCCTGATATTTTGGTGCAAAATAGGTGTTTATTGAAGTGCTCAAAATGGGATGGGTGGTTTCAAGTGGGTGGGGGCTATGGTGAAGGAATGTCCATGGCAGAGTCCAGAGTAACAGTCACACAGGTGCATTGTCCAGAGGCCTGTGGAGAGATGGAGCATGGGCAGTTCAAGGATGGACAGGGTGACAATGTGGGACAGTGGGATGACATCAGGTGGTATCCTTTGCTGGCGGGGGTCTTGACATCCTACTCTGTCTTCTTGCGAGATCTCAGGGCCCTCTTGCGGGGTGGTTCTTCTCCTGCAGGAGGTGGGGGTCTGGTGGGCTGCTGCTGTGCGGGGGCCTCCTGTCCACTAGCGCCGGCGGAGGTGGATGGCTGTTCTTGGTCCAGGCTAGTGGCAGGGGCCCTTGGGTGTTGTTCAGTGTCCGCCCTGCTGTTTACGAGGTCCTACAGCAGCCCTACCATGGTAACCAGGGTGGTGTTGATGGCTCTGATGTCCTCCCTGTACCCCCGATAGTGTTCCTCCTGCAGCACCTGGATCTCCTGGAACCGGGCCAGTACCGTCGCCATCGTCTCCTGGGAGCGGTTGTATGCTCCCATGATGGTGGTGAGGACCTCGTGGAGAGTGGGTTCCCTGGGCCTCTCCTCCCCCCCCTGTCGCACAGCTGCCCGCCGAGTTGCCCTGTTTCCCTGGGCCTCTGCCCCCTGGCCGGTGTGCCCACTACCACTGCCCCCAGGTCCCTGTTGTTGTTGGGGTGGTGGGTTATCCTGGGTGCCCTGTAGTGGTAGACACACCGCAGATTGACGCGCCCTGGAGACAGAGGCATGGGCCCGCTGGGTGGGAGCTGTGCTGGTGTTCCCAGAGGGGTTAGGGTCTGTAGTGGCCTGTGCCTGTGTGAGGGGAACCGACTGTCCAGAGTTCCCCGATGGTCCGGGCTGGTCATCGGTGTCCAGATCGACAGAGCTGCTGTCATCGCTGACGGCCTCTTGGGTGGGGGGTGTGGATAATTCTGGCCCCTCCGCCGCGGTGTGTTGACGGTCGGGTCCTGCAGGGGTATAGAGGTATGGTTATAGTTTCAATGTGTGGCATATGGGTGTATCTGTGGGTTCCCGTGTCCCCAAGTGCTGGCATTCGTGTGTGGGGGCTTTGGTGAGGGTGGCTTGTGGGGGGGATGTGTATATGCATTGGGCATGCTTTGGTGATGGGTGTCCATGCTTAGTGGACGCATGCAGGCCTAGGTTTTGGGATGTGTGGGTTGTGATGGTGAGACATTGGCGGGGAATAGGTGTGCTGGGGGTGGGGGTGAGGATGGTGGTGGGGGTGAGGGTGGGGGTGAGGATGGGGGTGGGGGTGAGGGTGGGGTTCGAGGATGGGGGTGAGGGTTGGGGTCTGATTTGGCATGCAGGTGGGGGGGAAGCAGTATTGAAGCTTCAACTTACCAGTATCCATTCCTCCGCCGACTCCTGCGAGGCCGTCAGGATGCAGGATGTTCAAGACTTCCTCCTCCCATGATGTGAATTGTGGGGGTTGAGGTGGGGGTCCTCCGCCAGTCTTCTGCACGGCGATGTTGTGCCTGGATACCATGGAACGCACCTTCCCCCGTAGGTCGTTCCATCGCTTCCTGATGTCTTCCCGATTTCTGGGGTGCTGTCCCACTGCGTTCACCCTGTCGACAATCCTCTGCCATAGCTCCGTCCTCCGGGCAATGCTGGTGTATTGTATCTGTGTGCCGAACAGCTGGGGCTCTACCCGAACGATTTCCTCCACCATGACCCTGAGTTCTTCGTCTGTGAAGCGGGGTTGTCTTTGGGGTGCCATGGGGTGGTGTGTATGATGTGTGGGGTGGAGTATGTGTATTTAAGTGAGTTGAGTGTGGTGGTGTGTGTTGTTTTGTGTGTGGATAGTGTGTGGGTGATGGTGTTGAGTGGCTGTGGCTGTTATGTTTTGGATGCTGGTGTCTCGCTCTTGTCTTCTTTACGAATTTTTAAGCGTAGGGGTTTGTGGGTGATGTGGGTGTGTGTTTTATATTGTATTGTGTGTGGGAGTGGTGTGTGTATGTGTATCAGGTGTGTGGGATTCAAATCGTCCAATGTGGCTGAGTTTTGTTCGTTTGTGTGTATTCTGACCGCGCCGGTGTGTCCCGCCAATGGAATACCGCGTTTGAATGACCGCCGCGTGGATTCGTTGGTCGTAATGGCATGGGCGTATTTCTGTTGGCGTGACGGTGGAGGTTTGGTCACCTCCACCTTTCCGCCGACCGCTGGTCTGGCGGTCTGTTGTGGCGGTCGGATTTTCGGAGGTTTGCCTTCTGCGGGTCAGAATGACCGTGGCGGGTTTCCGCGACCGCGGCGGGATTATGGAGGATTTCTGACCGGCGGTAGGCGCCTTTTACCGCCGAGGTCAGAATGACCACCATAGTCCTTCCGATGAGGATGGGGATGTTGACGACTTTATAGAAGTGTTTATGCTTAATGACATCTTCACGTATGAACAAGTACAAGAAAAAAATATTTTAAAGTTAGAACAAGATCAATGTAAACCCCTGAAGTGAGTAATCAGCATAAATGGAGTGTCAGTGCATAAGTGGGCAGATTTGTGTTCTCCTTATACACTCATTGATAAAATGACGTGGCTTAAATTAGGACAGTGTGATTTATCTCGTTCCAACTTAGAATTGGTGGAGTATGGAGGCAACAAAATTCCCATTACAGGTTGTTTCCATGGGAAAGTGGTATTCAAGCAAAGAGAAACCGTGTGTTGGGTGTATGTAGTGGAGAATGGTCGTTGTTTGTTGGAATGAACGGAACAAAAGGCATTAAAAAGATCATTCGATCCCAATGATGAGGAACAAGTTTTGACTGTATTGCAAAAAGAGGCAGAAAGATGGAAGGTGGAGTTTCCTACCTTATTCAATAATAAATTCGGTTGCTTAAAAAAAGTTAATCATAAAATTGTGCTGAGGGATGCTGCAGTGCCAAAAGTGCATAAGGTGAAGTATGTAACAGTGGTGTTGAAAGATGCCTTGAAGGATGAACTGGCAAGATTACTTGATTTAGGTGTAATAGAGAAAATTGAATCTTCAGAATGGTTCAGTCCAGTGGTTTTAGCTTGAAAACCGAATGGCAAGATCAGGATGTGTGTGGACTTGAGAGATCTGAATGACAACACATGGGTGGACAGGCACCCTATCCCCAATATAAATGAATTGATGGCTGGTGTTCAGGGTGGAAAGATATATTCGACCTTAGATTCGTCAAATGCATACTGTTAGACCTGACAGCCTTAGGGTAGTCACCCCTAACTTTTTGCCTGCCTCCCTCCACTTTTTGGACACTGTTTTTGCTGGTTTATAGACTCTGCGCACTTTACCCCTGCTAACCAGGGCTAAAGTGCATATGCTCTCTCCCCTAAAACATGGGAACCTGGAATCATACCTGATTGGACTATTAATTTACTTATAAGTCCCTAGTAAGGTGCACTTTATGTGCATAGGGCTGGTAAATTAAATGCTACTAGTGGGCCAGCAGCACTGCTTGTGCCACCTACTTAAGTAGCCCCTTTTCCTTGTCTCAGGCCTGCCATTGCAAGGCCTGTGTGTGCAGTTTCACTGCCACATCGACTTGGCATTTAAAAGTTCTTGCCAAGCCTAGAACTCCCCTTTTTCTACATATAAGTCACCCTTAAGGTGTGCCCTAGGTAACCCCTAAGGCAGGGTGCTGTGTAGGTAAAAGGCAGGACATGTACCTGTGTAGTTATATGTCCTGGTAGTGTAAAACTCCTAAATTCGTTTTCACACTACTGTGAGGCCTGCTCCCTTCATAGGCTAACATTGGGGCTGCCCTCATACACTGGTGAAGTGGCAGCTGCTGATCTGAAAGGAGCAGGAAGGTCATATTTAGTATGGCCAGAATGGTAATACAAAATCCTACTGACTGGTGAAGTCGGATTTAATATTACTATTCTAGAAATGCCACTTTTAGAAAGTGAGCATTTCTTTGCACTTAAATCCTTCTGTGCCTTACAATCCACGTCTGGCTGGGCTTGGTTGACAGCCCCTTGTGCATTCACTCAGACACACCCCAAACACAGGGTACTCAGCCTCACTTGCATACATCTGCATTTTGAATGGGTCTTCCTGGGCTGGGAGGGTGGAGGGCCTGCCCTCACACAAAGGAATGCCACACCCCCTACTGGGACCCTGGCAGACAGGATTGAACTGAAAGGGGACCTGGTGCACTTCTTAGCCACTCTTTGAAGTCTCCCCCACTTCAAAGGCACATTTGGGTATAAAACAGGTTATCTGCCCTACCTCATCAGACACTTGCTGGAGAAGAAACCTGAACCAGAAACTACATCCTGCCAAGAAGAACTGCCTGGCTGCTCAAAGGACTCACCTGCCTGCTTTCTACAAAGGACTGCTGCCTTGCTGTTGCCCTGCTGCCTTGCTGAACTCTTGTCTGGCTGTGAAAGTGCTCTCCAAGGGCTTGGATAGAGCTTAACTCCTGTTCACTGAAGTCTCAGGACCAAAAAGACTTCTCTCTTTTACTTGGACGCTCCGTGCGCTGAAAATTTCGACGCACAGCTTGTTTCGTGGCGAGAAAAACGCCGCACACCGATCGACGCGACGCTCTTGGGACGATCGAAGATCCGACGCACGGCCTCGCAAGGACAACGCCGCCCGACCTCTAAAGGAGAAATCGACGCGACGCCTGCCGTGAGATCGTAATTTCAACGCGCAGCCCCGCAGATCGAAGTCTAGAGGATAAATCGACGCGACGCCTGCCGTGAGATCGTAATTTCGACGCACAACCCCGCAGACCGACGCGCAGCCAGAGAACAAGCAGGAAAATCCACGCACAGACCCGGGACATCTGGTAATCCCCGTGATCCACAGAAAGAGACTGTCCGCGCGCCGGAAAACGACGCCCGACTTCCCCGCGTGGAAAATAACGACGCAAGTCCGGGTGTGCTGGGGAGAAATCGACGCACACACCCTTTTTCCACGCACCTCTTCCCTTGTGGCCCTCTGGGGAGATTTTTCCACGCTAAACCAGGTACTTGTGCTTGAAAGAAACTTTGTTTATATTCTAAAGACTTAAGACACTTTGGGGGTCATTCTGACCTCGGCGGTAAAATGCCCTTACCGCCGGTCATAAGACCGCCATAACACCGCCGCGGTCAACCGCCACGGTCATTCTGACCCACAACAGCCAAACCTCCAAAAATCCGTCCTCCACTGCAGCCCGCCACATCGGCGGGCAGCGATAAACTGGAGATGACCAAACCTCCACCGTCACGCCAACAGAAATACGCCCATGCCATTACGACCCACGAATCCACACGGCGGTCATTCAAACGCGGTATTCCATTGGCGGTACACACCGCCGCGGTCAGAATACACACACATCACCAAAACACAGCCGCATTGGACAATTTGAAATACACACACCTGATACACATACACACACCACTCCCACACAATCAACTAACTATAAAACACACACCCACATCACCCACAAACCCCTGCGACCCTAATTACTGAGAGAAGGAGAGAGAGACACAGCAGACAATCCATAGCAAGACACACTGAGGCACACTACACCATCACACACACCACATAGTAGCACAAAGCACCACTCACCAACACACTCCTCATCACATACACCACCCCACACCTCACCCACACCACCCCATGGCACCCCAAAGGCACCCACGCTTTTCGGACCAAGAACTCCGGGTCATGGTGGAGGAAATCCTAAGAGTGGAACCCCAGCTCTTCGGCTCGCAGGTGCAGCACACCAGTATAGCCAGGAAGGCGGAGCTATGGCAGCGGATCGTGGACAGGGTCAACGCGGTGGGACAGCATCCCAGGAATAGGGAGGACATCCGCAAAAGATGGAACGACCTACGGGGGAAGGTCCGATCGATGGTCTCCAGGCACAACATCGCGGTCCAGAAGACTGGCGGCGGACCCCCACCCACCCCTCCCGAATTTACATCGTGGGAGCAAGAGGTCTTGACCATCCTGCATCCTCAGGGCCTCGCTGGAGTAGCCGGAGGAATGGACTCTGGTAAGTCCCATCTCAACTACTATATCCCCCCCACCCCACCAGCATGCCAACCTACACCCCCAACCCCCCAGCACACATCCTCCCTGACAATGTCTCACCAGCACAACCCACCCATCCCAACACCAACTCCTGCATGCCAACACAAATCATGGGCACCCATCACCTAAGCATGACCACTGCACTAACCCCTCCCCCCCACTAAATACCCTCACAACACCTCCCTCCAGGGAATGCCTGCACTGGGGGACAAGGGCACCCACAACACGCATGCTATTGCACACACAGAAATAATAACCAAACTCTCTTACCCCATGCAGGACCCGAACGACAACACACCAGCCAGGAGGGTCCAGAAGTGTCCATCCCACCACCGGAACAGGCCCACACTGAGGATAGCAGCTCTGTCGACAGTGAACCTGATGACCAGCCCGGACCATCAGGGACCTCTGGGCAGTCGGTTCCCCTCAGGCAGCCACAGGCCACACCAGACCCGACCCCCTCTGCCGACACCAGCACAGCTCCCACCCAGCGGGCCCATGCCTCTGTCTCTAGGACAGCTCAATCAGCGGTGTGTCTGCCACTACAGGGCACCCAGGCTAACCCAACACCCCAACAACAACAGGGACCTGGGGGCAGTGGTAGCGGGCACACCGTCCACGGGACAGAGGCCGGGGGAAACCGGGCAGCTCGGAGGGCTGCTGTGCGACAGGGGGTGGAGGAGAGGCCCAGGGAACCCACTCTCCAAGAGGCCCTCACCACCATCATGGGGGCATACCACCACTCCCAAGAGACGATGGCGACGGTACTGGCCAGGTTCACGGAGATCCAGGCACAGCAGGAGGAACGCTACATGGGGTTCAGGGAGGAGCTGAGAATCATCTGGACCGCAATGGGGACCATCGTCCTGGCCCTCAACAGGATAGAAGAGGCGTTGCGGGACCATGTGGCACCACACAGGGCCCCTGTCACTAGCCCGGACCAGGAACAGCCTACCACCTCCGCCGGCGCTAGTGGACAGGAGGCCCCAACACCACGGCAGGCCACCAGAACCCCACCTCCTGCTGAAGAACAACCACCCCGTAAGAGGAGCCTGAGATCCAAAAAAAAGACAGAGTAGGATGTCAAGACCCCCGCCAGCAGGACATACCCCCTGAACTCTTCCCACTGTCCCACATTGCCACCCTGTCCAACCATGAACTGCCTCTGCTCCATCCTTCCACAGGCAAAAGGACAATGCACCTGTGAGACTGAGAACTGGACTCTGCCATGGACATTACTCCACCCCCACCCATCACCCTTATAATCACATGTACCAATATCTAGCCCTGTAAATAAATCACATATTGCACACAAATCAGTTTGGAGTCATGCTGTATTATTAGCAAATGTATTACATATTACTGTTCAATATCTGTTCTGTCAATTAGTGATGACAACATACCAATGTCAATACGCTGTAGTTCATGGGCAAACCAAGCAGAAGTCAGGCACTGCGTCATACAGCACTGAGAAGGGAAGGGAAAATCAAAAATTACCCAAAAATATCTGGTGGGAACTACAGAAAGTACAGATGCAGGAGGCTAGAAGCAATTGGGAAATGGCGTGGGTGATTCTTACCTGGGTGTTACTGGAAATACTGTTGTATCACTCTGTCCCTATTGTCTGTGTCGTCCTCTGAGTCTTCCTCCTCTTCACTCTCCACAGGCTCCACGGCTTCTACAACACCACCATCTGGACCATCCTCCTGCAGGAAAGGCACCTGGCGTCGCAAAGCCAGGTTGTAAAGCATACAGCACGCCACGATGATATGGCACACCTTCTTTGGTGAGTACATTAGGGATCCACCTGTCATATGCAGGCACCTAAACCTGGCCTTCAGGAGGCCAAAGGTTCGCTCAATCACCCTCCTAGTACGCCCATGGGCCTCATTGTAGCGTTCCTCTGCCCTTGTCCGGGGATTCCTTACTGGGGTCAGTAGCCACGGCAGGTTGGGGTAACCAGAGTCACCTATTAGCCACACACGTTGTCTCTGTAGCTGCTCCATCACATAGGGGATGCTGCTATTTCGCATCACATACGCGTCATGCACTGACCCTGGGAACTTGGCATTTACATGGGAGATGTACTGGTCAGCCAAACAGACCACCTGGACATTCATCGAATGATAATTTTTTCTGTTTCGGTACACCTGCTCATCGTCTTTTGGGGGTACCAAAGCCACGTGGGTCCCATCAATGGCACCAATGATGTTGGGGATATGTCCAAGGGCATAGAAATCACCCTTCACTGTAGGCAAGTCACCCTCCTCGGGGAAAATGATGTAGCTCCGCATGAGTTTCATCAGGGCAGACAACACTCTGCTCAAAATCTTAGAAAACATAGGCTGAGACATTCCAGATGACATGGCCACTGTGGTCTGGAATGACCCACTGGCCAAAAAATGGAGGACTGACAAAACCTGCACCAGAGGGGGAATCCCTGTGGGTTGGCGGATGGGGGACATCAGGGCTGGCTCCAGCTGAGCACACAGTTCATGGATAGTGGCACGGTCAAGTCTGTATCGAAGTATTATATGGCGTTCTTCCATTGTCGACAGGTCCACCAGCGGTCGGTACACGCGCGGATTCCTCCTTCTCATCGCAAGTCCCAGCGGACGGTGCCTAGGAAGGACAACATGGAGCACAGAGTCAGCCAAACCACAGGTACGTACAGACAGCTTGCACAGTTAAAGAATGGCAATGGGTTGAAAGGCGTGTATGTGTGGCAATGCAAGGCCTAGGCCTGTGTGTCGCAGTCAAAATTAAGCCATGTGGGCCCTTGAAATGGCGGCTGCCTGACCTGTGAAGTGGGACAATGGGATGTGAGGTCAATGCGCTGGCGGGGCACACCGTGGCGGTAGGCGGTCGAAGACCGCGGCGCAAAGCCGCATTGGATAACATTGAAGCCTATGGGTTTCAGGAGCCAATGACGAAGTGCGCCGGCGGTCGCGGTACGCACCGCCGCGGTACGCACCGCCGCGGGCGTGACCGCCATTTTCTATCTGCTTAATCACTCGAGACCTGATCATCCACAGGAGAGGACCTATACTGCAAGTGCTGCTGTGACCTCGGTCTGGAAGATACAATGGCTGCTGCGACTGGGGAAAGGGCCCCTGCCTTCACGTCTGAAGAGTTGGAGAAGCTCGTGGATGGGGTCCTCCCCCAGTATGCGCTACTCTACGGTCCTCCAGACCAACAAGTGAGTACACCGGGTGCTAATGGAATGGGCTATGCTTGTGTGGATTGGGGTGGATGTAAGTTGGTGGGGTGGGGGGCGAATGAGGAGTGCAACGCCCGACAGATGAGAGCATGTGCCATATGGCAAAGTGGGTGGGGGGGGCCAATTACATCTAACATGCAGGTCATTGATGATTTCCTCCTTTCCACCCTGTACATGTCTAATAGGTCAGCGCCCATCAGAAGATCGAGATTTGGCGTGCCATCGCCAAGGAAGTCCGGACCTTGGGGGTCCACAACAGACGGGGCACCCACTGCCGCAAGAGGTGGGAGGACATCCGCCGCGGAACAAGGAAGACTGCAGAAACACTGCTGGGGATGGCCTCCCAACCTAGGAGGGGTGCCAGTCGCACCATGACCCCCCTGATGTCCCGGATCCTGGCGGTGGCCTACCCTGAATTGGATGGGCGCTTTAAGACATCACAGCAGACACAAGGGGGTGAGTATCAGCACATTCTCCTATCTTTCTGCGCAGTGGAGGCGTCTGGGTGGGGGAGGAGGGCTGTGGGTGACATTAGGCCAGGGCGCTTTCTGTAGTGTAGTCCTCTCCCTTAGGCATGGCCCTGTGCCCCCGGCCCCCACCTCTGTAGGGTGACAAGTACAGCCATTGAAGGTCCAGCATCTCCCATGTGCGCGTTTGACGTCTCTTGGCCTGTTGTCTTAGTCAGTAGTACTGAGTAGTGTACCCCGAATGCGCGGCTTAGTGCATTAGGCACCTGTGTCTGTCCTCTCCGCCAACGGTGTTGACATTGCATGCACTCAACCTGGTCTTCTTTTTTCTCCCCCCACCCTTTCTCTTCATCTTCTTGTGCATGTGTGCATTAGCATCATCAGGCGGAGGAGATATGGCATCGGAGCATGAGGGAGCTGCAGGACACAAGGCCCCGGTGGGCCCAGGAACAGACACCGAGGGCACCAGTGATCCGGAGGGCGAGGGGAGCACCACGACGGGGACCGCTTGTGAGAGCAGCGAAAGCGACACGTCCTCGGATGGGAGCTCCCTAGGGGTGGCGGCAACATCCGTGCCCCCCGCCTCTACAGGTACAGCCGCCACCCAGCGCACCAGCCCCGCCCTCCCAGCAGCCCCTCAGTCTTCGCTCCGTGCCGGTTCGCCAAGGAAGGCGCGCGTCTCCTTCGCCCCAGGCACCTCAGCCCCTGCCCCTGTTGCCCCTGCTGCCCTCAGTGCGGAGCTCATTGACCTGGTAAGGACGCTCATTGTTGGGCAGACGACCCTTTTGAATGCCATCCAGGGTGTGCAAAGGGAGGTGCAACAGAGCAATGAGTACCTGGAGGGCATTCATTCGGGTCAGGCTGCCCATCAACGAGCGTTCACTGCTCTGGCCTCAGCACTGACGGCAGCCATTGTCCCTGTTTCCAGCCTCCCTCTTCTGACTGCCTCCAGCCTGTCTCTGTCTCCTGTTCCTCAGCCTATCCCATCCACACCATCAGACCAGCCTGCACACACCTCAACACCCAAGAGCAGCTCATCCAAACACAAGCACCACAGATCCTGCAAACACTCACCCGAGCAACACCCAGATGCAGACATGCCAACAGCCACTGCCACCCCTGTGTCCCCCTCCTCCTCGTCTCCCTCCTCCCTCCCTGTGACGTCTACACTCACACCTGCATGCACCCCAACATCAGCCAGTGCTTCCATCACCACCTCACCCTCCAGTACAGTCCACACTCGTGCAGTCACCACCCCCACTGCCATGTACACGTCCCCTGTGTCCTCTCCCACTGTGTCTGTCACCCCCTCTTCCAAGACACACAAACGCAGGCAGCCACCCACCCAACAGCCATCCACCTCACGACAGCCTACAGCACCAGCACCTTCACCCAATGACAGCACACCTGACTCTCCTACAACCACCTCCTCTACCTCCACTTCCATCTCCACTTCTCCTACCCTTTACCTTGGCCTTAAAAAACTTTTCCTGGCTAACCTTAACCTCTTTCCCCCCGATGACCTCCCCCATCCATCTTCGAAGAGTCCCAAGAGCACCGCAGCCACCACCAACCCAGCTTCGGGTGTCACTGTTGTGCCTGGGTTCTGGAGCCCACCCTTTGCCAGCAGTGACACATCGATCAGCAGCAAGGACACGTCCAGCCCCCCCCCCGGCAAGAGGACCCGCAAAAACAAGGACCGCCGTGCGAGGACCGACAGGGCTGCCCCCAAGGAGCAATGTGCGGCCACTTCACCACCCACACCATCTAGGGGAGGCAAGGGCCCGAGAGCCCCATCAAAGGAGCGGAAGGGCAGCAGGAGCGCGGAGAAGGTGGACCCCACATGCCACATCCCAGCTGGGAAGGAGGACACTAAGGAGGCCAGGAGTCCGTCCCCGAAGGGTCCAGAAACGTCACGGTCCGAGGGCGACTGAGCAGGGAGTCGAGGCCAGGTCTGGCTCCCTTGACCTGCTGGATGAGCACCGCTGAACAGGGCCCGCGGTGCAGAAGAGCACCGCTGAACAGGGCCCCGCCGTGGAGAAGAGCACCGCTGAACAGGGCCCCGCCGTGGAGAAGAGCACCGCTGAACAGGGCCCCGGCGTGGAGATAGGCACCGCTGAACAGGGCCCGCGGTGCAGAAGAGCACCGCTGAACAGGGCCCCGCCGTGGAGAAGAGCACCGCTGAACAGGGCCCGCGGTGCAGAAGAGCACCGCTGAACAGGGCCCCGGCGTGGAGATAGGCACCGCTGAACAGGGCCCGCGGTGCAGAAGAGCACCGCTGAACAGGGCCCCGCCGTGGAGATAGGCACCGCTGAACCGGGCCCCGCCGTGGAGAAGAGCACCGCTGAACAGGGCCCCGCCGTGGAGAAGAGCACCGCTGAACAGGGCCCGCGGTGCAGAAGAGCACCGCTGAACAGGGCCCCGCCGTGGAGAAGAGCACCGCTGAACAGGGCCCCGCCGTCTCAAGCACCGCTCCGCTGGGCCCCGCCGTCTCAAGCACCGCTCCGCTGGGCCCTTCCTCTCAAGCACCGCTCCGCTGGGCACCGCCGTCTCAAGCACCGGTCCGCTGGGCCCTTCCTCTCAAGCACCGCTCCGCTGGGCCCTTCCTCTGAGGCACCGCTCCGCTGGGCCCTTCCTCTCAAGCACCGCTCCGCTGGGCCCTTCCTCTCAGGCACCGCTCCGCTGGGCCCTTCCTCTCAGGCACCGCTCCGCTGGGCCCTTCCTCTCAAGCACCGCTCCGCTGGGCCCTTCCTCTCAAGCACCGCTCCGCTGGGCCCTTCCTCTCAAGCACCGCTCCGCTGGGCACCGCCGTCTCAAGCACCACTCCGCTGGGCCCCGCCGTCTCAAGCACCGCTCCGCTGGGCCCTTCCTCTGAGGCACCGCTCCGCTGGGCCCTTCCTCTCAAGCACCGCTCCGCTGGGCACCGCCGTCTCAAGCACCGCTCCGCTGGGCCCTTTCTCTCAAGCACCGCTCCGCTGGGCCCTTCCTCTGAGGCACCGCTCCGCTGGGCCCTTCCTCTGAGGCACCGCTCCGCTGGGCCCTTCCTCTCAAGCACCGCTCCGCTGGGCACCGCCGTCTCAAGCACCGTTTATGGTTCACTGTGCCCACCATGCCTCCTCCTTGACCAGTGGAGACTGTCATCCACCTGATGGACTGTGGCTTTGCACTCCCCAGGATGGTCCAGTGGGCAGCCCACCCACTGTAGAGACATTGAGAGACTGTGGCTTTGCACTCCCCAGGATGGTCCAGTGGGCAGCCCACCCACTGTAGAGACATTGAGAGACTGTGGCTTTGCACTCCCCAGGATGGTCCAGTGGGCATGGTGGCTCCTCGTGGATCTGGCGTCGTGGACTCATGTGGCTGTGGTACCCCCCCTTCCCTTCCCCCTGAGGTGCCTGTAGTTTTTACATCTGATGCCCCTGCAGTGTTCTCTCCAAAGGACTCAGGTCTCCTGTGTGGGCTTTGCCCTTGTTTCTCAAGACTTTGGCCCACGGACATGCTGAATTCGTAGGATGTGCAGGACTTGGTACTTCAGTTATACACTGATGTGTATGTCATTAGTTTTGTTGTGGATATCTTTCATGGTTGTACGCTAATTTTCTGGAGCTTTTTGGTACATAAATATTTATTCCAAATATGATTATGTCCTAGCATTTTTCAGGGGTGTTTGGGTGGTGTCACTGTGACTTGGTCCTCTGCATTGGTGAGTACATAGTTGGGGGGTGGGGGGGTTGCATATGTGTGTGCCCGTAACCTTTCGTCCTCCCCCTCCCGTGTGTCGTAGGTGCAGTACTCACCGTTGTCGTCTGCGCCGGACTTCGTACTCGTGGATGAGAAGGTAGACGAGAGCAGGTAGGATGTTTAATTCGGGTTCCATGCTGTCCTCCTTCCTCCTGGAGTGCGTAGTGGTGAGCGTTTTCCCGTCCGTAGTCTGTTTTCGCCGTGTTTTTATCGGCGGTGCTCCCGCCCCGGAAAAGGTGGCGTATTGGTGAGTTGTAATAGTGTGGGCAGTACATTGTCTGCCGCCTGTCTGTTGGCGGTGACCGCCGCGCTGTTTGTTTGTACCGCCGTGGCGGTCGGAGTGTTAAGGTGGCTGTCTGTGTTGGCGGTTCCCGCCAGGCTCAGAATCCCATTTTTTTTACCGCCAGCCTGTTGGCGGGTTGGCCGCCGCTTTAACACCGACCGCCAGGGTTAGAATCACCCCCTTTGTATCACTTTTCAGTGATATCTCTACAATTTCCCATTGCAACTTTATTCTTTTTGACCTACAATTATCCTGATAAAATATTCTATATTTTTCTAAACACTGTGTGGTGTATTTTTGTGGTGCTATATGGTGGTATTGTATGATTTATTGCACAAATACTTTACACATTGCCTTCTAAGTTAAGCCTGACTGCTCGTGCCAAGCTACCAGAGGGTGGGCACAGGATAATCTTGGATTGTGTGTGACTTACCCTGACTAGAGTGAGGGCTTTTGCTTGGACAGGGGGTAACCTGACTGCCAACCAAAAACCCCATTTCTAACACATACCATCAAATTTGATGACATCCGAAATCAAAACAGTTGACATAATTTATCACACCTGAAGGAGCTTTTAGATTTTTACGCATGCCATACAGTCTGGCATCTGTTTTGGCAGTTTTCCAGAGAGTTATGCAGAATTAATTGGGCGAGCTTATGCATGTGAGATGCTTTTAGGATGATGTGTTGGTGTGGGGAGAAAATGTGGATGAGCATGACCGTGTATTGAGAAAGGTGTGCCAAATCTTGGAGGGAGCGGGTTTGACGGTCGAAGTAAACAAGTGTAAGTTTGTGCGTCAAAGTGTGGAATATTTAGGTCACACAATCTCTTGGGATGGCATGAAACCCAGAGCCAGTTTAATTGAGGCCATTGAAAAGGCACCTAGTCCAGTGAATAAGGATCAGTTGAGGTCATTTCTAGGTTTGGCAGAGTATTGTGCCAAATTCATTAAGAATTTTGTGGATATGGCACAACCTTTATTCATATTGATGAAGAAAAATCAGCAGTATGTTTAGTCGAGAGAGTGTGAACAAGCATTTCTCAAGTTTAAAAAGTGCATTGTTGATGCGGTCGAATTGAAACCGTTTGTAACACAAGATCATACTATAATTTCGACTGATGCTAGTATGTATGGGTTGGGGGCAGTGCTGATGCAAATTCACACGGGAAAGGAGCATATGATAGCATTTGCGTCGCAAACTTTGAAGGGAGGGGAAGCGACTTATTCTGCAAATGAAAAAGAAGAACCGGCTTCTTGTGGGGCATTCAGTAATTCAGAAATTATGTATGGGGAAGGAGAATCGCATTCTGCACAGATCATAAACCATTATTTGATATGTTTACTATGAAGGGTGCCAGCCGCGCATCATCAAGGATTGCAAAGTGGTTGTACAGACTGCAGGAGTATACGTTTAATGTGAAATACGTACCCGGTGTAGCAAATGTAAACACTGATTGTGTGTTAAGGCTACCAGTTGAGGTAAAGCTTGATAAAGAAGATGAAGAATGGTTGGTGGCAGATTTACAGTACAAAAATGCAAAGGCCGTAAGTGAAGAAGTATGGAAAACAGCGCTACAGGAGGATACTGAAATACAGACTTTGAAAAAGAATTTGAGCAAGCAATTTTCGGATTTAGGAGAGGAGGCCTGATTGGTAATAAATTAGAAGAATGTGTGGTCTGAATAATGAGAGCAGGACAATATGATGAGGAGAGGAGACAAATTGATTGTGCCGTACAAACTGAGACAGGATGTGTTGGAAAATTTGCATGATGGGCATGGGGGATGTCTGGTATGAAGAGGAAAGCGAGAGAGGATTTTTTGTGGCCAGGTATGGATAAGGATGTTGAAAGGTACGTGAGAAATTGTTTATGTTGTGCGTGTAGTAACAAAACACATATGTATGAGAGAACACCAGTTGTTCCTATTCCTTTCCCGTGCACCCCATGGCAGAAGGTGGGAATGGATGTGTGTGGTCCATTTGAATTGGTTGGAAGTGGAAAGAATTTTGTGATTGTTATGGTAGACAATCATTCTAAATGGCTGGAAGTTAGGGTGGTGAAGGACATTAAGGCAGGTATGATCTTAGCATTCTGTGAAGAGGTATAGAGAAGGGAATGTTATCCTGAGGAGGTGGTGACGGATAACGGTCCCCAGTTCACTTTGTGCGAATTTGAAGAGTATTTAGTAGGGTGCAGTGTTAAGCACATTAGAACTTCAGTAGCACATCCCAGGGAGAATGGTTTGGTGGAAATGTTCAATAGGGTTTTGGGTGAAAATATACAATTGTCACTCCAAAATGGTTTAGATTGGAAAAGAGAAATACAGAATTTATTGTGGAATCATTAGACAACTCCACATTCCCTGATGTTGGAGACGCCATTTATGTTGTTGAAAGGCAGGAAGCCGTGTACCAATGCTGTACCAGGTTGGATGGGTAGGGCAGGTAGAAAATGGGTAAGAGTCAGTTATGTCGAGTGGAGCGGATGCAAGGGAAGAACGATAGAAGGATGAAAGGTAAGGTGAAGGAGTGCAAGGTAATGGTTGGAGACGGGGTGCAGATCAGATTAAGGCAAGGTACAAAAAGGATTTGTCTAAGTGGCTGGAACCTAAACGTGTGGTCAGAATAAGGAGATTCAGTGTAGATTTAGAGGATGGTAGGAGGTGGAATGTGGTGAGTGTGGTTAAATGTAGTGGACAGGAAGTAAGAGGGTGGATGGAAACCCAGTATGGAAGGTCAGAAACAATGAATAAGGTAGTGTTAGAAAGAATGAATATGGAAAAGAGAGTGGTCAAGAGGCTGGAGTATCTAAGAGATTACACAGAGTAACTGAGCAGTATATAAGATGTATGTTCAAGTAGTATCTAAGAGATTATTACACAGAGTAACAGAGCAGTATATAAGATGTATGTGCAAGTGAAAGTGAATATTTAGTGGATTATGGTATATATAGTTTTGTTTAATTTATATTGCATTTAGTTTTGTCCCTTCCTCAGTGGTATTTCACTCATAATACTTTTAATGTTGTTATAGGGAGGGAGATATGTTTTATTCAGAGAGTATACGTTGTATTTAGATAGTGTCTTGGTAGTTGCTTGGCAACTAGGAATAGAATTTAGAATAAAGAAAAGAGATTGCAAGGTGGACTCAGTTGTTGCTGTGACCCGCCAGGGATTGGATGCATATATCTTGTCAAGAAAATAAATGAAGAAAGAAAAGCGAAATGAGCACCCGTGCTTTCTTTACAGACGGACGGACAAACATACATGTACGCTGAGGGGAGTGCTCTGTGCACTCCCCTCACGATTGTCACCACCATGAACGTTTAAAAATAAAACAATAGTAAACGTGGTTTATTATCATTTTATTTTTGAAGATCTTTCAGCTCCAGCTGTTGGTGGGGGTAGCGACACTTCTCTGCCCTAACAGAGGAGCCACCCCTGCTATTTGTGGCCCTATTTAATGGCCAGATGGGCCGATTTTTAATGCTGATATTACTATAAAAATGTTCTGCTGCAAGCAGAAACCTACGCAGTCTCCTGTACCATGGAAAACACCTATACAGTGTCTGTAAAAATCCAAAGCTGTCCCAGTTTGCAAATGTGTGACACTTTGTAGCTATCTGATTTGCTAAAGGGGACCACCTTTATTTTAGTACCTGGGTCTATTTCTGTCTCAGTCCAACCTTGTGTTGATTTGAATTCTGGGACATAATACTGAAATTTATACATGGCTGAGTTGTTATTAGTCATCTCTTGCAGACTGCTTACCATGAAACCGCCATTCATAATGTCCAATTAGGGTTAGTAAGACTCTGCGCTCCAACATCGGCTGACTGGAGAATCACAGTTTTGGCTAGCATTATGTCGTAAATCTCAGAATTTTTCTCATTTCGGAAACTATGTTAGCTGTGAACAGAAATAAATTAAAACATAGCTGTGAATCATTGTGGTACCAGACAGTTATCCTGGATCAGCCTCGTCCAAAAACCATTGGCTGTGGAGTGGACCTACAGAGCAGCTCTAGTAGACGTAATAAGGAGCACATCTAGATAGGTAGATGCTGTTTGACGGGAGAGTGATCCTTGCCAGAGTATGTGGATGGGAGCCAGATATTACAAACTTAGATTTAATGCATCCCATATCCATGGACTGATTACTGAGTAGAGGCTATTGCATTTCCAGAAGCGACAGTGCTAGAAAAACAGTAACACAATAATGTCTACTAATAATAGCAGCACGAATTCAGTCAGTCTCACCATCTTCATTCATCATTTACAATCTCATGAGCAAAATACTTCTGGAAAGTGTGGGTTTTAGTACAACAATGAAAAGGAAAACACAATAGTTGTATTATGGTGTTTAAAAACATGTGGTTTTAATCAACAAAACTGATGTAAATCTACAAAGAATAAATATACATCATGCTGATGTTTCTTAAAAGAAATCCACTAAGGTATTGTTATTAGTAAAGGAAAGGCCCCTGTGAGAGCCCATTAAGCAAACCAATTTTAAGTCCACATTCACCAGTGATAATTCTATAGAATGCATTAGCAAGCAGGGAACTGTAATATCACTGGTGATGTATAGGGATGTATGCCAATACAGCACATGTGTTTACCACGCCTGCCTTTTCTATGAAGGCTTAACCATGCATATTCCTATACCAAGCATGGATAAGTATTTTAAAGTAAGTGAAATCCATATATATATATTTTCAATAAAACATACCACATGTTACAGAGACATTATAGTTAGGCTGATGTTTTACCCTTACAAAACCATAGAAATTCAGCAGCTATATTTATACTTATAGTTATACACACATTAAGAAACTATAACTTGTTGCCCAAAATTACTTTCCGACATGTGTTATAGTTGCTTATTCTTGATTAATGTCAATTAATCTTCATTAATGGTGAATATCACGCATGGTGTAGAAAAAATATTTTAAACCCATAACTTGAGCCTCAAGGACCCCTATATTACACTCCTGGGGTCAGAGTACCTCCACCCTGACTCTTTATGCTACTTTTCATTTTGTTTTGAAGCCCCTGGGACCCTCTCCTGTAAGGTAAATTGGTGGCCAAAACATGCTGTTCAGGATGTGGCCAGCCAATTACAGCACTTCTGTTTGTATGCGCATTTGTGAATATTTGCAATATATTCGTAAGCCCAGATATTCAAATTTGGATTTTCTTTGAATTCTTGTAAACTACCCAATGAATTTACACCAAATAAGCGAAAGCGTAATCTATGTACTGAAAGCTAGCTTGTACTGAAAGCTAGCTTTCTGCCACATTTGGTGTAATGCCATCCAGTGATTCAGGCTGTGGTTGTGTCTAAAGGTCATAAGGGAATTAACATGGGAAACACAACTTTTTTGTCCCCTCTCTCTTTTTCTCAGCCCCTGCTTGATGGATCACCCAAAAATGTTCCGTGCACAACAAGAATCACTGGGGCACTTTTTTGGGAAAATTTCCTGAAGATTTGTCAAACTAATATATGTATATATATATATATATATATATATGTTTATTCACTTAAAAAATCCAAGGTTACAGAGACACCATAGTTAGGAGTAGTTAGGTTCTGAATTTACTAGCGCAAAACCAGAGAAATTCAGCAGTCATCGTTATAGTTAATGTTTCATTGATATTTTTATTGATGTTATAAGAGTGCTCATGAGTGCTGTAATATCTAGGGTATTTAGCAGTGCTTGATGAGGGCCTGAGTTATGGTGACCATAGGCCAGGCGTTATAGTTACTTGAAATAACTGTAACTTTAGCTGCTAAATTTCTCTGGTTTTGTGCGAGTAAATTCGGAACCTAATTATAGCATCCCTGTAATCTTTTCTTTTTTTCAGTACATTTCTATGTTTTTTTTTAATTCTATTTACTAACTATAACGTCCCTGTAACCTTTGTTTTTTAGTGAATTTCTATGGTTTTTTTTTACCGTAAAGTAATTTTCATTGCTATGGGCTTCATCATGAGTTCAGTGGACTGTTTACACCATCCTCCGAACTTCCGACAGGAAGGTTGCCGTCATACTGGCTTCCTCCCCGTCGAGCCCATTCAGAGTTTCCCGCTAGGTCAGTGGGCAGAAACCCGAGTTTCCGCCCATTGGCCTAGCGGGAAACAGCCTACAGAATTGTCTCTGACTCGTAATCGACCGCCGGCAATGCTGTAGGCTTCAGGGTGCCCCAGCACCCTCGCCAGTAGGTAGTAATAGTTAGAACCTAGCTTCCATGGGAAGAGCATTTTTATGGTCAATTCTGCAAGAGTATGCGCTAGCGCATGTGTCTCACTTGCAAGACACAGTTGTTTACAAAAATCACTTGGAGCCCTGCCTTTGTTCACCATTTTTGCAATTGATCATCACTCTTCTTTCCAGCATCCCTGATTGGCTATTTCAACCAACACGTCACTTCCAGCACTTGCAGTGGACCACGGGCCAAGCACAGATTCATTCAACTTAATCGGTGCACATCCGCTGCTCCCGCCGTAATTGAGGTACTATTTCTTCCTGCTGATCCTCAATAGCATTCTTTTTTTGGTTTCTCCATTGCAGGTGGTCATGATTGTTACATCTTCAAATGTGGTATCTCGTCACACTTCCCTGCTCACCGCAATCATATTTACATGTATTTCCCTGCAAAAGAAAACAATTTAGACCTGAAAAAGGAAGCATTACACAAAATTACTTTTAATTTTATTTTCATATTACAACAGTGCCTGTTTATATTTTTCCTTTGTAGTCTAATAATACCGCATAGCGTTCACCGTAAAAGTCTTCCCTTTTAGGATGGTGCGTTATTGAACTGCAAGAAGAAGTATTTACAATATTTTGTCCGTCCTATGTTTCATCAGTTGTTTTTGCGGGAGCGCACAAACAAGTACAAACATTTCCATGGCTTCCTGTGATTGTTAAGACAGACAGGCGAAAGCTGACCAAAAGATAGCAAAAACCTGCTTAAACAAATAAATCGATCAGCAACTACACAATATACTCAGCCTGTTACTAGTTAGTCACCTTCCTTAACTATCCAGCTGTTCAATTTCCCACTTGTCAATTAGGGCTTGTGTAGTGGCTCCACCTGTATGCCTGGGAAAGCTTTTTTTTTTTTTTACTTTTTTTCACCTTAGCCAGCGTATTTGGTGGAATCCTATTCACATTACACAAATGGAAATGCAGCAACACAGCCATTGTGGGAATAGATAAGACACACTGCTGAAAACATTGTAGTGGCTTGATTGAAACTATTTGAGATTAGCATGCATGCTTTCAAGAGGTTGGGGAGTAAGTGTGCAACTTGCTCTAGAAGGCCTATAGGCATTCTACTATGTAGATGGCTGCCTCATGGAAATCCTATCTTGGTAACATTCCTTCAAACTGCTGGACACACATAGGTGGTCATTCTGACCTTGGCGGTAAAAGGCACTTACCGCCGGTCAGAAGACCGCCATAACACCGCCGCGGTCACGGTAAACCGCCACGGTCATTCTGACCCGCAACTGGCAAACCGCCAAAAACCCAACATCAACAAAAGTCCGCCACACCAACGGCCAGCGAAAAACTGGCGATGACCAAACCTCCACCGTCACGCCAACAGAAATATGCCCATTCCATTCCGACCCACAAATCCCTGCAGCGGTCTTTCAACCGCGGTATTCCATTGGCGGTACACACCGCCGCGGTCAAAATACACACACCTTTACAAAACACTACCACATTGGACAATTCAAAATACACACACCTGAGACACATACACACACCACTCCCACACACCCAATACAATATAAAAAACACACCTACATCACCCACAAACCCTTATGACCACAATTGCGACTGAAGGCCAGAGAGAGACAGCACAGAATAGAGTAGACCATCACACAGAGGCAATTCACTACATCACCCACACAATATCCACGCACAAAACACCACACACCAACACACTCACCACACTCTACAACACATACCCCACCCCACACCTCATCCACACCACCCCATGGCACCCCAAAGACACCCCAGGTTCTCTGACGCAGAACTCAGGGTCATGGTGGAGGAAATAGTTCAGGTAGAGCCCCAGCTCTTCGGGACACAGGTGCAGCACACCACCATTGCCAGCAAGATGGAGCTATGGCAAAGAATAGTGGACAGGGTCAACGCTGTGGGACAGCATCCACGAAATCGGGACGATATCAGGAAGCGGTGGAACGACCTACGGGGGAAGGTGCGTTCCATGGTATCAAGGCACAACATCGCGGTGCAGAAGACTGGCGGCGGACCCCTACCTACTCCCCCAGTATTTACAGCATGGGAGGAGCAAGTCTTGAACATCCTGCATCCTGAGGGTCTCGCAGGAGTAGGCGGAGGAATGGACTCTGGTAAGTCAAATCTTCACTACTTCATTCCCCCCACCCTACCTGCATGCCAATTCATACCCCCACCCTCACCCCCACCCCCATCACACCAACTCCTTGCAAATGGCTCACCATCACAACCCACCCATCCCAACACCTAGCCCTGCATGCGTCCACAAAGCATGGACACCCATCACCAAAGCATGCCCACTGCACATACCCATCTCCCCCACAAGCCACTGTCACAACAGCCCCCACAAGGGAATGCCAGCACTGGGGTACACGGCCACCCACCCATTTCACGAAATGGCACACACAGAAGCAATAACCATACTCTTATACCCCTGCAGGACCCGAACGCCACCACACCGCCCAGGAGGGTCCAGAAATGTCCATCCCACCCCCAGAAGAGGCCCCCAGTGATGACAGCAGCTCTGTCTCCCTGGACCCAGATGACCAGCCCGGCCCATCGGGGACCTCGGGACAGTCGGTTCCCCTCAGACAGCCACAGGCTACAGCAGACCTAACCCCCTCTGGGAACACCAGCACAGCTCCCACCCAGGGGGCCCATGCCTCTGTCTCCAGGACACGTCAATCAGCGGTGTGTCCACCACTACAGGGAACCCAGGTTGACCCACCACCCCAACAACAACAGGGACCTGGGGGCAGTGGTAGTGGGCACACGGTCCAGGGGACAGAGGCCTAGGGAAACAGGGGAACTGGGAGGGCTGCTGTGCGACAGGGGGGGGACAGGCCCAGGGAACCCACTCACCACGAGGCCCTCTCCTACATCATGGGAGCATACCACCGCTCCCAGGAGACGATGGCTATGGTACTGGCCAGGTTCCAGTAGATCCAGGTACTGCAGGAGGAACAGTACATGGGGTTCAGGGAAGAACTGAGAAACATTAGTTCCGCAATGGGGACCATCGTCGTGGCTCTTAACCAGATAGTCACCACATTGCAGGACCATGTGGCACCACAAAGGGCCCCTGTCACTAGCATGGACCAAGACCAGGCTACCACCTCTGCCGGCGCTAGTGGACAGGAGGCCCCCACACAACGACAGGCCACCAGAACCCCACCTCCTGCAGAAGAAGAACCACCCCGCAAGCGGGGCCTGAGATCTCAGAAGAAGACAGAATAGGATGCCAAGACCCCCGCCAGCAAAGGATACCCCCTGATGTCATCCCACTGTCCCACATTGTCACCCTGTCCAACCTTAAACTGCCCCTGCTCCATCCTTCCACATGCATATGGACAATGCACCTGTGTGACTGAAAACTGGACTCTGCCATGGACATTACTCCACCATCACCCATCACCGTTTTTCAACCATGTCCCTAAATTTAGCACTTTAATAAAATCACTTATTGCACAAAAAATATCTGGAGTCTGCTTGTATTTTGAACAAATGTATTAGACAGAACGGTGCCAAAATGTTCAGTTACATTGTGATGACAACATACCACTGTCACACAGCTGTAGTCCATGGGCAAACAAAGCAGAGGTCACGCAGTGTGGCCCACATCTCTGAAAACGGATGGGAAAGTACCAACTCAGTTAACATAAACTGGGGGGAAACACAGACAGTAGAGAGGCAGGAGACTGTAAGTACATGTAAAATGGCGGTGTTGATTCGTACCTGTGTGCTATTGAAAATACTGTTGTATCACTGTGTCCCTGTTGTCTGTGTCGTCCCCGTCGTCTTCCTCCTCTTCACTCTCCACAGGCTCCACAGCTGCCACAACACCACCCCCTGGACCATCCTCCTGCAGGAAAGGCGCCTGGCGTCGCAAAGCCAGGTTGTGAAGCATACAGCAGGCCACAATGATCTGGCACACCTTCTTCGGTGAGTACATTAGGGATCCACCTGTCATATGCATGCACCTAAACCTGGCCTTCAGGAGGCCGAAGATCCGCTCGATCACCCTCCTAGTCCGCCCATGGGCCTCATTGTACCGTTCCTCTGCCCTGGTCCGGGGATACCTCACTGGGGTCAGTAGCCACGACAGGTTGTGGTAACCAGAGTCACCAATTAGCCACACACGGTGTCTCTGTAGCTGTTCCATCACATAAGGGATGCTGCTATTTCTCATGATGTACGCGTCATGCACTGACCCAGGGAACTTTGCATTTACATGGGAGATGTACTGGTCAGCCAAACAGACCACCTGGACATTCATCGAATGATAACTTTTTCTGTTCCTGTACACCTGCTCACTTTCACTGGGGGGAACCAAAGCCACATGGGTCCCATCAATGGCACCAATGATGTTGGGAATATGTCCAAGGGCATAGAAATCACCCTTCACTGTAGCCAAATCGCCCACCTCTGGGAAAACAATGTAGCTCTGCATGTATTTCATCAGGGCAGACAACACTCTGGACAAAACCTTAGAAAACATAGGCTGAGACATCCCTGATGATATGGCCACTGTTGTTTGGAATGATCCACTTGCCAAAAAATGGAGTACTGACAGCACCTGCACCAGAGGGGGAATCCCTGTGGGTTGGCGAATGGGTGACATCAGGTCTGGCTCCAGCTGGGCACACAGTTCCTGTATAGTGGCTCGGTCAAGTCTGTATGTCAGTATGACATGTCTTTCTTCCATTGTCGACAGGTCCACCAGCGGTCTGTACACAGGAACATTCCTCCATCTCCTCGCAAGTCCCAGCGGATGGTGCCTAGGAAGGACAACATGGAGCACAGAGTCAAGCAACCCACAGGTACGTAACCACAGCTTGCACAGAACACGATCCGCTATGCATTGAATGGCTTGTATGAGTGGCAATGCAAGGCCTAGGCCTGTGTGACGCAGTAGAAATTAAACCATGTGGGACCTTGAAATCGCGGCTGCCTGACCTGTGAAGTGTGACAATGGGATGTGAGGTCAATGCGCTGGCGTGGCACACCGTGGCGGTAGGCGGTCGAAGACCGCGTTGCAAAGCCGCATTGGTTAACATAGAACCCTATGGGTTTCAGGAGCCAATGACGAAGTGCGCCTCGGGCGTGACCGCCATTTTCTATCTGCTTAATCACTTGAGACCTGATCATCCACAGGAGAGGACCTATACTGCAAGTGCTGCTGTGACCTCGGTCTGGAAGAGACAATGGCTGCTGCGACTGGGGAAAGGGCCCCTGCCTTCACATCTGAGGAATTGGAGAAACTTGTTGATGGGGTCCTCCCCCAGTATGCACTACTCTACGGTCCTCCAGACCAACAGGTTAGTACACTGGGACCATGCTTTGTGGGCAATGCCTGGGTTGAGTGGGGTGAATGAACGATGGTGCGGAGGGGAGCGTATGAGGCATGCATCAAACGACAGATGAGAGCATGTGCCACATGGCAAGGGTGGGGATGGGGGGACACTCACATCGAGCATGCAGAAAATGATGATATTGTATTTTCTCTCCCTGTACGTGTCACATAGGTCAGCGCCCATCAGAAAGTCGACATTTGGCATGCCATCGCCAAGGACGTCCGGACCCTGGGGGTCCACAACAGACGGGGCACCCGCTGCCGCAAGAGGTGGGAGGACATCCGCCGCGGGAGCAGAAAGACCGCGGAGGCTCTGCTGGGGATGGCCTCCCAACATAGGAGGGGTGCCACACATCAATTGACCCCCCTGATGTCTCGGATCCTGCCGGTGGCCTACCCAGATTTGGATGGGCGCGTGAGGACATCACAGCAGACACAAGGGGGTGAGTACACTCTCATTCTGCTGACTATGCGCGCATTGGAGGTGTCTGGGTGGGGGAGGAGGGCTGTGGGTATCCCTAGGCCAGGGTGATTTCTGTAGGCTAGGCCCCTCCGCAAGGCATGGCCCTGTGCCCCCGCCCCCCACCTCTGTAGGGTTCCAAGTACAGCTATCCATGGCCCTGTGTCACCTATGTGTGCAGTTGTCGTCCATAGGCTTGTAGGCCAAGTCCCAATGATTGAGTAGTGTACCCCAAGTGTGCGGCGTATTGCAGGGGGCTTCTGTGTCTGTCCTCTCCGCCAACTGTGTTGCCAATGCATGCACTCAACATGTCTTTATTTCCCCCCCCCTTATTTGGTCTGCTCTTCCTGTTCATGTGTGCATTAGCATCATCTGGCGGAGGAGAAGTGGCATTGGAGCACGAGAGAGCTACATCTCACATGGACCCGGAGGGCCATGCAACGGACTCTGATTTCACCAGTGAGACGGAGGGCGAGGGGGGCTCCACAACGGGGACACGTGGAGACATCAGCGACACCGACACATCCTCGGAAGGGAGCTCCCTTGTGGTGGCGGCAACATCCGTGCCCACCGCAACAACAGGTACAGCCGCCACCCAGCGCACCAGCTCCGCCCTCGCAGCAGCCCCTCAGCGTTCGCCCCGTGCCCGCTCGCACACCAAGGCGGGCATCTCCTTCGCCCCAGGCACCTCAGGCCCTGCCCCAGTTACCCCTGCTGCCCTCAGTGAGGAGGTCATTGACCTCCTCCGGACGCTCATTGTTGGGCAGTCTACCCTTTTGAATGCCATCCAGGGGGTGGAAAGGGAGGTGCATGGGAGCAATGCATACCTGGAGGGAATTCATTCGGGTCAGGCTGCCCATCAGCGATCGTTCAACGCTCTGGCCTCAGCACTGATGGCAGCCATTGTCCTTGTCTCCTGCCTCCCTCCTCCAACTCCCTCCACCCAGTCCCACTCCCCTGTTCCTCTGCCTATCCCAGACACACCTAAATCAAATCAAAATCAAATCATTAACATTTATAAAGCGCGCTACTCACCCGTGCGGGTCTTAAGGCGCTAGGGGAAAAAGGGGGGGTTATCGCTGCTCGAACAGCCAGGTCTTTAGGAGTCTCCGGAAAGCGGAGCGGTCCTGGGTGGTCCTGAGGCTGGTGGGGAGGGAGTTCCAGGTCTTGGCCGCCAGGAAGGAGAAAGATCTCCCACCTGCCGTGGAGCGGCGGATGCGAGGGACAGCAGAGAGTTCGAGGCCAGAGGAGCGGAGGAGGCGGGTGGGGACGTAGAAGCTGAGGCGTCTGTTGAGGTATTCCGGTCCCTTGTCGTGGAGGGCTTTGTGTGCGTGGGTGAGAAGTCGGAAGGTGATCCTTTTGCTGACTGGAAGCCAATGCAGGTGTCTCAGGTGTGCGGAGATGTGGCTGCTGCGGGGTACGTCGAGGATGAGGCGGGCCGAGGCGTTTTGAATGCGTTGCAGACGATTTTGGAGTTTGGCTGTGGTCCCGGCGTAGAGGGTGTTGCCGTAGTCCAGGTGGCTCGTGATGAGGGCGTGGGTCACGGTTTTTCTGGTGTCGGCGGGGATCCAGCGGAAGATCTTGCGGAGCATGCGGAGGGTGAGGAAGCAGGTGGAGGACACGGCGTTGACTTGCTTGGTCATAGTGAGAAGAGGGTCCAAGATGAAGCCGAGGTTGCGGGCGTGGTCTGTGGGGGTCGGTGCGGTGCCGAGGGCCGAGGGCCGTGGGCCACCAGGAGTCGTCCCAGGCAGACGGGGTGTTGCCGAGGATGAGGACTTCCGTTTTTTCAGAGTTCAGCTTTAGGCGGCTGAGCCTCATCCAATCTGCGACGTCCTTCATACCCTCTTGTAGGTTGGTCTTGGCGCTGGCGGGGTCCTTGGTGAGGGAGAGTATAAGTTGGGTGTCGTCGGCGTAGGAGATGATGATGATGTCGTACTTGCGTACGATGTTGGCGAGGGGGCTCATGTAGACATTGAAGAGTGTCAGGCTGAGCAATGAGCCTTGAGGTACGCCGCAGATGATCTCGGTGGGTTCTGAGCGAAACGGAGGGAGGTAAACTCTTTGGGAACGGTTTGCGAGGAAGGAGGCGATCCAGTCCAGGGCCTGGCCTTGGATCCCGGTGGAGCGGAGGCGGGTGATTAGGGTGCGGTGACAGACGGTGTCAAAGGCAGCCGAGAGGTCGAGAAGAATGAGGGCGACTGTTTCACCGTTGTCCATCAGGGTTCTGATGTCATCTGTGACTGAGATGAGGGCGGTTTCAGTGCTGTGGTTGGTTCGGAATCCGGTTTGTGAGGGGTCGAGCAGGTTGTTGTCTTCCAGGAAGGTGGTCAGCTGTTTGTTGACGGTCTTCTCTATTACTTTGGCTGGGAAAGGCAGAAGAGAGATGAGGCGGAAGTTTTTCATGTCGCTCGGATCAGCCGTAGGTTTCTTTAGTAGAGCGTTGACTTCGGCGTGTTTCCAGCATTCGGGGAAGGTAGCAGAAGAAAAAGAAGAGTTGATGACGGTCTGGAGGTGCGGGGCGATGATGTCGTCGGCTTTGTTAAAGATGAAGTGCGGGCAGGGGTCCGAAGGGGCGCCGGAGTGGATAGAGTTCATGATGGATTTGGTTTCTTCTGTGTTGATGTGGGTCCAGTTGTTGAGGGTGATGGCCGGGGATGCGGGTTCGGTGGTGCTTGGTTGGGTCTGGTGTCCGAAGCTGTCGTGGAGGTCGCTGATCTTGCGATGGAAGAAAGTGGCGAGGGATTCGCACAAATCCTGTGAGGGCGTGACGGCGTTGGCATTGGCGCTGGGGTTGGAGAACTCCTTGACGATGCTGAAGAGTTCTCTGCTGTTGTGGCTGTTTTTGTCCAGTCTGTCGGTGAAAAAGTTCCTTTTGGCAGCGCGGATCAGGTGGTGGTGTTCGCGGGTAGCGTTCTTGAGGGCGGTCATGTTGTCAGCGGTGTGGTCCTTGCGCCAGGCTTTCTCAAGTTTTCTTAGATTCTTTGAGGGTGTTAGAGAACCAGAGAGGTTTTTTGGTGTTGGTCTGTCGATGCGTTGGTCAAGGTTGGACAAGGTTGTCTGCGCAGTTGGAGATCCAGTTTGTGAGGTTGAGGGCTGCGTCGTTGGGGTCGGTGGTGAGGGTGGGTTGGTTGGCGGCGAGTGCGGAGAGGAGTTGCTCTTCAGGGATCTTGTTCCACTGTCGACGAGGGATGGGTTGAGTGCGGAGGTGGCGGGTCTTGCGTCGGAATGTGAAGTGGACGCAGCTGTGGTCGGTCCAGTGTAGGGCGGAGGTGTGGCTGAAGAAGACGTGTTTGCTGGCGGAGAAGATAGGGTCGAGCGTGTGTCCGGTGATGTCGGTGGCGGTGTTCACCAGTTGTTTGAGGCCGAGGTTGGCGAGGTTGTCGAGCAGGGTGGTGGTGCTAAGCAGACACTGAAATTCTAAGTGGGGCCCTCTTACGGGGGCCCCTGCAGTGCCCATGCCATTGGCATGGGCACTGCAGGGGCCCCCAGGGGCCCCACGACACCCCATACCGCCATCCTGTTCCTGGCAGCCGAAACGCCAGGACCGACTTTCCGTTTCTGGGCGCGGCTGTACCGCCGCGGTCAGAATGCCCAAAGGAGCACTGCCAGCCTGTTGACGGTGCTCCCGCGGACCACGGCCCTGGCGGTTTTTACCGCCAGGGTCAGAATGACCGCCTTTGTTTTCTTAAGGCTGCTTTTTGTATTGTTTATGTTGTGAATGCTCCACTCAGGTGTGGCGTGATTCTTGTTTGTTTTCTTTTGCTAAAGAACCCCCAAAAAGAGCCCTTTGGCTGTTTGTCTTTCAAAGAATGTAGTGTGTTTATGCTGGCTGCAAAGGCATTTAATATACGCTTTCGATATTACTGAACAAGTGTGTGAAGTTTCACCCCCTCTAACTAGTGTTTTGTTTTGTGAGTGAGTACCTAACGGATAGTTTCATTCTGCTCCTTATTTTCTTGTGAAGCTGACACATTCATGTTACTTCAACTTCACCCATGTTCTCACTTAGACAGCAGAGAAAGTGTCCGCTTTATTTAGTGAATCACAACATTTTACATTTTTGGTGGGCTATCTGGCACAGTGCATTTTCTTAACAGAGAGCAGGAACCTTACTGGACTCTTACTGAACTAAAGAAGAGTAAGTTCTCTTTCGGAAGACAATTTTTCAAGCAGGGCTTTGACACTGTTTTTGTACTTTCACCAATGTTGAGCAATCTTTTCTTAACTAACTACAAACACATTCATAAAAATGATACATTTTCTTTATCTAGTGCTCATATCACACCAATATGTTTACTAAGAGTTGTAAATAAAAAATATTACTATTTATTAAATGGTAGTTAATTTTCCCACAAACAGAAGAGTGGAAAGGCGAGTGAGTATGGCCATTTAAAGTTATGTCAACACGGACAATGTCTCAGCTCCTAGAAACAATCCGAATATGACATGGCAAGTGGTTGAACCAGTGTCTGTAATGACACGGACTGTGGTGGGAACCCTGGGATAAATCCTGGTGAGATTACTGCTTGTGAACTCTATCACTGCACAGCTTGGAAGTAACAAGTGTTTAGTTTATTGACCCATTCTGCTAGTAACACAATAACATGCTTTCCTAGGATTGTAACTCATTTTTTATACTTAAATACCACATATTGTAACACCTCGCATTTGCAATTCTGTACAGAATAACAAAACATAATATACAAATATACTTACTAGAGGATCACAGACAGATTTATTAGCTTTGCCAATGCTTGTTAATAAATTGTTTCACCTAAGAACTACAATGATCCATTCTATTCCTCAAATATTTTTACATTAAAATATATTTTTATTACTGAGATATTTAGAACAATCTATCTCCAATTTGCTTAGAGTTTTTAACTGTGTCCAGTTTGCAAAACTACAGAAAAAGCATTTAACTTCTGTACTTGGGCTGGTAGGCATTTCCTTGCTCACATTTTGGCTTGAATCTATCGATTTAATGTCTTTGGTTTATTTTATTTTATTTGAAAACATATACATGTTACATGTAGACAGCAACATTTTTATTGTTAGTGACTTTTATAGTTTCAATGTCCACTGCACACATTTGCACAAAAATGACATGCATGCTTACAAAGGCAAGACATATTGCTTTGCCGATGCTTGTTTGTTTTTCCAATAACTTTGGCACCGCAAGAAAAATCTTCATAGAATAAAAAAAATATATACTTCAGTTGGTTCAGTTGCTGTCTTGAAAGTTTTGGGGTGATCCGTCTAGAGGGGCCAAGAAACAAGGGGGTTCCCAATACAATCTTTCCTAATGCATTTTCCAATATGGATTTTGAAACACGACTACAGCCCGAACCGCTGTGTTCGAAAGCTAGTTCTTGGTCCAGAAAGCCTGTGTTTTTGTGATTTGGTGTAGATCCCTTCAGTAGTTTTTACAATATTAAAGGTTTAAACATATAGATATCTAGGGATGCTAATCTCTATGGACTCAACTGTCCCAGAGTTGATATCTAATTGGATGACAACACTTCAACAAAGAAGTGTTGGCAGCCTTTTTGGGACCCGGCTTCAGCCAAGTCACACAAAAAAAGAAAAGGGGCCATGGTAGGGACCCCCAGGGACCACCATCTCCCCAGGGCTCTGGTTATCAATTATGAGGGGGTGCCAGCGTGCGCCTCTGTGATCCAGGGACTCCCACTTCCCTGGGGCCAAAGTTAAACAATTAATGCGTGGGGCCCCACAACCCAGGGACCACCACCTCCCTGGGGCAAAGGACCATAAAATAATGTGTGGGCCCCTCAGCAGCCCCAGGGAACACAACCTCCCCTGGGCAATTTATATAATTTATGGAGGGGGCACACAGCCCCGTACCCCAAGGACCACCACTTCCCTGGGGCAATACAAATCGTTAATGGGGTTGCTGTGTGGCCTACTCACCCTGGGACCTCCACCTCCCAGGGGCTGCAATGAAATAGCTAAGGGGGTCTGTCCCCAAACCCGGTCCTAGGGACTACCAACTCCCTGAAGCTAAAATAAATGTTGGAGGGTCCTGGGGACTGCCACCCGCTCCCCCACAGAGCCGGCTCCTGCTACCTCCTGAGGTGCCCACCCTAGAGAGAGAGCTGTTTGCTTTTGCTTGGTGGGAGCAGACAGTTACCATCAAGCAAAAGGAAACATAACTCCACTTTCAGGAGCTATTAAACAACTACTGCTTGAGGATGGCTGTTCATCTGTTTCCCTGCATGCAAATATGCTTGCAAGGAAACAGATGAAAAGATTGCTCCCGCAAGCAGGGAGCTGCTAATTAAATTCTCTCTTCCATCTCAAAATGGGTGGTTATAGGCCAAAGACCTTGTATGGTGTGGAATTGGGTGGTTATAGGGGGTGGCCTGCGGCCTCTGGCCGCAGGCCTGGCCCTGCAGCCAACCCCTGCCACTCATGGGCATGAACGGTGCAGGGTTGGGTGGGTATAGGGGCTTGGCTGCAGGGCCCTGCATGCAAACTATGCCTTGCATTTGTGGTGGTGGTTGAATGAACATTTAGGGTGTCATTACAACATTGGCGGTAAAAGCCGCTTACCGCCATGCAGAAGACCGCCAACACACCGCCACGGCCGTGGAATTCCGCCACAGCTATTACGTCCCACATCTCGAAATCCGACAAAATTCAGACACCCACACAAGTCCGTCACACCAAAGGTCAGTGATAAACTGGCGAAAACAAAACTTCCACAGTCACGCCAACAGAAATACGCCCACACTATCACAACACACTAATCCACACGGCGGTGTTTCAACCGCGGTATTCCATTGGCGGTACACACCGCCGCGCTCAAAATACACACACATTTACAAAACACAACCACAATGGACAATTCGAAATACACACACCTGATACACATACACACACCAATCCCACACACCCAATACAATATAAAACACACACCCACATCACCCACAAACCCCTACGACCACTATTACAGAGAGAAGGCTAGAGAGAGACACTACAAACTACTTCTAAGCATCCACAGGCACACCAGACCATCACCCACACTACTTCCACGCACAAAACACCACACACCACTACATATCACCACACTTATCACCACATACACCACCCCACACATCACCTACACCACCCCATGGCACGGCAAAGACACCCCAGGTTCTCAGAGGAGGAGCTCAGGGTCATGGTGGAGGAAATCGTCCGGGTAGAGCCACAGCTATTTGGAGCACAGGTGCAGCACACCTCAATTGCAAGGAAGATGGAGCTATGGCGAAGATCTGTCGACAGGGTCAACGCAGTGGGACAGCACCCAAGAAATCGGGACGACATCAGGAAGAGGTGGAACGACCTATGGGGGAAGGTGTGTTCCGTGGTCTCAAGACACAACATCGCGGTACAGCGGACTGGCGGCGGACCCCCACCTCCTCACCCACAACTAACAACATGGGAGGAGCAGGTCTTGGCGATTCTGCATCCTGAGGGCCTCGCAGGAGTCGGTGGAGGAATGGACTCTGGTAAGTCAAATCTTAACTATCATATCCCCCACCCTACCTGCATGCTATCACAGAACCCCACCCTCGCCCCCTCCCCTATCACTCCAACTCCTCACAAATGTACTAATAACACTAACCACACATCCCAATACCAAGCCCTGCATGACACAACAAAGCATGGACACCCATCACTAAAGCATGCCCACTTCACATACCCATAACACCCCCCTCAACCATCATCACACAAGCCCCCACACAGGAATGCTAGCACTGGGGTACACGGTCACCCACCCATTGCACACCATGACACACACAGATGCAATAATCCAGCTTTTACACCCCTGCAGAACCCCTACCCAACGTCACCAGACAGGAGGGTCCAGACATCTCCACCCCACCCACAGAAGAGGCCCACAGTGATGACAGCAGCTCTGTCCAACTGGATCCAGATGACCAGCCCGGACCATCGTGGGCCTCTGGACAGTCGTTCCCCACACCCAGTCACAGGCCACCACAGAGCTTCCACCCTCTGGTAACACCAGCACAGCACCCACCCAGCGGGCCCATACCACCGTCCCCAGGACACGTCAATCAGCTGTGTGTCCACCACTACAGGGAACCCAGGATAACCCACCACCCCAACAACAACAGGGACCTGGGGGCAGTGGTAGTGGGCACACGGTCCAGGGGACGGAGGCCCAGGAACACAGGGGAACTGAGAGGGCTGCTGTGCGACAGGGGGCGGACAGGCCTAGGGAACCCACTCTCCATGAGGCCCTCTCCTCCATCATGGGAGCATACCACCACTCCCAGGAGACGATGGCAAAGGTCCTGGCCAAGTTTCAGGAGACCCAGCGCATGCAGGAGGAATAGTATTTAGGCTTCAGGGAGGAACTCAGAACCATCAGCTCCGCCATGGGCACAATCGTAGGGGTGCTGAAAGAAATACTCAACACCAGGCGGGACACTGTGGCACTACAAGGGGCCCCTGACACTAGCCTGGACGATGAACTGCCCACCACCTCCGCCGGCGCTAGTGGACAGGAGTCACCGCCACAGGACCACCACACCAGCATCCCACCCCCTACAGACGGTGAACCACCCCACAAGCAGTCCCTGAGATCCAGGAACAAGACAGATGCCAATGACCCCCGCCAAGAAATGAGACCACCCTGATTGTCATCCCACTGTCCCACTTTGTCACCCTGTCCATATTGAAACTGCCCCAGCTCCACTTCCTATGCCCATATGGGCAATGCACCTGTGAGACTATTATACTGGACTCTGCAATGGACATTCCTCCACCATCACCCCTCACCATGTTACAACCCCCCTCCAATATTTAGCACTTCAATAAACACCCTTGAAGCACAAAACAATCTGGAGTCAGTCTGTGATTTTGAAAATGTGTATTAGCAATGACAGTGACAAAATGCGTTTTCAAATGTAATGTCAACATACCTATGTCACACATCTCAAGTCCATGAGGAATCTAAGCAGATGACAGACGTTGGAAACCACACCTGTGAAACCGTAAGGGAAATGTACAACTCATTTACCATATACTGGTTGAAATCGACAGACAGGATAGAGGTAGAAGTGTGAAAGTACTTGTAGTAGGCAGGAATGTGTTCTCACCTGTGAAATATTGCTGGATAACTGAGTCGCTGTTGTCAATGTCTTCTTCCTCTGCTTCCTCCTCATCACTGTCCACAGGCTCCACAGCTGCCACAACACCGTCATCTGGACCATCCTCCTGCAGAAAAGGCACCTATCGTCGCAAAGCCAAGTTGTGAAGCATACAGCAGGCCACGATGATCTGGCACACCTTCTTTGATGAGTAGAATAGGGATCCACCTGTCATATGCAGGCACCTGAAACTGGCCTTCAGGAGGCCGAAGGTGCTTTCGATCACCCTCCTAGTCCGCCCATGGGCCTCATTGTAGCGTTCCTCTGCCCTGGGATTCCTCACTGGGGTCAGTAGCCATGACAGGTTGGGGTAACCAGAGTCCCCTAATAGCCACACCCGGTGCCTCTGGAGTTGACCCATCACATAAGGGATGCTGCTATTCCGCAGGATGTAGGCGTCATGCACAGAGCCAGGGAACATAGCAGTTACCTGGGAGATGTACTGGTCTGCCAAACATACCATCTGTACATTCATCGAATGATAACTTTTCCGGTTCCTGTACACCTGTTCACTCCTGTGGGGGGGATCAGAGCTACATGGGTCCCATCAATGGCACCTATGATGTTGGGGATATGTCCAAGGGCATAGAAGTCACCTTTAACTGTAGGCAAATCCTCCACCTGAGGGAAAACGATGTAGCTCTGCATGTGTTTCAGCAGGGCAGACAACACTCTGGACAACACGTTGGAAAACATAGGCTGGGACATCCCTGATGCCATGGCCACTGTTGTTTGAAATTACCCACTTGCAAGGAAATGGAGCACTGATAGCACCTGCACTTGAGGGGGGATTCCTGTGGGATGGCGGATAGCTGACATCAGGTCAGGCTCCAACTGGGCACACAGTTCCTGGATTGTGGCACGGTCAAACCTGTAGGTGATGATCAAATGTCTTTACTCTATTGTTGACAGGTCCACCAGCGGTCAGTACACCGGAGGATTCCGCCATCTCCTCACATGTCCCAGCAGACGGTGCCTAGGAATGACAACAGCGACCACAGAGTCAAACAACTCAGAGGTATGTACCCACAGTCTACACAGAACACCATTCATACACAAAATATGTCCTGTATTTGTGTTGTGTGACAAGGCCTAGGTCTGTGTGACGCAGTTGGTAATTAGGGCATGTGGGCCCCTGAAATGGCGGCTGCCTGACCTCTAAAGTGGGACAATGGGATGTGAGGTAACTGCGCTGGCGTTGTACACCGTCGCGGTAGGCGGTCGAAGACTGCGGCGTAATGCTGCATTGGTTAACATTGGACCATCTGGGTCCCAGGAGCCAATGACGATGTACGCTGGCGGTTATGGTACGCACCGCCGTGGACGTGACCGCCGCAGACGTGACCGCCATTTTCTATCTGTTCAATCACTCGATACCTGATCTTCGACAGGAGAGGACCTACACTGCAAGTGCTGCTGTGACCTCAGTCTGGAAGAGACAATGGCTTGTGCGTCTGGGGAAAGGGCCCCTGCCTTCACTGCAGAGGAGTTGGAGAAGCTTGTGGACGGGGTCCTTCCCCAGTACACGCTACTCTACGATCCTCCAGACCAACAGGTAAGTACACAGGGAGCATGTTGTATGGGCTATGCCTGTGTGGAGAGGGCTGGTTGTAAGAATGAAGGGGGCACAGTTCTGCATGCATGAAGGACTGTGAATGCATGTGCCACATGGCAAGGGTAGGGATGTGGGCCACTCACTTAGACGGTGCAGTTGTTAATGACTCCTCTTCTTCCCCTGTACATGTCATGCAGGTCAGCGCCCACCAGAAGAAGGATATTTGGCGTGCCATCGCTAAGGACGTCCGGACCCTGGGGGTCCAAAACAGAAGGAGCACCCACTGGCAGAAAAGATGGGAGGACATTTGCCGCTGGAGCAAGAAGACGGCGGAGGCTCAGCTGGGGATGGCCTCCCAACGTGGGAGGGGTGCCCGTCGAATCATGACCCCCCTGATGTTCCGGATCCTGGCGGTGGCCTACCCTGAGTTGGATGGGTGCTTGAGGGCATCACAGCAGACACAAGGGGGTGAGTACAACATCATTCAGCGGACTTTGCGTGCAGTGAAGGTGTCTGGGTGGGGGAGGAGGGCTGTGGGTTTCCCTAGGCCAGGGCGAGTTCCGTAGGCTAGGCCCCTCTGTAATGTAGGCCATATGGCACCCCACCTCTGTAGCGTGCCAAGTACAGGTATTCATGCCCCTGTGTCATCTATGTGTGCAGATGTCAACCACAGCCATGTAGGCCATATCCCAGGAACAGGAATTGCATCTGTAGAGCCCAACAGCGTGACGTAGTGCAGGGGGCTGCTGTGTCTGTATTGTCCGCCAACGGTAGTGGGAAGCCATGCACTCAACCTGTCTTTCTTCTGTTGTCGTCCCCTTTTTGTGGTCTCCCTGTTCTTGTGTGCATCAGCATCATCAGGCGGAGGTACAGTGGCACCGGAGCACGAGGGAGCTGCATCCCACATGGCCATGGAGGCCTACACCACGGACTCAGAATACACCAGTGGGACGGAGTGCGAGGGGAGCACCACAGCGGTCACAGGATCTGCAACCAGCGACACAGACTCGTCCTCCGATGGGAGCTCCCTTGTGTTGGCGGCAAAATCTGTGCACCCCACTTCTACAGGTACAGCCGCCACCCCCCCCTACCAGCACCGCCCTCCCAGCAGCCCCTCAGCGTTCGCCCCGTGCCCGCTCACCCAGGAGGGTGGGCATCACCTTCGCCCCAGGCACCTCAGCCCCTGCCCCAGTCACCTCTGCTGCCCTCAGTGAGGAGGCCATTGACCTCCTCAGGTCACTCACTGTTGGGCAGTCTACCATTTTGAATGCCATCCAGGGTGTAGAAAAGGAATTGCAACACACAAATGCATTCCTGGAGGGCATTCATTCTGGTCAGGCTCACCCTTCATCGAACCCTGCAAACTCTGGCCTCAGCACTGATGGCAGCCATTGTCCCTGTGTCTAGCCTCCCCCCTCCAACTTCCTCCACCCCAACCCAATCCCCTGTACCTCAGCCTATCCCAAGCACACCTACAGACCAGCATGCACACACGTCAACACACAAGGGAAGCTCAGGCAAACATAAGCACCACACATCCTACAGGCACTCACGAAAGCATCACACACATACAGACACACCAACATCCACTGCCCCCACTGTGTCCCCCTCCTCGTCATCTCCCTCCTCCCTCCCAGTCTTGTCTACACTCACACCTGCATGCACTACCACTACAGCCACTACGTCCCGCACCAGCACATCCACCACCACACCCCGCTCATGTGCACTCACCACCCCTACTACCATTTACATGTCCTCTGTGTCCTCTCCCAGTGTGTCTGTGACGCCCCCTCCAAAGATACACAAAGAGCAGGCACACACCCACCCAACAGCCATCCACCTCACGACAGCCTCCAGCCCATGCACCTGCACCCAAATCCACAAAACTTACACCTCCTACAACCACCACCTCTTCCTCCACTCCCAAACCCCCTCCATCTACTCATCCCAGTGTCTCAAAAAAACTTTTCCTGGCCCCCCTTAACCTATTTCCCGCCACCCCCTGTCCAACTCATAGGTCCTGTACTAGCACCTCAGCCAAAAAATCTCTGGGACCAGTGGTGCCTGTTGTTACAGGTATGTGGAGTGCACCGGCCACCAGGACAGCCAGTGTGGCACGGAGCCACATCACAGCCACTCCGCCCCCCCTGTGAAGCACCAGAAGATGGACAGTGCCCGGCGGGAGAGGGGGAAGACTCCAGCCAGCAAAGCCCCTCACAAGGGTCCCGGGGGGAGTGTCGACTCAGCTGTGACTCCTCCCAAGGTGGGGAAGGGGCAGAAGGAATCTCCAAAGTCTGGGAGGAGCAGCACCGCGGAGAGGACCGCCATCATCCCCGCTGCCCAGGAGGCCACCGCCAGCCCCATCGTCACTGGCCAGGAGGCCACCGCCAGAGTCACTGCCCAGGAGGCCAGCCCCATCGTCACTGGCCAGGAGGCCACCGCCAGCCCCAGAGTCACTGCCCAGGAGGCCACCACCATCCCCAGAGTCACTGCCCAAGAGGCCACCGCCAGCCCCATCGTCACTGCCCAGGAGGCCACCGCCAGCCCCAGAGTCACTGCCCAGGAGGCCACCGCCAGTCACATCGTCACTGCTCAGGAGGCCACCGCCAGCCCCAGAGTCACTGGCCAGGAGCCCACTGCCAGCCCCAGAGTCACTGCCCAGGAGGCCACCACCAGCCCCAGAGTCACTGCCCAGGAGGCCACCGCCAGCCACAGCCCAGCTGGCCAGGAAGGCCCCGCAAGCCACAGCCCAGCTGACCCATGAAGGACCGCCAGCCACAGCCCTTCCTTGAAATGAAGGACCGCCTTGGCAAGCACCGCTGAACAGGCCAGGGACTGCTGAACAGGGCAAAGACCGCCATGGAATGCACCGCTGAACAGGTCTGACACTGGCAACGCAAGCACCGCTGAACAGGCCAGGGACCGCTGAACAGGGCAAAGACCGCCATGGAATGAACCGCTGAACAGGTCTGACACTGGCAACGCAAGCACCGCTGAACAGGCCAGGGACCGCTGAACAGGGCAAAGACCGCCATGGAATGCACCGCTAGCCCATATGCGGCAGGGGCAGTGACGCAACTGAGACTGTCACGGGGTATGTGCTCCAGAACCAGTGGAGACTGTTATCCACTTGAGAGACTGTGGCTTTGCACACCCCAGGATGGTACAGTGGGCAAACCACCCACTGTAGAGAATTGAGAGACTGTTGCTTTGCACTCCCCAGGATGGTACAGTAGGCAACCCACCCACTGTAGAGACTTGAGAGACTGTGGCTTTGCACTCCCCAGGATGGTACAGTGGGCAACCCAGCCACTGCAGAGACTTGAGAGACTGTGGCTTTGCACTCCCCAGGATTGAACAGTGGTCAACCCACCCACTGTAGAGACTTGAGAGACTGTGGCTTTGCACTTCCCAGGATGGTACAGTGGGCAACCCACCCACTGTAGAGACTTGAGAGACTGTGGCTTTGCACTCCCCAGGAGGGTACAGTGGGCAGTGGACCCACTGGAGAGACTTGTGAGACTGTGGCTTTGCACTCCCCAGGATACATCAATGGGCATGGAGCCCCCTTGTGGATCTGGCGTGGTGCACTCATCCGGCTGAGGTGCCCCCCTTCCCTTCCCCCTGAGGTGCCTGTTGTATTTCTATCTGATGCCCCTGCAGTGTTCTCTCCGTTTTGATCAGGTATCTTGTGTGGGCCTTGCTCGTGCATTTTGGGCCCAGTGGTCCACGGACAATGAATGGTGCATTACCTGCACTACTAATCGTGGTGTATATTTTGTTTAATGTGTATATATATATGTATAAATTTGGTTACTGTATTTTTATATATTACAATGGTTACACTCATTTCCTTTTGTCTTTGCATTCTTCCGGGAGGGTTGGGGGTTGTTACTGTTGGATATGCATTGGTGTGTGTGTTGTAGTGGGTTAGGGTCGGGGTGGGGGTTGGGATGTTGGTTGTGTGTGTCCCTGTGTTTTTGCCTCCCCCCTCCCCTATGTCATAGGTGCAGTACTCACCGTGGTCTTCGCCGCCGGTGTTGATGATCCTCGTATAGGAGCAGGAAGACTATCGCTGGCAGAATATGGAGTTCCGGCTCCATGGTGTCGTCGTTCCTCGTGGAGTGTATAGAGGTGAGCGTTTTCCCTTTGAAATGGCTGTTTCCGCCGTGTTTTTATCCGCGGTGAATCCGCCCCGGAAAAGGTGGCGGATTGGTAGGTTGTGATACTGTGGGCGGTACATTGTCCTCCCCCTGTCTGTTGGCTGTGACCGCCGCACTGTTTGTCTGTACCGCCGTGGCGGTCGGAGTGTTAAAGTGGCTGTCTTTGTTGGCGGTTTCCGCCACGGTCATAATTTCAATTTCTTTACTGCCGGCCTGTTGGCGATTTTACTGCCGCTTGAATACCGTCTGCCAGGGTTGTAATGACCACCTTAGTAATTAAAATTACTTTACATTTAAAAAAATCATAGAGGTTCACTAAAAGTGTTGGCATGCATTTTAGGACTTGGCTTCAGGACAGTCCCAAAAAAGGAAAGAAAAAAAAAAGAAAAAGTGGCAAGGTATATATACCCTAAGACCCTAGCCTTGGTCCAGAGGTCCCCAGGAACCCCCCCACCAAGGAGTTAAGAATTTATTTTTAATCACAGAGAAAGCCACATCTGGATTCTGGATCCCACTGTGAGCTTTTTTTAAATGTGGTCTTGTTTAAAAATGCTTTGGTCCCTGGGTGGGCCAGGTCCCAGGACATTTTAGCCAAAAATAGGAGGAGGATGCATGAGGCCCCCCTCTTAGTACTTTCAGAAGCCCCATTACCACTACCTCCCCGGGCTATAGTTATTCAGTATGCGGGGGGGGGAGGTTGTGTGGCCATCCCCAGCCACTTGAAATCACCACCTCCTCAAAAGCAAAGTAATATAAAATGGGTGAAAGGGCCCAGTGTGGCCCCCCAACCTCCCCAGTGACTGCCGCCACCCCAGGGCAAAGTGATGCACTGTGCACGGGGGCCTGAATGCCCCCCGCTCACCTGCGGACAGTCACCTCCCGGGGACAAAGGGATGTTAAGGGTGTGGGGGGACAATGCTGCCCCCCCTACTGCCCCGGGGACCCCCACCTCCCCATTCAAATAATTAGTAATGTATGTGGTGTTGTTCTCAGTCAAGGTCCAACAAAATAGCCCCTGGCTCAACTGCTGGTAGCTTGGCAATGAGCAGTCAGGCTTAACTCAGGAGACAGGTATCTAAAGCATTTAAATACACCAATGCAATAAATAAGTAAGAAACAAAACACAATAAAATCTCTCGCCAGTTTCAAAAATAGTAAATATTTGTAACTTTGAAATTATACCAAAAAGATAAATATAGAGAACCAGAGATATGAATTTTTAAAGATGAAAAGCGACTAGCGCTTAGAAGCCAATAGTACTTTGAGGGGAAGGTTGCACTGGACCAGGCCACTGGAAAGAGTTCCAGCCTCCTGCAGTGGAACACCTCACACTTACTTTCAGAAGTGTTTCTTGATGCATGAAAGTGGTCCACAGTCCCAATCCAAGGTTCCAGAATCTCAGAGTTGTTCCTTGGGTTGTTGAGACTACAGTTTCCACAATGCACCTGGACAAATCCTTGCAAGTCTTCTGGATGCACCCCAGGCTGGGGACTTTTGTGGGAGTTGGTGAAGGGAAGCTCTTTTAACCTGTTGCTTCAGGAAGTCCACTCCTGAGCAAGGCAAAGTCCTTTGGGCTGTGGTTCCAGCACGCAACAGGCAGTCCTTAAGTGAGTTAAAAAACAGGTTATAGCAGGGCAGTCCTTTTTCTTCTTGTGGTTTCAGGCATCAAATCTGAATTCCAATGCAGATCAGCCACCTTAATTGCATCTTCCTGGGGGACAGTCAGTGGGCACACCTGTCCAATGAGATGCAGGGCGCCACCCAGAGGTATGACAACTTCCTTCAAAGTGTGCCATCTTATTGTCCGATAAAGCACTGCACTTTAACATTCCAAGATGGTGGATTTCTCTCCAAAGGAGCAATACCTGGCTAAATCAACCACCAGGCATAGCTCATTTCCATCAACTCCTCCTTCGGACATCTACAAATTCCTTTCTTAAGCCTATCATCTATCTGTGGAGTACAGGGTTGAGAGGGCAGGCCTGGCTATATTACTTTCTGGCTGATATCCTTTTGAAGCCTCAGCTTGCTTCACCTAGCCCTCTTCCTTGCCTGGTTCACCATCTGTCTACCATCCCCCATCTGATAACCTCTGTTCAGAGCAGGCCACTTATCACCTAATCAAAGCAGCCTGGCTAATCCTGTTAGGGATGACAAAACAGGAGAGACCCCTAACAGGCTGGGATTTGGCTAATAGAAAAGCTTGTAACTTCTGTATACGTTATGATAAATTTAACAATGGCAAATCGTTGCATTTAACATTACCATTCACTTGAGTCCACTTGGCATATTTATGAGGCATTCCTAGGTTATGAAACATATTTCAACTATAGACTATGGAGCTGACTTTCTCCTGGGGGGGGAAGGTGCAGTTTTTCCCTCACCAGGGCATATAAAACATATTTTATAATGCCCCTGCTTATAGTTACATGGCACCACACCCCTGTGGCATTTAGGGGAGACCTTGGGGACGACTCATACGTACACATAAGGTGGATTAATACTTTGAAAGTAACTTTAATTCCAAAGTTGAAATTGCAAACATTTTACTTTTTAAAGACATCCTACAAAGCAGGACTGCCTTTAAAAAGGACAGCAGGCACACAGCAGTGCACACTCCAGTGCAGGCAATCTACTGGGCCTCTAAACTACCATGCCCTATGATATACTAGGGGCTTATAGGTAGTTTCAGTCCTCCTTGCCCTATTATCTTCTAGGGACTTACAGGGTCTGTCATTGCCAATTGGACTTATAAAATTATAATTTGACCAAATACCTTTTATTCAGACCAATGGCCCTGGGCCTGTTAAGCAGAGCCAAAGGCACAGTCAGGGTCAGTTACCATCAGTGTTCGTCAGAAATATTGGGGTGAACATGCTAAAAAGGTGACTTCCTCACAGCATCTTTTTTTCATCACCATCTTTGGATTGAATGTCATAGAGGTGTATGCGTACAAGAGTTGCCTGTGGTCTAGTGGTTAAGTTCTTAAATCCTCACACAGAAGGTTGAGGGTTCTAGTCTAGGTGTGTTATTTCTCAGCTTCAAACTATTTTCAACTTTAGAGATTTAAGGTACACACAAAAGGTGATCTCACTCTTTTTACTTGTCAATTTTTTTTTTTTTCAGTTTGTCAGAACATTTCTCATTCTGAGTGGCGCAGGGTTGGGTGGTTATAGGGGGTTTGGGTTTGGCTGGAAAGCCTTGCCATAGGCCAGGCCCTGCTGGTAACCCCCACTAGGCACAGTCGTAGGCCGTGCGTGGCATGGGGTTGGGTAGTTATAGGGGGGTTATAGGGAAGGCTGTGCATGGCAGTGGTTAGATTAATGTATAGTAATTAAAATTACTTTACACTGCATAAAACATAGAAATTCACTGAAAAGATAAAGGTTACTGGGACATTATAGCAAGGTATTAGAATGTAAAAAACATAGAAATTCACCTAAAAAAACAAAGGTTACAGGACATTATAGGTAGGTTCACATGTTGTAGTTAGAGGTATTTCAAGTAACTATGACTCGTGCCCTAAGTGAACTATAAATCGTGCTCTTGGCATGCACTGCTAATTACTCAAGGTATTACAGAACTCAATACAACTTTTATAACATAATATCACTGTGACATTTGCTGTAAAAACATTCAAATTTGGCTTGTGTAGTATATTAAATAGCATGAATTAGGGGACATTTAGAGTAAGAGAATGTTTGCTGTGTAAGAAAGTTTGAGCAATTATATTATTGGAGATTTACGTTTCGTTTACCATATGTTTAGGTTTTGTCATGTTCCCCTCAGTAGATTCAGGGTAGCAAAATTCCTCTTCAAATATTAGTTTAAGGCACAGTGAGGTTAAGAACTCTTTATGGGACCACATTGTGTTTGTGGGCATGGGGAGAAATGCTCTAATCATCAGAATTTAATTGGCACTGTGCAGGATGATTAGACCTCAGAGATACCGCATTGTTTGTGCAGTGCACAGCTTTCTCTTCAAGAATTTTACAGCAAATGATGCAGTAATATTAACAATGATGTCATAACAATATCAAGAGTGATGTACAATGAGGGGAATTAGCAGTGTATGGTGAGGGTGTGAGTTACAGTTCTCTTAGGGCACAAGTTATAGTTAACCCCCCCAAAGGCAGTAGTCCTGGTTAGGGGGCTCACAGCCACCCTACCTGGGCTGATTTTGGACCCGGGTAACCCATCCCCCATTGCATGGCACCTTTTTTAGGGGAGATGGGTATGTGACAGTATTTGCCTTGGGAACCTAAGGCCAGATGTAGCAAAGGGTTTTACCCATTTTGTGTCTATGGGAAAATGTGTTCGTACATATGGCCCTTAATCCCCCAGGGCCCATCACTTAAATTATGGGGAGGGGGACATGCAGCCCCCCCTCCAAAGGCTGATTTCAGTCCTGGGGTCCCCATCTCCTGGAGCCTGATCTTATGATAAGGCAGGAGCAAAGAAAAAGGGAGGTCCAAAAATATGTCTTCCCCTGCAATTTCTAATAGGAACTTTAGACACGACTACAGCCCGAGCCGCTGAAACGAATTACACCAAAATTTGGCAGCAAGCTAGACCTTTTTCCAAAAGATCTCTTTTTGTGATATTACAGGGAAAAAAATTGTCTATCTAGGGATGAGAATCCTCATGCTGAGATCTACACTTCAACCACAAAGGGGGTCATTATGAACATGGCAGGAAACCCCATTGTGTTCATGCTGGCAGTCTCATCACAGACCACCAGGCCCCTTGAGACCCCGCTGGCCGAATAATATACATTCTGCTGCGCCGGCGGGCGGAAACAGTGTTGGCCTGGGACAATGCAGAAGGCTCCACATCGAGCCGTCATCAATGCCACTGTGTGGCAGGTGCAGCAGCACCCGTCGCGTAGATCACTGCCTGTAAATCGGGCAGTGACCTGCATGACGGTGTACTGTACGGGGGCCCCTGCAACGCCCATGCCAGGTGCATGGGCCCCCAGGGGGGCCCTGGAGCACCCCCTCTGCCAGCCTTATGGTTTCGGGGGAACCCACCAGGGAAAGGCTGGAGGAACAAAGGTTGTTTATCTGGAGGGCAGTGCTGCTTGCAGCGCTGCCCTGTCGGATAAAGTAATCCACCACAGTCAGGCTGCCTGTCGGTGGTAGCCTGTCGGTGGTGGAGGGCCGCCTGTGGCGGCCCTCCCTTTTTCAGAATATGGCTGTTCAGACTGCCATGCCGGTGGCTGTATTTTCCACCACCGCCGGCATGGAGGTCTGAACCGCCATGTTCGTAATGAAGGTCTTAGTGTTGGCGGCCATTTTGGGAAGTGGATTCATCTGAGTCCCAAGAACAAAGATGAAAAAACCATAAGGAGGCAGGGTAGTAATACCCTGATCATTTAGGCCTGCAGGAGGGGGGTCCCTTAGGGACCCTGTGGGGGCTAAAAACAGTTTATTTTTAATTTTTTTATTTTTGCCATGAATTTGCAGAGGTTGATTCTATAACGTTAACAGGAGCAGATGTGGCCCCAGTCCCCAGGCTGCCGCAGCCCCAGGAACTGCAACCCACAGGGCCCGTCGAAACAATTAAGCAGGAGGGTGGCCACACAGTTCCTCTCCCCAGGCGTTTGCGACCCCGGGGAACACCACCTCCTCCGGGCCAGGCACAATTCTAGAAAGAGGTCTGCGTGGCCCCCTACCCAGGAAGAATTTAAGATTTTGGTGTTGTCAAAATAAAATTTAGGTTACACCTTGGAAAGCTATGTTTTTGGGAACTAGGTTTTTATAATTATGCTACTTATATTTTTGGGAAATTGACCACCGGGGTGTGATTTTGGTATTGGGTAATAATACATAGCATTGTAGCAAGCTTCTTTGATGTCATAAGACATAATAATCCTTAAATGTATTTATGACTGGGGAAGACATAAGCCAACTTAGGAAGATGTGTACAATAATGTATATTTTCGAACTGTGGATTGCTCGAAAACCAGGTATTGGTTTCAAGTAATCATTTAAAAATGCTTGTTTTATAGTGTGACAGTAAAATTATTATTTATACATAATACTTATTGTGTTGTGCACATTAGCAAATTTCACAGGTACAAAGGGCAGAATGATTTTTACTTGAAATTATAACTGGAGAAAACATAAACCCATATGGTGAGAAATTGCATTGTCATTATTATTGTATTGTATGCGCAACAGCATTATTAGGTATTGAAATGTCTTGTGATTTTTTTTTAAACCAGGAATGGATTTTAGGTAATCATACATGGCTGCTTGATCTTAGAAAAAGGTTATGAAGCAAGCACTTATAAGGAGCCTATTATATTGCATCAAGGATAGCATAGTTTTAATATAGTTCATATCTAGCTCGTGAATTTACCATCAAAAAGTTACAATTATGTATTTGGACACCCGTCCAATATTGCAACAGTGTAAACTTGACTTCCGAATAATTGTTATTGCACAGTCCAACGCTGATCTTTATCTGCACCATCACTTTTATGATCACTTGCAGAAATATCCTTTGTAATCTTAACCTGGGAGTAAGGGGAGCACTCCCTGAAATGCGTTAGGTTACAATATGCTGTTGCTTGAGCTTGAATAAATCACCAAGCTGTGTGTTTGTAATATATTAAATATATATGTATATATATATATATATATATATATATATATATATACACACATATATGTAAAACACTGATAGCGTCAAAACCACTGGACAAATGACACCAAATTTGGTAGGAAGGCAGCTCTTGGTTCAGAAAGAGGCTGTTTTGTTATTTGGTGTCAATCTGTTCAGTAGTTGTCTAGTTTTTAATTGACTGGCTGCAACCTGACAGAAAAGATGCGGCCGCTATTTTGTTTCTCGCATTGCCTGAGGGGGTGGTAAAAAGCTGTGGAAAACATATAAGGAGTCAGGATCCTGGCCCCATAGGACACATGGAGTGGTCCCTTAAGCAGAAAAAGGGCAAAAAATTGCTCTTTTGTTTGGCCAATCCACGGAATTGAGGATCCTCATCTGATCCTCCTAGGATCCTAGGGAAAAGCAAGGCTCTGATTGACTTGCCGCAACCTGACACAAATATCAACATGTGCATTAAGAAAGACATAGAAATTCACTGATAAAACCAAAGGTTACAAGGACGTTATATTTGGGTTGACCTTTTACTCATAAAAAACCATAGAAATTCAGCAGTTATTCCTATACTTTTAGTTATACTTATCTGAAGAAGCTATAACTCATACCAGAAAGTAACTTTAGGTGCCGGAAAGTCACTTTAGACCACAAGTTACAGTTGTTTACACTGTAGTGCCCAAAATTTTACAAATATAATGTACTACAGTATAATTTCTATTTTGAACATATTTAAATATTTTGCAAAAAGTCTATGGAGTAGTGTAGTAACATCAAAAAATTACAGCACTACTTTAAAGTGTTTTAAAAAAGGCAGTTCTCCCTAAACTGTTGTACAAATACGTAGTGGTAATAGGTAGGAAACAACAATAAAATGGATTACTTACCTAGATCTAAGACCCTAACCCAGGCTGTAGCGAAACACAGAACACAGACAAAATGCCCTGAGAGGGAAATGGCTGACTTTTGTCCTTGGTAAACACAGCCATTAACCAATGACATACTGCCTTATCATGCCCATGTACTGCAGTATACCGTAAACTTATACCGTGGGTACAATATACTACTAAGTATTTAAAAAGCTTATAACTTAAAACTACTTGCACTATCCACACATACTACCATAAATTACTGTTTACCAAATACCATGGTTTTTTGCCACAATATATCTATATCTGTTAACACACTTTCATATTTTGAGTGTTCCAATTACCACACTCCACTGTCTGCCACTACACTCTATGCCACTTCAACATATGCCATTACACTGCATGCCACCACTTTACGTCACCTCACTATAAGTCACTCCACTATACACTACTCTACTCTTTTCCACTGTACGCTACTTCACTCTAACACACTTCAGTGTACCCCACTGCAACTCCACTGTCTGGTATTCCACTGTATGCTGCTCAACTCTATGACACAGCTCTCTAATCCACTCCACTGTAGGCTGCTACACTTTTTCACTAATACTCTCTACATTATTCCACCGTCCTAAACTTCATTGTACGACACTCCACTTTATGGCCCTCATTACAACCCTGGTGGTCGGTGATAAAGCGGCGGTAATACAGCCAACAGGGCAGCGGTAACAAAAATGGAATTATGACCATTGCAGAAACCGCTCAGACAAACAGCCACTTTAACACACCGACCGCCATGGCAGAATAAACAAGCACCACGGCGGTAACCGCTAACATCTAGGCGGAAGGCAATGTACTGACTACACTATTTTGACCGGCCTATCTGCCACCTTTTCCGGGGTGGTGCCAACAACATCAAAAGCCTGGTGGAAACAGATCTCAGAAGTCAAAGGACTCCCCTGTGGAGACTCTGGGAACAACCACAACACCATGGAGCCCGAGTTGCACATATTCCTCATGCTCATCTACCTTCTGCTGCATTATGAACATCAATGCCGCTGAAGACAACCACGGTGAGTACTGCCGCCTAGCACACAAGGGAGGGGGGAGGAAAAAGAGAGAGACACACACACACAACACGCAACACGCAACACCCCAGCCCCAACACCATACACACAAAAAGATGCAGTAACATTACATATTCTCCCCGTACCCCTCAGGAATAATGCAAGGACAAAATGATTTGATGAGAGTGAGTGTAATGCGAAAAAAATACTAGGAATAAGTGCATCAAAATCCAAACGTATATACATATTTACAAATGTAGGGACACTGCCCAGTCCTCAATGTCCATGGGCCACAGGGCCACAACGCATACCACAAGGCCCCACCTCACTCCTTCAACAACACTGAGAGAACACTGCAGGAGCGTCAGGTCAAAAATTTACAGGCACCTCAGGGGGATAGCGGGCACCTCAGCCGGGAGATGGTACAACACCACTGGTCCTGGAGGGGGAACATGCCCTGTGCGCTGTCCGGTGTAGTGCAAGGCCACAGTCTCTCAAGTGGGTGGTTTGCCCACTGCTTAGTCCTGGGGAGTGCAAGGCCACAGTCTCTTACCTGGGTCTCAGACCCACAGGATTTGCTGGGCCCAGGCCGCAGAACAGCCCATGGATGCAGGACTACACACTGCCCCTGGCGGTGACAGCTGCTCAGTGGTGGCAGTGCAGGTGCCGGTGCTGGTAGTGTTGGGGGCAGGCTCCAGCCCTTCCCCTGCAGCCTCAGATAGCTGGCCACTGGGCTGCTGCTGCTGGTGGTGGCGGTACTGGTGGCAGTGCTGGCAATGGTAGGGGGAGGCTCCAGCCCTTCCCCTGCAGCCTCGGACGGCTGCCCACTGGGGCTGCTGCTGCTGGTGGCAGTGCTGGCGGCGGTGCTGATGACGGTGCTGGCAGTGGTGGGGGGAAGCTCCAGCCCTTCCCCTGCAGCCTCGGAAGGCTGAACCACCATGGTTGTTGGTGGAGGCTACAACTGAGTCCCATCACCAGGCCTCTTGTCCTTGTTGCCTGCTGGTGCAGGCCGGGGATTGCCCCTTGCCCTTCCCTGTAGCAGCTGGGGGTGCCTCCTGCCGTCCCCTGTAGCAGCTGGTGTTGCCTCCTTGCCCTTCCCAGGCGCTGCTGGTGCAGGCACCCTTTCAGTGTGGCTGCCTGGTGCCCGGGGTCCTCTCCCACCTGCAGTAGCTGTCGACACTACTGTGTCAGTGGACTGGGAGGCTGAGGTGCTCGCCTGGGTTCTGACCACCCTGGCCTGACGTGAGGGACAGGGGAGGGGTCGTGGTAGGGAAGAGGTCAATGGTGGAGAGGAAAAGCTTCTTAGGGACACTGGGACAGGAAGAGGGTGAAGGTTTGGGAGTGGAGGAAGAGGAAGTGGTTGTAGGAGGTGTCTGCTGATTTTAGGTACTGGTGCATGGGCTTGATGCTGTTGTGAGGTGGATGGCTGTTGGGTGTCTGAGTACTTGCATTTGTATACTTTAGGAGAAGGGGCACAGACACAGTGGGAGAGGACACAGGGGACGTTTGCATGGAAGTGGGGTTGGTGACTGCCAGTGAGGGACGGGTAGTGATAGGAGTGATGGTGGTAGTGGTTGAGTATGTAGTGCATGCAGGTGTGAGTGTAGACGCTACTGGGAGGGAGGTGGATGACTAGGTGGCGGGGGACACAGTGGAGGCAGTGGATGTTGGCATGTCTGATTCTGGATTGTGTTTGTGTGAGTGCATGTGGGATAATGTGTGGTGCTTGTGTTTACCTGAACCACTCCTGTGTGTTGTCCTGTGTGCATGCTGGTCTGCCTGTGTGCTTTGGATAGGTTGGAGTTGAGGGGAATGGGATTTGGGTAGAGGAAGTTGGAGGGGTGAGGCCCGAAACAGGGACAGTAGGGCTGACATCAGGGAGGAGGCCAGAGCCTGGATTGATCTCTGTTAGGCCACCATGCCAGAGTGAATGCCCTCCAGGAATGCATTAGTCTGTTGCAAATGAGCTGCCAGCCCCTGGATGGCATACACAATGGTTGACTGCCCAACAGAGATGGATCGCAGGATGTCAATAGCCTCCTCACTCAGGGCAGCAGGGCTAACTGGGACAGGGCCTGAGGTGCCTGGGGCAAAGGAGATGCCCACCCTCCTGGGTGAGCGGGCATGGGAAACTCGCTGAGGTGCTACAGGGGGTGATGGCTGTACCTGTAGTTGGGGTGGGCACAGAGGTGTGCACCACCAACAGGGAGCTTCCATCGGAGGAGGTATCATTGTCCGAACCGTCCCCTCCAGTCTCTGCCGTGGTGCTCCCCTTGCCCTCGGTCCCACTGGTGCCCTCACCATCACTGGATTTGGCCTCTTCGGCCCTGTGGGAAGCAGCTCTCTCCATTGCCAGTGCCTCTGCTCCTCCGCCAGATGATGCTACTGCACATAAGGACAGGGTGACAAAACAAAAAGGGGGGAGAGACAAAGGATACACTTGGTCAATGGCGGCAACAACACGACCTTGGCGTACATGGTACACTCACACAGGAAACAGCCCTATGCACTAGGCAATGCACTAACAGTCACAATGCTAGTTGCCAGCCCACAGACAGGGACACCTAATCCCAATTGCAGCATACCTGAAACCTACAGACCCCCCCTGCCCAGTAGTGGATGCCTACTAGCTTAGTTGGAGGTATTTTACATGAGAACCCTGCCCAAATTGGGACCCACCCTGCAATGTCCAGCCTGGCCTAGGGCACCCACAGACCCACATGCGCCACCCGGATGCCACCCCAGCAGTAATTGGGGCGCTGTACTCACCTGCTTGTGGCTGCTGTGATACCCCCAAGTGCCCACCCAGCTCCAGATAGGCCACTGCCAGTATGCGGGCCGTCAGGGTTCGACGGACACCCCTTCCTTGTTGGGAGACCATCCCCAGCTGGGTTTCTGCCGTCTTCCGTGCCCAGCATCTCAGGTCCTCCCACTGTCTCCAACAGTGGGTGCTCTACCTGCCGTAGACCCACAGGGTCCGCACGCCCTTGGCGATGGCACGCCATACACCCTTTTTCTGATGGACGCGGACCTGCGGAGAAATACACATAGGAAAAGGTATCAGTCAGACCTTCCTACCTGTTACACTCATGGCCTACCATAGCCCTCACATCCCCTTAGGCACAGACATGGCCCACCATACATGCAGCTTGCTTCCCAGTGCTCTTCCACCAACCGCCTCCCATACACGAGGCCTTTACACACACCACTCCATGCATTCATGCCCCATGCATCATGCTCACAGTGTACTCACCTGTTGGTCTGGAGGCCCATACAGCATTCGGTACTGGGGTAGGACCCCATCCACCAGTCGCTCCAACTCAGCCGTGGTGAAGGCAGGGGCCATTTCCCCCGTGACACAAGCCATGGTTGGTTCCAGACACAGGTCACAGCAGAACATGAAATGTAGTTCCTCTCCTGTTGTAGGTCAGGTAGCAAGTGAGTGAACAGATAGAAAATGGCAGTCACGTCCGCGGCGGTGCGTACTGTCACCACCGGCGTACATCACCATTGGCCACTGTAACTCATAGGGCCCAATGTTAACCAATGAGGAGTTGCACAGCGGTTTTCGACTGCCTCCCGCAACGGCACATAACATCTGCAGAATTACCTAATTTCCACATGTACCTCCTAACAGGCCAGGCGGATGCCATTTCAGGGGGGGGCAGGCCATGGCACCTAACTGCGTCACAGTATATATGAGCACCATTTGGGCCTATCCAACAATACACTGTTACAGTCACAACATGCAATGAAGTGTAGTGTTTGGAAATATGGGATACTGACCAGCTGTTCGCCGTTTTGCCCTCTAGATTGCAACCGCTGCGGATGAATAGGAGATAGAGACATCCCACTGTGTACAGGCCCCTGGTGGACTTTGCAACAATGGAGGACAGGCACATTATCCTCAGCTGTAGACTGGACAGGGCCACAATCACAGAGCTGTGTGCCCAATTAGAGCCTGACTCCCCCCCCTCTTGTGCAAGTGCTATCAGTACTCCATTTCTTGGCAACTGGTTCTTTCCAAGTGACAGTGGGCTTGGCAGCAGGAATGTCACAGCCAATGTTCTCAATAGTGCTGACCAGAGTGTTGTCTGGTCAGCACTAAACACATGCGCAACTGCGTCGTTTGTCCCCAGGTGGAGGATTTGGCCACAGTGAAAGCTGATTTCTATGCAATGGGACATATCTCCAACATTATTGGGGCTATTGATGGAACACATATTGCGTTTGCCCCCCCCAGAGAAATGAACAGGTGTTCAGAAATCAAGAGAGCTTTCACTCTATGACTGTGCAGATAGTGTGCCTGGCGGACCAGTACATCTCCTGTGTCAATGTAAAGTATCCTGGGTCTGTGCATGATGCCTTTATCCTGATGAATGTCACTGGATTCAAGCTAGCCTGGCTGATGAGGGGTGAAACCCCGAAACCGGTCCCAGGATGCTTGTTTCCAGTCCAGGGAAGACCTGGCCTAGCAGTTCGGGCTGGACTGTTCCCATGGGGAACAGGGTCAAGACTGATTTGCATATGGCTGGGTCCAAACTGGAATGGCATGGGCAGCAAAAAAACGATGGATTTAGGCCCAGATCACTGTACTGGGGGTGAATGTTTGACAATGTTCAGCATTCCGTCCATCACTTGTTGTTTTTGCTTTGTCGCCCTTAGTGGGAAGGGTATGCCCAGACGTGGGTCCCGTGCTTCCCATGCCACTGGATTCAAGCTAGCCTGGCTGATGAGGGGTGAAACCCCGAAACCGGTCCCAGGATGCTTGTTTCCAGTCCAGGAAAGACCTGGCCTAGCAGTTCGGGCTGGACTGTTCCCATGGGGAACAGGGTCAAGACTGATTTGCATATGGCTGGGTCCAAACTGGAATGGCATGGGCAGCAAAAAAACGATGGATTTAGGCCCAGATCACTGTACTGGGGGTGAATGTTTGACAATGTTCAGCATTCCGTCCATCACTTGTTGTTTTTGCTTTGTCGCCCTTAGTGGGAAGGGTATGCCCAGACGTGGGTCCTGTGCTTCCCATGCCACTGGATTCAAGCTAGCCTGGCTGATGAGGGGTGAAACCCCGAAACCGGTCCCAGGATGCTTGTTTCCAGTCCAGGGAAGACCTGGCCTAGCAGTTCGGGCTGGACTGTTCCCATGGGGAACAGGGTCAAGAATGATTTGCATATGGCTGGGTCCAAACTGGAATGGCATGGGCAGCAAAAAAAATATAGATTTAGGCCCAGATCACTGTACTGGGGGTGAATGTTTGACAATGTTCAGCATTCCGTCCATCACTTGTTGGTTTTGCTTTATCCTGATGAATAGCAGCATCCCATATGTGATGGCTCAACTCCAGAGGCACAGGGTGTGGCTAATAGGTGAGCCCTGGTTCCCACCCAGTGGATTTTGGTATATGGGTATGGTATGGGCCCTATGGGTGAGTGTGTGGCTAACAGTTGTCCCTCGATATTTGCAGGTGACTCTGGTTACCCCAACCTTTCATGGCTACTGACCCCTGTGAGGAAACCCAGGACAAGGACAGAGGAACGTTACAACGAGGCACATGGGCGAACAAGAAGAATCATGGCGAGGACATTCAGCCTCATGAAGGCTAGGTTTCATTGCCTCCATCTGACAGGTGGTTCCCTGTGCTACTCACCCAAGAAGGTCTGCCAGATCATCGTGGCATACTGTATTATGCACAACCTTGCCTTACGTCGCAGGTGCCTTTTCTGCAGAACGATGAGGCTGGAGATGGCTGAGTGGCAGCAGTGGACCCTGTGGAAAGTGAAGATGAGGAGGCAGAGGATGAGGATGAGGACAACAGTAGTGCAATAATTCAACAATATTTCAATGACACACAGGTAAGACAGTGTAACTTCACATTTAAATTACTGTTTTGTGTTTGACATTGTCACTGGCAGGCTGATTTTCCCAACTCTATGGCCACTCACTGTACCCTTTGGCATCTCTTTTTGCAGATATTTTTGCCCCACTATCGCTCCTGATGTGTTGACTGCAGGCAACTACAGGTCATTCCTATGTATACATTACTGTACAATTGTATTGCAGTGTTTAAAGCTTGTTAAACAAATACATAGTTCAATCATTTGACAGACTCCATACATGTTTTTTAAATGGTGTTTATTTAAGTGCTAATAAGTAGAGGAGGATGTGCAACGGGCTGGGGTTATGGTGGAGGGAAGTCCAGGATAGAGTCCAGTCTATGTGAATCACAGGTGGATTGTCCAAGGGGGCACAGGAAGTGGAGCAATGACAGTTCAAGGTCGACAGAGTGACAGGGTGTGAAACAAGAGTGACAATCAGGAGAGTCTTATTTCCCGGCAGGGGTCTTGGCAATAGTCTCTGGCTTCTGCCTGGATCGCAGGGATCGTTTGCGGGGTGGTTCTCCTTCTGCCGGGGAGGGGTGCTGGTGGCCTGTTGGTCCTGTGGCGGGCCTCCTGTCCACTAGCAGTAGCAGAGGTGGAGGGCTGGTCATCGGTTTGGCTAGTGATAGGGGCCTGGTGGGGTGCCACTGCCTCCCTCATGGTGTTGGCCATGTCTGCCAGCCAGACCAGGGTGGTGTTAATGGACTTCAAGTCCTCCCTGATCCCCAGGTACTGTCCCTCCTGCAGCCACTGGTTCTCCTGCAACTTATCCAGTATCTGGCCCATCGTCTCCTGGGAATGGTGGTATGCTCCCAGGATCTTTATCAGTGCCTCCTGGAGAGTCGGTTCCCTGGACCTGTCCTCCCCCTGATGCACAGCAGTCCTCCCAGCTTCCCTGTTGTCCTGTACCTCTGTCCCCTGAACCATGTGCCCACTGCCTCTGATCCCAGGTCCCTGATCGCCCTGTGTTGGTGGGGTGGCCTGGGGTCCCTGTAGTGGTGGATACACTGCTGATTGATGTGTCCTGGGACAGAGGTATTGGCCCGCTGTCCTGAGGGGGAGGCTCTGTGGTAGTATGGGACTGTGCCTGGGTAACCGACTGTCCGGAGATCCCTGATTGGCCAGTTTGGTCATCAAGATCCAGGTGTCCAGAGCTGCTGTCATCACTGTGGGCCTGTTCTGGGGGGACTGGGTGCTGCTGGCACTTCCTCTCCGGTGACGTTGGCTGGGGGACCTGTGGGGATGTAAATGCAGTGTTATTGTTGCTGCGTGTGACATCTTGTGCATGGGTGTGTTGCCCTCTAAGGTTGTTATTGCCCTGGCAGCTTTGCCTTGTGTGAGTAGTTATTTAGTGGGCTTGCTGTTTCCCTCTAGTGTGCATTCTTTTAGCGATAGGTGTCCATGCAGGTCTGTGATGGGGGTCCATGCATTGGTGTTGCATGCATGATTTGGTATTGGGAGGGGTGGGTTGTGATGGTGGGGTGTGTAGGAGGTGGTGGAGTGATGGGAGTGTGGGTAAGGGTGGAGGTTTGTTATGGCATGCAGGAAGAGGGGTGATAGTAGTTGACTTACCAGAGTCCAGTCCTCCTCCTTCTCCTGCTAGGCCCTCAGGATGCATGATTGCCAAGACTTGCTCCTCCCATGTTGTTAGTTGTGGGGGAGGAGGTAGGGGTCCACCGCCATTCCTCTGTACAGCTATTTGGTGCTATGGAACGCATCTTCCCCCGTAGGTCGTTCCACCTCTTCCTGATGTCATCCCTTGTTCTGGGGTGCTGTCCCATGGAGTTGACCCTGTCCACGATTCTCCGCCATTGCTCCATTTTCCTAGCAATGAATGTCTGCTGCACCTGTAATCCGAATAGCTGTGGCTCTACCCGGATGAATTCCTCCACCATGACCCTCAGCTTCTCCTCAGAAAATCTGGGGTGTCGTTGTGGTGCCATGGGTGTAGTGTGAGTGGTGTGTTTGAGGGTGTGTGGGGTGATGTGTTGGGGTGTGTGATGTAAGGTGCGTGGATGGTGTATAGGTGATGGTGGTGTGTGGCTGTGGTCTTGTCTGTAGTCTTGTTATTCCTCTTGTGGCACTTGTTTGTAATCGGAAAGGGTTGTGGGCAATGTGGATGTGTGTTTTATAGTGGTGTGGATGTAGTGTGTGTATGGGTGTTGGGTGTGTGTAGTTTGAATTGTCCAATGTGGTGCTGTTTTTTTATGTGTGTGTATTTTGAGCGCAGTGGTATGTAGCCCCAATGGTTTACCACCATTTAAAGTCTGCTGCTGTGATTCGTGGGTCATAATGTTGTGGGCATAGTTCTTTTGGCGTAACGGTGTGGGTTTTGCTACCGCCTAACCTTTGGGCTAGCGGACTTGTGTGTGTGGCTGTATAGTGACGGATTGCTATGTATTTGTCATAATATGGGTAGCGGTGTTCTACGGCGGTATGTTGGCAGCAGTCAGCATGACCGTAAGCTGTACTTACCGCCAATGTCATAATGATGGCCTATCTTATTCCACTCTATGCCTTTCCGCTCTATGCCAATTTAATATGTGCTATTACACTGTACACCACTCCACTCTACACCACTTGACTGTACACCATACTACTCTACCCGACTCCATGCCACACCACTCTACTCTATACTGCTCCAGTCTACACCACTGCACTGTATTGCTCTGTACTCCACTCCATGACAGTGCAGTGTACGTTATTACACTGCACATCTCTTCATTGGACACCACTCCACTCTACGCCACTCCATTCTATGCTCATTCACTCTACCCTATTCCACTGTACGACACTCCACTCTATGCTGTTCCTCTATATGCCACTCCACTCTATGTCACTAGACTGTACACTAGTAACACTCAATGTAATTCCACTCTACATCACTTTACTGTATGCTACTCAACTGTATGCAACTCCACTCTATGCCATTCAGCTCTACAGCACTATACTCTATGCTTTTGCACTGTATGCCACTACACTGTACCTCACTCCACTCTAAACCACTTCACAGTACATTATTCCATTATACTATTCCTCTGTGCACCACTACATTCTATCCCACTATACTGTGTCTTCCTCCACTCTACAACACTCAACTCTACAGTATTCCACTTTGCTCCACTAGACTGTACGCAACATCACTCTATGCCACTCCAGTACATGCTATCCCTGCATACGCCATTACATTGTACCTCACTCCACTCTACACCACTTTAAACTGCTCCACTCTACACCACTCACCGCTATCACATGCCAAGACTATTCACTATAGGCCACAACACTCTATGACACTCCACTCTCTCTTATTCCATTTTATGCCATTACACTGTACCTCACTCCAATTTATGGCACTCCACTCTGCTACATTCCACTCCACTCTATGCCACCCTGCTCTACTCTATACTATTTCACTCTATGGTACTCCACTCTAACACACTCCAGTGTACCCCAGTGCACTGTGCAGCACTCCACTGTACGGTATTTCAGTGTATGCTACTCAACTGTGTGATATTCCAGTCTACAACACTCCACTGTATGCTTCTACACTATAGGCGGGTAAATTTTATGCTATTCCATTGTATGAAACTTCACTGTATGAGACTCCACTCTATGCTATTTCACTCTATGCCACTCCATTCAATGCCACTCGAGTCTATGGTAGTCCACTATACACCACTCTACTGATTGCCACTTTAATCTACCAACCTCCACTCTATGTCACTCTAGTCAACTCCATTCCACTGCCTGCCACTCTGTTCTCTAACAATGCACTGTATGCCATTAAAATGTACTTCACTCAATTCTATATGCCACTACACTGTACACTAGTAATGGTCAGCGTTATTCCACTCTACACAACTCCATTGTACGCTATTCCACTGTATGCAACTACAGTCTCTCCTAATGTACTGTACTCCGCTCCACTCTACAACACTCTACTCTATGGTATTCTACTCTACATTACTCCCCTCTATACCACTACACTGTATGTCACTCCACTGTACACACTCCAGTCTACACTATACCACTGTATGCCTCTACACTGTACTCCACTCCATGCACGTCTTCTATATGCTATTCCACTGTATGCCACTCCACTCTATGCTATTCCACTCTATACTACTCCACTCTATGCCTCTCCATTCTACCCCACTACTGTGTATACAGTGTATGTGTTTCCACTGTATGCCAATTTAGTGTATGCCACTCCACTCTACTCCACTCTACACTATTCCACTCTACACATCACTATATGCCACTCAACTCAATGCCTCTACACTCCACTGTACCCCACTCCACTCTAACACACTCCAGTGCGTGCTATTGCACTGTACACCAATCCACTGTACGGTATTCCACTGTATGCTGCTAACCATACACCACTCCAGTCCACATCACTCCTCCGTGCGCTACTGCACTATACACCAAAACATTCTACACTATTCCACTGTACTGAACTCCACTGTATGCCATTACTATCTGTGCCACGCTAATGTATGCTATTCCACTGCAATTCCAGTGTCTGCCGCTACACTGTACAACAATCCACTCTATGATAGTTCACTCTACCCTACTACACCCCCAATTCCTCTGTACGACACTCCATTGTAAGGCTTTCTATGTCACCAGACTGTACGGCAGTAACACTCAAAGTTGTTCTATTTTGCAACACTGCACTGTACACTATTCAACTTTACGCAACTCCACTCTATGCCACTCTAGTCTACTCCATCGCACTGTATGACACTCCACCATCATCACCATCAACTACTTATTCAGCAGCATTTGCCATAAAAGCTGCATATCAATAAATGCAAATATCATAAAAACAGAAAAGCAACACAATACAAAACTGTGACTAATTAAAATCAATAAGTATTCAGTAAAACACAAAATCCATTTGAGTCTTGTCTAACACTCTACCCCATACCAACAATATGTCTTCATCACCTGGCTGTTCGAGGAGTAGCAGCTCCCACCCACTCAAAACGCCTTGAGACCCTCACGGGTGAGTAGCGTGCTCTACAAATACTCTGATTGATTGATAACGTTCACAAATTTTCATGGCTTTAGTAAGAACATTCAAAACAGCGAAACGGAGGTCTGGAGTTGACAATTTTTGCAAAAGCTCAAGGCCCAATATGTAGGCCTAGATTTATGAAAATTGGCACTGCCCCTAGTGCAGCGCCACTTTTCTTGCACCCCTTGGTGCTCCCCTAATGCCACCATGTGTGCACTGTAGTTAGAATATGGTGCACCATGGCAATAGCCAGGGGGGCTAGCATCATACTTTTTTTACGCTAGTCAGGCGCTTTGTAGGACTAGCATCACAAATGTTTACGATAATCCTGCAAAGCATCCAGAGACCCATTTAACAGAATGAGAGCCTCTTTTTAACATCGACACTTAGCAGGCATTCAAAAATGTCGATTAAAATGGCTCAAAGGAATCTCCTAGATTAATTTGTGCCATTTTTATGGCCCCCCTAGCTCTGGAACACGCCCCCCTTGCATACATTATGCATGGGGTTACAAAGTGGCGCAATGCAAGCATTGTACCACTTTCGAAATATACTGCAGCGTTTTTGCCCATCCAACACCACATTAGCGTAAAGAAATGACACTAATGTGGCATTGGAATGGCGCTAGGCAACCGTAAATCTGGGCTGTAGTTTCTCACCCTCAAACAATGCCGTATTGGAACTAAGAGAGGCTTACTAGGGGCGCCAAATACTGGGCAGAATGAAATAAAGTGACATGCTCTGCTTGGTGCTATTATTACATCCACATGAGAAAGTGTGCCATACCATGTTTCCTGAGAATGGAAGGCTACCTTAAAATGTATTTTATTTAGCCTGAATAACGTTAAAAGATACCATTGATATGCATTTTCTATCCAGGTCAAATATCGTTCTAGCGAGCTGGTTGTAGATACCAACAGTAGCTGGCAGCTGTTTCCATATCTAATGCACCCTCTAGCCTAGATTCCCGACATTTCTCCAAAAATGCAGACTTAATCACCGCTTTGGTATCTGAGTTGCATACTTGTGAGTGTGTGGCTGTAACCACCAGATCTATATTCATGCCAAATTTCCATATGTAGGCAATCCACAGGATATCATTAACACTGTCCAAAGTTAAATAGTCAGGTAAGCAAGAGCTAACCAGAGTTGCTTCTGGATTTACTCAGCACCTAATCCAAAGCAAAAGCAGGGCTAGCTTTATTTGATCATCAATATAAGAGCGGCACAGTTCCTCATGCACAATAATAGTAGCTGTACACCAAAGTACTGCCAATAATCTGTGGGTGAAGGAGTTTTCCAGATGTTGGAACAGATAAGCAACCCAAAAAAAAACAGACACCCGCACCATAAAGCTCAGCAGATGCACACTTACTCCTCTATAAGCTGAGCATCTCAACAATAAGTTTATTTTTCGGTTTCCTGGCGAACCTAAAAATAGCCTCCATGTTCCTTCCCAATTTTTGAGCTTTTGCTGAAATAAGCTTGTTCCAGCTAAGAGTTGAACTAAACGTAATACCCAAATAATTGAAAGAATTCACCTTCTCCTGGCATCTCTCCCCCATTAAAAAAGTCTTCGTTTTTTAGCGCAAACTTCCACAAGTCATGGTGTATGTTTTGGCCAAATTTACTTTTAAGTCAAGAGAGTCCATAAACGGATAGGAATAAATCCAATAAAGTCTGTAAACCATTGGCAGTGTGCGTCATTTTGACTGCGTCATCCGTGTAAAACAGGATCGGAATGTGAAGATCCCCCATCTTAGGCATATCCCTACCTGTCTGTATCTATTAGGTGTTTACTGACCGCATTGATATATAAGAGAAATATAAAGGGAGCCAGAATACACCCCCTGCCTCACCCTTCTACTTGAGCTAATGTGAGTTGTCTTCTCTCCCGGTTGATCATATCGAATTGAAATTGCGAGGTCCTGTTGTAAGTGCTTGATCAAATCTAACAGATCGTGATCCATGCCCATATTCCCCATAACCTGCCATAAATTTTGCCTGCTTTCCAAGTCGAAGGTGCTAGTAAGGTCTATAAAGGCCAAATGTAGAGTGCCTTTCTTAGCTAGTACATATTTCCCAGCTATGAGATATAGATTTAGGGCCTGATTGACTTTCCCAATGCCTGGCCTGAAGCCAAATTGTGCTTCTGATAATATTTTGTTTTCAGTGGCCCAGGTTTCAAGGCATGACAAAATTACTCTCCTCAGTATTTTCGAACTGGAATCTATCAAAAAGATATGTCTGTAACAGGACGTTTGAGATCTATCATCTTTCTTGAAAATAGGGACGGTTGTTGCTGTCCTCCATGAGGGCAAAGTATAACCAGAAACTGCACACCGCAACACATTAGTTAACAGGGATGCCCAGAGTGATTTTGAAAAGTCCATAGGGACCCCAACCGGGCTGCTGCTTTCCCTGAAATACTCTGTGCAATAGCAATTATGACTTCACTCACCTCAATGGGGTGCACATTAATCCTACGACACCCACCCTGCAATGACTTTATAGTCACTGGATCTATAAAGTATGAGGTAGGAATATCTTGGAATATACTTGTGTAATGAGACACCCATTCATCTGCCAAAATCAAACATTCTACCCTAGGAGCCTCTGAGTAAGAGAAAAAACTGTGATTCACTACTGCCCAGAATTTTGCAGACTCTCCTGTATTTGCAGTGCAGACAGGGTCGTCCCAGGCTTTAGTCCTAATTTCTCTTTTTCTATCTTCTAAGGCCTTCCTATAATCTACTCCTGCCATTCGTATGTGTTCTTTAATACAAGGATTAGCTTGCAGGTTTAGTTAGGCATTTATGAGTCTGGTACATGTAGTATTAACATCCCTGGGCTTTAGTAAATGAAAAGCAATTTGCCACTGTTCTACATAAATTATCAAATCCTGCTAGTAGGTCCTCTGGCTCTACATCATCTTTCAAACAATTTAGAACTGAATGCAAACTCTCTTTTACAATTGTTTGATTAAATTCTAACATGTTTACTTTCGCCCATTTCCTTTGCAAGTCCTTATTCTTTGAAATAATTAGCTCCTGGGATAACTTCTCTGTCCTATTGCCAGGTTGACAGTGTAGCTGGATATCAAGAGGATAATGATCGCATTAGACATAGGGATGATCTTATATTCAAGGAGAAAATATGAATGTTCTGCTGTAATTAGTATAAAATCAGTTGAGCTATTCTCCATGGGGCCAATGAAAGTAGGGATATCATTCCTGGGCCTAACTGGTACATCACCAGCAAAAGTGAAATCGTGATTCAAAATACACCAATTCAAAGCCTCTCTGAGGGTCCTCATACTTACCATATAACCCACAATCGCATCTACCATTATATTGACACAATGAGATATTAAAATCCTCTCCCAAAATAACCATTACATGATGCGGAAACAGGTATAAATTCCATAAGAAAACCATCAAGCTCCATTATCACTTGGCCCACTCTTTATTCAAATATGTTATGGTAGAAATTAATGAGAAGTATGTCAGGCTCTAGGGGTAATGCTAATAATCAAAGAATAAGGAGAGGACTTCACCCTGGTTGCTTTAGTGTCTAATAGGTTGAGTGATACAAGGGTGATGAGACCGCCTTATGCTCTGCCTACTGCAGGAGGCACAGCTAACCGTGATAATGCAACGTACCTGTCTAAGTAAAGGGATTTTGCTGACCAAGTTTCTTTGCAACAGACTATATCAAAGGATATCATAAAGTCAACCTATTTGGGATTTTCTAATTTAGAATGGGTGCCTGCAATATTCCAAGAAATTAGTCTTAGGTGTTTAGATTTTGCTAATGAGAGGAAATCATAAGGTATTTCTCTACATCTGTTAGTCTGTAAACCGGGGTTTGTGTGTGGGTTTATACGTGAAGGAACCTGGACCCTTTGCTGCAATGACCCCATCACCTACCTACCAATCATTTGAATCCATATTACTTGAAGGGTCAAAAATGAGATCACAAGGACATTGTACACATGTTGTTGACTTGGAACAAGGAGGTGGTCATCATGAGTGAGTGTACGGTTCCCAGGAGGCACATCACCTAAAGTATAGAAATGGCTGAGTGGATATGCATGTATGCTTTCTCGATTGCCCTACATAACTGTCAAGTGATGCAATAGTGCACATAACAGATTAGGGTCCCTACAATTTACTACCACACAGTTTCCACTCCTATGCTTTGGTAAATTACCTATAAAACTCACTCTCTGTTTATAAATAATACTCGTCTTTAAATCCATATGCCACCTTGATTTTTGCTGAAGCCAAGGAGACACTTTACGCTTCAGACAATCACCAGTTTCACCAGACTGTGAACTCTATTTGGGGACATTTTCCAGCACAATAACAAGGAGTACAAGCAGGCAGAAGCTGTTAGGGCCATGACCAAACTGAGGCTGTGGTTGGAATCCGTTTAAACTATCGACCAAAACTACACCTGGTGCCTTTTAAGTTCTATGATGACGAACATATGTTCAGGCTGAAGGTGTAGGCCTCCGTTGATCCTGGCCAACTTTAGCTGAAGTAACTTCTTGAATACCCTACTCTTGCCAATGCTGAGGAACTATGGCCATGGGCGTACCTTGCAGATTAACCAATTGGAAGCCAAGTAAACTGGGAACTGAAGTAGCTTCATTTGGAAGTGGGGGCCTTATTGCCAGAATAGCTCACTTACCCAGTTGCTTCTTAAACAAAGTAGTACATTTCAATTCAAGTTTTCCATAGAAACCATTAATAATTGTTTCAATTTAGAAAAGGAAGATTTTTATCAATGACAGGCAATGAAAAATCATGACTCAAGGCTGCATCCATTACAGTAACTATTTCCCTAGAGGCTGTTTTCTGGGTGCCAGTGTTGCTCGATACACTACAAGTACAGTTAGCGTTCTTATCAATGAATACCAGGGCACAGCGATATAGTCCACAAAGTCTATACAGGTCGTAAGGTATACACCAAAGTCCAAAATGCATTTTTGTAGTTTGTTAGGATTTATTCTTCTTTAAACACAGTACATCCCAAGATGCAGCAGACACGTGTTTCATCATCTAGACTTTCTCAAGGCATAGATTCTTGATGACAGTGTCCATAAGTATGGGGAGAAATATCTTTGAATACGAACACTCCACTCTATGAGGCACACAAAACTAACGATAAGGCTTACACACGCACTTACACATCCATACATGCAAACACAACACGCAACACACACCTTCATTCACACATGTACAGGCATACACACCCCCACACACAACACCCACACCCCCTCCCCTGTCAGAGCACCCGACTTACCTTTTGTGAGGGGGTCCTCCGGAAGGAGACGGGATGGGCGCTGCTGCCAGTAGCAGCGTCTGCCAGCAGAACACTGCCAGGCCGTATCATGTGTCATGATATGGTCAGCGGTGGACTACTGGCATGGCGCTGCTGCTGGCAGCAGCGCCACCTTATGCCATCCGCCGGCATGGCCACAGCCGCGTTTCCGCCATCCTTCTGGCGGAAATCCAGCTGTGGTCATAATATGGCAGATGGCTGGCAGCCGCGGCGACGGTCTTTTGGAGGCCGTTTCCACGGCGGTAGGCGGTGTATACTGCCAATGTTATAATGAGGGACTATGTGTGCAGCATTTCAATAGACTGATTAAGATATCATAAACACCACAAAATGCACTGATGTAATATATAATAGCAGAATTTTCTGTGAAAAAATATCTAGGAAGGAAAAAGGCAAAAACAAAGTAGTTTGGATTGAGGGCTCTAGTATACATATGTCCTTCGCCCCTTTTCAGTCTATTAGAAATCTTTGTTTGCCTTGACAGTCCAGAATTAAAAGTTAACATATATGCACCTCTAATGAGGGTTGTACTTTTTAATATATATTTGTAAATTGTGTAAAGAAAGAAGAGGATATTTTACATCTGTGTGTTTTAGAATCTTTTGATCTACCTTTTTCACCCGGTGTTTGCCCCCGATAGGATCATTAGATGTAATTTACAAAAAACGTATTTTTAATCTAACAGAAAGAAAGAATTGTAAAATAATTAGTAGATTGTTAGAAACCTGTCTTTCCAAGTTTACCGTTCAATGAGCCGCACAATTGACAGACAAGGATGTGTCTTTGAACAGAGAAGCTGTAAAACTGATATTTCAAAAGGCAGCTTTCTGTTCCATAGTGCTGATATTCCTCCAGAGCATGAATGGATGCTTCAGCACCTCTTTTTCCCATGATTTCAGCACCACTGGTTAGTGCATTGTATATGTGAGCTTGGAGTGAGGATATTTATATTTGCTACACATCAGATGGCGGTTTCTGCATTAGAACCCTGGGGCTGTGCCCCTCTGAAATTCCCACATATCTACCATAAAAATTATTAAATAGATCGATTTGTTTAGAAATACAATTGTATAGCTAAACAAACTGATGTTATATTTAAGTTTGGTTTGTCTGTCCCAGACTTCCTGCCCTGCCTCGCTTTGAAGCAGGAGACAGATACCAGGCAGTAAATCAACTTTCTGCCAACTGAAGCATAATGCAGGGGTTATATTTCTAAAGCCCTTCACTGCCATCGATGTCTATGGTGGTATCCACTGTAGGCCAGTAGCGTCAACAGAGTCATGGTTTCAGGCATCAGAATCTGAATTTCTGCATAGGGCCAGACATTGGACGTTCACAGACACAGATCTCACCCTTTTCCATTCATCACACAGTAGGACTGGCTGTAAGCAATTGTGATTTGGCAGCTTCTCCTTGGGTCATTGTAGTTGTTATTATGCTAATCATGTGCTATGTGTATTGTGCTGAAACCACTGGCCACGCTTACTTCCCCCACTGTCACACCCAAGCCCTGGCTGTAGGTCGCTGACCTTCTTAGAAGTGAAGTTGCTGAATTTGTTTCCCTGTACAATTGATCCAAAAGATGAGAATGGTTCTTGTTCCCTTACGAAGTTGATCCACCTATCAGAGTTAAATGTGAAGGGAGATATATGTGCTTATGATAAAGAGAGTTATCTGATGTATGGTGTTAAAACTGGCCATCTCTTCATGCCCTTAACACTAATGCCAAAAACATGCATTGATTTATGAACAATGAATGTTAAAAACATAAAAGTAATTTTTTCATGCCATGTTCCTGTGCTCTTCCATGTCTTTCTCTGCACTGAGGGTTGACATTTGAGAACTGGAGCTTGAGCCAGAGAAATGGAGAGAGAAACTGAATGACACAGGAGATGGAGTTTATACACTGATCATTTTCAATATTCATTGAGTAAATATTTTGAGATATCAAACACCAAGTTTTCGCCTTAACTGTAGCAATGAGGAGAAGGAACTCGTGTATCTTTTACTGTGTTGCTGAAGATATTCTGTCTCAACACAAGGAACTGGACAGGCCCATCAGACGATCTCAGTGCATTACAATTTTTGACCGCAGTGGTAGGTGGTGATGCAGTGTGATTGGTGGCAAGCAGCTCTGTAAATTTATATGGACATTCATGTGTGGCGGTTACAGTAACATCCTCTTTTGGGATTAAAAAAGTGTGATGTCCAAAGCTGGTGTAGCACGTGATTTCATTGGTGGCCATCTTGTCCAGATGCAAAATGCCTGATCTGTTGGAAAGTGTGCCTGATCTGTATCAATTAATTAAAGTGGCCATTAAGTTCCATTAAAAATGCTTAGCCTAGTTACATTCTTCTAAAGTTTAAACAACACCGTTCATGAACTTTACAAAATGCCCATTAAAAATACATGACCCATTCATTTTTAAATTTTCTACTGAAAGTTTAAATGACGTTATGCATGCACTTTACAAAATGCAGCATTGACATTTAACACCATATTTAGCTGCTTCTTTACAACAATATCTGCCATATTTTTTTTGGTTTGTTTATATTACTATTCAAGGAAACTTCTCACTGTACATTTCTCATACAGTTCACTTTTTAGGTCGAGCCCAGGCAGCGCATGCGCTGTCTCTATGAGACATGCTGTATTGTGTATGTGGGTTTTTGCCACGCCCAATCTTGCCATTCATTCTGTGTTGTGCTTCTCTTAAATGCTTTACTTTTATTGGTGCATTGTACTAAATGTACCTCCTTTGCATGCTAGGTTCCCGTCCCGGGAGCTTTCACTAAGAGAACATTTTTGTTGGCCACCAAACTACGTCACGCTTCCTCCTGTGACAGCATGTTATGGCCCCTCCTCCCATCTGGTTTCAGTTTTTCCTTTAGCCCAAGTCGCGATCCTTTCTCCTCGTGGCTCGACACCATGCTTCAAGGTATTCTTTTTTTAACAGTTGAGCTTTGTTTTATCAGACTTTAATGAGCTCTATCCTCATTTAAGTCTTTTTGTGATTTTTGTGGGCTGGGCTTGTTTTGTATATCTTTTTGTTGGGCATGCTCTTGTTTTGGGCTTCTTTTCAAGGGCAAGGGTGCTTGTTTTGGATTTGAATCCTGGCAAAACGAGTGGGGAGGTGAGCGCAGTTGTGGTGCCTGTGCCTTTAAACAGAGCACATAGGCGCCCCAGCCCCTCTGCTAGCTGCCTCGGTGTCTCCTTGCAGAGCCTGTGGAGACTGCACGCCCTGCTGTTGTCGTTAGAGTGGCTGCAGCCTGTGGCCCGTAAGTCTGTGTTTGTTTTGAGTGGAAAGGGAAGGGGTGAGAGGAGGCTGAGAGGTAATCAAGACAGATATGCAGAGTGCATTATTTTAGGGGTAGATGAGCTATGAGCTTCTTCTAGGTGCGGGAGAATTCGGAGAGACTAGTTTGGCAATATTTGGTACTTGAGTAGTCAGTGTTCTTGTCTTTTGGTGGGGCTATTCAGTGGTCTTGTTTTGGTAGGTATTTTTCAGTAGGGTATGTGCTTTTTTATCGTCTGTGTCTTTCTTTTGAAAGCTATTGGTTTCTACTTAGAAGTGGTATTTGTTTTGTCTCTTTCCATTTGGGTGAGGGTATGTGCAGTGCTTTCTTTTGTATGGTTGTGTTTGGTTTGTATGTTTCTAAAGTATAGGCTTTTCTTTGAGTGCTTGTATGTGTGGTAGATGCCTTTGGACAGGCACAGCCGGCATTGTTCTTATATTGCAAAAACCTGCACACAAAAATGTATTCTGCTTAAATGATGTTTAATGATGGGGCACTAAGAAGGGTGAATTCTATGCATGGATGTTGCATGAGAGAAGGTTTGAGTTGTAGTGCTTGGTCTTGGTCCTGCTTTGGGGGTAAAAACAAGTATTATGGTTGGACTGCAGCTAGCAGGAAGATAGATGGGCAAGCATGCATGGGATTGGCGTGTTAAGTGGACAAGGGCTTAGGACTGTGTACCTGGTTTCATTCGAGACAGTGTATTGACCTTGTAGGTTGGGGAGGGGAGGTATCGCCTAAGGCAGGTATGGATTGGTCCTGTTGATTTGGATGTAGACCCTACATCCTTAATATCTGGCACAAAGGCTGTGGATAGCCTTCATGTTTCTCTGGAAGAAGGTGACTGCTGTGGTTGAGGTACCGACGGAAGTCATATTCGAATTTCCACACACGGCATGCATGCTTCCTATGCAGGCAGACAAAGAGAGCAAGAGTAAGTATGAGTATGTTATAGGTGGAGAGATCAGGGACAAACATTATAGGGGTTAGGGTCTAGGACATTCTTGCAATGTTCTTGAGGTCATGACGGGCTTAGTTTTTTTTGTGTGGATAAGGGAACATGCATGTATCCTGTAGGACGTCAATGTCTAAATGTGATCTCTATGGGCCGGGGCAAAGTGTAGCATCAGTTTGGTATACTTTGACTATCATGGATGGGCTAGGGTCTAGTCCTGGTATGCAATGTTTGTTAAATAGGTTGCTTTGAGACTAGCATGCCTGGATCCTGGGGAAGATTGGTGACTATGGCTTGCATACACTGCGTATTATAGCACTGAGAAACCCACTGGTCACAGTACATTGTACAAGTAATTACAATCTACAAGTGAAAGACACGTGCCTTTGCGTGCGGGCTGACTCAAATGTGTAAATGGGAGTAAGGATGCAAAGTGATCCATTAGGGACATGTTGTATGGTTTCATGGGTTTGGTGGCAGCGATCGGGATGGATAGCAGGATTGTGGCATGGCCTAGCAAAGAACTCATGGGAGGAGTCACACCTACGAATAGCATGCATGGTTTGTGATAGGAGTGGTTGCTACTTTACTTGGCTTTGTCTGGGAATTGGCTGTTGCAGGAATGCATGTTTCCAGTGGCAGAGGGAAAGACGGGTTGGAGCTGACATATGTAGCTTGTGAGAAGTGGTGGGGAGGCCTTCATTTCTGCTTTATTGGTTTGGCAAACGTTATTGTATAGTGGCTCTTGGGAGCATAGCAAAGGTTAGCATGCATGGATCCTGAAGTGGGATCAAGGGCCATTCTAAATATTGACACTTAGGCCGTCATTACAACCCTGGCGGTGAATGCCGCCTACCGCCTACCGCCGTGCCGACGGCCGTCAAGATGCTGTGACAGCGGCAGTAATCCACCACGGGTATTATGACCCACTTAGAGAATCCCACCACAATACAGACATCCACACAAGTCTGCCACACCAAAGGTCAGTGATAAACTGGCGATAGCAAAACCTACACCGTTCCGCCAATAGGAATACGCCCACAGTATCACGACCCACGAATCAACGTGGCAGTCTTTCAACCGCGTTAAACCATTGGCGGAACACACGCTGCGCTCAAAATACACACACACTTACAAAACCACACCACATTGGATAATTCAAACTACACACAACTGACACACATACACACACCACACCCACACACTCATACCCCTATAAAACACACATCCACATTACCCACCACCGCTTACAACCAAAGAAAAGAGACCAAGCACAGAGAGACAATCAAAGGGTACACACTCACTCAGAGGCACAGAACACCATCACTCATACACCATCCATGCACATCACATCATACCACACATCACCTCACACATATCACTCACACCACATCATGGCACCTCAAAGACACCCCAGGTTTTCTGAGGAGGAACTAAGGGTCATGGTGGAGGAAATCATCCCGGTAGAACCACAGCTATTCGGATCACAGGTGCAGCAGACGTCCATTGCAAGGAAGATGGAACTATGGTGGAGAATCGTGGACAGGGTCAACGCCGTGGGACAGCACCAAAGGACCAGGGATAACATCAGGAAGAGGTGGAACAACCTACGGGGGAAGGTGCGTTCTGTGGTATCAAGACACCAGATAGCAGTACAGAGGACTGGCGGTGGACCCCCACCTCCTCCCCCACAACTAACAACATGGGAGGAGCAAGTCTTGGTGGTCATGTATCCTGAGGGCCTCGCAGGAGTAGCAGGAGGACTGGACTCTGGTAAGGCAAATCTTTACTACTTTATCCCCCCCACCCTACCTGCATGCTATCACATCCCCCCACCCATACCCTACTCCCATCACTCCATCACCTCACATCCACCCCACCATCATAACCCACACATCCCAATACCAAGCCCTGCATGCAACAACAATGCATGAACACCCATCATAGCCCTGCATGGACACCCATCACCACTGCATGCCCATTAGAGAGACCCACCCAGCCCACACATTCAGCAATCACACACGGCCAAGGCTACAGGGAAAGCACAATTCTTTAAAGGGCAACACACCCATTGCACAAGCTGGCACACACAGATACAATAACAATGCATTTGCATCCCAACAGGACCCCTCCCCAACGTCACCGGACAGGAAGTGCCAGCTACATCCAGTCCCCCCCAGAAGAGGCCCACAGTGATGACAGCAGCCCTGCACGCCTGGGTCACGATGACCAACCTGGCCCATCTGGGACCTCTGGACAGTCCGTTACCCTGCCACCGTCCCAACTCACCACACAGCCTCCCTCCTCAAGAAACACCACCACATCACCCACCCAGCGGGCCCATGACACTGTCCCAGGACACGTCAATCAGCAGTGTGTCCACCACTACAGGGACCCCATGCAACCCCACAAACACAGGATAATCAGGGACCTGGGGTCAGTGGCAGTGGTCACACGGTTCAGGGGACAGAGGCATAGGACAACAGGGAAGCTGGGAGGACTGCTGTGCAACTGGGGGAGGACAGGCTCAGGTCCACAAGGCACTTTCAAACATCATGGGAGCATACCACCATTCCCAGGAGACCATGGGCACGGCACCGGCCAAGTTTCAGGAGGCCCAGCGGCTGCAGGAGGGACGGTACATGGGGATCAGGGAGTACCTCACAAAAATCTACACCATCCTGGTCACCATAGCTGGGGTGCTGGCTGATATGGGCAAGACAATGCGGGAGGCAGTGGCACAACAAAGAGCCCCTGACACTAGCCAAACCGAGGAACAGCCTTCCTCCTGTGCCAGCGCTAGTGGACAGGAAGCTCCGCCACAGGACCAACAGGCCACCAGCACCCCAGCCCCTGCAGAAGGAGAACCACCACGCAAACGGTACTTGCGATCAAGGCGGAAGACAGAGGACATCGCCAAGACCTCCGCCAGGAAATAGGACCCATCTGATTGTCACCTTTCTGTCCCACTCAGTTACCCTGTCCACCTTGAACTGCAATTGCTCCCCTTCCTATGCCCCCTTGGACAATGCACCTGTGATACCAAAGACTGGACTCTACCATAGACCTTCCTCCACCATCACCCTAGCCCCTTGCACATACCCCTATACTTATTAGCAACTAAATAAACACCCTTGAAACAAATACCAATCTGGAGTAAGTCTGATGATTCACAAATGTATTAGTACAACATTAGCAAAGCATTGCAAGGTATATGTTCATTAACTCATACCAATGTATGACAGTTGTTGGGCAGCAGTACACATAGCAGAAGCCAGAATGGGTTACACAGATCTGAAAAAAGGAAACCCAAAGGGAACAGTCAGTGCCCATTGATAGAGGGTAAGAGGCTGCCATGTACAATGTCCTAAAGTATACTGAAATGTGAAGAGGAGTTACAGTCTCTTACTTGTGTGTCACTGGAAGTACTGCAGGATAATGTGTGTTCTACTGTCAACATCATCTTCCTCTGCCTCCTCTTTGTCACTGTCCACAGGCTCCACCACTGCCACAAGACCATCACCAGGCTCATCCTCCAGCAGAAAAGGCACCTGGCGTCTCAATGCCAGGTGGTGCAACATACAGCATGCCACGATGATCCGGCACACCTTCTTGGGTGAGTAGTACAGGGAGCCACCTGCCAGATAGAGGCACCAGAATTTGGCCTTCAGGAGGCTGAATGTCCTCTCAATACTCCTCCTAGTTCGCCCATGTGCCTCATTGTAACGTTCCTCTGCCCTTGTCCTGGGATTCCTCACTGGGGTCAGTAGCCATGACAGGTTGGGGTAACCAGAGTCACCTGCAAATATCGAGGGACAATTGTGAGACACACACTAACCCTTAGGGACAACCCCATACCCAGACACCTACTCATACTGTGCGGGCACTTTGGGCTCACCTGTTAGCCACACCCGGTGCCTCTGGAGTTGGCCAATCACATAAGGGATGCTGCTATTTCGCAAAATATAGGCATCATGCACAGAGCCAGGATATTTGGCATTCACATGGGAGATGTACTGGTTCGCCAAACACACCATTTGCACATTCATTGAATGATAGCTTTTTCTATTCCTGAAGACCTGTTCATTTCTGCAGGGGGGACAAATGCCACATGTGTACCATCAATGGCACCAATGATGTTGGGGATATGTCCCAGGGCATAGAAGTCAGCTTTCACTGTGGCCAAATCCTCCACCTGGGGGAACACGATGTAGCTGTGCATGTGTTTCAGCAGGGCTGACAACACCCTGCTCAACATGTTTGAAAACATTGGCTGAGACATCCCTGATGCTATGGCCTCTGTAGTTTGGAAGGAGCCACTTGCCAGGAAATGGAGCACTGACAGAACCTGCACCAGAGGGGGAATACCTGTGGGCTGGCAGATAGCTGACATCAGGTCTGGCTCCAATTGTGCACACAGTTCTTGGATTGTGGCACGATCAAGTCTGTATGTGATTATAATGTGTGTGTCCTCCATTGTCGACAGGTCCACCAGGGGTCTGTACCTCGGAGGATGCCGCCATCTCATCATCTGATTCAGCGGTTGTAGCCTATGGAGGAGAACGGTGAGCAGAAGATCATTTACCACATAGATAGCACAACTGTGTCTGAATCAATGTTACAGAAGCAGTGTGTGAAATCGAGAGTCAGTATATGTTCTAATATGTGCTGTGACGCAGTTAGGTGCCATGCAATGTGCACCCCTGAAATGGCGGCTGCCTGACCTGTGAGGAGGGACAAGGGGAAATGAGGTAACTGCGCTGGCATTGCGCAGTGTCGTGGTAGGCGGTCATAGACCGCTGCGCAACTCCGCATTGGTTATCATTGGGCCCTATGGGTTCCAGGAGCCAATGGCAATGTACGCCGGCGGTGACGTCGCGGACGTCACCGCCATTTTCTACCCATTCACTCACTTGATACCTGACCTTCAACAGGAGAGGACCTACACTGCAAGTGCTGCTGTGACCTGTGTCTGGAAGCGACAATGGCTCATGTGTCTGGGGAAAGGGCCCCTGCCTTTACTGCGGAGGAGTTGGAGAAACTGGTGGTTGGGGTCCTCCCCCAGTTCACGCTACTTTACGGTCCTCCAGACAAACAGGTGAGTACACTGTGAGCATGTTGCGTGGGCAATGCCTGTTTGGAGTGATGTGGATGTAAGCCACATGTTGGGGAGTGCTAAGGTGTCCTGGCCTGACTGCTGCATGAGAGGTGATCAGTGTATGTGCGTCAGGGCATGGGTGGGAACTGGTGGGCAATGAGTATGACGGTCCAGACAGGTGAGTAATTACATTTTCTGCTGTCTTTACCCTCTTGGTCAGCGCCCACCAGAAGAAGAGTATTTGCATTGCCATCGCCAAAGAGGTGTGGACCCTGGGGGTCTATCACGGGCGGAGCACCCACTGCCGCAAGAGATGAGTGGACCTGCACCGCTGGACCAAGAAAACGGCAGAGGACCAGCTGGGGCTGGCCTCCCAACGTGGAAGGGGTGCCCATCGCACCATGACCCCCCTGATGTTCTGCATCCTGGCGGTGGCCTATCCGGGGTTGGAGGGGCGCTTGAGGGAATCACAGCAGCCACAAGGGGATGAGTACAGTTTCAGAAAGCTGACTTTGCGCGCTTTAGGAACTAGATGGCTGCGGGAGGTGGGCTGTGGGTGCCCCTAGGCCAGGGCGATCATGCCAGGGTAGGTCCCTTGTTTGCAAGCTCTGTAGCACCCCTACCCCAATGAGACAAGTGGCCAACTACTACTGTGCAGGGTCCTGTTGGTGTCAGGTGTGGAGGTGCTGGCATTAGGCATTGTACCCGATGGGCTGGTGACTACCTTAGTGAGTGGTTGGACATGGCCTAGTGCATAGGGCAGCTCAGTGTGGTTGTGTACACCAACGGTAGTGGTGTTGCTGGCATTGACCATGTTTGTCCTCTGTCTATCCCACCCTTTTTGTTTTGTCACCCTGTCCTTGTGTGCATTAGCATCATCTGGTGGAGGAGCAGAGGCACCGGTGATGGAGGGAGCTGCATCCCACATGGCCCATGAGGGTGAATCCATGGAGGGTGAAGCCACCAGTGGGACAGAGGGCGAGGGGAGCTCCATGATAGGGACAGGAGGGGAGACCAGTGACAGCGATTCCTCCTCTGATGGAAGCTCCCTGGCTGTGGCGGACGCCTCTGTGCCCACCCCAACAACAGGTTCAGCCGCCACCACACCTAACAGCACTGCCCTCCAAGCAGCCCTTCAGCGTGTTTCCCGTGCCCGCTCACCCAGGAGGGTGGGCATCTCCTTCACCCCAGGCACCTCAGGCCCTGCCCCAGTCAGCCCTGCTGCCCTCAGTGAGGAGGCTATTGACCTCCTGAGTTCCCTCACTGTTGGGCAGTAAACCATTCTGAATGCCATCCAGGGTGGCGAGAGGCATTTGCAACAAACAAATGCATACCTGGAGGGCATTCATTCTGGTGTGCGGCCCAACGGAGAGCATTTCAGGCTCTGGCCTCAGCACTGATGGCAGCCATTGTCCCTGTGTCCAGCCTCCCCCCTCCAACTTCCACTACCCTGACCCAATCCCCTTCTACCTCAGCCTACATCATCAGCCACTGCCTCCATCACCAGCATGCCCATCACAACACACCCCTCACGAGCAGTCACCACCCCCACAACCATGCACATGTCCCCTGTGTCCTATCTCAGTGTGTCTGTGAGCCCTCCTCCCAAAGTACACAAACGCAGGCACACACCCACTCAACAGCCATCCACCTCACAACAGCCTCTGCGCCTTCACCCAAACTCAGTGAACGTACACCTCCTACAACCACTACCTCTTCCTCCACTGCCACACCCCCCATCTTCCCATCCCAGTGTGTCAAAAAAACTTTTCCTAGCTAACGTTGACCTCTTTCCTACACCTCTCCCCCAAATCCTTCCCCTAGGGCCAGGATGTCTAGATTCCAGGACAGTACCTCAGCCACCAAATCGGTGTCCGCTGTGGTCCCTGCAAGTGCAGGAGTATTGAAGGGGGCACCCGTCAGGGCTGCCAGTGTGCCACCTACAGATGGTAAGGACCACCCGATTCCGCCACCTGCCAAGGTCAAGATGGGGCCGGAATGCAGCAGGGAAAAGAGGCACCACCTACCCAGCACACACCACTCTCTCCCAATCCTTGGCAGGATGAAGCAGACTGGGCACAAAGCCCCCTTCAGAACCAGTGGAGTGATGCATCCACTCCACCAAACCTTGGCAAGATGAAACAGACTGGGCACAAAGCCCCCACCAGAACCAGTGGAAGAAGACATCCACTCCCCCAATCCTTGGCAGGATGAAGCAGACTGGGCACAAAGCCCCCTCCAGAACCAGTGGAAGAAGGTATCCACTCCCCCCATCCTTGGCAGGATGAGGCACACTGGGCACAAAGACCCCTACAGAACCGGTGAAGACAGGCATCCACTTGAGAGACTGTGGCTCTGCACTCCCCAGGACAAAGCAGTGGGCAAACCACCCACTTGAGAGACTGTGGCTTTCTACTCCCCAGCACCAAGCAGTGGGCAAATCACCCACTTGAGAGACTGTGGCTTTGTACTCCCCAGGACCAAGCAGTGGGCAAACCACCCACTTGAGAGATTGTGGCTTTGTACTCCCCAGGACCAAGCATTGGGCCACCCACCCACTTGAGAGACTGTGGCTTTGTACTCCCCAGGAGCAAGCAGTGGGCAAACCACCCACTTGAGAGACTGTGGCTCTGTACTCCCCAGGACCAAGCAGTGGGCATGGAGCCCCCTCGAGGAGCAGTGGCGTAGTACCATCAACCGGCTGAGGTGCCCCCCCTTCCCCTTCCTCCTGAGGTGCCTGTGTTTTTTCGACCTGATGCCCCTGCAGTGTTCTCTCCGTTTTGAGGCAGGTGTCATGTGTGGGCTTCACCCATGATTTTTTGGCCTACTGGTCCACAGACATTTACAAGGGACAGTGTACGTAATGTAAATATTTGTATATATTGTCTTTTTTATTTCTATATATGAATGTTCCAAAAGATCACTGGTTACACTCATTCCCTTTTGTGCTTGTGTTCTTCTAGAGGGTGACAGGTGTATCAGTAATGTTGTTGGATGTGTTAGTGTGTATGGTGTTGTGGGTGAGGGTGGGGGTGGGGGTGTTGTGTGTTGCGCGTGTGTGTCACTCTCTTTTTCCTTCCTGCCTCCCCTGTGTGCTAGGTGCAGTACTCACTGTGGTCGTCGTCACAGCCTTCTTTCTATTTCCTGGTGTATTAGTAGATACACCAACATGGGTAGGACCTGCATTTCGGACTCCATGGTGTCCTGGTTCTTCGTGGAGTGTCGGAAGGTGAGTGGTTCCCCTTCCAAGTCCTGTTTCCGCCATGTTTGATGTCGTTGGTACCGCCCCGGAAAAGGTGGTGGATTGGCCTGTCATAATAGGGTGGGCAGTACATTGTCTTCCGCCTGTCTGTTGGCGGTGACCCCCACGGTGTTTGTTGCTACCGCCGCGGTGGTCGGTGTGTTAAAGTGGCTATCTATGTTGGCGGTTTCCGCCGTGGGCGTAATCCCATTATTTTTACTGCAGGCCTGTTGGCGGTTTTACCGCCGCTTTAACACCAACCGCCAGGGTTGTAATGGAGGCCTTAGTGTCCCCTGCCTATAAGAGTAAGTGCGAGGGTTGCATGTATCTGCCCTGTTGGTAAAGGCAGCTGAAAAGCCTGGATTGGAAGGGACCCTGCAAATGTAAGGAAGGTCGGCAGGCATTGCTTTTTATTTGGGTGGGTTGAGCATGGGATTAAGTGCTAAACTTTACTTACATTGGCCCTGAGCTTATACTCAGGTGCTTGGTGGAGGTTAGGGCTGCAATGGGGATGCTAGAGCAAGATATGCACAGGACGAGCTGGATCAAAGCTAGGACTGGCGGACATGGGACGTGCTGCCTCCTACTGGTATCTTATTGCCCAGCAGTTGGGACACAATGTCGGCAGGCTCCCATGCACTGCTGTTGCAGACATTAAGCGGCAGAAGGTGGTGGATTTGTTGCTGATGTGGGAGATATATTGAGCCAATGTTTTCAGTACTCTTAAATTGAGCCCACTTTTTATTTGTAATTGTTAATTGTATATGTTTTAATAGTCTCTCCTTATTACAAATATGACCATGGTTCAGGCTAACTTAACATCCTTATTACACTATGACTGTTTGAAAACTTGATATGTTTGGGTGAGCCTTCTAGTTTATTACTCCTCTGTGGCTGTCTTGTGTCTTTTTTGGGGGGAATTGTGTTAGCCAGTCAGTAACTCTTATGGAAGGGTGGTGAAAGTGGTATTCTATTGGAACTAGCATGGCAGATTTAAATTAGGATGCTAAAAATCAACTTTTTCATTTGTTGCTTCAGATAAAGGAAGAAGGTGAATGGAAGTGCTTTAGTTATATGCAGGATAACTGGAATTACATGGCAGGAAAAGATGAAATTATGAGGCAGGGCTGAACAATTTATGTGGCACGAAAAGTCCAGTTATGAGTTTACAATGCAAAGAGCTCTAACTCAAGAAAATGCAAGACCTATTGTATTTCAAATGTGTGTTAATATAGCATGCAGGCAATAGTTCTCGGTCAGCTTTTCTACAGTCACCGGGAGAACCACCAATTGCAAGGAAGGAGTGGTCCAGAGCTTTTGATGATTACTCAGTAGCTAATGATGGTTTACAAATCACACCTATCAGGAACAAATGCTTACTGGAACATTCATTTGGCATGGAAGGCCAAGAAATATGAAAGAGAACAATCCACTACTGAATCCATAGACATGTATGAGGCCTCATTAAGGGGTTTTGGCATCTAAATGTGATATCCATGCAATCCTTGACCAACAAAGACAAGCTAGTAACTAGATGTTTCAATAAAAAAAATCAGGAGAGGTTATTGACATGCAAGAATCCATCACCTGATGAGGCAGTTGAAGTTCCCAACAGCATACAGGATTCACATGAATCTGCATAGCCACTAAACAAGGAAGCTTAGTGTTGGGAAAAACTATAAGTACAACAAGAGTGCTTCTGCACAATGTAAGAAAGGTACTAGTGGTTCTTGTTTTCATTGTGGATCAAGATTTCATGTTGCCTCAATGAAACAGTGTCCTGTTTTGGGTAAAAAGTCTGCAAAGTGTGGCATGACCTGGAAATATGCAAGAATTTGCTGAAAGGGAAAAAACATTTCTGCCGTCAATACTGTTGCTGATTCTGGAAATTAAAATGAAGATAACTTGATGGCTAATATGGAACATCTAGTATTGTGTGTGAGAGTACACGAAGATGATCTTTGAAATTCCATGGATCCAGTGGAACATGTTATACAATAGCATAGGCATACCTTTGTGACTGACTCTAGATGAAAATCACCATCATCTCCAGGAAGACTTTCAAACTAAACAACTTTCAAAAGAATTTAAAACCTCCTGACAGTTGTCCTCAGGGTTATGATGGAACAATAATTGATTTTGAAGGTTACTTGGATACATCCATTTAGTTTAAAGAGAAGGAAGCTCTAGGAAAGGTTTATGTTTCACATGCAAGTCCTGACATCATTGGTTGGCATCATCAATGGGTTCTTGGTGTGACCTTAAAGCTGGGGTATGTTTAGCAAATTGTAGGCATTGATGATGTACATGTTGTAGTGGAAAGTTCTACTTTACAAGATATTTTGGGAAGAAGTTCTGAAGTTCTGAAGATTTGTCAGATCAGCTTGGGAGACTTAAGGGTTTTGGACATATAAAAGTAAAGGAGGGAAACATACCTATAAAGCATAAACTAAAGAGTGTGCCTTTGTATATAGGAGAGAGGTTGGAAAAATGTATCCTACAACTATGTTCAGAAGGTGTCATTGAACCCACAGATTTGTCTGCATGGTTATCACCAATTGTTGTGGCAATGAAAAAGAACAACAAATTAAGGATGTTGTCACATGGCTTAGCAAATGGCTATGTACACTGATAAATTATATACTACATGCCTTAGTTATTTTCTTATTGGTCTCTTTATTAATCTCTGTATTTATTGTGCTTTCCTCCTCTGCATTTGGTATCGCCATAGTCGCCTTCATCTTCATCTTCCTCCTAGTATTGGCAGGACTGGACCACTGTGGTTAGCGCGCCTCTAAGATAGAAGAGGAAAGAGTCACAGGTAAGTAGATATACATTATTCTTAACTATTATATGGGGGTGGGTGTAAGGGATATGATCACCAATTTGACCTATCCCACCACCGTTTTGTTGTGCTTTCACGTCTTTTTTCTATTTCTTACAAATGAGGCATGTGACCCCTCTCTGGCCGAAACGTTCCCATCCCCACAGCTATTCAATCCCTCTCACCAACTCTTCCCAGCAGGCGCTCATGTATCTGGGCTAGCCACGCTCCTCCAGGCGCATGGCGGGGCGATCCGAGGAAACGGTAGCCTCCCGGCTTTCTTTGTCGACTCTTGTTCGGGTCCCTGGAGATCTCAGACAGAAGGCTGTGGCTTCTTGAGTCATCCTGTCCCGGTTGGCGTTGTTCTGGGTCTATTTCCCCCGACGTCTTCCTCTAGTGTTTCTCTCTCCCGCGTTTGTAGATACTCCTTGCTTCTGGGTTAGTCCTGCCTTCAATTTCAGGCCACCATTCATCAGAGGGCTGATCCATGTCCTGGACTATTTAAGGCAATTGAAGAAGTACCTGTCCCAAAAGATCGTGAACAGGTCCAGGCCTTTTTAGGAATGTGTGAATATTATGCAAGGTTTATTGAGAACTTTGCCACGAAAGCTGAGCCTCTTTACCATCTTCTAAAGAAGAAAGTAAAGTTTACATGGACAGAAGCAGAGGATTTGGCTTTTAATAAGCTCAAAACTGATCGGACCAATGCTTCACTCTAGATTCCTAATTCTCTTAGTAAGTTCCTGTGCATAACTGTTGATGCTAGTGGTGTAGGACTGGGGGCAGTACTACCACAAGGAAGGGGAGATTCTGAATGTGTTTTGGCATTTGCCTCAAGCATTTTAAAAACTCAGGAACGGCTGTATTCTATCATAGAACAGGAAATGTTGTCTTGCACATGGGCTGTTGAACTGCTTAGAGCGTATGTCTGGGGCACTAAGTTCATGTTACTAACTGACTAGAAGCCGTTGCCACAGTTTTTAAGTGGACTTAACATACACTCGACTAAAGCCACTGCTAGACTAATCAGGCTCAGTGTGAACTTATTGGTACATCGTTTCGAGAAAGAACTGTCTTTTTCAACTTCCGCAACCAGATATTTTGGAATAGGCATTTGTTGAAGATCAACATGTTGTTGACTGTTTAGTAGCCTATGTGTTTTGGATTACATGCATGGAGAAAAGTGTCAAAGAAGGATGTTGGAGAGAAGCTCTTGATGATGTGGTGTTGAGAACTGCGATGGAACATGCTATTAAAGTGTGGCCCAGGGAGGGCAGTCTTCCAGTGGGGTTGCAAATCTTATAGCAAGGTTCAGACAGATATAATTGTGGAAGATGGGCTATTCTTTAGAAGTGATAAAATCATTACACCCCATAAATTGAGAAACATTTTGCTGGGCATCTGCCATGAAGTTCATCTTTGAGTGACTCTTAATAGAAGGAGAGTGAGGGAAATGTATTGTTGGCTTAGTATAGATAGAGATGTTGAGATTTTGAGGAGTGGATCAATAAATTTGTGATGTGGGCTCAGAATGGCAAAGACTCAAGTGTACAGTGCCTCCGATAGTAGAGGTTGCAGGACCCAAGAGAGTGTGGGAGAGTGTACATTGATTTTCTTGTCCTGTTCTATCTTCTTCCTGCTAAATATATTTTTGCCATAATGAAGACTGACAATTTGTCCATATGGCTGGAAGTTAGAATTGTATGTTATCCCAACACAAAAAGTGTTATTCAATTTCTAGCTGACATATTTGCCAGAGAAAGTTTTTAACTCGAGCTGAGATATGACAATGGTGTGCAGTTCACGTCCATGGAAATTAAGTCATTTTTGACTGACGCAGGAATTAATCACAGAAGGTGCAGTCTTTATAATCCCCAAACAAATGGTCAAGTGAAAGAGTGAAGAGGATGATCACTAAATGTGTCAGAGGAGCTTTGGTAGAAGGTGTGGATGTGAGTGATTCTATATGAACCATGCTTTGGTCTAACTGCAAGAGTTGGAGAGATGTTTGTGATCGTTTACGGCTTGCATAGCTTGAAAATCTCAAAACTGTCAATACTGCTGTAAAATAGCCTTTAGACCAAATTGTAAATCAGGCTCAAGAAAAAGTTACCTTCAGCACTGAGAAACCCAAGTGCACGTATACATGTAAAGTTTGAGAAAGGTGAATGGGTCCGAGTTAAACTACCAGAATCAAGAGTAATCAAAGGCATAGTTAGGTTTGGGTCGCCTTTCCTAGTGCAAGAGTTTAACAACAATTCCAGTGCTGTCAAAGTGAACATTGGGCAATGGGGGAGTTGTGCAAGGGTGGTCAAGGTGAACAAAGGTCTGGTGAAGTTTAGGTAAGACATTATGTCAATAACAACATCCAAGGTTTTAGTCAAATAAATGATAAAACCTTTGTTAAGCATTATGCCACTAAGACAAACAAATTGGGTGTTAACAGTAGAAAGCAAGATGTATGTCCTGCTAGGAAAATAGAAATGTGGGACAGGATCGTCCACAGAGTGAATGCTGTAGGCACCACCCTGCGCACAAAGGAGGACATTAGGAAGAGGTGGAATGACCTCAGGGCAAGGTCCATTCCCTTGTTTCCAGGCACCAGCTGCAGGCCAAGAAGACTGGCAGTGGCTCTCCCGGTGCCCCATTATTACTCTGCCCCAGGAAGGAGAATGTCTTGGCCATCATGAATCTTGAGGGTTTGACAGGAATACCTGGGGGAGTGGAGCCTAGAAAGTTACAACAGAAAAAAGGTCACAAAAATTTAAATATCTTGCATGATCACAGCTCACCTTTTCCCACTGTCTTGTTCATGTACCCCACCAACATTCAGAGGGTCATTACGACCCCGGCAGTCTGTGCTATAGGGGAGGCATTACTGCCAAGAGGCTGACGGTACCTACCTCCACTATTATGACATTGGCACTTTGGCCAAAGCCAAACTGCCAAGTCAACACACCGACCGCCATGGCGGTAATGACAGGGGTCTCCCCCGCTCTCCTCCCCTTCCCCAGAGTCCTCCCCCACACTCCAGCTCCCACTCCCGACCACCCCACATATACACACATACACACACATACACACACACACACACCCATACACACACGCATACGCACATTCACCCACGCATGTATACATTCATACACACTCACAGCAACACTCACGAACATACATCCAGGCACACACGCAAGCACACAACACAACATGCACATACACACAAACACCCACTCATGCACACACACACACTACACACGCATTCACACACAGTCACACACATCCCCACACATGCACACAACACCCCTCACCCCCCTCTCCTGTCAGAGAACCTGACTTAACTGCTTGCAGGGGGTCCTTTGGAAGGGGATGGGACATGGCGCTGCTGCCAGCAGCAGCGTCCGCCAGCAAAACACAGCCAGGCCCTATCATGGAACATGATATGGTAGGTGGTATTTTGCTGGTGTGGTGCTGTTGCTGGCAGCAGCGCCACCCTACCGCCGTCCGCCTCCATGACCGTAGCCGGATTTCCTCCATCCTTCTTGCGGAATTCCAGCTACGGTCATAATGGCGTGGACGATCGGTAGCCACGACGATGGTATGTTGGTGGCCGTCGCCGTGGTGGTAGGCACCATTTCCCGCCAAGGTCCGAATGAGGGCCTCAATGCCCAGAATATCTGAGTGTTAATACTGTCAATCTGTATTGTTGGACCAAATATCACAGCTACCAAGTCCCATCACCCGCCATACGTCTAAATGGTGCCTGTAGATCTTTCAATATGCAAAAAAAAATCCCAGAACTCATGTTATGTCTCACCCTGTAAATGTATGCCCAAACCTAAATGCTGTCTGTATTCAGATACATAATACCCAAGATTTGTATAGTGTGTGTAGTAGAGAGAGTGACCTGACTGCAACTCCCAGCAAGCCTGTGTGAGGAACTCCAACCACCAGCACAGTGGTCACATGGCCCAATACATCTGTTTGTTTAATCTCAAATGAAATGTACTTACATTGGGGGGATAACATTTATATAGTATGTGTACTACAGGGACTGACCTGACTGCAACTCCCAGCAGGCCTTGTTTCAGGAACTCCAACCATAAGCACGGTAGTCACATGCCCACATACCCCTGTTTATTAACCCACAAATGAAGTTTACTCATCTAGGAAGATACCAATTTTCAAGTGATAAGAAGTAGAGAGAGTGACCTGGCTGCAACTCCCTGCAGGCCCTGTTTCTGTAACTCCAACCACCAGCACAATAGCCACATGCCCCAATTCATCTGTTTGTTAACTCTCAAATGAAGTGGACTCACCTGGGAATAATCAACCACAGATCATGCGCTATGTCTGTCTTCACATCTCCATCTTGACTTGCTAATCAAAGTTGAAATTATTGAGGACAGGAATGACACCTTGCTGAGTATGTACAACAAGTATTCCGAAGGCCTCAAGATTTACCATCAGATTGGTATTGGCAGCAGACACATTGACACAGCACTGTGCACATGATGACTCCAGTCACATATACAATAAAGTCCTTTGTCTGCCTGCTCCACACTCAACTAGGCATCCAGATGGTCACAGCCATATCTTGCCTAGCCACTGTGTTGGCTGCACTGGTGGCTATATGTCATTTTCAGGCCATCTTCCAAAGTGCAATTGATCTGCACATCTCAGCAGATGCTTGAGTCAAAATGATTTGACATGCTTCACACATGGCATGTCAACACACCAAATACCATGGTTACTTGCCACAATTGGATTAACTTTGTACAAGTTCTCTGCTTACTGTAACTCTAACCAGTAACATTGTAAGTTTTACATCAACAGGTGGCTCTGTCGCTGGGCACACATAGGCCACAGAACAGACTGGCAGTACCCCTCTGGATGAAGCCCTCAGTGACTACGACACTCCTGGACATCTGGATGTGGAAGACGGTTATGACCCATCTGAGCAACATTGTTTAAATGGCAACAGTGAGACTCGCTGTGCTCACAATGTCACCTCCAAACCCTGTTGCCTCAACATCCCAGGCAACCATTCTCCCAAAGCACAGTGTCTACCATCTTGTGCCCCCAGTAGTGGATCCTGACTTGCAGCGCAGGAACAAATTTGAGAGGGCACCATGTGGCAAGGGTGCATGGGAGGGATGCTGTAGGCCAGCAGAGTAAGGCCCCTGGGGCTGCTCTTGGCCAGGACACCATCAGGCACGTCTTGGGGGTCTATCAGGTGTCCTACGGCATGATGGACCAGGTATTGACCGAACTCCAGGAAATAAAGCAGCTACAGAGGAACATGCTGGAACAGATGAAGACCCACAATACCAACATAGCCTCCATAACAGGATGTTGATGGACATACACACCACCCTGAGCAGGGCTTTTCAACACCATTCTACCCCTTCCTTTGGCTCATCAACAGCAGGCCTACCAACGTCCGTGCCAGCCACTAGAAGGGAGGCCCTGCCAGAGGAACCACAAGGCCCAGACACCCCTGCCTCTGTAGCAGCAGATCCCACTCCCCCCTCATGCAGGGACATCCAGCAAAGAATCCAGGAGGTGCAGATGGCAAGACACCCACCACTGCCAGTAATAACCGTATTCCTTAAGGACCTCCTTTGTGTCTTACACATTCACTCTGGACTGAATCTGAACCACCTGCCATTTCCAGTGGGAGGAGTACTCTGGACTTAAGACTCCCAATGGTGTGGCATCTACTCCATTGATTTCATACACCATTACTAAACCCTTCAAATTTGAATTTTTGTTGAGTTATGTCACATATATTTTATGTACTCATAGCTGCACAATAAAATCACCCTTCACTGACTTCTCTGCTGATTTTGATTTTACATTTAGCCATGTAGATATGCCAAACCATATGAACTATACAATGATGATCCAAGCTGCTTGTTGAAGATGGGATATGTTTCATGTACACAGTGCCCAGCTCAGGACTACAACATTCCCACACAAACACATACATATTAGTGTCTGCTCAGCTAAAAAATGTATTACAGTGCTCAGCCCATAGGCTGTCAATATGTCTGAACTATTGGAGATCAAGAATGATTGACTCATATTGAGTAAATTAACATATTTACAGGTACAGACCCCCAGACCATGGAAGGAAGGGATTTGTCAGACGTTGTCCCGAACAATAGGAAAACATTGATTTGGTTGATGTCAGCAGTCTGAGCCTTATCACATACCACACCAAAGTAATTCAACATCACATAATCCAAGATACAGACAGATGGCAGTACAACAGTCACTGAACACAGGACCAACATAATCCAATTTCCATGCATCTGGTGGTGTCACACAAACATATATCAGTGTTGTGGCACAAGTACTGTGGCCTACAATGATGAAACACATCTAAAGCCACATACAGGTCATACAAAAAGTGTTTAGCCAATCTGAAGGAAAAATGACTTGATCGTAAGCTAGGAATACATATTTGATGACCACATGATTACACACATGATGCATCATGTGTGTAATCTACACACAAAACAAGTACAACGGGCACTTCTGAACCTCCACTCAAGCACTGTGCAAACTGTCTTGGTACAGGTTTCATACATCCAAACTCTGTGACCTACATTACCTTGAACAATCCATGTCCACTTGTATGTCAGAACAGCATCACATACCTGCCAATGCCACAACTCTGAAATGCCCACATGAAGATGTCATGGCGAAGGTACCTGTATAAAGAACAAAACAAAGAGTCTAGGCTTGGAACCATACCTATGACACAGATCATAGTGCAAGCATGTGGAAAAAAGTACATTGCAAGGAAACTGACACCGACAAAGCAACATCATCAAGGTGGAGATGTGTCAAAAGCTATCTCATCAAGCATCCGTTGGCTGAATATTGCTGAGTATCAGCTCCACAGCTGTTTCCAAAACACTCAGCGCCACACATTCTCACAACTATAGTTCATTGTACAGTCACACCCATTATATAACATGACATACTTACACTCACAAGAAGTAGTTGTGGATGAGATCTTCTTGCTCCTTCTTTTTCACCACTGTCATCCTCACTTGGCATTTAGGTTTCTCACCTGGTGGCACTGCATGCTCCCCCTCCTCTGAGATGTATGGAATGTTCCTCTGCAGGGTGAGGTTGTGGAGCATGCAGCATGCCACAGTGATCTGACACACTGTACCCGGTGAGTAGAGGAGGGCTCCACCAGTCTGGTGCAGACAATGGATTCTGGTCTTTAGGAGCCTAAAAACCCACCCACTGACCACCCTGTTCTTCCATGGGCCTCATTGAAATGGACTTCCCCTGGCATAGTTGGATTTCTCAGCAGCATCAACAACCAAGGATGGTTGGATATGCTGAGTCTCCTTTTAATGAATGTGACATAAGTGCAACAATGAGTCACTCACTTTCTGATTGAAGCACCTGACATTGCTCACACACAATCAGGCCTAACATGACTTACCAACCTGCCAGTCCCTCTCTGGGTGCAGTTGAAACATTAGCTGGGGTATGGTGCTGTTCCTCAATATGAAGGAATCATGGGCTGAACCAGGATAACGGGCACACACATTTGAGATGTAGAGATCCACCAAAAAGACAACTTGCACGTTGATGGAATGGAAGTTCCTTCTGTTGTGGTAGACTTGTTCATTGGCCTGCAGTGGCACCAAGCCAATATGTGTGCCATCAATGGCCACCACCACATGTGGGAGGTGGGCAAAACCATACAAGTCAGCCTTCACATTGGCCAAATACTCACGTCAGGGGAACCTGATATAGCTGAAAATGTGTTTCAATATTGAAGAGAGGAAATCCTTCAACACCAGAATGAACATAGGTTGGGACATACCAGCAGATAGGGCTACTGTATTGTGGAAGGACCCTGTGACCAGGAAGTGCAATACTGACATGACATGTACAATGGGTGGTATGCAGGTTGGATTACTGTTAGCTGGCATCAAATGTGGCTCCAACTGATGGCATAAGTCCACTATTATTTGCCTATTCAAACAGTATAACTGCAGGATGTGACTTTCTTCAATACTCTAAAAGTCTGGCAGTGGGCATTAGACAGAAGGCTGTTGCATCCTCCCTCTCTTAGGGCACCTATGTGTGACAAGACACGATTTGTAACATTAGTCAGGGTGTCCACAGCAACGTACATGACGCATGCCAACAATATTACTGTATGTGACAAAGCATTTCTGACTGAATGGACATGATACACAGTAGACATCCTAGTTGGCAAGTACACTAGAGTCACATTTGACCCCCAGGCTTGTCCACACATGTGTCCACAACATGGGTTTGAGTGCTGCCCAATGATATGCTTCACAATTACCCCGAAATGTGACTGCATTTTCTAGCTGCCAAAAACTACAGTTGGCAGTGGTGGCCCATGCACTTCTGTCATATGCCATCTGTGCCCTGCAACACACTACACTAGTGGTTGTGAAGTAGGAACTACATAACAAGACAGTATGAGGATGTTTGTGATGATCCTACACATATTTTGTATGCCTGACACAGTTCACACAGCCATATACAGTATTTCCAACTGCCAAAATTGTGATGCCTGACCTACTCCACCGTAGAATAGGAACCTTTCACAACTGCCAGCAGGAGTCGTCCGCACGGTAGATGGTTCCAACCATGACGGACACAGTCATAGGCTAACATTGTTTCCAGTGGCAGTCGCGGCCCAATGGCTGTGTCCGCCGGCAGTGATGACCATCTACATGGTGTTCTTCACCACCATATTGTGCAAATTCACTCACTTAAACTCCTGATGCTGCTGCCAGTAACACATAAACTACCTTAGGTGCTGGGTGCCGCCTCTTGGAGTAATCATGGCATGTATAGCAGGTGATAGGGCCCGCACCTTCTCTCCAGAGGAGATGGAGAGGCTTGTAAATGAGGTCCTTCCCCTGTATGGACAGCTCTGTAGCTCACCAGAGGAGCAGGTCAGTACCTCATGTGCGCAATTGACTGTTCAACGCCATCCTTTCCCTCCTCACAGGCTACAGTGTGCCCTTGTGCACCAGTTGGACTCCTTGTGTGCCTTTTGTTGAAATCTGTTTAGCATCAATGGGATGTACGCAGTGCAGTTATTGGTGACCAGTACTATATGTTGAGTTCATTAACATTTTGTTGTGTAATGTTTTTTGGGGTTCTAGTTCCTCCTTGTGTTGCATGCACATAACTAGGCATGGAGGCTTTACTGCCATCCAGTGACATTTCTTTGTTTATGATGGTTGTAAATGTGAGACATCATGCAAGTGCATGACAGCATGAGCTGTATATGCATCTTTTCTGAATCATTTGAGGATCTTGTAAGCAATGTGTATAGAGCCACAGATCATTCAATCTACATCTGCCCTTGCAAAACTGTTGTCTGGAAGGCATATCATGACTCACTCGGCCCTTCATATTGCTACACAAACCACAAGACACATTGCTGAAGGCCACATTATGTACTGTAATGATGGAAGTGATTGAAATGTGAGTGCCGTGTAGGTTCTGTATGCTCAGCCTGCAGAGGATAGGGCCTGTCAAATATATCTACCAGTATGGGACAAAGGCCCTCATTATGACTTCAGCGGTCTATTTCGTAGACCACCTAAGTCACGCCCGCCACATGACCTCCAGTGTTGACGGTCTGAAGTCCGCTATATTATGTCTGCTGGCTGCTCTCTGCCACTATTTGATGGAAAAGCCACCACCAGCCATACTGGCGATCTAGTGGTGTTTGCTCCGCCACCACCCCCAAGTCACCACAACACCTCCCACCGTATTACAATATTGTAAACAGCGTGGCGGTGTTGTGTTGGCGGGGCACTGGTGGCAGAGCAAGCGCCATGGACCCCGTTCCCTTCTGGATGACCACTGCGACCACCAGGTAAGGTGATTGTCTGACAGGGGAGTGGGAGGGTGTTGAGTGTTGTGTGTGTGAATGGGGATGTGTGTGTGGGTGAATGGAGGGGAGTGGGGGTGTTGTGTGTGTGTGTGCAAGTGTCTTTGTGCTTGTATGAATGCATGTATGAGGAGAGTATGTGTGTGTGTATGTGGGGTTCAGGGGAGTGTTGTGGCCATGTGTGCATGTGTGTGTGAATGAGTGAGCATGGATGTGTGTGTGTGTGTGTATGTTTTTGTGGTGTTTGCATGTGTGGATTGGTGGGTGGGAGTGTCAGTACGGGGATCAAGGGTGGGGGGTCAGTACCAGGATCGGGGAATGGGGGTCAATACCAGGACTGTAGGGGTGTCGCTGCTTGGGGGTGGGGGCCGCTAATGGAGTCGGGGTTGGGAGGGCTCCTACAAGGAGGGCTGTTGGGGAGTCCTGTTGTGGAGACAGGAATTGGTATTCCTGTTGCCAGTATTCTTACCACCAGGGATTTCGTGGTGGGGCTGCTGCCATGGAATTCCTGGCGGTAAGGATACTCATTGTGCCATGGGCAGTGTGAGGTGGACCGCCAGGTCGAAGGTGATCAACCTTCGGCCAGGTGGTCCCACCTCCCTGGCAGTACAGGCGGTGAACTGGCTGCGGTGCAGCAGTCATAATTTGGCATTCCTGCACCCCCACGCTGTCAGTGGTATGACCGCCACCGAGGCGTGGCAGGACCGCCAGGGTCATAATGACTCCCATAGTCCTGGCTGTGGAAGAGTCACTGAGGCTATGCAACTGTGGCACTGTGCCCACTCTCTGTAAACCTCTGTGGATCCTGTCATTTAGCCAACATGATGCTCTAATGGCAACAGTACTCTGCAGAGATTTTTAAATGGACTGACCAATGGCCTTTGATTCTCATTACTCTGCCTTTAATAAACCCAAGTTGTTGTTCTTTTGGGGACACATTTGCCCTGCCATTACTTTTCTCCCTTTATGTTGTTCCTTAGAACTTGTGTTGTATGACTACAGTTGTGTGTGTTTCAGCCTCATTGCTGATCCATTTGCTGTTGTTTGCAATATCTGACTTTGTGGGCAGTGCTTGTGTCACTCAAGACAAGGGTGAGTGCTCCCTGTATGGATATCTGCGTGTTAATGCAATTGGAGTGTCAATTAATTGTGTTATGCTTGGTATGGTAATTGATTAATCTTCTGTTGTCCAATGTCAGCATGTGTGGTGTTAGACTTGTCCCCCGATATGGATTTTACATTCGGCTGATGTGTGGAAGCTTGAGTTTTGTTTGTCCAGACATGGAGGATGTTTAATTGTGGTAGCTTCCTTTGCATTTGACTGTGCCTGTGTCCATTTTGCTGAGTATACCTTGTAGCTACTTCATCTAGATGTATGGCCCATGCTGTTGCCGTTGTATGGGCTCTCTTGACTTGTATTTCCACATTATGCAGATAGGCATGTCACTTAACGTTACTATTGTTTGTCCTTGAGACACTTAATGGGCCAGTTCCTTTGCAAATGTTGTTTTAGGGGCATGTGCAAAGTGTAATGTGCCCCAGGGCAGCATCCTTCCATGAGTGCTCCTGATACCCCCATCTCTATGGTGCAGGTATTGTTTGCATGGGGAGCTTTGTATATTTGTCTCTCAAACTATTATGCATCCCTTGACCTTCTACTGTGGTGCAATATGGGTGATGTGTGGGTCCATTGTATGGCTGTTTAATGGGAGCAGTGTTTGTGTTCTATGACACATCCATGGATATGTGTATTGAATCTGATGATAGTCCATTGCATGTGTGCAATGTGAGGGTGTCAGTCGAATTGGTAGATGTGATGTTGCTGTTGTGTGACACAATGTTGTGTACACTTTGCTGTCCATGTGCCTGAGATGAGCAGACATGCGTTTTTGTGTGGTGTTGCGGTGCAGTGTCAGTGACTTACTGGCTGTGAATGGGTCATTTGCTGTGAATGACTCTGACTGTGGACACAATGACACGTGTACTTAGTGCTCATAGCGTGAACCCCTTATCATGTGGACAACGGTGTAATGATCTGTTGTCAAGATTTATGACACAGGCGAGTGTGTGTACTTACCATCAGTTGCATCCACAGCTGTGTGGATGATGAGCTGCACCAGTGGCAGGACATATGTGATGGGCTCTGTTAGAAATGGGGTCTCTTGTTGGCAGTCGGTTTGCTCTCTGTCCAAGTAGGGACCCTCACTCTAGTCAGGATAAGGGAGGTACCCCCTCAGATAACACCTGCTCACCCCCTTGGTAGCTTGGCACGAGCAGTCAGGCTTCTCTCAGAAGCAATGTGTAAAGCATTTGCACAAAACACAGATGGAAAACACTACAAAAGGACACCACACCAGTTTTAGAAAAATAGCCAATATTTATCTATATAAAACAAGACCAAATACGATAAAAATCCAACATAAAGTAAGAAAAATATGAATTCTGCAAGATTTACTCAAAACTACAGTTCCTTGAAGTCGATAGCTCCACCTGAGGTTATGACTGCGACGTGATCAACAAAACCAACAGTTCAGGCCAGCCGTGGGGTTGCGGGCCAGCTATGGTCTCAGGAAGCCCTGCAAACAGTGCCTTGGATTTGCAGGGTGTCGTGATCCTTGCGGTGAGCTCCAGAGAGTGGCGTCACTGATGTTGCGGTGTTGGTTCCGGAGTCGGTGCAGGAGTCGTCGGGCTCTTGAGGTCACATGCGTTGCAGATCAAACTCCAGGCTGATGAAGTCAGGTGCGCCGGCGTGGATGGCATCGGGGCTGCGTTGCAAAGCAGGACGATGCGACGTGCGGTGTCCATAGGTCACGGTGCAGGCAGCGGCTCGGTGATGGCGTCCAGTGGTGTTGGTGAGACCAGGGCTGCGGTGTGACGTGCGGTGTCCACAGGTCACGATGCAGGCAGCGGCTGTCGTCAGTAGGCCCAAGCCAGCGTTGCGGGATGGGATGGTGCTTCATGATCCTCACGAGCGTTGTCCACAGGCCACTGTGCAGGCAGGATGTCTGGTGACAACACAGGAGTCAATGGTGCTGGGGTCGGTGGAACGGGGCTGCGGTGCAGGATGGGACGGTGCTTTGTGTACCTCACGAGCGGTGTCCACTGTCCACAGGCCACGGTGTAGGCAGCGACGCCGGTGTCGCAGGAGCGGCATCATCGGGGATGCCCAGGCTGTGGTGTGAGCAGGCGATGCCGGAGTGCAGGGCCCACAGGTCGCAGTGCGAACAGCGGCTCAGTGAAGTCATCCGATGACGGCGTCAGAGAGACCAGGGTCACGGTGCGAAGCGGGGCATTGCGACTCTGTCTGGCGTCGGCAGGTCACAGTGCAGGCCAGTGGCGTTGTTGGCGGCGTCACAGTGGTTTATTCTCTTGAACAGCATAAAACACACCGTTCCCAGTGCTGCAGGTCGAGGAAACTGAAGTCTTTGGTGTCCCTGAGACTTCCAACAGGAGGCAAGCTCTACTCCAAGCCCTTGGAGAATTTTCTCAAGCAGGACACACAGCAAAGTTCACCCTTTGCACTCTTTTCAGGCAGAAGCAGCAACTGCAGGCCAGTCCAGCAAAGCAACACAGCAAAGGGACAGTACTCTTCCTTCAGCTCTTCTCCTGGGCAGAGGTACCTCTTGATTCCAGAAAGATTCTAAAAGTCTGGTGTTTTGGGTCTTCTTCTTATACCCAGTTCTGCCTTTGAAGTTGGTTGGCAAACTTCAAAGCAAAGTCTCAACTGTTTGCAAGATCCTTCCTTGTCCAGGCCAGGCCCCAGACACTCAACAGGGGGTCGGAGACGGCATTGTGTGAGGGCAGGCACAGTCCTTTCAGGTGTGAGTGACCACTCCTCCCCTACTCTCCAGCACTGATGACTAATCAAGATATGCAGGCTACACCCCAGCCCCCTTTGTGTCACTGTCTAGAGGAGAGGTGTGAACAGCTCAACTGTCAAACTGACCCAGATGGGGAATCTACAAACAGGCAGAGTCACAGAATGGCTTAAGCAAGAAAATGCCTACTTTCTAAAAGGGGCATTTTCAGCCTAACAATCTAAAAACCAGCTTCACTAAAAGATGTATTTTTAAATTGTGAGCTCAGAGACCATAAACTTCACATATGGATCTGCTCTCAAAGAGAATCTGTGCTTTAAGGATATTTAAAGGCAGCCCCCATGGTAACCTATGAGAGAGATAGGCCTTGCACAGTGAAAACCGAATCTGGCAGTATTTCATTGTTAGGACATATACAACACACTAGTATATGTCCTACCTTAAACATACACTGCACCCGGCCCATGGGGCTACATAGGGCCTAACTTAGGGGGGCCTTACATGTAGTAAAAGGTAAGGCTGAGGCCTGACAAGTGAGCACACTTGCCAAGTCGAATTGGCAGTTTAAAACTGCTCACACAGACACTGCAATGGCAGGTCTGAGTCATGTTTACAGTGCTACTAATGTGGGTGGCACAACCAGTGTTGCAGGCCCACTAGTAGCATTTGATTTACAGGCCCTGGGCACCTCTAGTGCACTTTACTAGTAAATCAAATATGTCAATCATGGATAAACCAATCAACAGTACAATTTCTATAGGGAGCACTTGCACTTTAGCTCTGATTAGCAGTGGTAAGGTGCGCAGAGACAATAAAACAGCAAAAACATACCTCAAAAAATAAGAGGAAGAAGGCAAAAAGTTTGGGGATAACACTGCAAAAAGGGCCATTTCCAACAGGCTCCATGGTGGCACACGGCATGTAATGCTGCCTGCAGGTGAGTGGTGGTTGGACAACTACGATCACATTGGTGATGTGCAACATCATAATGTGTCCGGCGGAAACACTAGCTCTGCTGGCCTGTTTGTCCTGCCTCATTACCACGGCGGTCTCCACTGTCTGGCAGTGTGGCTTGACCAAAGTGGTCTTTGCTCTCTGGGCCCACCAACATTGTAATAGAGTAAACCACCACCACCACCACCATGGCGGTGCATGGACCACCAAACTCGTAATCAGGCCGTTAGCCCTTTCAGAACATAACTAATTTGATTTGTATTTCTAAACTCTATTAGACTGACATTCTCACGTTTTCTTTTTCAATTTTCATTTTGCTTAAGTTAAAATGTTATGGGCCTTTATAGTTATCTTTCAGTTTGCATTGCATGATTGTATATTGTCCTGGAAAGAGGAGAGATGTGTTATATGCCAAGTGCATGTGCCGTTCTGTGTCTTGCTCTGCACTGAGGGTTGACATGGTGACATTTGAGAATTGGAGCTTGAGCCAGGGAAGTGGAATGACATAGGAGATGGAATCAGCACAAGAGAAGGAGCTGTTTTCTACATTGATAATTTTTTATATTTATGGAATAAATATTTCAAAATATCAGACACCATGTTTCCCCTTAACAGTAATGCATGTCAACAATTTAGTTCTTCTCTTGTTTCACGTTTTCCTTAATCTTGCATTCCCTCTAAGAGTGTTAGTTAGTTCACCAAAAGATGCATTTTTAAATTGTGAGTTCAGAGACCCCAACTTCATATTTCTATCCGCTCCCAATGAGAAATTACACTTAAAAGATATTTCAAGGTAATCCCAATGTTACCCTGTGGGAGAAATAGGACTTACAATAGTGAAACACGAATTTAGCAGTATTTCACTATCAGGACATTTAAAGCACAGCATTACATGTCCCTCCTTTTAAATACACTGCACCCTGCCCATGGTGCTGCCTTGGGCCTACCGTAGGGGTGTCTTGCATGTAGTAAAAGGGAAGGTTTGAGCCTGGCAATTGGGTACACTTGCCTGGTCGAACTGGCAGTTCCAAACTACACACATAGACAATGCAGTGGCAGGTCTGAGACATGTTTACAGGACTACTCATGTGAGTGGCACAATCTGTGCTGCAGGTCCACTAGTAGCAGTTGATTTACAGGCCCTGGGCACCTCTGGTGCACTTTACTAGGGACTTACTAGTAAATCAAATGTGCCAATCAAGGATAAACCAATCACTAATACAATTTAAACAGAGAGCATATGCACTTCAGCACTGGTTAGCAGTGGTAAAGTGCTCAGAGTCCCAAAACCAACACAAATAGGTCAGAACAAATAGGAGAAAAGAGGCAAAACGTTTGGGGATGACCCTGCAAAAAGGGCCAGGTGCAATACTTGAATAAGAATTCCAAGCTACTGAATTCTAAAATGTAATATTGCTAAGCAGAAAACGCAGCAGCAAGCATTCATCTTCCACATTAACAGTAAAACAGAAAACTCACTAACATGAAAAGAGAATACCCACTGAAAAAGAAGCATAGTCTGAATAGGGAGAACCAAATAGGAAAAAGCTAATCAAATATTTAGAAACCATATGAGAAAGGAAGAAATGTGAATTTAAAATTAAAGTATTCTAAACACACCTGGAGTTGGCAAGATGAGAAACTCAAAACTAGCTTGTCATTATAATTATCCAGCTAACTATGGGCCTGCTGTACATTTTGGTGGACAATACTCCGTCCGTCGTGGTGATTTGGACATTGCCTCTACCACCTTGGCAGACTGCTGTCTGCCAAATTTAGAGCAGTCCGCTGGCCCAGCAGTGTTATCTGTACATTGAAAGGAACTACCACCACAGCCAATTTGGTTGATGACCACTGGCAGTTTTCATTGCCATGCACTAAACAGTTAAATTATTTTTGTCTTTTAGACAACAAAAAACTGATGAGCAGTGACCACACCCACTCAATGAGAATCTTCTCAGAGGGCATGGAGTGATCATTATTTTATTTCTGCCCAGGTTTTTCCTGGCGGTGATGGGCAGGGAAAAATAAAAACATTACATCATTCACCCAAAATATGGTGGAAGGTGTAATGTCCTTCTTTTAATGACCACATTCGTTTGGGTCATTGGAGGATGCTTTCCATTGACAGAGCCAATGGGGCCTCTGTTGATGGAAATATTTTGGTCCACTTGTCTCTAAGTGATAAGGGTTGACTGAGGTTTAGGCGCACTGTCTACCATACTCTAAATCGATCCTAGGTTTTGTCCTAGCTTGTTGTCTTTTAACCTATTCAGAAGAACTAGCTCCGCCAGCATATCCCTCACCAACATCAGATGCTATAGATGAAGCCTCCCACACACCGCAATCATTCACATACACCAATGGAACGTAAGTTCCAGATTCTTCCATCACTGGTTTTAACTGCATTATTGAAAAGCATGACCTCTCCAAGCAGTTTTATAAACTTGGACCAAAGTGCAGACCTGGTTGCACCATGTTACTTATTGTAAAATAACTTCCTCTTCTTCAGCCTCACCTTCTCCCTCCGTCACTATCTACGGACATTTCCACCCATTGCATGTTCTGAAACATTCAGCTTGGTACCAATTAGTATGCTTCTTCTACCCCAGAAACCTCAAATGGTGTTCTCACAGTTGTAGCACGTGGTGGTCTCCTGTAATTAAGAACCAAATCTTCCACTTCCTTCTTCCCACTGCCACTTACCTTTGGCATTTGAATATCATCCACAATTATCTTATTGAACTGCCCCACAACCCCATTAGTCTAGGGAGGGGACAGATACATTATTTTGTGCTTTATGCCTCTGGTTTCCAAGAATGTCTACAAGTCATTCTAGCACAACTGTGTGCCATTATCTGTTAAGCTACTTTTAGGTAGACGCTCACATATGAAAACATCCTCCATAAAACTGAAGACCCTGTTTATATTCACTCTGAGAACCTCCGTCCACCAGGAGAACACATCCACAAGAACCAAAAGCAATGCCTTATTCTCTTACATTTCAATAGTCCCACAATAAGTTGAATTGCACATGGGTGATGTTAGAAATGGGTTTTTTGGTTTTCAGTCAGGTTGCCCTCTGTCCAAGCAAGAACCCTCACTCTAGTCAGGGTAAGTCACACACAATCCAAAATCAGCCTGTGCTCACCCTCCGGTAGCTTGGCACGAGCAGTCAGGCTTAACTTAGAAGGCAATGTGTAAAGCATTTGTGCAATGAATCATACAATACCATAATATAACACCACAAAAACACACCACACAGTGTTTAGAAAAATATATAATATTTATCTGGGTATTTTCAGGTCAAAACGATCAAAGTTGCAATATGAATTTGTAAAGATATCACTGAAACGTGATATAAAGGGGGTTATTCTAACTTTGGAGGAGGTGTTAATCCGTCCCAAAAGTGACGGAAAAGTGACGGATTTACCACCAGCCATATTACGAGTCCATTATATCCTATGAAACTCATAATACGGCTGGTGGTATATCCGTCACTTTACCGTCACTTTTGGGACGGATTAACACTCCTCCAAAGTTAGAATAACCCCCAAAGTGTCTTAAGTCTTTAGAATATAAACAAAGTCTATTTCAAGCACAAGTACCTGGTTTGGAGTGGAAAAATCTCCTCAGAGGGCCACAAAGGAAGAGGTGCGTGGAAAAAGGGTGTGTGTGTCGATTTCTCCCCAGCACACACGAACTTGCGTCGTTATTTTCCACGCGGGGAAGTCGTGCGTTGTTTCCGGTGCGCGGACAGTCTCTTTCTGTGGGTCGCGGGGATTACCAGATGTCCCGGGTCTGTGCGTGGATTTTCCTGCTTGTTTTACGGCTGCGCGTCGTTCTGCGGGGCTGCGCGTCGAAATTACGATCTCACGGCAGGCGTTGCGTCGATTTCTTCTCTAGAGGTCGGGCGGCATTGTCCTTGCGAGGCCGTGCGTCAAAGTTTCGATCTCACGGCAGGCGTCGCGTCGATTTCTCCTTGGAAGTCGGGCGGCGTTGTCCTTGCGAGGCCGTGCGTCAAAGTTTTGATCGTCCCGAAGGCGTCGCGTTGATCAGCGTAGGTGTGCGGTGTTTTTCTTGCCGCGGAACAAGCTGTGCGTCGAAAATTTCGGCGCACGGAGCGTCCAAGTGAAAAAGGGAAGTATTTTTGGTCCTGAGACTTCAGGGAACAGGAGGCAAGCTCTATCCAAGCCCTTGGAGAGCACTTTTACAGCCAGACAAGAGTTCAGCAAGGCAGCAGGCCAACAGCAAGGCAGCAGTCCTTTGTAGAAAAGCAGACAGGTGAGTCCTTTGAGCAGCCAGGCAGTTCTTCTTGGTAGGATGTAGTTTCTGGTTCAGGTTTCTTCTCCAGCAAGTGTCTGATGAGGTAGGGCAGAGGCCCTGTTTTATACTAACTTGTGCCTTTGAAGTGGGGGTGACTTCAAAGAGTGTCTAAGAAATGCACCAAGCCCCCTTTCAGTTCAATCCTCCCAGCCCAGGAGGACCCATTCAAAATGCAGATGTATGCAAGTGAGGCTGAGTACCCTGTGTTTGGGGTGTGTCTGAGTGAATGCACAAGGAGCTGTCAACTAAACCTAGCCAGACGTGGACTGAAGGGCACAACAAGGTTTTAGTGCAAAGAAATGCTCACTTTCTAAAAGTGGCATTCCTAGAATAGTAATATTAAATCCGACTTCACCAGTCAGCAGGATTTTATATTACCATTCTGGCCATACTAAATATGACCTTCCTGCTCCTTTCAGATCAGCAGCTGCCACTTCAACAATGTATGAGAGCAGCCCCAATGTTAGCCTATGAAGGGAGCAGGCCTCACAGTAGTGTAAAAACGAATTTAGGAGTTTTACACTACCAGGACATATAACCACACAAGTACATGTCCTGCCTTTTACCCACACAGCACCCTGCTCTAGGGGTTACCTAGGGCACACATTAGGGGTGACTTATGAATAGAAAAAGGGGAGTTCTAGGCTTGGCAAGTACCTTTAAATGACAAGTCGAAATGGCAGTGAAACTGCACACACAGGCCTTGCAATGGCAGGCCTGAGACAAGGTTAAGGGGCTACTGAGGTGGGTGGCACAACCAGTGCTGCAGGCCCACTAGTAGCATTTAATCTACCTGCCCTAGGCACATGTAGTGCACTCTACCAGGGACTTACAAGTAAATTAAATAGTCAATTATGGATAAACCAATCAGTAGTACAATTTACACAGAGAGCAAATGCACTTTAGCACTGGTTAGCAGTGGTAAAGTGCCCAGAGGTCAAAAGCCAACAACAACAGGTCAGAAAAAATAGGCGGAAGGAGGCAAAAAGTTTGGGGATGTCCCTGTCAAAAAGCCAAGTCCAACATGACCCCCTACCACCCAAAGCCAGGGGAGAACAATCACTATCCTGATGTACTTCCCTGTTTGAGGCGACAGAACAAGGACCCAGGCCCACAATAGCAGGGGCATGCTCCAGTTCTTCGCCTTCCTGACTCCAATTGGATCCCTCTGTCCATACTCTCAGGGCCCACTTAGCCAACCCATGGGGAACCTTTCTCCTTACCTGCGGATCCCATCTGTGCAGCACCTAACCTTACTTTACTCACAGATGTATCCCAGGAGCAGGATAGTACCACCATGACCAACACAGTGGTGTTGCCCACTCTACCACCGGGGTGTGACACTTGTCCCCTCCCCAGGGATAACTCTGTCCACCCGGACAGCAAGCCACAGTGGTTACTGACAGCGGCCAGGGATGAGAGCCAGGCCCCAGGCCTCTCAAAGCTCTCCCACCACTTTGGCTGTGGAGAGTGGGGGGCGGTAGCCCCAGGTGCTGGGCACCCTTTAACCACTCTCCCTTCCACCAGGTCAGGGATGACAGCCTGAACCTGGTCCTCCCCTCTGGGGCTCTGTACCCTCCCTCCTGGAGCGGTACCCCCAGAGTCCAACATGGTCAGGGTGCTTATAGAAGTCGCCCTGTACCATTCCTCCACCAGTGCCGGGCTGTTAACCTGCAACTGGTCCTCCAACCTGGGGTCTGTACCTTTAGGTTGGACTAGGGCCCGGGGTGAGGCTTCCCTCCCCCTGCCCTCCCTTCTGGGGTCCAGCACCCTCCAACTAGGAGTGGCCTCCTCAGAAGACAACATGGTAGGGGCACTGTTATCAGTAGCCCCTCCCTCCAGGTCCGGGGGGACACCCTGAACCTGGTCTTCCAGCCCAGGGTCTGTACCCTCAGACTGGATCACTGCCTGGCAAACCAGGACTTCCTGGGAGGCACACCTACCCCCCACCAGGTCAGAGTTTAACCTCTGCACCTGACCATTCAACTCAGAGTCACCACCCTGAAGTTGAACAATTGCCTGGCACGCCAGGACTTCCTGGAGGGCACACTGACCCTCCACCAGGTCAGAGTTTAACCTCTGAACTTGGCCATCCAACTCAGAGTCACAACCCTGAAGTTGAACAATTGCCTGGCACGCCAGGACTTCCTGGAGGGCACACTGACCCTCCACCAGGTCAGAGTTTAACCTCTGAACCTGGTTCTCCAACCTAGGGTCACCACCCTGAGGTTGGGCCACTGCCTGGCACACCAGGACTTTCTGGGAGGCACACCTACCTCCCACCAGGTCAGTGGTTAACCTCTGAACCTGGTTCTCCAACCCAGGGTCACCGCCCTGAGGTTGAACAATTGCCTGGCATGCCAGGACTTTCTGGGGGGCACACCTACCCCCCACCAGGTCAGAGTTTAACCTCTGAACCCGGTCATCCAACCCAGAGTCAACACCCTGAGGTTGGACACTGCCTGGCATAGCAGGACTTCATGGGAGGCACACCTACCTCCCACCAGGTCAGAGGTTAACCTCTGAACCTGGGTATCCAACCCAGAGTCACCACCCTGAGGTTGAACCATTGCCTGGCATATCAGGACTTTCTGGGGGGCACACCTACCCCCCAACAGGTCAGAGTTTATCCTCTGACCCTGATTAGCCAACCCAGAGTCACCACCCTGAGGTTGAACCATTGCCTGGCAGGCCAGGACTTCCAGGGAGGCACACCTACCTCCCACCAGGTCAGAGTTTAACCTCTGAGCCTGGTTCCCCAACCCAGGGTCACCACCCTGAGGTTGGGCAATTGCCTGGCACGCCAGGACTTTCTGGGGGGCACACCTACCCCCCACCAGGTCAGAGTTTAACCTCTGAACCTGGTCATCCAACCCAGAGTCAACACCCTGAGGTTGGACAATTGCCTGGCACAGCAGGACTTCTTGGGAGGCACACCTACCTCCCACCAGGTCAGAGTTTAACCTCTGAACCTGGGTATCCAACCCAGAGTCACCACCCTGAGGTTGAATCTTTGCCGGCATGCCAGGACTTCCTGGGGGGCACTCTCACCCCCCACAAGGGACACACCGTCCCCAAGGGCCACACAAGAGTCTGGTTGGCGCAGGTCTCCCGACCTCTGCCCATCCGGCAGAGTCTGGGTTTCCCCCAAACCAGAAACGGTTTCACCTGGGTCATTCCTGGGGGGCTCTGCTCTCAGAGCTGACCCCTGACTCTCAAGGTCCTCCACTGGGGTCTGCAACCCCCTCTCAACCCTATGTCTGGACTTCTGCACCCCCTCACTAGGAGGGGTACTGCCAGACACCAGAACTGTTGGGATGCTGGCTACAGTCACCCCCCCAAGTTCTTCTGACACTGCAGGGCTTCCCTCAAAAGGTGGCCCTACGGTACAGGCTAGGCTTCCCTCCTGGTGTTCCCTCATGGAACCCTCTAGGACCTGGGACCTACCTGGGACACTACAATCCTTTCCCACCTCACTCGGTTGGGAACCACCTAGACCACTCCCTTCAGGAGCACCCCCAAATGCCTCTTCAGACTCTCTGGTACTCACCCAGAAGTCTGCCTCCATTGTAAGTTCCCTGGGGTCAGAGAACTCACACTCCACCTGGTGTTGGCGTAGCTCTGGAAAATAAGGACCAGACATATGCTCTCCAGCAATTACATCACTCTGCCCTTCACATGTATTAACCACAGTACCCTTCACCCAACCACCCAGTAACTCAACCTTGGAAAAGCATTCTACCTCACCCTCCTGAGACTGGTGAGACAGTATCTGTCTGTCCCTGACACTCAACCCATACTCTTCTGGGATGTCTCTACACTCTATATCCAGGACGTCCACCAGGGGGGAACCCTTTTCTCTGTCACTCTCTGCTAGAGTCAGTAAAGTGTCCCTCCCCCCAGTAGGAATATGACTCCCTGTGCCAGTTCCCCAATCCTTCTCAGGGACCCTGTGCATAACGGGAACTACCTCATACCCTTGAACCGCCTGGGGTGTGTCAACTCCCTTCTTCAAGTTGGGCACCACATCTCTGGGCTTGTGCCCTTCTTCAGCAGTACTAGATGCAAGATTTTTGCTGCCACCATCTGAACTGGACTCAGCCCTTCCGGCCTCCAGTTTCAGCTCTTTACAGCTCAGCTCTTGAGCTGCAATCTTTTCTTCTTCCAGGGCTAAGAGTCTTTTTGCCTCAATCCTTGCAAGATACTCCTCTAATTGTTGCTCCTTTCACCTTTGACTTCGGAGCCATTCATCTATCTCTGGGTCTCTTTCCTCATCTGAGTAGTCTTCCTCCTCATGTGAGCAGTCTTCCTCCTCATGTGCGTAGTCCTCCTCCTCATCTGAGGGGTACTTAGTCATTTGGTTTCTTGCTGCCTCTCTCTCTCTGCCCATCTTTCCTCCCCCCAGACTATGTAGTTATGTAGCATCTCCGCCTTAGTAGATCTCCTTGTAGAGGAAGGCCCCATTTTCTGCAAAGCTTCCTTAGGTCAGCCTTAGTGAGGTGGTCAGTACGAACAAAGAATGAGTAGGTAAGCAATCCCATTCTGATAAGATCTTACCAGCAAAAAACAAAATCCAAAGTCCAAAATATCAATAGTATATCCAGGAGGACATCAGAGAATCAAAAGCCAAAAAAAGATGAAAAATCAAGTTGACCTTCAACTGTGGGTAGGTAGTGAAATACTTAGCTACTGTATGTCACTGCACAAACACAAGTCCTATCCTCACCGCTGATCACCAATGTTAGAAATGGGGTTTTTGGTTGGCAGTCAGGTTGCCCTCTGTCCAAGCAAGAACCCTCACTCTAGTCAGGGTAAGTCACACACAATCCAAAATCAGCCTGTGCTCACCCTCCGGTAGCTTGGCACGAGCAGTCAGGCTTAACTTAGAAAGCAATGTGTAAAGCATTTGTGCAATGAATCATGCAATACCATAATATAACACCACAAAAACACACCACACAGTGTTTAGAAAAATATATAATATTTATCTGGGTATTTGCAGGTCAAAACGATCAAAGTTGCAATATGAATTTGTAAAGATATCACTGAAAAGTGATATAAAGTGTCTTAAGTCTTTAGAATATAAACAAAGTCTCTTTCAAGCACAAGTACCTGGTTTGGAGTGGAAAAATCTCCTCAGAGGGCCACAAAGGAAGAGGTGCGTGGAAAAAGGGTGTGTGCGTCGATTTCTCCCCAGCACACACGGACTTGCGTTGTTATTTTCCACGCGGGGAAGTCGTGCGTCGTTTTCCGGCGCGCGGACAGTCTCTTTCTGTGGGTCGCGGGGATTACCAGATGTCCCGGGTCTGTGCGTGGATTTTCCTGCTTGTTTTCCGGCTGCGCGTCGTTCTGCGGGGCTGCGCGTCGAAATTACGATCTCACGGCAGGCGTTGCGTCGATTTCTTCTCTAGAGGTCGGGCGGCGTTGTCCTTGCGAGGCCGTGCGTCAAAGTTTCGATCTCACGGCAGGCGTCGCGTCGATTTCTCCTCTAGAGGTCGGGCGGCGTTGTCCTTGCGAGGCCGTGCGTCAAAGTTTTGATCTCACGGCAGGCGTTGCGTCGATTTCTCCTCTAGAGGTCGGGCGGCGTTGTCCTTGCGAGGCCGTGCGTCAAAGTTTTGATCTCACGGCAGGCGTTGCGTCGATTTCTCCTTGGAAGTCGGGCGGCGTTGTCCTTGCGAGGCCGTGCGTCAAAGTTTCGATCGTCCCGAAGGCGTCACGTTGATCAGCGTAGGTGTGCGGCATTTTTCTTGCCGCGGAACAAGCTGTGCGTCGAATATTTCGGCGCACAGAGCACCCAAGTGAAAAAGGGAAGTCTTTTTGGTCCTGAGACTTCAGGGAACAGGAGGCAAGCTCTATCCAAGCCCTTGGAGAGCACTTTTACAGCCAGACAAGAGTTCAGCAAGGCAGCAGGCCAACAGCAAGGCAGCAGTCCTTTGTAGAAAAGCAGACAGGTGAGTCCTTTGAGCAGCCAGGCAGTTCTTCTTGGTAGGATGTAGTTTCTGGTTCAGGTTTCTTCTCCAGCAAGTGTCTGATGAGGTAGGGCAGAGGCCCTGTTTTATACTAAGTTGTGCCTTTGAATTGGGGATGACTTCAAAGAGTGTCTAAGAAATGCACCAAGCCCCCTTTCAGTTCAATCCTGTCTGCCAGAGTCCCAGTAGGGGGTGTGGCAGTCCCTTGTGTGAGGGCAGGCCCTCCACCCTCCCAGCCCAGGAAGACCCATTCAAAATGCAGATGTATGCAAGTGAGGCTGAGTACCCTGTGTTTGGGGTGTGTCTGAGTGAATGCACAAGGAGCTGTCAACTAAACCTAGCCAGACGTGGATTGAAGGGCACAACAAGGTTTTAGTGCAAAGAAATGCTCACTTTCTAAAAGTGGCATTTCTAGAATAGTAATATTAAATCCGACTTCACCAGTCAGCAGGATTTTATATTACCATTCTGGCCATACTAAATATGACCTTCTTGCTCCTTTCAGATCAGCAGCTGCCACTTCAACAATGTATGAGAGCAGCCCCAATGTTAGCCTATGAAGGGAGCAGGCCTCACAGTAGTGTAAAAACGAATTTAGGAGTTTTACACTACCAGGACATATAACCACACAAGTACATGTCCTGCCTTTTACCCACACAGCACCCTGCTCTAGGGGTTACCTAGGGCACACATTAGGGGTGACTTATGTATAGAAAAAGGGGAGTTCTAGGCTTGGCAAGTACCTTTAAATGCCAAGTCGAAATGGCAGTGACACTGCACACACAGGCCTTGCAATGGCATGCCTGAGACAAGGTTAAGGGGCTACTGAGGTGGGTGGCACAACCAGTGCTGCAGGCCCACTAGTAGCATTTAATCTACCTGCCCTAGGCACATGTAGTGCACTCTACCAGGGACTTACAAGTAAATTAAATAGTCAATTATGGATAAACAAATCAGTAGTACAATTTACACAGAGAGCATATGCACTTTAGCACTGGTTAGCAGTGGTAAAGTGCCCAGAGGTCAAAAGCCAACAACAACAGGTCAGAAAAAATAGGAGGAAGGAGGCAAAAACTTTGGGGATGTCCCTGTCGAAAAGCCAGGTCCAACAGGTTACAAGTGGTCTCAAAATCATAACTCACATCACAGTTCCCACAATCTCTGATGGTCAGTTCCACTTCACGGTCCATACTGGTCTGCAGGAAATCACCTTAGATTTGACCATTCCAAAGTGTCGCCATATTTCACTCATGCAGCACATCAACTTAAGGTATACTACTGAGGTCGAGAAATACATCCAAATCCTTCTGATATGGCCACCTGTTCATGCAGGCACCTTTATGTGAGACATAGACCTTGACAAGAGTAATACTGTTATTAAACTCAATCACAGCCATGAAGCAGTCCAAATGGTAGTGCTCGAGGATAGTATTCTCTCTCGTGAAATAAGTATTGTCAAGTTTTTTAAACAACTCTGGAATTCATTCTCGCCTCTTGAAGCCCCCTGACACAAAAAAAGCAAAGTCTCTAAAACATCCTTTACCTCCTCTCATCTGAAGTAGCACAACTTTCACATCTATGCCACATTTGACCACATACTCTTGTGTAGTTCAGAAAGACCTTCATTTCATCGGAGGCTCACCTGATATGTTTAAAAAATGGTAAGGGAGTCACATTCTGCATATCTTTCTCCATAGCTGTCACTTACAACAGCACAGAGACGTAATTTAAAGCCACATACATTAGATTACATGCTTTTCTAATATTTGCACCATGGAAAACAACAAAGTATACTGATGTTATGGCCAGATTAATGTGGCCAGAGTAATGAAAGATGTAGAGAGAGGGAGGACCTGTCACTGAAGAGCACATGATCAAACTTTACAGCATTTACAGCAGCTGGTCATTGACAAAACATGTACACTAGGGTAAAAAGACATAGCCCTCCTGAACTCGGTGATCACTTTCCTTAAAGCCAGCAGCTCAGCACAAACTTGCAGGCTGTAACTTGTCGCAGTTGAGTTTTTAAATTGACATTCTTTCACAGATGAGTTACAACTGTGGCCCAATGTTACATAGACCTTCCCCAGGCACTGCGCCATAGACACATCGCAGGTGTGGCCATCACCGTTAACAAATTACACCCACTTTTTTAAAAATTTCACCATCGTCACATTCATATTATCTGACCCTTAAGTCAGTACAAAACTACTCCTTTGCATTCTACAACAGCAACTGTTTAGGAATTCTGAGCTACCACTCTTTTGAAAGGCTGTCGCCCATTTAGCACGTTATATGTATCTCTTACCAGATTCGCAATTAAACAGACTGAATCACAGTGCCCAAGTGCCCTGATGTTGATGTCCATGTGTGCTCGTATTACGCACTCACACGAGGTTTGCAAAAGGTCATAAGGCACAACAGTGCCACAGTACATTGCATGACTCTTACATAAAAGCTCACTCATCCTTTCCAGCCAGTTTGCCTGATTCCAAAACGGCTAGTCTTTGATGTGCTTCACCTACGGATGGTGGAGCTCATGGAGTATCACTCCAAGGAATTCCAAGGATTTACATAAAACCTCTGCGAGATTCCATTGAGCTATGCCAATGGGCGGAGGTATGTATATCACACTGCTCCCACTGTAATTTAGTTCCAGTAGCGCAAGCAACATTGAAAAATCAGCGCAAAGGTCACCATGTGGTATGCAAAAGTGTGCAGCCATTCGAGTTTTTTTTGCTGTCACTTGAGTACAAAATCTACTCGAGCAGCAGTAAATCTACTCAACAAGCAGCCCTCTGACTGTAACTGCCTGCACTAGAACCTGGTACCAGGGGACAGCAAATCTCACTTGCGCTCGCATTTCTGGAGTCCCGCAGAACAAAAATCTGCAAAAATTCTTCCATCGGTGGAATTTGCCCCGAACTCCGCATTATATGAGTAACTCGGAGTCACCAAATTCCACCAGTTCCAGGGACGAAATGAAAAATTCCCCCCACTCTAGTTTCAAAAGCGCTCAGGACGGATTTCAAGCCTTTGAAACGCTCAAAGTTGTACTCCTCCTCTGGCAAATCTTTAAACTGTCTTCTTCCATCAGTCATTCTTTGGCTCAAAAGCTTCTTGTACTTCAGCTTCGCTCACAAAGTACCAAAACTCAATGGGCTAATTTACCTCAGAGCTACTTCTCTGCACAGTGTGACTTCCCTCGATATATTGGATCACAACACATGACCGCCACCAGTGTAATAAAGGTGTCACACGCTGTAGGTGGAAATAAGTGATAAGCACCAGAGGTTCCTTGTAATGGGCTACAGGGTCCCGCTTTCCCTATTTGCTGACCCCTTTAATTTTATTAGCCATATTTATTTGAAGAGGAAGCACTTTTTTGCAGCCAGATGCCCTAGTGCACATGTGCCTGTTATTGCATTATTTACCGGGCTAACCTTTCATCATCACCGGCCCCCATTGGCTTGCAAGACTTTTGGACCACACCCCCTGGAAGGTAATTCAGCCTCGCTAATTGAACACAGGCCGGGCGCGTTAGACTTCGGCCCATTGCATTCAAAGGCTGTGTGTCAATACGCGATGATGCACACCCCTGTGCCCATACTGTTATAGGGGAGGGTGGGATCAGCAAGATTTACTAATCCCACCTCTCCTGTGGAGAGATGGGAAAGAGGCAGTCTTCAGGAGAGGGCCCAGCTCCACTTGGATCTGCTGCGTCACCACAGTGCGTGCGTTTCAGCAGCGCATGCTTCTTTACAGGAGCTAACTGCCTGGCCCCAAGAAGTTTCGAGCACAACTTTTCATCGTGCCGCTCTACAGACTTAAAGTGTCTGGAAATGTTACACACATTTGAGCAGCAGCATCTCTCAGTTAGAGCAGACGATTCCTGTCCTGAGTCATATTATTTCTTTCAGGTGAGATCATTTTAAAATTAATCTTGTGAAGGGTCGGGCGGTCTTGGAAACGTTCTGCAGCCTGTCTCATCTTTGCTTCACAGAGCTCAAGATCGGCATATTCCAGTAATTGTAAAACTCATTAGCTTTAAGACGCTTGTATTTAAAGATGTAATGTTTCACCAGTTGCTGGAATGTGCCAGTCTCGAGCTCAGTGGAGGAATGCTAAGGCAGTGTCCAATAAAAAGCGCCTGAAGCTTGTTCACATCGTCGCATTTTAATTAACATGAACTATAAAACAATATAGACAATCAGTTTTTAAATCCCTTGTCAGTACTGGCAGAATATGCAGCGATTTATAATGGTAATGACATCCAGCAGAGTGGAAGCGCTGGAGAGTTTATAGACAATGTGTACTGCCACGGTAAGAAATCAAGTACAGAATTGAAATGCAAAAAAGTAGAGTCATCAGGGCATTTAGCCATTAGCCTCCATTAGGTAGCTGCTCCTTACAGTTTCAGGCAAGAGTTTACTCCCTACTGCTTTCACTTTTCACCCTCCAACATTGGTGTTGTGCCCAAAGAAGACAGCGGGAATGATCCAACTATGGTCTCTGTTGCCTTGTAAAACCTAAGACTCGGTTGTAATGTGTAAATGGTAAGTTAAGATCCGTTTGTAAACTGTTCCCTTCTCTCGTTTGTTTGCTCCAGCTTGTTTCCACATCCTGTCTGACTACCCCAACTACTCCTTCACTTCTCTTTTACTTTCTGCATTGGATATAGTCCTAAGATTGGATCTTCGCCTAGAGAATGAATAATGTTATAATGTTTTTTGTGCCTTCCTGCCTCTGCCAATCTATCAACTGGGAAGTGCTGTACATTATTTTCAGCCTCTGGAGTCTGGTGCAGGAGCCACGGCTTGCCGCAAAGCCTACAGTACATGAATACATCTGTGCATCTGCTCATCTGGCAGCTATGCGCTGCGACACTACAAATACAACAGGGCAGACAGTACTAAGCGCACAGCTTTTTCTGGCCCGGGGTTGCAGAGGGTGGTCCTTATTTGCCGGCAACCTCACGTCGTGGCACCGCAGACCACCGGCCGGTGGCAGGTGCTGTGGGGGCTGAAGCTGGAAACATCGGTAGTGCAGGACTGCTGACAAAGAGGATCAGGTGCGGTAGAGGGTGCCGGGCAGAGGCGTGTGCAGGGCCTCCTTTAGCCTTGGGGATGTCAAGCGCGGTGTAGAGGCAGCCTTGATGATGCTTCTAGGTTCGGGGATGCTGCCGGTGTCGGAGCATGTGGTAGCAAATGGGTGGTCCCCTTCACCTCCAGTGTAGAGTGGGCCTGAAATAATCATGCCGAGCCCATGGGTGAAACAAACAGCAGTTTTATTAGTTTTTACTTTGTACCCTTTTCTAACCACCCCCTGTTTATCTCAACAGTCATTTATGCCCATAGACTGACGCTACGTCAGTCAAACCATTTGGGCATCAGTAACGAGGGGTGGGCTACTACTCCCACCCTCAACGAAACATAACATGGGGTCACCCATCTAAGTGAAACACTACAGGCTCCACAACCCAGCGAGTCTGGAGGAGTGCACTGTAGCCGCTCCCCAATGAAATGAAACATATCATTAAATAGTCCAACATATGTTTTGGGTGGCCTGTATCTACTTTTACTGAAACTTATTTTAACAAGGCAACAAGATGAAGGATTTAAATTAATGTAATATTCAAACATTTGGTTGATGATTAGGCCAACCGAGCCATAAAAGTATGTGGTTGGCCATAGTACAGGAATGACAATTATTAACATTTTTAGCTGTGATCTTTGGTTCCTGCCTAGATCAGAGCCATTTTTAAAGCTGTAAAGATAACCTCAGCTTTTCATTGTGATGCATAGTATTGACCATATATATATATATATATATATATATATATATATATATATATACACATTTTGAAGAGTCACAAAGAAAGGCAACCAATTAATTGGTTCCAAACTGTCACCAAAGCTTCCTTGCACACAAATAATTGCAGTCGCCCTAGAAGCTCTCTGGAAAACCTTTAGAAATCCTTTGCAGTGGCTGCTAATGCCCTTTAGAAAATAATTCGTATTGGTGGTGAGCAGTGGACTACGTGGCTGCCACCTCTCTGCATGTTGGCAGTAGACCTCGTTTTCAGACAGTGCTTTTCTCGTAAGAAGTTTTGGTATTAGGTCTTGTTGCTCCACTTGGCTGATTGGAAGCAAACCAAGGCTACATCTCCCAGAAGGCATCAAAGCTCACGACTGGATACATCTTAAAAGCCTGCATACATGTATGTGTAGGGTGATGTCTCACATCAGGTATTTGTTGTGAAGCTGACGGAACTGATTTCTTTGGAAGCTCTGTAGTTGCCAATGATTTAACCCCGGTGGCCTTCATTCTGTACAGAGGCAGCCAAATGTGGGCCTGCATTCTCACCGCTCCATCACTAACTCAGTCCTCTGCCCTCAGTGTTAGTTATAGAGGGGCGCTGTACCCGCACAGGCCGACTCATGAATACTAATGAGACAGATTTTGGCTGTAGAGATAGTCTGACACAACGGCTTGAGTAGCCTCGTGGAATGCTTCAAGAGTCCCCGGATGTCTCTGCCACAGACATGCACCCCTCGAAACCCAGCTGTACACACAATTGCTTTTTAAGCGCCATAGTTTGCTTACAATGTGCCTGAAAATGGGAAGCAGCAGAACAACCACATTTCATCATTTAAAATATCTCAATGTCATATATCCGCTTCCACCCACATCTAACTCACCAAAACTCACTCTACTACCATGACCTCCCAAACAACCCTACTAAATTCGCCCTCATTTATCTCACCCTGCTACTATGATCTCCCTAACCCTTCCACAGACTCTTCCCTCCTCCATCCCCCTTTACTCATCCCAAGTCTTTGGGATGAGTAAATAAGGGATGTACTCCCAATTAACACTTCTGTATTTCTTTCCTCCTCCACCCCTCCATTACTCCAGTCAATCTAACTAACAAACTCTCATATCTGCGGCTCAAATTAACTCATAATTATACTAAAACTGTACTCATATTTCCCGATACTAATCCATCACTAATTCTTGTTGGGTTCCGGAGTAGCGTGCTACTCGCCGAAAAGCGCTTCACAGCCTCATCAGGGGTAGTAAGTGCTATATAAATACTATTACAATACAATACAAAGACAGAGAGTAGGACTGTAGGTTCAGGATAGGTCAACAGCTGGCTGCTAGCCTATGTGTGCCAGAAGCTAAGATTCCATTATGTGTAAGTTTGGATGGGGCATCGGAGTGTGGGCTGATCTAGCAGAAACATGTGACCTGGGGCTACAGCTCAGATGGACTGAAGCAAAAGAGGAGATTTCTCAGCTCAAAGCTGCTGCATGTTATGAGGCCGGGATATTGGCCATTTCCAGCACTGCGTGTTGTCAGAATTGACAAAGTATGCAGTATCCCTGAGGGGGCATTTCATTTACGTCACTAAGAGAGGACACCAGATGTACTCTCCAAGTAGTAAATACTCCAAGAATACCTTTATATTTTTAGCTAGCAATGTCCTGCCAATATTCATCATTACATGTGATATTTACATGTGCAATGCTCCAGAGCAAGAGGTCCCTGTGCTAAATTTCCATACGCCTTCTGGGACTAGACGAAATTTCTCCAGCTGTCTCAAGAATTAAAGACTATAAAGCGGTAAGTGTACGAGCGCATAAACTTTCCTGAACTCGGTGAAGCATATAGCATTTAGAGGAAGCGCCAAGGTAAACCTGAAGAAATCTAAATCTGTCAAAAAAAACGCAATATGCGTCCAAATTGTGACAGTTACCAGGTCTTGATTCTGAGATGAATCATCGCTCACTCTTCCATCCCTTCCTTAAGTAACCTATTCCGACGTGCGGCTGCTGGAACCATAAATTTATCTCCCTTTATGGCGACCCCACTCTCAACTGCGCCTCTCTCTCACTTAGGAACATCCTCAGTTGATAGATCAGTCTTTGTTGTAGACAGACTTCATAAACTTGACATAATACAGCTCTGCCTGCATCTGCATTCTTCAAACAGACCACTCTCCTCATTTTTACACATTAAAAGGCCCAGATCTCAAGTAATAGCACCCACCTCCCAACTTAATGCAAAACCGGCAATCTACATTTTCGTTTTGTTCATATTGCGAACCTGGACACTTGTGCCAAGTGGCTAGTCATCTGCATCTACATAGAAGAGAGACATGGTTATGATTTTTAAGCTTCTTAAAATACTGATAACCCCTCTCTAACATCGGTTTTGAAGGACTTACATTTGATAGTATGCATCTTGTCACTGTTTTTGGTATTTTCTACTTAAAAAATAAATAAAACCCAGGGTGCGTAAAGCATTTGCACATTCACGTGGAAACAAAGCATGCAGTTCGGGTGTGATGTGCAGAATGTGGACCAAATTGCCTATATCTGAAGCACTAATCTACACACAACGTGCATAGTATCGGCTAAGGCTGAGGCTGCGGATTAGGAGTTGATCTGGGAGATAATAGCCACTTCGGGATTACAAAAAATGTGGTCTTTCTGCACATTCCGTAATTTCCCAAATCACGTTTTCAGGAAAAAAACTGGGAAAACATAGTGGCAGAAAACGTCCTAGAGTATTGGAACACAAGCTGAAATGATTGCAGTAACACAGGTTTCAGATGTAATTTCCCATTCCTATGAGTCCATCTCCATAATGGTGCAGTAGTACCACGCCTGGGCCTGTACCACACAGTGCCCTGGGTGCTCAAAAGGCGTGTGTGTCTGCTTTTTGTGCCCCCTGGGCACTAAGGTATTACAGGCGCTGGCTATCTTCAGAGGGTGTTCCCTCCTTTGCATGGGAGTGTAGTCCCATGCAAGTCAGGGACACACATTGCCCCAGCACCCACACCGTTACAGATGCACGTACAGAGGGAAAACAAGCTCTTAAAAGGTGCACTGAAAGTGCACCACTAAAACACTCTTACCATCCTATACCCATAACCAACTTTAAACCTTAAAAACACACTTACCAGGCTATACCCTTATCCACCTAAACCCTAAAAACACTCATACCATCAAATACCTTTAGCCACCCCTTAACTCTAAAACCACTCATCACTTTTTTCTCTTCTTACCTACCTCTAAAACCTGAAAACACCCTTAGCACGCTACACCCCATCCCTAAATCCTAAAAACACCCTTACCACCCAATACCATTACCCATCCCAACCCTAAATTAAGAAAAAAAAAAACACACATATATATTCGGATACTCTTACCTTTCAATGTAAAGGCATGCATGGTAAAGGCATTGTGTGGTAAAGGATGCATGGTTAATGCTTGACATTGTAAAGACAGCATTGTAAAGGCTGTCTGCTACTACTAAAATAAGAGTTGTTTTAACCTCAGATGCCATAAAAATCAAATCCAATTAGATTTAGAGAGTGCAACTACTAACTGGTAAGGAGCTCAAGGCTCTGAGGGATTGTGTCCTCTGAGCTTCCATTGAAGAGCCTGGTTTTAAGGTCCTTCCTGAATTGAGGTAGCAATGGTGACCGCCTGAGGTGCAGGGGGAGGGTGTTCCAGCTCTTGTCCGTGAGGTAGGCAAAGGATCTTCCACTGGATGAGGTCATCCTTATGCGTAATATGGTGGCTAGTGCTTGTTGAGTGAAGCGGAGAGGTCTGGTGGGGGAGTAGAAGGTGATGTGGTGGCTGAGGTAGGCGGGTCCTAGGTCGTGGAGGGCCTGTAATGCGTGGATGAGTAGTTTGAAGTTAATTCTTTTCTCGATAGGAAGCCAGTGGAGGTCTCTTAGGTGACTGGAGATGTGTTCGTGGCGAGCAATGTCAAGGATGAGTCTGGCAGAGTCGTTTTGGATATGCTGTAGTTTCTTCAGGTTCTTCTGGGTGGTTTCCAGCATAGAGGGCGTTGCCATAGTCAAGTTTGCTGGTAACTAGGGCATGGGTTACGGTTCTGTGGCAGTCCTTTGGGATCCATTTGAAGATCTTCAGGAGAAGTCCGTGTGTGAAAACAGGAGGATGTGACTGAGTTGACTTGGGGGAGGTCATGGTTAACGATGAGTCCAGAATGAAGCTGAGGTTATATGTATGGCTGTTGGCGTGGGAGCTGGGTGCTGAGGTTGGATGGCTACTGTTAGAAATGGTTTTTTTGGATGGCAGTCAGGTTACCCTCTGTCCAAGCAAGAACCCTCACTCTTGCCAGGGTAAGTCACACACAATCCAAAATTATCCTGTGCCCACCTTCTGGTAGCTTGGCACGAGCAGTTAGCCTTAACTTAGAAGGCAATGTGTAAAGCATTTGTGCAATAAATCATACAATACCATAATATAGCACCACAAAAATACACCACCCAGTGTTTAGAAAAATATATAATATTTATCTGGGTATTTGCAGGTCAAAACGATTAAAGATGCAATATGAATTTGTAAAGCTATCACTGAAAAGTGATATAAAGTGTCTTAAGTCTTTAAAAAGCAAACAAAGTCTCTTTCAAGCACAAAGTACCTGGTGTCTGGTGGAAAATCTCCGCAAAGGGCCGCAGAAGAAGAGATACGTGGAAAAATGGTGTGTGCGTCGATTTCTCCCCAGCACACACGGACTTGCGTCGTTATTTTTCACGCGGGGAAGTCGTGCGTCGTTTTCCGGCGTGCGGACAGTCTCTTTCTGTGGATCGCGGGGATTACCAGATGTCCCGGGTCTGTGCGTGGATTCTCCTGCTTGTTTTCCGGCTGCGTGTCATTCCGCGGGGCTGTGCTTCGAAATTTCACTCTCACGGCAGGCGTCGCAACGATATCTCCTTGGAAGTCGGGCAGCGTTGTCCTTGCGAGGCCGCGCGTCAAAGTTTCGGTCGTCCCGAAGGCGTTGCGTCGATTAGCATCGGTGTGCGGCGTTTTTCTCGCCGCAGAACAAGCTGTGCGTCATAAATTTTGGCGCATGAAGCGTCCAAGTGAAAAAGAGAAGTCTTTTTGGTCCTGAGACTTCAGGGAACAGGAGGCGAGCTCTATCCAAGCCCTTGGAGAGCACTTTCACAGCCAGGCAAGAGTTCAGCAGGCCAACAGCAAGGCAGCAGTCCTTTGTAGAAAGCAGACAGGTGAGTCCTTTGAGCATCCTATGTCAGATGTGAATAGATGCATCCTACAAAAGCTCCAAACATTCCTGAACCTTGACCTGATCTTAGATATGGAGTTTAAATATCTCTATAGCCACACACCCACCATACCCTGTATGTATATTTTACCCAAGATACATAAAAAGGGTATCTTTCCCCCTGGCAGACCCATCATCTCTGGCATCGGCTCCCCTACGGAGAAGCTGTCGGAGTACATTGACATTTTCCTACAGCCGTTTGTCGAAAACTTACCCTCCTACATCAGAGACACCAAAGATTTACTCTGCAAAATTTTGGATTATGATTGGACGGAAGGCCACTATCTAGCCACACTGGATGTTACCTCTTTGTACACAAGCATCCCAAGATTAGAGGGTCTCACCGCCATTCAACACTATTTAGACACCAGGGATGCCTCCCTACTAGACCACTCTAATATGCTGATGGACCTGATCCAACTGGTCCTTGACAATAACATTTTTATGCACAATGGTTTTTGGTATCGCCAGATACAAGGAGTGGCAATGGGGGCTAAGTTTTCTCCATCATACGCAAATCTCTATATGGGGTATCTAGAAAAAACACATGTATGGCATGCCTGTCCTCCCTCTTTGACGCAACACATCCTGTATTGGGGCAGATACATCGACGACATTCTAGTCTTTTGGTCAGGTGATGCAGCCGCTTTTACACAGTTTACAGAACATTTAAACAACAACAGCTACAACATTAAATTTACTCACGAAGTTAGTCTTTCTTCCATTAACTTCCTGGATCTCACCATCTATATCAAGCAGGGTAAAATATGTACTAAACTTTTTAGAAAACCGACAGCTTGTAATGCATTTCTTCATGCCACGAGCTCTCACCCCAAGCCACAGATCAATGCCATTCCGTATGGAGAAAGTACTAGAATATGTCGTAATTGTAGTGAGGACCAAGTGTTTAAAGAAGAATTACAAAACATGGAACTACGTTTCAAACATAGAGGCTACCACCCACAGACCATTAAAAAGGCATGCAACAAGATCTTGAAAATCAAGCGTCCCGACCTACTTACCAACTCGAAAAAGGACAATCCACATAAACGCATCTCTCTTGTCATCAGACACAGTGCAATAAGCTCCCAAATTTTCAAAACTGTACGAAAACACTGGTCTTTGCTTTTAACGGATGACATTCTTAAAAAAGGCCTCACTGTGAAACCTAGCATAATCTATGAGAGGGGCACTACTCTACGGGACCAGCTATGTCACAGCTTCATGCCCCCAGTCAGCAAGGATACTCGGCTACCTAAACCGCCACCAGGCACCTACAAATGTGGCCATTGTAACATCTGTGGCTACATTAAAGACAAGACACTGAGATTTCAGTATAACACCCAGGTCGAACACAAAATCAAACACTTTATTAATTGTAACACAAGCTACGTTGTGTACTGCATTGTGTGCATATGTGGTCTTATCTATGTAGGCAGTACCATCCGCCCTTTAAAGGAGAGAATCCAAGAACATTTGAGAGCCATTCGAACACGTAATACCAACTACCCATTTGCATCTCATTATAATGAGCAACATGGTCAAAGAGAAATCTTGGACATCACCATACATGGGATAGATTCCCTAAGCAAGATGCCTCACTGAGGTAACCGCACTCTGGCTTTGAGACGCTTAGAGAGCAGATGGATTATAAAATTACGGGCGGTTGAACAGGGCCTCAACATACACAAGGACCTTGATGTATTTTTATAAACAACCGCTGGTAAAACTTTTTATGTCCTGATTTCGACTTTCATTGTTATATTTCCGTCTGTTGTCTCTCCATATAGGATCGATCTGTATGCTCTCTTGTACCAATGATGTTCTCTGTGACTCACCTTATTTAATGCAGCTTGTCTCTCCCTGGTTTACAATAAGTAACACACCGGCACCTTTTGATACTGTACAAAGCCTATTTTTGAGAATACTTTTACTCCATATCAATGGCTATGGTGTCTTGCCTACATTTGCACATATTGATTGTATTGACTTTGGCCATTACATAACGCAACTAGAATCATAACTTTTCTTTTTGTAATAACTCGATGACATCCTTGGATTTTTCTGTACTTGTCTATATATGATTATTGTCAACATGCCCACTGTTATTACCTCGTTTAAATGATTATTCTTGTATTTCAAAGGATATTTTTGTTTCTATGGTCTATTGTATTCACTATAACTGCTATGATAATCAAGTTCATGTTCGAGGTCTCCTACTTATCCTCGTTTGTCAAACATGATACCTCTTTTTCTATGGTTTACTTTAATTATCAGGTTCACCACCCACTCCTTTGCGGTTCAACGTAACAGCACCAATATGACAATGGTAGCACCACAAGAGCATGTTTGTCTCTAGGAGTGTCTTCTCCTTCTCTACCTTTGCTCACATTTCCCAACACCCACGAGTCACGTAATTTTTCCCTTCTCCTTTATATCTATCAAAATCTTTAGAGTATTACTTCAGCCAATACTTTTGGTGTTTTTTCTATATGCATGTGTAGAAGGGCTCTTCTTACTCTCCACGGACAGTTTCAAACCTTACTAGAATACTACAAACATGGCGCCCGCCAACGCCCGCTTTCACTAGGGCACCTTGGCTGTTCCATCCTCAGTTGGCTACAGTCCTCTTTCTATGCTCAGAGTGCGCGCATATAGACGCCGACACTCTTCAACACGGTGAGTTGAAAAAACCTCACGGCAGCGTTATCACGCGCTCCTCCTGACTCCTGGCACCGTCTCCAACGCACAAGACTCGCGGAAACTTTAAGGCTTCAGGTATGTTAATGTAAACTCAGGAATCGCCCGACTGTGCCTGCACCTGTTTTATTCTTCGAGTTGCACTAACAGCAACCAACATTGAGGCAGACTCTTGTCACGCTCTCTTTTTTTGCATCCTACTGAGTCGTTGATTTAGATCTAGATTGACTCTGTATGTCCGTCATTGGAGACATACTCGGGTGCTTTACTTTAACAGCCCGATTAGTAAGGGTTAGTGATACTGACACTCGTTTTTTTGGTCTGTCGTAACGCCCACCTGGCCCCATGCTTGTACCGTAATCAGGCTAGCTTCCACACCACACACAGGCATTGCCTCTGTGTGTGAGCCTCCATGTCACGGCGTTTTTATGGTACAGTTTCCTCTATTTTTTTCGGTTGTCAACTAAATGTACATAAAGACAATGCCCAATTGCTTAGTGATATTTAGAGACACACCTTCTGTTACTCAGGCTTTTAACTATTTTGTCTTTCTATTGATCGCATTAGCTTTTGCTGCAGCGCACCTATTTGTTGTCCCTATTCTTTCTCTGCTATTTTTTCTTTCTTTCGTTCGTTCATCTGTTTTATTCTTTACAGACTGGGGCCTCTTGGACCCCATGATAGCATTATCTGCTACTACGGATACACCATAGGACCCATTCCCATGAATACGGCAAGCCTCATATTGGAACGACAGAAGTGCCAGCCATAAATTTTTGGCAAGACTAATCATAACCAGTGGGTAGGTGGACTATGAGTCTTTTCCTTCCTACCTTCCCTTTACTCTCACCATCTGTTTTTCGTTTCACTTCAGTTTTAAACATTTCAACATTACATATACGTCTCCTTGGGTTTCTCCCCTAGATATAAAGTTACACCTAAGGGGCGACAGAAGCCTAATTGGAATATATCTTTTTACATACTTGAATCTATGAGGTAATGACTATCTTTATAATTGCTACCATTCTCTAATTTTGTCTCACGAACACTGTTTGTCCCACTCGTCGGTTACCATGCATGTATTTATTTTGTCCTTGCCATCAGGTAGAAGAAGAAGTTTATTTTTTATGCTTCTCGATTCTCAAGTGGTAACTTTTTTCACCTACACTCTAAGGACTACATAGTGGATCTTCCCCTTTTTTTCTCACGTGCACAGTATCTTCTACAAAATAGCATGTTCAATCTCTTTATTGGTCTAACAATGGGGTATCGCTCTTGTCAAACTGTCCGCGCATAATTAAGGGTTTTGTCCCTGGTGCTAAAATCTGCTTCCCTATGATTGATCTTCACACGTTGTATCACATACCATCTTTTGTTACCTATATGTTAGTAACCCTATGTATAAGAACTGCCATTTGTTTATGTTTTAGCCTTGAAAAAGTCTATGAGGATGAAATACGTGTTGGCTGTTTTCTGATCTCTCACATGCTTTATTTCACATAAAGACACGTTCACCATTGGAATACCGTGTCTTCTTTTGCAAAATCATGGATTAAAATATCTTTTGCAACTCTACTCATCTTGGAATGCATATTTATTATACAGATTTGGAGTGCCCTGGTCCTTTGTTCTTTTCCAGGCAGTTCTTCTTGTCAGGATGTAGTTTCTGGTTCAGGTTTCTTCTCCAGCAAGTGTCTGATGAGGTAGGGCAGAGGCCCTGTTTTATACTAAGTTGTGCCTTTGAAGTGGGGGTGACTTCAAAGAGTGTCTAAGAAATGCACCAAGCCCCCTTTCAGTTCAATCCTGTCTGCCAGAGTCCCAGTTGGGGGTGTGGCAGTCCTTTGTGTGAGGGCAGGCCCTCCACCCTCCCAGCCCAGGAAGACCCATTCAAAATGCAGATGTATGCAAGTGAGGCTGAGTACCCTTTGTTTGGGGTGTGTCTGAGTGAATGCACAAGGAGCTGTCAACTAAACCTAGCCAGACGTGGATTGAAGGGCACCGAAAGATTTAAGCGCAAAGAAATGCTCACTTTCTAAAAGTGGCATTTCTAGAATAGTAATATTAAATCCGACTTCACCAGTCAGCAGGATTTTATATTACCATTCTGGCCATACTAAATATGACCTTCCTGCTCCTTTCAGATCAGCAGCTGCCACTTCAACAGTGTATGAGGGCAGCCCCAATGTTAGCCTATGAAGGGAGCAGGCCTCACAGTAGTGTAAAAACGAATTTAGGAGTTTTACACTACCAGGACATATAAACTACACAGGTACATGTCCTGCCTTTTACCCACACAGCACCCTGCTCTAGGGGTTACCTAGGGCACACATTAGGGGTGACTTATATGTAGAAAAAGGGGAGTTCTAGGCTTGGCAAGTACTTTTAAATGCCAAGTCGAAGTGGCAGTAAAACTGCAAACACAGTCCTTGCAATGGCAGGCCTGAGACAAGGTTAAGGGGCTACTGAAGTGGGTGGCACAACCAGTGCTGCAGGCCCACTAGTCGCATTTAATCTACAGGCCCTAGGTACATATAGTGCACTCTACTAGGGACTTATAGGTAAATTAAATAGCCAATCATTGATAAACCAATCAATAGTACAATTTACACACAGAGCATATGCACTTTAGCACTGGTAAAGTGCCCAGAGGTCAAAAGCCAACAGCAACAGGTCAGAAAAATAGGAGGAAGGAGGCAAAAAGTTTGGGGATGACCCTGTCAAAAAGCCAGGTCCAACAGCTACCAGGAATCATCCAAGGCTGATGTGGAGGGTCCCAGGATGAGGATTTTGGTCTTGCCAGATTTTGAGCTTGAGGCAGCTGTCCTTCATCCAGGCGGCAATGGCTTCCATCCCATTGTGAAAATTCTTCTTGGCAGTTGTGATGTTTTCGGTCACTGAGATGACCAGCTGGGTATCATTGGTCTAGGAGGTGATGTTCAGCCCTTGGTTCCTGACAAAAGGATGCAAACGGAGCCATCTAGATATTGAAGAGTGTGGGCCTCAGGGAGGAGCCAAGTGGAACTCTGCAGCTGATCTCCGTAGTTTCTGACAGGTAAGGCGGGAGTCTGACTCTGTGTTCTGCCAGACAGGAAGGAGAGTATCCATTGTAGAGCCTTTCCGTGGATACCATATGTGTGGAGTCTGAAGAAGAGAGTGAGGTGCAAGACCATGTCAAAGGCGGACAATGTTGTCTTCAATGTGCTTGCAGAGCTGAGTGTTGATTGCCTTTCAATGACCTTGGCGTGAAAGGCAGCAGAGAGATAGGGCAGTAATTCTTGAGGTCCAGGGGGTCGGAATAGGTTTCTTCAGGAGCTGGCTGATCTCAGCATGTTTCCTGTCCTCTGGGAAGGCTGATGTCCCTATGGATCAGTTGAGGGTGTGGCAGAGCTCTGTTGTGATGGAGGTGTTGGCTTTTTTGAAGATGTGCAGACAGACAGGGGTCCACAGGGGCTCTGGAGTGGGTGTTGCTCATGATGGTGTGGGTCTTGCCCACGGTGAGGATGGTCCAGCGGTGCAGGATCTGTGACGGTTCGGTGGGTCGGAGCTGGAGGGTTGTTGGAGGGCTGGGATGATATTGGGATCCGAAGCTGTTGTATATGTCTTTGAGTTTCAAGTGGAAGAAGTTGGCTAGTCTGTCTCGGAGGTCTTGAGAAGGAGGGATGCTTGCCATTCTGATTGAGGCTTGTCAAACTCATTGACCACAGCAAAGAGCTCTTTGGTGTCGTGAGCGGTAGCGCTGATATGGTCCTGCAGGGCGGCTTTCCTGGTGACTCTGAGGTAGTGGTGGGATTTGGTGGCTTTCAAGTCCTCAAAGTCTTCTGGGGACTTGCTGTTTTTCCATCTTTTCTCTAGCAGTCTACAGGTGCCTGGAGTCCTGGAGTGAGGGAAAAAACAGTTTGCCTTGAGGCGGTGTTTAGCTGAGGTCTTGGGTAGCGGTGCTAGGGTGTTGGAACATTCGGAGATCCATTGGTGGAAGTTCTGTACTGAAATGTTTGCGTCTTCGGTGAGGGGCAGGGGAGACTTGCTGAGGGTGTAATTGATCTGTTGCGGAGGTGGATTGTCAGTGATGTGATGATAAAATGGATGCAGTGGTGTCTGGTCCAGTGAAGCGTGGAGGTGTTGTCAACGAAGATGTTGTTGCTGGTGGGAAACATGGCATCTAGTGTGTGTCTATCAATGTGTGTTGGTGAGGTGACCAGTTGATTTAGTCCTATTGTGACGAAGTTATCGAGCAGGGAAGCAGTGTTGGTGTCATTGCCGTTTTCAATGTGGTAGCTGAGGTTGCCGAGGAGGAAGTAGTTTGAGGAGGCGAGAGCGTGAGGAAAAATAATGTCGACGGTTGGGGGCCCGGCGGTCTGTAGATGAGGGTGCAGCAGAAGGTTGACTTGGGGTTGGCATGTATCTGGAAATGGAGGTGCTCCATGAGTGGGGAGTGTTCTTCTGTGTTGGGCGGAGGGTGGTCTTAGAAATGTGGGCAATTTTATTTCTTATCCTATGTCTCTAAATGCTTGAACATTAGGTGAGTCGACTCCTAATGTGTTTTTTTTTTTATTTAGTTAAGTACTACAGATGCATTTGTTTAATCAATAAAATTCACTCAAAAATTATGTTTTAAAGCATACAGCATGTATTAAGACAGTAGTGTGTTTATAACAAAAGGCATCATTGTGGCATTAAATACAAGATTTATATATTTGTGTGACATATGAAATATAAATTAGATGTATTTTGTTAAATTGAACTAGTTAGCTACATTTATCTAATTGACATACGTTGCGTGTTTTGCAGCCTTGAAAAGACGGCCTCACCACAAAACAAATGTGGATAGGCAAGCAGAATTAAAAACATTTTTGAATACATTTGAATGCCAGAAATTATTTAAAAAAGTAATTTTTAGGCTCCATCAAGCCTGCAGAACCTCCCAGGCCCACTGTGCCTGCTGTTTCTTAAAGGATGCAGACTTGTTCCACTTAATGTGGTCTTGTCTTAATGTGGCTGTTTCTGTTTTAGGAGATGATGGGGAGGGAAATCTTTATGATTCTAGGTCACTGGCTTGACCTTACTCCCAGAGTTGTTCCATTTGGACTGCTAGAGGATGTGGGTGGGCAGAGGATGGACCACACTTGTATTTGGGTGAAAATGCTGTTGACCAAATGTGACAGCTTGCAAATGGAGATTCCCAGACTCCCCCATTGGCAGCATCTGCCACCAGAGTGGCAGAATGGAGGGTGGGGGTAGACTGGTGTGCCCAGCAGGAAGGACACATATATGAGGCACAAAAATTCCCTTGCAAGCATGAGAAGAATTGGGGCAGGTGGTGGGCTTATCACGGACTGGATGTGGATTGTGATCATTGAGTAGCCCCCTGGACGGTGGTTGTGTTGTACCTTGGCTGTTACTGTAAAATCAAAAACATTTTTTTTTAAACATAAGATCAAATTTACTTGGTGAGCTCTTGTGCTAACACAATGCAAACCGATGCAAAGTGACGGAAAGAGGCAGCTCCATATCCATTTTGCATGGCTTTCCTTAGAAGGGGCCATTCTTGGCATGGATTACTGCAAAAACACCCATAGGTTTTGATGTGAATACGAATCTCAGTCTGATCAAGCTACTTTAACTAAAGGTAGCTTGACCAGACTTTGCATCAAAAACTAATACCTTGACCGAGCATGCGTAAACAAGTGGGAAAACGTTGATTTCCCTTGAAACCAAGCAATGCATGCTGCAGTGCACAGATCCAATGAATTTTACACATCTATGATTGCATATGCATAGAAATATGTACTACAAAGGCATGATTTCAGTACAAATAAAACTCTGAACAGTGTTTAGTCGCCTCTGCAACATGGTGCAAGGATAACTGTGGCACAAGGCATTTGGGCCCATATTTATACTTTTTGCCGCAAGCCAGCGCTGGTTTGCGTCAAAATATTTACCTCCTGCTAACGCCATTCCTATGTGCCAGGCAGGCGCTTTATTTAAGGATTGACGTTAGCCGGCATTGCGGGCTGGTCAGAGTAACAAAAATGACTCTAACCAGGCAGCGCCAGATAAGGGCAACATGGGGGTTGTGCGTCATAAAATGGTGCAGGTAGAGCAATGGTAGAGTAAAAAACCATGGCTCTAACTGGACTTGTGCCATTCTTTGACGCACATCCTCCATTGAAATGACTCCTGTCTTAGCAAAGACAGGAGTCATGTCCCTTCTGTCCCCTGGGCATGGCCATTGGGACAGTGGCATGTAGGGGGGCCCAAGTTAGGCCCCCCTATGCCACTAAAAAGAAAATTAAAAAAATTATATTTACCTCTACTTACCTGGCATGGGTCCCCCGATCCATGCGTATCCTGCAGGGGTGGGTGAGAGTGGCAAGGGGTGTCCCTGGGGGCAGGGAAGGGCAACTCTGGTCAGAGACCATGGAAGTGAGCCCACAGGCCCCTTAACGCCTGCCCTCACCCAGGCGTTAAAAAAACAGCACACATCAGGCTGTGTGTTATTTTTTAAGGCCCGCCCCCTCCTGTGCGTCAAAATGACGCAGGAGTATAAATAAGGCGCACAGGCTTTAAAGTCATTTTTTGGACGGGAACACCTACCTTGCATTTCATTAACGCAAGGCGGTTTTCACGCATCCTGAAAATGACACGCACTGAGGAATTTTGACGTTCATGAGGTCGGGCGTCATAGTATAAATCTGGTGTTAGGTTTGCGCTGAATTTGCGTCAAAATGTTTGACGCAAGTTCGGCGCAAACAGAGTATAAACATGCCCCTTGGTTTGTGTACTGTGTACAGGATAACACCAGCAGCAGGCCAGTCTAATAGATATAAATTGGTGTAGTATTTACCCCTCCAGGCAATGCAGCACAATGGATATGAATGCCTGAAATGTAAGCAAATCTGGGCCCCACCTCTGATATTCTTTTCTCAAAAATGTTTTACGCCTACCATCTGCCCATGGGGTCCTGGAACACATAAGTGAGCTTCCTGCCAGTTCTTTCACTTATGCCCACTGCCTCAGACAGATTAGTGAGTGTGGATTACTCTTCCACTAAAAATAGGCATACATGTCCATTCTTAACAGCACATTCTACCATCTTTATCTCAACTTTAGGGCCTGTTTCTTGTCTGTTTCAAAATTCTAATCTCGCCTTTGTTTCTACCAACTTTGTCAAGACTATCCGTACTTGTGGCAGCCACCTCACTTCCTACATTTCCACTGCACACTCATCTTAAACAACCCGCTGATGTTCTGTCTATGGCATACTGGAATCCACTGAAAACAACAGTCATACCCCATGTCTAGTGTCATGTCCCTCCTGCTGCAAGTACTCTTCTGCAAGCACTTTCTGATAGGCGCAAAACTTTGAACCATCTTCAATGCAGGCAGTGTTACTACTTTCCATGTGCCCACCCTTGATGGTAGGGCCAGACTGGGATAGAAGATGGTCTTGGGCACCAAAATAAACTGCCTCCCATTAGTGAATAATATACCTAAGTAAGTTACTAACCCAGCAGACCAAAAACAGCCCAAAAATGACCTTTCATGCTGTCTGATTGCCCTATAGGCCAGTTTGACCCTGCTTGATAGTTCTAGTGTTGGTCAATTTGCAACAATCCAGCCAAACATTTCAGCTGTACATGCATCAAATTGTTTAGCCTGGTCAAAAACCCTTTCACATGTCACAGAGACACTGAAATGCATTGTTCTCCCATCTACATCTTGCTAGCACGTCGTGTGCTGGAAATAATGGTCCATGAAAAGATCAATCGGGTTTGATCTCCTCAGATATGGGAGCATTAAGGCAGGTTGCAGGGGACTTTGCTGAAGATGGGTGGGGTAGCAGGAGGAGAGCATGGTCGGCATGGAAGAAGTGGAGGCTGCCCAGCTGTTTGCAACATGGTGACTGCTGGTCGTGTGACTCAGGGCCTGGAGTGCCTGCCTCTGAGATAAACCTTGGAACCCACAAACAGAAGAGAGAAAATGGGGAAGAAGAGGTGGTCTAAGTCTTGCAACAGGTGATGAGTAGCCAACAGTCAGTCGAGGGGTGTGAGATCTGGACTCCAACACAGGGGAATGCTGGGACGATTTCACTAGAGTCTAGTGAGATACATGCAGACGCTGGGGACCTTTAGGATGGGCTGCATAGAATCGGGGCATACTGGGACCCTGTTCATCTTCAATAACACTCTACAGAGACAGTGGCAAAGCATGGTGGTGTAACATGACATTAACCAACATTAAGGGCTGACCCTATGAGATATCTCCCTTACCATATCTGTGACAAGAAGTGTGCACCCACTAATTAGAGACACAACCCAGCACCATATTGTATTGTATTGAGGTGTAATAATATTTATATAGTGCTTACTACCCCTGATGAGGCATCAAAGGGAATTAGTGGTGGATTAGTAGAGGGAAATATTAGCACAGTTTTAGTAATATTATGAGTTAATTTGATCTGCGGATATGTGAGTTTGTTAGTTGGATTGACTGGAGTAATGGATGGTTAGAGGAGGGAAGAATCCCGAGGTGTAAATTGGGAGTTTATAGTAGGATGAGGCTTGGGATGAGTAACGGGGGAATGGAGGAAGGAAGAGTCTGTGGAAATGGTTAGGGAGATCATAGTAGGAGGAGGGGATTTGGATGAGTCAAAGGTGAGATAAATGAGGGAGAATTTAGTGTCGGGTTGTTTGAGAGATCATGGAAGTAAACTGAGGTTTGGGTGAGCTACATGTGGAAGAGGAGGGAAGAGGTTAGGCAGGGTTATTTAGGAGATGAAAGTAGTAGAATGGGTTTGGGATGGGTCAGAGTGGGGATGGAGGATAGATTGATAGAGACATGACATGGTGATGATGATGGATAGACAAAATACAGCTTACAAAGAGAGTAAAAATATAATATTTCTTTATAATTTTATATATGTATATATATACATTTTTATCAATATTTTTATTTAATATATTTATTCATTAATATTTTGTACTTATTTTTAATTTTATTTGCCAATTTTATTTTTATTACATTTTTCTCTAGTACAGTAGGACGAGAGTAATAGATATGTAAATACAAAGTAAGGGAATATATGTTCAAGGAATATAATAATGGGTGTAATATGAGAAGAAAAGTAGTACTGTATAAACACAGACTTTCAAGATTTGTAATATTTGAAGTTAATTAAGAAGTGTACTTTTCTAACATTTATTTATCTTTACTCAATTTTTGAATAGCCAAATGCTTATGATTATAAAACATTTGATCAAGGTGCTGTGAAGCCCTGACCTTTGAAGCTGGTTTTGGAGCACTCCCGTGGCCTTCACAGTGTTGGTGTCATTATTTATATTCTCCAGGATGAAGTAAACTTGTTGGCCAAAGAGGAGTTCTCCAATGAGGTGCTGCTGCACATCGGGTAGGAATTGGGACACACTGAGCCAAGCAGGACGGTGTGGTAGGATGCTGGTGTTCGTCTTGTAGGAGCAATACCAATGGAGTTGAGGGGACACCTGAAATTGGAATGGGAGATGATCTTGCCCAAGTGGGCAACTTCTTTCTCACACTTCCAGTAAGCCTCAGGAAGATGCTTTGCAATCTTCTCCATTTCCTAGAGCTCCATTCATCACACCTGGAGAGCAGGACAAGGAGCTATTGATTTTCCATTTAATGGCAGCATATGCATGATTAAGCCCACTATATAGTCAGGTGCAGTAGATGGGTGCCCTTGGACTCATTGTTGTCTACAGTCTCGATAGGAGGACTTCGCTTAAGGTATTCCTGACTGCTTTGTGTCAAGTTACCAGAGGGTTAGGCACATGTTTATTTAGGTGACATTTGTGGTTCACCTTGGCAAGGACTGCGACTATTAAATGAGGTAGGTTCTCATCCCCCCAACTAATACTCCAGCCAAGAGAATATCATAAGCATTAGAAAAGTGTGACCAGAATATTACTTTAATAATACACAGTATATCATCCTTGATTTGTATATCGTGACCTCTGCTGTGCTGTCGAGCAGTGCCCTCACCGATGTTTTGTTCAAAATAAGCATCCTCAGTATTTGTGGCATATTTAGTGGAAATTCCTGTAATTTCTTTCTTTATGAATTGGGATATTTGCGCTGGATGCTTTTCTTCCTTTTTATTGAGATGTCAGAATGACATTGTGAGTCCTTTAGAGGTTTCACGTACTGTTCCTGTCTGTGTTCACCTTATCCCACTTTTTATGACTTTCTGTCTGAGTCCTGAAAGGAACAAGAAGAGTGAATAAGAATACTGATACCTATCAGGTGTTTAGGTGTATCATCATGGTTATGCAAATTATAAAGTTTTACAGTGGACGCTGGTTGCGGAGGTTCACTCAGTGTTTTCTCTTTCTCTTTTTTTTTTTATTTGGTTTAATCCAGAAGACTGAGGTATCTGCTTGGTGGTACCTGGGTCAGATCTTGTTTTAAGATGTGGGTTACCAAACATTATTCCCAAATTATCACAACCTATTGCAGCATAGGTATCAGAAATTATTTTAGGTAGCTCTTGTTCCTGATCTGGGGGAGTGATTGACACGAGACGTTGGTGTATTGTCAATGATGCTGTCTCTCCTTTAATACTACATCAGATCATTGAGGATACTATGGCAAAATTGTCAATTAATTTCATCCCCACATCCACACCAGGTGTCACCCGGTGTTCATTTTGAATTTGTACTGGCACTTCAAGCAAAACAGCAATTGATGGGGTACCATGTGTTATAGCATGTAGGGCAGCAAAAACCATCCCCAAGTGGCGCAGTCTTCAATTTGAGGAACCATATCAAGCAGTAGGCCCATAGTGAGATTTCTAAATTTATCCTGGGGTCCCATATGGGAAAACACTCCTTCAAGCTGATTTGTTTTTTGAGCAATCCAAAACAGAATTTCCTCCCGTTTGGTGGGTATTTTACCCATAATGGCATTAATAGTAATTTGACTCATTTCAGGCACAGCTAACTGTGGCTGCACAGCTTGAACAGCCCTTGAAGAGACACTCAATATTGTGCGCATAACAAACTGCCTTGAATGTCTATACAGTGAAATGTATGTGAGCCAGCATCGACTGCAGGAAAACAAACCTGGGAATTATAGGTTTTGTGTGCCTCAACCACAAAGGTAACATCTCCCCCATCAATATCAAGCCCATGTGCAAACAAATGTGCATTTACTGCCTGTCTGCAGTTAACAGGAATAACAATTACTCATACTATGTTTAATGAATGGCATTCAAAGAAAGGTAAACTATAGTGGGGCAGGCCTTTTTAAGGGTCAATCTTCAACAACCTACAGACATAAATAGGTGCTTCCTATTAATCTGAGGAGGATATATCCCATTCACCCTGGACATCTTCATGTAGAGGTGAAAAGGAGCCTTTGGCATACACGAGAAAACTACTCAGGAGACCCATTAAATAAGTGCCTGACCTAAAACATTGGTGGCACCATGTTTTACGGTTCGTACAATTTTAGCAGGACTGTGTAATGGACCAACACGAATTTCACAATATAGATACTCAGTCTACATATACCATCAGTGAGTGTTGTCGTATCTCGGCTAGCTCACAGTACCACTTCCAACTTCTAAACAAAACAGGGAAAGATGTTGTTGGCAACCTTAAACATGCACGCTGATTCCCAAGGAAGCTGTGGAAACTGATATAACCCTTTCAATAGTTACTCTTGCACACCCAAGGTTAACACAAGAAAGATACAAAAAGCAATTTATTGAAATTATCATATTCTTGTATGAAAAGCATGTGCTGCAATTATTAACACGATGAGACATATTAAGATAATCAACATTATTAACCTGATGACTAGGATAAACAGTTCAACCATGGCTGTTGTTGCTAATACTAATGTTTGTGTACTCCTATCTGTATCTAATACTATACTAAAGAGAGCATAGCAGGAATACCCTCTGCTAGATCAGTTGGGATGATCTAAACCCCATACCTTGGTGTTAGGTGCCTTGAAGCCTGTATAAATTATCCTCCTTGGCAGGATGGACGTCAGAGTCAGCAGTGCTGCATCTCAGCCACAGCATGTAGATGGTCTTTGATAGACCCAGCATAGAAGTGCCCCTCCCACTGACTGATAGCATGGAAGCTGTTTATATATTAAAGTAGTGCTCGTACACACTGTGAGGGAGACACAGAGCAGCTTATTTGTTTTGTCTGGCTGAAAAAAGTTGTCTCCTAACGAGCACACCAAGAAAACACACAAGCGACATTGTGCTTTCAGATGTGCTGCCCTGGAACTAGCTGTGCAGACTACAGGGTGTCAGTGCCTATCAAAGATGCACATGCAGTGCATTAACACACTATACTGTGGTAAAGATCAACACTAAAAGGAAAAAGGAGATGTCAACTTTAGGGAGCTGAATCTAAAATGGCAACTGCATACAAGCCATGTGACAACTGCTTTCAGAGCCCATACTGGGGTCTAGCCCTCAGTGCCTTGGCATGTCTGCCAAGGTCTACTACTTAGAAACTCTTGGGACATCCAATTTTATAACCCAATTTGGTAAGTTCTGTTTGTTTGGCTGTAGGGAATTGTTTAAGGGAAACCCGAGTCACATTCAACCAGCCCTAATCAAGTCAGAATGAGTGCAACTGTAGGGCACAATACCAGGGTTTCCTGAATGTCTGATTTATTGTCATTTGAATGTCTGAGGCCTTAACTTCCCCAATAAAAGCATTAAGATTTGGAGACACCTATGACAAACAACTCACCTCCTTAAGGCAGATTAAAATTGCTTGAGGCATAAATGAAACCCTCTGCAATTTTGGGCCTCAGCTAAGACCAAGAAGGTAGAAGTAGTAATTTTATGTAAACATAACCTTGGGAAGGACTATTGCATGATCATTAGATACTAGGAGGGGCCCTTCACTATCCTCACCCTACAGCTGCAGGGAAATCCATAAACATTTATGAATGCCTATGGAAGCACAGAGAGGACATTTGTACACAAATAATTAGGAATCATAATGGGTTAGCTAGTGGTATGTGAGCCATGGGAGGGGATCTCAACTTGGAATGTAACAATGAGATAGACAAATCTGCTCAGACGTCAGCACACCTGAAAGCTATGCCTGAAAAAATAAGAGAATCATTTTTCAGAGCAGGGGGTGATGGATGCACAGACACACAGGCACCCAAAAGAGACTATTCATTTCATTCTTTGATATATTGAACAAATACTCAAATTGACTACTTTTTCCAGAAACCTACTGAAGTGATTGGTTCAGGCTCAGATGGTAGGAGGCATGATTTTGAACTATTTGCACTTGGAGACAGAATCGAAAAGAGTCAGACCTGATAAGGAGGAGCTCAGGCAAGAGACTGTAAACGATATGGCTGAGAACGATAACAAGATACTTATTTACACACACAAAAAGGATGCCTTTAAACCAACAATAAGGGGCGTAGCTTTAGTGATTACCCACAGAACCTGCATAGATAATTGCCTGGTGGAAAACAAGTGTCATAGTTAACTAGACTAACTAGAAAAGAAGCATAAGGTGTCCCCCTGCTTAAATGTGGCTGGGGATGTCCCCATGATTAAAGATCAGCTTCACATGTTACACAGTAAAAAAGCAGATTTCACGTTTCTTAGATTGAAGACATTTTCTTTGAGAAAGGTAAAAAAAAAGCAGATAATGTTCTGGCCTTGAGACTCCAAGCATAAAGGGCAAAGTCCTATATAGCAGTGATTAGGTCATCCAGTGTCAATTTCACAAAAGATGAAATGGTGGAAAGAGATACCCTCATAAACATTTATTAATCCCTGTACTCTTCAAGGCAGAGAAATAAAAATTAAGTGATCAGAATCCTAGATCATGCACTAGAGGTAAAATGTCCCCAACAATGGAAAGAAGACTTCCATAAGCCCATAGAGTTCTAGGAAATATTAGCCATGATAAAGGATGAAGGAAATTAAGCCGAACAAAGCACCAAGGCCAGGCAGCATTCCTGCAGCCTTTTGCATTTTTGCAGGGAAAATGCACTGTTACTGTTTGGCCCGCTGACAACCCTAAAATTAATGCCATAACTGCAACTACAACTTTGAATGTGTGAACCAGAGATTTCAAATTGTAGCTCTTGCTGCCCTCTAGCTCTCTAGCCCCGTTAAATGTAAATGCAAAATTATTTACTAAGGTACTGACTAGCAGGATAGACAAAATGCTGTCGGCTATAGTTAATGTAGACCGTGTGGAATTCGTGCCTGGAAGACAAGGAGCAGATAATGTCAAGAGACTGTCAACCTCTAATAGCAAAAGCACAGGAGAAGCATATTCTGATGGCCTTGCTTATTCTAGATGCTAAATAAGCTTTTACTTTTGGCTGGGTGAGCTGTGAATTTTTAGAAGAATCCCTGAATAAGGTGGGGAGACAGTTATGAAGGAATGGATATTGGCCAACTATCAAACCCCAATAGCCAAAGTGAGGATGAATGTGTCAACTTATGGGAGATACATTTACAAAGGGGCAAGAGACAGGTTTGTCCCTATCTCTCATATTGGTTGCTCTCTCTATTGAGCCATGGACCTCCCACATACAAAATGCACAAGTGATTAAAAGAGTGACACTTGAAAATATTGAATATAAAATTTGACTCATTGTTGATGAAGGGTTCCTCACAATCGCAGAACCAGACCCCGCCCTCCCAAAGGTAATGGAAGCCTTAAGCTGTTAAAGAGGATATTAAGTTTAAAACTGACACAGGCAAGTCTGAGATTCTCAACATCACTCTTTCCCCACAACAGAAACATAGCTAAAATCTCCCACAGAGCTGAAGTGGAGCATATCCACCATTTAAGACATAGGCCTTGATATTTCAAACATAGTCACAGATTTGACTATACTCAGTTGGTCAACCTAGAAAGCACAAATCTTTGTGGACTTGGCTAGATGTGTGGACCCTGTTTGTCAAAGCTGGGACGGATCAACGTTTTTAAATCTAATATGCTACCCTATCTACTTTACCTCTTTCAGACACTACCTGCTGCTATTCAATTATCTGAAATACAGTCCCACAGCAGACATTACTGTCTTTTTTGTGGGCCCAAAGAAAAGTAAGAATAGCCAATAAATTACTTAGGGTACTCCTTGATAAAGGGGACCAGCATGCCCAGACATATTGCAGTATTGTCATGCAGCTCATCTGCTAATCATTGTTGAGTGATCTATCCAAGAGAAAGTGAAGCATCGGATAAACATGGAGTGGGTGTTCGCTGCAGAACCTCTATGGGATTTCCATGGTTGCCTAACAAAACACAGGGGCCTGATTCCCAAAGGTAAACTTAGGCCAAATGTCTAAGTTTGGACCTGAAGGTTTAGATCTAAAGTCTAACTTTACTAGTAGTATAGTTTCATTTTTGGTCAAAGCTTGGACCAAAGGTCTAACTCAGACCAAATGTCTAACTTTACTAGTAGTAAAGTTAGACATATGTCTAAACGTAGACTTTGAGTCTAAACTTAGACCCTCATTACGACTTTGGCAGTCTTACACAAAGACCGCCGAATGCTGCGGGTGCCACCATACCGCCAGTGCTGGTGGTATTTGTGGCTCCCTATTTTGACATTTCCGCTGGGCCAGCAGAAAAGTCACGTCAACATTGCCGCCGGCTCATAATAGAGCCAGCGGCAATGTTGATGTGCAGCGAGTGCAGCAGCATCCGTCGCGCATTTCACTGCCCGAAATTCGGGCAGCGAAATGCGCGATGGGGCTGTGCCTGGTGCCAAGTGCATGGGTAGTGCAGGGGCCTCCAGTGGTACCCAGAATCCCCCTTTCCACCAGCTTTTCCAGGGCAGTGTTTACCACCATGGACAGGCTGGCAGTTGGGGACTCATAATCCCCAGGGCAGCGCTGCTTGGCCTGGTGGTCAAGTGGAGGGGCCGGCAGTATGGCCGTGGCCAATGCGCCATGGTCATAATACACTGCCATTGTTACCGCCAGTGTACCGCCGGCCGTCAGGGTCATAATGAGGCCCATAGACTTTTGGTCTAAGTTTACCTTTGTGAATCAGGCATAAGCGAACATACCTTGAGATATGAAACAAGATAGTGTTTAGAGAGGGTCTTTTGAAATGGCCCTTTCTGCAGATTCATTCACAGACATTTGCCTTCCTTCTCTTCATTTTCTGACCTTGTTTTTGCTTGCTTTAGGACTCTGTGCACTCAAACACTGCTAACCAGTGCTAAAGCGCTTGTGCTCTCTCCTTAAACTATGGTATCATTGGCTTCTCCCCAATTGGCATATCTAATTTACTTGTAAGTCCCTAGTAAAGTGCACTACATGTTCCCAGGGCATGTAAATTGCATGCTACAGGTGGGTTTGCAGCACAAGTGGGTTTGTGCCATCCAGTACAGTAGCCTTTCAAGCATGTCCCAGACCTGCCACTGAAAACCCTGTGTGTGCAGTTTTAAACTGACATTTCGTCCCGGCAAGTGCACCTGCTTGCCAGGTCCAAACCTTCCTTTAATTACATATGTCACCCCTAAGGTAGGCCTTGGATAGTCCTATGGGCAGGGTGCAGTGTATTTAAAAAGGTGTACGTTTTAGTTTAACATGTTCAGGTAGTGAAAACTGCTAAATTAATATTTCACTACTGCAAGGCATATCTTACAATTTAAAATCACAACTTACGGTGCAGTTGAATTTCAATTGTAATTCTGATATTTTGACTTTTACAATGTTGCAAGTTTCTTACTTTGACCATTTATGTGCCTCTGCTTGTCTCTGAATATACATCTGGGGTAGATGGCAGCTGGGCTTTGTGCATTCTCTCTAGACAGTCACACACAAGGGCTGCTTGGGTGTAACATTTGCATGCTGGTAGCCAAGAGGGACTGACACTCTGCAACTGCATTGCTGTGTTAGCCTAATGCTTGCTGTGTGCTGTAGGAGGGACTGCCAAATTATCACTTGCTTTATTGTCTTTGCCTGCTGCCTGCTACTTCTGATCTGAAGTGAGGGGAGACTGAACTCAACCAAGTTGCAACCAAAGTTCTGCAAGGGCTGGTTGGCTTTCCCCCTGTTCTTGTAGTCTCAGGCCATCAAAGACTTTGCTACACTTTCTATGTACCACCACAGCAGCCCACTATGAGAGAACCAGTGGCCCGCTTTGTGAGGATCAAGATAATCGTGTTTGGGGAAGCCAGCACTGTCCAATCATCAGCTGGGCTCAGTACATCCTGAATTCCTCATCGAATGACCTCATTCTTTAATTGCCAAGCCCAGTGGAGTCCAGAGTGATGATAGTGCATCACCTTCCACCTGCATCCCCTGGCTTGAGGCATTGCTGGAGCAGCAGTGTCACATTTCTCCAGCACCTTCTGGTTTAATGGGTTGCCGGTGCAACTTTGTGACTCACCTTCCACCCTGACACGGACTCGCAGGGGGAGACCACCACACCGAAACCCTGTGGGAACACTTGAGTTCACCTCACACAGAGGAAGGTGTTGTAAAGCAAGGGCCCGAGCAGTCCTGGTGGTTGTACTGCGCTCTCGCTCATAAGAGGCTGAGATTGATTAGGTCTATTGGTTCAGAGTGGCCCGTTTTAAGAGTCCTTTTACATTATTGGCCACGGAGTCCCAGCCCTCTGACCCATCGCACCTATACAGGCTAACGTTTCCCTGCAGGGATCTATAGTTGGAGCACGGTCCTGGGGGATAGTAACTTATTTATGCTCAGATGATTTTTAAAACACTACTATTGTCAGGCACTGTATATTGCAGATCTTCAAATCCATGTTCCTAAAATAAGCACTCATTTTGGTTATTCTGATCTTTTTTTTTTTTTTATTTAGACAAATATTATCTATTTTTCTAAACTGGTGTGGATACTTTTTGTGGTGTTTTCACTGTTACTGTTATTAGGAGTTGCACAAATACTCAACATATTGCCTCTTAAGTTAAGCATGATGCTCTGTGCCAAGTTACCAGAGGTTGAGCACAGGTTAATTTAGGGTGTGTTTGTGATTTATCCTGAGTAGGATTGCAGTCCCTACTTGTACAGGATGCATACCTCTGCCAACCAGAGACCCAGTTTCTAACAGGGTCCCACCACCTTTCTGTCAGCATTCACTTTGCTGCATTCGAACACTAATTTTACGCTATCCCAGAATTGAAAAAATACATTTGCAAGATGGGGACAAAGAGAGTGTCTCTTACTAAAGGATGTCTTTTTGAAGGATAGCGTCAAGTTGAGATAAATGTTGGAGATATATCACAGAGGTGAGAACAATGCTACAAATTTGGTAGGAATTTGTGAAATTCAGATATTTTTTAAAGAAGAGTTAAGTCGTATAGATAATATGTTAGGGGTTTAGAGTGAATGAAACCCAGGACGTATCCTGCTGCACAGAGGAGGTGTGAGCACATCATGAGGTAGTACAATTTGTAGCACTATAAATATCCACATGTTGGGTGCGGCCAAAAACATAGATGCAATATATTGAAAAAAGGCAGCCCTCTCCGTCTGGGATTGCATATAGCAGATTTATGACCAACTCTGGCTCTTGAAAAGCTCATGCATGATTTACAAAAAACACCAAACTCTTCTAGAAAATATGTATCCTACTCATGCTCTTGTAAGCTTGTGACCGTTGGTTAGGGACTACCCACCAAAACTCAGAGTTCTGAGCTTATTCGAAATGGACTAAATTTGAATATGAGTGGTTTACTCCCGGGTATTGGTGGAACTGGAAGGAGAGGCAACACTAAAAAATCAATCGACACCAGTGGGTTGTGGTGCGTGGATGGGGGTTGTAATTTGTTGAGGAGGTAGAGGGAAATTTCATAGGCTACACATGCAATGTAAGCTCTTTAAATGTTGTAGACGCCACACCATACAATGATCTACTGGTGTTTGTTGTCCAACATGATGCTGTTTGTAAACAATCACAAATGGTTCAAAAGTGAGTTTCACTGCTTACCTTGACATTATTGTATATATATCACAGGCTTTTCACAATAACAATACAATGTTTTGCTGAAAAAAACGTATTTAGGAATTTTCTGGCGATATGCCCAGGACACAGTCCAGGTATAAGAATGAAAACACCGACATCCACTCTCTGGTATTATATCTGTGCGACTAGCTCTCTAAACACAAGGAAAACTATGGAGGCCCAAGAATACTTACACTTTGAAAACCATGTCAGGGTTAAGCATGGCACAAATTGACAGTTATAGATAATTCTACATACACTTACATAACCAACTGCCAAATTAGTTGGAACAAATATCATTTAAAATTAGATCAGGCCACAGCCATATACCAATTCCATTTTCATGTGTGGAGGCTACCCTTTTCCTGATTTCTTCTCACATCGGTTGTTACTGAAAATAGATTGTTCTTGTAACATATGTTACAGAGTATTTTGTTGCATTTAACATATGTTCTCACCACCACTCTTGCCACAAACCACTCAAAACCTTGGTGTGTTGCTCTTTTATATGAATGAGATTGCTTGGTAGTGGATATGAATATTAAAAGCAGAATCTGTAGTGCAAAACTAAATAGACCTAATAGCATGTAGTGATTTGTTGCAGAAAAGATGTTAGAATCAGTTCATTGTGAAATGGTCTAGCTCAGGATGTGTACAAACATGCAGATAGGTTTTATCTTCTCTGTGATGACTATTAGTGTGCAAAATAAGAAGCATGTTACCATAAATATCTTCTTTCTGCTAATCACTGTTCATGTTAGAGAAACAGAACAGAAGAATGAAATGTCAGTGCTCTTTACATGTTTTAAGTGCACTGGTAATTATGTTCTGTAACTTGCTTCTCAACGTGGCTGCTAGCTGTGGCAGGAGACATGATGACAACAAAAATCAACTGTGATAAGTTAATACAGTTGAGCAATTATGTTATTTCATTAATACAGGTGACTAGAGACGTTAACACTCAGCTGTAATAAGGAAAGTAGAGATTGGCTTTGCAGGCTCCTATGTAATACATAAAAATGTATGTATCTTTCATTTTTTTTATTTTGTGTTTCAAATTGTAGTTGTGCTGCTTCACACCAATTTGAAAGTACTTCGACTGGATAGATGCGGGCGATTTGAAGGAACTGATGGCTGGATTTGCTTGGGGGCTGGCAACTGGCTAAAGTGAGCTATTGAGATTTTAACTCATTGGTGTATTACCAAATAGTCACCTTCCAGCTTGAGTTAGAAATAAATATTACAGTAAAACGATTCTTGTAGATGAAGTAAACATCGCACCACCCTTTTGCCCTTAGGTAGGTGAGTACTAATTGGGTGTTGGGAAATCGACCTCACATTCAGATCAGACAATAGGGTGAAAAGATCTTGCTGAGATTCCTAGAACCAAGATTTTGAAAAAAAACAAATTGTTTTAAATTTGGTTCTTTCCCAGACTAGCAGGCAGAGTACTGACTTTGTGTAAGTTGTTTGGTAGTCAAACAATGTGAAGCCTTACAAAGTGGAGTCTGCTTGGTTCTGGAACTTATGTGAATCATTCTACAATAATGAAAGAAGGACACAGTCTTGTGCAGAATGGTGTGGCAAGCACCCTTGGTGACAGCATTACTTTGAGAAAGCTGGTCTGAAGCATGTGTATCTTAATTGAAAATGCTAACCCATGGAGCCAGACCTGCTGGAAAGAAAGACTTAGGGCCTGATTACGACCTTGGCGGATGGGATACTCCATCACAAAGGATATAATGGAACTTGTAATAAGGCGAACGGATATCCGCTACATTTGTGACGGAGTATCCCATCCACCTAGGTCATAATCGGGCCCTTGATGAACCATGTGATCTAATAGCATGGTCTCAGTTTGAATAGCATGGTATCAGTTTGATACAACAAATGTGCCTTCTGTCCCACACAGGTGACAAGCGGTCAGTGTCCACTTCCTGAAGAACAGCTTACTTCTTAACCCTGAGGTGTATTTTGGTGTTAACAGCATTATAGTGAAAAAAGGTGTCATATGAACCCAATATAGAAGGCAGCAGGAACATACACATGTTGAGGAAGTGTCAAGCCCCAAAGGACTGTACTTGGAGAAGTTCATAAATGTGAATATAATAAATCATCCTTCTCAGTGTGGCCATCCATTAATGTCCTTGAGTTTCAGTGAAGGCATTTTAGCAGTTCCATATAGTTGATTGTGGAAGATATGATAAAGTGTCCAAGTAGAAATAGTGTGTGCCATCCTTTAGTCTGTAAGAAGATTGCCTTTTTTAAAATCTGTGTGAGGACATTTCCAATTGCCTCTATGATTTTGGAAAGGAGAGATGTGTCACTTGTTAGCCATAGATGCATTGTCTGAACCAGCATTCTGGGGATTGTTATGTCATGATTCAGGGGTTTGTGTGGGCTGTCACTTGTGTTGAGTGAGAAGTTAATGGTGAAGGCGTAAAAAAGACGTGGCTGTCGGAGGCCTAAGTTAAGGATCTTGTCTCAACAGCTGACATTTGCAGTATTCATCCTCTTAAAACAGGTGATGATCTCAGTGAATTCCACTGTGGTAGTAGAAGAGAACTCCCAGATCAGTCCATGTGCAGATTGAGGAAATTCTTTGCATAAGCAACATGGAGGTACGTCTGCCTGCACTGAGATTATGGTAGCTTTGAGGAAATCCATCCATGTATTGCAGAAACATTAAGGAGCTGGAAGTAGGAGGCTCCCCAAATGTTCCACATAAACTGAAAAGTGTTCTTTCAAGATATTAAAAGTGTCTGATGATTGTGAGAACATTTTGCAGGAGTCCACGGGCAGCCAGTGGTTACTGGGTGTAGATCATGGGTCCTGAGGGGACAGTCAGCTTGTGATGTGATCAACCGCTTCAATGTTTAAGCATTTTCCCTTTGTCCTGTTCATGCATTGTCTGTGTGTTCTTGTTATACAAAATATACAGGAGTTAAGGTGGCTACAGTTTTACATGCTAATGCCCCGTACTGCTATTAGGTTACCCACTGTGGCTTTTCCTTACAGCCCACATCTTTGGGAACATGGTTGGGGGACAAGGATTGCATCTAGCAGAATGTGCCATGGTAGTGCATGTTTTCAATATAAACTATTTTTTTTCACCCAGACTTATGTCAACCTTAGAAGTGCATTAGAGGTGCCGTACACATATATATATATATTTTTTTTTTATAGTTTTGACTATGCAAAGGGCTGACATGGCAACATTGACTTGCCAGCTTAAAGCTGCTCTACAAGGCTGCAATGTCAATATGGGAGTTGTGTTCACTTGTCACTCTGGAGCACAATTATTATTGCTGAAGGACTCTAGTCCGCTTATAATTTTCATGTCTTGGGTATACCCAGAACAAGTTAGAGATGTCAATTAAGGGTTATCCAGTTGGACATTTGTATTCAGTCTTACCAGGTTGCAGGAAAGCATTTGTGTTTCTTTTTCTCTCACCAGTCCAGTGGGAGACTCCCAAGGGTGGGAACTCACTTATGACACTTGAACTCACATGGTTGAGCTCTCAAACTTCCATTGACTCTGGACTTACATGTAAGTTGTACTCCTTATTCCAATCAGGTATTAGACAGTTGCTTGGTCTTCTAGGGTTAGAACACATCCATTTGGAATGGTACACCGGTGTCTCAGTGCAAAAATAATTGAACCTGATTCTGACTCTTCAAGAAGAAGTTGACCAAACGTGATAGTAATCCTGCAAAAAGCTATTTAGTAAAAAGCCAAAATCAAGGTGTAGCCAACAATATACCCCTTCAATAAAACACTATATATAGATATAAATATATTTGACTGTGGCTGAATGGAAAGTACGGCAAATGAGATACTCTGTCATAAATGTAATACATATCCCATCCACTGTATTACAAGTGCATTCTATTCAATGCCACTTCTTATATGGTAAAAAGGAATATCTTTCATGCTTGTGACGGAGTATTCCATCCGTCAAACTCTAACTGAGGTCCATGTTTCTATCAATATGAGTTTCAGTGTACCCTTTGTAAAATACATTGCGTACAGAAGATCACATAGTAAATAGTTTTGAAGCTGAGTGTCTGCTTTATCAGTAACTGGTGTCTCTTTCCATTATACTTGCAGTACCCTCAGCCAGAGTGGATGCACAGCAAACCAGTGAGGATATCCCATCCACTACTACAAGAGATGACAAAACCTTAAGTGTACAGACATCTTCTGCTGGTGTGGATTGTGAGGAGGAACAGGTCACCCCATCAGGTTTGTCTGGTCAGGCTGCAAGGCTGAGCATCACCCAGCCCATATGTAGTGCAGGTACCGCAGTCCATGCTCCTCTGCTCCAATCTGGTGTTGTCCCAGCTACTTATGTCCCTACAACCACCACCACCTCAGTAGTGTCCTTGTCCCGGTTCCTGTATGCACTACAGCTACTATGTCTGCTGTTGACCCTGGACTCACTGTAGCATTGCACACACTCACAAAGTCAGTGCGTGCACTCTCAAAGTCACAGGGTAGTGATGTTAGGGGCAGGCCACAATTGCCTGAGTGAGTGAGGTCACAGATGCTGTAGGAGGATGGCCTGGTTTGTAGTGGGTACCTAAGGTACTTACACCTTATACCAGGTCCAGTTATCCCTTATTAGTGAAATGTAGGCAGTGTTCTAGCAGCTTAGGCTGTCTAGAGGTAGCTGTAGCAGAGCAGCTTAGGCTGAACTAGGAGACATGCAAAGTTCCTGCATTACCACTATAGTTACACAGTACTTATGCACAATATAAAAGTCAATACTCAGTGTTACCAAAAATAAAGGTACTTTGTTTTAGTGACACACGGCCAAAAATATCTTACAGGCAATACTCCTTCTGGAGGTAAGTATTATGCATAATATCTACACTAGTAACTAAAATCAGGCAATTAAACTGTCATAGAATAGTGCAAACAGTAGAAAATATAATAGTTTGCAATGGGCTAGGGGCAACACAAACCATATACTAAAATAGTGGAATGCGAATGTCGAATTCCCCCCCCCCTAGGCAAGCGTAGTGTGTAAAGGTACTTTATTTTAGTGACACACGGCCAAAAATATCTTACAGGCAATACTCCTTCTGGAGGTAAGTATTATGCATAATATCTACACTAGTAGCCAGAATCAGGTAAGTAAACTGTCATAGAAAAGTGCAAACAGTAGAAAATACAATAGTTTGCAATGGGCTAGGGGCAACACAAACCATATACTAAAATAGTGGAATGCGAATGTTGAATGTCCCCCCCCTTGGCAAGCGTAGTGTGTAGAGGGGTGCTGGGAGTGTAGGAAAACACCAAAGGTAAGTAATGTACCCCAACCCAGAGCCCAGGAAAGCAGGAGTCAAGTACAGCAAGTTTCCTCAGGGGACACAAGTTGTGAAAAAGTATTATGCAAGAACCAAGCAAGACTGCAAGCAACAAATGATGGATTCCTGGATCTGAAGATCTATGGAGAGAGAAGACCAAGTCCAGAAGTTGAAGAAGAGTCCATGAAGGACAGGAGCCCCTGCCAACCTAGAAGAAGGTGCAAAAGTGGATTCTCAGGTCAGAAAAAAAGTACAGAAGTGCACCAAAGAAGATGGCTGCGGGTTCCTGCTTGGTACAGGAGATGTTCCACGTCAAGTTGTTGGATGTAGGCTGTTTGCGTCGCTGGGTTCCGCCAACAAGCCTTGATTCAAACAAGTACGTGGTTTGCGTCAAAGAGGAGTTGCCTGGACCCAGGAGGGACCTGGGGATCTCAACTCAGACTGAGGAGACAGAAGGGGTTCTCTGCACTTCAGAGAGCCCTCAAAAGACCAGGGAGCACCCACGGGAGTCCCAGAACACGGGGACAAAGAAGATGCAAAGTGTGGTCATCGCAGCACTACACTGGAAGGTCTCACACTGCTGGAGAACAACTCAGGGATCTGTGCGTCGCAGGATGGAGTGCTGTGGACCTGGGCTATGCTGTGCATGAAGAACTTTAGAAAGAAGTGTACAGAAGTCCAAGGAGCTGCAGAAGACGCAGTGCACAGGGGTACTGTCACAGCACGGGGAGGCAAGCTCTTATTTCCACCAAATTTTAACAGCTGGACCTTTGGACAGTTTGGGTCACTTCAGTCCACCACCTGTGTTCCAGAGAGCATGCTCGTCATCAGGAAAGGAGTCCCAGAGTACTGGCTGTCATCACAGAATGGTGCCTGCAGAATCAGGGAAGTGACTCTGTCACTCCACGGGAGATTCCTTCAGTTCTTCTGGTGCAGGAGAAACTGTTGCAAATGCTGGCTGGAGCTGAAGTTGCAGGTCACAGGAGTCATCCTGGATACTTTGTTGCAGTTACAGCAGTTCCTGGAGCAGTCTGTGGTTGATCAGATGCCAAAGCAGAGCATGAAGAGGAGTCTTGGAGGAATCTTGCAAACCGAATCTGAGGAAACACCCAGAGGAAAGACCCTAAATAGCCCTGAGAGGGGGATTGGCTACCTACCCAGGTATACACCTATCAGGAGGGGTCTCTGACATCACCTGCTGGCACTGGCCACTCAGAGGTCTCTAGAGGGTCCCCAACCTTGGAGTCCAAGATGGCTAATGCCAGGGACACTCCGGAGGAGCTCTGGGCACCACCCCTGAGGTGGTGATGGACAGGGGTGTGATCACTTCCCTTTCCTTTGTCCAGATTTGCACCAGAGCAGGGACTGGGGGTCCCTGAACTGGTGTAGACTGGATTATACTTTGTGCCCTTCAGAGCATTTCAGGAGGCTGTGGGAGGCTACCCCTCCCAGGCCTGTAACCCCTATTTCCAATGGGAGAGGGTGTAACACCCCTCTCTTAAAGGAAATGCATTGTTCTGCCTTCTTGGGATTAAGCTGCTCAATCCCCAGGAGAGCAGAAACAACCGGTCTGTTAGGTGGCAGCAGCTGGGGCTGCAGTGGAAAACTCAGAGAGCTGGTTTGGCAGTACCGGGGGTCCATGGTGGAGCACCCATGGTGCATGGGATTGCCCCCCAATACCATATTTGGATTGGAGGGTCAATTCCATGATCTTGGACACGTCACATGGCCATATTCAGAGTTACCATTGTGAAGCTACATATATGTATTGAGATATATGTAGTGCATGCTTAAAACAGTGTGTACGCACTCATGAAGTCTGGGGAATAGGCCCTGGACAACATGGGGGGACCTTTGCTAGTGCAAGGGTGTCCTCACACAGTAACGTTGCACCTAGCCTTCAGTAAATGAAGGTTAGACATATAGATGACTTATAAGTTACTTAGTGCAGTTTAAAATGGCTGTGAAATAGTGTGTGCACTATTTCACTCAGGCTGCAGCGACAGTCCTGATGAAAGGTTTGTATGAACTCCTTATGGGTGGCAAAAGAAATGCTGCAGCCCATAAGGATCTCCTGGAACCCCAATGCCCTGGGTACCTAGGTACCGTATACTAGGCACATATAAGGCATGTCCAGTGTGCCAATCAGAATTGGAATATAGAGTCACAAAAGAGTAGTGACAAATTTGATAAGTAGAGAGAGCATAAGCACTGGAGTTCCGGTTAGCAGAACTTCAGTGACACAGTCAAGCATACTGACAACACACATAGACCACAAACTATGAGCACTGAGGTCCTTGCTAGCAGGATCCCAGTGAGGCAAGAAAAATACACTGACAAATAGGGTTTTAAACTATGAGCACTGGGGTCCTGGCTAGCACAATCCCAGTGAGACAGTGAAAACACACTGACAAACAGTCCAAAAATCAGGGTAACCATGATAGAAAGAGGCTACTTTCTCACAGATGCCCACAGGGTTTTAGCCACTATGGGCCAGAACATCATAGGTGTAGTCTCCCAACATGATGCTCAGAGGCGGCAGTTGGTACTTCTCATTCAAAATAGCAACAAACTCTTGTGGGAGCAAAATGAATTGCAGATTCTTGAGCATCACATCTCCATTATGTGTTACTTTTCTGGGATGGTGCATAGAGGTTTCTGAGATAATTGCAAGGCAAATAGGGAATCATCTACCTCTGTCTGAGGACAGTCCTCAACAGCCACCACTTTACTAGGTTCCACAACAAACCAGCATTGGCATAGCCAATAGGTCTCACCTTTGGAACCTTATAAGTGTATAGCCGTGCAGCACACAAGCTATGAGTTTACAAACATTCGAAAATAGGGCAACCGGTCACATTTTGTGTGACAGCTGTAGTTGCGCTGGACAATTTTCTTTTTTTAAGTGTGTGTCCTTGAAGCTTTGTATTCTAACCATAATTATGAAATATTCAGCCTGTTCTAAGTCTATTGTCATTTGTCTCCACAAGGGCATCAGTAGCTTCCAAAGGTGGAACCTGTAAAAGGCAGTGGTGCACACGCAATCTGTAAACATGGCTTCTCTCAGTTTGAAGTAACATTAAGAAACTACACTTTAGCGCAACTGTGCTCAATACCCAAAAATACTTTCTTTATTTTACCGCAAAACTTTTTGCAACTTTGCATACCATCTTAAATGTCTCAATGGTTGTATTTTAAAGTAGTTCAATTTTTTCAAAGGAAATATAACTCTGAAATTGTAAATTTACTGTGGTCAAAATTCATTTTGAAGAACTATCCCTGCCGAACACACTTGGGGTTTGAGATAGCCCAGAAATTATTAGCAGATTAACAGGTTTTTTGTGACAAGCTTCACATCTGGTAATTTAAGGCAATCCACGCAATGTTTAAAAACAAAACATATTTGCAAGTCGGACAAGCGATATAGAACTTTACAGCTATGCTAATTTTCTCTTTCAGGTAGCATTGGTATCACCTTTCTAAAAACAAGTACCTTCTTCTCCGGCCACTCCAAACTAATTATCGCGCACTTCCCCACGACACCAAAATAGCGCCAGAGCAGTGCTTAATTTGTGCTTGTTGTTTCCGGTTCTGAGCACCAGTAATTATTTTTGAGGCCCGGTGCTTATTCTTCTGCCTCAAGCATTTGCTGCGAGCAAAAGACACATATGAGAAAGTGGATGAAGGGAAAAACGAAAAAGCGTCACAAAGGGAGAAAATAGAAAGCTGCAAGAGTGAGCTGTAGGGGCAAGGAGTGGCTTTATATGGATTGAAGAGGCCCGGGATGGCTTCAGGATTATGCCACCTCAGTATTCTGTGCTCGCACATTTAATTGCAGCAGCTCCATGTTTGAGAGGAGGGCTTTGAGCACCTGCACCTTTTTATTTACAAATGAATCACTGCGTCAGAGTCTGGAGTGGCTAGCAAAATATGATTACTTTGTAGCTGGAAGGAATAGAATGTACTCAGAAACACAAGCCATGTTACCTTTATTTTTCAAGTTTTATACATTTCTTAACAGTAACACAGTAAAGAGAGCAAACAGAACAAGTTCAGAAACCAAAAATAACGATGCTTTGAGACGGGTCTGATTGTCCTTTATTTCCAAAAAGTGTTTGTAAGCGAAAGCATTAAAGACACAAAAGTTAAAAGGATGAAATGTACACAAAATGAAAGCTGCTCTATATTAATAATACATGTTCTAAACAATAGAGACAGCAAAAAAAGCAGTGGGTTCAAAGTATCTAATTTATAAGTAATAGGCTTGAAATTGAGCATATGTGCTGAGAAGTCCATTGATTTGGATTTTATGTGGCCCAAACATACACAAATTACCCAAACTGCATTACATTAAACAAAAATAACAAGCCTTCACAATTATAGATAGACCAATCGTCATTTAGTTTAAGAGTGATTTCTTTTGCAAACGCCCATTCAACAAAAATTACAGACAAGCATAAGGGCCTGAATGTACACATAAAAAAAGCTGTGATACCCCCATTATGCAAGTTTAACTCATATCTTTAAATGAACAGCAAATATACCAAGACAATACACAGTTTACACCCTTGTTTACCGAAAAACTCGTAGCTAATAAACAGCGAGCAGTGAAGCACACACAGGTTAGCCATGTGCTGTATGTCAGAGGCCAGTGACAGAAGCCTGTGAATGGGGACAACAGCCAGCACAAAAAATAACTTCAATCCAAACAAGCCAGTGTGCCAACCACATTGAGTGTAAAGCAGCAGATATAACGCACCATATGTGACGTTTAAAAGCTTCACCCTAAAATACACTATCAGACACAGGCTTTAAAAGACTGCCGTAGGTCAGCGAAAAAGGGCAAAGAAGGAGCAAGCCTTTCAGCTATGCAAGTGTAATAAAGCAAATAGGACCATTAAACATCAGAAGAAACGTGGTGAGCGCAGTGCACGAAAAAAACAAGCATTTACAATGCAAGAACAGAAAATGTGCGAGGGAGAGTAAGGAATGGAATAAACAAAGTCACACATGACTGCAGATGAAAATAAGTAATAGACTAGAGCCCTGTTAACCGAAACAGACTGGAGCCACTGAAACATCTGGCGCTCTGGTCAAATGCTATTAGCCTAAGAAAAAGGTAATTCCTAAGCACATTCTACATAGGCACAAGTGAAAGGGTACAAGTACCAGGGCCATACTCCAGGGTAGTGTGCAACTGTGGAAAAGGTGGGACAAAGAACAAGGATTGGCCACCAGCAAGCAAGGATTTTTAAGGACACTGAAACAAACCAATGAAAAAGCAGAGACCCCACAAAGAAGTATAGAAGTACATACTAAAGTGTATACATGAGGTCTCGAATGCTCAACCTAAAAAGGGAGGTCCAGGAAATGACAGCACATCTGGCATCACTTCTCAGTCTCCAAGTTAGGAGACATTATTTCCCCTCAGTAGGGGTCGTTCATCTGGACCAGTAGAAGATGAGTCCATACACTGCAGTATACGTATTTTAAAAAATAAACCTGTAAAGGGCATACGTTTTACACATTTTCCCACTCAAATGTGTTTCAACCTAATTTTGTTTAAATTTTAAAACTATACATCAATATATGAAAAATAACGAGTGCATGCACTTGCAAAATTATGAAGAGAACCTATTAAATGCTGTTTAGGGTTTAAAAACAACTGCAATCCGAATTATAAATTGTACAATTCATTCAAATTCGTTTTCTTTGTGTATTTTTATTTGATTTAAATATGGGTATAACAAGTTTTGGGTTTATTTGAAGTAATTGTTTTTTTTTTTTTAAAACAATTTCTATTATGTTTGTATTAATGATTATGTAAGTATTTTCTCAGTAGTATTTCAGAGAATCGATAGTTTTGAAATATGTTTATTCAAAGGTATCAATATTTTTGTTTTTGAAATATGTAACATTTTTATTTTTAACAAACAATATTTGTATTCTCAATATTTGTGGTTTTTAGGTGCGGCTCCGTTATCCTTTTGATCTCTCTTTATTTAACCATGCCCATGTTACATCAGTCACTTTCATTTGTTCGTGGGCTTGCCTTTTAAAATCCGCTTGTTTTCATTCATGAAAGGCATGCATACGTCTTGGTTTTTCTTGTGTTAAGCCCTCCTCGAGAGCACTGGTAAACTATTGGAAACACACGAGGCTCCATGTTTTCCATATGGTTTCTGGACTGCTGTGTTTTTTTCATTTAATGTGGCAAGAAAAGTCCTCTTAGGAGTTTGCAACACTCAAACCTCTAACTCGACATAATGCGAGACCCGTTGCATTGCAAATGCTTGTTCTAGTTAAGTTATGGAGTAGATATTTATGTTATTGGCATTTTATTTCCAATATTTTATGGTTTCGATTTTTCTTTACGGATCGAGTTTAATGTCAGTGGTCCCGATAAACCGTAGCGAGGGAAACGTTATTTGTGAGAAATAGGATTTTCGAGTGAATATCAACTTTTGTAAATCTGGCCCTTTAGGTTATATCTGTGCTGCACAATAACACATTGTCAGGTTACTGCGGCAAATCACCTTTGTAGGAATAATAAAATTCACTAATTTATCAATAGAAAAAAGCTAACATATTGAAATTGAGGTCCGTGGGACACTTGGAATCTTTTGAATCATAAACTAACATGGCCTTCAAAAATCTAGGCTCAGCCGTTTAAGCTTAAGGCTTTGTGTACAGTGATAGATGGCAGCAAACTGGGCAGTGTGTGAGATGGCGCACGATGAAGGCTGTCAAATAGAGATGGGGCTTGTGTGCCAATGAGTGCCCTTTAACAAAGCGTTCTTTATCCGTTTGTACATGCTTGGGTGAGACAGTTTCAGTTTTCTTCCCAAAAGTTTCAAGAACAGCTTACTGTCAGTACAGATGAACCTGATGGGTCTTTAAGGCTGCAGTCCGGATCCTCTCTAGCCGTTTTAGTAAATAAAGAGAGTTGAGGTAAAGGCCGAGGAATTTTTATATATTTAATTATTTCTTTTTTAAAATACCTCCACTTCTTAATCAGCGTTTTTTCCTAAACCAGATTCTAGATCCCAGCTGTTTGGCATTGTAAATCGAAACGCAAGCACTTCTCCTAATTGTGGTTTCTTTTTTAAATAAGGGCCAACGTTTGAAAAATAATTTACTGCCATATTTAAAGCTTCAACTACAATAGAGTACTTTTTTTTTTTTTTTTAGAATATGTTAATTTGAGAAGAAAAGTATTTAATGCATGCATATAAGTAACATTCGAACTAGGGTGAAAGTTTATAATATACAAGTACTTATATATTTGCAACAAGTGTAAGAGCAACCGTAGAACCTCTTATTGTGGAGCATAAAGGTAAAACCCACATATAATTGGAAATATACTTAGGTGCTACTCCTTCTGTCAGCATCAATATATAGAAGAAAAAACTGGTTCACTACCATAACAAGGAAAACAAAAAAAGTGATGTGTGGATTGCTTGAAATAATCTAAGCCCCTGGTAGTTACTCTAGACCACAAACAAGTGCATCATATTTTTGCCCACCATGCCACATCAGACAGGAACCAGCCACTTGCTAATCATGTGTGGGCCAATAGTAAAAGTCCAGTCTGGTCTGGCAGGCCAAGACTCCTCTCAGCTGAACACAAGCAACCCCAAACCAGTTTCAGCCTCAAACTACTAAAGACTGGATTACTAGTACCTGAGATTAATTTGAGCAATACACCAACCACTTTTTCCTTCAGTGCAAAGCTAAGTGTGATGGGTATGCCCAGACATGCGTCTTGTGCTTACTGTACCAAAGAACTCAGGCTAAACCCTACTGATGATGCCAAAAATAGGAAACCAGTCTCTGGGGTTGCTTGTGTTCCCTTTCAGGGGTGATCTACACTGGCAGTGTTAGCTTCACTCTTCCTTTTGTAGAGGGGCCAAGGCTTATTTTCATACGGCTGGTTGCTGTTTCATGCTACCTCCTGAAAACCCACTTCCAACATTAGGCTGAGCAAATTTCTACAAAAATCAGAGGGCCATATAAATTATAAAATTACTTCTGCTAGCCTTGAAGTCTCTGCATGGAACTGCTCCATGATACCGCCCCTTCACGCTCTACTGCTACATACAAACACACAATTTGTTCTCTGCTGAATGTAGCTAAATGGATCCAGATTGTTGTACCTGGCCCTTTTTGCAGGGTCAACCCCAAGCTTTTTGCCTTACTCCTCCTATTTTTCGGACCTCTTTTGTTGGCTTTAGGACTCTGAGCACCTTATCACTGCTGATTAGTGCTAAACTTGGTATGATTGATTTACACCAGATTGACACATGTAATTTACCTGTAAGTTGTTTGTACAGTGGTATCCCTTATACAGAGGGCCTGTAAATGAAATGCTACTAGCAGGCCTGCAGCGCAGCTTGCGTTACCAGAGAAGTAGCGTTTCGGTCCTGCCTCACACCTGCCACTGCAGAGTCTGCATGCGCAGATCACTGCGACCCTGAATTGGCAAGTCAAACTAATTGCCAAGGCCTAAACTCCCATTTTGCTACACCTAAGTCACCCCTAAGGTATCTTAGCTATCCCTATATGCAGGGTGCTGTGTATGTAAAAGGTAGGACATACGTCTTTATGTACTACATGTCCTAGTGGTGATAAGCAGCTTATTTAGTTTCTCACTGCTGTGAGCACTGGCCCTCTCATAGAAGTGCATTGGAAATGCCCTGACAATTGTCTAAGTGGTATCCTCTGATCTATGACAAATAGTGTGAGCATGTTCAGTATGTTTGGAACAGTAGTGAGAGATGCTGCTTACTGGTGTAGGTGGATTTTTATTTACCATTATGGAAATGCCACTTTTAGAAAGTGAGCATTTATCTGTGCTTATGACTCTGGTGTTTTGCATGGTTCTCAGACAGTCAGTACACAGGGAAAGTGGAAGTGTAACAGGATTGCATCTCTATACTGAATGGTCTTCATGGGCAGGGAGAGGTGGGGCACATTTACATTTGTATAGGCTGTGTCCTACCCTCACACAAAGGGCTTGTTTAACCCCTACAGATGTCTGGAGACAGTGCTGCAAGAGAAGAGGGCATTCCTGGAATTGGTTAGTGCTGTTTGGAACCCCATCTCCACTTAGCAAAATGAGTATAAGTACAGGTGGTTGTCCCCTACATTTTCAAACACTGCGTGGACTGAAATCTGATGCTCCGGGAGGGGCAGTAATACTATAAGGATCCGCCATTGCACTGACTTGTGTGGTGCTGACCTATGGCCTGTTGAGCCACAAGAAAGACTGCCACTTGCTCTACAAGGACCCTTGTGTGCTGGCCTGTTGCTTGCCCCCGTCCTGTGTACCTCAGTGATCTCCAGGGGCTGGGTGGTGTGCCCCCCCTGCTTCCTACATTTGAACCGGGAGTGACACCTTTTATTGGGGCTGGAAGAAGCACTGCAGGTTTCTCCTTTATGGCTCCCAACATGTGGGGCACAGGTGGGCACTTTCTTTTGAGGATTCACTGAGGCAACCCAAGCCAAGCAAGCTGAGTAGCTGACAGCGTGGCAAAGGATATCAGGAGGTCTTCAGGGGATGAGCCGCCCCCAGAGATCGAAGGTGTCAGTCTGTGAGGCCCTGGAGGGCTCCAGATGTGATGCAGGTAGGAGGCGACACTTGGGGAAAGACTGCAGCTGTGCTGCTTGGATGACGGCAGCTGCTGAGTGGGTATTTCTCTCAGGAGGAAAACAAGCCAGCAGGAGCCACCTCATCTTGAACTGCGGTGGTGCCCGGCTGTGGGCAGCAGCCCCTTTGAAATCCTGCCTGGGCTCTCCAGGAGGTGGGGCCACAGTTAGTAGAGGTAGAGGTGCACGCTGGTACCTTGGCCACTACCTCTACATCCACCTCTGCCTTCCCAGATCACATGGGGGCTTGGAACAACTCTAGGCCATCCCTCCCAGCACCCATTGTGGTCTTCACCTCTGAGAGAGCAAAGACAGCGGTCTGAGAGGCCCAGGTGGGCTCAGGCCCACTGCGACCCTGATGCAGCCTCCCAGGACACAGGAAGACTTGTTGTGGAGTATCCTTTGTTGTGTATTTATTGTGTCACGCGTATTGTGCGTGTTGCTCTAATGCTTTTCACATTGCCTCTGGGATAAGCCTGACTGCTTGTGCCAAGCTACAGAGGGTGTGAGCAGGGGTTATCTTGGGTGTGTTGCTCCCTTGATCTGAGTGCTGGTCCCTGCCTGGCTAAAGTACCTACTGTAGCCAACCAAGAAGTCCATTTCTATCTCAGTTTCACAAACCTTCCAGCTGTAGTAAAATTAATATAATGTGCTCTTTTCCCTAGATGATGTTATAGGAAATGATGTAACATGAACTTCAACCCCAGGTCATCGCATGACTTGCTCTCTCTTAAGATTAGCATAATGAGAAGTCATTAGACCCAGTTTCTTGGCTAATGTTCGCTCTTTCTACGAGAGTGTCAACTCTGGTTAAATTGCTAAGTGCTCCTTGTTATGACTCATTATCATGACATTCCTACTGCAGTGAATTACTATAATATTCAATGGGAAAATCTAAATAATCAAATATGAACAGAACACCTTGAAGCAAATATTTTAGTCCCTGTTCCTATTGCAGTAGAACTCACCTCCTGAAGAGCTCCGAGAAATCACCTGCAACAAGACCACACTAAGCATATACCTTCTTGTAAATGAGTACTAGAATGGTGGATGAAATAAATAATATAAGAACCATTGCTGACTAACATGCCACATAGGAGGCTACGTTGGCACTTATTAGAAGAGAGCCAATTGTGGATGAGCAATTTACTGCATCCAGTAAATACCATTAGACTGTGGTGAACTTGGAGGTATTTAGTTGTCTGGTAAATACCTCCCAACTCAAGGTTTTCTCTTAGAAATGAGGAATAAAATGCAGACTCAGGGCGTTATTTCGACCCTGGAGGTCGAATGACCGCCAAGGTTGCGGTGGCAGTTAGACCGCCACTAATTCGGCGGTCCGACTGCCACATTAAGACTATTGCGGCCGCGCCATGGTCGGACCACCAGCACTGGTACTTTTCATCAACACGACGGTGTGGTGGCGCTGGCGGTCCAAATCCACCAGGGCAATGCTGCCCTACAAACTGCCCTGGGGATTACAACTCCCTCCTCTGCCAGCGGTTTAATGGCAGTCGCACTGCCATGAAATGCCTGGCAGAGATGGGGTGCATGGGGCTCCGTGGGGGTCCCTGCTCTTCCCATGCACTAGGCATATGCAGTGCAGGGGCCCCGACCAGCCCCGTCACAATATTTACTGTCTGCTCTGTAGACGGTGAACATTGCGATGTGTGCTAGTGCACCCTATGCACTACAGCATTACCTCCAGCTCTATTATGAGCCAGAGACAATGCTGTAGGCCATTTCTCAGCGGGCTGAAACTCTCTTTCTGCCCGCTGAATTAGCGGGAAACTAATAATAGGGCCGGCGGGAAGGTGGCTGCACTGGCAGCAACCTACCTGTTGGGACTTCGTCGGACATGCTTTTCCATTCCATCGTAATGACCCCCTGAGTGTTCAGACCACCAGCTTTTGAACATTTTGCCTTTTTTGGGCACTTTTCTCCAGTACAATTTAGCAGGTTTGACTTGTCAATGAAAAGCAACAGGGATTGTGATTATTAATGACAGCTCAGAATTCCTATCCTTCTGTAAAAAGTAGTTTGCACAGGGTTCAGAAATGAAACCCCAGCCTATAACCATGGACAAATCAATCTATTTGCAATGTACTCTACATTTGTTTGTAAACTGTTTACTGTAATCTGTATTGTATAATGTTAATATCACCCCACCCATCCCCATGTCAAAAACTGCCATCATCCTTTAAATAAGTCTGCTTACTCTGATATAGGTGATATATGCCTTACAAGTAAGTCTATACATCGCTGGCAGAAATGCGTCCACTATCTGTTAATGAACAATAAAGAACAATATAAAGTCGAAATAAAGTACTTTATGCAATCTTGGACAAAATTGTACAGTAGCAATAATGATGTCGTTTGTATACTTTCCTAGCTCAATATGTCCATAATGTGTGAACAGAATCATATATCACCAAATTGTCATGTCTGGAAAATCATTGTATGTTGATGTTATGTGAATACTGTACAAATAGGCATGCAGGGTTGTGATGTGAAATTAAATATATAGAGGGTCATCTTGGAATAAGTTTTAGTTCATTAGGAAAAACTATTCTAAGATGACCACCAGAACATCAGTGTGCATGTCCATAAATGCGCCCACATAGGTGACCTTGCATGGATTGAATTGGTTTGAAAATCTGTCCATGACCTTCTGCTAATCGGTCAGTTGGGGTTTGATGCTCCTCCACACACAAGCAATGTCACAATTGGCCATGAGTAACCCAGTTCTTCCTAAAAGGATCATAGGCCGATGATGCCCTCCCAACTGTCCATTATGCCCATGAGTACAGCCTTGGGATCAAGGGGCACCAGGCACCATACAAACACTACAGTTCTCTCTGGATATGCTGGCAAAATTCCACAATTTTAATGAATGATCATATAACCAGGGGTAGGTGGAACTCGTGGAGTTTCATTCAGCTGAATTCCATGGAGCTATACGAATATAGAAAAGTCAGAGTGCATGGCCATTCAAGCTGATTTTACTGCTGCTCGAGTAGAAAATCTACTCAAGAAGCAGCCCTATGAACATGATTGCTCGCAACTGCCCGCATTAGAAAATCATGCTGAGGATGCCAAATCTTGCTCACATTTCTGGAGCCTTGTTGGCCACAACTCCACATTACAAGAGTAATGCAGAGTTACCAAATTCAGCTAGTTATGCAGGCAGAATGAAACATTCTACCCAATCCTGCATATAACATGGAGAAATATACCTGATGTAATCGTGCATCTGGGAGAGTTTGGAGAAGTTGCATGCCCCACATACCACAGCCCTTTTTCTGTGATAGTATACTTTATGAAAATATTCAAATTGTACTAGCTGAAAAACGGAGTGTAGGAAATTAGGTCACTGGTTGATGGAGGAAGGTCCTACTCAAGCCACAGTTGCTATTAGGGAGAAGTTACCAGAAACCCCAAATGAACCTATGTTTACCCTCTGGTACTTTGGCACAAAAGTTGTTAGGCTGTAAAGAAGTTGTACAGCAATTAAAATAGTAATAAAGATAAAACACAAAACAAGAAACCTCCCACACCATTTTACAAAAATAGGGTAAAATTCAATGGGTAGAACTGGAGATATGCAATTTTAAAGCTATTAGGTAAGTAAAGCACCTAAAAGCACAAAGCACCACTCGAGCTAACTGGTTGTGTGAGTCTGGGTGAAAGTCACAAGGTCAGGCCAACTGCGAAGGAGCACGGACAAGATACCGGGACCAGGTTAATCCCACGAAAGAGTTACCTTCAAAAGTCTAGTACAAAAAGTTCCTTTCACAGTGGAGGAGGCCGCGAGGAGCAGGTAGAATGTAGTGGATGGACATCGATGAAATGCGAAGTGCAGGCCAGGCGTTGCAGACAGTCATCACTGTAGCGTGCATATCCTGTCTGGCACCATGAATGGTTGTTGCTGGAGCTTGGATTGGTGGTCACCACGAGCTGTTGATGTTGTAGTGTGAAGTGCAGGTCTCACGTTGCTGCGTGATGCTAGCAGGTGTGAAGGTTCATGTTTATGTTGGCAGATGGCGTGAGTAGCAAGATCTTGGAGCAAATGGGCCCGTTCATGGTCACAAGAGTCCCTTTTGGAACCTATTGATGCAATACCAAAGGTCCAGGACCTGAGGGGCACTCATGGGGATCAGGAACTCACTCTAGCAGAGGCCAGCAAGGTTTCAGGCAGTTGTAATTGGAGGTCCAAGCAGCAAGTCAGCAGGGCTGTTGCAGGGAGCCTCTCAACCTTATTATAGCCAAGTAGCTCTCAACAGGAGGTCAGTCAGCTGATCCTTGGAGTCACTTTAGCCTAGGATGAAGGGTGCAGGTCTAGTCATCCTTCTAAGTAAGCAGTATCAGTACCTCTTGCAACACAGCAGCACAGTATCCACAGGTCCAAAAGTGTACTGAAGAGTGGGTCTGAGGGTCCTATTTTTATACCTGGTGCCTTCTTTGAAGTAGGAAACGTTCCTAGAGAATTCCCTTTAAAGCCCTAGAAGTTTTTTGCCTACCTTGCCCTGGCTGTAAGCTGGCTGCATGACCAATGCAGTGGTGGGAAGTCTTTTGTGTGAAGGCAGGGCATTACCTCTTCAGTTACAAGTGTGGCTGTGCCCAGCTCTGTCCCCCCATCCTGCCAGTTGATGGCCCGTCCAGGCACATTTAATACATCTATTGTGCAGCTGTCTGGGAGGAATAAACAAAGTCCAACTGCCAACTACACCCAGTCATGTGACCCCGGGAACAGGCTGCAGTCACCAAATGGTTAGGGCAGAGCTTTACCACTAAAAAGGATTTTTACTAGCAGTTTCTCAGACACCAAACATGAACTGTTTGTGTCTTCCCAGTAAAAGATTTGCACTTATTAAATGCAATATGGCAACCCAATGTTATCCTATAGGAGTGTTAGGCCCCACAGTAGTGAAAACCGAATTCAGGAGTTTTCCACTACCAGGCCATGTTAAACTTAAAAGTACATGTCCAACCTTTTAAATACACTACACCTTGCTCTATGGGCTACATATGGCCTACCCTATGGGTGGCTTAGATGTATTAAAAAAGAAGGTTTAGGACTGGGAAAGGTTAATTTTGCCAGGTCTAAACAGCAGTTTAAAACTGCCCTCACAGATCGCAATGGCAGGCCTGAGACATGTTTAAAAATCTACTTAAGTGGGTGGCACGATAAGTGTTGCAGGCCCACTAGAAGCAATTAATTTACTTGCCCTGGGTACATGTAGTTCTACTTAACTAGAGACTTATAAGTAAAATAAATGTAAATGTGCCAGTTAGATGTATGCAATGTTTACAGGAGAGGGCACAAGCACTTCAGCATTGGTTAGCAGTGGTAATGTGCATATAGTGATAGTCAGTAAAAAGAAGTCAGGAAAAACAGGAGCATCAAAGGCAAAATGTTGAGGAAAAAACTAAACCAAGTATGTCAGGTCGTGAAACAGGCTGTGTAATGCCATTATAGCTTTCATCCATGCCTCATCCTCAATTGGTCCTTTCTCTTTCATTTTACTTTCAAACTCAGAAGGATATCCAGTGCATTAAGGAATAAGGATCTATAGATTTGGGAGATACCTTTTACCCCAAGCTGATCCATTGTTATCGTGTTTTCCCAGGGCTGAATTCCGGCACTGTCTTGAGTTTATCCCTATAGAGTTCCAAGGAGTGCCAGAGTAGTATGTGTCTGATGAATTGAATGTTACTGAGTTATGATTTCATTGCTTTCTGTTCAAATTCCATTATATGGCTCTGTGCATTTACATGTGCCAGTGCTGAAATGCCAGTAGGATCCCACCTGCAGAAGCCCCCTTGGGAACACAGCAGGGTGGCAATGGGAATGGAGAAATAATTTATGACCGATTGAGAGGTGTGTGTACTTGAAAAGTAGTTAAATTGCTGCTTGTGTGTTGCTATCGATGCCATGTGTCGATCAAGCTTAAGGAGGTGCCTCACCGTTTCAGGGCTCCTGTACACAGAACAGACCATGGGATATGGACATCCAACGTAGGGTGCATTACAGAATTGAAATCTCTCCCTACAATAGTCATCTCTGTTAGTGCATTCAGGAGGAGACTAAACATCTTAGTGTGTCTGCCGGCAGTCACTGGGGGGGAGATAAACCCTTAAGAGCATCCACAGATGTCCCTCCACTCGCCCTCTAACAACCTCAGAATGGCCAAAGGGGTCATGTGTGTATTGATCATGATAAAGGGGATTATCTTCCGCAACATGGTAGTCACATACCTAAAGCCCCAGGTAAAACCAGAGAGGAATACTCTTGTATAGCTATATATACAAAAGAAGTCTCATTTGGAGCCCAACGTATGGGTTTCTTGAAGTGAAAGCATGTCAGGGGTGCATTTCTGACATACATCATCACTGCCCACTCTTGATTTTATTGTTCAGCCCAATTACATTCTAGAAGATGATAGTGTTGTCGTCAGTTTGTGTGTCATATGTAGTTGCATGTGTTGCCATGGCAATCCCAATAGGGTCTCTAAACACAAAGCAGCATGCGAAAAATAATTAGACTAAAAGAGCACCCACTCATTATATAAGAAAACATTACTCTTCTTTACCCACACATGCTACCAATTTCACAAAGTACAATACTTAGTGACCCTTCTATTACTGATCAATATGCCTATTTTGCCAAAAGACTACTAAGGTAGCCAGCCATTATCCTGTATTCACAGATGGCATTGCAAAAATACTTCAATCAATCCCATCAGTTCACAATACAATATCAAACACCAAAGTCATAAATGGATTTTTTTGCCCCAAGCACAAAAGAAAAAAAGAACAGATAGTCCACTGTCCATCAATTTAAAACAACATCCCTCTGCAGCAAAGTATGAATAACATGGAGTTGGCAGATCTATTTGAAACTTGCCTTACATATGATTGATTTATGATAGGGCATGATCTCCTCATCCGGACTCAGGGAGTCAGTAGTGTGAGAATAAGATATCACAACCCCTTCCCAGCTTAGCAATCTCTGGTTGCTTGGATAGATGGTGTTGCATTTCACTGATCTGGTCATCTGCTGTACAAATGTATATTTCATCCTCCATTACTCTATTTCTCATCCTCGTGGAAATCCCGCTGAAGCAGGGAGACAACCATTATAGAGCTCCTCCATCATATTCTCCCAGGAGAGCTAGCCATCATTTATGGACTCAAGTATTGCTTCAGTTGAGGATGACATTCTTTCTTGTTTTGTGGTCTGGGGCCCAGATGAGACACCCAGGGTGTCACCATGATGTGCCTTGGTGTAGAGCTACATTTGTATTTGCATTTGCTGGCCACTTTTATCTCTGACCATGGTGGCAGTGGCACACAGGACCCACAGATGCCAATGAAGTGCTGCATTCCAGCAGGCATGGATACAAGAGTGAAGTCATCAGGCAGAGAACGTGGCTTGAGTGGTGCAGATTTAATTCAGGGGGATACGGCCAAGTAGAGGAACACTTTTTTTTCTCCACCCAGCTCACCCAGTGGGCAGAAGCAGAAGTCACAAGGTCCTCTCTGTGACTGAACTATCTTTGCCCCATTCCAGGGGAACCAATGGTTTCCATATCTGCCAACAGAATGCATGAGACAAAAGGTTGACACTCCATCCCTGCCCACCCCCTTCACATTAACATCACTGGGGGGCCAGTCTCAGAGGGTCCACAGTGTCATGGCTGCAACTACATTAGGGAGGAATGCCGAGGCAGGGGACATGATCTAGTAGTTTAATTTTTACATGCATTGGTTCTGCCTTCAGGAAGTCCTCATTCTTGAATGCAGCAGCATGAAAGCTGCACTCGAGAGTTCCTCTTTGCCTGTAAGTGTTTTCTAAACATGTAGACTTACCTTTTTTCAACAACGGTTGCACTACTGCTTCTCTAGTGACTGCTGCTGTGAATTCTACTGGTTTTCTTCTGCTGCTGTTCTTTGTGTTGCAAATTTCCTGACTTTTTTCTGTAGAGGGAAGTACTTGTGTTCCCTTGGTATGATATGCATACTTTGGAGCAGAAGGAAATTTGTGTTCTCTCTACAGCACAGTGATTGAGAATCAAAGACTAATATTTCTCCAAACACTGTTCTGGCACTCCTTGGCACATTACTCAATCACTTTTCCTATGGATTTTATTTTTGGGAAATATTGAAGGAATTATATAATTTTGATCTTACATGGTTACCTTCAATCCTTTTTGTTGTTTAGGGAATTATTGAGTGCTACACAGGTGTTCTAGTAGTAATGGTATTCTGGTGCCTTACTTGCCCAGTACCCTGTATTTGCTTCAGTCTCTCAAGATTTACACTGCATTCTCAGGGGGTCAGTCACTAGATTCCAAAGTGGGAAAATTCAAAGTGGGAAAATGGGAGGTAGTAAGTAAGAACACACACTTACTAATTTATGGTCTATGTATGGTCATGTTCATCCTTGAAAGGGGGAGATCCTAAGAACACTCACTATATTTTTTGTAGATGTATGACAAAACTTGAACACTGAAGGGATCCACAGTACAGCGATACCAATGCAGTCACCTTGAAAGGACCCTAGGATGCCATCTTTTTTTGTCTACTTCTCCTTTCCCCTTGGTGATGTCATTACCTGGAATTATATTCATTCTCTGTTGGTTGCCGGGCTCTGGTGGCATAAGGAATCAGCTTCTGGCATTCATATCTCGCTCCCATAACAGCACACATCCAAATGCCAAACTGGTTGTGCCCGGACATTACACAGTCTGCCCAGGCTGACAACTGGGTGGGATCCGGAGCAAAGGGACAATGAGGGAGAAAAATTGGTGAGCCCAGATAGCCCAAGGTAAACCTTCCCTGCAGAGGGAATACCCAGATAGGTATGATACCCAGGCATGCACCTCCTGGTGTATGGGCCAACCAAGATCAGTCAAGGGATCCCACGTCTCCCAAGGACTCAGCAGCGCTACTCCTCAGCTTTTGTCATCACCTTTGAACCATCAGTTTTGGGAGCCATATCTGGGTCGAGGGATGCATGCCTTCTCTACTGACAGTGGCACTGACCCAAGTTCTCCCACATCCCCAGTGGGAATCAAGGGTAGCCCGGAGGCCTCACGCCCAATCCAGATAAGTAAAGGGCCAAGTGCTACTCCACTGGTTGCGTCCCGCCGTTGATGTCATAATAGGCCATGTTGGCCAAGAGTTGCTGCAGAGGAGCCTTGCACCTCACTCTTCACAGTACAGCATTGCTCATGTCCCTTCAGGGACAGTCACCAGTCGTGAAGTCTCCAGGTCCTTCCCCTGCTTGATCAAGGCATGCCCTCCATCTTCCACTGGCTACTTTATGTATGGAACCCACTACTCAGCTGCCAAGGAGGCTGGAAGGACAGAGGGGGTGAGTATAATGGGCCCAGATGCCTGCTGGCACATTGAAATCAAACACAGCTGTGCCCACCAGCCACCAACTTCTACCCTCGTGGGCTGTGGCCACTCTCCTTACCATGGTTACATAGGCTAGTGGCTGCTGGTATTCTGTATATGTTGGTCACTGCCAGATTGCAGTTAGGCCATGAATGGGTGCAGGATAGCAAAGGATGGCCAGGGATGGTGAAGGTAGTGAGGAGGCAATGGATCAAGTGTCCACCATTTTAGCCAGTTATCCATGGCTCCTCACCTGTAAACATTGCAATCTGTACCATTCGTGCACAGAAGGGTTACACGACTTGAGTGTTGGAGAGTAATGATGCAGAGCTGAAGTGCTGAAGTGCTTGTGGGAACACAAGAACTTTAGTAAGCCTGAAGGTGAAACAAGTGCATGGCTGCATTTAAGAAATATTGTCATGATATTAGCATTGGTTAAAGGGCACTTTAGGGATTCAATATTATATACATATAGATATAACATATTTTATATATAGATTTCCATGGATTTCCGTATATATATATATATATATATATATATATATTGTTATATATGTATATGGGCCACTCTCAGGAATACTTAGGAACTTTATGCTTCACTTCCAGGTCACCTGATCCAATATTTTTCGTATTTTATATTTTGCTTTCACATAGTGGGATTGTGATTGAACTCCTCAATTGTTTGAGTGTTGGTGGCTGGGATTTCAGCTCACAGCGGGTTTGCCCTGGCTAGATAGGTAGATGTTTGGACCAGGAATGCTATCAAAGAAATTAAAATATCCTGACCTGCAATAATATACAAGAAATTGGTACTTCGTATTATTGATAGTCATTACACGCTGCTTTGCATTTCATAAGTAATAACAATACTGAAACATGTTGATACTTTCTCCACCCACTAATTATTCAAATGATATTTTTTGGAGCTCCATCTTTAGATTTGTAAAATAGATTGGTATCTGTACCATGATGGCAGGCATTAACTAATTCAGGAAAAGGAAATGGAAGGGTGTCCTTTTTTTAATTTTACATCATGGGCTCTGCAGAGTACTCCCTGATAGGCAAGGAGAGGAGGTTTTTGGAAGGACTAAGAAGCTAGTGGCAGTGCTCTAGAGAGGTCCTTCGCGGATTACTGTCTTTAATTGGTGATAAAATGATTTGGTTACTCCAGGTATAAATGTTTCTACTCTGGAAAGATGTCTCTATGACTTTTGCATGTTAGTATCTCTTCAACCAGATGCCCACTTTATCACCTTCCCATCTTATCTCCTCCTGCTGCACCCCAACAGTCTTGCCCACTCCCAACAATTCAGACACTCTAAACGCCCAGAAGAACATCCATATCATACAAAGCCTAAAAAAGACACCTCGTAATCATCCTAACAACAGACAGGCAGGACATGAAAGAGCTCTAAGAGGTAATCAAAAGTAATAGTGTCTATTAACCCTGTGTCCTGACCTTTGCATCCCCCACCCTTCCAACATCCTACTTAGGATGTCATCCCTTGCTGGATCAAACCGTAAAAACTGCTTACCATTAAAACGATAAACCAGCTAACTTACCCTCTACCGTCGCAGGTGACAATCCTTTATGAATCAAAAACAGAACAAAATGCATCCTTCTCACCTCTAAGACTCCTTGATCCTGACTCCACCATTTTTCTATGTTCCACTCAAAAGACTGAAACTCCAACCAGGCCTCCAACCAGTAGCTCCTCTGAGTGGACTCAGTTAAGGACTTCTCAACCAGCCTATCAACCATCATGCCCCCACTCCCAAATCTCTGCCAGGACAGCTGTCTTGTGTTCGTCTATGCCAGCCTGCGGAACTGCTACCACTGTGAACATGCTATGGAAGTGTTGACCCCTGGGATGTGTGTTGCCTTAACAACTATATCCAGTCTAAGACAAATAAGCATGAAACGATGAAGTAACCGCAGTACCCTCAGGTCCCTGGCTTTCTGCCTGTTCACCAGTTCAAATACAGATGTTATCAATGTGAAACATCACTGTCTGGTTAACCAGCTCATCCCCCCTTACCGCAAGCACTACCAGCAGTAGAAAAAAATGCCAAGAAAGCTATGCTTAATCCTTGCTCTACCCATCGCTTAGGCCACACTTCAGCACACCACCTGCCATCCCCCCAAAAAAACAGTCAGAAGCTCCTGCCGCATGCGAGAAAATCTCCACCTGGCACACTGTGTCCTCTTCCCAGAAAAACATGGAAACCCCATTGAAATTTGTAAGGAAAGCCTCCCATACTCTGATGTCCTCCCTCATGCCCATGGGAATGCTTATCTTGTGATGTAGTAACAATGCACCTGGCAATCTCTTGCAGAAAGTCCTTACCCCCTGCACCACTCTGCATGCAAAATTAAGAAAGCCTAGGAGTTGCTGCACCACTCGGATTTCCACCTTGTTCAAGACCAGTATTTCTTGTAAAAATGCCACAATCTCCTCAACTTTCTCTGTGGGCAGTCTTGCTATGAGCGCCACAGTGTCCAACTCCATGCCCAAAAATGTCAGCACCCTGCTAGGGCCCTCTCTTTTCTTTGCCAATGTCTCAAAACACCTCATCACCCTACCACATACACCAGACCCATCCATGCCAACAAACAGGAAATCGTCCAGATAGTGAGACACTGCCTGATGTCTTCTCACTTTTGTGAAGAACCACTGCAGAAAAGTACCGAATGCCTCAAACAAAGTCCAGGAGTCAGCACAACCCACGGGAAGGACCCCATCTACATATATGTCCCCATCCATTTGCGGGCTCAATAAAGAAAAATCAGCTGGGTGAATGGGCACTAACCAAAAAGCTGCCTTAATGTCACATTTAGCCAACGCTGATCTCCTACCACACCTCCGAATCAAGTGAATGGCATCATCCACCAAAGCATAAACCACCCACGTTCCCTCGGGAACAATGAAATATTTCACTGATGCCCCTTCTGCCCAAGATAAATAATGAATAAAATGAAACTCCCCTTTCTTTTTCTTAGGTACCACTCCCAATGGTGAGATCATCAAATCATCCATAGGCCACTTGTAAAAAGGGCCCACAATTCTTCCCTCATGGACTTCTTTGCCAACTTGTATGTAACCACACTTGGTGGTTCCTTGGCCGACTGAAAATTGTTGACCCAATGATTCTCTCTTGGCCCTTCATATTCTACTCTGAACCTTCTGAAACCTCACTCGAACTTCAATGTTGTTTCTCAATCAGGATATTGGCGCAGCCAAGGCAGCAGTGTGTACAGCTTAAATGGCGTAGGCATCCTTTGGTCCAGGAGCCCCCTAGATGCCGTCCATTGTTCTGCTGGACTATCAAACGAGAAGAACTACATGATGGGTGCTTCCTTCTGTACCTCGAGCATTCATGCTTGAATTTGCAGGGGTGTCCCGAGCAGAAACCTTTATTAAAGTTTCAGCATGCTCCTGGATTGGACATGGGGGGTGGTTGTGTCCCACTCGTCCCTGACTGGGCAGTGCAAAGCTGAAAAGGCTTGTAAATCACTGGGATTCACACTCACCCGTGCACAAAACTCCTCATCATAACTATGCCAATCATATCTCCCAAAATGCATTTGCGCCTTCTGGAATATGTCCATGTATTTGAACAGAGCAATAGCTCTATCCGGGTACTCATCACAATAAATGCTTGCATATATTAGAAACACAGATGCCCAATTCTCCATCGTAATGGGTACACCGGGCCTACGCAGTAACTCCCACTCTTCCTCCTTGGACCCTTCTTTTGCCTGTATGTCCCTGTGTAACAGCTTAAACACATCCACATATTCATGGTTCCATAGTCTGGTCTTTGTTTTTTTCAGATACATGAGACCAGAGTGGCATTGCCAAACCCATGTAGGGGAGCATCCTCTTGGGCACCCCCTCTTCCTTGTCTTCGCACCCCATGTCCCCTTCATTTTTCTTGTCCCATGCCTTAGCATCTGTTACTGCATACACCTTGTTTGCCTTGGCCTCCTGACCTTGCCCGGCGTCTCCCCAGTGATCTGCCCTAGGCCCTGGGTCCTCAATTATTGTCCCTCCTCCCATTCCCAGAGATGTGTACCGTACTCGCTTCGCACCACACTGCAGGGCCTCCCATGCAGACCACAACTCACCCTTACCTTTTAGTCCTTTCTCCAGCTCCTGTTCCACCTTTTGGCCCTTTTCTCAATTGTCTTTCTGTTTCCTTGCCATGACTCCTTTGTCCACACTGGACGTCTGTAAAACATCAACTGTAGAGGGTGTTGCACCGCTGCTGTGCTCCTTGCCCCGTTCTACCACATGGCTCACATCTGCATCAGGCACCTCCTCTTCTTCCCACTCATTACTGTCATTGTCATAATCAAGTTCCACCTCATCATCTTCCTCCCGTCATGCATCACCTTTGCATTCTCATCATCCACCTCATCATGATGTGTCTCCCAAACATCCCCCACATGGTACCCACCATCCACTGCACATAAACACTAGAGAAGGCCGCTGCTGGCCCCCCTAGTTCTTCAGACCAACGTGCAAAGGCCATCTTGTACCCCACTGGCACCGCCACCCAACCACCACTCTCACCTACTGACTTTAATGCTCCCTTCTCCACTTGGCCGCACCTGCCACATGTTTTTCTAGAACTGCCGGCCCCATGGTCTGCACTAGCGGCCTATGTGGCCGGCACTAGCAATGTGTTACTGCCCCTCCCACTGACTTCTTAAGTGTTTGTTTTACTTTCTGCAACCGGCATGTGGCTACCACTGCTGCCACGCAGCTCGCTGCTGCCCTCGAAGGGCATGTCAGCCCTACCCAGGCCTGGTCTAATATACCAGGCCTGAAGAGGTCCTCCCTACCTGCCTCGCCTAGAATGGGGAGTGTAGCATACGCTTGCACGCTGCCCTCAGTTGCAGGGATGAGCCAGTAATTACTCACTGCGCCCAAAAAACCCACAAGAAATGTCACCCCAGGAAGAGGGCAACCCTTCCCCACATTCACTAATTGTAGCCTCCACCATAAGACCCTTCCCTGCCTCCCCCTCACCTGTCCTGTCCTAATGATGCTTTCTGTGTCACAAAGAATCCTGTGGAGAGACTAGGTTGTGCCTATTGCTCTCCAGGGGGCCCTTCATGAGAAAAATAAGATGCCTTGTTTTTCACTAGTATGTGTTTGTAGTGTTTAGTCCAGGACGCATTTGCAGATCGAATCTCAAAGGATAAAGAGGTCAAAAATGGGAAAGTTGAGTTGGTGATTTAATCTTGACTACATGGCTGCTTTCCAGAGATATCATTGGCTGAACACCTTTCCTTCTTTGGAGACAGATTTGTATTTCCATCACTAATTTTATGACTTATAATAAAAAAAATGTTTTTATAAAGAATTACCTTATCAACCTATAAGATATTTCAAGGCTTGTCAAATATCAGAAGAACAGAAAAAGTTCCTCTCTAAAAGCCAGGTTACTTTGTGTACTTCCAAACCCATGCTCTCAATCCTACCTAGCTGTTAAAAGTCTATAGAGAGGCTGCAGGAAGAAATTGCTCTAGGGATTAATTCTAGTACGGAGACTGATTATAAAAGTTACACTTTTGAAATTGGGCGTGTACCACAAATACAATGGTTTCTACATATTTGTATACAAGCAAACACTTTTTATTTGGATTCTAGGAAGAGAAACAAAGGCTAGGTTTGTTATACATAGGCTATTAGTCACTTTGGTTATTCTTAAAAAGAAAATACCAGGGCCACAATACCAGAGCTCTTAGCAATTCTTTATATTTACAAAGCATTAACAATGACCTGAGGTGGTGAAATTCCATAAGTGGGCAGACCAGTGCTCTGCAATGGCTCTAATCATGATTATGTGTGGTATATGTAACACGGGGGAGTGTAGAAATGCTTAAATAGTTGGCTGTCTTCAAGGAATTTAGTGAAGAAATGTGTTTTCTATAGGGGCGGGTGGAGAATTCTGCTCTGCCATCTGAGTTTGCTGAGTTTTCCCAACTCCGTGTTCTGCCCTCTATGTGGTATTCCGAAAAACTCCACAAAGTGTCGCGGAGCAGAGTTTTTCTCATGCGCAGCTCGCCAACATTAAGTTGGTGAGCGAGAGAAATCGCCAATTTGGCGAGTACGAACAAGATTTCTGAGCGCGGGTGGTCACCGCAGGTCACTGCTGCTCATGTTGAGAAAGCTGCTGCTCGTTTTGAGGAAGCTGCCGCTCAAGTAGAAAATCTATTTGAGCAACAGAAAGAAGTTGGTGCCCTCTGGCGCTCTGCATGATGCCGTTCACATTGATTTTACCGCATGGAAGAAAACACCAGGCAGTGAAAATCAACATGAACAATGCAGCTTACCCAGACTCTACTGCTCGTGGAACTTTGCATAGAGCAGCAGAGTTTGTTTGGCATTTCACGAAGTTCCGCGTAGCAGAACTCCTCGAACTCCACCCAGGCCTAGTTTTCCACTGTTAAGATTCTTTGGGCACAAATATGCAAACCAGAATTTCTCCAATACCAATTGCCTCTTTAACCACCCAATGGTCAATTAAGAGTGGGATTATACTGACACAACAGGAAACAGGAACAAAAGGAACTCTGCCAGATTTTAAAAGCTTATCTATCCATCTTGAGTTTAATTCTTTTGATGTTGTTGGGATTAAAAGACTTCACACAATATCCCTGTGCAACTTCAGCCAACCACATATGATAAATAGATGGTTTCTCACTCCATGAATTGGTGGTACATAACATTGCTATTCTCCTCACCATGGCTGCCTAAAGGTACAATCTATAATCTAGCAGTGCATCCTGCCTCTGTATAGGGACATTTTTAGAAACAATAAGGCATTTCTATATTTTTTAAATGCCCAGATGAAGGTATTAATTACAAGTTGTAATTTCCTAAAATGGACATATCATACACATATTAGTATGGATCGATACAAGTATAAATATTTTGGTAGCAGTTTAATAAAGTACCATCTACCCATAAGGTTGATCAATAACCAGTGGCAGTCTTTCATAAGCCTTATTCTTTTGAAATAAGCTTTTCATAGTTGGGTTTACTTATTAGATTAAAATCACTATAAAAACATAAACATAGATAGATGTTTATTTGATAATTCCACCTTCTAAATTAATGTTGACTTTACGATTAAACAATACCAGAATCTTGCGTATATTGAACTGATATTCTGACAGTATACCAAATTAGTTAGATTAATGTGTAACCTCAAGCATTGCTTATTTAATATCTCTGGTATATATTGAAACATTGTTGCTATATAATGATCATTTTGTATGACATCCATTATATGTAGCAGGACATACTAATACACTGCTGATTCTTAAATATGATTTAAGGTGTATATGAAATAGGAAAGGGAATAGATGTCATTCTTGGAGAGTGCCCTCATAATTTTAAACAGCTCAGGTAAACTGCCATTGATTATAGCTTGAGAATTTACACAAAAAACCTGAACTCATCTAATTAATTAGTTGCCAATACCCATTACTTCCATAATCGTCCTGACCTACTGCCAGAATACCCTTTTAAACACATTTCCACAAGAAATAAAATCATGGTCATATTTTTATTTAAAACTCCTGCAGCATCAATTTGTGTAATGACCATATTAATGCCATTAGTCATGTATTGCCCTGGGACATATCTGAGTTTTTATTGTAATACAGTAACAAATATAACTTTGGCCAATTGATTTAAAAGCATTTCCTTTTTTAACAAGATAATATTTGTGTACCTCCATGACATAGGGGCTCATTTCTTTAGTGTTTATTCATTAGCCATTTTCAGATAAACTGGCACAAGAGTTTCAGAAAAAAAACTTTATGTAAATCTACTAGTATTGAATAACATCTGCTTTCCTACAAGTGTAGAAGTATTAATAGTCTCTATCACATCGTCAAGTCTTCTAGAGTTTTATTAACAGACAATTTCTTAAATTCTGCTGTTGAACATTTATTATATTCTCTTTGAATATTACAGTGACATTCTCTGTGTACAGTTGTTTATAGTATTGGTTCAATAAATTGAGAATTTTATCAAATTCTGTAACAATGTTTTTTTCATCATGTTATTTTGCTGATATCTTATTGAAAATGTGGCCTTTTAGACTTTTGTAACCTAAAGTTCATCTGATCTATTTCCTGCATCCATATAATTTCTGTTGCTGAGCAGTGTTAAATACAGCAGCTTTGGAGTATGTCTTTTTCATCAGTTGAGTCTTTGCTATGTAAGTTTAATATATGTCACTTCCCATTTCGCCTCTATTTCTTCCTTTGTTTCTCTCCCCTCTCTTTTTCCTAAGTGAATTAAAGTAAATGATTAATTGCCTAGTAAATGGCCTTAATGCATCCCACACTGTGTATATTGAAGGTGTACTGAGGTTAATTTCCCAAAATTCCCCTATTTGTAATTGCAAATACCTAATATTGTCAGTTTAGTTTAGTTTGTCAGATTGCATATAACAATAAATGGACATACAGACACATAAATAAGAAAAACAGGCTATAATACAGTCAATAATACATACATTATAGTACATTAACATTTAAAAGAGATGAACAGATTAACGAATACATGAAAATCAGTATGCACAACATACAAGATCAAGATAAAACCAAATAAAAATGTTTACATGGTTTTAAAACCTATCTGCACTAATTAGTCAATCCTAAGGCATCAAAGTGGACTGGGTACACGGGAGGCCAATGTTCACAGTCGAATCAGCCATGCAGTCTACAAACATTTGAATACAGCAGCTACCTCAAGCATGCTGGAAACGCTTTTACAGATATGTAGCATATTTTTCCAATTTGTTAGGCCCAGTAATCAGCAAAGAGGTGCAATCCATCAAGATCTAAGTTTAGAATTAGCCAGACAGAAGAACAATACATTCTCATCTTTCTTCACAAGGCAATTGAACTGTGGACACATCTTGGAATTATTAATTGAAGATCAAGATGAAGTAAAGACAGCAGTAGTCGAGTTGCCATTTCTAAACTTCAGAAAATACAACCTCCCAAGCGTAGGATTGATATAGTCCAGGAATTCATCTACGCTGAATACATGTTTGTAGAGCTGACCATAAAATCAGGTGTTTCACTTTTTTCAATGTGCTTGGCCCAAAATCTATGCTTTGCGACTTCTTTTGTGGATGCACAAATCAATGACAGATTGTGCCAACACTCAATCTCAAATCAAGCAGGGAATGCTTTACATATAAGTCCCCTGGGTAGTGTGGCAACTATTAATGTCTATAATGGAATTTCTGTATGGCTCTATACTCAGATTCACTATAGAATAGGGTGCAGCATCTCTAGTTTTTAGATTGGCTTTAAAGTCAGGGCTAATCTCAAGGGCAATAGAGGGGGTTAGTGGCCAAAATTTAGGAAGGACCTAATAAAATTGTTTTCATCTACCCTCAAAATTGTCATGTCAAAATGGCCAAACAAGTCTGCACCATACAACGTGCCACTTCTCATCTGGATTGTATAGATTTCCATTACTGACAGCATAAAATGGAATAGAGCCTTTTTGGGAAGCCTAAATGATTCTGAAACCCTTGGTTGATCAACAACCCAAACACTTGGAGATTTTAGATGATCGTGTGACTTTATCAGACAATCTAATCGCTAGATAATCTAATTATTTTACTGTCTGCAAGGTGTTAGTTCCCAGGCACATATTCCCCTTACAATTCTTTGGTTTATTGTAGGCCACAAATTTTGTTTTTTAAAGCAATAATTTCCAACCCATGGACCCAATCTTTCATTTCTGTAAATAGTGCATTATGTACCTCAAGTATTAAATTAGAATGCTCCCAGATTTTGATTATAAAACCCAAGTACATAGCCACCATATCATACATATTTGAACATGGATAGGGTGAACAGTAGATGGCATTAAATTTAACATTTCTTCAGTTATTACTTTGTGCCAGTACATCACTGCAAGAAGATGCTTGAGTGGGCAGAGTAAACATTGAAAAGGTCAAGAATAATGATCCGTGGTGGTCTTTCTCAGCTCTAGGTGTAACCTTCATATCCTAAATTGATCTCCACATCCTAGCATCAAGGAGGATATAGTCTGTATTACTTTGTAAAACCCCTTTGAAATGTTCTAGTGACATTGGGCCAGATGTAGCAAAGTTTTGCGAGTCACAAATGGCCTGATTCGCCATTTGCGACTTTGCAAAATTCAAAATGGGATGCAAAAATCCCATTTCCGAAGTGCAAATTGCGATGCAAGCCATTACTGACTCACAAATTAGTGACCTCATTGTGCGACCCGCAAATAGGAAGTTGCAATTTGCGGGTCGCAAACCATATGAAAAAGCCACTTGCAAATTGCGACTTGTCGCAAAAAGACCATTTTGCACACCCAAATTACCACTAAGTCAGAGCAGGTGGTAACTAGAAAGAAGCAAAGTATAAAAGGAGACACAGAAGGCATCTGGGTTACTCAAAATGGCTGAACTGTATGTGATAGCATGGAGGAGGAGAGTCCACGCCGCCCTGCAGAGGAGGAGGAGCCAGAGACAGGAGAGAATATACCGAACCAGGCAGACACTTTTCCAACAAACTGATGAGGAGATCTATGACAAATATAGACTGAGCAGTGCAGCAATATTAGAATTAATTGAACTACTCAATCCGCAGCTTCAACGACAGACAATGCGCGGCAGCGCCATCCCCACACATGTGCAAGTGCTATGCTCACTGCACCTCTTGGCCTCGGGTAGCTATCAGGGGGTCATTGCTGTGGCAAGTGGGGTATCTCAAAGTGCACTCTCACGATTCTTCAGATGTTTTCTAGATGCCATACTCACACACATGTCCAGATACATATACCTACCCAGGAATGAGGCAGAAATTAACAGCACCAAGTTGGACTTCTACAGAATTTCCAACTTCCCACATGTAATAGGGTGTGTGGACGGGACACATATGCAAATCTGCCCTCCTGCAAATCTGGAATGTGTGTTCCGCAATAGGAAATTTACCCACTCACTAAACATCTAGGTGGTATGCGACGCCCATAATGTCATAACTGACATTGCAGCTAAATTTCCAGGGAGTACACATGACTCATACATATTCAGGCACAGTGGGATACACCAACGCCTAGAACGTGGGGAGTTTGGAGACGGATATCTATTAGGTATTGGTGAATACACTGTGAAGCCATACATACAGGTCACTGTAGAAACCATGCATGCCTTGCTAACATTGCTTATTTTTGCCAAACCGGTGACAGTGTATATGCGCTAAGATCATGGATACTTACCCCGTACCTAATACCTGGCAATGAGAATGAGAGGCGTTATAACAGTGCCCATAGGCGGGCCAGAACTGTCATCGAGAGGACCTTTGGACTGTTAAAGGCAAGAATCAGAAGCCTCCACAAAAGTGGAGGTGCTCTCCACTATGCCCCACTAACAGCATTCAAGATCGTTGGCGCATGTGCAATCCGACACAACATTGCCACCAGACGTGGGCTACAGCTCACCCCTGAAGACACAGATTCGGAGGAGGAGGAGCAAGAGCTACCACTTCGACAGCCTGGGGATAGAAGTATTGCAAATCAAGTCAGACAGAGACTGGACCACATTGCAACCCAATACTTTGGCAGGAACGTGGCAACTGTCACGACACTCACTGATGTCACACAAACAGAGCCCAGTTGTGTAGTGGAACAAAAAAACCTTTTTATTTGTGAACTAAATGATGAAAGAAAAGTGCTGTCCGTTAAGGTCTCTACATGTCCAAACGTAATGAGGACACATTGACATCAGGTGCCTCATGAGTCATGCTGTCTGATGGCCTTCACCCTCCTCCTTGTGCACCCAGCATGGCTCATACCAGGTGGGTCAGCTGACCCCTGCCATGCACTTGCACTCCTCAACACACGGGAGTCACTTGCAGACGCACTGCTGGTTGTGGACCCCTCCTTACTGTCCTGAGGGGTCTCACCTGTGCCCCTTGCCACCTGCCCTGCTGATGCGGCCAAGTCCACGTGCCACATCCCCGCAAAGTGGCCAAGTTCCACCTGTAGACTCACGGTCCGTCAAGACAGGCCAGTAGTGTTTGTCGAAAGGCACCCAATTGACGCTGCCATGCGGTCGAAGCATGCCACTGTGTGGCGCTCCCTGCGCCTTGCGCTGCGTCTGTCTGCCACCAGTTCCGTCACAAGTTGGCGGATGGGCTGGGTGCGATCTCCCACATTATCATTCAGTCTAGTGAACTGCGTGTTCACTTCAGCCAGGCCAGTGGTCATGTTGCTCTCCATTCTGTGCAATGCTCTTGATATTGACCGCAATTGTCTGTTTTGCAGGCGCTGACCATTAAGGAGGGATGCCTCTACTCCTGACATTGCTGCCTCCCATATCTCCTCCTGGAGCACCACCAGAACTCTGCGTCTGTGTCTACGCCTTTGTCATGCTGCTGGCTCTGGATGACTTCCTGTGGGGCTGGGGTCAGGGGTCGTGTGAGCTTCCCCCATTTCCTGCTCTTGTTCCTGAGGGGACTGTGGTGGTGTCCTGCTGGGACCAGGAATTTCCGCTGCAGCCTCCTGCACTGTCTCTGGCCTGTTGTCTCCTCCCTGCATGTTGTCGCTGCTGGGGGTGTCGTGTAGGAGACCTGTGGGACATAGGGAATACACTGTCAGTCTCTCACATCTGTTGTATGCCTCATAATAAACATTTGCCTATATGCTGACTACTGTACTACATAGCCCATAATGCACAATTCTAGTGGTTGCTAGACTGGAATGGAGCTAGTCTGGTTGTGCCTGCTGCTGTGTACTGGGAGAGTGTGGATACTGCATTTGTAGGTGTGAATGCATATCTCATGGTACTCACTTTTTGATGTCCCTGGCACAGAACTGTCCACTTCTCCCATTCCAGAAACGGCCTCAGGCTCCAGGGTCTGCTCCACCATTGCTTCCATGGCTGTGGGTGGTGGGATGGTGGATGGGCCTCCTACGGTGCCTCTCATTTCTCTGAGCCGCTCTGCTACCCTCTCCTTTGTCCTGGAGCGCTGGTCATACCACCATTTCTTTATTTCCTCCAGGGTGCGGTGGCTCACCCATATGGCATTAATCCGGTCCTGGATTTGCAGCCAAATCTTCTTTTTTTCTGTGTCTGGGACACTCTGTGCTGCCTTCCCAAACAGTTTGTCATGGTGCTGGCAGCATTCCTCAGTGAGCACCTCCAGTTCTTTGTAAGAAAACTTCAGTTTTCTTCTTCTCCCAGCACTGCCTGTTTCCTCCATAGTAGCAGCAGGTCCTCTCTCCTGGGTGTTGCACTGCAGTTTGGAAAGGGTGTGGTCCTCCCTCCTCCCAGGTGTATTTGATGACTTCCTGGTTCTGATGTCATCACCAAGAGCCAAGAAGTGTATTTCCCTAGTGGTATGCTGCACCTGCAGGCAATTTGCAGGCCAGTCGCAATTTGCGACACCCGACTTGCAAACTGCGATCTCGCTTTTAGCGAGGTCGCAAAAAGCGACCTCGCTAGAAGCGAACTTGCAAAATGCGGTGCAACATCATTTGCGAGTTGCAAATTGGTGTCGCACTTTTTTCTTGGATCCCATTTTGCGAGTCGAAAATTGAGATTCGCATTGAATCGCAATCTCCGACTCGCTATTTTTGTCCTACCTACATCTGGCCCATTATTATCATATACAGAGGACCCATACCAGGCACAAAGACCATGTGTAAGAGATATGTCAGCCATTTGCAGAGCAACCTTGACAGCTGCTTGTTGGGAGGGACACCTCACTCAACGATGCATCAAAACCCAAAAAAGCATATTTGTCAGCAGCTAAATCCTGAGTGGTAATAAAGGTCTTAAAGGTTAAATTTAAATTACCCACAATAATCACATATTGGGCATTAATGTGCAAAGGCAATATTTTATTTAACAAACTTAAAATGAGAGTCTTTCTGAAAACTAATGCTTCTAGATGTCAAATAGAACAACAGGCTTGTCGGGGTAAATATTACCTGGGTACCAGCAGACACAATGTCCCAGTCTAAAACATTTCAAAACAAAGAAACGTTAGGTCAAATAATATTCCCTCTGATGCTCTCCCAGCTACAGATGTGGCTGCTGGAATGTTAAAGCTCTAAAAAGCACTGCTAAAACATTTTCCCTCGTAAATGTTTTATGAAAAAGGCATATTTTGTGCTGAAAGTCGGTTTGGGGTTGGATTGGAAGGGAGGGGGGACCAAAGCAACCTAGGCCTGGGACAAGCGTTGGGGACCCTGAGATGAAATGTTGATTGGAAAAGCTCAGTGAGAGAAGCTTAATTGTGCGAGAACTAACAGAAAGCTATCCCCTGCTAGACAATAATTCCTTGACAATTCTAGCAAACTGAAAACTAATAATGAAACAATCACAATTACAGCTTTTGCCTCACACAAGCAACTCCACGAATCATTAAAATGATAAAATGCAAGCAGAGCTGCCAGGGCAAAGTCAGCATTTCTGTGAAGCAAATGTAAAACCTTTTATTTTAATTAGTCAAAAGATTTAGGCCCTCATAATGACTCTGGCGAATAATCCTGCTTACCTCCACGCTGACAGCTGCCAAGTTACCGTCGCCGCGGCAGATATCCGTTCACCATATTATGACACACACACATCAATCCGACAGAATACAACCACAGACACAAAACCGTCAGCCCAAAGGTCAGTGATAAAGTGGCGGTATAAAAATCCACACCGTTACGCCAACAGAACAACACCCACCACATTATGACCCACAAATCATCACGGCGGACATTCAACGGCGGTAAACCATTGGCAGTACGTATCCCCACGCTCACAATGGACACCCACAGACAAGGAAAAAACAACACCACATTGGGCAATTCTAACAACACACACCTGACACCCATACACACACCACACCCATACCTCTATAAAACACACACCCACATTACCCACAACCCTTTACGATTACAAATCATTGCCACCAGACTGACACCAAGACCAATGCTACAACTACATACACACACCACAATACACCCATACATCCCTCACGCACCCCACTTCACACACCCCAACATATTACCAAACATACCCTCACCAACACACATCACATAACACCCATGGCACCACAAAGGCACCCCCGTTTCACTGAGGAGGAGCTAAGGGTCATGGTGGAGGAAATTGTCAGGGTAGAACTGCAGCTATTTGGAGCACAGGTGCAGCAGATATCAATAGCCAGGAAGATGGAGCTATGGTGGAAAATCGTGGACAGGGTCAACGTCGTGAGACAGCACCCCAGAATAAGGGATGACATCAGGAAGAGGTGGAACGACCTACGGGGAAGGTATGTTTCAGAGCCGCAAGGCACCAGCACGCCATACAGAGGACTGGCAGCGGACCCCCACCTCTTCCCCCACAACCCACAGCATGGGAGGATCAAGTCTTGGCAATACTTTATCCTGAGGGACTGGAGGAGGACTGGACTCTGGTTAGTCAACTTTCAACAATGATCACCCCCCTACCTGCATGCCATCACATACCCTCACTCCCATCACTCCACTGCATCCCACACACTCCACCATCACATCTCTCTAACACAATGCCAAGCCCTGCATGCTATACCAATGCATGGAAACCCCTCACAGTCCTGCATGGACACTCATTACTAAAGCATGCACGACCTAGGGAAACTAACAATCCCACCATACACCAACATACACACGTAAAAGATGGCAGGGCAACAACAACCATAGAGGGGAAGGCAGGGATGTACAATATGTCATACACATGAAGCATAATACATCATGTACATCCCCACAGGTACCCCAGCCAATGTCACTGCAGAGGAGGTGCCAGCACTATCCAGTCCCCCAACTGAAGCGGCCCACAGTGATGACAGCAACTCTGGTCTTCGGGATCTGGACAATCTACCTGGCCCATCAGAGACCACTGGACAGCTGGTTACCCAAACCCAGTCACAAACCACCACATAGCCTCTCCCATCAGGAAACACCACCACAGTACCCATCCAGTGTACCCAAACCTCTGTCTCTAGGACACATCAATCAGCAGTGTGCCCACCTGTACAGGGACCCCAGGCCACACCTCACACACAAGACAATAAGGGCCCTGGTTCAGTGGCAGTGGACACACGGTTAAGGGGACAGAGGCACAGGCCAACAGGGACACTGGGAGGACTGCTGTGTGCCAGGAGGAGGACAGGACCAGGGAACCGACTCTCCTGGAAGCGCTCTCAGAGATCCTTGGAGCCTATCAACACTCCCAGGACACAATGGACCAGATCCCAGACAACGTGCAGGAGAACAGGCTGCTGCAGGAGGGACAGTATCAGGGGATCAAGGATGACTTGAAGGCCATTAACACCACCATGATCTCCACAGCAGGGATGCTGGCAGACATGGCTAACATCATGATGGAGGCAGTGTCACACCAGCGGGCCCTTGCCACTGGCCAATCATCTGAACAGCCTTCCATTTCTGCTGCCACTAGTGGCCAGGAGGCCCCTCCACAGGACTCGCAGGCCACTAGCACCCTTTCCCCTGCAGAAGGTGAACCAACCCGTAAACATTCCCTTCGATCAAGACAGAAGCCAGAGAATCTTGCTAAGGCCCCCGCCAGGAAATGAGACTCTCCTGATTGTCTCCCTTGTGTCCCACTCAGTCACCCTGTCCACCTTGAACTGCCATTGCTCCCCTTGTTATGCCCCCTTGGACAATGCACCTGTGCTACAAACAGACTGGAACAATACCCTGGACTTTCCGTCATCATTACCCCATCCCATTGCACTTCCCCCTCTATATATTAACACTACAATAAACACTCTTTGATATGAATCGATTTTGAGTATGTCTTGTATTTCAAATATGTATAGATTGAAACAGGTACAACCAGTGCAAATGAACTGTACATAGAATGAGCATAGAATCAATGACCTGTAGCTGGCTGTTGTGATCACACCAGGAATATTTGTCAAATCACCAACATCTGCAAAATGAATAGCCAGATGTAGCAGTAAGTGGGCATAAAAGTGGGAAATACCAGCATGCAAATGCCACACAGAATACAACCAAAGTCATTGAAATGTAAAGTTGCACTGTCTCACCTGTGTGTCATTGGACGTACTAACGGATTACAGATGTTCTGTTGTCCACATCCACATCCTCTGCCTACTCATCCTCACTGTCCACAGGGTCCAGTGCTACCCCAGGGGCATCTCCAGTCTCCTCCTCCTGCAGGAAAGGGACATGGCGTCTGCCCGACAGGTTGTGCAACATGCAGCATTCCACGACTATCTGGCAGACCTTCTTGGGTGAGTAGCATAGGGATCCACCTGTCAGATGGCGACACCGGAACCTGGCCTTCAAGAGGCCGAAGGTCCTTTCAGTGATCCTTCTGATTTGCCATTGTGCCTCATTATAACGTTCTTATGCCCTTGTCGTGCCATTCCTCACAGGGGTCAGCAGCCATGATAGGTTTGGATAACCAGAGTCCCTTGCAGATATTGAGGGACAACATTTAGCCACACACTATCCTATATGGCCAACGGCATAGGCATACACCAACATGTACTGGGTGGGAACCAGGGCTCACCTAATAACCACACCCTCTGCCTTTGTAATTGGTCCATCACATTTGGGATGCTGCTATTCCTCAGGACAAAGGCATTGTGCACCGACCCAGGATACTTAGCATTGAATTGGGAGATACACTGGTCCACCAAGCACACCATCTGCACATTCATAGAGTGGAAACTCTTATGATTCCTGAACACCTGTTCATTCGTCCGGGGGGGACAAATGCAATATATGGTCCGTCAATCGCCCCAGTTATATTGGGGATATGACCCATTGCATAAAACCCAGCCTTCACAGTGACCAAAACCTCACCCTGGGGGAATGCAAAGTGGCTGCACATGTGTTTTATCAGGGCAGACACTCTTGTCCGCACGATTGAGAACATTGGCTGTGACATTCCTGCTGTCAAGCCCACTGTCACTTGAAAAGAACCAGTTGCCAGAAAATGGAGCACGGATAGCACTTGCACAAGAGGGGGGATCCCAGTGGGCTGACGGATAGCAGATATCAGGTCAGGCCCCAATTGGGCACACAGCTCTGTGATTGTGACCCTGTCCAGTCTGGAGGTGAGGATAATGTGATTTGCCTCCAGTGTAGCCAGAGTGTCTTGTGTGGAGGGACAGGTGGAAGTGAGGTAATGCCGTTGACGTTGTGCGCCGTGGCGGGAGGTGGTCGGTGTAGGAAAGTCCTCTTTTTTTTGCCCTGATCACCCCCACACTTTTTGGACAGGTACTGGTGGTTACTGACTCTTGGCTGTGCTCTGGGTACTGCTTACCAGTCCCAGGGCCAGTGCTCTGTGTAAAATGGATATGCAAATTAGGCTAATTATAATTGGCTAAGTTAACCTACCTATAAGTCCCTAGTATATGGTAGGGCATGTAGGTTTAGGGACCACAGCATAGGTGGTGCACACCTAGGTGCACTGCTGAGGTGCCCAGTGTCATTTTAAAGGCAGGCCTGCCTTGCTGGCTGCTTTTAAATTAAAGTTATATGCAAATTCGACTTTGGAATTAAAAGTAGTTCCAAAGACTTAAACTACCTTATTTTTACATATAAGTCACCCCTAAGATGTGCCCTATGTGCCCCTGGGGCTGGGTGCCATGTAACTATAAGCAGGGACTTTATAAAAATAGATTTATAAACCCTGGTGAGGTAAAAACAGCCAAATTCGTTTTTCCCTCATTGAAGTAAATGGCCTTCATAGGCTAGAATGGGGAGACTTTATTTTAAATTTTAAAGTCTCCTTAAATGTTGCATACCAAGAATTTGGTATCAAATTAATTGTTGTAATAAATCCCACAACTTCCAGTTGTTGGATTTAATATAACTTGTTCAGGTAAAGAGTTTTAGACTTTACCTAAAAAGTTGCCAATTTCAGCCCTGCATTGTTTTTGCTGCTGTGCTCTGATTGGCCAGCCTGCAGCAGATTAGTCAAGCTACCTTGATGAGGTGTGAAGTGGCCTGGCTTCACACAAAGGAATGTGCTTGTGGGAGAGAATCTCCCCTCAGCAGATGGTGAGGCAGGAAGGGGGAGGGCTGCCAAACTGGTCTTCAAAGGCAGAGAAGGACATTTGGAGCAACCAGCAACACCCCCACATCCTGCAACCCCAGACAACTAGGTGCCCCCTTGATTAGATTAGGAGAGGGCAGGAGAGGGGTGTGTTTATGATTTTTAGCCACACCAGTGGGTGGGCTCAGCCAGATGTAACCTCCAAAAATCAGATTCAGCCATGTTGGATTTTTAGAGAATGTTGCCTTTTGGGATGGATTTTTGCCACACTTCCCAGGAAGTAGTCATCACAGGGGGACGACCCTGTACCTGATTGGAGAACCAGGACCCCCCTGCTTTTCACCCAGGAGCAAGGATAAAACTGGCAGACCTGCCCCCACACCTCAGATCCCCGCCAGATTTCAAGAAGAAAAGAACTAAAGGAGAAGAAGGACTGCCCTGCTTGACCCCTGGCCTGCACCTGGAACCTGCACTCAGAATGACTGCACCAGCTGCACACTTGGGCTTCACCACAAAAAGGACTTTGCCTGGCTTCAACTGGTTCAAGGAGGGACTCCCTGTTTGCTACAGGTGAAAAATTGCTATCCAGAGTCCCCCTGCACCAACTCCTGAAAAGTGACCAGCTGACCACTGTCCAGTGGCCAAAAAGGAGTTTGCGCCAGGTGCATTCTGGGAGTTGAAGTCCGCACCCCCCAAGGACCATCTCAGAACTTCTGGACCCTTGGGGTGAGCTGTGGACCCCAAAAGAACCTTAAAAGAACATCTGGGTGAAGCCCTAGAAGTTTGGAGAAGATTTGAGAATTTTTGTAAAAAAGCTCCAGAGAGGGACCGACCCGCCGCAGAAATTCTAGCCGGCTTGCCTCAACCGTGACCCAGCCTGACTTGGTGGTTCGTCCCGGTAAAGAAAAATCTCTGAAAAAGAGACTAAGGCCGAAGGTAAAAAGTTGACCGGGACCTCCCAGCCATCGTATCCGAGAAGGGCTCCACGGACGTCGGATCAAGATCCAGGTTTACCCCGGTCGAAGGATTTTCACCTCGAAAAAACGACTACGTCCGAAAGTAAAAATCTCCACCGAGGAATCCAGCATCGCGTATCCGGACAAGGGCTCCAGGAGGTCGGATTCGACTGGCAGGTTCGTCCCACTGAAGAAAATCTTCAAAATAAAGACTAAGTCAGAAGGTAACTTTTTAACCGAGGCCTCCCGCGACTTGTAGCTGAGCAGGGCTCCATCGCGGTCGGCCTGAAACTTTGACTTTGCCCCGGTCGTGGTGCAACCAGATGACCCGATTGGCGCTTTTTGTTTCTAAGCTCTAAAAAAATAATAACTCTTTAAAAATTCATATCTCCGGTTCCCTTTATCCGATTTTATTCGTTTTTGTGTCATTTTAAAGATAAAAATATAAACTATTTTTATAAATTGTTTTTGGATTTTTAAACTGTTTCCTGTGTTTTATTTAATTACTGTTTTGTGATATTTGAATGCTTTACACACTGTCTCCTAAGTTAAGCCTTGACGCTCATTGCCAAGCTACCAAGGGTTGAGCTGGGATTAATTTACTGAGACCTAACTGTACCTAAGTGGAGGTTGGTGGCTTGTTGCTAGGTGTAGGTACCTACCTGCCCTTACCAATAACCCATTTTCCAACATTTTTGGTGGCAGCGGTGGGATCCTGTACTTGTGTTCAGTATCACGTTACAGTTTTAAGTAAAACAAATTAAAAATCCTTTAAATTGTCCTAGTGCAAACATTTTTTTTTTTTAATTTTTAATTTTTTTTTTTTTTATTAATTTGGATTAATTTAAATTATTGAATTTTTGTAATTTTTCTAAATTCTTGTTTCCAATTTTTGCAAAAAGTTTTTGTTTACACAAAACTAGGGAACCATGGAGCTTGATCTGGCTAGCCTACCCACACTGACAGTAGTCCAGCTTAGGGGGTTGTGTATTGAAAGAGGGTTGCCTGCAACCACTGATCTCAGGAAGCAAATCCTGATCAAATCCCTGACAGCATGGGCTGAGGCCCAAGAGGTAGAGTCAGAGGAAGCTCCAGAGGTGGGAGAAAAAGGGGAGGATGCTAGCTCTAACCACTCAGGGGAGGTAAGGCATCTGAGCCTAAGTGAGGATGAGGAAGAACGGTCCTCAGTAAATACAGTCACTAGGGGCAGACCCAAAGCTAGTGGTAGGAAGCGGGTCCTTTCAGGAGGAGAGAACCCATCCATCAAAGAAAGAGAGCTGGAGGCCCAGTTAGCATACATAGCTTTGGAAGCAGACAAGCTGGCCCTAGAAAAGAAAAAGTGGGCAAACAAGGAGAAAAGAGATGGTGGCAGCGATAAAGAAGCTGAGGTGTCCTTGGGTGGGGGTTTTTCCCCCAGATTACCCAAAGGGGTGGTTCCTGCCTATGTAGAGGGGGATGACATAGATAAGTGGCTGGGGGCCTTTGAGAGGGCCCTCCAGATGAGGAGAGTCAAGCCTCAGTACTGGGGTTCACTTCTTTGGGAGTTAGTTCCCAACTCTGGGAGGGATAGGCTCCTAACCATGAGTGGGGAGGATGCAGACTCATACCCCAGTATGAAGAGTTGCTTGACTAAAAAGTTTGGTCTGACCCCAGAGCAGTATAGGCTCAAGTTTAGGGACACCCAAAAGACAAGCACCCAGTCCTGGGTGGACTTTGTGGACATTTCAGTAAAGGCACTAGAGGGCTGGATACAGGGCAACAAGGTAAGTACCTTTGAGGGGCTGTACAATTTGATTATGAGGGAACACCTTCTAACCAATTGTGTCCAAGAGAAGCTCCGCCAGTATCTAGTTGACTCAAGGTTGACCAACCCCAGAGAGCTGGGGGAGGCAGCAGATGACTGGTTAAGAACTAGGGTTAACCAGAAACCCCCAGGGGGTGATCAGAAAAAGGGAGGACATGGTTCTTCTCAGGGGAAGAACCAAGGGAAAGATGATAAAAAGCCCAAAGAGAACTCACAAGGGTCCCCAAAAACTTCTCAGGGTGGGGGAGCCCCGAGCCATTCCACTTTTAAGGGGAAAGGGTATCAGGGAAAGAATTATGATCCTGCTAAAGCAGGAAGGTTTCAGGAGCTTGCTAAGGCCGGCAAGTGTTTTGACTGCTATCAACCTGGACATAAAAGAGGAGATGCTATCTGCTCCAAGAAGCCCCCCACTGGTGGGCAATCCCAGGGGATTGCCAGTGTAGGGTTGGGGGTGGAAGTTGGCCCAGGGCTGGAATCCAGGTACACAGAGGTCACCTTAGTGTCCGTGGGTGGGGTGGACATTGCAACTATGGCCACCTTGCCTCCCATCATGGAGAGGTATAGGCAGAGGCCTAAAGTCAATGGGACTGAGGTGGAAGCTCTGAGAGATACAGGAGCCAGTGTGACAACAATGGTCACAGAGAAGCTGGTTTCTCCAGAGCAGGTCTTACCTGGTGTCTTCCACCAGGTGACTTATGCAGATAGCAGAACCAAACTCCATCCCATGGCCAGGGTGAGTCTGGAATGGGGAGGTGTGACTGGCCCTAAGAAAGTAGCTGTAGCTCCTGCCCTCCCAGTAGAGTGTCTGCTGGGAAATGATCTTGAAGCATCTGAATGGTCAGAAGTGGAGAGAAGGGTCCATGCACAGATGCTGGACCTCCCTGAATGGGTGTGTGCTGTGACCAGGTCACAGGCAGCACAACAGGGAAGTGCTGGACACTTGGACCCTGGAACAATGGGCCAAGCCTCCAAGAAGAAGAAAAAGGGCACTGGGTCTGGCTTGCCAGCCCCTACAAGTACAGAGGGTCAGGAAGAATCCAACCCTGAGGGGGAGGATCTGAACTCTGAGGGAGGGACACTTCCCCTGCAAGCTCTGCCTGACTTGGCAGAACTGCAAGGGGCAGGTTGGCCCACCAGAGAAGATTTGTGCCAGGGACAAAGAGAGTGTCCCACTCTTGAGGGCCTGAGGCAGACTGCTGCCAGGCAAGAACAAGGGGATACCAGTGGGACCCACAAGGTTTACTGGGAGGATGGAGTTCTCTACACTGAGGCAAGGGCCCTCAAACCAGGGGCTACTAGAAGAGTAGTGGTCCCCCAGAAGTATAGAGAATTCCTCCTTACTTTAAGCCATGATATCTCCTTAGCTGGACATTTGGGACAGACCAAGACCTGGAACAGGCAGGTCAACCATTTTTATTGGCCCCAAATGTCAGAAAAAGTCAAGGAGTTTTGCAGCTCCTGTGTCACCTGCCAAGCCAGTGGCAAGACAGGGGGCAAGCCAAAGGCTCCCTTGATACCACTGCCAGTGGTTGGGACTCCCTTTGAGCGGGTGGGGATTGACATTGTTGGTCCCCTAGACCCACCAACTGCCTCAGGTAACAGGTACATTGTGGTGGTTGTGGACCATGCCACCAGGTACCCTGAGGCAATACCCCTCTGGACAGTCACTGCTCCCACAGTGGCTAGGGCCCTACTTGGTGTGTTCACCAGAGTGGGGTTCCCAAAGGAGGTGGTCTCAGATAGGGGCACAAACTTTATGTCAGCCTATCTGAAAGCCATGTGGGATGAGTATGGTGTTACTTATAAGTTCACAACCCCCTATCATCCACAGACCAATGGTCTGGTGGAAAGATTCAATAAGACCCTGAAGGGCATGATCATGGGTTTGTCTGACAAACTCAGGAGGAGATGGGATGTCCTCCTCCCATGCCTGCTGTTTGCCTACAGAGAGGTGCCACAGAAGGGGGTTGGATTCAGCCCCTTTGAGTTACTGTTTGGGCACCCTGTAAGAGGCCCATTGTGCTTGGTGAGAGAGTCTTGGGAAAAGCCTCTCAAAGAGTCCAAGGAAAATGTGCTAGATTATGTACTGGGCCTGCGGTCACGCATGGCTGAGTACATGAAGAAGGCAAGCAGAAACCTGGAGGCCAGCCAGGAGCTCATGAAGCTCTGGCATGATCAAAAGGCTACCATGCCTGAGTATCACCCAGGACAGCTGGTGTGGGTTTTGGAGCCCATGGCTCCTAGGGCACTTCAGGCCAAATGGACTGGCCCTATCCAATTCTGGAGAAAAAAGGTGAGGTCACCTACTTGGTGGACCTTGGCACCCCAAGGAATCCTCACAGGATCCTGCATGTGAACAGGATGAAACCCCACCAGGACAGGGCAGACATGACCATGCTGATGGTCACTGATGAAGGGAAGGAGGAGGAGGGTGAACCTCTGCCAGACCTCCTGTCCTCAAAGGCACAAGATGGGTCAGTGGAGGGAGTGGTACTCTCTCCCAAATTGACAGATCAGCAACAAAAAGACTGCAAACAAGTTTTGAAACAGTTTGCTAGTCTGTTCTCCCTGACCCCTGGACTCACCAATTGGTGTGTCCATGATGTTGACACTGGTGACAGCTTGCCTGTCAAGAACAAGCTGTACAGGCTGTCTGACCAGGTCAAGGCCAACATCAAAGCTGAAGTGGCTAAGATGTTGGAGCTCAAGGTAATTGAGCCCTCTGATAGTCCTTGGTCCAGTCCAGTGGTACTGGTGCCCAAACCTAATCCCCAAGGTGGGAAGAAAGAATTGAGATTTTGTGTGGACTACAGAGGTCTAAACGCAGTCACTAGGACTGATGCTCACCCCATACCTAGAGCTGATGAGCTCATTGACAGGTTGGGGGCTGCCAAATTCCTGAGCACATTTGATCTGACCTCAGGATATTGGCAGATTGCCTTAAGTCCAGGAGCTAAGGAGAGGTCAGCATTTTCCACACCAGAGGGCCACTTTCAGTTCAAGGTGATGCCCTTTGGCATGAAAAATGCTCCTGCCACCTTCCAACGGTTGGTGAATAGAGTCCTGTCTGGGTTGGAATCTTTCAGTGCAGCTTATCTGGATGATATAGCTATATTTAGTTCCACCTGGAAGGACCACCTGGTCCACGTGAAGGAAGTGCTTCAGGCCCTGCTTCAAGCAGGCCTGACTATCAAGGCAAGCAAGTGCCAGATAGGGCAAAGCTCAGTTGTGTACCTGGGCCACCTTGTTGGTGGAGGCCATGTACAACCTCTCCATCCCAAGATCCAGACTATCCTAGATTGGAGGCTCCTAAAACCCAGACTCAGGTCAGGGCCTTTCTTGGCCTGACTGGGTACTACCGGAGGTTTGTTCAGAATTTTGGGACCATAGTGGCCCCTCTGACTGAGCTTACCTCCAAGAAACAGCCCAAGAAGGTCATTTGGACACCAGAGTGTCAGAAAGCCTTTGACACCCTAAAACAGGCTATGTGTTCAGCACCAGTGTTACTGGCCCCTGACTATAGCAAGGAGTTTATAGTGCAAACAGATGCTTCAGAGATAGGGATTGGGGCAGTGTTAGCACAAGTTAATGAAGAGGGCCAAGATCACCCAGTTGCCTTCCTCAGCAGGCGACTACTCCCCAGAGAGAAAAAATGGAGTGCCATTGAGAGGGAGGCCTTTGCTGTGGTCTGGTCCCTGAAGAAGTTGAGGCCTTACTTGTTTGGCCCTCACTTCTGTGTACAAACTGATCACAGACCTCTCAGATGGTTGATGCAGATGAGGGGGGAGAACCCAAAACTGTTAAGGTGGTCCATTTCCCTACAGGGGATGGACTTCACAGTGGAGCACAGACCTGGGACTGCCCATGCCAATGCAGATGGCCTTTCCAGGTTTTTCCACTTAGCTGATGAGGACTACCAGGGTGCAGGTTAGTACCCATCACCTTTCATCTGGGGGGGGGGGGCAGTGTAGGAAAGTCCTCTTTTTTTTGCCCTGATCACCCCCACACTTTTTGGACAGGTACTGGTGGTTACTGACTCTTGGCTGTGCCCTGGGTACTGCTTACCAGTCCCAGGGCCAGTGCTCTGTGTAAAATGGATATGCAAATGAGGCTAATTATAATTGGCTAAGTTAACCTACCTATAAGTCCCTAGTATATGGTAGGGCATGTAGGTTTAGGGACCACAGCATAGGTGGTGCACACCTAGGTGCACTGCTGAGGTGCCCAGTGTCATTTTAAAGGCAGGCCTGCCTTGCTGGCTGCTTTTAAATTAAAGTTATATGCAAGTTCGACTTTGGAATTAAAAGTAGTTCCAAAGTCTTAAACTACCTTATTTTTACATATAAGTCACCCCTAAGATGTGCCCTATGTGCCCCTGGGGCTGGGTGCCATGTAACTATAAGCAGGGACTTTATAAAAATAGATTTATAAACCCTGGTGAGGTAAAAACAGCCAAATTCGTTTTTCCCTCCTTGAAGTAAATGGCCTTCATAGGCTAGAATGGGGAGACTTTATTTTAAATTTTAAAGTCTCCTTAAATGTTGCATACCAAGAATTTGGTATCAAATTAATTGTTGTAATAAATCCCACAACTTCCAGTTGTTGGATGTAATATAACTTGTTCAGGTAAAGAGTTTTAGACTTTACCTAAAAAGTTGCCAATTTCAGCCCTGCATTTTTTTTGCTGCTGTGCTCTGATTGGCCAGCCTGCAGCAGATTAGTCAAGCTACCTTGATGAGGTGTGAAGTGGCCTGGCTTCACACAAAGGAATGTGCTTGTGGGAGAGAATCTCCCCTCAGCAGATGGTGAGGCAGGAAGGGGGAGGGCTGCCAAACTGGTCTTCAAAGGCAGAGAAGGACATTTGGAGCAACCAGCAACACCCCCACATCCTGCAACCCCAGACAACTAGGTGCCCCCTTGATTAGATTAGGAGAGGGCAGGAGAGGGGTGTGTTTATGATTTTTAGCCACACCAGTGGGTGGGCTCAGCCAGATGTAACCTCCAAAAATCAGATTCAGCCATGTTGGATTTTTAGAGAATGTTGCCTTTTGGGATGGATTTTTGCCACACTTCCCAGGAAGTAGTCATCACAGGGGGACGACCCTGTACCTGATTGGAGAACCAGGACCCCCTTGCATTTCACCCAGGAGCAAGGATAAAACTGGAAGACCTGCCCCCACACCTCAGATCCCCGCCAGATTTCAAGAAGAAAAGAACTAAAGGAGAAGAAGGACTGCCCTGCTGGACCCCTGGCCTGCACCTGGAACCTGCACTCAGAAGGACTGCACCAGCTGCACACTTGGGCTTCACCACAAAAAGGACTTTGCCTGGCTTCAACTGGTTCAAGGAGGGACTCCCTGTTTGCTACAGGTGAAAAATTGCTATCCAGAGTCCCCCTGCACCAACTCCTGAAAAGTGACCAGCTGACCACTGTCCAGTGGCCAAAAAGGAGTTTGCGCCAGGTGCATTCTGGGAGTTGAAGTCCGCACCCCCCAAGGACCATCTCAGAACTTCTGGACCCTTGGGGTGAGCTGTGGACCCCAAAAGAACCTTAAAAGAACATCTGTGTGAAGCCCCAGAAGTTTGGAGAAGATTTGAGAATTTTTGTAAAAAAGCTCCAGAGAGAGACTACCCGCCGCGGAAATTCTAGCCGGCTTGCCTCAACCGCGACCCGGCCTGACTTGGTGGTTCGTCCCGGTAAAGAAAAATCTCTGAAAAAGAGACTAAGGCCGAAGGTAAAAAGTTGACCGGGACCTCCCAGCCATCGTATCCGAGAAGGGCTCCACGGACTTCGGATCAAGATCCAGGTTTACCCCGGTCGAAGGATTTTCACCTTGAAAAAACGACTAAGTCCGAAGGTAAAAATCTCCACCGAGGAATCCAGCATCGCGTATCCGGACAAGGGCTCCAGGAGGTCGGATTCGACTGGCAGGTTCGTCCCGCTGAAGAAAATCTTCAAAATAAAGACTAAGTCAGAAGGTAACTTTTTAACCGTGGCCTCTCGCGACTTGTAGCCGAGCAGGGCTCCATCGCGGTCGGCCTGAAAATTTGACTTTGCCCCGGTCGTGGTGCAACCAGATGACCCGATTGGCGCTTTTTGTTTCTAAGCGCTAGAAAAATAATAATTCTTTAAAAATTCATATCTCCGGTTCCCTTTATCCGATTTTATTCGTTTTTGTGTCATTTTAAAGATAAAAATATAAACTATTTTTATAAATTGGTTTTGGATTTTTAAACTGTTTCCTGTGTTTTATTTAATTACTGTTTTGTGATATTTGAATGCTTTACACACTGTCTCCTAAGTTAAGCCTTGACGCTCATTGCCAAGCTACCAAGGGTTGAGCTGGGATTAATTTACTGAGACCTAACTGTACCTAAGTGGAGGTTGGTGGCTTGTTGCTAGGTGTAGGTACCTACCTGCCCTTACCAATAACCCATTTTCCAACAGTCGGGAACTGCAGTGCAATTTCTGGGCCCTATGGTGTACAATGGCCAATGGTGATTTATGCCAGCGTGACGGTATGCACCACAGCGGACGTGACTGCCATTTTCTATCTGATTCCTCACTTGTTTCCTGACCTTCCATAGGAGAGGACCTACACTGCATGTGTTGCTGTGGCCTGTGGCTGGAACCTACCATGGTCCCATCATTCACTTCAGAGGAATTGGAGAGACTGGTGGATGGGGTCCTACCCCAGTACCTGTTGGGCCTCCAGACCAAAAGGTGAGTACACTGTGGTCATGATGCATGTGGCATGAATGCATGGAGGTGTGTGTGAAGGCATCGTGTAAGGGGGAGGGATGTCCTCTTGGCTGGGTACACGTTGAGTGCTGGGCTATGTATGTACCAATAGTGATGGAAACGGGTATGGTGGTCCAGTCGTCTTACTAGCAGGACTGTTTGTGTAATGATGTTCTCCTGTCTGTATTGCCTCTGCAGGTCACCTGAGACGCTGGGCACAGAAGACTGCAGAGGCCCAGCTGGGGATGGCTTCCCAATGAGGAAGGGGTGCTCCTCGGACCCTGACCCCCCTGATGGCCTGCATACTGGCGGTGGCCTATCCAGAGCTGGATGGGCGCTTGAGGGCATCACAGCAGCCACAAGGGGGTGAGTACAGTGGCCATCATTGAAGGAGCCTGCACCAGCAGCTCTCAGAGACCACACCGCCTGCCGTGGGTGTGCACCCATCAGAGGATGCAGGGGCTGAGCAGGAGCCTCCCACGACAACCACCACAGTGCAGCCATCGGAAGAAGCAGGGGCTGAGCAGGAGCCTCCCACAACCACCTCCCAACAAGGGGGTGAGTACAGTGGCCATCGTTGAAGGAGCCTGCACCAGCAGCTGTCACAGAGACCACACTGCCAGCCGTGGTTGTGCAGCTGTCAGAGGATGCAGGGGATGAGCACGAGCCTGCTACAAACACCACCATAGTGCAGCAGTCACCTCCGGCAGACGTCATATGATCCAGCATCCATGGGCTGCTGTGCGGCCTGCCCCCACCAGAACCAGTGGGGTATTCACCCATCTGAGAGACAGTGGCCTTGAACTCCCCAGGACCAAGCACAGGGCATGTTGCCCCCTCCAGAACCAGTGGTCTTGTTTACGCATCCGGCTGAGTGGCCCCCCCACTTGCCTGCCTATTTGCCAACTGATGCCCCTGCAGTGTTCTCTCCCATGATGCAGGGATTGAGTGGGGCCTTGGACTTTGCTCTGTGGCCCCTGTGAATTGTGGACTGGGCAGTGTCCCTTTTTTTGTACATTTGTACATATCTGTTGCATTGCCACATCAACTTATTATTTTTGATGTTGATATTATTACAATCACTTTCGTCAATTCCTGTTGTCCTTGTATTATTCAGTCAATTATCAGGGACAAATTGTTTTCTTGTGCAGCTGGTTGTGTGTATGGTGTGTGGGTGGGGTGTGTATTGTGCTTGTGTGTGTCACTGTCATCCCCCCCTTGTGTGTTAGACTGCTGTACTCACCGTCATCGTCTTCACCTTTGTTGGTGTTCGTGGTGGAGCATGACGTAGAAGATCATCGGAAAGACTTGCAGTTCTCCACCAGCTTGTTGCTTATTATTTTTCCACACATCCACAGAGCAATTACATGAATTTCCACTCTTGGATGTTCATTATGGAAAGCAGGCCTCTGGTACTGTCATTTTGGACATCATGATTAAAATTTACATTAGGAGGGGTAATGGACACCCTATTGTTATTCCTCCTGACTGAATTTGCACAAGTTCTTTCTGCTGTTGAATTATTCCTAATATTCATTTTTTCAAATTTTTCTGCTGTAATTTACTTTTAAATGTAGGTTACACCTCTATAACTTTACCAAGTAATCCCAGTTTATCAATTTTCCCATCCTCAGCCAGCAATAATTCAGTTAGCTATATTAAATATCTTGACTAGACCACTATCCACATTTAGTCACTTATTTGGTCAAATGTTCAGCCCTGAAGAAGTCGAAGCGGTTACTTACCCGTGACGAAACACGTGTTGGCTTGGTTTTGGTTCAAAAACTGACTTCATCTCCAAGGAATGGATTGGTGGGATTCTAGCATCTGGAGAATTTTCTTCAATAAATCGTAAGAGTTGGACTACAGATTGAGGACTGATCCGTGGTCGATCATTTGGACTGTGAAATATTTCATTGGGATTATGTGAATATGTTTTTTGTATTACAATTATCTGAGTGCCTCACATAGGTTCACTATCCACATTTATTAAATAATCAAAACATTTAAAATGCATTGTCTTATTTTTCATAGTAGTTCTTGTAGTATACTTTTCTTGAGTAATCATATTTCTTCCTTAGGTATCTTCTTGATTGCCCCCTGCACCTTGGGTAGGCTTGTTGTTTTCTGTTTTCCGGTCTTTCCTGTAAACTCTGTCATTTGGTATCCAGATCACCTGAGGCAGCGGTAACGTCAGCACTGACATCCTCCACATTGTACTGACAGGTAATTGTTTCATTTTGCAGTGATGCCACTGTTAATTCCATGTTCCTTCCATTTCCAGACATTCGAAACTGGTTACATGCACTCATTTCTTGTGTGGATTCTACATTCTCTCGGCTGCACTTTCCACCAATGCTGTCTTCCTTTAGTGGATTAAACGTAAACTGCAACAATGACCCCAAATTGCCTCCTGAAGTGCCCGAGACTTCATCTCAGGTGCAGGCTGCACCTCGCTTCCACTAAAACAGTCTCAACCTTTTCCTGTATTGTTGCATACTCCATTCCTCAGCCAAAGCTGATATGCAAGATATGAGGAGCCCCTTGCAGTGCCATACAGGGCATTAATTGGCCACCTTCTGTTTGTGGCACAGGGATCTGCTGTCTTAGGATGCAGTCATTCACCTTCAAAAGTATCTCCATTTATAAAAATCAACAATTATGCTCTTCCACATCCTGTTCTTCTAACATTTGATATATGCAAGCATCTATATTCTAGAAACAATACAGGAGCAAGGCAAGGTTCAGCCTCTCCCATTTTTCAAACCTCAACTTGCATGAGATAACTCTCAATCACTTAACCATTTTTGTGAATGATAATATCAGTTTTAAGAATACTCAAACTTTTTCTTAATTTAAGAACGTTTAATAAAGTGGTCCATAAATCATTAAAACCAAATATAAGAAATGCATTACTAAAAATCATGTTACTCAAAAAAGGTAACAAATAAAATAAATATATAAAATTAGATACAAATAATATATATATATATATATATACACATACATATATATATATATATATATATATATATATATATATATATATAAACAACATTGATATAAAAAGTAAGCAATATTCAAATACACTAATATAACAAAAGTCTTTGAAAATAAATAAAAATGGATACAAATTTAACGCCTTACCTGCTGGGCCTTCCTCCCCCCAGTGCTGAGCTTTTTTCGCGCCTAGTCCTTCAAAAATGTTTGTCAACATAAGCTAGGCATGCCAAATTTGCATTCTTTTTTCCAACATCCTAGGGATTCTAAAGGTACCCAGAGTTTGTGGCTTCCCCAGGAGGAGACCAGGAAATTAGCCAAAATACAGTGAAAATTTCATTAAAAAAAATAAATTGGGAAAAAGGGCTGCTGAAGAAGGCTTGTGGTTTTTTCACTGAAAATGGCATCAACAAAGGGTTTGTGGTGCTAAAATCCCCATTTTCCCAGCTTTCAGGAACAGGCAGACTCAAATCATAAAACCCCATTCTTCAACACAATTTTGGCATTTTACTGAGACCTACCCCATTTTTAGTATTTTTTTGTGCTTTTAACCTCCTTCCAGTTAGTGACAGAAATGGGTATGAAACCAATGCTGGATCCTGGACAACTAAACATTTCTGAAAAGTAGACAAAATTCTGAATTCATCAAGGGGTAATTTGTGTAGATTCTACAAGGGTTTCCTACAGAAAATAACAGCTGAAATAAACAAATATTGGGTTTGAGGTGAAAACAACAGCAATTTATTTTTCCACGTTTTACTCTGTAACTTTTTCCTGCCATGTCAGATTTCTTAAAGCAAAATACCGTTACATCTGCTAGACCCCTCTGGTTGCGCGAATATAGAGGGCTTGTCGGTTCATCAAGAACCCTAGGTTCCCAGAGCCAGTAAATGAGCTGCACCTTGCAAAAGGTTTTCATTTTATACTGGGTATACAGAAATTCATTTGGTGAAATATAAAGACCGAAAAATAGGTATCAAGAAAACCTTTGTACTTCCAAAATGGGCACAGGATAAGGTGTTGAGAAGCAGTGGTTATTTGCACATCTCTGAATTCTAGGGTGCCCATACTAGCATGTTAATTACAGGGCATATCTCAAATAGACGTCTTTTTTACACACTGTCTTGTATTTGGAAGATTAAAATGCAGAGAGAGACATGGGGCAGTAACACTTGTTCTGCTACTCTGTGTTCCCTCAAGTCTCCCAATAAAAATGGTACCTCACTTACGTGGGTAGACCTAATGCCCGCAACAGGAAATGCAACATGGACACATCACATTTTTACATTGAAAAGCACTGTGTTTTTTGGAAAGTGCCTCGCTGTGGATTTTGGCCTCTAGCTCAGCCGGCACCTAGGGAAACCTGCCAAACCTGTGCATGTTTTAAAACTAGACAGTTTGGGGTGACTTGTGGGGCTCTCACCAGGTTCTGTTACCCAGAATCCTTTGCAAACCTAAATATTTGGCTAAAAAAAAACACTTTTCTCTCACATTTCGGTGATAGAAAGTTCTGGAATCTGAGAGGAGCCACAACTTTCCTTCCACCCAACATTCCCCCAAGTCTTCTGATAAAAATAGTACCTCACTTGTGTGGGTAGGCCTAGTGCCTGCGACAGGAATGGATCACACAACAGTTAATGTAGGTCCTTACATGAGGGCAACTGTTGACCCTGGGGTGATCCAATCCTGACGCAGGTACTAGGTACAGGCACTCAAGTGGGGTAGTGTTTTTATCAGGACTGGTGGGAAAACACTGGGTGGTAGGAATTTTGTGGATCTCAGCATATGCCTGTAGTTTGTATGACAAAAATAGTTTTTATTCAACATTTCAGCTTTGCAGTGTATTCTGGGTAAGAAAAACTTTGGGGAATCAACGCAAGTCACACCTCTGTGGACTCCCCTGGATGTCTAGTTTTAAGAAATGTCTGGGTTTGGTGTGTTTTCCTGTATGGCCGCCAAGCCCAGGACCAACAACACAGGTGCCTACCTTACAAAATCAGTTTAGATAATTTTGATGTCTCCACAATACGATTCGGGTGGTGGAATTTGGGGCTGAACTAAAGTTTGGCGCTCCCAAGAGAACACTCGCTTTCTGTGCTTGTCGCTGCATGCACCTGCTCTCCGGGTTGGGCTATTTTACCGTTGCACAATCTGTGCTTGCGAAGAGACAGGAGGACTGTACTCATCACCTCCCTCATAATCACTGGAAGAGGAGTTATCGAATGGGACTCCTCCGACTGAAAAATCACTCCCAGAGTCTGCGCCATTGTCCTATACCTCAGATGCTGTCTCAGTATCTGTAGTCTCAGTCTCTGATCCTACGTCTGAGCTGTCCCCTGTAACCCGAGTGAGGGCTTGAGCAGCAGTCATCCAACGAGATGCCATCTCTGCTACTGGCTAAACTGTTGCTCTAAAACACTAGCCTACGTAGACAGTCGCAACATTGCTGGTGTGTGTGATACGTGCAACAGTAGAGGTCATCTTAGCTTCGCTTTTTCCCTCAATCAGCACATTATTTCAAGACACTCAAAAAACACCTTGTCACATACCAATCGTCACAGTCTTTAGCACCTCTTGCGCCCAGTCCAACAATCATTATTGTTGCTCCCACTCCCATGAACTCCTCCTCAGATTCTCTCACTACCACCCAGCAAAAGTGCCCTTCATCTCTCCATAGCCCTCCCTGCACATACATTTCATTTGTATTATAGCAGAGGTAATGGCTGACTTTACTAATGTGCCCAGCTATTTACATAAAATACAGATTTGATCTTTGCAGTAGGCATATAAACCCTCTTCACTACTTTATGGCATCAAAACTGCCACTAGACAAAAGTCTGATCCTTTTGTAGCAGAAACATAATCACAAGACTTACTTGATTTTTTTTATTGCTGCCTAAAAGCTACAGTTGAAAAGAGTCAGTTGAAGTATGTGCGTTGCTTTGAAGATGCAAGCTGCAACTGCAAGACAACTGGTGGCGAATATATGTATATGTATATATATATATATGTAGATCACGTTTATATGTGGGTCTGGTTTTCCTGGGGGCAGATCGCAGCCCCCAGGGAATCCACACACACATTGATAAAGGTTGATAAAGGTTATCTATCTATCTATCCATCTATTTATATTTATATATATATATATATATATAGATATATCTATGTAGATATATATACATATATAGATATATCTATCTACATAGATAGATATATCTGTGTGTGTGTGTGTATATATATATAGATCTATATATTTTTTGATTAGTTGTATGGTTTCTTTGGGGGCCATAGTGGTCCCCAGGGAAACCATACAACTACTAAATAAATTACTGTCCTCACAGGGGGTCGCCCTGCCCACGGACAAACCCCTGTCAATTTCTTTAAAAAAAAAGATAACAATTGAGCCCCTGGGTTACGCGATTGGGCATGATCGCGCTCCCCCAGGGGACATCTACTTTTTATTTTTATAAAATATGCCCCTGGGACCACCCCCACATCCCCCAAATGAAACCCCTGGTGTCTAGTGGGGTTTCCTGGCCCTCGATCGCAGGGCAGGGAAACCGGTTCAGGAAGGCCTTGTTTGAAAGGGGAGAGTCTCCCCTTTCAAACAAGGCCTTCCCGAACGTCGGGAAGGCCGTTTGGGGTTGTTTTTCCCATCGGAACAGGAAGCGCCTTGAGGTCGCTTCCTGCTCCGACAGAGAAAACAAAACAGTGACGTCAGTGCACCTCACAACGCACTAACATCACAAAGGGGCAGGTGGGACACGGATGATCTTCTGTGTCTCCTGGGGTAGTTTTAGAAAACAAAAATCCTTGCGTGCGACGCACCCAAGGATTTTTAAACCCCATCCCTATTGTTGGGCACAGGTCGTGACCCGCACCAGGGAGGTAGTGTAGGTGTTGACCAGTGGCAGACGTCCACACTATAGGGATTACGAAGGAGGGAACAATATTTACAATTCTATATTCAAATTAATACACATTAAAACAATAAAACTCCATTATAATAACAATGAAAGCAAAATCGTTACTAGATCACCTTTAACATTGCTACTTCAACATTAACCAAATGAGAAAAAAGTTACAGTTTGGAGGAATAACATTTCTTTTGATGTTCAAATCTAATAAACGGCACGGAACTAAAAGGAATTTAGGAGTTAGATTTACTATTCCCACTCTTATCTAAGCCAAATTTTTGGTATGTTTTTCTTTAGTTTAGTCCTCATCACCAGTAAATGTATTGCACTTTTCTCTTTATTTCTGCACCAGGCCCTTGAACAAGTGCACATTCACGTGTTGGTGGATAGATGGGCATTTTCCATATCTTGCATGTATTCCAATGTAATCATAGGACTGTTGGTATATTCTTGCTGTATCTCCTGTTTCAGTCTGACTCTATTTATCAATGGTTGCCAAAGATCAGTGTTTATATTGTTTTGTACTCAGACACTGTATATCTAGTTTAATGCTATAAACAGCCCCTCTTATTCATTACTAGACTGTTAGAGAATTCAATACAGTCAATGCTTTGTATATTTCCCTTCTTGCTAGCATCATCAAGACAAAACAGCTTTTACTTCTGAATATTGAGACAGACTTTTTAGCTTCTTTTTAATAAGAAGGAAGCTTGTTGTGATAGTCTGACTTCACTTACGTCATCCCAGAAGATTTTCTTCTTGGGCATCCAAACAACTTATTTTGGTCACCTACCGCCAGAGCCTCACATTTGTAAGAGGTGTATCTTTGATCCTTCACCATCGCAGGTATTTTTGTATGGTTAAGTATAACTTATATAATGTAAAGAAATTGATAATTTTTAAGGTATCAATAGAATGCAAAGTGCTTAAACATACTTGCCATATTGGTTATCACTCTACAAGCATCTTGACTATATTGCATAGACTGACTCATTCTATTTTCGTCTGCTGACCATAAAGCAGGGTATAACTTTGACATTTCTTTCTTCCTAGCCTTGGTGTCTTGTATTTCTGCTTCTATCTTCTTGAGGTCTTGTTGACTAATGTTGAGAAGAACACCAAGATGATAGCACATAGGGATACATCTATATATATTTTTCTTAGTGTTCTCGCTAAAGGTTATCCAATTAGTCTGGCATTGGCTATCAAATTGCTTCATTGTAGTATCCCAGTGTCTATCAATGGTTTCCAGTATCTATCATGCACTTTGATGTAACTAGAAAGAACCAAATAGGAGTTATTGTATTGTAGTACTATGTACCCAATCTAATCCCGAGGTTATAACATGCACTCAGCAACACTGTTAAATGAAACTCTTTAAAATGTTTTGGAGCTCAAAATATGTATGAAAAGGCTGCTCATTAGCCTTTTTTTATGGGATGATATACTTGTCCCCTACCAGAGTGATCTGTTAACTGAAAGGCCAAGATAAAGTAGCATATATCTAGGAGCTGTAGACCTCCTTTCTCAAGTTTTCTTCTTAACTTTTCTCACAATAACCTATTGCCTTTAGATGCCCAAACTGCTTCTGCTGCCTTGAATGTTTTGAATATATTTTCTCTTAAATTCTAATGGCATACAAATGAACAGGAATTGAAGTTTACAAATAATGCACACCTATCTTAAATTTACTTCACATAAGACTGTGAAAGGTTTTGTTCCTTTCTTAGCAATATATTTATGTATTTCAATATGCTAATTAAGGTCTTAGTTGGAAGCTTCTCTATGTTCTGTGTGAAGATGCTCCTTAAATATTTATGTTTTTTAGTTGTTCTGTTCTACAATCCAATATGCTGTCCAATTTGCTAAACCTTAAATCTTATCCTTTTTGGTTGATATACTGAAAATCTTCTAAACTCATTGACAACATTCTATGCAAGTTGTATGGTCTGTTAGGCTCCAAAGTGTATTCAAATAAATCATCAGCTCAGACTGATAGCTTCTGTACAATAACTCAGACATTCAAACAGCTTAGTATCAGGGCACTCTCTTATTTGTTGTGCTAATGGTTTAATATAGATATCAAATAGTAGTTAGGATAAAGGATATTCCTTTTGTGTCCCTCTATACATTCTCTGTAAGATTTTCATTACTTAAAACCTTAGCACCAGAAACTCATCTCCATATAGGCCTTAAGTCATTGGGATGAATCTAGAAGTTACTTGGATATTCCCACAGATAGATCCTGTCAACCCTATCAAAAGCCTTGACTGCATCTAACTTTATTACTTCTAGCAGTGTTTTAGGGCTTCTACCTACAAGATCAACTGCGTCCACCAATAAACGTGTAAGATCATGTAGCTGCATTACATGGGTAAGCCCCTTCTTATCATCATGAATCATTTTCTCAATAATGGATGATAATTCCTTTGCCAGTGTGCAAGCAAAGATTTAATAATCTGAGTGGTAAGTAAAATCCAAATTAGTCTGTCATTGTCATTTCTTTAGGGTCTAATTGGGTTTAATTTTCAAGGCATTTCCTCATTTAGGTGTAATTCACACTTCCTGACTTACCCAGTGCAAAACAAACTCAGACTATTGAATTTAATCCCAGAGAGCCCATTTGCCAGAACGTATGTATCTATATTAGGGTCTTTCCTAAGTATAATAGCTTCTCTTTTGTATTTTCTTTTGCTGCTGGTCCATGCATACCATCTGCTATACCCACTTATTTAAATGTGCGTTTGCACTCTATGCTATTCAAATGCAACTTATGCTAGATTATCACAAGGGGTTCAAAGTGTTTTAGAAATTCTACAATTCTTTGCTGCTTACTTTTTGTATGCAGTCCATTGACATTCCATGTCACAAACATTATCTTCCTATCTATTTCACCATCCATTCATAGATTTCTTATTGCCTTGCTTAGTTGGTCTGTTACATAAGACTAGAGGACTATGTATATGTTCGAATTTTTCCACATGCTCCCCACCCAATGTGGCCCGCTCCCTCCAATACGAAACCCTTGCCTGTTGCTTGCCACTTTAAGAGAAGATGTCCCTATTTAGAACTCCTTCTTTGTTTGCCATGAATTTCTTGCCTGTTTAACAGAAGGCACACTTAGGGTCTGATTTAGATATTGTTGGACAAGTTGCTCCATCACAATGGTGACGAGTAATCCATCCATCAAAATCTAAATCCTATAGAACATAATGGGATTTAGATTTTGGCGGACGGTATGTACTTCAAATTTCTGATGGAGTAATCTGTCCGCCAATATGTAAATCAGGTCCATCATGTTGGCTTTTCTTTCTCTATTGCACCTGTTCTGTGACCCATTAAATATTTTTCTACATCTATTCAACAAAAGCATCCTCTTTAACTGCTTCTATTATATTGCATATTTTATTGTTCCACATAGTTTTTAACATGGCTAAAAATGTCCACTGAACTTTAGCCCAACCTTTTGTACCTCCTCCATTCTCTGACCAAGTGCCAATTGCCTCTTTTCTGTAGTACGCATATATCCAAACTTACAGTGTTGGAACAGTTTTGTTACTGGTCAACCTGCCCGGAACATTGCAATATGCACAGTGAGGACATCGCCGCCATGGTGGGGGTGTGCTCGGCGTGAGTTTGGTGGTCCTGCAGAGGAACAGCCAAACTCGTAAAGAGCCAGAATATTTTAAACAGTGGACATTTCAGGGTAACCACCCAGAATTACAACTAATAGGGTACACAGTGCATGTTGTATTTAATCCAAATGAGGTTACGGTGATGGTAGTTTTAAGTTATACAGTGTTTCTGGCCCTGTCGATAGAAACATGGCTTGGACTACTCATAAAATAGACTGAGAGAGAACTACAGAGTTTGGCAATTTAGGCAGAAAAAATGTAATCTCCTAGATGTAATTTTTCAAAAGGCAAGATTTCAATTCAGAGTTGGATTTTTGAGGGAAGGCTTCCCCCCTTGAAAGTCTGAAGTATACCTTATAGGAATATAAGTCTGATGTCATATAGAGGTCAAAGTGCAATGCATAGGACCGGAAATGAAATTCTCCAGGCAACAATGCGCTAGTGGAGCGTATGCAGGGAATGGGTGATGTGACACCAGCATCGAAGCTTGTAGAGGGACTTGCCCCTGTGTTTTCAAACTTTGAAATTCTTCATACCAGTTGGTCACAGGCCTTTACACGGAGTCAAATAGGGTCAAAGGAAGATATATCACAATATATGTTTCATGGTTACTTTCCAATTGATATTTTTCCAATCACAATGGTGCTGATTACTAGGTCTGGGTAAAATGTTAATTATGCTAGAGTAAGCTAAGTCATTTTGGTACATTTGTGCTACTCTTGTGACACATAGTTATGAAACAATTACTACATTATGCACCCTCATGTATTTCATAATAACCCGAGGGCCAAATGTCTACCTCAAGAGCACAGGAAAACAATGGCTGCTGGTCAATGCTGTTCATGTACTTGTTGCCCTAGCACAACATGCATCCTCTTTCCAGCTAGGAAACAACCATCTTGTGCCTGATTCCTACCCCGCCCCACTTCCTCATCCCAATGTTTGCCCTCTCTATTTTGTTGGCATTTGAACTTTACCTCTGCTAAACAGTGGTAATGCGACTGTCCTCTCATTTTAACCATGTAAATATTAGCTTGAACCTGATTAACACAATTAACTTTAGGCTTTTAAGGCTATGGTTATGATGCAGAAATATACTCCTGGCATGAAAAGTTAAATGCCACCTGTGGACTACAGTACCTATTGTACCGTCCACTACAGCGGCAGTGAAAACAGGGCTGTAGGCTTACCCTGCACAGCCTGACAGCAGCAGATTGAACCTTGCTGCACAGACCTGCCAAAATCACCCATTGGTGGATGGGGAAACCTGATTTTAAACTCACCACTATGCACACTTTTTGGAATGGAAGGTAGGGTGCATAATATTTAAAAATGGAACATGTGTGACATTAGAAATTACAAGTTTCCCCAGCGATTAGGCTCAAAACAACATCACTGGCCAGGCTAAAAGTGTAACTGACCTAAGGAAAAAGTCAAGGTATAAAATATATGCTTTAATCTATAATGCTTGCTCTGTACCAGCTACAGACTCCATTCAAAGACTTATTTTTATTTTTAATAAAAATCCAATCTAATGGAGAAGTAGGATTTTTATTTAAATTTATTGGATATTTAACATTTGAAAGTTACCTTTACTCTGTCTGAAGCGCCTGGGTACTAATTTGAATTAGCTCTCCAGCCACTGCCCAGTCAGTACTTAGCCTTTTTGTGATGTGAAACTTCTTCCAGAGAAGAGACAAATGCCTGGGTGTGTGGAGATGTTTTCTTTCCCCTGCAGGAAGACCAGTTAGTGTGGACCATGGAGCTTCATTAACTTCAAGTGGCATTCTCTGTCACATACAAATTTGGTGTTCAGTGACATCTGTAAAGGCCCAGCATTTGTTCCTATAATCATTCTAGCATCAAACAGGTAGGAGGAAAGCTACCCCTATAAACTGTTTTGAGAGACTGCAGAAGGGTGGACTACTTAATACCCTGGCCATACCTCTGGTTGGGTACAGAGACTCTGCACAAGGATCGAAGGGTTCCTCCATCTTGGTTTCGAAAGTGAGTTTCACTGTGTTATTGCTTGTAGTAGGGCAAACAGAAGCAATTGGCAAAGTTGGTGTGTTGCTGCCGGGAACTTTTATGTCCTTGGGTAGGAGTGTCCAAGAGTCACCTCCTCCCACTGGCTGGTGACAAACATGAATTCGGCACCAAAAGGCACCATTTTTAGAGCACTTACTGGACCTGCAGAAAATCAGAAAAGGACTGCACCGGCTGCTGAGAGTGAAAAAGTTCTGCATTGGGACTTAAAGGGAATTTCAAGGCTTTACTTAAAAAAAAGTGACATGGGGCCTGATTATGAGTCTGGCAGTCTTTAGATCGCCAGACTCGTGGTGGTGCTTGGACCGCCACGCACCTGGCGGTTCGTCTGCCAAATTATGACCCTGGTGATCGGACCACCAGGGGACTGCCGCCGCCACCAGGAACACTGTTCCCGACAAGTAGGTGGTGGGCAAAGTCCTGCTCAGTCATGGCAGTGCTGAAGGCAGAACCGGTGTTCTGATCATAATTTCATTTTCCTCCAGCCTTTTCATGATGGGGACCCCACTATGAAAAGGCTGGCAAAAAGCCAGTGTTAGGGACCACAGGGGGGGCCCTGCACTGCCCATGACCATGATGTGGGGAGTGCAGGGTCTCCCCTTAGATTTCTGAGATTTTCGCCAGTCAACCCAGTGGAAACCTTGTAATAGGGCTGGGGCTCCTCTGCGGTTTCTTCTCCACGAGTCTGGCGGTCCAGGTTTCGACTGCCAGGCTCATGATGAGGCCCAAAGTGTCCTTCTCAAGTAGGACCTATAAATCAGAAAACATTTTGACGTCCAGACTTTCACAAGGACCCATCCTCTTGTTCTATCTGACCAGGACCCCATTGAAATCAGAATCAAATCACACCAAGGTCCCAGACCATCTGTTCCATAGACTCTCTTTGGCGCTTTGTGTTTTTTTATGCTATTTTTACTTAAAACATAAGAAATTCATACCCCAGGTTACCCTTTTTGGATTCCTGTTGCTTTGGTGTCATTTTGTTTAGTAAATTTTGCTCTATTTATTTAATTCATTTTGGAATTTTGATGGTGTTACATTTAAACGTTGTTACATTTTTAGCACTGCATAAATACTTAGCACATTGCTTCTGTTTTCAGCCCTGTCTAGTCTGGTCTATTGCTGCCAGGTGTTTGAGCTTTGATTCATTTATTGACTTTAAAGGTTCACCTTAAGGAGTGTCATTATTCCTTAATGTGTGCAGTCACCCCCCCAAATAAGAATCTGCTTTCTTCTGTTGGCATAGCTGTAGATGTTTTGATTGAAACATTATAACCACTAGTGATAAGTGATATGTACACAGGTTTGTCCCTTTAATGTACTACATTTAAAGGCATTCAGGGTCTAAGCCTGTCACATCTTCCTTCCACCTCATGTGTCACAGACAGAATCAAAGATAGTTCCCATCTAAGCAGAAGAACTCCACAACCACTACTGCATAACTAGACGAGCAAGGCCATGAGCACAACAATGCTAGAGTAGGTTTGCAATAAGTTTATTGAATTAATCAAAGATTATAATAAAAATATAAAATATCAGAATCAGCACAGTTTTTAAGTGATTGGAAAAAGCTCTAAAACCATAGCATATTAAGATCAAAGTATAAAAAACAAATGACCCGGATCTGGGCACAACTAAGTTCAATGCAAAATATGAATCACAAAGTTGATGCTTTATAAGCCTAGTCTAAATGTTTATTTGTCATTTTACTCTGTCCTAGGCACTATCACAGTATTTAAGCATCTGTACAAAAGATCTTGTTTTGGCTTTATGAGAGTCAATAGCAGTTACCTGTTCTTAGATACAAGAGTTTAGGGCATTGCATAGATATGCAGAAATATATGATTTGAAATTAATGAATAAACGTAACTTATTTGAGTCTAGATGCAAAAGAAATTAGATCAGAATAAAACATCAATTTACCTAATTTACAAAATGAATACTTTGTAATCCTAGCCCAATATCATTGACATTGCTGTTGTACCGGAGTCACTAATACTGTCACTGTGTGAAGCAGCCTCTACAGTAGTTAGTATTTAACAGTCTAAGAATCCATAGGAGATTATTTTTCTTAAACACAAGAATTTAATGTAAATGCGAGAAATGTGCAGAAACATGTAACTTAGGATCAATCAGGTAAGGAATGTACTTCAATATAGATACAGATGGAATCAAATCAGGGAATGAAGATGAGTGCTAAAATCAAGAAGATATTGCTTAGTAGGCCTGATCTAATAATTTCATTAGTATTATTATTGCGCTATATTTCCTAAGACTAAAACAGTATGCAACAGCCTCCACAGTGGATCTTAATTTTGCCTTATTACAAATAAGTTTCAGATACTTTCTTCTTAAATACATACGTTTGGGCAAATATATAAAATGTGCAGAAGGGATTTGGTTGCGAGTCTGCAATGCCAACAAACAGTTTTATCTTTAAATACTAGAGTACGAGAGAAGACATGCAGACTTCTGTCAGGCTGCTTGTCTAAGTCCATAATTCAGGTACACAGAAAAGCTGATGAAGTGAGAGGGGTGACTCCGCCTTTTGAAGGAGATAGTGACATATTCCTGAAATAATAGTGTTATTACCACTTCTGTTTACTGGATGCTTTGTAACCAACACCTACAATTTCTGGTATCAGGAGTTGTTCAAAGAAAATGCTGAGATAATGACCAGGAGTGAAGCCATATCTGCCTTTCATGTTTTATCCATTTTATTCAGCTTGCTTGGTGACCTAGTGACTTAACACTGTATGTCTGAAAAATGGTTGCTGATTGATTGAAAGCAGTGATGTAAAGTTCCTAAGAGCTTGGACCAGAGTCACTTGTTATTCAGCTCAACTGCTGAGATGTCTTTTTGGCTGTCTGTAGATAAGAGATCACAGATATGGCCAGGTGGCAACTTAAAAATGTAAGATCATGCAGAGCCCTAATCTACAGCAGCAGGTGCTGAATATAAGCTAGTCTATTACATGCTTGTTAAGTCAACATGCCTTCTCATGCCTCCAACTTCAAAGTGAGCAAAATATCTGCCTGTTCTTCTAGGTGAACTGAATTCACTGTTGTTAGTAACACACCCAGGTAACTGGGTGAAGCATGGCTCCTCACTTCAGCAATCTCGTGTGCCTTTTGTATATGTTGGCTCAGGTCTCAAGAGGTAAACTTTCTCCTATCCCGCACCAAACAATAAGGCAACCCAATGCTATGACTTGTTACTCAAATCATTGAGCCAAACCTGCAAGAAAGACAAATGCACTTTGGTTATACCTCGCCTAAATGGATCATCAAACAGCAGCACTTCATCAGCAGAGCGCAGGAACATCAGGAGCATCCCGAAACAACATCAGGACATGAAGGGAATCAGTTCAGCAAATTGGGCCTAATATGACTGAAACTGATAGAATCATAGGCAAGGAGGTAAATCACACCATCTGAACAGAACTGAAACTAGATGAAATAACATAACTGATAAGGCGCTCAGAACATGGGGAACTAGCTTATATCACCTAAAACATTGTTATATTAAAGCCTCAAAAGTTACTAAACCTCTATTGGATAGTTTGCAGTCAATTATCTTTTTCTGCACATCAGATGTATCTCTTCCCGTTTTCTGCAGCTATGATTGGATCAACACTTTCACTCCTCTCGAACATCAACTTCCATGATTAATTACATTTAAAACTACTGGAAATATAAAACGTTTAGCACGGAGCTCCTTTGTTTAGTTTGTATGTTAGCTCATCTCAGGAAATACAAATGTTACAAGCAAAGGACATAACTTTTCCACAGTGTGCAAGTCACACAGGGTGCTTGAAAAACATTATTGTTGCAAAGCTGCCATTCTTTTTAAAACAACATGCCTCTGGAAAATTACAAACATGTGACCCTTTAAACTAGTGCTAAGCATGAAGAACAAAACATTTCATAATAAGTTTGTAAACCAACCAAATCTTTTAGTACACATTAATGATAACCTTGTCAGTATATTTAATTATGCTTAAGGAAAAAACATTTTCAATAGTTATTATTTATTTTCATGTCAAACTAGGTTGTGGCTGACACCAGGGTGATCATATTTTCCAAAACACATGCCCTAAGTCTCTTCCTAAGAGTGTGAGACCGGATGTAAGACCTAAGGCTATTCTTAACTCAACAAAGGTTTCTAAATATGCAAAATATAAATATGTGTTTGAGCCTTGCTTGCAGTACCACTGTATATGAATATTTTGCAACTTTTCTGGCTGTGAATCTTACACCACAAGTGCTGATGTCCACAGAATAAATAAAGCTTAAGCTGAGGTTCTAGCCCTAACGTGTCATACTGGACAAGTTTATGGAACTACTGAGAATGACAGAAGATGACATATAATTGTTTCATGATATGCAGAAAGGATGGTTGTAATTGAGAGACAATATTCAAGCAATCCAAGAACATGAGACTCAGTACAAGGAGTACTTAGATCAGAACAGCCTAACAAATAACTTGTAACAGCCAAGGATCACATGTAGAACACAATGAACATCTCATATTCAAAACAGGACTAGTAGGGTCTTCTCTGTCCCCTTCATCCATGTCTGCTCAAAAGCCTGGGGTCATAATTGACACAAACTCAATTGGTTCCACTAAAGGCATGTCTGCCCCTCAGCACCTACCACCAAACACCATTGCAGTGCCCCAAATAGACACCTCATTTAACATTGATAGTATTATTGTACAATGATAAGGTTGTTTTCATTGTTGTTCATTGTTGCATGTTTAAAGTATATAGTTGCTATATGCCCTTGTTCATTCAGGAATCTATTTACCTGACATATTTGTTTGTTATACTGTTGGTTAGAAGTAACATTGTTTTTCATATGATTGTACATGTCATAAATTGAAGAAGCTGTGTGCCATGTTTGACAACGTGAGTCTGTGATGCTTGTAGATATTTCACCATTTATAAATAAAGCATTCTTGCTATAAGCAAAACAGAAATGTACAACCGGTGCTACATCGGATTTCTCACAAGTGACCCATGGGCAATATTCACTCTAGTTTGTTTGGCATGATAAGGCAGTCCTGTGACATTTAACAAATATTCTATGCATGCATATGTCTGGGAACGTGTTATTTGTGGTATCATTGATTAACAGATACTGTTAGGACGATTGTATGGAGTGTCGCTGTTAGTATTGCCCGTGTACTATGTTTCCTCATGTAACCACAGTGAATGACATGCTGGCCTTTTCATCTTTGGCTTTGAGTTCATGTTTTTGCTCTCCCATCGACTAACATCTACTGTACTATCTGCAAGGCCATTAGAATCATGCAGCAAGGAAGTACCACATTTTAGTGGCAACGCTGAGTTAAATTATGCAGCAAGAAAATATAAATTATGTGGCATAATATGCCACATTCTATTATATTCCATATAATTTTACTATTTTGTCATTGTAGCACACATTAATACTATCTGTGCAAATTATTGATCTTATTAGAACCAGTTTAGCACATCAATTCAACCTATATCTGGAAGGTGATCAGCTCACCTTTGTAAAGAGTTTGCCACTATGTGGCACTGCGTGACTTTCTTGTGTGGCATTTTTTAATAAACTTTGATTCATTAGAGCTGAAAAGTTTTTTTGTGGAAATATGCAAGTTATGCAGTTGATAGCTAATTATATGGATAGTGTGGTGAATCCATAGTTAGAAGTAAAATGTTCCTGCCAGAACATCACATAATTTCAATGGCTCTGACTTAAGATACTATAAACATTCAGTAGGTTTGTGACCTTAAGCTACAAAGTAATGACAGTGTTAAGATGTACTGTGCTCCAGACAAAAAAATATTATTTTGCTAACTTGAGCACTGCCTGGACACTGGAAAAAGCAATTTTCCAGCCTTAATGAACAACTGCTAGGTGTGCCATCCCTCCTACATAACTCACTTTGTGGGCCCTTTTTTCCATGTTAGGTATGTAGAAGTGCATGGTGATGTAAAATTTCTCAATGAAGATATTTATCTGTGGCTTTCTGAAATTCTTCTTAAGATTTGTGCTTTGTGTCTGTGGCCCAAGAGGTGCCAAATGGTCAGAGACATTTTTGGTTGGCGTGCAGGGAGGTTAAAAGTTCTTATGTCATTGGTTGGAACTACTGTATAAGTTCCATTTGTGTTTGTTAAGTGGGCGATACAATATGATATTCTCACTCTTTGAAATTTCTAGCACTATGTAGGTTATGAGTGTTAAAAAGTCTCTCTGTATGAATATTAGGCTCAGCAGCAGGGCCAGTTCAGTGAAAAAACAATAATATGTGTTTGACTAGGTTAGCTTCTAAGTAGGGGGGCCCAGATAGGCCCTACAAGTTGAAATGTGGTTTATTTGTCCTGGGAATGTGGTCAGCCATTTGCTTCTTTGCTAAGGGTAACAAAAACTCGACTCTACCAACAGCCTTCCTCTGCCGTGTGTACACTCCAGTCATAAAGTTAATGAATCAATATAACAAATTCAGGTATGACTGTGTTTGTTTTATTTTATCTTTTTTTGAAAGGTAAAGTGCTATTTTTACATCAATTTTGCTTTGGTTCCAATGCTTACTTTCAAGTTTGTCTTTTGAATTATGAGTAATCATGAGTAATTCGGTGTCTGTTTCTTTGCTTTTTTGCCTTTTAGCTGTTTTTCTGCTAGTAGAGGATGCACATATAACAAGGAGAAATACATATTTAGTATAGTGTTAGTTCATTGTTATCATAACTTATTTTTAGTTAGCATTCAGTGATTTTTAAAAATACTTTGGGAGTATTTGGTTTATTAAAGTGTTGCAGTCTTCTTTGGTATATTTGTAATAACCTGTCCTGCTATAATGCTTTTTTAGAAAGCCTTTTGTTGTGCATTTGTGTGCCCTTTTTATGCTGATTGTTAATTGGAAAAGCTTTTGTAGTTGCTAACTGTTTTCATGTTTACTTTGATTAGTTGGTGAATAGTCTGAATTTTTTAACCATTTATGGTAAACGCTATTTAGTGTTTTCAGTACTTAGTTTATGTATATTCATTTTATTTTGACTTTTTTATGTGTATCTTTTTAATGTAATAGTGCCTGCTTCATTTAGAAATATGTTGCATTTTTTGGTGTTCAGTATTTGTGATTGTTGTTTTGTTTCCTTAGATTTAAAGTGTATAGACTATTTCTTTCTTTAGTTTTGTCTATGACAGTGTTGTATTTTAGATTGTTTTTCTACTATATTTGTTTCATTAATATGTTTGTATCTCCTATTTGAAAATAGAATGCTAATATTTGTTTTTTACTTTTTGGCTATATCTGTGTATGCCAATGTTGTTTTCTTGACATAGTGTCACACATCGAGCATTGAGCCTTCCAGGGTGCTCCATGGAGCACTGTCATGATGATGCTGAGTGGATTTCTCATCCCTTGCTGTAACACCTTCAGCAGTGCATGCCTTCTCCTGGTGAACTTCTTGTTGGTCTTTGAATGGAGAGCTCTGCCTGTTCCTACAGGACATGGTTTTCCAGGTTATGCACATAGTCTTTCTTAAGGCTTTGTACCCACAATTCTGAAGTTTCCTTCAGAGTCTAAGCCTTGCTTGTTATGAGACTTTAAACAGAGAGCTTTCCACATTTCTGCATGATCTGTGTATGTGTGTTAAAGGATGCATGTACAGTTCTTTCTTTAGACTTTGGACCCTGAACTCTGTTTTCCTGCAGAGACCAAGGTCTGTTTCAGCCTTTGAAACTGCAACTCTCCATGGGTCTGCATATTATTTGTACAGATTCTGTGATGCTGGATATTTGCTTGAAGTTGTTTGGGGGGGTGGAGTGTTTGTTCCAGGTTGTCTTAGGGCCTGTGCAGTGTGGATCTCTATCTACTTTCGACTCTGCTCATATTTGCAGTTGAAGTCTGCATGATGTTTGTGAACAGTCAGTCTCCAGGACCTGCTGAGCTTGTGGTGCCCAGTCACTCCTGTGGAGTTTTAGATCTGCCCTACTGGGACCAGGTCATAATACAAATATGTGGTGCAATAATAAGAAAGAATGTGTAATCATCAATACATCAGTGAAACTCTAAATCAATCACTGGAAGAAGAATCTGTAGTGTGGTCATTTTTATGTATCCTTTGCATGTTTGCTTCAGGCATTAGGCCTTTGTGCACTTTGCCCTGGATGTATTTTATTCCTTTGCTTGCAGCATGGAGCCTCTGTGCACTTTGCTCTAAATGCATTTTATTCTGCTTCATACTATTATTTTTCAAATAGCTTGTTTTATTTTTATATCACACTGTTTAGCCTACTTCAGCACTGGAGTTCTCAATAACACATTCTTGCTCACTCTGGGCTCCAGTCAAGGATACAGTCTGGTACATTGCCGATAGACGTGGTAGGAGTTTAGTCTTTGGATACATTCTTGCGTAGGGATGTTTTGTGATCACACTGACATGTTAGTTATAAAAACACTTCCTTGTCCTAATACACGAAAGGGGGAGATTCTGACCAGGGAACCACAACTAGACGCTGACTGCCCTGTTGCAGATGCTGAACCAGATCACAGGCCTTTGCTCAGGTAGGAGGGTTGATGTCTTCCCGGGGAATCTGAAAGGCAAGTTTGTAGCTTAATATGCTGTGCTCGAAATAGAACTTACTTAGAGAGCGTGAAATCTATTAACACTTTGATAGCGTTGTTTTTATGTTTCACTCTCATTGTGACTATTTCAATCCTACTGTGTTGTATGGTTCTGGTTATTGCGGCTCACGCCTTATTATCTAAAATGCAGTCGTTTTTATTAAAAACAATCTATAAAACTTCAACTGCCTTTCTCATTTGTATATGAGATCATACTGTAAATGAGAGAGCTGGTTGGGACCTGAGTGACCACGACTTCCCTGAGAAGTTCTAAAGATGTCATGCACTCGGCTGCCCAATGATCCCTTCCCCTTGGGAGAGATCAAGCACTGCTAGTTAGCCGGAGCAAAACAGGATTGAAGGTGACAGAGGTCCTTCTAAGTGGGTCAGACTCAGTCCCCCACACCAGGAACGACCCTGTTACCTATAAATCCAGTAGTCTCATTTAGGATAATGAGAGCCCACGCGACAAATCAATTTCGACATTTCTTTTAATGATATTTAATCACATGATAAAATGGCCTAGATTAGACAATATTAGACATGTCAAAACACTTCTAGACAAAATCTACATGACATACAAAACATATAGGATAGACATAAGTGTGCATAAGTAAACAAAAACAATTATTCAAACATTTCAATTAATCAAAAATGTACTCCAATCATCCTTTCACTCTCAGAAAAGATGTGGTAATGATCTGTACTTTATAGATTAATCCACATAAGAGACGGTTGCATCATGGTCTCATCGGACAAATAATATTGTTCCTTTTTTCAAAAAGGATGTGTACCAAGGTCATTACTTATAGATATAATTTAAAATTTCTAGCAACCTCTCCAAAACAGAAAAGGTCAATGCTTTTTTGCCCCTCCTAATTGTGGGCCTCTTTAGGACCATAGGAGAAGGAAGTACCTGATAAATGAACAAAAAGTGAATTACAAAAAAGAAACATAATCTAAAAATCTTAAAAGTCAATTTATGTTGCAACAGTCCAACCCTTGTAATGTCTCAAGTGCAGCTGATACTGAAAATAGTGAAAATCACTCCACCAATGGAACCCTTTTGAGGTAAAAGTACAACGTATTGATTGTGTTCAGTACGTGAATAGCTTTTCAGTCGGAACATGAGCCTATGAGTTATAATTACCTATTTAGGCCAGGATGTTCCAAAAATGCCAAATACCGGAATTGGTAGAATTTAAATAGGCCAAGACCTAAAAGATAATAAATATCTGTTCTTTCTGAATACACAGAGTCAGGTTAACTTGGAATTCATCGAAGGAGTCGATCTATAACTAGCTTTACTCTGGTGACTTACTTTATTAAAGAGGTGCAGTGGCTACCCAAGAATACTCCTGTCATGGATCACTGCTAAATTTTCTTCATAGTTCAGTTTGTAAAGCAGAACTGTGTCTGCCTATTCAACAAGTGGGCACCTCTCTTTAGCGTGTCTGTACCTGGTTGAGAGTGCTTGTGTCAGTTGCATCAAACGTCAGTAGTCCGTATCCCACGTTTACCCACAACCAAAGAAGGACAAAGCTATTGATGATGTCCTCCACATGAAAATAAACACAACAGGATAGCATTGATTCCGACCATCTTAAAGTGGAGGTATAATTAATGAGTTCAACTAAGGGTCAGCTGTCCATCTGTCACCCACTTTACTAAGACATGATAGTTGAAATGGGAAAATAAGCACAAATGTAAATATATGATCTCAAGCGCAAAAAATCAAGCTAAGGAATCGGGGGAAGGCGGCCATAGTAAGTCTAGCTAAGTCTACCAGGGCAAGCTCTAAGACTACTATCTGTAAATTCATGTGCTTCTATTTCGAGGATCGTGTATCAAGGCTTAGGCAAAGGAAAGTGCAAGAAATTAAACTGGGAGAAAGGTTTAGTAATACATTCCCACAAAAGTTTTGTTATAAACCATTGTTCATACTGTATGTCAATATAATTATCAGACAGTTAAAACAGAAACCACAAGCTTGACAGAAAATTTGAAACCTCCTAAAATATAGTAAAAATACCTAATATACAAATTAAAACTTCCCTTTATAGAATGGAATACAAAAGGGGACTAGATTAAAGTCCACATTTCATCCAGATCAATAAGACTATGTCGAGCTGTTCCATATTTCTCGATGAATCTCGCTTCCATTTTATCGAAGATGGTTGATGCAGATTGTCCACTTTGATTTGCACGTGCTACAAAAATACTGTCCACAGATATCATCCAGCTTGTGGTTCAATTCTCTGTAGTGTTCCATTAAAGGTGTTCCCTTTGTTGCACATCTGATTCTTGATCAGTGTTGGAGAATTCTTGATTTGATTGGTTGTGGCGTTTTTCCTATATATACTAGCACACAAGGACTTTTCACACAATAAATCACATTTTTAGTGTTACCGTTGGAAAAAAATGACTGATAGTGTATTCTTCCTTTCAACAGTACTTGTTTAGTTTCACTAGTGAATTGAGAGGCCACACAATTCTTGCATTCATAATGACCATTCAAGGAAGGTAGCTGAAGCATCGTCCTAAGGCCCTTCTTCTTTTCTGTGGGGAATGCAGCATTAACCAAATGCTCTCATAGTTTTCACGCTTTCTTAAATGGAAAGAGTAGTTTCCGAATGCCCAATGAGGTCAGGAGTCCCCATTTATTTTCAATGATGGATCTGACTTTATTAGCTTTGCGATTATATGTGATTACACAGGCCAAAGGAGTTACTTAAGTATGTGGTCAAGGGACTAATAGAGATTATCTGGGTGTAAACTAAGCTCTCTTAGAGGCTGCTTTGACCAATTTTCTCAGGTATCCTCTATTGACTAAATTTTGCATTTTCAATGTAGTCCTCACTGTTGGTACAATTCCTTCTGATGCAAAGGAATTGACCGTAAGGTAAATATTCTTTCATTTTTGTAGGGTGGTCACTCAAAAAATGCAACAAAGTGTTACAGTCTGTTCATTTTTTACATAGGCTAACTTTTAAAGAACCTTCATTGGACATGATCCAAAAGGTCCAGAAAATTGATTTTGTTAGTATGATAATGCATGGTGAATCTAAAATCCAGCATATGTTGGTTCAACCATTTTTGAAAGGCTAACAGAATGGTCATGTCCCCTTCCTAAATCATAAAATTATCATCAATATACAGAAACTATTGTATGATATTCTTTCTGAAAGGATTCAAGATATCATAGACCCATTTCTTTAAAAAATAAAAAAAAAAAACATAACCAGATTTGCTATTTTCTGTGCAAAGCTGGGACCAGGGCAACAAAACATTTTCTGTACAATGTTGTGAGCGCCCAACCCCCCCTTGCTGATGAATGCCACTGACTGCTAACTATTGATGCCTGGCTTGTGACTGGGGAGAATACATCACAGCTGCTCATTCTAGCCCTTTCCTGATTAGGGTGAATGGTGTGTTGCACTGGAGCCCTTCTTATCCTCTTTACTGTGTGTGACAAAGCAGCAAGTGCTAACCTGCGAATACCGAGTGCCCTGCCTGCTGACATGGGTCAGCATCTGTCTGGACACTGCTTCTGGACAGACTTTACCAACAGCAGTGCTGTCCACTATTGTGTGGATGCTGTCCCTGTGTGACCCACATGGGATGGCTCATCTTCACCAAAAAGATGACTACAGCTACTTGTACCATCTGGGGTCTCCCGCTTTATCACGTGGTCTCTCATTATCCTAATGAGTCTGCTGGATTTGGGCAGCAGCATTACCTGAATTGTGGGGAACTGAATCCAATCACACACCATTTGACAACTGTCGGTCCAATCTGTTTAGGGCCAACTAGCAACGCCTTATCCCTGCCCAAGAGCAGAGATGGTTTGTGGCAACCGGACGCATGAACTAATGACTCCTCAGGTAAATCGTGGTGCATCAGATCTCATCCTTTTCTCTCAGTTACATTAGTCTCACACATGGAAAGACAACAGAGGCAGAAAATAGTTCAATAAGGTTTATTGAAGCATCAGAGTCTTAGATAAAATGGCACGAATTTCTCTAATAAGAATGATGAAACGTAATAGATAGCATGAAAAATGAAACACAGGAAAAGTCCAACAATACTGTCATTATGCATAATATATGTGATTCCTACCTAAGCTATGTTAAAGCACAGCATGATAAGCCCTAATCCACACTTCAGGACGCCCCCCCTGGGAAGACATCATCCCCCATACCTGAGCATGGAAGCCTGTAGTCTATAGAGACGCCATCCCCATGTAGGCCAGGAAACCAGTAGTCTCAGCAAGCAGCTGTAGCAAAGTCAATCAGCATGCAGTTGTGGTCATCTGGCTGGAATCTCCCTCAATTGTGCATAAGACAGAGAAATGTTTGTATAATAAAACAACTGATGTTCTGAGAAAATGTCCCCAATGTAAGGATGTGTGTGTTTCTGTGAATGTTGGAGATGCAGTGTATCACTTTGCTGGCAACCTTATCTCCCTGCAGCCTTGAGGAAAGCACAAAGTGAAAAGAATGTCTTGCTAAAAAATGCAATGCTTTCTTGCTTTAATAAAAGCTATGTGAACAGTAGTCAGATTTTTTTCTGAGGGAGCAAAGTGTTGTTCAGTTGTGGAATACAAATGTGACTTGTATGCAATAGGGACGTTATCACCCTCATTGGACGTTACATTGGTGAAACCAATGGCACTGGCAATTATTCTGATGACCAAATGAGTTTTGTTTTCCCTTGTGTGTAAGTGTTTAGCTTCAAGCATGTCTTGTTGCAATGCTCTGAGAATGTGTGTGTGTTCGACTGTCCAATATTTGCTTGAAAAGTCAGGTCATGTTAAGTCATATAATGGTTTGATGCGTTGTGCATAATCTGGAATGGAAGTTCTGCCAAAGTTTAAAAAGGCCAACAATGATTGGAGCTTTTCAATAGTGTTTGCTGGTTGTCGTTATTTGCATTTTTCTGAAAATTGGGGTACTAGGCTCTTGCCTTCATCTGATAGTTGTATCCCAAAAATAGGACACTAAGGAAGGCTATTTTTGTTTTTTATGAATTGAATTTGTATCCTAATTCTGCAAATCTCACAATAATGTGGCTTACCAGTCTTCCATGTTAAACAAGATCATCATCCATAAGGTAGATGTCATCTACATAGGACAATGCCTCAGGGTCAAAGTTGTGTAAAATTGAAGTACACAAGCTGAAAACAATCGTGGACTGTTTTTGTATCCTTGTGGGAGTCGCCAACTTTTTTTCTGAGAGCCTAGGCACTAAAACTTGTTAAGTTCCTACTTTCAGATGCTATATTTTGGCAGAAAAAAAATAAAAAGAATCCAAGGGTGTTTTATATTTTTTGCACACTATGGCCCTCATTACGACTTTGGCGGGTGGTGGAGGCCATCCCCCAAACTCCTATCACCATCTGAGCACCAGTGCGGCAAGAACATCGCCTGCCCTATTACAAATTTCCCAATGGGCTGGTGTTTTCTGCCTGCCAGTCCAGCGAGAAACAGGGCCTTAACATTGACGCCAGGGCGTAATCGAGCCGGTGGCAATGTGACAGTGCGGTTGGTGCAGCAGCACCCGTTGCGCTTCCACTACTCGTAATTCGGGCAGTGGAAAGTGCGAAGGGGCTGTCCCATGCCAAGTGAATGGGCAGTGCAGGAGCCCCTGGAGGGACTCTAACACCCCCGTCCCACCAGCCTTTCCATGGCAGTCCGACTGCCAGGAAAAGGCTGGCGGAATGGGGAGTTGTAATCCCCAGGGTGGCGCTGCATGCAGCGCCACCCTGGCAGATTACAAACAATCAAGACTGCCAGGCTACCAGCAACCTGGTGGTGTCAGTGGTCCGACCGTGGCGGCTACACCACAGTCATAATGTGGAGGATATACCACTGTTTCAGCGGTGGTCTGACCTCCACCACAGCCCTGGAGGTCTCATGACTGCCAGGGTCGTAAGGACCACCTATCTTGTTTATAAGTTCTGTACTGTGTGCATCTTGTATGGCAAATGTGTGTTTATGACTGTTTAAATGTCTGTAGTCTAAGACTACTCTATATGAATGGTCCGGTTTGGCTACGGGGAACAATGGGGTGTTCATTGATGAGACACAGTGTTCAATTACGCCTTGGTACTCTAGCTGTGTGAGTATTTCCCTCACGGGTGCCCTAGCTTCATGCTTTTTTGGGGTATTATCGGTGGTTGTGATCTTACTGGTATTATATGGTAAAGAGCATCTTAATCCCACCCTATGTGGTTGCGATATAACGCAGGTGCCTGCGCCTTTGCCCAATCAATGGCGTAAGCCTCCCTGAGCCTTCTGGCAACAAGGGGCGAGAAAGAGGGTTAAATGACCTCTTCTCCATATGGGAGATTCTGGAGAAAATCTGGTGGCCAAATTGTTTTTGCCAATAAGATATCATAAACAGTAACAATGCGATCCCAAAATGTGGCATGTTTTGTGCGCTCATTATCTCCTTCTAATTGTATTTTTAGTTTATACTCTCTATCGGGTGTGGAAACGTCCTTGTCCGCAGTCTCAACTTGTAGGAAGTCATCAGTTGCTTTCACCTCCAGATGCTTTTGAAGGTTCCAGAGAACTATAATGACTTCTGCTGTGCTGTCTAGCAGTGCCAGTGTTCACTTACTGTTCTTCAGTAAAGCTCTCATCCTGAGTGACATTTCATATAGAAATCGCTGTAATTTTTTATGTTTTGAATTGGGGTTTTTGTTGGGGAAGTTTCTCTTCTTTTTTTAACTGAAACATCTGAACAGCGTTGTAAGTCCTTTCTCGGTTTCATGTACTCAGTTTGCTTCTCTGACCGCCCACCACTCTCACTGAGTTCATCCTGTGAGTCCCAAAACGACCGAGATTGGTGTGCATCAGTACATTAATATCTATCAGGCGTTTTCATCTTATCTCTATTTCTAAGTGTATAGCGATTGTGAGGGATCTCCTAATGCGGAGATTCTCCCCTTTCTTTTTTAGGTGTTTGTTTTTGTTTATATCAGTGTTTTTTTTAGAACCCTCAGGTGCTTGCTTGGTACAATCCTTATTGGATTTACCCTGTAAATGTGGTTTAATAGGTCTGGCTCCCAGACTATCTCAACCAATGCTAGAGTAGGTCTCGGCGATAATCTTTGGCAGCTCGCGTTCTTGATCCTATACAGGAACGTCCCACAGCCGCATGCGCACTGCTAGTGCAACTGCTTCCCCTTTAAGGTTACTTAATATTATTGAAGATACTGTGGCAATATTGCCTATTAATTGCATCCCAAATTCCAGGGCTGGGGCAGCCCCATATTCATCTTGAATTTGTTTTAACTCTTCCAGAAGATTGACAAGTGTTGGTGTACTGTGTGCGGTAGTATAGAGTGTGCCCCGTGCCACAAGTATTGCCATTATCTACTGTAGAATCATCTCAAATGGCAAGCACATAGTGAGAATTTTAGGATCATCCTGAGGTCCTGTATGGGGAAAAACAGCTTCCAGCGCATTTATTTTTTGAGCTAACCAAAACGAAATCTCCTCCCATTTGGCAGGTACTTTGCCCATGATCGAATGTACAGTTGGAATGTTAATGCATGGCGTGACTACATGTGGATGCGCTGGTGCAGCACGTGCTGGGTTAGAATTTAATGTCTGCATTATGAACTGCACAAACAGTCTGTATATTGGTGTAAGCTCAATGTAAAAGCGGTGAACCTCAGCTACCACCAAGGTGGCTGCATCAGGATGCGGTGTATGTGTGGCCAATAAAGGCCAGGTAGGTCCATCATTGCTCAGAGGACCTACCTAACATGTAATATTGTGTGTGGGACGGTGCCATAAAGCCAGTTATTATGGTCTTTAAAAGATACAGGTATCTCTAAGTATGCATATTGTAGGAGGGTGGCCTGGCTTATAGTGGGTACCTTGTGGTACTTTCACCTTGTGCCTGGTCCAATTATCCATTATTAGTAGAATAGAGGTGTTTCTAGCAGCTTAGGCTGTTAGAGGTAGCTATGGCAAAGCAGCTTAGGCTGATCTAGGAGACATGCAAAGCTCCTACTATACCACTTATATCATATAGCACAATATCATAAGAAAACACAATACTCAGAGTTACTAAAAATAAAGATATTTTATTTTAGTGACGTTACGCCAAAAGTATCTCAGTGGATACCCTCACTTAGGAGGTAAGTAATATACGCAAATTATATGTACACAAACCCAAAACAGGTAGGTAACAGTAAGAAAAGTAGTGCAAACAATGTAGAATCACAATAGGATGCAATAGGTAGACATAGGCTAGGGGCAACACAAACCATATACTCCAAAAGTGGTATGTGAATCACAAATGGACCCCAGGCCTATGGGAGAATGTAGAGGGTCGTTGGGACTGTGAGAAAACAGTAAGGGTGTCCAAAATACCCCAACCCAAGACCCTGAAAAGTAGGAGTAAAGTTACCCTACTACCCCAGAAAGACAGAATAGTCATGATAGGGGATTCTGCAAGAACCACAAGCACCAGCAAAACACTGAAGATGGATTCCTGGACTTGAGGACCTGTAAAGGAAGGGGACCAAGTCCAAGAGTCACAAAAGTGTCCAGGGGGGGCAGGAGCCCACTAAACCCCGGATGAACGTGCAAAAGGGCTGCTTCTGGATGGAAGAAGCCAAAGATTCTGCACCAACGAAAAAGGCTAGGAACTTCTCCTTTGAATGGAAGATGCCCCACGGCATGCTGGAGGTTGCAGAAAGGTTTTCAGGCAGAAATATTGCAAACAAGCCTTGCTAGCCGCAAGAGTTGCATTTGAGGATTTTGGGAGCTGCTGGAGACCAAGAAGGACCAGGATATCGCCCCTTGAAGGAAGAGACAGAGAGGGTGCTCAGCAATACAGAGAGCCCGCACAAAAGCAGGCAGCACCTGCAGAAGTACCAGAACAGGCACTTAAAAGATCTGAGGATAGCAGTCAATTCAGAGTCACACAGGAGGGTCCCACGACGTCGGAGTCCATCTCAGCAAGTTGGGCAATGCAGGACAGAGTGCTGGGGACCCAGGCTAGGTTGTGCACAAAGGACGTCCTGAAAAAATGCACAGAAGCTGGAGCAGCTTCAAATCACGCAGTACGCAGGTTTGCTGTCTGGCGTGGGGAGGCAAGGACTTAACTCCACCAAATTAGGACAGAAGGGCCACTGGACTGTGGGAGACTGTTGGACTCAGCTCCTATGTTCTAGGGTCCCCGCTCATCAGGATGAGAGGGGACCCAGAGGACCGGTGATGCAGAAGTTTGGTGCATGCATTGGCAGAGGGAAGATTCCGTCGACCCACAGGAGATATATTCTTGGCTTCTAGTGCAGGGTGAAGGCAGACAGCCCTCAGAGCATGCACCACCAGGAAACAGTCAAGAAAGCTGGCAGGATGAGGCACTACAATGTTGCTGGTAGTCATCTTGCTACTATGTTGCGGTTTTGCAGGCGTCCTGGAGCAGTCAGCGGTCGATCCTTGGCAGAAGTCGAAGAGGGAAGTGCAGAGGAATTCTGGTGAGCTCTTGCATTCGTTATCTGAGAAATAGCCCAGAGGAGAGACCCTAAATAGCCAGAAAAGGAGTTTTGGCTACTGAGAAAGGAGGCTTGGCTACTAAGAGAGGTAAGCACCTATCAGGAGGGGTCTCTGACGTCACCTGCTGGCACTGGCCACAGAGCTGTCCATTGCGCCCCAACACCTCTGAATCCAAGATGGCAGAGGTCTGGGACACACTGGATGAGCTCTGAGCACCTTCCTTGGGAGGTGCTGGTCAGGGGAGTGGTCACTCCCCTTTCTTTTGTCCAGTTTTGTGCCAGAGCAGGGCTGGAGGATCCCTGAACCGGTGTAGGCTGGCTTATGCAGAGAAGGGCGCAATCTGTGCCCATCAAAGCATTTCCAGAGGCTGGGGGAGCAACTCCTCCCCAGCCCTTCACACCTATTTCCAAAGGGAGAGGGTGTAACACCCTCTCTCAGAGGAAATCCTTTGTTCTGCTTTCCTGGGGCTGGGCTGCCCAGGACCCAGGGAGGCGGCAGAAACCTGTCTGAGGGGTTGGCAGCAGAAGCAGCTGCATTGGAGACCCCGGAAAGCAAGTTTGGCAATCCCTGGGTTCTGCGCTAGTGACCCAGGGTTGCATGGAATTGTCCCCCCCAATGGTATTGAGGGGGACAATTCCATGATCCTAGACATGTTACATGGCCATGTTCAGAGTTACCATTGTGACGCTACATATAGGTAGTGACCTGTATGTAGTGCACGCATGTAATGGTGTCCCCGCACTCACAAAGTCCGGGCAATTTGCCCTGAACAAAGTGGGGGCACCTTCGCTAGTGCCAGGGTCCCCTCACACTAAGTAACTTGGCACCTAACCTTCTCCAAGTGAGGGTTAGACTGTCAAAGCCCAGCTCACCTGAGTTCTTGTTCAGTTCTGATGGAGGTTGAAGACAATCCGACCCCACCCTGAAACTGCTTGTTCCAGCACACTAGTTTTTAAAACAGTGCACTAAGAACAGAAGCTCAAGGGAAGGGGGGAAGTGGATAAAATAAAAAAAAGAGAGACAACACCGTTCTTGCGTTTCCACTGTTAAAGTGCTGCACAAATCTGCGGCCCTTTCTGACTTCTGTAGAAACTGGTGCCTAATGAAACATAAACAAAGAACAGATAAGTGCAACCTATTCCTAAATGGGTTCCTGACTATCCCTTTATTTATTGGAAATTCTCTTCTAAAAGTACCTCTTGGATCCTGGTCTCTAGTTTCCAGGTTTGGAATGTGTTACTGCTCTGGGATGTGTTTTCTATTACTGTTAAGCTTCTAAAAAATTAAACAAATACCGTTATCAGAATTACCAATATCAAACATTCATCATAATATAACTAAAGCCTAAATTCCCAATAGCAGACTCACTTTTCGCATATTTCCAGAATCTTTTATAAAACAAATACTGTACTTTTACATCAAAATACAGCATGTAATTTGTGCAAGTCCTTGATTTACTGTTTTCCTTGCTGTCAATGGTTTCCACTGTTCGATTCCCAAAAGTTACATGAAAAAAAAACAATGTCCGCTTCACAAAGTCCTGCAAAATAATCCTGCAACAAAGAGCCTTAATCACAATGCTCGTGGAAGGCACTTCGCCTCAAACTGTCTATACACGAATCCAGAAATTGCCGTCAAAGCTCCCTCAGGTAATAAAAAGTTTTGCACTTACTTGTTGCTGGCAAGAGATACTGATCAGTCTAACCTTGTCTTCTTTCTCTTTTGCAGGTTACTCGTAGGAGAGAGGCTGAGGCAAGGAGGAACCGGAAACCGGAAGAAGGAAGAGCCAGCAGCTGCGCCAGTTGAAGTCAAAGAAAGTCTGTAAAGAGCAGGAGTGCCAGCGCCGAGGGATCTGTTCTCAGGTAAGCGGGAGGTAGACGAGCACAAGCACTGGGTGAGGCTCGGGGGATGCCTTTTATAGACAGGGCTGGGTGTGGTTCGAAGAGCTGGGTGTGGTTTGAAGGGCTGGGTGTGGTCCTCACATGCTGCACATGTTCTTGGAAGGTGTGCAGAGCTGGGTGTGGTTTGAAGAGCTGGGTGTGGTCCTCACATGCTGCACATGTTCTTGAAAGGTGTGCAGAGTTTCAGTTATTATGCAAATGAGTTGGATTAACACATGGCCTAGGGAGGAGTGTTTTAAAGAAGCCTTGGTAAAAGCAAGGCCCAATGTGTAAACAAAACAGCACATTAAACAACATACACAGAAGCCTGGGGGGGGGGAAGGTGAGATAACAAGAAAGGCTTTGAATAGTAAGTTTAAAAGGGAGCTATTACAGAACCCACTAGTGCAGTGAGAGGGGACATGCTCTTTGCTGTGTACAAACCCTAACATAGACATATAGGTGACTTATAAGTTACTTATGTGCAGTGAAAAATGGCTGTGAAATAACGTGGATGGTATTTCACTCAGGCTGCACTGGCAATCCTGTGTAGGAATTGTCTGAGCTCCCTATGGGTGGCAAAAGAAATGCTGCAGCCCATAGGGATCTCCTAGAACCCCAAGGGAATTATAAGGGTGTTCCAGTTTGCCAATAAGAATTGGTAAAATTAGTCACTAGCCTGCAGTGACAATTTTAAAGCAGAGAGACAGCATAAACACTGAGGTTCTGGTTATCAGAGCCTCAGTGATGCAGTTAGGCACCACACAGGGAACACATATAGGCCACAAACGTATGAACACTGGGGTCCTGGCTAGCAGGATCCCAGTGACACATATCAAACACAGTGCCACATAGGGTTTTCACTATGAGCACTGGGCCCTGGTTAGCAGGATCCCAGTGAGACAGTAAAAACACCCTGACATATACTCACAAACAGGCCAAAAGTTGGGGTAACAAGGCTAGAAAGAGGCTACCTTCCTACACATATGCTCTATATTGTGCAGGTACGTTAGCAAGTGTGTAGTGATGAAATGTAGTAGTTTTCCCATCAACTGCTGGAAAGGTGACCCAAGAGGAGAATGTTTCTGTTCTATAGGCAGGAGGAGCCTCAACTACAAATGTTACAAGGCCCCCGTGAGCTGTGGGCCATTTGCTAGCAAATGAGCAGTGAGAGGAGATCGCATGTTTTCTGCAATTACCACCCGCTGTGGGTTTGCATGATAAATATACCTGTTCAGAGTTAGGTACACCAAAGTGGGGATTGATCCATTTAATGTTCAAACTTGAACAACCTTACAGCACTGGATAGGTACTACCTACCTGGCTGAGGAGGAGATCCTCAATATCACAGATGTCTCTGTGTATAGTATTGACATGCCTTTAGAATGTAGTGAGACAGAGATACTCTGGAGGATCCGAAAATCAGTGGCTGACCAAACATTGGCATCGCCATGTCGTATGGGCTCATTAACCTAATGAGGCTGCTGGATTTGGGCTGCAGCATCACCTGAATTGTGGGGAACTGAGTCCAATCCCACACCATGTGACAACTGTTGGCTTAATCTGTTCCCGGCCAACTAGCAGCGCCTCATCTTTGCCCAAGAGCAGGGGTGCATGTCCTAATACTACCCAGGGAAATCATGGTGTATCAGATCTCATCCTTTTCTCTCAGTTACTTTAGTCTCACACATGTACAGACAAACAGAGGCAGAACATGATTCAATAAGGTTTATTGAATCAGCTGTGTCTCAGATAAAATGGCATGAATTGCGATAATTAGAATGATGAAACATAATAAAAGCAAAATGTTGACAAGAAAAATGAAACACAGAAAAGGTCCCACAATACTGTCACTTTGCTTAATATATGTGATTCCTATTTAAGCTATGTAAGAGCACAGCATGATCATTGCTAATTCCCTCTTCAAGATTCCCCCTTTGGAAGACATCATCCCCCATACCTGAGCAAGGAAACCTGTTGTCTATAGAGACACCATCCTCATGTACGCCCATGTGGGCTAGAGAACCGGTCGTCTCAGCAAGCAGCTATAGCAAAGTCCATCAGCATGCAGTTGTGGACATCTGGCTGGAGTCTCCCTCTAACGTGCATGGAACAGAGAAGTGTTTTTATAATAAAGCAGCTGACATTCTGAGGAAATGTCCAATATATAAGGATGTGTGTGTTTTGGCGAATATTGGAGATGCAGTGTACCACTTGGCTGGCAACCATATCTCTGGGACACTTCGCATGGGTTCTTTTCTGAGCCCTTTGGAGCTCCCCGACTCCCCTAACGTGGCTCTCATCTGATATGCCAGGATTCTGTTGATTTGTCCACAGTGGGAAATCTATTTGAAAAAGGCCTCCTCATGGACATTGAGGCTCTGATGGGACACACAGAGCTCCCAGCTGGATAGTTCCTCACACACTGAAGAATATGATTGGCAATGAGCCAGACATGTCCAGCAGCTCGACAGGAGCCGCCTACACATGCAACCCTGTAAGCATTATACATAATGAATGGAGGTTAGTTACCTGACTATACAAAGGGATCCGGACACATGGGAATATCTCTCTACACACATTAGGGCATACAGGGAGGGCAAACTCAGTATATTTTTCAATGATAAGGAATGGCAAGCTGTGCTCCAGTACCCCTCACAGATTTCCTGGCTTGCTTGTTTTAAGTTTGTACAAATGCGTCTTTTAACACAGAGCCCATTTGACTTTCCAAAAATTGCAGTCACTTTTTCCCACAGCCTCCCATAATTGTTCCTGCTGCTAATGGTCTCCAGCATATCTAACCCATATGGTGTGGGACTGTGCAGAATTATAGGCCTTATGATCTAGGGTCCTTGAGGCCCTGGAGCGCCTCAGAGACAAGCCACTTCAGCATAATCCGAGATTTGTTCTCTTGGGAGGTTTCAGCAGGCTGGAAGGAACTAAACTAACTACCAGGTTCCTGGACCTTGCCCTTAGCCTGGCACTCCATTACATACTGATGGAAGGTGGCAAACCCTCCCATCCTGTCGTCCTGGCATAGGTACCTCCAACACTCAGCAAAGTTTGAGGGCACATTGCTTTGCAAGAAAAAGATGGGGCTTCGGAGATTAATCACCTCAAATCCAATCAAATAAAATCCGGTTTACAGAGTGCAACTACTCACCCATAAGGGTGCGAAGGTACTAAGGGGGTTTGTCGTCTGAGCTTCAGTCAAAGAGTCAGGTTTTAAGGTCCTTCCTGAATTGTGGTATCGATGGTGACTGCCTCAGGTGCAGGGGCAGGGTGTTCCAGCTCTTTGCTGGGAGGTAGGCGAAGGATCTCCCACCAGCCGAGGTCTTCTATAAGCTGGGTACGGTGGCTAGTGCTTGTTGAGTAGAGAGGTCTGGTGGGGGAGTAGAAGGTTAAGCAATAGTTGCGGTAGATGGGTCCTAGGTCATGGAGGACCTTGTAAGTGTGGACGAGGAGCTTGAAGTTAATTCTCTTCTCAATAAGAAGCCAGTGGAGGTCTCTTAAGTGATTGGAGATATGTTTGTGGCGGGGAATGTCTAGGATGAGTTTGGTGGCAGCGTTTTACATGTGCTGTGATTTCTTGAGGTTCTTCTGGGTGGTACCGGCATAGAGGGCATTGCCATAGTCGAGTCTACTGGTAACCAGGGCAATGGTTATGGTTTTGCGGCAGTCCTTTAGGATCTATTTGTAGATCTTCTGGAGAAGTCAGACTGTGTTAAAGCAGGAGGATGCAACGGAGTTGACTTGGCGGGTTATGGTGAGCGATGAGTCTAAGATGATGCCAAGGTTGTGTGTGTAGTTTGTTGGGGTGGGGTGATGCCGAGGGTCGATGGTCACCTGGAGTGGTCCCAGGCAGATGTGGATGGTAACAGAATGATGATCTTGGTCTTGTCCAAGTTGAGCTTGAGGCAGGTGCCCTTCATCCTGGAGGCGACAGCTCCCATCCCATTGTGGAAATTCTTCTTGGAAGTATTGGGGTTTTCGGTCGGTGAGATGATCAGCTGGGAATCGACAGCATAGGAGATGATGTTCAGTCCATGGTCCCTGACAATGGATGTAAGAGGGACAATCTAGATGTTGAAGAGTGTGGGGCTCAGGGAGGAGCTGTATGAACTGCGCAGCTGATCTCCATAGGTTCTGACAGGTAAGGTGACACACTGACTCTCTGTGTTCCACCAGACAGGAAGGAGCGTATCCATTGTAGCGCCTTTCCATGGATGCCGGCTGAATGGAGCCTGGAGCAGAGGGTGAAGTATGAGACAGTGTTGAAGGTGGCCAATAGGTCCAGTAGGATGAGGGCTTCTGTATGGCCACGGTCGAGGAGCAAGCAGATGTCATCTGTGGTGGTGAGGAGGGTGGGGTCAATGCTGTGATTGCTCCTGAATCCTGATTGGGAGGTGTCCATGATATTGTTGTCCTTGATGTGCTAATGGAGCTAAGCGTTGATGGCCTTTTTGATGACCTTTGCTGGGAAAAGCAGTGGAGAGATGGGTCAGTAGTTCTTGAGGTCCAGGGGTCGGCCGTATGTTTATTGAAGAGCGGGTAGATCATGACATGCTTCCAGTCCTCTGGGAAGGTGGTTGAATCTGTGGAACAGTTGAGGGTGTGTGGGAGCTTGGGAGCGATGGATGTGTTAGCTTTGTTGAAAATATGGTGAGGACAGGATTACTTGGGGGATCCTGAGTGGATACTGCTCATGATGGTGCGGGTCTCGTCTGTGGTGAGGGTGGTTCTGTGTTGTAAGGTCTGTGGTGGTTCAATGAGACAGATCTGGGGGTTGCTGGAGGGCTCAGGGAGTCCTTGGATCCAAAGCTGTTGTATATGTCTTTGATTTTCTGGTGGAAGAAGTTGGCTAGCCTGTCGTAGAGTTCTTGAGATGGAAGGATACTTGCTGTTTCTGATTGGGGGTTGGCAAACTTTGACCATGGCGAAGAGCTCTTTGGTGTTGTGAGCGGTGGCGCTGATGCGGTTCTCCAAGGTGGCTTTCCTGGTGACTCTGATGAGGTGGTGGTGGATTTGGTAGCTGATTTGGAAGCCTCGAAGTCTTTCGGGGACTTGCTGTTTCTCCATCTTTCCTCTAGCCATCTGCAGGTGCATCTGGAGTCCTGGAGTGCGGGGAAGAACCAGCTGGCCTTCTTGAGGTGGTGTTTAGCTGAGATCTTACGGAGAGTTGCAAGGGTGTTGGTGCATTTAGAGATCCATTGGTGGAAATACCGCGCTGAGATGTTAGCGTCTGCGGTGAGGGACAGGGGAGACTTGATGACGGTGTTGGAGAGCTGTTCCACAGTGCTCTGGTTCCATTTTATGCTTGGGGCTTGGAGTGTGTGGAGGTGGATGGTCAGTTATGTGATGGTGAAATGGATGCAGTAATGGTCAGTCCAGTGAAGTGTGGAGGTGTTGTCAACTGTAATGTTGTTGCTGGTGAAAAAAATGGAATAGAGTGTGTGTCCTGCAACGTGTGTTGGCAAGTTGACCTGTTGCTTTAGTCCTTTTGTGGCAAGGTTGTCGGGTAGGGAAGCAGTGTTGGTGTTGTCACTGTTGTCAATGTGGTAGTTGAGGTCATCAAGGAGTAAGTAGTTTGAGGAGGCAAGAGCGTTAGGAGAAATTATGACAACGATGGAGTCCCTGAAGACTAGACGGGGGCCTTGTGGACTGGTCCAGTCTCATAAAGATCTGGTCTCCAACGTCAACTGCCTACCATGAGGGACAGCATCTCCCCATCCCTGGGGTGATGCAGGCTCCCACTGATGATTCCCACTACAAGGCTCCCCCCGTTTGAGCCCGTGAACCCAGAATTCCCTTTAATGACCCTCCCTCAAAAGGACCCTGCATCATCTTTTGACTGCACCTGACTATTGCTAAGGTCAAACTCTCTAGTATATTACACTTGGAATCCCATCCTCCCCTTACCATCCCCTGTAACCCCTTCTCTGCCCTGTATGCTGTTTAAGTTGTTTTGTTCCTGACAGCACATTCCGAGCACGAAGATTACACATGGCTCGTATTTCACATACATAGATCGCTACCTATTTGCCAGTACTTACAGTAGGCTTTGGTCAGCCCATTTCCTATCATTGGTTAGGTTTCTTGTCAGTCTCATTTAGTTGATTAATTTCCTTCTTTTTCTTGTGTTTGTCTGTCACCGTCAGCACAGCTTCATTGTTCCTTATCTACATTGTTGATTCTTTTTAGGAGAGCTCAGCAGCTGCAATATGCTACTTGCTCAATTATTATTTTTTAAATTGAGCTCCCCCCAGATGTGCATCCACCATCACAGACTAGCAAATTAAAAATAAAGGCCACTTTACAATGGCATATGCATGTGAATTCATTGTGACTCCTGTGCATGCCTATATTGTGTGTTTCCATGATGATGCATGCACACGGATATGTCTTCGAGCTGTTCTGCCATTTGCAACAACCATTTTTAGGGTCAAGCATGCAACTGCATGCGCTAGTGCATTAGTTTCCAACCATTTTACTTCTGTGGACCCCCACTTTATGATTACTGGAACACAGGGACCTCACTGAATCCTTAATGGAAATAGGGGACCCCCCCCCACAATGAGTCATTACTGAAAGATGGGGACCTAATCTGTTAATATTATTTAATTTTCTTGTCAATCACTGCCCCCCCTAAGGAGGCTTCGTGGACCCCCCAGGAGTACCCGGACCACAGGTTGGGAACCACTGCATTAGTGTGTGCAACTCGCTTGAGAGACTCTGTTGGGTACAGTAAGGGACTTGGACCCCGCCTCTAGATCACCATTTGTTGCTGTCACAACATTTTCCTTTAGAGGCTCCCTAATTGGTCAGTGCACACGAAACATTACCTCCAGTTATTTCTATGGAGCAGGGACCAGGCACAGATTGATTCTAGTTAATCTGTGAGTGTCCACTGCTCCTATCCCAACTGAGGTACTGTTTTCCCCGTCTGCTGCTCTCTCCATAGTGCTTGCACTTTTTTTCTTTTTTTTATGGAAGCATTCCATGAGCCCATGAATGTTTTCTATCTATCTCCTTTAAATGATTCTCACCCTTGCATGCTCCATGTTGCTTTCAAGCACCATGTGCTTAGGAAACCTTATGCTAACCCTAACCCTGTGCTCCACATTAGTTTCACCCGTGTCTTTCTATCCACCCTACCCATGCCTGTAATGCTCTCTGTCACATATATATTTGTCTGCCTTAGCCACTCTACCAGTTATTCCCTCTCATCTATGTGCCTTTCTCTGCCCTGTGCATTACTTCATCCCTTCCATCGTTCTGTTGTTGTTTTCTGCTGGTTGCACACGCAGATTACTTTATGCTGATATGAAGCCCAGAGCCATCCACTAGGACTGGCAACAGGATGCAGTTTTCTTTCACAGGAAGTATGCAGCACCAGCACCAAACCTCACATTCTCTCTGCAACCCTACCCCATCCCATCCAAGGCATTTCCCTACTCTACTATTTAGCTGTGGTTCAGTGTCATGTACTGTTGGACCTGGCCCTTTTTGCAGTATTAGCCCCAAACTTTTAGCCTTCTTCATCCTATTTTTTCTGACCTGTTTAGGTTGGCTTTAGGAGTCTGGGCACTTTACTACTGCTAACCAGGGTTAAAGAGCATATGCTTCCTGTCGAAATTGTACTGGTTATTTATTTATCCCTGATTGGCATATTTGATTTACCACTAAGTCCCTAGTATAGTGCACCAGATGTTCCCAGGGCCTGTAAGTCAAATGCTACTAATGGGCCTGCAGCACTAATTGTGCCACCCACATGAGTAGCCCTGCAAACATGTCTCAGGCCTGCCATTGCAATATCTGTGTGTACAGTTTTAAACCACCATGTCGACCTGGCAAGTGCACCCACTTGCCAGGCCCAAACCATCCCTTTTATTGCCTGTAAGTCATCTCTAAGGAAGGCCCAAAACAGCCCCATGGGCAGGGTGCAGTGTATTTAAAAGGTAGGACATGTAATGATGTGTTTTACATGTCCTGATAGTGAAATACAGCTAGATTTGTGTTTCACTATGCAAGCCTTATCTCTCCCATAGGGTAACATGGGAATTGCATTGAAATATGTTTTACGTGTAATTTACACTTTGGAGCACATAGATATGTGGAGTTTGGGGTCTCTGAACTCACAATTTAAAAATACATATTTTAGTGAAGTTGGTTTTTGAATTGTAAGTTTGAAAATGCCACTTCTGGAAAGTGGACATTTTCTTGCTTAAATATCGTCCAACCCGAGCAGTGAGCCGAACAGTCCAACCGCACCTTCCCCTGGCCACAATTATTACACTGTGCTCCCAACCAAGGCACCCGCTGCTCCCAGGGCGCAACAAAAGAAAGCTCCGAAGTCCATATATATTACAGCTGGAGGGGGCACCAATAGAATTCATGAAAAATGTAATCATCCACAGCAGGTTGCTCCAACGAAGCCTTTATTTTCTTCAATACAACAGAAAACAGACAACATGTTTCGTTAACCACCTGTGAACTTCCTCAGGGTAACGTGGGAATTGCCTTGAAATATATTTTAAGTGTAATTTAAACTTGGGAGCACATAGATATGCGGAGTTTGGGGTCTCTGAACTTACAATTTAAAAATACATCTTTTAGTGAAGTTGTCTTTTGAATTGTAAGTTTGAAAATGCCACTTCTGGAAAGTGGACATTTTCTTGTTTAAATATCGTCCAACCGGAGCAGTGAGCCGAATAGTCCAACCGCACCTTCCCCTGGCCCCAATTATTACATTGTGCTCCCAACTAAGGCACACGCTGCTCCCAGGGTGCAACAAGAGAAAGGTCCAATGTCTATATATTACAACTGGAGGAGGCACCAATAGAATTCATGAAAAATGTAATCATCCAAGCAGGTTGCTCCAACAGCCAACGCATTTCATTAACTACCTGTGAACTTCCTTAGGGCTGTAAGACAAACGTTAATAAAATATACATAATTCTCATTTACTACATCAAACATCATCATAATTCAAACACATAGTAGGATAAATCAACAGTACATCTAAAAATTTGAAAGCAGTCGTACCAATAGAAAACAATGTCGAATTTTATCACTACATCTTTAAAAAACACATGCATGTATAACTTCCCCCTAGACAATATTAATTACTGCTAAAAACATGAATTTGCACAACCAATAAAACTAAACAGTCAAGAAAAGGATTAGACAATGAATCCCTTCAATAATGCTTATGTAGCAACCTATTGCATCCAAGACCTAGGTATGAGTAAAGTAAAAGATTGTTTCTCACTTAACCATTCTGTGCCTCTGCCTGTCTGCTGAATACACGTCTGGGCTAAGATGACAGTTGGGCTGTTTGTGTATTCACTGTAGACAGTCAAAGGGAGCTGAGGTGTGCCCTCCATATCTTTATGGTCCATCACCAGGCTGATGAATCTTCCTGAGCTGGAGTGGTGGGAGGAACTGACACTTACACATGAATAGGGGTGTGCCTGCCCTCATTTAAAGCATTCTCCAACCCCCTGGAGTAAGTCTGGGGCAGAGAAGGGAAAGGAAGGGTTTGTGCACTAAAAAGACTTATATTTGAAGTTTGTCTACTTCAAAGACAGAAATGGGTATAAGTACTGGATCTCTGATACAACATAGAATCCTTCTGGACTGAGGAAATTCTGCTAGGAAGAAGAGCTGGATGCTGTAGGAGGGACTGCCACTCTGCCTGTTGCATTACTGTGCTAGCCTGCTGCTTGCTGCCTCTGTCTTGGGAGTGAAAGGACTGTACCTTGCTTTGTACTGTCTGCTCCCCAAGGTTCCTCAAGGGCTTTGGCTAAGCTTGCCTCATGTTAAGAAGTCTCAGGGACATCAAAGACTTCATCTGCAGAACCTGGATTATCTTTCTGAGAGCCTGACCTGGCACGTGGTACCAAATCTAGTTCCTGTGCCCTTTGGAGTAAGTTCTGGTGTAACCAAAAAGAAAGAAACAAGCACATCAACTCCAGAGCGACTTGGAACTGGCGCGCTGTCCAACTCTGCACCGCTGCCTGCACTGGAGACATGGTCCCCGCTGATGACAATGACCACAACCGACACCACAGGCCTGACGCTGCCGAAGCACCTCCAAATTCCCAACACATTTAAGTCCCAAGTGCAGTGTCACTGAGGTCCATGACACCTGACTCCACACAGCATCTGTGGCCCTGTGGTGTGATTGCGACACCGCAAAGTCGATGCCTTGAGTCTTGATCTGTTGGATTCATCTACCCCTCCTTGTCGTAAGGAACCGACGCCTTGCAACCGACACTGCATCAACTCCTCTGCAACCATAAGGAACCAATGCCTCACCTCCCCTGCCTAGCAGTAAGGAACCAACACCTCACCTCCCCAGTGCAGAAAGGAGCTAACACCACACTGGCTCCAGCGATGCCTCACCTCCCTGACTCCATGCAAAATCTTTGATTCTTTGTTTTCCAAGGTACTATACCTGGGGTCTGTGTGACTCCATGACTGGCCCTCACTTCCTCACGAGTGGCGTTAGACTGTTGAGAACAACTCCGTCAAGATGTTGTGATAGCCCCAGTTGTGGCTATTGTGTTTCTAAGTACCATACTAAGATTTAATCTTTGAAAAATTGTATCTTTGCTTGTGTATGTTGGGTTTTTGTCATTTTGGTCTTGTTTTACTCAGATAAATATTGACAATTTTCCTAAAATACTGTGGAGTACTTTTGTGGTGTTTTCACTGTGTGTGTGTAAAAATACTTTACACATTGCCTCTGAGATAAACCTAACTACCTGTGCCAAGCTGTTAAGGGGGTTGAACAGGGATAATCTTAGCTGTGTGGCTACCTTACCCTGACTTGAGTGAGGGTCTCTACTTGGAGAGGGTGCAAACCACTGCCCACTGGAGACACAGTTTCTAACATGTACACTGGACTTTGAGTGTCCCATTGATTTGAAAGGTCTGATAAGGCGACCAGTGACGCATACTTCAAATGCATGCAGTAGACAGCTGGGCATGCTATCTGAATAAGTACATACATTTAAGCATTTTGCTAATCAGGTAATGAGCTTTTGATGTTGACTAATATCTTATTGTTCACCCCATAGACCTTTGAGCACTTCTTAGTATAAAAGTAAACATGTTTGGTTTTGAGGTTTCTTTCACACTTCTCCCTGGAATGATATGTGCACTGTTTCCTTCATGCTGGAGTGCCTGCATCATCGGTATCAATATAGGGCGCATCTGGTGGCACCAAGTCATCAGTGAGCTCCCAAAGTCCCTGCCCCTTGGTGCCCCAATTACGCTCTCTTCTCCAGCTTGCACAGTAAGAAAACTATTATTCTCTATAGCATGACAAGTATTCCTTTTCACAAGTCTTGTATGAGCCATTCTTTAGTTGTACCTACCTCTTGTAAAGAATACATATTTGTCAGAATAAATAATATGTGGTTTGTTATTTAGTTGCCCGTCTCTTGCACACATAATCATTCCATCTGTATGCATTTTTCCTTCTGGTAAATAGGGTGTTTTATCCAGAGTATTCAGTTTTCCCCCAGCTCCCGCAGTGGAAGCATGTATACTTATGTGTTTGCATATACATTTTAAAGTGAATTTTGGGATTGTCACACTGTGCAGTAGAGCAAACTTGGTTCTGGTGTTTGAATTGGAGCACATTGTGTTCTGGTCCTTGAGTGACCACACAGACACATCTGTTGCTTATGTGAGGGTCTGGGATCCCTTCTCAGGAAATTATTATGACTAATTTTGTATTGCTGCCATGCAAAAGTCTGCATTGATCTCTGCTAATAAGCATAAATAAAAAACTTTAATCCTGGCATTGGCATCTTCGCTCATCTCCCCTTGCTTTTCCATCTTTTGCATTAAGTGATTTGGATAGCTTATTTCGAAAATTTGACTTTTTATTACTTTTAATTTTTGTTTTAAGATTTGACTCTTTAGCCTTCCTTTTTGCATGATGTTTTGCACATTGATATACATCATTGTAAACTTCCTCGTCTCAGTCTGTTATTTACTTCGGGTTTACGTTTATAACTCAGGGCCTGAAAATAAGGTTAAGCTGTACCTCTGGGTGAGCTAGGTAGGACAGGAGACCTTTGCTCATTACGTGGAGCCAACACCTGTTCTTGAAGCTTTTGCGTGGTTACTCAAGACGGTGGTATACCTTGTTTTGGAGAAAATAGAGCATGTCTGTAATTATGCTCTCTTCACTTACTCTTACATTCAGTAGAAGCAAGGGCATCTTTGAAACCAAGAGAACCACTTCACAGCAGAGCTGGTGTGACTAAGTGTGGTTCTTTCTATGTACCATATTTATTTCAGATATGATGAAAATATAAATCTGGATATACAAACTAGTTGTGCATGTGCAACAAATGTAATTAACTAACAGAAAACATGCAGTTTTTCTGGATAAAATGGTTTGCCAGCATTGATTAAGACGTGCACACTCTGCTAATCCAACTCAAACGCCACTCCACTATAGGACACTCTGTGCCACTCAACTCTTCTGTACACCACTGTTAGCCAGGCTGAACAGCAGCCACACTGGTGTACAACATGGCTAAAACACATTGGCAAAGGCATTTGCTCTTGCATAGGCGAAATCTATTGGCCTTGCCAATGCTTGTTTTTTGTTTACACTAACACAGCATTTGAAAAAGCACTGGCTAAGTCAAAAGGCGAGACCTACAGACAATTCCTATATGTTAGGGGAAAGGGAGGTCGTTCAATTATTTCACCTTTGACACGTCTCTTTGACAATAGTCCAATGTTCATCTTGCCGACCTTTTCGTCTGCTCTGCTCACTGCCGTCCTTGTCTCTTTCTGAAGAAAAATACATATGAACAGAATGGACTTACCAAGGTGTGCAGATGTGTTACAGTTTCTGCTGGGGGTGGGGATGACATGTCAAGCATTAACGCTTGAGCTAAAACTGGGAGTAGTGAAATCGTTTCCCTGGAGTTACCCTTTGACCAGAACCCAATTAATAATGCGTACATAAGCCACCAAGCAAAATGTAACACTGCATGTGAAGGCACAAGTTGGAAGCTGTCAACTTCGTTCTAGACCTTTTCCTATGAGATAAATATATATGCTTGTAATTGTGAATGAAAAATCACATTTTAGCGCATCCGTTAAGACATAAAGGATAATTTAACAAATCAGCCCTCCTCTCATGCTGCCAATTATTATTACCGTTGATTTTTCTTTAGAAAACCTCTAGAGAAACAAGGGAGTGGCCTCACGGATAACTGGCCAGCAGTCAAGTTACAAAGACCACCTGCAATTTCGGGGCAGGACTTCTGCTGCTCGTTTGTTGTGGGACTGAGAGCCACAGAGGTACAATCATAGTATTAATATTTTAAGGAAGCCAGAAGCAGTACCTCATAAAACATGTGCCTGGGGTTTCGTCAAGGCTTCTTTGTTTGAAGGCTGGAGGCCTAATCAATCTTTTCGGTTTAGCTCATACAGATGTAACCTCTGCAGGAACATCTGGGAGGGTTCACTCGCTCCACGTGGTTTTCTAGGGCACGGAATAGTGAATGACATGGAGCCGTGAGAGCGGCAAAGAAGAGTTTCTGACCATGAAAATGATAGAAACGCTTAGTAATCGCCACGGTTGAGGGCAAAATGTTGAGCAAAACTTGAGGCAGCAGTGACAGTTTGCTAAGTGTACCAGTAGAAATACATATGCAAATTTCAGTATATTCACTGTATACAAAACACGAGTATAATGTCAAGATGCCTGTCATACAATTACATTGTGTTATAAATCAATGTCCTGATTAAAAGAAAACACAAAAAACTGATAAATGGCAGCAGAGTCTGACAGCATGGCGCCTGAATGAAATCGGATTGGGTGCGACCCTAGTTATCCTAGCCACACAGTATTTTTCCTTTGCCTTCCTTGCCCTGTTATTCCAACTTCATGTTGGCAAATGGTAGCTAGCTGCTCCTCTGTTCTCGCCACTCCAGCCTTGTTTTCTGCATATTGATGGAAGGCGCCTGTGCTTATGAAATAGCAACAATAGATTGCCCTGAAGTAATGGTAGCCCAGATCATAACATACTAGTTTACTGCATTTATTTGGTTTATTCAAACTGCACATATGTCTGTGTCAGTCGCACCAACTTCTAGTCTCTTTTGCTTACCTAATAATATCACCATCATCATCAACATTAGCAGCATCAGCATTATACTTTAAGACAGGTCAATTTATTTAAACTGTAAAAGATACATCATTTAAAAATTATAACAATATTCCATATAAATAATTATCATTATGTATACACATCAGACAGTCATGGTTCAGATAAAGTAAGCAGCCTTGCTCATTTATTATCAAGTTCAACTAACGAGCCACAGGCTAAGGACACGATTAGGGAATTCATTTAAGAAAGACATTTAAAAATGTATATAGCTCATCAGCGACCACTTGTTTTGAATACAGCACATTTATGACAAATTTAAGTGTATTCGCTCATAGGAGGAGTAAAAGGCGCACAAAAAATATCTTCCTTTAAATAGTCTTGTACACCAAGACCGGTTTGTTAAAAGGACAATGGGCCCACTCACCCACACTAGGTAGCGTAGTTCATCATAGGGTCTGAGAGAGCGTAGTTTAAATATTACATACCTTAGATGTGAAATGCTTATATTTAACAATGCTGCACTAATAGTCATAAAATATTATTCGTTTGGATGTTTTCTTAACATACTTATAAGTGTGAAGAAATTATTGTACACATATACTAATGTCGACTATAAGAAATAATTGCTTGCATTATGATTAATTGAATATGCTAACACCTACGAAGATTGCGTTTTATTAAGAATCCATAAGTCTTAAGTTAGCGTGAGTTGAAAACTTAGCTGTATAAGCTTGCATATTAAAGCATATTTTTCTGTTTCTCAAGTGTGCTGACTCGCAAAAAGCCATGACCCAGCATGTGTTCTTTCTTTGTTTAATGTTGCAAGTTAAGGATTTTTCTCACCCGCATGCTAGCTGTTTTAGTATAAGTTTATGCATTTTGCAACAAAATTTGAAACATCCAAGCACAATCAACCATGGAAAAGAGAACTTTTGACCCGAAGAACGTGCCAGAGACTGAAGTAACCCTGGATGTGCCACCTAGGGAAAACATTAATTATGAAGACCAATCAAAGTGTTATAAATTATCGTGGGGTGACAACTGCATTACCTAATGTATAATTTGATAGGTTAGAGATAGTGGGGTATAGCGACTATCCAATAGAATTTTGGGGGGAGGTATTGTGAAAAGGGGATAAAAACCCATGACACAGAAGACTTGGAGAATTAGGTAGGGAATGATATTGATTGCATCCAGAAACTCTGTCACTCTGTTTGGTGATTTGAGACTTGAAATAAACCATTCTTATCCATAGACTGCCCCATTACACTTTTCCTCCTTATGAGGGAAGTGTCCCCTGTCCCTTAGATGAGATAGATTGACGGCGATCTAATTGATGTCCTGAAGACGAAGACTGATCCTGTATGCTGACTCATTTCGAGGAGGGTAATTGTGACAATTGCTATTGTAATTTGTCTATCTGCTTTTCCTTTCTAGGTACCAACTGCTGTATTTTTCGATAGAGACCCTAGTCAGATATTTTCTAAATTAGTGTTCTAAATTGTTTTGCATGAAGTCCAACATGCTGATGCAAATTAGTGGTTAGATTAGGCATTCACCTTGACTGACGCAACTGACGCGACCGACGTTGTGCTGCGCTGAACTGAGACGTATATGATGTTCTATGCATTCTGATCTGTGTATCTCTTACATTGGTGCTTTATGTTTGTGATCTTTGCATTGTCAAAATCTTATCACAGTTGCCATATTGTGACTATGCTCTTTTGCTTCTTGGTTTTGAGATTAATACTCTTATTATTAGATTGTAATCAATAGGGAATAAAATTCACAAAACTCCAATAAAGGTGTGGTTATTCATGACTGAAAGGTCATGGTTGCGCCAACAGTTTAATCAATGTCTAAAGTGAAGTATATTGTGCTGATATATGTTTATAATATCATTGATATACTGCTTGACATATTGATCAGCTATCTCGTTCTACGGTGTCTCACCACTGGGTCAAAAGATTCATCGGCCTAAAACGAGTCCTAATGTGTATAAATTGACATATAGGGACGCGTTACCAGGTCCACTCCTCATCCCAAGACATTCGCTTTTGCGGGTTGTAAGATCTCAAAGCTTTTCAAATACCAGGGCGACCACACCTTAAGGGACATTTATAGAAACTTTCTGTGAGTAAGATCTTACATATGGTTTTGCAGTCAAGGTCCCAGAATTCTCAGATTTTGCGTCGGAGGTGTGTCACTTCTTTGGTGCAGCCCGGTTCAAAATCGAATTTGGTATTTACAAAGTTAAACAACACCCAATATGCATGACTTTGCATGACTTTGTAGAAAAAAGTAATGCAAAGCTGCGCTGTGCGCTGCCTTGCGTTACCTTGCATTGGGGAGGCGTTACATGGGTAGAGCATGCATCCTCCCTTGTCTTTTGATGCAAGCCCATTTTTTCTAAAGCCAGTAAACATTGGTTTGCACCAAAATGGTGCACTTACCCTAGGTTAGCATAACAAAGAAAAATATCTTTATTTCTCCTTGTTATTTCTTTTTTGCATATTTGCTGTGCTCTGCATACAAAGACGAATTTGCCTCTAAGAATAGTTTTTGTGCAGGAAGGTAATTCCTCCTGCACAAAAACCATTATGACCGCAATATAGGCACCGCTTCAGAATTCAATCAGAGATGAGGAGGCTCTGGTGTGGTGTAGTAGGTCATTATCTGCTTTAGGAGCGAGGTCTGAGAAGGCTCAACCTCCTGATCTGTTTTTGTGTATGCATGGAATGTGTGCCAATGAGTCTGGCTGAGCAGAGGTACTTGGAGTGTTGATGGGAATGTATGCAGGAGTTCAAGTAGGCTGAGCCTGTGTTGTGCAGTGGTTTTTATGTGTGGATAAGGAGGTTGAACGGTGAGGATCCAGTGGGGCTTCCTCAGGTGAGGTGTGATATGGGACCAGCATGGGAGGTTGAGAACAAGTTTTGCCGCTGCATCCTGAATGGTCTGTAGCCTTTTTTGAGTTGAATGGTGAGTCCTCCATAGAGAAAGTTCCCATGGTATTGCCTGCTGGTGTTGAGGGCTTGTGTGAGAGTCTTGTGTTGTTCTGTAGCCACTTAAAGATTATTTTTAGGAAGCGTTACGTCTCCATGCAGGGAAAGCTGTTTACAAACCATTGAATGAGTCACATAGGTCTCGCACTCACTGCCCCTAATAAAGACTTCTTTCATATCATTGAAAAATTTGTACAAGAAGGATAGCTCCCTCACCTCATAAATGTAGCAATCTCCTAGCCTTTCATATGTGCCTATTGGAATTTCAAGCAATATGTAAATTATAGTGTTGAAATAGGCATATTGATAACCCCATGAATTAACCAGACTGGAGATAGGATTTCTGCCTCAGTAAAAGCAAGCTTTTGTAGCTTTTGGATGCCCAACATAACATAATTTGTTTGTTTCTTAGCCATTATTTGTTGCTGTTGCGTCAAATTAAATGCGGCAAACAGGGCTTTTGCTGTAACCTATTGCCATGGAACGGAACCACTTTCCAATGTCTGTAGTGTCCAACCCACTGGCATAATAGACCTAAGTTGACTCTGCCCACATTGTAAAGATGACATATTATTTTGCATAATATCAATTGCAGAATAAATTATATTATTAAGAATAAATATGCAGCCAGACAAGGTGATAATCCAATTATCTACAACAGCTAATGCTGTAAGTTTTCCTCATCTATCTGCCTTACCCGGGCAGCAGCTTACTGCTGTGAAAGTTTCCAAATTTTGTTGTAAACCGCATATAAGAAACACTTTTTACATTGTCTTCTGGGGCTAACAGGAAATCTTGTAAATCTGTGTTCTTTGACAGGAGACTGAGGTGTTCTTTTACATCATCTAGTGAGGAAGGTTTTAACTATTGAATGGCCTAACTTTCCTACACTGCATGTTGTCACAATACCCAAATGTTCTAATGGCATTTAACAAGGGTCTGTTCTGCTTGCTCTAAAACCCCTGTGAAGTTTACAAATCATGCCTGACAACCATTTGTATCTGCTAACAACAATACCCCCCGCCAGGACTTGAAAGTGTTGTATTATATGATCCTTTCTGAACCCACCCATTGAGCTATTCTTCAGTTACATTTATGTATTTTTCCATTTATAACATTTTGCGTGAGTGGGGATACTGGGCGCATTCAATTCTTTAATTTTTGCCAAGCCTAGGGAACCTGTTTGCTGCACAGTGTCATGTAAAAATATCATTTGTAAAGGTATTGGGCATGCTCTAAATAGAGCTTCCTTTCCCTGTATGTGCCAACTTTTAGTACCCCAAACACTCATTATGTCAATAGACTTCAGCCAGTATTCATAGCCTTCGATGGCCAACCGGGAAACAAAGAAATCAGAATAAATCAATTTTGTGTCTGTTAACAGTACATTGTGCATTTCAATTAGAGGCAATTTAAAGTAAAATGACTCAGCATTTTTAACATTTTGCCCGGAAAAATATGTAAACTTTTCCATGTATGTTTTAGAACTACCCACGGGTGAGGTAGGACAGTATTCCCATTGAGTATAATTAAAAACAGTCTTTAGGGTACTTGGTCAATGAATTAAATGACGTCCATAATAATTATAACAGAACATATCACCATCACTTTCAATACAGTAAAATACTCTAGCTATAATATTGAGTAACTGTGAGTGATGATTGATGACGCATGTGGTGGCAGACAGTGAAAGAGCGTGTCCAACTAATTTGTAAACTTGATTTAGATGATTTTCAATGTTTGGGTCCTGATGGGTGATCATTTTTCCTGAAGGTGATTGGCCTTTTCAAACTTAGTGAAATTTACCTGCAGGGTCCACTCCTTTTTTCTGATTTTTCAGAGACCAGATCTGTTACTTTAGTTAACAAACACATATCTACACAAAATACTTCAATTCTGTTTCTCTACTTGTTCTTCACCAGAAGTGAATTACAGGACTGCCTGGCTCATGTCAGGAGTGGGACTGAGTTATTCAGAGTCAGGAGGAGGATGGAGGGATTCAGGGTGATATTACCTCAACAACAAGAAGGAAGTTATTGACTTCAAATAGAATCCATGGAGATGATGATGACTCTGAGGCCCATTACTCAGCCTTGTGGAATGGAGGGAGGTGTGTTGATTTTGGAAATGCTGCTGAGTGTGTGTGCTGCACTGCTGGCAAATGTAAACCTCCTCTTATGTTTTTGCTCTGCCTCTGAATCTTCTGGGTACACGCCTCATGAAGCTTACCTTCCCTGTGTCCTTCTCCTTGACACAACAATGCAGTTTCTGTTTTACAGTCTGCAGGCATTCTCCTTTCCTGCACAAATGAAAGGGGAAAGCTCAGTTATCCTGCTTACCTTCTGGACCAGTTCAGCCAGGCACCCAAGAGTGACAGACGTTCAGAAAAGAATGGAGATGCATCGCTACATTTGGCAATGCAGTATCATTTTTCTTTTAACAATCATAATAATTGGAACTTGGTGGGTTAACTTCACGCCTCCATAGTTTGTAGTTTTCAAAGCTAGATGACAGAACATTTAGTTATCTAATAATAACTTTGGTCTCTGTGGCTGAAGGACTGTTTACAATGTATTTAACTGAACTGTATCACACTCTTTCCTTCATTTCCTTCCACAAAATATTGATGATGATTTGCTGCTCACCACCCTGATGAATGTTGCTGTTGTGTTGTGTGGTGTTTGTTTTTGTTACACCTTCCCTAAATCCCCTTTCCTGTCCATTCAGCAAAACCCTAACCCTCTTACCCTGGGCTGTGTGTTATTGAGGTGTGACTTAACTTACACCAAATGGATCACACACTTGTTGGCGGATGTTGTTAAATGCAACACCAACTCACTGCAGGATCTTGTATTACCTGAGCAATAGCCCACACCAGCTCCACTTACCCAACCACACATAAAAGGCATCCATGTATTGTAGATGTAGAAGAGCATCATTCGTCAACATCATCATTCAGGCCTTGTGTTGCGTAAATGCTTAATCTTGTCTACTCCACTTTGAGTATACTTTTCCCGACTTGAAGGTTTCATAACTTTAGTTTTCATCACATTCCATGCTCCCCATTGCTCAGAATAATTTACTGTTGCTAATATTTGTTATAATATCTGGGATTTTTTTGTTATAGTGGTAGTAGTCTGGTCTCAGTCTTTCTAAAGCTATGATATAAATTTATAACCCACTAACTTTGTGTCTTTCTTTCAATTTAGTTGCCTGTGATGGATATTCCTTTTAATGAATCCTACAGTTGGAGCTCACCTTGTTGGAAACTGGACCTCGCTTGTGATGCCTTCCCTGTTAAAGCACTACCACCGCCATTAAGAATACTTGGAACCCACCAGTAGGGTTTTAGAAGATTTAGAGAGGTAGCAGCCATTGCTTCATCTATTCGAGTAAGAGAACTATGCGGTAAAGTTAAATAGGTTAGTTGCTAATTAACTTCTACTGCAGATAAGTAATTGTTTATCTAGGTTGCTGTTGGCAATATAGAGAATGGCAGCATACCCCCTAATGGTCAATATTGTTACAGAAGGCAGTAGGACAAGGATATAACTAACTATAAATAACTGGTATACACTTCCAGAAGCAGATTAAAAAAGCAGGCTGTGTTCAAAAAGGCATTAGTGCAAGGTGAAAAGAAAATACAAAAAACTAAAGTTTTATAGTAATGCTTCCCTTTACTCATCAACAACAAATGCAAACCCCACCCTCTCCACGCACAACAGGCCCATCCTTCTGCCCGAACAGTATCGCCCCAACCAAAGTCCAAAAGTAAATGTCCAAGGAAAAGTAAAAAACAAAGTCCAAAAGTAATTGACTTGCCAAATTCTCACTCTCTCTACCCACAACAAAAGCCCCTCTCATCAAACAAAAAATAAAAAAGGGCACAGAAAAAGGCCTTCTCCAAGACGGTCTGCATTTCTCGCAGCTGTCCCTCCAGGAGTGCGATCCAACAACCAAGGGTGCCATGTGACATTGTAACAGTCCGTTCAAGGGGGGGAGAAGCAATGGTGGTATGGGTGCTGCTGGCTGCTGGTGGTGTTAGCGTTGATATGGCTTGGTGGATGGTGGCTCAGATAACTGGCTGAAGGAACTGGGGCAAAGTTCTGGGATATGTGCCTCACCCTTCTCCTCCTCCAACCGCTGATACTTTGCCTAGGTTGCCTCCAACCTCTGCTGACACAGCCGGGCTGCCATCTCCTGCCACGTCAGTGGTGGTTGTGGACCAGCAGGAGTAGCTGTATCAAGAAGAAACAAAAGACAAATTGTAAGCAATGATCTATGCAAACACTTGTTTAAAATTATTTAGTGGCACAGTAGCAGTACATTGCTGGGGAACTAGGGCCATTGGAATTTTTCATGTGATTAGGAGTGACACAAGGACATGATTTTACCCTCACATGCCTTACATAAAAGCACTGACTGGCTGAAAGAAATTAACGCAGCATAACACCAGATTTAAAAAAAAAACCTGTGATTTATTTTATTGTACAGGGTTTTCTTAAAAAAAAAAAAAAACAGGCACTTTGTGTGGAAAAAGACAAATAACTCTCATTAATTGGTAAGGCATCACCCATATTGAGTACAAGTATTCTTACTGAGTTAAATTAATGGAGGCATGCTAGCTAGTGCATTGGGTGCTACTTTACTGGGGCAGCTGCAATGGAAAATTATCTTACTTTGGTTTCAGTTGCTCTGCTCTTCTCCAAATGCCTTTCAATTCTACCCTGACTCCAAAGAGGGTCATGAATAACATATGTCACATGCATCATATATGATATGCGGATAATAGATATCCTGTCTGCTGTAATTGGTGTAAGTAGACAGTGGGAAAAAACAATGCATTGCAGTACAGGGAAAGGAATGGGATGTATAGATTTTATTGGACATATTTGTCACAGAGTATCCCATCTGCAAAACATGAAATCACAGACACGTAATCCCACTTTATTTCCTGGCCTCGCCCTCAAACACAACTTACTTCAAACGAACACATTTGCTTGGCAGTAAGGAAAGGAAACTTGAAATGCTCTATTGCAGGGTAAGTTAGAGGCAAAAGGCTGGGTAGGTAGAGGTTTTTGTTATAGTATAGTGGGTTTCATTGATCATAATGTGCCTAAGCTTTGGCGTAGTTAGTCACTGCAGTTGAAAGTTGATGAATGTCAATAGGGAAAAATTTGAACAGGCGTAAATCCTTTATGGAAGATGTTGAATATATGAACCACTTGGCCAGAAAAATGGGGCACATGCCAGGAATGGATTTTTCATTTTTTTGGTATGTTGGGACTGAACTTAGGAAAGAATAAAGGAGTGAAGTACTAGGAGGTGACTGACTGGGCACTGGGAGGGAAAGAACACATACCTAGTTTTCATTTTGGTTTGCAATGCATTGAAAACATTATAAATGCTGCATTAACTGAAGCAGGAGCATATTGTACTTCCAACACTACAGTGCCAAATTGAACCATGCGTCAGTTAGGTCATGAGTCGCAATAATGCCATGGGCAGGGAGGTTATGAATGATGATGGGTGAGATCTGCCTTACTTAACAAATACAGTGAGTATACTAATAATTGTCTATAACCAAGCAATGTGACTTACCATCACCCATGCTTGTTGCCACATGTACTCCCCCTTCAACTGCCTCTGCACCTGGCACACTGACATTGGCCCCACCACTGGTGGTCTGTGTGGCTTGAAAAATCATTACACATTTTAGAGCCAGATACACCTCCCCTTTTATTTTTTTTCTTAACAAAATACAACTGCAATACATTGCTACAGTTCGGTTAGCAGTATCTTCTCTTCTATCAAAGTATCACTTTGGGCATTTTGTTTGTTGACAATGTTAGAAAAGCCTGGTAGTCAAGCCAACCAAAAACTGTTTATAACTGAGGGGTAGAGCTATGATGACTGTGAGTCATTTGAAGTGCAATGACATATGAATTTGGTTGGCAAATGTAATGGGACCTTCTTCATAATACTTTCCTGTTATGCTGCACTGTCATTTACACTGCTAGTATACTGAATAATGCATTTAACACAATATTGGGGGGTCACCATAACCATGGCCACTGTCTTCTTTTACTGTTTGAGCATGAGCAAGAAAAAGAAAGCCTTCTCAACACATAAGTTTAGAATAGCCTGCTTGGGTCTGCAACTGCAATCTTCAGAGTAAAGTACCTAGTTTATTCACTTAGTCTTACAGTACCTGTCCCCAAGATATTTAAGGTAGGGGAGAGGTAAAGTTTAATAACAACGTAGAAGAAAGCTACAGATTAGTAAATCAATCAATCAATCAATCATAGTATTTATAAAGCGCGCTATGTACCCGTCAGGGTTTCGAGGCGCTGAGGGGGGGGGGGAGGGGGGCGCTGCTGGTTTATCGGTCGAAGAGCCAGGTCTTGAGGAGCCTTCTGAATGCGAGGAGGTCCTGGGTCTGGCGAAGGGATGTGGGGAGAGAGTTCCAGGTCTTGGCGGCGAGGAAGGAGAAGGATCTGCCGCCGGATGTCTTGCGCTGGATTCGGGGTACGATGGCGAGGGCGAGGTTGGCGGATCGGAGTTGACGTGTTGGGGTGTAGAAGTGAAGTCTGGTGTTGAGGTAGGAGGGTCTGGTGTTGTGAAGTGCCTTGTGAGCGTGGGTCAGGAGTTTGAAGGTGATCCTCTTGTCTACCGGGAGCCAGTGGAGTTCCTTTAGGTGAGGGGAGATGTGACTTCGGCGGGGTATGTTGAGGATCAGTCGGGCGGAGGCATTTTGGATACGTTGGAGGCGTTTGATGTCTTTGGTTGGGATGCCTGTGTAGAGTGCGTTGCCGTAGTCAAGTCTGCTGCTGACGAGGGCCTGGGTCACCGTCTTTCTGGTTTCTGTTGGAATCCACTTGAAAATTCTGCGGAGCATTCGGAGGGTGTTGAAACAGGAGGAGGAGACGGCGCTGACCTGTTTGGACATGGTGAGGGCGGAGTCCAGGATGAAGCCGAGGTTTCTTGCGTGGCTGGCAGGGGTGGGTGGGGGTCCGAGGACGGAGGGCCACCATGAGTCGTTCCAGGCCGAGGGAGTGCGTCCGAGGATGAGGACTTCCGTCTTGTCGGAGTTGAGTTTCAGGCGACTGTTGTTCATCCAATCGGCGATAGATTTTAGTCCCTCGTGGAGGTTTGTTTTGGCGGTGAGCGGGTCTTTGGTCAGGGAGAGGACGAGCTGGGTATCGTCGGCGTAGGAGATGATGCTGAGATGATGTTGGCGGGCCAGTTGAGCGAGGGGGGCCATGTAGATGTTGAACAACGTGGGGCTGAGGGAGGATCCTTGGGGGACGCCGCAGATGAGGTTGGTGGCTTTGGAGCGGAAAGGGGAGAGACGGACTCTCTGCGTTCTGTCGGAGAGGAAGGATGAGATCCAGTGGAGGGCTTTATCTTGGATGCCGGCTTCCTGGAGGCGGGTCAGTAGGGTGCGGTGGCAGACGGTGTCAAAAGCGGCTGATAGGTCGAGGAGGATGAGGGCTGAGGTTTCGCCGTTGTCCATTTGATGTCTGATGTCATCTGTGGCGGCGAGGAGGGCGGTCTCAGTGCTGTGGTTTCGTCTGAATCCGGATTGTGAGGGGTCCAGGATGGAATTGTCTTCGAGGAAGTGGGTGAGCTGAGTGTTGACGATCTTCTCGATGACTTTCGCTGGAAAAGGGAGGAAAGAGATCGGACGGAAGTTTTTGAGGTCGTTGGGGTCAGCCTTGGGTTTTTTGAGGAGGGGTTGGATTTCTGCGTGTTTCCAGCTGTCCGGGAAGGTGGCAGAAGTGAAGGAGAGGTTGATGATCTTGCGGAGTTCGGGGGCGATGGTGGCGTTTGCTGAGTTGAAAACATGGTGGGGGCAGGGGTCCGTGGGGGAGCCTGAGTGGATGGTGTTCATGGTTGTTATGGTTTCTGCCTCGTCCACGTGGGTCCAGGCGGTGAGGCGGCAGTCGCGGGAGGAGACGTCGGGGGTGGGGTCTGGCGGTGGACCGGTGATGAAGCTGTCGTGGATGGTGGTGATTTTCTGGTGGAAGAAGGTGGAGAGGTCGTCGCAGAGTTTCTGGGAGGGCGGGATGTCGTTGGAGTTGGCTTTCGGATTGGAGAGTTCCTTCACGATGCCGAATAGTTCTTTGCAGTCGTGGGCGTTGTTGTTGATGCGTTCGGTGAAGTGGGCGCGCTTGGCGGTGCGGATCCGTTGGTGGTGTTCGCGGTTGGCGTTTTTGAGGGCGGCGAGGTTGTCGGGTGTGCGTTCTTGGATCCATTTCTTTTTGAGTTTCTGGCAGTTGCTTTTGGAGGTGGTGAGATCGTCTGTGAACCAGGCTGGTTTTCTCTTTCCTTGGGTGGTGGTGGGTTTCTTGAGAGGGGCAAGGGTGTTGGCGCAGTCGAGGATCCATTGATGGAGGTTGATGGCGGCTGTGCTCGGGTCGATTGCGTCGGGTGGAAGGTTGTTGACGAGGGTGTTGGTCAGTTGTTCTTGGGTGATTTTGCCCCAGCGGCGGTGGGGAGGTAGCTGGATGCGGTGTTGCTCTGTGGTTTTCTTATAGGTGAAATGGACACAGTGATGGTCAGTCCAGTGGAGTTCGGAGGTGTGGCTGAAGGAAATGTGGTTGCTAGAGGTGAAGAGGGGGTCAAGGGTGTGTCCGGCGATGTGGGTAGGTGTGTTGACTAGCTGGCGGAGACCGAGGTTGAGGAGGTTGGAGGTCAGTGACGCGGTGTTGACGTCGTTGGCATTTTCCAGATGGTAGTTCAGATCTCCCAGGAGGATGTAATCCGGGGAGGCGAGGGCGTGGGTGCTTGCAAGGTCGGCGATGGTGTCGTTGAAGGGGGGTCTTGGTCCTGGAGGGCGGTAAATGAGGGTTCCTCTGAGGGTCGTGTTGGGGTCCGTGTGGATCTGGAAGTGGAGGTGTTCGGCTGTCCTGAGGGTGTCGTCCGAGTGGGTGTGGATTTTGAGGGTAGCTTTGTGAGTGATGGCTATTCCGCCGCCGATTCCGTTGGTTCGATCTCGTCTGGTGATTTTGTATCCGTCCGGTATGGCGATGGCGATGTCCGGAGACGAGGAGTCGTTCCAACAGGTTTCGGTCAGGAAAGCCACGTCAGGAGCAGTGGTGTCGAGCAAATCCCAGAGCTCGATGGCGTGTTTCCGTGCGGAGCGGGTGTTGATGAGGATGCAGTTCAGGTGGTTGGGGTTGGATGTTTTCGTAGTTGGATTGGTCGTTCTGATGCAGGAGAAGTTGCAGGTACGGCAGGAAAAAGGTCCTTTAGTGTGCTTCGGGGATGCCCGGTAGCATTCAGTGGAGGGGCCGGGGTTGAAGGCGCGGAGTTCGTTGATCGAGTAGCGGATGCGGGGGGCGCAAGGGCCAGGGGGTGTGGCGCTGGGCGCGGTCCAGGCGCGGACGGGCGCAGACGGGCTTGCCTCTGGCGCGCCTCCATTAAGAAGGGAGGGGGGAGGGAGGAGCAGCTGGGAGGCGGGAGGCGGGAGGGAGCGGCAAATGGGGGCGCGAGGGGGGCGGGGCCGCAGGGAGGCAGCGGCAGGGAACGGGGAGCGCACAAGGGGCAAAAACACTGAAAACGAGCAAAAAACAGCAGTTACAATAAGAAAAGCACACAATCAGAAAAAACAAAATGGCACAATATACGATCGGGGAGACAGCAATCAGGGGGGCACAAAGGGGGCAGAAGCGCCGGCGGCGAGGCGCTGAAAAAAGCGAAAAAAACGAAAAACACTTACGGGATGGCGGAAAGCGGCACACGGGTCAAGTGAAGCTAGTCAGAGCCCACTAGACCCCAGGGATGAGGCGCAGGAGGATGCCTGCGGGTGGAGGAGGGCCTCGAACACGCAAACAGCAGCGTGGTCAGGGGACAGAGGCAGGAGGCAGCAGGTTGGTGCTGCGGTCGTGGGGGGCGAGCTCAGGACCTGAAACAGGTCAGAGGTCGCTCACTCGCGACGCGCAGCGCCAGCCATTAAGAAGGGAGGGGGGAGGGAGGAGCAGCTGGGAGGCGGGAGGCGGGAGGGAGCGGCAAATGGGGGCGCGAGGGGGGCGGGCCGCAGGGAGGCAGCGGCAGGGAACGGGGAGCGCACAAGGGGCAAAAACACTGAAAACGAGCAAAAAACAGCAGTTACAATAAGAAAAGCACACAATCAGAAAAAACAAAATGGCACAATATACGATCGGGGAGACAGCAATCAGGGGGGCACAAAGGGGGTAGAAGCGCCGGCGGCGAGGCGCTGAAAAAAGCGAAAAAAACGAAAAACACTTACGGGACGGCGGAAAGCGGCACACGGGTCAAGTGAAGCTAGTCAGAGCCCACTAGACCCCAGGGATGAGGCGCAGGAGGATGCCTGCGGGTGGAGGAGGGCCTCGAACACGCAAACAGCAGCGTGGTCAGGGGACAGAGGCAGGAGGCAGCAGGTTGGTGCTGCGGTCGTGGGGGGCGAGCTCAGGACCTGAAACAGGTCAGAGGTCGCTCACTCGCGACGCGCAGCGCCAGCCATTAAGAAGGGAGGGGGGAGGGAGGAGCAGCTGGGAGGCGGGAGGGAGCGGCAAATGGGGGCGCGAGGGGGGCGGGGCCGCAGGGAGGCAGCGGCAGGGAACGGGGAGCGCACAAGGGGCAAAAACACTGAAAACGAGCAAAAAACAGCAGTTACAATAAGAAAAGCACACAATCAGAAAAAACAAAATGGCACAATATACGATCGGGGAGACAGCAATCAGGGGGGCACAAAGGGGGCAGAAGCGGCGAGGCGCTGAAAAAAGCGAAAAAAACGAAAAACACTTACGGGACGGCGGAAAGCGGCACACGGGTCAAGTGAAGCTAGTCAGAGCCCACAGGGATCAAAATACATAATGCTTAGTTAAAGCATCCAAATATCAAGGGAATATTTCGTAGACGCAAACTACAGAAGTGGGCCACTGCGATGACTTAAATAAAAGTAGCAGCATTCGGGAAACAGATAACATGGGACATTTCAAGCACCGAAATAAATCGTGACACTCCAGAACCCAGAAAGAAGGCACATAAAAAAAAAAGATGATATCATGGACTCCAAAAATCAATGTCACGGCAGGATCCAAATAAGGGATATTTTCTACGGATGCCAGCAAGGTGACCAGATCCAGAGACCTAAACATATAAAAGGTCGGCATGTAAGTGTCTTCTGTAGGAAAGTGGTGTGGTGAACTCACAGAATCGGGGCACTCTGAGAAAAATGAAGGGAACACTTATTCTAGAAACCCAAACAAGGAGAATGTGCATTTTGAGCAACTCGTGTAACAAGCGACTTCAAGGCCCAAATAAAAGCTTCAATCTCTGGAACACAAATAAGGGCGAGTCCATCAGATAGTATATCCACCTCGTGAGGATTCCCAACAAGGCTGTGCGGTTCAGCGACTCTTGTGAGAACAGCGGCTTGAAGTGGGCTCAATTGGACAGAGTAACAGTTTCGGAAAATACCATCCACTTCCCCCACACCACGGTGAGAGACCGTTACTCGCGTTACAATAAGCAAATAAGTATTCTTCACTTCCCTCCCCCTCTACGCGACACACGCAATGTGGGCTCTGCTCACCTCCGCTGACCCACAGTAAAGACAGGAGGAAGTCAGCTAAAGAAACATTAAATAAAGAAAACACGATAATGCAGGGATAACAAGAATTACCAAATATTAAATAGAGTGAAGAGGGTTAAATAAAAAGCCACTGCATAAAAAAAACAAGAAAAACAAGGGAAAATATACTAAATGGATAGAGGTAAAAGTTAAGGAAATAAACAATAATAAAAGGAGAACTTATTGTGGCCAGCAGAGCTGTCAGCCACGTCTACAGTTTTGGTGTTGGCTGTGGTATTTCCACCCTCACGGCACTGGTGGTGGCAGTCTCGGCCTGACCATCTGATGACCTCTTCATGCCCTTGGGTCCAGATGTAAGACATAAAGAAGATAACAAAAATAGATTAGTGGTCCCAGAAAATATTTTGACAGGCAAAGGCAAATAAAGTAGCAGAATGACATTGTACTTTTCTAAATAAGTTTGCTCATATTACTAGTATCAAGTTGACCTATTTTTAATTTCCTAAACCTAAGCCCTATTTGAAATTTCCTAAACTACATTTGGGACTACTCATGGATTGCAACAAATGGTCATTGCTTCACCAACCTCCTTTGATAGGCCATATCAGTTTCCCTTTTCAATGCATAGATGCATGCTCCATATCACTGGGGGATTTTTTAGGACTGTACAAGCTACATAAAAAGGAAAGAAACAGAGAAAGCTATCTCACTGATATTACTACTACTACTACATTAGTGACAGGGCAGAAGAGTCTGCATGACTTCTCAAATAATCATCCCAAGTGAGCGCCTACAGGGATGAGTACAATTAGACAGCACTGAGCACCTGGATCACTCAAATTGGAGTGCTTAGTATTTGTACTGTTACGTAAACTTAACTTATCTCTTAGTGTGAGCAGCATTCTATTTGAAAAAAATATAAGCATTGTAGGACACAACAAAATAAATAATTAATCACCGAGACCCGCAACCTGAACACCCAGCAGGGCCTGCTCCTGGTAAATGATGTCTGCCCAGCGGTGCGTCAAATGCTACTGGGTGCACCTGACTCTAATTATCCTCTTCACCCACGGCGCACCTTCTCCCACAGCAGCTGATGCTGTCGCAGACCATACCCAGTGCTGCGCCTGCTGCTTGCTGTCAGCATAGACGGGAGATTGTACTGCACAAAAAAACCTAGTGCGGCCACCTCTGCCTCAAAAAAATAGTCCAGGGTTGCATCCCTTGGCTGCGCTTGCTACCCAATGTGTTCGGTTAGCAGCAACACTGACACCACCTTGCCATTGCTCTGCCATGGTGCTGGGTGGAGGAAAAAAAAGAAACAGCAAAAAGGACAGAATGGAAAGAAAGAAATGAGGAAATAAAGGGGAAAACAAAAAAGTACAAAAAATCACCATAAATAAAAAACATAAAATAGACACAAATACACATACCAATATATTAAAGGTAGAAGAATAATGGATGAGTGGGACTGGGGAGAAATGCAAAGATTTAGTATAAATTAATGAATAGCATCTTGCACAGAACAGGTAAAACAAAAGGGCTGCAAAAGCATGCAGCCACATGGTGCTGTTTGTGTGCACTTTGGAGCTTCTAAATGCTACCACTGGAGGGAAGCACACATTTTTTCATTCCCAAGCAAGAAATTTCTCCTGCCTGATGGAAAAATACCTGCTCCTGCCAGACCGATGCAATGCAGGCAACCACTGCACTCAGGAAGGTTGTATGCAGAGAGCCAGCATAACCACTGGGGCCCTGGGGCTCCCCCCCACAGCACCCAACATTCTGTTTTGTGTCTCCGGTGGGCACCAGAGCACCCACTTAAGGCCCCAGGGGATGGGGTCCCCAGAGCTAGTGCTGACTCGTGGAGGGGGATGTTCACCCTGTAAAGGCTCTGGGAGATGGGGTGTCTGCCCCCCTTCCCCATAAATATTAATACGTCCCATGGGGGATGGGCTCCCTAGGACCTGTAAAGGCTTCCACTCCCCAGTAGCATTGAAAATAAAAAAAGGATTACCACCTGCTAGCAAGGCTTCTGTTGGCCCTGGGGCTCCTTCCACAGGCCCAAGAAAAAAATAAGAATTTGGGTGCCTGAGATGGGTACCAGGACATCCAAAATATATAACAAAAGATAAAAATAAAGGTGCAGTAAGAGCTCCTCATTTATTATTCTGTGCACTGACAAGTAACTGCCAAGGGTTCTGGATGGTGATGTATTGCACATATAGTATGAATACCCCCCCAAGCATCTAACTTGGAGGAGGGTGTGTGGGGTGGGCCTGAGAACAATGACCGGGGTATCCATCTGCCGTACCGTAAGTCACTGGTTTGTCTAAAAGCGTGATGATGTGCTTAGTATTGTTAGTTTCTTTGCCATGGGTCGTAAATAGCCCACAGCAGAGAAGGCATCATTTTTTAAACTCGCCTGCTGCTGTAGGGGGTATTGCTTACAATAAAGGGCTTGAAGCCTGCCCATTGCTTGCCCGTTGCTTGCCATTCATTGCCTTCATTGCCACTTTTCTTTGCTACCTCCTAATTGCCATTATATACCTGGCACCACTTCCTTTTCTTTCTGTGACTCACACACCGAGCACACGTTTCTTCCTCTTGATTAGTGTATATCACTGCTGGTGCTGTGATTGAGCTAATAATTCTTATGATATGTGAGTGACAACATCACAGCTCTCCAGCGTTTCCCAGACAGGACTCTCATGTGATCCGCTCTGACCCAGTCCGACTGGTGTTTCAGAAGGCTGCCTGGCATACGCTGACATATGGAGCGGCACAGATGTTTCTGAGAAGACCGCCTCTTTCATAATCACCGTGGAGTTTTCAGTGAAGTACACAGGGCAGGCCGATGCACAACAGGCCTGGTAGCTTTCGCTGACTACAACCCTGGCCTGAATTCAGGCCAGGTCTATAGGCGGTGCAAGAAAGCTGCTGTTTCAGGCCTCTTGTGCACCGGCCTGTCCTGTGTGCACTGCTCACAGGGCAGGCTGGTGCACAACAGGCCTGGCAGTTTCTGCTGCCTATGGCCCTGGCCTGACTTTAGGCCAGGGCCGTAGGTAGTCAAAGCTGCAGTTTCAGGTACCTTGTGCACCGGCCTGTCCTGTGTGTAGTGAACACTGGACAGGTTGGTGTACAAGAGGCCTGAAATGGCAACTTCCACTGCCTACGGGCCTCTCGAGAATGTGCTCTATCTCCAAAGTGATGAGCAGGGTCCATCCTGCCTAACCAGGCCCGACCCTGCTTAGCCCTTCCGAGATCTGGCACATTCAGGGCTCCACAGATCACAGAACTCTGCTTCTACTGAATTCCACAGAGATTTTAATCAACTCTGTCAACACAGCCCAGGCCTACGTTTTGCCATGCTGCACAGCTACTCTGCCGTACAACATGACAAGACCTGTTATGTTTGCCTATGCTTGTTTATCTCCTGACAGTCAGCTAGGAAAAGGGTTCTGCCATACTGCTACCAGTCTCAATGCTGCGGGCAGCCAACAAACCTTTGTTCACTGATGGGGTGTTGCGACCTGGATAATTGGCCATGCAAGATGGACTTTGTGAGAGCGGTTGCGATGCTCGCCAACCTGCACTGAGTCACTGCAGAATCAGCAAGAGGGATGAAACACCTAGTGACTCTGGTACATTTGCCGCAGGCCTCTAAATGCCCATGGCGGACCAGGCAAAACCTTTTTGTCTGCTGGAACTTGGCCCGGAAATGTCCTCTCACCAATCCCTGAAGCAACTAGTGATGGGTTAGAGAGGGAATTGTCTCAATCGGCAAAAGAATAATGAGGCAGTACAAGCCTAGTACCTGGACATTTAGTGGACAATACTATTGCTGCCACCCCTCCATCAGCATAAACTATTTAGTCCCCGATTTATACTTTTTGACAGAAAACTGCACTAACGCAGTTTTGCGTCAAAACATTTAGCGCTGACTAGTGCCATTTTTTAACACCACCTAGGCATCATATTTATACTACGATGTTGAGTGGCACTAAAAATAGGTTACAGTAATTTTTTGTCGTAAGGCAAAATGACTTTAACGGAGAAAAAATTACTCTAATCCATTTTATGACATGTAAACACGTTGCAAAACGTAAATGCACCATTTTTGCCCACAATAGCATAAAAAACAGATGCAAACAGAGAAAGCAGTGCAAAGGAGAGGCAAAATGGACCCAGGAAGCCAGGAGAGACCCCAGGGAGACACCAATCAACCAGGAACCATCCAGGAGGACACAGACAAGACCCAGGGGAGGGAGAAGAAAAATAGAAGGTGTTATTTCAGTGCAGAGGAGCACAAAATACTGGTGAGAGAGGTGACAGGGAATCAAAATCGACTCTTCGTCACCTCAAAATTGCCAATTGGAAGGCGAGAGGCAATTTGGCATTAGATAGTGGATAAGATTAACAGTGTGGCAGATGTCAGGAGAACCGTAACTGAGTGCAAAAAAACGCTGGCATGACTGCAAGTGAAGGACAAAGGAAAAAATGGCAAGGAACAGGAAGGCAGCACTGCAAACTGGAGGTGGGAGTCCAGAACCACAAGAGGATTTGGACAAGAAGGGGGAGATGGTTTCAGCTGTCATCCTGGAGGAAATTGTCACCGGAATCGCAGGACAGCGCAGACTACAAGGCAACACCAAAAAAGCAGGGTAAGTTGTGTGGGGGAAATTTATGCTAAAATGTCAAGTGCAAGAAGGGGGAGGCACATAGGACTCACACAATGCATGTCAAAGGAGTGCAGAGGGACACAATGCGCGTTACACAAGTTGCACCATGCTGATGTAAGCTACACATTTACCTATGCCTTGATAGTGCTGTGCACCATAACACATACACAACCTGTACATATGTTGAACACCAGGCATAAGTACCTTCATGTACATATACAGCACAAGGGATGGATGGCATGTATTATCACTGTGCCACTAGGTGTGTCATCACAACATCCCTTGCATATAGTCATATCAACACTACCAACATGACCAAGACATCTGAGACTAGGTAGTCAGTAAGTACCATTACTGGGGTAACGTCATGGTGGTGTCTCTTGCAGTAACACCTTGCAAATGCCTTGCCTCCTTGCCCAAACACATGTGCTGCATCGCACAGCAAACAAGTCACTGCAGCTGTCCCAACAGTACCCAGACATGTGCCGGTAGCATCGCCACAACACACATTGACAATACATCCATATGAGGCAGCCACCACTCCATCATGCAGTCAGGGTGCCCCCTGAGTGCAGGGAACAATAAACTGAACAGGCGCTGGGAAAATAGCAGGCTGGTCCTGTATCATTGGTAACATGCCACGACCCAGACCAACTAAACTGCAGTAGTGTTGACCCACACATCTTGATGCTGAACTGAAGTGCACCACCACAGAAAATATGTACCACAGATAGCAAACAATAGGTCACAACAGTCACAGGCTGAGACCACAACTACTCTGACACAACCATGTGGGACACATGAATGGGGAAATTAACACACACATACAACACATGGGGTATGATTGTGAACATAATGGGGATGGTGCGTGGTCAAGTCTGGTGTTGGTAAGACCGCCAGTGCAGTATACCCTAAGTGGCTGGCAGTATGAGTCACATGTTGGGATGGCAGCTGGAAATGTGCCTGCTCATGATAGCTCTGTTGGGCACTGGAAAGGGCAAAGGGCCAAGGGCCAGGGCATGGGACCCCCTGCACTGCCCATGCCAAGTGCATGGGCTGTGCCGTAGTACCCAGTGGCACACCACACCACATCACCAACAACCTTTGCATGGGGATTTCACCCCCATGCAAAGGCTGGTGGAAATGCGGGAACAGACATGGATGGGAGCGTTGAACGTTATACTAGTCTGGTGTCAGAGGACAGCTGACATTGCCTGTTTGTAAGCTACTGGAAACCTGCCAGTGCCAGGCCATTGGCCCATGGGGCATTCCACATTGACAACAGTTGCCATTACCACCTGTGCTGTTGGGGTGGTCAAATAGATAATGGCAGTCAGGTGCCCATAGTACTGACGTACCTGAAATGAGGGACTAGTATGACTACATGCAGAAGTACAACTTCTGTTAACTGGCTATGTCCGTAGACTCTTACCATCAGGCACTGTCACATATATAATGATATACACAGCAGAAATGTCATACCCATGCTGGCCATCTCTGGGTCTAATCCTGTGCTTGTGTCAAATTAGCTACACTGCCACCATGCTGCACTCATGTATCATAGTGCAAAGAGGGCTGCATTGAGGGGGAGGACATAGGTGTGTAGGAAGGCAAACACCTGCACAGAGAGAAAATGAAATTTAACTATGCTAGGTCCATGAGTGCTATGCAATGTAACACACATACACAAACATCAACATGAGGAGCCATCAATGGTAACAAGAGCATAGTGTCCTGGCAATGCAATACCTGGGGTGGTGCAAGCTGTCATGACCACATGGGTGTATGTGAAACATGTGAGGCTGGGACAGGGTAAAATTGCCATGGGTGGTGCTGTGGCATGAGCACAGCAACACCCGTTGCAAGGCCTCACCATGCAAATGGATGCTTAGGGAGGGTTGACGAAGACAAGATGGTGTCAAGCCACAAAAAGGATAGAGATCACACCTGGAAGATATGACGCAGCTAATTGCGCCAACTGGGCTTCCCTTCATGTGACAGGCAGGTGGGGCATAGGGTTGTAGACTGCAGCCAGGACGTACAGGAACAATGTTTTGGAACTAAGATGACAATGAGCCTCAAATAGCAAGTCAGTGACATGACATATCAACTGCCACAACACAGATATACTGATTTTACACCATCTCATTGCAGAGGATGATGGCTCTCTTGTGGATCTGCCTGTCCTGGAGTACCCTGATGACCTGGATGATCAGCTGACAGCCATCAGCCAAGAGACCCTCCAAGAAGTCCTTGTAAACCTCCAGACACCACCTCCAGTTGCAAGGAGGAGTATTGATGTAGCAACCATCCCACAGTCCCCACTTAACATCCCAATAGTATGACCTGCCAGCACCGACACAGCTGAGGACTCCAAGGACCCAGGGACCAGTTTTGAGAGGACAGTGTTAGGAGTCAAGCGGGAGCTGGCAAAGGAGGTACAGGTGAGGATACAAACTATGGCAGCCAGCCTAGAGGGTATGCACACGTGCATCATTACGGCTACTAAACAGACTGCAGCCAACGGAGGCACGCAGCCCCCAATGCATGGAGTCTAGCAGTATCTGAGGGACATAGGGCCATATGTACGAACACATTTTCCCATAGACACAAAATGGGTAAAACCCTTTGCTACATCTGGCCCATAACTCCTGCCATGAGGGAGAGGTCACAACAACTACCCTCCCAAACTGGCCTCAGCGTGCTTGAGAACAAGATGGACTCCATGCATCGGGAAATGGCCTTCCTCAGGGCTGATATGGCTGCCTACCACAGGGATACTGCTGCTATACTAAAAAATCAGCAGTTCTTCCTTGCTGCAGTGATGCCATATGTAGTTCCACAGATGGCAGCTGCTGGGAATTGGGAGTCCACATTTCCAACCACTGAAAAATGTGTGGCCCCCTCTACCTCCCCACTACCACCATCAAGGGCAGAGGAGACACCACACACATTGGAGGATGAAGATGTGGTACAGATCATCTTCACCCGTATGAGTTCTCTGTAGCACCACCCCATGCCACATGGGCAGTGTTTTGATTGTCCTGTGCTTGACATTATGCCAGTGTTAGCACAGTTGGAGATATGCACTCTTCACCGACACACTGTTGAACTTTCTGCTATGGACTGCAGTTGTCTCACATTTTTCAATTGGCAATTTATGTTCCACTGCACTGAATGACACTTTACCCAAGCATGTCCCATAACATGAACCTCAACCCTGGACTTGTGTTGTGTCACAATTACATGGATTTCACTAATAAGGTCGCAGGCCTGGACATTTTAAATATTGCACTACGACACTTGTAAATAAACACCACCTACACAACCAGCATGTCTTTGTGTATTGTGACACATCTACTACGCTTAGGAATTGTGATGTGTGTAACATGTCTTTAGTCACAGATTGTCAGTACAAGAGTGCAGTAATATGGGGCACATATCTAAGCACAAGGTACCTACATGATGAACATCAATGTTGGTCTCATCCCCTACAAGCAATTCACTGACTATGTCAAAAATGTTGCACACATGAATGCTTCACCCACTACATACGTCAGGAATGGCTGTAAAACAGTTCTTAATATCGTCAGCTGGGAGTACCAGTAGAACACATTGGTGTGAAACAGAGGTACTTAACCTCATCTGTAATTGCCACTGGTCAGTTTAGCAGTATAGATATGAAGTGTAGGCTGTTGTCAGATGTCCCACAGTGCCCAACATTTTGACACAGGACTCAAACAATGACAGCTGTATTACCACACCTACCTGTTCAATACATGGTTAACCTCTTTAGTGCGGGCTTTGGCCACTGGCCGACGCTCACATTACCTCCCTAGTGTGGGTCACGATCAGTGGCCGACACCAGGGAGGGGGTTCAAAAATCCTCTGATGCGTCGCATTGGAGGATTATTTTTTTTAGGAAAAACCCCCTGGGAGACACAGAAGATCTTCCATGTCTCCCCCCCGCCCCTTTGTGATGTCAGTGCGCTGGGCGTCGCGCTGATGTGACTATCTTTTTTCCTGCTCTGGTGGGGAAAACGGACTCAAACGGGCCTCCCCGATGTTAAAGAAGGCCTTGTTTGAAAGGGGAGATTCTCTACATGTGCCTTTTTTTACACATTACCTTTATGCGTTTAATTAACAGAAAATCAGCTGAGTGCGAAGATGGAATTCATGCTAAGGGCCCATGGGTCATATACTTTGCATTTGCGGATGTTTTCGACCCATTTGCGTCAATATTTTTTACTCTATTCCAATTTGAATTGGGTGTGATTGGTCTGTTACACCGATGTGTGCGTCAGATTCAACAGCATGTACATATTTGCATGTTGTGCATATGTATACATTTGTGACAACAGTGTATCCACATATGTTTGACAGTCAATATCATGCAACAGTTATGGTATGTGATTGTGAATTGTGTTTACTTATGTGATGTGTGTAGTTGTCTTACAGAGCATAACATTAAAGACGACATACACAGCTCGGGCATTGTTGATGATGGCTGATGAGTATATGGTGACATGTGTGTGGACTACACATATGTCTGACGTGTGCATATTTGGTGCATACTGTGATTGACATACTCTGCCTACACTCCACCCATATCATGTTTTGAACACAAATGTCTGATCAAACTCCTTACATTTAGCAATGGTTCTTGTTTTTGTGTGGTGGACCTGCAGCCCTATCTGCATATGTTCTCATCCATTCTGATGTGCATTCCACAGACGTGTTCATGCAAAGTGTGAGGTCATGTGTACCATGTGTCAGGATTGGTCCCCAAGGCAGTGGCAGGACTGATTTCCATGGATGTACTGCCAGGCCCATCTTCTTCCATTGCTTGTTATACCTGGGCTAATCATGATAGCCATTGTTACCAATGATATCCCCCCCTTGTCACATGTGCTCCATGCAGCCATTGCAACTCTCACACTGAGTTGTGACAGTGGTCTGTTCAAACATTACAGTCTCACCAAATTTTGACACCCACTGCCCCATGTGTGGGGCCCTTGTTTACCTCCTATTTGGTCATGTTGTAGTTGTGTGTGATGACCTATTGTTGACCAAGTTGACAAGTAGGATGTAATTAATATGTTGTGTTCCATATATTGTGTCCTTCAATTGTCACATTCAAGTGATGAGGCTATTTGTGATGTGTGTGATGATAACAGTTCAATCTTACGCATCACATGTGATGTATCTTCAGTACTTTTCAGATCAGTGTTTGTTACATGCTCCCTGAGGTTAGACTACAATCCAGAGGCATATGTTGTGGAGATTGAAGAGGCCAAAGCCGGATTGTGTGAATAAGTGAGGTGTTTATTGCCAAAATGTTCAAGGTGAGTAATGTGATTATTAAGTGAAGAAGTTCTCAATGATGTGCAGTCTGTGGCGTATCCCAGCATCTGTGTCATGCTGTTCCCCCTCATTTTCTTCACCATCATCCTCCTCCTCAGGCAGGTCATCAACCTGCTCATATAAGGGAACGTTCATCTGCACACATATGTTGTGGAGGATAGCACATGTCATTATGATCTTGCAGACGATGTCCAGGGCATATAGGCAGCTGCCTCCTGTGATGTCCAGGCACCTGAATCTGGACTTCAGGATGCCAAATGTCCTCTCCACAATAGTCTGTGTCCTCTGATGTCCCTCATTATATGCACGCTCCGCTGCTGTGCTTGGGTTGGGAAATAGGGTCATTATCCATAGCTGTATGCCCTAACCCTGATCCGCTGCAAAAGATTAAAGGAGTAAGTTATTGTTAAGGCTTGCAACAGGTTTGTCATGTAGCATGGCAGTTGATATTTTTAATTGGTTGTGACTCATATGTGTTTGTGGTATGCTGTGAGTTCCTATCCTTGTGTAAAGTCTCCTCAGCACTGGGTTGCTGGATGTGACAATCTTGTGTTTGGCTCAAGGACCTGGGACATATGATTTGGATTCCAAACTGATGGTCAGTATGTATGTACCATGCATTGTGTAGTGCACCTTTGTATCAGTGTGCTATCACTAGAGGGGACATGACACATCTTCACAACACAATGGGGTTAGATGTGGTGGCAACATGGTACCACTACAGAGCCTGGACATCCATTTTGACATGTATCATTGTAGATTATGTGCAACACTTAGGGCCTTTGAAATTGTTAAGTGACAATGCACAACACGTCTCCAAAGTTGGCTGCACTGTTCTGCAACATTTAGACTATGCAAGAATGCCCTATGTGTGACATATTACTAGGCAAACCTTTGTTGTCCCCTGTGCCAGTTGCTCATATGCAACCGTGCACCTACACTACCTACCTGGCACCAGGGTACTTGGCTAGCTGCCTTGTGGAGGTGGATGTATCTGTGCAGGAAGGGACACCGCCCTATACATATGGTGTTTTGATGGCCAATTGCCTCTTTCTTTGTGTGCAGCAGTATGCAGCATGCATTGGTGGCACAATCATCTGAGTTCAAAGCACAGTCTATTTCCTTATTGCAAGCAGCAAACAGCACTCCTGGAGCACACCTACATCTGAGTCAGCATCATCATGCTATGTATCTTGTGGTGACAGACCTGCAGCAACACACATTGCACACCCCTTCCACACTACATATAGCATGGGAGGGTGGCCGATTTACAATGTGGCTTCAAGTCATTATAAAATGGTCATCTGCCAAGTTGCACATACAGTGCAGGGCATGATATTGGCACTGTGGGCTTTTACATAGGTCCCTTGGTGATCCAGACTTGCAGCTAATGTTTGTGGCAGCCATGAGTCGTCCAAGGGTGTGTATCCCTTTGTTACAGGATGATCAGCATAACTTCCAGTGTCTCTCCTATCTTCCTACACATGAATAACCATTTATACTGTTGACACATGCACAGTGCAGACTATGGGATGAAGCTCAGCTACTTAGCAAATGTGTCCCTTGGCACAGTGCATGTGAGGTCAGCAAAGTCCTGTATTCTCCTACAGGGTCCCAATATGGCATCCATGATCTGCACTGTCTGACAGTGACTCTGCCCCATGGTGGGCCATTTATTGTATCTGGTACTGACATGATGGTGTTGTGGGTTGTAAGTGGTGCATATGAGGTGTCACTACAGTAGGTGTGTAACTACTTATCACGCATCTGGCACATGGTATGTGATGGGCATTGATCTTGCATTCCTATGTGTGTTAGCCAATGCGTCAGGCAGATGTCTCTGCACACTACAGGTAAGTCAACTGTGTGTGGATGAGATGTAGTTGGTATAGGCAGCAGTTGTCTAGTATTCAATGTTTTTCTGGCTATGATTTGCACTGCATGACTTGAGGGATCTGCGCCTACATGACATGGGCATGGTGTATGCCATTGACATGGCTGTGCTATTCTTTGTTTGGTGTACTGTGTGCAAAGTGTACGTAGTAGTCAACCTGTGGGCACTTGTAGTGGTCTGTGTAGTTGTTCTGTTAGCAAAGGGTACATGTCTGCACTTGTCCTTCATGTAGTGTGCCTGTCAATTTGTGGTTGTGTTACGCACATGTGGGTGTATGTGTCTGTGGTTTGCACTGAATGTGCTGTACTGTAGCATGGTGCATAAGTGTTATCTGCATATCTGTATTACTCTGGCCATGTGTTAATGTAGTGTGTATGTGTTGTGTGTCCGACAGGGTTGGTGTGTTGTGTGTATATTTCTAGGTTTGTTGACTTTCCCACAAGTAGGCCATTTCCATATTGTCCATCCTGGAATTGTTCATTGATCCTGCTGTGCCGGAATATAAAGGCATCATGGACACTTCCAGGATACTTGGCGAAAATGTTTATGAATAGTCCCCGGTGGTCCGCTATGGCCTGCACATTAATGGAATGTGTGTGCTTACGATTCCGGTATAAGTGCTCGGTTGCTGTAGGTGGTACGAGCCAGACATGAGTGCAGTCCATTGCACCGAGCACATGCGGGATACCATGGATTTGATAGAATCCGTTTGTTCTTCTGCTGCTTTTGCTGGATGTTGGGGAAGCTGATGTGGCGGGGTGTCAGGGAGATAATAGTGTATAACACCTTTGGCAGGAATGCAGAGAACGACGGCTGTGAGACACCAGCAACCAGGGCACCCGTTGTTTGGAATGAGCCACTTGCCAGTATGTGCAGGACAGCTAGCAGCTTTGTCACAGGTGGTATGCTGTGTGGGATCTGCAGGCTAGCTGTGATTTGTGGAACCGCGACTGCCGCCTCACCGCCTGGACCCACGTGGACGACGCAGAAACCATGGCAACCATGAACACCATCCACTCAGGCTCCCCCACGGACCCATGCCCTCATCATGTTTTCAACACAGCCAACGCCACCATCGCCCCCAAACTCCGCAAGATCATCAACCTCTTCTTCACTTCCGCCACCTTCCCGGACAGCTGGAAACACGCTGAAATCCAACCCCTCCTCAAGAAACCCAAGGCCGACCCCAACGATCTCAAAAACTTCCGCCCGATCTCTCTCCTCCCTTTTCCAGCAAAAGTCATCGAGAAGATCGTCAACACACAACTCACCCACTTCCTCGAAGACAACTCCATCCTGGACCCCTCACAATCCGGATTCAGACGAAACCACAGCACGGAGACTGCTCTCCTCGCCGCCACAGATGACATCAGACATCAAATGGACAACGGCGAAACCTTGGCCCTCATCCTTCTCGACCTATCAGCCGCTTTTGACACAGTCTGCCACCGCACCCTACTGACCCGCCTCCAGGAAGCCGGCATCCGAGACAAAGCCCTCCACTGGATCTCATCCTTTCTCTCTGACAGAACTCAGAGAGTCCGACTCTCCCCCTTTCGCTCCAAAGCCACCAACCTCATCTGCGGCGTCCCCCAAGGATCCTCCCTCAGCCCTACTTTGTTCAACGTCTACATGGCCCCCCTCGCAAAACTGGCCCGCCAGCATCACCTCAGCATCATCTCCTACGCCGACGACACCCAGCTCGTCCTCTCCCTGACCAAAGACCCACTCACCGCCAAAACAAACCTCCACGAAGGACTAAAATCCATCGCCGAATGGATGAACAACAGTCGCCTGAAACTCAACTCCGACAAGACGGAAATCCTCATCCTCGGGCGCTCTCCTTCGGCCTGGAACGACTCATGGTGGCCCGCCGACCTCGGACCCCCACCCACCACTGCCAGCCACGCAAGAAACCTCGGCTTCATCCTGGACTCTGCACTCACCATGTCCAAACAGGTCAGCACCGTCTCCTCCTCCTGTTTCAACACCCTCCGCATGCTCCGCAGAATCTTCAAGTGGATTCCAACAGAGACCAGAAAGATGGTGACCCAAGCCCTCGTCAGCAGCAGACTTGACTACGGCAACGCACTCTACACAGGCATCCCAACCAAAGACATCAAACGACTCCAGCGTATCCAAAATGCCTCCGCCCGACTGATCCTCGACATACCCCGCCGATGTCACATCTCCCCACACCTGAGGGAACTCCACTGGCTCCCGGTGGAGAAGAGGATCACCTTTAAACTCCTCACCCACGCTCACAAGGCACTTCACAACTCCGGACCCTCCTACCTCAACTCCAGACTCAATTTCTACGCTCCCACACGTCAACTTCGATCCGCCAACCTCGCCCTCGCCGTCGTCCCCCGAATCCAGCGCAAGACCTGCGGCGGCAGGTCCTTCTCCTTCCTCACCGCCAAGTCCTGGAACTCTCTCCCCACATCTCTACGCCAGACCCAGGACCTCCTCACCTTCAGGAGACTCCTCAAAACCTGGCTCTTCGACCGCTAACTGCAGCACACCTCCACCCCCCCCCCCCCAGCGCCTCAAAACCCTGACGGGTACATAGCGCGCTTTATAAATATCGTGATTGATTGATTGATTGATTGATTGATTTGTGGCTCAATGTAGTGCAGCAGGGGTAGTATGGCTTGCCGGTTTAGTCTGTAGGTCCTAATGATGTCCTGATCCCTGAGGCCACGAAAGGTTGACCTGGTTCTGAAGACCCTCTCCTGCTTTCTGCGTTGCCTTTGTGGGCCGCGTTGTAGTGGTGGTGGTTGCTGTAGTTGTTCCGTCTTCTCGCAAGCTGGGTCAGTATCACCTACATCTTCTCATGTGGGTTGGAAATGTTGCTTCTGTGTGTTCTCCTTAAGTAGTAATTAGTTTGCCTCATTTTAGCACCTGCCCTAACCCAGGCGTTAAATTTTGACGCAAATTGGTGTTAAAGTCATTTTTTGGGTCCGCCTCCCACCCATGCACCATTTTTGCCCAGGTGGATAAATATGGAGCTAGGGGGTTTGAGTAATTTTTTTAGACTGGAACGCCCACCTTGCGTCTCATTGACCCAAGGAGGTTTCACACATCTGAAAAATTATGTTAACCCCAATATTTTGACACTAGACGGGTCTAGTGTCAAAATATAAATATGTCGTTGAGTTTGGACTGTAATAGCGTAAAAAAATTACGCTAGTTCAGCGCAAACAGAGTATAAAATGCCCCTTAGTCTGTAGTAAATATATAGGAAATACATGTCCGATTGTGTACGGTTTAGGCCTACCTGCTCTCTGTTCTCTTTGGCAAGGTGTCTGGTTATTACATAACAAGGAGGTTAAGGATACATTTTTTGTTTGTGTCCTTAAGAGGGATGGAGGGATGAGCCCAAGAAGGAGAGTTCAGCATGATTTAAATGTGAAAAGAACATTTTATTTTACTTTAGAGAGCATGTCACCCCTTGCCAAACACGTGCAACTTGTGTAGGGAAAGATAATTGCTAGAGAAACAGAATAGGAGTTGATATATATATCAAGGACCTTATCGCATATGTGACGCCCTCTGCAGGTTATGAGTTTATTAGCAATCATTAGTTTTCATTCTGGAAATTATAGTTTTGTTTTTCTGGTCATCAGTACAGGCCTAAAATTCCTACAAAGCAAAGTGTTAGATACAAAACAAGAAATGGACGAAGGTGTTACAAATAACTTGGTGGTTCTCCTTGCGCAAAGATATTTTGGAATCACGAGGTAACAGACATCAGACTGTGATGATCTTCTGCATTTAGCTTTAAGAGGATGACATGACTCGTTGCCTTAGCCTCCATTTGAAAGCATGTTAATTTGAGTCATCCACATAGGGGGGTGGATTGTTTTTCGTTTTTGTTGTAACTATTTTATCAGGAGGAAATTTAAAATAAAACACAATCTACTCGCATACTATAAAGATTTGAATGAATAACCAGTCGAAAGGCAGAAAAATAGCCAGTGGAATCCCCGGGCCCCAGGGCCTCTTGTCTGAAGATGATTTGTCATGAAGTTAACTGGGCTCATTTCAAAAGAAAGTTTTACCCATTGAATACTTATGAATTACATTTTCGACATTCATAACCAGAGAAATCAGGAAGGTACTATGTATGCCTCTGCCCACACACAAATGAACTAGGGCCACGAAAATGTGAACGAATGAATGAGGCCGCTTTGATTTTCAGATTCTGTCCATGAATTGGTTATTATTTGAGCTGCTTAGAGGACCATTTAAACTTGAGTGGCCTGATGTTAGTCTGAGAGGGAAACATTAAGCTTTCCATCTTGATTCATGATTTCCTATTTGCCTATTGAACTGGGTACAAATCATCATCATCAATACTTGTATATGACAAGTTTGGCTCCCATTTTAAGTGCCGTTGTGTGTTCCTTTTATAGAGATTCGATGGTACATGGTAATGGTTTCTTTCATAATTGTGCCTGAAAATATTTTACTGCAACTTATCAATGATAAATAGAATGAGCAAATGGAGCCACGCTTAATTCACTTCACGATAAAGAGCACGGCATGATGTACCATACTGAATAATGGCATTTTTAGAGCACATTTGCTTTGCATTTACGATAACGCTTAAACGATTGTTGGGTTTCCTTCCACTGGTTAATAGTTATTTCAATGAAACTTAAATCTATTACAAATCCCGGAACTTTTAGGCAAAGGAAAGGTAGGTAGGTTGTTAAAATAGACAGAATTTATAATTTCTCAAAGCAAGGCACGTTTTATTCAGCCTCTCCCACCATGGTAGTGAACTCCATAATTCTGTGGCAAGTTTTGGCCACCACTTCCTATCGCATTAAAATAATGTTTGTGCTTAATAGTATGAATTGCAAGGACTAAGTTTGAAGTTTTTTTCACTTAGGGGACGCAGGCAGGGTATATCATTTGAAAACCTACACATTTATCTTATCATGGGCCAGATGTAGGAAGCCTTTTACGCCTCGCAAACGGCTAAACATGCAGTTTTCGAAGCGCAAAAGGCCAAACGCGATGCACAACCGCAAATTGCGAGTCGGTACCGACTCGCAATTTGAGGCTGCGACTCGCAAATAGGAAGTGGTGTTCCCTTCCTATTTGTGACCGCATTGCCATGCTGAGTTGCTTTGGGACTGCGAATGGGGTCGAAAACCAACTCGCAGTTACCATCCACTTGAAGTGGATGGTAACTCATTCGCAAAAGGCAAGTGGTCCCCATGGGACCCCTTCCCCTTTGTGAATGTCAATAAAAATATTTTTTCAGAGCAGGCAGTGGTCCTATGGACCACTGCCTGCTCTGAAAAAACAGAAACCAAATGGTTTCGGAATTTTTTCTTTTTGCAGCTCGTTTTCCTTTAAGGAAAACGGGCTACAAAAAAAAAAAAAGCTTTATTCAAAAAGCAGTCACGGACATGGTGGTCTGCTGTCCCCAGCAGGCCACCATCCCTGTGAGTGCATGGACTCGCTATGGGGTCGCAAACTCCGACCCACCTCATTAATATTCATGAGTTGGTCCTTTGCGACCCCATAGCGAGTCGCAGAAGGTGTCTGAGACACCTTTCTGCATGCACGTTTGCGAGTTGCAATTTACGAGACGCTATGACTCGCAAATTGCAAGTCACAAAAGAAAACTTACCCACACCTGGCCCCAAATCTTTAGACACACACAAAAGCGATATTTACGTGTCTTCATACAGTATAGTAAAGCCAAACAAAGCCAAACAAAGCCAAAACAGCCTCACCGAAGAAAAAGTTATTTAATCCACACCATTTTAAACAGTTTTTCAAGGCACTTTTGGATGGTCTACTCACTAGCCCCTTGCTGTAAATATAAATTTATATTTCTTTGTTTGCATGATTAACAAATCATTGTAGAATCCCGATCAGATAAAAGTAAAATCTGTAATGCATGACTCCCTAATGTAGAAGTCAATGGTGAGTCACAAAGCTAACTTGTCACGTGGAGAAGTTAGCTATGCTATTGAAGTCAAAGCAAAGCATGCAGAACCTATGCACTTTGACACTTTCATGAGAGGAAGACGGTGTTCCCAGAGGAGACTTAGAGTAGTGCTCATGGAAAGCACTGCAAATGTGGTCAACGCCCTTACGGTTGTAGCTTTGTGTGTATTCAGTAAGATTTGTATGTTTATTCCACCCTTATAAGCACTTTGAAGTTGACAACAGAATCACCCACGTGTAAATGGTGGTGTAAGTGTGTGGAAGTGCACCAATATTGCACATTTTCAAAGGAAGTGTGGTGGAAAGAATTTTCATAGAAAATTAATTTTCATTAGCACTTCTCTAGTTTCCTTATCCTAACCATGTTTTTCCATTGCGGAGACTACATACATGTTTGGCCAGATTCTGTTTTTCACCATTATCGGATATAGCAGATTGTCACCTGGAAATCCTAATATGGAGAGCAGATTTCAAGCCTTTGGCACACAATTCTGCATTGAAATTGTGGTCCGTGAAAATAATATTACTGGGTGAGGTAATACCACACCAGCTTCATGTGCGAAGAATGCATTGGTTAAAAGGGGTCACAATTTGTGATTTTACAGAATGCATTCTTATTTGGAGAAACCGACCTATGTATTAATAGTTTAATTCACAAAATACAGAATTGTAGTGGGGCGCAATTTGACCTACTTCATAAATATTAACGAGGTAGGTCAGGGGTGAAACACAGGCCCCTGCAGTAGACCACCATGTCTGTGATTGCTTTAAAAAAAGTAAATGGGATGGGTTTGAAAAAAATTAAATGAAAATGTTTACACATCTTTTTTAATGATAAGGCAGTGGTCCATGAGATCACAGACTACTTTGAAAAATGCTTTCTTTCACCATATACGAAGGAGAAGGGACTCCCTGCTCCCTGGGAACTCTGTCCTGTTTGAGAATTAGTTACCACCTCTTTTGAGTTGGTGCTAAAGTATTAATGCCTTGCAACTACATTTTGCTTTCAAAACGTTGATACATACCTTAAGAAATTAGTTTATGGAAAGGAATGCCCTTAAAATGCTCATTTCAAATAATGATTCTATAATGTTTCTTAATCCCATTTAACAATTCGGAAAACCTTTTACAAATTTCTAAATGAGTTTGATACATTTCAAAAAGGATTTTAGCATTTGCAAACAATCTAATTTACCAAACCCCTTTGGACATGGGGCCCTTTGTTACTTAACAGAGGAAAGTACCAAGTGTGGAATACTGCACTCAGTATTAAGGCACATGCTGCACAAACAAAGAAGCAATCTGTAAAATGACAGTAACCATCACAAATTGACCCAACTCCATATTAGTATATTCCTGAGCCTGCATTTCACTAGTGACACATACTGGAAAACAACACTCCCCTTCCTGGCCATCTCTAAAGACAGCCATAATGAGGTAGATATCCTGGTCTCTCTGAACTGAAGAAGATTGAGCCAAAAGACAGTGTCTTACTTCCCAAGCAACTGCCACCTGTGCCAGTTGACTGACTTATCTAAGAATTATGGCATCAATCAGATAGTAATATCTGGAATTGTATGGAAGTGAATTAGAGGTCCTAGTGGAGGAGGCAGTTTAAAAAGAACCACAGACTTATGAGGACATCTCAAGAGAAAATTCAACCCCAAGGTTTTTGCGAGGCTCTGGCTGGACAAAACAGCTAATATTAAATTAATGTCCTCCTACTCCCACAATGTCAAAGGTGATAAAAATCTCTTCAACAACCTGAACTGTAGAAGGAGGGACTTGCTGTCCAACTAGTGGCTAATGGTTCAAGCGGCTCCACCTATGAACGAAAGCTAAAACCCTCATAGTGGATGGTGAGGAATATTAGCCTAACCTGCCCTGGAGGAACCGCTGGTGGATTGGGAGCTGGAGGGGCCACTGACCCAGGTAAATGCATAATAGATTAACAAGAGTAGCAGTTAATGGTAAAGCTTGCATTCAAAAGGCATTTGAGGTACAGATAAGGGGAATCGTTCCTGGAGAAAACGTTCCTTGCAGCACATATTCCTCTTGGACCTGTCGCAGTGAGACCTTTTCTACTTGAACTAGTCTTAAGTAGTAATAAATATACAAAATTTGTAGAACAAAAAAATCAGACATATCACATGAGCTTAACGCAAGATTTTACACAGGCTTGCTATATGATGAATTGCAAAGGGAAGTAAAATAGCGTATAGGCATATTTGTGTATTGAGACAGAGGGGTATTGCAAGAGAGTTTATGTGAACTGTCAACATGCAGCCATGAGGGCTAGTAATGTTGCAGAAACTCTACTATTCTTTTTAAGGTAAAATGGTGTTAACAAACACAGTCGGAGTTGTGCACATGCACATTTACCACTTAAGAGAAAATGTGGAAGGGACCGGGGAAGTGAATAAAAAAATTAGGCATACCTATAACAAAATTAGAAAGATTTTAGGAAGAGTAAGGGGGTCGTTTAGGGAGGGACATCCACACACCCATAGCTAAAATGGAGTAAAAACAGTAGTAAATATACTCCAGCTAAAGCCTAGAGTAAGAGCAGCACTACTCTTGGCCCACCACTGGAACTACAACACCCTCCCATAGAAAATAATGGAGGAAAGGTCTTAAAATAAAATGCAGTAGGGAGTAGTACTAAATAAATGAAATGATATTAAACGATTTAAAAATATAATAAATTAATTTAATATTAAGGGATTTATCTAAACTAAAATATATTTACTATTGTATTTTTAAATATTTAATAACCTTAGTTAATTTTTATATAATGCAACATTAATTTAAATTAAAAGGAGTGTAATTATGTTAGTAAATGTGATAAACCACTTTCATTAATATTAAATACATTATTTATTTTAGTTTCTGTACGATTTTTTCTTTTATTTAAAATTAAGTCATTAATATTGTAACATTTTTTATTGCTTTCCATTTAAAATAAATATATGCAAATAATTAGCATTATTATTCAATACAAATATATTTTATATCATTTTGTAAATTCTTAACAGACTTTAAAACATATCCCTTCATCGAATGCAGTCTTAAAGTCACTACTAGTAATAACTAAACAGTCATTTTTCATGTTTCTAGTGTCTCTGCCCCCAACGTTACGGAGAGGGGAAGTATAGGTTTACACTTTTGAGCAGTTTTACATTCATAATGGTGAACAGCAAAAGAAGTAAAGGTAATCAAAAGTGTAAAAGTAAATTTACTTGCAGTAAATCAACAAGTGTGACTTTACATTTGTGAGTAGGCCCCAAACATTTTAATTTCCACAAATAAACCCAATCCCAAATACAAGACTCTGACATTTGGCATGCAAAAATATTTTTGTCTTAGAATAACAGCTTTATGTTTAAAAAAGAAAAAAAATCATGTTTGATACCTAAACACTAACTTATCATTTTCTTTGTGCACTATTTACTATCACACGTGACAGGGATTTCCATAGGCATTGTGCCAGGATCAGTCAAAATTATTTCAATGACCCTTCTTGGACAGACAGAATACCCCTGATAGAACAAACAGTACGAGGTGTTACTACATAGGTGTGGGACTGGAAAGTAGAAAAAAGAAGACATAAGAAAAACTAGTGGTTATTTGAGTTTTCACTTTACATCTTAGGTTCTGCATTAAAAACTGCATTTGACACCACTAAATAGTTAGCACCTTTTGGCCCATATTTAAAGAAAAATTACAGAGCGTGACGATGCGGCAAAATTGGCAGTGCCGCTCTCCATCATTTTCACATTGCAAGGATGTGCCGTATTTAATTGAATACGGTGCACCCCTGTGTTGTCCCCTGTGCTGGCACTACATTGAGCTTCCTGATGCCAATGCAGGCATCCTTGCACCATGGTGCAAGGATGTCTACATTGAGGGGTAGGATTGTTTATGAGTGGGAAGGTGTCCCTTCCTGCATATAAACAATCACTAATGACGATTTGGCTGTGTGTGCTGCAGTATGGGGCACACAGAGAAGTGCCAAATCATCATTTTGAAACAATTGTTTATGTGCAAGAAGGGACACTTTCCTGCACATAAACAATTATGTCTGGCCCTTTGCTCTTTCTATGTGTGCTTCATAATGCAGCTCAAATAGGAAAAGCAAAAAACGACGAGGAATAAAAGCATTCCTCCTCGTTGAGTCTTGCTAACGCTACCCATGGAGTAGCGTAGCAATTGATGTTGCCGCAGCATGCCCACAGCAACACCCATTGCATGCCCCTTCCACACAAAGGGCTGCGTGTAAAGGGGCCATATTTACAAGGTGGGACTAAGCCACAAAAAGGTGGCTTAACGCCACCTCGTAAATACGGTGTCGGGTATAGCACCACAGGAGCATAACTAAAAATGATGCTCCGGTGGGCTAAGGGCTCATAAATAGGCCCCTTAGAGTATTAAATTACAAATTAACATTTAAATCCAAAGGGTGTATATATGTGATTGTGAATTAGATATCCCTACTATCTGATTGTCTTTATTTTAGAAACCTGGTTCAACTATAGAGAAAACATCAACTCTAAAAAGCTATATGTACACAGAAGGGCAATGCTGGTGAAAACAGTGGCAGTTGTCATATTCAAGAAAAGCATAATAGTTCAAATATTTGCAGAGATCAAATTGTCTAGGAAAGGGGTGCTTTGTAGAGTAGAGTGGCTCTATCTTTCCCAACTTACCCAACATTGTTTATGTGGCAGTAATAGATGATCTAGCTTCTTTTTGATAGCTAATCAAGATATGGGGACAAGTCAGGACACATACTATTTTGTGATGATTTCTTCATTAGTACATAGATTCTGCTTTTGACCTTTAGTAATCTTAAACATATTGAAAACAAGCACAGACTCAACTGGGCTCCTCACACATTGAATGAGAATTTTGAAGCAATAGCTGCCGGGTGCAAGCAACATCAGATGGCCCTCTATTTATGTGTTATTCTAAAATATTAGTTGGGATCCAGAAACAACCTTTTTTTGGTCTACATTAGTGTATCTTTCACTATGACTTGGGTAGAATCCATATGCTACCAAACCATGGTGCATTAATTGTTGAGGCGAGACTGTGCTGCCCAACAATGACAAGCATGCTGGCAATTTATTAAGCCTCTACTGACACGTGAAGGGTTTCAAAAACAAATTAAAATTGTTATGTATGGGTTCTTCTATGAATATTGACAGAACAATGTATGGGAAGTTTTCAAAGGTATGCCATAAGGAGAAATAATCATAAATGGAAAAGTAGCAGCTAGTCAAATTGAAAACACTTTGACAGTTTTTTGCCAGAGGACATTCATGGATATGCGTGCGGATAGAAAAGTAACTGTATCCTTTTTGATAGGCACAATAGTAAATTATTTGAAGCCCCATAAACCAGAATATAGTTGCCAGTATAATCAAACTATAACGATGCCTAATCCTGGGTAGTAACCTCAGTGTTTTATTTTTTGGGACTTCCCCGTTCGTATTCTTCAACTCTAACATTGACATACTGCTATCCAGTGCCCAAGTATGTGCTCTGACACCTAAAACATGTCAGAATTGATTAAACCCCTAATCGGCACATTTAATTTTCATGTAAGGACATAGTATATGAAACAGAAATACACCCATGGCATGGAAAGTTAAGTGCCACTTTTGGACTGTAGCACCTATTGTGCCATGCACTGCAGGGGCACTGAATACATGGCTCTGGGCCTAGCCTGTGTAGTCTGACTTCTGAAGGGTAAAACCAACCGTGTGACCTATCAAAGTAAGGATTTTTGACAGGTAAAGACCTCTGTTTAACTACTAGTAAGTCTCCCCTATGTAAGACTTGTTATCCACAAGGCAGGATGGATAGCATTTAAAAGTCAGACATGTAGGAAATTAATCTTATCATATCCCTAACCCCAAAGGGACAAGGCTCCCAACGCTATTTTCACTGTGGCAGGAATAACTGTCCTATGTAGAAAACCAGACTACAGATAAAAGTAGTAATGCTGCTACTGCAGGAATGGGACCACCTAAAAAAGAATTAAACCATTATTTGTAGTAGGTATAAAATATAATCCAATTGTGAAGTTGGATTTTTTATAAATAGTAAAGAAAATTAACTTTTAGAAAGCTACCCTTTCCCTGCCTGAGCCTTTGGGAAGCTAACTAGCAGTAGCCTCTGACAGCTGGTCAGTCTGCACTTGGACTCAATGAGGTGTGACTAAGGTGTGAACGTCCTTCCAGAAGCTACATATTATGTAAGATTGAGTGACAGGTTGACCTGAATGCAGGGATGACTCCTCTGAGTTCAACAGAAATTTGCTGTGGGGGCTGTGGTCTTCCTTTCGGCACAACAGTGTCAAATTCTGCTGGATAGGTGTTTCTGGGGCACATGTAAAAAAATGTGTGCTCTTGAAAGGGCTAAAACAGGATCCAATAACAATTATTATGCATCTCCTCTCTGGTCAATGAGGGACCTTGCTTTGTTTTACTAGACTTCTGTTTCCTGTTTTGTTGTGGCTCCAAAGCCTGCTTCAAACTAGCTTTAGTATTAGATGATGTTGGACACTGTTGAGTACCCTATGGCACTACTGTACACACCTCCAGCACTCAGAGACCCGGTCCATCTTGGCACTACATGACATTTTAGGTCTGTTAGCAGGAAGGCAAATAGGAACTATTATAAAACTAGGTAGGTTTGCCCATGGGAACTTTTACCCCATTGGTTATCAAGTGCCCAGAAGTCACCCACACCCACTAGCTAGTGACAACCATTAATATGACACATCAAAGCATCATAATTAGAACTCTTTTTGGATCTGTAAAAGATCAGAAAAGGACTGAACCTTCTGTCTGTCACCTGAAAGGAGCCCTGAAGGACAAGGACTGTTCAATTTTATACCTAGGACAAAGAAGTGTACTCTAAGGTAAGTTGGTTTACCTCCTGTGTATCGATAGGCTGATATTTTCTCTCAAAATGTTTAAAAATGTATTTCTCTGGTTCCCCTAATTGGACGTTTATCATTTTAATTTTATTATACTCATAACATGCCAGTTGTGATTAGCTGAAGGGCTGTAGCCAAAGCTATATTTTCATTATCTTTTTAGCCCTCTGTTTTGGGTCTGAAAAAGACAACCAATTGTTTCTATTGAAATAGTTTCAACAATATAGTAGAATTGTTGTGTCTGCAATCAATACAGAAATGCTTGCAACAGTTGTGGCTCACTCAAACATCAAGGTCTTTCCGAAGGCTCTACAATTGGTAAAAATCAGTCAATCTGCCACTTAGTACACATGATATTAAAAGTCCTTCCAAACTGTTCATGTTAAACTGTACTTATAAGTTTTATAAAATACTAGGAATTAAGCACTTTAGCAAGCACTCCCATTATGACTGGCGGAAGACTGAATCTGATCAAATGTGTTTTTTTTTTCTATTTTGTCTGCTTCGAGTTTTTTATGAGTTTTCAAATTCAAACTTTGGTAAGGTAAAACAAATATTCATCTACATTATTTAGCTGATCATAAGGCACAAAGTTATGGCACTAGAATATCATTGTCAGAATATATTCTAGCATAAATATTGTTTCCTAAATTTCATTAAAAAAAAATAGCATGATTGGGAGTTAATAGAAAATCTACACCCACTACCCAAACAAGATGATGAACTCCCTCTGGGTCTCCAAGGTGATCTTGTTAGGGGTAAGAATAACACTGCCAAATTAACGGTGATCCTTTTTAGCAGTGATCTATCCAAGTTGCTTTGTGTTCTGGTCTGACCTTTATAGTCAGGGGAGACCTCGCCAGCCACCGTCTGTGTTTTTCTGTGGACTAGCCAGGGAAGGACTTCTCCAAGCATCCTCATGCAAGCCCAGATTCAGAAAGCAAGTCACCTTTATCACATCTACACTGCGGGAGGAACCATATCACAAGGTCTCACCATGCAACCTAGTGGAGCAGATCCTTAGCTGGATTACAGTGACCCTACTTCAGTTCTTCTTGCACTGCTCCATGTGGTTCTTCTCTTCTAGGAAGGCAACCCTCCCTGTACAGGCAACAGGCTAATAGGACTGTCCTGCAGAAATAATCTGACACCACCACTGCTGTAAGTCCCTCTTAGTTTGGTGAGGTGACTTTATTTAACCTCAGACAAAGATGGATGCAAATGGCCGCCCCTCCAAACTGTGCTCTTGGTCTAAATCCATTTCCGTGCAGGTTCTCATAGGACACACACAATTTTCATTGATGCTTAGGCCAGAACAATTCCAAAACAACCATAAACTTGTTATGGGTAACTCCAGGAAGGAGTGCATGCTTTCTCGATCTACACAAGTGAACATTTCCATAGCTCACAATCCTGAAAAATTTCAAAATTTCTTCAGCAGATCAAAGATGTTTCCAGCACTCAGTTCAATTCAATTCCGCTTTATTTCGGTAAAAGCATACCATAAAAGCACATAGACAAAAACAGTTAAAACAAAATAAGATATGAAAACAGCTCAAAATCCTTTAGCTAAAACAATAAAATACAATAGAATTAAAAGGACTCAAGTAAATGCCATAACTGCTATAAGGCAGTACAGCACCTTTAAAGCTAATGTTCATGGAGCATACAAAATTATATAATTTATCAAAGTACGAATCCCCTTGCAAATAATACATAACATTATAAATAGCAGCTTAAAAAATTGAGTCTGATATACCAAATGGCTTCCAGAAATTTTGCTAGGGAACATGCCACTGTCACATTAGGGTCTGATTAACAGATCCTGAGAGCTGTTAGCCTATTCCTAAAGCCCATAGATTTGCAGAGAGGTACAATCTGCTTAGAGTACGCTGGACAATGAAAAAGAACATGGGCGGGACATTCAGCAATCCCACAGCCCATTGGGCATAAATTGGAATGGCTATCAGACTCCAGCCATCTACAAGTTAAAGTGCGTAGGGGGAGTGACCCTGATCTAAATCTGATATAAAGTGCACATGCAAATGGAGATAAAATTGCATCCATATAATGCTCGAACTCATAGTGACATTTGAGCAGTAAAAAACTGTTTGTCATACCAGACATCGTTACTTCTGCTAATTTGTCTGCTTGTACATTTAGCCAATACACGTCCTTCACAACCTGAATAGCATTTTTTGGGAGAAGAAAGGGGTCTGTCCAGTAATTTCCCAGCCCAAGTTTAGTGAGAGTATTCTCAACATGATTACACCACATGACTTTTTTAATAGTGTGCGTACTCATCAGGTCGCTCAACCAGGCTCGGTACGGACTATAAGTATCCAATGACCAAATCCGAATTCAATATAATAATGGCCTTAGAGCGGCGATATGCGCAATGGAGTGGAGATTTAGATCCATCCGGATCGGCAATGAGGGGAACTGGCACTTTTAATAACATTTTTATAAAATAATTTTCTGCTCTTTCCAGATCCTCCAGATTGCAATAACCCCATAGCTCTGCACCATATAGCGCTCCCTCTCTTGCTTGGGATTTATATATTTCCATGGCAGGAGTAATGGCAAATCTGGAGGACCTGGCCGCGTATCTCAAAATGCCCCCGGCTTCTGTTTTAAACTCATAAGCGACTTTGATGGATGGGCCTGCCATTTATGTGAATTCTCCAACTTAATTCCCAAATAATCGAAGTCACTGACTCTTTCTAGTGCCTCGCCCTCCAGATGTATGCGTTTCTTCATTTTGTATTTTGTATCCCCAAATACCATGTACTTGGTTTTGGCTGTATTAATTTCCAAGCCATAATCTTTGCAGAAACCCATAAACTTCTCGAGCAAGTTGGAAAGCCCAAGAGCAGTTTGAGATAATAACAAAGTGTCATCTGTAAATAAAAGACATGGGGTCTTAGCCCCGCCTAATCTTGGAGTATCATTAACACAGTCCAGAAGATAAAGAATGCACGAGTTAATAAACAAGAGGAAGAGAGTAGGGGCCAGCACACATCCCAGTCTCACCCCTCCGCATATTGGAATCTCAGTTGTCAGCTACCCTTTTGTCCCCCATCAAATTCTGGCATGATTCTCCTAATACAGATCTTTAATTAGGTTTAAAATGGGGCCCGGCACTCCAACTCTACTCATAACCTCCCACAACTTACAGCGTGGAACAAGATCAAAGGCGGACTTGAGATCTATGAACGCAACAAAAAGCTTCCCTGCGTCCACGTCCACCATCTTCCATTTAATAGTAAAGAAGCGAAAGACCTGATCAACCGTACTTATTTTTTTGCCTAAAGCCTGCCTGTAAGTGGCTGAGAGCTTGATTTTCTTCTATCCACTCTTTAAGCCTGCCTAATACCTGCTAGCAAAAAATCTTTTGTAAGTTTTCCAGGAGGCTAATTGGTCTGCCATTTCCCAGAACACCCCTCTCCCCTTTTTTATATATGGGAACAATAATTGCTCACCTCCAAGACTGAGGATAGATTCCACTTGCCAAGACAGCATTTGATACCCTATTGACATATGGACCCCAGTGTTTTGAGTTGGATTTAAACATGTCTGAGGGATGCCATCTAGCCCAGGTGCCTTCCCTAATTTTTGGGCCTTGATGGCAATCTCAGTTTCCTTCAAAGTAAAGGGAATCAAACTGGCTGTCGAGGAGGAGACATGCGTAGGTTCGACATCATTTGCAATGGTGCAATCAGACTTATCTCTGTACAACTCAATGAAATAACTAGACCATGTTTCTGGGGAAATATGACAATCAGGTCCGGAGTTCTCATTGCATTCGTTTCTGGCCACCAAGGACCAGAAACGTTTCGAGTCTGAGTCCCTGGCAGCTAATTCTTGCCATGATAACTCTTCCCAGTGATTTTTGCTGGACTTGAGTGTGGACGTATAATCACGCCTTGCATGAATTATCTTACATCTATCTTTTGATCTTATTGCTTTTATAAGAGTATTCTTAGCCTCTCTACATGCCTTATCGAACCACCTATGGTGAGAGTGAGCTCTTAAGTGGCTATCGTCCTGGGTAGTTTTGAAAAAAAGCTCTTTGAGGGCCGAGAAAAGATCTGAATGCAAAGTCATAACCTCACTCAGGGTATATGAGGAAGAACTGTCAAATAACAAGTGGGTCGATACTAGGGCACACAATTTTCCCCATAATTTATGAGAGTTTCTAAAGAACTCCCATTTCACAGCATGCTTATTAGAGGACACCTCCAAAGCAACAGGAGCTTCATAATTTAAATGCACATCGGACCTTGTAAAAAGCTGCCTGTCATATGTTACCAGGAGAGGGGTGTGGTCACTGTTATGTTGCTTTCCCACCCTTAAATCTCTGATGAGGTGCCAAATCCAAATGCTGCTATATGACCCTCTGAAAAAAGTAGGATTCGCAGGGGTATCTGAAGGAAAACGCCCATTCCTGGGCGGTTATCATAAGGTCAATGATCTGGAGAGCCCTGTTACTAGTTTTTGGATGTTTCATCTGGGTCGAATAGGAGGGGATGTTCCATACTGAGTCTTCTAACTGCGTAATCTCAGAGAAGACTAAGTTAGGCTCAAGCGACACGTTGAAATCACCAGCTATAGTTATATAATGCGATGGGTGAAAGTCCAGGATTAAAGAGTTCAACATCTGAATAGTGCTAGACATTCGATTGAGGTGATCCGGTCTGTTGTAGATGTTAATACACTGCACTGGTAAGCCTTGATTGAATTGTACCGATATAGCCAAAATGTCAGGTGAATCCACATGAATTTCCTTAGCATTGCCCACCTCAGAGATTCTTATCCAGATAATAAGGCCGCCCACTGATCTACCAGCAGGTGATGATTTGACTTCTTTGCAAAATGAACAGAACCCCTGTCTATGCACATTTGAGGTGGCCCAGGTTTCCTGAAAGAAGCAGAGTTTAAATTTGTCTATGTACTCCCCCCAATCAACATCATCTAATTTTTGCGGATTCCAGCCACATTCCATGACAATAACTCCATTGATGAAGATTCAGCATAGCGGAGACCCTCCAGAGAATTGGCAAGAATGCATGTCTTTGCAGGACTCTCCAAAAGATTTGAGATTGCAATAATACTGTTAGACAGGGAAACTATGCTCCCTGAAGCAGGAGGTTCCAGATCAAGAATGTCAAGTGGATGGGATGTGGCATTGAGAGAGGGTATTTTAACAACTCGGAGCATTTTAGGTGAGTGCAGTCAATCAATATCCGATGTGGCAGCCAAATGTTCCAGCTCATGAGGGTTAGACCTCACAATTGGAGGATCATGTTCCTTCACAAGGGGCACACAAGACATTTCTTCACCGGGAACTAAAAGCCCGGACCCCTCATTAGATGACCTAAAATTCGAAGTAGATGGTAAATTCTTCACCAGGGAGCTGTTTACAGGCCAACTGCTACTAAGGTAAATGTTCGATCCATTCCACCTGGTGTTCCGGGCTTCCATATATAACAGGCCCTTTACCAAGTGTGGTCTGGCTAACGTTAGCTTTAAAAAATCCCAGTGGCCTGGCTTGCCACTAAATCGGTTGGCCGATAATATGTCCGAGTGGATGATAGAACCACATTGCCTAGTGTGACGTAGCCAGTGAGAGGCTTTATTTATTAATTTTGGATTTGTCTTCCCATGTGTTGGGGGTAGAGGGGGTGCCCTACACATGTAAATTGGGTGGCCATTACTAATATGACTGGAATGATTGTGAGCAATAGTCGAATCCCATTCCAATTTTGCTTGTGATCGATGCTCCAAAGATGCTTCAAAAAGACCCCTAAAATATGGTGCATTAGCATGCTTGACTAGAGGAGCTCCTGGGACGTGAGCTTGTCTCTTAAAGAAGCAAGCACCACTTAGGTTCGTCACATTTTCTTGTGGTAAGGGGACCTGGACGTTCGGAAGAGCCACCTCATCCTCATGAATATAGGTAGTATCCCTCCTCAAGTTGATAGATCTAATAGTGTGTAGAACTTCTACCATTAATAACTTCAGCTCTCTCACTTCCTCTTTTAAGCCAATAACAAGAGAGGCCAGATCCTCCTGGGATGAGGCTTTGGGGGCTGTGGAAGAATGTTGGATATCGAGTCGCAGAGTTGAGGAAGGACTACCTTGATCAAGCATATGGTCCTGGTGTTCCAATGGTGAGAAGCGATTGGTACAAGGAATGTTATAAACAATCGCACTATCTAACCTGGGATCTTCTATATTGTGATGAAGTAAGGTAGGTGTTGAGGGATTTGTATTCGTGCTACCAGCCTGAGATGCCAAAGCATGCAGGGAACCTCCATTGGCTTGTATACTGCCCTTACTGGGAAGTGTAGCAGAAAGGAAGGGGGTAAGAGTACCATTTTCCAGGCCCTTTCTCAAGTTTTTCTCTTTTTTCTTTAAAATAGATTCGACCTCTTCAATCAGAGTGTCTATTTCATTAACTACACAGTTGGAAAGAGAGTGCGGAGTTTGGAGGAGCTTTGGTATTTTAGTTTGTACAAGGCCTGCTACAGGGCTTCCTTTGGCCTTAGGCTTCCCCATTCCGTGTGCTAATGATCTAGCACACAGATTAAATGGTACTCAACAACAACAAAAATCTTCAACAAATCCTACCTCGGAGCTAAGAGAGCTGGCCCAGCCAGGCCTCAAACGGTCTCGGATGGGCGCAGACGGGCCCGTCCTTGGCCTGGACTTTGCCCGGGCACAGTCCGTGCGCGTCCCACGTTGCGGGGCGACACGGCGCGCTATAAGCGCCAGCGATCGAAAGTCTGGCCCCCACAGGCAGCGAGGATCCCTGGGACAGCTAGTCCCTCCAGCACTCACTTATTGTTAGAAAGTGTGACAGAGCCAAATATTAAAGCCTGGCTCTAATTCAGAGCTAAATTTGATTGGAATTTTTTATCACTTGGTACTTATATTTGGGGGATGAAGAGTTTAAACCTTGATCAGTAATGGTGATTGTTTGGTACAACTGCACAGGCCGTCAGCTCTTCAAGTTAAGAGAAATAATCATTTGCCTCTGCTCTTGAGTCTTATTCTATCAATAATAACTGTTGAAAATCATTCAGGAAAACATAGTATGTCTTCAGAAACTATTTAATTGATAAGTGCCAAGGTATTTAGCAATCTGACTTTTCCAGATGAGGTATGGTGGTGTAACTTGAAAAAGTAACATTTTTAAGGAAGTCCATGTGAAGATTTTGGTGTACTATATGATATGGCTGTGCGGCCTAATTGTCAGGTACGTTTACTTAACCTTCATCAAAACCCTGGGTTTCTGTGGATGTGAGCCGTAAAGTTTAGCAAATGAACAATGTGTAAAGCATTTAACAGCACCAAGCAATTAAATGAAAAAGCAACGCCACATAAAAAAAAACCACCATTTTATAAAAAATAGATTATATTTTTACGTATTTCTGGAAAACTTGATGATTAAAATCCACCAGAGGCTTCCTGAGATACAGATTTTTAAATATATTAATACTTTTAAATGCAATTGCATTAGTCGACAAAAACTTTAGAAACTTTTGAAAGTTGGAAACAATTAGTTCAAATACTCTGGCCTGGGTTGGGTGACCGGTTCCAGCAGGATAGAGAGTCTAGAGAGCAAGAGTAGACAAGTTGGACAGTTACCTGGCCACCAGAGTGTTTTTGAAGCAAAATCCAAACTTTACAGAACAACCACCACAGACGACAATGGAGTGGTCCTGATGCTGAGGGATGCAGCCAAAAGATGCTCAAAGGATGCTCCAGTTGTGGTGCGGCTGACAGGGTTGTCTTGGTCACCAACGTGGCGATCTGGGCAACTTCAGCTCTTGTGTCCCTGGAGCTGGTCCCTGGAAATTAGGCAACTGATTCTTGGAATCAGTACTGTTGTTGGATGTCAGAAATCAACTGTTCCCTGAGACAAGAACAGTAGGCACAGTTCAGACTTTGCTAGCCCAAAGTGCAGTAGGTGCAGTCCTTTGGAGCGTGCAGTCACACTTTGTGTGAGTTTATGAGCAGCAGGGCAGACCTTCTTCAGTTCTCTCTCTGATTCCAGTGTGATCTGAGGGTCAGAGTGTCAGGTGCACCGTTTTTATCCCAGGGAAGTGCCCTGAGGGAACCACATGGTCAATAGCCAATGGACTACTGTGTCCCTTCCTACCTTGTGATGAAGTTCCTGTGATGTGTGGCATCTGCCTATCCCAGAGAGCCCCATTCGTGCCCCTTTCAAGATGGCACAAGCCTTCCTCAGTCGTTAGCAGCTTACTAGCCTACCTAGAGTTGGGGCTGCCAGAGGGCTACACACCCATATTAGAACCGGTTTGGGGGTGAGTTTTCCCTCCTTGACCCTGTTTCCAATTTGTCTGCAGAAACAAAAGGCATCCTGCTCAGGGGTATTAACGCTACTTTCTTCACAAAGGCAGCTTCATTGTTGAAGCTCGCTATTTGGGCTAACCCAGTCAAATGGCAGCAACTGCCTTTGTTACTGTGCACTGAGTTGTACACATGTTTCCACAGGTGATCAGAGACCTGTCTGTGTTCCAGGACCTTTAGCTGGAACACAGAGTGGCAACTTTTTAAAGTTGCTTACCTTTAATAGTGGTATTATTCATAGCATTAAACCTGACCTGATGCCCAGGCTGGGTTTAATGCTATGATTAATTTAATTTCATACCTTGCGTGACCCTGATTGGTGGTCTTATTCAGGAGTTAGCCGGGTTGGAATGCCAACTGGGTACCCTGTGTTAGCCAATAGGGCAATTAACTTTATCCCCACAAAAAACAACAATTTGGAATTTGCTGCTGACATATCAAAAATATATATGTCTTACTTAACAAATTACAGCTGTCTGCCATTGGGCTCTAAAACCCTTCCTTTGGGGAAACTTGCATATAGTGTTAAGGAATAGGTTGGCTTTGCCATTGGAGTGAATGGCAAAATTGAAAAGGCAGTTAAAAACACAGTCCTTCCAGTCTGCAGTGGCAGGCTGGGGGCTATTTTGTACCATGTCACACACAGGGTGGCACAAACAGTGATCCAGTCCTGAGTGCACAATCAGCCTGACATGCCCTGAGTACCCTGGGCACCATATACTTGGGAAATACAATTAAGTCAGTCCTTGTCAATTGCAGGTATCCAATGAAATTGCAAACCTTTGAACGTCGTAAATAGCAATTTTATATGGAGTCAGAACACTGGCATTTAGGTCTGGTTAGCAGCCCTCTGTGCACTCTCAGATTCGAAAAACCAGCAGCATTAGTCCATAAATGTGGGGGGTGAACATTTGATAGTTTGATGTATTAAGATTAAATGGGATTACATGGAACCTCTAAATGTTAAGTATGTGTTATCTTATTTCTTTATAATGCATTTCTAAAAAACACAAATTAAGGGATTGATTTCGATTCGGCAGACAAAAATACAGTAATCCCAGTCACCTTATTACAAGGGCATTATATCTTAATGCACTTGTAGACTTTTTGAGGAGAACACTCAGAAAAAATGGGTTAAATATTTGTTATAAAAAAGCACAAGAAATGTAAATAGCTTGACAGGCTTGGTTCCTACTTTTAGGTACCCACTAGGACATATCCACTTGGACCGAGCCGATCCACTGCTGGAGCCACAGCACCAATGGAAGGGGGTTATTGCTTTTATAAAATGTTTCTGGGTCCAATTTTATGCCTGGAAAGATCATAGATGTTCAATGGAGAGAAACCTTCATCGCAATGAAAGGAAATTGCTACAGTATTGTCTTATGGGATGCAGAAATGACAGCATATTTCTAACTAAACTGCTGTAGGTGTAGAGCATGATAGACATATACTAATTCACCTAATCTACCTGCAAATACATCTTCAAACACCTCTTTCATGCAGATTGAAGTGAACCCTCTGAATGAACTAATACTTTAGAGATATATGTTTTGGTAGTCATTTGTAGCTATGTAAATTATGTCCTGTGCACTGGAATGTTACTTTGACATGTGTTCACAAAGTGGGCAGCATGTTTGTCACATACATACATATTGTTTTATCACAGGTGGAACTAAAGCACTGGGTGTGTGCGCATAAATAAAAAAAAACATAAAGGTTTTATATAATAAGCTTTTGCATGGGTTCTCATGTGAGTGCATATAATGTAAAGCATTGCATCAGTTTATTAAGTGGTGGGCGGTGACCTTTAAAAGTAAAGGGGTGTAAATCTTGGCTCAAATTGCATTGAGCCAGCCTGACTTCTTCTCGGGTGTTCACGGGCTTTTCTAACACTCACTTGCACTCAGTTCTACTCTTGCATGCATTCTCTCTGTCTCATTCACTTACATTCCCTTATTCTAATTCGCACTTCCACTTCTATTCAGTTTGACTCGCTGACTCACATAATGTCACTCATTCTCACTCTGACCTGTTTATGGGCACTCATTATGATTAGCTGAATCTGACTTTGACTCGCTATCACTCAGACTTACTCAGTCTCACTCAGGCTCACTCACTCAATCCCACTCATTCTCACTCATTCCATTTCACTTATTCTCATTCTTGCTCACTCAGTCTTACTATGTCTCATTCTGACTCACTTGGTCTCCCTGTGTAATAAGCCTCACTTATTCTCACTTAGTCCCTCTCTCTCACTTTGACTCATTCAGACTCACTCTGTAGTCTCACTGGTTCTCATGATCACTCAGTCTCACTCATTCTGTCTCTCAGACGTTAACTCACTCAGTCTCACACACAGTAACACTCAGTTACTGTCACTTCTCCCATGCTCACTCCTATACAGTCATACTCATACTCACTCTTCCTATAACTCATTCTGTCTCACTCCACTAACTCTCTCTCTCTCACTCGCACACCCACATCCACATAGACATGCTTACACATACATACTCTGTAGCATAGACATTTAATCTCACCTCAGTCCACATTTAAGCATTTTTCTTTACTCACTGTGCTGCAGCCGTAGGTCCCGTTTAGAGTAATGCTCATTCCTGCATCAACCAGGACTGGAGAATGTAACTAAGGGCCAGATGTAGGAAATACCGGCATTGCGACTCGCAAATTGCGAGTCGCAACGCCGGATGCAGGGTGGTGTCCCTAACACCATCTGCGAGTCGCAAGGGGGTCGCAAAGGCCCAGCTCATTAATATTAATGAGGTGGGTCGCAATTTGCAACCCCCTTGCAAGTCGCAGCACTCACAGGGATGGTGGCCTGCTGGAGACAGCAGACCACCATGTCTGGGACTGCTTGTTAAATAAAGCAGTTTCTTTTTTTTTGTAATGCAGCCCATTGTCCTTAAAGGAAAACGAGATGCATTACAAAATGAAAAATTCAATGTTTCAGTTTTATATTTTCAGAGCAGGCAGTGGTCCGTGGGACCCCTGCCTGCTCTGAAAAAATGTTTTCAAGGCCATTCACAAGGGGATCCCTTCCCTTTTGCGAATGGGTTACTACCAGTGTGACACTGGTGGTAACTGCGAATTGCTTTGAGACTGCGTTCGCAGTCACAAAGCAATCCTACATCGCGATGCGACTCGCAAATAGGAAGGGGGACACCCCTTCCTATTTGCGAATCGCAGTCCCATTTTGCGAGTCGGTAACTAGGTTACCGACTCGCAAAATGGGAATGGGCATCGTGATGTGGCTTTTGTGCCTCGCAAACAGCGATTTTCGCTGTTTGCGAGGCACAACAGCCTTGCTACATCTGGCCCATAATCCCTGAAACTGCACATTCGCAGATAGCAGGTTTCAGTCGCTGCTCTTTCACCTCACCCTTTCCCAACTCTGTTACGTGTTGGGAAAGGGCATGCTGTCAGACTGATTGGCATGTTGCCCCGGACGCTGCAGGCCTTAAGTCTGCAGCGCCCATGGCTACCTTCAGCGTCAATGTTTTATTACGTTGCAGGTGGAAGAGGCACTCACGAGTACCAGACTCCCAATGCTATGGCTGGGATTTCACCAGCTGTGGACAATCTTTCTGATGTGATTGGTGCAGAAACCTTAATGTGCCTGCACTACCCATCACACAGTTCCAATAAATGCTTCAGGATGGAGCCGAAGTAGGTTGGCATATTTTCTTATATCAAGAGTGAATATTAGGATATTAATCAATTTTGGTATAATCAAAACTGACTATAAAACAAGGGGATGGGGGGTACTCAGCCCATTAGGGAGAGCCTTACAGAGTTTACTTACCATTATAAAAACCAATGAACACAGAGGAAAATTGTGCAGCGCCTTGTCAGTGTCTATGCACCCTTAGTAAATGTGAGTCAAATGCTCTAGTAATTATGCACCATGTGATCGAAGTAACATTAACTTTGCATCACACCATTTTAAATTGAAATACCCTGGAAAATTAGCCCTATGCCAAGCTTTGTGTGTTAAGATGCTCAAGACATTCTCACTTCAATGTACGAGATGCTCTGTTCTGCACTCAGATGGCAGAACTTTTCCACATACTTCTTTGCAAACTTCTTTCTTTGTCGGATTCAGGTATCAATTCAAAAGCCTTTTTTATTTCTATTTTATATCGTTCTTACAGAAAAGTTATTTAGTACACAAGCTTTCACCTCCTTGTAAGCATGTGAAACTCAAAAATACAAGGCAAAAGGGCTGCCAGTCAAGAAACCCTTCCTTTGTCATCATGAAGAGGAAATGTTGAGTCTAATACATAAACACAAACAGATATTCTGACTTATACTTTAATTTTTCTCCTTCAATATAACCACTGTTTTAGTTGTATATACATTTCGATATCAAATAACAGACCGTCCAATATTTATAAAGATTAATTGCATAGTTGGATAAATCCAAATTAACATACTGCGTTTCCATATAGCAGTGACCATATTGTGCCAACAAAACATATTATCCGATCATACTGCATGGACATGTAATTTAAGAAATCCAACATATTTAGTCAGTGGGAACGCTTCAGCAATAGCTTACATTATCATATCACATTCCCCGGTTAGTGCGCCAAATATAACAATTTGAGACAGCTAATTTGACAAGGAAGGGCTGGAAATACAAATGTCAAGGCGAGCATCCCGGCTTTATCTTGCTTCCATGACAGAATGAAATTGCAAACCTTCGAACGTCGTAAATAGCAATTGTATGGCTGTTAGTGCTGCAAGCTATTAAAAAGCAGGAGTTTCGTGGATGTTCAGCTAGGATGTGACACAATTTCTAGATAGGCTGTCGTGTGACATTTCAGCCCTTTATCGCATAAGAACATCTTATACTAGAGACCGCAAAAAATAAGAAGTCTTGCAGAAGGAGAAGTGAGATAGGCGTCCTGTCCTAAATGTCAATTCCTGATTCACGCCCATTAGGCTGACATTCGATATTGCTGGGTGCACCGATATTTCGTGAAATTAAAGAGGGATTATTCAAGGTAAAGCAATTGTGCCTTTTAGGCCTATGCTACAGACAGTTTTTGCGGTCTTTTCCCCATATCTGCTGTCTCCAATATACAGAGTGGCTTTTGGGTCAGCTCGTGATTGGAGAACTTTATTGTCTCTCTCCTTTCCTGGCTCTTCATTCACTGGCTTTCCTTACTATTCTTGTGTTTGTCCCTCACAAGAGGATCTTGGTCTTATATTATTCTGATTGTTGACTTCTACGCTTCTACTGCTGATGTTGGTTGCATTCAGGTAACTTTAAAATACATTTTACGACAAGCAGGGCACATGAGCTAAGGGGGCAAACTACACAATATTTTGTAAAATATTCAACGTTTTTTTTAAACTTTCAAAGCATAGAGAGAGGCAGAGAGAGTGTATGTAGGTTTCTGTATGTGTTTATATACAAATTCCTGGTGAAATCGGGCAGAAACCTCACCATATCCCACTGAAAGCACCTTTGCCAACTTCTTATCAGAAAATATATTTATTTGAGGGTGGGGGGGTAAATACCCCATGCACCTCCTAGAAGCCCCTGCTGCCTGCCCCTAATCCTGTACATTTCTTCCTTTGCTCCTTCCAACTTTTGTGTAAAAATATTTCTCCTCCATTTGAACACACATTCTCATGTTACTTGACTGTTAACTTTCCCTACCCCCGCACGCTGTATCACTGCTCCCCTCTCCTCCCTGCCACATTTATAACGTCCTTTATTTATTCCATTATTTATCTAATATTTATTTATATAAGTACTTACTTATTTATGTATGGATTTTTTAAAGGGCCAACAGCTGCAATTTACGCATTTCTCAAAATGTTCTCTTATGCTCATTGAATTATATTGTTTTTAATTTAATTGACCGCAAGTTCACGTGGAAGCTAATTTAGAGTGATAATAAATGAACTTCCTGTTGCAAATCGATAATCTGCATTAAACAGATAATTTATACATCAACATTAAAAACCCTTCTAAATAGAATTTTCAATTTAACAGAACGGTTTCATAAACAAGTGAAAAAAATTTCAACAACCTGCACTGGTGGGTATTAAGTAACATACATGCACACACACACTCTTTTCCAATGAAATATCCTCTGCAAGTGCCTCTGGCCGGTAGTAATCACTAATGGAGAAATGCGTTATGCATGTGTTATGCTTCGTGAAAGTTCGATAAACCGTATTCTGGGCTTTTGATCTTAAGTCATTCATAATGCTGAAGACTCGCAGATTTAGTTTTCACTCGACTTGAGATTTGGTTCGTGGAACAGAAACTCTGCCTACCTAAAACCTAAATCTATACGGGGCTAAACGGACTATTGTTCTATGACGCTGAATCAAGGATTCTTCTAATTACTTACACCATGTCTACAGGCCTACTCTTGCCAAAAACCTTTAGAGCCACATATATTCTTTTTTTGTAAAACAGAAATCTTGGGTTCAAGTTAGACTTCTCTTGCTTCTCCCACAGACCAATCGCATCCTTAACTCTTTTGCTGCTAGGCCTCCCACCACCAGGCTTAAGTCTCAATAACTTTTTGTCCACATAAGATATCCATGCCAAATTTGTGACTTTTTTTCCAACATCTTGGGGATTCCAACGTATCCAGGGTTTGTGGATTTCCCTTGGTGGGGGACAGAGAAATTACCGAAAATATAGCTACATTTTGTTTTTTGGGAGAAAAATGGGAAAATGAGCTGCAGAAGAAAGAGTCTGTTTTGTTCCTACAAATGGCATCAGCAAAAGGTTTGTGGTGCTAAAATCAGCACCTTCTCAGCTTTCAGGAACAGTCAGACTTGAATCAGAAAACCACAGTTGTAACACAGTTTTGGCAGTTTACTGGGACATAGCCCATTTTCCATACTTTTTGTGCTTTTAACCTCTGTTCCTTTTGTGTTTGAAAAGGGTATAAACCAATGATGGAAAAGAAAGCTGAAAACTAGACAAAATTCAGAATTTAGCAAGGGGTAATTTGTGTAGATCCTTCAAGGTTTTCGGAAGTAGACGGTGTTCCGACTGCCATATTTAAATGTATAGCTGCTGAGCTGCCAACCGCCAAAACAAAGTGCTCTTCCGAGCCGTCAGGCTGGTGGGTTTCTGCTGACCAAATTTTGATGTTACATTGCTTCAAGTGACAACATTTTCATTTGTAACTTCTCATCACAATAGCTGATTTATAAAATCAGTATACCATTACATCTGCTAGAGCCTTCTGGTTGCAGGGATATTTAGGGTTCCAAGAACTCAAGGAACCCAGAGCAGGGGCATCTGAAGGATTTTGAAGGGCCCAGTGCCAAACATATTTTGGGGGCTCCTGTTCAGAACAGCTTTGAATTTATGATCCAATTTCAGCTCTTTCATGCTCTTTCTGGCCGGGTCACTGACAGTGCCCAGGTGGACTTCTCCACATTCTAAATGTGTTTACACCTAATACATAAGGATAGTGGCATCTGTTTTCAATATTGTAACACAGATGCAGCTCCCTAACATTACTTGCAAATAATCTCTGTGATGCCCTCCTATTTATCATATGTGAGGCCCTATTGTGATCCAAAAGAATCTTTTTTTATGAATGTTGCATGACTCACACAATGGTTATGTCCACATCTCCAAATTTGTGGGTACCCATTCTAGCATGTGTATTAGAGGACATTTCTCAAAATGTCTTCTTTCTTATACACTGGCTTACATTTGGAAGGGACAATAACACTTATTCTACTTTTATGTGTTCCCCTAAGTCTCTCGATAAAAATAGTACCACACTTGTTTGGGTAGGGCTAGTACCTGCAATCAGGAAAGGCCCCAAAACGCAACATAGACACATCAAATTTTTCCACTGAAAACAAATGTGCATAGCTGTGGATTTTGAGCCCTAGCTCAGCCAGCACTTACGGAAACCTAGCAAACCTTTACATTTATGAAAACTAGACACCTAGCAGAATCTAGGATGGGGTGACTTGCATAGTTCTCATGAGGTTGTTTTACTCAGAATCCCTTCCAAACATTAACTTTGACCAAAAAAACTAATTTACATTACATTTCTGGAATCTGTGATCTGTGGGAACCCACAAACTTTCTTCCACCCGGCCTTATCCTAGTCTTCCAATAAAAATTGGACCTCACATGTGTGGGTAGGCCCAGATCCTGCAAAAGGAACGGATCAAACTAAAGTAAATGAGAGCCCTAGGTTAGGGACTTCTATTGACCTTGGTTTGATCCGTTCCTGTTATGAGCACTAATCCCAAAAGTGGTGCAGTGTTTTTATCAGCACAAATGGGGCAATTGTTAGGGATTTTGTGGATTCCTGCTGAGTCAGTAGGTTTCCATCACAGAAATGTAAGGACATGGCATAATTTCAGGCAACGTTTGAGGATTGCAGGGTATTGTGGGTAAGAAAACTTTGTGAGACTCACACAAGGAACACCATCCTTTGTCTATTTTTCAAAAATGTCTGTGGTTTGTAGTCTTATATGGGTGACGAGCACAGTCCCAAATCACGCAGCTTCCTTTATTGCTGATCTCCCCAAGTAGCTCTTTAGAGCCTTTTATTTCAAGGTCTCTAGGCCCACCCACACAAGAGAGGTACCATTTTTATTTGGAGACTTGGGGGAACACTGTGTGGTAGGAAATATGTGCCTCCCTACAGAATTCAGAAGCTTTCCTTACAAAAATGTGAGGGAAATGTGTGTTTTAGTCAACATTTGAGGTGTGCAAGGCATTGTGGGTAAGACAATGCTGTGGAATGCATGCAAAACACACCACCCTGGACTCCCCCAGATGTCTAGTTTTCAGAACTGTTTGGGACTAGTAGGCTTTTCAGATGTTAGCCTACCCACACCTAAAAGGTGCAGCCGTACTCCATTGCAAGTGGAACAATATTGGGAGTTAGCCACGTTCTCGTGGCCCATATGTAAAAGCAAACCCCAAAATAATAAAATGTCCTATGGCTTTGCAATGAGATAGGAAGCTTTAGTCAGCAGGGGAGCAGAAAGACTGTTGAGGTTTTAGGGATGAGGGTGGGGCCTGATGTTAGGATGGGAACAATCCACCCCATTATTTTATCAAACAAATATATTGCTACCATACAGCAGTACTGGGCAGCCCCCACCCCTAGATTAAAAAAAAAATCCCTGGTGTCTAGTGGGTTTTCTGCCCGTCTGGGGGGGAGAGGCAGATTGGGGTAAGTACCTCATCTGTCCACAGTGGTACGGAAAAACTGTTTCTCCATTTACTTGAGGTAGGGGCACACCCATGCACACGCTGGACAGCTGCCACCCCTATATTTAAGAGGTGAACATTCCCTGGAATCTAGTGGGCTTTCTGCCCCTGGGCGTAGATGAGGGGTACTTAGCACCACATACCGCCATAGGGGGCAGAAAGATTGCCTTTGTTGGTGAGGTGCGGGCATGGTGATGCCCATGGTGGCCAGTCCCCACACCCATACTTAAAGCAAAATAAAACATTCCCTAGTGTTTAGTGGGCTTTCTACCCCGGGGTGCATCACCCCCAGCTAGCCTCCAGGGGGACATAAACACTTTCATTACACTTTTGTGGAGGCATGGCAATGTCCATAATAGACAGTCCACACCCCCTATAATTATCCCTAAAAACAACCCTGGGGTCTAGTGGGCTTCCTGGCCTGGGGGGGAGGCAGACAGTGGTAATTACTCTCTTTCACCCCAAAGAAAGAGTAGAAAGATTATCTCTCTTGTTGGGATGGGGACAGGCTATGCCCATTGTGGGCAGCTCCCATCCCTATATCTAAAAACATAAATAACATTTGTCCTGGTGTCTAGTGGGCTTTCTCCCCCTCCAGGGGGTCTGACATGAGGTAAACATTCCCATCTGCCCTTCAGGGGGGCCACAAAGACTTTCATTATTTTTATGTGGGTGGGGGCATGCCATGCACATAATGGGCAGACCCACCTTCTATAATTCCTTAAAAAGCAAATCTGATATCTAGTGTGCTTTCAATCAGGAGTAAATACTCTCATCTGCCTGCAGGGGGTGTAGAAATACTTATTTTCTATTTGGATGGGGGCACAAGTCTTTGCCCAATGGCCACTCCCCTTTCCAATCATTTCCTCTCCCACCCCAGTCAGTGCTTTGGGGCTGAGATATGCCCTGAGCACTGATGCAGTAAAAGTAAAACAAGCCCATTGGCTTATTTTGCTTTCACTTCAGTGTAATGACGTCAGCATGCTCTACGCGCTGATTGTCATTACACTAAAAAAAACAAAAGATTCTGACTGCTTGGGAAGCTCTTCCCAAGCAGTCACAATGTAAAAAATAATAAGAGTCCCTGTGGTGATATGCACCAGAGGACCCTTTAGGTGCCTCCTCAGTTTCAGCCACTGGCCAACTACCAGACCTTTAGGGTTAAACAGAAATAATTTGTAAAATAAAATTAAATAATACATCTAGGGCCTGATTACAACCTTGGCGGATGGGATACTCCGTCACAAACTTGACGGATATCCCGCCCACCCTTGTACAAGTCCCATAGGATATATTGGATCTTGTAATATGACCAACTGGATAACCGTCACATTTGTGATGGAAAATCCCATCCACCAAGTCATAATCAGGCCCTTAGTTTAAAAGAAATGCACCAAAATGTACAGCCAACATTATCAAATAAACACTAATTAGCACACACCATAAAAGGCAATACCTGAAAAAAATTCTAACTAAACCAACAGCAACCAATTAAGTCATACCGCAAACAAAATTAATCAATAACATTAGACAATCAATTAAACTAAAAACGTGAAAGGGACACAAAATATAACTGCATACTACTCCAAAAACTACAAACGCGGGAAGAAGATGATATCTCCCAAATTTTCCAGACAGGACCTGAGAACAAAAGTGAAAAAATATATAAAACTACCTGCCAAAGTAAGTAAAATATTAATTTGTACTACCTCATAACTTATATAAAAAGGTAAAATAACAAACAATTAACTAAGCACTCTCATGCTTTCATGTTGTTGTGTGTAGATATTTCAAAGAAATTATGACAGTCAAGAAACTAATAATTCACCAACAAATTACAGAAATTATGTTTCTGCAAAAACATAATCAGGAAGTAAGTTATTTAAAATAATTGGTAAAGAGAAAGTTACCCTACACTGTTTATAATATAAGCAAACTCTCCTTCAGCCCCCACTAACTGCAAACAAACAAACGTTTAAAATAAAACGAAAAGCTTTTTCTGTTCAAAACAAAAGGAGGCACCTGACTAACATTCTAAGAACCCCAGCCGAAACACTGAAAATAACATTTCTAGCAAGAATACCTATGTAAAAAGAAATTAGAAAAGTAAAACCAGAATGGTGCATTCAATATAAAATGTATGATACAATTTTGGACATTTAGGTCTGAATTAGATCATGGAGGACAGATTACTCTGTCACAAACGTGATGGTTATTCCGTCTGCTGTATGATTTCCATTCGATACAATGGAATAGTAATACGGCGGACGATTTACCGTCACCTGTGACCGAGTAACCCTGTCCGCCAAGATCAAGATCAGGCCCTTAATACTCTATATTATTACACTATTTTCAGACATAGGGCCTGATTATGAGTGAGGCGGTCTTCATACCGCCACACTCGCAGTGGCTGTTAGAACACCACCGTTGTGGCGGTCCAACCGCCACATTACAAGGTTGGCGGGCAGCTCCACCAACCTAGTACAATCTCCGCCGGGATCTTCGATCTTCACCTCCATGAAAAGGCTGGTGGAGAACAGCTGCAGGGTGCCACAGTGGGAGTGTACCAGGAAGCTCTAACTCTTTAAAAGTACATCATAATTTGTTTTGGGGACCATGTCAAATGCTGCCTTTAGATCTACGAAGGCAACATATAAACTACCCCTATTTAGATCAACCTCTTGCCATCTTAATATTTTAAATCTAAAAACCTGGGCAACTGTGCTGGTCCTAGAGGGGTGAGTGTGTGCATGCAGTGATGGGGGGGAGGAGGGTGACTGCTTGTATGCGATGTTGGAGGGTATGTATGCATTTGTGGGGGGGTGGGAGGAGTAAATGCATATGCATGTATGTGGATGTGTGAGCATGAATGGGTGTGCGTGGGTGTGAATGAAGGGGTGGAGGGGTGCGCGCATATATGTGGGGTCTAGGGGGAATGCGTGGAGATGTGCGGATTTGGGGGTGTGCATGTGCTGGCAGCAGGGATAGATATTTCCGTTGCCGGGTGCATGACGGCCAGGCTTTCCATGGTGGTGTGACCACCACGAAAAGCCTAGCAGAATGCCGCCTTGTAATGTAGCCAGCCTGGAGGGGCTCACCACCAGCCGCGATGGTGCAACTTGAAATGCGGTGGTCTGTTGACCGCCAGCCTTGTAATGAGGGCCAGATTTTGGATTCACAGTGGTCATAGGATGTTGTGATGTAAGAGAGGAGCTATCCATAGATTTAAAATGATTCACCCAGTCCTGGGGAGAATGTGAGATTCAGCCCCCATAGTAGTCTTGGTACCATGTGAAACTATATGCCAAGACAGTGACTAGCGCTCTTTGTGTACAGCTTCCAAGAGGTTGCTCCAGATGGCTGTATCCCAAGCTATTTTTGTGCATTTTAAAATAAATGTATAGTTCACTCTAGCTGTCTTGAGAGCATTAAGGGGGTTACTCTTTGCTACTTTGCAATCCTTATTGTACTAGGTTGGGTCAAGTGGCATTGTCGACTTCTTTTTTTATGGGGATTTAGAAAATAATTTGACCTTCATTTGTTCACAGCAATGAGAATGCACTTCTATTATCTTATCCAGTTTTAACTCTGCATCAGGTATTAAAGGTAGAATAGTGGGCAGCCCCTTGTATGACTGAGAGTATATATCCTCATTATTTACTACGTTCTCCCATCTAACCTTCATTCAGTTGTTACTTAGAGTCATATTACCACCAGGTGGTCAGAACGCTCTGTTCACCCTGCCCAGGGTCCCTTTCAGAGCAAGTAACAAGATATAATGATTACTCAGTCCTCATGAGAACTTCCATTTCTATTTGATTTTCCCAGGAATGTAGTTGTAAAAGGAAATTTAATCAAGACAATTTTGATAGGAAATCCTTTAGAAGGTTGGAGGCCCGTCCACGTTAGATTTTGTTCTCTCTCAAGACAAGGTCTCAAATGAAAATGACAACTCATACAAAAGTACAATAATTGCAAGACTGCCTTTGGGGAAAATGTAATGTAGTCTAGAGTATCTGAGAAAGGGAGTCAAGCGGCACAAACTATATCAGAATGGATAACACTATAGCATTTCCTCATGTGCCCAATCCAGTGAATCATTTCATTTATTAGGAAAGCCTCATCTTCCCAATAGGGCAGAGATACCCTGGGAATTCCTGTCGTAAATATCATCTTAGGATGGATAAAAGGACTTTGGCAAGCATTTGTCTTCAAGTATGTTGCTAGAGGGGTCTCCGTAGAAGAGAGATGGTTCTGGGTTAACTCTGAGGTAGACTTAATATATTGCTGTTGATGGACTGGATAAGACAATGGGCCCGTCATTCTTCCCTCAGGGGGTTGCTTCGCAGAGTTACTGTTTTGTAGCAGGACAATATTTGAAAGTCTTTGTTTGCTGCCTACTGGATGGATTGGAAGAGTGTGGACATTCAGGAGCCCCAGAGAGAGAAAAAGTCCTAGGGCCTACTGGAAGAGGGATGTTCCAGTGATAATGACCCCAGGGGCAAAAATGCCCCTCTTCCCAACCTGCTTCCAACAACCCTGGCTGTCTGTTTTTCTTTAATGATTGAAGTTCGAGTCTTAGATCCATTACCTCCACCCTCAATGATTTAATAAGCGCCCATAATTTAATTTCTTTGGCGCAGGTAGTTTATGTTTCTACTGACTGGTGGGATAGGGAAGCAGGAGCTCAAGGGTCATTGGGAAGCAGTACATCAGGATTTAGGGGCATAAAGTTGTTTGTAAATATCATCACAGGTTCTAAGGGTATTGTTTTGGGTGAGTTGGACAAGTGAGTACTAGCTGCTACAGGCATCTCCCTCTCCTTTACCTTTGGCTCAGTACCCGGTGATGAAAATAATTTCAGGTTGCCAGAATTTTTCTTAAACAGAGGGACTGCTGTTTTTTTTTTAAAATGGCACAATTGTTTTTAGCAGCCCCACAATATAAAATATGTCCTTCTTCCTCTATGAGATTATCTATATCTCGGAGGGTATTGGAGTTGGAAGAGGGTGCAGTGGCTTTTTTCCCCCTTGGGTTGCCAATAGGGTTGTCAATACTTTTCCTTTTCCCCACAATAATGAAATCGATTTACACAAAGGTAAAATGCTTTTGTGAGCCTAATCCACCTGGAGAATCAACAAAAGAGTCGTACTATAGCAGGGCCCATTCTCAACCAGAGAACAAACATGTGAATAGTAAGTAGGACACAAAGAGCAGCTTGGAATTACACAAATACACATATATTTCAATTATTAACATACAAAGGTTGGCTGAGGTAACAATACCACTAGCAAAGATATTAGACCCAATTAGGAGCACCAAGGCAAGTCATGGGCAAACAATTCCTAGCAAAAATGGTGCCATGCAAAAGTCTTAAGTACAACCACAATGGCTGCTGGGGCAAGAAAATTATAGTCTTACCCTTGTTAGGGTGCCGTCCAATAACAGGGCCAAGGGGGATGCCCCTCCACCTCTTCCTGTGGCTGACGGGTGCAGTATGGGCCTGCCTTTGGCATCACTGGGTTAGAAGCAGCGCTTTGTGAACAATGGCGATTCCTCCCCCTCAGCTTGGCTGTAGTGGATGTGGGCAAGTTGCACATGGGACAGCGAGTGCCACCAGGGTGATAGGTCACCGGCAGCCTACAGACGAAGTTACTGTCTCACGCCGTGGGGGGAAAGACAGCACTTTCTGTGCGATGGCAACACCTCTCCCTCAGTACACCTGTAGTGGATGTGAGAAAGTTGCACCCTGGGAAAGTGAGTCCCAACAGGGTGATAGCAGGTCACCGGCTGCCTCCAAACCAAGAAAACATTTCATACCGTGGAGGAAGAGGCAGAGGCAGCAGTTTATATGCAATAGCAAGACCTCCTCCTCAGCACGACTGTAGTGGATGTGGGCAAGTTGCACCCCGGGACAGCTGGTCCCACCAGGTGATAGCAGGTCACTGGAAGCCCCAGACCAAGTAATCATCCCATAAACAATGATTGCGGAAAACCAAGGGAAAGCATCAATGCATGAAATTGCTAAACTCAATGAGGCATTCAACTAACAATGAGGTAAAATGTTATTCTTAATGAATACATGAATTGCACTGTACCCATATCTCTATATTAATTCTGACAACACACACTTTTATACATAGGCCAGTGATCATCAACTTATCAAACAATAAAAACCAATCTATATTCCATATACACCGTCCTGCCTGTGAGGAGAAAATTTACATAATAATTTTTCTTTTTGAAGAGTGAGCTGAATGGCCTCTGAATTCAGGTAAAGTCTTTTCCTTGTAAAGTCAGGCAGGAAAACTTCTGGATCCAGAGAATAAACAGTCTGTACCTTGTTACTTCCTCAGATTAGTATTTGAATCAAGGCGATTGTACAGCTATGACACTTACTCCAAAATAAAACATATTTAAAGATTTGTTTTTTTAATAAAAAAAGAGAACCCTATTTAACAAATGTTTCAAATCACATAAATATTACAAATGATCATAGTAAATAAATATGTATAACTCATAACAACTATATATATATATATATATATATATACTCATTATAATAAATATTGTAGATATAAAAATAAGAAACTGCATAATCTGAAAATAATACTACACTTAATCAAAATAATTAATTGAAACATGATTGAATATTATATGTGTAATATAGCATATATCCATTGTAACATACCTATTGTACATTCATGACCTATTAAACAAATAAATATATACATTAAAATCAGATGTACCTAATTTATTAAAAGTAAAATAATGTTTTACATAAATAATGTACTTTTATTTTATTTAAAAAATAAATTACATAAAAAATATTATTAAGTCTTTAAATTTACATATTTTTCAATACATAATAGACACATTTTCAAATGCATTATTAAATATATAAATACATATCTGTATTAATAAATTAAAATATAACAATCGTAACGTTAAGTATTAAATATTTTCACACAAATATGTAAAACTATTTTTAAATAAAACATAATTTCTTAAATTAAGTCAAATAATGATATAACATGAATACATATTAAAATGAACATTATTATATTTATATTTGAATAGCAATACAAATGTAAAAAAACACATTTTTGAAGTTACAAAAAATGTAGCATATTTAAAATTTAATATTGAATTAAACTTTTTCTAAAACAATTCAATTGAATGAATATAAATAAACCAATTTCTTAAAAATATTGCAGAACATTTACATAAATGTAAAAAATATAAGGAAGCAGGGCTTGAATCATTTGATTCAGGCTCACTTGAGCTGCGTGAATTCCATGCTAGTGAAAGCTACATCAGTGTAAATAGGGGGTATTTTTACAGCACTGTCAGGTTTAGGGACCACCTCAGTTCCAATATCTGTTTCTGATTCCATGTGGTCTACAGATGGTCTATAGTTCTGTTCTGTTCCTGACTTCTCAAAGGTGATCTGCAGCAATACATTAGTCCCAAGCCATCTACATTTCTGTTCTCTGCTCTCCTTCTCACTGGTCTCACTGTTTCTCCACACCAATATGCTGTTGACAAGTCTGGGAGCCTTGAGAGGGATTATACCATTCCCCAGTTTGTTGGTTTAATTTGTGTGTATCGTCACATGGGATGCACAAGATATGGCTTCCCTGGTATGGGTCGCTATAGCAGGCATAAAAACGGTTATAGAAAGGTCTTCTTAGCGGTATGCCTGGGACTCGTTGAGGCCTTTTCTCAACAGGTTGGCTTTTGGAAGAATAGGGCGTGTGCCACTGTCTTGACAACCCTATGTGCTGCAGCAATGGGAGTACTATGGGCTCAAGGACCATCATGACTAGAATGAGAGGATCAACTTCATGCTGCATCCACTGTGCCAAGTGTCACTATGCGCCTTGTTGCTCAGCTTGAGATACCAATAATTTAGTGACCAAGAATATGAAGTGTATTGACTTGAAACAAGGAGGAAATAAAGAGGAAAAAAGAAAAGATGATGGCGGAGCTCCTGCAAGCACAAACCTCACCAGCAGCTCCACTGACCCCTTCTGTGCTCAGCCCAGGATTCAACACTTTGCTGCCAGCCTCCAACCATCACAGCTCACCCTCCTTGCCACTAACTCGGGCTAATGTAGGGGCAAGTTGAGGTAGATACAAAAGGCCAGAACAGGGAACTGTCTATGAAGTCCTGGCTTCCAAGAGTTCACAGGCCCTAGAATCCTTAAGTCAATCTGAATCGAGTCCCTATATGCAAGAGTGCACTGGAACACGGGGTGGTACAAATACTGCCCAGGACACACTCAGGGAAAACCTTAGTGGTCCTAACAGCCCAAAGGACCATCAACAGACCAGCCACTGCTATTTGGGCTCTTGGCTCTCACATAGCTCACTTGCTTGCTTGCTCATTCCTCACAGCTATGCCCAGCTCCTCTCGTCAATGCCTGACAGCCCTTTCTTTTGTCCAACTTAGTGACATACCTTTTAAACAAGAAAATGAAAACAATTGAGTCTTTGAGTCAAGTCAACTGAAAACCTAGAGTTGTTTTGTGCAGTTAGCTAACAAACAAATCAAGTAACACTCACAGAAAAATTAGACATGTGCCATGATTCATTGCCCAGCATTAAAAAACAATTCTCACTTTTGTGGTTGACTTTAAAGTTGAAGTAGTTGTCTTGTCTTTGTTTGCCACCAGGCCATCATTACTGTGTCCTTGCTGATCTGTCAATGCTTTTCACACTAAGCTCACAAGTTATTTTTTTTGTTTATTTACACCTTGTGACACAACAAATAAAATTAAAATTACGTCTGTTCATATTATCCCTACAACGCTATGTTACTGTTCAGGTTTTTGACAAATACAGTATACTCATCTAATTTTCATATTTAGGATCTTTCCCTGGAGATCACTCACCACATTTGTGATATCTGAGAAATTAACCTCATCCACTGCTGGGTCTTTTGGGGCCTAATCATTTTTGGGGTTGACATGCTTGTTTATTTTTATCATTGAGAGTCTTTCCCTGTTTTATCGACTCTAACTGGCCCTTCCAATTTTGACAATTACTCTAGCTGCATTGAATACCTGCTCAAATGATACGCAGATGCAGGATGCTATGTGTTTTCTTGCCAGCCTGCTGCATTCTATTATTCATTTTCCTATGCTGTTAGATCAATGGCTCATTATCTACTGGGAATCTTGTTTGGTCATCCCAGAACGTCCTGTAACACATTGGGCCTGATTACAGATTTGGAGGAGGTGTTAATCCGTCCCAAATGTGACGGATATACCACCAGCGGTATTACGAGTTCCATAGGATATAATGGACTCGTAATACGGCTGGTGGTATATCCGTCACATTTGGGACGGATTAACACCTTCCTCCAAAGTTGTAATCAGGCCCATTGTCTATTTTGATAATTGACATTTGCTGCACCTGAGAATCCTGCTTCTGTGCACTTGATGTAAGCCCTGAAACTACTTAAACCAACTTACTGCAGAAGGCGTTTCCATAGTGCTCGATTTATAGCAGTAGCTGAGATTTCTGCTGCTGAAGCCACCACCCTGATTTTGAGAGTTGGTAAAGGCAGCACTTCATTTCTTACTTGTCCTCCAAGTTGCAGTCTTTCATCTTCAGTTCAAACTTACATTATCACCTTCTAATGTTTTCTTGATGAGCCAATGTGGATCCACTATAGGGATTCGGATGTACTCTTCAGAGGATACGATCTCTCGCTGATGACTAATATTTTTTACCAAGCGATAGATGAAAACGGTGACCAAACAAGATGCTTCTTCATTAACACTAGTAAATGTTTCTTCTATCTTAAGCAAATTGTGATAAGGCAACTGCAGCACTGGGATTGCATGGCTCCTGGTTCAATCTCCCTTGCCAATTTCCCATTTCAAAATCTCACAGAATATAAGCAACTTGATCAGGCAGTCTATTAGCCCACATTTGTCAACATAAATAGACATGGATTTGGCAGTAGCCCCTTTGTAGCACATAATCATTTGTAGACTTGTAATAGTTAAAAAAGGTAACGCAACTTGTTTAAAGTGGACTTCTAAAGGGTTGGAAACTCCTGTGTAAGGGTTTTCTCATGGGCATTGTTTGCTTGCTTAATGAGCATCAAAAACCTTCAGGCTTTAAAGGAAAGGCTAAGGCGAATGTACACCCTGCAACATGTGACCAGTAAGTTGTGTAAAACTGCTTAGCTTTGACAATGTAACAACCATTGCCAGTTGCAATAAATCCAATCATGAGAACTCTCAAGCCATTTACAGATTGTAGTATTGAATTCTTCCAGGATGTTGACAACAGTGTGTGCTGTCTCAAGGGAGAAAAATGCAATTGTTACATGTAGAGAAATGCCTTAACAAGCATCAGTCCTGCTGGCACTAAGTTATAGCCTTCCCTTAGCCACATTGAAGGAAACCGAGCACTGTGATGCAGATATAGGGCCTCATTACGATTTTGGTTATCCATCCACTGTATTGAGTCACACAGCTCAGTCTACTAAAAAACAGTCAAGTTCCTGAAACCGCCAGGAAAAAAGGTGGTTTGACCACCAGCACCGCCAGCCTGACAAAAATCATCTGATTAAATTACGATCCACAAATCACAAGAGTATTTCTTTCATGGTGGAAAACCATTGGCGTTGCGAACCGATTTGGTCTGAACTCAACAGTCAGAACACTACACCACTTTGGATGGTTTGAATACCCCACACCTGACACACATTCACATACCCAGCACACCTACACACTGCACTATATAACACACCTCTACACAACCCACAATCCTTTGCAACCAGAATAACACACACAGCCACAGACAAGCTATATTTTAGAGACATACAAAAAACAAGAGTAGGCACCCAAGCACATTTCACTGCAAACACATCCCGCACCTGCACAACATACACAACAAAAACTTTACTACCACACACAATACACAACAACCGCCACCCACTCACATGACAGCACTCACACTTCATCACTAACATTTACTTCGTCTTTCTTTCGCTTCCTCACTGTCTTTAGCATCACTACCATGTACCTACAAAAACATCCACGTTTCACTAATGATGAGCTGAGGGTCATACTGGACGACATTGTCAGGGTAGAGCCATATCTATTCGGATCACAGGTCCAGCAAACATCAATAACCAGGAAAATGGAGTTGTGACAAAGGACAATCAATCAATCAATCAATCAAAAAATGTATTAACCCTTTAAATGCGGGTGTCAGCCATTGGCCGACGCCCGCACTACTTCCCTGGTGCGGGTGTCCCTGGGACACACGGAAGCTCTTCCGTGTCTCCCCCCGTCCCCCACCCGCCCCTTTGTGACGTCGCGCTGACGTAACTATTTGAATTTCCCCATTGGAGCAGGAAGCGGCCTTCCGATGGGGAAAACGGCCACAAATGGCCTTCCCCACGTTCAAGAGTCTCCCCTTTCTTACGAAGCCAGCTGAAAGTGTTTCCTGGCCCCCGATCGCAGCACAGCTGGGATCGGGGGGCCAGGAAACACCACTAGACACCAAGGATTACACTTGGGGGGGTCGCCCCCCTTGGAAAATGGGCCATCCCCCCCGGGGGCATATATTTTTTTTTTTAAAGGTAGGAGCCCCCTGGGGGGGGGGCATCGCGCCCCCCCCAGGGGCTCAATATATATATTTTTTTAAATAAAAATACAAAAATAAATGGACAGGGGGGTCGCCCGTGGACAGGCGACCCCCTGTGGGGGCAATATTTTTGTTAGTTGTTGTAGGGTTTCTTTGGGTGCCATTTTGGACCCCGTGGAAACCAGACAACAACTAAAAAAAATAGATCCATATTTATATATATATATATATATATATCTATGTAGATGGATATATCTATGTAGATGGATATATCTATAGATAGATCTATAGATATATAGAGAGATATATGTATATATATATATATATATATATATATATATATATATAGATCTATCTATAGATATATCTATGTAGATATATATATATAGAGATAGATCTATATGTATATATATATATATATATATATAGATATATATTTCACTTTTGTCAATATGTGTGTGGTTTCCCTGGGGGCTGCGATCAGCCCCCAGGAAAACCAGACCCACATATAAATGTGATATATATATATATATATATATATATATATAGATTTGCCACCAGTTGTCTTGCAGCTGCAGCTTGCGTCTTCAAAGCAATGCACATACTTCAACTGACGCTTTTCAACTGTAGCTTTTAGGCAGCAATAAAAAAAGTCAAGTAAGTATTGTGACTATGTTTCTGCTACAAAAGGGTCAGACTTGTCTAGTGGCAGTTTTAGTGCCATAAAGAAGCGCAGAAGGTTTATATGCCTACTGCAAAGAGCAAATCTGTATTTTATGTATATAGCTGAGCGCATTAGTAAAGTCAGACATTACCTGCGCTATAATACAAATGAAATGTATGTGCGGGTGGAGGGTGGCTATGGAGAGATTAAGGGCACTTTTGCTGGGTGGTAATGAGGGAATCCGAGGAGGAGGGAGTGGGAGCACCAATAATGATTGTTGGACTGGGCGCAGGAGGTGCTAAAGGCTGTGACGGATGGTATGTGACAAGGTGTTTTTTGAGTGTCTTGAAAGAACGTGCTGATTGAGGGAAGAAGCGCAGGTAAGGTGGCCTCTACTGTTGCACACCATCGATCTTGTGACTGTCTACGTAGGCTAGTGTTTTAGAGCAACTGTTTAGCCAATAGCAGAGATGGCATCTTGATGGATGACTGCTGCAGTCACTCAGGTTATAGAGGACAGCTCTGACATAGGATCAGAGACTGAGACATCAGATACTGAGACAGCATCCGAGGGATAGGACAATGGCGCAGACTCTGGGAGTGATTTTTCAGTCGGAGGAGTCCCATTCGATAACTCCTCTTCCAGTAAAATATGAGGGAGGTGATGAGGACAGTCCTGCTGTCCCTTCACAAGCAGTCTGTGCAACTGGGTAATAGTGGGTTAGCCCAACCCAGAGAGCAGGTGAATGTGGCGGCAAGCAGAGAGAGATAGTGCTCTCTTGGGAGCTCCCAAATTTAGTTCAGCCCCAAATTCCACCTCCCAAATCGTATTGTGGAGACATCAAAATGATCTATCGCAAAACAAACTGGTTTTGTAAGGCAGGCACCTGTGTTTTTGGTCCTGGGTTCAGCGGACATATAGAGAAACACACTAAACCCAAACATTTCTGGAAACTAGACATTCGGGGGAGTCCACAGAGGTGTGACTTGTGTGGATTCCCCAAAGTTTTCTTACCCAGAATACCCTGCAAAGCTGAAATGTTGAATACAAACTCTATTTTTCTCGCATTTCTGTCACACAAACTACAGGAATATCCTGGGATCCACAAAATTCCTACCACCCAGTGATTCCTCACCTGTCCTGATAAAAACACTACCCCACTTGAGTGCCTAAACCTAGTGCCTGCATCAGGAATGGGTCACCCCAGGGTCAACAGCTGCCTCATGTAAGGAACAACATTGACCGTTGTGTGATCTATTTCTGTCGCGGGCACCAGGCCTACCCACACAAGTGAGGTACCATTTTTATCGGGAGACTTGGGGAAACGCTGGGTGGAAGGAAATTTGTGGCTCCTCTTAGATTCCAGAACTTTCTGTCACCGAAATGTGAGGAAAACGTGTTTTTTTAGCCACATTTTGAGGTTTGCAAAGGATTCTGGGTAACATAACCTGGTCAGAGCCCCACAAGTCACCCCATCTTGGATTCCCCTAGACCTCTAGTTTTCACAAATGCACAGGTTTGGTAGGTTTCCCTAGGTGCCGGCTGAGCTAGAGGCCAAAATCTACAGGTAGGCACTTTGCAAAAAACAGCTCTGTTTTCTGTCAAAAAATGGGATGTGTCCACATTATGTTTTGGGGCATTTCCTGTTGCGGGCGCTAGGCCTACCCATACAAGTGAGATATCATTTTTATCGAGAGACTTGGGGGAACCTAGAATAGCAAAACAAGTGTTATTGCCCCTTTTCTTTCTCTACATTTTTTCTATCCAAATATAAGAGAGTGTGTAAAAAAGACGTCTATTTGAGAAATGCCCTGCAATTCACATGCTAGTATGGGCACCCCGGAATTCAGAGATGTGCAAATAACCACTGCTCCCCAAAACCATATCTTGAGCCCATTTTGGAAATGCAAAGGTTTTCTTGATACCTATTTTTCACTCTTCATATTTCAGCAAATGAATTGCTGTATACCCAGTATAGAATGAAAACCAACTGCAGGGTGCAGCTCATTTATTGGCTCTGGGTACCTACGGTTCTTGATGAACCTACAAGCCCTATATATCCCCGCAACCAGAAGAGTCCAGCAGACGTAACGGTATATTGCTTTCAAAAATCTGACATCGCAGGAAAAAGTTACAGAGTAAAACATAAAGAAAAATGGCTGTTGTTTTCACCTCAATTTCAATATATTTTTTATTTCAGCTGTTTTCTGTAGGAAAACATTTTAGGATCTACACAAATAACCCCTTGCTGAATTCAGAATGTTGTCTACGTTTCAAAAATGTTTATCTTTCCGGGATCCAGCATTGGTTTCACACCCATTCCTGTCACTAACTGGAAGAGGCTGAAAGCACCAAAAATAGTAAAAATGGGGTATGTCCCAGTAAAATGCCAAATTTGTGCTGAAAAATGTGGTTTTCTGATTCAAGTCTGCCCGTTCCTGAAAGGTGGGAAGATGGTGATTTTTGCACCAGAAACCCTTTGTTGATGCCATTTTCAGGGAAAAAAAACACAAGCCTTCTTCGGCAGCCCTTTTTTCCCTTTTTTAAAAAAACAAACACTGTATTTTGGCAATTTTTTTGATCCCCTCCAGGGGAAACCACAAACTCTGGGTACCATTCGAATCCCTAGGATGTTGGAAAAAAAGGACGCAAATTTGGCATGGATAGCTTATGTGGACAAAAAGTTATGAAGGCCTAAGCGCGAATGACCCCAAATAGCCAAAAAATGGCTCAGCACGGGGGGGGACGAGCCAGCAGCTAAGAGGTTAAGGGCTCTAGTCACCCAGAAGGGTCTCAAGGTGCTGAAGGGGGGGGGAGGGAGAGGGGATGCCGTTTTACTTCTCAAAAAGCCATGTCTTTGGGTGCTTTGTGAAAGTTGGGAGATCCTGGGTCTTGCGTAGGTTGTTGGGGAGGGAGTTCCAGGTCTTCGGGGTGAAGTAGGAGAAGGATCTGCCTCCGGAGGTGGTGCATTTGGATGCGGGGGACTGTGGCGAGGGTGAGGTGAGCAGAGCGGAGGAGTAGAGTGGGTGCATGGAAATTCACTCGTTTATTGAGGTAGGCTGGTTCAGTGTTGTGGAGGGATTTGTGGGCGTGGATGAGGATTTTGAAGACAATTCTTTTTCTGATGGGCAGCCAGTGATGGGTTCTGAGGTGAGCGGAGATGTGTTTGTGGCGTGGGAGGTAGAGGATAAGGCGTGTGGCTGCGTTATAGATACGCAGTAGTTTCTGCTGAAGCTTGGCTGTGGTACCAGTGTAGAGGGCGTTTCCACAGTCTAATCTGCTGCTGATGAGTGCATGGGTGACGGTTTTTCTGGTTTCTATGTGAATTCATTTGAAGGTCTTCCGTAGCATGCGAAGGGTGTTGAAACAAGAGGATGATATGGTGTTGATTTGCTGGGCCATGGAGAGGGATGAGTCTAAGATGATGCTGAGGTTGCGTGCGTGGGCGGAGGGTGTTGAGGGGTGGTCCAAGGGCAGTGGGCCACCAGGAGTCATCCCATACTGTCTTGTTGGGGCCAAAGATGATGATTTCTGTTTTGTTGGAGTTGAGTTTGAGGTGGCTTGCAGTCATCCATTTGGCGGTGTCGAGGAGTCCAGGGTGGAGGTTTGCCTTGGCGGTGGAAGGGTTCCTGATGAGTGAGATGACGAGCTGGGTGTCGTCTGAATACGAGATGATGGTGATTCCGTGGGGGCGGAGGATGTTGGCAAGCGGGGCCATGTAAATGTTGAACAGGGTAGGGCTGAGGGAGGACCCTTGGGGGACCCCGCAGATGATCTTGGTCGCTGGGGACTGGCGAAATCCAGACTGGGAGGCGTCAAGTGCGTTGTTTTCCTCTAGGAAGTGAGACAGTTGGGCGTTCACTATCTTCTCAGCGACCTTGGCGAGGAAGGGGAGAAGAGAGATTAGGCGGTAGTTGGTGAGGTCTTCTGGGTCTGCTTTGGGTTGTTTGAGAAGTGCGGTGACTTCGGCGTGCTTCAAAGTGTCTGGGAAGGTAGCGGCATCGAAGGAGCTGTTGATAATGGCGCAGAGCTGGGGGGCGATGATTGGGCTGGCCTTGCTGAAGATGTGGTGGGGGCAGGGGTCTGTGGGGGAGCCTGAGTGGATGGAGCTCATGATTTTTTCGGTTTCTTTGTCATTGGTAGGGGTCCAGGTGTGAAGTTGGTTGGGGTGGGGAGGGTGTGGTGTTGTTGGTCATGTCGGTGGTGTCAGTGGTGATGATAGTGGGTGCAGGTGGTGTGAAACTGTTGTGTATGTATAAGATTTTGAGGTGGAAGTAGTTGGAGAGGGAGTTGCAGAGGGTTTGTGTGTGAGGGGGTCAATGGCGCAGGATTTGGGTTTGGTGAGCTCTTTGATGATGGTGAAGAGTTCCTTGCTGTTATGTGAGTTACTATCTATGTGTTCTGTGTATTAAGTCCGTTTGGTGGTCCGGATGAGTTGGTGGTGTTTTCGTATGGTAGATTTAAGGGTTGAGAAGTTGATCATGGAGGGCTCTTGGCGCCATGCTTTCTCAGTTTTGCGGCATTCACGCTTGGAGTTCAGTGGTGAACCAGGAGGCGGTCTTGATGTTGCGGGTGTTGTTGTTACTTTTCAGTGGGGTGAGGGAGTCTGCGCAGGTAGTTAACCAGTACGTGAGGTTGTGAGCAGCGATGTTGGGATCATTAGTGAAGGGGGGAGGAGTTTGTGTGAGCTTGCCGTTCAGGTGTTCTATGGGGATCTTGTCCCACATTCGGTAGGGTGTGGTGTGTTGGTGGTGGGTGGGGGGGTTTCGTGAAGGAGAAGGGGACGCAGTGGTGGTCAGTCCAGTGAAGTTCGGTGGTGTGTTTGAATGTGATGTGGTTGCTGGAGGTGAAGATTGCGTCCAGCGTGTGTCCTGCTGAGTGAGTGAGTGCGGTGACCAGTTGTTTGAGTCCTAGCTTCGTGAGGTTATCTAGCAGGGTTGTGGAGTTGTGGTCGTGGGTGTTTTCCGGGTGAAAGTTGAGGTCACCAAGGAGAATATAGTCTGTGGAGGTTAGGGCGTGGGAGCTGATGGTATCAGCGATGGCGTCACAGAAATGGGGGCGGGGGCCTGGTGGGCGGTAAATGAGGGTTCCTCTGAGGGTGGTGTTGGTGTTTATGTGAATTAGGAAGTGTAGGTGTTCTGCGTTGTCTAGGGTGTTGAGGGTGTTAGTGGTGATCTTGATGGTGCTTTTGTGTATGATGGCGATGCCTCCTCCTGGTTTGTTTATGCGGTCTCTGCAAGAGGTTTTGTAGCCTTCGGGGACATGCCTATGACTATGTTGGGTTCTGATGAGGGGTTCATCCAAGTTTCCGTGAGGAAGGCGATGTCAGGGGCGTGTGTAGTGATCAAGCCCCAGAGCTCAATGGCGTGTTTGTGGACGGAGCGGGTGTTTAGGAGTATGCAGTTAGGTGGTTGCAGGGGCTGTTGTTGTTGTGGCGTGTGTTGGTGTTGTTGTGGCGTGTGTTGTTGTGGTGTGTGTTGTGTTGTTGTGGTGCATGTTAGTGTTCTTGTGGTGCGTGTTGGTGCTGTTGGTGTTTGTGTTTGTGTGAGTGCAGGAAAAATGGCATGAGTGGCATGTGAAAGTTCCATGTGTGTGCTTGGGGTTGGCCTGTGTGCAGGCAGGGTGCTGGCCTGGGTTGAGGGCATGGAGTTCTGTGGAGGAGCAGTGCTGCTTTGGGGGTGCAGTCCGGGCGCAGTTCAGGCGCAGACGGGCTTGCCTCTGGCGTGCCTCCGGCTGTGCGCATCCGCTGCGTTCAACAGGGTGAATGCTGTAGTAGTGTGTGTACTGTGTATGTGCTGGTGTGTGGCTGTATGTGAGTGTGCATGTCAGTGTGAAGTTGCGTGCCAGTGTTGCCCTCGCACCCCCATCCCGATGGTATGTTTTGTGAGTGTTTAAACATTGACAGTATACAACAGTTACAGATAAGTGTGTGTACTTATGGTTGCTGTCGACGACGAAGATTCCCAGTTCTTTGGATGAGCTGGGGCAGCGGGATGATGTCTAATTCTGGTTCCATTGTGGCTTCAGACGAGTGTGGCTTCTTGAAGGTGAGTGTTGCCTTTTCTGCAGTTCATTTCTGCCTGGGTTTCCATGGTGGGTGTCACTGCAGCAGAAAGCTTGGCGGTGTGCTACCTCATAATCTGTCTGGCAGAAACATGGTCTCTGCCGCCCTGCAAGTGTCTTCTATTGTCCATTGTGGTCTGACCGCAGAGGCGTTGCTGGCAGTGCTTTGGCTGTATTCTGTTGGGAATGCCGCCATGGTCATAGATTAGTGTTCTCCGCTAGCCTGTTGGTGGTATAACCTCCAACACGACAGTCCTGAGACTGCCAAACTTGTGATGAGGCCCATAGTCTGTAGCTTGACAAGTGGTCCACATGACTTCAGTAAAAGGAGTGGACTAACCTGAACAGTTCTTTATTTCAATGACTGCAACTAATCCCAGTGCTTCATAGTGCAGTTGTAGGACAGAAACCGTTTAGAAATTGATCTGGTATGAAGCCTTCCATTCTGGACATACAGACTCCACAAACTCCAGTAGGACAGACCTTCTTCTTTCACCAACAAAAACGGAAGGAGATCAGTCACCAATATTTTGACCAGTTTCTTAGTATAGGAACGAACAGGTCAGATTATGACTCATATTCTGAAATGGGTAATGGTTGCTGAACATAGCCTGGTAGTGGTCTATTCAGTTATTTAATTACTTTATTGGGTGAGGAAGCTGACAATGACAACAATCTCAACCTTCTGATTTCTGGGGTAGTAGCCTTAATGGATGCTTATGGGTGACCATGATATCCCACACATTCTTCTGCCAAGAAGAGGGTGCTGTTGGTGTCTGAATGCATACTAACAGTGGCTGGGCTGTTTGTCCTAATTACAAGGTTTTCTTCATCATCTTCACCATCTCAGTTTTGTCTCAGCAACACTATTATTTTAAGGTGCTGTGTCCATAGGATTGCATGGTTGTTTTCATAGGAACAAATTGATGCCTCATACCAAGATACGTTATTGGCCTTCCATGGTGCACTAGTTTGAAGCAAACTGTTCAGACTGTAGTGTATTCCTCGTTCAGGCTGTCACCAACCAAGGAGAAGAGCTTCCCCACAGAGTGTAACATAGATGAACTTGTGATAGAGTTATGGAGCTAGGTTGGATTTTCTTTTGCATTGAATGGGCTGATTTAAAGTGGAGGAGTTGGATCTATCTTTTTGTTTAATTTTGAGAGACTGGAGTCAGGTTGTGAATGGTGCAGTGGCAGCTGAATAGAAGTGATTTTAGCTTTTTCTGTGCCTTTCTTGGTGCAAACTATTACTGGTTTGACTTCAGTCACTGCAGCACTGAGACAATTGCTTTGATATTGGTGGTGGGATCCGTGTTAGTCTAGGGCTGATTCCCAATATCTTGCTGCCTAGGAAGGAGTCAAAGCTACACCACATTGAGCAACTTATAAGAAAATGTAAGATGGGTTGATGCCAGTACTATTTCTATTGGTGGCAACAGACTTCTGCTCATCAGTGACTATTTTCTTGGCAGGCGCATGTGTCGTTGGTGGCATCATTTGACTTCTCATTGGTTAGCAATTTAGCAGAGAGGTCTCTGGACTCTGGATTCAGCTAATTCAGACTTTAATTTTCTCAGTCTTTCCCACCCTCAGGCAATAACAAATCAGAAGGAAACTAGTCAGACTTGGCCATTATACTGATTATAGTGCAATTAAAGTAATACTCATACCAGCAACAATAATAATATAGTTATTAGCATTGTTGTTGGACCGAAGGCAGGACATGCCTTCATATAGTTGTACATTTCTGATGTAAGACTCTCATAGGTTGAGGATAAAATTCAGCTTACCCATCTTTAAATGACAAGCAAAAGTAGTACATCCAGTGACCCAAGTATGTATCCTGGCATGCTGAGGAGAACGGAGGTCTGCATTGCCCTTTAGAGGTCTTCCTTCAATACTTGGCTTATGTAAGAAAAAGGTGGTTGGGCCATCGCTGGATGTTTTGGAGCATTAAAAGGAAGGATCATTCTTATGCTATGTAGAGTACAACTGAGTGTTGGGAGTACTGCACTCATGAGAAACAAGGTGATTTAGCCAGATGAGGGAGATTGACCCACTCCGGGTGTTTATATGTTTGTTCATCACAGGGCACTTGCCATGGTGATATACTTGTTTGAGACGTCTGTTGTATAAAATGAATGTCTTCACTGGTGTGCATTCAGCTATGCATTGTACTGCCACCAAGCGGTCTGAGGCGGCTCTCAGCTAAGAACTGTAAATAAATCTAACAATGAAAATTGAATACTTAGATAATGGGGGTTATTACAACTTTGGAGGAGGTGTTAATCCGTCCCAAAAGTGACGGTAAAGTGATGGATATACCACCAGCCGTATTACAAGTCCATTATATCCTATGGAACTCGTAATACGGCTGGTGGTATATCTGTCACTTTACCGTCACTTTTGGGACGGATTAACACCTCCTCCAAAGTTGTAATAACCCCCAATGTCTCTTGAGATAAACAATCTTATCTGAAACTCTCGAAGAATTTACATGGCTGATAGATGTGTAGGTACTTTATTAGAAAGGGAATTTTGTAGGTAATCAGTGACCTTTTATAGGGCATATCTTGATGTTTGCTGCTGGGCTTCATTTCTGGAGTGAAAATCTTGATAAATCACACCAATAAAGTTGACGTCTGTAAAGAATCATAGTGATTATTTCCTATATAATGTTTACGGAGGATGACGTTTCTTCCTTCTTGTTAAAAATGAACAAAACTGTACAGTTTTTTGGAACTGTCAGAAAAAGGCTGAACTACATATCGAATCGTTAGGCTCTTGAGATGCACTTTTCTACAGCCAGGAACATGAAAGTATCACTCGGATTACAGCATCATCTAGTATTAGCGTCCGGTTCCTAGTTGTTTTCCCCTGTCCTGTCTCTCACGGTAACACAAGGTCGAATGAGGTCTTTTGATTCTCAGTCAATTGAGGGGGCTTCAAGGAAGCAACGACAGTATAGAAATTTAATTTTAAAAACAACAAACGAGTAAAAGACAGTACTAATCTCTGTCTCGAGCTCGAACAGCAACAACTAACGTACCAAAAGCGGCCATATTTTAAAATTGATATGGCACGCATACGCGTTCACAAAAGCGGCATAAACTTGAAGGAAAAAAATCAAACAATGGAGCAGGTAAGCGAGTGGGAATAACGAAGCAAGAAGCATCGAAAGATGAAGCAAGACGACGAAAAGGCAAGAAAAATGTACCTCTATCTGAGCGTGAGAAGCAGAAGGACACTAATACATACATTAATCAGTACTTGGTCAATGCTCCAACACACGAAGAGGGAGTGAAGCCTGCACGCCACTAACAAATGAAACACAAGAAAATGAGAGTGATGATGAAGCCAACCAATGGTAAGGAACAGGCAAGCTGAAAGCCCAGTTTAGAGGTTTTTTTTAGACAGTAGATCCTTGCAAGCAAGAGCTTGCACACTGTCTGCAGACAGGACTGCCTTGATACTGACAGTTGATAAAGTGGTTCTGACATACCACCAGCAAATAATATCTGGTGTTGCCCAGGGACCCTTTGGACCCCAGTGAAAGCTAGTAGGAGGCTGACAAAAATTTGTTAAATTAATTTAAAGTAATAACCATTGTTTAGACATACTACAAGGTTATGTAAAACAATGGAAAAATAGGAAAAATATATATGAGCTCCTGAAGGGCTGTAACATACAGTTCTCACAGCAAAGGACTACTAGAGCAGGGGTAGCAGCTACTCAGAGTGCTATGATGCCGACCCACCAATAACAAAACAAAAGGAGAAGCTGTTGCTTGCAGCTCCACTTGAGCAGCAAAAAGGAATATAGTTGAAATGAAGGCCTGGCCCTTCTAACTTTATATTTTCAAGGTCTGTGTGCTGAAAGCGCAAAGTGCCCGTGTCAGAAGGGTGTTTTGTAGCATTAAAAGGAAGGATCCAGAGCTGGACAGGATCCAAAATCTGGTACAGCCTCTACCGCCAAGGATCATTCTTCATTTGTGCTATTTCCAGCATGCTGATATTCAAAAATTCCCACCACAAAATTCCCAGCCAGGGGGATCATTAAACAGCCACAAGTGTGCCAAAATCAGTCTAGCCAATGAAATTGAAAAAATATATAAACAGCCTAGAGGAAGAAAAATAGCCGGCGAGAATCCTAACACAATACATTTTTAGTCCATCACAACACTGAAGTTGGATATACCATACAACATGCCAAAAACAAACTCCCAGAACAGATGGAGCAAGGGGTAAGAAGCAAAGACATGGGCCAAATTAGGCCCCACTATCCCACACCTAAAACCGCAGTTATTCGTCTGTAACTTCATAACAAAAAAGTGATGTGGTACATAATACAGATCATTAATATGTTTAAAATGGTGGTCTTCAATACATGAGGCATTCAAAACTGCCTGCACTAAAGTATTACTGTGCCAGAGACTGCTTGCAGTTACTTTAATATTAAGGAGCTGACTCCACCTCTTCATCTGTAACTGGTAAGGGTCTATAGAATGATTCTGAGAAAACAAATGGATTGCCTTGTAGACATGCCCAATGTTTCTCTTCTGTGGGGCCTTCCTTATAAACTCCAACTGGGGATTATCTGACCAACTTAACTCACCCTCCGTACAACTAAACAAGAAACAAAGTAATTTAAGATATCTAAAAAAAATACTTTAAAGGAGAGAAAACTGTTGCTGTTAATTCTCGAACGAGCAAAGAAACTTCCCTTAGATAATTGGCCTAGAGTGAGGATAGCTGCCTTCTCCCAGATAGCCCAAAAGCTATCATTGGCACTAGCTGGTAAATTAGGACCATATCCTAAATGCATAAACAGATTAAGTGACGAGAGCCTGGAAAATAAGCGCGTAAGAGAGCCCCATACAAGATGGAAAACATTTGGAGTCTTGAAGCAAGTCCTCTTAAAAGTACATTGTATCTATGATAGCACGACCAGGAACAATCAAATCACCCAGCAGGAGAAAGTCTGCAAACATTAGACTTTGCTACCAAACCTCCCACCCAAGGACTGAATGCTGCTGTGAGAAGAAAGTGGCCAGATACTAAAACTTCAACTGGGAGCGTGAGGCCCCCCATCTCCTAAGACTGTGAGAGAGCATAGTTTAAATATTACATACATTAGATGTGAAATGCTTATACTTAACAATGCTGCATTAATAATCATAAAATATTATTCGCTTAGATGTATTCTAAACATACTTATAAGTGTGAAGTTATTATCGTTCACATGTATTAATGTCGATTATAAGAAATAATTGCTTGCATTTTGATTAATTGAAATGTTAACACCTACGAAGATTGCATTAAAACTCATAGGCCTTAAGTTAGCATGAGCCAAAAACTTAGCTGTGTAGCTCTCATATTAAAGCATATTTTTCTGTTTTTCCAGTGTGCTGATTCGCAAAAGGCCTTGACTCAGCGTGTTCTTTTCTTTGTTTTATGTTGCAAGTTAGGTTTCTTCTCATCTGCATGCTAGATGCTTTAGTATAAGTTTTATACGTTTTTGCAACAATATTTAAAACACTCAAGGACAGTCAACCATGGAAAAGAGAACTTTTGACCTGAAGAACGTGCCAGAGAATGAAGTAACCCCGGATGTGCCACCTACGAAAACGTCAATTATGAAGACCAATCAAACTGTTATAAATTATCGTGGGGTGACAATTGCATTACCTAATGTATAATTTGATAGGTTAAAGATAGTGGAGTGTAGCGACTATCCAATAGAATTTTGGGGGAAGATACTGCGAAAAAGGCATAAAAACCCATGACACAGAAGATTTGAGAGAACTAGGTAGGGAATGATATAAATTGCATCCAGAAACTCTGTCACTCTGTTTGGTGATTTGAGACTTAAATAAACCATCCTCACCCATAGACTGCCCCAATACACTTTTCCTCCTTATGAGGGAAGTGTCCCCTGTCCCTTAGAAGAAATAGATTGACGGCGATCTAACTGATGTCCTGAAGACGAAGATTGATCCTGTCATTCCGAGGAGGGTAATTATGACAATTGCTATAGTAATTTTCTATATGCTTTTCCTTTCTAGGTACCAACTGCTGTATTTTTGGATAGAGACCCTAGTTAGATGTTTTCTAAATTAGTGTTCTAAATTGTTTTGCATGAAGTCTAACATGTTGATGCTAATTAGTGGTTAGATTAGGCATTCACCTTGACTGACGCAACAGACGTTGACGTTGTGCTGTGCTGAACTGAGATGTATATGATGTTCTATGCATTCTGATCTTATCACAGTTGCCATATCGTGACCATGCTCCTTTGCTTCTTGCATTTGAGATTAATACTCTTATTATTAGATTATAATCAATAGGGAATAAAATTCACAAAACTCCAATAAAGGTGTGGTTATTCATGACTGAAAGGCCATGGTTGCGCCTACAGTTTAATCAATGTCTAAAGTAAAGTATATTGTGGTGATATATGTGGATAATATCATTGATATATTGCTTGACATATTGATCAGCTATCTCGTTCTACGGTGTCTCACCACTGGGTCAAAAGATTCATCGGCCTAAAACAAGTCCTAATGTGTGTAAATTGACATAGAGGGACGCTTTAACAGTTCTGGTAGCAGAGCGACGGTTTGGCCCTTGGAGGCCTTAGGACGGAGATTCATTGCTTAATTTGTTTTTCTGTGATAATGCAATTCGGAGATATGATGGGTTTCTAAGTTCACCATGGCTTTCCCGGGAGCTCGGAGCCTGCCGAAATGAGTTGGGAATGTTCTCGGCGCCATAGTGTGTGTGGTCAGGGTCTCTGCGCTTGCCTAAGCTTATGCATTTTGCAGGTGATTTTGAACACTGTGTGTATTTAGGCCAAATTAAGTGTTGTCTAGTAGGAGTGGGAGTACTCCATAGTATGAGAGTAGGGAAGTCGGCGTACTTCATGTGAATGTAGCGCTTGATGCTCAAAATTATCCACGTGGTTGGTTGTTGTGTACGGACCTGTCAGGTCTAAGATTCCGGAGTATGAAGACAAATGTGGTTTATGTTGTAATCTGTGCGGTTTAATAGGTCAATCGGGCGTGGTTGACAAGTCGAGTTTGAGCTATAATGTGTGTATGAAACCTTCGATGGAGATTTGACAAATTCTAAAGTGCACTAGAAGGAGTTATTGACAAGTCGAGAGTAGAATTTGCGGGTCGAATTTTGCTTGTGTATGCGGGAACTGATAAGGAGAGAGTAGCGGCTGAGGCTTCAAGTGAAATCTCTGTGAAGTTCTGAAGCGAATGTGTTACCCTTCCTGTAGTAAACCGACAGATTTGTGTTGTCATTTTAAGGTGTTCGCAATAATTTGCATTAGTTTGTGTGAGTTGTAGGGGTTCAGTGAGGAGCGGATGAGCCTCAAGACTTTGTCAGCTGCAGTGTGTGTGAGTGTGACGTCAGTGGTGCCACGCTGAAATAGGTCAGATGTCGAGAGGGGTTGCGCACAGATTGGCTGCCGTCCGTGAGAGGCAATAGGTTGAGAAAGGCAGGTGAAGAGTGTCCTGGGAACTAAGCCATTTCTGATTAAATACGAAATAAGAGAATCGCGAAAATGAATTTTGTCAAAGCATTTAAGAGCGCTCTAAAGGGAGATGTATATATTGTTGCAACCGATAGGGAACCTACACCACCTGAGGGTACTCCAGCTTATACAGTTATGGAAGAGAAAGGTGTTGCGCCTTGTTTATGGATGAAACAGTGGCGCAAATTAACAGAGAAAGAGGGGTCTTTAGCGTTCCCAGAACATGGGACGTTTAACCCAAAGGTGTTAGAAAATTTGAGGTGGATGTTAAGTACGCAGAAACCACCTCCGAGACCGGCACAATATGAAGCTTTGGCGATTTGGGACTTGATGGCTCTTAAACATAGACAAGAAAGGTTTCAAAGAAGACTGAGGAGGGCAGAAAAATCCTATGCAGAGGCTAGATGGGATAATGAGAGCAAAATGTGGAGACGGGGAATTGTAGACGGGTTAAAATTATTCCCAGCGATAACACAGGGAGAAGAAACGCAGGGAAAGAAAGCCTCTTGTAAAACCGACAAAGACTCAGGCAAATCTAGAGAAAATAAAAGATCCTGGGAAGAGGAAGATGATTCAGATGATGAGGAATTTATGGATAGATTGTTACATGATCGTCCGCCACCATATGTGGTGAGCGACAGTGCTCCAAGTACTAGCTTGGATCCTGGGAACCAGACGCAGGAAAAGGGAGTTACTGATACGGTACAGACTAGCGATACAGCTTTGACACAGAATGGTGTCAGTGTACCCACAGCACCAGACATGCCGATACAGTTGCAGCCTCCACCGCAGATAGAGAATCTACCCTGATGTTCCAGTGCTTGAGACTACTACGAATTTGATAGTGCCGCTGAACCCGATATATACGAAGCCAAAGCTAATACAGATTGAATCAACTCCGAAATTAATGTCTAAACCACAACCACAGTTGATAACAGAGTATAACCCTGTAGCGGGACCACCATTAGTACCTGTTCCAGGTACATTGGAACAGACCTATAGTGTTGAGGCTCCAAGAGGTCTGCGTCCAGGTCAGACACCTGCCGCTATATCGTTACCCATTACTGTTGGTCCCCCAGTGCCATTGTATGCACAAGGTAAAGCAGGGGTGTGTGACCAGGGAGTGATGACTCAGGAGGCGATAAGAGGAGGGTCTATGGGAACTCCACAGATAATGGCCCCTGGAGAGCAAGTAAATGAACCACAGAGACCCTTAATGGACCTTAGTCCAGTGGGGGCACCTGTCGAAGTTCTAACTCCGGAAACCATGAGTACGAATACCTCACATTCTTCAATGATACATGCAGGGAACATTTCACTGCAGGGTTTTTCAGTTCAACAGTTAAATGAATGGTTAGAAAAAACTTATACTTCACAGAAGACTGCAGTGGCTACAGTTGAACCTGAGAAAGAAAAAACAGATGAATACCTGAACTTTGTACGACTAGGGGCAGAAGCTGCCGAGTTAGTAGAAGGGACAATGGGAGTAAATAGATTGGAATCGTACACAGAGGCAGAATTTAGATACTTGTGTCCTAAGATTACCAAGGAAGTAGGCAAAGTACATCAGAGATTAGCGAACTTAGCAGACAAATACAATATCGATATCGGAAACACTAAGCATTTGAAAAGGAGCTACAGACTAGATTTTGACTCAAAAGATTTTGAACATATGAGATCTGCAGGCATGAAGGCACATCTGAGAGAACTGTTGCAGAGTGCACAAATTTGGGGTGTATTGGAGAAATGGGAAGGCCGATGGGCAAAGAAAAGAGATAAGGGAAAGGGTGATAGCCCAGGGCCTAATCAAGCTAGAACCTCGCCTGATTTGGAATCGGTAAAAATATTACCTATGAGAGAGACAGCTGGTGGTGTTTTAGTACATGTGCCATGGACTAGAGGAGACATTCTCTCCTTTACTAATGATTATCCCAGATTGAGAGAGAAACCGATCGAGTTGTCTCAACAGACGGACAGGTTTGTGAAACTTGCAAAGTGTCTCTGGGAGGACTTGAATACTTTGTTTGAGATCATTGTTCCGCCTGATTTGTGGCTCGAGTCCAAGAGAGGGGTAGACTGGCCGACAAAGGAGCCGGCGAGAGATAAGGTGACTGGAGTACCTTCAGAAGAGGTGATAAAGTATTATCATAAGGTGATTGAATTTTTGAAACAAAAGGTGTCGCCGAAAGTGACTGATTGGCAGAAAATTGACCGGACCTCTCAAGAGGTTAAAGAGTCAATACATGCTTATTACGAGAGATTGTTGAAAGCATTTAAGCATTACAGTGGTTCTGAGACTATCGAACCAAAGGACATGAATCACCTTGTGTTTAGATTCGTCGAAGGATTGAGACCGGAGGTTAGCTAAATGATTAAGAATCATTTGATTTGTTGGCAAGCTAAACCGATTGATGAGGTGTTGCAGTATGCAAAGTACTGTAGTGATGAGATTGAGTTGAAGCAGAAAAAGCTGAAGGAAAAGGTAATGGTGATGCAGATAAGAGCTGCACAGGCTGGAATACAGGGAAATGGAGTTCAGCAGATGATACAACAACAACTGCAAATGAATGGTGTGTTTCAGGCACAGCCGAGAGGCCGAGGTCGAGGGTTTGTGAACCGCGGTTTAGACATGAATAACGTTGTTATTCAAAATGATGTTCAAGGAGCGAAAAAGATGTCACCATGTCACGCGTGCTGGGGCGTGGGGCACTGGAAACGGGAGTGTCCGAATATGGTGCAGGATGGTGCAGTTCAGCAAAGCACTAATGTTGGCACCTTACAAAATTCACGAGGCCCAAAAATAAGACATCAAAACCCGAATAATCTGATACAAATGCAAGGGGTACAGCCCATGCAGCAAATGTAAATGCCACGTTTCCAGTCAATACAAATGCAACCAGTACAACAGCAGATTCCTATGGTGCCTAGACAGCAAATGCAATTACCAATGGCTCCGATGGGACAGCAACAGGTGATGCTCCCTCAGCAGGTCACAGGCCAGGAAACAAATCAAAACAACACTGTACAACAGTTCCCACTACGAGGTGAAAATGGGAAGAATGAGGATTGGTCAGATGACAGTTCAGACAGTGAAGAGTGCAGACTTGTAGCATCCTTAGAGGTAGATCAGAGAGGCCCATACGTTGACGGAAAGGTGATGGGGTATAAGGTTTCATTTCTGGTTGACACAGGAGCCACACGCTCTACAGTTCGAAGTGCAGAAGTTCCAAGATTGCCTCTATCAGGGCGTAATATACGAGTGGTTGGAGTAGCAAATCAGTATCTGACTAACCCGATTACAGATCCAGTGCAAGTTGAAATTGGCAACTTTCAAGGGTTACATAGATTTGTTGTATGTGATTCAAGTCCGGTATCCCTACTGGGAAGGGACTTACTGTGCAAGACAAAATGTTCAGTTACCTGTTCCAATGATGGAATTGAAGTACAGACAAATAGTGGCGATGAGGAAGATGAAAGTCAAATTTTTGAGGAAGAAGCAGGGACAAATGAAGATTACCCTTTAATTACTCTCTTCCCGATGCATACTTTGATTGATCTGCCTGTTGATCAGCAAGGAACAGTGACAGAGAAAGTGTGGGATTTGACCGGGAAAAAAGTAGGATTAATAAAGGGAGTAGAACCAGTCAAAGTTCAGATAAAACCGAATGCAGTGTTCCCACAAGTGCCACAATATCACATGACCCAAGACGTTCTTATTGAAGTGTCACAAATAACTGCAGACTTTCTCAGACAGGGAGTCCTGAAAGAGGTTTTGAGCAGTCCATGTAACTCTCCCATAATGGGTTTAAAGAAGCCCTGTGGAAAAGTTCGAACTGTGCAAGGTTTGAGAAAAATAAATGAAATTGTGATAAAATGTTACCCTGTGGTACCTAACCCAGCAGTAATAATGTTCCAGATTCCCTGTGATGCTGAATGGTTTACTGTAGTAGACCTATCACAAGCCTTCTTTTTTCGATACCTCTTCATGAGGACAGCCAATTTTTGTTCAGTTTCAAATTCTTGGACAAGGTGTACAGTTGGTGCAGAATTCCTCAAGGGTTTTCTGAATCACCATCCATCTTCAATCAGATATTGAAAAAATATCTGGAAGACCTTGTGCTGCCTTTCAATTCAACTCTTGTGCAGTACATTGATGATTTGCTAATCGCGTCCAAAACAAGAGACAGTTACAAATACGATACCATTGTATTACTAAATCATCTGGGAAAGAAGGGCACAAGGTGTCACCCAGAAAGTTACAATATTGTCAGAAAGAAGTAAAATACTTGGGACATTTAATTGAGAAAGGGTCCAGAAGAATATCAAAAGAAAGGATAACAGCTGTTTTACAAATGAATCCCCCAACAACAAAAAGAGATGTCAGGATGTTTTGGGGAATGGTGGGCTACTGTCGCCAGTGGATACCCAACTTCTCAATCATGTCGAAGCCATTGATAAAACTGACAGGTAAAGAAATCAAGGATGAGCCATACACTATAACCCTGTCAAAAGAAGAGCTTGAATCATTTTTGGAGTTAAGAGAATGTATGTGCAGGGCACCAGCATTAGGAATGCCAAACTACGAGAAACCTTTTCTGTTGTTTTGTCATGAACGTGATGCTTGTTCTTTGTCTGTCTTAACACAAGTCCACGGAGATGCAAATCGCCCTGTAGCATATTTTTCAGCTACCTTGGACCCTGTTGCAGCAGCCTTACCGGGTTGTTTGCGTGCAGTTGCAGCAGTTGGTCAGAGCCTTTTACAATGTGAAGGCATAGTCATGGGATACCCTCTGACAGTAATGGTTCCACACTCAGTTGAAATTCTGTTGACTCGAACTAAGACTCAGCACATGACAAATGCACGTCTCACTAGATATGAGACGATCATACTGGGCTCACCAAATGTCACTCTTAGAAGATGCACTGTACTGAACCCGGCAACTTTGCTTCCAAATGAAAATACTGACATTAAAGATGGCGAAGAATTTGAACATGATTGTCTTGAGGTGACTGAGCTGTGCACCAAGCCTCGTCCAGATATTCAGGACACTCAATTGATAGAAAATTACTGCATTATGTTTGTCGATGGGTCCTGTCTAAGAGATTCTGCAGGAACACTGATAGCTGGTTATGCAGTATGTACTATAACTGGCACGGTCGAAGCCTCCTGGCTCGAAAAAGTGTTTTCTGCGCAAGTGGGAGAATTGATTGCTCTTACAAAAGCATGCCACGCAGCTGTAAATTTAAAGGTCATTATCTATACTGACAGCAGATACGGATTTGGAATTGTACTTGATTTTGGCCAGCTTTGGTCACAGAGAGGTTTTATGACCTCCTCTGGTTCTCCTGTGAAAAATGGTGAACAAATAGGAGATTTTTTAAACTTGATTCAGTTACCTCTCGAAGTTGCCGTGGTGAAGTGCAGTGCTCACATCAGATCACAAGATTTTGTGTCTATGGGCAATGGTTATGCAGATCAAGTCGCAAGATTTTGTGCATTGAACTGTATATTGTTAAAGGAACAATGGGAATTGTTACCACAATCTGAGAATGATACGTGTTTAAACTTAGCATTACGGGTGGTTGACACTTTAGATGAATCAAAAACATTACAAGGTCGTGCGAGCAAGGAAGAAAAACGCTTGTGGCAAAGAATGCAATGTGTACAAAGAGCTGATGATCTATGGGTTTCAGAGGAAGGAAAATTGGTCTTGCCAAATAGCCTTCTGTCACAGTTTGCCCGGCTCTATCATGGGCAGGCACATCTGGGAAGGGATGCCATGGTCAGGTCCTTTAAAATTGATTGGTTTAATCCAAAATTCTGACATGCCGCAGAAATCACTTGCCACAGGTGCATCATCTGTCAACAGATGAACGCTGGAAAAGGAACTGTGGTAACTTTGAGCCACATTGGGAGAGCTGGAGGTCCGTTCAACAAAATGCAAATGGATTTTATCGAAATGCCTGTTTGTGGAGCATTGAAGTACGTGTTGGTGATTGTGTGTGTTTTCAGTCATTGGATTGAGGCATATCCCACACGTAGAAATGACAGTCTTACAGTTGCAAAACTACTACTTAGGGAACTGATACCAAGATTCGGGTGTCCTGTTTCTATAGAATCAGATAGGGGTAGACATTTCGACAATGAGGTGATTAAACTCCTGTGTGCCGCACTCAACATTGAACAAAAGCTGCATTGTAGCTATCGCCCTGAAGCATCAGGATTAGTAGAGCAGATAAATGGTACTTTGAAATCAAGGATGGCAAAAATGTGTGCAGCAACTAATATGAAGTGGCCAGATGCCTTACCTCTAGTGCTGATGTCAATGAGAAACACCCCAGACAAGAAAACGGGATTGTCCCCCCATGAAATCCTCATGGGCAGAGCTATGAGATTACCAGCAGTACCTGCAAATGCACTAGTGAATATTACTGATGATATGGTGTTGGATTACTGCAAAGGATTGGCTGACGTGATTCGCTCTTTTTCTCACCAGGTGGAAGCTAACACGTTGCTGCCGAGTGGCGATCCCGGCCACTCTCTACAAGCTGGTGGTTGTCAAGAAGCACGTGAGAAAATCGTGTCTAGAACCACGTTGGAAAGGGCCATAATCAAGTAATATTGACGACTACTACCGCTGTAAAGTGTGCCGGGGTTCCCAACTGGATACATGCTAGTCACACGAAAAAGGTAACGTGTCCTGTTGAAGAGGAACTTGAAATTTCCGGTACAGCAACTTTAGAAGGAGAGGTCTCAGGGTCAGAGAACACTCAAGAAGGAACTGAGACTACCGGAAGGCCCACTGAGAACAGCCTTGTCCCTCAAACAATCAATGAGTTCGAGAGAGGTGACAGAGTGCCTATCTCAGTAGAGGCAGCAGGAGAACTAAGTCAAGGAGAGGTTCTCCCAGAAGTAGATGGATACGGGTTAGAGCCTGAACCTAACATAGAACTGGAAGAAGAAAGAGAAGGAGACATTGTAGAGAGAAGTCAAAATGTGTCAGAATCTCCTGAACCAGATGCAGGTCTGTCAAGAGAAAACACCATATCACAAGAGGAGGGTGCTGTCCGACGTCCTGAAGGAAAACATCGAGAAAATACACCTAGAGGCGACAATTGGCCAGACAAGCAACTCATTAAAATAAAGGCGGTGTCAAATGACACAATAATAGAAGAGAGTGATACTGCTCAAGCAGATGATCTGAGTGAAGGAGAACAACAAGGTGAACGAAGGTTAAAAAGAAAAAGAATTGCGAATAGAAGATATACAGGTCCTGAATGGGCATACGCTACAACCTCTGAATGGCAACAAGAATTCCTAGCATTCTGTTTTGATCGAGAAGTACCAGGCCAATATTACGGTACCTGAAAGAGTTCAAAGGAAAACTTGGCTAAATTTGAATTTTTGAAAACTGAAAAGAGAGAGACTCTAAAAACTACTGGAAGTGACACTAAAACCGGATTTGACTTTTGAAGAAACCTGATTACAACAAACTGCTAACCTTAATTGACAAAAGAGGTCCTGGAGTGAGTGGAGATGCTGTAATATAAGCAGAAAAAAAAAGAGTTTATCCTCAAGTTGATTGTTGATCTGCTATACAGATTCTATACAAACATGGCTTACAATAGAAATAATAGCAAGGGGAGTAAGGTGTGTGGTTGGTTATGTCTTATAATAGGTGTTGTGTGTGCAGTGATAATAGTGGGAGTGATTGTGGTAATGCCATGGAGAGAGAAAGAGACTATTAACGCAACTTCAAAACCTGAAACTACTACACTAACACCGTGGGAGAGATTTGAGCAGGATGCAAGACATATGCATGAAGGGACTAATGCAAAGGGAGAACTTTCTACTAATGTCTTCTATCGCTTGCTAAATGAGTATGTGGAAACCATGGATGCGAAAGATTGTTATGTATGTATTAAAATTCCTTCATCTGTGCAGGAGGGAGTTACCTATCATAGTCTCCCTCTTACTTATGGAATTAGTAGAAGCTTGCTACTAACAAGATTCTATAATCAAGAGCATGTGCAATACTTTTATTCGAATTTGGATGTTGTGTTTTCTTTTGTGCCTGTGATTGAATTCTTAAATAAATTAGCTAAAGAGCACGATATAAAAATAGTTAGAGGATTCTTTGAGCCAACACTTACATTTGGAACTGCTTATGCACATCGCAACAATTTGACTTGCTTACTGTCACCTGTAGAGAAAAGCTTTCTAGATCACACAGACGATAGACGCAAAGCATTGAAAGAAAGGCTAGAAAAAGGATTAGAGAAACGTACATATGCAAATGATTATGCTTACACTGCAATCAAGACGCAAGGCAAATTAGCTATAGATGCATTACACGTAGGTAGGCTTTGTGTATATAGGCCAAAATCTGATCAAGACAATTTGTTTGTGGGTACGAGTGAGTGTAGGCATGTGTTTTTGTTTCAGAGCAAATGGACCTTTATGCTGAATGGACAAGATCCAGCAATCCCTGGAATCTATTACATCTGTGGACTAAATGCTTATTACCGTCTCCCTAAGGGGTGGTATGGGACATGTTATTTGGGGATAGTATTCCCAAAGATATACCAGATTGATGACTTAAAACAAATACCTAAAACATCTGAATTATAACATCCTAGACAAAAACGAGAATCAGTGGCTGCTGTCATTGGTGATATATTTGGAGCCATAATCCCATCAGTCGGGGTTATCTTAAATTCCATGAAAATTCAAAAGTTGTCTACTATAGTGGATAACATGTTGACAAATTTTACAGGGGCTATACTCCTGATGGATACTGAACTTGCTGCAGAAAGAGCTATGACTCTTCAAAATCGGCTTGCTTTAGACATTCTTTTAGCTAAAAGCGGAGGGGTCTGCAGGATGCTTAATGAGCGTCATTGTTGCTCATTTATACCGGATAACAGTAAGAAAATTAGAAGCATGCTTACTAACCTTACTAGAGATAGTACAGATTTGAAGGATTTGAAAGAACTTGGTGTTTGGGAGAAATTTGGAAAGGGAATTGCCCGAGTTGGAAGCTGGTTTACCAACATTTGGAATGGGGTACTTGCAAAAATTCTGATGGGTTTACTAATTGTTTTGGTTTGTCTATTGGGATTATGGGGGGCATGTAAAATTAATGACAGAATAAAAAGAAATTGGACTAAAAGAACCAGAAGAAATGAAGAAAGTGAAAGAGAGAAAATGTTCAATGAGATATGGGAAAGCTCACATAAAGGGCAAGATGTTGAAATGCGTATTATGCGCAAGATGAAAAATTAAATCAAAGAAAGATTTGTGTGATGACGAGCATCATCAGAGGAGGGACTGAGAGAGCGTAGTTTAAATATTACATACATTAGATGTGAAATGCTTATACTTAACAATGCTGCATTAATAATCATAAAATATTATTCGCTTAGATGTATTCTAAACATACTTATAAGTGTGAAGTTATTATTGTTCACATATATTAATGTCGATTATAAGAAATTATTGCTTGCATTTTGATTAATTGAAATGTTAACACCTACGAAGATTGCATTAAAACTCATAGGCCTTAAATTAGCATGAGTCGAAAACTTAGCTGTTTAGCTCGCGTATTAAAGCATATTTTTCTGTTTTTCCAGTGTGCTGATTCGCAAAAGGCCATGACCCAGCATGTTCTTTTCTTTGTTTTATGTTGCAAGTTAGGTTTCTTCTTATCCGCTTGCTAGATGCTTTAGTATAAGTTTTATACGTTTTTGCAACAATATTTGAAACACTCAAGGACAGTCAACCATGGAAAAGAGAACTTTTGACCTGCAGAACGTGCCAGAGAATGAAGTAACCCCGGATGTGCCACCTACGAAAACATCAATTATGAAGACCAATCAAAGTGTTATAAATTATTGTGGGGTGACAATTGCATTAACGAATGTATAATTTGATAGGTTAAAGATAGTGGGGTGTAGCGACTATCCAATAGAATTTTGGGGGAAGATACTGCGAAAAAGGGATAAAAACCCATGTCACAGAAGATTCGAGAGAACTAGGTAGGGAATGATATCGATTGCATCCAGAAACTCTGTCACTCTGTTTGGTGATTTGAGTCTTAAATAAACCATCCTCATCCATAGACTGCCCCAATACACTTTTCCTCCTTATGAGGGAAGTGTCCCCTGTCCTTTAGACGAAATAGATTGAAGGCGATCTAACTGATGTCCTGAAGACGAAGATTGATCCTGTGTGCTGACTCATTCCGAGGAGGGTTATTATGACAATTGCTATCGTAATTTGTCTATATGCTTTTCCTTTCTAGGTACCAACTGCTGTATTTTTGGATAGAGACCCTAGTTAGATGTTTTCTAAATTAGTGTTCTAAATTGTTTTGCATGAAGTCCAACATGCTGATGCTAATTAGTGGTTAGAATAGGCATTCACCTTGACTGACGCAACAGACGTGACTGACGTTGTGCTGTGCTGAACTGAGATGTATATGAAGTTCTATGCATTCTGATCTGTGTATCTCTTACATTGGTGCTTTTATGTTTGTGATCTTTGCATTGTCAAAATCTTATCACAGTTGCCATATCGTGACTATGCTCTTTTGCTTCTTGGTTTTGAGATTAATACTCTTATTATTAGATTGTAATCAGTAGGGAATAAAATTCACAAAACTCCAATAAAGGTGTGGTTATTCATGACTGAAAGGTCATGGTTGCGCCGACAGTTTAATCAATGTCTAAAGTAAAGTATATTGTGGTGATATATGTGGATAATATCATTGATATATTGCTTGACATATTGATCAGCTATCTCGTTCTATGGTGTCTCACCACTGGGTCAAAAGATTCATCGGCCTAAAACAAGTCCTAATGTGTATAAATTGACATAGAGGAACGTGTTAACAGTTCCTATGAGAATTGGATCTTACAGAGGGGCTTCCTATAGTGCAGATAAACCTTTGCCGTAAGGCCTATACCTTAGTGAAAAAAGATACAGGAAGAAAGAGGTGAATTTGCGAAATAATGATCACTTTAATGAGATTGCAACGACCAACCAAGCCTAAATAGAGATTGTGAAAGTTAGGGAAAATCTTAACTGAGTTTTTTAAGAGCTGCCCAAAATTGTTCTCTACAATCGGCGTAATATTAACTGATAGATTAATCCTAAAATACACCGCAGCCTGAACACACCTTTTAACTGGCATTAGAGGTGCAATAGAGGGCAATACCTGGGCCGGTATTCAGACTGCCCCAAATGCTTGACCCGCTGCCACTACAGCCCTCAAACCAGAGGTCGTGGCAGGAGTTAACACTACCACATCATCAGCAAAGGACAATACCTCAACTTCATACCGGTGTATTCTAAGCAGTTGAATCTCAGCCAGCTTGAGAGTTTGTTTGAAAGGCTCTATATATAAAGCAAAGAGCTGAGGTGACAGAGGACACCCCTGTCTAGTACTCCGGGAGACACCTATAGAATCCAAAAGCATACCTAAACTACGTAGCCTAGCTTTCAAGCCTGTATAAAAATGACAAACTCTAGAGACTTAAACAAAGCCTAAACCGGCCACCTCTGTGACCCCCCAGAGAAATGGCCAAGAGACCTGGTCAAAGCCGTCTCAGCATCCAGAAGGACCATGCCCATGTGCCCGCCGTTGGAGAAAGCCATCTCCAGGACCATATTAGATGTACTATCATACGATGTTGTGTCCCTGCAAGGGATAAACCCATGCTGTTTAGGATCGACCTGCCCATTGCCAATCGATTAGCCAGAACACATGTATAGATCTTAGAATCCACAATAGTAAGAGAAATTGGGTGATATGCCCTGCACATAGTAGGATGTTTACCTTTTTTGGGAAAAATGACTATGATACTCTTGTCCTGTTAGCTCTCATTATACCTATGAGAGTGCTGGATTTGGCAGCAGCAGCACCAGGTTGTGGGGAGCTGAGTCCAATTCCACACCGTGTGACAACTGTCGGCCTAACCCTTCCGGCTAGCTAGCAGTTCCTCACCAACACCTGAAAGTGGCAGTGATTTGTAGCAGCCTTGCACATGACATTCTGATTTCTCAGGGAAATCGTGGTGCAACAGATCTCAACCTTTTCTCTCAGTTACATTCATCTCACACATGCAAAGACAAACAGAAACAAGAATTGGTTCAATACATTTTCTTGAATCAGCTGTGTTCTAGATAAAATAGCATGTACTGCAATGATAGGATGATAAAATATAATAATAGTGTTCCGGTGACAAGGAAAGTGAAACATAAGAAAAGTCCTACCATAGTGTCAGAATGCTATGGGTTTAAATTCCTACCTACGCTACTAAAGTATTATTAGAGCACAGCAGTGTTGGTGCTAATCAGCCCTTCATGTTCCCTAGGAAGACACCATCCCCCATACCTGGATATGGTAGTAGCGAAGAGGGATGTTGGTCTACTGAGAGTCCTTTCTCTTGAAGGCAAAAAAGACCTCAAGTCTCAGCAGACATCTGTAGTGAACCAACAGCATGCAATGGCAGTTTTCTGGCTGGAACTCCCCCTCTAACGTATAGGGGGCAAAGGGATGCTTTATAATAAAACAGCTGGTGTTCTGAGAAAACTGTCCTAATGTAAGAACAGGTATGATTCCTGTGAAGTGGCAAAGATTGTGGTGTTCTTACTTTGTACTGCAATATTGAGTACATCTTTGAGCTCAGTACACAAAGAGAATGTTGGACTAAAAAGAATGAAAACTATTTCTGTGCTAAAAGTGTATGAGATCAAATAAATAAAAAATATCTGCAGAATGAAGCTTCTGCTTAGGAAATAAAGATGAATAAAATAAATTGTTATTATGCTAAAGGGCACAAGCTTCAGGCCTATGGCTAAAATGACAATACCCATAAAAGCTTACTAAAATAACGTCACAGCGCCCTACCCTTGTAGGATCAAAGTGGTAGTGGACACCCAATCTATACTACATAGAAAATTAAGCAAACATATGAATGTCCAATTTGACAAGCAAGCATACTGAAGCAGACCAAAGTAAAAAAAGATCAATTTCAAATAAAGACAAAGTTATTGTTAAAAGCTGAATGTCTTATTTAAAAGTCATTGTCATTTTGAACACTGCCAATTATATCCAGGACAATTGAATCAAGGAATGATCCCACTTCGGCAGAGTGTAATGTGACCCAATCAGTGCCAATAAAAACTTGTGTTCCAAAACCTCAGCTCCAACCGAGGCGGCAGTATTCCATGTAATGCCAGATGTTGAAGTGCCTAGATCCTCTTGATCCACAAAGGGTGGCTCATAGGAGGCTTCCTGTAGGAAACGGACCCTCAATGCGCATGTCTGGAAACGAGCCCTCATCAAGAACATCAACAGATCAGCGTCCATGGAAAGTAAGCGCTGCGTTGAAAGACACAGTTGAAGTGCATATTCAAAAAGGCACCAAAGGCAAAGAAACATGGGCTGCACACAGTTCAGTACCTGTCTTAATGACAGAGACCAGTTGCACCCCTGTTCCTCAAGAAGTGGTTCTCCGAAATACTTCATCATGTGTTCACGAGACAGTGGCGCTGGTGGAAGCGCAATCTGTCCTCCTTGTTGAGATGGGGCAGCCTTTGCGTATGAAAAACAGCAACAGCAAAATGCCACCAATTAAGGCCAAAGTAATTGCGAATCCCCCAAAAATGCCAGAAAATATTTAGTGTCTGGCTGAAGGTATAACACCAAATATAGATAAAAAGGTGCTGACGAACCCAGAACCAACAGCCTTAAAGAAGTGGACAATCCCAACAATAGTGGACACATTACATTTTCATCCCAAGAGCTCTTTAAATTGTCTCGGGATGTTTGTATTGAAAAGGGACTGTATTTCCGCAGATGACCTTGCCATTTGGAGTAGGCAGGTCTTGCGTGCAGATGTCAGCACTACATGTTTCTGAAACAATAGAGCTTTTAGTCTGCTCAGCTTGTCAAAATTTACATTGGAAGTAGCAATATGAGCCCAGATGGCTGCTACTTTCATCTGCTGAGTAGAGGAGGGAAAAGGACATTTGAGCAACAAGTGACAATTTGGGAGACTGAAACTATGTAGGCAATTCCAGCTTGCAATCCACAGCAGTTCTTGCTGCTTAGAAGTACATAACCTCCATTTGAGAGCACCTGGAACACTGGTCGAATCAATTGAGCAGGAACTCCCTTCAGATAATAGGCCAAATTTGCTGCAGAAGTGTTACAAGCTCTGTGAAAGGAAAGCTGTTTACAAACCATTGAATAGCTCACAGACGTCTTGCATTCGCTGCCCTTAGAAAGACCTCTTTCATGCCATTGAAACATTTGTATGAAAAGGGTAGCTCACTGTTAGACCTGGCATCCTTGGCATCTCCCCTGTCCTTTTTGCCTTTGCTTCCCATGTTTGACTGTGTGCTGGACTTTGTTTTTGCTGTTTTGTGTACTATCGGCACTTTGCCACTGCTGACCAGTGCTAAAGTGCAAGTGCTCCCTGTGTAAATTGCATGTGTAATTGGCTTTTCCATGATTGCCATATTTGATTTAATAGTAAGTCCCTGGTAAAGTGCACTAGAGATACCCAGGGCCTGTAAATCAAATGCTACTAGAGGGCCTGCAGCACTGGCTGTGCCACCCACATGGGTATCCTCGTAAACATGGCTCAGACTTGCCACTGAAGTGTATGTGTGTGCAGTTCTAAACTGCCAATTCAACCTGGAAAGTGTACCCACTTGCCAGGCCCAAACCTTCTATTTTTGTACATGTAAGGCACCCCCAAAGTAGGCCCTAGGCAGCCCGATGGGCAGGGTGCAGTGTATGTTAAAGGTGGGACATGAACTGATGTGTTTTACATGTCCTAACAGTGAAATTCTGATAAATTCGTTTTTCACTGGTGCAAGGACCATCTCTTTCATATGTTAACATGGGGGCTGCCTTTAAATAACTTTTAAGTGTAGTTTCCCTTTGGGAGCGGATAGAGATGTGGTGTTTGGTGTCTCTGAACTCACAATTAAAAAATACAACTTTTGGTAAAGTTGTTTTTTAAATTGTCAGTTTGAAAATGCCACTTTTAGAAAGTGGGCCTTTTCTTGCTTAAACCATTCTGTGACTCTGCCTGCTTTTGTATTCTCTGTCTGGGTTAGACTGACAATCGGGTTGTTTGTTAATCTCCTCTAGACAGTGACACAAAGGGAGCTGGGGTGTAGACTGCATATCCTGATGGGCCGTCTCGGCTAGAGTGGAGGGAGGAGTAGTCATTTACACCTGAAAGGGCTGTGCCTGCCCTCACACAATGCAGTCTCCAACTCCCTGGTGTGAGTCTGGAGCCAGGTCTGGGCAAGGCAGGATCTTGTCAACAACAAAGACTTTCCTTTGAAGTTTGTCAACTTCAGAAGCAGAAAGGGGTACACGTAGTGGACCCAAAACTGCAGATTTTCAGATTACTTCTGGACTCAAGAGGAACCTCTGCCAAGGAGAAGAGCTGAAGAGCTGGAGGATGAGTACTGCCTCTTCGCCTGTGACTGTACTTTGCTGCGTTGGCCTCCAGTTGCTGCTTCTGCCTGACAATAAACAATAGATATTGTGGTATATTCCTGATTGTGAAGTGCCAAGTGGTGCCTTATCCAGTCCCTGGGCTTTTGAGAGGTGAAGCTGGTAGAACAAGGACTGAAATCCACTCACACGAAGCCGTGCAGGCAAAATGTAGATGCACCACCTGCAAGATGGCTGTAAAAATGACACACCACATGTCTTGCAGCTGAAATCGACGTACCACCTGCATCGCTGCTGGGAAATTGGTGCAACACCCCCTTTGCGCTGCTAAAAACTACGCAAACCCTACATAGCACAGTTTTCCATTACCGTGCAGCTCGATTTCAAATGCATCATCGCCAGGCGTCAACAGCAACGAGAACCTGTGTGGACCCAAGGTGCCCAGTCCGCAAATTGATGCATCCTTCCCTTGTGAAAGAGAAAAATAACGCATCGCTGACTCTTTCAATACACGCTCTGCTGTGCGGCTTTATTTTTGACACAAACCAGGTACTTTGTGTAATAACAACGTTTTCATTGTTTTCTATGGCGTAAGATTCTATTATTTTGAAAAATTCTTGTGTATGTTGTATTCTTGTTGTTTTGGTCTTGTTTGATTAAGATAAATGTTGCCTAGTTTTCTAAACTGGCGTGGTGTCCATTTTGTAGCGTTTTCACTGTATAACAGTGTGTGTTGGTACAAATACTTTACACATTGCCTTTGAGATATCTCTGACTGCTTGTGCCAAGCTACCAAGTGGGTGAGCAGGGGTTATCTTAAATGTGTATCTCCATTACCGTGACTAGAATCAGGGACCCTGCTTGGACAGAGTGCAAACTGACTGCCTACCAGAGACCCCATTTCTAACACTCCCAAACCTCACAAATTTAACTATCTCCCAGCCTTTCACATCTGTTTATGGGAATATGTTTCAAGCAGGATGTGAATTTAAGTTTTGAAATTGGCAGATTAATAATCCCATGATTTAGCCAGACAGCTGATGGTATTTCCGGCACTGTGAAAGGCAGCTTTTTACTTTTTTTATATTTAGCATAAAATAAGTAGCTTTTTCTTATCCATTATTTGTTGTTGTTATGTCAGGTTGAATGTGGCAAACAGGTTATTAGCCCTGACATAATGCCATGGAACGCAACCATTTTTCAATGTTTGTAGTGTCCAGCCTAATTGCATTATAGTCCTAAATTGACTCTGTCCATGTTGTAAAGATGAGATGTCAGTTTGCATAGTGTCAATTGCAGAAGAAATTATGGTATTAAGAGTGTATATGAGGTCGGACAAGGTGTTAATTTCATTATCTATAACGGCTAATGCCTTCTATAAATTTTCTTGATTTATATGCCTTAATCGGGATGCAACTTCTTGTTGTGGAAGTTTCCAAATTCCATTATAAATTACCTATAAGAAGCTCTTTTTACATTGTCTTCTGGTGCCTAACAGAAAGTCTGTGTTACTAGACAGGAGACTGAGGTGTTCTTTTCCAGCATCTAGGGCCAGATGTATGAAGCCTGTTTGCATTTCTTAATGGTCCGATTTGGTATTTTGGGCCATTAAGAAAAAATGCAAACTGGGCTTTTCTAATGTACAAAACCCTTCAAGGTATCACAAATTGCTATTTCTACTTTGTAGAAATAGCAATTTGTGATTCCCAGAATAGGAAATATAAATAGGGATTTCCTATTTGCATTTCCTATTCCAATGTCTGTGGCAATGAGTTGAAATTTTAAAAAAGCACTCCAAGGTGTTTTTTTAAAAATTTGCAATAGAGCACACACATGCCATTTAGGCATATGTGTGCTCTACAGGTGCACCCCTATTTTTGGGGTGCACAAAGGGATCCTTTCCCCATTGCTGTCCCTGGTTTTGCATTTCCTAAAATAGCGATTTCTTAATAGGAATTCACTATTTAGGAAATGCAAAACCAGCCCATTGTCTCAAATGCTATGGGATTTCTTAATACTGACTACCTAACAGAGAATCCTACTTTGTAGGAATCTCTATTAGGAAATCGATATGTTTGTACATAGCATTTTGCATTTCTTAAATAGCGATTTCTATGAAGTCGTTGTTTAAGAAATGCAAAATTGCATTTTCATACATCTGGGCCCTAGTGAGGAGCTATCTAGCCATTGCTGGCAGAGGTTTCCTACACTGTATATTGTCACAATACCCAAATGTTCTGATGACACATAGCAAGGGTCTGGTCTGTTCCCTCTAAAACCCCCCATGAAGTTTACAAAACGCGCCTGACAATCATTTGTTTCCTCCTGCCACAATAACCACTCACCAGGTCTTGAAAGTGTTGTGTTAAATGTTCAACTTTGGACCCACTCATCGAACTGTTCTTCTGTTACATTACTGTATTTTTTCCATTTGCTAAATTTTGTGAGAGTGGGGATACTTGGTGCATTTAATTCCTTAATTTTTGCCAGGCCTAAACAGCTTGTCTGATGCCCTGTGTCATTTAAAAATATAGGGCCTCATTACAACATTGGCGGTAAATCCCGATTACTGCCGTGCAGAAGACCACCAACACACTACTGCGGCAGCGGAATTCCGCCACAGCTATAACGACCCACAGCTCAGAATCCGCCAAAATCTAGATACCCACACAAGTCCCCCACACCAAAGGTCAGTGATAAACTGGGGTTAACAAAACCTCCACCGTCACGCCAACAGGAATACGCCCACACTATCATGACCCACGAATCCACGCGCTCAAAATAAACACACATTTACAAAACACTACCACATTGGACAATTCCAAATACACACACCTGATACACATACACACACCACTCCCACACACCCAATACAATATAAAACACACACCCACTTTACCCACAAACGCTTACAATGAACAATTTGGAAGAAGCAGAGAGACAGCAAAGCAAAGACCACATCAGCATACAGAGGCACACAACACCATCACTCATACACATCCACGCAAAAAATAACACACACCCCTAAACATCACCCCACACATCACAACACACACCACCTCACACATCACCCACACCACCCCATGGCACCGCAAAGACACCCCAGGTTTTCTGAGGAGGAGCTCAGGGTCATGGTGGAGGAAATCATCCGGGTAGAGCCACAGCTATTCGGATCACAGATGCAGCACACCTCCATAGCTAGGAAAATTGAGCTATGGCGCAGAATTGTGGACAGGGTCAACGCAGTGGGACAGCACCCAAGAACACGGGATGACATCAGGAAGAGGTGGAACGACCTACGTGGGAAGGTGCGTTCCGTGGTCTCAAGACACCACATTGCGGTTCAGAGGACTGGTGGCGTACCCCCACCTCCTCCCCCACAACTAACAACATGGGAGGAGCAGCTCTTGGCTATACTGCATCCTGAGGGCCTCGCAGGAGTAGCTGGAGGAATGGACTCTGGTAAGTCAAAGCTTGACTTATTACATCCCCCACCCTACCTGCATGCTATCACATATCCCCACCCTCCCCCTCGCCCCCATCACTCCAAATCCTCACATATGTCCCACTATCACAAACCACACATCCCAACACCAAGCCCTGCATGCAACAACAAAGCATGGACACCCATCACCAATGCATGTCCACTACAGATACCCACACAGACCACTAAACAATTATCACACAAGGTCCTACACAAGAATGTAAGCACTGGGGTGCAGGGTCACCCACCCATTGCACACCATGGCACACACAGATGCAATAATCATGCCTTTACACCTCTGCAGGATGCCTACCCAACGTCACCGGACAGGAGGTTCCAGACATGTCCACTCCCCCCACAGAAGAGGCCCACAGTGATGACAGCAGCTCTGCCAACTGGATCTAGATGACCAGCCTGGCCCATCTGGGACCTCGGGAAAATCGGTTCCCCTCACACAGTCACAGGCCACTACAGAGCCTCCCCCCTCAGGAAACACCAGCACAGCACCCACCCAGCGGGCCCATACCTCTGTCCCCAGGACACGTCAAGCAGCAGTGTGTCCACCACTACAGGGAACCCAGGCTAACACACCACCCCAAGAACAGCAGGGACCTGGGGGCAGTGGCAGTGGGCACACGGTTCGGGGGACAGAGGCCCAGGAAAACCGGGGAACTGGGAGGTCTGATGTGCGACAGGGGGAGGACAGGCCCAGGGAACCCACTCTCCACGAGGCCCTCTCCAACATCATGGGAGCATACCATCATTCCCAGGAGACGATGGCAACAGTACTGCCAAGTTTCAGGAGTCTCAGCGGCTGCAGGAGGAACAGTATTTGGGGTTCAGGGAGGAACTCAAGTCCATCAATACCACCCTGGGCACCATTGTAGGGGTGCTGAAGGACCCTGTGAACACCAGGAGGGACACTGTGGCACAACAAGGGACCCCTGACACTAGCCTGGTCGATGAACTGCCCACCACCTCCGCTGGCGCTAGTGGACAGGAGGCACCGCCACAGGACCACGACACCAGCACCCCACCCCCTACAGATGGAGAACCACCCCGCAAGCGGTCCCTGAGATCACAGGCAGAGAACAATGCCAAGACCCCGCCAAGAAATGAGACCACCCTAAATGCCATCCTTCTGACCCACTTTGTCACCCTGTCCATCCTTAAACTGCCCTCCCTCCACTTCCTATGCCACTTTGGACAATGCACCTGTGAGACAAATAGACTGGACTCAACCATGGACATTCCTCCACCATCACCCCTGACCATTTTACAACCCCCTCCACTATTTTGCACTTATTTAAACACCCTTGAATCACAAAACAATCTGTAGTCAGTCTGTGCTTTCACAAATGTTTATTTGCAATAACTGAGGGAAATAGCAATGTCCATTGTATTGTCAACATACCTATGTCACATAGCTCTAGTCCATGAGGTAACATAGCAGAGGTCACACAGTGGGACCCACATCTGTGAAATCGAAAGGGAAAGTGACAAATTAGGGTCCATACACTGGGTGAATGTGACAGACAGATGATAGGGCGAACAATTTTATCAGATGTAGGAGGCAGTGATGTCTTCTTACCTGTGTCTCACTGGAAGTATTGCTGGATCACGGTGTTTCTGTTGTCTATGACCTCTTCTTCTGCCTCCTCTTCCTCACTGTCCACAGGCTCCACAGCTGCCACAAGATCTCCTTCTGGACCATCCTCCTGCAGAAAAGGCACCTGTCGTTGCAAAGCCAAGTTGTGCAGCATACAGCAAGCCACAATGATATGGCACACCTTCTTTGGTGAGTAGTATAGGGAACCACCTGTCATATGTCCCTGTGAGGAATTAGGGAACTGTAAGTGCATGGCGTAGTGCAGAGGGCTCCTGTGTCTGTAGTGTCCGCCAACGGTAGCAGTATTGCATGTACTGAACATGTCTTTCTACTTTCTTTCCCCCCTTTTTGTGGTCTCCCTGTTCTTGTGTGCATTAGCATCATCAGACAGAGGAGCTGTGCCACCGGAGCAGGAGGGAGCTGCATCCCACATGGCCCTGGAAGGCGAGACTACGGAGTCAGAATTCACCAGTGGGACGGAGGGCGAGGGGAGCTCCACGGTGGGGACTGGAGCAGAGACCAGCGACACAGACTACTCCTCTGATGGGAGCTCCCTTGCGGTGGCGGGCCCCTCTGTTCCCCCCACATCTACAGGTACAGCCGCCACCCCCCCCTACCAGCACCGCCCTCCCAGCAGCCCCTCAGCGTGTGCCCCGTGGCCGCTCACCCAGGAGGGTGGGCATCTCCTTCTCCCCAAGCACCTCCGGCCCTGCCCCAGTCAGCCCTGCTGCCCTCAGTGAGGAGGTCATTGACCTCCTGAGATCCCTCATCATTGGCAGTCTACCATTCTGAATGCCATCCAGGGTGTAGAGAGGCAGTTGCAACAGACAAATGCATACCTAGAGGGCATTCATTCTAGCCAGGCTGCCCAACAGCGAGCATTTCAGACTCTGGCCTCAGCACTGATGGCAGCCATTGTCCCTGTGTCCAACCTCCCCCCTCCAACTTCCGCCACCCAGACCCAATCCCCATTAATTCAGCCTATCGCAAGCACACCATCAGACCAGCATGCACACACCTCAACACACAAGGGTAGCTCTGGCAAACATAAGCACCACACATCCCACAGGCACTCACACAAGCATCATACCCATGCACACATACCAACATCCACTGCCTCCACTGTGTCCCCCGCCTCCACGTCTCCCTCCTCCCTCCCTGTCATGTCTCCACTCACAATTGCATGCACTATATCCTCAGCCACTACCTCCATCATCAGCACGCCCATCACCACACACCGCTCACATGCAATCACCACCCCCACTACCATTCACACATCCCCTGTGTCCTCTACTAGTGTGTCTGTGAGCCCTCCTCCCAAAGTACAGAAATGCAGTCACACACCCACCCAACAGCCATCCATCTCACGACAGCCTCCAGCCCATGCACCTTCACCCAAAGACAGCAAACAAACCCCTCCTACAACCCCTACCTCTTCCTCCACTCCCAAACCCACTCCATCTACCCATCCCAGTTTATCTAAAAAACTTTTCCTATAAACATTGACCCTTTCCCTTCACCTCCCCCATCCCTTCTATCCCCTAGGGCTCACCTTTCCAGGTCCCAAGCCAGCACCTCAGCCACCACATCACCGGGCACAGTGGTGCCAGCAGTAACCGGATTCTGGAGTGCGCCAGTGTCCCAAGGAGCGAGGCCAAGGACATTCCCCCACCTACAAAACAGAAGACGTTGCCCACATCCCAGAGTGAGAAGGCCAAAACACCTGCCAACAAGGACTCAGCCAGGACAACAGTTGGGAGTGGCAAGACAGCTGTGCCACCATCCAAGGTGGGGAAGGGCCTGAGAAAGAAAGGCAAGTCAACGTCACCGCTAACCTGCACGGCGGACAAGACCGCCACCGCCACATGCACCACCGCCACGGGCACAGCCGCCAGCACCCAAGATACTGAGCCCTTCACCTGCACCGCAGACACTGTGCCCTTCAGCAGCACCATGGCCAGTGAACCCGCCACCAGCACCGCCTCTCATGACACCGCCGCCAGCACCAAGGTCAGTGAGCCCGCCACCAGCACTGCCGCTCATGACACTGCCGCCAGCACCGAGGTCAGTGAGTCCTCCACCAGCACTGCTGCCCAATGACCGCCGCAAGCATTGCCGCTACTGAACCCACCGCCAGCGGCCACGCCACATCCTGAACCAGTGGCACCACCGCAGACATGGCTGCCATCCCCAGTAAGTATTCGTACGAGGCTGGTGGTCAGTTCCAGGGGCCTGGGCAGCTTCCATGTTGCCCCACCATCAGTGGAGTATCACATCCAATACCTCTGTCCTTGGCAGGATGAAGCACTCTGGGCACAAAGCCCCCTCCAGAACCGGTGGAGTATCACATTCACTACTTCTGTCCTTGGCAGGATGAAGCACTCTGGGCACAAAGCCCCCTCCAGAACCAGTGGAGAAAGGCATCCACTACCTCTGTCCTTCGCAGGATGAAGCTTTTTGGGCACCAAGCCCCCTCCAGAACCAGTGGAGTATCACATCCACTACCTCTGTCCTTGGCAGGATGAAGCACTCTGGGCACAAATCCCCCTCCAGAACCGGTGGAGTATCACATCCACTAGCTCTGTCCTTGGCAGGATGAAGCACTCTGGGCAAAAAAAAACCTCCAGAACCAGTGGAGTATCACATCCACTACCTCTGTCCTTGGCAGCATGAAGCACTCTGGGCACAAAGCCCCCTCCAGAACCAGTGGGGGAAAACATCCACTTGAGAGACTGTGGCTTTGCACTCCCCACGATGAAGCAGTGGGCAAACCACCCACTGGAGAGACTTGAGAGACTGTGTCTTTGCACTCCCCAGGATAAAGCAGTGGGCAAACCACCCACTGAAGAGACTTGAGAGACTGTGGCTTTGCACTCCCCAGGATAAAGCAGTGGCAAACCACCCACTGGAGAGACTTGAGAGACTGTGGCTGTGCACTCCCCAGGATAAAGCAGTGGGCAAACCACTCACTGGAGAGACTTGAGAGACCGTGGCTTTGCACTCCCCATGATACATCAATGGGCATGGAGCCCCCTTGTGGAGCTGGCATTGTGCACTCATCCGGTGAGGTGCCCCCCCTTCCCTTCCCCCTGAGGTGCCTGCGTTTTGTTCAATCTGATGCCCCTGCAGTGTTCTCTCCGTTTCGATCGGGTATCCTGTGTGGGCCTTGCCCATGCATTTTGGGCCCAGTGGTCTACGGACTATATTGGTGCAGTACCTAGACGTGAATTCTTGGTGTACATATTTGTTTATAGTGTATATAAAATTTTGATTAATGGATTTGACATGATTACAATTGTTCAACTCATTTCCTTTTGTCATTGCGTTCTTCCAGGGGCGGTTGGGGGGTGTAAATGTAATGTTTCAGCATATATTGGTGTGTGTGTTATTGTGGGTGAGGGTTTGGGTGTTTTGCATGTGTGTGTCACTCTATTTTCCCTCCCCCCTCCCCTGTGTCGTAGGTGCAGTACTCAACGTGGTCGTCACCGCCGTCGGTCGCGCTCCTGGTAGAGGAGCAGGAAGACAATCGCAAGGAGTATTTGGAGTTCAGGCTCCATGGCGTCCTGATTCCTCATGGAATGTGTAGAGGTGAGTGTTTCCCCTTTTAAGTCCTGTTTCCGCCATGTTTTTGTTCACGATGAATCCGCCCCAGAAAAGGTGGTGGATTGGCCTGCCATAATAGTGTGGGCGGTACATTGCCTTCCGCCAGTCTGCTGGCAGTGACCGCCATGCTGTATGTTTGTACCGCTGTGGCGGTCGGAGTGTTAAAGAGGTTGTCTATGTTGGCGGTTTCTGCCGCGTTCATAATTCCATTTTTTTTCCGCCGGCCTGTTGGCGGTTTTATTGCTGTTTTACCTCCGACCACCAGGGTTGTAATGAGGGCCATAATTTGTAAAGTTCTCAGGCATGCTATAAATAAAGCTTCCCTTCTGTGTATCTGCCAATTTTTAGTTTACCAAACACTCTTTTAGTCAATCGACTTAATCCAATATTTGTAGCCTTCTATAACCAACCGGGAAACAAAGGAATCAGAATAAATCAATTTTATATCAGTCAACAATACATTGTGCATTTCCATTGAGGGCAATATAAAGTAATAGGGCGCAGCATCTTGAACATTGTGCTCAGAAAAATATGTAAACTTAGCCATATATGTTTTAGAACTCCCCACTGGCGGGGTAGGACAATGTTCTCATTGTGTGTAATTAAAAAAACAGTGTTTCAGGTACCTGCTTTATGAATGAAATGATATCCATAATAATTGTAACAGAACATATTACCATAATTTTCTTTTGTTTGGTAAATGTCTTCACAAACCGTAAAGTACTCTAATTCAGATAACATAGAATCAACACTTTTTACATCCCATTCATCAGAAACAACCCCAGGTATTATTACATAATTTAAAGAAAGTTTTAAAACATATGATATTTGCAGAACATCCATCGGACCTAACGTATAAAAAGATACTTCATCCCAAACAATCCCATTGGGAATGGGTATAGCTGAAATGTCCACTAGGGACAAGTCTTGGTGGACCTTATGTGAAAAAAATGTGGTTTTAAGACCTCATCCACAAGTTCGACTGCAGACCTTTCAGGAAGGTAATACCCATGTATCAGTAAGAAAAAGATGAAAACCCAGTCCTAAGTAGAAAGGCAAGTACAGTTAATACAAGCCACAGCTAGCTCCATGGATCAATTAGATAGCTTATTTGATATTGACATTGGTGTTGCAGAAGTAGATGAGTCAAAAGGGGAATCATCTTGATTGGCAAAACATCCAGAAGCAGTTAGTGCAAAAGCTGGAGTTATGTTAGGAAGTGAGGTACCAACTGAAGTCTCCCCCAGTGGTTTATAGTAAACAATGCCATCCATTTGTGCTCATTACCTTGGTTGTTTCTTGTCACAGATGAAGATAGTGGTACTAATGGAAGATCATTTTCCACCCTCCACAAGCTCGGGTAAATGTCGGCATTGCTGCTCAAACCCTGAAGAGGAACATCCTGGTCTGTCGTGAGAGGGATTCAGAAACTACAGAGGAGTTCACTAGGTCTGCTGTGTAGGATCAGCCATATGGTGTAACTTGACATTATCAAAGGAGACAAAGCAATTTTCTTTTGATCCAGGCAGTGGTGGTAGAATAACAGTTCTGGTACAGTCTATTCCCAAGATGGGAACCGATGCCTGATGTGATGGACCAAACTCCTTTTTCATAATAATCTTTCCTCAACTTTCGGAATCCAGCTGGTAGATGTTATTGGTGCATCCCTTAGCCCCAAGGAGGCAGCACAAGCAGATGCGTTTTCATCACAGAACTGTTGTAATTGTTGCAAGACATTCATTTATGTCAAAAGGTGTGTCTGCCGCTTACGCACCAGAGCCATCAAGATCTGGAACATACATACCTCATGGGGTGTGCCCTCCCAAGGACTTTCTGGGCAGATTATTGAGAACGGACGCAGCGCAACACAACTCGAAACAACACCTCACAGCTCATTATTGATGGCATCATCTGAACTGATGCAACATGATGCGGCACGATACAGAACTTCATATCTCAGTCCAAGTACCATCGAGTACATTTGCCAGTGGTCAAACTCAGTCCTGTTCCTGGTTCGCGGTTGGCTTGAACATGTGACTTTGTCCTGGGCCAGTACAACCAAATAACTCCATTTGATGCAATGCGCTTCATGGCACTACTTTTACTTAAGACTTCGAAATTCCATTTCTCCTACAGATTGGATTTTTGCCGTTCTGATTTTATTCTATTTAACATTTACTCTATTTTTCTAGATTGGTGTGGGGTTTGTCTTGTGTCGTGTTTTCACATTGTTACTGATTGAGTGCTGCATAAATACCTCTGAATTAAGCCTCACTGCTTTTGTGTCAAGCATACAGAGGGATAATGACAGGGTAATTTAGTGACTTTTGTGGTTCACCTTAAGAAAGACTGTTGTTGCTTGAAAAGGGTTTCGCCCCCTCAACCAATAATACAACATTTCTCACAGAAGTGGTTTATTTGTCCCTGTTAGCACAACCATAGTAGAACGGCCCCTGGGACATCAGAAGCAAACAATCCCAGCCCCCATATCTGAGGCCCAGTAACCCTACTTGCCCAAATGTGATGTGACAATGTAGCAGCACAATATAAGGAAAGTGTGAGTTATGTTATTACTCCAAACTGTACTTTGCATAGGAAAATATGAATCAGGAGAACTCTAGGGTCACAGAGACTGTTGACCATTAAAAAGCTTCCATCTCATGTTTCCCACCCTTGTAAAAATGCTGGCCCTAACATATTATTGGTATTTCTTGGCAGCTTATTGGCATATATAGGCTGTTAACCACCAAAGACTGGCCCTGGTATAATGGTGGTAAAACTGGCATATTAGGGAAACCCTTTATATGAAGGTATCTATAAGCGGCGTATTGTAAGCCCTAGTAGTATGGTGGCAATTCTTGGCATTTTGTGGGCATCAACTGCCCAATAGTGTACAACTATGTTTTCCCTGGCACAATGATGGTTCTTCCAGGCATTCTGTATACATTCACAGCACAGTGATGGTTCTGTGGGGTATAAGGGTAAATCATGCCATATTGTGGACATTCATTGCAGAATTGTTGCAATTCTTGGCATATTGTGGGTATCCAAACACCCACAAAGGCCATAATGCTGATCCCTACGTTATGGTGATAGATCATGTTATATTGAAGGAATTCAAGTTGTGACTGTGCTTGCTTTTGCCTAATAGAGGTATGGGTTTAATGGGAGTAATTCTTTGCACAGTATGCACAGCCATGTTGTGCTGATCCAAGATGTAAGCATGTTTTGTTCGAAATGGGGTTTCTGGTTAACTAGGGTAGGCAGAACCCACCACTCTAGTCAGGGCAAGTAAGATGCACAACAAAGATAACCCGTGCTCACCTCCTGGTAGCTTGGCACAGAGCAGTCAGGCTTATCTTGTGGACCCTGGTGCTCTCCCAGCAGTCCGCCTCCTGGGCAAACTTCCTGGGGTCAGTCAGCTTACTGTGAATCAGATGTTGGTGCAGCTCTGGAAAACAAAGGCTATACAAGTGTTTCCATGCAATCAAATTGTATAGCCCCTCATAATGTGTTACTTTGCTGCTCTTCACCCGACCTTCCAGTGCTCTGCAAAAAGAATCAACACATTCTAATCAAGTTTGGGAATCCAACATCTTGTAGGACCTAACCTTTTTCTTGTGCTGCTCTGGGGCGAGACCAGACCTGGTGGGTAGGGCATCCTTCATGGTAGAGTAGGTGAGCCACTAGGGATCCCCTAAGGCTGTCAAGCTGTCCCTACCCTCTACCTCAAAGTGCTTCCACAGACCTGCCCTCTAGTAGACCTCAGGGACTCGGTCATGTGGAGAGGTGACTCATACCCCTTGAACCACAAATATATGTCATCCTCCCTCTTATAATCCTTCACTAAATCTTTAGGAATGTGCACCCTCCTCTCAGACTGCACTGGAAGTATCCTGCCACCATTTGTGTTGGGTTCGGACTGCTTGGCCTTGAGGTCCAGCTCCCCTATACTCAGCTCGTGAGTCAAAATCAATTTATTTTCTTCCAGAGCAAGGGCCCTTGCTCTATCTCGTTGCTTAATTTCAAACTGTTTGCTTTCTGCTCCAAGTGATGTCTACTCTCTGCTTTTCTGACCCTCAGTTCTTCTGGGGTCTATCTCTTCGAGAAGACACTGCTGCCTGCCGTGGAGGATGACATCCTCCCAGACAGGTCCTAGTTATCCACCAAGCCACCATGTAGGCTTTGCTCCTCTCCACCCACAACAACATTCTCCTCCTCTGTAGGCCCATCAGCCTCCTTTGCAGCAAACCAGGCCCTCAGCGCCTTTGGCAGCTCGTCCTTCCTATTGAGGCCTTTAACAGGACAATTAAACTCCTTACAGAACTTTTTGAATTGAGGTACAGTGTAGATTTCCAACCGCTCCTGCTCAAACACTACTTCTGGAGCTCCAACAGATGACACACGAGTGAGACTTGATTGTGGATAAGATTCAAAAAGTTAAAAAGTTTCAGGAAGCCAAAGAAAAGCCAAAAGGAAAAAAAACAGTGTCCATAGGCACTAAGGGAGTAGTGTACACCAATGTATGTCAAGTACAAACAGTCATATTCTCACTGCTGATCCCCAGTGTTGGAAATGGGGTCTCTAGTGGGCAGTCAGTTTACACCCTTTCCAAGTAGGGAAACTCACTCTTGTGAGGGTAAGGGGGTCACACAGCTAAGATAAACCCTGCTCCCCCTTTATAGCTTGGCACAAGCAGTCAGGCGCAATGTGTTAAGTATTTGTGCCCACACACAGTAACACAGTGAAAACACTACAAATGGACACAATACTAGTTAAGAAAAATAGCCAATATTTATCTAAGGAAAACAAGACCAAAATGACAAAAATCCAAAACACACAAGCAAAGATAAATTTTTTTAAAGATTAAACTTCAGTATAGTGCTTAGAAACACAATAGCTCCACCTGGGACTATCACAACGTCTTTGTTGGAGTCAATATCCCAATAGCCCGACGCCACTCGTGAGGGAGTGCGATGCAGGTGACAGAGTTGCACGGAGCCCAGGTACAGTACCTTAGATATGAGGCAGAGTGAAAGAAGTAGCACAGAGTCAGAAAGGTGAGGCATCCCAGGACCCCATGCGGTGTCAGTTATGTGCTGCCACGCAGGACGTGAGGCATTGGTTCCTTAGTGCAATGCAAGGGAGATGAGGCATTGGTTCCTTATGATCCAATTGGATTGATGAGTCCTGTGGGTCAAGACGTGCTGGGGTGAACTCTCATAGTCGCAATCACACCGCAGGACCACAGGTGCCCTGGGGGGACTGAGTTGTCACGGACGTCGGTGACACAGTACTCAGGACTCACGATGTTGTGGGACTTGAGTGGGGCTACAGTTGCATAATGCCTGCGGTGTGGGCTGCAGGTGTAATACTTCAACAGGGATCATGGCTTCAGTTACAGGCAGCAGTGCATAGTTGGGCAGCGATGCCAGTCATCTGGAGTCAGTGGGCCGGGTTCTTTTTTTTATGCCAGATTTCACCCCCCCAAGGCCCAGCAACTCGAGTGGACACCACTTGGCAAATCAGGGTCCTCAGCAAGAGAACCCAGGGGCAATACTTATTCTCATTTCTGACTTTGAAGTAGGCAAACCTCAAAGGAAAGTCTTTGTAGTGCACAAGGCCTGGCCTTTCCTGCCTTGGTCCCAGACACAGTCTAGACGGTTGGAGACTGCAATATGTAAGGACAGGCACAGCCCTATTCAGGTGCAAGTGTCAGCTCTTCTCACCACTCTAGACCAGGAAGACCGACCAGGCTATGCAGGATACATCTCATCTCCCTTTGTGTGACTGTCTAGAGTGAATTTACAACCAGCCCACCTGTCATCCTGACCCACACATGTATTGAGCAGTCAGACAGAGGCCCAGAATGGTTAATCAAGAGAATGGCCACTTTCCAGAAGTGGCATTTTCAAACTTACAATAAAAAAAAAAAAATTCCCCATAAGATGTATTTTTTAAGTGTGAGTTCAGAGACCCCAAACTCCAGACCTCTATCTGCTCCCAATGGGAAATTGCACCTAAAAGATATTTCAATGCGTCCCCATGTTATCCTATGGAAGAGATAGGTCTTGCAATAGTGAAAAATGAATTTGGCAGTATTTCACTATCAGGACATGTAAAACACACTAGTACATGCCCTTCATTTAAATACAATGTACCCTACCTTTAGGGCTACCTGGGCCTACCTTAGAGGTGCCTTACTTGTACTAAAAGGAAAGGGTTGGGCCTGGCAAGTGGGTGCACTTGCCAGGTCGTCATTGCAGTTTAAAACTGCACACATAGACACTGTAGTGGCAGGTCTGAGACATGTTTACAGGGCTACTCATGTGGGTGGCACAATCATTGCTGCAAGTCTACTAGTAGCATTTGATGTACAGGCCCTGGGCAAACATGGTACAATGTACTAGGGACTTACTAGTAAATCAAATATGCCAATCATGGATAACCAATCATAATCACAATTTAAAACAGGGAGCACTTGCATTTTAGCACCAATTATCATTGGTAAAGTGCCCAAAGTACCAAAACCAGCAAAAACAAAATCAGCACACAGTCACAAATGAGGGAGGCAGAGGAAGAAAGACAGGGTGAAACCATGCCAAGGATGCCAGGCCTAACACTGTGAAACTCTTCTCTTCGAGAGAGCACAGAGCACTGGATGACCCCGATGTTTGGGGTAGGGGCACAATGAACAGCCTAAAATCCACCAATGTTATTCATGAAGAGAAACTGAAGCAGTAACCCATTACCTGCTTAGTTATGGCTCCAGAGGTGAATTTGTAGTTGTGTGTCTCACCCATCTCTGAAAAATAGTTATTTGTCCAAAATGTCACCCTTTTAGTGAGGCCTTTTGACACCTAGCAATATAAATACTATTCCTGCTTTTTCAGCTTCCAACAAAAGACAGTCATTAGATCTAGCTATTTTTAGGTATTTAGGAGCATATTTATGATCCCCTTGTGCTGTTGTTGCATCACTTTTTTGACACAATAGTGGCGCAAACCTTGAACTCATATTTATGAGGCCACGCAAAGCCAGTTTGTGTGGCTTTGAATGCCCTCATAGATATGGAGTAATGCAAGGTGACTTGCTGTGCTGCTATTAGAAATGGGGTTTCTGGTTAGCTAGGGTATGCACCTAAGCCATGCAGAACCCACCACTCTAGTCAGGGCAAGTAAGTTACACACCAAAGATAACCTGTGCTCACCCTCCGGTAGCTTGGAGCAGAGCAGTCAGGCTTATCCCCAGAGGCAATGTGTAAAGCATTTGCGTAACACACTCACACCAGTGACACAATAAATACACCACAAAAGGTTTATATAACATTATATGTGGTATATTATACATAATCCAAGACTAAGACGGCATGAATCATAGCTACTGTGCAGGTACTGCAAATACTCCGATAGTATACATTATTCTGCTAGTGAACTACCAAACCAACATATGCTTCAACATCAGGGCATGTAATGTAGCAATAACATGTAAAGTACCAGGTATCACCATAAGAACATGGACTATCAGGGATACTCTTCTAGTTATCCTGAAGGATGCAGTAGCTTATGAGGAACACATGAAATATTATATGAATGCCAGTGCAGTAGTGTTGTTTAGAGACGACACACAAGTGATCATAGGATCACTCCACTGGTGAGCACAATTATATTTAGGAAACTATATAGGTATAGGAACACCACTACGCCTACTACATGTATTGCAGTAATCCACGAGAACACAGTTTTCCAGGCAATGATCCAGGGTGTTTCTAGGCTTAGGAGTAGGGAGACAGAGCTCAGAGAAACAGCCCTGGTGAGTGAATGGGTTATTCTGCAATGAACAATGCTCAGCACAAGCACGCAAGACCTCCTTCGACCTCTCTCAGTTGCGCATGTGGAAAATCACCCTCAGGCACAGGTGATGCTTCCAACAATCAGTGGGGGTTCCTGCTGGGGAGAGTTACTGCCCCGGCCCTCGGAGTAATACTCTCTCTTTTAGGCATGCACGATCCAGGCGGTGCTGGAGAGTTTCTTCCCTCTTGGCTGCACACAGTCCAGGCAGCATTGTAGTACTTTCTCTCTCAGAGTTACACGGTCCTGCCAGTGCTGTGGCACTCTCCACGTGGAAATGGAGACAGAGGTTTGTGGTCTCCTGACACACCTTCAAGCCAACCAGTAGCAATCGACCCAGGGTCCTTGAAATTGAAAGTGCTTGATGTGCTCCGCTTTTATACCATAAAACAATGTTTGCCCTGCACTGGAAGACAATAAAGTGCTCACTAGGCGCTAATGAGAAATAAAGCACTATAAGTAGTCAAACAGCTCAGGAGGGACCTTTTAATGCCCTTGAAATTCTTTAAGAACAAGAGGGGTGACCCTTCAATCCCTTCAAGAGCACTGGACTCAAGGCTGGGGCTGCAGACAGGTAGGCCAGCACACAAGCGTCCGACTTGCTGGGTGGCAGTCTCTCCAGCAGCCTACCAGGTGGGCAGGACAGCACACAACAAAAACCAATGGTTCAAGTGGCGGTTGCTCCTGGCAGCACCCCAGTGCCTTGGTGGGACAGGGTCATGGGGCAGGTGGCAGCAGGGCAACAAACAGAAAATCAATCCAGTGAGTCTTTTAGGCCACCCAGCAGTGGAAGTCAGCAGGGCAACACCAGAAGAGCAGTCCAGATAAGGTATTTGTGCAGCTTAGCAGTCTTTTAGTCATTTAGTCCCAGTTCAAAACGTGCTCTGAAAACATGGGGTCAGAGCCCGTGCACCTATGTTAAAAAATGTCTTTGATGTGAGGGATGACTTCAAAGGAACCCTTTCAAGTGTAACAAAAACCCATTTCAACTCAGCCCTCGCTCCAGGCATCACTACAGGGTAAATCAGCTCTTTGTGTGAGGGCAGGACACAACCTTTTGAAATGTAAGGTGTGAACAACCTCTCTCAGCCCATGAGGCCTATCATTATGACAATGGAAGCAGATGCTGCCCCAGTCATAGGCAACCCCTCTTGTATTGTGGTTGTCTGGAAAGTATGCACTAAGTGTAGCTGTCACTCTGCCCTAGACATGGATTGAAGTCAGGCTGCTATGCACTTGGAGATATAAGCACAGAGAAATACCCACTTTCTAAAATAGTAATGTAAAATCCAACTACACCAGGAAGCAGGAGTTTTCACTACCATTCCAAACATACTAAACATGACAATGTTACACCTTTCAGATCTGAAATTACCAATTAGAAACTAATAAGGGAATTCCCAATGCTAACATATGAGAGGAGCAGCCCTCACAGCAGTGGAAAACAAAATAGGTTGTTTGTCACTAAGAGGACATGCAAAACTTAAGAGTACATTCCCTACCATTTACATACACAGCCCTCTGCTCATAGGGATGCCTAGGACCTAACTTAGAGGTGACTTGGAGGTAGCAAAAGGTGGGTTTAGGCCTTGGCAAATAGTTTGAAATGCCAAGTCAATGTGTCAGTAAACTGGGAATGAAGGCCCTGCAGTGGAAGGCCTGAGACCGGTTTGAAAGGCTACTTCTGAGTGGCACAATCAGTGCTGCAGACCCACTAGTAGCATTTAATTTTCAGGCCTTGGGTATACGGTATACCACTTTACAAGAGACTTATAGGTAAATTAAACATTCCAAATAGGTGTAAGCCATTCATGCCATGCTGGGGAGAGAGCACATGCACTTTTGCATTGATTAGCAGTGGTAAAGTGCCCAGAGTCCTAAAACCAAGAAAAAGAAGGTCAGAAAAATAGGATTAAGGCAAAAAGTTTGGGGATAACCCTGCTGAAAGGGTCATTTCCAATTTGTTTAAATACATTAATGTCCAAGCAAGCTCAGAGAAGAGGAGAACCAGTGCAAGTGTGCAAGGGTGGCCAACCTTCTCTTCAGCAGCTGCATCTTTGCCAGCGACTGGGTTTTGGAGAGATGTTTAAGCAAGGTGAAACCTGTAGCATTTGTAAATGCTCCTTACTTGCTGGACTTCCACTGGTTCACAGTACACGTTTTGAATGGGAAGCTCAAGCCTTTTCGTTTGTCTACTGGCGAGCATATATTCATTCTGAAGGGAAAAGTCAAGTCCATTTTGCTTGAGCAGTAGCCAAGATGTGAAACTATTTAATGAAACAGTCAATGCCGTCGCCAACTGTTACCGCTTTTGTTTACGTGTGGATTGCAGAAATTCTAAACAGTGAATCCAAGGCAAATGAAATGCAAGACTCCAAATGCTTCGTCCTTAATCTATAAATTCATGCTGTTCAATCTAATATCTTACTATCGCACACCATTGTTCCACATTTTCCTTTGTGCTGAATGGCATTTGGTGCGCAGGCAAACGGGACTGCGTTGACCGCTTTCAGCAGGATGTGAACATTTTTATTTAGAATTTTAAGGGACAACTGAGCTCCACTTAGCAAGTTATTGGAAAATCGTTAATATATATATTGACGAGGAAAGGGTTCAAATGATATCCCTGTTCTCTTACTGACTTATCTGGAGTGACTGTGCGAACAGGCCATTTCATCCAAAACTTTCCTGTAAAGTTATGGCTGAGAGAAAATGTAGAGTATTAGGATAAGGTGTAGTTTCAGGAGGTGATTTCCAGCATTTCCATGATTTCCTCCTGCCTTAAGCTCAGTGTTAATGTCTTGTTAAAAAAATCTGCGTCTAAAGTTTTTTTTGTGTGTGTTATGTATTTTGAACACGATCTGTTGAAGAATAAAGGCTAGATAGGTGGTTCTGAGGCCTACATGAAAGTTCTGCTAAAGTGGCAATCAAATCCAATAGTCATGGACCCATTGTCAGCCTGAGTCAACTCCTGTGGTGGACCTAGGGCAAAATGTGGCTGGTCTGCATCCGTGAATGTGTGCAGCACTACTCACAGCTCTTCTGAGGTCGTACCTGCCTTATTTTGAAAAGTCACAGGGCGTTGTTGTGTTAAGCCGCTATGCACGCTGGGGCTGACAATCAGAAGAGAATATAATGTTGTCCTCATCCGGTAGGAGGTTTATAGTCAACAAGTTGTAACCCGCAGTGTCAGAGGAAGAGGAAATGTTGATTCAATTTAAAGAAAGTAAGTAAATAGGTTATGCTGCATCACTTAACTTTAGAAACACTTTTAATTGTAAAAACATCTTGCAGCAAAAATGTAAAAATATGATAAGATCTCTTTAAAATTCAAAAAGTGTATTTCATTAAGATATTAGTACATCAGATTATATCAGTGCACTGAGAAGTATTTTTTTTCTAAGTGATAGTTTTCAAACATGAATTTACAAACATTCATTCTTCACCCCCACCCTGACATAATAGTAAACTAAAATGCAAGTCATTTGTTAATTTCACTCTTTGGCCTGAGTTCCTACTACACATGAACAACATTATTGTTTATTAAATCAAACACTGGCGAAAGTTTTGTACAACACACATCCTGAAGTCACCTATTTTGATGTCCTTTTACATCTGATCATGAAGAAAATGTAGGCAAAGTTTAGTAAAATAACTGCCTAGGAGCACACAGTAAAGTGGGGAAACCAGATTAATCCCAGCTGTTCTGGTTTCACCTTATGCAGTTCAAGCACTAGATGTATATGCACCGTTTCCCTTACACCCACCTTTCTGGCACCTCCACCCCACCCCCAACACCTCCTCCTGACCGCCACCCTGGTGGCATCAATGATGCCCTCTATCCCATCACAAACAAAACTGTTTAGCCCCTGGGAAAATGTTTGTGAGTACCCATGGATGTCGGTTAATACCTAGTGTGGGATCAGAACTGCTGTTTCTATGATAAGGAAGCTGTGTGTCCTCAGGACCTGCAATGTCTTTGGGAATATGGGCATTCTTGTCATGTAACTGATGATTGCTACTGTTTCATCCATCCTGTGCCGATGACTTCATTGGTGCTTGCGTTCGTACACTCAGGTGGGCTCGCAGCTTACATGTAACCTGTACACACATTCGTTTGTGTTTGCTTTAGATAGTAGGCTGTCTTGCCGTAGGTGAGTAACAACAGCTGCTGTTTGGATAACCGTGGTGCTGTTTGCACTGCCCCACACTCCTAAGCCTCAGCAGGTGTTTCTTGTTTTGCTTACAAAGCTTACGAATGTTACATTTCCTTAATACCCTTTGTTAGTTTACATTTGAGGGCACCCTTGATTGCATGAACAATGTTTTATTGTCGTTTCCCCAGGTGCTGCTTTTGTGTGGCAGCTTTGTTGATGTTCTCCCTGTCTCTGCATCAAAGTGCTTCATGTGAGCCGTCGATACTGCATGAGTACATTTTCAGAAAAGTATGACCATTTTTGCATCTAACACGGTAGCACGAATAAAGATGGCTTGAATTCTCCGACTGAATATTTTTTCTGCGTTCTTTTATAGTTGTATGATCTCCATTAACATTACAAAGGACTAGCACATATGCGCATAAAACGACGTGTGCTTCTGAGGGAGGATTTTCAGGGAGAGTTGACGATTCAGATCTGAGTGATGTTGCAGGTGTCTCTCGAGCCTCCACCATAAGATACCCGTCCTCCATGTCTTACAATGAGCCCATTTAGATACAAATGTAACTGTTGATGGCCAAGACAAGAAATGACCCACAGTCATAAATGTTAACACTGGCCAGCGTCATTTCTCACCACCATGCTTTACGCCATACTTACAAAACGGCACAGCATAGCAGTAAAAAATGGTTAGTGTAAAAAAAATGATGCTATATTTTGCAACATGTTGCAAAAAAATGACGTTAGTGCTGCAAAAGTGGTGCTAACTTGATTTGCGGCACGTTTTATGATACTAATCGTGCTAGCATCACTTTTTCCCTTAAAAGCGTCACATGAGATAAAAATAATGGAGAAGTCAGGACAGGAGAGACCCCAGAGAGATCCCAATCATCTCAGTACAAGCCAGGATGGACAGATAGACTCCCAGGACAACGGGAAAATAAAGAGGAAGTGTCACTTCAGTGAGGAGAATCCGATTCTGATCATAGAAGTGGCGGAGCTGCAACACCAGCTCTTTGTCACCTCTAAAGTGCCAATATGGCAGTCCATAGTGGATAAAGTCAACAGTTTGGCAGAGGTGAAGAGGACTGTGATGGATTGTAAGAAGCACTGGCACGATTGCAAGTGCAGAACTAAAGAGAAACTGGCCAGCAACCGAAAGGCAGCACTGCAGACTGGAGTTGGAAGTCCGGCACCCCAGGAGGAGCTGGATGAGCTGGAGGCGATGGTAGCAACAGTCATCCTGGAGGAGTTTGTTATCGTAGTCCAGGGACAGGACACTGCGACACATGATGAGCGACAACAAACACAGGGTAAGTTGCAGTGGGGTGGGAATGTGGGTGATAACTAATGGCTCAAGTGGGAGGCACATAGGAGGCACTGTATGCATGTGGAAGGGCTGCATGGTGGGACAAATATGGCAAAACACCAAACACATGTAATGTGCACTGACACCCTCACCATCTGCACAGACCACTTCACAGCCATCATACCACTCCCTTCACTGTATCAACTGAACCACCTGGCCATGTTTAACTCTCATTGGCCATCATGTACCAGGCCTGTTGCGCAGAGTGGGCGAGCAAGGATACACCTTCCTGCACCACAGGTGAAGGCACTAATGTAACATGTACACAACATATGGGGCATTTCTGTCATTGCCATCTGTGCTGGTGCAAAATATGCTGCCATGTGCCTACGCAGGCACAATTTCACCATGCTGCATGATGCTTGTGATTTGAGGATGATTGCTGTTGTGCATCAAGGGACACCTTCCTGCACAACATCAGGCACAAGTAGTGTTTCTGTCTTTCTATGTGTGATGCACACTTCAGCACATAGAGAAACATGACATTTCTGGGACAAAGATTGCACTCAATCCCATGTCATTACTACACAAACCCTGAGGTGGTGTATGAAACTGTAGCACTCCCAGATGTGAATATCTGGGAAGGCCTCAGTAGTTGGGTGAGTTACATGTGTGTTTTTGGGAACACCCCCAGCAACACACATGGAATGACACCTAAATGCAGTGTGAGGTATGAAAGGGGCACATAATACCAGTCCATCAAAAGCCATGCAAGGTGCCTTCCTTGGTCAAGGAAATATGGACTGGCACTTTGCCCCACTGTAGTGTAACATAAAAAGTATTCTCTGGTAGGGCAGTGTGCAGTCAGTGTCAGGGAAATGTGGCTCATTGCCAACCATGCATGATTAAATCATGCAGTGCAGTACAGCAGCCCAGCCTGCTGTGCTATGCTGCATTATCTTGAATGTGCTGGGATGCTTAGTTGTCACTAACATGAAATGCATCCTTGTACTAACCTTGGTCATGGGGCACTAACTGTTGCCTAACACCAACACTGACAAACATTGAGCATGGGGTAGGGGTGCCTATGTTGCGGGTCTGATTGCAGGAAGGGACACCTCCTGCAAAATCAACAATCAGGAATGCTGTGTGCCCCTTCCAATGTCTGTTGCCAATTGCAACACACATTGAAACATGCACAGAAATGGGCCCATAACAATGGTAGTCATATGTTGCACAACTACAATGCCACCCCTGGGGCTGTGAAGCAACCTGATGCATTTACACAGTGACATGTTTCGCAATGTGTCAGATCCTTCTGCCAACCCATATGTTTGGTAACAGTGATGCAAGGGGGAGAACTCTACACATGCCTTATGCTTCTCACCTGTTATCTTGTGTGCTGTATCTTGAACCACCCATAGTAAGATGCAACCACCTCTTGTGCCACTTTGTAAACCCATTGCAACACATCATACCTGTTCAAGGTATGATGTGTGCAAGATGGGCATACCCCGCTGTGAAATCTAATAGCTATTGCACTGGGGAAGGTGCAAGATGTCCTTGCACCATTCTTGCATCAGTTTTTAACAGCTTCCCATTGCAGGCGTTAGACTGATGCTAGTGCTATGTGCTATGAGCTTTCATGGCCTACTGCAACAGTTTTCGGTGCCAGTCCACCAAAGAGCCACAACTGCGCCCATTTGTTTGGCACAGTGGTGCTAGAGTGCCATGGAGTATTGTATTGTGAATAGAGTGCTACCATGGTGGTGTTAGGGGATCGCAGGAGAATCCAATTAAACATATGCATCACAGCCAATGTTTCAGTTTCTTGTGAATATGGCCCTATGTGTAGTCACCTTAGACCATTAATTAGTTGACACTTAGGGTTGGAATGGACTAGCTATGGAATGTGACCCATACACCCACATGTAGGACTGTGCACATGTCAGACAATATGTGCTTTGTCCCACTGTACAGACAGCAGGCTGCCACACAAGGGGTGGTGGTCTTCAAATTGTATTGTGGCAGCAAGTGTGGTGATCTAATTGATGAGCCACTTGCTTGACAGGAGCTTCACTATTTCATACCTTTCTGTCTTCCCCTGTGTACAATTTGGCCCAGATTTAAGAGGGCCTAGCGCCATTCAAACAACACATTATCGTAATTTTTTTACACTAATGTGGTGTTAGAAGGCCAAACACGCTGCATCATATTTACAAAGTTGTGCAATGCATGCATTGCCCCACTTTGTAACCCCTTGTGCCTCATTATGCCTGCCCTAGGCATAATGTATGCAGGGGGGGCATACCCCTGTTCGGGGGGCTGTGAAAATGTTGCAAAGAAAGCCAACAGTTTCTTTGCGTCATCATAAATGTGCCCCTGAATTTAAGTGTACATATGTGGGGGGTACATGCAGTCTTGGGATATGACTACACAGATGGAACATTTCCAAACTTTGTGTAGCCACTCAGCTTAGGATAGACAACCCATGTGTTTGACATGTTCACTCACATGATACACTTGCCAAGTGTATTTTCTGGGATGCATTTGAATTCCCCTAGATTGTGGCCAGCTAACCCACCCCTATGAAAGTGCATTTTTTGTGACAGTTTAATTGTTGTCCAAAGAAGCAGACATCGGCCTGTCATGCAACATGAATAACTTACAGTTCCCCATGCAGGCATGTGTTGGGATGTTTAGGACAGACACGTGCCATGGATATGTTTGTCATGCCATGAATGTGGTTGGTTTGTGTTCTTCATGTGTGATTCCTTCTTCCTACTACTGTGGTATGTCTGGAATATTGGTGCAACAACCCACATGATCCAATCATGGTTCATAGTTCACTTTCAGTAAGATATCTTTGTTCATGTCAGTGACTATCATGTTACCCTCTGCAGGTACATCACTACTGTTTGTAAGTTTTAGGAGGTGTTTTACCAATACAGGTTTTGCTATGATGATACTTAGCATTAGTCAATGCTCACAATGTTGGGCTACACAGAGCCTGGTGCACCAAGGAGAGACATTGAGGTTGCATATTCTGACAATGTGTTCTCAAGGTAATCTTTGATAGTACAACTCCTCACAACATAGTTTTGCACAGAATTCCCTTCTAGGACACACTGTGCATGGGAGAGTTGCAATCAGACAAGGTTTGCAGGCTAAACATCAGTGTACACTAAGTGCAGCTTCACAAATGTACATCTACACTCCCCTGCCCTATTATCTACTAGGGCCTTATAGGATGTTGATGTCAGCCATGCCCTATTATCTACTAGGGAATTACAGGTTGTTGACGTCAGCCTTGCCCTATTATCTACTGAGGACTCACAGGAAATTTCTGTCTGCCTTGCTCCATTATCTACTAGGGACTTACAGGAGAGTTCTGTCAGCCTTGGACTCTTATCTACTGGGACCTTATGGGCTGTCGATGTCAGCCATGCCCTATTATCCACTAGGGACTCACAGGGAATTTCTATCAGCCTTGTCCTACTATCTACTAGGGACATACAGGAGATTTCCTTCAGTCAGGGACTCTTATCTACTGGGAATTTCAAGAGTCTGTGATTAGGGATTGTATTTGAGCCTTTATTGAATTGGCAATCCATTGGTAGATAGTAGGACAGGGACATGTCTGTAGACTGCAGGTACAGATATTGTCAGTTTACACATGAATCTCTCACACTTGTTTGTGTTGGACAAACACACAGGTGGACTTGCTGACAGTGTGACTGGGATGTTAAAAAGCCTACACAATGGGTGTGCTTATATTTATGGTCTTACATATGTACAACATTGTATTGTGGATTGATATATTGGAATTGTTTAGACATCCCCACATGTAGAAGCCAGATAGTGCACCGTAGGCCTCAATTGCCAAATTGTTGGCACTGTTTGGACAATTGGTATTTGCTCCTCATTTTCCTCATTCTCACTGTCCAGTCCTTCATGAATGTGACTGTGTCTAGTCCATGTGATATTTGCCAATGAACCTTGAGTTTGGTACAGAGCAAGCAATATTAACTGCTACTAATTCATTGTATGCAGGATGGGTGACTGACATCCACACATCTCTGGACTCCTGCCGCAGCACTTGTGTAGTCTGTAAGTCCCTTCCACAAAGTGTCTGTGCTAGTTCAGTACAGAAGTGTCTCAGCTGTCTTTCAATGTGTGTGTGTTTAACATGGGCACTCACACAGAGTTGCTGACAACATCCTTTGTCAGATGCACAATAAGTGTGGATGGATTTTATGTGTTCCCCTGACAGCTATGCTAGACACATGCATGTGTAAATATGCCAGTGTCCAGACTGACTCATGGAGTTTGGCAGGGGAATGAGAGATGCAATGATGTTTTTTGACATACACCAGATGTTGGAAAATGGGTTATTGGTAGGGCAGGTAGGTACCTACACCTAGCAACAAGCCACAAACCTCCACAAAAGTACAGTTAGGTCTCAGTAAATTAATCCCAGCTCTACCCTTGGTAGCTTGGCATCGAGCGTCAAGGCTTAACTTAGGAGACAAAGTGTAAAGCATTCAAATATCACAAAACAGTAATTAAATAAAACACAGGAAACAGTTTAAAAATCCAAAACCAATTTATAAAAATAGCTTATATTTTTATCTTTAAAATGACACAAAAACGATTAAAATCGGTTCAGGGGAACCGGAGATATGAATTTTTAAAGTATTATTATTTTCTAGCGCATAGAAACAAAAAGCGCCAATCGGGTCATCTGGTTGCACCAGGACCGGGACAAAGTCAAACTTTCAGGCCGACCGCGATGGAGCCCTGCTCGGCTACAGGTCGCGGGAGGCCTCGGTTAAAAAGTTACCTTCTGACTTAGTCTTTATTTTGAAGTTTTTCTTCACCGGGACGAACCTGCCAGTTGGATCCGACCTCCTGGAGCCCTTGTCCGGATACGCGAAGTCGGTTTCCTCGGTGGTGATTTCTACCTTCGGACTTAGTCGTTTTTTCGAGATGAAAATCCTTCGACCGGGGTAAACCTGGATCTTGATCCAACGTCCGTGGAGCCCTTCTCGGATACGATGGCTGGAAGGTCCCGGTCAACTTTTTACGTTCGGACTTAGTCTCTTTTTCGGATGTTTTTCTTGACCGGGACGAACCACGAAGTCAGGCCGGGTCGCGGTTGAGGCAAGCCGGCTAGAATTTCCGCGTCGAGTCGGTCACTTTATGGAGCTTTTTTCTAAAATTTCTCCAATCTTTTCCAAACTTCTGGGGCTTCACCCAGATGTTCTTTTAAGGTTCTTTTGGGGTCCACAGCTCACCCCAAGGGTCCAGAAGTTCTGTGATGGTCCTTGGGAAGTGCGGACTTCAACTCCCAGAATGCACCTGGCGCAAACTCCTTTTTGGCCACTGGACAGTGGTCAGCTGGTCACTTTTTCAGGAGTTGGTGCAGGGGACTCTGGTTAGCAATTTTTCACCTGTAGCAAACAGGGAGTCCCTCCTTGAACCAGTTGAAGCCAGGCAAAGTCCTTCTTGTGGTGAAGCCCAAGTGTGCAGCTGGTGCAGTCCTTCTGAGTGCAGGTTCCAGGTGCAGGCCAGGGGTCCAACAGGGCAGTCCTTCTTCTCCTTAAGTTCCTTTCTTGTTGAAATCTGGTAGGGATCTGAGGCGTGGGTGCAGGTCTGCCAGTTTTATCCTTGCTCCTGGGTGAAAAGCAGGGGGGCCCTGGTCCTCCAATCAGGGACAGGGTCGTCCCCCTGTGATGACCACTTCCTGGGAAGTGTGGCAAAAATCCATCCCAGAAGGCAATAGTCTCTAAAAATCCAAAATGGACGAATCTGATTTTTGGAGGAGAGATCTGGCTGAGCCCACCCACTGGTGTGGCTAAAAATCATAAACACACCCCTCTCCTGCCCTCTCCTAATCTAATCAAGGGGGCACCTAGCTGTCTGGGGTTGCAGGATGTGGGGGTGTTGCTGGGTGCTCCAGATGTCCTTCTCTGCCTTTGAAGACCAGTTTGGCAGCCCTCCCCCTTCCTGCTTCCCCATCTGCTGAGGGGAGATTCTCTCCCCCAAGCACATTCCTTTGTGTGAAGTCAGGCCACTTCACACCTCATTAAAGTAGCCTGGCAGAAGCTGCTGCAGGCTGGCCAATCAGAGCACAGCAGCAAAAACAATGCAGAGCTGAAATTGGCAACTTTTTAGGTAAAGTCTAAACTTTTTACCTGCACTAGTTATATTAAATCCAACAACTGGAAGTTGTGGGATTTATTATAACAATCAATTTGATACCAAATTCTTGGTATGTAACATTTAAGGAGACTTTAAAATTTTAAATAAAGTCTGCCCATTCTAGCCTATGAAGGCCATTTACTTCAATGAGGGAAAAACGAATTTGGCTGTTTTTACCTCACCAGGGCTTATAAATCTATTTTTATAAAGTCCCTGCTTATAGTTACATGGCACCCAGCCCTAGGGGCACATAGGGCACACCTTAGGGGTGACTTATATGTAAAAATAAGGTAGTTTAAGACTTTGGAAGTACCTTTAATTCCAAAGTCGAATTTGCATATAACTTTAATTTAAAAGCAGCCAGCAAGGCAGGCTTGCTTTTAAAATGACACTGGGCACCTCAGCAATGCACCTAGGTGTGCACCACCTATGCTGTGGTCCCTAAACCTACATGCCCTACCATATACTAGGGACTTATAGGTAGGTTAACTTAGCCAATTATAATTAGCCTAATTTGCATATCCATTTTACACAGAGCACAGGCCCTGGGACTGGTTAGCAGTACCCAGGGCACCATCAGAGTCAGGAAAACACCAGCATAAAGTGGAAAATGGGGGCAAAAAGTTAGGGGGCCTCTGCAATCAGCCCCAGTTTCTCACACAACCCCCCCCCAGCCCACACGCCCAGGAGACTCAGCCCAACCCTGGGAGAGTCTTCCTGGCTTGTTAGGCGAGGAAGACAGTGAAGAAAACTGGCTGTCCCTTTGCAGGGCCTACTCTGCCTTATATCCTCCTGTCAGGGTCACTCCCTCTGGGTAGTGAAGCCATCCCAACAGTAAAAGGACCCAACCCAAACTGAAACTTCCCTCTAGGGGGGTCTTCCTCCTCTCTCTCTGCCAACTTGGGTAGTGAGGTGCCCACCTCCCCTACTCCTAACTTTGCTAGGGCAAGACCTAGCTTACCCAAAGAGGTCACCCAACACTTGAGCAACCCCACCATGACCAACAGGGTCAGGGGGCCTACTTTGCTATTGGCCTTGGGGTCTGCCTCCCAGGCCAAGTACAGTGCTGCCAGGAAGGCTAGCACCCAGCAGAGGCTACTGACAGCTGTCAGTACCCAGAACCACACCCTAAGCTCTCCACTGACAGGTGGCTGAGCTGCTTTAGGGGCATCTTTGGGGTCCTGGCACCCCTCTTGCTGTCTAGAGTGGGGGGCTACCACCTCCTGTGGCAGACACCCTCCTTCCACTCTCCCTTCTGTCAGTGCAGGGGCAACACCTTGCATCTGGACAGCTGCCTGACTACTCAGGACTTCCTTGGGGTCAGGTGAGGCCTCACCAGTGCCAACTCTGGGCTCCCCCCCTACTGGGGCAGAAGGCCTTTGGCTCCCTGGAACTCTCTTTAAGAGTGGCCTACCCTTCCTTTTCTTCTTTCCTTTTCTTGGGGACCCCTGTCTCCTAACTGTAGGGACTGACTCCCCAGGACTTTGGGTTGGGGGGGCGCCCTGGGCGACCACCCCATCTGTGACCAGACTCACCTCTGGGAGGTCATTGCCCAGGATACAATCTAGGGGAAGGTCAGCACTGACTACCACCCTAATCCAGTCAAGGATACCCTCCCTCTCTAGGGGCACTATGGCTACAGGTTTGGAGGTGACCTCCCCTGTGGCTATCCTGACTTTCTTTGTCTTTCCTGGGACATACATGTCTGAGGTCACTAACCGGTCACTCACTACAGTGTGACTGGCACAGGTGTCTCTCAGGCCAGTGGTAGGGATCCCATTCACTTGAATGTGGTAGAAGTGCCTACTCCCACCCTCAGGGATCACCAGCTTACCATCTGGTCCTGTCTCCCAGCACAATGCTAGGAGGACTTCATCATCTGAGGAATCCTCCTCTATGGCTACACTGGACAGCCCAGTGCTAACCACCTTCTTTGGACAGGCTGCATCTCCTCTGAAGTGACCTGTCTGCTGACAGTCAAAGCAAGCCCTACTGTCCAAGAGCTTTTTTAACCCTGGGTCTCCCTGTCTCTGCATGTCAGAGTGGGAGTGGGATTTACTCTCCTCCTTCTTAGGGTTCTGGGGTACAGAGGGAGTCTCTGTGGTGGGCTTACCACCTCCCTCCTTAGGTTTTTGGGGACCTGTCCCCCCCTTCTTGGAGTCTCCCCCCTGGGACTTGACAACCACCCTGGTTCTCAACCACTCATCAGCTGCCTCCCCTAGCTCTCTAGGGTTGGTCAGCTTAGAGTCCACTAGATGCTGGCGTAACCTTTCTTGGATACAATTGGTCAAGATGTGCTCTCTCATGATCAGATTGTATAACCCCTCATAAGTATTTACTTTGTTGCCAATAATCCAGCCCTCTAGTGCCTTTAGTGAGGTGTCCACAAAGTCAACCCAAGACTGGGTACTGACCTTCTGGGTGTCCCTGAACTTCATTCTATATTGCTCTGGGGTCAGACCAAACTTCTTGACTAAGCACCTCTTCATACTAGGGTATGAATCTGCCTCCTCCCCCCTTAAGGTCAGAAGCCTATCCCTCCCTGAGTTGGGGACCAACTCCCACAAAAGGGAACCCCAGTATTGAGGCTTAACCCTTCTCATTTGGAGTGCCCTCTCAAAGGCCCCTAGCCACTTATCTATGTCATCCCCCTCTACATAAGCAGGAACCACCCCCTTGGGTAATCTGGGGCAAACTTCCCCACCCATGGACACCTCAGCTTCTTTATCGCTGCTTCCATCTCTTTTCTCTTTGTATGCCCACTTTTTCTTTTCTAGGGCCAGCTTCTCTGCTTCCAAAGCTATGTAGGCTAGCTGGGCTTCCAGCTCTCTTTCCCTTATGGATGGGTTCTCTCCTCCTGAAAGGACCCTCTTCCTACCACTAGCTTTGGGTCTGCCCCTAGTGACTGTATCCATTGAGGACCGTTCCTCCTCTTCCTCACTTGGGGTCTGATGCCTTCCCTCCCCTGAGTGGTTAGAGTTAGCATCTTCCTCTTTTTCTTCCCCCTCTGGAGCTTCCTCTGTCTCTACCTCTTGGGCCTCAGCCCATGCTGTCAGGGATTTAATCAGGATTTGCTTCCTGAGATCAGGGGTTGCAGGCAACCCCCTCTCAATACACAACCCCCTAAGCTGGACTACTGTCAGTGTGGGTAGGCTAGCCAGATCAAGCTCCATGGTTCCCTAGTTTTGTGTCAACAAAAACTTTTTGCAAAAATTGGAAACAAGAATTTAGAAAAATTACAAAAATTCAATAATTGAAATTAATCCAAATTATTTTTTTTTTAAAAAAATTTAAAATTAAAAATTAAAACAATTTTTGCACTAGGACAATTTAAAGGATTTTTAATTTGTTTTATCCAAAACTGTAACGTGATATTGAACACAAGTACAGGATCCCGTCGCTGCTTCCAATTATGTTGGAAAATGGGTTATTGGTAGGGCAGGTAGGTACCTACACCTAGCAACAAGCCACAAACCTCCACAAAAGTACAGTTAGGTCTCAGTAAATTAATCCCAGCTCTACCCTTGGTAGCTTGGCATCGAGCGTCAAGGCTTAACTTAGGAGACAAAGTGTAAAGCATTCAAATATCACAAAACAGTAATTAAATAAAACACAGGAAACAGTTTAAAAATCCAAAACCAATTTATAAAAATAGCTTATATTTTTATCTTTAAAATGACACAAAAACGATTAAAATCGGTTCAGGGGAACCGGAGATATGAATTTTTAAAGTATTATTATTTTCTAGCGCATAGAAACAAAAAGCGCCAATCGGGTCATCTGGTTGCACCAGGACCGGGACAAAGTCAAACTTTCAGGCCGACCGCGATGGAGCCCTGCTCGGCTACAGGTCGCGGGAGGCCTCGGTTAAAAAGTTACCTTCTGACTTAGTCTTTATTTTGAAGTTTTTCTTCACCGGGACGAACCTGCCAGTTGGATCCGACCTCCTGGAGCCCTTGTCCGGATACGCGAAGTCGGTTTCCTCGGTGGTGATTTCTACCTTCGGACTTAGTCGTTTTTTCGAGATGAAAATCCTTCGACCGGGGTAAACCTGGATCTTGATCCGACGTCCGTGGAGCCCTTCTCGGATACGATGGCTGGAAGGTCCCGGTCAACTTTTTACGTTCGGACTTAGTCTCTTTTTCGGATGTTTTTCTTGACCGGGACGAACCACGAAGTCAGGCCGGGTCGCGGTTGAGGCAAGCCGGCTAGAATTTCCGCGTCGAGTCGGTCACTTTATGGAGCTTTTTTCTAAAATTTCTCCAATCTTTTCCAAACTTCTGGGGCTTCACCCAGATGTTCTTTTAAGGTTCTTTTGGGGTCCACAGCTCACCCCAAGGGTCCAGAAGTTCTGTGATGGTCCTTGGGAAGTGCGGACTTCAACTCCCAGAATGCACCTGGCGCAAACTCCTTTTTGGCCACTGGACAGTGGTCAGCTGGTCACTTTTTCAGGAGTTGGTGCAGGGGACTCTGGTTAGCAATTTTTCACCTGTAGCAAACAGGGAGTCCCTCCTTGAACCAGTTGAAGCCAGGCAAAGTCCTTCTTGTGGTGAAGCCCAAGTGTGCAGCTGGTGCAGTCCTTCTGAGTGCAGGTTCCAGGTGCAGGCCAGGGGTCCAGCAGGGCAGTCCTTCTTCTCCTTAAGTTCCTTTCTTGTTGAAATCTGGTAGGGATCTGAGGCGTGGGTGCAGGTCTGCCAGTTTTATCCTTGCTCCTGGGTGAAAAGCAGGGGGGCCCTGGTCCTCCAATCAGGGACAGGGTCGTCCCCCTGTGATGACCACTTCCTGGGAAGTGTGGCAAAAATCCATCCCAGAAGGCAATAGTCTCTAAAAATCCAAAATGGATGAATCTGATTTTTGGAGGAGAGATCTGGCTGAGCCCACCCACTGGTGTGGCTAAAAATCATAAACACACCCCTCTCCTGCCCTCTCCTAATCTAATCAAGGGGGCACCTAGCTGTCTGGGGTTGCAGGATGTGGGGGTGTTGCTGGGTGCTCCAGATGTCCTTCTCTGCCTTTGAAGACCAGTTTGGCAGCCCTCCCCCTTCCTGCTTCCCCATCTGCTGAGGGGAGATTCTCTCCCCCAAGCACATTCCTTTGTGTGAAGTCAGGCCACTTCACACCTCATTAAAGTAGCCTGGCAGAAGCTGCTGCAGGCTGGCCAATCAGAGCACAGCAGCAAAAACAATGCAGAGCTGAAATTGGCAACTTTTTAGGTAAAGTCTAAACTTTTTACCTGCACTAGTTATATTAAATCCAACAACTGGAAGTTGTGGGATTTATTATAACAATCAATTTGATACCAAATTCTTGGTATGTAACATTTAAGGAGACTTTAAAATTTTAAATAAAGTCTGCCCATTCTAGCCTATGAAGGCCATTTACTTCAATGAGGGAAAAACGAATTTGGCTGTTTTTACCTCACCAGGGCTTATAAATCTATTTTTATAAAGTCCCTGCTTATAGTTACATGGCACCCAGCCCTAGGGGCACATAGGGCACACCTTAGGGGTGACTTATATGTAAAAATAAGGTAGTTTAAGACTTTGGAAGTACCTTTAATTCCAAAGTCGAATTTGCATATAACTTTAATTTAAAAGCAGCCAGCAAGGCAGGCTTGCTTTTAAAATGACACTGGGCACCTCAGCAATGCACCTAGGTGTGCACCACCTATGCTGTGGTCCCTAAACCTACATGCCCTACCATATACTAGGGACTTATAGGTAGGTTAACTTAGCCAATTATAATTAGCCTAATTTGCATATCCATTTTACACAGAGCACAGGCCCTGGGACTGGTTAGCAGTACCCAGGGCACCATCAGAGTCAGGAAAACACCAGCATAAAGTGGAAAATGGGGGCAAAAAGTTAGGGGGCCTCTGCAATCAGCCCCAGTTTCTCACACCAGAGATGAGTACTTATTTGAGTGGGACATGCCTTGACATACTGGTGCTGTGCCCCCTGTATGCCAAACACTATTTGTCATGCATGTGGATGTCACAGAGGGATATGTTAGGACATTTACACCTGTGATTGGGACATTAAGAAAATGCTTTGTCACATAGCTCACATTGACCTACTGTTGTGGGCACTGACTGGTCTTGTTCTACTAGGGGCTCACATCTGGATAACATTCCTCACAAGAAGTGACATTGTGGCTGCTGTCAAATCTCAACCCATTAGCCCTGTGTGATATATATGTTTCAATATGACATATATGTTACACTGGCAATGCAAACATAATACCCGCACATTCCATTCTTATTGCTTTGTGTGTAACTGTATGCTGTTCCTGAGTATGCTCCTATTTGTTTTCCCACGTTTTGGCCTAGTCTTGCTTTCCTTGATGTGTATTATTTTCTGTTGCATTTGCATGTGACAGATACTCCAAGACACTTGTGTGAGTAAGTGATTTATTTACAAGTTATTTGAAAGTTAAATATTCAGTGCAAAGTTCAAGAGAAGACATTGTCAACAATGTGTGCCCCAGCAGTGGTATATTGTTCTTCCATATCCTGAGGTGGGGCATAATTGTCCTCATCCTCCTCCCTGGGGTCCTCCACCTGTTCCTCCCAGAGGTCATTAGTCCGCAGACATATGTTGTGCAAAATTGCACAGACAACAATCATCTTACACACCAGTGGAGGTGAGTATAGCATTCTCCACCCGTGACATCTAGGCATCAGAATCTTGATTTGAGGATGTCGAATGTATGCTCTATTATGTTCCTGGTGCAGACCAGCTTCACATTGTAGGCCTTCTCGCCGTCACTCTGTGGATTTACATAGGTTATCATCACCCAGGGCTGGATGCCATAACCTTAGTCAGCTGCACATGAAGAGGAGAGACGGTGTCAGACTTGTCCTTGTGTTTTATACCAACTGACTTTGCATAGTATTTGTGAAGCAGAGATACAGACTTGCATCTGGCGTTGTGTGGCTTCCTGTTTGCATGCATGATTGTAGTATTGTGTGATGGTGCACCTTCCAGTCACGGATACAGGCTTAGGGGCTTGGTGATATTGTGATTTGTGTAGCATGGCCCATCACCCATGAGGGATGTGTGTGATGTTGCAGATGCTTGTACGTGCCCAATCACATGGGACCTGCCAACGAAACAAGTTGTGTGAGTTTCCTCCTAGTTTGTGTTATGTTTGTCATGAGACACGCGTTGTGCCCTGTGTGTTGCATGTCCCCCCCTCCGTGGACATGGTACACCTCCTTTGCACACAGAGTTGTCAACCATATTTCCTGGCAGACATGCATATGTATGTAGAGACATCATACAAAGTATGGCATAGTGGCTTAAGATCTATTGCGACATCTGTGGCTGATTTACTAGGCCCTGTGGCACAGAACAGGGCAGGAAATGTGTTGCTGTGCCACCCTGCACCACAGTGAATGGCCAGTAATGTGCCATATCCTCCAGATAGAGGGCATTCCTGTTCCCAGCTCCTGCACTAGCACAGAGTCAGGTAGCAAGCTGCTACTTGGGCACCATTGCACCATAGTGCACGGATGCTTGTGTTGTGGCTGTGATTGATTATGTGCAGGAAGATGTCCCATCTTGAACATGGCCAATCAATGATGGCCTTTTAGTCTTCCTATGTGTGCTGCAGAATGCATGAAACATATGAAGATGGAAAATACTTTCGTGAAGTCAGGTACTTCTGCTGGTGTGGCATTAACATTTTAGATGCTGTAATAAGATTACCTTTTTTCAGTAAATTTGCAGCTGTGCCAAAATGCAGTGGGCGTTGTGGATGGAACACCCACAGCAACACCCATTGCACACACCTTCCACACTAAGGGCCAATATATTAAGAAGGGGTGCATTGATTCCAATGCGCCTGCTTTCATGTGTCCCCCTTGCACCTCTTGACAATACCATGGTTGTGCAGTATTTACTATCTGGCACATCATGGCTGTCATTGCCACAACAGAGTCAGATTGTTTCATGATACTATAGTGCTTTGCTGAACTAGTGCCAAAACATTAGATGCTAGTGCAGCAAAGTTCTGGGGGACCAATAAATTAGGATAGGTGCATCACGTTTACACCTGCTCTTAGCAGACACTTGAACTGAGGGAAAAAATATTACACAGTGGGAGCTTGTGAATTTCACTGCACAATTTTTTCAGGCATCCCTGCGGGGAATTCCCCCTTTGCATACACTATGCCTGACGGAGCCATGATGTGGCGCAAGACTTTGCAAAGTGGCACAATGCATGCATATCACTGCTTTGTTAAATGACATGGGTGAATGGCCACCTTAACGCCACCTTAGCATCATACACATGACACTAAGGCGGCGCTAAGACAGCACAAGGGGCATGTAAACATGCCCCTAAGTGATGTGTGTGAAGGTACAGCATTTACAAGACAGCGTTAAGACAAAAAAAGTGGCTTGAAACCTCCGATGATTGCTGAGTGGGCATTGCTCCACCAGAGCATCTGTAAAAGTGATGCTAGAGTGGTGCAAGGGGCTTGTACATAGGGCCCTACATGTGAGTGATGTGCATTGGATGTGTGGAGTGATGCATATTGCATATGTGTTGATGAACAGTCATCTATTAGTGACTTTCAATGTGTGTAGAGTGTGGTGTGTGCATTGTTTGGCTTATGCGTCTTATGTTTTGTATGTGTTATGTAGTGTCTGCTGGCTTACCTACAAGCAAGCCATTTCCATGCTGTCCATCTTGGAAATGTTGGTTGATAATAGAGTGCCTGAAGACAAGGGCATCATAAATGCTTCCAGGATATTTTGGTAGGATATTTGGAAAGAAGACCCTGATTGTCCAAAATGGCCTTCACGTTTATTGAATGGGTATGCGTCCTTTTGTGGTACAGGTGTTCCGTAGCAGCAGGAGGGACTAGTTGCACATGTATGCAGTCCAAAATGTGAGGAAACCCAGCAATGGCGTAGAACCCTTCTTTGATCTCCTGCTGCAGTTGTTGGGTGTTGGGGAAGAGCTTGTGGCAGGGAGATAGGCGAATGATGGCATCCAGTAGATTAGGCAGGCTGGGTTAGTGCCACCATTGAGCCAAAAAATGTTGCAATTGCGGTGCTAACTCCTTGTAACTGTGCCTCCTATTTTCTTCTGCTTTATTGCCACTGGTAATCACCACTGGTAAGATCTACTGCAGGCTTTATAGTCAATATATGCCCCAGTAGCACGTAATATCAATATCGCAGAGATTGACTTGTAAGAGAATATTAATTGCGTCCCATTAGTAATTTACATTGAACAGCAATACATTGGGGCATATTTATTAGAAAGTGGCGTATCGGTCCCGATGTGCCACTTTTCTTGCAGGCTCCTACTGCCACTTAACAACACCATGCCTGTCGTTAGCACGATAGCGTCAACATTTTTGACACTATTGTGGCTTTTTGCTACACTTGAGTCAAAAATATTGACGCTAGTGCAGCAAAGCACAGGGAGGCCCATTGATTTCAATGGGTACGTAATTTTAACACGAACTCCAAGCAGGTGTTAACAATTACGGAACAAATTGCACAAGGAATTGTTGGAAACTTCACTGTACTATTTTTTCGGGCCTCCTAACGGGGGAACACTCCCCCTTGCATACATTATGCCTGGCGCAGGAATAACGTGGCACCAGAAGTTACAAACTGGCGCAATGCTTCCATTGCACCACTTTGTAAATATAGCATGGGGGAAAAGTTCACCTTAGCACCCGCTTAGTGTCAAACAAATGGCACAAAGGGCTTGTAAATATGCCCCAGAGTGTATTCACTTGTGGCCTATTAGGCCAGGCCCTTACAAACAAGTGACGTCACTCATTCCCCTCCATCCCTCATCTTTAGAAACTCCCTTCAACTTAAGGCTCTTCCTAACAGCTCCTTCCGCACTTTTGAATGCCTATCTCTTGAGCTTCAATTGCACCACCGCTCACCTCTCAGATTCCATGCTATTTACCACCCGCCTGGTAGCAGCCCTTCGTTTATGGAGGAACTCACGGACTGCATCAGCGACCAATACACGCAAAGTGACAATCAGATCTTTGTGGGTGACTTCAATGTCCACTGGGGCTCGCCTCAAGACACCTATCCGAATTTGCTGGCCACCTTCCTCTCTGCAAACGATCTTATCCAACACTGCACAGAAACAACACACTCTAAAGGCTCAATCCTGGACCTTGTTATTTCTAAAGCAGGCTTGCTGACTATCGCTACCCCTATTCATGTAGACTGGTCGGACCACCTCCTCATCCCATTCTCTCTTCACCTATCACACTCTATAACTCTTGGCCAGCCTAAGAGGGCTACTTCCTGGTTCCGTGACACTAAAAATATTGACCTCAGTACCCTCTGTGATTCTGCTTTGCTATCACTTCCAAGGCTAGACCCGGACCTAGATGTTAACAAACTCACCTCCCAATGCCTCACAGTCCTTACAGTCGAAATCAATAATGTCGCTCCTCTCCAAAGCAAAAAGAAAAGGCCCACTCCCTCAGCACCTTGGTTCAACAAATCCCTCTATGAAGAAAGGAAGTTCCTAAGAGCCCTTGAGAAACATTGGAGACAAGCGCCCTCCACTGAAAATTTGGCCACGCTTCGTTCAGCAAGATCCAAGTACCACAAGCTCATCTTCCTTGGAAAAGCATCGCACTACAAATCCCTCCTTGACTCAGCCAAAAATAGACCCAAAAAACTATTCGACCTCATCAAGAACCCAAACAGCTCTCCCCCAACCTCCAAATTGGAAGATTCCACAAAGAAAGCAGCGGAATTCGCTGTATTCTTTGACGAAAAGGTAAAATCACTTGTAGATCAGGTCATTCATCCTACCGCTACAGAGGAGCGCAAATCCTTAACCATTTGGCAAAACTTTGACCCCATCTCTGACGATACTCTCCTTAAATGCATCCTCGATACAAAGCCCTCTAACCATTCTCTTGACCCCATCCCTAGTGCCATTGCCATTGACTTCTATACTAATTATCTTTCCTATTGGACCACTCTGGTCAACCTCTCCCTCAGTCAAGGCTCCCTTCCTGTTTCCTTCAAAACTGGGCAGGTTACCCCTCTGCTTAAAAAACCCACCGCTGATGCGAACGACCTCAACAACTACCGTCCCATCACTAACCTACCCTTTCTTGCTAAAATCACAGAAAAATGTGTAGCAAAACAACTTTCTCGCCATATAAAGGAATATGATCTTCTTGACAATTTCCAGTCCGGCTTCATTCAAAACTGCAGCACTGAAACAGCCCTGCTGCTAGTGATTGATGACGCGCTGCGGGTTCTCGATTCGGGGGAGTCTTGTCTTCCAATTCTTATTGACCTTTCTGCAGCCTTTGACACTGTCAATCACAACACTCTCCTTAACACTCTTCAACAGAGAATGGGCATGGAGGGCACTGTGCTCAAATGGTTTGCCTCCTTCCTCTCTGATAGATCCCAAATGATCAAAATAGCGAACAGTCTTTCAACTCCTTTAGCGGTCAGTCAAGGTGTTCCTCAAGGCTCCATACTTACACCCACACTGTTCAATCTCTATTTAGAACCGTTGTGAAATCTCCTGAGTAAATCCGGGATCCACTATCATCTATATGCGGATGACACTCAGATCTACCTTAAGGTGGCCTCCACTCACGATCTCTCCTTCCTTAGCTCTACTCTTGACTGCATTCAAAACTGGATGTCAACTCATCAACTGATCCTGAATCCCTCCAAAACAGAATTCCTCCTCCTCTCCTCCTCACTTTCTCATCCCCCAGTGCAATCATGGATGGATCAGATCAATCTAATGAATAATAAGCCCATCATTGTCGAGAGCGCAAAATCCCTTGGTGTCATACTCGACAAAAAACTCAATCTACTCTCCCACATCGACTCCATTGCAAAGTCTGCTCGACACCAACTGCGCCTTCTTTGGGGGATTCGTCGCTTCTTCCCAGAGCACGACCTTAAAACCCTGGTCCAATCGCTGGTTCTCTCCAGATTGGACTACTGCAACTCTCTTCTTACTGGCCTTCCCAAATCCCACCTTTCCGCCCTGAAGTCTATTCTCCATTCAGCAGCTCGTTTAATTTATGGGGCCAAAAGAAGCGACCACATCACACCCATTTTAGCCACCCACCATTGGCTTCCCATAGAGGCAAGATCTATCTACAAAACTGCATGTATCACCCACAAAGCCTTGCACTCCTCCTCCCCTCGCTACCTGGTGAATAAACTGAAACTCTCTGGGGGCTCCAGACCATCACGTAATGCAGAAAAGTTATTGCTTGAACCTCCCATTTTCAAGAAGGAAAGATCGATGGCCCAATCCTTTTCAGGCAACGCGGTGAGAATCTGGAACTCACTTCCGCCTCAGCTTCGGACCACCACCTCTTCCCAGGCCTTCAAAACTGACCTCAAAGCTCTCCTCCTTCAAAGACACTTCCAAATTTAATTCAAGCCCTCTGTTTTCTGAAGGAAGTCCTTCCATTATAGGAAATTCTGTTCTCCATGCCTATAGAAGTGCCTTCCCAGGGTGTTTTTGTGTTTTGAGTGTCTGCCACTTAATGCAGTATTATACCTCTACCTGTATTTTGTACTCTTTTGTAACATGCACACGGCACCTTTCCTTTTACAACGTATCATTTGCTACCTCTTATATCTTGTTTGCTTTTGATACATGCACAACGGCCACCACTGCCTCATGTAACGTAACTATTGTTTTAGTGTTTTGAGTGTCTACCATTTATTGCAATTGTTTTTTTTTTTTTTTTTTACCTCTACTCGTACTTTATTTGCTCTTGTAACCTGCACATGTCACTTTTTCCTTTCGTAACGTATCGTTTGATACCTTGTGTATTTTTTTTTTTGCTCTTGATACTTGCACAATTATCACTATTGCCTCATGTAATGTAACGTTTGCTTTTGTAACAGGCTCACTTGTAATTCTTCTCCTCTTGTATCTTTACTTTGCCTATTGTGAAGCGCTCTGACACCTTCGGGTAAAGTCCGCGCTATATAAAAATGCATTAAATAAATAAAATAAATAAAAATCCCTGGCACCATGGCCTATGCCAAAGGAAGGTCCCAGGCATATGTTGCTAATATTTGCTGACGTTTGTAATATTTAAAGCATTTTCGTTTGTGCTACTTGGGAGTTACTAGTCCCATACAGACTTTGATTAGCAGATGATCCAGGACTTGCCCCTATCTTATTGATAGGACCCATGTTTTAGAATGCATATTGATATCTGTTGGTTACGCGGAGTGTACAAGGGGATGGTCATTTTGAGTTTTACCTTCCCGTGTTTTGATCCTGTTCTCTGACATATATGGCTTGATAGAGGACAAACGGTATTCTAGGGCAAATCTGAAAAACTGTGTTTTTTTTGGGCTAAATTCGTCTGCTCCACTGCAGAACTTCAACGTAAAGGCTTGCTCTTGCCTTGAAACCATTTCAGTGCCTTTCTCCCTACTACCAACATAGCAAATAAATGAAAAAACAAAAAAAAACGGAAAAAGCACTGGCAAAGCCAGTATGTCTGACTATTTTAGAAGTGAAAATTCTTATTCACTGATTGTTAAACTTGTGTGTATAGTTGCATGTTTAGGGAAGTGGGTGAATTTGAGAATGAGTAAACTGTTGAATACATGATTGAATAACGGAGTGCACGGCTCATTAATGGATCAGTGAGTGCACCGATGGATGAAATAATCAATACGTACTGAGTGTATGTGTATGTATGAATGGACTCAGACAGATTACACCAATATTAAAAGGTGTGGTCTTGGACAGCAGTAGTAATATTAAACAGGTGCAAAGAAATTCGATATCATGTTAGCACAGGCAGAGCTCGGCATAATTGTGTCAAGAAATGTAAAGAATTACCATTATTAAGACAGTGCAAGCATTACACAGAAGCGGGCATCATTCGGATCAGAATGCTCAGAGACAGTAGCTGTGCAGGCTTGTTTCTCTTACAATCAGAAAAGGATCCGTGATGATGAAGTAGTGAATGATTTACACACGCGTACTACTTCATCTCTCTCTCACCCACCCACCCACACACACACACAAATACACTCAAAACTCAACAGTAGGACACGTTTATCAAATAAGAGCCACTGCATGCACACATCTCATATAGAGACATTAGAACTAGATCTTTGCAACAGCATCCTCTTAAGCTTTACTCACATATAAAGAGATACTTTATAAACAGTGGTTTTGCAGACTTTGCAATCATACAGAATGAGATAACAATCACTAGGTTAAAACTCTGCACTAAAAATCCGAAAATAACTCAGTATTCAGTAAGCTTCCTTCTTACATAGCTGGTTACTCCTTTTGTGCTGAGTCCCCAGGAAAAGTATCCCCAACTATCGACCATTTGTAGAAAAGCCTTAGGGGGACATATGACCATAAGTTGACTATTTCACCACACACGTGGCAATGGTAATTGCAGGCTCAGTAGTCAGTCAACCCAAGGGCATTGCCATTAACAACATATCTAAAAGGTTTGCACGGTTGTTTGTGCATTACTATAAAATTTGTTTCCTCATAATGCAATTCTAATCGAGATAGATGCAAAAGTTAGTATCACAACAATATTTTTGTTATGGTTCAAAGATTTCTATATTTTCATTTATGTTTGAGTCTGACAGTCTATTGTATGTCTCACCAGATTGTTGGAAGACAAAGAAAAGGTATCCTAGTACATCTACCGTGTTGTAAACATATAGCGAAAACACAGACAAAGTTTGAGGTCATTTCTTTTCTAGGTAGATGTCACGGCGAGAATTCTGTGAATAGTGATACTTTTATTCAATTAGTTTTGTCAACCATCAAATATTTATTTCTCAGAACAAAGAGCCTCTTTTATTCAAAATAGTTTTATCAAAATTCATATTCTTATCTCCTAGAACAAAGGGCCCTGTCAGATATTTATTTGAGTAGTTCAATTAGTGCAATATCAGACAGTGAACCACCCACCAGCTTCTCTCTCTATGTCTCTAACATTCATTTTTTTAGACCTACAATGGAGAATGTAAAATGCCGAAAGTATAGCAACCACTGTTGCAAACAAACCCAGAAGAGAGAAATTCAGAACGAATTATGGCAAGACTACAATCCAGACAAGATATGAACAAGAATTGAATACTGTATGCAAATTTGAGTATACCATTTTTACAGACTAGCGCCCTGGACTGTTGTAGGCTTTTAACCACGCCCACTCTTGCTATTCATTCTTTGTTGTGCTTGTTTTAAATGCTTCATTTTTATTGGTGCATTATGCAAAATGTCCTTCCTTTGTTTGCTGAGTTCCCTCCCAGGCGATTTCACTAAGTGAACATTATTGTTGCCCATCACACTACATCATGGTTCCTCCTGTTACAGTGTGTGATGGCCCCTCCTCCGGTTTCGGTTTGCCTTTCATCCCAGCCGCGATCCTATCCAGAAATTCACTCAGGTAGCCAATGTCTCATACACTCATGCTCATGGCGGCCATGGCGCTTCAAATTGATTTGCTTATATCAACTGTTTTTCTTTTCATTTTCAATTTTTGTGGCAAGAAAAGTCCAGTTGGGAATTTACAATGCTAATACCTCTAACTCGAGCAAACGCGAGACCCATTACATTGCAAATCCTTCTTTAAATCAGTTGCTCAGTAAACAACACTTGTGGGTTCTCAGTAAAGGTTTGAATTGTGTTCCTGCACAGCACATTGATTTTTTCAGTTTAGAATTGATCTACTGGGTTTTGTGAGGAAGCTCAAGTTGAAATAATCCTTGAATTAAATCCACCTAAATATTCTCATAGAGGCAGCAAGTCCCCATCAGATTATACAATTAGACATCTGATGGATATTCAGACATTAGCGACACTCACAAATGCAGCCCAAGATGAATAGCAAGAGGTTTGGACATTCCACTTGATCAGCCTGAATGAAGTGGACTAAAACTGAAATCAAGTTTTTGCTCTAAAATGGAAACCGGCGATAATATCGTTGAGTACGAAGAATGTGTAATAAGAGACATTAATATGCTTGAATTCAATGAGAAACTCCTGGATATGAGCAAAAACAAAAAGCAGAAATTATCTCTACAATCTCTTCAATCCAGTGGGGATATTGTCATAAATCGTCTGACAAGGGTTGTTCAGTGGTAGTGATGAATTATGTATGTATGTTTTAGGAAGTTGTAGCACAGTGATGAACACAACCTTATCGTTTGAGGTCCCTAGTGTCTGAACTATAAAGCCTTCTCTCCCCTTATTTAGAAAAAACTATTGACACTAGTTTTGCAAAATATGTTTGCTTTGTTAGAGCTTTAAATACAAATGTAACTTAAACATAATATAGTAACAAATGTCCTTTCTATCTTGTGTGTACTGTCTTGTGCTTGCAGCACACATTCTGTGGTGAACATACTCCTCCACAATGTCGAAGGAAGGACATTTGTAGGGAGTGGGGTTTTGGAATGAGTAAAGGTCAAACATGGTTTCCCCAAGACGATATTCTCTATATCTATGTCTGATAATTTATTTCTTTGCTTCTGGGAACCAAGTGTTAAAATATTGGATTGTCACTAGAGTAATCATTTTTGTTGGGTGTATTGTGCCCATTATCATCATCTATAATGTAAAAAATGTGGTTCTTTCTTTACCTTTTTGTAGCACTTCTACAAAAATGAGAGGGTCTCATGTTTGGCTGCAAGCCATCATCATGAATCTGCAAAGCATTACATGTCACAATTGTTATGAAGTCTTGTAGAAAATGACCATCTTTAAGTTGATTTTCCCATTGCTTTGGCCTACCCATTTTTCTGGCGGTAGAACTCTGTGCACTCCACCCCTGCTAAGAGTGGATTTCCTGTGCTCCCCCTTTAAACATAGTTAAATTGGCTTACGCTTAATGGATATAATTACATTGATTTTGCCTACAAGTCCCAAACATGTGATGCAGAAAATACACCAGGGCGTGGAATTTCAATGCCACCTTTTGAACAGCAGCATCTATTGTGAAATTCAGAATTGGCCTGTAAAGCATGGCTTCAGGCTTACCATGTGTGACCTAACTTGTAGCAGCTTAAAAAATTGCTCTCAAAATGACCCTTTTTTTGCTAGATGGTTGCAGACCTTTCGAAGTCTTTCACCTAGAACCAAATCCCCTTTAAATAAAAGAAATGATGCAAAAGAAATAAGTCTCAGTGGGAAAGAATGACATGCAAAAGCTGTAGGATACTGGTAATTCCGTCCACCTGATATACCTCCGTAAAATAATTGTTGTCCAGAGATTTTCATTTTTGATTTGTGTTTTTGGATTATTAGAGAGGTCATTTAGCTTGGGTAGACATTGCCAATCAGGACCAAACTTTCTGGACGACATTTTTAAAAATGACAGATGTGTTACAATGATCATGTACAATTTCAGGAACCATGAGATCGATTTACTTCATTTTGGTGTCAACACATAGGCGGTCATTATGAACATGGCGGTAAAGACCGCCGACCGTCGTTGCGGCGGTGAACAGAAACCTGCTGCCGTCGGTGAATGGAAACCCGCCATATAATGAACAAAAAACCCAACCCCGCCAAACATTCCCAAAAGACCCGCCACCACCAAGCACACCCACATCCCGCCCTCCAAATAAAGATGCACAAATCACCTCGGCGGACAGGGGAGGCCGGACGACCATTGGCGGCTGCGACCGCCACAGGCGGCAAGTGGGCCCAACAGCAACCACTGCACACTTTGGCTACGCTTAGCACCCACACATCTGACACACATCCAGAACACCATAAAACACCCCCAGACACACCGCACAATCCCTTGCAAGGAAACCAGAAGACAGAGAGCACCAGAGCTAGACAGAAAACGCCAGCAGTCAGGACACGCATAGCGAACCCCACAGGAGCACCCAAACACCGTCCCCATTCTCAACGCCATCCATCACCCTCACCATGTCCCCCCAAAAATCCACGCTTCACCGAAAGGGAGCTAAGGACCATGGTGGACGAGATCCTAAAAGTGGAGCCACAAATATTCAGCTCCGAGGTGCAGCACACGCCCATCGCCCGGAAAATGGAGCTGTGGCAGACCATCATCAACAGGGTGAATGCAGTGGGACATCATCCACGCACCAGGGACGACATACGCAAGAGATGGAACGACCTGTGGGGGAAGGTCCGGGCCATGGCATCCAGACACCACATCGCAGTGCAGAAGACTGGGGGAGGGCCGCCACCAACACCACCGACTACACCAACTGGGAGGAAAAGGTACTTGCTATCCTGCACCCAGAGGGACTCACTGGAGGAATAGACTTGGGTAAGTCTTCTACATTTACCCCATATACACCATACCTGTAATGCATGCACCACCCCACCCCACCCACACCCACCTAGACCCACACCCCTCCCAGCCATTACCCACCACATCCACCACCCTGCATCACCCACAACTCACTACCAGGCCCATATCACTCCCGCTGTGCAAAGCCACCCATCCCTGCACGTTCCCACAATGGAATAATAACCCCCACCACAATGTGACGCCACCACTGCCGCTAGATGCTATGTCCTCCTCTCAAAGGCACCCTTAAGGCCACTGAAAGGCACACCAGCAATAAATTGTATAGTACTTCCCACCTCAGACCCTCCTGCAAATGTAACAAACACGTCTATGTCCCCCAACAGGCACCACCACCCATGCAACCTTAATGGAGGGGACAAGGAGTGCCACAGCATTCCAGGGAGACAGGGGCACATCACAGGACACTGGTGAAGGATCCCTGGACACTGATGAGCAGGCAGGCCCCTCACACAGCCCTGGATGCCCACCATGCAGCAGCCCAACCCAGGAAAACACTGTCACCCCTAACACTCAGTCAAGACTAGCAGGCCAGGGAAGGCATGCCCACACCAGTGGACCCAGGGTACAAACAGGTGGACCACAGCAACAGAGGCCACAGTCTCCCACCCCCAACATGCAGGAAGACGAGGGCCCCAGTACTAGTGGCACGTCCAGACCTGCACAGGGGACACAGGCACAGGGGGCCGGGGCAAGGTCAAGTGTCCCAGTGAGTCAGGGGGTAGGGCACCGGATAGATGCAGCAGCCCAGGACGTCATTGCAGAGATATTGGGGGCATACCAACATACCCAAGACAGGTTGGCACAGATTGTAACCATCCTGGAGAAAAGTCAGAGGATGCAGCTGGAACACCACCAACAGGCCATGGAGCAGTGGAAAGAACACAATGCCACAATGGCCACCATTGCTGGAGCACTGCTGCAGTTGTTCAACAAACCCTCAGACACCCACACCGGACAAGAAGCCCCCACAACATCCCTGGACAAACAGCAACAGTTGTCCCAAGCAGCTGAAACAGCACATGAAAAACCCTCCCAGGAATCACAAGGGCTGACCATGTCACCCCAAGTAGCTTCACAGCAGGCACCCAAACATAGTCTCAGGCCAAGATATGGCACCGGAAACCCAGCAAAGAACAAGCCTCCTACAAACAATTGACACTGCTGCTACTGCCAAGCAACCAACCCACCCATTCACAAACTGCACTTAGCTGAGGGCTAAATGATGTACAGAACTACAAATAGGACCCACCTATGAAATCAAACAGGCCTGCCACCAAGTTGGTGTTGAGGACAACCAACCATACCGACTTCCATCACTGTACATAGCACATTTCACTGTATTCCACCAATAAACAACCTATCTCACCTGTAACACTGCCCCCTGTCTTCAATGTTGAACAAAGTGGAGTAATGATGCAACAGGCAGGGATAAACTTTATTGTCAAATTGTGCATGCTGCTGGTACAGTGTGTTTCTAAAAAGTCAAGAAGGGAATGCTTATGTTTTCTGTCTGTACCATGCTGAAGAGGTTTATGACTCGCATATCATGACCAATTCCCCCTAGTTGACATGGCACACTTACAGTATCAGTCACTAACCACATATACAGGCTGAAGTCCCAGACATTTGTATTGGTTGGTTTCTGGAATTTACATCTTCCCCTTCCTCATCCTCACCATCACTCTCCTCACCTCTCTGAGGTAACAGATCAGGACCTATAGCACCCTCCACCTCCAAAAGGGGAATTGAATGTCTCACTGCCACGTTGTGCAGCATGCAGCAGGCCACCACTACCCTACAAACCTTATCAGGCCCATAGGCCATGAAACCCCCAGAGATATGTAGGCACCGAAATCTAGCCTTCAGGAGACCTATAGTACGCTCTATCACCCTCCTAGAACGTCCATGGGCCTCATTGTATTTCCTCTCTGCATCCGTCCTGGTATTTCTCACTGGTTTCAAGAGCCAACACAAGTTTGGATAGCCAGAATCACCTAGAGAAATGGTCAATACAGAGTCGTCATTGGAATGTCCTTAGTCTGCCAGGCTGTTTTTCAGCAATGTGTCAGTTAGTGACAGGCACACTTACCTATGATCCACCCTCTGTCCTCTTGGAGTTCCATCTTTTGTGGCACACTACTGTTCCTCAAAACAAATGAATCATGGACTGAACCAGGAAACATGGAATTCACATGGGATATGTACTGGTCTGCTGTACATATCAATTGGATGTTCATGGAGTGAAAGTTCTTCCTGTTTTTGTATACCTGTTCACTCACTCTTGGGGGGGATGATGGTATGTGGGTTCTATCGATGGCAATAAATAACATGGGGAATGTTTACAAAGGCATAGAAGTCTGACTTGATGGTAGGGATCTCAGCACTTTGGGGGAATCACACACAGGATTGCAGATTTTGTACAAATGCATTTAGAAATCGTGTAAGTACCTGGCTGAACATTGGCTGTGAGAAACCAGCACCCATGCCCACTGTTACTTGAAATGAGACTGTGGCCAGGAAATGGAGTGTGGAGAGCACCTGCACCTCAGTTGGAATGGCATGCTGATTACGATTTCCGGGAGTCAGTGCAGGATCCCGTAATGCACATAGGTCCTGAATAGTTGCACGTGTGAGTCTGTAAGTGACAATGATCTGACGCTCAACCATGGTCCCCATATCCACAAGTGGTCTGTACACAGAAGGTGCCCTTCCTCGCCACAAGGGTCTGTACCTGTGAGGGCTAAGAACAAGGAGTCATGTGCACACATACACAGGCATGTTTGCTAAACACATTCACTGCATTCTTCATAGTAGTGTCTGTATAATAACTGCAACCTGACTGATGCACATTGTCATCACTAAGAAGGAACGGAGTAAATCATGTGTGATAATATACTCTATGGATAGAGACATATGTGATTCATACGGCTAGTAGGCCCAGCATTGTGACTAAATTGAATTTCAAGATGCGTAGGTGATGGCAAAATGTCTGCCCACTGTAGTTCTGCCTCTTCGTTGTGGAAGTGGCCTAAGACCACTAGCGGTTGACCGCTGTTCGCACTCTCATTGGATAACATGCATGCCAATGGGGAATCGTGGCGTATCAAGATCGCCACCGGCGGTGACGGTGCATTCCGCTGCGGAACGTAGGCGCGTTCGTCATTGTGTGCTCACTTGACTCCCCGATCTTGTGCGGACAAGTACTCCGTGTACTGCTGTGGCCTGCCTCTGGCTATGGATGTTCCACGTGGTGCAGGGGAAAGGGCCCCGGCCTTCACCCAGAAAGAACTGGAGAAACTGGTGGAAGGGGTCCTGCCCCTGTACGGCAGACTCTACGGCCGGCCAGAGGTACAGGTGAGTCCGGGTTTGGGGGGCACTGTGTGTGTAATGGATGGAATGGATTGCTCTGATGTGCGTTCCTGTGAGCCAGGATGGGGCTTGGTGCATTGAATGCTGCGTGCCAATGTCCTGCATGTCTGGGAGTACTGTCTATCCTATGTCTAACAATTAACCAGCTATTGCCATCGTGCAGGTGCCTGACCTCTGTGTTTCTGCTCTGTGTCTCCCTACTAGGTCAGCGCCCACCAGAACAGGGCACATTGGCATGCCATCGCCAAGGAGGTACGGACCCTGGGGGTCTACAACCGTCAGAGCACCCACTGTCAGAAGAGGTGGGAGGACCTACGGCGCTGGGCGCGGAAGATCAGTGAGGCCCAGCTGGGGAAGTCCTCCCAACGTGGTAGGGGTGCCCGTCGGGCACTGACCCCCTTAATGTGAAGGACCCTGGCGGTGGCATACCCAAACCTGGATGGGCGCTTGAAGGCTGCAGAGCAGTCACAAGGGGGTGAGTACTCCCAGCCAATACTTCAGCCTGGAAGGATGAGTGTGTGTGCGATAGGGCTCATTGGGCTTAGAGCAGGGTTCTGACTGGTGTCCAGCTACTGTCTGCTCCCCAAAGGGTGTAGGGGTGTCCCTGTCAGGTTTCATCTACCTCAGCTTCAATGCAATAACAGGAAATGGGTGTAGGTCACTATACTGCTCAGTAGTCAGGGCCATGGTCATGGGCCTAGTGCACGGTGCTGCCTGTTGGGTGTGTCTGCTGGGTAGGTATATGTCTGGCCATTGTGTATCAGCATTCAGCTACTTACAAGTGTCTCTGCTGTTTTGTCTCCCCATCCCTGTTCTCTTTTGTGTGTCTGGTACAGAATCAACATCAGTCGAGGCAGCTGAGGCACCGGCTAGTGGGGAGACAGCGGCCCACGGATCCTCTGAGGCAGAGACAACGGACGCCCAGGGGACCAGTGGGTGGGAGGGTGAAGGGACTTCCACCGGGGATTCTACTACCACTGGTGGTAGTGACTCTGAAACCTCCTCCGATGGGGGTCCTCTGGCGGTGGCGGACACTAGTGGACAAATCACGACCATGACATCTTCTGCCAAAACTCATACCATCAGTGCCCTCCGTTCTGCTCCCCACCGAGTTGGCTGTGCCTGCCCACCCAGAAAGCCCCAGGCACCTCCTCCCTTGCCCCAGTCAGCCCTGCTGCCTTCACAGAGGAGGCTATTGACCTCCTGAGAACCATCTCTGTAGGGCAGACAGCCATCGTCTATGCCATCCAGGGGCTAGCATCAGAGGTGCCGCAGACTAATGCCTATCTCGACAGCACTCACGGTGCCGTGTCTGCCCTACAGGGATTTTTTCAGGCTCTGGCCACCTCTTGGACTGCAGCCAGTTTCCCTGGCCATTCCGTCCCCCCTCCAACCTCCTCTATCCCTTCCAGCACCCCACTCCCTTCACCCTTCACCCGTCCAAGGCACTCATTCAGACATGCAGTCAAGCACTTCAACACACAAAAAACAACACAAAAAACAACAACGTCCACTTACCCCATTGTGGCCACCTATTCCGCCTCCCTGTCTGTCCCCTCTACATGCACACCCTCATGCACTGCACTGTCACTCACTGTTACTGCTCCTCTTCCTGCACTCACCACAATAGCAGACAGCCATACATGCACCCCATACACCACACCTGCACTCACCACCTCCACTGTAGTTGACACATGCAGCACACTCACCTGACTTGCAGACACCCACCCAACATACATCCACACTAGCTGTCTGTCTTCTCCCACTGTGTCCACCCTCCCACCTCCCAAAACACTCAAACGCAACAAGACACCCACCCATCAGACATCCACCACACCACAGCATACTGAGCAGTCACCGGCACCCACTACACACACACCTACACCTCATACATCAACTACCTCTGCCTCCACTCCCACGTCCTCATCCACGCCCACCCCAATTGCTCCCAAGAAACTATTCCTCAACCGTGTAGACCTGTTCGAGCCCACTGGCCCACCCCGTCTTGTCCCAAAACGTGCCCACCTCCTTGCCCTTTCCGCTCCTTCCACATTGCAGCCCACCCCGGTAAAGCCTTCCTATTCCCGTGCCCATTCTCCAATTAAGAAGAAGCCCCACTCTGAGCCTAAGGCATCCAGCTCCACCCGTGCCAAACAGCCACCACCCCCTTCTAAGGAAAAGCCCACCCCCCTCCAACCTCCTCACGCAAGTCAAAGTCCCACCCCTGTCGTAAATCCCCACCCCGCTCCCATTCTGTGAGGTGCCTGGATCCCCCATTGGTGCCCTGCTGAGTTGAGTACCCAGCACTTGTGGGAGTCAGGTGTGGCCAGTTGTGGCCAAGGAAAATTGACTTTTTATGGACTGGCCATTGCCCCTGTTTTCATCATTTCGCTCAGTGAGCTTCATAACAAAGTTTCTGTGTGGCCTGTGTTTGGGCTGCACGCAGTTCCACCCTGGTGTTTGTTTAAATAATTTATGGCTGTGGTGCTATTGTATGTCCTATGGCCAAGTTGCAGTGGTAATCGGTCAGGTACGTCCCTCTTGGTGTGGGGTGTCTGACTATTGCTGCTGGGCAGGGTTGGATGGGGCTTTGCGGGATGGGTGGAGTGGGTGGGCATGTAAATTTGCCCTTTCCTCCCTTGTTTTGTAGGTTGCGGTACTTACCGTTGTCGTCTTCATCGGCGGTCTTGGTCGTGTAGATATATGGCAAGGAGTAAGGCTGGCATGATATGCAGCTCTCTGTCCATGGCTGCCGCTGCATGTTTTGTTGAGATCCGGTGAGTGTTTCCTTCTATTTGTTTCATTTCCGCCTGGCTTTGTGTGGCGGTGGTTCCCGCCCCGCAACTGGCGGCGGAATGGTGGTTTATAATTTGATGGGCAGGTTGGGCCTTTGCGACGGCCTGTGGGTGGTCTCTGCCATCATCAGCGGGAATCCTTTCCTGGCGGTGGGTGGTGCGCGGGATGCGTGAGTTTCGTTTGGTTCATTATTTGGTGGTCCGGACCGCTCCTCTGTTGTCGGTTTCTGCCACCACTGCCGACGGTGAGGAACGGACCACCATGTTTATAATGAGGGCCATAGTTTTTGGGGCTCAATTTGTCTTATAGAGACAGAAATAACTATTCAAAGCAACCCTTCCACGATTTTCCAAAAAGGCAGCTATACTAGGGGAAAAAGAGGCATATATAGAATATATATAGAAATGGTTATTAAAAAATAATGTTTATCACTTCTGCTTTAGGCACATTTTCATAGTTCACTTTATTTATTTGTTTTGGCAATCGCTTGTGGTACATTTTCATACAGTTGAACAAGTTTTGCAAGTGTATGTATGTGTAAGTTCTGTGCATAGAGGCTTTAGAAATGTAACAGGTTTTAGCACCCCATCAATATCTTCCCAACCAAATTCACCCAGATCTTTCTCTACATATGCATGATCCTAAATATTTACACATCTTCTGATCAAGGAGGACTCTCTTTTAATGTGTCCATAAGCAGAATATGATGTCGGTCGAAGGTCACTTAGCAGGTCTGATCTTTTGAGCTTAGTGTACCAAAGATCGTCAAATGTGGGACAGTCAGAACTTGTTTTCCAAACAAGTATTAAGTATTTTTATATGTCTTTAAAGTCACATTCTTCTTTTGTCTCAGCAAATCCTTTTAGAAACTTCACAGGTTCAACATTTAAAGCTCCAAGCTTTGTTCCAACTTTGCTCAACATGCCTTGAAAAGAACACTGGGCATCTCTGGGTCATGATTCTTGTACAGAATACGAAGCAGGATTAAGTGTCTTTTCTCGCCTGTTCCAAAACGTATCCTTAACTCTGACAATCCTTGACTTGCATTGCAACAAATCTAAGCAGCACAATAATGACATCTGTGTCATTTGACAGAACAATGACTCGTTTGGAACCATTTCAAACAGCCCACTAAACATGTGGCACAACACGAAGCTGCCTTCAATTTGCTGATAAGGTCTTAAACAATATGGCCCGTACGTTTTGAATATAACTCTCCAGGCACTAACTCCTCATTGACAATCATTCCACTTAGCATTAGCAATGTTTTGGTGAGTTAACATCTCCAACTTTATCTTGCTCGATGTTGATGACTAGAATTTATCAAGTTGCACTGGTATAGGTGTCTAATTTTTTATGCAGGCAAGGTCAATTGTTCCTCTTGTGGACATTCATCTAATTCTCCCACATTTTTTGGCAGATTGTTCAAGATAACTATCAAAGACAATGTGTAGTTCTTGCAAGGTGCACTCTGACTTTGATATCAGTAGTATAGTCTGAACGACCTCTCCAAAGTTTTGCATGGATGTAATCTTGAGCATTTGCAGTTGTGACATATGGTCCACAACAACAGCAGTATTTAATGAGGACACCATTTTGAAATTAAATCCTTCTGTTGAAAGTTCTTGAATGAGTTTGTTTTTTTGTAACCTGTTTGTAGTGGTTGTTTGGATGAAACTCTTACTGTGGCAATTAAAGCGTGGAAGTTTAGCTTCAGTGATTATGTCAAACAGCTTTTTCTCTTTCAATACAAATTTCTCCTGCTTCAGTTCTGGGTATAGTTTCAATCCATGTTCCTGGACAACTAGTGAACATGTCTTTATATCGTTATCCACATATTGTTTAGTCAAAAGTTGTGTAGTGGCACAGTCTCACTCATTTCAAAGGGGTTTCCTTGCTGGTGCATGAAATGAAGAAGGCTAGCAACATGTTTATTAAGACAATGCCTTCTTTTTCCCACAAGTTTGTGGTGAGGAACAGTTTCACAATGGTGCATCAATTTTGAATTTGTCATTGTAGGAAAGTACTCTCTTTTTGGCATGGTAACCCCCCACTTTTTGCCTGCTGTCAGTTTGTGTTGACTGTTTTCACTGCGATCCTGCTAACCAGGACCCCAGTGATTGTGCTCTTTCCCTCTAAATGTGATTGCTTAGGACTTTGCACACACCACAATTGGCATACTGGTGTCCCCTAATAAGCCCCTAGTATATGGTTCCTAGGTGCCCAGGACATTGGGGCACTAGGTGTTTCAGATGGGCTGCAGCATGTATTATGCCACCCATGGGAGCCCATGCAAAATGTGTCTGCAGGCCTGCCATTGCAGCCTGCATGAAAAGGTGCATGTACCCTTTCACTACAGGTCACTGCACCAGGTCACTGTAAGTCACCCCTATGGTAGGCCCTCATAGCCCAGAGGGCAGGGTGCAGGTACCTGTGTGTGGGGGTACCCCTGCATGAGCAGAGGTAACCCTACAAACTCCAGCACCATTGCACTGGACTTCATAAGTGCAGGGAAGCAATTTCACCCATGTACTGGACACAGATCTGGACCTGTGTCCACCTATATAATGGTAACTCTGAACCTGGGCATGTTTGGTATAAGATATGTTGGAATCATACACCAGTACTGTTGCCAGAATTGGTTGTATGAGTTTATGCTCTCTGGGGTCTCCTTACAGAACCCTATGCATAGGTACTACAAGTGTTCTGGGGTTTTCAGGGCGGCCCATGCTGCTCCCGCACCTCAGACAGGTTTCTAACCTCCTGCTGCTTGACCAGCTCAGGCAGAGGAAGGCAGAACAAAGTATTTCCTGTGGGAGAGGGAGGTAACACAGTCTCCCTTGGAAATGGATGTTACATGGCTAGGGAGGGGTAACCTCCCCAAGCCACTGGTATGCTTTGAAGGGCACATCTGGCATCCTCCTTGTATAAACTGGTTTGCACCTGTCCAGGGACCCCTGGTCCCTTCTCTGGTGTGAAACTGGACAAAGGAAATGGGAGTGACCACCCCACTGTCCATCACTACCCTAGGAGTGGTGCCCAGAACTCCTCTAGGTGGCCACTGGATTCTGCCATCTTGAATCCTGGGAGCATCTGAGTGGCCAGGTCAGGCAGGTGATGTCACAGCCCCCTCCTGACAGGTGGTCACCCTGCTAAGTGACCAATCCCCTTTCCTGGGATATTGAGGGTCTTTCTCTTGGGTGGGTCCTCAGATTCAATGTACAAGATTCCAACAGAACTTCTCTGCATCGTTTACTTCATCTTCTGACCACTGAGACTGCAACAGGACTCTCCAGGAACTGACAATCTGCAACTACAGCGGCGACTCCGCGCTGCAACTTTGTTTCTCTGGCTCCTTCCAGCAACTGCAACATTTACCCACCTGTGCATCCTCTGAGGGTGATGAATCTTCAGCCTGCACAAAAAGAAAGATGGAATAGCCCTTGGAGTGAAGGAGTCACTCCCCTGCATCCGCAGGCGCTAACTGCAGCGAAAACCAGCTGTATGGATATTCTCTCCTCCGGAGCTGTGAGACGGGAAGCCCTTGCATCTCCTTGCAGGACAGTACACCTGTGCACTGCAACTCTTGCAGCTACCAAGGCATGTTTGTCCCTCCTCCAAGGGATCTTCAGTCACCGTGTAGCCCTGGCCTCCAGCACTTCTGCCTGCTGCTCCAGCGACATGGGACTCCTCTTCAGGTGTTCGGAGTGGGCCTCATTTAAACTCCTGTGCCTGCTGCCAGTGGGTGGCCTGTCGGGGATGCCTTCTCTTCTTGTGACTATTCCAGTGCTGAGGGTCACCCTGGACTCCCTTCCTTGGGTCGAGTTCTGGTCGAGTTCTGGTCCTATTCAGCCTTGCAAGTCTACTTCTCCAATGATAAAATAAACAAAAAAACACACATTAAAAATGAAAATCTCTGGACAACACTTTTTTATGGAGGTATATCAAAGGGCCGGGACTATGGCAGGATACAGAAAATTCCTATCTTCCGACTTCATGAAGCCTGCATGAGTGACACTGCTCAAGGGCCTGCTGTATCCACACATCTCAGTGGCTTCTGGGACCTGACACAATAGGAGGGGGGTTGATGGGGATGATGCATCATCAGTGGATGACAAAGATTTATCTTTAGGGTCTTGCTTCCTACTCTGTGGTGGCATTTGCCTCAGAGGCGGCCAGTGATTACAAAGAGGTGAGACATGCCAGGTTCCATGAAAGGTGGCAAAGCACAAGCTGCCTAGATTTGAGAATTGAGGCTGAGTAGGAGAGTAAGAGCAGAGAGGTTAGCGGGGGAAGCTGGAATCTGATGGTGGGACCCGCCACTGACAATACAGAGAAGGAGGGCACTGGTGGGCCATAAAATCTGGGCACAGTTGTGTAGACAGAGCACCAAGTGGGAGTGGGAGCGATGCAGTACTTTGGGATCCAGGCAATAAAGGTGATTCCCTCATCACATAAATACACACAGAACACCAGGAGCTTTCAAAATGAATGCACTCTCTCTGACCCTCCCACTACTTTACCAAGAAAGAAATATCGGGCATGAATGGTTCTCTCTGCAATTTGAAAATTTAGAACATAAGAGGGACAAAAGGGAAAACTGACAGGCCATAGGAAGGGCCTAGGTGATTCACTTGTTTTCCCTCTTTGGTAAGCAATTATGATTACTGGCTCCCTGTGCTTTTGTGACCCAATGAGTAAAATACAACTTAAGTAGCAAAGAGGAACCCATTGTTGATATTCAGGGAGGGGCAGTAGTCACAAACATAATAAGAATGTGCCAAAAACAACACAAGTGTGATAGAAAACAGTGAGCACACAAAATGATTACAAATGTACAGGGCCTTAAACTGTAATGATCGTTAGAAAGATCTGAGTAAACAAGATAATGCACTAGGGTACCCACTTTTGTAGGTAGTCAAAATTCCAATATGATGCTCCTACAACAACACACTAGCTCCACGATGATCCCCAATAGGTTGCCAAACACAAACTGCTTTGGGAACCAACAAGACTCTAAATTCATGCTCCAAAATGTATGAAATACAATCACAATTCAAGATTGCCACCATATCCAAAATCCCACTTATCAAGTGATTCAAGTTAGTAATTTATGTCAAGTGTTCACTCCCACACAAGCCAGCTCTTGTTGGATTCTGAACATCTTCACATCTTGCTCTCAAATTGGTGTCAACACTTAAACATCATTTAGACTTATTTCCTATAACTCTACAATTACTAACACCAGTATATTGTGTAATTGTGGCCATACTTAGGTTTTTCAGGGATATCTTTCTGAAATGTCTTTATATCCGAAGGGCTTGACCTTTTTGTGCTGGCTTCCTCTAGTTTCCTCTACACCATAACACTTCCATTTAACCATGTATTGAAATTTTCAATCTGAATACATTTTGTAGCTGGGTCTAACATGGAAACATGAAACACTTGGTGGGTTTTCATTGTCTCTGGTAATGTCAATCAATCCATCAATCAGAATTTATAAAGTGTGGCTAATCACCCGATAGGGTATCCAGGCGCTTGCAGGTCCCGGAGGCTTATTCGATCAGCCAGGTCTTCAGGGCCCTTCGGAATTCAGGAAGTGAGTTGATGGTCTGGAAGTGGGTGGAGAGGCTGTTCCAGGTATTTGCTGCAATATGAAAGAAGGAGCGTCCTCCCCTTCTGCTTCGGTAGATGCGGGGAACATTGGCAAGTAAATGGGAGGCAGAGCGTAGTCTTCTTGACGGTTTGTAGAAGTTCAGGCAGTGGTTAATGTACATGAATCCTTGGTTGTGTAGAGCCTTGTCAGATTTATATCCTCCAGACTAATCACTTTACTTAAAGAAAACGGTCCAATAAATCTGGGGTGAAATTGTCTTTTACCATGCAGTTTTATATAACTAGTGGAAAAGGCTATACTGCATCTCCTATCTAATACTGAGGGTCTTTGCTTGATTTTTTTATCTGCCTGTATCCTTATGCTTTGTTTGGCTTTTGTTGATTTGTCAATTACACCCTCACAATGTTTATCTCATTTCTGAGTTTTTTCTTCAACAAAGAGATAACTAAAACTTGTGAGTGGGATATCACCCAAGTGATGTGGATGGAATCATGCATGATAAAAAAAAGTTGACCAGAAGACGAATGAACAATTATATTGTGAGAAAACGTAACCAACCACAAATGATCTAACTAGGATTTCTGATCTTGGATATATCATCATCAATAGGTTTCTACCTCCTGGGTAATTCTTTCAAATTGACCATCTGTCTAGTGATCATATACATATGACAGCCTCATTTCCAATTTTTTTTTTATAAAACTATTTCCAAAATCTGGCGATGAACTGATTTCCATGATCAAAAACCACAACTCTACTGTGGGTAACCCATAAAGTTTTACTACATATTGTAAAACCAGAAGACTTGTCTCTGATGTAGCCCTTTTATGGGTATGTGATGGATCGTCCTTGAACCCTTTTTCTGATGGAAGATCTGCAATACCATCCATGGAAATCATGCCAAGGTTGTTTGGGAGCTTCCAATTGTTGTAACAATCCCATTTGCATATTGTGATCAAAACCTGTTTCTGGTGCAAGTAAGTACCACAAGAGGAAGCATACTCCTTTAAATCTATATGTTTTCCCACCAAAATTGTTTTGAAATTCTCTTAATGTCTGATTTATAATCTCCACTGTAAATTAATGAGCCACTGGTTAAATTGTGGTAACTATTTCTCAATTCTCCGTTTATCAGTCCAGGTCATCATAAGACATATTTCTCTTGATACTCTCTGAAATGGATAACATAATAATTTTGTTTTCCCGGTCTAAAACATATGACACAATTATAGTGTTGCATAGGCTCTCATGATCCTAATAAGGCTACTAGATTCGGTTGGCAGAATCACCTGAATTGTGGGGAACTGGGTCCAATCCCACATCATGTGACAACTGTCTGCCTAATCTGGGCTTTCTAGTTAACTAGCAGCGCCTCATCTCTGTCCAAGAGCAGGGATGATTGTGGCAACCGGGCAAATGACAGAAATGACTCCTGAGGGGAATCGTAGTTGATCAGATCTCATCCTTTTCTCTCAGTTACATTAGTCTAACATATGCAAAGACAAACAGAGGCAGAGAATGGTTTAATAAGGTTTTTTTGAATTAACTGCATCTTAGATAAAATGACATGAATTGCAATAACTAGGATGATAAAACATATTACAAGCAAAATGGTAACAAGAAGAGTGAAACCCAAGAACAGTCCCACCATACTGTCATTATGCGTAATAGATGTGGTTCGTACCTAAGCTATGTTATAGCACAGTTTGGTAAGCCCTAATCCGCCCTTCAGGTTTCCCCCCGGGATGACATCATCCCCATACCTGAGCAAGGAAGCCTCCCCATGTAGGCCAGGGATCCGGTAGTCTAAATAAACAGCTTTAGCGAAGGCAATTAGCATGCAGTTGTGGTCATCTGGCTGGAATCTCCCTCTAGTGTGTATGGGACAGTGAAGTGTTTTTATAATAAAACCGCTGACTTTCTGAGAAAATGTCTCCACGTAAGGATGTGTATGTTTCTGTGAATATTGGAGACACAGCATACCACTTTGCTGGCAAACCTATCTGGCTGCAGCCTTGAGGGAAGCACAATATGAAAAGAATGACCTGCTAGAAGCACAATGCTTTTTTAAATGAAAGAACAAATAGGCCTATGCTAGAAAAATAAAACAAAGCTGAATAAAATGTAACTGGGCTAAAGTGTGCAAACAGCAGGCCTAGTTGCTAAAATAACATGTCTAAAACATGGCTAAAATACCTATACAACAATATAGTCTGAGAAGAATAGTGACCACCTCATAGGTCTCTCTGTTAATGCTTTGGCTGATCATAAAACAACAAATTACAGTGCTCTGTATAAAATGTGACTGGAACCCGTGTTCCAAACAAATAATGTCTCCATTTTGTGATGGCCACTTTTTCTAGCCAATAGTTCTTTCTCAGAAATAGCATAATTCCTTTCTGCGTTAGACAGTTTTCAGGACACATAAGTTACTGGATGTGCTTGACATGTATCTGGGTGTCTCTGGGATAATACTGCACCTAACAGCATTTCTGATGCATCAGCTTCAACAGAGAAAGGTAGATTAGTGTCAGGATGTCTAAGGACCATCTTTGAAATAAACCCGTATTTTAGTTTTTGAAAAGCTTCTTCTGCCCCCTGATTCCTCTTAAAAAGAACCTCTTTTTTAATAGTCTAGCAATGAGTTATATAACTTGAAAATAATTCTTTATAAAACATCTGTAAATGTTTGCAAAGCTGAAAAACTCTGAAGGTAATTTGCTGTCTTTGGAAAAGGCTAAACAATTATGGCCTCAATCTTCTTGATATCCATCTTTAAGCCATCAGGAGGCATCACAAATCCTAAAAATGATCTCAGAGATACATGAAACTCATATTTTCAGCCTTTGAATATAAATGATTTTCTTTACAATTTTTGTAGTACTCTGCATACAGGCTAAATGTGTTTCTGTCTGTCTTTTTAAAATATTAAAATATCATCAATGTAAATAATAACAAAAATGTAAAAAACATTCTCTGAGGTTGTCATTACTATAAACAGACCCATGTACAAACCAAATGGCATAAAGTGATATTTATAAAACCCAAATTTGGTATAAAATACTGTCATCCCCCTCACAAAGACTTATCAAATGATAATCACCTATAAGCTCAATATTCGTAAAACTCTTATCATTCTTGATCTGATTTAATATTACTGAGATCAAAGGAAGGGGTAATGAGTTTTAATGGTATCTTTGTTCAAGCTACAATAGTAAATAAAGGTAAGAACATCTCCCTTTTTCCCGGGCACAAAAAACAAATGCCAAGATACAGAAGATTGTGACTGTCTAATAAAACAATTTGCCAGACATTTTTCTATGTATTGTTGTGTTGAGTCTCTTTATCTGTTAATGCTTATATTTTGGTGAAAGACAATTTGACCTTGGCTCAAACTCAGTTGTATAATCATACCCTCTGTAGAAGGTAACTGTCCCGCTTGCTAATTATAAAAAATGTCTAATAAGTGAGGGTACTCCTCAGGATTTTTTTTTAAGTAAATCAGTCTCTTCCTTAGGTTTTATATACAGACACCATGGCTATCCTTTGTAAATGAGTTCTATTGTATTTTTTAATTTTCATTTAGGAGCCTGTAATGGGGCGCTAACCCTGACCACCGAGGAAGATGGAGGGTAAAACCCCGAACCGCCGGGTCAATGCCCTGGGGAGACAGCTGAGAATGCTACGTCTGCATGCATCAGGATGCGCACTGACGTACAAGGGCTGCAAGTAGAAAAAGATTAGATTGACAGGGAGAGAGTTAAGCGAGGAGAGAGCTGGTGTGAGGGGAAGGATGGAAAGAAACAGCAAGTTTTCAGCTAGGAGGAACGGCTGTCAGCTGTTCGAAGAAGACGCAGAACAACCAAAGAAAACCGAGGAAAGAGTAGAAGCTCCCGGAGAAACCCAGAAACCCGCCATGTACCTCCAGGGACGTGGCTTTATCAGGTACGCCGTAGCTTCTGTTGTCGAATATCTCTGTTGTGGAGGATGAGAAGGAAGTCTGTGGGGATCGTGGGGAACGTTGTCCCAGAGGCCAATCAAGACTAACTCACAGGGCTCAGACCTTACCACAAGGGAGACGCTTTGACGTATGCTGGCTGGCTTGTGTCTATTTGTCACAAAGAAAAGGGTGGGGTCTCACAGTTTTTTTGTTTTCCCTGTGCACAAAGGTCCCACTCACACAAGATTCCCCCTCCCCTTTATTTCTTGTGCATGCATACAAGATAACCCAATCACACTTACCTGAAACTTGGTCCTTTGTTTCTTATCCCCATGTACCCAGGCTTTGAACCTCGACGAGGACCGGAGGGGACCCTGGGAAGAGACCAAGGAAAAGAAAGTCAATAAAAAGGAGAGAGAAAGCACACATAAGAAAATGTTAAAACCACGAAACACCCTGCAAACAGGAACCAAACATTGAGACCTACATTATTTTTTTGTTATTTATCCTTTCTGAGATAAAACATTTAAAAAAGTGCTGTGAACCAAATAGAATAAAAATAGGTTTTCCCTGTCAAATAACATCCCTCACTGGCCTCACTGTATTGTAGGACCTGGGTAAAGTAGTGCCCTCACTGGCATCGCTGGTACAGAGCCAAATATCATTGTTAGGTGATTTCAGTTCCTGTCTGTCACAGTTCCCTGTTTCTCATTTACTGATATGATAAGACTAGATTTATGTTATTATTTGGGGTGTTGGGTGAGGGGGCTGTGTGTAGGATTAGTACATGTTGATTAGTGTGTTGGTATGTAGTGTGCTGGAAATTGGGTTACCGGTTGAGGAGTGTGAAATCCTGCTCAAGCAGTAGCCACAATGTATGTCAGGGTGAAGTCACAAACAACCCCAATTTAACCTGTGCTTAACCCTCTGGTATCTTGGCACAAATGTAATGAGAGCATGCAGGCACATGATTTACAATCTCTCAGTCTGATGGATCTCTTTAAGTTGAATTGAAATGCGAACGGAAGTTAGCAATCATAATACATTTAAAATCTAGTGAAACCCATTTCACTGCACAATAAACACCAGGAATCAGTGACTAAAGTTAAAAGATGTATTTCATATTACTAATCAATCCAGTATAAAAGAATGTCAGGAATATATTCAAAAGATTCAAGATTACAGCTGGCAAGCGGAAATTTTGCAACAAGTTTAATCTCAATAAGATAAGATACAAAATACTAACAGCCACTGCAATACAGAAACTGATAATTAGAAATAGGTGTTCCACAAAGAAACAGTGATTCTCTCTCCTGAACATGAAATAGTTCTAAAAATCATGTAATTTGGGTTTTTAAATTAGGAATAAAGATGGCTTGTAGAAGGGGTCTCAAGAGAATTCAGAAATGCAAGAAGGTGCCAGCATAGTGAAAACTACAGTAGAAAAACGTTTTCTAGAAAAAGAAATGTGCTTAGCATAAAGCTTCACACTTGAAAGAATAAAAGGAAGCAGAGAGGTCTGTACCCCTTGAAGTCTAAGGGAATCTGCTCTAACTCCTAACAGTGTGAACATTCGCTAAAACAAACAAACAGAAACTTCAGTAACATTCATATCTCCTCTCACCCCACCAGAAACCAATCATTTTGCTTCTTGTGGTATGCATCTGCAATATCACTTGAGCTTCCCATCCCTCAGAACTTAGACAGTTACTGCACCCTTGAGCATCTATCATTCCTAGGAGACGATGGATAGGAGGTCTGCTCATTAGGTCTCCACGGTCCTTACCAAGATTTTTCTTCTCAAACCTTACTATCAGTAAACCAATACATGTAACAATACTCCTTTCTCTAGCTAATGAATTCATGAGAACGCTCCTGCAAAAGAAAGGACACACTGACCAAGCAAAATATATTTCAAATTGATGCCTTTAATCAGGCTAACTTTAACTAAACTTTTAATGTACATTTCAGATTCATGATTATGCATGCACATGTGTAACTTTCGAAATAGATGCAAAACGTGAATAATAGAATGCATGTTTACTTATGCAAATATAACTTGAAGTGCACATGTAAAATGTGAATAATGAATACATTTAAGCACATTTAGATGAACATAAGTGCACACATTTATAAAGCTTCCATTTCTCAGTGGTTACATTTCACTTATGCATTTGAATGTTTCACACATGTTAATATTAATAAGGAACACACTAAATATAATGTCAGAAATAAATGTGAATGTGCCCAATGATGGTGTGTAAAGGATGGAGTCTGAATTGCACTCCTCCAGTCCCCCCACTGATAGCAATTTTAGCTATCACAATAACACACATATGATTCTTATCAGGTAACATCAAGTCAACGCCTTGGCGTTTTTAACAACTTTTGTCTTGTATTTTCTAGAGGGTTCATGTCACCATAAAATCTACACTGATTCTCCCACATCTCCATATCCCTTCTAGTTCTTTTCAATCCCTTTGCATGTTGTTCTTTCTTCCATGTTTTTACACTGTCAAAGTGGATTATTAGTAGGTGCAGGTAGGCACCTACAGCTAGTAATAAGGCCATAATCACACACAAGGTCCAGTCTAGGTCTCAGTAAATGAATCCTTGCTCAACCCTTGGAAGATTGACATTTGAACAGTCAGGCTTAACGTAGGGGGCAGGTGTGTAAAGCATTTAATACCAACAAAACAGTAAATTACTAAAACATAACACAGAATAAAAATCCAACACCAATTTATAAAAATAGGAAATATTTGTATGATTAAAATGACACCACAATGACAAAAATCTAATCTAGGGGACAAGATGTATGACCTTTTAAAGATTAAAAGTAAAACTAGCTGCTAGAAGCAAATAGCGCTCAAAGAGTTAAAAAAAGGTTGCGCTGGACTGTGACAAAGTCAAGAGTACAGACCGCCCCAATGTAATACTTTTAAACTTACCTCCAGATGTATTCCTTGATGTAGGATAGTGGTCCACAGCACCAGCCAAGGGTCAGAAGCTCTGGTTTGCCTCTTGGGATCTGGGACTAAAACGTCCAAGTACGATCCAGGTGAAGCTTGTCCGCTTGAGTTGTCCTTGTTGTTGATGTTGCAGGTAGCCCTTCCAGCACTTTTCTACCTGTTGCTGATTAGGGAGTCCACTCATTATCCTTTAAGACAGGCAAAGTCCTTTTGTTCTGAAGCCTTGTAAGTGCAGCAGATGCAGTCTTTATTAGTGCAGTCCTCACTTGTGCAGTCCAAGGGTCCAGCACAGCAGTCCTTCTACTCCAATCGTTTCTTTAGGTTCTTTGGGGTGGTGCAGCACCAATCCAAGGTTCTTGAATCTCGGAGTTGCTCCTTGGACATTAGGACTACATTTCCAACAATGCACATGACCAAAACCTTGAGTCAACTGAAGACTGTCAAGCTGGGCTCCTCTGACAGAAGTTGGTCCAGGTGTCTCTTTGTAGCTTCTTTATACCTGTCACTTACTGGGAGTACACTCCTGAACCCTTTAGAGGCCAGGCAAAGTCCTTACTTGTGAAGAGCAAGGTGTCCAGCAGGTACAATCCTTGTGAGTGCAGTCCTTCTTGATGCAGACCAGGAGTTCAGCTGGGCAGTCCTTCTTCTTCTTCTTGTTACAGGCAGGGATCTCAGTTGCTGGGCAGCTCTCTCATATTTATCTATGCTTCTGGGGTGACAAACAGGGGGGCACCCCTGACCAATGGGGCACAGGGTACCACCCTCAGGTATGACAACTTCCTCCAAAGTGTGGCATATTCCTGTCCCAGAAAACACTGTTCTTTAAAATCTAAAATGGAGAAAATCTCTCCTGGAGCTTAAGGTCTGGCTAACCAAACCTACTGGTGTGGCTAACTTTCCCTAACAATCCCCTTCCAGCCCCTCTGATAATTCAGTTACCGGGCTCCCATCTGGCTGGGGGAGCAGGAAATGGGAGAGGTCTGGTTTCTGCCCCAGCTGTCTTTTTCCCTTTGACAAGCAGTTTGGCTACTTAGTCCCCTTCCTGCTCTGGCATTTGCTGCTGCAGATCTCCTCCCACCAGATTTCTCCTTTGCCTCAGCCCAGGCACCTTCATACCTCATTAAGACAGCTTGGCTCAGCCTGTCAAAGGCTGGCCAATTAGGAGAGACTATAGAAGGCTGGAGTTTGGCAAACCAGAAAATCAAGTTCCATAACTTATTTTCTGTCATAGTTATAGTAAAGCCAACCTTGGATTCATTCTAACTAATATTGTGACAATTTGAAGCATCGCTGTAGCTCACTCCTGTTAATAGTTAGACTGTATTAAAGTTTAATACAGCCTCCCCATGTTAGCTGACAGAGCTCATTTACTGCAATGGAGAAAAATGAAAATTGCAGTTTTTTCTCCTCACCAGACCTTATACAGTGTCTTTTTTAATGTCCCTGCTTAAAGGCACAAGGCACCCAACCCCTGGGCCACCTAGGGGACACCATGGGGTGACTTACATGTAAACATAAGGAAGTTATAAGAATTTACATGTATTTTTTAATTTAAAAGCAGCCTTCAAAGTAGGACTCACTTTTAAAATTATAGCAGGCCATGCAGCAGTGCACATTTAGATGCATTAAATCTGCTGGGCCTCTAAACCTACATGCCCTATTATATACTAGGGACTTACAGGTAGGGTGTCAGTATCAATTATAATTGCATCTAATTATCATGTACTTTTAATCAGAGCATATGCCCTGTGTGTGGTTAGCAGAGCCCAGGGCACAATCAGAGTCAGAAAAGCAACATCTAGCAGTCAAAATAAGGGCATCACGTGGGAGGACACTGCATAAAAAGTCCTGATTTCTCACATGCACATTTATATCCTTTAAAGATAGTGAACAGACATATCACACAGATGGTGATAATGATAAGAGATCTCAAGATAGAACCAACTATTCCAGCTCCTAGGTTTCCAAACCCTTTGCCATTTCTCAAAATCCATTCCTGGCTCCTTCTCAAACACATGTAACTTATAATTCTTTCAAGTCTCCCTTCAGGCTGGTAGTGTTCTTAACATATGTATTTATATCCTCACTCTTGCTATGGATATAAGTACAGCATTACTGGACCTTAAACATCTTCTTGCAGACTCCGTACTTCTTCACAAGAAGGATGTCTAATGCAAGATGATTCTGCAAAACAATGGATCTCACAGCTATTATTCCAGTAGCTATAGCTAATATGGAACTTGCTGTACTTATGGACAACTTACCCACTATTACGGACAATTTGCTAATGTTTAGATCATTCAAGACTACTCACACAGATGCAAATACTGCTCCAAAAATGTCTCCCACTGTTTCAGCACCACTACTACTTCGTGTAGTTGTAATTTTTATTTCCCATACAGGATCATTCAAATGTTCCACATGATACATTTCTGGAAAGACTATACCAAAATAATATGTACTATACCATCCATTGGGCAATTTGAAGTATTCATGTTCCCACAAATATAGGAGTCCAGGAACAACAGGAATAACAGGATTCCACATTTTTCCACCGATAAATCCAGGACATTTACGAAGGCTTCCAGAACCAAAGCCCACCCGCACCGCCCACAAATACAACCATGGACCTAGCACGATACCAGATCCTGGACTCCTGGACCCCCATCACCAAAGAGGACACCCAGAGAATAATGAAATCCCTCCACTTGAGAGCACCCTCAGATCAGTGCCCTCATCACATCTTCAACCTGGCCAGTGCCACCATAGCACCTGAGCTCTGCCAAACTATCAACCGATCCTTTGAGACCGCCACCTTCCCATCAGACTGGAAGCATGCCAGATCAACCTGCTACTCAAGAAACCCACCGCCGAGCCAAGGGAGCTGAAAAACTACAGACCCATCTCTATGCTCCCTTTCCCAGCCAAAGTAACGAAAAAGGCTATCAACCAGCCACTCATGATTTCCTTGAGACACACTAAATACTATACCCATCCCAATCCAGATTCAGGAGCAACCACAGCACCAAGACAGCACTCCTAGCAGCCACTAATGACATACATGCCATTCTAGAACACAGAGGCACAGTCGCACTCATCTTCCCCGACCTCTCCACCGCATTTGACACCGTCTCCTCCTCCACCCTCTGCACCAGACTTCACGATGCCATCCTCCACGATAAAGCACTGGAATGGATCAGGTCCTTCCTCACCAGAAGAACACAGAGTGTCAGAATACCGCTGTTCACGTCAGAACCCAAATAAACATGCTTTTCAACATCTACATGGCCCACTAGCCACATCATCAAACAACACAAGCTAAACATAATCTCCTAATCCGATGATACCCAACTGATCCTTTCGCTGTCTGATGACCCTGTAAAGGAATTTTCACAATGGGGTGAGAGCAGTCACCTCCTGGACGAAAGCCAGCTGCCTCAAATTCAACTCAGACAAGATGGTGATCCTCGTAAGCTGCTCCACCCCTTTCATCTGGAATGACTCCTGGTGGTGCATTGGAGAACACCCCAGCTCCCACAGACCACACATGCAATCCGGGTCATCATACTCGACTCCTCTCTATCCATAACCCGCCAAGTCAACACGTCTTGTTGTCATGCTTCCACATCCTCCAACTCCTTCGAAAGATCTTCAAGTGGATTTCCTCAGACACGAGGAAGACAGTCACCCACGCACTCATCATTAGTAAACTGGGTTACGGCAACACACTGTCTGCCGACATCACCAAGAAACTTCAAGACTACAAAGAATCCAGATTGCAGCCACCAGACTCATCCTGGACATCCCCTGACACAGCCACATCTCCTCCCACCTCTAAGACCTACACTGGTGCCCAGTCAACAAGTGCATTACATACAAACTTCTGATCCACACATACAGGGCACTATACAACATAGGGCTGGCATACCTCAACCACCGGCTCACCTTCTACGTACCCAAAAGACAACTACGTTCTTCCCAGCTCACACTCACAGCCGTTCCCAAGATCCAGAAAAGCACAGCGGGAGGAAATCCTTCTCCGACCTTGCAGCGTGGACATGGAAAACGCTACCTCTCAAGCTCAGGCAAACCGCATCAGTGAAGCAGTTCAGGAAGGACCTCAAGTCCTGGCTCTTTGACTGAACAGCAACCCCACCAACAGCGCCTTGAGACACCATGGGCAATTTGCCGAGCTTTAGAAATCACTGATTGATTGATTCGCTCCTTACATTAATAAAGACCAATTTTCTTCGTAGTCAAAAATATGGTCACAATCCCTTCTACCTTTGTATTTAGTGTGAACAACTGTCTTGATTCCACGCACACAGCATTGTCAATCTAAAAGTAGTGCGGGCATAACTCCTAAGTCTTGATGTTTCACTTTCCCCTTAGTCCTTCATATCTCTGGTCCCATTCTGTTTTCTTCTTTGCATCTATTTCTGTTTTCCTGTCTTCTGTCAAATCAAAAAATTTCTTCTCAACCTTGGCTACAGAACATTTCATATGGTATCAACGAGCATAGGCCGTGTATAGTGTCAGAATTGGTTTAAAGAAACTGTCAGCCATTTCCATTGTCTTAGCACAGGGTGATCCTTCCAATACTTAAACAAGGGAACTTCAGAAAGTACCAAATCGTAATTCAAAGAATAATATTGAAAATATCCCTTTCCATACAAAAGCCTCAACACAAGACAACACAACACCGTATGTAAGAGGAATGTGGTGATAGGTAATTCCCTCTGCTGCTCACTTAGACACCCTCTTGCAGACATAGCAGTCCTTTGCATCCATAATGTCAACATATTCATCAAGCAATTTGAAATAAGCATCTGAAGAATAATCTCCTCTAGATAAATGTACATGCAAAACTTTATAACCTAATGCGTTCAAGCTATTATCTGTAGGACTCAGGGTAACCTTCGGCTTAAACTCAGCTACTGTGGATAATGTAGGTGAAGATGTTCCTACAAGAAAAACAATTTAGTACTGCAACAGTGACAAATAACACTCCTACCAAGATGAGACTACGGGGGGTTATTCTAACTTTGGAGGAGTGTTAATCCGTCCCAAAAGTGACGGTAAAGTGACGGATATACCACCAGCCGTATTACGAGTTCCATAGGATATAATGGACTCGTAATACGGCTGGTGGTAAATCCGTCACTTTTCTGTCACTTTTGGGACGGATTAACACTCCTCCAAAGTTAGAATAACCCCCCGTAGTCTCATCTTGGTAGGAGTGTTTTGGGACGGATTAACACCTCCTCCAAAGTTAGAATAACCCACTACATCTTTTATTATTATTTGTTTCAATGGCTCCTCTAAAATCAGACTGTTGAGTAGAAATTAGCAGCAGAGTCTGTATGTTTCTACTTGTGCGTACGGCCAAACAAAGTTCATACGATGTGCAATAACATTATTCCAAAGTCTTTGTTAGTCTTTCCAAACCCTACTCTATCATCTTTTAAATGACACCCTTATGCTCTTTCTGCCGCCTCAGGTCTGGGGAATCTTTTTAAGTGTGTTTATACAATTCCCTTTCTATTATTCTTAACAAAGCACAGGTTAAAGTTCAATTCAAATGATTAGGTGCGTATTATTCCAAATTGGTTTGTTCAATGAGAGTGCAGGTTTAAACTCAGTTCAGGTTACACTTCATGGTCACGGACGTTCAACTAGGATCTCACTCTGGTCCTCTGAATCACAGGTTAACCCTTCACTTTCATTTCTAGCAAAGTATGTCCTTTCAGGGTAAGAGTACCTCCGCCATGGCACTTCAGCTCTTTTTGATCTCCTGAGTAGAGGTTCTTCACTTTCACTGTCACTCAGACCAGAGTCCTCAGTATCCTCCAGGACAGTACTCAGTCCTCATTCTCACCTCTCTCTTTCGTGCCTTCTCAATCAACGGTCTTCAGTCTCAACTCAACGTGACACAACACTAGGCCCTTCATCAGGGTCTGAGTCCGGCTCAGGTAGAGGTTCAGGCCAAGGCTGCTCAACTCTCAGTTCATCAAGACCCCCTTCAGGCTGAGGATATGCTGTCACAGGCTGTTGTCAAGTCTCAGTACCCTGTGCTCCCTCTTCTCTCTGTCTGTATGTTTTAGGTTCTACTTCAGGGAGAGGTACTGTCATCTCATCAAGAGGGCACTCTACTCTATGGGCTGCATGAATCCAGTTGGTAAGACCCCCACTCTTGACAGCAGCATTCGTCACAAGGATGACCTGATATGGTCCATGCCACCTAGGCTCCAGACACGCCTTCTGAAAGTGTTTCATCACCAAGACCCAGTCACGAGAGTTGAGGTCATGACACTTCTCCAGATGTGGAGAGACAACAGCAGCTTCAACCTGGGGGGACACATAATGGACCACATCAGCTAGTCCCTTGCAATAGTCAGTAACCATGTCATCTATAATGTTCACAAGCACATTTACAGGTCCTACAGTCTGTCTCATTGTTCTCCACTTGATTATCTCATGTGGGAACAATGCTGTTTTTCAGTCAGAAACACTGCAAAGACTCATCAGTACAAGAGGCAAAGCATCAGGACACTTCAGAGATGTTGATGCACACACCATGGTCAATCTGGCTTTCAACGTTCCATCTGCCTGCTCGACAATGCCAGAAACATCTGTCTGATAACTGCAATGTAGACTCTACACCATTTGTAATGCTGCACACAACATTTTCAGGACATCATTATTTAAATGAGTCCCTCGGTTTGACTCCAGAGAAGTCAGGAAACCAAGGTATTATCTCCTTCAACAACAACTTGGCTACTGTGAGACTGTCATTTCTCCTGGCTCGATGAGTTTCCACCCAAGAAGATCCACACAATCACCAGGATATATCTCAGCTGTGGCACACAGGCACTTGGATGATGTCCATTTGCATTCTGTTGAATGGCCCTTATGATCTTTCTATGTGGCTCAATGTTGCTGGAGCTCATTTCCCTACTTTCATCTGCTGACACAACATATCTTTGACACAATTCCTCAGTCACCAGTCTAAATCATGGGTTAAATCAATGTTGTCTGAAAACCTGACCATGGCATCCCTCCAAATTTGTGTGGGTCCATGGAAATGTCTTGCCATTAGGGACAGCATGCTATCTGGTAACACTGGCCTGACATCTACAGAAACCTACATATCATCATCTCTCTTCACACAACCTGCTCTGATCTAACCCTAATGTTCAGCCTTTGGTACTTCCTCCTGCAATCTCTTTACTTCCTCCCAAGTATCAGTTGTTGAAAACAAAAGGTTATAGCTGGTCTCTCCTTCAGACTCATTTACATATTCACCATTGAATGCTTGTGACCCATGAGCACAGTATCTTGCACCCTCATCAGCATGACTGTTACCCACTGTCAAATAATAGCCAAGACTGCAGTGAGCGAGACACTTCACAACTGCCATTTTTACAGGCAGCTTTAGTGTTTCAAGCAATCTCAAGACATGTTCTCTGTTGTGGACAGGGGATCCAGATGATGTCATAAATCCTCTTTGTGACCATAACTGTCTGGAGTCGTGAACTACACCAAAGCCATGATGACTGTCTGTAAATATAGTCACTCCCAGCTGTTCAGAAACACAGAAAGCTCTAGTAAGAGCTATCAGTTTGGCCATTTGTGCAGAGAACACCATTCAAAGCCAAGACACTTCAAATACCACTGAGACTGTCCAGACTGCATAGGCAGCTCTCAAGGTTCCCTCATTATCTCTTAGACAAGACCCATCCACAAACAATATATAATCAGACTCTACCAGTGGCTCATCTTGTATATCTGGTCCTGATTTGGTGCATAGTTCAGTGACATCGAGAAAATCATGCTCAACCTCCCCATCATCAATTTTACTCTCAGGAAGAGGCATCAAAGTAGCAGGATTCAAAGCGGCACATCTTTTAAGTGTGACATTCTCTGCAGCAATCATGATCTGTTCAATAATTTGTCAAGTGCTGTGTGTGGGTATGTGTCAATAGGATCTCAAATGAACGTGGCACAAGAACAGTTACAGGATGTCTCATCACAATACTTTCACATCGATCTATGGTGACACCAACAGCTGCCGTTTTTATGCCTCCATGGAGCCCGACAGCTACAGTATCAAGGGTCACCAGAAAGTAAGCCACAGGTCGTCTCAAATTTCCATGCATCTGTGAAAGCACTGAGAGACTGCAGCCCTCTCTCACTGCAGAAAAGAGTATACATTTTATTGTAATTAGGCATTACTTGCACTGGGGTAAGACAGAGACTTACTCTAGGAAGGCAGTCAAGCAGTCATTTCCCCATAGCATTGGATTAGACACATCCTTGTGTGCCACTCGCTGTAAATGCTTGGCGAACAAGGGAAAGTTGAGCATCCACTGGTGAGAATAGCCTACCATTCCCAAAAACATCCTGAATTATCACTGTGTGGTTGGTGGATTCATCTTAAGAATCACTAAGATTCTTTCTTGTGACACCTTCCTTGCTCCTTTACCAACATGATGTAAGTGATGCAGGACTTCCTTCTGACAATACCGCAACTCACTCAGGGGCACTTTATATCCATTATGTCAATTCTCAGCTAGCTAAGTGCGTCAGCAATGTAATGGTGTCTTGTTTGCAGGCTTCCTGAGTATCATACACCACCAACAGGTCATCAATGTCTTGAATCAGGATAGATTAGCAGATTTGTTTTAAGGATCTGATTAAAACACTTCATGTTTACATTCATATAATTTTATGGAATATAGTAGTAGGTAATATTTTTAATAGTTTTATATTACTTTTATGTGCTTAATTGGTTGAACTGGTTGAATTTGTGGGATATTCTAGTTGTTTTTATGGTAGGTATGGTTTTGTAAATAACGTTTAATATTTTATTTTGAGTTTATATGGTAAGTAAGATATTTCATATAACTTTATTGGTGTTTTGTTTATTTTGAGGCTTTTAAAGTTTATTATTTATTTATGATAAATTAGATTCATACTTTTTAATTCATTTAAATGATATGGTTCTAGTCAATGTTCTTGTTTTCAATATTTTTCTTTTTCTATATATTTAATAATATGACATTTTTGTGGCACTTTTTTGTTGCATATGTTTGTGTATTTCTCATTTTAGTATAAAGTGATGAAATTTTGTTGATGAATATTTTTTGTCAATGTTAGAGTAATTCAATATTGTGCTGTCGGTATTGTGTCCTTCAACGGGATTCAAGTATTTGGATATCCATGTTACAGAGGATCAGGATGAGTTATTCCGGTGAAATCTACGTACATTACTAAGTAAATTCAGGGAAGATGCAAGCCACTGGCGGGCTTTGCTACTGTCCATACTGGGGTGGGTGTCAATTCTTAATATTATAGCGTTATTTAAATTCATTTACACCCTCTAGAATGTACCATATTGCATTCCAGTTTATTGTTTTTAGAAAGGAGAAGGGGGGAAAAGGAAAATTTTTAGAGAATGGGAAGTTGCCTCGGATATCCCTAACCCAGCTGGCATGGGGATGTACAAGAGAGGTATTACCCTTCTGGATATTCAGAACAAATTGGCCCTCTCAAATGGCTGTGATCAATGACTGGACTGTTGCTCCATTGGATGAGCCATCCCTCAGAATTGACAGACATGTACTGGAGCTGCCGGGATACATGCTGCCTTGTACCAAAGCAGAAATAGAATAACTCTACAATGTCACTTGCAAACAACAGTGAAAGCATGGAAGACATCTACCCTACATCTCTACTGGGGGGGGTATTTCAACAAAGGAAACATCAGTGTGGGATAGTCACATAATAAGAGAAGTAGTGGGCACCTTAGGAGGATTTAAAAAAATAGACACAATTGTAATCAGTAAACTAGTGGAAATATGGGATGTGGATGAGTCTGTCTCATGGAAGCAGCTTAAGAAGGAGTAGGACGTAGTCTACACAGAAGCTTCTGGATACCTACAGCTTGGACATGCTCTGACTGATCATACCTCAAAGCAGGGATAACTTGAGGACTCTACTCTGTTAAAGTACAGGCAGGCTACTAGTGCTCGAACCACTCCCATTGAAGGCTATGTATAATAAAATAATGCACAAGTCCCACTGGTGAATTTGAAAGATCAATGAGAAAAATATGTGGGACAATTCCAAGACGGAGAGTGAGAGGAGACAATTACCTCCACAGGGGGTGCCACAATAAGGGTGAGACTCAGGTTAGTACAATGAAAACTACTCTATAGGGCGTATCTCACTAGAGTACTCCTGGGAAAGGTTGGGGGTGTTCTAACTCATGGTTGTTCCAGGGGATACAGGCAGGTGGGTACCTACATACATATGTTGTGGGTGTGCCCCTGAAAGAGGCCCTTCTGGAATGGGGTAGGAGATTGTTGTAATGGTATTTCTGAGACAGTAGTGATATTAGGTGCAAAAGTATTTCTGCTGGATATTTGGGAGGAAACTGCCTTGCAAATGTATCAGAAGGTATTTTATTGGTTAGGCCTCATGGTGGCTAGACGAAACATTTTAAGATTATGGGTATAGGTGATGCTCTGGATTTACACTTGTGAAAAAAGGCATGGGCTGGTTTATGCTGGAGAACAAAATGTACATGGGGGGAGAGGATGCTTAAGGAAATGGGAAAAGCTGTAGATCCTGTGGGAAAAATAGAGGGGCTTGTCCTCGATATCACAGAATTAACAAAACTATGCAGGACATCTGCAACTGATGGGGTGGGCCTTGAGATTTTAGAGGGTGGTAATAATAAAGATATGTATTGCATGCAACCACTATTGATCATGGAAATGCTAATGATAAATACAAATTTGTATGTGCAGCTGTGTATTCTGTGTTTGTTTCAATAAAAATACCTTTTCCAAAAACGTTTTGAAAAGTGGGAAAGCCTGTTTTAAATATTGATGTCACCCCTAACTACATCTTAAAGTTGGCATGGTTCTCCAGGGACTTACCCCAAAAGCTTTTTTCACTTTCAGGGCTGTAGCTGGTTCCTGGAAAATGTCAAAATACATGCTAATCTTTCATTTTGACAGAGAATAGTCATTCCAAGTCTATTGCTCAAGTCAAATCTATATGCTTTTATTATGCTAATATAGACATAAAAAGGCAGCACACACAATGTAAAAACATGCAGTTTAAAAAACACACACAATACATTGATTAAAAAAAATTCTAAACTGGCAGAAAAATGCAGAGTAAAATTGTAACCTAAGGATACACAACTGAATGAACATAAGGCCTTATGGCTCTTCTAATCCTTACAGAATGACACACATAACTGGATTACAGCATGAAAAAGTGACTCAGAGTCCTGACGTTGCAAAATCTTAAGGCCCATACTAGCCGATCTTAAACACGCGAACAATGAATAGTGTTTCAGAAGTCTTTTATTGTTTCCTTGTTTATATGAAAAATGGAACATGTGGTATAGCTTTCAATGGTTCAACTTCTTCTTTCAACAGCTGGTCCTCAATGCTCTTTTCTTCTTTCTCCTTTTCAGGGCTCCAGGAGGCGCATGTGAAGAAAACAAGACAAGGTATTGGTAAGTTGTTTTCTTTTACCTAAATGTTTTGCCCTGTTTTCTGTCTCACCCTGTTCCCTTTCTTCTATCTCAACCTCTGGAGTGTTTTCCGGTACTTCTTTCTTCTGTGTTCTGTTCTTTCCATTTCTATTCCTTTTTCTCTCTTTGGTAGTCCTATCTGTCTGTATCTCTCACTCTTTTACTCTTACAAATTTGTTTCTTCATCCCTCGGTCTGTTGTTTTTCATAGCTTATCCTGCTTCTCTATTCATTAGGACTGTTATTGTCTTTTCCTTTTTGTCTATCCCAGCCGTCTTTCTTACTTTCTGCCGTTTTCTGGTTTTTCTTCTCTTTGATCATCTAATACTCCTCTTACTGTCCCTTTCTTCTAATCAGCTCTTCCTTGGTTCGTGTTTGGCTCTCCTCCCCTCTTGTCCTTTCCCTCTAGTTCCCCCCCCTTTCCCTTCTCGGGGTTTTCCCAGCTTCCCCCCTTTTCCCACCCGTATTCTCCCCATCTTTTACGAGGGACGCACCTGGCTTGGCCACGCTTCTCCAGAAGCGTGGCTGGAAAAATACCAAGATGCCTCCCAGTCCGCTGTGGAGTCGGTGCTCTCCGTACGGGTACGATCCTCTGGTTCCCGGCATCCAGGGGACTCCTCCGTCACTGCCGACTCCAATTGCAGCGTTTCTTCTCCCGTCTCCGTTCCTCCTTGGTCCTTCGAGTTGTTAATTCCGTCCGCTGGCTCCTCTTCTTTCTCTCCCCCTCTGGTGCCGCGGGTTTCCCTTTTCTGCCGTCTTTCTCCCGGAAGTACTACGGGATTGCCAAGTGCGCGTTCCCGTTCCAGGTTGGAGGTGGCAGAGTCAGCCCCAGTCGCCTCCCCGGATGGGGTTGACGGCAGAGGCCCGTCACACTATGCTTCTGGGTACTGGTAGCAGTCTGACAACAAATGTATTTTCACTAGTTTGCAAACAGTCGCAGTTCACATATCCCCCACACCTCAGCCTTGTTGGTGCCCAAAGAAAGGAATTTGGCAGTGTAGATCACAGTGAGATTAATTCTTTGATGGTTTTTTGTTTGAGACTGTTTACAAATTTAACAGCATTATCCATGTAAAGTATTTGCTCTCAAAGCTTATCTCATTTAAAATTAATTAAGCATAATTCTGAGGTACTTAAATTTATGACATTAATTATAGGGGTCCTGTCAATAGAAAACCTACATGAGCATGTGGATGTAGGACCATAGGTCATAATAAGTCATTTTGTGTGATTCACCTTTAAATCAAGCTCCACCATGAACTCATTAAAAAAGCCAATAACAGCTGAAGCCCGTTTGCAGTGCGTTCTTAAAGCACAGCATTGTCTCCATTGAAAAGAACGGCCAATGACCGGTCCCCTGGACCAGTCCCCTGTCCTGAGAAAATCCTTCCGTTTACCCTGTAGTACTTGGTCTAATAAGTTAATATAAAAGAGAAACAAAAAAGGAGCTAAACTACATCCTTATCTAACCCATTTTGGACCTTAAAAAGAGGCGTGCAATCTCCGTCTGGGCTATATCAGACTTGGGCTGACCTATCCCAATGCAAGCATTGAGGGAGCTCAATGATAGAAGTGTCTACCCCTGCTTTACCCATTAATGCCCACAATCTGCCCCTGTCAACCAGCTCAAACACGCTAGAAAGGTCCATAAAAACTCGGTGTAATGAGCCTTCTTTGGCCTTTACATATTTCCCAGGGATCAGGAGCAGATTGAGGGGCTGCTTTACAGTACCCACCCCTGAATGGAATCCAAACTGAACTTTAGAGAGGAAAGCTTTGTCTACTGCCCAGTCTTTAAATTTCTGGAGGGTCACCTTACCTAAGATTTTGACAGAGGAGTCCAAGAGGGAAATCAAGTGATAGCTTGTTGTTATCCCTCTGTCACCTTTCTTAAAGATAGAGACAATTTTAGATTTTCTCCAGGAGCTTGGGATTTCAGCAATAATGGCAGCATGAAAAAGATTTGTTAGCAGTAAAGCCATTGACATGCAAATTGTCCTCATGCCAGGTTTCTTGGCAATATACCACATTTGACAATTTCTAGCCAATCCATGTTATCCAGTTTCTTGCTGAGCAACAGATCAACACCATCTCCTCCGCCTGCTTCCGCACCCTCTGCATGCTCCACAAGATCTTCCATTGGATACTCTTCTCCATCAGAAAAACAGTCACCCAGGCACTCATCTATAGCACTGTGGCAGGGAGTTGCGGGATGAAGAAGAAGTAAGTGGGCGGAAGAGCCCCGAGCAGTCCCTCCAGTGCCCTTGGGGGGACGAACAAAGGAAGCATATTGGTATGCAAAGGGGGCAGTGCCGACGTTGCAGGAAAAGAAGAAGTCATTGCCCGGAAGGAAGGAGACACGGAGGTGAACACAGAGGAGGAAGAACAAGACAGGGAAAAACAGAGCAGAGAGACAAATCGGAGTAGAGACAGCCGGGAACCGGAGACATCGCTGACGGAGGAGAACAGCACAGAGAAGGAAGGAAGAGCCAAGGAGGAGCAGGCTGACACAGAGAGATCCGGGAGACGTGGAGAGGCCTGCCGCATCCCAGGAAGGACATGGCTTAACTAGGTACATGACCGCTTGCACAGTCATCTGGGGCCAGTATTAAGGAAGGTGGGGAAAAAAGGGGGAGAGGAGGCATGCCCAAATCACGCCAGGCTAGGCCCTGAGGGGTAACCCAAACACTTATCATGGGTAACACTACAGCACAGCGAATCCTGGCACTGCGGTGTATTGTGGGGCAACATATGATGCTGTGAAGCACAGGCCGGGTGATACCAAAGCACTATTGATAGTACATAGAAAATTTCTCACCCTTCCCCCTTTTCTTTCTATTATTCTGCATGCACAAATTAACTAAGACAATGGTAAAGATAAGAGACAAAATAAAGAAATACAAAAAATTAACAATCCAAAATAGAAGAACATGAAAACACTTACCTGACCCCGTCCTTCTTGTTTCCTTTGGTCCGGAGCCCACGAATCGGTGTCAGTGGAAGGAAGCCAAGAGCCTAAGAAAACAAGAAAGCACCACGTGAGGCAGCACAACACAAGGAGAAGATGACAAAAACAGGCAGACTGTACCCATTCTGATAATAAAAGTAAAGAACATACCGCTTCAAGAATACTTCCCTGTCTGGTCTGATATATTTGTTATAATGAAAGTGAACAGCATCCTCTATGGTAGGAGACTTTGACAAGCACCTAGACTACGGGTACGCACTCTACGGTGGAACCTATAAGCAGTTTCCTAACAGCTTTCAAATCATCCAAAACACTGTGGCAAAACTCAAAATCCCCAGAAGAACTACCATCATCCCCCACCTCAAGAATCTCCACTGGCTCCTGTCCAGCTCAGATGTCTCTTCAAGCTCCTCATCCACGCTTACAAGGCCCTCTACTAAAATGGGCCCGCCTATCCCTACAACTGACTCACTTTCCACCAACTGACCAGGAAACTCCAATCAGCCACTTTCGCCAAGGCCCACGTCCCCTGGATTCAGCACAAATGACTCAGAGGGTGCTCCTTCTTCTACATCGCCGCTAGAGCCTGGAACAACCTCCCCCTCTACCTAGACACATCCTCCTAATTGTAGACCTTCAGAAAGCAACTCAAGACCTGGCTCTTCAACTGCCACCTCCTGCCGGGCCAAAACCACAGCACCTCAGCAGCACCTGGAGACCACCCGGGGTGAACAGTCTGAGCTCTACAAGAACCACCTGATTGATTGATTGATACCTGCTGCATTCCAGGAAAAAAAGTGTCAGCTATGTTTCCTAGCTGTATAGGTTGGGTTTTAATAACTGTAGGCGTAGTTCACCAAAACTGAAGATTTGGAAACAGAGTCTAGCAAGGAAGCAAGTCAATCAATGTGTGAAAGGCCAGAGAGGGGAGAAAAGTGATTATCATGGGTGTTCAAGCGTTTCTAAAGCAGTTAGGCACCCAAGCTCCTTGACAAAGCTTCCCACTGTGGTGGCCTGCTGGAAATGGTGACTGATAAAAGAAACCCAGGTGAAGTGCGGATATCCTGGCATAGCTGGTGGCTAGAAAATCCAAGCAATGCAGTGTAGAGCTTACTGTAAGAAAGTACCCTCTTTCGTGGTATGGTTACCCCATTTTTCTGCCTGATGTCAATGTGTTTGACTGTGTTCACTGGGATCCTGCTAACCAGGAGCCCAGTGATTATGCTCTCTCTGAAAAACTCTGTATTGTATCCCACAATTGGCACATTGGTGCCCCACTGTAAGCCCCTAGTACATGGTACCTAGGTACCCAGTGCATTGGGATTCCAGGGTATCCCTATGGGCTGCAACATATATTTTGCCACCCATAGGGAGCCCAAGCAAAGGGTTCTGCAGGACTGCCATTGCAGCCTGTATGAAAAGGTGCAAGCACCCTTTCACTGCCACTTTTCTTGAATGTCACTTGTGCTGTAGGGTGCACCTTACTGGAGCTGCTCTCCACCTAAATGTGGTGACTACCCAGAGTTCTCTCTTGTTTTTTGCATGATTTATGTGTCACTCCAAAAATTCAAGCGTTTTGATATATATATATATATATATATATATATATATATATATATATATATATATATGTATATATATATATATAACTATATACATATATGTAATATATATATATATATATATATATATATATAATATATATATATATATTTTTTTTTTCTTCAAAAAAACAAAGGTTACAGGGACGTTATAGTTAAGGTCAGATTTTACACACACAAAACCATGGAAATTCAGTTGTTAAGGTTACTTCAAGTAACTATAACTCATGCTCTAAGGTAACTATAACTCGCGCCCCAGCCATGCACTGTTTTGTAATCAATAATTTGACTGCAAATGTTACAGTGATACTATCAATAATATCAAAGAAGATGTCATAAGTGATGTAATACCTGGGGAAATTAACAGTCCATGACAAAGGTCCAAGTTATAGCTTCCTTAGGGCATGAGTTCTAGTTACTTGAAATAACTCCAGCAATTTCTATGGTTTTGTGCATGTAAATTCTGAACTTTACTATAAAGTCCCAGTAATGTTTCTCTTTTTCAGTGAATTTCGAGTTTTTTTTTAACTCAGTAAGATGCACATGACAATGCACAGTGGGGGTGTGTGGAGGCATGGCCGGGCCTGGTATTGTGCTGCCCCCTCACAAGCATGCTGCTCCTCCCCCGCTGCTCCATTGTCCAAGTTCATGCCCCTACTGCCTCATTACAGCCCTGTGTGGGTGTTGTTCTGCCACTGCCCTTCCCATCTCCTCGAACCGTTAGCTGGCTGCCCCATCCACCTACTCCCTATCCTCTGTTGTCCGAGTCCATGCACCACCGCCCCTCCCTCCTGCTACTGCCTTCCATTTAGCTTGAAGTCCCTGCCCACTCCTCCTGCTCTTTGTTGCCCAACTATATGCCCTATCATTGCCCTCCTGCTTAGCCTCTGTGCTTAGCTTACTGCCCCTGCCCTTCTTCCCTTGCCCACCCTCTGATGTCTGTGTGCATGCCCCTTCTCCCTCCTTCTTGCCTACCATGTTCCATAGACCTTCCACTGCCCCTTCCTATCTACTCTGAGTGTTCTGTTGAGCTCACATTGCCCCTCCCACCTACCTAGCATGGTCAGATGGCTGTGACCTTTGCCTGCCACCTCTACCCTGCTTGCCTGAGTTCCATGCCCCTATACCCCTCCCTCCTGCCCTCCATTGTCCATTTTACTGACACACCCTTCTGCTCTCCATGCTCTGTTGAGCTGCAATTGCTCCTCCTGCCTGCCCTGCATGGTATGTTGTGAAGCCCCTTTCCCTGCCTTTTCTTGTCTGAGTCCAGCCCCTACCCCTCCATTCTGTCCTCCATGGTCCTTTGTGCCCCCTTCCTCTTGCCTACCATGGCTGTTGCGCTGCCACTAATGCTCCGCTTGGTATGCTTGGTCTTTTGTGCTGCCACAGCCCTTCCCACCTGCCCTGTGTGGTCATCTTGCTGACTCTCACCCCCTTCCTCCTCCCCTCCGTTGTCTGTATGTATGCCATTATAGTCTCACTGTTGCCCTCCATGGTGTGTAGTGCTTCCAGTGGCCATCCCAACTGCCATCCATTGTCAGCTTGTTGCTCCTACCTGCCTCCTTTGCCTCCTGCCCTCCATTTTACATGTGCAGGACCCTATTTCCTCCCTCCTGCCTTGTCTGGTCCGCTGTTGTGTCCCTGTAGCCTCCCTTTTGCCCTTCAGGGTCTGTTATTCTGCAATTTTCCCTTCTGTCTGTCCAGTATGGCCAACATGCTGCCCTTGACTTTTTCCCCTCTGCTCTCTGTTGTCCATGCACATGGCCCTGTCCCCTCCCTATTTCTTTTCATGGTCCGTTGTGCTGAAATACCGTCCAGCTTGCACTGTGTGGTGTATTGTGCTGCAACAACTCCTGACGCCTGCCCTGTAAGGTCAGTTTGATTCCCCTACCCATCTCCTTCCTGCCCTCTATTATCCTAGTCCATGTCCCTACCCCATTCCTCCTGGCCTCCGTGATCCAATGTACCATACTTGTCAAACTTTTGATCTTGGTAAGAGGCAGATTTTGAAAAAAACAAACCTGGGAATTGGTTTTCCTCATTGAGCTTAAAAAAAAAATGTGGAGTCTCCTGCTCTGTTGGCATGTATGGTTGTACTGTGGCACACCTGACTGCACCCTATGAGACTGCAAAAAATCAAAAATAATTGTTTTGCACACTTTTGTTATTGGGCTATACTTGATCTACATTTGGGTGTTGTTGCTATATTTGGGCTCTTTTTTTCACTGTTGGCCATCTTGGGAGACTTATTAGTTATGAAGCTCCCTAATCTCCAAATTTACTGCAGAATCATCAGTAGAAAATGCTTTCACTTTTCCACTTCGATTCCATCTAGATGGAATCTAGATAGGCACACTTTTGGCATAAATTCAGAATGTTAGCACTCTAATTGCTCATTAGAACACTCCAGTAAAGCTTCTGTTCAACAGGAGGTAAACTGGCAGCCTGCTGCTGGTGCTGAAAGTGCATGTTTCAGTCTGCATATCAGATTATTTTAAAGAAATACAAGAGGGAGATATTTGAGATGTATGAGAACTCACTTAAAACATACCCTAATTTTCTACAGCACTAACCATGATTTCTATGACAAAATGAACCCCTTCATTTTGTTTGTTTGTAAATAAAGTTTAAAGTTTTACTAATGTGATTCAATCAAGACAGCGTCAGGTGTGCCACACTTTTGTCATAAGTGAGAATGTCAGTCTTCATTGTCCTATGGCTGAGAAAGATAGTGTGAATTTACAGAAAACATGCTCTCATTTTAGCTTCTGGAGCACTTTCTATATCCTCTATGGAAAAATCACGAGAAAACAGCTTAATACCAAACATGTTTCATGAAATCCCAGCAGAAGGCTTTTTCACAGAGTAAAATCACCATAAAACACAACACAATTCCAAAAATCAGTAGGGTACCATTAACAAATGATTTACAATGTAACTAAAATCTGTTATCATCCTTTATACGTTCTCTCTTTTGCAACCCTCAAAACGTGCCATTCACTACAATGCATTTCAACTGGTGGTATTGTGTATATTGGTCCCAAGATGGCTGCCAGCACTTTCTGGTAGAAGTGCTGACAGCCAATCTGAGATCTGTGCTTAGGCTTCGCCAGACATACAAATGCGGGTTCCCTTTAATATCTCAAGAACTACTGAACAGATGTACACCAAATAACAAAAAGGGCAATCTGCGGGCTAACCTCTTTACTAAAGGTGGTGTAATTACGTCAAGCGGTAAGGGCTGCAGGGGTGTCTAAAGAGCCTATGGGAATTAACATGAGAAATGCACTTTTTTACCCCATTTTTCCTCAGCCCCTGCTTAACCGATCACCCCCAAACTTTCCAGGCACAACAAGACCCTAAAGGACACTTCTTTTGGAAACTATCATGAAGATTCGTCAAATGGTGCCAAAGATATCAGCACAACAAAAAACTATTTTTCTATGGAAACTAGGTCCAAAAGGTAATATCAATATCTCTAATTTCTCTCTCTCTCTCTCTCTCTCTCTGTGTACATATATATATATATATATATATATATGTGTGTACACACACACATATATGTGCACATATATGTGCGAATATAAATATATATTTAAATATATACATATATATACCCACAAACAGAAATATTTGAATATATATATATATATATATATATATATATATATATATATATATATATATATATATATATATAACATATTTATATCAAATCAACCCTTTCCTCCAATTCAACAAATGAGCTGACGCTTGCTGGAATCTGCAAGCATGAAGTTTATTTCAATTCCTGTACATGCTTCCAGGAGCCATTTGACACATTTCGACTGCACCAGCTAACTTGCTCACAGAGAGTGAGGTGCCATTTTGTGCTCGTATTTTCAAAGACATACATATTTGATACATCAGACATTTCATAACTTTGAAACTCATAAATAATTGTATAATTGTATAAACAATTATAAGTTTATGATGCAATTGCTGTTTCGTGTTATAATTCATTAAAAAAGGGACCAAATGATTTAACTTCATTATTTAGCCCAAGTGGGCACCCTAGATATTGTCAAAACATTCAATAAAAATAATAAGACAACAATTAACATTGTTATGTATCCCGTGAAGGCGAATTACGCTATCACATATTGTAGAAGAATTGAAGCAAAATTCATTCTGTTAGCTAAGAAAAGTTAAAGAAGACGAACTCATTTTGAGTTTAAACTTGACCATTATCTCAGCGGACAGCATGATCATTCTCTTATTCTAGTTTTCCCATAGATATCAATACAACTAAGAAGACGTACTAAACATAGAACTCTAGTAGGTAGTTATAGTTTGGCTTGGCTATATCCTTGGCACCGTATGATAAATCTTCATAACATTTTCCCCCAAAAAAGTATGCCCAATGGTCTTGCTGGGCATGGAAAGTTGAAGGTTGATCCTTCAAGTGGGGGCCAAGAAAAAAGGGGGGTCAACAAAAGCGAGTTTGCAATTTAAATTCCTATAAGGATTTTGAACACAACTACGACCCGAACTGCTGGACGGAATTGCACCAAATTTGGCAGAAAGGAAGCTTTTGGTCCAGAAAGGACGCCGATTTGTATTTGGTGTAAATCGGTTCAGTAGAGAAATAAAATAAAATACAAATTTGTATACATAGGGTTGCGATGATTTTGTGATGAATTACGAATGTGCGCACAAACAGAAGTGGCTGGCCTGAGCAGAAAGTTGCAGCTGCCATTTCATATTACGGGCATGGTTCCTGGGGCAGAAAAACAAATGCGGAAAACTGTTATAAGGGGTCAGGTTGAATATAACCAGACCTAATGTGTGGGATACATGGGTGTTTCTTGGACATAGTATGGGCACAAAACATCGAAGAAGTGTTTTTTCCTCCCCATGTGCGATATTTCTGAATATGTTGCGATGCCCAGCGTGGTCCCCCTTGTAACTTCACAACAAATTTATGATTATCACAAAAAAGGGAGAATCACACCCACTCAGACACTCATGAATCTATTCACGGTCCACTCAGACACTCATGCCACTCACAGACCCACTCAGGCACTCATGCACCCACTCACAGACCCACTCAGACACTCATGCATTCACTCACAGACCCAATGAGGCACTCCTGCACCCAGTCACAGACCAACTTTGACTCTCATGCAGGTCACTTTCTTGACCAAGAGCCACCTTTCAGCTGAATTTGCTGCAATTCTGTCCAGTGGTTCAGGCGCTGTTCCTGTTCAAAATCCCGATGGAATCATGCATGAGGTAAAAGCATTTTAGGCCCTTCTTTTTTCTCAGCCCCCGCTTGACGGATCACCCAGAATCATCCAGACAGACGCTGAAGTGAGCATCGTATTACTTTGAAAAATGATGTGAAAAATGATGTGAAGATTCATTAAAAGGCAGTTATTAACAAAACAAAAACGCTTTTTCTATAGAAACTAGGATCTAACTATACCTACCCAGTGCAACCACAACTAAGTAATAAATATACATGTGTATATATATATATATACACACACACATATTTACACCTGCACCCAGTGACTCTAAGGGATAGTTTGCTGGGCTCCTGTTACAAGCCACAGGGACATAACAGGCTTCTACCATCTCAAACCTGCACCTGGATCAAGCCTGAGTGAGTCCTCAAAGCACAAGAGATGTCCCACTAGTCCTAGACCCTTGGTTGTAGTGCTAAAGGTGCCCAGATAGCCATTTTCCAAAACTGAGGACACAATTTGGCCAAAACATGCTCTGAGATCAAGGAGGAGACCAGTACCAATCTGCTTGTCTATCCACTCGAGGTGTATCGGTGCATCGTGGCTTCTCCTACTATATTCTCCTCTGCAGCAACAAATCCATTTCAGTGGTACTTCACCAAAGGGGTATCTGACATTGTGGAGCTGTTTTCGGCTATAGACCTTTGCCTTGTCCCACTGGGCATTTGGACTTGCATTCCAGCTTGCAGGTCTGAAGGTAAACATCTTCACTGTGGTTTCGCCCCATGGCTATCCGACGATTACGCTCCCACCTCAGGCAGTCCTGCAGCCTTCTCAGACATTTTTCTTCAAAAAATGTTCTTAGTCTGAAAGTAAGAGCTGACTGCGCCCAATCCACTTCCTATATCCGAACCGTGCTCCATCGTGGCTGGCCTTCATTTTTTAGTGCAACTAGTGCAGTTGGTACATTGATCTTTAAGGCACTAGGGGCCAGATGTAGCAAAGGTTTTTACCCATTCTGTGTCTATAGGAAAAAGTATTCGTACATATGGCCCTAGATTTCACTTAAAACTAAAATTCATAAATCCGGTTCTGCTAGTTAGATTTTTGTTGTTTTGGTGACGAATAATTGTAAAATGTATATTATTTTTCTAGATGGGTTTGAGATTTTTCTTTTTTCTTGTTTTGTGCTTCACTTTGTTACTGTTTGTGTGCTGCATAAATACTTTACACCTTGCCTCTAAGTTAACCCTGACTGCCTTTTGTGCCAAGCTACCCAGGGTTAAGTACAGGTTAATTTTGTGACCTTTTGTGATTGCCACAGATGCCACCTGCAAGGGATCGTGGCTGTTGCTTGACCAAGGCTTACACCTCAGTCAATCAACCACCTAATTTCTCACAATCCCCCCCATAAACTGTCAGTAATAGCGCACCTCCACCCTAAAATTGCTGGGGAAGGGGTGGCCATGGGTGGCATACACCACATATTATGTTTGACTGTCCAGACCTACTCAATTATTTGTCCCAAATAGAACTACACTTGCCAGTATCTTAAACATACTTTTGTTCCTAACTAAGAAATTGATTGTTCTACATGACATGACAGAGGTGAGCTCACTCTCAAATCATGAAAGATGCTTGCTAGCCTCGGCCTTAACCACAGCCAAGATCTGCTTCAAGCAGTACTGAAATTGTCCACAGATCCCACAATACTACGAGTAGCTTGCTGAAATGCATAAGGTGGCTTCATATGACAGAATTATTTACAGGAACATAATGCCTCAGAGACTTTTTTTGCACATCTGGTCCACTTTCCTTGCTGTGCTAGGCCCCCTAAATAAAATGCCTGAGTTTACGTTTTTATGTCAAGTCACATAATTGAGACTGCGTTCACGTATAAAAATCTATTGTTGGAGAACTAGAAAGCCCCAAACGTGAGCGGAAGTGGTTCACATCGCATGTGCCTTTGTGCTCTTTATTAACAAGTAATGCATATTCCCACCAAAATAGACATGATGATACATTGTTGCACTATTGCCAACGCTGGTGTGAAGAAATGTGATGTGTTATATGGTGTGGTTGTGAGACCTTAATGTGTAAACCCCTCATCTACTCTCTTGGGGCCAGTCAGGCTCATTTGTAAAACCTTTAGTTCAACCGTGGGTAGCTATAACTTTGAGCAGCTGGACTTAAACAAAGGAACAAGTGTAAAGAAATCAAAAGTGCCATACCCATGAGATAAGAAGGTCACACAACACAAAAGAAATCCAATAAAAAAATATATTATTTTTATGAATATATAGGCACCCAAAAAAAAAAATCTATTAGAGGGTTCTAGAGATTTAGATTTTTTAGTAAATTTTAAACTTCCAACATGCATTGGTAACCGCAAACTTTGGAAACTTTGTAAAACTTTTAAAGAGTTGTGTGTCCCCTACTCTGGCATGTGTTAGGTGAGCAAATCTGATAAGAGAAGATCAAGGGTCTAATGAGGAGTTTTAGGACAGTTAACTTATCACCGAATCAGTCTTAGGTGCAGTTCCAGGCCCAATGGTGTGGTCCTGATGTAAGGGGTACAGTATGCTGAAGATTCTGCCAGATGCTGAGGATGCTGGGTGGTCAACTGGGGGCTTCCTGGGATTACTCCTCGGTTCACAGTCCAAGTGGGGTGACTTTGGTCACAGAGGGCAATGTCCCAGCAAAAGTGTAGTTATCACTGCCACTCCGTTCGCAGCGAAACAAGCAGTTCCTTTTGGCAAAGTCTAGTGTCCATAGTGGGAGATCAAACTGCACTCTGATGACTCACCCAGGTCCAGCAGACTCAGGTGCACGTTTTGTGTGTTGGGGTTGTATCTCCTGGGATGCATGATGGCAGTCAGTGGTGATTAAGTGAGTCAGCAATGGAAAATAGCAAATACATAAAAACTCTGCATAACTCAAGTATACCTCTGGATGTTTTAGAAGGTATAGATATCTCCTCTACCATGGATCCAGGATCCCCACAAGTTCTAACACAATCCACTCAAAAAGACGGATCGAACATGCCCATCAATACACCATCCCCACTGGCACATGACCCTGATGGGACTGATGGAAGTGTTCTCTCTATGTTCCTGACGAGGAAAGAAATTGTTCTTGAGGCAGTTATTCATTGCCCAGCCAACCACTGGGATGACAACTACTCGTATAGTTTGGAAGTTGAAAGGCCAAACTGGGATTGTTCCACTCCCCTGGAAAACTCCAATGGGGGAGCTATGATCTTCATGCAACTCACAACCATCTCCACAAAAATCAAAACCACACCACAGTTAACTGGATTGAAATGGCCCATTGTAGGGTCGGTACCTAGGGGGGGGCCTCTGCACGTAACTGTACCAATGATTTTCTTCCATGCTTCATTCTTAACAAAGAGGATCTTTCTGATATTGTTATAAGCACCATCAATTCCTCTATGTTCACCTCAGTTAAGGCACTTACAAGGCAGTCTCACAAGCTTGGAATCCAGGTGGAGCTTATATAAATACTGGCCCAAAGTGTGGTGACGTTGGACAAAAAGTTGAACTCGCTTAATGAGAAGTTAGACTTTTGGGCAACTTACCAAAAAGACGTAGAGTCTGTGACTGGCAATGCCATAATTGATAAGTTAGCTACTTTGCTGGAATTATAATCCTCTCTGTTAAAACACTTTAAAAGTGTTAACTCGGTCACAGTGCACAGCAGAATAACTCCCACTGAAAGCAAACAGGAGTGGAAGGACGACACTGCATATTGCAACCGGTTCTCAACGATTGACCATGGAGAGGGCCCGGCTAATCTGGTTACAGAGCTCAAAATACAACATTTAACGTAGCTCTAAGTTCCGACAGCTAGGCGACTGTTAAACCTGAAAGTCTTAGGGTGGCCACCCTCAACTTTTTACCTGCCTCCCTCCACTTTTTGACACTGTTTTTGCTGGTTTTAGGACTCTGCACCCTACTTCTAACCAGTGCTAAAGTGCATATGTTCTTTCCCTTAAAACATAGTGATATTGGCTCATACCCAATTGGCTTATTTAATTTACTGATAAGTCCCTAGTAAAAGTGCACTGCATGTGCCCAGGGCCTGTAGATTAAATGCTACTAGTGGGCCTGCAGCACTGATTGTGCATCCGCATAAGTAGCTCCCTAACCATATCTCAAGCCTGCCATTGCAAGGCCTGTGTGTGCAGATTCACTGCCTATTCGACTTGGCATTTTAAAGTACTTGCCAAGCCTTAAACCCCCCCTTTTCTACATATATGTCACCCCTAAGGTAAGCCATAGGTAACCCATAGGGCAGGGTTCTATGTAGGGAATAGGCAGGACATGTACCTGTGTAGTGTATATGTCCTGGTAGTGTAAAACGCCTATATCAATTTTAAACTGCTGTGAGGCCTGTTCCATTAATAGGCTAACATTAGGGCTACCATCATATACTGTTTAAGTGGTAGATTCTGAACTGAAAGGAGTAATAAGGTAATATTTAGTATGGCCCGAGTGGTAATACAAAATCCTGCTGACTGGTGAAGTTGGGTTTAATATTACTATTTTAGAAATGCCACTTTTAGAAAGTGAGCATTTCTCTGCACTTAAATCCTTCTGTGCCTTACAATCCACGTCGGGCTGGGTCAGTTGACAGCTCCCTGGTGCATTTCACTCAGACTACCCCAAACACAGGATGCTCAGTCACATGTGCACACATCTGCATACTGAATGGGTCTTCCTGGCCTGGGAGGGTGGAGGGCCTGACACGTACATTTCAAAGGACAGTGGCCTGCCCTCACACAATGGACTGCCAAACCCCCAACTGGGACCCTGGTAGACAGGATGGAACTGAAAGGGGACCATGTGCACTTCTAAGTCACTCTTTGAAGTCTCCCTCACTTCAAAGGCACATTTTGGTATTTAAACTGGGCCTCTGACCCTACTAACTCAGACACTTCTGGACAAGATGCCACTGGGGAATAAACTCTGAACCAGAACCTGCAACCTGGCAAGAGAAGCTTCCTGGCTGCCCAAGGCCTCACCTGACTGCTTTGCTGAAAAGAACTGCTGCCTTGGTGTTGCCCTGCTGCCTTGCTGCCCTCTGGCTCTGCTGAGAAGTGCTCTCCAAAGACTGTTTTCTCAAGTCTCAGGGACAAAAAGATTTAATCTCTGCAAAGAACTCCTTGTGCGGTGAAAAAACTACGCACAGCCTGTCGGAATCGACGCACAGCCTGCACCGTGATGAGAAAATCACCGCACGATGATCCCAAATGACGCAGCCCATCTCCCCGAGTGGAGATCGATGCAGCGCCAGCGTTGCAACCAGAAATTCGACCCATGCTGCAATTAATTGACGCATAGCCGAGCCAGAATGATGCAGCCTAACTTCCGGTGAGAAGAATCGACTCAGCGCCTGCGGTGCAACAGAAATGTCTTCGCATCACCCAACGGAGTGATGCAGCTACTGTGACTTCATTCCACACACCCAGGATTTCTCTGCATCGTTCGCGGGGGGTCAAAATACTCCACAACCCGAAGAGAATCCAAGTCTGCATGCCAGAAATCAACACACAGCCTTTGTTGCATGAAAAAGCATTGACGCCCCATCTGTGCGCACCTGGAAAAACCGGCGCACACCTCTCCCTTTTCCACGCATTTTCTCCTCTGTGATCCTATATTTTTCTAAACCGGTGTGGTGTAGTGATTTATTGCACAAATACTTTATACATTGCCTTCTAAGTTAAGCCTGCCTGCTCAGTACCAAGCTACCAGCGGGAGAGCACAGGATAATTTGGATTTGTGTGACTTATCCTGACTAGAGAGAGGGTCCTTACTTTGACAGTGGGTAACCTCACTGCCAACCAAAGACCCCATTTCTAACAATGGCACAACAGGGGCACACAAAAAATAGAGAGAAATAGGCAGTTGCAAAACGAGGTGCACGTGTATAATGAGGCTACTTCCGTCAAGATGGTGGACAATGCATCTATAACAAGTTATTATACTAGTGATAATATGCAGGAAGCGGCAAATACAGCATGCAGACAATTGACAGAAACTGTTCAAATGCCCCTGTCACAATGACAAAAGAAACAACTAGGTAAATCTCTGAAAATCAGCAATAAGAAGGGCAGAGGAAAACACAAAACACAGAATGCTGCACATATCATTGCAAAAATGGCTGAAAATGCAGGGACTAACAGAGGGTAGATTAATGAAGGTTAAATAGAAGCAATTGAAGTCTTTCCCAATCTTCAATCTTCAACCTCAGGGCAGTAGTAAGCCGAGCACCACATCCACATAAACAAGATGTACACATCTCAAGCAGAACTCTAGTAGTACTAAATCCTTTTCTGACTCTGCCAATAGAGGTAACACAAAAAAAGGACAATGGCACCCAGACCGCACAGGAAATTAGCCTTAATCCACAGGCAAAGACCTTTTCTCAGGCCATAGTCTCTAACAGTAAAGTTTGTGCCTCGGTATAATCATGTTCCTCCCGCATGAGACAGCAAGAGGTCCTCTGCCCAAATGAAAATGAATAGGGTTCGAAGAAACAATATGGACCCTAACGCAAAGTTGAACACCTCTTCACAGGTCAATAGATCTTGTGCCTTAGTCAAATTGAGCCACTGCGATTCTGCACAGTTTGAGATCCCCTACCCAAATGCAGTATTCTTGAAAACTTGCAGGGAACTAGCAAATGACCAGCCAAATGCTTCACTTATGGAGACAAGGACAGAACATCAAGTTACAACGCAATGGAGCAACCCAACTGGAATGTCCCAATTCAACGCCAAAAGAGTTGCACTGGGTAACCTTCCTCGACGGTGTTCTAATGTTGACAAAGTTCAAGATTATTATCATACAATGCCTCCAACACCAGCAGCATTGATTTGTACCCCGGAATTTAAATCGAAGGGGCCCTGGGATGCCTTAAATAGGTTCAATAGCTTATTGATACTAAACAATATACCTTTGCTTGCTTACCTCAAATCTACGTATCTAAAATCTGTTTATTTTAAACACTATTCCCGGTTCAAACACAGTGAATCCACACTGACAGAGTGAACTGACATTGCGGATATTAAGAACATCATGGCAGAAAGTGAACAATTGAAAGAGTAGGGCATTCTAATCATTGCACCAGTGAGGGGAAAAATACCCCCAAATTAAAAACAACACATTTCTGCAGCACAACGTAAGGTGGCTTGGAGTGTGTTGAGAGGAACAAAGGAATCCACTCCTCAGTTAGGGGACAAAAAGATCATAGTCAGCTTGGCCAATGACATTGGGTATTGTACTTACTCAACAGCACACACCATTATCTTTCACATTAAACAGTCCGATTGTGCCTGGCTAACTATGGCCCTTATAACCAAAAGTCAGCCGAATCCCTAACAGTGAAGGGAACAATGATATGGAGCTCCGAACCACTATTAGCTTGAATGACGATGGATTAAATCCCCTACTAGAAAATAAAAACTCCTTGGAATTCCTGCAAACAAGTGACATCCTTTGACTGCAAGAAATGTGGACAAAGGAACCCACCTCTATTCCTGGTTTCCAGGCAAAGCATTCAGTAGTCCAGAAACAAATTAATAAATAAACGAATAAAAATGAAAAAACTGATGATCCATGGGGCCAACACCAGGCCCTTGAAGTAAAGAGACTGGTAATGAATGGCAAAACTACTTCCACCCTGGTGATAAATGTGTACGCCAACCCACACAGGGACTCTAAAAGTCAGGAGCATAATTGAACAGAATAATTCCATATTGTACACGCATCCTGGCGACGAGTGTGTAGGGCCAGGTGACTTCAACATGCAAAATCTGGGTCTGCCAGGGGATAATCACAAGGACTGACCCTGTAAAGCATTAGAGGCGTGCTTCAGGAAATTTAGCTTAGTTCAGCTGACCAAGGAAATACCTGGGAGGATAACCTAAGGCCAACTTTTGACGACATATCAACTCTGGACTACATCTTTCTAAGTAAAACCTCACTAAGTAGATGCAAGAGCTGCCAAGTTCAAGCCAAAACCGAAAGCGACCACCATACACTATCAATTGTGGTCCATGCCAACTCTTTGATCCATAGTAGTATTATGCCAGCTGGATTTTCACTATCCTCCAATGTTGGACCTCTGATCAAAAGAATCAAATGGGGTTCCATCTTCAAAGCCTAATATTCAAGATGGTAATCAACTTTTTTCTGCCTGCACTGGGAACAAATATACGCCTAGACAAGAATTGCTGAGGGTCAATAATAACTGATCTACATTTCGCCTTAACATCTAACATGTCTGAAAACCCAGTCCTGTGCACTCACAAGAGAAAGACCTTCTCTTATGCTAGTGGATAAAGAACTTGAGGGCGGTAAAAGGGCTCCCTGCCTTGCTGAGATCCTCCACAGAAGACTGAAGAATACTCGGACAAGAAATATGCTTAAAGACTCAAGGAAAAAGCATAAACAGTTAGTTCGGCACTGAAGCATAAATGCCTTGTGGAGTGGAAGCATATATATTTATTATTGGCTCCAAACAAATGCAGGGAATCTTGGGCCTAGATCAATGGTCTTGCAAGTAAGGACACTGGCAGGGTGAATGCAGTCTTAGACAAAAAACTGAGTTGAGCATGTCTCAAACATTTATGTAGACCCCACCAAGAACTAGGACAAACATTACTGATTGTCTGGTGAACAGCCTGGAAGGTCTAGAGGAGAACCCCATTATAGTCACAAAAAATGAGGTTGTAAGGATAAGGAAGGCAATCCAGAAGGATGGGGTCCCTGGACCAAGTGGCCTCTCTAGGATTATTTACAAGGAAGACTTGGAGTTCTGGGTACCTTATGTGCATAGCCTATTCAGTGAATGTTCTCTGTTTTCAGCCTTCCCAGACTCATTGAAAGGCTCGATCTTGCAACCAATACAAACAAAATGGCAAATAACTTACCAGAAAACTATAGGTTAATTGCCCCGTTAGATGCGAATGGGAAACCCTTTGCAGAGGTGCTCATGAGGGAGTTGGAGACCTGGATAAATAAGAATAACATCATCCTGCTCTAGCAGACAGGGTTTAAGCCAAAAGGGTCCACAACAGACAATGTTATAGCTCTCTCTTTTCTCAGAGCCAAGGCCATCAATAAATCAACTATTCCGATCTACGCCTGCTTTATTGACTACATTATGGCTCTCGACGGAATAGATCGGAATATTCTTTGGTGAAAGCTGGCTGATTGGGGAATACCCAGGCAGCTCTTGGCAGCCATCATAGTGTTGTACACAGACACCTGGGAACGCCTACCCATGCCACAGCCAAAGTAAACACCAAAAAAAGGACTGAAGGAGGAATGTGTTATTGCACCTTCTCTGTTCAATTTATGTACAGCGGATCTACAGGTAGAATAGTTGAAGGGAAATACATTTCCATTGAAGCTAGGAAACTGAAAACTACCAATCATACAATATGCAGATGATATGGTTATACTGGATCAGACATGAATCAGTATGAAGAGGGCGCTGGGTAGTCTCCACATTCCATTTGTACAACACTAAAAACTCTCTGCTTGCAAATGCTTTAAAAACAAAAGTCTTGGTCTTTGGGCCAAAACCCAAGAAATATCAGCTGAAATGGCAGCTGGGCCCCTTAAATACTGGCGACTCCTGCAAATATAACTATCCTAGTGTCTGAGTTTCGGATACTGGCAAATCCTTTATGCATGCAAGGGCTGTGGAAGAAGAGGCTTCCAAAACCAGTTTTGCCTTAACCAAACTCCACTATACTTTATTAAGTCCCACGGCTGAGGGGTTTCAAATAGTTGGAATGGCCATATTGCTACCTACGATATGCTATGGACACCTTGATTTCCTGGTATGCTATCAGAGACACTAGAACGCTGGCATATTACCACCTAGAGGAAAAAATTTGGCCTCCCTAAATTCACCAGGGCTTACTGATTTGCTTAGAATGTGGCTTAGGCAAAATGGGCATTGAGTGTAGGAAGGATTTACTAAATTACCATCACAAAATAGCCTCAGCAGAACCTGTCTCAATGAAAGGTGCCTTGCACGCCATAATTCAGGATCCAAAGAGCAACTGGTCCAGGTATCTTGGCAGCAGGTTGGACACAACAAACTTGACCAAAGAGTGTCTAACTGATCCAGCCATAACAAAACCGACATAAAGAGGACCCTAAAAGAACAGGCCAAGCGCATATCAAGAAACAGGACATTAATGGAATTAAATTAATCCCAGGAGCATTGGGTATAGACATCTCGCACCAATCCATTGGATGTCAGCCATATTTGAAATCAGCTTTGGGACAAAAAGCATTAAAGAACATTCTACAGATGAGGCTCTTGACTCTACCTGTTTGGGAATATAGGTCCCACTGGAAAAAGCAATCTGTGGAAGTCAGACGGTGCTAGCTGTGCTCATATTCCTCCATATTGGTTGGACACATAGGGGGTCATTCTGACCCCGGCGGTAAAAGGCCCTTACCGCTGGTCAGAAGACCGCCATCATACCGCCGCGGCCGCGGTAAACCGCCACGGTCATTCTGACCTCCAACTGCCAAACCGCCGAAAACCCGACATCCACGGAAGGCCGCCTCATCAGCGGGCAGCGGAAAACTGGAGATGACCAAACCTCCACCGCCACGCCAACACAAACACGCCCATGCCATTACGACCCACGAATCCACGTGGCGGTCTTTCAACCGCGGTATTCCATTGGCGGTACACACCGCCGCGGTCAAAATACACACCCAGCTCCAAAACACAGCCACATTGGACAATTTGAAATACACACACCTGATACACATACAAACACCACTCCCACACATCCAAGCAACTATAAAACACACACCCACATCACCCACAAACCCCCACTACAAGAAATTCGGAGAGAAGGCGAGAGAGAGAGAGAGAGCACAGCTATCGAAAACCCCAACACACACAGGAACCCAACATCATCAACCACACCACATCTACGCACACATCACCACACACCACCACTCACATCACCACAAACACCACCCCACACCTCATCCACACCACCCCATGGCACCCCAGAGACACCCCAGGTTTTCGGACCAAGAACTCAGGGTCATGGTGGAGGAAATATTAAGGGTAGAGCCCCAGCTCTTCGGCACACAGGTGCAACACACCACGATAGCCAGGAAGGCGAAGCTATGGCAAAGGATCGTCGACAGGGTCAACGCTGTGGGACAGCATCCCAGAAAACGGGAAGACATCCGAAAGCGCTGGAACGACCTACGGGGGAAGGTACGGTCGATGGTCTCAAGACACAACATCGCTGTGCAGAAGACTGGCGGCGGACCACCACCCACTCCTCCCGAATTCACTGCATGGGAGCAAGAGGTCTTGAACATCCTGCATCCTGCGGGCCTCGCTGGAGTAGGCGGAGGAATGGACTCTGGTAAGTCTCATCTCAACTAATCCCCCCCCCAACCACCAGCATGCCAACCCACACCCCCACCCTCACCCCCAACCCCCAGCACACATCCTCCCTGCCAATGTCTCACCAGCACAACCCACCCAACCCAAAACCAAACCCTGAATGGCAACACAAACCATGGACACCCATCACCTATGCATGACCACTGCACATACCCATCCCCCCCCCACAAACTACCCTCACAACTCCTCCCACAAGGGAATGCCAGCACTGGGGGACAAGGGCACACACAAATAGCACGCCATGGAACACACAGAAGCAATAACCATACTCTTTTACCCCTGCAGGGCCCGAACGCCAACACACCGGCCAGGAGGGTCCAGATTTGTCCATCCCACCCCCAGAACAGGCCCCCAGTGAGGACAGCAGCTCTGTCTACCTAGAACCTGATGACCAGCCCGGACCATCGGGGACCTCTGGACAGTCGGTTCCCCACACACAGACACAGGCCACAGCAGACCTAACCCCCTCTGGGAATATCAGCACAGCTACCACCCAGCGGGCCCATGCCTCTGTCTCCAGGACGCGTCAATCAGCGGTGTGTCCGCCACTACAGGGCACCCAGGCTGACCCAACACCCCAACAACAACAGGGACCTGGGGGCAGTGGTAGTGGGCACACCGTCCAGGGGACAGAGGCCCGGGGAAACAGGGCAACTGGGAGGGCTGCAGTGCGACAGGGGTGGGAGGACAGGCCCAGGGAACCGACTCTCCAAGAGGCCCTCACCACCATCATGGGAGCATATCACCACTCCCAGGAGACAATGGCGACGGTACTGGCCAGGTTCCAGGAGATCCAGGCACAGCAGGAGGAACGGTACATGGGGTACAGAGAGGAGCTCAGGAACATCGTCCTGGCCCTCAACCAAATAGTCACCACATTGAGGGACCATGTGGCACCCCAAAGGGCCCCTGTCACCAGCCTGGACCAGGAACAGCCTACCACCTCCGCCGGCGCTAGTGGACAGGAGGCCCCCACACAACGACAGGCCACCAGAACCCCACCTCCTGCTGAAGATCAACCACCCCGCAAGAGGAACCTGAGATCACAAAGGAAGACAGAGTAGGATGCTAAGACCCCCGCCAGCATAAGATACCCCCTGATGTCATTCCACTGTCCCACATTGTCACCCTGTCCAACCTTGAACTGCCCCTGCTCCATCCTTCCACAGGCATATGGACAATGCACCTGTGCGACTGAGAACTGGACTCTGCCATGGATATTACTCCACCCCCACCCATCACCGTTTTACTATCATGGACCTATATGTAGCACTTTAAATAAATCACTAATTGCACTTAAAAAATCAGAAGTCTGCTTGTATTCTTAACAAATGTATTACACATAACGGTTCAAAAATGTTCAGTTACATTGTGATGACAACATACCAATGTCAATCTGCTTTACTCCATGGTCAAACAAAGCAGAAGTCACGCAGTGGGTCATACAGCTCTGAAAAGGGAAGGGAAAGTCACAATTCAGTTGAAAGGAACTGGGGGGAAACACAGAAAGTAGAGATGCAGGAGGCCTGAAGTAAATGTAAAATGGCGTGGGGGATTCTTACCTGTGTGCTACTGAAAATACTGTTGTATAACTGTGTCCCTGTTGTCCGTGTCGTCCCCGTCGTCTTCCTCCTCTTCACTCTCCACAGGCTCCACAGCTGCTACAACACCACCATCTGGACCATCCTCCTGCAGGAAAGGCACCTGGCGTCGCAATGCAAGATTGTGAAGCATACAGCAGGCCACGATGATCTGGCACACCTTCTTTGGTGAGTACATTAGGGATCCACCTGTCATATGCAGGCACCTAAACCTGGCCTTCAGGACCCCGAAGGTCCTTTCTATGATCCTCCTAGATCGCCCATGGGCCTCATTGTACCGTTCCTCTGCCCTGGTCCGGGGATTCCTCACTGGGGTCAGTAGCCACGGCAGGTTGGGGTAACCAGAGTCACCGATTAGCCACACACGTTGTCTCTGTAGCTGTTCCATCACATAGGGGATGCTGCTATTTCGCATGACATACGCGTCATGCACTGACCCAGGGAACTTGGCATTTACATGGGATATGTACTGGTCAGCCAAACAGACCACCTGCACATTCATAGAATGGTAATTTTTCCTGTTTCTGTACACCTGCTCATCGTCTTTTGGGGGTACTAAGGCCACATGGGTCCCATCAATGGCACCAATGATGTTGGGGATATGTCCAAGGGCATAGAAGTCACCCTTCACAGTGGCCAAATCACCCTCCTCAGGGAAAACAATGTAGCTCCGCATGTATTTCGTCAGGGCAGACAACACTCTGGACAAAATCTTAGAAAACATAGGCTGAGACATCCCTGATGACATGGCCACTGTTGTCTGAAAAGACCCACTTGCCAAAAAATGGAGGACTGACAGAACCTGCACCAGAGGGGGAATTCCTGTGGATTGGCGGATGGGGGACATCAGTGCTGGCTCCAGCTGGGCACACAGTTCATGTATAGTGGCTCGGTAAAGTCGGTATCGAAGTATTATATGACGTTCCTCCATTGTCGACAGGTCCCCCATCGGTCGGTACACGGGAGGATTCCTCCTTCTCCTCGCAAGTCCCAGCGGACGGTGCCTAGGAAGGAGAACATGGAGTACAGAGTCAAGCAACCCACAGGTACGTAACTACAGCTTGCACAGTACACGAATCGCTATGCATTGAATGGCTTGTATGAGTGGCAATGCAAGGCCTAGGCCTGTGTGACGCAGTAGAAATTAAGCCATGTGGGCCCTTGAAATGGCGGCTGCCTCACCTGAGAAGTGTGACAGTGGGATGTGAGGTCAATGCGCTGGCGTGACACACCGTGGCGGTAGGCGGTCGAAGACCGTGGCGCCAAGCCGCATTGGTTAACATTGAACCCTATGGGTTTCACGAGCCAATGACTAGGTGCGCCGGCGGTCGCGGTACGCACCGCTGCGGGCGTGACCGCCATTTTCTATCTGATTAATCACTCGAGACCTGATCATCCACAGGAGAGGACCTATACTGCAAGTGCTGCTGTGAACTCGGTCTGGAAGAGACAAGGGCTGCTGCGACTGGGGAAAGGGCCCCTGCCTTCACTACAGAAGAGTTGGAGAAACTTGTGGATGGGGTCCTGCCCCAGTATGCGCTACTCTACGGTCCTCCAGACCAACAGGTAAGTACACTGTGTGCACGTTGAATGGGCTATGCCTGTGTTGAGTGGGGTGGATATAAGATGGTGGGGTGGGGAGAGAATGACGAGTGCAAGGCACGACAGATGAGAGCATGTGCCACATGGCAAGGTTGGGGAGGGGGGGCCAATCACATCTAACATGCGGAAAACTGATGATATTTCCAATTCCACCCTGTACATGTCAAATAGGTCAGCGCCCATCAGAAAGTCGACATTTGGCGTGCCATCGCCAAGGAAGTCCAGACCCTGGGGGTCCACAACAGACGGGGCACCCACTGCCGCAAGAGGTGGGAGGACATCCGCCACAGGACCAGGAAGACCGCCGAGTCACTGCTGGGGATGGCCTCCCAACCTAGGAGGGGTGCCAGTCGTACCCTGACCCCCCTGATGTCCCGGATCCTGGCGGTGGCCTACCCCGATTTGGATGGGCGCGTGAGGACATCACAGCAGACACAAGGGGGTGAGTACCAGCACATTCAGCTATCTTTACGTGCAGTGGAGGTGCCTGGGTGGGGGAGGAGGGCTGTGGGTGACATTAGGCCAGGGCGCTTTCTGTAGTGTAGTCCTCTCCTTTAGCCATGTCCCTGTGCCCCCGCCCCCCACCTCTGTAGGGTGACAATTACAGCTATCCATGGTCCTGCATCACCCATGTGCGCGTTTGTTGTCCCTAGACCTGTTGGCCTAGTCACAAGTACTGAGTAGTGTACCCCGATTGCGCGGCTTAGTGCATGAGGCTCCTGTGTCTGTCCTCTCTGCCAACGGTGTTGACAATGCATGCACTCAACCTGTTTTTATTTCTCCCCCCACCCTTTTTCTTTATCTTCTTGTGCATGTGTGCATTAGCATCATCAGGCGGAGGAGAATTGGCACCGGAGCACGAGGGAGCTGCAACTCACAAGGCCCCGGTGGGCCATGGCACAGACACCGAGGCCACCAGTGATACGGAGGGCGAGGGGAGCTTCACAACGGGGACCCGTGGTGACACCAGCGACACCTACACAACCTCGGATGGGAGCTCCCTAGCGGTGGCGGCAACATCCGTGCCCCCCGCCTCTACAGGTACAGCCGCCACCCAGCGCACTAGCTCCGTCCTCCCAGCAGCCCCTCAGCCTTCGCTCCGTGCCCGCTCGCCCAAGAAGGCGGGCATCTCCTTCGCCCCAGGCACCTCAGGCCCTGCCCCTGTTACCCCTGCTGCCCTCAGTGAGGAGGTCATTGACCTCCTACAGACCATCATTGTTGGGCAGTCTACCCTTTTGAATGCCATCCAGGGGGTTGAGAGGGAGGTGCATCGTAGCAATGCATACCTGGAGGGCATTCATTCAGGTCAGGCTGCCCATCAACAATCGTTCAATTCTCTGGCCTCAGCACTGACGGCAGCCATTGTCCCTGTTTCCAGCCTCCCTCTTCTAACTGCCTCCACCCTGTCTCTGTCTCCTGTTCCTCAGCCTATCCCATCCACACCATCAGACCAGCCTGCACACACCTCAACACCCAAGGGCAGCTCATCCAGACATAAGCACCACAGATCAGACAAACATTCACCCAAGCAACACCCAGATGCAGACATGCCAACAGCCACTACCACCTCTGTGTCCCCCACCTCCTCGTCTCCCTCCTCCCTACCTGTGACGTCTCCACTCACACCTGCATGCACACCACCAACAGCCAGTACTTCCATCACCAGCACACCCTCCAGTACAGTCCGCACACGTGCAGTCACCACCCCCCCTGCCATTTACACATCCCCTGTGTCCTCTCCCACTGTGTCTGTCACCCCCTCTTCCAAGACACACAAACGCAGGCAGCCACCCACCCAACAGCCAACCACCTCACGACAGCTTCCAGCCCATGCACCTTCACCCAAGGACAGCACACCTGACTCTCCTACAACCACCTCCTCTTCCTCCACTCCCATAACCACTACACCTACCCTTTACCTTGGTCCTAAAAAAGTTTACCTCTCCAATCTTGACCTCTTTCCCTCACCTGACCCACCCCCTCCATCTGCTAAGAGTCCCAAGAGCACCTCAGCCACCATCAGCCCGGCTTCAAGTGTCACCGTAGTGCATGGATTTTGGAGTCCCCCCTTTGCCAGCAGTGATACATCGGTCAGCAGCAAGGGGACAGCCAGCCCCCCCCCCCCTGGAAAGAGGACCCGTAAAGTAAGGGGCCACCGCGAGAAGACTGACACGGCTGCCCCCAAGGACCAAAGTTCTGCCACTTCACCTGCCACAACATCCAGGGGAGGCAAGGCCCAGAGAGCCACATCGAAGGAGGGCAAGGGCAGCAGGGCGGGGAAGTCAGCCAGCAGGAGCGCGGACCAGGAGGGCTCCACAAGCCCCATACCGGGTGTGAGGGAGGACACCCAAGGGCTCAGGACACCGTCACCGAAGGGTCCAGCAACTGCACGGTCGGAGGGCGACTGAGCAGGGAGTCTTGGCCAGGTCTGACTCCCTTGAATTACAGGACAAGCACCGCTGAAGAGGGCCCCGCCGTGCAGAAAGGCACTGCTGAACAGGGCCCCGCCGTCCAGAAAGGCACCGCTGAAGAGGGCCCCGCCAAGACAGGCACCGCTAAACAGGGCCCCGCCGTCTCAAGCACCGCTCCGCTGGGCCCTTCATCTCAAGCACCGCTCCGCTGGGCCCTTCCTGTCAAGCACCGCTCCGCTGGGCCCCGCCGTCTCAAGCACCGCTCCGCTGGGCCCTTCCTGTCAAGCACCGCTCCGCTGGGCCCCGCCGTCTCAAGCACCGCTCCACTGGGCCCTTCATCTCAAGCACCGCTCCGCTGGGCCCCGCCGTCTCAAGCACCACTCCGCTGGGCCCTTCCTGTCAAGCACCGCTCCGCTGGGCCCCGCCGTCTCAAGCACCGCTCCGCTGGGCCCTTCATCTCAAGCACCGCTCCGCTGGGCCCTTCCTGTCAAGCACCGCTCCGCTGGGCCCCGCCGTCTCAAGCACCGCTCCGCTGGGCCCTTCCTGTCAAGCACCGCTACGCTGGGCCCCGCCGTCTCAAGCACCGCTCCGCTGGGCCCCACCGTCTCAATCACCGCTCCGCTGGGCCCCGCCGTCTCATTCACCGCTCCGCTGGGCCCCGCCGTCTCAAGCACCGCTGGCCCAATGACAGTGCCGGTTCTGTGTCGAGCTACTGTTCACGCTGCACTCGGGCCACCCTGCCTCCTCCATTGCCTGTGGAGACTGTTATCCACTTGATAGACTGTGGCTTTGCACTCCCCAGGATTGAACAGTGGGCAAGCCACCCACTTGTGAGACTTGCGAGACTGTGGCTTTGCACTGCCCAGGATATGGCAGTGGGCAAGCCACCCACTGTAGAGACTTGAGAGACTGTGGCTTTGCACTCCCCAGGATGGCACAGCGGGCATGGTGGCCCCTTCGTGGATCTGGCGTTGTGGACTCATGTGGCTGTGGTGCCCCCCTTCCCTTCCCCCTGAGGTGCCTGTAGTTTTATCATCTGATGCCCCTGCAGTGTTCTCTCCAACGGACTCAGGTCTCCTGTGTGGGCTTTGCCCATGTGTTGATACACTTTGGCCCACGGACAGTTGAAATTTCAGTGACTGTGCAGGACTTATTGCCTCTATTTATCGGTTACGCAATGTTTTAACTTGATTTTTTTAAATTCATTTTCCTATTTTACCATGACTTCAATGAACCTATTTTATACATAAATTTAGTTTCTCACTTTAATTATATCTTTTCATTATTCCGGGGGGTTTGGGTGGTGTCACTTTGACTTGGTGCTCTGCATTGGTGTGTAGATAGTTGGGGGGTGGGTGTATTGCGTATGTGTGTGCCCGTTATCCTTCCTCCTCCCCCCTCCCCTGTGTCGTAGGTGCGGTACTCACCGTTGTCGTCTACGCCGGAGTTCGTACTCGTGGTAGATGAGCAGGTAGACGAGAGCAGGTCGGATGTTCAATTCGGGTTCCATGCTGTCCTCCGTCCTCGTGGAGTGTATAGAGGTGACCGTTTTCCCATTTGTAGTCTGTTTCCGCCGTGTTTTTATCCGCGGGGCTCCCGCCCCGGAAAAGGTGGCGGATTGGTGAGTTGTGATAGGGCGGGCGGTACATTGTCTACCGCCTGCCTGTTGGCGGTGACCGCCGCGCTGTTTGTTTGTCCCGCCGTGGCGGTCGGAGTGTTAAAGTGGTGGTCTGGGTTGGCGGTTCCCGCCAGGGTCAGAATTCCATTTTTTTTACCGCCTGCCTGTTGGCGGGTTGGCCGCCGCTTTATCACCGACCGCCAGGGTTGGAATGACCCCCATAGTTTGCTGCTACCCAGAGCTGGGTTTACCTAAGGCCAATCCTCCTGCTCCTAGGGATAAGAACTTGCAGTGAGGGTCTCACATATATCTTCTCCACTGCAATTCTGATGGAGCTGGCACAGTTTGGCAAGTTTTTTGCAAATTCTGGAAGGCTTAGACAAGATGCCAGCCCACATTCTAAACTAGACTACGGACTGCACAAAGGGGCAACATATTAAAATTCAAGCATAGTGTGGTAGGCATCTTGTAAAGTACCACCACTTACATTAGTTCTGCTTGCAGGCACCCCCTCCTTCATTGTTGTCATGCCTGCTTTCTAACAGTTTGGTGGGCTTATTGCTGTGATAGTTGGGCACTAGCGGGATTAGGCTTCTTCTACTACCCACTGAGCACTGGGGGACTTGCAACTCGTTCCTGCTTTTTTAAATGTATGTCTGGTTTTAAGTCTTAAAAACAGTCAGATTGGGAGATAAACACAGCTTTCCACCTACAGCCCTGGGCAAAGGCTGAATCGCTGTCGTCCAGCACGTGGGTCCAAAAGCGTATGAGTTTAGGGCAGTGCCATATTAAATGAGGGAGGGTGCCTGTACCTCCGCATCCCCAGCAGCATTCTTATAACATTCAGGGTTCCAGGCGCCGAGCCGGGCCCGGGTTAAGTACCAGTAAGATAGTATCTTAGAAGCTGTCTCAGTGCTGGAGATGTTATGCGCAGAGTGCTGTGCTCTGTGGTGCATATCAACCCAATCTTGGTCGGATAGGGCCTGGCTTAGCTCTGCCTCCCAATGTTTCTGTCCTGGTGTGCGAGAGGAAGCCCTTTTGTTGGAAAGAAGAGTGTTAGAAGGTGTTTATCGGACTTCTTCTGGATTAGCTATTTCTCAAAGGATATCAGGGCCCTCTCCGTGTGGGGTCTCATCAAAGGGGGGAGCACCCAGTGGTGGACTTCAAGGTACTGAACCGCATCTGTTTCCTCCAAAACATAGGCCCTCATTCTGACCTTGGCGGGCGGCGGAGGCCGCCCGCCAAAGTCCCGCCGTCAGGTTACCGTTCCGCGGTCGAAAGACCGCGGCGGTAATTCTGACTTTCCCGCTGGGCTGGCGGGCGGTCGCCTTCAGACCGCCAGCCAGCCCAGCGGGAAAGAGGCTTCCACGATGAAGCCGGCTCGGAATCGAGCCGGCGGAGTGGAAGCTGTGCGACGGGTGCAGTTGCACCCGTCGCGTATTTCACTGTCTGCGCAGCAGACAGTGAAATACATGTAGGGGCCCTCTTACGGGGGGCCCTGCAATGCCCATGCCAGTGGCATGGGCACTGCAGGGGCCCCCAGGGGCCCCGCGACCCCCCCTACCGCCATCCGGATCTCGGCGGTCCGACCGCCGGGATCTGGATGGCGGTAGTGGGGGTCGGAATCCCCGCGGCGGTGCAGCAAGCTGCGCCGCCGCGGAGGATTCAATGGGGCCGCGGTACACTGGCGAGACCCCGCCAGTGGTGCCGGTCCGACCGCGGCTTTACCGCCGCGGTCGGAATCCCCATTGGAGCACCGCCGGCCTGTCGGCGGTGCTCCCGCGGTCCTCCGCCCTGGCGGTCAAAGACCGCCAGGGTCAGAATGAGGGCCATAGTCTTCCTTGAGTTGATCAAAGGGGATTCTCTCCTGGGGATCGATCAGGCAACAAATGCGTTAAGGGACCTGTGGGCTAATTTCCATGGTCTCTGACCATGGAAGGAGTCCAGAGGTGCCATTCCCTGCCCCCAGGGACACCCCATGCCACCCTCGCCCACCCCTGGAGGACACCCATGGATGGGGGGACCCACCCCAGGTAAGTACGGGTAAGTTGAGGTAAGTATTTTTCTTTATTTTTTAAAGTGTCATGGGGGGCCTAATTTGGGCCCCCCTACATGCCACTGTGCCCAATGACCATGCCCAGGGGACAGAAGTCCCCTGGGCATGGCCATTGGGCAAAGGGGCATGCATTTCAATAGGGGTTGTGTGTCAAAAAATGGCGCAAGTCCGGTTTGAGGCATGGTTTTTGCCTCAAACCTGACTTGCACCTTTTTTTGACGCACAACCCCCATTTTCCCCTACGCCGGGGCTGCCTGGTTTGAGTCATTTACTCCCTTAATTATGGCACCCGCATGGCACGTAGGAATGGCGTTAGCCAGTGGTAACATTTTTTACGCAAACAGCGCCGGCGCTGGTTTGCATCAAAAAGTATAAATATCGGCCCTGGTGTTTTCCCCGCACTGGGGAATTGCCATGAAGCCGGCTGGGTCAGGTGATATCAGACCCGGCATAAGCGGATTGAGACGGTGGGTCAGGATGCCCATAAAGATTTTTGCATCCACGTTTAGAAGGGATATAGGCCCGTAGGATCCACAGAGCCCCGGATCTTTGCCAGGCTTGGGAATGATCGATATAGTGGCCTCGATCATGGAGTCTGTGAGAGTACTGGATGTTGCGAAAGAGTCAGAGGCGTGTGAGGTCTGAGACTAATTTGTGGCAAAATGCCTTTTAGAAAGTGGGAGAAAAGCTGTCGGGCCTGGAGATTTCAGTGGCTTAAGGTGGGCAATTGCAGAGATGACCTCTTCAATGCGAATGAGGGAGTCAAGAGAGTCAGCACAGTGTGAGGGAAATGGGGTAGGAGTGTATGAGGATAAATAGTCCACCAAGTCGACAGGCACGCCTGGGGATTCGGAATAAAGGGGTCTGTACAAATTATGGAAAACATCGAGGATCTGCAAGTCAGAGTGCACTTCAGTGAGGGGAGTAGGGCGGATGGACCTATACTGTATTTTGGTGCACAAGCAGTGAGCAAGCAGTTTACTGCTGTGATTGCCTCCCAAATAATACTTGTGCCTGAGACAGACAATGGTGTACTCTGCTCCGTCCAGATCCAATTGATTAGGGAAAGCACCAGTATGTTCAAGCTCTCTCTATATGCGCAGACCCCGCTGCGTTTATGGATCGTTTCTAGTTCTGTAACTTTTAGTTTGTGCTCTTTGTGCTTCTCCCTCTGGAGATGATTCACATGAGATGAAAGGGCGATGAACTCTCCCCTGACCACCAGCTTCAGAGCCTCCCATAGGGACGTCACGGTAACCTGGCCAGAGTCATTGATTTGCTGGTAGTCAGTGATTGCTTTCCGAATAGCAACCGCAGTCGTGGGGTGCTTAAGCAAGGAGTCTCTAAGACACCAGTAGGAAGGGCAGCTCATAAGTGTTTTAGCTGCAAGATAAGACTAAGAAGGGCATGGTCCAAGAGTGATCTGGGATTGGCGAATCACTAATGAGTTGGTGAAAAGCGAGAGCGTATGATTCATAGATTATGGAGTAGTGTATGTAGTCCTTTGGGGTGGGGTAGAGTGTATGCCAGTCGTCTGTAAGTCCATAATCTGCAAGCCATCGCACACTCTGTGGCGACAAGGCTCCTATTTGGTCAGATTGTTGTGCTGAGTGGTCAGAAGCGTTATCCATCACTAGGTTTAAATCCCCACCCTATTAGGATGGCCATGTTTGGCGTCTGGAGGAGGGGTGCAAGTGCACTCAGAATGAATGGCTCCTGTCTTTCATTGGGAGCATAGATACATGCTAGTGTGAAGTGGGAGGACCCTACCCAGAGGCAGTAGGCCAGGAATCATCCTTTGAGCTCAGCAATTTTGGAGAAGGTGTCACCCGTGAATCGGGAAGAAAACTTTATGGCCACCCCACCCTTCTTAGAAGGACGTGAGGACCACAGCTGCCTGGGAAACCAAGAGGGGCACATGTGGGGGGTGTCCTTGGCCAGCAGGTGGATTTCCTGGAGGAGACCTATGTCACCACTGGAGCCCTCTAACTGGGATAGGATTGCCTGTCACTTTAGTGGGTTGTTAAGGCCTCTGTCGTTAAGACTGACGATTTTAAGGTCGGAGGGCATGGCTCATTGGAAGTGGTAAGGGCATGCCCAAGTCTGACCTAGGGATGGAAGGGTCTAAAGCGATGTGCTAATATTTAAAAGGTGGTTTATTCAACAATGTGTGTTATTATTAATCAATTTTAAATGCATAGATCATGGTAAGTAAGTTAAACATATGCACTTTAAAATGTGATTCTCTTTCGTTGTACATTGAGACCATAGAGTACGTTTAACAAAACACACAGGAAGAGAATAAAGTGCAATATAGGACAGTATAGCTTTTTGCGGATAGCGCTATGCATTTCTAATATTTGTTTCCACATACTGAGGAAGATTCATCGGTAGAGGCTTGCATCAAAGATGGATCTACAAGGATGACCTTGTCAGGTGTGCTGACTAATGTTCGAAGAGCGGCACTGTCATTATAGCATAATTTGTACCAGCACTAAAAGAAAGGTGAAATGTTGTGTAATGTGTTTAACTTTTTTATTTGTATAGGAAGCTAATTATCCTAACAATGATTTTTTCATTGAATTATTGAAAATTGCAAAACAATAGTAAAGTGTTTAAGCAACAACAGGATGCAAGTTATCAAATTTGTGCAGTAGGATAAAAGCACACGGAAGATACTTTGTGACTATTAGGATAGTTGTCTTCCTGTGTAAAGGAATTAGTACGTACAATCTGTGTGACAGTTAAAACAGTATTTCAATGTAATTTGTGATGTAATGTGACAATACAATGCCCTAAATAGCGTGTTATTGGGCCACATCCAGGCTAAAAATCTCTCAAAGGCCACAGCTTCATAAGCATTATTGGTGATGGCTCGACAGTTACCACCTGACCAAAACTAAAGGTCTGCATTGGGACCACCATTAGCATGTGAATATCAACCCTACTGACTGCACTGGCCATTGGTCCACCAGCATGAGTGCTTCATAACTGCTGCTCCACATGGAGCTAGATGTCTAGAGCAGTTTCATCTACGCCTTTTTTTTAGACTGCTCTATTGTTTATATTCTGGCTCTAACCTGATACCCCTGACCTGGGTGCCTTCATCTTAGTTGTGTAGTAGGTTGATTTTTCATGTGTCTAGTGTTTCATTTGAAATGTATCGATTGTCAGCCAAATCTTCATTTACAGAAAATAATGAAAATCATTATCACCCGTAAGAACAAAAATACTCTGTTAACTATTTCCTGACAAAAACTACAATTTTAGGCCTTACTCACTGTTGAATTTACCATGTTTTACAAAGCTTCTAAAGGTTGAAAGTATACATTTTCCACAAGAGTCCTCTCCTATTCTGTTTAGCAGCAAATCATGCATTGGTCCAATCAGTTACCAGAAGGTATATCAAACCATCAAATAGAGCATTAGTTCTAGTATAGAGAACTCATTTAGTTCTAGAAAGAAAAACATGCACAAAAAAATTGACATAATTTTAAAAGTAAAGACAAAAGGAAATGGGATACTGTATTTATACTGCAGATAGTGCACTTTATAACATGCACTGATTCTGTACCTTTGATAACATTACCAAACTATGCAATTCTACCTAAATCACTTTTCCTCTTGGTGCATCGTGTTCCTTAACTGGCAAAGTTCAGAACAGAAGTAGTTCAATCCAATAGACACATAACATCCTGTACATTGGCCAAATATCTATGTGGTGCCCTGTGTATGATAGAATCATTAATTACTTTTATAGGCAGCATCATTAACTGAATTATTGGCTTGCTCTGTCACTTGCCATTTGTGGGTTTACAGATTCAGATCAGTATCCACCTTTTATTAGATTGTCATCAACAACTTAAAAGACGGACATTTAGTTACTCAGCTCTAACTTTTTATCTGCTTATTATAATGTGCTTGTAAGGGAGAGATGTGTATGACTTGCATACACAGAAATAAATCAGTACAGTGCATTTTCCAGTGGTTAACGTGTGCCAGTGATTGTTGCTGGGGCCTACTGGCACATATTTTTGGGCCATGGACTTGCCTCTCTGTGCCCCTCAAACATGAGTTTTCTTATAACTCATTATAAGAGTGACTTGGAAAGAGGTGCACAATGCACAAGCATTTGAAAGAAGGGTGCGGGGCTTCAGTTTGTCCTTTCACTCTTCCATTCACAACATCAGCCTGGCTGGAAGTTAATAATGTTAATAATGCACTACAAATAATATCTATTTGTGTTAATATATTTATATCTTCTAACAAGAAAATTACAGCAGTCATATATGTCAAATAACGCATAAGAAGGCCAAAATATTTTATTTTAAATTGCAAGAAGAATATATATAATTTGGGAACATCAAATACAATAAATAGATAATTACCCAATAAATAGACCTTTTCACGTATATAGTGGATTGTGTTCAGACAAAAACAGCATTTTGTGACTTTTAAGAAGAAAAAGAACAGCTAAAGAATAAGACGTTTTACAAGAGTGTTATTGAATGACTATATTAGAACTAGAGAACCATGACTATTATGTAAAACACATTTGATATTACTGTAGGAGAGAAAAACATATACACAAATTGAAAAAATATTGCTCAGGTAGGATCGAAGTTTCAGCAACTATAGAAACCTTTTTGGCATGTCTTTATAGCAAAGAAGACAATACTATCCAATATAAGTGTCTTTTGATTGTTATTTGTGTTGTTAATGGAATTGATCACGCCAATCTAAGAATGTGGCAAATCACATTCCACTATAGTACAAAAGTAATGTTGATGGTATTTTTTCAATTAGATGTAATAACCTATAAAGACGGTACAATCAGATAATCTATGTACTTCTCATTCAAAAGATTACTAGACCACACACAGGAAGATCTACCAAGGAAGAAACATAGCTTATCAAAGGTTACTTGACTGAAGAAATGTCTGTAATCTTTTCACAAACCTGTACCAAAAACAATCCAACATTTAAGCAATCAAAACAAACATGTATTAGAACACTGGAATGTTGGGGGCTCCATTGAAGTCAATGGAGTGCTCTGGGCTTTTATTGGCTGGTAAGGACCGGCAACATTCCAATATTCTTTGTTCACAGCATAAACTATGAACAAAGCCTCACAGAGCCTGAGGGGATTTTAATCCCCTCGGGCTTCATGAGGAATTTGTTTTGTTTGATAGAACATTCTGCCCTCTAGTGGCAGAATGTTCTAATAGCTTTAGAACCCACCGTAGCAGGCTCTATTGTCCATTAAAGGCCCTTTCCCTCTTTAAAAACGCAAGAGCTACGGCGGGTTCTAAGGCTATAATATATCACTAGTATGTTCATTAGATGACCACCATCTGTTGTCCTATGAAATCTTCATCTTGTAAACAGAGTTGGGAGTTGTTAACAGCTGATTGTAGAGAAAAGCAACTCTTGAGTGAAACATGCTAAACAGATGATCAAATATGCCTTAGACCATATTTCATTCCACAGGGAAATAGTGAAAGTCTGATACAAATCTTTTTCCCACAACAGCTCAGTTTTAGTTTTCAATCTGTCAGTGTCACACACAGAAAGCTTTTTATATATTTATGAAGCTCTATCCACTGTAGAACAATCATAAATAGAGATTTGGGTTTCTTCTATTTGTGAATCTGTTATTGAGTGAACAGACATTGTCTGTTTAATAGATCCTCTTAATGAATCATACCTAAGACTAAAAGAAAAAGAGACATTAAGTTCATGTTGTAACTTTAGAAATGAGAAAAAAAATATTTTAATTTTACCCACTTTCCAGATGCCTTTACGTGTCCAATCCTTCCAGAAAAACACTTTATTATCAATGTTATTATTAGTATTAGGCCAAAAGGGAGGCAATCTGAAATCATTTATGTACAACAATGGATGGAGAAGAAAAGATTTGGCTGGTAAAATAGAAGAATCAACTACTGGGAAGAGGGTGAATTTGTTTTTTTGCATTACATAGACCAAAACATTAAAAGTAAAGTAATTCAAAAAAGAGTGTTCTAGGTTTAGCCATATAATCAGACATTTGTTAGAGTTATTTGACAAAAAAGTAAAGAATTGTTTAAAAATAAAAGCAAAATGATCATTCATTAAGGATAGAATAGTTATCACCTCCATTATTCTTGAATCTTCTGAGCTTTTTGTGTGCTTTATTTTTGTTCTATAAAAGTTCAAAATGCTATCATGTATTTAAACAAAGAATTAGGGATGATTTCCAGGGAGCATAGAAAGATAAAGATTAACAGTAGGGAACAGCATCATTTTCAGTGTCCAGTCTACTTTACCAAGATAAAAAGACAGGGAATCATTTGTCAGATAATGCAATGTTTTTGTGTTTAACTGCCTCTGAATTGGATGTAATTATATCTCTTCTAGAATATTAGTAGAAAATTACCAGGCCTTTAACTTTTTTTAGTTATGCAAAACCAACAGACTCTTCAAACGTGTCTTTAAAACAATATTTGTTAAGTGACATGACTTTGAACTTTACAGTCATCTATTTATAACCAAAGACTATAGAATAGGATTGAAATATCATGAACAATGCTGAAGTTGAGATTGGACATAAACAGTAATATGTAGTCTGCATTGGCCAATACATTTAACCTCTACATCGGTATGCTTCAAACCTGTCTAGTTCCTAGATCTACAGATGAGAGCATCCTTTCATTGTATCTCTTTGAGAAAGACATATGATGATTACAATCAGACAGCAAAAACTGAGGTTTTTAGATTTGAAAAAAGCAGACTAATATATTGTAAGATTCTGGAAACAAAACAATGCCATTGTAGTGCGGGTATCATAAATCCCCCATTGACTCAATCAAATGCCTTCTCATTGTGAAGTGCTGCTAACAGTTGAAGCCTAATGTATAAAATTCCAAAATGTTCTTTTAGTTATTGATAATATAGCTGCCTTTAACAAAGCAGGATTGGGTTGTGCCAATCTTTTCTGGGATATATTGATTCAGACATAAAGGTAAAATCTTTGCAAAGATTTTATCATCAGTAACAATGAATGAAAGAAGTACCAGGGCCCTCATCAAGAGGCTATTGCAGCTGGCACCTTCCATTGCCCCTACCAAGACCGCCAATGACAGAATCAACACAATCACTAACCGTCACACCCTACAAGTGTAACAATTCAAACTATCACAGGCCCCTAAAGCTATGAGAGAAGCTTGTTAGCAGTTATGTCATTTTTAAAATGCATTGAATGAATAAACAACTTTTGTTTTGTTTATCTCTAATTTAAACAAGCCGTGCTGCCATGTGGCAAACTGCTATAAATGACGGTTTTGACAATTAAGTGCTGTGCTGAGCACTGAAAATCACAAGTGTAAATTAAGCGCTGGAAATGTAACTATAATTCTTACAGGAAGATACATACTGATCTTTCTTAAGTATTAGACATAGCATTACCTCTAAGAATGAACTGCTTACATCCTTCACAGAAAGAAAATACTGGAAGAGAGTAATATGATTTTCCACTCCAGAATCACAGAAAAATGTGAGTGAAGCATTATAGGAAAGTGCCACTGTTGTCATGGTTACCCTCCCCCTCACACGTTTGCCTGACATTGATACCAACTTTGATTGAAGTGTGCTGGGTTCCTGCTAACCAGGCCCCAACACCAGTGTTCTTTCCCAAAATCTGTACATTTTGTGTTCACAATTGGCACACCCATGGCATACAGTTAAGTCTCTCGTAAAAGGTGCCCATGGTACCAAGGGACCTGTGGCCAGGGAAGGTCCCCAAGGGCTGGAGCATGTATTATGCCACCCTGGGGTACCCCTCACCAAGCACATGCACACTGCCTTTGCAACTTGTGTGTGCTGGTAGGGAGAAAAAGGCAAAGTCGACTTCACTGCCTGTGGAATAGGTAAGTCACCCCTCTAGTTTCCCCTACAGGCCCTAAGGCAGGGTGCACTATACCACAGGTGAGGGCACAGCTGCATGAGCAATATGCCCCAACAGTGTCTAAGTCCATTCTTAAACATTTTAAGTACAGTGTAGCCATATTGAGTATATGGTCTGGAAGTTTGTCATTACGAACTCCACAGCTCCATAATGACTTCACTAAATACTGGGAAGTTTGATATCAAACTTCTCAGCACAATATTTCCACACTGATGCCAGTGTGGGATTTATTGGAAAATACACCCAGAGGGCATCTTGGAGATGTCCCCTGTATGTTAGCCAAACTGCTAGTTCGGGACAGACCAGTCTGTGCCAGACTGCCACTTCCAGATGAGTTTCTGACCACATGGGGTGAGAGCCTTTGTGCTCTATGTGATCAGAAACAATGCCTTTCCTGGGTGGAGGTGTCTCACACCTCCCCCCTGCAGGAACTGTAACACCTGGCAGTGAGCCTCAAAGGCTCAAGCCTTGTGTTACAGTGCCCCAGGGCACTCCAGCTAGTGAAGAAGCTCAACCCACAGGACAAAGCCCCACTTTTGGTGGCAAGTCTGGCAGGAAAATTAGGGAAAGCAGGGAGGAGTGACCACCCCAGCTAGGACCACCCCTAAGGTGTCCAGAGCTGAGGTCACCCCCTCCCTGCAGAATCCTCCAGTTTGGTTTGGATGACAAGAACCAATAGGGTTAGGAATGTGCCCCCCTCCCCAAAGGGACTGGGCACAAAAAGGGTGTATCCACCCTTAGGGAAGGGTAGCCATTGACCACTGGCCTCTGACCCCTGTGACAACCGCAAATCCAGGATTTAAGGGCTCCCCTGAAACCTTAGCAGAGAAGAAGGAGGGCGACAACTGACTTGGCCCCAGCGCTACCAGCCTGTCTCCTGCTTCAAAGAACCTGCAGAAGACCAATGATGCATCCAGAAGGACCAGCTACCTCTGCCGAGCTCCAGAGGACTGCCCTGCATCCAAAAGGACCAAAAACTCCTGTGGACAGCGGCCCTGTCCAAGAAGAAACAACAACCAAGGACCCCAGCCTCACTCCGAATGCCTGAGTCCTGAGCACTCTGCACCTGAAGCCCACTGCCCGTGTCCAGGTGGCCCAACCAACTAGAGAGGATTCCCAGGCCATTCTGAGCAAGTGCCCACCCTGGGTTGACCTCTCCACCCCTCCACAATGACGTCTACAGAGGGAATCCTGACGACCCCCCGACCGCAAAAGCTCTGGACGAAGATATCTGACGCCTAAAAGACCAGTGCACCTGCAGCCCCCAGGCCTTGGAGAACCTGACCTCTGCTGCAGCTACATTCAGCAGGCTGCCCTCCTCCCTGTACAGCCTGTGGTTCCCCAAGACGACCCCCTGGACCTCACCTGCAGCCCCTGAGTGACCCTGAGGCCCCCTCATAGAGATTCATTGGAAACCTGATGCCTTGTTTGCATCCTGCACCTGGCCGCCCCAATGACGCTGCAGGTGTGTGTTTGGTGCCTATGTGTGGCCCCCCAGTGTTCCTCTAAACCCCCCAGGTCTGCCCTCCGCAGTCGTGAGTACTTGCACTTGCAGGCAGGCCTGATTCGGAGTGCCCCCAGTCTCCATAGGAGCCCATGTTAACTTTGCCTACACTTTGACCTCTGCACCGGCAGGGCCCGTGTTGCTGGTGGTAGGTGTTTGGGATTAACTCGAACCTCAACCTGTGGACTTCCTAACCCCAGGAGACTGGAACTGTAAGTCGAGTACTTACCTGAAAATCGTACTAACTTTTCTTCCCCCCAGGAACTGTTTCTGAAACATGCACTGTGTCAACTTTTAAAACAGATAATTGTGAATATTTCAAAAACTGTATAACTTATTGATTTCAAACAAAATACTATCGATATATATGTGAAATACGAATCTATTGAAGTACTTACCTGCAACTTGAATCTGGTGGTTCTAGGAAAACAATTAAGAAAATATATTTTTGATATAGAAAAACCATTGGTCTGGAGTTAAGTCATTAAGGGGGTCATTTTGACTCTGGCGGTCGGTGTAAATGTGGCGGTAGTACCGCCAACAGGCTGGCAGTACATACTGCTACATTATGACATTGGCGGGTTGGCTGAAGCCAACCCGCCAATGTACCACACCGACCGCCATGGCGGTAGCAGCCACCGGGCTGGAGATAGCAATCTCCAACCGGGAGGCTGTTACTGTCCTGCCAGAGGCATTATGACCCTGCCTACTGCCATGGTTTTCGTGGCATTTGTAAAGCCACGAAAACCATGGCAGTAGGCCGTACCACTGACTGGGAATTCCTTCACTGTCACTGGTAGGAGGCCTACCACCCTAACACCCCCGTACAACCCCCAACACCCCTCCATCCATGCTCCCCCTTCCAATCCAGGGGAAAGCATCCAGAACGCCTCCACACGCCTCATCCTGGACATCCCCGCCACTGCCACATCACAGACCACCTGAAAAACCTGCACTGGCTCCCAGTCAATAAGAGAATCAGCTTTAAACTCTTCACCCACACTCACAAAGCACTGCACAACACCGGACCAGAATACCTCAACAGACGACTCTCCTTCTACACCCTGACCCGACATCTCCGCTCCGCTGACCTCGCCATCGCAACCGTCCCACACATCTGCAGAACTACAACCAGCGGTAAATCATTCTTGCACCTCACCACCAAAACGTAGAACACTCTTGCCACCCACCTGCACCAGACCAAAGACCTAATAACCTTCAGGAAACTTCTCAAGACCTGGCTGTTCGAGCAGTAGCAGCACCCCACCCTTGTCTCCCCCCTCCCCTCCTCAGTGCCTTGAGACCCTCACGGGTAAGTAGTGCGCTTTACAAATCCCTGATTGATTGATTGATTGATGCGCATGCATGCACACACTCACACAGTCATGCACACACAACCCCCCCCACACACACACACAACACCCCCCTCCCCTGTCGGAAACCCGACTTACCTGAATCCAGGGGGTCTTATGGCAGGGGACGGGACAGGGCCCTGCTCCCGCCAGCAGCACCCACCAGCAGAACACCTCCAGGCCGTATTATTTCTCATAATACGGCTGGCGGCGGTCTACTGGCGCGGCGCTGCTGGTGAAAGCAGCACCACCTTAAAACCGTCCACCAGTATGGCCACAGCCGGATTTCCGCCCTGGTTGTGGCGGAAATCCAGCTGTGGTAATATTATGGCATATGGATGTTAGCTGTGGTAACGGTCTTTTGGTTGCTGTCGCGTCAGCGTTAGGTGGCACTTACCGCCAATGTTTTAATGAGGGCCTAATTGTGTGCTTCTTCTGTTGTCTGTGTGTGTACTCCAAATGCTTTGCACTACCCTCTGGTAAGCCTAACTGCTCGGCCACACTACCACAAAAGAGAGCATTAGTAATATCGACTTTAGCCTCTGTTAAGCCTCTGGGGAACCCCTGGACTCTATGGTCACTAAATCTCATTTTGATATGCTATATACAGACACAACTTCCTACAAGCATGGAGCTTCTCTTTTGGTAGTTTGGCAATATCAGCACAAATTTATTTTATATCAGTATCTTTCTGCAGTGAATAGTGTTCTATTAGTTGTTTTGGAGGTTTGGATATACAGCTAAATAAGTCTGCAAATGAATCAGCTGATGGGACATTTTCAGGAGTATATAAATAATTATAATAATCTGCAGAACCCTAAAGTATTTTATATTGTTTATTGACATTTGAATAGGAAATAGAACACATTTTTGATTTCTGCTTTTTAATGTTTAGGTAACTGGCTAACGGTTTACCAGCTTTATTACATCCAACCTAGTCCCTTATATTAATTTTCAAAAACGGGGACAAGCACTTTTAGATTTTTTATTGAATTCTAATTTTGCTTGTGTATTGTTATGAAACATTATTAGAGGAATAATATCCATGCTCTAGTTTTCTAATGTGTTTCAACAAGGAGGAAGACTGGTAATAGCTTTTCTTTTTGGTAGTTAATGATATGCTCTCTGGCTGTCACCTTCAAAAGCGCTAAATACGTCTAAATGCAAAGTCTTGAATTGTATTGCCAAAGGAACACAATACTATGGCCCTCATTATGTCAATGGCGGTAATGACTACCTACCACCCTGGTGACGGCCGCTAAAACACCGTCACCGCTGCTACCTACCGTCTGCCATATTATGACCGTAGCAGGAATCCTTCCAGAAGGCTGGCCGAATTCCGGCTGCCGTCATGGTGGCAGACGGCAGTAAGGTACCACACCAGTAGACTGCCGCAGACCGCATCATGATCCATGATACAGCCTGGTGGTGTTCTGCTGGCGGACGCTGCTGCTGGCAGCAGCGCCACGTCCCATCTCCTGCAGGAGGACCCCCTGCTAGCAGGTAAGTCGGGTGCTCTGACAGTGGAGGGGGGTGTTGTGTGTGGGGGTGTGGGTGTATGTTTGTGTGTGCATGCATGCGGGTGTGTGGTGTGTGGAATGCGTGTGTGCATGAATGGGTGTGAGTGTGCATGTATGTTGCGTTGTGTGAATGCATGTGTGCTTGTATGTATGTCAGAGTGTGTGGATGTGTGTGTGAATGTATGTATGCATGCGTGGGTGAATGTGGGTATGAGTGTGTGCATGCATGTGTATGTTGGTACGTGAATGTGCGTGTATGTCGTGGGGGGTCAGGATGGGGAGGACTTAGGGGAGGGGGAGGGGGCGGGGGAGACCCTTCTCAGTGTCAGGGAAGGAATTCCCTGGCACTGATAGTGCCTAACGCCATGGTTTTCGTTTCAGTAAGAAAGCTATGAAAACCATGGCGATAGGCGGGGTTTTAATCCCGCGGGTGGGACAGTGACGGACGCCTGGCTGGAGACTGAAGTCTCCAACCCGGCGGCTGTTACCACCATTGTGGACGGAGTGGTACATTGGCGGTTTGGCTCTCATATTTTGGTGAGAGGTACCGCCAGCCTGTTGGCAGTACCTTTCTCCAAAATACCGCCATACGCCAGTGTTGTAATGAGGGCCTATATTTGTTCAAATATAGCAACAAAACAAAAATCCTGCAGTAGTGAATCATTTAACCACCATCCGTTACAGCAGAATTCTGAGGCAACATTTCTAAGTCTACGAAAACATGAGCGTAAATGTTTTCTGTTTAGAAAAATGTAACCTATTCTTCGTCCAGACTGATAGAGAGGTAAATAAATGGTATACTCTGTAAGATCAGGAATAAATGTACTCCAGGACTCTTTGAGGTCACTTAAAAAGATTGATTTTGTAAAGCCTTTTGCCATCATTAGCTGATTGCAGTCACCACCTGCAAAAAGATTTATATTTGAGCTTAACTTAAATTTTAATGCTATAGTTTTCCAAAATTTTTGTTCAACTCCATTAGGACCATTTACATTTAAAATAGAAAGTGACGCATCATTTCATTGATCCTTAAATCTAATATTAACCACCTACCCTTGCCATCTACTTCCTGAAGAGAACTACTATCTCTTTTAAAAAATATGACCAACCAAAATTTATGAGCTAATTAGTGTATTCTTCGTTAGGTGGGTTTCTTACAAAAGTGTAATTTGGCAATTCATCCTAGACAAATAGTAGGAGCCCTATTAGACCTGTCAGTCTTATTGGAGTCTTCCCCAAACTTTTTGCCTTCTTACATCCAGTTGTGTGCTCAGATTTGTTCGTGCTGTCCTTAGGACTCTGTATGCTTTTCCACTGCTAACCAGTGCTAAAGTGCTTGTGCTCACTTCTCTAAAACATTGTGATTGACTTTCATCTGATTGGCATATTCAATTTGCTTATAACTTCATTGTAGGGTGGTTTGCCATATACCCAAGTCCTGTAAATTAAATGCTACTACTGGCCTACAGCAACTGTAGTGGCATATTTACAAGCCCCTTGAACCACCTTAATGCCACCATAGCGTCATTTCTTTTATGCTAAGGCAGCGCTACAGTGGCTTTTCTGCGACACCAGATTTACAAAGGGTTGCAATGCTTGCATTGCACCACTTTGCAACCCCTTGTTCCACATTATGCCTGTGCCAGGCATAATGTTTTGCAAGGGGGGCGTTCCAGCGATGGGAGTCCAGGAAAAATGGTGCAGTGAAATTTACAAGATTTTATGGTGCCATTTTTTCAGTCATTTTCTGAGCAGGCATTAAAATGATGCACCAATTGTAGTCAAAAGGAAATTGGGATGCATTTAAAAAAAAAATATGAAAAGTTTTCTTTTCATTTTTTCAGAGTAGGCAGCGGTCCTTGGCACTACTACGTCCTTTGAAAAATGTTTTGTTCTTCCATTCACAAAGGGGAAGGTGTCTCTTGAAGGTCCCATCCCGTTTGCGAATGGGTTAACACCAAACTAGGTCCTTTTTATAATTACCTACTGGTGATCCCCACTAGTTGACATACATATCAACTCAAGTCCCAGGAAAAAAGTAAAAAAAAAAAAAAGAAGGGGGCAGGGTGGTAATACTATCACCCCCTAAGCCTGGGAATGGTGTCCCACAGGGACCCCGCTGGTGGCCAAAACATTTTCTTAAACTTTTGCTGTGAAATTGCAGTAGATCCGCAAATCTGCAGCAAAATGTTTTAAAAAAGGCCGAGTTCTCCACTGCATCACTCTGGCTACTGTCTTCTATTTGCTTTTCCCCTCATTTTTTTCATGCATTCTCCTTGCTTTTTCTTGTTTTCAATACCTTCTCCTTGCTTCTTCCCTTTTTTGTGTGCAATCTCCTTTCTTTTCCCTCGTTTTCGCTACTTTCTCTTTGTTTTCCCCTTGTTTTTTGTTTGCCTTCTTCTTAATTTTCCCTTATTTACAGTGCTTTCTTCTTGCTTTTCCCCTAATTTTTGAATGCCTTTCCTTTTCTTTCCTTCATTTTCACTGCTTTCACCCTGCTTTTTTGTCTGTTTTTTGTATGTCTTCTCCTTGCTTTTCCCTCATTTTGACTGCTTTCTCCTTGCTTTTTGCTCCGTTTTGTGTGTGTCTTCTCCTTCCTTTTTCCTCATTTTCAATGCTTTCTCTGTGCTTTTTTTCTCTGTTTTTTGTGTGCCATCTCCTTCCTTTGCCCTCATTTTCAATGCTTTCTCCTTGCTTCGTTTCCAGTTTTTTGCGTGCCCCTCCTTGCATTTCCCTCATTTTCACTGCTTTCTCCTTGCTTTTCTCCTGATTCTTTGGTGTCTTCTTGATTTTCCATCTTTTTCACTGCTTTCTCCTTGCATTTCCCCCTTTTTGTGAGTGACATTTCCTTGCTATTCCCTCATATCACTGCTTTCTCCTTGCTTTCTTCTTCTTTTTTTGTATGACTTCTCCTTGATTTTCCCTCATTTTCACTGCTTTCTCCCTGCTTTTGCCCTAATTGTTGTCTGCCTTCTCCTTGCTTTTATTTTGATCTCACTGCTTTCTTCTTGCTTTCCCCCTGTCTTTTGTGTGCCTTCTCCTTGATTTTCCCTATATTAAAGGGATGTTATAGTTAGGAATTAGCATTTTTTTAAACCTAGAAATTCACTAAAAACCCAAAGGTTACAGGGATGTTAGAGTTAGGATCAGAATTTACATGCACAAAAACCATAGAAAATCAGCTGCTATAGTTAGAGTTATTTCAAGTAACTATAACTTTTGTGCCAGGGCAACTATAACTTGTGCCCTCAACATGCACTACTAACTATCCCACATATTACATCAGTAATTGTATCTTCTATGACAGTATTAATAATATAATTGCAACATTTGCAGGAAAGTTGTTAATCTGATAACTATGCTTGGTGGGGGCGCGAGTTCTAGTAACCTTAGGGGATGACTTATGGTTACTTGAAATAACTGTTACTATAACACCTGAATTTCTATGATTTTGTGCTGGTAAATTCTAATCCTAATTATAACGGGCGTGTAACCTTTGGGTTTTTTAGTGAATATATATATATATAGAGATGTGATGTCTAAATAAAAGTAATAAAAGGAACAAGGTGAAAGAGGAGAGAAGAAAAAAAGCATTCCCAATAACATATAGGGGGTCATTACAACCTCTGCGGTCTGCATGGCAGACCGCCGAGGTTGCGGGTGCCAGAATACCGCCATTGCTGGCGGTATGGCTGGCTCCCTATTTTGACATTTCCGCTGGGCCAGCGGACGGTAGCTGAGTTACCATCCGCTGGCCCAGCGGAAATGTCACATCAACATTGTCGCCAGCTCGTAATTGAGCCGGCGGCAATGCTGATGTGCAGCGCGTGCAGTAGCACCCGTCGCGCATTTCACTGCCAGAAATTCGGGCAATGAAATGCGCGACGGGGCTCTGCCTGGGGGCCCCTGCACTGCCCATGCCAAGTGCATGGGCAGTGCAGGGGCCCCCAGGGGCCCCCTGAGTCCCCTTACCGCCAGCCTCTTCCTGGCGGTGCAAACTGCCAGAAACAGGCTGGCGGTAGGGGAGTCATGATCCCCAGGGCATCGCTGCTTGCAGTGCTGCCCTGATGGATTAGCACCGCCGGGGCTAAAATGGCAGTATACTGCCGGCCCCGGCGGTGCGACCGCGGCTCTACCGCCGCGGTCCAAATACGCAGGGAGGCACCGCCAGCCTGTTGGCGGTGCTCCCGTCATTTTGGCCCTGGCGGTCATAATACCGCCAGGGTCATAATGACCCCCATAATCTGCAAGCACCAGGAGTTCTCAGACCAAACACTAGTGGTTTACCAATAGCATTAACACAATTCTAGATAATGCCATAGGCATCGAAGTTAGTGCATATACATAGTAAGTAAAGGTGATCCAAACAAAACGTAGGTTTCTACTTATGGAAAAACCGAGGAAAATGCAGGTGCATGCCGTCAGTGTTTTCACCAGTGGTTCATGCAGTGAGAGAAAGGAAGAAAAGGTGAATGACATGTAAATAAATACCGTAATTGGATTGAAATATCTCGAAATAATCAAACTATACATTCAAAGGGTTCCTATAAGAAAGGGGAGTAAATAACCACTCATGGGCACACTTATCAGTTGTTTCTCGTCATGACTACTCTGCAAAACATTTTCTGCATGTACATTTTGAAACATTACATGACAAGACATTTTACAAGCTGTCACAAACACTTCACATAATGCTTTACACACGAATTGTGTTATGTTCAAATATAGTGTAACTTTATCTGCCAATCAATAACTGAAGTATAAGAAATGTTCTTCTCTGATTGGTAAAATAAACTAAGGACCTTAATGTCCATATTTGTATTTTCATAAGTTCATATTCTTGCCATTCACTTGTTCATACTTTGTGTTTACTCTGTTGGTGTGCGTAAAACTCAATAAATGGAGAAAGGAGACATACAGGAGGTGAGATGAAAACAGAACAGTGTGCTGCAGAGAGAAGGGTGAGGGAGTTTAGGTAGAGCAGGGGTAAAGTAGTAGAGATGTAGAGCTAAGAAGAAAGAGGAATAGAAATAGAACTGAGAGGCATATTTAAAAGCCCCTAGCACCACCCAGCATCATTTATTTTTACGCTAACGTGGCATTCAAAAACAACTTCCTCCTGCGCCGTATTTCCAAAGTGGAACAATGCTTCCATTGCACAACTTTGTAAACCTGTGTCAGGCATAATGTATGCAAGGGTGGTGTTCTAATGCAGGGAGGCCCGGAAAAATGGTGCAGTGAAATGTACAACATTTCAGTAAGCTATTTTCTCCATAATTTTTAACGCCTGTTCAGAGATAGTGTTAAAATGACACACCCATTTTAATCAATGGGCCTCCCTGTGCTTTTCTGCGCTAGGTTCAACATGTTTGACACTAGTGCAGCAAAGAGCCACAATAGCGTAAAAAATGATGACGATTTTGCCCTAACGACCGCCATGGTGAACCGTATTGTAAATACCGCAAAACCATGGTGTTGTTAGGTGGGGTAGGAGTGACACAAGAAAAGTGGACTGATGTGCACTTTCTTGTAAATATGCCCCGGAGGTTGTTAGAGACTAGCAGTAAAGTTGGGTTAAAAAGCATTGCATTGATAGAGAAGTGAGATAGAGATATGCATGGTATAGATAGAAACATAGAGATGTGGAGCTAGCTAAGGAGAGATAGAAAAGTAATAGTAGTGAGGATGAAGAGAAGAGGTGAAGCAGAGAGAGACATTAAACAAAAACATAGATGAGGTAGAGGGTGATTGAGATTACATAAAGGTAGTCAGAGGAGGTCAGTGAAGGGTGACAATTTGGTGACTGGTGAGGAAGTGAGGAACAAGATACAAGATACGAAGGTATAAAGAAAGGAAGAGGATGAGGAAAGTGCAAGATAAACAGGGAAGTAAGAGTATGTTAGAGGGTGGTAGACAAAGAGCTATAAAGAGATAATAGGAGAGGTGAGAGCGGTTGGCAGAGGTGACAGAGTAATAGGTTAATGATGTAGTAATAGAGAGGCAGAAAGGTAAGGTTGTGAGGCAGGGATTGTAAGGAAATGCCTTCCTTGGCATGGTTAATCCCTGACTTTTTGCCTTTTGTCGATGCCAGTTATGATTGAAAGTGTGCTGGGGTCCTGCTAACCAGGCGCCAGCACCAGTGTTCTTCCCCTAAACTGTACCTTTGTTCCCACAATTGGCACAGCCCTGGCACACAGATAAGTCCCTTGTAAATGGTACCCCTGGTACCAAGGGTCCTGTGGCTAGGGAAGGTCTCTAAGAGCTGCAGCATATATTATGCCACCCTGGGGACCCCTCACTCAGCACATGCACACTGCCTCACAGCTTGTGTGTGCTGGTGGGGAAAAAATTACTAAGTCGACATGGCACTCCCCTCAGGGTGCCATGCCCACCTATCACTGCCTTTGGCATAGTTAAGTCACCCCTCTAGCAGGCCTTACAGTCCTAAGGCAGGGTGCACTATACCACAGGTGAGGGCATAGTTGCATGAGCACTATGCCCCTACAGTGTCTAAGCAAAACCTTAGGCATTGTAAGTGCAGGGTAGCCATAAAGAGTATATGGTCTGGGAGTCTTTCAATTACGAACTCCACAGTTCCATAATGGCTACACTGAAATCTGGGAAGTTTGGAATCAAACTTCTCAGCACAATAAATGCACACTGATGCCAGTGTGGAATTTATTGTAAAATACACCCAAAGGGAATCTTAGAGATGCCCCCTGAATACCAGTCCGACTCCTAGTGCTAGGCTGACCAGTTTCTGCCAGCCTGCCACAACCAGACAAGTTTCTGGCCACGTTGGGTGAGTGCCTTTGTTACTCTGTGGCCAGGAACAAAGCCTGTACTGGGTGGAGGTGCTTCTCACCTCCTCCTGCAGGAACTGTAACAACTGGGGGTGAGCTTCCTTTTGTTACAGCACGCCAGGGCATCCCAGCTAGTAAAGATACCCGCCCCTCCATCCACAGCCCCCACTTTTGGCGGCAAGGCCGGAGGAGATAATGAGAAAACAAGGAGGAGTCACATACCTGTCAGGACAGCCCCTAATGTGCCCTGAGCTGAGGTGACCCCTGCCTTTAGAAATCCTCCATCTTGAGTTTGGAGGATTCCCCCAATAGGAATAGGGATGTGCCCCCACTCCCCTCTGGGAGGAGGCACAAAGAGGGTGTAGTCACCCTCAAGTACAGTAGCCATTGGCTACTGCCTCCCCGACCTAAGCACACCCCTACATTTTATATTTAGGGGCGACCCTGATCCCAGAAAATCAGATTCCTGCAACCTGAAGAAAGAAGAAGGACTGCTGACCTGAAAGCCCAGCAGAGACGACAGAGACGAAAACTGACTTGGCCCCAGCCCTACCGTCCTGACTCCAGACTTAAAGAACTTGCACAGCGACACATCCAACAGAGACCAGAGACCTCTGAGGACTCAAAGGACTGCTCTAAACCTAAAGGACCAAAAAACTCCTGAGAACAGCAGCACTGCTCAGAACCTGCAACAAAGAAGCAACCAAGAAGCAACTTTTGAAGAACTCTTTCTTCCCGCCGGAAGAGTGAGACTTCACACTCTGCACCGGACGCCCCCAGCTGGAGTTCAGGAGAACCAACACTGCAGAGAGGACTCCCAGGTGACTCCAACAACGGGGACACCCTGAGTCAAACTCCCTGCATGCCCACAGCGACGCCTGTAGAGAGGATCCAGAGGCTCCCCCTGACCGCGACTGCATGGTAACAAAGGAACCCGACGCCTGGACCACGCACTGAACCCGTAACCCCCAGGACCAAGCAGAACCACCTACCAGTGTGAGTGACCAGCAGGCGGCCTTCATCCGAGTCCAGTCGGTGGCTGGCCCGAGAAGCCCGCCTGTGCCTTGCCTGCATCGCCCAAGTGACCCCTGGGTCCCTCCATTGCTTTCAATAGCAAACCCGACGCCCATTTTGCTTATTGCACCCAGCCTCCCCTGTGCCACTGAGGGTGTGTTTTGTGGGCTTGTGTGTGTGTCCCTCAGTGCTCTACAAAAAACCCCTGGTCTGCTCCCCGAAGACGCAGGTACTTACCTGTAAGCAGACTAGGACCGGAGCACCCCTGTTCTTCATAGGCACCTACGTGTTTTGGGCCCTCCTTTGACCTCTGCACCTGACTGGCCCTGTGTTGCTGGTGCTGTGGCTGTGGCGTTGCCTGGAACCCCCAACAGTGGGCTGCCTCCGCCCAGTAGACTGACTGTGTAAGTGCTTTACTTACCTCAGAAACCTAACCAAACTTACCTCCACAGGAACTGTTGATTTTTGCACTGTACCTACTTTTAAAATAGCTTATTGCCATTTTAACCAGAACTGTGTGTACTACTGTTTTAAACCAAAGTTCTATACTTACCTGTGTGAAGTACCTTGCATTTTATGTACTTACCTCAAATCTTGAATCTTGTGGTTCTAAAATAAATTAAGAAAATATATTTTTCTATATAAAAAACTACTGGCCTGGAGTTAAGTATTTGAGTGTGTGTTCCTCATGTATTGCCTGTGTGTGTACAACAAATGCTTAACACTACCCTCTGATAAGCCTACTGCTCGACCACGCTGCCACAAAATAGAGCATTAGAATTATCTAATTTTGCCACTATCAACCTCTAAGGGGAACCCTTGGACTCTGTGCACACTATCTCTCACTTTGAGATAGTATATACAGAGCCAACTTCCTATAGGGATAAAGAGAGAAAGAGAGAGAGAGAGGAGAGAGAGAGGCAGAGACAGACAGATGGAGGGAAACAATTACAGCTACAGAAGGAAACATATTGATTTCTCCAATTACTTCACCAAGGGACCCTTTGGGGGTGAATACTGGCTAATTGCTTTTTTGCCCATGTCTGAATGCAGCTCTATTGTCATACTGCAACAGTGCTTTTTTGGTAAAAGATAAGGTCCCAGATTAAAGCTTTGTTGAAAAGCTAATAGTCGATGCTCTCGAAAGTTGATGTTCCGAACACTAAGCCTGAGTATTCTTGATTCCACCTCATGCTTCTTTAATTTACCACCAGACATCCCTACCTCATTTTGTCACACCTGCTGATTCTTTCTCATCCCTGCTTTCTCCCTCAGTGACTATTCTTGTCTTACTTTTCCTTCTACTTTTCACTTTTGTGTTTTTCTCTCCCTTGCCCTGAATCAAAGCCTGTTGATGAAAACTAAGTGTTGCCTCCAAAAGGGGGTGCTGGTAGACCCCACCTTCAACCACTGGCTCAAATTAAGCACTGCTGCACCCTAAGACCCATTCTAACTTGTGGCGAAGGCACAGAAGGGTTACTAAAAGTGTTCTTCACCAAGAGGAACAGCTGAGCAGGCTTCTGAAACCTGAGCAACTGCAGCTCAGGAGTCGCATCCGCATACAAAAGGGCAGAAGAGATTGAGGGCCATGATCAGTGGAGAGAGGGACAATGTGAAACAGCGAGCAGGAGGCTTGGTGTGGGCTATCATCGTAAAAAATAAACAAAAAAGTAACAATAAATCCACATTCATTGAAGAATACGTTTGTCAAAATTGTTTTCATCATAAGGAATTTGTTAGTAACATTTTCCTCATTGATTTGGCCTAATACTAATAATAACATTGATAATAAAGTGTTTTTCTGGAAGGATTGGACACGTAAAGGCATCTGGAAAGTGGGTAAAATTAAAATATTTTTTTTCTCATTTCTAAAGTTACAACATGAACTTAATGTCTCTTTTTCTTTTAGTCTTAGGTATGATTCATTAAGAGGATCTATTAAACAGACAATGTCTGTTCACTCAATAACAGATTCACAAATAGAAGTAACCCAAATCTCTATTTATGATTGTTCTACAGTGGATAGAGCTTCATAAATATATAAAAAGCTTTCTGTGTGTGACACTGACAGATTGAAAACTAAAACTGAGCTGTTGTGGGAAAAAGATTTGTATCAGACTTTCACTATTTCCCTGTGGAATGAAATATGGTCTAAGGCATATTTGATCATCTGTTTAGCATGTTTCACTCAAGAGTTGCTTTTCTCTACAATCAGCTGTTAACAACTCCCAACTCTGTTTACAAGATGAAGATTTCATAGGACAACAAGATTTTACGGTGCCATTTTTTCAGTCATTTTCTGAGCAGGCATTAAAATGATGCACCAGTTGTAGTCAAAACGAGATTGGGAAAAAAAAAGGAAATTGGGATGCATTTAAAAAAAAAATATGAAAAGTTTTCTTTTCATTTTTTCAGAGTAGGCAGCGGTCCTTGGCACTACTACGTCCTTTGAAAAATGTTTTGTTCTTCCATTCACAAAGGGGAAGGTGTCTCTTGGAGGTCCCATCCCGTTTGCGAATGGGTTAACACCAAACTAGGTCCTTTTTATAACTACCTACTGGTGATCCCCACTAGTTGACATACATATCAACTCAAGTCCCAGGAAAAAAGTAAAAAAAAAAAAAGAAGGGGGCAGGGTGGTAATACTATCACCCCCTAAGCCTGGGAATGGTGTCCCACAGGGACCCCGCTGGTGGCCAAAACATTTTCTTAAACTTTTGCTGTGAAATTGCAGTAGATCCGCAAATCTGCAGCAAAATGTTTTAAAAAAGGCCGAGTTCTCCACTGCATCACTCTGGCTACTGTCTTCTACTTGCTTTTCCCCTCATTTTTTTCATGCATTCTCCTTGCTTTTTCTTGTTTTCAATACCTTCTCCTTGCTTCTTCCCTTTTTTGTGTGCAATCTCCTTTCTTTTCCCTCGTTTTCGCTACTTTCTCTTTGTTTTCCCCTTGTTTTTTGTTTGCCTTCTTCTTAATTTTCCCTTATTTACAGTGCTTTCATCTTGCTTTTCTCCTAATTTTTGAATGCCTTTCCTTTTCCTTCCTTCATTTTCACTGCTTTCACCCTGCTTTTTTGTCTGTTTTTTGTATGTCTTCTCCCTGCTTTTCCCTCATTTTGACTGCTTTCTCCTTGCTTTTTGCTCCGTTTTGTGTGTCTTCTCCTTCCTTTTTCCTCATTTTCGATGCTTTCTCTGTGCTTTTTTTCTCTGTTTTTTGTGTGCCATCTCCTTCCTTTGCCCTCGTTTTCAATGCTTTCTCCTTGCTTCGTTTCCAGTTTTTTGTGTGCCCCTCCTTGCATTTCCCTCATTTTCACTGCTTTCTCCTTGCTTTTCTCCTGATTCTTTGGTGTCTTCTTGATTTTCCATCTTTTTCACTGCTTTCTCCTTGCATTTCCCCCTTTTTGTGAGTGACATTTCCTTGCTATTCCCTCATATCACTGCTTTCTCCTTGCTTTCTCCTTCTTTTTTTGTATGACTTCTCCTTGATTTTCCCTCATTTTCACTGCTTTCTCCCTGCTTTTGCCCTAATTGTTGTCTGCCTTCTCCTTGCTTTTATTTTGATCTCACTGCTTTCTTCTTGCTTTCCCCCGTCTTTTGTGTGCCTTCTCCTTGATTTTCCCTATATTAAAGGGATGTTATAGTTAGGAATTAGCATTTTTTTAAACCTAGAAATTCACTAAAAACCCAAAGGTTACAGGGATGTTAGAGTTAGGATCAGAATTTACATGCACAAAAACCATAGAAAATCAGCTGCTATAGTTAGAGTTATTTCAAGTAACTATAACTTTTGTGCCAGGGCAACTATAACTTGTGCCCTCAACATGCACTACTAACTAGTCCCCTGAGTCCCCTTACCGCCAGCATTTTCCTGGCGGTGCAAACTGCCAGAAACAGGCTGGCGGTAGGGGAGTCATGATCCCCAGGGCATCGCTGCTTGCAGCGCTGCCCTGACGGATTAGCACCGCCGGGGCTAAAATGGCAGTATACTGCCGGCCCCGGCGGTGCGACCGCGGCTCTACCGCCGCGGTCCAAATACGCAGGGAGGCACCGCCAGCCTGTTGGCGGTGCTCCCGTCATTTTGGCCCTGGCGGTCATAATACCGCCAGGGTCATAATGACCCCCATAATCTGCAAGCACCAGGAGTTCTCAGACCAAACACTGGTGGTTTACCAATAGCATTAACACAATTCTAGATAATGCCATAGGCATCGAAGTTAGTGCATATACATAGTAAGTATAGGTGATCCAAACAAAACGTAGGTTTCTACTTATGGAAAAACCGAGGAAAATGCAGGTGCATGCCGTCAGTGTTTTCACCAGTGGTTCATGCAGTGAGAGAAAGGAAGAAAAGGTGAAAGACATGTAAATAAATACCGTAATTGGATTGAAATATCTAGAAATAATCAAACTATACATTCAAAGGGTTCCTATAAGAAAGGGAAGTAAATAACCACTCATGGGCACACTTATCAGTTGTTTCTCGTCATGACTACTCTGCAAAACATTTTCTGCATGTACATTTTGAAACATTACATGACAAGACATTTTACAAGCTGTCACAAACACTTCACATAATGCTTTACACACGAATTGTGTTATGTTCAAATATAGTGTAAATTTATCTGCCAATCAATAACTGAAGTATAAGAAATGTTCTTCTCTGATTGGTAAAATAAACTAAGGACCTTAATGTCCATATTTGTATTTTCATAAGTTCATATTCTTGCCATTCACTTGTTCATACTTTGTGTTTACTCTGTTGGTGTGCGTAAAACTCAATAAATGGAGAAAGGAGACATACAGGAGGTGAGATGAAAACAGAACAGTGTGCTGCAGAGAGAAGGGTGAGGGAGTTTAGGTAGAGCAGGGGTAAAGTAGTAGAGATGTAGAGCTAAGAAGAAAGAGGAATAGAAATAGAACTGAGAGGCATATTTAAAAGCCCCTAGCACCACCCAGCATCATTTATTTTTACGCTAACGTGGCATTTAAAAACAACTTCCTCCTGCGCCGTATTTCCAAAGTGGAACAATACTTCCATTGCACAACTTTGTAAACCTGTGTCAGGCATAATGTATGCAAGGGTGGTGTTCTAATGCAGGGAGGCCCGGAAAAATGGTGCAGTGAAATGTACAACATTTCAGTAAGCTATTTTCTCCATAATTTTTAACGCCTGTTCAGAGATAGTGTTAAAATGACACACCCATTTTAATCAATGGGCCTCCCTGTGCTTTGCTGCGCTAGGTTCAACATGTTTGACACTAGTGCAGCAAAGAGCCACAATAGCGTAAAAAATGATGACGATTTTGCCCTAACGACCGCCATGGTGAACCGTATTGTAAATACGGCAAAACCATGGTGTTGTTAGGTGGGGTAGGAGTGACACAAGAAAAGTGGACTGATGTGCACTTTCTTGTAAATATGCCCCGGAGGTTGTTAGAGACTAGCAGTAAAGTTGGGTTAAAAAGCATTGCATTGATAGAGAAGTGAGATAGAGATATGCATGGTATAGATAGAAACATAGACATGTGGAGCTAGCTAAGGAGAGATAGAAAAGTAATAGTAGTTAGCATGAAGAGAAGAGGTGAAGCAGAGAGAGACATTAAACAAAAACATAGATGAGGTAGAGGGTGATTGAGATTACATAAAGGTAGTCAGAGGAGTTCAGTGAAGGGTGACAATTTGGTGACTGGTGAGGAAGTGAGGAACAAGATACAAGATACGAAGGTATAAAGAAAGGAAGAGGATGAGGAAAGTGCAAGATAAACAGGGAAGTAAGAGTATGTTAGAGGGTGGTAGACAAAGAGCTATAAAGAGATAATAGGAGAGGTGAGAGCGGTTGGCAGAGGTGACAGAGTAATAGGTTAATGATGTAGTAATAGAGAGGCAGAAAGGTAAGGTTGTGAGGCAGGGATTGTAAGGAAATGCCTTCCTTGGCATGGTTAATCCCTGACTTTTTGCCTTTTGTCGATGCCAGTTATGATTGAAAGTGTGCTGGGGTCCTGCTAACCAGGCGCCAGCACCAGTGTTCTTCCCCTAAACTGTACCTTTGTTCCCACAATTGGCACAGCCCTGGCACACAGATAAGTCCCTTGTAAATGGTACCCCTGGTACCAAGGGTCCTGTGGCTAGGGAAGGTCTCTAAGAGCTGCAGCATATATTATGCCACCCTGGGGACCCCTCACTCAGCACATGCACACTGCCTCACAGCTTGTGTGTGCTGGTGGGGAAAAAATTACTAAGTTGACATGGCACTCCCCTCAGGGTGCCATGCCCACCTATCACTGCCTTTGGCATAGTTAAGTCACCCCTCTAGCAGGCCTTACAGTCCTAAGGCAGGGTGCACTATACCACAGGTGAGGGCATAGTTGCATGAGCACTATGCCCCTACAGTGTCTAAGCAAAACCTTAGGCATTGTAAGTGCAGGGTAGCCATAAAGAGTATATGGTCTGGGAGTCTTTCAATTACGAACTCCACAGTTCCATAATGGCTACACTGAAATCTGGGAAGTTTGGAATCAAACTTCTCAGCACAATAAATGCACACTGATGCCAGTGTGGAATTTATTGTAAAATACACCCAAAGGGAATCTTAAAGATGCCCCCTGAATACCAGTCCAACTCCTAGTGCTAGGCTGACCAGTTTCTGCCAGCCTGCCACAACCAGACAAGTTTCTGGCCACGTTGGGTGAGTGCCTTTGTTACTCTGTGGCCAGGAACAAAGCCTGTACTGGGTGGAGGTGCTTCTCACCTCCTCCTGCAGGAACTGTAACAACTGGTGGTGAGCTTCCTTTTGTTACAGCACGCCAGGGCATCCCAGCTAGTAAAGATACCCGCCCCTCCATCCACAGCCCCCACTTTTGGCGGCAAGGCCGGAGGAGATAATGAGAAAACAAGGAGGAGTCACATACCAGTCAGGACAGCCCCTAATGTGCCCTGAGCTGAGGTGACCCCTGCCTTTAGAAATCCTCCATCTTGAGTTTGGAGGATTCCCCCAATAGGAATAGGGATGTGCCCCCACTCCCCTCTGGGAGGAGGCACAAAGAGGGTGTAGTCACCCTCAAGTACAGTAGCCATTGGCTACTGCCTCCCCGACCTAAGCACACCCCTACATTTTATATTTAGGGGCGACCCTGATCCCAGAAAATCAGATTCCTGCAACCTGAAGAAAGAAGAAGGACTGCTGACCTGAAAGCCCAGCAGAGACGACAGAGACGAAAACTGACTTGGCCCCAGCCCTACCGTCCTGACTCCAGACTTAAAGAACTTGCACAGCGACACATCCAACAGAGACCAGAGACCTCTGAGGACTCAAAGGACTGCTCTAAACCTAAAGGACCAAGAAACTCCTGAGAACAGCAGCACTGCTCAGAACCTGCAACAAAGAAGCAACCAAGAAGCAACTTTTGAAGAACTCTTTCTTCCCGCCGGAAGAGTGAGACTTCACACTCTGCACCGGACGCCCCCAGCTGGAGTTCAGGAGAACCAACACTGCAGAGAGGACTCCCAGGTGACTCCAACAACGGGGACACCCTGAGTCAAACTCCCTGCATGCCCACAGCGATGCCTGTAGAGAGGATCCAGAGGCTCCCCCTGACCGCGACTGCATGGTAACAAAGGAACCCGACGCCTGGACCACGCACTGAACCCGTAACCCCCAGGACCAAGCAGAACCACCTACCAGTGTGAGTGACCAGCAGGCGGCCTTCATCCAAGTCCAGTCGGTGGCTGGCCCGAGAAGCCCGCCTGTGCCTTGCCTGCATCGCCCAAGTGACCCCTGGGTCCCTCCATTGCTTTCAATAGCAAACCCTACGCCCATTTTGCTTATTGCACCCAGCCTCCCCTGTGCCACTGAGGGTGTGTTTTGTGGGCTTGTGTGTGTCCCCCCCAGTGCTCTACAAAAAACCCCTGGTCTGCTCCCCGAAGACGCAGGTACTTACCTGTAAGCAGACTAGGACCGGAGCACCCCTGTTCTTCATAGGCGCCTACGTGTTTTGGGCCCTCCTTTGACCTCTGCACCTGACTGGCCCTGTGTTGCTGGTGCTGTGGCTGTGGCGTTGCCTGGAACCCCCAACAGTGGGCTGCCTCCGCCCAGTAGACTGACTGTGTAAGTGCTTTACTTACCTCAGAAACCTAACCAAACTTACCTCCCACAGGAACTGTTGATTTTTGCACTGTACCTTCTTTTAAAATAGCTTATTGCCATTTTAACCAGAACTGTGTGTACTACTGTTTTAAACCAAAGTTCTATACTTACCTGTGTGAAGTACCTTGCATTTTATGTACTTACCTCAAATCTTGAATCTTGTGGTTCTAAAATAAATTAAGAAAATATATTTTTCTATATAAAAAACTACTGGCCTGGAGTTAAGTATTTGAGTGTGTGTTCCTCATTTATTGCCTGTGTGTGTACAACAAATGCTTAACACTACCCTCTGATAAGCCTACTGCTCGACCACGCTGCCACAAAATAGAGCATTAGAATTATCTAATTTTGCCACTATCAACCTCTAAGGGGAACCCTTGGACTCTGTGCACACTATCTCTCACTTTGAGATAGTATATACAGAGCCAACTTCCTATAGGGATAAAGAGAGAAAGAGAGAGAGAGAGGAGAGAGAGAGGCAGAGACAGACAGATGGAGGGAAACAATTACAGCTACAGAAGGAAACATATTGATTTCTCCAATTACTTCACCAAGGGACCCTTTGGGGGTGAATACTGGCTAATTGCTTTTTTGCCCATGTCTGAATGCAGCTCTATTGTCATACTGCAACAGTGCTTTTTTGGTAAAAGATAAGGTCCCAGATTAAAGCTTTGTTGAAAAGCTAATAGTCGATGCTCTCGAAAGTTGATGTTCCGAACACTAAGCCTGAGTATTCTTGATTCCACCTCATGCTTCTTTAATTTACCACCAGACATCCCTACCTCATTTTGTCACACCTGCTGATTCTTTCTCATCCCTGCTTTCTCCCTCAGTGACTATTCTTGTCTTACTTTTCCTTCTACTTTTCACTTTTGTGTTTTTTTCTCCCTTGCCCTGAATCAAAGCCTGTTGATGAAAACTAAGTGTTGCCTCCAAAAGGGGGTGCTGGTAGACCCCACCTTCAACCACTGGCTCAAATTAAGCACTGCCGCACCCTAAGACCCATTCTAACTTGTGGCGAAGGCACAGAAGGGTTACTAAAAGTGTTCTTCACCAAGAGGAACAGCTGAGCAGGCATCTGAAACCTGAGCAACTGCAGCTCAGGAGTCGCATCCGCATACAAAAGGGCAGAAGAGATTGAGGGCCATGGTCAGTGGAGAGAGGGACAATGTGAAACAGCGAGCAGGAGGCTTGGTGTGGGCTATCATCGTAAAAAATAAACAAAAAAGTAACAATAAATCCACATTCATTGAAGAATACGTTTGTCAAAATTGTTTTCATCATAAGGAATTTGTTAGTAACATTTTCCTCATTGATGACTGTATCATAACACAAAGGTCCTGTTTTTCGTCTACTTGAAGCATTGCACGGAAACCTAGCACTTGTGGCCTCTTCCGACCACCCGATACACAAGTGATTTATAAGCTTGGCCGTTGGGCTGCACCATAATTATTAGATGTCAGAAGGTTTTCTGTCACCAACCAAGTTATGTGAATATTATGATTATGAATCTGAATGTCATTCAAAGGTATCTGCTTACTGAATATATAGGGTTTGATTAAAGGGGCGCAAATATCTTGAAATATGAGTGTGAAGCCTCATTTCTGGTTCAAACAGTAATGAATGGTGTGAATTTTCATTCCTTAGTAAGATTTCCAGCACAGAAGTGTCCACCAATTTATCAGAAAGTGCATGTGACAATATATTCATTGTTTAAACAAGTGGGCTCTTCGATTCCTTTTACTGTATAATTTTCCAAATAAACTGAGTAAGAAGCCGGTAGTTTCACAGTACTCGGGAATTATTTCCCAACCACAACCTCAACTTATGTGCTGATGAGTACATTACTCTCTGCACCGTTAGACCTGCTTTTGTGGCTCAGTAAGATGTGCAGCTCTTAGTCCATCGGTCCATGAAACGACCCTTTACTCCTTCAGTCTGTTGCAGTGTTTACCTGCGTCCTGTAAGGCCTGTACAACTCTGAAGTAACAAAACTACATAGGTTTATTGGGTGCCATTGCCACCAACAGAAGAATCAGAACGCTTCTCACAGAGCGCAGGTTTCTAAATTCAAATACCAACGGACACATAAGGAGCAAACAAAACATAAACAACTCAGTATGCCAAGTCCAAAATACATCATCAATAGAAACGAGCCATTAACACTTCTGAGAGGAGGCAGACAGGCAATGATTGTGTGTGATTTATGGGCCACAGTGTGAAAGGTGTTTCTTGACAGCCTTCTCTTTGAGTAAGGCCTAGTGATTGATTTCCATTGAATCACTGAAGGTCGCCAAAGCAAGCACTTTCCTAATGGCTGCCCAAGGCAATTGCGCGTTATCATGTCATTAGAAGTTTGCAATATGGCACCAGACACAAGGTGGACTTTTCCGCGCGAGACAAACAATTGGAAGGGTGAGTGGGACCTTAGAAAAAGGATAGCAGAATTCGAGCACAGTGTAAAGATAATCCAGACGTGCGCAACCCTGTGGAAGTGTATACCACTTATACTATCAATACAAGTGACCAATAAACGCCCCCCACAGATTTACCATTTTTAGAGATGGCGGTAACTTCGAAGGATAATAGGGACTGTTAGTTTTTGAGCAATAACGTGAAATTCAGAGTCTGCGGTTACTCCTGGTGAGAGGAGGAAATGGGAGGTCTGTTGGTTCTCATATAGCATGAGGTAAGAAGATGACCTTCCCATTAACTACTTCTATTAGCATTTCTTCTTCAGGGATATATGCAATAATATATTCATCGATGTGTAGATTTTTTAAAATTATATTATCTGTGCTGTGCTATTGTTAGTCTAATGATTACATCACGTCCTACTACTTAAACTATTAGGTCAATGCTTTAGATTCAAACAAATGAACTGTTCAGTTTAGGACCTGAGCTACAGTTTGGCGGACAGGATGTAGGGCTAGATGTATCAACAAACCATTTTGCGATTATCTAATAGCGATTTTTAAGAAATCGCCATTTCTGAATCGCAAAATGGCATGTATCATATTTGCGATTCGATAGCGATTTCTTAAAAATCACAAATGCTATTACCAAATTGCAAATTGCGATACCGGCCCCATTCACACCTATGGCCCTGTAGGCTCATATTTGCAAATTTTTAGCATTTCCCAAATTGCAAATTCCTAGTGGAATTCGCAAATGTGGGAAATGCAAAACCCATGGTGCTGGGGGCCTAAGGCCCCCTCTGCTGCACCCCAAGAATTTTAAGAACATATAATGCGCACACATGCCAAAGGGGCATGTGTGCGTTACATGTCAATTTAAAAAATGCATTTTCCATGCATTTTTAAAATTTGCACATGCTTATCACCAAGTTCAACTTGGTGGTAATAGCGATTCCTTAATGCCCATTCGCATTAAGGAAAAGCTTGATACATGTGGTTTAGAAATCGCAAATAAGGATTCCTTATTTGCAATTCTCTAAACGGGCCTGCAATTTTAAGGAATCGCTATTTTAGCGATTCCTTAAAATTGCATAGCAAATGCCTTTCATACATACTGAAAGACATTTTTGCATTCGCACCGTTTGCGAATGCAAAAACGCTTGATACATCTAGCCCGTAGTTCCTCTGCAATAGTGGAACTGATCAGTCCATCCGGTCAGCCGTTATCCGTCCTCCATATTTAGGGTTTGTCTTGATGGATTGCCACCCATCATGACAGAGGCAGAACCATTGGTTATCCTTCGGTCTGCTGTTGTCGGTCCTCTTGTCCTCTGTTGTCCTACACCACTCTGTGATATGGCAGAGATAGTTTAGCCTTATTTAGAGTTGTTTCTCATCATAGCAGGACAGAGGGTCTCTCACAACAGAGGACAGAAATGGCAGATGAGATTTCTGATTGGCAATGTGTCCTTCAGCATTGACGAATATGTCTGTCAACCCACATCTTGTGAAAAGCATCACACCAACAACAGCTGCAGATTCCACTACGAAAGACACTCCTCAAACCACACAAACAATTTACCACTCAAAACACGATGCACCATCAGCAGAGCTTCTTCTAAATATTGCTTAGGATGTCTGGAAAAAGACTACCCAGATTTTCAGAAAATGTGTTAATTATGATGGTGAATGAGCTAATTAGATTTGAGCCCCAGTTGTTTGGAGCGCAGGTTCAGACTACAATCATGAGCCAGTGAAGGGATGTGTGGTCACAATCATAGAAAAGGTGAATGCTGTCACCAATACTAGACACTGCCAAGAGTAGATCTGCAAGCGGTGAACCGACCTGCAGGAGAGAGCCCGTTCCCTCACTTCTCGGGCAGATCAAGAGGCTCCGGCAACAGGTTGTGGGTCTCTCAGGCCTCTCAGCCTCCTGCATTGGCAGGAGAAGTGGTTGTCCAAACTCCATTCTGAAGGCATTATGGGAATTGAAGGTGGAGTGGAGACTGGTAATTAGAAACACTAGCTCTCTCACACTAATAAATGAATCCTCTCTGCACCCTGACACTCCTAGTCTGTAATACTAACCCCTATACTAATGACAACCTATTCACAAAGTATGACACTTGATGCCTTCATAACTCACTGCAATGTGTATGTAATCACAATCTACCATTTCCTCACTGTCACACCATTTTACTTAACACAACTCATGTTGGAAACACAATTGTACAGGTGTGACTTTACACATGGACCACAAACCCCCCCCCACCCCATTCTGTCACAACAATGTCTATCAAGTTACTTAACCCTCTGAATGCTCCACCTACTCTTATCACACTCACATATCACATAATAGCTTTTTGGATACACTACAATACCATATCTGAAATAGGCAGTAATTCATGTCTGAGCAGATGAATCCATGTCACCAGTACAAAATTGTTCCAGATCTGTAGTTTGAATCAATGCATCACTGCATTCTGGGATACTAGTTTTACTATTATATTTGGCTATTGAAATAACACAAGATTCAAATGATATGTAAAAAGCAAAGAATGCAAAAACGGTGTCACAATGATGCTGATCCATCTCATCAACTAAGTAGTAAACAGCTGTTTCACACGTTATCCTCATCCATAACAGTGAGTACATTGGGCTTTGACAAGTGCAAAACCCACTCCGTTTTATTTAGAAACTAATACCAACACATCAGTTCATCTACACTGAAGTGGGAAGAAACTGATGTATTCATAAATCCCACAGGCCACTTTGATGGATTGATGGATTGCAAAGTGGCCTGTGTCTTTTGCCCGTAATGGTTCAGTTTCTCACTCAGCTGTGGCACAGCATACCTCTGGTAACAACAGATTGTAAGTGGACAGGGGACCATCACCCGCTGATGACCAGAGATTGTTTAAAATGTGCTGTCTGTTTCAAAAATACTGTCATAAATACTATGTTAGAATTGAGGGACAGTGCTTCATCTGCACAGTGTATTTTGTGAACAGACCCAATGCTCCAAAAGGGGATTGATTGAGTTACAGGGAATCAGAAACCCCAGGTGTAATTGCCTCACACCTGTATATCAAATATCTGAAAATGAGTGTAGTTTTGTCTTTTTTAAATATTACAATAAAGCACCTTTATTTTGTATTTAAGTAAAAAAAGAATCATTTTGAGGCTCATTGTTTACACTGCACGCTAGCCTGTATGTTGCAATCTGAGTGTGCTGTATGCCCATACTAACAGCCATAAGAAGTCTAGGATTGATTACCATTGCTAGTGCTGACAGTCAAATGCTTCAGGGGTTCTACATGGCACAGAGTTTTTATGGCACAGTAGGATGGACCCTTGGATAGGTGAGGCTAAGGACCCTGAGTTCTATATCTGTGACTCACTAGTCCAGCTCTGCCCTAACCCCCAAATGACTTAGGGCCAGATGTAGGTAGTTCTGATTTTGCGAATTGGAAATTGCGAGTCGGTGCAACTCGCAATTTCCGATTCGCAAAATCGGATGCAGAACGGTGTCTCGGACACCGTCTGCGATTCGCTATGGGGTCGCAAAGACCCACCTCATTAATATTAATGAGTTGGGTCGCATTTTGCGACCCCATAGCGAGTCCCTGCACTCACAGGGATGGTGGCCTGCTGAAGACAGCAGACCTTCATGTCTGTGACTGCTTTTTAAATAAAGCAGTTTTTTAAATTTATTTTGTAGCCCGTTTTCCTTAAAGGAAAACGAGTTGCAAAATAAAAAAAAATAATGAAACCATTTGGGTTCGCTTTTTCAGAGTAGGCAGTGGTCCATTGGACCACTGCCTCCTCTGAAAAAACATTTTGGGCAACATTCACAAAGGGGAAGGGGTCCCATCGGGACCCCTTCCCATTTGCGAATGGGTTACCACCAGTGTGACACTGGTGGTAACTGCGAATTGCTTTGCGACCGCATTCGCGGTCACAAAGCAAATTAGCATAGCGATGCGAGTCGTAAACAGGAAGGGGACACCCCTTCCTATTTGCAAATCGCATTCACAATTTGCGAGTCGGTACCGACTCGCAAATTGTGAATGTGCATCGCGATGGCCCTTAGTATCAATATTTCACTGAATATCTTTCAGGTATATAACTTAAAATGTACAGCATGCCCCTCAATTCCGTTAGAAGGGTAAGAGATATTATTGAGGAGCTCTCTGACATAATAAACATTGATAAAGGGCAACTGTTCAATAGAATGCCATCGCAATTTCTATAGTAAAAGTCAGTATGCTCGAAATGTTCACTATATTATTTTTTAGTTTTTGCAGCAGCAACATCACAAACATTAGCCTCAAATACATTGTCCACTCTGCCAAAGGATGCAACATCTCATGCCTTGAGTGGGATCAGCACTCCTGCTGACAAAGATGATTTTGAACAGTAACCCGTGACCAGCCCTTTCCGAGCTCCTGTGAGAACCATAATCATATAATCTTCCTAGCAGCTTGGACACACTACACCTGTGGCCACCTAGTCAATCTCACAGGGCAGTTTGAAAAGGGTTGCAGCAGAACCTGATAGGTGCAAGTAAAGTGCAGGTTGAACAGTTAGGCCCGGTTTTTTACCTTCTAAGGGCCTAGAACATTCTCCTGAGGGCCCAGAATGATATCCACAGGGCCCGGAATGACCTCTTGGAGCATCACATGAGCGTTCTATCTGCAATCTGAGTCGTGCAGGATGGCTTCAGAGCATTAACTGCAGCAGTGTCTGATTTAGCTGTTACTTTCCATGGTTAAGTGCCATTTGCTGTCAGCTTGGCTCCATATACATTTACACCTGTCAAGACCTCGAAAAGGCAGTAGATGACTTCCATGGAACCACCTCTCACTACCCCGTTGACCCTGTGACTGCTGTAGGGTCCCTTAGGAGGGGTCGTTCATCTGACCCAGTTGAAGACAATACCAAAGAACCTACCACCAAGAGACATAAAAGTGATCTACAAATGTGAGTGTCTGGACTATTCTCCATATCTACCTGCTTACAGTGAATTTCCCATCCCCTCAGATTTTTAACTGGGAAGGACTCTAAGCTACTGTTATTGTTATAGCTATTTTTTTTTTATCGAACATACAACATGAAAGTTAACGTATTATCTTAGACGTTTTTTAGGTGTAAACATATTTAACCATATTTTTGGAAGATAAATGCATTACTGAACAAAAATGTGTGTACTGAACTCACTATTGTATATTTGTTCTACTAAATAGATGTGTTCACAAACCATACATCACATCAAAGTTAAAATATTTGGTACTCATGTAATCTGCAAGCACAATGCATATTTGCTGATAAAAAACAAAATATAGTAAAATGAAGACAAGTATCAAAATCATTAAGAGTGGTTCATCAAAATAAAATGTTCATGTAAAAGCGTTAGACATTCAAAAGCTCAGCAATGAAGAAGGACGTCAACAATGTGTATAGACAGACCATACATAGAAGACACAACATTATGAAATGCACACCTAAATAAAAATAGTTGTTTGAGGCATAATGAAATATGAAATCTGAACTACGACTCTTCTAATGGAATGTATCGAATGAATGGGCCGATTAGGAAGATTTAGTTATAATAAATGATTTGCATGATTAATAAAATCCATGTCAAACTTACATAAGAAAAATATCTCGCAAAAGCCTCTGATACAACACTAACATTTTTACCGGAACGATGCCATGTGAAGTTATGAAAACCTATGAAAAATCTATTATGCCTCGCTAAGTGTGATAAAAAAAAGGTTCTTCATAAAAGTGACAACACTGGCATTATACAGTTCAATGATCATAAAGTGTTTTAGTGCCTTATGTCCACCTGGCATAACCAACCATGTGATGGTGAAAGTGAGTTTGTGCCTACATTCCATCTGGTGCAGACTATTCAGAGGTGTACTGGACTTCAGAGCTCATACATTCTAACGAGTGCTGCACCCAGGACTTAGAGGTCTTACAGTGTTGACTTTATCTTAGCCCATTATGTCTCTCTTAACATGATGTCACCAGACCTTGTCCTGAGCGGGACAGATGGAACATTGTCAGTTTCCTTCATTGTAGTGGCAACGCTTGCCAGGTTCGATTCATAATAGTAAAGTATTTCAGTGGACTGACCACCTGGTATGACCCATCAAGTGTCATTAGAAAGACCCAGGCCATATTTACACTATATATATTTTTGCACCTAGCCTCAGTTATACTAGAATTGGCAGTCGGGTTCAGAAAGTGCAACATGCAGCATGCTTAACCCCCAGTTTGGCTTCGATTTTACAGGGTTAATTCCAAATCAAAGTTCCTTTGTCTCTGACTTAATTTTTGGTTCTAGGGCCAATACCTTCCTCTCTACCCTCTGAAGTTATTTTACCACTGCACAGTTCAGTCGAGGATCTTCAGGGTTGAAACTGACTACTACCGTCTCTCTGTAAGCCCTGATCCCTCGATGGCTGAATTTCCTTCTTAGGATTGCCCGTCGGTTTTCCAGGGTGGCTTTGCATAAACACACCACATGGACAATATCTTCTATCCCCTGACCACATAGCCTACAATTGTCCTGCCATCCTAGTCTCTTCCATGGAGTGCATGGTTCAGTAAGAAGTTTTCTTTTATCAAGTTTTTGTATGGCTCTCCTAGATAACACTGGGCCTTAAGCTTTGCATAGTTATTAAGGGTTCGCCATCCGTGGCTGCTTCTGTCACGTGAATATTTATTGTCCAGGAGTGACAGCGTTTTAGTGCTTACATTTGAAATTCCGACCCTGTTTAATGCTGAATCCCATGATGAAGAGAGGCTCAAATTGGGTATGGCTGCAGGTAAATAGCCTCTTGTTGGAGATCGAGCTCTCCCTTGGTTTTCAAGCCAAGCCAGAGATGATGGCTTAGAGTATCCTTGCTGGCTGATTTGAAATTGTAGCAGCAGTTCACAAAGGCTGCCTGCCAGGCCAAGGTTTGCTTCACAAGGTCAAATTCCAATCTGATCTGAGCTGCGGGTGTATATGGTGGTAGTTTGAAAATACTCCTAAAGATTTTCATTAATGTTTTCTCCAAGATGTTGATATTTCAACATCTCAGGGCTACGCTTCTGTAGGTTAAACTGAAAAGGGTCTTTGCATGAGCAACTTGTATTAATGGGGTTAGCGTTGGGCCCTTCAGTTTCATGTACAAGGCTCCCAAAGCTACTGAGAAGGCATTCCCTTTCTTTTTGATAGCTTCCATATGTTTGGTAACCCTTCCATTGGCATTAAAGAGCGCCCTGAGGTACTTCTAATCATTGATGCATTCTTACTTCACTTTCCACAGGTGCCAGGTATTCAGGTTCAGCTCTTTTTTATTATTGGTTAGTGTTTTGATCTTTTCCGTATTTATTGTCACTCCATTCATGTCAGAATAGGTTAGAGTTGCATCCAAAAGCTGTTGTAAGCTTATTTACGTCCTGCTGACTAACACTGGGTTAGCAGCGTAGAGTAAGCTGGAGAGTTGAATTCCTCCAAGAATTGGGGTGTAACTAGTGATCTTGCTTAGAGGCAGTGGACAGTCAGAAAAAAAGCAAATTGAAAAGGATTGGAGCAAACACACATCCATGTTTCAGATCTTGCGTTTCTATTGATCTCGACAAGCGGGAGCCATCCCCCAGCTTGACCCAAATCCACATATTAGTGTAAAGTATCTATGATGCTTTTAGCAGGCCGGATGGGATGTTACAGTTGGCCAGTTTGTACCATAATGTCTAGTGATCAACCTTGTCGGGTTGTTGTTGGTTATTGTTCCAGTGTTCTTGGTGAACCCTGTTTAATTTGGGAGAATTATAGTGTTGTCTCCAGCCCAAGACGAGAGTTCTTCCAATAGGACACCAGCAATATATTTGTCTTCATAGTCCATTAACACCCCGTGTAGTAGTTTCCAAGCTTACTTTTGTCTCTTCCTTTGAACATTGGAGAAATTATTGACCTATTCCATGAACCTGGAATGATATTCTTACCTAAAATGTGATTAAAGAGTGGATTAGGTTGTTCTGCCCAGAAAACTGGTTCCTTCTTGAAGATCCCAGGGGGAATCCTATTTGGCCAAGGGGCCCCTTCTCGTCAGTTGTCACCTGTTAGATATTTGCCTTTGGATGGCTCCCAAGCTAATTGATAGTTTCCTATTATCGGATCATTCGGGTTGAGTTAAGGATTTTGGAGACTATTATTCTGAATGCCCCCAATGGGCTGATTTCTTGTTACGGGGTCTTGAACTTAAAACATTTTGTTTTGACAGTCCTCAACTGAGATGTTTAGCTCCTGCTTTCTCTTCACTGGCTGTGTGAGGTTGGGGGTTTCATTCCTGGTGCTGTTGTTGTTCCCAAGGTTAAAATGTTCTGATAGATAATGAACCCATGTATTTTCCAGGATGTTTCAATGTAATGGTCTGCATAGAGAGCTACTGATATTATTTACCCTCCTCCAAAAAGTGGGCTAGTTCTTCCTCTTGTTATCCCATTGCAACTTCGCCAAACAGGAGTCACTGAGATTTCATGCCAATTCTCACTTTTGTTTTTTAGGCTATTCTTTGCTTTGCTAAATTCCATAGCTTGGTTGCATGGGCTCTCCTCAGTGTTCTCCAGAGTATTTTTATTCTCTTTTTCAGTTCCTTGATAAGTATGTTTCTGGGTCTGGTTGCCTGTTGAGTTCCACTACTACAAAAGCCTTGCCTTCGATGAGTTACTAGATTAGCATGTCTTCCTCTGAGTTGGGTGCCAAAGTCTTCCCAATTGTTTGAGAGATTTCCTCCTTCTTCTGCACTAGTTTTTGGCTTTGTCAGCTAAAGTTTGCAGGGAGCCAGGCATGCATTTTAGTCACTGATTATCAATAGTGTACGTTCTTATTACTTGCCAAGTGTAGATATTATTAAATCCAACCTGGACTGTCAGTTCTAACTCCTGGGGAAGATGGTTGTGGCTAACCTACCACCTATCCTGAATGAATGGACATATTGCATTAAGGGAAGGCTCAGCAGGATGTAGACGATCAGTGAGACTCCTTTTGAATGAGAAAGCCTGTGTTTTATCTGGGCTGAAACAGCAGTTTAGCACCTGGAGATCCAGGTGTTTCAGATTTTTGACCAGAGACTGACCTTTCTTGTCAGTTTTGTGCTGAAACACTTTTTTCTGCTACTGGAAATTCCAACATTGTTCTTGTGCCGGCAGTATGACATTTTGGTCAGGTGTGCCCACTAGCCACAAATTAAAGTTCCCTGGGACTAACATTTGGACCTGGGATTTTCAATTTGTACTCTTATAATGTCATCCACCAGGCTGTCTGATAGTTCAATTCTTGCCTTCTTATTTGAGTGTATGTAAATGTTCACTAAGGTGATGGAGCCATCCAAGAGAGGCAAGGCTAGTTCCAGGACTTGAAGTCCTTCGCTTGAAGTTCCAAGCTGTTTCCTTTCCATTGAGAGGGTAGGTGAAATGCAAATTACAAGCCCTCCCTTACAGTACCTATATTTATGAGCTTTAGTTGCAAGGACAAAATGGTTTGTAAAGCCCAGTAGTGCCACCACCCATGTTTCCTGAAGTAACACCATGTGGAAAGTTTGAAGGTACTTAATTGTCTCGTGATCACTCACTTACCAATTAATCCATTATTTCAGGAGCAAACTGGGGCATCTTATCTCCAATGGGTCCTCTACCTTGTTGATTCCCTTTGATTAGTTGCCACTTACCAGTTGTAATAAAAACTCCAGATAGCCAGTTCTATTCTTTTTCTGCACTATTTGAGGTTTGGAAATTGGAAGCATTCTCTCCTGCCTTTTTAGTGTTGGTTCTTTGTAACTTACTGCGAGCATTTATCAGGATAGAATATGCCCTTCTTGACTTGCCAGTCACAATTTATCCTGGGATCAATGAGTGGAAGAGGAGAGCCTATAATTGAAGAACAGTGAGCAATATTCCCCATTTTGTGAAGGTTTTAGGTTCTTTTGAGACTTTCAAAGCTAAGTCACCTGTGTGCCCCACATAATGTTGGTGGTTTCATTCAGATGACCTGGGCTAGGTGCAAGAAACTCCATTGAGTCTATATCCTTAGTTGTGAATCCGGCAAGTGAGGGAGTAAAACATATAGGTTTTAATATACTGCCTCTGCTCAGGATATCAAAGGGTATTTTTAGAAGTATAATCTGGTTGAAAAACAGTGCATCTCTGTAACAAGGTGGTCATCCAATAAATCCAGATACAAATGATAATGAATGAAGCAGGTTTATTCAGTAAAGAAGGTCCCATCCACTCTACTCAACTGCCAGCCCTCACAGTTCTTCTGCCACATCTCCTCTCCATTCCATATGACCTCATGGTGTTTCCTGGGGAACTCCATGGGTATATCTGCTCCAATACTCTAATACATAGGGTAGAATAAACTTAGCATAGGATATGCGTAGTATAGTACACATTCCCTTCCCGTCAATAAGGACAGTAAAAAAAACTACTTTGTTTCTAAGGGGATAGAAAACACAGCAAAATATGTGCAAAGACATAAAAAATTTAAAAATATGATTGGTACGCATACATTTATGCAACATAATAATTTAAGTGCTTTGGAATCATTCTTTTCCTTTTCAGATTTTCTGACAATAATGGTTGTATTGCTCTCATCAGTAAGATCATCCCTAATGAGGTCACAATTAATCAGTTTTTTGTTTCCACGCTGAATCAATTTGTGGCTACCACCACGTTAAGATTTCATATGCTAGAGTCTTCTGTCTTGACCGCATTTATGACATTCCTTTGTTTTTCCCAGGTTTTTTAATGAGTACCCAATCACCCACATTGACCTTTGTTACTTTAACCGATTGTCTCATATTAAAATTTTCTTTACAAGCTTTTATTTTTTATTTTTCTTTGGTTTTCCAACTATCATCTGAATTTATCTTACTGCACCTGAGCGCCAGGTCATTCACCCATGTAGGTGACACCAAATTATTAGGGTGACTGCCTTTAAATGATTCAAATGGTGTCTTAACCAGTGGTGGAATGAGGTGAAACACTGTGCACTTCTACTCTTCTGATCACATCATTTTTTCCAATCTAATTTACTGTCTTTGGCCATGGTGATAATTTTTTTCAATACCGTTAAAGCGTTCCACCATGCCATTGGTCTCTGGATGATACAGGGCGCACTTTTTGTGAAGTATAGCACTGTCTCTCAAAAACAGTCCCATTTCCTTAGAAACCAATTGTTCCTCATTATCTGCAAGCAAAATCTTGGAAATGCCCTCTCTCCCAAACACTTCTCTCAGAAAATGTATGACATACTTAGGCCCTCATTACAACCCTGGTGGTAAATCCCACTTTCCGCCGTGCAGAAGGCCGCCAACATACTGCTGCGGCCGTGGAATTCCGCTACAGGTATTATGACCCACAGCTCGGAATCCGCCACAATACAGACACCCACACAAGTCCGCCACACCAAAGGTCAGTGGTAAACTGACGATACCAAAACCGACTCTGTCAAGCCAATAGGAACACGCCCACACTATCACGACCCACGAATCAACGTGGCGGTCATTCAGCCGTGGTAATCCATTGGCGGTTACACACTGCTGCGCTCAAAATAAACACACACTTACAAAACACAACCACATTGGACAATTCAAAATACACACACCTGATACACATACACACACCACACCCCCAATCCAATATAAAGCACACACCCACATCACCCACAAACCCTTACTACCAAAATTTGGAAAGAAGGCCAGAGAGAGACCACCTAAAACAACACCAGTATCCACAGACATACAACACCATCACTTGCACAACATCCACGCACCTCAAACAACACACACCAACACATCCCCTCACACATCACAACAGACACCAGCTCACACATCACCCACACCACATCATGGCACCTCAAAGACACCCCAGGTTCTCTGAGGAGGAGCTCAGGGTCATGGTGGAGGAAATCGTCCGGGTAGAGCCACAGCTATTCGGATCACAGGTGCAGCAGACGTCCATTCCAAGGAAGATGGAGCTATGGGGCAGAATTGTCGAGAGGGTTAACGCAGTGGGACAGCATCCAAGAACACGGAACGACATCTGGAAGAGGTGGAACGACCTATTGGTGAAGGTACGTTCCGTGGTATCCAGACACCAGATTGCTGCAAAGAGGTCTGGCGGTGGACCCCCACCTCTTCCCCCACAACTAACAACATGGGAGGAGCAAGTCTTGACAATTATGCATCCTGAGGACCTCGCAGGAGTAGCAGGAGGACTGGACTCTGGAAAGGCAAATCTTTACTACTTTATTCCCCACACCCCACCTGCATGCCATCACACACCACCACCCTTACCCTCACACCCATCACCCCAACAACCCACAGATACCCCACTAACACAACCCACACATCCCAAAACCAGGCCCTGCATGTAACACCAAAGCATGGACACCAATCACCAAAGCATGTCCAGTACAGAGACTCACTCATGCCCCAAAATCACCAATCACACAAGGACCAAGCCAATAATGCAAGCACAGGAGTAGAGGGTCACTCACCCATTGCACAAGATATAACACACACATACAATAACTATGCATTTACACCCCAACAGGACCCATCCCCAACGTCACCGGACAGGAGGTGCCAGAAATATCCAGTCCCCCCACAGAAGAGGCCTACAGTGATGACAGCAGCTCTGCACGTCTGGATCAAGATGACCAGCCCGGCCCATCAGGGACCTCGGGACAGTTGGTTCCCCTGACACAGTCACAAACCACCACAGAGCCTCCCCCCTCAGGAAACACCAGCACAGCACCCACCCAGAAGGCCGATCCCTCTGTCCCCAGAACACGTCAATCAGCAGTGTGTCCACCACTACAGGGAACCCAGGCAAACCCACTAACACAGGATGATCAGGGACCTGGGGGCAGAAGAGGCAGTGGGCACACAGGTCAGGGGAGAGAGGCGCAGGATAACAGGGAAGCTGGGAGGACTGCTGTGCGACGGGGGAGTACAGACCTAGGGAACCCACTCTCCACAAGGCACTCTCCAACATCATGGGAGCTTACCACCATTCCCAGGAGACCATGGGCACGGTACTGGCCAAGTTTCAGGAGACCCAGCAGCTGCAGGAGGAACACTACCTGGGGATCAGGGAGGACTTGAAGTCCATCAACACCACCCTGGTCACCATTGCAGGGGTGCTGGCAGACCTTCTCAACACCAGGAGGGACACAGTGGCACACCAATGGGCCCCTGACACTAGCCTGTCTGATGAACAGCCCTCCACCTCAGCCGGCGCTAGTGGACAGGAGCCACCGCCACAGGAACAACAGCCCACCAGCACCCCACTCCCTGTAGATGGAGAACCACCACACAAATGGTCCCTGAGATCCAGGAACAAGACAGAGAACATTGACAAGCCCCTGCCAAGAAATAAGACCCCCCTGAATGTCACCCTTCTGTCCCACTATGTCACCCTGTCCATCCTTAAACTGCCATTGCTCCACTTCCTATGCCCCTTTGGTCAATGCACCTGTGAAACAAATAGACTGGACTCTGCCATGGACATACCTCCACCATCACCCCAGCCCATTTTACAACCCCCTCCACTTATTTACACAGCAATAAACACACTTCGATCACAAAAAAACCTGGAGTCAGTCTGTGCTTTCACAAATGTGTAATTGCAATATCTATGGAATATAGCAATATTAATTTAATGTTCACATATCAATGTAACACAACTGTAGGCCAGGAGTAAACATAGCAGAGGGCACAAAGTGGGACCCAGATCTGTGAAATGGAAAGTCAAAGTGACAAGTCAGGGTCCATACACTGAGTGAAAATGAAAGACTTATGCTAGCTCCAACAATAGTATGAGATGTGGTAAGCAGTGACATATTCTTACCTGTGTATCACTGGAAGTATTGCATGATGATGTTGTTTCGGTTGTCGATATCCTCTTCTTCTGCCTCCTCTTCTTCACTGTCCACAGGCTCCACAGCTGCCACAAGACCACCATCCGGCCCATCCTCCTTCAGAAAGGGCACCTGGCGTCGCAAAGCCAGGTTGTGCAGCATACAGCAGGCCACGATTATCTGGCACACCTTCTTCGGTGAGTAGTATAGGGAACCATCTGTCAGATGGAGGCACCGGAATCTGGCCTTCAGGAGGCCAAAGGTGCGTTCGATTATCCTCCTAGTTTGAACATGTGCCTCATTGTAGCATTCCTCTGCCCTTGTACTGGGATTCCTCACTGGGGTCAGTAGCCATGGCAGGTTGGGGTAACCACAGTCACCTGCAAATGTTGAGCAACAACTGTTAGACACACACTAACCCTTAGGGACACCCCAAACCCAGACACCTATGTCAACTGTATTGGGACCTTGGCCTCACTGATTAGCCACACAGGGTGCCTCAGGAGTTGCCGCATCACATAGGGGATGCTGCTATTTCTCAAAATGTAAGTGTCATGCACTGAGCCAGGATACTTGGCATTCACATGGGAGATGTACTGGACTGCTAAACAGATCATCTGCACATTCATCGAATGGTAGCTTTTCCGGTTTCTGTACACCTGTTCATTCCTGCGGGGGGATACAAATGTCACATGTGTACCATCAATGGCACCAATGATGTTGGGGATATGTCCCAGGGCATAGAAGTTACCTGTCACTGTGGGCAAATCCTCCACCTGAGGGAAAACGATGTAGTTGTGCATGTGTTTCAGCAGGGCAGACAACACTCTGGAAAACACGTTAGAGAACATTGGCTGGGACATCCCTGATGCCATGGCTAATGTTGTTTGAAAAGACCCACTGGCCAGTAAATGGAGTACAGACAGGACCTGCACTAGAGGGGGTATCCCTGTGGGATGACAGATAGCTGACATCAGGTCGGGCTCCAACTGGGCACACAGTTCCAGGATTGTTGCACGATCAAGTCTGTATGTGATTATGATGTGTCTCTCTTCCATTGTCGATAGGTCCACCAGGGGCCTGTACACCTGAGGATGCTGTCATCTCATCACCTGCCCCAGCAGACTTGCCCTATGGAGGAGAACAGCGAGCAGAGAGTCAACCAACACTGAGGTGTCACAATGTGTTATTTGCTGAACGTTATTAATCTGCAATGTGCCGGTATCTGTCTGTATTCCCGGCCTAGAAAGGTGTGACACAGTTTTTATCCATCCCTTGTGGCCCCCTGAAATGGCGGCTGCCTGACCTGTAAGGTGGGACAAGGGGATATGAGGTAACTGCGCTGGTGTTGTACACCCTTGCGGTAGGCGGTCAAAGACCGCAGTGCAATTCTGCATTGGTTAACATTGGGCCCTATGGTTCCCAGGAGCCAATTACGATGTACGCCGGCGGTGACGGTACGCACTGCCGCAGACGTGACCGCCATTTTCTGTCTGTTCACTCACTTGATTTCTGACCTTCAACAGGAGAGGACCTGCACTGCAAGTGCTGCTGTGACCTGTGTCTGGAAGCGACATGGCTACAGTGTCTGGGGAAAGGGCCCCTGCCTTCACATCGGAGGAGTTGGAGAAACTAGTGGATGGGGTCCTCCCCCAGTACACGCAACTGTACGTTCCTCCAGACAAACAGGTGAGTACACTGTGCGCATGCTGCATGGGCAATGTCTGCTTTGAGTGGATGGAAGATACATGGGGGAGCTGAGGCCTGCATGTGCGGATGGTGAGTGTATGTGCGTCAGGGCATGGGTGGGAACTGGTGGGCAATGAGTATGACGGTCCGGATGGGTGAGTTATTTCCTTTCCCCCGTACCATTCCTCTAGGTCAGTGCCCACCAGAAGAAGGGTATTTGGCGTGCCATCGCCAAGGACGTCCGGACCCTCTGGGTCTACCACAAACAGAGTACTACTACTACTGTAAAAGATGGGAGTATTCGCCGCTGAAGCAAGAAGATGGCGGAGGCCCAGCTGGGGATGGCCTCCCAACGTGGAAGGGGTGCCCATCGCACCATGACCCCCCTGATGTCCTGGATCCTGGTGGTGGCGTATCCAGAGTTGGATGGGTTCTTGAGGGCATCACAGCAGCCACAAGGGGGTGCGTACACTCTCATTCAGCTGACTCTGCGTGCATTACGAGGTGTCTGGGTGGGGGAGGTGGGCAGTGGGTTCCCCTAGGCCAGGGCGAACTTGGTAGGCAAGGTCCCTTGTGAGGCAGGCTATGTGGCACCCTACCCCACTAGTAGTAAGAGCCATCTACACCTAGTCAGGCTCCTGTGACTTCCAGGGGTGCAGCAATTGGGATTAGGCCTCGTACCCCATGGTCAGGTGAATTTTCTAGGAACTGTTAGTGAATGGCGCAGTGCAGAGGGTTGCTCCCTGTGTGTTGTGTCTGCCAACAGTAGTGGTGTTGCATGCACTGAACATGATTTTCTTCTGTCTTCCCCCCATTTTTGTGGTCTCCCTGTTCTTGTGTGCAATAGCACCATCAGGCGGAGGAGCATAGGCATTGGAGCAGGAGGGAGCTGCAACCCACTTGGCCCTGGAGGGTGAAGCAACGGAGTCTGAAGCCACCAGTGGGACAGAGGGCGAGGGGAGCTCCATGGCAGGGACAGGAGCAGACACCACTGACAGTGACTCCTCCTCAGATGGGAACTCCCTTGTGGTGGCGGGCACCTCTGTGTCCACTGCATCAACAGGGACAGCTGCCACCCATTCTACCAGCACCGCCCTCCCAGCAGCCCCTCAGCATGTGTCCTGTGCCCGCTCACCCAGGAGGGTGGACATCTCCTTCGCCCCAGGCACCTCATCCCCTGTCCCAGTCAGCCCTGCTTCCCTCAGTGAGGAGGCTGTTGACCTCCTGAGATACCTCACTGTTGGGCAATCTACTATTTTGAATGCCATCCAGGGTGTTGAGAGGCATTTGCAACAAACAAATGCATACCCGGAGGGCATTCATTCTGGGCAGGCAGCCCAACAGAGAGCATTTCAGGCTCTGGCCTCAGCACTGATGGCAGCCATTGTCCTTGTGTCGAGCCTCCCCCCTCCAACTTGTTCCACCCAGACCCAATCCTCTGTACCTCAGCCTATCCCAAGCACACCATCAGACCAGCATGCACACACATCAACACACAAGACTGGACATGGCAAACATAAGCACCACATATCCCACAGCCACTCACACAAGCACCATCCCCATGCAGACAGGCCAACATCCACTGCCTCCACTGTGTCCCCACTACCTCCATCACCAGCACGCCCATCACTACACACCGCTCGCATGCAATCACCACCCCCACTACCATTCACACATCCCCTGCGTCCTCTCCCAGTGTGTCTGTGAGCACTCCTCCCAAAGTACACAAACGCAGGCACACACACCCAACAGCCATCCACCTCAGAACAGCCTCTCGCCCATGCACCTTCACCCAAATTAAGCAGACGTACACCTCCTACGACCACTATCTCTCTTTATCCACTCCCAAACCCCCTCCATCTTCCCGTCCCAGTGTGTCTAAAAAACATTTCCTGGCAACCCTTGACCTCTTCCCTTCACCTCCCCCCCGTCCTTCCCCTACGGCCTGGCTTTCCAGGTCCCAGCCCAGCACCTCAGCCACCAAATCCCCAGGCACAGTGGTGCCAGCAACTGCGGGCTCATCGAGTGCACACCCATCAGGGCTGCTAGTGTGCCACGTAGGGAGGGCAAGGACATTCCGCCACCTGCCAAGCTGAAAAAGGTGCCCACATCCCAGAGGGAGAAGCCGAAAGTACCAGCCACCAAGGGCTCAGCAAAAACAAAAGGGGATAGTGGCAAGACAACTGCGCCACCATCAAAGGTGTGGAAGGACCAACATCAGAAGAGCAGGTAAGGAGAGGGCATGGTGGCACCGACTGAGGGACCAGTGTCACACCTTCTGTCCACGACCACACCAACCTGTACGGCGGCGAACACCGCCACCACAACCACCACCTGCCCCGCCATCTGCACCGCCACTGGCACATCCACAGCCTCAGCGACAGTCCCCAGCCTCTTCCCCAGTGGGCAGCCGTCCGAGGCTGCAAGAGATGTCCTACTGTGTCCTTCAGCAGGTGCTGACCCATGCACCGCCAGCACCGCCGCCACAGACACTGCCGCAAGCACCGCCACCGGCCCCGCGATGTACTTGGAAAGTGGCACCACCACTGACATGGCTACCATCCCCAGTGGTCAGTCGTCCGAGGCTGGAGGAGAGTTCCTGGATCCTGGGCAGCTTCCATGAGGCATGACTTCCATCACTGTGTGCACCTGCAGGTGGAAGGCGAAGCCGCAGCTGTGTGGGGTATGTAGCTGCCTCCATGGCGTATCATGCTACCTGTACCTCGGCCATCTTGTGGCACACACACCCAGGTGAGGGAATTGTACTGGCCACATTGTATGTGGAGCACTCTGGACACCATGCCCCCTCCAGAACCAGTGGAGAGATACATCCACTACCTCAGTCCTTGGCAGGATGAAGCACTCTGGGCACCAGGCCCCCTCCAGAACCAGTGGAGAGATACATCCACTACCTCAGTCCTTGGCAGGATGAAGCGTCCTTGGCAGGATGAAGCACTCTGGGCACCAGGCCCCCTCCAGAACCAGTGGAGAATGACATCCACTTGAGAGACTGTGGCTTTGCATTCCCCAGGATAAAGCAGTGGGCAACCCACCCACTGGAGAGACTTGAGAGAATGTGGCTTTGCACTCCCCAGGATAAAGCAGTGGCAACCCACCCACTGGAGAGACTTGAGAGACTGTGGCTTTGCACTCCCCATGATAAAGCAGTGGGCAAACCACCCACTGGAGAGACTTGAGAGACTGTGGCTTTGCACTCCCCAGGATAATGCAGTGGGCAAACCACCCACTGGAAAGACTTGAGAGACTGTGGCTTTGCCTCCCCAGGTTAAAGCAGTGGGTAAACCACCCACTGGAGAGACTTGAGAGACTGTGGCTTTGCACTCCCCAGGATAAAGCAGTGGGCAAACCACCCACTGGAGAGACTGTGGCTTTGCACTCCCCAGGATACAGCAATGGGCATGGAGCCCCTCATGCAGCAGTGGCATCGTGTGTTCATCTGGCTGAGGTGCCCCCCTCCCGCTCCCCCTGAGGTGCCTGTATATTTTCGGTCTGCTGCCCCAGCAGTGTTCTCTCCATTTCCAGTCAGGTATCTAGTGTGGGCTTCGCGCATGCATTTTGGGCCCAGTGGTCCATGGACAATGATTGGTACACTATCTGGACTTGTGCAGTTGGTGTACATATTTGAATATACTGCCTTTTGATTTTTGACTATCGTATTTTTCATGATTACACTGGTTACAATCATTTCCTTTTGTCCTTGCGTTCTTCCAGGGGGTGGGGGGTGTATATGTAATGTTGCTGCATGTATTTGTGTGTATTTTGTTATGGGTGAGGGTGGGGGTGGGGGTATTGCGTGTTGCGTGTGTGTGTCACTCTCTCCCCCCCTATGTTGTAGGTGCAGTACTCACCGTGGTCATCGAAGGTGTCTGTCCTGCTCCTGATAGATCAGGAGGAAGAGCAGCATAGGTAGCACCTGTAGTTTGGGCTCCATGGCGTCCTGGTTCCTCATTGGGTGTCAAGAGGTGAGTATTTTCCCTTCTGTGTACTGTTTCCACCGTGCTTTTGATAGCGTTGGTTCCGCCCCGGAAAAGGTGGTGTATAGACATGTTGAAATACTGTGGGCGGTACTTTGTCTTTAGCCTGTCTGTTGGGGGTTACCGCCGCGGTGTTTATTTCTACTGCCATGGCGGTCTGAGTGTTAAAGTGGCTGTCTATGTTGGCGGTTTCCGCCATGGTTGTGATTCCATTTTGTTCACTGCTGGCCTGTTGGCGGTCTTACCGCCACTTTAACACCGACCGCCAGGGTTGTAATGAGGGCCTTAGTCTCTATCCCTCTAGTAAATGCAATTTCTGTCCACCTAGAGTGCAAATCACTGAGTACTGTGAGGTGCGTGTCACACCCTTCTCCATGAACTGGACCTAGAATGCCCAGGTCAACCTCTTCCCAAGGTTACATGGGACGATCTCTTATCTTCATGGGCTGTACCTTGAGTTTTACAGTTATTTCACTAATTACACACTGCATACATTCCCTTTTCGTTCTTTCCACCTGATTGATGATACCCAACCACCGTTATGTTAGTCATAGCCTTTCTTTACTTTTTGGCATTCCATGATAACCAACAAGGGCAAGGGCAATCAATTCCTCCCATAAAGCTGTAGGAGGAACCAGTCTCTTCTCCTAATTTAGCAACCCTTCTTTCTCTGACAATTCATCTTGATCATGCCAACACTTCCCAGTTTCCGTGCTCCCTTTGTTCCTGCGTTTCCATCCTTTTTTCATTTAAATCAATATTTATGAAATAATCTTGTCAGACCCAGCTTCTGTTTGCCTTCTGGCTTCGAATACGGCACAGTCCTCAATCATACACCCCATTTCCTCATTGTAGGAAACTACTCTCTTTCTTGGTATGGTAACCCCCATTTTTCTGCCTATTGCCAGTGTATTTAACTGTGTCCACTGGGATCCTGCTAACCAGGACCCATTTATGCTCTCTCCCCTAAAACGTGTCAACTGTACCTTTTTCTACCTACATTTGGCATACTGGTGCCCCATGTAAGTCCCTAGTATATGGTACACTGTTACCCAGGGCATTGAGGTACTAGGGGTTCACCATGGGTTGCAGCATGTATTATACCACCCATAGGTAGCCCATACAAAGTGTTCTGCAGTCCTGCCATTGCAGCCTTTGTGAAAGGGTGCATGCACCTTTTTTCACCATAGAACATTGCACCAGGTCACTATAAGTCAACCCTATGGCATGCCCTTCTAGCCCTGAGGACAGGGTGCAAGTACTTGTGTGTGAGAACACCCCTGCACTGACAGAGGTGCCCCCACAAAATTCAGTGCTATTTGTTCGAACTTTGTGAGTGCAGGGACGCCCTTTTATTTGTGTACTGTACATAAGTCGCTACCTATGTCCAGCTACATAATGGTAACTCTGAATCTAGGCATGTTTGGTATCAAACAAGTCGGAATCATACCTGAATACTGTTGTCAGTATTGGAAGTATGATTTCATGCAGTATGGGGGCTCCTTAGAGGACACCCAGCATGGCTACCACCAGTCTTCTATGGTTTTCTAGGCAGGCCAAGGCCATGCCACCCCTCAGAAAGGTTTCTGCCCTCCTGCTGCTTGATCTAATCAAGCCCAGGAAGGCAGAACAAAGGATTTCCTTTGGGAGAGGGGGGAAACACCCTCTCCTTTTGGAAATAGGTGTGACTGGCTTGAGAGGGGTAGCCTCCCCAAGCCACTGGTATCCTTCGTGCATAAATCAGTCCACACCGGTTCAGGGACCCACAGTCCCTGCTCTGGCGCTAAAGTGAACAATTGGAAGGGGAGTGACCACTCCTCTGTCCATCACCACCCCAGGGCTGGTACCCAGAGCTCCTCCAGGGGGTCCCTGGGTTCTGCCATCTTGAATCCAAGGTTGGCAGGGACCTCTGGGTGCATCTGACTGGCCAGGCCAGTGACATCAGAGCCCTCTCCCGATAGTTGGTTACCTGGTTAGGTGACCAATCCCCCTTTCAGGGCTATTTACGGTCTGTCTCTTGGGTGGGTCCTCAGATTTGGCTTGCAAGATTCCAGCAGGACTCATCTGCAACCTCCACTTTGACTCCTGGCCACTGGAACTGCAAATGCACCCTCCAGGAACCGACAATCAGAAGCCAAGAAGAAGACTTTTTTTGCAACATTGTTTCCATGGCTCCTTCCAACTTCTGCAATATTTCCCTGGCTGTGCATCCTCTGAGGGTGGCAAGTCTTCAGTCTGCAGAAAAAGAAAGAAGGAATCTCCCTGGAAATGAAGGAGTCACTCCCCGGCATCTGCAGGCACCTACTGCAAAAACGACCAGCTGCGTGAATCTCCTCTCATCCTGAGCTACTTGGATCCTGCATCATGGGTTGTGGTCCAGAGTAGTCCTCTTGTTCTTCTCTGCCAGCAATCCAACTTTGGTGGAGGTAAGCCCTTGCCTGCCCATACAGGACAGCACCCTGTGCACTGCATCTCTTGCAGCTGCCTAGGCTTGTTTGCGTCTCCTCCAAGGAAACTTCAGGCTACATGTAGCTCCAGCCCTCAGCACTTCTTCCTGCAATTCACAGCCGTCTGCGTGGTTCTCGTGCAGCGTGGGATCCCTTTCTGTGGTGCTGCGTGGGCTCCTTCTACGACTTCTGAGTCCCTGTCCTGTGGGACTTCTGTGGGTGCTGCCTCTGCTCCTGTGGGCTCTCTATGTCGCTGAGATACCCTCTGACTCCCCCTCCTGGGTTGAGTCCTGCTTGGCCTGAGCACCACTTTTCCACTAACCACAATGTTGCCTTTGCCAAGGCTTGTTGGTGGAATTCCTGCACCGACTCCCATCTGCAATCTTTATTCCAGCATGGGACATCTTCTGCATTTCTTAGGAACTCTTTTCCAGCTCCAGGACTGCAGTGCTGACCTGTTCTTTGTAACCATCGACCAACTCCTGCAAGTACAGTGGGTAGTAACACCCACTCCTTCTGGACTCCACTGACACTTTTGGACTTGGTCCCCTCTCTCCACATTCCTTCCTCTCCAAGTATACACTGCTGGTTTCTTGCAGTCTTGTCTGGGTGTCTTTTTTTCCTTCCTTTTGGGGTGGTTTGGGAAAATTCCAGTGACTTACTCCTGCTTTCCTGGTCGCTGGGGTGTACTGTGTTACATCCCTCTGTCGTTTTCTAGTACTCCCAGCTCCCCTCTACACATTCCACTTACCTAGGTGTGAATCCTGTATTCGCATTTTTTAGTATATCGTTTTGGCTCCCCCAGGGTCACTATTGGTTTAATTACATAACACTGTTTTCTAACCTTTTCTATGTCTATTACTGTTTACTAGTGTATATAGTTAGTGTATTACTTACCTCCTATTAGAGGGTTGCCCTTCTAGCACTTGGTGGTATTGTGTGACCAAAAATAAAGTCCCTTTATTTTTGTACACTGAGTGTTTTCTTTCATGTGTGTAAGTGCTGTGTGACTACAGTGGTTTTGCATGAGCTTTGCATGTCTCCTAGATACATCTTGGCTGCTCATCCACAGCTACCTCTAGAGAGCCTGGTTTCTAGACACTACCTACCTTTCACCTGGTATAAGGTGTAAGTACTTTAGGTGCCCACCACACACCAGGCCAGCTTCCTACACTCATCTAGATCCTCCTCATTTTCCCTCTATATTTAGGGCCTCATTACGACCCTGGCACCAGGCGGTAAACTGGCGGTAACACTGCCAACAGGCTGGCGGTGTTCCGCCAGATCTTTTGACTGTGGCGCAATAGCCACGGCCATCCCACCGGCCCCTCCAACATACTGCCAGGCTTCCGCCTGGCGGTCATAATCCCCAGGGCAGCAGTGTAAGCACCGCTGCCCTGGGGATTATGAGTCCCCGACCGCCAGCCTGGCCACAGCGGTAAACACCGCCTTGGAAAGGCTGGCGGTAAGGGGGCCAAGGGATGCCCCTGGGGGCCCCTACACTGCCCATGCACTTGGCATGGGCAGTGCAGGGGCACCCAGGCACAGCCCCATCACACATTTCACTGCCCAAATTTCGGGCAGTGAAATGCGCGACGGGTGCTACTGCACCCACTGCACATCAACATTGCCACCGGCTCTATTATGAGCTGGCTGCAATGTTGATGTGACATTTCTGCTGGGCCAGGGGACGGTAACATTGTTACCATCTCATGGCCCAGCAGAAAAGTCAAAATAGGGAGCCAGATGTACCGCCAGCACTGGCGGTATAGTGGCGTCCGCAGCTTCGGCGGTCTTTGGCAAAGACCACCGAAGTTGCAATGAGGGCCTTAGTCTATTTCATTCGCCAGTACCAACCTCGATAAAGTATCAGTCACTCTATTCTGTGCTCCAGGTATATATTTAATTTCAAAATTATAATCATACTGATCCACCACCTATTTTGCCTGTTTGCACTTCAAATTTGCTTCCCCAAAGCAAAATCTTCTACTTCTTAATGGACTAAAATAATGCAAGGGATCCCGTCTCAATTACAGAATACTTTCATTCAGCCCCTTTAAGGGCCCTTTATAAAAATAGTACTACTCATTATGAATTATGTCCACCATGTTGTAATACAGCATCTAAACCGTATGTGTTAGCATCAGTAATCAGTACAGATCCGCAGCTGGTGGTCAAAAGTTTTTAATTTCGGAGCTTCATCCAATTTTTCTAAACTCCTTTTCGCATTTATCGCACCACACAAATTCTACTCTTTTGCGAAGATATCTCCTCAAATTTACACACATGTCCACAAACCCTTTTATAAATTTGCTGTAGTACTCAGCTATACCAACAAATCTAATCAACTCTTCCTTATGTGACGGGGACTTAAATTTTTTATGGCATCAGCAAGTTCTCTTTTTAGCATGATCCCTTCCACTGTGATGGCATGCCCCAAATACTTTATTGAGTTCCTTCTAAAATTGCACTTCTCTACTGTAATGGTCAAATCACATTCACCCTGCCTCTTTAAAACTTATTGTAGTCTCTGATCATGTTCTATAATATCCTTCCCAAACACTAGAACATCATCCTGACATAGCCTTATTCCTTTAAGACCCTTCAACACATTCTCCAAAGCTCTCTGAAATACTGAGGCTGCAGATATCAGATCAAATGGTAGTCTGGCATATCTAAATGTCCTAAAGGGGGTAACAAAGGCAGTAAGGTCTTTAGACTTTTCAACAAGAATGATTTGGAGAAACGCTGATGTGAAATCAATGGCGGAAAACACTTTGAACCCTGAAGTAATATCATCACCTCAGAAATATTGGGCAATGGGTATCTGTCCACCACCACATTCTTATTCAGTTCCCTTAGGTCAGAACATAGACGTAGAATCCCATTAGCTTTTCTAGCTGCTGCTACCAGAGCCAGCTCCGTGCTTTCCACTTCCTCAATTATACCTTCCCTTTTAAGTTTTTCTAATTCCAACCTCATTTCTTCATGGACTGCTACTGGAACATTATGGACCTTTCCGAACACATTTTTAGCCCCTTCCACCAGCCAGATGTGATGAGTATAATTCCGAAGGCATCCAAGATTATTCCAAAGGCTTCCAACTTCAAAGCTTTCACAAAATCATCCTCTGTCGCACTTAGAGCCCCATCTGCCATCTTTTCTGATGTCAGGTTTGAATAATATTACTTTACCTCTAGGTTTCTTTAAAAAATTAGTTTGAAACAATATTGATTTTCACTACTTAATCAAATCTGACTTTTGTCCTCTCTCCGCTGAACATTACTTCAGCTACAGGGCTCATTCTTTTTTTTACCTTTCAACTTGAAGAAAAACCAGCCCACTTTTCCAATCAGTGTCACTATCATCCTTAGAATTAGGTTTCTATCCAACTTCATATATCCTACCCTTAGTGCTTTTTATTCTACATACATGGCAAAGTGCCCCTTCTTTTGGAATGGCTACATGTTGCTTTTATTGCACGACACGCTTTATTACTTGCCATATGCCCTTGTTTTCCACAACGAAAACACTTCCCTTGAAATGGACCTTTTCTATCTTTTTTATGATTATTCCCTCCCAGAGTCTCATGCTTTTTCATAGCACTCTTGACCACACTCTCCTTCTTGGACTCTTCTTTCTTAATTACATCAACACATTTGAGAAAGTGTTTGATCTTTTTAGCTATCACTTACACTTCATCTAGGGACGGTTCATCCTTTTGCCAAAGTTCTTTCCTTATCTCCTTATCTTTTCTATGTTGCATCCTACCACGAACTGGTCTCTACTGTGTTCTTCCACTAAACAGCCAAACTTGCAGGAAGAAGCAACTTTTCTTAGATCATTCATATAGTTTTCAATACTCTCACCTTCTTTCTGGTTCTCTCTACCAAAATGGTACCTTTCCAAAATGGTACTGAACTTGGGTAGAAAATGCCTATCTAATTTTTCTATACATATTTCATATTCATTTAAATTGCCAGCATTGGCTTCAGGTAAATGATCTAACATCTCCTGGCCTTCAGAACCTTAACAATGTAGCATAAGGGCAGTTTTTCTTTCTGCACCCAGGGATGCCCCACATACTTTAGCACACCTCAAACATCTTCTTCTATTTCTGCTATTCAATTGGCGGCTCCCCTGGTATAGCTACAAAAACGGTGGTGCAGTAAACTTTTGCATAGTTGCCCAAGGAAGTGACACTCTGCTAAAGATAATATGCTAATGGTAAAGTTTGTCTCCACTCCTTCCTACTAATTGTTCTGACTATTTATGACTAACAGTGTTTCTCTTTACAATCATAGTCAGAACATATAGTAGGAGGGAGTGGAGACAAACTTTAAAGTCCACATCAACATTTTACTACAATCTCTCTTCACTAGTTATTGTTGTTTGCCCTTCCAAGCTGACTCCCATAGCAGCCATTTACTGGGTTTAATTTTTAGAGGGAGGCTTGGCCAAAGGTTTGAGCCCACAAATCACCAGGCTTGTGATGTTTGGTTTTACTTTCAGCTGGGTTTCTTGAGACATGTGTGTTTATTGAGGATCTTTCAGGTTCTCTAAGATGGCGCTCCTGGCCCCATTTAAGGCTGTGACAACTGTTAACTCATTAGTCAAGCCAAAAGAATGGGATATTCCCAGTGGCTGTAGTGAAGAGTTTTCTTTGGTTATTGTGATCGGGGCATCTACATGGGCAGATAATTCCATCCCCAGTCAAGTCCCACTTGACTGACCCTTGGGCTTGTTGACTTCATTTGCATTCAGCAACTTATCTGGGGTAGTGCCCCAAGCCCCAGGAGTGCTGCCATCCTGCAGTTTTGAGTTGCAGGAGGGGTCATTTCTTGCTGTGTTAAAATAGGAAACGCTGCTATTTGTTTGGCAGATTAGAGTTTTTTGTTGCATCCTTTTCTTTCCTTCCTTTATTTCCTTTGGGAGCTGCTTTAGGAATAGCTTCAGAATTTGTCCCTCCAGCAAAGAGCTGACATTTAGGACCAAAATTGATTTCCTCCTTTAGCTCATGTGGGCCTAGACACATGTTTAGTGGTCCTTTTGAATTCATGTGTGCTTGTGGGTCCTCACCAGGGACATCTCCTGTGATGTGGTTCTCAGTTGAACACCCTCCAATGTTATCTGTGGGCCTGCTTTGAAGGGTTCCAATTCCAGCCAAGATGCCTGGTAAATGCCCTGGGGTAAAAGACATTGGTTGACCAGATGTTGTCTTTAGCTCATTGAAGAGCAGGGTTAGAGTCTACAGAATGGTCACTAGTTTATCCAGGAGTGGCGAGCAGTTACATGTTTGCCCAATGCCGGATGCTTCTGATTGTATTTGTTTTATCAGTTCAAATGGCTATTTTCTCATCAATCCCAGAAAGAGGGGTAGCCAGAGTGTTATGAAGGCTAATCTCAAAATTCATATTAAATGCTATTATTTGCATGATAATTCATTGCTTCTATGGATCGTTTGTCCCAGTCTAAATGCTCTGAATTGTACTTTCAGGTGGTTTACCACTACTAAGTGGTGGGGTGTTTTTATCCGTCTCTTTCGCGTATGGGGTCATCATATTTTTCCATTCTTGGGTACTTAGAAATAAGAGATCCTTTCCGTGGTCAGACAAATTGCTGGTGAGCACTGCACTCCTCTTTTGAGCTGCTTTTTTCACTTGGCAGTCACCAAAATTGTCCTTTTAATTCAAACATTCTATCTTCTCCACAAGGCTACTGTTACTATATCACCAGGAGGGTACACAGAGCATCTCAGTTTTACTGTTCAATACCTTGGTGGTACCTAATGTTTGTCATTCAGCCTCCTCCTCCAGTCGGTTTATCAAATGTGACAGATCATCCATTAGTCTGGGGAGTTTAATGGCGTTACCTCATCATGTCAAATTAGGCCCTCATTTGCTTGCTTGTAGATTGCCTGAAACTCCTGGTCCAGTGGATGTTTATGAAGTGGTTGGCCTTGTTTTGAGGTTGTGGATGGCAAGGACCATGCATCTGTACTCAGCTGTACAACTGTGCTGACACACCTCTTGTTTGCCCCAGTCACTGTATTATCAGTGCCCTCATGCTGAAACCAGACTCCTTTAAATTAGCCGGTTCTGTCAACATTTCAGTAAGTGGCGGGCCCTTCGGTGCCTTACCCCGGTGTTGTACAATCACAGTTGGGCTGAGCGGTGGGGGGAAGGCCAACAATGTTTTTATTGCTTGAGAAAATCGCTGCTCCTGCACCCTTCGAGTATTTACACTTTGCTGTAATTTTGGGCTGTGAGTGATTGGATTCTAGGATGAGAAGTGGCCTTTCTGGAATGTCCACTATGCTATGATGTTGGAAGTTATTAGCTTTTTATGGTGATGATGATGTTTAGCTTCTTTTCAATCTCAATACTCTTTATCCCCTGTGGTTCAAATCTGCCACAGAACCCCTGAGTTTTCCAGAACACTTTGCTATAATGTGCTATGTTATGCAGCAAGGATGCTTGTGGATTACGTTCATAAAAGCAGTGCACCCTAGCTTAAATGCTTGCCTTTATTTCAGTGCCTTGCCTGGTTACAAGAGATTTTCCAAGATGTTAAGGCTTATTCCCTGCAGTAGGTGTACTAAGTACCTAGCACTGAGTAGCCAGGTGTGGTAGTGATGGTCCTGGCCCTGGTGCACTGTCTAGCCCTGCTTTGTGTAGCTGAATCCTTTGCTCCTGGCACAAGGCTTCTAGGCACTAGGTGCTGGACACTAGTCTTCAGATAGTGGTAGAGTGCCAGTTGGTCGACTGCTAGCCTATTGCTAGACCACAGATGGTAGTTGGGGCAGACAAAACAGGTGAGCAGGAGCACCCTCCTCCAGCAAGGGCCGTGGGAAGAACTGTATGGCCTGTGCAGAATATGCCAATCAGGAAGGTTGCCCCCAGGTGTTTTCAGGGATGTGGGTGTCTGGAGGTATGATGGCATGTGCTGTCTCTAGCACTGCCACCAGTGGTGAGGATAATACTGAGGACACGTTAGCAGCGAGGCAAAGTGAGATTTTAGTTGTCTAGGACACACAGGGTATGCAGAGTAGGCCAGATGGACCAGGGAAGCAGGTACATGTGTTCGGTGTCCACTGAGGGCATAAGCTGCACTGACCTAATGCAAGGCACCTCTGCACAATTGAGTAAGCCCACAGCCTTGCACCTTACCAACACGCTGCTCCTTCTCTCAGTCTGCTGTGGCTGTGCTGATGGGTTCATTTCCTACCCTGTGCTGCTCTGCTTTGAAGTGACAGATGTAACAGGGTGGAAAGATCCCCCCCAAGTTGTGGAGTTGCCGGAGTATGCAGTGCTCACACCAGCATTACTTCTCTGTCCGTTCCCTGCCTCCATATCAGATTGTTAGCTGGCTTCCCCTTCCACTTTAGAAAATATAAAATCAGTGTTACATATCAGTGTCAACTGGCCCTCTAGATACATTGGTTACTGTTAGACTTTTTGCCTTACGCAGGGTCATCCCCAGTCTTTTTGCCTCCTTCCTCCTGGTTTTTCTGACCTCTCGCTGTTGGCTCTAGGACTCTGAGCACTTTATCACTGCTGACCAGTGCTAAAGTGCAGGTGCTCTCCCATCTAAAGTTGGTATGATTGGCTTATACCTAATTGGCATATTTAATTTACCTATAAGTCCCTTGTACAATGGTATCTCTATACCCAGGGCCTGTAAATTAAATACTACTAGTGGGCCTGCAGCGCTGCTTGCGCCACCCACTGAAGTAGACTTTCAAACCTGTCTCAGGCCTGCTAGTGCAGGGCCTGTGTGCGCAGTTTTCTGCCACAGGGACCTGGCATCTAAATTTACTTGCCAGGCCCAGAACTCCCCTTTTACTACATGTAAGTCACCCTTAAGGTACGCCCTAGCTAGCCCTATGGGCAGGGTGCTATGTGTGTAGAAGGCAGGACATGTGCCAGGTTGCGTGGCCTGTCCTGGTAGTGACAAACAGCCTAACTTGGTGTCTCACTGCTGTGAGTGCTGCCTTCTCATAGGATTCCATTAGAAATGCCCTGCCTTATGTGTAAGGGGTATTGTCTGATTTATGAGTGGTAGCGTAGGCATGTTTGGTATGGTTGTGAAGGTGTTAATAAATGCTGCTTACTGGTGTGGGTGTATTTTTTATTACTATCACAGAAATGCCACTTCTAGAAAGTGCGCATTTATCTGTGCTTATGACTCTGGTGTTTTGTAGCTTGACTCCAATCCACGCCTGGGCAGAGTGACAGTTGGGGCTTTGTGCATACTTTTCAGACAGCCTGTACACAGGGAGGGTGGAGGTGTCACAGAGGTGCATATGCATACTGAATAGTCTTCCTGGGCTGAGAGAAGGGAGAGGCGGGGCACACCTACATTTGTAAAGGCTGTGCCCTGGCCTCACACAATAGGGTCGTTAACCCCCCACTGATGTTTGGAGCCTGTGCTGAAAGGAGAGAGGGGGCATTCCCAAAACCAGTTGTAACTGGCTGGAACCTCCTCTCCCTACCATTGTAAAACGCTGTAAGAACTGACTATAAGTACAGGGGAATTTCCCCCACAATTTGAACACTCTTGGGACATGAAACTGGACACAGAACGCTGATGAACGGACTCACCAGGAAACCACCTTGGACTGCTGCTGCTGTGCTGACCTGTGACCTTCCTGGTCTCTAGAAGGAACTGCCACCACCTGCACCCCTTGTGCTGGCCTGTAGCTGGGCCACCAGCCCTGTGCTTCTCCTTGCTTTCTTGCTGTTCCCAGGGGCAGGGTGCTGTGGTCCCTGACCCCCTGCAACGGTCCCTGCAGACTTGGCCTTGGGGCTTTTAAAGAGCAGCCCTTGAGACCCCTAAGATCACCGCTGCAGCCTTGGAGCATCAGAGTGCCCCTCGCGCTCTCCACGGCTCCTCTTTGCTGTTGGAATCACCGCCGCAGCCTGGGCTTGGGACAGAGCCCTCGCGCTTTCCTAAGCGTGCTGTTTTTAAATTGCAAAATCACTGCCACGACCTGGGCGCCGCATTTTGCCTTTAGCGCTAGGATCGCGCTGTTACTAGTGCCCCCAGGTCACCCAGAAAGGAAGACAGGAGCGAACGCGTTCCAAACAGTGCCCCCGGGGCAAAGCGCGCTTCTTGGCGCGCCCCGGGGGCACTTGCGGGCACCATCCTCGGGTGCGGCCGCTGGTAGGAGCAGGAGGAAAGCCTCATCGGAGGTCCCTGCTTCCTTGCTCCTGTTTTGGGCAGCCGCACCGTGGACGAGGGCGGCTGCCTATCCCGAAGCAGGACACAGGCGGAATGGGAGTTTCCTTTCCCCCGGTCACTGCATTAGGGGCGCGATCGCCCCCACATCCCTGATTCTTCGTGGCTCTTGGGCCCCCCCTTTGGGTGAGGGCTAGTAGAGGCCCAGGGGGGCCCATCCCCACACGACAGCGAGGGTGCTGTTCGCCCCTCTCTATCCAGGAGCACCACGTGGCCCCCGTTTCGCGCATGGGAGCACCGGGGGCCCCACCTTCCTCTTTTAGGCACTGGGAGTGCCTCTACTACAGAGACCAGGTACTTTTTAGGGAATATGTGCTCCAGGAGCCTAGTATAGACCTCTGGATGTTTTTAGATTTCCTACCTGTTTTCTGTCACTACATATATGTGCTGATGTTCCTTTTATGGGCATGACATGCTGATATGTATTTTCTAACTTGCCATATGTTTTCTAATGTTCCCACTATGGGCGTTTTATGATATTCTTATGACAAGTGTTCTAATGTGATAACGTGTTTCCTGACTACTGCTTATGTTGCAGAATACTGAGTAACCTGTGTGTTATGTGTGACTACTGCTAATTTGCTGAGTAACTAATGTGTAACGTTCTAACAACTGCTAAGGTAGCAGGATAGTACTGATATGTGATGTTTGGTCTGATAATTGCGTTGTGTACAATACAGTATATTTTCATATAATCTGGTGTTGTGTTTCCTTTGTGGTGGGGATATTGCGTCACATGTGTGTGTGTGTTGTGCTGACGCTTTACACATTGCCTCCGGGTTAAACCTGACTGCTCGTGCCAAGCTACCAAGGGGGTGAGCAGGGGTTATCTTGGACGTGTAACTCCCTTGCCCTGACTAGAGTGGGTACGTTCTGCCTGGCTGAGGTGCATACCTTAGCCAACCAGAAATCCCATTTCTAATAGTTACACAAATAGTAGTCTTTAGCCACACTTTGGGCTGTCCTCATGATTTCCATAAAACATTACGCTCTGATGCAGCCATAAACTACATCAAAATTTCACAGATAGGCTACAGCTGATAACATTAAGTTCAAGTTCTAGAATTTGACATACATACCATGTGTCTGATACATTTGATGAAGCAAACCCATGTACATCAGTTTTACTTAATGACTGAGAAAAAACCACTAGTTGTTTCATTATTACGCCAGCAATGGTCAGGCAACTTGCACTGCAGAGCTCTCCTAAACCAATATCTGTGCAACACTCCAAATTATCCACCAATGACTTGCGAGTTCCCCAACAAAGGACAGAATGCCATGACCTAGGAAGGTTTAACAAAATCTATTATTAAGTTCTGCCCAACTTTCAATTGTCATTTGTTGTTTAAAAAAAACTATTATAAGCCAACTTCAACTGCTGTTAAAAGTTCATGGTTGTTAAACCTCTTAACCTTAGGGTAGTCTTCCCCCAAATGATTTGCCCTCATCTCTCTTATTTTTGCTGATCTAATTATAGTTGTCCTTAGGACTTTACCACTGCTAACCAATGCTAAAGTTTATGTGCTCTCTTCTTAAAATGTGGTAACATTGGTTTATCTCCAACTGGCATTTTTAATGTACTTGTGAGTTCCTAGTGGCACTATGGGGGTCATTCTGACTTCGGCGGGTGGCAGAGGCCGCCCGCCAAAGTTCCCCCGACAGAATACCGCAGCGCGGTCAAAAGACCGCCGCGGTAATTCTGAGTTTCCCGCTGGGCCGGCGGGCGACCGACAGAAGGCCGCCCGCCCAGCGGGAAACCCCCTTCCACGAGGATGCCGGCTCCGAATGGAGCCGGCGGAGTGGAAAGGGTGCGACGGGTGCAGTTGCACCCGTCGTGATTTTCAGTGTCTGCTATGCAAACAATGAAAATCTTTGTGGGGCCCTGTTAGGGGGCCCCACGACACCCGTTCCCGCCAGCAAGGTTCTGGCGGTCAAAACCGCCAGAACCAGGCTGGCGGGAAGGGGGTCGGAATCCCCATGGCGGCGCTGCCTGCAGCGCCGACATGGAGGATTCCTCAGGCCAGGGGAAAACCGGCGGGAAAACGCCGGTTTCCCTTTTCTGAATGCGGCTTTACCGCCACGGTCAGAATTGGCCTGGATGCACCGCCAGCCTGTTGGCGGTGCATCCGCGGTCCCCGGCCCTGGAGGTCTATGACCGCCAGGGTCGGAACGACCCCCTATGTGTGCCTATGGCCTGTATATTGAATTCTAATAGTAGGCTTGCTCACTAAGAACAGTGATCCCATGGTTATAGATGTCACAAGCAATGCACAAATACATCAACTGATCAATGTATTCAATTGTTTATAAAAAAAATCATTAACAACATTGTGATGATGCAGTGGGTGTATGGTGAGAAAGTAGCTTAGTTTTCTCATACAAATGATACACGGAGAATGATACATGATCAAAAGTGTGAATCAAGTAAAAATAACACAGCCCATTTTATTCATAAGTAAAATCAAATTGAATTGGGAGAATTAGTCAGCAATGTTTTGATTACAGATATATATTTGAATAAATTGATCATTTGATGGGTTTGTATGCCGATTGTGATATCTATGGTCTTGGGACCACTGTTCTACATGTTTAAGCTTACCCAAGGTCCAGATGATACTTGGGTTCCTTTGTTACCTATAAATTAGTGGGGCTGCAGTACTGACTGTGCCACCCACTTAAGCAGCCCTTTAAAGGATGTCTCAGGTTTGCCATTGCAGCCAATGTGTTCCATTTTAAACTGCCATTTTGACCTGACAAAAAAAAAACGTTTGCCATGCCCAAACCTTCCCTTTTAGGGCCGAGCGCGCTAATCGCTATGTCCCTGGTGTAATCTCTCTATGGTCTTTTAATCACACCATGTCATGCCCATCAGTTTGGTTGGTTCGTGGACTTGCCTTATAAAATTCTCTTGATTTCGTTAGTGAAAGGTATGCACACATCATGCCTTTTCCTGTGCTTATCCCTCCTTTTCAGTTTATGTGACAAGAAAAGTCCAGTTAGGAGTTTAAAACACTAACAGCTCTAACTCCAGCAAAAGCAAGATCCATTGCATTGCAAAAGCTTCTTTGTATACATCACCTAAAAGGTAGGACCTGGACAGCCCCGTGGGCAGGGTGCAATGTAATGAAAACGTTGGACAGGTACATTTAACTTTTACATGTTCTGGTGAAAAAAAACTCTTCAATTTGTTTTTCACTGCTGGAAGGCTTGCCTCGCTACAGGATAACACTGGAATTACCTAATTACATTTAATAAGCTGTAACTTCCAAATGAGAATAGGTAAACTATTCGTGTTTGGTGCATTTAGATTTTTAATGAAAAATCCTCTTTTACGCAGAAGTTGGATTTTAAGTTATAATATTGAAAATGCCACATTTAGGAAGTTAGCATTTTACTGCCTAAGCCTTTTAGGGATTTATTCCTGAACCCCTTGTGCTGCTGTTGCATCACTTTTTGTGACACAATGGTGGCACAATCCTTGCAGCCTCATCTATGAGGCCATGCAAAGCCATTTTGCATGGCTTTCAATGGCCTCATAGATATGGAGTAAGGCAAGGCAGTGCATATCGCTGTGTTGCCTTACTCTGTGCAAGAGAGGCGTTCCATGGGTGTTGCAGTGGGTGTTCCCAAGCAACACCCATTGATTTTGTCGCAATCCCAAATTTACTAACCCTGGTAAACCTGAGGATACACCAAAACCATTCGCCTCTCCAGGTGAGGCGCAATGAGGAGAAATATCTTTATCTGCAGCACACATAGAAAGAGGAAAAAGCCTCCCAGGATTGTTTTTGTGCAGGTAGGTGTCCAGTTCCTGCAAAAAACACTCCTGCATGCAACGCAGACATCCTTGCACCTTGTAACACAGACACCTCTGCACCATGATGCAAGGATGCCTACATTGGCGCTAGGCTGCTCATTTTGTGCCAGCACAGGGGTAAAGGATAGGAATGTGCTATATTTCTTAAATATGGTGCATTCCTGCCCTTTCCAAGTGATGCATCACAGCAAGGTGACTTGCTGCACTGCATTGCATCACTGTTTCATAAATCTGGCCCTTAGTACTTGCAGCCTGACTCTGAAATTAGTGTCATGTAGTTGACAGTTGGGTTTTGTAAATTCCTCCTAGACAGCCACACACAATAGAGAGCTTAGGTGTACCTGGATGGACTATCACTGGACGGATGGTAGGGCATCAGCCGTACTTACACTTGGATAGGCTGTAACCTGCCTCCATACAAAGGGCTGCATACACCCTGTAGTTAGTCTGTAGCCAGGGCAGGGAAGGCAGGAAGCCTGTGGACTCCAAAGAGAAACCTCTAGAAGCGTCTCCATCTTCAAAGGGAGGTCCAGATATAAATACCGGATCTCAGACGCAAACTCTTGATTACACTTCTGGATCTGTGGATACTCTGCAGGAAAGAAGGACTTCTGTGCTGCTGAATGGACTTCTTCTCTGCTGGGCTTCTGCTCTGAATGACTTCTACCCTGCTATGCTGACCATCTGCCTGCTGCCCTTTTGCCTGGGTGAGGAGGACTGCAGTTTTACTGATTGAATTTTTGGCATTTTGTACTAGTTTTATTTTTTGAAGATGACTCTGTTTTTCTAATCTGGTGTGGTGTGTTTTCTTTATTACTGTTTCAAATGTTGCACAAATACTTTACAATTTCCTCCAAGTTAAGCCTCACTGCTCTGGGCTAAACCATCAGAGAATTTAGAATAGGTTAATTTGGAGTTTGCTTGTGACTTTATTCTGACAGGGATCATGGTTTCTGCTTGAGTAGGGTTTTCTTACAATGGTCAATATTAAATTTGTAAATATGACACTAAAATACTCTATGTAAACACACATTATTAAAATCAATAGCACTTTTAAAATTCTGAACAAATCAAAATCTGAGAGGAAATCTGTGGATTACTTGGTCCAGTTGTGCAAGAAGATATGCCCATTGAGCAGACAGACAAATGTCACTTTTTCTAGACTCTCTTACAATCAGGCATAGATGATTTCTCTGAGTTCATTCCTGAAGTCAATGCCTTTATCCTCATCACTGTCAACTTGCTGATGCATGTCGCCAGCATCACTCTGTGGTTCTCACTGTTAATCATCATGATTATGTTTCTCTGCAGGGCAGTGTTGTGAAGCATACAACATAACACAACAATCTTGCAGCTGTTGCAAGAAGAGTAAAGGGGGACCCCTTCGTTCTTGTCCTGGCACCTGACCTGGGCCTTCAGCAGCCGGAAAACCTGCTCAGCCAGACTCCAGGCAGAAATACATAATCATGAATAGATACTATGTGCACAGACAATGGTGATGTACAGATCTGCAATGAAAACTACTTGGACATTGATGGAGTGTAAATACTTTCTATTTTTCTACACTTGCTCTTGAGAAAGAAGTGGCACCAACACCATGTGGGTTCTATCTATGTAGACTACTACATGTGGTATGCCTCCCAATCCACTGACCATAGCTTTAATGTTCCTCATTGTGCTATTACCTGCTGGAAATTGGATGTAATCATTCATGCGCATAGGTTACAGGCCTTAGTTAAGGAAAGCTAGTGAAGATGACTGATCATGCCATCTGAGTGACTTACTGCACAGTGGAACAATCCAATAGCACAGAAACGTAACACTGCATGTGAGATGGCAGTCTCAATTCTGATGTCTGAGCTAAGTTTAGATTGAGATTGCTATGCCAAAGCCTCTATGGTGTTATGGTTCATTCTGCACTTCTAAATGATGAGTCTTTCATGAATGGTCTCTAGATCTGTACATGGTTTGCATGAACGTCCATTACATTGACTTATTTTTCTCCATCTTGCCTTGGGATGACGATAGAGGTATCTGGAAAATATGAGCACTATGTGTAAATAATATACGCCCATGCACTTTTGACAGGTGCATTTTTAATTGAGTATACTTTCACCACATGTGTAAATACAGAAGCATATAACCTGGAAAAAATTTGAATAAGTTTGATGACATTTGTCACATAGTCTAACATATAATATGTATAATATATTACATGCATAAATATATTTCCCTAAAGTAATTATCTTCAAACCCACCTACATACATAAACTAGAACCATTTTTCAATGTTTAATGAAAAATAAGGAATACAATTTGAACAATGAAATACATAAATGTTTATTTTTAAAAGCAAAATGTTTGTAGTGACACATTCTATTCCAACCACTTTTTATGTTTTTCTTTATTTTTTGAGACGTTCCTCAATGTTGACAGATATTACTCAGTGGGCAGTGTAAATTGATTGCAGCGGGGAAGTTCTAGTTCTTATTGATGATCCAGGATGATGGATGCTTCCATCAGTGCCGTTTACTCAGACGTAACATGTGCTGAAAATGTTTTTTGTTTGTTGGTGGATCGAATAATGGTGTATGCCTGCCAAATGCATCATGACACCATACTGGTAAGTGAAGGCTGTACCTACCTTTTCTAGCAACTGTCGTCCTGCATTGGTTAAAATGGTCCGTGACTGACGGAATCCGTTGTAAGAGTCTCTTGATGCAAATTGTGTCATGTTGGAATACACATTTTAAGCCCACTTATAGTAGATCATGTCAATGGCTGCTGAACAATAACTTCTGCTGGGACTCACTATGGCTGAAGATGCATGCAACAGGACCCCATCTTTACTCCAGAGGAGTTGGACATCCTTATGTGGAGGGACCCAACCAGCTTCAACCAGCTCTATGGTACAACAGAAAGTCAGGTAAAATACATAAACGTAGTTACATTGGGTTTACATATCAATTACAGTAAATACTATTGTGAGTGTCCAGACCGGATGTTTTAAATGTCACATCCCAATATTAAAAGTATCCCAAACCCTATGATCTCCAAATTTGTCCTTTACTCACAAGATACTGCAACACAGATGATTTGTAGTACCCTGCCTGTCAAATGTTTGCGTTTGGTCATTTTCTTTCACTTTTGGTTTATCTTGGAACATTCAGATCATAGCACTCTGGATAATCACCCAACTTTAGCAAGTAAAAGATAATGTATGACCAAAAATTCCAAGAGTATTTATTTTGTATACAGACCTCACTAGAACACTACTCGGTCCTCTTTTAGAATGTGTTGGACAGAAATAAGTCAGAATTTTTGACGTAATGTACTCCTCAACCATTACCGGTTAGAAATCAGCCACATGAGTTATGTTGGCAAAACATGTTACATATCGAACATTAGTTATTGATGTCAGACATTCCTACTGAATTGCAATTTACAATCTGGTATTTAAAAATATCGAATGGTTCTGAATCGCTATTTGCACAGAGCAAACGTATGTAAATCAACTTTACTGTTTCCTAAATTGTAGTTCGGTATGAATCACAATTTAGGAATTGGTAAATTTGATTTTCATACATCAGCCCCCTTGTGACCAGTGATAGTTATTGACACATTGGCCTTCATTACGACCTTGGAGGGTGGCTGAAGCCGCCCGCCAAGATCGGACCGCCGGGCGGCCGCACTCCCGCCACAGCCATTAGGAGATCCGCACTGGGCCGGCGGGTGGAAACCTAGTTTCCGCCTGCTGGCCCAGCGGAGATCTCGGTCGCAACACAGGAGCCGGCGGTGTTGCGGCTGTGCGACGGGTGCAGTTGCACCTGTCGCGCTTTTCACTGTCTGCATAGCAGACAGTGAAAAGCTGCACAGGGCCCTGTCAGGGGGCCCATGCACTGCCCATGCCAGTGGCATGGGCAGTGCAGGGGCCCCAGGGGCCCCGTGACCCCCCGTACCACCAACCTTTTCCAGGAAAAGGCTAGCGGTAGGGGGACTCGTAATCCCCTGGGCAGCGCTGCCCTGGCGGATTAAATCCACCGGGACCAAAGTGGCGGTAAACCGCTGATCCCGGCGGTGCGACCGCGGAATACCATCGGAAGCACCACCAGCCTGTTGGCGGTGCTTCCGTCAGAACAGCCCTGGCGGTCTTGGACCGCCAGGGTTGTAATGACCCCCAATAAGTTTTAATCCAATTTCCGAACCACTTAGAAAGGGTAAATAACTGTATTCAAATCCCTTCTTTTGTTCTCAAACCAACATGTATTATACAATTATTCGTACTTATGATTTATAATAATTCCACTTTCAAATTAAATTCATGTATCATTTCAAGTAATTGGCCTGACTTTATATTATTATTATTTTTTTTCTAGCACCCAAGCAGCCCTTCCTCAGGACTATTCTCTACAACTATCCTTTTATTTCACAATTATATTAGCACATTTAAAAACAAGGATCTAAAACAACAATTGCAAACATTATTTTAAGAGAAAGCAGTCTAAGTGCTCTTACAGCTTCAACACATAGTATGTAGACGATTTTGACATCCCTCCTTCCTTCTTTCTCTCCCCTTTAAGGCCTTTGTTTACTAATATATTATTAAGCACAAATAAAAAAGGTAGTTGTGGCTGGAAGTCTTCCATTGAGCTCCCAAGTATCTGCTGATCTTCTGTAGGTGGTTGCATGGCAGTTAAATATCTACCACCTTGTCTAATTGAATATACATATGGTATAGCTTTGGCTTGCTGATGCAGGGTTCAGTTCACTCGCTCCCCATGCATGATCATTTCAAGTATACTGATGAGAATACTATGGCATGCATCTGCCATTTGAGACTGCTCATATGGAAGCTGTTTGCTCATCTGATCACAAAGCAGTCTAATGATGACAATTGCAGAATGGCAGCAACACTAAGACTGTGTGGCTACAGTTCTGACAGTGGTGTAGTAATTGCGCCATTGGACCTAATACAGGCTTGGAATATGTGCCCCTTGAACCTGCTGTTGAGTTTTGGCAAACATCTATAACAGATATGCCTAGACTAGAGACCCTCAAGCTCAGGGCTGAGGTGTTACTCCACTTGCTATGCCATTACGGCTTTGCTCCTTAGTGTTACTCCATGTGCCTCCATACATCCTTATCACCTAGCATCATTATTGTGTGACCTGAGACAAATGCCAGAAGCTGAGTTTGGATGCCACTGTATCAACGCAAGCTGGTAACATCTTGGTCACATCAAATGTCTCTGAGGTTGTATGAGTAATGAAAATACTGCCTTTAGTTTGTTCATGGTGATGAATGGTGTCAGAGGATTCCAGGATAGACAATGAGTTCAGAACCCCTATTGTATCAATGGGAATGATTCCTCACTGAGATCTTGGTTCCTCCATGCTTCTGAGCACTTAACCGGGACCAAGGACCCCTTCACAGCACTTGACTCACAGGGCAGTGAGGCAGAGCAATCCAAGGTTACTCAGGAAAGTTGCCATGGGCTAGAGCAGTGGTTCCCAACCTGTGGTCTGGGGACCCATGGGGGTCCGCAAAGCCTCCGCAGTCTGTGACTGCTTAAAAAATTAAATAATATTAACAGTTTAGTTCCCCACCTTTAAGTAATGACTCAGTGGGGGGGACTGGATTCCAATAATGATTCAATGGGGGGCCCCGGATTCCAGTTATGATAAAGTGGGTGTCCACAGAAGTTGAAAGATTGGGAACCAATGGGCTAGATGTTCAGCAGCATAACAAATGACACCCCATGAGTTATGGTTCATTTAGTGCTTTTTCTTATAAAAAGTATTTTATAACACGTACTACTAAATACTAGGGACACATTTACATATGTATAGAGAATGGCATTTGAAAATGCCTCTGGTGACAACCTCTAGAGGGGCCTTCCTACCAACAAGGGGCACACACTACAGAAAGTTCCCTCAGAATAGGTAGTCTCATAAATGTATCAGATACCTCTTGCTCTCGAGACACCTTTAATGGTCTGTGTGCCAGCAATCTCTGAATTCTTGAACCATATTATGCCCTAGTGCCTAATATAATATAGTGGGAACAGTTAATAAAATTCAGGCCTGTTGGTCTTGTAAGAATGTCACCACAATAGATAAAAGCAGAATTATAAGGTCAAAGCACAGTGCAATCAATAATAAAGCAACTCAGGATGTAACTACCTTTCAATGACATTCAACAATATGTGCAATGATTACCTGCTAATACTGTTATTCTCAATAACAATTTCAATGTTCAATATTATACAGTTTATCAGTCTTTCTTCAACCTTTACCTTGCTGAAAAGGAGCCACATGACTCAGAGACAAAGGTTGTTGCACTCCAGAGCCATAAAACTAACAGTCCTATTCAGTCCACACACTTGTGCATAGGCATGTGCACACATGATTGTGTGCAACCAGACCAGTTTTGAGCCTCTCAACCAGACTGGGCAACAGTGGGTCTTATTTTAAAGGCCACTAGTAGTTCACTCAGAAATATTTTACCAGAGATGGCAGTGAGTGAAATTCAGTAATGCTCATTATCATCATCATCAGCAGATATCAAAAAAACATACTAGTCCAAAAGCAAACATCATGGGGTCTAAATGGGTTACACACGCCCCTCTCAGTTAATACAAACAGAAGGATCTAGACACTTTGGTGTTCATTTTTAGCAAGTGGTCACAACTAGAAATGAGTTCTGACTATCCACATGTGGTAATGACTTTGGATCATACATAGAGTTTGACAATTATCTGCAACAACATGCATCCTAATTTGGCCTTCTTACAACCAGGGCCACCCTTTCAGATTTGGCCCGAAGGACACTTGTCCCACAACATTGACTGCACTAAAATTCCTACTGGTTCTATGGTGGATGCATCTACTACTCTAAGCACCTTCATGGCCTGATGAGGTCTATGCCAGTTCTTGAAACTAGTCACACAACACTGTGCCAACCACTACTCCTTCGGGCAAGGGTTCAGTGTATCAGCACTGATACTGTAAACTTTGACAGGTGCCAAACCTTTCAGAAGGGTCACTGCCTGCGCTCCCTCTGGTAAATCCAGTACTCTCAGTAGGGCCTACTTGGCTCTAAGGGGAAAGCACCTACAGATTCCTCAGGGCTGCCACACACTAGTCAGACCCTTTATGCTGTATCACCACTATTGGGGCAATCTCCCAGCCTGGTGAGGCCTGATGACACACAAGAGTATGCATATAGTCAAAACTCCCTATCATCATGATTCAGGTGTCAGGCTAGAAATATTTGTGTGGGTCCTCACAGCCCTCAGATGAGAGAGACAAGCCAATCTCCATCTTGTTTACTGGATGCAAAAGATACAGACCCAGGCCCATTGCAAGGCCTCTGACCATCACTTAATGCACATAGGTTGAGGTCTATAACTTCGACCCCTCTTGTGGGATGTCTAGACTTCCCTGAGGCAACAACAGCCCAAACCAAATTCAGAGTACGCTCTTGACAAAGAGTCACCACTGGGCTCTTGACCTGTATCGTCTCTGGGACATCAGAGTCAAATACTTAGACCTCAGCCATCAGGCTAAAGTCACCTACCATCACACTGGTGGTGCTGGGCGGACTGATTTATCCAGGAGCTGAGTAGGGCAGGCCTTAGGGAGGAAAAGGAGATCATGCCTGTTTTGTCTGGAAGAGCCATGTATTGAGGTTGATTTGGAAGTCCTTTAGGGATGGGAAAGTTCTGTCATGACCACACAAACTTGCCAAGTCAAATCAAAGAAGTGCATGAGAAAAGCAAAGAGATATCCTCAGTGGAGACAGCAAAGCCCAAAATGGAAGAAGGTTTGCAGAGTAATCTTGCGCTTATTTCAAAGAAAGAATCAAGAAGAGAATATCCAAGATGGCCGCTGTGAGTCCTGAAGGTTAGTTACAGTTCTAGTCTTGCAATCGGTTGGTTGCTAGGTTACGAGCTCTCCAGCTGGAAGCCTTGCACTTCAACTGAGGTCTGACAGGAATCAGCTGTGTGGAGAGAGAGCGCGCTTCAGAACAGAAACTCTAGTGAGGTAAAATTACATTTGAAGATTATATTACAGAAAACGGATAAATATTGTCTAGGTTTATTCGAAGAGTTTGATAGTAGACCGTTCCCGTGGAAGTCGGCAAGGCTACAGAGTTAATGTATGAATTAACCTTATGTTTACAAGGTTCTTGTTTAAGATATTAAAGTCAAAGAAAAAACGAACTTTAAAAGAGCAAGTATCTACAAATGTCAAGGTTATAAACAAAGGCCAAGTTTAACCCCTTCGCTGCCAGGCCTTTTCCCCCTCCTGTGCCGGGCCTTTTTTTGCCTATTTGGGGCAGTTCGCGCTTAGGCCCTCATAACTTTTTGTCCACATAAGCTAACCAAGCCAAATTTGCGTCCTTTTTTCCCAACATCCTAGGGATTCTAGAGGTACCCGGACTTTGTGGGTTCCCTTGAAGGAGGCCAAGAAATTGGCCAAAATACAGTGAAAATTTCGTTTTTTTCAAAAAAATTGGAAAAAGTGGCTGCAGAAAAAGGCTTGTGGTTTTTCCCCTGAAAATGGCATCAACAAAGGGTTTGCGGTGCTAAACTCAGCAGCTTCCCAGCTTTCAGGAACAGGCAGACTTGAATCAGAAAACCCAATTTTTCAACACAATTTTGGCATTTTACTGGGACATACCCCATTTTTGCAGTTTTTTGTGCTTTCAGCCTCCTTCCAGTCAGTGACAGAAATGGGCATGAAACCAATGCTGGATCCCAGAAACCTAAACATTTCTGAAAAGTAGCAAAATTCTGAATTCAGCAAGGGGTCATTTGTGTAGATCCTACAAGGGTTTCCTACAGAAAATAACAACTGAAAAAGAAAAATATTGAAATTGAGGTGAAAAAAACATAAATGTTTCTCTACGTTTTACTCTGTAACTTTTCCCTGCAATGTCAGATTATCGAAAGCAATATACCGTTACGTCTGCTGGACTCCTCTGGTTGCGGGGATATATAGGGCTTATAGGTTCATCAAGAACCCAAGGAACCCAGAGCCAATAAATGAGCTGCACCCTGACGTGCGTTTTCATTCTATACCGGGTATAAAGCAATTCATTTGCTGAAATATAAAGAGTAAAAAATTGCTATCAAGAAAACCTTTGTATTTCCAAAAAGGGCACAAGATAAGGTGTTGAGGAGCAGTGGTTATTTGCACATATCTGAATTCCGGGGTGACCAAGCTAGCATGTGAATTACAGGGCATTTCTCAAATAGATGTCTTTTTTACACACTCTCCTATATTTGGAAGGAAAAAATGTAGAGAAAGACAAGGGGCAATAACACTTGTTTTGCTAATCTATGTTCCCCCAAGTCTCCCGATAAAAAAGATACCTCACTTGTGTGGGTAGGCCTAGCGCCCGCGACAGGAAACGCCCCAAAGCGCAACGTGGACACATCCAAATTTTTGGAAGAAAACAGAGGTGTTTTTTGCGAAGTGCCTACCTGTAGATTTTGGCCTCTAGCTCAGCCGGCACCTATGGAAACCTACAAAACCTGTGCATTTCTGAAAACTAGAGACCTAGGGGAATCCAAGGAGGGGTGACTTGCGGGGCTCGGACCAGGTTCTGTTACCCAGAATCCTTTGCAAACCTCAAAATTTGGCTAAAAAAACACATGTTCCTCACATTTCTGTGGCAGAAAGTTCTGGAATCTGAGAGGAGCTACAAATTTCCTTCCACCCAGCGTTCCCCCAAGTCTCCCGATAAAAATGATACCTCACTTGCGTGGGTAGGCCTAGCGCCGGCGACAGGAAACACCCCAAAGCGCAACGTGGACACATCCTAAATTTTGGAAAAAAACAGAGGTGTTTTTTGCGAAGTGCCTACCTGTAGATTTTGGCCTCTAGCTCAGCCGGCACCTAGGGAAACCTACCAAACCTGTGCATTTCTGAAAACTAGAGACCTAGGGGAATCCAAGGAGGGGTGACTTGCGGGGCTCGGACCAGGTTCTGTTACCCAGAATCCTTTCCAAACCTCAAAATTTGTCTAAAAAAACACATGTTCCTCACATTTCTGTGGCAGAAAGTTCTGGAATCTGAGAGGAGCTACAAATTTCCTTCCACCCAGCGTTCCCCCAAGTCTCCCGATAAAAATGATACCTCACTTGCGTGGGTAGGCCTAGCGCCGGCGACAGGAAACACCCCAAAGCGCAACGTGGACACATCCTAAATTTTGGAAAAAAACAGAGGTGTTTTTTGCGAAGTGCCTACCTGTAGATTTTGGCCTCTAGCTCAGCCGGCACCTAGGGAAACCTACCAAACCTGTGCATTTCTGAAAACTAGAGACCTAGGGGAATCCAAGGAGGGGTGACTTGCGGGGCTCGGACCAGGTTCTATTACCCAGAATCCTTTGCAAACCTCAAAATTTGGCTAAAAAAACACATGTCCCTCACATTTTTGTGGCAGAAAGTTCTGGAATCTGAGAGGAGCTACAAATTTCCTTCCACCCAGCGTTCCCCCAAGTCTCCCGATAAAAATGATACCTCACTTGCGTGGGTAGGCCTAGCGCCGGTGACAGGAAACACCCCAAAGCACAACGTGGACACATCCTAAATTTTGGAAAAAAACAGAGGTGTTTTTTGCGAAGTGCCTACCTGTAGATTTTGGCCTCTAGCTCAGCCGGCACCTAGGGAAACCTACCAAACCTGTGCATTTCTGAAAACTAGAGACCTAGGGGAATCCAAGGAGGGGTGACTTGCGGGGCTCGGACCAGGTTCTGTTACCCAGAATCCTTTGCAAACCTCAAAATTTGGCTAAAAAAACACATGTCCCTCACATTTCTGTGGCAGAAAGTTCTGGAATCTGAGAGGAGCTACAAATTTCCTTCCACCCAGCGTTCCCCCAAGTCTCCCGATAAAAATGATACCTCACTTGCGTGGGTAGGCCTAACGCCGGCGACAGGAAACACCCCAAAGCGCAACGTGGACACATCCTAAATTTTGGAAAAAAACTGAGGTGTTTTTTGCGAAGTGCCTACCTGTAGATTTTGGCCTCTAGCTCAGCCGGCACCTAGGGAAACCTACCAAACCTGTGCATTTCTGAAAACTAGAGACCTAGGGGAATCCAAGGAGGGGTGACTTGCGGAGCTCGGACCAGGTTCTGTTACCCAGAATCCTTTGCAAACCTCAAAATTTGGCTAAAAAAACACATGTCCCTCACATTTCTGTGGCAGAAAGTTCTGGAATCTGAGAGGAGCTACAAATTTCCTTCCACCCAGCGTTCCCCCAAGTCTCCCGATAAAAATGATACCTCACTTGCGTGGGTAGGCCTGGCGCCGGCGACAGGAAACACCCCAAAGTGCAACGTGGACACATCCTAAATTTTGGAAAAAAACAGAGGTGTTTTTTGCGAAGTGCCTACCTGTAGATTTTGGCCTCTAACTCAGCCGGCACCTAGGGAAACCTACCAAACCTGTGCATTTCTGAAAACTAGAGACCTAGGGGAATCCAAGGAGGGGTGACTTGCGGGGCTCGGACCAGGTTCTGTTACCCAGAATCCTTTGCAAACCTCAAAATTTGGCTAAAAAAACACATGTCCCTCACATTTTTGTGGCAGAAAGTTCTGGAATCTGAGAGGAGCTACAAATTTCCTTCCACCCAGCGTTCCCCCAAGTCTCCCGATAAAAATGATACCTCACTTGCGTGGGTAGGCCTAGCGCCGGCGACAGGAAACACCCCAAAGCGCAACGTGGACACATCCTAAATTTTGGAAAAAAACAGAGGTGTTTTTTGCGAAGTGCCTACCTGTAGATTTTGGCCTCTACCTCAGCCGGCACCTAGGGAAACCTACCAAACCTGTGCATTTCTGAAAACTAGAGACCTAGGGGAATCCAAGGAGGGGTGACTTGCGGGGCTCGGACCAGGTTCTGTTACCCAGAATCCTTTGCAAACCTCAAAATTTGGCTAAAAAAAACACATGTCCCTCACATTTCTGTGGCAGAAAGTTCTGGAATCTGAGAGGAGCTACAAATTTCCTTCCACCCAGCGTTTCCCCAAGTCTCCCGATAAAAATGATACCTCACTTGCGTGGGTAGGCCTAGCGCCGGCGACAGAAAACACCCCAAAGCGCAACGTGGACACATCCTAAATTTTGGAAAAAAACAGAGGTGTTTTTTGCGAAGTGCCTACCTGTAGATTTTGGCCTCTAGCTCAGCCGGCACCTAGGGAAACCTACCAAACCTGTGCATTTCTGAAAACTAGAGACCTAGGGGAATCCAAGGAGGGGTGACATGCGGGGCTCGGACAAGGTTCTGTTACCCAGAATCCTTTGCAAACCTCAAAATTTGGCTAAAAAAACACATCTCCCTCACATTTTTGTGGCAGAAAGTTCTGGAATCTGAGAGGAGCTACAAATTTCCTTCCACCCAGCGTTCCCCCAAGTCTCCCGATAAAAATGATACCTCACTTGCGTGGGTAGGCCTAGCGCCGGTGACAGGAAACACCCCAAAGCGCAACGTGGACACATCCTAAATTTTGGAAAAAAACAGAGGTGTTTTTTGCGAAGTGCCTACCTGTAGATTTTGGCCTCTAGCTCAGCCGGCACCTAGGGAAACCAACCAAACCTGTGCATTTCTGAAAACTAGAGACCTGGGGGAATCCAAGATGGGGTGACTTGTGTGGCTGGGACCAGGTTCTGTTACCCAGAATCCTTTGCAAACCTCAAAATTTGGCTAAAAAAACACATGTTCCTCACATTTCTGTGGCAGAAAGTTCTGAAATCTGAGAGGAGCCACAAATTTCCTTCCACCCAGCGTTCCCCCACGTCTCCCGATAAAAATGATACCTCACTTGTGTGGGTAGGCCTAGCGCCCGCAACAGGAAACACCCCAAAGCGCAACGTGGACACATCACAGAAAACAGACCTGTTTTTAGCAATGTGCCTACCTGTAGATTTTGGCCTGTAGCTCAGCCGCCACCTAGGAAAACCTACCAAACGTGTGCATTTCTGAAAACTAGAGACCTAGGGGAATCCAAGATGGGGTGACTTGTGTGGCTCGGACCAGGTTCTGTTACCCAGAATCCTTTGCAAACCTCAAAATTTGGCTAAAAAAACACATGTTCCTCACATTTCTGTGGCAGAAAGTTCTGGAATCTGAGAGGAGCCACAAATTTCCTTCCACCCAGCGTTCCCCCACGTCTCCCGATAAAAATGATACCTCACTTGTGTGGGTAGGCCTAGCGCTTGCGACAGGAAATGGCCCAAAACACAACGTGGACACATCACATTTTTTCATAGAAAACAGTGCCTACGTGTGGATTTTGGCCTCTAGCTCAGCCTGCACCTGGGGAAACCTAGCAAACCAGCGCATTTTTGAAAACTAGAGACCTAGGGGAATCCAAGATGGGGTGATTTGCGGGGCTCTGACCAGGGGGGGCAGAAATGGCCTAAAATAAATTTGCCCCCCGAACACCCACCCCCCCCCCCCGGAGCGACCCTTGCCTACGGGGTCGCTCCCCCTGCGTAACATTGGCACCAAAAAACAAATCCCCGGTGCCTAGTGGTTTCTGCCCCCTTGGGGCAGATTGACCTAAAATCTACCAATCTGCCCCCAAGGGGGGCAGAAATGGTCTAAACACAATTTGCCCCCCAGGGGAGCGACCCTTGCCTGATGGGTCGCTCCCCATCTCTAAAAAAAAAAAAAAAAACAACAACAAAAAAACACAAAAAAAACATTTGCCCTGGCAACAAGAGGTTTCTGCCCCCCCTGGTGGCAGATCGGCCTAATAATAGGCCGATCTGCCCCCAGGGGGGGCAGAAATTGCCTAAAATAAATTTGCCCCCTGAACCCCCACCCCCCCCGGAGCGACCATTGCGTACGGGGTCGCTCCCCCTGCGTGACATTGGCGCCAAAAAACAAATCCCCGGTGCCTAGTGGTTTCTGCCCCCTTGGGGCAGATTGACCTAAAATCGACCAATCTGCGCCCAAGGGGGGCAGAAATGGGCTAAACACAATTTGCCCCACAGGGGAGCGACCCTTGCCTGATGGGTCGCTCCCCATCTCTAAAAAAAACCAAACAAACAAAAAAAAAAACACAAAAAAAAAATTGCCCTGGCAACAAGAGGTTTCTGCCCCCCTCTGGGGGCAGAAATTGCCTAAAATAAATTTGCTCCCCGAACACCCAACCCACCCCACCCCCCCCACGGAGCGACCCTTGCCTACGGGGTCGCTCCCCCTGCGTGACATTGGCGCCAAAAAACAAATCCCCGGTGCCTAGTGGTTTCTGCCCCCTTGGGGCAGATTGACCTAAAATCGACCAATCTGCCCCCAAGGGGGGCAGAAATGGTCTAAACACAGTTTGCCCCCCAGGGGAGCGACCCTTGTCTGATGGGTCGCTCCCCATCTCTAAAAAAACAAACAAACAAACAAAAAAACAAAAAAAAGAATTTGCCCTGGCGCTACAGGTTTCTGCCCCCTCTGGGGGCAGAAATGGCCTAAAATAAATTTGCCCTCGAACACCCCCCCCCTCACCCCCCAGAGCGACCCTTGCCTACGGGGTCGCTCCCCCTGCGTGACATTGGCGCCAAAAAACAAATCCCTGGTGCCTACTGGTTTCTGCCCCCTTGGGGCAGATTGACCTAAAATCGACCAATCTGCCCCCAAGGGGAGCAGAAATGGTCTAAATACAATTTGCCCCCCAGGGGAGCGACCCTTCCCTGATGGGTCGCTCCCCATCTCTAAAAAATAAAATAAAAAAAAACACACAAAAAAATTTGCCCTGGCGCCTAGAGGTTTCTGCCCCCCCTGGGGGTAGATCGGCCTAATACCAATAGGCCGATCTGCAGGGGGGGCAGAGATGGCCTAAAATAATTTTGCCCCCCCCCCGGGGAGCGACCCTTGACTACTAGGTCGCTCCCCTTGTGTGACGGCGCAAAAAAAAGATCCCTGGTGCCTAGTGGTTTCTGCCCCCCTTGGGGGCAGATTGACCTAAAATCGGCCGATCTGCCACCAAAGCGGGCAGAAATGGCCTAAATACATTTTGCCCCTCCAGGGGAGCGACCCTTGTCCAAGGGGGTCGCTCCCCATCTGTAAAACAGAAAAACAAAAAAATCCCTGGTGCCTAGTGGTTTCTGCCCCCCTTGGGGGCAGATCAGCCGAATCAAAATAGGCTGATCCACCCCCCCCAGGGGGGCAGAAATGGCCTAAACCCCCCCCCCCAGGGAGCGACCCTTGCCTAAGGGGTCGCTCCCCTTGCGTGAAATTCACGCAAAAAAAAAACTCCCTGGTGTCTAATGGTTTCTGCCCCCCTTGGGGGCAGATTGGCCTCATCAAAATAGGCCAATCTGCCCCCAAGGGGGGCAGAAATGGCCTAAATATAATTTGCCCCCTAGGGGAGCGACCCTTGCCTAAGGGGTCGCTCCCCACCTAAAAAAAAAAAAAAACATAACAAAAAGAAAAAAGAAAAAAAAAAGATCCCTGGTGCCTAGAGGTTTCTGCCCCCCCTGGGGGCAGATCGGCCTAATAATAGGCCGATCTGTCCCCAGGGGGGGCAGAAAAGGCCTTCCCAAAAAAATGCCCCCCCTGGGAGCCACCCTTGCCAAAGGGGTCGCTTCGTTGCGTGACATTCGCGCGCAAAAACAAACTCCCTGGTGTCTAATGGTTTCTGCCCCCCTTGGGGGCAGATTGGCCTCATCAAAATAGGCCAATCTGCCCCCAAGGGGGGCAGAAATGGCCTAAATATATATTGCCCCGTAGGGGATCGACCCTTGCCTAAGGGATCGCTCCCCACCTAAAAAAAAAGAAATCATCACAAAAAAAAAAAAAGGTCCCTGGTGCCTAGAGGTTTCTGCCCCCCCTGGGGGCAGATCGGCCTAATAATAGGCCAATCTGCCCCAGGGGGGGCAGAAAAGGCCTTCCTAAAAAAATGCCCCCCTGGGAGCGACCCTTGCCCAAGGGGTCGCTCCCTTTTGCCAATTTCAAGGAAAAAAAAAAATCCCTGGTGTCTAGTGGGGTTTCAAAAGCCGGATTGCAAGCAATCCGGCTTTTGAAACCTGTGAGAGACTTCAAAGGGAAGGAAATACATTTCCTTCCCTTTGAAGCCTCTCGGGGCCTCCCCCATGGGATTGAAAAAGAAATGCAAAAGCATTTCTTTTTCAATCGCGCTGGAAGCTCTGCTTCCAGCGCGATGGGGGAGACCCTGTGACTGCGCTGACGTCACAGGGGGGGTTGGGGGGGTCGGGGTGGGAGGGGAAGGGCTTCCCCTTCCATCCCTGACTTGGGGGGGGTGGGGGGGAACCCCACAGAGGGAGCGCTAGCGCTCCCTCTGGGCTCTGTGCACAGGACGTAATGGTTACGTCCTGGGCACAGCAGCACTGTGCCTCAGGACGTAACCATTACGTCCTGGGCACAGAAGGGGTTAAAGGAGAAATGAACTGTTAACAAATAAGCATTTACAAATTCAATGGTAATAAACCAAAATAGAGTTTAAAAGAGAAACAAACTTAAATAAACAAGCATTTACAACTACAAGTTATCGACAGATGTCGAAGTAAGGAAGGAGAAACTAACTGTAATAAACAAGCATTTACAAATACAAATTATCAACAAATGTCAAAGTAAGAAAGGAGAAACGAACTTTAATAAACAAGCATTTACAAATACAAGTATTGACAGAAGTCACAATAAGACAGGAGAAATTAAATAACATCAGCTGATTTGAAGAACGCATTATCACCAACTATATATATATATATAGCAACATAAAACCAATCTCTAACAAAGGTTGAGAAGTTCTTCCAGAATCAGTAATAAGCATTTTTTTAAAGAAGAGCTATCATTTATAGAGAGAAGCAAGGCTGCAGAGAACTCAGGGTGAGTGAAGAAATAATAGAATTAAAGAGAATTAAGTGTTGAGAGTAGAAAGTGAAAAACTGATGTTGTATGTCCCTAGTAATTGCGACTGTGACTCTTGCAGGTGCTGTATCCAATCTTAGATGTGAAGAGGCAAACTGAGTACTGGCGTTCATCATCTCTGTGGCAGTGTCTCTACCATCCCATTCCCCTTTCCCCCTCCGGGGTACTCAGCACGAAGGATTAATATTCGTTGTGAGTAGCTCGGGTCGGGACTGAGGAGTTATCTTCTGCTTCTGAGGAAATCGAATTGAAGTATCCTGACAGATTGAAGTGCCATCACCCTAATTTTAGGGAAAAAACAGATTTCCTCCTGAGAAGAATGGCAGAAGGAATTGATATAAAAGCATTAGCCACCGTTTTGGAAGGGTTACAGAAACAATTAAATAACACCATAGAAGAAACAGTCCAAATAAAACAGCGAATAAATGAGTTAGGGAACACCGCTAAATCAAATGAATCTGTGTTTTCACAAATCCCTAGCCCTTCACAGTCTGCAGGTATATCCACTCAAGTAATTCATGCGGTTTCCCCTATTATTCCTTTGGCTCAACCCGAGCGCTTCGGTGGGGATCCAAATAAGGCGCAGATTTTTCTGACCCAATGCTCATTGCATTTTTTATGTAGACCACTCATTTTTTCCGAAGACCAGTCCAAAGTGGCATTTATATTGTCTTATCTGACAGGAGATGCGGCTGCATGGTCCATGCCAATAATTTCCAGAAATGATCCTGTTTTATATAATTTCCAAAATTTCAAGGAAGAGTTCTTAAGAATATTTGATCGGCGAACTGCAGCTCAAGCCACTGACAATGAACTACTGGAAATCAGGCAAGGTAATAAAGATCTAGTAGCCTATCTGGCTCATTTCAATAAACTCATTGTAGAGACTGCCTGGCCGGAGTCAAAAAGAGCCGCCATATTTTATCGTGGACTGAGAGATGAATTGAAAGATGCCTTAGCACAAGTTACAAATAGACCCACCGAAATTTCGGAGTTAATTGATCTTGTGTTACAGATTGACCACCGGTTAACTGAACGAAGAGCAGAAAAGAGAAGAGAGTATCGACCATTTCCCCTGAGAATTGATTGTGTAAGAAATGATCATACGAGAGCCGGAGAAGGGATAACGATAGAAGAACCAATGCAAATTGGTTCCATCCGAGGTCCTTTATCTAAGGAAGAAAAAGAGAAAAGAAGAGTGAATCAACTATGTTTATATTGCGGTGCATCTGGGCATTTTGTTAAAAACTGTCCCAAGAAACCCAAAGCTCTTCAGTCGGGAAAAGGCCAGCTTCATCAGTAGAGGGAGTTGCCCTGATGAAAGCAGAACCCAAGACAACTCCTTTAGATCAACGAGTGGCGAATACCTTACAAACCGCAGCGCCACATTTGGTACAAACAGTATCAGTTAAGACCCTTGAGAAGGAAATTCAAGGGATCTCAGTTATGATAGACTCTGGAGCTACGGGCAACTTCTGTGATATCAAATACGCTCGTAAAATGGGTATTTGATTTATCAAGAAATCTACTTTGGAAGTAGTAAGAGCTGTGGATGGAACCAATCTTTCTTCAGGACCCATTTCCCATGAGACCGAACCAATTCAGATGCAAGGTTTTGGTGGACATCAGGAGCAGATAATCTTTAATTTGATAGATGCTCCACAATTTCAACTCATTTTGGGTCTGCCCTGGCTTACAGAACATAATCCACAAATTGATTGGAGCAAAAGAACGATCAAGATTAATTCCTCTTACTGCAAAGAGAATTGCTTTCATGATGGAGTGGAAGTGTCCACCAAGTCCCAAGCGGCCTGTTTATCATCACACTCTTCAATGATCTGTGCACTAAAGACAGCAGAAATCCCAAAAGAATATGAGGATTTAGTCGCTGTTTTTGATGAAAAGGAGGCTGAAAAATTGCCACCACATCGACACTACGACTGCAAAATTGAACTGGAGCCAGGTGCGATATTGCCATCTAGCAGAATATACGCATTGACCAAAGCAGAAAATCAACATTTAAAGGAGTATTTGGATCAATATCTTGCTAATGGTTTTATTCGTCCTTCTGAATCTCCAGTGTCATCCCCACTATTTTTCATAACAAAGAAGGATGGGAGTCTTCGAACTTGCATTGATTATCGAGCCCTCAATCAGGTTACCATCAAGAATCGATACCCTCTGCCTTTAGTGTCAGTTTTATTAGATCAAGTAAAGAATGCTAGAATCTACACCAAATTGGACCTGCGAGGAGCATATCATTTGATTCGAGTGGCTTCAGGGGATAAATGGAAAACCGCTTTTCGGACTCGATACGGATTATTTGAATATCAAGTGATGCCTTATGGGTTATGCAATGCTCCTGCTGCCTTCCAGCATTTCGTTAATGATATATTACGAGAATTCCTCGACCGGATTGCCGTGGTTTATATAGATGACATTTTAATCTTTTCCGACAATCTACAGGAGCACATCCTCACAAGGTTGCTAGAAAACCATCTCTATGTAAAATTGGAGAAGTGTGCATTTCATGTGGAACGAGTTGAGTTCTTAGGATTCATTTTGTCACCAGAAGGAGTTAGTATGGATCCTGCCAAGATAAAGACAGTGCAACATTGGCCTTCTCCTTGCAATGTCAAAGAGATCCAGAGTTTCTCTGGGTTCGCTAATTTTTATTGAAGATTCATATCCAATTTTTCTCAAACAGTTACACCCATTATTCGATTGTTGAAGAAAGGAGTGAAGTTTGAGTGGACAAAAGAAGCTGAAAATGCTTTTAATTTTTTGAAGAATTCCTTCGTCTCAGCTCCAATCTTGCTCCACCCCAATCAAGATGAGCCATATTATGTGGAGGCAGATGCTTCAGATGTTGCCATAGGAGGGATCCTTTCCCAGCGTCATAAAGATACAGGTCAATTACATCCAGTGGCCTATTTCTCTCGAAAATTAACACCACCAGAGATAAATTATTCAATTGCGGATAAGGAGCTATTGGCAGTCAAAGAAACTTTTCGTGAGTGGAGGCATTACAATTTGGGAGCTAAGCATAAAGTGACCGTTTACACGGACCACCGAAATTTACAGTTTTTAAAATCAGCTCGAACTCTAACAGCTAGACAAATGCGTTGGTCCCTATATTTTGCAGACTTTGATTTTGTTATCACTTTCAGATCAGGAAAAGTAAATGGGAAGGCAGATGCTCTATCTCGAATTGATACTGGTGCAGTTAAAGAGCCTCCAGAAAAATAATTGATTATTCCACAAGAGAAGTTCATATCTGCCATATTGTATGAAAATTTAACCAAAGAAATTCAAGAAAACTTAACGTTCGAAGGAATGCTGAAGTGGTCCAAAGAAGGCCAAGGAAGAGAAATCAAAAAAGGTTTGCCATACTTTAAAGGTGCACTGTATGTTCCGACTGTGGAGCTGCAAGAAAAAAATCTTCAGGCTTATCATGGCGATCAATTGGCTGGACACAAAGGAATTCAAAAGACTCAAAATCTAATACAACGAGAATTTTGGTGGCCAAAAATGAAAACTCAGATAAGACAATATGTGTCAACTTGTGACAAATGTCAAAGAGGGAAATCAAATAGAACAGCTTCACAAGGTCTGTTAAGACCTTTGCCCACTGCACCCCATGCCTGGCATACTGTTACTATGGATCTTATAGTGGACCTCCCTAGTAGCCAAGGTTTTAACACTATCCTAGTTTTTGTAGACACTTTCACTAAAATGGCGCATTTCATTCCTTTGAAAGAAATCCCTCGAGCCCCACAGGTTGCACAGTTGTTTACACAACACATAGTACGCGCCCATGGTATCCCAAAAATTCTAGTTTCAGACAGGGGGTCCCAATTTGTTTCTCGCTTTTGGAAGGCCTTTAGTAAAAGATTAGGAATTGATTCTCGTTACTCTACAAGTTACCATCCTGAAACCGATGGGCAAACAGAGAGAGTGAATCAAGAGTTAGAACAGTATTTAAGACTCAATTTATTCGATAAAGAGAAGGAATGGCCCGAGTTGATGTGGGCAGCTGAATTTGCTTACAATAATGCTGTTCATTCCACCACTGAGTTCACCCCCTTTTATCTGAACCATGGTAGACATCCTAATGTAATGTTGGGTAAAGAAGATGATTCAGTGCCTGCAGTAGAAGAGATGGTGAGGCATTTGCAGACCACGTTAGTTAGGGCTAGAAAAAACATCATTCAAGCAAAACACTCATATAAGACTGAGGCTGATAGAAAAAGAAGAGAGAGCCCCATTTATTCGAAAGGAGACAAAGTTTGGTTATCCACTCGTCATTTACGTCTCAAAGGAAATCGCAAATTTCAGCCACGATTTATAGGCCCATTAAAAGTTGACAAGATGATCAATCCAGTGGCAGTTAAAATGCAGTTGCCAGCTCATCTAAAGATACATCCTGTTTTCCATGTCTCCTTGTTAAAGAACAGTCCTCCAAATTTACGTCAAAACTCCCCTCCAATTCCTATCCAGATTAGCTCTGCAGAAGAGTATGAGGTCAATCAAATCTTAGATTCCAAAATCCGTAATGGCCAGCTTTATTATCTAATTGATTGGAAAGGTTATGGTCCAGAGGAACGATCCTGGGAGCCGCACGAGTATGTACATGCTTCAAGATTAGTGAGAAACTTTCATAGAACCTACCCAAGCAAACCTAAATTGGAGAACTGTTCCTTGAGGGGGAGTAATGTCATGACCACACAAACTTGCCAAGTCAAATCAAAGAAGTGCATGAGAAAAGCAAATAGATATCCTCAGTGGAGACAGCAAAGCCCAAACTGGAAGAAGGTTTGCAGAGTAATCTTGCGCTTATTTCAAAGGAAGAATCAAGAAGAGAAGATCCAAGATGGCCGCTGTGAGTCCTGAAGGTTAGTTACAGTTCTAGTCTTGCAATCGGTTGGCTGCTAGGTTACGAGCTCTCCAGCTGGAAGCCTTGCACTTCAACTGAGGTCTGACAGGAATCAGCTGTGTGGAGAGAGAGCGCGCTTCAGAACAGAAACTCCTGTGAGGTAAAATTACATTTGAAGATTATATTACAGAAAACGGATAAATATTGTCAAGGTTTATTCGCAGAGTTTGATAGTAGACCGTTCCCGTGGAAGTCGGCAAGGCTACAGAGTTAATGTATGAATTAACCTTATGTTTACAAGGTTCTTGTTTAAGATATTAAAGTCAAAGAAAAAACGAACTTTAAAAGAGCAAGTATCTACAAATGTCAAGGTTATAAACAAAGGCCAAGTTTAAAGGAGAAACGAACTGTTAACAAATAAGCATTTACAAATTCAATGGTAATAAACCAAAATAGAGTTTAAAAGAGAAACAAACTTAAATAAACAAGCATTTACAACTACAAGTTATCGACAGATGTCGAAGTAATGAAGGAGAAACTAACTGTAATAAACAAGCATTTACAAATACAAGTTATCAACAAATGTCGAAGTAAGAAAGGAGAAACGAACTTTAATAAACAAGCATTTACAAATACAAGTATTGACAGAAGTCACAATAAGACAGGAGAAAGAGCTATCATTTATAGAGAGAAGCAAGGCTACAGAGAACTCAGGGTGAGTGAAGAAATAATAGAATTAAAGAGAATTAAGTGTTGAGAGTAGAAAGTGAAAAACTGATGTTGTATGTCCCTAGTAATTGCGACTGTGACTCTTGCAGGTGCTGTATCCAATCTTAGATGTGAAGAGGCAGACTGTGTACTGGCGTTCATCATCTCTGTGGCAGTCTCTCTACCATCCCATTCCCCTTTCCCCCTCCGGGGTACTCAGCACGAAGGATTAATATTCGTTGTGAGTAGCTCGGGTCGGGACTGAGGAGTTATCTTCTGCTTCTGAGGAAATCGAATTGAAGTATCCTGACAAGTTCTGAGGTGCTTTGGGAGGTTGTTACAGGCCTTGGCTGCAAGGTATGAAAAGGGCAATTGGTTTTCTTGATTCGAGGGAGGTGTGTTCTTGCCTAGGGTGCAGATCAGAGGTGTCTGGTGGGTTGATAAATATTGAGGAGGTGGTTGAGGTATGCTGGACCAATATTGTGGACAGCCTTGTAGGCATGGGTGAGTAGCTTGAATTTACATCTTTTCTGGATAGGGAGCCAGTGGAGATTTTTGAGGTGTGGATAAATGTGGTTATTTTGTGGATACAGTGTCACCTTTCACCTCATTCAGCTCGGAGGCCAGCCCTAACAGCCAACCTAAACCCTGGCAAATCAAAACTTCTCAGGGGGATTCAAGACCTTCTGTCCCAAGGCTGGTATACCTAGCATACACTAAGAAGGAGTTTGCCAAGACAGAATCCTTACACCTTAGCTTTCAGATAATTGAAACCAACAGTTTCTGACAGAAGTATTTAGCAGCAACTCAGTCTGATGCTCAGGCTCTCCTTTGTTTAGAGCTGGCAAAACCCAACTACCTGATTGTGCGATTGCAGGCATCACATGCCTCCTTCACTTCCTCATTTCCCTGGGCCTGTGCCCCTTGTCCTTAGGGTATAACCCTTAAGACATACTTGAGGGAACACTGGGCTAGGCATTGCCACAGCCACCATCTCAGGATATGGTAACACAATCTGAAGAATTATAGTTTTCACCGAACATGGTCAGGCTCTTACCCTACTTTTCCTGATCATCAGATCCAACACTAACACATCCTGGGAATCTAGGGAGTCGACGAAACCCTATTTTACCTCCATATGGTCAGTCACGAGCCAACCTGGGGAACTAGGGCACATATCACTCTTCCTCCTGTCTCATTGTATCATTCTCACTTCCACTAACATGGGTCTCTCTCAGATAATCCCTGTCCTCAGCAACTAATGTATGATGCCCTTGGGAACTGCAATTTGTTTCTTGCATCCCCACTGTGGGAAAATTTCTTGTGGATCCCACCCTAATAGTGGAAACCCCTATGCACCGCTGGAAGCCCTAGTACTCTGCTGCCCCACTGAACCCACTAACTCACTTGTTTTGGCAGGAAAGTCTATGCAACAACAATGCCTCAATGTAAGATCCTTCATGTGAAATTTGCATTGACATTAATCAGTGTGAAAATATTTCCCACAGTCTCTTAAACACTTTCTACAAACCAAGAAGTAGGGTCCATCCTGTCTTCCCCAATTCTGTGGCTTGAGAACTTAGTGCATTCTCTGAACATATAGAGAAGTGTGTTCTTCATAGAGCATGGATTGTTTTGGTTCAATAGACACTATACCCTTGTCAACACCAGAACAGTATGCACTCTATTGGCGTCAAAAAATGCAAAAAAACATCACTTTCAAAATAACATGATTCATGCATTGTGCTGATATGTTGTATTTTACCCTTTTGCATTGCAGAGTTCAATCCTAAACACTTATTCTTAATATGTTTACAAATACTGTTTCTTTGCAAGGTATTGCTACAGGTTTTCAGAGTGGGTTAGGGTGTGGCCTCTTTCCAGGGCCTTCCAGAGACTTTCCCTGCAACATGCGTCGGCATGGTTCTGGGCTGGGCCAAGACTCTATATAAGGACAGTCAGCCCAACTCCCAGTGCTCACTATTCAGAGGTTCCAGTTCAGAAGAGCAGCTATTGCCAGAACTTCAGTTCCAGTGGCCTTTTTGATCTCCCAGTTCTGCTTTGAAATCTTCATTGGTGCATCTTGTTCCTGGGTGGTAAGACGGTAGTTTGGGTTTATTCCCAATACCGTTTATTTTATCTAGAATTATCTCATTCTAAGATCTGATCGTTTATTTATGTCAACAATTTGTTTTAAGGTTATAAAAAGTGCACTCGAGTATTTTGTTAAAGTGTGTACATGGATGTTTATGAATCGGCAAGAAGCGCAATTCGTTTATAGTTTTGAAACTCATGTTACATTGCGCGCCAGCGTTTATTGACATACATGTTGAGGTTTACAAATCGACAGATGCGCGATTTGTCTGAAAAGCTTTAAAAAGGAAAAACTGAGTTATATTGCGCGCCAGTGTTTATTGACATGCATGTGGATATTTATGAATCAGCAGGAGGCGCGATTCGTTTGAAAAGCTTTGAAATCTTGAGTTGCATTGCGCGCTGACATTTATTGACACATACATGATTGATCACGAATCGGCAAGAGGCGTGGTTCGTTTATGAAGCTTTAAAAGCTTGTGATACATTGTGTGTTACTATTTATTGTGCAACCATTTCTTGACTTTGCATGGTGGCATTCGAGTCAGCAGGACATGCAATTTTTTACTAGAGTTTATTTATGTTGTGAACTGCATATTACCATTCCAGAATAATTGCTTAGTACAATTCGAGTTGAGAAGTATGGGAAATATTTCTTGAACTATTGAACCCATTGAAAAAATATTTCTTCTCTAGTGTTTTAAGAGTGTAATCTGTGTTGAAAACATTTCAAGGAAAATATATATAGGATCAGAAGTTCTAGATGCCATATTATATGCTCCTATTATGCATATTCTTGTTATTCTAATTCATGCTTGTATAAGAAATGTTTTATTTGAATTAATTTTGATTCCATTACAGGTATCTGATCATCACAAAATCTGTTCATTTTTTAAAACTGCAATTCAAGATTGCTCATATTTTCAGGAAGACTATGTTTATTAATATTTACTTCAGGTTATATTGTGTGTTCTAACCTTTTTTCCCATTAAAGGTCTCCTTCCCAGCATTACCCTTCCTAATCCCCTCTTCCCCTCTTGAACTCTCACAGTCTCTGTGAATTGTCTATCAGAATCTTGGAGCTGTTCATTAGAGGACGTGTTGGGAACGTGCGCAAACCCCGAGGATCTGGTGACTCTGACAACCCTGTGGTCCATCCAATGTAAATGGTCCACAAGAGAGCTCATTTTGTTAATCTTCTCCCAAAAGAGGCCACAACCTGTGAAGTCAAAGAAAGACCCAAAAATTTCTTCTCCTGGGACATAAGGCAAAGGTGCTTTCCGGCCTCTGTTTTGAATTTCCACAACCCAGCCTTTTAACCCCTCTCAGAGCCCACTGGTATGATATTTGGGTATTCATATGTAGGATATGCATGCACAAAATACACTTATTAAGTATTATTTGTGCATCCTGGACTGAAAACTAGTGATCCCTGTGCTTGCCACCACTGCCAGGAACCCAGGTCAGGTGCCCCAGAGAAGACAGGGTACTGGCCCTAAGCCCTAATTGTAACGACAGGGGTCTTCACCACTAGTGTCCTATTACCCCCTTGGCACAGAGCCCGTAATTAGGAACAATGCACCCCTTTTTAACACTAGACTCTCAGAGAAAGGAAGCAGAGCTGTAAAAGGCTTACTCAGAGGAAGTGTGAGTTAGAAACTCAACACTGAACAAAGGAATAAACAACCCTTGTTAAATCACTAACTTTTGATACCTTTGAGCTAGAAACAAAGTTTATTTTGTTAAAATCTATAAATTATACAGCCAATGATGTATTATGTGAAAAATGGGGCAAAATCCATAAATATGTAGAAAAGACCATAGCCTCAAAATCGATGAATCCCAGTGACCCTGTCTGTAGGTCAAAATATTGTAGTCATTAGTAAAACAATTCAGGATGCTACCACCTTTCAATAACATTCATCAATATGTGCAGTGATTTACTATTAATACTGTTAATATCAATAGAGATGTCAATGTTTTACATGATGGAGTGTATGGGTAATTCTTCAACCTTTACAGCTGCTGCAAGACAGCCACAGGAATGAAAGGTCTCTGCACGACAGAGCCACATGATTAAAAGTCTCACTCAGTGTGTCTGCACATGTGTGCACACATAATAAAAGTACAACCATCTCAGGGCCTGTCACCCGAGCTGCTCAGCAGCGGACCTTATTTTAAAAGGGAGAAACTGGCAAGTAGCACTCCAAGCCATTTACCAGAGTTAACAGTGAGTGAAACTTTTAGTGAAACTCATAGAAGAGATTCCAGTAATCAGGGGGGTCCGAAAGCAAAACATCTAAGAGGGCTAAATGGCTCAGAACCCCATTTTTATAAAATGGACATGTTAAATAAAGTGGCTAAATCTGGTGACAGCTTACTGCATTGCATCAAATGGAGAGAGTAGGAATGTACCATATTTACAAAGATATAGGGGGTCATTCTAACTTCGGCGGGCGGCGGAGGCCGCCCGCCAAAGTTCCCCCGCCAGAACACCGCAGCGCGGTCAAAAGGCCGACCGCCCACCCAGCTGGAAAGCACCAGCAACGAGGAAGCCGGTTCTGAATGGCAGTGGCAGTGGCATGGGCACTGCAGGGGGCCCCAGGGGCCCCACGACACCCGTTCCCGACAGCCAGGTTCTGGTGGTGAAAATCGCCAGAACCAGGCTGGCGGGAAGGGGGTCAGAATCCCCATGGCGGCGCTGCTTGCAGCGCCGCCGTGGAGGATTCCCTGGGGCAGCGTGTCTACACATGTGTGCACACATAATAAAAGTACAACCATCTCAGGGCCTGTCACCCGAGCTGCTCAGCAGCGGACCTTATTTTAAAAGGGAGAAACTGGCAAGTAGCACTCCAAGCCATTTACCAGAGTTAACAGTGAGTGAAACTTTTAATGAAACTCATAGAAGAGATTCCAGTAATCAGGGGGGTCCAAAAGCAAAACATCTAAGAGGGCTAAATGGCTCAGAACCCCATTTTTATAAAATGGACATGTTAAATAAAGTGGCTAAATCTGGTGACAGCTTACTGCATTGCATCAAATGGAGAGAGTAGGAATGTACCATATTTACAAAGATATAGGGGGTCATTCTAACTTCGGCGGGCGGCCTCCGCTGCCGCCAAAGTTCCACCGCCAGAACACCGCAGCGCGGTCAAAAGGCCGGCCGCTCGCCCAGCTAGAAAGCACCAGCAACGAGGAAGCCGGTTCCGAATGGCAGTGGCAGTGGCATGGGCACTGCAGGGGGCCCCAGGGGCCCCACGACACCCGTTCCCGCCAGCCAGGTTCTGGTGGTGAAAATCGCCAGAACCAGGCTGGCGGGAAGGGGGTCAGAATCCCCATGGCGGCGCTGCTTGCAGCACCGCCGTGGAGGATTCCCTGGGGCAGCGGGAAGCCGGCGGGAAACCGCCGGCTTCCCTTTTCTGACCGCGGCTGTAGCCGCGGTCAGAATGCCCCCGGAAGCACCGCCAGCCTGTTGGCGGTGCTTCCGCGGCACTCTGCCCTGGCGATTTTCAACCGCCAGGGTCAGAATGACCGCCATAGTGTGTTCCTGCTCTCTCTCTCTGCACTGGTGCACTGAGTACTGCCTAGTGCCTATGCAGGCTTCCTTTCACAGTGATGTAAGGGTACGTGTGTTACAGGCAGGATTGTTTTTGTGGGGTTACAGGTTGCCCCTTGATGCAAGCTTGAGTGGATTGAAATAAAATGAGAATGACACAACCACAGACAAATGGATTAAGTGTGGCTAAAAACCCCTATAAGTAACTAAGTCATACACATAATTTTAGTAAATCTAAGGCCTTGGCTAACACAGACCTAAAAAAGAAAATTGTAGTACCATTGAAAAGAGAAACGAGAACAAGAAAAAGGAGTGAAAGAAAGAAAGAAAAAAAAGGAAGAAAGAAAGAAAGAAAGAAAAAAGAAAGAAAGGAGAAATCTAAAGAAAAAGAAAGCAAGACAAAAATGAAAGGAATTCATAATATAAGAGAGAAAGAAGGAAAAAAGGAATGAATGCAAGAAAGTGGGAAAGAAAGAAGTAAGAGAAAAAGAAAGCAAGAAAGAACGGATGAAAGAAAAAAGAAAGCAAGAAAGAAGTACAGAAATAATGAAAGAAAAAAGGAAAGTAAGAAAGAAAAAAGAAGAAATTAAAAAAGGAAACCAAGGAAAAAGAAAAGAAGAAATAAATGGGTGAAAGATAAAAGGAAAGAAGGAAGGAACAACAAGGTTAATTTAAAAAAGAGCAAAAGAAGCAAAGAAGGAATGAAAAAATGAATAAAAAAGAAAAAAACGATAAGAAATGAAAGAAAAGGAAAGAAGAAAAAAAGAAAGAAAGAAAGAAAGAAAGAAAGAAAGAAAGAAAGAAAGAAAGAAAGAAAGAAAGAAAGAAAAAAAGAAAGAACTTGTTCTGAAGAATTGTCTGCTTATGAATTCACACCTGTAATACTGAAGCATTCAACAATTTAATACAGAACAGTTTCAAATTGACCCTGTCTGTTCTGCTGTGAAATACCAGCAGTCAGACAAAGAACAGTCCATGAGGAATTCATAATAGCACTGACTAGAAACAGAAACACATAAACTGTGGAATGTGGCCTAGGTCATCTCCTTGCTCACTGGTATATAGCGTCCTGCTGTCACAGCAGACTTTTAATACAAAGGAAACATCAAAGTAATAAATTAGAAACAAAACACATCAGCACAGAAGGGAACTGACTTGTGTGGGGGTGTGATCCTTGTGAAAGAGCAAAATGTAGTCACTCAAAGTGAAGTTATCCAGTGCCTTAAGTGAGCTGAAGTGGACACATGCTGTATGCTGTAGTGGGCTGAAGCAATGTGTGAATGACTCACTAACAGAGCGATGGATGAAGAATCAATCAATCGGTTTTTGAAGAGCGTAACTACACACCCGTGAGGGTCTCAAGGCACTAGGGGGGCTGGGGGAGGGGCAGACAGAGCCTCATCGGAAGAGCCACATCTTGAGGTTCTGCCTGAAGATGGTGAGTGATGGACTTTGTTGCGAGGTAGGTGAAGGACCTTCCTCCGGTGGTGGTTTTTTGTATTTGTCGGATGGTGGCCAGTGCTTGCTGGGCGGAGCAGAGGGGTCTGACAGGGTTGTGGAAGGAGACGCAGTGGTTTACGTAGGCCGGTCCAATGTTGTGAATGGCTTTGAAGGTGTGGGTGAGTAGCTTTAAGATAATTTGTGCTTGGAAATATGTTCCTGGTGGGGGAGGTTCAGGAAGAGTGTGGCAGCAGCATTTTGAATAAGTTGCAGCTTTCAGATTTGTTTTTTGTGGTGCCGGCGTAGAGTGCGTTGCCGTAGTTGAGCCTGCTTGTGACTAAGACATGGGTGACAGTCTTGCAGCAGTCTACTGGGATCCATTTGAAAATCTTTTGGAGTTGGCGGGGGAGCGCCAGCAGGAGGAGGTGGCTGTGTTTACCTATTGGGTCAAAGATAGGGAGGAGTCAAGGATGATTCCTAGGTTGCGGGTGTGGTCATTCGGAGAAGGTGGGGCGCTGAGAGATGTGGGCCACCAGGAGTCGTCCCAGATTGAGGTGGAGTTTCCGAAGATGATGAGCTTGGTCTTGTCCAAGCTGAGCTTGAGGCAGCTCTCTCTCATCCAGGCAGCAACGGCTTCCATTCCTGTGTGGAAGTTACTCTTGGCCTCTTCCGGGTATTCAGTGAGGGGTATGATGAGTTGTGTGTCATCGATGTATGTCACAATATTCATTCCGTGGCCTCTGACGATGGCTGCAAGTGGGGCCATGTATATGTTGAAGAGTGTTGGGCTCAGGGAGGATCCCTGAAGAACTCTGCAGCTGACTTCTCTATGTTTGGATGTGCATGGTGGGAGCCTGACTCTCTGTGTTCTTCCGGAGATGAAGGAGCGGATCCATTGCAGGGTTTTTCCACAGATTCCTGCATTGTAGAGTCTGGTGCATAAGGTGCTATGGGAGACCGTGTTGAAATCTGCTGAGAAGTTGAGGAGTATGAGAGCTGCGGTGTGGCCATGGTCCAGGAGTGCGCGGATGTCATCAGTGGCTGCAAGAAGAGGTGTCTCCATGCTGTGGTTTCTGCGGAACCTGGACTGGGAGATGTCCAGTGAGTTGTTGTCCTTGATAAATTGCTGAAGCTGTGGGTTGATGGCCTTTTCCAGTACTTTGGCTGGGAAGGGTAACAATGAAAGGGACTGGAAATTCTTTAGCTCTGATGGATCAGCCGCAGGTTTCTTCAGGAGGGGTCGTACCTCAGAGTGTTTCCAGTCTTCGGGGAAAGTAGCTGTGTTGATGGAGAAGTTCATTGTTTGGCAAAGCTCAGGGGCGATGGATGTGCTGGCTCTGATTTAGATGTGTTGGGGGCAGGGGTCTGTGGGGGCTCCGGAGTGAGTGCTGATCATGATGCTTTCTGTTCCTCAGTGGTGAGAGTGGACCAGCTGTGGGTGGTTTGGGTGGGTTCTGAGGTGGTAGGATTAGTTGTCAGTTCTGACGTTGGACTGGTTCTCCAGGAGGAAACTGTTATAAATGTCCTTGATCTTGCGGTGGAAGAAGGTGGCAAGTTTGTCACAGAGGTCATGCGACGGGGGGATGCTGGTGGCTTCAGAAAGGGGATTAGTGAATTTATTGATAACCATGAAGAGTTTTGTGAGTGGAGAAGTTGATGTGTTCCCGGAGTGCGGTTTTTTTCGTGTTCTTTATGCATCAGTGGTGGATGGGGGCTCTGAAGGAGGCGAGGTCTTCGCTGGTTTGCCTGTTTATCCATTTCTTCTCTAGGCATCGGCAGTGCGCTTGGATTCTAGCAGTTCTGTGGTGAACCAGCTGGCTTTCTTTGGGATGTGCTTGGCTGATGTTAGGGCATTGGCGCATTCGGTGATCCAGGAATTGAGGTTGCATGCTGTGGTGTTGGCGTCATCGGAGGGAGGCGGGGGTGATTTGGCGAGTGTTGTGTTGAGTTGTTCGTGTGTGATTTCATTCCATTTCCTGTGGGAGACCCTTGGGACATGGATGCAGCTGCTGGGTTCGGTGATGGTAAAGTGTAGGCAGTGGTGGTCTGTCCAGTCCGGGGTGGAGATGGTTTTGATGTTCATCCATCTGCTTGAGGTAAGCAGTCCAGTGTGTGTCCTGCAGTGTGCATGGGAGTGGTGATCAGTTGCCTGAGGACGAGGGTGGAGAGGTTGCCTAGAAGGGAGGTGGTGTTTTGGTCATTGTGACCCATGAGGTGGAAATTCAGGTCACCGAGGAGGAGGTAGTCAGAGGACGCCAAGGTCAGGGGGGCGGCGATGTCTGCAATGGCATCATTGAATGCTGGGCGGGAAGAAGGCTGTCTGTAGAACAGGGTGCCGCGGATGGAGGAGTTGTGATCGGTGTGGATCAGGAGATGCAGTTGTTCCATTGTGGTGCAGTGCTCCTCCATGTTCGCCGTGATGCATTGTGAGGATTTGCGTACAATGGCAATTCCTCCACCGGGACCAAGGGGCTGGTCCTTCCTTAGGATGCTGTAGCCATCCGGTATATCAATGACGATGTCTCGTCCAGAGGTGGGGTTGGTCCAGGTCTCGGCAAGGAAAACGATGTCTGGTCTGGCGGTCTTGATCAGGTCCCAGAGTTCGGTTGAGTGGTAATGGAGGGAGCGTATGTTCAGAAGGAGGCAGTTGATGAGGTTGTGGTGGGCGTCTGTGTTTCCGGGTTTGCGGTGTTTCTTCTGATTGGTGTGGCTGCAACTGAAGTTGCAGTTCTGGCATGAGAAAGGTCCGTGGTTGTCCTTGGGAGATACGGTGCAGCAGTCACTGAGACATTTGGTGTTGAGGCAAGGGAGGGCCTGGGCCTCGCAGAGGAGGGTGGCCTGCGGACTGCTCATCAGAGATCGTTGCAGAAGAAGGCTTGCTGAAAGCCCTTTTAAATAAGTACATTTTATATATAATTTTTTTAACTCAAATGGTCTTGGCTATAGCCAGACCTACAAACAAAAATACCTTTAAGGATTATTCTTGTGCAGGGAGATTTCTGCACGAAAATAATCCCACTCGTAATGTAGGCACCCTCACACTATGGTGCAAGGGTGCCTGTGTTAGCGTTAGGCAGCACACACTGGGCCAGCAAAAAGGATGCATCACAAATGCACCATACCGTTCTAAATATGCTGCATTTCTGTGTCCTTTTCACGCACCGAAACTCAGCAAGTTGCTTTGCTGCACTGTGTTGCATGAAATATTAGTAATTCTGCCCCTTAGTTTCTTCATATTCATTGCGTCTCAAGCTCTATAGGGAGGCGAGGCAGTGTTTCTTAGGAGACAGTAGTGCACCCTTTGTATTGGGGACAAGTAAAATATAAAATAACTCCTTAAAGAACCCACTCTCATGGTTTCTTACTTGAAAGTAAGATTTCTTAGTTAAAGATGAAACACTTTTTTTGCTGTATTGTACTCATAGTGGACAGAAGCTCCATGCTATATTGAAGAGGCCCAAAGAAGAGAAGAGTCATTCTCTGTGTTTATGTTCAGTATAACCGCAGCTATTTGTAATGCCACACCTGACTCAGGAATGCAAAGATACGCAGCCATTTGATTTATTGTATCTGTATTCAGTCACTGTTTAGCTCAAATGTGAAAACAGTGCATTCTGAATTTTTGTATGTGTATATTCATAAATCCCTGTACTGCGTCCTTGACTTTCTAATGTTTGTTTTTTTAAGAATTCAAGATTCTTTTAGCTTCATAAGCAGAAGTGACATTGTTAGGAGATGACAGGATGAGTTGTAACCTTATTTATATGACATTACTTTGGACAGAAGCTTCAGACTATTCTTTGCATTATTTGACATGAGTTCTACATTCAATGCCCATTCCAGTACTCCATTTTTGAAAGTGAGGGACCTGCAGGAATGTGCTCAATAAAAAAGGGTTTTGCTCGATGTGCCTTCTTTGCACTGCACTCACCTGCATGTTCACAGCATTATTACAGAACACTAACTCAGACTGATAATCTCTAGCCTAAGCCTTTGGGTGTGTGGGTGTGCGAGCACGCAATGGGCAGCAACTTTAAAACTGAGTTGATTATTTGAAAACGCATTAAACATACTTGTGACGGGTTGATTGGTGATCACCCACACACTTCCAGGTCCTGTGCTGACTCTGCCCCTGGAGACCGTTGCATGACCCGCCTCCCGTCCCGTGATTGATGGGACGCTCAGGATCAGCGGGCCGCCGCTGAGTTAAATGTTCCTCCGGTAACACTGATGGTGGGAAATGGTGTGGAGGAAGCGGATGGACGAATACCAGAGGAGGAAAGGATCGGGCTACCAGAGGTCACCAAAGCAGACGAAGGGCAGCGCTTCGAGACCTAGCAACCGCTGACTGCAACCTGGAGGAATCGGCCGGAGACGTCTGACAGGTCCCCAAGGGAGCAGGCAGCCGGGAGGACGAAACGCTAATGCCCGCCACGCTTCTGGAGAAGCGCGGCGAACCCAGGTGCGTGGGATCACATACCTGAGGGGGGGAAGACAAAGAGAAAGAGAGCGAGAGTGAGAGAGACGTATGAGGGGGGGAAGAGAAGAAGGAAACGGGATTGGGGAAGGAACAAGGGAATAAAAGGAGAAGGGGGGGGCAAGATGAAAACCGAGCACGGAGACTCCTCCGCATAGAGCACACCAAAGCACTTTAATTCTATATATATCTAGAGATTAAGGCACTTGAAAGGCACTGCACCTACAAAGACATAGAAGACACTATAGAAGAAAGGGAAGAACAGTAACGCGCTAAAAAAAGGCCAGAAGAACGATTTTTCAGACGAACCAAGAGAGACAGTGAGATCATAGCCATTGTAAACTCTAAAATGACAGGTAGATACTAGAAAGGAAAAGGAAAGAGAAAACCCCTAAAGTGATCCTTCCACTTACCTACTGTCCTCTGTTCTTTTACATGTACCTCGTGGGACACCTGCATACCGAGGAAATAAAAGAGAGAGAAGAGTGAGAGAAACCACAACAAGAAACCAACACCCACCCAAAGGAGGGAAAAAATCCTTTTAACTTACCTGCACCATACCTCACGGACTATCCTCTTGTTATAATAAAACACTGGCACACTTGACCAACACGTTTGAGTATTCCTTCAACACGGGAACCAATCACAATACTGTTTCCCCATGCGCTTCTTCATCTCAACAGTGTTATACCCACCTACATGTTACAACTCCAGCAGAGAAACATCACTTGCGAACCTTGGAAACTTGCTCATGAATTGTGTAGGACTTCATAAATTAAAAACCTCAACCAAGGTCACGTTTGCGGATTTGTTGGTCTTTTCGATGCTTGTTGTAAATTCTGAACCACATTGTTTAAAAGAGAAAAATAAAGTTGGTGCAAAATCCTAATAAATATGAAAATGTTTGGACAAGACGGATGACGTGTGCATAATCATCCACGCCTTCACACGCAGCGGTGGCCTTTTTTTTCAATTGTATGGCCTTTCCGAGGAGAGTGGATGAGGAGCAGAGGTGAAGTGAGGAAACAACACGGAGAGAGAAGGGTGAAGGGCGAGAGAGAGAGAACACACACAGCACATGTATTCCCTTGGAAAAGAACAACCACTGATAAAGCCAATTGGTTTCAGTTTTTGGTTACCAATGCACACATAGTGGCTTTCACAGTGCTTCTTACTGATGCTGTTCAGCATTTATAAAAATTGAACAGTAGGCTTTTTGCTGTTGCTGCCTAGCACTGGAATAAAAAGAGCAATGAGGCTACAGCAGCCCAGTGTTGTGGTGTATGAGCGTGCATGCATCATCACACGTATGGAAAAACTATAGCACAGCTGTAATTTTAAAAAATTTACCTTTTCCAAGATAGTAGATGTGAATCATAGAACCTCATTCACGAGGCCTTATTAGCACACTGCGCAACTAGAGCATCATTTTTTTTATGTTCTGGTGCCGCAGTGTGCCATCCCATATTTACAAGGCCATGTATGGTTTTTCATGGCCTTGTAAATATGGGCCGCTTTCATGCATACAACTGTGTAAAAGGGGCGTTCCATGGGTATTGCTGTGGGTGTTCCCATGCAACACCCATGGAATGCTAAGTAATCTGACACATTCCCAGATTTACAAGTCTAGGAAAGCGTCAGATTTCTATGTCACCCCAGAGGTGGCGTAGGAGTGACACAACGGGGAGAAATATCTTTGTTTCTCCCCGTTTTTCCTTTCTACGTGTACTGCAGAATGTAGCACACATAGAAAGAGGAAAACACCTCTCTTGATTGTTTTTGTGCAACAAAAGGTGTCAACAATCATCCCCACAAAGCAGGCATCCTTTCACCATTATGCTAGGGTGCCTGTGTTGGGGCTAGGAAACAATTTGTGCATCAGTGCAGGAGAATAGCACAGAAATGCACTGTATCATTTAGAAATGGTGCATTTCTGCCCTTTTCCGGTGGCACAGGGTGGCGCAGCAAGACACTTGCTGCGCCGTCTTGCACCACGGGCTTGTAAATAAGCCCCAAGTGTGGTCAATAAAAAAAAAAAAATTTAAAAGTGTGTATAAGTACGGTTTTCAAATTAATTGACAAAATGCAGTTGCAGGCCACCCCAAAAAAAGTTTTAAAGAAACGTTTTGTTTAAATATTTCAACAAGAGGTGGAGGATGAACATCGGAGGAGCGGATGTTGTGTTATTTTAGGTTGATTTGTATGGTGCAACGTATTAGTCGTGAGGATATGCAGGATGGGGGAGAAATCAATGCTAGGGGAACCATAAGGCACAAAAGTTAACAAAAATGATAGGAGATGTGTTGGAAAGCACTGGAGGTGTGGGTGGGGACCTTTGGAGAAGCCTATTGTGGGGAAGGGACATGGAAAACTGTAAATACGAAAAATAAAAAGGTAAAAAAGCCTGGCAGGGAGGGGTGAAGCAAACAATGGATATGTTACAGTAGTAGAAGAGGGAACAGGGCACAGGAGTGGCTATTTTAGGTGGGAAGCTGCACACAAGGGTGAAATCTAGCCCAGGAAGTGCTGAAATAATAATAACAAAATTGTTTCCTGTATGTGAGCAGTGGAATAATACAATGCATCCAATTAACAGGATGTTAAAGAAGCTGTGCTCCAGGAGAAGGACAAATGCAAGAAAAGAAAGGAATGTCTTTGAATAAGAAGCAAAGAAATACAATTAACACGAAACAACCAATGGTAAGCAATGGGCTACCCCACATTCCACTTTAAGTGTGGTATTGGCCTCATTAGGGGCCAGATGTACCAAAAATCCAAATTGCGACTTGCAATTTGCGAGTCCCTGCGACTCGCAAATTGCAAGTCGCAATTTGGTATGCAGAAAGGTGTCTCAGACACCTTCAGCAACTCGCAATGGGGTCGCAGTTTGCGACCCCATTGCGAGTAGGGGCACTCACGGGGATGGTGGCCTGCTGGAGTCAGCAGACCACCATGTCCGTGACTGCTTTTTAATAAAGCAGTTTTTTTTTTTTTCTAAGTGCAGCCCTTAAAGGAAAACGAGCTGCACTTTGAAAAAAAACCCGAAACCTTTAGTTTCGGATTTTTTCAGGACAGGTGGTGGTCCATTGGACCACTGCCTGCTCTGAAAAAATATTTATTTGTCCAGTCACAATGGGGAAGGGGTCCCATGGGGACCCCTTCCCGTTTGCGACTGGGTTACCATCCACTTCAAGTAGATGGTAACTACGATTCCATTTGCGACCGCTTTCGCGGTTGCAAATGGAATTGAATTGCATTGTGAGTCGCAAATAGGAAGGGAACACCCCTTCCTATTTGTGAGTCGGAAATGCATTTTGCGAGTCGGATCCGACTCGCAAAATGCATTTCTGAATACCGGTGAGGCTTTTGCGTCTCGCAAACGGCGTTTTTCGCCGTTTGCGACTCGCAAACATTTTGGTACATCTGGCCCTAGGTTTCTGCAACAGAATGCAAAAAGCTGTCTCTAGATGAGACCATAAAAAGTAGTTTTTTAAATGGAAGCAGTGGAAGGAAACACCTCATCCAATTAGAAGGATCGAAAGATGCTATTCTCCTGGCCCAGGAACAAACACATGGAGAATCAGACACTCCATTAAATAATAAGCAAGGATTTGAGATTAACTTGAAACACAATCAAAAATAAAAGCAGTGGGTTGATCCAAAGCCCATTGTAAGTATTCTTATTGCGCACAATAGGTATTTTGACAACAGACAGCTGAAGCAACACAGAACTTACAAACAGTGTGTGTCTTCAGGAGTGTCAAATAGCATTGTGATAGAGGCAGCCCTTTCATTTTTAATTCCTTGTTTTTAATCATCATTTTTGAAGTTTAATACTGATCAATTTTCAATGAGCTTAGCTCCCTTCATTTCAACCATTAGTACAGTTTCATTTTCACCGACGTAATTAATTGGCTTCACAATGTTTCACTTTTCATTGAAGTTCTTCAGAAGAGCTCAAACTTTTAAAGTACTGCTCACAGAAAATGCTGTTTAATAACTTATCTGGTAAAAATAAAACAGTAGTTCTTCTAGCAAGAGTAAACCCCTGTGCAGACCGCTTGCCCCGTAAGATGTGGGTTTCAAAGACATCAACAAAGTTTGTGCTAGCACTCAGAGCAGCACAGAGCATCTCACAGAGGTGCATGTCTTCAGTAAGAAAATCTTTAATAAAGGCCCAAAGCAATATGGTGGATGCATTCTTTCGTTCTTTTCAAACTTCATTTAAGCAGTTACATACTCATCAGTTTTCAATGAGATAATCTATCACTCATTGAAATAGTTAGCAAAGTTCACTTTTTCAATGAGATGCTCATATGAGGGCGTTTCTCTTTCATTATTGACCTCCAAAAGAGCAAAAGCTTTTTAGGTTCTACTGCTTTTGGATGCGGTAGAAACATTACATAAAGTAATAAAGTGTAGAGTGCTTAGCAACACAACAATAAGGGACAAAAGGATTCAAAGGGCGTACTCCATCTTTAAATTAAAAGCATTTTTAGCACTTTACATTCAAGTACATTTACACAAATTAGCAAACCTTCAATTTTTGCCAAGCTGTGCTCTGTATCGGGTGTCTTGCTCCTGTCACTTACTCAGATCACCATCTGTTTTTTATTTATGGCTTCTTATTGCCAGCACTCTGCCTAAAACTTCAGAATTCACACTCAGCTAATTTCGGGATTGAATATATTTTATTGGGTTTCTCAACTGAGCTGCAACCACTAACTTTCATGTCAAGTTGTTGTTTACAGTGCAGATTATCAAGGAGCAAGATTACTCATTACATTTCTGACAATTGGCCACCCTTGCTTTTGCAAACGATCTTCCCGTCAGATTCCCCTTGGCTACTGTGTGGTCAATGCTGGTATTTGTCCTGGAGCTACCTTTTTTCAGGTCAGTTAGGGGACCCCGTAGGTGTCAAGTCATCTGCTTGAGTGCGAAGTAATACAAACATCGAGTCAAGGGTCATCGCAGAGCTATGCCCTTTGACCCCTGTGATTATTGGGGACATGCCTGGAGGGCCTTGACATGGCGGCTCTGGTTTCCATCTTGCCAGGAGACCTGCAGGAGACAGGAGGTTTTGTTTTAGGATAAGCATGGACACAGACTGTAAATGGGCAGTTAACTACATTATGACGTCCAGAGTGGAAAACATGATTTATGAGAATTCCTTTTTTGTTTTCGCGCATTCCGGTTTGTATCGTAAAATCATAACGTGACACAGGAGAAAGGAGTCTGAGTGTGAGAGGGCGGGCTCTTTCTGCTTTTACAGTTTTATGATGTACGTACAGTGGTCTCCGCTTTGGCAAACTAAGTTTAACAAACGCAGCTTCATAAATGTGTGACTCTTTCTGCCGTGCCTGTAAAATGTATTCAGAAGTGAGGCTAAGGAGTGTTAATTGCATTTTTATGAAAAATAACATATCGAGGCAGGACCTTTTCAGTTCAATTAAGTGCTCGCGTGCTTGGAAATATAAATAGCACAGCAGAGTTTGTATTTAAAAAAGAAAACACATTTCCGTTGGACTTTGTTTTAGACCACAGCCTCTTAAAATAACAGTTATGATGGTTGTCACAAACTAATACCGCTCTCCTGTAGGTATTCTGTACGTGGCTGATTTATTTAGGTAAGCGTTTAACAGATTGCTATTGGTGGTCATCTGTCAGTAAAGCTTTGATTAACCACGATCACATTTTGGGCATGGGTTAGTGAAACATATGCATTGACCTCAAATCTTGTGTTTTTTATGTTTAATTTTCCACTGTTTCTAGAGGCTCTGGGTCGGTGCACTTCAGTGTGGTAGTCGGCAAGACATTGCCCTGTATCCTGGTTATGGTATAGCCTTTACAGGCAGAGCCATCTTTAGGATTTTGGGGGCCCAAGACCAAACATATTTTGGTGGCACCTGTTCGGAGCACATTTGAATTTGTGATCCAGTTTCTCTCATTCGTGCCCTCTTTAGCCAGGTCACCAACGAAAAACTGGCACGATGGTCCAACTTCTAAATGTGTTTGCATGTAACCTTTAGGGACAGTGACCTGTGCTTTCAGTAATATAGGAGCAGTTCACTACTAGTATTTTCAGGTTTGCTCTAAACAAGGTCCACACATCTTTTCTAACCTAGCAAGGGATAAGAGAGGTTAACATCACAATCAATTGATATTTGATTTACAGTATGACCGACCAATTTGGCCACACAAGGAGAAACCCAAGCCAGAAAAAAAGTTAATGAGTTTCATTACAAGCTTAAACTCAGGTAAATATAAAAATATAAATGATTCTGAAAAGCAAAACATAGGGATACAGTATCACCATAGGGCGACCTAAACTGCCAAAAAAGTTTAGGCGAACTAAGACAAATTAAATATCCAATAACTACAATACAAAATATCGATAAGAGGACTTGATGCTCAGAAAAGGAACATTGTCAAACACATCTAAGCATTAGTGCAAACTGAAACAAACTTAATAGCTAACTATACAATGGGAAACCTTTAAAAACAAGTCAGTAATTGACATGCGGGCTACAAAACATGGGGTCAAAAAGTAATAAAACGAATTTGGAAAACCACCACCTGTGTCAAAATGAAGTTAGCTAAAGTTGGCAAAAAGCAGGTAAAACGGGAAGGTGTCAGCATTTCAGAAGCTCGACCAAGAGCCTTCTCATGAGTCAGAAAAATCTGAGTTCTCTCAGCAAGCTTTGGGAAAGTGTGGGGCATGACATCTAGAAAGAAATGACACATTAGCAGAAAAAACAGCTTTCCCACATTTAGCGAAGCCTGAGGCCTAGCAAATCAATATGGCTAAACTTAGGTAGACTACAATTAAAATGGTGTACTTTATTCTTGTTAAGCAAAACACATATAAACATTGAAATTATAAATCTATCATCATTAAATCTTATTGATAGTCATATTACAGTAAATTGCAAAAGTAAAATAACTTGTTAATACATGTCACTAAATATGATGGGGAAGTAAACAATAGCATACAACATTTAAAGCATATTCATCAAGAAATTTATTATCGTTTCAGTGAGAACTATTTCTTAACTTCATAGAAAAGAATAGGAAATTAAAATAAATGATTGTACTTGAATTAGAATAATAGCATATACATTAAATCACTAGTCTCCTGTGAATGCACTTTATAGTTATAGTTACTGTAGGGCAAGAGTTATAGTTTCTTGAGATAACTCTAACTATAACAGGTGAACATTTCTATGTTTTCTAATTTTAAAATTCTATTTCCTAACAATAACTTCCCTGTAACTTTTTGGTTTTACAGTGAATTTCTAAGTTTTTTTAAACATAAAGTAATTTTCATTACTATACATTAATCCAATCACCACCGTGCACAGCCTTGCCGCAACCACCCAACCATGTGCAGTACACAGCCTTTGACCACGCGCAGCAGGTGTTGGCTGCAGGCCTAGCCTGTGGCCATTCACTGTGTCCAACTTCTATACCAACCAAACCCTGCAAGGCCCCCCCTTCTCCAGGTTGATCTGGGCCCCGGGGACCCCATCCCCCTCGGGCTGGCCCAAACAATTTCTTTTTGGGGGGTGGGGGGCTGCACAGCTCCCCTCTTCGGGCTGATCTCCACCCAGGGACCCCATCCCCAGCCTAATTATTATTTAATTATTATTTGCCCCCAGGCAATCTTGGCCCTAGGACTTCAATCCCCAGGGCCTGACCTAAACATAATTTTTTTTTGAGGATGGGGCCCTCACTTCCCCAGCCGATCTCGGCCATGGGTACTTTAGCCCCCAGGACTAGGCCTACTTATTACTTTTTTTGGGAATGGGGCCGCATGACCCCCATCCTAGGACTGATCTCAGCCAGGGGACCCCATTCTCCAGGGCCCGACTTAAACTTTTTTAATTTTTTTTTAGGAGGGTGGTTGCAGGCCTCCTCCCCAGGCCAATCTCAGCCCTGGGGATCCCATCCCCCAGGGTCCAGTATTCTGAAATGTAATATTTATTGGGAGAGAGGGGTCACATGGCCCCCCTCAAAAGGGCCGATCTCAGGCCAAGGGACCCCATCCCATGGGACCCAGCCATGTGAGCTTTGTCGGGGACCATGAGGGAAGCCTGAAGGCCCACACGGTTCCAGCTGGCTCCCAACCTCCTGTGGGAGCCAGCATTATTTCCTCTGTCTTGACAGCTCTCCTTTGCTGCCAGAACGAGATCAGGGGGGGTTGCATGCATCCTACGCATCCCTATATATACAAGTTTGGATTTTCTTTAATTTCTCAAAAACTTCTGAATGGATCTACACCAAATAACAAAAAGGCCTCTTCTGGACCAAGAGCTACACTTCTGCCAAATTTGGTGTAATTCCGTTCAGTGGTTGGACGCCTCCTCCGGTTTTCTCAGCCCACGCTTGATGGATCACCCCAAAACTTTCCAGACAGCAGCTGAAGTGAGCATAACATTATTTAGGAAAACTTTGTGAAGATTTGTCAATCGGCACCAAAGTTATTAACAAAACAAAAAACACTTTTTCTATAGAAACTAGGTCCTAACTATAATTAACTAGTGGTGACTGCCACTAAGTCTATATATATATATATATATATATATATATATATATATATCGATATATCTATATATATATATGTATATATATATATGTATATATACATATTGTTTTTTTCCACTCATTTGAAAACCTGCACAATCACCACCAAACTTAGACCTATTGCTTTTTCTACATTGGAGTCGGATGGAAAATTTCGTAGTGTGATTTGTTAAGGGGTAACAAAGATCACAAGGGGAGGTTTCCCAACTGCCTCTGGGCATCAATGCATTTTCCTATAGACTTTGTATTCATGCATAGTGGCCACACGGCCAGTGGTATTTCCATAAAAATTGTCAGAATTACATATTATGATATACAGATGATCCTTTGGGGTATTACAGGTAAGTAGGGTTATTATGTTTTACGTTTAAAGGTATTTTGACATACATAGAGATATCTGTTGTTGTCATACTTTCCTGAAATCTCACTATATTTCACAGAGGTACTGTAGAACATAGCAAAAATAAGGCATTATGGGGGTCATTCCAACCCTGGCGGTCGGTGTTAAAGCGGCGGCTAACCCACCAACAGGCTCGCGGTGTAAAAAATGGAATTCTGACCCTGGCGGAAACCGCCAACAGAGACTGCCACTTTAACACTCCGACCGCCACGGCGGGACAAACAAACAGCGCGGCGGTCACCGCCAACATTCAGGTGGGAGACAGTGTACCGCCCACCCTATCACAACCCACCAATCCGCCACCTTTTCCGGGGCGGTAGCCCCGCCGATAAAAACACGGCGGAAACAGACATTTCAAACGGAAAACGCTCACCTCCATACACCCCACGAGGAATCTGGACAGCATGGAACCCGAACTACACATCCTACCAGCCATTGTCTTCCTGCTCCTCTACCAGGAGCACCAGCGGCCCAGCGGAGCGGTGCTTGAGATGAAGGGCCCAGTTCAGCGGTGCTTGAGATGAAGGGCCCTGTTCAGCGGTGCTTGAGATGAAGGGCCCAGTTCAGCGGTGCTTGCCTTGGCAGTGCTTGCCCAGTTCAGCGGTGCTTGCCCTGTTCAGCGGTGCTTGCCTTGGCGGTCCTTGCCCTGTTCAGCGGTGCTTGAGTTGGCGGTCCTTGCCCTGTTCAGCGGTGCTTGCCCAGTTCAGCGGTGCTTGCCTTGGCGGTCCTTGCCCTGTTCAGCGGTCCTTGCCCTGTTCAGCGGTGCTTGAGTTGGCGCTCCTTCATTGCCCAGCTGGGCTGTGTCTGGCGCTCCTTCATTGCCCAGCTGGGCTGTGGCTGGCGCTCCTTCATTGCCCAGCTGGGCTGTGGCTGGCGGGGCCCTCCTGGGCAGCTGGGCTGTGGCTGGCGGGGCCCTCCTGGGCAGCTGGGCTGTGGCTGGCGGGGCCCTCCTGGGCAGCTGGGCTGTGGCTGGCGGGGCCCTCCTGGGCAGCTGGGATGGGGCTGGTGGGGCCCTCCTGGGCAGCTGGCCTGCTGCCGGACTTGTCGGGCGTGCTGCCCTTCCCACCCTTCCCTGGTAGTCTGTGGCCCTTTCCCACCTTTGGCGGTGAGCCAGGTGGCACCCCACTTCCAGGCGGAGCCAGGGTAGGGATTTTGGTCCCTGGTGTCCTTGGCCTCTCGCGCCGGGCACTGGTGATCTTTGGGTGTTTTTCCGGGGGTGGGCTGGCCGTGCCTTGGCTCCTACCAGAACTAGTTGCCCTTGAGGGTGGGGGACTCCACAGTCCTTGGACAACAGTCCTGATAGGTCCTGGTTTGGTGGTGGCTGAGGTGCTGATTGCAGTCTTATTCGATGGACGGGGTGGGGGAGTTGTTGGAAAGAGGTCAAGTTTGGAAAGGAAAATCAATTTGGAAAGAGAGGGACGGCTAGGTGTAGTGGGTATGGGAGTGGAGGAAGAGGATGTGGTTGTAGGAGTGTGAAGTCTGGTGTCTTTGGGTGCAGGTGCTTGGGCTGGAGGATGTTGTGAGGTGGATGGCTGTTGGGTGGGTGGCTGCCTGCGTTTGTGGGGTTTGGAAGAGGGGGTGACAGACACACTGGGAGAGGACACAGGGGACGTGTAAATGGTAGTGGGGGTGGTGACTGCACGTGTGCGGAGTGTTCTGGTGGGTGTGCTGGTGATGAACGTAGTGGCTGAAGATGTTGTGAATGCAAGTGTGAGTGGAGACGTCACAGGGAGGGAGGAGTGAGACGAGGAGGAGGGGGACACAGTGGAGGCAGTGGGTGTTGGTGTGTCTGCATGTGGATGTTGCTTGTGTGAATGCTTGTGTGAAGTGTGGTGCTTATGTCTGGATGAGCTTCCCTTGGGTGTTGAGGTGTGTGCAGGCTGGTCTGTAGGTGTGTCTGGGATAGGCAGAGGTACAGGGGATTGGGTCTGGGTGGAGGAAGTTGGAGGGGGGAGGCTAGAGACAGGGACAATTGCTGCCGTCAGTGCTGAAGCCAGAGCGTTGAACGATCGCTGATGGGCAGCCTGACCCGAATGAATGCCCTCCAGGTATGCATTACTCCGGTGCACCTCCCTTTCTACACCCTGAATGGCATTCAAAAGGGTAGACTGCCCAACAATGATGGTCCTCAGGAGGTCAATGACCTCCTCACTGAGGGCAGCAGGGGTGACAGGGGCAGGGCCTGAGGTGCCTGGGGCGAAGCAGATGCCCACCTTCCTGGGTGAGCGGGCACAGGGCAAACGCTGAGGGACTGCTGGGAGGGCGGTGCTGGTGCGCTGGGTGGCGGCTGTACCTGTTGTTGCGGGGGGCACGGATGTTGCCGCCACCACAAGGGAGCTCCCTTCAGAGGACGAGTCGCTGCCACTGACATCAACACGAGTCCCCGCTGTGGAGCTCCCCTCGCCCTCCGTCTCACTGGTGAACTCCCAGTCAGTTGCATGGCCCGCCATGGCCATGTGAGATGCAGCTCCCTCGTGCTCCGATGCCACTTCTCCTCCGCCTGATGATGCTAATGCATGAACAGGAAGACCACAGAAAAGGGGGGGGGAGAAATAAAGACATGTTGAGTGCATGGATTACCGCTATCGTTGGCGGAGAGGACAGACACAGAAGCCCCCTGCACTACGCTGCGCACTTGGGGTCCACTACGCAATCCGTGGGACATGGCTTACAAGCCTATGGACGACGACTGCACACATAGATGACACAGGGCCATGAATAGCTGTACTTGGCACCCTACAGAGGTGGGGGGCGGGGGCAAAGGGCCATGCCTTACGGAGGGGCCTAGCCTACAGAAATCGCCCTGGCCTAGAGATACCCACAGCCCACCTCCCCCACCCAGACACCTCCACTGCGCGCAAAGTCACCAGAATGAGAGTGTACTCACCCCCTTGTGTCTGCTGTTATGTGCTCACGCGCCCATCCAAATCGGGGTAGGCCACCGCCAGGATCCGGGACATCAGGGGGGGTCAATTGACGACTGGCACCTCGCCGTCTTCCTGCTCCTGCGTCGGATGTCCTCCCACCTCTTCCGGCAGTGGGTGCCCCTTCTGTTGTGGACTCCCAGGGTCCGGACGTCCTTGGCGATGGCACGCCAAATAGCGACTTTCTGGTGGGCGCTGACCTATGTGACATGTACAGGGGGAGAAAAAAAATCATCACCTTCTGCATGGTGGATGTGAGTGGCCCCCCATCCCCACCCTTGCCATGTGGCACATGCTCTCATCTGTCGTCTGATGCATGCCTCAATCGCTCCCCTCCCCACCATCTTTCATCCACCCGACTCAACCCAGGCATTGCCCACAAAGCATGCTCCCAGTGTACTTACCTGTAGAGTAGCGCATACTGGGGGAGGACCCCATCCACGAGTTTCTCCAATTCTTCAGAAGTGAAGGCAGGGGCCCTTTCCCCAGTCGCAGCAGCCATTGTCTCTTCCAGACCGAGGTCACAGCAGCACTTGCAGTGTAGGTCCTCTCCTGTGGAAGATCAGGTATCGAGTGATTAAGTAGATAGAAAATGGCGGTTACGCCCGCGGTGGTGCGTACCGCGGCGGTGCGTACCGGGACCGCCGGCGCACATCGTCATTGGCTCGTGTAACCCATAGGATTCTATGTTAACCAATGCGGCTTTGCGCCGCGGTCTTCGACCGCCTACTGCCACGGTGTGCCACGCCAGCGCATTGACCTCACATCCCATTGTCACACTTCACAGGTCAGGCAGCCGCCATTTCAAGGGCCCACATGGCTTAATTTCTACTGTGTCACACATACCTAGGCCTTTCCTCAACACTCATACAAACCATTCAATGCATAGTGAATCGTGTTGTGTGCAGGCTGTGGGAACGTACCTGTGGGTTGATTGACTCTGTGCTCGCTGTTGTCCTTCCTAGGCACCGTCCGCTGGGCAATGCGAGGAGATGGAGGAATCTTCCCGTGTACAGACCGCTGGTGGACCTGTCGACAATGGAGGAAAGACATGTCATACTGACATACAGGCTTGACCGAGCCACTATACAGGAACTGTGTGCCCAGCTGGAGGCAGACCTGATGTCACCCATCCGCCAACCCACAGGGATCCCCCCACTAGTGCAGGTGCTGTCAGTGCTCCATTTCTTAGCAAGTGGGTCATTTCAAACAACAGTGGCCATATCATCAGGGATGTCTCAACCTATGTTTTCCAAGGTGTTGTCCAGAGTGTTGTCTGCCCTGCTGAAACACATGAGGAGCTACATCATTTTCCCCGTGGTGGGGGATTTGCCTACAGTGAAGGGTGATTTCTATGCCCTTGGACATATCCCCAACATCATAGGTGCCATTGATGGGACACATGTGGCTTTGGTACCCCCCAGCAGGAGTGAACAGGTGTACAGGAACAGGAAAAGTTATCATTCGATGAATGTACAGATGGTGTGTTCGGCTGACCAGTACATCTCCCATGTGAATGCCAAGTTCCCTGGGTCAGTGCATGACGCCTACATCCTGCAGAATAGCAGCATCCTGTTTGTGATGGGTCAACTCCAGAGGCACCGGGTGTGGCTATTAGGGGACTCTGGTTACCCCAACCTATCCTGGCTACTGACCCAGTGAGGAATCCCAGGACCAGGGCAGAGGAACGCTACAATGAGGCCCATGGGCGGACTAGGAGGGTGATCGAGCGAACCTTCGGCCTCCTGAAGGCCAGGTTCAGATGCCTCCATATGACTGGTGGATCCCTAATGTACTCACCAAAGAAGGTGTGCCAGATCATCGTGGCCTGCTGTATGCTTCACAACCTGGCTTTGCGCCACCAGGTGCCTTTTCTGCAGGAGGATGGTCCAGATGGTGGTGTTGTAGCAGCTGTGGAGCCTGTGGAGAGTGAAGAAGAGGAAGCCGGAGAGGACGACATAGACAACAGGAACACAGTAATAGAACAATATTTTCAGTGACACACAGGTAAGAGTACACACCAGCATATTACATTTACTTAAAGACTCCTACCTCTCTACTGTCTGACTTTTTCCCCCAGTGTATGGTAACTGTGTTGTGACTTTCCCTTCCGTTTTCAGAGCTGTGGGCCCCACTGCGTGACATCTGCATTGTTACCCGATGGACTACAGCTGTGTGACAGCGGTTTGTTGGCATCACAATGTGAATAACAATTTTGGCACTGTCATGTCTAATACATTTGTTAAAATCACAGACAGACTCCAGATTGTTTATGTGCAATAAGTGTGTTTATTCAAGTGCTCTAATTTGGATGGGTGGTTGCAAATCGGTGAGGGGTGATGGTGGAGGATTGTCCATGGCAGAGTCCAGACTATCAGGTTCACAGGTGCATTGTCCAAATGCCTGTGGGAAGTGGAGCAGGGGCAGTTTAAGGTTGGACAGGGTGACAATGTGGGACAGTGGGATGACAATCAGGGCGGTATCCTTTGCTGGCGGGGGTCTTGACTTGTTACTCTGTCTTCTTCCTGGATCTCAGGGCCCACTTGCGGGGTGGTTCTCCTTCTGCAGGGGGTGGGGTTCTGGTGGCCTGTTGGTCTTCTGTCGGGGCCTCCTGTCCACTAGCTCCGGCGGAGGTGGTAGCCTTTTCTTGGTCCATGCTAGTGTCAGGGGCCCTTTGAGGTGCCACAGTGATCCGCAATGTGGAGATTAACTCATTCAGGGCCACTACGATGGTACCCATGGCGGTACTCATGTTTCTCAGTTCCTCCCTGAACCCCATATACTGTTGTTCCTGCAGAAGCTGGATTTCCTGAAACCTGACCAGGACCGTCGCCATCGTCTCCTGGGAGCGGTGGTATGCTCCCATGATGGAGGAGAGGGCCTCGTGGAGAGTGGGTTCCCTTGGCCTGTCCCCCCCCCTGTCGCACAGCTGCCCTCCCAGTTCCCCTGTTTCCTTGGGCCTCCGTCCCCTGGACTGTGTGCCCACTACCACTGCCCCCAGGTCCCTGTTGTTGTTGGGGTGGTGGGTTAGCCTGGGTTCCCTGTAGTGTTGGACACACCGCTGATTGACGTGTCCTGGGGACAGAGGTATGGGTCCGCTGGGTGGGTGCTGTGCTGGTGTTCCCAGAGGGGGGAAGGTCTGCTGTGGCCTGTGCCTGTCTGAGGGGAACCGACTGTCCCGAGGTCCCCGATGGACTGGGCTGGTCATCTAAATCCAGGGAGACAGAGCTGCTGTCATCACTGTGGGCCTCTTCTGGGGGTGGAGGGGACATTTGTGGACCCTCCTGCGCGGTGACCTGGCGTTCGGGTCCTGCAGGGGTATAAAAGTATGGTTATTGCTTCTCTGTGTGCCAATGGCGTGCAATGGGTGGGTGCCCGTGTACCCCAGTGCTGGCATTCCTTTGTGGGGGCTGTTGTGATGGTATTTTTTGGGGGGGGTGATGGGTATGTGCATTGGGCATGCCTTGGTGATGGGTGTCCATGCTTTGGGGCCGCATGCAAGGCTATGTGTTGGGATGGGTGGGTTGTGATGGTGAGACATTTGCAAGGGGTAGTTGTGATGGGGGTAAGGGTGAGGGTGGGGGTATGAGTTGGCATGCAGGTGGGGTGGGGGGATGAAGTAGTGAAGATGAGACTTACCAGAGTCCATTCCTCCACCGACTCCTGCGAGGCCCTCAGGATGCAGGATGTTCAAGACTTGCTCTTCCCATGTTGTAAACTCTGGGGGAGGAGGTGAGGGTCCGCCGCCAGTCCGCTGTACCGCGATGTTGTGCCTTGATACCATGGAATGCACCTTCCCCCGTAGGTCGTTCCACTGCTTCCTGATGTCGTCCCTATTTCTCGGGTGCTGTCCCACAGCATTGACCCTGTCCACTATTCTGCTCCATAGCTCCATCTTCCTGGCAATGGTGGTGTGCTGCACCTGTGTCCCGAACAGCTGGGGCTCTACTCGTAGGATTTCCTCCACCATGACCCTGAGTTCAGCATCTGAGAACCTGGGGTGTCTTTGAGGTGCCATGGGGTGGTGTGGATGATGTGTGGGGTGGAGTGTGTAGTGATAGGTGGGGTGCTATTTAGTGGTGTGCTGTGTGAGGTGCGTGGAAGTTCTGTGGGTATTGGTATTGTGTGCCTGTGGATGCTTGGTAGTTGACTGTGGTGTCTCTCTCTCGCCTTCTCTCTGAATTTCTGGTCGTAGGGGTTTGTGGGTGATGTGGGTGTGTGTTTTATATTGTATTGGGTGTGTGGGAGTGGTGTGTGTATGTGTATAAGGTGTGTGTATTTCGAATAGTCCAATGTGGTTGTGCTTTGTACAAGTATGTGTATTTCGACCGCGGCGGTGTGTACCGCCAATAGAATACCGCGGTTGAAAGACCGCCGTGTGGATTCGTGGGTCATAATGGCATGGGCGTATTTCTGTTGGCGTGACGGTGGAGGTTCGGTCATCGCCAGTTTATCGCTGACCTTTGGTGTGGCGGACTTTTGTGGATGTCGGACTTTTGGCGGTTTGCCTGTTTTGGGTCAAAATGACCGTGGCGGTTTACCGTGACCGCAGCGGTGTTATGGTGGTCTTCTGACTGGCGGTAAGCGGCTTTTACCGCCGAGGTTGGAATGACCGCCTATGTGATGTGCTAATAATGGCCTTAACAAAAGTTAAAGGCAGAAATGCTGTTTTTACGTACTCTTTGACTGTGATCTGAGTTATGCCCTCAGATATAGGTTAGTATAAGGATTGATATACTTCTCCTTCCTATTACCCCTTTATTAAAGCGGTAATAAGTATAAATAGCTTTTATATATATATATTTTTTTTTTATGTACGGAGTACCATGGTACCCTCTAGGATGTATTGTGGGACTTACATTTTTTTTTATTAATATGTTAACAAAAATAAACATGCACTGCACTTTATTTTATAAACAGTGTGCTACTGTTTTTTTGTACTTTTTTTACCATATTAAAATCTTCACAAAAAGTCTACGGAATACTCCAGTAATATTAAGAAAATACAGTGCTACTTAATTGTTTTTATAAGAATGTGCAGTTCTCCGTAAACTGCTGGAAAAATATAAAGAAAATAATAACTACACTACTCTAACTATTATCAGGTTCATAAAGTAGTAATAGGTATGGAGCAACAATAAAACCTAATATTTACCTATATACAAGGCCTTAATCAAAATGCTGTGAAAGTGTGCTGAAAACGACATGGCAGCCTTTTACATTTTGTAAAGGCAGCCACTAGCCATTTGAGTTCTGCCTCCTTATCAGCATGTAGCATGGTATACAGTGAAGTTACCCTGGTACACCACTGCACAATATATTACTAAGTATTTTAACACTTATAACTTTAACACTACTGTGGTGATTGCTTTGCTTTGTATTCTCTCGTGGGGACATGGAACAGCGTGGCATCATTGGCATGATGTCACGGTGTTCTATGTTTCGCAGAAGACGGTTACTTTCCTCTGTGCCCCCGTTGTTTATGGAGATCTTCTCTTACTTGCCTCGAACAGAATAAATGAAGAAAAGCACTTTTCTGTGAAGATTCATTTCCCCTCTCTTCAATGACGACGAGGGTGAAACTCGCTATATGCTAAACTTATAACCAAAGGTTTAGTTCAGCTTCAGCTATCTACTACGCACTTCTACTGCTTGACATGGACATCTGCAGACTCCTGTAAGTTTAACGGAGCACTTAGTGCTTTACTAGCTTCACGTATCACGGGGGCACAGAGGTCATTTCAACTGTGTGCACTGCGCGCACTGTGTGAGTTTATTTTTTTATGCAAGCGCCCATTACTTTTTTGTTAGAAGCGCTCGCTGTGTTTTTTTTCTTTGCCTGAACAAGTGTGTAAGACTCCGGTCAGAGTTTTCTCTTCAACGCACGTAAACTGGCCAATTTACAGCATTTATTTCTCTTTAATAGTGGTGCTCGGCATTCACGGCTGTTGCCATGACCCCGGCACTGCAGGCGTGAAGACGCGAGCACCGCTGCTGGCATGCACCCTTTCGCCCATGAGTAATCTTTACATGCGTACCTCTGCATGCGTGTTTTGTCTATTTTTCCTTTTTCTTACCGCATTTTTAAGAAGATTTATTTCCAGCTTCCTACAAGGATCTGAAACTTCAATAAAAAAAATATATATATAACTAAATGACGGACTTTATGCTTGGCACTTGGTACTCAGTTCGCCCATGGTTAGTTGGGAAAATAACAAGTGAATACATTGGGTACTGGTGATTCTATCTGTTTTTTCTCTTTAGTATTTTTTTTTTCTTTTTCTCAATCATTTTTTTTTTGGAGGCATAATTTTAAATTCAACAGTGTTGCACAAGTTCAGTGCATTGTACAATAGTGTAAACATTTTTATACATTGAAATACTGGTCTACATTTTACGCTGTGTGATATTTATGCGAATATGCAGAACGTCATACCTCCAGCGCCTTTTTTGCAATATCCTGGAGATCCACCTCTTGAATGGAAACTGTGGATACGGTCGTTTAAAGCATATCTGGGTGCCATTGATGGTCATAAGTTCAGACCAGAAAGAAAAAAGAGCTTATTGTATTATCATTTGGGAATTTAGGGCCAGAACATATTTGATCATCTTCCAGTCTATGAGCTTGCTGAAGATGAGGAGTTAGATGAGTTTGAAATGGCCATTGCTTAATTGGACAAGTACTTAATTAAAACTAAGAATATTGTTGTTCACCGTTATACATTTTTCACGAGATCGCAAGGCCCCAGTGAGAGCCTTGATACCTTTATTACTGCGTTGAAAGTGCTTGCAGCCAAATGTGAATTTGAGAACTTCACATCGCAACTTATCCGTGACCAACTTGTTGCCAGATGTTCTTCGAAAAGAATTCAAGAGAAGTTATTGACTTGCCAAGATCCTTCATTAGACAAAGCTATCAACATTGCCAGAAGCATTGAATGTTCCATGGAAGATGCCAAACTTTTAGAGGCTTCCATGGCCAATGCAACCATTTCTGGAGCAGTTATGAATGCGCAAATTGATAGCAATATTAAGCGTTTAGAAAGAAAACAGGACAATTCATTCTTAAGAAACAAAACCAATCAGAAACTCACATGCTACAGATGTGGTTCTTCTATGCACGTATCTTTGTTCAAAAATTGCCCGGCTATACAATAACGATGCAGGAACTGCAACAAATTGGGGCACTTTGCGAGAGTGTGCAGAAGTGCAAAAAAGAACAACATTCGTTATATGATTAGTGGAGATACAGAGAATGTGGTGGAAGAACAAATGAACGAATACGTGTTAGTGGTTAAAGATTCTGCCAATTTTAACAGGTTGTTTGTTGATCCTGACATGGATGTAATAATCGATGGAAAAAGCATTAGATTATTAGTAGACACAGGGGTCTGCATTACCATAGTGGCGCAAGAAAAATACATGGAAAGCTGGTTCACTAAAACTCTTTATCCTCCAGATGTTTCCACTGTTGCGTTTGAGGGTAGCAAAATTGATCTGATGGGTTACTTCTGGGCTTTGATAACCATTTTTGATAGAACGCTGCGTGGTAAAATTTATGTCGCATAAAAAGGGATTAATGTTCTAGGGTTGCTTCATCAGGCTGAATTCAATCTAGCAATCAAGCAAGGTCGAGACAAACCTGTAGTTTTAGATGAAGAGAGTTTAAGTCCTGTTAACTTCAATTCTAATTCGGCAGAAGTATGGCAACACAAATTCACCAAATTATTTCAGGAATGGCTTGGCAAGATCACTAATTACTCTCACACGATAAAACTCAAACATAACGCTGTCCCAGTCAAACATAAGCTAAGGAATGTACCTCTAAGTGTGAGATCTGAATTGTCCAAGTTGCTAAAAGAAATGTGTAAACAGGGTGTGAATGAAAAGGTTGAGGCAACCTTGTGGTTGTCCCCCATAGTTCTAGCTAAGAAAAAGTCAGGTGATTTGAGGATGTGCGTGGACTTGAAATGTCTAAATGAGGCGATTTGGGTGGATAGTTTTCCTCTCCTGAGAATTGATGATTTGATTGCAAAGATTGGTTCTTCTCAGAGGTTCACCAAATTAGACTTAAAGTCTGCGTATCATCAGGTGGATTTAGATGTAGATTCTAGACACCTTACTGCATTTATTACGCCTGATGGTACTTATCAGTTTTGCAGACTACCTTTTGGCTTGGCCTCAGCGGCTGCAGCTTTCCAGAGACTTATGTCTGACATGTTCCTGGATAATCCTAATGTAGCAGTCTTCCAGGATGACATTCTTGTGCTTGCCAATAATGAGATTGAACATGATAAAGTTTTAGAGCAAGTGTTGTACACATTGGAAAACAGAGATGTTACTTTGAGAAAAGATAAATGTGTTTTTAAGGTTGACGAGATTGAATATCTCGGCCATGTTTTCTCAAGGGATGGCATCAAACCCAAGCCAAGTTTAGTTAAAAGCAGACTAGAGGCACCTCCTCCCAACACCAAGGACCCGTTGCTGTCGTTTCTTGGGTTATGTGAATTCTATGCCAAATTTTTGAAGAACTTTGCCAAAAATACTGAATGTTTTAGGACTGTATTGAAGAACCCTGTATTCTTTTGGTCCAATTAATGTAATGACATGTTTGAACAAATCAAACGAGAAATCATTAATGTTACGGCCCTACAGCCATTTTCAGAAAACAAGAATTTCATAGTTACTGTAGATGCTTGCAAGTATGGGCTTGGTGCTGTTATATCTCAAATATCCAACAATGGGAAGGAAAGCACAGTAGGTTTTGCATCTAGAACTCTAAGGCAGGTGGAACGCAAGTACTCAGTGATCGAAAAATAATTATTAGCCTGTGTCTGGAGTATTGAAAAATTCAAACAGTACTTGTGGGGTAGACAATTTGTGCTGAAGACGGATCATAGACCTCTCGTAGAAATTTTATCAGGTAAGAAAGTGAAACTCTCAACAGCACAGATTGCAACGTTGTCTGCCAATCTGTTAGAGTTCACTTTTACAGTAGAATACATACCTGGTGGGAAAAATAGGAGGGCAGATTGTTTATCTAGGCTACCCATTAAATGACAATGATGAACAGGAATGGGAAACAGAACTTGAAGAATGTTTCATTGTCTCTGTAACTGAAAACACTGTGCCTTTAGATGAAAGAGAATGGGTGAAAGCTGTACAGAATGACGAGACACTCTGTGAGGTGATGTGTTTGGTCAAATCGGGTTGGCCCAAGGAGAGGGGTCTACCACCTGAGTTACAATCATTTGGAAAGTATCCAATGAGCTGTCCATTGAAAAAGACAAATTGGTTAGAGGCAAAAGGTTGGTCCCACCTGAATGTGTAAGGAGAAGGTGGATTGCGGCGTCTCACATGGGTCATTTGGGCTCTACAATCACTAAAAGAAAATTGAGATCCGAATTTTGGTGGCCCAAAATGGATACTGAAATTGATGACTATGTAAAGAATTGCACAAGATGCTGTTCTAGTGACAAGGTACTGGTCACCGAAGGAACATTGGAGACTTTCGTTCCTTCTCCAGCAAGGGCTTGGCAAAAACTCGGTCTTGATTTTTTGGGTCCTTATCACATTTTGCCTCCCAATATGAGATACTTTGTTGTAGTAATTGATCATTTATCCAGGTGGGTGGAGGTTGAGGCAGTCAGGTTTCCCACTACTCGTTTAGTTATTGATTGCCTGCAAAAAGATATTTAGTCGTGAGGGTTTTCTCGAACAAATTCTAACAGACAATGGTGTTCGGTTTGTTTCAGCAGAGATGCTTCAATTTTTTAATAAATGTGGTGTGAAACATGTTAGAACACCCCTTTACCATCCACAAAGTAATGGCATGGTCGAACGATTTAATCGAGTACTGGTAGACTGTATTCAAGCCTCGTATAGAAATCACCTGTCTACTGACCAAGCTATTAAGGAATTGGTATGGTCATATCGCACCACCCCTCATACAGCCACGGGGAAAACTCCATTTGTACTTATGAGAGGGAGAGTGGCATCTACTGAGTTGTGTCCTTTTTGGATGGTAAAGTTGTTCCATGGAGGTTGTGATCTAAAGGAACTTTGGCGGGTTGCAGAGTTTAACTCCAATGTCAGTGGTCTAAAAAGGGCAACAGGTGTAGGCAACAAGAAAAGTAAATTAAAAGTTGGAGATGAAAGTAAATTGAAAGTTGACGATTTGGTGAGGGTGAAAAATCCTGTTTTAGTTAAGAAAGGATTATCTAAGTTCAAGGATGCTCAACAAATACATGAAGTGCGGACGAATGCTGTTCGGTTGGCGGATGGGAGCTGGTGGAACAACTCTCGCATAGCTTTGGATCCTGCTGCTCGAAGTCATTCTGATATTGTTGTCTCTGGCGGTGAAATCATCCCAGACATCAAAGGTGAACACAAATGTAGAGACTTCAAAGGTGAACACAAATGCAGAAGAAGCACCAGATTATGTCAAACGCCAAAAATGTTTCAAGACTTTGTTATGTCATAATTTACTTTATTTGTTCTAATTTAAAAAGGGGAAGGTAATTGTGGTGATTGCTTTGCTTTGTATTCTCTCGTGGTGACATGGAACAGCGTGGCATCATTGGCATGATGTCACGGTGTTCTATGTTCCGCAGAAGACGGTTACTTTCCTCAGTGCCCCCGTTGTTTATGGAGATCTTCTCTCACTTGCCTCGAACTGAATAAATGAAGAATAACACTTTTCTGTGAAGATTCATTTCCCCTCTCTTCAACTACTTACACTTTTTACACCTACTACTAAAAAATAGCATTTACACCTGATGATCTATAGTCCTGGAACATTACATCTACATCTTTTCACCCACTTTCATGCTACGTCTATTTCAAGTCTTTCACTTTATGACACTCCACTCTACACTATGACATTCTATGCCACTCTTCACTCTGCATCGCCACACTAGATGCGACTCCACTCTGTACTAATCCACCATCCCCTTCTCCACTCTACGCGTATCCACTATATTTCACTCCACTCTATCACACTCCACTCTACCCCACCACACTCTAAACCACAACACTCTAGGCTTGTACAATCTATGCCACTCCATTCTACAATACTGCAGTGTACGCCATTACACAGTATGCCCCTCCACTAGATGATACTCCACTCTATGCAATTCCACTCTATGCAGCTCTATTCTACAACTCTACACTCTCTGCTATTCCACTCTATGCCACTCCACTCTACAGCACTCCAATGTACTCCACTTCCCTGATAATGCTGTACACTGTACAATACTCTACTCTAATCTGCTCCACTCTACTGCACTTCACTCCAGGATACAACACTACAAAGTCTGAGAGTACAACACCGTCCTTCACTCTACTGTGTGATACTCCACTCGACGACACCAAACTGTACACTTTGAAATGCATCTTAATAAAACAAACAGTAACATTCGATGGAAAGAACAAAGGTTAAAGCTTTGTTATAGTTCTCAACACCTTATTTCTTTTTTCTATACAAACCAAACCAAAAAACACAAAGATTACAAATTCTAAAGGAATATTTATACCATAAATGTATAATTTATTCACCCCCTATGACCATCTATGACTTTATTTAGTCTTTAGATACAAACCAAACAAACTACAAAATATTGTGAATTCTAAAATTATACTTTTAATTTATAATTTAAGCAACTCCTTCAAATTATTTTACCTTGCACACCTCTGTACACATTGTATCGAACTTGTTACCACACTACATTAATTATAACTTGCCACTCTAACATGCTCTTTGTTCTCACAAATGATCTGATTTGTGATATCATAAGTAGGCCTGGGCGGAGTGAACGGTGTCAGGCTCAGTGGAATTCATGGAGGTGGATTTCCGTTATCCACAGAGTCCTCCTGAATGTGCCCATCCCAGGCCCGACCCTGCTAAGCGCTTCCGAGATTGGAACCAGCAACGCCAGCCCGGCAACCCACCACCGAACCTATTACAAGTCATAAATCGCCGGTGTTGGTCTTGCCATGGTGGTCTCTCAATGGAGGTGTGAACGGCAGCGGTCAGTGGTCCCCAAAGTAATACACCACACCACACAGTGGATAGATTTGAAAACCACACAGCTGACACACATTCACACAAGCAGCACACCTACCAACCACACTACAAAACACACCCCTCCACACACCACAATCCTTTGCATCTTCCACAACAAGCACAGACATCAGAGCAACATCAGAGCAAAACAAACCACATACTAGGCACCCCACCATCTCTCAAAAAGCACACATCAAACATCTTCAGAACACCACAACACACTTATTGGCACCCTATCACACTACTCCTGATAACCCCCTCATCACACGATTTACAGTTTATTTTCTTCATCACTTCTATACCACCACTATGTCACCACAAAAACATCCCCATTTCACAGATGACGAGTTCAGAGTCATTGTGGATGAAATCATTAGAGTAGAGACACATATATTTGGAGTGCAAGTCCAGCAGACCACAATAGCTAGGAAAATGAAAATGTGACAAAGGATAGTCAACAGAGTGAATTCTGTAGGTATCTACCCACACACAATCTACCCACACACAAGGGACGACATCAGGAAGAGATGAAACAACCTCAGGGGGAAGGTACATTTCATGTCCACCAGGTACCAGCTGGTAGTCCACACGACTGGCGGTGCTTCCCCACCTCCTCCCCCACAGTTCACATCATGGGAGGAGAAGGCCTTGGCCATTATGCATCCTGAGGGCTTGACAGGAGTACCTGGGGGAGTCAAGTCGGGTAAGTCACAGCAACAAAATTTGCCTGCCAAAATGTTTTGGCATGTATGGTCACTGATCACCTTTCCACATCTACAATGTCACACCATTCAACAGGCAAATATCCACCTGTCCATAAACCCCTTACTGGCCTCCTACATGCTGATGACCGCCTACCAGGGGGAACAACATCTCTTTATAGTGGGTGTGGTACTGGAACTGAGAGTACTACAACTCCCAGCAGACACTGTTCCATTATCACTAATGCCAGAACAGTGTAGCCCAATCCAATTCACCATCTTTACCAACGCCACATTGCAGTGTACCCACCTGAGAGGATTTAAACTGTACAGTGTGTGGATAGGACAGGCAAATACAGCAATGCTATGGTCTGCAGGCACTGGTAATGTCACTCCACTCAGCCAATACTATGTTCTCTGCTACTAGGAGCATTCTCCCTCTATTCAGCCTTTGCCATGTACTCACCTATGGGGTTATCAACTGGATAGGGTGTGGGTAGGACAGGAAAAGAGAGAAATGTCAAGGTCAGCAGGCACTGGTAATGTCAATCCACTCAGCCAATACTGTGTTGTCTGCTACAAGGACCATTCTCCCTCTACTCAGCCTTTGCCACATGCTCACCTATAGAGAAATCAACTGGGTAGGGTGTGTGTATGACAGGCAAAAACAGAAATCTCAGCAGGCACTGGTAATGTCACTCCACTCAGCCAATACTGTGTTCTCTGCTACAAGGACCATTTCTCCTCTAATCAGGCTTAGCCATATACTAAACTATAGGGATATCACCTAGCTAGGGTATGGGTAGGATAGGCAAAGACAGCAATGCCAATGTCAGCAGGCACTGTCTCCTCAATGCAAAACACCTGCTCACTGTGCATTTGTCCTATCACCCTTGTACATCAACTTGCCATGAAAGTCTACTCACCTGAGAGCATGACCTATGTATGCTGTGTGTAGTAGTTGGCGCAACATGACTGTAAATCCCAGGAGGAACAGTCTTTCTAACACCAGTAACCAGGACACTGCCCACAATGACATTGAGCTGCTGTCTGTTAAGTCACAAATTCAGGTTACCTACCTGGGAGGGACCAACATACAGATCATGGTACACTCTGTAATTTGCCTAATTAACTAGATTCATCTTGAGCAGATAATCCAAGATGAAAATAATGTGGGTATGAAGGGCAGCTCAAACTATGTGCCCAATTAATGTAAGACAACTATAAGGTACCAAGATACATCATCTGAATGCTCATGGCAGAAAACATATTCACAGTGCACTGACCACATGATGACAACTGACATATACAACAAAAAGTATTCAGGTCTGCCTGCATAACTGTCTACTAGGTCTTGAGATGACCTAAGCAACATCATGGCAAGCCACTGTTGGAAAGGTGGGAGTCAATGAACAGACATCCAACTGTCAAGATATTCAGACATCCTGTAGCAAGGCAACTTGCAATGGAATTTGACTGTTTCCAAAATGTCTGGTCTATTCGGTAGATAGCAGGTGTGCCTCTCACATAAGGGAAAATGCGAAGCCAATTTGTACATGGCCTTAATCAAATGTCACTGTAAACCGATAGAGGTACATGTCACAATACAACCTGTAACATTCTGTCTCACTTCAACAGGTCTACCTTCCACTGGGTACACAGACACCTATCAAGAGACTTCTGCTCCACCCATGGAAAAAGCCCTCAGTGAGGATTCCACTCCTGAATGTGCTGACATTGAGGATGGCACTGGCTCATCTGGGGAACCTGGTCATATGACACCTGTCAGCCTCACCGTGGCCACATTGACTTCTACCAGCCATGTTGCATCAACATCTCAGGCAACCTGTTGCCCCAAACCTGGGTCCTGAGGACAGAAGCAATAATCTTGTGCCCCTCAGTCCAGGTATCTGAGTTACAGCTAGACACCTCTGACAATGATGGACCTGACCCAGTGGTAGGGGTCAAACTATTCCAAGGGTTCAGGCCCATGGGGGTAGGGTGCATGGGGGGGATGGTGTGGGCCAGAGACATGAAGCTGCTGGAGATGGGTCTGGCCAGGACACCCTCACCCAGGTTTTAGGAGCATACCAACAATCCCAATGGTCATGGGGCTGGTACTCACCAAACTCATGGAGATCAAGCTGCTGCAGATGGATTATCACCATGAAATATCGCAACAGTGGGAGGCCCACAATGCCACCTTGGCCTCCCTAACCAGGGTCCTGAGGGACATGAACAACACCGTGAGCAGGGATTGAGAACCACACCAACCCTTTCTATTGGCCTAGTAACATCTGCCACTTCGACCTCTGTGGCAGTCAGTGGAAGGAAGGCCTGACTTCTGTAGCTGAAGAACCCCCGGCAAGCGTGGATGAAAACCCAAACAACCAGAAGGTACAGATGCCAAGACCTCAATCAATGCCAGGAAGTGATCCCTTCCTGATAGAGCCCCTTTGTGTGCCACAGAATCACTCTGTTGACTGTTCTTCACACACTATCCATTTTTCAGGATAGTAGGACACTGGACTTTGGACTTCAAATATTGAGGCAGCTACTCTAATGATCACAACCATTATGACTGATTCCTTCACTATGTGGCTTTTTTTCAATCAAATTCAATTATTTATGTATAGCACGTGTGAATAAACACAACTAGCACACTTTCAATGCCTAATAGTGATTTTTCATCATTGTGGGATGTACAATGTGAAATACATGAGATGCAAATGAGGTACTCTTAAGATGATAATGTAAGGAGGGATATGTCACAGGCAGTGTCAGGCTGAGGATTACAAGCAACACAACAACACAAGTGGTCACGCACATTATTTTTTTATTTAGACAGTACAGTCCGTAGCCTGTAATATGTCTGGACTGTCATTGCCAAAAATGAGTAAGCATTATTGCTTCTGGCTTCATATCTCAAAGTATCTCAAAGTACCATCCCCCTGTCCACAGAAGAAAGAGCTATGTGAGACCATGTCCTGTATTATAGGCAAACAGATTGGTGGATGTTATCATCACCTCGACCCTTATCACATACCAAAACCAGGTCTATCTAACTTAATATATCCCATGATACAGACAAAGGACAGTACAACAGCCCCTAGTCAGAGACCCATCTTGTTACAATAGTTAGGCATCTAGTGGCATGTTACACACCTGTGTCAATGGCACAGGCACTACGGCCTGCAATGAAGAAACACATCAACATCCACATACAGGGCAAACAGGATCATTATCAGCACAATGTGAAGGGAGAATGGATGGATTGCACAGAATGACATGTTACAAGGCCACATGATCACACATATGAAACCAAATGGACCAACATACTAGGGCACACAGGTCTATTCTGCAGCTCAGATAACTACCCTTCCACTGTCCAGGCAGCCTGGACATGGAACTCACACAACCCAAATTTGAGACAAACAGGATCAATTCCATGCCCCCTTCATATTTCAGACCAGCTACAGCCACCTGCCAATGACACAACCCTGAAATGCCCACATGAGGAAGGCATGGCGAAGTGACCTGGAAGGAAAAAGTTACATACAGGGAGTTCAGGCAGGCAAAGGCATACATGAGACACAAAATTAATGTTAAACTTCTGTTGTTTCTCTGATAGTGCAGGTGTAACTGCCAGAAACAAGAGAGACACATCTTCAAGTGTGATGTAAACAGCAAACCTGGCCTGTATGATGCATAGCATGAGAGGTCCTGTCTCATGGTGACAGAGATACCATTCTCCACACATCCTATCCCCTACAGTAAACCATGCAGTCACAGTAATCACAGAACATCACATATTTACACTCAAGTGAAGTACTGATTGATGAGATCTGCCTGGATGTCTCCACCTTTATCCTCATCACTGTCATCCTCACTTGGCATTTTAGAAGGATCACTCATTGGCATTGCCAGCTCCCCATCATCAGGGATGTATGGGATGTTTCTCCTCAGGGCACGGTGGTGGAACATGCAACAGTCCACAATGATCTTACAAACATTTGTGGGTAAATAGAGGAGGGCTTCACCTGATTTGTCTATACTGCGGAATCTTGCCTTCAGAAACCAAAAGGCCAGCTCCACAACATGCATGTGGCTTCCATGTGCCTAGTTGAAGCATACTTCCCCTGGCATAGTTGGGTTCCTCACTGGTGTGAACAACCAGGGACAGTTTGGGTATGAAGAATCCCCTGTTAGGCAATGCGACATGTGTGCAACCATCAGTCTAGAGCAATGTCTCACTAGCAGCAAATATAGCATACAAACACACATAACATATGTGACTTACCAACCAGCCAGGCCCTCTCTGAGTACAGTTGTGTCATCAGCTGGGGAATTGCGCTGTTCTGCGTGATAAAAGCATCATAGACTGAACCCAGGTATCGGGCACAGACTTGAGAAATCTAGAGGTCCGCCAAACACACTACTTGATCATTGATGAAATGGAAGTATTTCCTATTCCGATAGACCTGTTCATTTTCATGCGGTGGAACCAGGGCTACATAGGTGCCATCAATGGCTCCCACAGCATGTGGTATACGTGCCAAACCACAGAACTCTGCTTTCATGTGGGCAAAACACTCACGTTGAGGAAAATGAATATAGTTGTCCAGGTGCTTCAATATTGCACACAGAACATTCTTCAGCACATAACTGAACACAGCCTGGGACATCCAAGCAGATAGGGCCACCTTGTGTTGGAACAACCATGTGGCCAGGAAGTGCAAAACTGACATGACTTGTACTATGGGTGGTATTCTATTTGGATAAAGTATGGCCTACATCAGATCTGGCTCCAACTGACGACAGAGATCCATGATTGTCCGCCTATCCAGGTGTTAGAGCTGTATTACATGTCTATTCTCAATGGTCTGCAAGTCTGCTAGTGGATGGTACACAGGACGGTGTCTGATCCTTCTCCTCCCAGGGTAACTATGTGGGCCAAAAAGAAAAAAAAGGCAGTCTCTCAATGTGTCCCTGGCAATTTACATAATATATGTCAGACATGAAATGGGTCCTATTATGTGGGTACCTGTAAACATGATACACAACACACACCAGGGATAACGCTTGCACGTTTGTGAAACTTTGATGCCTTGCTTATCTACATATGTATACAAAATCTTTATCTAGTCAGCTACCTCACATCCAAATTACTCCATAAACTGCCTGTGATTCAATGTCACAAATCCTGGATTACATATGTGGTAGAGGGTGGTGGCTGTACCCCCAGTAATGTCACATCTGCAGGACCACATTATGATGGAAACAATTGGCTACATGACAGGACAAGGCCAGCACTCAATATTTCCATCATTTTTTTACTTGTGACACATCAAAATATATTGTGTAATTGCATTGCATACCTCTAAAATGGCGGCTGCCTGACCTACTCCACTGAACATTAGGAACTGCCAGAGACCGGCGGAAGTCATCATGGCAGTAGGCGGATGCTACCACTATGGACACTGCCTTAGGATGACATTGCTGACTGTGGAGTTCTTAGGCTTATGACAGCATCTGCCGGCAGTGATGGTCATGTACGTCAGATGCCCACCGTAAATTCCATCCAGGGACTGACAGGCCAGATCCAGCAAAGCAATGCGTCCTGCAGGGCATTCACGGTGCAATCTCTGGCCTACAGAGATCATTTCAGGCTCTGTCCTCCACACTGACGGCAGCCAGTCACCCATTATCTTCTGTCCCCCTCCATCTTTCTCTTCCCAGTCCAAATCCACCTTTCCCCGACCCTCCCAAAGCACACAGACAGATTCACATGCATCCACCTCATCAGACCCTAACATAAGCACCACAAGACACACCACAGGCAGGCACGCAAACAACATCCATCTGCAGATACAGCAACAGTCACAATTTCCCTGACACGCCCCAGCCCCCCAAACACACACACAACATCTGTCATACCTACAGACACCACATGGGCCGTCACTGATCCGGCCACCACAACTATCATATTCAAAGACACCACCTCTGCAGACCCTCAGACATCACCCCAGTCACCACACCTGCAGACACTACAGACATCAGCACACAGCACATCATCCATACCTGCAGTCACCACCCCAACAGACACCTACCCACACACCATGGCATCCCCCAGCACCTCTACCACCCAGCCCCAAACACATAACGGCCTCATTCATCCACCAGACACCCACCACACCCAAGCAAACCTCCCACAAATACTCACCCAAAACAGCTACACCTATACATCAGAAAACCACTCCCTCAACCTCCACATCCCGTCAAATAAACTTTTCCTCTGTGAACTTGGCCATACCCTGTTCTTGGCCCCAACGTATTGCTCCCAAATGGTCTGTTTCCCTTCCCAAGGCCATCCCTTCCACCTTCAATGCCTCACATGCCCCCCTTGCAAGCACCCATGCCCGTCCCCACCAAAAAGAAGTCAACCCCTCCCCAGAAGGTTATTCCCACCCAAGCCAAAACCCATACCCCCTTCCAAGCTCAAACCCTATCACCACTCCCGCACCACCAATAATCCCTGAAGTGCCTGCCCCCTTGATGACCCTACCTGTAGGGGTTACATGGCAGTCAGGAGTCAAGTAGGGCCCACGACTGGGCCTTTTAGGCAGACATTTTTGGACTAGGCTATGGCCTTGGACTATAAAAACTATCTTCAATAAACCCAACCAGTTGCTGGTGTTTTGGATACACCTTTGTCCTGCATTTCTTTCCCTAGCTTTCTGCTGCACCTGGCTGACATTGATTGTGTGACTGTAGTTGTGTGTGTTTGGCCTGCCTGCTGCTCCATGTGGTGTATTTTGAAGTATGTGAGTTTGTGTGCAGTGCTGTTGTCCCCCAAACAAAGGGTGTATGTTGTGTTGTGGGTATGTGTGCATTGCTGCAATGTTGGTGGAATGGCACTGTGTTGTATTTGTAGTGGTATGTGTATCTTTTTGTGTTCTGGGATGTGGACATGTATGGTGAATGACTTGTCCCTTGATATGGCTATTGTCTACATGTGTCTATTGTCTACATGTGGTGTGTGTGTTCTTGAGTTTTAACAGTGCAGACCTGGAGTATGTTGTGTTGTGGTGATTTGCCTAGCATTTGAATGCACATGTGTCCATTTAGGTATGGGTCCCTTGCAGCTGGTTGGTGTAGGGTATGTCACATGAAGTGTGAGCTGTGGGTGCTTTGTTGCCATGCCCTTCCCCTCTTGTATGACTGTGCAAGACAATTGATATTGGTATTTCTTGTCCCTGATATTCAATTGTGAGCAACTGCTGAGATCATGTTGTTTGGTGCCTTGTTAAACATGAGATGTGTCCCAATGTAGCCTTCTTCCAAGTATTGTCCTGATGCTTCCAGCTGTACAGGTGTTGTTGTGGTGGTGCGCTTTGTGCCTTTTGTCTATTTGTCTCTGTTTGCATTGGGCATGGTATTGTTGGTCCATTGTGCTGTAAGTGTGTGTGATGTGTATGTCGATAACAGTGTAGTTTGATGGTGGTGTTGTGTGTGTGTGTCATGGCAGATGAATGTATATGTGTGTTGTAAGTATGGCCAATCCCTGGCGATTGTTAGGTGTGAGTTTGTGGAATGAATTTGTATATGTGCATTAGTTGTGTTGTTGTTGCTGTGTGCGTGTGTATGTTGTCTGGCCCTCATTGTCTCTGACCCTGTGTTATGTAGCCATGTGTATATGTGTGGTATTGCCATGTAGTGTGTGTGTGTGCTGGCTAAAGTGTGCATGTTGTGAATGTGTGTGTTTTTCTGTTGCAGTACGTGTGTCTGAAAAGATAGGTGTAGCTGCTGGCCTTGGCGTTCACCCTTATATTGTGTTTGGTAGCGGTATAAATTTGTTATACATGTAAAGGATACAGGTATGTGTGTGTACTTACAGTTGGTGTTGTCAACATCAGCATTGTACCCCTTCTCTTTTGGCAAGCAGGATCAGCGGCATGACATTTAGGAATGGCTCCATAATGGTTTTGGACATGTATAGATGTCTGCAGGTGAATGTCTCCCTTTAAACTGCTTGTTTCTGCCTTCTGCTACATGGTGGTTGGACCACGGCGGTCATATTGGCAGTGTGCAACCTTGTAATAAGTCCAGCGGAAACATGGTCTTTGTCAGCCTGTCTGTGCTCCCTGGCTGTGGCAGCAGACCGCTCAGTCTTCTATTTCCTTGGCTGCCAAACTCAAAATACAACAGTCTGCTCCACAAGTCTGTTGGCGGTTGGACCACCACTACCAACACGGCGGTCCCGGGACTGCCAAACTCCTAAACAGTCCCATAGTTCCTTGAGATAACTATAACTAGTGAATTTCAGTAGTTTTAGGATCAAATCTGTTTATTGCTTTTTTTTAAATGAGATATGCGTCGGGACCCTGTCCGTACCCCAGAGAGCTAGGTGCAGCTGCAGCGCTGCGTTAAGTGCTAGAGCCATCTGCCTCCCTTTTAGAGATCTTAAAGGAAAAGTAAGGGGATTGGGCAGCCCCAATAAAATGTACGATGGGAGTCTCGGGATCTTTACTTGGAACGCTGTATCAATATCTTCTATAATGTTTTCCCAATATCGGTGTAGCTTGGGGTAGTGCCAAAGCAAATGCACAAGTGTGCCTGTAGCTCCGCACCCCCTCCAGCAAAGGTCTGACTTATCATGGTCCTATGCATGCAACCGAGTGTAGTACCAGTATGAAGCGATTTTATATGATGTCTATGTCCCTGCTGCATCATATGCTGTGTGGTGAATTCTATAGAATATGCTGTCCCATTCCTCATCCGAGAGCTCTCTCTCCAGCTCCCTCTCCCATCTCAACTGACCCTTTGACTTAGGCGGGCGGTTTTCCCCTTGTAGAAGCCGATAAAGTTCTGAGATGATTCTCTTATCATCCTTCTTTAGGAACAGCCATTTCTCAAATGGCGTAAGTGGCCTATCTATTAAAGCTCTGTTCGCTGGCAAGAGAACCCAGTGCCGGACCTGATAGTACATCAACCTATCCGCCTCCACTAGGCCATAAGCCTCTCTCATCTGGTCAAAGGACAACACCCCATGCTCATCGAAAAGACTTCCTACCCTCCTACAGCCCCCTTCGTCTCAGGGCTTCCAAACAGAGTCTAGGCTCGAAGTCAGGGTTCGCGCCTATGGGGGTCATCGGGGTCGGAAAAGAAGTCAGCCCTAAACGGCAAGCCACTGCATCCCACACGCGTAACGTTGTTCCGGTAATCGGGGAAGAATAAAGACCTCCAGCCCTGTGCCGGCGCCAGAGCCAAGGCTCCTTCCATCTATGAGAGCCTGCCACCGCCTGGTCCATGAAGCACCAGTGTTTCTCCGTGAGTGGACGACTCCACTCCACAAGAAAGTGCAGCTGTGTTGCCTGGAAATATCTCAAAAGACACGTAATCGCCAATCCCCCACTACCCTTGGGGCGATATAAAACCTGCCGCGGTAGACGCGCCGGCCGACCCTCCCATTTAAATCTCAGGACCGCCGATTGTAGAGTAGCAATCGTCCAGGGAGGTGGGGTTAATGGGAGCACCTGAAACATCTATAGTATTCACGGCAAGACTGTCATCTTGACCGCAGCCACCCTACCCAGCCAAGACAGCTTATGTCTCCCCCACAAGTCCAGGTCCCTCTGTATATCGCGAACCAGCTTTGTGTAGTTCAGGCTCACTGTTTTTGCGGCAGACGTTGCCAACTCAACCCCAAGATAGGAAAGACGCGAGGATGACCAAATAAAGGAATATCGAGCTCTCAAGTCCTCCTCGTGATCAGAACTCAAAGACAGACTAAGGACCTGAGACTTCTGAATGTTCATTTTAAATCCTGAAACCTGGCTAAACTCAACTCAACTAGTATCTCCATAAGCGCAGGTAAAGAGGTCGCTGGCTCCCCAAGGGTAAGAATCACGTTCTCTGCGTATAGAGTAATAAGATGGTGATCTCCGCCAAATTTCACACCAGAAACACAAGGGGCTGTCCCGCAAGCGCTGTGCGAGGGGCTCCATGTATAACGCAAACAGGAGAGGGTAAAGCGGACATCCCTGTCTGGTCCCACGCCCGACCGGAAACGGCGTAAAGAGCACGCCATTAACTCGAACCGCCACTCTAGGGGACCGATAGGTGCATTGGATCCAAGATCTAAAGCCCGGGCCCAGGCCGAAGCGCTCCAGGACCCGGAAGAGATATGGCCAATGAACCCTATCGAACGCCTTTTCGGAGTCAACAGAGCAGATAAGCACCTCTCTGCGAGATCTATCCATTTTATCTAGCAGATGCAGAAGTCACTTCGTATTATCGCCACACTGTCGGTTTGGAATAAAACCTGACTGATCCGGATCAATAAGACCCGGCATATAAGGATTGAGGCGGTAGGCAAGAATCCCCGTAAAAAGTTTGGCATCTATATTCAGAAGCTAAATCGGCCTATATGAAGCACACTCCTCTGGGTCCTTGCAAAATTTATGTATAACAGCAATGGTAGCGTCCAACATACTCAGCGTCAGGGTTCTCGTCATCCGAAAAGAATTGAAAAGCCTCACGAGAAGCGGGGCGAGCTCCACACAAAAGGTCTTATAAAACAATGCTGTGAACCTGACAGGGCCGGGGGACTTCCCACTCTTTAGGTGGGAAATCGCCAATATAACTTCTTCTGGCCTTATCTGCTGGTCTAACTGGGACGCCTCCCTCTCACCAAGACGAGTGATTGCTATGCCCTCTAAATATGAATCCAGGGCTGCGTCGTCCCGCTCATCCGCCGCGTATAAACCCCGGTAAAACCCCTCAAATGCCTCAGCAATCTGGTCACTCGTGCAGGCTTCTCCATCGGAAGGAGAATGAACCAATTTGACCGCAGACGCCGCGCGCTGCGCTCGCAACCGGTGCGCCAATAGCTTTCCGCATCTATTGCTCCCAATATAGTATTTGTGCTTAAGTCGTACTACTGCGTACTCCGCCCTATCCCAGTCCAGTCGTTTCAGCTGTTGCCTTGCCCTCTCAAACTCTCGCCAGATTCTAGGCACTGCTGCTTGCTCCTTCTCTCCTTCCTCCTCCAGCGGGGCAATCTCCTCCCGCCGGACCCAGATTCAAGTCCGAGCCCCGAGTGTCCCCCTCCAGGCCCAGGATCGGGTGAGCCTCAGATACCGACTTCACCTGGCGAAGCTGATCCTACCAGCGGAAAACAAGGCTGAACGGGTGGCCCCATGTATAGGACACGGCATGGGCACGCAAGTGCTCTGTGATAGGTTTAAACTCCCGCCGTCGCTGTAAGGTCCGAACCGACAGGTCCTGGTATAATTGCAAGTGATGGCCTCTAAAGTGGACCTGCGGGAGATTGCGTGCCCGTTGCAAAATGCTTTCTTTCAGCCCATAGTTGTGGATGCACGCCAGGATATCTGGCGGGCGGTCCCCGGCCCCGCCAGCTCGGCCCACACGATGTACTCTATCCAGGACGATCTCCTGGGATGGCTCCGATCGGCGCTCCTCTAATGCGGATATTGTGTCTGCGCGAGCGGTTCTCAAGGTCCTCCACTGTCATCTGAAGGAGGTCCTGCTGTTCCCGCAAGCGTATAACCTCCTGCTGCAGGACTGCCACCTCCTCGTCGCGGACCGCTTCCCCATCCTCAACCTGGGTTATCCGCTCACCCACGGACGTAAGCTCCACTCGCAACTCCTTCACCTCATGCGATATATCTTTGCGGAGTTCCTGCAGGTCCCCACGGAGCGATTCAAACAGGGAGGTGAGGAATCCCTTAGTGACAGGGGCCGCCTCATCCTCTGATGTCTCCCTCCTTGCCTCAGGGGACCTTGCAACTGGCACCGGGCGTCCCCTCGTCAACATGTCCCTTACCGACTTGTCCCGCTTGGGCTTGGAGGTCGCCATCTCCTCTACCTTCCGGCAGCTACAGCTCGGGTATTCCAGCCGGTCCTCCACACGCCAACCCCGGGCGACGTACTCCCCTGGGCGGGCCCCTCACCAGCAGCCATCAGCCTCTCCTCTGCAGGAGACTCCGTAGGGCCACTCCCAGAGACAGCTCGATTCTATGCCAGATAAAGGCCACCATGTGCCTCCTGCACCGCCAACCGGCCTCCAAGGCCCACTGCGTCCTCGCCACAGCCGAACACAGCTGTTCCAGGGGGTCTTAGCTCTTTTGCCGTCCTCTCCGGAGTCTCCGCCAGCAGAGCCCAGCAGGCAGGCCCAGCCGTCTCTCCACTTGGGCGCAGGGCTCACCGCCGAGGCCCCTCCGCAAGCCCGTCTCCCCAGGGAGGCCCGGCCCCCACCAAGGGCACCGCCGTACTCCTGCTGCCTCCCGGCAAGCCTCCAAACTCAGGGCCCGCTGTCCAGCGTGGGCCGCGGGCTGCCGCCTCCACCCGCCGTGAGTGCCGGCCCAACACACGTGGGCCCGCTTGCGCCGCTGATCGGCCGCGGGCACCCTCAGTGCTCGGGCCCCCGGTGCCCGGCAGCTCCAGGCATCCTGTCTGGGCCTCAAGTGCCCTCCCGATCGGGGTCGGGCCGCAAATACTGGGCCTAGGCGGCGGAGCTCGGACCAACGCGTCTGCTCACGCCGCCATCTTGGCCACGCCCCCAGTAGTTTTGCTTAACATGTTTTTATTGACTTTTTCACCTACCTTTACTATGCCTTTCACCTTTTGTTCTACCCGTGAATTTCTAAATTATGTTTTTTTAAATAAAGTACAATATTATTACCAGACCTGTCTATAAAGTCAGTTTAACCTTTGCTTTTTTCAGTGAATTTTTAGGTTTTTTGAAGTACAGTAAGATTTTATTACCATGCCTAATGCAAGCCCCGCACCTGAGGCCAGGCACTGTGTCCAAACCCTCGGGGCAGCCATCCCCAAGTCACGCATGGCCTTCAGCTGTGTCCGGTGTGGTGTTGGCTACATCCAGGGCCCTGCATTTAATCCTCAAAGGTGTCTAACCTCTATGGGTGCCCATGGCCAAATATAAGAGGTGTCATTTGAAGTAAGACTGAGCTTCTGACTTTGTGAAAGAGCCAGCATACCAAAATAAAAAAGTGGGCATATTAGCTTTATGAAAGAGTCAGCGTGCCAACATATATAAAGCACATGAATTGTCTTTGTCAAACGTGTCCAATAAGTATGATAAATTGTACATTTCATTAATCCACACAGTTAAATATTTTGTAAATAAGACTGTCATAAAAAAGAAACAGTTTTTTAAGATAAACAAACACTTCTTCTAGTCTTTATAAAAAAGAATCAAACTACAAAGTGTAGCTATAAAACCAACCACTAGGGAGTCTGCTCTATGGCTGAATGGCACAAAGCTCCAGCTAGAAATGCTTTGAAAAAATATGGTAAGCTCTCCTGGGGTCATGGATTTAATGACCCAGGTGGCTCACAGTTTTCTAAACATTGTTAGGTCACTGCTGCATTCGCTTTAATCCACCTCAATAGTACAAACATGCTTGTTGGTGTCCCTCTACTTTTAGAGACACCACCAGGCTCAAAAGATGGATGAAAAGCCCCCACAATGCATCATGGGTTTTTTCTTGCACAGAACAGTGAATAACAAATGAGCAGCTCCTGGTGCCCAATTGGGATACCTAGATCTTTACTTTTTAGGGGAGCCCCAGGCACCCATGGCCCCCACGGCTCTCCTCCAGCACCCTCCTGGGTGCCAGTAAGGGGCGGCAATTCTTTCTTTCTTTTTTATTTTTAATATTGTGGAGGGAGGCATGAGGCTGTCCTCCTGAGCCACATCTGGCCCTTTGGACACTATCGTATGGGGAGAACTACATAAAAAGAGGAGCAGCATACAGCCTCTGAGCCTTTACATTCTCCGGGGACTTCATTCTCTGAAACAATATAAATTTTTAAGGGGAGGAGGTGCTCAGGTACTGTAGTTCTCATTTCCAAGGCCATACTCATTTTTAGGAATAGGGTGTTCCTGACCACGCTCCCCATCCTTTGGGGTCTAATGTGGGTGTCGTGGTGCCCACCAGAAAACCCACTACATACATACAACTTGAGGGTCTGTGTGGGGAGGCACAGGCAGGGAAAACTGTGTGCTGCTTCTCAGTGGGAGCATTTTTGCTGCTCTTCTGGGTTGGGAGTACACTTTTCTTTCCTGTCTGAGCTTTTGCAGGCAGGGAAACTGTGTCCCGGGAGGGGGCTCCCTGGGACACAACAATGGAGCCGGACCCAGATATGCTTCCCGGGACCGTGCTCCACCACCTTTTTTTAAAAGAGGCCTTGGGGGATGGAATCCTTGGGGTATTAGGAGGCTCAAGAATGGGTGCCATGTGTCTCCCTCCCTTTGTTAATTATCTTGTCCCTGTGAGATGGGGTCCTGAGGGTCTTTGGAGGCTCAGGGACAGGGTCTGTATGCCCCGTCCCCTTTAATTTTCAATCGGCCCTGTGTGGATGAGGTCAGCAGAGCCTCAGAGAGGCTTGGTGAGGGGCAGTCTGTGCACCTTCCCCTCTAATTTATCATCGGTCTTGGGGAATGGTCCCCCGGGGCGTCCTAGAGGCTTGGGGAGGTGGGCCCGGTGCCTACCTGGGATGGGTGAAGCAAGGGAACCTGCAATTTTTAAAACGTTTTGCTGCAGGTAAGCAGATCTTCTGCTAATTAGTGACAAAATAAAAGAAATGTTTTGGGACCCAGAAGTCAACCAGGAATAAGAGGGCAGGGCATCTCTACCCTGACCCCTTATATATTTTTATAATATTTTTCAAGACTCAGGACTGAGTCCAGGCTGTAAGATGGCTGCTGCAGCATCATTGTTGGAGTGGTGGCAGCAAATCAGATCTGATCCTGAGATCTGCCAACCCATTGCACTATCCGCAGTCTGAAATGCACAAGGCCTTTGAGGCATATTTTTTGATGAGAAAAATGTGCATGCATGGTGGGGGCGTCATTTATAGATACCTTACGGCCTGAGTTATAGTTACGTGAGATAACGATAACTAGTGGGAAAAAAAATAATATATATATATATATATATGTATGTATATATATATATATATATATATATATATATATATATATATATATTTATACATATATATATTTATTGAAAACCACTTGGGGCAAACACCAACGTGTTTTGACTCTGAACAAGTCTTGCTCATGTTGAGTCCATCATTAGTATCTACATGTTGTACAGTCCCCTCCTGCCTTTCAAGGAGCTTTCTGGGATACATAGTCCTGTGGAGAAATTGAGAAACAAATTATTTAATTGCAGCAAATCACATTAAAAAACTTGAAAGAAAATATTGCAGTGGGAGCCAAAGTTGCAGAAAATGAAGGGTATAAAGGATATGCTACATCCAGCACTGGGTGACAATAGCTAACAGAGTCCCTGCATCAAAACCTGGAGGGACTGACCAGCTGACCAGTGGCTAGTGGTCATTTTTTGATTTGAAACGGTTGCATTCTGGGAGTTGGAGTCCTAACCTTCAAGGAGTGATTCAGAGCTTCTGGAACCTTGGGGTGAGCTTTGGACTCCTAAAGGACCTTCAAAGACCTTAAGGAAGAAGACATTTAGAGACGTTTGGAGAACCTTTGGAAAAAAGCTCCATAAAGGGACCGAACCGCTGTGGTGAGTCAAACTGGCTTACTTCAACGTGACCCGGCCTGACTTGCAAGTTCCTCCCGCTAAAAAGCTCCAGAGCCCAAGACTTCCACGATTTCACCAGGGGCTCCTGGAAAGGTAATCTGATGACCTTGCATCAAAATTGGATTACTGTGGAGGGTCGCCCACCGGCAGAGGGAAAAAGCTAAAAAAAAGTGACAAAGTTTGAAGGTAAAAAGTTGACAGGGACTTCCCGCACAGCATATCTGAGGAGGGCTCCAAGAACATCGGATCACGATTCCGCTTTGGCCGGATGAAGATTTTCACCCCAAAAAATGGTCTAAGCCCGAAGGTAGAATTCTTCACCGAGGTCTCCTGCAACGCATATCCAAAGAGGGCTCCAGGAAAGTCAGATCAGATTGGTGACTTCGTACCACTGAAGAAAATCTTCAAGAACAAGACTAAGGGCCTCATTATGACCCTGGCGGGCGGCGGAGGCCGCCCGCCAGGATCCCGCCCTCCATTATACCGCTCCGCGGTCAGAAGACCGTGGAGGGTATTAAGAGTTTTTCCCTGGGCTGGCGGGCGGTCTCCAAAAGACCGCCCGCTAGCCCAGGGAAAAACTCCCTTCCCACGAGGATGCCGGCTCGTAATCGAGCCGGCGGAGTGGGAAGGTGCGACGGGTGCAGTGGCACCCGTCGCGTATTTCAGTGTCTGCAAGGCAGACACTGAAATACTTTGCGGGGCCCTCTTACGGGGGCCCCTGCCGTGCCCATGCCATTGGCATGGGCACGGCAGGGGCCCCCAGGGGCCCCGCGACCCCCCCCTACCGCCATACTGTTCATGGCGGCTTTCCCGCCATGAACAGGATGGCGGTAGGGGGGGTCAGAATCCTCATGGCTGCGGAGCGAGCTCCGCAGCCATGGAGGATTCACACGAGCAGCGGAAAGTCAGCGGGAGACCGCTGACTTTCCGCTTCTGACCGCGGCTGAACCGCCGCGGTCAGAATGCTCGTTGGAGCACCGCCAGCCTGTTGGCGGTGCTCCCGTGGTCGGTGGCCCATGCGGCCACCGGCCGCCAGGGTCAGAATGACCCTCTAAGGCCCTTATTTATACTTTTTGGTTCAAAACTGCACTAACGCAGTTTTGCACCAAAATGTTTAGCACCGGCTTGCACCATTTCTGTGCACCAGCCGGGTACCATATTTATGGAATGGTGCAAGTCGGTGCAAAGGGTAGGCTAGAATATAAAAAATGACTTTAGTCGGGTGGGGCTGGCGGTATAGAAGAAGGGGATTTAGCACCAAAAAATGACTTTAGGCAGGTTAGAGTAAAAAAAAAAAAAACTCTAACCAGATTAGCTTCATTTTATGGTGCTAAACCTACCATGCCACATAACTCCTGCCTTAGAAAAGGCAGGAGTCATGCCCACCACCCCAATGGCCAGCACAGGGGACAATGGTCACCTGGGCATGGCCATTGCACCCAATGCCAGGTGTGGAGGCCCATTTCAGGGCCCCCATATGGCACTGTAAAAAATAAAATGCAATACTTACCTGTAGTTATCTGTACTTACCTGGGATGGGGTCCCCCATCCTCCCCAGTTCCTCTGGTGTGGGTGGGGGTGTCCCTGGGGCCTGGGAAGGGCACCTGTGGGCCTGCCCTGACCCAGGAGTTCAAAAAGAGGGCAAAGCAAGCTTTGCACCATTTTTTGACCCCTCCTCCTCCTGTGCACCATTTTTGCACAGGAGTATAAATATGGCGTTACAGCCATGGAGTCATTTTTTGTACGGAAACGCATACCTTGCATCTCATTAAGGCCAGGTAGGTTTCCACTTCCAAAAAATGACTTTAACTCCATAAATTTGGCGATAGACGGGTCTAGCACCAAAGTATAAATATGGAGTTAGTTTTCCATTGAATTAGAGTAAAAATAAAAATGTGTCTGATCCCAGATGGGGCAGTCGCCCAGGGTCCCCCCCAACCCAAAGTCCTGGGGAGCCAGTCCCTACAATTAGAAAACAGGGGTCCCCAAGAAAAGGGAAGAAAAAAAAGAAGGGTAGGTGATCAGTATAGGGAAAGGTGCGGAAGACATTGTGACGTGAAGGGTTAATTAGCTTGAACAGTGTAGATGAGCGTGATGCCTGCCGAAGCCAGAGCAACGTGGAAGAAATTCACGATGTTCGCTTTCAAGCTTGTTTTCTTTTGAAATTCCGTAGAGAAACTTATTCGAAGCTGCATGTGTGAGAAACAGGCTGTGAAGGAGATTCAGTCTCAACCTTGAGAACGAGACCACAGTAAAAGATGGAATGAAAACAATGGCCAGGGAATGGCAAGGCAGCCAAGAGATATGTACTGATAACATAGCTAGAAAATACTGGAAGGGGATAGAATCCAAGCTTCAGGTTACTTAAACACTGAAAGGTGGGTGAGGGAATTGAAACTCGCAGATGGAGTTGTGAAAGATGCCATGGCCCAGCGCTGCCTCCCTGTTGTGCTGACCGTGATGCTTGAGGGGGAGAGAGGTCCAAGCAGGCGGTAGAGGGCTTCCCAGCATTTCGTGGACTAAGTTAAGTTCCACACAGGGATGAAAGGCTTTTGTTTCTCTGCTCTAATATTATGACTGATTATTTATGCTTGCACTGTGTTTATAACCTGAAGTATTCAGCTCGTTTATATTTTGCTTTCTAAACCTCGTAGTATGAACCTGCTACAGTAACTGAAACATGCATTTTGGTGTGCAGTAAATCAAAGCTTATCTGAAGTATTCAGTTTGTTTACATTTTGCCTCCTGAACATCGTAGTGAGAGCCTGCTGCAGTAATTGAAACATGCATTTTGGTGTGCAGTAAATCAAAGCTTATCTGAAGTATTCAACTCATTTATATTCTGCTTCCTGAACATTGTAGTGTGGTGCATCTTGGTATACAGTTAATCAAAACTTATATCTGTCAATGAACTCTTTGCATATATATATGCATAGATGCTCTTTGTAGTGTACTTATATATAAATAGATGCTTTTCATTGCTATTCTTAATCTACTATTGTTAATGTGCTAAATGCCTACATTTACCTGCAATTCTAGTAAAGCTAAATTGTATTTATAATTGGCGTGTGGTCCTTCATGGAGCGTCCTTATTGACTTATACCGAACAGGTGTCAACCAGTCACCTGGATAAGACAGTAGGCCACTCTTTAAGAGAGTTCCAGTGAGCCCAAGGCCTTCTGTCCCAGTAGGAGGCGATCCCAGAAGTGGCACAGGTGATGCCTCACCTGACTCCAAGGAAGTCCTGAAAACTCAGACAGCTGTCCAACTGCAGGGTATTGCCCCTGCACTGACAAAACGGAGAGTGGAAGGAGGGTGTCTGCCACATGATGTGGTAGCCCCCCCTCTAAACAGCAAGAGGGGAACTAGGATCCCACAGTTGCCCCTCAAGCAGCTCACCCACCTGTCAGTGGAGAGCTTAAGGTGTGGTTCTGGGTTCTGACCGTTGTCAGTAGCCTCTGCTGGGTGCTGGCCTTCATAGCAGCAATGCACTTGGCCTGGGAGACAGACACCAGGGCCAAAAGCAAAGTAAGTCCCCATACCCTGTTGGGCATGTTCAGGTTGCTCAAGTGTTGGGTGACCTCTTTGGGTAAGCTAGGGGTTGCCCTAGCAAACTTAGGGATGGGGAGGTGGGCACCTCACTAACCAAGTTGGGAGAGAGAGAGGAGCCCCCCCCCCTAAAGGGAAGTTTGAGTTTAAGATGGGTCCTTTCACCTCCCGCTTGCTGTAGCTGAGCAGGGCTCCATTGCGGTTGGCCTCAATCTTTAACTTTGCCCCAGTCTAGTGTGACCAGATTGGCGCTTTTAGTTTCTATGCGCTAGAAAACATTGATTCTTTAAAAATTCATATCCCCAGTTCCCCTTATCTACTTTAATTGTTTTGTTGTCACATTATTAAAGATAATAATATAATTTATTTTTATAAATTGGTGTTGGAGTTTCATTGTGTTTTGTGTTTTGCCAAACTTCCAACGGTTGTTCTGGGTTTAATTTGTTGAGACCTAACTGGACCAAAGTGGGAGTTAGTGGCCTATTGCTAGGTGTAGGTACTTACCTGCCCTTACCAATAATCCACTTTCCAACAATTACACTAAAGTCCTCTATCATGGACACTACCCTAATGACAGTCTCTAGAAGGCAGCACAGGCATTCTGTAGCCCAAAGGGAAAAATTGGAAACTGAAAGTGTGCCTCAGTGGTAGAAAATGCAAGTATCTCCTTGACTGCTTAACATAGGCATATCTGCTAGTATCCAGATGTCATATCAAATGTACTGCACTACTTGACAACCACTAATCTGTCAATGAGCTCATCAGTTCTGGGAACGGAGTGAGCATTATTTTTAGGGACCACATTGAGACACCTATATTCCATACAGAACTGCAGTTCTGGGTTCCCCTATTTTAGAGTAGTCTTTGATACCTATGCCACAGCATTAGGCCAAGGATTTCTAGAAGATTCAATCAACCCCAGGGACAATAGTGTGGCTACTTCCTCATTGATGCATGGCCTTTCCCTGATAACCTGTGTATCTTTTTTTGGCAGGTGAGCTTTACTTTCTTTTTTACTGAGCAGATGTAAAAAGAATATAAACCATGACATGTGGAAAACCAGATTGGGTGGTATTTGCAGTACAATTCTTCAGATGATACAGCTTTACAAGTGCCATAGACATGGGGAGGCTATTATCCATACAGAAGCAACTTCATATTCCTGTCCTCAATACTCCTTCCTCTGCTTCATTCAGCCCATAGTCATTTTGGGTTCAGTTTTAGAGGAAAGGTAACACTCCCTTTTTGTCTTCAATTTCTGCTACATTCAGTCTCTTGGAATCTTTTCTTTTGGTCTAATGCATTACTTTTCAAAATAGTTGTTGCTTGATGGAAGGTAGCCACCACTATTTTGTTTCTTTGTTTTTAGTAGTTGATGAATAGGGTGGAGTTAGGAGTAGGGACCGTTGTAGGATTAAGTTGTTTTAGTAAATTATTTTGGCACATTTTAACGATAGTGGAGACCTGGAATGGAAAATAAAGTTCTTGTTATTTTGTGAATCTTGCAAATACTTATCATTTTTCTGCATTGTTGTCTTTCTGTTTGGGTATAGTCTGCCCTGCACTAGTGTAGGAGGCTGGCCTGGCTTGTAGTGTGTACCAGAGGTACTTACACCTTGTGCGAGGTCCAGTTATCCCTTATTAGTGTAGAAGAGGTTTTTCTAGCAGAGTAGGCTGATAGAAGGTAGCTATGGCAAAGCAGCTTAGGCTGAACTAGGAGACATGTAAAGCTCCTACTATACCACTGGTGTCATATGCACAATATCATAAGGTACTTTATTTTTATGACAATATGCCAAAAGTATCTCAGTGAGTACCCTCAGTATGATGATAAGATATATACACAAGATATATGTACACAAACCAAAATTATGCAGATAATAGCAAAAGGAAGTAATGCAAGCAATGTAAAGTTACAGGAGATTGCAATAGGAGCACATAGGTATAGGGGCAACACAAACCATATACTCCAAAAGTGGAATGCGAACCGCAAATGGACCCCAAACCTATGTGAACTTGTAGAGGGTCGCTGGGACTGTAAGACAACAGTGAGCGTTAGAAAAATAGCCCACCCCAGACCCTGAAAGGTAGGTGTAAAGTGCACCTACTACCCCCAGAGAGCACAGAAGTCGTGATAGGGGGATTCTGCAGGAAGAACAACACCAGCAATGCAACAACAGTGGATTTCTGGCCCTGAGTACCTGTAAGACAAGGGAACCAAGTTCAAGAGTCGCGACAGTGTTGAGAGTGGGCAGGAGCCCAGGAAATGCCAGCTGAGGGTGCAAGGAAGCTGCCACCTGTTGGGAGAAGCTTGGTGTTCTGCAAGAACGAAGAGGACTAGGAACTTCCCCTTTGGAGGATGGATGTCCCATATTGAGAAGAAGCTTGCAGAGGTATTCCCACCCAGAAATACCGCAAACAAGCCTTGCTAGCTGCAAGGGTCACGGTTAGGGTTTTTGGATGCTGCAGCAGCCCAGGAGGGACCAGGATGTCGCCACTTGGATGAGGACACAGAGGGGGCACACAGCAACATAGGGAGCCCTCACAGAAGCAGGCAGCACCCGCAGAAATACCTGAAAAGGCACTTAGAAGAAAAGTGAACCGGAGTCCACCCAAAGTCACAAAAGGGAGTCCCACAATGCCGGAGGACAACTCAGAAGGTTGTGCACTGCAGGTTAGAGTGTCGGAGACCCAGGCTTGACTCTGCATGAAGGAAATCCTGGAAGAGTGCATAGGAGCCGGAGCAGCTGCAAATCACGTGGTACCCAGCAATGCAGTCTAGCGTGGGAAGGCAAGGACTTACCTCCACCAAACTTGGACTGAAGAGTCACTGGACTATGGGAGTCACTTGGACAGAGTAGCTGAGTTCCAGGGGCCACACTCGTCGTGCTGAGAGGGGACCCAGAGGACCGGTGATGCAGTCTTTTGTTGCCTGCGGTTGCAGGGGGAAGATTCCGTCGACCCACGGGAGATTTCTTCAGAGCTCCTGGTGCAGAGAGGAGGCAGGCTACCCCCAGAGCATGCACCACCTGGAAACAGTCGAGAAAGCCGGCAGGATGAAGCGATACAAGGTTGCTAGTAGTCGTCTAGCTACTTTTTTGCGGTTTTGCAGGCGTCTTGAGCAGTCAGCGGTCGATCCTTTGGCAGAAGGTGAAGAGGGAGATGCAGAAGAACTCTGGTAAGCTCTTGCATTCGTTATCTGGTGAGATCCCCAAAGCAGAGACCCTAAATATTCAGAAAAGGAGGTTTGGCTACCTAGGAAGGAGGATTGGCTACCAAGAGAGGTAAGAGCCTATCAGAAGAAGCCTCTTACGTCACCTGCTGGCACTGGCCACTCAGAGCAGTCCAGTGTGCCACAAACACCTCTGTTTCCAAGATGGCAGAGGTCTGGGACATACTGGAGGAGCTCTAGGCACCTCCCTTGGGAGGTGCAGGTCAGGGGAGTGGTCACTCCCCTTTCCTTTGTCCATTTTCACGCCAGAGCAGGGCTGGGGGATCCCTGAACCGGTGTAGACTGGCTTATGCAGAGATGGGCACCATCTGTGCCCATCAAAGCATTTCCAGAGGCTGGGGGAGGCTACTCCTCCCCAGCCTTCACACCTATTTCCAAAGGGAGAGGGTGTTACACCCTCTCTCCGAGGAAGTCCTTTGTTCTGCCTTCCTGGGGCAGGGCTGCCTGGACCCCAGGAGGGCAGAAACCTGTCTGAGGGGTTGGCAGCAGCTGCAGTGGAGACCCCGGAAAGGTAGTTTGGCAGTACCCGGGATCTGTGCTAGAGACCCAGGGGATCATGGAATTGTCCCCCCCAATGCCAGAAGGGCATTGGGGTGACAATTCCATGATCTTAGACATGTTACATGGCCATGTTGGGAGTTACCATTGTGACGCTGTACATAGGTAGTGACCTATGTACAGTGCACGTGTGTAATGGTGTCCCCGCACTCACAAAGTCCAGAGAATTTGCCCTGAACGATGTGGGGGCACCTTGGCTAGTGCCAGGGTGCCCACACACTAAGTAACTTTGCACCCAACCTTCACCAGGTGAAGGTTAGACACATAGGTGACTTATAAGTTACTTAAGTGCAGTGGTAAATGGCTGTGAAATAACGTGGACGTTATTTCACTCAGGCTGCACTGGCAGGCCTGTGTAAGAATTGTCAGAGCTCCCTATGGGTGGCAAAAGAAATGCTGCAGCCCATAGGGATCTCCTGGAACCCCAATACCCTGGGTACCTCAGTACCATATACTAGGGAATTATATGGGTGTACCAGTATGCCAATGTGAATTGGTAAATTTAGTCACTAGCGTGTTAGTGACAAATTTGGAAAGCGGAGAGAGCATAACCACTGAGGTTCTGGTTAGCAGAGCCTCAGTGAGACAGTTAGGCATCACACAGGGAACACACACAGGGCACATACATATGAGCACTGGGGCCCTGCCTGGCAGGGTCCCAGTGACACATAGACTAAAACAACATATATACAGTGAAATATGGGGGTAACATGCCAAGCAAGATGGTACTTTCCTACACAACCCCCCCCAAACGAAGGACAATAAGAGTAGCCATGACCTGATGAGTCTTCATTGTCTAAGTGGAAATATCTAGAGAGTCCATCTGCATTGGAGTGGGTACTCCCAGGTCTATGTTCCACTGTATAGTCCATTCCCTGTAGAGATATGGACCACCTCAACAATTTAGGGTTTTCACCTTTCATTTGTTTAGCCAAAGTAGAGGTTTGTGGTCTGTCTGAACAATGAAGTGAGTGCCAAACAAGTATGGCCTCAACTTCTTCAGTGCCCAGACCACAGCAAAGGCCTCCCTCTCTATGGCAGACCAACGCGTTTCTCTAGGGGTCAACCTTCTGCTGATAAAAGCAACTGGTTGATCTTGGCCCTCAGAATTCAGTTGTGATAAGACTGTCCCTACCCCTAATTCAGATGCATCCATTTGAGCAATGAAATTTCTTGGAGTAACATGGGCTTTTTAGAACAGGTGCAGTGCACATGGCCTGTTTGAGCTCCTCAAAAGCTTTCTGACAGCTAGCTGTCCACAATACCTTTTTAGGCATCTTTTTACTGGTGATATCATTAAGTGGGGCTGCTATGGAACCATAGTTTTTAATGAATCTCCTGTCATACCCAGTGAGGCCTAGGAAAGCTCTCACCTGGGTCTGTGTTGTAGGGGGAACCCAATCCATGATTGTCTGGATTTTCCCCTGAAGTGGTGCAATCTGTTCTCCACCTACGAGGTGTCCCATATAAACCACCTTTCCCTGCCCTAACTGGCACTTTGAGGCCTTGATAGTGAGGCCTGCCTTTTGCAGGGCCTCCAAAACTTTCCAAAGGTGGGCCAGGTGCTCATCCCAGGTGGAGCTAAAGACAGCTATATCATCTAGATATGCTGCACTAAAAGCCTCCAACCCTTGCAGGACTGTGTTCACCAACCTCTGAAAAGTGCCAGGTGCATTCTTCAAACCAAAGGGCATCACAGTAAATTGGTAGTGCCCTCCTATAGTTGGAAATGCAGTTTTAGGTTTAGCATCCTCAGCCAATTTGATCTGCCAATACCCTGCAGTCAAATCAAAGGTGCTTAGATACTTGGCAGATGCCAGTGTATCTATGAGCTCATCGGCCCTGGGTATAGGGTGAGCATCAGTTTTTGTTACCTGATTGAGACCTCTGTAGTCTACACAAAACCTCATCTCCCTTTTTCCATCTTTTGAGTGAGGCTTTGGTACAAGCACCACAGGACTCGCCCATGGGCTTTCAGAAGGTTCAACCACTCCTAGATCAAGCATTTTCTGAACCTCTTGTTTTATGCAGTCCCTGACATGGTCAGGCTGCCTTTAGATTTTACTTTTGACAGGCAAGCTGTCTCCAGTATCAATTGTGTGTTCACACCAAGATGTGGTGCCTGGCACAGTTGAAAAGAGTTCAGAAAATTGTCCAAGGAGATTTATGCAGTTGTCTTTCTGTTCTGCAGTCAGACAATCTGCTAAAACTACTCCCTCCACTAAAGCATCCTCTTCAGTGGAGGAGAAGAGATCAGGGAGAGGGTCACTCTCTTCCTCCTGTCCTTCATCTGTTGCCATGAGCAGGGTGAGATCAGCCCTGTCATAGTAGGGTTTTAGGCGGTGGACATGAATCACCCTAAGGGGACTCCTGGCAGTGCCCAGGTCAACCAAGTAGGTGACCCTGCCCCTTTTTTCAACAATTAGATGGGGTCCACTCCATTTGTCCTGGAGTGCTCTTGGGGCCACAGGCTCCAATACCCACACTTTCTGTCCTGGTTGGTACTGGATCAGAACAGCCTACTGGTCATGCCATTGCTTCTGGAGCTCTTGGCTGGCCTGAAGGTTTTTACTGGCCTTTTTCATGTACTCAGCCATTCTGGATCTTAGGCCAAGTACATAGTCCACTATGTCCTGTTTGGGAGTTTTTAAAGGTTGTTCCCAACCCTCCTTCACAAGTGTTAGTGGACCTCTTACAGGGTGTCCAAAGGGGAGTTCAAAGGGGCTGAAGCCCACTCCTTTCTGGGGTACCTCCCTGTAAGCAAAAAGGAGGCAAGGTAACTGGACATCCCATCTCCTCCTGAGTTGTTCAGGGAGTCCCATTATCATTCCTTTGGGAGTTTTATTAAACCTCTCTACCAGTCCATTAGTCTGTGGATGATAAGGTCTGGTGAATTTGTAGGTTACACCACTTTCCTTCCACATAGCCTTCAAGTATGCAGACATAAAGTTGCTACCCCTGTCTGATACAACCTCTTTTGGGAAACCCACCCTGGAAAAGATTCCCAGGAGGGCTTTTGCCACTGCAGGTGCTGTAGTGGTCCTTAGAGGAATTGCTTCAGGATATCTTGTGGCATGGTCCACAACCACCAAGATAAACCTATTGCCTGAAGCTGTAGGAGGGTCAAGGGGGCCAACTATGTCAACTCCTACCCTTTCAAAGGGGACCCCAACCACAGGTAGTGGAATAAGGGCCACCAGTCTTGCCACAGGCTTGGCAGGTCACATAAGAATTGCAAAAAAATCTTTAGTGTCCTCTGACATCCTAGGCCAGTGAAACAGGGGGACAAGCCTTTCCCATGTTTTGATCTGGCCCAAATGCCCAGCCAAAGGAATGTCATGTGCCAGAGTTAGGAGGAACTCTCTGTACTGCAGGGAAATGACCAATCTCCTGGCTGCTCCAGGTTTTGGGTCCCTTGCCTCTGTGTACAAGAAGTTGTTCTCCCAGTAAACTCTATGTGAGTCACTGACATCCCCATTTTGCTGCTTAACAGCTTGCTGTCTGAGACCTTCTAATGTGGGACAGGATTGCTGTGCCACACTCAGCTCTTCCCTGGCAGGCCCCCCTCCACCCAAAAGCTCAGCAGTGTCTGCTGCCAGCTCATCTGGTGAAGGCTCTGCACAGGGAGGAAATTCTTTTTCCTCAGAAGGAGAATCATCGGTAGAGGGAGGGATAGTGGGTAGGGATTTACCCTTGCTACCCCTAGCTTTAGGGAGCACTTGGTCCATTGTTCCAGGATCCAAGTTACCCTGTCCTTTTTGCTTTTTGGCCTGAGCCCTTGTCAAAGCAAAAATATGCCCAGAAATGCCCAGCATTGCTGCATGAGCCTCCAACTCCACTTCTGCCCAAGCTGATGTCTCTAAATCGTTCCCTAGCAGACAGTCTACAGGTAAATCTGAGGCAACCACAACTTTCTTTGGACCAGTAAACCCCCCCCCCCCGCCAGTTGAGATTCACAACAGCCATGGGGTGGCTAAGAGTATTGTTATGAGTGTCTACACCATTTATTAGGGGAAGTTGCTCGTACTTATCCATATTAAGGGGACAAGCAACCAATGTGGCCAAATCAATGGCGCCTTCAGAGACTAACACAGCCTCTGTGGTCTCCCTAACAAGACCAACCCCAACTAAATTACCAAAAGTGAGCCCATCTACTCCCTTGGATTGGCTATTAGTAGGGTTGCTCCCACCACCACTGTTTTTACTAGGGTACTAGAATTTGCAGTAGGGGTTGTGGTAGTGGGAGGTTTGGTGTTTTTCTTTGGAAAACTGGCATCAGTTGTCCAATGGCCTTTGACTTTACACAAATAACACCAAGGCTTTTTAACTTGATTTGAAGACGATTTGGACCCACCACCCCCATCAGAGGATTTTTGTGGGTCTGATAAAGACTCAGTTTTGCTTTTGTCCCCGCCCTTGTCAGAAGACTTACTATCCTTCTTCTTGCCATCCTTGTCACCCCCTGTATGAACTTTGCTGTTCACTCTTGTTCTGACCCATTTGTCTGCCTTCTTTCCCGATTCTTGGGGAGAGGTCAGATCTGAGTCCACTAGATATTGGTGTAACAAGTCAGACACACAGTTATTCAGAATATACTCTCTCAGAATAAGATTATACAGGCTTTCATAGTCAGAAACTTTACTGCGATGTAACTACCCTTCCAAGGCCTTCACTGAACAGTCAACAATGTCTATCCAGTCTTGTGAGGACTCTTTTCTGGTGTCTCTGAACTTAATCCTGTATTATTCAGTGGTTAAGCCAAATCAATCCAAGAGTGCATCCTTCAAAACTGCAAAATTGTTAGCATCACTTTCTCTAACAGTAAGGAGCCTATCCCTACCCTTTCCATTAAAAGATAGCCACAATATAGCAGCCCACTGCCTTTGAGGGACCCCCTGTACCATACAGGCACTCTCAAGTGCAGCAAACCACTTGTTGATGTCATCCCCCTCCTTGTAAGGGGGGACTATCTTGTGCAGATTCCTGGAATCATGCTCTCTAACAGGATTACTATCAGGAATACTGCTATTGCTGCGACCATGGGGTCCAAACCCCAATCTCTGTCTCTCCTTCTCCAGGTCTAGGGATTCCCTGTCTAGAGCCAGCTGTTGCTGTTTAAGCTTCAGTCTGGTCTCTTCCACTCTCAACTTTTTGAGTTCCCTTTCTAACATGTTGTCTTCAGGGTGGGTGGGTTGGGAATGCTTGGACACAGAGGATATATTGGAAACAACAGAGGGAGATCTGTCCCTAACTGACTGGACTCTAACAACCTTGGCTCCAGGAATAAAAACATCCCTACTATGATGGGAGCTCCTGTTACTACCAGCATTGCTAGGTGGTCTGCTAAGGGGCATATTTGGAACAGAACCCTCCCCACCTCCCTCAAGGTTATCCCCTGAGTCAGAATGGGAGCCATCTATTAACTTCTCATTTGAATTGCCTGCTTGGGACTCGTCATTCACAATCAGCATGTTATATAGAAACTCTTTTGTGGGGTTCTTTCCTATCACTAAACCTCTATCTAAGCAGAGACTCCTTAGGCTCTTGTAATTCAAATTGTCATAAGTAGTATCGACCATTTTAAGAGCAGACTCTACATCAGACATGATAGAAGAAGGTTTAGAGACAGTGAGAAGAAAGAAAAAGTTTCAGAACTTTTTAAAGAACAGAGAAAAAACGTTTTCTAACTTTTTGGAAACTTAAAAGTTTTAGAGTACTTTTCAGCACTTAGTAGAAAGTGTAAGAGGAGAAAAGCAAAACTTTATGGTTAGGTGTACATACACTGAACTTGTTTTGTATATTATTCTCTTATGAAAAGTACACAATGACAAAGTGGTAAGTAGTTACAAGTACTTATCCCACCGCTGCACAACCAATGTAGGAGGTTGGCCTGGCTTGTAGTGGGTACCAGAGGTATTTACACCTCGTGCCAGGTCCAGTTATCCCTTATTAGTGTAAAAGAGGTGTTTCCAGCAGCTTAGGCTGATAGAAGGTAGCTATGACAAAGCAGCTTAGGCTGAACTAGGAGACATGTAAAGCTCCTACTATACCACTGGTGTCATATGCACAATATCATAAGAAAACAAAATACACAGGTATAGTAAATATAAAGGTACTTTATTTTTATGACTATATGCCAAAAGTATCTCATTGAGTACCCTCAGTATGAGGATAAGATATATACACAAGACATATGTACACAAACCAAAATTATGCAGATAATAGCAAAAGGAAGTAATGCAAGCAATGTAAAGTTACAGTAGATTGCAATAGGAGCACATAGGTATAGGGGCAACACAAACCATATACTCCAAAAGTGGAATGCGAACCACGAATGGACCCAAACCTATGTGAACTTGTAGAGGGTCGCTGGGACTGTAAGAAAACAGTGAGGGTTAGAAAAATAGCCCACCCAACACCCTGAAAGGTAGGTGTAAAGTGCACCTACTACCCCCAGAGAGCACAGAAGTCGTGGTAGGGGGATTCTGCAGGAAGAACAAACACCAGCAATGCAACAACAGTGGATTTCTGGACCTGAGTACCTGTAAGACAAGGGGACCAAGTCCAAGAGTCGCGACAGTGTCGAGAGTGGGCAGGAGCCCAGGAAATGCCAGCTGAGGGTGCAAGGAAGCTGCCACCTGTTGGAAGAAGCTTGGTGTTCTGCAAGAACGAAGAGGACTAGGAACTTCCCCTTTGGAGGATAGATGTCCCACATCATGAAGAAGCTTGCAGAGGTGCCACCCAGAAAGACCGCATACAAGCCTTGCTAGCTGCAAGGGTTGTGGTTAGGGTTTTTGGATGCTGCTGTGGCCCAGGAGGGACCAGGATGTCACCACTTGGATGAGGAGACAGAGGGGGTGCCCAGCAACGTAGGGAGCCCTCACAGAAGCAGGCAGCACCCGCAGAAGTACCTGAACAGGCACTTAGAAGAAAAGTGAACCGGAGTCCACCCGAAGTCACAAAAGGGAGTCCCACGATGCCGGAGGACAACACAGAAGGTTGTGCACTGCAGGTTAAAGTGTTGGGGACCCAGGCTTGGCTCTGCATGAAGGAAATCCTGGAAGAGTGCACAGGAGCCGGAGCAGCTGCAAATCACGCGGTACCCAGCAATGCAGTCTAGCATGGGGAGGCAAGGACTTACCTCCACCAAACTTGGACTGAAAAGTCACTGGACTGTGGGAGTCACTTGGACAGAGTTGCTGAGTTCCAGGGACCACGCTCGTCATGCTGAGAGGGGACCCAGAGGACCGGTGATGCAGTCTTTTGTTGCCTGTGGTGGCAGGGGGAAGATTCCGTCGACCCACAGGAGATCTCTTCACAGCTCCTGGTGCTGGGAGGAGGCAGGCTACCCCCAGAGCATGCACCACCTGGAAACAGTCGAGAAAGCCGGCAGGATGAAGCGATACAAGGTTGCTAGTAGTCGTCTTGCTACTTTGTTGTGGTTTTGCAGGCGTCCTGAGCAGTCAGCAGTCGATCCTTTGGCAGAAGGTGAAGAGGGAGATGCAGAGGAACTCTGGTGAGCTCTTGCATTCGTTATCTGGTGAGATTCCCAAAGCAGAGACCCTAAATAGCCAGAAAAGGAGGTTTGGCTACCTAGGAAGGAGGATTGGCTACCAAGAGAGGTAAGAGCCTATCAGAAGGAGCCTCTGATGTCACCTGCTGGCATTGGCCACTCAGAGCAGTCCAGTGTGCCACAAACACCTCTGTTTCCAAGATGGCAGAGGTCTGGGACACACTGGAGGAGCTCTGGGCATCTCCCCTTGGAGGTGCAGGGGGGTGGTCACTCCCCTTTCCTTTGTCCAGTTTCGCGCCAGAGCAGGGCTGGGGGATCCCTGAACCAGTGTAGACTGGCTTATGCAGAGATGGGCACCATCTGTGCCCATCAAAGCATTTCCAGAGGCTGGGGGAGGCTACTCCTCCCCAGCCTTCACACCTATTTCCAAAGGGAGAGGGTGTTACACCCTCTCTCAGAGGAAGTCCTTTGTTCTGCCTTCCTGGGCCAGGGCTGCCTGGACCCCAGGAGAGCAGAAACCTGTCTGAGGGGTTGGCAGCAGCTGCAGTGGAGACCCCGGAAAGGCAGTTTGGCAGTACCCGGGTTCTGTGCTAGAGACCCGGGGGATCATGGAATTGTCACCCCAATGCCAGAAGGGCATTGGGGTGACAATTCCATGATCTTAGACATGTTACATGGCCATGTTGGGAGTTACCATTGTGACGCTGTACATAGGTAGTGACCTATGTACAGTGCACGCGTGTAATGGTGTACCCGCACTCACAAAGTCTGGGGAATTTGCCCTGAACGATGTGGGGGCACGTTGGCTAGTGCCAGGGTGCCCACACACTAAGTAACTTTGCACCCAACCTTCACCAGGTGAAGGTTAGACATATAGGTGACTTACAAGTTACTTAAGTGCAGTGGTAAATATCTGTGAAATAACATGGACGTTATTTCACTCAGGCTGCACTGGCAGGCCTGTGTAAGAATTGTCAGAGCTCCCTATGGGTGGCAAAAGAAACGCTGCAGCCCATAGGGATCTCCTGGAACCCCAATACTCTGGGTACCTCAGTACCATATACTAGGGAATTATATGGGTGTACCAGTATGCCAATGTGAATTGGTAAATTTAGTCACTAGTCTGTTAGTGACAAATTTGGAAAGCAGAGAGAGCATAACCACTGAGGTTCTGTTTAGCAGAGCCTCAGTGAGACAGTTAGGCATCACACAGGGAACACACACAGGGCACATACTTATGAGCACTGTGGCCCTGCCTGGCAGGGTCTCAGTGACACATAGACTAAAACAACATATATACAGTGAAATATGGGGGTAACATGCCAGGCAAGATGGTACTTTCCTATAACTAGGCCTTGGGTGCATTTTTAATTAGTTTTTTCACATTCTTACTGCTGCTGTGCTTTATGCTGTTTCATAATTTTAGGGGCTTATCGACGACCTTGTAATAAATACAAAATGTAGGTTAATTTTTGTATGCATGTGCCTGTTAGTGGCTAGTATAATGGTGGCTTCAGGGGTACAGGCCTGTAAAGGCAGACATATTCTTTTGTTCTTTAAAACCTTCTTCCCATAGAATTGTAGAGATGAGGGCACTTTTCATATTGAGGAAAAGAACATGATTCAGTGCTTCACGCAGCTGGGCTACCCAAAACGGGTCCTTGACAAAGCTATAAGCAAAATGAGCACATGATCCAGAAGTGCAAACCCCCTCTGGGCCTGACAAAGAAAACAGTGGAGACAACACTGTGAACCAAACTAGAATAATTACCATTTTAATGTACACGGAATTCTGGCCAATAGCTGGAACCTCCTCAGATGCTATCCTGCCATTGGGGGTACTATCAGTGATAAACCCAGTATCACATATCTCAGGACCAGGTCGCTGCGTGACATGTTGGACAAGGCGGACGTCCACGCCTCAGAAGACACACACACAGTACACTTGGACAACCACTCAAAGGGGTTACACTTGTGGCAATTGCAAAATCTTGCAAGCACTCAACCAACTGTTAAGATATTCCTGTTCGCCACACCACCAGATGCAAAACCATAACTCAGTTCATTACCTGTAGTACAGCTTTTGTTGATTATGTTTTAGAATGTCCGTGCTGGCTGAGGTATGTGGGCAGCACATTATCACGAATACATAAAAGAGTTCCAGAACACAACAGGGTGATTCCTAACTATGACAAGCATTACCCCGTAAATTGACACTTCGAAACACACCGTTGCAATAAGAACCAACTCAAATTCTTTGGTATTCAACATGTGAAATTAGATCCCTGCGGCGTGGAAAGGACGCTACACTAAGGAAACGAGAATCTAGGCTCATCATTGAGCTCAAAATCAAACCCCATGGTTTGAACTCGAAGGAAGAGTTGCAAGTCCACTGTGAATAACCTTGTAAACCTACTAAGACAGCTTGTTGTCATGTTTATGCAATGTTTTTGATGCTATGTTTTGTATTTTGACTTTCTCTGCACTTTGTGATACCTATTTTTCTGGCTTATTTTCTAGGGAGGAGAGGACGGGACTCTCACTTGGTGTAGTGGGTTCGAGAGAAGGCCCTGGACAGGGCACCCTACCCTTTTCTTCCAGGACACGCTGGACACACTGGATGATATAACTTTCACTTTCACATTTTTTTATATATGTATACGTTTCATTGTGGCTGCAGGTTGGCGCATTCTAGTTACTTTTACTGACCTGGTGCTTTGCCGACTCCCACAAACTGTGGTGTACTTGTCAACTAGTGCTTGTTACCCACTTTGACTTCATTGTGCATTTTCATTCGGTATACATGGCGTATGGCGTTGATAGCCTGTAGACCATGCATTTATTCCCGTATTGGAATTAGCCAGGCACTTGAATATGGTTTGCTGCAGATGAGAGACATTGCCCTTTATTCTGATTTTCCTTCTATTATGAAATAAGGTCTGCACTGGGAATTTTCCTAGTTGTCCTCGTTTGCCCACTTGGGCTGTGTGTCTCCTGGTACCTCTTGCATGCGGTCTTATCACACAGCGGAGGGCTCTATATCCCTAACATGTAATTGTGCTCGAGGGCATACAGTGGAACATCGCCATGCATTTCAGATATAACGGTGCAGCACCCAACTTTTGTTATATTTTCTTTAGAGGCATCAGCACATGCAGCTTAATTCTCTTGAGTGGCTGGCACTAGGAAGGTAATTGACAGCAGAAAAGTGCTATGTGTACACCTAATTGGGCATGCGCTATGGGGTGATAAAACCGACTGATCAACTCCGGGCCACTTTACATTGGTTGTACACTTATATATCCGTAAAGTCTTGATACGGGAACACACGACGCACGGTTGTGCTGTGGATTTTGAGACACGCACCCGGAGATACTTGCACCTTACTCCGTTCGTATATTGCACTTACATTTTTGCCCCCCCCTGCAGCCCTTGCCCACCCCAGGAGGACACGCATGGATGGGGGTGACCCATCCCAGGTAAGTACAGGTAAGTTGAAGTAAGTATGATTTTTTATTTTTTTTAAGTGGCATGGGGGGCCTAATTTGGGCCCCCCTACATGCCACTGTGCCCAATGGCCATGCCCAGGGGACAGAAGTCATTGCCATTGGGCAAGGGGGCATGACTCCTGTCTTTGCTAAGACAGGAGTCATTTCAATGGGGGTTGTGCGTCAAAAAATGGCGCAAGTCTGGTTTGAACCATGATTTTTTACTCTAACCTGACTTGCACTATTTTTTGACGCACAACCCCCATTTTCCCTTACGCCGGCGCTGCCTGGTTTGAGTAATTTTTTTTACTCTGACCAGCCCGCAGCGCCGGCTAACGTCAATCCTTAAATAAGATGCCCGCATGGCACGTAGGAATGGTGTTAGCCGTCGATAAAATTTTTGACGCAAACCAGCGCTGGCACTGGTTTGCGTCAAAAAGTATAAATATGGGCCTGACTTTATTTGGATAATTGCTTAGGTGACATGCCCGAAACCAAGCACTGGTAGCACGCATTTGCGGTATCGAGTCGCCACTAGCTATAGTTAGGACCTAGTTTCTTTGACAATGCATTTTGTGTTTTGCTAATAACTCTGGCACCGTTTTATGAATGTTTGTGAAATTTTCCAAAACAATCTGATGCTCACTTCAGCTGTTATGTGAAAAGTTTCAGGGTGATCCTCAAATGGGGTTAGAGAAAAAGACGGGGTGGAGGTCCCAAAACACTTTTTCCCCATGCATTTTCTTAGGGATTTTGAACAGGAATAGCACCAGAACCACTGGACAGAACCACACCAGTAGAAAGGCAGCTCTTGGTTTAGAAAGCACCCTTATAGTCATTTGGTGTAAATCCATTCAATAGTTATTGGGAAATTAAGAAAAAACACATTTTTTTATATAGGGCAGGGACACCCTGACCCCTTAGCTTTGGTGCTGGGGATCCCAGAAGGGACCCACTCAGAGCAAAAAACGCATTTTTTAAAAAATGTTGGTGTAAGTCGTGGCGGATCTATGGATCCACTGAAAATGTAAAAAAAAAACAAGTTTGGGCTTCCACGCTTGTTTAAATGCAGCCCTCAGGTGGACTAAGTCCAGGGGGCATTAAAATTTTGAATGCAGGGTGGCTGCCAGATCCTCCGCAGCCCCAGGGACTGCCACCTCCCCAGGGCCATCATGGAAGTATGTGTGGCCGCTGCCCCCCCCACCGCAGCCCCAGTGACCACGACCTCTTAGGCTACTCTATTCTATGCCACTGTATGCTATTTCACTCCACTCTACACACTCTTCACCACTCCACTTTACTCTATGCCACTTTACTCCACTAAACACCACTTTACACCTCTCTACACCACTCTACTCTATGCCACTCCTGTAAGTCACTCCACTCCACTCTACGCCACTCCACTGTACTCCACAACACTCAACTCTTCCACTACTCTATGCTACTTCAATATTCACCACTCCACTCTAAGCCACTCTGCTCTACTCTGTGCCATTCTAAAGCACTCTACTCTACGGTTCGCCACTCTATGATGCTCCACTCCACTCTACACTCCTATACACTACTCTATGCTACTCCACTCTACACCACTCTAATGCACTCCACACCACTCTTATCTATGCCACTGCACTCCACTCCACTCTATGCATCTAGGCCACTCTACCCAACTTGACACCGCTGAACTCTGCACCATTTAATGCTACTCCAATATGTGTTTGACCTCTCCCTATCTACAGAGTTATCCACAGACTTTTTTAATTTTCATTTCGCTTTTTTTGTTGACTTTAGGATTCTGTTCACTTTAGCACTGCTGACCAGTGCTAAAGTGCATGTGCTCTGTACTCTGAACATGGAAACACTGGCTTATCCACAAGTGGCATATCTAATTTACTTGCAACTCCCCTCTAAAGTTTACTACATGTGCTCAAGACCTGGACATTAAATGCTACTAGTGGGCCTGCAGCACTCATTGTACCACCCACTTCTGTAGCACTCTAAACATGTCCTACGCATACCACTGCATAGCCTGTACATGCAGTTTTAAAATGCCATTTCAACCTGACAAGTGTACACATTTGCCAGGCCCAAATGTTCCTTTTATTACATATATGTCACCCATAAGGTAGGTCCTGGTTAGCTCCAAGGAGAGGGTGCAGTGTATTTAAAAAGTTGGACATATAATTTTAAGTCTACCGTGTCCTGGCAGTGAGAATTATTAAATTCGTTTTTCACTACTGCAAGGCCAACCTCTCTCATAAGTTAACATTGGGGTCACCTTGAAGCAACCTTTAAGTGTAACATCCAATTGGGGAAGGATAGAAAATTGGAGTTTGGTGTCTCTGGACTCACAATTTAAAATCACAACTTATGGTGAAGTCGGATTTTAAATTGTAAGTCGGAAAATGCCACTTTTAGAAAGTTGGCATTTTCTTTCTTTAACCATTCTGTTCTTCTGCCTCACTCTGAATACTGGGGTGTTTGACAGCTGGGCTTTGTGCATTCCCTCTCGACAGTCACACACAAAGTGAGCTGGGGTGTGACATTTGCATCCTGATGGCCTATCACCAGGCGGATGTGTCTTCCTGGGCGAGAGGAGCTGACACACCTGAATAGGGCTGTGCCTTTCCCCACACAAAGGGCTGCATAAACTCCTGTAAAGTGTCTAGAGCCAAGGAAGAAAGGGCAGGCACCTTGTGCATTTCAACTGCCTCTTTTTGAAGTCTCCCCTATTTCAAAGGCTCAACTGGGTATAAGTATTGGGCCCCAAAACCCACCAAATCAGTACACTTCTGGATCTAAAGGACATTCTTCCAGGGAGAAGGACTGCTGTGCTGCCAGAAAGGACTGCCACCTTACTGAAGTGCTGTGCTGTGTTGACCTGCTGCCTGCTACTTCTTGCCTGGCAATGAGAATGACTGGACTTGCCTCTCTACATCCTCTAAAGAACGTATGTGACTCCAATGGCTTTTTGGCTTGCCTCCTGTTCCAAAGTCATCAGGGCCATCAATGTCTTCCTACAACCTTGCTCCATTGCTAGACTCTGCTAACCGTGAGTCCTGGTCTGCCAATAGATGCCGATCCAGTCCTAGGCCTTAAAAAGGGGGATCTGCAGCTGTTTTCCTGCAAACACTGATGCATGAATGTCACTGTGCCGATGAGAACTGCTGCATCCTTCCTTGACGCTGATGCACCGCCACTGCAGCTGAGGTAGAGGATTTTGTACTGCTGACTGCGCAGTTCAGATTTGACGCAGCACCACCAGCCCCGGCACAATGCATTCACATCTCTTACTTCGTGGCTTGACAACGGCACATTGGCTTCATTGCAAGGGTTTAGCACCACACCCCGAGGGCTTCACATCTTCGGCTGTGTGGCTCGACGACGATGCATCCCCGGACTGCTTGGATCAGAACCCATGCATCACATTCACATCACCTCCTCAACGTCAATGTGATCCGCCATCCAAGGTACTTGCCCTTCATTGCAGTTGGCCTGAACTTTGGATTTACCTCAGTCTAGTACGTCCTCAAGTAACCTTTTAGCTCAATGACTTCTTAGCACTCTATTGTAGTTTATTCTTTAAAAAAATCATATTTTGAGTTCTACTTATTGCATTTTTGTAATTTCAGTCGTGTTTTACTCATGAAAGTATTCATCATTTTTGCAAACTTGTGTGGAGTTTTTTGTATTTTTTTCACTGTGTTCTTTAACTTAAGTGTTGCACAAATACTTTAAACATTGCCTCCTAAGCGGAGCCTAACTGCTCTGTGCAAGCTACCAAAAAGAGAGCACATGTCAATTTATGTTGTTGATCTGACTTACCGTGAATACGACTGTGATCCCTACTTGGACAGGGTGCATACCTCTGCCAACTGGAGACCTAATTTCAAACAGGTGTCAAAGTCCCTTGGGAACCATCAGTATTCTTCATTGAGCTCTGGCTTTTATGGCATATTTTTTCATCCTGGCTCTGTAAATCTATGGCAGTGCAGATTCTGGTTATATATTTGCCATCCAGTTCAGTAGAATGCATCTTGCAAGTTGCAGATTTTCCTGCATGGCCTCATTAATCACAGCAATCACAATGGCAAAACAACAGCATCAATGCTCTAGGTCTTCAGGTAACTCAGCAAAGTGGATTCCGGGAGGTGTACTGATTTTATGCATGCCAAATAATACTAATGGCCTGATTTAGATACTGGCGGACGAGCTACTCAGTCACAACGGTGACCATTGTCCTTTCCACCGAAATCTAAATCCCATTATATTCTATGGGGTTTATATTTCGGGAGACGGGATATCCGTCATCGTTGTGACAGAGTAACTCATCCAGCAATATCTAAATCAGGCCCTAACTGTTGATTAAAGCATCTTAAGAGCAATTGAGCATACTTTCTGACTTTCAACTGTTAAATTCTACTACCACCCCTTTCATATTGGAGTCAGGAGGAAGCTAGATCTCATGTAGGTCTGATAAATGTCAGATTACATTGATTGAATGGCACCAGATAAAACTGGCAAAAAATGTACTTGTATCAAAGAGAAAAAAAATACTGTAATGAAAGCTCGTAGTCCAGAAAAGGATTGAAACTTTTTTATTACTGAAGACCTGTCAATGTAAAGGAGAAGCCAAAGCACGTCCACTTCAGTACAGGTCCCCACTCCAGCTGCCACCTACCCGCCAACTTACAATCCTCTCAACATTTTGGCACTGGACCATGAGAGTGTGCACCTCAAACAATACAAAAATAATGACATTACACATAACTCCCTTATTTTTTTAGATGAAAAAACTAAAAACATGTATTGAGCAACATAAACCTGCTCACAAATGAGGGAAAAGTCCAAAATACCCTACTTATTCATGACATAATCCTTAAACTTGGTCGACATTCTATTGACTCACCCACACCTACTTACTTTGACATCATAAATTACATCTAAGTGATCCAAAATTGGTAGTTATCTATTGTCATTCTGTTTGCTAGCAGCAAACTCCAAATTGCAAGCAGAATTAGAAACAGACACTCATTCCCTTGTAAATTTGAGGTATTAGGTGAATCCTCAAGCCCAAAATCAAATGAAATAGAGGTTGAGTCATCATATGTACGGTTGTTGCTTACAATAGTACATCTCCACTTTTGGGGAGTTAAAACCTACATTGTTCAAAAGCCACAAAAAGGTTCTTTTAGAGACAGATCTGTGCCTAGACACAGGAACCTAATCAATACCAACAACTGAAATGCTACGTACATGACATACACTCCATCACCAAGTATAGCAGTATTTTTAAGAACTTTAGTGATTTGTTTGGGTCTACTTAACACACTTCAACCCTAGCATAGTTTTCTTTCCAGTTTCACTTGTACCTATGGGCCAAAGTGTAAATTCACATCCTGACCATGAAGGTTGTCTTGGATATTTACTCAGAGCTAGTCGAATGGCATGTTGGCATCATCTGAATCCCAACTCATCATACAACTTCTTTTCATCCATCCTGGATTGGGTTTTGAGTAAGGAATACAACCTCTCATTATTACAAAAGGAGTCAAACCAGTGGCTTCCATCTTAGTACTTCTAAATGCTCATAGCATTTTTTCTAAGTCACAAAAGAAATCCTTTGTGACCACTTTGACTAGTTGTAGTGTGACCGTGATATTGCAGTTCATTCTTTCCATAGCACCATCCACACTGAGGTGATATAATGATGTGAGCTTATATTTGATACTGGACTACTGCATGAATTCTAACATATTATGCGATTCAAATTGTACACCATTATAAGTAAGTATAGAAGCAGGAGAGCCTTCTTTGAAACAACTTGACTCAAAAATGTGATCACAGACTATGGCCCATATTTATACTTTTTCAGCACCGTATTTGCGCCATTTTTTGATGCAAAAACAGCGCAAACTTATAAAATACAACTGTACTTTGTAAGTTTGAGCCGATTTTAAATAAAAAAACTATGCAAATGTGGCGCTAAAAAAGTATAAATATTCCAGTGTAACAACTTTCACTTACACCCATGTACAGAATGGGTCAACAAGCACAATAATATATTTGCAAGTACCATCCTCCCAAGTAAGCTGACCCATGAGATCTAAGGCAAGAATATTCATGGGCCTATGAGACATTTTATGGAACACAAAAGTGGATTCAATGTTTTCTGTGAAGTGCCTAAAGTTTGAAACTCTATACACTCTTTAATGAATCTTTCAATAGCAATGTCAACTCCTGGCCACCAATACATTGCTTTGATCCTTCTTTTAGTTTTAACAAAGCCTGAATGACCTTAATGCGAAAGGTGAATAACCCTCTGCCTTAACTCCTTTGGTATAGTAACTTTATTACCACCCTTAAGAAGGATATGGTGCTATTCAGTTCATACCGTACCTCCCAATATCCTTTGAGCTCATGGTCACTTTTATCATTTGTCTTTCATCCATTTGTAATGCAAGTCTTAACTTTCTTCGTAGCATCATCAGAATCATATGCCAAACACAATTCTTGCTCATAAATTGCTTGCTTCCAATCATTAATATCCATAACGTAAGAGTTAGAAATTGGGTTTCTGGTTGGCAGAGGTATGCACTCTGTCCAAGCAGGAGCCGCAATCCTAATCAGGGTAAATCATGTACACACCATAAACTAACTGCTGCCCACCCTCTGGTGGCTTGGAACAGAGCAGGCAGGCAGGTAAAGTGTAGAGTATTTGTGCAGCACTCAAAACAGTAAAACAGTGAAAAACACCCAAAGTAATCCACATCAGGCTAGAACAATAGAGCTTGATTTAGTGAACAAGAAGTCAAGATATGACTTTGTAAATAATATCTGCAAACAAGTGTTTCAAAGCATAAAGCACCAACCGGCAGGTATCTGTTCTCGCTAGACCAAGTGAAATCTAAAAAGTAAGGCAGACTGTGATGGAGTGTGGGTCAGATACAAGGATCAACCTTGTTCCGCTGAAAAAGTACCTTGGATGGAGGGATACATTGATGTTGAAGGCCCTATTCAGAGAAGGCGATGCTTCAGCATTGATCCCTTCAGATGCCAGCAATGTGTCAATTCTAATCCACTCAGTTGGAGATGCGTCATAGTCGAGACGCCCATCTGTCGATGTGAAGCCTTCCAGCAGCATTATGTCAGTGAGCCCTCTTGCAATAAAGATGATGCATGGTCATCGAGCCACGCAGCCTGCGATGTGATGTCTTTGTCCTCAATGGCAGTGATGATGTGTCTGCAGCGATGGGAGATGCATTGGATCTGACTGGCGCAACGATGATGATGCATAGATTTTACAGTTGCAGGACTTTATACTCACTTCCACAGGTCCAGGACTGGATTGGCACTACCTGGCAGGGCAAGTCTTGCAGCAAGCAAAGTCCATGTGATGTTGCGGATGAAATTAAGTGATGCCTCTGAAACTTTAAAACAGGAGGAAAGTCAGAAAGCCCTTACAGTCACTTTGCTACTGGGGATGCAGAGATGCATGTCCAGTCATTCTCACTCCCAGGCAAGGAGGGCAGCAGGGCAGGCACAGCAGAGCAAGACTCCAGCAAAATCCAGGAGTGTCTAGCAGAGCGACAGTCCCTTTAGCAGCACTGCAGCCCTTCTTTCTGGCAGAACGTCCTCCGGTCCAGAAGTGTACTGAAGAGGTGGTGTTTGAAGTCAAGTTGTGCCTTTGAAGTGGGGAAGACTTAAAAAAGAGGCCTTTGAAGTGCACAAGGTCCCTGGCCTCCCTGGCCCGTATCCATACTCACTACTAAGGGGTATGCAGTTCTTTTTGTGTGGGGACAGGCACACCCCATTCAGGTGCAACTGTCAACTCCTCCCCTCCAACCCGCCCAGGATGACCCATCCAGATTGCAATGGCTCATCAGGATGTGGATGGCTCATCAGGCACACCTAGGCTCCGTTTGTGTGTGGCTGTCTACAGGGAATGGACAAAGCCCAATTGTCACCCAACCCAGAAGTATATTCAAAGACAGACGGAGGCACGGAACGGTTGAACGAAGAAAATGCCAACTTTCTAAAAGTGGTATTTTCAGACTTGCAACATAAAATCCAACTTTACCAGGAGTTGTGATTTTAAATTGTGAGTCTAGAGACACCAAACTAGAAATATCTATTGTTAGAAATGGGGTTTTTGGTTTGGCAGTCAGGTTACCCTCTGTCCAAGCAAGAACCCTCACTCTAGTCAGGGTAAGTCACACACAATCCAAAATAATCCTGTGCCCACCCTCTGGTAGCTTGGCATGAGCAGTCAGGCTTAACTTAGAAGGCAATGTGTAAAGTATTTGTGCAATAAATCATACAATAACACAATATAGCACCACAAAAATACACCACACAGTGTTTAGAAAAAATATATAATATTTATCAGGATAATTGTAGGTCAAAACGAATAAAGATGCAATGTGAAATTGTAGAGATATCACTGAAAAGTGATATAAAGTGTCTTAAGTCTTTAAAAAGCAAACAAAGTCTCTTTCAAGCACAAAGTACCTGGTTTAAAGTGGAAAATCTCCACAAAGGGCCGCAGAAGAAGAGATACGTGGAAAAATGGTGTGTGCGACGATTTCTCCCGTGCACACACGGACTTGCGTCGTTATTTTTTCACGCGGGGAAGTCGTGCGTCGTTTTCTGGCGCGCGGACAGTCTCTTTCTGTGGGTCGCGGCATTACCAGATGTCCCGGGGTCTGTGCGTGGATTTTTCGGCTTGTTTTCCGGCTGCGCGTCGTTCCGGGAGGCTGTGCGTGGAATTCTCGTTCTCACGGCAGGCGTTGCGTCGATTTCCCCTCTGGAAGTCGGGCGGCGTTGTCCTTGCGAGGCCATGTGTCGAAGTTCCGGTCACCCCGAAGGTGTCACGTCAATCAGTGGCAGTGTGCGGTGATTTTCTCGCCGCGGAGCAAGCTGTGCGTCAAAATTTTCAGCGCACGAAGAGGCAAATGAAAAAGAGAAGTCTTTTTGGTCCTGAGACTTCAGGGAACAGGAGGCAAGCTCTATCCAAGCCCTTGGAGAGCACTTTTACAGCCAGACAAGAGTTCAGCAAGGCAGCAGGGCAACAGCAAGGCAGCAGTCCTTTGTAGAAAGTAGTCAGGTGAGTCCTTTAGGCAGCCAGGCAGTTCTACTTGGCAGGATGCAGGTTCTGGTTCAGGTTTCTTCTCCAGCAAGTGTCTGATGAGGTAGGGCAGAGGCCCTGTTTTATACCCAAATGTGCCTTTGAAGTGGGGGAGACTTCAAAGAGTGGCTAAGAAGTGCACTAGGTCCCCTTTCAGTTCAATCCTGTCTGCCAGTGTCCCAGTAGGGGGTGTGGCAGTCATTTGTGTGAGAGCAGGCCCTCCATCTTCCCAGCCCAGGAAGACCCATTCAAAATGCAGATGTAAGCAAGTGAGGCTGAGTACCCTGTGTTTGGGGTGTGTCTGAGTGAATGCACAAGGAGCTGTCAGCTAAGCCCAGCCAGACATGGATTGTAAGGCACAGAAAGATTTAAGTGCAAAGAAATGCTCACTTTCTAAGAGTGGCATTTCTAGAATAGTAATATTAAATCCAAGTTCACCAGTCAGCAGGATTTGGTATTACCATTCTGGCCATTCTAAATATGACCTTCCTACTCCTTTCAGATCAGCAGCTACCACTTCAATACTGTATGAGGGCAGCCCCAATGTTAGCCTATGAAGGTAGTGTAAAAACTAATTTTAGGAGTTTTACACTGCCAGGACATGTAAACTACACAGGTACATGTCCTGCCTTTCTCCCACACAACACCCTGCTCTAGGTGTTACCTAGGGCACACATTAGAGGTGACTCATATGTGGAGAAAGGGGAGGTTTAGGCTTGGCAAGTACTTTTAAATGCCAAGTCGAGGTGACAGTGAAACTGCACACACAGGCCTTGCAATGGCAGGCCTGAGACAAGGTAAAGGGGCTACGTAAGTGGGTGGCACAACCAGTGCTGCAGGCCCACTAGTAGCATTTAATCTACAGGCCCTAGGCAACTTTAGTGCACATTACTAGGGACTTATAAGTAAATTAAATAGTGCAATCAGGTATGATCCAAGGTTACCATGTTTAAAGGGAGAGAGCATATGCACTTTAGCACTGCTAAGCAGTGGTAAAGTGCGCAGAGTCTAAAAGCAAGCACAAACAGTGTCCAAAAAGTGGAGGGAGGCAGGCAAAAAGTTAGGGGTGACCACCCTAAGGTTGTCAGGTCTAACATGTGTCCCCCCCAGCTGAAAGTGGGGAGAGCTACCCGACCTCCTGGGAGCTCTCATCGCTAAGGCGGAAGTATCTGGAGAGACCATCAGCATTGGCGTGGTCAACGCCTGGGCGATGCTCCACCGTAAAGTCCATCCCCTGTAGGGAAATGGACCACCTCAAGAGTTTAGGATTTTCACCCCTCATCTGCATGAGCCATCTGAGGGGCCTGTGGTCTGTCTTAACCCGGAAGTGAGTCCCAAACAGGTATGGCCTCAGCTTCTTCAGTGCCCAGACCACAGCAAAAGCTTCTCTGTCAATAGCACTCCACCTCTGTTCCCGTGGTAATCGCCTTCTGCTAATAAAGACTACTGGTTGGTCTAGGCCCTCCTCATTTAGTTGTGCTAGGACCACCCCTATGCCCTGCTCTGAAGCGTCTGTCTGCACAATAAATTCCTTGGAGTAGTCAGGGGCCTTGAGCACAGGGCCGTGCACATGGCTTCCTTCAGAGAGTCAAAGGCTTTCTGACAAGCCTCTTTCCAATTCACCAACCTAGGTTGTTTCTTGGAATTGAGTTCTGTCAAGGGTGACACAATGGTACCATAGCCCTTGACAAATCTGTGGTAGTATCCTGTGAGGCCTAAAAAGACTCTCACCTCAGTCTGTGTTCTAGGTGGTTGCCAGGCGTTGATAGTTTCAATCTTGGCCTGGAGTGGCTGCACCTTGCCACCTCCAACTAGGTGTCCCAAGTACACCACGGAACCCTGCCCAATCTGACACTTACTAGCCTTGATGGTCAGGCCTGCCTGTCGCAGGGCCTGAAGCACCTCCTTGAGGTGGAGCAGGTGTTCCTCCCAGCTGGAATTGTAGACAGCTATGTCGTCCAGGTAGGCTGTACAGAAGGCATCCTTGCCAGCTAGGACCCTGTTAACCAACCGTTGGAAGGTAGCGGGGGCATTTTTCAACCCAAATGGCATCACCCGGAACTGGTAATGGCCATCAGGTGTGGAAAATGCGGATCTCTCTTTAGCCCCCTCAGTCAGGGCAATCTGCCAGTACCCTGAAGTAAGATCAAACGTACTCAGGAACTTGGCAGCGCCCAGCCTGTCAACAAGCTCATCCGCTCGGGGGATGGGGTGAGCATCAGTCCGTGTGGCTGAGTTGAGACCCCGGTAGTCCACACGGAACCGGATTGCTGGCTTCACACCTGGGGCAGTAGCCTTAGGGACAAACACCACAGGGCTGGCCTAGGGACTACTGGATTTCTCAATAACCCTTAAAGCTAACATCTTGGAGACCTCCTTCTTGATGCTGGCATTCACCTTATCCGATAACCTGTAGATTTGTTTCTTCACAGGGAGACTGTCACCTGTGTCAATGTCATGAACACAGAGGCGGGTTAGTCCAGGAGTAAGGGAGAAGAGGGGGGAGAACTGCTCCAACAGCTCATAGCAGTCTCCTCTCTGGTTTAGAGTCAGGGAGTCAGAGAGAATGACACCTTTCACTGACCCATCACCTTCTTGGGCAGAGAGGAGGTCGAGGAGAGGTTCACTCTCCTCTTCCATTCCTTCATCTGTGACCAGAAGCATGTTGACTTCAGACCTCTCAAAATGATGCTTTAGTCGGTTGACATGGAGCACCCTTAGGGGGTTCCTAGGGGTTTGAAGGTCCACTATGTAAGTGGCCTCCCCTTTCTGCTCCTTTACTTCAAATGGGCCACACCAGCAGTCCTGGAGAGCTCTAGGCTCTACTGGCTCCATTACCCACACTTTGTCTCCAGGTTGAAACTCTACCAGGGTGGCCTTCTGGTCATACCAGCGTTTCATTACCTCTTGACTGGCCTCAAGGTTACTTTTGGCCTCTTTCCAGAAGCAGGTCATCTGGTTAAGGAGGGCCAACATGTAGCTGACCACATCCTGAGGGGGTGCCTTTGGAGCTTTCTCCAACCCCTCCTTGACAATGCTTAAGGGTCCCCTGACAGGGTACCCATAGAGAAGCTCAAAGGGACTGAACCCTACCCCTTCTGGGGTACCTCTCTGTAAGAAAAGAGAAGGCATGGTAAGTGGACGTCCCACTTACGCCTCAGGGCCTCAGGAAGGCCACCAATCATGCCTTTCAAGGTCTTGTTGAATCTCTCCACAAGATCATTAGATTGGGGGTTATAGGGTGTGGTGAACTTGTAGGTTACACCACACGCATCCCACATAGACTTCATGTATGCAGACATGAAGTTAAAGCCTCTGTCAGACACTATCTCCTTTGGGAAACACAAATGGGTAAATATCCCCATCAGAGTTCTGGTCACCACCGGTGCAGTTACGGTCCTCAGAGGGATTGCCTCTGGGTAATGGGTGGCATGGTTCACCAAAACCAGTATGAACCTGTTGCCTAGGGCAGTTTTGGGGTCCAATGGACCAACAATGTCGATGCCCACCCTTTCAAAGAGGGTACCAACGACAGGAAGTGGAATTAGGGGGGTCTTAACCCTTTTTCCTGTTTTACCACTGGCCTGGCAGGTAGGACAAGATCTACAGAACGTATCTGAGTTTGTCCTTATTCTGGGCCAATAAAAGTGGGTGACAAGCCTGTCAAAGGTCTTGGCTTGCCCCAAATGTCCTGCCAGGGGAATGTCGTGAGCCAGACCCAGTAGGAAGGTTCGGTAACACTGGGGGACCACCAGCGCACACGCTGCCCCAATGGCCGGAACCTTAGGCTCACTGTAGAGGAGATCATTCTCCCAATATATGTGGTGATCGCCAGAGGCTTCACCTGCTGCCTGAGCTGAGGCTTGCTTCCTCATACCCTCTAGAGTGGGACATTCTTTCTGCGCTTTGCAGAATTCCTCCCTGGTGGGTCCACCCTCAACTTGCCAGCCAGCAAGCTCAGGTAGATCACCTAGGGTGGCAATGTCTTCCCCAGTTGGCTCGGGAGCCTCCTCCTCAGGTACCCCTTCAACCACTGCGGGAACTTCTGGGACCGGTTTCCCGCGCCCCTTGCCCCTCCTCTTGGCAGTTCTGTGGGCCATTGTTCCAGGCTCCAGACACCCTTGACTTCCCTCTTGGTCAGACATGGACCGGGTTGTCATGCAGACCCACTCAGGTAACCCTAACATCTCCAGGTGAGATCTGAGCTCTACTTCTTTCCAAGCAGTATGCTCAAGATCATTGCCTAACAGACAATCCACAGGCATGGCAGGACTCACAGCTACTTTCAGAGTACCAGAGACCCCCCCCCACTCAAAGGGAACCAGAGCCACCGGTAGGTGACTCTCATGATTGTCAGCGACTATGACCTGGTGGAATGTATCAGGGACTATCTGCTCTGTTGACACCAGCTGACTCTTGATAGTAGTCATACTGGCTCCTGTTTCACGCAGAGCCTCCACCTTTTGCCCATCAATGGTGACCCACTGCCTGTACTTGGAAGTATTTTGGGGCATGTGGGCTTTGGGCACCATTTCTCCTTCTCCCAGGGACACTAGGGAAATCTCTACCTGCTCCCCAAAGCTATCTGGGTCCATCCCCCCCCCGAGCGCTACACTAGTCAACCCAGGTGTCTGTCCAGTAGTGGACGGTGCCCTCTTGGAGCACTGGGGGTCGCCTTTATAGTGACCATATTGGTAGCACTCTAAGCATTTGGGGTTGGATCTCCCTGATTTATCATAAGTCCCTGCCTTTTTCCCAAATCTGGAAAAGGAATGGTTGCCACCCCCTTCCTGGGAATTTTTTTGGGGGCCTTTGGAGAGTTCCTTTTCTGTAAGTTTATCTCCCCCCTCTTTCTTCTGTTGGGAACCCTGACCACCTTTGTGGGTGTCCCCCAGAGGTACCTTTTTGGACACTCTGGTGCTAACCCAGAGGTCCGCCTCCTCAGCAAGCTTCCTGGGATCAGTCAGCTTACTATCTACCAAGTGCTGGCGCAACTCTGTAAAAGTAATATTGAGTATATGCTCTCTCAGAATCAAGTCATATAACCCTTTATAATTATCTACTTTGTTGCCCGCACCCATCCATTCAGTGCCTTACTGGAAAACTCAAAGAAATCTACCCATGTTTGTGTAGTTTGTTTGGTGCTCTCCCTGAACCTCTGATGGTATCCCTCAGGGGTCAGCCCAAACTTGGCAAGTAAAGTGGCTTTCTGAAGTGGGTATGTGTTTTGATCAGGTTGATCCAATGTGAGAAGTGTGTCCCTCCCCAATGGCGGCACATAACCCCACATAGCTACCCCCCATTGCCCTTTAGGAACCTCATGAGCCCTTAGTGCAACTTCATAAGTAGCTAACCATTTATCTATGTCATCTCCCATCACAAAACTGGGCACCACATTTTGGGTTATACAAACCTTCTTTTCTCCAGCAGGTCCTGTCTGTATGCTGCCACCATTATTGCTGGATTCAGACTGTCTCGCCTTGATCTCCAGCTCTTTGAGACAGTTCATGAGCCAACAATAGTTTCTTTTCAGCCAAAGCTCTTTCAGCTTCCACCTGTTTGGCTGCTCTTTCAGCCTCAGCTTGTTTGGCTTCAATTTTCAGTTTTGCCATTTGCAATTGGAACTCCCTTTCTTCTCTCCTTTCCTCTGCGGTCAGGCTTTGCTCAGAGACACTGCTCCCTGGTCTGGAAGGGGGCATAATTGCAGTGGTAACATTACCCACTGATGGCAATAAATCCTCTGAGAGGCCATTTTCTGGCTCCTCTTCCTCCTCACCCTCCTCTAAATGGGCTTCTGCCCAGGCCCTCCGCGCCACTTGAAAGTCCTCCTTTTTGGAGGCCCCTTGAGTGGGTACTCTCAACACCCTGCAGAACCCTCTTAGCTGTTTGACAGTATATGTCTCCAACAGGGCTAGGTCCAAATCTCCTACTTGAGGCCCAGCCAGAGACATGTTGAGTGAGGATTTACCAGTCAGCAGGATTTGGTATTACCATTCTGGCCATTCTAAATATGACCTTCCTACTCCTTTCAGATCAGCAGCTACCACTTCAATACTGTATGAGGGCAGCCCCAATGTTAGCCTATGAAGGGAGCAGGCCTCACAGTAGTGTAAAAACGGATTTTAGGAGTTTTACACTACCAGAACATGTAAACTACACAGGTACATGTCCTGCCTTTCCCCCCACACAGCACCCTGCTCTAGGGGTTACCTAGGGCACACATTAGAGGTGATTTATATGTGGAGAAAGGGGAGGTTTAGGCTTGGCAAGTATGTTTAAATGCCAAGTCGAGGTGACAGTGAAACTGCACCCACAGGCCTTGCAATGGCAGGCCTGAGACAAGGTAAAGGGGCTACTTAAGTGGGTGGCACAACCAGTGCTGCAGGCCCACTAGTAGCATTTAATCTACAGGCCCTAGGCACCTTTAGTGCACATTACTAGGGACTTATAAGTAAATTAAGTAGTCCAATCAGGTATGATCCAAGGTTACCATGTTTAAAGGGAGAGAGCATATGCACTTTCGCACTGGTTAGCAGTGGTAAAGTGCGCAGAGTCTAAAGGCCAGCAAAAACGGTGTCCAAAAAGTGGAGGGAGGCAGGCAAAAAGTTAGGGGTGACCACCCTAAGGCTGTCAGGTCTAACATCTATCTTTTCCCAACTAGAAATTACACTTATAAAATGTAATAAGATAGTTCCAATGTTAACCTATAGGGGAGCTAGGCCTATATATATTCAGTGACCACCTTAGGGGTAACTTTTATATATATATATATATATATATATATATATATATATATATACACACACACACACACACACACACACACAGTTTTGGCCTGGCAAGAGGGTTAACTTGCCAGCTCGACATAGTAAAAGCTGCACACACAGGCTCTGCAATGGCAGAGATGAACCATGTTGGTTGGGCTACTGCAGTGGGTGACACAATCAGTGATACAAGGCCACTGGTAGCATTTAATTTCCAGGCCCTGGGCACCGGTAGTACACTTGACTTATACTTGAATTAAATGTGCCAATTGTGGATAAGCAAATGTTATTGTGTTTTAGAGAAAAGGCACATGCACTTTAGCACCGGTCAGCAGCGGTAAAATGCCCAGAGTCCTAAAGACAGCAAAAATCAAGTAAGCAAAACAGGAGGTCAGAAGGCAAAATGTCAGAAAGCCACAGAAAAATCATCCATTCATTAACATACAACTCCACCAAAGTTCAATTTTGTTTCCAGTATACATTCTGTACCTCTTAAATTAAATCTCGTAGAGTAGACACATAAATAATCTTGCAGTTCTGGAAGAAGCAGATGTACGACTCTCAGTGGTGAGTAACTAAGTAAGTGGTTTGTTCTCACTGTGGCCAGTACATTTTTGTTCCTGGATACACTTATGAAAGTATGCCATATCCCAGACACATGCTAAGGTTCCTCTCTCAATAACAGAGTACCTCTCTTCAGAAGGAGAGAGAGAACGTGAAGCATATGCAATTATGTTTTCCTTGCCATTTTCATAAATCTGAGATAAAACTTTACCTAGACCTTTTCCACTGGCTTCTGTGGTAATGCAAATAAAACATAAGAGCTGTGGAGTCATAACCCTGCAGATTGGGTGCAGCACTAACTGTATATTTTATCTCCTGGAAACAATATTGATGTTCAGCTGACCTTTCAATTTTAGACTTGTATTTAAATTGGTTTCCTAGATTAAATGTTTTGCTTGAGAAGTTCTGAACAAATGTATTATAATATTCAGCCATGTCCAAAAGGATCTAACAAACCTGTTTAGATTGTGGAGGAGATGGATTTTTAATGGACTCAACGAGTTTAGTTTTGGAACTAAAGACATGTCTACTTACAACATGGCACAGGTAAGAAACCTCCTGCTCTGCAAATTTGCATTTGATTATTTCTACTGTGAGGCACATTTGTTTAAGACTCTTCTTGAGATTATGCATTCTAGAATCGTGTTCTGACCTGGTTTTACCAAAAACGAGGATATTGTCTTGAAAATATCTGACTACTTGCATATATCCAAATAATTCACTCATGGGCCTTTTAAATACAGCTGCAGCTGATGCCAATTCAAATGGCATTCAGCAAAATTGATAACAACCAATGGGTGTAATAACTGCTGTAAGGGATTTGCTATCAGGATGTAGGAGAATCTGATAATATGCTGGTGATGGGTCAGTGTTGGAAAACCACTTTGCATTTCGTGTCAAGGATAAGATTTTATCAGTGCTTGGTATTGGGAGCTGATCAACCAGAATATTATTGTTAAAGTTTCTAAGATCAACACATAAGCAAATGTTGCCATTAGCATGTCTGGTGGAATCCATTCCAAGTGTTCAATTGGCTCAATGTCATTTGCAGTCAGTAATTTCATAATGTACGTTTTAACCACATCTTTAACAATAAATTAAATATTACATACCTTTTTTTTTGCGTCAGATTTGAAAACAAATATGAGTGAAAAACCTTTAAGTTGCCAACTTCTTTTTTCAAATACATTTTCAAGTGGGGAAGCACTTCAAAATATGAGATTAAGTTCCTTCACTGTCACATGCTCCGAATTATTAGGGTCTAGACTAATATGGAGAGAACACTGATCTTTCCATCCCAGAACCGATGGTCTATATTAGGCTGCGTATAATTTACACAATGCTTTTCTGCCTTTAAAATTTAAAAGAAGGACCTGCATCCAACTGTGTCAATATAGTAACAAGTGTCATCGGACGGAGGAGTATGTGAACCCCTTTTAGCAACAAGTTATTTTTCCCAAATACATTTCACAATAATGGTCTATCGTGAACCAGAATCTGCAGCTACCTGTAAAATAACACCCCCAAAATGTACCCAGCACAATAGTTTGTTAGAGTCCCTGAAAGAAATATTGAAAACTACTCTAGTATTTTAGCAATCTCTATCAGAATTATCATCTGAAGTACTGTAATAGTCCAAGTCTTTGATATACTTTACTACTTGGGGACGCATTTAGAGCTTGGTGGATGTGTTTACTCTGTCACAAACATGGCGGATATCCTGTCCGATGTATTACAATTCCATTACATCCAATGTGAATCATAATATGGCAGGCGGATCTCTGTCACGTTTGTGATGGAGGAACCCGTCCTCCCAACTCTAAATAAGGCCCTTGCTTAGCAAAGTGACCAACAATACCACATTCTAAGCATTTTAGCACTTGGCATTTAGCACTTGTTTAGCACTTTTGCAGGACATTTAGGACAATTACCTGAATGAACAAATTAACTGTATCTGTAACATGCATTAGAAGGTTTCCTTTTGCTGTGGTGGATGTCTTTTAACTTTATCTCTGTCTTTCTGTCAGATCTCTGGTCGAACATTTCTTTAAAGTCTTTTGAGGAGATTTAACAGAATGATTGAGAGAAGCCTTAGCACATCTCTCAGAAAGTTCATGATTGAGAACAATAGCCACAATTTCTTTATAATATGCTTCACCATTTATCCAAAGTTTCTCTTGTATGCTGTGCATCTTTGCATACATTATTACCTAGTATGGGTTAGTTTACCTTGAAACTATGCAAATATGAAGTTCCTGGCTAGTAGTTTGAGAGCTGATGCATACTATTCCATGCTTTCAGAACAGTGTTGTTTGTGTTGGAAGAGATGAAATCTCTTGATAGCAATGCAAATACTCAGTGAGTAATGTTGATCCAGGTCTTTCAAGGCTTTTGCAAAAACATCACTATTAACTCCATCACTGGCTGATGTCTCTAGCCTATTATAAACTGTCAGACCACCAGGATTTAATTAATACAATGATAATATTTTTCCCTTTCAGGGGAAAGCTTAGTTCTTTCATCTTCAACAGATCCAAGATGATTAATAAAGCAATCTTTCCACTCAGGCCAAGGGAAAAGCGGAGGTCCGGAACAGATAAAAATTCCTTTAGATGATTATTAAAGATAAGATGAGTAATTTCATCTGGCATGCTGCATCCAATGGTATAAATCAGGCACAGATAACAACTACAGAAGTAAGAATTTTAAAAGCTGATGTGCACAACACTTTAAACACACAAAAATAAGAAACAAAATGTTTGAGTGTTTAGCTTTGATGAATTGGCCCAATCCAAGATGGCTACAATGCTGTGACATCACACATGTAATGACATCATTGCACTCCGACTAATTGCGCCCATTAGTTCATAACACAGAGCACAGGTACAGCAGGGTGCTCGCAAGGAAGAGAATGGCCGAATTCTGGTTCCCTTCACTCAACTGAAGTTCCCAAATGTACAGCACTGAACCAGGGGATATAGTGACAGATGTACAAAGCTTAGGGGGATATTTAAGAAAAGTGGCGCTGCACACAGTGCAACACCACTTTTCTTGTTTCCCTTAGAGCCCCCTAACACCACCATGTGTGTGCCATATTTAAACTATGGCGCACTTTGGTGGCAGTTAGGGGACTAGCTTCAAACTTTTTGAGGCTAGTCCGGAGCTTTGCAGGATTAGCGTCCAAAGGTTTTTGATGCTAATCCTGCAAAGCTCATTGAGCCCCTTGTAAACAATGGTGTGCGTCCTTTTAACGCCTGCTCTGAGCAGGCTTTAAAAGTGCTGAAAAAAATGACAAAGAAATCTGTTAGAATTCTTTGTGCCATTTTTTGGCCCCCCTAATGGAGGAATGCCCCCTTTGCATACATTATGCCTGGCACAGGCATAATGTAGCGCAAACGGTTTCAAAGTGGTGCATTGCATGCATTGTGCCACTCTATAAATATGGCACAGCGTTTTGGCCTTCTAACGCAACATTGGTGTAAAAAATATGATGCAAATGTGTCGTTAGAATGGCGCTAGGGGCTCTTAAATATGTCCATTAATGTTTGAGATTACCAGGTTGCAAATTTTTGCAATTTGCTATTTGGTAAATGCGAACACTACTGTAAGAAAGTGTGTCTTACACCTTCTGTGATTCCCAGTGGGTCACAAATAGACCCATAGGTCTCTGTTTGCGATCTATTGGGATCACAAAAATCACATGGATGGTGGCCTGCTGGGGTCTGCAGATCACCTTGTCTCTGATTGCTCTTAAATAAAGCATTTTTTTAAACAAAAATGCAGTACTTTTCCTTAAAGGAAAACAAGATGCATTTTAAAAAAATGAAGTTTTTTTTTTTTTCATTTTTAGGTTGAGCATAGCAGCGCACAAGCGCTGCTTTTATGACATTTTGGTAGGTATCTGGCCTTTTAACAATGCCCACATCACGCTCATCACTACCACTCGTTCATGGGCTCGCACTTCAAAAATCCTTTGATGACACTAGTAAATGGCTTACGTTTGTTCCTTCTTGGGGAGGTTTTGTTACCCCTATTACACCTGTTACACAGCTAATTGCACTTTTGCCGATAAGGTTGACTGCGAGCGAACTTCTTTTTCCTTTTGTGTCTCTCCTTTGCGCTGATGCTCATGGCGGCTGTGGCGCTGTGAATCGGCTCGCTTATGTGAAATTGTTTTACTTTTAATTTTCAATTTATGTGGGAAGAAAAGTCCAGTTAGGAGTTTACAACGCTAATAGCTCTAACTCGAGCAAATGCGAGAGCCGTTGCTTTGCAAATACTTGTTTAAGAATAGGCAGTCCTGCTCTCAAATATTAGATATATTTTCTCATTCTCAAAGGGGAAAGGGTCCCTCCCACAGGAGCTCCCTTCCCTTTTGAAAATGGCTTACCACCAACTTCGTGTTGGTGTTAACATGCAAATGTTTTGTGACCGCATTTTGGTCACAAGACATTTGTACATACCAATGCGAATCAGTATTAGGAAGGTATGCCATAAACACGCTCCTTCCAAATTGCAAGTCACAATCTTAAATTGAGATTTGGTAACAGGTAATCGAATCGCAATATGGGCTTTGTACATTTGAAGATGCCTTTATGCGTTTGCAAAAGGCTGATTCTGCAATCCGGAACATTTGTGAATGCAAATTTTTTTTTACATCTGTCCCTTAGAAATGCCAGGGGAAGCCTTACCTCCCAGGTGCTGCAGGAGTCATCAAAGAGAGTGGCACATTTCCTATGTGCCACAGACGTGAGAGAGGATTCCCCTACCTCTGATGTAATGTAAATACATCAACCACCCTCCAGGACAATTGAATTATGCCTTGCGCTTTGAGATCCAGCGACATGAATGATTGTTCCTTGACTTGCCACAAGGATACCACCTTACATAACATTCCCTTTGTTAGAAATGTATTGCAAGAAGGGCCAAGGAAGAAGACCGTGAAGGTTGAAACGTGTTGCCCTATGTTTCTGCTTTATGGATTTTTGGAATAAATGAAGGCCATTGTTTTTGTAAGGAGTGCCAGACTTTGATTTATATATATTTTTTGGAGTGGATATATATATATATATATATATACATATTAATTAATAATGCTGTTTAAGTGTCCGATCCAAAAACATCAGCGCATTCCCTTGAACATTTGCACATTTGCTTTCAGTGAAAACAAGCACTTTGCCACAAAGACTTCAAAACGAGCTCCTCCTATTTTTAGTGAAAGCAACACATCTGTTATGCTGATCAAAATGCTTTAAGTGCCTGCAATACCAACAAGGATTTAGTAGCTGTTCTTCAAATCGTTTCTCTTTGTGGAAATATTTACCTGTTCTACAAAGAAGTAAGATTCCCGTGTTCATCTGATCCTAACTGGCCTTATTTATCTTTGAAAACTAAATACATTAAACAGTTCCCTTTCATTAATTCCAGTTGTTATTGTCTGGCTTCAAAGGAAATGGATGTGTGCTTAACAATGGCATTCTTTTCAGCCGGTGTGCTTTTAAAATGCACTTAAGTAGTGAACCCAAAAGTTCCGGGGTAAGCAGGTTCCTTATAGTGGCTGAAATTGTCTTATTCACTTGGTCTCAAAGCACGAGCGCTCACCTGCGAACAATACAGTGAATGGCTGACTAAAGCTTAACCTCTGGCTGTCCTATGGTCGCTCTCTTTGCATTACAGCAGCCCTACAATAGGATAATGCAAACAGAGAGCCTTGCGCTGTCATCGAGCTATTAATCTAGACCACTGTGCTCTTGAATAAATATAACTCAAGCTTTCCTTGTGAACGTAGCAAACGGTTAAATATGAAATATGTAATTCTATCAGTGTAGCCTTCTTGGCAGTCAAATGTCTGTTAGTGTGTTAGTTTAAACGTACACTGTCCTCTGCTTTATGTTTGGTTCAAAGAGAAAAAAACGCAAGGGATTAAAAGGCACAATGGAGCGCGGACAAACCAAAACTGACAGCCAACAGTTTTACCTTTTTATACAGGCAACTTATGTTTGTGTTACTACTAACAAAAACATATGTTACCTGTACAAAAGTCAAATACATTCAGTGAGACGCGGAGAAGAGGGCAGGCAAAAAGCAGTGTTAGAGATGTTAAATTAATTAAATGTTTCAGGGCGGAAAGTGGTTTGATGTACGAGGAGCAGGAGTGACGTGAGTGGGAGACTAGAGGACTTTTATATCTTGGTTATAAACGTGAGGTGTCTGCCAGGAGGGGCAGGATGTACAGGGCTGGACTGGGAACTAAAAACAGCCACGGCATATTTTGTCAGACCAGCAGACATATACCATGTAGCTTAGGGTGACCACCTGGCATTGAGGCAAATTCTGGACAGGGCTGTAAAAAATTCAGGACAAAGGGTCAAAATTCCGGACAAAAATTCAGGACAAAGGGTCAAAATTCAGGAAAAGATTCAAGAACAAATGTCCGTTTTACAGACACACGCAAGAGAGGCCATGCCTTACTATGTTGTCAGTGCATGTATTTACTCTTTTTTAACATAGCACTATTTATTCACTGTGGTCTTTTTGTGATTGCCTCCTGGTATGCTACATTCAGGTGTCACATTACGTCCTTGTTCAGTAGTAAATTAATGCCCTTCAGTACTGCGGCAAGGCCATCACCACTACCCAAATCTACCTGATCTTTCTTGAAGAGAAAGTAACAGCAACATTTTGATTAGGTTTCTGAACATTTTAAAAACCCTGGCAAACAGTATGGGAAACATTAAGGTAATTAACCTCATGCTAGTTTAAACAAACTGAACAAAAACATCTGGCTTACCCCAACCGCCCATGGACTTTCAACCTAATTTATTTTTAAAGAGGCAGGGCAGATGGTGTGTGTGACAGTCTCACACCTACTGTCAGGATGTGAGGTACCCATAACTTCTCTGTAGTCTCACTGCACTAGAGTGTATGTCTGGGACTCTACATTTATCTCAGAAATGGGAGCCCGGACTACCAATCAAAGATAATAAAAGAGGAGGATGAAATTGAGATCAAATGGGAGATCCACGGCACATAATTCAAAGGTTTGTTGCCAAAAACTGGATAAATAAAGAAGAGAAGAACATTCCGAAAATCAGACAAGATGGGTCTACCAAGAGTATTCAAAGGTATTGGGTAGCTGGGGAGTTGTCTCTGCACACTGGAGCGAAACAGAAGAGGCACTGTCAAGTGGTTGAACAAGCAACACACAATTACCTTGGCAAACTCTTCTAGTGCAATTGTCCGCTGTCAGTGCTTGTGAATGGTGAGCAGGGGCCAGACCCCTTGCAAGGTTGTGCAAGGCAATTGCCCCCTTTGTCCATGTCCTTAAATGGTTTTGACATTGAGCAAAAGCCAAACTAGAGATCTTGGTTATCCCTAAGTGTCAAGTACACATAGAATCGTAAAAATATTTGAGATGTAAATTGCACAAACAAAATGTACAAATTTTAAAATGTAATTAGTGTTTCTTTAACATAGGGCACTGTTTTCCCCTTTATATACAATTAGATCTCAGATTGAACTGGGAACCAGTTACCTTTTGATACCTAGTGATTAATATCTACCATTCTTACACTGATTTCCAGGATGAAAAACTCAGCAGAGCGAACGGTCTTCTCTTCTGCTTTATGTAGTGGGCCACGTGGCACTAGTGAAGATGGTGTGCTACCCCAATGATAGTATTATTTAGCAAACCTTCCCCTGCTCATCCTTCATTCCTTCTTCAGACAGGCCACACATCTGATTTGGTCGCTGCAGCGCCATCAGGTAGCTCTTTCCACTCTAAAGCTACCTGTGACTGCGGATGGATTAGGTCTTCTGGACTTAGTATGCTAATATTCAGCTGCACAGGTCCAATCGCTGGCTTGCTGCCCACCTCCCTGCATGAGATGGGGTTTACCAGTAAAGACTTTTAAGGAAGGCTTAATGCACTGCTCATTGTTTCCTAGTGACCATTCTACGGATCACCATGCACGCCTTTCTCTTGCATTGCCACAACCTGTAAACTCACTAACACGAAGAAACCCTATGCTCCTGCACTACCTTCCCTTCTCACACAGGATGGCTGTGCTCAGAGCAACTCCATCAGTGGCATGTTGTAGGTATCTTAAACTTGGGGAATTTGTTTCTGAACAGCGAGCTACTAAATTTCCAAACCCTTGTGGCAGACTACCATCTTCACCCCGGTCAACTCCTTACTTACAATCACCTTAACTAATCATTAAATGCCCAATTTCATGTCTGCCACCTAGCACTAACCCTACGACAGGTGGCAAACTGATAGAATGTGTGTGCAGACCTTTCCTGCAACATGGAAACCACTCCATTTCTTCTCGTCATACTATCTGGGTGATTGATGTGGTCAAACCTCTGCAAGATATGGACTAAAATACTGGACTTTCCCCAAAAAGTATCCCACAGCTGTCACTTTAAGTAAATTCATAGTGCTTCCTTGTGAATGCATTCTGCCTGTTGCTTGCCATTGGCCTTGTGGTTTGTAACTCACTATTTGTTGCTTTCAATTTGTTGGCTTTATTTGTTTTAGGCTATGCAGCTTTGTAGGAAAGTCCTTTTTTTTTTGCCTGATCACCCCCACTCTTTCTGGATAGGTACTGGTGGTTACTGACTCTTGGCTGTGCCCTGGGTACTGCTTACCAGTCCCAGGGCCAGTGCTCTGTGTAAAATGGATATGCAAATTAGGCTAATTATAATTGGCTAAGTTAACCTACCTATAAGTCCCTAGTATATGGTAGGGCATGTAGGTTTAGGGACCACAGCATAGGTGGTGCACACCTAGGTGCACTGCTGAGGTGCCCAGTGTCATTTTAAAAGCAAGCCTGCCTTGCTGGCTGCTTTTAAATTAAAGTTATATGCAAATTCGACTTTGGAATTAAAGGTACTTCCAAAGTCTTAAACTACCTTATTTTTACATATAAGTCACCCCTAAGGTGTGCCCTATGTGCCCCTAGGGCTGGGTGCCATGTAACTATAAGCAGGGACTTTATAAAAATAGATTTATAAGCCCTGGTGAGGTAAAAACAGCCAAATTCGTTTTTCCCTCATTGAAGTAAATGGCCTTCATAGGCTAGAATGGGCAGACTTTATTTTAAATTTTAAAGTCTCCTTAAATGTTACATACCAAGAATTTGGTATCAAATTGATTGTTGTAATAAATCCCACAACTTCCAGTTGTTGGATTTAATATAACTTGTCCAGGTAAAAAGTTTAGACTTTACCTAAAAAGTTGCCAATTTCAGCTCTGCATTGTTTTTGCTGCTGTGCTCTGATTGGCCAGCCTGCAGCAGCTTCTGCCAGGCTGCCTTGATTAGGTGTGAAGTGGCCAGGCTTCACACAAAGGAATATGCTTGGGGGAGAGAATCTCCCCTCAGCAGATGGTGAGGCAGGAAGGGGGAGGGCTGCCAAACTGATCTTCTAAGGCAGAGAAGGACATTTGCAGCACCCAGCAACACCCCCACATCCTGCAACCCCAGACAATTAGGTGCCCCCTTGATTAGATTAGGAGAGGGCAGGAGAGGGGTGTGTTTATGATTTTTAGCCACACCAGTGGGTGGGCTCAGCCAGATGTAACCTCCAAAAATCAGATTCATCCATGTTGGATTTTTAGAGACTGTTGCCTTCTGGGATGGATTTTTGCCACACTTCCCAGGAAGTGGTCATCACAGGGGGACGACCCTGTCCCTGATTGGAGAACCAGGGCCCCCTTGCTTTTCACCCAGGAGCAAGGATAAAACTGGCAGACCTGCCCCCACACCTCAGATCCCCACCAAATTTCAAGAAGAAGGAACTACAAGGAGAAGAAGGACTGCCCTGCTGGACCCCTGGCCTGCACCTGGACCCTTCACTCAGAAAGACTGCACCAGCTGCACACTTGTGCTTCACCACAAGAAGGACTTTGCCTGGCTTCAACTGGTTCATGGAGGGACTCCCTGTTTGCTACAGGTGAAAAATTGCTATCCAGAGTCCCCTGCACCAACTCCTGAAAAAGTGACCAGCTGACCACTGTCCAGTGGCCAAAAAGGAGTTTGCGCCAGGTGCATTCTGGGAGTTGAAGTCCGCACTTCCCAAGGACCATCACAGAACTTCTGGACCCTTGGGGTGAGCTGTGGACCCCAAAAGAACCTTAAAAGAATATCTGGGTGAAGCCCCAGAAGTTTGGAAAAGATTGGAGAATTTTTTTTAAAAAGCTCCATAAAGTGACCGACCCGACGCGGAAATTCTAGCCGGCTTGCCTCAACCGCGACCCGGCCTGACTTCGTGGTTCGTCCCGGTAAAGAAAAACATCCAAAAAAGAGACTAAGTCCGAAGGTAAAAAGTTGACCGGGACCTCCCAGCCATCGTATCCGAGAAGGGCTCCACGGACGTCGGATCAAGATCCAGGTTTACCCCGGTCGAAGGATTTTCATCTCGAAAAAACGATTAAGTCCGAAGGTAAAAATCACCACCGAGGAAACCGACTTCGCGTATCCGGACAAGGGCTCCAGGAGGTCGGATTCAACTGGCAGGTTCGTCCCGGGGAAGAAAAACATCAAAAAAAGAGACTAAGTCAGAAGGTAACTTTTTAACCGAGGCCTCCCGCGACTTGTAGCCGAGCAGGGCTCCATCGCAGTCGGCCTGAAAGTTTGACTTTGCCCCGGTCCTGGTGCAACCAGATGACCCGATTGGCGCTTTTTGTTTCTAAGCGCTAGAAAATAATAATACTTTAAAAATTCATATCTCCGGTTCCCCTGAACCGATTTTAATCGTTTTTGTGTCATTTTAAAGATAAAAATATAAGCTATTTTTATAAATTGGTTTTGGATTTTTAAACTGTTTCCTGTGTTTTATTTAATTACTGTTTTGTGATATTTGAATGCTTTACACTTTGTCTCCTAAGTTAAGCCTTGACGCTCGTTGCCAAGCTACCAAGGGTTGAGCTGGGATTAATTTACTGAGACCTAACTGTACCTATGTGGAGGTTAGTGGCTTGTTGCTAGGTGTAGGTACCTACCTGCCCTACCAATAACCCATTTTCCAACATAATTGCAAGCAGCGACGGGATCCTGTACTTGGGTTCAATGTCACGTTACAGTTTTAGGTAAAACAAATTAAAAATCCTTTAAATTGTCCTAGTGCAAAAATTGTTTTTAATTTTTAATTTGGATTAATTTCAATTATTGAATTTTTGTAATTTTTCTAAATTCTTGTTTCCAATTTTTGCAAAAAGTTTTTGTTGACACAAAACTAGGGAACCATGGAGCTTGATCTGGCTAGCCTACCCACACTGACAGTAGTCCAGCTTAGGGGGTTGTGTATTGAAAGAGGGTTGCCTGCAACCACTAATCTCAGGAAGGAAATCCTGATTAAATCCCTGACAGCATGGGCTGAGGCCCAAGAGGTAGAGACAGAGGAAGCTCCAGAGGAGGAAGAAAAAGGGGAAGATGCTAGCTCTAACCTTTCAGGGGAGGGAAGGCATCAGACCCCAAGTGAGGAAGAGGAGGAACGGTCCTCAGTGGATACAGTCACTAGGGGCAGACCCAAAGCTAGTGGTAGGAAGGGGGTCCTTTCAGGAGGAGAGAACCCATCCATCAGAGAAAGAGAGCTGGAAGCCCAGCTAGCCTACATAGCTTTGGAAGCAGATAAGCTTGCCCTAGAAAAGAAAAAGTGGGCAAGCAAAGAAAAAAAAGATGGAGGCAGCGAGAAAGAAACTGAGGTGTCCCTGGGTGGGGGTTTTGCCCCCAGATTACCCAAAGGGGTGGTTCCTGCCTATGTAGAGGGGGATGACATAGATAAGTGGCTGGGGGCCTTTGAGAGGGCCCTCCAGATGAGGAAAGTCAAGCCTCAGTACTGGGGTTCACTCCTTTGGGAGTTAGTTCCCAACTCTGGGAGGGATAGGCTCCTAACCATGAGTGGGGAGGATGCAGACTCATACCCCAGTATGAAAAGTTGCTTGACTAAAAAGTTTGGTCTAACCCCAGAGCAGTATAGGCTTAAGTTTAGGGACACCCAAAAGACAAGCACCCAGTCCTGGGTGGACTTTGTGGACATTTCAGTAAAGGCACTGGAGGGCTGGATACAGGGCAACAGGGTAAGTACCTTTGAGGGGCTGTACAATTTGATTATGAGGGAGCACCTTCTAACTAATTGTGTCCAAGAGAGGCTCCGCCAGTATCTAGTAGACTCTAGGTTGACCAACCCCAGAGAGCTGGGGGAGGCAGCAGATGACTGGTTAAGAACTAGGGTTAACCAGAAACCCCCAGGGGGTGATCAGAAAAAGGGAGGACATGGTTCTTCTCAGGGGAAGAACCAGGGGAAAGATGACAAAAAACCCAAAGAGTCCTCACAAGAGTCCCCAAAAACTTCTCAGGGAGGGGGAGCCCCGAGCCAATTCACTTTTAAAGGGAAAGGGTATCAGGGAAAGAATTATGATCCTGCTAAAGCAGGAAAGTTTCAGGAGCTTGCTAAGGCCGGCAAGTGTTTTGACTGTCATCAGCCAGGACATAAAAGAGGAGATGCTATCTGCTCCAAGAAGCCCCCCACTGGTGGGCAATCCCAGGGGATTGCTAGTGTAGGGTTGGGGGTGGAAGTTGGCCCAGGGGTGGAATCAGGGTACACTGAGGTCACCTTAGTATCCGTGGGTGGGGTGGACATTGCAACTATGGCCACCTTACCTCCCATCATGGAGAGGTATAGGCAGAGGCCTAAAGTCAATGGGACTGAAGTGGAAGCTCTGAGAGATACAGGAGCCAGTGTGACAATGGTCGCAGAAAAGCTGGTTTCTCCAGAGCAGGTCTTACCTGGTGTCTTCCACCAGGTGACTTATGCAGATACCAGAACCAAACTCCATCCCATGGCTATGGTGAGTCTGGAATGGGGAGGTGTGACTGGCCCTAAAAAAGTAGCTGTAGCTCCTGCCCTCCTAGTAGAGTGTCTACTGGGGAATGATCTTGAAGCATCTGAGTGGTCAGAAGTGGAAAGAAGGGTCCATGCACGGATGCTGGACCTCCCTGAATGGGTGTGTGCTGTGACCAGGTCACAGGCGGCACAACAGGGGAATGCTGGACACTTGGACCCTGGAACAATGGGCCAAGCCTCCAAGAAAAAGAGAAAAGGCACTGGGTCTGGCTTGCCAGCCCCAACAAGTACAGAGGGTCAGGAAGAATCCAACCCTGAGGGGGAGGATCTGAACTCTGAGGGAGGGACACCTTCCCTGCAAACTCTGCCTGACTTGGCAGAACTGCAAGGGGCAGGTGGGCCCACCAGAGAAGATTTGTGCCAGGGACAAAGAGAGTGCCCCACTCTTGAGGGCCTGAGGCAGACTGCTGCCAGGCATGAACAAGGGGATACCAGTGGTACCCACAAGGTTTACTGGGAGGATGGAGTTCTCTACACTGAGGCAAGGGCCCTTAAAGAAGGGGCTACTAGGAGAGTAGTGGTCCCCCAAAAGTATAGAGAATTCCTCCTTACCTTAAGCCATGATATCCCCTTAGCTGGTAATTTGGGACAGACCAAGACCTGGAGCAGGCTGGTCAACCATTTTTATTGGCCCGAAATGTCAGAAAAAGTCAGGGAGTTTTGCAGCTCCTGTGTCACCTGTCAAGCCAGTGGCAAGACAGGGGGCAAGCCAAAGGCTCCCTTGATTCCACTGCCAGTGGTTGGGACTCCCTTTGAGAGGGTGGGGATTGACATTGTTGGTCCCCTAGACCCACCAACTGCTTCAGGTAACAGGTACATTGTGGTGGTAGTGGAGGCAATACCCCTCCGGACAGTCACTGCTCCCACAGTGGCTAGGGCCCTACTTGGTGTGTTCACCAGAGTGGGATTCCCAAAGGAGGTGGTCTCAGATAGGGGCACAAACTTTATGTCAGCCTATCTGAAAGCCATGTGGGAGGAGTGTGGTGTTACTTAAAAGTTCAGCACACCCTACCATCCACAGACCAATGGTCTGGTGGAAAGATTCAATAAGACCCTGAAGGGCATGATCATGGGTTTGTCTGACAAACTCAGGAGGAGATGGGATGTCCTCCTCTCATGCCTGCTGTTTGCCTACAGGGAGGTGCCACAGAAGGGGGTTGGATTCAGCCCCTTTGAGTTACTGTTTGGGCACCCTGTAAGAGGCCCATTGTGCTTGGTGAGAGAGTCTTGGGAAAAGCCTCTCAAGGAATCCAAGGAGAATGTGCTGGATTATGTACTAGGCCTGCGGTCTCGCATGGCTGAGTATATGAAGAAGGCAAGCAGAAACCTGGAGGCCAGTCAGGAGCTCATGAAGCTCTGGCATGATCAAAAGGCTACCATGCCTGAGTATCACCCAGGACAGCTGGTGTGGGTTTTGGAGCCCATGGCTCCTAGGGCACTACAGGCCAAATGGACTGGGCCCTATCCAATCCTAGAGAAAAAAGGTGAGGTCACCTACTTGGTGGACCTTGGCACCCCCAGGAATCCTCACAGGATCCTACATGTAAACAGGATGAAACCCCACCAGGACAGGGCAGACATGACCATGCTGATGGTCACTGATGAAGGGAAGGAGGAGGAGGGTGAACCTCTGCCAGACCTCCTGTCCTCAAAGGCAAAAGATGGGTCAGTGGAGGGAGTGGTACTCTCTCCCAAATTGACAGATCAGCAACAACAAGACTGTAAGCAAGTCTTGGGACAGTTTGCTAGTCTGTTCTCCCTGACCCCTGGACTCACCAATTGGTGTGTCCATGATGTTGACACTGGTGACAGCTTGCCTGTCAAGAACAAGCTGTACAGGCTGTCTGACCAGGTCAAGGCCAACATCAAAGCTGAAGTGGCTAAGATGTTGGACCTGAAGGTAATTGAGCCCTCTGATAGTCCTTGGTCCAGTCCAGTGGTACTGGTGCCCAAAGCTAATCCCCAAGGTGGGAAGAAAGAATTAAGATTCTGTGTGGACTACAGAGGTCTAAATGCAGTCACTAGGACTGATGCTCACCCCATACCTAGAGCTGATGAGCTCATTGACAGGTTGGGGGCTGCCAAATTCCTGAGCACATTTGATCTGACCTCAGGATATTGGCAGATTGCCTTAAGTCCAAGAGCTAAGGAGAGGTCAGCATTTTCCACACCAGAGGGCCACTTTCAGTTCAAGGTGATGCCCTTCGGGATGAAAAATGCTCCTGCCACCTTCCAACGGTTGGTGAATAGAGTCCTATCTGGGTTGGAATCTTTTAGTGCAGCTTATCTGGATGATATAGCTGTATTTAGTTCCACCTGGAGGGACCACCTGGTCCACCTGAAGGAAGTGCTTCAGGCCCTGCTTCAAGCAGGCCTGACTATCAAGGCAAGCAAGTGCCAGATAGGGCAAAGTTCTGTTGTGTACCTGGGCCACCTTGTTGGTGGAGGCCATGTACAACCTCTCCAGCCCAAGATCCAGACTATCCTGGATTGGGAGGCTCCAAAAACCCAGACTCAGGTCAGGGCCTTTCTTGGCCTGACTGGGTATTACAGGAGGTTTGTTCAAAATTTTGGGACCATAGTGGCCCCTCTAACTGAGCTTACCTCCAAGAAACAGCCCAAGAAGGTCATTTGGACCCCAGAGTGTAAAAAAGCTTTTGACACCCTAAAACAGGCTATGTGTTCAGCACCAGTGTTACTGGCCCCTGACTATAGCAAGGAATTTGTAGAGCAAACAGATGCTTCAGAGGAAGGGATTGGGGCAATGTTAGCACAAGTTAATGAAGAGGGCCATGATCACCCAGTTGCCTTCATCAGCAGGCGACTACTCCCCAGAGAGAAAAAATGGAGTGCCATTGAGAGGGAGGCCTTTGCTGTGGTTTGGTCCCTGAAGAAGTTGAGGCCTCACTTGTTTGGCACTCACTTCCGTGTACAAACTGACCACAGACCTCTCAGATGGTTGATGCAGATGAGGGGGGAGAACCCAAAACTGTTAAGGTGGTCCATTTCCCTACAGGGGATGGACTTCACCGTGGAGCACAGACCTGGGACTGCTCATGCCAATGCAGATGGCCTTTCCAGGTTTTTCCACTTAGCTGATGAGGACTACCAGGGTGTAGGTTAGTACCCATCACCTTTCATCTGCGGGGGGGCAGTGTAGGAAAGTCCTTTTTTTTTTGCCTGATCACCCCCACTCTTTCTGGATAGGTACTGGTGGTTACTGACTCTTGGCTGTGCCCTGGGTACTGCTTACCAGTCCCAGGGCCAGTGCTCTGTGTAAAATGGATATGCAAATTAGGCTAATTATAATTGGCTAAGTTAACCTACCTATAAGTCCCTAGTATATGGTAGGGCATGTAGGTTTAGGGACCACAGCATAGGTGGTGCACACCTAGGTGCACTGCTGAGGTGCCCAGTGTCATTTTAAAAGCAAGCCTGCCTTGCTGGCTGCTTTTAAATTAAAGTTATATGCAAATTCGACTTTGGAATTAAAGGTACTTCCAAAGTCTTAAACTACCTTATTTTTACATATAAGTCACCCCTAAGGTGTGCCCTATGTGCCCCTAGGGCTGGGTGCCATGTAACTATAAGCAGGGACTTTATAAAAATAGATTTATAAGCCCTGGTGAGGTAAAAACAGCCAAATTTGTTTTTCCCTCATTGAAGTAAATGGCCTTCATAGGCTAGAATGGGCAGACTTTATTTGAAATTTTAAAGTCTCCTTAAATGTTACATACCAAGAATTTGGTATCAAATTGATTGTTGTAATAAATCCCACAACTTCCAGTTGTTGGATTTAATATAACTTGTCCAGGTAAAAATTTTAGACTTTACCTAAAAAGTTGCCAATTTCAGCTCTGCATTGTTTTTGCTGCTGTGCTCTGATTGGCCAGCCTGCAGCAGCTTCTGCCAGGCTGCCTTGATTAGGTGTGAAGTGGCCAGGCTTCACACAAAGGAATGTGCTTGGGGGAGAGAATCTCCCCTCAGCAGATGGTGAGGCAGGAAGGGGGAGGGCTGCCAAACTGGTCTTCAAAGGCAGAGAAGGACATTTGCAGCACCCAGCAACACCCCCACATCCTGCAACCCCAGACAATTAGGTGCCCCCTTGATTAGATTAGGAGAGGGCAGGAGAGGGGTGTGTTTATGATTTTTAGCCACACCAGTGGGTGGGCTCAGCCAGATGTAACCTCCAAAAATCAGATTCATCCATGTTGGATTTTTAGAGACTGTTGCCTTCTGGGATGGATTTTTGCCACACTTCCCAGGAAGTGGTCATCACAGGGGGACGACCCTGTCCCTGATTGGAGAACCAGGGCCCCCCTGCTTTTCACCCAGGAGCAAGGATAAAACTGGCAGACCTGCCCCCACACCTCAGATCCCCACCAAATTTCAAGTAGAAGGAACTACAAGGAGAAGAAGGACTGCCCTGCTGGACCCCTGGCCTGCACCTGGACCCTGCACTCAGAAAGACTGCACCAGCTGCACACTTGGGCTTCACCACAAGAAGGACTTTGCCTGGCTTCAACTGGTTCAAGGAGGGACTCCCTGTTTGCTACAGGTGAAAAATTGCTATCTAGAGTCCCCTGCACCAACTCCTGAAAAAGTGACCAGCTGACCACTGTCCAGTGGCCAAAAAGGAGTTTGCGCCAGGTGCATTCTGGGAGTTGAAGTCCGCACTTCCCAAGGACCATCACAGAACTTCTGGACCCTTGGGGTGAGCTGTGGACCCCAAAAGAACCTTAAAAGAACATCTGTGTGAAGCCCCAGAAGTTTGGAAAAGATTGGAGAATTTTTTTAAAAAAGCTCCATAAAGTGACCGACCCGACGCGGAAATTCTAGCCGGCTTGCCTCAACCGCGACCCGGCCTGACTTCGTGGTTCGTCCCGGTAAAGAAAAACATCCAAAAAAGAGACTAAGTCCGAAGGTAAAAAGTTGACCGGGACCTCCCAGCCATCGTATCCGAGAAGGGCTCCACGGACGTCGGATCAAGATCCAGGTTTACCCCGGTCGAAGGATTTTCATCTCGAAAAAACGACTAAGTCCGAAGGTAAAAATCACCACCGAGGAAACCGACTTCGCGTATCCGGACAAGGGCTCCAGGAGGTCGGATTCAACTGGCAGGTTCGTCCCGGGGAAGAAAAACATCAAAAAAGAGACTAAGTCAGAAGGTAACTTTTTAACCGAGGCCTCCCGCGACTTGTAGCCGAGCAGGGCTCCATCGCGGTCGGCCTGAAAGTTTGACTTTGCCCCGGTCCTGGTGCAACCAGATGACCCGATTGGCGCTTTTTGTTTCTAAGCGCTAGAAAATAATAATACTTTAAAAATTCATATCTTTGGTTCCCCTGAACCGATTTTAATCGTTTTTGTGTCATTTTAAAGATAAAAATATAAGCTATTTTTATAAATTGGTTTTGGATTTTTAAACTGTTTCCGGTGTTTTATTTAATTACTGTTTTGTGATATTTGAATGCTTTACACTTTGTCTCCTAAATTAAGCCTTGACGCTCGTTGCCAAGCTACCAAGGGTTGAGCTGGGATTAATTTACTGAGACCTAACTGTACCTATGTGGAGGTTAGTGGCTTGTTGCTAGGTGTAGGTACCTACCTGCCCTACCAATAACCCCTTTTCCAACAAGCTTGAATTCTTCCTTTCCCTTGCCAAAACCTTATTTACAGTATCCTTCTGAGTGCTTCCTTTCTGTAAACAGGCCTGTAAATCTTGTTCTTATCTCATCACATTTGCTGTGCATTCAAAGAACAAATGTCAGGCTCTGTCTTCGGTGGGAACTTAGGGCCATATGTATAAACACATTTTCTCATTGACACAGAATGGGCAAAACCCTTTGATAACATATGGCCGTTAGTGTTTACTTTCCTTTCTCTGACTTCACAGTGATATGATTTATGCGACAATCTTGCTGGATACTGGGGTTAGGAAAGAGTTTTTTCTACCACATGACAACATTTAAATAAACTTCAGAATAGGAGTACAAATGAAGCACATTTTTGTTCATTCTGAACTGTGCTGGAAACAAATGCCTTTATATGATTAAAACAAATCATTGCATTAGGTGATGCAATTACCACACGTCATTGTCTGTGCACAGTATAGTTTGATTTGAAAAACTGTATATCTGTGCAAATGTAATGGTCATTTCAATCAAAAATATGTTGTTTGTAATGGCAGTGTGTTAGCATACCATCCGTACTGCATTCCACTCTGCTCTGCACCATTACACGCCACTGCACCCTACTCTGTATCATTCTACTTTACTCCACTCCATGCCACTGCACTCTTCTCCATTCTGAACCACTCCACATTATGCCATTGCACTATATGCTACTTCACACTATGCCTCTCTACTCTACCATGTACGACTCTACTCTATGCCACTGAACTTTACACCTCTCTACACCACTGCACTCTGCTCCTCTGCACGCCATACCACTCCAGTCTAGGCAACACCAAGCTAATCCGCACAACTCCTCTCTCTGCCACTCTGCAACACTGCACTGTACACCACTGCACTCTAAGCTAATACACTCTATGCTAATGCACTTTACTCTGTAACACTCAACTCTATGCCCCTGCACTCTACATCCATACACTGTACATCACTCTAATCTACTCTGCACCTCTGCACTCTATGCCACAGCACTCTACACCACTTTACTCTATGCCACTCTATGCAACTCCTCTCTACCCTACACCTCTCCACTCTTAGCCACCTCACTCTACTGTGAAATAATCTACTTTATGCCACTGCATTCTATGCCACTGCACTCTACCACGCACCTCTCCACTCTATGCAACTGCACTCTACTCTAAAGCAATCTATTCTACACCACTGTACTCTATACCACTCTTACCACTGCACTCTATTTCAATGCACTCTACACCACTGCAAGCTGACACTCTACTCTGCAACACTGCACTGGCCACCACTATACTCTACAACACTCTACTCTGTACTACTGCATTCTGCACCAATAAACTCTATTCCACTGCACTCTATGCCACTCTACTCTGCCCAATGCTACTCTATGCAACTGCGCTCTACACCAGTGCACTCTAAACAACTGCACTGTATGACACTGCCCTTTACTCTGCACCACTGTACTCTATGCCACTGTTCTCTGTACCACTCCACACCACTGCACTGGCACTCTACTCTGCAACTCTGCACTCTACACCACTCTACTCTATGCCACTGCACTGTAGGCACTATACTCTACTCTACACCACCCTACAATACTCCATTCTGCACCACTCTACACCACTGCACTCTATGCCACATGAGTCTACTCTGCACTCTATGGCACTGCACCGCTCTGCATTACTGCACTCTCTGCTACTCTATTGTATCTCACTCTACTCCACTGCACTCTATGTAACTCTACCCCATGCCACTGCACTCTGCACCAGTGCACTCTAAACAACTGCACTGTATGCCACTGCCCTCTACTATGTAACACTGTACTCTACGCCACTGCTCTCTGTGCCACTCTACTCCACTCTACATCACTGCACTGACACTCTAATCTGCAGCGTTGCACTATCCACCACTGTACTATACACCAATCTACTATGTACTACTGCATTCTATACCACTGCACTCTATGCCACTCTACTCTGCATCACTCCACTCTATGTGACTGCTCTCTACAGCACTATACTCTAATCTGCACCACTCTGCACTACGCCATTGCACTCTCTGCAACGCAAGTCTACTCTGCAATCTATGCCACTCTACACTACTGCTCTCTCTGACACTCTATTGTATGCTACTCTACTCCACTGCACTCTATGCCACTCTACTCTGTCCCACACTACTCCATGCCACTGCAGTCTAAACCACGGAACTGTAAGCTAACACACTCTAAACAACTGCACTGTACCCCACTGCATTGTACTTTGCACCACTGGGCTCTACGCCACTGCTCCTATGCCACTCTACTCCAGTCCACACCACTATGCCACTAACATTAAGCCATGCTGAACAACAGCTACTCTGGTGTATAGCATGGCTAATGGCTAAAACACATTAGCAAAGCCAATAGTCAAGACCTATTGACTTTGCCAATGTTTGTTAGTACTATGAGGTACCGAGGTCCCTGAAAGAACTGTGAAAAATACAATTACAACATAATAAAGGCTGCTACAAAATGCACAAATACATTTTGGTTAAATAAAAAAAAGTGCTTCTCAAATACAGATTTGAATAATATACAGTTTATACCTAGTACTAAAATGTTTTATAACACTCCATTAAAACCACACACTCCACAGCTCACCTTGGAACACCATTACAATACCTCTCTAAAAGAAATATCTTTGCCACCAGAAAACTTCAAGTGACTCCTTTTAGTAAAGTCAATGCAGGTTTTCAAGCCCCTTTGCATTTCCAGATTTACCAGTTGCCCACATTTGCATGTCTTTAGGGAAGGAGACACCCTAGCAAGGTCTGATTCTTATCTATCTGCCCCTCCCTCCCTCAGAGCAGAGGAGACTCCCTGCTGTTCAGTCCAGCTGGGGAAACTAAACTGTCCATAATTTTGCTCCACCTTTCCTTGTCCTTTTGGTGAAAGGCTAAAATTACGGACAAATGCCGTCCATTAAGCCTTTCGTCATGGACAACAGACGGCAGGACTAAATTACGGACAGTCCGTGAAATTTACGGACGGGTGGTCACCCTAATGTAGCTATAGAGTGTACCAAGCAAGACAAGCATGGTGTATTTTACTATTGATGGATGGAAATTGGAGGCTGACCTGCATGGCTCAATGAACGAACAGTTGGATGCCGAGGAGTGGATGGGGGCACTAATTCAAGAATCAATGAAAATCAACATTTTTAGCTATGAGGAGCAAAATATGCCAATGCACTGACCAACGGTGGGCTCTCTGGGGGAAACATCCTTTTTTACGACTTTTTTTTTCCGAAGGTCGGGGTTAACGAAAGCGCAACAATGCTTTTTTTAACCACGACTTCGGTTTTTTGTGCCTTAACTACGTATGCTCTGAACAACGAACATGCATGGTTAAGGTACAAAGAAGGGACTTGGCGAAGGTAAGTGTGGGTTTAGGTTTTGGGGAGGGGGTGGGGGGTCAGGGGGTTTTAGGTTTTGGGGTGGGGTTGGGGGGGTGGGTCGTTTTTGGTTTTGGGGAGTGGGTGGGGGGTCAGGGGGTTTTAGGTTTTGGGGTGGGGTTGGGGGGGTGGGACGTTTTTGGTTTTGGGGAGTGGGTGAGGGGTCAGGGGGTTTTAGGTTTTAGGGTGGGGTTGGGGCGTTTTTGGTTTTGGGGAGTGGGTGGGGGGTCAGGGGGTTTTAGGTTTTGGGGTGGGTTTGGGGGGGTGGGGCGTTTTTGGTTTTGGGGAGTGGGTGGGGGGTCAAGGGGTTTTAGGTTTTGGGGTGGGGTTGGGGGGGTGGGGTGAGGGATGTAGGGTGAATGGTGCCTATTGCTAATGATTTTATCAGGAATGCCTTTACAACAAAATATCGTTGTTAAGGCATTCGTGGTAAAATCATTAGTAGTAGCAACGAGGTCGGTGTTCCGACCTCGTTGTTAAGGCAGTCGTTTTTTTTTTGCAGTCGTTGTTTCGTCGTACAGTCGCTCTCTGGTTTTCATTTTAGCTTCTGCATCAAAATATCCCTCTTCCCAAAACCTATCACCCACCAACATTGTAAAACATGCACAGACGGGGTATGTTTAACACTGTGCACTGATTTAGTACCCTAAAGAAATAACTACAGTGCACTAAGTGATCTAAAATGGGAGAGAAAAGATATACCCATGTATTGACTGGATTGCACAACGTGAAACCAGGAAACCTTGTATCAATCCCAGCTTCTACTTGACCACATTATGTGATCCTAGGCAATTGCTTTTGTAACATTTTTTAATTCGGGGTCTGCACAAAGCAAAGCAAAATACTATAATGTTATTCCAACACCCAAGGCCACTTACAGGGGCTAAAGAGAGCTGATTGCCACTTTATGTAATGGACTAATTTGATGTACTGAATTGAAATCTGTTGTAAGGTCACACAATGAAGAAATTAACTGTTTTGGATTTTGAATAGTCTATATCACCATTTCCCAAACTATGGTCTGCGGACCCCCAGGGGACCGTGACACATTCCCAGGTGGTCCGCAAGCCTGGACCAGCATGAAGGCACTTCTGCAGCTGGGCACTCCCTAGAAACATGTGCATGCTCTTTTATCTGTTTATTAATTTGGGCGGCAGCTTTAAAACACTGCAAAGTTCAGTGTAAGCTTTCTGACAAAAATAAAAGTGTCAAGATAACTCTGTTGATTAATGTACCTGCTGGAGAGATGGGAGTGTGTCTAGTGGCAGTTTTGACTCATTGGAGGTAGTGCAGATGGTTAAAATGCCAGATGCTAAGAAGGTGTATCATGCAAAGAACCACATTTTATGTATATAGCACAGTGGGTTACCACTTTTGTGACAGAGATTCTTTTATTAGTGTGCAGTTCATAAGTCACAATCATAATCTAGCATAGTGAGTTATGAACTGCCAACAAAGAACTACATGGAACAAATTAGAAAATCATTTTTTTTTACAATTCTTTCATTACTGTTAAAAAAAGGTTTGCTTGCATAGGAGTACGCTATTATTGAAGTCAAGGCTAGCCACTGTGTTATGTTCTGAATCCTGAGTTTGTGTTTCTCCAAACCAAGTACTCTTAGAAAATGCCTCACATTATGGATGAAGTGAATTCTACACCTTGTAGTCCCCTGTAAAGTGTTTTGACACCCTTCACTGGTATGAGAGGTGCTATAAATCAAATTAAATACATGTGATAGAGAGGCTATGGAGATGAGAGGCCTTTATGGTTTTACTTCCTTTGCCCACCACACATTAAATTAAAAAGTTTATGTATCTAAAAAATAAAAACAAAAATCACTTGGGAAATGTAGAATGTGACTTGAGAATTCAGCTTTCCTAAATAAAACCAAACATTGAAAAGTTAGTTGCCGAGTTGCAGCACCAACCTTCCCATTAAAGTTTTCAAATTTTTGCACTTTTTCCGATATAAACTAATGATATATATACTAATTTGAGTATTTGTTTGGAATGTACTTTTTATGTATTTTGCACGAATTACTGTTTTAATATTTTAAATTTAAGTCGTACAAATTTCTTGGGGGTCCCTGGGTTCCGGTAATGATTCAGTGGGAGTCCTCAGGAGTCGAAAGGTTGGGAAACACTGATCTATATAATATAGATACTGGCAACAACAAACGGCTTCACTGCCCTTCATCTGTCTGAAGTCAATGAAGAGGAATCAGTTTGCATTATTGATAATGAAGGCTACTAATCAAAGCTCATTGAAATCCACACCTGAATAGAGAGTACTACATAAATATATGTATGTAGGTGGTATTTCTATAGAGTGAACCAGCTAATAGGCAGAGGAGCACAGCCTATGGTTAAAGTCCAGCATAAAGTCAATGATTGATAGGAGAGGTAGCTGGGTTGGGAACAATTAAAATGTAAAGGAACATATTTTTTTATTCTCCTTCATATTTTCACCTTCTGGTTACCCATTTAGTTCATACAAAGATAATGTTGTGAGGAGCCAGTAGTATTACTTGATGAAGGGGAGCAAAAGCAGACCTAAAGGTTAATTTGTGAAGATGGACAACTGAAAGTATACCACTGAACTGTAAAAGCGCACTAACATGTGGGGTGACTATAGATGAGCATACACATCATTAGTGGAGTGTGGTATACATAAGGCTCCTTCATAGGAGGCATCCACTCACATTTCCTCAAAGCAGAGGAAACTACAGTATCTAAAGCAAAATGCGACCCACATTCATCCACGGTCGCAGGCAAACGTGCAGACACTCAAGAGATGAGAAGGTATATGCAGTCAAGAGGGATGGTGGAGTGACAGACATAAGAAAAGAACATCCACAGACACATTGGGTGTGTGCACCCACACATGTTAAAGCAACTGGCACAACAAATACATGGGAGATTAAGCATCTGCAGAGGGGTCAAGAAGCAAGGACTCCAAAAGGTCAAATTCTCACACTCGATGTATTCACAGATATACAATGGAGCAATAAACAGAAATTATGACAGATTTTCACACACCAGCTCGACTTGCAAGGCATCCATGGGCACAGAGTGGTTTTGCCCCCATTTCAGGGCATTACGAGGATGATGTTTGACCATGTCTGAGACCCCTTGCCTTACCTTTCTCTTTTAGATCTATTCTTTGAGCTGTGCATGCAAGTTCGCAAAGGCTTTTTTCGGGTTCACATCAAACACCTCATCAGAGAGTCTGAGGTAGAGAGGCAGATGGTGCTGGTGGTGCTTAAGGGTCAAATCCCACAGTAAAGTTGTCTTCCCTCAATCCTTCCTCTCTTTTGGAGTGGAGAGTATGAATGTCTCGGCAAGAACTGCTGGGGGTACAGGGTGCGGCCTGAGGAGAGCCCAGTGGTTGTGCCTGAGTGGGAAGCAGTTGGCATAGTCACTGGCTCCTCATTGTCGCAATACTAATCTTCCTCCAGGAGGGTGGCATGATGAGACAGGGCCTCAGGGAGGCCATCCGGGCTAGTAGTGGCACCTCAGACACAGGACAATTGCAGGACCTGATCTGACTTCACACACTAGGACAGGGTGTGCAGGGAAGGATTGTAGGATTGGTCGTGCTGTCAGCTCTTCCTGCAGTTGGGTAGTGCGTAGGTAATACCGAGAGCTCCCTTTTGGGTGCAGAGGGAGGGTGGGACGGTTAAGAATGCAGGTGGTACTCCTTGGTAGTGTGAGACATGGTGAGGAGGAGTGGTTGGGACAATGGGAGTCCTGAATGCAGGGCTCTTCTCTCGCTGGGCTCCAGTCAGCATTTGAATTTGGAGTATGGAGGATTTATTTTCTTTATTCTTCCGTTGCGAAGCCAACAAAATATAATTTTTACCCTTTGAATACAGCAATTTTTTCCCTTGACGACATAACAAGAAGTCCATTTGGAAAGACATCAACAACAAATTTAGCCTCTGGCTTGAGTGTTAGTAATTGGCTGTGGTGGGATGTCTGATACTTGCATTTTGCACACATTTATAATTAGCTGTTCGGTTTCTAATAAATGAAAGAAAGAGAAGACCTTTACCAATTGGTATGCCACAAAAAGGGTAGGGAATATAGGGCCAGATGTATGAAACGTTTTTGCACTCACAAACGGTGCGAATAGCAAAATTTGTCCGTTTGCTAGTGCAAAAAAGTGGTCTGCGATGCATGAAAAGCATTCGCAGACCAAAAATAAGAAATCACAAAAATTGCGATTTTTTGTGTTGCGACCTGGTTTTGCGAGTCGCAATTTGCAATACAGTATTTCCAGTAGGAAATTGCGAGGAGCAATTTATGAGTCGCAAAATCCAAGTCGCAAAGAGATGCATAAAAAAAAGCACAAATTGCGATTTTTCGCAGAATGACATTTTGCACATGCAAAATACCACTAACTGAAACCAGGTGGTAACCAGGTGCAACCTATATAAAAAGGCCCAGAATGCCTCAGACTCTTTTCAACAATGGCTGCACTCTACGTCATGGCGAGGAGGATGAGCATCTTAGCAGGTTTGAGGAGAGGGAGGAGGAGACAGGAGCACATTTTCAGAGTACGCATTTAACTTTTTAACCTGACAGAGGAGGAAATATATGAGAGGTATAGGTTGAACTCAGCCATGATACTTGATCTGATAGCTGAGCTACAACCCATACTGCAGCGCAGAACACTAAGGACCCACAGCATACCCATCCATGTGCAGGTATTATGCTCCCTCCATCTACTCGCCTCAGGGAGCTATCAAAGGGTCATAGGAGCAGCTGGAGGGGTCTCACAGAGTACCCTCTCCAGATTTTTCAATTAATTTATCAACGCCATGCTGAGCAAACTACACCAGTACATCAGATTCCCCCACACCCACAGGAAATACAGCAGACAAAAATAGAATTTTACCAGATAGCACAGTTCCCCCACGTCCAAGGTGCCATAGATGGGACACATGTGGCAATCTGTCCACCATCCGCCACAGAGTATGTGTACCGCAACAGGAAATACCAACATTCAATTAATATACAGGTGATATGCAATGCCTCCTACATCATTACTGATCTCATGGCCAGGTACCCAGGGAGCACACATGATTCGTACATCTTTCGCCACAGCGGGATTCACACACGACTGCTAGCTGGGGAGTTTGGTGAAGGATATCTACTAGGTATTGTCCCTCTATACAATGGCGTATTGATGGCGTGCTGATGTCAGATGGCCCACTTCTTATCATACCCTCTGTCCCTTCCAGGAGACAGTGCTTACATAGTGCGCACTTACATGATGACGCCCTACCTCAATCCTGCAACACCAGCTGGACTGAGATACAATGCAGCACACAGGGCAACCCGCAATGTGGTGGAGCGCACATTTGGACTGCTGAAGAGTCGCTTCCGGTGCCTCCACAAAAGTGGAGGGGCACTACAGTACAGTCCAGAGACGACATGTAAAACAGTGGCTACTTGTGCTATCTTGCACAATACAGCTACAACCAGGGGCACACCTGTAGAAATATGTGATACTGAATTTGATGAGGATGATGATCCCATACCACCATTACATCCAGCAAACAGGACCAGTGCAGAAGAGGGAAGGCAAAGGCATGCCGACATCACACACAACCATTTCAGACGTGAGTATAAATGACACAAATCCTCTGACAACTGTACCTGTAGTGAAATACATTTATTACCTTAAGTCAGGTAATGTTTGTGTGAGTAATAACAAAAAAAGGTTAAGTGAGAAAACAAAACGATGAAGGACCTGAGTAATGCACTATTACTTCATAGTGAAAACAGAAGTCCACTGGCAGCTAGAGTCATTTTTTGTGCCCACGCACGCCACTCGGGTGCCCAGTTACATCACTGGCACCTCTATTGTCACCCTCAGTGGCAGTGCTGTGCCTGGCACTGCGCCGTCTGGTGTCCGATCCTGGTACAGCAACACTGCTGAGGCTGGAACTGTCCTCAGTGTCCCCCATTGCAAGCTCAATTGGAGTGGCTGACCTTGGTCCCATAATGTGTTCGATCACATTGGTGATCTGCACCAATCCATTCACAACGTCCCTGCTGCTATGTGCTGCCTCCACTTGCGCAGCCAGTGCACGATGGGCAATCAGTGCAGTTGAATTAGCCACCCTGTTAGACGAACGACAGAAGCTGCCAAACATGTTCCGAAATCTGCGCTCCTGTCTGCGCTGGCTCACCCTCTCATGGCGCAGCTCCTGGCAGAGTTCACAGACAGCACTCGTGAGGTACCTGGTGTCCTGTGATGCCTGCACCTGTCCCTCACGCAGCTGTACTATGTTGTTATTGAGGGAGTCAAGTTGGCGATGCAGGCCCACCATGTTGCAGTTATGTTTGCGCAAGTTCTTTTCCGAGGATCCTCTTATTTTTGTAGGCATTGCTGCTGCAACATAGCAGCTTCCAGCCCCCCAAAGAAGGAGGGACGCTCACCTGCCTCATGCTGCTGTGCCCCTGAATATGTCACCATCCTGCGTGGTGCTCTGGTTTGATGACACCTGACCTTCTGCATCTGACTGCGCCTGCCTGTTGCTGATGGGGTAAATGGCCCTTCCTGCTGCTCATCAGAGTTGTTGCTGAGCTCTGGCAGTGGCAGTGCCCTGGGCCTGCGTCGGACAGTTGCAATGTTGAGGGACCCACTGGTGTTTGAATGGGAGGCCAGATGTGTGTCAGTCTCGCCTACCCGTGCTGATGATGTGGCTGCTGGGCCTGGCCCACCTGCAACAACAATATGCAGCATGTCAGTTATATATGTTACATTTACGGTCAGACAATGGTAATAAAGGTACAGGTACTTCTCTACACTGTGTTGTGTGTGTTGTGTTCCTCTGGGTGTCACTCTACTTAAATACATTGTATGTGCTACTTTCAGCTCTGGGTTGTGGACTGCCACTCCCATAATGCATTGTTGTGCTGCTTCTAAGATGTGGACTGGACTACTTCTCGCAATGTTTAACATTACTTGCTAAGTTCTAAGGGGCTTTTGTGCTTACACATATGGGGTTACAAATCAATATTGCACTTACCTTGGCTGGCACTTGGTGTGCCGGAGGTGTCGATCTCTGTGACCCCTGTCACAGCTTCAGGGAGGAGTGTGGACTCGACTAGGTCCTTCAGTGGTGTGGATGGTGCCTCTGTGGGTGGACCGCCTCCTGTGCCTCTGGCCTTTTGCAAGTATCCGTGCCACCCTCTCCTTCGCACGGGACCGCAGGTCATACCACCTCTCCTTGATCTCTTCAATGGAGCGCTGTGCCACTCCAATTGCGCAGATTTTTTATTGTATATCCGCCCATAGTCTCCTTTTCTCACTCTCAGGCACCTGGAGTGAGCTTTTTCCAAAAAGGCGGTCATGGCTCCTGACCACCTCCTCAGTTAGCACCTCAAGCTCCTGCACACTGAATTTTAGCTTGCGCTTTCTTTCTCCCTTCTCCTGTGCTTGGCCTGGGGTGTCCATCCTTGCTCATGTGTGCTGGCTCCTTCTGAGTGCTGCTCTGTGTGGCTGGGCTGCTCTCTCTCAGGATGCTGGTTTGGGTGTGGCACCTGAAACTGCCTGGGATAACTCATTTCCTGCTGGTGATGTCATCAGGCTCCTCCAGGTGTGCTTTCTCGAAATTTCTTGCTATTTGTGATTTTTTACCGAATCGCAAAAAAATCACAATTTGCAAAAATGCAAATTGCGATTCAGTAAATGGGCCTCGCAAACCAGAAATAGCGATTTTTAAGAAATCGCTATTTCCGAATCGCAATTTTGTTACATGGCCAATTCCGACTCGGAAATAGCGATTTCTTAAAAATCGCTATTTGCGATTCGCAAGCCAATTTTTTCATACATATGGCCCATAGCTCCTAAATGTACTCCTTTGTTAGTATGCCTTCATTTGCTGCAAATTCATGGCTTCTGTGAAAGCGTGAAAAATCAAAAGGAGTACTCCTGGAAAACTTTCACAATGTTACTTATTCAGGAGTACTCTATTGTAAAATGTATGCATTCGGAATTTTCCTCCTCTGTATGGAAATCTGATGCAAATGAAGATTTGTACGTTTAACTTTCGTTCTTTGGGTGAAAATAAGTTTCTTCCAGGAGGAACCTCATTCTCTTCTATTACCATTTATTATAGGTGTGATTTCTTCGCATTCTGCCAGTTAAGTTTGCAGCAATTAATGTTTGTTATCCAGGATATGCACAATTTCGAGGATGTGAAAATATACACAAAGTCACTAGTTTGTGGGTAATTATCTACTTTCACAGGTAAGTCTTCCGTGGAAATCCCATAAACCCACTGTCAAACCTAAACTTACACATGCCGAAATACCATCCTACCTGTGGAAATTCCATATTTCCGAATTTCATTTACAAGTGTAAACTTCCACTAATTGTAATGCTGAAAACCAGTATTTTAATGATATTATGACAAAAATGGTAGTTTATTACATACCCTATAGAAAGGTAAAGAAGCTCAGCAATCTGAGTAGTCTCTACTGACGTGTTGTGACTTTTAGGTCCAAAGTTACCATCATGGCACTTTCCATCATCGAGTTCATTCTTTCAAGGTTCGTAAACTGTGTATATTTGCATTGTGTAATTGTTAAAAAACCTTTATCTCGGGAAAGTTCAAGTATTTTTTTCACATAGCATTTGTATATTTCTTGAAAAACTACAAAAAAAATGTGAAATTCATAGCGGAGAAAGATGGGAGCTCAATCCACACAAAGACAGGAACCCTTTTCTCATCAGACCAACCACAACCGAGCTGGGAGGAATCAGAGAAAACCATGACCTAAAGTATTACCAGGCCAGGGCGTAGAACTCTGCTCTGTCTGTGGAATTTGTGGAATTTGGGCACTTCCCGCTATGGGGAGTAGCGCGGAGTTCCCGAATTCTGCACTTTAGTGCGGAGCAGAGTTTGTTCATGCTCGCAAGTTTGGGTTTTGGCGCTCTCTTGTGAGCACAATTATACTCCCAGGCCACTAGGCAGCACATGCAAGTCTTTGCGTTCCCTCGCGCTGCTTCCAGCCACGCTGGCGGCCAAAATAGGGCCTCATGTGAGCACAAACTCACTTCTCACTTTCTTCTCCAGAGCCATTCAATGTAGTCAAAAAGAGATTTTGACTAGAATTTCTTCTCCAATGGACCCTGCAATTTGTTTTACAGATGGAGAAGCCTTTTTTTTTCGAACAGGAAGGAGGTGCGTCAAAGACTTTGTCGCGTAGGCTCTCAATATTCTAACAAGACTACTGGATTTCGAGTGGCAGAATCACCTGCGGTGTGTGGAGACTGAGTCTGGCCCACTACAGGTGACACCTGTCACTCCAATCCGAATTCTGCTCCGGCTAACTAGCAGTGCCTCATCTCTACTCAAGGGCAGGGATGATTGGGCAGCCGAGCGCATGACATAACTGGTTTCTCAGGGAAGCCGTGGTCACTCAGGTCTTATCCGTTTCTCTCAGTTACATTAGTCTCACATACGCAATGACAAACATAGGCAGTATCTATTTCAATAATGCTTTAAAAAAGCGACCGCATCTTAGATAGCAAAGCGTGGGCTGCAATAACCAGGACGATATCACATGAGAAAAACATAACAATAATGCTACCTTATTGTCACTAGAGTCAACTGACTAATTCCTACCTAGGCTATGATAGAGCACAGCATGTTACGCTCTAATTCTGCCCTTCAGGTTCCCCATGGAAGACATCATCCCCCATACCTGAGCAAAGGCCTGAAGTCTGTAATACAGCTGTAGCGAAGCATTCAGCAATCCGCATGCAGTAGTGGTTCTCTGGCTGGAATCTCCCTCTAACCTGTAAGGGACAGGGAAGTGTTATTATAATAAAACAGTTGGTGTTCTATCAAAATGTCTCTATGTAAGGATGTTTTTGTATGAAAGTCAGAGACTAAACTTATACCACGTTCACTGGCAACCTATCTTACTGCAGCATTGGAAGAAGCACAGAGTGAGCCAGAATGTCTTGTCTGAGAAAAGAGTGCTGGCCTAGGCAAAAACAGTCAGATAGAGAGAAAATAAAACAAGACCGTAAAAGTGGCTACTGTAACAATAATAAAGCAAAGCCGAATAAAATATATCTAGGTTAAAGTACACAGAGGCAGGCCTAGTATGTTAAAATAACGTGCATGAAACCATAACTAAAATGGCTACACAACAACTTCAACTTCCTCTTCCTGTCCAGCAGGCTCTTCCCAGTGATTTGTCCATCTCCTGGTCACTTTTCATTTGGATTTCAAGGGTGAAGGATCACTAACTTTCTCTCCTGGATATACCTTTGGATTTAAGGACTTTGTTTTTGTTGAATCCCACAAGTAACTTCAAAAACTATTGTATGAGGGTGTTGTTAGTTTCCTTGGGCATGAACCAGTATTTCTTTGTACTTGAATTAGATTTTTACATTTTATAGTGGTGGGTGGCCTGGAGTTTTCCTATAGGCCTAGTTTTTATTTTGTATTTCACAGATTTTCCCCTTTTGGAAAGGAAAATTGTTGCACAGCATAGTAAATTTTCAACATGTTTGTAACATTTGCAATATTATTTTAGTACGTGGCCTAGATTTCCAAAGGGCCCTTTAGCCTGTAGACCCAGTACTAGTAGTCATCAGTGCATGAAATAAATGTTTCAGTGGTAAATGTTTTAAAACTTCATTTAGGGCAGGGATGGCATTGGACTAAGGTAAAATGTTGGCTATTGTTTGCATTTCATTTGTGTTGCAAAAAGTGTATATGTTGTGGGGTAATACTTGATGGCAAAGGAGGATGTTGTTTGACCATGTGGCTGGCAACCATTTTGTTCATACAGCCAGTGTTCTTTTGCCGTAGGCTTGCATGTGTTCTTTGACATGCCCCCTGCTCCTTGTTGTTGTTTGACCATGTGGCTGGCTGCCATTTTGTGCATGCAGCCAGTGTTCCTTTGCCATAGGCTTGCATGTGTATCTTTGCCATGCCTTCTTGCTCCTTGTTGTTGTTTATCATGTGGCTTGCAACCATTTTATGCATCCAGCAAGTGACCCTCTGCCGTAGGCTGGCATGCGTTCTTTGTTTGCCGTGCCTCCTTGCTCCTTGTCGTTGTTGTTTGACCATGTGGCTGGCAACCATTTTGTCCATCCAGCCAGTGTCCCTTGCCATAGGCTTGCATGTGTTCCTTGTTTACCTTGCCTCCTTGCTCCGTGTTGTGGTTGTTTGACCACGTGGCTGGCTGGCGGCCATTTTGTGCATGCAGCCAGTGTCCCTTGCCATAGGCATGCATGTGTCCTTTGTTTGCCATGGCTCCTTGTTTGCAGTTGTTGTTTAACCATGTGGCTGGCGGCAATTTTGTCCATCCAGCCAGTGTCCCTTTGCTTTAGGCTTGGATGTGCTCTTCTTTGTTCTCCTTGCTCCTTGTAGTTATTGTTTGGCCATGTGGCTGTCAGTCATTTTGTGCATGAAGCCAGTGTCCCTTTGCCATAGACTTGCATTTGATCTTTGTTTGACATGCCTCCCTGCTTGTTGTTGTTCGACCATGTGACTAGCAGCCATTTTGTGCAAGCCACCCAGTGTCACTTGCCATAAGCTTGCATGTGTTCTTTGTTTGCCATGCCTCCTTGCTCCTTGTTGATTAACCATGTGGCTGTCTGACAGCCATTTCGTGCAGCAACCAGTGTATCTCTGACATAGGCTTATATACAAACATTGTTAATTATTGATCGTTTGTTTTTTAAGTTTCTATTTTTTTTCTATTTTAAGTTTCTATTTTTAATTTTTATGTCATTTTTGTCATTTTGTATTTTATTGTTTATTTTTTTATTTATTGGTTATTTACATTTTTATAATTTATTTTTTAAATATTTTTTTAACCTTTTTATTTTATTTTAATTTTAATTTTAATTTTCTAAATTTGTTTATATATTTTTTTAATTTTAATTTTAATTTAATTCTGAATTTTGCCTTGCTCCATCCATCCACGTCCATCCCATCCATTCCTCCACCCACTCATCCATCCATTCACCAAAGATGCACAGCTGCACTACAGCATTCAATTTCTTTAGTTGTAATTCCAGGACACCCTGGCTTCAAACCACGGCATGCAAATCAACAGCATAATTAATTTTGTTAATGATTATTCCATTTCCCCTGGACCACCTTGCCGCCATAGGTTATTTAAAGGATTATTCAATTTACCCATGCACCTCTCTCTGACTAACACACATGTCTCCTTTAAAACAGATAGATATAAAGCAAAGTGCTAGACCTGCCTGTTGTGCTGTCTGATTTGAAATGTAATTTTTTTATGGTGCTGTGGTGTGGTTTGCCTTTACAATATTTGATTAGATAGGTGTATTACATAATTAATCAGCCACACCACGGTTTCACTTCACTGTACTATTTCAACCTGTTACAATGCCACGTTTCACTAACTACATGTTTTTCTTGCTTAGTTGTTTTTAGGTGCACAAGAGAAGAAACCCCACATCACCTGCAGTACTGCCAAAAAGAAGGCCTTATAGTTACCTCAGTTCCCAAACTCTTCCCTTGTGCATCTTAGTGCCACTGCCAAACTTGAGCTTAAGATGACCCCAAAGAAAGTTGCTCCCAAGAAAGTGGCTAGTGAGAAGAAGCAGCTTTCGGCCAGTGGTGTGTCAACCCCAACCTTTTTTGGGAGACGTGTGCCTGCCAAACTGGCCTCCGGGGAGGAACCTCGGAGCAGCACTCCCGCATCAACAACACCATCCCAACCCAAGCCCAAGACTATGGGCCTGATTACAACTTTGGCGGAGGGGGTTGATCCATCCCAAATGTGACGGATATCCCGCCCACCGTATTACGAGTTCCATAGGATATAATGGACTTGTAATACGACGGGCGGGATATCCGTCACATTTGGGATGGGTTAACCCCCTCCACCAAAGTTGTAATCAGGCCCTGTGTCTGTCAGTGAGGCAGGCACTGCAATCATGGCGATGCTGACGAGCAGCGATGTTGAATTGGATTTGTCCCTTTCATAAAGTAGTACCGAGTCTTGTCAGGAAACGGAGAAAAGTGGACAGCAGCCGCATCCAGATCTTCCTGAAGTTGGAGCAGAACAGGATTTCAAGCATCCTGCTGAGCAAGAACCTCTTCTTTTAGATTTAGTGGCTCCCAGATCTCCATAAAAAAAGAAGGGTACTACTCCACCATCTTCTCCAAACACCACTTCTGATGATGATGTAAGGGACATGGAGTGGACCCCAGCGTAGTCCTGGAGACACCAGGAGAGGCAAGGGAAAATAAAAGTTCCAGAAAGCCTTATAATCATGGAAGGGGATGATGATGAGGAGGAGGATGTCAATGAGCCAGTCATTGTTGGAAGCCGGCACAGAGGAGTCTGATGTTACCATCCAACCTACTCAGAGGGATGTGGCACAAGCAGCACCACCGGCTCCCATATTTTTAAGGCTCCAGCAGAGACATGCACCAACCCGTACCTCAGTAGAAATATGCACTGCAGAGAGGCAATCGACACACCCACCTCATCCAGTTCTTTTTCAGGCATTAGCAGTGGCCCAGTAAGAAAGTAGTCCTACCCAGTTTGGGACTTTTTTATGATTAGCAAACAGGAGGAGAACATTGCCATATGCTCCATTTGCCACGCAAGTGTTCGTCGAGGTAAGCAAGGTTCACATTATGGTACTGGAGGACAGATTACCCAGATGAAAAAACATCACACAATCAGGTGGGAGGAGCACCTTAAAAAAGAATTGGCTCAACATGTTCCAAGTGGTGAAGATCAGGAGAGCCAGGAAACAATAGCTACAACTGGTCAAATCACAGTAGGAGTTTAGGAAGGAGAGGGTGACATCCTGATGCAAAGCATCTGTATGTTTGTACAATATGAAGCTGGCAAAAATGTTAGCGTTGGACCTCCTCCCTTTTTCTTTTGTGGAAGGAGGGGGATTTTTAGAGTTTGTGGCAGCCCTGTGCCTGAAATGGAAGGTTCCAAGTTGGACCTATTTTGCCAGAGTTTCTATTCCAGTGCTGCATGATGATGTGCTGCACTTGGTTGGACAAGCTTTGCAGCAAAGTGTTGTCAACACTATCCACCTGATGCCAGACATGTGGACCAGTTGTCAGGTGACTGATCACACGTGCATCACTGCACACTGCATCTCTTTTGTGGGGGTAAAGCAAAATCTATCAGGTCTTGGCCCTGAAGAAATTTTCAAGAGCATTCAGCGAGATGCAACAATAACCTTGTTTGCCATGGAGAAAGCTGCAAATATCTTGGAAGAATTTATAGCAAGATGTCTGAATGGGTGGGACCCATAGGTCTTCGGATTGGATTTGATGTTATGGACAATGGCAGTAACACAGTCAAGGTCATGGAAGGTGGTGGCTATTTCAGGATCCTGTTTTTAGTGCACTGCATCAAACCAACTGTGCAAGACTTTCTTAAAAAAGAAGACATATTCAGCAACATACTGACCACCTGCAGATGCATCTGTACTTATTTCAGCCATTGTTTTAAATCCCGGAAACAGTTGTGGATTATTCAGCTTGGTAACAGAGTACTAGTTAAAGCCTTAATACAGTTGGTGCCAACACATTGGAAACCAACCTTTTATATGTTGCAACGTCTGTTTGAGCAGTACAAACAGATCAATGAATATGTCCTTCAAGGAGGAGCTGATGGAACTGGGAAAACTATGACCATGGATGCAGACAAATGGGGCCTAGTCAGATGCTTCACACAGATGCTGCTCCCTTTTGAGGTTTTCTTATGGGAAGTTACAAAGGAAGACAGTACATTGGGCCAAGCTATCCCATTATTACATCTGCTACAGGAGGAGCTAAAGAAGGTGTCCAAAAGGTTTGCATTTGAGGGTGCAAATGAAAACCCAGAAGAGCATGCCTTGGTTGAGAACCTAAGCTATTGCTTAACTTGTAATGCAAGGCTGCAAAATGATATCATCTTTATCCAAAGGGTATATCTGTGCCACGCTACAAAAAAGTTATTTCCACTTTCATTCCTTTTTCTGAAGGGGATGTATCACGATACAAGAGGTGCATTGTTGAACAAGCAGCAGAACTGGAAGAAGAACGGCTAGAACTTAAAGCCCCACTCTGCAGTTCTGGGGTGCTGCCTTAAACTTCCAGAGAGGGCAGTCTTGTCTCACATCCAACAATCCCAACAAGAAAAACGGTGACAACAGCAACAGAAGAATTGGACCCAGGCTTGCATTGGCTTGGTTTCAAGTGACAAACCTTAAGTCCAGTACAGAGGCAAAGGAAAAAGCATTTGAGCAGGTGGAAGCACCAATGACCATTCAGAGGATTTTCCAGGAGTATCTGGATGACCCTAAAGAGGTGAATGTGGATCAAAACCCATTGGTGCATTGGTATGGGAAGATGCACCAATGGACAGAGCTCAGCAGACTGGCAATGAAGTTTCTGCCTTGTCCTTTAGCCAGTGTGTTTGCTGAATGTGTGTTCAGTGCAGCTGGTTCAGTTGTTACAGTGAGAAGGACAAGTCTCTCACCTCAAAATGTGGAGAGATTGACCATTATCAAAATTAACCAGCATTTTATGCCACCAGATTATACTGTTCCCAAAACACCACAGGAGGAGAAGAGGATGATTGGTCAGAATCATGCGTGTTAGCTGACTAACTTCAGGGAGAACTACCAGAGTTTGAGGACAAACTCTACTTCTGGGACTGAGTATGCCAGTTCAACCATGGAACTTTGTAATTATTTCTCATTCATCTTGTTTTTTTTCTCTTTCTTTGCATACAACAAATGCTAGTGCAACTTTTTGTTTGTGTCAGATGTATGCTGCCCCACCATAGTACAGTCACATATAAACTTGGATTGGAGTTGGACCTGTGTACATTGAAGAAGCTCCTGCATATCCTTCACACGATGCCTGCCTCCCTCACACGCCACTGCCTATCCTATTTTTTTTACATTACCTAGCAGGGTTGCCCTAGAAGATCATTGATTAAAACTGCCAGTTCTAATGCCTAATTTCAATAGATACCATTAAAGAGGATGTATTTTGCTCAACCAACATGCTTGGATTTTAAGAGGTAACTACTAAGTAACTATTGCACCAATGAGTGGTGATATATTGATTGACTGTGAATTTGTGACTGATGACTGATGTATGTGGTGGCTGACAGTAAGGGAGGGAGTTCAGCAAACTTGTAAACTTGTTTTAGATAATTTGCAATGTTTGGGGGCTGATGGGTGACTATTTTTTCCTGAAAGTGTTTGGCCTTTCATAATTAGTGAAATTTACACACAAGGTCCTAACCCTTTTTCTGGTTTCTCAGAACAGACCCACCACTTTAGTTACCAACCACAAATCTCCACAACAAATATCCCAGTTCTATTTCTCTATTTGTTCTTCAACAGCAGTGCACTTCACAGGTCTACCATGCTCTGTTTGGGGCTGGGACGGAGTTACTCAGAATCTGGAGGAGGAATATGTAATGACTAAGGGCATGACTACCTCAACAGTTAGAATGGAGAAAGTTATTGACTTCAAAGAGATGATAATAGTAAAGACTCTGAGGCCTAGTACTCACTCAGCTCTCTGAACAGGAGAGAAGAGCATTGATTTGTAAATGCTGCAGAGTATGTTTTTGCTGCATTGTGAGCTCAAACGTGAAACTCCTCTTGTGTTCTTGCTCTGACCCTGAGACTTCTTGGTACCTTCCTCACTCCTCATAAAGCTTACCTTGCTTTCTTTTGTCCTTCTCCTTTACTCTATATTACAGCTACTGTTTTTTTCAATAAACAGGCCTTTCCCTAGTCTTCTCCTGCATGAACAAAACTTGGGGAAAGCTCAAGACTCCAGCTTACATACAGGAAAGGTTCTGGCAGGCACCAGAGTGACAGACATTCCAAGAATAATGACTATGCAGCACCAAATTTGGCAATACAATATGATTTTCCTTTTAACAATCATAATTGTTAGAACTGGGTGGTAAAATTCAATCTTCCATATTTCAAAACTAGAAGACATAACACTTAGGATATGTCATCTGGGGCCTTTCTAGGGCAGAAACTGAACTTTGTCATACTTACTTGTCCCTTCATTTCCTTCTACAATAGATAGATGATGATGTGCTGCTCTGCGCCCCAATGAATATTATTGTGGTTTCTATTGTGTAGTGTTTTACTTTGTCACACCTTTCTCCAAATCCCCTTTCCCATCCATTTATTGAGCTCCTAACCCTATTCCCCCGGGCTGTGAGATTTATTAGGGTAACCTGACTGCCAACCAAAGACCCCATTTCTAACAGGGAGCTATAAAACTAAACTTAATGTGACTTAATTTTACACCATAAATGAATCACACACTTGCTGGGTCAGCTGTGGTGAAAGCAACACCAACTCACTGCATGACCTTATATCATCTATTCCCTAAGCAATAATCAACCTCAGCCCCATCAATATAATAATTTATGACTTGTGTGTGTTTTCTGTAAACGCTTAACCTGGTCCAATCACTCTTGGACCTGAGCCCACTTCTCCTGACTACATGATTTAATTTCCTAGGTTTAGTTTTATAGTTCCCTGTTAGAAATGGGGTCTTTGGTTGGCAGTCAGGTTACCCCCTGTCCAAGCAAGGACCCTCACTCTAGTCAGGGTAAAAGGGAAACACCCTCAGCTAACCCCTGCTTACCCCCTTAGTAGCTTGGCACGAGCAGTAGGCTTAACTACAGAGTGCTAGGTGTAAAGTATTTGTACCAACACACACAGTAACTTAAAGAAAACACTACAAAATGACACAACACAGGTTTATAGAAATAGAAAATATTTATCTAAACAAAACAAGACCAAAATGATAAAAATCCACAATACACAAGTCAAGTTATCAATTAAAAATCCAAAAAGAGTCTTTATGTAATTTTAAACACAATGCTAATGCTGTTAGCATGAAAATGTACCTTGGATGTGTCAAAAATAACCCCGCACTGGCAAGTGTGCGTCAAAAAGGGCTTTCAATGTGTCGATTTCACTCACGAGCAAGACCTTGCGTCGTTTCTCCTTTAGTCGGGTCGGTGTGCATCATTTCTTCTCTCCGCAGGAGGGCGATGTGTCGATTCGGTCAGCACTCTTGGGTACGGGCAGGCCTTATGTCGTTTTTGTACACCCAGCGGTGTTTGCTGCAGAAATTCAGCTGCACGAGGGTCTGAAAACCACGCAGTGTGGGTTGCGATCTCACCGGTTTCCATCAGCGATGCCAGGCGTCAATCTTCCGGTCGCGTTGCTGGCGATTGTCGATTTTCAGCCGCAACGCCGGCGGCGCGTCAAGATTTCAGCCGCAGATCGGAGTTGAGTTTTCCCCGCAATGCATTCTATGCATGGATTTCTTACTCTTGGGCTGCCAGCTTAACCTTTCAGGGTCTCAGGAACTGGATCGGCACCACTTGCCAGAGTAGGAATCTATCCAGAGATTCAAGGTGCTGGCAGAGAGAAGACTTTGCTATCCCTGAGACTTCAAATAACAGGAGGCAAGCTCTAAATCAAGCCCTTAGAGATCTTCACAAGAAGGAAGGCAACACAAAGCCCAGTTTTTGTGCTCTAAGCACAGGCAGAAGCAGCAACTGCAGGATAGCTCCACAAAGCACAGTCACAGGCAGGGCAGCTCTACTTCCTCAGCTCTTCAGCTCTTCTCCAGGCAGAGGTTCCTCTTGGTTTCCAGAAGTGTTCTAAAGTCTGTGGTTTTGGGTGCCCTTCTTATACCCATTTTGGCCTTTGAAGTAGTCTCTCTTGTTTATGAAATCCTGCCTTGCCCAGGCCCGGCGCCCGACACTCACCAGGGGGTTTGTAGACTACATTGTGTGAGGGCACAGATGGCTTATCGGGAAATGCAGACTACACCCCAGCTCCCTTTGTGTCACTGTCGAGTGAGAGGTGCAACCAGCCCAACTGTCAAACTGACCCAGACAGGGAATGAACAAACAGGCTGAGTCACGGAAATGGTTTAAGCAGAATAATGCCTACTTTCTAAAAGTGGCATTTTCAATCACACAATCTTAAAATCAACTTTACTAAAATATGTATTAAATTGTGAGCTCAGAGACCCCAAACTCCATGCCTATCCACTCCCAAAGGGAATCTGCACTTTAATCACATTTAAAGGTAGCCCCCATTTTAACCTATGAGAGGGACAGGCCTTGCAACAGTGAAAAACTAATTGAGCAATTTTTCACTGTCAGGACATATAAAACACATTACTATATGTCCTACTTTAACCATACACTGCACCCTGCCCTTGCGGCTACCTAGGGCCTACCTTAGGGGTGTCTGACATTCAAGAAAAGGGAAGGTTTAGGCCTGGCAAGTGGGTACACTTGCCAAGTCGAATTTACAGGTATAACTGCACACACAGACACTGCAATGGCAAGTCTGAGTCCTGATTACAGAGCTACTTATGTGGGTGGAACAACCAGTGCTGCAGGCCCACTAGTAGCATTTGATTTACAGGCCCTGGCACCTCTAGTGCACTTTATTAGGGACTTACTAGTAAATCAAATATGCCAACCATGGATAAACCAATCAAATACACATTTTGTAAAGGAGCACTTGCACTTTAGCACTGGTTAGCAGTGGTAAAGTGCCCAAAGCACGAAAAACAGCAAAATCAAAGTCCAGCACACATCAACAACCTGGGGAACAGAGGCAAAAAGTTAAGGGAGACCACGCCAAGGATGAAAAGTCTAACACGTGTCCCCCCCAGCTGAAAGTGGGGAGCAACTACCCAACCTCATGGGAGTTCTCATCACTAAGGCGGAAGAACCTGGACAGACCATCAGCATTGGCGTGTTCTGTACCAGGACGATGTTCCACCGTAAAGTCCATCCCCTGTAGGGAAATGGACCACCTCAACAGTTTTGGATTCTCACCCCTCACCTGCATTAACCATCTGAGGGGCCTGTGGTTGGTCTGAACTCGGAAGCGAGTCCCAAACAAGTAGAGTCTTAGCTTCTTCAGTGCCCAGACCACAGCAAACGCTTCACGTTCTATGGCACTCCACCTACGTTCCCTGGGTAGTAACCTCCTGCTAATGAAGGCTACGGGTTGATCTAGGCCCTCTTCATTAAGCTGTGAGAGTACTGCTCCAATACCATGCTCTGAGGTGTCTGTTTGCACAACAAACTCCTTGGAGTAGTCAGGTGCCTTCAGCACAGGTGCTGTGCACATGGCAGCCTTCAGGGCATCAAAAGCGTTCTGGAAAGCCTCTGTCCAGATCACTTTCCTGGGTTGCTTCTTAGAAGTCAACTCAGTTAAGGGGGTAACAATGGTACCAATGGTACCATATCCCTTAACAAACCTCCTGTAATATCCTGTGAGACCTAAAAAGGCTCTCACTTCAATCTGGGTCTTGGGAGGCTCCCAAGCCAGAATCGTGTCGATCTTAGGCTGTAGGGGTGCCACCTGGCCACTCCCCACCTGGTGTCCTAAGTACACCACAGAACCCTGCCCTATTCAGCACTTGCTCGCCTTAATAGTGAGGCCTGCCTTCTGCAGGGCCTCTAACACTGTCCAGAGGTGTTGCAGGTGTTCCTCCCATGTGGAACTAAACACAGCAATGTCATCTAGGTAGACAGCACTGAACTCATCCAGCCCAGCCAACACCTGGTTGACCAACCTCAGAAAGGTGGCATGGAAATTCTTCATCCCAAATGGCATCACTTTGAATTGAAAGTGTCCATCTGGTGTAGAGAATGCTGACCTCTCCTTGGCCCCCTCAGTTAAGGCAATCTGCCAGTACCCAGATGTTAAATCAAACGTACTGAGGTACTTGGCAGCTCCAAACCGGTCAATGAGCTCATCAGCTCGGGGGATGGGGTGTGCGTCAGTCTTGCTGACTGCATTGAGTCCCCGGTAGTCCACACAGAACCTGAGTTCCTGAGTAGCACCTGGTGCAGCAGCCTTTGGGACCAATACCACTGGGCTGGTCCAAGGACTGCTGGAGTGCTCAATAACCCCTAGGGTAAGCATTTTGGATACCTCATCCATAATGCATGCCCTGACCCTGTCAGTCACCCTTTACACCTTCTGTTTAATAGGTGTACTGTCCCCAGTGTCCACATCATGTGTGCACAAGTGTGTGACTCCTGGGATCAAGGAAAACAGTGAGGAAAACTGTCCCAACGACAGTCAACTTGCTGCTCCTCAGTCAGGGAGGTGGAGAGGATCACTCCCTCCACTGACCCATCTTTCTCTCCTGCAGACAGGAGGTCAGGAAGAGGCTCACTTTCCTCCTCTACCCCATCATCTGTCGCAAGGAGCATGGACAGTTCAGTCTGCTCAAAGTGAGGTTTTAGGCGTTGACATGCAGGACCCTTAAAGGGTTCCTTGGAGGCCACAACTCCACCAGGTAGGTGACTTCGCTCTTGCGCTCCACCACCTCAAATGGTTCAGTCCACTTATCGTGGAGCACCCTAGGCTCCACTGGTGCCATCACCCACACTTTCTGACCAGGTTGAAACTCGACCAGAGTGGCATTCTGGTCATACCACTGTTTCATATCCTCCTGGCTTGCTTCCAGGTTCTCCTGAGCGAGACTCCTGAAGCGAGCAGTCTGGTTTCTCAAACCCAGCATGTAACTGAATACATCCTGGGGGGGTTTACTGGGAGCTTTTTCCAAAGCTTCCTTAACCAGACTCAAAGGTCCCCTCACAGGGTTGCCATAAATCAGCTCAAAGGGGCTAAACCCAAGTCCCTTTTGAGGCACCTCCCTGTAGGCAAACAGAAGGCATTGCAAGAGGATGTCCCACTTCCGCCTCAAGGGCTCTGACAGGCCCATGATCATGCCTTTTAAGGTGCGGTTGAATCTCTCAACTAGACCATTACTTTGGGGGTGGTAAGGGGTGATGAACTTGTAGGTTGCCCCACACACCTTCCACAGAGACTTCATATACGTGGCTATGAAGTTGGTACCCCTATCAGATACAACTTCCTTGGGGAACCCCATGCGGGTAAAAACCCCCATCAATGCACGACCCACCACAGGGGAAGTGATTGATCTCAAAGGAATGGCTTCTGGGTACCGGGTGGCGTGGTCCACAAAGACCAGGATAAACCTGTTGCCCATGGCTGTCTTGGGATCCAGAGGCCCACAATGTCAATGCCTACCCTCTCAAAGGGGGCACTGACAACAGGCAAAGGCTGGAGGGGAGCTTTACATTTCCTCCCAATCTTGCCACTTGCCTGGCAAGTCTGACAAGACCTGCAATGTGCATCTGAGTGACTGCGCATTAAGGGCCAGTAAAAGTGGGTGACAAGCCTCTCAAAGGTCTTGTCCTGTCCCAAATGTCCAGCTAAAGGCACATCATGAGCCAACCCCAGTAGGAAGACCCTGAAGCACTGGGGTACCACCAGCACACGGGCTGACCCAGGCTCAGGAACCTTAGGCTCGCTATACAGGAGGTCATCCTCCCAATAAATCAGGTGTGATCCTGGCTCCTTGCCAGCCGCCTGGACTGCAGCCTGCTGCTGCAAACCTTCCAAAGTAGGGCATGTCTTCTGTGCTGCACAGAATGCTTCCCTGGTGGGCCCCCCTTCCTGCTGCCACTGCGACAGCTCAGGGACCTCCCCCAGTTCTGCCACTTGTTCCCCTGTAGGCTCCAGGGCGTCACCCTCAGGCTCTGCCTCCTCCCATACCGTGGGAATGTCTGGGGACAATTTCCAGCACCCCCTGCCCTTCCTCTTCTTGGCGGTCCCCTGTGCCACTGTTTCAGGCTCCAGGGGCTCTTGATTACCCTGACGGGCTGCCATTGACCGGGTGGATACGCATACCCACTTAGGCAGACACAACATCTCCAAGTGAGACCTGTGTTCCACCTCCTTCCAAGGGGAATCCTCCAGGTCATTGCCTAGCAAACAATCAACAGGCATGGTTGGACTCACAGCTACCTTCAGGAACCTGAGACCCCCCCATTCAAAGGGAACATGCGCCACTCTGAAGAGGCGCTCTGAGTTGTCCTCTGCATCTACTTGGTGAAGTAACAGGGGATCAATCTGCTCTTCAGACACCAGCTGACTCCTCACTGTAGTCACACTGGCTACTGTGTATCTCAGAGCCTCCACCCTCTGTCCATTAATGGTCACCCACTGCCTGTACTTCTTAGTGTTTTCAGGCACTAGGGTTCTCTGGACCATCTCACTGTCCCCTAGTGAGGCAAGGGTCATCTCAGCTGGTTCCCACCCACCTGAAACCAACTCCTCCCCAAGGGCTACACTGGCCAAACCCTGGGACGGCGCACCAGTGGGTGCCGGTGTACTTTTGGGGCATTTGGGGTCCCCCCTCACATGACCCACCAGGTCACATGCATAGTACTTACGTGGGGGATCACCTGCCACTGGCTTCCCTTCGGAGAACCATGGCTTCTTTTCACTGGGGGGTTGGGAATCCTTACCCTGGGAATCAGTTTGGAGCCCTTTAGAGAACTCCCCCTGTTTGCCCTTACTCCCCCCGTTCTTCTGAGAAGGACCCTGCCCACCCTTGGCGTGGTCTCACCCATACCTCTTTTGGACCCTGGTGCTCTCCCAGCGGTCCACTTCCTGTGCAAGCTTCCTGGGGTCAGTCAGCTTGCTGTCAATTAGGTGTTGGTGCAGCTCTGGAAAACATAAACTGTACAAGTGCTCCCAAGCAATCAGATTTTAAAGCCCCTCATACGTAGTTACCTTACTGCCCTTCACCCAACCATCCAGTGACCTGCAATAAGAATCAACACATTCCAACCATGTTTGGGATTCCTTCTTCTTGTAGGACCTAAACTTATCCTTGTACTGTTCAGGGGTAAGACCATACCTTGTAAGCAAGGCATCCTTCATGTTAGAGTAGGTGAGATTCTGAGCATCCCCTAAGGCTGTCAGTGTATCCTTCCTCTCTACCTCAAAGTGCTTCCACAGTCCCGCCCCCCAATGAGCTTCAGGGACCAGATTCATGTGGAGAGCAGACTCATACCCCTTGAACCACAAGTATATGTCATCCTCCATCTTGTTATCTTTCACAAGGTCTTTAGGAATGTGCACCCTCCTCTCAGGCTGCACTGTAGGGTTGCTGCCACCATCTCTACTGGACTGGCTTCTATGATCCTTTTCTCTCAAGCTAAGCTCATGAGCCATCGCTAACTTCCTCTCCTCAAGGGCTAGCCTTCTCTGCTCCAATTGGAACTCCCTTTCTGCCTGCCTGTCCTGTAACTCCTCAGGTGTCAGATTCTTGGATGAGACACTGCTACCTGCCCTGGAGACCTCCTCCCTGGACATAACAGGCACACCCACAATACCATTGTGTATTGAACACTCTTCCTCCTCCGCCTCATCTCCCTCATCAACTGTGTGCCCTTCAGTTCTCTTGGCTGTCACCCAGGCCCTCAGAGCCTTTGGCAGCTCCTCCTTCCTGGATGAGCTCTAAATGGGACAGTCAAAACTTTTACAGAACTGCTTCAACTGAGCTTTGGTATAACTCTCCAATTTCTCAAGGTCAAAGTCAGCTCCAACTGATGCATCTCCAGCTTGGGACATGATGAAGATTCAAATACAAGTGCAAAGTTACAAAGGCAGAAAAACGAGTTCCCAAATCAAGCTCCAAAGAAAGTCAATCAAGGAATCAGCGAAAAATGGAAGTAGAACAAAAAACAATCCCAAAGAGAAAAATCAAAAGATCACCAAACAAGTAGTATGTGGTCATGTAGTGGTCTGCACTCAAAACATTAGTGTACACTTAATTACTGTATGTCAAGTACAACTACAAGTACAAATCCCAACCGCTGATCACCAATGTTAGTAATGAGTCTTTGGTTGACAGCCAGGTTATCCACTGTTCAAGCAAGGACCCTCACTCTAGTCAGGGTAAAAGAGAATCACCCTCACCTAACCCCTGCTTACCCCCTTGGTAGCTTGGCAGAGCAGTAGGCTTAACTTCAGAGTGCTAGGTGTAAAGTATTTGTACCAATATACACAGTAACTTAATGAAAACACTACAAAATGACACAACACCAGTTTAGAAAAATAGGAAATATTTATCTAAACAAAACAAGACCAAAACGACAAAAATCCAACACACACAAGTCAAGTTATGAATTTTTAAAGATTAAACTCAAAAATAGCGCAAAGAAACACAAAATGCTTCGATGAAGTGTTAACACAGCTTCGTGACAGATTCGTTCCCAACAAGCCGACACCAGCGACGCCAGCACCGGAGTCGCGTAGACCTCCAAGTACAGTAACTTTTGTGAAGAGTGAAAACAAGTCGATGCGCGAAGTCGGGGATCGTGGCGTCGGTGTGAAATGTTGAATCTGCGCACTTCGAGCGGCGTCGGTCACAACGTGGTGCGGCGACTTCTACGGAGTTGCAGACTTCAGCAGGGCTGCAGCGGCGTCGGGCCTGCGAAGAGCGTTGTGTTCCAGCGAAGGTCACGGCGTCGGGTGCAGACCGCGTCACCGGATTCAGCAGCGGCGTCGGTCCGAAGTCGTCCGAAGTCGATTTCCTTGGATTTCCACCTGCTTTCCTTTCAAGGGCCCAGAGACTGGATAGGGCACCACTTGTCAGAGCAGGAGTCTCTTCAGAGACTCCAGGTTCTGGCAGAGAAAAATCTTTGCTGTCCCTGAGACTTCAAACAACAGGAGGCAAGCTCTAAATGAAGCCCTTGGAGATTTCTTCACAGGATGGAAGGCACACAAACTCCAGTCTTTGCCCTCTTACTCTGGCAAAGCAGCAACTGCAGGATAGCTCCACAAAGCACAGTCACAGGCAGGGCAGCACTTTTCCTCAGCTCTTCAGCTCTTCTCCAGGCAGAGGTTCCTCTTGTTTCCAGAAGTGTTCTAAAGTCTGTGGTTTTGGGTGCCCTTCTTATACCCAGTTTCTCCTTTGAAGTAGGCCTACTTCAAAGTAAAGTCTCTTTGGAATGCGAAATCCTGCCTTGCCCAGGCCAGGCCCCAGACACTCACCAGGGGGTTGGAGACTGCATTGTGTGAGGGTAGGCACAGCCCTTTCAGGTGCGAGTGACCAGTCTTCCCCTCCCTCCTAGCACAGATGGCTGATCAGGATATGCAGGCTACACCCCAGCTCCGTTTGTGTCACTGTCTGGTGTGAGGTGCAACCAGGCCAACTGTCAAACTGACCCAGACAGGGAACCCACAAACAGGCAGAGTCACAGAAATGGTATAAGCAAGAAAATGATCACTTTCTAAAAGTGGCATTTTTAAAGGCACAATCTTAAAATCAACTTTACTAAAAGATGTATTTTTAAATTGTGAGCTCAGAGACACCAAACTCCACATGTCCATCCGCTCCCAAAGGGAATCTACACTTTAATCAGATTTAAAGGTAGCCCCCATGTTAACCTATGAGAGGGACAGGCTTTGCAACAGTGAAAAACTAATTTATCAATATTTCACTGTAAGGACAAATAAAACACATTACTATATGTTCTACCTTAACCATACACTACACTCTGCCCTTGGGGCTACCTAGGGCCTACCTTAGGGGTGTCTTACATGTAAGAAAAGGGAAGGTTTAGGCCTGGCAAGTGGAATTTACAGTTTAAAACTGCACACACAGACACTGCAGTGGAGGGCCTGAGACATGATTACAGGGCTACTTATGTGGGTGGCACAACCAGTGGTACAGGCCCACTAGTGGCATTTGATTTACAGGCCCTCGGCACCTCTAGTGCAATTTACTAGGGACTTAATCGTACATAAAGGGAAAGAGGTTTTTAAAAGAAATTCTGGCCCCGCATGAGATGGGAGAGAGTAAACCCTAACACTTTTCATGAGGACCTTATAACTCAAAATAAGGTCCACATTAATACTTGTTTGTCCCTGCAATCCACTTGCGTCCATCTTATAACTGCTTTTGAGTCTTTAAGCTGTGCTATTTCTGAGGCACTGACGTGTGCCCAATATCCCAAAGGCGTAAAACCTCAACGGTGGTTTAATTCTGCCTGTACGGCTGCCCACAGAGACTTAAAGACAGCCATTAAAACTATTCCATTCAGTCGTGATTTAGTTAAATAGGCCAGGGGCCGATACAAGTCAGTCCTTGAGGAAAGAAAGAATGAAATACGCACTAGCGCATGGGAAGATCTCACGGCAGCCACAGAATTACGGGATCCCTCTCAATTTTGGAAGGTGGTTAATCACCCATATTTCTCAGGACAGGTAAACAGGGAGGATGACTGTCTGATACCAGAGGGGGTCTGGGTAGATCATTTTTCATCTGTATTTTAATCCGCAAATAATTCTAACTATGGTGTGGAGGCATGTGGCCTCCTACGTTCGGCTGCTCCTATTCCAATCCTGCTGCCACTGCGACAGCTCAGGGACCTCCCCCAGTTCTGCCACTTGTTCCCCTGTAGGCTCCAGGGCGTCACCCTCAGGCTCTGCCTCCTCCCATACCGTGGGAATGTCTGGGGACAATTTCCAGCACCCCCTGCCCTTCCTCTTCTTGGCGGTCCCCTGTGCCACTGTTTCAGGCTCCAGGGGCTCTTGATTACCCTGACGGGCTGCCATTGACCGGGTGGATACGCATACCCACTTAGGCAGACACAACATCTCCAAGTGAGACCTGTGTTCCACCTCCTTCCAAGGGGAATCCTCCAGGTCATTGCCTAGCAAACAATCAACAGGCATGGTTGGACTCACAGCTACCTTCAGGAACCTGAGACCCCCCCATTCAAAGGGAACATGCGCCACTCTGAAGAGGCGCTCTGAGTTGTCCTCTGCATCTACTTGGTGAAGTAACAGGGGATCAATCTGCTCTTCAGACACCAGCTGACTCCTCACTGTAGTCACACTGGCTACTGTGTATCTCAGAGCCTCCACCCTCTGTCCATTAATGGTCACCCACTGCCTGTACTTCTTAGTGTTTTCAGGCACTAGGGTTCTCTGGACCATCTCACTGTCCCCTAGTGAGGCAAGGGTCATCTCAGCTGGTTCCCACCCACCTGAAACCAACTCCTCCCCAAGGGCTACACTGGCCAAACCCTGGGACGGCGCACCAGTGGGTGCCGGTGTACTTTTGGGGCATTTGGGGTCCCCCCTCACATGACCCACCAGGTCACATGCATAGTACTTACGTGGGGGATCACCTGCCACTGGCTTCCCTTCGGAGAACCATGGCTTCTTTTCACTGGGGGGTTGGGAATCCTTACCCTGGGAATCAGTTTGGAGCCCTTTAGAGAACTCCCCCTGTTTGCCCTTACTCCCCCCGTTCTTCTGAGAAGGACCCTGCCCACCCTTGGCGTGGTCTCACCCATACCTCTTTTGGACCCTGGTGCTCTCCCAGCGGTCCACTTCCTGTGCAAGCTTCCTGGGGTCAGTCAGCTTGCTGTCAATTAGGTGTTGGTGCAGCTCTGGAAAACATAAACTGTACAAGTGCTCCCAAGCAATCAGATTTTAAAGCCCCTCATACGTAGTTACCTTACTGCCCTTCACCCAACCATCCAGTGACCTGCAATAAGAATCAACCCATTCCAACCATGTTTGGGATTCCTTCTTCTTGTAGGACCTAAACTTATCCTTGTACTGTTCAGGGGTAAGACCATACCTTGTAAGCAAGGCATCCTTCATGTTAGAGTAGGTGAGATTCTGAGCATCCCCTAAGGTTGTCAGTGTATCCTTCCTCTCTACCTCAAAGTGCTTCCACAGTCCCACCCCCCAATGAGCTTCAGGGACCAGATTCATGTGGAGAGCAGACTCATACCCCTTGAACCACAAGTATATGTCATCCTCCATCTTGTTATCTTTCACAAGGTCTTTAGGAATGTGCACCCTCCTCTCAGGCTGCACTGTAGGGTTGCTGCCACCATCTCTACTGGACTGGCTTCTATGATCCTTTTCTCTCAAGCTAAGCTCATGAGCCATCGCTAACTTCCTCTCCTCAAGGGCTAGCCTTCTCTGCTCCAATTGGAACTCCCTTTCTGCCTGCCTGTCCTGTAACTCCTCAGGTGTCAGATTCTTGGATGAGACACTGCTACCTGCCCTGGAGACCTCCTCCCTGGACATAACAGGCCCACCCACAATACCATTGTGTATTGAACACTCTTCCTCCTCCGCCTCATCTCCCTCATCCTCTGTGTGCCCTTCAGTTCTCTTGGCTGTCACCCAGGCCCTCACAGGCAGGGCAGCACTTTTCCTCAGCTCTTCAGCTCTTCTCCAGGCAGAGGTTCCTCTTGTTTCCAGAAGTGTTCTAAAGTCTGTGGTTTTGGGTGCCCTTCTTATACCCAGTTTCTCCTTTGAAGTAGGCCTACTTCAAAGTAAAGTCTCTTTGGAATGCGAAATCCTGCCTTGCCCAGGCCAGGCCCCAGACACTCACCAGGGGGTTGGAGACTGCATTGTGTGAGGGTAGGCACAGCCCTTTCAGGTGCGAGTGACCAGTCTTCCCCTCCCTCCTAGCACAGATGGCTGATCAGGATATGCAGGCTACACCCCAGCTCCGTTTGTGTCACTGTCTGGTGTGAGGTGCAACCAGGCCAACTGTCAAACTGACCCAGACAGGGAACCCACAAACAGGCAGAGTCACAGAAATGGTATAAGCAAGAAAATGATCACTTTCTAAAAGTGGCATTTTTAAAGGCACAATCTTAAAATCAACTTTACTAAAAGATGTATTTTTAAATTGTGAGCTCAGAGACACCAAACTCCACATGTCCATCCGCTCCCAAAGGGAATCTACACTTTAATCAGATTTAAAGGTAGCCCCCATGTTAACCTATGAGAGGGACAGGCTTTGCAACAGTGAAAAACTAATTTATCAATATTTCACTGTCAGGACATATAAAACACATTACTATATGTTCTACCTTAACCATACACTACACTCTGCCCTTGGGGCTACCTAGGGCCTACCTTAGGGGTGTCTTACATGTAAGAAAAGGGAAGGTTTAGGCCTGGCAAGTGGAATTTACAGTTTAAAACTGCACACACAGACACTGCAGTGGAGGGCCTGAGACATGATTACAGGGCTACTTATGTGGGTGGCACAACCAGTGGTACAGGCCCACTAGTGGCATTTGATTTACAGGCCCTCGGCACCTCTAGTGCAATTTACTAGGGACTTAATCGTACATAAAGGGAAAGAGGTTTTTAAAAGAAATTCTGGCCCCCGCATGAGATGGGAGAGAGTAAACCCTAACACTTTTCATGAGGACCTTATAACTCAAAATAAGGTCCACATTAATACTTGTTTGTCCCTGCAATCCACTTGCGTCCATCTTATAACTGCTTTTGAGTCTTTAAGCTGTGCTATTTCTGAGGCACTGACGTGTGCCCAATATCCCAAAGGCGTAAAACCTCAACGGTGGTTTAATTCTGCCTGTACGGCTGCCCACAGAGACTTAAAGACAGCCATTAAAACTATTCCATTCAGTCGTGATTTAGTTAAATAGGCCAGGGGCCGATACAAGTCAGTCCTTGAGGAAAGAAAGAATGAAATACGCAATAGCGCATGGGAAGATCTCACGGCAGCCATGGAGTTACGGGATCCCTCTCAATTTTGGAAGGTGGTTAATCACCCATATTTCTCAGGACAGGTAAACAGGGAGGATGACTGTCTGATACCAGAGGGGGTCTGGGTAGATCATTTTTCATCTGTATTTCAGTCCGCAAATAATTCTAACTATGGTGTGGAGGCATGTGGCCTCCTACGTTCGGCTGCTCCTATTCCAATCAAGAGCGGCATTTTACTTGAGGCATATGAGATCAGTGCAGCAATACCTAAAATGAAACTAAGGAAAGCCCCTGGCCCCGATGGGGTTCCAGTGGACTTATTCAAATCTTTACCTGATTTGTGGGTTCCACTAATCACAAATGTTCTGAATAGTGCTATTCAAAGTGCTATCCCCTCTTCATGGCTAACGGCAATAATCATCCCGATATTTAAAAAGGGTAATAGGCTTGACCCCTTTTGCTATAGACTCATCTCTCTCATTGATTCCACGGCAAAGATTCTGGGGAGTGCGATTTTGACCCGGCTTGAGGAGTGGGTTGTAAGGACAAACATTCTATCGCCATTCAATATGGGGTTAGGCCTGGATTAGGCACAGTGTATCAGGCCCTAAACTTACATCTTATTCTTAGCAAATATGTTATTGCAAAAAGGGAATCTATCCACTTAGCCTTCATAGATCTGTCCAGTGCATTTGATATGGTGAATAGAGCAAAATTGTGGGATATAATGGATACAATGGGGATCGAGCAAGATTTGTTGGATTTGATTAAACGCTTATACTCTGACCTTACTATTATAATTCAGTTTGGACAACATGGCGAAAGGTCTCATCCCCTTGCATCCAATCAGGGTGTTACACAGGGCGGCACTTTGGCACCTTTTTTATTTCTGCTGTACATAAATGGCCTGCATAGTTATTTAGCCCAAAATGGTAAGGATTTCCCAAGGATGAGTTTTAGACAATTGCCAATTTTATTATATGCCGATGACACCGTTTTAATTGCCTGCACGGCCAATGGTCTACAGACCCTTTTGGATCTTTTTTTAACACATACACAAGAGCTTGATTTGAAAGTCAATTTTAAAAAGTCACATGTCATGACTTGCGGCCCTAAAAACACACGCACCAAATGTTTTACAATGGGGGGGAACACCTGTACAAAGGTAAAAGACTTTTGCTATCTAGGTCTGTACCTAAGTTGCACTCTGTCATGGAAATCCCATTTGAATTTTAAGCTCCAACAATTGGAAAGAAATGTTGAAGCAATCTTCCGCTTTGCCCGTAGATTAGGGCATAGACCGGTCCACCAGATCATCACGCTCTACAAATCCAAATGTGTCTCGGCGGCGATTTATGGGGGTGGCCTCTGGGGATATACCAGTTCAAGCATTTTACAACTGGCAGAGAATAAATTCCTCCATCGGTTACTTTTGCACCTAAGAACGTAGCGAATATTATATGCCATGAGGAGCTGGGAATCCGTTACATTACAGATTTGATATGGATAAAAGTATGGTCAAATCCGGAGGCTACTTTAACACACGATTGTGTAAAAGACTGTATTTCATTAGCAAATTGCAACAAAATTCCATGGCTAAATTTTGTTCACAATGGTCTTCGAAACCCGGACTTGGAGTTTATGTATTTTAAACCAGAGCTTTTGCCCGCCAATGCGAAAGAAATTGTTAAACTCCGACACAAAGGACATGTTATGAACCTTAGATATCAAGTGGCAGAGAAATTGAGTTCTTTTAATTCATATGTACAAATTCCATCATCAGACTTGTTAGAACCTTATTTTGTTTGGTTCCCGATCCCTTCTCTATATTCTTTACTCATACTTTTTAGATTTAACATGATCCATTTTAGAGTGGCGTTTCCGACAAAATGCGTGTGGGAAAAAACATTACCGCCATGCCCTTGTGACAACTTTTCAAAACAAAGTACTTGTCATTTTATTTTATTTTGTACACTTTACTCAGCTCCTAGGGAAACCTTTTTACTACCTTTTTTGCGTAATTTGCACACTTTTTCCTATAAAGGATTGATTGGCATTCAAAGCCTTTCATCCAAACAAATGTGCAGTTCTATTCTTAGTTTTATTAAATCCGCTATCACCATTAGGAACCAATATGAATTAGTAATGTGACTATTTATTAAGGGAAAACAGATATTGTTTTACTGTTGTATACGATTTTATAAGTATTTATTATTTTATACCGATTTAGTAAGCTTAGGTGGTAAGCTTAGATTTGATAGATTTGTAGATTAAAGAGACTTGCCATCGAATTATGTAATAAGTACTGTATTTTATGATGATTTTTATGTATGTATGTGTACTTTTATGGCAACACGCCGAATAAAGTTATTTTGACTGACTTGACTGACTGACTACTCGTAAGTCAAATATGCCAATCATAGATAAACCAATTAACCATACAATTTACACAGATAGCATATGCACTTTAGCACTGGGTAGCAGAGCTAAGGTGCTCAGAGTTCGAAAGCCAACAGCAACAGGTCAGAAGAAATAGGAGGCAGGAGGCAAAAAGATTGGGGATGACCCTGCATAAGGAAAAAAGTCCAACACTCCCCACCATTCCTCAGAAGAAATTTATATTGCTAGATTTTATTATCACATGGTCTTCTTTGTTGTGTATCTAATGCTGTCATTGTGATAGTCTGGTATCAGTCTGTAGGAAAGTGCCATCTTGCCTGGCATGTTACCCCCATATTTCACTGTATGTATGTTGTTTTAGCCCTTGTGTCACTGGGATCCTGCCAGGCAGGACCCCAGGCTCATAGTATGTGCCCTGTATGTGTTCCCTGTGTGGTGCCTAACTGTATCACTGAGGCTCTGCTAACCAGAACCTCAGTGTTTATGCCCTCTCTGCTTTCTAAATTTGTCACTGCAGGCTAGTGACTAAATTTACCAATTCTCATTGGCACACTGGTACACCCATATAATTCCCGTGTATTTGGTACTGAGGTACTCAGGGTATTGGGGTTCCAGGAGATCCTATGGGCTGCAGCATTTCTTTTGCCACCCATGGGGAGCTCAGACAATTCTTACACAGGCCTTCCACTGCAGCCTGTGTGAAATAACGTCCACGTTATTTCACAGCCATTTTTCACTGCACATAAGTAACTTATAAGTCACCTATATGTCTAACCTTCACTTAGTGAAGGTTGGGTGCCAAGTTACTTAGTTTGTGGGCACCCTGGCACTAGCTAAGGTGCCCCCACATCGTTCAGGGCAAATTCCCTGGACTTTGTGAGTGCAGGGACACCATTACACGCGTGCACTATACATAGGTCACTACCTATGTATAGCGTCACATTGGTAACTCCGAACATGGCCATGTAACATGTCTAAGATCATGGAATTGTCATCCCAATACCATTCTGGTATTGGGGGGACAATTCCATGATCCCCCGGGTCTTTAGCACAGAACCAGGGTACTGCCAAACTGCCTTTCCGGGGTTTCCACTGCAGCTGCTGCTGCTGTCAACCCCTCAGACAGGTTTCTGCCCTCCTTGGGTCCCGGCAGCCCTGGCCCAGGAAGGCAGAACAAAGGATTTCCTCTGAGAGAGGGTGTTACACCCTCTCCCTTTGGAAATAGGTGTGAAGGGCTGGGGAGGAGTAGCCTCCCCCAGCCTCTGGAAATGCTTTGATGGGCACATATGGTGCCCATCTCTGCATGAGCCAGTCTACACCGGTTCAGGGATCCCCCATCCCTGCTCTGGTGCGAAACTGGACAAAGGAAAGGGGAGTGACCACTCCCCTGACCAGTACCTCCCAGGGGAGGTGCCCTGAGCTCCTCCAGTGTGTCCCAGACCTTTGCCATCTTGGAAACAGAGGTCTTCAGATAAGGAATGCAAGAGCTCACCAGAGTTCCTCTGCATCTCTCTCTTCGACTTCTACCAAGGATCGACCGCTGACTGCTCCAAGACGCCTACAAAACCGCAACAAAGTAGCAAGACGACTACCAGCAACATTGTAGCACCTCATCCTGCCAGCTTTCTCGACTGTTTCCAGGTGGTGCATGCTCTGGGGGTCGCCTGCCTTTACCCTGCACCAGAAGCTCAGAAGAAATCTCCTGTGGGTCGACGGAATCTTCCCCCTGCTAACGCAGGCACCAAAAGACTGCATCACCGGTCCTCTGGGTCCCCTCTCATCCAGACGAGCGTGGTCCCTGGAACACAGGAACTCTATCCAAGTGACTCCCACAGTCCAGTGACTCTTCAGTCCAAGTTTGGTGGAGGTAAGTCCTTGCCTCCCCATGCTAGACTGCAAACCTGTGTACTGCGTGATTTGCAGCTGCTCCAACTTCTGTGCACTCTTCCAGGATTTACTCCGTGCACAGCCTAGCCTGGGTCCCCAGCACTCTGTCCTGCAGTGCTCAACCCGCTGAGTTGGCCTCCAACGTCGTGGGACACTCTTTTGTAACTCTACGTGGACTCGGTTCACAAATCTTCCAAGTGCCTGTTCAGGTACTTCTGCGGGTGCTGCCTGCTTCTGTGAGGGCTCTCTGAGTTGCTGAGCACCCCCTCTGTCTCCTCCTCCAAGGGGCAACATCCTGGTCCTTCCTGGTCCCAAAAACCCCAAAACCTCTACTGCAACCCTTGCAGCTAGCAAGGCTTGTTTGCGGTCTTTCTGCATGGGAACACTTCTGCAACCTTAATCGCGACGTGGGACAGCTTCCATCCAAAGGAAAAGTTCCTAGTCCTCTTCGTTCTTGCAGAATTCCAAGCTTCTTCCATCCGGAGGCAGCTTCCTTGCACCTTCATCCGGGGTTTCCTGGGCTCCTGCCCCCCCCCGGACACTGTCGCGACTATTGGACTTGGTCCCCTTGCTTTGCAGGTCCTCAGGTCCAGTAATCCGTTTTCAATGCACTGCTGCTGTTTGTTGTTCTTGCAGAATCCCCCTATCACGATTATTGTGCTCTTTTGGGGTAGTAGGTGTACTTTACTCCTACTTTTCAGGGTCTAGGGGTGGGGTATCTTGGACACCCTGACTGTTTTCTTACAGTCCAAATCAACCCTCTACAAGCTCCTATAGGTCTTGGGTCCATTCGTGATTCGCATTCCACTTTTGGAGTATATGGTTTGTGTTGCCCCTAGACCTATGCTTGCCTTTTGCAACCTATTGCAATTCTACACTGTTTGTATTACTTTTCTGACTCTTACTTACCTATTTGTGGTTTGTGTACATATAACTTGTGTATATGACTTACCTTCTTACTGAGGGTACTCACTGATATAAGTGGTATAGTAGGAGCTTTGCAGGTCTCCTAGTTCAGCCTAATCTGCTTTGCCATAGCTACCTTCTATCAGCCTAAGCTGCTAGAAACACCTCTATTCTACTAATAAGGGATAACTGGACCTGGCACAGGGTGTAAGTACCACAGGGTACCCACTATAAGCCACGCCAGCCTCCTACACAGTCTTTCTAAGGTTATGACATATGACCCACAAACTCACTGTTTTCTTTCAATCTAATTGACAGTGATAGATAACCCTTTATTTAATCCTGCAGTTGTAGTTCGCATAGGTGGGATCAGCACCTTCTGTCTTCCATGTTAGTGTGCTAACCTGCTACTACTACCTCTACCACCCTATTAAGGGGCGCCTTTGGAATAATCCTGCAGTTAGAAAACCTCTTTGCTTCATCTATTCAGGTAGAGAAGAACTTTAGAGGGTGGACTTTTTTAGTCAATAATTAACTCCTACTGGGTTTTTGTAGACAAAATAGGCAAGGACAATCATCCCTAGAGGTCAATATATGTTTGCAGAGGGCAAAAGTGCAAAGGTATGAATAAAATGACATACACTTTTTTTAGAAGATTAAAAAAACAGTCTACTCTAAAAGAGAGCAGTGAAAACTAAAAGTCTAAAACACCAAAATAAAGATTTTAGATGCAAATAAAGTAAAAGAAAGTATCCCCTTTAATTATTTACAAATCGAAAACTCTCCCTTCCCACCCACAGCACTCCCACCCCCATCCCCCAACAAACAACCCTGTCCCAAAAAAGTCCATCTAAAGGTCCACCTTCCATCCCAAATCCCTCACCACCCTCTCCATCTACAATAAGTTCCTACCACCAAAACAAAAAAATTATACAAAGGGCTTAAAAGAGGGCACTGTCAATATGGGTCCGGAGCTGGTCCAGGCTCTGTTCAATACTGGCGAGCCGGCTCTCCATCCGGTCCATCTGCTGCAGGATGCATCTGAGCAATGCCCTGTTGGAGCAGGAGGGTGCAGCGCAGGTGTAGTCAGGGGCTCTGTCTGCTGGTGGCAGTGCTGGTGATGTACTTGTCGTGAGGCTGGCATGCTGATCTGCTGGGTTCTGGGTCAAGGCAGCTGTTTTCGCCTTCTTCCTCCAGGATCACCAGCCACTGATATTCTGCCTGGATGTTCCCCAGCCTCTGCTGCTGCAGACAGACCACTATCTCCTGCGTGGTTGGTGGTTGTCGAGCAGGAGTAGCTATTACGAGAAAATGAAGAAGAAAAAAGAAAAATTGTAAACAATGCTCTGAACAAACACTTCCTCAAATGATAGGTAGTGGTTGACACAGTAGCACTACATTTCTGGTCCCTAGGGACATTGGCATTTGATGTGATTATGATTAGGAGAGTCACAGGGCCAATTTTATTTGTTTACCTACACATGCCTCACATAAAAAGCACTGGCTGTCTGGTAGAAAAGAATATAGGTCATTATTACAAGGCTGTCAGTTCAAAGTCCACCAGCCTCACGCTGGCAGTCTGAGCTAGCACTGTCCCTAACAAAATCAGTGATACTGATGGTGGTCCTGGTTGTAATCAGCCAGGGCGGCGCTGAACTCGGCGCCGCCCTGCTGATTACAACCTTGTTCTCCGTCAGCCTTTTCATGGTGGTCAGACTGCCATGAAAAGGCTGGCAGAGAACATGTGCAGGGGATCACAGGGGGTCTCCTGCACTGCCTAGGCCCATGGCATGGGCACTGCAGTAGTCCCCTTGTCCAGCACCCTCAAAATGCACACTGTCTGCTGTGTAGTCTGTGCATTTCAAGGGTGCTGGTGCCCCCCAGTGTGCAGCATCATTGCCACCAGCTCTATTATGAGCCAGCAGCAATGCTGCAGCATCTTTCCCACTGGGGTTACAGGCAGAAACCTTGGTTTCCACCAGTCAGCCCAGTGGGAAAGCTGTAGTGGGCCACCAGCAGTGCGGCGACCTTCCCATCTGGAGTTTGGCGGATCGATGTTTCCGTCCTCTAAACGCATAATCAGCCCCTAAGGCAGAATAAGACCAGATTACAGAAGCAGTGGTTTCATTTTTTTTCTTTTAAAGGCTTTTCTAGTAACTAAATAGATGTATTTAGTGCAAAAATTAAAATGACTTACCTCTCACTTATGATGAGTAAGGAATTATGCACCATTAAGTTCAAGTTGTTGTGCCAAATAAGTGGAGGCATGCTAGCCAGCTCTTCAAGTGCTTTGTTGCTGTCTGCAGCTCTGGCATCTGTAGCTGACAATTATCCATCTTTAATTCTAATGGCCCTGCTCTTCCCCACATGCCTTTCACTTAGTTTCTACCCTAACTCCAAAGAGGCAGATGAATAAATAAAATATGTCACACATTTCATGTAAAAAATATGTATATATTTATCCTGTCTGCTGTCAGTAGAGTGTGGGGGAGCGATGGAATGCACTACAGGGAAAGGAATGGGCAATGTAGATTGTATTTGGCATATTCGTCACAGAGTATCCCTTACACCAAACTTGAAATCGAATCGGGCACTTACTAATCCCACTTTCTTCACTGGTCTCGCCTACCATCACAAATTCTTTCCAACAAATTGATTTGGTGGGCAATAAGGAAAGTAAAGAAATGTGACTTACTCTACTGCAGAGTAAGGCAGATGGATTAGGCAGGTAGGTGGATCTTTTGCTAAAGAATAGAGGGGCATCACCGATCTCTCTGCAAAAGAAGAGCTCCCTTCGTTATGCATCCAAGCAATTATTCAATCGTCCTTTCATTCTTCCGCTAAATATCCCCATAGCCACCATGTTTTAAGCTTTACTTTCTCTCATCCAGTCTTTCACCCAAATTCAGAATTGTTTCTCCATCCATTCAGTATCCACTATTTCAATCATCCATTCACCCATCCATCCATTTACCATATACTCACCCATGCATCCTTTTTCATCCACCCACACACTTTCCGTTCAATCTTTTCACCTATTCTTTCTTTTAACTGTCTGTTCTTTCACGTTTCCATCAAGCCATCATTTTTTGCGTACATTATGGGCCTCATTACAACCGTGGGGGTCAACGACCGCCAGGGTTGAAGTGGCGATCATACCGCCAACAGGCTGGCGGTATAAATCGCCATATTTTGGTCACACCACTGGGACCGCCGGTTTACCGCCATAGTTGTCCTGGCGGTTTACCGCCATGGTTGACCCGGATGGGATTTTGACTCCCCTTCCCGCCAGCCTGTCCATTGCGCTAGACACCGCCATGAAAAAGCTGGCGGAAAGGGAAGTTGTGGGGCCCCTGCGGGCCCCTGCACTGCCCATGTACTTGGCATGGGCAGTGCAGGGGCCTCTAGGCACAGCCCCGTCGTGATTTTCACTGTCTGCCTGGCAGACAGTGAAAAGCGCGACGGGTGCTGCTGCACTTGCCGCACCACCACATTGCCGCCGGCTCCAATAGGAGCCGGCTGCAATGTTATGGCCGACATCCCCGCTGGGCCGGCGGACAGAAACTCTGTTTCTGCCCGCCAGCCCAGCGTGGATGTCCAAATGCGGCCGGCGGGTTTCCGGCCGCATGGGCAGCCGAGTGGCGGTACAAACTTGGCGGTCAGCCTCGTCCGACCGCCAAGGTTGTAATGAGGGCCTATGTGTGCTTTTGCTGAATTGCAGATAGAAGAGGCCATAAGTAACCCAACCACCGTTGTAGCTGTACTGTGGGAGGTTCATTAATCTGATCACAACAATGCCTTTGTAGCCAGTGAGTAATAGTAATTGTCATTAAGCAAGAAATGTGACTCACCATCACTCATGCCTGTCTCCCCTTGCTCCATTTGCTCCTGCAGCAGAGGAACTTCAGCTGGCTGCACTGGTTGATGTGGCTATAAAAAACAGTATACATTGCTCCATTTGCTCCTGCAGCGGTGGAACGTGAGCTGGCTGCACTGGTTGGTGTGGCTATAAAAAACAGTATACAGTTTTTAGATGCCAGGTACCCCCCTTTCTAATTTTTTTTAATCTTTTAATCAAACAAATGCATCCACAATACATTGCTACAGTTCAGTTAGCATTGCAGTTTCTCCTGTCAAAAATATCACTCTGAGCATTATGTTGGCATGTTAGAAAAGCCATGTATTCAAGCCAACCAAAAGCTTTATGTAATATAGGGGCAGAGCTGTAGCCTATAATTGACAATCACTCAGAATCATTGAGGAGCAATGAAGTGGTGGAATACAAAATAGTTAATGAAAGAAAAAAGATAATGAAGGGAGAATAGGAATTAAATAAACAAAACTTGGAAAGGGGAGTTGGGAGACAGTATAAAAAAAGTAAACAAGGCAAAATTAAGAGTAGTATAAAAGTAGGTAGAGGTAAAAGGTCTGGAAATAATAATAATATGAAATAATAGGACTTAGTGGGATGAGCAGCGCCATCAGCATCGGCTCTGGTGGTCAGCACCTTACCAGCTCCTTCCAGACCCGCTGGTGCAGTGCCCCGTCTTCTTTCCCTTGGGTGCTGATGTACGAAATACAGAAGATTAAAAAAAATACATTTGTTGTACCGTTAACCTCCACAGAATTATTATATAACGGGCAAATGCAATAACATTGTACTTAAATCAGATCGCCTATGGTACTAGTATGCTCAACTATTGTTGAGTTAGCCATACTAAAATCCCTCTTCCAAATTTCCTTAACAAAATCTACATTTAAAAGTAATGCATTTCAATGAATGATCTTTCATTCTACTCTCATTTCTCAAGCTCCTTGACTCACCAACTCAATGTCCTGTTTTTGCAAAGCATACATACTCGCATCACTGTGAAATTGTTTGGGACTGTATGAGCTACATAAAGTCACAGAAAATGCTCACTCATTGATATCACTAATTCACTATGGGGACAGGTGGTAAGTGAAGTCTACGCTGCAATGGTTTATTAAATAATCAGTCAAAGTGAGTTCCTATGAGTACAATGATGTAGCGCCGAGCACATGCCTAGCTCCAACTGGATCAGGTAATAAATAATATTCTTAACGTAAACTAAAAGTAACTTACCTCTGAGTGGAAGCCGCATGCTAATTGGAATTTTTTTTAGCATTGTAGAAACAAACACAATAAAAATATAATACTCACCAAGCCACAGAATTTCAATGCCTAGCAGGTCAAACCGATCCTGTTCATGGTCGATTATATCCACCCAGCGGTGTGTCAGCTGCTGGGTGGTGCGCTGGACCTGGGTGTTGGCACTGACCAACCGGCACACCCTAGCCCAACACTGCCGACTCTCCTGCAGGGGGTAATCTCTCTGGCGTATGCCGCCTGTTGCCAGCATGGAGAGGAGATGGCACTATACATAAAAAAAAAAACTGCCAACTCCTCCTCATTAAAGATGGGCCAGCGGAAATGTCACAACAACACTGAAGCCAGCTCGTAATGGAGCCGGCGGCAATGTTGAGGTGCGTCGGGTGCAGCAGCACCTGTTGCGCAGTCCACTGCCCGTAATGCGGGCAGCTGAATGCATGATGGGGCTGTGCATGGGAGCCCCTGCAGTGCCCATGCCAAGTGCATGGGCTCCGCAGGGGCCCCCAGGAGCCCCCAATTCTCCCATAATGCCAGCCTTTCTATGGCGGTGTTTACCGCCATGGAAAGGCTGGCGGATGGGGACTCGTAATCTCCAGCAGATTACAACCACAGGACCTCCAGGCTGCAGTCTAGCGACAACCTGGCGGTATCAGCAGTATTACCGTTGCATCTCAGCCACTGTCATAATGTGGCGGTAAGCACTGCCAGCCTGTTGGCGGTACTACCGCCACATCATCACCTCCCGCCGGGATTGTAATGACCCCCTAAGTGAAAGGCAGGAGGATCGCAAAGATTGATGTGGGATGAAAAAAGGGATCTAGCACCATAAATAGAGTGAAAAACAAGATGGCCGCGCCCATGCAAACCGCGTGGTGCCATTCACTCACAATGTTGAAAGTGAGTACGTACTTCCCATTGCGTTTGATGTCAAACACAATACAACTAGGCACAATGGAGAACTTGGCTGACTAGTAGAACTCTGTATAGTGCGGCAGGGTTAGTTTTCACTTCGAAGAGTTCCTTGTAGCGCAACTCCACACACTCCTTCCGGGCCTAAGTATTACATGTACTCCACGTACAGTTCTCTCTCTGAAGTCCAGATTCACTAACATTTTGCATCTAAATTGCGTCATTTTTTTGATGCAGTCCTGATGCAAAATTTATTTTGGGTTTCACTGAACCACGCAAAGCCCAATTTGCATGGCTTTGGATTGCTTAGTAGGGAAGGCGTCCATGTGTGGAGCATGGGCGTACCTGTGCAGAGTCTCTTCTGCACAAAAACAATCCTGCCTGTAACACAGGTGCCCTTGCACCATGGAGCCAGGGTGCCTGAGTTGGCACCAGTACTATGAGAGAGCAGATGTGCACCCTATCTTAGTATATATAGAGAACATCTGCTCTCTCCCTTTCATGCAATGCCTTGCTGCATTGCATGAAAGGTTAGTAAATCTGGGTCTGTGCCTCCCTCAGCCTGCCTCAAACAGAGATTCACATTTGGAAGAGCAATAACCTGTGTGTCCACATCTTAAAAAAATGAGCTTATGGTGATTTCAAGCATACATTATTACTCCATATATAGATGATACTTATAAAAAAAATATAAATTAACTAAAAGAAGTACTTCTCAGATCTTATGCCTAACTAGGGGTGAGAAACAAGCCAGGTGTCTTCTGTGGGTGGCAGACTTTTATGAAGATTTGACAACAAGGACGTCCCACTTCCTCTACGTAAATGGAGCCTTAAAAAACCCTACCAGGACAAAATAACATAACTCACTCCGTTTGGAGTGTATATAAGGATGAGTGTGTGCATGCTTGAATGCACTTTTTTTCTCACAAATTAACTACACTTGGGTTTCACATCCAGTGAATTGATTTTTGGTCCTAAGGAGGGCTGCCTGGCTTCAGGGGAATTAAAAATAGTCACAGCATGTAGACCCACTCAAATTAGATGCTGGAGTAGTAATCATCTCCCTGTGTCACATTTTCTTATTATTAATATTTCCAGAGGCCTAATTAATAAATATACTGTTTGTGGAAGTCTATCAACTGATTTCAACATAAGTATTCCATGTGATTCCTCAGATTTTTACCATCAAGATCTCTCTTCCTAGGTTGAGTCCACCCAGATGATCTGTCACTTTTAATGAATGACTCCTTGATGAAGCATGCCACATAGATCATGTAGAGGTCTAATTTTTGCAATCATTTCATGGTTTCTAGCATGGTTAGTCTGTACATCAATCTAGAATATCAGATTCTTCTTCATATTATCCGTTGGCTCTATCTTTTGTGGTATTAGTAGACATTTGTAAGAAATTGGACCATTGTTTGGGGCGAGTGATTACCCACCTTAAGAAATAATCAAAACCCTTGTCAGGGGGAACCTTCAACCTCATTAAATTAACCCTGGTAGCTATGACAAGCTGAATTTAGGGCAAAAATCCCAAACTGAATAAGATAAATTAAAAGAGTTTAATTTAATTACCAAAATTACACCAAATTATCAAAATCGATTAAGGGGAACTGGAGATATGAGTTTTTAAAGTTTTAAGGCAAAAACACACCAAAAACCACAAAACCCCAATGATAGGCTATGATCACAGTAGACTTAGATGCAAATTGAGGCTCACCACGATGGAGCACAGCTCATAAACATGGACCAGATTGGTCGCTGTCAAACATTTTTCCTTCTAACCTAGGCCCTCATTATGACATTGGCGGTAAATCCCACTTACCTTCACGGTGACTGCCACCAACTTACCGCAGTGGCAGCGGTTATCCGTTCACCATATTCAGCCACATACACAATTCGGCCACACCAAAGGTCAGTAATAAACTGGCGGTATCCAAATCCACACTGTTACACCAACAGAACAACGCCTATCACATTATGACCCACAAATCACCACGGCGAACATTCAATGGCGGTACCGCCGCTCTCAAAATGTAAACCCACAAACAAAACAAAGCCACATTGAACAATTTAAATAACACACACCTGACACCCATAAACACACCCACACCACTATAAAACACCCCCCCACATTACCCACACCCCTTTACAATTACAAACCATTGGCATGAGACAGATACAAAGACCACAGACAATACCAGAGCCACACACTACCTACACCTATACACCACCCACGCACCCCACATCACACACCCCAACACATTACCCCACACACCCTCACCTTCACACCTCACACAAAACCCAGGGCACCACAAAGACACCCCTGATTCACGGAGGAGGAGCTAAGGGTCATAGTGGAGGAAATCATCAGGGTAGAGCCACAGCTATTTGGAGCACAGATGTAGCAGATATCTATAGCTGGAAGATGGAGTTATGGCGGAAAATTGTGGAGAGGTTCAACGCCGTGGGACAGCACCCAAGAACTAGGGATGACATCAGGAAGTGGTGGAACAACCTACAGGGGAAGGTACGTTCCATTGCAGCAAGACACCAGCTCGCGATCCAGAGTACTGGTGGTGGACCGCGCCTTCTCCCCCACAACTAACAGCATGGGAGGAGCAAGTCTTGTCAATCCTGCATCCTGAGGGCCTGGCTGGAGTAGGAGGAGGACTAGACTCTGGTAAATCAACTCTCTACTACTATCACACCCCTACCTGCATGCCATCACATATCCCCACCCTCACCCACACTCCCATCACTCCACCACGTCCCACACACCCCACCATCACATCTCACTCATCCCAATGCCAAGCCCTGCATGCCATACCGATTCATGGACACCACTCACAGAATTGCACGGAAACCTATCACTAAAGCATGCACACTAGAGAGGATCAGCTATCCCACCACATACCAAGTGAAAGCTGCCAGGACAAATACAACCAAAAAGGGCAAGCCACAGATGCACAATATGTCAGACACAAAAACAATAACACATCATTTACATCCCCACAGGTACCCAGCCAAATTCAGCGGAGAGGAGGTGCCAGCAATATCCAGTCCCCCAACTGAAGAGGCCCACAGTGATGAAAGCAACTCTGGTCTTTAGGATCTGGATGATCAACCTGGCCCATCAGGGACCTCTGGACAGTCAGTTACCCAGGCCCAGTCACACACCACCACAGAGCCTCCTCCGTCAGGAAACAACACCACAGCACCCCCCAGCGTACCCACACCTCTATCCCCAGGACACGTCAATCAGCAGGGTGTCCACCTCTACAGGGACCCTAGGCCACACCTTGCACACAAGACAATCAGGGACCTGGGGTCAGTGGCAGTAGGCACATGGTTCAGGGGACAGAGGCACAGCCAACAGGGAAACAGGGAGAGTTGCTGTGTGCCAGGGAGAGGACAGGCCCAGGGAACCGACTCTCCAGGAGGCACTTGCAGAGATCCTGGGAGAATATCAACATTCCCAGGACACAATGGGCCATATCCTGGACAATGTGCAGGAGAACAGGTGGCTGCAGGAGGGACAGTACCAGGGGATCAGGGAGGACTCTCCAGATTGTCACCCTTGTCTCCTACCCTGTCACCCTGTCCACCTTGAACTGCCATTGCTCTGCCATTGCTCCCCTTCCTATGTCCTCTTGGACGATGCACCTGTGCTACAGACTGAAACAATACCCTGGACTTTCCTCCATCATCAACCCATCCCATTGCACTTGCCCCTCAATATTTTAGCACTTCAATAAACACCCTTGGAAAAAAAGAAGTATGGAGTATGTCAAATTGTTCAAGTATGTATTCATTTAACTAGGTACAAACATTGCAATTCAACTGTACAGATAATGAGCATAGGTTAATGACCTGTACCTGGCTGCAGTGATCACACGAGGAGCATTTGTGAGGCACCAACATCTGTAAAATGAATTGCCAAAGGGTACAGTAAGTGGGCATAGAAGTGGGAAATAACAGCACACCAGTGCCACAGAAATTCCAAAACATTTCAGTGAAATGTGAAGTAACACTGTCTTACCTGTGTGTCATTGGAAGTATTGTCTGATGACTGATCTTCTGTTGTCCTTATCCTCATCCTCTGCCTCCTCATCCTCACTTTCCACAGGGTCCACTGCTGCCACATGGGCATCTCCAGCCTCCTCTTCCTGCAGAAAAGGCACAGGGCAAGGTTGCGTAACATGCAGCATGACACTTTTATCTGGCAGACCCTCATGGCTGAGTAGCACAGGCACATTAGATGGAGGCACCTGAACTTGGTCTTCAGGAGTCCAAAGGTCCATTCTATAATCCTTTGGGTTCGCCCATGTGCCTCCTTATAACATTCTTCTGCCCTTGTCCTGGCATTCCTCACAGGGGTCAGCAGCCATGAGAGGTTGGGGTAACCAGAGTCACCTGCAATATTGAGGGACAACATTTAGCCACACCTTATCCCATATGGCCCACACCTTACCCATACACCAACAGATACTGGGTGGGGGACCAGGGCTTACCTATTAGCCACACCCTGTGCCTCTGTAGTTGGCCCATCACATTTGGGATGCTGCTATTCCTCAGGACAAAGGCATCAGGCACTGACCCAGGATACTTAGCATTGACATGGGAGATGCACTGCTCCGCCAAGCACACCATCTGTACATTCATAGAGTGGAAACTCTTATGATTTCTGAACACCTGTTCATTTTGATGCGGGGTACAAATGCAATATGTGTTCCATCAATCTCCCCAATTATGTTTGGGATATGTCCCATTGCATAGAAGTCGGCATTCACTATGGCCACATCTTCAACCTGGGAAAATACAATGTAGCTGCACATGTGTTTAATAAGGGAAGATAACACTCTGCTCAGCACCTTTGAGAAAATTGGCTGTGACATTCCTAATGCCAAGCCCACTGTCACTTAGAAAGAACCAGTTGCCAAGAAATGGAGCACAGATAGAACTTGCACAAGAGGGGGGATCCCAGTGGGGTGACGGATAACAGATATCAGGTCAGGCTCCGATTGGGCACACAGCTCTGTGATTGTGGTGCTGTCAAGTCTCTAAGTGAGGATGATCTGCCTGTCCTCCATTGTTGGCAAGTCCACCAGGGGTCTGTACACAGGGCAAAAGAGTGAGGAGCCGGTCACAATCTGAACAATGGGACTACAACAGAACTTTGCATGCTGCTAACTTGTAATGGGTCAGTGTGAATTGTCCAGAATGTCCAATAAAATTGTCCAGAATGTCCAAATTTATCCATTTATGTAGCAATTAGCAAGGGCCTGCCCCCCTCGAAATGTGTCCACCTGTCCTGTGTGGAGGGAGAGGTGGAAGTGAGGTAATTCCGCTGATGTTGTGCGCCGTTGCGGGAGTTCAGGAACCGCCGTGCAACTCCTCCTTGGTTATAATTGGGCCCTATGGGTTACAGTGGCCAGTGGTGATCTACGCCGGCGGTGACGGTATGCACCGCTGCGGACGTGACTGCCATTTTCTCTCTGATTCCTCACTTGCTACCTGATCTTCAATAGGAGAGGACCTGCACTGCATGAGCTGCTGTGACCTTTGTCTGGAACCTACCATGGCTCGTGTGACTTGGGAAAGGGCCCCAGCTTTCACTTCGGCAGAGTTGGAGAGACTGGTGGACGGGGTCCTACCCCAGTACGGACTGCTGTATGGGTCTCCAGACCAACAGGTGAGTACACTGTGGGCACGATGCATGTGGCATGAATACATGGAGTGGTGTGTGAAGGCCTCATGTAAGGGGTAGTGGGTGGATGTCCTCTGGGCAGCACATTGGTTGTGTGCTGGGCCATGAGTGTGCAAATGGTGATGTGAAGGGGTATGGTGGACCATAAGTGTAACAGGCAGGACTGTTTGACTAATACTATTTTCTTGTGTATATTTCTTCTGCAGGTTAGTGCCCATCAAAAGAAGGGTATATGGCGTGCCATCTCCAAAGACGTGCAGACAATGGGGGTCTACGGCAGGCAGAGCACCCACTGTCAGAAACGGTGGGAGAACCTGAGACGCTGGACACGGAAGCAGGGGTGCCCGTCGAACCCTGACCCCCCTGATGGCCCTCTTACTGGTGGTGGCCTATCCAGAGCTGGATGGGCACTTGAGGGCATCACAGCAGCCACAAGGGGTTGAGTACAGTGCCCATCATAACTACTTACGCCTGGTGGGGTGGTATCTAGGTGGTGAATGTGTGTCAGTGGGTGCCCCTAGGCCAGGCCTGACATTGCAGCATAGGTCCCCTGGTGGCTAGGGTTATGAAGGGATAATCCTGCTACCTAGCTTGTAGGCATCCACTACTGGTCAGGGCTGCGTGGGTCCCAGGTGTGCTGGGATTGCCAGTGTGTGCCCCTCCCCATGCCTTGGTGGTTAGCAATATCACTGGTAGTGCAATGCATAGTGCGTAGGCCTATTCCCTGTGTGTGACGGTGCTGTGTACGCCAAAGGTGGTGTTAGTGCAGCCATTGACCAAGTGTATCCTTTGTCTCACCCCCTTATTGTTTTGTCACCCTGACCTTCTGTGCATTAGCATCATCTGGTGGAGGAGCAGAGGCACCGGCGACAGAGGGAGCTGCATCCCACAGGACCCAGGAGGCAGAGTCCAATGACGCTGAGGGCACCAGTGGGACGGAGGGCGAGGGGAGCACCATGGCAGAGACAGGAGGGGACAGTTCGCACACAGATTCCTCCTATGATGGAAGCTCCTTGGTGGTGGCGGACACCTCTGTGCCCACCCCAGCTACAGGTACAGCTCCACCCCCTGTACCAGCACTGCCCTCCCAGCAGCCCCTCAATGAGTTTCCCGTGCCCGGTCACCCAGGAGGGTGGGCATCTCCTTTGCCCCAGGCACCTCAGGCCCTCCCCAGTGAGCCCTGCTGCCCTAAGTGAGGAGGCTATTGGCCACCTGAGATCCATCTCTGTAGGGCAATCAACCATTGTGAATGCCATCCAGGAGCTGGCAGCCCAGATGCAACAGATTAATGCATTCCTGGAGGAAGTTCACACTGGATTGGCGGCCCAACATAGATCGATCCAGGCTCTGGCCTCTTCTCGGATGGCAGCCATTGTCCCTGTTTCCACCCTCCAACTTACTCTTCCCAATCCCATTCTTCTCAACCCCAACCTATCCCAAGCACACAGGCAGACAAGCATACACACAAGACAACACACAAGAGTGGTACAGGCAAACACAAGCACCACACTTCATCCCACAGGCACTCACACAAACACCATCCAGATTCAGACATATCAACATCCAAAATTTCCACTGTGTCCCCCGCCTCCTCCTCCTCCACCTCCCTCCCAGTTCCGTCTACACTCACACCTGCATACACTGCATCATCATCTACCACACTAAGCAGAACACACACCTCACTGGCAGACACCTCCACAACAGCCATGCACATGCCCCTGTGTCCTCTTCCACTTTGTCTGTCCCCCCCAAGGTACACAAACACAAGTACTCAGACACCCAACAGCCATCCATCTCACAACAGCATCCAGCCCATGCACCTGTACCCAAAATCATCAGACAGACACCTCCTACAACCACTCCCTCTTTCTCCAGTCCCAAACCTTCTCCCTCTTCCCGCCCAATGTCCCTAAAAAACTTTTCCTACCCACCATTGACCTCTTCCCTACCCCTCCCACCCGTCCTGCACATCTGGCCAGGGTGGGAAGAACCCAGCCAAGCAACTCAGCCACCCAGTCTACGGGCCTAGTTGTCACCACACCCACTCGTGGTGGAAAAGGCTCCAAGGCACAGGTCCTGAGGGTGAAGGAGCCTGCACCAGGCAGCCTCAAAGGAGAGGAGGCTTCCACAGCTTCCGGAAAGAGCAAGGAGCATTTCTAAGCTGCTGCCAGGTAGACAAAGGAGCCTGTCTCAGCTGCTGCCAAGAAGACTAAGGAGCCTGCATCAGCTGCTGCTAAGAAGTTAAAGGAGCCTGCCCCAGCTGCTGCCAGGAAGACTAAGGAGCCTGCCCCAGCTGCTGCCAGGAAGACTAAGGAGCCTGTCCCCGCTGCTGCCAGGAAGACTAAGGAGCCTGCCACAGCTGCCAGGAAGACTAAGGAGCCTGTCCCAGCTGCTAGGAAGATCAAGGAGCCAGCAGACAGGAAGAGCAAAGGGCAGGTAATGTGACAAAGCCCCCACCACCAACCATGGTTGTGCAGCCATCTGAGGTTGCAGGGGATGGGCAGGAGCTCCCCCCCAGCAGCAGCACCACCACCACCAGTGAGCAGCCGTCCAAGGTTGCAGGGGACGGGGAGGAGCCTCCTCATCCCCAGCAGCAGCAGCACTACCACCACCAGTGAGCAGCCATCCGAGGCTGCAGGGGATGGGAAGGAGCCTCCTCCCCCCCAGCAGCCCCACCACCAGTAAGCAGCTGTCTGAGGTTGCAGGGAATGGGCAGGAGCCTCCCCCCCAGGAGCAGCACCACCACCTCCAGTGAGCAGCCATCACTTCTGGAGGACGGTATGTAATCCTGCATCCAAGGGATGCTGTGCAGCCTGCCCCCTGCAAATACAGTGGGTATGACACCAACTTGAGAGACTGTGACCTTGCACTCCCCAGGATCAAGAGTACAGGGCACGATGCCCCCTCCAGAACCAGTGAGTAAGACACCCACCTACCCCAGACTCCCCAGGATCAAGAACACAGGGCACAATGCCCCCTCCAAGGCATGATGCCCCCTCCAGAACCAGTGGGTAAAACACCCACTTACCCCAGACTCCCCAGAATCAAGAACACCTGGGCATGATGCCCCCTCCAGAACCAGTGAGTAAGACACTCACCTATCCCAGACTCCCCAGGATCAAGAACACAGAGCATGATGCCCCCTCTAGAACCAGTGGGTAAGACACCCACCTACTCCATACTCCCCAGGATCAAGAACACAGGGCACAATGCCCCCTCCAGAACCAGTGCGTAAGACACCTACTCGAGAGACGGTGGCCTATCACTCCCCAGGACCAAGCGCAGTGCATGGTGCCCCCTCCAGAACCAGTGGGCAAGTCACCCATTTGAGAGACTGTGGCCCATCGCTCCCCAGGATCAAGCACAGGGCATGTTGCCCCCTTCAGAGCATGTGGGCATGTCGCCCACTTGAGAGACTGTGGCCTATCACTGCCCAGGACCAAGCACAGGGCATTTTGCCCCCTCCAGAGTATGTGGACAAGTCACCCATTGAGAGACTGTGGCTTTGCACTCCCCAGGGCCAAGCACAGGGCTTGTTTCCCCCTCCAGAGCATGTGGGCAAGTCACCCACTTGAAAAACTGGCCTTGCATTTCCCAGGACCGAGCACAGGGCATGTTGCCCCCTCCAGGGCATGTGGGCAAGTCACCCACTTAGAAGACTGTGGCCTTGCACTCTCCAGGACCAAGCAAAGGGTATGTTGCCCCCTCCAGAACCAGTGGTCTTGTTCCATCTGCCGGCAGAGGTGCCCCCCCATGCCCCATCTCCCTGTGGTGCCTGCCTATTTCCCAACTGATGCCCCTGAAGTGTTCTCTCCGTGTTGAGGCAGGTGCCATGTGTGGCCTTGGAATTTGGCCTGTGTCCATGTGGACAACGTACATTGTGGACTGGGCTGTGTCCCTTTTTCTGTACATATGTATAAATCTATTATCTTGCCTCACTTATTTCTTGATGTGTTGCTCTCATTACATTAACTTTTTCAAAATCGTTTTGCCCTTGCATTATTCATCTGAGGTACGGGGTAAATATGTTTTAGTACTGCAGCTGATTGTGTGTATGGTGTTGGGGTGTTTGGTGTGTGTATGTGTCACTCTCTTTCCCCCCCTCTTGTGTGCTAGGCAGTTGTACTCACCGTAGTCGACTTCACCGTCATTGGTGTTCGTGGTGGAGCAGCATGTAGAAGATCATGGGGAAGACATGCAGCTCGGGCTCCATGGTGGCGTGGTTGTTCCCTGTGTCTCCAATGGTGAGTTCTTTCCCTTTTGAGGTCTGTTTCCGCCAGGCTTTTGATGTTCTTGGTACCGCCCTAGAACAGGTGGCGGTATCCTGGGTCATAATATGGTGGGCGGAACATTGACTTCCGCCTGGGTGTAGGCGACTACCGCGCCGGTGGCTGTTGTTTCCGCCCTGGCGGTCAGTGTGGTACATTGGCTGTCTATCAGAGCAGACACCACCATGGTTAAAATTTGACAGTAATTACCACCGGCCTGTTGGCGGTATTACCGCCACTTTAACACCAACCGCCAGGGTTGTAATGAGGGCCCTAGAGTTTTAAGTCCCAATTCACCACATGAGTATGCTTCTAAAGCTCTCCAGGACGTCAAAGGAGGCACTTAGAGACTCACATGGTGTCAGGCCTAGGTCAACAGCAAGGTCAGATCCAGGTCCAGTTGCCATTCGTGAACTGGGTGCTTCCAGGAAAAGGTCTCTTGTAGCCTGTTCTACCACTGTAGCTTGAACAGGAGGGCAGTCTTTAGACCGTTGGCACCCACTTCTTTGTCTTCGGTACAAGAGTGAGCAGGTCCAGTCCTTCTGGGCTCCCTTGAGATCACAAAGAAAAAATCCGGCCTTCTTCTGATCTTCTGCAGGTCCAGGAATTCATTCATCAAGCAGAGAGTGGACCCACAAGAACTGACTTGGCATTCTGTCCTCTGCCCCAAACTTTATATGTGTGTATAGCAGACCTCCCAAGCAGGATCTGACACTATAGTATTGAAAAAGATGCCCCGAGTTCCTACCCAGCATATTTGGTGGAATTAAGAGGAGTCATCTTTGACCACCCAGGGCAGTCTACTTTTTGCTCCTAGCAGGCATTTCACACCTATTTACACCTATGCAAGACTAATTACAGGCTGTGAGTGGCAGAGGCTAATATTAAATAGCTGTCTGCCAGTTCAGGCAGGTAAAAGGTAACTTTCTAAAAGTTAACTTCCCTTAATATCTATTACAAATCCAACTCCACCTTTGACTTAGGGTCTAATTACGAGTTAGGTGGTACACAGGACCACCAAGCTTGCGGTGGCAGTTGGACCCCGCTATCCTGGCAGTCCAACTACTGGATTACGATCCCAATGGGTTGATGACAGTCAAAGTCTTGGTCAGCCATGGCAGTGCCGAGTTTGGCACTGTTGTGCTGATCACGACTTAGCTTTCCATCAGCCAAGGGGTCCCTGCCATGAAAAGGCTGGTGGAAAGCCATTGCTGGGGGCCACAGGGGAACCCCTAAACTGCCCAAGACCAAAGTTGATTACATTATTTCTAACTGGTTGCATTCCCAAGGAAAGCTATTAGTATTTAATGTGTACTCTGGGTTTCTACTTGGGATAGCTAGACCTTCCACAGTGCAAATAGTGTTTGGGTGCTAGTCACTGTAAGGACATGTTAATGTTAAATTTCTAGGAAAAATAGACACAGCAAAAATCTGGGGGTACTCAATGCCAAAGATGCTGATTTCCTACACTACTCATGTAGGAAAATTAGCCTACTTCAAACCTTCTGCATCCCTCCTTGTTCATGTTGTAATATGCATTTTCCTCAAATCCCCATATTAAATCAACATAAATAACTAGGATCCGTCCACCTGCACTGGGCAGGCAAAGGTGATCTAAGGGAATTTAGAATATTTTCTTACACTTAAAGCATATACAGAAAATACTTCAATTTTTCAAATCTAGTGTATAGACCTTTTTTCCTTGATTTAAATGATAGCTCATTTAAGGAGATTAAAAGATTAGTGACTGAAGCCCTCATTATGACATTGGTGGTAAATCCCACTTACCACCACACTGACGGCTGCCAACTTACTGCCGCTACGGCGGATATCCGTTCACCATATAATGACACACATACACCAGTCCATCAGTATTCACCCACATACACAAATCCACCACACCAAAGGTCAGTGATAAACTGGTGGTATCCAAACTCACACTGTTGCGCCAACAGAACTACACCCATCACATTATGACCCACAAATCACCATGGCGGACATTCAACGGCAGTAAACCATTGGCGGTACATACTGACGCACTCAAAATATACACACTCAAACAAAACAACACCACATTAGACAAGTCAAACAACACACACCTGACACCCTCACACACCACACACACACCCACTCACACCACTATAAAACAGACACCCACATTACCCACAACCCTTAACCATTACAAACATGTGCCACCAGAGAGAGACAGCAAGACCACAAACACAATCTAGAGCCACACACTACTCACACCTATTCACCACTCACGCACCCCACATCACACACCCCAACACATTAACCAACACACCCTCACCTACACACCTCACACAACACCCTTGGCACAACAGAGACACCATTGATTCACAGAGGTGGTGTTAAGGGTCATGGAGGAGGAAATCATCAGAGTAGAGCCTCAGCTATTTAGAGCACAGGTGCAGCAGATATTCATAGCTAGGAAAATGGAGTTATGGCAGAGAATCATGGACAGAGTCAGTGCCATGGGACAGCACCCAAGAACTAGGGATGACATCAGGAAGAGGTGGAACAACCTACCGTGAAAGGTACGTTCCATAGCAGCAAGACACCAACTCGCTGTACAGAGGACTGGAGGTGGACCCCCACCTCCTGCCCCACAACTCACAGCATGGGAGGAGCAAATCTTGGCAATCTTGCATCCTGAGGGCCTGGCTGGAGTAGGAGGAGGACTGGACTCTGGTAAGTCAACTCATTACTTCCATCTCCCCCCTATCTGCATGCCATCACATACCCCCACCCTCACCACCATCACTCCACCACTACCAACACACCACACCATCACATCTCACTCCTCAAATTCCAAGCCCTGCATGCTTCACCAATGCATGGACCCCCCTCATAGCCCTGCATGGACACTCATCACTAAAGCATGCACACTATAGAGAACTAATCATCCCACCATACACCAATGATGCCAGACACAGAAACCATAACACAACATTTACATCCCAACAGGTACCCCAGCCAATGTCACCGGAGAGGAGGTGCAAGTAATATCCAGTCCCTAAACAGAAGAGGCCCACAGTGATGACAGCAACTCTGGTCTTCAGGATCTGGATGACCAACCTGGCCCATCAGAGACCTCTGGACAGTCGGTTACCCAGGCCCAGTCACACACCACCACAGAGCCTCCCCATCAGGAAACACCACCACAATACCCACCCAGCGTACCCAAACCTCTGTCCCAGGACACGTCAATAAGCAGTGTTAGTGGGCACAAGGTTCGGGGGACAGAGGCACAGGCCAACAGGGACACTGTAAGGACTGCTGTGCACCAGTGTGAGGACAGGCCCAGGGAACCAACTCTCCAGGATGCACTTGCAGAGATCCTGGGAGCATATCAACGTTCCCAGGACACGATGGGCCAGATCCTGGACAATGTGCAGGAGAACAGGTGGCTGGAGGAGGGACAGTACCAGGGGAACAGGGAGGACTTGCAGGCCATCAACAACCCCCTTATCTCCATAGCAAGGGTGCTGGCAGACATGGCCAATATTATGAGGGAGGCAGTCACACAACAGCGGGCCCCTGCCACTAGCCAGACATCTGAAAAGCCTTCCACCTCTGCTGCCGCTAGTGGCCAGGACCCCCCGCCACAGGACTCACAGGCCACCAGCACCCCTCCCCCTGCAGAAGGAGAACCACCCCGCAAATGTTTCCTGCGATCCAGACAGAAGCCAGAGACTATTGCCAAGACCCCGCCAGGAAATGAGACTCTCCTGATTGTCACACTTGTGTCCCACTCAGCCACCCTGTCCACCTTTAACTGCCATTGCTCCCCTTTCTCTGTCCCCTTGGACAATGCATCTGTGTTACACATAGAATGGGACAATACCCTGGACTTTCCTCCATCATCACCCCATCCCATTGCACTTGCACCTCAACATTTTAGCACTTCAATAAGCATCCTTGCAAAAAAAAAGTTTTGGAGTATGTCAAGTCTTTCAAGTATGTATTCATTTAAACAAGTACAAACTTTGCAATTCAACTGTACAGAAAATGAGCATATATTGATGACCTGTAGCTGGCAGCAGTGATCACACCAGGAGCATATGTGAGGTCACCAACATCTGCAAAATAGGAGATGGAGACATACCCCCGTGTACAGACCCTGGTGGACTTGGCTACACTTGAGGACAGGCACATAATACTCACTTATAGAGTGGACAGGGCCACAATCACAGAGCTGTGTGCCCAATTGGAGCCTGATCTGATATCTGCTATTCGTCAACCCTCTGGGATCCCCCCTCTTGTGCAGGTTTCTACCTGTGCTCCATTTCCTGGCAAATGGTTCTTTCCAAGTGACAGTGGGCTTGGCAGCAGGAATGTCCTAGCCAATGTTCTCAATCGTGCTGACAAGAGTGTTGGCTTCCCTGATAAAACACATGTGCAGCTACATTGCAGTCCCCCAGGCTGAGGAATTGGCCACTGAAAGGCCGAGTTTTATGCAATGGGACATATCCCCAATATAATTGAGGCGATTGACGGAACACATATTGCATTTGTCCCCCCTGCCAGAATGAAAAGGTGTTCAGGAATCGTAAGAGTTTCCACTCTATGAATGTGCAGATGGTGTGTTTGGCGGACCAGTATATCTCCCATGTCAGTGCTAAGTATTCTGGATCGGTGCATGATGCCTTTGTCCTAAGGAATAGCTGCATCCGAAATGTGATAGCCCATCTACAGAGGCACAGGGTGTGGCTAATAGGTGAGCCCTGGTTCCCACCCAGTATATGTTGGTATACAGCTGTGGTGTTGACCTTACGGGATAAGGTGTGGCTAAATGTTGTCCTTCAATATTTGCAGGTGACTCTGGTTACCCAAACCTATTGTGGCTGCTGACCCTTGTGAGGAATGCCAGGACAAGGGCAGAAGAACGTTATAACGAGGCACATGGCTGAACCAGAAGGATCATTGAAAGGACCTTTGGCCTCCTGAAGGCCAGGTTCCGGTGCCTCCATCTAACAGGTGAATCCCTGTGCTACTCACCCAAGAATGTCTGCCAGATAGTGGTGGCATGTTGCATGTTGCACAACCTGGCCCTCAGACGCCATGTCCCTTTTCTGCAGGAGGAGACTTGAGATGCCCCTGTGGCAGAAGTGCACCCTGTGGACAGTGAGGATGAGGAGGCAGAGGATGAGGATGTGGACAACAGAACATCTGCAGTACTTCCAATGACACACAGGTGAGACAGTGCAACTTTACATTTCAATGACTTTGGTTGTTATACTGTGTGGCATTGTCATGCTAGTATTTCTCACTTCTATGCCCACTTACTGTTCCCTCTGGCTATTAATTTTGCAGATGTTGGTGATTTGACAAATACTCCTGGTGTGATCACAATGGCCAGCTACAGCTCATTATTACAATGCTGATTCTATGTACAGTTCATTTGCAATGGTTGTACCTGTTTCAATCAATACATATTTGAAATACATGACATAATCAAAATCAATTTTTATCAAAGCGTGTTTATTATAGTGCTAATATATAGAGAAGAAAGTGCAATGGGATGGTGTGTTGATGGAGGAAAGTCCAGGGTATTGTTCCAGTCTGTTTGTAGCACAGGCGCATTGTCCAAGGGGACATAGGAAGGTGAGCAATGGCAGGTCAAGGTGGACAGGGTGACTGAGTGCGACACAAGGGGGACAATCAGGAGAGCCTAATTTCCTGCCAGGGGACTTGGCAAGTATCTCTGGCTTCTGTCTGTATTGCAGGGAACGTTTGTGGGGTGGTTCACCTTCTGCAGGTGGGCGGGTGCTGGTGTCCTGTGAGTCCTGTGGTGGGGCCTCCTGGCCACTAGCGGCAGCAGAAGTGGAAGGCTGTTCAGATGACTGGCTAGTGGCAGGGGCCCGCTGGTGTGACACTGCCTCCCTCATAATGTTGCCCATGTCTGCCAGCACCCCCGCTATGGAGATCAGGGCATTGTTGATGGCCTCCAAGTCCTCCCTGATCCCCTGGTACTGTCCCTCCTGCAACCGCCTGTTCTCCTGCACGTTGTCAAGGATCTGGCCCATCGTGTCCTGGGAATGTTGGTATGCTCCCAGGACCTTGGAGAGTGCCACCTGGAGAGTCAGTTCCCTGCTCCTGTCCTCCCCCTGGCACACAGCAGTCCTCCCAGTGTCCCTGTTGGCCTGTGCATCTGTCCCCTGAACGGTGTGCCCACTGCCACTGACCCCAGGTCCCTGATTGTCTTGTGTGTGAGGTGTGGTCTGGGGTCCCTGTACAGGTGGGCACACTGCTGATTGACGTGTCCTGGGGACAGAGGTTTGGGGATGCTGGGTGGGTGCTGTGATGTTGTTTCCTGATGGGGGAGGCTCTGGGGTCGTCTGTGACTGGGCTTGGGTAACCAGCTATCCAGTGGTCCCTGATGGGCCAGGTTGATCGTCCAGATCCTGAAGACCAGAGTTACTATCATCACTGTGGGCCTCTTCAGTTGGGCGACTGGATTTTGCTGGCACCTCCTCTCCAATGACATTGGCAGGGGTACACATGGGGATGTAAATGATGTGTTACGGTTAATGTATATGACATATTGTATATCCCTGGCTTCCCCTCTATGGTTGGTGTTGCCCTGCCAGCTTATACTTGTGTATGTTGGTGTATGGTGGGTTTGTTAGTTCTGTATGCTGTGCAGGCTTTAGTGATGAGTGTCCATGCAGTACTGTGAGGGGTATCCATGCATTGGTACAGCATGCAGGGCTTGGCATTGGGATTGAAGAGATGTAATGGTGGAGTGTGTGGGATGTAGTGGAGTGATGGGAGTGAAGGTGACAGTATGTGATGGCATGCAGGTAGGGGGATGATAATAGTAGAGATTTGACTTACCAGAGTCCAATCCTCCTCCGACTCCGGCCAGGCCCTCCGGACACAGTATTGCCAAGACTTGCTGCTCCCATGCTGTGAGCCGTGGGAGCGGTGGTGGGGGTCCACTGCCAGTCCTCTTGATCAAGAGCTGGTGTCTTGCTGCTATAGAACGTACCTTCCCCCGTAGGTCGTTCCACCTCTTCCTGATGACGTCTCTTGTTCTGGGGTGCTGTCCCATGGCGTTCACCCTGTCCACGATTCCCCGCCATAGCTCCATCTTCCTGGCTATTGATATCTGCTGTACCTGTGCTCTAAATAGCTGTGGCTCTACCCTGAAAATTTCCTCCACCATGACCCTTAACTCCTCCTCAGTGAAACGGGGGTGCCTTTGTGGTGCCATGGGTTTTATGTGATATGTGTTGGTCAGGGTGTGTTGGATAATGTGTTGGGGTGTGTGAAGTGGGGTGCATGAGGGATGCATGGTTATATGTGGTGTGTGTATGTAGCTGTGTCAGTGGTCTTGGTGTCAGTCTTGTGCCAATAATTTGTATTCATAAGGGGTTGTGGGTAATGTGGGTGTGTGTTTTATAGTGGTGTGTGTGTGTGAGTGTGGTGTGTGTATGTGTGTCAGGTCTGGGTTGATTGAATTGTCCAATATGGTGTTGTTTTGTCTGTGGGTGTCCATTGTGAGCTCGGAGGTATGTACCGCCAATGGTTTACCACCGTTGAATGTCTGCCGTGGTGATTCGTGGGTCATAATGTGGTGGGCGTTGGTCTGTTGGCATAACGGTGTGGGTTTTCATACGCCAGTTTATCACTGACCTTTGGTCTGGCAGATTTGTGCCTGTGGCTGAATTCTGTTGGATTGGTCTGTGTGAGTCATAATATGGTGAACAGATGTCCGCCATGGTAAGGTGGCGGCCGTCAGCGTGGCGGTAAGCAGGATTTACCACCAGGGTCATAATGAGGGCCATAGTGTGTCAAAAATATCGACTCACACAATATTCACTGCAATGTTATCACTAAAATAATGAAATGGTCATTAATTAAAAATATAAAAACACTTTTCACATAAAACAATTACTTCAAATAAGCCCCAGTCTTGTTATACACATATTTAAACTAAATGGAAACATATCACATCAACAAAATATTAACCATTCATCCAATAAATATATATCTAAACATATAAAAACAAAACACGCCAAAACATTTGCATTAAAAACAAACATTTAAACACAAACCTAAATATCAATAAATACACATACATAAATACAATTATATCCAAAAATATCAAACTTCAATTATATATAAAAAAATAAAACCTAAATTAGCATTTACCATAGAAGGACTTAACTGATGAAAAATCCCTCAAATTATACTGAGTTTAATACTAAATTAAACCTCAAACAACCGTAACCAATCAAATCAAACAAACAATGAAATCAACAATTTAAAAGGTATATTAATTTAAACAATTAAAAACTTCAAAAATGACAAACACTGCAAGACAAGTAAACTCTGTCAGATTCTCTCAACAAACCATTAAAGAAGAAGTATGTACATCTCAACAACTACATAAACAAGTAAATAATCATTTAAATCAAAAAAGTAACTGTTACCAACCTTCAAAATAAAAATAGCAAATAAATATTAACATACTCTCCAACTTTTATCTTTTCACTTAGACTTCCTAAAAGAAAAAATCTACAACTTGAAATCCAATAAACCACCAGAAAATAACAACTATCACAAACCAGCAAAAAGTTATTATAAGAAAGTAAGTATACATAAAGAAAGAAAAAATTATAAATTAACCCCAAAGAGCAAAAATAAATAAACCTAACGACCTCAACCTCTACAAACTACAAACAAAGTACCATTTAAAATAAAATGTATGTTTTTCTTTTATCTAACAGAAACAAAAGTACCTAATCCACAACATTAAAACAGCCCCAACGGAGAGGTATACAAAATAAAAGTAAATGCATTTTTTATCTTGTTACTGACGAACGTACAACAGTTAAAATATAATTATCCCCTGATCCCCCCTGCCCTCATTCCCTTCATCACATGTGAAATAAATCTATCTCGCAGACAGAAAAAAAGAACATAGGAATGCTGGGAGCCCTGCCCTTCCACCCCCTCCCACTGGAAATACCTAAAGCATACTTACCCAGCATTCCGCCTGCTCTTTCTTCTGTCTGGGACAGGGAGGTGAGGACGAGGAATGGGGTCGCTCCTGTTGGGTGGGGCAATCCATTGATGCAATCATTGCTATCCAATATTCCACCTGAGCGGGTACCGGTTGGTTTGATCCATGTCTTCCTTTCTGTCGGGATTGTGGGGAACCATGTGGTGTCCATGATCCAGGTTGCATTTTGTTCGCACTGGTGAAATAGCACCTGGCTTTTGGGTTTCATTCTCGGCATTAGCACCTACACAGGGGTCTGCATGTGCTGGGTTCCAGCTCTCCCGGAGTGGTGTGGCCTTGTGGGGAGTGTGGCATATCCTGACGCTGAGTAACGTATAGTGGTTTAACAAGTTGAATGCAGGATTTTTGTTATCTTTGGGCATCATTGGCTGGCATTACAGCAGTGAAGGGGTGTCGGTCGGTGTTCTTACGCGTCTCCCTGCCTGCCTATGAGGCTTGTAGGATGATGCCTAAAACTTCAAGAAGTTGCTGGGAAGTTGCAATACCTTTGATCTTCTTTGCGTGGAGTTTCCTGCATGGCAATCTCTTCACGTGGGCCTGTCAATGGTTTGCAATAGACTCATCGCTCAACAAAAGGGGTGCCGGTCTCTGTTTTCCTATTTCATGGCTGAGTTCAGGAATGGCCTCATATGCTGGACATCAGGTATGTACTGCATAGCAGTTTTCCATATTCCTTCACCATGTTGTGGCATTGACGTCCTTTTTTGGGTATTACTGTTTGCTGTTTTAGGCAGTTTGCTTGCACTGCACATCCATTTTTTCGATAGGAAGGATGTGGAGATCTCCTCTGCTTCTTCCTTTCACCCTCTGCCACAGGGATGGGGTGCTCATGAGTGGTATTTTGTTGGTCATGCTGTCAGGTGAGGTGGAGTGCCCGGGCATGCTGCCATGGAGATACTCTAAGTCAGAGGTTGAGGTTCTAGGGGCAGTGGGGCATAAGGGCATGTTAATCATGGCATGGTGGTGTTCACGCTTGTTTGGGCTCCCATGGGTGTTTTTTGGGGGATGGGGTCCCAGATGCCTCTGTGAGGTTGCTACTCCACCCCTCCCAGAGTGCAGCTCCTGATGTTACTGAAGGGGTGTGGTGGGGCCTGTTTCAGGGTCTTTCTCCCTAGCTGTATGGTGTGGTTCTATCAGTGGCAGTGGATAAAGTGGATTCTTCCACTTTTAAACCCCTGTTGCTTATTTTTTGTCTGGGGCTGCAGTTCTCGGAGTTCCGGGGCTACTGTCTCTTGTTCTGCCAGGGGCAATGAATCAGGGGTATGCGCATGGACTTTTTGTGTCTCAGGGGCCTACAGTCTGCATTTTCAGTGCCCTCCTTTTGTATCCGGATGCCTTGGGAGTCATACTCTGTGGCTTTGTGCTGCGTCCTTTGCTGCTGGTGGCACCTACAGCCTTGAGGCTGCCAGGTTCCTCTCCATCAGGGGCTTTTGCTGCTTTTTGTCCTTGTCTCTGGCTGGTTTGGGCAGTTGTGTTTTATGGCTGCAGGTCCTGTGGCACGTTGGCCTCTTGAGGGGTTCCTATGTGGTAGGCCTTTCGATTCTGTGACAGTGCTGGGCCTGCCTGGGCTGCATGACGCGGCCAGTTCTGCTTCCTGGTGGCCATGGTTTCCAGGTTATTCCTTCCTGGCTTATATGGCTGGTGCTGTCGGTGTGTCTGGGGGAAGCTTGCTATATTTGCCTTCTCTCTCTGGTTGTGCTTGGTGCATTGTTCAGGGGGGTAGGTGGCATCCTCCTGGTCTTGGCTTTTCACTCAGGGTCTGAGACATTTTCTGTGATGCCTGCCTGGGTGTGTCTTGGGTTTGGTGTCTGCCTTGTGGCAGAAACAGGCTTTTTCCCTTCAGACGATTCCCTGGATCCCCTTTTTCTATAGCCCCCTTCTGCTTTTGGTGGTAGACTTGCCCACGCTCTCCTCTGGATCCTTGGTTGATCACGCCACCTGTGGAGCATGAGTTGCTGTTACCCTGCTTGTTGGGTTGGAGTTGGGGACAGGCTAGTTGGGGTGTTCTCCCTGCTTTCCCTTCTTTGGTTCACCATTTTTGGCGAGGTCCTTCCTAATCAATCACTGGGGCTGCTTTTGGAGCACTCAAGTCCAGTAGGTGTGGGTGGCTGCAGGTTTATTTATTCTCCCTGCCTGGTGTTTGAGGGGCTGGTTGGCCGTTGACTTGGGCTGTCTCTTTTTTGGGGGATTGGCCTGCTGGGTGGTGGTCTCTACCTCTGGGTTTCTAGGTTCTGGATTCTGTTGCACTTCCCCCTCCTGTGTTTGGGGTTATTTTATGGTCTCCCCTCATGTCCTGTGTTTGTGGGTGCTGTTCTAGTGCTCCCCTGCCTTCATTCTCTCTGCAGTGTTTGTCCCATCCTGGTTTTTGATTGATAATCCTTGGGAACTGTATGTGGGTTATTTTCTGCCTGGAGCCTTGCAGGGTGCATAGGCTCTGTTTAGGGCTTCTGAGTGATATTCTATCCATTACTGGTGTTGTGGGTCACCATGCTTGTCTGGTCTGTTTCTGGTCACACTTCTATCTGGTTGTTGCATGGGTGCTGTCCTGTCTAGGCGGTTGGTTAGGAGGACAGTTGAGCATTTGGATTGACTGTTGTTGCTGCTTATTCTTTTTGTGCTGTCTTCTTGGGCTCATGGTTGGGTTCTGTGTTTGGGCTGTGGTCTTCTGTTTTGTTTTCAGTTGTCCTCTGGGCAGGTTGCAGTGCTGATGTTGGGTTGTTTTTTTTGTGTTGCACCCATTTGGATGGCCATGTCTCCCCTGGTCCTGGCTCCTGCCTGGGGCTTGCTGGTTGGGAACAGGTTATGGGTGGCCTCCCTTGGAGGTTTACTGGGTTGGTGACCTCCTCATCAGCCTTTTGGGCCCCCTTTTTTGGCACAGATTTGGCCAAAGGTGCCCTTTGTGTTTCGGCTGGGACTTCCTTGGGCTGCTTTTTTCTTGGTCTTTGTCCTCCCTTCCTCCTTGGTCTCTCTGGCTCTACTCTTGCTGCTCCTGGGGGTTGTATGCTGTTTCCCTTTTTTGTTTCTTCTGGTTTTCCCAGATGGTTTCTGGTCAGTTCTGATCCTGTTGTTGGGTCTCCGGTCCCTGGGTTCCTGTTGGTTGTTCGCTTCCTGCAAATGGGTAGTCCTTGCCTGTTTGAGTCCTTGGGGTCTGCTGGTTGGGGGTTTTGGGCACATCGTGCTCTCTCCTTTGGCATGGGGTTGTTGCAGTTGCCTTTCTTGCTGGTTGGCTATGTTGCTTCTGAAGGCTGCCCCTTGTTTCTGCCCATGGTTTTTGCTGTGGGAGTGTTTCCTTGTATTCAGGTGCCGGTTTCCATTTTGGTGGTTCTGATGTTTTACCTGCTCCATCTTCAGGTTTGGGCAGTTTGGCTCTGCTAGGTGCCTCCTTCTTGGCTGCCATGGTGGTGTCTGAGGAATGGCTTGAGGGCAGATTTGCCCCTCTGTTGTTTCCCTTGACTGCGGTCAAGGTGTTCTCCTTCATTTATGGTTGTTTGGTTTGGTCCCTGGTTTGGGGTTTCTCAACTGCTTGTCCCCTGGATCGCTTGGGATGTTTTTGGCCTATTGGTTTCCTTTGTCCGTTGGAGGCCTTGGTTTTGCTCATTATGCCTTCTGTCCCTCTCATTGGCCTGTGGTTGTAGTGGGTAGGGTTCAGGTCTGTCTTGTTGGGACTCTATTCCGTGGCAGGTTTTTTGGTTCATTTTGTTTATCTTCCTTGCCCTAGCTATACCCTTGTGGGCCTGTATCTGGTCTTTGGGGTGTCCCTGTTACCTGGCTTCTGGAGTGGTTTCTTCCAGTGTGGGTCAGTTTCTGGTGCCCCTTGGATTGTTCCATGGTCTGGGTGGGCTATTGTGCCTGCTTGTGTCCTCTGGTGTGGTCCTTGGTCCAGCGGTTTCTTGTCTGTCTCTTTTGAGGACTCCATGGTTTTTTTTTTCAGCTCTTGCTTCTCCGGGCAATGGACTCCAGCAGTTGGTGGAGCTGGCATGTTTTTTTGACTGGTTCTCCTTCTATGGGTGGGGTTCTGCGGTGGCCGGGGCGGTTTCCTGCTTGGCTGTTTGTTTATTGCTTGGACTTCATTTTGTCCCTTGTCTTCTCCTGCCTGTTTTGAGGGTTCTGCCCATTTTTTGGCTGACCGGTTTTATCGTCTGCATCCTCCTCCGTTATTCTGGGATGTCTGACATTGTCGCATGGAGTACTGCTTTTTGTTTTGGAGTGACCTCTTTCTTGGGGCTATTTTTTTATTATGAAGGCCAGGTTATTGGCTTGGTTAGTCTCACATGTAATGAAGGGGTCGAGGACAGGGGCGCCAGGGGGTAATGTCTATCTCTCTTTCCATTCCCTTCCAGTATTGGAAACACCGTCCCAAAGTATTATCCAACCTTATAGGCGCTGGCATATGCTTAAGACTAAAGAATGGATTGACATCCTAGAGAGTTCAAAACCCACATTGAATGGGAATATGGCTACATCTTTAGACTCATTTAATAATTGGATTAGCAAAAGCTTAGACACAGTCCTTCCATATACGTTAAAGCCGAGTGGACATAAGAAAAAAATTGCCCCCTGGTTCTCCAAACATCTTAGCCTAATAAAGAGGGAATGTAGGTGGCTGGAGCGAAAATTGAGAAAATCCTATGAGACTTCCTCTAAAGATGAGTATAGGAAGGCTATCAGAAGGTTTCATGCTGAAATTAAAGCAGCCCAAAGCACATATTATGCAGACAAAATCAAACAGAGCTCTAATACCCTGAAGGAAATCTTTCTCCTGTTAAAAGACTTTACCTCTCCTCAAGCACACACAGACACTATAGAAGCCTCGCATAAACATAGTAAAGACTTTCAGGAAAAAATTGCAGAGATCTATTCAATCTTTCCAATAGATACTCATAGTCCCCAAGCGGTAGATGAGGAGTGTTTCAAGGGTGCAGCAAGGTTTACATATACTCCTCCCCTCTCTCCTAAAGCGGTCTCTACACTATTAACCACCCTTAAATCAGGGTCTCCCCAGGACGCGGCCCCGCCTTCAATCTTAGGCCAAGGAGCTTCAATAATAGTCCCTGTGGTAACTGAGCTGCTGAACATGTCACTATCAGTCGGCACCGTTCCTCCACAATGGAAACATGCAATTGTGAAGACGTTGCTTAAGAAGCCCAGCCTGGATCCACTAATCCCTGGCAACAATAGACCAATCTCTATGCTGCCAGCCCTTGCCAAAGTACTTGAAAAACATGTCAATATTCATCTTTCGAGTTTTTTGGAAGAAAATAACATTCTCCATCCATCTCAGATGGGCTTTAGACCATTACATAATACGGAATCCGCATTAATTGCAGTCACTGAGAAGTTAGGAAACATGTAGATCAGGGCTTGGTCTTGGCGATCAGGCTTCTCGGTCTTAGTGCCACCTTTGACACAGTGAAGCACAATATTTTACTCCAGAGAATGAGGGAAAGTGGAGTCTCAGGCAATGCCCTGAGTTTGTTTGCCTCATTCTTGGAAGCAAGTTCATTTCAAGTTTTAGACCGTTCATTTTATTCGAGCAGTTTTAAGAGTGAGGTAGGGGTGCCTCAGGGCTCTTCTTTGAGCTTTACATTTTTTAATATCTATATGGCCCTTCTGGCAAAAGTAGTGGAGCCCTATGGACTCTCTGTAGTGTCATATGCAGATGACAACCAGCTTGTGTTATCCTTTTCTACTGATCAGAACTCAAGCAATTCTCGGCTCATTCCTTGCATACAAGCAATCTCCAATTGGATGTCCAGCTGTAGACTTAAGTTGAACGGAGACAAGACAGAGGTTATGTTTCTGGGTCACCAGGCAAAACCAAACGTAATCTCCCCAGTCTAACAACCATTAGAAGATTTTCCATTGCCCAAAGAAAGCATTAAGAGTCTAGGAGTATGGTTTGATCCATGTTTGACCATGGATCATCAAGCAAAAAAAATATCCTCCTCCTGTTTTGGCATACTCAGACTTCTTAGAAAGATTTTCAAAATACTTCAGTTCATTGTAAAGAGGCTCATCATACAGGCCTTAATAATCCCTTGGCTGGATTATGGGAATGCCCTTTTTCTTGGTGCACCAAAATATGTTATGAAGAAATTGCAGGTGGTGCAGAACACTGCTGCCCGCCTTCTCTTCAACCTACCCAGGCATTAATCCGTCAGATCAGCTTTATCAACATTGCACTGGCTTCCTTTGGAGCAACGGATAAAATTTCAATCATTATGTTACACTCATAGAGCGCTATATGACAAAGGCCCCCCAATATTGCGAACCCTGGCTTCTTCTTACAAACCTATACCAGACATCTTAGATCATTCTCCATGGCCCTAGCTGTCATTACCCCAATGAAAAAGGCCAAATGGGGAGGAAGATCAATATAGTATCTTGGAGCTAGACTGTGGAATTCAGAACCACTGAATCTACGTCGTTCCGGCGGCTATTAAAAACGTGGTTATTTTAGTTTGTGTCCCAAAGCCGTATATTCAAAGGTTTTTCTGTATAGTGCTGGGAGGCCTTTGGGTAGCTATGCGCTCTATAAATTTTCATAACATAACATACTTACCGGTAATCTTAATTCCTCCTGGGCCTGTTGTCCTTGTCCCATTCGTCATTGCTGGGTAAGTATGCCTTAATTTCTCACAGTGGGAGGGCAGGTTTCCCAGGATTCCTGTATTCCTTTTTTCTGTCCCTGAGATAGATTTATCTCACATGTAAGGAATGGGGCAAGGACAACAGGACCAGAAGTAATGAAGATTACCAATTAGTAATAGGAGATATATATTAATACCATTACACTACTTACAGATACAATCAGAGAGACCACCAAATGTATCACTTCACACAAAGGAAAGCAGTTACTAAATCACATGGGCTACACCTACAGCCAAGAAAGTGCATCAACAGAAACTATAAATTAGAAATGTACTAAATATTACTCTAGTACATACTATGATAGGGCAACTACAAAAGATGATTTTGTAATACATGTAGGAGAGCACAACCAAACCCCCAAATGTGTCAGAGTTAGAAATTAGAGGAGTATTGCAGGATATAAGAGAGCCAAGCTTGTGGCTTCCCAGGAATCCACAAGCAAAATCCTTAAAGATATACTGCCTAGATATCCTTAACACATAAGAAGGGCAACTACCACCTATCCCCACCTATCTCCACTTTGAAACATTTCATTACACAAACTAAAAAATCCACCAGTGATACCCCACCTGCCCCTAGGATATATCAAGACATACCTGAACATTTAACAACTACACATAATGAGCAACCTTCCCTTAAACATGACAACCTAAATAATGATAAATGAACCCTAATATTCTCTACAATTTAATGAAACTTAGCCAAAGTCAAACCTCGGTGATGGATGAGAACTTCAAAGTGTGTCCCAAACTGTTCACTCAGATATACAACATACATGGTGAATATCAAAACACAAATATCCGTTTTATTAATGTCTACTACCAAATAAACAAAGCAGTACTTACTACGAGCGCTTAAACCATATAAAACATAAAACAAAACATGTTCATAGACTATGAGCAAGACATGATTCAAATCATTCTAAAAAATACCCCTCATGCAGAAATACAAGACTTTTACTATCATTTCAATCAAAGTTTATGGAGACACCTCCAAAGATCTTGACTGAGTGTAGAATACTCCACAAACATCCAATTCGCCTTTGAAATAAAAAAAATAGCACTAGCCTATGTCTCTGTCACAGAAGTAGCCAACCACTACAGCCTACTAATAAAATATCCCTTGTACCAACAAAATGAAGACAAGCTTAGGGGCTGATAATGAGTTTGGCGGATGTGTCCGCCAAACTCCCAATGAGGAGGTCACCGCAGTGCTGGCGACCTCCCCGCCAACCCCATTACTACTTTCCCACTGGGCTGACTGGCGGTAACTAAGGTGCAACATCACCCTGGCTGATTCTGATCTCCGCCACCGTCAGCCTGTTGGGATTATTGATCCTAGCTGAGACGGTGGACCGCCAGGGTCGTAATGTGACAGTGGAACCACCACAGCAGCTGCGGTCCTGACCGCCACCACGAGGCTGGTGTTCTCAAGACTGCCAGCCTCATAATCAGGCCCAATATCTATGCCTGCTGTGTTTGGGCATCCTGACTTGGGTGACCACCTTCATAGATTGTTGGTAGAGAGAAGGTTGCCATTCTTGGATTTTCAATTGGTAGATATTGGTTTTCATCAACTATTAGTAGACCCACTTCATACCACATATTACATTTGAATTGTAGTTCTAATTGAATGTTTATTGTTGGGTTTCTTATTATGTTTGCAGTAGCAATTGGAATTAGAGAGTGTCTCAGTGCTTTTTTAAATTATTTTAAACAAACCATCAATCAATCAATCAATTGAACTGCATTTATATAGTGAAAGGCTGCTTCATAAGAGGCGTCCTGGCACTATCTGCAAAGAACCTGACCTGAGAGTAAGAGAATAGAATTGCCTTGGTCTCATAAAAAGAAAGGCTTTTTACCCCATCAGTGCTGAGAATGGAATGGTTCCATCCTCAGCACCAGTGGTTGTGTGCTGATGAAGAAACCATTCCATCCTCATCACATGACCAAAAAATCTGTCAACTGTTGCTTTTTTGTTTTTGAACCTTAGGAGCAGAGGAAGAGCTTCCCCTGCTGCCCCAGGCATTTGTTTTCTTTCATTGGAATGACAATCGTTGCTCATGGTGCTCTGATATCTTTACAGTGAAAGTGAAAGTGAAATGAGCAGATTGACTCATTTCACTTTCACTACTTGGTTGCTCATGGAGCTATCTCAGTCCCCCAAACACCAAAGCTAATGGGAGAGGTATTGTTGGAAAATGGAGAATCTACCCTCTTCAATAGCATTTTTCTCATGTGGATCCCTGCTTAGGGATCACCCAAGGAGGATAATCCCAAACAGGGATCTCCCCCTCTAGACACCAGGGATTTATTTTTCTGTAATGGTGCGGCCCCTTACGCAATGGCTGCTTCCTATAATGGGAGAATTACCTAGTCCATTTCCTGCCCCTCCTGGGAGAAGATTGGCTTTATTTTTTGGGCCAATCTGCTCTCTGGTGTGGGGTTCGGAATACCACTGTACACCAGGGAATTTCTAAACTATCTGTTGGAGAGCAGCCCCTTGGGCAAGGGTTGCTCCCCGTTATGGGGCAATATTTTGGCCATTTTCTACCACCCTCTGGTGAATGATTAGCCCTATGTTTAGGCCAATCTGCCCCTGGGGGGCAGAAAACCGCTTGATACCAGGCATTATCCATTCTTTGTATTTTTAGGGGTGGTAGCTGCCCAGCATGGGCATGACCATGGCCCTACACCCCCCCCCCCAAAAAAAGGAAAACAGTCTTTCTGCCCCTCTGGGGGTACATTGGGGTAGTTACCCCATCTGACCCCGGAGGGACAAAAATTCCGCTAGACATCAGGGGTTACTTTTTTATTTGTATATGGGTGGGGGCAGCTGGCATGGGCATGGCCATGCCCCCACCCCCCAAAAAAGGGAAACAGTCTTTCTGACCTGCTAGGGGACGGATGGGACAATAACTCCTATCTGCCCTCAGGGAGGGCAGAAAGCCCACTAGACACCAGGAATGTATTTTTTATAGTGGTAGGGGCTACCTAGCATGGGCATGACCATGCCCCCACCCCCCTTAAAAATGGGGAAACAGTCTTTCTGCTCCCCTGCTAAAGCATCTCATCCCAATGGCATTCAGGAGGATCTTCAATTCTTTTTGTGTTGTTTTTACAAATTGGCCAGCAGAGTTAAGCTAACTTCCAATATCATCTCACTTGCCATGGTGAAGAGCTGCAGTTATTGGGCTTGGGTAGGCTGCCACCTGGAAACCCCTTCCTGACCCAGATAGTTCTGAAAACTAGACATCCAGAGGAGTCTAGGGTGGCATCCATTCCACACCATTTCCTTACCCACAATGCCTTGCAAACCTCAAATGTTGACTAAAAACAAATTTCTCCTCATATTTATGTGATGGAAACTTCAGGAATTCAAAGGAATATACAAAATTATTACTACCCAGCATTGCCCCACTTTACTGATAAAAATACTACCCCACTTGTGTGGTTGGGCCTAGTGCCAGCGACAGGAACATAACCAACTGCTATCATGAGGAGTCCCCACTCAAGGCCCCATTGTCCATTGCCCTTGGTTTTGACTTAGGGGAACACAGAGTAGTAGAACCAGTGTTATTACAATTGTATTTCTCTCCACTCCATGCTAGTCTACATACTAGTATGGGTACCCACAAATTCATAGATGTACAAATAACCCCTGCTTCTAAACTCTGTGGCCCTCATTATGGCATTGGCGGTAAATCCCTTTTACCGCCATGTTGACTGTCGCCAACATACTGCTGCAGCAGCAGATATCCGCCAACCACATTATGAGACACACATAACAATCTATCACTATATAGCCACACACACAAGTCCGCCAGCCCAAAGGTCAGTGATAGACTGGTGTTATCCAAACCCACCCCATTACACCAACAGAATTACACCCACAACATTTTGACCCACGAATCACCGCAGTGGACATTCAATGGCGGTAAACCATTGGCGGTACATATCGCTATGCTCAAAATACACACAACCTAACAAAACAACACTAAATTGGTCAATTCAAAATACACACACCTGACACCTATACACACACCACACCCACACACCACACCACTATAAAACACATATCCACATTACTCTCAACCCTTTATGACTACTAACCATTGCCAACAGAGAGAGAGAGCCAGCAAGAGCACACGTACAACCAGAGCCACATACAACCATCACCTATACACCACCCACCCACGCACCTCACAACGCACACCCCAACACATCACCCTACACATCCTCAGCCACACCACTCACACCACACTCATGGCACCACAACGACACCCCAGGTTCTCAGTGGATGAGCTAAGGGTCATGGTGGAGGAAATCATCCGGGTAGAGCCACAGCTATTTGGATCACAGGTGCAGCAGATATCCATTGCTAGGAAGATGGAGCTATGGCGGAGGATCATGGACAGAGTCAACACCGTGGGACAGCACCCCAGAACAAGGGATGACATCAGTAAGATGTGGAACGACCTATGGGGGAAGGTACGTTCCATTGCAGCAAGATACCAACTAGCTGTACAGAGGACTGGAGGTGGACCACCACCTCCTCTCCCACAACTAACACATGGGAGGAGCAAGTCTTGGCAATCATGCATCTTGAGGGCCTGGCAGGAGTAGCAGGAGGACTGGACTCTGGTAAGTCAACTCTCTATTACTACCACCCCACTACCTGCATGCCATCACATACCCCACCCTCACCCTCACTCCCATCACTCCACCACCCCCCACACCCCCCACCATCCCAACCCGCTCATCCCAATGCTAAGCCCTGCATGCAACACCAATGTGTGGACACCCCTCAGAGACCTGCATGGACACCTATCACCACAGCATGCACACTAGAGAGAATCACCTAGCCCACCATATAACAACTCAAACAAGGAAAAGCTACCAGCGCCAATCCAACCAAGAGGGCAACACACCCATGCACAATATGTTACACACAGAAACAATTACACTTCATTTACATCCCCACAGGTAACCCAGCCAGTGTCACTTGCGAAGAGGTGCCAGCAACATCCAGTCCCCCCCACAGAAGAGGCCCACAGTGATGACAGCAGCTCTGGATGACCAACCTGGCCCATATGGGATCTCCGGACAGTCGGTTACCCAGGCACACTCTCACACCACCACAGAGCCTCCCCCCTCAGGAAACAGCACCACAGCACCCACCCAGCAGGCCCAAACCTCTGTCCCCAGGAGACGTCAATCAGCAGTATGTTCACCACGACAGGGACCCCCAGGGCACCCCACAAACACAGGACAATCAGGGACCTGGGGTCAGTGGCAGTGGGCACACAGTTCAGGGGACAGAGGCACAGGACAACAGGGAAGCTGGGAGGACTGCTCTGCGAATGGGGGGGGGTGAGCAGGCCCAGGGAACCGACCCTCCAGGAGCCACTCACCGCGATCCTGGGAGTATACAAACATTCCCAGGATACAATGGGCCAGATTCTGAACAAGTTGCAGGAAAACATCAACTGCAGGAGGGACAGTACCTGGGGATCAGGGAGGACTTGAAGGACATCAACAACACCCTGGTCTCCATTGCAGGGGTGCTGGCAGACATGGCCAACAGTATGAGGGAGGCAGTGGCACATCACCGGGACCCTGCCAGTAGCCAAACCACTGAACAGCCCTCCACCTCCTCTGCCGCTAGTGGAAAGGAGGCCCTGCCAGAGGACCAAAAGGCCACCAGCACCCCTCCCCCTGCAGAAGGAGAACCACCCCACAAACCTTCCCTGTGATCCCGAAAGAAGCCAGAGACTATTGACAAGACCCCCGCCAGGAAATGAGATTCTCCTGATTGTCACCCTTGTGTCCCACTCTTTCACCCTGTCCATCTTGAACTGCCATTGCTCCCCTTCCTATGCCCCCTTGGACAATGCACTTGTGATACAAATAGAGTGGACTCTGACCTGGAATTTCCTCTATCATCAACCCAGCCTATTCCACTACCCACTCTTTTTCAGAGCACTGCAATAAACACATTTTGATAAAATACAATTATGGTGTATGTCAAATGTTTTCAAAATGTATTCATTTAACCAGGTTCAAACATTGCAATTCAATATTAAATAAGGTGTGCACCACCTATGCTGTGGTCCCTAAACCTACATGCCCTACCATATACTAGGGACTTATAGGTAGGTTAACTTAGCCAATTATAATTAGCCTAATTTGCATATCCATTTTACACAGAGCACAGGCCCTGGGACTGGTTAGCAGTACCCAGGGCACCATCAAAGTCAGGAAAACACCAGCAAAAAGAGGAAAATGGGGGCAAAAAGTTATGGGGCCTCTGCAATCAGCCCTGTTTTCTCACACAACCCCCCCCCCCCCCAGCCCACACGCCCAGGAGACTCAGCCCAACCCTGGGAGAGACTTCCTGGCTTGTTAGGCGAGGAAGACAGTGAAGAAAACTGGCTGTCCCTTTGCAGGGCCTACTCTGCCTTATCTCCTCCTGTCAGGGTCACTCCCTATGGGTAGTGAAGCCATCCCAACAGTAAAAGGACCCAACTCAAACTGAAACTTTCCTCTAGGGGGGTCTTCCTCCTTTCTCTCTGCCAACTTGGGTAGTGAGGTGCCCACCTCCCCTACTCCAAACTTTGCTAGGGCAACACCTAGCTTACCCAAAGAGGTCACCCAACACTTGAGCAACCCCACCATGACCAATAGGGTCAGGGGGCCTACTTTGCTATTGGCCCTGGGGTCTGCCTCCCAGGCCAAGAACAGTGCTGCCAGGAAGGCTAGCACCCAGCAGAGGCTACTGACAGCTATCAGTACCCAGAACCACACCCTAAGCTCTCCACTGACAGGTGGCTGAGCTGCTTTAGGGGCATCTTTGGGGTCCTGGCACCCCTCTTGCTGTCTAGAGTGGGGGGCTACCACCTCCTGTGGCAGACACCCTCCTTCCACTCTCCCTTCTGTCAGTGCAGGGGCAACACCTTGCATCTGGACAGCTGCCTGACTACTCAGGACTTCCTTGGGGTCAGGTGAGGCCTCACCAGTGCCAACTCTGGGCTCCCCCCCTACTGGGGCAGAAGGCCCTTGGCTCCCTGGAACTCTCTTTAAGAGTGGCCTACCCTTCCTTTTCTTCTTTCCTTTTCTTGGGGACCCCTGTCTCCTAACTGTAGGGACTGACTCCCCAGGACTTTGGGTTGGGGGGGCGCCCTGGGCGACCACCCCATCTGTGACCAGACTCACCTCTGGGAGGTCATTGCCCAGGATACAATCTAGGGGGAGGTCAGCACTGACTACCACCCTAATCCAGTCAAGGATACCCTCCCTCTCTAGGGGCACTATGGCTACAGGTTTGGAGGTGACCTCCCCTGTGGCTATCCTGACTTTCTTTGTCTTTCCTGGGACATACATGTCTGGCGTCACTAACCGGTCACTCACTATAGTGTGACTGGCACAGGTGTCCCTCAGGCCAGTGGTAGGGATCCCATTCACTTGAATGTGGTGGAAGTGCCTACTCCCACCCTCAGGGATCACCAGCTTACCATCTGGTCCTGTCTCCCAGCACAATGCTAGGAGGACTTCATCATCTGAGGAATCCTCCTCTATGGCTACACTGGACAGCCCAGTGCTAACCACCTTCCTTGGACAGGCTGCATCTCCTCTGAAGGGACCTGTCTGCTGACAGTCAAAGCAAGCCCTACTGTCCAAGAGTTTTTTTAACCCTGGGTCTCCCTGTCTCTGCTTGTCAGAGTGGGAGTGGGATTTACTCTCCTCCTTCTTAGGGTTCTGGGGTACAGAGGGAGTCTCTGTGGTGGGTTTACCACCTCCCTCCTTAGGTTTTTGGGGACCTGTCCCCCCCTTCTTGGAGTCTCCCCCCTGGGACTTGACAACCACCCTGGTTCTCAACCACTCATCAGCTGCCTCCCCTAGCTCTCTAGGGTTGGTCTGCTTAGAGTCCACTAGATGCTGGCGTAACCTTTCTTGGGTACAATTGGTCAAGATGTGCTCTCTCATGATCAGATTGTATAACCCCTCATAAGTATCTACTTTGTTACCAATAATCCAGCCCTCTAGTGCCTTTAGTGAAATGTCCACAAAGTCAACCCAAGACTGGGTACTGACCTTCTGGGTGTCCCTGAACTTCATTCTATATTGCTCTGGGGTCAGACCAAACTTCTTGGCTAAGCACCTCTTCATACTAGGGTATGAATCTGCCTCCTCCCCCCTTAAGGTCAGAAGCCTATCCCTCCCTGAGTTGGGAACCAACTCCCACAAAAGGGAACCCCAGTATTGAGGCCTAACCCTTCTCATTTGGAGTGCCCTCTCAAAGGCCCCCAGCCACTTATCTATGTCATCCCCCTCTACATAAGCAGGAACCACCCCCTTGGGTAATCTGGGGCAAACTCCCCCACCCATGGACACCTCAGCTTCTTTATCGCTGCTTCCATCTCTTTTCTCTTTGTATGCCCACTTTCTTTTCTAGGGCCAGCTTCTCTGCTTCCAAAGCTATGTATGCTAGCTGGGCCTCCAGCTCTCTTTCTCTGATGGATGGGTTCTCTCCTCCTGAAAGGACCCCCTTCCCACCACTAGCTTTGGATCTGCCCCTAGAGACTGTGTTTACTGAGGACCGTTCTTCCTCATCCTCACTTAGGCTCAGATGCCTTCCCTCCCCTGAGTGGTTAGAGCTTGCATCCTCTCTTCTTTCTCCCTCCTCTGGAGCTTCTTCTGACTCTACCTCTTGGGCCTCAGCCCATGCTGTCAGGGATGTGATCAGGATTTGCTTCCTGAGATCAGTGGTTGCAGGCAACCCTCTTTCAATACACAACCCCCTAAGCTGGACTACTGTCAGTGTGGGTAGGCTAGCCAGATCAAGCTCCATGGTTCCCTAGTTTTGTGTCAACAAAAACTTTTTGCAAAAATTGGAAACAAGAATTTAGAAAAATTACAAAAATTCAATAATTGAAATTAATCCAAATTAAAAATAAAATTTTTTTTTTGCACTAGGACAATTTAAAGGATTTTTAATTTGTTTTACCTAAAACTGTAACGTGATATTGAACACAAGTACAGGATCCCGTCGCTGCTTCCAATTATGTTGGAAAATGGGTTATTGGTAGGGCAGGTAGGTACCTACACCTAGCAACAAGCCACTAACCTCCACATAGGTACAGTTAGGTCTCAGTAAATTAATCCCAGCTCAACCCTTGGTAGCTTGGCAACGAGCGTCAAGGCTTAACTTAGGAGACAAAGTGTAAAGCATTCAAATATCACAAAACAGTAATTAAATAAAACACAGGAAACAGTTTAAAAATCCAAAACCAATGTATAAAAATAGTTTATATTTTTATCTTTAAAATGACACAAAAACGATTAAAATCGGTTCAGGGGAACCGGAGATATGAATTTTTAAAGAATTATTACTTTTCTAGTGCTTAGAAACAAAAAGCACCAATCGGGTCATCTGGATGCACCTCGACCGGGGCAAAGTCAAACTTTCAGGCCGACCGCGATGGAGCCCTGCTCGGCTACAGGTCGCGGGAGGCCTCGGTTAAAAAGTTACCTTCTGACTTAGTCTTTATTTTGAAGTTTTTCTTCACCGGGACAAACCTGCCAGTTGAATCCGACCTCCTGGAGCCCTTGTCCGGATACGCGATGTGGGTTTCCTCGGTGGAGACTTTTACCTTCGGACTTAGTAGTTTTTTCGAGATGAAAATCCTTCGACGGGGTAAACCTGGATCTTGATCCGACGTCCATGGAGCCCTTCTCGGATACGATGGCTGGGAGGTCCCAGTCAACTTTTTACGTTCGGACTTAGTCTCTTTTTTGGATGTTTTTGGATGTTTTTCTTTACCGGGACGAACCACGTCAGGCCGGGTCGCGGTTAAGGCAAGCCGGCTAGAATTTCCGCGGCGGGTCGGTCCCTCTCTGGAGCTTTTTTCCAAAAATTCTCAAATCTTTTCCAAACTTCTGGGGCTTCACCCAGATGTTCTTTTAAGGTTCTTTTGGGGTCCACAGCTCACCTCAAGGGTCCAGAAGTTCTGTGATGGTCCTTGGGGGGGTGCGGACTTCAACTCCCAGAATGCACCTGGCGCAAACTCCTTTTTGGCCACTGGACAGTGGTCAGCTGGTCGCTTTCTTCAGGGGTTGGTGCAGGGGACTCTGGTTAGCAATTTTTCACCTGTAGCAAACAGGGAGTCCCTCCTTGAACCAGTTGAAGCCAGGCAAAGTCCTTCTTGTGGTGAAGCCCAAGTGTGCAGCTGGTGCAGTCCTTCTGAGTGCAGGTTCCAGGTGCAGGCCAGGGGTCCAGCAGGGCAGTCCTTCTTCTTCTTTAGTTCCTTTCTTGTTGAATTCTGGAGGGGATCTAAGGTGTGGGTGCAGGTCTGCCAGTTTTATCCTTGCTCCTGGGTGAAAAGCAGGGGGGCCCTGGTTCTCCAATCAGGGACAGGGTCGTCCCCCTGTGATGACCACTTCCTGGGAAGTGTGGCAAAAATCCATCCCAGAAGGCAACAGTCTCCAAAAATCCAACATGGATGAATCTGATTTTTGGAGGTTATATCTGGCTGAGCCCACCCACTGGTGTGGCTAAAAATCATAAACACACCCCTCTCCTGCCCTCTCCTAATCTAATCAAGGGGGCACCTAATTGTCTGGGGTTGCAGGATGTGGGGGTGTTGCTGGGTGCTCCAAATGTCCTTCTCTGCCTTTGAAGACCAGTTTGGCAGCCCTCCCCCTTCCTGCCTCACCATCTGCTGAGGGGAGATTCTCTCCCCCAAGCACATTCCTTTGTGTGAAGTTAGGCCACTTCACACCTCATCAAGGCAGCCTGGCAGAAGCTGCTGCAGGCTGGCCAATCAGAGCACAGCAGCAAAAACAATGCAGAGCTGAAATTGGCAACTTTTTAGGTAAAGTCTAAACTTTTTACCTGGACAAGTTATATTAAATCCCACAACTGGAAGTTGTGGGATTTATTACAACAATCAATTTGATACCACATTCTTGGTATGTAACATTTAAGGAGACTTTAAAATTTAAAATAAAGTCTGCCCATTCTAGCCTATGAAGGCCATTTACTTCAATGAGGGAAAAACGAATTTGGCTGTTTTTACCTCACCAGGGCTTATAAATCTATTTTTATAAATTCCCTGCTTATAGTTACATGGCACCCAGCCCTAGGGGCACATAGGGCACACCTTAGGGGTGACTTATATGTAAAAATAAGGTAGTTTAAGACTTTGGAAGTACCTTTAATTCCAAAGTCGAATTTGCATATAACTTTAATTTAAAAGCAGCCAGCAAAGCAGGCCTGCCTTTAAAATGACACTGGGCACCTCAGCAGTGCACCTAGGTGTGCACCACCTATGCTGTGGTCCCTAAACCTACATGCCCTACCATATACTAGGGACTTATAGGTAGGTTAACTTAGCCAATTATAATTAGCCTAATTTGCATATCCATTTTACACAGAGCACAGGCCCTGGGACTGGTTAGCAGTACCCAGGGCACCATCAAAGTCAGGAAAACACCAGCAAAAAGAGGAAAATGGGGGCAAAAAGTTATGGGGCCTCTGCAATCAGCCCTGTTTTCTCACAAACTGTATAGTAATGTTTACATTGAAAAGACCTGTTGCTGGCTGCCCTGAACACACCAGGAGCAATAGTGGGGCACAAACATCTGCAAAAAGAGATGCCAAAGGGTACAGTGAGTAAGCATAGAAGTAGGAATACACATCCTGCCAGTGACAATGTCACACATCAAACTGTCAATGAAATGTGTACTAACACTGTCTTACCTGTGTCTCATTGGAAGTATTGACAAATAATTGCACTTCTGTTGCATCCTCATCCTCGGCCTCCTCATCTTCACTGTCCACAGGATCCACTGCTGCCACACGGCCATCTCGAGCCTCCTACTCCTGCAGAAAAAGCATCTGGCGACGCAAGGCAAGGTTGTGTAACATACAGCATGCCACGATGATCTGGCAGACCTTCGTAGGTGAGTAGCACAGGGATCCACCTGTTAGATGGAGGCAAATAAACCTGGCCTTCAGGAGGCCGAAGGTCCTCTCTATAATCCTTCTTGTTTGCCCATGTGCCTCATTGTAATGTTCCCTTGCCCTTGTCCTGGCATTCATCACAGGGGTCAGTAGCCATGAGAGGTTGGGGTAACCAGAGTCACCTGCAAATATCGAGGGACAACTGTTAGCCACACACTCACCCATAAGCCCCACTTCATACCCATACACCAACATCCACAGGGTGGGAACCAGGGCTCACCTATTAGCCACATCCAGTGCCTCTGGAGTTGGCACCATCACATTTGGGATGCTGCTATTCCTCAGGATAAAGCATCATGCACATACCCAGGATACTTTGCATTGACGTGGGAGATGTACTGGTCCACCAGGCACACCATCTGGACATTCATGGAGTGAAAACTCTTTTGATTTGAACACCTGTTTATTTCGCCGGTGGGGAACAAATGCAATATGTGTTCCATCTATTGCCCCAATGATGTTGGGGATATGTGCCATTGCATAGAAATCAGCTTTCACTGTGGTCAAATCCTCCACCTGGGGAAAAACAATGTAGCTGCACATGTGTTTAATCAGGGCAGACAACACTCTGGTCAGCACTATTAAGAACATTGGCTGTGACATTCCTGCTGCCAAGCATATTGTCACTTGGAAAGAGCCACTTGCCAGGAAATGGAGCACTGATAGGACTTGCTCAAGAGGGGGATCCCGGTGGGGTGACAGATAACAAATATTAGGTCAGGCTCCAATTGGGCAGACAGCTCTGTGATTGTGGCCCTGTCAAGTCTATAGGTGAGGATAATGTGCCTGTCCTCTATTGTTGCCAAGACCACAGGGGGTCTGTACACGGGGATGTCTCCATCTCCTATTCATCCACAGGGGTTGCAATCTATGGAGCAAAAGAGTGAGCAGCTGGTCATTATATCTACATTCCAACCACTACAGTTCAATGCATATTGTGATTGTAACATTATTTTGTTGGAGATGTCCAAATAGTGCATTTGTGTACTGTGACGCAGTTAGGATCCATGGCCTACTCACACCCCTGAAATGGCGTCCGCCTGTCCTGTACGGAGGGACAGGTGGAAATTGGTAATTCCGCTGACGTTGTGTGCCGTTGCAGGGAGGTGGTTGAGAACCGGTGTGCAACTCCTCATTTGTTATCACTGGACACTTTCAGGTCCAGCGGCCAATATTGATGTACGCCGGCGGTGACGGTACGCACCGCTGCGGACGTAACCACCATTTTCTAGCTGTGCACTCACTTGGTACCTGACCTTCAACAGGAGAGGACCTACACTGCAAGTGGTGCTGTGACCTGAGTCTGGAACCGACTATGGCTCGTGTCACTGGGGAAAGGGCCCCTGCTTTCACCTCAGCGGAGTTGGAGAGACTGATGGATGGGGTCCTACCCCAGTATAGACTGCTGTATGGGCCTCCGGACCAACATGTGAGTACACTGTGAGTACGATGCATGGGGCGTGAGTGCATGGAGTGATGTGTTTGAAGGCCTCATGTGGGGTGTTGGTGGATGGTCCCTTAGCAATGTAGAGCATGTATGGTGGGCCATGTCTGTGCTAACGGGGATGGGAAGGAGCATGATGGGCCATGAGTGTAACAGGCAGGACGGTCAGACTAATACCTTTCCCTGTGTCTATTTCCCTGCAGGTCAGCGCTCATCAAAAGAAGGGTATATGGCGTTCCATCACCAAGGACGTGTGGACCCTTGGCGTCAATGGCTGGCAGAGCACTCCAGGGGTGCCCATCGAACTCTAACCCCACTGATGGCTCGCATTCTGGTGGTGGCCTATCCGGAGCTAGATCGGTGCTTGGGGGCTTCACAGTAGCCACAAGGGGGTGAGTACAGTGCCCTAATTTACAACTTACACCTAGTGGGGTGGTACCCGGGGAGGGAGTGTGGGCCCTGTGGGTGCCCCTAAGCCAGGCCTGGCATTGCAGAATAGGTCCTATGTTGTGCAGGATTCTGATGCGAAAGTCCTCCAACCAAGCTAGTAGGCATCCACTACTGGGCAGGGGTCTGTGGGTCTCAGGTATTCTGCAATTTGCGTTAGATGTCCCTATCCATGGGCTGGTGACTAGCATTGTGAATGCGTAGGGCTGTTCCCTGTGTGTGAGTGTGTTGTGTACCCCAACGGTGGTGATGGTGCTGCTATTGACCAAGTGTATCCTTTGTCTCTTCCCCCCCCTTTTTGTTTTGTCATCCTGTCCTTATGTGCATTAGCATCATCTGGCGGAGGAGCAGAGGCACCCGCAAAGGAAGGAGCTGCATCCCACAGGACCCACGAGGCCGAATCCACCGACGGTGAGGGCACCAGTGGGATGGAGGGCGAGGGGAGCACCACGGAGGCTGGAGGGGACAGTTCGGACACGGATTCCTCCTCTGATGGAAGCTCCCTGGCGGTGGTGGACACCTCTGAACCCACCCCAGCTTCAGGTACAACCGTCACCCCCGTACCAGCACTGTTGGGCAGTCAACCATCCAGGGGCTGGCAGCCCAAATGCAATAGTCCAATGCATTTCTGGAGGGCATTCACACTGGATTGGTGGCCCAACAGAGATCAATCCAGGCTCTGGACTCCTCTCTGATGGCAGCTATTGTCCCTGTTTCCACCCTCCAACTTCCTCCACCCAGTCCCATTCCCCTCAACCCCAACCTATCCCAAGCACACAGGCAAATGAGCAGGCACCCAGGACAACACACAAAAGTGGACATGGCAAACACAAGCACCACAGTTCATCCCACAGGCACTCACACAAACAACATCCAGAATCAGACATACCAACATCCACTGCCTCCACTGTGTCCCCGTCCTCCTCTTCCCCCACCTCCCTCCCAGTTGAACCTACACTCACACCTGCATGCACCACATCCTCCTCCATTACCACCATCACCAGTACACCTATCAGTACACACCCCTCACTGGCAGTCACCGCCCGCACATCCATGCACACGTCCCCTGTGTCCTCTTCCACTGTGCCTGTACCCCCTCCTCCAAAAGTACACAAACGCAAGCACTTAGACACCCAACAGCCATCCACCTCACAACAGCATCCAGCCCATGCACCTACACCCAAACACAACAGACTGACACCTCCTACCACCACTCCCTCTTCCTCCACTCCAAAACCATCTCCCTTTTCCCGCCCCAATGTCCTCGCCAACATTGACCTCTTCCCTAGCCACCCCCGTCCCGCTCGTCAGGCCAGGGTGGTCAAAACCCAGACAGGCACCTCAGCCACCCAGTCCACAGGCACAGTAGTGTCCGCAGCTACTCCAGGTGGGAAAGGATCCCGGCCACCAGCCAGCCAGATGGAAAGGGTGTCTGCCCCAAGTGCATCATATGATGGCTATGAGTCAGCCCCAGGTGCAGAAAGGAAAGGCAAGGAGGCAGCCCCAGCTGCAGGAAGGAAGGGCAAGGAGACAGCCCAAGCTGCAGGAAGGAAGGGCAAGGAGGCATCCCCAGCTGTTGGAAGGAAGGGCAAGGAGGCATCCTCAGCTGCTGGAAGGAAGGGCAAGGGGCCTGCAACAGCAGGGAGTAGAGGCAAGGGGCCTGGTGCTGGGACTCTGTCGGCGCCCACACCACCAACCATGGGGGTGCAGCCGTCTGAGGCTGCAAGGGATGTGCTGGAGCCTCCCCCCACCACTGCCAGCACCGCCACCAGCAGTGCCACCAGCAGCAGCAGCCCCAGTGGGGAGCCGTCCGAGGCTGCAGGTGATGGGCTGGAACCTCCCCCGACACTGCCAGCACCGCCACTAGCAGAAGCAGCCCCAGTGAGCAGCCATCCGAGGCAGCAGGGGATGGGCTGGAGCCTCCCCCCCACTGCCAGCACCTCCACCAGCACCGCTACCTGCAGCAGCAGCCCCAGTGGGCAGCCGTCCGAGGCTGCAGGGGATGGGCTGGAGCCTCCCCCCACCACTGCCAGCACTGCCACTAGCAGCAGCAGCCCCAGTGGGCAGCCATCCGAGGCTGCAGGGGATGTGCTGGAGCCTCCCCCCACCACTGCCAGCTCCACCAGCAGCAGCACCACGGCCACCACTGAGAAGCCGTCAACGCCAGCAGACAGTGTGTTGTCCTGCATCCACGGGCTGTTGTGCGGCATGGCCCCTGCAAATCCTGTGGGTATGACACCCAGATGAGACACTGTGGCCTAGCCTCCCCAAGATCTTCATCACAGGGCACGATGCCCCCTCCAGAACCTGTGGAGAAGCCATCCACTCACCCCATCCTCCCCAGGATGAAGCTCACTGGGCACAATGCCCCCTCCAGAACCAGTGGAGAAGCCATCCTCTCACCCCATCCTCCCCAGGGTGAAGCTCACTGGGCACGATGCTCCCTCCTGAACCAGTGGGCAAGTCACCCACTTGAGAGACTGTGGCCTTGCACTCCCCAAGACTAAGCACAGGGCATGTTGCCCCCTCCAGAGCATGTGGGCAAGTCACCCATTTGAGAGACTATGGCCTTGCACTCCCCATGACCAAGCACAGGGCATGTTGCCCCCTCCAGAGCATGTGGGCTAGTCACTCACTTGAGAGACTGTGGCTTTGCACTCCCCATGACCAAGCACAGGGCATGCTTCCCCCTCCAGAACCAGTGGTCTTGTTCCATCTGCAGGCAGAGGTGTCCCCCGTCCCCCATCTCCCTGAGCATGTGGACACAGCCTGCCTCCTACCGCTGCAGATGAATAGGCGATGGAGAAATCCCCCCAGGACAGAGTGATGTGCACGTTGCCCCCTCCAGGACCAGTGGCGTTGTACCATCTTTCGGCTGAAGTGCCCCCCATTCCCTGTCCCACTGAGGTGTCTGGCTATTTTCTACCTGATGCCCCTGCAGTGTTCTCTCCGTGTTGTTGCAGGAGTGAGGTGGGGCCTTGGACTTTGTGATGTGGCCCTGTGGCCCACGAACAGTGAGGACTGGGCAGTGTCCCTTGATTTGTGAATATGTATGTACTTTTTGATTTGAATGCGCGTATTACTAATATATTTATCTTATTACACTCTTTTTACTCTATTTTGATTGTCCTTGCATTATTCCTGAGGGATACGGGGTGAATATTTAATGTTAGTGCATCTGCTTGTGTGTATGGTGTTGGGGTGGGGGTGTTGTGTGTTGCGTGTGTGTGTCACTCTCTTTTTCCTCCCCCCCTCCCCTGTTTGCTAGGTGGCAGTACTCATTGTGGTCATCTTCGCCAGCGTTGGTGTTCATAGTGGAGCAGAATGTCGAAGTGCATGGGGAACACATGCAACTCGGGCTCCATGGCAGCGTGGTTCTTTCTTGGGTCTCCAGAGGTGAGTAGTTTTCCTTCTGTGCAGTGTTTACACCAGGCTTTTGATGTCATTGGTACCACCCCAGAAAAGGTGGCGGATTGTCATTTTACAGTGGGTGAAAACATTGTCTTCCGCCTGGCTGTAGGCGGTTACTGCCATGGTGCCCGTTGATTTCGCGCTGGCGGTCGGTGTGTTAAAGTGGCTGTCTGTCTGAGCGGTTTGCACCATGGTCATAATTTCATATTTATTACTGCCGGCCTGTTGGCCATATTACCGCCACTATATCACAGACCGCCAGGGTTGTAAAGAGGGCCTATATCTTGTACCTATTTCGGGAATACATAGGTTTCCTTGATACCTATTTTTTCACTTTTATATTTTGCCATTTAAATTTGTCTATGTCCAGTACACAATGAAAAACTATTGCAAGGTGCAACTCAGTTATTGGCTCTGGGTACCTTGAGTTCTTAAAAATCCCACATACACTATTTATCCCCACAGCCAGAAGGGTCTAGCAGATGTAATGGAAAATAGCTTTTGTGAATCAGCCATTGTGATGAGAAGTTACAAATGAAAACATTTTCACAAATGCCCATTTTTTCCCTATTAATGTTCTTTTTATTTTTTATTTCAGGGCCTGGTTACGAGTTTGGCGGTCGGCCTGCCAGCTCACCATAGTGAAGGCCACCAAAAGACCACCATGTTGGCGGTCATACAGACTGCCATATTATGAGTTAGACAAGCAGGATTGACAAAAGTCAGCCAAAATCACAAGACCTCCTCTGGTGGGTGTGAAATAGACAGGTCGGCCATCAGCACCGACAGCCCGTCGACCAACCACCGACCGTACTGCAAGTCAAAAGCCACAGTGGCGGTTCAGCCATGGTGGTCTACCAATGGCAGTCTGAACCACAGTGGCTTGTGGTCACCACAATAATACAGAACACCACATTGGATGGATTTGAAAACAACACAGCTGGCACACATTGCCACACTTGACACTCCTGCAAAGCACACAGTAAAACACACCTCTTCACATACCACAGTCCTTTGCATCTACAACGCAACACACTGTAGCCAGAGTGAACAATAGAAAAAAAAGAATCAAAATATGCACCCCTGCAATTTTTCTCACATCACACACGACACAATTCACACTTTGTTTCCCAGGCACATCCATTTGCAGTTGCCAACTTCACAAACTCACTGTCACTTATTAATTTCAATCCTTTTCCTTAGCACCTCCATGTCACCACAGACAAATCCCTGTTTTGCTGACAATGAGTTAAGAGTCATGGTGGGTGCAAGAGTAGAGCCATGTTACAAGTGTAGCATACTACTATCGCCGGGAAACTAGAAATGTGGCAAAAGATAGTCCACAGACTGAATTCTGTAGTCCCCACCCCATGCAAAAGGGGTGACATCCTGAGGGCTTGACAGGAATACCTTTGAGAGTGGAGTCTGGTAAGTCACAACACTAAAATATCTCACAAAAATGTATTGTCATGCATGGTCACTACCCATCTTTGGCCACCTTCACCGTCACCCCACTCACCAGCGCTTCTGTCCATTGACCCCAGTCTGGCATCCCAAATGTGAAGTAAACTAGCTTGGCGGAACAATAGCTGTGTACATTGTGTGTAGTACAGATTTGACAGCACTATACGGCCCAGCAGGCACTGTTCTACAATGACAAAAAAACAGAACATTGTATCATACTCAAAATTACCTTATTTGGCAAAGCCCTAGTGAAATGGACCCACCTGAGAGGATGACATTTGTACAGTGTGTGTGTAGTACAGGCACTGACAGGACTGCTAAGACCAGGAGGCACTGATACTGTCACTCTACTCAGCCACCACAATGTCCTCTGCTCAAATGAGCCATGTCCCTAAACTCATCATTGAGGTGTACTCACCTGAGAGGTTGGTATCTGTATAGTGTGTGGGGACTACAGGCACTGACAGAACTGTCACTCCACTCAGTGACCACAGTATCCTCTGCTCAAATAAGTCTTGTCCCTGAACTCACCACCACTTAAGTGTACTCACCTGAGAGGTTGATCTCTGTATAGTGTGTGGGTAGTACAAGCACTGTCGGGATTGCTAAAGCAAAGAGGCACTGATACTGTCACTACAAACACCAGAACAGTGCCCCCTCCACTGAAGACAACAGTATTTCAAACCTCATATGTTGTATACTCACTGGGGTATTTGGCAGCTGTCAGGTATTGTGAAGCAGTGATAGTGACAAGACTGCAACTCACAGTAGGCACTGCTCCCCCAAATCAAGACTCCAAAATGGTGTCCTCCCCCAAAGTACCCCTGTGTACCAAATCATCACTGAACTGTACTTACCTGGGAGGAAACCATCAGTATAGTGTGTGTAATACAGGGAGTAACATGGCTGCAACTCACAGGAGGCTCCCTTACTGTCACTCCATACACCAGTCCACTTGCCAAAATACCCTTCTTTGGGAATCTACACATGAAGTGCACTCATCTGGGGGATGATATGTAGCAACCGCATAAAGTACAGGGAATGACATGACTGCTAAGCCCAGGAGGCTCTGTCTCACAAAATACAAACACAAGCCCAGTCTGCATCTGTCCGCCTATCCTTGTAAGTGAACTCACAATGGTAGTGAACACACCCCTGAGGATAACTTATGTATACTGTGTAGTTCTTGGTGTAAAATTACTGTAAATTACAGGATGGCCAGTCCCTGTAATTCCAATCACCAAGACACTGTACATATGTCACAATGCATCTGTCTGTGGAATCACAAATTAACTTTACTCACATGGGAGGGACCAAGAGACTGGTCATGGTACACTCTGTGATGTGGCTAAACACCTAGATCCATGTTGAGAAGATAAGCCAAGATTAAATTATTGTGGACAGGAAGGACAGTTCAACCTCTATGCAACACAAAATATGAACCATAAGCCTCAAGATGCATGACCTGAATGCAATTGGCAGCAGACACATTCACAATTCACTGACCACATTATGACTACAATCACATATCCAACAATGCCCAGGGTCTGCCTGCATAATAGCCAACTAGGACTTAAAAGGAAAAAAGCCACATCCTGCCCAGCCACTGGTTTGCCTGCACTGCTGGCAAGATGTAAGTCTATGACCATCCTCCCAAGTGTTAGTGAACTCATACATCCTGCAGCTGGTTGACTGAAATGCAATTGGTATATCTCATAAATGCCAGGTCCATACATTTTATAGCATGTGTACCAGTCACACCTGCCAATCCAACGTCTACACGGCCTTGGATAAATGTCATTGTAAGCTATTGGAGGCAGATGTCACAATACAACCTGTAAGATTGTATCTTTCACATCAACAGGTTGAGCTGCCACTGGGAACACTGAGACCACTGAAGAGACTGCCACTACCCCGACGGATGAAGCCCTCAATAACGACAACACTCCTGGACTGAAGGTTGAGGACATTTCTGGCCTATCAGGGCAACCTGGTCAGATGATACCTGTGAGCCTCACCATGACCACATCAACTCCTCCCAGCCCGGTTGAATATGCATCTCAGGCAGCCATTTGCCCCCCAACCTGTGTTCCGAGGACAGTGACCACCATCTTGTGCCCCCCAGTTCAGGATCATGAGTCACAGCAACAGTCCTCCAACAATGATGGTCCTGGAACCAGTGGTAGGAGGCAAGCTGTGCAAAGGTTGCAGACATGTGGGGTAGGTTGCATGGGAGGGATGGTGTGGGCCAGTGACATGAGGCCAATGGGAATGGTCCTGTCCAGTATAACATCAGCCAAGTCTTGGGAGCCTATCAACAATCTCAAGGCGTGATTGGCCAGGTACTTACAACACTCAGGGAAATCAAGCAGCTACAGAGGGACTTCCACTGAGAGTCATTGGGAAAATGGGAGGCCACAAACGCCATCCTGGCTTCCCTTTCAGGGGTGTTCAGGAAGATTAGCAGTACTCAGATCAGGGACCATGAGCAACGCCAAACACCTTCCTTTGGCCCATTAACACCAGGCCCTTCTACATCGGTGGCAGCCACTGGAATGGAGGCCATGTCAAGGGAAGCACCCATCTCAGACACCTCTGCCTTATAACTGCAGATCCCCCCGCAAGCAGGGGCATCCAACCAAGACTCCAGGAGGTGCAGATGGCAAGACACCAACCACTGCCAGCAAGTGACCTCTTCCTGATTTCCCGCCTTTGTGTGACAGTTATTCACTCTGTTGACTGTTCTCCAACCACGTTTGATCTTCCGTAGGACACTGGACTTTGGACTCCAAATGTTGTGGCATCTACTAATATGATTTCATCCACCATGACTGATCTCCTCACTTTCATCTTCTATAGCATCATATTTTTATTTCCTGTATCAATGTAAATAAACTCACCAATCAGAAAAACATTGTCTACTTGCTTCTGTTCCACATGTTGAAATGTTGAGATGTAAGCCCTTGTGATATACATGAGGAAGACATAAGATGGTAATGGAAGGAGGAAAATGTCACAGGTAGTGACATGCTGAGGATTAATAGCAACACACTGAAACAAATGTCTGGTCACACCAAACATGTTATTGCACTGTACAGCTCATAGGCTGTCAAAATTCCTGGACTGTCATAGGCATGAATGTCTGAACCATATTGAATCAGGCTGGATATGTCAAGGTACCGTCTCCGAGACCACAAAAGAAAGGGCTTTGTCAGACCTTGTCCCATGGAATAGGCTAACAGTTTAGTGGAAGTTGTCAACAGCATGAGCCTTATCACATACCAAAATATGGTCTGCCAACATAGCATAAGCCATGGCACAAACGGAGGACAGTACAATCGTCCCTGATCATGGTTCTATCCCTTTACAATGACAAAGCATCTGGTGGTATGATACAACCTATGTCAGTATTGTGGCACAGACACTCTGGCCTGCAGTGAGGAAGCATTTCTACAGCAGCTATAAATAGTTAATACATGATCATTGTCAACACAATGTGAAGGGAGAATGCATGGATTGCACTTTATTAGAACATATCTCAAGGCCATATGATCGCACACATGTGACAACTGGGCCAACACACCATATCAAACCAGTATATCCTGCACTTCAGATTTCCATCCACACACTGTCCAAGCTGCCTTGGCACAGGACTCATACACCCTAAATCTGTGACCAACATTACCTAGATCAATCCCTCTCCTCTTTCTATGTCAGAACAGCACCAGATACCAGCCAAGGTCATGACTCTGAAATTTCCACATGAGGATGGCGTGGTGAAGGTACCTGGATAATAAACAATGCAAGGAGTTTAGGCTGGGAATGTATGCCTATGAACATAAGTTCATATAAAACATCAGTGGATACACTTGCATTACAATGAGATTGACATAAACCCTGCAGGTAATCTAGATTGTGAAGTGTTCAAGTCAGACCTGGGATGCAAAGCTTTGATGTATACTGCAAAACATAACATGCACAATGTGTAGGAAAAACACCCTACTCCATACATCCTGACAATCCCAGTTCCTCACACAGTCACAGTGATAACATAACAATACTTACTTACACTCAGGTAAAGTAGTGATTGATGAGATCTGCCCAGAAGTCTTCACCTTCCTCCTCATCACTGTCATCCATTTCAGGATACATACCCAGTGGCACTGCGGGCTCCCCCTCATCTGGGATGTATGGGATATTCCTCTGCAGTGCAATGTTGTGGAGCATGCAGAAGGCCACAATGATCTTACACACTTTTTTGGGTGAGTAAAGGAGAGCTCCACCTGTCTTGTCCAGACACCTAATCTGGCCTTCAGGAGCCCAAAAGCTTGCTCCACAATACGCTGTGTTCTTCCATGGGCATTGTTGAAGTGGATTTCCCCTGTGTAGTTGGGTTCCTCACTGCATCAGCAACCATGGACGGTTTGAGTATGTAGAGTCCCCTGTTATGGAATGGAACATAAATGCAACTATGAGTCCCCTCATTTGATTTGTTACAACAGACATTGCAGACACACAAATAGGACAGATTTAACTTACCAACCAACCAGGCCCTCTCTCGGTACAGTTGTGACATTAGTTGGGGGTTTGCACTGTTCCGCATAATGAAGGCATCATGGACTAAACCTGGAGAACAGGCATAGACTTGTGAAATGTAGAGATCCTCCAAAAAAACCACTTGGACATTGATGGAATGGTAGCTCTTTCTGTTGCAGCACACTTGTTTATTGCCATGTGGTGGGACCAGGGAAACAGGTGCACAATCAATGGATCCCACCACATGTGGGATGTGTGCCTAACCATAGAATTCAGACTTCACATGGGTCAAATCCTCACACTGAGGAAAGCTGATGTAGCTGTCTAGGTGTTTCAAGTTTGCTGAGAGTACACCTTTTAAAACCAGACTGAACATAGTTTGGGACATCCCAGCAGATAGGGCCATTGTATTTTGGAAGGACCCCGTTGCCAGGAAGTGCAAAACTGCCCACACTTGTGCAATGCGTGGTATGCTATTTGAATGACGAGATGGCTGACATCAGATCTCACTCCAACTGACGAAATAGGTCCACAATTGTTAGCCGATTCAGGCAGTAGATCTGAATGATTGGGCATTCTTCCATGGTCTGAGAGTCTGGCAGTGGATAACAAACAGGAGGTTGAATGGTCCTTCCCCTCCCTGGGTACCTAGGTATGACAAGACGTGTGTTGCAATTATTTAATGTGTCCCTTGCAACATACAGGATGCATGTCAATCTTAAAATGTGACAAGGCGTGTATTGAGGTTTGGACATAATACACAGTACCCATCACAACTGATAATCACGCAGTAGCCACATATCACCCCCTTGCTTTGCTATACAAGTGTACACATCTTGTAACTGGTCATCACCAATTGTGAAACAAAACATGACTCTCGGACTATGACTTGATGTTCCTAGCATTAAAATGTCCTTTGTCAGGGGTAAAAGGGGGCTGTGCCTCAATGAAAATCTTCATATACGCCTAGCAATGTACATCAATGGTGTCTGAGTAGTAGAAGCTACTTGACAGAAAAAGACAAGCAGTTAATGATGCAAAACCCCACTATTTTGGAGGTGTGACGTATTTTTCAGAGTCATTTAACATATTTCAGGCATCTAAAATGATGGATTCCTCACCTACTCCCCAGGACATTAGGAACCTTCTGAGATGGCTGGCAGGAGTTGTCATGGTGGTAGGCTGTTGTAACCATGGCGGACACAGCCATAGGCTAACGTTGATGCTAGTGGTGGTTATAGACCATTGGCTGTGTCCGCCTGCGGTGACAGCCGCATACATGACAGATGTGAATGCCATTCCCTGCAAAATCCTTCACTTGACTCCTGACACTGCTGCCAGCAAGGCTCCACTCCTGAGCTGCTGTGTACCGCCTCTAGGAGCAATCATGCCACATCCAGCAGGATTGGCTGGATGTGTCTCCCAGCTTTCTCACCAGAGGAACAGGATACGCTGCTGTCTGAGGACCTACTCCTGATTGAACAGCGCTATGGTGCACCAAAGGAGCGGGTAAGAGCCTCCTGTGCACAGTTTTCTCTGTACTTCAACATATATTTCCTCCTCACAGGCTAGAGTGTGACCATGTGTGGCACAATGTGAACATAAAGCCCTGTAGGTGCAGACAGTGTGCATCAATGGGAGAGTCAATGGGCATGTATTTGTGTTTAGTGCAGGTGTTGAGTTCTGAAACATTGTGGTGTGCATGTAATGAGTGTTCCCTGATCCACCTTGTGTGGGATGCACATTAATAGGTGTGGTGACATAACAGCCATCACCAGACATCTCTTACATCATGGATGTTATCAATGTGAGAGCACATATATGTGCATGATAGCATGAGCTGTGAATGCATGTTGTATGTGTCAGTTGTGTGTAATGTGAGCTATGTGTATGGTGCCACAGACATTTCAAACCACATCTGCCCTTGCTAAACTGTTGTTTGGAATGCATATCTTGACTTACTCTGCCTCTCAGGTAACACAAAAACACCACATGCCAATTGGCAGTTGGCTACATGTTGTCATGCATGGAAATGTTGGGAATGGGTCATGTAGGTACAGAGTCACCAGATTCTCGGGGTCTGTGCACGTTCCCAACACGTCCACCACTGAACAGCTCCAGGACTCTGATAGATAAATCACAGAGACTGAGAGAGTTCAAGAGGGGAAGAGGGGACTAGGAAGGGAACAGCTGGGAAGGAGACCTGTAGTAAGAAAAAGGTTAGAACACACAATATGAAAATTATAACTCCTGAAATCAATACTAGACAATGATTCTAAGCCTAGTCACTCTGAAAACATGAACAATCTAAGAGTTAAGATTAAAATGACTAAGTTTCAAGATGGCCGGATACCTGTGGAGGAATCAAGATGAATTAAATGAAAACTTTCTTATTCAAGTACTTTCCTTTACATGAGAATCAGAAAAAACATTCTGACTAAATTTTAAACCAGTCATATAAATCCTGTTTTGAGAATGTATACTAGGACCATACAATATTGCATCTAGAAACTCTGGCCTTCTGTGTACTCTTAAAATGTTTCAACACAAATTTTGCATATTGCATATATATATATATATATATATATATATATATATATATATATATATATATATATAGTAAACACCATAAAAGGATTGTGCACCATGAATAACACAATATGGATTCAGGAAACAAATCACATAACTTGTCAACTCGAATATTACATAATAAATATCTTAGAATAGCGGCATACAATAAACAACATGAATTAAACTCGAGGAGAGAATCGTGCGTCTTGCCAATTCGAGTGTTACCATGTAAAATACCAAGAAATGGTAGCACGCAATGAATATCAAAGTCAAATCATCATTAATCGAATCGCGCGTCTTACCGATTTGTAAAACACTATGCAAATGTCAAGGAATAACAGCTCACAATAAATAACAAGATCAAAGAACAATGAAACGAATCGCGCTTCTTTTGCCGATTCTTAAGCCACCATGCAAATGTCAAGAAATGGTAGCGCGCAATGAACATCAAAGTTAAATGCTCATGAAACGAGTTGTGCGTCTTGACAATTCGTAAAACATCATGTAAATGTCAAGAAATAGTGGCGCGCAATGGACAACAATGTTTAAACACCATAAAACGAATCGGCGTCTTGCCGATTCTTAAGCCACCATGTAAATGTCAAGAAATGATAGCGCGCAATGCATAACAAAGTCAAACCTTTATAAAATAAATCGCTCGTCTTGCCTATTTGTAAAGTACCATATAAATGTCAAGAAATGGCAGCGCGCAAGTAATCTGTTACTCATTTAAGAATTTAAACCAAGAATATGAAATTCGAAATAACGGTGTCGGGACGGTCCAACCACCGTCTTACCGCCTGGAACAATGATCACCAATAATGGATTAGGGTAGAAGACTGGAAGATCCAAATAGGCCGCTGGGACAGGCGCGCAGGAAAAAGCTGCTGCTCTGCACCGGGACCTCTGAATAGTGAGCACTGGGAGTTGGGCTGGCTCTCTTTTATAGAGTCTTGGCCCAGCCCAGAACCACGCCCAAGCATGTTGCAGGGAAAGTCTCTGGAAGGCCCTGGAAAGGGGCCACACCCTAACACACTCTGAAAACCTGCAGCAATACATTGCAAAGGAACAGTATTTGTAAGCATATTAAAAATAAGTTTTCAGGATTGAACTCTACAGTGCAAAAGGTTAAACCACAACATATCAGCACAATGCATAAATTACTTTGTTTTGAGAGTGCTGGGTTTTTGCATTTTTGTCGCCAATAGATCGCGTACTGCTCTGGTGTTGACAGTATGTCTGCTCAGCCTGCAGGGACCGGGACCTGTCAAATTTATCTCAATGTCTCTGTCCATGTCTGGGCTTGTGATTAATTACTTTTGTTACGCAACTGTGGCACTGTGCCCACTCCCTGTATCCCAGCACATCATGTTATGAGGCCAAATCGTGACTCAGTGCTAGTTTGCAGCTTATTGAGGCTCTGTCCTCTGATAGGCATGTATACGGTATTAGGGTAGAGCTGATGGTATGTGACTGATGTGCACTTTGCATCTTTGTCAATGAGTGTTTTAGAGACTTGACAGGTCCCTTGATCCCACAACCCTGTTGGTACTTTCATACAGGGTACATGTGTCCTGTGTAGGCTCTTTGGATTTCTGACATTGCATAACTGCAAACATTGGGTTGTTCACTGGTAACCCATGATATGTAACTCTGTTGTCAGGTCACATTGCAGAAAATGTGCAATACATGCCTTTGTTATTCTGAAGGTAATCTATGTATTATGGACCCATATGTCAAAAAGTGTGTTTTGTGTTGATGAGACACACAGACCCCCTCCACCTAAAGTGGCATGAGTCTGCATCTGTATGTGCACATGTCCACACATGTACAGGCTAGACTCTTTCTCTGTCTACCCTCACGGGTATGTAGTGTGCTTTATAAATATTCTGATTGATTGATTGATTCATTGTTACCCCTGTGTGATCTTAGAGTTTGGACCCTGGGAGTAGCCTGGAGCTATGCAGAGGATCATTATCACAGGTTGTGAGTGTTTTGATGCATTCATGGCTGAGGAGTTCACCTTCCAGAAGCCACATAGGTGTGATGTGTCTGATAGTGTTTCTGATGTCTGTCAGATTGCTAAATCATATGTCACAAGATATCAGTTGACTAACCCAGTCAGTGCAGGGCCTGAGCTGGGTGGTGGGAACGGCTGCATTTTGGGAAGTGTTTGTTGTCATCTCCCTGTATTCAATGACTGCTATGTGCCACACTTGGACAGTATGGGCAAGACAGGATGTTATTATCTTGGTAAAATTACATGTACGTGACTCAGCCATTTAGGATGGGACTTGTTGACATAATTTCTTGTCTTGTCTTTAACATCTATGCAGGTCAACGCACATCAGAAGACAGAAATTTGGATAACCATCGCCAAGAAGATGTGAACCCTAGGGGTTCACAGCTGGCAGAGGGCCCACTGTCGCAAGAGGTGGGAAGACCTGAGACCCTGGCTGGAAGATCATGGAGGCCCAGGTGGGTCCTATTGGACCAAGACCCTCCTAATTGCACGCATTCTGGTGATGGCCTACCCAGAGTTGGATGGGCGTTTTTAGGGCAGCCATGCAGCCTCAAGGGGGGAGTACACAGCAAATTCCTGCCTGTCCCATTGCCAGGTGATTGAGTAAGGTATTGACGGGTCCTCCTGACAGTGAGGGATGAGCTGTGTGTCACAGTGAAAATGAGAGATTGTTTATGTGTACATATCATGTGTATAAAACTGTTGTGCTTTGGCCTTTGGACCTGGGACCTAGGACAAAGCAGGGGAGAATCCTCAGACCATTTGCTCAGCAGGGACCACAAATGGGTGTGTACAGTGGTCATTCATTTACTGATTATTGTTCCAGAGGGTGTAATTCCTATCCCACAGATCACACTTCCTAAATCTTACAGGCCAAAAGTGAGTAGCTTGTGGATCACTGTGCTCTGCCACGTGCCTGGGTATATGTGCATGTAGACATCTGCCACCCAGGAGCTAGTTATCTTTAGTGTATGATGGATGTTGGTGCCTCACTGCAGTCTGTGATGTATAGGTGTCCATCATACATATGACATTGCTTACATAGCTATTTGTTTGTAGCTACAGCAAACTACTTTCCCTTGGTAAGTGGGGCATGTCTATTGACATGAATGATGTGTCATCACTGTTGCCAACATTCCTTGTGCCGACATGTCAGCATGTGTCCCTTTCTCTTTAGGAAACATTTCAATACTGCAGTTCGATGCATTTTCTACCTATGTTAATGGGATGATGTCTATCATCCAATACATATATGTGCATGAGAAACTGTGGAATAGTAAATCTACAATGGGTGTTCATTTCATGTGGTGCCACAGACAGAAGTGTGTTACCATTGTGCATTGTTTTACATATACCTTAATGCTGGAGAAAAAAGAGGGACTGGGAGATTAACTGGTCCAGTGCACGTTCTCCCAATATACACTGTGAATGTCAATAGATGCACTGTTCCAAACAACGGGAGAAACTTCAACCCCTCCCTTAGGCACACATACTCAGAAGCAAGAGCCCTCATGCATCATCATTGGGCTCTGCTCCACGCCAAACTGGCACTGCAATGTCTGACGGGGTTCTGCGTGCGACCAACAAGCCATTGAGTGTCTCTTTTCAACTCAGTACCGAAAGCTTAAGGTTACTGAGAAAACAGCTGCAGAGAAAACAAATTAAAATTGGCTCAGGTACCTCCTTAATATGAGAAATTATTTAATAGACAAGTGAGGACCCGGTCGAGGTTAAAAACACAGTAAAAGTGACAGGGAAACAATGATCCCACACTCTTAACAAAAAGGTAAGGCACAGTGACTTCAGCCTCAACTATAAGTCGGTACTGGCATGTCCAAGATGTGGTTGTGATGTTGGTGCTCATTGGGCAACAGGTTGAGGGCCTTCCTATATTTTTTTTAAGTTCTGTGTCTCTACAATCTGCAAAGGACAGATGTCTACCACAGAAACACTCAGAGGAGGTTTTTGAAATGGGTGTCAGACATTTGTGGTGACTATCCTGGGTTTTGCTTTTTCCAGTGGTAGCTGCCACTGAACAGGATGGTGGGCCGGCAGGTTACAAAAATGTAAAAAACAACTTATCTGCCCCTTTTGGAGATGCGTTCATCTCTCCTCTGTCCTCGTCCTCTTCCTGGCAGCACACAGGCTCCCACACTCCCCTCAATCAATCATGAAGCTGCTGTCACCAGCATGACACTAGCATCGTGATTGGTGGAGCAGCCTGCTTTGGCGCTTACACAGGGAGTGGGACCCTGTACACTTTCTCCTCCCTGCCGTGCAATACAGCCGGGTGGAGAAATGCAAAGTGCGCATGTCTGTTTGGCCTGCCCAACATGGCCGGCCAAACAGACTTGACCATTTAAAAGTTTACATATCACTCCTCCTCCAGCCCTCATCCAGCCCAGCCCGCCCCGCCCTAACCTGGCTCCAAATGAAAAATAAAATGATGATAAAATTGCATTATTATCATTTTATTTTTCCTTTTATAGAATGCAGTGGGGCGACTCTCTTCCACCTTAGCGGAGGAGCCACCACTGGCTATTTCATTTCTTGTTTTATTCTGGGGACATCTCTCTCTGACATATTGAACCTGACATCAACAGTGTTCCTTTCAATGCCACACGTGAGGCTTATCTGAGTTACATTGGTACTACCTCCTTGAATCTATTGTGAAAGATGTCACATGGTGAAGTGTACATTTTTAAAATGTTTCCTGTGTGACATGGTTATTTCCATGTCACCTACTACAGGAAATGCAACTTTTCTGATCCACATAGCAGGATTGTAGGGCATCATTTCTAATTGTTGGTTCATTATGTATATGCCAAATAGATGTGTGCATGACCTTATATGGGGTATGTGGGAATTGAATTTACAATTGGATGCTATTGCTTGCCATTAATTGACTGAGGTCTGCTGTATGTGGGTAGGCTTTGAGGATGAAGAGGACTCCTAGTTGTTGTATGGTTAGTGTGGTTCCAAGAGTTCACCCATGCAATTGTAGTTGTCTGATTTTACTGTGCGCAGCTGTAGTTCATCCAAATGGCATGCAGGCATTTGTCATGGTACATGTATGCACCACTTAGATGAGTAGTTTTTCTGGGGTCTTCTTGACATGATAGTATAGGTAGTCAATCTGAGTTATAGTTCAAGTGTTATAATGGACATTTGATGACCATATTCCTCTTTGACCTTGCAGAATCAGTACAGGCAAGCGGAGGAGATGGGGCTGAGCCAAGTGGGGATGCATCTGGCCATGGAACTCTTGCATCTGGCCATAGAACTCCGGGACAAGAGACAATTAACACAGAGGGACCAAGTGGCTTGGAGGGTGAGTGGAGTGCTATGGGGGAGACAAGATCTGCATTATCATCATTCTCCTCCAGTTGTCACTCCCTAGTGGTGGCACATTTATCAGGACATTCCCCAGAACCATCTTTTTGTGCTAGCCCCGTTCTTTCACTGCCCTCCCTGTTGCTCCCTACCCAGTTGGCTGGACCTGCTCTCTCAAGAGGGAGGGTGTCTCCTTCACTGCAGGCACCTCCACCCCAACCCCTGTTACCCCTGCTGCCATCAGTGAGGAGGCTATTGACCTCATGAGAACAATCTCTGTGGATCAGTCAGCTATTGTGACTGCCATCCAGGAATTGGCGACCCAACTGCAAGAAACGAACATGTTCCTGGAAGGCATTAATGGTGCAATGGCTGGCCTACAGAGATCTTTTCAGGCTCTGGCCTCCACACTGACGGAACCAGTCATCCCCCACCTTCCGCCCCCCTCCACTTCCCTCTTCCCAGTCAAAATTCCCCTCTCCTGTACTTACCCAAAGCACGCAAACAGATCCACAGACATCCACCTCAAGAGACAAATGGAGCACACACAAACACAAGCACCACAAGACACACCAGCATGCACACAAACAACATCCACCTACATACACAACAGTTACAACTTTCTCTAACACCCCACCTCCCCAGCATAACACACATGACATCAAGCATATCTACAGACATCACCACAACAGTCACTGACAGTCACCACACCTATCAGACCTGCAGACATCCACTACCAGCACCATACCCGCAGACACCACAACTGCAGATACACATACATCCATCACATCTAGCCAACTCACAGTGACCACCCCAACAACCACACACCCACCCACTACGACATCCCCTAGCACTCACACCTTCCATCCACCAAGGCACACAAATGACACACTCATCCACCCAACAGACACCCACCACACACAAGCATACCTCACATAAGCATACACACACAACATTCACACCTACACTGCCTACAACCACTCCCTCAAATGCCAAATCCTGACACCATACCTATAACCATCCCTGTGTGTCCAAAAAACTGCCCCTGTGTGAGCTTGACCTTACCCCTGTTCTCCCCCATACCACACCAAAAAGCACCCCACCCTACTCCAAAGTCACCCCTTCCACCTCCAAGGCCTCCCATGCCCCCCATTAGAGCAACCATGCCCCCTCTAAGAAGATGCCCACCCCCCAAGAAGAATCCCACCTCTCCCAAGAATATCACCCCTTCCAAGCCCAACCCCCCTCCCAAATCCAACCCCTCCCACCCCAGGATAATCCCTGAGGTTCCTGCCTGCCCCCTTGATGCCCCTTCCTGTGAACGTTCCATGGCAGTTGGGAGTTAGGTTTAGGCAGAACACTGTGCTGTAGTAGGACTATTTTGGACTGGCCATTGGCCTTTGGACTTTAAAAGAGTTTAAAAGTTAATAAACCCAAACAGTTTGTTTTTTTAGGTACACATTTGTCCTGCAATTCCTTTAACCCCATTATGTGGTCCCTGATTAATCTTTGTTGTGTGCCTGTAGTTGTGGGTTTGAGCCTGCTTGCTACTCCTTATGCTAATGTTTGCAGTATGTGAGTTTGTGGGCAGTGCTGGTGTCCCTCGAGACAAGGGTATATGTTGTGTGTATAGATATGTGTGTGTAAATGCAATGCTAGTGTCATGGCCTTGTGTAGTAGTTGGCATGGTAAGTATTTATTTTTGTGTTGTGCAATGTGGGCATGTATGGTGTTCAGTTTGTCCCCCTGATATGGCTTCTGTATGTATCTGATGTGCATCATCTGGAGTTTTGCTTGTGCAGACATGGAGTGTGTTCAGTTGTTCTTGCTGTGTTTAAATTTGCATGTGCATGTGTCCATTTAGGTGTGTGTCTCTTACAACTAGTTCCTGTAGGGGTATATCCCATGCAGCAGGAGTTGTATGTGCTTGGATGACTTGCCCTTCCCCATTGTGCAGATGTGCATGACATTTGGGTTTAGCATTGTCTGTCCCTGGGACCCATGTAGGGCCATTTACTGTGCACATGTTGTTTGAGTGGGCTGGTCAAGGGTGATGTATGTCCCAGTGCAATCCCCTTCCCTGGGTGTCCCAGATGCCAACCCCATTTGTGCAGGTATAGTTGTCATTTTTTCTTTGTCTGGTTGGCTCTCTGTGTTTTGTGCATGCCATTGCGCTTCCATTGTGCAGTGATGTGAGTGTCTATTGCATGCTTATTTCATGGTGGTGTTGTTTATGTTGCATGCCAATTCACTATATATGTGTGTTGTATGTGTGTACAGTCCCTGGCCAGTGGTGTGACAATGTTGTGTAGCCTTCACTGTCCCTGAGCTGTGTTGCAGTGCAGTGTATGTGTGCTGCTCAAAGTGGGCGTATAGTGACTGTGTGTGTGTCCATGTAGAGGTATCTTTGTGTGTGTGTGTGTGGGTTGAGATGAGTACCTGCTGCCCGTGGCGTGCCCCCCATGATGTGTAACCATGCTCAACATGCTGTTTTTAGGGTTAATAATACAGGTAGGTGTGGGTACTTACAGTTGTTGGCATCCACGGTGGAGTGGGTTTTATTGTCTTTGGATGATCAGGAGCAGTGGCATGATGTTTGTGAATGGCTCCATGGTGGCACCGGACGTGTAGGTCTGCCTGCAGGTGAGTGTCTCCCTTTATACTGTCTATTTATGCCTTCATATACGTGGTGGTTGGACCGTCACGGTCATATTGGTGGTATGCAACCGCGTAATGAGTCCGGTGACAACACAGACTCTGCCGGCCTGTTTGTGTTTTCTAGTGACCGTGGCGGTCTGTGCTTCCTAATGGTGCCAGCACACTGCTGGCTGTCTTTTGTATGGATGACCACCAACCTCATAATATGGCGGTCCGACATCCAGATTGATGGTGGTCGGACCGCCACTGCCGTTATGGCGGTCCACAGACTGCCAAACTCGTAATGACCCCCTTGGTTTCTTTGAGAAAATCTTGCATGGTCTATCCAAATGACCCCTTGATGAATTCAGAATTGTGTCTAGTTTTCAAAAATCTATAGCTTTCTGGGATTCATCATGGGTTTCACACCCATTTCCACCACAAACTGGAAGGAAGTTGAAAGCACAAAAAAAAGGAAAAATGGGCAACCTCTCAGTAAAATGCCAAAAATGTGTTAGAAAATGTGGTTTTCTGAATCACATCTGTCTGTTCCTCAATGCTAGGAAGATGGTAATTTTAGCACTTTAAGCCTTTTGTTGATTCCATTTGCAGGAAACGAACCAAACTCTTTCTTCTGCAGCACTATTTTCACATTTTCCCTCCATAAAAACAAAATGTTGCTATATTTTGTATAATTTATTGGTCCCCGCCAGGGGAATATACAAATCCTGGGTACCTTTAGAAACCCAACAATGATTTCAAAAAAAGACGCAAATTTGGCATGGATAGCTTATGTGGACAGAAAGCTATGGAGGTCTAAGCACAAACTACCCAAAAGAGCCAAAAAAGGCATAGCACTGGGGGAGGGGGAAGGCCTAGCAGTGGAGTGGTTAACCTCTTTTTGAAGACAGTCATAAAAAGGCTTAAAGCATTCCATCAAAAAAGGCCTGGAAGATTTTTGGAGCCTGCAGAAGCTGAAGGTTGTTTAATCTTAAAAATCTAAATTGCTGATAAGGCTGGAGTACTTTTCTAAATAGATATGGGTCCATGACCTGTAAAGGCACTAAAAGTGAGGGTAAGAGCTTTGAACTTGATATGATTGACAAACTGGAGCTAAACGTAGGCATTTCAAATGAGACAAGATTGATTGACAATGAGGAATTCTCAGAACCAGTCTTGTTGCAGAATTTTGTAGAATCTGAAGTCAAGGGTTTAGGGAAGCAGGAAGGGACAAATAAAGACTATTTGTATAGTTCAGTCTAAATGTAACCATCAAATTCTGAGTGTTATCTGGAACCGAATGTAGCCACAATAAAACCAAATGTAACCAAATGTAGCATTTTCTTGAGAGATTTGAGCTGTGCATAACAAACAGCAGATACCTGTTGGATTGGCGTAGTAAAAGAGAGATTAGTGTTGAAAATGATTCCCAAATTTCTAGCATTAGAGGAGTGGGGCAAGAGAAAGGATAGGTTCCTCTGGTCACCACCAGCTAGAAGTATGCAGGCACTTTGATCCAAAAAAAAGGATTTCATTTTTTTCCGAATTTGATTTAAGAAAGTTATCATTCTCCCACCCTGCAACTCCTTTCAGGCATTGTTTGAAAATAGACAGGGACTTGTCATTATGCTCTTGAAAAGACAATAGGAGCTGAGTGTCTTCAGCGTACAACAGTACCTGCACACCCCAGGATTCATTCACTTTAGCCAGTTGTACTAGATATAAATTGAAAAGAGTGGGGCGCAAAGCAGAGCCCTAAAGCAATCCATACTCTAGTGCCTTTTGAGTGGCTCTAAATGGAGGGACACGTTTGTGTTGTCTGATAGACTTTTATTTTGGTTGATTCACATTAGAAGTTGAATTTGTAGTGTTATTGGTGTTGTTTGAAATCATTGATATTTGCTGTGCAAAAAAGACTATGATAATGCTAGTTGGAAGGATAGGTATGAATGTCAATTCTGGGAGCACGTGGCATCAATCCTTAATTCTTTGGTGGTCACCTCAACTTCCATGTCATGGTGTTCCCTGGTAGACAAACTAGAGCAAAATGGATTTCTTCCAATTCCCCAAGTGTGAATTCAAGAGCAAAATGGTGGATTTGGAGTTTGGGTCCTTTTCATAGGTTTGTCCTTAAATTATGACAGCAGTTTATGTTTGCAGGTGAATTTATATAGGTTGACTTTTTGATTCAAGAAGATGCCAGTGGGAAGTGAGGCCCTAATGATGATGTTAATTTCTGTTTGCTTGAAGCAGCTAAGTGAAAGATTAATCATTTGTTGGACTGTTGTGTGGTGGAGTCTTTCTGTAGTTCCTGTATGCTCATGTCTGGACCCCTGATGAGCTGTCTGAATTACTCTTAGTGGTATCTGGTCCTGATTTGGTAATTGTCTCTTCGAATAGTTGATGTGCCTAGTCTGTGTCTTCTGTGCCCTTCTAAAATGTTACCTGCTATATTAGAGGTTGTGATGTGTGCAAGGGAATTTCCTGGTGAGTCCGTACACAATTGTGAAAGTTGCTCCTGTGGAGGTATTTTAGACGTATTTTACAAGAAGTATATAAGCGTCCAAGATGATATTTGAATTGATCCCTCCAGAATTCACATTTTTTCCATTTAGGAGTTGAATTAGAGATTGGTGGCAGGGTACTCTGTCTCAATGGTAACTAAATACCCACTCCACCAAGCTGAAGGTCCATCCACTTGAATTACAGAGAGGTGGACCACAAGTGTGTCAGCAACAGAGACTACTCTGTCTTCATCACTGACATACTCCTTCAACAGCTTAAGGGTCGATGGAGGTTTAATCATTTGACTACGCTCTTAATTCGGAGTGGGTAGTCAAATGGCCAACTTTCACTGTGAGCTACAGCTCGCTAAAACCTGGTGGTAAGGAGCAGCGAAAACTGCAAAATGGACCACGCACCCGAGGAGGCAATCACCATGTTATGGGGTAAATATGGTTTTGAAAATGGAAAATTATGTTAAATGGTTTGATGGATGGTACCATCCTGTTGACAGAAATATTGACAAGGACTGCTGTGATGAAGGTTTCTGTCAATTTTTAGAGATGTCAGCTGGGCTGGCTCCTACATCACTAAATTCAGAGTACAGTTACTCTGGACTATAAATCTTACCCTTAGTTATGAAGTCCTCAAACTCATCTCTCACTCTATGAAGGACTTCATTGGCTTTTTTTGTGATAGCTCCCCAAATGCTGTCCTCTTCTTTTGGGCTAGAATTTCCACTTTCATTTTATCTTTTTCAAATTTTTCCTTAGCAATATCAATTAGCTGTTGAACCAATGCTGGAGGCACATCTGAGGCTAGTTTTCCATTTTCCAATCCTCTATGGATCTGTTGTTTCTATTGGAAAAAAGATTAAAATTTGAATCCACATGGGTTTCTATTGGCTTCCAAGTAACTCTTTATTGTAGTTGCTTTCCACTGCTTTGAGGTTTCTTTTCTAAAACCTGTGTTTTATTGTTCCTGTGCACACATCTGTTTTTAAAGTCAGCTATTAAAACTAACATACAACTACAGAATAGGCTCTGCAGCCTAGACTTGAGCATGTACATTATGATGATATTGGAAGGGCCACAAGAACTAGGGAACACATGTAATTACCCTTTAGAGCTAGAAATGATATTCAGGAGGTAGTACATACACACCCTCAACAGATGGTTTGGACCCACTTTCCTGTAAGGATAGAGAGGTTTCTGTTAATGGAGAGGGTGTGAGATATCAGAATCACAGTACAGTCCAGTTAAATTACACATGAATTTGTTATTATATGTGTGCTGATATTCACAGACTTATAGTTGAGAATGATCCACCTTACGTTGTACATTGTTTTTCAGTGTTTATTGTTATGTTGTACAGGTCTTACTCAGCCAATATATATCACTCTAAACATCTATTGGGCCAGAGGCTGATAGAGAATGAGTAGATTGGTAAAGTGAGATCCACTTCATTGAGAAGACGGCTGAAAAACTTGCAGTATATTTCTTGTGAAGTCACTCAAGTGTTCCACTGCACATGTGATCCACCCTCTAAACATTTACTGTGCTCATGGGTGTAGACAGTAGCAACATGTTGTTTCAAAGGTCTAGTGTTGTAGTAGCCAGTTATTTTATCATACTAATTTCTGTGTTAATTAGTTACCAACATAAAGGGCCTCATTGCGAGTGTGGTGGTCTGACAGCCAGACTGCCATCTGGATGGTCCCAAAAAGACCGCCATGTTGGTGGTGTTTCAGACCACCTTTATTCGAGTTATAAGCAAACATGGCAGACTGCCAGTGATGTGGCAGGGTGGAAATAGGCGGTCCGACCTCCAGCGATGACAGCACTGCAACCAACCACCGAGCATATTACAAGCAGGTAGCCAAGCAATTAGCCAATGGCGGTCCGAACCACGGTGCTTCACGTTCAGCAAAGCAATAGACAACTGGAAATTTGATTAGCGGCCAGGTGGCACCCATACATGGATGAATTTGAAAACAACACAGCTGACACACACTGTCGCAGAGGACACACCTACAAAGGACACTATAAAACACATCCCTTCACACACAACAATCCTTTGCATTTTCAACGCAAAACACAGAAGTCAGGGCACCTTATTTCCAAAACACTTCATTGATTAGGCACTCTTGTTTACCACCCCATAGAACACCCTCCACTTACTTTTTCCCATTCACACCTTTTACACTTCCCCCATTTAGTGAGTCACTGTCATTCTGTATTTTTCCCACCATATCATGTTTAAAAAATCCCTGGTTTTCAGAGGATGAGTAAAGAGTCATGATGGATGAAATCATAAGAGTAGCACCACAATTGTTTGGAGCACAGGTCCAGCACACTCCTCTCAATAGGAGCCTTTAAATGTGGGACAGGAAAGAGTCAGTGCTGTAGGCACCACCCTATGTGCATAAGAGGACATCAGGAAGAGGCGGAACGACCTCAGGGGCAAGGTCCATTCCCTGGTCTCCAGGCACCACCTGCAGGCCAAGAAGAATGGCGGGGGCCCTCTCAGTGCCCCATTACATTTTTTTCCTTGGGAGAAGAAGGTCTTGACCATCCTGCATCCTGAGGGCTTGACAGGAGTACCTGGAGGAGTGGAGTCTGGTAAGTCACAACACAAAATATGTCACAAAAATGCAATGTCCTGCAACCTTACAGTTTACCTTTTGCCACTTTTACTGTTAATCCACTCACCAGCCCAGTGTTTACTTGTCCAAAGACCCCTTTTTGTGTGTATTAAAGGGAGTGACCTGACTACAACTCCCAGGAGCCAGGAGGCACTATTCCTGTAACTCCAAACACCAGCACAGTGGTCACTTGCACAAATACACATGTTCGGTAACTCTCAAATGAAGTGGGAGATAATAATTGTATAGTGTGTGTAGTACAGGGTGTGACATGACTGCTAAGGCCAGTAGGCTCTCTTACTGTTACTCCACTCACAAGCCCTGTGTTCTCTTCTCCATTTACCATTGTTTGGTAAACCAAAAATGTAATGTACTCACATGGGAGGATATCATGTGCATATTGCGTGTAACAGAGAGTGACATGACAGCAACTCCCAGGAGGCCTTGTGTCTCTAACTTCAAACACCAGGCCAGTGTTCATTTGTCCAAAGACCCTTATTTGGCGACTCCCAATTGAAGTGTACTCACTTGGGGAGGTAACATTTGTATAGGGTGTTGTATAGGGACTGACCTGACTACAACTCCCAGGAGGTACTGTTCCTGTAACTCCAAACACCAGCAAAGTGGTCACTTGCCTAAATACACCTGATTGGTAACTCTCAAATGAAGTGTACTCACCTGGGGAGATAGCATTTGTATAGTGTGTTTAGGACAGGGACTGACCTAACTTCATCCCCCTGGAGGTGCTGTTACTGTAATTCCGAATATCAGCACAGTGGTTACTTGCCCCAATACACCTGTTTGGTAATTCTCAAATGAAGTGTACTCAGCTGGGGAGATAACATTTGTATATTGTGTGTAGTACAGGGGCTGACATAACTGCTAAGGCCAGGAGGCTCTGTTACTGTTAACCCACACACCAGCCCTGTGTCTCTTCTCCAAATACCATTGTTTGATAAACCGCAAATGAAGTGTACTCACCTGGTAGGATACCATGTGTATATTGTGGGTAGTAGAGAGAGTGACATGACTGCAACTCACAGGAGGCCTTGTGTCTCTAACTCCAAACACTAGACCATTGGTCACTTGTCCAAAGCCTCTTATTTGGAAACTCCTTATTGAAGTGTACTCACCTGGGGAGGTAACATTTGTATAGTGTGTATATTACAGGGACTGACCTGACTAAAACTCCCACGAGGCATTGTCCCTCTAATTCCAAACATCAGCACAGTGATCAGTTGGCCAAATACACCTGTTTGGTAACTCTCAAAAGAAGTGTACTGACCTGAGGAGATTCCATTTGTATAGTGTGTGTAATACAGGGATTGACGTTACTGCTAAGGCCAGGAGGCTCTGTTACTGTTACTCCACAAACCAGCCCTGTGTTCTCTTCTCTAAATACCATTGTTTGGTAAACCACAAATGAAGTGTACTCACCTGGGAGGATACCATGTTTATATTGTGTGTAGTAGAGAGAGTGACATGACTGCAACTCACAGGAGACCTTTTGTCTCCAACTCCAAACACCAGATAGTGGCCCTATCTGCTGGTATGTCCCAACCTGTGTTCAGTCTGTTGTTGAAGGATTTCCTCTCAGCAATGTCAGCTATATCAGGTTCCCTCGACATGCGGATTTAGCCAATGTGAAGGTTGACATTTATGGTTTTGGACGCATCCCATATGTGGTTGGGGCCATCGATAACACAGGCAACTAAACAAGTCTATTGTGTGTAATGGTTGTAATCCTGAACTGGACACTGTATACCTGCAACATATCCCTGCTTGCACAAGTAGCATGTGTCTTCACCATATGGTTCTCATGGTCTCACATCTCAACATAACAAAACGTAGTACATTAAGTAAGCAAACAATGAGTTTGTGATGGGTGTATTTATTAAAATGCTAATGCAGAAAATACATTTGGAACATGAAGAAACAAAAAAGTAACGTAAAGGGGTCAGTCGTGATGAATGAAATAATTGGAGAAGATGCCACACAATTGGGATTCCAAAGTCCAGAGTACACCTCCCATTGGAAATGAAGGAGGTTGAGGATCCGTGAACAGAGTGAATGTGTGGCAAACAAAGAAGATCCTTTAAGAAGAGGTCACTTGATTCATTTGAGACTTTACTACCAGATGGATTTGGTCAAGTGAACACTGTGCTGGTGGTTGGAGTTAGAGAAACAGGGCCTATTGGTCTTTGCATTCAGGTCACTCCCTCTACTTTCCACCACTATACAAATGGTATCCTCCCAGGTGAGTAAAATTCATTTGAGAGATCACCATCAGATAGCTTTTGACAAGTGAACAGTGGCTTGGTGTTTGGTGTTACAGACACAAGGCCTTAGCAGTTATGTCAGTCCCTGTACTACACACACTATATAAATGTTATCCCCTCAGGTGAGTCCACCTAATTGGACAACAACATGTTGAGGGCCTTCTGCATGTGCTTGCAAATCGCTGGGCCTCTCTAATATCGAATGGACTAATGCTGTCTACCGATGCAATCAAGGTATTTCATTGTAAGGGGTACCAGACGTTAGTGGGGATTTCCCTGGGACTTGCTGATTCATTGTGTTGTGAGTTTTAGGGACATATCTCCCTGACAAGTTGCACATTTTGTCTACATTGTACATTTCCATGCCACATGTGTAGCATATCTGAGCAACATTAGTACTACTTCCATGACTCCATTGGGACACATTTCACTTGGTGATGTGTGCACTGTTGATATGTTTCCAGTGTGACATGAGTCATTCCATGTCACCGTTTTCAGGCTACTGTACTGTTGTCAGCAGCATAGCACGTTGTGGGAGCATCATTTCTTATTGTTGTGTTATTTTGTATGTGACAAATAGATATCTGCATGACCTTGTGTGGGATCTGTGGGAATGCAATTGTCATTAGCCTACTACTCTGTGACAACAGGCAACTGAGGCATGTCCCATGAGGCAAATCATTGAAGGTGATGTGGTCTCCTACTTGTTCAATGGTTACTGTGATTGCACACCTTCAGCCATGCAATTGTAGTTGTCTGAGATCCTTATTTTCCTGTGGGCAACTGTTGACAGTTCAAATGGCATGCATGCATATGCTATGGTATGTGTAGGGGCTATTTAGGTAGAGTTTATTTCTGGGGCCTACTTGACATCATGGTAATGTTTGATAATCACAGCTGTTCATGTGTGATCATGGACATGTGATTATCCTATTTATCTTTGTATTTGCAGCATCAGCCCAAGGAAATCAAATAGGTAGGGCACAGCCAAGTGGGGAAGCATCTTACCATGGTACCTTTGGTCAAGACACCACTGACAACAGAGGGACCCAGTGGCCTGGAGCATGTGTGAGGAGTGCCACGGAAGAGACGGGATCTACATCATCATCACTGGATTCTTCCTTCAGTGGTCACTCCCTAGTAGTGGCAAACCCATCCGGACATACTGTTGTACCATCCTTGTTCACCACCCCCCTTTCTATTGTAGCCCTCCCTGTTGCTCCCCACCCAGATGGCTGTGTCCACTCACTCAAGAAGGTGGGTGTCTCCTTTACCACAGGCACATTCACCCCAGCACCTGTTACCCCTGCTGCCCTTAGTAAGGAGGCTATTGATCTCCTGAGGAGCATCTTTGTGGGTCAGACTGCCATTGTGAAGGCCATTCAGGGATTAATCTGCCAACTTCAGCAGACCAATGCTTTCCTGGAAGGCATTCATTGTGCCATGTCCAGCCTACAGAGATCTTTTCAGGCTGTGGCCTCCTCACTGATGGCAGCCAGTCACCCCTCACATTCTGCCCCCCTCCACCTCCCTCTTCCCAATCCGAATCCCCCATTCTCCTACCTATCTCAAGCACACAGACAGATCCACATGCACCCACCTCAACACACAAAAGCAGTACACATAAACACAAACACCACAAAACACACCGGCATGCAAGCACTCAAGAGACACACACACACACATCAGCCACCACTTCCCCAGACATCCACCACTTCCCGAACCAGCCCACACACCACATCAAGCATACCCACAGGAATCCCAAACAACAGGCATTGACACACCCACCGCACCCAGCATACCCACAGTCACCACACCAACAGACACACAGACATCCACCATAACTGGAACCACCACCCGACCAGACACACACAGATCCACCACTAAAAGCATAACCACAGGCACCATTCCAACTGACACACACACATCCACCACTCCACACATCCCCAGCATCTCCATCTCTCAGCCCCCAAGACATGCATACGCCCACTCTCACATACGCAACAGACACCACCCAAACATAAGCATACGTCACACAGACACAAACCCAAAACATTCACACCAACACACCAGACAACCATTCCCTCAACCTCCAAATTCCCACACTCCTTTTAAGATGTTTTTTTTTACCTTGCCTTTTCCCCTGTTCCCTCCAACTCCCGTCCCAAACCCAAGAGGCCCTGACCCACATCCCAAACCATCCCTTCCACCTCCAAGTCCTCCCCTGTCACACTTGCCCCCCAAAAGCACCCATACCCCTCAAGAAGAGGCCCACTCCTCCTAATAAAGAGTCCACCCCTCCCAAGCCCAAACCCACCCATCCCAAATCCGACCCTCCCAAAGATGTTCCCTATATGCCCACTCGATGCCCCTTCCTGTGGAGGTTCCCTGGCAGTAATAGGAGTCAAGTGTTAGCACACTACTGTCCTAGGAGAGACTATAAAATGGACTGGCCAATGGCCTTGTACAATTTACATTTGGTTATGAATAAACCCAAATAGTTGTTTTTGGGTACACATTTGTCCTGCAATTCCTTTTCTACCTTAATGTTGTTCCTAATTATTTTTTCTTGTCTGCCTACAGTTGTGTGTGTTTCAGCTTGATTGTTGATCCATTTGCCGTTGTTTGCAATAACTGACGTTGTGGGCAGTGCTGGAGATCCTCAAGGCAAAGGTAGATGTTGACTCTATGGGTATGTGGGTGTTAATGCAATTGTGGTGTCATTGCAATGTGTTCTGTTTGGTATGGTAACTATTTCATCTTGTGCTGTTCAATGTCAGTATTAATGGTGTTAGACTTGTCCCCCAATATGGATTGTACATTTGTCTCTTGTGTGGGAGCTCACATTTTCTTTGTGCAGACATGGAGAGTGTTCAATTGTGCTAGCTTCCTTTGCATTTGCCTGTGCATGTGTCCATTTTGCTCTGTGTATTTTTCAACTACTTCATCTAGATGTTTAACCCATGCATTTGCAGTTCTATATGCTTTCTGTTGTTTCAGCTTTATTTCGGTAAAACAATACCATAAAAGCATACTGACAAAATTCTTACATTTCTAAAAGGAACAAAGACACTTTTTAAGAGAAAAAAGACAAAAAAACACTAAAAACAGATCGAGACCAAAGCTCCCTCAGGGCCATACAATACAAATAGGCAAGTTATGGGTATAAATGTTATTAAAAATCAATAATTAATCACTAAAACACTATAAAATATACAGTACACATCATCGTGCAAATCACCATGTAAATATTATTTTTTTTTATAAAATACCCCTAATATATAAACCTTTATACAAAAAACAGTTAAAATTGCTATCTCACTAGTAGTAGCATTAACTATGGACTAGCTCAAAAAGTGACCATTATGAAAATAGGATATATGCTTTTGAATGATTATTTGCCTCCAGTAGGTTCAAGTTGCCTCTACAATCTATATGCTTTCTTGACTTGCACTTCCACATTGTGTAGATGAGCATGTCTCTTGGCTCTGCTACTTTTTGTCTCTGAGATATCTTAAGGGCCAGTTCCTGTACGAATGTTGTTTTAGGAGCATGTACAAGCATCCTTCCGACTGCTCATGATGCCCCATCCCTATTGAGCAGGTATTGTTTACATTGTGAGCTTTGGATATTTGTCTCTCAGTGCATCCCATTGTCTTTCCGTTGTGGGTCCATTGCAGCGCTGTTTAATAGGAGTGGTGTATGTGCTCCGTGACACAACCATACATATGTGTGTTGTATGTGAAAGCAGTCCATGGCATGTGAGGAATATGAGTGTGTCAGTTGTATTGTTAGATGTGATGTTGCTGTGTTGTTGGTTTTGTGTAAAGTAATGTTGTGTACACTTCACTGTCCCGGTGCCGAAGATGGCCAGACATGAGTTTTGTGTAGTGTGGAAGTGCAGTGTGTGTGACCTGCCCTAAGGGGACAATTAATGGCTGCAAATGTATTCTTCTGTGCAAATGAATCTGACTGTGTACAAATTGACAAGTATACTTGGTGCCCGTAGCGTGACCCCCATATCATGTGGCTGACAGAGCGACGAGCTGTTTTTGACCGTAATGACACAGGTAGGTGTGTGTACTTACGGTCGGTTGCGTCCACAGTGGCATGGATTTTGGGCTCCTTCGATGATCATCAGCAGCAGCAGGACATGTGTGATGGGCTTCATGGCAGCACCGAATGTTACGCTGCCTGCGGGTGAATTGCTCCCCTTATACTCTCCATTTCCACCTGCTGAGACGTGGTGGTTGGACCACCATGGTCATATTGGCGGTGTGCAACCTCATAATGTGTTGAGCGGAAACACAGGCTAGGCCGGCCTGTTTGAGCTGCCTCGTCACTGCGTCAGTCTGTGCTGCCTGATGGTGCCGGCAGAACCACTGCGGTCTATGCTCCATAGGCCTACCTGACTCGTTATACAGTGGTCCGACCGCCAAGCCAATGATGGTCGGACCGCCACTGCGGCCTTGGCAGTGCATGGACCGCCAAACCCGTAATGAGGCCCAAAGTCACTTATAGTGACATGGTTTGAACTTGCCAGAAAGCAGGATGAAAGACTAGAGAAGCTGGTTGAAAGGTATTATGGAGCAGGGATTAACTGACCACCTGTCTATTTCTTTGAAAGTCACACAGAAAAAGGGGATTGAGTGCTTGTGACAGACTAAAAGGAACCCTGTATTCCATTCATTTTTTATACAGAATTTTAGACCACCAACATGCTCAGTAAATGTAGAAAGCAATAAACCTGAAATAAACTTATACTCCTCAGAGCCACATCTCTTTACAGCCATAAATTAACAACTTGCAAGTAAAACCTTTAGCTTTAGGTTGATATTGGAAGATTGATTACACATTTAAGTAAAAGGCATCAAAGAAAATATGTCTTGGTTTCAATTTATGAGTGTACAGATGAAAGAAGCTTTGAGCACCTGGATTGATTAATATATCACCCTGTTCCCACGACAGATGGGTACCACAGGGGGAACAGTTATGTTTGAACAAGCATCATTAAAGCATCTGCTATCCGTGAATCATAAGTGCTTCAGTTCAGTTTTTGAAAAACATACCGTCATGGTATTGACTTTAAATACTGAGCTGCGTGTGCATAGCAGTTCTCATTAAATTATTCAGTTTTGAAACAATATTGAAGGTTTAAAGCAGATTGCTTGCTTCGTAAAAGACACGCTTTGCATTACTGTTTAACCGGACATAGACAAAAGCAATAGTTCCTAACTAGAAGTGCTTGCTGACGTGTACACCTGAATGTTCATTTAGCCAATTGTTCTATACGGCTTTTCACTCCCTGCATTCTTCCTTCAGAATATAACATTGCTATTTGTACAGCTTACATTCTACCCAAAAAGATCTCTTGATGAATGTGAAAGATTATGTCTGTTTTCTTGCAAACTCAATAATACTTATTTTATTGACATCGGAAGGATAGAAGTCGGAGTAGACATGCTGCTACGTAAGCCTGTGATCAAAGATACATCCCTACATCCCTATTAGTTCATTGAGCCACCAGACCTGGCTACAGCCCACAGTCTCTACAAATCATGGGGTGTACGCAAGATAAAATGTCATTCTGTCTTTGTGAAGTAGCTCAGCAGTTGAAAACTTGGAGAGCGATAGAGCTGCTGACAATGTAGATGCAGCAGAGGATGGAAGGGTAGTCTGCTCATTGGCCTATGAGGCTGGAGAGGGTAGAGCAGTGGTAGGTGTCCGCTGCATTCTAGAAACGAGCCAGTCCCTCTTCCGTCTAAACTCCGAACAATGTCAGCGAGTTATCACTGAGGTCCACTCATAAGGCTATAAAATGCCTTCTCCGAGTCATGGTAACTGTAAGATCAGCCCAGTCAATCTATTAGAGGGAAGATAACCCCCCACAAATACATATGGAGCTTATCTCAGAAATGTCTGACCTTCTATCTGGACTATTGTGAAGATAGCACTCTCACAACTTAATTCTGAGGCCCAATGGGTTGACACCTATCATCTTTTTCTATCTCTGAAGAGAGACTCATTAGATGGCAAAGACCCTCTTAAGGTCTACCCCTTTCTCAAGCTGGCGTAGAGAAAGACTTAGGTGTAATTTTAGTTATGAAATCTGATAATGTTGTGCTACGCAAAACGCCTTGCAACTTCTTACAACTATGGGATTTCTTGCAATTTTTGCACCCAGGATACTAGTTCAAGCAAAAAACTATCTTACAGGGAGACATTTCCTTCTTGAAGCAGCATCCCGCTGGCATTTTGAGTGAATTGTTGCAGGAGGAATGCCCTTGCATGAAAATTTCACAGAAGGTAGCAGCAAATCAAATTTCAAACTGTAATTTTGTGTAATTTTTCCGCAATTCCATGACATTTCATGAAAACATGCATGACTTCACATCTTGGTCCTGGGGCTTAATTAGGGAGGCAGGGCCCACGAGCCCAGCATCTCAGGCTGTTGTATTACCCCTAGTTAAGTCAAAAAGAGTATTCCTCTTTAGTGAGACCTCTGCATAGGAGACATTATCACGTGGGAATGCTCCCGAGCTCTTTCGCTGGCCCAAGATCCAGGTGGCATGTCAGAGGCTCCTTAACATCTATAGTTAAGGTTGACAAAGTATGCCATAGAAAACCCCTTCTTTACTTTGTTAGACACTTTGGTTCGGACTAACTTACACCAAACATCAGTAAAACACAGTGCAAAATATATTTCCTGCTGTCGAATCTAGTACAAATTGGTCAAAGAATGCAAAGTCACAATCTACAGTTGAAACAGAAATTCCCATAGGGACTTTTCATCACAAACAATTGAAAAAATAGCGTTATGGAAGTATACCAAATTTCATAAACACGTAGTGGTAAATGTCATTTGGTGCCTCTTTATTTTTGGTGTATCTTTATTGAGTCATATTTTCAGTATAAGTAAAAATGTAAGTGGCCATATGGTACGCAGGGGGTACATATTTGTTCACAAACAGCAGGAACATTTGAAAAAATCGAAAGAGGTGTTCTGATTGGCTGTATTTTCGCACGCTTTACAATTATGACAAAATTGCACAATCATACTGGCTGCTATCCCTCTGTAAAGTGTGCAAGGAGCAGTCATGTCATTCATTTCCCATTTTATCTTTAACAATGAAAAATATGTCGTACGTTTTAGAGAACAGGAAACATAGTATAGCAATCTTTTACTGAGGTTAACACAGCCATTTGTAAAATGAAACATCCCAATGTTTGTGAACATCACTAGGATACAAAAAATCAAGCAAGCAGAGCAGTAAGCTACAGGATACTCTATTACACATACGTGGGTGGGCCGTGGCCCACCTCTGGTGCAGATCTGGCGCAGAGAGAAATTTAATATAACAAAAGGCCCACCACCTCCATCCTACCTGAGTTAGCAAGGACCAGGAGGGTTCGAATCACTCAAGCCCTGAAAAGCAGAAGACTGAGGTGTGAAAAAGTGTCCACACGACTTTGCCACTTTGACTAGGGTAGAATCTCTTTGCCCTCTCGGGTGGAATAGTGCTCTGTTAACAGAGCCGTTAATAGCTATTCCGTTTCCCCACTTCCACTTCCAGCCTTGCCTCATTTTCGGAGTGTATTTTGAGGTATACCCCTCCATTTCCAATTTTTCTTTTCTCTCTCAACCTAGCATTAGACATAGCAGCACTTGTTTCTTGCCATCACTCCACATTTCCCAAATGAGATGAAATATCCCCCTTAACAAAGAGTGGGGAATATTGTGTCTGCCCCATTTTAATCTAATGGTGGTGTGTTGTTTGTTTATCCTTTGAAGCCTTACCTTAGGAAGAGATGGGATTGGTGCATTCCCGCCCGTTATCATGAAGGCGTGGCGCTTCTCCTTACCGGTGTTTACAGAACCCAGGAAACCTTTGAAACATGACCTTTTTAAACCTCTGAGTGGTGCAGTATACATCTGCGAGAGCCCCATGTTCAAAATTGTGACTAGGGCACAGAGCCAGATTTCTTGGGCTCCTTTATTCTAATTTAAAAGGCCAACAGAGACAGTGACAGCAGCTGTCAGCAGCACTGACTCAGTTTCGCAATTGAGAACGGACTAGTCCAGTAACAGACCAGTTGTTCTCAGCCTGCTTCACCATTAGTTTTTGGCCCAGACATGAACTTTCTTTTGGCCCCCCTATAATATTTCATTAGTACTAGCTGACTGCTTAACCTGGTTTGGATGCTACTCACCAGCTTTGAGGTCTTCTCTGATTGTCGACATCTGCTGAAGTGGTCCTGGAAAAGACTGGGTTATCCTCCGTTCCCAGTAGGGTACCTGCATCTACTTCTCTTTATCAGCAACAGAAGCCGCTGACTAGGTCTGTTTTTGAAACCCAATCTTCATATTTATTTCCTACTGATTTTAACCATCAGCCGGTGTGCGATTTCAGATCTGAATGCAAAAAACTGTAAGGTTATCCATCTTTTTTACCAAATTGGGTTGGAACATCCAGTAAGTTTGTGAAGCAACACCCAGGGTGTTGGGCTGGAAAAGTGTTCTGCATTGTAGGAGACATTTCTCCCTGTCTGAGTGCCCAACTACACTGTTGTCTGAATTCATAATACTGTTTTTTTTGTCATAGGTTGTAGGAGGCTGGCCTGGTTTGTAGTGAGTACCAAGGGGTACTTACACTCTGCACCAGGTCCAGGTATCCCTTATTAGTGTAGAAGAGGTGTCTAGCAGCTTTGGCTGATAGAAAAGGGTAGCTTAGCAGAGCAGCTTAGGCTGAACTAGGAGACATGCAAAGCTCCCACTATACCACTAGTGTGATATGCACAATATCATAAGAAAACACAATACACAGCTATACTAAAAATAAAGGTACTTTATTTTTATGACAATATGCCAAAAGTATCTCAGTGAGTACCCTCAGTATGAGGATGCCAAATATACACAAGATATATGTACACAATACCAAAAATATGCAGTAATAGCAAAAGTAATGCAAGCAATGTAAAGTTACAGTAGATTGCAATAGGAGCACATAGGTATAGGGGCAACACAAACCATATACTCCAAAAGTGGAATGCGAATCACGAATGGACCCCAAACCTATGTGAGCTTGTAGAGGGTCGCTGGGACTGTAAGAAAACAGTGAGGGTTAGAAAAATAGCCCACCCCAAGACCCTGAAAAGTAGGTGTAAAGTGCACCTAAGTTCCCCAGAGAGCACAGAAGTCGTGATAGGGGAATTCTGAAAGGAAGACCAACACCAGCAATGCAACAACAATGGATTTCCAGACGAGAGTTCCTGTGGAACAAGGGGACCTAGTTCAAGAGTCACACTCAAGTCGTGAGTGGGCAGATGCCCAAGAAATGCAAGCTGAGGGTGCAAAGAAGCTGCCACCGGATGGTAGAAGCTGTGGATTCTGCAAGAAAGAAGAGGACTTGGAACTTCCCCTTTGGAGGATGGATGTCCCACGTCGTGAAGAAGCTTGCAGAGGTATTCCCACGCAGAAAGACCGCAAACAAACCTTGCTAGCTGCAAGGGTTGCGGTTAGGGTTTTTGGATGCTGCTGTGGCCCAGGAGGGACCAGGATGTCGCCAATTGCGTGAGGAGACAGAGGAGGCGCCCAGCAAGACAACAAGCCCTCTCAGAAGCAGGCAGCACCCGCAGAAGTGCCAGAACAGGCACTACAAAGAAGAGTGAACCAGAGCTCACCCGAAGTCACAAAAGAAGGTCTCACGACGGCGGAGGACAACTCAGGAGGTCGTGCACTGCAGGTTAGAGTGTTGGGGACCCAGGCTTGGCTGTGCACAAAGGAAATCCTGGAAGAGTGCACAGGAGCCGGAGCAGCTGCAAATCACGCAGTACCCAGCAATGCAGTCTAGCGTGGTGAGGCAAGGACTTACCTCCACCAAACTTGGACTGAAGAGTCACTGGACTGTGGGAGTCACTTGGACAGAGTTGCTGAGTTCCAGGGACCACACTCGTCGTGCTGAGAGGGGACCCAGAGGACCGGTGATGCAGTCTTTTGGTGCCTGCGGTTGCAGGGGGAAGATTCCGTCGACCCACAAGAGATTTCTTCAGAGCTTCTAGTGCAGAGAGGAGGCAGACTACCACCACAGCATGCACCACCAGGAAAACAGTTGAGAAGGCGGCCGGATCAGCGATACAAGGTTGCAGTAGTCTTCTTTGCTACTTTGTTGCGGTTTTGCAGGCGTCCAGAGCAGTCAGCGGTCGATTCCTTGGCAGAAGTTGAAGAGAGAGATGCAGAGGAACTCTGATGAGCTCTTGCATTCGTTATCTAAAGAATTCCCCAAAGCAGAGACCCTAAATAGCCAGAAAAGGAGGTTTGGCTACTTAGGAAGGAGCATAGGCTAGCAACACAGGTAAGAGCCTATCAGAAGGAGTCTCTGATGTCACCTGCTAGCACTGGCCACTCAGAGCAGTCCAGTGTGCCAGCAGCACCTCTGTTTCCAAGATGGCAGAGGTCTGGGGCACACTGGAGGAGCTCTGGGCACCTCCTAGGGGAGGTGCAGGTCAGGGGAGTGGTCACTCCCCTTTCCTTTGTCCAGTTTCGCACCAGAGCAGGGCTGGGGGATCCCTGAACCGGTGTAGACTGGCTTATGCAGAGATGGGCACCATCTGTACCCATCAAAGCATTTTCAGAGGCTAGGGGAGGCTACTCCTCCCCAGCCCTGACACCTTTTTCCAAAGGGAGAGGGTGTAACACCCTCTCTCTGAGGAAGTCCTTTGTTCTGCCTTCTTGGGCCAAGCCTGGCTGGACCCCAGGAGGGCAGAAACCTGTCTGAGGGGTTGGCAGCAGCAGCAGCTGCAGTGAAACCCCGGGAAAGGTAGTTTGGCAGTACCCGGGTCTGTGCTAGAGACTCGGTGGATCATGGAATTGTCTCCCCAATGTCAGGATGGCATTGGGGTGACAATTCCATGATCTTAGACATGTTACATGGCCATGTTCGGAGTTACCATTTTGACGCTATACATAGGTAGTGACCTATGTATAGTGCACACGTGTAATGGTGTCCCCGCACTCACAAAGTCCGGGGAATATGCCCTGAACAATGTGGGGGCACCTTGGCTAGTGCCAGGGTGCCCACACACTAAGTAACTTAGCACCCAACCTTTACCAGGTAAAGGTTAGACATATAGGTGACTTATAAGTTACTTAAGTGCAGTGGTAAATGGCTGTGAAATAACGTGGACGTTATTTCACTCAGGCTGCAGTGGCAGGCCTGTGTAAGAATTGTCAGAGCTCCCTATGGGTGGCAAAAGAAATGCTGCAGCCCATAGGGATCTCCTGGAACCCCAATACCCTGGGTACCTCAGTACCATATACTAGGGAATTATAAGCGTGTTCCAGTATGCCAATATAAATTGGTGAAATTGCTCACTAGCCTGTTAGTGACAATTTGTAAAGCAAAGAGAGAGCATAACCACTGAGGTTCTGGTTAGCAGAGCCTCGGTGAGACAGTTAGTCATCACACAGGGAACACATACAGGGCACACTTATGAGCACTGGGGCCCTGGCTGGCAGGGTCCCAGTGACACATACAACTAAAACAACATATATATAGTGAAATATGGGGGTAACATGCCAGGCAAGATGGCACTTTCCTACATAGGTGAACATGGATAATGCATGTGCAGAATGGTATAGACCTGTCTCAAGGATTCCTGTCTTGTTCGGACCAGGAGATGTCCCCAAAGTGCTACCTTCATACAAGAGAAAGTTTACTGCCTTCACCAGGATTTAAGTACAATGGGTGTAGTGGTGGCAGCATACTGTGTAGTGATCAGTAGTAGTGAACAGGACTTTTTTACCCTGTGGCACTGGAGTGGAGTCTACAGGCTCACTCACCTTATTAGAAGTTCCACTGATGTGTGCTTAACTCACCCTTGACCTACAGCAGGTAAATGTGGAGTACTGCTTATTGCAGGAGTGGTGACTCTGCATTAGTGGTATGTGTACCTGGGAAGGGTACAGTACGTGTGGTTAGTAAATGTGCTGGGTGTATGTATGCCTGAAAGAATACAGTACATGAGAGATGTAGTGCTGTGCAGTATGTGCACAGGGACCGCTTGTGCTGGGTGTATGTGTGCTTGTGTGAAGTACAATACTTAAAGGGTGAAGAGTTGTGCAGTGTGCACATAGTAAGTGTGTGCAGTGGAAGTGTGTGTGTCATGAGCTAGCACACCCAGGTGAAATATAGAAAAGCTTCAGTTCTGAACAGTGCATACACACTGAGTATGTGTGCTGGATGCATGGGTATATGTGAGGGTATAATGTATAGAGGTATTAGTACTGAACAGCAAGTGTGCTATGAATGTACACTGAGTGAGTTTGCTGGCAACAGTACATTCTATAGAGGACCTTGAGTTTTTGGAAGCCCAAGCCTAACTGGTGAAGACACGAGGAGTAGATGAATTCTCCAGACAGATAAATGTATTGCTGCATTCATGTGAGCGGGGGGCAACACACTTGAGGGAAGAAAGAAATTGACTTTACATCTCAAAAGACTGCTCTATGAGTCAGGGATATATCACATGGTAGTGGCCTGGACACATCTCAGGAAGGGAGATGGGGCTGATAACAGGAATATAAAGAGCCTTGACTGCTCAACCACAGCCACCACTGAAAGTCAAGTGCAGAAGGAGTACTTGGCTCAATTGAGCAAGATCCATAGTAAGCGGGGACGAGGACATCAGGAGTAAAAGGCCTTAACTAGTAGCCAGTAGCCTCTGTGTGCCCAGTAGCCCTCTGAAAGAGGCTTTGACCAAAGGGTTTGAAGATTTTGGAGTGGGATTGACCATCAGCCAGGGAAGGAGGCTAAGAAGGAGGAGCCTGTCATGGATCCAGATCCTGGTCCATTCACACTGTGATCACAGGATAAACATGATAAGTTTGTATGCTCTGGGTTTGGTGACTAGTGTGCATTATGGTCATATTAATTTTACTGTGGCCCATAAGTTATAGTGCGGCCTGTATTTTCAGACCCTGAGCACTGTTCCATAAGTATATTGTGCCCCTTATTCTCAGCCCTGAGCACTGTAGCACAATGTAGGCTATACCTTGTACCCAAATAGTGGTGTTATTGTATTGTGCCATGCCTGTGATCTCAGCATTCTGAGGGGATAGTAAGCTCTATGTTCATTTCAAAGTCCTGGGTGCCTTGGGACATGATAACCTGTACATGTGGGATTTTGCTGAGATCCCACAGGACCTTTACAAGTCCTTGCAGCCATCTTCGGCATGGTTGTATTTATACTAAGCCAGAGGCCGTGATGCTCTCCCTGCCTCAAGGATTTCCTAGAGGGATCAGTTGGTATTCATTGCAGTGCAAAAAACAAAGAAACAGAAAACACTGGAACCTACCATCGCCGATCCTTTGGAATCATGGTCACGGCTGCCGTGTTCAGCCAGGTGCAGCTCCTCTGCAATGGCGGAGGGGCATCACCCCCTGGCTATGGTAGCTTACTATTCTTTTATTTTTCATCTGCTGGCTCAGCCAGCAGTGCAAGAGGGGCAGGCTCAGTCATGGGAGGTGGGAGGAGGAAATAGTGCACCTAAATGTGCATGTGAGTTTGGTCGGCCAGTCAAACACACAAGCGTACTTAGATTTCTCTAGGCCGGCTGTGTTGAACAGCCGGGCTAGAGAAATTGCACAGAACCCAGGGCTTTGTCTGAGCGGCACTCTGAGCCACTCAGACCAATCCTGGTTTCATGCTATGTTGAGCATGAAAGAAGCACCAGGATTGCTGGGGAGCCTGTGCTGGTGTCCTAACGAATGCTGGAATACCACAAGAAGAGGAGCGACAAGCAAGGCAGGTAGAATTGGCGGGAACGGTGGGAAAGGTACGTTTTCTTTTTTAATTTTGTTTTCTCATGGTCGGCTGCCACTGAGTTCAGCATTCGATACCTGTAAAGAAAGAACACAAAAGAGGCAATTTTTAAGGTACTGTTTTCTATCTTGAAATCCAAAGTGGTGAAGGTGATCGCCACAAATTTGATGCGTACAGGAGCCTCGCAATTAAAGTAAGATCAGTGACTAAATTGCACGGTAAGGGTTATGCGCATAAGATTTTGACGTTCAGGCCCCTGTAAGTTTAAAAGAACATGAACAGTTGTTTACTGTTGCAAACATGTGCACATAGAATGTGTACATTAAGCACTCTCTTAAACAGGGCCAATTAACAGAAGGAGTTGATACACTTTCATTGCTGTTAATCACAAGATTAATGTTTCCGTATTGTATTCTTCTAATTCTAATATCCTTGTCCTAAAGGTGGCACTTCTCTCACATTGTATACTTGTATCCCAAAGAGGCAATCTTAAAACCCATTCCTGGGACTACCTCCAGAACTAATCATCCTATCATACTACTTGCTACAGAACATCAACCAGACGTGCCTTCAAATGAAACACAGTTGATTGCAGGTAGTTACCACATCCCCTTCACCCCAGCTTTCTTCCTTGTTAAGTTTACAAGTACAAGTAAGAGTGAAGGGACTGTGGAGATGGCCCCCATCATCTCTGCAAGGCCATTCCGTGGGCTTAGAGGTAAGGCTTGCAGCAGTCCGACAGAAGACATAGCCCATAGTGATTGCCTAGCCCCGACAATATGGATAACCAGAATGTAACAGTTTGAGATATTGCTAACATCTTAGTGAGTACTCAGAGTGACAAACAGAGTTTAAAGCAGGATGTCATGGCGATTGAACCACAATTAAAAACACAAAATGCTGACTCCTGGGTCCCTGCTCCAGCTGTAAAACCCAAACAACAGACTATGCTGAAACTACCTACGTTTCTGACCCCAGGGGAACAGAGTCTCCCATGAGGGCAAGCTCCCAAGTAAACCCCACCCAAAGTCAAGTCATTATGCCACATCCCACACACTATCAGCCCAGGAACATTTTTATAGGGACAGCAGAAAGTTTGGGATTTTCCTCAACCTAAAACAAGGAAAATCTGACTTACTACATATGTGGCCACCTTTAATTGCTTAGTATTCAAAGCAGATTGGCTGGAAGGTAAAATATCTTGGTATTGTATTGTGGTTTACGTGATGATTTGAAGACTTCATTGCATAAATGGTGGACCCACCTGATGACATTGGTGAATTCATACATTTGGTGGTAAAATTAAACCACAGATTATTAGAAAGAAAGTCATAAAAAGGAAAGGGGGCTGAACAGAAGGTCATGGTAGTCAGAGATAAGCCCAGAGTAGAATCCCTTAGGAGTAACAATGCATCAGAGCCTCTGCATATAGGAGGGGTTTGAAGAAAACATGTCCAAGCAAGCCAGCAAAACCTAGACAGAGTAGACCAAGACCAACTGTAGTACCTGTAGCCATTGTAGAATTAGCGTAAAATGAACAAGCTTATTAGGAGTCAAGGTCAGCCAGCTGGGTTTGTCTTCTAATTTGATTTTGAGGGGAATTCCTTGTGCCTTCTATCACCACGTTAGTGTAGCAATACCTTTAGCTTCACACTCAAGTCGCACTTGACAAGTAAGTGCTCTCATTGATTTAGGAGCAACTGGAATCGTTATATATACCTAGTTCCTCAAAACATTAGACAACAATCAGTACAAAAAGACAAATCCAAAATTGTGAGAGCGGTCGACTGAAACAAATTAACCTCCGGACTCATACATTTTCCGACAGACTCTGGTAATAGTTTGTACAAACAATCACAGAGAACAAATTGTGTTCAATATAATTGATGCCCCACAATTTGGATTGATTCTTAGTCTCCCTTGGCTTGCCACCCATATCCCACACATAAATTGTGAAATCCAGGTTATTACACTAAATTCAGGGCATTATAAAAACACCTATTACTAAGATCCCCTAAACAAGATGAATTAGACCATTCAGGCTCAATCATTTCCAATAAATATCAATAATGTCATGGCAGAAGAAACCATACCCAAAGGGTATTCGGATTTGTTCAATGTCTTTGACAAAAATGGGGCCAATACCCTCTTACTTTATCACAGTTTTGATTGCCAAATTGACTTGGCCCCGGGAGCCAAGCTGCTGTGTTGTAGAATGTATGCTCTCACTGAAAAATAAAATGATCATCTAAGAAAATATCTGGATGAATATTTAGAGAATGGATTTATTCATTTTCCAAACTCCCCTGTCTCTTCCCTCCTCTTTTTATTCCGAAAAAGGGGGTGAACTTTGTGCCTGCATCGATTACTGCTGTCTGAATTATATTATGGTTAAGAACTGTTATCGATTGGCATTATTCACCAGTCTGTTGGATCAGGTCAAGAGTGCCACCGCAAACACAAAACTGGATTTGCATGGGGGGTACCATTTAGTCAGAGTCTGAGAGGGTGATGCATGGAAGATCGCATTTAGAACTAAGGACCTGATTAAAAGTTTGGTGTTCCGTGGACTGCCATGGCGGCGGCAGAGGTCTGACCACCATCGGCTTGTCGATCGGGCCACCGTATTATGATGCATGCACTTCCACAGACGAAAGACCGCCATGGTCCCGACACTGCCAGGCAGCGCAGACCTTCGCGGTGGCTAGATCGGCTAATTAGGGTGGTGGAGCCAGTGTTTCAGCCAGTCAGATTATGATGTTGACTTCCGCCAATGTGACTGTGGCAGTCTAATCACCACATCCCAGCTGGCGGAAACAGGCATAAAAGGCAAAAACTCACCTGCAGGCAGCATCACACTTCCTGTGCTGCCATGGAACTGATCCTTCATGTCCTGCACTGCTATTGCTGACAGATGGAGCCCAAAATCAATGCTCCGGTGGACACAACCAACTGTAAAACCACACACCTACCAGTGTTCTGAAAAACAATGACCGATCAATGGGTCTCAATCTAGCTGGTATATGGGTCACGCTCTGTGGACCAAGTACACTTTTTTAGTGTCCCTGGCCAGAGTCGTTCAAAATGAATGACTCATACACTGCCACATGACGGCCCCTTTGGGCAGGTCACTGACACTGCATCACCACATTCCACAAAAACACACGTCTGCTCATCCAAGCTTCAGGGAAGTGGAGTGTATAGAACATTATGTCACACAGCAGCAATACCACATCAACATCACACATAATTAAACAGACACCCTCACATTGCTCACATGCAATGGCGTGTCAAGATATTGAAAACACATATTTATGGTTGTGTCATTTACCCCAAGCACTCCTTCCATGCAACATCCCTGTAATGGACCCACACATATCTTCCACATTGCAACACAATAGAAGGTCAATGGGATGCACAATATTTTGTGAGATAAATATTCAAAGCTCACAATGTAAACAATAGCTGCACACTAGGGATGGTGGCATCGGGGGCACTCCAGGAATAATGCTGCCCTGGGACACATTTCACTTTGCACATGCCCCTAAAAGACCATTTGCACAGGAACTGGCACTTCATGTATCTCAGGGACAACCTATAGTAAAGCCAAGTGACACGTCAATCTGTGAAATGTGTAAGTGCAAGTCAAAAAAGCAAATACAACAGCAACAACATGGGTCACAAATGTAGATGAAATAGCTATAAGGTACACACTTGAACATGGACACAAGGTCGATCAAATGCATAGGAAGGTAGCACAATTGAATACCCTTTATGTGTGGACAAACACAGCTCCAGCTTACACACATGAGACGAATGTCCAATTGACATCAGGGGGACAAATTTAACACGATACATGTTGACATTGGCCAAGCCAAGATGAAAAACTTACCATATCAAACAAAACACAATGAAGGACACCCTAATAGTAATACCACCCACCTATCCATCCAGTGAACATCTATTTTCTCCTAGGTGACACCAGTACTGCCTACAAAGTCAGATCTTACCAACCACAGCAAACGGATCAGCAATCAGGGTGAAACACACACAACTGAAGACATACAACACAAGTTGCTTAGGAACAACAAAAAGGAAGAAAAGTAATGGCAGGACAATTGTGTACCCACAAAACAACACCTTGAGTTTATTACAACCAAAATGATGATGATCAAAGGCCATTGGGTCCACCAGGTCGGAGAGGCTCATCTCTGGCCCGGCGGCTCCACCCGCCCTGGCGGTATGAGTGGATATGTGGCAGGTTGGCAGAGGCCAACCCACCACATTCACAAAGTGGAGGTCTGAACCAAAAGCCTGTTTGTGGGAGGACCGCCAGGGTCAAAATGTGGGCCTATGCCTTTTACCCATGTGTTTTGGTTTGGAGTGTAGTGGATGAAAACCAGGTGCCACAGCAACCCTCCTAGGAATGTCGCTGTAGGAGATAGGACACAACAAGGTCACCATCTTGGGAGTGCTTTTGCCTCATTCCTACAGTCTAGCTGTGATACCCCAGTTTAGTTTAGTTTAGTTTAGTTTAGTTTAGTTTAGTTTAGTTTAGGGGTTTGTTAAGCGAATGGCTACCCGAAGGCCTCCCAGCACTAGAGTGGAACCAGAAAGACAAGGAGGAAACTTATGTTGTGAACAGAAGGGTCTTCAAATTCTTAAGAAAGGAAAATTCAAGGGAAGGTAATTCCAGAGATTTGAGGCTCTAATTGCTAAAGATCAACCACCCCATCTTGCTTTCTTAATGCGTGGAACGTTAATTAGGGAGGCAGTCGAGGATCTAAGAGCCTTTTGAGGGATGTAAGGCGTTGCAATCTGTTTAAGGAAGGCTTGACCCTTATTAAGCAGAGCTCAGTGCAAAGTGCAGAGGGTCTTGAAGTTTAGCCATTTTTCCACAGGCAGCCAGTGAAGGGAATCTAAAACAGGTTTAGCCGACAGGTGTCTGGGAATTTTCATAAGTAGATGTGCTACAGCGTTCTGCACCACCTGAAGTCTTTTGAGTACATATCAAGGTGAACTCAGATAGAGGATATTTCCATAGTCCAGGTGTAAAATTATGAGAGCCTGAGTGATTAGCCTTTTGACTTGAAAAAGAAGTATCCTAAAGACTTTTCTAAGAAATCTTAATAGACTAAAGCAAGTGGCTGCCAGCTATTTAGATTGATAGTCCATAATCAGGTGGGAGTCAAGCCAAAAACCCAAGGACTTTATGTTGCTCTTAGTGGAGTCAGGCCTTCCAACCCATCAGAGAGCAGAGAAGGGGATTTGAGTTGGTCATAATTATCCACCGTAGTTTGGGTGGCTTCAAGATAATTTCTCGCCCCCATTACTCTTAGAAAGTGTTTGAGCATCATCTCAATTTCACTTTCAATCTGTTTTTAATCTTGGTCCTATCCCCTTTCTGTTCATTAAATGAGAATTGCTTGTTAGGATAGAGAACCAATATTATCCTCTCCTGCTCTTGAATCACTATCTACCTGTAGGCTTTAGTCTACCACGGCAGCTCTTCTATAAAAGATCTCCAGCAAAGAGCCCTCTTACGGGGAGCCCGTCAGACATTGCAGCACCGGTCTGACGTGGAGCACCCCAATGATGAAGCATGACATCCGAATGGATGTGTGAGGGCTCTTGCTCGTGAACCACAGGGTTTCCCTTTCTCCTTTCCTTTTACTAGGAACAGTGTATTCATTTTGTCTATATAATTATCCACCAGCATGACTTCTGTCTTTTCTTTGTTCAGCTTAAGTTTACAGCTGGCCATCCATCTAGCTACTGCTTGAAGACAGGGTTTCAGGTTGGGCTCACCTGTCTTAGAGATAGTTGAGAATTAGAAAACCAGCTGTATATTATCAGCATAGGAAACCAGTGACAAGCTGTAAGGTTCCACAGTCTCAGCCAGAGGGGACATACCCTAGAGATGTTACCTTTTCTAGTGTGTTTACCTAAACTTTTATAGCACCTAACAAGCCACAAAGAGGTACCGTTATGGCATTGACCCCGGAGAATGGAGTGATCAAAAGCATTAGGAGCAAAGAAAAGGGGACAGCCATATATTTCTGTGTGTTAAACCTTTGACGGAATTAGTCCTCTACATTGGCAATGCCAGCCTAACTTTGAAAAACATTGACTGTGTACAAAGAGAATAACAGAAGAGGCAGCTTAACTGCAAATTAATTGTAGTGATTTTGTGGGTATGGCACCTACTTTGCAGTGGTATGAAATGGCAGAACTTGTATTACCAAGCTCTATATAAACAAAACCAAATTTTTCCCCAACACGCAATAGAGAAAGAACCCTAGGGAAGAGGATGTGGCATGAGGGCCAGAGTTGCTGACCGTGGAGTGAAGAACACGGTTCAAGTCCCGGTGCTAGCTCAACATCCTGTGATTATGGTCAAATCACTTAATCTCCCTTGCTACCAAAAGTGAATGTGTTCTTGTGTAATGTAGCCAGTGCTCATGTGAAGGGCTGTAATACCTTTGCATCAAGTTTGCGCTATAAATAATTGCAAAAAAAGTAAATAAATAAAGTGCTTCAATACCTTCGTGTTGAAGTCGCTACATACAATTGCAAAAACAAAAATATAAAAAAGACCCCGCAAACATCTTAAAGAAACAGCAAGATGCCCAAAACCAAAGAAAAGGGAGAAACAACATACTACCATGAGCTTGAAGCTGTAAAGCAAAAAACAAAATAGTGCACTACACTAAGGTATCTCGCTGATTGTGCAATGATCCATGTAACAGGTCAGTCTCCATGTTAGTAACAAAACTTCCTGAAGGCGGGACAAACAAAAGTATTTACCAATGACATCAAGGGATTTTTGAAAAGCAGGCATAGGAACAAATGAAAGTGATAGGAGTGGTTAAAGCCCACAGATTATAACATGTCAAGAAGAGCAGCACTTGTGTGCGGCTATGCTCGATCTAAAAAGGAAACTTTATTTGGGAAAACGGGTAGGGTCTGCAGAAGGGGTTAGGTGTTGGGATGTTGGGGAAGTGCTTGTCTTGCCTGTTGGTGCTGATGTTGCTGGTGTGTGGTGTCTGTTTTGCATGTGAGTGTGGGCATTTGCATTTCGTGGGTAATGTGGGAGTGGTGGCTGTGTGTGTGGTTGTTGGGGTGATGTCTGGGGGTATGATGGATGTGGTGGCTGTGTTTGTGGGTGTTGGAGTGGTGTCTGGGGGTATAGTAAATGTGGTGGCTTTGTCTGTGGGTATTGGGGTGGTGTCTGGGGGTATGGTGTGAGTGGTCACTGTGTCTGTGGGTGTTTGGGTGGTCTGGGGGTATGATGTCTGTCGTGTGTGGGTCTGTGAGTATTGAGGTGGTGTCTGGTGGTATGTTGGGTATGGTGGATGTGTCAGTTGGGGATCGTGTGATGTCTGTGGTTATGGCAGTTGTGGTGTGTGGGTTGGTCGGGGTGAGGGTGCTGTCTGTAAAAATGGTGTTGTTGTGGTGTGTGTGACTGTTGAGTGCTTGCATGCTGGTGGTCTTGTGGTGCTTATGTTTATGTGTGTGGCTTGTGTGTGTTGAGGTGGGTGCGTGCAGATGTGTCTTTGTGCTTGGGACGAATAGGGGAATAGGGAAAGTGGATGGGGAAGAGGTAGGTGGTGAGGAGAGGATTGTGGGGGTTGGATGGCTGCTGTCAGTGAGCAGGCCAGTGCCTGCACCTGGATGGCATTCAGAATGGCAGTCTGACCAACAGAGATACCCCTCAAGAGGTCACTAACCTCCTCACTCAGGAAAGCAGAGGTAATAGGGGAGGGGGTGAGGTGCCTGGCGCGAAGGAGATGTCCACCTTCTTCGGTGAGCAGGCATAGCCAAATGGGTGGGGAGCAACAGGGAGGTGGTGATGGAACTGGGGGTGGCGGACAAGAATGGAACAGAAGCAGGTGGTCATGGGTCCACCACCACTAGGGAGTGGCCACTGGAGGAAGAAGCTGAAGATAATGTGCATCCTGTGTCCTCTGTGGCACACCCCTCAACCTCCGGGCCACTGGTTCCCTCCATGTAGGTTGTCCCATGTCTGGAGGTACCTTGGCCAGCTGCTTCTCCACTTAGTTCCACTCTGTGTCTTTCGCTTGCCTGGGATGATGCTGAAATTACAAAGACAAATAGGGTCACTACATGTTCCTGACCACACTTGATCAACAGCTGTGATTAGCAAACATTATCATGACGTACGGTAGCCACCAGCCACAGCTCCATCAAAGTGGCTCCAACATTTGCAACACCATATGCATGCATGGTACATGAAATGTAAACAGTTGCCCACAGGAAATTTAGAATCACAGACAACCCCAGTTTCATGGGTGAAATTGTGCAATCACAGTATCCACTGGATACTAGGAGACCTCATCACCTTCAATGGTTTGCATCATGTAGCATGCCTCAGTCACCTGTTTTCACATAATTGTAGGGCAATACCAAGTTCAATTCCACAGATCCCACACAAGGTCATGCATATAGCTAATCTTTATATACTCAATGCCACATCATGAAGAAATGATGGCCAAATATTCCAGCCATGTTGCCGTTGCTGAAATAAGTAAAGTAGCTGGAAGAAGGTGAGATGGAACCATCCATGTCACACTGGAAAAAATCAACAATGGTCACTTCACTGTATGTACACTGTCTAAATAGACTACTGGAGGGATGATCTAATGTTGCTCAGATAGATAATACATATTGCACAGAAATGTACACTGGAGACAAGATGGGCACAATGGCAAGGAGATTTGTCTACAAAATCCACACCACAATGAATCAGCTAGCCCAGTAGTTCCCAAACCTTTTTGACCTATGGCTCCCTTGATCTATTAGTCATTGGCCGTGGCTCACCATTATCTTATGTTTTTTTGGGCAGGTGGGGGATGTAAGCCTGGCTTTGGGAGTGCTTCCATTTTCCTCCCTGAAAATAGTTGGGATGAAGTTGATGAAGGTATTATAATCATTATGCACTGCAACATCAGTGAGGCAGTTTGGTTTTCCCCTCACCTGTGAAGGATTGCGGAAAACTGTGGCCTTATTAAGGTGTAGTTTGGCGAAACCTGCAGTTTTTGTTTTAATTTTGCCTGACTACACATTTTATACCATCCACCTTCTTTTTCTGAAGTAAGTGTCTGTTGTCTCTAAAATCACCCTTCAAAAAAAGCCCTTCAAGTGGAGGAAAGAAGCCCTGGCAGGATGAAGAGAGAGAGAGAGAAAGGGAGAGGGAGAGAGAAGGGGAGAGAGGTAGGCAGGGGAAGCAAGAGAGAGCAAGAGAGAGAGATTTTGTGTGAGTGTCTGTGTATGTCTCATCTGTCTTCCAGGTTCCCAAACCATCATAAAGCATAAGATTTTCTTAGTGGCGCCATGTGGGTGCATAGCTGCCAAGGTGTCAGACTGCTTATGTGTACCATTTTGGTGTTTTTAGCGTGTGTATGAGTGACATTCTACTGTCAAATGGTTGACACTTTGAGTGACACTTTCTTGCAAGTAAATCAAAGCAGTAAGTAGTACTCGAGTGCTCTCTGCGAATTTTCAATACTTATATCTAGACATATTCCAAAAATGAACACACGCTTGAAAAACGCCAGACCTATTGACATTGCCAATCCTTGATAACAGTAGCCGCTATGTGAATCAAATATTTAAATTTGAAAATATTTGGAGTATGAAAAGATTTAATTGTAAATTAAACATTACTAGGATTTGTGAAAGGGCTAGTGGTCTTCAGAGTTTCTCAATCCGATCACTCCTGTGGTCTCTTTAAAATACTCTCATCTGCTGTGTTTTACCGTTAGCCAATTGCACTGTGTTTTTCCTTGCCTCTGACATCCTCTTCTGCACATCTTAGATGTCTTCCCTTACCTTTTCATCACTGATTTGTTTTACTGTGTCCTAAATAACTACTTGGGTGGCCCCCTTCACCACACAACCACCCACCCTCTCTCCTCACCTGTAAACATATCATTTTCTTTTCATGCTGCCAGTATTTCAACATCTATGTATTACTAATTCAGACACTTTCATGTAAAATAAAAGTTGGAATTGGCACATATGTGAACATCACCCTGCAGAAAGGCCAAGGGGTGGACAGGCTGATCACCTCTTTTTCATTCACGGACAGGCACTGTGAGAAGCTCTGGCCATGAGCTTGAACTGACCTAGACACTATAAATACTCAAAAAAATAACAACATTGTTTGGAAAATTCAAATGCTTTTAGGGAGTGTTTTAAAGTGAAAGTTTTAAAGGTTTGGATTTCCTGATAATGCATCAGGGAAGGAATCGCCTGAAACATAGGTTAGAAAATCTTTCAGAGTGCGACAGGTTCATTTTTCTATCAGACCAACCCACGTGGGGAATGGCCCAAATACCTTGAGTTGGCTCACGTGTCTTATCATGACTGCCATGATAAGAGGTTTCCACAGCATCTTCTGTGCAGGCTGCAGGAGAAGATCTGATTTAGGGGAGATAGTGCCAGGCACCCTGCCACATGCATATACTAGTAGCTGCCCTATAGCATCATGCAGCTGATGTGAGCACAAGCACCATGAAAAAAAAACCAGAAGTAATTTGACTTAAAACATGTGAATATGGAGCGCAAAAATAACATTAAAAATAGTTTTATTGCTGAGTTACATTACTAGAGGCTGATGCTGCCAGTTTCAAATTCGTTTTGGAGCTGAAAGCAAGTATATGATGGTCTGCGACCTGCTCTCTCACCGGAAATACACCGGGGGGTGAGAGGGGCCCCGAGCGGCACTGACCAGGAACAATTGGATAAAATAACTGCAGTACAGCTGGAACCATCACCCGAGGCTGGGCTAACGCTTGATATTATTAGTTTATCTTACTCTGTCACAATTTAGCCACCCCTGGTCCAGTGCTCCAGCACCCCTGGGTGCCTCCGAGGAGCAGGACTGCCAGAGCACAAATTATTTTTGCCACACATCATAGCACAGCAACTGCTGCACAAGCTGCTTTCATTCAGCCTGGAAGCTCCTCTCGTGATCCCGCTCTACCTTGAGGAGCTGTTAGGCCAGTGGTTGTTAAACTGTGTGTGGTGCCCCTGGATAGTATTGACGACACACCAGGGTGCTGCGGCACACAGATTGGGAACCACTGAGCTAGACCCAGGAAAATCACCTCTCTTGATTGATACTCCTGACAATACCATACGCTGATTGCATATGTAAAAGCCAATAGTTCTTTGAATGTTGTAGGACCCCAGGGATTTTCAAGTACCTGTAGAAGGCCCTTAACATGTTGTTCAGTGTGAAGGCATATTACTGTCTCTTATTGTCATGCCAAGACAGATTTCCTTGGATGAATGGTTGTACACAACCACATACGATTCCCACGTCACTTCAAGTCACTCCCCGATGCATGTCAACACTTAGGTAAAGAACCTTCATCACTTAACATGTGCTAAGCATGTTGCTAAATAATTCTACATCAATGGCATGGAAATACACATTGTGGGTAAAAACTGTAGTTCTACCTGTCATGCCCTTCATTGCTACTGCAGTTGTATATGCCAAATTGCATGGAATGATGGCTCATGTCCACAGATATATCATTGTAGGGCTGTAAAATCTACTTGCCTAGATATATGATTGCTACACTAGGAGGATCTAGGCCTTATCACACATTACACAACACAAAGTTATTCTGAAATACATCAGTACTCCTCTACACTACCTGAATGATGTACATCCCATGTATGGCACATCAAATTTGACAACTGGCACCCAAAAAGTCTAACTGACATGCAGAGGCAGATTTTAGCCTACGAGGAAGGAAAGGATCAATCAATCAATCAATCACTGCATTTGTAAAGCGCGCTACATACCCGCGAGGGTCTCAAGGCGCTGGGGAGGGGGGGTGCTACTGGTCGAAGAGCCAGGTCTTGAGGAGTCTTCTGAAGGCCAGCAGGTCCTGGGTCTGTCGTAGGATGGTGGGGAGAGTGTTCCAGGTCTTTGCGGCGAGGTAGGAGAAGGATCTACCGCCGGCGGTGGTTTTTCGAATACGGGGGACTGTGGCGAGGGCGAGGTTGGCTGAGCGGAGACTTCGGGTGGGGATGTGGAAGCTGAGTCGTTGTTGAGGTAGGTGGGTCCGGTATTGTGCAGTGCTTTGTGTGCGTGGATCAGGAGCTTGAAGGTGATCCTTTTGTTGACGGGGAGCCAGTGCAGGCCTCTCAGGTGGAGTGTGATGTGGCTGCGGTGGGGGACATCGAGGATGAGTCGGGCCAAGGCATTCTGGATGCGTTGGAGTCGTCTCAGGAGCTTGTTTGTAGTTCCTGAGAAGAGGGCGTTCCCGTAGTCGAGTCTGTTGGTGATGAGGGCCTGGGTAACGGTTTTTCTCGTGTCGAGGGGGATCCATTTGAAGATCCTGCAGAGCATACGGAGGGTGTTGAAGCAGGACGCGGAGACGGCATTGACTTGCCTGGTCATGGAGAGAGTGGAGTTGAGGATGACCCCCAGGTTGCGTGCGGTGTCCGTCGGTTCCAGGGCTGTGCCTAGTGACGTGGGTCACCAAGAGTCGTCCCAGGCTGATGGGGTGGGTCAGAGAATGAGGACCTCCGTCTTGTCTGAGTTCAGCTTCAGTCTGCTGTCCTTCATCCAGTCGGCTACGGCCTTCATTCCTCGGTGGAGGTTAGCTTTGGCGGTGTGGGGATCTTCGGTGAGGGATATGATCAGCTGGGTGTCGTCGGCGTAGGAGATGATGTTGAGGTTGTGTTGTCATGCGACGTGGGCCAGGGGGGCCATGTAGATATTGAACAGTGTCGGGCTGAGGGAGGATCCCTGTGGGACGCCGCAGATGATCTCAGTGGTTTTGGAGCGGAAGGGTGGGAGGTGGACGCTCTGGGTTCTGCCGGAGAGGAAGGATGTGGTCCAGGCCAGGGTCTTCTCTTGGATACCGGCGTCATGTAGGCGTGCTGATAGGGTGCGGTGGCAGACCGTGTCAAAGGCTGCTGATAGGTCCAGGAGGATGAGGGCGGCTGTTTCTCCTTTGTCCATCAGGGTCCGGATGTCGTCAGTGGCGGCGATGAGGGCGGTCTCGGTGCTGTGGTTACTGCGAAAACCGGATTGGGAAGGGTCCAGGATGTTGTTAACTTCGAGGTAGCGGGTCAGCTGTTTGTTGACAATCTTCACGGTCACTTTTGCCGGGAAAGGGAGCAGGGGGATGGGCCGGAAGTTCTTGAGGTCCTTGGGGTCCGCTTTGGGCTTCTTCAGAAGGGTGTTGATCTCGGTGTGCTTCCAGCTTTCTGGGAAGGTTGCTGTCTCGAAGGAACAGTTGATTGTTTTCCGGAGGTGGGGCGCAATGGTTGCGCTGGCTTTGTTGAAGATGTGGTGAGGGCAGGGGTCTGATGGGGATCTGGAGTGGATGGAGTTCATGGTTTTGATGGTGTCTTTGTCGCTGACGCTGGACCAGACGGTCAGGCGACTGGTGCGAGTGGTAGTCGCAGCGGTGGTGGACTCGGTGGTGGGTGCGGGGGGTCGGAGTTGAAGCTGTCGTGGATGTCGGTGATCTTGCGGTGGAAGAAGGTGGCCAGGGAGTCGCACAGGTCTTGAGATGGCGGGATGTCGTTGGTGTTGGAGCTGGGGGTGGAGAGTTCTTTCACGATGCTGAAGAGCTCTTTGGTATTGTGTGCGTTGTTATCTAGGCGGTCCTTTAAGGCGGTCTTCTTGGCGGTCCTGATGAGTTGGTGGTGTCTGCGGGTGGTGCTCTTGAGGGCTGTGTGGTTGTCTGGTGTTCGGTCGTGGAGCCATTTCTTCTCCAGCTTCCGACAGGTGTGCTTGGAGATCCGGAGGTCCTCGGTGAACCAGGCGGCTTTCTTGTTGGTGTGGTTGGTTGTAGAGGTCTTGAGAGGGGCGAGGGTGTTGGCGCAGTCGTTGATCCACTGTGTGAGGTTGGTTGTGGCGGTGTCTGGGTCGGTGGGTGGTCTCAGGGCGAGGGCGGTAGTCAGTTGGTCCTCAGTGACCTTGCCCCAGCAGCGGCGTGGTAGCTGTTGGGTGCGGTGGTGTGTAGTGGGTTTTCTGAAGGTGAAGTGAACGCATCTGTGGTCGGTCCAGTGTGGTTCGGTGGTGTGGTTGAAGGAGACGTGGGGGCTTGCGGAGAAGATGGGGTCGAGCGTGTGTCCAGCAGCGTGAGTAGGTGTCGTTACGAGCTGTTTGAGTCCGAGATTGGCGAGGTTGTCGATCAGGGCGGTGGAGTTGGCGTCGTTGTTGTTCTCGAGGTGGAAGTTCAGGTCCCCGAGGAGGATGTAGTCCGTGGAAGCGAGGGCGTGGGTGCTGATGAGGTCGGCAATGGTGTCACTGAACTGTGGGCGGGGTCCGGGAGGTCTGTAGATGAGAGAGTTCCTCTGAGGGTGGTGTTGGGGTCGGTGTGGATCTGGAAGTGCATGTGCTCGGCGGTGGTGAGGGTGTCATCGGTGTTCGTTGAGATTTTGATGGAGTCTTTGTGGATGATGGCGATTCCTCCTCCCACTCCGTTGGTGCGGTCTCTGCGGGAGATCTTGTAGCCCTGTGGGATGGCTATGGCGATGTCTGGTGGTGAGGTGGCATTCAGCCAGGTCTCAGTCAGGAAGGCGACGTCGGGGCGGTGGAGTCTAGGAGGTCCCAGAGTTCGATGGCATGCTTGCGAGCGGAACGGGTGTTGAGGAGGATGCAGCGGAGGTGGTTGGGCTCTCTGGCTGGTGGTGTGGAGGGTTGGATGCTGGTGAATCTGCAGTTCCGGCAGGTGAAAGGCCCCTGGGTGCATTTCGGGGTGGCCCGGTAGCAGGGTGGTCTCATCTGGTGTTGAGTGCGTGGAGGGTGCTTGCGTCGTAGTGCAGTCTGGCATTGCGGGGGTGCTGGTTCCAGGGGTTCTGGTGCTGGGTGCGGTCCAGGCTCGGACTGGCGCAGACGGGCTTGCCTTAGGCACGCCTTCGGCGCGCCAGCGGCGCTCCCGCTGCGCGCGGCCTCCATATGAGGGCAGAGGGTGGGAGGAGCAGCTGGGAGGTGGAGTGGGGCGGCCAATGGGAGTGAAGGGGGCGGGGCAGCAGGGGCTCAGCGGCGAGGGAAAAACCCAGGGAAAACCCGGGGAAAAAACGGCGGGGAAAAGACGGCGGAGAGGGACAACAGAGCACAGGGGTACAGAAAGCAAAACACAGGGGCACAGAATGAAAAAACAAAGTGGCACAGAAGCCAAGCGTAGGGGTACAGAATAAAAAAGGGAGCTAGTAGTCAGGCGGCAAAAGCAGCAATGGAGGTTCAACCCACAGGGGGCTGCGTGGCAGATGGGGGGAGCGACCTGCCTGGTGACAGGGTCAAAGGTCGCTCCAAAGGATGGTGTTGAACAGAGTCAAATATGACAATGAGGCTCTTATCTGCTCCTCTGGTAAGCAAAGAGCTGACCAGGAGAAGGACCTCCTCAATGAGCCTATCTAGCTCCTCAGGAGAAGGCAGGGACCTGTTCACCTGCTTGGCCTGGTATTATTGCTCCCAGAGGCAGCACACAGCATCTGAAGTGGTGGAGGTGTTGAAGGCAGCAGTGTCAGGAGTCAAGTTGCAAAAGGCTGCTTACATGTATGCCATACACGTGGTTATCACCACCGACGTCCACAGCCTATGGCTGTGTCTGCCACAGTTTGAACTGCACACCGTGCGATCAACTTCTGCTGGCAGACACAGGCAGTTCCTAATGTCAAGTGACGGAGTTCAGGCATCCTCCATTTTGGCAGTTGGAAATATTTTATTGGGCCCTGATAAATGTGTCACAACACCAACATATGTGACGGATCATCACAAACATTCTAAAGAGGCCTTGTTGTGTAGGGTATACTACAAAATCACCAGTGTAGTGTGTTGCTGGGCCCAGCTGGCATATGCACTGTCCACTGATGCTGATGGTATTTTTGGTGGTCGGAACAGACTTAAATTTCAAGGGGCATTTGAGGAGCAGCTAGTTGGATGTTGCCGAAACCCATGCTTTGGACCCATGTGCTGGCAACCATGGGGGTCACGTTTGACCCTTGTGTATTGGATGTAATGTATTTCCTGAAATACTTTGTCATATTATTTTGTTGCTATACATCATGTATGTTGGAGTGGACACAGTGACTAATGCTCCAACTCATGTATTTTCACACATGGGTACCTTAGGAGAGGGAGGAGGCAACAACCTCCAATGTATTATTCTTTGCCAGACCTTTAAACCAGAGAAGAATGTCACATCATCAAACAGTACCTTCTAAATAGGCAACAATTGTTGATTTTTGTCATCAGTTGGAGCCAGATGTGATGCATGAAAACAGTAATCCAGCATGCGTACCACCCATTATTCATCTCATGGCAGTATTACACTTTTTGGACACAGGGTCCTTCCAATATACAGTGGCCATATCTGGTGGCATGTCCCAATCTATGTTCAGTCTTGTGTTAAGAGATGCGCTATCAGCAAAGATGAAACACATTGACAGCTATATCAGGTTGCCCAGACATGAGGATTTAGCCATGGTGGGAGCCATTGATGGCACATATGTTGTCTTGGTGCCTCCACAGGCCAGTGAACAAGTGTGTCACAACAAGGCAGGTAGCGGAGCGAGCTTTTGGGCTTCTGAATGCCAGATTTTGCTGTCTGGACAGGAGTGGGGCAGCCCTCCTCTACTCACCAGGGAAAAGGTTGGATCACTGTGGCATGCTGTATGCCCCATAACATCACCCTGCAGAGGAATATCCCTTACATCATAGAGGAGGAGCCTGCGGTGCCACTAGGTGAGATTCCTGAAGTGCCAAATGAAGATGATAGTGGTGAAGAGGAATGAGCTGACTTGCAACAAGATCTCATCGACATCTTCTTCTCATGAGTGTAAGTATGTCATGAGATGTCATGACTTTGACCGTACAATGAACTGTAGTTGTGATAATGTGTGGTGTTAATTCTTGGAAATAGTTATGGAGCTAATGCTCAGGCAAAATCAGACAAGTGGTGTTTGATGAGGTAGCTTTTGACACACCCACATCTTGATGATGTTATCTTGTTTGTGTCAGGTTTACTGTAATGTACTTTGTTCTCCAGATGCTTGCTAAGTGACGTGTCATATGTATGGTTTCATACCTACACTTTTGTTCTTTGTTCAGGTACCCTCACCATGACATCTTCATGTGGGCATTTCAGAGCTGTGACATTGGCAGCTATGTGATGCTGCTTGGACATATGAAGTGGACATGGATTGTTCTAGGGAATGTAGGTCATAGACTTTGGGTGTAAAAGACCTGTGCCAAGACAGCTTACATGGTAATAGGATGGAAGTTTAGAAGACTACATTGGACTTGTTCCTTGTAGTGTGGTGGCCCTGATGCATCATGTGTGTCATCATGTGCTTTAGTCGTAGGCCAAAATCATTTAGTTTCCTTTTACAAGGGCTAACCACTCCTTTGGTATGAGCTGTATGTAGCTGTTGATGTGTTTCATCATTGTAGGCTATAGTGCCCGTGACATATCACTGACATTTGTTTGTGTCATACCACCAGATGCAGAATCTCTGGTTTGTAATGACCCTGTGATCAGAAATTGTTGATCTGCCATTTGTCTGAGTCTTGCATTACATGATGTTGGATTCCCTTTGTGTGGTAGGTGATATATATTCAGCTGATGACATCAACCGCTTTAATGTTTGCCTATTCTTCAGGATAATGTCTGATGAACCCCTTCCTTCCATAGTCTGGAGGTCTGTACCTGTACATTTGATCATTTACCCAGTATGATTCAATCATGCATGATTTTTCTATGTTTCAGACATATTGACAGCTTATGCACTGAACAATGAAATAACATTTCTTCTTTGAGAAGACACTTGTATATATGTGTTTGTGTGGAATAGTTGTAATCCTGAGCTGGACACTATGTACATGCAGCATATCCCTGCTTGCACAGGTACCTTGGATCATCAGCATGTGGTTCACATAGTTTGACATATCTATATGTCTAAATGTAAAAGTTAGGATAGCAGATAATGAGTTTGTGACGGGGGAATTGATTGCAATGCTGCTACATATTTGTGACAGAAATAAACAAAATGTAAAATGAAGGGGTCAGTCATTGTGAATAAAATCATTGGAGTAGATGCCACACCATTGGAAGTCCAAAGTCCAGAGTATTCCTCCCATTAGAAATGGTATGGGTTTCGGGATCAGTCCACAGAATGTATGTGTGACACACAAAGGAGGAAATTAAGGAAGAGATTTATTGCTGGCAGTTGTGGGCGTCCTACCAACCGCACCTCCTGGATTCTTTGCTGGAGAGGCAGGGGTGTCTGTGGGTGGTTGTGCTTCTGGTGGGGCCTCCCTTCCTGTGGCTGCCGCAGATGTACTTTGGCGCAATGTAGTTGACACACAGGAATGGGTAGATCATGGGGTGAAAGCCCTGCTCAGGGTGGTGTTGATTTCCCTCAGTAACCCTGTTAGGGTGTACATTTCGTCATTATGGGCATCAATTTATTTCAATCATGACTCTCTGAAGCTGCTTCATTTCCCTGAGTTCAGTCAACATCTGGCCTATTACACCTTGGGACTTCTGATCTTCAAGATGTGGCTGATGGTGTCCTGGCCGACAGCAGCCCTAGTGGTCTCATTCCTCTGGCCCACAGCATCCCTCCCATGCACGCTATCCCTACAAACCTGTGCCCTTGGCTCAGGGTGCCCTCTCCAACTGGGTCCTGGACGCTAAGTGTCCGGATTTTTGAGTTACACCTCAGGATCCAAGACTTAGTGGAAACTAAGCACACAGGTTGGGGGGTGCATCGTTGCTTGGGAAGTTGATGCAACAGGGCTGGGAGGTGACGTTGTGGCCACAGTGAGATCACTGTTGCTGTCTAATCAGATTGCCTGGATGGGCTAGGGCCATCCTTAATGTCCACAAGTCCAGGAGTGTCGTCATCACAGAGGGCTTAATTCAGGGTGGTAGGAGTGTATGTTCGGTGAAGTCCATGTGCCTAGTGGCAGCTCGACCTGTTGATAAAGAAAGTACATTGTTACTGGTTGAAGTGTGACATCTACCTCCAAAGGTTTTGAGTTGCAGTAAGCAGAGGCATTGGACATTCTTCAGTTTTAGGTTAGCCTATTGTGCCATGTTACCATGGTATTGGAGTTTTTGTCATAATGTGTGAAGCTTGCCTAAACTATTTGACTCAAGCAGCTCATGAGATATCAGATACTCTGGGTATTGAATGTTGGTGAACTACATGAACAACAAAATGGCAAAAGCTGAACTGGGAGCATGCAGGACATTGCAGTTTTGCAATCGTTTTTGTATGGTGGCTTAACAGACTCCACTATTCCTGTGAAACCCTAAAGATACAGGATGGCCAAAACCTTCTCCTCCCAGGGAAAGAGCCTTAATAGGGTACTGGAAGGGCCACCGCCAGTCTGGTTGGCCTCCATCTGTTGCCTGGAGGCCAGGGAGCACACCTTGGCCCTCCACCTCTTTCTAATGTCCTCCTTTGTGCACAGGGTGGTGCCTACAGCATTCAAACTGTTGATGATCCTTTGCCACAGTTCCATTTTCCTACTGAGAGGAGTATGCTGGTCTTGGTCTCCAAACAACTGGGGCTCTTTTATTATGATTTCCTCCGTCATGACTCTTAACTCATCTTCAGAAAAACAGGGTTTTTTGGTATGTGACATGGTGGACAAATAAAGTGGTTGAAAGGAACTTACTCAACAAGTGCAATACAGAGTGAATGGATAAAAGTGTGTGTAAGGTGTTAAATGGGATGGTGAAAAAGGGGTGCCTAATCAAGGGAAAATTTAACAAATGGTGGTCTGTGTTCTTTGTGTTTCAGTGGAGATGCAAAGGACTGTGGTCTGGGAAGGGATGTGTTTTATAGTATGATTTGCAGGTGTGTCAACTGGAGCAATGTGTGTCAGCTGTGTTATTTTTTAATTCATCAAATGTGCCCTTTGCCTGTTACTTTGCTGAACGCAGACTGCGGTGGTCGAACGCCAGTGGCTAACCACAGCAAGGGGACTGCCACAGTGACTGTGTGTTTGAGATAGACTCAGTGGTTGGATGCGGCACTGATGGCACTGGAGGTTGGACCACCTAGACAGAATACGGCTCAGTGGCTGTCTGTCTGTTTTTTGGCTTGGTGGGCGGCAGTTCTGCCTGTTTCCATCTTAATACAGCACGCAGTCTTTTTAGGACCACCAGCATAGCGGTCCAGCGGTCCAACTTCAATACTTGTAATCAGGCCCTAATTCTTTTTAAATACTAAGTCATGCCTTTCATCACTCTGCAATGACCCCGCCGCTTTCCCATTCTTTGAAGATTAGGTGTTAAGGGAATTCATAGATGTATGTTGCATCGTTTATATTGATGACATACTAATCTACTCTAACTCAATGTTGGGACATGTCCAACAGATCAGAGCACTACTCCAGCAACTCAAAAAACATAGGTGGTCATTCCGACCTAGGCGGGCGGCGGTTGCCGCCCGCCCTTCGGAAGCCGCCTGAATACCGCCCGCGGTCAATAGACCGCGAGGGGTATTCTGACTTTCCCGCTGGGCCGGCGGGCGATCTGATTCAGATCGCCCGCCGGCCCAGCGGGAAAGCGCCTTCCACAAGGAAGCCGGCTCGGAATCGAGCCGGCGGAGTGGAAGGCGTGCGACGGGTGCAGCAGCACCCGTCGCGCTTTTCAGTGTCTGCATCGCAGACACTGAAAAGCCTAGTTGGGCCCTGTTAGGGGGCCCCTGCAGTGCCCATGCCATGGGCATGGGCACTGCAGGGGCCCCCAGGGGCCCCAAGACGCCCGTTCCCGCCGGCCAGGTTCTGGCGGTAAGAACCGGCAGAGCCAGGCCGGCGGGAAGGGGGTCGGAATCCCCATGGCGGCGCAGCATGCTGCGCCGCCATGGAGGATTCCCCAGGGCAGCGGGAAACTGGCGGGAGACCGCCAGTTTTCCCTGTCTGACCGTGGCTTTAGCGCCGCGGTCAGAATGCCCTTAGGGGCACCGCCGGCCTGTCGGCGGTGCTCCCGCGCCCGTTGGCCCTGGCGGATTGTATCCGCCAGGGTCAGAATGAGGGCCATAATGTCTATGTCAAATTGGAAAAGAGTATGTTTCATACCACAGAAGTAGAATTTTGGGGGCACATTGGCATGGATAACAGAAAAATAGACTCCATCTTGGCAGGGGTTTCAAACTCTAAAACAGCATTTCACCACTTTACCTGTTCTGGCCCATCCCAGTCCAGAATGGCCTTAAGTGTTAAGGGCAAACAATTCCCAAACTGCTTTAGGTGGCATTTTGTCTCGGGAAGGCACCAGGATAACTTCATCCCATAACCTACCACTCCTGAAAACTGCTTCCCGCAGAATATAATTACACTATTGTGAATCATGAGTTGTTGGTCATTAGAACTGCATTTGAGGAGTGGTTTCACTGTTTATAGGGTGCCAAACATCCATTGACCATATACACAGATCACAGAAATGTACAGTTCTTATGCTCAGTTAGTGCTCTAATTGCTCGTCAGCTAAGGTGGACACATCTTTTCATTGGCTACAATTTTGTAATCCCCTTCTAATCAGGGAAGAAAAATGCCAAAGCTGATGGTCTTTCCAGAATAAGAGAAGACGATGACTCACATACCTTATGGGAACCTAAACGTATTTTGCCAGATAGTTGTTTTCAGGGTCTTGTTTTGACATCTACTTTTTTACCCGAGCTACAAAAAGGTATAAGTAGCAAGACACAAGAAGAGTGGGCAAATTGTAACCCAGAACTCTTGTTTCCAAGATGGCCTTCTGTTTAAAGATAAAGGATGGTATCTTTCCACTAAAGAACACAAACATCAGACATTATACCTCTGTCACTTTCATCTCCTGATCAACCACCCAGGGTATCATATGACCTTGAAACACTTGCAAAGACACTTCTGGTGGCCATCAGTGTCCAAGGATACACAATATTATCTATGTCAATGCTTAATATGTGCTCAAGTTAAAAATCTCACATGTACCCCCAAGTGGTTTTATGTATTCAATACCTGTGCCCCCAGTGCTATGGCACGCAGTGTCCTTAGATTTTGTGCTTGAGCCAAAAGCCAAGACTGGATTTACTACCATTCTTATCATTGTAGACCATTTGTTCAAAAAGGCACATTTGGTGCCCTTTAAACCCTCTGCAACAGAACTGGCTCCCATTTGTATGTCCCATGTAGTAAGTTTACATGGAATGCCATATGTCTTGGTCAGAGATCGGGTTTCAAATTTGTATCCCATTTTTGGAAAGATCTATGTAAATCTTTGGGCATGAATATGCATCTCTCTTCTGCTTACTATCCCCAGACAGAAGTTCAAGCAAAAAGAGCAAAACAAAACATGGAACAATTTCTAAGATGTTTACTCCTCATCGTGGAAAAGGAATAGTCTGAATTGTTATGGGTAGTAGAATTCGCTTACAACAAAACAGAACACACATCCCTAGGTATGTCCCTTTTCTATTGCCTGCAAGATGACCATCTAAAATGATCCTTTGGGATACACCATAAATTATGAAAATGCCAGCTTTCCATGATTTCCATACTACTTTTCATGCTCTATGGAAACAGGATTGGTTCTAATTGGTTAAGGCGAAAGAAGCTTTCAAACCAATCGCAGACACACACCATAAGGCGAAACCCACACAAGCAGTTGGAGACAAAATATGTTTGTCCATAAAAAAAACTTGCATCTTAATGGTTTAAAGATGTTATTGCCAAGATATTTGGGTTCCGTCTCTATTACTAAAGTTATCATTGAAGTAGCAGTGTGTTGGAAAATGGCTCCCTCTGAAGAGTCATCCCAAACTTTTTACCTTCATCCTCCTTTTTCGCTGAACTCATTTGTTTGGGCTTTAGGACTCACGCACGTTACCACCGCTAACCAGCCTATGTGTGCATTTTTCACTGCCATATCAACTTGACATTTAATACCGCTTGCCAAGTTTTAATCTCCCCTTTTATTACATATAAGTCACCCTAAAGTAGGCCCTATGTAGCCCATAACTCCCAAATTAATTTTTCACTACTGTGAGGCATTCTCCTCACATAGGTTAACATTGGGGTTCCTTATTTCGTTTGATAAACTGTCATTCCTAAATGAAAAGGAGTGGCTATATCATGTTTGTTACCTATGGAGTTATAATGACAAATCCTCTTTAATGGTAAAGTCAAATGTTATCAATACAATTTGGAAATTGCAATTTTTAGAGTTGGCATTTTCTTACTCTTAGCCTTGTGTGCCCGCAGCCTTTCTCCAAAACATGTTTGAGTGGGGTGACAGCTACTTTCCTGCATTACCTCTACACAGCCTCACAAAAAGGAAGGGTTGGTGTGACTAAATGGCCATCTGCATATTGGTGGGTCATCCTGGGCAAGATGGGAGGGAGGACCTTACACTTACACCTGAATACGCATGGTCGTGGTCCCAAACAAGGTAATCCTTAACCCCCTGTAGTGAGTCTAGAGCTATGACGAGAAGAAAGGACCACTGTGCTCTTCAAAGACCCTTCTATGAAGTCACCTCTACTTCAAAGACACAACTCGGTATAAGTACTGGACCTCAGACATCACCAACACAGTACACTTTTGGACATGTGGATATTCTGCCAGGAAGAAGTACTGTTGTGCTGCTACAAGGAACACCACTCTGCTGAGCTGACACTCTGCTGGACTCCTGCTTTGCTGAGCTGACCTGATGCCTGCTGCCCTCTTACTTGAAAAAGACAAGAACTGGACCTGCATCTCCACATCCCAGAACCAAAGTGACTCCAGGGGCTTGCTAGCTTGTCTCCTGTTTTTTGAAGTCTCAGGGACACAAAAGACTCACAAACACTCCTGCTACAACTTCTGGACCCTCTTCAACCAGCTCCTGGCCCACAAGAGGTGCCCCTCCAGTCCTGGGACCTTGCAAATGGTTTTGTGGCTCCTGAACAAGCTTTTGGGCTCTTCGCGACTGCGAAAGGACCTGCTCGGTACCAGAGGGTGTGGACAGGTTAATTTATGGTGTGTATCTGACTTACCCTGAATAGGATTGTGGTTCCTGCTGGGACAGGCTGCATACCTCTGCCAACCAGAAACCCAATTTCTATCATAGTGGAACTATCCCACTCTCTGCCATTAAAATACACCCAGATTTCAAAGATTCTCTATGAAAAAGGTACACCCAGATAGCCAGTCTAATACACTAACCTCCTCTCACAATAAATAATTATGAAGAGTATGATGTCTGTGACATATTGGATTCTCATAGGACCCCAGGGAGGCTGTATTACTTCATGCATTGGAAGGGTTATGGCCTGGAGAATGGTCCTAGGAGCCCTTCTCCCACGTTCTACATTCTCCCTGCTTAGTTCAGGGCGTCCATGCCCAACATCCATTGAAGCCACGCCTGGCCTCCCCTGTGTTGGGGCTTCTGTCTGAGGGGAGTAGGATGCTGTCATGGGTCCAGATCCCAGTCCATTCACACTGTGATCACAGGATAAATGGGATAAGTTGGTATGCTATGGGTTTGGCGCATAGTGTGCATTATGTTCATATTCTTTTTACTGTGCACTAGAAGTTATTTTGGGGGTCATTCTGACCCTGGCGGCCGGTGGCCGCCAGGGCCACCGACCACGGGAGCACCGCCAACAGGCTGGCGGTGCTCCAACGAGCATTCTGACCGCGGCGGTTCAACCGCGGTCAGAAGCGGAAAGTCAGCGGTCTCCCGCTGACTTTCCGCAGCTCGTTTGAATCCTCCATGGCTGTGGAGCGCGCTCCGCAGCCATGAGGATTCTGACCCCCCCTACCGCCATCCTGTTCATGGCGGGAAAGCCGCCATGAACAGGATGGCGGTAGGGGGGGTCGCGGGGCCCCTGGGGGCCCCTGCCGTGCCCATGCCAATGGCATGGGCACGGCAGGGGCCCCCGTAATAGGGCCCCGCAAAGTATTTCAGTGTCTGCCTTGCAGACACTGAAATACGCGACGGGTGCCACTGCACCCGTCGCACCTTCCCACTCCGCCGGCTCGATTACGAGCCGGCATCCTCGTGGGAAGGGAGTTTTTCCCTGGGCTGGCGGGCGGTCTTTTGGAGACCGCCCGCCAGCCCTGGGAAAAACTCATAATACCCTCCGCGGTCTTCTGACCGCGGAGCGGTATAATGGGGGCGGAATTCTGGCGGGCGGCCTCCGCCGCCCGCCAGAATCAGAATCACCCCCTTTGTGTCCCATATTCTCAGCCTGCGAGCTCAGTGTCACAATGTACGCTATACCTTGTACCCATATCTTGTATTGTGCCATGCTTGTGATCTCAGCTTCCCTCCCTATCCCCAGAGGGAAAAGTAAGGCCCATATTTATACTTTTTTAGTGCTGCATTTGTGCCGCTTTTTGACGTACAAGTGGCACAAACTTACATAACACAATTGTATTTTGTAAGTTTGCACCGCTTTTGCGTCAAAAAGTGATGCAAATGCGGCGCACAAAAAGTGTAAATTTGGGCCTAAGCTTTATAAAAATTTCAAAGTCTTATGTGCCTTGGGAGATGATAACCTGTACATGTGGAGAATTGCCAAGATCCCACAAGATCTTGGCAAGTTTGTGGCGGTATTTATACTGTGCCCTAGGCTATGAGGCTTGTTTTGCCTCAAGGATTCTCCTGAGGGAGCAGCTCCTATTTGTCAATGTGCAAGAAACAAAGAAACAGAAAAGACTGGAATTTACCCTCGCCAATGCTCCAGAATTCCTCTCGCTGCCACAGCGTTCAGCATTCAAAATCTGAAAAGAAAGATCTCAAAAGGGGTAATTTTAAAGGTACTGCTTTCTATCTTCAAATACAATGTCGAAAAAGTGACGCACATGAGAGCTTCACAGATTTGACGGGCACAGGATCCTTGCTATTAAAGTGAGGTCAGTGACTAAATTGCGTGTCAAGGGTTATGCGCATAAGAGTTTGACAGCACAAGTTTCGTAGAACAACAGTGACAAAGGCCCTGCGTAATTTCCATAACAGAAAATACCTGGTGCTACATAAGAATGTTTGCAGGTTCAAACCCCTGCAAGGTTAAAAGACCATTAACCCCTACGGTGCCTTGGACAAGGTGATCTCGTCCAAGGCACCCGGGAACCTCATCCTGCACCCATGGGCTCGCCACCCAACCCCCCGTGGTGGATGGAAGGGGAAGCCCTTCCCCTTCCAACCCCGATCCCCCCCACCACCCCTCTGTGACGTCAGCGCGCATCGTGAAAGAGAAATGCAAAGCATTTCTCTTTCGATCACGTGGAGGAGGCCAGAGAGGCTTCAAAGGGAAGGAAAAGAATTTCCTTCCCTTTGAAGTCTCTCCGAGCGTTTGCAAAGCCGGATTGCAAAGCAAACCGGCTTTTGAAACGCCCACTAGACACCAGGGATTTTATTTGATTTTAGAAATTGGCAATAAGGGAGCGACCCCTTGGGCAAGGGTCGCTCTCGGGGGGGGGGCATTTTTTTTTAAGCCCTTTTCTGCCCCCCTTTTTTTTTGCACCAATGTCACGCCGGGGGAGCGACCCCGTGGGCAAGGGTCGCTCCTGGGGGGGGGTTGGGGGTGGCAAATCCCTTAGGAGCCAGGGCAAAAAAAAAATGTGTGTTTTTTGTTGTTGTTTGTTTGTTTTTTTAGAGATGGGCATTAGGCAAGGGTCGCTCCCCTGGGGGGCAAATTGTATTTAGACCATTTCTGCCCCCCATGGGGGCAGATCGCCCCGATTTTAGGTCAATCTGCCCAAAAGAAGGCAGAAACCACTAGGCACCGGGGATCTTTTTTTTGCGCCAATGTCACGCAAGGGGAGCGACCCCGTAGGCAAGGGTCGCTCCCAGGGGGAGCCTGGGGGGGTGGGGGGTAAAATTTTAAATTTATTTTAGGCCGTTTATACCCCCCTGGGGGCAGATGGGCCTATTGTTATTAGGCCGATCTGCCCCCAGGGGGGGCATAATCCTCTAGGCGCCAGGGCAAATTTTTCTTTGAGGTTTTTTTTTTTTTTTTTTTTTTTTTTAGAGATGGTGACTGACCCATTAGGCAAGGGTCGCTCCTCTGGGGGGCAAATTGTATTTAGACCATTTCTGCCCCCCCTTGGGGGCAGATCGGCCGACTTTAGGTCAATCTGCCCCCAAGGGGGCACAAACCACTAGGCATCGGGGATTTTTTTTTTGCGCCAATGTCACGCAAGGGGAGCGACCCCGTAGGCAAGGGTCGCTCCCAGGGGGAGCCTGGGGGGGTGGGGGTAAAATTTATTTTAGGCCATTTATGCCCCCCTGGGGGCAGATGGGCCTATTGTTATTAGGCCGATCTGCCCCCAGTGGGGGCATAATCCTCTAGGCGCCAGGGCAAATTTTTTTGTGTGTTTTTTTTTTGTTTGTTTGTTTTTTTAGAGATGGGGAGCGACCCATTAGGCAAGGGTCGCTCCCCTGAGGGGCAAATTGTATTTAGACCATTTCTGCCCCCCCTGGGGGCAGATCGGTCGATTTTAGGTCAATCTGCCGCCAAGGGGGCAGAAACCACTAGGCACCGGGGATTTTTTTTTTGCGCCAATGTCACGCAAGGGGAGTGACCCCGTAGGCAAGGGTAGCTCCTGGGGGGGAGGGTTTGGGAGGGTGGGGGGTCAAATTTATTTTAGGCCATTTCTGCCTGGGTGGAAGGACATTTGTGTCTCCTCTCAGATTCCAGAACTTTCTGTCACCGAAATGAGAGGAAAAAGTGTTTTTTGGGCCAAATTTTGAGGTTTGCAGAGCCCCACAAGTCACCCCATCTTGCATTCCCCTAGGTCTCTAGTTTTAAAAAATGCACAGGTTTGGTAGGTTTCCCTAGGTGCCGGCTGAGCTAAAGGCCAAAATCTACAGGTAGGCACTGTTTTCTGTGAAAAAATGTGATGTGTCTGCGTTGTGTTTTGGGCCATTTCCTATCGTGGGCGCTAGGTCTACCCACACAAGTGAGGTACCATTTTTATCGGAAGACTTGGGCGAATGCTGGGTGGAAGAAAATTTGTGGCTCGTCTCAGATCCCAGAACTTTCTGTCACCGAAATGAGTGGAAAACGTGTTTGTTTAGCCAAATTTTGAGGTTTGCAAAGGGTTCTGGGTGACAGAACCTGGTCAGAACCCCAGAACTCACCACATCTTGGATTCCCCTAGGTCTCTAGTTTTAATAAATGCACAGGTTTGGTAAGTTTCCCTAGGTGCCGGCTGAGCTAGAGGTCAAAATCTACAGGTAGGCACTTTGCAAAAAACACCTCTGTTTTCTGTTAAAAATTGTGATGTGTCCATGTTGTGTGTTGGGGCATTTCTTGTCGCGGGCGCTAGGCCTACCCACACAAGTGAGGTATCATTTTTATCAGGAGACTTGGGGGAACGCTGGGTGGAAGAAAATTTGTGGCTCCTCTCAGATTCCATAACTTTCTGTCACCGAAATGTGAGGAAAACGCGTTTTTGTAGCCAAATTTTGAGGTTTGTAAAGGATTCTGGGTAACAGAACCTGGTCAGAGCCCCACAAGTCACCCCATCTTGGATTCCCCTAGGTCTCTAGTTTTTAAAAATGCACAGGGTTGGTAGGTTTCCCTAGGTGCCGGCTGAGCTAGAGGCCAAAATCTACAGGTAGGCACTTTCCAAAAAACACCTCTGTTTTCTGTCAAAATTTGTGATGTGTCCATGTTGTGTGTTGGGGCATTTCCTGTCGCGGGTGCTAGGCCTACCCACACAAGTGAGGTACCATTTTTATCGGGAGACTTGTGGGAACGCTGGGTGGAAGAAAATTTGTGGCTCCTATCAGATTCCATAACTTTCTGTCACCGAAATGTGAGTAAAACGTGTTTTTTTAGCCACATTTTGAGGTTTGCAAAGGATTCTAGGTAATAGAACCTGGTCAGAGCCCCACAAGTCACCCCATTTTGGATTCCCCTGGGTCTCTAGTTTTCAAAAATGCACAGGTTTGGTAGGTTTCCCTAGGTGCCGGCTGAGCTAGAGGCCAAAATCTACAGGTAGGCACTTTGCAAAAAACACCTCTGTTTTCTGTCAAAAATTGTGATGTGTCCATTTTGTGTGTTGGGGCATTTCCTGTCGCGGGTGCTGGGCCTACCCACACAAGTGAGGTATCATTTTTATCTGGAGACTTGGGGGAACGCTGGGTGGAAGAAAATTTGTGGCTCCTCTCAGATTCCATAACTTTCTGTCACCAAAATGTGAGTAAAACGTGTTTTTTTAGCCACATTTTGAGGTTTTCCATGGATTCTAGGTAATAGAACCTGGTCAGAGCCCCACAAGTCACCCCATCTTGGATTCCCCTGGGTCTCTAGTTTTCAAAAATGCACAGGTTTGGTAGGTTTCCCTAGGTGCTGGCTGAGCTAGAGGCCAAAATCTACAGGTAGGCACTTTGCAAAAACCACCTCTGTTTTCTGTCAAAAATTGTGATGTGTGCACGTTGTGTTTTGGGGCATTTCCTATCGCGGGCGCTAGGCCTACCCACACAAGTGAGGTATAATTACTATTGGGAGACTTGGGGGAACGCTGGGTGGAACGAAATTTGTGTCTCCTCTCAGATTACAGATCTTTCTGTCACCGAAATGTGAGGAAAACGTGTGTTTTTAGCCAAATATTGAGGTTTGCAAAGGATTCTGGGTAACAAAACCTGGTCAGAGCCCCACAAGTCACCCCATCTTGGATTCCCCTAGGTCTCTAGTTTAAAAAAAAATGCAAAGGGTTGGTAGGTTTCTTTAGGTGCCAGCTGAGATAGAGGCCAAAATCTACAGGTAGGCACTTTGTAAAAAACACCTCTGTTTTCTGTCAAAAATTGTGATGTGTCCACATTGTGTTTTGGGGCATTTCCTATCGCGGGCGCTAGGCCTACCCACACAAGTGAGGTATCATTTTTATCGGGAGACTTGGGGGAACACTGGGTGGAAGGAAATTTGTGGCTCCTCTCAGATTCCATAACTTTCTGTCACCGAAATGTGAGTAAAATGTGTTTTTGTAGCCACATTTTTAGGTTTGCAAAGGATTCTGGGTAACAGAACCTGGTCAGAGCCCCACAAGTCACCCCATCTTGGATTCCCCTAGGTCTCTAGTTTTTAAAAATGCATAGGGTTGGTAGGTTTCCCTAGGTGCCAGCTGAGCTAGAGGCCAAAATCTACAGGTAGGCACTTTGCAAAAAACACCTCTGTTTTCTGTCAAAAATTGTGATGTGTCCATGTTGTGTGTTGGGGCATTTCCTGTTGCGGGTGCTAGGCCTACCCACACAAGTGAGGTATCATTTTTATCGGGAGACTTGGGGGAATGCTGGGTGGAAGAAAATTTGTGGCTCCTCTCAGATTCCATAACTTTCTGTCACCGAAATGTGAGTAAAACGTGTTTTTTTAGCCACATTTTGAGGTTTTCCATGGATTCTAGGTAGTAGAACCTGGTCAGAGCCCCACAAGACACCCCATCTTGGATTCCCCTGGGTCTCTAGTTTTCAAAAATGCACAGGTTTGGTAGGTTTCCCTAGGTGCCGGCTGAGCTAGAGGCCACAATCTACAGATAGGCACTTTGTAAAAACCACCTCTGTTTTCTGTCAAAAATTGTGATGTGTCCACGTTGTGTTTTGGGGCATTTCCTATCGCGGGCGCTAGGCCTACCCACACAAGTGAGGTATAATTTCTATCAGGAGACTTGGGGGAGCGCTGGGTGGAAGGGAATTTGTGGCTCCTGTAAGATTCCAGAACTTTTTGTCACCGAAATGTGAGGAAAACGTGTTTTTTTAGCCAAATTTTGAGGTTTGCAAAGGATTCTGGGTAACAGAACCTGGTCAGAGCCCCACAAGTCACCCCATCTTGGATTCCCCTAGGTCTCTAGTTTTTAAAAATGCACAGGGTTTGTAGGTTTCCCTAGGTGCCAGCTGAGCTAGATGCCAAAATCTACAGGTAGGCACTTTGCAAAAAACACCTCTGTTTTCTATCAAAAATTGTGATGTGTCCACGTTGTGTTTTGGGGCATTTCCTATCGCGGGCGCTAGGCCTACCCACACAAGTGAGGTATCATTGTTATCGGGAGACTTGGGGGAACACTGGGTGGAAGGAAATTTGTGGTTCCTCTCAGATTCCATAACTTTCTGTCACCGAAATGTGAGTAAAACGTGTTTTTTTAGCCAAATTTTGAGGTTTGCAAAGGATTCTGGGTAACAGAACCTGGTCAGAGCCCCACAAGTCACCCCATCTTTAATTCCCCTAGGTCTCTAGTTTAAAAAAATGCACAGGTTTGGTAGGTTTCCCTAGGTGCCGGCTGAGCTAGAGGCCAAAATCTACAGGTAGACACTTTGCAAAAAACACCTCTGTTTTCTGTCAAAAAATTTGATGAGTCCACGTTGTGTTTTGGGGCATTTCCTGTCGTGGGCGCTAGGCCTACCCACACAAGTGAGGTAACATTTTTATCGGGAGACTTTGCGGAACATAGAATAGCAAAACAAGTGTTATTGCTCCTTGTCTTTCTCTACATTTTTTCCTTCCAAATGTAAGAGAGTGTGTAAAAAAGACGTCTGAGAAATGCCCTGTAATTCACATGCTAGTATGGTCACCCCTGAATTCAGAGATGTGGAAATAACCACTGCTCCTCAACACCTTATCTTGTGCCCATTTTGGAAACACAAAGGGGCATATTTATACTCTGTCTGTGCCGAATGTGCGTCAGAAATTTTGACGCACATTCAGCGCAAACGTTGCCCCGTATTTAAACTTTGACGCCCGATCCCGCAGATGACAAAATTACGCCGTGTGCATCATTTTTTGGATGTGGCAACCCACCTTGTGTTAATCATATGCAAGATAGGCGTTCCCGTCCAAAAACTGACTTAAACGGCCATGCGTCGTATTTATGCTTTCGGGCAAAAATGACACACGGCTGGGAGGCGGAGCCGAAAAATGATGCACAGTCCGATTTGCGTCAAAAATTCATGGCTGGGTCAGGGCAGGCATTAAAATGGGGCAAACACACCTGTATTTAATCAGAACACACAGAAGCAACAGCAAGGCAGCAGAGCAGCAACAGGGAGACATGGAGGTGATATTAATCCAGCGTGCACGCAGACGCAGAGCCCAGCAGCAACAACAGCAGCTACAAGAACAACAGCAGGGACCCCAAAGGCAGCGCAGAAGGCAGGAGAGGATATTCCGCCCCAGAACAACCCTTCATTGCCTCAGGGAACACAACATCATCCAGAGGTACAGGTTGAACTGGCAGGCCGTTCAGCAGCTGCTGCGCAACATTGAACCGCAGTTGGCACCCACTTTTCTGACACCCACACCATCCCAACAGAAACCAAGTTGCTTGCCGTACTTCACATGCTGGCAAGTGGCTCTTTTCATACAACTGGTGCCCTGGTTGCCGGAATATCACAACCATCATTCTCCGCCTTTTTGCCCAAAGTACTGGATGCCATAATTGGACTTACACCCTGCCACATCTGCTTCCCTAACACACTGCAGAAGCAGCAGGAAACAAAACAGGGGTTCTACCTCATCAGTGGCTTCCCACATGTCCTTGGTGCAATCGACTGCACACATGTACGCCTTGTGACACCTGCTGCAACTGAATGCCTCTACCGCAACAGGAAGCACACACATTCCATCAACGTGCAGGCCATTGTCGATCACCAGGGATTGATCACCAACATCGTTGCTAAATATCCTGGGAGTGTACATGACTCCTTCATCTTCCGTCAGTGCACCATCAATGAACACTTCCAGGATGGACGGTATGGCAATGGACTACTTGTTGGTAAGTACAAAAACCTACTTATATACACACTGCACAGCAGCCCTCCAGGACACACAACACATACACCACAACAGCAACATGTGAACAGGAACACACTGAAGTCGTGACATCGCTAGCTATGTTTCTTAGGTCACCATTGAACCTGTCACACATCTGAAATTACTGTACAGCCTAATGTTAAGACGTCAACGATCACAACGTGTGGAGTGGGTTGCCTAAATGTCACCTTGCAAAATGTAAGTGTCCTAATGACGTTTACATGAATCCATTGCATAAGTCTAAAGGTATGGGATGTCCAGGGTACATTGATTTGAACGTGTTAACAACACTGTTAATTTTAACCTGTGTATGGAACTATCATCTCACCCCCAGTGAAGACACAGGGACACCTGTATCACAAGTCACAATGCTAGGGAGGGCACACTGTACTGCAAATCCCAAAACATACTGCTGACAAACGGTCAGCAGGCAAACACTCGTTCAACCAAGGAAACAACACAATGCAGGTGGTACATCCTACAAGCCTAGGATGCTACATTATAACACAAAAGAGTCACAGACAACACAAGACAACTACTGCCATGCAAGGTCATTTCAATAGGGCCAGCTACATCAACATGATCCCATTCATTTTCTCTTGCAGCTGATCAGGGGTATGGCATCCAGCCATGAATTATCACACCTATTGGCAACCCGAGTACTGCTGCAGAGCGTGCCTACAACGACGCACATAGGAGGACACACAGCATAGTCGAGAGGACCTTCGGCATCCTCAAGTCAAGGTTCCGGTGCCTCGACATCACTGGTGGTAGCCTCATATATTCCCCGGAGATGGTCTGTAAGATCATCCTAACATGTGCAATATTGCACAACATTTGCATCAAAAGGAACATTCCCCTCCTGGAACCAGAGCCACACATGCCTGAAGAGGAGGAAGAGGAGGATGCTGGCCTGAAACATGAGGGGGAACTACAGAACACGGCCGCTGGTATACGCAGGCGGCAACATATTGTCAACAATTTCTTTTAAATATAATCACCTTCACCACTTTAGTTAACTAATTTAAATAAACACTTATAATAATCACCATATCATGGTCTGGCTAATCATTTTTGCACACCCTTATCTCTACTTATCAGAATAAGAGTGTTGCCTCATGGAGCATTGCTAAGATACTGATTAGGACACTGAAAATCCCAGAGCTAATGTGATGCCTAACATACAATGGTCACATACACACACACTGTAAATGACATCTATCATGTACATTTCTCCTTTGAAGGGCAATAGCAGAGGACCACACCTATTTCACACATACATGTTGAAATCAAGGTCCAACGCAGCATATGGCACACAACTGAGACACCATCACTCAATAAGGGGAAAACAAGCCTCATACATGAGTCAGTCGATGTGCTTTTTCATCAGTAACAGGAATGTCTGACCAGACCCTTGACAGCAGTAAGTCCAACTGCATCCAATATTTTCAAGGGTTATCTGTGACTAGAGTTCCATAGAAGCAGAACATAGACAGCACAAGTGCCACTCATATGAGCAGCATTGCACACATGACATTCCATGTGCATGTCAGCCCATTTCCTAACTCCTGAAACACCCATGCAGCTGGTCACAACCCACGTGTCTGAAGAGGTCCCTGGAATACTAAGATGTGTACCCTGATATTACCTCCTCTACACACACAGACTAACAATAGCAATCCAGTGTGCTACACCCTTTCCTATGGTATGCCATTGTCATATAACATCTGACTGCATGGATGTCAGGTTAATTTATACACTGTCTTCTAGTTTCAAAGCCCTGTTAGCACCTGTAGATTGCTTCACGTGTAAAAAAGTATGTTGGCCCTTAGAATGCAAATCTCACCTACAGGACTGGTGAGAAACAGATGCAGCCCACACCTGTGATCACCTCCATGCACACCACCCATTTCAACAAGCACTGCCCCTGCTGATGCCTGGAACAGCATAGGAGTTGCCATTATGTCAAATACACCGTTAAGCATTGATACTAATTAAGCCGTGTAACACAGCCCTTGGGTTCATTTGTCACCTTCAAAAACACAGGACATACACAGTTTGACATATCAACTGTCTAGTTCGTCCTCCAAACAGTCTGAGTCAGACCACTGATTATGAAACTTGTCAAATTGCTGGATCCTGAATCACCCTGCATTCTGTCAGCCTGACTGGCATCTGTCTGTGCGTCACACTAAAGTATCCCTGTGTCTACATATGTACCACACTTACGTTAGCAAACCTCTCATTCATCAGGGAGTATTGGGCATGGGCTTCTTCAATGCATACCCAAATACATTGTGTTAGAAAAGGGGTCTTTGGTTGACAGTCAGGTTACCGCCTGTTCAAGCAAGGACCCTCACTCTAGTCAGGGTAAAAGTGAATCACCCTCAGCTAACCCCTGCTTACCCCCTTGGTAGCTTGGCAGAGCAGTAGGCTTAACCTCAGAGTGCTAGGTATAAAGTATTTGTACCAACACACACAGTAACTTAATGAAAACACTACAAAATGACACAACACCAGTTTAGAAAAATAGGAAATATTTATCTAAACAAAACAAGACCAAAATGACAAACATCCGACATACACAAGTCAAGTTATGAATTTTTAAAGATTAAACTCAAAAATAGCGCTTAAAAACAAAAATGCTTCGATGAGAGGTTAACACGGCGTCGTGACGGAGTCGTTCCCAACAAGCCGACACCAGCGGCGCCGGACACGGAGTCGTGTAGACCCCCAAGTACAGTACCTTTGGTGAAGGGTGAAAACAAGCCGATGCGCGAAGGCGGGAATCGCGGCGTCTGTGCGAAACGTTGAATCTGTGCACTTCGAGCGGCGTCGGTCACGACGTGGTGCAGCGACTTCCACAGAGTCGCGGACTTCAGCGGGGCTGCTGCGGCGTCAGGCCTACGAAGAGCTTCGCGTTCCAGCGAAGGTCACGGCGTCAGGTGCAGGCGGCGTTACCGGATTCAGCAGCGGCGTCGGTCCGAAGTTGATTTCCTTGGATTCCACCAGCTTTCCTTTCAAGGGCCCAGGGACTGGATAGGGCACCACTTGTCAGAGTAGGAGTCTCTCCAGAGACTCCAGGTGCTGGCAGAGAGAAGTCTTTGCTGTCCCTGAGACTTCAAACAACAGGAGGCAAGCTCTCACTCAAGCCCTTGGAGATTTCTTCACAAGATGGAAGGCACACAAAGTCCAGTCTTTGCCCTCTTACTCTGGCAGAAGCAGCACTGCAGGAAAGCTCCACAAAGCACAGTCACAGGCAGGGCAGCACTTCTTCCTCAGCTATCAGCTCTTCTCCAGGCAGAGGTTCCTCTTGGTTCCAGAAGTGTTTCTAAAGTCTGTAGATTTGGGTGCCCTTCTTATACCCATTTTAGTCTTTGAAGTCACCTTTCTTCAAAGGGGACTCACACCTACTTGTGAAATCCTGCCTTGCCCAGGCAAGGCCTCAGACACACACCAGGGCGTTGGAGCCGGCATTGTCAGAGGCAGGCACAGTCCTTTCAGATGAGAGTGACCACTCCACCCCTCCCTCCTAGCAGAGATGGCTAATCAGGAAATGCAGGTTACACCCCAGCCCCCTTTTGTGTCACTGTCTAGTGTGAGGTGAAAAACAACCCAACTGTCAAACTGACCCAGACAGGGAATCCACAAACAAGGCAGAGTCACAGAATGGTTTAAGCAAGAAAATGCTCACTTTCTAAAAGTGGCATTTTCAAACGCACAATCTTAAAATCAACTTTACTAAAAGATGTATTTTTTAATTGTGAGTTCAGGGACCCCAAACTCCACATGTCCATCTACTCTCTCGGGGAATCTACACTTTAATCATATTTAAAGGTAGCCCCCATATTATCCTATGAGAGAGACAGTCCTTGCAACAGTGAAAAACGAATTTAGCAGTATTTCACTGTCAGGACATATAAACCACATTACTATATGTCCTACCTTATCCATACACTGCACCCTGCCCTTGGGGCTACCTAGGGCCTACCTTAGGGGTGCCTTACATGTAAGAAAAGGGAAGGTTTATGCCTGGCAAGTGGGTACACTTACCAAGTCGAATTTACAGTGTAAAAATACACTTAGACACTGCAGTGGCAGGTCTGAGACATGATTACAGGGTTACTTGTGTGGGGGGCACAACCAGAGCTGCAGACCCACTAGTAACATTTGATTTACATGCCCTGGGCACCTCTAGTGCACTTTACTAGGGACTTAACAGTAAAACAAATATGCAAATCATGGATAAACCACTTACATACAATTTACACGGAGAGCATATGCACTTTAGCACTGGTTAGCAGTGGGAAAGTGCTCAGAGTTCAAAAGCCAACAGCAACAGGTCAGAAAAAAATAGGAGGCAGGAGGCAAAAAGATTCAGGATGACCCTGCATAAGCAAAAGTCCAACACATTGTATAGCATCATCTGCCTTTTAACTGTACCATTTGAGTAAAATCCTCTGGGAAAAGCAAAATTCATGGCCCATCCCTTGTGTGGGTCTCATTTATGCATGAATGACAAAGTGTGACAGTGTCCCAGGGCCGTATGCAGGGATTGGGTATGGGGCCTTCAGCAGAACCAGCAACCTCTGATAATGTCCATGAAAAATCCACACGTCAGGACCCTGACAGTTCACACACAGAATCACAGTGCTCACAACATATTGATGGGCCGTATGTGGTTAATAGCTGTGAGAATAATCAGCACAGAGGCTACGATGTTCCCAGATGCAGTGGGAATTGCAGAGGCTAACCTGTGTACAAATGTTGTAATGACACCTGCCGGAACATGACACCTGAGACATTATCTCACTCAGCACACAAAGGTTGCCCTGTTGACTGTCTCATTACACGTCTTTAGCAACAGGGTGGGACCATCCCCATGTAGGTTCACATGTCCTCATCCACTTTACTCACATTGATCAACCAAGGATACTCAGTAGATACAGGAATAGCTGCCACAGACTCATGATGAGTCCTGGACCGAACTGTGACAAATTACACCCCAAACTATATACAGGATCATCATTGGACCACACACATGAACAAGACACCTATGTGCAATTGATCACTGGAAATATGTGGACACGTGCTGCCTTGTATGCTGGTCCACCACAGCCACTTGATAGTTGTGGCTCACTTCTATGGCCTCAACTGTGGTGTCATCATACATTTGAGATTCACCCGTGTCTGTCTGTGCAAACAACATGGTACCCACTTCCTCAATGCATGTGTATGACTCACTGTGGGATTCACCAACTAGCGCCTAGGAAGCTGTTACCACAACTCTAGGGCATAGGATGTTGAAAATGTGGACCATTGACATGAACAAGCGTCTGCCATCTATCTGGTGCACGCTTTGTCACATGTGGTGTCTACGTTACCCTAAATCTTGCAAATCCACATTACGGATGTTGCTACATGTATGACTAACACATGCACTCTCTCAGTTCCACAATGACTTGCATCTAAGGATTGGACACATGGACGTCACATTCATACAAGCATATGTGCAATAATGCTTCATGTGATACACACACACACTTGGTCAACAAATACATTAGTTGCCAAAGCACACACTTTGAGCCAAAGGCATTTAGGTATTGTACATATGTGCGTCACATTGCTATCCTCTCCTTATGCAAAACATGCCCAATTTGTGCAACACATATATGTAGGCCACACTTATGACCATCTATTGCATCAGCCAACCGTAAAAATACTGTGAAGGGAGTAGCGGATCATGGTCCGCTGCAGTATGATGTCACACATGTGAACATACACCATCAACACCATAGTGTGTTCAATCAGCCTATCTCTGATGTGTCCCAAATGTAACATAACAAAAAAACAGATAAATTGCCCAAAACCTGTTCATGCACTGAAATTGTGATGTTCCAAGTGTTATGTGTCATTTTTTGCCCACCAATACTGTATTTGCATCATTTGTTTTGACGTACAGGAGTGAACATTAGGCTGCATCCAGATATTTGTATAGGCCATGTACTATTATTTGGATGTGGGCTAATTTTCACTCCTGTGCGTCCAAACAAATGACGCAAATACAGTATTGGTGGACAAAAAATGACGCATAACGCGAAAAAGGGCGGACATTTCATACAGGAAGTGATCTAATAGGATATCCTGTTTACAGATTAAGTGCAGTGGGTGTACTTTCACTTTCACTTTGCAGTCTATGATTCTTCTAGACTGTGTGGCTGTGTAGAGAGTGGTGTCCTGAGATTTTGTGCTTTTTTGTCCTGTGTGCTATCTGTATTGTCAATTTGTGAAATAAATATTGTTGGTGTTTACTGTACTACTGTGTTTTGTGTACATTTGTCCATTTACCTGGTGTTTTTGTTGTTTGTGGGAGTTTGTTGTGGGTAGTGGTAGCTTGGGGATAGTTGGGATCTTTTAGTGGTTAAGTTTACTTTTCATCTGTATTTATACCCCTACTTTCCCCCTTTTCCCCTTTCTATTTCTTTAACCCCTATTCCCTTTCACATTTCCACTATGTCTGGTAGGCCACGTCTTGGCAGGATGGGTGAAGAGGAGTTGGGGGGGTTCATATGGCTTGTGTGCCATTTCTTGCCACTCATGATCGAGGCAGGGTGATACAGGGGTATAAACAGAGGCGTGCAGAATCCGGTGGGGAAAGGTGCTGCATCACCTGCAGCGTGTGTATGCCAGCCAGAGGAGTGACCACCAGTTGAAGCACCAGTGGGCTGACCTCATCACCAGGGAGCAGGATCTCTTGGACCACCTGGGAATCGTGATTGGTGGCACTGTTGGTGAGTACTAATCATGTAAATGTGCACGATTAAATGCTCTGTACTGACATAAGAGGATTTGTACTATGTCTGCCAGCTAACTTGCAGACTGTGTGTAATGCTGGGGAAACATACAGGGATAATTGATGCACTATGATAAGGATCACAATTGCTAGCTGTCAGGTAGGACGTTGTGTCAGACAACCAAAAAAATAGGAGCCAATCATGTCTATATAGGGCACTTTTGAGAGAGAAGTAAAGATGTACCAACATATTGGCTAACTTTGTTGACGCAATAGCTAGAGTGACTTTAGAATCACTACATGTTGCAGAAAATGAGTGCTACCTTCACATCAATTGATAATAGCAAAGTGGCTCAGACATATGTCTCATGTGAGTCTGGTGAGTGTGGAAGCAAAGCGTTCACGGAAGTACTATGAATGTTTGGGATTATTGTGTTCCTTTATCTTTTTGGATACATGTCAGATCTGGATTTGAAAACATTGTGAAAAGGTGTAATGTGCCCTCAGCTAACATCTTAGAATGTTTGTTGGAGTTAGTTGTGCCACATTCCAAATATGGAAGGCAGTCCAAAGGTATGCACATGGCTTCACATCTCCATGGTTGGTGCAAATCACCATAGCTGGGCCACATCAATTGAATCAAATGTAACAACAGGAAAGCTTACAAAAGTCCCTGCCCCTCCCTCTGTACATTGTACCTATGTGTAATAAATGTGTCATTGCCACAAGGCATGTTTGACTGGTAATGCAGTCCTCACGTTACCAGGCTTTGGATATCTCTCTTGGATGCACATGATGAGACGATTACAATCCATGTTTTTTTCAGGTCACCAATTACGGGGAATGTTTTCAACCACATGATAGTTAGGGCCAATGTATGTGTGCAGATATGTGTGTAACTGTCACAGGAGACCCGTGCTATGTACAAGTTGGCCATGATATATCAAATGAAGTATCATCATATCTGAATGGCTGCCATTTCCTTATTCAGCCTACACATTGTATATGTTTATGATATTGTTGGTCTGTGCACAGATTTTGAGCACATTTCTTCCTTCCATGCCTTACAGGTGGACCGGCACCCTACACTGTGGGAGAGGGGCGACATTTGAGGACCCCGACCACTCCAGTAAGTGTTGATATGTCTGTTATGTGTTGTGTTTGCTGTTTATGGACTCGTGTGTGTTGAACGCATAGCAAAGTGTGACGCGTTGGGCAATCATTTCTCTTGTTCCATGAGTGGGATTTCAGTTTCTCAAATGTTTTGAGTAGGCCAATGCGTATCCAATGGTATTATCTAGGGATTGTAGGCCATTCCTGTAGGCCCCATTGTGAGTACTGGGGTTAGTCATGTGGATGACACTTGTATCAACAAGAGTCGCACTGGAAGTCAGCTCCGATTTAGTCAGCCTCTCAGACCCATATTCTCCAAGATTGGTACAGCAAATTGCTTTCCAATAGACTTCTGCTTCCCTATTTACCAACGTACTTATGAAACTGTAGGTAGAACCTCCTAGCAGCATGTACTTCCACATGTAGTGCTACAAGTATGTGGAACTTGAGTGCAATGGCCTAGGTGTGCATGCAAATCATGATCATGGGTGTTCTTGCAACTCTGTGTCTGATGTGAGTCAGGCCTTACTGGAACTATATGTTGTGTATCAAGTTCTGCATTTCCTGACATGTGTGGCCCTATGATTGGTCTAGGGTTTGCTGACTCCTAACTGTTGATAGACCTTACCTGTGGTGTGTGTGTATAGCCAAACACGTGTGGAGTTGTATATACACTCCTCAGTGTACATGTTGTTGGAAATTGATAGTTGTTTACCCACACCCCCACCCTCAAACACTGGCATGGGTTTGTGAATGGGGTACCTAGTACTGATGCTACCAGTATGTTACACATACATGTGAATAAGTGACAGTTTGGTTGGAACCTAGTATACACACTCAGGTATGGCACTTGGTACTATACTGGCAAGTCCAGTTACAACTTGCAGACCATGTGGCTTTAGTTTTTCATTCCGTACACTGACATTTGTAGCCCAGGTCTTGGCAGAGGATTTGCAGCATGATTCTTAGCTGATAACTGGCAGAACTCAGATCGCAAGTCAAAGCCAGTTGTTACCCATCTTGTAGGTTATGGATGTGCTATGTGTGATGTGATCTTTGTAGGCTGGCCTGCCATGTACTTCCTCAGGGACATTCAATGATCTGTATTGTGATATGAGCTGTTACAAGTACAGTAGATGTATTGTCTGATTAACTTCTTGTGCCATTTCACACAATGCAGTTACTAATGTAGAATATTTGCATTTGTTTTCACAACTGCAAACATGACTCCAGTCCAGGTCCGTGAATTCCAGCGCCGGACCATGAGATACCAGCACATCCTGCTGGCGGAGTCGGGGTTCAGGAGGATGGCCCGGTGATATCGCCATGAACGGACCTCCGGGGCATGGAGACCCTTCCCACAGGGTGGGCCTACTTTGCCCACCACCAGCACAACCACCACTTCAAGCCAGGTGGCCCCACCCAAAGCTGGGACTGTTGTGCCTACATCTGCCGGACTTCCAGGCCCCAGCATTGCTACAGGTGCAGGACAGCCCACTGGGCCTGGCTCCACACACACCCAGACCTCCTCCACCAGTACCCAGACTGCCACAGCTCCATCTGTTGACCCTGCAGCCTTCCACAACATGGAACGGAAGATGGACCGTGTGCTGTTCAAGTTAAGCCACCTGAGCCGGGATGTGAGCCACATTAACTGGCGTGTTAAGTCAATCAAGAGGACCCTCCGCAGGGCCAACCTCTAGACTGTATTTGAAATGGAAATGATTCCCTCCACTCCCTCCTCTTTCCTTGCTCCTATAGTTAGTGGGCATAGGGGCTTAGTGTTAGGTTAGTATAGGCTGTTAGTTTAGTTAGTGTTAGTGGGTGGGGGGTCCTGATTCTTTCTATTTTTACTTATTAAGTGTGTGGGTGGGTGGGTGGTGGGCTATGTTGGGGTTCTTGTGTGTTTTAAAAAAAAATACAAAAAAATATATATTTGTTTAGGATAGTATAGTATGTGTTTAGGTTAGTATGTGTTGTCCTCCATGTGTCCCGTCTCATAAGGAGGGTGGGGGGTGGATGTTTAGAACGTTTAGTTACATGTGATAAGTAAGTTTAGCTTAGGTTAGTTAGGGACAGTTGTGGGTAATGTGTAGTCAGGGTAGATTAGGGTAGGTAAGATTTTTCCCTCAGTTTCCTCTTCTGTGATTAGCATTTAATAAATATTTGGTTAACCCTTAACAGTATGTGTTAAATGGTACTTGATCCTGGGTTTGGAATCAGTGTACATGAATTTTGTACTATTACATTTGTGTCCTATGCTACAAACAAATCCCAACTGAGCTGTACGATTGACAGCTTGCCCAGAGCTACCTTGCAAAGTGTCCACCCTTCGTTGCAACCACCAATCACAGTTAATATGGATGACAATGTGTTTCTGTTGATAAGTGTGTTTTCAAAGTCACAAACAGTGCTTCCAGACTTGGTATTGGGGGAACAGTTTTAGGTCTGACTGCAGTGTGATGATCAAGGACACCCTTATAAGATGAGTGCTCATTGGCACTCTTGTATTCTTGTCTTCATGACTCTCATACGTCATTTGTGACACAGTTCAGTATGATTACCTATTTGTATGTAAACTCAGACACCTTCATTTATGCAGTTTTTGTGGTGTTTGCTTAGATTAGTGTGCACTGTAATATGTGTTATTATTGCATGGTGACAACATTTTGCGGCCACTATTTGATGACTTAGATATCCCTTGAGGAAGCATTCTTCTGTCCAACACAGCATGATGGTGTATGGTTTCTCACTTCATCAGATCTTACCCTGAGGAAGGGCAGAGTGTGATGCAATCATGGGCACTGTGCTGATTTATCTGACTACATAATATCAGGACAGTTGTATTGACAAGCTACGTAATTTGACAGTAGGCACATTTCAGTTATCTACTGCACAGTTGATATGTCACATTACCCAGAGACAGATTTGTTGTGTAAGTGCTATTTATTGAAAAGTGCTGTAGTGCTATCTGTACATTGTCCATGATTGTGAGTCCATTATAATGACATCTTACATTGTAATCCAACACAAGGGTTTACCAAAATGCTTTTGACATGCTGGGGTTGATGTTTCAGACAGTGCAGAGGGACAGAATTTGCCAATGAGTAGGAGAGAGACAATCACTGGGCTGGGTGACAAGATATACAGTGGTTTGCAGAACAGTGCTTCAGTACATTTGTTGCAAGACTGGTAAGTTACAAAGCGCAGGACCTTGGTAATATTTGGCCATGTGGCAGGGACTAGTGCTTCCGGGTACTTTTCCTTGTGAATATGATCTGTTCCATGTCTTCTTCTACTGATGTGTGTGTTGCCTCCTCTGTCCTTGTTGGTGGTGGTTGTGAAGGGGCAACACACACCTCAGTGTTAGAAGACGTGGAGTCAGACATCCCAGTCGCTGCTCCATGTGAAGGTCTTAAGGGCAGTACTGCAGCAAGGAGTATCTGCTGGTTCTTGAGAATAGCAGCCACATCACGATGGTAGGCAGCCAGGTCAGCCCTGAGGGGTTCAATGTTGCATTTGTGCACGCGTTGAAAGGAGTGCTGTTGTAGGTGTTGGGTCAACTGTATTACAGCTGTGCTGATTTCCTTCTGGGTTATTTGCAGTTCCTTCAAGATAGATGTTAGGGCTTGCATAGCTGCTGCCTGATCTGCAGATGACATCATGCACGAACGCACCCCCCTCTAGGCTGGCTGCCATAGTTTGCATCCCCACCCGCACCTCCGTGGCCAGCTCCCGCTGTACTCCAACTACAGTTCTCTCAAAGCTGTGCCAGTGTCGTCTGAGTCCTCATCTGTTTTGGAGCTGGTAGGTCTTACAATTGGGGTGGTGGGTGGGTCCTCTGCGACGGCTGCTTGTTCTGTGCTCCTCCTTGTGACTGAAGGTGGGGTCTGGAGGGTTTCAAGGACCTATTGGATGCTCTCCTGGGGAATGTTTATCGACTCGTCATCCATGTCATCAGGGTAATCTGGGACAGTCATACCCGCAGGAGATCAATCTTCCTCTGCAATGAAACAGGGTACAATTAGTGTGTCTGTGTGGTGGCATGGGTGATGTGACATGCCTGCCTTGTGATGAATTCACATTGTGATCTTGTTTCGTGTTCATTGCTCCAGTCCTTCAGATGGGCATTCTTCCAGGCCTAAGGCCCACCTGCATGTCACATGTATGTTATTGAGTTATTAGACTTGTCGGCATCATCGCCTCTAGGTGTTGGTTTAGGCCAAATAGAGAGTTGCCACCTTCTTGTCCTACTCAAGCCTCCGTCTACATTCATTCTCATGGTGAGACCTTTCACTGGCTGTGGGTGTTCTGATGGCCCTGGCAGCACACTTAACAATCTGGACCTGCCCCAATCTCTGATCTTTCACATCCACTTAAATGTATTTGACATGTGGCATATCCTATTCATAGCAATGTTATGACACGAGATGGATGTTGGCATTGGTAATATGTACTGCTGATGTTGGGGAATGTGTGTTACATTGGATTGCCCTGATAATCGTATCAGTGTCCTATTTCCTCCTCTGACTGTGCAGGTGTATTTCAGTGACCAGTTATATGTGTCCCCCCCTCAATGCTGTTATCTGAGCAGTATGACACTTGGGATGTTGCATTGTTACCCAGGCACAGGCTGGACCCTGACAAATGCAGCATGGGTGTGTCCTTAGTGCTGTGTAGCTCCTATTGTTGTTTACATTGGTTGATGTTTGCGACAACTATGGGCATTGACATTTGACAGTACTGGGGCCTTAGTCTTGTTTCTGGGGGTTGTTGAAGTTGTCATCCTCAACCCCCTAATTTAGGTGTGTATGATCCATGGGGAGGTTACTGCCATTGGCTACTTGAGCTGCACACAGAGCGGAGGTGGCAGTGGCAACTATTGTCGCAGTTAATTCCAATTGTCGGTATGGCTAGAGGTTGTTAATAGGGCCCTAGTTAACGTAGGGGGTATGGTGGCTGACATGTGCTGGGATGTCAGTTTGACATTGTGGCCTTCCCTCCTGGCATGGCTTTCCATTTGCTCCATCGTTGGCATGACAGCATGCCCCCATGGGACTGTTGTTGGTGTAGTGTAATGGTGTGCCCCAGCTTCTGTTTGTTTAGGCTATGCCCCCATGCCGTGCCCCTTTACCCATCCCACTCCATGTATATAATGACTTCCATGCATTTTGTGGTCGGTATCCCCCCCTTCTCACAGTTGACATTATTGCATTTTAATTCCCCATGCGACTTACCCTGCATGTGCGTTGTCTCCTGGTAGTCTGCGCTGTCCTGTCCTTGAATCCCTGTGACGATCTCCTCATGGATGACGGCTGCGACCATCTCCTCCATGTGGTCCAGGGCCTCCTGGTGTGCTGGACTCCCCCCTCCAGTCTGCAGTGCTGCCTTCCTGTTCCTTGCCATCTTTTCCTTTGTCCTGAGCTTGCGGTCATGCCAGCGTTTCTTGCACTCGATGACTGTTCTGCGTACTTCTGCCACACTGTTAATCTTGTCGACAATTTGTTGCCATATAGCCTCTCTCCTACTAATTGGCAACTTTGAGGTGACAAACAGTTGGTGCTGGTGTTCCGTCACCTCTTTAACCAGAATTTCCTGCTCCTCTGCACTGAAGCGACACTTTCTTTTCTTCTTATAAGTGTCCTGGTTCTTGTGTGGATACTCCTGGCTGGTTCCTGGTCTGTTGTCATCTTCCTGGGGACTGTAGTGGCATCTGGGATCCATTTTGACTCTCCTCTGGTGAAATGGCAGTGTTCGCTGTTTTTTTTGACGCTATTGCGTCAAAAAACGGCGCATATCCAGTTTGCGGGGTTGTAAATCGACCCACAGTCATTTCCGCTGCGTTAACATCATTTTGCTTTACGACTTGACGCTGCGGTGTGCGTCAAAAATAACGACTCCCACCTGTGGTTTGCGTCGCCGTGCGTCAAAGTATAAATTTGACGCCCGCACGGCGCACCAAAATGGCGTTAGCCGGCGGTAATATTTTTGACGCAAAACTGCGCCGGCGCAGTTTTGCGTCAAAAAGTATAAATATGGCCCAAAGGTTTTCTTGATAGCTATTTTTCACTCTTTATATTTCAGCAAATGAATTGCTGTATACCCGGTATAGATTGAAAACCCACTGCAGGGTGCAGCTCATTTATTGGCCCTGGGTACCTAGAGTTCTTGATGAACCTACAAGCCCTATATATCCCCGCAACCAGAAGAGTCCAGCAGACGTAACGGTATATTGCTTTAAAAAATCTGACATTACAGGAAAAAGTTACAGAGTAAAACATAGAGAAAAATTGCTGGTTTTTTCACCTCAATTTCAATATATATTTTTTTCACTTGTTATTTTCTGTAGGAAACCCTTGTACGATCTGTGTTGGCATATGATGATGGTTGTGAGGCCGTTTGAAAACGGATGTATGGGTGCATGATTGTGGGTGTGTCAGCATATGATGGTGGCTGTGGATGTGTGTGATGGTAGCAGTTCACCCTTTAGATGGTAAGTATATGGGCATGTATTGATGGCTGTGGGGACATATGATGTAGGGCAGGTGTTTGTTTAGGTCGGTATTTTATAGTATGGTATGGTTATTTGTAAAGTATTTACTATTCCTCTTGAGGTGCTGAAGCGCTTTATGAATGGGATGCGCTATCTCATGAGAGCTCTGAGTTTTTAATTTATTTGCTCTTGAAAATGCTGAACACATTACAACTAAACGTAATTTCCTTAATGCCTAAGCACTATCCCATTTTCTTGAATATTTATTCCACATTCTCTGAGCTAATGTCATTTGGGGATGTTCAAACACACAGGTTAGATTAATCATAATAACTTCTTCGAATGGATAGATCCCAGTAAAGAAATGGAAGATGTGGTTACATGTTGCAAGTTACATTTGAGCTGTAGAAGGTTTTACCTTGAAAAGAACAACAATAACAGTAAAAAAATATATTCCAGTACATTGCCGCTTGATTTTGTGCCGTGGAGCCTTTTTTATCTTAGTTAAAATGCCTTCTTAAACAGAAATTTGGTCTAACTAAAATACCTTAATATGGACACTTCTACATATCATAGAAAACGTGTTTCAAAAGCAGTTTTATTACATCAGTCTCTAGATGTGTAACTATGTGAAGATGTATATTGCACATTTTTAATAATGCACCAAAATATAAACCCACAATATTCTTTCATAAGAGTAACCTGTATATAGATTCTGATCTAGTGACCCCACATGGACCCCGGATGACTTCATTGTAACCTTTGGTTTCTGTTTAAGGGCATTTTACAGTAGTCCTGTACCCCTGGGTCTTTACCTGCTTTTTAAACCTCTTCTGAATGAAGCAACACAAAGTGGTGCATGGGGCTTTTTTGCCTTTGAGCTGTAAAGGTGACCTTTTCTCAGCACATAAAGCACTTTGCACTGCTTTGTGTCAAGGGAATGTTACAGGGGTGTCAGGTGATCATGTGGATGGTTTAGCGAAAACACCCAAAGGTTTTGAGATAAAAATTGATAACCCGAAATAGCCATCCCAGATTTTGCATGTGTGTACATTGCACATCACACATCTACTGCATGAGATAATTGTATGTTTGTCTCTACCTAGAAATGTGTACTGAGAGGATATCCCTGGGAGTGTACATGACTCCTTCATCTTCCGTCAGTGCACCATCAATGAACACTTCCAGGATGGACGGTATGGCAATGGACTACTTGTTGGTAAGTACAAAAACCTACTTATATACACACTGCACAGCAGCCCTCCAGGACACACAACACATACACCACAACAGCAACATGTGAACAGGAACACACTGAAGTCGTGACATCGCTAGCTATGTTTCTTAGGTCACCATTGAACCTGTCACACATCTGAAATTACTGTACAGCCTAATGTTAAGACGTCAACGATCACAACGTGTGGAGTGGGTTGCCTAAATGTCACCTTGCAAAATGTAAGTGTCCTAATGACGTTTACATGAATCCATTGCATAAGTCTAAAGGTATGGGATGTCCAGGGTACATTGATTTGAACGTGTTAACAACACTGTTAATTTTAACCTGTGTATGGAACTATCATCTCACCCCCAGTGAAGACACAGGGACACCTGTATCACAAGTCACAATGCTAGGGAGGGCACACTGTACTGCAAATCCCAAAACATACTGCTGACAAACGGTCAGCAGGCAAACACTCGTTCAACCAAGGAAACAACACAATGCAGGTGGTACATCCTACAAGCCTAGGATGCTACATTATAACACAAAAGAGTCACAGACAACACAAGACAACTACTGCCATGCAAGGTCATTTCAATAGGGCCAGCTACATCAACATGATCCCATTCATTTTCTCTTGCAGCTGATCAGGGGTATGGCATCCAGCCATGAATTATCACACCTATTGGCAACCCGAGTACTGCTGCAGAGCGTGCCTACAACGACGCACATAGGAGGACACACAGCATAGTCGAGAGGACCTTCGGCATCCTCAAGTCAAGGTTCCGGTGCCTCGACATCACTGGTGGTAGCCTCATATATTCCCCGGAGATGGTCTGTAAGATCATCCTAACATGTGCAATATTGCACAACATTTGCATCAAAAGGAACATTCCCCTCCTGGAACCAGAGCCACACATGCCTGAAGAGGAGGAAGAGGAGGATGCTGGCCTGAAACATGAGGGGGAACTACAGAACACGGCCGCTGGTATACGCAGGCGGCAACATATTGTCAACAATTTCTTTTAAATATAATCACCTTCACCACTTTAGTTAACTAATTTAAATAAACACTTATAATAATCACCATATCATGGTCTGGCTAATCATTTTTGCACACCCTTATCTCTACTTATCAGAATAAGAGTGTTGCCTCATGGAGCATTGCTAAGATACTGATTAGGACACTGAAAATCCCAGAGCTAATGTGATGCCTAACATACAATGGTCACATACACACACACTGTAAATGACATCTATCATGTACATTTCTCCTTTGAAGGGCAATAGCAGAGGACCACACCTATTTCACACATACATGTTGAAATCAAGGTCCAACGCAGCATATGGCACACAACTAAGACACCATCACTCAATAAGGGGAAAACAAGCCTCATACATGAGTCAGTCGATGTGCTTTTTCATCAGTAACAGGAATGTCTGACCAGACCCTTGACAGCAGTAAGTCCAACTGCATCCAATATTTTCAAGGGTTATCTGTGACTAGAGTTCCATAGAAGCAGAACATAGACAGCACAAGTGCCACTCATATGAGCAGCATTGCACACATGACATTCCATGTGCATGTCAGCCCATTTCCTAACTCCTGACACACCCATGCAGCTGGTCACAACCCACGTGTCTGAAGAGGTCCCTGGAATACTAAGATGTGTACCCTGATATTACCTCCTCTACACACACAGACTAACAATAGCAATCCAGTGTGCTACACCCTTTCCTATGGTATGCCATTGTCATATAACATCTGACTGCATGGATGTCAGGTTAATTTATACACTGTCTTCTAGTTTCAAAGCCCTGTTAGCACCTGTAGATTGCTTCACGTGTAAAAAAGTATGTTGGCCCTTAGAATGCAAATCTCACCTACAGGACTGGTGAGAAACAGATGCAGCCCACACCTGTGATCACCTCCATGCACACCACCCATTTCAACAAGCACTGCCCCTGCTGATGCCTGGAACAGCATAGGAGTTGCCATTATGTCAAATACACCGTTAAGCATTGATACTAATTAAGCCGTGTAACACAGCCCTTGGGTTCATTTGTCACCTTCAAAAACACAGGACATACACAGTTTGACATATCAACTGTCTAGTTCGTCCTCCAAACAGTCTGAGTCAGACCACTGATTATGAAACTTGTCAAATTGCTGGATCCTGAATCACCCTGCATTCTGTCAGCCTGACTGGCATCTGTCTGTGCGTCACACTAAAGTATCCCTGTGTCTACATATGTACCACACTTACGTTAGCAAACCTCTCATTCATCAGGGAGTATTGGGCATGGGCTTCTTCAATGCATACCCAAATACATTGTGTTAGAAAAGGGGTCTTTGGTTGACAGTCAGGTTACCGCCTGTTCAAGCAAGGACCCTCACTCTAGTCAGGGTAAAAGTGAATCACCCTCAGCTAACCCCTGCTTACCCTCTTGGTAGCTTGGCAGAGCAGTAGGCTTAACCTCAGAGTGCTAGGTATAAAGTATTTGTACCAACACACACAGTAACTTAATGAAAACACTACAAAATGACACAACACCAGTTTAGAAAAATAGGAAATATTTATCTAAACAAAACAAGACCAAAATGACAAACATCCGACATACACAAGTCAAGTTATGAATTTTTAAAGATTAAACTCAAAAATAGCGCTTAAAAACAAAAATGCTTCGATGAGAGGTTAACACGGCGTCGTGACGGAGTCGTTCCCAACAAGCCGACACCAGCGGCGCCGGACACGGAGTCGTGTAGACCCCCAAGTACAGTACCTTTGGTGAAGGGTGAAAACAAGCCGATGCGCGAAGGCGGGAATCGCGGCGTCTGTGCGAAACGTTGAATCTGTGCACTTCGAGCGGCGTCGGTCACGACGTGGTGCAGCGACTTCCACAGAGTTGCGGACTTCAGCGGGGCTGCTGCGGCGTCAGGCCTACGAAGAGCGTCGCGTTCCAGCGAAGGTCACGGCGTCAGGTGCAGGCGGCGTTACCGGATTCAGCAGCGGCGTCGGTCCGAAGTTGATTTCCTTGGATTCCACCAGCTTTCCTTTCAAGGGCCCAGGGACTGGATAGGGCACCACTTGTCAGAGTAGGAGTCTCTCCAGAGACTCCAGGTGCTGGCAGAGAGAAGTCTTTGCTGTCCCTGAGACTTCAAACAACAGGAGGCAAGCTCTCACTCAAGCCCTTGGAGATTTCTTCACAAGATGGAAGGCACACAAAGTCCAGTCTTTGCCCTCTTACTCTGGCAGAAGCAGCACTGCAGGAAAGCTCCACAAAGCACAGTCACAGGCAGGGCAGCACTTCTTCCTCAGCTATCAGCTCTTCTCCAGGCAGAGGTTCCTCTTGGTTCCAGAAGTGTTTCTAAAGTCTGTAGATTTGGGTGCCCTTCTTATACCCATTTTAGTCTTTGAAGTCACCTTTCTTCAAAGGGGACTCACACCTACTTGTGAAATCCTGCCTTGCCCAGGCAAGGCCTCAGACACACACCAGGGCGTTGGAGCCGGCATTGTCAGAGGCAGGCACAGTCCTTTCAGATGAGAGTGACCACTCCACCCCTCCCTCCTAGCAGAGATGGCTAATCAGGAAATGCAGGTTACACCCCAGCCCCCTTTTGTGTCACTGTCTAGTGTGAGGTGAAAAACAACCCAACTGTCAAACTGACCCAGACAGGGAATCCACAAACAAGGCAGAGTCACAGAATGGTTTAAGCAAGAAAATGCTCACTTTCTAAAAGTGGCATTTTCAAACGCACAATCTTAAAATCAACTTTACTAAAAGATGTATTTTTTAATTGTGAGTTCAGGGACCCCAAACTCCACATGTCCATCTACTCTCTCGGGGAATCTACACTTTAATCATATTTAAAGGTAGCCCCCATATTATCCTATGAGAGAGACAGTCCTTGCAACAGTGAAAAACGAATTTAGCAGTATTTCACTGTCAGGACATATAAACCACATTACTATATGTCCTACCTTATCCATACACTGCACCCTGCCCTTGGGGCTACCTAGGGCCTACCTTAGGGGTGCCTTACATGTAAGAAAAGGGAAGGTTTATGCCTGGCAAGTGGGTACACTTACCAAGTCGAATTTACAGTGTAAAAATACACTAAGACACTGCAGTGGCAGGTCTGAGACATGATTACAGGGTTACTTGTGTGGGTGGCACAACCAGTGCTGCAGACCCACTAGTAACATTTGATTTACATGCCCTGGGCACCTCTAGTGCACTTTACTAGGGACTTAACAGTAAAACAAATATGCAAATCATGGATAAATCAATTACATACAATTTACACGGAGAGCATATGCACTTTAGCACTGGTTAGCAGTGGGAAAGTGCTCAGAGTTCAAAAGCCAACAGCAACAGGTCAGAAAAAAATAGGAGGCAGGAGGCAAAAAGATTCAGGATGACCCTGCATAAGCAAAAGTCCAACACATTGTATAGCATCATCTGCCTTTTAACTGTACCATTTGAGTAAAATCCTCTGGGAAAAGCAAAATTCATGGCCCATCCCTTGTGTGGGTCTCATTTATGCATGAATGACAAAGTGTGACAGTGTCCCAGGGCCGTATGCAGGGATTGGGTATGGGGCCTTCAGCAGAACCAGCAACCTCTGATAATGTCCATGAAAAATCCACACGTCAGGACCCTGACAGTTCACACACAGAATCACAGTGCTCACAACATATTGATGGGCCGTATGTGGTTAATAGCTGTGAGAATAATCAGCACAGAGGCTACGATGTTCCCAGATGCAGTGGGAATTGCAGAGGCTAACCTGTGTACAAATGTTGTAATGACACCTGCCGGAACATGACACCTGAGACATTATCTCACTCAGCACACAAAGGTTGCCCTGTTGACTGTCTCATTACACGTCTTTAGCAACAGGGTGGGACCATCCCCATGTAGGTTCACATGTCCTCATCCACTTTACTCACATTGATCAACCAAGGATACTCAGTAGATACAGGAATAGCTGCCACAGACTCATGATGAGTCCTGGACCGAACTGTGACAAATTACACCCCAAACTATATACAGGATCATCATTGGACCACACACATGAACAAGACACCTATGTGCAATTGATCACTGGAAATATGTGGACACGTGCTGCCTTGTATGCTGGTCCACCACAGCCACTTGATAGTTGTGGCTCACTTCTATGGCCTCAACTGTGGTGTCATCATGCTTTTGAGATTCACCCGTGTCTGTCTGTGCAAACAACATGGTACCCACTTCCTCAATGCATGTGTATGACTCACTGTGGGATTCACCAACTAGCGCCTAGGAAGCTGTTACCACAACTCTAGGGCATAGGATGTTGAAAATGTGGACCATTGACATGAACAAGCGTCTGCCATCTATCTGGTGCACGCTTTGTCACATGTGGTGTCTACGTTACCCTAAATCTTGCAAATCCACATTACGGATGTTGCTACATGTATGACTAACACATGCACTCTCTCAGTTCCACAATGACTTGCATCTAAGGATTGGACACATGGACGTCACATTCATACAAGCATATGTGCAATAATGCTTCATGTGATACACACACACACTTGGTCAACAAATACATTAGTTGCCAAAGCACACACTTTGAGCCAAAGGCATTTAGGTATTGTACATATGTGCGTCACATTGCTATCCTCTCCTTATGCAAAACATGCCCAATTTGTGCAACACATATATGTAGGCCACACTTATGACCATCTATTGCATCAGCCAACCGTAAAAATACTGTGAAGGGAGTAGCGGATCATGGTCCGCTGCAGTATGATGTCACACATGTGAACATACACCATCAACACCATAGTGTGTTCAATCAGCCTATCTCTGATGTGTCCCAAATGTAACATAACAAAAAAACAGATAAATTGCCCAAAACCTGTTCATGCACTGAAATTGTGATGTTCCAAGTGTTATGTGTCATTTTTTGCCCACCAATACTGTATTTGCATCATTTGTTTTGACGTACAGGAGTGAACATTAGGCTGCATCCAGATATTTGTATAGGCCATGTACTATTATTTGGATGTGGGCTAATTTTCACTCCTGTGCGTCCAAACAAATGACGCAAATACAGTATTGGTGGACAAAAAATGACGCATAACGCGAAAAAGGGCGGACATTTCATACAGGAAGTGATCTAATAGGATATCCTGTTTACAGATTAAGTGCAGTGGGTGTACTTTCACTTTCACTTTGCAGTCTATGATTCTTCTAGACTGTGTGGCTGTGTAGAGAGTGGTGTCCTGAGATTTTGTGCTTTTTTGTCCTGTGTGCTATCTGTATTGTCAATTTGTGAAATAAATATTGTTGGTGTTTACTGTACTACTGTGTTTTGTGTACATTTGTCCATTTACCTGGTGTTTTTGTTGTTTGTGGGAGTTTGTTGTGGGTAGTGGTAGCTTGGGGATAGTTGGGATCTTTTAGTGGTTAAGTTTACTTTTCATCTGTATTTATACCCCTACTTTCCCCCTTTTCCCCTTTCTATTTCTTTAACCCCTATTCCCTTTCACATTTCCACTATGTCTGGTAGGCCACGTCTTGGCAGGATGGGTGAAGAGGAGTTGGGGGGGTTCATATGGCTTGTGTGCCATTTCTTGCCACTCATGATCGAGGCAGGGTGATACAGGGGTATAAACAGAGGCGTGCAGAATCCGGTGGGGAAAGGTGCTGCATCACCTGCAGCGTGTGTATGCCAGCCAGAGGAGTGACCACCAGTTGAAGCACCAGTGGGCTGACCTCATCACCAGGGAGCAGGATCTCTTGGACCACCTGGGAATCGTGATTGGTGGCACTGTTGGTGAGTACTAATCATGTAAATGTGCACGATTAAATGCTCTGTACTGACATAAGAGGATTTGTACTATGTCTGCCAGCTAACTTGCAGACTGTGTGTAATGCTGGGGAAACATACAGGGATAATTGATGCACTATGATAAGGATCACAATTGCTAGCTGTCAGGTAGGACGTTGTGTCAGACAACCAAAAAAAATAGGAGCCAATCATGTCTATATAGGGCACTTTTGAGAGAGAAGTAAAGATGTACCAACATATTGGCTAACTTTGTTGACGCAATAGCTAGAGTGACTTTAGAATCACTACATGTTGCAGAAAATGAGTGCTACCTTCACATCAATTGATAATAGCAAAGTGGCTCAGACATATGTCTCATGTGAGTCTGGTGAGTGTGGAAGCAAAGCGTTCACGGAAGTACTATGAATGTTTGGGATTATTGTGTTCCTTTATCTTTTTGGATACATGTCAGATCTGGATTTGAAAACATTGTGAAAAGGTGTAATGTGCCCTCAGCTAACATCTTAGAATGTTTGTTGGAGTTAGTTGTGCCACATTCCAAATATGGAAGGCAGTCCAAAGGTATGCACATGGCTTCACATCTCCATGGTTGGTGCAAATCACCATAGCTGGGCCACATCAATTGAATCAAATGTAACAACAGGAAAGCTTACAAAAGTCCCTGCCCCTCCCTCTGTACATTGTACCTATGTGTAATAAATGTGTCATTGCCACAAGGCATGTTTGACTGGTAATGCAGTCCTCACGTTACCAGGCTTTGGATATCTCTCTTGGATGCACATGATGAGACGATTACAATCCATGTTGTTTTCAGGTCACCAATTACGGGGCATGTTTTCAACCACATGATAGTTAGGGCCAATGTATGTGTGCAGATATGTGTGTAACTGTCACAGGAGACCCGTGCTATGTACAAGTTGGCCATGATATATCAAATGAAGTATCATCATATCTGAATGGCTGCCATTTCCTTATTCAGCCTACACATTGTATATGTTTATGATATTGTTGGTCTGTGCACAGATTTTGAGCACATTTCTTCCTTCCATGCCTTACAGGTGGACCGGCACCCTACACTGTGGGAGAGGGGCGACATTTGAGGACCCCGACCACTCCAGTAAGTGTTGATATGTCTGTTATGTGTTGTGTTTGCTGTTTATGGACTCGTGTGTGTTGAACGCATAGCAAAGTGTGACGCGTTGGGCAATCATTTCTCTTGTTCCATGAGTGGGATTTCAGTTTCTCAAATGTTTTGAGTAGGCCAATGCGTATCCAATGGTATTATCTAGGGATTGTAGGCCATTCCTGTAGGCCCCATTGTGAGTACTGGGGTTAGTCATGTGGATGACACTTGTATCAACAAGAGTCGCACTGGAAGTCAGCTCCGATTTAGTTAGCCTCTCAGACCCATATTCTCCAAGATTGGTACAGCAAATTGCTTTCCAATAGACTTCTGCTTCCCTATTTACCAACGTACTTATGAAACTGTAGGTAGAACCTCCTAGCAGCATGTACTTCCACATGTAGTGCTACAAGTATGTGGAACTTGAGTGCAATGGCCTAGGTGTGCATGCAAATCATGATCATGGGTGTTCTTGCAACTCTGTGTCTGATGTGAGTCAGGCCTTACTGGAACTATATGTTGTGTATCAAGTTCTGCATTTCCTGACATGTGTGGCCCTATGATTGGTCTAGGGTTTGCTGACTCCTAACTGTTGATAGACCTTACCTGTGGTGTGTGTGTATAGCCAAACACGTGTGGAGTTGTATATACACTCCTCAGTGTACATGTTGTTGGAAATTGATAGTTGTTTACCCACACCCCCACCCTCAAACACTGGCATGGGTTTGTGAATGGGGTACCTAGTACTGATGCTACCAGTATGTTACACATACATGTGAATAAGTGACAGTTTGGTTGGAACCTAGTATACACACTCAGGTATGGCACTTGGTACTATACTGGCAAGTCCAGTTACAACTTGCAGACCATGTGGCTTTAGTTTTTCATTCCGTACACTGACATTTGTAGCCCAGGTCTTGGCAGAGGATTTGCAGCATGATTCTTAGCTGATAACTGGCAGAACTCAGATCGCAAGTCAAAGCCAGTTGTTACCCATCTTGTAGGTTATGGATGTGCTATGTGTGATGTGATCTTTGTAGGCTGGCCTGCCATGTACTTCCTCAGGGACATTCAATGATCTGTATTGTGATATGAGCTGTTACAAGTACAGTAGATGTATTGTCTGATTAACTTCTTGTGCCATTTCACACAATGCAGTTACTAATGTAGAATATTTGCATTTGTTTTCACAACTGCAAACATGACTCCAGTCCAGGTCCGTGAATTCCAGCGCCGGACCATGAGATACCAGCACATCCTGCTGGCGGAGTCGGGGTTCAGGAGGATGGCCCGGTGATATCGCCATGAACGGACGTCCGGGGCATGGAGACCCTTCCCACAGGGTGGGCCTACTTTGCCCACCACCAGCACAACCACCACTTCAAGCCAGGTGGCCCCACCCAAAGCTGGGACTGTTGTGCCTACATCTGCCGGACTTCCAGGCCCCAGCATTGCTACAGGTGCAGGACAGCCCACTGGGCCTGGCTCCACACACACCCAGACCTCCTCCACCAGTACCCAGACTGCCACAGCTCCATCTGTTGACCCTGCAGCCTTCCACAACATGGAACGGAAGATGGACCGTGTGCTGTTCAAGTTAAGCCACCTGAGCCGGGATGTGAGCCACATTAACTGGCGTGTTAAGTCAATCAAGAGGACCCTCCGCAGGGCCAACCTCTAGACTGTATTTGAAATGGAAATGATTCCTTCCACTCCCTCCTCTTTCCTTGCTCCTATAGTTAGTGGGCATAGGGGCTTAGTGTTAGGTTAGTATAGGCTGTTAGTTTAGTTAGTGGGTGGGGGGTCCTGATTCTTTCTATTTTTACTTATTAAGTGTGTGGGTGGGTGGGTGGTGGGCTATGTTGGGGTTCTTGTGTGTTTTAAAAAAAAATACAAAAAAATATATATTTGTTTAGGATAGTATAGTATGTGTTTAGGTTAGTATGTGTTGTCCTCCATGTGTCCCGTCTCATAAGGAGGGTGGGGGTGGATGTTTAGAACGTTTAGTTACATGTGATAAGTAAGTTTAGCTTAGGTTAGTTAGGGACAGTTGTGGGTAATGTGTAGTCAGGGTAGATTAGGGTAGGTAATATTTTTCCCTCAGTTTCCTCTTCTGTGATTAGCATTTAATAAATATTTGGTTAACCCTTAACAGTATGTGTTAAATGGTACTTGATCCTGGGTTTGGAATCAGTGTACATGAATTTTGTACTATTACATTTGTGTCCTATGCTACAAACAAATCCCAACTGAGCTGTACGATTGACAGCTAGCCCAGAGCTACCTTGCAAAGTGTCCACCCTTCGTTGCAACCACCAATCACAGTTAATATGGATGACAATGTGTTTCTGTTGATAAGTGTGTTTTCAAAGTCACAAACAGTGCTTCCAGACTTGGTATTGGGGGAACAGTTTTAGGTCTGACTGCAGTGTGATGATCAAGGACACCCTTATAAGATGAGTGCTCATTGTATTCTTGTCTTCATGACTCTCATACGTCATTTGTGACACAGTTCAGTATGATTACCTATTTGTATGTAAACTCAGACACCTTCATTTATGCAGTTTTTGTGGTGTTTGCTTAGATTAGTGTGCACTGTAATATGTGTTATTATTGCATGGTGACAACATTTTGCGGCCACTATTTGATGACTTAGATATCCCTTGAGGAAGCATTCTTCTGTCCAACACAGCATGATGGTGTATGGTTTCTCACTTCATCAGATCTTACCCTGAGGAAGGGCAGAGTGTGATGCAATCATGGGCACTGTGCTGATTTATCTGACTACATAATATCAGGACAGTTGTATTGACAAGCTACGTAATTTGACAGTAGGCACATTTCAGTTATCTACTGCACAGTTGATATGTCACATTACCCAGAGACAGATTTGTTGTGTAAGTGCTATTTATTGAAAAGTGCTGTAGTGCTATCTGTACATTGTCAATGATTGTGAGTCCATTATAATGACATCTTACATTGTAATCCAACACAAGGGTTTACCGAAATGCTTTTGACATGCTGGGGTTGATGTTTCAGACAGTGCAGAGGGACAGAATTTGCCAATGAGTAGGAGAGAGACAATCACTGGGCTGGGTGACAAGATATACAGTGGTTTGCAGAACAGTGCTTCAGTACATTTGTTGCAAGACTGGTAAGTTACAAAGCGCAGGACCTTGGTAATATTTGGCCATGTGGCAGGGACTAGTGCTTCCGGGTACTTTTCCTTGTGAATGTGATCTGTTCCATGTCTTCTTCTACTGATGTGTGTGTTGCCTCCTCTGTCCTTGTTGGTGGTGGTTGTGAAGGGGCAACACACACCTCAGTGTTAGAAGACGTGGAGTCAGACATCCCGGTCGCTGCTCCATGTGAAGGTCTTAAGGGCAGTACTGCAGCAAGGAGTATCTGCTGGTTCTTGAGAATAGCAGCCACATCACGATGGTAGGCAGCCAGGTCAGCCCTGAGGGGTTCAATGTTGCATTTGTGCACGCGTTGAAAGGAGTGCTGTTGTAGGTGTTGGGTCAACTGTATTACAGCTGTGCTGATTTCCTTCTGGGTTATTTGCAGTTCCTTCAAGATAGATGTTAGGGCTTGCATAGCTGCTGCCTGATCTGCAGATGACATCATGCACGAACGCACCCCCCTCTAGGCTGGCTGCCATAGTTTGCATCCCCACCCGCACCTCCGTGGCCAGCTCCCGCTGTACTCCAACTACAGTTCTCTCAAAGCTGTGCCAGTGTCGTCTGAGTCCTCATCTGTTTTGGAGCTGGTAGGTCTTACAATTGGGGTGGTGGGTGGGTCCTCTGCGACGGCTGCTTGTTCTGTGCTCCTCCTTGTGACTGAAGGTGGGGTCTGGAGGGTTTCAAGGACCTATTGGATGCTCTCCTGGGGAATGTTTATCGACTCGTCATCCATGTCATCAGGGTAATCTGGGACAGTCATACCCGCAGGAGATCAATCTTCCTCTGCAATGAAACAGGGTACAATTAGTGTGTCTGTGTGGTGGCATGGGTGATGTGACATGCCTGCCTTGTGATGAATTCACATTGTGATCTTGTTTCGTGTTCATTGCTCCAGTCCTTCAGATGGGCATTCTTCCAGGCCTAAGGCCCACCTGCATGTCACATGTATGTTATTGAGTTATTAGACTTGTCGGCATCATCGCCTCTAGGTGTTGGTTTAGGCCAAATAGAGAGTTGCCACCTTCTTGTCCTACTCAAGCCTCCGTCTACATTCATTCTCATGGTGAGACCTTTCACTGGCTGTGGGTGTTCTGATGGCCCTGGCAGCACACTTAACAATCTGGACCTGCCCCAATCTCTGATCTTTCACATCCACTTAAATTTATTTGACATGTGGCATATCCTATTCATAGCAATGTTATGACACGAGATGGATGTTGGCATTGGTAATATGTACTGCTGATGTTGGGGAATGTGTGTTACATTGGATTGCCCTGATAATCGTATCAGTGTCCTATTTCCTCCTCTGACTGTGCAGGTGTATTTCAGTGACCAGTTATATGTGTCCCCCCCTCAATGCTGTTATCTGAGCAGTATGACACTTGGGATGTTGCATTGTTACCCAGGCACAGGCTGGACCCTGACAAATGCAGCATGGGTGTGTCCTTAGTGCTGTGTAGCTCCTATTGTTGTTTACATTGGTTGATGTTTGCGACAACTATGGGCATTGACATTTGACAGTACTGGGGCCTTAGTCTTATTTCTGGGGGTTGTTGAAGTTGTCATCCTCAACCCCCTAATTTAGGTGTGTATGATCCATGGGGAGGTTACTGCCATTGGCTACTTGAGCTGCACACAGAGCGGAGGTGGCAGTGGCAACTATTGTCGCAGTTAATTCCAATTGTCGGTATGGCTAGAGGTTGTTAATAGGGCCCTAGTTAACGTAGGGGGTATGGTGGCTGACATGTGCTGGGATGTCAGTTTGACATTGTGGCCTTCCCTCCTGGCATGGCTTTCCATTTGCTCCATCGTTGGCATGACAGCATGCCCCCATGGGACTGTTGTTGGTGTAGTGTAATGGTGTGCCCCAGCTTCTGTTTGTGTAGGCTATGCCCCCATGCCGTGCCCCTTTACCCATCCCACTCCATGTATATAATGACTTCCATGCATTTTGTGGTCGGTATCCCCCCCTTCTCACAGTTGACATTATTGCATTTTAATTCCCCATGCGACTTACCCTGCATGTGCGTTGTCTCCTGGTAGTCTGCGCTGTCCTGTCCTTGAATCCCTGTGACGATCTCCTCATGGATGACGGCTGCGACCATCTCCTCCATGTGGTCCAGGGCCTCCTGGTGTGCTGGACTCCCCCCTCCAGTCTGCAGTGCTGCCTTCCTGTTCCTTGCCATCTTTTCCTTTGTCCTGAGCTTGCGGTCATGCCAGCGTTTCTTGCACTCGATGACTGTTCTGCGTACTTCTGCCACACTGTTAATCTTGTCGACAATTTGTTGCCATATAGCCTCTCTCCTACTAATTGGCAACTTTGAGGTGACAAACAGTTGGTGCTGGTGTTCCGTCACCTCTTTAACCAGAATTTCCTGCTCCTCTGCACTGAAGCGACACTTTCTTTTCTTCTTATAAGTGTCCTGGTTCTTGTGTGGATACTCCTGGCTGGTTCCTGGTCTGTTGTCATCTTCCTGGGGACTGTAGTGGCATCTGGGATCCATTTTGACTCTCCTCTGGTGAAATGGCAGTGTTCGCTGTTTTTTTTGACGCTATTGCGTCAAAAAACGGCGCATATCCAGTTTGCGGGGTTGTAAATCGACCCACAGTCATTTCCGCTGCGTTAACATCATTTTGCTTTACGACTTGACGCTGCGGTGTGCGTCAAAAATAACGACTCCCACCTGTGGTTTGCGTCGCCGTGCGTCAAAGTATAAATTTGACGCCCGCACGGCGCACCAAAATGGCGTTAGCCGGCGGTAATATTTTTGACGCAAAACTGCGCCGGCGCAGTTTTGCGTCAAAAAGTATAAATATGGCCCAAAGGTTTTCTTGATAGCTATTTTTCACTCTTTATATTTCAGCAAATGAATTGCTGTATACCCGGTATAGATTGAAAACCCACTGCAGGGTGCAGCTCATTTATTGGCCCTGGGTACCTAGAGTTCTTGATGAACCTACAAGCCCTATATATCCCCGCAACCAGAAGAGTCCAGCAGACGTAACGGTATTTTGCTTTAAAAAATCTGACATTACAGGAAAAAGTTACAGAGTAAAACATAGAGAAAAATTGCTGGTTTTTTCACCTCAATTTCAATATATATTTTTTTCACTTGTTATTTTCTGTAGGAAACCCTTGTACGATCTGTGTTGGCATATGATGATGGTTGTGAGGCCGTTTGAAAACGGATGTATGGGTGCATGATTGTGGGTGTGTCAGCATATGATGGTGGCTGTGGATGTGTGTGATGGTAGCAGTTCACCCTTTAGATGGTAAGTATATGGGCATGTATTGATGGCTGTGGGGACATATGATGTAGGGCAGGTGTTTGTTTAGGTCGGTATTTTATAGTATGGTATGGTTATTTGTAAAGTATTTACTATTCCTCTTGAGGTGCTGAAGCGCTTTATGAATGGGATGCGCTATCTCATGAGAGCTCTGAGTTTTTAATTTATTTGCTCTTGAAAATGCTGAACACATTACAACTAAACGTAATTTCCTTAATGCCTAAGCACTATCCCATTTTCTTGAATATTTATTCCACATTCTCTGAGCTAATGTCATTTGGGGATGTTCAAACACACAGGTTAGATTAATCATAATAACTTCTTCGAATGGATAGATCCCAGTAAAGAAATGGAAGATGTGGTTACATGTTGCAAGTTACATTTGAGCTGTAGAAGGTTTTACCTTGAAAAGAACAACAATAACAGTAAAAAAATATATTCCAGTACATTGCCGCTTGATTTTGTGCCATGGAGCCTGTTTTATCTTAGTTAAAATGGCTTCTTAAACAGAAATTTGGTCTAACTAAAACACCTTAATATGGACACTTCTACATATCATAGAAAACGTGTTTCAAAAGCAGTTTTATTACATCAGTCTCTAGATGTGTAACTATGTGAAGATGTATATTGCACATTTTTAATAATGCACCAAAATATAAACCCACAATATTCTTTCATAAGAGTAACCTGTATATAGATTCTGATCTAGTGACCCCACATGGACCCCGGATGACTTCATTGTAACCTTTGGTTTATGTTTAAGGGCATTTTACAGTAGTCCTGTACCCCTGGGTCTTTACCTGCTTTTTAAACCTCTTCTGAATGAAGCAACACAAAGTGGTGCATGGGGCTTTTTTGCCTTTGAGCTGTAAAGGTGACCTTTTCTCAGCACATAAAGCACTTTGCACTGCTTTGTGTCAAGGGAATGTTACAGGGGTGTCAGGTGATCATGTGGATGGTTTAGCGAAAACACCCAAAGGTTTTGAGATAAAAATTGATAACCCGAAATAGCCATCCCAGATTTTGCATGTGTGTACATTGCACATCACACATCTACTGCATGAGATAATTGTATGTTTGTCTCTACCTAGAAATGTGTACTGAGAGGATATCCCTTCAGTGGTGTATCACAGGAAACAGCCACTTAGAGCGCCAGAGCAGAGAAAACCACAAGCAGTATGCCAATCTTAATAGATATGGCTCTTCACTGTTTTCCCCTTGCTCAATGCAATGCAGCAAATTACGTTGTGTGAAACATTATTAAATCTGGGAGAATTAATCCTTGTACTACCACAGATGTCTGTAAATCCTTGACCTGGGATTGCTCAGGAAAGGCATCTTAAAATCTTAAATAAATATTTAGAAGTGAATTAATATGATCCATCTGCAGAGAATTCAGTTGTTTTAAGACCTGACCAAACACAGCTTGATTTCTTCACTGTAACTAATATGATTCCTATTTTCCTTTTGTGTATCTTTTTCCAAATGGGTGAGGGCCCGTGGTAAAAAGAGTGTGTAGTTTTCTTGCTGAAAATGATTTTGTCTGATATTTGTTTGCTGCAACCTTCATTTTTTGAAAAACACACACTGCTTTTAATAATAATTGTGAGGATTTTCGCACGTAGTCTTTGTAAAATGTTGTTCAAATACCTGCAAGCCCCAACTGTTATACAATGTAAAGTGTGGGCAACAACTCTGGAAAAGTAGGCTTCACAGAAAAAACTCAGCAAAAACTCACTCTTATTTGCAGAATTATCTCGCAAAAAATGTTTGTGAGATACTTCTTCCATAAGCAAAGGTTTGTGATATTTAGAATGACTGGTTCATTTTACCATTCGATGTGCAAATAGCATTTTTAATGTACCTAGTTTATGGAGGAATAAAGCAATGATGTGAATGACTTTAATTGGAATGAGCTTCTTATGAGCTTTTGGAAACAGTCACTGTTGGACGTTTTTCAGCAGTCCAAGGGCAGTCAGGGGACATTGGGCGCAGATAATCAAAGAGTATCCCCACTGTTGTACTTGGGCTAAACCTTACTGTTGAATTCAAAACTGTACACCCATGAACCCCAAACGCATTCCATTAACACTTGACCCTCAAGCAGTACAAGCTAGAGACTCAAAACTTCATAAACTACTAATTCCAGTTAATAATTCATTGTCCCACATAGGCTTGTTACTTTTAAAAAGAAGATATATTTTACTCAGATTATACACAATTAAATACTATATATAATGATTCAGAGTCAGCAAATTAAACCAGGGTAATAGAAATAATCATCAAAAACTGATGGAGAGGCAGCCTATACTAAAATACTCCCTGCCTGACAGTTCAAGACTCTGTGGCTTTGGTTAGAGAGGGTCTAGGGGCATGTTGACAAGGTAGTAGGCCAGTGCATCCAGATAATTGTTCTTTCCATTGGTAGAGATCATGTTTCCGCTCTCTATATTTCAGAAGCATGCACTGTACATTTTAGTTGTCCCAGTCTGTTGGTGAGGAGGGGTGTCCCTGTGTTCTGCTGGCGGCTGCAGTGCTTGACGTGGTGTGCACTGTAGAGCTCACGGACTGCAAGGAACAGTAATCCTGACCTTTCCCTGCTGACAAGTGTGCGAGCAGCAAAGGAGACAATGGATGCTCTTAGTGTGGTAAGAGCAGTATAGTGGCATGCCAGGCTCAAGATGGGAACAGTGGTTAATTTGTAAATAAAAACGTGCCGGTGCCCAAAGCAATTTAAACCCCCATCGGGAGAAATGGAAGAGCTTCCATGTCTTCCCTCACACACACCCACTCCCCCCTTTGTGATGTCAGAGCGACGTCACACTTGTTTTCCCCACCGGAGCAGGAAGCAGCAGGTAAGGCCTCTCCCTACTCCATTTGGGATAATGGGCCCGAACGGGCCTCCTCACCATTCGGGTACCATTCGGGAAGACCTCGTTTGAAAGGGGAGACTCTCCCCTTTCAAACAAGGCCTTCCTGAAATGGTTTCCTGGCCCTGAATCAGAGCCGCGCTGCGATCCAGGTCCAGGAAACCCTACTAGACACCAGGGATTTTACTTGGGGGTGTTGGTCCCCTCTGAAAATGGGTCGGCTGCCCCTGGGGTCAAATAAAAAAATGAATAAAGTGAGTTTACCCCTGGTGGGCGGGGGATGCGATCCCGCCACCAGGGGTAAAAAAAATTGTTTAAAAAAAATGTAATTGACAGGGGGTCGCCCGTGAGCAGGGCTGACCCTCTGTGGGGGCAATTTTTTAAATAGCTGTATGATTTCCCTGGGGGGCACTATAGCCCCCCAGGGAAACCATACAGCTATTAAAAAATATATGTAGACCTATATATATATATATAGATATATATATATAGAGAGATCTATCTATATAGATATATACATCTATATATAGATATATATCTATATAGAAAGATATATTTATATATAGATATGTATATCTATTTATCTATCTCTATATATGTATGTATATATAAATATATATATATATGTATATATATATATATATATATATATATATATATATACGGAGATCACTTTTGCCAATGTGTGTGTGGTTTCCCTGATGTGTTTCAACTGTAGCTTTTAGGCAGAAATAAAAAAGTAAAGTAACTCTTGTGATTATGTTTCTGCTAGAAAAGGATCTGACTTTTGTCTTGTCACAGTTTTGATGCCATAAAGTACGCCATAAAGTACGCAGAAGTTTTGTATGCCTACTGCAAAGATCAAAACTGTATTATATGTGGATATCTGAGTGGATTAGTAAAGTCAGCCATTACCTGCACTATAATACAAATGAAATGTATGTGCGAGGGGGACTATGGAGAGATGAAGGGCACTTTTGGGTGGTAGTAAGGGAATCCGGAGAGGAGATCATAAGAGTGGGAGCACCAATAATGATTGTTGGACTGGGTGCTAGAGGCGCTAAAGACTGTGATGATTGGGATGTGACAAGGAGAAGTAATAGTGTGTCTTTTTTGTTTTTCTCAGTGTCTTGAGAGAACTTGCTGATTGAGGGAAGAAGCGAAGGTAAGGTGACCTTTACTGTTGCACGCATCACACACACCCACCAGCAATTTTGTGACTGTCTACATAGGCTAGTGTTTTAGAGCGACAGTTTAGCCAGTAGCAGAGATGGTGTCTCATTGGACGACTGCTGCTTAAGCCCTAACTCGGGTTATAAAGGACAGCTCTGACATAGGATCAGAGACTGAGGCAGCAGATACTGAGACAACATCTGAGGGGTATGGACTCTGGGAGTGATTTTTCAGTCAAAGGAGTCCCATCCAATAACTCCTCTTCCAGTGGTTCTGAGGGAGGTGATAAGGACAGTCCTGCTGTCCCTTTGCAACCACATTCTGTGTAGCGGGACAATAGCGGGTTAGCCCAACCCAGAAAGCAGGTGCATGCAGTGGCAAGCACAGAGAGAGTGCTCTCTTGGGAGCTACCCAATTTAGTTCAGCTCCAAATTCCACTGCACAAATCTTATTGTGGAGACATAAAAATTATCTATCACAGAACAACCTGGTTTTGTGAGGCAGACACCTGCGTTTTTGTTCCTGGGCTCGGCGGCCATATAGGCAAACCTACCAAACCCAGACATTTCCGGAAACTAAACAACCGGGGGAGTCCACAGCGGGGTGGCTTGTTCAGATTCCCCAAAGTTTTCTTACCAGAATACCCTGCAAATGTGAAATGTTCAATAAAACCTCTATTTTTTCTTGTATTTCTGTCACACAAACTACAGGAATATGCTGGGATCCACAAAATTCCTACCACCCAGTGTTTCCCCACCTCTCCTGATAAAAACACTACCCCACTTGAGTGCCTGTACCTAGTGCCTGCGTCAGGAATGGATCACCCCAGGATCAACAGTTGCCCTCATGTAAGGACTAACATTGACCATTGAGTGATCTTTTCCTGACATGGGCACTAGGCATAACCACACAAGTGAGGTACCATTTTTATCAGGAGACTTGGGGGAATGCTGGGTGGAAGGAAATTTGTGCCTGCTCTTAGATTCCAGAACTTTCTATCACTGAAATGTGAGAAAAAGGTGTTTTGTTTTTTTTGCCAAATTTTGAAGTTTACAAGGGTTCTGGGTAATAGAACCCAGTGAGATCATCACAAGTTACCCCATCCTGGGTTGCCCTAGATGTCTAGAAATGTCCACGTTTGCTAGATTTTCCAGGGTGCAGGCTGAGCTAGAGGCCAAAATCCACAGCTAGGAACTTTGCAAAAAACAGGTCAGTTTTCTTTGGCAAAATGTGATGTGTCCATGTTGTGTTTTGGAGCATTTTCTGTTGCGGGCATGCAGCCTACCCACACAAGTGAGGTACCATTTTTATAGGGAGAGTTTTGGGAATGGTTGGTGGAAGGAAATTTGTGGTTCCTCTCAGATTCCAGAACTTTCTATCACCGAAATGTGAGGAAAAAGTGTTTTTTGTCAAAATGTTGAGGTTTGCAAAGGATTCTGGTTAACATAACCTGGTGAGAGTGCCACAAGTTACCCCATCCTGGGTTCCATTAGGTGTCTAGTTTTCAGAAATGTCCAGGTTTGCTAGGTTTTCCTAGGTGTCGGCTGAGCCAGATGCAAAAATCCACAGCTAGGCACTTTGCAAATACAGGTCAATTTGCTTTGGGAAAATGTGATGTGTTCATGTTGTGTTTTGGGGCATTTCCTTTTGCGGGCACTATGTCTACCCACACAGGTGAGGTACCATTTTTATCGGGAGACTTTGGGGAATGCTTGGTGGAAGGACGTGTGTGGCTTCTCTCGGACTCCAGAAGTTTGCAGCACCAAAATGTGAGGAAAACAATTGTTTTGCCAAATTTTGAGGTTTGCAATGGATTCTGGGTAACAGAACCTGGCGAGAGCCCCACAAGTCACCCTATCCTGGATTCCTTTAGGTATCTAGTTTTCAAAAATGCGCAGGTTTGGTAGGTTTCCCTAGGTGCCAGCAGAGCTAGAAGCCAAAATCCATAGCTAGACACCTTCCAAAAAACACGTCAGATTTCAATGTAAAACTGTTGTTTGTCCATGTTGCGTTTCCTGTTGCGGGCACTAGGCCTACCCACACAAGTGAGGTACCATTTTTATTGGGAGACTTGGGGGAACACAGAACAGAAGAACACGTGTTATTGCCCCTTGTCTTTCTCTACATTTTTCCCTTCCAAATGTATGACAATGTTTAAAAAAGAAGTCTATTTTAGAAATGCCCTGTAATTTACATGCTAGTACGGGGACCCCAGAATTCATATATTTGCAAATAACCACTGCTTCTGAACACCTTATCTTGTGCCCATTTTGGAAATACAAAGGTTTCCTTGATATCTATTTTTCACTCTTTATATTTTTCCAAATAAATTAATGTATACCCGGTATAAAATGAAAACCCATTGCAAGGTGCAGCTCATTTATTGCTCTGGGTACCTAGGGTTCTTGATGAACCTACAAGCCCTATATATAACCACAACCAGAAGAGTCCAGCAGATGTAATGGTATATTGCTTTAAAAAATCAGCCATAGATGGAAAAAGTTATAGAAGAAGACGTGGACAGAAATGGCTCTTTTTTTCACCTCAATTTCAATATTTCTTTTATTTCAGCTGTTTCGTGAGAAAAACCATGAAGGATCTACAGAAATGACCCCTTGCTGAATTTAGAATTTTCTCTACCTTTCAGAAATGCTTAGCTGTCTGGGATCCAGCATTGATTTCACACCCATTTCTGTCACTAACTCGAAGGAGGCTGAAAGCACGAAAAATAGTAAAACTGGGGTATGTCCCAATAAAATGCCAAAATTGTGTTGAAAAATGTGGTTTTCCGATTCAAGTCTGCCTGTTCCTGAAAGCTGGGAGAATGGTGATTTTAGCACCACAAACCCTTAGTTGATGTCATTTTCAGAAGAAAAAAACACATGCTTTCTTCGTCAGCCCTTTTTTCTAATTTTTCTGAAAAAAAGAAATGTTAGCTGTATTTTGGCTAATTTCTGGGTCCCCACAAACCCACAAACTCTGGGTACCTTTAGAATCCCTAGGATGTTGGGAAAATAAGTGACTCAAATGTGACTTGGATAGCTTATGTGGACAAAAAGTTATGAAGGCCTAAGTGCAAACTACCCCAAATAGCCAAAAAAGGGCTCAGCACTTGGGGGAGTGGGTTGTGGGTATGGAAGGCCAAGCAGCTAAGGGTTAAATGTGCGGGCACAGAATACTGAGGCAGCATAATTGTGAAGCCATCTCGGGCTTCTTTAGTTCATTTTCAGCCACTTTCTAACACTTCAGCTCACTCTTGCAGCTTTCTGCTTTCTCCCTTTGTGATACTTATTCATTTTCCGCTTTCTCTGTCTTTCCCATACGTGTATTTTGCTCAGAGTAAATGCCTGATGCAGAAATATGAGTGCCGGCCCACAAAAATAAGTGCCGGTGCTCTGCAGTGGAAACCACCGGCTCAAATTAACCACTGAAGGGGAGCCACCAAATGTGTCTCAATGTGGCATGATCTTTCTAAATACATTCTATTGAGATCTCTGTGACACTCTTTCTTACAGTGCCAACCAGAAGCTATCTCATTTGTTTATCCCATTCAGAAACTTCTGCCAGGTAAAGAGAACAGGCCAGCAAGGAGCAGTGGCAATAGGGGAGAGGAACTGTTTACAATAATAATAATCTTTTCTGTATGCAGGTAATTAAGACCATTACAATTTGTTAAGAGAGAAAGAACAAAGCATACAAAGGTAAAAGAATTTCAAGTAATAAAAAAAGAACACACACAGATTAAAACGGCATGGTGAACTAAGGCAATCGTTCTGATGTCATATCGTTTTAAGATGGAACATCAAAGTGCTAGTGCAAGAAATGACTTAATATACTTAGGGCCAGATGTATGAAGATTCTAATTTGCGACTTGCAAATTGCGAGTCAGAATGACTCGCAAATTGCAAGTTGCAAATTGGAATGTACGATTGTGTCCCTGACACCATCTGCAACTTGCAAGGGGGTCGCAAAGGCCGAGACTCTCGGCACTCACAGGGATGGTGGCCTGCTGGAGACAGCAGACTACCATGTGTGTGACTGCTTTTAAATAAAGCAGTTTTTTGTTTTGTAATGCAGCCCATTTTCCTTAAATGAAAACGTGATGCATTACAAAACTAAAAAATGAAACGTTTTTGTTTCATTTTTTCAGAGCAAGCAGTGGTCCAGAGGACCACGGCCTGCTCTGAAAAAATGTTTGCAGTTCCATTCACAAAGGGGAAGGGGACCCCTGGGGACCCCTTGCCTTTTGCGAATGGGTTACCACCCATTTCAAATGGGTGCAAACTGCGATTGCTTTGCGACCACGTTCGCGGTCACAAAGCAATCTGGCATTGCACTGCGAGTCGCAATTAGGAAGGACTCCCCTTCCTAATTGCGACTTGCAATCCCGTTTTGCGATTCAGTAACGGGGTTACCGAATCGCAAAAGGGGTTTTGTGCATTGCATAGTGCAGTTTGCACGTCGCAAACAGCAAAAATCGCTGTTTGCGACGTGCAAACTGTTACCTACATCTGGCCCTTAGTAAGAACATCAGTGCATTAGGTAGAAAGTGCAATCCATCGAATTTATCTAGCACGGGTGCCACTTAACACATTTAAAAAAACACACATGACTGGTCTTCTAGTGAGAGAAAATGTCTCACAAAGACCTAGTGCGCTAGATATAACAGCAAATTATTAATTAAAAATTTCATCAAAATTACATAGCACTAAAGTCACTGACACACTGTGCAGTTGGTTCATTCCTTATATTTTTGGGTTGGTCCCAGAAATTTCTCCTGTCAGTTTAATTTTTAACAGTGTAAGGGCTCCTGCCTTTCCAGAGCCCTCTCTAAAGAAGGAAAGCATGTCACAGCCTGAATGGATGGAGATTTGAATATTTATGGATGTACTGGAAACTGATTTACAGTAAGCATCTGGCCAGCTGCCCACTTTTAGTAATTTGCCAGGCATCTAGCTGAACATTAGTTGGACTATGAACCAGCGTTGACACAGCATCTGAAGATGCATTGCAGATTGAAGAGATGTGTGCTACCTGCCTCCTCCTTCCTATGACTAAGCTTGTGACCCTACCGGAACATTGTCCCGGTGCTGCTGACCATGCCCTGTGTGGTAGGCCACCAGACAGTGGTGAGCTTCCTGAACTATTAGAAGTAGTCTGTACTCTCTCTCCTCATCACACAAAGGTAGGTAGAATCAATGACAACTGATGTTCAGAAGCATTAGCAGAGATCCTTCAACCTCCGTCAGAGACTGACATGGTGTGACAGATAGGTCAACTGCTTCACATGCAGGTGTGAGCAGTGAACAATTTTTAAAGAAGGGTGCTGGCACCAATTTTACATCACTCAATTCATAGGGATTGTGAACAATCTAAGCATCTCACAAAGAACAAGTGAAGCGAATGTTCCACACCCCTTCAACAACAGAGTGGTAAGGGTGGGATGCATTACTAAGCATGGTGTGGAAGTGTATTGGCATTTATAGACATCATATTTTTCACTGAATTGACCACTAAATGTGTTTTACAGATAAAACTTTAGAATACACAAATAACAATGTGTGCAAATCCGCTTTCAATGAATAATCATCATTTGCACATAATTTGCTCACTAAAGTGTTGAGATTTATTTTGATCCTTTTACAATGCTTGTTTACATTACACTTCAGAATTACAACAAAAGTGCATCATTTGTGCATTCTTAACTGCTGATCTAATTTGAAGTAGGTCTACAGTCCATTTACATCTACTTAAATGTTGTTTTAAAACAAAATATCATCCTACAGCCCTTCCTTTCACAGTCCCTGTATTCCAACAAGATTGTCAGATAGTTCACTTTACAAAATCCTTTCACTTTGCCACCAGAGAACGATCAGTAAAAATCACTCCATGTGTTAAAAGAATAAGCAGCATTTTGCCAGAAATTACACTCTTAATATCTTAATTGCCCATTCACCTTTAAAACTTTACCATGGTTATTTTGTGGGTGTTGCAGCACTCCGTGCACCCTTACTTCCAGTGCCTATTGATGTGGGCACAAAGAGCCTTAGGACATCAGCATGACAGTGGCGCCTCTAAACATTGGATGGATCGGGACAGTGTTAACCTCAAACTCTATGAGGCAGTTTGTCCATATAGATAAGATTCCAAACAACATTTAAAAAATACAATCAATAAAAGAGGACTGACTCAAAAAGGGAGTTTGAGACTAGAACTTAGAATAACTATGGAAGTTTAATACAAAAATTCAAAAGGACAATTCAGAAATAGTAAATGCAGATGCAGCAGTAATCTCATTGAATTATACATAAGCTATTGAAATGTAGCCTATCAAAAGCAGAATAATCCAGACAAAAATCAAAGACATGCTAAATCTCGAATGCTTAGCAAAATCACTAAGAAATTAGATAGCATTCATAGGCTCAGGAACGGTCCCAAAACATTATTTGACTCACTCCCAAAATCAAGGGTTTATATGCAGTTTTCTAGTAGAGAATTTATTAAAACTACAAAGTCAGCATGATATGATCATTGTTCTTACAAATTAGCCCTATCACATTACCAGAAACCCATTACATGCATATTTATTTGCCCCTTCTGACCTAATCCTGTCTGGAAATGTTAGGTATACTAGTTACACAAACAACAGACTATCAATGCAGTATAGTGTGTAAGCAGAGAAGACGTACTGCTGAATGTATCTGTTAGACCTGACAGCCTTAGCGTGGTCAGCCCTAACTTTTTGACTGCCTCCCTCCACTCTTTTGACACTGTTTTTGCAGGTTTAAGCACTCTGTGCACTTTACCCCTGCTAACCAGTGCTAAAGTGCATATGCTCTCTCCCATAAAACATGGTGACATTGGCTCATACACAATTGGCTCATTTAATCTACTTGTAAATCCCCAGTAAAGTGCACTATATATGCGCAGGGCCTGTAGATTAAATACTGCTAGTGGGCCTGCAGCACTGGTTGTTCCACCCACATAAGTAGCCCTTAACCATGCCTCAGGCCTGCCACCGCAAGGCCTGTGTGTGCAGTTTCACTACCACTTCAACTTGGCATTTAAAAGTACTTGCTAAGCCTTAAAACTCCCCTTTTTCCATATATGTGTCACCCCTAAGGTAGGCCCTGGTTAACCCATAGGGCAGGCTGCTATGTAGGTAGAATGTGTAGTTTATACGTCCTAGTAGTGTAAAACTCCTAAATTTGTATCACACTGCTGTGAGGCCTGCTCCTTTCATATGCTAACATTAGGACTACCCTCATATATTGTTTGAGTGGTAGATTCTGATCTGAAAGGGGTAACAGGGTCATATTTAGTATAGCCAGAATGGTAATACAAAATCCTGCTGTCTGGTGAAGTTGGATTCAAGATTACTAATTTAGAAAAGCCACTTTTAGAAAGTGAGCATTTCTCTGCACTTGGGGCCAGATGTAGCAAAATTTTGCGAGTCACAAATGGCCCGAATCGCAATTTGCGACCCTGCAAAATCGTAAATGGGATACAAAAACCCCATTTCCGAATCGCAAATTGCGACGCGAGCCATTACCGACTCGCAAAAATTGCAACCCCATACTGCGACCCGCAAATAGGAAGTCGCAATTTGCGAGCCGCAAACCATATGAAAAAGCCACTCGCAAATTGTGACTAGTTGCAAAAAGCCAGTTTTGCACACCCAATTTACCTCTAACTCAGAGCAGGTGGTAACCAGAACCAAAGTATAAAAGGAGACCCAGAAGGCACCTGGGTTACTCAAGATGGCGGAGATTTATGTGATAGCAAGGAGGAGGAGAGCCCATGCCGCACAGCAGATGAGGAGGAGGAGCCAGAGACAGGAGAGGATATACAGAACTAGGCAGACACTTTTCCAACAAACTGAGGAGGAGATATATGATAAATACAGACTCAGCAGTGCAGCAATATTAGAATTAATTGAACTACTCAATCCGCAGCTTCAACGCCAGACTGTGCGTGGCAGCGCCATCCCCACACATGTGCAAGTGCTATGCTCACTGCACCTCTTGGCCTCGGGTAGCTATCAGGTGGGGCAGGTGGGGTATCCCAAAGTGCACTCTCACGGTTCTTCAGATCATTCCTAGATGCCATACTCACACACATATCCAGATACATATACCTACCCAGGAATGAGGCAGAAATCAACAGCACCAAGTTGGAATTCTACAGGATTGCCAACTTCCCTCATGTAATAGGGTGTGTAGACGGGACACATATACAAATATTCCCTCCTGCAAATCTGGAATATCTGTTCCGCAACCGGAAGTGTACCCACTCACTGAACATCCAGGTGGTATGTGACGCCCATTATGTTATCACTGACATGGTAGCCAAATGTCCAGGGAGTACACATGACTCTTACATTTTCAGGCACAGTGGGATACACCAACGCCTAGAACGTGGGGAGTTTGGAGACGGATATCTCCTAGGTATAGCTGAATACACCTTGAAGACATATACACAGGTCAATGTGGAACCCATCCATGCCCTGCTAACTTTGTCCATTTTTGCCAAACAGGTGACAGTGTATATGCGCTATGACCATGGATACTTACCCCGTACTTAACACCCAGCAATGATACTGAGAGGCGATACAACAGTGCACATAGGAGGACCTGAAATGTTATAGAGAGGACCTTTGGACTGTTAAAGGCAAGATTCAGATGCCTCCACAGAAGGGGAGGTGCCCTCCAGTATGCCCCAATAACAGCATTCAAGATCGTTGCCGCATGCGCTATACTGCACAACATTGCCACCAGACGTGGTCTACATCTCACCCCTGAAGACCCAGATTCGGAGGATGACGAGCAAGAGCTACCACATTGCTATCATGGGGATAGAAGCATTGCAAATCAAGGCAGACAGAGACGGGACCATATTGCAAACCAATACTTTGGAAGGTATGTGCTGCCTGTCACAACACACGAATGTCACACACACAGAGCCCAGGTGTGAAGTGGAACAAACAAGAACTTTAATGAAGTGAACCAAAAAACTATTGAACTGGACTATTGGTCAGGGGCTGTAAATGTCAACCTGCTATGAGGACACATTAACCTCATGTGCCTCAATTGTTCGTAAGTGCGTAGCTCAAATCCTACGCCTGGGACGCCCGGCATGGCTAGTGCCTGGAGTGTCTGCAGATCCCTTCCGTGCACTGCCACTCCTCAAGACCCTGGTGTCTGTGGCATATGCACTACTGATAGTGGAGCCCTCCTCACTATCTTGAGGCGTGTCTGCCGCGCCCCTAGCTACCTTTCTTGCCTCCATCATGTCCACAGCGTGGCTTATCTGTCCCGGGCCGCTAGCCACATCGCCTGCAAAGTGGCCCATGTCGACTTGTAAACTGACTGTCCGGCGTGACAGCCCTGTAGTATTCACAGCCAGGCGGACGATTGAGGCAGCCATGCGGTCCAAACGGTGGATAAGTTGGCGTTCACGACACCTTACACTCTCTCCCTCTGTAACAAGTTCAGTCACTAGTTGCCTGATGGAGAGTGCAAGGTCACCTACATGACTGCTCAGGTTTTGAAAGTCTGTGTGGACCTGTGCCAGCCCTGTTGTGTAATTTCTCTCCATTTGCCACATGGCCCCCGATATCACTCTCATTTGCCTTGTTTGCAGGCGCTGACCTCTGATGAGAGCTGCCTCGGCGGCGGACATGGAGGAGTCCCCTACTTCTCCCTGGGACACGGCAGGGACATGGACACGTCGTCTGCGATGCGGTGGAGCATCAGGGTCCTGTTGGCTGGCACTGTGGCTGGGACCGGTGCTGGGTCACTCTCCGCTATGTCCACTGGTGCATCTGGAGGGGACTGTGGTTGGGTGGTGCAGGTCCCTGTGGTGGCTGCTCCTGTTGGCTGACCTCTGCACCCTGGATGGTGTGGCTGGTGGGGGTGTCTTGTGGGAGACCTGTGGGACATAGGGAACACACTGTCAGTATCTGTTGTATGCTTCCTAATACACTGTTGCCTATCAGCTACCTACTGGACTACATTGTCCATAATGCACCATTCTGGTGATTGCTACTCTGAAATGGAGCTAATTTGGTTGTGCATGCTGCTGTGTACTGGGTGGGTGGGGGTATGGCAGATATGGGTGTACATGCATGTTTCATTGTACTCACTGCTTGATGGTCCTGGCGCTGACGTGTCCAGCTCTCCTATTCCAGCCACTGCCTCTTACTCCAGGGTCTCTTGCACTTGTTCCTCCATGGGTGTGGGTGGTGGGATGGTAGATGGGCCTCCTCCTGTGCCCCTTATCTCCCGGAGGCGCTCTGCCACCCTCTCCTTGGTCCTGGAGCGCAGGTCGTACCATCTCTTTTTCAGTTCGTCTATGCTCCAGTGGCTCACCCCGATTGCATTCACCTTCTCCTGGATGTCCGTCCAAATCCTCCTTTTGTCAGACTCAGGCACACTGAGGGCAGCCCTTCCAAATAGTTGATCATGGTGCTGGCAGCATTCATCTGTCAGTACCTCCAGTTCCTTCTCAGAAAATTTGAGTTTCCTCTTCCTGCCTGAGTCCTCCATTGTTGCTGCTGTTCCTCCTGGTGGTTGTTCAGCAGTTGGAAATGGGTGTGGTCTTCCCTCCTCCCAGGTGTATTTGTAAACTTCCTGACTGTGATATCATCAGCAAGAGCCAGGAAGTGTTTTCCAGAGTGTTCTGCTGCACCTGCATGCAATTTGCGGCACAGTCTCAATTTGCGACACCCACTCGCAAATTGCATGTTCGTTTTTAGCGAGGTCGCAAAAAGCGACCTCGCAAACAGCGGACTCGCAATCTGCGGTGCGACTTCATTTGCGAGTCGCAAAATGAAGTCGCTTTTTCTTGTTGGATACCTGTTTGCGAGTCGGAAATTGCGAGTCGCAAAGACTCGCAATTTCCGACTCGCAATTTTTTAGCTACCTACATCTGGCCCTTAAATCCTTCTGTGCCTTACAATCCACGTTTGGCTAGGTTAGTTGACAACTCCCTTGTGCATTTCACTCAGACAATGCCAAACACAAGATGCTCAGTCAGACCTGCACACATCTGCATACTGAATGGGTCTTCTTGGGCTGGGAGGGTGGAGGGCCTGACACTTACATTTGAAAGGACAGTGGCCTGCCCTCACAAAATGGACTGCCAAACCCCCTTCCGGGACCCTGGCAGACAGGATGGGACTAAAAGGGGACCTTGTGCACTTCTAAGCCACTCTTTGAAGTCACCCCCACTTCAAAGGGACATTTGGGTATATAAATTGGGTCCCTCACCCTACCAACTCAGACACTAGTTGACAAGATACCACCTGGGAAAGAAACTCTGAACCAGAACCTGCAACCTGTCAAGAGAAGCCGCCTGGCTATCCAGGACTCACCTGACTGTTTTTCTATAAAGGACTGCTGCCTTGCTGTTACCCTGCTGCCTTGCCTGCTGAGAAGTGCTCTCCAAGGGCTTGGATTGAGCTTGCCTCCTGTTTCCTGAAGTCTTGGGGCCAAAAGACTTCATCTCTGCAAAGAACTCCTCGTGTGGTGAAAAGTTATGCACAGCCTTCCGGAATCGACTCACAGCCTGCCCTGCAGTCAGAAAATCACCGCATTGCCGAACTGAAACTAAACAGCCTGGCTTCCTGAGTGGAGATTGACGCAGTGCCAGCATTGCGACCGGAACTTTGATGCACAGCCCACCAGATTGACGCATCGCCAAACCAGAATGACGCAGCGCAACTTCCTGCGAGAGGAATCAACGCAGCGCCTACTGTGCAACAGAAATGTCCCTGCATCTTCCACCGGATTGACACAGCTCCTGTGACTTCGTCCTGCATGCCCAGGATTTCTTTGCATCATCCCTGGGGCATCCGAATACCCTGCAACCGAAGAGGATCCAAGCCTGCGTGCCGGAAATTGACACAAAGCCCTTGCTGTGTGGAAAAGTATAGAGGCATCGTCTGTGTGTACCCGGAGAAACAGACACACACTTCCCCGTTTTCCACACATCTCCTCCTCTGCGGTCTTATGTGGATAATTTAAACACAAACCAGGTAGTTTGTGCTTGCAAGAGACACTTGATGCTTTTTAAGAACTTAAACCTCATCTTATTATTACAAAAGTGAGATTTCAACTTGTACTTATCAAATCTTGATCATTTTGACCTTCATCTACTCAGATAAATATTCTATAATTTCCTAAACCTGTGTGGTGTATTTGTGTGGTGCTTATACTGTGTTCTTGCACGATTTATTGCACAAATACTTTACACATTGCCCTCTAAGTTAAGCCTGACTGCTCAGTGCCAAGCTACCAGAGGGTGGGCACAGGATAATTTGGATTGTGTGTGACTTATCCTGACTAGAGTGATGGTTCTTGCTTGGACAGGGGGTAACCTGACTTCCAACCAAATACCCCATTTCTACAAGTATCAAATTGCTTCCTCTTCCAAGCCCCTCGAGAACAGTGGTATGCAGAAGTAAACAATACATGTCTTGCTGCATGGAGTGAGAGACATAAACACAAAATAAAAATCATGGTACATTATCCATTTTAAATAAGATGGCGCAAAAGGCCTAACTAAGGCCTAGTTAGCCTAAGCCAGGAAAAACACAGGTAAACACATCATAACAAGTTTTTTAAATTGTATTAGCTCTATATCAGTCTACATGTGTGAACTGAAAGCAGCGCGACTGATATTAAAACACATTTTAGTTTGAACGTATGAAAGCTCCTACACAGGTGAGATGGTGGTATCTCCTCTTGGTGAGCATAACAACTCTCTTGAATTTCATTTGTAGTTTTGACCTGCCATGTGCAGTAGTTCATTACCCAGGTGGCTATCCAGATAGTCAAATCCAGTCAATGACCTTAGGCACCCAAAGTGAAGCATCCCTCATATGTATGCTTGAAGGCAACATAAATGAACTGCAAAACACTATTGCTTTTCCTTGTGGGTGCACACAATAGTGTAGTAGTGTTGGAAAATGGATTATTAGTAAGGCAGGTAGGTACCTACACTTAGTAATAGGCCACAACTCCACACTAGGTCCAGCCAAGGTTTCAGTAAATGAATCCTTGCTCAACTCTTGGTGACTTGGCTAATGAGCAGTTAGGCTTAACTTAGGAGACAGGTGTGTAAAGCATTTAATATGAACAAAATAGTAAATAAGTAAGGCACAACACACAATAAAAATCCAAAACCAATTTATGAAAACAGGAAATGACAAAAATCCAATGTAGGGAACCAGAGATATGAATTTTTAAAGATAACATGTGCTTTTTAGTTCCTCAGAGCAAAAAGCACTAACCGCAGACATCTGGTCACGTTTGACCAGGAAAAAGTCAAAGTTTGAGGCCAACCGAGATGGAGTCCAGGTCGGATACACTCAGCAGTAGGCCTCAGTTGAAATACTACCTTCGGACTTAGTCATTTTCCGGAGCTTTTTCTCTTGTCGTCAATCAAGGTTCCTCATTAGGCTGGCTTGCAATGCGATGTCATTAACTGGGCTCAGTGTGAGGTCCCACTGAACTTATGAAAGTCTTGTCATAGTTGAAAAGTGCCCGAGCTTCAGCGGGATGAACCTGAAATTCAGGCTGGGTCAGAGTTCGACATCGCCGACTTGTTTTGCGGTCACCATATGGAGCTTTTTTACATAGTTACTCCAAACTTCTTCAAACTTCAGGATCTTCTTCCAGAAGTCCCTTTTGGAATCTTGCAGTGGCCACTAACTTAGACCAAGGTTCCAGAAGCTCTGATTTGATCCTTGCAAGTTGGGACTACAGTTCCCAGAATGCTCCTTGTCAGAATCCTCGAAAAGCCTCTGGTCAGCTGGCCTCTTGCAGGACTTAATGCAGGGGACTCTGGATAGCGCTTTTGTACCTCTTGCTTACAGGGAGTCCACTACTGGACCTTTAGAAAGAAGGCAAAGTCCTTCTTGTGGTGAAGACCAGAGTGTGCAGCTGGTGCAGTCCTTGTGGGTGCAGTCCTTCAGGTGCAGACCAGGGGTACAGCAGGACAGTCCTTCTTCTTCAGTCTTTTCTTCCAGCAGGGATCCGAGTTGTGGGGCAGCTCCTCCATATTTATCCTTGCTCCTGTGTTGGCAAGCAGAGGAGCACCCATGACCAATGAAGTGCAGGGTGCCACCTTCTAGGGTGACCACTTCCTGCGAAGTGTGGCAACATCAATCCCAGAAATTAACATTCTTCAAAAACTCAAGATGGAGAAAATCTATCTTTGCAGGTTTCATTTGGCTGAGCCAACCCACTGTTGTGTGGCTAAGATTCTCTAACACCCCCTTCCAGTCTCTCTCCTAACTGGGGATCTCTTCTTGCTTGTGGGAGCAGAAAATGGGGAAGTCCTAGTTTCTTCCCAGGTGGCTCTCCCTCCTTTGAAAACCAGTTTGGCCACCCTACCCCCTTTCTGCTCTACCATCTGCTACAGCAGCTCTTCTCCCACCAGATGCTTCCTTTATTTCAGCCCAGGCCACTTCACACCTCTTTAAGGTAGCTTGGCTTAGGTTGACAGAGGCTGACCAATCAAGAAACGGCACTACTGGGCTAATGTTGGTAACTTTCAGAAAGAGTTCAAAAACTCTTTATTAGTACTAGTTATATTAAATTTTGCCACGTTGTTGGATGTATTGTTACTAGTAATTTGATACTAAACATGATATATTTAGCTCTTCCCCAGTGGAAATTAGACTTTTTTCATTTTTAAATAAAGCCTCTCATTTTAGCCTGTACATCTAATGTACTATAATAGGAAAAACAAATTAGGCAGTTTTTTCCCTCATCGGGGCTTATAAAACATCTTATGGCAGAGGAGTGTCGCTGTCCCCCCCCCAAACAACAGCAGCTGCAAAACTTTAAAAATAAAACAATAATAAACCAAGTTTATTATTGTGTTATTTTTAGAGGGTCAGGACCATATGGTGATGACGAGCATGGAAGGGGAGTGCACAGCACTACCCTCAGTGTGCATGTGTGTTTGGCCAGCAATCTCGGGCCAGCCAAACACACATGCACACTGAGCTCTCTCTAACCGGGCACTGTGAGGCTGGGTTGAAGAGAGCAGGCACAGGCTCTGAATCTGCCTGGGAGCGCCAAGCAAGGGCGCTCTGGCCAATCCTAATGCTGCTTTCATGCTGCCAGCAGCATGAGAGCAGCTTTCAGATTGGCTGCAGGGTAGGCTGGGACCCTGTGCCTGCAGTGGAGCCTGAAGACTCACAGGTGGCACGATTCAGGTAAGACTTCTTTTTTTAATATAATTTTTCTCTTCCCCTTCTCTGCCCCTGCTCCATGCCACCCCACCCCTTTTCCACACCACGAGAAGTGACTGCTTACAATTACACTGCACCCTACCCTTGGGGCACCTAGAGCACACATGAGGGGTGACTCATATATAAAAATAAGGTAGTCTACGACTTTGGAAGATTTCCAAAGATGAATTTACTGTTCATTTTACTTTAGAAGCAGCCAGCGAGACAGGCTTGCCTTTAAAATAACAGCAGACACCACAGCAGTGCACCCATGGGAGCCCAGCTTCACTGGGGCCCCTAAATCGACAAGCCCTACCATTTACTAGGGACTTACAGGTAGGTTGTCAGAGCCAATTATAATTATACCTGATTTGCATTTACCTTTTAAACAGAGCACTGGCCCTGGGACTGGTAAGCAGTGCCCAGGGCACTGTCAGAGTCAGTAGCCACCAGTATCAGTCAATTATTTGGGGTGATCAGGGCCAAAAGGATGACTTTCTCACAAATAGTTATGTGTGTTTTCAAGATGTTCATAAACATCTGTTTATGTGTCCAGTGGCCAGGTACCAAACAGATGCAAAGCATCTAGCTTCGGCATCTAGTTGTGGCAGATTCAAAACAATCCCTTAACAACATGGTTTGTAAAATTTCACAAACATTTGATGTTTACAAACCTATTAAGGAAATAAAAATATAGGAATATGGTTAGAGAAGTAAATCTCTGCCTAAATATATTCTTCAGTTACTTCTGTTTAATAATATTTCTAGTAGTATGCCTAGAAAGCTGTGCTAAGCGCAGATTTCCAGGCATACTTCTGAGACTCTCATGTAACATCTTCCTCCCCGTCCTTTTCCCCGTGTGCGGATTCAACACAGCGTAAAATGTCACATGGCAGGAATGGAGCCTCCTGTGCAAATACATTTTTTACTGCAGGGAAAACATTTTCCCCATGCAGAAAGCCCTGACCATACTGCTCCTGCTGGGCGAGCGTGAGCCATAACCCTTCCCATTTTGGAAGAGGTGTTACTCTGGACCTTGACTGCAGTAAATCTCTCAGCATTTCTGGCATGAGAAGAGGTCAGATCAGAGTTTGGGAACGGTGACAAATATCTGTTTGTAGGTGTTCTTAAATCTTTATGGTGAACTCATTTCTTAGAAAGCCTTCTTCCCACCATTTGCATTGGATTTTCTATTGCAGATCTTTCCCCACTTGTGGCAGAGGAATATACAGTATTACGTGAATTCTAGTAAGCCATAAATTACGTCATTTTGCCATAAACGTATGTTTAAGGTTATAATATTAGTCAATTTCATTAATCATCGTATACATTGGTGACCATTCCCCTTGGGCACATTTCAAACGCGCACATTAAAAGCACCTCGATACATTTTCTATGCGCCATCAGTGTACATTAATTTGCAAGCAGTTCATGTTAATTTTTTATTATAAAAGCTACACTCCATCAGAAGTTAACCAGTGTTGGACTTGGCCCTTTCTGCTAGGCCTCTCTTAAACTTCTTGCCTTCAATCTCTTGTTTTCTGAACCCGTTTTTGTTGGCTTTAAGGACTCTGCACACTTTACCACTGCTTACCAGTGTTAAAGTGCTGGTGCTCTCATCTTAAAACACAGTATAGGCTTACACCAAATTGGCCTATTAAATTTACTTGTAAGTCTCTAGTAAAGTGTTACCATGTGTATCCAAGACCTGTAACTTAAATGAAATGCTACTAGTTTGCCTGCAGCACTTGGCATGTCACCCACTTAAGTAACCCTTTAAAACTGTCTCAGGCCTGCCATTGCAGTCTGTATGTGCAGTTTTAAATTGCCCTTTCGACCTGACAAGATAAACCTCTTTACAGGCTCAAGTCTTCATTTTTAACCCATGTGTTACCCCAAGGGTAGGCCCTACACAGCCCAGAAGGCAGGGCGCATTGTATTTAAAAGTTGGACATATACTTTATGAGTTTTACATGTCCTGGTAGTGAACAATTTCATAAATCTGTTTTTCACTACTGCAAGGACTACCTCTCTCATAGGATAACATTGGGTTTAGTGATAACTTTTATTTGGGAGAGGGAAAACAGATCAGGTTTGGTATCTAAATAATTGTAATTAAAAGTTCTCTTCAATGGTAAAGTTGAATTTTTAATCACAATTCTAAAAATGCCATTTTTAGAACAGTGTCCTTTTCTTGTCCTAACCATTTGGCACCTGCTGCCTGATCCTGCATCACATGACAGTTCTAGCTGGCAGTTGGTCTTTGTGTACTTCTCCCAGACAGTGGGATGAAGCCAAGATAGGTGTTGGCAAGATGGGCCTTTCTGAGTTAACAAGGGGGAGAGGCTGTCACGTACCACACTTTCATATAACAAAGGCTTTGCCTGAGCACTCTCACAAAGGGTTTGACATGGTTTGTTGAGACCCCAGATAAGCTGGGTCCAGGGCAAGGAGGAAGGGGTTGCCTGACAGCTCAGAGGGGTGGAAACCTCTAGAAGTTTCCCCTAGTGTCTACCAGATATAAATATTGAACCTGTAGAACCAACTCTTCAGTACACTTCTGGACCTTCGTACTCTGTCAGGAAGGACTGATGTGCTCTGAAAGCACTGCTACTCTGCTGAACTGCTGCGAGGAAAGACTGTTGCCCCACTGTGCTGACCTGCTGCCCTGCTGCACTTTTGCCTGTGTGGTTACTAACCAAGTGATCATTCCCAAAGTATGGCTCAAGTGTCAGGATGTAATGCTTAGTATTTGGGGGGTGAATGTGCAGGAATGGTGCATGAATCATGAGTCCATAACCACCTACCCCGGGAGCATCAGGAAGCCTCCGAAGGGACAGGATAGTTTTCTCCAGCTAGGTTTTTAGGAGTAGTCTGCTTAGGCCTAATCATTGTGGGTACACTCAACTCTATTCTCTCAGGTGAGCTGCAGAACAGTAGACAGAGATGGTCACATCAGAAGCTGACCCTTGAAGAGTGTACTGGTAGAATCTTCCTGTCCGGTCACAGCAAGATGCAGTTTTAAGGCCAAATCGTGAATGAAGATGGGAATTTCAGGGACCAGTGACAAACCTTGGGCTGTGCACATAGAGAATAGCACCCGCAAAGTAAGGTGGAGTATGATTTGGCTGTTTCAATTGAGGGCAACACTACCATGTGAAGGTCCTCCAAAGGGGCCATTGATTGACTAGAGTTTTGTCTTTGTTGGGTAGGCCACAAGAACTTGTAAGAAGTGACTCTGTGCCCGCACATAGTTTGAAAGTTAGGCACATCTATAGCACTGGGTTTGTGCATTCAACAGTGGCCTGAAACAGCAAACAGCAGCTTGACAGCTGTTAGTTTTGACTACCCAGGTGCAATCACTTTGCTTTGCTTTTTCGTCACCTGCTGTTGATCTGTCCTTCAAGGAAGACAAGTGATTAAAATGGTAAGCAGAAGTTGGTGACATACCTGGTTTGAAATTGTTGTGACTGTGTGATACATGTATGGAAAGACTAGAATTATCATCTGCATCTTGGGATTGGTAATTACAAAGTGTCCCCAGTGGAAAAGTTTAGTAGTAGGGGTAGAAACCCATGAGGGAGCAGTAAGGTGTTGAGAGAGGTGCAGAAATTGCAAGTTCCCATTGCATTTGATAGATTGCCTACATTCTGTTACTTCAGCAACAAAGGGCCAGATGTATCAAAAAAGCCTTTTGCGATTCGGAAATAGCGATTTTTAAGAAATTGCCTTTTCTGAGTCGCAAAATGCTATGTATCATATTTGCGATTCGGTAATAGCGATTTCTTAAAAATTGCAAATGCTATTACCGAATCGCAAATTGCGATACAGCCCACATTCGCACCTATGGGCCTGTCGGCTCATATTTGCAAATTGTTTTAATTTCCCAGTGAGTCAGTAGTGCAGTCTTTCTGACGCAAACCTGGCAACATGAAGTTATGAAGAGTCCAATGGTGACCTAGGTTAGATCAAGGTGTTCAAAGTAAGATCTAAATACTTTCTACTGTTTAAGTCAGCTGGATTGCACCTGGGCTTCATTACGAGTTTGGCAGAGGGGATTACTGCATCATAAACATGGCGGATATCTCATCCACCATGTTACAAGTTCCATAAGATACAATTGTACTTGTAATATGGTAGACGAGATATCCGTCATGTTTGTGATGGAGTAATCCCCTCTGCCAAACTCGTCATTAGGCCCCATGTTGTTCAGATGTACCTTTTTTATTTCTCCAGCGGGTGTCAAAAATTCACTATCTGTGAACAGATAAAGTCATGACAATTGAATGCAAAAGCTTTGTCATAATAATTCATACATGATCGATGTAAGCGCCCATTGTCAATGCCCTTTGACATGCAGAGTTCATCTTTGTATAAGCAGAAATAAATCCAATCGGATCTTGCTGGGATCAAAGTATTTAAATGCTAATGTTGTTTAAAAGGCATAGTTTGTTGCTAAAAAAGTGTTCTTCGGGAGCAAACAGTCCAGAAAGTGTTGTTCAGCTGTGCTTAAAATTTATATTAGGGTTCCATGCTAGTAGGGTAAAATGATAAAAGTCCGTAGTTAAACGTCTTTTAGACAATCCATCAATAATGCAAAGTGTGCAAAGAGCTGCACAACATTAATCAGAATCTTGTGTCACTGACAACGCTTCAACACTCAAGGGACCACAAGAAAAATTGTAAGTTATTGACTGCCTTGAACTGCATTTGCAATAATACACTGGGGAGGAGTGAATCAGACCTATGACCAATGTGTGACTCCAACACCTAAAAACGTATATACAAGCTGCTGTCACTTAGGGGGAGCTGGTGATAGGTTTCTGGAGCCTAATGTCTGCACCTGGTAGCTGATTGCTACTTATCCAGAATCACTAAACAGCAGGTCATGTTCCCCACAAGGGTCCCTTTGTCCTTCTAAAGAACTCTGAAGAATGAAACACTGGTGTCAAGGGATAACAGCACTGGCTGAACTTCAACACACAATTGACCATAAGAAAAAATGTAAGTTATGGACTGCCTTGAACTGCATTTACCATGATGCACTTAGGAGGTCTGTCACAGACCTGTGATCAGTGTGCGGCTCCACCTCCTTGCAACATTCTCCAGCTTCTTTAAGCTATCCCATGCCTTCTTTAAGCTATCCCATGCTCATTTCGATTGTGTGTTGTGATATGTCTGCAAGGGGAGATGATGTTGAGCAAGCAGTCAGAAACTCAAGATCAATCCTGAGACTAACAGAAGTGATTTATTTGCCATGCAATACTTCTGTTTCATTCATTAGAGCAGGAGGTGGTTACAATTCTGCTTACGCTAATTGAGAGGCGAGCTTGTATATCAAATACAGAGCGACATAAAAGCTTCAAGCAGCCTTGTCAGGAAATTAACAATTCAATGGTTTTTGTTACAGCAGAGAGGCCCAGTTTCTTTCTGAAATGTCAGCCTGGATACCATGTCTTGAAAATAAATAAACCTTACAGTTGATTTTGCCCAACAAATAGCAATTTGCCTTCAACTTTACAATTGAAAGAGTGGCTTCCAAATGAAAGCAACACCTTCCAAATGCATGTTTATGGGTTTGATGTATTGTTTTTGGTTACTGATTGGAGTGAGAGGACGTGTGAGCACTTGCTTTGCGGTAGCTTCAAATGTATTGGTGAGAAGCCTGAAGGTCCTCAAATGCATAAATGTAATCCATGAAGTATCACGGGGCATTGATCATGCATCGGTCAATGGATCCAACGGTTACAAGGTACACAGTTACATTGTGTGGCCCCAGCATGAGTTTGGTGGCCTTCGGAGCAATATCTCTATCTAAAAGCATCCAAACAACTGGGGGAGAGAGGTCTGAGTAGTCTACTTTCTCGATTTTCTAAAAAAAAAAGCTACGTCTTCCAGGTGTAAACTCTCTAAGGGAACATGCGCTGGACCGACATGCATTGCCTAAACTGTGTGGTGTACATTATTATACACACACAGCGAAACACGCTGAAAAAGCATAGTAAAAAATGCAAACAAATGAACAAGCGATTTGTATGGTCTGCACTCCCCGCATAAAACAGCCCTATGTTTTTCAGCGTGCACGTGCCATAGGGTAAAACAGAATGCAAAAATTGCATATTTACAAAATGCGTAGAGAAGCTCCAAATCATATTATTGCCATTTGCATTTATCTGCAAATATTCCATCTTCTCTTGTGCGTGGCAATTTAATGTGAATAGTTACCAAATATTAAGTAGTGCTATTTGTTGTGTTTGTGTATTGTGAACAGTATTTGCTGTTAAGAAACTGGGCACAATTGTGAGAAAGAGGTGATTTTATGTATACTTAGGGTAAAACTCAGAAAGTAGTTCCATTTCAATTTCACATTAATTTTTGTGTGTATTTTTGGGTATGTAAAGCGAACAGATAACAAATAAAAAATAATAAAAGGTAGGTGCACATGCGGTCAAATCACCTTATTGTCCGTGTGCGCCTCGACACCAACTACATCCTTCTTAATATGTGCCAATGCGTATACAATTACAGGCGAAGGTGACATTACAGGTCAGAGGATATGGGCCTGCAGCATGGCTACAAAAGTTATTAGCAGAACTAAAATGAACCACATCTACAAAGTCAAAAGAGAAGTTTGCAGTGCTGTTTGGTAGTTGTGGTAATGGAGGCCTTGACATCTTAACCACGCGAAACCTCTCAGAGCAACAAAAAATCAGCCTCAAATAACTGAAAACATGTATGCTTTTAATTGTAATAATAGTTACCATTGCTTTCTAAGTGAGCTCCCCCGGTCAACATAGATCTTCAGTGAACATTTTTTTCCATGCAGGATCGTTTACCAACCAAGTAGTTTTTAAGTGACTTTAAGTGACATGAAGTGATCCACTTAAAAGATTTTTACCTGTTTATGCAGCAACTTTTGTCATACTGAAATTGGAAAAATAGAAACTGTTTATTCACTTCTAAAGGTTTCTAATTAATTTAATCTGGTTTAATGTCAGTAAAATGATTGAAACTGTGGATTAGCAGATCGACATGTACATGTGGGCCTTCTGGTTCCTGAGAATAATCAAAAATAATGTTGGGTCAATTTCCTCATAGATGTCCATTTGGTAATAAAGCGTGCCGTTCGATCTGCCTTTCTTCGCTGCCAGTTCGTGGGCAACCCTATTCTTAAATTAGATCATTTGCCAAGTGCTGCATTGAAACTGACAGACAGACAAATAATCATTTATTGTTTTAATTCCAAAATTGAGACAACAACAAACCATTTAAAAAACAATAGTAGTGACAACTATAAATTGATATGAAACAAGAATTGTTTCAGGGAAAATAGAAAGAAAATGCAGCGGTATATTGCACATTAATTATTATAATCGATAAAGGAGTATATTGCACATCAATTATTATAATCTAGTTTTTATTTATTTACATTGATGGAAGGGACAAACCAGTGATATATAAACTTCTGACATTCTTTGATAAGTAAAAACGAAAATCCATTCATTTTTTCAGAGTTTTGAGTGAAATAAATTTGGCGAGCTTGTACGTTGTGTTTTGTAGCATAACATATTGTTGCGACTCTCACTCACCCTTCATGGAATGTAGTAATAATTCCTGAACATGTGGAGGTTCGTGCTATCCTAGTCTTTGCGTTCTTAAACCCAGTGTCTAAGTTGCCTTTTGAGTCTGTTGCCTCAGGCCTCCACGCTTTATGTATTTCTTGTTGTTGAATGATGAATATTACATCAGCCCTTTGTTATACACCAGTTGCATTATATCTCGATCAATGTGTTGCTATGATCAAGCACTTAGCCAGTTATCGACCCTGACGCGCTGTTGGATACTATCACCCTAAATTCATTATTTTTTTCACAAACACCATTTGTGATCAGTTTGTCAGGAGGGCATTGGGATTCCGCGTTCCCGTTTTAGCTGTTAGTATTACAGATACCAATAACATCAAAGTTATTTCAAAAGAGAAATCGCGTTACATCCACCAGATGAAGTCATTAATACTTTTGTGGTGGTGATGAGACATTTCGTCTATTTCATCCATCAAGGCTTAAGCACGAGTCTTAAAGGTCTGCTTTAAATTTACAGAGATTACCTGCATTCCTTGGAAAATTCTAGTAAACAAAGGTAAGCCAGTCCAAAAATGTTGTGTTTTCATAATGTAGCCAAATGTTGACAGCTCAATGGAAACATATTACTTTCTTGATCCCGTTTATCTAACTGCGCCACACCTCTAAATGGCGCCCTGATAGAGGGGGGAGAGTTGGGCTACGGTGCTCCCGGAATGTCACGAGCATGATTTCTTCACAAAACATATTCAAGGGACATAGCCGACAAAACATACTCTCTTAAAAACGGTTGAAAACTGTGCCTGCTCTGGTAGCTCATAATATTTTCATACCATAACTGCTTGAAATCATGGGTCATACCTGTCCTCCAGCAATCCATGTCCCAGAAAACAGAAACCAGCAGGCCAGAACGATTAGCTTTACATTTACACCTGGTACAGCAGAAGTATGAGAAGCAACAGGCAAATCACTGACTGCAATAAAGACTGGATCATCCTAAAGAGTTACAACTAATCTAGGGAAAACTCAAACTATTCAGCAAAAACATTGACACCTGTAAACTGTAGTCCACCCAGAAAAACTGAGATGGGAAAATCACAAAATGAAATGAGGACAGCAGAAAACTTGCACTTCACTGTGAGTTGAAAATGGGGTTTCTAGTTGGAAGTCAGTCTACACCCTGTCCAAGTAGGGACCCTCACTGTAGTCAGGGTAAGGGAGCAACACTGCTCCCCCCTTCGTAGCTTGGCACGAGCAATCAGGCTTATCTCAAAGGCAATGTGTTAAGTATTTGTGCTCACACACAGTAACAGAGTGAAAACACTACCAATGGATACCACACCAGTTTAGAAAACAAGGCAATATTTATCTAAGTAAAACAAGTCCAAAATGACAAAATTCCAACATACACAACCAAAGATACACATTTTTAAAGATTAAACTTCAGGATTGTGCTTAGAAACACAATAGCTCCAACTGGGGCTATCACAACATCGTTGACGGAGTTGTTCCCAATAGACCGCCAACACTCGCGAGGGAGTGCGGGACAGGTCATGGAGTAGCACGGACCTCAGGAACAGTACCTTAGGAATGAGTCAAAGACGTGACAAGGAGTCACAGAGGTGAGGCGTCGCTGAAGTCGGTGCAGCATTGGTACCATGCTGCTACACAGGAGGTGAGGCACTGGTTCCTTACTGCTACACAAGGGAGATGAGGCGTTGGATCCTTACGGAGGCAAAGGAGGTGAGGTGGCATCAGCGGTGTGGCATCAGTTCACTACGATCCGGCAGGGTCACACGACTGGGCAACAGGTGCCACGGCAGAGTCGGATGTCACGGACATCAGTGCCACGGCACTCAGGACTCATGAAATCGTGAGACTTAAGTGGCGCTGCTGCAGCATCAGGCTTGTGGTGTTTGTCGTGGTGGCCGCACTTCATGGGAGACCACAGCTTCGGTTACAGGCAGTGGCGTGGAGTCGGGCAGCGGCGCCGGTTCTGGAGTCGTCTGGAATCGGTGGGCGTGGTTCTTATTTTTATGCCACATTTCACCCCCAAGGGACCAGCAACTGGAGTGGGTGCCACTTGGGATGTCAGGGTCTTCAGCAAGAGAACTCATGGGCTGGCAGATGAAGTCTTTGATGTCCCTGAGACTTCTTAACAGGAGCCATGCTCAATCCAAGCCCTTGGAGAAACTTCACAAGCAGGATACATAGAAATGTCCAGTCTTTGTCCTCTCTAAAGCAGAAGCAGCAACTGCAGGCCAACCCACCAAAGTACACACAACAAAGAGGCAGTGCTCCTCCTCACAGCTCTTCAGCTCTTCTCCTTGGCAGTGTCTCCTCTTGATCCAGAAGTGTTCTAAAGGTCTGGGGTTTCGGGTCCAAAACTTATACTCATTTTTGCCTTTGAAATAGGCAAACATCAAAGGAAAGTCTTTGTGCTGCACAAGACCCTGCCTTTCCTGCCCTGGTCCCAGACACACTCTAAGGGCTTGGATACTGCATTATGTAAGGACAGGTACAGCCCTATTCAGATGTCATTCAAGTGTCAGCTCCCAGGCACGGCTCCTTTGCTAGGGCGGAGGAGCTTCGCCACCTCCCCACGCTGCAGCAGCAGCTGCAAACCCTTTACTACAAAATGATAATAAACTATATTTATTATCATTTTGTAGTAAAAAGGGCGGACATTGGGGATGACGAACATTGAGAGGGAGTGCACAGCACTCCTCCTCATTGCGCATGTATGTTTAGCCGACCATCTCGAGCTGGTCAAACACACATGCACACTGTGCTTTCTCCAGCCCAGCACTGTGTTGTCAGGCTGGAGAGAGCAGGCACAGGCTTCCAGTCTGCCTAGGAGTGCCCACGCTGGGCGCTCCCAGCCAATCCTAATGCTGCTCTGAGCAGCGTCAGGATAGGCCCCATGGCAGGCTAAGACCCTGTGCCTGCATCTGAGAAGCTGCACAGTGGTGGTGGCAGCTGCTGCAGTGGCGATGCAGGTACGGGTATTTTTTTTTAAATAATCACCATCCCTGTGTGCCGCCCACCCATAAAAAGCACTGCGAGCAGCTCCTGTCAGCTCCTCCCTCCATTCTAGCCCAGAAAGACCCATCAGGATATGCAGGCACACCTCAGCTCCCTTTGTGTGACTGTCTAGAGTGAATTTACAACCAGCACAACTTTTACCCTGACCCAGATGTGAATTGAGCAGCCAGGCAGAGGTCCAGAATGGTTAAGCAAGAAAATGTCCACTTTCTCAAAGTGGCATTTTCAAACTTACAATCTAAAAACCAACTTCACCAAAATATGTTTTTTTTTAATTGTGAGTTCAGAGACCCAAAACTCCACACATCTATCTGCTCCCAATGAGAAACTGCCATTAAAAGATAGTTCAAGGCTGTCTCCATGTTATCCTATGGGAGAGAAGGTCTTGCAATATTGAAAAACGAATTTGGCAGTATTGTAAGACATGTAAAACAGACTAGTACATGTCCTACCTTTTAAATACACTGCACCCTGCCCATGGGGCTACCTTGGACCTACCTTAGAGGTGCCTTACATGTGCTAAAAGGGAAGGGTTGGGCATGGAAAGGTGGTGCACTTGCCAGATCATCATGGCAGTTAAAAACTGCATATACAGACACTGCAATGGCAGGCCTGAGACATATTTACAGGGCTATGCATGTGGGTGGCAAAATCATTGCTGCAGTTCCACTAGTAGCATTTGATTTACAGGCCCTGGGCAAACATGGTGCACTATATTAGGGACTTACTAGTACATCAAACATGCCAATCATGGATAACCAATTATAATCACAATTAACACAGGGAGCACTTGCATTTTAGCACCGATCAGCATTGGTAAAGTGCCCTTAGTACCAAAAACAGCAAAAACCAAATCCAGCACACAGTCAAATACGTAGGAGGCAGAGGCAGAAACTCAGGGTAAAACCATGCCAAGGATGCCAAGTCTAACACTCTGAAACTCTTCTCTTCGAGAGAGCACAGAAACATGGATGACCCCAACATTTGTGGTAGGGGGCACAATGAACAGCCTAGCATCCACCAATGTTGTTCATGAAGAAAAACTGTAGCGATACCCCATTACCTACTTAGTTATGGCTCCAGAGGTGCCTTCGTAGTTGTGTGCCTCACCCATCTCTGAAAAAATGTCTAGGATATCACCCTGCTTAGCGACGCCTTTTGACTCCTGGTGATATAAATACTATTCCCGCTTACAACAAAGGACATTTGTTAGATCTAGCTATTTTTAGGCATTTAGGAGCATATTTATGAGCCTCTTGTGCCACTGTGGCATCCCTTTTTTTGACGCAACAGCGGTGCAAACCTTGAACTCACATTTATAAGGCCATGCAAAGCCAGTTTGTGTAGCTTTGAATCACCTTATAGACATGGAGTAAGGCAAGGCGACTTGCTGCACTACTGTTAGAAATGGGGTTTGTGGTTAAATTGGGTATGCACCTAAGCCACGCAGAACCCACCACTCCAATCAAGGCAAGTAAGTTACACACCAAAGATAATCTATGCTCACCCTCTGGTAGCTTGGCACAGAGCAGTCAAGCTTATCCTCAGAGGCAATGTGTAAGGCATTTGCGCAACACACTCACACCAGTGGCACAATAAATACACCACAAAAGAGACTCTACACAAGGTTATATAAAAATAGTTTTCTCTATTGTATAAAAAGCATAAGTCCAAATACGACACTAATCATAAATACTGTGCATACTACACAATTCCTGAGATAATACTTCTTCTCCTGACAATGAAACTATAATAACATATACTATACCATCAGGCCTTGAAATGCAGTATTTTATCAATAAGCACATGCACCATCACCTGAGTGCTAGTACTGTTAAGACATTTAGGGACAAAACACGTTTCATCATGAAATCATGGGCACTGTGCATCTGTGCTCCTATTGACCTTTTTGCGATAATTAGGCAAGTATCGTAGGCCCCAGTAACACCTGCGCTCCCGCTACATATATCACACTAAACCTCCAGTGATCTGTTTGTGGCAAGTTCCCGATGGAAAAAGGGGAGATTCCATCAAAGACTTCCCCCATAATGCTGCCAACAAGAGAACCAAGACTCCCAAGGTATGTGCCAACATGGTGGGACACTCACTGTAGGATTTGGAGAGACAGCCACACTGGGTCTCCCTGTATGCAGAGTTGTTAAACGGCAGCTGCCTACGAGTGCACGTAGCAGCTTCTTAGCCTCCTTGTTTGTGAAGAACAAGACAGCTGAATGCGGGTGGAAGAGAGACCTCCAATGGTCCCTCTCGTCGTGTAAGGAGAAACAAGACTGCTCACTAGTTAGCACGGGATGGCTGTGCCAGCAAAATACCTTCTTAGGGTCACCACGAGTAAACACATGTGGCTCCATGGCAAGAATACTCTACTTTCTGGGGTCTTGGCAATGCTGTAGCTGCCTACGGTGGCAATGACATTACAGTGGCTTTCCTGTTGCTTAGGAAACGTGCTCTGGGTTGAAAGCAGCTCGTAGACTTGGCTCACATGCACCATGTGGCACATGTCTGGAAGGCCAGAAGAAGAGGTGCAGCACTCTGTCTCTCAGAGAGTTCAGGAGCTCGGCACACTCCACCAGAGTAGTGCAAGGCAGAGCTGAGTACAGGTGTGCCTTTGGAAAGCACTTAACATGCACTGGTGAGCTGGAAAGTGTACAGGTGCTCAACACACACAGAGGAACAATAAAACGCTCACGACATGCCAGCCATGAAGGAATAAAGAAGGGAGCACTCACCACACTCTAGGTTAAAAATTGCTGTGAGGGTCGGACTCAGAGTCCCATTGCCAATTCTGGAGAAGACACCAGTCCCAGGAGAAAACTTGGGAAGAACAGAAAGCAGGCGGCAGTAGACAGACAGACCAACACAATAAAACCAGTAATACTAATGGCAATCTCTTCTGGCAGCACCGCAGTGCCTTAGTAGAACAGGGTCAGGGAGCAGCTGGCAGCAGGGCAACAAACAGAAAAGCACTCCAGTGAGTCCTTTAGACCACGCAACAAGTAGCAGGCAGCAGGGCAAGAGCAGAAGAGCAGTCCAGATGAGTTCTTTGCGCAGCGCAGCGCAGCAGTCCTTCTGACAGAGGCTCACTTCTAGTTCCAAAAGTGCTCTGAAAACATGGGGTCAGAGCCCCTGTACTTGTGCTCATAAATGTCTTTGATGTAGGTTGTGACTTCAAAGGAGCCCTTTTAAGTGTACAGCCAACCCCTTTCAACCTAGCCCTGGCTCTCATAAGTTCAGCGTTGTTGCACGAGGTAGAATACAACATTGCTCCAGGTATGCCCCCATCTGTGAGGGTCACAACAAGTGAATCGGACACCGCACACAATGAGCATGTAGTCGGGTGTAGCACAAGAGAAATGCTGTATGCTCAACAAAAAAGGGCAACGTGGGGTTCTGCAACAGGTGAATCAGCTCACTACCAACAGGATGCTAATGTGTGTCATGGCCCCATGATGAAGGGCCACACTTCTTGAATGAGGGCAGTACTTTGAAGACTCTGCACCAGGCAAATCCAGTCTCCAGGTGCAATACTTAGTTCCATGCTCACAAAACTGCTACCAGGTGAGGTCCATCAGACGATGTAGGCATTTCAGAGGGTACCACTCTCCAGATGACACAGGTACAAGGGGTAGGTCCCTCGCAAGAGGTCTTTGATGTCCCTGAAAGCTCCACAAGAGACCAGGGGACAAGCCAACAAGCCCTTGGAGAGCACAATTGAGAGTGCCACTCAGCAGCAACCAGTTTGACTAGGCCTTCCATGATGCAGGAAGGGTACGCAGTTCCTTCAGTGCACAGTCCCTTCCTAGGGCAGTAATTACTCCCTGTGCACAACAGATTCTTCTGGCAGTGTGCACCACTGTGGTTCAGGGTCTCCATCCCACGTTTCTACAAGTCTATTTCTACTTTACTGCAGTGTGGCACCAGTAGTTATACTGTAGTGTGTCTTTTTAAGTTGGAGGAGGTTGCTTGGATTCCCTTTTGAACCACAGATGTCTCCAGTAGTGAAGAACCCCCATGTGAGTTTTCCCTACCTAGCGAGTGAGCTCTTCCTATAGGCTTTTGTTGATTTCCTACCCAGTAGCCTTAATGCCCTGGACACTTTCCCTCTGTTAATACAGTGTGAAAGTGGGCACATCTTCCTACATATATGAGGAAATGGCGCCGGCCAGTGTGTGCGCGTGTTCCCACTGGTACTCTAAATGCATGTTTAACATGTCATAGCTGGCCTGTTTGTGCACACTTGCATCTTTGGTGTTTTTCAACATGAGGCCAGCCTGTCATTCCAGGCCTGGGTGTACCTACTGGCTCCTACTGGGTTTTTAAATATGTACCCGGCCTGTCATAACAGGCCTGGGTGTGCACACTAGCACCTATGGGTTTTTTAAGGTTGTCTCCTGCCTTTCTTAGCAGGGCCCTGGGTGTGCACCTGCACCTATAGTGCTTTTAAATGTGTCCAGCCTGCCAACTCAAGTCATCGTGCACCAGTCGTTGGGCCTCCTCCCAGGGAGGTGCGGAACTGGGGCTGTCCGGGGCTACACAAGTCATCGTGCCACAGAAGTTGTGCCCCCTTCTAGGGCAATAAGGAAGTGATAACTATTCATCCATTGGAGTGCTTGGCTTGGTTGGGTGCCACTGTGAACAGTGTGTATCCCAAGTCGACCTTCCCCATGCTTTCAAGACTGGGGCCTGTGCTGGAAGTCATGGTGAGGAACCCACTTTGTCCACTGCTGTCTGATCAGCAGTTATTTCTTTCTTACCCCCAGCTTTGCCCCGGGATCCTGAATAAGTGTGACTCTGGCAGCGAGCAGCCTTCTATCTGTGAGAAGGGTGCTTTCATCTCCAGCTTGTGGGGGGGCGGAATAGTAGGAACTGGTTGGAGGGTGGAAGAAGACTTGGACCTTGAGGGGTCTGCGAGCGCAGTGACCACCAACCTGCCGCATATCAGTGCACTGCATTAGGGTGCTGAGAGCGAGCATGCGCAAGTGTGTGGTATACTAGCCTGCCAGATATCCATTGATAAAACCCACAATGGATTAAACGCAGATCTTTGGGACTGCGGTGAATGTTTGCATTGTTCATCATTCTGTCCATCATCTGTTCTTTTTGATTTTGTCGCCCTAAGTGGGAAGGGTATGCCCAGACGTGGGTCCTGTGCTCACTGCGCCACTGGATTCAAGCTAGCCTGGCTGATGAGGGGAGATACCACGAAACTGGTCACAGGATGCTTGTTTCTGTTCTAGGGAGGACGTGGCATGGCAGTTCAGGCTGCACAGTTCCCTTGGGGAACAGTGTTAATACTGAGTTGCATATGCCTGGATCCAAATTGGGGTGGCGTGGAGGGAAAAAAAACAATGGATTAAACCCAGATCTTTGTGAGTTGGGGTGAATGTTTGCATTGTTCAGCATTCCGTCCATCATCTGTTCTTCTTGATACAAAGCAATCCGGGTAGTGGTGGCAAGTAAGATGCACTTCCCAAATGTGGTGACTCTTAGTCGTCGCCATGCCGGCACGTTCCTCGGCATGTACTCCGAGATTTGAGATTTATCATGGTCTCACATAACTGCCACTTTTCTTCCTTGTGACTACCATGAAAGAGTTACTCATAATCATATTTCTGAAGCATATTCTATCTTTTTTCTACATACATTTGGTACTTTCTGGATAGCGCCATGTGTTGGCTTGCTTATGCAAAGATGTTCATCCAACTGAGTATGATAGCTGTGGTTAAGGAACATTGATCACTCGATGGACCTATGCTGATGCCTTCTAATAAAGGATCATTTCACAACTGTTTTCAACTGAAAAACTGATTTATATATGGACTATGTGTGATATTGAACTGATGTAATTGTTAGGGTGGGTCTTTTACTGACAACGTTTTGGCACCACATGAGGGTGCTGGGAGGGAAAGTATTAGTTTTCTCATGTGTACATACTGCTAATGATGTTTTAATACAATTGGGCCTAGTACTACTAGTGATATTTCTAAAAGTGATCTATGCCCAGATTAACATGACGTTTATGTTGTGTTAACTAATGTGTATGTTGAATGCAAACTTTATTTACACACATCTCATTTGAAGTCTATTTTGTGACGCTATGTGTATTTGTTGTGTGGTAGTACTGTGCCAATGCTTTACACAGTGCCCCTGTGATAAGCCTGATTGCTCTGTGCTAAGCTACCCAAGGGTGGGGGCATGTTATACAGTTAGTGTAATCACCCACACCTGATGGCAATGGTAGGGTCTGCCTGGCTAGGGCCTTGCCTCAGCCAACCAGAACATGCCGCCCCCAACAGCGCTCCTGCCATGAAAACTATTCTATGCCCCAAAAATGGACTGATCATAACCACACACGATATGGACAATGCCATAGCAAATGATATTGATGATCACTGATAATATATATCATCCTACCACTGAAATTATCAGTTCCATCAATAAAGATAGATTATGATTTCATTGTTAGGATAAGTGTTGACTAATGATGTGAAGTTTAGCTGTCTATTGACACAAATATTGTAAATTCAAAAATTGCCCCTTGTGGGAGTGAGTTATATTTTTCATGGAAGTTTGTGAATTATTATTTATAAGAGATCATAATAAAAAAAATAGTGTCATTTTAACTGTATATATTACAACAACTGCAGTTACCACAACACTCAGAAATTTTTGCCGGTGCTGACTCCTTGTGAACAAGGCCTCATGTATGTTCAACAAAACTATCCCCTGTCCCCTGATGTGACACAAGTTCTAATTTTAGCTTACTACCACAGTACATTGAAAATGACATGAGAACAACACCTTGCTGCCTCATAGATTTTATCTTATCATTACTTTGCACATGAAAACAACTTTGCTGATAGTAAGGAGTCCCCTTGTAATTTAATACCTTACCATGAGTTTAACTCCTTGTATTCTGTCTTTGGTCAAAATTGCGCTGTTTCCCAATAATTTATACATTTTCTTTGCACAGTGCCCAGAAAGAAAATTCTTTAATTACAATTGTAAATTATATCTTGGGTCCTTTTTACCATTCTATTAGTTCTACGTGAAAGGTTATCCAGGTATACCAACTAAATATAGTATTTCAAATTAATTCTTCAAAATAATAAATTGGCCCTTCAAAGCTCAATTTTAATGCCCTTCTATCTTTTCATCTGTTCTAATCATATGAGTATATTAAGCCCCAATGTGTTTGAAGTAGCACAGTTGGTACATTACATATTTCTGTTTTATAAAATACTTTATCCTCTTACATGATTACCAATTTTCATCAATAATGTTGTATTTTCTCTGCTTTTGCATTAATAGACAGTAAATACATAATTGATTTACATTTGAGTGTAGCGCTTGTGATGATGTAAGATTTGCTCTAAATAGAAATTGTCAACACTGTTCTTATTTGAAGCTGGGGGTGAAGGATAAAGGAGAAGTTACTGTAAAAAAAAACTTGTTTGTTAAAAAACAATGACTACCTAAAAATTACAGCAAGAAGAAAATCATAATTCCTTTACAGCATTTTCACTTTCTTGAAGTCTATTTTTCTTGGAATCAATTTTACATCCTTCCACCGTTTTCACAAATGTACGTACAATTGCTCATCGGTCTTCAACCCAAAGGGGATATTAGTCCTCAATTTTATTATGTATCTGTATTCTAAGCATCAAAGTTTCAGAGTTCTACTTCCTTTTCTCTCATTCTGAGGAACATGGGCTATTCCAAAATAGCGCATTGTTTTCCAGTTATTTTCATGACACACATTTTTATGTTTCACCATTGCATAGCTTGAATCTTTCTTGTTAACTGGCCTTATGTGTTCCAAGATTCGTTTTTTCAACTTGCAAGTTGCTCTGCCTACATATTTCATGCCACATTCACATTTTAACACATATACTGCATAGGTTGCTTCACATGTTGTTTTTTGATTGATCCTAAAGGTTTGTCCTAAAGTTTTTTTTTACTTCTTTCATACTATCTCCAATGCCATATGCTTTGCATTTTAAGTACTCGGTGAAGCCCAGACTTTCTTTGTCCAGCCAAGTTTGTTGGACCTCCCAGGTAAAGTAGCTTTTCACAAGTTTGTCCTTAATGGAGGGAGCATTCCTATAGGTGATATTTGGTTTTGAAGCAACCATGGTAACAGATATCTATCTATCTATATATATATATATATATATATATATATATATATATATATATATATACATATATATATATATTTATGTACTATACCTATGGGTGACTTTTTTACAAAGCCGCATGGCTGCCGTACAGAAAATGACACCCTGTCACAGCAGAATGCCAACGTGAATGGACGGATCGTGACTTGTGTGTATATATATATATATATATATATATATATATATATATATATATAGATATATATATTTATATATATATATATATATATATATATTTGGTGGTGACTTTTTGACAAAGCCAATACGTCTGCCTTACTTAAAATGACACCCTTTACATTACACATAGTCACCCGTGAGTGCAACTCTCCGCTGTGCTACTTACTTTAGAGCACAAGTTATAGTTAACTGCTGAGTGCAGCGGGGGTGCCTATGGCCAGGCCTTGCGCCCAACCCATTGCCCAACCTGCCGAAGGCTGTGTGCTCTGTGGGGAGAATAGCCAGCAAAGGGTTGTGTTCAGGGCCTGGCCACAGGCGCCCCCGCTGCACACTGCAGTTAACTATAACCTGCGCTCTAAAGTAACTATAGCTGACACTCTTGCAGTGCACTACTAGTTATACCTCCCATATTACGTTTCTCATGAGATTTTCCATGACATCACTGATATCATCACTGCAACATCTGAAATTACATCATTGATGACAATACTGTGCATGGTGGGGGGGTGAGTTATAGTTACTTTAGAACATGATTTAAAGTTACTTGAAATAACTATAACTGGTGAATGTTAGCACTTTTGTTTGTTTCAAATGGTTTGTTTTACCTGTGTGCTTGAGCAGGTCCTAGAAGAAAGAGGATCAAAAGCCTTAGTCCCTTCCAAATGTAATTCTGTGACAAAGAAGGCTCAACCCATATGTGAAGCTTCGACTAACACACCCCATATTGATGCTCTGCCTGATTCCTGTCTAGATTTTCAGGAATTCACAGAGGTGAAGTTCATGAGGCAATATTATCCCAGAAGCCCCAGAAGGCCCTTGGTCCCCAAAACGTCAGCTCAGATGTTATCAAGAATAACCTATCCATCTTGGATTCTGCTCAGATGTGTGCATGTAATGTCAAATGGAAACATCAGGAAATGCCTGCCTCCTTGAAATTATAATTCCTATCCCAAAAAAGTGTTTTCTGAAACCCCACAACACTCAGGACAATTTCTCTGCTAGACGCAGCAGGTATAATCTATGGGAAATTGTTGTTAAATCATTTCCAGAACTTGTCAGATGATAATGGGATCTTGCCCGACATTCAAGCTGGCTTTCCTAAAAGATTAAGGACAGTAGATCTGGCCATTAGGTTCTACCTCATGTGCTTAAAGTATACAGTAATCAAGAAATCCCTCTTATTTCTAGCCTTCATTGTTTTGACAATGGCATTTAACACATATCATTGATTATCATCATGGGTAATGTTAAGAGCTGCTGGTGTCCTCAGTAGAACAAGAAAATATCAGCTGGACAAAATATATATCAGGGGAATACAGACAGAGTATTATTCTGGTGAGGTGAGCGTATGTCCAAGATAGAAATCAAACAGGAGTATGTTGGAAAATGGTCCTCTCCAAAAGGACACCCCAAACATTTTCCCTTCCTCCTCTTTCTTTGACCTATTTTTTTGTTTGCTTTAGGACTCTGAGCGTTTTACTACTGCTAACTAGTGTTAAAGTGCACGCGCTCTCTCCTCTAAACATGGTAACGTTGGCTCACACCCAATTGGCATATTTAATTTACTCATACGTCCCTATTAAAGTGCACTACATGTATCCAGGGCTTATAAATTAAATGCTACCAGTGGGCCTGCAGCACTGATTTTGCCACCCAGAAGTATCCTCTTAACCATGTCTCAGGCCTGCCACTGCAGAGCCTATGTAGGTAGGGTCACACTGCCATGTTGACCTGTTAGAAAAACCCTCTTGCCTGGCCTAAACCGTCCCTTTTTATACATACAAGGTATCCCTAAGGTTAGCCCTACATAACCCAACTGACAGGGTGCAGTGTATCTAAAAGGCAGTACGCATACTTTTAAACTTTACATGGCTTGGTAACGAAAAACTTTGTATTTTGTTTTTCTCAACTGCAAGACCTATTTCTCCCATTGGCTAACACTGGGACTACATCATTACATTTTATATTTGTAATTTTCAATTGGGACAAGATGGATATTTTGAGTTTCGTGTCCCTCAACAATGTACTCATAAGTCCCTATTAAAGTGCACTACATGTATCCAGGGCTTATAAATTAAATGCTACCAGTGGGCCTGCAGCACTGATTTTGCCACCCAGAAGTATCCTCTTGACCATGTCTCAGGCCTGCCACTGCAGAGCCTATGTAGGTAGGGTCACACTGCCATGTTGACCTGTTAGAAAAACCCTCTTGCCTGGCCTAAACCGTCCCTTTTTATACATACAAGGTATCCCTAAGGTTAGCCCTACATAACCCAACTGACAGGGTGCAGTGTATCTAAAAGGCAGTACGCATACTTCTAAACTTTACATGGCTTGGTAACGAAAAACTTTGTATTTTGTTTTTCTCAACTGCAAGACCTATTTCTCCCATTGGCTAACACTGGGACTACCTCATTACATTTTATATTTGTAATTTTCAATTGGGACAAGATGGATATTTTGAGTTTCGTGTCCCTCAACAATGTATGGTGAAGTTGAATTGTAAGTTGCAAGCCTTACAATGCCACTTTAAAAAAGTGGGCATTTTCCTTACTTAAACTAGTTTGTGTTTTCTACCTGTCTCCAATACACATCTGGGATGGGTGATAGCTGGGCTTTGTGCATTTTCTCCGGACAGAGATAGTCTGGAGCCAGGCTGCGAAGAAAAGACCTCTGTGTACTTCAAAGACTCTTCTTTGAAGTAACTCCCACTTCAAAGGCACAACTGGGTATAAGTATTGCATCTCTGACCCCACCAAATCAGTACACTTCTGGAACTGTGAAGACTCTGCCAGGAAGAAGGACCGCTGTGCTGCTTAAAGGACTGCTACTCTGCTGGATCCCTGCCTTGCTAGGCTAAAAAAAGTACAAATATGGGCCTTGCTTGGCTGAGCTGCCCTTTGCCTGCTGTTCCCCTGACTGTGTGAGAAGGACTGGACCAGCATCACTTGAACTCAGAGTGACTCTGAGGGCTTGCAGTTTTGACTCCTGTTTTTTTAAGTCTCAGGGACATAAAACATTTCCAACAATCCTGATGCAGCCTGTGGACTTGCCAATGGTGTGTCCTGACCTGACAAGTGATGCCAACCCAGTCCTGGCTCCTTGGAAGTGGGTTTTGCTGACTGCTCCTCAAAGACCCATTATCAACCTCACTGCACCGATGGGAAGCAACACATTGCCTTCATTGTTAATGCTTCACTAAATGCAATGCAGCTGCTGCAAGGATTGAGGATGCCGCATCGCTATTCATAACAAAATGCTGTTGCTGCAAGAACCAGCACTGCATTGCCTACTATGCAAAAAATCGTCCCTTCTGTAGGGCCCAAAATCAATGAATCACCCTCATTCTCTGGATCAACGCAGATGAATTGCTTCACTGCTTCTTCAGCCTGGACCCAGAATCGACGCATCAACATCAGCATGCCGATTGGAACCAACGCATCTCAAGGACCAAGTTACTCTTGCTCAGCGGGCCCTGCGTGTGACCTGTAGCTGGTCTGCCTCTATAATGGCCCGCATGGACCTTTGATTTTGGCTGGGTATAGCATGACCAGATAGCCTTGGTTAGTGCTTCTGCTTCTAAGCACTATAGTTTAATTTATTCTTTAAAATCAAGCCTCTACATATTGAATTTTTGCTGTTTTGGTCTTGTTTTACTCATAAAATTAAGCTCTATTGTTCTAACCAGGTGTAATGTCTTTTTGTGTGGTGTTTTTCACTGTTTCGCTGTTTTACTGGTTGAATTGTTGCACAAATACTCTGCACACTGCCTTTTAAGTTAAGCCTGACTGCTCTGTGCCAAACTACCTGAAGGTGAGCACAGGATAATTTAGGGTGTGTGTTTGACTTACCCTTACTAGAGTGCTGGTCCCTACTTGGACAGGGTGCATACCTCTGCCAACTAGAGACCCCATTTGTAACAAAGTGCAAAAGGGTAACTTCAGCATACCTATAGTTTTTAAACCTTTTATCAAAGACATTGGCAAAAGGCTAATGGATTTAGATATCCATGTCTCCAAATTAGGAGAGGTTAAATTGCCCATATTGTTATTTTCTGATTATGTGGCTTTTTTATTCCAAAGCAAATTGTCTATACATCAATTACTCCAGTTACTGTAGGGATTTGAAAAATACTGCTCCTCCCAGAAATTAACAGTCAAAGAAAGAGAAAATCAAGTTAAATGCTTCAACAAAGCTAAATCAACCGTCAAAAGTTATGAAGCAGAGCTGGAGTGAGCTAGATATACTGACTATCTGGTTACACAATTTGGAGCCAAGTTGTCCTTTGCAGACCAACAGAATGAAAGTTTGATACTAATAAGCACTGGTGCAATTATTTGGTTTACATATAGCTTTGATCAAAGAGCCTTGAACTATTCCTGTCTACTTAAAAAGCTAAAAGAAATGTCAGTTGGTTCCTATGGTGCAGAACTATGCGGCTAGAAGTCTGCTATGGACCTCCAAGTGGTATAGAGTACACTTGAGCAGCAGATCCTACATCTAGGCCCTGGTACACCAAGGTTGGCTGTTAAGGCTGAGATGGGCCTCTATGGTGTAGAATCCCAGATCTTAATTAAGCCCAGACTTTAATGGGCCAGGCTGTAGATCAATAAATTTGTGACCAATTACCAAACAATGCTCCTGGACATCCTTGCAATCAATGGTAAGACAGAATTGCTCTCAATGGACTACATTGCCACAACCCTAACAAACATATGATGGTACAATTTCTGATAGAACCCAGACACAATGCCTGTATCCAGCATGAAGACATCAAAAAATGAGGTGTGAGCACAGAAGGTGGGAGGCCTTTTGAAGGAGTTTTGCACCCAAACAAATTATCTATGAGCCTTATCTAAGCACCTTGTACATCTACCCCCAACTATGTAGATTGTTTCCCCCCAAGGACCTGCCCCACGCAGGGGGCATAAAAAAAACCAAACACAGGATACCACTATTTTTTTTAATGTTGCCGCAGATCCTTTTTGAATTCTTAAAAATTAACTAGACCTATTGCCAATTCTAAATCTGTTACTCAGTAAGGATCTATGGAGTTTTCAAATATTAATCATTATTTTACAGCAAATGCTGCAGTGATATTGTCAATGATGTCAAAGAAGTGTCAGGACTCCAGTAACGCGTGGGCGCAATGAGCGCAATGTTTCCTATGAAACAGCCACCATTTCCTTGACATCACACATCTTGTGTGGTAAAAGCCATCTATCCAAAAGATTGGGCCATTGGTGGTATCATTGTAATAAGCATTCTTCTAGTATAATAAAAGAAAGAGTCTAAAAGAACCAGGAAATCAGAAGGACTGCATTTCCCAGCCTTCTCTAAAACTAATTAGTCCTGGGTGTGGTCATAATTAGTCTTGGGTGTGGCCAGGCTATAAATACCTGCCACACCCTCAACAAACGCCTTCTATTCTTAGCGTTTTGCGAGGGACTCGTCTCTTGGCTTCTTCTGCCGGGATTTCTGGATTCTTCCTTGTGTCAGGTAGCGAGCAGCCGGCTCGCGGCGGTGAGCGATTTCCTTTTGCCCATTTCTGAGAACTCCGCACTCGGAGTTTATTTACAGAGTCCACGAACATCTATAATGTTGTTCTGAAACATTGTATTCTCCCGTTCGTTTTTGCCGCTGTAAATCAAAGTAACCTTGTGCCTCCGGGCAGTTGTTTTTGAAAGGAATTGCTAATGTAAATAATTGGAGATTTCGTTCGAAGAATTGTGAAATCGTTTCTAGGGCTTTTTGTGAATAGGTGTTATTTTACTTGGTGTTATTGGATTTTCTATCGGTGTGTGCATATAAAGAGAAAGTGTCTTTTGATAAATACTGTTTCATCTGAAAAGATCAAGGTTCTTTAAAAAACCTAAGAAAAAAGACAACAATCTTATTTTTTCTTCTAAAGGAATGATTCAAGGAATTTATATTGTTTTTAGTGTTTCAAGATTATGTGATACGATTCTTGAGTGGAATAGTTTTTTGTGTAGAATTTACCTGGAAAAAACATATTTTGGAGAATTCCTTTCTTCTGAAAATTATTCTTTGGAAATTAGCGAGATCTTTATGAGGCAGTGAATTATTTTAGTAAAAGTCATTACTGAATGTTTGTATTAACCTTTTTTCCTTTTCAGATCTCCTTCCTGGCTGTTCCTTTCCAAATACTCCTTCCCCCGGCCGGGCCCCTCCATAGTTCAGCGCTATAACAGCATCTGACTTTGGTGTTGCCTGGAAGTGGGACGCTTATTCAGCATCGTGCAGATCCTGAGAATTTGGACCTCCTGACAGAATAGAAGGCCCACAAGTTTTCTCTTCTCTTGATCTGCACGATAGCTGATGAAATGACTACCCTAGACACTGTAATGCAGGCATTAACGCAATTACAAAAGGAGTTACAGGATTCTAGGAATTAACCTGCAGCTTTAGTTACCAAAGTTACTCAGTTACAAGCTAAAATAGAAAGTCCAGGAGGAACACCTTTACCACGATTACCTCCATCTCCCACCAATGTATCCGTCAATGTTCCCACACAAATACCGTTGGCTGCTCCTGAAAGGTTTTCTGGAGATGCTAATAAAGTCCAGATATTCCTTACCCAACTGGAGTTACATTTCACTTGTCGACCAGCCGCCTTCCCTGATCCACAGTCTAGATTTGTCTTTTTAATTTCTTATTTGTCTGGAGATGCAGCAAACTGGGCAGTTCCTCTAGTACGACAAGACAGTCCTCTACTTTATAATTGGCGTCGATTTGTGGAAGAGTTTGAGAAAGTGTTTGATCAACGAGCAGTTACAATGTCGGCTGATAAAGAATTATTGGAACTACGACAAGGAAATAAGGACCTTATTTCTTATCTTTCCCAGTTTAATCGTTTAGTGGTAGAAACAGCTTGGCCCGAAGAAAAGAGAGCTGCACTTTTTTATCAAGGCCTTAAGGAAGAACTAAAAGATGTGTTAGCACAAATCGATCCTCAGCCTAAAACATGTACGGATCTAATAAATCTAACTTTAAAACTTGATCATAGACTTTCTGAAAGAAAAGGAGAAAGAAAAAGACCAGAGCGCAATACTTGGCGTCAAGACAGATATCGTCCTTCTCCTTCCTCTATTCCTTCAGATATGGTTAGTGAACCAATGGAAATTGGAACACTTCGTCAACCTTTAACCAAAGAAGAGAAAGAACAAAGACGTCACAAAGGATTGTGCTTATATTGTGGGAAATGTTGAGGAAAACTAGTGAACCCAAGAGATAGAGAAGGGAATCCCTTGGGTATTCTTGCAATCCCTTCTGTACATTCCTATTCGAATCAACATTATAGACATTTCCGTATTTCAGTACAGATCTTAATCTTAGATAAATGGCAAGAAGCTTTGGCACTAATAGATTCAGGGGCCACTGGAAACTTTGTAGACTCCCAAACAGCATCTTGATTACAACTCGCATGTCAAAAGAAAATAATACCAGAAAAAGTGCAGGCTGTGGATGGCAGTGAACTCGCTGGAGGCCCAATTTCTTCTCATACTTTCCCAATTCAAATGACATGCTGCAATTCCAATGGTCATCAACACTTAGGGGGTTATTCTAACTTTGGAGGAGTGTTAATCCGTCCCAAAAGTGACGGTAAAGTGACGGATATACCACCAGCCGTATTACGAGTTCCATAGGATATAATGGACTCGTAATACGGCTGGTGGTAAATCCGTCACTTTTCCGTCACTTTTGGGACGGATTAACACCTCCTCCAAAGTTAGAATAACCCCCTTAGAGCGAATACAATTTGATGTTATCAGAGCACCTCAATATGGTTTTATTTTGGGAATGCCTTGGCTCAGATTACATAATCCACACATAGATTGGGAAAAGCACACCCTAACCTTTTCATCATCTCATTGTTTTAAACAGTGTCTTTCCACTACACCTATTATTCAACAGATAGCTACAGCAGCAGAAAAGGCTATAACATTACCTTCTCAATATGCCGCATTTGCAGATGTATTTAGTGAACAAGCAGCTGGTACATTACCACCCCATAGACCTTATGATTGTCAAATTGATTTGGTGCCAGGATCCGTGATCCCTAATTGTAGAATCTACGCACTTTCTGAAAAAGAAAATCAGTATTTACGGGAATATCTGGACCAATGTTTAGCAAACAATTTGATTAGACCTTCACGTTCTCCAGCAGCCTCTCCTCTGTTCTTCGTTCCCAAAGCGAACGGAGATTTGAGACCCTGTATTGATTATAGAGCCCTAAACAAAATCACCATAAAAAATAAATATCCTTTACCACTAATTCCCGTATATTGGACCAAGTCAAGGATGCTGTCATTTATATTAAACTTGACCTCAGGGGACCTTATCATTTGGTACGCATACGAGAGGGAGATGAATGGAAAACAGCTTTCAAAACCCGTTATGGTCTGTTTGAATATCAAGTAATGCCCTTCGGTCTCTGTAACGCTCCTGCAGCATTTCAATATTTCCTCAATGACGTTTTAAGAGAATATTTAGATTTATTTGTCATTGTTTATATAGATGACATTTTAATATACTCTAGCACAAGGGAATGTCATGAAGAACATGTTGAGAAAGTACTTTTAACTCTGCGAAAACATCATCTATACTGTAAACTTAGTAAATGTGAGTTTCATACGGAAGAAGTGGAATTCTTGGGAGTCACTCTAACACCCAAGGGAATGCAAATGACAGACACAAAGATCCAAGCTGTCTTGGATTGGCCCACACCGAAATCTGTTCGAGATGTCCAATGTTTTTTGGGGTTTGCCAATTTTTATCTGCGTTTTATTGATAATTTTTCTCAAAAGGTGGCTCCCATTACAAGATTACTTCGTAAAAATACCCCTTTTCAATGGACATCACAAACTGAAGAGGCTTTTCAAACGTTGAAACAAGCCCTTACCCTTTCCCCTATCTTAGCTCACCCCCGAAATTCAGATCCATTTATTGTAGAAGCAGATGCTTCCGATGTAGCTTTAGGGGCCATTCTTTCACAACAACATCCTAGTACAGGACTGTTACACCCCGTGGCTTATATGTCTAAAAAACTTAACTCAACAGAACAAAATGATACTATTGCTGAAAAGGAACTCTTGGCAATACGTGAAGCATTCAAGGAATGGAGACATTATTTATCCGGAACTACCCATCGCATCACAGTCTATTCTGATCATAGAAACTTACAATTCATGAGTTCAGCCCGAGTATTAACCCCTAGACAATTGCGATGGATGTTGTTTTTTGCTGAATTTGACTTTGTCGTTACTTTCAGACCAGGCAGTGATAATAGAAAACCCGACGCTTTAACCAGACAGGATTCTACGTCAGTGCATGAAAAACCTCAACCAATGCCAATCATTAATCCCTCCAAAGTTATCTGTTTAATAGCTGCTGACGAATTTCTTGATTCCATTCGTATCCATTTTCACATCACAGAATGGTCAGAGTGGCTTAAAAGAGGCGCTGATTATTCAATACAACAAGGTTTGCCTTTTTTAGAACAAAAATCTTTTTACCAACAAGAGAACTACAACGCACAGCTTTTCAATGGTTGCACACACATCCAGTAGCAGGTCACCCAGGACCTCAAAAGACCCTAGAACTTGTGAAAATATATTTTTGGTGGCCCACTTTTATTAAAGACGTTAAACAAATGGTAAAATTATGTGAAATTTGTGCTCGTTGCAAAAGCTCTCATGTTAAACCAAAGGGTTTATTAATACTTCTACCAACCCCTGAATACCCGTCGGAACATATTTCAATGGATTTCATTACAGGTCTCCCTGAAGTCAATCATGTAAACACTATATTAGTAGTCATTGATAGTCTTACTAAATACGCACATTTTATTGCTTGTAAAGGACTTCCCACATCAAGTGTTCTAGTTAATCTTATTCTACAGAATGTGGTGCATCTCCATGGCCTCCCAAAGGTTATCCTGTCCGACAGAGGGTCTCAGTTTTCAGCAAATTTTTGGCAGAAATGGTGCCAAGCCTTACATATTGATTCTAATTTATCTACAAGTTACCACCCCCAAACTGATGGCCAGACTGAAAGATTAAATCAGACGTTAAAACAATATCTACGTTGTTACGCAGCAGAAGACCCTTCTTCTTGGCCTACATTACTATGGCTTGCTGAATTAGCCTATAATCATTCTTGCCATACTTCAACAAAAAGCACTCCATTCTATGGTCTTTATGGTCAACACCCTCGTGTTTTACCAGTTAATTTACCAGGTGTTACACAAGAAATGCCTGCCGTACAAGGGATGTTATCACATTTACAAAAGCTTCACTTACAACTTCAACAAAATCTTCAACAAGCCAAACTAAAATACAAACAACAATATGACAAGAAACACCAACCTGGTCCAGAATACAAAGTGAAAGACATGGTCTGGTTATCTACAAAAATTTTTACTTTCAAAGACAAGAACACATTTCATCCAAAATTCATAGGACCCTATGAAATCCTCCGACAGGTCAACCCTGTAACATACAAACTGAAACTACCCCCATCTTTGAGGATTCATCCTGTTTTTCATACTTCATTACTTAAACCTGCCTATACAAAAAGTAATACACGCCCACCACCAATTCTTGTTCAAGATCAATGGGAATACGAAGTACGAGCCATTCGAGACTCCCGATTTCGTGGTAATTCCTTATGGTATTTAGTAGCCTGGAAAGGTTACGGTAGCGAAGAAGACTCTTGGGAACCTGCTTCACAAATTCATGCCCCACGATTGATACGTCAATTTCATCTTCGTTATCCCAATAAACCAGGTCCGCGCCCACGCCTGGGGAGAGGGTGTACTGTCAGGACTCCAGTAATGCGTGGGTGCAATGAGCGCAATGTTCCCTATGAAACAGCCACCATTTCCTTGACATCACACATCTTGTGTGGTAAAAGCCATCTATCCAAAAGATTGGGCCATTGGTGGTATCATTGTAATAAGCATTCTTCTAGTAAATAAAAGAAAGAGTCTAAAAGAACCAGGAAATCAGAAGGACTGCATTTCCCAGCCTTCTCTAAAACTAATTAGTCCTGGATGTGGTCATAATTAGTCTTGGGTGTGGCCAGGCTATAAATACCTGCCACACCCTCTCAACAAACGCCTTCTATTCTGAGCGTTTTGCGAGGGACTCGTCTCTTGGCTTCTTCTGCCGGGATTTCTGGATTCTTCCTTGTGTCAGGTAGCGAGCGGCCGGCTCGCAGCGGTGAGCGATTTCCTTTTGCCCATTTCTGAGAACTCCGCACTCAGAGTTTATTTACAGAGTCCACGAACATCTATAGTGTTGTTCTGAAATATTGTATTCTCCCGTTCGTTTTTGCCGCTGTAAATCAAAGTAACCTTGTGCCTCCGGGCAGTTGTTTTTGAAAGGAATTGCTAATGTAAATAATTGGAGATTTCGTTCGAAGAATTGTGAAATCGTTTCTAGGGCTTTTTGTGAATAGATGTTATTTTACTTGGTGTTATTGGATTTTCTATCGGTGTGTGCATATAAAGAGAAAGTGTCTTTTGATAAATACTGTTTCATCTGAAAAGATCAAGGTTCTTTAAAAAATCTAAGAAAAAAGACAACAATCTTATTTTTTCTTCTAAAGGAATGATTCAAGGAATTTATATTGTTTTTAGTGTTTCAAGATTATGTGATACGATTCTTGAGTGGAATAGTTTTTTGTGTAGAATTTAACTGGAAAAAACATATTTTGGAGAATTCCTTTCTTCTGAAAATTATTCTTTGGAAATTAGTGAGATCTTTATGAGGCAGTGAATTATTTTAGTAAAAGTCATTACTGAATGTTTGTATTAACCTTTTTTCCTTTTCAGATCTCCTTCCTGGCTGTTCCTTTCCAAATACCCCTTCCCCCGGCCGGGCCCCTCCATAGTTCAGCGCTATAACAGCATCTGACTTTGGTGTTGCCTGGAAGTGGGACCCTTATTCAGCATCGTGCAGGTCCCGAGAATTTGGACCTCTTGACAAGAAGATATCATGACTGATGTAATATGTGGGTTAATTAACAGTACATAGGAGGTTATGAGTTATACTTACCTTACAACAGGAGTTATAGTTTCTTGAGATAAGTATAACTATAACTGCTGAATTTATATGGTTTTGTGTGTGTAAAATCTGAACTTAACTATAACATCCCTGCAACCTTTGTTTTCTTTCAGTGAATTTCTACGTTTTTTTAATGCTACTTCCTAACTATAATATCCCTTTGACCTTTGTTTGTTTAGGTAATTTGTAGGGTTTTTCAACATTAAGTAATATTTAATTATGATAAGTTAATCCAAATGCTGCTTCGCATGGCTCTGACAGTGTGTGGTGGGGCATTGGCTGCAGCCAACCCCAGCCTGCAGATGGTCTTTGAATGTGCACAGCCAGGGATTGGCCGCATGCATTTCCCTCCGTGGGAATATTTTGGCCCCCAAGACCCCATTCAAGAGGGCCTGCATAAATATTTACAGGAGGGAATATATGGCCCCCTCCCTGGGCCATTTTTGACTCAGGGAATCCTATCCCCCAGGGCCTACCACTATATTTATGTCAAAGGGAGGCACACAGTCCCCTCTATATGGGGTAATTTCGGTCCTGGGGACCACATCTCTTGGTGTCTGGCCATGTTCTTAAGTGGTAGGGGGCACACAGTCCCCTGGGCTGATTTTGACACCAAGGATCCCATTCCCCCAGGGCCCAGCACCTTTTAAAATGAGGCGGGAGAACACAGCGCCTGCTCCCTGGGCCAATTTCAGCCCCAGGTATCCCCACCCCCTGGGGCCTAGCACCTTTTAAAATGGGGAGGGGGCACGCAGTCTCCCTCCCTGGGCCGATACCGGGCTCAGGGACACCATTCCCCGAGGCCCTAGCACTTTCTAAAGGGGGAGGGAGGCCCTGGCTAGCAAAGGATCGGTGCCCTGGCACCAATTCAGGGTACCCACCACACTATGGCTGGGGCCTGTAGGGGTAGCCCCAAGACACCTGCAGCCCCAGCCAACTCCCTGCCTCCAGTGGGAGCCAGCATTGCTCCCTCACACAGGGAACATCTAAAAATGCTGCTCCCTGTGGGTGGGAACAATTCTTTCATCTGTTTCAAAAAGATGAAAAGTCTGCTACCGGGGGTGGGGGCATTTTTCATGCTGCCGTCTGCAGGGAGCAGACTTAATGTTTGCTCCATCTTGGCAGGAGTTTTGAAATTGCTCCCACCAAGCTAGAGGAAACATAGTTTTCCCTGTCCACGCCAGTGCAGGCAGGAGCCAAGCTAGGTCCTTGGGATGGGCATCCTGGACATAGCAGGAGCCAGCCTAGGGTGATGTGCTACATGGAACCCTCCCTTTTGAAACTGCAGCCGGGCCCCAGGGATTGGGTCTCCATGATCCAAATCACCCTAGGGAGGGGGGTCTTGCAGCCCCCCATTACTAATATGGTTGGGTTTCATGGTATGGGGCCCCAGGGCCAATGTATAGGTTGTTCCCCCCAGGATCTGCCCCAGCTGGGGGGGGCTTGCAAAAAAAAAACAAGCACAGGAGCTCTTGCTTGTTTTTTACATGTTGCCGTGGGTCCTCCGCGAATGCACTGCAAAATTTTTACAAAAAAACATTTTGGCTTTAGGCAGAGGGGGTCAGGGTATTCCTACCTTGCCCCTTGTGGATTTTTTATGTTTTCCTTAGGACTCGGGCCCTGTCCCTAGTCCCCAGATGGCATCAGTCATGAGATATGAGATGGCATCAGTGATGTCGCCAGTGAAGTCACTGACCATGTCATGAGTGAAGTAATATGTGAGGTCATAAGCAGTGCATTACAGCAGCATAAGGTATATATACATATAAATATATAAATTCACTAAAAAATCAAAAGGTTCTAGGGATGTTATAATTAGGTTTAGATTCAGCACAAAACCATAAAAATCCAGTTGTTAGAGTTATTTCAAATAACTATAACACTTGCCATAATATAACTATAACTCATGCCCTCGCCTTACACAGTTTTCTCATCAATAATTTTACTGCTAATGTTACAGTGATAATATCAATGATGCCATAGAAGATGTCATGAGTGATGTAATATCTGGGGTCATTAGGAGCGCATGGCATACGGTTACTTGAAATAACTCTAACTATAACAACGGAATTTCTTTTATTTTGTGCGTGTAAAATCTGAACCTAACTATAGTGTCTCTGTAACCTTTGGATGTTTAGTGAACTTCTAAGGTTTTTCCTTTATTATATTCCCTCACTATAACTTCCCTGTAACCTTTGTTTTTTTCAGTGATTTTCTAGCGTTCTTTTAACATTAAGTAGGATCACCATCATAATGCACAGCATGGGCTGGGCTGGAAGCATGGCCTAGTCTGGGGTTGTGTTGACCCCCCACCAAGATTTCAGTTCCTGTCCCCCCCTTTGCCATCCTTTGTCCAAGTCCATGCCCCTTCTCCCTTATTACAGTCCTGTGTGGCCATTGTTCTGCCACTGCCTTTCTGCCTTCCCTGAACAGCTTGCTGCCCCATCCACCTCCTCCCTACCCTCTGTTGTCTGAGTCAATGAACCAGCCCCCTTCCTCCTGCCCCTGCATTGTCCTATGGGCTGCCACTGCCCCCATTTATCTTGATATCCCTGTCCACTCCTCTGCCCTCCATTGCCCAATTCTATGCCCCATCATTGCCATCCTGCTTAGCCACTGTGCTTAGATTGCTCCCCTTATCCTCCTTACCCAGCCCTCCAATGTCTGTGTGTATGCCCCTGCTCCTTCTTTTTTGCCCACCATGTTCCATGGACATGCCACTGCCCCTCCTATCTACTCTGAGTGTTCCATTGAGCCGCCACTGCCATTCTCACCTGCCTAGCATGGTCAGATGGCTGCTGACTTTCCCTGCCATCTCCACTCAGCCTGTCTGAGTTCCAAGCTTCTATCCCCACCCTTCTTGAAGTGCTGACAGCTAATCATTTCACACCATGAGTGAGATCTGTGCTTAGGTAATGCCTAGATAGCTATATTTCCTTTTCCTTTAATAACTCTAAAACTACTGAACAGATTTCCACCAAATAACAAAAACCACAATCTGCATACCAACATTTAGCTTCCTGCCAATTGTGGTATAATTCTGTTCAGTAGTTAGGGCTGAAGTGGTGTCTAAAGATCCTATGAGAAAAATTAATGGGGAAAATGTGTTTTGGGATGTCACTTTTTCTTGCCCCCCGTCTTGACAGATCACCCTGAAACGTTCAAGGCAGCAGCTAAACTGACTGTTGCACTAATTTTGAAAATTTAGTGAAGAGTCATCAAATGGTGTTAAAGTAATTGGTAAAACAAAAAATGAATTTCCTATGAAAACTAGGTCCTAACTGTAACTACCTACTGGCGACCACCTAGAGACCCCTAGAGGCGATACCAGTGGTATTTTGGTGCCAGCTCATCTTTCTGGTAAGTGTGAATATATATAATTGTTTGTTTTGAAAACTAAAACCTTGGGTGGGAAGCTCCTGGGGACACACAGGTCCCCCCTCCTCAGGCTCATTGAGCCCTAGGTACTATCACCTCCCCAGGACTAAATAGTTGTGATGGGGGGGCCTCTTCAAACCCCCTTGAGCCCTGGGGACCACCACCTCCCAAGGGCTAAATTAGACAAATGGTGGGCCATGCTGTTAGTCCTCACCAGGGCCAAATGAGCAGTAATAGGTGGGCCTCAGGGACCACCCAATGCCCCGGGGATCACCATCTCCATGGGGCTACCTTCATAGTCATGGGAGAGTCTCATGGATGCCCCCTGGCCCTGGCAACCACCACCTCCCCGGGGCTAGGTTAAAAGTAATGGGGGGTCTCAGAGACCCCGCTGCGCCCCAGGGACCACCATCTTCCCAGGGCCAAAATAAGATTTGGAAGTGGAAGGCCTTATACGGCCCCAGAACCACAACCTCCCCGGGGCTGGTCTATGCTCAGAGAAGGAGGGGGGCAACATGGCCCCTCTCCTGTAACTAATAATGGCCCTAGGGACCGTAACCCTCCAGGCTGGCTCCTGCTGGAGGTGGAGAGCTGACTGGGATTGTGGGGGCACTAATGCACACCCTTTGGTCCCCAACGGTAAAAACTGGGTACCCTGCGGGGCACCCAGGTGACATGGCCATGCCCCAGGGGATTGGGTCCCCGGGGCCGAGAATGGCACGGGGGGCATTGAGCTCTCCTCCCCCAAAAAAGAAAATATCATTTAAGGCTGGGGGATGAGGTCCCCGGGGTCCAGATCCTATAATAGAATCTGAAATCATTTGTGCATGTGAATGCATCGCTGATCTAATGGAGCGCAATCTGTAAGTAACTGTAAAAAGTGGGTTCTTTCTTGGCCTATTCTGGTGAGAGCAGACTCCATAGTTCTCCCTTTAAATTGCTACAAGCATACAAATGTTTCAAATCACCTGGAAGCTGCACCCCCTTGGCTCTGCAGTGTCCACCTCAGTAGTATGCAACTGTCTTCACACATTTTGCCAGGATGAAGGAAAGCTTACTAAAGGGCCCCTCCACCAAAAAAGAAGCTCTTACCTCATTTAAATAAGAGGAAGGACCTTGGTTTGGTGGAGATTAACGTCTTTGTTATCTTGTTGGCCTCTAAGTAGGAGGATTCCTGTTTTTACAGAATTCTAGAAAAAGGCGCACCTGGAACAATCATGTTGCCAAAATGCACACAAGGTCAATAGTAACATCTCCTTGTGCTCCATTACACAGCTGTAGTGAGTGTAGAATACATACTGGACATTTACCCAAGGAGGCAAAAGAACTCCACTTGGGTAGATATTTTATGCAAAGCTATGGACTTGTCGTGGTTTGGACTCTTGCTCTAGGCAAGACTGCTGGTTTAAGGATGACAGTAATTATGTTTGTAGGCGACTATGCCTATCCTACAACAAGTCACAGCTGTCGTCCCAACCCTTTCGGCTCACTAGCAGCACCTCACCAAAAACCCAAGTAGAAAAAGGTGATTTATGGCAGCCTTTACGCATGGACTTGAGAGTAAGACATCTCAGGGAGTGTTGTGGTTAAACAGAGATTACCCCTTTCTCACAGATACATCATGTCTCATTCAAACACAGGCCATAACGAAGATGCAGTAAAGTTTCAATGGTTTTTAATTAACACAACTGCAATCTGTGATATGTTGCATAGGCTGCAATGATTAGGATAATGAACAATGCAAGAAACAGAACTGTAAAGCCAAGAGTCATTATTACAAAGACCCCCACCATCTTGCAATAACATTGAAAGACATAAGGTGCATAATATGTCCTAAAACCCTTTCATAATAGGCCTAACCTCCTACCTAAAGGAGAGCTGGGCATGTTAAACCTAATCTGCCAATGCCATGTCCATGAGATGAGCCCCCAACCCTCGTTACCTTGGAATGAGGTCTCTATCTCAGACTCCATAGGGACACGAAGACTGGGTCAGCGTCAAGCCGACGTGCAGCATCAATATCAGCGATGGTGGCGATGCTCTCTGGTCGGAATCCCTCTGATTATCTGATTATCTGTCTAAAGTGTGATGTATTTATACAGATCTACTTTGACCGCTGACGTAGGTGTGTTCCCAAACAATAGATAACAGGCATGCTTGGGGCGGCAATTAATATAAACAATTCCCTCAAAAGCATAAAGAGGGAAAGTCCCTAAAAGTGAACACCTACTGTTTGTTTTTCTTTGCCACTTGATCTTGACGCCTTAAGGTGGTGTCACTGATAATGCAAAGCATAACAAGTGGCCTAACTATAAACAAGGCAGCCATCTCAAAGGAATTAAATAATTAAATTGGCTAAGACAGAGCAAGCTAAGTAGGTTACAAGTCACTAGGTGACGGGGGCATGGGAGTCTGCAAGCCGAAGGCTAAGCTAACTTCTGTTATCCCATTAAAACAAACTAGGATTCACTACAGACTCTTGCTGTTGAAAAGGGCAAATGATGTTCCTTTGTGAGTGAGTCACTCACACAGATAATGACACACCCACACACACTCACACACACACTCACAGACACACTCATACACTCATGCACCCACTCACAGACCTGCTCAGAGACTCACACACCCACTCATTGATCCACTCAGACACTCACACACCAACTCACTGACCCACTTAGCTACTCATGTACCCACTCACAGATCCATTCAGACTTTTATTTACCCACTCACAGACCCACTCAGTCTCACACACCTACTCAGAGACCCACTCAAAGACTCATACACTCACTCACAGACACACTCAGAGACTCATGTATCTATTCACAGACCTACTCAGACATACACATCCACTCACAAATCCATTTAGACACTCACACAGCCACTCACAGACCCACACAGAGACTCACACACCCACTCACAGAGCCACTTAGAGACTCATGCACTCACTCACAGACTCATTCAGGGGCTCATGCACCCGCTCATAGACCCACTCAGTCACTCATGCACCCACTCACAGACCCACTCAGCAACTGATGTATTAACTCACAGACCCACATAGACACTCATGCACCTACTCACAAAACCACTCAGGCTCACACACCCACTCACAGACCCACTCAGGCTCATACACCCACATTCAGAGACCCACACAGACACTCACACCCCCACTCACAGAGACTCTCTCACACCCACTCTTACACCCAACGTCAACCTCTCACACCTACTCCCACTCTCAGACACTCTCACACCCCCATAGACCCTCTCCCACCCACTCTCATAGCCAGACAGACACTCTCACAACCACTCTCACACCCAGAGACACCCTCTCACACCTATTCCCACACCTAGAAAGACAAGCCCTGCAGCTAATTGCCGCTATGCATGGCTGGGTGGTTATGGGGCTTGTGTGACCAACCCTTGCCATGTGCGGCCTTTTGCCTTGTGCAGAGGTAGTTGGATTAATGTATAGTAATAAAAATTAATTTAAGTTAAAAACACATAGAACTTCATTGAAAAAAAAAAAATTACACGGATGTTATAGTTAGAAAATAGAATTAAAAAATATAGAAATTTACTCAGAAAACCAAAGGTTACGGGGACGCTATAGTTAGGTTTTGAATTTACTTGCTCAAAACCTTTTGAGTTCAGCATTTATAGTTAGACCTATTTCAAGTAATTATATCTCAAGACTTAAGGTAACTATAATTCATCCCCTCACCATGCACTGCTAAATACTCCATATATTACAGCACTCATGACAACTTTTATAACGTCAATAAAATTATGAATGAAACATTAGCAGGCACATTATTGAAGAAACAGCTGTGCATGGCTGGGGTGCGAGTTATTGTTACCCCCGCCATTCACAGCTTTTTCGGCAAAAATGTTCCTGCAAATATTACATTGATATTATCAATGATGTTATCAAAGATGTCATGAGTGTAGTAATTTGTGGGGTAATTAATAGTGTATAGTTAGGGCATGAGTTATAGTTACCTTAGGGCACGCGTTACAGTTACTTGAGATAACTCTAACTATAACAGTTGAATTCTATGGTTTTGTACATTTAAAATGTGAGCCTAACCATAACGACCCTGTAACTTTAGTTTTTTAAGGTGAATTTCTATGTTTTTTTAACATAAAGTAACTTTCAATACTATACGTTAATCCAACCACTGCCACACACAGCCTTTGGTTGTGCACGGAAGCTGTTGATTGCAAGGTGTGGCCTGCCCCTATAACCACCCAAACTTGTGCCATGCACATCCTTTGACTGTGCACACTAGGGTTGGGTGCAGGGCCTGGGCTGCCTCCAGGCTATGCGTCCAAACCCCCCAACCACCCAACCCCATGCTGCATACGCCTCAAGCCATGCGCAGCACAAGTTGATCATAGGTCCTTGTCACCCCGCTCTGTGGCCAATTTCAGCCCTGAGGACTCCATCCCCGGGGCTCAGCCTTCTAAAAATCTTTTGACGGGACCGCACAGCCCCCTACCGTGGTCGATTTTGCCCCCGGGGACCAGGGAAAAGACACTTGAACTCTCAATCTTCAGTGTACGGGTCTGAGACCTTTACCATAAGGCCACAAGTGACTCCTTAGCCTGTGGTGTCCAGACTTAGCTATGACATTGAACCCAAAGCTTTTGAGTGGAAAAAGACTTCAATGTTACTTCACTAGGAACATTTAGCAGTCAAAACACTGGAAAATAACCAGACACACTGCCATGAGATACATTAATTTGAACCCTGAGTTTAATGCGTGACAGTCCAAAAGTTTTGCCATTAGGCTAGAAGTGACCATGGTCTGCTGGCCATCAAACATAACTATAACATTCTTACCAAACATTTTGCTAGTTTGACTGTTTGAAGTCATTGTATGGAGAGACCATTGCAAAAGCAATCTCTTTCTCTCTCTCTCTAGTTTCAATCCCATGATGGGATGGAAGAAAGATAGAGAGAGTGACAGGACCATGGGGGGAGCCTCAAGGGCAGCAGTCCTAGACAATTCTGCACATTCTGCAGGAGCCTGCATTGCCCCCACAAGTAGGGAGTTGCTTTAAATAGCAGCTCTCTGCTTGCAGGAACAACATTTTCATCTATTTCCCTGCAAGCATATTTGCATGCAGGGAAACAGATGTAAACTCTGCTTTCTGAAGGCAGGAGCTGTAGATCCTGCTGTAGTGTGGTTAGTTTTACGTATTCATTGCGCTTTAGCTTCAGGCTTTAGGCCTTTGTGCACTTTGCCCTGAATATATTTTATTCATTTGCTGAAAGCTTAGAGCCTCTGTGCACTTTGCTCTACATGCTTTTTATTAGGCTTCGTACTGTTATTTTTCAAATAGCCAGTTCTACGGTGTTGTTTTTTATTTCATATCACACTGTTTTGCCTACTTCAGCACTGGAGTTCTCCATAACATATTTACTCTGTGCTTCAGTCAAGGATACAGTCTGGTACATTGCCGATAGACGTGGTAGGAGTTTACACTTGGCATTCCTGCGTAGGGACATTTTGTGATCACGATGACATGTTAGTTATAAAATCACTTCCTTGTCCCAATACATGCAAGAGGGAGATTCCGACCAGGGAACCACAACTAGACGCTGACTGCCTCGTTGCAGATGCTGAACCAAGATCACAGGTCTTTGCTCAGGTATGAGGGCTGATGTCTCCACAGTGATTCTAATAGGCAAGCTAGAAGCTTAACATGCTGTGCTCTAAATAGAACAAGCAGAGGGAGAGTAGAAACTGTTAGACAATATGATAGCTTTGTTCTTATGTTTTACTCTCCTGGTGACTATTTCAATCCTACTGTGTTGTATCGTTCTGGTATTGCGGCTCACGCTTTAATATCTAAAATACAGTTGTTTTATTAAAAACATTATATAAAACTTATATTGTCTTTGTCATTTGTATATGAGATCATATTGGAAATAAGAGAGTTGGTTTGGATCTGAGTAACCACGACTTCCCTGAGAAGTTCCAAAGATGTCATGCGCTCGGCTGCCAAATCATTTCTTCCACATGGGAGAAATGAGGCACTGCTAGTTAGCCGGAGCAAAAACTGGATTTAGGGTGACAGAGTTCTTTACACGTGGGTCAGACTCAGTCCCCCACACCGTTATAGATCCTGCTACCTAGAAATCCAGTAGTCTCATTTAGAATAATGAGAGCCCACGCGACATGGCGCCGCCAACGTTTGGTCTGGCTCTAATGATTAGGTCCGACTGACTCTCTTGGTCTCATATATAGTTTGACTCCTCGGTTCCGTATACGGAGACGTCCGTGGGGCTGAGGGTTTCCGCCGCCACAACATAGGTGCCTCCTATTGCTTAGTGGTTGGTTGTTCAAGCTTGAACTTTGAAAGGAAAAACCCCGATATTGGTGTGCCTTCTCTGACCTGAAGCTATTTTTTATAAAATGGCGAATCCTAATGTAGTGAATATAGCAATTAATATGCGTCATCCGCTCACGGGACATCTGTTGACACATGGACTGACAGTCCAGGGGGGTCCAGTCACTTTTGTGGTGGACGCCCATGCAGCCTATAGAACAGAACTTTTTTATTCTTGGGTCGGATTTCCAGCAGTGGATGGGGGAACAAATACTTTTCATGAATACACTGTTGCGAATGTCCCTGGACAATACAGGGCTTACGCTTATTTAGAAATACCTCTATCTTATCAAGAACACCATTATTGGCTTGATGGCGCCATCCCACACACAGTAGCACAAGTTAGGTTAGTTCCGCTGAGTAATGATGGTCCTACCTGGCCTTTATTGGCTACATATACACCTCATCCTGCGGTTGCTCAATTGGCAGTGGTTGAAGTTCGTCGTTTATATACAGAATTAACGGCTACATATAGACGATTAGTTCAGTTTGTAATGCAGACACTAAATACAAATGCAGCGCGTGCTGCTCCAGCGCACCCACAGGCAGTGGTTCTGGGTATTAATCCGGCCACTGTACACTCAGTTATGGGTAAGGTACCGGCTAAACGAGAGGAGACTCCATTTTGGCTGGCACAAAAAATTAATACGCTGGAAACAGTATTTCCCCATACGGGACCTCAGGATAAACATAGAATTTTGACGATGTGTTTGCCGTATGGGATGGTTCCTCCGGTGGACCTTTGTAATACCTGGGGCACGGTTTTTGCCGCGCTCTACACTACGGCACACGGTACACCGACATTAGCTAATTTACCGGACGTGCTTAAACAGATTCAAGATGAATATGGGGCTGCCCCTGCCTTAGATTTGGGCATGCAGTTGCTGGGCAATTTTGCCACAGTTTCTTCTATTATTTTGAGTAATCTCAAAGGAGAGGCAGTAGCACTTGCAGTGCGAATGCGTCTTCTGGATGTTCCGCTGCTTAATCAGGAGCGGGAGCTTCCGAGAATAATAGCGGAAACATATTCTAGTATTGGTCATGATAACCTAGGGGCTAGACCACAAAAACCCCAGTTACAGGGTTAAAATAATAAAGATAATGCTAAACAGCAACAACCTGAGGGTTCGAAAAAACGCTGGGAAAAGAAACAGCAAACACCTAAGAAAGATGGTGGGCAGTCTCCGCAACCGGAGACCCCACAGAATAGGTATAATCTAAGGAATAGGGATACTTTGAAGACGCCTGATAGATATCAATATACTGATACACGCCAATCTCGTTCCTTTCAGGACTCCTCGGAAAAGAGAAGTGAGAGAGGTGGGCGGTCAGAGCGGAGGACGGAGTACGTGAAACCGAGACAGGATTCACAACGCTCAGCGGAGGTTTCTATTAAGCAAGAAGAGAAACCACTGCAACAAAAACAGCAATTTAAAAAGAAGAAAGTGGCAGCAGTCTCAGTTAGACATGCCGCTCAAGAAGAGAGTTCTCTTGACGAACAAGACGTGGGCGTTAGCACTGTTAGACAGCGCGGCAGAGGTCACAATAGTTCGCCGGAGTCTTCTAGAGCATCTGGAGGTGAAAGCAACTGATGACTTCATACAAGTCGAGACGGCGGATATGCGAGTCTCTGATCCTGATAGAGCATATGAAGTGACTCTACCATTGGAAGGGGACATTGACCGTATTGTAAACGCCATTTTTTGGGACCATGTGGTAAAATCATATGATGTTCTGCTGGCCGAACAAGATTGGCCACCTGACTTTGTTTGCGACTGTCCGGTTGGGGAGGAGGTTATTACACCTTCCTTCTCACCACTTGTTCCGAGAGAACTAGCGGAGTCCTATAGTAAATCATGGGCTCTAGCACAGGCTCCCGCCTTGTATAGAAATAACGTGGGGTGGGACAGACAATCACCTTATCATGTAATTCCGATAAAGGGCGAACCTCTGCCACAACCGCAGTATCCTATCAAATTTGAAGCGAGGGCATCGATTAGGAAAATTCTTACACAACTGGAGTACCAGGGTGTAATTGAGCCCTGTGTCTCGCCGATGAATAATCCCTTGTTTCCGGTTGCTAAACCGGACCATTCATATAGGATAGTGGTGGATTACCGACATTTGAATAGTCATACACGCACATATGCAATACAGAATTCACACAGCGCAGCGCTTATGAATAATATTGTGCGTAAAAAATACAAGACAACATTAGATATCTCGAATGGATTTTTCTGCCAGAATATAGCGCCCGAGAGTCGGGACTATACCTGTTTCAGTGCGTTTGGCTCTCAGAAAAAATGTTGTCGTTTGCCTCAGGGGTATAAGAATAGCCCAGGACTGTTTTCGGCTCGTGTAACTGAAATGCTGCATGAGTTCGACCCTGAGGCATTATCATATGTTGATGACATATATCTGACAGATGATGAGATTCTGCAACATCTAAGGCGTGTATCGCGCATTGTTGTGGGGTTTGCTGATATTGACTATAAGTTTAATTTTAAGAAATCAAAGATTGCCTTCCTCCGCGTCATTTTCCTGGGATATGAGTTGTCGAGTGAGGGCAAGAGATTAGCGCCACATTTTTTGGAGAAATGTGCTTTATTGCAGCCTCCTAATACAGTTCGGAAGCTCCAGTCATTGTTGTGGTTTCTGAATTTTGGCAGATCTTACATTCCTGATTATGCGACGCGTATAAAACCCTTATACGAGTTGATTCGCCCGAATTTTTCGAGTAGATTTTGGACGATTGAACATACACACATACTATGAGAATTACAAAGTGATCTCTTAGCAGTTAAACACTTACACACACGGGACAATAAGACACATTTAGTCATCAGGGTGATACCTGGGGCTGTTGGGTTTACTTATGTCATCTTTAATGAGGGGGAGACAGTCCCGATTGCATACAAGTCTCACTTGTATTCTGCTGCAGAACAACGTTTTGCACAGACTGAGAAAATTCTCACTGCAGTACAGATGGCTGTTATTAAAGAAAGACCGCTGGCCCAGGGTCAACGCATTGTTGTCGTTTACCCAATTCCGGCCTTAGAGGCAGTTACAAAAGCGAGTGTTCCAAATTCGAAAGCTTTACACCCGCGATGGATACAATGGGCTACGTCTTTGACAGCCACTGATGTAGATTATGTATTTGACCCTAAACTGCAGACTCAAGAATTTCTTCAATATGAAATGGAATACCCTGTTCCTGCTGGTACGTTGCCTATTGACCAATATCAAGTGGTCATGTATACCGATGGCTCTGCGCAACCAGCGGTTGGGACTAAACAACAGTATTCTGCTGCATGTGCAGTGGTGAGCGGCACTATGGAGGGGGAAGTGTTCTGCCCCGACATACTTATACTAAAACCTTGGGAGATTGCACGGCACAGCTGGCTCAGCTCAAAGCTCTATTGTTAGCGTTGGAGCACGCGGATCCAGCGCTTTTAACCTTGCTGGTCTGTGACTCCTACTACTGTGTGCAGTCTTTCAACGAATATCTACACTATTGGAAGATGAATGGGTTCAGAGATTCTAAAGGCAACACCATTAAACATAAAATGTTGTGGGGTAAGGTTGCGGATCTGAAGGAAACGCTTCCTAAAGTCCATGTTGTGCATACACTTGGACACCAGCGCATTGGAATACACGTTGCTGGGAATACTTTGGCTGATGAAGCCGCGAAATAGGCAGTGGCTGTCGCCACTGTGGCCGCAGTGACTCGTTCGAGTTCCAAACCAGACACAGAAATTTCGGCTGCCATAAAGGCTACGGTTGATGGCACGCCCTTTCCTAAAGGATTTCCTTCAAAATATAGTTACTGCTTGAATGGTGCGCTGAATGCTACTATTACAATTCCAGGCATTGGTGTATGTGAAATTCCCAATAAAATTGAGAGACCTCGATTGATTTCTGCAGCACATGAGGGGGTGGCTTCTGCACATGCTGGGGTGGCTGCCACGATTTCACTTCTACAGGCTCGGTACTGGTGACCTGGTCTCTATAAAGAGACAAAGCAATATGTCCTTTGTTGTGACGTTTGTCAACAAATTAAAGCATCGTCGGCTAGACGCCCGCAGCAGACGCCCCTTCTGATTTCAAATAGACCATTACAGTGTGTGTACTTGGATCATTGTGGTCCGCTGACACAAGATAGTGCATACAAATATATATTGGTTGCTGTAGATTCGTGCTCCAGATTTGTATGGGTATGGCCACAACGCTCGGCTGACGCTCGAATTGTTATTAAAGATTTGCGCATCTTTGTCAATATATTTGCAGTTGCGGCTTTTCATTCGGACCAGGGCCCTGCTTTTGCCTCTAAGGCATTCAGGGACACCATGGCTTCGTTGGGGGTCCAACTCCAATTCTCGTCTCCATTTCATCCCGAGGGAAATTCTGTTGTGGAGCGTTTAAATCGTGATTTAAAGCAGTCCTTAAAGGCCAGAGTTATAGGTACGGGTCGTGGTTGGCTAGCCCACCTATATGGAGTACAGAGAGCACTTAATAACTTGCCTAGAAGGTCACTGGGGGGTTGTACTTCATATGAGTGCCTGTTTGGAACACGAATGTATGTTCCTGATCTAGATGGTCCTGGTGTGGAGGCGGCAGATACGCCCTTTGACATAAATGATCGTGTCACTGTTTTGCAGGATTTACAACAATTCCGTGAAGATAACTCTTCTGCCACTGCTGCCTCCTCAGGAATTAAGGATGAGCCAGTAACACCTACTGGTTGGATACCCAGGATTGGGGATCTAGTGCGTGAAAAGGTCGCAGTTAAAAAAGAATTTGGTCCTTCTTATCGAGAACCTGTCCCTGTGTTGGGGGTGAGCGGCACGAGAACTGTGATTTTACCGACGCTGCGAGGGGCCAAAGGAAATCGCTTTGTTTCCATTGATAATGTCAAGTTACAACATGTGGCCGATTCTGCACAGCAGACCAAGAGGGACACCCAGTAGTTCCGGAATCCCTCTCACTACTGGGGAAGAAGTCCCGCTGCAGGTGATTTTCACCGATACTGTTTCCTCTCCGAGCTTGGGGAGGGTGGATGATGATCTTGCGATTGTTCCACCGACGGCGATTAATATGGAATCTTGTGATCAAATTGCTGTACGTTCTACTGACGTTTCTGAACATGTGGTTTATAGCGTGCCATGGCGAGAGCCTCCATCTGCTTCTTTGTTCACAGTTCCACCTTTTGCTAGAACTGCTTCTGGCTGCTTCAACGACGCTGATAATGATGTGTCCGGCTCCTCGTCCTCGATGTCTTCTGTCCACGGTCCACGACGGCTGCTGGGTTGGCTTAAACGCACATATTTTGTTTTTCCTTGGAACTATTTTTGGCTGTTTTTGGCCGTGATGACTCTTTTATTATTGTTGGGATTTGTGGTTACTTTTTTTCTGATAATACATGGTCATTTTCTTCCTGATCGATCTGACATTGAGCACGTGGAGACTGTGTTAAAACCGCATTTTTCGTCTCATATGGTTCGAAGAGACTTGTCCACTGTAAACATTTCTGCAATACCGGTTCCGGATGGAATTGTGTGGGATAAAGTAATGTTTGATATATATGGTCCCACTGAATTGATTAAAATACCGTATGTCCTCAAATTATCAATGAATGATATTGTTATACCTGGCATTGTTTCTGATGATTGGGATGTGAAGACAGTAGATTCTATGCTAACGGATTTGCAATATTATACTGTCTATGACGATGATGATGCTTACCAGTTTAGAGATAATCATGGTGACATGTTTTGTTACAACTATTATGGACACCACTTTCAGTGACTTTACACATTGGGTCCAGAATGGTACGCTTAACACTTCATCGTTACATCCAGGCGGGTGGTTATTATGGCATGTAGACACTAATGTGTGTCATCAACGTTTTGTCACCTCTTCAGGGGGGTTCAGGACTAGTAGGGCAGACCCTCGTTACGTATCACCAGAACATGCTGATATTATAACTACATACAGTGTGGGGAAGCTTTGTCAGCAATAGTTGAAGTCATCCACGCTGGATGCAGTTAAGTCACATCTCACGTTACTGTCTAATGATACTGATTTACAAGATTTTTTGTCAGGTCCCAGAGTACCACGGAAGAAAAGGTTCTTATACGAGGTTTATAATGAGATTTGGAAGCTTTCACAACAAGAGGCTGCAGCCCGGTTGAGGCAGATTGATCAGGAGAATCTGATGCAGACTTTGTCTGTTGTTGATAATGGCATGCATACCCTTTCTGACCGTGTTTACACGATTGACAGCATTGTTTCCTCTGCCATTGACATTATTAGATCTGACATGTCTTCTTTATATCATGGGCAGAGTCAGACGCGGTCCATCATGCAGCTGGGTTGGACTCTTCAGACCTTGAAGGCGGGTCGCGTTCCTTGGCAGCACGTTCGTGCCAGAGAGATCTTTATCTCTTTTAATTTGACTCGTCAACAACAACTGATGGCTAAAAATGAAGCGACATATGTTATGTTAAATATTGAGAAATTCGAGAAACTGCCTTTCACGGTAGCTGAGATTCCGTCAGCTGAATGGTTGATACATGGGGTTATTAATTTGCCTATCTCTACTTTGCAATTTACTTCTTGTTTGAAGCACATTCCGTTGGGTAGATATGAACTATTGGGAGACAGTTACATACACGAGGTGTGGGTCCTTCCCTTTCAGTACAGATGTGTTAATGGTTTGAAGGAGGTTTTTCTTAGCGGCAGCGAATGCGAAGCTTCTGTCAGCCATTCAATGGTTTGTAAACAGCTGTCCTTGCACGGGGCGTGTAACGCTTCGATTGCTAACTTAGCTTGTTATCTGAAGGGAGTTCCAGTCCCGGTTATTAAAAACACTTTCCAGGTGCTTTCTAACGGCAGTTACATTGTTCTTAACAGCTAATGCTGCTGTGGCATGCGTGCCGGAATAGTTTACATCGTCGTTGTCAACAAGGCCGTTACGTGCTGCGGGAATGTGTTGTTTCCCCCCACTCAATTTAGGGAGGTAGCGGACATCTGGCCTCATATTGCTACTTCCAAGCTTGATTTCGACAAGTTAAGTCGGCTAAAAGCTTTATTGTTTCAAAAGCATGTGGCCCTTACATCTGCTAGCGAGACCTACGCACTTCAAGTGGCAAGGTCATCGGCGGAGATACAGTCCCTTTTGAATACTAACTTTCCAAATCACTTCGGTGAACTTGTGGGACGTATATTTAATACATCCAGCACTGCTGGTATTGCACATTTTTTCAAAGTCGTTGGTGTTGGTTTTGCCCATACTTTCTCTTCCATATTCGGTTTGATACCTTCGGCTATACATTCTATTTTCGGAAGCATTTTTGGGTGTTTCCCAATTACTTTGGCTTTATTGGCTGGAGTCTTGCTGTTGTTGCTATTTTTTCGCAATGGCTGTCCCGTCACGACGAGATCCTGTATTGCTGCTCCCGTCAGCGCAGCTGTGTCGTGAACGCATGATGCAGCATTTTGGAGCGACACTCCTGGGATATTTGGAGTGTGACTGGTCTCTGTCATTCAGACCGGTTTTGGATTGTGTGCAACCCGTGTTTCGATGCCTTTGGTGCTCGTTTGAACATGCACTGGCTCTCTGTCTCTCATTGCAGCGCCCTCCCATGGTCGATACTGATCTGTTGATGTTCACGATTAGGGCTCATTCCCAGACTTGTGTACTACGGATGCGCTTGCTTCATGAGACAGTTTATGAGATTCCCTTCCTGGAGGAAGATGGTATTGTCTCTTTCATAGGCCCTACACGGGGTGCCGCCAAGAATGGTTTTGGGGCTTTGGATCACACCTGCTCCATGGTACTTTGTGGCGTGGATCTTCCGATATTGACATATATCGGTTGACACTATATTGAATTTGGCTTTATGGTCACATGTTACCTAAATTTATGACTTTGTTGTCTTCTCACCTTGTCGAAATAATTGTTTTAGGTATTGTTTATATTTGGGGCATCCTTTTATATTATTGGAACCACTTGCTACCGACAAGGGGAGGGTGTAGTGTGGTTAGTTTTACGTATTCATTGCGCTTTAGCTTCAGGCTTTAGGCCTTTGTGCACTTTGCCCTGAATATATTTTATTCATTTGCTGACAGCTTAGAGCCTCTGTGCACTTTGCTCTACATGCTTTTTATTAGGCTTCGTACTGTTATTTTTCAAATAGCCAGTTCTACGGTGTTGTTTTTTATTTCATATCACACTGTTTTGCCTACTTCAGCACTGGAGTTCTCCATAACATATTTACTCTGTGCTTCAGTCAAGGATACAGTCTGGTACATTGCCGATAGACGTGGTAGGAGTTTACACTTGGCATTCCTGCGTAGGGACATTTTGTGATCACGATGACATGTTAGTTATAAAATCACTTCCTTGTCCCAATACATGCAAGAGGGAGATTCCGACCAGGGAACCACAACTAGACGCTGACTGCCTCGTTGCAGATGCTGAACCAAGATCACAGGTCTTTGCTCAGGTATGAGGGCTGATGTCTCCACAGTGATTCTAATAGGCAAGCTAGAAGCTTAACATGCTGTGCTCTAAATAGAACAAGCAGAGGGAGAGTAGAAACTGTTAGAAAATATGATAGCTTTGTTCTTATGTTTTACTCTCCTGGTGACTATTTCAATCCTACTGTGTTGTATCGTTCTGGTATTGCGGCTCACGCTTTAATATCTAAAATACAGTTGTTTTATTAAAAACATTATATAAAACTTATATTGTCTTTGTCATTTGAATATGAGATCATATTGGAAATAAGAGAGTTGGTTTGGATCTGAGTAACCACGACTTCCCTGAGAAGTTCCAAAGATGTCATGCGCTCGGCTGCCAAATCATTTCTTCCACATGGGAGAAATGAGGCACTGCTAGTTAGCCGGAGCAAAAACTGGATTTAGGGTGACAGAGTTCTTTACACGTGGGTCAGACTCAGTCCCCCACACCGTTATAGATCCTGCTACGTAGAAATCCAGTAGTCTCATTTAGAATAATGAGAGACCACGCGACGTGGCGCCGCCAACGTTTGGTCTGGCTCTAATGATTAGGTCCGACTGACTCTCTTGGTCTCATATATAGTTTGACTCCTCGGTTCCGTATACGGAGACGTCCGTGGGGCTGAGGGTTTCCGCCGCCACAACATAGGTGCCTCCTATTGCTTAGTGGTTGGTTGTTCAAGCTTGAACTTTGAAAGGAAAAACCCCGATATTGGTGTGCCTTCTCTGACCTGAAGCTATTTTTTATAAAATGGCGAATCCTAATGTAGTGAATATAGCAATTAATATGCGTCATCCGCTCACGGGACATCTGTTGACACATGGACTGACAGTCCAGGGGGGTCCAGTCACTTTTGTGGTGGACGCCCATGCAGCCTATAGAACGGAACTTTTTTATTCTTGGGTCGGATTTCCAGCAGTGGATGGGGGAACAAATACTTTTCATGAATACACTGTTGCGAATGTCCCTGGACAATACAGGGCTTACGCTTATTTAGAAATACCTCTATCTTATCAAGAACACCATTATTGGCTTGATGGCGCCCTCCCACACACAGTAGCACAAGTTAGCTTAGTTCCGCTGAGTAATGATGGTCCTACCTGGCCTTTATTGGCTACATATACACCTCATCCTGCGGTTGCTCAATTGGCAGTGGTTGAAGTTCGTCGTTTATATACAGAATTAACGGCTACATATAGACGATTAGTTCAGTTTGTAATGCAGACACTAAATACAAATGCAGCGCGTGCTGCTCCAGCGCACCCACAGGCAGTGGTTCTGGGTATTAATCCGGCCACTGTACACTCAGTTATGGGTAAGGTACCGGCTAAACGAGAGGAGACTCCATTTTGGCTGGCACAAAAAATTAATACGCTGGAAGCAGTATTTCCCCATACGGGACCTCAGGATAAACATAGAATTTTGACGATGTGTTTGCCGTATGGGATGGTTCCTCCGGTGGACCTTTGTAATACCTGGGGCACGGTTTTTGCCGCGCTCTACACTACGGCACACGGTACACCGACATTAGCTAATTTACCGGACGTGCTTAAACAGATTCAAGATGAATATGGGGCTGCCCCTGCCTTAGATTTGGGCATGCAGTTGCTGGGCAATTTTGCCACAGTTTCTTCTATTATTTTGAGTAATCTCAAAGGAGAGGCAGTAGCACTTGCAGTGCGAATGCGTCTTCTGGATGTTCCGCTGCTTAATCAGGAGCGGGAGCTTCCGAGAATAATAGCGGAAACATATTCTAGTATTGGTCATGATAGCCTAGGGGCTAGACCACAAAAACCCCAGTTACAGGGTAAAAATAATAAAGATAATGCTAAACAGCAACAACCTGAGGGTTCGAAAAAACGCTGGGAAAAGAAACAGCAAACACCTAAGAAAGATGGTGGGCAGTCTCCGCAACCGGAGACCCCACAGAATAGGTATAATCTAAGGAATAGGGATACTTTGAAGACGCCTGATAGATATCAATATACTGATACACGCCAATCTCGTTCCTTTCAGGACTCCTCGGAAAAGAGAAGTGAGAGAGGTGGGCGGTCAGAGCGGAGGACCGAGTACGTGATACCGAGACAGGATTCACAACGCTCAGCTGCGGTTTCTATTAAGCAAGAAGAGAAACCACTGCAACAAAAACAGCAATTTAAAAAGAAGAAAGTGGCAGCAGTCTCAGTTAGACATGCCGCTCAAGAAGAGAGTTCTCTTGACGAACAAGACGTGGGCGTTAGCACTGTTAGACAGCGCGGCAGAGGTCACAATAGTTCGCCGGAGTATTCTAGAGCATCTGGAGGTGAAAGCAACTGATGACTTCATACAAGTCGAGACGGCGGATATGCGAGTCTCTGATCCTGATAGAGCATATGAAGTGACTCTACCATTGGAAGGGGACATTGACCGTATTGTAAACGCCATTTTTTGGGGCCATGTGGTAAAATCATATGATGTTCTGCTGGCCGAACAAGATTGGCCACCTGACTTTGTTCGCGACTGTCCGGTTGGGGAGGAGGTTATTACACCTTCCTTCTCACCACTTGTTCCGAGAGAACTAGCGGAGTCCTATAGTAAATCATGGGCTCTAGCACAGGCTCCCGCCTTGTATAGAAATAACGTGGGGTGGGACAGACAATCACCTTATCATGTAATTCCGATAAAGGGCGAACCTCTGCCACAACCGCAGTATCCTATCAAATTTGAAGCGAGGGCATCGGTTAGGAAAATTCTTACACAACTGGAGTACCAGGGTGTAATTGAGCCCTGTGTCTCGCCGATGAATAATCCCTTGTTTCCGGTTGCTAAACCGGACCATTCATATAGGATAGTGGTGGATTACCGACATTTGAATAGTCATACATGCACATATGCAATACAGAATTCACACAGCGCAGCGCTTATGAATAATATCGTGCGTAAAAAATACAAGACAACATTAGATATCTCGAATGGATTTTTCTGCCAGAATATAGCACCCGAGAGTCGGGACTATACCTGTTTCAGTGCGTTTGGCTCTCAGAAAAAATGTTGTCGTTTGCCTCAGGGGTATAAGAATAGCCCAGGACTGTTTTCGGCTCGTGTAACTGAAATGCTGCATGAGTTCGACCCTGAGGCATTATCATATGTTGATGACATATATCTGACAGATGATGAGATTCTGCAACATCTAAGGCGTGTATCGCGCATTGTTGTGGGGTTTGCTGATATTGACTATAAGTTTAATTTTAAGAAATCAAAGATTGCCTTCCTCAGCGTCATTTTCCTGGGATATGAGTTGTCGAGTGAGGGCAAGAGATTAGCGCCACATTTTTTGGAGAAATGTGCTTTATTGCAGCCTCCTAATACGGTTCGGAAGCTCCAGTCATTGTTGGGGTTTCTGAATTTTGGCAGACCTTACATTCCTGATTATGCGACGCGTATAAAACCCTTATACGAGTTGATTCGCCTGAATTTTTCGAGTAGATTTTGGACGATTGAACATACACACATACTACGAGAATTACAAAGTGATCTCTTAGCAGTTAAACACTTACACACACGGGACAATAAGACACATTTAGTCATCAGGGTGATACCTGGGGCTGTTGGGTTTACTTATGTCACCTTTAATGAGGGGGAGACAGTCCCGATTGCATACAAGTCTCACTTGTATTCTGCTGCAGAACAACGTTTTGCACAGACTGAGAAAATTCTCACTGCAGTACAGATGGCTGTTATTAAAGAAAGACCGCTGGCCCAGGGTCAACGCATTGTTGTCGTTTCCCCAATTCCGGCCTTAGAGGCAGTTACAAAAGCGAGTGTTCCAAATTCGAAAGCTTTACACCCGCAATGGATACAATGGGCTACGTCTTTGACAGCCACTGATGTAGATTATGTATTTGACCCTAAACTGCAGACTCAAGAATTTCTTCAATATGAAATGGAATACCCTGTTCCTGCTGGTACGTTGCCTATTGACCAATATCAAGTGGTCATGTATACCGATGGCTCTGCGCAACCAGCGGTTGGGACTAAACAACAGTATTCTGCTGCATGTGCAGTGGTGAGCGGCACTATGGAGGGGGAAGTGTTCTGCCCCCGACATACTTATACTAAAACCTTGGGAGATTGCACGGCACAGCTGGCTCAGCTCAAAGCTCTATTGTTAGCGTTGGAGCACGCGGATCCAGCGCTTTTAACCTTGCTGGTCTGTGACTCCTACTACTGTGTGCAGTCTTTCAACGAATATCTACACTATTGGAAGATGAATGGGTTCAGAGATTCTAAAGGCAACACCATTAAACATAAAATGTTGTGGGGTAAGGTTGCGGATCTGAAGGAAACGCTTCCTAAAGTCCATGTTGTGCATACACTTGGACACCAGCGCATTGGAATATACGTTGCTGGGAATACTTTGGCTGATGAAGCCGCGAAATCGGCAGTGGCTGTCGCCACTGTGGCCGCAGTGACTCGTTCGAGTTCCAAACCAGACACAGAAATTTCGGCTGCCATAAAGGCTACGGTTGATGGCACGCCCTTTCCTAAAGGATTTCCTTCAAAATATAGTTACTGCTTGAATGGTGCGCTGAATGCTACAATTACAATTCCAGGCATTGGTGTATGTGAAATTCCCAATAAAATTGAGAGACCTCGATTGATTTCTGCAGCACATGAGGGGGTGGCTTCTGCACATGCTGGGGTGGCTGCCACGATTTCACTTCTACAGGCTCGTTACTGGTGACCTGGTCTCTATAAAGAGACAAAGCAATATGTCCTTTGTTGTGACGTTTGTCAACAAATTAAAGCATCGTCGGCTAGACGCCCGCAGCAGACGCCCCTTCTGATTTCAAATAGACCATTACAGTGTGTGTACTTGGATCATTGTGGTCCGCTGACACAAGATAGTGCATACAAATATATATTGGTTGCTGTAGATTCGTGCTCCAGATTTGTATGGGTATGGCCACAACGCTCGGCTGACGCTCGAATTGTTATTAAAGATTTGCGCATCTTTGTCAATATATTTGCAGTTGCGGCTTTTCATTCGGACCAGGGCCCTGCTTTTGCCTCTAAGGCATTCAGGGACACCATGGCTTCGTTGGGGGTCCAACTCCAATTCTCGTCTCCATTTCATCCCGAGGGAAATTCTGTTGTGGAGCGTTTAAATCGTGATTTAAAGCAGTCCTTAACGGCCAGAGTTATAGGTACGGGTCGTGGTTGGCTAGCCCACCTATATGGAGTACAGAGAGCACTTAATAACTTGCCTAGAAGGTCACTGGGGGGTTGTACTTCATATGAGTGCCTGTTTGGAACACAAATGTATGTTCCTGATCTAGATGGTCCTGGTGTGGAGGCGGCAGATACGCCCTTTGACATAAATGATTGTGTCACTGTTTTGCAGGATTTACAACAATTCCGTGAAGATAACTCTTCTGCCAGTGCTGCCTCCTCAGGAATTAAGGATGAGCCAGTAACATCTACTGGTTGGATACCCAGGATTGGGGATCTAGTGCGTGAAAAGGTCGCAGTTAAAAAAGAATTTGGTCCTTCTTATCGAGAACCTGTCCCTGTGTTGGGGGTGAGCGGCACGAGAACTGTGATTTTACCGCCGCTGCGAGGGGCCAAAGGAAATCGCTTTGTTTCCATTGATAATGTCAAGTTACAACATGTGGCCGATTCTGCACAGCAGACCAAGAGGGACACCCAGTAGTTCCGGAATCCCTCTCACTACTGGGGAAGAAGTCCCGCTGCAGGTGATTTTCACCGATACTGTTTCCTCTCCGAGCTTGGGGAGGGTGGATGATGATCTTGCGATTGTTCCACCGACGGCGATTAATATGGAATCTTGTGATCAAATTGCTGTACGTTCTACTGACGTTTCTGAACATGTGGTTTATAGCGTGCCATGGCGAGAGCCTCCATCTGCTTCTTTGTTCACAGTTCCACCTTTTGCTAGAACTGCTTCTGGCTGCTTCAACGACGCTGATAATGATGTGTCCGGCTCCTCGTCCTCGATGTCTTCTGTCCACGGTCCACGACGGCTGCTGGGTTGGCTTAAACGCACATATTTTGTTTTTCCTTGGAACTATTTTTGGCTGTTTTTGGCCGTGATGACTCTTTTATTATTGTTGGGATTTGTGGTTACTTTTTTTCTGATAATACATGGTCATTTTCTTCCTGATCGATCTGACATTGAGCACGTGGAGACTGTGTTAAAACCGCATTTTTCGTCTCATATGGTTCGAAGAGACTTGTCCACTGTAAACATTTCTGCAATACCGGTTCCGGATGGAATTGTGTGGGATAAAGTAATGTTTGATATATATGGTCCCACTGAATTGATTAAAATACCGTATGTCCTCAAATTATCAATGAATGATATTGTTATACCTGGCATTGTTTCTGATGATTGGGATATGAAGACAGTAGATTCTATGCTAACGGATTTGCAATATTATACTGTCTATGACAATGATGATGCTTATCAGTTTAGAGATAATCATGGTGACATGTTTTGTTACAACTATTATGGACACCACTTTCAGTGACTTTACACATTGGGTCCAGAATGGCACGCTTAACACTTCATCGTTACATCCAGGCGGGTGGTTATTATGGCATGTAGACACTAATGTGTGTCATCAACGTTTTGTCACCTCTTCAGGGGGGTTCAGGACTAGTAGGGCAGACCCTCGTTACGTATCACCAGAACATGCTGATATTATAACTACATACAGTGTGGGGAAGCTTTGTCAGCAATAGTTGAAGTCATCCACGCTGGATGCAGTTAAGTCACATCTCACGTTACTGTCTAATGATACTGATTTACAAGATTTTTTGTCAGGTCCCAGAGTACCACGGAAGAAAAGGTTCTTATACGAGGTTTATAATGAGATTTGGAAGCTTTCACAACAAGAGGCTGCAGCCCGGTTGAGGCAGATTGATCAGGAGAATCTGATGCAGACTTTGTCTGTTGTTGAAAATGGCATGCATACCCTTTCTGACCGTGTTTACACGATTGACAGCATTGTTTCCTCTGCCATTGACATTATTAGATCTGACATGTCTTCTTTATATCATGGGCAGAGTCAGACGCGGTCCATCATGCAGCTGGGTTGGACTCTTCAGACCTTGAAGGCGGGTCGCGTTCCATGGCAGCACGTTCGTGCCAGAGAGATCTTTATCTCTTTTAATTTGACTCGTCAACAACAACTGATGGCTAAAAATGAAGCGACATATGTTATGTTAAATATTGAGAAATTCGAGAAACTGCCTTTCACGGTAGCTGAGATTCCGTCAGCTGAATGGTTGATACATGGGGTTATTAATTTGCCTATCTCTACTTTGCAATTTACTTCTTGTTTGAAGCACATTCCGTTGGGTAGATATGAACTATTGGGAGACAGTTACATACACGAGGTGTGGGACCTTCCCTTTCAGTACAGATGTGTTAATGGTTTGAAGGAGGTTTTTCTTAGCGGCAGCGAATGCGAAGCTTCTGTCAGCCATTCAATGGTTTGTAAACAGCTGTCCTTGCACGGGGCGTGTAACACTTCGATTGCTAACTTAGCTTGTTATCTGAAGGGAGTTCCAGTCCCGGTTATTAAAAACACTTTCCAGGTGCTTTCTAACGGCAGTTACATTGTTCTTAACAGCTAACGCTGCTGTGGCATGCGTGCCGGAATAGTTTACATCGTCGTTGTCAACAAGGCCGTTACGTGCTGCGGGAATGTGTTGTTTCCCCCCACTCAATTTAGGGAGGTAGCGGACATCTGGCATCATATTGCTACTTCCAAGCTTGATTTCGACAAGTTAAGTCGGCTAAAAGCTTTATTGTTTCAAAAGCATGTGGCCCTTACATCTGCTAGCGAGACCTACGCACTTCAAGTGGCAAGGTCATCGGCGGAGATACAGTCCCTTTTGAATACTAACTTTCCAAATCACTTCGGTGAACTTGTGGGACGTATATTTAATGCATCCAGCACTGCTGGTATTGCACATTTTTTCAAAGTCGTTGGTGTTGGTTTTGCCCATACTTTCTCTTCCATATTCGGTTTGATACCTTCGGCTATACATTCTATTTTCGGAAGCATTTTTGGGTGTTTCCCAATTACTTTGGCTTTATTGGCTGGAGTCTTGCTGTTGTTGCTATTTTTTCGCAATGGCTGTCCCGTCACGACGAGATCCTGTATTGCTGCTCCCGTCAGCGCAGCTGTGTCGTGAACGCATGATGCAGCATTTTGGAGCGACACTCCTGGGATATTTGGAGTGTGACTGGTCTCTGTCATTCAGACCGGTTTTGGATTGTGTGCAACCCGTGTTTCGATGCCTTTGGTGCTCGTTTGAACATGCACTGGCTCTCTGTCTCTCATTGCAGCGCCCTCCCATGGTCGATACTGATCTGTTGATGTTCACGATTAGGGCTCATTCCCAGACTTGTGTACTACGGATGCGCTTGCTTCATGAGACAGTTTATGATATTCCCTTCCTGGAGGAAGATGGTATTGTCTCTTTCATAGGCCCTACACGGGGTGCCGCCAAGAATGGTTTTGGGGCTTTGGATCACACCTGCTCCATGGTACTTTGTGGCGTGGATCTTCCGATATTGACATATATCGAAGTGGAGGAACTCCTGCGTTCTATTGCTTCTATCTGACGATTGGATTTTTACGAAATTGACACTATATTGAATTTGGCTTTATGGTCACATGTTACCTAAATTTATGACTTTGTTGTCTTCTCACCTTGTCGAAATAATTGTTTTAGGTATTGTTTATATTTGGGGCATCCTTTTATATTATTGGAACCACTTGCTACCGACAAGGGGAGGGTGTAGTGTGGTTAGTTTTACGTATTCATTGCGCTTTAGCTTCAGGCTTTAGGCCTTTGTGCACTTTGCCCTGAATATATTTTATTCATTTGCTGACAGCTTAGAGCCTCTGTGCACTTTGCTCTACATGCTTTTTATTAGGCTTCGTACTGTTATTTTTCAAATAGCCAGTTCTACGGTGTTGTTTTTTATTTCATATCACACTGTTTTGCCTACTTCAGCACTGGAGTTCTCCATAACATATTTACTCTGTGCTTCAGTCAAGGATACAGTCTGGTACATTGCCGATAGACGTGGTAGGAGTTTACACTTGGCATTCCTGCGTAGGGACATTTTGTGATCACGATGACATGTTAGTTATAAAATCACTTCCTTGTCCCAATACATGCAAGAGGGAGATTCCGACCAGGGAACCACAACTAGACGCTGACTGCCTCGTTGCAGATGCTGAACCAAGATCACAGGTCTTTGCTCAGGTATGAGGGCTGATGTCTCCACAGTGATTCTAATAGGGAAGCTAGAAGCTTAACATGCTGTGCTCTAAATAGAACAAGCAGAGGGAGAGTAGAAACTGTTAGACAATATGATAGCTTTGTTCTTATGTTTTACTCTCCTGGTGACTATTTCAATCCTACTGTGTTGTATCGTTCTGGTATTGCGGCTCACGCCTTAATATCTAAAATACAGTTGTTTTATTAAAAACATTATATAAAACTTATACTGTCTTTGTCATTTGTATATGAGATCATATTGGAAATAAGAGAGTTGGTTTGGATCTGAGTAACCACGACTTCCCTGAGAAGTTCCAAAGATGTCATGCGCTCGGCTGCCAAATCATTTCTTCCACATGGGAGAAATGAGGCACTGCTAGTTAGCCGGAGCAAAAAACGGATTTAGGGTGACAGAGTTCTTTACACGTGGGTCAGACTCAGTCCCCCACACCGTTATAGATACTGCTACCTAGAAATCCAGTAGTCTCATTTAGAATAATGAGAGCCCACGCGACACTGCTTGCAGAAACCACTTGCAGAAACCAAAGTAATTGCTCTGACCTGGTGTTAGCTGTGAAAGCTCCTGCCAAGTCAAAGCAACCAGCTATGTTCAGGGGGTAGGAACCCCAGGACGGAGCATGAGCCGGCCTGGAGGTTGGGGGTTCCCAGGACCATTATTGGCTCCATGAGAAGGGCAGTGCCCCCTTCCAAAATGTCAGTTATCCCCAGGGAGGTGGTGGTCAGCCGCGGAGGGGGTCTGCAACAGATCCCCTATCTGGGCAGCCCCCTGCATTTGATTATATATTCTGCCCCAGGTAGGTGGCATCCCTAGGGCTGCCTGAGGCTGGGTACACCCCACATTTGATTTTATCCTCAGCCCCGGGGAGGTGGCAGTCTCTTAGACTTTGGGAAGGGACTGGGTAGTCCCCCTGCATTTAATTCCATGATAGCCTTGAGGAGGTGGTGGACCAAGAACCGTGTTGTACACAGAAACCTGGGCATTTACTCAGCTATTTTATCTAACATTGTGGCAGGAGCTGTGGTGTCTCAGCTGTTATTTTAACTGGAAATCATTCACTGAACACACCAGTAATATTCTCTGATTTTTTAGATTTAAAATAATGTATTTTGGTATAGCACACTCACTGTCAGTGTATTCATAAGACTACAGTAGAGTCTATCCAGGTAGTCCTAGTACATTTTAAAACACATATCTAATGCATTTTAGTGCAGTAATGTGAATACAAGCACTAAAATGCTTTACTTTAACCCCTGATAAATGTAAGTTGCCAGGACTGCTTGTGAGCATTTTTGTGTTTAGTCAGTAGTGAAATATTTTTGGCATATATCAAAATACATGGAGAAGTAGTAATGTGAATACTCAGACTGTAAGATTTTTTGTAAACACACGTCTTAACTTTCATTATTTTCAAAATAAAGTATTTTTCAGGATTCATGGTTCTTGAGCCGCAACATTTCCGATACCTGTTTTCTGTTCTATGTCCCGCAGAGGAGCCGCAGAACCAGGGTGATTTTTAGAAACTCTTAAAAACATAAATGGAGATTATAGGATTAAGGTTTGAGGTAAGTGACTAATTAAAATTACATATAAAATTGTATTTCAATAAATAATTGTAGATTACTACATTGTTCTAATAAATATTTCTGGATTCATCGTCATGTGACGGATTCATAAATATGATGTGCCATTACAAGAAATGGAGTTCATTGGTTAAAACACGTCAACCTTTTTTAAAGAAAGCTTTTTTTTATAAGTTTTTCATTCTTGGGTGTGGCTGTGAGAAATCCCACAATGCTCATAGACTGAGATACTTCATTTTGGTGTGGTGTGTTATCTTTGCTACAAAAATGGCATCAGGAGGAAATGTAGAGGAGAAGCATTGAGATTCTTCTTCAGAAGAGGAACAACCTATACAGAAAAAGGAGTCCATAATTTGGAAACTTTTCACTATACCTTCTGGGGAAAAGAAGGTGATTGCAAAGCTTGTGCAAGGCACCATTTGTGACAAACAACTCTCAAAGGGCACTTCTAAAAAATGTTCAGCCATGGAACCAACATCATCTTAAAGCATCTGAAAACTATTCATCCATGCCATCTCGCAAAAAAGCACAGCTGGAATGTGACACGCCTCATGCATTAACATTTGCTGGAGTGCAGTGCAGGTAGCACCAGGCGACCAATTGCTACTTGAAGTTAGAGATCATCTGCCTGATACAGATCCTGAGTTTCAAACCCTAGGAACTTTTTACATGGTTTGCAAAAAAAGTTCTAACTGTTGGTGAGCAGTCCATTGCTGCATTTATTGAGGCTGCAAAAGCCATAAATGTTAAATTATTTTCCTGTTTAAAGAATTAATGCACAAGTTCAGTGAATTTCATTATGGAACTTCTTCTTTTTAGCTGCTGTTTAAATGAAAAACAAAAATATATTTAAAAAAACAAACAGTTCTATAAACACAAAAACTCTAAAAATCAAGTTAAAAAAACATTTTTTGTTAGAACAACCTCATAAATGTGTGTGCAATTTTGTATTCAACTATTTCTGAGTGGCTGTATGGGTTTGTAAGTATCTGTTTCAGTGGGTGACTGGGTGTGTGAATGCCTGTATTAGTGTGAGACTGGTTGTGTTAGAGGCTGTATTTGTGTGCAGCTATGTATGTCAGTGTCTATGTTAGTGTGTGGCAGGGTGTGCTAGTAGCTGTTTCAGTGTGTGGCTGAGTATGTAAGTAACTGTCAGTGTGAGTCTGTGTGTGTCAGTGGCTGTATGAGTGTGTGCATGGGTATGTAAGTGGTTATATCAGTGTGTATGTGGGTGTGTCAGTGGCTGTATCGGTGTGTAGTTGTGTGTGTATGTGAGTGGCTGTATCAATGTGTGGGTGAGTAAGTGAGTCACTGTATATGTATCTGGCTGGGCATGTGAGTTGTTGTGTTGGTGTGCAGCAGGGTGTGCCAGTGGCTGCATTAGTGTGTATGTGGATGTGTCCATGGTAGTATCTGTGTGTGGCTAGGTGTGTGAGTGACTCTGTTGGTGGATGGTAGGGTTTGTCAGTGGCTGATTAGTGTGTGCCTGGCTGTGTCAGTGGTTGTAGCAGTGTGTATATATGGGTGTCTAAGTGGCTGTATCGGTGTGTTGCTGAGTGTGTGAGTGACTGTATCAGTGTGTGCGTGGGTGAGTGATGGGCTGTATCAGTGTGTAGCTGTGTGTGTGAGTGGCTATATCAGTGTCTGGGTGGGTATGTGACTGGCTGTGTTGGTGTGTGACAGTGGCTGCATTGGTGTCTGCCTTGTGTGTGTCAGTGTCAGGTGCTATCATGTGTGGCTGGGTACATGACTAGGTGTGTTGGTGTGTGGCACGGTGTGTCAATGGCTGCATTAGTGTATGCCTGGGTGTGTCAGTAGCAGTATCAGTGTGTGTGGGTGTTTGAGAGGCTCTATCAGTGTGTGGCTGGGTGTGAAAGTAGCTCTATCGGTGTGAGTGGGTATGTGATTGCCTGTATTGGTTTTTGGTTGTGTGCGTGAGTGGAAGTATGAGTGTGTGAGTTGGTGTGTGAATGACTGTATTGGTGTGTGACTGGGTATGTGAGTGGCTGAGTTGGTGTGTTACAGGGTGTGTCAGTGGCTGCATTAGTGTGTGCCTGGGTGTGTCAGTTGTTGTATCAGTGTGTACATGGGTTTGTCAGTGGCTATATTGGTGTGTGGCTGAGTGTGTCAGTGACTATCAGTCAATCAATCAATCAATCATTAAATTTATAAAGCGCGCTATGTACCTGTTAGGGTTTCGAGACGCTTGAGGGGGGGTGGGGGGGGGGTCGCTGCTATCATTCGAAGAGCCATGTCTTGAGGAGTCTCCTGAAGGTGAGGAGGTCCTGGGTCTGGCGTAGTGAGGTCGGGAGTGAGTTCCAGGTCTTGGCGGCGAGGTGGGAGAAGGATCTGCCGCCAGAGGTCTTTCGCTGGATTCGGGGGACGGTGGCGAGGGCAAGGTTGGCAGAGCGTAGTTGGCGTGAGGGAACGTAGAAGTTGAGTCTGGTGTTCAGGTAGGTGGGTCCGGTATTTTGTAGTGCCTTGTGTGCGTGGGTGAGGAGTTCAAAAGTGATCCTTTTGTCCACGGGGAGCCAGTGGAGGTCCTTCAGGTGGTGGGAGATGTGACATCGGCGGGGTATGTCGAGGATCAGGCGGGCGGATGCGTTCTGGATGCGTTGGAGTCGTTTGATGTCTTTTGTTGGGATGCCTGTGTAGAGTGCGTTGCCGTAGTCGAGTCTGCTACTGACGAGGGCTTGGGTCACCATCTTTCTGGTTCCTGTTGGAATCCACTTGAAGATCCTGCGGAGCATGCGGAGGGTGTTAAAACAGGAAGAGGACACAGCGTTGACCTGTTTTGGACATGGTGAGAGCAGAGTCGAGGATGAAGCCGAGGTTTCGTGCGTGGCTGGCTGGGGTGGGTGGGGGGCCCAGGGCGGTGGGCCACCAAGAGTCGTTCCAGGCCGAGGGGGTGCGACCAAGGATGAGGACTTCCGTCTTGTCGGAGTTAAGTTTCAGGCGGCTGTTGCTCATCCATTCGGCGATGGATTTCAGTCCCTCGTGGAGGTTGGCTTTGGCGGTGAGAGGATCTTTGGTCAGGGAGAGGATGAGCTGGGTGTCGTCGGCGTAGGAGAGGATGCTGAGATTGTGCTGGCGGGCCAGTTGTGCGAGGGGGGCCATGTAGACGTTGAACAGCGTTGGGCTTAGTGAGGAGCCTTGGGGGACGCCGCAGATGAGGTTGGGGGCTTCGGAGCGGAAGGGTGAGAGTCGGACTCTCTGGGTTCTGCCGGAGAGAAAAGAGGAGATCCAGTTGAGGGCTTTGTCTTGGATACCGGCTTCGTGGAGGCGATTTAGTAGGGTGCGGTGGAAGACCGTGTCGAAGGCAGCGGAGAGGTCTAGGAGGATGAGGGCTGAGGTTTCGCCGTTGTCCATTTGTTGTCTGATGTCATCTGTGGCGGCGAGGAGTGCAGTCTCTGTGCTGTGGTTGCGTCTGAAACCGGATTGGGAAGGGTCTAGGATGGAGTTGTCTTCGAGGTAGTGGGAGAGCTGTGCGTTGACGATCTTCTCGATGACTTTCGCTGGGAAAGGGAGGAGGGAGATCGGTCGGAAGTTTTTGAGGTCGTTGAGGTCAGCCTTAGGTTTCTTGAGGAGGGGTTGGATTTCTGCGTGCTTCCAGCTGTCCGGGAAGGTAGCCGTATTGAAGGAAAGGTTGATGATCTTGCAGAGTTTGGGGGCGATGGTGACGTCGGCTTTGTTGAAAATGTGATGTGGGCAGGGGTCAGAGGGAGATCTAGAGTGGATGGAGTTCATGGTCTTTAGGGTTTCGGCGTCGTCTACTTGGGTCCAGGTGGTGGTGTGGTCGGCGTGGGAGGAGTTGTTGGGGGTGGGGTCTGGCAGAGGTGTGGTGTTGAAGCTGTCGTGGATGGCTGCGATTTTCTGGTAGAAGAAGGTGTGAGAGGTCGTCGCAGAGTTTCTGGGATGGAGGGACGTCGTTGACGTTGGCGTTGGGGTTGGAGAGTTCCTTCACGATGCAGAAGAGTTCCTTGCAGTCGTGAGCGTTGTTGTTAAGGCGTTCTGTGAAGTGGGAGCGTTTGGCGAGTCGGATCAGTTGGTGGTGTTCGCGGTTGGCTTCCTTGAGGGTAGCAAGGTTGTCGGGTGTGCGCTCGAGGATCCATTTCTTCTAGAATTTCTGGCAGGTGCGTTTGGAGGTGGTCAGTTCATCTGTGAACCAGGCTTGTTTTTTCTTTTCTTGGTTGACGGTGGGTCTCTTGAGTGGTGCTAGGATGTTGGCGCAGTTGAAGGATCCATTGTTGGAGGTTGATAGCGGCGGAGTCCGGGTCGGTGGGGTCGGGTGGTGGGTTTTTGGCGAGGGTGCTGGCTAGTTGATCTTCGGTGACTTTTCCCCAGCGGCGGTGAGGCGGTAGAGGGGTGCGGTGGTGTTTGGTGTTTTTCTTGAATGTGAAGTGGACGCAGTGGTGGTCGGTCCAGTGGAGTTCAGAGGTGTGGCTGAATGAGATGTGGTTGCTTGCAGTGAAGAGTGGGTCAAGGGTGTGGCCGGCGCTGTGGGTGGGTGTGTTGACCAGTTGACGAAGTCCGAGGTTGGAGAGATTGGTGGTCAGTGATGCGGTGTTGGTGTCATTGTTGTTCTCCAGGTGGAAGTTAAGGTCTCCCAGGAGGATGTAGTCTGAAGAGGCGAGAGCCTGGGTGCTTGCGAGGTCGGAGATGGTGTTGCTGAAGGGGGCTCTTGTTCCTGGAGGACGGTATATGAGGGTTCCTCTGAGGGTAGTGTTGGGGTCCGTGTGAATCTGGAAGTGGAGGTGTTCGGCTGACTTGAGGGTGTCGTCCGTGTGGGTGTGGATCTTGAGGGTAGATTTGTGGGCGATGGCTATTCCTCCGCCGATTCCGTTGGTGCGATCTCTTCTGGTGATCTTGTAGCCGTCAGGGATGGCGATGGCGATGTCTGGGGCCGAGGAGTCGTTCCACCAGGTTTTGGTTAGGAAGGCTACGTCTGGGGCGGCAGTGTTGAGCAGGTCCCAGAGCTCAATGGCGTGCTTTCGTGCGGAGCCTGTGTTGAGGAGGATGCAGTGCAGGTGGTTTGTGTTGGTTGTTGCTGGCTTCGTTGTTCTGTTGCAGGTGAAGTTGCAGGTGCGGCAGGAAAAAGGTCCTTTGGTGTGCTTCGGGGTGGCCTGGAAGCATTCTGTGGAGGAGCCAGGGTTGAGGGTGAGGAGTTCGCTGGCCGAGTAGCGAAGGCTGGGGGTGCGGGGGGTGTGCGGACCAGGGTGGGTGGCGCTGGGCATGGTCCAGGCGCGGTCGGGCGCAGACGGGCTTGCCTCTAGCGCGCCTCCGGCGCACCCGCTGCGCGGACGCGCAGCACCAGCCATTAAGAAGGGAGGAGCAGCTGGGAGGCGGGAGGCGGGAGGGAGCGGCGAATGGCGGCGCGAGGGGGGCGGGCCGCAGGGAGGCAGCGGCAAGGGGAGATCGGCAAGGGGGAGCGCCCAAGGGGCGAAAACCAGGGAAAAAAGCAAGGCACAAAACAGTAAAAACAGGCACAAAATACAATTATGGCACAAGTTACAATCGGGGTACAGCAATCAGAGGGGCACAACGGGGGCAGAAGCGCAAGGAGGCAAGGCGCTTGAAAAAAATAGAAATGCACTTACAGGACGGCGAAAAGCGGCACAATCAGAAGGGGCACAACGGGGGCAGAAGCGCAAGGAGGCAAGGCGCTGAAAATTTGAAAAACACTTACTGGACGGCGAAAAGCGGCACACGGGTCAAGTGAAGCTTACTAGAGCCCACTAGACACCAGGGATGAGGCGCAGGAGGATGCCTGCGGGTGGAGGAGGGCCTCGAACACGCTAGCAGCAGCGTGGGCGGGGGTCAGGGGCAGGAGACAGCAGGTTGGTGCTGCGGACGTGGGGGGCGAGCTCTAGACCTAAGGCAGGTCAGTGTGTGTGTAGGTGTGTGTGTGGCTGTGTCAGAGTATAGCTGTGTGTGAGTTGCTGTTTCAGTGTGTGGGTAGGTGTGAGTGGCTGTATCAGTGTGTGGCCTGGTATGTAAATATCTGTGCTGGTATGTGTCAGGGTGTGTCAGTGGCTGCATTGGTATCTGCTTGGGTTTGTCAGTGGATATAGCAGTGTGTGTGGGGGTGTTTGAGTGGCTTTATCAGTTTGTGAGTGGGTGTGTGACTGTATCAGTGTGTGAATGGGTGTATAAGTGGCTGCATAGGAGTATAACTGGGTGTCTAACTTTGTAGGTGGGTCTGTGTTTTTATGAATTCTAGTCTGGAACACCCTGACAGAGAAGTAATTACCAAGCTGGATTATATTGTGCCATTCATATGTATAAGAAGAAGAAAATACAAATATGATTTAGTATTTCAATGTACACAATTACATATTAAACTTAAAATCTCAATAATACATAATTTCATAATGCAAACAAAATCGCTAAACATTTCTCATGCTGTAATTCCATATTATATTAAAAATAAGTATTTTCCTTTTTTACTGTTCTACGCTTCTATATCTATACACCATAAACTATGTAGGGCCAGATGTAGCAATGTCAGAATTTCAGATTCTGAAATCGCAAATCCTGATGCAGAACAGTGTCTCAGACACCGTCTGCGACTCGCTATGGGGTCGCAAAGACCCACCTCATTAATATTAATGAGGTGGGTCACATTTTGCGGACCCACAGCGAGTCCCTGCACTCACAGGGATGGTGGCCTGCTGAAGTCAGCAGACCTCCATGTCTGTGACTGCTTTTTAAATAAAGAAGTTTTTTTATTTTTATTTTGCAGCCCGTTTTCCTTAAAGGAAAACGAGTTGCAAAATAAAAAAAATAATGAAACCGTTTGGTTTCTGTTTTTCAGAGTAGGCCGTGGTCCATTGGACCACGGCCTGCTCTGAAAACCCCTTTTTGGCAACATTCACAAAGGGGAAGGGGTCCCGTGGGGATCCCTTCCCTTTTGCGAATGGGTTACCACCAGTGTGACACTGGTGGTAACTGCGAATTGCTTTGCGACCGCATTCACGGTCACAAAGCAATTCTGCATTGCGATGCGAGTCGCAAATAGGAATTGGAACACCCCTTCCTATTTGCGAGTCGCATTCACAATTTGCGAGTCGGTACCGACTCGCAAATTGTGAATGTGCATCGCAAAAGGCTTTTTGGCGCAAACTGCGATTTTCTACATCTGGCCCGTACTGTATAATGAATCATCCTTGAACAGTGAAGAAAAAAATAATCAAATGGATTGTAGAAAAAAAATAAAACGACACACTTTGTCGCAGTAATTAGGTAGCACTGTGCATTGCACTAGCTACAATTTTTTTAATGACCGTTTTAGCAGTACTTGCTCCATTAATGTAAAGAAACATACCCAGAAAATAACGTATTCATTGCTAGAAGTGTTACAGTACTGCTAATAGATATGTAATGCACACCAGCATATGGAAAGCCTTAGAAAGACATCACTCCTGGTAGGCCGTATAATGTTATAAATACTGATAATGCATATAGAAAAACTAGATTGTACTACTTTTACAAATGTAACCCTACTTAGACCTTTGGGTTGTGAAAGAAAAGATAAGAATTCAGTAAGGTAAAATAGAATTTTTGCTTGAATTTGAGGTAACTATTATTAAATTCTGTCTATCAACTTTTGCATTTTACATTGACAGTATACCGACCAGATGTAACACTCCTTCATGAAATATGATGGCAATAGTAGTATATGTTTTTCAAGAAAGATATATTTGGTCTACTTTAAAGTTTGTAAACTGCATCATTGTAGAATTAAACTAAGATACTTGCCACTTCTTCGTAGACGTAATGTTGACACAAGATCTGTTTGACAATTTGGGCATGTATTTTTTGTATATCTTGTTTCAACAATCTGTCCAAATTCACTATTTTGAAAACTGGTAATGGTAAATACATAAAACACTCTGAATCTGTACTTAATGTGTATGAGCAATTTTCACACTCGTGGTTCCTTGAGTAAATAAGTCTAAATAGGTATTTTCTCTTCTTCTGAAACAGCAAACATTGCCATTAAGAACCTTTATGGTACTCTTGGGTGTTCTGTGTAAATTGTACAGATCCTTTTCATTTATCTACAAGTACTTGAATGTTTGCTGCACAATGTGCTTTAGTTCTATCACTATACAAATGTTGTAACAAAGCACACAGTGCAGAAGGCAATGTCTTCTCTTGTTTCTGTTCAATTGTATATATACAACATGAGGTGATGAAAACAATACTTTTAGAACAACATTAGCATAGCAGTTGATAACAGAGGGGGTTGACAACTGGTGACCAACAATTTCTCAATTAATGCCATATTTTTCTTAATAACTTCCTTGTTTACTTTCTTTTCCATCTTTTCAACATCATTACACTCCTTTGAAAGTTTTTATTTTGGACAGATGGTGCATTTTTAATAAATTGGATAAGTCCTAAATGAGCAGCATAAAGACTTCTTAATTGGTTGTATTCTTTCACACAACTTGGGTCAGCAGTTACTTTGTTGTCATCAAATGCAACTAGATACAAACCGGACAATGTCCTAACTCGAGACAGGCTACATATGATATACCTTTCTTAAAGACTGTACAACTGATAATAATGAATGCAGCATCTACACGTAAACCTTGAGATCTATGAATAGTAACAGCACATGCTAGAGAAACTGGAACAAGTTTTCATCAAACATATATATTTTTCACAAGCAACAAACGTACATTCGACCTTCCAATCTGCTTTACGCTATCAATCTCATCACATATAATCACTAGGAGTTCCGCCTCATTCCTATTAGGAAAGCAAATAAACTCAATAACTTTACCCATAACACCATTAACTAATTTTTCCTTAACCTCATAGCTTCTGGGCCTTTCCCTCCCCCCCCCCCACCAGTTCTGAACCCTTTTTTGGCTATTTGGGGTAGTTCACGCTTAGGCCTTCATAACTTTTTGTCCACATAAGCTATCCACGCCAAATTTGCGTCCTTTTTTACAACATCCTAGGGATTCTAAAGGTACCCAGAGTTTCTGGGTTCCCCAGGAGGAGACAAAGAAATTAGCCAAAATACACCTAAAATTTTGTTTTTTTTTTAAAAATGGGAAAAAAGAGCTGCCGAAGAAGGCTTGTGGTTTTTACCCTGAAAATGACATCAACAAAGGGTTTTCAGTGCTAAAATCACCATCTTCCCAGCTTTTAGGAACAGGCAGAGTTGAATCAGAAAACCACATTTTTCAACACAGTTTTGGCATTTTACTGGGACATACTTCATTTTTACTATTTTTGGCGCTTTCATCCTCCTTCCAGTTAGTGACAGGAATGGGTATGAAACCAACACTGAATCCCGGAAAGCTAAGTGTTTCTGAAAAGTAGACAATATTCTGAATTCAACAAAGGGTAATTTGTGTAGATCCTACAAGGTTTTCCTACAGAAAATAACAGCTGAAAAAAAAAATATTGAAACTGAGCTGAAAAAACTGCAATTTTTCTCAGTGTTTTACTCTGTAACTTTTTACTGCAATGTCAGATTTTTTAAAGCTATATACCGTTACATGTGCTGGACTCTTCTGTTTGCAGGGATATATAGGGCTTGTAGGTTCATCAAGATCCCTAGGTCCCTAGAACCAATAAATGAGCTGCACCGTGCAATGGGTTTTCATCCTATACCGGGTATACAGCAATTCATTTGCTCAAAAATAAAGAGTGAAAAATAGGTATCAAGAAAACCTTTATATTTCCAAAATGGGCATAAGATAAGGTATTGAGCAGCAGTGGTTATTTGCCCATCTCTGAATTCCAGGTTGCCGATACTAGCATTTGAATTACAGGCCATTTCTCAAATAGATGTCTTTTTTATACACTGTCTTACATTTCGAAGGAAAAAATGTAGAGAAAGACAAGGGGCAATAACACTTGTTGTGCTATTCTGTGTTCCCCCAAGTCTCCCAATAAAAATGGTACCTCACTTGCGTGGCTAGGCCTAATGCTCGCGACAGGAAAGGCAATATGGACACATCACATTTTTACATTGAAATCTGATGTGTTTTTTGCAAAGTGCCTAGCTGTGGATTTTGGCCTCTAGCTCAGCCGGCACCTAGGGAAACCTACCAAACCTGCACATTTGAGAAAACTAGACACCTAGGGGAATCCAGGATTGGCTGACTTGTGGGGCTCTGATCAGGTTCTGTTACCCAGAATCCTTTGCAAACTCCAAAATGTGGCCAAAAAAACACTTTTTCCTCACATTTCGGTGACAGAAAGTTCTGGAATCTGAGAGGAGCCACAAATTTCATTCCACCCAGCGTTCCCGCAAGTCTCCTGATAAAAATGATACCTCACTTGTGTGGGTAGGCCTAGTGCCCGCAACAGGAAATGCCCCAAAACACAACGTGGACATATCACATTTTCACAAAGAAAACATAGCTGTTTTTTGCAAAGTGCCTAGCTGTGGATTGTGGCCTCTAGCTCAGCCGGCACCTAGGGAAACCTACCAAACCTGCATATTTTTTAAAACTAGACACCTAGGGGAATCCAGGATGGGCTGACTTGTGGGGCTCTGATCAGGTTCTGTTACCTAGAATCCTTTGTGAACCTCAAAATGTGGCCAAAAAAACACTTTTTCCTCACATTTCTGTGACAGAAAGTTCTGGAATCTGAGAGGATCCACAAATTTCCTTCCACCCAGCGTTCCCCCAAGTCTCCCGATAAAAATTATACCTCACTTGTGGGGGTAGGCCGAGTGCCCTCGACAGGAAATGCCCCAAAACACAACGTGAATATATCACATTTTCACAAAGAAAACATAGCTGTTTTTTTGCAAAGTGCCTAGCTGTGGATTTTGGCCTCTAGCTCAGCTGGCACCTAGGGAAACCTAGCAAGCCTGCACAGTTTTGAAAACTAGACACCTAGGGGAATCCAAGATGGGGTGACTTGTGGGACTCGAATCAGGTTCTGTTACTCAGAATCCTTTGCAAATCTCAAAATGTGGCCAAAAAAACACCTTTTCCTCACATTTCTGTGACACAAAGTTCTGGAATCTGAGAGGATCCACAAATTTCCTTCCACCCAGCGTTCCCCCAAGTCTCCCGATAAAAATTATACCTCACTTGTGGGGGTAGGCCTAGTGCCCTCGACAGGAAATGCCCCAAAATACAACGTGAACATATCACATTTTCACAAAGAAAACATAGCTGTTTTTTGCAAAGTGCCTAGCTGTGGATTTTGGCCTCTAGCTCAGCTGGCACCTAGGGAAACCTAGCAAGCCTGCACAGTTTTGAATACTAGCCACCTAGGGGAATCAAAGATGGGGTGACTTGTGGGGCTCTGATCGGGTTCTGTTACCCAGAATCCTTTGCTAACCTCAATATTTGGAGAAACAAAACACTTTTTCGTCACATTTCGGTGATAGAAAGTTCTGGAATCTGAGAGGAGCCACAAATGCCCTTCCACCCAGCATTCCCCCAAGTCTCCTGATAAAAATGGTACCTCACTTGTGTGGGTAGGCCTAGTGCCTGCGACAGGAATAGATCACACAACGATCAATGTTGGTACTTACATGAGGCAACTGTTGACCCTGTGGTGATGCATTCCTTACGCTGGCACTAGGTACAGGCACTCAAGTGGGGTTGTGTTTTTATCAGGACAGGTGAGGAATCACTGGGTGGTAGGAATTTTGTGGATCGCAGCATATTCCTGTAGTTTGTGTGGCAGAAATGCAAGAAAAATAGAGTTTTTATTCAACATTTCAGCTTTGCAGGGTATTCTGGGTAAGAAAACTTTGGGGAATCCACACAAGTCACACCTCTGTGAATTCCCCAGATGTCTAATTTCCAGAAATGTTTGGGTTTAGTATGTTTATCTATATAGCCGCTGAACCCAGGACCAAAAACACAGGTGCCTGCCTTACAAAACCAGTTTGTTTTGTGATAGATAATTTTGATGTCTCCACAATACAATTTGGGCAGTGGAATTTGGGGCTGAACTAAATTGGGGAGCTCCCAAGAGAGCACCCTCTCTGTGCTTGCCCCCGCATTCACCTGCTCTCTGGGTTGGGCTAACCCACCATTGCCCTGTTGCAAAGACTGTGCTTGCGAAGGTACAACAGGACTGCCCTCATCACCTCCCTCACAATTTACTGGAAGGAGTTATCCCATGGGACTCCTCCAACTGAAAAATCACTCCCAGAGTCTGCGCCATTGTCCTATCCCTCAGATGCTGTCTCAGTATCTGCTGTCTCAGTCTCTGATCCTATGTCAGAGCTGTCCTCTATAACCAGAGTGATGTCAGCAGCAGTCATCCTTCAAGCTGCCATCTCTGCTATTGGCTAAACTGTTGCTCTAAAACACTAGCCTACATAGACAGTCACAAAATTGCTGGTGTGTGTGTGTGATACATGCAAATGTAGAGGCCACCTTACCTGTGCTTCTTCCCTCAATCGGCACGTTCTTTCAAGACACTCAAACACCTTGTCACATACCATTCGTCACAGTCTTTAGTACCTCCTGCGCCCAGTCCAACAATCATTATTCGTGCTCCCACTCCCATGTCCTCCTCCTCGGATTCCCTCATTACCACCCAGCAAATGTGCTATTCATCTCTCCATAGCCACCCCCCACCCCGCACATACATTTCATTTGTATGATAGCGCAGGTAGTGGCTGACTTTACTAACGTACTCAGATATTTACATAAAAAAAAGATTTGCTCTTTGCAGTAGTCATATAAACCTTCTGCGCTTCTTTATGGCACTAAAACTGCCACTAGACAAAAGTCTGATCCTTTTGTAGCAGAAACATAATCACAAGACTTACTTGACTTCTTTATTGCTTCCTAAAAGCTACAGTTGAAATGCATCAGTTGAAGTATGTGCACTGCTTTGAAGACGCAAGCTGCAACTGCAAGACAACTGGTGGCAAATATATATATATATATATATATATATATATATAGATCACTTTTATATGTGGGTCTGGTTTTCCTGGGGGCCGATTGCAGCCCCCAGGGACACCACACATGCACTGACAAAAGTGATATATACATGGATATATATATATATATATATATATATATATATATATATATAGATCTATATATATATATAGATCTATCTATAGATATATCCATGTAGATAGACTAGACATATCTATCTACATGGATTGAGACATCTATATCTAAATCTATATATATATATATATATATATATATATATATATATATATATAAATGGAACTGTATTTTTGTTTGGTAGTTGTAGAGTTTCCCCAGGGAAACCCTACAACTACTAAAAAACAAATTGCCCCCACAGGGGGTCGCCCTGCCTATGGGCGACCCCCTGTCAATTTCGTTATTATTATTTTTTTTTAATTAGCCCCTTGGGGTGGCACAATCGCGCCGCCCCCAGGGGTCCCCAACAATAAAATTTAAAAATATGGCCCCACAGGGGGTCGACCTGCCTACGGGCGACCCCCTGTCAACTTATTATTCTTTTTTTTTTTAATTAGCCCCTCAGGGGCCCTAATATTGAAATTTCAAAATATGGCCCCGTGGGGGGGGGGGGCATTTTCCTAGGGGTGCCGACCCCCCCCAAGTGAAATCCCTGGTGTCTAGTGGCGTTTCCTGGCCCTCAATCACAGCTGTGCGCTGTGCGCTGTGCGCTGTGCGCTGTGAGCTGAAACGCGTTCAGCTCCCCTTTCATACCAGGCCTTCCCGAACGTGGGGAAAGCCATTTGGGGCCGTTTTCCCCAACGGAGCAGGAAGCGGCCCTACGCGGTCTTGCGGCGCGCTGACGTCACAAAGGGGCGGGGGGAGACACGGAAGCTCTTCCGTGACTCCCAGGGTTTAAAAAAAATTTGCACCAGAGGATTTTCCAACACCCTCCCTGGTGTCGGCCACTGGTCGTGACCCGCACCAGGGAGGTAGTGCGGGCGTCGGCCAGTGGCCGACGCCCGCATTAAAGGGGTTAACATTTACCATTCAATTCAAAGTTAGTCTACAGTTCTTGCCAACACTTTTTTCAATTCTGCAGTTTGTGGGACACATATTTCCAATGAATCCAGTTTTGCTTGTAAATTTTCATTTAAGAATACTGTCACACCATTTTGACTATTGCCACCAGTTGTAAAATATCTTCTTTCTCCAGTTCCAGCAATTCTTTGTTGAAAGAGGTGCACTCCTCCAGTGTAGGTATGAGGCTCACAATTGGTTGTCATCTAGTATGAAAGTGAACATTAGTTCTTCTGGTTTCCTTTTTTGGAAACAGTGTTTTAGAAAGCATACTTTCTAGCAGACACCTTACCTCTTTTGAAAGAACACCTACTCTAATATCCTTCAGAATATTCCCATATTCAAGGTCAGATGCTTATCGCATATTGCTAAGTAAATCTTTGTAATGGAAGCTTAACCAAATGTTCACATTTGCAATACTTCCTAAAGAATTTTGAGTTTCATCATGAAGCAGTGCTTTGAACACAGGCTGTCCTTTCACTGGTGTACGTTGAGGTAGATCTCCGAAAACAATCAAGTGTTTTCCTCCAAATAGGATATCATAGCCTGTTCTTAGAATCTGTTGTATTGTCAAATGTACAAAGGCAAGCATTACGTTTGAGACCATGCTCACGTCATCGATGATTAAAAGACTAACATTTTTTAGCACTCTCAACACTTCATGACAAGCGTCCCTGGATACCTTTTAGTATTCCAATTTGTTGTCATGTTCCCGGGCAACATCGAAAGTTGATGTAAAGTAATTCTTTTAATATTGCATGCAGCTAATCTAGTGGGTGCAGTAACTATGAAAGACAAATTACACCCCGTAGTCTTTTTGTAGGAAAGCAGAGAAAACCTGTATTAAAAAGCTTTTACTAGTACTAGCTTGACTGCTAACATACAAAAGTATAGTCTTAAATGATGTGCATGCATACTCGTTCTTGTCATGGAGCAATCCATGCTTAGCTCTTTCTTTCACCTCCATATATATTTATTTTTGCTCATCATTTAGTTGTCCAGCTTACTCCTCCAAATCAATCATTTCCTGTCTTGCTTGTTCCATTGCAGTCTCCATCTCATTCATTGCAATAGCAGCTTCATTTTCAATTATTGACTCTACAAGTGCATCTTGACTTAGAGGACCTGAACTGTGGCTGCTTTGTGAACTCTCCTTACCTATCTCAGCAGCACTTGTTTCTTCCTGTTCAATTTCATTATTTATCTTTTTCAAATAGTTAGGAAATACTGAGCACTCAATGCTGTCATTTGTAGAATTGACGAGTCTTTATAGCAGTCAAATTGTCTTTATAGCAGTCACATTTGATCCCCATGAGTGACGGCACTCATAGGATCAAATTTCCCTGTGTGAAAGCATTTTCAAACTGTAGCTTTACAATTTCTTTGTTAGAGACTTTTCAGCAGAAAACTCTTCCCACATATCTTTCTTCTCTGTCTTCTCATATTTTGTTCTACAATAAGTTACATAACAAGCAACAGATATAGAATCTGTCACAAAATGAATATCCATATTGGCATTACACATTTTCAGAATGACTGGATTCAAAGCCTCTGTTCTTCTCAGATTGTATTTGTTTTGGGTGGTTTTCGAGGAAGTATATTTAAAAATTGTGACTCTTCATTTTGAAGTAACAGCTCTTGGATAATTCAAAACTACATTTTGTGTAAACTTTCCTTTTCCTCTGTTTTTCAGCTGACAGTACTTCCCACAGCTACGAGATTAAAACCGCAGAACTTGCCTTTTTAGGTCATTTTTCTCACTGTCTTTTGGGATGCTACATGTAACATACTGTTCAATGAAAGAAAGTACGAACTCACGTGTGTCTATTCCAATTGTTGGTGCATCTTGTATCCACAAGATATGAATAAGAGGAGCACCTCTTCCTTGGTACTCTTTATGCATAAAGAAGTCAGTAACTTTTCCAAGAGGTGGATTTTTTTGTTGCAGATGAAGGAGAGCATGACTTGAAATCAGTGGTTAAAATCCCTACAAACATTTGCAGGATTCAAAGAGAAAAGTTCTCCTAGTGTCTCCAATTCGATGCCTTTAATATTACAGCTTTCTTCTCTCAGAAAGGTATTTAAGTCATCCTATGCATGTTCTACGCAACTCAGGGTCACAAACCAAGTTGGTGCACCTGAATTTCACAACATACACTTCAGTTCACCATGACGACGATACCAATACTCATTGGTCCCACGCTGGCATGCCATCAAATGTATTAAATTGTATTCCAACTTCTCATATTTTCCATAACATTTTTCAACCAATTCTTTTGCAGACATATTTTGTAGATTAACTCTTGTTTTAAGAATAGGTTGAACGGAATATGATAGTCCAGGCAAATCACTTTCAAGTAAGAGATGGAATATAAATGGAATACTTTGTCGAAATCCAGGATCCACTTAATGTACTCCTGTTGACATAAATTCAGCTGCAGATATTTGGACGGGCCGGTCATCATACTGTCTGGTTGGAAACAATTGTGGAAAACATTGAGCATCTAAACTTTTCTCCCACACACTCATTGGAGCTCCTTATGCTTGTTTCATCTGATACAGTTCAATGGCATCTTCCATGGCCTCATTAGAATGCAGTGATGGATACTGAAGTACTCATATATTTATTCACATCTGTTTTTATCCACTTTTTCAAACTTTCCACTTGAAGGCAAAAAAAATTCCTTCATACAACTTCCATATCTAAGAACATCTACATCTTTTTAACACACATTATTCTGTTTATGATAGAATGTAGCTCTTTTTCCCTTATTCAAATCCACTAGTTCCTGCCAGATTTGTTTGTCTTTTTAGGTACACACCATTCACTAGAATAACAAATCGTTCTTCCAAATCTCTCTGTATACCCACAGTTTCAATATTTAGTTTCAAATCCCAAGTCGGTGGCAGTTTCAAAGTCTTTGCCTCCATACGAACTATTCCTTGAAAAGGATGTGTTGTTGAGCCATTTTAATTATGTCTCTTGGCACCTTATTTTTGCAACTAGCCCTCCTGCTTTTACCCTGTACCCTAGAAACATTTTATTCTACTTCATTTTATGTTTTTAGAATCGGCCACATTTGTGGTGGTGTTTCATTTTCTTTATCTAGTTGTCCTTTCGCCTAGGAAAACATCACATTTCTTAGCATGACATTCTTCCACTTCGTGCTTTCCTCAAGGCTGCAGCAAGATAGGATTGTTGGCACAAGTGGTACACTGCGTCACTAACATCATAGAGGCGCACATATTTTTATGGGGGACATTTTCTCACAACATCGGTTGTTTTATTCATAAAACATTTCCTTGTCCCACAAATGTTAGAGGGAGGTTCCAGCCAGATGACCACGACTGCATGCTGTCTGACTTCGTTACAGCTGTATGCTGAGACCACCAGTTCCCTGGCCCACATGGGGATGGTGTCTCTATAGATAACAGGCCTCGTCACTACTGTCATACTCAGGTATGGGGGATGATGTCTTCCCAGGGGGAACCCTGAAGGGCCGATTAGGGCTTATCCAGCTGTGCTCTAATGTAGCTTACGTAGGAATTGCATATAGTGTGCATAGTGACAGTATAGTGGTACTTTTCCTGTGTTTCACTTTTGTTGTCACCATTTTGCTTCTGGTACATTTCATCATTCTAATTATTGCATTGCATTCCATTTTATCTAAGACACATCTGATTTAATAAATCGTATTGAACCTGTTAGAAATGGGGTCTGTGGTTGGCAGTCAGGTTACCCCATGTGCAAGCACCCTTCGAAGCTTGGCACGAGCAGGCAGGCCCAACTTCAGAGTGCTAGGTGTAAAGTATTTGTACAACACACACAGTAACTTAATGAAAACACTACAAAATGACACAACACAGGTTTAGACAAATAGAGCATATTTATCTAACCAAAACAAGACCAAAAACGACAAACATCCAACATACACAACTCAAGTTACTAATTAAAAAGCAAAAAGAGTCTTAAATCCTTTGGTAAACAGATAAAACACTGTTAGCATTGAAAAGTACCTGGGTCGCATTAAAATAACACGCACAGGCGAGTGGGCGTCAAAAAAAGGTAAGCAGTACGTTGATTGCTCACCCCCAAACAAGCTTTTGCGTTGTTTCTCCTTCTCCGATCGGACCGGCATGTGTCATTTTTCCTCCCTGCAGGGGACCGATGCGTCTATCCGGGCAGCACTCGGATCCGAGCAGTCATTGCGTCCTTTCTCCATGCCCAACAAGGTTTGTGTCGAAAATCCTGCTGCACGGTGATTTCAAAACCGCGCTGTGTGGGTTGCAATCATACCAGCCTCCGTCAGTGATGTAGCGTGTCATTTTTCCAGCCGCGTGCGCCGATCTCCCAGCCATGCTGCGAGCGCTGCATCGATTTCAGCCGCGGAGCTGGCGGCGTGTGGTTTCTTCAGCCGCTCTCGGAGGTTGCCTTTGAAATTTCCCCACACGGCAGTCTGTGCGTGGATTTTCAGGCTTGGTCTGCCAGCTTCACCTGTCAAGGCCCCAGTACTTGGATAGGGCACCACTTGGCACGTCAGAAGTCTCAGCAGAGGGTCTCGGTGCTGGCAGGGGAAGTCTTTGATGGCCCTGAGACTTCAACAACAGGAGGCAAGCTCAGGACAAGCCCTTGGATATTTCTTCACAAACAGGAATGCACAACAAAGTCCAGTGTTTGTCCCTTTCACCAGGCAGAAATAGCAACTGCAGGATAGCTCAACAAAGCACAGTCACAGGCAGGGCAGCTCTTCTTCCTCAGCTCCTCAGCTCTTCAGCTCTTCTCCAGGCAGAGGTTCCTCTTGGTTTCCAGAAGTGATCTAAAGTCTGTGGTTTTGGGTACCCTTCTTATACCCATTTTGCCCTTTGAAGTAGGCTTACTTCAAAGAAAAGACTCTCTTGTTTGTGAAATCCTGATTTGCCCACGCCAGGCCCCAGACACACACCAGGGGGTTGGAAACTGCATTGTGTAAAGGCAGGCATAGCCCTTTCAGGTGTGAGTGACCACTTCTCCCCTCCCTCCTAGCACAGATGGCTCATCAGGATATGCAGGCTACACCCCAGCTCCCTTTGTGTCACTGTCTAGAGAGAGGTGCAAACATCCTAAATGTCAAACTGACCCAGACAGTGAATCCACAAACAGACAGAGTCACAGAATGGTTTGAGCAAGAAAATGCTCACTTTCTAAAAGTGGCATTTTCAAACACACAATCTCAGAGACCCCAAACTCCACATTTCTATCCTCTCACAAAGGGAATGTACACTTTAATCATATTTAAAGGCAGCCCCCATGTTAACCTATGAGAGGGATAGGCCTTGCAACACTGAAAACCGAATTTAGAAGTATTTCACTGTTAGGACATTTAAAACACATTACTATACACATTAGTATATGTCTTACCTTAAACATACACTGCACCCTGCCCGTGGGGCTACCTAGGGCTTACCTTATGGGTGTCTTACATGTAAGAAAAGGGAATATTTAGGCCTGGCAAGTGGGTACACTTGCCAAGTCGAATTGGCAGTTTAAAAACTTCACACACAGACACTGCAGTGGCAGGTCTGAGACATGATTACAGGGCTACTAATGCGGGTGGCACAACCAGTGCTGCAGGCCTACTAGTAGCATTTGATTTACTGGCCCTGGGCACCTCTAGTGCACTGTACTAGGGACTTACCAGTATATCAAATATGCCAATCAAGGATGAACCAATTACATACACATTTTGTATAGGAGCACTTGCAATTTAGCATTGGATTGCAGTGGTAAAGTGCCCAGAGTAACAAAAACAGCAAATACAGAGTCCAGCACACATCAACAACCTGGGAAACAGAGGCAAAAAGTTAGGGGAGACCACGGCAAGGATGCTAAGTCTAACAGAACCAATTTCTGCCTCTATGTGCTTGCCATTTGGGATGGTTCCTGCAGTTGGTAACTGCAATACTTGGGGCACAGTATTTGCCATGCTTTACACTACCACACATGGTACACCAACCCTTGCCAATCTTCCACAATTGTTAAAACTAATTCAAGATGAATACGGGGCAGCCCTGGCCAATGATTTGGGGAAGCAATTAATGGGCAATTTTGCCACTTATCTCCAATAATATTAAACAATCCTAAGGGGATAGCAGTAGCACTAGCAGCGAGTATGTGGCTTTGGGACTTTCCTTTACAAGGTCAAGAATGTGAGCTGCCAAAGATTATCACCAAGACCTACTCTAGTATTGGTTGGGATCGTCTTGGAGCCAGACCTAGTAAACCACAATAACAGGGTAAATCCAATAAGGATTCTACTAAGCAAGCACCTGAGGGTTCTAAAAAAATGCTGGGATAAATAAAAACAAACATCTTTAAAAAAAAAGGGAGATTCTCCACATTAGGAGCCCTCTCAAAACCACTATAATTGTAGAAATAGAGACAATATAAAAATGCCTGATAGATATCAATATACTGATACACGTCAATCTCGTTCCTTTCAGCACTCACTGGATAAACGCAGTGAGAGAGGTGGACAATCAGAACAGTGAAGTGAGTATGTGAAACTAAGAAAGGAGTCACAACGCTTGTCAGAAGTTTCTGTTGAGAAAGAAGAGAAACTTCCCCCAAAAAAACCTCAATTCAAAAAGAAAAAGGTGGCAGGAATTTCTATATGAAATGCCACTCAGGATGAGAGCTTTACTGAAGAATAGGAAGTGGACACTGGCCATGCTAGAGAGCACAGCAGAGGTCACAATAGTTTGCCGGAATGTTCAAGAGCATCTGGAGGTGAAAGCAACTAACGCCTTTTTACAAGACGAGAATGTGGACATTTGCGTCTCTAAACTCGGTAGGGTGTATAAATTAAAAATACAATTAGAAGGAGACATGGAGCATAAAATAGACGCTATGTTTTGAAGTCGTGTAGTAACCATTTATGATATTCTACTGGCTGAAAAAGATTGGCCACCAGGATTTGTCTGTAATCTCCCATATAGGAAGAGGTAATTGAAACCTTTTTCTCACCTCTTGTTCCAAGAGAGCTCAGGGAGGCTTATGCTATTGATTGGGTGTTGACGCAGGCACCCGTGTTATATCGCAATCATTTATAGTGGGATAAAGACTATACCTACCCTATAATACCAATCAGCTCCCAACCACAACCTCAACCCCAATACCCAATAAAGCATGAAGCTAGCGCACCGGTGAGGGAAATCCTCACACAGCTATAGTACCAAGGCATAATTGAACCCTGTGTCTCACCAATGAACAACCCGCTGTTCCCCATAGCTAACCAGACCATTCATATATAATAGTCTTAGACGACAAACATTTAAATAGTCACACATGCACATTTGCCATTCAAAATGCATACAGCACAGCACTTATTCATAATATAGTATGCAAAAAACACAACCTTGGATATTTCCAACAGTTTCTTCTGCCAAAATATAGCACATGAAAGTATGGCTTTAACAAGTTTTAGTGCTTTAGGTGCACAGAAAACAAAGTGCCATCTCCCACAAGGGTCTAAAAACAGACCAGGATTGTTTTCAGCTCGTGTTACTTCAATTTTACACGACATTAACCCTGAGGCATTGTCCTATGTAGATGATATCTACCTTACAGATGATGATCTTGTTCAACATGTAAGACAAGAGAACCATATTGTTGTGGGATTTGCCGAATTTGGCTATAAACTTAATTTAAAAATAAAAAAAGATCTCCTTCTTTAGTATCCTATTTTTGAGATACGAACTATACGATGAAGGCAAGAGCCTAGCACCTTCATTTTTAGAGAAATGCACACAATTGCAACCACCAAATACTATCATAATGCTCCAGTCATTGTTGGGCTTTTTAAACTCTGGCAGAACTTACATTCCAGATTATGCACAACGCATTAAACCATTATATGACTTAATACATCCTAACTTTTCAAGTAAATATTGGACAGTTGAACACACACGCGTTCTTAGAGCATTGCAACAAGACACGCTTGCAGCTAAACACTTACATACAAGAGACAATAAAACACACTGGGAAATCAGAGTAATTGCTGGTGCCATCAGTTTCACCTATGTAACATTCAATGAGAGTGATACCGTCCCTATTGCATAAAAATCACATATGTATTCCACTGCGGTATAGCGCCTTGCTCCCACAGAAACAATTCGGACTGCTGTTCAGATGGCTGTCATTAAAGAGAGACCTATGGCCCAGGGAAAACGCATTATTCTTGTGTCTCAGTCCCAGCCCTAGAAGCTGTCAGAAAAGCCAATGTTCCTAATGCTAAGGAACTACATCCATGAAGGATCCAAAGGGCAACTTCTCTGTCGGCCACTGATGTTGATTATGTTTTTGACCCAAAATTACAAAACGAAGAATTTCTCAAATATGAACTGGAATACCCAGTTCCAGCAAACAGTTTGCCTATTGACCAATATTGAATAATCATGCAATTATGTACACTGATGGTTCAGCCCAAATAGCAGTAGGCACTAAACTTCAATAATCCGCCACCTGGGAGGTTGTGAGTAACTACATGACGGATGATGAATTCCATCCACAACACACCTATACGGAGGCATTAGGGTAAAGCACTGCACAGTTGGCAGAGCTTAACGCTCTGTTGATGGCACTAGAACACACGGATCCAGGACAGTTAAGACTAATCGTCTGTGATTTGTATTACTGTGTCTATACTTCAATGAATACCTGCATTACTGGCACCAGAATGGGTTCAGAGACTTCAAAGGCAACACCATCAAACACAAACTGTTGTGGGAGAAAGTAGTGGATCTGAAACAAATGCTACCAAATGTCCATGTAGTTCATACATTGGGACACCAACATGTTGGAATACACATAACCAGCAACACCTTGCCTGATGAAGTGGTAAAGTCAGCACAAGCTATGGCTTCTGCTGCTGCAGTAACTCGTTCACGGACGAGGTTGGATGATGAAACACTGTCAGGTGTGGGCATTGTGTGATCCCCAACAAAGACCAAAGACCTGAGTTGATTAAAGCAGCACATGAGGGAGTTGCTTCTGCCCATGCTGGTGCGGCAGCTACTATTTCACTATTACAAGCATGTTATTGGTGGCCAGGTCTATGCAAACAGACCAAGCAGTATGTCCTTTGTTGTAACATCTGTCAGCAAATGAAAGGGTCCACCATGAAACACCCACTGCATATACCCTTCCTAATTTCTATCAGACCTTTACAATGTGTGTACCTGGACCATTGTGGTCTCTTGACACCTGATGGTGCATACAAATACATCTTAGTCGCAGTTGAGTCATGATTCAGATTCCTATGGGTATGGCCAAAACACGTAGCCAACGCTCAAACTGTTATTAATGATTTGCAAGTCTTTATCAGTGCATATGGAGTTGTGGCATTCCACTTGACCTGGGTCCTGCTTTCTGCCTCCTGAGCATTCAGGGACACCATTGCTTCATTAGGGGTCCAACTGTATTATTTGTCTTTGTATCATCCTGAGGGAAACAGTGTTGTGGAGCAAAGAATCTGGGACTTAAAGCAATCGTTAACAGCTAGAGTATTAGGCATGACTCGTAGTTGGCTTAATCACCTGTATGGAGTCCAGAGAGCACGTAATAATCTGCCCAGAAGGTCCTAGGAGGGCTTAGCCCATATGAATGTCTGTTCAGACACAAATGTATGTTCCAGATCTTGATGGTCCTGGCGCAGAGGCGACAGAATACACCTTTTGACAAAAATAAACATGTCATTGTCTTGCAGGACCTACAACAGTTCAGTGATGGCAACGCATCTGCAAGTACCACCTCCTTGGGAATCAGGGATGCACCAATAACACCTACCGACTCAATTCCAAAAGTTGGGGACCTAGTGCATGAAAAGGTTGCTGTGAAAAAGGAGTTTGGTTCTTCTTATCATACACTGGTTCCAGTACTGGGAATACATGGTATCAGAACTGATATTCTACCACACTGCCTGTTTCTAAAGAAAACCGCTTTGTCTCCATCGACAATGTCAAGCTACACAGCAGTCCTAGAGGCCTCCTGGGTAGTACCTGACTCCCTCTCACTACAGACCAGGATGTTCCTCTACAGATTTTGAGTAGCAACGCTGACACCTCTCCATGCTTGGGCAAGGCGGAAAATGATCCTTCATTAGCCTGTTAACTTCTTCTAAGATAAGCATGTCAACAATATTGAACAAATGTACTCAAATTCAACTCAAACGGATGGAACTGTCTACTGTGAACCACCAAGGGAGAATTCTGCCAGTTCTCCTCTTCCAAACATGGCTCCAGTTTTTGTACGAACTGCTTTTGGATATTTTGCTGATGTCAATGACTCTTTATCCGACTCATCTGCTTCTTCTACAACAAGACTGTCAAGAGCACATAAGCAGATAAATTGGCTCAAGACAAACTATTTCATTCTTCTATGGAACTATCTGTGGTTCTTATTAACTGTGCTTGCCTTCCCTCTTTGGATTGGGTTTGTCATCATCTTTTTCTTAATGACATTTGGCTATTACCTTCCTGAATGCTCTACAGTTGAACTGGTGGATGAAATTCTAAAACCACATTTTTCCTCCCATATGGTCTGCATAGACTTGTCCCTAGTGAACATTTCAGCCATACCAATTCCTGATGTGACTGTTTTGGGATAAAGTATCTTATGATATACATGGCCCGACGGAGGTTATGCAAACTCCATATGTAATTAAACTTTCAATTAAAGATGTAATTACACCCGGAGTTGTTTCTGATGTTTGGTATATAAAAACAGTTCATTCTATGCTATCTGAATTAGAATGTATTTGAAAGTGAAGATGTTTATCAATCAAAAGAAAATTATGGAACTATGTTCTGTTATAATTATTATGGACAACCATTACATTCTCAGAGCAAGTACCCCAAAGACTATTTTTAGTTACACACAATGGGAACATTGTCCAACATCACCAATGATGCGTTCAAAAACATACTCTGAAAAGTTTGCATACTTCTCTGGGCACAATGTTAAACATGCTGAGTCGTATTATTTTAAATTGGCAGTAATGGAAATGCACCACATCTTATTAACTGATACAAAATTGATTTACTCTGATTACTTAGTTTCCCGGTTGGCTATAGAAAACTTAAAAAGGGTATGGGGAACTAAAGATGGCAAACAAGGGAGAAGGAAGCTTTATTTAGAGCATGTCTGATACCTGTCCACATTATGGCCCTCATTCTGACCTTGGCGGTCTTTTCGCAAGACCGCTGAGTTACCGCCGCGGTGAAGACCGCCGACCGCGGCGGTGTGCCGCTGTGCGCATTCTGACCGCTGGGAGCGTTCCGCCGGAAAACCGCCAGCAGCCACACTGGCGGTCGGCGGGAAAGTGGAGACTGGTCAACCTCCACCGCCACGCCAGCAGAACACCGCCCACAGAATTACGACCCACATTTCTGTGTGGCGGTCTTCTGTTGGCGGTCTTCTGTTGGCGGTCACGTCCCTATGGCTCCCGTCGCCTCCCGGAGGACCAACGCACAAGGTAAGTTGATCGTCCGTGAGGGGAGGGGGTGGGGGGGTGTTGTGTGATGTGGGCGTGCATGGGGGTGTGCGTGTGAGTGTGTAGAGGGGGTGTGTGAGTGCGTGTATGCGGGCGGGGGGTGCTGCTGTGTCTATGGGTAATGTGTGCTGTTCGGCAGGTGCGCATGTCGGCATGTATGTGTGCGGGTATGTGTCCCCGTTGTGTATGTGTGTGTAGGGGGTGTGTATATGTGCATGTTGGGGGTGTGTGCATGTCGCGGTACATGTATGTGCATGTCGGGGTGGGGGTGGGGAGGGGGTTCGTACCACCTCTGGGGGGTGGCAGGGGGGTGGAGGGTGTGGGGGGAGGACTCGGGTGGGTAGTGGGGGGTGGGGGAGACCCCTATCAGTGCCAGGGAAGGAATTCCCTGGCCCCGATAGTGCTTACCGCCATGGTTCGCACGGCGGTTCCCGCCCGCAAGAAACCGCGGCGGTAGGCAGGGTCATAATACCCTTGGCGGTCTTGGGACGACCGCCGGGCCGGAGTGCGCAAACTCCAGCCCCGCGGTCATGACCGCCGCGGCGGTCGGAGTGGAGAAGTAGCGGTCGGTCGCGGCGGGGACCGCCGCGGTCAGAATGCCATTTTTAATACCGCCGGTCTGTTCGCGGTCCGACCGCCGTCTCTCCGCCGACCGCCAGGGTCAGAATGAGGGCCTATATTTTTTAATGAGATGTACAACAGACAAGTTGTTTAGGCTTGGCAAGAATTAAGGATTTGAATGCGCCTGGTATCCCTGCCCCTGCTAAATTTTATAAATGGCAAAAATATATTAATGAAACTGAAGATCAGCCCGATGTGTGGGTCCAAAATGGAACATTTAACACATCACTTTCACATCCTGGTGGGTGGTTATTGCGGCCAGTGGACACAAATGGTTGTCATGTGCGTTTTGTAAACTCCACAGGGCATTTTAGAATGAATAGCCCAGACCCTCACTATGGCCCTCATTAAAACCTCAGCGGTCTTCTCTGAAGACCTCTGAGGCAGCGGGTGCCAGAATACCGCCAGTGCTGGCGGTACTTCTGGCTCCCTATTTCAACTTTTCCGCTGGGCTAGCGGACGGAAACAGTGTTACCGTCCGCTCGCCCAGCAGAAAAGTCACATCAACATTGCTGCCGGCTCATAATAGAGCCAGCGGCAATGCTGATGTGCAGCAGGTCCAGTAGCACCCACCACGCACTTCGATGGGGCTATGCCTTGGGGCCCCTGCACTGCCCATGCCAAGTGCATGGGCAGTGCAGGGGCCTCCAGGGGCACCCCAAGTCCCCCTACCTCCAGCAAGCATCACTGCCCTGGGGATTATGACTGCCAGGCGAAAGCCTGGCGGTATTGTGGAAGGGTCGGTGGTATGGCCGTGGCTATTGCACCATGGTCATAATAGCTGGCAGAACACCGCCAGCTTACCGCCAGGCGCCAGGGTCGTAATGAGGTCCTATGTGTCATCAGAACATTCGGGTGTAGTAACAACATACAGTGTAGGGAAATTGTGCCAGTAATGGTAAAAAGTTCCTCACTAGATGCTTTTACAGAACACCTCAGTCTCCTGTCTAATAACACAGCCTTGCCGGATTTCCAGTTGTGCCCAGAAGACAACATAAAAAGTACTTCTTATATGCAGTTTACAATAAAATTTGGACACTTTTTCAACAAGAAGCTGGTGCCCAGATAAGGCAGATAGATCAGGAAAATGTACAGAAGGCATTAGCCGCTGTAGATAAGGGGCTTAACATCTTGTTGGACTGCATATACACTTTAAACAACATTGTTTCTTCTGCAATAGACATTGTTTAAAGTGGCATAATGCACAGAGTCAGCTAAGTTCCATTATGCTGCTGGGTTGGACACTAAAGGCACTGAAATCTGTCTTGTATCTTGACAATAGGACAGTGCCAGGGACATATTTTCAGCATTTAATTTGAAAAAACTGCAACAAATAAAGGGCAAGAAGGAAGCAACTTATTTTATGTTAAACATCGAGAAATTAGAAAAGTTGCCTTCTACTGTGGCTGAAAAACCATCTGCTGAAACGGTTAATGCACAGGGTTATTAATCTGCCTATTTCAACACTGCAATTTACATCCTGTTTAAAATACATTCCATTAGGCATATATGAGAAGCTAGGAGATAGTTACATCCATGAGGTGTGGGAGTTTCCCTTTTTGTACAAATGTCTCAATGGCATGTTAGTGACAACGAATGCAAGACTTCAGTGAGCCATTCAATGGTTTGTAGGCAACTGTCCTTGCATGGGGCGCGTAACACTTTGGCAGGGAATTTGGCTTTCTATCTGAAGGGAGTTCCAGTCCCCTAGATTAGACCTGCGTTCCAGGTGCTCTCTAATGGAAGCTATGTGCTTCTTAACAGTGAAAGTTGTTGTGGAATGTGAGCTGGAATTGCTTACATCATTTTGGTCTCCCATATTGTCACCTGTTGCAGGAATGTTCTTTTTCCCCCTACATAAAAGATGAAAGAAGCAGATATTTGGACTAACATTGCTACTTCAAATGTGAACATGTTGAGCAGACTAAAGGCTTTATCATTTCAAAACCACGTACTGCTGACATCTGCACGTGAGATGTATGCGTTCCAAGTGGCAAGGTCATCTGCAGAAATACAGTTTCTTTTAAATACAAACTTTCTGAGACACTATGGAGAACTTGTGGGACAAATTTTTAAAGTGTCTAGTACTACTGGGATTGTATCTTTCTTTAAGGCTATAATTGGAGATTTTCAAAATGACACTGACTTTTAAAATTTGGTTTCATTGGCACCACTGCTAAGTCTCTAAATTAACCTCTTCCTCATTTTCTTTTATATTACCCTGCTCAAGTGTGTTTTAATTTGTCAGAATTGATGATTATATATATCTATATATATATATATATATATATATATATATGTGTTAAAGCATTGCATTTTAGTTGTTTTTAATTTACGAATTAGGCTGCTTAACCACTTCTGAACCAACAAGGGGAAGGTGTTATAGAGCCATTTTAGTGATGTTTCTTGGCACGTTATTTTAGCAACTAGGCCTGTTGCTTGTGACCTTTAGCCTGGTAACATTTTAACCTGCTTCATTTTATTGTTTTAGAATTGACCACATTTGTGATGGTGTTTTATTTTCTTCATCTAGTTGTCCTTTCACCTAGCAAAGCATCATATTTCTTAGCACAACATTCTTTCACTTTGTGCTTTCCTCAAGGCTGCAGCGAGATAGGATTGTCGGCACAAGTGGTACACTGCATCTCTAACATTCATAGAAACACATGTATTTTGACGTGGGGACATTTTCTCAGAAAATCTGTTGTTTTACTATAAAAATATTTCCCTGTCCCATGCATGTTAGAGGGAGGTTCCAGACAGATGACTACGACTCAATGCTGTCTGACTTCATTACAGCTGCTTGCTGAGACCACCAGTTCCCTGGCCACATGGGAATGGTGTCTCTATAGATAATAGGCCTCTTCACTACTGTCACACTCAGGTATGGGGGGTGATGTCTTCCCAGGGGGTAATCCTGAAGGGTGGAATAGGGCTTATCCTGCTGTGCTCTAAAATAGCTTAGGTAGGAATTGTGTATATTGTGCATAGTGACAGCATGGTGGGACTTTTCCTTGATTCACTTTTCTTGTCATCATTTGTCTTCTAGTATGTTACATCATTATAATTATTGCATTTCATGCCATTTTATCTAAGACACAGCTGATTCAATAAATCTTATTGAACTAATTTCTGTCTCTGTTTGTCTTTGCATGTGTGAGACTGATGTAACTGAGAGAAAAGGATGACATCTGATCCACCACGATTTCCCCAAGAAGTCATAATGTCATGTGTCTTGTTGCCACAATTCGTCCTTGCTCTTAGGCGCTTCTAGTCGTCTGGAAATGGATTAGACTGACAGTTGTCACATGGTCTGGGTTTGGACTCAGTCCTCACAATTCAGGTGATGCTGCTGCCCAAATCCAGCAGCCTCATTGGTATAATGAGAACCAATGCGACAGATGTACAGATTGCATTAATATTAATTCATAAACATTCAGATGTCGAAGTTCATCAGGAATTTGACCGACTCTAATCTATTATGTACTGCTGTGATAGGCACTTGTTGTCCTCTAATTTACCTGCAGATGATCTCACACATTGACAAATCAAAACATTCTTTAACAAATAAGTACACTGCAAATTCTAGCCACTTTTCTCTGTTTTCTTGTTCAGTTTTCAAGAACACATCAACATTTCGAGTTTGTCCTTTGTAGTGAGTGCAGCAACAACAAATAAAAACTAAGGGCTTGATTAAAATATTGGAAGATGGGTTACTCCGTCACAACTGTGACGGATAACCCATCCCTAGAAATCTAAATGCCATTACCTTCCATGGGGTTTAGATTTCAGAGGATGGGATATCTGTCACAGTTGTGATGGAGTAAACCATCCACCAGTATCTAAATCAGGCCCATAGTTTGGTTGCTCTACAGAAACTGCATTAACCTTTGTTATTTCTTGTGCAAAGTTATCAGTACTAATATCTATGTTTTGTTCCTCTACAGCTGAACATAGTAACTCCTTATTTTGCCCAGACTCCACTTCAGGACCAAATAAAAGTAACTGAATATCTTCACACACATTTTCAACTTCTGATACTGTACCATACAAAAGTGCTTTATTCATTTCTCCTACACACAATACAGGAGTTTTTACATAGCAAAGTCTTCGAACTAAATGTTGCATTTTTTAATGATGAACAGCCAACATTTGAAAATGGTGAAAGGTGCCTGTGCACACTTTCTTGGATAAACACGCCAATGAATACCCTTGTAAATTAGTATATTTCATAACTTTTTATGGATCTAAAACTTGCAGGATTGCAATTTTCTGCTTGACACTTTTACTTGGAAATGTTGATAGAAAGTTTCTTGATTGATCAGTTGATTCCTGGTGAGCACTATAAATATTACTGCAGTCCCATTTATACACAGGCGTATGCCTATGTCTTCCTTGTACCTCTTCAGCTACCTCATTCACTACAATTATATGGAACATCTCCTCTTTTGCAATGGGAGCATCATCTTTTACCTCATAGCACTGACAAGTTGTTTCAACTGCATGCAGTAATGTGTTATCTTTTAAGTAGCTTTCTTTGTTAAAGAAAGGCACAATAATAAATGTATGCTTCCATTCTCCTTTGAAACTTTTTCAAAAGTTACTTTTTTGGCTTTTTGGCTTCATAAACAACAGTGTTTTATCCAGTGTTCTCATTCTGTTTAGTATCAAGATAAATACTTTATGCTTCAAGGCAAATGTTTTATCAACCACACTCTCTATATGTTCTTTTTGATTCAATACTGCCCTTCTTTTCTTATACTGTTTCATGTCTCATACCAACTTCTGTATTACCATACTTCTGAACATTCTCATTCATATTTCTTTGACCTTCTTCTTCCTTGTTGTCAGGATAGCTGTTTTATAACGTTTTCCACTTTGAGTATGACTTATTCCTTTTCCTTTCTGAGTTGATGTTAAAGCTCCCTTTTTATTCACAATATTTTCCACACATTTCATTTCTCCACATACTGTTTCAATAAACTCCTTAGTTCTCTTACCAGCAGTTTTTTTTTCCCCACTACATTTTCCTGCATCATGTCCTTTTTTCATCTCAGTTTCATTCAGACAGTACTGTTTCTTCTATTCTTTTCTACTCTCTTCTTCTTTTGCAATCCTTAATCATCCTTTTTCAACACAAGTAGCTACTATCACATTACATACAGTAAACAGGTAAATGCCTACATTATTGATTATATCAGTGTTTCATTCCATTCCAGAGTTATTTGACATGACAGCTCTACTCCCTCTCAATCTGGTATTACAGCTTATTAAGTATAAAAGGTATCCACTAATGTTATCCTGTAAGCTTTGCAAAGGGTTTTAACTGCCAAAGTGAAGTGGAAGTTGAAAACTTCACACACAGACTCTGCAATTGCAGGCCTCAGACAGGTTTCACAGACTAGATGTATGGGTGCAACAATCAGTGCAGCAGGCCCACTAGTACCATTTAATTTGCATACCCTGGGTATAGGTAGTGCATTCTACTAGAGACTTACAGATACATTAAATATCTCAATCCTAGATCACTAAATGTAACCTTCTTTAGGAGAGCACATTCACTCTACCACTATCTACCAGTTGTAAAGTGGCCAGACTCCTAAGACCAACCTGATGGCCCTTGCCATGCACTTTTAATTAATCCACATATTACATCTGTAATGCCATCTTTTATGACATCCTTGATAATATCACAACATTAAAAAAATAAAAATAATGGTGAGAAAACTGTGCGGGCACGATTTATAGTTAACTTAGAGCGTGAGTTATAGTTACTTGAGTTAACCATAACCATAAGTGATGGATTTCTATGGTTTTGTATGAGTAAATTCAGAACCTAACTATAACGTCTCCCTAACTTTGGGGTTTTTTAAGTGAATTTCTATGTTTTTCAATTCTATTTCCTAACTATAACTTCCCTTTATCCTTTGGTTTTTTTCAGTGAAGATATGAGTGCCTCAGAGGGTCTGTGAGAGGTTGCATGAGTGTCTGAGTGGGTCTGTGAATGGATGCATGAGTGCCTCAGTAGGTCTGTGAATGGATGCATGAGTGCCTCAGTGGGTCTGTAAGTGGAAGCATGAGTGCTTGAGTGGGTCTATGAGTGGATGTTTTTGAGTTTCTAAGTGAGCCTGTGAATGGATGTGAGAGTGTCAGTGGGTGCATGAGTGTCTGATTGGGTTTGTGAGTGGGAGCATGAGTGCTTGAGTGGGTCTTTGAGTGGGTGCATGAGTGTTGGGGTGGGTCTGTGAGTGTGTCCATCAGTAAAAGAAAATGTTTTTTTTCATGTTTTCAATACATAAGGAGTCACATGAACACCTCTACATATCACCCATGGGCTGAGGTTACCTCCATTCTGACCCCTAATAGTACTTTCAAAAATGATTTTCTAGCCCACATTTCAGCCCCAGTTTCCATTTCCTATAGAAAATGGCAGTTGCAACTTTCTTATCAGGTTGCGGCCAGCCAATAAGGGCCTTCCTGTTGAGCGAGTGTTCGCGAATGCACCACAAGTGGATTTGCGAAGGGTTCATGCCTCTAGATATACAAATTTGGTTTTCTTTTAATATCTCAGAAACTACTGAACTGTTTACACTAAATAAAAAAGGCACTTTCTAGACCATGAGCTACCTTTCTGCCAAACTTGGTATAATTCCGTCCAGCGCTTCGGGCAGCAGTCTTGTCTAAAATCCCTATTGGAATTAATGTGGGAATCACACTTTTTTTTAACTCCCCCCTTTTCCCGAACCCTGCTTGATGGATGACACCAAATCTTGCCATGCACAAGACCCAACTTGACACTTTTCATGGAAAATTTCTGATGATTTGTCAAATGAAGGCGAAAACATAGCCAAGTCAAAAAACGCTTTTTCTATAGAAACTAGGCCCTAACTATAACTACCTACTGGCAGCTGCCAGTAGGTAATATACGCATGTATTTTTTTTTGTCATGAACAATGTTGCTAATGCAATAGAAATATGTTGACTTTGTCCTCATATTGACTGAATAAATTGGCTGAATATCTGATGGGCCCATTCCGTTATACTATAAATACGGAGCATCTGGAGAATGTGGTGCAATCAGCGGAGGCACCAGCAGCACAGCACCTTCGGCGTTCAGGAAGCAAGCCAGCATCCACTCTCTGTATCTCAACCAAGGAGGCTCTGCAGTGAATTTCCGGGACCGCTTCGGGCAGGAGCGCAAAAAAACGGAAGACCAGCCAGTCAGGAAAAATTAAGAATTCAGCAAAAGAAGTGACAACGTTCACAAGGGAATGGGGGAAGAAAGAGCTTCTGTATTCACTAAAATGGTTTGGTGAATGAAGAGCCACTTTCTCTCCAACTGTGAGCGCTAACACTTCGTTTTGCTGAATTCTTTAATAAACATGTATACATATAAATATATCTACTCAACAAAGGATAAAAATCACTCAAATTGCTCAGTTAAAGTTAGCTGGGCAGACCATAGTAACTCATGCCTTTGTAATACAAACCACCTTAACAGGAATATTATGCATGACATTATTATGGTTGCAGTACATTTTCTTTGGTTAGATATCATTTGTGCCTTACTGATATTGTGTTGCTAACTCCTGTTATTCATTGGTAGAAATAGTGGTCATAAGCATTGCATTTCCGGTGCGAATTTCGAAATGGACGATTTCAGTAGTTCTTCAGTTTTTTTAAAAAACATATGAGCACACAAAATCACACAATGTAACATGTATATGATATACGTTATCTCTTTATTATGTAAAAATCTCACTAAACCCAACCTTTTGTGCACCAACCTCCACTCCACACAGTTAAGGCCTATTGCCAGGTTCAGGACCCAACTTCTGAGCGTCTAGCCACCACCGCTCACAGGACTCCACCATCCACACATACATTGCCCCCAGGGTCTAGTCTTCAGCAGGGCCGAGCTTGAAAATAAATTCAGCCATTACAAAGCTGTTCAAACCGGTTTCATGATGCAGGAGGCTATGACTATAACAGTGCCATCGGGCATGTGCCGCAACAGCCCATCCTGCTCTGAAAGCAGCCCTCTATGTTACAGCCTCCAGGAAAATGGCAAACTGTGGTCTTCAGCACAGTTGAACTGTCATATGGCTGTTTTAACATTTGTTTCGGTTTTGCCAAAAAACTAAGGCTATTGAGTTATTCAACAAGTGTTTGCATATACCTGTGGATTTGTAGATCTGCAGGCCCAAAGTCAAATACACAAATCACACGAAAAGACAGTTTTTTAACGTTTGGGAGCGGAGCAGTATCTCCCCAGCTCATGTCCTACCTAGGGTCACTGCCTGCTATACCAGCCACCTCACATCCACCTCAGTCATGTTTTTCAGAATACAGACTTCAATACTTGGAATTCCTTAGTGGCCGCATCTAAAATATATTTGCTAACAATCTATCTTAAGCTTGCAACCACTCCTTGGACGCAAAACCCTGCTGCTTCTTTACATGCACTGGTTCAATGGTCACTTAAAGCAGAAGGGTGGGTGTTCAGATTTTAGTTTTACTTACTTTTCTGAAAATATGGGGAAGTAGGCATTGGCGTACAAATGCACAAGACGTTTCAATTTAGACTGGTCTAAGCTTTATGCGTTAAAAATCATGCCTCTTGAAAGCATTGGCAGTACCAAATTACCGAGAGAGGTGCTGCGGCAACAGGCCTAGCATGAGTAACTTGGCTTGAAACAGAGGTATTCGAAATCAATACAAACGTTGTAGCATGGCCAGATATGCGCATTTAGCCAGCGATGTTAAACAGAGACAGTAGCTGGGACTGGTGATTTAATGGCGAAATGCATCTTCGGCAGGATCGTGTCTTGAAAACCATGCTCACAAGTTCGAATCCAGCCAGGTCCACTCGGCCTTTCATCCTGCCTAGGGTGATAAAATGAATAGCATTGAGTGTAAGAAAAACACATAAGCGTGTGGTCTGCCCATCCGTTCTATCATACAGTCCTATCAACGAGTCATTTCGGGAATTCATTAGTGACTTTCGTTAAAATTAACAAGCCTGAATGTGAGGAAGGACCAACATAAATACTTGAAGACTACTGGCTACAGTAAGGACTGTTTAAATATATGCACATAAAATAAGCTCATAGGAATACAGACTTACCAAGGTTTTGAATGAGCATGATAATGTAAACCACAAATGGGGCATTGTGTTCATAATAGGCCATGGGCGCTATGCCATAAGGGCTCACGTCTGAAACGTCAATTGACACAAAAGTTTTTGTTAATCTTCGTATGACACATATTTACTCTATTTAAACTCCACATGTATCTGTTTTAGCAACCTTTGTGTATTTTATTAATCTTTCCCTTATTGTAGGGTTCTTAACTTTAGTAATCCAATTCAGGTGATGCCTCAAATCCTTCGATTATCCAAGAAACCACCCTGGACGAATTGTAGCGTACCACTGCTTCAGTTCCTTAAGACACCAAGATGGGCCAAAACCATGGCCATAAGCCAAGTTGTAAAATAGCACTCCTCAAGGTCTCTTTAAATGATCTGGCCTCCGATATTGAAGGGCCGAGTCGATAGTGTGTGTCTTCACATTTTAACTTCCAAAAACCCATTATGTAAAAAACTAAATAAAACTAGACGGACACTTCACATAATGCGTCCATTTTCTTGCGATAATGGCATTACTCCTAGTCCTACTCCCTCGCCTTCCTTTCCAACCAATGAGGCCTCCTGCCTTCCACTAGACCCTCCCTTCCCCTTTTAAACCCCCCCCACCCCTACCCCCTCCTGTACAAAAACCAAGCCCAAGCAGCAACGCAGACAATCCGTACCGGGAGGGCGGGAGGGAACGGAAAGGAAGGCGAGGGAGTAGGACTAGGAGTAATGCCATTATCGCAAGAAAATGGACGCATTACCTCCTGTCCCTCCCTCGCCTTCCTTTCCAACCAATGAGACATAGCAAGAAAAACACAGGAGACGGACACTGAGTTGCAAGAAGTTTATTATTATCCTGCACAAAGGCCACCAAAAACCCCACCCCGATTACCTCATAGAGGATAAGACTCGGTGACCCAATACCGACTCCAAACTACCCAAGTCCGACAGCCTATAATGCCGAACAAACGTCGAAGGAGAAGCCCAAGTGGCGGCCCTGCAAATTTCCACCACTGAAGTCCCCTGAAGCTCTGCCACCGTAGCCGCCATACCCCTGGTAGACCGACCCTGAATCCCTTGAGGAGGAACCACCCCTTTCAAGGAATAAGCCAACAGAATCAAAGATCTCACCCACCGACTCAAGGAAGTCGTGGAAGGCTTCTCCCCTTTACGTGCCGGACCGAAATTAACAAAAAGCGAATCACCCTTACGGAAAGGAACCACCACCCGCAGGTACTCCAACAAAGCCCTGCGCACATCCAACAAATGCAAACGGACCTCCTCCACTGAGGAGGGATTCGGACAAAATGAAGGAAGGATGACCTCCTGGCGAGCATGGAAAGAGGAATTGACTTTCGGGATAAAGGAAGGTACCGGAACCAGAACCACCCGATCCTGAAAAACTTTACAAAAAGGAAAAGAACAGGCCAAGGCCCCCAATTCCCCTAAACGGCGAGCCGAAGTAATGGCCGCCAAAAAGAACGTCTTCAAGGAAAGATGGCGTAAATCACAGTCCCCCAGAGGTTCAAAAGGGGCCTCCGTTAAAACATCCAAAACCAAAGAAAGATCCCATGAAGGAAAAGAACGTACATGGCGAGGAAACAAACTAAGAAGCCCCTGAAAAAATCTAAGCATCAAACGCCCCTCATCTGGAAGATTACGCCACAGACCTCTAAAGGCCTGAATAGCCGCCCACTGTACCCGCAGAGATGCCACCGACAACCCCAACTGTGCACCGTCCTGCAGGAACTGCATCACCTCAAAGATAGACGCGCAGGTTGAATCCAATTCATGTCTCAAGCACCAAGAAGAAAAAACCCTCCACTGCCTACCATAGGAAAGTAAAGTGGAACGCCGCCTGGAAGCCAATAAGGTAGAACTCAAAGCCACGGGTACCCCCAGACCCGTCAAACCCCGTCGTTCAACTTCCAGGCCGTCAAGTGTAACCTCCTCAATGACCCCAGCGGGAGGCAGGGAAACTCCAGGGGAGACGGACAAAGAGGCAGAGGCCACATCCGCCCGGCTACCATCAGCCTCAATAACGGGAACCAATTCGCCCGTGGCCAAAGTGGTGCAATCAGGATAACCCTGGCCCCCAGAAGCTGCACCCTCAACAGAAAAGACCTGAGAAGCTGAAACGGTGGGAACGCATACAAAAGGCCCCTCGGCCAAGGACACGACATCCCGTCCACCTCCCAGGCCTGGGGACACCGAAACCGGGAGCAGAAGCGATCTAACTTCGCGTTTTCTGTAGATGCAAACACATCCAGCACTGGAAGCCCACAGAGCCGAACCAGATGTAGAAATAGAGACTTCCAGAGGGAGAAAAGTTGAGAGGAAGGAATCACCCTGCTCAGCAGATCCGCCCGAACATTGACCACCCCCCGAATGTACGTAGACCTGAGAGAAGGAACCGACTCCTGAGCCCACACAAAAATCCTCCTGGCCAGACTGAATAAAGCCCTTGACCTGGTCCCCCCCTGCCGGTTGACATAAGCCTTGGCCACTTAGTTGTCCGTCCGAACAACAACCGCCGTTCCCTTCAGGGACACCTGGAAATGGATCAGAGCCAACAAGACAGCCCTCAACTCGCGCCAATTTGACGACCGACTCGCCTCCAGAGGGGACCAGAACCCCTGAATCTGAGCCGACCCCATCCACGCACCCCATCCGGAGAGACTGGCATCCGTAGTCACCACCACCGGGATCAGAGGAGACAAAGAGACCCCTACCCAAAGATGATCTGCATCCAACCACCATCTCAACTCCTTGCAAATCAATCCGGACCCCGGAACCCTGGTCCTCAGGGAACCGGACCCTGGCGCCCACCTTCTCAAGAACCAAGTCATCAAGCACAGTAGATGGAAACGCGCCCAAGGGACCAGAAATATCACAGACGCCAAATGACCCTGCAGACGTAACCATAGAAGAGCCCGGGGGCAGTCTGTAACAACACCTTCCTCACCAAGGACTGGAGTACACCTAACCTCTTTTCTGACACTGTCACAAAGCCAAGAAGAGTCCAAAACGAGCCCCTAGAAAAACCAGATCCTGGGATGGAACTAAATCTGATTTTTCCCAGTTGATTAAAAACCCGTGGTTTTGCAGGACCACCAGAACTTGGGCCACCTGCCTCTGCAACAGGACCCGTGAGGGAGCATGATTCAAGATGTCGTCCAGATATGGATGAATAAACACCCCTTCTGAATGAAGTAAAGCCACCAGGGGGGCCAGCACCTTCGTAAAAATCCGAGGAGAAGACTTGAGGCCGAAAGGTAGAACGCAAAACTGATAGTGTTCCTGATCCACAGCAAACCTCAGGAACCTCTGCGAAGTCCTTGCCACAGGCATGTGCAGGTAAGCATCCTGCAGATCCAGCGACACCAGAAAGTCCCCTTGACTGACTAATGGAAAGATAGTCTGAATAGACAGCATGCGGAAATGCACCGTCCTGATCCAAGCATTCACGTCCTTCAGATTGAGCACCGGTCGAAACCCCCCTGATACTTTCTGAACAAGAAACAAGACCGAATAAGTGCCCTGACCCCTTTCTTCCAGCGGAACGCAGGAAATGGCCCCTTTGACCAGCAAGTCCCGGACTCCGTCCAACAATGCCATTCTCCGCGACCCTCCTGTAGGCAGAGGAGTGGGACGTACCCCCGAATCTGGAGGCACCACCACAAAATCGATGACATAACCATTGGCCACAATGTCAAGCACCCAATGATCGTTGACACTCTCCTACCAAGTTGAAATAAAGTGTCTCAGCCTTCCCCCAACCGGCCCTATGCCAGGCACACAGTGATTGTTAGGACCCCTTCTTGAACCCACCCCGGTTCGAAGGAGCAGACTTCTTAGGAGAAAAACGCGGCTGAAAACAACGTTTCCTAAACGAAAAAGATTTGGCATCCATTTTAGGAGAAGAACGGGAATGTTTCTTCCATCCTTTACCCGAAGCCGATCCCCCTTTATAAGGCAAGGCATGCTTCTGCTCCTTAAACGCTTTGGAAAGCATGGACGGTAATTGATCCCCAAACAAGCTACGACCTTCAAAAGGCAGTCTCAGCAAGGCAGCCTTCTCCCCTGGGTCGGCTTTCCAGGATCGTAACCAGAGGGACCTACGAGCCACAATCAAAGCACCAGAGGCCAGAGCCGAAGTACGGACCACATCTGAAGACACATCTGCCAACAACCTGGCCTGCTGCTCCATACCAGCTAGGAGCTCTGAACATTCCGCCCCTTCCTGAACAGCCACCGCCAGCTTATCAAAGTCCTGCACCAACGATGGGCCGCATAAGCAGAATATATACCTGCCCTTAGAGCCAGATTCTCTGCTGCAAAATCCCTCTTAAGCCCTGAATCCACCTTACGATCCGTGGCATCCATAGGCACACAATCCTCTGGATTGACTGCCGTTTGCCAATCAGGGTAGCCAAAATTGAATCCAGGCGGACCGAAGGAGGCAACACCTCCTCACCCTCAAGTAAATACAGTTTCTGCAGGAATCGTGGAACCTGAGCCTTATCCACATCCTTCCATTCACGAAACACCACATCCTTCACAGGTCCCTGAAAAGGCATGGCAAATTTAGAAGGTGTCTGATATTGTGGAAACAAGTGAGAGTCAAAGTTTGAAGGTTGAAAAACCGGAAAACCCAAATTGTCCCGTACATGTGCCATCACATCCCACATCTCCTCTCTGGAGACATATTTACCCCCAGAGGATGTAGATGGAGCCTCCCCCTCCTCACTATCTGAGGAGGACTTCCCTGCCGATGCAAAAGTATGGGCAACTTTAGATTGACCAGGCCTGGCCAACCCCACTTGAAGAGCCCTGGAAACAGCCACCTCGATCATCTCCTGCACCTCCTCCCTGGACATGAGGGGTGCAGCACTACCACCCTGAAACTGGGAGCCCCCAGGGGTGGAAACGCCAGCAGCACCCTCCTCTGAGGAGGAGGAAGAAGAAACAATCCTTCGTCTTTTAGCCGAGCTTTAGGCATGATAGCATCCAAACACACTGCCATCAACCTTAAAACACTCCCAATATATAGGGCCCAGGACCCCCCTCAACACCCATCCACCAATCTCTATAAAGGTCAAACAAATTAAGCATTGTCCACAAAATTGCGGGCAGAACGCCCGTCCTACCTCACAGAACCCAAAAAATGCTCTCCGGCATCTCTCCGCGGCTCCGCGGCTCCGCGGCGCAGAAATCCGGAACACGACGCCCCAGCCACCGAGAGCCGGCTGACCCCATCAGCCACCTCCCAGAACGTGCCTTACGAGCATTCCCGCCTGCTCAGAAAAGACGCGCCCCGAGGAGTGCCTCCACCGATGACTCCCAGGCCCCGCCGTGAAGGTAAGAAAAAGGGAACGTCTAGCGTGGGCTAGACAAAAATAACAGGAGGGGGTAGGGTGGGGGTGTGCTTAAAAGGGGAAGGGAGGGTCTAGGGGGAGGCAGGAGGCCTCATTGGTTGGAAAGGAAGGCGAGGGAGTGGGACGGGAGGTAATGTGCAATACTGCAGTACCGAGAGATTAGATTGTAATTATATACTTAACGGTAACTGAATGGCAAATACTGCAGGCTTGTTCCATCGTCATCACTGCTAATCCGGGACCTGCAGTAGGAATTAAAGAAACTGCTTTACTGCCAATGAAATTAAATACCTCAGCATTAGCATGTATTTTATAAAAGTAAAAAGTGCGCCTTAGAAGCACAAACAAACAAACACTTCTATTACTGATTGGACAGTGACAACAAATAACCCTTGATTAACCCTCTGATTATCACTTCATTTCTTTTCAAGACGAAGTCAGAGCAGCTGTTACTTTGGGTAGTCATTACCATGATTTTTAAACAATGCCGTAGTCTGTAATACGCTTTCTCTGGTAGTAATGTTGTCACTGACAGCAGCACTGCATCTGGCGTTAGTCATAATACTTCTACAGACATTAGCAAAACAGAGTAGATTTGACCACTAGTTGTTTCTCCCTTTTTAATCTGTGTTATATAATTGCCCATATTATGTGCCAAATTCAACCCGCGGAAATAATTATTGAGGCGTGTGTACACATGGTTTGGCGCCCACGCATATCTCTTCAAGCATTAAGATTCCTATAATGTGATTTTTTTTTTACTAACATTTTATGTGAGGTTAACACGCCCATCTGCATCATTCTTTGTCCTGAGCTATGCTTATAGTAGAAGAAAATGAAATTAAACTACTCACAACAGCTAGCTCCGAAATGTGGCCATTCATATTTTATCAGAATACCTGTGGTTCACCACAAACTCCCGTGAGATTTTTCCCAGAATTACTGTTTTAGTTTGCTAGGGTCTTGATCTATCAGTTGTGTTCAGTGGCATGCAGCTAAGTGCATCTGTATGAAGTATGCGAGCTTTGGCCTCAGTGGCTTAGTGCTCTGTCTATGTTTATTTTTATGCCTCTGTGGTTTGGAGAGAGTACTTTTACTTGTTTTCTTGACAGATATTTGCCAGGAATTGATTGACTGGTTAAAATATGCAAAGGTCTAATGCTGGTGAGTAGTTCTAAAGTATTTCCACCATTGTATCCTGACTAAAGCGTGGAATGCGAACCAAACATGTGTGGGTCTTATCCCACCAGTATCAAAAGACATACAGATTTATTAAAGGTGCTGTCTAAAGTGAGTGGAGGAAGAATATTCATCAAGTGCTTTTCGTTAACTCAGCTGTAGTATAGCAAGGTACAACGTTTAGAAAACGGACGAGAAACAATGAAAACACAATAAGTATTGGTGGTAGAAGAGGATTACACCTTGACACAGTGAATGCACGGTGAATTTGCTGTCTGCCATTGTGATTTGGTTTCTCCTACAGTTAAAGGGTTCAAACATCCAGCATATTTGGAATTTTCCGACAAGAAGTCATAGCAGTGTTGTCTTTAGGATTTTTGGGGCCAAGCGCAAGACATATTTTGCCCCCCACCTCTTTGTAAAATCTTTGAATGTTATTACACAATTTCTGCGACTCCAAGCCCTCATAATGCCAAACAACCTTTCAGAAATAGGGTTACGGCAAAAACAGAACAGTTGCAATATATCTTTACAGTTCCCTTAAAATGCCACTAGGGATAGATAAACAGACTGCGAGGTAGCAGCAGGCTGAGAGGAGAGAGGTTGAAATATGGAAATACACAGAGTTGAGCCTATATAAAGGTAAAGCTTACTGTCCCAAGGGACCCCTTGATTGAGGTTCCACTGGGCAATTTCCCACTTTGCCAATGCCTTTAAATGTCTCTGAGTTAGAGGTTTCTACATCAACGTGGCTGTATCATCCACCGGGGATGCCTCTTTGGAGGTGAAATAGTCGATGGTCAAGTCTATCTCTGTTGGAGTATTTTACATCAAGGAATTGTAGGTACTTCAAAAGATTCCCTAAATTGGAGATACATTTGCTGGCCCCATATATCTACACTATCTAAAATGCTGGCAGATATCTGATTATGTTATGGGCATCCTGCAAAATCTTCTCTTCTTCTTGGAGCTCGTCCTTTGATTACCACGGGATGACTTTGTTGTGACGTTCATTTTCCTATTTCCTGTTCACTGGCTTGCCTTTCTCTTCTCATGTTTGTCCCTTCCTTGGAGCACAGTCACTTTACCCTGTGTTAGAAACTGAGTCTCTAGTTGGCTGAGGTATACACCCTGTCCAAATAGGGACCACAATCCTAGTCAGAGTAAGTCAGTTACACAACCTAAATTAACCTGTGCTCACCCTTTGGTAGCTTGGCAGAGAGCATTCTGGCTTAACTTAAGACGCAATGTGTAAAGTATTTGTGTAACACACATACACACAGTAACACAATGAAAACAGCACTAAAAGACTCCACTAAGTTTAAGGAAAATCGAGAATATTTATCTGAGTAAAACAAGACCAACACAACAAAAATCTAATCAGTAGAAGTTGAGATATCAATTTTTACATATTAAATGTGAAATAGTGGTTAGAAGTCACTAGCAGTCAAAAGTTTACTTGAGGTCACGAGGGAGCTGTGCAAAGCCAAAGTTAAGGCTGACCGTGATGGAGGGTAGGCCAGCTACAGGACCCAGGCAGGTTCAGCTAAGAAAGTTACATGGATGGAGCCTTGGTCGACATCGAGAATCCACTGCGTTGTCATCGAGTCATGCAAGGGGGGTCCTGCATCATTGTCAAGCTCTGTTGAAGTCAATGAATTGTCATCGAGCCGCACCAAGTGTTGTTGTCAAGCTGCACAGGCTGTAAATCCTAAGTCGTCGAGCAGCCTCTGGGTCAGAGTTGAAGGATGATGTGGCAAAATTTTACATGCACTGGAGGCAATATGTGGGTTTTTTCAGGAATCAGCTGCAGAACTCACTTCTGAGGCCCAGGACTGGAGGGGGGAGCTCAGGCAAGGGTAGGATTCACAGAAGGCAGAATCGAGCAGCACCAGGAGAGTTGCAGGCAGTCTTCGTTGTCTCTGAGCTTGAAGAACAACAGGGGGCAAGCGAACAAGCCCTTGGAGTCACTCTGGGTTCGGAGGACGGGTCAAATCCTTGTTCTCAACAGGACAGAGATTAGCAAGCAGCATGGCACCTCAGCAAAGCAAAGAAGCAGTTCCTTGGAACACTCCAGGCAAATTGGCAATCCTTTCAGCACAGCAGCCTTTACTCCAGCAGAGTTCTTCCCAAGTCCAGTAGTAATCTGATTTCAGGGTGTCGGAGCCCTAGTACTTATACCCAAAAGTGCCTTTGAAGTTGGGGTGACTTCAAAGCAGCTCTTTGAAGTTGACTGGCCCCCCTTTCATCCCAGCCCTGGTTGCAGACTATCACTTGGGGGTAATCAGCCCTTTTTTGTGGGGCTCAGACCACTACCCTTTGAAATGTAATTGTGAGCCCTTCCCATCCTCCCTGCATAGGAAGACCCATCAGTATGCAGATGAATGCAGATGCAGTTGAGTGTCCTGTGTTGTGGCTGCCTGGAGAGAATGCACAAATGTAGCCGTCATGCAGTCCAGTCATGTATTGGAAAAAGGATGTCAGGCACACAGAGCAGTGAGAGCAGAGAAATGCCCACTTTCTAAAAGTGATATTTCTAAAATAGTGATAATAAATCCGAATTCACCAATAGACAGGATTTATCATTACTATACCAATGATATGAAACATGATGCAGCTACTCTTCTCTGATCAGGAATTACAGCTTACAAGTATATTAAGGAATTCATAACTCTGACCTATGAGAGGAGTAGGCCTCACAGTAAAGAAAAATGACTTTCTTTTTTCATTACCAGGACATGTTGAACTTAAATGATAATGTCCTGCCTTTACGTACATAGCACCCTGCCCTATGGGCTACCTAGGGCCTACCTTATGAGTGACATATATAATTAAAAGAGGAGTCGAAGGCTGGGCAGGAGGTTTTAAAGGGCAAGTCAAGGTGGCAGTGAAACTGCACACACATGCTCTGCAGTGGCAGGCTTCAGAAATGTTTACAGGGCTACTTGAGTGGGTGGCACAATCAGTGTTGCAGGCCCACTAGTAGCATTTAATATATAGGCCCTGGATATATAATACACCATGTTACAAGGGACTTAAAAATAAATAAAAATTGCCAGTTGTGGATATACCAATGTTATTGTGTTTAGAGGAGAAGCACATACATGTTAACACTGGTTAGCAGTGGTAAAGTGCTCAAAGTCCTAAGGTCAACAAAAAGATGTATCAAAAACAGGAGGTGAAAGGCAAAAAGTCTAGGGTAAGACCCCCTTGAGGATGCCAGGTCTAACACCCTGGCTATCACCAGTCTATCTCCTTGAGCAGTCTTCTGGATTTCAAGTTAGTGGGCACCAGCAAAATATCCATGGAAGCGTATTCTGGCTTCACAGGATTAATTTCCAAACACGAGTCTGCTTGGAAGTACCTTGGATGCTTCCACTGTCTTACCCCTTCACACAGTTGAAACTCTTGGTATTCTTTGTATTTTCTCATAGAGAGGCAAACTTACTCTCAGTGAGCTGTCTCCACACCACTGTCTCACATTTGCCATTACACATAACAAAAGTCTGTCTGTCTCAATCAGTGATGCATGTGGGTAGGCATTGGCATGGGGTAATGATGTTCTCTAAGAAGATCTGTTCTTAGAACCGTAGTACTCAGTGAAGTGTGAAATGCACAAAATGAGCATGACCATGTGTGACTCTGCCACCTATCTGTAAAAGCTCTCAAGAATGATGGATGGACAGACCTGAGAACATAGACTAAAGTCTCCAGGACTTCATGAAGTTTCACCAGTAACATCTATGGGTATCAAGGGAGGAGGATGTAAGGTTTCCTGCCAAGGTCATGCAGGTGATAGAGACCTCCTTCCAAAGTGGCCTGGCTCAAGCTTCATGGAAACCAAAACCCTTTTACCAAACTGGCATTAAAAAGTAATAGCAGCTCCCTCACCAAATGTTCTATTTTTTGTGGCATGCTGATCCTCTATCCAATGTGGGCCCGCTATTACATTGCCGGGGATGCATGCAACTCTACCAATCCCTTTTTGGGTGTAGACAGCAACCATCGCCATCAAACAGATTTTACCCTCCATTCGCTGCCGAATCCTCACACAAAAGCGCTATTTTTGTGTTCATCCATACAACCAAAGAATATGCATGAACAAACACATATTTAAATAAGAATTTAGCAATTTCATTCTATACATTTACATGCAATTCCAGCACAAGTTAGTTAATCCTACAAATCAAATTTATTGGTTTATTTTGATTAATAAGCCATAAAATCATTAAAAAACAATGATCGTCTGCACAAAAAAACAGTCATAGCGTAGTTGTAAGGCATACAGAAGAATTTCAATTAATAAATACGTCATTACTATTTCTGTAAATTTGATCTAACCTGATCTGCCAAGCCGAATTTGAGAACTTATAGAATGCAAAGGAACAAAAAGATAATTTAGTGCAGTAGCACAATGCACAAGCATCCGTTAACAATATTACACACAGATGTCTGAATAAAAGGAAATTTCATTTCCTTCTCATATAATCATAAAGAGGTAGTATCTCATCTGTTAGGTTAAGTCACAGGTTTCAGTAATTTGTACATGAACTCAATCCCCACAAGCTATGGCACAGATGGGCCAGGCTCAGTTTAAAGAAAAAGTTTAAAGCATGTAGACGTACCAAAACAACTAAAATGGGAACTACATCTCAAAATCCACTCCAATTGATAAAATGGGAGAAAAATGTAATAAGTAATATAACATAAAAAGAACAAAAATACAAGATGGGGAAACAGAGATACAACTTCTTAAAGATTTACCAGGCATAAGCACAAAGAAAACCAAGTACCCAGTGTTAGTTAATAGTTAGAGCAGAACTAGTATGCAATGTCAGGTCTACTACAATGGAACCCCGGTCGGATTTAGCAAGTGGATTGGACCTGGTGAAAGTTTTGAAGTTAAAAGTTTGAAAAACTTTCTAAGTCCCTGTTCATAAAGGGTCTTTGTAATTTCTCTGAAAAAAATGTGTTGACACTGTTTCTAAGTCACAATGCAGAATGGAAATTTGTCATTGTTGGAGAAGAAAAATCCTTCCTGATCAGACTACTGCTGAAATTGTAGTAGCTGTTGTGGATCTGAAGACTAGGTACTTGAAGCAGGTTGCTTCCACTTGCGTCCTAGTGCTTTGAAAGTTCTCATTGAAAATAAGTCCCAGCGTAGAATGGGACATAATTATTTTTCTGAGGTACTGAGGACTTTCAGCAAGATGAAGCTCAAATCCAGTCCTATGCAATGGATCTGCCTCTTGCATACTTTTTCTGGTGGGTCCTTTTTGATGCTCTGGAGGAAAGATTCAAACAGTTTTAAACTTTCTTCTGGTGCCCAAGAAACAACAGGAGTACACTTCTAACTAACCTTCTAAAGCCAAGGAATTCACTTAGAGATTTTCATGGTGTCAGCCAGAGGCCAAAATCAGGGTGCATTCCAGGTACAGTTCATACTAGTTAAATGGACACTTAACCGCTTCTGTGCCGCAAACTTAATGGTTACATCCTGCGGCACAGTGCTCCTGTGCCGAGGACGTAACCATTATGTCCTCGGCCAGGAGCCCGGAGGGAAGCCCTTCCCCTTCCACCCTCAATCTCCCCAAGCCCCCCCACCCCGTGACGTCAGCGCGCGATCGCGTGCTGACCTCACAGAGGCCGCCTCCCATCACGCTGCAAGCTCAGCTTCCAGCGCGATCAAAGGAGAAATGCAAAAGCATTTCTCTTCCGATCATGTGATGGGGGCCTGAGAGGCTTCAAAGGGAAGGGAAGGAATTTCCTTTCTTTTGAAGTCTCTCTGAGCATTTTAGCAGCGGGATTGTGAAGCGATCTAGACACTAGGGATATTATTTTGTTAGGAAATTGGCATAAGGGGAGCGACCCCTTAGGCAAGGGTCATTCCCCAGGGGGGCATTTTTTTTCAAGGCCTATTCTGTCCCCCCCCCCCTTTTGTTTTTGTTTTTGTTTTTTTTTGTTTTTTTTAGAGGTGGGGTGCGGCCCCTTAGGCAAGGGTTGCTCCCCTATGGGGCAAAGGGCAAATTATATTTAGGCCATTCCTGCCCCCCTTGGGGGCAGATTGGCCTATTTTTATGATGCCAATCTGCCTCCAAGGGGGGCAGAAACCACTAGACACCAGGAAGTTTTTTTCTAACGCAAATTTCACGCAAGGGGAGCGACCCCTTAGGCAAGGGGAGCGACCCCTTAGGCAAGGGTCACTCCCCTGGGGGGCAAATTTATTTTAGGCCATTTCTACCCCCCTGGGGGGCATATCAGCCTATTTTAATTAGGCCAATCTGCCCCCAAGGGGGGCAGAAACCACTAGGCACCAGGGATTTTTTCTTTTTGTTGTTTTACAGATGGGGAGCGACCCCTTAGGCAAGGGTCGCTCCCCTGGGGGCGGGAATTGTATTTAGGCCATTTCTGCCCCCATGGTATCAGATCAGCCAATTTTTGCTACGCCAATCTGCCCCCAAGGGGGGCAGAAACCACCAGACACCAGGGATCTTTCTTTTTTTGTATCAATTCCATACAATGGGAGCGACTCCTTAGGCAAGGGTTGTTTCCCTGGGGGGCTAATTTATTTTAGGCTGATCTGCCTCCCTGGGGGGCAGATCAGCCTATTTTAATTAGGTCGATATGCCCCCAAGGGGGGCAGAAACCACTAGGCACCAGGGATTTCTTTTTGCGCCAATTTCACGCAAGGGGAGAGACCCCTTAGGCAGGGACTTTGGGACGCTGCCATGTAGAAAACTCCACAAGACCCAGACACATCTGTAAACTAAACATCTGGGTGATTCCAGGGTGGTGTGCTTCACAGGCACCCACACCATTTTCTTACCCACAATACCCGGCAAACCTCCAACTTTGCTGGAAATCACACATTTTTCCAACATTTTTGAGATGGAACCTTCCGGAATCTGCAAGAATCCTCAAAATTCCTACCACCCAGCATTGTCTCATCTATACTGATAAAAATTCTGCTGCACTTGTCAGCCTAGAAAAGTTTTTTTTTCAAACTTCCCTTTTGGACCTGCTTTGGTTCCCACTCAATTTCGACATGTTTTTGGCTCTTCCCTGTCACAAGCACTTGGTCCACCTACACAAGTGAGGTACCATTTTTATTAGAAGACTCGGGGGAACGCTGGGTGGAAAAAGTACTTTTTTGGCCATATTTTGAGGTTTGCAAAGGATTCTGGGTTACAGAACCTGGTGAGAGCCCCAGAAGTCACCCCATCTTGGATTTCCCTAGGTGTCTAGTTTTAAAAACTGCACAGGTTTGGTAGGTTTCCCTAGGTGCCGGCTGAGCTAGAGGCCAAAATCCATAGCTATGCACTTTGCAAAAAACAGGTATGTTTTCTTTGGGAAAATGTGTTGTATCCACGTTGTGTTTTGGGGCATATCCTGTCGCAGGCGCTAGGCCTACCCACACAAGTGAGGTACCATTTTTATCGAGAGACTTGGGGGAACGCTGGGTAGAAGGAAACTTGTGGCTCCTCTCAGATTCCAGAAATTTCTGTCACCGAAATGTGAGGAAAAAGTGTTTTTTTGGCAAAATTTTGAGGTTTGCAAAGGATTCTGGGTTACAGAACCTGGTGAGAGCCCCACAAGTCACCCCATCTTGGATTCCCCTAGGTGTCTAGTTTAAAAAAATGTGCAGGTTCGGTATGTTTCCCAAGGTGCCAGCTGAGCTAGAGGCCAAAATCCACACCAAGAACTTTGCAAAAAACAGGTCGGTTTTCTTTGGGAAAAATGTGATGTGTCCACGTTGTGTTTTGGGGCATATCCTGTCGCGGGCGCTAGGCCTACCCACGCAAGTGAGGTACCATTTTGATCAGGAGACTTGGGGGAACGCTGGGTGGGAGGAAATTTGTGGCTCCTCTCAGATTCCAGAACTTCCTGTTGTTGAAATGTGAGGAAAAAGTGTTTTTTTGGCCACATTTTGAGGTTTGCAAAGGATTCTGGGTAACAGAACGTGGTGACAGCCCCACAAGTCTCCACAAGTTGGATTCCTCTAGGTGTCTAGTTTTCACAACTGCACAGGTTTGGTAGGTTTTCCTAGGTGCCGGCTGAGCTAGAGGCCAAAATCTACAGCTAGGCACTTTGCAAAAAACAGGTCTGTTTTCTTTGGGAAAATGTGATGTGTCCACGTTGTGTTTTGGGGCATATCCTGTCGCGGTCGATAGGCCTACCCACACAAGTGAGGTACCATTTTTATTGGGAGACTTGGGGGAACGTTGGGTGGAAGGAAATTTGTGGCTCCTCTCAGATTCCAGAACTTTCTGTCACCGATATGTGAGGAAAAAGTATTTTTTGGGCCAAATTTTGAGGTTTGCAAAGGATTCTGGGTAACAGAACCTGGTGAGAGCCCCACAAGTCACCCCATCTTGGATTCCCCTAGGTGTCTAGTTTTCACAACTGCACAGGTTTGGTAGGTTTTCCTAGGTGCCGGCTGAGCTAGAGGCCAAAATCTACAGCTAGGCACTTTGCAAGAAACACATCAGGTTTCAATGTAAAAATGTGATGTGTCCATGTTGCGTTTCCTGTAGCGAGCATTAGGCCTACTAGTGCAAATGAGGTACCATTTTTATCGGGAGACTTGGGGGAACACAGAATAGCAAAATAAGTGTTATTGCCCCTTGGCTTTCTCTACATTTTTTCCTCCCAAATGTAAGACAGTGTGTAAAAAAGACATCTATTTCAGAAATGCCCTGTAATTCACATGCTAGTATGGGCACCCTGGAATTCAGAGATGTGCAAATAACCACTGCTTCTCAACACCTTATCTTGTGCCCATTTTGGAAATACAAACGTTTTCTTGATCCCTATTTCTCATTTTTTATATTTCACCAAATTAATTGCTGTGTGCCCGGTATACAATGAAAACCTGTTGCAAGGTGCAGCTCCTTTATTGGCTCTGGGTACCTAGAGTTCTTGATGAACCTACAAGCCCTATATATCCCGTAACCAGAAGAGTCCAGCAGACATAACGATATATTGCTTTTGAAAACATGACATTGCAGGAAAAAGTTACAGAGTAAAACGTGGAGAAAACTGGCTGTTTTTTTTACCTCAATTTCAATATTTTTTTATTTCAGCTGTTATTTTCTGTAGGAAACCCTTGTAGGATCTACACAATGACCCCTTGCTGAATTTAGAATTTTGTCTACTTTTCAGAACTGTTTAGTTTCTGGGATCCATCATTGGTTTCACACCCATTTCTGTCACTAACTGGAAGGAGGCTGAAAGCACAACAAATAGTAAAAATGGAGTATGTCCCAGTAAAATGACAAAATTGTGTTGAAAATTGGGGTTTTGTGATTCAAGTCTGTCTGCTCCTAAAAGCTGGGAAGATGGTGATTTTAGCACCGCAAACCCTTTGTTGATGCCATTCTCAGAGGAAAAAAACCACAAGCCTTCTTCTGCAGCCCTTTTTCAATTTTGTTTTGAAAAAAACTAAATTTTAACTGTATTTTGGCTAATTTCTTGGTCTCCTTCAGGGGAACCCACAAAGTCTGGGTACCTCTAGGATCCCTAGAATGTTGGAAAAAAAGGACGCAAATTTGGCATGGGTAGCTTATGTGGAGAAAAAGTTATGAGGGCCTAAGCGCGAACTGCCCCAAATAGCCAAAAAAAGGTTCGGCACAGGAGGGGAAAAGGCAGTGAAGGGGTTAAAAGACCTCTTGTAGCTTGTTGTGTACATAAAGCCACATATGTGGTCAGCCTATTGACCCTTGAAGTCCACATCTTTGTCTTGGGTACAAGTGGGAGTAAGTACATCCCTTTGGTTCCCCTTGCATGTCTCAAACAGCAGATTCGGGGGGTCATTCTGACCCCCGCCGGCGGCGGAAGCCGGCGGCCTGGAGGGAACCGCCAGAAGACCGTACCGCGGTCAAAAGACCGCGGCGGTCATTCTGACTTTCCCGCTGGGCTGGCGGGCGACCGCCAAAAGGCCGCCTGCCCGCCCGCCCAGCGGGAAAGCACCAGCAACGAGGATGCCGGCTCTGAATGGAGCCGGCGGAGTTGCTGGTGTGCGACGGGTGCAGTTGCACCCGTCGCAATTTTCAGTGTCTGCCAAGCAGACACTGAAAATCTCAATGGGGCCCTGTTAGGGGGCCCCACGACACTCGTTCCCGCCATCCTGTTTCTGGCGGTGAAAACCGCCAGAAACAGGATTGCGGGAAGGGGGTCGGAATCCCCATGGCGGCGCTGCTTGCAGCGCCGCCGTGGAGGATTCCCTGGGACAGCGGGAAACCGCTGGTTTCCCTTTTCTGACCGCAGCCTTACCGCCGCCGTCAGAATTGCCCCAGAAGCACCGCCAGCCTGTTGGTGGTGCTTCCGCCACACTCTGCCCTGGCGGTTTTCAACCGCCAGGGTCAGAATGACCGCCTCAGTCCTTACATTATTACATAGGTCTAGAATGTGTTCTGAGCATCGTCCATTGGGGTGCCACATTTATGCCTGGCACCAGCTAGTGGTGGGGGTGACTCCTTCCCTAACTAATGGAGTCAAAGTTTTAATGGCAGCCCTACCCACTTTTGCAGCAGTTTCCTTATTCCCAAATTCTAAGATGGGGAAACCCTTCTCCCCTTGTGCCAAGACTGTGTGACTACCCAGTGGCATGACCCACATAATGAGCAGTCACTTCCTCTGTGGTCACTCAAAACAAAGTCTGAGGTAGTTTTCTTCCACTGGGTTCGGTTTCAGCCTTACTATAAGGACCAAGGGTGGGTGTTTCGAGCTGTGTATTGACATTTGTGTGTGACGCAGCAGGCCCTTTTTTAAGTTAAGTTAATCTAGTTTGTGGGCCTTCTTCTGACTGGGTCTTCCGGCCAGGGGAAGAAAACACTTCCCCACTCCCTGGCTATTGTCCCTGCTCTGTCATCTGTTTTCACTCCTTATGGTCAGGTATTTGTTTGACATCTGTTGGAGAACTAATGCAGATTAGCCTCCAGGAGCTTGAGGCAGGGAGAAGTTAATGTTCTAAAAGTTACTTTTCCTAACTATATATGAAAACTCCAACATCACTATTGAAATGGGCTTTTAATAAATGTTAAAAAGAGTGGTTGAATTGTTTTTCTAGTTGGTCCCAAACAACATTTTTATTTTAAAATGTACTTTAGTTGTTTCATAGGACAGCCATGGCCGTTGCTAGTGAAAATAGCTTCACACTTCAAATTTCTACATGTCCCACTTTTAAATACCATGCACCATAGTTGGTGGGATACAAGGCCTGCAAAGGGGTGACATTCATTTTAAAAAGCAAGGTTTATCCCCTGTCAAAAGGGCTATTTTTCACAGGTGGGGCTGCAGGTTTAAACTATAACAGCCAGGCTACAATGATATGCATGAAGCCATGTTTTCCTTTTCACACTAGTGGATGGCACAACAAGTGTGGAAGTCCACATGTGATATTTACCTTTCTGTGCTATACATGGTTTGTCAGAACCCCATACTCTGGGGTTAAAAGAATGTTAAATACGCCAATTAGGAATTAGCCAAGTTAAGCCTGCTTAGGGGGTCAGAGCACATGTAATAGGTCCTAGATAATATTGTCCCAGTGCACTGAGTCAAAAACACAGTAGCTTAGCCCTAAACAATGGAGGAGACCATACAAATTTGGGGTACATTCTCAGAATATCTCTTCCAATAATCTTATCAGAGCAGCATGTCTGTCTCAACAAACTATCAGTGGAGAGCTGACTCTGAGAGCAGTCTAGATTACAGCATTGTCTCTTTGTGTTTTTAAACCCAGGGAGAAACCAATACCCTCTCTTGAAAGAAGACCTCTCAAGGTGTCTAAGAATACTACTCCATCAGGTTTAGTGGGATGGTGTATCCACAACAACAGAGGTTTTAGTAGTGCATGATAGGAAACATCTAAAATACCTGGCTGCTTCTGTAGCTGCCAGGCAGCAGTAGTTTGAGGGAGCAAAAATACATTTGTATTTTCAGCTGTGGTCAATCATTTTGCTTCTCACAGACCTCACAGTTCAGCCACCTATAGTAAACTACTAATTAACCTAGCATCATAAACTGTTATGGTGACTGAGAAAGCACAGGTGCCAAACCTCTGGTTAAAGATTTCAGACCCACAGCAGGTGAATTTAATATATTTGTCTATTTTTACCTGCTAAATCCATTTGTCAAATGCAGCAAACCAATGCCCCAAATAGTTGAATTTTCCAAATTGAGCAGTAGCACCTCAATTAAGACAGAGGGCCGTATTACAACTTTGGAGGAGGTGTTAATCCGTCCCAAAAGTGACTGTAAAGTGACGGATATACCACCAGCCGTATTACGAGTCCATTATATCCTATGGAACTCGTAATACGGCTGGTGGTATATCTGTCACTTTGCCGTCACTTTTGGGACGGATTAACACCTCCTCCATAGTTGTAATAAGGCCCAGAATCTCTTTCTTTGTTTTTGCTTGGCTCACACAACCAATATCTTACATTTCGGTGCATTGATAGGTCGGAATTCCATACAAAACATTTTTAACAAAGCTAGGAGCATCTCTTCTCAATTTTTTGTGTGGACATATACATGTGCATCATTCTCATATAAATGGAGGGAAACAATATGTTTTCCCAATCTTGGCACACCAATTATATTCCCTTTAAGGGCAACATCTAGACTGTATATGAAAACATCATAAAGAAAGTGGGAGAGAGGGCAGCCTTCACAAAACCTTTTTGAGAATGCTAAATCCTTTGTGAAGCTCCTATCCTGACCAAAGGGGACACATGTCATAGGATGTCAATGTAATAGTCTGAATAGCTCAATCAAGCAGGATCAAACCTCAATGTTTTAATAACATTTGTCAACTTGGGTCTGTTCATGAGATCAAAGACAGATTTTAAGTCGTGAAATACAAGAGGAATGGTCTAATGTTTCAAGTCAATATATTTCATAAAGTTAGATTGTAGCTGAAATGCCTTTTCTATAGTTTACATGCTCTTGCAAACCCCAGTCTTTACATTGATCAAGATCATGTGCTCAGCAGCTCTTTCTGGAAGAATCAGCAGGACTAATCTTCCCAAATATTGCTCAAATCTGAGTCACCTTTCACATATGCAAAAAGATGAGAATGCTATGATGACCACACATCTGAAAATAGTAAAACAATAAGTGATGGAAGTTGGAAATTCACACCTGGACTCCGGTAATGTCCATAGAAAGAAGTAGGCAGGTCCTCACTTGGTACACATCACCCTGTCACCGTGGGAGAAAGATACCCACTCTGGAATTACCATAATGGAAGACTAATATTAAAGAGTACCGAAGCACACTGAAATAGCGTTGAATCTAATAATCAAAAGGTAGTCATTCTTTAAAGTAATGCTTTATTCTCCTAATTGCCAGAAGAAATGTTCAAGAATTGTTGTACATGTATAGGTCCCCACACACCAAAGCAGCTGACACGTGTTTCATCCCTTGGAATTTTTCTATGCCTTAGGTAAAAAACTGCAGTTAGAGTAGAAATGGAACACCAAATTCAATCATCAATTGCAACAAAGTGGATTAAATCCTTAGCATGTTGGATACATCAAGTCATGAAACAGAGTCTATCATAAGGAAACTGGCCATGATACGCCTAATATGTAGCAGCTACACAATGTCCCAAGTCGAGTAAGTGAGGGCCCTCACTTACATGACTTGGGACACGGTGTTGCACTTTGTCACAGCTGATGATTGAATTTGCTCTGCCTTTCACCAGGCATCCATAATACTCAAAATGTCAGACCGATGGAAGCAGTAAAGCAGAAATCTCTGAAAAACGTTTGGGCACTTTGGTTCCAGCAGTTATCTCTCAGGTTTCAAACTAGAATATCATTCACTTCAAAGTGAATAGGACTATGGTTGGTGCAAAGCTTTCATATATTCCACAGCACTGTACACTTTTAATCTATTTCCAATGTGAGCTTTCTGATGTGACGTGAATTCATTTATTTATTTCTAAAAGTTATAGAGCACAACCCTAGCCACAGGTGCAGTGGGGTTCTTTAAAGATAATAGATACAGATACATTATAAAAACAAGTATTAGTCACATAACATCTCTGATTACCTCAAAGGAATGAAACTAAGAGGATATCTGTGATATTTCTACAAAAAGTCAGAAGATTAACAATTGTCCTTATACCTTTGGGTTTTTGGATCCATAGTTTTGGCATGAGGCATGAGAAAGTCTGTTTGGCAGTTTTCATCTTCTTTGATGATGAGATTTCTTAAGTTAGTCTTTCCTTCCCTCTTGTTATACATTTATCCCCCAGTGGTGTTTAGTTTTTCTTGCAGGTATCCTTGTAGACCTGAGTGCACAGCTTTGTGAAATGGGCAAGCAATCTTGATGGTGGACAGGCTTCAACTACAGGGCCGTTTAGATTAATACATGGGCTAAGTGAGAAATTCCCTAGCCCCCTGTCTTCAAAAGTGCCATTTGTAAATATCACTAGGACAATCAGAAGGCGATCTGTAACAGCAATAAAGGGTTGCACAAAACAAATTATTTCTCAGTTTGACAGCTGGGCAGGCAGTTTTCAAAGAAGCAGTGAGTGCATGCCTACTCAGCCCAACTTTAACACTTGTACTCTCAAGCAGTTGGAGGTAATAATTCAAAAAAGATTTCTGCCTCATGCCTCCCTTCTTCCTTCACCACACCTGTTGCACCCCACCCCCGTTTTAACCTCCCTCTCTGTACCTTGCTTTACATCTTTACCTCCCTACCCCCTTTCTGTGTGTCTTAATTCCCTTCCACACCTATTCCAACCTTACACTCTCTCAACATACTTTGCCTAAAGCCACCTTCTCTCATTAACCTACATCTCTCTCTTCCTCTCTGGTGGCCTACATATATATTTCAACTTCTTTATCATTATGCTCTACCTCAGCTCTCTACATCACTCTTCTTTCTTCAGAGCACTGCTCTATTAATATCTCACCTTCTTTAACCTCTCTACCATATACTTCAACATTGTCCTCAATATCATCTTTCTTTTTAACTCACTCTTCTCTCTTTCTATCACTCTGTTTGTGAACTCTGTCTCAGACCACTCTCTACCTTGTTTTTTTCTACCTCACATCTCCTTGCCTCATCTCTCACTCTCTAACTCATCCTTCTATTTTTCACATACTACCTAAAGTTTTCCTCACCATTACTTTGCTGTCTTGCCTTTGTTCTCTTTCTATCTATCTACCTAAATTCTCTCTACAACACCTCTCTGACACCTTTCTCCTTTCTCGCTGCCTCTCTTTCAGTTTTTCCACCTCTTTCTCTATGTCCTTACTTCCTCTCTTTCCATATGTGCCTCCTTTTCAATTTCACCTCACTCTCTCTAGTACACCTGTCTGTCTCTACATTTCTACATCATAACTCTACTTCACCATATCTCCCACTACTAATGTATCTTCCCCTTTCTGTCTTCCACCCATCATCTCATCTGTGCCTCTCTTTATTACCTTTTGCACCTGTCTTTCTTCCCTTCATCCCTCTCCTCCTACCTTTTACTCCACCTCATTACTCTTATTGCTTGACCAGTTGTTCTATGCCTTTTCTTACGTCACTCCTCTCTCTACCTCACCACTCTATCTATACGTCTCTTAATATCTAACATATTTTCCTGTCTACTGCTACCTTTCTCCAACTCACCTCTTGTTTTAGTTTACCTCTCTCTCTTCCCCACCCCTTGATGTATCCTATCATTCTCCATTTCTCTCCATTTCCTTCTCCTTATCTTGACCTCGCTCTACGTGACTCCAGAACTGTACTTATCTCTCTACCTCTCTTTCTTTACCTCTGTCTTCTTAATTCATCTTTATATTTTTCTCACCACGTTCAAACTCTCCCGTTATACTACATTTCTCCCTCTCGTGCCTATCTATTTATTTTGCTCCCTTTCTTCACCTTTCTTGCTGTACCACTATCTTTACCTCTATGTTCTCTTATATCCTGCCCCCATTTCTCTTATTAAGGCTAGATGGAGGTGCTATATGTCTAGAGACGTGTCCATTTACAAATAGGAGAGGAGCACTGCAGGGGAAGACAATTAAGGATAATATTATCAGCTTTCACCCTATGAGTGGTGAAAACCTTGGACCAGTGTTTCTCTCCATCAGCAAGAATGCAAGTTGTGGACAGGGATGTATGTGTGATTAGAAATATCCAGCAATTAAGTGCTATGTGCATATGTCATATTTTAATATCTTGTTCCAAGCACAAAAAGAGATGGGTTTATCAATGCTTTTTCAATCTTTCTTTTGGTGTCATCCATCTTGCGAATGCCAGGCAGTTTCTGAACATTTATCGGATAGGGCCCGCTTAGGTGACAATGAGTAATACATTGAAAGTTCTACTGAAGAAGGGGTCCAAAAACATATGTCTTGCCAAGGTCCCCTACAAATCGTGAGCACTGTTCAAGAGGAAAGGGGTGGAGTTGTTTCAATATTGGTGTTTTATGGCCTGCTTTTCTTGCAATTACATACCATTACATCAAACCGGCTAACAGTAAGGTCAGTGTCTCTATTATATATTTTCATATTAAGCCGATAACCAAAAAGAACCTGTTAGACCTGACAGCCTTAAGGTGGTCACCCCTAACTTTTTGCCTGCCTCCCTCCACTTTTTGGACACTCTTTTTGCTGGTTTTAGGACTCTGCGCAATTTACCACTGCTAACCAGTGCTAAAGTGCATATGTTCTCTCCCTTAAAACATGATGGCATTGGATCATACCCAACTGGCTCATTTAATTTATTTATAAATCCCTAGTAAAGTGCACTATATGTGCCTAGGGCCTGAAGATTTAATGCCACTAGTGGTCCCGCAGCAATGTTTGTGCCATCCATTTAAGTAGCCCTTAACCATGTCTCAGGCCTGCCATTGCAAGGACTGTGTGTGACGTTTCACTGCCAATTCGACTTGGCAATTAAAAGTACTTGCCAAGCCTAAAACTCACCTTTTTCTACATATAAGTCACCCCTAAAGTAGGCCCTAGGTAACCCACAGTAGTTTATATGTCCTAGTAGTATAAAACTTCTAAATTCATTTTGCACTGCTGTGAGGCCTACTCCTTTCATAGGCTAACATTATGGCCACCTTCATATACTGTTTGAGAGGTAGCTTCTGATCTGAAAGGAGTAACAAGGTCATATTTAGGATGGCCAGAATGGTAATACAAAATCCTGCTGACTGGTGAAGTTGGATTAAATATTATTATTTAGAAATGCCACTTTTAGAAAGTGAGCATTTCTCTGCACTTAAATCCTTCTGTGCCTTACAACCCATGTCTGGCTAGGCTTAGTTGACAGCTCCCTTGTGCATTCACTCAGACAAACCCCAAACACAGGATGCTCAGACACACTTGCATACATCTGCATTTTGAATGGGTCTTCCTGGACTGGGAGGGTGGAGGACCTGACACTTATATGTCAATGGACAGTAGCCTGCCCTCACACAAAGGACTGCCACACCCCCTACTGGGACCCTGGCAGTAGGATGGAGCTGAAAGGGAACCTTGTGAACTTCTAAGCCACTCTTTGAAGTCTCCCCCACTTCAAAGGCCCGTTTAGGTATTAAAACAGGGCCTCTGCCCCTACCAACTCAGACACTTCCTGGAGAAGAACCTAAACAAGAACCTGCAACCTGCCCAGAAGAACTGCCTGGCTGCCCAAAGGACTCACCTGACTGCTTTTCTGAGAGGGACTGCTGCCTTGCTGTTGCTCCTGCTGCCTTGCTGCTCTCTGGCTGTGCTGAAGAAGAGCTCTCCAAGGGCTTGGATAGAGCTTGCCTCCTGTTCCCTGAAGGACCAAAAAGACTTCATTCCTGCAAAAAGAACTCTCCGTGCAGCAAAAATCAATGCACAGCCTGTCAGAAAACGACGCACAGGCTGCATCGTGTGAGAAAATCACTGCACACCAAACCAGAACGACGCAGCCTGACTTTGCAAGGAGAAGATCGATGCAGCGCCAGCATAGCGACTGGAAGTTTAATGCACAGCCCACTGGATCAACGCAAAGCCAAGCAGGAGCGACGCAGCCTGACTTCCTGAGAGGAATCGACACAGCGCCTGCCATGCGGTAGAAATATTCACCCACCGGATCGACGTAGCCTCTGTGACTTTGTTTTGCCAGCACCAGATTTCAACGCATCATCCCCGGGGCGTCCGAAAACCCTGCAACCCAAAGAGGATCCAAGTCAACGCGCCAGAAATCGACACAAAGCCTTCCCTGAGTGAAAAATAAATGAAGCATCGCTGTGTGGAGCACGAGAAATCGACGCACACCTTCCTGTTTTCCTCGCATATCCTCCCCTGTGGTTCCTTGCAGAGATTTTGAATAAAAACCAGGTACTTTATGCTTGCAAGAGACATTGTTGCTAAAAGACACCTTATATAATTTTTACAGTGATATTTCAACATATACTTATTGCATCCTAATCGTTTTGACCTGCATCTTCTAAGATAAATATGATATATGTTTCTAAACACTGTGTGATGTATTTTTGTGGTGTTCTACTGTGTTATTGCATGATTTATTGCACACATACTTTACACATTGCCTTCTATGTTAAGCCTGGAAACAAAAACACAGCCAGGGCACTCCGAGTAATAAGTCCACAATGAAGAAAGATGCAGATTTCTTTATTTCCTTATGTTGAGAAATACCAAAACAATGTTCTGAGAAGAATCGAATCAATGTTCAAAGAACAGCCAACAGGTGTTTTGTCCAAACAGACTTTTTCAAGGCTGAAACCAGGGAAAGATGGAATTTCTTACAAATTACAGAACTACCATCCAATAGGTGTAAAAACATCACAAAGCAAAACGGTTGGTTGACAGTAGAATAAAGGAAACTGTTTTACAGGATATAGCACTGCTAGAAAAGGATATAAATGGCATAGATTCACCCGATACCAAAGAAAACATTTTTAACATTCTTAAGGAGGTCTTACAAAAACATCAGCTGTACATTAAAGATAAAAAACTTCGTAAACTTAGGAGAGATGACAATGACTATAAAAATGGCAGTGTTTTTACTTTTGCACGGAAATATGACAATACAAAACTGGACAACAGTAGGGAGTTCACAACTAAGAAAGACCTTCCTTCTTCCAGTATCACGACTAGTGATACGGATGTATCCAGCATCTCTAGCGGTACTCGCGAGGACATGAGGGACCAAGCACAACTGCCCTCTTCCTCACATAGGTCACCTTTTTTATTAGAACTGGAGAGATATCATAAGGGCCAAAAACAACTACAGAGGAGGGAAGAAGTACCCATAAGGCCACCAGGCGGGGAAAACACAAATCCAAACGTAAACAGAAAACCGGAGGCTGTCACCACACGTTCGACAACCCGCAATGCACAACAATGACTGATGACTCTGCCTCTATGAGACATACCATTTCAATTGTCAACATCTCATCTGTGATCCTGAATCCCGACCAAATTAACATCCTCAAAAAAGGTCTAGGGTTTGTACCCACCACATTACCTGACTTTACGTACCCCTGGAAGCACTGCCAGCCTGTTGGTGGTGCTTCCGTCCTTTTAGCCCTGGCGGTCTCGGACCGCCAGGGTCAAAATTACCCCCTTTGTAATTGATTCTTTCTATAATAAAATGACCAGTGCTCTTTATCATATGGAGGAACAATATCTGTTGGGACACAAGACCATTTTTTCGCATAACATAACTCAAGCGGAAAAACAGGCTCTACACTCTCTTGGGACTTGTAGTGAGATTGTGATCAAGGAGGCCGATAAGGGAGGGAACATTGTTATTATGGACAGATCAGACTATGGGGGTCATTACAACATTGGCGGTATCAGGCGCTTACCGCCGTGCAGAAGACCGCCAATATACCGCCGCGGCCGTGGTAGACCGCCACAGCCATTATGACACACATCACGGAATCCGCCGAAATTCAGACACCCACACAATACCGCCACACCAAAGGTCAGCGAGAAACTGGCGGAAACACATCCTCCACCTCCATGCCAACAGAAACACGCCCATGCCATTACGACCCACGAATCCACGCGGCGGTCTTTCAACCGCGGTAGTCCATTGGCGGTACACACCGCCGCGCTCAAAATACACACACAGCTCCAAAACACCGCCACATTGTACAATTCCAAATACACACACCTGACACACATACACACACCACTCCTACACATCCAATACAATATAAAAAACACACCCACATCACCCACAAACCCCTACGACCCAAAAATTCAGAGAGAAGGCCAGAGAGACAGCACAGAACAGACAACCCCATCACACAGAGGCACACAACACCATCATCGACGCAACATCCAAGCACAAAACACCACATACCACTACACTCACCACACTCATCAACACATACACCACCCCACACATCACCTACACCACCCCATGTCACGCCAAAGACACCCCCCCTTCTCCGAGGAGGAGCTCAGGGTCATGGTGGAGGAAATCATCCGGGTAGAGCCACAGCTATTTGGCTCACAGGTACAGCACACATCCATAGCCAGGAAGATGGAGCTATGGGAAAGAATAATGTACAGGGTCAACGCTGTGGGACAGCACCCAAGAAATAGGGAGGACATCAGGAAGAGGAGGAACGACCTACGGGGGAAGGTGCGTTCCACGGTATCCAGGCACCACATCCCGGTACAGAGGACTGGCGGCGGACCCCCACCTCCTCCCCCACAACTAACAACATGGGAGGAGCAAGTCTTGTCCATCTTGCATCCTGAGGGCCTCAGAGGAGTCGTTGGAGGAACGGACACTGGTAAGTCTAATCTTAACCATCATACCTTACCTGCATGATATCACACACCCCCACCATCACACCCTCCCCTATCACCCCAAATCCTCACCTATCTACCCATGACACCAACCACCCATCCCAACCCCAAGACCTGCATGACATAACTAAGCATGAACACCCATCACCAAAGCATGCCCACTGCACAGACCCACAACACCCCCCAACCATCAGCACACAAGCCCCCACACAGGAATGCCTGCACTGGGGTTCACGAACACCCAACAGTTGCACTCCATGAAACACACACATGCAATAATCATGTACTTATACCCCCGCAGGAAACCGAAGGAACGTCACCACACCAGAGGGTCCAGACAACACCACTCCACCCCCAGAAGAGGCCCACAGTGACGACAGCAGCTCTGCCCCACTGGATCTTGATGACCAGGCTGGACCATCGTGGGCCTCAGGACAGTCGGTTCCCCTTGCCCAGCCACAGCCCAACACCGAGCTTACACCCTCTGGTAACACCAGCACAGCACCCACCCAGCGGGCCCAAACCTCCCTACCCAGGACAGGTCAATCAGCGGTGTGTCCACCACTACAGGGCACCCGGGCTAACCCACCACCCCAACAACAACAGGGACCTGGGGGCAGTGGTAGTGGGCACACGGTCCAGGGGACGGAGGCACACGAACACAGGGGAACTGGGAGGGCTGCTGTGTGATAGAGGGAGGACAGGTCAAGGGAACCAACTCTCAACGAGGCCCTCTCCTCCATCATGGGAGCATACCACCACTCCGAGGAGACGATGGCCACGGTCCTGGACAAGTTGCAGGAGACCCTGCATCTGCAGGAGGAACAATATTTGGGGTTCAGGGAGGAGCTCAGGACCATCAGCTCCGCCCTGGGCACCATCGTAGGGGTGCTGACGGACATTCAAAAGACATTGAGGGACACTGTGGCACTCCAAGGGGCCCCTGACACTAGCCACGACGATGAAATGCCCACCACCTCCGCTAGCGCTAGTGGACAGGACGCCCCGCCACAGGACCAACACACCAGCACCCCATTCCCTGCAGACGGACAACCACCACACAAGCGGGCACTGAGATCCAGGAACAGGACAGAGCAAGATGGCAAGACCCCCGCCAGGAAATAAGACCACCGTGATTGTCCCTCCCCTGTCCCACTTTGTTACCCTGTCCAAATCTGAACTGACCTAGCTCCACTTCCAATGCCCAGATGAGCAATGTACCTGTGAGACTAATAGACTGGACTCTGCCATGGACATTCCTCCACCATCACCCATCACCAGTTTACAACCCCCCTTCATTTTTTGAGCACTTAAATAAACACCCTTGAAACACTAAAAACAAATGGAGTCAGTCTATGATTTGTAAATCTGTATTATAAATTACAGTTTCATAATGGGTTACCCATTGGAAGGCTAACATACCTATGTCACACATCACAAGCCCTTCAAGGATGCAAACAGTTGACATGTAGGTTACCACACTTGTGAAACTGAAATGGAAGGGTACAACTCAATTAACAAATAGTGAGTGAAATGTAGGTACAGGATAGAGGTAGATGTGTGAAAGTTAATGTAATGGTAAAAATGAAAATGTTCTCACCTGTGTCTCACTGGAAATATTGCTGTATGACTGACTCCCTGTTGTCGTTTTCGTCTTCCTCAGCTTCATCCTCATCACTGTCCACAGGCTCCACAGACTCCACAGACTCCACAGCTGCCACAACACCGTCATCTGGATCATCCTCCTGCAGAAAAGGCACCTGGCGTCGCAATGCCAAGTTATGGAGCATGGAGCAGACGATGATGATGTCGCACACCTTCTTCGGTGAGTAGAATAGGGACCCACCTGTCATATGGAGGCACCGGAACCTGGCCTTAAGGAGACCGAAGGTTTGTTCGATAACCCTCCTAGTCCGCCCATGGGCCTCATTGTAGCGTTCCTCTGCCCTGGTCCTGGGATTCCTCACTGGGGTCAATAGCCAGGAAAGGTTGGGGTAACCAGAGTCCCCCAATAGCCATACACGGTGCCTCTGGAGTTCACCCATCATATCAGGGATGCTGCTATTCCGCAGGATGTAGGCGTCATGCACTGAGCCAGGGAACATAGCATTTACCTGCGAGATGTACTGGTCTGCCAAACAGACCATCTGGACATTCATTGAATGATAACTCTTCCTGTTCCTGTACACCTGTTCAGTCCTGCGGGGGGGACCAGAGCTACATGGGTCCCATCAATGGCACCTATGACGTTGGGGATATGTCCAAGGGCATAGAAGTCACCTTTCACTGTAGGCAAATCCTCCACCTGAGGGAATATGATGTATCTCCTTACGTGTTTCAGGAGGGCAGACAACACTCTGGACAACACGTTGGAAAACATAGGCTGGGACATCCCTGATGCCATGGCCACTGTTGTTTGAAATGACCCACTTGCAAGGAAATGGAGCACTGACAGCACCTGCACGTCAGGGGGGATTCCAGTTGGATGGCGGATTGGTGACATCAGGTCTGGCTCCAACTGGCTACATAGTTCCTGGATTGTAGCACAGTCAAACCGGTAGGTCACGATTAAATGTTTCTCTTCCATTATCAACAGGTCCACCAGCGGTCGGTACACCGGAGGATTCCGCCATCTTCTCATATGTACCAGCTGACGGTGCCTAAGAAGGACAACAGCGAAGAAACAGTCACTATTCCTCCAGGTATGTACCCACAGTTACACACAAGACTGCAGCAGACACAAAACCCTTCCTGTATGTGTGTTGAGTGTAGGCCTCAGTATGTGTGACGCAGTTGAAAATGAATCCATGTGGGCCCCTGAAATGGCGGCTGCCTGACCTCTAAACTGGGACAATGGGATTGTGGGGTAACAGCGCTGGCGTTGCACACCATTGCGGTAGGCGTCGTAGACCGCAGCGCAATGCTGCATTGGTTAACATTGGACCCTATGGGTCCCAGGAGCCAATGAACAGGTGCGCCGGCGGTGATGATGCGCCCCGCCGTGGACGTCACTGCCGCGGACGTCACCACCATTTTCTATCTGTTCAATCACTAGATACCTGACCTTCGACAGGAGAGGACCTACACTGCTAGTGCTGCTGTGACCTCGGTCTGGAAGCGACTATGGCTGCTGCGTCTGGGGAAATGGCCCCTGCCTTCACTACACAAGAGTTGGAGAAACTTGTGGATGGGGTCCTCCCCCAGTACATGCCACTCTACGGTCCTCCAAACCAACAGGTTAGTACACAGGGAGCATGTTGTAGGGGCTAGGCCTGGGTGGACAGGGCTGGGTGGAAGAGGGAAGGGGGCAGAAGTCATACTACAGTAAAGCATGGGAATAAATGGGCCACATGGTCAGAGTAGGGAGGGGGCCACTCACATTGATGGTGCAGTTGGTAATGACTGTTCCTCTTTCCTTGTGCATGTCATGTAGGTCAGCGCCCACCAGAAGAGGGACATTTGGCGTGCCATCGCCAAGGAGGTCCGGACCCTGGGGGCCCACCAGAGACGGGGCACCCACTGCCGTAAGAGATGGGAGGACATTCGCCGCTGCAGCAAGAAGACGGCGGAGGCTCAGCTGGGGATGGCCTCCCAACGTGGGAGCGATGCCCGTCGTACCATGACCCCCCTGATGTTCCGGGTCCTGGCGGTGGCCTACCCGGAGTTGGATGGGCGCTTAAGGACATCACAGCAGACACAAGGGGGTGAGTACACTCTCATTCTGCGGACTTTGCGTGCAGTGGAGGTGTCTGGGTGGGGGAGGTGGGCTCTGGGTGTCACTAGGCCAGGGCGAGTTAGGTAGGCAAGGCCCCTCCGTAATGAAGGCCATGTGGCACTCTACCCCACCTCAGTAAATTATCAAGTTGAGGTATAGTTGCCCCTGTGGCATCCATGTGCGCAGATTTCCACCAATGCCAGGTAGGCCATATCCCAGAAATTGCATGTGCAGAGGGCAGGAGCGCGGCGTTGTGCATGGGGCTGCTGCGTCTGTCTTGTCCGCCAACGGTAGCGGTATGCCATGCACTAAAACTCTCTTTGTTCTGTCTCCCCCCTTTTGTACATCAGCATCAACAGGCGGAGGTACAGTGGCACCGGAGCACGAGGGAGCTGCATCCCACATGGCCATGGAGGGCCACACCACAGACTCTGAATACACCAGTGGGACGGAGGGTGAGGGGAGCTTCACGTCGGCCACCGGATCACCAACCAGCGACACAGACTCGTCCGCCGATGTGAGCACCCCTGTGGTGGCGGCACCACCTGTGTGCCCCACTTCTACAGGTACAGCTGCCACCCCCCTACCAGCACCGCCCTCCCAGCAGCCCCTCAGCGTTCGCCCCGTGCCCGCTCACCGAGGAGGGTGGGCATCGCCTTCGCCCCAGGCACCTCAGGCCCTGCCCCAGTTACCCCTGCTGCCCTCAGTGAGGAGGCCATTGACCTCCTCAGGTCACTCACTGTTGGGCAGTCTACCATTGTGAATGCCATCCAGGGTGTAGAAAGGGCGTTGCAACACGGTAATGCATTCCTGGAGGGCATTCATTCTGGTCAGGCTGTCCTTCAGCGAACCCTGCAATCTTTGGCCTCAGCACTGATGGCAGCAATTGTCCCTGTGTCCAGCCTCCCCCCTCCAACTTCCTCCACCCAGACTCAATCCCCTGTACCCCAGCCCATCCCAAGCACACCTACAGACCAGCATGCACACAAGTCAACACCCAAAAGTAGCTCAGGCAAACATAGGCACCACACATCCTACAGGCACTCACACAAGCATCACACCCATACAGACACAGCAACATCCACTGTCTCCACTGTGTCCCCCTCCTCCTCTTCTCCCTCCTCCCTCCCAGTCTCGTCTACACACACACCTGCATGCACAACATCTACAGGCACTAGGACTCGCACCAGGACACCCAGCACCACACGCCGCTCACCTGCACTCACCACCTCCCCTGCCATTTACACGTCCCCTGTGTCCTCTCCCAGTGTGTCTGTGATTCCCCCTCCCAAAGTACCCAAACGCCGGCAATCACTCACCCAACATCCATCCACCTCACGACAGCCTCCAGTACCTGCACCTGCACCCAAAACAGCTAAAGTGACACCTCCTACAACCACCTCCTCTCCCTCCACTCCCAGACCCCCTCCAGCTACCCATCCCAGTGTTTGTCAGAAACTGTCCCTCTGTCAAATTGACCTTTTTGGCCCCACCCCCCCCCCCCTCCAATTCATCAGTCCCGTCGTAGCGCCTCAGCCAAAAAGCCACCAGTACCAGTGGTGTGTGTTCCAGGTTTTTGGAGTGCACCGTCCACCAGGGCAGGCAGTAGGACCCGGAGCCAAGGCACTGGCAGCCCACCCCCTGAAAAGGCTCCGAAATTGGAGAGTGGACGACGGAACCGTGTCAAGACTCCTGGAGGGACAACAAGTGAAATGGGATCGAAGGCGATTGGTGAGTCAGCTGTAACTCCAAAAAAGGTGGGGAAGGTCCTGAGGAAGTCTGCCCAGCCTGTTGTGAGTGTCACGGCGGAGAAGTGCGCCATCATTTCCGGCGGTCCAGACACAACCTCCAGCACCGTCGTCACTGGTCCAGAGCCCACCGCCAGAGTCAGTCCCCAGGAGGGCCCAAGTATCGTAATGGGTCCAGAGCCCACCGCCAGAGTCAGTGCCCAGGAGGGCCCAAGTATCGTAATGGGTCCAGAGCCCACCGCCAGAGTCAGTGCCCAGGAGGGCCCAAGTATCGTAACGGGTCCAGAGACCAGCGCACAAGACACAGCCCAGGAGGGCCCAAGTATCGTCACTGGTCCTGAGACCAGCGCACAAGACACAGCCCAGGAGGGCCCAAGTATCGTCAATGGTCCTGAGACCACCGCACAAGACACAGCCCAGGAGGGCCCAAGTATCGTCACTGGTCCTGAGACCCGCTCACAAGACACAGCCCAGGAGGGCCCAAGTATCGTCACTGGTCCTGAGACGACCGCACAAGACACAGCCCAGGAGGGCCCAAGTATTTCACTGGTCCTGAGACCACTGCACAAGACACAGCCTAGGCGGGGCCAGGATGCCACAGCCCCACTGGGCAATGATGGAACGTCATGCCACACACCAATGTCCAGTGTGGAAATCGTCATGCCACACACCAATGTCCAGTATGGAGATCGTCATGCCACACACCAATGTCCAGTGTGGAAATCGTCATGCCACACACCAATGTCCAGTGTGGAGATCGTCATGCCACACACCAATTTACACCAATGTCCAGTATGGAGATCGTTATGCCACACACCAATGTCCAGTGTGGAAATCATCATGCCACACACCAGTGTCCAGTATGGAGATCGTCATGCCACACACCAATGTACAGTGTGGAAATCGTCATGCCACACACCAATGTCCAGTGTGCAAATCATCATGCCACACACCAATATACAGTGTGGAAATCGTCATGCCACACACCAATGTCCAGTATGGAGATCGTCATGCCACACACCAATATACAGTGTGGAAATCGTCATGCCACACACCAATGTCCGTATCAGAACCACCATGGCAAAGCACCGCTGAACAGGGCAAAGACCGCCATGGCAAAGCACCGCTGAACAGTCCAGAGACCGCCATGGCAAAGCACCGCTGAACAGAGCAAAGACCGCCATGGCAAAGCACCGCTGAACAGTCCAGAGACCGCCATGGCAAAGCACCGCTGAACAGTCCAGAGACCGCCATGGCAAAGCACCGCTGAACAGTCCAAGGACCGCCATGGCAAAGCACCACTGAACAGTCCAGAGACCGCCATGGCAAAGCACCGCTGAACAGGGCAAAGACCGCCATGACAAAGCACTGCTGAACAGGGCAAAGACCGCCATGGCAAAGCACCGCTGAACAGGGCAAAGACCGCCATGGCAAATCACCGCTGAACAGTCCAGAGACCGCCATGGCAAAGCACCGCTGAATATTCCAAGGACCGCCATGGCAAAGCACTGCTGAACAGGGCAAAGACCGCCATGGCAAAGCACCGCTGAACAGGGCAAAGACCACCATGGCAAAGCACTGCTGAACAGTCCAGAGACCGCCATGGCAAAGCACTGCTGAACAGGGCAAAGACCGCCATGGCAAAGCACTGCTGAACAGGGCAAAGACCGCCATGGAAAAGCACCGCTGAACAGGGCAAAGACCGCCATGGCAAAGCACCACTGAACAGTCCAGAGACCGCCATGGCAAAGCACCGCTGAACAGTCCAGAGACCGCCATGGCAAAGCACCGCTGAACAGTCCAAGGACCGTCATGGCAAAGCACCGCTGAACAGTCCAGAGACCGTCATGGCAAAGCACCGCTGAACAGCGCAAAGACCGCCATGGCAAAGCACCGCTGAACAGGGCAAAGACTGCCATGGCAAAGCACCGCTGACAGGGCAATGCACCGGGTAAGAATGAATGGCCCACCACATCAGGCATTCTTATCCCATGTGCAGCTGGGACATTGACAGGACACTACCTTTCACGGGGAGACTCATCCAGTCTGGACACCAGTCACCCCCCAGTACCAGTATGGACCTGCATCGACTTGAGAGACTGTGGCTTTGCACTCCCCAGGATGGTACAGTGGGCAACCCACCCACTGTAGAGACTTGAGAGACTGTGGCTTTGCACTCCCCAAGATTGAACAGTGGGCAAGCCACCCACTGTAGAGACTTGAGAGACTGTGGCTTTGCACTCTCCATGACGGTACAGTGGGCAAGCCACCCACTGCAGAGACTTGAGAGACTGTGGCTTTGCACTCCCCAGGATACATCAATGGGCATGGAGCCCCGTTGTGGATCTGGCTTTGCATTCATCTGGCTGAGGTGCCCCCCTTCCCTTCCCCCTGAGGTGCCTGTAGTGTTTCTATCTGATGCCCCGGCAGAGTTCTCTCGGATTTTGGTCAGGTATCTATTGTGGGCCTCGCCCATGCATTTTTGGACTGTTTGTGCACGGACATTGTTGTGTACATATCTGCAATACTTTTCGGATTATTTTTGTAAATATGAGTGATTTTGGAATACATATATTTGTATATTTTTGTATGACATGTATATTGGCACATTATAATGTTTGCCCGAAATTCGCATTGTCTTTGCATTCTTCCGGGGGGATTTTGGGTTGTTACTGTTATGTTTGTGACTGCATTGGTGTGTATGTTGTACTGTGCCCCTAACTTTTGCCTACCCCCTCCCCGTGTCGTAGGTGCAGTACTCACCGGTATCTTCTGCGCCTACGTCGCTGTTGGTCGTGAAGGAGCAGAAAGACAAGGGCAGGTAGTATTGGGAGTTCCGGCTCCATGGAATCGTGGTTCCTCGTGGGATGTGTAGAAGGTGAGCGTTTTCCCATTGCAAAAGCTGTTTCCGCTGTGTTTTTATCCACTGTGAATCCGCCCCGGAAAAGGTGGCGGATTGGTAGGTTGTGATACTGTGGGCGGTACATTGTCTCCCGCCTGTCTGTTGGTGGTGACCGCCGCGCTGCTTGTCTGTACCGCCGTGGCAGGCGGTGTGTTAAAGTGCCTGTCTTTGTTGGCGGTTTCCGCCAGGGTCATAATTCCCTTTTTTTGTCCGTCTGACTGTTTGCGGTATTACCGCATCTTTAACACCGTCCGCCAGGGTTGTAATGACCACCTATGTCTCAGAATTGGATCGCCAACTATCGGATAGCATTGCCTATCAAAAACTCGCTTCCAACCCCATCTCAGGGGTTAATAGATGCATTGAACAAAAACTTCAAACATTTCTGAATCTCGATCTCATTTCGGACATGTAGTTTAAATACCTTTACAATAGTACACCCACCTCGCCATGTATATACATCTTACCAAAGATACACAAATCGGCTACCTTCCCCCCGGGTAGACCCATCATTTCTGGCATTGGCTCCCCTACGGAGAAATTGTCAGAACATATTGACATTTTTCTTCAGCCTTTTGTTCATAACCTACCCTAAAACACTAAAGATTTACTTTGTAAGATTGAAGATTTTGATTGGACAGAAGGCCATTACCTAGTAACCTTGGATGTTACCTCTCTATATACCAGCATCCCCAGAGTAGAGGGTCTATTAGATATCCAACACTACCTGGACACCAGAGATGCTTCTCTACTCGAACATACCAACATGCTGCTGGACCTCAGAGGCACGGTCCTTGATAATAACATTTTCTTACACAATGGGTGCTGGTATCGTCAAATTCAAGGAGTGGCTATGGGGGCGAAGTTCTCTCCATCTTATGCTAATTTGTATATGGGGTACCTGGAGAAAATGCATGTGTGGCAGTCCTGCCCTCCTCCTCTTACACAACACATTCTGTATTGGGGAAGATACATTGATGAAATCCTAGTATTCTGGTCAGGGGATGTATGTTCTTTAACACACTTCATAGAACATCTCAACAGGAACACTTTGAACATCAGTTTTACACATGAAGCAAGCTAGTCCTCCATTAATTTTCTTGATCTCACAATTTATATAGACCATGTTAAAATATGTACCAAACTCTTCAGGAAACCCACAGCCTGCAATGCGCTCTTGCACGCTACGAGCTCACATCCAAAATCTCAGATTGAAGCTATCCCATATGGGGAAAGCACTAGGATTCGTCGCAACTGCAGTGAAGACCGGGTATTTCAGGAGGAACTGCACAACATGGAACTACGTTTCAGACACAGGGGTTATCATTCTTATACTTTGAAAAAGGGTTGTAACATGATTAAGAAAACTAAACGCCCTGACCTCCTCACTAATTCTAAGAAAGATAAGGCACATAAACAACTCTCTCTTGTGATTAACCATAGTGCATTAAGCTCCCAGATTTTTAAAACTATACGCAAACATTGGCCGTTATTACTAACAGATAGTATTCTGAGGAGCGGTCTGACCACCAGACCATCACGTATAAGAGAGGGACTACCTTACGTGACCATCTATGCCATAGTTTCTTGCCACCGGACAGCAAAGACACCTGGCTGCCTAAACCTCCACCAGGAACATTTAAATGTGGCCATTGCAACATCTGTGGGTATATCAAGGACAAAATAGTGAGTTTTCAATACAACACACATGTTACACATAAAATCAAACATGTTATCAACTGTAATACAAGCTATGTGGTGTACTGTATTGTTTGCACATGTGGGCTTATATATGTTGGAAGCACTATTCAACCGATAAAAGAGAGAATACAAGAACACTTGAGAGCTATTCGGCCATCCAATATTAACTACCCTTTTGCAACACACTACAATGAGGTACATGGACACAGAGAAGTCATGGACATTGCTATTCACGGTATTGACTCACTAAATAGAACACCGCGAGGTGGTAACAGGACTTTGGCCTTAAGACGCCTTGAAAGCAGGTGGATTATCAAACTACGGGCTGTGGAAATGGGCCTCAACATCCACAAGTACCTACATGTGTTTCTCTAAATGTTGTGCTCTTACCGTCTGTTTTCCCCTCCCTTTCTGTGCCCTGTTTTGACTTATATATCTATTTGCTTGAAATGTGTATTTCGCTGTTTGATGGAACTCTTTGTAGAGTTTGTGAAGCGCATTAGTACACATGGGACTGCTGAAAGGGTTTTCCCCATGTATTATACTTTTGATTGTATCTTTATTGTATTCTCTTTTGGGTTTGCTTTTATGTGTGTTTTTTTAGTGATAAACAGTATTATAACAATGGCTGGCCGTTCGGGCCACCCGTCTTTATGTATTTGACACTAAGACTAAGGGAATATGATGTGTTTTTCCCTTTTTCTTGCATGCATCTCCCTCCTTTTAAGTTAACATCACAACCAGCTGTATACATTGATATCCTTTTTTGTCTGTCCTTTCCTGTTTCTTCCCTTTGTTGTTGCATGCTTGTTTTCGGTTGGGGTTTCCTATATGTGCATATTGGCTTTATCTCTTTTTTTATTTTTGTTTTTATTTCTCTTCTGTATAACACATGCTTCTTTTTATGTGCTTTATGTGCTTATAAGTGTCACTTGGTCCCTTCAAACCCCCCCTCTTTTCCCCCCTTTGTTTTTTACTTTGTTTTTACACATTCATAGGTAGGGGTTTGTCTATAAACCAGTTCACACACTTGTTTTCATTATGTATTTTGACTGTACGCTCCAACTGGCTTCTACAGTTGGCTGTCATCGGTATTTCCAATGACATAGCCTGTTTCAGCATTTTTTGTCTTATGTCTTTTCTTTCACACTGAACCTTGTTTACAGTAGATCTTCACACACTCAACATGGCGCCTCCCGATTGCCGTATAGGCTTTGTTTTTACTTTCTGATCTTGCTTCTAACTCGTCCGTTTTCTATGTTTAGCGTGCTTCCTTTAGACGCTAAACTAAACCTTGGCGCGTTGTCTCGACTCTACTGCGTTATCACGCGCACGCCGCTACTTTCATTTCTCCCTGCCTCTCAGGACCGGTGAGAGGTCAGGTAAGGGGTCGCTGTTCTGCCGTGGTTGTCATTTTGGAGCATTTACTGATAGTGAGCCCGGCTGTTTTTTTCCTGGGATCTCTCATGTGCATACCATACAGGTTTTTTCCGACACATAGACATCGCCCTTAGTTTGCTTTTTCCTTGTATCTTTTCTTAGTTTTTTCTACATTTATTTTGTTCCTTTAAGATATGTGGGTGCATATTTATTATTAGGGGGTACTTTTTACAATCCTCAGTACTCCGTGGGCAATTATAGTTTTGTAGTCCTTCCCTTTCCCGGTTTTACTCATCATTTTTCCGCTACTCATTCAGATAAATGCCAACACGTTTTTCTTGCCCCTTTCTCTGAGAACTACTTATTACGGCTACAGATAATGTTCGAGAGAGGCTTTTTTCTTTCATTTAGTTTAAATTTAGTTATGTTTTGATTTTTGTACTTGTTACTTTGCTAAACTTCTAATAGGCATGGTTTTTTCCACACACAAGTATAGTGTTTTGCTCGGGCCACACGCTGTCACGTGATAGCACAATCTTGAATTGTGTAATTTTAGGATTGTCCCTATTTGATTAGACATTCCCTGTGTTGCAGTCCACTAGCCTCTTTCTACGCCATGGTTTTTGGCGGTCTCTTTTCATTTGCTTTCTCTCCTCATTGTTTTTTCTGCCCTACAGGTGTGGGCTTATCAGGGCCCTTACACGTACCTTCCCTTTAATTTTTGGATGCCTTTTATTCATGCAGTCCTTACACCTTCAAGGACCGTCACTTTCCTGCGCAATAAGGAACAACTCTGAACACATTTCTTTTTCAACCATCTTTATGGTATGACTGAGTCAGTCTCTTCCTTCTTTTTCTCATTCTGCACAAAATGCTCCCCAGCAGGGTTCATATAATATATCGTACACATACCACGTGCTTTTGTTCCTTCATGTGACTATCATTGGGGGATCTTCTGTTTGGGACCCTATCAGATGGCCTTTCTGAACTCCAAGTTTCTGCTCATGGTGGTGCAGGGGTTTCTGGAGCTTTATTTGAAAAGTGTTTTTTTTGGCGTTAATGTAATCAAGTTTTACTCATTGGAAACCTCACCTCTGTCTTCACTAAATATTCACATGGTGGTTCGGTATACTTTCATCAACCAGTGTAATGATCTTCTCCACTTTTCTTTTCTATTTTTCACTGGCACCTTTGGGTGGTCACCCACAATCAATGTTTAAACATTTTCCAGCATGGGAGTATCTCTTTTCCAGATTTCTCGTCACTCCTAATGAATATATACTATATGGAAAACAGTTTCCTTTGTTCTACTGTCAACCAACCATTTTGCTTTGTGACGTTTTTACACCTACTGGATGGTAGTTCTGTAATTTGTAAGAAATTCCATCTTTCCCTGGTTTCAGCCTTGAAAAAGTCTGTGTGGACGAAACACGTGTTGGCTGTTCTTTGAACATTGATTCGATTCTTCTCAGAACATTGTTTTGCTATTTCTCAACATAAGGAAATAAAGAAATCTGCATCTTTCTTCATTGTGGACTTATTACTCGGAGTGCCCTGGCTGTGTTTTTGTTTCCACTTTGTATTTACAGCACGAAACATAGGAGGCACTTGGATATCCTTCTGTGTTCTGTGCATTTCGATACCCATGGTGGTTGGGTATTTACATCAGGTTGCACCCTCCTCATGACTTTACGCCTTCTACATGAACTTTGCTTGCTTTTCGTCTCAGATGTGCGATATCTAAGCATCAACCACCTTGTAGTAATTTTCACTTTCTATGTTAAGCCTGACTGCTCAGTGCCAAGCTACCAGAGGGTGGGCACAGGATAATTTGGATTGTGTGTGACTTACCCTGACTAGAGAGAGGGTCCTTTCTTGGATGGGGTAACCTGACTGCCAACCAAAGACCCCATTTCTAACATTGGTGATCAGTGGTGAGCATAGGACTTGTATTTGTGCAGTGACATACAATAGCTAAGTGTTCACTACCTACCCACAGTTGAAGGTCAACTTGATTTTTATCTTTTTCTGCAATTTCGTTTTCTACATGCCATTTTTTAACTAAATCCTCACTCAACATGTTCTGGCTGGGTCTCAAGCAGGAGATAAACATTTTGACCTAGTAGTGCTGGAGACATGTACTGTTAAACAGCTGAAGGGGTTCTGCAAGGATATGGGAGTACCTAACCAAGGTGCCTCCAGGAAGGAGGAATTCCAAATGGCGCTGAGGGCCTGGGATGAAGCTCATTTTGATGAGGATGTTGAGGAGGAGGGTCCATAGGATGGCCCCTCTGACGATTTCCTGCAATTAGTGGAGGATGTTACCACTGTGATTGTGCCCCCTGCCAAACCAGGGAGCAGTGTCTCTGACCATGCCCTGACCACAGAGGAAAGGAGGGAGGAGAGGGAATTCCAATTACAAATGGCAAAGTTAAAAATTGAAGCTCAACAGGAGGAGAAGAGGGCAGAGAGAAAAGCCAAAGAGGCTGCAGCTGAGAGAGCCTTGGCTGAAAAGAAACTTTTGTTGGTTCATGAACTGAGTCTCAAGGAGCTGGATATCAAGGCAAGACAGACTGAGTCCAGCAGTGATGGTGGCAGCATACATGAAGGACCTGTTGGGGACAAAAAGGTTTGTATACCCAAAAGTGTAGTGCCAAGTTATTTGGTGGGAGATGACATTGATTAATGGTAGGCTGCTTATGAAGTTGCACTAAGGGCTCATGGGGTCTCTGAGGAGCAATGGGGGGCCGCCTTATGGTTTAATGTACCAGTAGTGGGGAGGGACACACTTCTTACAATAGATCCACAATATCAAAATGTATATGCACCTATGAAAGCTGCTTTAATTACCAAGTTTGGGCTGACTCCTGAGAAATACTGTCAGAGGTTCAGGGACAGCACCAAACTCTCCTCACAAACTTGGGTAGACTGTTTTGATTTCTCCAATAAGGCACTGAATGGATGGGTGCGGGGCAACAAAGTAAATGATTACAAAGGATCATATGAGTTGATTCTGAGGGAGCATATGCTCAGTATTTGTTTTACAGACTTGCACCAGCACTTAGTAGACAGTAAGTTGACTGATCCTAGGAAGCTTACTGAGGAGGCGGACCTCTGGGTTAGCACTAGAGTGTCCAGAAAGGTACCTGGGGGGAAACTCACAAAGGTGGTCAGGGTTCCCAACAGAAGAAAGAGGGGGGGGGAACTTAAACATAAGGAGTTCTCCAAAGGTCCCCAAAACAATTCCCAGGGGGGTGGTGGTACCCAGTCCCAACCTGCCTTTGAGAAAAAGCCAGGGCACTTTGATAAAAAGCAAGGGAAATGCATTTCAAAATACTTAAAGTGCTTCAAGCATGGACACTCTAAGGGCGACTCCCAGTTTCCCAAGTGGGCACAGCCCCCCAATGGAGGGCAGACACCTGGGTTGGCTAGTGTAGCACTTGTGGGGGAAACAGTCCGAGGTAGCTTTGGGGAGCAGATAGAGGAATCACTAGTCTCCCTGGGAGATAAGAAAATGGTGCCAAAAGCCAACATGCCTGACAATACTTCCAAGTATAGGCGGTGGGTCACCATTGATGGGCAAAGGGTGGATGCTCTGTGTGAAACAGGAGCCAGTATTACTACTGTGAAGAGGCAGCTGGTGTCAGCAGAGCAGATAATCCCTAAAACATTCCACCAGGTCATAGTTGCTGACAATCGCAAGAGTCACTTACCGGTGGCTTTGGTTCCCTTTGAGTGGGGTGGGGTCTCTGGTACTCTAAAGCTAGCTGTGAGTCCTGCCATGCCTGTAGATTGTCTGTTAGGCAATGATCGTGAGCATACTGCCTGGAAAGAGGGAGAGCCCAGATCCCACTTGGAGATGTTAGGTTTGCCTGAGTGGGCCTGCATGACCACAAGGTCCATGGCTGCCCGGGAAGGGAGTCAAGGGCCTCTGGAACCTGGAACAATGGCCCAGACAACTGCATAGAGGAAGGGTAAGGGGCGCAGGAAACCCGTCTCAGATATTCCCACGGTGGTGTACGGGGTCCCAGAGGAGGAGGCCCCTGAGCCAACTGGAGAGGATACTGCTGCCTGAACTTGCTGGCTGGCAAGTAGAGGGGGGGCCAACCAGGGAGGAATTCTGCAAAGCGCAGAAGGAGTGCCCTACTCTTGAGGGTCTGAGGCAACAGGCCTCAGCCCAAGCAGCAGGTGAAGCCTCCGGCGATCACCATATATACTGGGAGAATGATCTCCTCTACAGTGAGCCTAAGGCTCCGGCCATTGCGGCAGCACGTGTGCCGGTGGTCCCCCAGTGTTACCGGGCCTTCCTACTGGGCCTGGCTCATGACAATCACCTGGCAGGACATTTGGGCCAAGACAAGACCTTTGCCAGGCTTGTCACCCACTTCCATTGGCTTAGAATGTGGTTAGCCTCAGATAATTTCTGAAGGGCCTGCCCCACCTGCTAGGCTAGTGGGAAGACAGGGAAAAGGCTTAAGGCTCCCCCGATCCCACTCCCCATCGTTATCACACACTTTGAAAGAGTGGGCATCAATGTCATTGATCCCTTGGAAACCAAAACTGCCCTAGGCAACAGTTTTATACTGGTTTTGGTGGACCATGCCACCCGCTACCCAAAGACAATCCCTCTGAGGACAGTGACTGCACTGGTGATGACCAGAGCCCTGATGGGTATATTTACCCGTGTGGGGTTCCCTAAGAAGATTGTGTCTGACAGAGGCATAAATGTCATGTCAGCTTACATGAAGTCCATGCGGGATGAGTGTGGGGTAACCTACCGGTTTACCACCCCTAACTAGCCTCAATCCAATGGGCTTGTTGAGAGATTCAACAAGACCCTAAAAGGCATGATTACTGGCCTACCTGAGGTCATGAGGCATAAGGGAGATCTCCTCTTGCCATGCCTTCTCTTTGCTTATAGGGAGGTGCCCCAGAAAGGTGTGGGGTTCAGCCCCTTGGAACTTCTCTATGGTCACCCTGTCAGGGGACCACTAAGCATAGTGAAAGAGGGCTGGGCGAAAGCTCCCAAGACACCTCCCCAGGATGTGGTCAGTTCCATGCTGGCCCTCCGCAACCAGACACAAATCTTCTGGAAGCAGGCCAAGAGTAACCTCGAGGCTAGTCAAGAGGTAATATAAGAGTGGTATGACCGGAAGGCCACTCTGGTTGAATTCTCACCTGGTGACAAAGTTTGGGTAATGAAGCCAGTAGAGCCTAGAGCTCTCCAGTACCACTGGACTGGCTTATTTGAAATTAAGGAGCGGAAGGGGGAGGCCACTTACCTGGTGGACCTTCAGACCCCTAGACACCACCTGAGGGTTCTCCACCATAACAGGTTGAAGCCTCATTTTGAGAGGTCTGAGGTAAGTATGCTCCTTGTGACAGGTGAGGGCATGGAAGAGGAGAGTTAGCCTCTCCCGGACCTCCTCTCTGCCAAAGAAAGTGATGGGTCAGTGGAGGGGGTTGATCTCTCTGACTCCCTGACTCCAGAACAGAGAGGAGACTACTATGAGTTATTGGAGCAGCTCTCTTCAGTCTTTTCCCTCACTTCTGGACTCAACCACTTGTGTGTCCACGATACTGACACAAGAGACAGTCCCCCTGTAAAGAACAGAATTTACAGGTTGTCAGACGAGGTGAAGGCCAGCATCAAGGAGGAAGTCACCAAGATGCTGGCCCTAGGGGATATTGAGAAGTCCAATAGTCCATGGGCCAGCCCTTTGGTGCTGGTACCCAAGGCTGCTGCACCCATTGCCAAGCCAGACCTCTGGTTCTGCTTGGACAACTGGGGTCTCAACTCAGTCACACGGACTGATGCTCACCCCTTCCCCCTTGATGATGAGCTTGTAGACAGACTAAGCATTTCCAAATTCCTCTGTACTTTTGATCTCACATCAGGGTACTGGCAGATCACCTTGACTGAGGGGGCTAAAGAGAGATCTGCATTGTCCACACGTAAGGGCCATTACCAATTCCAGGTGATGCCCTTTGGGTTGAAAAATGCCCCCGCTACCTTCCAAAAGATGGTTAACGGGGTCCTAGCTGGCAAGGATGCCTTCTGCGCAGCCTATCTAGATGACATAGCCATCCATAGTTCCAGCTGGGAGGAAAACCTGCTCCACCTTAAGCAGGTTCTTCAGGTCCTGCAACAGGCAGGCCTGACCATCAAGACAAGTAAGTGCCAGATTGGGCAGGATTCCGTGGTGTACTTGGGACACCTAGTAGGTGGTGACAAGATGCAGCCACTCCAGGCCAAGATTGAAACTATCAAGGCCTGGCAACCACCTAGAACACAAACAGAGGTGAGAGCCTTCTTAGGCCTCACAGGATATTGCCGTAGATTTGTGAAGGGCTATGGATCCATTGTGTCACCCTTGACAGAACTTACTTCCAAAAAAGCAAACTAGGTTGGTTAATTGGACAGAGGCTTGTCAGATAGCCTTTGACTCCCTGAAGGAAGCCATGTGCACGGCCTCCGTGCTCAAGGCTCCTGACTACTCCAAGGAATTTATTGTGCAGACAGACGCTTCACAGCATGGCGTAGGGGCTGTTCTAGCACAGCTAATTGAGGAGGGCCTAGACCAACCATTAGTCTTTATTAGCAGAAGACTAATATCACAGGAACAGAGGTGGAGAGCGATTGAGAGCGAAGCATTTGCTGTGGTCTGGGCACTGAAGAAGCTGAGACCATACCTGTTTGGGACTCACTTCCGGGTTCAGACAGACCAAAGGCCCCTCAGATGACTCATGCAGATGATGGGCAAAAATCCTAAACTCTTGAAGTGGTCCATTTCCCTACAGGGGATGGACTTTACGTGGAGCATCACCCGGGGATTGACCACGCCATCGCTGATGGTCTCTCCAGATACTTCCGCCTTAGCGATGAGAGCTCAAAGGAGGTTGGGTAGCTCTCCCCACTTTCAGCTGGGGGGACACATTTTGGACCTGACAGCCTTAGGGTGGTCACCCCTAACTTTTTGTCTGCCTCCCTCCACTTTTTGGACACTGTTTTTGCTGGTTTTAGGACTCTACGCACTTTACCACTGCTAACCAGTGCATATGGTCTCTCCCTTAAAACATGATGACATTGGATCATACCCAATTGGCATGAATAATTTACTTATAAGTCTCTAGTAAAGTGCACTACTTGTGCCCAAGGCCTGTAAATGAAATGCTGCTAGTGGGCCTGTAGCACCGATCGTGCCACCCATTTAAGTAGCCCTTTAACCATGTCTCAGGCCTGTCATTGCAGAGCCTGTGTGAGCAGTTATAAACTGCCATGTTGACCTGGCAATTTAAACCTCTTACCAGGCCTAAACTTTCCTTTTTAATACATATGCCCATAAGTCTCCCCGTAAGGCAGGCACTGGACAACCCATTGGCAAGGTGCAGTGTAATTAAAAAGTAGGACATGTACTTTTAAGTTTCACATGCCATGGAAATGAACTCCCAAATTCGTTAGGATGACATTGGGTTTACCTTATTACATATAGTTAGTATAATTCCCAATCTGGAATAGAAATGTTTGTCAAGTTTGATGTCTCTGAACTCACAATTGAAAATCCCAATTGATGGTGAAGTTGGATTTTAAATTGCAGTTCTGAAAATGCCACTTTTAGAAAGTTTGCATTTTCTTACGTTTGCCATTTGGTGCGTACTGCCTGTCTCCGTTACACGTCTGGGGTGGGGTGACAGCTGGCTTTTGCATTCCCTCTAGATAGTCACACACAAAGGGAACTTAGGTGTGACTGACAGCTGCAGTGTCCTGCCACACAAAAAGAGCTGCATAGCCCTCTGTAGTGAGTCTGGAGCCAGGGCAGGAAGGGAGGACCTCTGTGTACTTCAAAGAACTTTCTTTGAAGTGCCCCCCCACTTCAAAGGCACAACTGGGTACAAGTACTGGACCTTTGACACCACCAACTCAATACATGCCTGGGCCTGTGGATACTCTGCCCGGAAGAAGGAGTGCTGTGCTGCTACAGGGACTGCCATTCTGTTGAGCTGCTACTCTGGTGGACTCCTACTTTGCTGAGCTGGTCTGATTCCCTTTTGCCTGGGAGTGAAAATGACTGGACTTTCATCTCTACATCCAGAGACCAAAGTGACTACAAGGTCTTACTAGCTTGCCACGAGTTTTTGGAAGTCTCAGGAACATAGAATGCTTCCAACTCACCTGCTACAGCTCCTAGACCCGTCTTAAGTCAACTCCACACCTCGAAGAAGCACCCCTCCAGTCCTGGCACCTTGCAAGTGGTCTTGTGGCTCCTGAAATCAAGCTTTTGGGTGCTTCGCGATTGCAAGTGGACCTGCTCACACCTGAACCACAACACTCGCACAAGGAATCAACACAAGCCACCACAAGTTTGTCCCTTTGCACAGAAAGCATCACCAATCCCAGCTTCGAGGCTCCAGTCTGCCCATCCAGAATGCCTGGCAAACTCTTCACACTCTCAGACCAACACTAGCAACTCTCTCCTTGCTCCTAGTGAACTTCTTCCCAGTGAACAGGACTCTTGGCTCAATTCTGAAAAGGCAAAACGTCAACAGAACTTGTCTGGGAGCTTTTGGATTGCACCCGGTCTAGTGTGACCAGATAGCCCCGGTTGGCGCTTTATGCTTTCAAGCACTATACTGCATTTTATTCTCTATAAAATCATATATTGACTTCTACTTATTGAAGTTGTGTTGTTTTGGTCTTGTTTTACTCATAAAATTAAGCTCTATTTTTCAGGGTCAGGGTATTTTTGTGTGATTTTTGAAATTTTGCACAAATACTTTACACATTTCTTCTTAAGCTAAGCCGGATTGCTCTGTGCCACGCTACAGAGGGTGAGCACAGGTAAACTTTTAATGTGTATCTGAACTACCCTGTCTAGGGTTGTGGTTCCTGCTTGTACAGGATTTATACCTCTGCCAAACAGAATTCTAACATGTCCATTTTGGTGAATGCTGCCAAAACATAGAATATTCTTCCAGATACACTTGCAAATGAATCAGATCTTTTGAGGTTCACAAGGAGTTTGAGGACCTGGCTGTTTACCAAATTCTAATCTGGATAAATGTTACCAGCTCTATGAGTTGGTTTATGAGTTGGTTTAGTGCTGTGATACCCAGTGGGGCGATGGATGTGCTCTATAAAAAAAAAAAAAAAGAAAAAGAGGCATAAACATTGTCCTTGCCAGGCTGTTGAGGGAGGCAGGCTCTCCTATATTAAATGTGCAACACAACCCACATAAAAGGTATATAGTTAAGTAGTGAATGCGGGAGAGACAGGGAGAGAGGCTGGAAAGTAGGGCATACATAAATATGACTTAAGGGGACTGGTTTTGTGAAGAGTTAAAAGGGGTTAAGAAGGGTTTAGGAAGGGTTTGGGGAGGTTCTTGCAACCATCCACAAAATAGTAAGCCCATTGCTAGTCACAAACTGCACTTCTATAGGTACTATCACCAAAATGGACCCAAAACATTAATAAAGTTAATCGATTTCAGATCTGAAGTAAGTTTAGCAAACCACAGGGCAAACCACGGGCACAGCAACATCATATCACAGAAAATAAAGAAGGCCCATAGGAATGTTATTTAAATTAACATATTTTAACTTTTTAAAAATATAAATACATGTAATTTAATTTAATAATTATATGTATATAAAACATAATTATTAGGTTATTATAAAATATGTGAACATCCTTTTTGGGTTTAAAAAGTATTGTAACTTTAACTAAACATAATTAAATGAATTAAAACATTTTATATACAGAACTTTAAATAATGTTCCTATTTAATTATTTAATATGAGTTTTACGCTTTAGGTGGGATTGTGTAAATTAAATGTCAAGATGCCATGGGCCCTAGTGCAAGGAAGAAACTGGGCCAGCTGACTTCCAGATTAGTGGACAAAAACTGCAACAATGCAGCCGATACACTGTTGATAGAAACACCCTGCTGACCTCATCCAATCCTGCGTTTTACTTTGGTTGTTGGCGCTTTTAGCCCCGCATTTATAATGAGCAAATCAAAAACAAAGCTAAAAGTTCCAGAATGAAAAGTAAACGCAGGACTGGTTTAGAGGACTCCCGCCTCATAAAGGATGGCTTGAGAAGTTTGCCTTCAGATCAGAGACATGCAAAAATCAGACATTTTTTGCCATCAAATAATGGTGTGCTCTCATGAGGATACATTCAAGAGGGGTGCTGCTGAAGCAACAATTAGCCTACAGGAAGTGGGCAGCTATCGATGCTGCCTTCTGGTCATCGTGCCCTGATGTATACAGGCTCCTGTTGGAAAATGGGTCGCAATTCAATGGCTATAGCCACATCCAGCCATGAGGACAAAGTGTGCATCACTTTTCATTACGGCTAAACAGCTCACTGTGAAATACCAGCCAAAATGTCTGTTTAGCCAAGAGAATAAATATTACATTTTGGGACTTTGGTAATATGCTCACTAAATATATGAAGTGGATTTAAAAGTGTCAGCATGCGAAATGCACATTTGCAGAGCCCCCGGGTTTCCTAGGTCCGAGCGTGAATAGCTTCTCCGGACCAGTTATTTTATTTCTATTCCAGCCTTTGCAGCCTTGGTTTTATAATGCTCTGAGCGGGCTAGAAATCAAATTCCCGAATGCAACGAAAAATACCTGTACTGGATGAACTAACTGTGCATGGAACTTGAAAACTTGAGTGGACTCATGTCCTGTGTGACACTTTAAGCCACCCAACACGTATTTAACCAGCGGCAATTTGCATGGTGGGGCTTTTAGGTACGTACACAAGAAATAAAACCAAAATTACAAGTCCCAGAATACAAAGTGATGTTGCCTAGAAATGAAACCCTATTGGCAGAATAACTCGCACATGCATTTGAACCATTCGCAACGGTGACTTTCTAAACTGTTAACTGTTTATTTGATCATAGAAGAATTCTTAGCAGGATTGATGTGCCCTAATTATAAGGAGGAGTCATGTACAATCTTTGAGGAAACAACATATTTATCCTGATAATCCTGGAACTCATGAAGCACATTGATTAAATCACCATCATGTGCACCCACAAGCCCCTCCAATGAACCTCAAAAACTATCTTCCCTATTATGACCATAGCACCTACGAACTGATTTGCACTATAGTATGCCTTAGGAATTGGCAACTGAGTTGCTTATTCACTCGGAGAACTAGTTTCACCCCATGTTAGTTGTGAGTGGCCCCTCCTGTATTGTCTTTACCTATGTATTCTGTGACTTGTAACTTTTACTTTATTCCTCATAAATCCAAGACCATAAATTCCAGTGCACTATAAAGTAAAAGTCACAGTAAGCATCGTATACAGGACTAGGTACTTTATATTTTTATTCAGTCGGTCCCAGAGTCCCTTACGTCTGTGCAGAAGATTTCTCAAGATTGCTGCAATGTTTGGAGAAAAAAATAGTTCGTGCAATCAGGGCCCATCATTCCTGTGACTGGCACCATGGCTAATGAAAATTGAAAATCCCATTTATCTGGTACGAGAGGTAAATGTCTCATTTAAAACAGGCCACTCAAATGGACGCGGGCAATATCCCAATGTCACTGCGATAGTGATACGGGCCAGTTACAGTTTGCAGGCTACATTATAGTACTTGAGGTCCTTCATAGCGTGCAGGCCACTATTACGTACGAACTGGCACTGTCACATCTGCAGAACGTGTGGCTACCACAATGTTGTGGTAAAGGCCCTGTATGCAGTGTATGTTACTTATAAAGATGTTGTTAAAGTGTTCATGTCACTCAGTGATACGGGTGCAGATAAATGCTGTAGTATACATTAATCAAGCTGCTCTTTTGTCAGGACCAGGTCACTTTGAGCATGAAGCTTTTGTCACACCTACAACAGCTTATTTTATGCAATTAAATTCATAATATATTAGGGTGTTTGACTGAGAAAAGTGTTTCTTTGCAGGGTGACAGGTGAGGTTTATGCAGTGGAGGTTGAGGAGTACTACTGATGGCAGAGCTCGTTGTCGTGGGGCCATTGGTCAAAGAGATGAAAGGGCGAACCCATTTTACTTAATTGCATTAGGGCCCATTTCAACCTTGCTGGTTGCTACTCCAATGTCAATAGCCTAAAAGGACTGACCCAAAGGCCACTCTATGTATGCTTCTGTAAATAGGTCAGCCTGACAGCTGCGCTGTCAAAGGACAGACCTAAAAAGAAGAGGAAGAAGTTGCCTATGAACTGCAGCAATGTCAGCATTGTACACTTACATTCAAGAGGATAGATTGCAGCAGAAATGAACTATCCATGTCGGTCTCAGGGAATGGATCTCGAAAGGAGTGATAGGGCAGGAGCTTTCAAACACTCTGCATGAAGGGCAGTGATAGGATATGATTTGTGTTTCCAACACAAACACTATGATGGGTGCTGAAAACACATTATCTCCATGCATAACATCACCTCCAACAGTCTGCTGGCATTTTCCATTTACATGTCTGGCCTACAGGTAGTGTGTGCAAACATGCAGTCTCGCTTATACCAGAACATATACACACTGCAGAAACGAAAGGTTGTGTTGCTCTTACTAGGGAACTGCGATGCAAAGTAAGAAAGTGTGTAAAAGTGCGGTGTTTTAAGTGGCTCCAAATCGAACACATCAGTAGTAACACATAAGCTTGGAAAAGAAGGGGAACTTCTATACCCACAGCTGCAGTTTGACCAGTTTATTTCAAAGAAACAGAAGCTATGGCTTTGCACATGCTTTACAGATTACACAAAACAAACCGCATCCATTGCAGATCGGACTGCAAAAAAGGTACATAGTGGAAAAACAGCACTACCACATGACACTACACATGGATCAACTTAATATTTAAAATGCTGTTATATGAAAGTCCTCCTTTTTGCCCTGATCTCCCCCAAACGTTTTAGGACAGATACTAGTGGTTACTGACTCTTGGCAGTGTGCAGGGTACTGCTTTCCAGTCCCAGGGTCAGTGTTCTGTGTAAAGTGGATATGCAAATTAGGCTAATGATAATTAGCAGTATCAACCAACCTATATGTCCCTAGTATACAGTAGGGCATGTAGGTTTAGGGACCCCAGCATAGGTAATGCACCCCTAGGTGCACTGCTTAGGTGCCCAGTGTCATTTCAAAGGCAAGCCTGCCTTGCTGGCTGCTTTTAAACTAAAGTTAAATGCAAATTTGACTTTGGTATTAAAAGTACTTCCAAAGTCTTAAACTACCTTATTTTTACATATATGTCGAGCTTAAGGTGTACCCTATGTGCCCCTAGGGTTTGGTGCCATGAAACTATAAGCAGGGACCTTATAAAAAATGTTTTATAAGCCCTGGTTTGGTAAATAGGCAAATTTGTTTTTCCCTCACTGTAGTGAATGGCCTCCTTAGGCTAACATGGGGAGACTTTATTTAATTAACAAAGTCCCATAAGAGACAGACACCTTGATTTTGATATCAAATTAATTGTTATAATAAATCCCACAACTTGCCTTTGTGGGATTTAATGTAACTAGTTCAGGTAAAAAGTTTTAACACTCTACCTGAAAGTTACCAACTTCACCTCTGTCGTGCCCTTCTCTGATTAGCAAGCCTCTGGCAGCCTGGCCAGGCAGCCTTGATGAGGTGTGAAGTGGCCTGGGCTGACCACAAAGGATGACTCTGGGTGAGAAGATCTCTCTCAGCAGATGGTGAAACAGGATGGGGGGAGAGCAGCCAAACTGGTCTTCAAAGAAAGGGAAGGACATTTGGACCACCCCCATTTCCTGTAACCCCAGACATTAAGGTGCCCTCGTGATTAGATTAGGAGAGGGGTGTGTTGTCGAGAGTCAAGCTGGCTTATGTGGACCGCAACCTGGCCTGACTTGCAGGTTCACCCTGCTAAAAAGCTCCAGAGCCCCAGACTTCCAGGATTTCACTGGGACTCCTGGAAAGGCAATCCAATGACGTCGACTCGAAATCAGCTTGCTGTGGAGGATCATCCGGCGTCACAGAGAAAAAAGCTCGAAAAAAGTGACTAAGTGCGAAGGTAAAAAGTTGACTGGGACTTCCAGTGCAGCATATCAGAGGAGGGCTCCAGGGACATCGGATCAAGATTCAGCTTTGGCGCAGACCAAGATTTTTGTCCTGAACAATCATCTAAGTCTGAACGTAGAAATCTTCACCCAGGTCCCCTGTGAAGTGTTATGGAAGAGGGCTCCAGGGAGGCCGGATTGGATTTGTGACTTTATCCCGCTGAAGAAAATATTCAAGAAAACGACTAAGTCCGAAGATAAACTTTTGCCCGAGGCCTCCTGCTTGCTGTAGCTAAGCAGGACTCCATCTTGGTCAGCCTGAAACTTTGACTTTGTACCTGTCAGGGTGAGACCAGATGACAAGATTGGTGCTTTTTGTTTCTATGAGCTAGAAATCATTAATTATTTCAAAATCCATATCTCTGGTTCCCCTTATCCGATTTTATTTGTTTTGCTGTGGAATTAAAGATAGAACTATTTCCTATTTTTATAAATTGGTTTCGGCTTCTTAAACTGTTTCCTGTGTTTTGTTTTATTACTGTTTTGTGATACTTAATTGCTTTACACACTTTGGCCCTCATTACGAGTTTGGTGGTTTTCAGGCAAGACTGCTGTGCGAAACAGCGCCATCATACTGGCAGTGGTGGCAGTATAGTGACCACTGGATTATGAGTCACAAGACACAAACTACCAAAATACAGACACAAAACCAACACCGCTGGACCAACCCACTGGGAAAGAGTGATTGATCAACCACCGGCCCCACCATGTCAACACCATTCCGACCGTCATATCATGAGGAAACCTCCAGCACAACTGAACGTGCATGGTAGACACCATTGGCAAGTCGCACCGCGGCGGAACAAAAAGGCACTGTGGAAAGTAGCCAACACTAGTTCAAATATTGCGACAAATACGAGTAGCCACAGCCACACTCAAGACGAAGCACACCCCAAACACAGCAAACAAATATCACACAGCACACATTCCACAAATCAACATAACAGCTCACCAGCACACACAGCCAAACACCACCACATCACCACACACCCCACACTGCAGCTGACACGCACAACACATACCCACCCCACAACATGTCACACCAGAAGCACCCACAGTTCACCGACAATGAGTTGCAGGTCATGGTGGACGAGATCATCAGAGTAGAGCCACAGCTCATAGGAGTCCAGGTACAGCAAACATCCATAGCCAAAAAGGCAGAGTTATGGCAGAGGATTGTCAACAGGTTCAACGCAGTCAGCACATACTCACGCACAAAGGAGGACATCAGGAAGAGGTGGAATGACCTCAGAAGGAAGGTCCTATCCATGGCTTCGAGGCAGAGGATAGCAAATAACAAGACCGGCGGTGGGCATCCACCTACAGTTGACATCCTGGGAGGAGAAGGTCCTGGACATCATGTATCCTGAGGGCCTGACTGGCATTAGTGGAGAGCTCGACTCTGGGAAGTCACCAATCCCCACCAAGCACCAATAACCCATGCCCAGCATGCCTTCCCACCACTCTCCAACCCACTGCAACCCACCCCACTGACCCCATCCCAAACACCCCACGCCCCTCCTCTGCATGCCACACCGCACCACCCCATTCCCAACATCCCTACTCACACCCCCCTGTCATCTAGGACCACTGGACAGTCCACCAACAGCACAACAGCACACCCACCCTGGACACACTGGACCCCCTTACCCATGTGGCAACAACACCACAGCCAGACCCTGAACCACAAAACTGTGCCCCAAGGACCCATCAATCAGAGGTGTGCCCAATGGTACAGGGGCCAACGTCAAGGACACCCACCCCAGACAATGAAGGCCCTGATGCTACTGGGAGTGAGCACACTGTGCCGGGGCACAGGCACAAGGGGCCAGGGGCAGTGGGAGGGGAACCGTGGCCCAAGGGTCAGGACAGCCACACCAGCTGCCTGCGCAGAAGGGCCTCAACCAAGTCCTGGGTGTATATCAGCATACCCTGAAACAGTGGCCCAGATCCTCGCTACTGTGCAGGAGACCCAGCGGCTGCAGGGGCAATACCATCAGAAGGCCATGCAACAGTGGGAGGCCCACAATACCACCATGACCTCCATAGGAGGGTTGCTCAAGGACCTGACCACTGTCATGCCTGAGTCCCCCAACTGCCAGCACCTACCACTGGCCACATCCCATCACAGCCCTCCACGTCAGCAGCAGCCAGTGGCATGGAGGCCCCACCACAGAACTCACAAGAAACCAGCACCCAACCCCTGCAACTGGGGCAAAGTCACCGAAGAACAACTGCTCAGCACCCTCTCCCAGAACCCACCGAACGAGTCCACCGACCCAGACACCGCGGCCTGCAACTTCAGACAATGGATCAACAACTGCGCCAACATCCTCGCCCCACTGAAGAAACCCCCCAGCAACCTCGCCAGCAAGAAAGCCTCCTGGTTCACTGACGAACTCCTGGCCTCCAAACGTGCCTGCAGGAAACTGGAAAAGAAATGGCTCCAAGAACGCACACCGGACAACCACGAAACCCTCAAAGACGCCACCCGCCGACACCACCACCTCATCAGGACCACCAAGAGGTCCTCTTTCAAAGACCGCCTAGACAACAACGCACACAACAGCAAAGAGCTCTTCCGCATCGTAAAGGAACTGTCCACCCCCAGCCCCAACGTCAACGACATCCCGCCCTCTCAGAAACTTTGCGACTCCCTCGCCGCTTTTTTCAACAGCAAGATCGCCGACATCCACAGCAGCTTCAACACCCCGACCACGCCCACCTCCGTCACCACCTCGAACCCAAGCATCGCCAACCCCATCACCGCCTGGTCCAATGTCGACGACGACGCAACACGCAAAATCATGAACTCCATCCACTCCGGATCACCGACTGACCCCTGCCCCCACCACATCTTCAACAAAACCGACTCTATCATTGCGCCCCAACTCCGCAAGATCATCAACGCCTCCTTCGAAACAGGCACCTTCCCGGAAAGCTGGAAGCACGCAGACATCAACACCCTCCTCAAGAAACCCAAAGCCGACCCCCAAGGACCTCAAGAACTTCCGCCCCATCTCCCTCCTCCCCTACCCAGCAAAAGTCGCAGAAAAGATCGTCAACCTTCAACTGACACGCCACATCGAAGACAACAACGTCCTCGACCCCTCACAAACTGGATTTAGAGGCAACCACAGCACCGAGACCGCCCTCATCGCCGCCACAGATGACATCAGATGCCAACTCGACCACGGCGAGACCTCCGCCCTCATCCTCCTAGACCTCTCAGCGGCCTTCAACACGATCTGCCACCGCACCCTACTATCACGCCTCCAAGAAGCCGGCATCCAAGAAAAAGCCCTAGCCTGGACCTCATCATTCCTCTCCGGCAGAACACAGATCGTCCGCCTCCCACCCTTCTACTCAGAAGCCAACAACATCATCTGCGGCATCCCCCAGGGCTCCTCCCTGAGCCCAACACTGTTCAACATTTACATGGCCCCCCTCGCACAAGTGGCCCGCCGTCACAACCTCAACATCATCACCTACGCCGACGACACCCAGCTCATCCTCTCCCTCACCAGCGACCCCGCCACCACCAAAGCCAATCTCCACGAAGGAATGAAAGCAGTCGCCGACGGGATGAGAAATAGCCGCCTGAAACTCAACACCGACAAGACAGAAATCCTCATCCTCGGGACATCCCCCTCCGCCTGGGATGACTCGTGGTTGCTCACCATCCTTGGAACGGCTCCGACGCCCACCGACCACGCCCGCAACTTGGGATTCATCCTCGACTCCGCACTCTCCATGGAGTGACAAGTCAGCGCCGTCACCTCCTCCTGCTACAACACCCTTCGCACCATCCGCAGGATCTACAAGTGGATCCCGACCGACACCAGGGAGACAGTGACCCACGCCCTCGTCAGCAGCAGATTGGACTACTGCAACGCACTCTATGCAGGAATCCCAGCAAAACACCTCCAACGGCTCCAATGCATCCAAAACGCCTCAGCCCGACTTATCACCAACGCACCCCACCACAGCCACGTCACCCCTCACCTCAAAGAGCTCCACTGGCTTCCCGTCGACAAAAGGGTCACCTTCAAGCTCCTCACCCACGCACACAAAGCACTCCACAATGCCGGCCCCACCTACCTCAACGACAGACTCAATTTCTACACACCGACCCGCCAACTGCGATCCACGAGCCTCACCCTCGCCACCGTCCCCCACATCCAATGAACCACCTCCGGCGGCAGATCCTTCTCCTACCTCGCCGCCAAGACCTGGAACACGCTCCCTACCTACCTCCGACAGACTCAAGACCTACTCGCCTTCAGAAGACTCCTCAAGACGTGGCTCTTCGAGCAGTAGCAGTCTCCACCCCCTCCCCCCCTCAGCGCCTTGGAACCCTAACGGGTAAGTAGCGCGCTCTATAAATGTCTATGATTGATTGATTGATAGCTGAGGAATCCCCTGCAAGCGAGGACGTCCAAGTAGAAATCCAGCTGGACATGATGACCAGAAAATGACCACTGCCAGGAAGTGACCCTCTCCTGAACATTCTCCCTTGTGTGTGACTGTGACACCCTGTTGACTGTCCACTCCCATATCTCGGTCTACCCATGGCCATCAGACTGGACCTGGACTACCTATAGCTAGCCTCATCACTCTGATGACTTCCACTGCCATGACCCCATTCATCACCCCTTACACTTGTACATCCCAAATAAATGACAATTGAGCACAGTCTATGTCTACATATTTATTTGCCATGAGTACGCATGAAACTGCCAATACGTGTACATGTGGCAACCCATCGCCCAGCACATTCATGGGAGGGTGACAGAGGGAGGAGCAAAATGCCGGGAGGTCGATCGTGGAGCAGGCAGTGGCTGGACATATGTGTCAATGGAGGCAACAGCCCAGCTAGGGAGCACATAACACCACAATATTGTTCTGAAACTAGAGCAAAGACAGGGACAACAATCACTGTAGGTGTCACAGATGCCAACTCCAACCAAATGCACTGTAGGAACAGGTGTCCAAGGTAGATATGCCAGTCAGGTCCACAACCATATGGCCAGTACCAACACACATGAACAACACATACCAACCCAATGGTCCCACCCTTACAGCACCCAGAGCCTGACCTGACCCCATACCCACTACCACCAACAACAATGTAGCACTGCCAGCCAATGTCGACTAACAGGATAGATGCTGCACAGATGCAAAAACCCTGTGTGGTACACACATAGCACTTGAACTGGCAACTCAGAGAACATTGCATATTCCTATTGATGGCACTAGTGGACCACTACGACACCTGCCTGACTATAAGCCTGACCTGTACACCCTGACTACCTCCGTCATGGGCACATGTGATCCCCCCAACCCACCCAGAGTCAAAGCTGCAAACAATACCATCAGTGGTCTCAGAAAACAGGTGGCATGAGAGATAAGGCAGACAGTTGTAGAGGACACATACCACATAATTGTAGGAGGCTGGCCTGGCTTATAGTGGGTACCTTGTGGTACTTACACTCTATGCCAGGTCCAGTTATCCCTTATTAATAGAATAGAGGTGTTTCTAGCAGCTTAGGGTGATAGAAGGTAGCTATGGCAAAGCAGCTTAGGCTAAACTAGGAGACATACAAAGCTCCTACTATACCACTGATATCATATAACACAATACTCAGAGTTACTAAAAATAAAGGTACTTTATTTTAGTGACAATATGCCAAAAATATCTCAGAGAATACCCTCTCTTAGGAGGTAAGTAACATACACAAGTTATATGTGCACAAACCCAAAACAGGTAAGTAACAGTAAGAAAAGTAGTGCAAACAATGTAGAATGACAATAGAATGCAATAGGTGAACATAGGTCTAGGGGCAACACAAACCATATACTCCAAAAGTGGAATGCGAATCAAAAATTGTTCCCAGACCTATGGGAGCTTGTAGAGGGTCGCTGGGACTGTAAGAAAACAGTAAGGGTGTCCAAATTACCCCATCCCAAGACCCCTGAAAGTAGGAGTAAAGTTACCCTACTACCCCAGAAAGACACAATAGTCGTGAAAGGGGGCTTCTGCAAGAACCACAAGCACCAGTAAAACACTGAAGATGGATTCCCGGACGTGAGGACCTGCAAGGCAAGGGGACCAAGTCCAAGAGTCGCGATAGTGTCCAGGGGGGGCAGGAGCCCAGGAAACCCCAGATGAAGGTGCAAAAGGGCTGCCTTGGGATGGAAGAAGCCGAAGATTCTGCAACAACAAAAAGGGCTAGGAACTTCTTCTTTGGATGAAAGATGTCCCACGGTGTGCTGGATGTTGCAGAAGTGTTTCCACGCAGAAATACCACAAACAAGCCTTGCTAGCTACAAGGGTCGCAGTAGAGGTTTTTGGGTGCTGCTGGGGACCAGGATGGACCAGGATGTCGCCCCTTGGAGGAGGAGACAGAGGGGGGGCACAGCAACTCAGAGTGCCCCAGTCAAAGCAGGCAGCACCTGCAGAAGTATCAGAGCAGGCACTTGGAAGTTCTGTGAACTCAGAGTCACAAAAGGAGGGCCCCACGATGTCGGAGTCCAACACAGAGGGTTGAGCACTGCAGGACGGAGTGCTGGGGACCCAGGCTAGGCTGTGCACAAAGGAATCCTTGGGGAAGTGCACAGAAGCCGGAGCAGGTGCAAATCACGTAGTACACATTTATTTGGGATGTACAAGTGTAAGGGGTGATGAATGGGGTCATGGCAGCGGAAGTCATCAGAGTGATGAGGCTAGCTATAGGTAGTCCAGGTCCAGTCTGCTGGCCATGGGTAGACCGAGATATGGGAGTGGACAGTCAACAGGGTGTCACAGTCACACACAAGGGAGAATGTTCAGGAGAGGGTCACTTCCTGGCAGCGGTCATTTTCTGGTCATCATGTCCAGCAGGATTTCTACTTGGACGTCCTCGCTTGCAGGGGATTCCTCAGATATCAATCAATCAATCACAGACATTTATAGAGTGCGCTACTTACCCGTTAGGGTTCCAAGGCGCTGAGGGGGGGAGGGGGAGGAGACTGCTACTGCTCAAAGAGCCAGGTCTTGAGGAGTCTTCTGAAGGCGAGTAGGTCTTGAGTCTGTCGGAGGTAGGTAGGGAGCGTGTTCCAGGTCTTGGCGGCGAGGTAGGAGAAGGATCTGCCGCCAGAGGTGGTTCATTGGATGCGGGGGACGGTGGCGAGGGCAAGGCTCGCCGATCGCAGTTGGCGGGTCGGTGTGTAGAAATTGAGTCTGTCGTTGATGTAGGTGGGGCCGGCATTGTGGAGTGCTTTGTGTGCATGGGTGAGGAGCTTGAAGGTGACCCTTTTGTAGTCTGGCGTGGGGAGGCAAGGACTTACCTCCACCAAATTTGGACAGAAGGGCCACTGGACTGTGGGAGACACCCGAACCCAGCTCCTGTGTTCCAGGGACCACGCTCGTCAGGATGAGAGGGGACCTAGAGGACCGGAGATGCAGTCTTTTGGTGCCTGCGTTAGCAGGGGGAAGATTCCATCGACCCACGGGAGATTTCTTCTTGGCTTCCAGTGCAGGGTGAAGGCAGACAGCCCTCAGAGCATGCACCACCAGGAAACAGTCGAGAAAGCCATCAGGATGAGGCGCTACAATGTTGCTGGTAGTTGTCTTGCTACTTTGTTGCGGTTTTGCAGGCGTCCTGGAGCAGTCAGCGGTCGATCCTTGGCAGAAGTCGAAGAGGGAAGTGCAGAGGAACACTGGTGAGCTCTTGCATTCGTTATCTGAAGAATACCCCAGAGGAGAGACCCTATGTAGCCAGAAAAGGATGGTTGGCTACCAAGAAAGGAGGTTTGGCTACCAAGAGAGGTAAGAACCTATCAGAAGGGGTCTCTGACGTCACCTGCTGGCAGTGGCCACTCAGAGCAGTCCAGTGTGCCCCCAACACCTCTGAATCCAATATGGCAGAGGTCTGGGGCACACTGGAGGAGCTCTGGGCACCTCCCCTGGGAGGTACTGGTCAGGGGAGTGGTCACTCCCCTTTCCTTTGTCCAGTTTCACACCAGAGCAGGGCTGGGGGATCCATGAACCAGTGTAGACTGGCTTATGCAGAGATGGGCACCATCTGTGCCCATCAAAGCATTTCCAGAGGCTGGGGAAGGCTACTCCTCCCCAGCCCTTCACACCTATTTCCAAAGGGAGAGGGTGTAACACTCTCTCTCAGAGGAAATCCTTTGTTCTGCCTTCCTCGGCCGGGGATGCCCAGACCCCAGGAGGGCAGAATCCTGTCTGAGGGGTTGGCAGCAGCTGCAGTAGAAACCCCGGAAAGGCAGTTGGGCACTACCCGGTTCTGTGCTAGAGACCCGGGGGATCATGGAATTGTCCACCCAATACCAGAATGGCATTGGGGTGACAATTCCATGATCTTAGACATGTTACATGGCCATGTTTGGAGTTACCATTGTGACGCTACACACAGGTAGTGACCTATGTGCAGTGCACACGTGTAATGGTGTCCCCGCACTCACAAAGTTTGGGGAAATTGCCCTGAACAATGTGGGGGCACCTTGGCTAGTGCCAGGGGGCCCACACACTAAGTAACTTGGCACCCAACCTTCACCAATTGAGGGTTAGACAAATAGGTGACTTATAAGTTACTGATGTGCAGTGAAAAATGGCTGTGAAATAACGTTATTTCATTCAGGCTGCAGTGGCAGGCCTGTGTAAGAATTGTCTGAGCTCCCTATGGTTGGCAAAAGAAATGCTGCAGCCCATAGGGATCTCCTGGAACCCCAATACCCTGGGTACCTAAGTACCATATACAAGGGAATTATATGCGTGTACCAGTGTGCCAATGAGAATTGGTAAAATTAGTCACTTGCCTGCAGTGACAAATTTAGAAAGCAGAGAGAGCATAAACTCTGAGGTTCTGGTTAGCAGAGCCTCAGTGATACAGTTAGGCACCACACAGGGAACACATTCAGGCCACATATTTATGAGCATTGGGGTCTTGACTAGGAGGATCCCAGTGACACATGTCAAACACACTGACAACATAGGGTTTTCACTATGAGCACTGGGCCCTGACTAGCAGGATCCCAGTGAGACAGTAAAAACACCCTGACATATACTCACAACCAAGCTAAAAGTGGGGGGTAACAATGCAAGAAAGAGGCTACCTCCCTACACAACCCCCCCCCCCCCAAACGAAGGACAATAAGGCTAACCTTGGCCAGTTGAGTCCTTATTGTCTAAGTGGTGATAAGTGGAGAGTAGCTCTGCAATAGATTGGTAACTCCCTTTATCATCCACTATATGGTTTCTTCCCTGTGGGGATGTAAACCACCCTGTTTGAAGTTTTTTAGCTAGTCAATAATGTGAAGTTATATTCTCAGAGTTCCTATTAGTAAGTTTTAGTTTAGGGCAGTGGGAATTGTACACTGGACCTATATCAAGTGATGAGAATGCCAGACAGGGATGCTGTCTCAGTAAAGCCATAGCTGGGCAAAACCCTTGTCCATATGGCTGTAAGAGTGAACAGGGATGCTGTTTCTCTTGAGTTGGAGCAGGGCAGGGATGCTGTCCTATGAGCTCCACACTAGGGCAAGGCTGCTGTTCTAAGTGTTGTGAGGCAGTGCAGGGTTGCTGCACTAATGTTTCGCTGGGAGGGTTGGAGGGATGCTCCATGTTAACTAAAATGGTGCACTTTTTCTCACCAATATTAGTTATCCCATAGGGAGGTACTTCTACTTCATGGAGTACAGCTGTGTTAGCTGATGATTCCCTTGGTAGAGGTGCCACCCCAGGAGAGGTTTCTCCCACCACAGGAATGATATCCTGAATGGCAGGGTGGGTAGGGGATACTTTGATACCCTTTTCACCTGTTGTTGGAGAGGGGTCCTGAGTTTTCAGGCCTTTTTCTCTCCTTTGCTTTTTCATTTCAGCTGAAATGAGAGGAAGCAATTCCTCAGGGATACCCGGCATGGCTGCATGGGTATTAAACTCTACCCCAGCCCAACCTGAGGCCTCTTGGTCATTACCTAAGAGACAATCTACAGGTAAGCTAGGTGATACTACCACCTGCTTAGGGCCAGTAACTTCACCCCAACTAAACTGAATTATAGGTAAGGGAAGAAACTCAGTGGAGTTATGGACATCAATAATCTTGTACTGTTGTCCAATGATGTGTTGTTCAGAAGACACTAGGTTTTCAGTCACCAAAGTGATACTGGCAACTGTGTCCCCATAGGCCTGAGCCTCAACACCATTTATTGAAACTGTCTGCCTGTACTTATCCATTGTAAGGGGACAAGCAGCCAGTGTGACAAACGCCAATGCTACCAGGTGTGACAGAAACTGTCTTGGGCTGACTACCCGTTTCTATGATGGAACCATAAGTGAACCCAACTACACCATTATATTGACTGTTGCCTGCAGTCCCACCACTATTACCACTACTGCTAGGGGCACTAGAGTTTGATGTATTAGTGGTGGTAGGCTCAGGGGGTTTACCTGGACAGGACTTATCCCCTGGCCTATGGCCTTTATTTTTACACACATAGCACCAAGGCTTTCTAATGTGTGTGGGTTGTGAAGAAGAGGAAGATGATTTATCCCCACCCCCTGAAGAGTGTTTAGGATTTGAAGAAGGATCTTTAGTTTTACCTTTATCCCCATGCTTATCCTGAGATTTCTCACCATCTTTCTTCTTGCCATCCTTGTCACCTCCTGTATGAACTTTTCTGTTCACTCTTGTTCTGACCCATTTGTCTGCCTTCTTTCCCAATTCTTGGTGAGAGGTCTGATCAGAGTCCACTAGGCATTGGTGCAACAAGTCAGACACACAATTGTTAAGAATATGCTCTCTCAGAATAAGATTATACAGGCTTTCATAGTCAGAAACTTTACTGCTATGCAACCACCCTTCCAAGTCTTCACTGAACAGTCCACAAAATCTGTCCAGTCTTGAGAAGACTCTTTTCTGGTGTCTCTGAACTTAATCCTGTATTGTTCAGTGGTTAAGCCAAATCCATCCTAGAGTGCATCTTTCAAAACTTTGTAATTATTGGAATCACTTTATCTGACAGTAAGGAGCCTATCCCTACCCTTTACAGTGAAAGATAGCCACAAGATAGCAGCCCACTGCCTTTGTGGGACCAACTGTACCATACGGGCCCTCTCAAGTGCAGCAAACCACTTATTAATGTCATCACCCTCCTTGTAAGGGGGGACTATCTTGTGCAGATTCCTGGAATCTTGCTCTCTAACAGGATTGCTATCCAAAATACTGATGCTGCCACCATGGGGAACTAACCCCAACCTCTGTCTTTCCCTCTCTATGTCTAGGGATTCCCTATCTAAGGCCAGCTGCTGCTGTTTAAGCTCCAGTCTGGTCTCCTCTACCCTCAGCTTTCTGAGTTCCCTTTTCAATAAGTTATCCTCAGGGTGGGTGGGTTGGGAATGTTTTGACACAGAGGAAATATGGGAAGTTTCAGAGGGAGACCTGTCCCTAACTGTCTGGACCTTAGTAACCTGGCCTCTAGGAGTGAAAGATGTCCTACTGACGTGTGACCCTCTAACACTACCAGTGTCACTAGGTGCCCTGCTAGGGGGCAGGACCTTTTAAGAACCCTCCCCAGCTTCTTCAGGGAATTCCTCTGAATCTGACTGGGAAGCTTCCCCTTTTTCTAACCTCTCCTGAGATGGGCCAGACTTGTTCTGGTCATCTACAATGAGCATGTTAAAGAGAAACTCTTTTGTAGGATTCTTACCTATATTCAAAACTCTATCCAGGCAGAGACCCCTCAAACTTTTATAGTTCAAACTCACATATGTTGCATTAACAGTTTTGGGAGTGGGCTCTACTACATACATGATAGAAAAGGTTTAAGGATAGTGAGACAAAAAGTTTTAGAACTTTAGAAAGCACAGAGAAAAACGTTTTCAAACTTTGGGAAAACTTTTCAGAAACTTTCTTAAATGTTTTAGAGTAGAAAAGTAAACGGTTTTGGTTAAGTGTACATATACTGAACTATTTGGTATATGATTTTCTTATGAAAAGCACCAAATGACAAAGTGGTAAAGCAGTTACAAGTACTTATCCCACCGCTGCACCACCAATGTAGGAGGCTGGCCTGGCTTATAGTGGGTACTTTGTGGTACTTACACCCTGTGCCAGGTCCAGTTATCCCTTATTGGTAGAATAGAGGTGTTTCTAGCAGCTTAGGCTGATAGAAGGTAGCTATGGCAAAGCAGCTTAGGCTTAACTAGGAGACATGCAAAGCTCTTACTATACCACTTATATCACATAGCACAACATCATAAGAAAACACAATACTCAGAGTTACTAAAAATAAAGGTACTTTATTTTAGAGACAATATGCCAAAAGTATCTCAGAAAATACCCTCACTTAGGAGGTAAGCAATATACATAAGTTATATATACACAAACCCAAAACAGGTAAGTAACAGTAAGAAAAGTAGTGAAAACAATGTAGAATCTCAATAGGATGCAATAGATGAACATAGGTCTAGGGGCAACACAAACAATATACTCCAAAAGTGCAATGCGAATCACGAATGGACCCCAGACCTTAGGGAGCTTGTAGAGGGTCGCTGGGACTGTAACATAACAGTAAGGGTGTCCAAAATACCCCACCCCAAGTCCCTAGAAAGTAGGAGTAAAGTTACCCCACTACCCCAGAAAGACGCAATAGTCATGATAGGGGGATTCTGCAAGAACCACAAGCACCAGCAAAACACGGAAGATGGATTCCTGGATGTGAGGACCTGCAAGGCTAGGGGACCAAGTCCAAGAGTCGCGATAGTGTCCAGGGGGGGGGCAGGAGCCCAGGAAACCCCGAATGAAGGTGCAAAAGGGCTGCCTCCAGGTGGAAGAAGCCAAAGATTCTGCAACAACAAAGAGGGCTAGGAACTTCTCCTTTGGATGGAAGATGTCCCACGGCGTGCTGGACCAGGCTCGTCAGGATGAGAGGGGACCCAGAGGACCGGTGATGCAGTCTTTTGGTGCCTGCGTTAGCAGGGGAAAGAGTCCATCAACCCACAGGAGATTTCTTCTTGGCTTCCAGTGCAGGGTGAAGGCAGACAGCCCTCAGAGCATGCACCACCAGGAAACAGTCGAGAGAGCTGGCAGGATGAGACGCTACAATGTTGCTGGTAGTCATCTTGCTACTTTGTTGCGGTTTTGCAGGTGTCCTGGAGCAGTCAGCGGTCGATCCTTGGCAGAAGTCGAAGAGGGAAGTGCAGATGAACTCTGGTGAGCTCTTGCATTCATTATCTGAAGAATACCCCAGAGGAGAGACCCTAAATAGCCAGAAAAGGAGTTTTGGCTACCAAGAAAGGAGGTTTGGCTACCAAGAGAGGTAAGAACCTATCAGAAGGGGTCTCTGACATCACCTGCTGGCACTGGCCACTCAGAGCAGTCCAGTGTGCCCCAAACACCTCTGAATTCAAGATGCACGAGGTCTGGGAAACACTGGAGGAGCTCTGGGCACCTCCCCTGGGAGGTACTGGTCAGGGGAGTGGTCACTCCCCTTTCCTTTGTCCAGTTTTGCACCAAAGCAGGACTGAGGGATCCCTGAACCGGTGTAGACTGGCTTATGCAGAGATGGGCACCATCTGTGCCCATCAAAGCATTTTCAGAGGCTGGGGGAGGCTACTCCTCCCCAGCCCTTCACACCTATTTCCAAATGTAACACCCTCTCTCAGAGGAAATCCTTTGTTCTGCCTTCCTGGGCCGGGGCTGCCCAGACCCCAGGAGGGCAGAATCCTGTCTGAGGGATTGGCAGCAGCTGCAGTGGAAACCCCGGAAAGGCAGTTTGTCAGTACCCGGTTCTGTGCTAGAGACCCGGGGGATCATGGAATTGTCAATGACAATTGTCAAATGACAATTCCATGATCTTAGACATGTTACATGGCTATATTTGGATTTACCATTGTTACGCTACACATAGGGAGTGACCTATGTGCAGTGCACGCGTGTAATGGTGTCCCCGCACTCACAAAGTTCAGGGAAATTGCCCTGAACGATGTGGGGGCACCTTGGCTAGTGCCAGGGTGCCCACACACTAAGTAACTTGGCACCCAACCTTCACCAAGGGAGGGTTAAACATATAGGTGACTTATAAGTTACTTATGTGCAGTGAAAAATGGCTGTGAAATAACATGGACGTTATTTCATTCAGGCTGCAGAGGCAGGCCTGTGTAAGAATTGTCTGAGCTCCCTATGGGTTGCAAAAGAAATGCTGCAGCCCATAGGGATCTCCTGGAACCCCAATACCCTGGGTACCTAAGTACCATATACAAGAGAATTATATGAGTGTACCAGTGTGCCAATGAGAATTCGTAAAAATAGTCACTAGCCTGCAGTGACAAATTTAGAAAGCAGAGAGAGAATAAACACTGAGGTTCTGGTTAGCAGAGCCTCAGTGATACAGTTAGGCACCACAGAGGGAACACATATAGGCCACAAACCTATGAGCACTGGGGTCCTGACTAGCAGGATCTCAGTGACACATATCAAACACACTGACAACATAGGGTTTTCACTATGAACACTGGGCCCTGGCTAGCAGGATCCCAGTGAAGCAGTAAAGACACCCTGACATATACTCACAACCAGGCTAAAAGTGAAGGTAACAAGGCTAGAAAGAGGCTACCATCCTACAGTAGTTTACACATACCTGCATGTCAGCCAACGTAATGTCAAATCAGCTCCGCCCTGGAGTCAGCTGCATCCTCATTATCCTCCTCTCCATCACTCCCCATGTCCCCTTCATCAGCCACTGGCACAGCTACCCCCTCCTCCGCATCCAGCAATGGGATGTGACACCTCACGGCCAGATTGTGCAGCATGCAGCAGGCCACAATAATCTGGCACACCAGTGGGTTGTAGAGCAGGGCACCCCCAGAGACATGCAAACAGTGGAACCTGGCCTTCAGCAGGCCACAGGATCTCTCAATGACTGTTAGACCTGACATGCGTTAGGGTGGTCACCCCTAACTTTTTGCCTGCCTCCCTCCACTTTTTGCACCCTGTTTTGCTGGCTTTTAGACTCTGTGCACTTTACCACTGCTAACCAGTGCTAAAGTGCCTATGCTGTCTCCCTTTTTAAACACGGTAACTTTGGATCATACCTGATTGGACTATTTAATTTACTTATAAGTCCCGAGTAATGTGCACTATATGTGCCTAGGGCCTGTAAATTAAATGCTACCAGTGGGCCTGCAGCACTGGTTGTGCCACCCACTTAAGTAGCCCCCTCAACCTTGTCTCAGGCCTGCCATTGCAAGGCCTTTGTGTGCAGTTTCACTGCCACTTCGACTTGGCATTTAAAAGTACTTGCCAAGCCTAGAACTCCCCTTTTTTTACATATAAGTCACCCCTAATGTGTGCCCTAGGTAACCCCTAGAGCAGGGTGCTGTGTGGGTAAAAGGCAGGACATGTACCTGTGTAGTTATATGTCCTGGTAGTGTAAAATTCCTAAATTCGTTTTTACACTACTGTGAGGCCTGCTCCCTTCATAGGCTAACATTGGGGTTGCCCTCCTACCTTGTTGAAGTAGCAGCTGCTGATCTGAAAGGAGCAGGAAGGTCATATTTAGTATGGCCAGAATGGTAATACAAAATCCTGCTGACTGGTGAAGTTGGATTTAATATTACTATTCTAGAAATGCCACTTTTAGAAAGTGAGCATTTCTTTGCACTTAAATCTTTCTGTGCCTTACAATCCACGTCTGGCTGGGCTTGGTTGACAGCTACTTGTGCATTCACTCAGACACACCCCAAACACAGGGTACTCAGCCTCACTTGCATACATCTGAATTTTGAATGGGTCTTCCTGAGGTGGGAGGGTGGAGGGCCTGCTCTCACACAAAGGACTGCCACACCCCCTACTGGGACCCTGGCAGACAGCATTGAACTGAAAGGGGACCTGGTGCACTGCTTAGCCACTCTTTGAGGTCTCCCCCACTTCAAAGCACATTTGGGTATAAAACAGGGCCTCTGCCCTACCTCATCAGACACTTGCTGGAGAAGAAACCTGAACCTTCTGCCAAGAAGAACTGCCTGGCTGCTCAAAGGACTCACCTGTCTGCTTTCTACAAAGGACTGCTGCCTTGCTGTTGGCCTGCTGCCTTGCTGAACTCTTGTCTGGCTATGAAAGTGCTCTCCAAGGGCTTGGATAGAGCTTGCTTCCTGTTCCCTGAAGTCTCAGGACCAAAAATAGTTATTTTTTTCACTTGGACGCTTCGTGCACCGCAATTTTCGACGCACAGCTTGTTCCGTGGCGAGAAAAACGCCGCACACCGACGCTGATCGACGCGACGCCTTCGGGACGACCGGAACTTCGACGCACGGCCTCGCAAGGACAACGCCGCCCGACCTCCAGAGGAGAAATCGACACGACGTCTGCCGTGAGAGCGAAACTTTGACGCACAGCCCGCAAAACGACGCGCAGACGGAAAACAAGCAGGAGAATCCACCCACAGACCCGGGACATCTGGTAATCCCTGCGACCCACAGAAAGAGGCTGTCTGCGTGCCGGAAAATGACGCACGACTTCCCCGCGTGAAAAATAACGACGCAAGTCTCTGTGTGCTGGGGAGAAATCGACGCACACACCATTTTTCCACGTATCTCTTCTTCTGCGGCCCTCTGTGGAGATTTTCCACTCCAAACCAGGTACTTTGTGCTTGAAAGAGACTTTGTTTGCTTTTTAAAGACTTAAGACACTTTATATCACTTTTCAGTGATATCTTTACAAATTCACATTGCAACTTTATTCGTTTTGACCTACAATTATCCTGATAAATAATATATATTTTTCTAAACATTGTGTGGTGTATTTTTGTGGTGCTATATGGTGGTATTGTATGATTTATTGCACAAATACTTTACACATTGCCTTCTAAGTTAAGCCTGACTGCTCGTGTCAAGCTACCAGAGGGTGGCCACAGGCTAATTTTGGATTGTGTGTGACTTACCCTGACTAGAATGAGGGTTCTTGCTTGGACAGAGGGTAACCTGACTGTCAACCAAAAACCCCATTTCTAACAATGACCCATCTGGTATGACAGGGGACCTCATTGTCATGGTTCTCTGCAGCTAAGGTTGGATGCCTCAAGATGCCGGGAGCCAGGGCAAGTTGGGACAGCTAGAGTCACCTGTGTGCATAGAGGGAAGAGGCCTCTCAAGACCGGAAGGGCAATAGGGTAGGGACATAAGGGTGCAGTGAGCTGAGGACCACACATATGCAGGGGTAAATACTGATGAGCCAGTCCCTGTCCCTCTGGAGTGGTGCCATCATGTTTGGGACACTACTGTTCTGCAGGATGTCAGAATTATGCACAGAGCCTGGCCGTCACCTGGGAGATGTATTGGTCCACGAGACACACCACCTGAACATTGACGGAATGAAAGTTTTTGTGGTTTCTATACACCTGTTAATTTCTCCTGGGTGGCACAAGGGCACTGTGGGTGCCATCAACTGCCCCAATGAAATGTGGGACATGCGCCACAGCATAGAACGCTTCCTTGACAGTCGGCAATTCTGCACGTCGGGAAAGTGGATGTAGCTGGCCATCTGTTTTATCAAGGCACACAGTACATCCCTCAGGACGTTGCTGAACATGGGCTGCGGCATCCCACTCGCGAGCCCCACTGTGACCTGGGAGGACCCTGAGGCAAGGTAGTGGAGGACTGACAACACCTGCACTGTGGGAGGCATGGCATTGAGATAGCAAATGGCAGACCACAGATCCAACTCCAACTGGGCCACTAGTTCCATTATGGTCACACGGTTCAGGCGATAGGTCTGGATGATGTGCCGCTCCTCCAGGATGGCAAGATATACTAGGGGCCTGTAAACCGGTGCATTCCTCATCCTCAACCGTCTATCCTACCTGGGGACAGAAGAGAGTTGATTTAATGTCATGCATCATCGACTGTGTTGATAGTGTTGATGTGGCCGCAGGCCAGCATTTGTCACCCATGACACACTAACTTTCACACACGTTACACATTGGATATGTAAAATGGTAGCCACCTGTCTGAATGCATGGGACAGGTGCAAGTGAGATCATCCAGCTGGTGTAACATGTCATGGTGGTAGGCAGTTATGACTGCGGTGCAATTCACCATTGGTTAACACTGTTGCCCGTGGGAGGCAGGAGCCAATGGTGATCGGCGCGGGTGGTGATGGTGATGTTTGCAGTGGCTGTGACAGCCATTTCATGTGCTCATACTCACTTGACTCCTGAACCTAGTGCACTGAAGACCTCCACTGCATGTGCTGCTGTGTTCTGACTCTGGTAGCCAAGATGCCATTTCCTGCAGGAGACATGGCCCCAGCCTTCACCCTGGAAGACTTGGAGCGGCTCGTGGATGGGGTCCTGCCACTGTATGGACAGTTGTATGGGGCACCAGAGCAGCAGGTGAGCTCAATGTCATTGTCCTGTATGTGATTTGTGTGCATGGGGATTGGGACCTTGGTAGGTGGCAGTGTGTATGGAGCATGGACATGGGAGGGGCCTAAGGCTACATTGGTTGATGACGTGCGGGAGTGGAAGTGTGTTGTGTGCTCTCCACTACTGTCCCAGGGATGCCACTCTAAATGACTGTGTCCTTCTTTCTGTGTCACCCATGTAGGTCAGCACCCGTCAGAAGAAGGGGATTTGGCATGCCATTGCCAAGCAAGTGCGGAACCTGGGGGGTCCATGCCCACCAGAGCACCCACTGCAGAAAGTGGTGGGAGGACCTGAGATGCTAGGTCCAGAAGACTGCTGAGGGAGGCCCAGCTAGGGATGTCCTCCCAATGAGGGAGGGGTGCCCGTCGGACCCTGACCCCCCTAACGGCCTGCATATTGGTGGTGGCCTACCCTAAGGTGGATTGGTGCTTGAGGGCAGCACAGCAGCCACATGTGGGTAAGTACTCACTCTCACTTGCTACATGTGTTGGTATGGTGGCTCTGAGTGGACACCATTGGGTGACTGTGGCAAGGATGCTAGGTACAATGATGTCCACTATGGGTTGTGTCCATCTGGGCAGGATTGGCATCACAGGTGTAGGTAATACTATGCAGTCAGTGGTAGTGGGACAGACTCCTCCAATGTTGAAACTGTGTGGCCACTTACTAGCTAGATGTGCTTACCAGCTCATGGCAACAAGATGATTAGACCTGGGGTGTCAGGGCATTGTGATTGGTCCTGGCCAACTACTGTGCCGGGGTGGATCCATGAACTCATTCAGCTGGCAGGCACTGCATGTGTAGTGGGGTGGGTGCACCAAGTGATGACAGTGCTACTTGACAATAGCTAAGTAGGCTGACAAATAGCCATGCAGGATCCTGTTGGGTGTGCAGTACTCTGCACGCCTGTCTCAATGGCCAAGGGTAGTGGGCAGTTACTGGACAGGTATGGCTGGCATGACACTCCTTATGTACATGTTTGCATCATTCAGATCATCAGCGGTTGACATGTGCATTGTTGTGGTTTCCCCCATGGTGTTCCCAAGTTGTAGGATGTTCAGAGTTGGGCATAGTGTATTATGGCATCAAATGCTGATGTTCTACCTTGTGTGACTGTTGAGCCAGCATTGACCCATTGCACCCTGTCTCTCTCTCTGTCCCTCCCTGTCCTCCTCTGTCGTTGTGTGCATCAGCATCATCTGGTAAAGGAGAGGGGACACCAATGAGTGGGGTAGCTGCATCCCATGGTACCCAAGAGGCTAACACCAGTGGACCTGAGGGGGCCAGTGGGATGGTGGACGATGGGTGTGCCACAGGGGAGACCAGATCAATGACTACATCTTCTGATTCCTCCTCTGATGGATGCTCCCTGGTGGTGGAGGACCCATCTGGGACCATCCCAGCACCATCCTTGTCCGTCACCCCCATTACAAGCACCACCCTCCCTGTAGCTCCCCGCACAGTTGCTCGTGCCTGCTCACCCAAGAGGGTGGACATCTCTGCACTGCCCAAGTCAGCCGTGCTGCGCTCAATGAGGAGGCTATTGACCTCCTGAGGTGGGGCAGACAACTATAGTGAATGCCATCCAGGGACTGGCATTCCAGATGCAAGAGTGCAATGCATTCCTGGAAGGCATCCACAGTGCCTTGTCTGGCCTACAGAGATCGTTTCAGGCTCTGGCCTCATCCTTGACGGCAGCCAGTGTCCCTTCTACTTCCCTCCCCCCATTATGATACTGTAATTTGTGGGGTAATTAGCAGTGCATTTATAGATAGATAGATAGATATACACACACATCACCCATTGGCGGTTGCCACTGGGTAGTTATAGTGCGTTTACATTAAAATGCCTTTTTAGCTTTGCTTATAACCTTATCATTTAATGAATCTCAACAAAACTTTCCAAATAACTGCTCTTTTTCCCCAGTTTGTCTAGGGAAAGTTTTTGTGGTGATCCGTCAACTGGGGGCGAGAAAGGTCCCAAAACACAAAATCCCCTTGCATTTTCAACAGGCTTCTGTAGGCAGTGCTACCCCAAAAACTGCTAAATGGAATTGCACTAAATTTAGCAAGACTCTAGATCTTGTCCACAAGTTGTGCTGTTTGTGATGATGTGTAAATCGTTTCAGTAGTTTTAGAAAAAATAAGGCTAGAAAATGTTTGTCTATCTGGACAGCTGAGTTTGAAGGAGTCTTAAGACCAAATTTGGACCAAATTTAAAAAAACAGAGGTTTCTGATTGGCCGGGGAGCTTTTTCTCTTGGGAACCTTCCATCCCATTGGAGACATGCTCACATGCAAGAAAATGCTCTGGTTGGCTGCCAGCAACATGAGAAAAATTATGTTGGCAGCTATTACAGGACTTGGGGTCTTACGCCCCGGTCCTAAAGATGAAAATAGAAGCAAACACTAAGGGCCTGATTTAGAGATTTTGTGGATGGTTTACTCCATCATAACGGTGATGGGTATCCCGTCCACTGAAATCTAAATCCCATAGGACATAATGGGATTTAGATTTCGGTGGATAGGATATCCATCACTGTTGTGATGGAGTAACCTGTCTGCCAATATCTAAATTAGACCCTTAGTCTTCTACCAATAGGCGTGAGATTAAAAAATGCTGCTGCCAGCTGGAAGCAGATGTGATCTGTTTCCCTGCCCTCATTGATGTGTCAGGGAAGCAGAACAACATAGTGCTTCCACCTGGAGGAAGCAGCATAAATAGCTAGTCCCTCCGGGTGGGAGCAATGCCAGCTCCCACTTTATGGGGGGAGCCAGCTAACATCACTGGGGCCACTGGGATCCTGGATCCTGGATCCCCCTCCCCCTACCTGTTGGTAAATGGGTGCCATGGGTGGGCACTGTGGCACCCACTTATAATTAATAATAAGACTGACATGATGCCAGGACATGTTAATGCAGAAGGAAATAGAACACAATATTTGGATTAAGTGCAAGGCAACAGTTGTAATGGACAGTTGTAATGGATCCAGGCATGACCAGGGAGACAGTGTGAAAAACCATTATACAAATAAGCTACATTGGGGAGAGGGTGATAGTATGATGTCCACACAAAGCATGTGAAACCCAAAAAAAGAAATAGAAGGTGAGTCACGGAGGTGCTGGATTGCAAGACTGTCACTAATCCTGATTCATCTACTAAATCATAGGCAAAAGAAATGTGAACCTATGTGTGCTTCTCGGCACAAGACTATTACAAATCTTGACCTATCTATTGAAACATATGCCCAAGAAATGTAAATGTGTGGGTTTCTTGGCATGTGTGTGCATCAGTGTGATGTCTCAAATGGGTATGTGCATTTCAGGATTTTGACATTTCATGTACAAAGAACAGCTATAATCTTCAGAGAGGAGTATTCAATGTCACCCGTAGCATATATCAGTTAACCTTTACTGACCGTGACAGGACAACATGTATGTGTATGCAGTGATGAGACAGTTCAAGGCACAAATGCCATTAACAATGTTGATTTGTCACAACAGGGATTACAACCTACAGACACATTCTATGCGTGTTGATACAAGTAGCTGAACAAAATAAATACCTATACAAAATAACTATCTTTACTTACCATACCCAAAAAAGTTCAAAATATAAGAAGGTCTTTTGTCATTTAGACGTGCTGAGATATACTGTATAGGCTACTTAACCAATATAGTAAAAATCCATAATAATCACTTTTGTAAATGTTTATAAATATGCATTTTTTTAGGTCATGATCACAGATTCTTGTGCAGGGATGTGCGTGTAAGCACTAAATGGATTCTGTTGTAAACATGGAATGCCACAAACCTACTGTGAGGTACCTAACATAAAAGCAAGAATTTAACAGGGTGAGTAAGAACATAAACCACAATATCCTTTAAATACCAAGGTGCTTGGCACCTCTGACAGACATGCACGTTTACTGTCAAACAAAACACATATATATGTGAATGTGATCGCTGTGGGTGCAGATATGAACAATTTATGCTGAATGAGAACTGTGCCGAGGCAGCTCCCAGCACTTCATTACAATAGTGATTACTGTGGTAGAATGCTCTTATGTGGAAAACACTGTTTTTGATTTACCGTACAATCAAGTATGTGGAATAAAACACATTGCTCAAAATATTTAAAAAAGTTACTCTACTATACATGCAGTATTTATTTTTTTAAAACGTTCAACAGAGATACATCCCAGACGTTGGGGTGAGGGTAGAGTGAAAGTATATACACACGAGAGAAAGTAAAATGACGTTTTTTTCCCCCAAATGTTTGACTTGTCATTAAAGCTGATTGTCCTCCTCTTCATTGTGGCAACTCTCAAGTATTCTTCCCAGAGGATCATAGACCTTAGGTTGGGGGTGGGCGGCAGATTGCTTGCAGAGGGTATAGGTCATATGCACGGTAGTGGCATAGTAGAAGAGGGAATTTGTGGCTTAGAGAATGATGAGAAATGGCCCTACGAGCAGCACTACTTATTTCCATGGAGACAATACCTCCCCACCACACTCAGTGCCGGACAGGCTGTGCTCAATGAATGTTCTCTGCAATTTGGACCATTCAGTCACTCTCCAGAACCTAAATTTGGAGGACAGCCAGTACTGCAGTCTACCCAGCATTACGGTCCCCCGAGACCTGCTGTCCCACCTCCGAAATAAGAAGGTGGTAAGGAAGTAGAGATGCCTTGTGCAAAGAAGACCCAAACCTGATGTCTCCAGGGTGGAGTCAGGCTCTCTCCCCGGGCTGCTGGAGCAATGGGCTTGACGGCGGTGGAGTCCCTGGAAGTATGTCACGTTTGTTGCAAATTCAGAAAAAAATATTTAATCTATAACTTCCTCTGGGTAATTATTTTATAGTACAGTATTGACCAATGTACACATATTCTCGCTTTGTGTGCTAGCCTTTCACATTATTCACTAAATGGTCCTTTATTTTAACATAGCTGGAGAGGCACTGTTTCACAAACGTGGTGGAGTTCTCATCTGCCATATTTAAAATGCCGTTGACTACAATACACTTGTAATGTGGTATAAAGGGCATGTTTCACGTTTGTTGCGCAGTAGCCTCTTTGACAAACCCTAGAAAATCCTCAGTGTTTAATATTGATATACATAACATCATACTAACTCTTGTGTCTAATATTTTTCATAACGTATAGACACATTGCCTATAAATGGATTAAGAATATATTTCTCTGAGTTATATGTTTGTGATGAAATATTTAACAATGAGACTTATTTGTTTGGCAAATGGGATACTCCATCATAACGTGGCGGATACCAACTCTGTCGTATTACAAGTGCCATAGGTTTCAATTCACTTATAATACATCGGCCTGGACATCCACTACATTTAGTGATGGAGTAGCTCGTCTGTCAACCTCTAAATAGGGCCCAATTGTTTTTATTTATTCCTTGGTGGTTGGCCTTCTTTCCTGCATGTGACCTGAGCGAGTGAGATCCGTCACTCTGGTGGCTGAAGGTGCAACATATTATAATTTCACCTCCTGCCTGGCGGGCATCTCACTGCTGTGGGTAGAGCCGCACCAATAGCATCTCTATTCACTCCATTTAAATTTGTTAAGTGGGCATTTAGTTTAAAGCAGCCTCTTATGCTTTTTATTTGCAAGTAATAACATTACAAAGTGGCATCTTTACAAAAAAAAACTAAAAATTGCAGATGACCAGGGTTATTTTTCACTTTGTGTGGGGAGTGTTCATATTTTTCCCTGTCTCCGTGAGGCAGTCATAACGTATGTGACACTGGCTGGAAAAAATAATTAGGGTTTCCTATTCTAAATGGTGTGGATAAACCATTGTGTTTGCAGGGCAGAAGGACCTCGCTTTATGGCATTGCTTCCACTACATCTAACAAAAAATGCCCGTATTACTTCTGTTTTGAATGGTTATTCAATAAATGTCTTGATGCTTCAAAGGCCAGGAAATTATCAAAATAGTTTCAGTATACTGAAGCAGAACAGCACAATGAACACCAGACATAGCCTTGATTTAAAAAATATGTATAAACTATGAATCAATACCATACATTCTTTTCATCAATCACATACAAATGTATTTTTAAAAGTTTATTTATATCATTTTGATAGTCAGCCCTTTGCTACAGCATTCTGATCTGCCAAGTTGGGGTAGGACACCTCCAGTATGCAATACATAGTAAGGTGATTGAAAGCTGCACCTTTTTTTTTCCGCTGGGTCGATCTCCACAACTGCTGTAATGCAGTCTTTCTGCTCCACTGGTATGGATCATTCGAGTGTTTGCCTTGATATGATGAGCCGCCAAATGTTATCCTTGCCATGAGCACAACCTAAACAGTGGATGCAAACATGACAAAGAATTCCAATTTAGAAATGACATTAACATTTGAAGTTGTACACTGATTTTGATTATGTATAAGGAGAAATGGTATTTTAAATCATACAAAGTCGAAATCTACTGATAATTTTTCTTATACTTTTAAGCAGTTGAGCAAGAAGTGCTAACCTATGCCACCCTGGCAGATGTCTACCTACGTACAAAATCTCCATCTGCTTGCTGGAGATTTCAATGACTTCAGAGGGTCTGCTGAATGGGCAGCTCCTTTGAAAGCACAATCATCTCCACAATCCAAGAGGACACTTCTAAATGTGGCAGGTGGCAACCCACCAGGGTAGCATATATTAAAACCTCTGCAACCCTTGTGGTATGGTGGACCACACAATAAACCCACTTATGGCCTTTTTAAATTTTGGGGGACAAGATACTCTAATGTACTTGAAACATGCGGCATGCAATAGCTACCACATTTGTTGTGGAATATCCTGTTCACTGATACCTATATTACATCCTTCTTGAACACCTGCCTATAAATACATTTCCCCTAAATGTCTATCATGCTATCCTTTATTCTGTAGCCAGGTTTGATTTTGGAAAGCAGTGTAACAATAGAAATTAATGGCAACTTTATTGTGCTAAATCATTTGAGAACTTGAATAGGTCGGCTAAGCAAAACTGTGCATACCCTTCCAATTGTTAAAAACGTATTTAGCATATGCAATTAGTTAAAAATAATGAGTCCGCATCTCTGAAATTGACTATTTCATCACCTAGTAGACTGCATTTACATGTAGTAGTGGTTTGTCTACTAACCTGTCTGTTGGATCATATAACTGAGCATACTTGGCAAGGGCACCTGCTGCTAAGACCTCCTGCTCTTCTGGGGTGAAGCTAGGTGCACTGTCATTAGATGTTTAAGACACAATAACATACCAGCAGAGCAACATAGCAACAGCAATGGAGGAGGTGTTGGCAAGTCAACGGTGGCATGGCAAAGGAACCTTTCAAAAAGCATAGTCGAGTGAGCCAACATGACGTATTTTCGAGCCTGGATGTTCCACATCGACAATGTGTATCTGTCAATCCAAAAGTTCATTGATAACGAGGCTGGTCCTCTGCTTGGGTTTGTACTTCATAGATGAAGATGGTGAATTAATAGGTCAACCACCATGGTCAACCACCACGGTTTCATTTATTGTACAAAGGTAAATGTTTGACACAATTGCAGGCAGGAGGATTGCCATTAATGAACACATCCGGCATCCACCATGTTGTGTCCATCATATTTGATGGTCTGGTCCAAGATAATGCTATCTGTCTATATCATTTACAGTAAACAAACAAAAATAGTGGACCGACCACGGCAGATGATGAAAGACTACAAAACGGATGTTGTATGATAAAATCAAGGACAGGCAGAATCCACTCCATCATTGATACATACGTAATCTATTAGTGATATAATGCAATGTCATCAGTAGTGTGTAAATAAAAAAACGGAATTGCAAAAATTATGACTCATTTAATGATATTTCATTGTTTATTAATTTTAATTATTAAAATGTAAGATATAATGTTCTAATAAATCTAGATTTTTTTTTAAAGTGCTTTTTCCTAAAGCATAATATAAAGTCACAAACCTATCAACACTAAAACTTTTTAACAAAATGTTGAAGTGGAATTAAAGTGTTTTTGTTTAATTTAAAAATCTATTAGTAATAATTTTATCATGTACATTATGTAACACTTTAAATGTGTGGTTAGTGCCTATATTTATAATATTTGTTATATACATGTAATAGTAACAGACATATATAGCATCCTCATCACCAATGGCAAAGCAGTACATTGAATATACCAGTGCATATAGTTAGGAAACACAGATTAGAGCACAACACAACATTGACCTTGGAAACATATTTGAAACCTGATATTATTTTGGATATTAATATTTCAGACATAATTTCACAAGTAAAGATCATTGCTGTGTTACACTTCTGTGTAACTAATTTATTTGAGGATATTGTTGCTGAGCTGTGCTTCCACATTTGAAAGAACATGTCTATTTCCCTATGATTGCCACAATTATTATTAACATTATGACTGAGGGCCTGATTTAGATTTAAGCGGACAGGTCACTCCGTCACAAAAGTGGCAGATATCCCTTCCACCGAAATATAAATCGCATAGAATATAATGGGATTTATATTTCGATGGATGGGCTACGCGTCTCCATTGTGATGAAGTAACCCGTCCACCGAAATCGAAATCAAGCCCTGAGTTCTGTTTTAGGAGGCATTCTATACGTGGTTGGAGCTAACGATTGTACATATGTAGCCATGGGTCCACCTCAAGACTGGGAACAAATATACTGTGATCAATCGAAAGCATTTTCATTTAGCCAATGTGGAGATGGCATGCTCTGGAGATCGCCTCATTATAAACATCTATGCAAAGTTTCCAGGCTCCTATGACACATTGGTTCTTCACAGCAGTGTACCACACCAGGTGGAAGCCCTAGCACCAAGGAGAACCTGGATTGTTAGCAAGGTAGCACACAATGGGGCATATTTACAAGCCCCTACCACCGCCTTACGCTGTTGAGTTTGGTAGCTTACAAAAATGACCATTAATTAACTAATAGTCTCTGTACACAAAATATCACTCCTATGGAACAAAGAAAAAGTCATATAATAGTCTGAAGTATTCATGTGTAAAAAACTACACATCATTTCTAGGAACAAACTAAAATGTGCAAAATGTACAATGCTCTTTTAAGTGTCACAGCAAAAATATAAGTTGCAGCCATCAGAATGTATATGCCAAGTAAAAAATTAAGCGTCTCCTATCCAGTGACAGGATCTGTAACTACTTTCAAAATATATGCCTTGATTATCTGTGACACAGAAAAAGGCAAATACAGTATACGAAAGAACAGTGCAGGCGTGCCATTTGCTGGAGTTTGGAAACTAATAAAATGTTCAATATATCGCAGGGAATAAATAAAGACGCTCTGTTATTTCACTTTGCACACAAAACAAGCATTACAGTGCCTGTGATTGTGTATGAGTCACAAAAAATCTAATTGTTGGTCACTCTGTTACTTACCACATAATATCTGCCATGAAAGGCATGGACGTTCCTCGGCTGTAAATGCTTGAATATGGGATACTAGGCCAGATAATGTCTGTATCAGTTGCTGGGCTACATAATCCCCTCTGCATCAGTTACAGGGCAACATATTGTTTGTCTTTCAGCTACCGTACCACATGGTCCCCAGCTGATACAAGGGACCTGCCTATACTTTACTAGGTCATATAGTATGTGTTCATCAGTCACTATGCCACAGTGTCTGCAAAGCAGGTGGTCATGATCTGACTTCTATTGGTAAATGAGGCACCGAATCGCTTCCCATCACCTACTGAGCTATATAATGGATGCCACAAATCAGTGTTTCACAGAAATCCTACCCACAAGTTACTGGAACACTGGATGCTTCGGCAAACATTTCAACAACACTATATTCATGTTGTCTTCCTCTCTGTCACTGTCTGTCTTACTATTTCCCCGTGTTGTCCCCTCTGCCTAGCTCCCAAAACATTCACTTTAACTCCCTTATACATGGCTCTCTTTGATACAAACACATCCATGCTCTCTCTGCCTCACTGTAATTCTCTTATTTGCTCTCTTCAATGCCCACCCCTCATACACTTTCCCTCCGTTTTACACATTCTCTTGCTTTCTCATTCTTTCACTATCTACTTCTATATCTAATACACTCTATAGTTTTTACTTTTCTATATGTTACTCTCACACCGTAAACACTATTTCTGCTTCGGCCTCTTTTTTTATAGGTTGGCATGAAAAATGTATGTCAAAGAGAGTCAAAACATGTGATGGAAGGTGGACAAATTGGCATTTCCTGGTCAGCTTGCTGCTCCTGCACCTCCCACCTGCCATCCATGTGCTGTCCCTGCCCCTCCCACCAGTCCTCCATGGTACGATTCCTGCACCTGCCTCTTCCGTCTTCCCTCCCTTATCATCTTGCTGCCCCTGCCTCTTATGCCTGCCTTTCGTGTTCAGCTTGCTGCCCTGCCCCTCCCTCCTGCTTTCTGTTCTACCTGTCAGCCCCTGAACCTCCTGCCTGCCCTCCATGGTCAGCTTGCTGCCCCTGGCACTCCTGCCTGCCCTCTTGTACATATATGCTACACCAGCCCCTTGTTCCTGCCTTGAATGAACTGTATAGACATGAACCTTATTGAAGTAGATTAATAAGTGGTAAGCAGCAAGAATACATATTAAGATATGTATGGTGTATATATATTTGTGAATGATCCTGAAATGGATTATCCATTCAATTATTAGTGTACCAATTATGTGAATTGCGTAATGCAGATTATTGAATTAAGCATGTATCGTTTTTATGAATAATGTCTTAAATTATTATTATTTTACAAATTATTTATCATTTATATTTTGCAAGGTAAAGTCTTCTGCAGATGAATTTTACAAACTAACAGGTTGAAGTAAGATTGAGAGCCCCAATATCCCTAGCTGTATGTTATATCAGAGCGAGGTATATACTAAGATGGTGCCCACTGAAGGGTGGAATGAAGATTGTTTTTTAACGTTAGTCCGTCATCAATGTTTATGTAGTAGATCAGTGTATTTCACAAGAGGGGCACAGCAAAAGTGATTGTGTGATCAAGGCCGTCGGTACGGCTGAAACGCTTCACAAAAAAAAAAAAAGTATCTTTCCTGATTATCATATCCTTGCCTCAGTGGGTGTTATATATGAATTTGAATACTATATATATATATATATATATATATATATATATATATATATATAAATATATATATATATACACACATAATAAATACAGATACATAATACCTAGTGGTGGTCACCACTAGTAATTATAGTTAGGACCTAGTTTCTATAGAAAAAACTGTCCGCTCCCACAAAGCAAAAGCAAACAAAGACAACTTTCTGACTGAAACCAGAGTTTTCATCTGTTTCCCTGCATGCAAATATACGTGCAGGAAAAAAGATGAAAATGTTGCTCCCGCAAGCGGGGAGCTGCTATTTAAAGAAGATCCCTGCTTGTGCAAGCAATGACATCTTCTTCAGGACTCGGGAAGCCGTCAAGGACCACAGGGGCCTTCAGGCTCCTCCCAGAATCCTGCCACTTTCTATTTCCCTCCTCCATCCTATAGTGGAATGGAAGAGAGAGAGAGAGAATTGTCATTGCAATGGTCTCTCCATACAGTGACTTCAAAGAGTAAGTCTAGCAAGATGTTTGGTACGAATGTTATATGTGCATTTGGATGCAGAGTGGAACAGAGTCACTTCTGGACTAAAGGTCAAGATTTTGTTTTGTCACTCAGTAATCTGAAGGTTCAAATCCTAGTATGACTTGGAAGTGTGTTTGTTTATGTACCAGTATTACAACAGTTAAACGTTCCTAGTGATGTAGCATTCACCTTTCTTTCCAATCACATGCATGGGTTGACTGTCATAAGTATGACAGGAAGCATCACTGTAAGGAGTCACCTATGGCCTAATGGTTAAGGTCACAGAGCGTCACACTGAAATTTGTCCAGAAGTATCCCATTCTAAGTGTATCATTCATAAAAGCCTAAAAACTCTCTATCTGTCTCTCTCTCACTCTCTTTCTCTCTCTCTCAATTTCACTTTTTCAATCTCTTTCTCCCACTCACATAACCACTCAGACCCTTACACACCCACTCACAGACACAGACACTCATGTACCCACTCACAAACCCAATTAGACACTCACATAACCACTCAGACCCTTACACACCCACTCACAGACACAGACACTCATGTACCCACTCACAAACCCAATCAGACACTCATGTACCCACTCACAGAACCACTCAGACGCTCACCCACCCACTCGCACAACCACTCAGACTCTCACACCCCCACTCACAGTCCCACTGAAACCCTCATGCAGCCACTCACCGACCCACACAGACACTGACGCATCCACTCACAGACCCGTTAAGACACTGATGTTCCCACTCTCACACCAAGACAGACACTCTCACAGCCAACGCCCACTGTGCGCAGCCAAAGGCTGTGTTTAGCATTGAGTTGGGTGGTTAGGGGTGTTGGCCACAGGATCTGGCTGCAGTTATGGGTTTGGGTGGTTATGGGGTTGGCTGCAGGCCCTGGCAACAAGCCAGGCCATTGCAGCCAACCCCCACTGTGCACGGCTGAAGGCCATGTGCAGCATTGGTTGGATTAACATATAGAAATAAAAATTACTTTACGTCAAAAAAACAATAGAAATTCACTGAAAAAAACAAAGGTTACAGGGACGCTATAGTTAGGAAATAGAATTTTTAAAAACATAGAAATTCACTTAAAAGAACAAAGGTTACAGGGATGTTATAGACAGGCTCACATTTGAAACGTACAAAACCATAGAAATTCACCTGTTATAGTTAGAGTTATCTCAAGAAACTATAACTCGTGTCCTAAGGTAACTATAACTCACGTCCTCGCCATGCACTGCTAATTACTCTGTAAATTAAGGCACTCTTGACATCTTTGGTGACATAATTGATAGTATCACTGTAATATTTGCAGTAACATTTTTGATGAAAAACCTAAGTAAGCATGTGTGTTTTGCCAGCCGTTGCACACTCAGTGCACTCTCCTCTCCTCCGTCTCCCACCTCCCTGTGGCCCAGCCCTGCCCCTCCCTGCACCTGCTGGCTAAGCCAGCAGATGAAAAATTAAAAATAAAACAATGGCAAGCTATTGTTTTTTTTTCAACTGCTGGCTCATCCAGGGTGAGTGAGGGGGGGATGCCCCTCCGCCACTGTGGAGGACCCACCCCTGTCCCTCCATTACCTTCCTGGACACACAAGCTGTACATAGTGGAGGAAGGTATTTCTTGACTGGGCACAGGTTCTGGCTTACCTGCTTTGGTGATTTGTATTGATTGAACAAGTGACCTGCAGATTAACAATTAGCAGGAGGTTAATAGAATGTGAGTCCGCCTATCTCTCATTCTTCTTCCATCAACCTGCTAAGTGAATGATTAGTAGATGAGTACATCTGATCAAGGAAGTATTGACATGTGCATGGCCAGTCTCACCCTTACCTTGGCCAGTAAATAGTTTTTAGGTGCGTTACTGCAATATTTTCAGCAATAGATACAGAGGAAGTCTACAAGTACCAGCAAGCATTACCTTGGTTGACAAAAAGGAGTATTTCTAGATATTGGTGTGCCTGATGACATTATAACCTTAGATGAGCACTGCAACACGGAGCTCAGCTGCATGTCCCAAATGGTCACACAGGCATAGGCCCTAACTTCTTTGTTATCCTGGCTGTCACATCCCAGCAAAAGTCCAGCTCAGGTTCATGCTTTTACTCGGTCATTATGTCATCTTGACCTACGAGAGGTAGCGAAGGGAGTATATCGGACAAGTAGCCAGGGTGAAAAAAAAAACAGTGAGCCGTGTGTGAGCAGGAGGGGCGGAGAAAATCCAGGGCTTGTGTGAGCTGAAAGATATGGGAGCAGAGGGAGCAATGAGTGAGCATTAATTTAAATCTGCAAAGTTACTTTTGCAAATTAAATTAGTATTGGTACCAATCTTACAATGAGACACTGCATACTTTTCACGTGTGGCTATGACCAGCACACTTTGGTCTTTATTTTTGGGACACATGCTTATTGTAAAAACAAAACAGTAACATTTGCACCAGCGTACCAAAGACAGACCCACTGGCATTGTCAATGTTTGTTTTAATAATGATGTGATTAGGTTCTTTTAAGGTCGTTACGGATCGAAATGTGTTTTTTACAAACTGGACTTTGAAGGGGCCATTTCTTTTATGCATTCTTTGATCGCGTTGGAGAGATAGGAGTCCCTTCAGCAGATGACAGGATTCCTGCTTCAAAGAGAGTCACACAGTTCCACAGAGGTAAATTCTTCTAAGATAAACTGCTTTGGTTTAGAAACTCAACTAGAAAATATGGGCAGATTGCCTCAATATGAGCGTTTGACTGATTGTGATTACTGATGGCTTTCTTTGACTTCAGTATTTGGGGGCCAGATGTAGCAAGGCTTTTGCGCCTCGCAAATAGCGAAAATCGCTGTTTGCGAGGCGCAAAAGCCACATCGCGATGCCCCTTCCCATTTTGCGAGTCAGTAATCTGGTTACGGACTCGCAAAATGGGAATGCGAGTTGCAAATAGGAAGGGGTGCTCCCCTTCCTATCTGCGAGTCGCATTGCGATGCAGAATAGCTTTGTGACCGCGAACACGGCCGCAAAGCAATTTGCAGTTACCACCAGTGTCACACTGGTGGTAACCCATTTGCAAAAGGGAATGGGTCCCCATTGGACCCCTTCCCCTTTGTGAATGGCCCTGAAAAAATAAAACTGACACGTTTCATTTTTAGGGTCGAGCCTGCATTGCATGCGCTCGCACATGCGTATCGCAGCGAGACGCTTTAGTATTTAGAAAAGGGCTCAGAGCCCTGTCAACTTCACGTCAATGTTTTTTATTGGTTCGTGGGCTTGCCTAATAAAATCTGCTTGCTTTCATTAGTCGAAGGCACGCACACGTCATGACTTTTCCGGTGGCTAGCCCTCCTCGAGGGCAGCGACCAAGTACAGAAAACATGCAAGGCTCGCTGTTTTCCATCGGGCTCGTGGACTTCTGTTTCTCTAATTTACGAGCGCGATCTCGCTTGGCAGAAGTCGAGTGCTTTACATAGTTGATTTCACTTTTTCGGGTTAAGTACATAAATGCACTTTTGCCTGAGAGGTGAAAAGTCGGGTTAGGAGTTTACAACGCGATCAGCTCTAACATGAGCAAACACGAGACCCGTTGCATTGTAAATGCTTGTTTCGTTTGTAATGCGTCTCGTTTTCCTTTAAGGAAAATGGGCTGCATTACAAAAAAAAAAAAACTGCTTTATTTAAAAGCAGTCACAGACATGGTGGTCTGCTGTCTCCAGCAGGCCACCATACCTGTGAGTGCTGCAACTTAATATTAATGAGGTGGGCCTTTGCGACCCCCTTGCGACTCGCAGATGGTGTCCGACGAGTCGCAAAGCCGGAATTTCCTACATCTGGCCGTTGGTCTCAAAGTACACATTGATCGCACTGATCAGTTCAGACACATAGGCCACATTCACGTTCTAGCAGCATGCTTTGTGTTCATCAAAAACACAGGAGGAATACATCTGATGCCTGTCGTTTGTATTAACGTGACAATGTCACTGATGCAGAGAAGCAGTGGAAATACTTCCATGTAACCAACATTCAAAGCGTTCATTTAGTTAACGGGTTCTACTGCGATTTAAGAAAAAATTCTGAGAGCAGAATCCAAAAAATATAGTGGGTGTAAGTTTGGGCTTTCCCTGCAAATTACGTGACAGGGATTCTGCTCATAGCTTTGACTCATCACAAGTGCGTCTGTCAGTGTTATTACTAATGCGAAGCCTTCCCCTGTGTACTCACCGCTGCCTCCCTTGCACAAGCGTTTGTTCTCTGCAGACGTGATGACTGCCGCAGGTCATTAAAAACAAGCCAATAAATATTTGTAGAAAAGTTTAAACTTGCGCACAGCACTTTTCCAATAACACTTCGAGAAAGCAGCAGCTGAACAATACAGCTGTTAAAAAGCAAATGAAAAGCTCATTCAAACGGCTGTTTACACAGTTGAGGGAACTGCTGGGAAATTCAAAATATAACAGAGTAGCTGTAGGTGTATTAATGATGCACAGTCTACAGTTTACCTAATCCTTAATAAATGTCTTGATGACCATGGTTCCCGTCAAGCCGCTTCATAACTTGGGCTCCAGAATTACACAAATGCAGTCATTTTAGAAGCTTAGCATAGTCAACAGTGTATTAATGTAATAGGAGTGGAGTGTGGCATTATATTCACGCTATTCAAAGTTATCCACCAAAACATTGTAAAGTTTTTGGGGATGTCTGACGCCCGCTGACAAATACGATGAAGTCACATTTTGAGAGGAACTCAAAAGTCGCAAATACCTCTCCAGAGCTCCACTAAATATATATGTCCCAGTCTTCTTTAAAAAGAGCGATATTTAATTACGCCATATTTGCTTCTTTGCAGGCCTATAGTTAGTTATCTAAATGACTGAATGAATTATTTGTTAAATATTTTCCACATGGAAAACCTGTTCCCGCACAATCCTGCCAATTTTTAGAATGTTCCCTTTCCCTTCCTATTCTAGATATGGATTTACTCTTGTCTTTGAACGGGTAAATCACCAGCACTTTATTGGGGCGAAAATGGGCCTCGAAATAGTTTGTGAAAACCTAGAAATTAGCTTTTGTGGGTATTTCTCTCCTCTACTCTGCTCGCTGGACTAGTTGCATGTGGACCAGCTTAGCGCGTGCAGACAAGTCCCGGAGTCCATACCAGCTATACCGCATGGCTGAGCAGCAGGTGCTCGCAGAGGGCATGCTAGAGACTCAACTAAGGCAAGCTTGACTTCACTTGTCTTCTCCTCGTTCGCTGCTGCAACTAGGAGCTCTGGTCCTTAATCCCGACTCACCTTTTCTAGTGTCAGGAATAGCTTCTTTTCTTGCCCCCCCCTTCCCTTGACAGCAATTAAACTGGGTAAGCAACATGCACTTCTCTCCTAGCAAAATTAACCTCTCCTTTTTAAGACTAGATACTTCTATATGCCAGGCTGCTAGTGCAACACTACGCTTATACTTACCCATTTATCTTAGACTAGGTCTTAGATATGTTTTTCTGTAATTGAAGCATGGATTAAAAACCTACTTGCTGGTGATTTCTGTAGCAGTTCCTCCTAGAATGAAATTAACCATAAAGAGGGTCAATATTGACCAACGAGGGTGGGAGGGCGTTGGCAGTAATCCATCGTTTGTCTTTGCCAACGCATGCTGTAGACGTGAAAGACTGCATAGAATGGAATACATCTTCTTCATTATTTCCATTAACGCTTCTATCAATATCACAGGGATACTACTTGTCCATCGTCCTCTGGCAATTGATGCAGAGTCTGATATGGAATTCGCCAATTTGAGCTCCCCTTAAGTTTTTGGAGTTCTACGTTTATGGCACTAGTGCACTTTAATTTTCAATTTTTGAACCAATATTTCTAACCACGGAGGTTCCAGCAAGCTTCTTGAAGCATTTGTGACTTTAGGTGTGAGCTAATTAGTATGAGAGCCTATTCTTTGTATTCGTTCTTCCCCTTGGCTGATCTTCCTGTTAAGGTGAAGACAAGTCATATTTATTTCTAGTCTCCCAGGCTCAGTCTGAGAGAAAAAAGCTCCTCACAAAATGAACGTTCTAAACAAAAGGGAAGGTTCCATTACAGCGTAGGAAGGGAGGAAGAAGGGTGATTAAATAAGAATACAAAACATCTCCTAACGATAAGGAATGAAAACAACACAAATAAACAATCTTATGCATTAACATCAAGTAGTAATCCTTCTTCCCAAATTATGCTCTTATCTGTCCTTTTTTACTAGGTTCTAAGCAGTAATAATCTTGTCACTATCAGAGTCAATCTGTGTTCTAGCTTCTACTAGCTTTCTCTTGTCCATCAAGTGCTCAGGGCATCTCACCAATCTCTCTGTGCTCCACATCTAACCTGTGTCCATGACCACACATTCTGTTTAACCTTGGAAATACACATAGGTTTAGAAAATTTACTTCCTCCTCTCTTGAATTTTGGGCCTCCTGACCAACAATATATCACCTTCCTCTCACCGCAGTTCCTTCACCCCATGCCTTTCGTCATGCCAATCCTTGTATTTTTTTAATGATGTGTAATCTTGATTTTAAAGGCTGTTTTATGAATGTCCGTGGGAACCTCTCCTCACATCCATCATGAGAACCTCTCCTCACATCCATTCAACTTGGGTAAAGTTTAGAACATGATGACCTACTCCAAAGTAAGACAAAATGTGAAATACCTGTGGTATGGTTTGGAGTAGTGTAATGTGACCACGACATATCTTGTATAGCTCTTCCAACTGGTTTTCCAGATACACAAGCCAACTGAAAGCAGCCTTTTAACATCCTATTACTTCTTTCCACAAGGCCATTTGCTCTAGGACAAAACAAAGCTGCTTTTTGGTGACTATTAGGTTCCTGGCTGGCAGAGGTAGGCACCCTGTCCAAGATGGAACCACAATCCAACTCAGGGTAAGTCACTGCATAGCCTAAATTAACCTGTGTTCATCCCCTGGCAGCTTAGCATTGAGCAGTCAGGCTTCTCTTAAGAGGCAATGTGTTAGTGTTTGTGCAATACTTCAAACAGTAAAACAGTAAAAACACCATGCCAAAAGGTATAATCCTGTTTAGAAGAATGGAGCTTAATTTAATGAACTAAAACAAAAAAATCCAATAAGTAGAAGTCAAGATATAAAACTATCAAGTACAACCTTAGTTATAGTGCTTAGAAGCATAAAGTACTAACTGGGGCTAACTGGTTGCGCTAGACCAGGTCAAATCTAAAAGGTCAGGCTGATCATAAGGGATACAGGGACCAGCCTTGGACCGTTGAAACAGTACCTTGTTTCGGAGTTGGCCAACATCAAGAACAAGATGCAAGGAGCAAAGGACGTGATGCTTTGCAGTCAATCCCAAGGATTAAGGTGATGTGGAGGCTCCGAGCCGCACAAAGCCGGATATGCATCAGGAATCAAGGCAATGCCTTACACAGTTGGAAATGCTGTTGGGTCTAAAAGTGAACTATTTACAGATTAGACAAAAGCTCATATATAGCCTGAGGCATAAGTTGTACCCTATTATCCATGACTAATATAGAAGGGATACCTATAAATGAAAATACGTCTTTAAGGAATCCAATTGGTACTTCTATTGTGGTATCATTTACCATGTTAGTGATTGTCCAATGAGAATTATAGTTCACCAGTACTAAAAGTAACTTCATAGGAACTCCTTTTTAGGTTGAGCCTAGACAGAGCACATGCGCTGTCTGCAAGACCTGTTGGAATGAGTAAAGGCTCACTATCGATTGAAGGCAGTGCTGCTCTTGTTTTGCTGCCTCCTAACTGGTTTGGTAGCCGATCCATCACTTCCCGACCTTGGCTAAGGAGCACCATCCATGTACGGTTTAATTACTCCTGGATTGTTTTTCTGTTCTTTGGATGGACTATTCTTTTGGTTTTGTGCCTCTATGGTGCTTTCAAGCTTTATTCAGGGGGACTGCTGATCGAGTTACCGCTGTATAAAACTTGAAAGCGCCATGAGCGAGAATGAAAAACAAAACAAACAATGACTAGTAACTGGTAGTTACTTGTTGTTGTTTTGTTTGTTTTTCAGTCTCGCTCATGGCACTTTCAAGTTTTATTCAGCAGGACTGCCCGCTTTACAAAACTTGTTCTCCTTTCCTTTCCAGTCTCTCACCCCGTCACCTTTTCTTTCCTGCTCTTTCTCCCACACTACATGGCAAGAAAAGTCCAATTAGGAATTTACAGTGTTAATAGCTCTAACTGTAGCAAATGCGAGACTCATTGTAATGCAAATGCTTGTTGATCCATGGGTTTAATGATGGCAAGTTTTTTCAGGAACTTTGGTGGTAAGGGAGTACAATTGTTTAACTTGGATTTGTCACAACACACACAGCTGTAACATTCCTTTACTTTGGTTTATACAATGTCATATAGTTTAGGGACTCAGTAACGGTATTTGAGCCTAGATGTTGTTACATTTCTACCAGCAAGCCTCTCACGAGGTAGATCAAGCAGTTTATTTCTTGACCTTGTCAGAGGTACAACGGTATCATCCTAATGTCATTTCTCTGTTAATATTGAGGTCATTCCTAATTTACAAAAAAGCTTTCAATTCCTCAGTTAAAGTACTGTGTTCTGAAGGCCAGAATTGTGCAATAAAGACCTAGACCTTTATCTGGATTAGAATAGATTCTACAAATCAATAATGCCCTTTCAGGTGTGGTGAAGGTCATTATTGGTCTACAGTCAGGGTGGAGTTCGACCTGATGATATTCCATAATTAAATATATAACTCTGAGGCATGATTCTTTTCAAATAGTACTTATTATTGCACTTATCTATGGTAAACAATGCCTACCTACCCAAATGTTAGCATTGGGGTCTCATAAATCAGCACTGTTAGACCTGACAGCCTTAGGGTGTTCACCTCTAACTTTTTGCCTGCCTCCCTCCACTTTTCAGATACTGTTTTTGCTGGCTTTTAGACTCTGCACACTTTACCACTGCTACCCAGTGCTAAAGTGCATATGCTCTCTCCCTTTAAACATGGTAACATTGGATCATACCCAATTGGACTATTTAATTTACTTATAAGTCCCTAGTAGAGGGCACTATGTGTGGCCACGGCCTGCAGATTAAATGCTACTAGTGGGCCTGCTGTGCCAACCAACTTAAGTAGCCCCTTAACATTGTCTCAGGCCTGCTATTGCAAGGCCTGTATGTGCAGTTTCACTGCCAATTTGACTTGGCATTTAAAAATACTTGTCAAGCCTAAAACTCCCCTTTTTAATATATAAGACGAGGTAGGTGCGTTCCGTTGTAGCAAGACACCAGGCAGCCGTACAGAGGACTGGCGGTGGACCCCCACCTCCTCTCCCACAACTAACAACACAGGAGGAGCAAGTCTTGGTGATCATGCATCATGAGGGCCTCGCAGGAGCAGCAGGACGACTGGACTCTGGTAAGTCAAATCTTTACTACTATATGCCCCACCCTACATTCATGTCATCACAAACTCCTACCCTCACCCCCATCAATCCACCACCTCACATATACCCCACTATCACAACCCACCCATCCCAATACCAAGCCCTGCATGCAACACCAATGCATGGACACCCATCACAGACCTGCATGGACACCCATCGCCACAGCATGAACACTAGTGACAATCACTTAGCCAAACCAATAACATCTCACACAAGCCAAGCGTGCCTTGCTAACAACATCCATAGAGGGAAACATATCCATGCACAAGATGGCACACCCAGATACAATAACACTACATATATATCCCAACAGGACCCCCATTCAACATCACCAGAGAGGAGGTACCACCAACATCCAGTCCCCCCACAGAAGAGGCCCACAGTGATGACAGCAGCTCTTCACGCCCGGATCACGATGACCAACCTGGCCCATGAGGGACCTCTGGACAGTCGGTTACCCTGCCACAGTCCCAAACCACCACAGAGCCTCCCACCTCAGGAAAGATCAGCACAGCACCCACCCAGCGGGCCCATCCCTCTGTCCCCAGGACACGTCAATCAGCAGTGTGTCTACCAATACAGGTACCCCAGGCAACCCCACAAACCCAAGACAATCAGAGACCTGGTCTCAGTGGCAGTGGGCACACGGCTCAGGGGACAGAGGCACAGGACAACAGGGAAGCTGGGAGGACTGCTGTGCGACAGGGGGAGGACAGGCCCAGGGAATCCACTCTCCACGAGGCACTTGCAGGGATCCTGGGAGCATACCAGCATTCCTAGAAGACCTTGGGCCAGATACTGTACAAGTTGCAAGAGACTCAGCGGCTACAGGAGGGACAGTACCTGGGGATCAGGGAGGACCTCAAACACATCCACACCATCCTGGTCACCATTGCAGGGGTGCTGGCTGACATGGCCAACACCATGAGGGAAGCAGTGGCACACCAACAGGCTCCTAACACTAGCCACACCGAAGAACAGCCCTCCACCTTCACTGGAGCTAGTGGACAGGAGGCCCCGCCACAGGACCAATAGGCCACCAGCACCCCACCATCTGCAGAAGGAGAACCACCCCGCAAACGGTCCCTTGGATCCAGGCAGAAGCCAAAGAACATTGCCAAGACCCCCGCCAGGAAATAAGACTCTCCTGAATGTCACCCTTGTGTCCCAATCTGTCACCCTGTCCACCTTGTACTGCCATTGCTCCCCTTCCTATGCCCCCTTGAACAATGCACCTGTGATACAAATCGACTGGACTCTATCCTGGACATACCTAAACCATCACCCCAGCCCATTGCACATCCCCCTCTACTTATTAGCACTTAAATAATCACCCTTGGAACAAATACAAGTATGGAGTCTGTCAAATGATTGAAATATGTATTCCTTTGACAAGCCGTAAACATTGCAATTCATATGTACAGTTATATATACATAGGTATGACCTGTAGTGGGCAGCAGTAAACACATCAGGAGCCACAGTGGGGCACAGAGATCTGAAAACAGAGATGCCAAAGGGTACAGTAAGTGGCCATAGACATAGGGAAATCAGGCTGCCATGTCCAATGTCTAACACAAAACTGCAATGGAAAGTGAAGTTACAGTGTCTTACCTGTGTGTCACTGGAAGTACTGTTGAATGAGTGAACCTCTGTTGTCCCCATCTTCTTCCTCTGCCTTCTCTTCCTCACTGTCCACAGGCTCCACCGCTGCCACAATATCATCTCCAGGCTCATCCGCCTGCTGAAAAGGCACCTGGTGTCTCAAGGCCAGGTTGTGCAACATGCAACGATGATCTGGCACACCTTTTTGGGTGAGTAGTACAGAGATCCACCTGTCAGATGGAGGCACAGGAATCTGGCCTTCAGGAGGCCAAAGGTTCTTTCAATTATCCTCCTTGATACCCCATGTGCCTCATTGTAACGTTCCTCTGCCCTTGTCCTGGCACTCCTCACTGGGGTCAGTAGCCATGAGAGGTTGGGGTAACTGGAGTCACCTGCAAATACCAAGGGATACCTGTTAGCCAGACACTAACCCTTAGGGCCAAACCGATACACATACACCAACATATACTGGATGGGGACAAGGGGCACACCTATTAGCCACACCCTGTGTCTCTGGAGTTGAGACATCACATATGGAATGCTGCTATTCCTCAAGATAAAGGCATCATGAACAGAGCCAGAATACTTGGCATTCACATGGGAGATTTACTGGCCCACCAAACACACCATGTGCACATTCAGATAGTGAAAGCTTTTTCTATTCCTGAACACTTGTTCATTTCCCCGGGGGGGGAAGAAATGCCACATGGGTACCATCAATGGCACCAATGATGTTGGGGATATGTCCCAGGGAATAAAAGTCAGCCTTCACTGTGGCCAAATCCTCCACCTGGGGGAATACAATGTAGCTGTGCATGTGTTTCATCAGGGCTGCCAACACTCTGGTCAACATGTTGGACAACATTGGCTGAGACATCCCTGATGCCATGGCCACTGTCGCTTGGAAGGAATCACTTGCCAGGAAATGGAGCACTGACAGGACCTGCACTAGAGGGGGGATACCTGTGGGCTGGTGGAAAGCTGAAATCAGGTCTGGCTCCAATTGGGCACACAGTTCTTGGATTGTGGCCCTATTAAGTCTGTAGGTAAGGATAATGTGTCTGTCCTCCATTGCCGCCAGGTCCACCAGGGGTCTGTACACAGTGGGATGTCTCCATCTCCTATTCATCCTCAGTGGTTTAACTCTAGGGTGGAAAACGGTGAGCAGAGGGTCATATTCACACATATGTGAAATTTAGAGTGCATGTTTTCCCTTCCAGAAACAGTATGTGAATTTGAGAGTCAGTTGATGTGCCAATGTCTGCTGTGACGCAGTTAGGTGCCATGGCCTGTGCCCCCTGAAATGGCGGCTGCCTGACCTGTGAGGAGAGACAAGTGGAAAGGAGGTAATTCTATTGGCGTTGTGCTCCGTTGCGGTTGGCGGTCGAAGAACGCCATGCAACTTTGCATTGGTTATCATTGGGCCCTATGAGTTCCAGGAGCCAATGGCGATGTACGCCGGTGGTGACGGTACGCACCGCCGGAGACGTGACCGCCATTTTCGATCTGTTCACTTACTTGCTACCTGACCTTCAACAGGAGAAGACCTACACTGCAAGTGCTGCTGTGACCTGTGTCTGGAAGAGACAATGGATCGAGTGTCTGGGGAAAGGGCCCCTGCCTTCACTTTGGAGGAGTTGGAGGGACTGGTGGATGGGGTCCTACCCCAGTATACTTTACTCTATGGTCCTCCATACAAACAGGTGAGTACACTGTGAGCATGATGCGTGGGCCATGAATGTATGGATTGCTGTGTGTGTAAGCCACGTGTAGGCAGGGACTGAGGGGTCCTAGGCAGAGTGCTGCATGTCTGGTGGTCAATATCTGTGCGTAAGGGGATGGGAGGGATATTGTGTGCCATAGGTGTAATAATCCGGACTGTATGACTAATCCCATTTTTCTATGCATATTTTCCTGCAGGTCAGCGCTCATCAGAAAAAGGGTATTTGTGTGCCATCACCAAGGAGATGCGGACCCTGGGGGTCTTTGACAGGCAGAGCACCCACTACTGCAAACGGTGGGAGGACCTGCGCCGCTGGGCAAGGAAGACAGAGGAGGTCCAGCTGGGATTGGCCTCCCAACTAGAAAGGGGGGCCCGTCCTACCCTGACTCCCCTGATGTTCCGCATCCTGGCGGTGGCCTATCCGGAGTTGGATGGGCACTTGAAGGCATCACAGCAGCCTCTAGGGGGTGAGTACAGATTCAGAATCATGACTTTGTGCCCTTTAAGGTTGTACCTGGTTGGGGATGTGGGCTGTGGGTGCCCCTAGGCCAGGGCGAACTGGCAGCGTAGGTCCCTTGTTGGGCAGGCGCTGAAGCACTCCAACCCCAATAGTGTTAGTGGGCATCTACTACTGGGCAGGGTCCTGTTGGTTTCAGGTGTGCAGCCAATGGCATTGGGCAATGTGCCCCATGGGCTGGTGACTACCTTTGTAACTGGTAGTGCATGACCTAGTGCATAGGGCTGATCCCTGTGTGTTGTGTACACCAATGGTAGTGTTGTTGCTGGCATTGACCAAGTGTATCCTCTGTCTCCCCCCCCCCTTCTTGTTTTATCACCCTGTCCTTGTGTACATTAGCATCATCTGGTGGCAGAGCAGAGGCACAGGCGGCAGAGGGAGCTGCATCCCACATGGGCCTGGAGGCAGAATCCACCGACTGTGAGGGCACCAGTGGGAGGTAGGACGAGGGGAGCACCACTATGGAGACAGGAGGGGACGCTATATATTCAGCGACCTCCTCCTCCAATGGAAGCTCCCTGGCAGTTGCGGACACCTCTGTGCCCACCCCAACAACAGGTACAGCCGCCACCCCAGTACCAGCACCGCCCTCCCAGCAGTCCCTCAGTGTGTTTCCCATGCCCGCTTACCCAGGAGGGTGGGCATCTCCTTCGCCCCAGGCAACTCAGGCCCTGCCCCTGCCCTCAGTGAGGAGGCTATTGACCTCCTGAGATCCCTCACTATTGGGCAGTCAACCATACTGAATGCCATCCAGGGTGTCGAAAGGCATTTGTAACAAACAAATGCATACCTGGAGGGCATTCACTCTGGTGTGGCGGCCCAACAGAGAGCATTTCAGGCTCTGGCCTCCGCACTGATGGCAGCCATTGTCCCTGTATCCTGCCTCCCCCCTCCAACTTCCTCTACCCAGTCCCAATCTCATCAACCCCAACCTATCCCAAGCACACCTTCAGACCAGCGTTCACCCAAATCAACACACAGAAGTGGCTCAGGCAAACACAAGCACTACACTTCATCTCACAGGCACTCACACAAGCACCATCCCCATGCAGACACACCAACATCCACTTTCTCCACTGTGTCCCCCTCCTCCTCCTCGTCCACCTCCCTCCCAGTAGCGTCTCCACTCACACCTGCATGCACTACATCCTCATCCACTACCTCCATTACCAGCACGACTATGACTATACGCCCCTCACTGGCAGTCACCACCCCCACATCCATGCACACTTCCCGTGTGTCCTCTCGCACTGTGTCTGTGACCCCTTCTTGCAAAGTACATAAACGCAGGCAAACACCCACCCAGCAGCCATCCACCTCACAACAGCATCCAGCTCATGCACCTGCACCCAAACACGGAATACTGACAGCTCCAACAAGCACTCCCTCTTCCTCCACTCCCAAACCTTCACCCTCTTCCCGCCCCAATGTCCCTAAGAAGCTTTTCCTTCCCAACATTGACCTCTTCCCTACCCCTCCCCACCCGTCCTTCACCTCAGGCTAGGGTGTCCAGAACCCAGCCCAGCACCTCAGCCACCAAATCTACGTCCATTGTGGTTTCTGTAGCTCTGAGAGGCTCTAAGGAGGTACCTGTCAGCCCAGCCAGTGTTCCACCAACACCTGCCAAGGCCAAGAAGGTTCCGCCACCTGGCAAGGGCAAAAAGGGGACAGCATCCACCAAGGAGAAGGAGGCACAACCAGCCAGCAAGGCCAAGACAAAGACTCCAGCTGGCAGAAGCAAGGAGGCACCACCATCTGCCAAGGGGAGGAAGGGGCACAGAACACCAGGCAGGGCACTTCAGCCATCTGAGGCTACAGGGGAAGGGCTGGAGCTCCCCCCCCCCCACTGGCAGCACCGACACCTGCACCATGGCCAGCACCCCCACCAGCATCGCCGCAAGCACAGCCACCTGCACCGCCATCAGCACCGCCGCAAGCAGCGCCACAGCCAGCAGCAGCAGCCCCATTGGGCAGCCGTCCGAGGCTGCAGGGGAAGGGCTGGACCCGCCCCCCACCACTGGCAGCACCGACACCTGCACCACGGCCAGCACTGCCACCTGCACCGCCCAAGCACCGCCACCTGCACTGCTGCAAGCAGTACCACTGCCAGCAGCAGCCCCAGTGGGCAGCCGTCCGAGGGTTCAGGGGAAGGGCTGGAGCCTCCCCCCACCACTGGCAGCACCAACACCTGCACTGCAGCCACTGTACAGCCATCCCCGCCGGCAGATGGACTGTAGTCCTGCCTCTATGGTGTGTCATGCATCCTGGCCACAGAATATCGTGTGGGTCTGACACCCAGGTGAGTGACTGTGACCTGGTACTCCCCATGTGCTGCATCACTGGGCACAAAGCCCCCTCCAGAACCAGTGGAAGAAGGCATCCACTCTCCCTATCCCTGGCAGGATGAAACACACTGGGCACAAAGCCCCCTCCAGAACCAGTGGAACAAGGCATCCACTTGAGAGACTGTGGCTTTGCACTTCCCAGGACCAAGCAGTGGGCAAACCACCCACTTGAGAGACTTGAGAGACTGTGGCTTTGCACTTCCCAGGACCAAGCAGTAGGCAAACCACCCACGCGAGAAACTTGAGAAACTGTGGCTTTACCCTCCCCAGGACCAAGCAGTGGGCAAACCACCCACTTGAGATAATTGAGAGACTGTGGCTTTGCACTCCCCAGGACCAAGCAGTGGGCAAACCACCCACTTGAGAGACTGTGGCCTTGCATTCCCCAGGACATCGCTGTGGACATGGAGCTCCCTCCAGGAGCAGTGGGGTTGTACCATCTTCTGGCTGAGGTGCCCCCCTTTCCTCATCCCCCTGAGGTGCCTGTATGTTTTCGACCTGATGCCCCTGCTGTGTTCTCTCCGTATTAAGGTAGGAGTCAAGTGTGGGCTTGGCCTATGTGTTTTGGCCCAGTGGGCCACGGACATTTTGAGTGGGCATTGTCCCGCATTTTGTATATATTGTAAATATTGTCAGTCAGTCAAATAGCTTTATTCTGCAATTGCCATAAAAGTGCAAACCAAGACACATTTACCGATCTATAAATAATATAAAATAAAAAACTTAAAACCATTACTAAAAACACCACATGAGCATCCGATCTGAAACCCCTTGACATACACAGGTAAATATACTAGACAGGATTAAAAATCACAAAATCAGAAAAGTACAAATATTAGCTTTAAAATGATATTCTATACGTACATAAAAATTTAAAAAAAGGAGTAGGCCTTTTCCTAATACTTAAAGAAGCTGTAACAAAGTCTAATACATGGTGACAAATTTGGATATCTGGCAATCTCTGAAGATATAGTAGGGCTTCCTTATAATGAATGGGTCTAAGAAGACGTAACGTGGGTAAAATAAAAGCCCCTCTAGGAGCAGCATATAAAGGGCAAAAAAGAAAAAAGTGCAAAGTGTTCTGAGTTGATTTGGAGTCACAGGGACAAAGTGGTAAGTCCTTTTTCCAAAAACATGGTTCGGGGAAAGCTACCTTAAAATGAATTAGATTAAGTCTAAAAAGTGTTAAAAAAGAAATTATTCTAAAACTTGAAAACCAAGTTAAATAGGGTTCAAGGCATGGAACAGTCACAATCCGAGAGTAGGAATCAAAAGATTTCAATTTCAGGGAACTATAAAATCTCAGCTCTGATATATGCTTGAAGTAAGTAGACTTCAAGACAGACCTAGAGTTTGTGGTTAACAAATGGGGATCATCAAACATGTATCTAAGCCCTAGGTTCTCAAAAGAGTTTTGAAAAAACATAAGCCAGGGAATCCTATTTGAATTTTCCAATTGTAGACAATCAGAGATACAGTCTTGGACCAAACTTGCCATAGGGTTTGACCAACATCTAAACCAGAGCAGTAGGGGAGCCATAAAGACCCTATCCTCCAAAAAGCACTGATCAAGTTCTTCATGGCAGATTATGTTTGCAGTGCATTTTGGGACCAACAATAATCTGCGCAGGAATTGATTTTCAACACTCTGGAGAGACGGTATTTTATTATAGCCCCAGACGCCTGCCCCATAAAGGACTGATGCAGTGCATTTGGAATTGTAAAGAGTTTTCATCTGTGCAGGGGGTCTATGACCTAGTTTATTTGCTTTGTTATTCCTTATCAACTGTTGGAGCTTAAAGTTAATGTGTGTCTTCCAGGACAAAGAAGAACTCATGTACATGCCTAGATAACAAAATTCTTTGACCTTATTAAGAGTGTGCCCTCCCATAGTAAATTGTTTAGACTTTGTGTTACGTGGGCCACAAGTCATAATGAAAGTCTTGGGGTAATTTACTTTCAGATCAAGGTTCAACATAAAATTATAAAATGCATCCAGTAGTCCCTGTAAACCGTTTGCAGTACGAGCGATTAAAACTGCATCGTCAGCATATAATAAAACTGGAAGTTGTCTCTGGCCCATCTTCGGTATGTCCTTTGCATGTTTTACCAGTGAATCATAGAGCCCATTAATGTATATCAGAAAAAGAAAAGGGGCTAAGATACATCCCTGCCTTACACCCCTAGTTGACGGGATGGGGGAGGTTCTCTGCCCATGTGAGCCGGCCTGAACAGAAATCGTTAGATCTGTGTGTAGGCGTTTAATGAGCTCCAATAGAGCCGGATCGCAGCCTAAGACTTCCAAAATTTGCCATAACTTTGACCTATTAACCATATCAAAGGCACTGGTTAGATCAATGAAAGCCATATGAATAGACTCTTTTTTGACTATCACATATTTGCTGAGTATCAGCTGCAAGTTTAAGACTTGCTCAACTGTGCCTACACTGGGTCTAAAACCAAATTGAATAGGAGATAAAATCTGGGCCTCGGACACCCAATCTTCTAAACGGGACAAGATCACGCTACCTAAAATCTTTGCCGTTGAATCGATAAGAGAAATTGGTCTGTAACAAGAAGGATCTTGTCTATTTCCTTTTTTGAAAATAGGGACAATAATAGCCGATTTCCATGAGAGGGGCACGTTACTATTTACCACACTATTGAACACATTTGTAACTAACGGACCACAAAGATCAATTTCTGATTTAAAAAGATCAACGGGAACCCCATCGGGGCCAGGAGCCTTTCCCTGCCTTGATCTATCAATAGCATTTTTGACCTCGTGGAGATCAAAAATAATATTTGGGGCCTTAGTTTTGGAATCTAAAATAAAAAGTGCAGAAGGATTTACATGCGAATTCTCATAAGTTCCAGAACAGAAGACTTTCCTAAAATGAGTTAACCAGACGTCCTCAGCAATAAGACAGTCATTGGCCAAAGAGTTGTTGCCAGAAAAGTAAGAGTGATTTATCACTTTCCAGAATTTAGAAGTATCCTTCTGCTCAGATGCAGCCAAAAGTTTGCCCCAGGCCCTAGACCTAATTTCTGATTTCCAGTTGTCAAGGGCAGCCTGTATTGCTACATACACTACGTGCATGCGGCAGCATTACGTGCAAGGTAAACAGTGGTGCAGAGTGTGGACCATTGGCCTCTGCTTTCATTGGCCTTCGCTTCCATTTTGGTTCACGACTCCATTTTGTCGAGTCTGGTTCGGTGCGTAAGGCACTGTTCTGTGTTTTTCCACAAGCTTCGGCAAGCTGAAGGGTGGGGTGTTTTTCTGCTCAACTTCGCTCCATCTGCCTGGTACGAAGGGCGCTATTTACATTCCACGAGCTATCAGTTAGAACAACAGGGGGATGCGCCTGTACACAAGGAGGAATGCAAGCTTCACCTTGGAGTCCTCTCCTGGGAACTTGGCCCGTTCTGAGGAGACGTCTCGAAGGGTGAACAAGGTACCGCCGATTGCACAATTTGTAAAGGAGGGGGTCTTTTTCTAGAAAAGACTCCTGGGCTTTAGTAAATACTATAAAAGTTGGGGGCCTGGATGGGCTGGTTTAGGAACTCTCTTCTGGGTTGGACGCAACGCCAGGAGGACTGATTGTCCCGAACAGAGGCTCCCTGTGCTAGCTGATTTGGGTTCCCCAGCTTTGTGTACGGCGGAGGGATGCAGACGCTCTTTTCGGTGAAGCTTTTCAATTTATTAAGTGTATTGTGTGTGCGCGCGTAATGGGTACTTATTCTTGCAGTCATTTTCATGCTATTGAGCATTGAAGTATATTGTGTGTGCGCGCGTAATATGCACTTATTCTTGCAGTCATTTTCATGCTATTGAGCATTGAGGTATATTGTGTGTGCTTGTATTATATGCACTTACTCTTGCAATTATTCACAGAGTGCTTATATCTGTATCATTATTCTCATGTTATTCTCCTGATGTATATATATATATATATCAGTGTGGTTTAGTTTTGCTAGCTGAGAACTTGCCCCTTAAATAAACTTGATTATTCTACTTACGAAGGTGTTTGAGAGTGATTGCTTTACATTGTGCCTTAAAATATCCTGAAGTGCATAGTTTTGATATTCTGAAGAGTAAAGCAGCACAAATTGGCGTAGTCGTTTGCAGGATTCGAAAAAAAAAAAGGGAAAATGCTTAATAAGATCAAAGCGAGCTCAAAAGCAGGTTCTCATGTAGCAAATCCAGACATAGAAATACCGGGGTGGGAAACTGCCCCGTATAAACTTTTAGCTCAGGAATGGTCACTTTGTGCTGGTTTGTGTGAAAATTGGAATGCGTGTATGTTGAATGTGGAACCTGAAGATCTTCTTATATGCTTACAGAAAGTTTCAATTGACAAGGGAAGGGAGATTTGTGCGTTGGGGAGGCGAGGCTGGATCTTGCTTTCTGCGTACCGAAAGTTGTATGAAAAATGTTTACAGTTACAAAAAGACCACGAGCAGCTGGGGAAGGAGTTAGTAGAAGCCCGAAATTCCTCTACCATGCTAGCTTGTCAAAATAAATTATTAAGTGATAAGTTGGAAATGTACCAACTGGTTGCAGAGAGAACGGCCATTAGCGTAGCTAAATATAAACACAAGAAACGAAGAGGGAAAGTTAATAAAAAGAAGGTGCATTTAGCTATCTCTCAGGCAGGATTAGCCTTTGACCCTGAATTTTGGGATGGAAACATCTGGGATACATCTGATTTTTCAGATGGGTCCGGGGGCGATGATTGCCAAGATGTTAGACAGGAGAAGACAGAGCGCAGGAATGTTGTCCGTGCGCAGCCCATATATTGGCGAAAGTTACAGCATAGCCCAGCTAATCCTGGAGGGGTGATGTTGGATGCCCTGGAGGATTATACACAGCAAGAACTAAGTGATGTGATAGACAGATTTCGACAGAGGTCTGGGGAAACATTGCTTACGTGGTTGGTGCGAGTGCACGATATGGGGGGCCAGGGGGTCCAATTGGATCACGGCGACGCCCCGAGGCTTTGTATGTTAAGTACAGACCCGGTTATTCAAAATGAGTTTAGAACCTATCCAGGGAATGGTCCCATGACCAATTTGTTAGAGCTAGCTGCGCAAGGGTGTGCTCAGAAGTATCCGACAGAGTCAGACTGGCCGCCTAATGATAAACCTTGGTATACTTTGAGAGATGCAGTACAGAGATTGAAGGAAGAAGGGATGAAAACAGCTATCTTTATGGGTAATGCCCATGATTTGATGAATGGAATTTTAAGTGTGTCTGTGCGAAACCGGCTGATTAGGGCCGCTCCTCCTGCATATAAGCATGTCATCATGACTTTGTTAATTAATCAGACGGGTAACCCATTGTCTCAGGTGGTAGAAGCGGTGCGTGAGTTAAGTGATTTAGGAGAATGGGCTAAGCCAGAGAGGAATTCACGGTCTGAGAATCGTACTGATAACAACAGGGTGACAAGGCGAGACATGTTTCAGGCCTTGCTGCGAGATGGGGTGACCAGGAATGAAATTGATGGGATAAGCACCAAGGACATGTGGGAAATGTACCGCAAACGCGGTTTGGATAAAAAGGAGGGGAGCAGGAAAGGGAACAAGAAGGATAACAAAGTGGTGAACCAGAGAAAGGCAGGAGGGGAGGAGCGTGAGGGTGAAAAGGGAGAGAGAGGGAGAGAACCCCACAGTAGAGAGAGATCCCCAGAGGACGGAAATTGGGAGGAAGAGCACCGAAGCGCAGAGGGAACCCGGAGCAGGGAGAGAGACCGGGAACTGACAGGTTCTGGGAAAACTCGAGGAAGAGAGCGGGAGAGGGAGCTGGTAAGCTCAGAGAGGTTGCGAAGCAGAGACAGGGAGGAGGAGTTCCCTGAGAATTACCGCAAACTGTATCCAGATTTGACTTGGGCAGACTCTGATGTGCGCAGAGTGAAAATAGATTAGGAAACAGGCCAAACTCCGGTGCAGGGATGGGCTCGCAAAGATAACAGACCTCATGTCAAAGTAGAAATTTATTGGAAACGTGGAAATGTTCAAAAAGTTCGAGCCTTCGTTGACACCGGAGCGGAGGCCACTTTGATTCATGGCAATCCAAGAAAATTCAGGGGACAGTACTTCACCATTACGGGATTGGGCGGAAAAGAAACCCCGGCAGTGCAGATAGTGGTTCCCATGAAAATAGGGGCACTTCCAAAGAGAGAATACACTGTCCTGATTGTGCCCATTCCCGAATACATTATTGGAATTGACATTTTGAAAGGGATGACCCTACATTTGGAAGATGGATGTTATCAATTTGGTTCCAAAAGATTTATATCAATAGCCGCCGCAAGGGTGGGGCTGTTGAAGATTCCTCCGGTAACACTTCCCCAAGCTACTAAGGTGATTCAAATGAAACAGTACAGAATACCGGGAGGACATGAGGAGATTAGCCAGACTATACATGATTTACTAGAGGCCGGGGTAATAGTTCCCATCACCACTGCGTGGAATAATGCCCTCTGGCCTGTTCGTAAAAGTGATAACAGTTGGAGGATTTGCATTGATTATCGCCAATTGAATAAACATACACCTCCTCTGACTGCAGCGGTCCCAGACACCATTACCTTGATTGAGGACATACAGAAACACAGTGGGACTTGGTATGCAACCAGTGACATTGCCAATGCCTTCTTTACGATACCAATAGCTACTGAGAGCCAGCCTCAGCTGGCATTCCAGTGGGCGGGGCGTCAGTACACCTTCTGTAGATTACCCATGGGGTATTTACATAGCCCCACTATCTGCCACCGGCTGGTGGCAGAGCATTTGGATGAAGTACCAGTGGTTCCTGGAGTGCAAATTTCTCACTACTGTATATAGATGACGTGATGATGCAGGGAGAGACGCAAGAACAGGTGCAAATTCAGCTAGACAGGGTGGTGGAACATTTGCAGAATCAAGGGTGGGAGATTAACCCCGAGAAAGTGCAGGGACCGTCTCAGAGCGTGAAATTTTTGGGCATTCAGTGGAATCAGGGACACAGAGAAGTGTTGCCAAAAGTGAAACAAAAGATTAAGGAATTCGCAGTACCGCGAAATCGGAAGGAAGCCCAGATTTTGGCCCCATTGTACAAAGTTACACGAAAGAAAAATGCGTTTGAATGGGGAGAGCAGGAGCAGCGCGCGTTTGAATTGGTGAAAGACGCCATTCAGCATGCTTTGGATTTGTGGCCGATTCGAGAGGGAGACATTGAGTTGAATGTGACAGTCCAGGGGCAGTATGCCAATTGGAGTTTATGGCAAAAACAAGGAAGAAAGAGGGTGCCCCTGGGATTTTGGACAAAGAAGTTACCTGAGGCAGGAGAGCGGTATACTCCCTTTGAGAAGCAGCTGCTGGCCTGCTATTGGGCCCTGGTTGATACTGAGCAAATTACACTGGGACACAATGTGATTTTAAGGCCTGAAATTCCCATCATGCAGTGGGTGATGAGTTCCCCTAAAACTCATAGAATTGGACATGCGCAAGAAGCCAGCATTATAAAATGGAAATGGTATGTCCAGGACAGGGCACGAGCGGGTCCAAAAGGGACCGCCGTTTTGCATGAGCAGGTAGCGCAGGCTCCAGTGGAGAATTCCGAAATGTTGCATGATGTACCTTCAGTGTGTGAATCCCCAGTAGGGTGGGGCCAGCCGTTCGCAGACTTGTCTGCAGATGACAAAAAACATGTGTGGTTCACAGATGGTTCAGCAAAATATGTTGGAGCGAAAAGGCACTGGAAGGCAGTGTCCTATAATCCTGTTACCAAGAAGCTTTTGACAACTACAGGACAGGGAAAAAGTAGCCAGTATGCAGAGCTTTATGCCGTGTATCAGGCTTTAAAACAGGAGCTACCCGGAAAATGTCACATTTATACAGATTCCTGGTCAACCGCCAATGGGTTAGCTACTTGGCTTCCCACGTGGCATGCACATCAGTACAAAATCCATAACAAAGAGGTATGGGGGAAGGAGTTATGGCAGGAGATCTGGGAAATGTTACCTCAAAGCACCGTGACTGTCTATCATGTGGACGCTCACTGTCCAACTGATTCATTAGACCGATGGTTCAATTGTCTTGCAGACGATCGAGCCAAGATTCAAGAGGCTGAAGTGGAGGCGCAGAGTTCTGATTTGGTGGGAATGGCTAAATGGGCACACCAGAAATGCGGACATCTTGGAGAAAAGGCTACTCACAGGTGGGCTGAGATTAGAGGGATGCATCTTCCCCTAGATTTGATTAAAACAGCGATCATTGAATGTCCCATTTGTCAGCATGCACAGCACAGACCGGTCCCACAGGTGGTGAGAGGTCAGCTAGGTAGAGGTAAATTGCCAGGACAGATTTGGCAGATTGATTACATTGGACCAATGCCAGTGAGCAGAGGGTGTCAGTATGCCTGCACTGTGGTAGACACTTACTCTGGTTATCTCATAGCCTTTCCCTGCAAGCGCGCAACTCAGCAGAGCACCCTGAAAACACTAGATCTGTTGATTCTGTACTATGGGGTGCCACTCCAGATTCAAAGTGATAACGCCAGCCACTTCAAGGGCAGACTAGTGCAGGACTATTGTGCACAACGCAATATTGAGTGGATTTTTCACATACCTTACTACCCACAAGCAGCGGGACTGATTGAGAGAATGAATGGGTTGCTGAAAGAACAATTGCGTAAACTGAATGATGGGACACTGAAGGGGTGGAGGGATAATTTGTATGATGCTTTGCAAATTTTGAACAACCGACCCCTAACAAATGCCGAGACACCTCTCATGAGAATGCTGACACCTGCTTTACAGATTAATCCGTTTACAACGAGCAATACCATTGTGTATTGGGAAACAGCTCCAGGAGCTTTGGCCCCATATCGAGCTACACCAGAATCTGCAGGACTTGACTTACATGCTTTACACATGCATCGATTGAAACCTAGAGACATCACTCTGATTGAAACTGGGGTGGGAATTCAGATTCCCCCTGAGCATTACGGTCTGATCGCCCCTCGATCTGGGCTTGCCTTGAGGGGCATCCAAGTTTTAGGAGGCGTGATAGATGCAGACTACCAAGGCGAGTTGAAAGTCATTCTTTTGAACAGTGGTGACACAGACCTAGTGGTGCAACCTGGTGATCGCGTTGCCCAAATTGTCATCATGCCGGTTTATGGAGGTGTTGTTAAGAAGGGGAGCGCCCCAGCTCTTCTCACTGTGAGAGGCAAAGGAGGGTTTGGATCTACTGACAAATAACCCTCCTCAACCCGCTGATGTCATCGCCACTGGACCAGACAATGTCCTGGTAGTTATGTGACCTGGTCAAGACAAATGGGAACATGTTCCCGCTGACAAATGCTATCTGCGAGAATGATAATACGTGTTTTGTCCTTTGTTCTTTTCAGATCATCCTGTGGAGTGCCTGTGCCATGAGTGTGGTGTATGGAGCCCGTTCGGGAGACTCCACCGGGGAGCGGGAGGGGCTCATAGCCCAAAAATTCAACCGTCAGCCGCAGATGCCAACGCTGCTGCATCAACCGAACAATGTTTGGATTCATCTAGCGCAGGAAGTGCTGAATATATCTCACTTCTGTATGAGTAACATGCAAAGCGTTCAAGATTTGATTACCACTTGTCTAGTGGCAGTGCCCACTCCTGCTGCTGTATTATTACACATCTTTAACAATACAAACCAGGATGGAATGGTGGATGTGAGTGACGTTCGCTCCCATCTGTCACTCTATGAGTACTGCCGTCATTGCCCGGAGGTGGGCAGGCGGTTGTGGAGGAACATGACATCTATACTCACGTTTAACATCTCAAATGGGGATGTGTGCTATTCATTGACCTGTGATCCTATGAAAATAGGTAAATGTGCTCAGCTCAAATTGGAGAAAAGAGACAAAAACTTAACTGCTGCACAACGGACGTTGTGCCACTCACGGACTGACCTAACCTGTTTGAATGTAAATAATTCGATGTTTTGCCAACATGTGGTGCCTGCTGCCAACCACATTCAAAATGTTAAGTTGCCTAAAGGTTGGCTCTTTTCTTGTGTAATCTTTCTTTTACTTATATTCCAGCCAATCTAACCGGAGGGCCTTGTGCCTGGTCACGCTTAGGCTTTCTCATGTTTCCTATGGATACTGCTCTACACCCTCGCTATACCAGAGACACTATTCAATTACCTACGGACTGTGATTCTGAAATTTCATTGTTGTCCAAAACAGAATATGTTAGTTTAGCTGGTTCTATCGTAGGGGTGCCAGGACTTGCAGTATATAATACCAGAGTTATTAATAAACTTGCATGTTTAGTAGTCAAGAATATCAACTATACATCAGCTGCCTTAGCTGAGCTGTTATTAGATGTACAGGGAATTAGAAGAGCTGCTTTGCAGAATCGCGCTGCTATTGATTATTTACTGCTTAAACACAACCATGGCTGCAGTGATTTTGAAGGATTATGTTGCTTCAATTTATCCGACCACTCCATATCAATCAACTCCCACATAGAGGCCCTGCATAAGTTGGTGAAGGGGGTGCAGCAGGATGTTGACAAGGGGTGGTGGGATTGGGCTTTTGGATGGCTGCCTAATTTAGGCCAACTGCGTTATAGCTTTGGTGTAATCATTATCATAACAGTTATTTTAATTTCATTATGTTGTTGTATTCAGTGTGTGCCTAACCTTCTATCTCAGTGTTGCCCAAGAGCATTGCCATTTCAGCTTATAGGATATACTTAGTTGTAAGTTGGCCAAATGGTCCAAGGGTGGAAATGTATTGCTACATACACTACGTGCATGCGGCAGCACTACGTGCAAGGTAAACAGTGGTGCAGAGTGTGGACCATTGGCCTCTGCTTTCATTGGCCTTCGCTTCCATTTTGGTTCACGACTCCATTTTGTCGAGTCTGGTTCGGTGCGTAAGGCACTGTTCTGTGTTTTTCCACAAGCTTCGGCAAGCTGAAGGGTGGGGTGTTTTTCTGCTCAACTTCGCTCCATCTGCCTGGTACGAAGGGCGCTATTTACATTCCACGAGCTATCAGTTAGAACAACAGGGGGATGCGCCTGTACACAAGGAGGAATGCAAGCTTCACCTTGGAGTCCTCTCCTGGGAACTTGGCCCGTTCTGAGGAGACGTCTTGAAGGGTGAACAAGGTACCGCCGATTGCACAATTTGTAAAGGAGGGGGTCTTTTTCTAGAAAAGACTCCTGGGCGTTAGTAAATACTATAAAAGTTGGGGGCCTGGATGGGCTGGTTTAGGAACTCTCTTCTGGGTTGGACGCAACGCCAGAAGGACTGATTGTCCTGAACAGAGGCTCCCTGTGCTAGCTGATTTGGGTTCCCCAGCTTTGTGTACAGCGGAGGGATGCAGACGCTCTTTTCGGTGAAGCTTTTCAATTTATTAAGTGTATTGTGTGTGCGCGCGTAATGGGTACTTATTCTTGCAGTCATTTTCATGCTATTGAGCATTGAAGTATATTGTGTGTGCGCGCGTAATATGCACTTATTCTTGCAGTCATTTTCATGCTATTGAGCATTGAGGTATATTGTGTGTGCTTGTATTATATGCACTTACTCTTGCAATTATTCACAGAGTGCTTATATCTGTATCATTATTCTCATGTTATTCTCCTGATGTATATATATATATATATTAGTGTGGTTTAGTTTTGCTAGCTGAGAACTTGCCCCTTAAATAAACTTGATTATTCTACTTACGAAGGTGTTTGAGAGTGATTGCTTTACATTGTGCCTTAAAATATCCTGAAGTGCATAGTTTTGATATTCTGAAGAGTAAAGCAGCACACAGCCTTATAATCGGCTCTAGCTATTTTAACTAATTGACGGGAGATAGGAACTGCTTTAAGTGCGTCTTTGAGTTTTTTATGGGCGGATGAGCACAGCAGAATTGAACCATCTGTGGGCCACCGGCCCCTTCGCAGGCCTGTCCACCGCCAGGGCGCGTGAAATGTCAGTGCTTAAAGATTCAAATTCGCGCACTATGCGGTCAGGATCTAACTGCTGGGACAAACACATATGAATCGAGTCAGACCTACTTCTTACAATTTCCTGATTAAAAACTTTTGGATCTATTTTGTCCCATTTTAAACGTATGCCACAATTTGGATTATAAACAGTAGCAGCCCTCAAGCTTTTATTCTTGGATGCCTGGATCATTTTTAGGTCCAATATAATGCTAAGGGGGTTATGATCGCTCGCACAATGAGGCATAATCTTAAATTCTTGAATTACAAGTAAAAAGGTTTAAGGCATCTCCTTCAGAAGTATGGTTAAAATGAATTACTGACTCTCCATAAAATAAAGGGAAGACCAGATTAAGGACACGTTTAAAAGCGGAAGATGTACGGAAACAAGAACTAAAAGGCCGCCGCTAGCTCTCCCCATTTGGGAGGTTAATGCCGGCTGACACAGAGAGGTGAAACCGTTCAGAAGGAACGTATCTTTGGACCAGGTCTCCTGTAGACAAATTATATCGTAAGAGGAAATAAAGCTCTTCCAGTCCGAATTGTCAATTTTGGATCGCAGCCCTGCTATGTTCCAGCTAAGCAGGGTTAATGGTCTAGACACAGGACATGACATTAGAACCTTGGTATTTATAGGAACTTTCAGATCCATTACAGGCTTTCCTGTGTCCCAGGTACATTCAACGTGGACCTTCCCAGCCTTCGGTCTCTCCATGTTAGAAGAACAGGGTTAGATCACCGATAGTCAATCGTTCTCGTCAAGGTGACTAAGAGTCAAGAACCGGTTGCTAGAGGGTACATTAACCTGTAAATGAAGCCTTTCTGGGTCTGGTCTGTGAATACTTGAATTAGTGACAATGCGATTTGGTAGGAGCACAGGGTCGTAAAAATGACACAGGGGATGTATTTGAATCCTGTTAGTTGACATATTACAGTGGTCCAAATTGGTCAAAAAATGGTCTACTGAACGAGGATTAGCAAAATTTAAAACAACATTGTCTCCCTCCTCCAATACCTTTGAATATCCTACCCTCCTCACTCTTCGGGCCATGAGAATCTTATCATTATGAAAAAAATTAGGTTTGAAATTGGAGTTCAACCAGTGACCAGCTTTTCTAATTAGGGAGTGGGTATCTTCTTGTTTGGAGCACTCCAGAGGAGGAACGTTTGAGAGAACCAGAACGTACGGATTGCAGGCAGGTGGTAAATGTAAAAAGTCTGCATGTTTAGTAAGTTTATTTGGACCTTTATCATGCAACCTAGAGGAACAAACTTCCCTTGTCGGCCCTAATGCAGGGTTGTCAACGAGAGGTCCTTGACCAGAGACGGCTTGTGGATCAAGCGAAGAGTTACTTACTCCTCGGGATACCAAAGTAGAGGGAGGAGTGGATTGATAGGCTGGTTCAGGGCTATGATGTATTCCCGTACTTAATAGACCTGGTTTTAAAAAACTAGATAAAAACCTGGTCACGTCATTACAAAAGCAATCAAGCTTCCTAGCGGTCAAAGTGGTAATTTTTGCCTCTAGAGTTGCGCAAAAGGATTTGAGTGTCAAGTCAATAATACTAGAACGGTCTTCAGGAGCATCCTTACTCAGAGGACATTCGGGGAAGGAGACCAGGGAGATTGGGGGTTGGTCACTTTGGGCCGGGAAGGTAGGTAGTTTCTTTTTGGAGCCCAGGGCCTTTTTTGTATTTTTGGGCTTTTTCCCGGCTCTCCTCTTCTTCAAAGGAGGAGAATCGGCCTGAGAACAAGAGCTTTCAAGAGGAGGAATAGCTAATGAGGGAGAAGAATTGATTCGGTCGGTAGTGGGAAGTATATCGTCGCCCAACTGACTGGTATTCAGAGGCAAGATCAGTGATGAAAGACCAGTTCTTGGAAAGGTGGAAATGTGGACGATAGGTTCCAAGGTGGGGTGTTGTACAGTACTTTGGACAGCCCCAATCCTTTCTTCTACATGTTCAAGTTCAGATTCGATGGCCCCCATCACAGAAGATAAATAACTAGTAATGGAGGACTGAAGGGAGCTGGACCCCCTTCCCCCTTTTGAACATTAGTCTTTCTTTTCCCCATATTTAATAATAGACTCACACAGTATCTGACACAGCACCCAGATAGAGTTACCACTGGCGGAAGGAGTGGACGTTAGGGGGGGGGGGCCCAGCCCGGCCTCTTCCGGTTGATGACGGGCGAAGGACGGGCCCGCCCTTGGCCCGGGCTTTGCCTGGGCGCCGCCCGCGCGCGTCCCGCGACGGCGGGAGCGCAATGCAAATTTAAAGGGCTCCTGCCCCTCCTCCGGCCTCACAGCGCTTCCCTGTAAATATTGTAAATACTGTTTTTAATTTCTGAATGTTTTTCTAACTATTTCTAATATTACACTAATTTGACTCCATTCCTTTTGTCCTTGCGTTATTCCTGAGGGTTACGGGGTGTATATGTAATGTTGTTGCATGTGTTTGTGTGTATGGTGTTTGGGGTGAGGGTGGGGGTGGGGGTGCTGAGTGTTGCGTGTGTGTGTCACTCTCTTTTTCCTCCCCTCTCCCCTGTGACTAGGTGCAGTACTCACCGTGGTCGTCGTCGCCGGCGTTGGTGCTCCTGGAGTATGAGAAGATACACCACCATGGGAAGACCTGCAGCTCGGGCTCTGTGGCATCCTGGTTCTTCCTTGAGTTTCGAGAGATGAGTAGTTTCCCTTCAGAACACTGTTTCTGCCCTGCTTTTGATGGCGTTGGTATCGCCCCAGAAAAGGAGGCGGATAGGCCTCTTGTAATGCAGTGGGCAGAACCTTGTCTTCCGCCTGGCTGTTGGTAGCTACCGCCGCAGTGTTTGTTGCTGCCGCTGTGGCAGTCAGAGTATTAAAGTGGCTGTCTGTGCTGGCGGTTTCCGCCGTGACCATGATTCCATTTTTTTTACCGCCGGCCTGTTGGTGGTGTCACTGCCGCTTTAACACCGACCACCAGGGTTGTAATGAGGGCATTTGTTTGCTCTTAAAAGACTTAAGACACTTTGGCCCTCATTCTGACCTTGGCGGGCGGTAATTCTGACTTTCCCGCTGGGCTGGCGGGCGGTCGCCTTCAGACTGCCCGCCAGCCCAGCGGGAAAGAGGCTTCCACGATGAAGCCGGCTCGGAATCGAGCCGGCGGAGTGGAAGCTGTGCGACGGGTGCAGTTGCACCCGTCGCGTATTTCACTGTCTGCGCAGCAGACAGTGAAATACTTGTAGGGGCCCTCTTACGGGGGCCCCTGCAATGCCCATGCCAGTGGCATGGGCACTGCATGGGCCCCCAGGGGCCCCGCGACCCCCCCTACCGCCATCCGGAACCCGGCGGTCCGACCGCCGGGATCTGGATGGCGGTAGGGGGGGTCGGAATCCCCGCGGCGGTGCAGCAAGCTGCGCCGCCGCGGAGGATTCAATGGGGCGGCGGTACACTGGCGGGACCCCGCCAGTGGTGCCGGTCCGACCGCGGCTTTACCGCCGCGGTCGGAATCCCCATTGGAGCACCGCCGGCCTGTCGGCGGTGCTCCCGCGGTCCTCCGCCCTGGCGGTCAAAGACCGCCAGGGTCAGAATGACCACCTTTATATCACTTTTCAGTGATATCTCAACATATAATTATTGTATTTTAATCCTTTTGACCTGCATTTATCCAGATAAATATTATATATTTTTCTAAATACTGTGTGGTGTATTTTTGTGGTGCTATAAGGTGTTATTGTATTATTTATTGCACACATACTTTACACATTGCCTTCTAAGTTAAGCCTGACTGCTCAGTGCCAAGCTACCAGAGGGTGTGCACAGGACAATTTGGATTTTGTGTGACTTACCCTGACAATAGTGAGGGTCCTTGCTTGGAAAGGGGTTAACCTGAATGCCAACCAAAGACCCCATTTCTAACAAGCACATAGCCTTGATCTTTCTTAACGTCTACTGTTGGGACAAGCCATTCAGAGCAATCATGGCCTAAATTAAACACAGGTCCATAAAATCCACCAGTTATTTTTTGAAGAGTTTCTCTCAATAAATGTGACACACTATGAGTTTTATGAACAAATGGTTTCATCACTAATGCAGACCTTGCACTGTGGATAACTACCAGGTTGATATCTTTGTTTTCATGCTGTACTTTAAAATTGTGTTTCCTTCTTGACTTGAATCTTTCTCACAATTAACTTCTTTATTATTACCCTCCCTACACACTGTGGCAAAATGTCCTCTTTTTTTGCATTTTGTGCACGTAACATATCTGGCTTGACAATTTAACTTATTTACTAGATGGGTGCTAATGCCACATTGGAAATAATTTGAGTTTATTCATTTCTAGAACATGTTTTTACTACTACTTGACACTGACCTTATTTTCTTTACTTGATTGGCTAAGTTGACTATACCTACTTGTGAAACTTGTTCAGATGGCGTTTTCATTTCTTTCATATATGAAGCCATAAGTTTGAGTGTAAGAAAACAGGCTTTTTGCAGGTTTCCCCAAAAGTTCTGCCCCATTTTGGACTACCAGCTGCTGGTTTTTTGACTTTGAGAGTGCACTGAGGCCTGCTGTCAGACCTCAGTGCCAGTGTTCTTTCCCTTTTCAAAGGTATATGTTGAATTAGATACCACCAATTGGCATGTGCCAACTTACTTATAAGTCCCTAGTATTTGGTACTATTTGGTAGAGAAACAAAATGCCATAGACAATTGTTTATGTGCAGGAAGGAACACCTTCCTGTACCTAAACAATAATTCAAAATGACGCTTTGTCACTTCTATGTCTGCTGCATTTTGCAGCACACATAGAAGTGTCAAAAACACCATTAATATGTAGGAAAGGACACCTTCCTGCACATAAACAATCTATCCCCTCAACGTAGACACCCTTGCACTATTGTGCAAGGATGCCTGCATTGGCACTAGGCAGCTTGATTCAGTGCCAGGACAGGGGGAAACCCGAGTGTGTGCCGTATCCCTTTAAATACGGTGCACCTCTGCATTTCTAAAGTGGTGCAGCGCGGCACTGCTATTTTTGGCACAGCACTGGGCCTTAGAGTTATAAACAGAGAGAACTACCCACTTTCTAAAAATGTAATTTCTTAAATACTAATGGAAAATCCAACTAAACTAATAAGCAGGATTTTTCACTACCACTCCAAGCATACCAAACATGCCAATGATATTCCTTTACAAATAGAAATTACCACTTAAAGGTACATAAGAGAATTCCCAAAGCCAATCAATGAGAGGAACAGCCCCAACAGTAGTGAAAAATGAAATAGGCACATGTCCTTTACATACACAGCACTCTGCCCATAGGACTACCTAGGGCCTACCGTAGATGTGACTTAGGTATGGTGAAAGGGGAGATTAGGCCTTGGTGAGTAAATTGAAATGTCAAGTCAAGGTGGCAGTAAAGTGAGCACGCAAGCCCTGCAGTGGCAGGCCTGAGACAGCTGTGGAAGGCTACTTCTATGGGTGGCACAATCAGCGCTGCATGGACCCTAGTAGCATTTGATTTACGGGCCCTCGGTATACGGTTTACCACTTTACAAGGGGCTCACCTATATATCAAACGTTTGAAAAAGGTGTATTCCAATCATACCATGTTTTAGAGGAGAGAGCACATGTACTTTAGCACCAATTAGCAATGGTAATATGCCCAGAGTCCTAAAGCTAATGAAAAGAGGGTCTGAAAAATACTAAAAGGAAGGCAAAATGTTTCGGCATAACCCTGAAGAAAGGGGGATTTCCACCACCCCGTAATATTATAATCCTATAATATAATTATTTACTTTTTTTGTCTTCTTTTCATCCTCCAAAAATATTTGTGTCGTACCAACACCATATTTACTTTACCCCCAAAAAGGTTCTCTAATGTTTGAAAAGTAAACTTATAGACATCCAGCACATCTTCCTTTGATATGTGAAGAGGCTCAGGTAGAGTTTCCTATATGTTATGCCCATAAATTCAGAAGTTTTAAAGGAAGATCTGTTCTTTCCTAAAGGCACTACATTTTTTACCTCCCATAATGATAAGACTAAAATAATGTAACCCAATCTTTTCAGGTTAAAGTTGGGTTACCTGCTTCATTTAAAAATGGAGGAGTATGGGTCATGTCTGCAGTCATTGTACACAGAAATGGGCGTGCCCTGGTGCCTAGATGAATTAAAGTTGTAGCCCTCCAATTAGGACAAAAAACCTCCAACACAGTTCTAATAGGGAACGATACAGACTACTGACTAATGGCTAAATGGCAATTTAGTATCTGAACCTTATCTCCATATGTTCTTCTTCAATATTATATAAAATACTGTGCACTTATCAACTCTAAATGTTAGATAGAGCTATATAATAATTACTGTAAATACATTTTAATGTCCATAATATATATACAATTATGTTGAAGCATCTAATTTGTACTGTTAAATTTTGCACATCCACAAAACAACTCTCAATCAAATAATCAGCATTTGTATAGCGCAGCTCTATCACCCCTAGGGGTATCCGGGCACTGGGGGTGCCATGTCTCCATCAAAAAGCCAGGTCTTAAGTTTCTTTCTGAGGTTTGCCAGGGAGGGTGCTGTCCTGAGGGAGAGGGAAAGATTGTTTCCAGGACTTGGTGACGATGTAGAAAAAGGAGCAGCTCCCACTGCTGCTGCAGCAATGCTAGAGGTATGAGGGTGAATGAGGTGGATCACAGGCATCTTGCAGGCATGTGAAGTTCAGTTGATAGTAGATGGTCCCGGTTATGTAGATGTAGGTCTTGAACTGGAATCTGCTCTGGTTAGGGAGCCAGTGGAGGTTTCTGACGCTAGAGGTGATGTGGGGGGATTTGGATGGTCCAGAATGAGTCTGGCTGCAATGTTCTATCTGGTATGGAGTTTTCTTTGGTGCTGGGTGGAAATTCTAGTATAGAGGGTGTCGCTGCAATTGAGGTGGCTGGTGATGAGGGCTTGCGTGATGGTCTTTCGGGTGTTGATTGGGATCCATCTGAAGATTCTGCAGAGGAGGCAAAGGATGTGGAAGCAGGAGGAAGAAACTGAGTAGACTTGCCATTTCATGGTCAGTTGGCTGTTGAAGATGATGCCAGGTTGCCTGCATGGTCTTTCAGGATGGGTGCTGGTCCAAGTTCAGCTGGACACCAGCTGTAGCCCTATATGGAGGTGTTCTTCCCGAAGATTAATACTTCTGTTTTGTGGGAGTTGAGTTTGAGGCAGTTGTCTTTCATCCAATTGGCTAAATTGTTCATGGTGTTGCAGAAGTTGGTTTTGGCTTTGGTGGGGTCATCGTTCAGCGAGAAGATACGTTGAGTATTGTCTGCATAAGAGATTATGTTGAGGTCATGGGATCTGATGATATCTGTGATGGGGGTCATGTAGATGTTGAACAAGGTGGGACTGAGGGATGATACTTGGGGTACCCTGAATCTGATGTTCTTGAGTGAGTAAGTTAAGGGGGTCATTCGGATGCTCTGTGTGCATCCTGTGAGAAAAGAAGCGATCCACTTGAGGGCATTTTGCTGTATGTCGATGTTATAGAGTCTGTTGATGAGGGTGTGAAGGGAGAGTTTTGAACGCGACAGAGGGTCGAGGTGGATTCTGGTCACAGTTTCTCCCCAGTCTAGGAGTGTTCTGATTAAGTCTGTGTCTGCAATCAGTGTGGTTTCAGTGCTGTGGTTGGCCCGGCATCAGGATTAAGAGGGGTCAAGTAGTTGATTTTGTTCCAGGTATTCGGTGTGCTGTGGCTGGCCCGGAATCAGGATTGAGAGGCATTGTTCCAGGTATTCTAAGAACTCTAATAGAAGAAGTGAAACTCAGATACGGTAACCCACATAAACCCAAATTGAATGGTGAGCCTTCAAAAAGTACCTGTGCTGTCAAATGGATTTAACTAAATCATCAAACTAAGTGATGCTCACCAGAAGAACACTTCCCTGCGAGAACCAAGTTAAATAAAATTGTAATTACCAGTGAGTTGCACACATTCTAAAATGAATAATTACCTCATTTGCACAGCACAGGTAAAATACATATGTCTATATTATTCGGAATTGAAGTATCATCTGCCCAAAATACACATTGCAGTCCATACTCCTCCGTGCCCTTACATAAATGTGTAAGGACACCGAGGGGTGATCCACTCCAGTGCAGTGCCTACCTCTCGCTGCCCATACATACCTATGTAAGGGCTCCAATAGGTATGCATGGCACTGCAGTGGTTTAAACAGGGCTTGAAGAGGGAGCAGTCCTTCTATATTTAAATCACTGCAGATTAAAGTTTAATCTGCAGTAGTTTAAAAAAAAAGCCCTGCTTAAAACAAGTTACAGTGTTGGATAATTCCACTGGTGGAGCAGTGAAATGTATTAGTAATTCTGCATTACATGAGTAACGCAGAAATACTAAATTCCTCCAAATCTGCAGGCAGAATTAACATTTCTGCCCACCCCTACCCAAAATTAAAAAAATATATCTTTGGTATGGCAAATTATGCAGTCTGCAATGCATCCCACATTCATCTTCAAAAGTGGTGTGAGGTATTTTTACGTATCACTTGCAACAGCAATAGTGTATGCACTGCATATGCTCTTGCTTGAGAAATACATTGTATACAACAAGGGATTTGGAGCCTGCCCATTGCCTACCATTGGTTGGCTTCATTGTCACTCTTATTTGCTGCCTCCTAATTGACCAGTGCATGCCAGCCTCAGTTCCTCTTCTTTCATGTGCAGCATGGACCAAGTACTGATTGCTTTATTTATTTATTTATTGTTTTTGTAGAGCATGAACATTCATCCCCAGAGGGACATCATGGCTCTGATTTGCCACATGCCCTGCCCATTAATACACTGGAGATCAACAGGGAAGAAGACTGACAGCAGCTTAGGGTTACCCTTGGAAAAGTTCTCCAGAACTTGGTATGCTCAATGGTGATATGGAGGTCTAAAGGTAGTGAGCTCAATCTTGATTAGTGCCCATCCTCTGCTCGTGCTGTGATTGTGGCACTATTTGTATTTTTCTTTAGACGTCATGCTGTGTTGCTTCTTCCCTACAGCCCCCATTGTCCATGTTGCTTTCAGCCTCCTCCAGCCATGTCTGTGTTGCTTTTAATCCCCTCCTTCCTCCCTGTTGTCTGTGTTTGCTTTTAAATACCCTCATTCTCCATTGTCCATGTTACTTTTAGACCCCCTCCCATCCACCATTGTCCGTGTTGCTTTTAACATTCCCAGCTTTGTCTGTATTGCTTTAAACTCCACTCTACTCCCTTGCCTATGTTGCTTTTAACCCCTTATACTCTCACTTGATATACAAACAAGCATTGGCATAGCCAATAGATTTTGCTTTTGGCACCTTATCAGTATTTAGCCATGCAACACGTTAAACCTTTATCACAAATAAACTGTGTTTGTGTATTCCTTCGTACTCTTGGCATTAGACTATAATGGTCGGAACATCCCCTAGAGGGCACCATAATAACAATTGAATTTGGAAGAAACATGGTCTTGTAACCATATCATGGGCTCCTAGAGAACATAACCACATGAAAAGCGAAGGGCAAAGAGCACTGCAGTGTAACAATATGTCCAGCCCCTAGAGGGCATAGTGTGTTACACAATTTCAGGCCTCACAGGCCTGTTAGAATATTATTACAAAAAAAGGCCCTTAGAACACAAACTATTCCCACCTGTAAAGCAAAAGCTCCAGCCACGAGAGAACTTAAAAAGACATTGAATGGTGGGAGAGGGTATGATTTTTGGGTCCCTCCCAATCCTGTGTGGGAACACAGAAGATGATCTGGACAGAAAGAGCATGCCATGCTGAATGTTTTGGTGGTGGTGCCCTAGGATCACCACAGGCTCAGATATGTTCAAAAATGTGTTGTAAAATGAATGCCCTGCAAAGCATTATGGGGCGAGTTTCCCAAGTGCAGTGAATATTGTAGTATTGGCTCTCCTGCTGTGCCATGGAGAGCCAGGTTGAGGGTTTCCCTTATGTTTTTTATATTTAAAAGGCAACAGTTTGTATATTTTTCATCTACTAAACTTGAGAAGAATTTAGGAATGGAGCTGCAAATTTATCTGGTGCTCATGTAAAGTGCTCCAATCTTCCAATCACGTTTGCGCTATATAAATAAATAAAAAATAATTTCCTTCGAGCTTGCAACCTTTGCTAGGTGCAGAAACCGCAAAGAAACAGCAAGATGCCAGAGGAAGAAACAACATACTGCCACAAGCATTACGCGAAGAGGCAAAAGAAAAAAGTAGTTCACCTAACTAAGGTGTATGTCCAATCGTGCAATACTCTATTTAACAGGGTCAGTCTCCAGGGTGGGAACAAAAGAGCCTCACAACAGTGCATACCTAAAGCATTTACCTAACAAACCAAAGGAATTTTGAAAGGCAGGCCAAGGAACCAATGAAAGTTATGGGTATGGGTATGTGATGGAAGTGGTGAAAGCCCACAGAAGTAGATTACAGCATGTCAAGAGACAGCACATGCGTGCTGCCTAAGCTCGACCTAAAAATGTGGTATGATGTGGCCCGTGCTGGCTGCTTCATAGCCCTTTAATTTATCATTCCGTTGCCCGTTGTGGTCTGTGTTGCCTGTTCCCTGTACACCCCTACCCGCCATAACAAAAAAACAAAAACAAAATATAATATATATTGCACCCAATTGACGATACATTTTTAACGTGGCACTCTAAGGATTCCAATTATCAAATATTTAATGTGATTCCAAGACCAACACAGCCATTCCTCGACGCGTTACTACCAATAAGGTCTTGTTCACTGCAGTCTGTAACAAGGAATCGGCCCGTCCTTGACATAGGCACCAGCTGGGGAGCGCGCTGTGAGAGGGCCATTTTGCATGAAATTATGTTTATATATACAGAAAAACATACTTTGAGAATATAAAAATGTAGTCTTAGAAGCTAACTTGAACTAGGTTGGGCAAATAATGAAAACATGTCAGGAAATATCAATAGAATCAGTCTATTTATAAAGTTGATACAAAAAAAAGGCTGTAGTCTACAAAGTGGCAAAACACAAGAGCCCACTGTCCAAAATTACAAGAGTCAGAACCCAAACCCAGAGATTTTGTTCAATTCATGTTCTTGGCTTGGGCCAAAAGTAACTGGCCATCTTTACTCTCCCGGGTAATTGCGGCCGGGGATTGTGATACTCAAATGAGACATAACGTAGATCACTCATTGTTGACATATTATCCTGAAGAACCTCTGGGCAGATCGGGACCAGTGCAGGTAGATATACGAAGAGTCACTGGGTGGCAGCCCAATTGGAGAAGTTAATTACCAGTATGGGGCTAAGGCAGGTTAACGGGAATACAAGATCAGATGCTCCAGCTGTACCCACGTTTAAAAAAGGTACCTTTTTGAGTCATCTTGATTATATTTTTTTAGATCAAACACTCTGGCCATCTCTCATTGACATGACCGTGATCCCAAGAGCTGACAGCGATCACCAAGCTCTTTGTGCAGTTTTTGCAGCACCTCTATTTAAAAATAATTGCTTGTCTCTGTGGGTAATGGGCAGTAACATCAAGGTAACTAACAACAAGAAGAACCTAAGGTGGTCAGCGGTGACAAATGATATGAAGGTTCAGACTTCAATTTATCATATGGTTATTGAAAGCCTGTCCCCACTGTTGTCTATACATCCTCTATTGGTTAATTTTATCCAGTTTAACTCCAGTCTGATGGAATGACTGAGACCTCTTTTTATGGTGGCAAGACGTAGAAAGACGGCCACTTACAAATCACTGAGGTGGTTCTCAAAGACCTGCTGCTTTGCAAAATCTCATCTGATAGGTGCGCTGGACAAGGGGAATATGGCAGAGATAAGGGCAGTAAGGGGCTTCTATAAAAAAACGCTAAGTGATACTAAAAATAAGTGGGAGAGTGCCCAATGGGATAGCCTAACTGATGCCCTACGAGAGGGGGATACAACATTTTTCTGGAAGCTGGTAGAAGATAGAAAAGACTCTCCCAACATCGAGAGTGATCCAGCAATACAGCCAGAGAGATGGGTGAATCATTTTGAAGAGCACTACAAGGAAAGGTCTAGCGATAAGGCCCTTTTACTAACATCTATGGGCAAGTGTGTTGCCTTCAACCTTCCGGATAACAAATTTGGGGCCAAATGTAGGAAATTCCAGCTTTGCGACTCGCAAATTGCGAGTCACAAAGCCGGGTGCAGGATGGTGTCCCTGACACCATCTGAGAGACGCAGGGGGGTCGCAAAGGCCCACCTCATTAATATTAATGAGGTGGGTCACAATTTGCGACCCCCTTGTGAGTCGCAGCGCTCACAGGGATGGTGGCCTGCTGGAGACAGCAGACCACCATGTCTGTGAATGCTTTTAAATAAAGCAGTTTTTTTTTGTAATGCAGCCGGTTTTCCTTAAAGGAAAACTAGATGCATTACAAATGAAAAAATTGAAACGTGTCAGTTTCATTTTTTCAGAGCAGGCAGTGGTCCATGGGACCATTGCCTACTCTGAAAAAATGTTTTCAGGGCCATTCACAAAGGGGAATGGGTTACCACCAGTGTGACACTGGTGGTGACTGCGAATTGCTTTGTGACCGCATTCGCGGTCACAAAGCAATTCTGCATCGCATTGCGATTCTCAAATAGGAAGGGGAACACCCCTTCCTATTTGCGACTCACATTCCCATTTTGCAAGGCGGTAACCAGGTTACTGACTCACAAAATGGGAATGGGCATCGCAATGTTGCTTTTGCACCTCGCAAACAGCGATTTTCGCTGTTTGTGAGGTGCAAAAGCCTTGCTACATCTTGCCCCTACTCCCCACAGCTCAGGTTTGGCCAGCTTCACCTAGGTGAAAACCACCCAGGCCCTCAAAACACTACACAAGGGAAAGGCCCCGGATTGTATACCGGGTGACCTGTACCTGTCATGACACCATACTTAAACTCTCTGAGCAATGCTATTTTGTGGGGGAGAAGGCATCCCCCAACGTGGCGGGGAGCAACAATCGTCCCAATTTACAAAAAGCCATTACCAAAAAGGTATTCTGTAGACAGGTCCTGGTCAGGCTGCATTCTTGGATTGCCGACCATCAGATCCTTGTCGATGGGTAGGCCGGAACCAAGAAAGGGGTTAACACAGTCGATCAAGTGCTCAGGTTTAAAACACTATGCTGGAAGTACTTAACCCTAAAACAAGATCACCTTTATGTCGCCTTCATTGACTTGAGGGCGGCATTCGACCTGGTCCCACAAGACTTCTCTGAAGAGTCTTATACTCTTATGGCTTGGACAGTGACCTTTTAATGGTAATAAGATACTTGCATAAGGACACCTAAGCAAGAGTTGGGTGTACTCAGGGGGGCTACCTCACTACCCCAATCTCTATTGAGAGAGGGGTCAGAAAGGGGTGTGTCTTGGCCCCTACCTTGTTTCGCCTCTATAATATTGGCGCAATGGACAAGCTAGCCCAGTGTAACCAATACGCTCCCAAGCCAGTGGGAACAACTGTTGCTATCTTCATGTTCGCTGATGACACCCTTCTCATCTCAAGAACCCCGATGGGCCTACAAAATAAATTAGACTCCTTCGCAGCATTTTGTGAAAATAGGGGGCTAGAAATTAATCTAAGAAAATCTAAGTTCATGGCCTTAAATCCTCAAAAATCCTTTAGGGGGAAAACAGCTATTGGTGGAGTTCCCATTGAACAAATTAGGCAATTTGATTACCTGGGCATAAGACTAACAGATAATCTATCATGGATCGCCCACATAGAGAAAAGTACTGTCATCCTTCAGCAGCGGTCAGTGGCAAGTAGAAGGAAAATTAAGAATTCTAAGGGAGGCCCCATCTCCCCTGCCCTTATGGTGTATAAGGCCTCAGCAGTGACAGCTGAAATTTATGGTGTGGAGCTTTGGGGTTACCATAATTTGCAGCAGCAATCTGTGATCGAAAATAAGTTCTTATGTTCTCTACTACACCCATCTTCTAGCACGCCTCTCATTCTACTCAGATTTGATTTGGCTCTTAACCAAATTTATTGTGTAATCGATCTGAAACCGCTTTCATACGGGGTGCGACTCTGGTCCTCTGAGCACTTGAGCCCTTATAGGGCTGCCATGCTAGAGCCACTATCAATTGATAAAGTGATTTCAATTACCTGGCTTAAGCACATCAAGGATTTGTGCCATTGGATCAAAATGGAGAAGGTATGGAGGTGCCCACAGAGTATAACCAGAGGCATGGCACTGCGCATAAAGCGACTTTTTTGGGAGATGGTACTATTCCAGATATGGCGAGCCCATTCAATAGGTAGCAGAATAGAGCAGTTCTTAAATCATAAGTGCTCTCCTAAGTTTGAATATTACCTGGATAGTATATACCCTGCCCAGGCTAAAAATCTGTTTATAAAATTTAGATTAGGAACTTTACAGTTGAACTCTGTCACCTCCAAATTGAAAAAAGGTAGCTGTGTGAATAGTTCTTGCCCTCACTGCCCGAAGTGACACAAGTGAAAAGGTAGTGTTTGTAGTCACCTCATGTTTACAATGTGCTTGGATCGTGAGAACAAAGGAGACTTCTCATTTTGCAGACTGTAATTCTTGTATTTCGGTCATTGGTTGAAAGATTGAGATTGGAACACAGCTTATGCCCCACTACTCCTAGTGAATAGCAGCCCCTTGCCCTATAGTAAGAACTCATTCATTGTGGCTAGTACGTAGTAGAAGGACCCTGCCTATGATAGAATGGTTACTGCTGTCGAGAATTTAAATCTACAAAATGGATTGTTAGAGTGATTACTTCCAAGGAGCATTACTCAACTAGCGAGCTTCATGAATTGTAAACTTATCTATCTATGATTTTATGTGCTGTAAATATGATTTTAAGACAACATGCATTTTTGGAGTTTTAGTGAATGTATGCTGCTTTTATGGCTTATAGCCAAAATTAAGCTTATTTATTATGATTATTACGATTACTCTCCTTTTTAACCACAATGTGAAGATTCTCCTCTGACACGCAAGTAAACTGGATGGCTGTGGCAGGACTAGACATCCCTCAGGAAACATTAAACAGAAGTGTAGCAGGGGAAACAGGGATCTCAGACGAACTGGGAGACAGAGCTACAGGAGGTGAGGTGGGTTGAAGATACAGACAAGACATAAAAATTGCAGTCAATGAAGTGATGATTGCACATAAATATTGTAGATGCTCAGAGGCCATCTCTCAGAGCATTCAGAAGACCACCCCAACTAAGTCCTGGATATCTTGAGAGAACCCTCAGTTAACCTCTGCAATTGGCATCAGGACTTCCTTGAGAGCAGACACTGGGACATAGTTAGGAGGAAGGGATTGAACAGCATGAGAGGGATGTGGGATTTGGGGGCTGATGTTTCCCTCGACTGAAGTTCCTCTGAACAGCACTGTGAAGAGAAGGAGATGCCTGGGCAGGGGATGCAGCTGGAAGCCCTGTTGAAAGGGGACCTCAAGAGTTATGGAATGGCAGGGGGCAGGCCAAGATGGTGTTGGGGTCTGCTCTTGGGGCACCATAGGTTGGCCATGTTCAAGGCTAAGAAGAGATCAAAGAACATCCTCCCCTTGAATGCTGGTACCTACATCCACTGCCCCAAGTCGATTGTTCAGCCTCCTCTCAAAGTCTCTTGGAGACAGATCTTGTTAGTCTTTGGGCAGGCTCAGTGCCCTGCTGGCGAGAGGTTCGTCCTCCTTGTTGGTGGTATCAGGTTTTCATGCTGCCTCCGAACTGGGATCACTGCTCTTGCCCCTGGTTCTGTTGTGGTGGATAATAGCCAGCCCAGTTTGCAGAAAAAGAATGCAAAAAAGAGAGACTTTGTTAAAATATTGAGACAATAATTCTTACTTACATAATTATAGCTAAAAGGGAATATTTTACCAGCGTTCAAGTGCTGAAAATGTAGAAACATTAATCAATGTCTCAATAACCTGTATTTTGTTACTCAAATGCTGGTAATTCAAACTCCTTTACTTTGAAAATTCACAGTATAGCTGTGGAACCAGCCATTCAAAGGCAGTGAAAGGGTTAGTAATAATTGAGGTATGTCAAAAAACTGTTTTAAGCTTTTGGAAGTATAGGTTCCCAACATGTTGAACACATTGCCTACCGGGCTCCAAAGCATTTTAAATGTGATCGAACTGTTCTATATTTTGGGGCACCAAAATCTCTACACATTATTCATTAACTAAGTGAATTTTGAAGGTGGCAAACATTTCATGGCTAGGAAGTAAACTAAAGGTGCACACTGCCAACATTTCCATAATGCCAAAACCATTTAGTAATCACGCCAAAGAAAAAAACAAAACACACAAATGTTATTACATTTGAACAGTTTACATTATCATACCATCATAAAAAGGTGGGCTGCTAGGGGGTCAATAAGTCTAATAAGGCCCAATCCCTCACCCAGCCCAGTTGAGGGATCGCCACTTCAGGCTCCATAGTATGCATTTCAGTACTTATAGATAGCAGCTAGTTAGCCCTGCGCAGGGCAAAGGCAGGCTGCTAGGGGTGTAGTAAGTTCAACAATGCTCTAATCTCCTATACCACCCTGTTGAACACCTTGTTTATATGCAGGTCTTATATATGCATCTCAGGACTTTAGACATAGTGGTTATCCGACCTTGTTTATGTTAAGGGTGAGTTGCTAGGGGCACAGCAAAGTATAAATGTGTTTAAATCCGCTAAGTCGCCTGGTTGAGGTCCTGGTCCAAAGGGCTCCAGCCTCAAGCATGCCTTGTAAGGAGTCTTTGGCCTTCCCCAGTTCCTTGAAAATGTCCATAAGCTACACCAGCTGATTATTGAGCTTGACGTTCCGTGGGCTTAATGATTCAGTTGCTACAGATCTACACGTCCTGATTCCTAGGGTCTTAAATTCACTTTGCAAGATAGTCCTCTGCTGTGGGCCTAAACAGGGACAGATGCAAAGGACATGGAGCATGTTTTCATATGACTGATGGCATAACCATCACTTTGTGTCACCACGTTGCCCTTCCTCCTGCCATTTTGGCTTGAAGTCTAGGGTGGGAAACACTCCTAGTCTCATTGACAGTAGTTTCTTCTTAACTTTAAAAGACTATGCTGCCAAAAGGAAAGACTGGTCCTCTTGCTTATCAAGCTGATTAACACCAGCCATCCATGCACTCGCTTGCCCACTATTCCTTTATCCTGTACCCAATTCTGCAACCTGACACTTTTGTTCACTGTTTTCATGGACACTTGCTCACTTGTGTCTAGCTGTCAAAGCTCACCAAAGCCACGTTTTCGATGCTGTCCTTAAGATACTTTTTATAGCCACCCTTCCCTCTTTGGAGGGTAATTTTGGACCAGACGTAATGGGCTAATGACTACTTGGCAGCATTTTTCAGCTTGTGACAACATTTTATTAATGGCCCTAGGCGAGGGTATGCTTTACCAGCAAGAACTCAAGCCTAACCTGCGCTGGTGATGCTGATCTCGGTAGTTTGAGGACCTGCTTGAAAGTCTTTATTGTAATTTTCAGCAACCATGTCCAGGATCACATCATATAAGAAGCTGTCTCTGGTAATGACAGCTTCACCGGATACTCCAAAGATGTTGTTCCTCTGCCTGTAAATCCTTTCTCTCCTTCTCTTCAAATAATTCTTCCTCACAAAAGGGGAAAATCCACAAAGATGTTCACCACCATAAGGAAAAGAGGTTTGATGTATGAGTTCCTCTCCTATGTGGTCAGCCTGGCTGTGATTGGTCATTGTTAAAATGAGTTTCATCCAAAGATGAATAGTAGAGTTGAGAAAAATCACTCATAATATTACCTGATGTGTTAGAAGTGCTGTAATCCTTGTAATGTACATCTTGAGCATTCAGGATTCTGTTCTAAGGGAAATTTTCAAAGCTGTGTAAACAAGCATTTCTCCAGGTTCAGTCATTGAACAGTATTTTAGTAGTGGACTCTACCTATGGTAAACTATAAGGACAAGTTTAAAAACTAATTTTATATAAAAAAAAAGTATTAACAATATTTTAAGATTAAACATTATGGTAATTTAATTGTAAACATTTTTAATCTACAACAAAATAAACAAATGATATAGCATAATTATCTTAAATTAAAAATGAATATTTAATTTCTGTAATTATCGTCAATTTAACTTTTTTCAGATTGTTTCATTCAAAATAAAATTACAAAATGAGGAAAAATATATGCATTAAAAATTAATAGAAAAAATGTATAGAATAACTTATAATGAATGTTCTTAGATTGTATTAAGATTTTCACTTACATTGATTTTTAAATCCAACATAGGCTGAAACATATTTTGAAATAAATTAAAAAAGGACGTATTTTTTTTTTTTTACAGATTAAGGGGGTCATTACAACCCTGGCGGACAGTGTTAAAGCGGCGGTAAGACCGCAAACAGGTCGACGGCCAAAAAAAGGGAATCATGACCCTGGCGGAAACCGCCAACAAAGACAGCCACTTTAACACACCGCCCACCACAGCGGTACAGACAAACAGCGCGGCGGTTACCGCCATCAGACAGGCGGGAGACAATGTACCGCCCATACCATTACAACCCGCCAATCCGCCACCTTTTCCGGGGCGGATTCACCGTGGATATAAACACGGCGGAAACAGCTTTTGCTATGGGAAAACTCTCACCTCAACACATCCCACGAGGAACGACGACTCCATGGACCCCGAACTCCAAATACTACCTGCCCTTGTCTTTCTGCTCCTTTACGACCAACAGCGACATAGGCGCAGAAGATACCGGTGAGTACTGCATCTACGACATGGGGGAGGGGGTAGGCAAAAGTTAGGGGGACACCCACCAAACACCCCCACCCCCACCCTCGCATATTACAACATACACACCAATGCAGTCAAAAATATCACATTAACAACCCACAATCCCCCCGGAAGAATGCAAAGACAAAGCAAATTTTGGTCAAACATTGTAATGTGCCAATATACATGTCATACAAAAATATACAGATATATATCTCTAAATCACTCATAATTATATATACAATACAAGAAGTAGTGCAGATATGTACATAATAATGTCCGTGCACCAACAGTCCAACAATGCATGGGCGAGGCCCACAATAGATACCTGACCAAAATCGGAGAGAACACTGCCGGGGCATCAGATAGAAACACTACAGGCACCTCAGGGGGAAGGGAAGGGGGGGCACCTCAGCCAGATGAATGCGAAGCCAGATCCACGACGGGGCTCCATGCCCATTGATGTATCCTGGGAAGTGCAAAGCCACAGTCTCTCAAGTCTATACAGTGGGTGGTTTGCCCACTGTGCCATTCTGGGGAGTGCAAAGCCACAGTCTCTCAAGTCTATGCAGTGGGTGGGTTGCCCACTGTGCCATCCTGGGGAGTGCAAAGCCACAGTCTCTCAAGTCTATACAGTGGGTGGGGTGCCCACTGTGCCATCCTGGGGAGTGCTAAGCCACAGTCTCTCAAGTAGATGCAGGTCTCTACTGGTTCTGGAGGGGGACTGGTGCCCAGACTGGATGAGTCTTCCCGTGAAAGTTCCTGTCCTGTCACTGTCCCAGCTGCACATGGGATAAGGATGCCTGATGTGGCGGTACATTCATTCCTACACGGTCTTTGCCCTGTTCAGCGGTGCTTTGCCATGGCGGTCTTTGCCCTGTTCAGCGGTGTTTTGCCATGGCGGTTCTGGACTGTTCAGCGGTGCTTTGCCATGGCGGTCTTTGCCCTGTTCAGCAGTGCTTTGCCATGGCAGTTCTGGACTGTTCAGCGGTGCTTTGACATGGCGGTTCTGGACTGCTCAGTGGTGCTTTGCCATGGCGATCTTTGCCCTGTTCAGCGGTGCTTCGTCATGGCGGTCTTTGCCCTGTTCAGCGGTGCTTTGCCATGGCGGTTCTGGACTGTTCAGCGGTGCTTTGCCATGGCGTTCTTTGCCCTGTTCAGCGGTGCTTTGACATGGCGGTTCTGGACTGTTCAGCTGTGCTTTGCCATGGCTGTCTTTGCCCTGTTCAGTGGGGCTTTGACATGGCGGTTCTGGACTGTTCAGCGGTGCTTTGCAATGGCGGTTTTTGCCCTGTTCAGCGGTGCTTTGCCATGGCGGTTCTGGACTGTTCAGCGGTGCTTTGCCATGGCGGTTCTGATACTGACATTCGTGTGTGGCATGACGATCTCCACACTGGACATTGGTGTGTGGCATGACGATCTCTACACTGGGCATTGGTGTGTAGCATGACAATCTCCACACTGGACATTGGTGTGTGGCATGACGATCTCCACACTGGACATTGGTGTGTGGCATGACGATCTCCACACTGGACATTGGTGTGTGGCATGACGTTCCATTATTGGCCAGTGGGGCTGTGGCATTCTGGCCCCTCCTGGGCTGTGACTCTGGCGGTGGTCTCTGGACCAGTGACGATTCTTGAGCCCTCCTGGGCACTGACTCTGGCGGTGGTCTCTGGACCAGTGACGATACTTGGGCCCTCCTGGGCACTGACTCCGGCGGTGGTCTCCTGACCAGTGACGATACTTGGGCCCTCCTGGGCTGTGACTCTGGCGGTGGCCTCCTGACCAGTAACGATACTTGGGCCCTCCTGGGCTGTGACTCTGGCGGTGGTCTTCTGACCAGTAACGATACTTGGGCCCTCCTGGGCACTGACTCTGGCGGTGGTCTCTGGACCAGTGACAATACTTGGGCCCTCCTGGGCACTGACTCTGGCGGTGGTCTCTGGACCAGTGACGATACTTGGGCCCTCCTGGGCACTGACTCCGGCGGTGGTCGCCTGACCAGTAACGATACTTGGGCCCTCCTGGGCACTGACTCTGGCGGTGGTCTCTGGACCAGTGACGATACTTGGGCCCTCTTGGGCATTGACTCTGGCGGTGGTCTCTGGACCAGTGACGATACTTGGGCCCTCCTGGACACTGACTCTGGCGGTGGTCTCTGGACCATTAACGATACTTGGGCCCTCCTGGGCACTGGCTCTGGCGGTGGTCTCTGGACCAGTGACGACGGTGCTGGCGGTTGTGTCTGGACCGCCGGAAATGATGGCGCACTTCTCCGCCGTGACACTCACAACAGGCTGGGCAGACTTCCTCTGGACCTTCCCCACCTTTATTTGGAGTTACAGCTGACTCACCAATCGCCTTCGATCCCATTTCACTTGTTGTCCCACCAGGAGTCTTGACACGGTCCCGTCGTCCACTCTCCAATTTCAGAGCCTTTACAGGGGGTGGGCTGCCAGTGCCTTGGCTCCGGGTCCTACTGCCTGCCCTGGTGGACGGTGCACTCCAAAAACCTGGAACACGCACCACTGGTACTGGAGGCTTTTTGGCTGAGGCGCTACGACGGGACTGATGAATTGGAGGCGGGGGCAAAAAGGTCAATTTGACATAGGGACAGTTTCTGACGGACACTGGGATGGGTAGCTGGAGGGGGTCTGGGAGTGGAGGAAGAGGAGGTGGTTGTAGGAGGTGTCACTTTAGGTGTTTTGGGTGCAGGTGCAGGTGCTGGAGGCTGTCGTGAGGTGGATGGATGTTGGGTGAGTGATTGCCGGCGTTTGGGTACTTTGGGAGGGGGCGTCACAGACACACTGGGAGAGACACAGGGGACGTGTAAATGGCAGTGGAGGTGGTGAGTGCAGGTGAGCGGCTTGTGGTGCTGGATGTCCTGGTGCGAGTCCTAGTGCTTGTAGATGTGGTGCATGCAGGTGTGTGTGTAGACGAGACTGGGAGGGAGGAGGGAGAAGAGGAAGAGGGGGACAGAGTGGAGACAGTGGATGTTGCTGTATCTGTATGGGTGTGATGCTTGTGTGAGTGCCTGTGGTGTGTGTGGTGCCTATGTTTGCTTGAGCTACTTTTGGGTGTCGACTTGTGTGCATGCTGGTCTGTAGGTGTGCTTGGGATGGGCTGGGGTACAGGGGATTGGGTCTGGGTGGAGGAAGTTGGAGGGGGGAGGCTGGACACAGGGACAATGGCTGCCATCAGTGCTGAGGCCAGAGATTGCAGGGTTCGCTGAAGGGCAGCCTGACCAGAATGAATGCCCTCCAGGAATGCATTACCGTGTTGCAACTCTCGTTCTACACCCTGGATGGCATTCACAATGGTAGAGGTCAATGGCCTCCTCGCTGAGGGCAGCTGGGGTGACTGGGGCAGGGCCTGAGGTGCCTGGGGCGAAGGTGATGCCCACCCTCCTGGGTGAGCGGGCACAGGGCGAAAGCTGAGGGGCTGCTGGGAGGGCGGTGCTGGTAGGGGCGGTGGCGGCTGTACCTGTAGAAGTGGGGGTGCACAGATGGTACCGCCACCACAGGGGAGCTCCCATCGGCGGACGAGTCCGTGTCGCTGGTTGGTGATCCGGTGGCCGACATGAAGCTCCCCTCGCCCTCCGTCCCACTGGTGCATTCAGAGTCTGTGGTGTGGCCCTCCATGGCCATGTGGGATGCAGCTCCCTCATGCTCCGGTGCCACTGTACCTCCGCCTGAAGATGCTGATGTACAAAAGGACAGGGAGAGCAGGAAAAGGGGGGGGGGAGACAGAAGAAAGAGAGTTTTAGTGCATGGCATGCCGCTACCGTTGGCGGACAAGACAGACGCAGCAGTCCCATGCATAACGCCGTGCTCCTGGCCTCTGCACATGCAATTTCTGGGATATGGCCTACATGGCAATGGTGGAAATCTGCGCACATGGATGCCACAGGGGCAACTATACCTCAGCTTGGCACTCTGCTGAGGTGGGGTTGAGTGCCACATGGCCTACATAACGGAGGGGCCTTGCCTACCTAACTCGCCCTGGCCTAGGGACACACACAGCCCACCTCCCCAACCCAGACCCCTCCACTGCATACAAAGTCCGCGTAATGAGTTTGTGCTCACCCCCTTGTGTCTGCTGTGATGTCCTTAAGCGCCCATCCAACTCCGGGTAAGCCACCGCCAGGATCTGGAACATCAGGGGGGTCATGTTGCGACGGGCACCCCTCCCACGTTGGGAGGCCATCCCCAGCTGAGCCTCCGCCGTCTTCTTGCTGCAGCGGCGAATGTCCTCCCATCTCTTCCGGCAGTGGGTGCCCCGTCTCTGGTGGGCCCCAGGGTCCGGACCTCCTTGGCGATGGCACGCCAAATGTCCCTCTTCTGTTGGGCGCTGACCAACATGACATGCACAAGGGAAGAGGAACAGTCATTACCAACTGCACAATCAATGTGAGTGGCCCCCTCCCTACTCTGACCATGTGGCCCATTTATCCCCATGCTTTACTGTAGTATGAACTCTGACCCCTTCCCTCTTCCACCCAGCCCTGTCCACCCAGGCCTAGCCCATACAACGTGCTCCCTGTGTACTAACCTGTTGGTCTGGAGGACCGTAGAGTAGCATGTACTGGGGGAGGACCCCATCCACAAGTTTCTCCAACTCCTGTGCAGTGAAGGCAGGGGCCCTTTCCCCAGACGCAGCAGCCATCGTCGCTTCCAGACTGAGGTCACAGCAGCACTAGCAGTGTAGGTCCTCTCCTGTCGAAGGTCATGTATCTAGTGATTGAACAGATAGAAAATGGCCGTGACGTCCGCGGCGGTGCGTATCATCACCGCTGGCGCACCTGTTCATTGGCTCCTGGGACCCATAGGGTCCAATGTTAACCAATGCAGCATTGCGCCGCGGTCTACGACCGCCTACCGCGACGGTGTGCAACGCCAGCGCTGTTACCCCACAATCCCATTGTCCCAGTTTAGAGGTCAGGCAGCCGCCATTTCAGGGGCCCACATGGATTCATTTTCAACTGCGTCACACATACCGAGGCCTACACTCAACACACATACAGGAAGGGTTTATTGTCTGGTGTAGTCTTGTGTGTGACTGTGGGTACATACCTGGAGGAATAGTGACTGTTTCTTCGCTGTTGTCCTTCTTAGGCACCGTCAGCTGGGACACATGAGAAGATGGCGGAATCCTCCGGTGTACCGACCGCTGGTGGACCTGTTGACAATGGAAGAGAGACATTTAATCGTCACCTACCAGTTTGACCGTGCCACAATCCAGGAACTATTTACCCAGTTGGAGCCAGACCTGATGTCACCAATCTGCCATCCGACTGGAATACCCCTTGACGTGCAGGTGCTGTCAGTGCTCCATTTCCTTGCAAGTGGGTCTTTTCAGACAACAGTGGCCATGGCCTCAGGGATGTCCCAGCCTATGTTTTCCAACGTGTTGTCCAGAGTGTTGTCTGCCCTGCTGAAACACGTAAGGAGATACATAATATTCCCTGAGGTGGAGGATTTGGCTACAGTGAAAGGTGACTTCTATGCCCTTGGACATATCCCCAACGTCATAGGTGCCATTGATGGGACCCATGTAGCTCTGGTCCCCCCCCACAGGAGTGAACAGGTGTACAGGAACAGGAAGAGTTATCATTCGATGAATGTCCAGATGGTCTGTTTGGCAGACCAGTACATCTCGCAGGTAAATGCTATGTTCCCTGGCTCTGTGCATGACGCCTACATCCTGCGCAATAGCAGTATCCCTGATATGATGGGTCAACTCCAGAGGCACCGTGTATGGCTATTGGGGGACTCTGGTTACCCCAACCTTTCCTGGCTATCGACCCCAGTGTGGAATCCCAGGACCAGGGCAGAGGAACGCTACAATGAGGCCCATGGGCGGACTAGGAGGGTGATCGAACGCACCTTCGGCCTCCTGAAGGCCAGGTTCAGGTGCCTACCTATGACAGGTGGGTCCCTATTCTACTCACCGAAAAAGGTGTGCGACATCATCATCGCCTGCTCCATGCTCCATAATTTGGCATTGCGACGCCAGGTGCCTTTTCTCCAGGAGGATGATCCAGATGACGGTGTTGTAGCAGCTGTGGAGCCTGTGGAGCCTGTGGACAGTGATGAGGATGAAGCTGAGGAAGAAGAAAACGACAACAGGGAGTCAGTCATACAGCAATATTTCCAGTGAAACTCAGGTGAGTACATTTTCAGGTTTAACATTACATTAACTTTCACACGTCTACCTCTATCCTGTACCGACATTTCACTCACTATTTGTTAACTGAGTTGTCCCCTTCCATTTCAGTTTCACAAATGTGGTAATCTACGTGTCAACTGCTTGCATCCTTGAAGGGCTTGTGATGTGTGACATTGGTATGTTAGCCTTCCAATGGGTAACCCATTATGACACTGTAATTGATAATACAAAATTACAAATCATAGACTGACTCAAGTTTTTTTATTGTTTCAAGGGTGTTTATTTAAGTGCTACAAAATGAAGGGGGGTTGTAAAATGGTAATGGGTGATGGTTGAGGAATGTCCATGGCAGAGTCCAGTCTATTAGTCTCACAGGTACATTGCACATCTGGCCATTGAAAGTGGAGCTGGGCAGTTCCGATTTAGACAGGGTAACAAAGAGGGACAGTGGGGGGACAATCAGAGTGGTCTTATTTCCTGGCGGGGGTCTTGCCATCTTGCTCTGTCCTGTTCCTGGATCTCAGGGCCTGCTTGCGTGGTGGTTGTCCATCTGCAGGGGATGGGGTGCTGGTGTGGTGGTCCTATGGCGGGGCTGCCTGTCCACTAGCGCCGGCGGAGGTGGTGGGCAGTTCATCGTCGTCGCTAGTGTCAGGGGCCCCTTGGAGTGCCATGGTGTCCCTCAAGGTGTTTTGAATGTCCGTCAGCACCCCTACGATGGTGCCCAGGGCAGAGCCGATGATCCTGAGCTCCTCCCTGAACCCCAAATACTGCTCCTCCTGCAGACGCAGAGTCTCCTGCAACTTGTCCAGGACCGTGGCCATCGTCTCCTGGGAGTGGTGGTATGCTCCCATGATGGAGGAGAGGGCCTCGTGGAGAGTTGGTTCCCTTGGCCTGTCCTTCCTCTGTCGCACAGCAGCCCTCCCAGTTCCCCTGTGTTCCTGTGCCTCCGTCCCCTGGACCTTGTGCCCACTACCACTGCCTCCAGGTCCCTGTTGTTGTTGGGGTGGTGGGTTAGCCTGGGTGCCCTGTAGTGGTGGACACACCGCTGATTGACCTGTCCTGGGTAGGGAGGTTTGGGCCCTCTGGGTGGGTGCTGTGCTGGTGTTACCAGAGGGTGGAAGTTCGGTGTTGGGCTGTGGCTGGGCAAGGGGAACCGACTGTCCTGAGGCCCACGATGGTCCGGGCTGGTCATCAAGATCCAGTAGGGCAGAGCTGCTGTCGTCACTGTGGGCCTCTTCTGGGGGTGGAGTGGTGTTGTGTGGACCCTCTGGTGTGGTGACGTTCCTTCGGGTTCCTGCGGGGGTATAAGTATATGATTATTGCATGTGTGTGTTTCATGGTGTGCAATGGTTGGGTGTGCGTGAACCCCAGTGCAGGCATTCCTGTGTGGGGGTTTGTGTGTTGATGGTTGGGGGGTGTTCTGGGTATGTGCAGTGGGCATGCTTTAGTGATGGGTGTCCATGCTTAGTTGTGTCATGCAGGTCTTGGGGTTGGGATGTGTAGTTGGTGTTCTTAGTACATTAGTGAGGAGTTTGGGTGATAGGGGAGGGTGTGAGGGTGGGGGTATGTGATAGCATGCAGGTAGGGTGGGGGATATGATAGTTCAGATTTGACTTACCAGTGTCCATTCCTCCAACGACTCCTCCGAGGCCCTCAGGATGCAAGATGGTCAAGACTTGCTCCTCCCATGTTGTTAGTTGAAGGGGAGGAGGTGGGGTCCGCCGCCAGTCCGCTGTACCGCGATGTGGTGCCTGGATACCGTTGAACGCACCTTCTCCCGTAGGTCGTTCCACCTCTTCCTGATGTCCTCCCTATTTCTTGGGTGCTGTCGCACTGCGTTGACCCTGTCCACTATTCTTTGCCATAGCTCCATCTTCCTGGCTATGGATGTGTGCTGTACCTGTGAGCCAAATAGCTGTGGCTCTACCCGTAGGATTTCCTCCACCATGACCCTGAGCTCCTCCTCGGAGAAGCGGGGGTGTCTTTGGCGTGCCATGGGGTGGTGTGTGTGATGTGTGTGGTGGTGTATGTGGTGATGAGTGTGGTGAGTGTAGTGGTATGTGGTATTTTGTGCTTGGATGTTGTGTGGGTGATGGTGTTGTGTGCCTCTGTATGATGGGGTTGTCTATTCTGTGCTCTCTCTCTCACCTTCTCTCAGAATTTTTGGTTGTAGGGGTTTGTGGGTGTGTGTTTTATATTGTATTGGATGTGTGGGAGTGGTGTGTGTATGTGTATCAGGTGTGTGTATTTTGAATTGTCCAATGTGGCGGTGTATTGTAAATGTGTGTGTATTTTGAGCACGGCGGTGTGTACCGCCAATGGAATACCGCGGTTGAAAGACCGCCGCGTGGATTCATGTGTCATAATAGCATGGGCGTGTTTCTGTTGGCGTGGAGGTGGAGGATTTGTTTCCGCATGTTTATCGCTGACCTTTGGTGTGGCGGTATTGTGTGGGTGTCGGAATTTGGGGGGATTCCGTGATGTGTGTCATAATAGCTGTGGCGGTCTACCATGGCCGCGGCGGTGTATTGGCGGTCTTCTGCACGGCGGTGAGCGCCTTATACCGCCAATGTTGTAATGACCCCCTAAATGTTCTTATATTTTTAACTGTTTGAAATAATATATTTATTTTTAACATTTTTTCCTGGATTTTATTTTAAATCCTTACCTTCATTATTTTCTATAGGAGAGTATTGCTCTGAGCTGGAGTAATCTAGCAATCTTTTAGATTCATTTTTGGTGGTATTATTATCTTTAGAAATGCAGTTTGTAAATAGCAATGGACTTATTCCTTTGTGGGTGGGTTCACATCCTCCCTGAACCACTGTCTCACACTCTTTATTACCCTCTCCCATTCAGTAATGAGTATTCCCAGTTTTCTCACGTCCCTCCCACATTTACAACTAAAATGTATACCTACAAGTGGGGATACTTTGGGGCATATTTATACTCCGTTTGCGCCGGATTTGCGTCGTTTTTTTTAACGCAAATTCGACGCAAAACGAACTCCATATTTATACTCTGGCGTTAGACGCGTCTAGCGCCAAAGTTCATGGAGTTTGCGTAATTTTTTGGCGTGGACACCTACTTTGCGTTAATGATATGCAAGGTAGGCGTTCCCGTCTAAAAAATGACTCCGAGGCATGTGCGCCGTATTTACACTCCCAGGCAAAAATGACGCCGGGGAGTGGGCGGGTCAAAAAAAATGACGTCCAGCCGCTTTTGCGTCGTTTTTTAGCGCCTGGTCAGGGCAGGTGTTAAGGGACCTGTGGGCTCGGAAGGAGCCCAGAGGTGCCCTCCCATGACCCCAGGGACACCCCCTGCCACCCTTGCCCACCCCAGGAGGACGCCCAAGGATGGAGGGACCCATCCCAGGGAACTTAAGGTAAGTTCAGGTAAGTATATATATTTTTTTTTTTTTGTGACATAGGGGGGCCTGATTTGTGCCCCCCTACATGCCACTATGCCCAATGACCATGCCCAGGGGACATAAGTCCCCTGGGCATGGCCATTGGGCAAGGGGGCATGACTCCTGTCTTTGCTAAGACAGGAGTCATTTTAATGGGGGTTGGGAGTAAAACAAAAATGGCGCAAATCGGGTTGAGGCGAAAATTTTGCCTCAGCCTGACTTGCCCCATTTTTTGACACCCAAGCTCCATATTCCCCTACGCCGGCGCTGCCTTGTGTACGTCATTTTTTTTAACGCACATCAGGCAGCTCCGCCGGCTAACGTCATTGAATAAATACAGCGCCCGCATGGCGCTTCAGAATGGCGTTAGCCGGTGTTAAATTTTTTGACGCACAACTGCGTTGGCGCAGTTGTGCGTCGAAAAGTATAAATATGGCCCTTTGTTCTTGGGGTGGAGATCTCTGCACAGAAAACGATAGGAGAGGTGAAGCCCGAAACTCCGCGTGTAGGCTTGTGAATAACATTTGCTAGAACATTGCTAGAACGTGTGCAGTGTTATTTTATAACTACAGAATATACAACAAAATACATTTTGTGAATAGGACCCATTGTGTTCTGATCAAGCTCCGTTAGATAATTTTGTCTTATTCAAGCTTTTCACATGATGTGATTGCCGCAGCCTTTTGTCTAAACAAGAGTTGTATGTGAAATCATTGAAGGTGATAGAAGCAGAGCAGTATTACAAATTAAATTCAAAATGAGAGTTTTAACAAAGAATCATATACGTCTGATTGGCTGTTCACAAAGCCTTGTCTGTCAACAATGCATATTCAAATTAGTTTGTGGAAATTAATTTCTTTGTACATCTTTTTGAAAATGTTGCTATTGGTTCAAAATTCGATGAGTGTATGTATGAACTACCTTAACGATCTAGTTGGGCCAAGGAAACACCTGAAAAATGAATTAAACGATCCGGAATAGCACAATTAAAATGTAAAATCTCTTCTTTGACAACAAGGAGCAACACATGCATTGTCCATCATTATTAACCGAATCAAAGCAAGTCATTTAGTAGCTTCCAGAAGTTTCGTCAGTGGGCTGGATTTTAGGTGCAGCACTGTCAGGAAAAACAGATCTTTCATGCAAGTGCAAAACCAGATGCAGAGCCCACTCACATTCTAACACAAAAGATGTCTTCTCTATTTGTATGTGATCTCAAGCATTTGCAACCTTTGTACCGGACCTGCTAATTTGTTTTAAAATTTAAAATGGCAAGCCAAAATCACATAAAGTAAAGTCCTCTGAAGAACAACAAGACCATAGATTTAATGGCCTGGCATCAACATTTTATAAGCAACGCTTAATACAGGAAACATTGACAAAGGAAACACTGCAGGCAGCTATGGGTGCACAGGCAACATATACTCAAACAACAGTTATTTCCACATACATACATAGCAAATAGACAGCAAGAATACATGAACACACAGGTGTTTCTTGTGTACATATGTGAGGGAATTACTACTTTATTTTTTAGTTTAAAAAATAATTAATGTACAACACGATAATGCAATTAAACCATTGATGTAAAATACATTTGAGGGGAGGGAAGAGGAAGGGAAGACATAAAATGGGAATAATGTGGCAAGAATATTATACATGGTCCACAGTAAACGCAATCTGATAGCAATATGAGACAAATGTTAAGCATTTCAGTAATTGAAAAAGAAGAAAAAAATACATATGGTATGTGTATAAGAGATAGGAAAATTAAGAGGGTTGACACACTTCTGTGAGAGGTTGACATTGAAATGAGGACCCAGCATGTTGATTTAAAAAAGTAGTAAGAGGAGACCCTAAGGTGGAAGGCTTAAAAACAAGAGAGAGAGTGAGTGTTTGCCATATCAAGTCGATGTTTGTAACAAACAGCATACCACAAGGACTGGAAAGACAACTAGATAAAATCTTTCAAGTTCTTTGTTATGTGTTAGAATGACACTGCTAACATCAGATTTATAATTTGTGTGTGTGGTAAAATATCTTTCCAATACCTAGATAAACTACCCAAAAAATATCAATACCGGAGAAAGGTACTGATGAGTTGAATATAGACTCCAACCGTGTGCCCAGAAAGTGTGAACTAGGGGGTAGGTAAATAGATGTGATAAATCTACATGTTGTGAGTAACATGACTAAAAACAGAAAGGTCAGAGTATATGTGATGAAGAGTAGAAGGAGAAAAGAGTCTGATATAAATCTAAAATAGAGTTTGGGTAGTATTAGCGGCATGTGAGGTTTCGGTAAATTAGCCCAAATTTGTCTTCAGGTGGAGAGATGCCAGGTTACACCCAAAATCCCTTTCCCAAGTCAACTCAATATCAGTTTTGATTCTGTCAGCAGAGGGTTGTTATAATAGGCAGTGGTTGTAACAGACAGTATCAAACCAGTCCTCCTCCACGCTTTCCAATATAGTGGTCTATTCTTATATAATAATGAAGTGTTATGCCATATCGTAGTTTGGAAGTTGCATCAGTAGATCAAAGGCTTTCTCTGCATCTAAAGTGATTGCTGCTAAGGGGTCCGTAAAGCGTGTGGACCTACATTAAACATCAAACATTCAATGTGTATTATCAGATAGATATCTCCCTTTTACAAAACAAGATTGTTCTTTTCCAAGAAATCTGGGTAAAAAAGATTCTAAATAAAGAGCTAAAGCGTTAGAAGAAAATGTATAATCAATGTTGATGACAGAGATGTGCCTGTAATTTCTACATAACTGTGGATCTTTGCCTTTTTTGGGGCTCAGACAGATGAGGGCATCTAGGAATTAACCAGACAACTGACCTTTGTGAAGGAAAGAAGTAATGAGAAAAGACAGTTGAGGAAGAAGCAATTTGGAAAAATATGTTAAAAAAATTAGTGGACCCATCGGGGCCAGGGGTTTTGTATGATTTAAGGGAAGATAGTACAGTCTGAAGTCCTGTTAAAGAGATGTCTACTTTTAGTTCTGAGGGATCTGAATGAGGATCAAAAGAATTGTTTGGACGAAATGAAATTGATGATATCTGGGTCCTCAGGGATGTGTTTGTGTGTATATAGAGTTTTACAGTTTGCAGGATAACCGGATCTTTAGACAGCAGGTTTGAGGGAGTGTCTTTGATAGATTCAAATTATTTCTTCTTCTTTTTAATTTTAAAATGATTTGCTAGTAGTTTGCCTGACTTGTTTTGACCCCCATAATATCTGGCACTGGATCTGAGTAGGAAGGAGTATGCATTATCAATAGAGAAGGAATTCAACTGAAGTTTCCCATTAACAAGTTCTTGTAAAAAAATCCTTGGATTTGGAAGTGTAGTATGCATGTTCTAAATGTTTAATTTTTGCAAAAAGTTTGCTATTTTTATGTGCAGAAACTTTTTTTTCTGGAAACATATCTAATAATAAAATCTCAGGCTGATGCTCTGAAAGCTTCCCAAATAAATTTAAAGGCAATATGGTTTGTGCAGTTTAACTGAAAAAAGTCAAGAATAAAGAGGAAAAAGCAGAAGTAAAAGGCGTGCATGATAATAACAAGTTATTAAATGTTCATCAGTTAGGTTTGATGGTGTTGGTTAAAATAGCTAATAGAACATTAATTGGTACACGATCAGAGGTTAGAATGGAACCTATTTCTGCAAAGCATAGAGTTTGAGAAAGAGTATTTGAGATGAAGATATAGCGCCTGATTTAGAACTCGGCAGAGGGCTGTTTCCGTCACAATAGTGACGGATAGCCTGTCTGACGAAATCTAATTCCCATTGTTTCCTATGGGATTTAGATCTCGGCAGATGGGATATCTATCACCATTGTGATGGAGTAACCCCTCCACCGAAATCTAAATCATGCTCATAATCAGTTTGTGATTGTATATGTCATGCTGGAGAGCAGTTTGTATATTCTGTGAGGGTGGGGTTAGAAATTCTCCAAGCATCAGTTAGTGTACGCTGTTTAAGGGTATGAACAAACTATTTTTGAGATTTGTTAAGCTTATACAGAGAACAATTTCTCTCAATAAAAAAGTCAACAATCTGATTACAAAAAACCTGAACTGACAATCTGTAGTGGTAGTACCATATGAATAAAAAAAAAAAAAACAGGAACATTAGCAATGATAAGATTAGTAAGTAACCATCTCCCTTCAGTATCAGTTTCTTGTGATAACAAGTGAACATGGATAGATTTATGACATAAGTTACCAACAACATTCTTTTTGTCATTGCCTGGAGAAAAATAAACAATCTCATAACACAGAGCTGCAAATCAAAAGAAAGAGCATCCAGTGTTAGGGGCAGAAAACATCAAGTAGTAAAAGTTTGTGATGCACAAAATGCATAAAACATAATGCCATCTTTACGCAGCACTCAGGGTCATATCTTATTCAAATGAGGGAGCAGACGATCAAGAGCACAGTGCTTGGTTGCATCATTCAATATAGTCTGCATTTATGAGCCTCGCACAGATGCACTGCTGGTTAGGGGCTGGGATAAGTGCACAATAAGATGATGCATGGCATGGGACAGGAGACATAGATCAGGGCTACAATGGGCCACATGTATGGAAGCCCTGGACCAAACAGAAACAATGTTGCACATTAGGGGAGGATTCCAATCTACTAGATAGAACAACTCACCCCTAACACGCTTGGGTCCAGAATGGAGAGGACTTCATATTCAAGGTGGTCATCTACTGTAATAGGCAACTTTGGGGTCAACAACAGGTATCAGGATAAAAACGTTTAAGGAGGGACCTGTCAAAACACCAGATGTAGGGCCAGATGTATCAAGCCTTTTTGCATTTGCAAACGGTGCGAATGCCCATTTGCGAATGCAAAAAGGCCTTTCAGAATGTATGAAAGGCATTCTGAACGCAATTTAAAGGAATCACTAAAATAGTGATTCCTTAAAATTGCGAGCCCATTTAGAGAATCGCAATTTGTGATTCTCTAAATAAGAAATCGCAAATAAGGAATCCTTATTTGCGATTTCTTAAGCACATGTATGAAGCAATTGCTTAATGCCAATTGGGCATTAAGGAATCACTATTACCACCAAGTTGAACTTGATGGTAACCATGTGCAAATTTTAAAAATGCATTAAAAATTGACGTTTAACGCACACATGCCATTTTGGCATGTGTGCACCTTGCATGTCATCCAAAATTGTTTTGGGGTGCAGCAGAGGGGGCCTTAGGCCCCCAGCACCCTGGAGTTTGGATTTCCCAAATTGCGAATTCCAGTTAGGAATTCACAATTTGGGAAATTAAAAAAAATTGCAAACTTGGGCCGACAGGCCCATAGGTGTGAATGGGGGCTGTATCGCAATTTGCGATTCGGTAATAGCATTTGCGATTTTTAAGAAATCGCTATTACCGAATCGCAAATATGATACATAGCATTTTGAGACTCAGAAATAGCGATTTCTTAAAAATCGTTGTTTCCGAATCGCAAAAGGCTTTTTTGATACATCTGGCCCGTATTCTCTTAGATAAATGGAATTCCAATTGTATGGCAACTGGATTCACAAGTTTGGAGATGACCCAGGAACTGAGATAGTTTCTTTTGAATGTGAAGGTTCGGGTTTCTGGTTGAAAGCCTTCCTTTTTTCCAGTGGCAAAGGGTGGGTTCTTCCCTGCTGTGTAGATCAGCAATTTCCTTAAACGTGTCTTTGGCCTCAGCAACCTCAAAAGGAGCTTTGTTCCAAAGAGATTTTAGGGTTTCATGAAATGTGTGCACTGCTCGAACAGGTGTAGAAAGTGACTCTTCCATGGCACAAGCTGGTGTTGATTTTTTTTTCCAACACATTTTATTGGATTTCACAAAACATCATGCAAGCTTACAACGAAGTGCCCCCTATCCCCAATACAGAAATTGAGCATCAACGTTCGGCTAGCGAATCCCAGGCTATATGCAGTGAAGCCACAGTTTAGCATCTATTATGTTAGTGTGCAATGCTAGTATCTTGCATTCAGAATTAACCACTGCTGTGGGCTGAACAACCAGCTCTTTTCCACCCCCGCTGGTGTGGCGTGTTAATAGAATTGGTGTGTCTTTTAAACCTGTGTGGGCGAGCAGCGCAGCTGATGCGCATCCCTTGTGTTTTCCTTTGTGGGCTTTCAGTCAGGTCCCGTAGTCAATCCTAATCCACTGGAGGGTTTTTCAGTTCCAGGACTAGTAATTCCCAATCCCGCACTCCATCTAGCATGTCTATTTCCTTATGTACCCCTCTTTGCAGAAGGGTCCCTTCACATTCTGCCCACTTCCCCAGCTTCTTTATCCAGTATGGAAAGGAGGGGCCTGTAGGGTGTTTCGATTTTCTTGTGATTTCCCAGCTAATAATAAGCTCAGGTCTTGTAATCTACTGGTGATTTTGTTCTTGGCAGTGTGTGGATACCAGTGCAGGAAGCAGTGAGCGGGTTCAAGTGAAATAGGTTTTTCGATAATATCGTCAAGGCGTTGAATGATCTTTGTCCAATATTGATTAAGAGCAGGACATGACAATATCATGTGCCTGAAGGATGCCCCCAGCTCTCCACAGCAGTAGCAAGCCGCTCCTTGTGTGTGGAAGTATCCATTAAACCTTTCTTTGTGCAAATGAGCTGAAACGTAACATTTCTGGAGGTTCTGGGCATCCTGTCCAATATTCCCTCATGCTGCTTCCGATATGGTGGTCCCCAAATATGCCTCTCATGTGTTGTGTAGTGTTTCGTTGGGCCTGAGAGTCTCAGCTTGTGTCGGCATAGACAGGTAACTGCCTTCACCGTCTCGGCTGCCTGCAGGACGTAAGAACAGCACGCATGAGTTTGTGGTTCGGCATTTCCCATTCCCCAGTGCCTGTGTATGATTGTCAGTGCTGCCCTGTTGTTCAGGAATTACCCACCTGGAAGATTAAATTCTGCACTGAACTTCTCAAAGGGAGTTATTATCCCATCCCGGAACAGGTCACCCAACTTAGTTACTCCCGCTGCAGTCCATGCCCCCGACCATTTCAACTCTGCCCCCCCCCCCTCAATAGTGGCAAGACCGAAAGTGGGAGTTCTGGGGAATATGGCCATTGAATACCCGATTTTTTCATTACTGCTCTCCAGCATTTCCGCATGGTCGTAAAGGACTGTAGTCTTGGTCCAGCGTGGATCTCAACTCTCAGGACCAAACCAACCAACGCAATGTTTGTGGGAACAAACCCGTCAATGTGCCCGTCTTTCTGTCTCCTACGTGTCAACCATCTATCAAGCCATTGCAGCTGCACCAAGTAGTACAACTTGAAGTCCGGAGCCACTAGACCTCTCCACTGCACCGGGCCTTGAAGTGCAGCCCATGCCACTCAACGTCGCCCTCTGTCCCATATAAATACGGTACTAAGTGAGGTTAATTCTTTGAAATAGGATTGTAGTACCCACAGATGGAGCATTAGGAAGATGTACAATAGCTGCGGCAGTGCCACCCATTTCAGGAGGGCAATTCTGCCTGTCACTGATATGGGCAGTTTCTACTAGAAGGAAATAGATGCCTTCAAGTTGCGAATGCCCAGCCCCTAGTTACCCTCAAATGTGTCCTGGACAGATTGGTACACCCTAATCCCCAAGTATGGTAAGCAGGAGGGTTCTACCTCCAGATGTTTGGGCAAGTCTACCGGGGCCTAATTTTCCTCAACAGAGAGCAAGTTTGTTTTGGATCAATTCACTTTCAGTCCTGAGACCGCTGCAAAGCAGCTCAACAGGGCTTGCACTGCCCGCAGGTCACGTCTCATATCTCTAAAAAATAATAGCAGGTCCTCAGCATACAATGCGATCGACTGCACAGCTCCCCCCGCCAGAAGCCCCTGAAGTGAGCTCTGGTGGAGGCTAATGCCTCCATTAGCTCCATGGTGTTGGCAAACAGTAAGGGGGATAAGGGGCATTCCTGCCTCATGCCTAGCTCCACCCTAAAACTCTCCGATATGGTCTGCCCCGTCTTCACTCTGACTGTGGGATTAGCATATAGGAGCTTCGTCCAAGCCACAAACCTCTTCCCAAATCACATATGGGTCATGAGTTTGCAGATGTATGCCCATTCGAGGCTATCAAATGCCTTTTCAATATCTACAGATAGTATGGCAGCACTGACCCGTCATAGGAGGTATCTGCTACCATAGGAGGTATCTGGACATAAGACGTCTGATATTAGCCGCAGTGCTGCGTTTGGGAATGAACCCAGATTGATCAGGGTGAATTAGCTTGGGCATAAAGGTGAGAAGTCGGGAGGCTAGAAATCCATTCAGGATCTTATAGTACAAGCTTGAGTTGATTACCCTGAACAGAATGCATGGTGATGCATGGTCTGCTCTATTATATGCAAACTCAACAGCCCACAGAACCTCAGACCAATGATTCTTTACAGCAAGAATTATATATTGAAGATATTGCTCCATGGTCTGATTTGTTCTTCCGACCTGACCATCTGTTTGTGGGTAGTAGGACAAAGCAAATTCTACATCCATGTCCAATGACTCACATAAGGTCTTTGAAAAGCGAGAGACAAAAAGTGCCCCTTGATCAGTGATTAGGACAGATAGAAGTTCATGTAACCATAAAACATGGGTCATAAAATGAGGGGCTAACTCTAGAGCCACAGGAAGACATTTCAGGCATACAAAGTGAGCTATTTTAAATACATTGTCAACTATAGTAAGGATTGTGGTACAGACTCTTGTGGTTTTGGGAAGCTCTGCTATGAACTCCATTGAAACTATGTGCCAAGGTTTTGGTGGCACTGGGATGGGACTCAACAATCCAACAGGTGGGATATGAGTTATTTTGCTCTGAGCACATGTGGAAAAGGTGATGATGTATTCATGTGTGTCCTTGAACATGGATGGCCACAGAAGTGTCTTTGTAACAAGTTCAGCATTTTATGGTATCCTGGATGATTGGTTAATAATGAATCATGAGAAAGGACCAAGGCTTGTTTTTGATGGCTTGTAGTTGAAACATACCAAGAGTTGCTTTATATAGGAGTCCATCACTTGATCTTACATCAGCGTACTTAGACAACCATTGTTCTTTAGATTAGCTATTCAATGTTTTGTGTAAGTCAGTTAGGAATTCTGTGGTTATTACTACTCCTATACAACATTTTGGGGATAGGATTGGTTTTGATTCCGTTTCTTTTTCTGGGGCATCTGTTTTGCCTATTTGAGAAAGGGCAATAGCTTTTGCACTCTCTTTGACAAATCCTTTAGGTAATGAGAAAATTGTAATTGTCGAAGAATAACCTCCACCTTAGCTGACATGCGACTGATCTAAGAAAATGCAGATTTTGGTGACTTGTGCAAATTGCTATAGGATGTTTCACCCCAAACAGATAGCAGCACCATTCTTCGAACACTGCTTTGATGGACAATAAGGAAGGGAGCAATTTCCCAGGGTAAAAAGCTATGGGGTGCAATTGCCGGTAATTTTATTCTGCTGGGAAAGAATGCCACCCAAAGTGGTTTGTGAGGCATCATCCTCTACAATAAAAGGGCTTTCAGGATCTGAATGGGCTAGTATTGGTGCTTTTGTGAATTTGCCTTTTCAATGAGTGAAAAGCCATTTCCATATCAGCGTTCCACTAGAACTTACCTCCCTTCCTTAATAATCAAGGTATAGGGGTAATAATGTTGGAAAAGTTGTGGATGAAATGCTTGTAGAAATTGGTGAACCCCAAGAAGCTCTGTATTTGTTTTACTAATGTGGGAGATGGCTAATTGAGTATTTTGTCCTCTTTTTTGTGTGTCCATGTTTATACTCTTTGGACTGAGGATGTAGCCCAGTCCAGAGAGTATAGCGCCACTCTGTAAATACGGCGTGGGGATTTTGGCCTTGTTGGGCCACATTAACGTCAAAATAAATGAAGTTAGTGTGGCGCAAGGTGGCGCTAGGTGCCTATAAATATACCCCTCAGTCTTCTCTAGTTTAATGTAGATGTTGTTTTTACCCAGTTGAAGAAGAATGGTGCATGCCTGTTGTACATGCTCTGATATGGAATGTGAGTAGATGAGAATATCATCAAGGCACAGTACACAAAGCAGCACACATGAATAAACTTGAGCAGTACTTCATTGATAAAAAAAAAACTGAAAAGCTGCAGTGACATTGCAGAGTCCAAAAGGCATCACTTGGTACTCAAAAAAGCCTAATTTAATACAAAATGGGGTCTTCCTCTCATCGCCTTCGTAGACTCACTGGTATCTTTCAGCTCTTCTAGGATATTAGGAATCAGTGGCAATGGCTACCATTTTTTTAGTTTGATGTCATTCAGGGCCCTGTACTCTGTGCATGTATGGACCCCCTCCCCTTGGGTACTAAGAATAAGGGGAAAGGAGACTGGACACTTTGGCCCTCATTATGAATTTGGTGGTCTTTTTCCAAGACCACCAAAGCCAAAGCCGCCACTAGACCACCAATGCTGGTGGTCTGCAAACCACCTTATTACTGTCAGAACCTGGGCCTGTTTTGATGTGCCTTTCCTTTGCGAGCGGCCGGCTCGCGGCGGTGAGAGATTTCCTTTCTGGGCCTTCCTGCCTTCGCGGTGATCTCCGTATTCGGAGTCTTTGGATAATTGTAACAGTCTGAGTTTGTCGCTTAGCAACATCGTTTCTCTCTGCTGTTTTTTCCTTCCTGATTCAAAGTAACCATTTCTCTGTGTCATTTCCTTTGAAAATCTGCTACATAATTGTTTATATATATTTTGCTCAGTAAACTGTTTATTTCCTCACGCTGTGAGCGTGCTATTTCAAGCCACAATGTTAATATAGTTTACATGTTATTTTTTGGCAAAGAGAAAGCGACATTGTGCCTTTTTGTTTCATATTTTCTTGTTGGGACTAGTGTTGAGTGATCTCATTAAGAAACAAGGACTATATAATAATTTTGTGCTGTGTGCGTGGTATTGAAGAACACTAGTTTCAGTTTATGTTTGATGATTCATAAAACACTCAGGTTCTATTTAGAGAGATTCTCATTTTGTATAGAGTTCTTGTTTTATGAGATACATTGTCCTGTGACTTTTCTTGGATCTCTGGTGTAAGAGTGGTGCAGAGCTTCATTCCCCAATTTCTTTATAGGGATTTTGATTCTTCGGTTGGCATTTGAAATTACTGAGATCGTTGTGAGGAAAGTGATTAATTGTTGCATGATCATTTACTGTATTCATGTATATTCTGCATTAACCTCTTCCCTTTCAGCTCTCACTCCTGGCTAATCCTTCTTGATTACCCCTTCCCTTGGCCGGGCCCCTCCAAAGTTCTGCACCATAACGGCATCTGACTTGGTGTTGCCTGGAGGTGGGCCCATTATCAGCATCATGCAGATCCCGAGAACTTGGACCTCCTGACAATTACGACTGCTGGCAGCTTTTCTCCATTCTTTAGGCAGAAAGTCGCCAGCAGTCGTGTTGGTGGTTGGAGGTGCAGAGGCGGTTCTACCGCCAGCCCCATCCTGCCAAAAGGACTCTGCCAGCCATATTATGACCTGTAATACGGCCTAGTGATGTTCTGATGGCGGGCGCTGCTGACGGTAGGAACGCTGGGTTCTGCCCCCTCAGGGTGAAGCACCTTGTCGGATGAGGTAAGTGTCTTCCACAAGGGGAGGGGGGTGAGGGTGTGTGAATGGATGTGTGTGAGTGTGTGTATGCGTGTCATGAATGGGGTGGGAGGAGGAGTGTTTGTGCATGCATGCGTGTGTGTCTGTGTGTAAATGCGGTGATGGCGATGCATGTGTGGTGTGTGGGTGAATGTGAATGCTGGGATGGGTGCATGTGGGCATGCAGGTACACAGGGGTGGGGGTTCTGTGTGTATGTATGTTGCGGAAAGGAGGGGGTGGGGGATGGATTCATTATGCGTGTCAATGGGGGTGAATGTATTGAGTGTGTGTGTGAGTGGGGGTGTTGTGCGTGTGTGAGTGTATGTGTGTATGGATTCAGGGGTATTGCATGTGTGCGTGCATGTGATTGTAAGGGAGTGTCAGGATGTGTGTGTCTGTGGGTGCGTGTTGGTGCATGTATGAGCGGGGTGGGGGTTAGTATGGTGATCAGGAGGGTGTTGGGGGTTACTACTTACAGCGGGGGTGGGGAGTTACTAGGGGGTTCAGGAATGTGATTGGGAATGTTGTAACTGAAGGGGGTGGGGGGCACTTGTGTAGCTGAGAGAGGCGGAGGAGACAGCCTTTCTGCCAGGGATTTTGTGATGGTGCTACCGCCAAAAAAACCCTGGTGGAAAGGGGACTCATAATACCTCCAGCGGTCTTTGGTGGACTGCCGGCGGTAGGATTGGGAAAGTGGCAGTTTGGCACAGGCCAAACCACCACACTCGTAATCTGGTGGTCTTCACCAACGGCTCATCGGGCCTTGGTGTGGCAGATGAGACTGTTTTTTGGGTATTTTCTCGAGTCATTTCCGTAGATGGATGTTTTCTTTCTCTGTGAGGGAGTAAATTCATCTACATGTGAGTTTTGTCCCTGGGACTAGGTAAATCCGGTAGTCAGAGTCGTGGTGAGGTGGCAGACTGTTGGCCTTCTGTTTCTTAAAGACATCCTTTAAGTCAGAGTAACCCTCTGGAGACCCTCTAAGTGAGCGTCAATGGCAGATATGTCATTGGCTAAGATTGGTGTGGGCAATGCCGACACAACCAAACTGTGCTGATGGTCTGCACTTGGATAACACTGATGCTGACAAGTATGACTGCAGCGTCAGAAATTGAGCTTCCTAGTCAACTGGATAGTTGTGTTTGGTCAGCCAGGGAAGACCCAATATTAGGTGAAATTGGAGGGCATCTATGAGATCGAACATTATTAATTCCTCATGAGTATTGTCTAAAGTCATGATCAATGCCTCGGTGTGATACTGGATAGGACCGTAAGTAAGCTGGTTTCCATCAACACCTCTAACTACCTCAGGGTTGTCCTTCTTTCATGTTTGGAATCCCAGAGTGGTTAATAGGTGAAGTTTCTGGTAGCTCCGGAGTCAATCCATGCTCTTTGCTCCCATGTCTGCTGGGTAGCTGCTTTAAGGGTTACAGATGAGCGACCTCTGACCCTGGTTCTCAGGCAGGTCGCTCCCCTCACCGCCTCACAGCCTCCAGCGTGACCGCTCTCGCTCCTGTGCCCTGTGCTCCTGTGCCCTGACTGCCTTCCCGCCTCCAGTGACCTAGCGCCAGCGCCCTCTTCGTTGTGCCCGAGTGCCTGTGTCCGCTCTTTCTTCTGTACCCCGAGTGCCTGTGCCCCTGGTATTGTTCCACCGTATTGTATTGTTTTTACCTTGTTTGCCCTTACCGTGTTCTTCTCTCTTCCAGCCTCGTCGCGTCACCCCATCGCCGCCCTTTCGTTTCCCGCCGCTACACTCCGGTAGCTCCGCCCCCTTGCTCCCCATTGGCCGCCCCGCTCCCACCTCCCAGCTGCTCCACCCTCCCTCTTCCCCTCATATGGAGGCCGCGCAGCGATAGAGAGAGCGACCTCTGACCCTGGTTCTCAGGCAGGTCGCTCCCCTCACCGCCTCACAGCCTCCAGCGTGACCGCTCTCGCTCCTGTGCCCTGTGCTCCTGTGCCCTGACTGCCTTCCCGCCTCCAGTGACCTAGCGCCAGCGCCCTCTTCGTTGTGCCCGAGTGCCTGTGTCCGCTCTTTCTTCTGTACCCCGACTGCCTTTGCCCCTGGTATTGTTCCACTGTATTGTATTGTTTTTACCTTGTTTGCCCTTACCGTGTTCTTCTCTCTTCCAGCCTCGTCGCGTCACCCCATCGCCGCCCGTTCGTTTCCCGCCACTACACTCCGGTAGCTCCGCCCCCTTGCTCCCCATTGGCCGCCCCGCTCCCACCTCCCAGCCGCTTCTCCCTCCCTCTTCCCCTCATATGGAGGCCGCGCAGCGATAGAGAGAGCGACCTCTGACCCTGGTTCTCAGGCAGGTCGCTCCCCTCACCGCCTCACAGCCTCCAGCGTGACCGCTCTCGCTCCTGTGCCCTGTGCTCCTGTGCCCTGACTGCCTTCCCGCCTCCAGTGACCTAGCGCCAGCGCCCTCTTCGTTGTGCCCGAGTGCCTGTGTCCGCTCTTTCTTCTGTACCCCGAGTGCCTGTGCCCCTGGTATTGTTCCACTGTATTGTATTGTTTTTACCTTGTTTGCCCTTACCGTGTTCTTCTCTCTTCCAGCCTCGTCGCGTCACCCCATCGCCGCCCGTTCGTTTCCCGCCGCTACACTCCGGTAGCTCCGCTCCCTTGCTCCTCATTGGCCGCCCCGCTCCCACCTCCCAGCTGCTCCTCCCTCCCTCTTCCCCTCATATGGAGGCCGCGCAGCGATAGAGAGAGCGACCTCTGACCCTGGTTCTCAGGCAGGTCGCTCCCCTCACCGCCTCACAGCCTCCAGCGTGACCGCTCTCGCTCCTGTGCCCTGTGCTCCTGTGCCCTGACTGCCTTCCCGCCTCCAGTGACCTAGCGCCAGCGCCCTCTTCGTTGTGCCCGAGTGCCTGTGTCCGCTCTTTCTTCTGTACCCCGAGTGCCTGTGCCCCTGGTATTGTTCCACTGTATTGTATTGTTTTTACCTTGTTTGCCCTTACTGTGTTCTTCTCTCTTCCAGCCTCGTCGCGTCACCCCATCGCCGCCCGTTCGTTTCCCGCCGCTACACTCCGGTAGCTCCGCCCCCTTGCTCCCCATTGGCCGCCCCGCTCCCACCTCCCAGCTGCTCCACCCTCCCTCTTCCCCTCATATGGAGGCCGCGCAGCGATAGAGAGAGCGACCTCTGACCCTGGTTCTCAGGCAGGTCGCTCCCCTCACCGCCTCACAGCCTCCAGCGTGACCGCTCTCGCTCCTGTGCCCTGTGATCCTGTGCCCTGACTGCCTTCCCGCCTCCAGTGACATAGCGCCAGCGCCCTCTTCGTTGTGCCCGAGTGCCTGTGTCCGCTCTTTCTTCTGTACCCTGAGTGCCTGTGCCCCTGGTATTGTTCCACTGTATTGTATTGTTTTTACCTTGTTTGCCCTTACCGTGTTCTTCTCTCTTCCAGCCTCGTCGCGTCACCCCATCGCCGCCCGTTCGTTTCCCACCGCTACACTCCGGTAGCTCCGCCCCCTTGCTCCCCATTGGCCGCCCCGCTCCCACCTCCCAGCTGCTCCACCCTCCCTCTTCCCCTCATATGGAGGCCGCGCAGCGATAGAGAGAGCGACCTCTGACCCTGGTTCTCAGGCAGGTCGCTCCCCTCACCGCCTCACAGCCTCCAGCGTGACCGCTCTCGCTCCTGTGCCCTGTGCTCCTGTGCCCTGACTGCCTTCCCGCCTCCAGTGACCTAGCGCCAGCGCCCTCTTCGTTGTGCCCGAGTGCCTGTGTCCGCTCTTTCTTCTGTACCCCGAGTGCCTGTGCCCCTGGTATTGTTCCACTGTATTGTATTGTTTTTACCTTGTTTGCCCTTACCGTGTTCTTCACTCTTCCAGCCTCGTCGCGTCACCCCATCGCCGCCCGTTCGTTTCCCGCCACTACACTCCGGTAGCTCCGCCCCCTTGCTCCCCATTGGCCGCCCCGCTCCCACCTCCCAGCCGCTCCTCCCTCCCTCTTCCCCTCATATGGAGGCCGCGCAGCGATAGAGAGAGCGACCTCTGACCCTGGTTCTCATGCAGGTCGCTCCCCTCACCGCCTCACAGCCTCCAGCGTGACCGCTCTCGCTCCTGTGCCCTGTGCTCCTGTGCCCTGACTGCCTTCCCGCCTCCAGTGACCTAGCGCCAGCGCCCTCTTCGTTGTGCCCGAGTGCCTGTGTCCGCTCTTTCTTCTGTACCCCGAGTGCCTGTGCCCCTGGTATTGTTCCACTGTATTGTATTGTTTTTACCTTGTTTGCCCTTACCGTGTTCTTCTCTCTTCCAGCCTCGTCGCGTCACCCCATCGCCGCCCGTTCGTTTCCCGCCGCTACACTCCGGTAGCTCCGCTCCCTTGCTCCCCATTGGCCGCCCCGCTCCCACCTCCCAGCTGCTCCTCCCTCCCTCTTCCCCTCATATGGAGGCCGCGCAGCGATAGAGAGAGCGACCTCTGACCCTGGTTCTCAGGCAGGTCGCTCCCCTCACCGACTCACAGCCTCCAGCGTGACCGCTCTCGCTCCTGTGCCCTGTGCTCCTGTGCCCTGACTGCCTTCCCGCCTCCAGTGACCTAGCGCCAGCGCCCTCTTCGTTCTGCCCGAGTGCCTGTGTCCGCTCTTTCTTCTGTACCCCGAGTGCCTGTGCCCCTGGTATTGTTCCACTGTATTGTATTGTTTTTACCTTGTTTGCCCTTACCGTGTTCTTCTCTCTTCCAGCCTCGTCGCGTCACCCCATCGCCGCCCGTTCATTTCCCGCCGCTACACTCCGGTAGCTCCGCTCCCTTGCTCCTCATTGGCCGCCCCGCTCCCACCTCCCAGCTGCTCCTCCCTCCCTCTTCCCCTCATATGGAGGCCGCGCAGCGATAGAGAGAGCGACCTCTGACCCTGGTTCTCAGGCAGGTCGCTCCCCTCACCGCCTCACAGCCTCCAGCGTGACCGCTCTCACTCCTGTGCCCTGTGCTCCTGTGCCCTGACTGCCTTCCCGCCTCCAGTGACCTAGCGCCAGCGCCCTCTTCGTTGTGCCCGAGTGCCTGTGTCCGCTCTTTCTTCTGTACCCCGAGTGCCTGTGCCCCTGGTATTGTTCCACTGTATTGTATTGTTTTTACCTTGTTTGCCCTTACTGTGTTCTTCTCTCTTCCAGCCTCGTCGCGTCACCCCATCGCCGCCCGTTCGTTTCCCGCCGCTACACTCCGGTAGCTCCGCCCCCTTGCTCCCCATTGGCCGCCCCGCTCCCACCTCCCAGCTGCTCCACCCTCCCTCTTCCCCTCATATGGAGGCCGCGCAGCGATAGAGAGAGCGACCTCTGACCCTGGTTCTCAGGCAGGTCGCTCCCCTCACCGCCTCACAGCCTCCAGCGTGACCGCTCTCGCTCCTGTGCCCTGTGATCCTGTGCCCTGACTGCCTTCCCGCCTCCAGTGACATAGCGCCAGCGCCCTCTTCGTTGTGCCCGAGTGCCTGTGTCCGCTCTTTCTTCTGTACCCTGAGTGCCTGTGCCCCTGGTATTGTTCCACTGTATTGTATTGTTTTGACCTTGTTTGCACTTACCGTGTTCTTCTCTCTTCCAGCCTCGTCGCGTCACCCCATCGCCGCCCGTTCGTTTCCCACCGCTACACTCCGGTAGCTCCGCCCCCTTGCTCCCCATTGGCCGCCCCGCTCCCACCTCCCAGCTGCTCCACCCTCCCTCTTCCCCTCATATGGAGGCCGCGCAGCGATAGAGAGAGCGACCTCTGACCCTGGTTCTCAGGCAGGTCGCTCCCCTCACCGCCTCACAGCCTCCAGCGTGACCGCTCTCGCTCCTGTGCCCTGTGCTCCTGTGCCCTGACTGCCTTCCCGCCTCCAGTGACCTAGCGCCAGCGCCCTCTTCGTTGTGCCCGAGTGCCTGTGTCCGCTCTTTCTTCTGTACCCCGAGTGCCTGTGCCCCTGGTATTGTTCCACTGTATTGTATTGTTTTTACCTTGTTTGCCCTTACCGTGTTCTTCACTCTTCCAGCCTCGTCGCGTCACCCCATCGCCGCCCGTTCGTTTCCCGCCACTACACTCCGGTAGCTCCGCCCCCTTGCTCCCCATTGGCCGCCCCGCTCCCACCTCCCAGCCGCTCCTCCCTCCCTCTTCCCCTCATATGGAGGCCGCGCAGCGATAGAGAGAGCGACCTCTGACCCTGGTTCTCATGCAGGTCGCTCCCCTCACCGCCTCACAGCCTCCAGCGTGACCGCTCTCGCTCCTGTGCCCTGTGCTCCTGTGCCCTGACTGCCTTCCCGCCTCCAGTGACCTAGCGCCAGCGCCCTCTTCGTTGTGCCCGAGTGCCTGTGTCCGCTCTTTCTTCTGTACCCCGAGTGCCTGTGCCCCTGGTATTGTTCCACTGTATTGTATTGTTTTTACCTTGTTTGCCCTTACCGTGTTCTTCTCTCTTCCAGCCTCGTCGCGTCACCCCATCGCCGCCCGTTCGTTTCCCGCCGCTACACTCCGGTAGCTCCGCTCCCTTGCTCCCCATTGGCCGCCCCGCTCCCACCTCCCAGCTGCTCCTCCCTCCCTCTTCCCCTCATATGGAGGCCGCGCAGCGATAGAGAGAGCGACCTCTGACCCTGGTTCTCAGGCAGGTCGCTCCCCTCACCGCCTCACAGCCTCCAGCGTGACCGCTCTCGCTCCTGTGCCCTGTGCTCCTGTGCCCTGACTGCCTTCCCGCCTCCAGTGACCTAGCGCCAGCGCCCTCTTCGTTGTGCCCGAGTGCCTGTGTCCGCTCTTTCTTCTGTACCCCGAGTGCCTGTGCCCCTGGTATTGTTCCACTGTATTGTATTGTTTTTACCTTGTTTGCCCTTACCGTGTTCTTCTCTCTTCCAGCCTCGTCGCGTCACCCCATCGCCGCCCGTTCGTTTCCCGCCGCTACACTCCGGTAGCTCCGCCCCCTTGCTCCCCATTGGCCGCCCCGCTCCCACCTCCCAGCTGCTCCACCCTCCCTCTTCCCCTCATATGGAGGCCGCGCAGCGATAGAGAGAGCGACCTCTGACCCTGGTTCTCAGGCAGGTCGCTCCCCTCACCGCCTCACAGCCTCCAGCGTGACCGCTCTCGCTCCTGTGCCCTGTGATCCTGTGCCCTGACTGCCTTCCCGCCTCCAGTGACATAGCGCCAGCGCCCTCTTCGTTGTGCCCGAGTGCCTGTGTCCGCTCTTTCTTCTGTACCCTGAGTGCCTGTGCCCCTGGTATTGTTCCACTGTATTGTATTGTTTTTACCTTGTTTGCCCTTACCGTGTTCTTCTCTCTTCCAGCCTCGTCGCGTCACCCCATCGCCGCCCGTTCGTTTCCCACCGCTACACTCCGGTAGCTCCGCCCCCTTCCTCCCCATTGGCCGCCCCGCTCCCACCTCCCAGCTGCTCCACCCTCCCTCTTCCCCTCATATGGACGCCGCGCAGCGATAGAGAGAGCGACCTCTGACCCTGGTTCTCAGGCAGGTCGCTCCCCTCACCGCCTCACAGCCTCCAGCGTGACCGCTCTCGCTCCTGTGCCCTGTGCTCCTGTGCCCTGACTGCCTTCCCGCCTCCAGTGACCTAGCGCCAGCGCCCTCTTCGTTGTGCCCGAGTGCCTGTGTCCGCTCTTTCTTCTGTACCCCGAGTGCCTGTGCCCCTGGTATTGTTCCACTGTATTGTATTGTTTTTACCTTGTTTGCCCTTACCGTGTTCTTCGCTCTTCCAGCCTCGTCGCGTCACCCCATCGCCGCCCGTTCGTTTCCCGCCACTACACTCCGGTAGCTCCGCCCCCCTGCTCCCCATTGGCCGCCCCGCTCGCACCTCCCAGCCGCTCCTCCCTCCCTCTTCCCCTCATATGGAGGCCGTGCAGCGATAGAGAGAGCGACCTCTGACCCTGGTTCTCAGGCAGGTCGCTCCCCTCACCGCCTCACAGCCTCCAGCGTGACCGCTCTCGCTCCTGTGCCCTGTGCTCCTGTGCCCTGACTGCCTTCCCACCTCCAGTGACCTAGCGCCAGCGCCCTCTTCGTTGTGCCCGAGTGCCTGTGTCCGCTCTTTCTTCTGTACCCCGAGTGCCTGTGCCCCTGGTATTGTTCCACTGTATTGTATTGTTTTTACCTTGTTTGCCCTTACCGTGTTCTTCTCTCTTCCAGCCTCGTCGCGTCACCCCATCGCCGCCCGTTCGTTTCCCGCCGCTACACTCCGGTAGCTCCGCCCCCTTGCTTCCCATTGGCCGCCCCGCTCCCACCTCCCAGCTGCTCCTCCCTCCGTCTTCCCCTCATATGGAGGCCGCGCAGCGATAGAGAGAGCGACCTCTGACCCTGGTTCTCAGGCAGGTCGCTCCCCTCACCGCCTCACAGCCTCCAGCGTGACCGCTCTCGCTCCTGTGCCCTGTGCTCCTGTGCCCTGACTGCCTTCCCGCCTCCAGTGACCTAGCGCCAGCGCCCTCTTCGTTGTGCCCGAGTGCCTGTGTCCGCTCTTTCTTCTGTACCCTGACTGCCTGTGCCCCTGGTATTGTTCCACTGTATTGTATTGTTTTTACCTTGTTTGCCCTTACCGTGTTCTTCACTCTTCCAGCCTCGTCGCGTCACCCCATCGCCGCCCGTTCGTTTCCCGCCACTACACTCCGGTAGCTCCGCCCCCTTGCTCCCCATTGGCCGCCCCGCTCCCACCTCCCAGCCGCTCCTCCCTCCCTCTTCCCCTCATATGGAGGCCGCGCAGCGATAGAGAGAGCGACCTCTGACCCTGGTTCTCATGCAGGTCGCTCCCCTCACCGCCTCACAGCCTCCAGCGTGACCGCTCTCGCTCCTGTGCCCTGTGCTCCTGTGCCCTGACTGCCTTCCCGCCTCCAGTGACCTAGCGCCAGCGCCCTCTTCGTTGTGCCCGAGTGCCTGTGTCCGCTCTTTCTTCTGTACCCCGAGTGCCTGTGCCCCTGGTATTGTTCCACTGTATTGTATTGTTTTTACCTTGTTTGCCCTTACCGTGTTCTTCTCTCTTCCAGCCTCGTCGCGTCACCCCATCGCCGCCCGTTCGTTTCCCGCCACTACACTCCGGTAGCTCCGCTCCCTTGCTCCCCATTGGCCGCCCCGCTCCCACCTCCCAGCTGCTCCTCCCTCCCTCTTCCCCTCATATGGAGGCCGCGCAGCGATAGAGAGAGCGACCTCTGACCCTGGTTCTCAGGCAGGTCGCTCCCCTCACCGCCTCACAGCCTCCAGCGTGACCGCTCTCGCTCCTGTGCCCTGTGCTCCTGTGCCCTGACTGCCTTCCCGCCTCCAGTGACCTAGCGCCAGCGCCCTCTTCGTTGTGCCCGAGTGCCTGTGTCCGCTCTTTCTTCTGTACCCCGAGTGCCTGTGCCCCTGGTATTGTTCCACTGTATTGTATTGTTTTTACCTTGTTTGCCCTTACCGTGTTCTTCACTCTTCCAGCCTCGTCGCGTCACCCCATCGCCGCCCGTTCGTTTCCCGCCACTACACTCCGGTAGCTCCGCCCCCTTGCTCCCCATTGGCCGCCCCGCTCCCACCTCCCAGCCGCTCCTCCCTCCCTCTTCCCCTCATATGGAGGCCGCGCAGCGATAGAGAGAGCGACCTCTGACCCTGGTTCTCATGCAGGTCGCTCCCCTCACCGCCTCACAGCCTCCAGCGTGACCGCTCTCGCTCCTGTGCCCTGTGCTCCTGTGCCCTGACTGCCTTCCCGCCTCCAGTGACCTAGCGCCAGCGCCCTCTTCGTTGTGCCCGAGTGCCTGTGTCCGCTCTTTCTTCTGTACCCCGAGTGCCTGTGCCCCTGGTATTGTTCCACTGTATTGTATTGTTTTTACCTTGTTTGCCCTTACCGTGTTCTTCTCTCTTCCAGCCTCGTCGCGTCACCCCATCGCCGCCCGTTCGTTTCCCGCCGCTACACTCCGGTAGCTCCGCTCCCTTGCTCCCCATTGGCCGCCCCGCTCCCACCTCCCAGCTGCTCCTCCCTCCCTCTTCCCCTCATATGGAGGCCGCGCAGCGATAGAGAGAGCGACCTCTGACCCTGGTTCTCAGGCAGGTCGCTCCCCTCACCGCCTCACAGCCTCCAGCGTGACCGCTCTCGCTCCTGTGCCCTGTGCTCCTGTGCCCTGACTGCCTTCCCGCCTCCAGTGACCTAGCGCCAGCGCCCTCTTCGTTGTGCCCGAGTGCCTGTGTCCGCTCTTTCTTCTGTACCCCGAGTGCCTGTGCCCCTGGTATTGTTCCACTGTATTGTATTGTTTTTACCTTGTTTGCCCTTACCGTGTTCTTCTCTCTTCCAACCTCGTCGCGTCACCCCATCGCCGCCCGTTCGTTTCCCGCCGCTACACTCCGGTAGCTCCGCCCCCTTGCTCCCCATTGGCCGCCCCGCTCCCACCTCCCAGCTGCTCCACCCTCCCTCTTCCCCTCATATGGAGGCCGCGCAGCGATAGAGAGAGCGACCTCTGACCCTGGTTCTCAGGCAGGTCGCTCCCCTCACCGCCTCACAGCCTCCAGCGTGACCGCTCTCGCTCCTGTGCCCTGTGATCCTGTGCCCTGACTGCCTTCCCGCCTCCAGTGACATAGCGCCAGCGCCCTCTTCGTTGTGCCCGAGTGCCTGTGTCCGCTCTTTCTTCTGTACCCTGAGTGCCTGTGCCCCTGGTATTGTTCCACTGTATTGTATTGTTTTTACCTTGTTTGCCCTTACCGTGTTCTTCTCTCTTCCAGCCTCGTCGCGTCACCCCATCGCCGCCCGTTCGTTTCCCACCGCTACACTCCGGTAGCTCCGCCCCCTTCCTCCCCATTGGCCGCCCCGCTCCCACCTCCCAGCTGCTCCACCCTCCCTCTTCCCCTCATATGGACGCCGCGCAGCGATAGAGAGAGCGACCTCTGACCCTGGTTCTCAGGCAGGTCGCTCCCCTCACCGCCTCACAGCCTCCAGCGTGACCGCTCTCGCTCCTGTGCCCTGTGCTCCTGTGCCCTGACTGCCCTCCCGCCTCCAGTGACCTAGCGCCAGCGCCCTCTTCGTTGTGCCCGAGTGCCTGTGTCCGCTCTTTCTTCTGTACCCCGAGTGCCTGTGCCCCTGGTATTGTTCCACTGTATTGTATTGTTTTTACCTTGTTTGCCCTTACCGTGTTCTTCGCTCTTCCAGCCTCGTCGCGTCACCCCATCGCCGCCCGTTCGTTTCCCGCCACTACACTCCGGTAGCTCCGCCCCCCTGCTCCCCATTGGCCGCCCCGCTCGCACCTCCCAGCCGCTCCTCCCTCCCTCTTCCCCTCATATGGAGGCCGTGCAGCGATAGAGAGAGCGACCTCTGACCCTGGTTCTCAGGCAGGTCGCTCCCCTCACCGCCTCACAGCCTCCAGCGTGACCGCTCTCGCTCCTGTGCCCTGTGCTCCTGTGCCCTGACTGCCTTCCCACCTCCAGTGACCTAGCGCCAGCGCCCTCTTCGTTGTGCCCGAGTGCCTGTGTCCGCTCTTTCTTCTGTACCCCGAGTGCCTGTGCCCCTGGTATTGTTCCACTGTATTGTATTGTTTTTACCTTGTTTGCCCTTACCGTGTTCTTCTCTCTTCCAGCCTCGTCGCGTCACCCCATCGCCGCCCGTTCGTTTCCCGCCGCTACACTCCGGTAGCTCCGCCCCCTTGCTTCCCATTGGCCGCCCCGCTCCCACCTCCCAGCTGCTCCACCCTCCGTCTTCCCCTCATATGGAGGCCGCGCAGCGATAGAGAGAGCGACCTCTGACCCTGGTTCTCAGGCAGGTCGCTCCCCTCACCGCCTCACAGCCTCCAGCGTGACCGCTCTCGCTCCTGTGCCCTGTGCTCCTGTGCCCTGACTGCCTTCCCGCCTCCAGTGACCTAGCGCCAGCGCCCTCTTCGTTGTGCCCGAGTGCCTGTGTCCGCTCTTTCTTCTGTACCCTGACTGCCTGTGCCCCTGGTATTGTTCCACTGTATTGTATTGTTTTTACCTTGTTTGCCCTTACCGTGTTCTTCACTCTTCCAGCCTCGTCGCGTCACCCCATCGCCGCCCGTTCGTTTCCCGCCACTACACTCCGGTAGCTCCGCCCCCTTGCTCCCCATTGGCCGCCCCGCTCCCACCTCCCAGCCGCTCCTCCCTCCCTCTTCCCCTCATATGGAGGCCGCGCAGCGATAGAGAGAGCGACCTCTGACCCTGGTTCTCATGCAGGTCGCTCCCCTCACCGCCTCACAGCCTCCAGCGTGACCGCTCTCGCTCCTGTGCCCTGTGCTCCTGTGCCCTGACTGCCTTCCCGCCTCCAGTGACCTAGCGCCAGCGCCCTCTTCGTTGTGCCCGAGTGCCTGTGTCCGCTCTTTCTTCTGTACCCCGAGTGCCTGTGCCCCTGGTATTGTTCCACTGTATTGTATTGTTTTTACCTTGTTTGCCCTTACCGTGTTCTTCTCTCTTCCAGCCTCGTCGCGTCACCCCATCGCCGCCCGTTCGTTTCCCGCCGCTACACTCCGGTAGCTCCGCTCCCTTGCTCCCCATTGGCCGCCCCGTTCCCACCTCCCAGCTGCTCCTCCCTCCCTCTTCCCCTCATATGGAGGCCGCGCAGCGATAGAGAGAGCGACCTCTGACCCTGGTTCTCAGGCAGGTCGCTCCCCTCACCGCCTCACAGCCTCCAGCGTGACCGCTCTCGCTCCTGTGCCCTGTGCTCCTGTGCCCTGACTGCCTTCCCGCCTCCAGTGACCTAGCGCCAGCGCCCTCTTCGTTGTGCCCGAGTGCCTGTGTCCGCTCTTTCTTCTGTACCCCGAGTGCCTGTGCCCCTGGTATTGTTCCACTGTATTGTATTGTTTTTACCTTGTTTGCCCTTACCGTGTTCTTCTCTCTTCCAGCCTCGTCGCGTCACCCCATCGCCGCCCGTTCGTTTCCCGCCGCTACACTCCGGTAGCTCCGCCCCCTTGCTCCCCATTGGCCGCCCCGCTCCCACCTCCCAGCTGCTCCACCCTCCCTCTTCCCCTCATATGGAGGCCGCGCAGCGATAGAGAGAGCGACCTCTGACCCTGGTTCTCAGGCAGGTCGCTCCCCTCACCGCCTCACAGCCTCCAGCGTGACCGCTCTCGCTCCTGTGCCCTGTGATCCTGTGCCCTGACTGCCTTCCCGCCTCCAGTGACATAGCGCCAGCGCCCTCTTCGTTGTGCCCGAGTGCCTGTGTCCGCTCTTTCTTCTGTACCCTGAGTGCCTGTGCCCCTGGTATTGTTCCACTGTATTGTATTGTTTTTACCTTGTTTGCCCTTACCGTGTTCTTCTCTCTTCCAGCCTCGTCGCGTCACCCCATCGCCGCCCGTTCGTTTCCCACCGCTACACTCCGGTAGCTCCGCCCCCTTCCTCCCCATTGGCCGCCCCGCTCCCACCTCCCAGCTGCTCCACCCTCCCTCTTCCCCTCATATGGACGCCGCGCAGCGATAGAGAGAGCGACCTCTGACCCTGGTTCTCAGGCAGGTCGCTCCCCTCAACGCCTCACAGCCTCCAGCGTGACCGCTCTCGCTCCTGTGCCCTGTGCTCCTGTGCCCTGACTGCCTTCCCGCCTCCAGTGACCTAGCGCCAGCGCCCTCTTCGTTGTGCCCGAGTGCCTGTGTCCGCTCTTTCTTCTGTACCCCGAGTGCCTGTGCCCCTGGTATTGTTCCACTGTATTGTATTGTTTTTACCTTGTTTGCCCTTACCGTGTTCTTCGCTCTTCCAGCCTCGTCGCGTCACCCCATCGCCGCCCGTTAGTTTCCCGCCACTACACTCCGGTAGCTCCGCCCCCCTGCTCCCCATTGGCCGCCCCGCTGGCACCTCCCAGCCGCTCCTCCCTCCCTCTTCCCCTCATATGGAGGCCGTGCAGCGATAGAGAGAGCGACCTCTGACCCTGGTTCTCAGGCAGGTCGCTCCCCTCACCGCCTCACAGCCTCCAGCGTGACCGCTCTCGCTCCTGTGCCCTGTGCTCCTGTGCCCTGACTGCCTTCCCACCTCCAGTGACCTAGCGCCAGCGCCCTCTTCGTTGTGCCCGAGTGCCTGTGTCCGCTCTTTCTTCTGTACCCCGAGTGCCTGTGCCCCTGGTATTGTTCCACTGTATTGTATTGTTTTTACCTTGTTTGCCCTTACCGTGTTCTTCTCTCTTCCAGCCTCGTCGCGTCACCCCATCGCCGCCCGTTCGTTTCCCGCCGCTACACTCCGGTAGCTCCGCCCCCTTGCTTCCCATTGGCCGCCCCGCTCCCACCTCCCAGCTGCTCCACCCTCCGTCTTCCCCTCATATGGAGGCCGCGCAGCGATAGAGAGAGCGACCTCTGACCCTGGTTCTCAGGCAGGTCGCTCCCCTCACCGCCTCACAGCCTCCAGCGTGACCGCTCTCGCTCCTGTGCCCTGTGCTCCTGTGCCCTGACTGCCTTCCCGCCTCCAGTGACCTAGCGCCAGCGCCCTCTTCGTTGTGCCCGAGTGCCTGTGTCCGCTCTTTCTTCTGTACCCTGACTGCCTGTGCCCCTGGTATTGTTCCACTGTATTGTATTGTTTTTACCTTGTTTGCCCTTACCGTGTTCTTCTCTCTTCCAGCCTCGTCGCGTCTCCCCATCGCCGCCCGTTCGTTTCCCGCCGCTACACTCCGGTAGCTCCGCCCCCTTGCTCCCCATTGGCCGCCCCGCTCCCACCTCCCAGCTGCTCCACCCTCCCTCTTCCCCTCATATGGAGGCCGCGCAGCGATAGAGAGAGCGACCTCTGACCCTGGTTCTCAGGCAGGTCGCTCCCCTCACCGCCTCACAGCCTCCAGCGTGACCGCTCTCGCTCCTGTGCCCTGTGCTCCTGTGCCCTGACTGCCTTCCCGCCTCCAGTGACCTAGCGCCAGCGCCCTCTTCGTTGTGCCCGAGTGCCTGTGTCCGCTCTTTCTTCTGTACCCCGAGTGCCTGTGCCCCTGGTATTGTTCCACTGTATTGTATTGTTTTTACCTTGTTTGCCCTTACCGTGTTCTTCTCTCTTCCAGCCTCGTCGCGTCACCCCATCGCCGCCCGTTCGTTTCCCGCCGCTACACTCCGGTAGCTCCGCCCCCTTGCTCCCCATTGGCCGCCCCGCTCCCAGCCGCTCCTCCCTCCCTCTTCCCCTCATATGGAGGCCGCGCAGCGATAGAGAGAGCGACCTCTGACCCTGGTTCTCAGGCAGGTCGCTCCCCTCACCGCCTCACAGCCTCCAGCGTGACCGCTCTCGCTCCTGTGCCCTGTGCTCCTGTGCCCTGACTGCCTTCCCGCCTCCAGTGACCTAGCGCCAGCGCCCTCTTCGTTGTGCCCGAGTGCCTGTGTCCGCTCTTTCTTCTGTACCCCGAGTGCCTGTGCCCCTGGTATTGTTCCACTGTATTGTATTGTTTTTACCTTGTTTGCCCTTACCGTGTTCTTCTCTCTTCCAGCCTCATCGCGTCACCCCATCGCCGCCCGTTCGTTTCCCGCCACTACACTCCGGTAGCTCCGCCCCCTTGCTCCCCATTGGCCGCCCCGCTCCCACCTCCCAGCTGCTCCACCCTCCCTCTTCCCCTCATATGGAGGCCGCGCAGTGGGCGCGCCGCTGGCGCGCCGAAGGCGTGCTAAAGGCAAGCCCGTCTGCGCCCGTCCGCGCCTGGACCGCGCCCAGCGCCAGACCCCCTGGCCCCCACCGCTGCGAGCCTACACGCCGGACCTACGAAGCCGCCACCCTCATCGCACTCAACACCGGCCGGATCCCAGGGTGCTGCCGTGCCACCCCAAGACGCACCCACGGACCCTTCACCTGCCAATCCTGCAAGTTCTCCTGCATCCAGACCCGCACCGCGCCCGCCAAGCCAAGCACCAACAGCAACCACCTGAAGTGCATCCTGCTTAACACCCGCTCCATCCACAGACACGCCGTGGAACTCTGGAACCTGCTCGACACCACATCTCCAGACGTCGCTTTCCTCACAGAAACCTGGATGAACGCCTCCTCAGCGCCCGACATCGCCATCGCCATCCCGGACGGATACAAGATCACCCGGAGGGACCGCATCAACCAGACAGGAGGAGGCATCGCCATTGTCCACAAGAACACCATCCACATCACGACCAACTCCGACGACACCCTCACAGCTGCCGAACATCTCCACTTCCAGATTCACACCGACCCCAAGACCACACTCAGAGGCACCCTCATCTATAGACCCCCAGAACCCCGCACACAATTCAGCGAAGACATCGCAGACTTCATCAGCCCTCACGCCCTCTCCTCCGCCGACTACATCCTCCTAGGGGACCTCAACTTCCACCTGGAGAACAACAACGACAACAACACCACCACCCTGCTGGACAACCTCGACAACCTCGGACTCAAGCAACTGGTGAACACCCCCACCCACTACGCCGGACACACGCTTGACCCAGTCTTCTCCTCCAGCAAGTACATCTCCTTCAGCCACTCCACCGGACTCCACTGGACAGACCACAGCTGCGTCCACTTCAGCTTCAGAAAAACCACGACTCACCACCACCCACAACAGGCTCCACGCAGGAGCTGGAACAAGATCACCGCCGACCAGCTCTCCACATCACTGAGCCAGAACCCTCCCGCCAGCTCAGCGGACCCCAACCAAGCAGCCAACAACCTTACACAGTGGATCACCAACTGCGCTGACAACCTCGCACCTCTGAAAACCCATCCCATCAGGCCCAACAGCAAGAAAGCCTCCTGGTTCAACAAAGACCTCAAGAACTCCAAGAAGAACTGCCGCACCCTCGAGAGAGCCTGGCGAAAAAACCCGACTACAGACAACATGACCGCCCTCAAGTACGCGTCCCGTAAACACCACCAGCTGATCCACACCACCAAGAAGACAGCATTCAAAGAACGACTAGACAACAACGCACACAACAGCAAGGAACTCTTCAGCATCGTCAAAGAGCTCTCCAACCCCAGCGCCGGAAACAACGACATCACCCCCTCACAAGACCTCTGCGACTCACTCGCCTCGTTCTTTCACCGCAAGATCGCCGACATACACAACAGCTTCGGCGCACAGACCACGCACCCAACCACCAAACAGACGCCCCCCAACACCACCCTCCGCGCCTGGACCCCGGTCAGCACCGAAGACACCATCCATACGATGAACACTATCCATTCCGGATCACCAACCGACCCATGCCCCCACCACGTCTTCAACAAGGCCGACTCCGTCATCGCACCCCATCTCCGGGACATCATCAATTGCTCCTTCAACACCGCCACCTACCCGGAGAGCTGGAAGCATGCCGAACTCAGCGCCCTCCTGAAGAAACCATCAGCAGACCCCACCGACCTCAAGAACTACCGCCCCATCTCGCTCCTCCCGTTTCCTGCCAAAGTCATCGAGAAGACCGTCAACAGACAGCTGGCCGCCTTCCTCGAGACTAATGGATCCCTCGACCACTCACAGTCCGGCTTCCGAGCCAACCACAGCACCAAGACCGCCCTCATCGCAGCCACTGACGACATCCGAGCCCTGCTCGACAATGGGGAAACAGCGGCCCTCATCCTCCTGGACCTCTCTGCAGCGTTCGACATGGTCTGCCACCGCACCCTAGTGCAGCGCCTCAGCAACATCGGAATTCAAGAGAAAGCTCTAGAGTGGATCATCTCGTTCCTCACCGGAAGATCCCAGAGAGTCCGCCTCCCCCCGTTCAGATCCGAGGCCACCGAAGTCATCTGCGGCGTACCACAAGGATCTTCACTCAGCCCCACCCTCTTCAACGTCTACATGAGCCCCCTCGCAGCCATCGCACACCATCACAACCTCAACATCATCTCCTACGCCGACGACACTCAGCTGATCCTCTCCCTCACCAACGACCCAGCCACCGCCAGAATCAACCTGCACGAAGGGATGAAAGACGTAGCCGAGTGGATGATGAACAGCCGCCTGAAACTAAACTCAGACAAGACGGAAGTCCTCATCCTTGGATCATCACCATCTGCCTGGGACGACTCCTGGTGGCCCCCTGCCCTGGGCAGCGCACCCAAACCAACGGACCACGCACGCAACCTGGGCTTCATCCTGGACTCCTCCCTCTCGATGACCAGACAAGTCAACGCCGTCTCTTCATCATGCTTCAACATCTTACGCATGCTCCGAAAGATCTTCCGATGGATCCCCACCGAAACCAGGAAGACGGTCACCCAGGCACTCGTCACCAGCCGACTGGACTACGGTAACACCCTCTACACCGGAACCACGGTCAAACTACTGAAAAGACTCCAACGCATCCAGAACGCCTCCGCACGCCTCATCCTTGACATCCCCCGACACAGCCACATCTCCGGACACCTGAGAGACTTGCACTGGCTCCCCATCAGCAAGAGAATCACGTTCCGCCTCCTCACCCACGCACACAAGGCCCTCCACGACCTGGGCCCCAGGTACCTCAACAACCGCCTGACCTTCTACACTCCCACCCGCCAGCTACGATCGACCAGCCACGCCCTCGCCACTGTGCCACGCATTAGAAAAGCCACCATGGGAGGAAGATCCTTCTCCTACCTGGCAGCCAAGACTTGGAACTCCCTCCCCATCCACCTCCGTCTGACCCACGACCACCTCTCCTTCAGGAAGCAACTCAAGACCTGGCTGTTTGAGCAGTAGCGGTCCCCCCTCCCCCCCAGCGCCTTGAGACCCTCCGGGTGAGTAGCGCGCTATACAAATTTTTTGATTGATTGATTGATTGAGATGTACTCAAGTGATGATAGGAGAGACAAGAGGGATTTCTTGAGTTTCAGCTAAAAGACTAACCCAGCAGCCCAACTTCAGTTCCTAATGAGTGCTCTCATTTTTGGGTACTTCAAAACTAGTGACAGGTACCGATGGAGATCCTGATTTAAAGACCCTACTTTTTGAGGGTTTTATTGGAGGACACTTTGAAAAAATGACCAGTCTTACCACAGTGAAGCCATTGATTCAGCTTTCTTCTCTTCTCCTTCTCTCCTTTGATTAGAGGACCCTAATCCCACTAGTCTACATAGGTTCAGAGGTGTCCATGGGCTTAGTTATCTTTCCCCTAGGATCCCCCCAACCACAAATACCTTGTGGTCTGCTGCCTATCCTTTCTCAGATTTGAGATCCAAAAGACAGTGGTTATAGTTGACCACCAGATCAATTAAATCCTCAATTGTGTCAAGTAGTTCTACTATCTGTGAGAGAAGGTCTTCATGGAAAGCTCTATAAAAGACTGAGAATCTCTTCCCTTCTGACAATTTAGATCCTACACCTAAATGGTTGGATGTGGAGTTATAATTTAACAGTGGAGAATTCCCTTGTTTAAGGTTAAGCTGCTTGTTGTCTGCTGCCCCTACAAATGTATGACAGATGAACATTTGTCACATGGTCTAAAGCGAGTGCAATTGCATAATACTGGAGCATCTTGCTCCACCAACGGAATCAACCACTGGGCAACATCACCGCTTAAATAAAGTAAAATTAACGCAACCCTTGAGGCATTGCCCTGAAAGCAGTTGTTTGAAGATGGCACTGATATTTAAAAAATCCATTTTTTTTACTATCACCATGAAAACGCTCCCGTGGGGCCAAAGGGATAGGTTGGGGTGTGATGACTTGATTCTAAGTGAGACTGGCATACCAGCATCTGGGGCTGCTGTCGCTATTCTAGAGGGATGAAAATTAGGGGGCTTAAGTAGGGTTTGCAGGACTGTGACGTCTTGTCACAAAATTTGATTCTCTGCCTGAATAGCTGTTAGCATATTGGCTATGTCCCACAAGGAGACACCCTGGTCGCTCATATCAGTTGAACTACATTAACAGATCCTACCATTTGCCCAGTAAAACTTCAACCTGTGCCTAATTATGCCTAAAGCCGATGTGGCTGCTGCCTTATATTTCAGGCCCCCTGTGACTCCTTACCACCTTTTGTAGGTGCCCGGGCCCCAGCGTCCACCAAGTTCCCCCACCACGAGGGTCACCACATCCGGCTCCGAGACCGTCATCTTATTCACCTCCACTGCACCTCCGCAGCTCAGTGTGCACAGGCGTCAGCCTCCAGGCTGTCATTGGCTGGCACGCATGGACGGCGCTGTCCCGGGGGTGTCGACTGCTCACCCCTTGGACCCCTGTCGGGTCCTTTGTTTGAGCCCACTTACGTGGCTTGGACCAGGGCAGGGGATGGCCGCAGGTCCTGCAGGATCTTGGGTCGGTGGTTCAAGCAGCTCTGAGGCCCGAACCGCCATTTTGCGCAGCTGGCCGCCACCAGAGTCTTCATTGTTGTGTCCAAAACTCAGAACCACTAATGTTCACCATAAATCATAACTGAATTTTCAGAAAGCAAGCCCTAAACCAAATTACACATGCTGAGGTAGAGAGGCAAGGGAGGCACTTAAAACAAAATCAGCAAAGAAACAAGTGAACAGATGCACAGAGTTATTTTACATATGTAGATGTGACTTACTCATGGAAAATCAGGTCTATGTGACTGTGGCATGGCATGTAAACAGCATAAAATATAGAAGAGTAGGGTCCACAATGAAGGTCTTGGAACCTGAGCAGCGCAAGTGGAATGAAGTTAGAGAGCTACAGTGAACAGAGAGCTGTTCTTTCATAGAATAAGAAGGCTGCAGGTTTTTTGGCAGTACTGCTCATGGTCCTCTTCAGTTACACACTGGAGACAGGTGTGGCTCCAGATGCTGAAACTAGGCAGACGCATCCGGATCCTTTCAAAACAATGAATGCAGGGAGAGGCCAGAATGGAAAACACATGCATGAGACATACATATTAATGTGACTACTGACTGAAACATCTCAAACCACTAAATCACCAGGTTCCAGCCGCTGTTACTCCAGTCACTGGTTTATTTCTATATTTGATTGCAAAGTCTGAATTATTTACTTTTTCATGTTTAATACATCTAAGCCTTGTAAGTATATGCACTTTATTTTCATACATTATTACAAATGAAACAAATGTCTCCAGAACTTGGTTATTAGACAGATTTAATTGGGAGGTATGTATTATCTTTTGAAGTCTATTACTTCAAGCAAGTTTCATCTCCTTATGAAATAAAGCATGTGCATTCATTTTACAGCTAACAAGCCTGTTATTAGCAGTCGTGGCTCGTAGGAAAGGGAAAGGGGTGGGGCGGTGCAGCACGTGGCAGGGGAAAGACAAAAAATATGATTACTTTTTAAATTCGTACCTTCCTCGCCTTGCCGCCCTGCTCCTCTAGCTCCAATACTTGTAGGCACAGGATTTATGCCCTGAGGCCAATCCTTATGCTGTTTTCATGATGCTGGCAGCATGAAAGCAGCATTAGGATTGGACGGAGCACCCAGCCAGGGTGGCCCGAGGTAAAGTGGGAGCCTCTGTCTGCTCTTTTTTTAACCCGGAAATACAGTGCTGGGATGGAGAGAGCTCTGTGAGCATGTGTGTTTATCCAGCCCGAGACAGCAGGTAAAACATACATGCTCACGGAGGGGGAGTGTTGTGCATTCCCCCTCCATCACTGTCATCACCCGTGGACCAGCGCCTTTTACAATAAAACCATAATAAACGTATGGTTTTAATGTAAAAGGTTTGCAACTGCTGCTGCGGTCGGGAGAGGGGACGCTTCTCTGCCATGGCAGAGGAGCAGCTCCTGTTTATTAGGCAAAATTAAAGTATTCATGCATACTGATATAACATAACGGCTTTACCATGTACAAGTCTTGTCTTTTCTCAGGATCTTACTCATGTGGCGTTAGCACTCACTCAGTATGTCTCACTGATGACCGATCAATCTGTTCTAGGATGTCCATCACATGGAGAAATAAATTCATGAAGCAACGATGAAGACAAAAATCTACATTTTCTCTGATGTTATATACAACAGAATAATCCTGACGTTATCAGGTGGGCCTGGTGAATGGAAAACAAAAAACTCAAGCTAAGGCACCTCTAGTGGTTTGGATGAATGAATTGCCTGGCAAGAGCTTTAATATGTGACGGGATCTGAAGTTGATCTGAAGATTATGGGGGTCATTATGACCCCAGCGGTGAGTGTTAATGTGGCGGTACATACCGCCACATTATGAGAATGGCGGGTTGGCTGCAGCCAACCCCTCATACCACCATGGTATGAGGGGTTGGCTGCAGCCGAATCTCCATCCCGGCGGCTGACACAGTACTGCTGGTGGCATTATGAGCCAGCAGTACTGTAAAAAAGTAATTATGTTGCAAAACTCAAAGGCTAAAATACTCAGAGAAATCATACTAAAATTGAATAACATTTTTCATTTTTCTAGGAACTGCAAAACACAGCTACATCAGAATAAATTACCAGCATGCCGAATACGAGAAGACATCTCTATGAACTCCAAATGTAACAATCTTAAGATAACTATATTTACATTTTTCACCAAAAAATAATAAACAATATTTCTATTCCTATTGGTTAATTATTCACTAAAACACCTTTACTTTCAACACAACAATTCAGCTCATCTTTATTCATATTACATGGTTAAAAATCTGATACAAATGTATTTTTCTCACTAGGTTCCAAAAGAAACTGTCATACATTTCCAGAGAACATTTTAAACTATCTCCAACTTCTTCAAAACTTCCCTAATATCTACAAAGTCCCAAAGAGACAATCACAGGGTAACTCTCTTTACTATTTGTATATTGTGACTCAGTAAACAAAATCTAATTTCATAACAGGAAACTAACCTTAATGACTGATCAATATAGGGAAAGGTGCGGAAGACATTGTGACGCAAAGGGTTAATTAGCTTGAGCAGTGTAGATGAGTGTAATGCCTGTTGAAACCCCATCCCAAACATTGTGGAAAAGTTCATGATATTATTTTCAAGCTTGTTTGTGTAGAAGACTCCGTCTCAACCTTGAGAACAAGAGTACAGGGAGACGATGGAATGAAAACAAGGCTGGAGAAGGACAGAGCAGCCAAGTACTGATAACATAGCTAGAAAATGCCAGAATGCGATAGAATCCAAGCTACGAGTTATTTAAGCACTGAAGTGTGGGTGAGGGATTTGGAAGCTCGCAGATGGAATTGTGGAAGCTGCCATGGCCCAGCGCTGCCTCCCTGTTTTGCTGACCGTGGTGCTTGAGGGGGAGAGAGGTCCAAGCAGGCGGTAGAGGGCTTCCCAGCATGTCGTGGACTAAGTTAAGTTTCAACACAGGGATGAAAGGCCTTTGTTTCTCTGCTCTATTATTATGACTGGTAATTTATGCTTGCACTGTGTTTATAACCTGAAGTATTCAGCTCGTTTATATCTTGCTTTCTAAACCTCTTAGTGTGAACTGTTACAATAACTGAAACGTGCATTTTGGTGTGCAGTAAATCAAAGCTTATCTGAAGTATTCAGTTTGTTTATGTTTTGCCTCCTGAACATCGTAGTGAAAGCCTGCTGCAGTAACTGAAACATGTATTTTGGTGTGCAGTAAATCAAAGCTTATCTGAAGTATTCAACTCATTTATATTCTGCTTCCTGAATATCGTAGTGTGATGCATTTTACGTAGTGTGATGCATTTTAGTACACAAGATGGGGCCTTAGTGGAAATAGAACGCATAACTGATGATCGGCCGGTCACCTTAAAAACATAGGTCCCCTTACTAGGTTGGATAAGAGAAGGAGGGGTTGGCAATAAAGTAGGCAGAGCACAGGAGTTTGCCATCGTGAAGTGGAAATGGTATATGCAGCAGAGGGCAAAACCGGGACCAGCAGGAGTGTTGAAGTTACAAGAAGATAAGCTAGGGGCAGTGGACTTGCAGGCAATGGCCCCTGCGCCAGAGCCCTCTGAAATGGAATCCTCACCATTTAACACAGCCCCGCCTTTTGAACAACTCACCGAAGAAGAACAGCAAAATGCATTGTTCACAGATGGTACCGCCCGGTACTATCAAGGAAAAAGACAATGGCAAACAGTTGCATTCCAGCCTGCTACAGAAATGATGTTGCTGCGAGGAGGGGATAATGAATCAAGCCAGCTTGCAGAACTGCAGGGGGTAGCAGCTGTGATCGAACAAGCCCCCATCGGAGAGAAAACATTTGTGTACACTGACAGTCGGGCCACTTACCAAGGACTAGTAAGCTGGGCCCGACATGGCGCAAGGATGGATGGAAAATTAAAGGCACCCCCATTTCGGGAGGTAAGCAGCTATGGGAAGAGATGTGGGAGAAAGGGCAAAACTGTCAAGTCTATGTGGGACATGTGGATGCCCATTGCCCATCGAATACCTCACTTGCAGCTCTGTTCAACAACACCGAAGATCAAATGGCCAAAACGCGAACGATGGTCATCAAGGAGGAAGCTGACGCCGCTTTAGCAAACAGGGCCCATGCAACATCCGGGCATCCAGGAGAGATTGGCACTTATGCATGGGCACAGCAACGACAAATTCCAGCCACTAAAGAAAAAGTGCAAAAAGCAGTAAAGGAGTACCCCGCATGCAACCAGATTAGACAAATACCCTTGCAAAAGAAGCCTAGCAGCCAAATCAGAAGAGGAACTGCAGCTACTACAGTGTGGCAATTGGACTACAGTATATCGGGCCGCTACCAAAAGAAAGAGGAAAAAGCTACATATTGACCATGGTGGACACCTACTCTGGCCTTATGTTGGGTATGCCCTGTAAGTCTGCAGACCAAAAGTCCACTTTGCGAGGGCTAAACTACCTGATAAAACATTATGGGGCACCTGATGAGATCCAAACAGATAGGGGCACCCACTTTTCAGGGAAAACAGTGCCGGGCTGGGTGCAGGAACAGGGAATTCGGTGGATTGTGCACCTTAGTTATTATCCACGAGCTGTAGGCATGATTGAGAGATATAACGGATTGTTGCAAAAAACAGCTAAAAAAGTTATAAGCACATGATATACTTGCACAAGTGATTTGTGAACAAGCGTACACCCCTCACATTGAAGAAAGATCTGCCGCCCTGATAACACCCAGAGAGGTGAGGTAGGATTTAGAAGTACAGGAAGAAAAGTATGGGTGAACCATCCAGGGAAAAAGCCAGAGGCAGGAGAGCTATTGAGTCAAGGGGTGGGGCGTACGTATATTATACTTTTAAAGAACTCAAATGTACCTGTATTTGTACTTGCAGTGAGACTTACCCCACAGTCGTTAAGGATGACATCTGCATCACTGACGTGGTTCATGATTATAACCGGAAAAAGTGTATGATTCCGACCGAATATTGTCCTTCATGTCACTTGTGCACCTCAAGCCGCTAACATAACTGATGACCAGGGAAATGTTTCACTTTGCAACGTGGAGGTGCCTGGAGGCAAGTAGATGGCTGCCAAAGCTGTGACCTGGAAGGTAACTGGACAGAAAATCCGACATGCCAATGGACTGAACAAGGTGGAGGGGACGCCAGCAACAGTACAGGCTTTGAGTTACATGCCAAACATGATATGTAAATATTGTGATACCAGGACACATGGTGGTTGTTATAATGAACAATAGAACACCAGCCTTCATGTTTTATATAACCGAAAAACGCATGGTTAACAACTTAAGCAACGTTTCTATAATGTGATATTAGAATAGGATGTAAGCAAGTTCTGCATGCAAGCATAATTAATCGTATTGTGTTACAGATAAATTTAGTCAAGGGGAATGTCTCAAAGTATGATCCATTATGTGCACCATGGACACCACAGTTATGGCCCTTACCAAAGTTACGCAATAGAAGAGATCAAGGGTCCTTGATAGCTGGGGTCACCGGAATCAGGGTAGGGGCCCTGAATTCTTTTGATGTTGAAGCCATTAGGATTAAGCTATCTTCCACAGGATATAGTACAGGAGAGGCCATAAAAGTAATTTCTCAATGGGGGCCCACACACTCACAAGAAGTATGGAAAGTCCTGCATGGGTTGTATCGCGATTGGCAATGGCATAATTTCACTTATGAACAATTCGGAAAAAAAAATAGAAAAAAAAAAAGAAAAGAAAAAACACACAAGCAGTGTCCAAGGGCATCTAGTGCATACTATGGTAAAGCATTGTTAATCTACAGTATGCAGACTTTAACGCAGAAAAGGGACAGCCTCAGGGTGAATATTGGAGACAACAATTGCATTTGCCTGAAGAAATATGGGTAAAGCCCATACAGTTTCACGGTGAGGAAGAAATGTGTTATGCTCTTTTTGATATAGTAAGAAGTGATCTTCCTCCTAACATATGGTGCCCCTTTATATTGCTCCCCGTAGTGATAAGTAAAAGAATGGTGGATACCTCACACTGACAAAAAGTAGATTGATTAAACAAATCACACTGTAGATCCCACTAGATGTGCAGATTGGTCTAAGGGGTGGGTTTGTACCCACACTGGACAGGTGCTAGATCCATGTCTTCACACAATACCGGGAGAATGTGAATGGTTAACTTATCCTATTAAATGGCACAGACTTATATCAGATAAGGACAGAGAGTATATGTTATGTCATTAATCATCCTTTACTTATTAACGGATGTACACAAACCAACGGAGAGCAAGTATGCGCAATATTACCAGTATTATTGAGATAAGCACTCACATCTTATACCGACAGACTAAGCTCACCATAACCACATTACAGATGCAAATGCGTGCGCAGTTAAAGTGGAAAGTCTCGCTTGTTGTTAAGCTACCCAGATAAGAGGCAATCAGGCACTACGCACAAGTTACCTTTGCTAAATTTAATATGGCAGCTAAATACACCAAGGATACAGCCATACTGATGACCATAAATGCTAAACAGCTTATGCACACTGCTTCATGCTTCAAGCAAATAACTGAGCATCATTGGTATGACATCTTCTTAGGCTGGGCACTAGGAGTTATAAAGACGCTAACTATAGTGTTACAACAGCTAATTTGGTTATTGATTGTTTGTGTTACGCTAATGACTATACTATGTAGACTATATGCATGCACAAACCAGCTTCATACTAAAGATGCAGGCGCTTAGAATAACGTTGACCAGTATTAGTAGCAACCTAGCTAGCGGAATGTCAAAGTGAATGATATCCGTTTCAACATGCATCACGCTCATTCAAGGGGTGGAGTGATCAATATAGGGAAAGGTGCGGAAGACGTTACGCAAAGGGTTAATTAGCTTGAGCAGTGTAGATGAGTGTAATGCCTGTTGAAACCCCCTCCCAAACATCGTGGAAAAGTTAATAATATTATTTTCAAGCTTGTTTGTGTAGAAGACTCCGTCTCAACCTTGAGAACGAGAGTACAGGGAGATGATGGAATGAAAACAAGGCTGGAGAAGGGCAGACCAGTATTAGTAGCAACCTAGCTAGCGGAATGTCAAAGTAAATGATATCCGTTTCAACATGCTTCACGCTCATCTAAGGGGTGGAGTGATCAATATAGGGAAAGGTGTGGAAGACATTGTGATGCAAAGGGTTAATTAGCTTGAGCAGTGTAGATGAGTGTAATGCCTGTTGAAACCCCCTCCCAAACATTGTGGAAGAGTTCATAATATTATTTTCAAGCTTGTTTGTGTAGAAGACTCCATCTCAACCTTGAGAACGAGAGTACAGGGAGACGATGGAATGAAAACAAGGCTGGAGAAGGGCAGAGCAGCCAAGTACTGATAACATAGCTAGAAAATGCCAGAATGAGATAGAATCCAAGCTTCGAGTTATTTAAGCACTGAAGTGTGGGTGAGGGATTTGGAAGCTCGCAGATGGAATTGTGGAAGCTGCCATGGCCCAGCGCTGCCTCCCTGTTTTGCTGACCGTGGTGCTTGAGGGGGAGAGAGGTCCAAGCAGGCGGTAGAGGGCTTCCCAGCATGTCGTGGACTAAGTTAAGTTTCCACACATGGATGAAAGGCCTTTGTTTCTCTGCTCTATTATTATGACTGATTATTTATGCTTGCACTGTGTTTATAACCTGAAGTATTCAGCTTGTTTATATCTTGCTTTCTAAACCTCTTAGTGTGAACTGTTACAATAACTGAAACATGCATTTTGGTGTGCAGTAAATCAAAGCTTATCTGAAGTATTCAACTCATTTATATTCTGCTTCCTGAATATCGTAGTGTGATGCATTTTACGTAGTGTGATGCATTTTAGTATACAGTTAATCAAAACCTCAAAACCTATATCTGTCAATGAACTCTTTGCTTATATATATATATATATATATATATATATATATATATATATATATAAAAATAGATGCTCCTTGTGGTGTACTTACATATATATAAATAGATACTTTTCATTGCTGTTCTTATTCTACTATTGTTAATGTGCTGAATGCCTACATTTTACCTGCAATTCTAGTAAAGCTAAATTGTATTTATAATTGCTGTGTGGTCCTTCATTGAGCGTCCTTATTGACTTATACCGAACAGGTGCCAACCAGTCACCTGGATAAGACAATGACTTTCTGTTTTTCAACATAACACAACGTATTAACTATTTAATTATGGAATTTCTTTCAGCAGATGTCTGAAGTCCAAAACATTTTCATTTTCTCAATAGGACGAAAGGGATATTCATTTTAAAAACATATTATACATCAACTTAGCATATTTCTGTCTTTTTTTTCCAAAACTTGAAATTATGGGAAATCCATGCCAAGCAAAATAAGTGACATCCAAAAGAAGAAACTGTCTACTTGATTGCATTGATTATTTTTTAACCTGCTGCAAAGGCAGAGCTGTTAGTCTTGGTGACATTGGTGAGTGAACCACCAACCATAGTCACTCTGCCTCTGCAAACATGTTGGGCCACCTCTAACGGAATGGACAGAAAACTCCATGAATGTTGTATGTTGCCGTTAGTATACAAAGACAAAAACAGGTGTTACTAGTGCGTGGTCTTCCCTCCCTCCCAAAATGTTGCCATCACCCCTCCTATTTTTGCTGATTTCATTTTTGTTGGCCTTGGGACTCTGCATTTTACCACTTCTAACCAGTGTTAAAGTGCTTGTACTCCCTCCCATAAACATGGTAGAATTGGCGTGTACCCCATTGGTACATTTCATTTACTTGTGAGTGCATTGCGAAATGGTGCTATATGTACCCATGTTCTCTAAATTAAATGCTACTAGAGGGCCTGCAGCACTTATTTTATTACTTCTTAAGTGTCTCAGGCCTGCCATTTCAGCCTCTGTGAGCAGTTTTAAATTACTATTTCAACCTGACATAATCAACCTTTTCCAAACCCAAACCTAGGCACCAGGTTTAAATATAAGACCTCAGACACCAAATCTTCAGTACACAGTTAGACCTGTGGAAGACTCACACATCGGGACTGCAGTTTGACTGATCCCCTCTGCAGGACTTCACCTCGCGGCTTGGAGCCTCCTAGGATCCTCCACTGTGTGAAGCATCCTTGATGCAGTCCTTTGTATCACAAGGCCCTCATCAACAGCATCCTCGATGACGGCGCTGTATTCTGTATCGCAAACTCTGCAGCTTCTTCGGAATCAGCCAGTGCACAATGCATCTTCAACGCAGTCCCTCACATTGCAAGTCCCTCATTGATGGCATCCTCAAGGATGACAAAGGATCTTGTATCGCAGCTTAGAAGCACGTAGGATTCACTGCTCCTTGTTTCATTATCGGCGCAGGACTCAACCACACTCTGCAAACAGGATTTAAGGTACTCTATTCAGCGGGCCTAACTGGGTCTCTGTAGGTGACCCATGCTCTATCTTGTTCAGCTTGAACTTGTGACTTTGTCCTTGTCCGGCTTAACCAGATAACCATAGTCAGCGTTCTGTGTTTTATGGCTCTATTTTCACTTAGATATTTAAAATAGCCTATCTCCAGTGCTCCTGATTGGATTTCTTTTGTTTTGGTCTTAAATGATTAATTTATTTATAAAAATGTACTCTTTTTGTTTAAATTGGTGTGGGATTTTTGCTGTGTTGTTTTACTTTAGTACTGTTTGAAGTGCTGCATAAATACATTACACATTGCCTCGAAGGTAAACCTGATTGATTGTGCCTAGCTACCAGAGGATAGCACAGGGTAATTTGGGGCTTGCTTTTGAATACACCCTGACCGGAATTGTGGTTGCTGCTTGAGTAGGGTCTTAATTCCCCCTGTGGGAGGACTGGGTAAATATACAAATGAGGAAGCTGTATATATTTCTGAATGGTAACATTTATTTAGGTTATAGAATAACGAAATTATCTTTCTGATGTGAATGGCAGCTGATGGATGTCTCTAGGACTCGTTGGTGATGGTCTTTTTTCTCTTGCAGGACTCTTCCTTCAGCGATGGCACCACCCAGAGTCTCAGAAAAATGAGGAGCAGCTGCAAGTACAGGAGAGGAAATACTTCTTTCATTTCTATCCGTCACCACACTTGTTTTTATGCTGGTAGAAACTGGGGCAAGGGAGCTTTGGACAGGGCTATGCCTGGGTAAAAAGAAATAAGCATACATGTACCTCTTTGATTTCTGGGTTTTTGTCTACAGCATGCCCCTGTTCGTATGGGCCTCAAACTTCCTCCCCCTCTTCTTTGTATATCCTAATAATTGGGGATACGCACAGAGTTTACATTACCTGGAATCAGGACTCATGACTGTCAATGACACAGGCTTGTGTATAGCACATGCAAGGTCTAGTGTGCCTGTAGTGTAAATGCATAAGGACTGGTGGGCCAGTATATCAGTCATATAAAACAGTGAACCTCTAAACACCAACCTACTCCATGACCCTACCCTCCTCCCTCAATGATCCCACGCCCGCCCCCATTGCACTCACCCGCTACTCCACAACTCTCCTAAGTTGCAGCAGCTCTCCAGCCTCCTCCAGCAGCATCCACCACTCCATGCTCCCAGAGTCAGGAGTCTCGTCCAGGCAGGTAGCGTCTCCTTCCACTTCAGTCTCATGGGGTGGCTTCTTGCTGGATTGCCCCTCAATTTCTCTGTCTTCCCCTTCTCCGACTTCCTCCTCACTCTTTCTCCATCCTTTTGTGGTGTCTTTTATTCCTCCTCTTTTCCTACAGGATTAGCTCTCAGGTTTGGATACTTGCCTCTCTGTTCTAAAACACAGTAGTCCTTTGTCACTACCATTTACACTTCTCCTGTATTATTATTTTTCTATTTTCATTATCTGTGTTCTGCTGGTGTTGGGAGTTAGCAGAGCAGACTCTGAGACTAAAGCATGGTAAGTTAAGGTGCCCGGGCCTGTTTTCTCATGCTCGCCATAACCAGTAACCCAATTCCTCACAAAAGGCAAGTAATCCACATGTGAAAACCCCTCAAACACTTTCTTACATTAACACCCACCTGAATTAACTGACACTTTTAATCAATACCTTTTTCTTCTCTTTGATAAGAAGCACACTCAAAAGAATATATCAGTTGTTTCTTATCTCCATACATGGTGACTCTTTAAAACAGTGAAATTAGGATGATGGATAGCACTTTTAAATTCACCCCCATCCAGTCTGCAAAATTATGCTTCCATTGATAGTACAATTACTTTAATTCATGTCTTATTTCCTGACAAACAATCCTCCAGTGACACTGAATTATTGCCAGTGATAAAATCCAAAACAATGAAAAGGTGTGCCTTGGTGTCATGTCTGTGATGCTAGGGGTGGATGGGGTGTCAGTGCAGGTTGCGACTGCAGGTCGTTGATGTATGTGTGCATGCCTATGGTGTGTCTTGTAGTGCTTGTGTTTGTGAGCACTTCCATTGTCTGTTGAGATGGATCATTGCAAATCTGTCTGTGTGCTTTGGCTGGGTTGAGGAAGTGGCGATTTAGTCTGGAAGAGGAAGGTGGAGGGGGGACGAGCGACAAGGGGTGACTATCTGCCATCAGTGTAGAGGCCAGAGCCTGAAATTATCTCTGTAGGCCAGCCATTACACTAGGAATATCATTCAGGAACTCATTGCTCTGTTGGATCTGGCTTACAAGTCCTTGGATGGCATTCACGATGGTGGACTGACCCACAGAGACTGACCTCAGCAGGTCAATAGCTTCCTCACTGAGGGCAGCAGAGCTAACAGGGGCTGGGACAGAGGAGCCTGGGGCAAAGGAGATGCCCACCCTCTTGGGTGTGTGGGCAAGGACAACTGGGCGGGGAGCTACAGAGGGCAGTGATAGAACGGGGAGGTAGTGGACAGAGGTGGTACTGGCGGGGGTCCCAGATGGGTCTGCCTCCACTAGGGATTGACCACTGGAGGCGGAGTCCAAAGATGAAGTAGAAGATTCATTCTCCCCATTGGCACTCCCTCGCCTACCAGGCCACTGGGTCCCTCGCTGTCTGTGGTGTCTTGACCAGAGGTCCGGTGGCCTGTGGTTTTGCCACTCAGCTGTGCCCTGTCTCCTTCACCTGCCGGTGCTGATGCTGATAACAGATAGTGAAGTAGGATCAGGACATACATAATGCAGATGTATAAAAAATATCCTTAGAACAACTGACTTCCCCCGTAGGAAGAGCCTGAAAAATGGCAGCATCATGTAACAACACAAAACAATGCATGTATATCACATTCATTAGGGAAACACACATAATCAGAGCTACCTGTTTGAAAATAACACAGATTACCTAGAACAACCACACTAACTAAACCATACCTAGGTGACATATCTACCAAATAATGGGTGTCATATACTACAATCAAAAAGAAGCAGTAGGTATGCAGTGGATTGCCATTGCTAAGGTAGCTAAAGATTGACACAGACCCAACACCATCCTCACTAGGACCTTGCCCAGAAATAATTCATTAAACCATTACATAGATTCCCAAGTAAAGGCAGGCAGTCCTGGTATAAGCAAGCCGTACCTACATCAAGTGACATTCTATAATCTAAATCACCATGGACACATGCCATCAAATGACATATCAACATGTAACACCTGCCTAATGCAATAAGGCAAAAGTATCCTTGGTCTATGTATTGCATTGTCAACAGCATTGTGCAGGAGGAGGCAGACAGAGTCTGCTATTACTACATGGAATACACTTAGGTGGTCATTACAACCCTGGCGGTCAGAGACCGCCAGGGGTAATGTGGCGTCTGTACCGCCAACAGGCTGGCGGTACGGAGGCTCTTATTACGACCGCGGCGGTAGAGCCGCGGTCGCACCGCCGGGGCCGACGGTTTCCCGACGTTTTAGCCCCGGCGGTGATAATCCGCCAGGGCAGCGCTGCCCTGGGGATTATGACCCCCCTACCGCCAGCCTGTTTCTGGCGGTTTGCACCGCCAGGAAGAGGCTGGCGGTAAGGGGTGTCCTGGGGCCCCTGCACTGCCCATGCCACTGGCATGGGCAGTGCAGGGGCCCCCTACCAGGGCCCCAGCCAGCTTTTCACTGTCTGCATAGCAGACAGTGAAAAGCATGACGGGTGCAACTGCACCCGTCGCACGGCCGCAACACCGCCGGCTCCATTAGGAGCCGGCTCCTATGTTGCGGCCTCATTCCCGCCGGCCCAGCGGGAATGTCCTAATGGGGGCCGCGTGAGTGCGGCCGCATTGGCGGCCGCACGGCGGTTACCGCCTGGCGGGCGGCGGTAGCCGCCCGCCAAGGTCGTAATGACCCCCTTAATGTCAGCAGACTGAAAAACAACATCAGTACACACTAATCAAACAGGGTACGCCTGGCATCCTTCAGTGGGGTTCACCCAGTCTCGCTACATCAGTAAGATGAGCATAGTTGGAACACAATCCATGATGGGAAGCCACACTCAGTGGACACATCCCAAACTATAGACAGGTATATTAGAAACAGCACAACAGCACAACAGCCCCAATGATGTCAAAATTCAAACATCACACGGCCAAAAAGCCTGACCTCATGTGTTTGAACATTCATAGCTATAGCAGGGTCTTAATATAAAATGCAATCAGTGAGGTGTGATCATTGCAGGCAGTATACACATGATGTTGACACATGACTGTCTTGTCCATTGTTGTGATTAGACATGCATTGCCTATGTACCATTCCTTCTAATCGTGTCAGAAGGACACCATTGTCAGAAGTCTCATGCATGAGGACAGCATCATGACTGTCACATGCTTACATCTCATACACAATACTGTATAACAGTAGAAAAGCAGCTCAAGCACACAGCCATTCAATATGCGTTATGGCAATTGTGATGCAACTTTACACATGGCTATGTACATAACTCACTTACCAAGGGAAATAACCCTGCAATAGCTGACAAGAGTTAATCTTTGCATATCATGTAACATGTTTAATGGACACAAATGTATCACATAAAGATGTCACACATCAGTGAGCAACATTCAGTCTAGATGCCTTGCCCATTTCTGCATCACACACTCAGATAGACATTTTCTATGATAATTAATAGTGGACTGTGTGCTAGAACCTACCCACCTTCCTATGGTAACATTAGGGATGATCTACCTGTGGGTGTGAAGTTAAACCCACCTGGATAGGTTCAGTGGCAGGTTGACAGGCGAGCAGTGCTGGGGGTTGGACTGCCTCTTTTCAAACCTGCCGAGTCCTGGCGGTGTCAGTTTTGTGGCTGGGTTTTGGCTGTCCTGGCTTTGTTACTCATAATCTCGCAATCTGTATGACTGCAGTTATGGTGGTCTTTTGGCAGCCGCCACCACGGCGGTCTTCCAGTCAGTCAGCCAAACTCATAATTAGGCCCTAAATTCTTTAAACCTATGATGATCTTTCTTCCAACTTGCCCAAAGTGAATTAACCATGATCATACCATGATGAGTTTGCAGTTTTGTTAATTGATGTGCATGAATGGCTTATTATAAAACCCTGGTTTTGGATAATCAGGGGTGACTTCTCATTTTGCTCCTGAAAGTCTGGGCCTGATTAGGTGTTTGGTGGATGGGATGACCCATCTGCCGAACTTGCGATGGGGAGTTTGCCGCCATACTGGCTACCTTCCCGCCGGACTCATTAGGACTTTCCCTTTGGGCTGACGGGCAGAAACCAAGGTTACCACCTGTCAGCCTAGTGGGAAATTGGCTGCAGCTTTGTGGCTGACTCGTGATCGAGCCGGTGGCAATGCTGCCACCGCAGGGGGCACCAATACCCTCACATTGCTCACTCCCCCCACCGGGGGACACCTGTGCTGCTTATGCCAAGAGCATAGGCAGTGCAGGTGTCCCCCTGTGGCTCCACTGATGCCGCCTTGAACAGACTGGCAGAGAACCAGTTTGTAATCAGCAGGGCAGCATTTCCAACGTCTGCCATCATCAGCCCATTTGGATCAGCGATCCCGGTGGAGGCGGCGGTACCCTGGCGGTCTGACTGCCAGGGTCGTAATGTGGCAGTCAGACCACCAAAGCAACGGTGATCCTGACCTCCACTGCAAAGCTCGTAGTCTCAAGACCGCCAGCCTCGCAATGAGGCCCTCTGATTTGATTGAGACTTACTTACTTACTCTTAATATGTTCCTAGGATGCTTTATGGGTCAGATACTTAAGGTTAAATTCTTAAATAGGGATTAATTGCTGTTCTGATTCTAATTTTTGGATTAAGAATTTGTGTCTGCATGATACTTAATTCATTTTCCTTGTAATGATTTTATTGAGATTTCTTGTAATACATCCATAAACATATTGTCCTGGTCTAGAACTCAGTTTTGAGTGATCACAGTTACTAATTGACTATGTTGATTTATGCACTGCTATTTGACTAACCTGAGGAAAGAGTGTGGTATCTCTAGCTACTAGATTAAATGAGTAGTGAAGCCAAACCCGTGAAGTAAAATCTGGAGTGATAAAATTTATTGGGGTTCATTTGATTTTTGGGGTTCGACGCCCACACTTAAAAAAAATATTCCACACATGTTTAGCATATATGCATTTTAATTTTATTTCTTATAAATAAAATATTATTAATAATATACAAGCTTTTGAAATAATACTTAACAATTATTACACTTCCCCCCGACTACCCCTTGATCCCTTACATCCTGTCTCTAAAATCATCTTACTTAGGCTTCACATATGTAATTAGTAATTATTATAAATATAGTATAATTAAAATTATAGTTTATAAATGTATGATTTAATGATTTATGTGTGTTTCTTTTAAATATTTACTTTATGTAAGTTTATTGTTATATATTTTTAGAATATAGGTCTAGTACTTTATCAACTACTGAAATTAGTTATCACTTGTTAGCATTTTCTTTCTGAAATAATTGTATTCATGTTAAATGTATTTATTGATATCCATGTATTTATATGAATACATGAGTATTAACATCCTTCCCTAAACCTTTTTTACATAGTATTAGCATATATTTATTTTAATTTTTCTTATTGAAAAATAATTAAATGTATTAATACCTAAGTATTTTAAGTTAATGCCAAGTATTGATATACTTCCCAACCCATTGCCCCTAGAATCCTTACACACATCACTGACATTTTTTTAACTTATATTAGCATTTCTGCTTTTTTATCCCTTAAATACTGAGGCTTTTTTATCAGGTTTTGGGCCCTTTTTTGGCTATTTGCGTTCCTTCTTCCCTACATCCTGGGAATTCTAAAGGTATCCATGTTTTATATACCCCCCTTTAAGAGAAAAAGAAGATAGACAAAATATAGCTGCATTTGAGGTTTTTGGGAAAAAAGTGTTCCTCCAAAAAAGTGCCTGATTTCCTCGTATAAATGGCATCAAGAATGTTTTAATCTAATAACTTCACCATCTTAGCAGCCTTCAGAAACATGCACAGTCATATAAAAAACATTTTTCCACAGTTTGGCTATGTTTCTAAGAGGTAGCACATTTTCCAAAGTTTTGTACTTTCAACCGACTTCCAGTTTGTGATGGAAACAGGTGTGAAACACATGGGTGATACCAGAAAAATATGCATTTCTGAAATGTAAATAAAAGTTTACATTCAGTAAGGGGTCAATTGTGTTGGTCACTCTAGTGTGTCCTAAAGAAAGTAACTGTTTAAATTAAAAAATATGAAAATGGGTAGTAAAGCCCAACTAGTTGTGACATGAAGCTGATTTACAAAAGCAAAACACTGGTTTGTAGGTTCCCCAGGAATATAAGATACACAGAGCCAACAACTGAGCTGCATCTAACAATGATTTTCCATTGCGTACTGAGTAAAGAGAAATTTATATGGTAAAATATAAATCCGGAAAAATGGATATGAAGGAATTCTATATACTTCTTACATGTACACTAGGTACTCAGTTTAAGAACAGTGGTTATTTGTACATCTCTACATTTGTGGGTACCCATACTAACATGTGCTTCAGAGGGCATTTGGAAAAATGTCTTCTTTCTTACACAATGGCTTACATTTGAAAGGCATATATGCAATGATATTCAATAGGTAATGTTTTTAATATTCTGTGTTTCCACATATCTCCCGATAAAAAAGGTACCCCGCTTTTCTGGCTTGGGCTGGCAGTGTAATACAATGCACTCAAAGATGCCTCGTGGAAGCATGATATCTTACCCAACAGAATACATGATCGTTTTACAACATGTCTAGCTGTTGATTTGTAGGCCCCAGCTCAGCCACAACCCAGGAAAACGTACAATACCCAAGACATTTCCAAAACCTAGACACCTGGGTATTTTTACCCAGAGGTCCTCGCAAAACCTAAAATTGTGGATAAAAGATGGAAATTCTGGAATCTCTTACCAGCAAGCATCCCCCCAAGAAACCCACTTATGAAAACCAGACACCAGGGTAAGTCCAGGTGTTACACAGTTCCTATGAAATAGGTAAGACTGCATATTAGGTCAACATGAACTTCAGGATATAGGGACTTAGGGCCTCATTATGAATCTGGCGGCCTTCAGATTCCAGACCCATGGCGGCGGTCAGAGCCCCGCGGCAATGGAGGTCTGACCACCAAAATATGACCATGCAGGAGCTGCCGTGGTCCGATCGCCAACATCTCCTGGTGGTCCTGGTGGTTGTAATCCACCAGGGCAGCGCAGCCCTAGGGAGTACCAGTCCCCATGCCGCTAGCCTTTCCACGGTGGTTTACACTGCCATGGAAAGGCTGGCAGAATGGGGCTGTCCGGACTGCCGAGGGGGCCCCTGCATTTTGCATGGGCAGTGCAGGGGACCCCCATGCACAGCCCCATCGCGCATTCCACTGCCTGAATTATGGGCCGTGTATTGAGCAACGGGTGCTGCTGCACCCTCCGCAATGCCACATTGGCACCAGCTCTATTAGGAGCCGGTGTCAATGTTAAGGCCCTGTTCACTGCAGGGCCGGAGGGTGGAAACGCTGTTTCTGCCCGCCAGCCATGCAGTGAACTCTTAATAGGGCCGGCAGTGTTCAGGCCGCAGAGGCAGCCTGATGGAGGAAAGAGTTTGGCTGATGGTCTCAGTCGCCCACCAAATCCTAATGAGGTCCTTAGTCCATTTATTCCATCCTAAAATGTGTACACAATTCCTAGTGGGATCACGTGGCTCCATCTTAATCCCTATCCTTACCAGTGTACCAGATGGTATCAGTAACCTCAAACATTAACTTTTCTATTCCCAAGGAAATTGAGGGAACAGATCTACCCTTTTATTTTGACTTCGCATTAGTAAGGTAAATAGAAGAAAGACAATCACATTCTTTGTTAGAGAGAATGAGCTGTGATTCTTTGGCAGAGGAAATAAAGCATTGTAACAAGCATTTTGACTATAGTAAAAAAGATAAACAATTCAAACATGTTAAACCTACTATGTTTTTATATGCTACTACTTACACTATCAAGAGGATTGTGGGTGTAGACTTGTTCTGCTTTCTTGCTCTTATCTCATAACCGAGCTTACAGAACCTCTCTGGAATGCACTTCTGGGTTTAAAGAAGACATTTATTGTTATTATTACTTCACCACGAGGTTCCTGAGAGACGAAATTAGTAGATTGGCAGAACACGCTCAAAAGTAGTCGCAGCAATGAAAGCAAAATGAATCAAAGTACTTCTCAGTTGCAATGCACACAGCAAATACATGTGATTATATTATAGCATAACTTCAAAGCAAAGCATAAAAGTCAAAATTGCATCACCGTAGGGCTGTAGGGCCTATACTCAGCTTCATCTTTCTGAGGCTTCAAGTTGATGACTCCGTTCAACTGCGAGATAGAGATTTTCTACCAAAATGGAGACAGGCAACTGACGTCTCCGTTCCTGTCTGAAGTCAAAGCAGATTCAATCTAACTCTGCTGTAGTCCAGTGTCATCCTTATAGGCAAACTCAGTGTGAGAACCGAAGAAACTTGGAGAGTGGCCAATTCTCCGAGCCTCACTCGTTCTCAGACTGGATTGAGAGGTAAACACAAAATCTACATGCTCTTCTCAGCTAGGGTTTAGTGTGAAAAACACAGCTTGGTCTACCGTGTGGAAAAACACAGTTGGAAAAACACAGCTCATCTGCAATGTCTCAACTGCAATGTCTAACTCCACATTAAAGCCAATAGGCAGCTAACCTAAATACCAAATGTAATGTCTAATGTCATGTCAAAGCCAATAGGCAGCTAAACTGAATACAGAATGTAATATCTAATGCCATGTCAAAGCCAATAGGCAGCTAAACTGAATACAACATGTGATGTGTTACTGGTGAACATTGAGCAACTAATATGCGCAGTGGTTAAACACAAAGTCATTGGTCAAACACAATTAATAGCATCACATTCCACCCTATGACCAATTAATTTTTGTTTACATACCTCTTATTTCAAACAAAAACAAAAAACAAAAACATCAACACAAAAAAAAAACATTATAAGCAAATCAGATTTGAATGATAAAAGCAATCACTGTAAAGCAATGGAACTGGATTAACATATTGATCTCATAACCTTTCACATCAGATACATTCACACAGAAAAGACTGAAACTTATATATTCTTATTGGGATAATTGTGTCTCTAAAATAGCAATTTGATGTAGCATGAATTCTACTCATGTAAAGGTACACAGTCCACCTGAAAGGTTTGCTGGAATGTAAGCGAAAGTCAGAGTTCCACACGAAAAAACACAGACAGCTAACTGTTAAGGTTGCTTAGTTCCAGTGGAAGAATGTAATAAAACAAGTTGATCTTGAACTGAAGGCACCAGTTGCGCAAAATGGATCCATGGTGTTTGTACTTTAGTCAATTAGGTTCAGGTTTGGGGTTCGGTCCCTTCCCCGACCCCACACGCACTCACCCGAAGGGAGATCACACAGCACACTCATGGTCAGTGGGGAGACGTGGTAGGATCTGCAACAAAAACAAAGTATGACTTTTCTTGCAAATTACATTTGTCATCTGAAATGTGCCCTTCCTCTTCCTTTCCTTGTTTTATAATCTTGGGGCCCTTTGTTATGATTTCTGCAGGTTCAGGAGGGTCATTTGGGGATTCAACCCAAACCTTAGGCTTGAGGTTTTTATCTGCTGGACTACAGCTCTCCTTTCCTTGCACTGTCAGAAGGGCTGGGGCAGATTCCTTTTTTACCAAACCTCCATTCACTGAACTTTTGACAAGTTGGGCACTTCTGTCTCCAATCTATATAAATTAATCAGATTATTTTCTAGTTATCAGCAGAATTTTGATTTCTCCTTGGTAATCTGCAGCAATCACTCTCCCTAAAACCGGATAAATTTGCCATATCTGTCCTAGTAACTTTCCTCTCCCCAACTGATCTGTGATTGTTTGTGGGACAGATTGCTGTTGTGCGTGCTGCACAGTTTTTAATCAAAGCTAGGGGAATGTGCATCTCTCTAGTCTCTGCCCACCTGTAGGTGGCTTTCTCTCCCAGAAGTCCATATTTCTGGTGCACCCACTTAGCCATCCCCACTAAGTCAGAATTCTGGGTGGACACTTCTGTACTTTTCTCTTTAACATCTGCAAGGGAATTGAACCAGTTATGTACAAGCCATGTGGAAAACCAAACGGCTAAACCATTGGCAGTGAACCAAGAATCAGTGTACAAATTACACATCTCAAGCAGCTCTTGCTTTAAAGTCTGACACACATTGTACAACGCTGTTCCTTCTCCTGTACTAGACAACAACTTTTCAGTCAATTAATCATTATTCAAACAAACATGCTTTTTATCCTCAGGGGACACGATTTCAAATGGTGCACTCAATTTCACTGGTGACTCCTTTACCTGTGGTACTCCATGCACCCTCTCCACATCCTGAAAAGGGGCTTGTGACACCTGTTCATGTAGGGCTGCAGTGCCTCTAGCCCTGTCTTGCATGTACCAGATCCAGTGTATGATACTAGCCTCCTGTGCCTTTCCTATACTGTGAGAGTTAGATGAACTCATCACCCACTGATAACAAGTCAAAAGCTTACTCCAAAGTTCCAGGGGCACTCTTGTCCTCCCCTGTGCCTGATTTACATGTAAATCAGTGTTTCCCTCTTGCACTGTGCAAAAACCTAAAGTCTGCATTATTTAATTTGCCAAATCAAAAGCGCGCAGCTGCTCATGTTTTTTCCTAGTTACTTTGTACCAAAGTGCTCAGATTTCACTCAGATGAGGGCTATAGTGTTTCCAAAAATCAAACAAGCTCATGAAACTCAGTGTCTCTTGCGTAGTGCAAATAGTAAGAAACTCTAAAATCTTTTGTTTTACTTGTGACAATATCTGTCTATTTTCTGGGTTCCACTGAATTCCCAGTAACTGCACATTTTGCGACAGTACTTCTGCCTTGTCCGAATTAATTTGACTTTGCAACAGTGGTCTGTAAATCACATTCTGAGCTCTGTTCTCAGTATTATCTGTTAAGGAATGCACTTCATCTGCCAAAAACTGTGGGGTGTTTTGCTCACACTGAGGCTCAGACTGGCTCACAGCTGTCTTAACCCACTCATTACTGGAATGGGAAAAGCCAGATTCTGCTAAAACAGCAGTTTTATAGATTTCAGCATTATCTTGCAATAATGTGTTCTGGCTAATTTGCTCACTTCAATTATTATTTTCATGTTCTAACTGCCTACACCTCTCCTGCATTTTTCTGTAAGCAGATAAGAGTATCCAAACCCTTCTGTCAAGAACAAAAGGAACATCATTTCTTTCAAAAGGCACATTTTCTAAATATACTTTATCACAGCACTCATCCCAATACTCACACAGTCCTGATAAACAAGAAAACATGTTTCTTACAGCGCCATAAGGCAGTTTAACTTCACATGCATTTTCAAACATGGTCTGCCGTGCTTCTTTAATACTCTAAACAACAAAAAACAATGATACTTTTAAATCGTGCACTTCCAATCTCCAATTTGACTCCCAGACTGCTGACTCACGCCAAAATGTTCTGCTTTCCTGCTCTTATCTCATAACCAAGCTTACAGAACCTCTCTGGAATGCACTTCTGAGTTTAAAGAAGACATTTATTGTTATTATTACTTCACCACGAGGTTCCTGAGAGATGAAATTAGTAGATTGGCAGCACACGTTCAAAAGTAGTCGCAGCAATTAAAGCAAAATATATAAAATTACTTCTCAGTTGCAATGCACACAGCAAATACATGTGATTATATTATAGCATAACTTCAAAGCAAAGCATAAAAGTCAATTGCATCACCATAGGGCTGTAGGGCCTATACTCAGCTTCATCTTTCTGGGGCTTTGAGTTGATGACTCCGTTCAACTGCGAGAAAGAGATTTTTTACCCAAACAGGAGACAGGCAACTGACGTCTCCGTTCCTGTCTGAAGTCAAAGCAGATTCACTCTAACTCTGCTGTAGTCCAGAGTCATCCTTAAAGGCAAACTCAGTGTGAGAACCGAAGAAACTTGGAGAGTGGCCAATTCTCCGAGCCTCACTCGTTCTCAGACTGGATTGAGAGGTAAACACAAAATCTACGTGCTCTTATCAGCTATGGTCTGGTGTGAAAAACACAGCTTGGTCTACCGTGTGGAAACACACAGCTTGGAAAAACACAGCTCATCTGCAAAGTCTCAACTGCAATGTCTAACTCCACGTTAAAGCCAATAGGCAGCTAACCTAAATACCAAATGTAATGTCTAATGTTATGTCAAAGCCAATAGGCAGCTAAACTGAATACAGAATGTAATGTCTAATGCCATGTCAAAGCCAATAGGCAGCTAAACTGAATACAACATGTAATGTCTAATGCCATGTCAAAGCCAATAGGCAGCTACACTGAATACAACATGTAATTTGCTACTGGTGAACATTGAGCAACTAATATGTGCAGTGGTTAAACACAATTAATAGCATCACAAGACTCTGCCAGACCCATTGGATAGCCTATCCCCCCAGACCTGGGTGTGATGTGCCGGGAAGCCAGTCTGATGTAGAGCAGGCCACAATCCTTTGCAGGATGGAGTTCTGAATCAGCATCTCAGTACACCTCGTTCCAGATATCCCAGCATTAGTGCTCCTCTGCCGAATGTAGCACAGAGGCTATTTCTATAATAAAAGCACTGTTCATATCACTCTGTGTCAAACATGCAGAGCTGATGCAATGGTTTGGCTTGAGCATTAGCGTTGTCTCCACCAGACAACCAAATACAAGGGCATCATGTTCTATGTGCCTAGCCTTGGTTTCAGTGTATAGATTAAATGGCAGCAAACCTTACTAGCAATAAGTTGCGTGTACCCTAGCTTCTCAGTACATTCATATGTACTGTAAAACATGTAACAATATCACCATTAGAAAAGATGTCAAGTTAAACCTGAAATCTAAAATGGAGACTCAAGATGAGCCTTAACGTACTTCATGACTCCCTCCTGTTGGATGTGGAGGACTCAGCTCAAAATTAATAGCAACAAAGCATGCCTAAAATGTCAAATAAAAATAATATAAAATGTACTTTAATGACTGAAGCAGATGAAAGCCATAAAAAATGCCAATTAAAAGCATGCAGCTAATAAAAAAAAGAAATGAAAATCAATTCTAAAAAAAAAGGGTATGAAGTAAAAGAATAGGAAGCTCCTGAAATGTTTTCCATGTTCAGAGAGTTAGTAGGATCCAGGAAGGTACCTGCATCCACAGACAACAGATCCACAGTGGCCTGAAGGGTAGGTTTCAAGGCACAAACAAGGTCATACTCATCACAATCAGGAGATTCTGAAGGTGTGGCAGCTGGTAGCGCAACCTCAGTATCGGAGCCAGATCCTAGGAATCCAGGAGCCAAAGGATCCATATCGACTGGTGATAATTGCTCATATTAGGCATCCTGCAGCAATGGTAGTCTCATAGGACAGCACTGAAGTTTAGCCCTTAATGGACACACTTGCAGATCCATAACTGTAGATTGAACCAATTGCATCGAATGACAAAGGTCGACTGCAACTCTAAAGGGCACTATAGACAGAGGAACACAGGCTATACACATTGAAACCAGAAAGGTCTGAAGGACCAGTTTATGTTAAATTCCTTAAGCAAAGATACTCCAAAGAACTGTAACACGTGTTCACAACACAGCAGGATCTGTGGCAATTCCATCAGCATTTGCCCTTGAGGTGGAACATCCATGGCAGTGCAACAAAAATAGGACCAAAATAGCAATTACTAGGAATAACACAAGCAATATGTTTCCAAAAACAATGGAAAAAAAAGAGTGCAAAAAGGATGGTATTCCGAATACAGCCTGGAATGTGCTCATAAAGCCAGACCTAATCCCTTTGAAAAAATGTACCACTCCCTCGATATTTGAAGTATTGAATATTTGGTGAAAAGGTTCACAGTAATGCTGCAGTAGGTCTGTGTGCAAGAGTGATTGAACTTCAGCAGAAAAACCTTGAATTTGAAGACCAAAAGTTGCCCAAGCAGATATGAAAGCAACGTCTATTTGGAACAACAAAGCTTTCGGTCCACTTAACTTCTCACAGTTAAGGTTAAAAATAGTAGTGCATGGCCACAAGGTAACTTCCCTAATCTTGTGTATGGGTGGAAATAACATATTATTACAGCAAGTCACGATCCTGGAAACAATCACCACATATGGGATACCTCACTTCATCCCACAGCAACCTTGATTGTTCAGGATAAAATAACTTCAGTTTGAAAGATATAGGAACACTGGCCAAATCAAGGATACTGGTATGCCCTTCAGATAATATGCCAAATGAGCCATGGAAGCATTGCAAGCCCCATGAAGTGTCACCTCGTTACTAACCAATGAATGGCCGAACAAAGTTTCACATTCATTTCCATTAACCAAGACTTCAGTTTCCCACTCAAACAACTGTAATGAAAGGGCAAAAAACTGGTTTTGTGAACAAAACTCTCCCCCAAAGCTTCATATCTGCCTACTTGAAAATGTTTCAAACAAGATATATATTGCAACGTTGCGACTGGTAATGAAAGGAGTCTGTGAATTAACCGCACAGCAGATGGTGTCTCATCTACAGTAAAGGGCAATTTCACTAAAAGCTCTATGTTCAACATTGCATAAGTTGCATCTTTATTACAATCAGTCTTTGTGTGCATAGTAAATTAAAAGGCAAAAATAACTCTGTTACATTCAGATATTTCCATGGCACACATGCAATGTCCATCTCAGTTGCATAATCAATCTTAACTGACTTTGCCTATGCTGGAGAAGATGTAATTCTGTATGATATTGAATGCACATGATACAAGATTATTCAAAGAATAAAAGTTGACAAAGAAGTCCAGCCATTATGCCATTATCCACAACAGCCAATGCTTTTTCAAATTAGCCCTATCAATTTGTCTTAAGAGTTCATCAGCTTCTTGCTGGGAAATTGTCAAGATTCTATTGTGAATGGCTTATAAGAAACATTTGAAATATGGTGATCTAGGACCTGAAAAGAAGTCTCATAAATCCATGTCATCTGGAAGGAGAGATAAGTGTTACTTAACTGCCAGTAAGGTGGAATGCTGGAACCATTGCTGGCATAACTTTCCTATGCTCTAGCTGGTAGCTACTCCTGAATGTCGTGACTGCATGTAGCGGGGGTCTGGTCTGCTCCCTTTAAAACCCTTTGAGGAGTGTAAAAAGCATACATTACAACCATTAGTGTGAACTGGACACACTAACCACCCATCTGAACCTGAAATCGAACAGTCCTATGTACCATTTTGTATCATACCATTGAACTGTTCGCCTGTAAAATTTGCAATATGTTGAAAAATGTCAAAATGTGATGTGCAATAAAGGGAATGCTAGGTGTGTTAATTTCTTTGACTTTAGACAGACCCAGGCAAGTAGGTAGCTGCACAGTTTTCTTCAGAAAGATAATTTGCCTAGGGATCAGACAAGCTCTAAATAAAGCATCGATGCCCTGGACTTGCCTGTGTTTTGTTCCCCAACTTAATTTCACACCAATGTTTTTTTTTCAGTATTCATACCCCAGTAGGGTCAATTGGGAAATAAACAAATCAGAATAAATTAATGTAATTTGGGTCAGCATGTTTTTCTTCCTGGGGAAGGGGTAAGATTATATCAATAAAAAACTGGGTCTAAAGAGTTGTGAACAGAAAACTATGCAAATACTTTCAAATACATTTTGTAGCTACCCACTGGTGGTGTCTGGCAATGTTCCAAAGTGTATAAATGAAAACTGCATGTGAAGTACTAGCTCTGTATAAATAGTAATGAGCATAGTGATGATAAGAAAACATTTAATCATAATTAGCAGAACTTAAATACAAATCTTCAGGTTTGTTTAACAGTCTGTAAGTCTCATTCACCAGATATGTATCCTGGAGTAATTATTTCATTCATAGCAACCTTAAACACTTAAGGAGTTTGTAGAGTTTCTCAAGGCCCAAAAATGTCACATGGGACTTTATCCCAAATAAATCCATCAGAGACAACAAATGTATAAAAGTTCATAAGGGACAAGTCTCTTCTCACTTTATGCAAAGCCACTGATGATTCAATGTGTGAATTAAATGCGCCCATGGCAAGCCATCCTTATGATGCACCACTTTTCCTCAAAGCAATTTATGTGTGAGAACATTTCTTCTAGAATCTCTCAATCCATTCAGGTACCAATAATGTTAAATTTTCATTACACGTCTGGCTACCTTATTTCGAATCACACACTATGAGTGTGGGGAATTTAGAATCCGTATTCTCCAGTGCTGAAATCAAGGCTTTCAATTCAACCAGCTGAGGGGTACAATCCCCAAGGATTGTGTAATTGTTTGTTTGTGCATGAAACACTGCACCTTTCATGATAGCTTTCATGACACTGTGTACTTCTGTGCTGAGTGTCATTGTTTAGTGCCAACTGCGGGCTGGGCTGAACCATTAGTATATATCATTTAATCATACTGATCAAGAAGTAAAATATCAGTGGGTACAGGGTGCTCTTGTTCATACTGGAGGAATACTTGTGTTTGCAAATGGTCAAAGACATAGAGCATAATTTAGATCTCAGCGAAGGGGTTACTCTGTTACAACTGCGAGGGATATCCAGTCTGCTGAAATCTAAACACAGTTGTTTTCTATGGTATTTAGATTTTGGTGGATGGGACATCAGTCACCGTAGAGATCGAGTAAACCCTCAGTTGAGATCTAAATCAGGCCCTTAGTCTGTTGTGTAGCCATTTTAGCTATAGTTTTATGCATGTTATTTTGGCATATTAGGCCTGCCGCTGTGCACTTTAACCTAGATATATTTTATTCAGTTTGATTTATTATTTTAACACTAGCCACATTTGCGGTCTTGTTTTATTTTCTTTATATAGCTGATCTTTGCCTGGCTCAGCACTGTGTTCTTAAACAAGACATTTCTCTCAAGCTGTGCTTTTCCCGAGGCTACAGTAAGGTAGGTTGCTAGCAAAAGTGGTATGCTTTGTCTCTAATGTTCACAGAAACATACACACTCTTACATGGGGATTCTTTCTTGGAACATCAGATGTTTTATTATAAAAACACTACTTTGACCCATGTACATTAGAGGGAGGTTCCATCCGGATGACCACAACTGTATTTGGATTGCTGAGTGCTTCGCTACAGCCGCTTGTGTAGACCACCTGCTTCCTGGCCCATATGGGAACGGTGTCTATCTAGACAACAGGCCTCTTGCTCAGGTATGAGGGATGATGTCTTCCCAAGGGGAACCTGAAAGGAAGAATAAGAGGTCTAACATAGCTTAGGTAGGAACTATCTTTATAAACCATAGTGACAGTACAGTTGGGTTATTTTTGTGTTTTACGCTCCTCGTCACAATTTTAATCTTATTGTTCTTCATTGTCCTAGTTATTGCAATACATGCTTTATTATCTAAGATGCAGTTACGTCAATAAAACCTTATTGAAATATATTCTGCCTCTGATTTTCCTTGCATTTGTGAGACTAATGTAACTGAGAGAAACGGATGAGATCTGATTGACCACGATTCCTCTGAGGAGTCGTGTATGTCATGCGCCCGGTTGCCCCAATCATCCCCACTCTTGGTGGAGTTGAGGCACTGCTAATTAGCTAGAAAAAAAATAGATTAGGCCAACAAGCATCGCATGATGTGGAATTAGACTCAGTTACCCGCAGTACAGGTGATTTTGCCGCCAGCATCCAGTAGTCTCATTAGGATAGTGAGAACCTACGCAACAAAGTCAACATCAGTAGCAGTTAAAGAGGTGGCTCACTGTATCCATCATGGATGCAAGGTTTTTGCATTAGGAATGCTTACCTTGGTGACAACCTCTAGGGCTGAAAGGGAGGTACTACAATTATGTGTTTCCCATTAGCGAGTGGTCTTTCCTTTATAACAACTCTCTGAAATGAGGTCAGTATTTTTTCTGGTTATGCAAAAAGCATTTCAGTATGTGGGTATAAATGTGATGGATAAGCAAGTGGCACAGTGTAGCCCACATTCAAGGTGACATATGTATAACCGGTGGACCCCAGCAAATATGTGGATCACTAAGTTAGTCTTGTTGACCTAAGTGAGTAAGTGCATGTCAGCTTGCAGTGCTCTGAGAATCTGTGGGTGTTCTGAGGTCCAATTTGTACTGGAGAAGTCAGGTTGAATTAAGTCATACAATTGTTTAACCCGTTGTGCATAGTCTGGTATGTATGTCCACCAAAATGCAAAATGCCTAAAAGTGATTGCAGCTTTTTAGGGTCGAGCCTGCGTTGCATGTGCTTGCGCATGCGTATCGCAGCGAGACTCTTTCGTATTTAGAAAAGGGCTCGGAGCCCTGTCAACTTCACGTCAGTGTTTTTTATTGGTTCGTGGGCTTCCCTAATAAAATTAGCTTGCTTTCATTAGTCGAAAGCACGCATATGTCATGCCTTTTCCGGTGGCTAGCCCTCCTCGAGCGCAGCGACCAAATACAGAAAACATGCGCGATCTCGCTTGGCAGAAGTCGAGCGCTTTACATACTTGATTTCACTTTTTCGGGTTATGTACATAAATGCACTTTTGCCCGATAGGTGAAAAGTCGGGTTAGGAGTTTACAACGCGATCAGCTCTAACATGAGCAAACGCGAGACCCGTTGCATTGTAAATGCTTGTTTTATATGGTATTTGGAGGTTGCAAGAAAGCACATTTGTCCAAGAAATGTGGCCCAGGGCTTTTGTCTTTGCTTGGTGACTCATATCCCCAATATAGTACACTGAGAAAAGCAATTTTAGTTTTTTAAAAATTGAATTTATAGCCATGTTCAGCAAATCCCAAAACTATGCAATCCACTTTGGCTTAGTGTTTGTTTAAGTAATCATCCATGAGAAATATGTCCTCATCAAAGGACATTGCTTCCCAGTCAATTTCTTGAAGAATTGATGTTAGTCGGGCAGCAAACAGAGCTCTACTGTTCTAAAATCCCTGTGGGAGTCAACAGAATTTTCTCTGGACCAATAAAGCTAGGGTGACCAGATTTTCAGAAAGAAAAACTGGGATGAGCACAGACATAGAAACAGGACTAGAAGTCCAATTATGTCTCGGACCGTAATTAATTGTGTATTTATTATACTAACTCCACACACGCTTTGATAGTATGGAAGGTTATAAAGCAGACCGAGGCAAATATAACTGCACTTTTAGGTTTTTGATATACTAGCTCAAAACTACCTAAACGCTCTATGGGATGGGTTCTCCTAACACATCGGCCATCACGAGGATAGTGTTTTTCTGAATCTCACAGTGTTTACCCACTCTATGATGACTGAACCAGTCCTCACAGCATGGGCTATGCATGCACACACACACAAACACACATATACGCACATTCACATTCCTTCCCCTTTTGGTGAAGGGCTCCACGGTCCTGCTTCTGATGGGCCCGGCCTTGATGTGTGGGCTTTTGAGCCCTGATTCACCCCTTATTAAATCCTGCTGGCTACCTTAATGAGGAGAGGCACCACAGTTGAAGAGTCAAACAACTTCTGTCCCCGGTTTCTGAAAGGGCCTGTAGAAACAGCAGCCTGCACAACACTGTGATGAGTGTGCAAGTTCACCTGACCCTCCCTTAAAAATGAGGACTTTTTTTGTTTTAGGAGAATGTGTCAGGAGACCAGGATAGTCCTTGGAAATCCAGGACTGTTTGGGTGAATCCAGCACATCTGTCACCCTACCTAAACTGCTAACTGTTGTTATATCTCGGCTTTCAGGTGCTATGTTTTGGCAGAAATACCTAAGGGAAATATCAATGTTGTTTTATATTTGTTATGGACAATATTGTTCATTAAATAGTTGCTGTGGATATTCTGAATTGCAAAGGTTTGTATATGACTGTTCAAATGTCTAAAGTCTAAGACTATGTGATAGAAATGATCTAATTTATTTACAGGAACAACTGAGTTATTCATGGGAGACACACAGGGCCTGATTATGACCCTGGCGGACGGCGGAGGCCGTCCGCCAAGGTACCGCCGTTGAATGACCGCACCGCGGTCAAAAGACCGCGGCGGCCATTTAAACATTTCCTCTGGGCCGGCGGGCGCTCTCCAAAAGAGCGCCCGCCGGCCCAGAGGAAATGCCCCTGCAACGAGGACGCCGGCTCAGAATTGAGCCGGCGGAGTTGCAGGGGTGCGACGGGTGCAGTTGCACCTGTCGCGTATTTCAGTGTCTGCTTAGCAGACACTGAAATACTTTGCGGGGCCCTCTTACGGGGGCCCCTGCGGCACCCCCTACCGCCATCCTGTTCCTGGCGGGCGAACCGCCAGGAACAGGATGGCGGTAGGGGGTGTCAGAATCCCCCATGGCGGCGCAGCAAGCTGCGCCGCCATGGGGGATTCTAAGGGCAGCGGTAAACCGGCGGGAGACCGCCGGTTTGCCTCTTCTGACCGCGGCCGAACCGCCACGGTCAGAATGCCCTGCGGGGCTCCGCCGGCCTGTCGGCGGTGCTCCCGCCGACCCTGGCCCCGGCAGTCTTAGACCGCCGGGGTCAGAATGACCCCCACAATGCTTAATTACACCTTGGTACCCTAATTGTGAGAGAATCCCCCTCATCGGGCTTTTAGCTTCATATTTTATTGGGTATTGTGGTAACACTTGTGGGCTAGCACGTATAGGTAGTGAGGTACTGGGTTTTTCAGAACCGGTACTGATCTGGTAACCCAGTGGTGCCAGGGTACACCAAAGACCTCGGGTACTTTCCTGATTCAGACCACAGAAACTCAGAGTCTTCTGGGTGAAGTCAAAGATCGAATTTATTGGCTGCAACCAAGTAACAAGCGTCCTAGAAGTACAACAGCACGGTTTGTATGTTCTCAGGAGACTGTGTTTCAATGCAAAGTCAGGTTTCCTTATATACAGTATTTTAAGCTTCAGGCAAACATTCTTGACATTTTGGTTGGTCATTCACATGTTTTCACTACAAAGGAAAAAACAGTGTCATGATGAAACCTCATATTTCATGTCATCCAACCCATAATAAATTACCCGGCAAGGCCTAGTATTTTACATCAGATAAGTGTGGACCCCCAATAAAAACGGGCACCTCCCCCTCGTAAAGTAAGAAGAAGAAAAGAGCAGGTGCAGGTGTGAGCAAGATTAGGCAGGGTGTTTGAGCGATAATAAGGGTTTAATGGCATGGTGTGCCTTGATGCTATCTGATTCGGCCACTGGGAGAGGGACTGACCAAACAGGTTTGGCCTGAGGCAATGGTTCCAGCTTGCCCAGATCAGAGAAAAGTCAATCAAGGTGTACGTGTCCTTGGAATCAAATCTGACTGTATTATAAGCCTATGTGAGGGCAACTTTTAAAAATGGCTGCCGTGTATAAAATGGGAGCCACGAGTGCAGGACGAAAATGGCAATTTCGAGGTGAAAACGCTGCTGGAATTGAGCGAAAATGCTCATGCTTAGTGTACTAGTCATTATCGGTCTTTTGATACTAAAATCGTACTGCTGTGGCAAAGTAAATTACATGGGTCCAGAATTTTTAGAACCACAGTAGAACATGAAAAGGAGAACCCTTATTCCAAACTACATGGTTGTGATATAATGCTGGGGCTTGTGCAAGATCCCATTATGTGACATACTCTTGTATAACAACTTCAAGGACAAGAACAGAGAAGGAAGGTATAATTACATCTTCTCCTTGTGGGAGTTTTCTAACAAACTTGGGCCGCCAATCTACCTAAGCCAAGAAAATGTCATAGACAGTGGTTACATTTTCCCAGAATATTACTCTAATAGTACTTGGTATGCCACCCTCATTTGGATGCCCAAATCATGGAGGGCCTAATTAAGAGTTTGGCGGTCAGACGAGCCTACCGCCAAACTGGCAGGGAGGACGCCACCATGATACTGGTGGCATCCCCCCAAGCTTATTACAATGTTCCAACTGGGCTGACTGGCAGGAACATTGTATTATGCATTCCCGCCAGGCTGACTGGTGGGAACAGTGCTACAATACTGCTCTTAGGTCCTTTAAGGGAGCCAAGGCCAATATTGTAGCACACCAGCACCAACAGAATGCACACTGTCCGAAAAGCAGACAGTGCACATTCCAATGGTGTTGGGCAGGGGGCCCCCAGCACTGGGTTTCCACCAGCCTCCATGGCGAGATCCCTCCCACAGAAAGGCTAGTAGAAAGCTAAGCTGAAATCAGTCAGACGATGCTGAGTTCAGAGCCACAGTGACTGAGTACAAATCAGACACCGTCAGCCCATCAGGGAACCATGTTCCTGGCAGGTCCACCTGCTAGGGTTGTAATGTGGTAGTCAGACCACCTGGTGTGTTGTGGTTGGACTGTCACCCGGAGAGTAAGAAGCCCAAAGTCTGTCAGGACAGCTAATTCACGTATCTCGTGATTCAACTTGAATACATTCATTAGTTGCTCTCGAAACACAAAACTCTTGAAGATTCCTGTGAATTATTGTGTCCTCCACTGCACTGTCTAGCAGTCTCATTGCCCATATCTTGTTCTGAAGAGTGTTCTTAATCTATGTGGCTACTTAGTGGAGATAACTGCCACCTTCTCAATTTTAAACTGAGGTTTTTGTTGTGGAAGTTTCTCTTCCTTTTTTATAATGATGTCAGATGAGCGCTCTGAGTCTGTTTTCATTTCACAAACTCTTTATGCCTGCATTCTGTTCATCCTCATCTCTCAGAGTGTTTATCTGGTGAGTCCTGAAAGGAATGAGAAGGACGTGTATCAGTGTATTGATACATATCAGGCTGTTCAAGTGTATTACGGTTATGTAAATTATAACGTTTTGCAGAGGACTCCGGTTGCCGATATGCACCCTGTGTTTTTGTTTTGTTTTTATTTTTCATTCTGGCCCAGAGTTTTTGGGAAGATTCAGGTGTTTGTTTGGTACACCTGAGTCTCCTAGATTTTATCTCCGCCTGATCCCCTCAATGAACATAAACTCTCTGCCATTCACTCTGACTCTATATGGCATGTTTATTCCTAGGAATACCAAGGTTAGGCCAGATACGAATCTAAACACTTCTATCTTTCTACTACATTATAACTCTCCACTCATGTCACACTTTCCTCAAACCTTACAGATATGCATATACTTCCCCCTTCACTCACACCAACACCATCAACACCAACAAGCAGCGCAACAACACCAAACCCCGCAACCACCTAAACTGCATCGTCCTTAACACCTGCTTCGTCCACAAGTACGCCATCGAACTTTGGGACCTGCTCACCACAAACTCCCCTGACATCGCCTTCCTCAGTGAAACATGGATGAACTCCTCATCAGAACCCGACATCTCCATAGCCATCCCAGAGGGTTACAAAATCACTCATAATACCGCACCAACAAACCAGGAGGAGGTATCACCACAATACACAAAAGCTCCATAAAAATCTCCACCAACACCAACGGCTCCCTAGACAATGCAGAACACCTAAACTTTCAAATACACATCAACGCTAACAGCACCCTTAGAGGAACCTACATCTACAGACCACCAGGACCTCGCCCCCCATGCTGTGACACCATCGCCGATACCATCAGCCCTCACGCCCTTTCCTCCACATACTACATACTCCTTGGTGACCTCAACTTTCACCTGGAAAGCACCCACGATTGCAACACCACAGCCCTGCTGGAGAACCTCACAAACCTCGGCCTCAAGCCACTGGTCACCTCACCCACCCACTCAGCGGGACACACGCCATCTTCACCTCCAGCAGCCACATCACCTTCACTCACACCACCGAACTCCACTGGACTGACCACCACTGCGTCCACTTCTTCTTCATGAAACCCACCACCCACCACCAACAACACACTACACCATACCGCAGGTGGAACAAGATCTCCAAAGAGCACCTGATCTCCAACCATGCACAAGCTCCACTGCCCATCACCAACAACCCCAACTCCGCCTCCCACAACCTCACACGATGGCTAGAAACCTGCACAGACTCCCTCACCCCTTTGAAAACAAACAACAACACCCGCACCATCAAGACCACCCCCTGGTTCACCATAGATTTTCAATCTTCCAAACGAGAATGCCAAAAAATTGAGAAAGCCTGGCGCCAAGAACCCTCAATGAGCAACTTCTCCGCCCTCAAAACAGCCATGCGCAAACACCACCAACTCATCCGGACCACCAAACGGTCCTTCTACAAAGAATGCATAGACAACAACACACACAACAGCAAGGAACTCTTTGCCATCATCAAAGAACTCACCAAACCCAAATCCTGCACCATCGACCCTCCACACTCCCAAGACCTCTGCAACTCCCTCTCCAACTACTTCCACCTCAAAATCGCAGACATACACGACAGCTTCTCATCATCAGCACCCACCACCACCACCACCGACACAACCAACACTACAACACCCTGCCGCACCAACCGATTGAACACCTGGACCCCCACCAACAAAGAAGAAATCAGCTAAACCATGAACTCCATCCACTCAGGCTCCCCAACAGACCCGTGCCCCCACCACATTTTCAACAAGGCCAGCCAAATCATCGCTCCCCAGCTCTGTGCCGTCATCAACAGTTCCTTCAACACCGCAACCTTCCTAGATATTTGGAAGCACGCCGAAGTCAACGATCTTCTCAAGAAACCCAAAGCAGACCCGGAAGACCTCACAAACTACCGACCCATTTCTCTCCTCCCCTTCCTCGCAAAGGTCACGGAGAAGATAGTCAACGCACAACTGTCTCACTTCCTAGAAGAAAACAATATATTCAACGCCTCCCAATCTGGATTCCGCAAGAACCACAGCACTGAGACCGACCTCATCGCCTGCACAGACGATATCAGGACCAGAGTGGACAAGGGCGAGACCGTCACCCTCATCCTCCTAGACCTCTCTGCAGCTATTGACACTGTATGCCACCAAACCCTCTGCACACGCCTTTTGCGACGCCAGAGTTCGCCACAAGGCCCTGGACTGGCTCACCTCATTCCTCTGTGAAAGAACATAAAGAGTTTGCCTCCCTCCTTTCCCAAGGATCTTCCCTTAGCCCCACCCTCTTCAACATCTACATGGCTCCTCTCGCCAACATCCTCTGTCCCCATGGCATCACCATCATTTCATTTGCTGACAACACCCAGCTCATCATCTCCCTCACCAGGAACCAAGCCACCGCCAAGATTAACCTGCATGCCGAACTCCTCGGCATCGCCAAATGGATGACAACAAGCCACCTCAAATTGAACTCAAACAAAACAGAGATCATCATCTTCGGCCCCAACAAGACAGCATGGAACAACTCCTGGTGGCCCATCACCCTCAGACCACCCCCAAGACCCACCACCCATGCACGCAGCCTTGGCATCATATTGGACTCATCCCTCTCCATGAACCAGCAAATCAATGCCATATCATCCTCTTGCTTCAACACCCTTCGCATGCTACGCAAGACTTTCAAATGGATACCTTTAGAAACACAAAGAACAGTCACCCCCACCTTTATCAGCAGTGGACTGGACTACGGCAGAGCCCTCTAAGCAGGGACTACAGCCAAACTTCAAACAAAACTCCAGCGAATCCAGAACGCAGCCGCACGGCTCAGCCTCAACCTCCCTCATGACGAACACATATCCACCCACCACAGATCCATACACTGGTTGCCCATCAACAATAGGATCATTTTCAAGGTCCTCGTCGATGCTCACAAAGCCCTCCACGACACTGGACCGGCCTACCTCAACGAACGAGTAAACTTCCACATACCAACTCACCATCTCCGCTCCACCGACCTCACCCTCGCTACAGTGCTCTGCATCCAACGCACCACCTCTGGCAGCAGATCCTTCTCCCAGCTCGCTACCAAGACCTGGAACTCCCTCCCCACCAAGCTACACAAGGCCCAGGACCTCCTAACCTTCACAATGCTCCTAAAAACATGCCTTTTCAAGCAGTAACCAGCACCTACTCCCCTCCCCCCCAGCGCCTTGAGACCCTACCGGGTGAGTAGTACGCTTAAGAAATTATTTGATTGATTGATTGATTGACTGACCGGTGTCACTCTGCATACCACAAATAAGATGACCATTGGTCAGGTAAGTATGTGCCTATAACATATGAAAAACTATTAAAATCCATTTACTAAGTTAATTCAACCCTTTCTCATGCCTAACAAATGTCTATCCACTGATCAATTTGCCTATCTGGAAATGAAGAGTATATGATCATTCTACCTTTTTCAGCCTTGATTCAATTTATGTCACCTATCAAAGTTCTGGCCATTTCCACTGTCACAGTTTTGAAGTTTATTTTTACTTTTTTATTGGAAGCTGGGTCTAGGGACACATGTCCACCAACTTCTCTGAAGACACAAGATCAGCAGCTGACATCTAGGGGTCTATCCACAAAGGTAGCATTCATGGCAAGAGCATGTTCCATATTAAATTTTATATTTTGTATGGGAATATATTAACTTCTAAATGTCAATTTATAAAATGTTAATGTTTCATATATCAGTGCTAATTGTTATTTATTGCTTTCAGCTACTGTGCAACATTATTGGTTTCTGCTATTGTACAGCATCATCAGTTTACATATATATAATTTCAAATGTGATAAATATATTTACATTTTCTTTCAGCTCCTAGGGTTTGAGAGTCTGAAAATAAAGTAATAGCATTCACAAGAAGACAAAGACATGCAATCTATGAACAAAACTCTATCCACTTCTAAGATGCCTTGTCTACAGACCCCACACCTGAAGAAAAGAAGATTGTTGGTTCCAACCAGCAGAGCGTCTCCAAATAGAACTCACGGCTAACCAGCAGTCTCCCTCTCAGAAAACTGCTATGGATTGCAACTCCCCAGACAACAACTACAAAGCCATGATTTCTGTATTGGCTACAAATGACTCTCCTGGACCACACCATCAGGCCACAGGTACCTCAGTTGACTACCATGTAGCAGTCTCTGACACTGTTGCCACACAAATCTTCTCTCAAACATATGAGGAAGGAAAAACCTTTAGTGAGGAAGACATCAAAACCATGTGAAAGATGCCCTAATGTTGAGCGAGAAACATATTCTTGTCTTGGAGAACACTGAAAAGGTCTCCAAGACATAGCAAGTTGAACCCAAAATATCTCCATGAGTTGACTGAGGAGGATGCAAGGTGTCATTCGGTGGCCATGCAGATGATGTAAGCCATATCACATGGGTGTCTGTGTCAAGCTCAAAGGCCAAGTAATGCATCCAGACAACTCCAGAATGACACCTCTCCATCAAAACCTACCAACAACCCACCAGCATCTCCATGAACTTAGCGGCTCCCACTCCACAACCACAACCTCTGCCTCAAACTAAGGTGGGCCCAGTCTTGAGTAGCCACACATGCAAAGAATGTGTGGACATGGAAATCAAACACAATTGCCATGCCATCCTCACACAATACACCATAATCACACATTCCATTACTATTGATGATTACAGAGAAACATTCAATGCTAAATATTTTCAGTACTATCAGTTGGACTGACTTGCCATGTTTCTATCATCTCACATGTGCCTGGCTATCAAGGTGTGTGTATTTGAGTAGTGGAATGGAAAGTAGTGAGAGATAGTGAAGCATTCAACATAAAACTACACAGTAACATACTCGCATACATCAGCCATGGTCCTCCCACACACACAGAAAAGAGTAAAAACACACAAGGGCTAGCCTATATTAACTAGAATTTTTTTCAGTAGCTATTTTTCAAAAAAAGCCCTAGGCATGTTTTGTGGTAAAAAGTTGACAGTTTATGGAAAGGAGAAACGCAAAACATATTAGTATAACTCGCATCCGTACCATGCACAATGTTGTCAACAATAAAGGTGTTTCAGATGTTGCAGAGATTTCAGCAATGATGTCATAGAACATGTCATGAGTTATGTAATATGTGAGGTCATAAGTACTGCATGGCAAGGGTGCAATCTACAGTTACTTTATAAGATGAGTTATAGTTACTTGAGATTAATAAGCTGGTGACTTTCAGATGTTTTGTTAATTGAAGGCATTATCAAAATCAGTGTTTGGTGTGGGGGCACAGTATAGTTAGCTCTGCTAACTATAATTAGTGCATTTCTGTGTTTTGTTTAGATCAAAATGTTAACTTTGTCACTGGCTGATATTTCATAAAGCCTAACTCTATAGCCTAACTATAACGTCCCTGTATCCTTTGTTTCTTAAGTGAATATATTTATATGTATATCTATATATATATATGTGTGCATATCAATATGTATATCTTCACTTAAAAAAACAAAGGTTACAGGAAAGTTATAGTTAGCCTATAACTCCTGTCCACCCCATGCTCAGTTTTTTTGCCAAACATTTGACTGCAAATATTACATTGATATGATCTGTGATGTTTTCAAAGATGTTATGAGTGCCATAATTTGTGGGGTAAATAGCAGTGCATGGCGAGGGTGCAAGTTATAGTTTACCTTAGTGCACATGTTATAGTTACATGAGATAACTCTATTACAGGTGAATTTCTATGGTTTTGTACATTTAAAATATGAACGTAACTATAATGTCCCTGTAACCTTTGTTTTTTTAAGTGAATTTATATGTTTTTTTGTTAATTCTATTTCTTAACCAAAAGGTCGCTGTAATCTTTCGTTTTTTCAGAGATTTTTTATGTTTTTTTTAACTTATAGTAATTTTCATTACTATACGTAAATCCAACCACATCCACATACGGACGAAGGGAATTGGCTACAGCCTATCTCTCTGGGTGTGAGAATAGGTGTAAGATGGTGTATTTGGGGTGAGAGTGGCTGTGAGAGTCTTTGTCTCATTGTGAGAGTGCGTGCATCAGTGTCTTAGTGTGTCTTAGTGGGTCTGTGAGTAGGTGCATGAGGCTCTGAGTGGTCTGTGAGTGGGTGTATGAGTCTCTCAGTTAGTCTGTGTGTGGGTGCATCAGTGTCTCACTGGGTCTATGAGTTGGTGCATAAGTGTCTGAGTGGGTCTCTGAGTGGGTGCACAAGGGTCTCAATTGGTCTGTGAGTGGGTGCATGAGGGTCTGAGTAGATTTGTGAGTAGGTATGAGGGTCTGAATGGATCTGAGTGGGTGCATCAGTGTCTGAGTAGGTCTGTGAGTAGATGTGCCTTTGTCTGTGTGGATCTGTGAATGGTTGTGTAAGGGTCTGAGTGGGTCTGTGAGTGGGTGCAGTAGGGTCTGAATGGATTTGTGAGTGGGTGCGTGAGGGTCTGAATGGGTCTGTCAGTGTTTGCATGAGGGTCTGAATGGGTCTGTGATTGGATGTGTCAGTGTCTGTCTGGGTCTGTGACTGGGTGCATGAGAGTCTGAGTGGATTTGTGAGTTGATGCCCGAGGGTCTTGATGGGTCAGTGAGTGTGTGCATAAGGTACTGTGTGGGTCTGTGAATGGGTGTGTCAGTGTCTGAGTGGGTCTGTGAGTGGGTGTGTCAGTGTCTGAGTGGGTCTGTGAGTGGTTGTGTAAGTGTTGGTGTGTCTCTGTGACTGGGTGCATAAATGTCTGAGTGGGTCTGTGACTGGGTGTGTGTGAGGGTCAGAGTGGGACTGTGACTGGGTGTGTGAGGATCTGAGTGAGTCAGTGAGTGGGTGCATAGGTGTCTGAATGTGCCTCTGAATGGGTACGTACGGTTCTGAGTGGTCTGTTAGTGGGTGTATAAGTGTGTTAGTGGGTCTGTGTGGGTGCATCAGTGTTTCCCTGAGTCTGTGAGTGGGTGCATCGTTGTCTGAGTGGGTCTGTGAGTGGGTGCATGAGGGTCTCAATGGGTCTGTGAGTAGGTGCATGAGGGTCTGAGTGGATTTGTGAGTGGGAACATCAGGGTCTGAATGGGTCTGTGAGTGGGTGCCTCAGTGTCTGAGTGGGTCTGTGAGTGGATGTGTCAGTGTCTGCGCGGGTCTGTGAATATGTGTGTGGATCTGAGTGGGTGCATCAGTGTCTGAGTAGGTCTGTGAGTAGATGTGCCTTTGTCTGTGTGGATCTGTGAATGGTTGTGTAAGGGTCTGAGTGGGTCTGTGAGTGGGTGCAGTAGGGTCTGAATGGATTTGTGAGTGGGTGCGTGAGGGTCTGAATGGGTCTGTCAGTGTTTGCATGGGGGTCTGAATGGGTCTGTGATTGGATGTGTCAGTGTCTGTCTGGGTCTGTGACTGGGTGCATGAGAGTCTGAGTGGATTTGTGAGTGGATGCGTGAGGGTCTTGATGGGTCTGTGAGTGTGTGCATAAGGTACTGTGTGGGTCTGTGAATGGGTGTGACAGTGTCTGAGTGGGTCTGTGAGTGGGTGCATGAGGGTCTGAGTGGATTTGTGAGAGGGTGCATGAGGGTCTCAATGGGTCTGTGACTGGGTGCATAAGGGACTGTGTGGGCCTGTGAGTTCATGCATCAGTGTCTGAGTGGGTCTGTGACTGGGTACATCAGTTGCTGAGTGGGTCTGTGAGAGGCGGTGTTAGTATCTGAGTGGTTCAGTGAGTGGGTGTGTCAGTGCCTGAGTGGGTCTGGGAGTGGGAGTGTCTGAGTGGGTCTGTGACTGGGTGTGTGAGGGTCTGAGTGGGTGAGTAAGTGGGTGTGTCAGTATCTGAGTGGGCCTCTCAGCAGATACATAAGGCTTTGAGTGGTGTGTGTGTATGAGAGTCTCAATGGGTCTGTGTGTGGGTGTACCAGTGGCTCACTGGGTTTGTGAGTGGGTGCATCAGTGTCTGAGTGGGTCTGTATAAAGAATGTGTGAGGGTCAGAGTGAGTCTGTGAGTGGTGTGTGAGGATCTGAGTGGGTTGTGAGTGGGTGCATCAGTGTCTGAGTGGGTCTGCGAGTGGTGTATGAGTCTCAGAGTGCATGTATAAGTGAATGAATTAGTGTATGAATGAGTCTGTGGTTTCTCTTCAACATTTTTTTAATATTTGTGATGCAAATTTATTTTAAACCCATAATTTGCCCCTAAACACACCTATACCACACACCTGGGTTCAGGGTACCTCCACCCTGACCCATTATGCCACTTTCAATTAAGATTTTGCCCCCTGAGGACTATTTCCCATGAAGTCAGGTTGCGGTCAGCCAATTACAGCATTTCTTTTCGCACAAGCATAGACTAAAATTCACGAATATTTGTGAATTATTCACGAGCCCAGATATACAAATCTGGATTTCCTTCGCTAGCTCAAAAAAGACTGAATGGATTTACATCAAACAAGTGAAAGCATAATCTGTGTACCGAAAGCTAGCTTTCTGCCCAATTTGGTCTAATTCTGGCCAGTGGGTTGGTCTGTAGTCATGACTAAACATCCTATGGGAATTAACATGCGAAACAAAACTTTTTCAACCCTCCCCCTTTTTCTCGGGCCCCACTTGACAGATCACCACCAAACTTTCCATTTGCAGCAAGAATCACCAGGGCACTTTTTAAAAAACATTTTGTGAAGATTCATCAAACGCTGCCAAAAATGTAGGCAAGTAAAAAAAAAACTTTTTCTGTTTAAACTAGGTCATAGCTATAACTGCCTACTGGAGACCGCCAGTAGGTAGTAATATATATATATACATATATATATATACATATATATATACAGTATATATATATATATATATATATACTTAAAAAAACAAAGATTACAGGGACGTGTTATAAAAGGTTTGTAGGGACATTAGAGTTAGGTTATGAATTTACTCGTACAAAACCTAAGAAATTCAGCTGTTATAGTTAGAGTTATTTCAAGTAAGTATGACTCGCGACCTAAGGTAACTATAACTCATGGCCCCACCATGCATAGATTTTCTCCACTGATTTGACCAACAATGCTTCAGTGATATTTTTAAAGACGTTATAAAAGTTGTCATGATTCCCGTAATATCTGGGGTAATTTGCAGTACATGGTGAGGGCAAAAGGAAGAGTGGACTATCCAAACAAAAGACATTCTACCTTCCCCATCATATCTCAATATTGCTCATAGGTCTACAATTAAAAATATCAAATAGAACACTGTTGAGCCCAAGTAAAATGTAAAATACCAACTTCATTGTTTATGCAAACCTCTTTCTTTCCATTACTATATATCTTTTGCTTGTCAAATACATTTGTTACACTTAAATATAAAATCTAATCAGATTGATGGAGGACATTTTTCTCCTTTTTCTAATGCAAAGTATTTGTAATAAAAAAAAAAAACAAAGGTTGAGGATAAGTTATATTAAGGAAAACATAGTTAATTATTTGCATGGAAAAACAACTTCAACTGTGCAAACCTTAGAAATTCTAAACTTATAAGTATAACTTAAAGTCATATTATGCACCCTCCCAAAACTTACTCTAACTCACACACCCCTGTACACAGTGTTGTCAACTCACTAGCCATGCTATACTAACTATAACTTGCTCCTCAATCATGCACCGTGTTCTCATTAATTATGTCATTTGAGATACCACGCTTTTCTGGAAGTTATCATTTAACATGCAATAAGTGAAGGAATATGAAAGAGTATAAGGCATGGGAGGCAGCTAATGGAGGGAGTGAAATAGAGTGGAGTGTTGTGTTGTAGAGTGTCATGGCATAGAGTAGAGTGACATAGAGAGGAATGGCATTAAATGGAGTGGCATAGAGAGGGGTGGAATGCAGTGGAGTGGCATAGAGTGGAGTTGTGTATTGTAAAGTAAAGTGAAGTAGTATACTGTAGATTGGAGTGCCATGCCATTGAGCGAAAGAGAGTGGCATGCTGTAGAGTACTGTGTTGTAGAGTGGAGTGGCGTGGAGTGGTGTAAAGTTGAGAGCCCTGTTGTAGAGTAGATTGAGGGGGTCATTCTGACCCTGGCGGTAAAAGGCACTTACCGCCGGTCAGAAGACCGCCATAACACCGCTGCGGCCGCGGTAACCCGCCAGGGTCATTCTGACCCACAACTGGCAAACCGCCAAAAACCCGACCTCCACTGAAGGCCGCCACATCAGCGGTCAGCGATAAACTGGAGATGACCAAGCCTCCACCGTCACGCCAACAGAAATACGCCCATGCCATTACGACCCACGAATCCACGCGGCGGTCTTTCAACCGCGGTATCCCATTGGCGATACACACCGCTGCGGTCAAAATACACACACATCTACAAAACACTGCCACATTGGACAATTACAAATACACACACCTGATAGACATACAAACACCACTCCCACACAATCAATACGATATAAAACACACACCCACATCACCCACAAACCCCCACAAATCGAAATTCAGAGACAAGGCGCAATACACAGAGAGAGAGCAAAGGGAACGCAAACCACAACACACACAGGAACCCAACATCATCCCCCACACTACATCTACACACAAAACCCCACACATCACTACACTCATCACCACAAACACCACCCCACACCTCATCCACACCACCCCATGGCACCCCAAAGACACCCCAGGTTCTCGGACCAAGAACTCAGGGTCATGGTGGAGGAAATAATCAGGGTAGAGCCCCAGCTCTTCGGCACACAGGTGCAGCACACCACAATAGCCAGGAAGGCGGAGCTATGGCAAAGGATCGTCGACAGGGTCAACGCTGTGGGACAGCATCCCAGAAATCGGGAAGACATCCGAAAGCGCTGGAACGACCTGCGGGGGAAGGTGCAGGCGATGGTGTCAAGACACAACATCGCTGTGCAGAAGACTGGCGGCGGACCCCCACCCACTCCACCCGAATTCACAGCATGGGAGCAAGAGGTCTTGAACATCCTGCATCCTGAGGGCCTCGCTGGAGTAGGCGGAGGAATGGACTCTGGTAAGTCTAATCTCAACTACTTCCACCCCCCAACCACCAGCATGCCAACCCACACCCCCACCCTCACCCCCAACCCCCCAGCACATATCCTCCCTGCTAATGTCTCACCAGCACAACCCACCCAAACCAACACCAACCCCTGAATGCCAACACAAACCATGGACACCCATCACCTAAGCATGACCACTGCACATACCCATCGCCCCCCCCCAAACCACCCTCACAACTCCTCCCACAAGGGAATGCCAGCACTGGGGGACAAGGGCACCCACAAATCACACGCCATGGCACACACAGAAGCAATAACCATACTCTTTTACCCCTGCAGGGCCCGAATGCCAACACACCGGCCCGGATGGTCCAGAAATGTCCATCCCACCCCCAGAACAGGCCCCCAGTGATGACAGCAGCTCTGTCGACCTAGAACCTGATGACCAGCCCGGACCATCGGGGACCTCTAGACAGTCGGTTCCCCTCAGGCAGCCACAGGCCACAGCAGACCTACCCCCCCTCTGGAAACCCCAGCACAGCACCCACCCAGCGGGCCCATGCCTCTGTCTCCAGGACAGGTCAAGCAGCGGTGTGTCTACCACTACAGGGCACCCAGGGCAACCCACCACCCCAACAACAACAGGGACCTGGGGGCAGTGGTAGTGGGCACACCGGCCAGGGGACAGAGGCCCAGGAACAAAGGAGAACTGGGAGGGCTGCTGTGCAACAGAGGGAGGACAGGCCTAGGGAACCCACTGTCCAAGAGGCCCTCACCACCATCATGGGAGCGTACCACCACTCCCAAGAGACGATGGCGACGGTCCTGGCCAGGTTCCAGGAGATCCAGGCCATGCAGGAGGGCCAGTACATGGGGTTCCGGGAAGAACTGCGCAGCATCAGTTCCGCAATGGGTACAATCGTGGTGGCACTCAACCAGATTGTCACCACATTGCGGGACCATGTGGCCCCCCAAAGGCCCCTGCGACTAGCATGGAGGAAGAACAGCCCACCACCTCCGCCGGCGCTAGTGGTCAGGAGGCCCCGACACAACAGCAACGGGCCACCCGGACCCCACCCCCTGCAGAACATGAACCACCCCGCAAGAAAGGCCTGAGACCTAGGAAGAAGACAGAGTAGGATGTCAAGACCCCCGCCATGCACGGATCCACCCGGATGACATCCCACTGTCCCACTTGTTCACCCTGTCCAACCTTGAACTGCCCCTGCTCCACCTTCCACAGGCATATAGACAATGCACCTGTGCGAACGAGACTCTGGACTCTGCCATGGACATGCCTCCACCATCACCCATCACCCTTTTTGAACTATACACCAATTTTTGCACTTCAATAAACACAATTATTGCACAAAAACCATCTGGAGTCTGCTATATATTTTTTGAAACCAAATGTATTCGATATAACCAACCAAAAATGTCCAATTACAATGTGATGACAACATACCAGTGTCACACAGCGGTAGTCCATGGGGAAATAAACCAGAGGGCACTCCGTGGGGACCAGATCACTGAAATAGGAAGGCAAATTCACAACTAAGTTACCATACATTGGGGTGACAGGTCAGACAGTAGAGAGCCAGTACTGTTACAGATATAATAAAATGCAGGAGTATATTCTTACCCGTGTGTTACTGGAAATACTGCAGTATCACTCTGTCCCTGTTGTCTGTGTTGTCCTCTTCGTCTTCCTCCTCTTCACTCTCCGCAGGCTCCACAGCGGCCACAACACCACCATCTGGACCATCCTCCTGCAGGAAAGGCACCTGGCGTCGCAAAGCCAGGTTGTGAAGCATGCAGCAGGCCACGATGATATGACACATCTTCTTTGGTGAGTACATTAGGGATCCACCTGTCATATGCAGGCACCTAAACCTGGCCTTCAGGAGGCCGAAGGTCCGCTTGATCACCCTCCTAGTACGCCCATGGGCCTCATTGTACCGTTCCTCTGCCCTTGTCCTGGGATTCCTCACTGGGGTCAATAGCCAAGGCAGGTTGGGGTAACCAGAGTCACCAATTAGCCACACACGCTGTCTCTGTAGCTGTTCCATCACATAAGGGATGCTGCTATTTCGCATGACGTACGCGTCATGCACTGACCCTGGGAACTTGGCATTTAAAGGGGAGATGTACTGGTCAGCCAAACAGACCACCTGGACATTCATCGAATGATAACTTTTTCGGTTCCTGTACACCTGCTCATTGTCTGTGGGGGGGACCAAAGCCACATGGGTACCATCAATGGCACCAATGATATTGGGAATGTGTCCAAGGGCATAGAAATCACCCTTCACTGTAGGCAAGTCACCCACCTCAGGGAATATGATGTAGCTCCGCATGTATTTCATCAGGGCAGACAACACTCTGGACAATACCTTTGAAAACATAGGCTGAGACATCCCAGATGAAATGGCCACTGTAGTTTGAAATGATCCACTAGCCAAAAAATGGAGTACTGACAGCACCTGCACTAGAGGCGGAATCCCTGTGGGTTGGCAGATGGGTGACATCAGGTCTGGCTCCAGCTGGGCACACAGTTCCTGTATAGTGGCAGTGTTGAGTCTGTAGGTGAGTATGACATGTCGTTCTTCCATTGTCGACAGGTCCACCAGCGGTCTGTACACAGGAACATTCCTCCGTCTCCTCGCAAGTCCCAGCGGACGGTGCCTAGGAAGGACAACATGGAGCACAGAGTCAATCAACCCACAGGTAAGTTCCCACAGCCTGCACAGTACACAAATCGCTCTGGATTGAATGGCTTGTATGAGTGTCGATGTAAGGCCTAGCCATGTGTGACGCAGTAGGAATTAAGCCATGTGGGCCCTTGAAATGGCGGCTGCCTGACCTGTGAAGTGTGACAATGTGAAGTGAGGTCATTGCGCTGGCGTGGCACGCCGTGGCGGTAGGCGGTCGGAGACCGCGGCGCAAAGCAGCATTGGTTAACATTGAACCCTATGGGTTTCAGGAGCCAATGACGATGTGCGCCGGCGGTCGCGTACACACCGCCGCGGGCGTGACCGCCATTTTCTCTCTGCTTAATCACACGAGACCTGAGCATCAACAGGAGAGGACCTATACTGCAAGTGCTGCTGTGACCTCGGTCTGGAAGAGACAATCTCAAGCACCGCTCCGCTGGGCCCTCCTGTCAAGCACCGCTCCGCTGGGCCCTCCTGTCAAGCACCGCTCCGCTGGGCCCTCCTGTCAAGCACGTTCACGAGGCACTCTGCCCACCATGCCTCCTCCATGACCAGTGGACTCTGTAATCCACCTGATGGACTGTGGCTTTGCACTCCCCAGGATGGCACAGTGGGCAATCCACCCACTGTAGAGACTTGAGAGACTGTGGCTTTGCACTCCCCAGGATGGCACAGTGGGCATGGAGGCCCTTCGTGGATCTGGCGTCGTGGACTCATGTGGCTGAGGTGCCCCCCCTTCCCTTCCCCCTGAGGTGCCAGTATTTTATTTTTGTGATGCCCCAGCAGTGTTCTCTCCAATGGACTCGATCTTGTGTGTGGGCTTTGCCCATGTGTTGCTGCACATTGGCCCACGGACATTTGAACTTTGCAAAAATGTGCCGGACTTTTGCTACTTGTATATATATATAGTTCTAGATGTGTAATAATTCTGTATATATTGCTAAGTTCGCTATACTTCATTATTGCTATAATATAGTTCTATTTTTACAATCATTGCCGTTTGTCTTTGCATTTTTGTTTTGGGGGTTTGGGGGTGTCACTCTGACTTATTAATCTGCATTGGTGTGTAGGTATTTCGGTGGGGGTGAGGGTGGGGGTGGGTGGGTGGCGTATGTGCGTGCCCGTAACCTTTCCTCCTCCCTCCTCCCCTGTATCGTAGGTGCAGTACTCACCGTTGTCGTCTGCGGCGACCTTCGTGATCCTGGAAGATGAGCAGGAAGGCAATGGCTGGGAGGATGTGGAGTTCCGGTTCCATGCTGTTCGATTCCGCGTGGAGTGTGTCGAGGTGAGCGTTTTCCATTGGAAATGTCTGTTTCCGCCGTGTTTTTATCGGCGGGGCTCCCGCCCCGGAAAAGGTGGCAGATTGGTGAGTCGTGATAGGGTGGGCGGTACATTGTCTGCCGCCTGGCTGTTGGCGGTGACCGCCGCGCTGTTTGTTTGTGCCGCCGTGGCGGTCGGAGTGCTAAAGCGGCGGCCTGTGTTGGCGGTTCCCGCCAGGGTCAGAATTCCATTTTTTGGACCGCCAGCCTGTTGGCGGGTTGGCCGCCGCTTTAACACTGACCGCCAGGGTCAGAATGACCCCCTGAGTGTCATAAAGTAGCATGGTGTGTCATACAGTGTTATACAGTGGAGTGGTTTAGTGTGGAGTGGCGTGGAATGTAGTAAAGGTCAGTGGAGTGTTGTAGATGAGAGTGGCATTGCGAAAAAGGGTCTCTTTTGACATGGTTAGCTCCTAAATTTTGCCTGGAAAATGTTGTGGTTTTAAACTGTAAGTTCCCTGGGACCCTGCTAAACAGGTTCCCAGAGCCAGAGTTCTTTCCCCAAAACTGTACTACGTTTGGCACTACAGTCACCTTTGTAAGAATTTAGTAAATGGTACCCCTGGTACCTACGGCATGGGTACTGAGAGGGCCCACCAGAACTGCAGCACCAAATATGCCACTCTGACAGGTCCCTCACCAGTCTCATGCAGTCTGCCATTGCAAGTGCATGAGAAGGTGGATCCAAAGTTGCAAACTCGACCTGGGCACTCAGCAAGAGTGCAATGTCCACTAACACTGCATGCAATATAGGTAAGTCACCCCTCTCGCAGGCCCGCAGGCCTAAGGCTGGGTGCACTATAATGCATGTGAGCGTATATGTGTGCATGAACAAATATGCCCCTACTGCGTTTTTGTTAATTCTTAGAAATAGCACATATACAGGGAAGCCATAGCAAGTGCATGTGCTGAACTTTGGTCATAATGAGTTCCCCAGCTACATGATGGCCTCTCTGAATCTGGGCTGTTTGGTACCAAACAACTAAGAATATTAAACCCACACTGATGCCAGTGTTGAAGTTATTATACCATGTACCCAGAGGGCACCTCAGATGTGCCCCCTCCAAACCTAAGAGCCCAGGCATCGGTGCTGACTGGTCCTAACCAGCCTGCCACCACCAGGCACGATTCTGGTTCCTGGGTTGAGAGCCTCAGCTCTCAGGAACTAGGACACAAAACCTTTCCTAGGCAGAGGTGTCACATCTCCTTCCCCAGACAGGCACTCTGCACAAGCGGTCAGCTTCAAAGGCTTTGCCACCATTGAAATCTCATCCCTGCCTCTGTTGCTAGCAGCTGATGGTCACCTAATGGTTTTACCTCCACTTTGGGTGGGAAAACCAGCCGGAACTCTAGCCAGGATAGGAGGAGTGCCCTCAGGTGTAGCAGGCAAGGTGATGACTCCAATTCATTTTTTTTTTTTTTTAGGTATGTTACCCCTTCCCACTGTCACAGTCACAGCCACTTAGTGGGTGTAGCCACACTAAGGTAGCTGTCCCACTAGTCACTACCAGGTACTCCCCCTAATCCCCTTAAGTGCAGTATTTAGAGGCAATCCCTAGACCAAGACCTCAGATTTGATGAACACAAAAAATACCAGGACAAAGAAGACCCAAGGCACGAGAAGTGACGTCCGGCTTTGCAAAGAAAAAGGTGCCAAACCATGCCTGCTGCTTCAATGGCTCGACCATCACCACTGAGGTGTAGGCTGGAAACCTGAAGGATTCTACAAAACCCCAGAGCACCCCAAGACTTTTGAAATTTCCAAGGATGTCCCTCAGAGTGAAGGAATCACTCTCCTTTGCCCTGCTGGCAAGCAACCCACAAAGTCCAATATAGGGACCAGCTGCTGACCAATGACTGAGCCCAGTCAAATTCTGTACAACAGCCCTACAAGACCTTCCACGTGCCACGTTCAGTGGCACTGTGACTCCTAAGGGCAGTGGCGTACCACTTTCTGGGGTACCAGACCCCCAACATTGAACACCCATAAGCAAAGTCCACTCCTGACACCCAAAAGCCTAGAAGCAAGTACCAGTCAAACAACTTCAGGAAACCTAAGAACCACCCCTAGAGAGACCCTGCTAACCTGCATTCTACCCTCAAAGTTACCTGCTCCTGACTCCAAGGACTCCAAGATGCATGACTCCTGGCTGTCCTATCTGCGCTGCACCTGGCCTCCCTGGCCCTTGCATTGACCAACCAGAGTGCTTTAGGGGTCCATAACCCTTGTGACCTCCAACCTCTAAGTTAATCTTTGTAGTTTGTTTCCAAGTGGTCCCTTTCTCTCTTAGCTGCCAGCTCCAAGACCTTCAGTCACTGCTCCCGTTGAATCGAGAACTGCCCAATGTTCAATGGAAGATGACATTTGTGAGAGCATTATCTGATTTTGTATGCATTTCTTTTCCCATTGAATCCTATGGTGCATAGAATAATCATTAGAAGTACTTACTGTATAATGATAATCTTGGCCCTAAAAAGTTTGTAAAAATCTGAAGTATTTTTGTAAATTATTCTCGAGTTATTCTTCCAAGTGGGTGTTAACATTTATTGATACTGTGAGTACAACAAATGCTTAGCACATCTCCTGGATCTGCCTAACTGCTCGCCCACACTACCACAAAAACAGAGCATTAGGTGGCCTGCTTTTTACCTCTGGGTAGCAAAGTGGGGTTGCTTGGATTCTCTACACAGTGCACTTCATTTTCGTACACTATATAGAGAGACAGCCTCCTACAGGCAAGCCATATAGTGTAATGATGTGTCATATAGTGAAGTGGAGTGGGTTGCTGTAGAGTGTCATAGGATGGAGTAGAGTGCTTTATAGTGAAAGGGCATTCAGTGGAGTAGATTGCTGGAGAGTGGAGAAGTGCATAGTGAAGGGGAATACCGTGGAGTACATTATTGGAGACTGGAGTGGCATAGAGTGGAGTGTCATAGAATGGCATTTTGTAGAGTGTCTTAAAGTGGAGTGGGCTAGAGTGGCATGGTATATAGTGGAGTGGCTTGTTGCAGAGTGGAGTGCCATGTTGTAGAGTGGAGTAGAGTGGCATAGAGTGGAGGGGGATAGAGTGGCATAGTGTATTGTAGAGTGGAGTGTCATAGAGTGGGGTGTCAGAGTGGAGTGTTGTAGAGTGGAGTAGAGGGTTGCACAGTGGCAAAGAGTGAAGCAGAGTGTTGTGGAATGGCACAGAGTGAAGAAGAGTGGCATAACATGGAGTAGAGTGTCACAAAGTGGAGAGGAGAAGGGCACTGTAGAGTGGAGTAGAGTGTTGTAGAGTGTTGTAGAGTGGAGTGGCATGAGAGTGGAGAGGTGTAGAGTGGAGTGTTATAGACTGTTGTGGCACATAGAGTCATAGCAGCAAGGCCTGGTCGCTGGCCAGATCCTGCAGCCAACCGCACTGCATGCACCCAACCCCCGCATATAGCAGCCCCACACTGCACCCAACCTTTGGCTGTGCATGGTGGGGCTGGCTGCATGGTCTGGCCTGCAGTCACGCTCCACAGCCAATCCCCTGCAGGCAGCCATCCCCACTCTTTGGGTTTGTGAGTGGGAGTGGGAGTGATTGATTGTATGGGTGTGACTGGATGTGTGTGGTTGTGTGGGTATGTAAGTTGGAGTGTCAGTGTATGAGTAGGTTTGTGAGTGTGTGTGTGACTATTTTTTTGGGTCTGTAAGTGGGCATGAGTGGTTTTGTGGGTCAGTGAGTGGATGTGTAAATCTGTGACTGGGTGTGGTAGTTGTTTTGTGGGTCTATGAATTGGTCTGTGTGTGTGTGAGTAGGTGTATGAGTGGGTGTATGACTGGCTGTGTGGGTCTGTGAGGGGATGTGTGGGTCTGTGAGGGGATGTATGAATGGTTTTGTGCATCTGTGAGTTGGTGTGTGAATGGCCGTATGGGTGCATGAGTGGGTGTCAGAGTAGCTGTGTGGGTGCTTCAGTGGGTGTATGAGTGTGTGAGAAGGTATGTGAGCAGATGTGTGACTTGCTTTGTGGGCCTGTGACTAGGTGTGGTAGTGGTTTTTAAGGTCTGTTAGTGGGTGCTGAATGTGTAAATAGGTGGGTGAGTTAGTGTGTGTCTGGGTCTGTGAGTGGGTGTGTTTTTTTTCATTGGGATTTGGATCAGTGGATCACTCATGGATTCACACAGGGGCCATGCTGAGCACTGTGGAGGATTCACTGATCCTCGTGCAAACCAAAGAACATTTTGGCCAATTTCTTACCCATGAGTGGTCCCTCGTAGACCCCTCCATCAGTCCCATGTGGTCAGGAGATCTCTAACCTGACCATTTATATCCTATTTCATCTGAATTCTCACTCACCCCCCAGATATCATGTCCTGATTGGCAAAATGGCTGTTGCAACGTTTCTCTTAGGTTGTGGCCTGCCAACAATGGCATTGATTTTGGCACTTGGATCCGCAGATTCTCTGTGGTGGATCTGTTAGGATCCCTGTCTCTAGATATACATAAATCTTTTTGCCTTAATAGCTACTGAACAGATTTACACCACATTTCAAAAATAGATCTTTCTGAATCAAGATCTAGCCTTCTGCCAAATCTGGTGTAGTTCCTTTCAGGCTATAATCATGTCTAAAATCCCTAAGGGAAATTCCAAGGGGAAAAATGTATTTTGGGACCTACCTTTTTCTCAGCTTCCGCTTGACGAATCACCCAAAACTTTATAGACAGCAGCTGAATTGACTGGCACACTAGTTTTGAAAGCTGTGTGAAGATTTTGATTTTGAAGAAATTGACCAGTTATAGATAACTTCAGTGATGTTGTAAATGATGTCATAGAAAATGCCATGGGTGAGGTCATGAGCAGTGCATGCGAGGGAACAAGTTATAGTTAGCTGTGCTAACAACACCAGGTGAATTGTTGTTGTTTTATGAGTTCAAAACGTTATGTTGGCACTGACCTATTTACCTTACTATAGCATCAGTTAAACCGTTGCTTTTTTCAGTGAATTTCTAAGGTTTTGTTTAAACAAATTCATATATTTTATCATACCTAACTATAATGTCACTTTAACATTTGTCTTTTTCAGTGAATTTCTACTTTTTTTTACATAACATAACATTTTATTACCATACACAAAGACAATCCCCCACCACACATGACATTTGGCCTTGCACGGAGGGGGGAGGGAGTTACAGTGCATGGCCTGCTTTCATACACTGCAGCCAACCTTTTGAATTCAACCAACCCCCACACCACACAGCACCCACAGACCACAAGCACCCAACCCCTAGCTATTTACACATGCTTCCCCCAGGCAGAAGCACTATCTGTGCTGCTTTCCTAACCACAGGAGTATAGTCAGGGAAACAGAAGTCTGGTCCGCCCAGAGGGTGCATGTTTAAATCTCCTGATGGCTGGGAGCAGATACACTTTCCCTGTTTGCTTCTGCCTGGCGGGAGTTAAAAAATGCTCCCGTCAGGTGGGAGCAAACAGATGTTTCCATGTCCGCACTAGTTTAGGCAGTGGAACTACCATGCCTATGCGGTGGGTTCCATGGGACAGAATAATTGAGCTGGCCCTGGAAGATGGGATCCCTGGGGCCTTTTAAGGCTCAGAGAGAGGGGCTGTGTGCCCCCACTCCTTTAAAATGCATTTTGATCTCAGGAGATGGAGGTCCCCTGAACATACAAAGGCCCTTGGGGGGCCACACGACCCCCCTTCCCTTTTGCTTTACAATCAGCCGCAGGGGATGGAGCCGAGGCCTTGTAAAGGCTTTGGAGTGGGGGGCGTGTGGCCCACTTCCCTTTTCTTTAAAAAAACAAATGAGGTCTGGAGGATGGGGTCACCAGGACCTTCAAAGGCTTGGGTTGGGGGTCGCACCACTCCCCTCCCTTTATTTGAAAAGAAATTGACCTCAGGGAATGGGATCCCTGGGGCCTACAAAGACCAGGGGTAGTAGAACCCATCCCCTTTTTACTGCATTAAGCCCCCTGGAGATGGGCCCCCTGGAGCCCAGAATAGGCTCGCAATAAGAGCCCCACTAACGGCCCCTTCCCTAAATATTTATTAGCAATAAAGCGGGCTGCCATTTCTATTTTTTTCACTCACTCTCATGGAGGTACCACGAGATTGTAGCAAAAAACTCAGATTTTTCTTTTGGCCCTGGGGTTCCCTCTGGGTACCCCCCTCAGAGCCTACGGGACAAAGTATTACTACTCTGCCCCTTATATTATTTTCATTTTTAAACTTTAGGACAGGGAATAATCCCAGAGTCATTTCATTCCTGATAGCAAAATTTTTCTCATGTCTCTGTCAGGCAATCAGACCCTTACTCCTGTGGGAAAGAATTGGCCCATGGGGGAAAAAAGCTTCCTGGACGAATCAGAAGGCTCCAGTTTTTAAAACATGGGTTGGAGGGACTTTTTACCCAACCATCCCGACATAGAAATATTTTTCCACCTTATTTTACTAAAAACTACTGAACAGATTTACACCAAATCACGAAAAGTGCAATCTGTGGACAAAGATCTAGCTTCCTGCAAACTTTGGAGTAATTGTATTAAGCAGTTTTTGCAAACATGCTTCTGACAAAAGTATTTGGAAAATGCACCAGGATGTTTGCTTTTGAGAATCCTCTTCCTCCCCTGCCCCCACCCCTCCACCTCCCACCCCTTTAAAGGATCACCTCAACAGTTTACAGGTTGGAGCTAAGGTACATTTCCTTTTTTTGGGGGGGGAGGGGAGGTTTTTGATGAATTGTCAAACTGTGCCATAATTATTAGCAAACCAAAATGGAAATACAATCCTAACTATAACTACTTAGTGGTGATACCAGATACGAAACATCCCATAGGCCTAAACTAGATGTCGTCCTGGCCTCATATGTCAGAGTGTTCACATTTTTGCTATTAGTTAAAGTAGTGAGGTACCGTGGGGAGTAACAGGAGTGGCTATCTCCCAACAGGGTATTTTCATTGCTGTTCAGAAATTTCAGAGTATTTGCTGTTAATCATCAGCGTGATATCTTGTCAAATTGGAAAACCAAATAAAGAGAATTTGAATGCAGAATACATTATTTATCGCTCTCTGCTTGCAGTATTCATAATAGGTTTGTTTACCATGTTCTGCTACATATATATTGGCTGTTCCTTTGCTGGTTACAGGTAGAGTCAGTCGACAGTCAGCCTCGAGAGCTACATGGACGACGATGCACGAATGCAAGCGCAGAACATAATACTTAATGCCGATTTAAACTCGCAATAAAGCCACGTTTCTTTTCATGGGCCCCATTCTTGGGTTTTAGTTGAACCCTGCATATTTCCCTGGGTTTCGCTGCAAGGCCTCCATGAAAGTTGATGGGAAAAAGGAAAGTAGTGGGAAAATATCAGTCTTGATCTTCGTCCAACCAGCTCAGCTCAGAAATAGCATCCATGCTTCTCGTTCTAAACTTGGATTTGATATAAATTGCATTTTTAATTACAGTTCCTTTTGGTCACAGTAAGTTAAAGACGAAGAGTAAATACTGAGAAAACAAACGGTTTCTTGTTCCCAGCCCGCAGGTTAAAGTTTGGGGACTGGTTTAAGTCCCGGGCAGTCAGGCCGCTGAAAGACACGTCGCGCTTGGTTGGCCCAAGATGAACGATTGGCGGGCAGAGCTTTTCTTTTTATTCAGTTAGTAACAGCTGCTCTCTGTTGGCCTGTCATTCAGGAAATGTCTTTGAATTCGAACCACGCCCCCTTTAAGGTAGAACACGTGCACTGCTCAATTTATTGTCTGACTTGGTATGTCAGAGAAGGTAAAAGTACTTGCCCTTTGTTTCCAAGGATCCATGCATCAGTAGACAGGGATAAGAGCATGACATAAACTGTCATATTGTTGATGGCACCTTGAAAGAACAATACTCCCTGTGCCTGCGACCCCATGTCAAGAGAGAGGAGCAAAACACACCTTTGTAGGGCACTTTGCTAAAGCCAATACTCTTCTTGCCCTCAAGTGGGATGATGAACAGCTTTGTGATTGGTTGGAAGAAAGTGCATTTCCTTTTGGATTTAGAGCTAGCTGGTTCAAGGAGGTGTGTGTCTGCAATTATGCATCAATGGCCGGGAAGGCAGAGCATTTCAAAATTAAACTGAAATATTGAGGACCCGAGCAGTAGTGAGCAACGAGAGAAATTTACTGCCAGACATGGAGTGACGTATGTGAAAATCAGAGGCGGCTGCGGCGTTTAATTCTCGTCTGCAGCAGTTATGCTTCCTCATAGCATGTGGCCGTAAGTGCTGCTTAGCACAGTTTTTTTCGGAAGGTCTGACATACGGTTGGGACAGTGTTGGACCTGGCCCTTTTACAGGGTCATTCCCCAGTCTTTTTGCTTTTGCCTCCTTATTTTTCTGACCTTTGTTGGCTAACGTTTTGACTCTGAGCACTTTTTCACTGCTAACCAGTGCTAAAGTGCATGTGCTCTCTCTTACAAATTTGGTATGATTGGATTAAACCTGATTGGCATATTTAATTTACCTATAAATCCCTTGTAAAGTGGTATCCCTATACCCAGGGCCTGTAAATTAAATGCTACTAGTGGGCCTGCAGCTCTGCTTGCGCCACCCACTGAAGTAGCCTGTCAAACCTAATTAAGGCCTGCTAGCGCAGAGCCTGTGTGCGCAGTTTCCTGCCACAGGTACCTGGCATCTAAATTTACTTGCCAGGCCCAGAACTCCCCTTTTACTACATGTAAGTCACCCCTAAGGTACGCCCTAGCTAGCCCTCTGGGCAGGGTGCCATGTATGTAGAAGGCAGGACATGTGCCATGTTGTGTGGCCTGTCCTGGTAGTGACAAACAGCCTAACTGGTGTCTCACTACTGTGAGTGCTGCCCTCTCATAGGATTGCATTGGAAATGCCCTGTCTTATGTGTAAGGGGTATTGTCTGATTTATGAGGGGTAGCGTAGGCATGTTTGGTATGGTTGTGACCGTGGTAAGAAATGCAACTTACTGGTGTAGGTGTATTTTTTATTACTATCACAGAAATGCCACTTCTAAAAAGTGCGCATTTATCTGTACTTATAACTTTGGTGTTTTTCAGCTTTTCTCCAATCAACGTCTGGGCAGAGTGACAGTTGGGGCTTTGTGCATACTTCTCAGACAGCCTGAACACAGGGAGTGTGGAGGTGACACAGAGGTGCATCTACATATTGTAAAGCATTCCTGGGCTGAGAGAAGAGAGAGGCGGGGCACACCTGCATTTGTAAAGATTGTGCCCTGGCCTCACATAATAGGGTTGTTAACCCCCCACTGATGTTTGGAGCCTGTGCTGAAAGGAGAGAGAAGGCACTCCCAGAACCAGTTGTAACTGGCTGGAACCTCCTCTCCCTACCATTGTGAAACACTGTAAAAACTGACTATAAGTACAGGGGAATTTTCCCCACAATTTGAACATTCTTGGAACTTGAAACTGGACACAGAACGCTGCTGAATGGACTCACCAGGAAACCACCTTGGACTGCTGCTGTTGTGCTGACCTGTGACCTGCCTGGTCACTAGGAGGAACTGCCACCATCTGCACCCCTTGTGCTGGCCTGTAGCTGGTTCCACCAGCCCTGTGCTCCTTCTAGCTCTGGGTGCTCCCAGGGCGGGATGTTGTGGCCCCTCACCACTGCTAATCCTTCTACCACTGACTCAGAGCGCTTCTTCAAAGGGGCACTCTTTTGCTTCTAAGGAAGAATCACCGCCGCAGCCAAGGCTGCAGATTTGCCTCAGCGCTGTGAAAAGCGCTTTATTGGGAAACCCTAAAATTCACTGCCGCAGCCCGGGCCTCAAATTGGCCTTCAATCTTGTGAAAATCGCTTTATTCTGACCCTCCAAATCACCGCAGCAGCCCGGGAGCCTGGGCTATTATTAGCGCGAGGTCCGCACTCGACTCAGTGCCCCCGGGGCACGAAAGAGATCTCCATGGAGCCGGCGTGCTCCTAGCGGCGCCACCGGGGCACGGTCCGCTCCTAGGAGCGCCCCCGGGGCACCAGCCGCCTCCTCTCCTCCTGGGAGCGTCCTGGTGGCTGGGAACAGCTCCCAAACACTCGCGCACCGATCCCGGTGCACGCGAGTGCGTCTTCCGTCCCCCGGAGGGGTCCAGGCTCCTAGGACCACTTGCAGGACACGGAGAAGGTGCGAGGAGCGCCCCTTCTCCGGTCTCTGCCCTAGGAGTGTAACGTTCTGGTATTTGGGCAGCTTTTCTTCGCCAGCAAGTGCCTCGGGAAAGGAGACCTCGTCGGAGGTCCCTTCCCGGTTTTGGGCCATAACTTGTTGCTGGGCCACGCCCATCCCCCACCCCACGGAAAGGGTGCGAGGAGACCGAGGCAGGCCCCCCACGTGTGAGGCCCCCCCCGTTTGGCGCATAGGAGCGCCGGGGGCCCCCGTGATCATCCCCAGGCACTGGAAGTGCCTTCTTCCACCATAATTCAGGTACTCTTTAGGAAAGTTAGACTCTAGGAGCCTAACAGACTTGCAGAGGGTTGCTATTTCCTACCTGTGTACTGGTGATACATATATGTGCTAATGTTCCTTTTCTAGGCATGTCTGGCTGATATGTATTTATATGACTTGTGGTATATTCTCTAATGTTCCTTTTATGGGTATTTGGGAATTGTTCATGACAAGTGCATATACCTCTTATTATTATTTCTGACTACTGCTTATGTTGCAGAATCCTGAGTACCTACATGTGCTAATGTGACAACTGCAACTTCTTGCAGAGTATTAGTAACTTGTGTAACCTTCTGACAACTGCTAAGGTAGCAGGGTATTACTTACGTGTAATGTTGATCTAATTATGTTTTGTGCAATACAGATTATTTTTACATAGTTCAGTGTTGTGTTTACTTTGTGGGGTACATTTTGCGTCACATGTGTTGTGTATTGTGCTAACGCTTTACACATTGCCTCCAGGTTAAGCCTGACTGCTCATGCCAAGCTACCAAGGGGGTGAGCAGGGGTTATCTTGGACGTGTAACTCCCAAGCCCTGACTAGAGTGGGTAGGTTCTGCCTGGATGAGGTGCATACCCTAGCCAACCAGAAACCCCATTTCTAACAGACAGCATTTACACTTATCAAACACTGTTTAGCATTTAAGTCCATGTTTACGACATTTCACAGCAGGACTGACATACCTGTCTAATTAAAGAGTACTGCTACTTAGGATCAGGGCAGATTTCCTTCTAAAGAGACAGCAGTGCGCTTCTCAGCAGGCCTGTTTTACATGTAATGATACAACATCAGCTAATATCTGCAAGGCTCTGTTACTTTTAGTGGGATAGTGTCAACATTTCAGAAGGACTTGTACGGTTTTAAAGCCACAGTACAAAGCACTGAATGAGCATGGTCTGAGCTCCACTTTTAACCTACCAATCAAGTCATTCTTATAGGTCGACCTCACAGTCAAGTGGTGGAGACATAAAATGGCAACAGCAGTGCGGACATCTTATTGTTGCAATTCTACTGATAGAAACTTATCTGCCCATTTTATTTCCTTTTACGGTCAACGAGGCATGCCTGGACCTTGTGAGACACATTTTTTGTTTTAGTTTTGTTGATTTCTTAGTTTAATATGTTCTTTGTTGAGGCAAGGGTGCTTCATTTTAATTGTTCTGTAGTTCCTTTGGGCAGTCCAATTTTCTTTTTTCACTTTTTAGCTGGCCAACTGAATAGGGGCTGAGGTATTAGAATACAGTATTCCTAGGCTCTCAGGGCACCACTTCCTGCCATTCAAAATTATCACAATACAAGCCTTCCTAAAAATACTTGGGGAATTGATAACTTTCTCCAAAAAAGCCTCCTGAAATATTTGGGGGAAATTGTCTTTCCTCTGATATTCTGGAACTGGAGTTAGAACAGTAATTTGAACTTCCAGTGTCCGCCATACCCACTGCTAACCTGAGGGCCCGGTTCAGCACAAGAAGCATGAACTAGCTGAGAATGTGGGCTAAGGCAGACATCAATCCCACCCTCTTGCATCAAAGCCAAATACTGGAGGCATAAAATGGCAGCATGTCGGAAGCGCCCCAAAAGAAAAGCAATGTGGACCCATATACCCCCTGATGCATCCAGCAGCACGTCACACTGGACCTGTGAACCAATGCTGTGAGTATATACTATTTCTTTTTCTAGTTCCTATCTGCTTAAATCTGACATTGCCTGATAGTACCATTACTTTCTCCGAACAAAATTTAATCCTTTCTGAACCACTTGACCATGTTACTTCTCATTCTTTTAGCTCCCTTCTATTTAGCAGGCCATGTAAACTCACACTACTCTATGGCCTGTGTAATGTAAGGTCACCCATCAAAAATAGGCATGCCATTGTCAATTTAATCACTAATTACAACTTAAGCCTTCTTTTGCTCAGGAAGACATGGCTCTGTAAGGATTGTGGTTCTATTAGAGAGGGAAACAACATTAACAACGCAGTCATTACCAACCAATACCTTTACCACACATCCATTACAATGCACATGATTCACCCCGCATGTCTTTACCACACAAATTTTTACCATGTATATACCTTCACCACGCATGTCTTTACAATGTAAATGTAAGTATTTTGCTTGTTAATTCCCATTGCACTTTTGAGTACGACTACAGCCCGAACTGCTGGATGGAATTATACCAAATTTGGCAGAAAGGTAGCTTTCGGTACGCATATTATGCTTTTTGTTATTTGGTGTAACTCCATTTTGAAATTTAAGAGAAATTAAAGGAGATCAAAAAGTTGTATAACTATGTCCGAAAGCTTTGTGAATCATAAGAGCTTGCACAGAGATCTGCAGAGCTCTGCCAACGCTTCAACAAGGAAGTGTTGGCAGTCATCTTGGGACTTGGCTTCGGCCTAGTTCCTTAAAACAAAGTTAAAAAAAACAAGAAAAGGGGCCAGGGTAGGGACACACTGACCCCTTAGCTCTGGTGTTGGGGTCCAGATGGACTCCGCGAGGGCAAAAACGCATTTTTCTTAAAGGAAAAGTGCTGTAAATTTGCAATGCCATCATGAATCTGTGGCAAAATAAAATAAAAACAAGTGCAGTTTCCCGCACTTCATTCAATAAAGCCCCAGGGTGGGACAGGTGCTGGGGACATGTAAAAAAAAAGCAAGGGGTGCACGGGGCCCCCCTCCTGGGCTTATTTGTGCCCTGAGACCGCCATTTCCCAGGGACTTCAATCAAACAGTATGTATGGGGGCTGCACTGCCCCCATTCCCCAGGGACCACCACCTCCCGGGGCTTTAATTCAATATGATGCAGGGGGCCACACACCCCGAGGGACTGCCAACTCCCCAGAGTAATTGTTTGAAAATAAGGGGGAGGGGGTCTGCCACATCCCTGGGGCTGAATTGAAATAATAAAGGGGGTCCGTCAAGGACTCCTGGCCCTGCGTACCACCACCTCTCCTGGGCAAATTCAAATGTGGGAGGGGGGTCATGTGGCCCCCCCTTGAGGACCCAGTAATGACCCTGGGGACCACCAACCCCTCAGGGCTGTCTCTTGCTATGTCCCCGGGTGTCCACCCATGGGACATAGTTGTTTGCTGTGATTTGGCAGGAACTATGACATCCACTCCCAGCAAGCCAGGGCTGTCAAACAGCTATCGCTTGCTGGGAGCAGAGTTTTTCTGTTTCCCTGCTCACAGACATGCAAGAGGAAAACAAAGGAAGTGATTGCTCTCACAGACAGGGACCTGCATGTTTAGCAGCTCCCTGTCTGTGACTGCAGTTCAGGCTCCCGCAGGAGGCAGGGAGTCAGCTGGTACCATGAGGGCCTTGAGGCTCCCCCAATAAACCAATTGTGGATTGGGTGCCCGGAAGGACACACAGGACAGATGGTCAGGCCACGAGGGATGAGGTCCCTGGGGCCAAAATCAGGCTGATGGCCCCCTCCTCCATTTACTGAAGGCCGAACCCTGGGACAGGGGGTCCTGGGGCCGAGATCAGCCTGGAGAGGGGGGCCACGTGGCCTACCTCCCATTGAATTGTAGTGGACACAGGAGGTTGGGGTCCACACTGGCCATTCACTCAATGAGGTAGCACTTATTAACTAACCAGTAGAAAGTGGTACAGTTGGACAGACATTCTGTGTAAAACTGTGGACTCTTGTTAGATAAATGAGCAGGTGTGCTCCTGTTCTGGGCATGATGCTCATTTTACAGAAATTGAACCTCAACAGGAAGCACTTACAAATGTAAATGTAGCAGGTGCCCCATTTGAAGCTCCACTTCTGGGAAGGACAAATTATCCTAACTCCTGGGCTTGGCAAAGACAAAGCAGGTGTATCTACTCCCCAATTCCACACTGAAAAACAATTTGTAATCCTGAGGTGAATGCATCTTTCATCTTTTGGAGCGTAATCAGTCACCCTCACGCCCACTCTCACACCCAGACACTCTCACAGCCACTGTCCCACCCAGAGAGACAGGCCCTGTGGCCAACTCCTGCTGCACATGGCCAAAGGCCGTGGGCAGATTGGGGTTGGGTGGTTAGGGGGGTTTGCTGCAGGTTCTGACTGCAGGCCAGGTCCTGCGGCCAACCCCCCCCACACATGGCCAAAGGCAGTGTATAGTAGGGGTTGGATTAACTTATAGCAATGAAAATGACTGTACATTAAAAAAAACATAGAAATTCACTGAAAAAACAAAGGTAACAGTGAAGTTCTAGTTAGAAAAATGAATTTAAAAAACTCTTAGAAATTCATAGAGAAATTCAGCAGTTATAGTTAAAGATATTTCAAGTAACTATATCTCACAGCTTAAGGTAACTATAAGTGGCGCCCTCGCCATGCACTGCTAATTTCCTCAGGATTACAGCACTCATGACAACTTTTATAACATCAATAAAAATATCAATGAAACATCAGAAGTCAAAATAGTGAAGAAAAACTGTGCATGGTGGGTGCACAAGTTATAGTTACCTTGGGCCACGAGTTATAGTTACTTGAAATAACTCTAACTATAACTGCAGAATTTCTCTATTTTAACTATAATGTCCCTGTAACCTTTGTTTTTTAAGTGCAGTGAATACGTACAGAAAAAGTGTTTTTTGTTAATAACTTACATACAAAAGTATCATTCAAGACCAGCATTGATGCAGGAATGCAAGAAGTCATAAAAAGTTATTGAACGTGCTGCCTCAAAATGCACATAAGATGCAAACAAAAATGAAAAACAAAATAAGCGGTTAGCACGTTTTGGCTTAATGCCTCCTACTGGGCATTATTATGGTTTAGGGTTGGTAAGGGAATTTGAGTGGCAAGGGTGTTTTTTTAGGGTTTAGGGTGGGCACGATTATTGGATGGCAAGGATATTTTTCTGGTTTAGGGTGGGTAAGGTGCTTGGGTGTCAAGAATAATTTTCGGATTTAAGGGGGGGTGGTTGAGTCATGGTGTTGGAGTTCCTAAGGTTTTATATATGTATAGTGATAGTTACATTTAGGACCAACTTTTCTCATAGACATGAGTTTTTGGTTTTGCTAATAACTTTAGTACTGTTTGAGGAATCTTCACAAAGCTTTTCAAAATTAGTTTGCAAGTTAGTTCTGCAGCTGTCTGTAAAGTGATTCGTCAAGCGGGGGCCAAGAAAAAGGAGGGTCCCAAAACACTTTTTCCCCAGTCTATTTCTGTGGGACTTTTGCAATCTCTAGTCATGGCTACAGTCTGAACCGCTGAATGGAAATACACAGAATTTTGCAGAAATGTAGATCTTGATATAAAAAGAGTAATTTTTGAAAATGTGTGCAAATCTGTTAAGTAGTTTGGGATGTATTAACAAAAGAAAAATATAGATCTCTAGGAACGTGGATCATTAGGTACCTCTGGACCTAACAAAAGCAAGGCCCAGAGTGGTTGGCCGCAACCTGAAAGGAAAGTTGCAGCCGCAATTTTGTTTCTTGGCTGGACCCCCGGTGAGAAAACATGAACAAAAACAAACATGAAGGGTCAGGCTAGAGGTATCCTGACCTCATAGGACACATGGAGGGGTCTCTAAAAGACCCCTTATGGGACATGTATTGCCCACTTCTTTTGCCTATCCATGGATCTGCAGATCCACCACTGCACACAGCACCACCGCCAGTGTAAATCTGCAATGGATCTGCCAATCGAAAGCCCAATGAGGAAAAAGTGCTCTCTCACACACCATACATCCACTGCGCACAGCAGCATGAGGTTCAGTGCATGTGTTCACCCCAGTTTCAAAACGCCTTTTCAGCTGTGAACATCAACATAAAGGATTTAATATTCAGAGATGTGGTGAAGCTGTGAGAGTTCCGTACCACTAGAGAAGAAAGAATGCCACAGTGCCCAAACATAGAGGCCCTTCTGAAGCACACATACAAGCAAGGGCGAAGACAGCCACCATGGATAAAAGTTACTGTTGGAAGGATCCCACCCAAACCAAACATCAGAGATGCAGGAGTCAGCGATGGGAGGGTGCCTGTCACTACAATGAAGCCCAGTAGATAAGGAGGTAAGGGAAAGGGGGATTCAACAAAGTGGTAACATGTGCAGTAGGTGGTTTGAAACTGGATCCGTTAAAAACACAATAAGTGAGGATGAGAGAGGTAAGAGCATCTCCTATGGAAGAACAGCATTGGTAAAACAGAGAGATCAGAATTGCTAAAAAGGAAACTTATGAGAAGTGCACTGAGTGGGTAAAGAAAATGAAACTGAGAGAAGCGGAGCACAATGCAGAAATGTAAGAAAAATAAGAATCAAATAAGACTTCCCAAAGGAGTAAAGGTGTGGGGACACAATAGACATTAAAAGTAAACTAAGAAATTGGAATAAAGTGTCAAAAAAGAAATTAATAACTGGTAGGAAGTATTAACTTTGCAAAAATACATTGAGGGACAAAGAGTGCGTATATCTATAATTCCCCTTCATATGGATACAAGCAGCGAGTTCCTTCACAAATGGGGTGAACACATTTGGAAATCAACTCTGGGTTTATAGTGATCTAGATAAAAGATATAGAAATAGCTTTGCAATTGATGCAATCACAACTGAGTGACGTTGAACGAGAAATGGAACACATTCAATTATCAGAAGATCTTAAGAAACATAAACTGGAATTAAGTAAAAAAAATTACAAATATGAGGAAGATTAGAAACCGAACCCTGGAACACATTGGTTCAATGGTAAATAGAGATAGAAGTAATGCAGTTGCCTAACACATTAAACAACATCACCAAAGTGACTGGGAACAGTTGAGGTTTTATGCCATTGATCGAGCAGAGAAATCTGAGCAGGGTGGAGACAGAGAACGCATGTTAATGTAGAAAGAACCATGTTATATTTTGCTGCTCCTCACACAGACCCAGTAAGGGATTAAACTAAGATGAAAAATTGTATGTCCACTTGTAGGAGGATAATTAATTAGGGAATGGACGATGACTGGAGGTGTGCAATCATAGAGCTCATGATATGTGGTTAAATGTTTAGATATGAAGGCACCATTATGAATCCCTAGTTGAGGGGAAATGGAACAAGGATGCAAAGGTATACAAGAGTCCACTATAGGACAATGATCTGATTGTACAATTATGATGCATTAGGATTGTGATAAAGGACATGTAATAAATCATGCACCAAAAAGGGTAATCTAACAAAAGGAAATTACTAAAAATTACAACACTTGTAAAAATTTGGAATGATGTATACTTGCCATTTGGTAATGTGTCACAATGATGGAATTAGGAATGGCCAGCACATATAAATGTCAGAAATTAATGAATGGCGAAAATCACATTGTAATAATCAAGTGGCTATTCGAAGTTCGAGTACACAAAAGTAATTATTAAAACCATTGCAATGGCACCGGGCAGTAAATAGGACTTATGATTAACTATGAGGATTATCATGCTAAGTGTGGATTACCAACATAACCAGTTACATACAAATTCACACATCCATGCAATCACTTACACACCCACTCAGTCACCCATTCAGAAACTCACATAAATATTACTCACCAATACAGCCACTCACATACCTATTAACCAACCAAACACACACTCAATGTCCGAAACAGTCACCCATATAGCCACTAATACACCCACACACCTACCCATTTAGCTAGTCAAACAACCACTCACTGACCCATAGAGTTACTCACACAGTTACTCAGTCACCGATTAAGCCACTCATTCACACATTCAGCCACAAAGACACCAACTCACACCATCACTCACCCACCCATATAGCCACTTACACAACCACTTACATGCCAATATAGACACTCACACAGGTACTTAATCCCAGATACAGTCGGTCATACACCCGCTTATTCACTTATAAACTTACACATTCACTCACCAACCCATACAGGCACTCAGGAAGCCAATCAAAAACATATTTATAAACTCTAAGCAGCACACAGATGACATACATTACAAATAGTATCACGCTTTAGCAGAACAAAATTAATTTTAATAATTCAGTAGCATAGTATCTACCTTTAACTCTCTGATACATTTTCAAAACACTTACACTTGGTGGATGATGTCATCTGTGATGTCATCAGTGATGTCATTTGAGATGTCATCAGTGATGTCACTCACCATGTTATGAGTGATGTAGTATGCGAGATCATGAGGAGTGCATTGTGGGGGCATAAGTTATACTTAGGTCAAGTAAATTTAACTTCTGAATTTGAATGGTTTTGTTTAAGTGAAAACTGAGCCTAACTATAACATCCCTGTAACCTTTGCTTTTTTCAGTAAATTTCAAAGGTTTTTTGATTCTATTTGGTAACTATAATGTCCCTGTAAACTTCTGTTTCTTTGAGTGAATTTGTAAGGTTTTTTATGTTTTTTCCTAACTATAACATCTCTGTAACCTTTGTTTTTTTCAGTGAATTTCTAGGGTTTTTAAGGTTATTTCCTAATTCTAACATCTCTGTGACCTTTGTTTTTTACAGTGAATTTCTAAGGTTTTTTTTAATGTTATCTCCTAACTATGATTTCCCTGCAGCCTTTGTTTTTTTACAATTTTGAAGGGTTTTTTAAACATTTTGTTCCTACGTTTAATCTGTAACCTTTGAGAGTGGGTGTGTGAGTGGATGCATAGGTCGGTGAGTGGATGTATGAATGTTTGCATGGATGTATGACTCGGTGTGTGAGTAGTTTTGAGGGTGTGTGATTGAGAGTGTGTGTGTATTTCTGAGTAGGTGACTGGGTGTGAGGCGCTGTATGGGTTTTTGAGTGGTGTGTGATTAACTGTGTGGATATTTGAATGGATTTATTAGTGACTGTATGGATCTGTTAATGAGTATGTGAGTATCTATATGGGTATGTGGATGGTTGTATGAGTGGCTGAATGGATCGGTGACTGGGTGTATGAGTGTTGTATGTGTGTGTGAGTGGGTCTGTGAGTCGGTTTGTGGATGTGTGAGTGGGTGTATGAGTAGCTGTAGGGGTATCTGAGTTGCAGAGTAGTAAAGTGGATGGTGAGGCGGCCGAACAGGTGATGTGTGCATGTGATTTTGCACTTTTGTATTCTCATAGTCATTTGAAAGGAGAATCATGGACTTTGCTCTCATTACCAGACGTCAAGAGAGAACATACTTGTCATAGTTAGTAGGGATTGCAACATGATAGATCAACAGTGCATTCATGTGTATCATTAATTGCAGATTGTTTTTTAATGTGCAAAGATAACATCATTTGTACTTTGCAGAAGTGAAGGTTCACTTGTCTGTTTAACCAAAATTCACAGCAATATGGAATAAAAATTATAACATGAAAAATAGACATCCAGTAATATAATACTTGTTTTTTAATCAGGCCCCTGATGTTATTTTCACATGTTGTTGGAAAGTGTATTATTGGTAAGGTAAGTACCTACACTTAGCAATAGGCCACTAACCCCTCCTAGGTCCTATCAGGTCTCAATAAATTAACCCCCGCTCAACCCTTGGTAGCTTGGCAATGAGCAACAAGGCTTAACTTAGGAGATAGATGTGTAAACCATTTAAAAATCACAAAACATTAAATAAGTAAAACACAAAACAGAATAAAAATCCAACACCAATTTATAAAAATAGAGTATATTTGTATCTTTAAAATGACACCAAAACAACAAAAGTCCAAAGTAGGAAACCAGAGATATGAATTGTTAAAGATTAAAAGTAATTCTAGCGCTAAGAAGCAAATAGTGCTCAAAGGGTTAAAAAAAGGGTCACACTGGACATGAACAAAGTCCAGAGTTCAGGTCACACACGATATAACACTGTAACACTTACTTTCAGAAGTGTTTCTTGATACAGGAAAGTGGTCCATAACACCAGCCAAGGGTTCAGAGGCTCTAATTTGCCACTTGGGTTCTGGGACTACAACTCCCACAAAGCACCTCTTCAACTTATGGCACTGTTTACAACAGTTGCTCCAAATGTTTGCCAAACTTCCATATCTTTTTCCAGAGGTCCTTCATAGGTCCTTGAAGTGTCCACAACTTGACCCAAGGTTCCAGAAACTCTGAGTTGCTCCTTGGGAGTTTGGACTACAATTCCCAGAATGAACCTGGTCCGAATGCTCAAAGGGCCACTGGATATTGGTCAACTGGGTTCTTCTTACAGGACTTGATACTGGGGACTATGGGTAGCTCCTTTGTACCCGTAGCTTACAGCGAGTTTATTCTTGGAGTTGTAGAAGCAAGGCAAAGTCCCTTTCTTCTTGAAGCCCAAAGTGTGCAGCTGGTGCAGTCCTTGTGAGTGCAGGGTCCAGATGCAGGCCAGGGGTGCAGCAGGCCAGTCCTTCTTCTCCAGTATCTTCTTCCAGTTGGGATCTGAGGTGTGGGTGCAGCTCTGCCAAATGTATCCTTGTTCCTGGAGTGAAAAGCAGGTGGGGACAGCTGTCCAATCACAGGCAGGCTACCACCCTCTTGGACGACCATTAAAAATCCAAAATGGCAGAAACTGAATTTTGGAAGTTGGGTCTGGCTGAGCCCACCCACTGATGTCGCTAAGTTCCCTTAACATACCCCTCTCCTGCCCTCTCTTAACCAAATCAAGAGGGCACCTGGTTGTCTGGGTCTGCAGAAAAGGAGGGAGGTCCTGAACTGCTCCAAATGTCTTTCCCTCCTTTGAAGACCAGTTTGGCTTCTCTCCCCCATCCTGTTTCACCATCTGCTGAGGCAGAGCTCCTCTACCAGGCACTTCCTTTTGTTCATCCCAGGCCACTTCACACCTCATTAAGACAGCCTGGCCAGGCTGCTAGAGGCTGACCAATCAGAAAAGAGCACTACAGAGCTGAAACTGGTAACTTTTAGGAATAGTTCTAAAACTTTTCCCCTGAACTAGTTATAGTAAATCCAACATTGGCAAGTTGTTGCATTTATTATAACAATTGGTTTGAGACTAAACTTGCCATATCTAGCTCCTTTGGAGACTTTGGGCCAGATGTATTAAAGGGTTTTACCCATTCTGTGTCTATGGGAAAATGCGTTGGTACATATGGCCCTTTATTAATTAAAATAAAGACTCACCATTTTAGCCTATGGTGCTTTTATGCTACAAAGAGAGAAAAACAAATTTGGCTCTTTTCCCTCACCAGGGACCTTATAAACACATTTTATAACGTCCCTGCTTATAGTTAAACTGCACCCAACCCTGGGGGCACGCAGGGCACACCTTAGGGGTGACATATGCAAAAATAAGGTGGTTTAAGACTTTGGAAGTATTTTTAATTCCAAAGTCACATATGCATGTAACTTTAATTTAAAAGCAGCCAGCAAGGAGGACTGCCCTTAAAATGACCCTGGGCACCTCAGCAGTGCACCTATGGGTGTACCATCTATGGGGAGCCCTTAAACCTATATGTCCTACCATAGACTAGGGACATACAGGTAGGTTGACATAGGCAACTATAATTAGCCAAATTTGCATACTTATTTTACACAGAGCACAGGCCCTGGGACTGGTTAGCATCAGAGTCAGGAAACACCAGGAAAAAGTGAAAATGGGGACAAAAAGTTAAAGGGGTTCTGCAATTGGCCCACTTTTCTCACACATGTTTATTAACATTTTAGGATCTTCAAAATGCAAAACAGGGTGCTTCACATACTTTTGTTTTTCCACCAGAAAGCGTACTCTGTGTTTATTGGTACAGTTGCTTAAATTTGTATAATCTGCTTTTTGTTCCTAATTTTTTTTAAAAATCATGAATTCTTTTCTAACTGTCCCTACGCGTAAAATCTGGTTTTGTAGAAATTCTCAAAACTTGGCATGATTTTTATCAACAATGAAAATAATAGACATTATAAAAATTATTTTTGAGTTTGGTGGTTTACTAATCTTAAGTGTTAATTAATATACCCGTAAGTGATGTAACTTTATATACACCTTTTAATAAATGAGCGGCATGGCTAGCCGCAAAAGATGCCTGAAGCATAATCCCAAGTGCTCGGGACCCAGGCCTGATAATCCATTTCTAATCCCCCGCATTGACACCATCTTGATCCACAGTGAGTAGCTTTGCACCCCTGCAGTGCGCAACAGTTCTGTGCTACCCCTGGATACTTTTCCTGGCTACCAGGAGCGTGGCTGCTGGGCAGTTTCAACTGGGTTCTGGCGGCCATCTGATGACCAGCATACAACAAGTGGGGGTCGGCGTGGGCCAGGGCTAGAGTAGATGCTCATCGTTGGGCGAAGGCTCCCCCAGGTTCTGGGGATTGCTACTTCCCCCTTGGTCATCCCAATGTGCCCCGGATTGGAGTGCAGTGACATTGGGGGATACCACATGTGCTGATGCTGTGATGGAGTGTAGGCTGTGGCCCACTGTGGCTGTGTGCCACATCGTCAGCATTGTCGGAGAGGAGTCCCCCCATGCAGAGAGTGGAGTTGCTATACTACCCTGCATTGTGGGACTGTGTGGAGGCCCTGATGATATCATGACCACCTGCTGGGAGATGGGAAGTGGTGCTGTGTCCCAAAGCCATTAGGTGAGTTCTACCAGGCGATGAGGTGTGCTGCACCGTCGGACGGCCTGGGTTCACCTGGGGTGACCTGTTATGGCAGAATAATACTGGACTCTCTAACTTTGGCTACCAGGGGCCACCCTGGGGTCAATGTTGCTGTTACAGCCCCGGGCTTACCTGTGCATTTGGTGCCCTCGATTCCTTTTTCCCCTGTATATCCGACTGGTGGAGTGGCTGGTAACTCCCCTCACTTCAATCCCGACATTAATATTTTGGAAGGGCTGGGTGTCCTGTCTAGTCCCCTTCCCTGATGCCCTTCCTGCTTGTTCAGACTTGAAGAACCTGGTCTGGTCCCAACCAGTTTGACTTACTCTGCTGTGCCTGTTCGTATTGGACCAAAAAATTGATTGTTGATAGATTTAGACTTACTGGAATATACAGCGCAATGCATATCAATGTTTCCTAAATGGGCGACAGTGAACTGATGATGCCCCACCCCCCACCTTAATACACTGGGTACTGGCATATTTAATACTGACTTTGGGAGTTTAGACTCAGGTAATGCATCCAAGTGTGACATCCATGGCTGAATCTGTTTCTGTGCTTCCTTTTGCCTCTTCCCTCTCCCTTGTTGACTTCTACTTTTCTGTCAGGTGTGTGTGTTGTAGCACCACGGTACCCAACACTAGATCTGCTCATTGGGAGCAAATGTCATCCAAACAACAAAATAGTTTGCACCAAGACTACTACAAGTGGCCAACAGACCCTATCCCATTCCTGATTCACTCCCTCAGAGGGCACCTTCACCCCAACCCAAAACCTGGAGGACTGTATTCCCTCCACAAATTTAAATCCACAAATGGACAAGTTAGACCTCATACACCAAGAAATATGTGATTCCAGAATCTCGCTTGAACCACAACTAGGGCCATTACAGCAGACATCACTCAGAGAACCAAAGACAACCAGAGCAAACTAGCCAAGAAAGTAAAATCTAATGAACAATAGTTGTTTGATCTTTCTCCGGTACAAACCGGCCATACCGGGCAGATTACGCAATCGTGTAAACAAGTAGAATACCTGCAAGATTGAGTAGAAGATACAGAAGGATGGTCCTGCAGGAATAATATTGGTATATTAAGCATACCAGAGGGGATAAGGGCCTATATCCCACCCAATTTATAGAGGACTGGTTGAAGTAATTACCGGCACCACCAGAGCTTTCACATTTGTTTGTGGTAGTGAGAGCTCACAGAGTGCCCACGAGGAAACCAATACCTGGGGCACAACCACACCCCATGGTGGCCAAAATCCTGAACTTTAGGGATCACAACACACTAATATGCCTGGCCTGGTAAAAAGCACCGCTCCAACTGGCAAAGTTTAATTATTTCTGGACTACACACTGGTTATGCAGCACAAGAAAAGTTTGCTCGCCTGTTGCCTAAAATATGCAGCTTCCACTATGCAGCAGGCCTTGGAGGGCTATCGGAAGATGATATGCTCAGCTAATTTCTCAAAACTATCTAAGAAACCCAGCAGCTCGAGCTCTTTGCATGGTAGTGAATCTGACTCAGACTCAGTTAGTAGTATGTCTCTATTTTCCACGGTTACTCTGCAGATGTCACATGATCAGCTAATCGAAGGTGAATGAATGGAGCACTGCCTTGTTGCCATCCTCCTGGTGAACTCAAGATGATAGAAAGCAATGGAACTGGGTATGGGGGGCAGTTGAGGCTGGGACTGTGCTCTTATGTTGCTATTTAACTAATATCTGTTGATATTTTGTGCCCTCTAATCCTCATTCATAGGCTGTTCTACACATGTAATATCTACATGTTACTATGAGAGGGGAATTTTGATTTGCCACATCTACATCTATTAACTGGGCACGGGGTCTGGTGCCCTGGATACAAGATAAAAGCGATTCCCTAATTGTTTTTGTTTTTTGTTTGTTTGGGTTTTGCATACTAGCATTTTTGCCTTGACTGGTGCTAGCCCCCCCCCTAAGCAGAGGCACTGTTTTATCATTGTCAGATACAAACTGCTTATTGATATAGTTTGGTCCATATAGTAGTTACAAATGGGCAGAGTATTTGTTTTGTTTCATGTTTTCAATGTCATGGGGATGGCTTTATGTAATCTACCACTGTCACCAATTATTGAGACAGGAGGCGAAAGGTCACATGACCATGGAACCAAGGGTTGGGGGTGGGACTGGTTGATTCCTATAACAGATGGCATGCTCATTCAATAAATATATTAAAGGCATAGAATACTTGCACAACTGAATAGACCTAATGCACATATAGTATTTCTTCAGGAAATGCACCTCACCACACACGAAGCACAGAAAATGTGGAAGAAATGGCAAGGGCTAATGTTTCCTACATCCTATTCTGCATTTGCGTGGGGCACAGCAATATGGCTACAAGTCAGTGTCCCCTTCAAGTTGCAGGAACCCAGGATAGATAAACAGGGTTGTTATGTACTACTGAGGGGTCAACTGGATGGAGAACCCATAATATTAGGAAGTATATATGTTCCGAATATAGAACAAGATGCATACTGGCCCAACTCTCCTTGATACTGGCAGATTGCACAATTTATCCCTGGGTACTGGGTGGTTATTTTAACACCATCATTGATACTACCCTAGACCAATCTCAACCCCCCTTGCTGGGAGCTACATCAGTGACACTAAAGAATTGGATGAATGGTTGGGACATGTTCGATTCATGTCCTGAATTCCAGGTTGGATAGGTTCGTATGCCCAGCACATCTCCTATCCTCTTTAAAAGCCACTACGTACAGCTGGGGAAAACACTTTCTGATCACAACCCCCTGGAACTGATGCTTTCTTGGGGCTGTATTTTGACCCTGACCAAACCTGGCAACTGCAGTCGTCTCAACTAGTAGATGCAGTGTTCAGAGAAAAATTGGCTACAACAATCAGTATGCATTTCACTTGCAATGAAGGTACCACCTTCTCACCTGCTAACAGAGCGGGAAGCCTTCTTGGTAGTAATTCGTGGTACCTCTATTGTGTCAGTGGTGGAGGTATGGCAGGAGATCAACCGGGAAATTAGTTACTTTGAAAAAAAACTGGGGACTTTGGAAGCAGCGGTCAAGGACGCTGAGGCCCTGGGTACTCTGCAAGAGGCTCGTATCGCACATGGTGATCTCCTCGAATGCCTCAGCCTCATAGACTATTGCGTTTGTGTACAGAGAACACTCTCGCAGGCAGACAAATCAGGGATACTCCTAGCGGGTGTAATTTGTCCATTTCGAAACCCCACCAAGATACTGTCCGTAATCGATTCACCAATAAAGCCTTTGAAGATTATTATACTACCTTGTATACTTCCCTGGAACCCCAGACCCTGTAGAAATTCATACTTTTCTAGATCAGATCCCACTGGCTGAGGACAATGAGACCCTCAAGGCTCATATCACGGATATCGAAATTCGGGGGCAATAAAAGACCTTGCTTCGAATAAAACATCCTGGTCGGATGGGCTACCAGCCATGTTTTATTCCACTTTTACAGTTTGGCTGGCCCCTAGGTTGGAAAAACTCTACTGGTACTAGATACTAGATACTGGTACGCTTCCGCCTTCTACAAGGGAGGCATTTGTTACCTGTTTGTTATAGCCTAGTAAGCCCGCCCCACAGAACTCTCCTCATATCAATCCCTGTCTATTCTGAAAACAGAATATAAAATCTTAAGTAAAATCCTAGCCCGTGGGATGCTCCCTCTGCTTCCACACCTATTGCATATAGATCAATGTGGTTTTGTTCCTCTGCACAACACCACTTTAAATATACGCTGTGTTAGAAATGGGGTTTCTGGTTGGCTAGGGTATGCACCTCAGCCAGGCAGAACTTACCCACTCTAGTAAGGGCAAGGGAGTTACACGTCTAAGATAACCCCTGCTCACCCCCTTGGTAGCTTGGCACGAGCAGTCAGGCTTAACCTGGAGGCAATGTGTAAAGCGTTTGCTCAACGCACACAACACATGTGATGCAATATCTCCATCACAAAGGAAATATGAAATATGAAAATATACTGTATTGTACACAAGGCAATTATCAGACCAAACATCACATATCAGTACTATCCTGCTACCTTAGCAGTTGTCAGAACGTTACACATTAGTTACTCTGCAACCTAGCAGTAGTCACACGTAACACACAGGTTACTCAGTATTCTGCAACATAAGCAGTAGTCAGGAAAACACGTTATTACATCACAGCACTTGTCATAAGAATATCATAAAATGGCCATAGTAGGAACATTAGAAAACATATGGCAAGTTAGAAAAACATATTAGCAAGCATGTCCATAAAAGGAACATTTGCACACATATGTAAAAACATCAAACGCAGGTAAGTAATATATGAATCAAACAAAAGTCTGTAGAAAGAACTTTGGATTGCAACTATATTGGTCCTTTAAACAGTACCTGATTGGATGAAGGCACCTCCAGTGCCTAGAAGGCGAACAATGGGGCCCCCGTCGCTCCTATGCGCAAAACGGGGGCCTCCCTTATACTCTGGGGTCAGAGGAGGGCGACATGCACCTACTCTCTTTTACAGACAGGCCCCTCCGGAGACCGTGATTACTGGGGGCCCCCCAGGGCCTCAACCGGCCCTCACGAGGGGGGCAAAAGCCAGCAAAAACAACTTAGGGCAGGAGGGGGGCACCATGCACCCCCTCTGGTTTAATGACTGGCCCCTCCCGGGACCCGCGATCTCTGGGGGGCCCCCCGGGCCTCCACTGGCCCTTCCACCAAGGGGGGGCCACAATAATGCCCGTTTTACCTAACAGCAGAAAAGGAGTGTCCTGCTCCTAACGCAGAGGCCAGGGGGAAGGGGGCACTCCCTGCGCCTTCCCCTGGTCCTGCCGTGAAGCCACAAGAAGATCGGACCCCTCCTGGGGCCCGAGCAGACACTCGCCTGCACCCGATGCGGTGCGCGAGTGTTCTTCCAGCTTCCCGGGCCACTGCAGTGATCTTATTTAAAGGGGCAGAATGCAGCCAGGAGCCTACGAGCTCCCAAGACTCCATAAGCGCTCTGCAAACCATGGAGAAGCACCCCTCGTGAAGAAATGGATGCAGGGGTCAGGGGCCACAGCACCCTGCCCCTGGGGAGAAGAATCTTAAGACAAGGTCCTCAGGTGGAGGGCCCAGCTACAGGCCAGCACGAGGGAAAGGCAGCAAGTGGCAAGTCCTTCACAGTGACCAGGTAGGTCACAGGTCAGCACAGCAGCAGCAGTCCATGGCGGTTCCTGGTGAGTCCTTTCAGCCTTTGGTGTCCAGTTCCAAGATGATTCCAAGAGTCTCCAAATTGTGGGGAAAATTCCCCTGTACTTATAGTCAGTTCTTACAGTGTTTTACAATGGTAGGGAGAGGAGGTTCCAGCCAGTTACAACTGGTTCTGGGAGTGCCCCCTCTCTCCTTTCAGCACAGGCTCCAAACATCAGGGGGGGGGGTTAACAACCCTATTGTGTGAGGCCAGGGCACAGTCTTCACAAATGCAGGTGTGCCCCGCCTCTCCCTTCTCTCAGCCCAGGAAGACTATTCAGTATGCAGATGCACCTCTGTGACACCTCCACCCTCCCTGTGTACAGGCTGTCTGAAAAGTATGCACAAAGCCCCAACTGTCACTCTGCCCAGACGTTGATTGGAGTCAAGCTGCAAAACACCAGAGTCATAAGCACAGATAAAATCGCACTTTCTAGACGTGGCATTTCTGTGATAGTAATAAAAAATACACCCACACCAGTAAGCAGCGTTTATTATCACCATCACAACCATACCAAACACGCCTACGCTACCCCTCATAAATCAGACAATACCCCTTACACATAAGGCAGGGCATTTCTAATGCAATCCTATGAGAAGGCAGCACTCACAGCAGTGAGACACCAAGTTAGGCTGTTTGTCACTACTAGGACAGGCCACGCAATATGGCACATGTCCTGCCTTTCTACATACATGGCACCCTTCCCATAGGGCTACGGCGTACCTTAGGGGTGACTTACATGTAGTAAAAGGGGAGTTCTGGGCCTGGCAAGTAAATTTAGATGCCAGGTCCCTGTGGCAGAAAACTGTGCACACAGGCCCTGCGCTAGCAGGCCTGAGACAGGTTTGAAAGTCTACTTCAGTGGGTGGCGCAAGCAGCGCTGCAGGCCCACTAGTAGTATTTAATTTAAAGGCCCTGGGTATAGAGATACCACTGTACAATGGACTTATAGGTAAATTAAATATGCCAATTAGGTATAAGCCAATCCTACCAACTTTAGATGGGAGAGCACCTTCACTTTAGCACTGGTCAGCAGTGATAAAGTGCTCAGAGTCCCAGAGCCAACAGCGAGAGGTCAGAAAACCAGGAGGAAGGAGGCAAAAAGTCTAGGGATGACCCTGCGTAAGGCAAAAAGTCTAACACGCTGGCTCTTCAGTGTGATGGAATTGGCATGTGAGATCTACCCACATGTGGGTTGCCTATCCTTAGATGTGCGCCAAGCTTTGGATACTCTGGAATGGGATTTTATGTTGGGAGCCTTGGCCAAATGTGGTGTACCCCAGGTTTACATCCAGTGGGTACATGTCCTTTATACACAACCTATGCAGAGAGCCAAAACTGGTGCCGTTATTTTGCAATCATACAATGGACATTGTGGGACCAGACAGGGTTGCCTTCTGTCCCCCCTAATGTTTGTGTTTGCAATCAAACCTATGGCACCTCGACTGTGACAAAGCTCTCCCAGTTGGGGCATCTCTATAGGCCATATGATACATTCTATATCTCTGTATGCTGATGATATAAACCTTTAAATTAGAAACCTCCGCATGCAACTGGATGAGATTACCCAGCTATTGGACACTTTTGGTAGATTGTCCAGCTTACACATTAATGTGGATAAATCCTGTGCTTTTTTCTTCTCCAATACGTTGGTACATCCCACACTACAATTTGGTCAGTCGATTTTCCAGGGTCCACCATCCACATTTAGATACTTGGGAGTACAGATATATCGGGAACTTGCAGATCTATTGGATGGGAACCTCTTCCAAATCATGAATTACCTTAAAGCACAAATCACTTTCTGTGCTACTGTACCGTTGTGGGTAGCAGGTCACCTTTCCATTTGCTAAAATAGTTATGCGGCCAAGTTTATAATATTTCTTTATGAATCCTAGTGATAATACTTGCCTCGGTGTTTTGATTGTTGAACAGCATGCTGGTTGCATTGGCCTGGGTATCGGGGCATTGTAGAATTGGATTCTCAAGGCTGCAGTTGCCATTGGATGGTGGTGGAGTAGGGGACCCAGATTTGAAGGCATATTCTGTGGCGGGACAATTGCAGTGGCTATCTTACTGACTTATCTGAAATTGGGTGCGCATTGGAGCACCTGGCCACGGGCTGACTGCATAGTCTACTATGTCCAGGTGGGAAGTGGCCCCGAAAAATGCCCATGCTACTGCACATAGCCCTAACTTATTGTAAAATGGCTCAAAGGTATACTGCTCCCATACTTCCCTAAGCATCAAATGTTCAATTAGAAGGGTAACTCATTGCTTCTGGGATTTTAACATCACAATGACTCGTTGCTTGGGAAGACGGGACTTAATTGACATTAGGCTCACTGTTCCACGATGGTGCTCTAATGCCACATGCAGACTTTGTGTGTACACATGACCTCCCTTCTTTTCGCTTCCTAATACATATGAGAATTGTTCGTTATATGCAACAGCATTTTGCCCCAGATAGATGTGAACCACCTACACACAAACTACTGCAGGCTCTACACCTCATGGGAAATGGTAGCTACCTGGCCTGTTGATTATATCATGGGACCAGGGCTCATTCTGGGGCATCCCTTCAGACACTAAAACATAGAGGGAAAGAAGATCTGACTCTTAATTTCTTTGATCGAGACTAGACCTAATTCATAGAATATCCCAAATGTGCCTTGCGTAATGCAGGATTCAAACTGATGCAACTATATATATTGCACAGGGAATACTTAACCCCATATAGAATCAATATAATATTTGCCATCAGCACAATGGTATGCCCCTACTGTAAGAATCCCGATGTTGATTTTTTACATATGATATGGGCTTGCCCCTCACTTGCCCCCTACTGGTTGGATGTGGCTTTGGTTCTGACTGGGGACATGGATATCCTCCAATGGAATGCCCCCGAACAATGACTTATGGGCTTACACCCCAGTCCACGGGATCTAAAATGGCGCCAAGATTTGCTAATATAGCCCTACTGCTAGCAAAGGGCTTGTTAACTAGAAAATGGAAATCCCAAAGAGCTCCCCAGTTGTCCATATGGCGGAAGAGAGCTGCCCTACGCCGTGAGGAATATGGGGCCTTCGCAGACAGCCTATTTCTATGACATGGGGTGCAGTATTGGAGGCCTTTAAGGCAAATGACTCAGATCCCGACACAGAGTTGAATACCGTCCCTGATGTGCCTCTGTAATTGGTTTGTTTCGCCCTCGCTCCGAGGCCCCCTTCCTTCATGTTTATTCACTTACCTAACACATTGAGACCTCCTGCATATGTCTCTTAATAGTATGATTACACACAAATGTACTCCTTCAAGTGACAAGTTTTTTCAAGTTAATAAGGGGAGGGAATGTTATGGGTTCAGATACTGCTACATATGGATGGTTGAATAACAGTCTGTATCTACATACAGTACTCTGTTAAATGACAAAAATATACATCTTGTACTGTAAATGATAATGATTTATTCATGTGAATTGATACTAATTGCATAAAAAAATTTCTGAGAAAGAAAACCCAATAAAATGTGCGTTGAAAAAATACACATTTTAATATATATGTCAGTATTTTCAGTGGTTTTGTGATGTCATTGTGACGTCTTTGTGAATCTCTAGTGACCCAAAAGTAAAGAGATTTGATGGGCTAAAACAGATTTTGGGGGTCATTCTGACTCCCGCCGGGCAAAATACCGTGCCGCCCGCCAGCCCAGGGGAAACCGTCCTTCCCACGATGAAGCCGGCTCGTAATCGAGCCGGCGGAGTAGGAAGGTGCGACGGGTGCTACTGCACCCATCGCATATTTCACTGTCTGCTAAGCAGACAGTGAAATACAAGCGGGCCCTCTTACAGGGGCCCCTGCAGTGCCCATGCCATTGGCATGGGCAATGTAGGGTCCCCCAGGGGCCCCGCGACACCCCCTACCGCCATCCTGTTCCTGGCGGGCGAACCGCCAGGAACAGGATGGCGGTAGGGGGTGTCAGAATCCCCTCGGCGGCGCAGCAAGCTGCGCCGCCTTGGAGGATTCCAACGGGCAGTGGTAAACCGGCGGGAGACCGCCGGTTTACCCTTTCTGACCGCGGCTGAACCGCCGCGGTCAGAATGCCCTCGGGAGCACCGCCAGCCTGTTGGCGGTGCTCCCGTGGTCGGTGGCCCTGGCGGCCACCGGTCGCCAGGGTCAGAATGACCCCCTTTATGTCTAAAGAGTGGAATTCCCCTCTCACCTTTCTTATCTTTTGTGTGTAGCTATCAGCTTTCACACCTCCTTTAACACGTTCTAGCTACATTTTCTTTTGGGTGCTTTTTTGCATTTTGAAATGGCAGCTTCCACCTCTTCACAGGCCCCTGACCCTCAGGAGAATTATTCTAGCTCATCTGAAGATAAGCAGTCAAACACAAAGGAGAGCATTGCATAGAATTTGTTTAGCATTCCATCTGAAGAGATGGGTGTGGCACGACATGTGCGGTGCAACCTCTGTTCAAAAATCTTATCAAGAGGTACAGCTAAAAAATATAGCTGTGGCACCCCCTCAATGGTCAAACATTTGCAGTTCATTCAAGGCACTTGTTTAGAGCGGAGAAGAAACACAAGTCAGCATCTCAGCCAAAAACTGGAGAACTAAAAATAGGAGATAAATTTGCTGTCCCAGGAACCAAACCATTTCCTTCAGTTATTCTTGATCTCAGAAACATGGGCACTTTCTGTAGAAAGTGTAATAAAGTGCTTTCAGTTGGGGAGCAGTCATTTTCCTCAGTTTCAGCAGACAAATACAATTTGTTTCCATTGCTTGATCCATATGCACCAATTATGTGCATGTTATTTGTGTAGTTGTTTTATTCCATTTCATGATTTTTAAAATTAAAAAAAAAAAACCAAAATAAAAAAGAATTTGAAAAATAAAAAAAAGTTCCTGGCAAACAACAAAGAAGAGGTTCTTTTTTAGAACAACCTTATCTGGTTGAAAAAAAAATTAACTATGTTTTTTGTTCATATGCCTTTGTATGCACCTGTTAGTATCTCTCTGTATGTGTGTTTGTTTAAATGAATGTTTGAGTGATCGTGTATGTGTGACTACAAGAGGGAGTGGCTTCATGACTGGGTGTATGGGTGGGTGAGACACTATGTGAGTGGATGTATAAGTGAGTACGTGAGTGAATGTATTAGTGACCATGTTGGTGACTGAGTTGGTGTGTGATTAGCTTTATAGGTGAGTGAGTGAATGTGTGATTGGTACTCTGAGTTAGTGAGTGACTGTGTGAGTGACTGTCTGGGTGACTGAAATGGTGTGTTAGTAGGTGTATCATTGAGAAGTTGGCTGTGTCAGTGTTTGTATGGGTGACTGGGCGTGTGAGTGGTTGTATGGGTAAGTGAGTGGATGTGTGAGGGGCAGTATGGATAAGTGAGAGGTTGTGTGAATGTCTGGGTGAGAGGTTGTGTGATAGGCTGTATGGGTGAGTGACTGCATGCATGAGTGGCTATATGGGTATGTGTGTCTCTGAGTGACTATGTGATTGATAGTATGAGTGAGTGTATGGCTAAGTGATTGGTTGTAACAATGAGAGACATACTGTGTGAGTGGATGTATAAATGAGTGAGTGAATGTATCAGTGGCTATTTGGGTGAGTGAGTTGATGTTTCAGTAGCAGTATATATAAGTGAGTTCATGCATGATTGATAGTATGAATGAGTGTATAAGTGACTGTACGGTTGATTGTGTCAGTGGCTTTATGGTTCAATCAATGGGTGTGTGATGGCTGCATCTGTTACTGCATGTATAAATATGTGCTTGGGAGTGTCAATATGTCTGTCAGTGTGTTCCTGGGTACGTTAGCGTGTCTATCAGTGTGTGCTTGGGTATGTAATTTTTTCTATGATTGTGTGCCTGGGTATGTCTGTTTATGTGTTAGTGCATGTCTGAGTGTCAATGAATACAACAGTATATGACTGGATGTTTCAGTGCATACATCAGTGTGTTCCTGGTTGTGATAGTGTGTGCTTTTGTGTGTACCCAGCTGTGTCAGTGTCTGTATCAGTGTGTGCCTGGGTGTGTCAATGTATGCATAAGTGTATGCCTGGTTGTCTTAGTGTATGTCTCAATGTGTGCTTGAGCATGTCAGTGTATGCATTAATGTTTACATGTTTCCGTTATTGGATGGAATATATATGTTTAATGTGTAATTAGACACCTACATTACTGCGATAAATGGTTCCACTGCTGTTTAAAAAAAGAGAGAATACATAAATATTACTCAGTGTTATGTGTCACATGTATACACAACAATGTTTACGTTTTTGCAATGCAAAAGTTAAAGTTAATAATAATTAATTTGTAACAGTGTAAAGGAAGCACACATTTCATTTAAACATTTCATTTTCCCTTTTTTACTATTCTCAGCTTCTATAGTTTCACAACATAAATGATGTGTTGTGTAAATAGTAATCATTGAACAGTGGGGAAAAACAATCACATAGATTGTACACAAAAACCCAGAGCTGCACAGTTTGTCACTCTAAATTAGTAACAATATGCATCGCACTCAATACAAATATTTACCCAAGTGTTTTAGTTATACTTACTAACTAATTTAAATCACCCTATGGTTATGCTAAATGTTTGTTTTATTATCAGTTTTACAAGATAATTATTTTCTATAAAAGATACTAGTATATGGAAGGACTTATACAGACATCATCTCTGATAGGCCGTATGATGCATGAAAAAGTGAGAATAGATGAACTACAAGTACACTATGGGGGTCATTTCGACCTCAGCGGTCTTTTGACAAGACCGCCGAGCTGAAGACAGCCAGTGCCGTATTATGACTGCTGGCAGCCCTCTGTCCTTTTTCGGACAGAGAGCCGCCAGCAGCCATACTGGCGGGGAAGTGGAGGTGTTCTGTTGAGGGTGTGGTGGAGGCGGAGCAGCCCCCATGGATCCCGTCCCCTCCCGGAGGATCAACGGGCCAGGTAAGTTGATCGTCCGTTAGGGGATGGGGGTGGAGGGGTGTTGTGTACATGCATGGGGATGTGCGTGTGTGTATGTAGAGGGGGTGTGTGAGTGCGTGTATGCATGTGGAGGTGTTGTGTCTTTGGAAATGAGTGCGTGTTTGTCTGTATGTATGTCTGTGTGGATGTGTGCGTGTATGTCTGAATGTGGGTGTGTGCGTATGACTGTGTGTGTGGCTGTTGGCATGTATGTTGGTCTGTGTGCGGGTATGTGTGTTGGTGGTGCCTGCGTGCGTGTCGGGTGTGAATGTGTAATCTAATGTTGGGGGTAGGAGTAGGGAGGGGGGTCCTGCCACCTTTGGGGGTGGCAGGGGTGGTGGGGGGTGTAGGGGAAAGACTCGGGGTGGGGGTGGGGGGTGGGGGAGACCCCTATCAGTGCCAGGGAAGGAATTCCCTGGCACTGATAGTGCTCACCGCCATGGATTTCATGGCGGTTCCAAACCCCATGAAATCCATGGCGGTCAGCCGGGTCATGATACCGCCGGCGGTATTGTGACAACCGCAGGGCTGGAGACCCAGGTCTCCAGCCCAGCGGTCGGATCAGAGAAGTGGCGGTTGACCATGGCGGTAACCCCCATGGTCATAATTCCAAAAAGTTTACCGCCAGCCTGTTGGCGGTAAGACTGCCGCTTCTCCGCCTACCGCCACGGTTGTAATGAGGGCCTATGTCGCTTTTGCAATTGTAATGCTTCTTGAAATTTGGAAGGTTATGTTGCAATATTTCTTTGATTGTGATGTTCTTCTCATTGGATTGTGTCCATCTGGTTTTTACATTTTAGATTGGAAGGACAGTATCCTGAGGTAATAGTAACTGCTTTATAAAAGATAATAACTTTAGTAGGATTTCTTTCTCCACAATAGTTTTTTTTCTTGGGCTTTAGCTTGTAATGACTGTTTCCAATTTACTGGCATTTGCGCTGAGTTATTCAACCATTAACTGCATATCGCCATTTCAGTCTCCTTATATATACATCACGCTGGTAGGCTGTACGATGTCATAAATAGCTGTAGTAGAGAAATGACAAGTATATTATTTCATGTTCTCAGTTGTAGTCTTCCTTAAATCATAGGTTGAAGAACCGGAAGATAGGAATTGGATTGTTCCAAAGGTAGCTTTTTCTTCAATGTGAGGTTGTTGTCTTTACCTTCTGTACATCCAGGTGCATTTTTTTAAATAGATAGTATAGTGTCCAGATGTAATGGTTATTCCTTCATGGAAAATAATAGAGATCGTGCTGTACGTGTTTGCCGAAACAGAGATTTGTCTAGCTTGAAAATTTGTAATTTCTGTTCCAATTTAGTACCATCTGCTGTACATTGCTGTAGCATTAGGATAACATAATTACCTGTTTGTTGTATATGCAGTCTTGAAAGAAGATGTGATTGACAATTTCCACAGATATTATTCTGTGAAGCTTCTTTAAACAACCTGTCAAAACTAACAGTTGTGCAGTCCAGTATAGTTAGGTAAATACATTGTTGTGAATCTATTTGTTGTTTGAGATAGTGTCTCGTCTTCTAAGATGCCTAAGAAAACTATCAAGAATTCTTGTGCATCATCTTGAGAGGTTTGAGTGACGTGTACAGATCTAGTGCGCACATCTACAAGGTCTTGTATATGAGATACAGAATACATTTTAGCTCTATCAGTGCACAGGCATTTCAACAAAGCAAAAAGTGCAGAACACAATCTCTTCTCTTTTCTCTGTTCAGTTGCATTAACAACACGAGGTAAAGAGAACCGTGCATTGAGAACCACATTGGCATTGGCAGTTGACACCAGAGAGGTTTGACAGCTGGCAACCAACAATAATACCAGCATTGTCATTATTTTTCTCAAGAATTTTCCTCTTCCTTTCCCATACTTCTTCTCAATGACATCACTACCATCTTTAGAAAGCTTTCGCTTTGGCCCAGTAGTAGGTTTTTCATAAACTGGATAAACGTTTCTAAACCAGAGCATAAGCATTTCTCAATTGGATGTACTCTCTGACACAACTTTATTTGGCATTTACTTTACTGTGATCAAAGCCTACCAAATACAAACGGGCAATGTTCTAGCCTGGGATAAGGTTACATGTGACATTTTTTCCTTATACACAGTATTACTAATATTCATTAATGCTATATTTACACTGCTACCTTGAGATTTATGAATAGTTAAAGTATATGTGAGAAACACTGGGAACTGCTTCCTATGAACATACAAGTCTTTTACAAGCAAGAAAAGTAACACAGACCTTGCAATCTGTTCTGTTCCTTCAAGTTGATCAAATTTAATTGCTTGGTATTCAAACTCATTTATGTTATGAAACAAAACTTTACTCATGGCACCATAAACTAATCCTTCCACAACTTTTAAATTATGCGACAAAATAACAACATTTTTCAAACACATAAACACTTTTCTAATCTCGCTGTTCTGGAAACAGAACTGCAAAGAATCTAATTTGATTATAGTTTTTCAGTTAGTAGTACTGTCACCATGTGGTGTTCCATTTTATCAATTGTTGTGAGTTCCAAAATGTGTTCTTCTTCCAGCTGTAGTAATTGTTCATTAAAAGAGAAACATTCCTGAAGAGTAGGTACTAGGCAGACAATGGATTCCTCTTCTTCAATGAAATTGAACATTAGCTGCGCTGCTGACTTCATTGCAAGAAATCTTCTCTTTATAAGTCCACTTTCTGAGTAATATTTTCCCTCTTTTGTGAGAACTCCTACTCTAATTTCCTTAAAAACATTTCTATATTCCATGTCAGATGCTTGAGGCATATTCCTAAGTACTTCCTTGTATTGGAAGTTTAACCAAATGTTTATGTTTCCAATACTTCCGAAAGAATATGAAGTTTCTTCATATAGAAATGTCTTGAACACAGGCTGTCTGTTCACGAGGGTCAATTGTAGTAGATCACTGAATACAATTAGGTGCTTTCCACAAGTAGTACGTCAAACTCTGTGTTCAGAATATGTTGCATTCTCAAGTGGACAAAGGGCTACATTAAGGGGCATCTTTATACTTTTTGGTGCAAAACTGCAATAGCTCAGTTTTGCAAAAAAAAGTTTTGCACCGGCTTGCACCATTCTTGAGTGCCAGCCGGGCACCATATTTATGGAATGGCTCAAGTTGGTGCAAAGGGAAGGCTAGTGTGAAAAAAATGACGTTAGCCAGGTGGTGGTTGCGGTATGGGAGAAGGGGGTTTTGCGCCAAAAAATGACGTTAGGCAGGTTAGAGTAAAACAAAAAAAATACTCTAACCAGCCTAGTGTAATTTTCTGACGCAAACCATCCATTCCACATGACTCTTGTCTTAGAAAAGAAGGAGTCATGCCCACCAACCAAATGGCCAGCACAGGGGACCAGGGTCCCAGGGCATGGCCATTGCACCCAGTGCCATGTAGGGGGCGCCCATTTCAGGGCCCCCAATGGCACTGTAAAAAACAAATACTTACCTGTATTTACCTATATTTACCTTGGATAGGGTCCCCCATCCTCCACTGTCCCTCTGGTATGGGTGGGGGTGTCCCCGAGGCTTGGGGAGGGCACCTGTGAGCTTATTCCATGATGTTCCACCATGGAAATAGGCCCACAGGCCCCCGAACGACTGCTTCGACCCAGGTGTTAAATAATGGTGCAAAGCAAGCTTTGCACCATTATTTGACCCCTCCTGCCCCCGTGCGTGATTTTAGTATGGGTGGATAAATATGACACTGAGGCCAATGAGTCATTTTTTGCATGGGAACACCTACCTTGCATCTCATTGACGCAAGACAGGTTTCCACGTCCAAAAATGACTTTAACTCCATACCTTTAACGCTAGACGGGTCTAATGCAAAAGTATAAATATGGAGTTCATTTTGCATCGAATTTGCGTAAAAACAATGATGCAAATTCGGTGCACAACAAGTATAAATATGCCCCTAAGTTTGAAACCATGCTCATCTTATTGATAATTAAAAGTTTCAACTTCTTCAGTACTCTGAAAACTCCATGAAAAGCTTCACGGATAACTTTTGGTACTCCAGTTTGTTGTTAAAATTCAAAGGAGTTTATGCAAAGTAATTCCTTCAATGTTGTGTGCAGCTAATCCAGTTGGTGCTTTTACTACACACAACAGATTTGAATCTGTAGTTCTCTGTAGATAAGTGGTGAGAACTTCATTTAAAAAGCTTTTCCCAGTGCAAGTGTGACCGCTGATGTATAATGGTATTGGCTTAAATAATGAGCATTTACATTCAGTCTTCTTGTGAAGGGTTCCATGCTCTAGTTTCTCTTTTACCTCCATATATTTCTTTCTGGTCATAGTTCAGTTGTCTTGCTTGTTGCATTGCATGCTCCACCTCATCCATGGCTACTGCAGCTTCATTTTCAATTTTTGGTTGTCCAAGAGGATCTTGACCTAAGGGCCTGGACTTTGGCTTCTTTGTGAACTCTCATTTTCAATGTAATCATTTAACATTTTCTTGTAGTTGGGAAAGACTGAACACTGAAAGCTATCTCTCACAGCATTGAAAGAATCTTCATACCTGTCAAAGTGTCAGAGTAACTCCAATTCAGAACACCAAGGCTTGAACAGTTGCAGAAATACCAAATAGAAAAAACTCTCTTTTATTAGGAACTTGGAAACTCAGGGGCTGATTTAGATCCTGGTGGAGGGAATACTCCGTCACAAATGTGAGGGATATTGCATCCACCGTATTATGATTCCCATAGGAAATACTGTAATACGTTAAAATGGATATCTGTCACGTTTGAGATGGAGTAACTCCCTCCACTAGGATCTAATTCAGGCCCAAAGTTTTTTGTGGTTTATTAGACTTCCTTGTGTGTGTCGAACCAAACCACCATTGCAACCAACTACTGCATATTTCCCTTCATCCATGTTTTCTGTTATATTGTTTCTGTATCTATAGAGTTGAAATATCTCGTAAAGACACATGTTTTTAAGGTGTTGGCTCCTTCTTGGATAGTAGGTATACAACATATAGGCCCTCATTACAACCCAGGTGGTCGGTGTTAAAGCGGCTGTAATACCGCCAACAAGCTGGCGGTAACAAAAATTGAATCATCACCACGGTGGATCCAACACAGAAAGCCACTTTAACACTCTGACCGCCACGGCGATAGCAACAAACACCGCAGCGGTAACCGCCATCAGCCCAGCAGAATGTACCACCCACAGAATTACAACCCACCCATCCGCCAGCTTTTCCGGAGTGGTACCAATGCCATCAAAAGCACGGTGGAAACAGTACTTTAAAGGGAAACCACTCACCTCTCGACACTCCAGGAAGAACCAGGACGCCATGGAGCCTGAGCTGCAGGTCCTCCCCATGCTGGTGTATCTTCTCATAAACCAGGAGCACCAATGCTGGCGACGACGACCACGGTGAATACGGCACCTAGCATACAGCGGAGGGGAGGAGGAAAAAGAGGGTGACACACACACAACACCCCCACCCACACCCTCACCCCCAACACCACACACACACACACAGATGCAACAACATCACATATACACCCCGTAACCCTCAGGAATAATGCAAGGACAAAAGGAATGGAGTCAATTTAGTGTAATATTAGAAATCCGTTGAAACACGTACATGAATAAATGAACAGTATGTACAATATATACAATATATACAATATGAGGGACAATGTCCACAAAAAATAGTCTGTGGCCCACTGGGCCATAATACATAGGCCAAGCCCACACTTGACTCCTGCCTCAAAACAGAGAGAACACTGCAGGGGCATCAGGTCGAAAACACACAGGCACCTCAAGGGGACAGGGAAGGACGGGCACCTCAGCCGGAAAATGGTACAATGCCACTGTTCATTGAGGGGGCTACATGCCCACTACTTGGTCCTGGGGAGTGCAAAGCCACAGTTTCTCAAGTGGGTGGTTTGCCCACTGCTTGGTCCTGGGGAGTGCAAAGCCACAGTCTCTCAAGTGGGTGGGTTGCCCACTGCTTGATCCTGGGGAGTGCAAAGCCACAGTCTCTCTAGTGGGTGGTCCGCCTACTGCTCGGTCCTGGGGAGTGCAAAGCACAGTCTCTCAAGTGGGTGGTTGCCCACTGCTTGGTCCTGGGGAGTGTCAGGCCACAGTCTCTCAAGTGGGTGGCTCCTCCCCTGGTTCTGGAGGGGGCTTTGTGCCCAGTGTGCTTCATCCTGCCAAGGATAGGGTGAGTGGATACCTTCTCCCACTGGTTCTGGAGGGGGCTTTGTGCCCAGTGTGCTTCATCCCGGCAAGGAGGGGCTGAGTGGATGCCTTCTTCCACTGTTTCTGGAGGGGGCTTTGTGCCCGGTGATGCAGCACTTGGGGGGTGCCAGGTCACAGTCCCTCAACTGGGTGTCAGAGTCACAAGATTTGCAGTGGCCAGGATGCATGATACTCCATGGAGGCAGGGCTATAGTCCATCCGCCGGCGGCTACGGCTGCACAGTAGTGGTAGTGCCGGTGCTGGTGGGGGTGCTGCCAGTGGTGGGAGGAGGCTCCAGCCCTCCCCCTGCAGCCTCGGACGGCTGTTCACTGGGGCTGCTGCTGGCAGTGGTGCCACTTTCAGCAGTGCAGGTGGCGGTGCTTGCAGCGGGGCTAGCGGCGGTGCAGGTGGCAGTGCTGCCAGTGGTGCGGGGAGGCTGCAGCCCTTCCCCTGCAGCCTTGGACAGCTGCCCACTGGGGCTGCTGCTCCTGACATTAGTGGTGCTTGCAGCAGTGCAGGTAGCAGTGCTTGCTGCAGTGTTTGCGGCGGTGTTTGCGGCGGTGTTTGCAGCGGTGCAGGTGGCGGTGCTGGCCGCGGTGCAGGTGGCAGTGCTGGCGGTTGTGCTGGTAGCCACCAGGCCTTCACCTGCAGGGTCGGATGGCAGAAATTATGTGCCCCTTCCTGCCCTTGGCAGATGTTGGTGTCACCTTGGGTCTGGCAGCTGGAGTCTTTCACGTGGCCTTGCTGGGTGGTTGTGGCTCCTTCTCCTGTCCCCTTCTTGACCTTGCCAGGTGGCGGAATCTTCTTGGCAAGGGTTGGTGGCACACTGGCTGGGCTGACGGGTGCCTCCTTAGAGCCTCTGACAGCTGCAGAAACCACAGTATGACCCTTAGCTCCTCCTCTGAAAACCTGGGGTGTATTTGGGGTGCCATGGATGTGGTGTGAGTGGAATGTGTGAGGGTGTGTGGGGTGCTGTGTTGGGGTGTTTGCTGTGAGGTGCGTGGATGGTGTATGGGTGATGGTACTCTGTGGCTCAGATTGAGTGGGTGCCCCTGGCTTGTCTCTCTCTCAGTTATCAAACTTATTTTTTTCGTTGAAAGGGTTGTAGGTAATGTGGGTGGGTGTTTTATAGTGGTCTGAGTTGGTGGGTGTGGTGTGTGTATGTGTGTAGGGTGTGTGTATTTTGAATTGTCCAATGTGGTGTAGTTCTGTTAGTGTGTGTGTATTTTGAGTGTGGCGGTGTGTACTGCCAATGGTTTACTGCAATTGAAAGATGGCCACGGTGATTCGTGGGTCCTGATACTGTGGGCGTAGTTCTGTTGGCGTAACAGTGTAGGTTTTGGTACCACCAATTTATCATTGACCTTTGGGCTGGTGGACTTGTGTAGGTGTCTCTATAGTGGCAGATTTCTTTGTGTGGGTCATAATACCCGTAGTGGTATACCGCCCCGTTCACGGTATGTTGGCGGCCGTCAGCACGGCGGTAAGTGGCATTTACCGCCAGGGTTATAATGAGGGCCATATTTTTTACTATATCCGTATTTTCCAGGTCAGACTCTGCTAGGTACTGGTTTTTCGGCAAAGACTTCAAGACTCTGTTTCATGTGCTTGCAAGGCCTAGACTGACCCAAACAATTCTCTTTGACTCAAGTACAAGCTAGCTGATGTCAACCTGACACAACATTCAGAGGAACTTATCTCTCTATGTGAAAGCATTTTCAAGGTGAAGCTGTGCAATTCTTGGTTAGAGACTTTTCACCAAAAATCTCCTCCCACACCTCCTTCATGTCTGTCTTTTCTGATTTTGTGATGTAAGAAGTGACATAACGAGCAACAGTGATAGAGTTGTCTACAACAAATTGTACATCAATGTTCGCATTCCACATTTTCAGAATCACTGGATTGTAATCGTTAATGTACTTGGAGATCTCTGTTCTTCTCAGGTTGTATGTGTTTTTCAATGAGTTTTGTGTCAATCTATGTCGTACTGCCGATCAAATGCTGTTCACTCTTCCCTTGGAAATTACAGGTCCAATCCAAAGCAACACCTTGTATAAAATCTTCCTTTACATCGGTATTGTCAACAATAGTTTTTGCACATCTATATGTTTGAAGCTGTAGAAAATGGTGTTTGAGGCCTTTTTCATAATTGTCTTTGCAATGGCATATGTAACATTATGTTCTATGAAAGACAATATAGAGCCATCACTGCCTCTTCCAAAAATGTTTGCGTCTTTTATCCATAACAGTCTGTGAATATAAATAGAACCTCTTGCTAGCATTATTTACACTAACAGAAATCAGTAACTTCACCAAGAGGAGGAATTGCTTTGTTGCAAATAAAATACAGCATAGCTTGATACCAGTGGTAGAAATATCTGTAAACAATGACAGGATCCAAAGAGCAGAGTTTTCCTGCTGTTGTTATATTGATGTCCTTACTGTTTCAGTTTACTTCTCTTAAAACGTCAAGTAAGTCATCCCACTCATACTCTGCGCAACTGAGTGTGAAAAATCAAGTAGGAGTACCTAAGTTCCACAATACATTAGAGTTCTCTATGATGACTATACCAATATTCGCTGGGCCCATGTTGGCATGTCATCAAATAAATCAAATTACATTCCACCTTCATCCTTACCTTTTGCTAGGGTCCTCTTAATCCAATCTAGTTCACTTATACTCAAATGCTGGTATTGGTATTGGGTGGTCATCATACAGCCCACCTACTCCTGTTGGGAATAGTTATGGAAAACAGCGAGCCTCTAAACCTTTCTCCAACACACATTTTGGAGCTCTTTTTGTTTAATTCTTTTGATAGAGAACAGTAGCATCACCATAACTTCTTTAGAATGGAGTGGATGTATACTATAGTGTTCATATATTTCTTATGACTTCGGTCTAGCAGAATTTTCAGTCTGTCCACTTAATGGTAAAGTTTCATCATCCATGCAAGCTACATCTCTAGCTACATCAATATTCTTTGTAATAGCTATCATTTTGTTTGAGGTATAACATAGCTTTTTTACGTCATTGACATCCACTAACTCTTGCTGAATTTTTTTGTTTTTGGTAGGCACACAATTTACAAGAACTATATGTGGTTCACCAATATCTTTCTCTCTACACCCACAGTTTCATATTCTGTTTAAAACCTAAAGTTAAGTAGGCAATTCTTTCTTCAATGCCTTTCTGCAGCTCTGTCAGTGGTAGTTTTCCAGTTTTTGTTCCATACAAACTGTTGCTTGAAAAGGGTGTGTAGACTGTATGAAAATCGATTCATAAACATTCAATTTTGTAAGTTCTTCTGGTATTGAAACCAATTCTAACTTGGTACATATTGCTCAAAGGTGGCATTTTATTGTCCTCTAACCTATGATAGCAATATTTCCATACAATTTGGTATGTTGACAAGTCAAAGCATTCCTCTACAAATAAATATACAGAAAATTCTTGCTGCTTAGCTCTGTTTTCCTGTCTACATTTTGAGCATACAACAGCATTGCAAGTTTGATTTTTATAGTGAGTGTGTCAACAACAAACACAAACACAGTTTAGTTGCTCTAAAGAAACTGTGTTAAACTCTGCAATCTCAAAACAATACTAATACCTGTATTATGTTCCTCCATACCTCCAGTAACCAACTCCTAATTTTCACTAGACTGCTCTGCAGAAATAAAGAAACAAAACTGAACACCTAAATAAACTTTTTCTATCCCAACCATGTAGTAGAGCTATATTCATCTCTCCTAAACATAAGGCCAAAGTTTTCACAAAGTAAAGTCTCCTAACAAAATTTCTCATTTTAGAAGGATGCACAGCTAACATTCTAAAGTGATTAAAAGTGCTTCTGTACTCTTTCTTTGATAGACATGCCAGTGAATGGCCATGTCAATTTATATATTTCCTTATTTTACATGGATTTAATCCATGTAAAATTCAAGTTTTCTGTTTCAGATTTCCGCAAGGAAATTCTCTTAGAAAAGTTCTCAATATCTCATTTGCTTCCTGATGAATACTGCAAATACTGCTATAATTCCACTTGTATAGAGGGGCCTGTCTACACTGTCCTTGTACCACTTTAGCAATCACTTCCTCAATATTTCTAGGAACCATCTCCTCTTTTGCTATAGCAGTACCATCTTTCACCTCATATCATCAAGCAGTTGTTTCAACTACATGTGTACTCTTGGAAGTAGCTTTCTTCATTACAAAAGGCTCAGTACTTGATGTGTGCATCTATTCATCTCTGAAAAGTTTTCTCGAAATTACTTTTAATGACAAGTCTTTTTTTCTGGCTTCTTCTCTTCATGCACAACTCTTTTTTATCCAGTGTTCTGATTCTGTTGAGTATTAAAATTAACAGCTTCCTCTTCAGGGCAAAACCCTTATCGACTACGCTCTCTACATCTTGTTTTTGTTTCACTGTTTCTCTTTTCCTTTTATACTGCCTCGTACATCAGACAATATTATTTATTATCCTACTACGTAATATTCAGATTTCCTTTAATTGCTTCTGTCTTTTTGTTAGAATATCTCCTTTCTTCAAAGACCTATTACTTTTAACATAACTCACTTAATTTCCTTTCTAAACTGATTTTAAACATTGCTTTTTGTTTCCATTGTTGTGCTCACTTTGCATTTTTCTACAAACTATTTTAAGAAATGTATTAGTTTTCGTACTAGCAGCTTCTTTCCTTTAACTACACTCTCCGCATTGTGCCCCTTTTGTTTCTCAGTTGTAAGCAGTGGCAGTTGCAATGGGCTGGGGTGATGGTGGAGGAATGTCCATGGTGGAGTCCAGTCTATTGACATCACAGGTGCATTGTTCAAGGGGGCATAGGAAGTGGAGTAATGGCAGTAGAAGGTGGACAGGGTAACAGAGTGGGACAGAAGGGTGACAATCAGGAGAGTCTTATTTCCTGGCGGGCGTCTTGGCAATGTTCTCAGTCTTGTTCCTGGATCTCAGGGATCGGTTGCGGGGTGGTTCTCCTTCTGCAGGGGGTGGGGTGCTGGTGGCCTGTTGTTCCTGTGGCAGCACCTCCTGTCCACTAGCGCCGGCGGAGGTGGAGGGCTGTTCATCGTTCAGGCTAGTGTCAGGGGACCATTGGTGTGCCACTGTGTCCCTCTTGGTGTTGGCCATGTCTGCCAGCACACCTGCAATGGTGACCAGGGTGTTGTTAATGGACTTCATGTCCTCCCTTTCCTCAGTTTCTTTCTTCTTTCAGTTTTTTCAGCAATATAGGTGTGTGTATTTGACTACAGAGTTCTGGAAAAAAAAGCAAATCAATACATTTACTTCCTCATTATATACTACTAAATTACAGATTGTAACCATTAAAGTATGTACATAAACAGTAATGTCAGTATATTCTACCCACTATATGGATGGGTGTTCTTCTGCATGTGTTAACATACGAATCAGTGCACATCAAGATGCAATAGTCTATTTATCAATGCCTCCCTTGGTGCTCAGTGTATGCATCAGTGTTTGCTTGAGTATGTCAGTGTATGGACCAGTGTGTGTCTGGTTGTGTTAGTGTATGCCTGAGTTAGTGCCTGGATGTGTCAATGTATGCATAAGTGTCCTCCTGGGTGTATTACCATATGAATCAGTGTCTGCCTGGGTGTATTAGTGTATGTATTGAATGAATGAATGAATGAATGAAATAACATTTAAAAAGGGCAACATCCACCAATGAACTGCCTCTAAACACTTCCACACCTACCCCAAACCTTCAATATCAAGTTTTTTGGGAAAAAGCCAGGCTTTTAGGTTTTTCTTCTTTTTTTATCAGTGTCTGAGTGTATCAGTATATAGATCGTTGTATACATGGGTATCTCAGTGTGTGCATCAGTGTGTGCCTTGTGTGTTAGTGTTTGCATTTAGTGTACGCCTGGATGTGTTAGTCTATACATCAGTGTATACCTAGGTGTTTAATGTATTCATAAGTGTCTGTCTGTGTGTCATTGTATGCATCAGTGTATACCTTGATGTGCCAATGTATGCATCAGTGTGTGTCAGGGTGTGTTGTGTATGCATGAGTGTCTGCATGGATGTGTCAGTGTATGATCGTTTTTTGTCTACCTATCACACTTCATGCCTCAGTGTATAACTACGTGCAGTACTGTATGCATCAAAGTTTTTCTCTGTCTGTCTACACAACCATAACTGTATATCTGGGTGTGCTAGTCTATTGATCAGCATCTGTCTGGGTGTGTATCAGTGTGTGCCTAGATACATCAGTGCACACATGAGTATGTGCTTGACTGTCTCACCACATGCATCAATCTATGAGTGGGTGCACTACTGTATAAATCAATGTGTGTCTCAGTCTGTCTACACAGGCATCAGTGTATATGTGGACGTGTTAGTCTATTCATCAGTGTCTGCCTGGGTGTCTCAGTGTGTGCATCAGTATGTGCTTGAGTGTGTCAGTGTTTGGACCAATGTGTGCCTGGTTGTGTTAGTGCATGTATGAGTGTGAACCTGGATGTGTCAGTATATGCATAAGTGTCTTACCATATTCATCAATGTGTGCCTGGGTGTATCAATGTATGCATCAGTATGTGCCTGGGTATAGTAACAAATACATCAATGTATGTTTGAGTGTGTCAGCAGAGGCAGCGATGTCTGCCAGGGTGTATTATTGTATATATCAGTGTCTGCTTGAGTGTATCAGTATATGGATTAGTGTATACATGGGTATCACAGTATATGTATTAGTGTGTGCCTGGTGTGTTAGTGCATGATTTAGTGTCTGTCTGGATATATCAGTCTATACATCAGTGTAGAACTTGGTGTGCTTGTGTATTTGTAAGTGTCTGCCTGGGTGTGGCATTATATGCATCAGTGTATACCTGGGTGTGTCAGTATATGCATCAGAGTGTAGCTGGGTGTGTCAGTGTATGCATCAGTGTGTGCCAGGTTGTGTCACTGTATATATAATTGTGTTCCTGGAGCTGTTAGTGCATTGCTCAGTATGTTCGTGGGTGTGTCAGTGCATGCATGAGTGTCTGCCTGGGTACCTCAATGCATGCATCAGTGTCTGCCTGGGTGTGGTACTGTATACATCAATGTGTGCCTTGGTGTGTCAACACAGTCAGCAATGTATATCTGGGTGTGTTAGTCTGTTCATCAGTATTTGCCTGGGTGTGTTATTATATGCATCAGAGTATACCTGGTTGTGTCACTGTATGCATCAGTGTTTGCCTGGCTGGATCAGTTTAAACATAAGAGTATGCCTGGGTGTGTCAGTGTATGCATCAGTGTGCGGCTACCTATCCCACTGCATGCATCAGTATATAACTGGGTGCAATACAGAATGCATCAGTGTTTGTTCCGGTCTGTCTACATAGCCACCACTGTATATCTGAGTATGTTAGCCTAGTGATCAGTGTCTGCCCTGGAGTGTCAGTATATGTATCAGTGTGTGCCTGGCTGTGTCATTGTATGCATCACTGTCTGCCTGGCTATGTTAGTGTATGGAATAGTGTACTCCTGGGTGTGTCCGTTTGATCAAGAGTATCTGCCTGGTTCTGGCAGTGCATGCATCAGTGTGTGCCTGGCTGTGTTAGTGTATAGACAAGTGTGCCTGGGTGTGTTACAGTATGCATCAGTGTATGTCTGGGTGACTCTAGGTATGCTCTAGTGTGTGTTTGGGTGTGTTTATGTATGCATCATTCTGTGCCTAGATGTTTCACTGCATTGATCTGTATAAGCCTCACTATGTTACTGAATGCAACTCTGTATGCCTGGTTGTCTAAGGGCCTGATTTAGATATTGGCAGAATTGGTCCTGCTGTTGTCTTGCTGTCAGATTTCCCACCCGCCGCCATTGTAGTCTGCCAGCTCTAATTAGATGTTAACAGTTCCACAAACGAAAGTTCATCGACAAACCACCATCTCCACCAGCATTGTTTACCCATTTCGATGGCACCATGGGCAAAAGCAGGTGGCGGCAGTGCTCAATCACGATGTACCTTCCCGCCAACATTACTGTTGGCGGATTGGAAGGTATATAAATATGAAACCTACCTTTTTCAACTTTCCTCCTTTCTGACTGCCAGGCACCTGATCGTACAAGTCCTTTCTTTGCTGCTGCTACTGGACCATGATGAAAATAAACCACATTGTCACTGGAACCAAAGGTAAGTGACTGTTTTACTTGTCATCATCAGAATTCTGAATGTATATTAGCAATGGACTTGTGCATTTTTTCAAAACAAATTGTGCAAGCTATCGTACAATGATGGGCAATACATATGTGTGTGATGTGGTAGTTGGAAAAACTTAAAGAAACACACCTATCATTAACACTCACCAATCTGGTGCTTAACTACTTTCATGCCAATAGACAGCTACACTAAAAGTTATATCAATCCCTAAATTGAAATGTGTCCATACAGGTATGTGTAATCATTTTTCATAAACTACCTTATCATGTACATTAACAGTACACAGCACTGTAACTACAGCAATCCGGTATAATGTAGTATTTGTACTACACAATGCAACAAATGAGTATATACACAGAATGTACAACCAATGTTACCTGTAAACTTCAAACATGTTAGAGATGTATTAAGGTCACATGTCCCCCTGCCATGTGCAATTTCTGTTAAACATTAAGGGGGTCATTACAACATTGGCGGTAAAAGGTGCTTACCGCCGTGCAGAAGACCGCAAACACACCGCCGCGGCGACGGGAGCCCGCTACAGCTATTATGACACACATCACGGAATCCGCCGAAATTCAGACACCCACACAACACCGCCACACCAAAGGTCAGCGATAAACATGCGGAAACACATCCTCCACCTCCACGCCAACAGAAACATGCCCATGCCATTACGACCCACGAATCCATGTGGCGGTCTTTCAACCGCGGTATACCTTTGGCGATACACACCGCCGCGCTCAAAATACACACACAGCTCCAAAACACCGCCACATTGGACAATTCAAAATACACACACCTGATACACATACAAACAACACTCCCACACATCCAACACAATATAAAACACCCACCCACATCACCCACAAACCCCTACGACCCAAAATTAGAGAGAACGCCATAGAGAGACAGCACAGAATAGAGAACCCCATCACACAGAGGCACACTACACCATCACCCACACAACATCCACGCACAAAACACTACATACCACTACACTCACCACACTCATCAACACATACACCACCCCACACCTCACCCACACCACCCCATGTCACGCCAAAGACACCCCCGCTTCTCTGAGGAGGAGCTCAGGGTCATGGTGGAGGAAATCCTACGGGTAGAGCCACAGCTATTTTGCTCACAGGTACAGCACACATCCATAGCCAGGAAGATGGAGCTATGGCAAAGAATAGTGGACAGGGTCAACACAGTGGGACAGCACCCAAGAAATAGGGAGGACATCAGGAAGAGGTGGAACGACCTATGGGGGAAGGTGCGTTCCACGGTATCCAGGCACCACATCGCGGTACAGCGGACTGGCGGCGGACCCCCACCTCCTCCCCCACAACTAACAACATGGGAGGAGCAAGTCTTGACCATCTTGCATCCTGAGGGCCTCGCAGGAGTCGTTGGAGGAACGGACACTGGTAAGTCAAATCTTAACTATCATATCCCCCACCTTACCCGCATGCAATCACACACCCCCACCCTCACACCCTCCCCTATCACCCTAACTCCTCACTAATGTACCCATAACACCAACCACCCATCCCAACCCCAAGACCAGCATGACACAACTAAGCATGGATACCCATCACTAAAGCATGTCCACTGCACATACCCAGAACACCCCCCAACCATCAGCACACAAGCCCCCACACAGGAATGCTAGCACTGGGGTATACGCACACCCAACCATTGCACACCATGAAACACACACATGCAATAATCATGTACTTATCCCCCCGCAGGAACCCGAAGGAACGTCACCACAGCAGAGGGTCCAGACAACACCACTCCACCCCCAGAAGAGGCCCACAGTGACGACAGCAGCTCTGCCCTACTGGATCTTGATGACCAGCCCGGACCATCATGGGCCTCAGGACAGTCAGTTCCCCTTGCCCAGCCACAGCCCAATACCGAACTTCCACCCTCTGGTAACACCAGCACAGCACCCACCCACCGGGCCCATACCTCCCTACCCAGGACAGGTCAATCAGCGGTGTGTCCACCACTACAGGGCACCCAGGCTAACCCACCACCCCAACAACAACAGGGACCTGGGGGCAGTGGTAGTGGGCACACGGTCCAGGGAACGGAGGCACTGGAACACAGGGGAACTGGGAGGGCTGCTGTGCGACAGAGGGAGGACAGGCCAAGGGAACCTACTCTCAACGAGGCCCTCTCCTCCATCATGGGAGCATACCACCACTCCCAGGAGACGATGGCAACGGTCCTGGACAAGTTGCAGGAGAACCTGCGTCTGAGGGAGGAGCAGTATTTGGGGTTCAGGGAGGAGCTCAGGACCATCGTCTCCGCCCTGGGCACCATTGTAGGGGTGCTGACGGACATTCAAAAGACTTTGAGGGACACCGTGGCACTCCAAGGGTCCCTTTCCACTAGCCAAGACGATGAAATGCCCACCACCTCCGCCGGTGCTAGTGGACAAGACGCCCAGCCACAGGACCACCACACCAGCACCCCACCCCCTGCAGAAGGACAACCACCACGAAAGCAGTCCCTGAGATCCAGGAACAGGACAGAGCAAGATGGCAAGACCCCCACCAGGAAATAAGACTACCCTGGTTGTCCCCCCACTGTCCCACTTTGTTACCCTGTCCAGATTGGAACTGCCCCAGCTCCACTTCCAATGGCCAGATGTGCAATGTACCTGTGAGACTAATAGACTGGACTTTGCCATGGACATTCTTCCACCATAACCCATCCCGATTTCACAACCCCCCTTCATTTTTCTGCACGTAAATAAACACCCTTGAAACACTAATAAAACTGGAGTCAGTCTATGATTTTGAACTTTGTATTGTCAATTACAGTGTCAAAAAGGGTTACCCATTGGAAGGCCAACATACCAATGTCACACATCACAAGCCTTTCAAGGGTGCAAGCTGTTGACACGTAGGTTACCACATTTGTGAAACTGAAATGGAAGGGGACAACTCAATTAACAAATAGTGAGTGAAATGTAGGTACAGGATAGAGGTAGACGTGTGAAAGTTAATGTAATGTTAAACCTGAAAATGTACTCACCTGTGTCTCACTGGAAATATTGCTGTATGACTGACTCCCTGTTGTCGTTTTCGTCTTCCTCAGCTTCATCCTCATCACTGTCCACAGGCTCCACAGGCTCCACAGCTGCTACAACACCGTCATCTGGATCATCCCCATGCAGAAAAGGCACCTGGCATCGCAATGCCAAATTATGGAGCATGGAGCAGGTGATGATGATGTCACACACCTTCTTCGGTGAGTAGAATAGGGACCCACCTGTCATATGGAGGCACCTGAACCTGGCCTTCAGGAGGCCGAAGGTGCGTTCGATCACCCTCCTAGTCCGCCCATGGGCCTCATTGTACCTCTGCCCTGGTCCTGGGATTCCTCACTGGGGTCAATAGCCACGAAAGGTTGGGGTAACCAGAGTCCCCCAATAGCCATAAATGGTGCCTCTGGAGTTGACCCATCATATTAGGGATGCTGCTATTCCGCAGGATGTAGGCGTCATGCACAGAGCCAGGGAACATAGCATTTACCTGCGAGATATACTGGTCTGCCAAACAGACCATCTGGACATTCATTGAATGATAACTCTTCCTGTTCCTGTACACCTGTTCACTCCTCTGGGGGGGGGGAACCAGAGCTACATGGGTCCCATCAATAGCACCTATGACGTTGGGGATATGTCCAAGGGCATAGAAGTCACCTTTAACTGTAGGCAAATCCTCCACCTCAGGGAAAATGATGTATCTCCTTACGTGTTTCAGCAGGGCAGACAACACTCTGGACAAAACGTTGGAAAACATAGGCTGGGACATCCCTGATGCCATGGCCACAGTAGTCTGAAATGACCTACTTGCAAGGAAATGGAGCACTGACAGCACCTGCACGTCAGGGGGGATTCCAGTCGGATGGCGGATTGGTGACATCAGGTCTGGCTCCAACTGGGTACATAGTTCCTGGATTGTGGCACGGTCAATCCGGTAGGTCACGATCAAATGTCTTTCTTCCATTGTCAACAGGTCCACCAGCGGTCGGTACACCAGAGGATTCCGCCATCTTCTCATATGTCCCAGCTGACGGTGCCTAAGAAGGACAACAGCGAAGAACAGTCACTATTCCTCCAGGTATGTACCCACAGTTACACACAAGACTACACCACTCACAAAACCCCTTCCTGTATGTGTGTTGATTATAGGCCTAGCTATGTGTGACGCAGTAGTAAATGAAGCCATGTGGGCCCCTGAAATGGCGGCTGACTGACCTCTAAAATGGGACAATGGAATTGTGGGGTAACTGCGCTGGCGTTGGACACCGTCGCGGTAGGTGGTCGTAGAGCGCGGCGCAATGCTGCATTGGTTAACATTGGACCCTATGAGTCCCAGGAGCCAATGAACAGGTGCGCCGGCGGGGATGATGCGCCCCGCCGCGGATGTCACCGCCATTTTCTATCTCTTCAATCACTTGATACCTGACCTTCGACAGGAGAGGACCTACACTGCTAGTGCTGCTGTGACCTCGGTCTGGAAGCGACGATGGCTGCTGCGTCTGGGGAAAGGGCCCCTGCCTTCACTGCACAGGAGTTGGAGAAACTTGTGGATGGGGTCCTCCCCCAGTACATGCTACTCTACGGTCCTCCAGACCAACAGGTCAGTACACAGGGAGCATGTTGGATGGGCTATGCCTGGGTGGAGAGGGCTGGTTGGAAGAGAGAAGGGTGCAGAGTTCATAGAACATAAATGCATGGGAATGAATCGGCCACATGGCCAGAGTAGGGAGGGGGCCACTCACATTGATGTTGCAGTAGGTAATGACTGTTCCTCTTTCCTTGTGCATGCCATGTAGGTCAGCGCCCACCAGAAGAGGGACATTTGGCGTGCCATCGCCAAGGAAGTCCGGACCCTGGGGGCCCACCAGAGACGGGGCACCCACTGCCGTAAGAGATGGGAGGACATTCGCCGCTGCAGCAAGAAGACGGTGGAGGCTCAGCTGGGGATGCCCTCCCAACGTGGGAGGGGTGCCCGTCGCACCATGACCCCCCTGATGTTCCGGATCCTGGCGGTGGCCTACCCGGAGTTGGATGGGCGCTTAAGGACATCACAGCAGACACAAGGGGGTGAGTACAACCTCATTCTGTGGACTTTGCGTGCAGTGGAGGTGTCTGGGTGGGGGAGGTGGGCTGTGGGTGTCCCTAGGCCAGGGGGAGTTAGGTAGGCAAGGCCCCTCCGTAATGTAGGCCATGTGGCACTCTACCCCAGCTCAGAACAGTGGCAAGTTGATGTATAGTTGCCCCTTTGCCATCCATGTGCGCAGATTTCTACCATTGCCATGTAGGCCATATCCCAGAAATTGCATGTGCAGAGGGCAGGAGCACGGCGTAATGCATGGGGCTGCTGCGTCTGTCTTGTCCGCCAATGGTAGCGGTATGCCATTCACTAAAACTCTCTTTCTTCTGTCTCCCCCCCTTTTCCTGCTCTCCGTGTCCTTTTGTACATCAGCATCATCAGGCGGAGGTACAGTGGCACCGGAGCACGAGGGAGCTGCATCCCACATGGCCTTGGAGGGCCACACCACAGACTCTGAATGCACCAGTGCGACGGAGGGCGAGGGGAGCTTCACGTCGGCCACAGGATCAACAACCAGCGACACTGACTCGTCCGCCGATGTGAGATCCCCTGTGGTGGCGGCACCATCTGTGCGCCCCACTTCTACAGGTACAGCCGCCACCTCCCCTACCAGAACCGCCCTCCCAGCAGCCCCTCAGCGTTCGCCCCGTGCCCGCTGACCCAGGAGGGTGGGCATCACCTTCGCCCCAGGCACCTCAGGCCCTGCCCCTGTCACCCCTGCTGCCCTCAGTGAGGAGGCCATTGACCTCCTCAGGTCACTCACTGTTGGGCAGTCTACCATTGTGAATGCCATCCAGGGTGTAGAACGAGAGTTGCAACATGTTAATGCATTCCTGGAGGGCATTCATTCTGGTCAGGCTGTCCTTCAGCGAACCCTGCAATCTCTGGCCTCAGCATTGATGGCAGCCATTGTCCCTGTGTCCAGCGTCCCCCCTCCAACTTCCTCCACCCAGACCCAATCCCCTGTACCCCAGCCCATCCCAAGCACACCTACAGACCAGCATGCACACAAGTCAACACCCAAAAGTAGCTCAAGCAAACATGGGCACCACACACACCACAGGCACTCACACAAGCATCACACCCATACAGACACAGCAACATCCACTGTCTCCACTGTGTCCCCCTCCTCCTCTTCTCCCTTCTCCCTCCCAGTCTCGTCTACACACACACCTGCATGCACCACATCTACAGGCACTAGGACTCGCACCAGGACACCCAGCACCACAAGCCGCTCACCTGCACTCACCACCCCCACTGCCATTTACACGTCCCCTGTGTCCTCTCCCAGTGTGTCTGTGACACTCCCTCCCAAAGTACACAAACGCCGGCAATCACTCACCCAACATCCATCCAACTCACGACAGCCTCCAGTACCTGCACCTGCACCCAAAACACCTAAAGCGACACCTCCTACAACCACCTCCTCTTCCTCCACTCCCAGACCCCCTCCAACTACCCATCCCAGTGTCTGTCAGAAACTGTCCCTATGTCAAATTGACCTTTTTGCCCCCACCTCCCCCCTCCAATTCATCAGTCCCGTCGTAGCACCTCAGCCAAAAAGCCTCCAGTACCAGTGGTACGTGTTCCAGGTTTTTGGAGTGCACCGTCCACCAGGGCAGGCAGTAGGACCCGGAGCCAAGGCACTGTCAGCCCACCCCCTGTAAAGGCTCTGAAATTGGAGAGTGGATGACGGGATCGTGTCAAGACTCCTGGTGGGACTACAACTGAAATGGGATCGAAGGCCATTGGTGAGTCAGCTGTAACTCCAAAAAAGGTGGGGAAGGTCCCGAGGAAGTCTCCCCAGCTTGTTGTGAGTGTCACGGCGGAGAAGTGCGCCATCATTTCCGGCGGTCCAGACACAACCGCCAGCACCGTCGTTACTGGTCAGGAGACCACCGCCAGAGTCGCAGCCCAGGAGGGCCCAAGTATTGTTACTGGTCAGGAGACCACCGCCAGAGTCATAGCCCAGGAGGGCCCAAGTATCGTTACTGGTCAGGAGCCCACCTCCAGTGTCACAGCCCAGGAGGACCCAAGTATCGTTACTGGTCAGGAGACCACCGCCGGAGTCACAGCCCAGGAGGGCCCAAGTATCGTCACTGGTCAGGAGACCACCGCCGGAGTCACAGCCCAGGAGGGCCCAAGTATCGTCACTGGTCAGGAGACCACCGCCGGAGTCACAGCCCAGGAGGGCCCAATTATCGTCACTGGTCAGGAGACCACCACCGGAGTCACAGCCCAGGAGGGCCCACAGTTGCCATGTACCTGCCAAAGTATTGGGTTGCAATGTGGTTCCATCTCTGTCTGCCCTCATTTGCGATGCTTCTATCCCCAGGATGGCGGTGTGGTAGCTCTTGCTTCTCATCCTCCATGTCTGTGTCTTCAGGGGTGAGATGTAGTCCACGTCTGGTGGCAATGTTGTGTAGTATGGCACAGGCGGCAACTATCTTGCATGCTGTTTCTGGGGCATACTGGAGTGCTCCTCCACTTTTGTGGCGGCATCGGAATCTTGACTTTAACAAGCCAAAGGTCCTCTCAACTACAGTTCTGGTCTGCTGATGTGCAATGTTATATCGCCTCTCGTTCTGATTGCCAGGTGTTAGGTGTGGGGTGAGTATCCATGGTCTCAGGGCATATGCACTGTCACCTGTTTGACAAAAGAGGCAAATTTAGCAGGGCATCACAGGGATACACAGTGACTTGTATGTCAGGCTTCAGAGTGTAGTCACCAATACCTAATAGATATCCTTCTCCAAACTCCCCACGTTCTAGGCGTTGGTATATCCCACTGTGCCTGAATATGTATGAGTCATGTGTACTCCCTGGATATTTAGCTACAATGTCAGCAATGACATTATGGGCATCACATACCACCTGGATGTTTAGTGAGTGGGTACATTTCCTATTGCGGAACACATATTCCAGATTTGCAGGTGGACAAATTTGTATATGTGTCCCGTCCACACACCCTATTACATGGGGGAAGTTGGCAATTCTGTAGAAGTCCAACTTGGTGCTGTTCATTTCTGCCTCATTCCTGGGAAGGTACATATATCTGGACATGTGTGCGAGTATGGCATGTAGGAAACGTCTGAAGAATCATCAGAGGGCACTTTGGGATACCCCACCTGCCACTACAATCACCCCCTGATAGCTACCCAAGGCCAAGAGGTGCAGTGAGCATAGCACTTGCACATGTGTGGGGATGGCGCTGCCGCGCATAGTCTGTCATTCAAGATGAGGTTTCAGCAGTTCAATAATCTCTAAGATAACAGCACTGCTCAGTCTATATTTGTCATAAATCTCCTCCTCAGTTTGTTGAAATAGTGTCTGCCTGGTTCGGTAAATCCTTTCCTGTCTCTGCCTCCTCCTCCTCTGCTGGGCAGCCCGGACTCTCCTCCTCCATGCAATCACGTACAGTTCAGCCATTTTGAGTAGTCCTGATGCCTTCTGGGGACTCCTTTTATACTTTGGTTCTGGTTACCACCTGCTCTGAATCAGTGGTAATCTGGGTGTGCATAACGGGCTTTTTGCGACTAGTCGCAATTTGCGGCTGGCTTTTGCATATGGTTTGCGACTCGCAATTTGCGACTTCCTGATTGCAGGTTGCAAAATCAGGTCGCAAATTTTGCGACACGATGCTGGGTCGCATCGATATTTGGTGATCGGAAATGGGATTTTTGCATCCCATTTCAAATTTTGCGGGGTCGCAAATAGCGATGCGAGCCATTTCCGACTTGCAAAACGTTGCTACATCTGGGCCCTAGTGAGGAATCAGATAGAAAATGGCGGTCACGTCCGCTGCGGTGTACACCGTCACCACCGGCGCAGATCCCCTTTGGCCACTGTACTCCATAGAGCCCCATATTATCCAATGTGGAATTGCACGGCGGTCCAAGACCGCCTTCCGCCATGACGCCCAACGTCGGCGGAGTTACTTCACTTCCACCTGTCCCTACATACAGGACAGGCGGTCGCCATTTCATGGTGGCGGACAATGGTCATATCAACCTTACCTGTGTCACAGCCTAGATTAGCACATACCTTGCCATTGCAACTGTCCCATCACATAAATGCACTATGTACACTGAAGTTGTGGTTCCATTGTTCAAATTGTAACAGCCTACTAACTCTTGTGTCCCTTAGATACTTACTGCTGCAGATGAATATGAGGAGGAGGAGGAGGTATACCCCAGTGTACAGACCCCTTGTGGACTTGGCTACTCTTGAAGACAGGCACAATATACTCACCTATAGACTGGAAAGGGCCACTACTGAGCTAATAACTGACTAATAACTGAGCTGCGTGCCCAATGGGAGCCAGACCTGATATCTGCTATCCGTCATCCAACTGGGATCCCCCCTCTTGTGCAAGTGCTGTCAGTGCTCCATTTCCTGGCAACAGGTTCTTTCCAAGTGACAGTGGGCTTGGCAGCAGGAATGTCACAGCCAATGTTCTCAATCGTGCTGGCAAGAGATTTGTCTGCCCTGGTAAAACAAATGTGCAGCTACCTAGCTTTCCCCCAGGTGGAAGATTTGGCCATAGTGAAGGCTAGATTCTATGCAATGGGACATATCCCCAATATTATTGGGGAGATTGATGGAACACATATTGTGTTTGTCCCCCCAGCCAGAATGAACAGGTGTTCACGAATCGGAAGAGTTTCCACTCACTGAATGTCCGAATGGTGTGCCTGGCGGACCAGTACATCTCCCACGTCAATGCTAAGTATCTTGGGTCGGTGCATGACATCTTTGATCTGGGGAATAGCAGCATCCCAAATGTGATGGCCCAACTACAGAGGCACATGGTGTGGCTAATAGGTGAGCCATGGTCCCCACCCACTGTATGTTAGTGTATGCCTTCAGGTGTCATCCCTATAGCATTGTGTGAGGCTAAATGTTGTCCTGCAATACTTGCAGGTGAATCTGGCTACTCAAACCTATTGTGGCTGCTGACCCCTTTGAGGAATTACAGGGCAGGGGCTGAGGAGCGTTATAATGAGGCACAGGGGTGAACCAGAAGGATCATCGAGAGGACCTTCGGCCTCCTGAAGGCCAGGTTCAGGTACCTCCATCTCACAGGTGGATCCGTATGCTACCCACCAAGGAAGGTCTGCCAGATAGTAGTGGCATGCTGCATGTTGCACAACCTGGCCCTCAGACAGCATGTACCCTTTCTGCAGGAGGAAGAGACTGGAGATGCCCCTGTGGCAGCAGTAGACCCTGAGGACAGTGAGGATGAAGAGGCTGAGAAAGAGGATGAGGACATCAGAACATTAGTTATCCTTCAATACTTCCAATGACACACAGGTGAGACAGTGCAACTGACCATTCCTCTGACTATTGATGTATTGTGTGTTGCTGTAGCATCATGACATTAACATCCTTTGCATCTCAACTTATTGTCACCTATGGCTTGTCATTTTACAGATGTTGGGGATATCACAACTGTGTACTGATGTGCTGACTACAGACAGCTACAGGTCATTATTTCTATTCTCTCTCAGTGCTCGGATCATCTGCACTAGATGTGACTGTTTCCATAAATGCACATTTTCAAAAAATAAAATACTAGTAGTCAAGTTATGTTCAAGGGTATTTATTGTAGTGCTATGAAATTGAGGGAAAAGTGCAATGGAATGGCATAATAATAGAGCAAGGTCCAGGGTATTGTTCCAGTCTGTTTGTGGCACAGGTCCAGTGTCCAAGGGGCCATAGGAAGGGGAGCAAAGGCAGTTCAAAGTGGACAAGGTGACAGGATGGGACACAAGGGGGACAATCAGGAGGGTCTCATTTCCTGGTGGTGGTTTTGGCAAGTGTCTCTGACTTCTGTCTGTGTTACAGGGAACGTTTGCGGGGTGGTTCACCATCTGCAGGGGGAGGGGTGCTGGTGGCCTGTGGGTCCTGTGGCGGGCCTCCTGCCCACTAGCTGCAGCAGAGGTGGAGGGCTGGTCAATGCACTGCATAGTGGTAGGTGCGCACTGCTGTGCTGTTGCCTCCCTTATAATGTTGGCCATGTCTGCCAGCACCCCTGCTATTGAGATCAAGGTGGTGTTAATGGCTTGCAAGTCCTCCCTGATATCCTGATACTGTCCGTCCTGCAGCCTCCTGTTCTCCTGCACATTGTCAAGGATCTGGCCCATCGTGTCCTGGGAATGTTGGTAGGCTCCCAGGATCAGGATCTCGGTGAGTGCCTCCTGGAGAGTTGGTTCCCTGGGCCTGTCCTCTCCCTGGTGCACAGCAGGCCTCTCAGTGTCTCTGTTGGTCTGTGCCTCTGTCCCCTAAACTGTGTGCCCACTGCCCCCAGGTCCCTGATTGTCTTGGGTATGAGGTGTGGCCTGGGGTCCCTGTACAGGTGGGCACAGTGCTGATTGACGTGTCAGGGGGACAGAGGTGTTGGTACACTGGGTGTGTGCTGTGGTGTTGGATACTGATGGGGGAGGCTTTGTGGTGGACTGTGAGTGGGCTTGGGTGACCGACTGTCCAGTGGCCCCTGATGGGCCAGGTTGTTGGTCCAGATCCAGAAGTCCAGAGTTACTGCCATCACCAGGGGCATCTTCTGTTGGGAATTGGTTTGTCATGGCACCTCCTCTCCACTGACATTGGCTGGGGCACCTGTGGGGATGTAAGTGATGTATTATGCTTCATATCTGTGACATATTGTATATCCCTGGCTTCCCCTCTATCACTGGTGTTGCCCTGCCACCTTTTGCTTTTATATGGTGATGTCTTGTGTGATTCTTAGTTTCCCTGTGCTATGCATGCTTTAGTAATGGGTGACCATGCAGGGCTGGGAAGGGAGTCCATGCATTGGTATGGCATGCAGCGCTTGGCATTGGGGTTAGTCATATGTGTAGGTGCACTGTGTGGGATGGAGTGGAGTGATGTGAGTGAGGGTGAAGTGGTGAGATGGCATGCAGGTATGGGGGTGATAAGTGGTAAATGTTGACTTACCAGTGTCCAGTCCTCCGGCTACTCCAGCGAGTCCCTCAGGATGCAGCAGTGCCAAGACTTGTTCCTCCAATGCTGTGAGCTGTGCGGGAGGATGTGGGGGTCCACTGTATGGCGAGCTGGTGCCTTGCTGCCACGGAATGTACCTTCACCCGTAGATCATTCCACCTCTTTCTGATGTCGTCCCTTGTTCTTGTGTGCTGTCCCACAGCATTCACCCTGTCCACGATTCTCTGCCATGGCTCCATCTTCCTTGCAATAGATATCTGCTGTACCTGTGCTCCAAACAGCTGTGGCTCTACCCTGACAATTTCCTCCACCATGACTCTTAACTTCTCATCAGTGAAACGGCATTGCCTTTGTGGGGTGCATAGGTGTTGTTTGGTGTGTCTTGGTGAGAGTGTGTTGAGTAATGTGGTGCTGTGTGTGATGTGGGGTGCATGAGGGATGTATGGGTGTATGTTGTGTGTGTGTGTCTAGTTGTCTCTGTGCTGTTTGTTTCAATCTCCTGGCAGTAATTATTGTTTATAAAGGATTGTGGGTACTGGGGCTGTTTGTTTTATAGTGCTGTTGGTGGGTGGGTGTGGTGTGTGTATGAATGTCAGGTGTGTGTTTTTAATATTGGCCAATGTAGTGTTGTTTTGTATGTGGGTGTCCATTATGAGCGCGGCGGTATGTACTACCAATGGTTTCCCACTGTTGAATGTCCACTGTGGTGATTTGTGGTCATAATGTGATGGGCGTTGTTTTGTTGGCGTCACTTTAGCCCTGACCTTATGCTGGTGGATTTGTATATGTGGCAGTATTCTGTTGGATTGGTGTGTGTGTGTCATAATATGGCAAACAGATATTCGCCCCCGCAGCGGTATGTTGGCAGCCATCACTGCGGCGGTAAGCAGGATTTACCACCAATGTCACCATGAGGACCTAAATGTCATTTAACTCTAAAGTGTAATTTTCCCTGTGTAATGTATATTTGTGTATTATTAACACATATCATGTTAAGAGAAACACACCCACATTCTCAAGTTACAAAAATATAAACATGTATAATTTTGATTAAGTGTTCAGTATCATGGTGAATGCTTGGAACAAAATTAACATGTCCATCACAAATTTACAATGCAGATGTATGCGCTGTATAAATATGTGAAAAATAAAACCTGTGGTACTCACTGTCAGAAGTGAAAAAACAAGCTTGTCATACACATTTGCATAAATAACATTATCAGCAACCAATTACTGTGAGGAAATGCCTCCTTGGCATGGTTAGCCCCTGACATTTTGCCTTTGCTAATGCCAAGTTTTGATTGAAAGTGTGCTAGGACCCTGCTAACCAGGCCCCAGCACCAGTGTTCTTTCCTCTTAACTATACCTTTGTTTCCACAATTGGCACAACCCTGGCACTCAGATAAGTCCCTTGTAACTGGTTCCCCTGGTACCAAGGGCCCTGATGCCAGGAAGGCCTCTAAGGGCTGCAGCATGTCTTATGCCATCATGGGGACCCCTCACTCAGCACCTGCACACTGCCTCACAGCTTGTGTGTGCTGGTGGGGAGAAAAAGACTAAGTCAACATGGCACTCCCCTCAGAGTGCCATGCCAACCTCACACTGCCTGTGGCATAGGTAAGTCACCCCTCTAGCAGGCCTCACAACCCTAAGGCAGGGTGCACTATACCACAGGTAAGGGCATATGTGCATGAGCACTATGCCCCTACAGTGTCTAATCAAAACCTTAGACATTGTGAATGCAGGGTAGCCATAAGAGTATATGGTCTGGGAGTTTGTCAAACACAAACTCCACAGTTCCATAATAGCTACACTGAAATCTGGGAAGTTTGGTATTAAACTTCTCAGCACAATAAATGCACACTGACGTAGTGTGGAATTTATTGCAAAAAGCACCCAAAGTATCAATCTGACGACTAGTGTTAGGCTGACCAGTTCCTGCCAGCCTGCCACAAACCAGACGAGTTGCTGGCCACATGGGGAGAGTACCTTTGTCACTCTGTGGCCAGGAACAAAGCCTGTACTGGGTGGAGGTGCTTCTCACCTCCCCCTGCAGAAATGGTAACACCTGGCGGTGAGCCTCGAAGGCTCACCCCTTTTGTTACAGCACCCCATGGCATCCCGGCTAATGGAGATTCCTGCCCCTCTGGCCACTGCCCCCACTTTTGGCAGCAAGGCAGGGGGAGATAATGAGAAAAACAAGGAGGAGTCATGCACCAGTCAGGACAGCCCCTAAGGCGTCCTGAGCTGAGGTGACCCCTGCCTTTAGAAATCCTCCATTTTAAGTTTGGAGGATTCCCCCAATAGGATTAGGGATGTGCCCCCCTCCCCTCAGGGAGGAGGCACAAAGAGGGTGTAGCCAACCTCCAGGACAGTAGCCATTGGCTACTGCCCTCCCAGACCTAAACACACCCCTAAATTTAGCATTTAGGGGTGCCCAAGAACCCGGGAACTCAGATTCCTGCAACCTGAACTATAGAAGAAGGACTGCTGACCTACAGGCCTGCAGAGACAATGGAAGACGGAAACTGCTTTGGCCCCAGCCCTACCGGCCTGTCTCCTGACTTGAAAACCTGCAACCAGCGACACATTCAACAGGGACTAGCAACTTCTGAAGCCTCAGAGGACTGACCTGACCCCCAGGACCAAGAAACTCCCTTGAGCAGCGGCTCTGCTCAACAATCTGCAACAAACTTGCTACTTTTCTGCAACTTTGAAGACTTCACTCTTCCGGCTGAAAGCGTGAGACTTCATACTCTGCACCCGAAGCCCCCGGCTCGAGATCCAGAGAACAAACACCACAGGGAGGACTCCCCGGGGACTGCAACCCCGTGAGTAGCCCGAGATGACCCCTCCTCGACCCCCACAGCGACACATGCAGAGAGAATCCAGAGGCTCCCCTGACCGCAACAGCCTGTAACAAGGGACCCGACGCCTGGACCAAGCACTGCACCCGCAGCCCCCAGGACCAGAAGGAACTGAACCTCAGTGCAGGACTGACCCCCAGGTGACCCTCTGCCTAGCCCAGGTGGTGGCTGGCCAGAGAAGCCCCCCCTGTACCTGCCTGCACCACTAGAGTGACCCCCGGGTCCCTCCATTGATTACTTTCACAAACCCGACGCCTGGTTTGCACACTGCACCCGGCCGCCCCTGTGCCGCTGAGGGTGTTTTGTGTGCCTACTTGTGTCCCCCTAGGGCTCCACAAAACACCCCTGGTCTGCCCCCTGACAATGCGGGTACTTACCTGTTGACAGACCAGAACCGGAGCACCCCTGTTCTCATAGGTGCCTAGCTGTTTTGGGCACCTCTTTGACCTCTTCAACTGACTGGCCCTGAGATGCTGATGTGGTAACTTTGGGGTTGCCTTGAACCCCCAACGGTGGGCTGCCTATGCCCAGGAACTGAGACTTGTAAGTGTTTTACTTACCTCACAATCTAACCAATACTTACCTCCCTCAGGAACTGTTGACTTTTGCATTGTGTCTACTTTTAAAATAGCTTATTGCCAGTTTAACAAAAACTGTATATGTTATTGCTCTAATTCAAAGTTCCTAACTTACCTGTGTAGAGTACCTTGCATTTTATGTATTTACTATTTTTCTAAATTTTTTAAAGTCCTGCCAGGACCTTGTGTGAGTCCCTGTTAGCATTTCTTTTAGAGTTTAAAAGTTTGTAAAAGGTTGGATTTAAGTTCTAGAAGTAGTTTTTAGATTCTTAAAAAGTAATCCCAACTTTTAGAGAAATAATGTCTAGCACAGATTAGATGGTGGTGGAATTCAACCTCACCCCTTACCTGCATCTAGGGATGTCAGAGCTAAGAACTCTCTGTAAGCTAAAAAAATATAACGACTGGGTCCAACCCTACCAAAGTTAAGCTCCAGGAGCTTTTGGCAGAGTTTGCAAAGGACCACCCCTCTGAGGATAACCCTACAGAGGAAGTCATTAGTGAACAGGGTGATGATTTCCTCCCTCCTGTCCTAATTAGGTAGCCAAGGGTCCCTCAAACCCTGACTCCACAAGTGATAGTCAGAGATACTGTTTTTTCAACAGGGGAGACCAGTAACTCTGGAAGCATTTTAGGGCAGCCTCAATGAAGATGACCTCCTGTTAGCCAGGATGGCCAAAAGAGTGGCTTTTAGAGACAGCTCTTAGCCATACAGAGGGAAAGACAAGAGATGAGTTTAGCTCCCATCAATGGTGGCAGCAACATAAATAGGGACAGAGAGAACCCTGACATGCTAAGGGATTGTAACAAAATATGAAGATGGTGATAATATCACCAAGTGGTTCACAGCTTCTGAGAGGGCTTGTGCAACCAGAAAAGTAAACAAATCTCACTGGGGTGCTCTCCTTTGGGAAATGTTCATTGGAAAGTGTAGGGATAGACTTCTCACACTCTCTGTGGGTATTAGGATGCAGAATCCTAATACCTCATGAAGGCTACCCTGATTGAGGGCTTTGGATTCTCCACTGAGGAATACAGGATTAGGTTCAGGGGGGCTCAAAAATCCTCGAGCCAGACCTGGGTTGATTTTGTTGACTTCTCAGTCAAAACCCTAGATGGTTGGATTAATGGCAGTGGTGTAAATGATTAGGATGGGCTGTATAACTTGTTTATGAAAGAACATCTTCTAAGTAATTGTTTCAATGATAAACTGCATCAGCATCTGGTAGACCTATGTTCAATTTCTCCCTAAGAATTGGGTAAGAAGGCAAACCATTGGGTCAAGACTAGGCTGACCAAGACTTCCACAGGGGGTGACCAAAAGAAAGGGGTCACAAAGCCTCCCCAGGGGAAGAGTGTTGAGACATCCAAGGGAAAAAAGTAAAGAGTCTTCTACAGGCCCCCAAGAACCTGCTCAGGAGGATGGGTCCAAAGCCTCTTCACAATCCTCATTTGGGTAAAAGGGTAAAAACTTTGATCCCAAAAAAGGCCTGGTGTCGCATCTATACTCAGCACTAAACTGGAGACAAGGCCTTTCTCAAGAAAAGTCCCACAACTACTACTCTAGTTAGCACTGGAATAGCCAGTCTCCAGGTGGGATCAACAGTGTGCCCAGAGCAAATCAGGGTCCACACTGAAGCTACATTAGTCTCAGAGAGTGGTGTGGATCTAGCCACACTTGCTACCTGGCTGCCTAACATGCTAAAATACAGGCAGCAGCTCTTAGTCAATGGGACTAGAGTAGATGCCCTGAGGGATACAGGTGCCAGTGTCGTTATGGTGACAGACAAACAAGTTTCCCCGGGACAGTACCTGGCTGGACAGACATATCCAGTCACAAACGCTGACAATCAGATTAAAGTCCATCAATGGTTACTTTAGAATGGGGAGGGGTCACTGGCCTGAAACAGGTAGTAGTCTCTTCTGCTATACCAGTAGAATGTCTGCTTGGAAATGATCTGGAGTCCTCAGCATGGGCTGAGGTAGAACTCAAAACCCATGCAGCCATGCTGGGTATCCCTGAACTGGTGTGTGTCAAGACAAGGGCACAGTGCAGGGCTCAGAGTGAAAAATAAGTATTGGAGTCTGGAATAATAGACCAACCTTCCAAGTGAAAATGAAAGAAGACTGGGGAACTAGCTTCAACACTGCACAAGAAACAAAAACTCTCTTCCGAGGAAGAAGTTCTATCCTCTGAGGGAACTGAGTCCATGGAGCTAGGACCTTATCAGGGTGAGCTCTTGGGCCCAGGGGGACCATCATGGGAACAGCTGTGTAAGGGGCAAGAAACATGTCCCTCTCTTGAAGGCCTAAGACAGCAAGCAGCTGAGCAAGAAAAATGAACTGTCAGTGGAACTCACAGGGTCTATTGGGAAGATGGGCTCCTTTACACGGAGGCAAGAGATCCAAAACCTGGTGCCACTAGGAGAGTGGTAGTGCCTCAGGAGTTTAGGGAGTTCATTCTGACCTTAGCCCATGACATTCCCCTTGCTGGGCATTTTTGACAAACCAAGACATGGGAGAGGTTAGTCAACCATTTCGATTGGCCCAATATGTCCCAGAAGGTAAAGGAGTTTTGCACCTCCTGTGTCACCTGACAAGCCAGTGGTAAGACAGGTGGCCATCCAAAGGCCCCCCCATTCCACCTCCAGTGGTGGGGGTCCCCTATGAAAGAGTGGGAGTAGATACAGTGGGTCCACTTGAACTTCCCACAGCATCAGGGAACTAGAATATCCTAGTAGTAGTGGATCATGCTACTAGGTACCCTGAAGCAATTCCCCTTAGGTCCACTACTGCCCCTGCAGTAGCCAAGGCACTCATTGGGATTTCCTAAGGAGGTGGTTTCTGACAGAGGTACCAGCTTCATGTCAGCTTACCTGAAACATATGTGGAATGAGTGTGGGGTGACTTACAAATTCGCCACACCATACCATCCACAAACCAACAGCCTTGTTGAGAGATTCAACAACACATTGAAGGGTATGATCATGGGGCTCCCTGAAAAACTCAAAAGGAGATAGGATGTCCTCCTGCCATGCCTGCTTTTCGCCTACAGAGAGGTGCCTCAGAAGGGAGTAGAGTTTTCCCCCTTTTAACTTCCGTTTGGCCATCCTGTTAGGGGACCACTAGCTCTTGTAAAAGAAGGCTGGGAGAGACCTCTCCATGAGCCTAAACAAGATGGGATAGAGTATGCACTAGGTCCACGTTCAAGGATGGCAGAGTATATTGGAAAGGCAAGCAAAAACCTTGAGGCCAGCCAACAACTCCAGAAGATGTGGTATGACCAAAAGGCTGCTATGGTCGAGTTTTAGCCAGGGCAGAAAGTCTGGGTTCTGGAGCCTGTGGCTCCAAGGGCACTCCAGGACAAATGGAGTAGCCCTTTCCCAGTGCTAGAAAAGAAGAGTCAGGTCACCTACCTGGTGGACCTAGGCACTAGCAGGAACCCCAAGAGGGTGATCCATGTTAATCGCCTCAAACTCTTCCATGAAAGGGCAGATGTAAACATGTTGATGGTTACAGATGAGGACCAGGAAGCAGAGAGTGAACCTCTCACTGATCTCCTCTCCACTGACCCTAAGAATGGCACAGTAGATGGAGTGATCTACTCAGACACCCTCTCTGGCCAACAGCAGGCTGACTGCAGGCAAGTCCTCCAGCAGTTTGCTGAGCTCTTTTCTTTAACCCCTGTTCAGACACACCTGTGGACCCATGATGTGGACACAGGAGACATCATGCCTGTCAAAAACAAAAATTTAGACAGTCTGACCAAGTTAAAGAAAGCATCAAAGTGGAACTCCACAAGATGCTGGAGTTGGGAGTGGTTGAGCACTCTGACAGTCCCTGAGCTAGCCCAGTGGTCTTGGTCCCCAAACCTCACACAAAAGATGGCAAGAGAAAGATGAGGTTTTGTTGGACTACAGAGGGCTTACCTCTGTCACCAAGACAGATGCTCACCCCATTCCAAGGGCAGATGAACTAATAGACAAATTAGGTGCTGCCAAATACTTAAGTACCTTTGACTTAACTGCAGGGTATTGGCAAATAAGAATGGCACCAGGAGCAAAAGAGAAAACAGCATTTTCTACACCTGATGGGCACTACCAGTTTACTGTGATGCCCTTTGGCTTAAAGAATGCCCCTGCCACCTTCCAAAGGTTGATGAATCAAGTCCTTGCTGGCTTGGAGTCCTTTAGTGCAGCTTATCTTGATGATATTGTTGTCTTTAGCTCCAACTGGCAAGATCACTTGGTCCACCTGAAGAAGGTGTTGCTTGCCCTGCAAGCAGCAGGCCTCTGTATCAAGGCATCTAAATGTCAGATAGGGCAGGGTACTGTGGTTTACTTGGGTCACCTTGTAGGTGGAGGCCAAGATCAGCCACTCCAAACCAAGATCCAGACTATTCTGAACTGGATAGCTCCAAAAACCCAGACTCAAGTCAGGGCATTCCTTGGCTTGACTGGGTACTATAGGAAGTTTGTGAAGGGTTATGGTTCAATAGTGACACCCCTCACAGAACTTACCTCCAAGAAAATGCCCAAGAAAGTGAACTGGACCATGGACTGTTAAAAGGACTTTGACACTCTGAAGCAAGCAATGTGTACAGCACCAGTTTTGAAAGCTTCAGATTACTCTAAGCAGTTCATTGTGCACAGACGCCTCTGAACATGAGATAGGAGCAGCCCTGTCCCAAACAAATGATGATGGCCTTGACCAGCCTGTTGCTTTTATCAGCAGGAGGTTACTCCCCAGGGAGCACCATTGGAGTGCCATTGAGAGGGAGGCTTTTGCTGTGGTCTGGTCCCTGAAGAAGTTGAGACAATACCTTTTTGGTACTCACTTCATAGTTCAAACTGATCACAGACCTCTCAGACGGCTAATGCAAATGAAAGGAGAAACCCCTGGACTGTTGAGGTGGTCCATAGCCCTACAGGGAATGGACTTTGTTGTGGAACACAGACCTGGGACTGCCCATCCCAGTGCTGATGGCCTTTCCAGGTTCTTCCACTTAGATGCCAAGTTTTGTTTGAAAGTGCGCTGGGACCCTGCTAACCAGGCCCCAGCACCAGTGTTCTTTCCCTAAACTGTACCTTTGTCTCCACAATTGGCACAACCCTGGCACTCAGATAAGTCCCTTGTAACTGGTACCCCTGCTACCAAGGGCCCTGATGCCAGGGAAGGTCTCTAAGGGCTGCAGCATGTCTTATGCCACCCTGGGGACCCCTCACTCATCACCTGCACACTGCCTCACAGCTTGTGTGTGCTGGTGGGGAGAAAAAGACTAAGTCAACATGGCACTCCACTCAGAGTGCCATGCCAACCTCACACTGCCTGTGGCATAGGTAAGTCACCCCTCTAGCAGGCCTCACAGCCCTAAGGCAGGGTACACTACACCACAGGTGAGGGCATATGTGCATGAGCACTATGCCCCTACAGTGTCTAAGCAAAACCTTAGACATTGTAATTGCAGGGTAGCCATAAGAGTATATGGTCTGGGAGTTTGTCAAACACGAACTCCACAGTTCCATAATGGCTACACTGAAATCTATGAAGTTTGGTATCAAACTTCTCAGCACAATAAATTCACATTAATGCCAGTGTAGAAGTTATTGCAAAAAGCACCCAGAGGGCATCTTAGAAATGCCCCCTGAATACCAATCTGACTACTAGTGTTAGGCTGACGAGTTCCTGCCAGCCTGCCACAAACCCGATGAGTTGCTGGCCACATGGGGAGAGTAATTTTGTCACTCTGTGGCCAGGAACAAAGCCTGTACTGGGTGGAGGTGCTTCTCTCCTCCCCCTGCAGGAACTGTAACACTTGTCGGTAAGCCTCAAAGGCTCACCCCTTTTGTTACAGCGCCCCAGGGCATCTCAGCTAGTGGAGATGCCCGCCCCCCCGGCCACTGCCCCCACTTTTGGCGGCAAGGCTGGAGGAGATAATGAGAAAAACAAGGAGGAGTCACCCACCAGTCAGGACAGCCCCTAAGGTGTCCTGAGCTGAGGTGACCCCTGCCTTTAGAAACCCTCCATTTTAAGTTTGGAGGATTCCCTCAATAGGATTAGGGATGTGCCCCCCTCCCCTCAGGGAGGAGGCACAAAGAGGGTGTAGCCACCCTCCAGGACAGTAGCCATTGGCTACTGCCCTCCCAGACCTAAACACACCCCTAAATTTAGTATTTAGGGGCACCCAGGAACCCAGGAAATCAGATTCCTGCAACCTGATCTAAAGAAGAAGGTCTGCTGACCTACAAGCCTGCAGATACGACAGAAGACGACAAATGCTTTGGCCCCAGCCCTACCGGCCTGTCTCCTGAATGGAAAACCTGCAACCAGCGACACATCCAACAGGGACCAGCGACCTCTAAAGCCTCAGAGGACTGCCCTGACCCCCAGGACCAAGAAACTCCCATGAGCAGCGGCTCTGCTCAACAATCTGCAACAAACTTGCAACTTTTCTACAACTTTAAAGACTTCACCCTTCCCGCCGGAAGCGTGAGACTTCATACACTGCACTCGACACCCCCCGGCTCGAGATCCAGGGAACAAACACCACAGGGAGGGCTCCCCGGCAACTGCATCCCCGTGAGTAGCCCGAGACGACCCCCCTGGACCCTGACAGTGACGCATGCAGAGAGAATCCACAGGCTCCCGGTAACTGCGACTGCCTGTAACAAGGGACCCGAGGCCTGGACCAAGCACTGCACCTGCAGCCCCCAGGACGAGAAGGAACCGAACCTCAGTGCAGGAGTGACCCCCAGGCAAACCTCTGCCTAGCCCAGATGGTGGCTGGCCTGAGAAGCCCCCCTGTACCTGCCTGCACCGCTGGAGTGACCCCAGGTCCCTCCATTGATTTCTATCACAAACCCGATGTCTGGTTTGCACACTGCACCCGGCCGCCCCTGTGCCACTGAGGATGTGTTTTGTGTGCCTACTTGTGTCCCCCCAGTGCTCTACAAAACCCCCCTGGTCTGACCCCGAGGACGCGGGTACTTACCTGCTGGCATACTGGAACCGGAGCACCCCTGTTCTCCATAGGCACCTATGTGTTTTTGGGGAACCACTTTGACCTCTGCACCTGACTGGCCCTGAGCTGCTAGTGTGGTACCTTTGGGGTTGCCTTGAACCCCCAACGGTGGGCTGCCTATGCCCAGGAACTGAGACTTGTAAGTGTTTTACTTACCTCACAATCTAACCAATACTTCGGACTTCGGCTGACTTTCTGGTCCAGCGTTGTAGGTCCTCCCCCCTGCTACAGCAATGGATGCTGCACCGCTGATAAGCCCCTACTGTCCACACTTTCTTGGTGATTGCCTTCTATATCCCTTTTTTTCTGATGGGCATTAACCTGTGAGGATAAAAAAAAAAAAAAAAGTTGTGTGAGGTTTTGTCAGTATTGCTGTGACACAATTTTGCAACATCTCTCACAGACATTTCTAAAAAAGTCTGTACACATTGTTTATCAACATTTTATTTTTTCTAGGAAATATTAGTTTATAGTGATCTGTTGAGTATCTCCAACATTTTCTAAGTCCTCATGTTACTAATCCAGGCCACCATCATCATCTAGACCAGGAGTCTGAAACCTTTCCTGTCGTGAGAGCCCCTCCCGAACTGTGCAAATCATTCAGAGCTACCAAGGGCTAAAGAACTTGTACAGTATTAGCATACACCCCCCACACACAGCTACATTGACTTATTGCCAATTTTTTCAGAGGCCGATACTCTGGATTGATGCACATACAATGACTAAGGGCAGTATGGAAGGGCTACCACGAGTGCCAGTGAGAGCATGGTTGGTGATGTATGATCACGTGTGTAGGAATGGGGCACACTTATTGAGAGCCTATGTCATTTTACTTGCAGCACAGGATATAACTTTCCCCATATATGGCATAATTACATGGCTTAAACATACTGACACTCATCTGTCAGATAATGCGATGTAGTTTCAATTCAAACCAAAACATCAGACAACTCCATAACTTGAAAGTTTCTTCTTTCACTCTACATTTCTCCCATTTTGACATTTGGTGGTATTTTTCACTTATACTACTGGTACAGTGTCTACTGGCCACTAGAGGCTAGAGCATGCAGTTTGTCAAAATTAAATTTGGATTTGTGAGTAAATGAACTGAAAAGTCAGCTTATTCATTCAGATGACTTTTCATTTCAATTTGCAGACATTTCAAACATTGTTACACATTATTATGTGCCTGATTTAAGTTTTAGCTGAGGGGAATACTCTGTCACATGTGTGACAGATTTCCCGTCCTTCTTATAACGATCTCATGATATTCTATGGAGATTATAATAAAGCAGACAGGTTTGCTGTCACGTTTGTGATGGAGTATTCCCAGTGTCAAGACCTAAATCAGACCCTGTGTTCATTGATAAATTATTCAGTTCACTCTACTCCCTACTCCTAACTCAAATTAGCCTGTGTATGAAGAAAAAATAAGTTAATTAAAAAACACTTCCTATTCAAACATGTACCTGTTCCTCTGGGTTCTCATACAACTAGCTGGACAGGGACAGGACCTCTATAGTAAGGAGTTCCAACTCCTCAGGGGAGAAGGATAGAGGCCCTGTCACCTGCTTTGCCTGGCATTGTGGTTCCCAGAGCTCGGTAACAGCAGCAAAAGTTGAGGCGGTGTTGTTGGCTGCAGTGTTAGGAGGCAAGTGAGCTTTTTTTGAGACGCAACATACAAGTACACATTGTAAGCAATCTAGGACGGAGATGGACACAACCATTGGCTTTTGTGCATATGTTTCACACACATTAGCCTATGGCTGTGAATGTCGTGGAGGGTTACACCTACTACACCGTCAACTTCCAGAGATGGCCATCGGATTGCCAATCTCCTGACATCAAGATCAGGCACCTGTCATTTTAGGAAGTGAAGCAGTGTACTTTTGAATTTGATGTACATTACCACCACTCAAAATGGTGCCTAGCTTATTTACCAATGTAAGATATGTCCATATAATATTTTTCAAAATTTGATAGCTTACAATGTAAACCGTTACAGTGTTTATCATCACTAGGGATACAGTGTATTTTAGACTTCCATTGACAGATTAAAAAAAAAAATTTGTAATTAGTACATGTGAAATGTATTAGGTATACATTCATATAAAAAATATCATGCATGTAAAAAATTGTTATTCAAAGTTGCAATGTAACTCACAAATGTGGTGTACATATGTCACAGAATGATATGTCTTATTACAAAGACATAAGATGTGTGTTGATTACCAAAGTATTGTAGGCCCATTTTAACTAACACTACATTTTTATTAAATGTAGACATATGAACCCAGAGGGGATAGAAGACGACAGCCTCAAATCTTCAGACCTTTTCCAGAACTTGCCGTCATAGAGGAAAGGGATATCATAAAAAATACTGATTGAATAGGCAAACTATTCTGGATTTATGTCACCAGCTGGAGCCGAATTTTCTGACTGACAATAGGAATACAGCTTCATCCAGTTTCCACGACATCAGGATTTTGCCAATGTGAAGGGGTATTTTTATGCTTTGGTTGGTTAGAGTAATGGATGGCACACATATTGACTTGGTGCCACCACATGTCAGGTAAAATGCATTACGCAATTGGAAGAACTTCCATTCAATCAATGTCGAAGTTGTCTGCTCAACTGATTGCACATCTCAAGTGTGTGTGCCCATTTCCCGGGCTCAACACATGATTCCTTTGCATAACAGAACAGCACCATAGCCCTGCAAATGCCATAACTTGGAACTGAGAGGGCCTGGCTTGTTGGTAAGTACAATAGGGCATGAGAATCATTTGCTTTAATCATAGTTTAGGAATGCATAATGGGATGAGATATTGTTGCTCAACATATTTGCTCAATATATTTTTTATTTTCATATTGGAGACTCAGCTTATCCTATCCAACCATGGTTGTTAGCACCACTGAGGAATCCAACAATGTCAGTGGAAGTCTGTTTCAATGAAGCCCATGAAAGAACATGGAGGCCAGTGGAACAGGCATTTGGGCTCCTGAAGGTCAGAATTACATACCTGGACAAGACCGTTGGAATCCTCCTCTACTTACCCAACATGTGCTGCTTAACTTGCTCTAAACATATGTATATGGGAAGCTATAGCATACTGATCTCCCTTCAAATTGGCTAAATTGTCATTTTCTGTATGAAGCTGTTAATGTTTCTCATCACTGTAGAAAGAACGTTTTGCAGCAAACCACTGAAAGTTAGTTGTGACATGCCTCAAGATACATACCGCAGCATACTGAAGTGATCCTGTATCCACAAAATGTGATACTGCCATGATTCTGACTATGTGTGTAACTGATGTGGAATTCCTCTTGTGAAGCAGGAAGTCTGGCTCCAGCTGATGACATGAATCAATAATAGTTTGCCCATTTAATATATTCATTTGAATGATTTCCCCTTCGTCCATGGTGTAAAGGACTTGGAGCAGCAAATTCTAAATGGCAGAGAATATTTGGGTTATGCAAGTGTTCTAAAACATATCTAAAATGTGGACAAAAAATTGTTACTTACAAATGTATGACACTAGTACATTGAGGTTTCTGATTTTTTTAGTTTTTTAGAAAGGGAAACACATAACCTAATTGTTCTATTTTATTTTCATTTAAATCTTATCGATTAATAGTTTTTTTAAATGATGGTGGAAGGAAGACATAAAAAAAGAAAATCCCACAGTAAATACAACACCAGTCTTTGACTTTGTGTTATGTGAAATTATTTCATTAACACAAATTAACTAAAAGGAAACAGAAAAATAAAGTCCATCATGGTGGATAACATTATTTTTGATGAGATACACGTGTCTGAAGTCCAATGTACAAAATACAACTGTCCACAAAAAACAGTAAATGTGTCCATGAAATATTCTACAGGGTGAATGGCAGACACACACTGAAGGAAATTTATGTTTGGCGTCTCTTGGAGGTGGTGGTGGAGGTCTTGCCATCCTTTTCTGCTGGTCTGGATCAATGTTCCTTCCTGTTGGCCAGGGGTGGGCCACAGTTACAGGGACTAGAGTGGATGCAGCAGTTTCTTTTTGTGTCCGGGCATCCCTGTCTGTGGCTGAGGAAGGTGAATTTTGTCCTGATGTGGAAGGACTACAGAGAGGGGTAGATGGTACAGGAAAAGCCCTGCACATATGATGGTAGATGTCAAACATTTCTCCAGTCAGGGAGGACAAATTGGAGTTGTAATTCTGTATCTCTACATTGTGCACCCTCTGCACCTGCTTCATGTTCCAGAGCTCTGTAAGGACCTGGGCCACCACGTCTTGGGACTGCTGTAGTACCCCCAAGAATCTGCTAATGGTAGTCTGAGTGACAGTTATCCGAGCCCTCACTTTGCAGACCCACTGAGACCCTGCTTTGCCTCCTACCCACACCATCCTGTGCCCTTGAGGCAGTGTGCCTTATCCTACTGGGTCCTGGCAGACCTGAAGGTGATGGTGGTGTTGGCTGTACCACAGCCAGGACTAGGGGCACAAAGCTGGGGTTTATGTTTCTTTGGATACAGGAAGTGGAGGCATCAATTGACTAAAGTGTTTTTGCAGCTGGGGTGGGAGGTGTGGATTTGGGCAGAGTGAGAGTCACTGGAGCTGTCTGCCCAGATTGACCAGATGGACCAGGCAGCTCCACATCATCCGGACTTGCAGGAGTGGTGTCCTCAATGAAGGCTTGATCCTAGTCTTGAGTGGAAGTGTCTTCCATTGCAGGTGGCGGTCCACTGGCATTAGGTGTTGGTCCTAAAATGAATTACAGACAATCTGATATTAAAAGTCTGAATTATACCTCAAATGTGTCTTAAGTTACATAAAGCAACATAAAAGTGAAAATTATGATTTTTTGGAATGATTAGGCCTTTGTGTGATTTCTATTAATTTACAAATGCAGTTTAATTTACATATCTTCAATCTTTAGAAAGATTACATTGCATGTACCAGACATTCAACCCAACATAGTAAGAGAAGAATTGAGAACTAAACAATTTCAAGGCATAGCATGCTGAAAAATGACTATGGTACTACTACTTGGTAGAATTAATGGCATTGGTCATCATGTGAACACTGCAAGTTAAATTGTGTATCAATACTACTTATATTCACAATGTCACAGAATTTGATTGAAAATCTTTGATTCAAAAGACTATGAATTATGTAAGCAGTTACATCAATTCAATGGAGTAAAAAGAAGGTGACAGCATATTAAATGACACACCAAATGACATTTTTATACATTGCATTAAATGGAGAATGACAAATGCATAACACTTTGATATATGCGCATATATGGAAAAAAGGGAGGATGAGAAACATCACCTTGCACAATCGTTTTCCACAGACAAAAACAGGGCATCTTGCTAGTTGTTGTAATTTGAAAACACTATTAACATTACTTATTAATGTGACTTATACATACCTATTCAAATATCTACAGTGAAAATGAACACATGTTTACAATATGTAAACAAATATGTGAATGACATAATTAGGTGAAAAAACACTTACAGGCACTATTCCTTCATGTGCAAATATGTGTTGTTTGGAACCTCTTTTTTTATGTACAACAACATACATTGAAATAAAGCAAGGAACTATGCAAATGCAAGAGATTATCCATGGAGAACAACACACAATCTGAGAAAACATATTGAGAATTGTTAAAAAGAGAGATACAACTATGATGATAGTAATTTAGATAAAACAAGATATTTTGGTGAATCAAGTTTAGATATATATACTTTGCTATGGGTCTGGAAACATTCTGAACAGTTAACTTAAGGGCAAAATCTGCATTTGTCCTTAGTGAGACTTACCACCAGGGATTCCTGTCAAGCCTTCAGGAAGTATAATCTGCAAGACCTTCTCCTCTGCAGGAAAGAATTGTAAAGGGGAGCTGAGAGAACCACCACTAGTCCTCTGGGCCTCCAGGTGATGCTTGGAGGCCAGTGAGTGCACTCTCCCCCAAAGGTCATTCCACCTCTTCCTAATTTCCTTCTGTGTGCACAGATTGTTCGCTACAGCATTCACTCTGTCAACTATTCTGGTGCACATTTGCCTTTTTTGTTGTATTTTATATATTTGTGGCTTTACTCTAATAATTTCATCCACCATGACTGACAATTCTCTCTCTGTGAAATGTGGATTCCTCCTCCATGCCATAGTGAGTAACTAAGAACATTATGTAGTGCTCCAAAACTTAGTTGTGGCAAATTCAACAGCAAAATAGTGTTCTGTAGTGAAATGACGAAGGATCTTGGTCTGAAATGGAGAGTGTTTTATAGTGTGGTTTGCAGGTGTTCACAATTGGCCAATATACATCTGGTGTGTGCTGCTAGCAACCATCCAATAGCCAAAGCCATAGTACAATGCTGAATGGATCCCATGATGGATTCCACTGTGAGAAGAACGCCACTGTTACACTGCCAGCATGACTTCCTATATCTAAATATGGTTGGCACAATCGCACGGTCCTGACGGCAGTGGAGTGCTATATGCCAGCATTGAAGTCCGCTGCATCGGCTGTGGGATACCACCCACAGGACAGTGTCCATTCCATTGATGCAGACGGAGGTTGAATCTCCATTGATCTGAATATGGCGGTCAGAGCTCCATCAACTTGACGAAGTACTTGGGCCACCACTCTGGCAAGACAGCGGTAGTCCCACCAAGATCTAAATCAGGCCATAAACCCATGGATCAGTATGCGCACGGATGTGTCAGTGGTTGTATTATAATTGATAGTGAGTATGTTATTGAATGTATGGCTGTGTTAATGGATGTGTGAGTATCTTCCTTAATGTCTTTCTTAGTACGTCCTTTGTTATCTACCTTTATGACCTTTGGGTTCATAAGCGGTTTACTAAAACTGTAACTGAATGTTTAAGTACAGGTATTATATGCTGTTTAACAACCACCAATAACTTTGTATTTATAAAGGCTTTTTATGTCTTACTGATTGGATAATTGACTAGAAGTGTCAATACTTAAGTACATTTTTAAGAGACTTCATAAAACCATCTGTGGCTGTGTCAGTAGAGTTGTATATAAGGATGTCAGTGATTGACTACCTGTTTTTTTTATATCTAAAGGTCTCCTAATAGGTATATAAACCACGTTATTCATAGCTTATCTGCTCTGGTAATAAGCTTTGGTTTATGATGACTCTCTGGCACAGTACTTTGGTAATCAAAGTTAATTCTCCAAAAGTATTTGAGTTTCTTGCTTAGTAGTAACTATCTACTACTCACTTATTTACAGATATTCTACATCTACGTCCATAGTAATCTTTACAAATCTATCTTCATAATTTGCTGGTCAATATGCTATCCCTTACTATTAGTATCTGCTCTCCCTTTTCTCTACCATTTCATACTTTTGAACATACAACACACTTTCATCCACCTATTGCACTCACATCTCTTTTCAAACACATTTTTCCTTAAACTACACCATAAAACACATATCCGTGAAATATGTTTGTTGTTCTGTGTTTTTGTCTCTCAGTATCAGTTAGAATCTCTTCTCACTGAAAATGTGAAAAACCAAGCAGAAGAAAGGAACACCACTCTCATATAAGGCAAATATTAATGGCAACCTTTCCAACTTTACTTTCAAGGTTACTCAGGCAGAAAACTTTTCCTTTCATATTTGGCCTATGTACACTACTTCTCAACATAGCAACCCTAACACCCCTCTGAAGAAGACTAATTGGACAGGGAGTTCTTAGTGAATTCGAGAATCTGCTGCGCCACCCTTGTATGCAATCACAACAAATTTGCGAGTACACATGACACTCCAAAAGTTGTTTTTAAAACATCTGTTGCTAATGATTGGCATTTATACTCCATTTGCTGAACATAAATAAATTAGCATGTGACCACTTCATAATCACCATTAGGTCTATGTGCATACTTCTCTCACAAGCAGTGTAGTCTTTTTTGTTTTCTTCTCCCCATGCTCTTGTAGCTTTGTTGCCATGGTGACCAAGTATGAAACATTCCCTGCTAGCAATAGGTCACAAGTGCACAACTCTTTCAGAGAGCTGCATACTAACATCTAAACCAGCTGTAGCAGGTGTGGTTGAGTGTTTGAAATTATAGCCATATCCAAAACACCTTTACGTTTCTGTTATTTAAGCACAGTTAATCACACATTTACTTACTTTTCTCTCACTTTCAATACCTATGTTTCGGCACTGCCATATTTACACCTCCCAATCCATTTTCTTCTTTTTTATTTTAGAAGCTAGCCTCCATTTTGACTGCCTTTCACTTGAAATCATTATTACCCAGTTGCAGCTTTCTCCAGTGTGCTGCTTCAGCTTCCCTCCAAGCTGATCACTGCTTTTGTTTTTTGGGCAAGAGAGAGTGCCAGAAAGACTGGCATTGACAGACACCTGGGTTTACCTAATGTGGATATTACTTGGGTTGGCCAGAGAGGGCTAAAATGGCATCAGTTGCTGCCTTTGGTTGAAAGCATCGCAGATTGCCAACATCAAGACCTCATAATTGTGCACTGTGGTGTAAATGACTTGGGTGCCTTTGTTCAATTGATGGTTCTTTTCCCTCACTCTGCCTTGGTGTTCTCTAACATATATGCCAAAGGCAGAAATGGAAGCGACCAAACAAATTATGTCCACTGATAGACAAAGACAGGAAACATGTTAATAGAACTGTTTCTGCATTCTTCAGAGCCAATAAAATGGGCTCTATATACAACAATAATTTACACTGTGACATGAATGGTATCTATAGATGGTATCCATTTCACAGAGAAGGACAACAAGGTGTTCCTCAACAACTTAAAAAGGCTAAGGTGGTCATTACAACATTGGCGGTAAAAGCCGCTTACCGCCGTGCAGAAGACCGCCAACATACCGCCGCGGCCGCGGAATTTCGCCACAGCTATTATGACACACATCTCGGAATCCGACAAAATTCACACACCCAAACAAGTCCGCCACACCAAAGGACAGTGATAAACTGGCGAAAACAAAACTTCCACCATCACGCCAACAGAAATACGCCCACACTATCACGACCCACGAATCCACGTGGCGGTCTTTCAACCGTGGTATTCCATTGGCGGTGCACACCGCCGCGCTCAAAATACATACACTTCTACAAAACTCAGCCACATTGGACAATTCCAAATACACACATCTGATACACATACACACACCACTCCCACACACCCATTACAATATAAAACACACACCCACATCACCCACAAACCCCTACGACCAATATTACAGAGAGAAGGCCAGAGAGAGACACCACCATCCACAAACTAGCATCCACAGGCACTCAACACCATCACCCACACAACTTCCACGCACAAAACACCACACACCACTACATATCACCACACTTATCACCACACACACCACCCCACACATCACCTACACCACCCCATGGAACGGCAAAGACACCCCAGGTTCTCGGAGGAGGAGCTCAGGGTCATGGTGGAGGAAATCGTCCGGGTAGAGCCACAGCTATTTCGAGCACAGGTGCAGCACACCTCAATTGCAAGGAAGATGGAGCTATGGCGAAGAATAGTCGACAGGGTCAACGCAGTGGGACAACACCCAAGAAATTGGGACGACATCAGGAAGAGGTGGAACGACCTACGGGGGATGATCTGGAGTCTGTCTGTGATTTTGAAATAGTGTATTTGCAATTACAGTGACAACATTTCCAGGAAAGAGTAATGTCAACATACCTATGTCACACAGCTCTAGTCCATGAGGAATCTAAGCAGATGACACACGTTGGAACCCACACCTGTGAAAACCGTAAGGGAAAGTGACAACTCAGTGACCATACACTGGGTGAAATCGACAGAAAGGATAGAGGTAGAAGTGTAAAAGTACTTGTAGTAGGCAGGAATGTATTCTCACCTGTGTTTCACTATAAATATTGCTGGATGACTGAGTCCCTGTTGTCAATGTCTTCTTCCTCTGCTTCCTCCTCATCTATGTCCACAGGCTCCACAGCTGCCACAACACCGCCATCTGGACCATCCTCCTGCAGAAAAGGCACCTGTCGTCGCAAAGCCAAATTATGAAGCATATAGCAGGCCACGATGATCTGACACACCTTCTTTGGTGAGTAGAATAAGGATCCCCCTGTCATATGGAGGCACCTAAACCTGGCCTTCAGGAGGCCGAAGGTGCATTCGATCACCCTCCTAGTCTGCCCATGGGCCTCATTGTAGCATTCCTCTGCCCTGGTCCTGGTGTTCCTCACTTGGGTCAGTAGCCATGACAGGTTGGGGTAACCAGAGTCCCCTAATAGCCACACCCGGTGCCTCTGTAGTTGACCCATCACATAAGGGATGCTGCTATTCCGCATGATGTAGGCGTCATGCACTGAGCCAGGGAACATGCCATTCACATGGGAGATGTACTGGTTTGCCAAACATACCATCTGTACATTCATGGAATGATAACTCTTCCAGTTCCTGTACACCTGTTCACTCCTGTGGGGGGGGGGACCAAAGCCACATGGGTCCCATTAATGGCACCTATGGGGATATGTCCAATGGCATTGAAGTCACCTTTCACTGTAGGCAAGTCCTCTACCTGAGGGAAAACGATGTAGCTCCGCATGTGTTTCAGCAGGGCAGACAACACTCTGGACAACACGTTGGAAAACATCGGCTGGGACATCCCTGATGCCATGGCCACAGTTGTTTGAAATGACCCACTTGCAAGGAAATGGAGCACTGATAGCACCTGCACTTGAGGGGGGATTCCAGTGGGATGGCGGATTGCTGACATCAGGTCTGGCTCCAACTGGGTACACAGTTCAAGGATTGTGGCACAGTCAAACCTGTAGGTGATTATCAAATGTCTTTCCTCCATTGTCGACAGGTCCACCAGCGGTCGGTACACCGAAGGATTCCGCCATCTCCTCACATGTCCCAGCGGACGGTGCCTATGAAGGACAACAGCGAGCACAGAGTCAAACAACTCAGAGGTATGTACCCACAGTCTGCACAGAACACCAATCATACACAAAATCTGGCCTGTATGTGTTTTGAGAGTAGGCCTAGGTATGTGTGACGCAGTTGGTAATTAGGCCATGTGGGCCCCTGAAATGGCAGCTGCCTGACCTCTAAAGCGGGACAATAGGATGTGAGGTAACTGCGCTGGCGTTGTACACCGTCGCGGTAGGCGGTCGAAGACCACGGCGCAATGCTGCATTGGTTAACATTGGCCCCTAAGGGTCCCAGGAGCCAATGACGATGTACGCCGTCGGTGATGGTACTCACCGCCGCGGAAGTGACCGCAGCGGATGTGACCGCCATTTTCTAACTGTTTAATCACTCGATACCTGATCTTCGACAGGAGAGGACCTACAATGCAAAGTGCTGCTGTGACCTCGGTCTGGAAGAGACAATGGCTCGTGCGTCTGGGGAAAGGGCCCCTACCTTCACTGCAGAGGAGTTGGAGAAGCTCGTCGACGGAGTCCTATGCCTGTGTGGAGAGGGCTGGTTGTAAGAAGGAAGGGGGCAGAGTTCTGCGTGCATGAAAGACGGTGAATGCATGTGCCACATGGCAAGGGTAGGGATGTGGGCCACTCACTTTGACGGTGCAATTGGTAATGACTTCTCTTCTTCCCATGTACATTTCATGTAGGTCAGCACCCACCAGAAGAAGGATATTTGGCGTGCCATCGCCAAGGACGTCCGGACCCTGGGGGTCCACCACAGATGGAGCACCGACTGCCAGAAGAGATGGGAGGACATTCGCTGCTGGAACAAGAAGACGGCGGAGGCTCAGCTGGGGATGGCCTCCCAACGTGGGAGGGGTGCCCGTCTAACCATGACCCCCCTGATGTTCCGGATCCTGGCGGTGGGCTACCCTCAGTTGGATGGGCACTTGAGGGCATCACAGCAGACACAAGGGGGTGAGTACACTATCATTCAGCTGACTTTGCGTGCAGTGAAGGTGTCTGGGTGGGGGAGGAGGGCTGTGGGTTCCCCTAGGCCAGGGCGAGTTCCGTAGGCTAGGACCATTCGTAAGGTATGGCCCTGTGGCCCCCCACACCACCTCTGTAGAGTGCCAAGTACAGCTATTCATGCCCCTGTGCCATCTATGTGTGCAGATGTCGTCCATAGCCTTGTAGGCCATTTCCCAGGAATTGCACTGTACAGCCCAACAGCGCGACGTAGTGCAGGGGGCTGCTGTGTCTGTACTGTCCGCCAACGGTAGCAGTAAGCCATGCATTCAACCTGTCTTTCTTCTGTTCCCCCTCTTTTTTTTGCAGTCTCCCTGTTCTTGTGCGCATAAGCATCATCAGGCGGAGGTACAGTGGCACCGGAGCCATCCCACATGGGCATGGAGACCCACACTACGGACTCTGAATATACCAGTGGGACGGAGGGCGATGGGAGCACCACGGCGGTCACAGGATCTGCAACCAGCGACACGGACTCGTCCTCCGATGGGAGCTCCCTTGTGGTGGCGGCAACATCTGTGCCCCCCACTTCAACAGGTACAGCCGCCAACCCCCCTACCAGCACCGCCCTCCCAGCAGCCCCTCAGCCTTCGCCCCGTGCCCGCTCACCCAGAAGGGTGGGCATCACCTTCGTCCCAGGCACCACAGCCCCTGCCCCTGTTACCTCTTCTGCCCTCAGTGAGGAGGCTATTGACCGCCTCAGGTCACTCACTTTTGGGCAGTCTAGCATTTTGAATGCCATCCAGGGTGTAGAAAGGGAGTTGCAACACACAAGTGCATTGCTGGAGGGCATTCATTCTGGTCAGGCTGCCCTTCATCGAACCCTTCAAACTCTGGCCTCAGCACTGATGGCAGCCATTGTCCCTGTGTCTAGCCTCCCGCCTCCAACTTCTTCCACCCAGACCCAATCCCCTGTACCTCTGCCTATCCCAAGCACACCATCAGACCAGCCTGCCCACACCTCACCACACAAGGGAAGCTCAGGCAAACATAAGGACCACACATCCCACAGGCACTCACGCAAGCATCACACCCATACAGACACAACAACATCCACTGCCTCCACTGTGTCCCCCTCCTCCTCATCTTCCTCCTCCCTCCCAGTCTTGTCTACACTCACACCTGCATGCACTACCACTACAGCCACTACGTCCCGCACCAGCACACCCACCACCACACCCCGCTCATGTGCACTCACCCTCCCCACTACCATTTACACGTCACCTGTGTCCTCTCCCAGTGTGTCTGTGACGCCCCCTCTGAAGATACACAAACGCAGGCACACACCCACCCAACAGCCATCCACCTCACGACAGCCTCCAGCGCATGCACCTGCACCCAAATCCACAAAAGTTACACCTCCTACAACCACCACCTCTTCCTCCACTCCCAAACCCCCTCCAGCTACCCGTTCCAGTGTGTCCAAACAAATTTTCCTGTCCCCCCTTAACCTATTTCCCACCATAGGTCCCGTACTAGCACCTCAGCCAAAAAATCTCCGGGACCAGTGGTGCCTGTTGTTACAGGTATGTGGAGTGCACCGGCCACCAGGCCAGCCAGTCTGTCACGGAGCCACAGCACAGCCAGACCCCCCGTGAAGCACCAGAAGTTGGCCAGTGCCCGGCGGGAGAGGGGGAAGACTCCAGCCAGCCAAGCCGCTCACAGGGGTCCCGGGGGGAGTGTGGACACAGCTGTGACTCCTCCCAAGGTGGGGAAGGGGCAGAAGAAACCTGCAAAGTCTGGGAGGAGCAGCACGGCGGAGAAGACCACCATCATCCCCGCTGGCCAGGAGGGCCCTGCCACCCCCATCGTCGCTGCCCAGGAGGCCACCGCCAGCCCCATCATCGCTGCTCAGGAGGGCCCCGCAAGCCACAGCCCAGCTGCCCAGGAGGGCCCCGCAAGCCACAGCCCAGCTGCCCAGGAGGTTCCCGCAAGCCACAGCCCAGCTGCCCAGGAGGGCCCCGCAAGCCACAGCCCAGCTGGGCAATGACGGACCGCCAGGGCAAGGAACGCTGAACAGGGCAAGCACCGCTGAACAGGGCAAGGACCGCTGAACAGGTCAGAGACCGCCAACTCAAGCACCGCTGAACAGGGCAAACACTGCTGAACAGGGCAATGACCGCCATGGCAAGCACCGCTGAACAGGGCAAGGACCGCTGAACAGGTCAGAGACCGCCAACTCAAGCACCGCTGAAAAGGGAAAGGACCGCTGAACAGGGCAAAGTCCACCATGGCAAGCACCGCTGAACAGGGGAAGCACCGCTGAACAGGGCAAGGACCGCTGAACAGGGCAAAGTCCGCCATGGCAAGCACCGCTGAACAGGGCAAGGACCACTGAACAGGGCAAAGTCTGCCAAGGCAAGCACCGCTGAACAGGGCAAGGACCACCGAACAGGGCAAAGACCGCCAAGGCGAGCACTGCTAGCCCATTAGCGGCAGGGGCAGTGATGCAACAGGGACCGTCACAGGGTGAGTGCTCCATTCTGGGCACCAGTCCCCCTCCAGAACCAGTGGAGAACAGCATCCACTCCATCTGTCCTGCACAGGATGAAGCACTCTGGGCACCAGTCCCCCTCCAGAACCAGTGGAGAACAGCATCCACTACCTCTGTCCTGCACAGGATGAAGCACTCTGGGCACCAGTCCTCCTCCAGAACCAGTGGAGAACAGCATCCACTTGAGAGACTGTGGCTTTGCACTCCCCAGGATGGTACAGTGGGCAAGCCACCCACTGTAGAGACTTGAGAGACTGTGGCTTTGCACTCCCCAGGATTGATCAGTGGGCAAGCCACCCACTGTAGAGACTTGAGAGACTGTGGCTTTGAACTCCCCAGGATTGATCAGTGGGCAAGCCACCCACTGTAGAGACTTGAGAGACTGTGGCTTTGCACACCCCAGGATTGATCAGTGGGCAAGCCACCAACTGTAGACACTTGAGAGACTGTGGCTTTGCACTCCCCAGGATGGTACAGTGGGTAAGCCACCCACTGTAGAGACTTGAGAGACTGTGGCTTTGCACTCCCCAGGATGGTACATTGGGCAAGCCACCCACTGTAGAGACTTGAGAGACTGTGGCTTTGCACTCCCCAGGATAAAGCAATGCACATGGTGCCTCCTCGTGGATCTGGCGTTGTGCACTCATCCGGCTGAGGTGCCCCCCTTCCCTTCCCTTTGAGGTTCCTGTTGTATTTCTATCTGATGCCCCTGCAGTGTTCTCTCCGTCATGTTCGGGTATCTTGCGTGGGCCTCGCCCATGCATTTTGGGCCCAGTGGTCCACGGACTATGAATGTTGCAAAACCTGGACTACTAATTGTGGTGTATATTTTGTTTATAGTGTATATATGTATATTTTTGCTTACTGAATTTTGATATATTACAATAGTTACACTTATTTCCTTTTGTCTTTGCATTCTTCTGGGGGGGTTAGGGGGTGTTACTGTAATGTATAGATATGCATTGGTGTGTGTGTTGTAGTGGGTGAGGGTCGGGGTGGCGGTTGGGGTGTTGAGTGTGTGTGTCCCTGTTTTTTGCCTCCCCTATGTCGTAGGTGCAGTACTCACTGTGGTCTTGGCCGCCGGCGTTGGTGCTCCTCGTAGAGGAGCAGGAAGACTAGCGCTGAGAGAATATGAAGTTCTGGCTCCATGCTGTCCTCCTTCCTCGTGGAGTGTGGAGAGGTGAGCGTTTTCCCTTCGAACTTCCTGTTTCCACCGTGTTTTTATCCGCAGTGAATCCGCCCCGGAAAAGGTGGCGGATTGGCCTGTCATAATAGTGTGGGCGGTACACTGTCTCCTGCCTGTCTGTTGGTGGTGACCGCCGCGCTGTTTGTCTGTACCGTCGTGGCGGTCTGAGTGCTAAAGTGGCTGTCTTTGCTGGCGGTTTCCGCCACGGTCGTGATTGCAAATTTTTTACCGCCGGCCTGTTGGCGGTCTTACCGCCGCTTTAACACCGTCCGCCAAGGTTGTAATGACCCCCTAAATCCTGTTTCATGTAAAGTTATCATTACACAAAATAAAAGGAAATGCTCCTCTAAGAGCCACCTTTTTTCCAAAACCACTTAATTAAAAAAAAAAAAAAATTCTTACTTGAATTAGCGAATCCATTGCAATTCCACAAAACAAATGCCAACAATCAATAGACACCAGCACATTTAAAAAGCAGTGCTGTGTGTGTGGCTCTCTGCATCTGCCTGGGTGTGTGACTGATTGAGTAGGTCTGTGAGTGGGTATGCGAGTCTCTGAGTGGGTACATCAATCCCTGAGTAGGTCTATGAGTGGGTGCATGAGTCTCTCAGTGGGTCTACAAGTAGCTGTGTAACTCTCTAATTGGGTCTGGGAATGGGTGCATCAGTGTCTCAGTGGGTCTATGACTGGTTGTGTGACTGTCTCAGTGGGTCTGTGAGTGGGTGTGAGAGTGTCTATGTGGGCATGTGAGTGTCTCTATCAGTCCCTGTGTGAGTCTGTGAACCAGTGTGAGTGTCTGTGTGGGTCTGTGAGTAGCTCTGAAAGTGTGTCTGTGGGTCTGTGAGTGGTTGTGAGAGGGTCTGTGTGGGTCTGTGAGCAAGTAGGGGAGTGTCTAAGTAGGTCTGTGAGTAGGTGTCTGATTGTGTGGGTCTGTGAGTGGTTCTGAGACTGTATCTGTGGGTCTTTGAGTGCATTTGATAGTGTCTGTGAGTGTCTGAATGGATCTGTGAGTGGGTGTATGAGTGTGTGAGTGGGTCTGTCAGTGGGTGTCAGAGCCTGAGTGTGTCTGTGAGTTGGTGCCTGAGTGTCAGTGTGGGTCTTTGAGTGTGTCTGAGAGTGTGTCTGTGGGTCTGTGAGTGAGTTTGAGAGTGTCTATATGTGTCTGTGAGTGGGTCTGTGAGTGTCTGTGTCAGTCTGTGAGTGAGTTTGAGAGTGTCTGTCGGGGAGTGGATATTAGAGTGTCTCTATGGGTGTGTGAGTGTGTGTGAGAGTGTTGGTGTGAGTCTGAGAGTGTGCAATGAGCCTGATAGTAGGCCTGAGAGGGTCTGTCTGGGTCTATGAGTGGGTGTGTGTCTGAGTGAGTGTATATATAAATATATATATATTTTTAATTGGCAAATTTGCAAATCTGCCACAAAGTTACATGAGGGCTGTGCTGAGCGTTGCGACGGATTCAGAAATTCTCGCACACGGAAAAGAAAAAATCTTTATGCACATTTTTTAGCCTATTTGGGGTCCCTCCCAGACCCCTATACTGCTTTTAGGGGGTCAGAGAACCACTACTATGACCCCTTAATTCAGATTGCAGCCTTCATTTCAGCCCCAGGGACCGTTTCATAGTACAGAAAATGGCGGTCTCAACTTTCTGCTAAGGTTGCAGCCAGCCAATCAGGGTCTTGCAGTGGCTCAAGGGTCGCCTAATCTGCTGAAGTTTGACTTGCAAAGGGTTCATACCTCTAGATATACAAATTAGGTTTTCTTTTGATATCTCAAAAACTATTGAATGGATTTACACCAAATAACAAAAAGGGTAATTTCTGGACCAAGAGCTACCTTTCTGCCTAACTTGGTGTATTTTCATCCAGCGGTTTGGGCTGTAGTTGTGTTCAAAATCCCTACAGAAAATTGCATGGGGAAAAAGCATTTTGGGACCCCTCCTTTTTTCCCAATCCCTTCTTGACAAATCACCCCAAAACTTTTAAGACACCAGCTGAACTGACTGTCGTACTAATTTTGAAAATGTTGTGGCGATTTTTCAAACAGTACCAAATTAATTGGCAAAACAATAAGCGCTTTTCCTATGGAAACTAGGTCATAGCTATTACTATTCCTACCTATTGCTTTTCCAATAACTTTGGTGCAGGAATCTTCAGGAATTTTGGAAAACTAGTTTGCACCTGTGCTCAGCTGCTGTCTTGAAAGATTCTGGGTTATTCTTCAAATGGGGAAAAAAAAAGGGGGGGATGTACCCTGCAATTTTCCATAGGGATTTTGGACACGACAATAGCCCGAACCACTGGATAAAAGGACACCAAATTTGGCAGAAAACTAGCTCTTAATCCAGAATAAGCCCTTTATGTGATTTGGTGTAAATTCTTTAAGCAGTTTTGGAGTAAAAAAAAAGAAAATTATATATATAGGGATGCAGACACTGTGCAGATCTGACAGATATCATGCTGAGATCTAATTGGCCACTAACACATCAACCAGGAAGCACTGGCAGCCATTTTGGGAGTCAGCTGAGCCCCCAAAATTTTTTTTTTAAAAAGAGAATCAGGCAGGGTAGGAATACCCTGACCCCCTAGTTTTGGTGGTAGGGTCCCCTTGGGACCCCGCCATGGTCAAAAGCATTTTTTTGAAAAACTTCCCTCAAAAATCACAGAGTATATGTGGCTCTTGGGAAAAAATAAAAAAAATAAGTGTGGTCGCCCATGCTTGTTTAAAGTTGTGCCCCCTGGTGGCCCAGGTCCCAGGGGAATAAATGCTTCAGGGCACCTGGGACTGCCACCTCCCTGCTAGGCCAAAAAATAGGAGGGGCACCACTCAGACCCACCTTCTTAGCCCAATAGAGCCTAAGGGCCACTATTAACATTGAAAGGGGGCTCACAAGGTCCCCATCCCAGGCCAATTTTTGCTCCAGGGATGATTACCTCCCTGGGGCTGGCCCTCAGAAAACAAAGGAAGGGACTGCATGCCCTTCCCTCATGGAGCAATGAATGGCCCTGAAGACTGCCACTCTCTTCAGGGCCAACTCCCTACGTCTTGAGGTGCTCCTTATGTCCTGAGGTGTGTGTGTGTGGTATGTGTGTGTGTGTATATAGAGATAGATAGATGGATAAATAGATAGATAGATAGATAGATAGATAGATAGATAGATAGATAGATAGATAGATAGATAGATAGATAGATAGATAGATAGATAGATAGATAGATAGATATACATCCTTTAGAGATGACCTGCCGGGCTTGGGTTAAACACTCTTACACAAAGAGGACATCATTGCTAAGGACACTTTAAAGAAATGCTAAGCTCTCAATATCTATGAGTTTACACCTAATATTTTGAACGGTAAAAGAACTTGTCGTTGTATCTTAATTTTTCATCTCTCAACTCTCACTAGTGACTGCTTCTCCTAGCTCAACAGATCAATTCTGAAAGCTCTAATTCGTTGTATTCACCTTGTAGTGCTTGAGAAGTTCAATGTATTGGGGAAAATCTATAGTGGCTATAAGCATCACAAACCTAAGCCTGACTCAATATGTTTTTGGATGACACCAAAGGAGTGGATCCTCAGTTGGATCTCATCTTTGCCACTATAGGCTTGACAAAATGTAATTCCACTTTGCAAATATCATGTTCAGACCATTTCTATATCTCCTTCTTGCTGTCTCTAACAAAGCACTAAGGAGCATATTTACAGGCCCCTAGCGCCACCTTGCACCACATTACCATCATTTATTTTGACGTTAATGTGGCCCAACAGGGACAAAATCCCCACGCTGTATTTACAGAGTGGCGCAATACATGCATTGCGCCACTCTGTAACCCTTTGCACTACATTATGCCTGCGCAGGCATAATATATGCGAAGGGGGCATTCCCCTGCTAGGGGAGCCGGAAAAATGGTGTAAGGAAATCTATGAGCTTTCCTTGCACCATTTTTTAAGAAATTTTGAACACCTGCTCAAGAGCAGGCATTAAGAGGGGGCTTCCATTGTTTAGAATGGGCCCCTACATACTTTGCAGGAGTAGCTCTAATATTATGGCGCTACTCCTGCAGAGTACATCAATAGCGTCATAAGAAATGACACTTTTGCCCCAAAACTGCACCATGGGGCTCCATATTGCAAATATGGCGCACACATGGTGGCAGTAGGGGGGCGCTAAGGGGTGCAGTGAAAGTGGCGCTGCACTCTGTGCAGGGACACTTTACATAAATCTGGCCCTATATCGCTTAGAAAATACTCAAGGTGAATTGTGAACCAACAGGAATGTGGCCAATTTAGCACATCTGCTTGCAGACTTGAACAGCTCCTTCTCCCAACATTGGAATCACTTCAAATGTTATGCTATTGTAGATGCTTTTGTTTGTGCTTTCTATATTCTTGTCAAGTGTATTCTAGACAAATCATGCCCTCTACAGACACACAAATGCAAAGCCTTTCTGCAAATTATTTACACCTGTTCTTAAGCAAGTAAATACACTCTTGGCTAAACAATGGAGAAGAGCCTGTAGCCTGACAGATAGAGACACCTACTGTTACATGAGGGCCTAAAATTATATAAGGAAATCTAGAGTGAAGTTTGTTTAAAAAATGGAGTTTAATTGTGTTATGATTTGTTCCCAGTCTGGGGTTGGTGATCTATATCAGTGATTCTTAACCTTTTAACTTCTGTGGAACCCCACAAATCATCCCTTGGTAGGGGACTAAGCCAACATTTTCTTGTAAGGACAGACATTCTACCAGGTGTTTGTTAATCCCATTGTTCACTCACTTTGCTTTATTTTATGGATGAGTTTGGGAAACTGTGAGAGAGGTGGTGATGGCAGCATGGTCTGAGATGAGAAGCTCTGTAACAAAGAGGGGTCTGCCAAGAGGTAATCTATTGGGAGTTTTTTTGAAAAACAATAATAAACATATGTTGTAGAACACCAAACTTTACTTTGAAAAAAAAACACTGTGATGGGGGTTCCTTTCAATCTACAGAGATGACCACAGGGCCAGCAGTCACCTCTTAATCTAGCAGACGGAGTACCTTCAGGATGGCGGAGGTAATGATCTCTGCTATTCTGACAGGCACTACTCCATCTGCCAAACTCTAGGGAAGGCCCTTGGTGTCTTTATTTATGTTCGGATAGCTTCATATACTGCAGAAGAGTAGGCAAATAAGGAGATTTGTTAACGGTGATTGTACTAAGAATTCTAATTATTTAGTAACATCTCACCTGCAGTACATGCACTAGAAGAGTGAAAATAAGTACCTTAAATGACCAAACGTAAGTACAGTTGAGAGGGCATAAAAGTTCATTTTTGCATTGCAAACTGCAAAAACTGAAGTGGCAGCAACTGTATTTTTTACACATATACTTCAGTGATAACTTTAAATAATTGAAATCTTATGAATTTTTTTTACAATTGCTTATTTTATGGCATCAGTGCAACCTTACATTGTTTGAGAGGGCTGGATTGTCTAATAAACGTAATATGATGATGGTGGCTATTCTATTTTTAGTAATGCAATTCCTACTTTTATGAATGTTTCTGCATTGACATCAATGTTGCTTATTCATTTCTGTCTTCCTTGGCACCTCTAATGGATTTGGGCCTTATCAGTTTGGTTTGAGCTACCATTAGTGACCATTAGCGATGGACTGTGGTCTCCCCAGATGATCTCTTGCTTGGGTATGTCTTTAAGTCTTTGGAAATCAGTGTTGTACGATTTCAGCTAATGGGTAGCAGAATTCTAGCTACTCTGACACTTAGCCATTAGCAGGTGGCTTCTATATACAGAGTGAAAGTCTGGTCAACTACCTGCTTCAGTTTTAAGTGGGAAGAAAAATGTAGGGGAAGATCTCTAAAAAGGGTGTGGCTTAAGAAACATAACTAGGAATCCTTTCCAAGATATGTGGTCTATGAAAATAAGGTTGTGGCTTAAAACGTGTAAACTAAAATCCTACTTTTCCCATAGTGTGCCACTACTGGATTTGGCCCTTTCTGCAGGATTTTCCCTAAACTTTTCACCTTCACCCTCCTATTTTCTGAACCCGTTTTTGTTGGCTTTTAGGACTCTGCACACTTTATCTGTCAAAACCTAATCTAGTTCTCTCTGCACAGTGGATTTGATGTGCAGGGCTCATGTATGTCCTCTGTGGCATTTTATGGCCTCCTGTGAAACCAGGATAAACACCCCTCAGGCCCCATGGTTCCATTACAATTAACCCCTTGGCAGGCCTCTTCCCAGAGCATATGAACCCATTAGAACATTCTGGTATTGTTGTTCAATTAGTTTTTGGGTTTGCACACTTGCAAGGAATAGACACGTGTTTCCTGTTCATTGGTTCAAACTGCAATGACCTATTGACTCTATCTGCTAATGTTAATTGATCCCACCTGTTTCTGTTTATTGGTTCCAACTGCCATGACCAATTGACTCCACATGTTAATGGTAATTGATTCCACCTGCTTCTGTTTATTGGTTCCTACTGCAATGACCTATTGGCTTCACCTGCTAATGTTAATTGATTCCACCTGCTTCTGTTTACCGGTTCCAACTTCAGGACCAGTTGACTCCACCTGCTAATGTTAATTGATTCCAACCGCTTCTGTTTATTGGTTCCAAATGCCATGATCTATTGACTCCACCTGCTATTTTAATTGATTGCACCTGCTTGAATTAAAGGTCAAAACTATTAGGTTGATAGGTGTTCTCTCCCGGGTCCTGATGCAATCTTCCTGTCTTCCATGGAAGCCACGTGCCTTTCAGGAGTCAGTCACACTCATAGAGTATTCAAACTGCATCCAAAACTCGAGTCAGTGCTTGGCCTCATTCCGGTCCTGAGCAAGCACCATCCTTGCACTCATCTTCTGAGTCAACAATTCCTCCAACACTCTTCCTCAGCCCAAGCGTCTGTGCAGCTCCTGTGATCCTGACGCTGTCAACACTTCTATTGTCTTTGCTTCCAGTGTGGTGATTCCTCTTCCTCGTCGGCTCACTGCACTACAGCTACAAAGACTTCCTCCAGATGCCAGTTTTAAGTAGGAGAGACAAGGCTAAGTACTTGATCACAGGTTTGTGTGCACTAATCCTCAGATGAAGCCTAAGAATATCTACAAGACTGAGATCTAAATGGAGAAAGCATGCTTTCTAGACAATGGACACTACCTTTTGCAGAGTGGGTGCTCCAGACTTGAATTATATCAGAAATAAAATTTGCCCACCAGTAATTCTAGACAAATTGTTGAAATAAGAACCAGAGGACTTACTAGAATGCACTATATATATGTATATAAACCTGTAGAGCCCAGAATGTTAAATTATTTTTGGGAGTGCCAGAAATTCCATCCTTAAATCTTGATTGTACCTGCTCTCATGCAGTATTTGTAGTGAAGCCTGTAAGTGTACAATATTGTAAATAACTGTAATTTTTGAATGCTGAGAACAGTTGGTAAATTATTATTCTTATTATTTCGAGTGCACTGCATGCACACTGACAGAAAAGTTCCAGGAGTGCAGAACCTCTCATGCAGTGTCGCAAGGCAGCAGAGCAGGACTGGTTTCGCAAGTCTATCTTTTCTTATTTTGTCCCAATCCCCCTTCATCTCAAGGGCAGTGTATGATTTAAGGGTTTAGGGCTCCTTGTTGTTGGGCTACCCTCTGGGGGGATAAGAGACCCAGCATCATCTCCACGGACAGAACCAGGTGAGTGCGTGACATTATCACTGCTAGCTAGTCCTAACATGCTTGTGCTTTCTCTCCTTAAACAATGGTAGAACTGGCTTGAATCCAATTGGCCTATATAATTTACTTATAAGTCCCTAGTAAAGTTGTACTTCCTGTGCCTAGAGCCTGTATGTTAGATGCTACCAATGATCTCATAGCAATAATTGTGCCACCCACTTGAGCAGCCATTTAAACATGTCTGAGGCCTGTCATTGCACCCTGTGTCAACACTGGCAAAATAAATCTTTTTGTCAGGGCCAAACCTTCCTTTTCGGTACATTTATTTGACCCTTTGAATAGGTCCTGGATAGCCCAGAGGGCAGGGTGCAGTGCATTTAAATAGAAGGAGGGGTACCTTTAAGTTTTATAGTTTTACATGTCTTGGTAGTGAAAAACTCTTACATTTGTTTTTACTACTGCAAGGCCTACCTCTCCCATAGGATAAGATTTCATTTACCTTATTACATTTGATAAGCTGAATCCAAAGGGAAACTGGTCAGACATTTGAATCGCATTAAGAAGGAAGATCTTGGACCAGCTTTGTAGTCTGGCTGGACGGTTACCCAAAATCTGCCCTTGTCAGCCACAGATAGTTTTAATCAGGGAATTACTATGGCCATTAATCAACTAGCTCCACCTAAATCTACTATCTCTCATGAACTAAAAATAGATAAGCATCCTTGGTTCACTAAGGATCTCAAGATATTTCAAAGGAAATACCGACAACAAGAACGTCGATGGAAGTTAGACCCCAATCCGATGGAGAAAGGAAAACTGAGAGAGGCTCTCAAAAACTATAAAGAAGCAATCTTTAAAGCTAAATCCGTATACATCACTGAAAAGATTAAGGAAGCATCTAATACCCCAAGAGAACTTTTCAAAGTTGTACGTACTTTGACAACCCCTATGCACTCTTTGGAATTGGAGAACTCTCAAGAGTTCTGTAATAAGGTGGCCATTTTTTTCAGAAATAAAGCTCTACAAATTCATTCAACCTTAAGCACTCTGATGAGATGGATGATGTACTTGATACGGTCAATAGCACTACAGATACTGACTATTCTCTGCTAACTAATTTCCAACCTCTACCTCCTGAAAAAAATAATAATAATAATGTTAGGAATTAAATCAGGTTCCCCTAAAGACCCTTGTCCTCCTTATGTTTTGCATCAGGTTGCTGATCCCATTTCAATCGCATTAACCCCGGATTTTCGTGAAGTCTTATACCTCCTATTGAAAGGATGCAGTTGTGAAACTTAAAAAGAAACCTCAGGGAGCAAGACATGACCTGAGTAACTTACAGCCCATTTCCTTACTTCCCTTTCAGGCAAAGATCTTTGAAAAACATATTAACTCGGAACTAGCCAACATCCTAACTGCCTCAGGTGGACTAGACTCCTCACAACACAGCTTTAGGCAGACTCATAGCACAGAATGAGCACTTATCACCACCTCAGATACGCTTCGTAGGTTGGTGAATGAAGGACAGGGAGGTATATTAGTTCTATTAGATTTATCTGCAGCTTTTGTTACTATCTCACCTCAGATTATGTTATCCTGCCTTTATCAAGCAGGGATTAGAGAAAATGCTTGGAAGATTTTAGAATCTTTTTTAAGAGATAAATCAATTACAGTTAGTTGCGGAGATTTCAAGTCTCCACCTTATTCCCTTCCATGTGGAGTTCCTCAGGGCTCATCTCTGAGCCCCACATTATTCAATTTGTATTAACCAGACTTATTAGTACATTTGGTTTCATACCCACCTCCTACGTCGATGACACGCAACTGATCATTCCTGTGTCCAAAAACTGGGATGAAGTGGCAGAGCGTTTTAGTAACTGTATGTGAGAAATCAATAAGTGGATGGGCCTAAATTGGCTTAAACTCATTGGGGACAAAACAGAAATTCTGTGTTTTGGCCCCAGAAAAGAATTATGGAACTCTCGCTGTTGGCCGTCAGAATGTGGAGCCACCCCTGTCCCTATTGTGGCCACCCGAAATCTGGGCATTATCTTCAACAACTGTCTCACTTTTAAGCCGCAGGTTAACCAGGTGGTTAAAACTTGTTTTTGGACCCTGAATATGCTGAAAATGATCCTCCCTTATTTAACAAGGCAATGGAGAGTGACAGCCATTTTGGCACTGGTGATGTCCAAATTAGATTATTGCAATTTTTTATTGCTCAGTCTCGATAATGCTTCACTCAGGAAGCTTCAACTTCTTCAAAATACAGCGGCCTGGTTTATTTTAAACCTTCCCTGCTCAGCATCCGCCAGGGATAGTCTGAGACAATTTCATTGACTTCCAGTAGCAAAGCGTATTAGGTTTAAAACCTTATGCCTCACCTGTATGGCTGTTCATGGCAGAGGATCTGAATATTTAGCTTCTAGACTACATTAGTACAGACATAGCAGACAACTCAGATCCATGGGAGCCTTTTGCATTCAGGTTCCTCGTACAAACAGGGTTAGATGGGGTGATAAGGCGTTCACGGTAGCGGCGGCCAAATGCTTGAATTCACTCCCTATAACCTTAAGATAAGAACAAAATTTCCTGAGTTTTAGAAAGTCAATTAAAACTTGTTTTTTTCCAGGCTAATCCAGATTTCTTTTTCTTTTCTCTGTGATCTGACACTTAGGGGGTTATTCTAACTTTGGAGGAGTGTTAATCCGTCCCAAAAGTGACGGAAAAGTGACGGATATACCACCAGCCGTATTACGAGTTCCATAGGATATAATGGACTCGTAATACGGCTGGTGGTAAATCCGTCACTTTTCCGTCACTTTTGGAACGGATTAACACCTCCTCCAAAGTTAGAATAACCCCCTTACTTCTCTCCTTTGAGCACTTTGATGCTTCTGCCGGAACGCGCTTTATAAATGCCAAATACAAATACATTCTAAATGGGAACATGACGGAAAATTCTCTCTTAAGGTGAAGTCGGGTTATTGATTAGAATTTTGAACATGCCACTTTTAGAAAGTTTGCATTTTACCACCTTAGCCATTTATTGTCTGCACCCTATCTCTGGGTCACATGACTGGGTGTAGATGAAAGTTGGTCTTTCTGTATTTGTCCTAGACAGCCACAAACAATAGAGAGGTTCGGTCTGCCTGGCTGGCCGGCAATGGCAGGATGGAAGGGCAGAGCTAAGCACAGTTCTGCTTACACTTGAATAGGCTCTGTCTTGCCCCCACACAAAAGCTGCATGCACCATGTAGTTAGTCTGGAGCCAAGACGGGGGGGAGAAAACCCATGCACTCTAAAGGGAAACCTCTAGAAGCTTCTTCCACTTCAGTGAAGGCACCTGGTATAAATATTGGACTGCAAACACCAACTCTTAATACACTTCCGGACTTATGGAGACTCTGCCAGGAAGAAAGGCTGATGTGCTGCTGAAATGAATGCAAATCTGCTGGACTACTGTTCTGCTGAACTACTGCCTTGCTGGACTGCTGCCGTGTTGGATTGCTGCCCTGTGGCCTTCTTATTTTAGTCAGAGGGATTAGACCCGACCTTAACCTAAGACTGCCGGAATGAATAAATGGGCTAGACGGCTGGCCTCCTGTAAAGAGCCGTAGCTATATATCAAGCTCTCAACCACCTAAACCAGCACAATGGTCATGCAAGAGCAAACCACTGATCCTGGACTGGTGTCCTTGAGGCCATGGACTCTTGGGTAGCCTCAGAGAGGCTGAATTGATTGTAGTGTTTGGTCTTGATGACCACGGATGGGCCCGTTAGCACCAAAATCTTGCTACTCACATAGACCTCCAACACAAAGTTCATCAACCGATCTCTTCATGCTACGGTATTGACTCTCACAGGAACCACCACAGCGAAGCCCCAGTCTGCCCCCCCATGGCAACAACAGGATCTTCGCACTGCAACTATTACCATCTGAGGCCTGCTCTTCATGCTACATCAATGACCATCCATGATGCTTCTCTGCTCCTCATGGCCCCCTCCACTGCGAACATGACTGTGTGCCGGACTCACAAGTTAACTTTTAGTGGGACTCACCTTGGCCCTGTATCTGACCCATGCTCTAGAGTGGCTGGCCTGAACTTGTGACTTTCTTCTGGTCTTATATGACCAGATAGCAGCAAGTGGGGCTTGGAATTTTTGGAGCTATTTTCACTAACATCTTAAAAATTGCACATCTCCAGTTCTACTGATTGAATTGCTGTTGTTTTGCTCTTGATTTATTTATTCCATTTTCCTCTATTATTCTAAATTGGTGACATTTTTCTTGTGTTGTGTTTTCACTTTATTACTGTTTGAAGTGCTGCATAAATAACTTACTCAAGTTAAACCTGACTGTTCAGTGCCAAGCTACCAGAGGGTTAAGCACAATTTGAGGTTGGCCTGTGTCTGATCCCAACAAGGATTGAGGTTTCTGCTTGAGTAAAGTTTTATCCCCCTCAACCAGTAACACAATTTCTTACAGCCACCTAACCACTATTTTGGTGCCTCGCTGAGAGTTTTTTGATATTGTATCCAAACATATCACACAGTAATGGGCATGCACCTAAAACAAGCCAGACCTATTTGCTTTGCCAGTTCTTATAAGCAGTGTCATATAAATGGCTAACAGCAGTGGTTTTGTTTAGAATATTTCAAATAAAAAAAAAATCAATTCTGAAAATATGAGTCTGTGAATTAATCATGACTAAGGTGTACGGAATGGGCAATGGTCTTTGAAGTATCTCAATCACTCCTGTTCTTCCCTTCATACCACTTTGCTCTGCAGTCTCTCTGTTAGACATGTAGTTCATTTTAATCCTCACATCTTTCAGAAATCGTCAAACTGTATAACTCACACCACATCTCTTTCATCTTCAGAATCGGTTTTCCTCTCCTGCAAGTACTTCCTTGGATCTGCTTCACTTCAGGATCCTCACATGACATACCGACTCACCTATAATAACTGCATTTTCTTTTCTTTTCTCTTTGCCACTATTTTGACAAATGTGCACCTTTTTCAGAAACCTTATCGTAGAATCACATTGGCACATGTGACCAGTGCTCTGTGCGATCTGAAAGGCAGCCAAGAATTGCATGGGTATGTATTCGGCACACCTTTATGATCCACTGTGATAACTACCACTGCCAGTAGCCTCAACTCCATAGATTTAAGACATGGCCCGTTATAATCACCCACCCACAAACTGAACCCAAAGACACCTTGGAATGACTCAGTTTACTCTCGGCACAAGACATGAGTAATGTGTGGCACTAAAAAGAACCTACAGAAAAACAAATGCTCTTAAAGAATGCAGGATTCATTTAAAGTGAAAAGTAAACAGAAATTACATCACTGAAATTGATTACCTTAGCAGTTTTGAGAGTCACTATTTAAAAATTGATCATTGATTTTACCATAAAGTTAAGGACATGAATATTGTGCCTGATAGAGACCCGCTTCAATATTGCTTTTTAATTTCTGGCAGGTCTGCAGCACAGAGGGACTCAATTAATTTAATGACTCAGATTACTTTACAAAGTAAAACTGGTCATTTTGTCAGCATCAGCATCAGCACCTATTACAAAAACTTTCACATGAAGAACAAGAGTGCAACGACAAATGTGATCACTGAACAGCAAATGTTGTTTGTTAGAAATGGGGTCTTTGGTTGCCAGTCAGGTTGCCCCCTGTCCAAGCAATGATCCTCACTCTAGTCAGGGTAAAAGAGAAAAACACCTGGCTAACCCACACTCACCCCTTTGGTAGCTTGGCACAAGAAGAAAGCCTTAACCCAGAGTCAATATAAAAATTATTTATAACAACACACACAGTCATCCAGTGAAAACACTACAAAATGACACAACACCAGGTTAGAAAGATAGCCAATATTTATATGTCAAAACAAGACCGGAACAACAGAAATCCAAGATACGCAAGCAAAGTTATACATTTTTAATAGATTAAACCTCAATATAGCAATTAGAAACACAAATATAGTGCCTTGTACAGTGCCTTGTGAAAATGAGGAAACAAGCCGGTGCATGGAGTCGAGGATCGAGGTGTTGCTGAATCTGAGGTGGCGTCAGTTCCGGTGCTGCAGGGAGAAGGAGTGAAGGTGTCACGAAGAGGGGTCAGGTCCTTGCTGTGGATCGGTGGAGGTGATCCCACACTTCCGGCGGAGGTGATATCCAGCGGTCTCGGCGTGGTGCAGCGAAGTCGGGTGTCACGGATGTCACAGGCTGCTGCGGCACCGTCCTGTGGGGTAATGGCACTCCAGCGGGGACCACTGCTTCAGTTGCAGCTGGCATCGTGGAATCTGGCAGCGGCATCAGTCCGGGGTTGTCCGAAGTTGGTGCACTTGGTTATTCTTGGTATTCTGCCAGCTTCTTCTTTCAAGGGCCCAAGGACTGGATTAGGCACTACTTGGCAGGGAAGGAGTCTTAGTAGAGAGTCCAGGTGCAGGCAGGGGACGTCTTTGATGGCCCTGAGACTTCAGAACAGGGGGAAAGCTCAGTCCAAGCCCTTGGAGGTACCTCTCAAGCAGGACTATATCATAAAGTCCAGTCTTTATCCCTTCTCAGGCAGAAGCAGCAACTGCAGGATAGCCCAACAAAGCACAGTCAGAGGCAGGGGCAGCACTTCTCCTTCAGCTCTTCTCCTGGCAGAGTCCCTCCTGAATCCTTGAAGTAATCTAAAGTCTGAGGTTTGGGCTCCAACACTTATAGCCGTTTCTACCTTTGAAGGTACCCAACTCTAATGAAAAGTCTCTGTTGTTTACAGGACCTTGACTTGCCTTGGCCTAGCCCCATTCATACACCAGGAGGTTGGAGATTGCATTGTGTGAGGGTAGGCATAGCCCATTCAGGTGAAAGTGACCACTCCTCCCTCCACTCTAGCCCAGATTTCCCAACAGGATATGCAGGTTACACTTCAGCACCTTTTGTGTCACTGCGATGCACAATCAGCCCAACTGTCAGTCTGACCCAGATAAGGAATCAACAAACAGGCACAGTCACAGAATGGGTTAAGCAAGAAAAGGTCTGTTTCCTAAAAGTGGCATTTTCAAAATGACAATCCAAAAACCGCCGACACTAAAACATGGATTTTTACATTGTGAGTTCTGAGACCCCAAACTCCACATTTCAATCTGCTCTCAAAGGGAAACCACACTTTAAGGATATTTAAAGGCAGCCCCCATGTTAACCTATGAGAGAAATAGGCTATGCAAAAGTGAAAGTCGAATTTAGCAGTATTTCACTGTTGGAACATGTAAAAATACACCAGCACACATTCTACCTTTAACATACACTGCACCCTACCCATGGGGCTACCCAGGGCCTAGCTTAGGAGTACCTTACATGTATAAAAAGGAAAGGTTTGGGTTTTGCAAGTGGGTACACTGGCTAAGTCGAATTGGTAATTTAAAACTGCATACACAGACACTGCAGTGGCAGGTCTGAACCATGTTTACAGGGCTAGTCATGTTAGAGGCACAATCAGTAGTGCAGGCCCACTTGTAGCATTTGAGTTACAGACCCTAGGTACCTCTAGTGCACTTTACTATGGACTTACTAGTAAATCAAACATGCCAATTATGGAAAAAACAATTAAACATACAATTTCACATAGGGAGCACTTGCACTTTAGCACTGGTCAGCAGTGGTAAAATGCCCAGAGTAACATAAACAGCAAAAACAGAGTTCAACACACAGCAACAACCTGGGAAGAAGAGGCAAAAAGTTAGGGGAGACCACGCCAAGAATGCCAGATCTGTCATTGTTCACACAAACTTGACAACCAGCTCCAACAAGAGAAAACTTTCTTCCGAACTCACACATGAGTCTAAAGTTAAAATTCCTCAAAGGGCACAAAATCTACCACAGACCTACTGGACCATGCCAGCGTCTTGACCCATTGAACTTTTTTATAAATACCTAAGACAAGATTTTATTAGTATAGACTTTGAAGTAGAGATATGAGAATGAAGGGAGTTGCTGTATTATTTAATAACCATCCCTATTTTATGATTGTCAGAGTACATTAGTTGTTTACCCTACATCCTTGCTATGAATACATTATTATCATTAGACCACATCCTTGTCTCCATGCTGGTATGGAAAAACCTTGAGCTCTCACTATTGTCTGGATCATGAAGCAAAAACTAACTTCAAGGATCTAATTCCTGTCTTCTTTGCTCTGCCTTTGATCCTAACCATCCTGAGGAATGATGTTTTAAAGATAGCTTGGAGGATAAACCCTCTGTTTTTGTATTTATAAGATGATTGTGGTCTGTTTTTAAAGTTGTATGCTTTAATGTAAATTTATGGAAATTCTCTTCATAAAGTTGATTGACTGACAAATAACCCTTCCCTAATTTGGCATCTATACTTGTAACTTGTGATACAGTGGGCCCTGGGGGCACATGCTAAGAGAAATAATGACACAGGTGTAGTGCCCATTTAACTGACCCAGGGCACAAGCACATGGCCCCTCTTATTAGCAGGTGTGATTTCACTTGTGATCCCTGTGTTGCATGGGTGTGGGGTGAGTGCAAGGCCAATCCTCAAGGAGAGGCTGAAACAATTATGCTAGCAGGACACTACATCCCTCTCAAGATTCAAACTGTTGTGTAGCCATTTTAGTTATAGCTCCATGCACATTATTTTAGCACACTAGGCCTGCTGCTGTGCACTTTAACCTAGATATATTTTATTCAGCTTTGTTTATTATTTTAGCATTAGCCACATTTGCAGTCTTGTTAATTTCTCTCTATTAACTGTTCTGTGCCTAGGCCAGCACTACGTTCTTAAACAAGACATTCTTGTTCACTCTGTGCTTCTCCCAGTAGGTTTCAATGAGATAGGTTGCCAATAAAACAAAGAAACGTTTTGGCTCTGGTATTCATAGAAACATATGCATCCTTACAAAGGGACATTTTCTCAGAACATCAGCTGTTTTATTATAAAAACACTTCACTGTCCCATACACATCAGAGGGAGATTTCAGCCAGATGACCACGACTGTAGCTGATTGCTGAATGCTTTGCTACAGCTGCTTATGCAGGCTTTAGGCCTTTGCTCAGGTATGGGGAATGATGTCTTTCCAGTGGAACCTGAAAGTCAGGACTAGAGCTTAACATGCTGTGCTCTAATAAAGCCTAAGTAGGAATTAGCCCATTGACTCTAGTGACAACATGGTAGTGTTATTTCGATGCTTCACTCTCCTTGTCACGATCTAAATACTGTCGAGCTTTATCGTCCTGGTTATTGCAGTACATGCTTTATTATCTAAGATGCAGTTGCTTTATTAAAACCTTATCGAAACATATATTGCCTCTGCTTGTCCTAGTATATGTGAGACTAATGCAAGTGAGAGAAACAGATGCTATCTGAGTGACCATGAATTCCCTGAGGAGTCAATTGTGTCATGCACTCGGCTGCCCAATCATCCCTGCTCTTGGGTGGAGATGAGGCACTGCTAGTTAGCCGGAGCGAAACCCGGATTGAGCCTACAGGTATCACCTGTAGTGGGTTAAGACTCAGGGCCTCATTATGACCCTGGCGGGCGGCGGAGGCCGCCCGCCAGGATCCCGCCCTCCAAATTACCGCGCCGCGGTCAAAAGACCGCGGCGGGTATTACGAGTTTTCCCCTGGGCTGGCGGGCGGTTCCAGTTAAACCGCCCGCCAGCCCAGGGGAAAACGACCTTCCCACGAGGATGCCGGCTCGTAATCGAGCCGGCGGAGTGGGAAGGTGCGACGGGTGCTACTGCACCCGTCGCGTATTTCACTGTCTGCAAGGCAGACAGTGAAATACATTTTGGGGCCCTCTTACGGGGGCCCCTGCCGTGCCCATGCCATAGGCATGGGCACGGCAGGGGCCCCCAGGGGCCCCGCGACCCCCCCTACCGCCATCCTGTTCATGGCGGCTTTCCCGCCATGAACTGGATGGCGGTAGGGGGGGTCAGAATCCTCATGGCTGCGGAGCGCGCTCCGCAGCCATGGAGGATTCCAATGAGCAGCGGAAAGTCAGCGGGAGACCGCTGACTTTCCGCTTCTGACCGCGGCTGAACCGCCGCGGTCAGAATGCTCATTGGAGCACCGCCAGCCTGTCGGCGGTGCTCCCGTGGTCGGTGGCCCTGGCGGCCACCGGCCACCAGGGTCAGAATGACCCTCTCAGTCTCCCACACCGCAGGCGATTCTGATGCTCAAATCCAGTAGTCTCATTAGAATAATGAGCGCCTATGCGACATGGCGCCACTAACGTTTGGTCAGGCTTTAATTTTCGGGTCCTCATGTGTATCTCTGTCTCACTTCATACAAAGACACCTCAGTACTATATACAGAGACGTCCATGTATTGAAGATTTTTCCTCCTCAGCTAACTAGGGAGTACTTAACTAATGCTGTAGGTTGTTCAAGTTTGAACTCTAAAAGGATAATCTACGTTATGTGCTCATCTCTGAATACATTTACCATTTATTATGGCGAATCCACAACAGGTAGCAATTGCAGTCAATATGAAACCACCACTTACTGCACATTTACTGGCACATGGCCTAAAGGCCCAGGGGGGCCAGTCAAATTTGTTGTTGACGCTCACCCAGCCTATAGAACAGGACTTTTTTATTCTTGGGTCGCATTTCCAACAGTTGATGGGAACACACATACATTTCATCACTATTCACCTGCAAACGTATCTGCACAATACAGAGCATATGCATATCTAGAAATACCTCTATCTTATCAAGAACATAATAATTGGCTTGATGGCACCCTTCCCCACACAATTTTGCACATTAGGTTAGGTCCTGTAAGTAATGATGATCTTACCTGGCCTTTATTGCCCACCTATGCACCTCACCCTGCTGCACCGAACCTAACTGTAGCTGAAGTCTGTCACTTATATGCTGATGTGATGGCAATATACAGACGATTAGTACAGTTTGTAATGCAAACATTAAACATAAACCCAGCACGTGCTGCACCAGCGCAACCACATGCAGCAATGCCAGGTATTAATCCTGCGACTGTACATTCGATCGTGGGTAAAGTACTCGCCAAACGGGAAGAAATTCCGTTTTGGTTAGCTCAAAAAATAAACGCGCTTGAAGCAGTATTTCCCCATATGGGACCTCAGGATAAACACAGAATATTAACTATGTGCTTGCCATTTGGGATGGTTCCCACTGTAGATAATTGTAATACATGGGGCACGGTATTTGCCACGCTCCCTGGACTTGTGGATGCAATTAATGGGCAATTTTGCCACAGTAACCTCAATTATATTAAGTAACCTTAAAGGGGAAGCAGTCACACTAGCAGTGCACATGCAGCTCTGGGATGTTCCACCACAGGATCAAGAACGCGAGCTGCCAAAGATTATCGCAGAGACCTATTCTAGTATTGGTCGAGATAGTCTGGGGGCCAGACCCCCAAAACCACAATTTCAAGGTAAATCTAAAAAGATTCTACCAAGCAAGCTCCTGAGGGTACTAAGAAACTCTGGGATAAAACACAACAAACTCCTAAAAAAGAAAGGGGAGAATGTCCACACACAGAAACCCCACAGAATACATATAATCTCAGAAATAGAGATAATATGAAAACGCCTGACAGATATCAATATACTGATACATGCCAATCTCGTTCCTTTCAGGACTCATCGCAAAAACGCAGTGAGAGACGTGGGCAGTCAGAACGAAGAACTGATTACGTGAAACTGAGACAGGAATCACAACGCTCAACAGAAGTTTTGGTTAAAAAAGAAAAGAAACTTCCCCAACAAAAACCACAATTCAAAAAGAAAAAAGTGGCAGCAGTTCAACATGCCACTCAAGAAGAGGGCTCTCTTGAAGAACAAGAAGTGGGCACTAGCGTTATTAGACAGCGCGGAAGAGGTCACAATAGTTCGCCGGTGTCATCAAACCTTCTTTCTCGCCCCTTGTTCCTGAGGAGCTTGCAAAATCCTATGCCATCGATTGGGCATTGGCGCAGGCACCCGCATAATATCACAATCATGTAGGGTGGGATAAAGATTCCACCTATCATGTAATCCCTATGAAAAATCAACCCCAACCTCAACCCCAATATCCTATAAAACATGATGCTAAAGCACCTGTGAGGAAAATCCTCACACAATTAGAGTACCAGGGCGTAATCAAACCCTGCGTCTCACCAATGAATAATCCATTATTCCCAGTAGCTAAACTGGACATTCATACAGAATAGTCTTAGACTACAGACATTTAAACAGTCATACACACACATATGCTAGACAAAACTCACATAGCACTGTACTCATGAACAACATAGTGCGCAACAACTACAAAACAACACTGGACATTTCCAATGGTTTCTTCTGCCAAAATATATGCACCTGAGAGTAGAGACTTAACTAGTTTTAGTGCAGTAGGCTCTCCGAAAAAAATGCAGTTGTTTACCCCAGGGGTACAAGAACAGTCCAGGACTGTTCGTAGCTCGTGTGACTTCATTATTGCACGACACTGACCCTGATTCACGGTCCTTTGTAAATTATATCTATCTCACGGATGATGAATTTCTGCAACATTTAAGATGGGTAGCCCGCATTGTTGTGGGATTTGCCGAGTCTAGTTACAAATTCAATTTAAAAAGAACAAAAATAGCCTTCCATAGCCTCCTATTTCTGGGATATGAGCTATCATGTGAAGGAATGAGCCTAGTGCCACTATTCTTGGAATAATGCGCACAATTACAACCTCCAAATACTATTAAAAAACTCCAATCACTATTGGGTTTTCTAAATTTTGTCAGAATTTACATTCCTGATTATGCATCACACATAAAACCTTTTTACAACTTAATACGTCCTGACTTTTCAAGTAAATTTTGGATAGTCGAACACACACGCATTCTCAGAGCTTTGCAAACAGACATGCTTGCAGCACAACGCCTACACACAAGGGACAACAAAACACATTTGGTCATCCCAGGATAATGTCTTTCCAGGGGAACCTGTAAGGCAGAATTAGAACTTAACATGCTGTGCTCCAATATAGCCTAGGTAGGAATTAGTCCATTGACTCTAGTGACAATATGGTACCGTTATTTCTATGCTTCACTCTCCTTGTCACGATCCTAACACTGTCAAGCTTAATTGTCCTAGTTATTGCAGTACATGCTTTATTATCTAAGATGCAGTTGCTTCATTAAAACCTTATCGAAACATATACTGCCTCTGCTTGTCCTTGTATATGTGAAACTAATGTAACTGAGAGAAACGGATGCAATCTGAGTGACCACGAATTCCCTCAGGAGCGAATTGTGTCATGCGCTCGGCTGCCTAATAATCTCTGCTCTTGGGTGGAAATGAGGCACAGCTAGTTAGCCGGATCAAAACTCGGATTGGGGCAACAGGTGTCACCTCTAGTGGGTTAGGACTCAGTCTCATACAGTGCAGGTGATTCTGCCGCTCAAATCCAGTAGTCTCATTAGAATAGTGAGAGCCTATGTGACAAAACAAAGGGATAATCAGTCCAATCTGTGGAAATAAACAAAACAGATTAGATACCACTGAGTCTTTGAGCCTCTAGAGGCAATCAGTAGGACAGCAACGGACAAGTAGACAGGTGCAGCTGGTGGCACCTGGACATCACTACTCACATCCAAAATTTAACACGATTCCCTTCAACAGCATGTCGATTGGGTCGAAGTATACTCATGCAATGTTGGTTGGTCCGGCCTGCTCTCAAAGTGGTGTAGTTGGTGTCAACAGTTTAAACTGTGGTGCATCAGGAGCACTGGTGGAGTCTGCTGCAGAGCTTACTCTCGGGTTGTCTTGACTCCATGAAGGACAACCTTCTAAGAATTGGAACAGCATCAACATTGTTTGGGCATTATTGTCTGAGGCCCTGGTGCCTCCTGGTACCCAATGTTGGAGCAGCTTTGTGCCTATATCTTGTCCGGGGATTTTCTTAAGGCCCTTTCTGATAGGTCGCCATGGGACCACATGGATTTGGTTGAGCTGTGTGTGGGTCATGCAAGGGCTTTTACAGGACCACCAACAGAGTCACAGCCAAGTCATTCATGCAACCACAAGGGGAAATGACTCATTGTTGTGTGTGCTAGATGACAGGACCCAGGTGCGTGTGGGGCTAGCAGATGATTGGTCCCTCATGGTGCCAGGGGGTGCATCCTTGGTCTCTTGGTGATTCGCCGCTAATTAATTAAAGTCAGATTCAATTAATCAATAACTGAAAATGAGTGAAAATTATGCCTCATCAGAAGCTGCATTAAAAAAAAGAGCATTTCCTTCTAAACTTTGCATGAACCGTGCTTAGTCTGGTTTGCTTGATCTGCTAATGTTAACGAATTCCAGCATACTTTCAACTGAAGGGAAATGATTCTATCATAACCTTAGCATAGCCTCTGCATGACATTTATTTGTTGCTAAAACAATGAAAGCTATATGTTTTTTACGTATTTTTTATTGAAGTAATCTGCTATCGGAATGTTGAACTTTGTTACATTAACAAAACTAGTATCCTTATGAATATGTTTCGTTAAGAAATATTCTTTTGTGGATTTAATACATTAGAATAGGGATAGAGTTTGAGACTTGTGTCATGCAATGTTCTGTAATTTCGATATAAAATAAAGCTTGAGACCTAATGAGAAAAATACATCTTTATAAGTAAAATCAACTATTATTATTGACTCCATATTAAGCATAATACTGAATGTTTATTTTCTAACTGTTTGGAGCACAAATCACAACCATATAAGCTCCCAAGATCACCTTTGAGGGCCAGGTGGCATGGGGTATCTTAATGTAATTAGAACTCACATTGCTAAGATCAAGTGCCCAGAGCCTGATAATGAAGACTGATAAGGTGCTGTTTCTGAAACTATTGCAGATTGTGATTAAAGAGTTGGTGAAAAATTTGACAGGTATGAGAATCAATAGGCTTGATGCACCGAAAATGTATATGGTGATTTGTATTGAAATGTTTTTTTGCTGAATTGAATTGTAATTGCTATGTGTGTGTTAAATGTGCTTTGTTGAAGAAATTAAGCGGCTATTGGACTAAGAAGTAGTCTAAGATCCCAGGATAGGTAGAGAGAAACTAAAGTATTCTTGTCTGCTTGGAGAATTGTAAGTTGTGAGACGTCATTGACTTTACACAAATATAGGGATGTAATTAAATTGTTGTACTAATATTTATTGGTGTTGTGAAACCTGATGCATAAAGGTGACACAGCACTGTTTAGGTGATTTCCCGTGGGTCAAGAACTCATCATTATAAAGGTGATTACTTTTTTGTTGTGAAACGATAAAAATCTTATTCCGGTGGTTGAATTATTATTTTGATTTTCTGTTGAAGAAGCAGACAAAGATCAATGTCTTTTGTGCTATTTTAGTTATAAGTTTGTCTTGTTTGTCTTCAGAAAAGAAAAATTGTAATGGATATTAAACCGCTGTAAGGAGTGTGATGTGATGTCACAGTGTACCACACTGGTATTGGTCGGCTGCTGTGGAGTTGTACTGTGATTGGTTGAAGTTTAGCAAAGATATGTTAATACTGTGGTAGATTTTGCTTCTAAACTGTACTATGGTTTGACAAAGTAGTTCTGTGTCCTGATGTGTACAGAACAGATTCAAAACATAAGACGCTGTGATTTCAATTTTTGAATTTGGTTAATTCAATTTGAAATATTGATGTTTTTCAAAACAATACGGGATCTAATGAGAGGTGATATATTAGTCTCAATTAGAGAGGGTGAAGAAGCACCTTGTAAGGATATTCCTGCAAGTCAAATGATGGTTGAAAATGGTTGCATACATGTGTTTCACTTCATCAATGGTGCAAGATTACTGAAAATGAAGGGCCGTTGAGTTTTCCTAGATCAGGAACATTTCGTTTGGGGATAATTGGCAGATTATGTGAAACATTACATGAAATGAAGCCACCTCCTAGACCTACATAATTTGAGGCACTTAGTGCATGGGGAAAAGTAACACAAAAGAAAGACAGGGAAGTATATCAAAGCTGAACAGAAAGAGCAATGAGAAACTATGCAGGTGCTGTATGGGATCAAGGAGCACAAGTGTGCAGAAAAGGTATAGTAGAAGGTATTAGATTATATCCTGTATTTATAAAAGAGGAAAATTCAAAGGTAGAGATTGAGAAAAACATGTAAAGAAAAAAATAAAGGAGATACTGAGACAAAGGCTGAAGCTAAATACATTCCAGATTCTGAGTTAAGTAATGATTTATTAGAAGAATGTCAAGTAAAGGAGCTCAGTTAACATATAATGAGTCTATAGCGACAGCTCCAATTGATCCAGGTGTCACCAAATTACTAATCAGATGCAGTGCAATAGAAACAATAAATGTACAACCTGTATTGACTCAGCCAATTATACCATAGCCAGTAATAATTCAAACAGTTGTTGCACAGCCTATTATTACACTGCCTGTGTTACAGCAAGTAACTGCCAGTGTTCCAGCACAAGCGAGTATAGATCAAATGATACTTCCATCAAATGGATTCATCCTGACGCTACAAAACTCACAGATTGTGGTGTGTACGCCACCCCAGACTGTTCAAGCATGAGGAGAGGGAAGGCGATTTGTTTTCACAACCCAAATAGTACCAGGTGAATTTAATTGGGAAGGGGGACTAATTCCTCCTTGGTCTGAAAAGGCTGTCAGAAATTGTAATAAAGTTGAAGATGCAGAAAGCTCAAGTACTAGTTCAAGTCCAAGTCTAAAAGTTAATCTGCTCCTGTAAAGGAGAAATCTTTAAATGTGCCCTAATTAAAACTTGAGTTGGAAGAAATAATTAGAGGTTCTGATTTGTATCACATAAAACAGTACCAAGTAAAATAATTGGTCTATGTAAAGAAATGATAAGGAAAGCTGCAAAGATTCATGACAGATTAACATTGAAGTGTCAAATAAATATGCAGTTGATATTTAATAAGACATACCAGTACAAAGAATTTTTAATGAGCAATTAAATGATGTGGCAATCCAGAACATGCATCCTTCAGGCATACAAATTCACCTAGAAAAATTAATAAAATGTGTGCAGATGAAGTGAATTAGACAGATTTCAAATAAAGTAGTGACAAAAACACGAAAAGAAAAACTTGCTAAAGAGGCTGATAAGAAAAAGAAACAAGCAGCTCAGATAGAAAAGAAAGAGACAACAGTAGCTTACCCTTTAATGGAAATATCAGGAGGGTATGTACATGTCCCATGGAGTACAGGAGATCTTGCAGCATTTACAAAGGTTTTCCTAAATTGAGAGAAAGCCCAATGCAGAGGTATACACAAGTGGAAAGATTTGTTAAGATTCCAAAGGTACTATGGGAAGATTTGAATACATTCTTTGATTTTGTGGTTCCAGGTGTCTTGTAGGCAGAATGTGAAATTGCTGTTCAATGGCCAGATGCAGAGCCTGTGAGTGATCCGGATACTAATGCTCCATCAATTGTGGTAATGACTAAATAGAATTAAGTGATTACATTCCTGAGGGTAGAATTATTCCTAAGGATTTGAATTATTTGAAATTGAATCAAATGCAGCAGAAAGTGAAGGAGACAGTACATGAGCATTATGAAAGGCTGATGAAGATGTTTCAGCACCATACAGGACAAACACATCTCGATCCAACAAATATAGGATTTTCATTATGCAGTTTGTGTTTGGCTTGAGACCTCAGGTTTATCAGAATATTCATCAGAATGTGATTTGCTTGCAGACCAATTCTTTAGATGAGATTTTGAAAAGAGCACATTATTGCAGTGATGAGCAGCAAATGAAACAGAGAAACGCTTAAAGAGAGGTTTATGCTGACACAGACTAAATTTGCACATCATGGGTTTTCAAATTTGAAAGGAATGGAATATAAGTAGGTGGTTTTCAAACAGAGATGTAGGGTGTGCAAGGAAGAATGATAATGACTCAGAGTAGAGAAAGCGGTGCGCCGGTTGATTCTAATACAGCTGTTGAAGTTGGAACACTGAAGAAGATGACGCCTTGCCACATGTGCAATAAGGTGGGGCATTGGAAGCGGGAGTGTAGATTGAATCCAGATTGAATTGTCAATAATCAAATGCAGGGAGTGAATCAAATGCAAATGTGGCAATGAGATAAGTATAGATGTCAATTCAAAATCAAGCTCAGATGTTATCTGTCCCACAAGCACCCATGGTTCAACCGGATGTAAACAGTGCTAGATCAAGTCAAAATCAGTTGCTTAAAATTAATCGAAATGTAATGCAGGTCCAAAATCAGGATACCATTCAACAGTAGTCTATGTTTGATGATCTCAAAATGTCAAATTCAGGCATGTCACAATGACAGTGCCTGAGTGGGGAGGCAGATTGTGTGCTTGGCGTAGTCTTATAAGTAGACTAGAGTAGACCATTTGTAGGTGATGAAGCCCACTAAGTGTATTTTCCTACTTGATACAGGGGCTAACAGTTCTACTGTGAGAACAGTGGAAGCATCTACCCCTCTTGGGAAAAGAGATACAAATTGTAGGAATCACAAATAAACAGACGAAAAACCTGATTTTAAAAGAAGTTCCTGCAAAAATAGGTTCCTTTGACGAGAATAATCATTTTGGGGTGTGCAATTTCAGTCCTTTCAATCTGCTAGGGAAACATTTGTTGTGCACCAACAAGCTAAGGATATGGATAGTGCATAACATTAGTTTAGACCATTTCTTCCTGTTAACACTGTCAAGGCTCATGAAAAGAATTAACATGCTTAATAAATTTACAAGAAAAGGCTTTTATTATGATGCTAAAAGACAGGAATGAACAGTTTTAAAAAAATACATACAAAAAAGAGGACGTTCAGACGAATATTTGGAGAAAGGTAGAGGATGAATTCAGAAAGAAAATGTCTGTACCTAAGTTAAAGTTAGATAAGAGGCACAAAGGGGAATTATGTGTGTTTAAAAGAAGAATTAATGGAAGAAAGACACCAGTGAGAAATAGTGAATGTGAGCATGTGTTTGAATGATCTGGAGCATCCTGGCATATTTTACAGGAAGATGATCCTACTATACCGGGAGTTTATTTAATTTGTGGAGATAATGCATATTTTAGGTTGCCTGCATTTTTGGAGGGTACTTGTTATTTAGGGTTACTATTTCAAAATATGTATTGTGAACAAAGCTTAGGTGCATTAACAATGACACCAGCACACAAAAGATACTGACGTAGTGTAAATGAGGGAATGCAATTAGTAGGAGATATAGTTGGAGCAATTATACCTGTTGTAGGACCGAGTTAAAATTTTGAGAAAATTAGAAACCTTTCAAAAGTAGTTGGTAGATTGGAAACTAGCACCTCTGGGGCCTTATTAGAAGAAAACACAGGTTGTAGCAGTTAGGTCTATGGTTTTAAAGAAACGCTATGCGTTAGAAGTCTTACTAGCTGAAAAAGGCGAAGTCTGCAAGATGGTAAAGATTGGAAACAGTTGCAAATACATACTTGATGAGAGCTGAATGATTGTAGGCTATGCCAATAATATATCTGGTTTAAACTTAGATCTTGAACCATTAGAAACCACAAGTATAGTTAAACATTTCACTAAGTGTTTCACTACTGTAACTAGTTGGCTTGAGACAATAGGAGGAGAAATTCTCAAACAATATTAGTTCTAGTGTCGGTAGCAGTGAGTTGCTTCTTATCTACTTTAGCTATCTAAAAGGCGATAAAAATAGTTCAAAAAAAAGTTAGAGGCTTGCAAAGAAGGTTGAAAAGAGATTTAGAATTGAGTGACCAAGTGAATGAAGAGTATAAAAGACTTAAAGAAAGAGAAAAGGAAAAGTCATGACACTGAAGAAAATGAGAGTGAAATGTAACAAAACATTATTTTGTGAACGGGTTGTGATGGTTCCAAACCATGAAACTGGGGAAATGATAGGGCGATTTATTAAAGTCAGATTTAATTAATTAATAATTTATAATTAGTAAAATTAGGGCTAACCAGAAGCTGCATTTTAAACAGAGCATTTATTTCTAGGCTTTGCATGACCCATGTATGGCCTGACTTGTTTGAACCGCTCAAACTAACAACTTCTAGCATGCTCCAACTGAAAAGAAACTTTTCTATCGAAGCCTTAGCATGGCTTCTGTGTGATGTTTATTCCCTGCTAAAGCTTTGAAAGCTACATGTTTTTACTTCTGTTCTGTTGGACTAATCTGCTATTGGAATGTTGAATTTTGCTAAATTAACAACACTTGTTTCTTTATGAACGAGCTTATTGTGTGGAAACACATGGGGAGGGAAATGATGATATGAGAATGTATTAGAAATCCATGCAAGTGTTTTGTTTTTCAGAGAGGGAAAGTGGGTGGGAATTTGTAGTAATGTTTCCAGAGTAGTCATTTTGACAAACTCATGAAAATTCAATACAAACCTATTGTTCATCTGCTATCTCAAGATGAAGACGACACATACAAACAAGCATACTCAACAGCTGACCGGCTATAAGCTAATGTTTGAGATAATTGTTGCAAGTTTATAAATGTTAACTGCAATTAATAAAAATGTCCCAGGGAAAGTGCAGGGAACTGCTGTTGTTTTCAGACGCAGATTGAGATGCAATGCGAGACTCTCTCTCAGAATTAGCTGAATACATTCAAATGCTTTCTGCCTAGACTATTTCTGTTTAAGTATTCCTTATGAATGCTCATATATATTCTGAATGGACTGATAAGAAAAATTATTTTAAAGATTTGTTATATTAGAATAGGGGTATATTTTGGGACATGCCTCATACAATATTCTGTAATTTTCGGTGTAAAATAATGCTTGAGAACTAATGAGAAAAATCCATCTTTAAAACTAAAAAAACCTCACATTATTGAGTCCATATTAAGTACAATACTGAATGTTAATTTCCTGTTTTTGATAGAGCAATTGCAGCTCACTTACACCTATACCCACTCTCAAGATCACCTCTGGGTGCCAGGAGGTACAGAGTATCTTAACTTAATTAGAACTCTGGGCTCCTGCATGGGTGTAAGGCTCCATTCTGGTCTTGAGGCACACCTTTGATACTTACGAAGATGCAGGTGGCATGATGGTGTTGTTACTATTAATAACCTGTATGACAGGTGGAGAGGGGTTGCAGGGATGGAGGGTCTTTGCGGCCCCATAGATCAGTTTGTTGCTGGTGCTTATTTTCTCCTACGGTATGTGGGGTTCTTAGCAGGGATATCATCATTCATCAGGCAGGCAATGACAGTGGCCCGGCAGTCGCACTGGAAGTGTGAATCAGATACGCGCTTCGCACATACGTGCAGAATACTTTCAGTTCTCCTGTTGGGCTGTCACCAATGACACCGCTCCATATCAATGGTTTGCTTGTGTCAGTAGGTGCACTCTAATGTAGTGCCACAAGTCCTCCGTCTTGTCACCCTTGATCATTTCTCCTGCACACCTGTGGTTGTCAGGTTCTTCAGTGCCACAGTTCTGGGCACACACCGTTCTCTCCTCTCTTTTTTTCCAGTTCTTCTTTGTGTTGTCGTATCTGGCCATATGTTGCGTGCTCTCTCCCCTACTTCTGGTGCCAGGTGGTGTCAGGCCTCAGGGGGTTTGGTTGCCTGTATGCTGTGGGGGGTTGCTGCAGGCGGGAATTATGGTTTTCTCTTGCAGTAGTGGTAGCCTGCCACTAGGCAGCATGCAGCTTTTTCATCGCTCATGGTAGGTTAAAGTGCTGGGTCCTGTTACTGGAAATAGAGGCAGGTTCCACTCTTGCCCGCTCTCCTGCCCTGAGTCGGCTTGGTGGGATCACCTAATCGCTCTCTCCTTTTTGGCCCCTCTGCATTTGGGCCATTGAAGGGGTCAGTCAATTCTCTTTACATCGTCGCCTTGACAGACAGCTTCCTAGCAGCATACTTTGGTGCCCATGGGCCCAAGAGGGTATAGCACTCTCCATGTGAGTCTTTCACAGCTGCGGTCTCCTCTGGGAGAGGGGTGTGAGTGAGAGGCTGTTCCCGCTGCTAACCACAGCATGGGTTTGTGCAGGGCACTGTAATGAGTTTTTTTTTTTTTTTTTATGAATGCTGCTGTCTTCTGACCTTGGAGAAGGCATGAGCCTGAAGCCTCCTGGACCGATCTTACCCACTCATTCTTCTGTCAGGGGCTGTGTGTACACGTGCAGTGTGGCCTCTCTCACTCTCTCTCTGAGTCGGTGCTGGCATCCTGGCTCATTACGGGTTCCAGTGCCAGTACATGCCTCCTGCCTGGGTGCCTTACTGGGAGTTTGCATATCTGGCTCATGAGTTGTTGGGAGGGTGCTGCTCCCCTCACCTCTCACGAGGATGGATGGTGTAGGCACAGGCAGCAAACGGGCACCTCACCAGGTAGGGGGCATGGCATGATATGGGCCCTGTCATGCCAGAAGTGCAGCAGTAGGCTGGTTTCTGAGCACCTCATCGTCATTCTGATATGGTAGGCTCTGGGGCCACATGCTAAGGTAAGTAATAACAGATACAGGTATAGTGGATATCTAACTGGCCCAGGGCACGTGTGCCCAGCCCCTTTTATTAGTAGGCATCACGTAAATTATGACACCTGTGTTGGATAGGTGTGGAGTGGGTGCAAGACCAGGCCTCAGGGAGAGGCTGAAACAGTTATCTGTCCAGCAGGACACTACATAACTCTCTATCTGCAGGCACAAATGTTTTCCTTATGTCCTTCTTGATTCAAGAATCTATACAAGACGTATTCTTTACTTTATCTTGAATATGTCTTGTCCTTATTTTCCTTGTTTTTACTACAGAGCCGCGGTAGTGACCGTGGCTGGCTCTTGTGGTGCATGTGAATGGATCTCGTTAGCAAAATAGAAACTGGGGTCACTGTTGACTGTGGGTTTCCAAACTTGAACAAGCTGTGTGAGCGCCACACTTGTAACTTTGATTTTGAAATTGATTTGTATCCAAACATTGTCCTGGAACTTGTAAACCTGAAATGTACCTATACTTCATTTTAAGGCGATAATATTAATAGCAAAAACGGAATACGACAGAAGGAAAACAGAAAAACACTCTTTCCTGTTTAGTTTCAATAATCCCGATTTTAATATACAAATCTCCTGGGTTAGAGTCTGACTTGTGCTAATACCCTTCACAGATTTCATTTCAACAGAACAAAAACTGTTATATGAAAAGTGTAAACACTAGCTCATCACTCAAAAACAATTAGTTTTGAAAACCTACAAGACGCCTTCAAAGATACGAAGAAACAGCTGGGCACAGATACAAGACGTGGAAGACTATTCAAATAGCAATCTATGCGAGATGCTGCAGCACTCACATGCACCCAGCTTACTTGAAAAACACTTATGACAGGGCATAGGGTTTTTTATTTCACACATGTTTTTAAGAGTTTTAGTACATAATAGGCGATTGGCAGTGAACATGGATTAAAAAACAATAATTACACTATACAATGAGACAGAAATATTTGGTATTTGGGACAGATGAAGTAAAATTGCTGATACAATGATCGATAATGCAGGCTTATTTCAGATGCACAACACACAACTATAAGAAGAGAGAGAAATAGGGATAGAGAAAAAGCAGAACATTAGGCTTGAAAGGAAGCAACAAGAAATAGCCTAGTGAAAGAGATGATTACCCAGAGTAGGGTGGAAGTGGGGATCCTTATTTTCAAGACTAGTTTGGGGGGATCAACAAAGAAGCATTGTAGAGTGCAAGTTATTGAAATGTAAACCAGTGTGTTGTTTATGAGTGAATTGAGCGGGACATGAATAGCCAGCCCTTCTCACGGAGGTTTGATTACTTCCAGATATCGGTCAATAGTGTGCCAAAGGGTCCTATTGGTTGAAATCTAATGGTATACTGTGAGAAGAATAGAATGTGTGCCTCTAATATATCTCAACCAATCAGAAGCTCTTGAAGATTCTGGGGAACTATTATGACCTCTAGCACGCTGTCTAGGAGAGTCAGTGCCCACTGCCTGTTCTCCAGCAGGACTCTCATTATTTGTGGCATTTTTGGCTGAAATTGCTGTCACTTTTTTCTTTTTAAACTGTATTTTCTCTTGGGGATGTTTCTCTTCCTTTTTTATGGAAGGTTCAAATGAGCTTTGTGAATCTTTTCATCATTTCACATTTTCATTTCATTGATGGGAATGCCCTCTTCTCTCCCTATGTTTGTCCGGTGAGTCCTGAAAGAAAAGAGATTGACGTGTTTTAATATATTGATATCCCTCAAGAGTGTTGAATCTATCTTGATTTCATAAATTGCAGTAAATCCCTCAGGTCTCCGGTCGCTGAGATTCTCCTTTTTGTTTTACATTATCTTTATTTTGTTCTTGTTTATTCCAGGGTTTTTTAGAACCCTCAGATTCTTGCCTGGCAGATCCTTCTTGGATTTACCTTGTAATTGTGGTTTACCTGTTCTGGCTCCCAGACTATCCCAACCTATACTGTTATAAGTTTCAGTGATAATCTTTAGCAGTTCACATTCTTGTTCCTGTACAGGAACATCCCAGAGCTGTTGGCGTACTGCCAATGATACTACTTCCTCTTTAAGGTTACTTAATAATATTGAGGATACTGTGCCAAAATGTCCTATTAATTGCATCCCCAAATCTAGGGCCGAGGTATCCCCATATTCATCCTGAATATGTTTTAATATTTCACAACAGTTGTTTAAAGTAATCTTATAGTGAAATTTCATTATGCAACCAGCGCCTTTTGCAGGTCTATTAACATAATATACGTAATTGAGCATATAACAGGTGTAAGTGATCAGCAATCTACTGTGAGTTTTTCATTGCATGAGTTAACCTGAAAGCCACTAGGAGGACTGCTCCAGGAGCGCTTGAAAGAATAGCAGCTCACTGATAAGATACAAGTTGCTTGCTGGTCTTGACGGTTAGGCAGCTGTCGGGGAGAGATATGGTGTATCGGAGCAGCAGGAAGTGGCACTGTGAAAGAGTCACCTAAAAAATTTGCTTTCACACACTTTTTGTAGGTGCTATGTGTAGATAAGTACCAGTGAAGATGTTTGTGTGTTAGTTGATTGAACCGGATCATTGGTCGCAGCCTGGCTGCATTCCAGGGACGGCGGTGGCCAAGTTGGAGGCCATCCGGCACACAGATCATGCAGGTAGCATTCTGGGGGAATGGTGGCGACAGGATGATATTGAGACCAGTGCCACTGCCACTGCGTGTTGCGGTGCCTTTGGCGGAGTTGATATCAGTTTTAGCTCATTATTAGAGGACCAGTCTGGCAGCTTCCTCTGCATCAGGCCATGCCCCAGGGTGAAGGGTTTTATACTCATATTCTTCTTGGTTCCTTCCGATCTGATTATAGCATTGCAATAAAGAAAAGGCCAGAATATTAAGTAACATAGGACTGGTGCCTTCAGTCTTGTAATAGACGTTGTGCTTACCCCTTTTCTATGATGAAGTTTGAAAGGTAGACATTGGCTAGTCTAGGGAATTGGAGAACTAGACATGGCAATCAAGCAGACAGGTTGGCAGCAAAGAAGCACGAGCTACAAGTACAACAATAAGTATAGTCAGGGAGTCAAAAAGACAGCAAACAGAGAGGCAGAGAAGTAGAATGTAGACGGACAGAGAAAATTAACAGAGTAATGGTCAGGTTAAGTAATGGAGCATTGGACAGATAGCTTTACAAATGTGTAGGTGTCCCGATGGACCGACATAATGATGCTCAAGGTCAGTTAGAGAGGCACAACAGAAACAACCAAGATTATTTAGCTCACAACCATGCTTTGCTGTAGAATGTGCTGCTGTTATTTTCAAGAAAGCAACTGATTTGTCCACAAGGCACAAGCATTACCTCTTCATCCCTCTCACCATGATGACTCACATAATGAGGCCCCACAGCCTCCAATCACATACATTTCCCACACATACTACCTGTTGATTTTTTTGTGTGTCCAAGGCTATGGACAGGTGTGATGCATATGCTTTAGAAATTTTCGGTTGTTCCTTTCACTCCCAAGTCTTGCTGGTGGGTTTGGGGAGACTATGCACACCTGTTTTACAGAGGCCTGCAAGAATGTGGGATTGTGTGGACTTGTGGTGTACAGCAGGAGCCAGCAGGAAAGATGAATGGAGGAGGCATTTGACTACCTTCGGAGCAGCAGTGTGGAATTTCCTCCATTTGTCCTTCTCACTCATGTGGCTTGGCCAGGGGCCTGTGGTGCGATCCCCTGGTAAGCTTTGGGGCCATGTCCTGGTTGCCAGGTAGACAGGGACTCCTCAGCAACTTCCTATCTGCAAAATACTATTGGTTTTGACCTCCTCTGGTGGAGGGGCGACTACTCTCAAGGGCTTGTGGATTATCAGCCTGTATGCTGCTTTAGGGCACGTTTTGCAGTAGTTTGTTTTATCTGGAAATTTCCATTGGTTGTTGAATCACTATTGACTCATGTACAGTGTGGGCACCTGTGAGTGGCTGGGTTGTATGTGTTCTATTTTTACAGATTGGTCAATTTTGGAAGGGATTTCTCTCCAATGGGGGATTTTTACTTCCTATTTAGTTGTGAGATTTTATGGTCTGTGCATGACTATTGCTTTGACAATGGAGAAGAGTAGTGCCAAACAGAGAAGGTCTCATTCCCCGGATTCTGAGGAGGGGAGCTATTTTCAGTAGGATGTGCCAGCTAGAGGTTCTGGGGGAGTCCCGACTGGGGTTTCGGTATTCCTGATGCCCTTGGAAGTTCAGGCCATTATTGATGCCGCAGTCGCCAAAGCCTTGCTGTCCAAGGGTAAGGCTAGCCATCCTTCGGCCGTTCCTGCTGATGATGTGGATTCTAATTGTTCAGATGTTTCTCTGACAGAGAGATGTGGCTCCTGATGGGAAGTTCATATCCAGTAAAGAGCTGATGAATATTCTGTCACAAATTAGAGTCAATCTGGGCATGGCTCCACCTTTGGTGGAGGGGGCTACTGAGGATCAGTTTCTGTAATTTTCCAAGCCTGCAACTCTGGATTTTCCTTTGCATCCACAGATCAAAGAGACAATTTTCAGGTCTTGGAAGGATTCTGAGCATAGTCAGGTTTCTCATTTTTCCCAAAAGTCCTATACCTTGAACAAAGGAGATCAACTGTTGCCACATTGCATCAAGGTGGATTCCATACTGGCCCTTTTCATTGGTCGTTCTTCTCTGAATCCTGATGACTGTTTGCCTTCAGATCATGTTGATCGCAAAGTTGATGGTGGACTTAAAAATTCTTTCTTGGCCTCTAATTTGGTGCTTAGGGTGGTGTCTTATGGGGATTGTATGGCTCAGTGCTTGCTGAAGGATTGTGAGGCCTTGGTGGAGGCCATGCAGAAGAGTGCAAGTGTGTAAAATGTCCTCATGGACATGGAGCAACAGGCTGAGTTCTGGCAGATGTGTCAGCCGAAGTCATCAAGTCCGCTTCTGTGGCCTCTTCTGTTATCATAGCCAGGAGCAACCTATGGTTGAGAGACTGAAAGAAGGCTTTGTTGTTTTAAGCTACCCTTTGAAGGAAATAAGCTCTTCGGTGTGCAGCTAGATGGTCTGATCCAGAAGTCCTTCATGGATCAGGAGCACATTTGGTCCTACAGGTCCACTTCCAACAGGTTGTCTTAATCTTGGAATTACTCAGAGACATCAGGGAATTCCCTCACAAGGACACCCATTCCTACTCCTTTACAGGAAATGGTTCCAGCCCAGGAGGGGTAAGCAGCAAGATGTCATCCCGGCCTCCAGTCCATGCTCCTGACTATGGGACTCCTACAGACTCACGATCAGTGGGTAGATGGTTAGCAGCCTACCTTCCACCTTGGGTGCTTTTCATCTCTGACAACTGGATGAGAAGCATAGTTTGAAGCAGTTATCTTTAGACTTTGTCTAACTTCCTCCGGGTACAGGGTGCATCCCTACTCCTGTCCCAAGGAATACGCCCAAGAAGGTTGCACTGTTGGCAGGGGTCAACAACTTGTTAAAAAAAGGGCAGTCATCTTGGTGCCACTGAATCAGGTCAGTCAAGGGGTGTACTCGATCCTGTCCCTGGTACAGAAGTAGTCAGGGGAGTTTGGGCCAGTCTTGGATTTGAAACACCTCAATCAATGGGTAGTGTCCATTCCATTCAAGATGCTGTCTCTCCAACAGCTCATTCCTTCAGGGTGTTTAGTGAATTACATGGTTACCATCGATATGCAGGATGCATACCTGCATGCTCACATTCATCCAAGTCATCAGACGTTTCTGAGGTTCACTGTGGGGTAGATGCATTATACAGCTTCCAGGTTTTGCTGTTTGGCCTGAAATCTGCCCCCACATGTATTCACCAAGGTGTTGGACCCTCTGATGAAGATTCTTCAGGGAATTGACATCTTCCTGTACCTCAATGACTATTTAGTCAAGAGGACTTCTCTTCTCCTCACTTTTTTACAAATTCAGAGGACAGTGGATCTTATTTCGTCTCATGGCTTCTTAGTGAATGCAAAGAAGTCCCAACTGATTCCCACTCAGGATTGCATCTTCATTGAGGGCCCAGTTCCAAATAGATCTGGGCATTGTGACGTTGCTGGACTCAAGGGTACTGAAAATTCAGTGACATCTACTGGAATTTCATGCAGCGCCCATTCAGCCAGTCTTTCTGTGAATGAGGGTACGAGGCAACCTGGTAGTAACTATGTTTTTGGTGCCCTGGGCTTGATGGCATCTCAATATTTTAATAAGGTTCATTCTGAGAAAGTGGGTGCCCAATGTCTTCTACCGCTGACCCCCGTGATCTGAGAGGCGCTGGGATTGTTGCTACTTCCATCCAGTATCCTGGAGGGGGTTTCCTTAATCTATCCAGAGCTGGTCATCATCATGACAGATGCCAGTAAGAGTGGCTGGGGGGCCTAGTCAGGGGCCCTGACAGTCCAGGGACTGTAGCAGGCATGCCAGAGTTCACTATCTTCAACTTCAGAGAGTTAAGGGCGATTCAGTTGGCTCCACTTCATTTATCCCCTCTTCTGAAGGACAGGAATGTCATCATCCAGACCAACAACACCACAGCCCAGTCCTATGTCAATCGACAGGGAGGATGAGAGCACGGTCATTGTCTGCAATTTCCGATCATTCGTTTCTTTGGGCTCAGTCAACTGTGGGGTCATTGCAGTCATATTTATTCATGGACCTCTGAATTGTCAGGCTGATCACCGGAGCGGGGCGATTTCATCCTCTGAGGTCTTCATTCTTTCGCCCCCAGATATTTTCCAGAGTGTCAGCTTTGGGGTTGCCCCAGGTTGGTGCTCTTTGCGAGCCCGGGCAATGCACTTCTTCCCTGTTTTTGCACGTAGAAGGGAAGAGTCAGCCTGAGGTTTGGATGCCCTGATGAGTCATTGTCCGGTGGACCTGCTGTTTGTTTTCCCTCCATTCCCTTTGATTCTGAGGTTTCTGATTCAGGTTTGGAGTGAGAAAGTTCAGGTTGTTCTGGTGGCTTCAGCAGGGCCCCACTCTATCTGGTGTCCTCTGCTGATGGAGATGACAGTGGGTCCCAAGTGGGGGTTTCCATTGCTTCTGTCTCTCTATCTCCCCTGAGATGTTTGTGTCTCTAGGGACAGCTTGGTGGTTGAACAGGGAGGGGCTTAATGTTGTAAGGCCTCTCAGATTCTGTCTCCTCTTCTGTGTAGGCATCCAACAATTGTCTACCAGGTCTTCTTATGCTAGGCATTGGAAGATGTTTCAGGCCTGGTGTGATCGAAGGCAGGCACTTCCTCTATCTGTGTCTCTGCCTCAGCTGCTGGAGTTTCTCTACAATGGTTTTCAGTTGGGTCTCAGTACTTCAACTCTTAAGGCACAATGAGCAGTGATTAAGGCTTTTCAGTCTCCCTGGGAGAGTCTGATGAACGACTGCGATCTGGTTTCCAGGATCTTTAAGGGATCTATCCAGCTTGGGATTTGCCTTCGGCGTTGCAGGCTCTCCAATATCTCCTGTTGAACCTCGGTCATCCGTGGGGTAATGCCATCTGACCTTGAAGGTGTTTTTTCTGGTGGTTGTGAGATCTGCTCGCTGGTTGAGTGAGTTAGGCTGATTGCCCAGTCTGTCAATTTTTTTTGGGTGTTTGAGGACAGGCTTGTTTTCGGTTGGTACCTAGCTTTGTGCTCAAGGTGTATTTCATCATCAGCAGGAAGTGATTCTTCCAGTGTTTTGGCTGCCTTCTCAGTCTCCTGAGGAGGTGGTGCTTCAATTCCTGGATGTATGGAAGGCGGTTCTGGTCTACTTGGAGTGGATGAAAGAGTTCTGGGTCTCTTCCACTTTGTTTTTTAATTTTGGTTCCACCTGGATGGGAGTAAGCCTTCAACTCCGATGTTGAGCAGGTGGATCAAGTCTGTGATTCTGCCGACATATAAGCAGATTGGTCTGTCTTCTCCTCTGGCAATCCAGGAGAAGTATACTAGGGGCATGGCTGCAACCATGTCTGAGGTGCATTGTGATTCTTTACAAGAGATTTGTTGGGCTGCTACTTGTGTGGTTCTTTCTATATATGTGTCTCATTATCAGGTGGTCCAGGGTTTGGATGTTCAGTAGTTATTGGGTTCCAGGGTGCTGATCTATGTGTTGTAAACAGTTTTCTTTTGTTATGTCTCTGGATTAAACCTGTGTTTGCATATTCCCTACAGCTGTCATAGTATACTTCTTGCCTTGGGCACATCTCACTATTGCGCACACCACTCCACAATGGAACGCAGACCTTCAATTTAGAAGCTTCAATTTCATTCAGAATTAAGAAAATATTACATTGCAAGAAAAGTTTGTAAAGAACGAATTAATGTTGTGGTGCCAAGGCCAAAGGAAAATAAATAACGGTTTATTTGCATCTAGTATCATCAAAACACAAACAATGATAAGCACTCCTAAGTTAGACTCTGGTGATACTGTTATATAACATTTTGTGAGTCACAATGTCTACTCCTGTAGTAGTTTCAAAGCAGTGTGTCTTTTGTTCTTGATTGTCTGATTTTTTCCTTCTAAACTCTGTCCCTACAGTGATTCCATTATTCCCTCCCTCAAACTGATGATTTGGGAGTCCAAAGCCACTTTGGTAATTAATCTTAACAAACATTTACAAAGTCAATTTCTTTTTTTTACTCTAAGCCATAGTGTACAGCTGGTCAACTGCTTTGCCAATGCTGGTTCTATCTTATGCCATAGATTCTGATAAGGTGGACTAAAACATGCAGAAAGGCAAGTGACTCCAAACGTCCGACATGGTTGGCGCTATGTCAGTACAGTCTGTGGCACATGACCTCAAGCTGAGAGCTGTCCCCTCAGCAACATTCACTGTGGTGTGCCCCAGCATGGACCCAGTTCTTAAGGTAGACAATGACCAGCAAGAAATAAAGAGTGACATGGGAGCGACGTGGGAGTCAGCCAATGGTAAATAAAGTGACATGGGAGCCACATGGGTGCCAGCCAATGGTAAGTAAAGTCTTGTGGGTGTCACGTAGGAGCCAGCCAGTGGTAAGTAAAGGTAAGTAATGAGCATGTGTTAAGCACATTTAAAGATATTTTTAACGCTAGAGATTTAGGTGAAACTTAAAAAAAAACAGAGAACATTTAGAAAGCAGAAAAAGCAGGCATAATGAAATGTAAACATTGTCTACGGGGGGATTCCTACACATTGGATTCCAAGATTAAATGCTGTTGACTGATGTCGAAAGTAGGTAAATATATTCAATACTTGTCAAGGCCAATAGTAATGTTTGCTTGGCAGAAGAATGCAAAGCGTTCACGCTAATGTGAAAGGATGGAAGACGGATTTTAAACATATTTATTCGACTCCTAACTCTTTTCTGAAGTTTGTGCTGTATTTGTTTTGGTAGGTGATGTGTTTTGTTTTGACTTGGATATGGACTTTCAACCTGAGCCTTTCCTGTTCTGCAGCTTGGCTCTCTGTCAGATTTGAAAGAAAGGTAGAATTATGTTGTAGAAAAGCACCCATTAAATAAAAAATAAAAAAAAAAAAAAAATGCAAATAGGTGCCTGGGCAATTCATATCTGCTTTAAGAGCGGTTCTAACACCACGCACAGTTCAAAGCGGACATCAAAACGTTTGTGCCCATTCTTCTGTCCTTTTCCTGATATGATCTAAGCAAATGGCCCTTGCACCCCTAGGTTTATCAAATAAAAACCATCACCTGTACTAGTCAACCTAACAGGGCTCTGCATTCACTCTTCAACATTAGTAAGCAGTCACAACCTACATCCTTTTACCGACCTAACTCTTCATTTAAATTTTCATCTTGTATAAACCTATCACCAGTGTAATGTCTAGAAAAGAGTACACATTGTTCCTTCTTATACATTGTTGGTAACGTTTGTAATATTTAGGGCCATTGTTTTAATTTTGCAGAATTAACCACTCATAACTAGAATTCAGGTGCAAATAAACCGTTGGCAAACAGCTGCATTACCAAGGTAGGTAGAGGCGAGGAAAATAATCGAGCATTCTTATTCCACAGAGTCGCAATAATGGGGGGTTAAAGGACAGTATAAGAGTGAGATGACACTTTTTTATAGTAACTAAAGCATCATATTGCTAGGCACTGTCAGCACGTTTATATTGAAATGGCCACAACATTTGTACAGACAGACTGGCTGAGAGGGCAGCGGGCCCTTCGCATGTTTGTCAAAGTCTTTAGGCCAGTTGAGACTGACAAATTCGGATATTGCGAATATTGACTACCAGGTCAAGCCACAACTTGGGAGGATGATACATTTATTGTCACTTGAGTAATTTTGTGCAGAGTGATATGGTCTTTTGATAGAGGGTCTGACAGATGCCTTACACCTCATTGTAGAGTTATTGGGAATGGCAGAAATATGTTGACCCCATTATCACTTAAAGGGTTACGTTGCATCCCCTGACACTGAATTTATAATTATGCCCATCAAGGACAGTGATTAAAGTTAAAATATCCTCCTTTGAGAGGCAATTTTAATTAATTTGTATTCACTTTTTTTGTTGCACTTTGCTATCCATTCCCTACACCATACAGCGTATTGGGATATCCCTTTAGGTACTACCTAAGAGCTCCTTTCAGAATCTGTGAGAGTTGTTAGTGGTATGAGGAGGAACCCAATAATGAAGCATGCCACCTTTGGCTGGGTTAGGGTTTTCGTTCTTAAAACAGAGATTTTCTTCATATTTTTTTCTTTATTTATTATTTCGAGGCTTTAAGAGGTTTAGGGTGTCCTTGTGCAGTATTGCCTCTGAAAGAGATCACGTTTTACTAATTAATTAGTGGCATAGAAGTAGCATACTGCTACGAATAAATCACAGTTTAAATGGCTCATCAGAAAAAGGATGTAGAAACTAAAACGTGCATGTTTGAATTTCAGTGAGTCATTTGTGCCTACCAGTCGTACTTTTGACACCACGTTTAACAAAAACATTGTGCATTTGTTTTGATTGAATTATTAATAAACATTAACCTGAAAGTGTTACTTTTTAGTAGAAACAGTAGAAATAAGATGTATCTGTTAATATTAAATGAATGAGAATGAAACACACATATTAAGTAGCTTTCATAATGTGTGAAATAAATGTACGCTGAAAATGCTCTGACATAACATGCAGACTGCTTCAATAAAAACAATTTGCATATTTGATTTTAATTAAAGGTGCATTATATTTTTATTAATGTTTTGAATTGTATTAATGTGCATTAGGCTTTCTTAACTTGACTAGACCTGAAAGTTAATTTAGCAAGCAGTCATAGAAAACTGTATTTGTGTTAATTTCTCTCTAATCTGAAATATTTTCTTCAGGCAGCAACTGTACTGTTGAATGTTCTATTGCATTCCAAGAGAAGAGCATGTTTCAAGTTAGTTAATGTAACAATTATGTTCTAGCTGCTAAATTGCACAGGAAGATTCATGAGGCTTACAAGAATATTAGCTTGGTTATTATGTGCTATGGGAAGGGAAATGCACATAGCAGATTATTAGAAAATGTGATATTTTGACAGAATCCTGTGACTGGAGGTAAATGACAACACACATTTGCTGTGAACCTTTTCTTCATGTATCAGAAATTGGTGGTACCATCTACAATGATTGGATGCTGAAATCAACGTCCACTGTGTGCCCACCTGATGGAACAATTGATCGGATTTTGGCTATTTTAATTAGTAAAGAATTTTAGAATTACATTGAGCATTCTCCACTCTTCTTCACTGCTTGGTTCGGTTTAAAACTCTGTTGGAGTTTGTCTATTTTGCTTAAGTATGCTCTCTCACATTTCTGTTCTGAGTTTCAGGATGAGTTTTCTTATCATAGTCTTCACTATCCTTTTTGCTATGTGGTTCAATACTAATATGGCCAACCAATTCTGGACTGCTGATCTGTCCTATGTGCAGCTCGTGTTCTGCACTGCACTGATGCTGCTGCCAACCAACACTAGAATGTGAATGTTTCGCACAACAAACCAGCACCTACTGCTTTCTTATGAGGAGAGGTATAGTTAAATGTGGTTTCTCATATTCCCTTTTCCAGTTAGTATCTTACATCAGCATATTTTATAGTTAGTTATCCTAGTTAGATGTTTTCCAAATAATTTTTGTCTTCTTTCATTTTTGATTTTGCCTGCATGTGTGACCCCCTGACCTGCTTTGGGCCAGGAGTACACTTGGCTCCACCAGCCTGCCTCCGTGCCCCTGACCCCACCGTTGCTGCAAAAGACGTTTGAGGCCTTCCACCACCCGCAGGCACCTGCCTGCGCCTCATCCCTGGTGCCTAGTGGTAGGCGTGTCTAGTGTGCTTGCACCGTGTATTTTGTTTCTATAATCCGTATTTCATTTCTTGTAATTGTTTTTTCGTTTTACATACTGTTTTTATCTTAAACTGTGCCCATTTTCTGCTCTGCTTCATATTTTGCACTCCAAATTGTGCCCGTTTTCTTTAACAGCTCTCGCCAGTTACTCTGACCCAGCCGCTGCGTACCCTGTGGCCCCGCCACCCTCGCGCCCCCATTGGACACTCCCTCCCGCCTCCCAGCTGCTCCTCCCTCCCACCTCCCCTTCTTAATAGTGCCCGCTGCGTGACATCTAGTGTGACCCCCTGACCTGATTTGGGCCAGGAGTACACTCAGCTCCACCAGCCTGCCTACGTGTCCCTGACCCTGCCGTTGCTGCAAAAGAAGTTTGAGGCCCTCCACCATCGGCAGACACCCACCTGCACCTCATCCCTGGTGCACAGTGGTAGGCGTTTCTAGTGTGCTTGTACTGTGTATTTTGTTTCTATAATCCGTATTTCGTTTCTTGTAATTGTTTTTTCATTTTGCACACTGATTTTATCTTAAACTGTGCCCATTTTCTACTCTGCTTCGTATTTTGCGCTCTAAATTGTGCCTGTTCTCTTTTGCAGCTCTTACCTGTTACTCAGACCCAGCTGCCTCCCCTGCAGCACACCCCCCTCGCGCCCCCATTGGACATTCCCTCCCACCTCCCAGCTGCTCCTCGCTCCCACCTCCCCTTCTTAATGGCGGCCGCTGCGGCTGCGCACAGCGGGCGTGCCGCTGACGCACCAGAGACAAGCCCATCTGGGCCCGTCTACTCCTAGACCGCACCCAGCGCCCGTCCCCCTGGTCCACGCTACTCCAGCCCCACCAAGCGCCACTACTCCTCCACAGAGCTCCTTGCTCTCAACCTCGGCTGGCACCCCGCCTGGGCCCAGGCCAACCCCAAACTCACACACCGACCTTTCACATGCCACTCATGCCACTTCTTCTGCACTCATGCCAACACCGACAAGCACCACAACAACACTAAACCCCCCAATCACCTCAACTGTATCCTCCTTAACACCCGCTCCATCCACAAGCACACCATGGAGCTTTCGGACCTGCTCCCCTCAAACTCTCCCGACATCACCTTCCTCACTGAAACATGGATGAACTCCTCATCAGAACCCGACATCGCCATAGCCATCCCAGAAGTTTACAAAATCACCCATAGAGACCGCACCAACAAACCAGGAGGAGGTATCACCATAATACACAGAAACTCCATCAAAATTTCCACCAACACCAATGACACCATAGACAACGCAGAACACCTACACTTTCAGGTACACATCAACGCCAACACCACCCTAAGAGGAACCCTCATCTACAGACCACCAGGACCCCGCCCACCATTCTGTGACACCATAGCCGACACTATCAGCTCCCACGCACACACCTCCACAGACTACATACTCCTTGGTGACCACACTCCCAAAACCTCTGCAACTTCCTCTCCAACTACTTGCACCGCAAGATCGCAGACATACACGACAGCTTCACATCGTCAGCACCCACCATCACCACCACCGATACAACCAACACCACAATACCCTGCCGCACCAACCTACTGAACACCTGGACCCCCACCAGCAATAAAGAAATCAGCAAAACTATGAGCTCCATCCACTCAGGCTCCCCAACAGACCCTTGCCCCCACCACATCTTCAACAAGGCCAGACAAATCATCGCTCCCCATGTCCAGGGCCATCATCAACAGTTCCTTCGATACTGCAACCTTACCAGATACTTGGAAACACGCAGAAGTCAACGTTCTTCTAAAAAAAAACAAAGCAGACCCTAAAGACCACACAAACTACCGACCCATCTCTCTTCTCCCCTTCTCTGCAAAGGTCATGGTGAAGATAGTAAACGTACAACTGTCTCGCTTCCTAGAAGACAACAACATACTCAGGGGGTCATTCTGACCCTGGCGGTCCAAGACCGCCAGGGTCGCGAATGACGGAAGCACCGCCAACAGGCTGGCGGTGCTTCCAAGCCCATTCTGACTGCAGCGGTAAAGCCGCGGTCAGAAAACCGGGGCCGGCGGTTTCCCACCGTTTTTCCCCCGGCTGGGCGAATCCGCCATGGCAGCGCTGCAAGCAGCGCTGCCATGGGGATTCTGACACCTTACCGCCAGCCTGTTTCTGGCTGTTTTCACCGCCAGGAAGAGGCTGGCGGTAACGGGTGTCCTGGGGCCCCTGGGTGCCCCTGCACTGCCCATGCCACTGGCATGGGCAGTGCAGGGGCCCCCTAACAGGGCCCCATGAAGGGCCCTGCACCCGTGCAACTGCACCCGTCGCACGCCCGCAACACCGCCGGCTCCATTCGGAGCCGGCTTCTGTGTTGCAGGCCTCCTTCCCGCTGGGCCGGCGGGCGCTAACATGGTTAGCGCCCGCCGGCCCAGCGGGAAGGTTGGAATGCCGGGCGGCCAAATGGCGGTTCCCGCCTGGCGGGCGGCTACTGCCGCCTGCCAGACTTGGAATGACCCCCCCAATGTCTCCCAGTCTGGATTCTGCAAAAACCACAGCACCAAGACCACCCTCATTGCCTGTATAGACGACATCAGGACCAGATTGGACAAGGGTGAAACCGTCGCCCTCATCCTCCTAGACCTTTCTACAGCTTTTGACACCATATGCCACTAAACCCTCAACACACACCTTTTCGACGCCGGAATTCACCACAAAACCCTGGACTGGCTCACCTCCTTCCTCTCTAAAATAGCCCAAAGAGTTTTCCTCCCTCCTTTCTGCCACCAAGAACATCTGTGGGGTCCCCCTAGGATCCTCCCTCAGCCCCACCCTTTTCATCATCTACATAGCTCCTCTCGCCATCATCCTCCACCCCTACAGCCTCATCATCATTTCATACGCTGATGACACCCAGCTCATCATCTCCCTCACTAGGAACCCAGCTACTGCCAAGAATAACCTACATGCCGGACTCCTCGACATCGCCAACTGGATGACAACAAGCCACCTCAAATTGAACACCCAACACCCACCACCCACGCACGCAATCTTGGCATCATACTGGACTCATCTCTTTCCATGACTCAGCAGTTCAGTGCCATATCATCCTCCTGCTTCAACACCCTTTGCATGCTACAAAAGACTTTCAAATGGATTCCTTTAGAAACAAGAAGAACAGTCATCCATGCCCTCATAAGGAGCAGACTGGAATACGGCAACGCCCTCTATGCAGGGACCACATCCAAGCTTCAGAGAAGACTCCAGTGAATACAGAACACAGCTGCACGTCTCATCCTCAACCTCCCTCACCACTAACACATCTCCGCCCACCTCAGATCCCTACACTGGCTGCCCATCAACAAAAGGATCATTTTCAAAATCCTTTTCCACGCTCACAAAGCCCTCTACGACAATGGACCGTCCTACCTCAACAAACGAATCAACTTCCACAAACCAACTTGACAGCTCCGCTCCGCCGACCTCGCCCTTACTACAGCCCCCCACATCCAACGCACCACCTCCGGCGGCAGATCCTTCTCCCACCTCGCCACCAAAACCTGGGACTCCCTCCCCACCAACCTACGCAAGACCCAGGACCTTCTAAACTTCAGAAAGCACCTCAAAACATGGCTTTTCGAGTAGTAACCCCCCCAGCACCTTGAGACCCTACCGGGTGAGTAGTGCTCTTAAGAAATTTATTTGATTTGATTTAATTTTATGTGTTAGCCCATTCACACACATGCAAGTTACAATTCTGCTTAGTGTAAGGAGTGGGCCAGCATTGAAACCTGAAATCTGAAATGGAATTGCTAAACTGTATTTTGATATTGTACTAATGTCATCATAATCAGCTTTGAAGTCTGATAATAATGTGCATATTGTTTCTGTTATTCTTTTGGAGTGTGTGAGAGAATAGGGCTGATTGCAGAGGCCCCCTAACTTTTTGCCCACATTTTCCACTTTTTGCTGGTGTTTTCCTGACTCTGATGGTGCCCTGGGTACTGCTAACCAGTCCCAGGGCCTGTGCTCTGTGTAAAATCAGTGTGCAAATTAGGCTAATTATAATTGGCTAAGTCAAACTACCTATAAGTCCCTAGTATATGGTATGGCATGTAGGTTTAGGGACCCCATCATAGGTAGTGCACCCATAGGTGCACTGCTGAGGTGCCCAGTGTTCGTTTAAAGGCAGGCCTGCCATGCTGGCTGCTTTTAAAATAAAGTTATATGAAAATTCGACTTTGGAATTAAAAGTAGTTCCAAAGTCTTAAACTACTTTATTTTTACATATACGTCACCCCTAAGGTGTGCCCTATGTGCCCCTAGGGCTCGGGGCCATGTAACTATAAGCAGGGACCTTGTAAAATAGTTTTATAAGTCCTGGTGAGGTAAAACAGCCAAATTCGTATTTCCCTTATCGTAGTGAATGGCCTCCATAAGCTTGAATGGGGAGACTTTATTTTAATTTTAAAATCCCCTTAAGTAACAGATACCAGACGTTTGGTATCAAATTAAGTTTTATAATAAATCCCACAACCTCCTATTTTTGGATTTAGTCTAACTTGTTCAGGTAAAGAGTTTTAAACTTTACCTGAAAAGTTGCCAACTTCAGCCCTACAGTGTTTTTGCTGATGTGCTCTGATTGGCCAGCCTCTGGCAGCCTGGCCAGGCTGCCTTGATGAGGTGTGAAGTGGCCTGGCTTCACACAAAGAGATGTGCCTGTGGGAGGAGGTCTCCCCTCAGCAGATGGTGAGGCAGGGATGGGGAGGGCTGCCAAACTGATCTTCAAAGGCAGAGAAGGACATTTGGAGCAACCCAGCAACACCCCCACATCCTGCAAACCCAGACAATTTGGTGCCCCCTTGATTAGATTAGGAGAGGGCAGGAGAGGGGTGTGTTTAGTATTTTTAGTCACACTAGTGGGTGGGCTCAGCCAGATGTCACCTCCAAAAATCACTTTCAACCATGATGGATTTTTGAGGAATGTTGCTCCCTGGGATTGATTTTTCCCACACTTCCCAGGAAGTGGTCATCACAGGGGGAAGGACCCTGCCCCTGATTGGAGAACCAGGACCCCCCTGTTTTTCACCCAGGAGCAAGGATAAAACTGGCAGACCTGCACCCACACCTCAGTTCCCTACCAGATCCCCATCAGATTCCAACAAAGAAGAACTACAGGAGAAGAAGGACTGCCCTGCTGGACTCCTGGCCTGCACCTGTACCCTGCACTCTGAAGGACTGCACCAGCTGCACACTTGGGCTTCACCATTAGAAGGACTTTGCCTGGCTTCAAATGGTTCAAGGAGGGACTCCCTGTTTGCTACAGGTGAAAAATTGCTAACCAGAGGTCCCTGCACCAACTCCTGAAGAAACCAACCAGCTGACCACTGTCCAGTGGCCAACAAGGAGTTTGCACCAGGTGCATTCTGGGAGTTGTAGTCCACACCCCCAAGGATCATCTCACAGCTTCTGGAACCTTGGGGTGAGCTGGGGACCCCAAAGAACCATAAAGGAACATCTGGAAGGAGATCCAGAAGTTTGGAGAAGTTTGAAGAACTTTTGAAAAAAAGCTCCATAGAGGGACCGACCTGCCGCCGCAATTCTAGCCGACTTGCCTCAACCGCTACCCGGCCTGACTTACAGTTTCATCCCGGTGAAGAAAATCTCCAAAAAAGTGCCTAAGTCCGAACGTAGGAAGTTGACCAGGACCTCCCCGCCAGCATATCTGAGGAGGTCTCCAAGGACGTCGGAACAAGATCCAGGTTTGCCCGGGTCGAAGGATTTTCACCTAAAAAAAATGACTAAGTCCGAAGGTAAAAATCTCCACCGAGGGCTCCCGCGACGTGTGTCCGAAGAACAGTTCCAGGAGGTCGGATTGGACTGGCAGGTTCGTCCCGCTGAAGAAAATCTTCAGAAAAATGACTAAGTCCTAAGGTAAACTTTTGACCGAGGCCTCCCGTGGCATGCAGCCGAGCTGGGCTCCATCGGCCTTAAACTTTGACTTTGCCCCGGTCGAGGTGCGACCAGATGACCAGACTGGCGCTCTTTGTTTCTATGCGCGAGTAAGCAATAATTCTTTAAAAATTCATATCTCCGGTTTCCCTTATCCAATTTTATTTGTTTTTGTGTAATTTTAAAGATAAAAACATGATCTATTTTTATAAATTGATTTTGGATTTTTAAACTGTTTCCTGTGTTTCATTTAATTACTGTTTTGTGATATTTGAATGCTTTACACTCTGTCTCCTAAGTTAAGCTTTGTCGCACGTTGCCAAGCTACCAAGGGTTGAGCTGGGTTTAATTTACTGAGACCTAACTGGACCTAAGGGGAGGTTAGTGGCCTATTGCTAAGTATAGGTACTTACCTGCCCTTACGAATAACTTAACAGAGTGTTTAACAGTTTTGATATTCTCTAGTTGAAACTTTTCAGATGCTTGGTCAGCCTATGAACTTCCTTTGTGTTTATAATTTATTTCTATGCACCATTTATGCGACATTGATTTTGGGATTGTAATAAAGCTTTCAAACTTAATTCGGTTTGGAGTTTGTTTTAGTGTTGAATTATTCATGGTGTTTGATATTGTTCATTGGGGTTCATGTTATTGTTTTCTGGGTTGTTTGATCCTTACTACTGACTTAGTCATCAAGACCAAAGATTCAGTCAACCTCTGAGGGTGAGAAATTGGGATGGTGTCTCACCCAAGCACTTGTGGTTTCTGAACCAAAGGTGGGAAGAAGACTTCTGGGGCCCTCCAACACATTGCACAGACCCATTGCATTTTATGTGTGATGAGTCTTTGGAATATTACCTAGAATCCTGTAAAGGGGGTAGATTCTCTCAAAGGTTCCTGATGAATATTGTACTCTGTACATCAAATAGTCACATGAGGTTAATCATCAAAGCTCTGCTAGCCATTCCTGGTGGGTGGGCAGCATTCTAGATTTCCAGTGGTGGAGGATTCAGATTTGGTTCCTGCCAATGTGATAGCCAATCATCTTCATCCCTAGGAGGATACTTCTGGGATATCATAGAGCTCATGCATCAATGCCAATTTCATGGATGATTGAAAAGGTAAAATAGAGTTTGTATACAGTGTGTCCAATAACAACTGATGATTGGACATGCCTATAGAATATGATATATATCATAGGTTTCCTCTCTATACCACAATCATATTGGACCATGACCAATGCCGAACTGACAAAACAAGCTAGCATCCATTACCGATTGTGTAGAATTTTGGAGACATAAATCTGAGTCAGGATTCAGGTAATCCTTGGCTGTGGGTCTTTAGTAGAGAGGACACAATAAAGCTACAATACTATCCCAATGGAAGAGGTTGGTAATGATTGTAATGGCGTGCCTAGGATGTGATGATAGGCAGTATATCAATTGTAGGAAGCACTGATGTTGGCTTTTATGTAGTGCAAATTCTAGGATCAGTTCCTCAAAAGTGAGAAATGCTCCATTAATGAGCATTTGACCTATGGTCATAAGTCCCTTGGCAGCCCATTCTCTGGAAGATATAGGATGTTCACCCATTTCACTTTCACATTTTCCAATAACATAGATTTAAAGATTAGGTGGGGCTCGATCTTCATGCATCAATACCTGGATGCCTAAGTTGTCAGTTAGGACTGGGTCATGCAATTGATGTGCAGGAGAAGACGTTTAGCTGCATATGTCTTTTCTCCAAAAATACTCTGTCACAGCAGCTAATGTATAACTTGGTTCAGTAGGAGAAAGATGTGGTTTCATTCATGTGTTTTAAAGTTGAGACAAGTGCTGAGCCATGTGGTATGTTTCCATATTCAGAAGTCTAAAGTCTTCCTGCTGTAGTGTGTGCTAATAACTTTGAAGGTCCCACTCAGGCCTGGCTCCACTTCAGGGGAAAAGGTTGTCACTGGTAATTTTATGTAGTAGGTACAGAAAGGCTGAAAGAGAGAGCATACATAAGTTGAATTAAATCTGACAGCTAGCGGAATTTCCATCTCTTGCACTCTTTTTTCAACCATCTTTAATAATATTTGGCATAAACAAATGAAAACACTTACATGAAAAGCTCTTACATATAATATTTTTCACAAATAGCTTATGTTTCAGTGAAAAAAAAAATTATGCTGAGGAAATGAGAACTGTGAGCGGATGGCTTCGACCTCAAGTGATTCTGCACATAGGAGGGGAAGATGGACACTGGAGAAAACATCAAACCTGCTTGGTCCAAAAAGCAACTATGCAGCAAAAAAACAAAACTTAATCATAATGTGGGAAGGGAGGAGGACGCATGGGTGATGTCAGGTGTTTCTAATAGGGGTGAGGCTGGGGAAGACTGAGGGGGTCATTCTGACCCTGGCGGTCTAAGACCGCCGGGGCCAGGGTCGGCGGGAGCACCGCCGACAGGCCGGCGGTGCCCTGCAGGGCATTCTGACCGCGGCGGTAAAGCCGCGGTCGGACCGGCAACACTGGCGGTCTCCCGCCAGTGTACCGCCGCCCTTTGGAATCCTCCAAGGCGGCGCAGCTAGCTGCGCCGCCGAGGGGATTCCGACCCCCCCTACCGCCATCCAGTTCCCGGCGGTCCGCCCGCCGGGAACCGGATGGCGGTAGGGGGGGTCGCGGGCCCCTGAGGGCCCCTGCAGTGCCCATGCCACTGGCATGGGCACTGCAGGGGCCCCCGTAAGAGGGCCCCTACAAGTATTTCACTGTCTGCTTGGCAGACAGTGAAATACGCGACGGGTGCAACAGCACCCGTCGCACCTTCCCACTCCGCCGGCTCGATTACGAGCCGGCATCCTCGTGGGAAGGGATTTTTTCCCTGGGCTGGCGGGCGGTCTTTTGGCGACCGCCCGCCAGCCCAGGGAAAAACTTAGAATACCCTCCGCGGTCTACTGACCGCGGTGCGGTATTTCGGAGGGGGGAACTCTGGCGGGCGGCCTCCGCCGCCCGCCAGAGTTAGAATGACCCCCTGAGTCTTGTAGGTTTACCTCCAGGACTGGGAAGCCATGTAAGCCATGTAGGAAAAGAGAAAGAGAGGATGTGGGTTTGAAAATTGTGGCTCTGCTCCCAGAGATAGAGGGCCTTCATAGATGTAGGAGCAGACATCAGCTTACTCAGGTATTGAGGGACCCTTAAACTTGGCGGACCACCTGCCAGTCTACTGACCATCTAGCTAAATGGCACCTATGGCAGCATATGATCATCTCTGGATGCCTTTGCTAATGCAAGCAATGGTGATTCCTACACCTTAGTGCTCAGGTGCATTTGCAGACCTGTGACCTCTTCCCTTAGTAGAGCTTGCTCTCTGCCTGCTCCCACTTTAGGATGGCCTAACACAAGGTCTCAAACAAGGGAGGAAGCATGACTTTCAATCTCATAGTAACCCCTATTTAACTATTAAAAGTGCAAGGTCAAGAAATCAAGCTGCTGTTTTACTGTTCTTAGGCTTCCACTATATTTCTAAAATGCAGTCCTCCCTAGAGCTTAAGCGGGCAATTCAGTGGTGTTCACCAGCTGATTTGTCACTTCCGACCAATATGATGCCAGGGAAGGACAGCCCCATAACAGATGACAGAAATCTCTGACAGAGTACCACAGTGTTGTTCTTGCTGTAGGCACTATTTCCAGATCTGGGGTCCGACAAATCTTTTTCCAAGTTCTGAGGGGTGAGGAGACACACATTAAATTTCTCGATACAAATTACAATGTAACCTATTGGCTATACAACGAATCTCAGACACCAAAATAAAGTTCAAAGGGCTTTGTTACAGATTCAAAGTCAAGCTTACATAAAGGACTCTCGAAAACATGGCATAAATGTATAAAATCATCAAAGGAGAATTAATGCTTCCCACAACATTGAATTTAATCAACAGTTTACTTTTCCTTCACACCACGCGCATGCCGTTTTTCGTTTCTCCCTGCCTCTCGGGACCGGGAGAGGTCAGGTGTTTGGGCTTATCAGGGCCCCATAATACACCATTCCTAAAACTTCGGATGTCTGATATATACAGTTCTCTCATCATATAGGACCCCCACTTCCTGCTCATTAAGGGACAACATTGGATATACTGTTTCAGCCATTTATATGCCTTGAAAAAGTCCTGTTGGACGAAACACGTGTTGGCTGTCTCTGAACATTGATGTGTTGATGTTTCTCAACATAAGGAAATAAAGAATTCTGTATCTTTCTTCACTGTGGACTCATTACTCAGAGTGCCCTGGTTCTTGTTTGCTTTCATATTGTTTATACAGCACGGCACAGAGGAGGCATCTTGGTATCCTTCCTTGTGCTGTGCACTGCAATACCCGTGGTGGTTGGGTATTTACACCAGGCTGGCACCCTTCTCATGACTTTGCCTTTTCCACATGAACATTGTTGCCTCTTGTTTCAGATATGCGATCTACAAGCATCAACCACCTTGTAGTAATTTTCAATATTTCTAGATGAGGCTCTCCCACCAGTGACGGAGTAGCGTATGGCGTATTGGAAGTTCTGATACCAATCATTCGTCTTCCATTGTTCAGTACAAACGCAGGACCATCGTATCCCCTCGCCTCCTCTTGTCACTTTACGATGTTCCACTGATTATGAATACCGGGTGCTCTCACTGTATTTAAATCCACAACAAAAGGTCTAGAAGCGGAGCACTCAAACTGCTGGTGCAGGCGTTGGGGTATAGACCATTACCCCCAATAGATCCAAAACCAAAAAAGACGTCGTACTCCCGGAGGCCTAGCTATAATATTCCTGTAACCTTTGTTTTTTTAACTGAACTTCTATGTTTTGTAGCCTATTTCCTAACTATAACATCACTGTAACCTTTGGCTTTTTCACTGAATTTCTATGTTTTTTAATGTATAGTAATTTTCATTATTATAGGTTAATCCAACCACCACCGCACATGGCCAAAAGCCTGCCTGGCTGGGATTGGCCACAGGGCCTGGTCTGTGGACAGCCCATGTGGCCAACCCCTATAATGACCCAATCCTGTCCTGCAAATGGCCTTCGGCCGTGTGCAGTGAGGGTTGTCTGTAGGGCCTGGATTGCGGCCAGCCCCTGTGAGAAACCCCTATAGCCACTGAATGCCATGCGCAGTGGGTGTTGGCTGCAGGGCCTGGGTGGAGGGCCAGTCCCTGTGGCCAACCCCTATACCAACTCAACCCTGCATGGCCCCCCCTCCTCAGGCCGATATTGTTCAAGGACCACAACCCCCAGGATCCAGTGTAAATATTAGATTTTTGGGGGGGAGGGGGCACCATGGACCCCAGGCCAAACTCAGCTCTGAGCACCCCATCCCCCAGGGCATGCCCTGAACAATTAGTTTTTTTGCGGAGGAAGGGGATGCGTGGCCCTCCTCCCCAGGCAGATCTTACTTCAGGGACTGCATCTCCAGGAGTCTGGCCTAAACATTTAATTTGTTTGGGCGAGGGGGACTGAGCGGCCTCCCTCCCCAGGCCAATCTCGGTCCTGGAGACCCCATTTCCAGAGGCCCCGGCCTAATTTCTTTTTGGGGGGGGCATGTGCCCCCTCCCCAGGCTGATCTTGGCCCCGCAGATTCCATCCTCTGGGGCCCAGCCTAATTATTTTTAGGGGGATAGTGGGGGGGGGCAAAGTGGCCCGCCTCCCCAAGACCCATCTCAGCCCAGATGACCCCATCACCTTGGGACCAGCCATGCGGGCTGGTTGCCCCCCAGGGCACCCAGTCTCAATGTTGAGGACCATTAGGTGGAGACTGAAGCCCCCCATGGTCCCAGTTGACTCCCTGCAGGAGCCAGCATTGTTGTCACAGAAAGTGAGTTGCTAAAGCGGCTCCCTCTCTTTGAGCAATGTTTCCTCTGTCTCCCTGCCTGCATTATCACCTTGGGAGGAGAACTGCCTCAGCAGATGGTAAAACAGGATGGGGAAGAGCAGCCAAACTGTACTTCAAAGGAGGGATGGACATTTGGGCCAGCAAGTGGACAGCCCCATTTCAGGGAAAACTAGACAATCAGGTGCCCCCTAAATAGATTAAGAGTGGGCTGGAAAGGGGTGTGCCAAAGGAAAATTAGCTAAAGAGTAGGTGGGATCAGCCAGACCTAATCTCCAAGATTGAATTTTCGCTATTTTGTTTTTTTTTAGCTTGTTGCTCCCTGAGATTGATTTTTGCCATACTCCCCAGGAAGTAGTCAGTCAAGGGGGTGGTGACCTCTATGTGATTGGACAGGGCCCCCCTGCTTTCCACCCCCAGGAGGAAGGATAAGTTTGGCAGAGCTGCACCCCACCTCTGATGCCTACAAGGAACAAGACAAGAAGAAGAAGGACAGCCCTGCTGGACCCCTGACCTGCACCTCAACACTGTACTCTGAAGGACTGCACCAGCCGCACACTTGGGCATCACCACTAAAATGACTTTGCTTGTCTTCAACTGCTTCAAGAAGGGACTCCCTGTTTACTACAGGTAGAAAATAGCTGACCAGAGTCCCCTGCATCGAGCCCTGAAGAAACTGACCAGTGGTCATTTTTGGATGTGAGCAGGTTCGTCACACTAAAAAGCTCAGGAGCTCCAGACATTCAAGGATTTCACAGGGGAAGTCTGAATGTAAAAAGTTGACCAAGGCTTCCTGCACAGCGTATCCGAAGAGGGCTCTAGGGAGGTCGGCTTCAAATTCAAGTTAATTCCGGACAAAGACTTCTGTCATGAAAAATCATCTAAGTCTGAAGGTAGGATTCTTCACCAAGGTCTCCTGCGATGCGTATCAGAAGCGGGTTCCAGGGAGGTCAGATCTGACTTGCTACTTCGCCCCGCTGAAATAAATATGTCAAGAAAAAGGCTAGGTTCGAAGGTAAAACTTGGACTGAGGCCTCCCGCTCACTGTAGCCGAGCAGGGCTCCATTGTGGTCAGCCTCAAATTTTGAACTTGCCCCTCTTGAGTGCAACCAGATGTCCCGATTGATGCTCTCAATTTCAATGCTCTAAAAAACATTTATTCTTTAAAAATGTATATCTCAGGTTCCCTTTATTGGATTTTTATCATTTTAGTGTAATGTTTAAGATAACAATATAATACATTTTTATAAATTGGAGTTGGATTTTTATTGTTTTGTGTTTTACTTATGTACTTTTTTGTGATTTTTGAATGTTTACATTCCTGTCTCCTAAATTAAGCATAGCTGCTCGTTGTCAATCTACCAAGGGTTGAGCTGGGATTAATTTATTGAGACCGGACTGGACCCAGCGGGGTTAGTAGACTATTGCTAAGTGTAGGTACTTACCTGCCCTTACCAATAATTCACTTTCCAGCCATATATATATATATATATATATATCCTGAAGAAGGGAGGCACTCCATGTAGGCAGTCAAAAAAGGAAGTTTAATCTGTTCAAAACACGAAGGTAACAGAACACATTTCGGCACTACTTCTTTTGTTAGCCTGCAAACTGCCATATTGCTGTGAGTTTTAGCCCCACATGCGATCACTTAGACAACATTAGCGTGAATTAAAAATTACCTAAATACATTATCAACTGGAACATATAAATCTCAATGGTCATCCAAAATGTTTTGGCAATACTAAACATAAAATAAAACATTTATAGCTCTGTTTTATGAGCTGCATATCAACTCCACATAATGACAGTAGTAGATTATTAAAGCGATACTCTCTTCAAATAACAATACACGTCATTGTGATAATAATCTTTTTGAATGTATTGCCTGCAGTACTGAGGTAACTGAATAAAATCTTTACCATTCCTACACGTTCGTCTCGATATTAGTTATATGCAGTTCTATACATCACAGTGAATAAATACAATAAACAGAAAATTTCAACATCAGCGTTACGCTACGCCACAATTCCTGATAAATATATATATATATATATATATATATATATATATATATACCCCATGCAATTTTTTGCCAACTGCAACCAAATGGCAGCCTACATACTGAGAAGCACCCGATATATTATTTTAATAATTTAACATGTTTGAGATTATAATCATTCCAGTACTTCATTGAAACATTGCCAAACTTTCATTTATGATACATTATTATGCACAAGTTGGCAAAATCCTACCACCAATTATGACCCCCTTTCGGGCAATGAAAAATAGCTCTTCTGCTTATCACCTTTTTCGCTTCAAACGTTCCAGCCCTCTAAAATACAATAAAACCACTTTAAAAACCTTACAACAGTTTCACATACACAATTTGGTCTCTTGAAGCAAAAGAGCACATTATTCATTCAAAAGTGTACATGTATTGCTTTGCTGCTGTTTAAACCATGGGTTCCTTACTGCTGAACGCTATTATATACCTTGATTCTTGAATTCGGAATTTCCCTTCTCTGTTTCTCCCCTCTCATCACAAGGTATTTATTCCCTCAATTACACTATATTTCACTTCACTGATCCTACCTGCTCGTATTTCTCGCACATGCCTAGCCACCGGATATGCCTTATCATCATGTATCACTCTGAGGTGTTGCAGAATTTTCTTGTGCAACTGCATTTTGGTGCTGCCCACATATATTTTGTGAGAAAAAACCCTGAGAATGTACACTACAAACTCACTCCTGCAATTATAATGTCCTTTGATCTTGTGCAACACCTTACCTTCCATTACATACTTGTATAATATTGTCCCCATTTTTGCATGCCTTGCATTTCAGACAATTCACAAAACGTCTCCTTGATGTAACCAGGCTTCTCTGCCTGTATTAACTCTAATATCACTTCTTGCTATCCTGTCCCTCATAAATCTTCCTCTACTAAATGTTAACAACTGGCGCATCTCCTCTCCTATAATTGGATCACTTTTAAGGAGATGCCAGTTTTAAATTAGAATTGCTCTGTCTCAAATGTGCACTGTTATACATTGTGAAGAACCTTAGCAGTGATTTCTTCAGTTGTTGTCTCTCCTCTTCCTTAAACAGAATCTTTTCTCTTACATTAGTATTCACCTTACTGCAAGCGTTGCATGGAGAATGCTGTTACCTGCATTGGGTTTCCTGTGTACTGTTGTCTGCATCTTGTTGCCCTCAATGGTTACCCTCACATCTAGAAAATCAACCTCAGTGTCACTGATGTTGCTCGTGAACTGTAAATTCAAGTAATTTCTATTGATGTTCCCCACAGTTCTTGAGCATTACCTCTGCTGCCTCTCCAAACTACAAAAATATCATCAATATAACGGAGATACAACAATATGTATGATCCACTCATCTAGGGGCGGATTGCTGAGAACCTGCTCCTCCCACCAGCTCATATGAAACTTTGCATAGCTGGGGGTAAAGCAGGTTCCCATCGCTGTCCCCTGTTGTTGTTTAAAGATCCTGTGGTTGAAGAAGAAAATATTATGGTGCAAAAACCACTTCACCATAGTCAGTAACATTCTGCTGTGCCTGTAAATGTCGCTGGCCACATGTTTAAAAAATGCTCAGCTGCTGTAAGTCCATCTGTATGATGTATATTGGTGTAAAGGGCTGCTATGTTTGAAGTCATGAGAAGCATATCTTCCTCCCACCCTATGTCAAACATCCGCTTGAGAAAGTCTGCAGTGTCCTTCAGGTAAGAAGGCAGATTTTGTACAAGTGGTTTTAAGAAGTGGTCTATATATTGTGATGTATTCTCAAACAGTCTCTCTTGTGCAGCTATAATGGGTCTGCACTGTGGCTTCTGTGCATTCTTGTACATTTTTAGAATTAAATAGAACACTAGTAATTTCAGACAATCAGTCCACATGCATTAATCATAATTTATGAGACCTTGTTCCTTCCAATCTAAGAGAATTTTGTGAAAATCCATCTTAACTCTCTCAAAGTGTGCTTTATCCACCCTCTTCTAGCAACCTGTGATTGAGTTGCTTAAAAACGTCAATCATGTACTCCTCCACTGACCAGATAACTACATGTCCCCCTTTATCCAAACTTCTACCTACTATTTCGGAGTTCAGTTTAATCTTTTCCAAAGTGCTCTTATACTCTCTGTTTTCTCTTTGTATATTTCCTGTATTACTTGTGCTCACATTCATGAAATCTCTAGTAACCACTTCTACAAATTGAGCTATCTGATCCCCACTGTTCATTGGTAAAGTCTTTGGCTTGGGCTTAATATCCAAACCCCCTATTTCTGAGATACATAGACCTTCATTTTCCAGCCTTGCAGCTACTATTTCCTAACCTATCACCTCTGTGGCATCCCTCTCTAATTCACACAATTCTTTCATCTCATGAATGTCCTCAATCAACAAATTTGCTATGTGTTGCATCTATATTTGAAAGATTATGGCCCTCATTCTGACCTTGGCGGGCGGCGGAGGCCGCCCGTCAAAGTCCCGCCGTCAGCTTACCGTTCCGCGGCGGTAATTCTGACTTTCCCGCTGGGCTGGCGGGCGGTCGCCTTCAGGCCGCCCGCCAGCCCAGCGGGAAAGAGGCTTCCACGATGAAGACGGCTCGGAATCGAGCCGGCGGTGTGGAAGCTGTGCGACGGGTGCAGTTGCACCCGTCGCGTATTTCACTGTCTGCGCAGCAGACAGTGAAATACATTTAGGGGCCCTCTTACGGGGGCCCCTGCAATGCCCATGCCAGTGGCATGGGCACTGCAGGGGCCCCCAGGGGCCCCGCGACCCCCCCCTACCGCCATCCGGATCCCGGTCGGGGGTCGGAATCCCCTCGGCGGCGCAGCAAGCTGCGCCGCCGTGGAGGATTCAATGGGGCGGCGGTACACTGGCGGGAGCCCGCCAGTGGTGCCGGTCTGACCGCGGCTTTACCGCCGCGGTCGGAATCCCCATTGGAGCACCGCCGGCCTGTCTTTGACCGCCAGGGTCAGAATGACCGCCTATGTGTCTTCTTCTTATAACTTTTATGGACACTCATCAATTTCAAATTTCTTGCCAAATGTGTGTTCTATTTTATACACAATCACTTTGTACATAATCATATTTGTTTATACTGCAATAGGGAGCCATGATAACACATTTTCCATGTCCTTTTCACTTAGTTCCATATCTGATAGATGCAATACCGAATTATTGTCTCTCTGTATTTTTTTGTTGATCCTAGCCACCTTCTCTTGATTTTCTCTGAGAGTTTCTTTTGTTCTGACCTCCTGTTCTCTTTCTGCTCCTCCTCTTCTTCTTGTTTTTCCATTGCCTCGCCAAGGCCTGTGGTTAGTTCTTCTGTCCCTGTGTAAAAAATGTAATTCTTCCTGCAGAGTGGTGCAGGTACTTATTCTTGATGATTCTTCCACACCAACATCTGAATTCTCACCTACATCAGTGTTTCTCTCCCCTCTCTCTGACCTAAATCCTTCCTGATTTGTAGCACTGATATTTTGTCTCCTTAAATAATGAATTTTTTTAGCAAATGTATATATTTGTCCTGTTTCATAATCCACTCTGTCCCTATTACATTTGTGTGCTTTTGTTTGGACAATGTCCTCTTCAGTCCTCCAATACGACTGTCTGGAGGTGCCAAGTGGGAATGGGCAGAAGAGATCTGTCCCAATTTAGATTAAGCATCAGAAAATTGTGATCAGAAATTTCTCTACCTAACTAATTGCAACATTTGCACTCTGCCCCGGAACAATAACTGAAGTGTTGTTCACCCATGAAAATCAGAGCTCATTCATGGGACGTGGGTGTATAAGTGGTGACCATGTGTATCAAACCTGCATTTAGTAATACACCACAGTATTTATAATATGCCACTCAGTGCATGTATGTGAATTCAGTAGTCCCTTACATTCAATCCAATTAATCTTACATCCATAGCAACTGGAAAAGAACGCTATCAAGTTTGTGAGAGCATGAGGTGAGGTCTGTGGTGCTGTCAATGTAAGCATATGTGTGTGTATACACAAGGACTTTTGCCTCTCCTGCAGTGGCACAGGTTCACTTAATGTAAGATTTGTTTGTAATGAATACAGCTAATGCCTCCAAGGTTAGTAAGAATAGTAAAGGTGATAGGGGTAACCATGTGTACTCAGCTAACTTAAGAGATAAGGTTTTCTACAAGGTTGAATCCTTCCAAAGTTTAAACAGGTAGCTCTACACCCAATCTAATAAGTTTATTGGACTTATCGTAAATTGGAGATTGTAAATTGTTGATTACTGCACATTTTTGGAGATGCATAGTAAGTGGGAATCAAAGTAAGTGAGAAAGTGCATAGAGATTGCACCTAGAGGATCTACCAAAGACAACTTAGGATTTGTGGATAAGTGAGTGAAAAACATTGTGCAGCCTATTTCCTAGAATTTCACAAACATTTTTATATCCAGATATATAAATGATGTCAGCTGATAATTGATGTAGTTTGATCGTGCTCCAGTTTGGGAATTATTGCTATGAAGACTTTGTTAAAAAAAAAGTAGTGAAAGAACCTACTTGTTCTGTTTCTCTAAAGGGTACATGCAACAGTTTTGACACCTGGGTGCCTCCTACCTAATAAAATTCAACCGGGGAACCACATTTCTATGGTTAGGCAGTGCTGAAACTGCTTACTAAATTTCTTGCAGAGTGGTTTCTCCTTCCAGTAGTTCTCTCCCCATTTCTGTGAGTCTGGAAATCAAGGAAGAAGCAAAGAGTTTAATTTCAGCTATTGCCTGTACTTTTTTAATTTAGCAGAAAGTTTGTAAACATTTCCACTATGTCACATTAGTGTTTAGGACATATTCCTGTGTTATTCTGCAATGAATGTACTCTCATATAAATTACTTCTGATTTAACTTGGCAGCCGGAACTCACTCTACCTTTTCTCCATGTGTATAATGCATATTGAAGTTCAAGCAGTATCTATCCTTCTTGTTCTGTGATCAGTGAATTGTGAGCAAGTTTCTCTTTCTCTACTTTCCACAACACATTTTTTGAGTGATGAGCAATGTCATAAATAGGGTCTTTGGTTGGTAGTCAGGTTGCACTTTGTACAAGCAAGGACCCTTACTCTAGTCAAGGCAAAGGAGAAACACCCTGTTAACCCCCGCTCACCCCCTTGGTAGCTTGGCACTAGCAGAAAGGCCTAACCCAGAGACAAGATGTAAAGTATTTGTTCCAAAACACACAGTAATACAGTGAAACACTACAAAATTGACACCACACAGGTTTAGAAAATGTGTAAATATTTATCTAAATAAAATAAGATCAAATACGATAACAATCCATCATACATAAGTAAAGATATGACTTTAGCAATTAAAACCACCAAAATAGTGCCTAGAGGCAACAATGCTGTAATCTGATGTTAAAGCAGTGTCGTGCCACTGGTGCCGTTTACGGAGTCACACGGACCCCCAGGTACCTTAGCAAAACTTGTGGAAAACAGGTCGGTGCATGAAGTCGGGGAGCTAGGTGTCACTGGATTCGATGGGGCGTAAGTTCCGATGCTCCGGGACGAAGGAGCGGAGGTGTCATGAATACTAATAACCCTTCCTGGCTTTGAAGTTGCCCAACTTGAAAGAAAAATCTCTGTTGTTTACAGGATCCTGCCTTGCCCAGGCCTGGCTCCAGGCAGCTTATGCCCCAGCACCCTTTGTGCCACTGTCTAGTACAAATGCACAAACAGTCCAACTGTCAGTCTGACCCAGACAAGAAATCCACAAACAGGCAGAGTCATAGAATGGTTTAAGCAAGACAATGCCCACTTTCTAAAAGTTGCATTTTCAAACTAACTATCTAAAACCACCTTCAATAAAATATGTATTTTTAAAGTGTGAGTTCAGAGACCCCATACTGTATATTTCTATCTGCTCTCTAAAGGAAAGTGCACTTCAAGGCTATTTAAAGGCAACCCCCAGGTTAACCTATGAGAGAGATAGGCCTTGCAACAGTGAAAACCGAATTTGGCAGTATTTCACTGTCAGGACATGTAAAACACATTAATACATGTCCTACCTTTAACCAATGGGGCTAGCTAGTGCCTACCTTAGGGGTGCCATACATGTATAAAAAGAAAAGGTTTGGCCTGGCAAGTGTGTACATTTGCCAAGTCGAATTGGCAATTTACAAACTGCACACATAGACACTGCAGTGGCATGTCTGAGCTATGTCTTCAGGGCTACTCATGTCAGTGGCACAATCAGTGTTGCAGGCTCACTTGTAGCATTTGATTTACAGGCCATAGGCCCCTTTAGGGCACTTAATTAGGGACATACTAGTAAATCAAATATGCCAGTTATGGATTTGCCAATTACACAGGTCTAACAAGCAATGTAGTACCCTGTGAGGTCTCTAATTTGGTGTATCAGTTTAGTTTGATTTTCCTTAGCTCTCTAAGTGCTATGACACTGTATCTCATTAGTGAACAACTCATTGTGGCTTTGCCAGACACTCATAATATTTGCCAGACAGTGTTAGAGTGTTCTGTGAGAGCCACTCACCTGGCGTTCTGATGGAGCAATGACAATTCCCCAATCCCGGTGAGTACTAACGTGGCAGCTATGAAGAGTACATTGCCCTCACACAAGTCCTAAAGGGGAAGGGGGTTTTGGGAAGAGAAAATACCAGCTTCTGCTCTGTGGACTGCAGAATTCGACTGTTGGAGCCTGGACTGCATGTCGTGTTGGGCGTCAGGATTTCTGATTTCTCAAAATACTGGGTTCTTGGTTTTATACAATTCTGGGCTTCAAAATAATTTCTTCATTAATATATATAACTTTCATCAACTATTGTACATTGCATGATGTAAGTTATTGTTGACACATTGTGCATACATTTGTATTAGGCTAAACAAGGCTCTTCCTCTTTTTACAATACTTTCAAAGTCTGTGACGCAATGTCCAAACTCAAAAAACAATCAACTTGACTAAAGGGCTTGTTTGTGTTCTGCCGTAATCTCTTGCCAATAATAGTTCTGATGAACCTGCTCTATTTCCAATATCCCGGTTCTCAGGGAAGCGCTTGTTACAGGCAATACATCTTTTCTCAATGTCTGTTTAGTGATATCTTGGATTCCCGCCCAAAAGATAAATCACGCTACTTCTTATTGTCATAAATGTTCTAAAAGACAGAGCTCTATTTTGATTAATTTAAGCGATTAATCTTTTTTTACCTCGAAATGAAGTTACTTTCTTAAAAATTTCACCTTTCTTATTGTTTCTCTTTTACAGGAAATATGGGATCATCAACAGAAGTCAGAAAAGGAGAGCTGGGACTCTGCAGGAAGCCGAACGGAGGGCGAGGATCAAAGGAACTTGACTGGAGGCTGTCAGAGGACAAAAAATGCTGGAACTCGACTGGGAGATGGTCGGAGAAAGAGAAACACTGGAACTCAACTGGAGGGAGGCTGGAGAGCAAGAAACTTGACTTGCACTGGAACTTGAATGGAGGTAGCGTGGAGGACAAGGAACTCGACTTGACTGGAAACAGGAGAGCAGACAATAGGTATGAAGCCAAGCAAAACCTCAGACTCACAAGCATCCTTAAATAAAAAAAATTGCACATGTGCATTTTGGCAGTTGATTGCTTGTTAAGGAAATTAGCAATTATCCTCCTGACTTGTGGCATATGTTCAATACAGATTACATTGTGAAGAGCACATGTTTTGGCAGTTACAGTTGGAGAAGGTGGAATACAATGTGCATAATCAACAAGCATTGGTTATAATTAATGAGACGTTTAACAAGCGTTGGTTATTGCAAACTTGATATTGAAGGATGTAATAAATATACCCAAATAAGTCTGAATGTTGCAAGCAACAGCATCTTACTGTAATCGAGCTCTTGGATGTGCTAGTGTACCCACAAATCAGAGCCTTCATTCTCCTCTATGTACATATTCAAACAAGAGCAAAGTTGCAAAGCTGAGTTTTATCTTCTGGCAGTTTACCATTTGAGGTGGTTTTTTCACCACTATTTTGTTGATGGACTCATCCTACCTGTAAGAAATTGGGGTATTAGTTGTAAATGATGTGAGTCCTTAATAAGTAAAAAATCTGCATTTGCCTTTTTACTGGGAACCATTGTCATTGAAGCACTTGACTCTCTCAGGGTAATGAAGCAGATCATTCCAAGGCCTACTCAGGGGAGGTGATGTAGGCTAATAACCAGCTGGCAATGCAAGAGCAACACTAAATAAGTCATGGTCTAGTTAGTGTCTTTTATTTTAAAATGTAAGGTATGTTTATTGTGCATATACACTACTAATACTGTGCATTAAATTACAAATATAAACTTCAGTCCTATAATCACAATACCCCCCCTACCTCTATCAAATGCAACATTACACTATGAGGCACGATTAATAGGATCATTATAAATAAAACCACCCTAATCACTTTGCCAGGGTGTCACAACATTAACAGTAACAACATGTCATGTTTCAGTATTACACTACCATTAAAGTCAGTGGTATCAGTAACCATATTGGAATGCTTTCATTATAATATTAAACGTTTTATTGTTCAACATTATCAAATAACTTTGAAACATTAAACTGTGTGGCAAATGCACTCATGAGACTCACTACTAGGGCATCTGAAATTCAGGGCCCAAGGGCAAAAGCTCCACCTCTAAGAGTGCTTGAAAACCTTTCCCTGCGTGAGGATTCAATTCACTGGAAGAAGGGTCACTTTTTAAAAACACCATCTGTGTGACAACTGCAACTTTGGAAGCCCCCCCACAACACTTTGGATGTATGTTGGGGGTGCCCCTGCTCTTTTCTAGGCCCCAAATGAGCAAATCAGTATGCAAATCAGTCTCTTAATGGGGCATAATAGTATACTCCTTTGCAAGTAGTGCCTTTTTTCTGGTGAGCCTTTTGCTTTTCCGTTTTGATCCCAGGTGCCTGCATCGTAGTTGTGGGTGGTAGATGCAGCCACAAGTCACTCTGACCCCAGTCAGCCCCCTCCTCAATTAACACGAGTAGCATCCTCTTTATTCTCTATAGAAGCTTGTTCTCCTCCTACTTCCTGGAGCACGAGCATGAGGGTGTAGAGCGTGGTGCAGCTGCTCCTCTGTCATGGGCAACAGGGCAGGTGAGCATCTTGCAGACACTGCTTCTCACATTGCATACTTCTGGAGTACCCTAGGAAGGGGTCCCCAGGATGTGTTTCTGTTGTGTAGGCCTCAAGGACATGGCTCCGTAGGAGCAGGAATGTATTTGGGATGTTTTGGGATGTGGTCCCCATGCATGTCTTCTTCCCACTTCTCAGGCCTGTTTCTCTGGTTCCATTGGGTAGATTTTGGAGCTTTTTGGCTTGTTTTCCTCCTGGTGGCCAGCCCTAGGAACCATGAGCATTTAAGCAGGTCTCCTGACCTCAAAAGAGGGTGCTTTTCTTGAAGAGGTAGATTTTGTGGCTCCCTGCACTAGATAGGACCTCTGTCTGACTCACTGTTTTTCTTCTGCTGGTGGGGGATCTAGTGCAGGCCCTATGCAGCCAACCAGGAAAACACCCTCCCTACCCCCCTTCCCTGGCCACAGAGAATCATAGCTTGTTAAAGGACACTGCTTGGAGAGCAGAGTCCATGACCAGCCCACAAAAGTAAGGGAGAAGCCAACCAGTGTTCCCCTGCAGGTCCATTCCCCCATCTGTTCCTGGCAAAAGGGAGCCAGTGTTATTGGCCCTGGAGTGACCCATCCTAGTCATGGGGTCAGCTGGAATCAAAGTCCTTCAGACCCGTCATTGCAGGGAATCAGGAGGTTTCTCCTTCCACTTGTGCATACTTCTGCCATCATCTCTCTCAGATCCAGAGTCATCTCATTCTGCAGGTTCTTTTTAATGGTATTGTAACATTTAGGAATGAGGCACCCCTGGTCATTCATAGGATGATACGTCATCTCTCCATCCCTCTTCCAACTCTTCAGCACAGCATTCTGGTACAATCCAAAATGATGACTTCAAGTTGTCTGTGGAAGAGCTCCCTGAGATTCTCAACTCTGCCTCTTTATGACACAGCTGTCCTTATATAGGAAACAAAGGCCTGCAATTTGAATCTGAGTAGGGTTGTGTGAAATTGAAATTACATCAGTGTAATTTGTCTAATTTTCGGAATTTTGCCTTACACTGTTATGCAAAATTCCCAAAACTATGCCAATATGCCACTTTGCTTATTTATGCATCATTAACAGTACAAATAACCACAAGCATTCTAGAACACCAGAGCAGAAGCAGCTATTGGTTGTATTTATTTCCTTAAATGAGTCTTCACAGCTCAACATGCTGAAAGAACACATTTCACCCTAAAATAAAGTACAAGTTGACAGATTTGCATTTCACTCCATGTGGAAGAGCTCCCTGAGATTCTCAACTCTGCCTCTTTATGACACAGCTGTCCTTATATAGGAAACAAAGGCCTGCAATTTGAATCTGAGTAGGGTTGTGTGAAATTGAAATTACATCAGTGTAATTTGTCTAATTTTCGGAATTTTGCCTTACACTGTTATGCAAAATTCCCAAAACTATGCCAATATGCCACTTTGCTTATTTATGCATCATTAACAGTACAAATAACCACAAGCATTCTAGAACACCAGAGCAGAAGCAGCTATTGGTTGTATTTATTTCCTTAAATGAGTCTTCACAGCTCAACATGCTGAAAGAACACATTTCACCCTAAAATAAAGTACAAGTTGACAGATTTGCATTTCACTCCATGAAACATCATGTGCACCCCAGGGAAATGTGATAAATTTTAAAGTGCCGTTAGGTGTACATGTGGTATATTGGGGACTGAAAATTTGTTCGTGGGGTGCCTGTTTTACAAAAGATTGGCACCTCACTGGACCTAATATGCCACGTGAAGCAAAATGGTACATTAGGGCAGATTTCTTTTATGATGTATACAGGGTGTAAGCACCACAGACCGGCAGTAACTATCTCAGACCTACACTATGAATACTCACTAACATTATAAGGCCTTCCCCAGATCAGCATCAATCAATGAAGAGTGTCTTGTGCCTCTGCAGGCTACCTGTACACAGATACCAGGCTACCAAGTTGGCAGTCTAACATGCTCAGCCCTTAACCTTTTGCACAAATATGTGCACACGTGTTCATGGGTAATCCGCCCACAACCAGTTACCCAAGCCGCGCAGCAGCAGTCATATCTTATGAGGCACTCACTGGCAGTTAACTCACTGTAATTACTGTGAATTTACCCTGCATGTGAGTCACATGCAGTAAAATTCCAAAAGAACAGGTATGCAAGAGCGAAAAGTCCTGGTGGAGTAAATGTGCTGAACCTATTGCTACACTATCAAAAAAAAAGCTAGAAGAACTAGTACAGGGTCTGGTGTTCTACTCGCCAGGATCTTACATTCTAGTGTTCTAAGTACTTAGGGACAATTTATCTGACATTAAGAAATAATCAGGTCTGGAGCTTCAATATATTGGTCAGCGTTTCCATAAAAAAAATGTTTTTTGTTTGCTAATAACTTTGGCACAGTGCATTTTGCATAGACCCCTTTAAGAAGCACTACCACAAAAACTGCTGAACGGAAGTGACACAATTTTGGCAGGAAGCTTGATCCTGCTCCACAAATTGTGCTTTTTGTGATTTGGTGTAAACATATTCAGCAGTTTTTGAGAAATGATGGTTAAAACAAATTGTATATCTGGACAGTTTGGTCTGCAAGGCTCCCTCGAGAGTTTCACAGGAGCCCCAATTTAAAAATAGAGCACTCTGGTTGGCCCAGGGAGCTTTTTTCATTTGGGCCATTTCACTCTCGCTGGAGTCAGACTCTCTAGGGATCAAGCACTCTTCTTTGCTACCAGCAACATGAGATTAATGACAGCCATTACAGGACTCTGGAACTTAGGCCCTCATTACAACCCTGGCGGTCAATGATAAAGTGGCGGTAACACCGCCAACAGGCTGGCGGTAAACAAAATGGAATCATGACCACGGCGGAAACCGCCAATACAGACAGCCACTTTAACACTCCGACTGCCACGGTGGTAGCAACAAACACTGCGGCGGTAACCGCCAACAACCAGACGAAAAACAATGTACCATCCACTGTATTACAACCCACCCGTCCACCAGCTTTTCTGGGGCGGTACCAACGCCATAAAAAGCACAGCGGAAACAGAACACAGAAGGGAAACCACTCACCTCTCGACACTCAAGGAAGAACCAGGACGCCATGGAAACCGGGCTACAGGTGTTCCCCATGCTGGTGTATCTTCTCATATACCAGGAAAATGAATGCTGGCGACGACGACCACGGTGAGTGCTGCACCTAGAACACAAGGGAGGGGGGTAAAAAAGAGTGACACACACACGCAACACCCCCACCCCAAACACCATACACACAAAAACATGCAACAACATTACATATACACCCCATAACCCTCTGGAATAACGCAAGGACAAAAGGAATGGAGTATAATGAGTGTAATATTAGTAATACGTAGAAATACATTCATAAAGATAAAACAGTATGCACAAAATATACAATATATACAAAAGGCGGGAAAATGCCCACTCAAAAGTGGTCTGTGGCCCACAGGGCCAAACCACAGAGTCCAAGGCCACATTTGACTCCTGCCTCAATACGGAGAGAACACTGCAGGGGGATCAGGTCGAAAACACACAGGCACCTAAGGGGTATGGGTAATGGTGGGGCACCTTAGCCAGAAGATGGGACAATGTCACTGCTCCTGGAGGGAGCTCCATTCCCACTCCTTGGTTCTGGGAAGTGCAAAGCCACAGTCTCTCGAGTGGGTGGTTTGCTCACTGCTTGGTCCTGGGGAGTGCAAAGCCACAGTCTCTCAAGTGAGTGGTTTGCCCACTGCTTGGTCCTGGGGAGTGTAATGCCACAGTCTCTCAAGTGGGTGGTTTACCCACTGCTTGGTCCTGGGGAGTGCAAAGCCACAGTCTCTCAAGTGGGTGGTTTGTCCACTGCTTGGTCCTGGGGAGTGCAAGGTCACAGTCTCTCAAGTGAATGGCTTCTCAACTGGTTCTGGAGGGGGCCTTGTGCCCAGTGTGCTTCATTCTGGCAAGGAGGGGGTGAGTGGATAGCTTCTTCCACAGATTCTGGAGGGTGCCTTGTGCCCAGTGTGCTTCATCCTGCCAAGGAGGGGCTGAGTGGATGCCTTCTTCCACTAGGTCTGGAGGGGGCATTGTGCCCTGTGATGCAGATGTTTTGGAGTGCAAGGTCACAGTCTTTCACCTGGGTGTCACAAGGACAGCTTCTGCAGGGGCCAGCGTGCACTGCAGCCCATGTAGTCACCACTACACACTGCTCTCAGGTGGTGATGACTGCTCAGTGTATGCCAGTTGCGCTGCAGGTAGCAGTGCGGTCAGTGGTGGGGGGAGGCTACAACCCTTCCCCTGCAGCCTCGGACGGCTGTTCACTGGGCCTGCTGCTGCTGGCAGTGGTGCTGCTTGCGGCGGGGCAGGCGGTGGTGCTGCCAGCGGTGCAGGTGGCGGTGCTGGGTGCGGTGCAGGTGGCGGTGCTGGCCACGGCGCAGATGACAGTGCTGGCAGTTATGGTGGTAGCCTCCAGGCCTTCACCTGCAGCCTCGGACAGCTACCCACTGAGGCTGCTGCTGCTGGCAGTGGTGCTGCTTGCGGCGGGGCAGGTGGCGGTGTTGGGCGCGGTGCAGGTGGCGGTGCAAGTGGCGGTGCTAGGCGCGGTGCAGGTGGCAGTGCTGGCCGGGGTGCAGATGGCAGTACTGGCAGTTGTGGTGGTAGCCTCCAGGCCTTCACCTGCAGCCTCGGATGGCTGAAGTGCCATGGCTGGTGTTCTGTGCCCCTTCCTACCCTTGGCAGATGGTGGTGCCTCCTTGCTTCTGCCAGCTGTACTCTTTGACTTGGCCTTTCTGGCTGGTTGTGACTCCTTCCCCTTGCTGGCTGCTGTCCCCTTCTTGCCCTTGCCAGGTGGCGGACCCTTCTTGGCCTTGGCTGGTGTTGATGGCACACTGGCTGGGCTAACGGGTGCCTCCTTGGAGCCTCTCACAGCTGCAAAAACCACAGTGGCCGTGGACTGGGTGGCTGATGTGCTGGGCTGGGTTCTGGCCACCCTGGGCCGAGGTGAAGGACGGGGGGAGGGGTAGGGAATAGGTCAATGTTGGTGAGGAAAAGGTTCTTAGGGACACTGGGGCGGGAAGATGGTGAAGGTTTGGGAGTGGATGAAGAGGGAGTGGTTGTAGGAGGTGTCAGTCTGCTGTGTTTGGGTGCAGGTTCATGGGATGGTTACTGTTGTGAGGTGGATGGCTGTTGGGTGTCTGAGTGCTTACGTTTGTGTACTTTGGGAGGAGGGGTCACAGACACAGTCGGAGAGGACACAGGGGACGTGGGCATGGATGTGTGGGTGGTGACTGCCAGTGAGGGGCGTGTAGTGATAGGCATGCTGGTGATGGAGGTAGTGGATGAGGATGTAGTGCATGCAGGTGTGAGTGGAGAAGCTACTAGGAGGGAGGTGGATGACGAGGAGGAGGGGGACACAGTGGAGGCAGTGGATGTTGGTGTGTCTGCATGGGTATGGTACTTGTGTGAATGCCTATGAGATGAAGTGTGGTGCTTGTGTTTGCCTGAGCAACTTCTGTGTGTTGATTTGGGTGATTGATGGTCTGAAGGTGTGCTTGGGGTAGGCTGGGTTGAGGGGATTGGGACTGAATAGAGGAAGTTGGAGGTGGGAGGCTGGAGACAGGGACAATGGCTGCCATCAGTGTAGATGCCAGACCCTGGAATGCTCTCTGTTGGGCCGCCACTCCAGAGTGAATGCCCTCCAGGTATGCATTTGTTTGTTGCAAATGGCCTGCTACACCCTGGATGGCATTCAGAATGGTAGATTGCCCAACAGTGAGGGATCTCAGGAGGTCAATAGCCTCCATACTGAGGGCAACAGGGCTGACTGGGGCAGGGCCTGAGGTGCCTGTGGCGGAGGAGATGCCCACCCTCCTGGGTGAGCAGGCACAGGAAACACGCTGAGGGGCTGTTGGGAGGGCAGTGCTGGTACGGTGGTGGCAGCTGTACCTGTTGTTGGGGTGGGCACAGAGGTGTCCGCCACTGCCAGGGAGCTTCCATCGGAGGAGGAGTTGCCTTCGGTAGTGTCCCCTCATGGATGTGTCGTGGTGCTCCCCTCGCCCTCTGTCCCACTGGTGCCCTCACCATCAGTGGATTCAGCCTCCAGGCCCATGTGGGATGCAGCTCCTTCCATCACCGGTGCCTCTGCTCCTCCGCCAGATGATGTTAATGCACACAAGGACAGGGTGACAAAACAAAAAGGGGGGGGAGACAGAGGATATACTTTGTCAATGCCAGCAACAACACTACAGTTGGCATACACAACACACAGGCAACAGACCTATGCACTAGGCCATCCACTACCAGTTACTATGCTAGTCACCAGCCCATGGGGTACAATGCCTAACGCCATTAGCTGCACACCTGAAACCCACAGGACCCTGCCCAGTAGTAGATGCCCACTAACACTATGGGTATTAGAGTGCTTCAGAGCCTGCCCAACCTGGGGCCTACCCTACCATATTCGACCTGGATTAGGGGCACCCACATTCCCCACCCAGGTAAAATCTTAACTCGTGCAAAGTCATGATTCATATTCTGTACCCACACCCTTGTGGCTGCTGTGATGCCTTCAAGCGCCCATCCAACTCCGGATAGGCCACCACCAGGATGTGGAACATCAGGGGGGTCAGGGTACAATGGGAACCCCTTCCTCATTGGGAGTTCAACCCCAGCTGGGCCTCCACCGTCTTCCTTGCCCATCGGTGCAGGTCCTCCCACCGTTTGCGGCACTGGGTGCTCCGCCTGTCAAAGACCCCGAGGGTCTGCACCTCCTTGGCAATGGCACGCCATATACCCTTTTTCTGATGGGCGCTGATCTGCAGGAAAATATGCATAGACAAAGGTATGAGTTATACCGTCAATCCTGTTACACTCATGGTCCACCATGTACCTCCCATCCCCTTATGCACAGACATTGACCACCAGATATCTAGCACTCTGCCCAGGACCCGTCAGCCAGCCCCCCACACAAGGCTCACACACACAGCAATCCCTACATTCATGGCCCAGGTATCATGCTCACAGTGTACTCACCTGGAGGACCATAGAGTAAGGACCCCATCCACCAGTCTCTCCAACTCCTCCAAAGTGAAGGTGGGGTCCATTCACCAGACACTCGAGCCACTGTTGCTTCCAGACACAGGTCACAGCAGCACTTGCAGTGTAGGTCCTCTCCTGTTGAAGGTCAGGTAGCAAGTGAATGAACATATAGAAAATGGCAGTCACGTCTGCGGCTGTGCGTACCGTCACTGCCGGCGTACATCGCCACTGGCTCCTGGAACCTTTAGGGACCAATGATAATCAATGTGAAGTTGCGCAGCGGTCATCGACCGCTGACTGCAATGGCACACAACACCAGCAGAATTACCTCATTTCCACTTGTCTCTCCTCACAGGTCAGGCAGCCGCCATTTCAGGGGGGCACAGACCATGGCACCTAAATGCGTCACAACAGACATTGGCACATCAACTGACTCTCGGGTTCACATACTGTTTCTGTAAAGGAAGAAATGCATATATATTTAAAAATATGTGTGAATATGACCCTCTGCTCACCATTTTTCACCCTAGAGTTCAACCGCTGAGAATGAATATGAGATGGAGACATCTCCCCGTGTACAGACCACTGGTGGACCTGGCGACAATGGAGGACAGGCAAATTATCCTGACCTACAGACTTGATAGGGCCACAATCCAAGAGCTGTGTGCCCAATTGGAGCCAAACCTGATTTCAGCTATCCGCCACCCCATAGGTATCCCCCCTCTAGTACAGGTCCTGTCAGTGCTCCATTTCATGGAAAGAGGTTCCTTCCAGCTGACAGTGGCCATGGCATCAGGGATGTCTCAGCCAATGTTCTCAAACATGCTGACCAGAGTGTTGTCTGTCCTGCTGAAACACATGTGCAGCTACGTCGTATTCCCCCAAGTGGAGGATTTGGCCGCAGTGAAGGCTGACTTTTATGCCCTGGGACATATCCTCAACATTATTGGTGCCATTGATGGTACACATATTGCATTTGCTCCCCCCAGAGAAATGAACAAGTGTTCAGGAATAGGAAAAGCTTTCACTCTCTGAATGTGCAGATGGTGTGTTTGGCGGACCAGTACATCTCCAATGTCAATGCCAAGTATCCTGGCTCTGTGCATGATGCCTTAATCTTGAGGAATAGCAGCATTCTATATGTGATGTCTCAACTCCAGAGGCACAGGGTGTGGCTAATAGGTGAGCCCATGGTCCCCACCCAGTTGATGTAGGTATATAGATGTGGGGTTGTCCCTAAGGGTGAGTGTGAGTCTAACATGTATCTCTCGAATATTTACAGGTGACTCTGGTTACCCCAACCTCTCATGGCTACTGACCCCAGTGAGGAATGCCAGGACAAGGGCAGAGGAATGTTTCAATGAGGCACATCGGCGAACAAGGAGGATCATTGAAAGAAACTTTGGCCTCCTGAAGGCTAGGTTCTGGTGCCTCCATCTGACAGGTGGATCACTGTACTACTCACCCAAGAAGGTGTGCCAGATCATCGTTGCATGTTGCACAACCTGTCCTTGAGACGCCAGGAGGATGAGCCTGGAGATGGCTGTGTGGCAGCGGTGGAGCCTGTGGACAGTGATGAAGAGGAGGCAGAGGAAGAAGATGTGGACAACAGAAGTACACTCATTCAACAGTACTTCCAGTGACACACAGGTAGGACACTGTAACTTCACCTTCCATTGCAATATTGTGATTGACATTGAACATGGCAGCCGGATTTACCTATTTCTATGGCCACCTATTGTACCCTTAGGGATCTCTATTTTCAGATCTCTGTGCCCCATTCTGGCTCCTGGTGTGTTTACTGCTGCCCACTACAGGTCATACCTCTGTTAATATTACAGTTGATTAGAATTGCAATGTTTTACAGTTTGTGAAACTAATACATTTGTCATATAATCCAGACTCCATACTTGAATTTGTTCAAAGGGTGTTTATTTAGTTGCTAATAAGTGGAGGGGGTATTGCAATGGGCTGGGTTGCAGAAGGAGGAAAGTCCAGGTTAGAGTCCAGTCTATTTGTATCACAGGTGCATTGTCCAAGGGGGCATAGGAAGGGGAGCAATGGCAGTTCAAGGTGGACAGTGTGACAGAGTAGGACACAAGGGTGACATTCAGGAGAGTCTTATTTCCTGGTGGATGTCTTGGCAATGTTCTCTGGCTTCTGCCTGGATGGCAGGGACCGTTTGCAGGGTGGTTCTCCTTCTGCAGGGGGTGGGGTGGTGCTGGTGGCCTGTGTGGCTAGTGTCAGGGGCCCGTTGGTGTGCCACTGTCTCCATGGTGTTGGCCATGCCTGCCAGCACCCCAGCAATGGTGACCAGGGTGGTGTGGATGTCTTTCAGGTCCTCCATGATCCCCAGGCACTGTCCCTCCTGCAGCCTCTGGGTCTCCTGCAACTTGTGCAGTATCTGGCCCATGGTCTCCTGGGAATGGTGGTATGCTCCCAGGATCCCTGCAAGTGCCTCGTGGAGAGTGGGTTCCCTGAGCCTGTCCTCCCCCTGTCGCAGAGCAGTCCTCCCAGCTTCCCTGTTGTCTGTGCCTCTGTCCCCTGAACTGTGTGCCCACTGCCATTGACCCCAGGTCCCTGATCGTGCTGTGTTTGTGGGGTTGCCTGGGGTCCCTGTAGTGGTGGACAAACTGCTGATTGACATTTCCTGGGCAGAGAGGCATGGGCCCGCTGGGTGGGTGCTGTGGTGGTGTTTTCTGAGGGTGGAGGCTCTGTGGTAGGTTGGGACTGTGGCTGGGTAACCGACTGTCCAGAGGTTCCTGATTTGCCAGGTTGATCATTGTGGTCCAGGCGTGCAGAGCTGCTGTCATCACTGTGGGCCTCTTCTGGGGGGACTGGACGTTGCTGGCACCTCCTCACCATTGACATTGAGTGGGGTCCTGTGGGGATGTAAATGCAGTGTTAATGTATCTCTGTGTGCCATTTTGTGCATGGGTATGTTTCCCTCTATGGTTGTTATTAGCAAGGCAGCTTTGGCTTGTGTGAGTTGTGCTTGGTTTGGCTAAGTGATTGTCACTAGTGTGCATGCTGTGGTGATGGGTGTCCATGCAGGTCTGTGATGGGTGTCCATGCATTGGTGTTGCATGCAGAGCTTGGTATTGGGATGGATGGATTGTGATGGTGGGGTATATGTGAGGTGGTGGAGCGACGGGGGGTGAGGGTAGGGGTAGGAGTTTTTGATGGCATGCAGGTGGGGGGAAGTAGTCGAGATTTGAGTTACCATAGTGCAGTACTCCTGCAACTCCTGCGAGGTCCTCAGGATGCATGATCGCCACGACTTGCTCCTCTCATGTTGTTAGTTGTGGGGAAGAGGCAGGGGTCCACCGCCAGTCCTCTGTACAGCTACCTGGTGTCTTACTACCACGGAATGCACCTTTCCCCATATGTCGTTCCACCTCTTCCTGATGTCATCCCTTGTTCTTGGGTGCTGTCCCACCTCGTTGACCCTGTCCACGACTCTCCGCCATAGCTCCATCTTCCTAGCAATGGATGTCTGCTGCACCTGTGATCTGAATAGCTGAAGCTCTACCCGGATGATTACATCCACAATGACCCTTAGCTCCTCCTCTGAGAACCTGGGGTGTTTTTGTGGTGCCATGGGTGTGGTGTGAGAGGTTTGTGTGAGGGTGTGTGGGGTGCTGTGTTGGGATGTGTGCTGTGAGGTGCGTGGATGGTGAATGGGTGATGATGTTATGTGGCTCTGATTCAGTGAGTGCTCCTGGCTTGTCTCTCTCTCTCAGTTGCCAATATTTTTTTCATTGTAAGGGGTTGTGGATATTGTAGGTGTGTGTTTTATATTTGATTGGGTGTGTGGGTGTGATGTGTGTATGTGTGTAGTTTGAATTGTCCAATGTGGTGTAGTTTTGTTAGTGTGTGTGTATTTTGAGCATGGCGGTGTGTACCACCAATGGTTTACCGTGGTTGAATGACCCCCAAGGTGATTCATGGGTCATGATGCTGTGGGTGTATTTCTGTTGGCGTAATGGTGTGGGTTTTGGTACCACCAGTTCATCACTGACCTTTGGTCTGGCGGACTTGTGTGGGTGTCTGTATAGTGGCTGATTTCTCTGTGTGGGTCATAATACCTGTAGCGGTATACTGCCATGGTCATGGTATGTTGGCAGCCGTCAGCACGGCGGTAAGCACCATTTACCACCAATGTTGTAATGAGGGCCTTAGTCTCCTGTCCTGAACAAAAAAAAATGAAGGAGGCAGGATAGGAATATTCTTTCCCCCCTAGATCCAAAGGGGAGACTCCGAGAGACCCTTTAAGGGCCCAGAATGAAACAAAAACTGTTTTGTGCTTTGAATCCACAAGATTTTCACAATTGCAATTTTTTTTTTTAGTATATGAGGACAAGGTGTGTGTAGGGCCCCCTACTTATTCAAGGGGAGGAGAGGCACATGGTCCCCTTTCCAAGCAATTTTCAGACCCAGGGACCCCAACCCCAGGGGCCCAATCTATATTAAAAGTGGAAGGGAGTGTGTGTCTACCCTCCCTTACCCCATACATGTGACTCAACATCTTTATTAAGGCAGTCATGGCCCCCACACATGAGCTGTATACAGCCCAGAAGCCCCATCTCCAGGGGACCAAGGGGATTGGGATTTGCAACCCTTTCCCAAAGCCTTAAAAAGACCCTGGGGACACCATCCCCCTGTGCCGGCACTTACAACAAAAGGGAGGTGGGGCAAATGGCCACCCTCCCTGAGTCTTTAAAGGGCACAGGGACACTTTCCCCAAGGGCAGGCTCACTTGCTGTGTCCCAGGGAGCCCACCCCCGGGACACAGTGGTTTCCCTGCCTTTGTTGACGTGGGCAGGAAACATGTGTTTGCTCCCTTCTCTCAGGAGCATTTTCAAATCTCCTGCCAAACAGGAGCAAACACAAAGGGGGTCATTTCAACCCTGGTGGTACAGGACCGCCAGGGCTGAAATGACGGAAGCACTCCCAACAGGCTGGCAATGCTTCCCTGGTCATTACGACCGCGGCGGAAGCGTCGCAGTCGCATCGCCGGGGCCAGCGCTGCCCAAGGGAATACGAGTCCCCGACCTCCAGCCTTTTCCTGGCGGTTTTAACCGCCAGGAAAAGGCTGGTGGTACGGGTAGTCGCCTGACAGGGCCCCATGCAGCTTTTCACTGTCTGCTATGCAGACAGTGAAAAGCGCGACGGGTGCAACTGCACCCGTCGCACGGCCGCAACACTGCCGGCTCCATATGGAGCCGGCTCCCATGTTGCGGCCCACATCCCAGAAACTCGGTTTCCGCCGGCCGGCCCAGCGGGGATGTCGAAATGGGCACCGCGGGAGTGCGGCCGCATTGGCGGCAGCACAGCGGTTACAACTTGGCGGGCGGCAAGGCCCAAAGTCTGCTCCCAGCGAGCAGGAGCTATGAAAATGCTTCCACTGGCTTGGTGCACACATGTATTCTGTTTCCCTGCCCACACTGATGCAGGTATGGAAACAGAACAAGATATTGCTTCTGCCCGGATGGAGCAGCATAAATAGCTACTCCATCTGGACAGGAGTAATGCCGGCTCCTGTATCATGAGGGGATCTGGCTGGGGCCATGAGGGCCCTGGAACTCCCCCTGCAGTCAACAACATGTCATTTGTGGGTGCCCCAGGGTGGTCATGATGACACTGACTTATTTTAAAGGGAGGCCTTGAGAGATGGGGTACCTGGGGCCATAACAGGCTTGGGGATAGGGGTCGCGTGGCCCCATCCTCTTCAAAATATAAACAGTGTTCCCAACATTTTCCATGCCAATGGACAGTTCAACTTACCAAAGGGACTGAAGAACATTTCCTGCCAATATTGTCTGGCCACCCTCTTGATGTGGAGAAATATGAGGATATTTCCACCAAACAAAGAAGTACTTAGATTTTATAATTAGGAGACGTACCTTTGTCGGGTGGAGATTCAACTTTTTCTCTTTCGCCTATTTGCTTGCTCCATTCAAGGATTAATTTTGTCATTGATTTCTGTATGAAGACGCTTAAGTAACAATCACATTGTTAAAATTAGATATGCACAAGGTCACTGGAGACATTACCTCCTGGTACTTTACACAAATGGGTTAAAGTCATGTTCTAATTATGTGTGATAAAAAGATCTGTTTTTGTTTGAAAAAAACCTTAAAATTAACTGAAAAAATAAAGGTTAAAGTGATGTTATAGTTAAGTGAATATGTCAGTGGCAACAATCACATATTGAACTAAAGAACTACTGAAATTCACCAGTTATATTTAGCAGCTATAACTTGCACCTCCGCCAATCACTGCTTATGACCTCACATATTACATCACTCATGGTGTGTTCTATGGCATAATTTGTGACCTCACTGATGACATCTCAAATGACATCATTGATGGCATCACTGATTATAACATCCAAGCTTCTTTTGTACACATTACTCTATAAAGCAGTATGGCATTAGAGGCCTGAAAGTAAGTACAAACTAAATCAGAATATGAAGCACCATTAATGCCATCACAGACAGTACTCCCCCAGGTGCAGAAAGCATGTGTTATGTGCAACACTGACCCCATACCATACTTTTCACAGGAAGCCTAGTTCGCATTAACAATCAACCACAGATGTATGGGAACCTCTTACTGCACATGGTGTTCAATGTGTACACAACTGTTCTGAGAAAGCCAAGTTCCTCAAAATATGCAATGTCTGCTCCAAAATTAATGCCTTACTATGGACAGCTTTATGTATCAAACCCCTGATGGTCACCAAACCTGCACTGAGAAATGAAGTTGATATGAGCTGAAAAGTGGGTAATGTAAACAGTGTTTACTCTATGCGAATTTCACATTAAACAGTGAAACGCTCTTGAGAAATACACCACAGAGTAGTCTACTAAGAACAGTGTACGCTCTATGCAACACTTGTCAAAATGAGACACTATTAACTTAAAATAGCCGAGTTCTGAAGGTGCTAATTATCATTGACCCTGCAGCTTTCATACTGTGTTAAAAACCTTAGAGATCACCCAACGTCTGAAGCACAAAGAGAACATGAATATAGGCTAGTATGTTATGTAGAAATTGTCTTGCTGATATGATTCTGTATTAAAATTCAAGGCTTCTTACAATACTTAGGCCCAGATTTACAGAAAAGTGGTGGAGCGCGGAGCTGAGACAAAACTTGCAGTGCCTCACCACTTTGAAATGCAGGGATGCTCCCTATTTACAAAAATACAGCGCACCCCTGTGTTTCCCATGGCGTCTGCACCTAATTTAGCTGCCAGCGCCAACGCAGGCATCCTTGCACCACAATGCAAGGGTGTCTGCGTTGAGGGGTTTGATTGTTTATGTGCAGGAAGGTTGTACCTTCCTGCACATAAACAATCTATAATTCCAATAGAAGTACCAAATCGTCATATGTTTAATGATTGTTTATGTGGAGGAAGGAACACCTTCTTGCACATAAAAAATCATTCATGACCTTTTGCTCTATGTGTGCTGCAGTTTGAACATAATTATTAATATATATATATACTTTTTTTTTTCACTGTAAAAAACAAAGGTTGCAAGGAAGTTATAGTTACATTCGGAATTTACACACACACACAAAACAATAGAAATTCAGCTGTTATAGTTAGAGTTTTTTCAAGTAACTATAGCTTGTGCTCTAAGGTAACTATAACTCACATCCCCCACACACACAGATTTCTCATCCATAATTTTGTGATAATATCAATGATGCAATAGAAGAAGTCATCACTGATGTATTATGAGGAGTAATTAGCTGTGCATGGTGAGAGCACTAGATAAAGTTAGCTTAGTATGTAGTGAGTGTTTCTTTGTGTGGTGGAGACATGCTCACATTCCTCTACATCAAGAAAACATCCCCAAAATCACTGGGAAATGCACTGAGGGGTGCTTTTGGTAAGCTCTCCATCATCCTGGAAAAAGGAATGAAGAAGTTGCATACCACTAACATATATTTGGCGGTGCCAAACGGATGGGCTTCTAGGTCATTTTTCATACTTGTAGTAGTTAAAATGGAGAATGACAAGCTCTGGCCTGAACAACAGATTACAAGAAAGAACCCACTTGTCACATTCAATACATAAGATATTGCAGTCGAAAGAGCAACAATGCAAACACCTCGGTCAAGGATTTCATGTAACTTTCAAAGTGGAACTGCAGTGACAACACAATTGCTTTCCTTTGTGCAGGAGTCCAAAGTCTCATGGAGACCAAATTCCTGCCCTCTCCCCACCTCCACCCAGAACCTGCATTGCTCCCGCCAGCAGGGAGCATCTACAAAGGCTACTCCCTGCGTCCGGGTACAATCCTTTCATCTATTTTCATGCCCACTTGACAGTGGGCTGGAAAGCAGATGAAAAGTCCACTCTCAGCAAACGGTAGCAGTTTTCCTGCTCCTGCGACCTGGAAGAGGACTTAAAGTTTGCTCTCACTTGAAAGATTTCCCCAAGCAAAAGCAAACTGCTATCTCCCAAGGGTGGGCACCTCAGGAGGTAGGGAGCCGGCCCTGGGGGGTGGTGGCCAATGGGCCATTTATGGCACCAGGAGGAGGGTTGCACAGCCCCTTGCCTTCAGTTTGTGTAGGGCCAGCGCCAGGTAGGATTTGGTTTTTGAGTCTGAAAATGGCGCAGTAGGGAGACTGGGCACCCCCTTTTATTTTTCCTTTGGCCATGCCCTGGGGAGGTGGTGGTCTCTAGAGCAGAGTAGTTTTGTGCCCTGGGGAGGTCACAGCCTCTGGAGCAATTTTCAACATCGGAGGGAGATCTGCAAGCCCCCCCTCTTTTTAGTGTGACAAGCCCTGGGGAGTGGTGGTCCCTGGGGCCTTAAAAAGGCCAAAGAAAGAAGTCCACGCAGCCCCCTCCTATTAATTTCAAATTTAAACCCCAGAGAGGTGATGGTTTCTGGAGTTCAAACTACCCTTGTGGAGGGGGGCTGATTGCACCCCCTTCCCTTTTCTTACATTAGCTATGACACCGGACCTGGCCCACCTGGGAGCTGGGAAATAACTGTGGGAAACCACACTAATTTTTATTTTTTTACTTTTCTCTGCATTCATGGATCCACTGCAATTTATGGTGATTTTTTTCTTTTTAATGCTTCTTTGCCCTCATGGGGTCCCTGGGGGACCCCAGCACCAGGCCCAGGGTTCAGGGTATTCATACCCTGTTCCCTTTTCTACTTATTCTTTTTTTAGGGACTCCGGTGAGTCTGAGTCCCAACATGGCTGCCAACACTTTCTGTTTGAAGTGTTGGCAGCCTATCAGATATGGGCACAGTGACTGTTGAATCTGTAGAGGACCCACATCCGTAGACATCTATATTTCTTTTTCCTTTAATACCTCAAAAACTACTGAACAGATTTATACCAAATAACAAAAACGGCTCTTTCTGGACCAAGAGCTACCTTTTGGCCAAATTTGGTGTAATTATAACAGGTGAACTAATTATAACAGGTGAATTTCTATGGTTTTGTATCTTTAAAATGTGAGCCTAACTATAACATAACTGTAACCTTTGGTCTTTTAAGTAAATTGCTATGTTATTTATTCTGTTTCCTAACCATAGCATCCTTGTAACTTTCGTTTTTTTCAGTGAACTTTTCTGTTTTTTTTAAAGTATAGTAATTTTCATTACTATGCGTTAATCCATGTTAAATCCCAGCAGCAGTTGGCAGCAGGGCATGGCCTTTGCCCCCCCCCCCCCCATAACCACTGCCTTCAGGAAACCCCCCTAACCACCTAACCCTGAGAGATGGAGAGAGAGAGAGAGAGAGAGAGAGAGACAGAGAGAGAGAGAGAGACAGAGAGAGAGAGCTTTGATGAATAGTGTACTTAGGATGAGATATTTCCTGACAGATTGAAAAGAAAAATGTTTTTATCAATTAAAAAGAGTGAGATCACCTTGAAGTATGTAACTTAAATGTTTACAGTTGAAAATAAAATAAAACAGGAATTGACCACAGACTCACCTTGACAAGAACTCTTAACCTTTAGTGTGCATGTCTGATACCTTAACCACGGGCCAGAAGTAACTCCACACTGTGCAGTCTCCAGACTTAGCTATGAAATTCAACCCACAGATTTTGAGGGTAAAAAAGGCTTCAATGTTCCATCACTAAGAATGTTTAACGGTGAAAGCACTTGAAAATCAACAGATACCGCCAAGGGATACTAGGATTTGAACCTTCAGCCTACTGGGTGACAGCACAAGACCTCAACCATTAGGCCAGAGGTGACTGTACGGCTCTACATCCAAACATAACTATAACAGTGGAACCAAACATCTTTCTAGCCTGACTGTTTGAAGTCATTGTATGGAGAGACCATTGCAATGACAATGTCTCTCTCTCTCTCTCTCACATCCCATTATGGGATGCAAGAGAGAAAGAGACAGGACCACAAAGGTAGCGTGAATTATAGTTACGTTAGGGCGCAAGTCAATCCGTGCTTGTGGAGTGCAACTACTCACCCGTAAGGATCTCAAGGTGCTGGGGAGGGTGGGAAAGGAGTAGCGTATACCAGTGAGGTGGTTGTTAGAAAAGCCATGTCTCCAGTTTCTTCGTGAAGCTGAGGAGAGAAGTGGTTTGTCTGATCTGGAGAGGAAGGGTGTTCCAGGCGGTGGCTGCAAGGTAGTAAAAGGAGCATCCTCCTGTTCTGGCTTTCCTGATGCGGGGTACTTCTGTGAGAGAGGGCTGGGCTGAGCGTAGGGCCTTGTGGGGTACGTTGAGGTTGAGTCGATGGTTCAGGTATGATGGTCTGGTGTTGTGGTGGGATTTCTGTGCGTGGGTGAGGATCTTGAAGGTGATTCTTTTTTCTATGGGAAGCCGGTGCAGTTGTTGGGAGATGTGGCAGTGTTGCGGTAGGTCGAGGAACAGTCTGGCAGCGGCGTTCTGGATGTTTTGTAGCTTGTGGGTGAGTTTCTTGTTGATTCTGGCGTAGAGTGTGCTTCCGTAGTCCAGTCTGCTAGTGATCAGGGCATTTGTGATGGTCTTTCTATGTTCGAGGGGGGATCCACTTGGAGGGCTTGCGTAGGAGGTGGAGGGTGCAAAAGCAGGTGGAGGTGACTGAGTTTATTTGCTGGTTCTTGCTGAGGTTGGAGTCCAGGATGATTCCGAGGTTATAGGCTTGGCTGATGGGGGTCGGCGGGTTTCCGAGGATGGGTGGCCACAAGGAGTTGTTCCACGCTTTGGGTTGAGGGCCCATGATGAGTACTTCTGTCTTGTTAGTGTTTAGTTGAAGGTAGCTATTTCTCATCCAGTTGGCGACTGCTTCCATGCCTTCGTGGAAGTTGTGTCTGGCTTCCTCTGGTTCGCTAGAGAGGGAGAGGATGAGTTTGGTGTCGTCGGCGTAGGAGATGATGTTGATTCCGTAGCTTCTGAGAAGGGTGGCTAGCGGGGTCGTGTACATTCAATGTGGTGTTGAGGCAGGATCCCTGGGGCACTCCGCAGGTGGTGGGTGTGGGGTCTGCGAGGAAGGGGGCGAGTTTTATTCATTAAATTCTGCCCTAGTCCAGCAGGGTGCGGATGTCATCTGTTGCGGCCAGGAGGGCTGTTTTGGTGTTATGGTTTTTCCTGAATCTGGATTGGGAGATGTTGAGGATGTTGTGGTCTTCTATAAATGTGGCGAGCTGGCTGTTGACTGCTTTTCCAATGACTCATAATTACTTGAAATAACTCTAAAGATAACTGCTGAATTTCTATGGTTTTAAATTCAGAACTCCTAACTATAATGTCCCTGTAACCTTTGGTGTACAAATATATATATATATATATATATATATATATATATATATATATATATATATATATATATATGTAGTTATAGTTCGGACCATGTTTCCTTAGTGATGGAAAGTACCCTCTTTCTCTGCATGGTTACCCCCTTTTCTGCCTGATGTCACTGTGTATAACTGTGTTTGCTGGGATTCTGCTAACCAGGACCCCAGTGATTATGCTGTCTCTCCCAAAACTCTGTATTTCATCCCACAATTGGCATACTGGTATCCCCATTTAAGCTCCTAGTATTTGGTACCTAGGTACCCAGGGCATTTGGGTTCCAGGGAATCGCTATGGGCTGCAGCAGTTATTCTGCCACCCATAGGGAGCCCATGCAAAGGGTTCTGCAGGCCTGCAATTGCAGTCTGCGTGAACCAGGTGCATGCAACCATTTTCATTATCGGTCATCATGTCACTAAAAGTCACCCTTATGGTAGGCCCCGATGGTAGGCGCTCTCAGCCCAGAGGCTAGGGTGCAGGTACCTGTGTGTGAGGGCACTAGCAGAGGGTCACCAACAAACTCCAGATCCATTTTACTGGACTTTGTGTGTGCGGGGATGCCATTTTACTTGTGTCCTGGAAATAGGTCACTACTTATGTCCAGCTACATAAAGGTAACTCCGAACCTAGGCATGTTTGGTGTTAAGCATGTTGAAATCATACCCCAATACTTTTGCAAGTATTGGTTGTATGATTCCATGTGTTCTAGGTGCTCCTTAGAGGACCCAAAGTATTGCTCCTACAGCCTTCTGAGATTTTTCAGGCAGCCCCAGCTGCTGCCACCTCACAGATAGGTTTCTGCCTTCCTGTTGCTCGAGCAGCTGGAGCCCAGAAAGGCAGAACAAAGAACTTCCTTAGGTAGAGGGGTGTTACACTCTCTCAATTTGGAAATAGGTGTTACTGGACTTTGGAGGGGTAGCCTCCCTAGCCCACTGGTATGCTTTGAAGGGCACATTTGGTGCCTGCCATGCATAAACCAGTCTACGCTGGTTCAGGGACCCACAGTCCCTGCTCTGGCGCAAAACTAGACAATGGAAAGGGGAGTGACAACTCCCCTGTCAATTGCCACCCCAGGGGTGGTGCCCAGAGCTCCTCCAGAGGGTCCCCGGGTTCTGCCATCTTGAATCCAAGGTCGGCATGGAACTCTGGGAGCATCTGAGTGAACAGGCAGGTGATGTAAGAGTCCCCTCCTGATAGCTGGTCACCCAGCTAGGTGACCAATCCCTCTTTCAGGGCTATTTAAAGACTCTCCTTTGGGTGGTTCCTCAAATTCGGCTTGCAAGATTCCAGCAGGATTCCTCTCTATCCCTTACTTTGACTTCTGACCAAAGAAACTGCATCTGGACTCTCCAGGATCCAACAATCTGCAACAAAGATGAAGACTTTGACTGCAAAATTGTTTATCCGTCTCCTTCCAACTTCTGCAACTTTTCCCCAGACGTGCATCCTCTGAGAACAGCCTGTTTTCAGTCTGCTCAGGAAAGAAGAAGGAATCTCCCTTGGAGTGAAGGAGTCATTCCCCTGCATCTGCAGGCACCAACAGCAACGATGACCGGCTGCATGGATCCCCTCTTCTGCTCACCTGTGTGGATCCTGCAACACAGGTAGTGGTCAGAAGTGGTCCAGATTGTCCTCTATACCAGCTATCTAACTTGGGTGGAAGTAAGCCCTTACCTTCCCACGCAGGACAGTACCTCTGTGGACCGTGTTATTTGCAGCTGCCAAGGCTTGTTGGACTTTTTCCAAGGGGTCTTCAGTCTTCATGTAGCTCCAGCCTCCCGCACTCCTTCCTGTGATGCAAAACTCCCTAAGTGACTCTCCTGCGGCGTGGAACTCCTTTTTGTAGTGCTACAAGGGCTCCATTTGCACCATCTGTGTCCCCATCCTATGGGACTCCTGTGTATGCTGCCTGTGCTTCTGTGGGCGCTCTGCAATGCTGAGGGCTCCCTCTGACTCCCCCTCAAGGGTTGAGCCCTCCTGGGCCTTAATGATCCCTGGCAGCATCACTTTCCACCAACCGCGATTTTTGCCTGTGCCAAGGCTTGTTGGTGGAATCTGGACACAAACCTGACTGCAATCTTCCTTCCGGAATGGGACATCACCTGCATACTCCAGGAACTCACCTCCTATCCAGGGCTGCAGTAATGACTTTCTTTCTTCACTGTCAACCAATTCCTGCAATCTTCAGCTTGGTGGGTAGGGACTCCTGCCGCTCACTGGACTCTGCTGTGTCTTATAGACTTGGTCCCCTCTTTCCACAGGTCTTCCTCTTCAGGAATCCATTGTTGGTTTCTTGCCGTCATCTTTGGGTTTTGCATTCCTCTTTTTTTCTTCTAAGTGGGTGCTCTGGGGAAATTCTAGTAAATTACTCCTGCTTTCCTGATTGCTGGGGGGTGTTGTAGTACTTACCTTTGTGCTTTCCTGGTACCCTCAGCAACCCTCTACACACTCCACTTACCTAGGTGGGGTTGACACTCTTGCATTCCATTTTTTAGTATATAGTTTGTGCTCCCCTTTAGGTCCACTGTTCTCTATTGTGTTTTACACTATTTGCACTGTTTTGAACTATTCTTATGCCTATTTCTGACAACTTGTGTATATAGCTTGTGTATTTCTTACCTCCAAAGGGAGTATTATTTCTATAGTAATTTTGGTGTTGTGTTACCATAATAAAGTACCTTTATTTTTGTAACATTGATTGTATTCTTTCATGTGTGTAAGTGCTGTGTGACTACAGTGGTATTGCATGAGCTTTGCAAGTCTCCTGGATAAGCCTTTGCTCCTCATCCATAGCTACCTCTAGAGAGCCTGGCTTCTAGCCACTGCCTTAATTTCACTAATAGGGGTTACTTGGACCTGATAGAAGGTGTAAGTACCTTAGGTACCCACCACACACCAGCGCAGCTTCCTACACTAAAAAAAAGTATTTTTGACTTGCCTCTTTCTTTGGCACCGTTTGAAGAATCTTCATGAAATTTTCCCAAACAAGTGGCTTGGTGATTCTTGGGGTGACCCGTCAAGTAAGAAAAAGGGGGAACAATAAACATTGTGTTTTCCATGTTAATGCAACATGTCCACAGCCCGAACCGCTAGACGGAATTTCACCAAATTTGGCAGAAGGGTAGCTGTCAGTACACAGAATATGCTTTTTGTTAATTGGTGTAAATCCTTTCAGTAGTTTTTGAGAAATGTAAGGGCAAGTACATTTGCATATCTCTAACTGCAGAGTCACTGTGATGATCTTGCAAAGTTTTTGCGGAGTTTGCAATGTATTCGTGAATGAACAGGACAGGAGGAGTTTTGTGAATGGCTGGCTGCAACCTCACCAACCTCACCAGAAATTTGTTGCCAACATTTTATATATTGTAACACTGTCCCCAGGGCTTGTTATGTCGCGGCAAGCGCCGCGGCAAGTGCATTCTACCGCGGCCGGCGCCCGGACCGCGGAGAGCGCCGCGGCCGGGGCTTGGGTCGCGGTGGGCGCCGCGGCCAACGTCCGGGTCGCGGGGGTTGCCGCAGCCCAGACAAGAGCCATGGAGGCTCCTGGCAGCCAGTCTAGGGGTCGCGGCGCTCGCCGCTGGCCCTACTTCAAGTTCTGCCGTAAGGGCAGAAGCGGCAGAGCCTGAGACCCCAAAGGGGGTTTCAGGCATGGCCGCAATTAGCGCAGTTTGCGCATAACATCTATTTTTCCTGCATGACTAATACCTGCCAATCACTTACCGATGTTATCAGAAACAAACCGAACCCTTACACTTGGGGAACTTTATACTTGTCTCTTTTCCTCTCAGCATGCTGACCACTTCCTCTCTACCCAGCATGCATTGTTTTACGCATATATCTAATTCACTATTGTTATCTCTTCCCCAATCCAAGATGGCGGTGTTCTACTTCCTGTTTCCTGTTTCCTGTCCAGGGGTATTTAAGGGGATTCCAACTGCCTGTTCATTGCGTTGCAACACTCCTTGGTGATAGTCACGCTCCTAGTTGATATCCTTCTACGAATCCTGTCTGTTCCTGAGCTGCCTTGTTTTCCTGCCTTCCTGATCTGCGGTCCTAATACCCTGGTGTCCTCCTTTTCGTTTCAGGGAGTTCTTGTGGAGGTTTTTAACCCTACTGGGGTTTTTCCTCTGGGACTCCTTCTGGAGGGCACGGACTGTAGTGGTTCGCTCATACCAAACAGCACCGTGGCTACCGGAAGGGGTCGCCCCTACCTCGGCCAGAGCAGAACCCGTCGGAACAAGGACCGTTCCCCTACACCTCTCAGCTACGAGGGTAAGACCATTGAAAACCACGACAGGGCTGTAATAAGATGTGAAAATAGACATAAGGTGTCAGAGTGGAGTCAATGTGATTCCAGGGCCTCAATTTACAAATATGTGTAGTAAAAGGTAAGGCTTTAAAAATGAGGTTTTTTTTGTCACACAATAAAATACGTTGCAACACAAAGTGTGCCCCCTGTGTATCACTGCGATGAATTCACCAATAACGGCAACATTTTCAGAGAGTTAATCATATTTTAAATTGTTTACTTAAAGTGTTAATGAGACACTTATGGTTTCACTGACATTTGCACACTAAACTCTGATAATTTCACTCCCACATCCACTCACACCCTATTGGACCCACTCACAGACTGATTCAGATACTTATAAACCCACCCGCATACCCACTCAGACACTCATGCACTCACTTCCAAATTTCACTCATACTTTCTTTGACCCAGTTACAGACTGAATCAAATGATACAACACTCACTCACAGACCCACTCAGATATTGATGCACTCGCTTCCACATTGCTTAGACCATCTTAGACCCCTCACAGACTAAATCAGATGCTTATACACCCACCCACATACCCACTCAGACACTCATTCACTCACTTCCACACCCACTCATACTCTCTTCGCCCAACTTACAGACTGAATCAAATGATACAACACCTACTCACAGACCCACTCAGACATTGATGCACTCGCTTCCACATTGCTTAGACCATCTTAGAACCACTCACAAACTGATCCAGATGGTTACCCACCCCATAGGAGGTTGCCCAACCTCCGCCGCGTATGGCCGAAGACAATGCATGGTGGTGGTTGGATTAACGTATAGTATTGAAAATTACCATACATTAAAAAAAACTTAGAAATTCACTGAAAAAAAACAAAGGTTACTGGACGTTACAGTTAGGAAATATAAATAAAAAAACAAAGCAATTCACTTAAAAAAACAAAGGTTACAGGGACGTTATGGCTAGGCTCACACTTTAAATGTACGAAACCATGGAAATTAGACTAACCTCAAGTAACTATAACTACGTCCTAAGGTAACTGTAACTCACGTCTTTGCCATGCACTGCTTATTACCCTACAAACTACGGCACTCATGACATCTTTGTTAATATCATTGATAATATCAATGCAATTTTTGCAGTAAAAAATTTGGAAGAAAAACTGTGCACGGCGGGGGAGTGAGGCAATTGTTTTCCTTATTCATTAAGAAGTCATATAGTGATTGGTTAGTAAGCCAGGGAGCCACTCTGGGATTGGTAAAAAATCATCACAAAGCTTTGCTGTCTTTGATTGATTGCTGAAGGAGCTAGATTGACATTTGGGATTGATTGTTGTTCTTTGGTTTGTTTATTGTGATTTTGAGATTGTTTTAGGTAAAAATAATCCCAATTCCAAGAGTAAAATCCTAAGGTTTTTGTTTTATCTACTACTGAAAGTCAGAAATTACCAACTGTACCAGCTGAGATAGCACCTGCAAATGAAATAATGACAGACATTGGTTTCCATACATATACCCAGATTTCTGATGGCATTTCGTCTGGGTGTTAGTTTTGAATTTGCTGTCTAAGAAATCACAGAACATTATAAAGACAATCTTGATCAGAACTCCTCAGCTATGGTGGTTTTACTTGACTTGTCATCTGCATTTGATATGGTATCTAATCCAATTTTACTTAACAGGTTTAGGAATACTGGAATTGAAGATGTTTCCTTGGCTTGATTGAAATCTTTACTTGAAGTTAAGAAATAGGGTGTTCATCTTCTGCCATTCATATTGACCTCAAAACCCCATTGTTACAGAGTCCCACAGGGATATACATTGAGTTCCAGCCTCTTTTGTTCTATATTTGGAGCCTTTGGGTAGCCTCATTGAATCTTGGTGCTTCAGAGTGATTTCATATGCCGATGACACTCAACTCCTCCTGTCTTTTCAGGGGAATCATGTGGAAGTGCTGACTTCATTTGATTAGTGCTTGCCAGAAGTGGTTGAGTGGATGGACAATAATAATCTCAAATGAAATTCTGAAAACAATAGAAGTGTTTTTGGACACAGTGCTCTCCAGATCTCAGCAAATAGTGGACTGTTGGGCGTAACTCTTCCCCCACTTTCACCTCTAGAGTAAGAAAGTTGAGTGTCAAATTGGATACTGATCTCTCTTTTGAAACTCAAATGTAGGCCATTTCTTCTCTTTGGTAAACTCAAATCTCTAAATCCCTAAAAAGGATGTTGCATCTCATCCCATAATAAACTTGAAAGACCATTGTTCATATTATGGTAACTTCCAGACTCGATTATGCCAATAGTTTGCATTTGGATCTTCCAGTTTATTTGATCCAAAATCACCAGATTATTCAAAATGCAGCCATCCGGCTACTTTTGAAAATTACTTTTCAGCAGTCAGAGACACTGGTCAATTGCACTGTCGGCCAGTGATCAAGCACATCCAATTTAATGTGGTAACCTTTGCCTAACATGCATTTTGACCTGAAAGGACCTTTGTACTTAACAAAAGACTTGAACTCTATCAAAGTCAGAACCCTTAGATCCAACAATTCTAAACTGATGTAGGTCCTCAAGGTTCATAAAGCTAGAAGAGGGGGCAGATCTTTTGCTTATGTTACATCTTAACTCTGGAGGTCTCTTCCGGTCAGTTTCTGTTTGGTTCCTTGTGAATACATCTTTACAAAAAATCTTCCTTTTTATCTGATTCTTGTTGGTTGGATTCTCCCACCTTGTAATTACTGGATAGTGTGCACACCACTAGAATTGCGAAGATTTTTCAGAAGCAGCTGCATTCTTTACAAATAGGATTGGATGAACATACTGCTCCTGATTAAAATTTACAATTCATTAAGGAGACTTTTAACATTAGAAAGCTGGATTTCCTTAGACAAACCATGACTGAAATGAAGTCAATGTCCACACCTATGCATTCTGAGGTGATACATAAATGGAACTAAAGAGCGACAGAGAAAAAGAAAAAGAAAATGTCACAGCATTTGAAGAGTTTATTTAGTCAGTGGCTTGAAAGCAAGTGGGATCAACAAGAGAAATGATGGAGGATGGATATGATGGAAGGCATTACAAGCCTACCATGACACTGTTGAAGAACTAATGATACAAATAAGGCAAATGAAGGAGAAAAGCAGATCAATGATTTTGAGGATGATAATTTTCTGAATGATCTCTTGAGTTCTATACCTCCATCAGATACAGCGAGAACAATGGGGTGTGGGTGCCTGATTTAGGTTCAGGAAAAGATAGCACTACAGTGCAAGCTCCTACAGCTGTGATACAAGTGCAAAAAACTGAGACACAAATAACAACGTTGCCTAGTACCAGCAGAGATAACCAAACTGTTCCTCAGGTTCAATTCAATCCATCTGTAAGGACAGTCATGGCTGAAGAACCTCTGAGAACAAATGAACTGCTCAATAAACTTGAAGAGTTGGCTGATTAATGCACGGTGGACATCAGTATAATAAAAAATGTGAAACAAAATGATAAAATGAATGTGACTCATGACAACATTAAAAAAGGATCTTAATCACTCTGAAAACTCATAATAAAGCTTTAACTGATGGGGAAAAAACAAGGGAATGGAGTGATTTAAAGAAATAGAGGAAAATGTGGAAAAGAAGAATAGCAAGTAAAAGGAAAGTGAAGGATACTGAAGGTAGGGCAAAATGTTTGGTAAGTGATTCAGAAGCTGGGGCAGCAACGGTTGTAGAATTCTCTTGAGAGAAGTGCATGGAGAAATTCTTGTGCATAAGCCATGAACATGAGCTGATCTTTGTGCTTTTATTACAAATGTTTTGAAATTAAGGTGTTGTGAGGCTTTCTTGGGCATACTTTGGTTTTTCATTCTAGTTTTACATTTTAAGACATTTTAGGTTGACATTGTTTTAGCAATAATATAAAATATTATATGTTATACTTGTTCAATATTATTCTTAGAATACTCTGTCCATGCTGCTTGCTTTTAGTAAGCCTTTCTTGCCATATAATCTGTACACTCTGTTCAAAGTTAGCAACATAGGACAAGATATCCTAGTGCTTATGTCAACAGTTTGGAGCCATCTCCTGAAATCTAGACATATAATTGCATCAGAGCCTCACCTCTAACACGGTGTGGTTTTGATTATATAAATGGTGCAATGCCCTAGAAATGTCAGAGGAGCAATCTGGCTGTCTGATATGCAGCTCTGCTGATGCTGATGTTTCATCTTGTAGACATAGAATACCAACTTCAAGCTGGACCAGCTCAGCTATCCATGTTTGAGGGGATCAGGATATCCTTCTAGATCTGTCAGAGGATACACCAGCTTTGCTCTTAGAATAGAGGTAGTGATAGGTAGTAACATACATAAATATAATTCTGTAAGGTTGCCATGGTTGGATTGTTTAATCTTTTCATCGTGTTAGTAATGCTGGTCACAATGCCTTATTTTATCTGCCTGATAATCGCAGCTCATTCTCTCTATGCAAAAATATGATTAATTTGAAAAACAAAAACCTTTATTCATATCTTTCTTTTGTTTACCCGGGACATGCATGAGTAAACAACAAAAGAGTGAGATCTGTTTCCATGACTTCCTTGGAAGTCAGAGAGGTCATGTCTGAGGTTGCTGAAATCATCTGTTGCACTGGGAAGGTTAGGTGAGGCACTGTGAGCTACCTAGGAATTGGGCCAACAGTTCCTGATAGTGTACAGACTCCGGGCCTCATTACGATTTTGGCGGACGGAAAAGCCCGTCCACCAAACGTCCGACTAGGAGGTTTCCGCCATTGCGGCTGTCTCCCGGCCAGGCCCATTACAAGTTTCCCGCTGGATCAGCAGGCTGAACCTCAGTTTCTGTCCCGTGGCCTAGCGGGAAATGGTCTACAGTATTGTCTCCTGCCCGTAATAGAGCCAGTAGCAATGCTATAGTACATAGGGTGCACCAGCACCATTGCAATGTTCACTGTTTGGAAAGCAGACAATTAATATTGCAATGTTGCTGGCCAGGGGGTGGCCTGCAGGGCCCATGCTAGGTGCATGGGCAGTGCAGGGCTCCCCGGGGGCCACCTGCATCCGTTCTCCACCAGCCTTTTCATGTATGTGCTACTGCCATGAAATCGCTGGCGGAGAGCGAAGTTGTAATCCCCAGGACAGTTTTGCCTTGGCAGATTAGGACCGCCATGACCGCCAAACCACAGGGACGACTAATCCTGGCCGTGCTGGTGATCCAACCATGGCACGACCACTGCGGTCATAGTGTGGTGCTTGGACTGCCGCATGAGACTACCAGGTTTGTAATAAGGGCCTCAGTCTCTAAGTCCTGAAGTTCTGTCACCCTACTTTGCAGTCCTACTTTTTTATCTGAAACCATACAACAAAGGGAGGAATTGGAGAAGTGGTACAAAGAGGTGTACAGGTTGACAAATATTTCACAGATGATGTGGACTAATTTTAATTCATTATTGAAGATTGTGGTTCCCAGTGATCTGTGGACTGAGTATAAGGCAGTGATTGCATGGTCAATTGAAAAACCAGCTAGATTTCTGCCTAATAATGTTCTGTTTTAGGAAGTAGTGAATAAATACAGGCAGGTGATTGAGCATTTGAATAAAAGGGTGCCTGGCAAGGATGTAAATTGGGTAAAGATTTTAACTGCTTCTCAGGAGCCAAATAAATCAGGGCATGCCTTTTATGAGTGGCTCCTGCAGAGTTTAAAGATGCACAATGATGATGACAATCTATTTCAAGATAATATCAGTGGTTTAGTTTTAGTTTTTGTTATGTGTTTGAGAACAAAGCTTAAAATCATATGCAGCAGAGTGAACGGTTTTGGCAGACCAAAACTAAGGATGAGATCTTGAAGCTGGAGAAATAGAGTAGTGACTATTTGATGCCAAACAAAGATCAAAGAGAAGCTAATAATTCCTTGTGCAAAGCAATTTGAAAGAGGATTCCAAAGTCAAATGGGTACAAATATAATGCATGTGTCTGGAAAAAATGGAACGAATCAGATGCAAGTTGTGCAAATGGGAAGTGGAGCAAAGCAAATGCAAAGTGGAGGAAAAGGGATGATGAATAGTGATAGAATGGATGGTGAAATGATTAAAATAAACACTGCTTGTCACTTCTGTTGGAGGATCGGGCTCTGGAAATATGAGTGTCACTAAAACCCAAATAAAATGCAATGCAAAGTTGTTCTTCAAATTCAGAAAATATAATGGTCCCAAGTGTGCATACAAAGTCAAATATACAAAGTCAAATATTATTTCAAATATTGATGCCTTCAGCACCAGTGATGCAGCAAAACATCAGGACTAAAATGTCATATAGGCCCTTATTACAACATTGGCAGTAAATGCCACTTACTGCCGCGCAGAAGACCGCCAACACACCGCTGCGGCGGCGGAATTCCACTACAGCTATTACGACCCACAGGCCGGAAGCTGCCAAAATCCGGACACCCACACAAGTCCGCCACACCAAAGGTCAGTGATAAACTGGCTATAACAAAACCGACATCGTCACGCCAACAGGAATATGCCCACACTATCACGACCCACAAATCGCTCAAAATACACACACATTTACAAAACACAACCACATTGGACTATTCAAAATGAACACACCTGATACACATACACACACCACTCCCACACACCCAATACAATATACAACACACACCCACATCACCCACAAACCCCTATGACAAAAATTGAGAAAGAAGCACAGAAAGAGACACCACTATCAACAATACTAGCATCCAGAGGCACACACCATAATCACTCACACAACATCCACGCACCTCAGACAACACACACAAACACATCCCCTCACACATCACAACACACACCACCCTACACATCACCCACACCACATCATGGCACCGCAAAGACACCCCAGGTTCTCTGAGGAGGAGCTCAGGGTCATGGTGGAGGAAATCGTCCGGGTAGAGCCACAGCTATTCGGATCACAGGTGCAGCACACCTCCATAGCTAGGAAGATGGAGCTATGGCGCAGAATCGTAGACAGGGTCAACACAGTGGGACAGCACCCAAGAGCACGAGATGACATCAGAAAGAGGTGGAACGACCTACGGAGGAAGGTGCGTTCATTGCAGTTCAGAGGACTGGCGGCGGACCCCCACCTCCTCCCCCCCAACTAACAACATGGAAGGAGCAGGTCTTGGGTATACTGCATCCTGAGGGCCTTGCATGAGTAGCAGGAGGAATGGACTCTGGCACGTCAAATCTTAACTATTACATCTCCCACCCTACCTGCATGCTATCACATACCCCACCCTCACCCTCACCCCCATCACTCCAACACCTCAAATATGCCCCACTATCACTACCCACACATCCCAATACCAAGCCCTGCATGCAACAACAAAGCATAGACACCCATCACCAAAGCATGTCCACTACAGATACCCACACAGACCGCAGAGCAAGTATCACACAAGGTCCTAGACAAGAATGCAAGCACTGGAGTACAGGGTCACCAACACATTGCACACAATGGCACACACAGATTCAATAATCATGCATTTACACCCCTGCAGGACCCCTACCCAACGTCACCGGACAGGAGGTTCCAGACATGTCCACTCCCCCCACAGAAGAGGCCCACAGTGATGACAGCAGCTCTGTCCAACTGGATCAAGATGACCAGCCCGGCCCATCTGGGACCTCGGGACAGTCGGTTCCCCTCACACTGGCACATACCACCACAAAGCCTCCCCCCTCAGGAAACACCAGCACAGCACCCTCCCAGTGGGCCCATCCCTCTGTCCTCAGGACACGTCAAGCAGCAGTGTGTCCACCACTACAGGGAACCCAGGCAAACCCACCAACCCAAGAAAATCAGGGTCCTGGGGGCAGTGGTCACACGGTTCAGGGAACAGAGGCACAGGATAACAGGCGAACTGGGAGGACAGCTGTGTGACAGGGGGAGGACAGACCCAGGGAACCCACTCTCCACGAGGCCCTCTCCAACATCATCCGAGCATACCATCATTCCCAGGAGACGATGGCAACGGTGCTGGCCAAGTTTCAGGAGACCCAGCGGCTGCAGGAGGAAGAGTATCTGGGGATCAGGGAGAAATTTGAGTCCATCAACACCACCATGGTCACCATTGTAGGGGTGCTGAAGGACCTTGTGGACAACAGGAGGGACATTGTGGCACAACAAGGGGCCCCTGACACTAGCCTGGATTATGAACAGCCCACCACATCCTCCGGCACTAGTGGACAAGAGGCACCGCCACAGGATCACAACACTAGCACCCCACCCCCTGCAGATGGAGAACCACCTGGCAAACGGTCCCTGAGATCCAGGACAAAGACAGAGAACAATGCCAAGGCCCCCGCCAGGAAATGAGACCACCCTGAATATCATCCTTCTGTCCCACTTTGTCACCCTGTCCATCCATCAACTGCCCTAGCTCCACTTCCTATGCCACTTTGGACAATGCATCTGTGAAACAAATAGACTGGACTCTGCCATGGAAAATCCTCCACCATCCCCCCTGCCCATTTTACAACCCCCTCCACTATTTTGCACTGAAATAAACACCCTTGAATTACAAAACAATCTGGAATCAGTCTGTGCTTTAACAAATGTGTATTTGCAATAACTAAGGAAAATAGCAATGTCGATTGTATTGTCAACATACCCATGTCACACAGCTCTAGTCCAGGAGGTAATATAGCAGAGGTCACACAGTGGGCCCCACATCTGTGAAATGGAAAGGCAAAGTGACAAGTCAGGGTCCATACACTGGGTGAAAGTGGCAGACTCATGAGAGGTCTAACAATTGTATGAGATATGTGAGCCAGGGACATCTTCTTACCTGTGTCTCAATGGAAGTATTGCTGGATAACGTTGTTTCTGCTGTCGATATACTCTTCTTCTGCCTCCTCTTCATCACTGTCCACAGGCTCCACAGCTGCCACAAGACCTCCTTCTGGACCATCCTCCTGCAGAAAAGGCACCTGTTGTTGCAAAGCCAGGTAGTGCAGCATACAGCAGGCCACGATGATCTGGCACACCTTCTTTGGTAAGTAGTAGAGAGAACCACCTGTCATATGGAAGCACCGGAACCTGGCCTTCAGGAGGCCGAAGGTCCTTTCTATCACTCTCCTAGTTCGCCCATATGCCTCATTGTAGTGCTCCTCTGTCCTTGTCCTGGGATTTCTCACTGGGGTCAGTAGCCATGACAGGTTGAGGTAACTAGAGTCACCTGAAAATATTGAGGTACAACTGTTAGACACACACTAACCCTTAGGGACAACCCCAGACCCAGACAACTATTCACACGGTATAGGGTCCTTGTCCTCACCTATTAGCCACACACAATGCCTCTGGAGTTGCCCCATCACATAAGGGATGCTGCTATGCCTCAAAATGTAAGCGTCATGCACTGAGCCTGGAAACTTGTAATTCACATGGGAGATGTACTGGTCGGCCAAACACAACATCTGCTTATTCATTGAATGTTAGCTCTTCTGGTTTCTGTACACCTGTTCACTCCTGCGGGGGGTACCAAGGCCACATGTGTCCCATCAATGGAAACCTATGATGTTGGGGATATGTCCCAGGACATAGAAGTCACCTTTCACTGTGGGCAAATCCTCCACCTGAGGGAAAACAATGTAGCTGTGCATGTGTTTCAGCAGGGCAGACAATATCCTGGACAACACGTTTGAGAACATAGGCTGGGACATTCCTGATGCAATGGCTACTGTAGTTTGAAAAGACCCACTTGCCAGGAAATGGAGTACTGACAGGACCTGCACTAGAGGGGGGATTCCTGTGGGATGGCAGATAGCTGACATCAGGTCTGGCTCCAACTGGGCACACAGTTCATGGATTGTTGCGCGATCAAGTCTGTAGGTGACTATTACGTGTCTCTCTTCCATTGTCGACAGGTCCACCAGCGGCCTGTACACTGGAGGATGCCGCCATCTCCTCACCTGTCCCAGCGACGTGCCCTATGGACGAGAACAGCGAGCAGAGAGCCAGCCAACTCTGAGGGATTAATAAAATGTTTATTGCACACATTTGACAATACGCAATGTGTGCATCACTGTGTGTATGCAAGGCCTAGATAGGTGTGGCACATTTAAAATTAATGCCATGTGGCCCCCTGAAATGGCGGCTGCCTGACCTGTAAGGTGGTACAAGGGGATATGAGTTAACTGCGCTGGCGTTGTGAACCCGTCGCAGTCGGCGGTCGAAGACCACGGTGCAATCCTGCATTGATTAACATTGGACCCTGTGGGTCCCAGGAGCCAATGACGATGTACGCCGGCGGTGACGGTAAGCACCGCCGCGGACGTGACTGCCATTTTCTGTCTGTTCACTCACTTGATACCTGACCTTCGACAGGAGAGGACCTACACTGCAAGTGTTGCTGTGACCTCAGTCTGGAATCGACGATGGCTCATGTGTCTGGGGAAAGGGCCCTTGCATTCACTTCGGAGGAGTTGGAGAAGTTAGTGGATGGGGACCTCCCCCAGTACACGCTACTCTACTATCCTCCAGACAAACAGGTGAGTACACTGTGAGAATGCTGTATCAGCAATGCCTGTTTGGAGTGGTGTGGATGGAAGATACGAGGGTGACTGAGGTCTGCATGAGTGGACGGGAGTGCATGTGCGTCCGGGCAAGGGTGGGAACGTAGGTCAATGACTGTGACGGTCCGGACGATTAAAGATTTTTCTTTTTACCCTGTATTATTCATGTAGGTCAGCGCCCACCAGAAGAAGGATATTTGGCGTGCCATCGCCAAGGAAGTCCGGACCCTGGGGCTCCACCACAGACGGAGCACCCACTGCCGTAAAATATGGGAGGACATTCGCCGCTGGAGGAAGAAGATGGCAGAGGCCCAGCTGGGGATGGCCTCCCAATGTGGGAGGGGTACCCGTCGCACCATGACCCCCCGATGTACCGGATCCTGGCGGTGGCCTATCCGGAGTTGGATGGGCACTTGAGGGCATCACAGCAGCCACAAGGGGCTGAGTACAGTCACATCCATCTGACTCTGCATGCATTAAGAGGTGTCTGGGTGGGGGAGGTGGGCTGTGGGTTCCCCTAGGCCAGGGCGAGTTTTGTGGGCAAGGTCCCTTCGTGAGGTAGGCTATGTGGCACCCCAACCCCACCAGTGGTAAGAGCCAAGTACACTTAGTCAGGCTCCTGTGACTTCCATGTGTGCAGCAATCAGGCATAGGCCTTGTACCCTGTGTCCCTGTGATCAATTAAGGAACTCTAAGTGCGTGGCGTAGTGCAGAGGGCTGCTGTGTCTGTAGTGTCCGCCAACGGTAGTGGTATTGAATGCACTGAACATGACTTTCTTCTGTCTATCCCCCACCCTTTTTGTGGTCTCCCTGTTCTTGTGTGCATTAGCATCATCAGGCGGAGGAGCAGTGGCACCGGAGCAGGAGCGAGCTGCATCCCACATGGCCCTGGAGGGCGAGACAACGGAGTCTGAAGCCACCAGTGGGATGGAGGGCGAGGGGAGCTCCACGGCGGGGACCAGAGGTGACATCAGTGACAGCGACTCTTCCTCTGATGGGAGCTCCCTTGCTGTGGCGGGCTCCTCTGTGCCCCCCACATCAACAAGTACAGCCGTCACCCCCCTGCCAGCACCGCCATCCCAGCAGCCCCTCAGCATGTGTCCCGTGGCCCCTCACCGAGGAGAGTGGGCATCTCCTTCGCCCCAGGCACCTCAGGCCTGCCCCGGTCAACCTTGCTGCCCTCAGTGAGGAGGCTATTGACCTCCTGAGATCCCTCACTGTTGGGCAGTCTACCATTCTGAATGCCATCCAGGGTGTAGAGAGGCATTTGCAACAAACAAATGCATACCTGGAGGGCATTCACTCTGGCCAGGCACCCCAACAGAGAGCATTTCAGGCTCTGGCCTCAGCACTGTTGGCAGCTATTGTCCCTGTGTCCAGCCCCCCCCCTCCAACCTCCTCCACCCAGACCCAATCCCTTGTACCTCGGCCTATCCCAAGCACACCATCAGACCAGCATGCACACACCCCAACACACAAGAGTGGCTCGGGCAAACATAAGCACCACACATCCCACAGGCACTCCCACAAGCATCATACCCATGCACACATACCAACATCCACTGCCTCCACTGTGTCTTCCTCCTCCATGTCTACCTCCTCCCTCCCTGTCTCGTCTCCACTCACACCTGCATGCACTACATCTTCAACCACTACCTTCATCACCAGCACGCCCATCACCACACACCGCTCACTTGCACTCACCACCCCACTACCATTCACACATCCCCTGTGTCCTCTCCCAGTGTGTCTGTGAGCCCTCCTACAAAAGTACACAAACGCAGCCACACACCCACCCAACAGACATCCACCTCACAACAGCCTCCAGCCCATGCACCTTCACCCAAAGTCAGCAAACGTACACCTCCTATAACCACTACCTCTTCCTCCACTCCCAAACCCACTCCATCTATCCGCCCCAGTGTGTCTAAAAAGCTTTTCCTGTCTACTATTGACCTCTTCCCTACACCTCCCACTCCGTCCGTCCCCTAGGGCCTGCCTTTCCAGGTTCCAACCCAGCACCTCAACCACCACATCACCGGGCACAGTGGTGGTAGCAACTGCGGGCTTTTGGAGTGCGCCAAGCATCAGGGCTGCCAGTGTTCCACGGAGCGAGGGCAAAGACATTCCGCCACCTCCAAAAGTAAAAAAGTTGCCCACATCCCGGAGGGAGAAGGCGAAAACAACTGCCACCAAGGGCTCAGGCAAAACAAAAGTGGATAGTGGAAAGACAGCTGCGCCACCATCGAAGGTGGGGAAGGGCCAGAAAATCAAGGGCAGGCCCACGTTGACACCAACCTGCACAGCGGACAAGACCGCCACCAGCACCGCAGTCACTGAGCCCGCCACCAGCACTGCAGTCACTGAACCCGCCACCAGCACCGCCGCCACAAAGACCAGCACCAGCACCACCGCCACAAAGACCGGCACCAGCACCACCGCCACAAAGACCGCAGCCCGCACCGATGCCACAGAGCCTGCTGCCAGCACCAATGCCACAGAGCCCGCTGCCAGCACTGATACCACAGAGCCCGCCGCCAGCACCGATGCCACAGAGCCCGCCACCAGCACCGATGCCACTGAGACCGCCGCCAGCAATGATGCCACTGGCACCACCGCCAGCACCAATGCCACAGAGTGCGCCTAGAGCACTGATGCCACTGAACCCACTGCCAGCACCTATGCCACTGACACCGCCGCCAGCACCGATGCCACTGACACCACCGCCAGCACCGCCAGCGGCCCATGACATCCTGAGCCAGTGGCACCAATGCAGACATGGCTGCCATCCCCAGTGGTAAGTCGTACAAGGCTGGTGGTCAGTTCCAGGAGTCTGGGCAGTTTGCATGTTGCACCACAGTTAGTGGAGTATCACATCCACTACCTCAGTCCTTGGCAGGATGACGCACTCTGGGAACAAAGCCCCCTCAAGAACTAGTCGAGAAAGGCCTCCACTACCTCAGTCCTTGGCAGGATGAAGCACTCTGGAGACAAAGCCCCCTCCGGAACCAGTGGAGAAAGGCATCCACTTCAGAGACTGTGGACTGGCACTCCCCAGGATAAAGCAGTGGGCAAACCACCCACTGTAAAGACTTGTGAGACCGTGGCTTTGCACTCCCCAGGATAGAGCAGTGGGCAAACCACCCACTGTAAAAACTTGTGAGACTGTGGCTTTGCACTCCCCAGGATACAGAAGTGGGCAAACCACCCACTATAAAGACTTGTGAGACTGTCACTTTGCACTCCCCAGGATACAGCAGTGGGCATGGAGCCCTCTCGTGGAGCTGGCGTCGTGCACTCATCCAGCTGAGGAGCCCCCTCTTCCCTTCCCCCTGAGGTGCCTGTTTCATTTCGATCTGATGCACCTGCAGTGTTCTCTCAGTTTGAAGTCTGGCATCGAGTGTGGGCCTCGCCCATGCTTTTTGGGCCCAGTGGTCCACGGACTATGAATGGTGCACTATCCAGACTTGTGTAGTTGGTGTACATAATTGTATATACTGTATTTAAAGTTTTGACTAATGGATTTTTATTTATTACACTCATTCAACTCATTTCCTTTTGTCCTTGCGTTCTTCTGTGGGGATGGGGGGGTGTAAATGGAATGTTGCAGCATGTATTTGTGTGTATGTTGTTGTGGGTGGGGGTGGGAGGTTTGCGTGTTGCGTGTGTGTGTTACTCTCTTTTCCCTCCCCTGTGTTGTAGGTGCAGTACTCACTGTGGTCGTCGCCGCCGTCTTTCGTGCTCCTGATAGAGGAGCAGGAATATCATTGTAGGGAGTATTTAGAGTTCTGGCTCCATGGCGTCCTGGTTCCTCGTGGGGTATGGAGAGGTGAGTGTTGTCCCTTCCAAGTCCTGTTTCCGCCGTGTTTTTGTTCGTGTTGGTTCCACCACGGAAAAGGTGGCGGATTGGCCTCTCATAATATTGTGGGTGGTACATTGTCTTTCGCCTGTCTGTTGGTGGTGACCACCGCAGTATGTGTTTCTACCGCCGTGGCGGTAGGAGTGTTAAAGTGGCTGTCTATGTTGGCGGTTTCCGCCATGGTCGCAATTCCATTTTTTTTACCGCCGGCCTGTTGGCAGTCTTACCGCCGCTTTAACACCGACCGCCAGGGTTGTAATGAGGGCCATAGTGCAGGGTATAAACAGAATCAACTGATTCTGAATGATGATTCAACAAGGAACACTTCACAATGACAGTGCCATTGACACTCCCTAAAGTGGGAGGAAAATTGCCTACTTTGAGCAAACCTTGAGGTAGACCAAAGTGGTCCATAAGTTGACAGAGAAGTCAATGGCCATCCTTTTTCATTTTTGATTGATGCAGAGACTAGCATTCTACAGTTTGTTCTTTGGAAGTCTCAAACCTACTCCTCTCAGGAAGAGAAGTAGGGATTAGTAATAAACACATTGTTTATCAGGTTTCAACAGGTTCCTACAGATGTCCCAGTTAAAAATGGTCAGATAGAAATCAAACACCAGTTAATTTTGTGTGATTCAAGTCATGTGAATTTATTGAGAAGCGACTTGTTATGCAAAGTGAATTGCATGGTTTACTGCCTACCACATGGTGTTGCCATTGATATTCAAGATGAGTATTCAGTGTATAAACTAAAATCACAAGACACAAAAGTTGAGCTATTTCTGGCTTTAACAAAAGAAGACTTAACTCTTGATTTAAGGCATACTGTCAAAGGTGAGGTAAGCATTCTTTTTCTGGTAAAGAGATTGGATTGATTAAAAGTGCTAAATCAGTTACTGTTAAAAAAAGGTTAGAGCAGATGCAATCTCCCTATAACTAAACAATATAGATTTTCAAAAGAGGCAGAAGAAAGAATGAAGCTAATGATTTAAAAAAGGATTGAACAGGGAATCGTACAGGAAGTACTTGGTAGTCCTTGTTATGATCCTGGGATGGGGATAAAGAAACCAAATGGGAAGTGGAGAATTGCCCTGGACCTTAGAGACCTGTGGTAAAAAATCCAGCAGTTTTTCTGTTTCAAATTACTTCAGGTTTAGAAGAGTATACAGTCACCAACTTTTGCAAAGCATTCTTTTCTTTTCCCCTTCATGAAGTCAGTACCTACTCATGTTTCAATTTTTGACTAAAAGTATCATGTGGTGTAGAATACCACAAGGGTATCCAGAAAGTCCTTCTATCTGTAGCCACATTTTTAAAATAGATCTAGAAAATTGAGGTTGCTCTACAATTTAGTCTTAGTGCAGTCTATAGATAATATCTTAGTCACATTTAGGAAAAAAGAGAACTGTAAGTGTGATACAATTGCCCTACTGAATCATTTAATGGATAATGGACACAAGGTTTCCCCAACTAAAATGCAGTATTATAAAGAAAATGTTTTTTAAGGATGCCATAAGGAAGAAGGTATGAGGAAAGTTTCAAAATAATTTATTTCTGCAGTTCAGAAAATGAACATGCCAACCAGCCAGAGAGAGGTTAGGATGTTCTTGGAATTGTTGGCTATTGTTGTCAGTTGATACCAAACTTTTCCTTGATTGTAAAGACTTTAGAAAGGCTTATCCACAAATACATAAACAATCTGGTACCATTTGACAAAGAATGGTCTGAGACGTTTAAGGAGTTGAGAGAGATTCTTTGTCATGCACCAGCTTCTGGGATGCTGATTGTAATCTAGCTTTTTCATCTTTTGTCATGAACAAGTTGAATGTGTGCTTTCAGTTTTGACACAGAAACATGGACGGTTTGTGAGATCTGTGGCATGTCTTTCAGTGGTATTAGATCCATTTGTTTTAAATCTTTCAGGCTGTCTGATATTGGTTGCAGATGTTTATGTTGCCATTGAAAAAAGTGAACGAATAGCGATGGGTCATAACTTATTTCTATATGTCCCACACTCTGCAAAGATTTTGCTGACACAAACAAGAACTCAACAAACGACAAACAGTAGGTTGACTAATTATGAGAAAGTAATTCCTGCAGCAGAGAATATTTCCATTAAAAGATGAAGGGGCAGATTTACAAGGAAGTAGCACAGCATGGTGCTGAAATAAATTGACAGTGCCATGCTGGGTCACTTCAGAAACACAGGGATGCACTAAATGTAGCTGCCTAGCACCAACTCAGGGCCGGGAATGATTGACTATGTGCAGGAATGTATCCCTTCCTGCACATAAATAATCCCTGATGGCGCTTTGCTCTTTTGATGTCTGCTGCAGAATGCAGCACACATAGAAAAAGCAAAAAGGAGGAGAAATACAAGTATTTCTCCTCGTTGCGCTATGCTAATGCCACCACTGGGGTGGCATTAGTTTTTGGCACTGCCTCAGATTTATGAGTCCTTGTAAACGAGGCAGTGTCAAAAGCAATGGGTGTTGTGTGGGTACGCCCAAAGTAACACCCATTTCACACCCTTCTACCACAGAAAACTGCATTGGGGGCCCATATTTACAAGGCAGCATTAAGCCACTAAAAGTGGCTTAGCGCTGCTTTGTAAATGTGGAACAGGGCACAGCGGCACCAGAGCGTCACAAAAAGTGACGCTCCGGTGGCACTAGGGTCTTGTAAATATGCCCGTAGTTTTTTTAATCAAGCAACACCTCTTCCAATTTCATCAGAGAACTGCAAATATAGGGCTGTTAATGGAAATGATGATACTGATGATGAAGCAGTTGCAGTTACTGAGTTATGCACTGTAGGGAAGTATCATCTTACCTGGCATGTTACCCCCATTTTTTACTGTATGTATGTTTGTGTTTGCCTATGTGTCACTGGGATCCTGCTAGCCAGGACCCCAGTGCTCATAAAGTATGCCCTGTATGTGTTCCCTGTGTGGTGCCTAACTGTATCACTGAGGCTCTGCTAACCGGAACCTTAGTGTTTATGCTCTCTCTGATTTTAAAATTGTCACTGCAGGCTAGTGACTAATTTTACCAATTCTGATTGGCACACTCGAACACCCTTATAATTCCCTAGTATATGGTACTTAGGTACCCAGGGTATTGGGGTTCCAGGAGATCCCTATGGGCCGTAGCATTTCTTTTGCCACCCATAGGGAGCTCAGACAATTCTTACATAGGACTACCACTGCAGCCTGAGTGAAATAATGTCCACGTTATCTCACAGCCATTTTACACTGCACTTAAGTAACTTATAAGTCACCTATATGTCTAAAATTCACTTAGTGAAGGTTAGGTGCAAGGTTACTTAGTGTGAGGGCACCCTGGCACTAGCCAAGGTGCCCCCACATTGTTCAGGGCAATTTCCCCGGACTTTGTGAGTGCGGGGATACCATTACACGTGTGCACTACATATAGGTCAATACCTATATGTAACGTCACCATGGTAACTCTGAACATGGCCATGTAACATGTCTAGGATCATGGAATTGTCACCCCAATACCAGAATGGTATTGGGGGACAATTCTATGCATCCCCGGGTCTCCAGCATGGAGCCTGGGTACTGCCAAACTAACTTTCCGGGGTTTTCTCTGCAGCTACCGCTGCTGCCAACCCTCAGACAGGTTTCTGCCCCCCTGGGGCCTGGGCAGCCCAGTCCCAGGAGGGCAGAACAAAGGATTTCCTCTGAGAGAGTGTGTTACACCCTCTCCCTTTGGAAATAGGTGTGAAGGGCCTGGGAGGGGTAGCCTCTCCTGGTCTCTTGAAATGCTTTGAAGGGCACAGGTGGTGCCCTCCTTGCATAAGCCAGTCTACACCGGTTCAGGGATCCCCCCAGCCCTGCTCTGACATGAAACTGGACAAAGGAAAGGGGAGGGACCACTCCCCTGACCAGCACCTCCCAGGGGAGGTGCCCAGAGCTCCTCCAGTGTGTCCCAGACCTCTGCCATCTTGGATGCAGAGGTGTGAGGGCACAATGGATAGCTCTGAGTGGCCAGTGCCAGCAGGTAACGTCAGAGACCCCTCCTGATAGGTGCTTACCTTTCTCTGTAGCCAATCCTCCTGTGAGGGCTATTTGGGCCTCTCCTGTGGGTATCTCACCAGATAATGAATGCAAGAGCTCACCAGAGTTCCCCTGCACCTCCCTCTTTGACTTCTGCCAAGGATCGACTGCTGACTAATCCAGGACGCCTGCATAACTGCAACAAAGTAGAAAGAAGACTACCAGCAACATTGCAGTGCCTCATCCTGCCGGCTTTCTCGACTGTTTCCTGGTGGTGCATGCTCTGAGGGCTGTCTGCCTTCACCCTGCACTGGAAGCCAAGAAGAAATCTCCCATGGGTCGATGGAATCTTCCTCCTGCCAACGCAGGCATCAAACTTCTGCATCACCGGTCCTCTGGGTCCCCTCTCATCCTGACAAGAGTGGTCCCTGGAACACAGGAGCTGGGTGCAAGTGTCCCTGACAGTCCAGTGGCCCTTCTGTACAAATTTGGTGGAGGTAAGTCCTTGCCTCCCCGCACCAGACAGTAATCCTGTGTACTGCGTGAACTGCAGCTGCTAGGGCTTCTGTGCACTTTTGCAAGACTTCCTTTGTGCACAGCCTATCCCAAGTCCTCAGCACTCCTTCCTGCAGTGCCCAACTCACTGAGTTGGACTCCGACTTCGTGGGACCCCCTTTTGTTGTGCTGAGTTGACAGTAATACTCAGATCTTCTGAACACCTGTTCAGGTGCTTCTGCAGGTGCTGCCTGCTTCTGCATGTGCTTTTCATGTTGCTAAGTGCCCCCTCTGCCTCCTCCTCCAAGGAGAGACCTCCTGGCCCTCCCTGGGCCCTGGCAGCACCCAAAATCCTCAACCACAACTCTTGCAGCTAGCAAGGATTGTTTGCGTTCTTTCTGTGTGGAAACAACTCTGCATCCTCCAGCACACCGTGGGACGTCTTCTGACCAAAGGAGAAGTTTCTGGCACCTTCCGCTGTTGCTAAATCTTCAGCTTCTTCCACCCAGAGGCAACCCTTTTGCACCTTCATCTGGGGTTTAGTGGGCTCCTGCCCCCCTGGACATTTGCATGACTCCTGGGCTTGGTCCCCTTCCTTTGCAGGTCCTCAGGTCCATGAATCCGCCTTCCGTGCTTAGCAGTCAGTTGTTGTCCTTGCAGAATCCCCTATCTCGACTTTACTGTCTTTCTGGGGTAGTAGGGTAACTTTTTCAGGGTCTTGGGGTGGGGTATCTTGGACACCCTTAGTGTTTTCTTACAATCCCAGTGACCCTCTACACACTACACTAGGCCTGGGGTCCATTTGTGGTTCGCATTCCACTTTTGGAGTATATGGTTTGTGTTGCTACTAGGCCTATTCTTCCCTATTGCATTCTATTGTGTTCTACAGTGTTTACACTACTTTTCTAACTGTTTACTTACCTGATTTGGTTTGTGTGTGTATATTGTGTGTATATTACTTACCTCCTAAGGGAGTATATCCTCTGAGATACTTTTGGCATATTGTCACTAAAATAAAGTACCTTTATTTTTAGTAACTCTGAGTATTGTGTTTTCTTATGATATAGTGCTAAGTGATATAAGTGGTATAGTAGGAGCTTTTCATGTCTCCTAGTTCAGCCTAAGCTGCTCTGCCATAGCTACCTCTATCAGCCTAAGCTGCTAGAACACGTATAATCTACTAATAAGGGATAACTGGACCTGGCACAAGGTGTAAGTACCACAACGTACCCACTATCAGCCAGGCCAGCCTCCTACATGCACTGTAACAAAACCACACATTTGAAAACCTCCTCTGGAACTGGCTGATCTTACTTTATTTGTGATGGTTCTTGTATGAGAGACCAACATAGTGCTTTGAGGGCTGCTTGTGTAGTATGTTTTGTTTCTGTTACTGCAGCATAGGTAGAAGTATTAGTTAAAAAGACATTGTTCCGGTATTTTTCTTTAAGTCCTTTATTTCCATCAAGATATATAGAGCTAAACCTGGCAGATCACAGTCAGCAACTGCCCACTGCCTTATAATCTACCCCATTCCCGTTCCAATTCCATGTCTTGTTGCTAAGCAGTCGATAGGACTTCCAGCATTCCAATGTAACTTAATACAACATATTTCCCTTCCTATGATAACCAAAACTATATACATGAGCTAGCATATAAAAAAAAATACACACCAAAAAAAACTTTACCCACACTTACCATAAAAATGCCCAGAGTACCACACAAACCTAGCACTACTAGACACACTACTCTGTATAATAATCTTTCAAATGACCTGGTCTTCTAACCACTGTCTTTCCCTTCCTCATCCGCACTAACTCCTCCTTATCACTTCCTCTATTGCTTCCATAACCATCTTCATTCCACCCTTGCATTTGCACTTCATTACATTTGGCCACACTTTTCATATTCCATCTACTACCTTCATCCAAATCCACACTATGGGGGTCATTACAACATTGGCTGCAAAAGCCGCCTACCACCGTGCAGAAGACCGCCAACACACCTCCGCGGCCGCGGAATTCCACCATGGTCATTATGACCCACAGCTCGGAATCCGCCAAAATCCAGACACCCATACAAGTCCGCCACACCAAAGGTCAGTGAGAAACTGGCAATAACAAAACCTCCACCGTCACACCAACAGGAATACGCTCACACTATCACGACCCACGAATCCACGCAGCGGTCTTTCAACCTGGGCTCAAAATACACACACATTTACAAAACACTACCACGTTGGACATTTCCAAATACACACACCTGATACACATGCACACACCACTCCCACACACCCAACACAATATAAAACACACACCCACATCACCCACAAACCCTTACGTCAACAATTGCAACTGAAGGCCAGAGAGAGACACCACCATCTACAAACTAGCATCCACAGGCACTCAACACCATCACTCACAGAACATCCAAGCACCTCACACAACGCACCTCTAAATATCACCCCACACATCACAACACACACCACCCCACACATCACCCACACCACCCCATGGCCCCGCAAAGACACCCCAGGTTCTCTGAGGAGGAGCTCAGGGTCATGGTGGAGGAAATCATCCGGGTAGAACCACAGCTATTCGGATCACAGGTGCAGCACACCACCATAGCTAGGAAGATGGAGCTATGGCGAAGAATCGTGGACAGGGTCAATATAGTGGGACAGCACCCAAGAACACTGGATGACATCAGGAAGAGGTGGAACGACCTACGGGGGAAGGTGCATTCCCTGGTCTCAAGACACCACCTTGCGGTTCAGAGGACTGGCGGCGGACCCCCACCTCCTCCCCCAGAACTCACTACATGGGAGGAGCAGGTCTTGGCTATACTGCATCCTGAGGGCCTCGCAGGAGTAGCAGGAGGAATGGACTCTGGTAAGTCAAACCTTTAACTACTTCATCCCCCACCCACCTGCATGATATCACATATTCCCACCCTCGCCCTCACCCCCATCACTCCAGCTCCTCACGTATGTCCCAATATCACAAACCACACATCCCAAACCCAAGCCCTGCATGTAACACCAAAGCATGGACACCTATCACCAAAGCATGGACACTGCACATACCCATACACCCCCCTAAACCATTATCACACAAGGTCCTACACAGGAATGCAAACACAGGGGTACACGGTCACCCACCCATTGCACACCATGGCACACACAGATGCAATAATCATGCCTTTACACCCCTGCAGGACCTCTACCCAACGTCACCAGACAGGAGGTTCCAGATATGTCTACTCCATCCACAGAAAAGGCCGACAGTGATGACAGCAGCTCTGTTCAACTGGATCAAGATGACCAGCCTGGCCCATTTGGGACCTCAGGACAGTCGGTTCCCCTCACACTGGCACAGGCCAATACAGAGCTTCCCCCCACTGGAAACACCAGCACAGCACCAACCCAGCGGGCCCATACCTCAGTCCCCAGGGCACGTCAATCAGCAGTGTGTCCACCACTACAGGGAACCCAGGCTAACCCACCACCCCAACAACACCAGGGACTTGGGGGCAGTGGCAGTGGGCACACGGTTCAGGGGACAGAGGCACAGGAACACAGGGGAACTGGGAGGGCTGCTGTGCGACAGGGGAAGGACAGGCCCAGGGATCCCACTTTCCACGAGGCCCTCTCCAACATCATGGGAGCCTACCACCATTCCCAGGAGACAATGGCAACGGTACTGGCCAAGTTTCAGGAGACCCAGCGGCTGCAGGAGGAACAGTATTTGGGCTTCGGGGAGGAACTCAAATCCATCAATTCCACCCTGGGCACCATTGTAGGGGTGCTGAAGGAACTCGTGAACACCAGGAGGGACACTGTGGCACAACAAGGGGCCCCTAACACTAGCCTGGACAATGAACTGCCCACCACCTCTGCCGGCGCTAGTGGACAGGAGGCATCGACACAGGACCACCACACCAGCACCCCACCCCTTGCAAATGGATAACCACCCCGCAAGCGGTCCCTGAGATCCAGGACAAAGACAGAGAACAATGCCAAGACCCCGCCAAGAAATGAGACCACTCTGATTGTCACCCTTCTGTCCCACTTTGTCACCCTGTCCATACTTAAACTGCCCTAGCTCCACTTCCTATGCCCCTTTGGACAATGCACCTGTGAGACTAATAGACTGGACTCTGCCATGGACATTCCTCCACCATCACCCCTGATCATTTTACAACCCCCTCCACTATTGAGCACTTAAATAAACGCCCTTAAATCACAAAACAATCAGGAGTCTGTCTGTGCTTTCGAAAATGTGTATTAGCAATAACAGTGGCAAAATGCCATGTCAAATGTAATGTCAACATACCTATGTCATACAGCTCTAGTCCATGCGGAAACAAAGCAGACGTCACACAGTGGGACCCACATCTGTGAAATTGTAAGGGAAAGTGACAACTCAGTGACCATACACTCTGTGAAAATGACAGACAGATGAGAGGTAGTAGAATTAAATCAGATGTAGCAGACAGTGTTGTCTTCTTACCTGTGTCTCAATGGAAGTATTGCAGGATCACTGTGTTCCTGTTGTCTATGTCATCTTCTTCCACAGGCTCCACAGCTGCCACAGCACCTCCATCTGGACCATCCTCCTGCAGAAAAGGCACCTGTCGTCGCAAAGCCAAGTTGTGAGGCATACAGGAGGCCACGATGATCTGGTACACCTTCTTTGGTGAGTAGAGTAGGGAAACACCTGTCATATGGAGGCACCAGAACCTGGCCTTCAGGAGGCCGAAGGTCCGCTCTATAATCCTCCTAGTTCGCCCATAGGCCTCAATGTAGTGTTCCTCTGCCCTTGTCCTGGGATTCCTCACTGGGGTCAGTAGCCATGACAGGTTGGGGTAACCAGAGTCACCTGCAAATGTCGAGGGACAACTGTGAGGCACACACTAACTCATAGGGACATCCCCAGACCCAGACACCTAGTCACACTGTATTGGGTCCATTTCCTCACCTAATAGCCACACACAGTGCCTCTGGAGTTGCCCCATCACATAAGGGATGGTGCTATTCCGTAGAACATAAGCGTCATGCACTGAGACAGGAAATTTGGCATTCACATGGGAGATGTACTGGTCTGCCAAACACACCATCTGCACATTTATCGAATGGTAACTCTTCCGGTTTCTGTATACCTGTTCACTCCTCCTGCGGGGGGACCGAGGCCACATGTGTTCCTTCAATGGCACCTATGATGTTGGGGATATGTCCCAGGGCATAGAAATCACCTTTCACTGTAGGCAAATCCTCCACCTGAGGGAAAACGATGTAGCTCTGCATGTGTTTCAGCAGGGCAGACAACACTCTGGACAACACATTGGAAAACATAGGCTGGGACATCCCTGATGCTATGGCCACTGTAGTTTGAAAAGACCCACTTGCTAGGAAATGGAGTACTGACAGCACCTGCACTTGAGGGGGATTCCTGTGGGATGGCGGATAGCTGACATCAGGTCTGGCTCCAACTGGGCACACAGTTCCAGGATTGTGGTACGATCAAGTCTGTAGGTGATGATCACATGTCGCTCCTCCATTGTCAACAGGTCCACCGGAGGATGCCGCCATCTCCTCACATGCCCCATCAGACGGTGCCTGTGGAGGAGAACAGTGAGCAGAGAGTCAACCAACTCTGAGGTACGTAAACACAGCTTAATTGGAAAATATTAGCAAATCAACATATGCCTGTATTAGTGTTTCAGCAAGGCCTAGATATGTGTGACGCAGTCCAAAATAATGCCATGTGGGCCCATGAAATGGCGGCTGCCTGACCTGTAAAGTGGGACTAGGGGATATGAGGTTACTGCGCTGGCGATGTACACCGTTGCGGTAGGCGGTCGAAGACCACGGCGCCATCCTGAATTGGTTAACGTTGGACCCTAGGAGTCCCAGGAGCCAGTGACGATGTACGCCGGCGGTGACAGTATGCACCGCCGCGGACGTGACCGCCATTTTCTCTCTGTTCAATCACTTGATACCTGATCTTCGACAGGAGAGGACCTACACTGCAAGTGCTGCTGTGACCTCAGTCTGGAAGAGACAATGGCTCATGTGTCTGGGGAAAGGGCCCCTGCCTTCAGCACGGAGGAGTTGGAGAAACTAGTGGATACGGTCGTCACCCAGTACATGCTACTCTACGGTCCTCCAGACAAACAGGTAAGTACACTGTGAGCATGCTGTATAGGCAATGCCTGTGTGGAGTGGTGTGGATGAAAGATAGGGGGGGGTGAGAATAAGGCGTGCATGAAACGACGATGAGTGCATGTGTGTCATGGCAAGGGTAGGGATGCGGGTCAATGACTGTGACAGTGCGGACGGTAATATCTTCTCCTTTTTCCCTGTACTATTCCTGTAGGTCAGCGCCCACCAGAAGGACATTTGGCATGCCATCGCCAAGAAAGTCTGGACCCCGGGGGTCTACCACAGACGGAGCACCCACTGCCGGAAAAGATGGGAGGACAGTCGCCGCTGGAGCAAGAGGACAGCGGAGGCCCAGCTGGGGATGGCCTCCCAACGCGGGAGGGGTGCCCGTCGTACCATGGCCCCCCTGATGTTCAGGATCCTGGCGGTGGCGTACCCGGAGTTGGATGGGCACTTGAGGGCATCACAGCAGCCACAAGGGGGTGAGTACACTCTCATTCTGCTGATTCAGCGCACATTGGAGTTGTCTGGATGGGGGAGGTGGGCTGTGGGTTCCCCTAGGCCAGGACGAGTTTAGTTAGCAAGGTCCCTTCTTAAGGCAGGCCCTGTGGCATCCCACCTGTGTACAGTGCCAACTACACCTAGTCAGGCTCCTGTGACATCCATGTGTGTAGCAATCGGCCATAACCTTGTAACTCATGTCCCTGGGATTGATTAGTGAACTCCAAGTGCACAGTGTAGTGCAGGGGGCTTCTGTGTCTGTAGTGTCCGCCAACAGTAGCGGTACTGCATGCACTGAACATGTCTTTCTTCTGTCTTCCCCCCCCTTTTTGTGGTCTCCCTGTTCTTGTGTGCATTAGCATCATCAGGCGGAGGAGCAGTGGCACCGGAGCAGGAGGGAGCTGCATCCAACATGGCGCTGGAGGGCGACACAACGGAGTCTGAATTCACCAGTGGGGCAGAGGGTGAGGAGAGCTCCACAGCGGTGACAGGAGCTGGGACCAGCGATACGGACTCCTCCTCTGATGGGAGCTCCCTTGCGGTGGCAGGCCCATCTGCGCCCCCCGCATACACAGGTACAACCGCCACCCCCCCTACCAGCACCACCCTCCCAGCAGCCCCTCAGCGTGTGTCCCGTGCCCGCTCACCGAGGAGGGTGGACATCTCCTTCGCCCCAGGCACCTCAGCCCCTGCCCCTGTCACCCCTGCTGCCTCCAGTGAGGAGGCCATTGACCTCCTCAGGTCCCTCACTGTTGGGCAGTCTACCATTTTGAATGCCATCCAGGGTGTAGAGAGGCAGTTGCAACAAACCAATGCATTCGTTCTGGTCAGGCAGCCCATCAGCGAGCTTTTCAGACTCTGGCCTCAGCACTGATGGCAGCCATTGTCCCTGTCTCTGGCCTCCCCCCTCCAACTTCCTCCACCCAGACCCAAACCCCAGTACCTCAGCCTATCCCGAGCACACCATCAGACCAGCATGCACACACCTCAACACACAAGGGAAGCTCAGGCAAACATAAGCACCACACATCCCACAGGCACTCACGCAAGAATCATACCCATGCAGACACACCAACATCCACTGCCTCCACTGCCTCCCCTCCTCCTCATCTCCCTGCTCCCTCTCTGTCTCGTCTCCACTCATACCTGCATGCACTACATCCTCAGCCACTACGTCCATCACCAGCACACCCACCACCACACCCGCTCACGTGCACCCACCACCCCACTACCATTCACACATCCCCTGTGTCCTCTCCCAGTGTGTCTGTGAGCCCACCTCCCAAGGTACACAAACGTAGCCACACACCCACCCAACAGCCATTTACCTCACAACAGCCTCCAGCCCTTGCACCTTCACCCAAAGTCACCAAACTTACACCTCCTACAACCACTACCTCGTCCTCCACTCCCAAACCCCCACCATCTACCCGTCCCAGTGTTCCCCAAAAACTTTTCCTGTCCAACCATGACCTCTTCCCCTCACCTCCCCCACCCCTTCAGTCTCCTAGGGCCCACCTCTCCAGGTCCCAACCCAGCACCTCAGCCACAACATCTGCGGGACCAGGGGTGCCAGTAGTCACCGGCTTCTGGAGTGCGCCAGGCAGCAGGGCAGCCAGTGTGGCAAGGAGCCAGGGCACAAACAGTCCCCCACCTGTAAAGCAAAAAAAGTTGGCCATTGCCCGGCCGGAGAGAGGAAAGAAATCAGCCACCAAAGCCGCTCCCAGGCGTACAGTTTGGAATGTGGAGACAGCTGCCCCACCATCCAAGGTGGGGAAGGGGCACAGTAAAACCATCAAGTCTGGGAAAATTTGTATGGCGGACAAGACCGCCACCATCCCCGCTGCCCAGGACACCGCCGCCACCAGGCCCGCTGCCCAGGACACCCCCGCCACCAGCACCGCTGCCCAAGACACCCACGGCACCAGCATCGCTGCCCAGGACACCGCCGCCACCAGCACCACTGCCCAGGACACCGCCGCCACCAGCACCGATGCCCAGGACACTGCCGCCACTGGCACCGCTGCCCAGGACACTGCCGCCACCAGCACCTCTGCCCAGGACACCGCCGCAACAAGCACTGCTGCCAAGGACACTGCCACAACAAGCACCGCAGGCCAGTCAGCGCCAAAGATTCCGACGCTACTGAGGCCACCATAAGCAGGATGAAGCACTCTAGGCACAAAGCCCCCTCCAGAACCAGTGGAGAAAGGCATCCACTACCTCAGGCCTTGGCAGGATGAAGCACTCTGGGCACAAAGCCCCCTCCAGCACCAGTGGAGAAAGGCATCCACTACCTCTGTCCTTGGCAGGATGAAGCACTCTGGGCACAAAGCCCCCTCCAGAACCAGTGGAGTATCACACCCACTACCTCTGTCCTTGGCAGGATGAAGCACTCTGGGCACAAAGCCCACTCCAGAAACAGTGGAGAAAGTCATCCACTACCTCTGTCCTTGGCAGGATGAAGCACTCTGGGCATAAAGCCCCCTCCAGAACCAGTGGAAAATGTTATCCACTTGAGAGACTGTGGCTTTGCACTCCCCAGGATTAAGCAGTGGACAAACCACCCACTGTAGAGACTTGAGAGACTGTGGCTTTGCACTCCCCAGGATTGAACAGTGGGCAAACCACCCACTGGAGAGACTTGAGAGACTGTGGCTTTGCACTCCCCAGGATTGAACAGTGGGCAAACCACCCACTGTAGAGACTTGAGAGACTGTGGCTTTGCACTCCCCAGGATTGAACAGTGGGCAAAACAGCCACTGTAGAGACTTGAGAGACTGTGGCTTTGCACTCCCCAGGATTGAGCAGTGGGCATGGAGCCCCCTTGTGGATCTGGCGTCGTGCACTCATCCGGCTGAGGTGCCCCTCCTTCCCTTCCCCCTGAGGTGCCTGTTTTTTTCTATCTGATGCCCCAGCAGTGTTCTCTCCGTCTTGTTCGGGTATCTTGTGTGGGCCTCGCCCATGCCTTTTGGGCCCAGTGGTCCACAGACTATGATAGTGGAATACCTTGGACTTGTATTCTTGGTGTATATATTTGTTTATAGTGTACATATCTTTATATATGTATATACAGGGAGTGCAGAATTATTAGGCAAATGAGTATTTTGACCACATCATCCTCTTTATGCATGTTGTCTTACTCCAAGCTGTATAGGCTCGAAAGCCTACTACCAATTAAGCATATTAGGTGATGTGCATCTCTGTAATGAGAAGGGGTGTGGTCTAATGACATCAACACCCTATATCAGGTGTGCATAATTATTAGGCAACTTCCTTTCCTTTGGCAAAATGGGTCAAAAGAAGGACTTGACAGGCTCAGAAAAGTCTAAAATAGTGAGATATCTTGCAGAGGGATGCAGCACTCTTAAAATTGCAAAGCTTCTGAAGCGTGATCATCGAACAATCAAGCGTTTCATTCAAAATAATCAACAGGGTCGCAAGAAGCGTGTGGAAAAACCAAGGCGCAAAATAACTGCCAATGAACTGAGAAAAGTCAAGCGTGCAGCTGCCACGATGCCACTTGCCACCAGTTTGGCCATATTTCAGAGCTGCAACATCACTAGAGTGCCCAAAAGCACAAGGTGTGCAATACTCAGAGACATGGCCAAGGTAGTAAAGGCTGAAAGACGACCACCACTGAACAAGACACACAAGCTGAAACGTCAAGACTGGGCCAAGAAATATCTCAAGACTGATTTTTCTAAGGTTTTATGGACTGATGAAATGAGAGTGAGTCTTGATGGGCCAGATGGATGGGCCCGTGGCTGGATTGGTAAAGGGCAGAGAGCTCCAGTCCGACTCAGACGCCAGCAAGGTGGAGGTGGAGTACTGGTTTGGGCTGGTATCATCAAAGATGAGCTTGTGGGGCCTTTTCGGGTTGAGGATGGAGTCAAGCTCAACTCCCAGTCCTACTGCCAGTTCCTGGAAGACACCTTCTTCAAGCAGTGGTACAGGAAGAAGTCTGCATCCTTCAAGAAAAACATGATTTTCATGCAGGACAATGCTCCATCACACGCGTCCAAGTACTCCACAGTGTGGCTGGCAAGAAAGGGTATAAAAGAAGGAAATCTAATGACATGGCCTCCTTGTTCACCTGATCTGAACCCCATTGAGAACCTGTGGTCCATCATCAAATGTGAGATTTACAAGGAGGGAAAACAGTACACCTCTCTGAACAGTGTCTGGGAGGCTGTGGTTGCTGCTGCACGCAATGTTGATGGTGAACAGATCAAAACACTGACAGAATCCATGGATGGCAGGCTTTTGAGTGTCCTTGCAAAGAAAGGTGGCTATATTGGTCACTGATTTTTTTTTGTTTTGTTTTTGAATGTCAGAAATGTATATTTGTGAATATTGAGATGTTATATTGGTTTCACTGGTAATAATAAATAATTGAAATGGGTATATATATTTTTTTTTTTAGTTGCCTAATAATTATGCACAGTAATAGTCACCTGCACACACAGATATCCCCCTAACATAGCTAAAACTAAAAACAAACTAAAAACTACTTCCAAAAATATTCAGCTTTGATATTAATTAGTTTTTTGGGTTCATTGAGAACATGGTTGTTGTTCAATAATAAAATTAATCCTCAAAAATACAACTTGCCTAATAATTCTGCACTCCCTGTATTTTTGATTACTGTATTTGAATATATTACAATCATTTGACTCATTTCCTTTTGTCCTTGAATTCTTCCAGGGGGGGTTGGGGAGTGTAACTGTAATGTATCATGATGTATTAGTGTGTGTGTTGTCATGAGTGAGGGTGGGGTTTTTGCGTGTTGCATGTGTGTGTCACTGTTTTTTCCCTCCCCTATGTCATAGGTGCAGTACTCACCGTGGTCTTCGCCGCCGGTGTTCGTGCTCCTGGTAGAGGAGCAGGAAGATAAAGGCTGGAAGAATCTGGAGGTCAGGTTCTATGGCGTCCTGGTTCCTCGTGGGGTGTGTAGAGGTGAGCGTTTCCCCTTCCAAGTCCTGTTTCCGCTGTGTTTTTGTTCGCAGTGAATTTGACCCGGAAAAGGTGGCGGATTGGACTGTTGTAATTCTGTGGGCGGTACAATGTCCCCCGCCTGTCTGTTGGCGGTTACCGCTGCGTTTTTTGTTTGTACCCTCTTGGCGGTCGGAGTGTTAAAGTGATTGTCTATGTTGGCGATTTACGCCACGGTCGTAATTCAATTTTTTTTTTCGCCAGCCTGTTGGCGGTTTTACCGCCGCTTTAACACCAACCGCCAGGGTTGTAATGACCACCTATGTATCCTTACTCTAATTACCTTCTTAGGCATAGACCATGTGGATAAACCCTTTCCAGTTCCTTCCCACAGCCTGCTTCGCACCCAGTCCCCAACAGCCAACTTATACTCCTTCACCCCACTCATCATTCTTTCATCATAATTTCCTTGCATCTTCTCCACCCAACCTACCAATTTCTTTTAATCTACCTCTCCCCTACCTGCTTTAACCATCCAACCAGGTACAGCCTTGGTACATGGTTTCCTATCTTTTCATAACATAAAACGTATCTCCATTGTAAGGGAATATGGAGTGGTGCGATAAGTCCACAATAATTAATCTCCCTCTTCCAATTCAATACATTCTGAAGTGACAATTGTATATTCTCACTCAACACCCTGTGAACCTTTCCACCAATCAATTTTCCCTGGGATGTGCTACAGCTGTCTTAATGTGCCTAACACCACAGCATATTAAGTAATCTTCAAATTTAGTCGATGGATTGAGGACCATTATCAGTCACAATATCTTCAGGATAACTCTCTCTTCTCCATATTTCTTCACAGAACTCTATAATCATACTCAACTTGATATATTTTACCACAATAACTTCTGGCCATTTAGAATGATAGTCCATCATGACAATCGCATCGTTTGTTCCACTTCCACCAAATTCAAAGTATCACACACATCCATACCCGCCTTCTGTCATGGTTTGCTCAGGAACGGCATAGGAACAACAGGAGTTCCTTCACTAACATGTGTCTTGTCACTACACCCACAGCACGGACAATTCTTCACATACCTTTTGACATCCCGATCCATACCTGGCCACCAAAAATCCTCCCTTGCCTTCCTCTTCAGACCTGACATACCCCCATGTCTCTCATGTAGAATTTCCTACACCTTCTCTCTTAACTGATACAGCAAAATCAATTTGTCCCCTCTCCTCAAGAGACCGTCCTATTCAGAGAGTTCCGACCACACGTTCTTATAATTGGCCACCATCCTGGCATACTCTCCTAACTTCGACCAATGCTTGTCAAAAATTGTTCTCTTTAACACTTGCATCTCCTCATCCTCATCCACTCTTGTCTTCCCTACATCTTCACTTATAGCTTTGGTTTTCATGTCTTGTATGTCCGCCACCAACCAACCTTCATCTTTCCCTCTTGGCAATGTTGACAAACAATCGGCATTCACATTTGCAACGCCCAGTAACTACTTCACTGTAAATTTATACTCTTGCAATCTATATATCCATTTTGCAATTCTCGAAGATGCTCGACTGGCACCATTTGTGGTAAAAATATTAACTAACGGTTTATGGGCTGTTCGTAATTCAAATTCTCTCCCCCACCTATAATCCCTGAAATACTGAATTCCCCACCAACAAGCAAGTGCTTCCTTTTCTATTGCAGAATAAGTCACCTCAGCTCCCTTCAAAGTTCTTGAAGCAAATGTTATAACATGCTCTTTCCCTTTATGCACTTGCATCAATACCGCTCCCAAACCATACATACTGGCATCAGTCGATATTATAGTATTCTGTGTCACAAAGGTTTCAGCTCAACTGCATTTATAAAGTTTCTTTTGAGATTGTCAAACGCTTGTTGACATTCTTATGACCAAACATACTTCTGATTCTTCTTCATTCTGCAGTGGTTGTGCTATATTAGCAAATATTTTCACAAATTTGGCATAATACTCCTCCAAACCCAGGAATGACCTTAACTAGTCTCTATCAACTGGACTAGGTGCTTTTTCAATTGCCTCCATCAAACTAACTTTCGGTTTTATACCATCTTCAGATATAGTATAACCTAAATACTAAACATTCTGGCATACAAACTTGCATTTACTTACCTCGACAGTCAGTCCTGCATTCTCCAAAATTAGACTACCTTCCTCATTACTCTGCCCTGTTCATCCACATTTTCTGCCCACACTAACACATCATCCTGAAAAAATCTCACGTTCTCAACCCCACCTAACAAACTTTGCATAATACTGCCAAGGCAAGACCAAATGGCATGTGTATAAATCTAAACGCCCCTTCAGGCCTGATAAAGGATGTAAGATGTCTTGATCCCGGATACAATATAATCTGATGGTACGCACTTGATATATCAAGAGTTGAATACACTTTCCCACCTTGAATCCCAGCTAGTAGCTCATTTATATTAAGTATGGGATGTCTATCTATCCATATACTGTCATTCAGGTCTCTCAAATCCACACACATCCTGATCTTGCCATTCGGTTTTCGAGCAAAAACCACCAGACTTAACAATTTCGATGATTCAATCCTATCCCCCCTATCACAATCAATTTAGACAGTTCTGCTTTTAATGCATCCTTTAACAATACTGGTACACTTCTCACCTTGTGCACCTTTGGCACCGCACCCTCCTTCAAGACTATTTTTTTACACATCCCTACTTGTCACCAAATATATTAGGAAATTCAGTTTTCCATTTCTCGCCACCCTCATGCAACACGGTTAAAACTTGTTCTTCAGTATTTGGATTCAACAATACCTTCATCGCTCTTTGCTCATTCTACCCTGATAGACACCAACTACTCTCTACCACATACACCCAACATGTGATTTTCCTCTGTTTAAGCATTATCCTTCCTTGAAAACATCCTACAATTGGCATTCTGTTCCCTCCATACCCAACCAGTTCTACCTTGGATCTGGATAAATCACTTTTACCTAGTTTATGCCATGTCTCCTTATCAATAAGCGTATAAGGAGAACATGAATCTGCCCACATACTTATCAACATACCATTTATACTCACAACACATTTTGGAGGTCTATATTGATCATCGTCTAACATAAAAATATTCTTCTCCCATATTCCTTTCTCTGTGGTGATATCTTTAAGCATAAACACCTCCAGCTGATCCTCATCTTCATCATCATTGGATGAAGTATATTCCTCCCTATGAACATCATTTCGTAAGAAATTCACACTCTTATTTTTGTTTAGTACTGATTTCTGATTGAACACTTTAGAAAAATGTCTACTCTATCACATTTGAAACACTTGGCATCCCTAGCAGGGCAATTCATTGAAGATGGCAAATGTTTTATGCTTCCACATCTATAAGATTTTGATTGCATGGTGTTATCTTACAGAAATAATTATGTGTAAAAAAACAAACTAAAACAACTGAGTGTCACTGCAGTCCAAGTAGTGTTTTTTCTGACTTCCTTTTCCTTCTTCAGGTGTGCCTGCCACCCTAGTAACATACACTCATTACCACTCTTGACACGCTCTTCCAACCAAATACAAAATTTCCTTGAAACTTTGCCACCTAAAGATAAATGTTCCATTTAAAAACGCAGTGCGTTCCTGCAATGCAGCAGGAAATCGTTCCTCGAAACTCTAATATACAAATTAACCCTCTGTGAAAAATCCCCGCGTAACGTTGTTATGCCGACATAAACATTCCGTCTGTTTTCTAAGGGCGATTCCTCTTGTTCCGTTGACGTTCAACCAACAATGTTTCTTTCTACAGGGAATTCTGCCTACAACATGACGTCAGCCGATACTTGCCACTCGGCTCAAGCACTGGCCTCAAAAAGCATCATGCGAGCGAGAATAAACGGTTCCTCCAATTAGCACAAGGTAAGAGCTATGTCATAGTTAGCACAACCTCCTTTTTAAAGTAATTTTTTTTCCAATACCTTGCTGACTGTCATCCACGTGTACGATAAATGACCGCAGCCTCAAACAGGAACACCGTTTTCACCCGCTCGCACAGCAGGAATATGGTTTCAACACGCTCGTATGGCAATCCAAAGATGGTCCAACTTGTACCTCCTCTGCACCTTCGGTTTCCTGGACTTAATGCAACATTAGTCACTTTAACAAGAACTTGCTGCCTATCAAGACATTTGAATGGGTCTATTCACACATACAGCCAATATGGTTTTGAAGTGTTTCATGGGGGACTTTATGACATCTTCTGGAGTTCCTATGAAGAACAGGTTTTACCTATTGGATTTATTGAAAGCAATTCAGTAGGCAAAATAAATTGTGGTAGTAAAGTGTGTTGTCCTCAAGCCTATAAAAGATTTAGGCCCTCATTATGAACATGGCGGCAATCATCGCTCTGCCAGCGGTGGCAGTAACTACCATCAACAGTCTGGTGGTCCAGACCTCCAAATAATGAAGCACATGAGGAACAGTCAGCGGGACATCCACACACTGCCAGTATTGGAGTTCTGACAACGATAGAAGAGGAAGCCCACAGGCCGCCGGAAAGGCCCCACCCGCCCAACAATTGATGAAGCACAAGACCACCGTCAGTTCCGAGGCAGGAATCACCATCACGCAAAGCTTGGCGGAAACGAGCTAAATAAAAGGAAACACTCATCGTAGGCACACATAACACACCAAAGCAGACATGGAGAGAGAGTTGGAAATAACGCCAGTCCTGTTCTTCATAATATAACTCCATGACCGTGACCGCAGATGAAGATGACGACGGTAAGTACCGCAACCTAGTAAACAAGGGAAGAAAGGGCACAGTTACACAACCACCCACCCCACTCACCCCGCAACGCACCCCCAATCCCTCACACCATCACAAGCCATTCACACTAGAATAAGAGGTACTTACTCAACACAATGCAAATAAAACCTGCACAAAGTACAAACATGTACACCCCCACAATGAAACAATGAACCACATCTCAATGTCGTGCCAACAGCACCACTGGGTACACCAACTTTAATATAACAAAAAATATGTAATGTCCAAATAATGCCATTGGCCAGTCCATGAGAAATACCCAGAACGGCCCAAATGGGCCGAACTTGACTCCCACATGTGCACAGGGTACTTCACAATAAAGGGACATCAATGGGGCAGCCAGGCACTTCAGGGAACATGGGCAGAGGGGTGGCAGGGTGGGGACTTATGTCTCGGAGGAGGGGGCTTAGGCTTACGTTTGGGAGGTGGAGGGGGTCTGGGTTTGCCCTTGGAAGGTGGGGGAGCGGGCTTGGACCGGGGGTGGCATATGGACCTGGAGCAGCATGGGGCTTCTTCCTCTGTGGGGAAGGGGCACGGGAATGGGAAGGATGGACTGGGGCGGACTTAGACAAGGAAGGAGTGGACAGGGCAAGGAGATAGGCACATTTAGGATTAAGATGGGGTGGGCCAGTGGGTTCGAAAAGGTCAACACAGGACAGGAAATGTTTTTAGGGGCAGTTGGGATGGATATGGAGGAAGGTGTGGGAGAGGAGGTAGAGGGAGTCCTTGTAACAGGTGTAGGTGTGCTGGACGAGGATGCAGGTGCCTGTACAGTATGCTGATGTGTGGTGGATGTGTGTTGAGTGGGTGTCTGTGAACGTTTGAGTGTTTTGGAAGGAGGGGGGTGGACACAGTGGGACAAGACAGTCTGCCAGTGTAAATGGATGTTGTCTGGGTGTCTGCAGGTCTGGTGAGTGTGCTCCATGTGTCAGTCAGTGTCGTTGTGATGAGTGCAGGTGTGGTGTCTGGGGTGGATGACTGGATGCCAGATGTCGTGGTGACTGCAAGAATGGGGTAGCAGGGGTGACTGAGGGTGTAGTGCATGTGGGTGTGCATGTCGAGGTGACAGACAGGGAGGCGGGAGAGGTGGACACACTGGGGGAAGCGGATGTTGTTGTGTGTGCCTTTGTATGTTGGCTGTGTATATGCATGTGGTGGGAAGTGTGGTGCTGGTGTTTCTCTGTGTGCTTCTTGTGTGTTGAGGTGTGTGCATGGCTGTCTGAACGTGTGCTTGGGATGAGTGATGGGACTGGGGTTCTGGAATGGGTAGAGGTGGTTGGAGGGCGGACGGCAAGACCAGGGACACTGGCTGCCATCAAAGAGGAGGCCAGAGGATGAAAAGATCTCTGGAGGCCAGACATGGCACCGTGAATATCTTCCAAGTATGCATTGCACTGCTGCATCTGTGATGCTAGCCCCTCGATGGCATTCACAATGGTTGTCTGCCCTACAGAGATGGACCTCAGGAGGTCAATGGCCTCCTCCGTGACGGCAGCAGGGCTGACTGGGGCAGAGGATGTGGTGCCTGGGGTGAAGGAGACGCCCACCCTCCTGTGTGAGCAGGCATGGGCAACTGGGTGGGGAGTCACTGGGAGGGCGGTGATGGTATAGGGGTGGCAGAAGATGACACAAAATGGGTGGGCCCACTAGGGTCCGCCACCACCAGGGAGCTCCCATCGGAGGAAGTATCAGAGTCACTACCTCCAGTGGTAGTTGCCTCTCCCGTGTACTCCCCTCGCCCTCCAACCCACTGGTCCCCTTGGCCTTGGTCGACTCTGCCTCCTTGGAACAGTGGGCCGCTGCATCCCCACTCGCCAGTGCCACTGCTCCCTCGCCAGATGATGCTGATGTACACAAAAAACACAAGAGCACAGGGGTGGGGAGACAAACCATGAGAGAAACTATAAATACCAGAATGCAATGACATACTTGGTGCACACACACTCCAATCCAGCTTACACACCTACACGCAGCATCTACAACTATAATTTTGACTATACCCTGACTAGTGGCCACTACCCAAGCATAAAACTAATTTCCCACATGACACATAGACCTGATGAACTGTATGGACTACACACATGGGGGACCATGGCCATCTAATGCACCCACTAGTCCATTTGCCCACAAAAGACCCTACAGTACAGGAAGATCAATCCCCAAGGGCCTATTGTGACTGTTTAGACCTGCCTCAAACCATTTCCGTGCCCATGGGGGGCAAGACTGCTAGAAGACACCTATCACAATGGCTGGCACTAGACAGCATACATACCACAGCACCCAAACACATCCCTCAAAGTGTTATGAGCTGTGCTGCCTTCAAGGGCCCATCCAAATCCGGATATGCTGCCGCCAGAATGCGGGACATTAGGGGAGTCAGGGTCCGACAGGCACACCTTCCTCGTTGGGAGGCCTTCCCCAGCTGGGCCTTGCAGGTCTTCCTGGCCCAGTGCTGCAGGTCCTCCCACCACTTCCTGCAGTGGGTGCTCCACCGGTTGTAGACCCCCAGAGTCCGCACCTCCCTGGCGCTGGCCTGCCAGAGTCCCCTCTTCTGATGGGTGCTGAACTGCATGGGACACACAGAGAATAACAGATGTCAGGATATGCCCTTCTGATACAACTGACATGTCGTCCCCAATGGGACATATACTTCACAGGATCATTTTACCACCTCACTAACCATACTTGCCGCACAATCTATGCCTGTGCATTTACAACTCGACCACACATGCATACAGGCATCCACCACCATCACACACATCCATGCAAGACAACCGCCAACGCACCTGCTCTCGTCGCCCATATAACTTTGCATACTGGGGTAGGACCCTGTCCACCAGCTTCTCCAGCTCCTCCGTGGAGAAGGCCGGGGCCCTTTCCACTGTGACACGTGCCATTGGAGTAACCAGAGTCAAGACACAGCAGCACACTCAGTGGAGTACTTGCATGCACAGGTTTCAGGAGTCAAGTGAAACTGGGGTGATGAGATGCCGTACGCGACATGGCGGTGTGCACCATCTCCTCCAGCGGCGATCATGATAGGCCCAGTTTCCCCATTGACAACCATGTAAACCAATGAATGGGTGCACGGTGGTCAACCACACCTTACGCCATGACAACTACCGCCAGCGGAATTATGTCACTTCCACTCCTTCATATCTGGATGGCAGGAGGCTGTCATTTTGCTAGCACCACGTACATATTACCTGGTCATGGGTGCCATTCAGGGCCTTCAGATCCCAGCCCTTAGATGCGTGCCCACATGAGTGTCTGCTCCTCACATCAGTCCAGAGGTATCACTGCATACATGCCCCTAAATTTGTACATACATCGTTTGTGTGTGCTGCCTACATATTGTACAGCAGTTATTCATGCAAAAAAATGTTTTGCATGTGTATGTGTGTCCCTCATAAATGGTCTTTACTCCCCTATAGGTACAGACCGAGCGAGGGCCCCATCTGTGTACAGACCTCTTGTTGATTTGGATACCATGGTGGAACGTCACATCATTGTCACCTACAGACTCAATCATAGAACAATCCAGGACCTTTGTGCTTTACTGGATCCTGTACTGAGACCGGGTAATCAGAATTAGCATGCCATCCCTACTGAAGTGCTAGTGCTCTCTGTACTCCATTTCTTTGCTATGGGCTCATTTCAGGTGACAGTGGGCATGGATGCAGGGTTCTCACAGCCAATGTTTAGCCTTGTCCTGTCCAAATTCCTGGATGCATTTGTACAACACATGCAGGCATATGTCAAGTTTCCCCAAAGGGCTGAACTCCCTGCTATCAAGTCTGAATTTTATGCCTTTGCTAATATTCCCCATGTGACAGGTGCCATCAATGGCACCCATATAGCTCTCATCCCCCCAGGAGTGAATGAACAGGTGTACAGTAACAGAAAGAACTTCCACTCAATGAATATACAATTGGTGTGTACTGCTGACCAGTACATCTCACATGTAAATCCAATGTTTCCAGGATCAGTTCATGATTCCTTTGTCCTGAGGAAGATCAGTGTGCCGCACATGATGGAACAACTACAAGGGGACAGAGGATGGCTCATAGGTGACTGTGTATGACACTGGATCAGTACATAGCTGACAAGCAGGCTGTACGCAAGTAATGGCAGTTTGATACAGTCCTGTTTCACCACCACACCCCCACAATGAAACAATGAACCACATCTCAATGTCGTGCCAACAGCACCACTGGGTACACCAACTTTAATATAACAAAAAATATGTAATGTCCAAATAATGCCATTGGCCAGTCCATGAGAAATACCCAGAACGGCCCAAATGGGCCGAACCTGACTCCCACATGTGCACAGGGTACTTCACCGTAAAGGGACATCAATTGGGCAGCCAGACACTTCAGGGAACATGGGCAGAGGGGTGGCAGGGTGGGGACTTATGTCTCGGAGGAGGGGGCTTAGGCTTACGTTTGGGAGGTGGAGGGGGTCTGGGTTTGCCCTTGGAAGGTGGGGGAGCGGGCTTGGACCGGGGGTGGCATATGGACCTGGAGCAGCATGGGGCTTCTTCCTCTGTGGGGAAGGGGCAAAGGAATGGGAAGGATGGACTGGGGCGGACTTAGACAAGGAAGGAGTGGACAGGGCAAGGAGATAGGCACATTTAGGAGCAAGATGGGATGGGCCAGTGGGTTCGAAAAGGTCAACACAGGACAGGAAATGTTTTTAGGGGCAGTTGGGATGGATATGGAGGAAGGTGTGGGAGTGGAGGTAGAGGGAGTGCTTGTAACAGGTGTAGGTGTGCTGGACGTGGATGCAGGTGCCTGTACAGTATGCTGATGTGTGGTGGATGTGTGTTGAGTGGGTGTCTGTGAACGTTTGAGTGTTTTGGAAGGAGGGGGGTGGACACAGTGGGACAAGACAGTCTGCCAGTGTAAATGGATGTTGTCTGGGTGTCTGCAGGTCTGGTGAGTGTGCTCCATGTGTCAGTCAGTGTCGTTGTGGTGAGTGCAGGTGTGGTGTCTGGGGTGGATGACTGGATGCCAGATGTCGTGGTGACTGCAAGAATGGGGTAGCAGGGGTGACTGAGGGTGTAGTGCATGTGGGTGCGCATGTCGAGGTGACAGACAGGGAGGCGGGAGAGGTGGACACACTGGGGGAAGTGGATGTTGTTGTGTGTGCCTTTGTATGTTGGCTGTGTATATGCATGTGGTGGGAAGTGTGGTGCTGGTGTTTCTCTGTGTGCTTCTTGTGTGTTGAGGTGTGTGCATGGCTGTCTGAACGTGTGCTTGGGATGAGTGATGGGACTGGGGTTCTGGAATGGGTAGAGGTGGTTGGAGGGGGGACGGCAAGACCAGGGACACTGGCTGCCATCAAAGAGGAGGCCAGAGCCTGAAAAGATCTCTGGAGGCCAGACATGGCACCATGAGTATCTTCCAAGTATGCATTGCACTGCTGCATCTGTGATGCTAGCCCCTCGATGGCATTCACAATGGTTGTCCGCCCTACAGAGATGGACCTCAGGAGGTCAATGGCCTCCTCCATGAGGGCAGCAGGGCTGACTGGGGCAGAGGATGTGGTGCCTGGGGTGAAGGAGACGCCCACCCTCCTGTGTGAGCAGGCATGGGCAACTGGGTGGGGAGTGACTGGAAGGGCGGTGATGGTATAGGGGTGGCAGAAGATGACACAAAATGGGTGGGCCCACTAGGGTCCGCCACCACCAGGGAGCTCCCATCGGAGGAAGTATCAGAGTCACTACCTCCAGTGGTAGTTGCCTCTCCTGTGTACTCCACTCGCCCTCCAACCCACTGGTCCCCTTGGCCTTGGTCGACTCTGCCTCCTTGGAACAGTGGGCCGCTGCATCCCCACTCGCCAGTGCCACTGCTCCCTCGCCAGATGATGCTGATGTACACAAAAAACACAAGAGCACAGGGGTGGGGAGACAAAACATGAGAGAAACTGTAAATACCAGAATGGAATGACATACTTGGTGCACACACACTCCCATCCAGCTTACACACCTATACGCAGCATCTACAACTATAATCTTGACTATACCCTGACTAGTGGCCACTACCCAAGCATAAAACTAATTTCCCACATGACACATAGACCTGATGAACTGTATGGACTACACACATGGGGGACCATGGCCATCTAATGCACCCACTAGTCCATTTGCCCACAAAAGACCCTACAGTACAGGAAGATCAATCCCCAAGGGCCTATTGTGACTGTTTAGACCTACCTCAAACCATTTCCGTGCCCATGGGGGGGCAAGACTGCTAGAAGACACCTATCACAATGGCTGGCACTAGACAGCATACATACCACAGCACCCAAACACATCCCTCAAAGTGTTATGAGCTGACATAGCTGACAAGCAGGCTGTACGCAAGTAATGGCAGTTTGATACAGTCCTGTTTCAACCACTTTTGCAGGTGATTTGCAGGTGATTTTGGCTACCCCAACTTGCAATGGCTCCTGATACCTGTGAGAAATCCCAGGATGGATGCAGAGAAGAATTATAATGAGGCCCATGGACGTACTAGGAGGGTGATTGAGCGCACTATAGGTCTCCTGAAGGCTAGATTTTTGTTGCCTCCATCTCTCTGAGGGATCCCTGTGCTATGGCCCTGACAAGGTGTGTAAAAAAGTGGTGGCCTGCTGCATGCTGCACAACGTGGCTGTGAGGAGAGCTATTCCCCTATTAGAGGAGGAGGGTGCTGTACATCCATACCTGCTACCTCTGAGAGGGGATGAGAGTGATGGTGAGGATGAAGAGGGGGAAGATGTCTACTCCGGGAACCAGCTGATCCAACAATACTTCCAGTGACTTTGAGGCACTGTTCACTGATGCTGTTGTCTGCATTGCATAATGTTGGTCTGACTCATTTGTTTTGGGATGTGGTGTCTGTAGTCAATGACATTGTTACCTGAAGACTAAGGTGGCATGTGCCATGGAAACAAACATGGTGTACATTTAGGTTTACTCCAGATGTTTTTATGCGTGGGGTACCATTCCTGCAATAAAGGTATGAATATGGAATTGACTGGCGAATGCATTCACACTTACATTTGAATGTTCATAAGGCAGGGGACATATGAATTGGTGTAAATGTGTTTTATTATTTATCACAATTGCATAGGTGCACTGTAAAGTGATAGGGAGTGGGCTCATGGTGGATGTCCATACCAGGTACATGGGCTCAGCGACTGGTGGCTTTAGGTATTGGTCCATATGTCCCTTGCAAGTTGTTATGTTGCTATTAGCGGGTGAGGATGGTTGCACAGTGGCACACTTGGGAGAGTGTTCAGGTCAAAGTTACTTCTTTGTGGGGGGGGGCTTGGTCTTGGCAGGTGTTCCAGTGCCATATCTGGGTCTGAGGGCACATTTGAGTGTCTGGTGCTGGGCTGCATGGGTAGGAGTGCTGGTCTCTTGTGTGTCCTCTGCCAGTGCCACCAGTCCAGTTCCCGCTGCAGACTTAGAGGGCAGGTACATCTCCTGGGCAGTGGTAGGGGCTTCCAAGTTTGTGGGGGTGTCGGGCTGGCTTGGGTAGTGGTGCTGCAGCACTGCAATAGTGGCCATGGTGGTATTGACTTGTTTCCAATGGTCCATGGTCTCTTGGTGTTGGGCTATCTGAAACCTTTGACTCTGCTCCAGGGTGGCCAGAATCTGGCCAATCCTGTCTTGGGTATGGTGGTATGCTCCCATAACCCCAGAGATCACCTCCTGGGCTGCAGCATTCATCCTTTGGCCACACCCCTGGGCCACTGATACCCTCCAACTGGGCCTAGCCCCCTGTGCATGTTTCCCCTGCACATGTCTGGCAGTCCCACTTTCACTGGGGCCATCATCATCCTGCCTTTTAGTTGGTGGTGACTCTGGCCTCTCTACATGTGGTCTGCCAGTCTGTGGCCTGGAGAAACTGGTGTATGGTCATTTGGCCTGAGCTGATGGTGGCTGCGTGGTAGGGGTGTCAGTAGTATCGTGGGTGGGGCTGCTGGAGGGTGACAGTCCAGGACTGTGTAACGGGCCAGAGTAATCCTCACTGTCCACACATCCCTCTGCAGTCTCCTGAGTGAGGCTTCTGTCTCCATGTGGGGCGCTGGCACTCCTTGGCCTTTCCGTCATGTATTTTACATGTGCTAATTTGAATAAGGATGCACAGCTCTGCCCTATTTTGTGCTGTTTATTCCCCTGTCAGGCCATGCAGGGACCTATTGTGGGGTTGTCCTTACATTTTGCATGGGATGTGGAGGTGCATTGTGGGTGCCGTAGTGCCATTGTGATTCCTTGCAGGGGTAGGTGGCTGTGCATAGGGGGAGGGATGTGGGCCTGATAGTGGGTTTGTGGGCATGTAGGGTGACTGGATGTAGTGATTGTGGCCTCGGTGGTGTAGTGGTCCTGGTGGTAGTTGGAGCGGTGGGGTGGTACATGCATTACAGGTGTGGTGGATATGAAGAAATTGGAGATGACTTACCCGAGTCCAGTCCTCCAGTGAGTCCAGTGAAGCCCTCAGGGTGCAGGATAGCCAGTACCTTCTACTCCCAGTTGGTATAGTCGGTAATAGGTGGGGGTCCTCCTCCAGTCCCCTGGACTGCAATGTTGTTCGTGGATGCCATTGACCGTACCTTTCTGCGAAGGTCGTTCCATCTCTTGTGGATGGCGTCCCTTGTGTGTGGATGGTTTCCCACTGTTTTGACCTTGTTTACAATCGTCTGCCCTAACTCCATCTTCCTGGCGATGGGTGTGTGCTTGACCTGTGCTCCGATGATTTGTGGCTCGGCCTTCAGTATTTCGTCCACCATTGTCCTTAGCTCCCTATCTGTGAAGCAGAGGTGCTTAGAGGGTGCCATGGTGTGTGTTGTTGGTGGTGTGTTGTAGGATTATTGGTGAGGGTGCTGTTGTGTGACTTGTGTGATGTTGAGTTCAGAGTATGCATGTTGTGTTGTCAATATATGTCATGCTATTGGTGTTGCAAAGGATTGTTGGGGTGTGTATGTGAGTGTTTTATAGTGTTGTGGATGTGTGTCAGGTGTGTGGGTTTCAAACTTGCCAATATGTGCATTTTTTGCTGTTGGGTCCCATTGCTGGACGTGGCGGTTCGTACCGCCAATGGTCGTTCGACATCCACTATCCACTATGGTGATTTGTGCATCATTATTTGGAGGGCGGAGGTTTTGTCTGCTTTCCAGTGGCGGGGTGGGGTGGACAGCTTGTATGTCATCAAGGGCCCTGGCGGTGGCTGGAGGTAGCAGAATTTTGGGAGGTTTCTGTTTTTGGCATCATCATATGGCGGTGTGCTTTTCACTGACAATGGGGGTCTTCTGTTCACTGTCACCACAGCGGATGGAGGTGTTTCCCGCCATGTTCATAATGACCACCTTAGTCACACAAGATAATAAACATGCAGACTAAATGACACATACTGTGCAATATAAGATGAGACAGTTGCGCAGGAAAATGAAAATGATGAGTAAGGGTTACGCACTATACTGATACAGAAAATATGAATTGTTGTTTAAAGAGTTCAACTCAGACTTTTTTGTGTGAGTTAATAGATCTCAAGGAGGAAACAACAGATGTTAAGTAAAAGAGATGGGAGAAACTGCATTACAGGAAAAATTATAAGATTTGTATGTAAATTCTGACAGCAAATGCATATTTCCTGATGCCATATTGTATCCTACGGGTAAATACCTGCATAATCTGTTGCATGTAGGAAGAGATAACATGGTTTATACATTTAAAAAACACAGAGAAAATACTAGATTCAGAAATTCTGCTGAAGACATATGTGCCAAGTGTCTGAAAGGTCAGAAAAACAATCAAGGTAGCTGTCTGTTTTCTGAAAAGGTTCAAGGCTATCCCACCTAGAAATCAGACAGTTGCCATGTTGTTGAGCAAGTTGACACCCAGATTTGTAATTTTAAATTCTATTGTGACTAATTGCTGCTCCAATTTAAAGAACAAGTTGTTGCAGATAATCTGCACAGCCTTCCAGATGAAACAAAGATTTCACTGTAGTTATTGTCCTCAATTTTGAGGTGTTGCGGAGAGAATGAATGGGATTTTCAAGAACAAATTGGCCACAATATTTGCTTCAATAGGTTTGAAATGCACTTCCTCTTATGCTAATGAGAATTAGAAGCACAGCTCACAAAAAGACTAGTTTATCATCCAAAAAATCATTATGGGGAGATCAAGGACATGCATATGTTCCTTCAGCTGCATTGTTTCAATGGCTAATGATATTGTGCTAGAATAATGCAAAGATCTGGCTTCTATAGAGAAATATGTTTCTTATCCAGTGAATGTGGCAACAGATGCAACAAAACCGAAATACCTAAGTTCAATTACAAAGCAGGTATCATATTGAAGGGCAGTTACAAAGCATAAATAGCAGCAACAAGAGGTAGTCCCTAATCCAATCAATTAAAAATTGCAGTTGAAAATCAATGTCACAAGAACCCCGGGGTAAAGAAAGATGTTTGTGGTATACATTTCAGACTATGATAATCAAGTTTCAAGAACAAGTTCAAATCCTAGTCCAGTTTCAAATTCCTTACAGGGCAAAGGAAGCTTGATAAAGACTGTTGCACAACAAGCAAAAGCTGAAAAAAATATTCCTAGGGAAATAATGTGTAAGAGAAAACATTGCAAACTAGGAAAGCCTGTAGGACAATTAAACTATGAAACTAGTGGAAGTGAATCTCCTGTTGCCAAAAGGTCAGCAAAGCAAAGAGTTCCAAACCTGAAAATATGTTTCACTTGTATGGGTATAGCCAGCCAAAGTGTTAGAAGAAGAAGAATCAGAATTAGAAAGCTACAAGTCAGTGACCTATAAGCAGTACAACATTTGAGTCAGAGAATGAAGCAGAGACAGAAGAAGAACTACCTTAAAAATAGAAAGGTTGATAAGACAAAGTTAAAGTGAGGAATAGACAGGAGAAAGACTCAACATCACAGACTAAATTGAATGTTTAAAACAAGCAAAGAAGAGTATTTCAATTTTTTATTTGATTATTGGTTTATAGAAATAAGAAGAAAAGAACCAACTTTGTAATTGTTTTAAAGAAACTTTTTGCTGCCTTTGAAAGTTTTTGGAAAACATGATTATTTTGGAGCCATACAATGAATTTCTAGTATCATTAGAAGATGGAGTGCAGCAAACACTGTGAATTATAGGTTTTGCGGCTATAGTAAAAAATATTGTTAGTTTTAATTGGGCTCTTGTGCTGTCTCCAGTGAAAGAGGCTTCTATGAAAGTTGAATTAACTATGGATGAAAATCAATAGAAACACAATATGATAGAGAATAAAGAGAAGTTAGTGGATTTCAAGATACTATCAAGACTAAAATTATATTAATTTAGTAATATCATGTGAGTCAATTATTGCTAAATTTGTACTTTTGTCCCTTCTTCAGCTGGAAAGGGTTCTCTGTATTCACAACTGCCTATTTCTTTCCCACTGCCTTGTACTGTGAATATTGATATGTTTAATATTGTTGAATTTATTCCTCCTTACCTGATGGAATTTTACAGAGGCTACCTAAAATAGAGGATAACAAAACTGTTAAATATGGTAATATATTGAAAGTGAGTGCAAAAATTATGCATTAAACTAAATCTACTACATGAGGTTATGTGTTTAGTTTGAATAAAGAAGAAAATCATGTATTAGAGAATACAATGAGAGAAGGGTAAAAATTGCTAGGGATAGCTGAAGCTATTATGGAACAGTTACAGAAAGGAGAAGAGTTTAGATTTGCAAACCTACATCCTAGGTTAAGGATGAAGCAGGAACAGAAAGGTGAATTTTGAAGGATAGTAAGGCAGAATTTGGAGGAGAAAGCGTATGCCAAAAAAGTTATGAGGTAAGAAGAAACTATACATTGGAAGGATAGCCAGTCCTCAGTGGGATTAAATATGTTTGTGGAAAGACTGCTTATTTTAATTTGCTACATAACTGATTTGGATCTTGTTATCATGATTTGTTGTTTCCTAGAGTCTATCATATGAATGAAAGAGATGATACAATGCTTGTGAACAGTGTGAATTAAGGCTTCAGTTAGATAGTTTAAAATAAAGAAGGTGACTTGATTCATTCCAGATGAGTGGCAACACATGATGTGAAGATTAGATGCTTGTCTACTTTGGTAGACAAGCTGGCTTTCAATACAGCTGCAGCATTAGCTCAAATGAATTCAGAAACGATTACTGTTCTTTAATGGTTATGCTGAAAAAATTAGTACTAGATTTTCTCCTGGCAAAGGAAGGCAGAGTTTCAAAGGTAACTAAGGCAATAAGGTGTTTATATTTCATATAATATTCCAGATAATGATAGGGTTATTCATTCTAATGTTACAAATATAACTAACATTTCAAACAAACTTTAACCTTTCAAAGAGCCTGGCTTTTGGGAAGCTGCAGTTTCCTGGTTTAGTGAGTTGGAAAACAGTTTTAGCAAGGTTGGTGAATGGTTAGATCAATTGGGTGAGGGTACATTAAGGTTGCTTTTAACACCTGTAACAATTATAATAGTGTGTGCTGTTATCTAGTTCCCTTTGTTAACATTTTTTGAGTATATAACTAAGAAGTATAGAAAGGCAAGTTAAGATTTGCTAAAAAGGAAAGATTCCAAGGATCATGAAATCCAGTATATCAAGAATCATGTCTACAACCAGCTGAAGATGGCAGAGAGAAATTCCAGAAAAAGCAGAATGTGATGCAGACTGAATTATTTACTGAATAATAAAACGTATTAACTTATTTAGGGGCATATGTACTATTCTTTCATGCCTCGCAATGCAACAAGCCAACTTGCTGCTCTGTTTTGTGCTGTGCTGTGCTGTGCTGAGTGATAGGGAAAGTCAAAATATGTGAAGTAGTTAACATTATAAAGAGTATGCCTGTCCTTTCCTAGCACTGATGCACTTTTGGCTGCCTAGCGCTAATGCAGGCACCCTTGCATCATGCTGCAAGGGTATCTGTGTTGTAAGCAGGATTGTGTGTTGTGTAGAAAAGGACAACTCCCTGCACAAAAACAATCTCGAGGGGCATGTTTCTCTTTCTACATGTGTTGTATCATGCAGCACACATAGAAAGAGGAGGAACTAGGAGAAATAAATATATATCTTCTTGTTGCACCTCTTGAGTACAGATCTTATGCAGCCTCAAGTCTAAAAGTGTTGGTAAATCAGGGAATGTGTCAGATGTCATGGGTGGATGTGTGGGAGCACCCACACTCCACCCATGAAATTTCTCCCTGCTGCAGACTAATGTAAGGCAGTGATTTACGTTGCCTTGCATTACTCTAGATTTATCAAGCCTTGTAGGGCCATGCAAGTAGGGCTTGCATGGTTTGATAAATCACTTTTAGGTTTCACATTGCCCTCGTGCCCCCCTTGCATGGACCAAGGGCGACACAAAACCTTGGTAAATCTGGCCATCAGTGATTATAGAATAATCAGAGGGAGAAGCTATTGTAGCTTTTTTCTAGACTAATACCTTTGTTCAATAAAGTATTGATGAATGATAATACTATTACTCAGGATCCAATACATAATTGCTGAATTAATACAATTATATTTGAACCACGTTTATGGAGTATGTAAGAATGTGTTTATTAGCAAATTTTAGTTAGGCCACATTCACGTGCAACTGCAAATGAAGACAAAAAGGATGCTGTTTGTATCATTCACTTCTGCTCTTCACCCTCTCATCTTGTTCCCTTGTGCATTTTTTTTCCTCACAAGCTCTGGAGAGTGAAGGAGAGCTGATCGAATGATTTAATTCCACTGTCATGAATACAAAACTTTGGATGAACTTTCTTTGTTGCTAACTATTGCAGTTCCAAGGTCCTTCTGCTTTATTTCTGCTGTGTAGACTGGGCCTACTCATCAGTATGAAGCATCATTGTAAGATGTTTCTTATTTTGTTTGAGTATCTTCAGATGGAAATAGCATGGAATGTTCTGGGTTATTTCCTTAAAATGGGTCACTGCTTCTCTAATAATGTAATTACATTTTCAATTCTGATTTGCCAAAGGAGTAAATACTTCATAACATGATGAGTTTGATGCTTCTCCAATTTGCTACATGAGAACTGCATATAAGAACCCCTTAATTCTTTGAGTGAGCCACATTTTTTTTAGACATTTTCCTTTCTTACTAGGGCTACTCTCTTGATTTTGCTTCCATTGGGACTTATAATGATCTCTGATTTTAAAAACGCTGTATAACTCTGCATTTAAAGCCTTCATTGTATTTATTCTGTACTGCTTGATTTTGAGATGTTTGTAATAAAGACATTTAACTTTCCCTGATTTAGAACTCAATTATTGAGTGGTTCCAACTATTTATATCTGTTACTCAGCCAAATTGATGTCGAGGAGGCTGCCTCCTTATGCAATATCAAACCTTGGGAGAACCATTTGAAGTAAAATTTTTGGTGATCTGAATTGTAAGGTTTCCTGAATACTGGGGTACAGTTTTGGTTAAACATTTTCTAAAATGATTGGAATGTTAATTTTTATGTACAACAATTTTTTGAAAAGAATGAAGAAATTAGTTGTATATAAGGTACATCTAAATTTCCGTGGACAAAAACAAACCTTCTTTTGATTAGTACAAAGTATTTCTTTATTTATTTTTTAAAGTGAAAATATTTACGTTTTGAAAGTAGTATTTATATCAGTGGATGAAATTAATAAATTGTCAAGGAAATGTTCTGAAAAAGGTATAAATTCTTATTACTATTATTAGCATCTTAAAATAAAAAGATACAAAGGTCAGTAATTCTTAAGCAAGAATCTTTAAAAAAGATATAATTACCTTTTCAGAAAAAACAAAAGAAAGAAAGAAAGAAAGAAAGAAAGAAGGAATTACAGAGAGGCAGGATTATAAAGATAGAACATTCTCATGAGTTTATATTCAGCGAAGAATTGGCAGCCAGATTAATAAACATAGGTCGTTCAAAGGAAACTTACAACAGCACTGGCAGAATACAGGATCTGATAAAGCTGAAATGTGCCTTGTGCTCTCCTCTGATAGAGAGCCTGATGCGATCACATCAGGTTCCACAAACAAAGGCTACACTAAATTAGTAATATGATAGAAGAAAAATTGTCATTGAGGCGAATTATGTTGAGTGTGGATGTGTTCCTTGTGAAAGAGCAAAATGCTGTCACTCAAAGTGAAGTTATCAAGTGGATTAAGAAGGCTGACCCACTGCCCAATGATGTATGCTGTAGTGAGAAGAAGCAGAATGTGAATGACAGAAGAACAGACCAATGGATGAACAGAGGTGGCAGAAAGACCCTTTATGTAGGTATATTAAACATTTAATTTTAGTGAAATCAAAAGGTCTTGACTAAAGCAAGGCATAAAAGGCAGACACAGAGGACATTTAGGGCCAGATGTAGCAAAGGGTTTTTCCCATTCTATGTCAATGGGAAACTGTGTTCGTACATATGGCCCTTAATTCCTGAAACATAATAATAACAAAAAGATTGCGCAATGCAAATATTTGCTGTTATGTATATGTTAATCTAAGAGTGTTAGAGTTAGTAAGCTTATTTAAAACAATCAGAAGTCACTGTCTGAAGTAGCACAGTGAAGATAATGTATTCACTTCTGTGACAGTCACACAACTGGACACAAAGTGGTGGATTGCCTCTTTTACATGCTTTAAGATGCAAATCCACATTTAAAAAATACACTCTAATATCTCTTTTTTAAATCATTTAATGACTGAACCTGCATTTATATTTCATAAAGTTTTAAGTTAAGTTATAGTTTCATTAAGGTTAACTGAATTGTGATATGTATTTACCATCTTGCTGTGGTAGTTTTTTGAAACATCAAGTGACTGCATGTAATATCAAAACTATTGCTTAGTTCTTAAATAAAAGTTAAGTAAGTACTTTTATATAAACATATACAATGAAAAGAAGTGGAGTAAAATTAATACCTCTGAGAATGGACATCTTGTAAAGATTAAAATCATGAAATGTAATGTAACTGTGGAGAAAATGGATGCAAAATAAAAAAACACAGAGTAAAGGTATGCTGACTAAAAATATGCAAAGTAATATCTAATAGGCTAGAAGAAAGGCTACATCACTTTGAAATTAATTTTGCACTCAATATTTAATTAATTAAAATGAATTAAATCAAATTAACATTATTTGTTTGAAAATGTATGCACATAAACACAACTAATGTGAGATGCTTATATTTATTTATTATGTATTAAACATTACAAATGTTATGTTTAGAATTCAAATGATTTTTTAACTAAATTAAGTTACATGTATTTTAAAACAAAAACTTTTACATATTTTATATTAAAATAATAATTTATAATTAAGTTTTCCAAAACATAACATTAAATTAATGTTTATTGGGTACATTTAAAACATCAATATAATTTAATTTATTGCAACAGTATTTTTTTGGGGATTCTATTTCAAATTCATCTCTTTGTCATTTTCTATGGGAGTGTATTGCAGTAGTTGGCCATGTGTGATGCTCGACCTTTTCCTGCTCCTTTTTGACTGTAGTACCTTTACACTCAGACATTTGTCTTCACCCCCTCTTTGAGGTGGTGGAGACATGTGAGTCTGCACTTTGTGTAACTTTACACTTGCATTATCTGAATGCCCAAAAGTAGTAAGAGTACATTTATCAGTAGTAAATCTACATGTGTAGATTTACCTTTGTGAATAGGTCCAATCAGTAGCAACTATGAGAACAAACATATGGGATAGACACCTACAAAACTGAACAACTCAGTTGCCTGTCACGTTTTGATGCAAGGTGTAAAATGTTCTATCTCAGAGGTCGTAGGCCATTGGCAACAGGTTCTGGGCTGTGTGAGATGTAGGCAGAACTGTTTTCTTGATTGCATCAATACCAGGAACAACATTTATTAAAAGACTTGTCTGTGCAGTTTCTACATACACCACTGATTATGCATTTGGAGAAGACAGAATAAGGTACTTCTGCCCCTTTACTAATGCAGAGATAGGTTGTTAATTTGCCATCTTTATCTTTGGCAGTGAAGCTGCATACATGGATATAGTCTAGTTCAAAATGAAACCTACAACATCCACCTCACAGAGGAAGTGGTAGAGCCCTGAAAGATCATAGTGTTACCTCAGAGACATAGTGAAAAGGCCATGGATGAATGTGGTGTTGAGGCCCATTTGGTTTTGATTGATATTATCAGATCCACCTAGGTGCCCCTTATTGTGTTAAAATCAAGAGGGTTAGGTAGTTTAGACTGAAGTAGTTGGAAATGATGGTAATCTTGTTGCATATCGACGTGAACTACCATAGGCTGAATGAGAGCATAAAAAGAAAAACTTCCTGTTGTAGCAGGGCACAGGTTTGCAGGATGCTGAGCAAGAGTAGAATGACAAGCTTGGGGGAGGCTATGAAGTACTGCTGATGGAACAAAGGATACTGATTGATCTCTAGGGCGATGGAAGATAGGTTTGATAGCTTAAGAGAAGAATAAATGTAAGAAATCCAGCTGCCTGAATATTTTTTTCACTTATATAAATCCTAACATGTAACCTCTGCTGTGCTCTGAGGACTTCCAACGAGGCTTTAGACATTGTGTGCTCTGTATAAATTTACATTTTCCCTGCATCTTTATTGAAGTTGGATTACTGTGCCACCGGTCATGGCACAATGAAAACATATGACGGGCAGCAAGGTACATTAGCATATTTGCAGTTATTGTAATAATACTACATGAGCCCTTCCTTGTTTCAATTCAGTTCAATTGTTGGATTGTGAAGTACGTTTTATTCACATGGTCTTGAAATATAGGACTGTGTCATAGACACACAGGGTAGTTAGTCACTTTAATATGCAGAAAATTAATAGTGCATGAGGTCAACATATGTATTTTAAGGTTGCAGTAAAGGTCAGTGGAACAAAAACCTTGAATTGCTGTCACTTAAAGTCAGATGGCCATGAAGAAAATATATTCATGCACACATCCAATACTCCAAATGGAATTTTCAAGTATCTTTATTTGAAAAAACAATCCTCCAATTCAGGCTGACCCAACCAACGTGTTTTGTTCCAAGTGCAAGGACTTCCTCAGGGCCTAAAAAACATACATATACATAAACATATCAAAATATATTGTACACACCTAACAAAATATTGTTCCTTAAAAATCAACCATTTTATAACAATTCTATCATTTTCATATAAAAGGTTTTGTTAATCTATATACAGTATATATAATCACCAATCTGATTGCCCAACATCTTGATTCCAACTGTAATCAAAAATACCACTGCATTGTCCCTTCTTGACCATCTCCATTTAAAATATTTAATGACAGCGCTTTCAAAACATAATTAAACTTAACTTGATGGGCTTCTCTCATCGCCATTCCACCATGGAACTTGCATTCATACAATTCTTTTCCAAAGAACACAAAAACACAAAAGAATTACTTACAAGATGCAGTTTCTTTATGATTGAAAGTGTAACTTGATCATTTTTTTTTCTTGATGAGTATTATTACTGTTAAGTAAACAAAGAGACATTCCCTCATTATGATGTTCCCAACAACTATATTATTCACCATAATTTCTATATTTAGCTAAAGTAGAAACATTTTTGTGTGATATAATATTACCAACATCATATTATCCGTTCATAAAATTATACATAGTCTCATTGTGTCATACTGTCATATCCTTCATGAACAAATAACCATCAGTATATAATTTCCCATTGAACCTAACCACTTCCATTCAAAGTTTTTAAGCTTAAGTATCATCATATTTGCTCATAGTCATCACCTACACAAAATACAGGGCAAGCTCTGCGAATGTGGAATGCCATCTTGTAAAGTGCATGTTGCCAAAACCACGCCTTTGGAAGCTCCAAAATTAGAAATATACCCGGCAGAGACTGTCATCCCGACCTTAAACCTGTTGGTACCGAATATATAACCTGGTCTCATTGCATCTAACATGTCATTGGGTACTCCCAAATTACAAACATACCCCACACAGACTGTATCCCCGATCTTAAACTTATTGGTACTGAATTTATGACGTGGTCACATTGCATCAAACATGTATGTCCTTCACAAAGTGTTTTAAATTTTTTACCTTCTATGCGTGACTGTACATCGAACTTTACAGCTTCTAACAAAGGTATTGCAGTTTAAGTATCATGCTCTCCACTCATTACCACCAAATACAAACCATGCCACAGTTGGAAGCCATCCTGTAAAATGCATGTTGCCCTCAACCTCATTTCAGGAGCTCATACATTGCACATAAACCATGTTCCCCATCTTGGACTTGCATGCTGATACCATAATTATACCCAGTTTGATTGTGCAAAACAGACCAAACAAATGCATCTTGTTGGAGAAAAATTAACATGGAGCACCTCACATTATCCCAACACCAAACATATGGTGTGCATGTACCTATCTATAATATAGCATTTCCAACTTATATCCCAGAACATGCACATTCTTAATATCCTAACTTGTGGCATTGCTTCAGTTGTTGGGCAAACAAATTTGTAGCAAGAGTGGTTTCTCATTGTGCTAGCAGGAAACCAATATTGTTTACAGCAGCTCCATTTAAAGCCTGCATTCAATCAGATTCATCAAGAGCACCTGCGCTCACAAGACCAGCATGTATTCATTAGCAACTCTGAGCGCCATCTTGGTATTCACATCTAAGTATCTGTATACCACTCTTAGCACCTGTCAACCTCAATATGATGTGTAATCTATATCGAAATCTTAATTAAACATATTCTTCGTACCAATTCTACCTTTCTCCAATTCATACCTCTATTTCAAACCCACATTACATCAGATTCATAAGTAACATCTGAACTCACAAGACCGATATGCATCCATTAGCAGCTTTGAGTGTCATCTTGGTGTTTCCACCTATGTATCTGTATAGCAGTCTAAGTCCCTATCAACATCAATAATTTATCCAATATAAATCTTAACCTATGCTAAAATCAATGAATTGTAAACTTCGTATCCATTATATCTTACTGTAATCTGCCACCTATTACACGTCCAGTCCTTTTTCTTTTTCTGACCATTTGGCCATGTGCAGATGTTGTCTCCAAGTCTGCCCTCTCTCCGTGTCCTACTTTGCTAAATCACCGCTTCACACTATACCACATGGACACCATCTTGAATGTGCATTTGGTGTCTGTGGTAAGGCATATAGTCCAAACTCTGTTCTCATTTGATGCACACGATCACAAATTAAAAACTCCTTAATTAACTCTCAATATAACGATATGTAAATATTTCCCACTTAGACAATACCATTCCCCCATAATATCCTAAGGGTCAAAGCCACCAGAACATTCTAATTCAAGTACAAGTGTCTATGCATTTAGTTTATACCAGTACCCAGTGGCCCGCTCCAAAATTAAACACACCAGAAATTCCATACCAAATACCGTTTCTTAATAGTTAAAATCTAATATGAATGACCCAGCTCTGAAACAGGAGGTGAATTAAAACCTGTAGTCTGAAACATTTTTAGTATAATCTCCGTGGAGTATCTCAATTGATTTACAATAATCCATCAACTGCCCCAGTCCCCTAAAGGTTTAATTCATTCAAAATACTTGTTTGAGCTACACTTAAGCCATAAAGTTGCATCAAAACAGTGCAGTCTTCCATAAAATAAAACCAATAAAATCTTTAAAATATAATTACATATTACAAAATTATCAATAAATAGAATGCATTCTTAAAGTACTTAGAATAAAATTCAAGACAATCATAATCACACTTTTGTTGCCCAATCCCTGCAGATGAGCAAAGGCAGCTATATGGGATCTAAAACTAGCTTCCTGTAATACTGGGTGCAAAAACCACATTCTCTTGCGCAAATAAAATGTGCAAAACAGAGTGAGGTGAAGTGTAGATTTCTCAGCCGGGGTTTCACAATGGCAAGGGGGCTACCTTAAAAACCACATCCCTCTATAAGGGAAAGTTAGTAAAAAGTTACTGTTTTGAGTCGGAATATCACCAGTAAAAACTTGTGTCTCTCATTTCCTATATCTTGCAAATAAAGTGGTGGGTGTGCTAACAGAGTCCCAATTACATCTTCCCCTCCCTCACAGCCAATTCGCATACGTGTCCTGTGCAGCTGTTTCAAAAAAAGCTTCTTCACTTTGCCCACTCAGCGGACTGTCTGGAATATAATAAAACGTTGGCATCCCCAGCCTCTCAAATCTCTTCCTGACATAATCCAACCAGGGAATCTCTAAAGCATTCTCCATCTTCATACAATCTGTCAGGATAAGTCTACTCAGATGGGCCTCCGGGTTCTTCTAAATTCACGTCCATAATAAAAGTGCATGTAGTTTAATAAAATCCTCTAAGAAGCTCAACCCCACTTCATCATGATGAAATTATATTGCTGTAGACTGTGGAACTGCCAGCAGCCTTTGTACAAACTTGTTTTGTACAGTCTGCAAAGAAGTGCAATTAGTGCAACCCCAAATACCGGCACCAAACGAGGCGATAGACAAATCTGTACTCTTATATATACAGAGTGACTCCCTTACAGGTTTGTGGCCCAACCTTTTTGGAAACCTAAAGACTGCATCTATTGACCTCCAGCTAAAATCAGTATTGAATGGAATACCTAAATACTTAAAATGAGGGATTTTCTCAATTTCGTCTTTGTCAGTTTGGGTCCATGTTTCATTATAAATGACATAGGCCCTCAATACAACCCTGGCGGTTGGCGGAGAAGCGGAGGTCTTACCGCCAACAGGCTGGCGGTAAAATTTTTGGAATTATGACCATGGCGGTTACCACCATGGTCATCCGCCACTTCTCCGATCCGACCGCCAGGGGGGAGACGACCGCTGGGCTGGAGAACTGGGTCTCCAGCCCGGCGGTCATCACAATACCACCGGCGATATCATGACCCGGCTGACCACCATGGATTTCATGAGGTTAGGAACCGCCATGAAATCCATGGCGGTGAGCACTATCAGTGCCAGGGAATTCATTCCCTGGCACTGATAGGGGTCTCCCCCACCCCCCACCCCCACCCGAGTCCTTCCCCTACACCCCCCACCACCCCTGCCACCCCCAAAGGTGGCAGAACCCCCTCCCCACCCCGACCCCCAACATTACATTACACATTCACACCCGACACGCACGCAGGCACCCCCAACTCACATACCCTCACACACACCAACATACATGCCAACAGCCGCACACACAGTCATACGCACACACCCACATTCAGACATACACGCACACATCCATACAGACATACATACAGACAGACATGCACTCATTTCCAAACACACAACACCCCCATATGCATACACGCACTCACACACCCCCTCTACATACACACACGCACACCCCCATGCACGCACACAACACACAACACCCCCCACCCCCTCCCCTGACGGATGATCAACTTACCTGATCCGTTGATCCTCCGGGAGGGGACTGGATCCATGGGGCCAGCTCCACCGCCAGCACCCCTTCAACAGAACACTGCCACGCCGAATCACAGAACGTGATTCGGTGGGCGGTGTTCTGTTGACAGGGCGGTGGAGGTGGAGAAACCTCCACTTCCCCGCCGACCGCCAGTATGGCTGCTGGCGGCTCTCCATCTGGAAAAGGACGGAGGCCTGCCAGCGGTCATAATGCGCCGAGCGGAAAACCGCCTGCACTGGCGGTCTTCAGCACGGAGGTCCCTCGGCGGTCTTGTAAAAAGACCGCCGAGGTTGTAATGACAACCTTAGTGTCTCATTGGCTAGGCCTAGATTATCCATAAAAGAGTGAAAGACATTTAATAGAGACTGTAGGCCATAAGCTGTCCGCGATATAAGAACAGCGTCATCTAAGTAGAGTAAAACCAGTATTTTCTGGGAGCTGGGCTTAGGGATGTCTTTTCCAGCCCCAAACAAGTGATCTCCAAAGGCACTGACATAGATAAAGAAAATATATGGTGCCAGGACACAACCCTGTCTTACCCCAGAGGCTGTTGGGAAATCTTCTGTGAGGTCTCCATGCCCTGTCTAGTGAACGCTGGCTGTAGAATGCATGTGCAGTCTTTACAACAGGGAGTTAAATGCACTATCTGTGCCTAATTGTGACATTATCCCCCACAGCCTAGAGCTGTCCACTGAGTTGAATCAGCAAGTCAAGCCCATAAAAGCAAAGTGCACACTGCCTCTTTTAACCTTGGTATACTATGGACTATAAGAAACAAGTTCAAGGCCTGATTGTCTGTTCCAAGACCTGGGCGAAACCTAAACTGTAGGTCTGAGAGCCAACGATTCTGTACAGCCCAGCTTTCCTATTTGGCCAATATGACCCTTCTCAGAATCTTGACTATACTGTCCAAAAGCGTAATTGGCCAGTAGCATTGAGGTTGACTTTTGTCTCCCTTTTTAAAAATGGGGATGATCGTGGCCTCCTCCCACGTTTGTACCAAGGGACTACAGATAGCACTTCTCAACACATTGCTTACTAAAGGACCCCAAAACTGCGGCTTAGATTTAAAAACATCAATGGGGATTCGATCCAGACCTGGGGCCTTCTTGGAAGGGCAGCTATCAATTGCTAAAATAACATCAGCTACCTTAATCGATCTACTCAGTTCCACATTGGTAGAATGGTCTATAACGCCTACAGCCTAATCAGCAGGAATATCAGGCTGCTCCTTGGGTCCAAAACTGGTTGGGAAATAGGCCAACCAATCCTCTTTGGAAACCACACACTCAACTTTAAAGAATTTATCTCCCAAAAGTGTCAGGGAATTCATGATTTGCCAGAACTCCTGTGAGTCATTACTCTCTCTGACAATTCTCACGTCCTTCCAAGCCTTTTCTTTTATCTCAGACTTCCTTCCTAGGGTTACTTCTTTATAGGTTTTCATGGACTCTATTATACGAAGCCTATCCAGGGTGTATTTCTTCAATGCCAACTTTAATGCTTGATGGGCTTTAGTGCGAGTGCCATCAAACCACCTTGGGCTGGTCCTCACGTCTCTGGGTGTTCTAGTCAATTTGTCTGCCACATATTCTTTGAGGGAAGTGAAAGCCTTAATACCATTATGGGGGCAAAGATCCTCCTGAAGGATCTGATTGATTTTAGATTGCTTATGTGCAAGTAGATCATTATGAAAAGCCTCCTTATCTATTTTCTCCCAAAGAATACTTATCCCTTTATGCCTAATGAAACTAATGGCAAATTGCCAGGTTTTTGATTGAGCACAAGATAAAAGTGAATTTTTAAGCTCCAGCAATAAAGGGTTGTGGTCGCTTATACATGAGCTTACCAAAACCAGTAGTAGCTTCTTTGAAATTAAAATGTGAGCTATAAATGAACTTGCTCCCAGACCAATAAATGAAGGGATCTGAGTAGCCCCTCAAAGTCCCATGTTCTTGTGCAAATACGAGGTCATTAGCAAGGGATGCTCTACCTAGTACTTTACCATAAGGGGTGTGTTTAAAATGTGTAATGAGGTTATCAAATTCATCACAAATGCCATGTATTGTAGAGGAACAATTACAGCAAAGTTCAATATTAAAATCGCCCACCCACATAATCAAAACCTCCTTTCTAATGTCACTCAGGGTCTTGTGTAAAGTGTCCTTCAGCCCTTCAATAATCTTTGTTACTGCGAGGTCAACTACATTATGGTAATAATTGACCAATATCAAATCAAAAGGTTTATTATGTGAGAACAAAAGTAACTGATAATGCGGGGAGGTAGTCAGTTCTGATACTTTAGCCACCACTAACGAAGTAGCAATATATGTCACCAAGCCACCTTTAGCATGACCTGAATTGGATGGAATGGTCAACACATAGCAAGCAATAAAACCATTTAAATGCAGGGGTCCTGCAACCATCTCTATTGACAACAGATAGCTTGATAACAGCTCACCAAATTGAACTAATCTGGAGTCTCCAATTTCGTAAGCAAACATGCCATGTTCCAATAAATTAATTCAAAAGCCCCCCTCTCACTGCAGGTCTTCTCTTAGTAGCTGACAAGATGAGGCTTCCTGTGATCACTGTCCACCAACTGAGTACAAAGTGGAATGGCTACCTTTAGTGCCTAGTGGTGCCCCTCAGAGAGGTAGTCAGTCCATCTGCTCTAGAGAGGCCAGTGCAGAAAACCTATTAAATTGGTAGGAACAGCAATATATGTGGATGATTACCCATCCCATCCTGCATTGGTCCCTGATGAACAAATTGACTGCCAACGGGACCCAGTCTCAGTGTTGTATAGGTAAAAGAAGCCCAAAGGAAGAGCTCTAATACCCCTGCATATCAGAGCAAGAATGACTAAGTGAATATAACAAGGACTGAATTAGACATTTTAAAATTCACAATTATGCATTCAACATGTGAAGCTTTTCGTGCTGGGCCAATCCAGGAAACCCTTCTAGTGGAAATAATATCTCTAGAAAAATCATGGACCCAACCAGAGTACTTCTGTATCCAATATGAGACCTTGTTTATGAGGGATGCATGCGTCTCTTGGGGGAGCAATGGGCAGGAGTGGAATATTGTATAATATCATGTCATAAGGAGTACACTCTGGCGGAATGTGGTGCCTAATATCAATTTGTCCAGATCTGGAGGCGATGTTCTCTGGGACCGACTCCTTGCTCACTGAAACCTTATTCAATGACCTTAGACCTTGTGGCCAAGCCTCAGATGCCGATGTTGAAGGATCATTGGACGTTTGCCAATTAGAGCCCACATGGATTCCAATATTAGCACTAGAGGTCCTGTCCTTAACGTCCGGCTGAATACACCCGGAGAGCTGACATGTGATACTACTCTGAGAGACTGGCGGGAGCTCAGTAACTACTTCCTGCACCAAATGTGGACATCTGGTTATAGCATGAGGGCTAGAGGAACACATATCATGAGGTTGTGAGCCCTCTCCCAAACATGCCTCAAATCACTGAGCTTCTTAAGTTCTAGTTCAATTAGTTCCAAATGCTCTACAAGTGGTTTTAATTTGGAGTCCAATGCAGCATTTATAACATCTTTTATCATATCTTTCAGAGTATCCTGGGCAATAGCCGGCACTGGCTCATTTCCCTTGGATGACACCTTCTGCTTTGGGGTCTGAGTGATGTTAATCCTTTGTTGTCTTAGGGGAAAGGAAAGTTTGGATGAGGCTGAGAGGCAGTGTTCTGCCAACTCAATTTCTTTACTAATAATGCCAATCACCTGTGATTAAAAATTATCCATGCTTGTTTCCTGAGGTCCTGGTGTTGGGGACACACCCTTACGCTTCTCTGCTTGAGCCTTTGGCATGTTATAATTGCAATCCACTGATGAGCAATGCAAAAGAAAAAGAAAGAATCTGTACTGCTTCATAAACAACTTGTGTAAAGCCTGTACAGACAAAAAGAGTGGCCTTGCCCATCCTTGACCGTCTGTGGACAGGCACAGATGTGTCCTCTCTTGGCCCGGTTTTTACCTGTGGATGCGCTCAGGCCCATCCCACGCACTGGGACCATTGAGCTGCTCTTATGCTTCTCCGGGCGTGTGTCAGGGCAGCCCTCCTGCCGCGATGATGGCTGGGGTTTGAAGTTTGAGGCTCCCTCCAATACTCAATGCAAACATTCCATGCAGCGGGATCAGCAGGTTGCTCTGGGTGCGTGTGGTGTCAGGGCAGCCCACCTGCCACGATGGGGATACTGTTCTCAACCTTCTTATCCATTTTGCTTCATTCTGTGTAAGGCCTAGCTCATGGTCACCCCCTCTGTGAATAGGATGTATTTTGTGTATGCCATAGACGGTAAAGCTCAGATCCATTGAATGTTTCGCCTTCTTATGTTGAAAAATTGGGCTTCTAGTGTCACTGTTTCTGATGGCTTCCTGATGTTTCTATATTCTTACTTTCAACATTCTGATACTACTGCCCACAAAAATTCCGGTGACCCCTGTATGCCAGAAGAGGGCCATTGTGATCTCAGCCATGTGAAGTGGACAGTGTGGAAAGTAGCAGGCCTGCACTGTTGTGGTGACCCCATATGATAGAAAGAGGCACCAGTGAACCTAACTGGGCCGGAGTGTGAGACTTTTTTTAGGGTGGCAGCCCCAAAGAGTCTACGCACAAAGGAGAGCCATGCAGCAATCCTGTATGTCAGAAGAGGCTGCCTCTATTACTGTGACCAACTGTTGGAGCCATAGCCCAGACAAACGGATTATTGAAGTGACCTGCAGGTCTAGCCCACAAACTGCACCTGATTGTTTTCCTGAGGATCACAGGATGTCACTGAGAACATTGCACCCTCGCCCAGGCTCAACACTACCCTTCCCATTTGATAGGGGGAAGTGCAACTCACCTTTTATATTTTTGGAGCTGGAGCAGCTTTGATTGTTGGAAACCTACCAGAGGCTCTGCTCATCAGGGTGCTGCTGTGCCCATCGCAAAAGACCTGTACAGATACAGAGATATACAGTACGTGGGAGCACCTGAGGAGAGGGTACTTACTGCACCGTTGAACTCTGTCACAACATTCGAGTTGGTAAGACTGACACCAGGTCTGTGGGCCCCCGGAGATTCACTGTTGATGTTTCTGTGGCACCAGAGACAATTTTGACTGAAAGATTGAGGAGTGAAAAGGAAACTCTTGAGTAATAGTTTGCATTCCTTCATCCGACCACCAGTGAATGGGGAATAACCCTGGACTCATTACACTAAGGCAATGGGGCAGGGGGTTCATGCTTTGGCCTCTAGGGGGATAGTGTTGTTGCCTCTGACTGTCATATTCTTTTGCATGTTTAGACTTAGCAATGAAATACTAAATTTTCTTATAAAAGGAAGTATTTGGCTGGACAGTGATTTATTGTTTGTGCTGTTTACACTTTGAGTTATGAGATGTGTTCGCTTACCATTGTCTACATCCCCTCTCCCAAGGGAGACTTTAATGCTTGACCACAGGCACCACTGGGAGTCAAGTGTAGAAGGGGTACTTGACCCAGTTAAGCAGGATCCATAGTCGGTCAGGCAGCAGAACATCTGGAGTAAAAGGCCTCAACCACCATGGTTCAGACTAGTAGCCCCTGCATGCAACATGGCCCTCCGAAAGGGGTTCTGACATAGTCTCTACTAATTGTACCTAATCAGTCCTCAGACAACTGTAGTAATAATCACATACAACATTTTAGCAGTGCAGATGATGAAGTGCCTCCAAGGACGTTTAGAAATAACATCCACAGCAAAAAGTGCAGTTTGGTGCCAAGGCTCCAATAAACAAACATGGATTATACCTCAAACATTATGTTAATAAATATATTACAGAATTGCAGTAAATGTGTTGAAATCATCAATATACCACTGTCTGAAAAATCAGACATTTTGCCGTGAAATACAGCAGTGCAGTTTTCTGTTTATGAGCACATTTCCAAAACGATACACTTGTCATTTTCATTTAAAAGAAGAGTGTATTGGTTTCCAAACATTAGTGGGACATTTTCACCAACCATTCAAATGTACTAATATAACATATGGATAGATTTGCTGCAACTGGGAATTAATGTTTGCATTGTTCAGCATTTCATCCATCATCTGGTCTTTTTGCTTTTGTCTCACTAAGTCAGAAGGGTATGGATCCCCTGCTCATTGCTAGCCTGGCTGATGAGGGGTGTGTGACAGACCGAACAAGATGAGGACAACTAAAACAAGAAGTTATGGTGCTCAGGTAAGTGTTTATTGTTTTCTAAACAAAAAGGATAAATCAAGTGAAAGTTCGTTCTGTTGTTGCTCTTAGTCTCTCGCGAAGTTCTTCTTGTCACTGATGTGTTTTCCCCTTTTCTTCTCTTTAGGTGGAGGTACTGTCAGTCTCGCGGACGTCCCATGAGGATATCGGAAAGGGAAATAAGGAAAACGAGGGTAAGTGGGACGTTAAGAGATACGTCTTTCTTATTAAATTTATCAGACTGGGGTGGATAACAGAGGGGAGGGGGTGGTGTCTGTGCGGAATAGAGGGAAGTGCTTATTACTAATTTTACTAGCGTGTTATTGTGTCCCTAGTGCTTCTTTTGTGCCCTCCCACCTCTTTTCCCCATTCACCCTCTACCCCTTCCCTAGTTTCCTTCCCCAGTCCCCTTCCCTGCCGTGCACCCTTTATTTGTCCAGAAGGTCCGTACCTTCGTGAGCCACGACCCTCCGGGGCCGTGGCGGGCGTTGAGGTGGTCCTCGCTGAGGTAGGGGTCGATACGGCTTCCTGGTTCCAGCTCTCCGTCCTCCAGGTGGTATTCCTTCTCTTGGTCTCTCGCCGCGCTTGCCGTCGGGTCCCTTGCCTCGGTCTCCCTTCGTTCGCCGTCGTCTCCGTCTTCTTCTCCGTTGTCTCCGGTCTCTTCCTCCTTTCTCCTCCTCGCCGGCTCCACCGGCTTTTCATTCGCGACGCCGTCCCTCTCTGGCCAATCCGGGGTCTGGAAACCTATCCAGGTTTCCCCGGCAACGTCCTGACGCCGGCCTCGCTCGGGACGCGTTTCCCCGGTAACAGGGAAACGCGGAGATGACGTGTCAGAGGAGTCCGACACGTCAACTCCGGCCTCCCGTCTTGCGGTGATCGGGTTTACCCCGTCACATACCCCTTCCCAAGACAGGTCCTGTTCCAGGACCGAATCGGAAACCGGGAAGCGAGAGAGATAATCGGCAGGGACTTGCGAACTCCCAGGAACATGTCGGACCTGAAAGGAGAATGGTTGAAGTTCAAGGAACCACCTGAGAATCCGGGCATTCGTATCTTTATGAGTGGCAAGCCAAGTGAGGGGGGCGTGATCCGTAAAAAGTACAAAAGGCCGGCCCAACAGGTAATACTGTAGACAATCCACGGCCCATTTAATGGCCAAACACTCCCTTTCTATTATGGGGAAACGACGTTCCCGAAGACCCAGTTTGCGGCTGATATACACAACGGGATGATCGAGTCCCTCCGTTCCCGGCTGTGTCAGAACCCCCCCGAGTCCCACATCGGAGGCATCAGTGTAAAGGTGAAAGGGTTTTGAAAAATCCGGGCATAACAATATGGGTTCTTTGGTTAAAGAGTTCCTCAAGCGTTCAAAACTGGAAGTTTGAATAGCAGAGAAAGGTAATAGCTGATTTGGATGAGATTTGGACAGAAGATCTGTAAGGGGAGCGGCTAGAGTGGAATAGTGAGGTATGAAACGCCGATAATATCCTACTAGGCCTAAGAAAGAGCGTAAGTCTTTTTTAGTTTTCGGGAGAGGGGCATGTAAGATCGCGTCCACCTTCTGGGCTTGGGGTTGAAGTGTTCCCTGACTGATTCTGTATCCCAGATATGAAATGTCGGTTTTCCCGATAACACATTTCTTGGGATTGGCTGTCAACCCAGCCTCGGTGAGTGCATTAAAAACTTGGCTTAGATGGTCCAGATGGTTTACCCAGGTATCGCTAAAAACAACTACATCATCCAGGTAGGCTGCTGAAAAAGCAGGGTATGGTTTTAATATGTTATCCATTAACCTTTGGAAAGTGGCCGGTGCCCCATGTAGCCCAAAAGGTAATACAGTAAAATGATACAGCCCGGACTGGGTAGAAAATGCCGTTTTTTCTTTATCTTCGGGGGCTAAGGGTATCTGCCAATATCCTTTGGTTAAATCTATTGTGGACATATATTTCGCCTTTCCTAGTTTCTCTAGGACATCGTCCACCCTAGGGATTGGATACGTGTCAAATAATGAGTTCTCATTAAGTTTCCGGAAGTCTATGCAGAACCTGACCGTACCGTCAGGTTTTGGTACAAGAACTACGGGTGAACACCAGGGACTGGTAGAGGGCTCTATTACTCCTAGGGTCAACATTTTCTGTATTTCATTTTCTATAACCTGCTTCCTTGCTGCTGGGATGCGATATGGTCTGACCCGAACTACTGTGTCGGGTTTTGTTCGTATCTTATGTCGGATTAGTGTGGTTCTACCGGGGTCTTCTGAAAACAATTGGTGATATTGCTGTAACAAGCGGTATACCTGCCTCTTTTCCGCTTCCGTTAATGCTTCGTCTATAGTGGGTAGGGTTGTCCCCTTGGCTAGGGTGGTAGGGCAAAATTCAATCTTCAATTCCTTACTCGGGTACAGAAGGCTAACTATTCTTGGGGTAGTGTTGGGTGTCTCGGGTGTCTCCCACTTCTTTAAAAGATTGACATGATATATTTGGGTTTTCCTGGGGTTGGTTGTTATTTCCACTAGGTAAGTTACAGGGGAGACGGCCCGGATGATTCTATGGGGGCCTTGCCATTTCGCCAGCAATTTATGTTCGGATGTGGGTCGCATGATTAAGACCTGTTCATCGGGTTGGAAAACTCTTAACTTACTCCCCTTATCATAATAATGCTTTTGGGTTCTTTGAGCCTGTTCCATATTGTCTTTTACTTCGTCCCATAATCCCTGTAAATGCGTTCTCAAGTTATGAGCATACTCCAACAAAGGAGTCCCTCCCTCCATGGCTTCTTCCTCCCAGGCCTCTACCGCCATGTCCAGAAGGGAACGTGGTTGTCGCCCGAACACTAGCTCGAATGGGCTATGCCCCGTGGAAGCCTGTTCGTGCGTTCGGATCGCGTATAACACCAACGGTAATTTCTGATCCCAGTCTCTCCCTGTGTCGTGCACAATCTTTCGAAGTAACGTTTTGATCGTACGATTATATCGTTCGACCAAACCATCGGTTTGAGGATGATAAACGGATGTTTTGATCTGAGATATGTCTAACGTTTTACACACTTGTTTCATCAAGGTGGACGTAAAGGGAGTGCCCTGATCTGTGAGTATTTCCTGAGGGAAACCAAGACGCGAAAACACCGTTATCATCGCCTGGGCTACGGTCTTTGTTGTCATACTGGTTAGGGGAATAGCCTCTGGGTATCGGGTAGCATAATCAACTATGACCAGTATGTAAGTGTGTCCTTTTGAAGAAGGAACCAAGGGTCCAACCAAATCCATCCCTATCCGTCTAAACGGAACATCTATGATGGGGAGGGGTATGAGTGGTGCTTTTTTTGGTTTACCTGGTTCCGTCAGTTGACACCTGGGACATTGCGCACAATATTTTCTTATGTTGGCAAAAACACCAGGCCAGTAAAATCGTCTGAGGAGATATTCTTCCGTTTTGTCTCTCCCAAAGTGTCCCCCTCCCGGATGATTATGAGCGAGCGTAAGGATGTGATCCCTATAGTATTCAGGTACTATGAGTTGTTTTCTTTTTTCCCCGGTACGTGTGGTGTTTACTCGGTACAGGAGATTATTTTTGATTAGGAAGTAGGGACCCACCTCATCCATTTCCTCTGACACTGCGGTTCTCCAGGCGTGAGATAGGGAGGGATCTTCTCTCTGTTGTTGAGCAAAACTGACAGGTGCCTCGTGGAATTCTGCTACCACTCCTCTTATAGTGTCCTGACTAGTATTATTTCGGAACTGTTCTCTTTCTATTCTTTTGTCCCTTCGGGTCAGTTTTCTACGGGTTATTGGACATTCAATTGGACTTCCTGAAAACGGGGCTTCACCCCACCAGTCCTGTGAGATTTTAGAGTCTCTAACCTGATCCAATAGTTCTTGAAAGTGAAGGTAATCTGTTCCCACGATACAATCCTCGATCAATTTTGGCATTATCCCCATCGGGAGGCTATCCCGGTAGGGCCCCCATTCTATCTGAAGTATTTTTAACGGATATTGCTCCTTGTCCCCGTGAACACAACAAATATGTACCCACTGTCTCGTTTCGGAACCCAGAGTGGTTATCAGGTCTTCCCTTATTACAGACTGGCTGCACCCGGAGTCGACGAGGGCACACACATACCGTCCATTGATTTTTACAGTCTGCTTGAACTTGTGGTTACCTTTCCCTGTACATAGGACCCTACGCCTGGTAACCCCTATTTCCATCGGCTCACCTCCCTCGTGTTTCTGAGGACACATACGGGCGATATGTCCCCATTCTCCGCAGTGGTAACATTGGGGTCCCTGTATAGGGGGGCCTTCCGGGATTCTACGGGAAACGGTATTGTCCAGTGGATTCTTTGGGAGCGTTTTTACAGGTGGCAAGACTGATTTTATATTGGGCCGTGGTGGTATATTTCTTATGTCGGAGGAGCGATGATACGCGCAGGCCAAATCAATTGCTGTGTTAGTGTCTACTTTTGGATGCTGTCGTATCCAGTGTTTTGTGGCTAAGGGTAGAGCATCCAAGTACTGTTCCAGTATAATTATTTGTATCACTTCTTCACGGCTATCGCCAATAGGCCCCAACCATTTTAAAGCCAAATCTTTTACCCGGAAATAAAAGGTCCGGGGGTCCTCATTTGGTCCCCACTTGACCTTGCGGAATTTCATCCGGTAGTATTCAGTATCATGCCCGACACGTTCCAAAATACTGGATTTTATATCCTTGTAGGGTGTGAGGCCTCCGGGATTAGCAGCCTGATAGGCTGCTTGTAAGAGGCCAGTTAGTAATGGAGCAACATATTGTCCCCAGCGTTCTTCAGGCCATTGAGCTGACGACGCCACTCTTTCAAAGTTAGTAAAGAAAGACTCTGGGTCTTCTCCCTCTTGATATTTCTGCAATACTGAGCTGGGAACGTTCGGGTGGACTTTACTAGCGGCAATGGTCTCGGTTAATTTTGTCATGGCCGTTTCGTGTACCAGCTGGTTATTTGCCAGAATGGTGGCCTGGCTTTTCAAGGCCGATTGTAAAGCCTCTCTGTCCTCTTTTGCTTCCCTTTGGTGAGCCTCCCATACCAGCTGCAAATGTCTTTGTCCTTCTGCTAGCTGTTTGATCATATCCTCAAGGGAAGGGTTGTCACTCATTGTGTACTCTGTTCGGTTGTCGTAGGGCCCCTAAGGAATCCCACTTCTGACACCACTGTGACAGACCGAACAAGATGAGGACAACTAAAACAAGAAGTTATGGTGCTCAGGTAAGTGTTTATTGTTTTCTAAACAAAAAGGATAAATCAAGTGAAAGTTCGTTCTGTTGTTGCTCTTAGTCTCTCGCGAAGTTCTTCTTGTCACTGATGTGTTTTCCCCTTTTCTTCTCTTTAGGTGGAGGTACTGTCAGTCTCGCGGACGTCCCATGAGGATATCGGAAAGGGAAATAAGGAAAACGAGGGTAAGTGGGACGTTAAGAGATACGTCTTTCTTATTAAATTTATCAGACTGGGGTGGATAACAGAGGGGAGGGGGTGGTGTCTGTGCGGAATAGAGGGAAGTGCTTATTACTAATTTTACTAGCGTGTTATTGTGTCCCTAGTGCTTCTTTTGTGCCCTCCCACCTCTTTTCCCCATTCACCCTCTACCCCTTCCCTAGTTTCCTTCCCCAGTCCCCTTCCCTGCCGTGCACCCTTTATTTGTCCAGAAGGACCGTACCTTCGTGAGCCACGACCCTCCGGGGCCGTGGCGGGCGTTGAGGTGGTCCTCGCTGAGGTAGGGGTCGATACGGCTTCCTGGTTCCAGCTCTCCGTCCTCCAGGTGGTATTCCTTCTCTTGGTCTCTCGCCGCGCTTGCCGTCGGGTCCCTTGCCTCGGTCTCCCTTCGTTCGCCGTCGTCTCCGTCTTCTTCTCCGTCGTCTCCGGTCTCTTCCTCCTTTCTCCTCCTCGCCGGCTCCACCGGCTTTTCATTCGCGACGCCGTCCCTCTCTGGCCAATCCGGGGTCGGGAAACCTATCCAGGTTTCCCCGGCAACGTCCTGACGCCGGCCTCGCTCGGGACGCGTTTCCCCTGTAACAGGGAAACGCGGAGATGACGTGTCAGAGGAGTCCGACACATCAACTCCGGCCTCCCGTCTTGCGGTGATCGGGTTTACCCCGTCACAGGGTGATACCCCAAAACTGGCCCCAGGGTGTTTCTTGTTGGTCCAGGGATGACCTGGGCTGACAGTTTGGGCTGGACTGTTCCAACTGGGAGCAGGGTCAAGACTGATTTGCATATGGTTGGGTCCAAACTGGGATGGCATAGTGATAAAAAATGTATGAATTGAACCCATTTCTGTGACTGTGGGTGAATATTTGAATTGTTCAGCATTCTGTCCATCATCTGCTGTTTTGTCACCCTAAATGGGAAAGGTATGCCCAGTTGTGGGACCCAGGCTCACTGTGTCACTGGATTTAAACTAGCTTGGCTGATGAGGTGTGATACTCCGAAACTGATCCCAGAATGCTTGTTTCCGGACCAGGGGGGGCCTGGCCTAGCAGTTCGGTCTAGACTGTTCCCATGGGGAGCAGGGCCAAGACTGATTTGCCTATAGTTGGGTCCAAACTGGGATGGCACAGTGGGCAAAAAACAAATGGCTATAACCCAAACCTGTGTCTGGTGTTGAATGTTTGCATTGTTCAGCATCACATCCTGGTCCAGGGTGGACCTGATCTGGCAGTTTGGGTGGGACTGTTTCCATGGGGAGGAAGGTCAAGACTGATTTGCATATGGTTGGGTCCAAACTGGAATGGCATAGTGGGCAAATAAATGATGGATTCGACCCAGATTTGTAACTGGGGTGGAATTTTCGCATTGTTCAGCATCACGTCCATCATCTGGTCTTTTTGCAATTGTCACCCTAAGTGGGAAGGGTATTTCCCATGTTCACTGTGTCCCTGGATTCAAGCTAGCCTATCTGATGAGGGGTGATACCCCAAAACTGGTCCCAGGGTGCATGTTTCTGGTCCAGGAGGGACCTGGCCTAGCAGTGCGGGCTGGACTCTTCCCATGGGGAGCAGGATCCAGACTGATTTGCATATGGTTGGGTCCAAACTGGGATGGGGTAGAGTGTAGAAAATAATGGATTAAACTGAGATCTGTGACTAGGGGTGAATGTTTGCAATGTTCAGCATCCCGTCCATCATCTGGTCCTTTTTGCTTTTGTCACTCTAAATGGAAAGGGTATGCCCAGACGCAGGTCCCGTGTTCACTGTACCACTGGATTCAAACTAGCCTGGCTGATGAGCGGTGAAACACTGAAACTGATCCCAGGATGCATGTTTCTGGTCAAGGAGGGCCCTGGCCTAGCAGTGCGGACTGGACTGTTCACATGGGTAGTAGGATCAAGACTGATTTGCATATGGTTGGGTCAAAACTGGGATGTCATAATGGGCAACAAAACGATGGATTAAACCCACATCTGTGAGTGGGGGTAAATGCTTGCATTGTTCAGCATTCCGCCCATCTTCTGGTCTTTGTGCTTTTGTCGGCATTTGTGGGAAGGTTGTGTCCAGATATGGGTCCCATGCTCACTCTGCTACTGGATTCAAGCTTGCCTGGATAATGAGGGGTGATACTCAAAAACCGGTCCCAGGATGCTTGTTTCCGGTTCAGCGAGGACCTGGTCTGGCCGTTCAGGCTGGACCGATCCCATGGTAGCAGGGTCAAGACTGATTTGCATATGGTTGGGTCCAAACTGGGATGGCGTAGTCAACAAAAAGAGGATTAAACTCAGATCTGTGACTGGGCATGAATTTGTGCATTGCTCAGCATTCCGTCCATCATCTGGTCTTTTAGATTTGCTGTTCATTCTTATTTATATCACCATCATTTAATACCAGGGATGCTCATCACATCACAAGGAATTTGTGGGCTTATTTAGAGTTTAGTGGATGCAGGACAACAAACAAAATGTGGAAGATGTACTGCCCATAGTATTACAAGTACCTTGATGTCAGTGGGAATGTCAATACTGCAGACTTTTTGGTGGATGTCACACTCCACGAAGTCCTAAATAAGGCCATTAGTCTCCATTTTGTCAGAGATAATCAGAATCTTTTCAGGAATATCAAACAAATCAAACATTTATAGAGCACAGCAAATCACCTGTAAGGGTCTAGAGGCGCTGAAGCTTTATGTTGCTGTGTGAAAGAATGATCATTCAAACATCTAGGTCTTTAGTTATCTTCTGAATCGCTGGAGTGACGGTGCTTCCCTGAGGTACTGGGGGAGGTTGTTTTAAGCCTTGGCTTCCGGGTGCGAGAAGCAGTGTCTACTGCTGTCGGCTCGACAGATCCGTGGGGTGCCTGCGAGGGAGGCTGATCAGAGGTGTCTGGTCGGTTGGTGGAAGGTCAGATGTTTGTTGATGTTTGCTGATCCTTCGTTGTGGAGAGCCTTGTAGGTGTGGGTCAGCATCTTGACTGGTATCTCTTCTGAATCAGGAGCCACTGTAATTTTTTGAGTGGGGTGTGATGTGGGTTCTTCCGGGGAGGTCGAGTACGAGTCTTGGCAATGAGTTCTGTATGGTCTGGAGTCTCTTCAGGTGATGTGCTGTGATTTCTACATAGAACGTGTTTCCATAGTCTAGTCTGCTGGTGATGAGGGCCTGCTTGACTGCCCTTCTGGTGTCTGCTGGCAGCCACCTGAAGAGCTTGAGGAGCATGTGAAGGGTGTGAAAGTAGGTGGATGAGACTGTGTTGTCTTGATCTTCATGGATAGCTTGCTATCCAGGATGATGCGGAGGTTGCGTGTGTGGTCTTTTGGAGTGGGGGTGTACTGGGCTCTGTGGGCTACTATGTGTCACTCTATGGCAAGGTGGTGTTTCCAAAGATGAGGACTTATATTTTTTCGGTGTTGAGTTTGAGACAGTTGTCAAAGTTAGGTTTGTGGTGGAGGGATCTTCAGATAGCGAGAGGATGAGCTGTGTGTTGTCGGCATAGGAAATTATGCTAAGTCCGTGTGATCTGATGATGATGGCCAGTGGGGTCATGTAGATGTTGAAGAGGGTTGGACTAAGGGACAATCCCTGGGGGGCACCACAGATGATCTTCTTCGGCTCTGGGGTGAGCGGTGAGGTGCTAGGTGATCCATTTGTGGGTGTTTCCTTGAATCCCAATGTGGTAGAGTCTGTTGATCAGGATGTGGTAAGAGATGGTGTCAAACACGGCGAACAGATCTAGGAGGATGCGGGTGCTGTTTCCCCACGGTGCAGGAGGGCTTCAATGTCATCTGTGGCTATAATCAGGGCTCTCTCTGTGCTGTGGTTAGCTCACAATCCAGATTGAGAGGGTTCCAGGAGGTTGTGGTCTTCTAGGTGTTAGTTGAGTTGCTGGTTGATCGACAATATATTAAGAATAGACATCATTGTGCCTGGGGCACCTTTAGGAATGGATAGTCACGATTTTCTCAAAAAGTGCTATGGAATGTGATGGATGGGCAATTTATATACCTTTTATAGCCTGGTTGTCACAAATATGCCAATGGTATGACATGGGATAGGCCTCTAAAATGGCTATGCTTGCCAGAACATTGCCAAACATGGCCATTATATTTTTATGGATAGGGTCTATTATGGCAGAGTACAGACATAAACGACCCAGCACTAATATGGCTTGGTTATGTCAGGGCCATGACATCCCATTCAGCACTCCATTATTGTAGCCTTATATCACGGCTGTGTATCAACCAAAAAGTCCTTCATTTCCATTTGAATGCCCTGCACTGCCAGTTGATTGGTTAGTCTCAGGCCACAGACTTAGGGGTAGATTTATGGAAAGTGGCGCTGCACTTAGTGCAGCGCCACTTTCCCTGCTCCCCTTAGCACCCCGCTACGGCCACCATGTGTGCGCCGTATTTAAAATACTGCACACCATGGCGCAGGGTAGGGGGCAATAGCATAATTTTTCATGATGCTATTGATGTACTCTACAGGAGTAGCACCAAAATGTTGGTGTTACTCCTGCAGAGTACATAGGGGACCATTCTAAAGAATGGAAGCCCTCTTTTAAGGCCTGCTCTGAGCAGGCATTAAAAGTGCCGTAACAAATGGTGCAAGGAAATCTCAAATCTCATTGTGCCTTTTTTTGGGCCCCCTCCAACGGGGAATGCCCCCTTTGCATACATTATGCCTGGTGCAGGCACAATGTAGCGCAAAGGGTTACAGAGTGGCGCAATGCATGCATTGCGCCACTCTATAAATATGGCATGGAGATTTCGGCCTCGTTGGCCCATATTAACATTATAAATAATTACATTAATGTGGCGCAAGGTGGCGCTAGGGGATTTAATATATACCCCTTACTGCTGAAGTAGTGTCTTGGGAGTGGCCGCTGTGCTAGCAGATGTGAGTGAAGCAAGGGGTACCTATAGCTTGAGGCTCCTATCACCAAACCTTAGTGCATCCAGAGGGCCAAAAGGCCTCAGGAATGCCCCTTAGCTGGTGGCATAGGAGCAGGGAATATTTCCCAAATTGGGGGTCTCAGGAGGCACTCACAGATGCCTCTAGGGATCTTTATGGGCACACCATCCTGTGGGTAGGAGCATGAACCCTGACCTTTAGAATGATAGCCTAAGGTAGGTCACCTTAAGGGACAAGAAGTAGTAAAGTTCACAGATGTGTCCAGGCAATGACTCTGGGAGCCCAGCCACTATGGAGCAGTCATGTCTCAGTGGCAGTAATACTACCAATTTAGGGCTGTGCTATACTACTGATTTTACCTTCCTTGAACTGCCATATGGGGCTTGGAGGTCCTGGGAAGGAATGTGTGAATTGCCCCTTAAGTGTTAGGAAACAAATCCCTAAGGATAGATGGCAATCTTCTTTCGCCTTGCAGCAACACACCCCTTCCTGGGTTGTGTTGCTGAAAAGCATAAGAGAATGCGGAGCCAGCTGAAAACACATGGCCGTCCACTTGGTCCTCAAATTTAATGAAAGGGGATCCACAGCCCCATCAGGCAGGTGGCGATCCATAGTTATTCAACTTAGCTAATCACAAACTGTGACTTTGCACTCAAATATGAATTTCCTCAAAGGTTAAATGGCACCACCGTGTTATTTTATGTTTCAGTAAAGATTGCTATTGCAGTTGTTTTATGGTTTGGATAACTGATGAATACCCACAAATGTGCAAGTATGCGTTAGATCTTTAAAATTAACTCTGTAAATAGCCCCCCTTTCTCTCCCGACTCCCTGAAAACTGTGGTAATTAACTCCTCGATAAGGCACGATAAAATCTATATCCAGGTTTGGAAAAGGAAGGGAACAAGTACCAAAACTGATGGTGGTGACGAGGGGAAAGGGTTCCTCCTCGTAGAACATTTTTCACCTTTTCGAAAATTACACTTTCCATGCTGGGTAATGTACACTGAGTTAGTCTTTACACATGTAGGTATTTCTGGTCGGCTGTAGGGAAACCTTCAGTTTCCCCCAGAGCAGTTCTGGAATTATTTTCAGAATTCAAAGAAGGCCAGAAATGTTCTTTAAACGAGCAATTTATTTAAGAAGGTTGTAATATCTAAATTCATTCTGAATCGGGACAAATATTTTAAGACCAGTGATTATGTGTGATTACGACCCGGCTGCAAATCTACAATTTGTGCTTAAAATGCAATTGCAGTTTGGGCACAAATTACTCCTGGCTCAAGAATATGTCCCTGTTAAAACATGCATCAAATTGTAGCAGCCAATTATGCGAAAAGTCATTTTGTGCACCTGGCAATCATGCTGAAGTTGTGCGAGACTCACCATTCCTGGGCGCATAACTGTAATTTGACCCAAATTGCATCCCGGTAATTTGCTCACCCCGTGGTCACGCAAATTAGTAGCCGGGCAATTTGCACCTACATTTGTCAGGCCTTACGTTGTCACGCCGTTACCGTTTTTATCTGGTGGCCATCATGGTCCGAAGTGTTCACTTATATACTTATTGTGTTTTTAAAGCGCTGCACACATGTGCGAGCTATTTTTGAGCAATATGTTCTGTTATGGACAGGCACAAGTTCTCATAGCAATAAAATATGGATTCTGTACATTTGCTTTTGCTATGAATGAGAACATTCCCAAAGTGCTACTAACGATTAGCCAAAATAAAAAGGTACTTTGACTTTAAGTCAAGAAAAACATTGTTTGAAGTCCATATTTAAACAATAAACTTTAATGAGAATAAGAGGATGGGTGGTCCAGGCCTGGCAAATTTCAGAACGCCAAGAATTTACTAATTGCTAATCCCTCAATATTTTATGGTCGTTTGCATTTTTAGTTTTTCTATCACACTATTCAGCTTGACTACCATTATGTTAATCATGTAAACGTCTGAGTCAGTGAACTCCTTTACCTTGCATTTGTTTTTGGCCCAACAAGACTTAATGCTCTTTTCCTTATGAACAATAAATTATTTAGCTGCTTATGTTTCTCTTTCTACCCGAATGGTCTGTTTCACACTCCTTGCCATGCTTATAGAAAGATTGTTATTTTTTTCTTCTTCACGTCTTTCACATGGTTTTTGCTCAAAAATGAATTGCCAGTCCCGCTTAGCTGAGATATGCGATCCTCAATTTATTACCTTTTTTCCTTTCTTGATGGTCAACGCATCTGCTGCAGAGATCCTTATGCAACGGGAGGAAAACTGTTAAAATCATAATGGAAAAACGTAGCCCCTCATTACAACCCTGGTGGTTGGTGTAAAAGCGGCAGTAATACCGCCAACAGGCTGGTGGAAAAAAAAAATGAATTACGACCATGGCAGTTACCATCATGGAAAACCGCCACTTTTTCACATCGACCGCCAGGGTGGTAACGACAGCTGGGCTGGAGACTTCGGTCTCCAGCCCGGCAGCCGTCACGAGACTGCCAGCAGTATCAAGACCCCGAATACTGCCATGGATTTCGTGGGGTTTTCTACCGCCACGAAATCCATGGCAGTAGGCACTATCAGTGCCAGGGAATTTGTTCCCTGGCACTGATTGGGGTCTCCCCCTCCCCCATCCCCTGAGTCCTCCCCAACACACACGACCCCCCTACCACCCCCCAAAGGTGGTAGGACCCCCAATCTCCCCCACCCCCCACAGTAACACCCACACACCCCCATACCCCATCCCCCTACACACACGCTCACACCACTCATACACATACACACACACACATACATGCACACATACATGCTCACATGCACACAGACATATACCTCACATTTCCCATACACACAATACACCCCTGCATGCATACACGCACTCACACAACCCCACTACACACTCACACGCACACCCCCATGCACGCACAAAACACCACCCAACCCCTCCCCTAACGGACGATCACCTTACCTGTTCTGGTGATCCTCCGGGAGGGAACGGGATCCATGGGGGCTGCTCCGCCGCCAGCACCCCATCACCAGAACACCGCCACGCCGAATAGTGGGACGTGATTAAGTGGGTGGTGTTCTGATGACGTGGCGGTGGAGGTGGAGCAGCCTCCACTTCACTGCTGACCGCCAGTATGGCTGCTGGCAGATCTCCATCCAAAAAAGGGCGGAGGCTGCCCGCAGTCATGATACGGTTGGTGGCAGACCGCCACCACTGGCGGTCTTCGGCCCGGAGTAACCTCGGCGGTCTTTAAAAAAGACCGCTGAGGTTAAAATGAGGGCTGTGGTCTTTTACGCTTAGCAAGTCGATAAGAGGATTGCACTTAGTTTAGGGCCTCAGTATGAGTCTGGAGTCTTGAAACCACCAGCCTCGTGGTGGCAGTCGGAACGCCGTACTTCAGGCGGTCCGACTGCCAAATTATGACCCGACGAGGTTGTGGAGGTCGAACCTGTGCTCAGCCACTGTTGTGCTTAAAGCGCTACCACGGTGCTGATCACAACTTAATTTTCCGTCAGCTTTTTCATGGACGGGACCCCGCTATGAAAAAGCTGTCAGAAAGCCAGTGCTGGGAGCCACAGGGAGGCCTTGCACTGCCCACGATCATGGACACACCCTCAGAATGCACAGTTTGCTACAGCAGACTCTGTTTATTCCAAGTATGCTTGAAGTACCCCTTGTGGGACGGCATTATCCTCAGGTCCATGAGGTACCGAGGCCAATGCCGCCCACAGTTTCCACTGGACTGTCCATCGGAAACCTCAGATGTCTGAGGTTTCTTCCAGTCAGCCCAGTGGAACCCTTGTAATAGGGCCATGGAGGAGAACACCAGTTCCGTGGTGGTCTCCTCTCCATGGGGCTGGCAGGACGACAGTCGGCTTGCCAACCTCATAATGAGGTAAGTATTGGTAGTGCCTGGAACCTTATCCACACAGAATTAGGTACCTACAGTAGGGCAAACTATGCATACTGTACGGTAGGTACGGTGCAAGTAGTTTTCTAGTTCTTCTGTTTTAGGTATGAATTACACTTGAAAAAACCTGCCTGATTGCAAAGTATTTAATGTAAGTTCTTTTGTCTTACAGCAGGCTTACATATATTCCTCGGAGTAGGACGTACTTTGTACCCAAAAAAGTTCTCCTAATGTGAGAGGCTTACATGGTGAAAATGAGGTGGGGAAGGGTGGTGTTGAGTAAAGGTGAGCATCTTAAAGACAGATAAATAAGGTAGCTTACTTCATTTGAAAGCAAACAGATGGAAAGATATTGGCAACAAAAACAGGTCAATATCTACAGAACACTGGCTATGTTTATTTTACCAGAACACCTTTTCCATATAGCAGTGTGAACTATCTATCTATCTATCTATCTATCTATCTATCTATCTATCTATCTATCTATCTATCTATCTATCTATCTATCTATCTATCTATCTATCTATCTATCTATCTATCTATCATCTAAGCTCACCTTTGATGGGGGAAGGAAGAGAGGTGTCATGTCTGCCTCTCAGCTGGGGGAGGTGCCTGTGAAGGAGGGGGCTCCAGATGCATTGGTCAAGGCTATGTTTCTGGACCTCAAGAATAGCCTTGCGTACATTGACGCTAAGCTTGACCACCTGACCGAGCAGTTGGATTGAATTAAGGCTAGGGTGGATGATCATGACTCCCGGTTTGACCATCTTGAGACGCCAACATCTGAGCTGGAGGATCAACGTCAGGGTCAACGGGAACAATTGCTGCGTATGGAGCGCGTGCTGGAAGTTATATGTAACAAAATGAGGATTTGGAGGCACTTTTGCGCCGCAATAACATTCAAATAGTTGGCTTCCCAGCGTCCACAGACATGGGTAGGATGGAGGACTTTGTGGAGGCCATGCTCTCTGACCTCTTGCCTGGTGAGCTCTCCCGGCTGCTGGTGGTGGAGAGAGCTCATAGATCGTTGGGACTTCGGCCCCCGCCTGGTACTCTGCCACAACCCATCATTGTGTGATTGCTGAATCACAGTGATAGGGATACTGTCCTCAGGCTGGCCATGGAGCGGCGACCAGTGATCTACAAGAACTCTGAATTGAGCATATTTCCGGATTACACCCTAGTGTACAGGCTGCCCGTCGAGCCTTTTTGCTGATTAAACGCACTCTGAGCCAGACAGATGCTAGATTCTCTCTTATTTACCCTGCGAAACTGAGGGAACAGAATGGGGGCAAACTACATTTTTTCACGGACCCTTGAAGTGGATGGTAACTCATTCGCAAAAGGGAAGGGGTCCCTATGGGACCCCTTCCCCTCTGTGAATGCCACAAAAAAGAATTTTCAAGAGCAGGCAGTGGTTAGTGGTTATGAAAACTAAATGGTTTCGGTATTTTTTCTTTTTGCAGCTCGTTTTCCTTTAAGGAAAACGGGCTGCAAAAAGAAAAAAAAAAACTGCTTTATTTAAAAGCAGTCACAGACATGGTGGTCTGCTGTCTCCAGCAGGCCACCATCCCTGTGAGTGCCTAGACACACTATGGGGTCGCAAACTGCGACCCACCTCATTAATATTCATGAGGTGGGTCTTTGCGACCCCATAGCGAGTCGCAGAAGGTGTCTGAGACACCTTTCTGCATTTCATTTTGCGAGTTGCAAATTGCGAGTCGCTAGTACTCGCAATTTGCAACTCGCAAAATGAAACCTACCTACATCTGGCCCATAGTTGCTAAGGGGGGTGGGGTTTTTGCTCTGACCCATTTGGGGGGTCTGCCTGGGTGGTGGATGGGAATGATTGGGTTCTGGTTTCTTATTCCTCTTCCTTTCCTCTTCCGCATACATGTTGTTGGCGGTTATGGTGAGATGCTGTGGCTGTGCGGTGTACTTGATAGGACGATGCGATGGTGCATGGGGATTTGACATCGGTTTGTTGCCTCACTTGGAATGTGCGTGGTCTGAATGACTGGCGTAAGGTGCTGCTTATGTCTGCTTAAGTAAAGCGCCAGGAGATTGACATATGCATGTTGCAGGAGACTCATTTAGGGGCGGCTACGCTGAATCGGCTGAAGGCTGGCTGGATTGGAGAATACCACGGTGCGGTATTCTCACGCTATGCAAGAGGAGTGGCAATTCTGTTGTGAAAGGGACTGCCTTGGCGTACTCAGAAAGTAATAGTGGATCCTAATGGCCGATATGTCTTGTTGAGTGGCACGCTGCTGGATAGAACTTGCAGGCTTGTCTCAGTCTATGGTGCTAATACTGATGACCCCAAATTCTTTCATGAAGTGTGGCGCCTGATCGAGTCACTGGGCAGCGGCGCTGTGATCTGGGGTGGGGACTTCAAAGTTATTCTGGATCCGGGGTGGATCGCAAAAGCCTGGCCAGGGTGCAGCACGTTGCTGCTTCTAGGGTCTTTCGTCTGTGATGGCTGAGGGTGCCCTGGTGGATCTATGGAGGCCGAAACATGGGGCTACCAGAGAGGGTACGTGTGTTAATTATGCTCACAACAGCTTACCCTGCATTGATCGTTGGCTGGGTATGAGGGATGTGGAGCTCTGGACGCAGTCGATGGAACACATGGTCAAGCTAGTGCTGGCGGTGCCTGGTGGGCCTGGGCGCACATATATGTGGCACTTGCCTCACAGGGCGCTTCGGGACGGGGCATTTCGAGAGGAAGTTCGTGAGGCTATTACTCATTATTTTGCTGAGTATAGCGGATCGGTGAGTTTGGCTGGTACACTATGGGAGGCATTTAAGGTGGTATTTTGTGGGCTAAGCCTCTCGAAACAACATGGCTTACTAAGGATGTTGTGGCGGGAGTTGGCTGACTTGGAGGCGCAGATAGCAGAATTGGAACAGCGCCTGGTGGCTGACTGGTCTGGAAACACACTTGCGGCTCTGCGAAGTGCTGTGTCTCTATACGAGGAGGCCTCTCTGTGGAAGATTTGTTTTTTGGGAAAGTATGCAAGGGCAATGAGATATGTGGAGGGAGAGAGGGCTGGGTGCACATTGGCGAGCATGCTGCACAAGCCATGGGCCAGTAATTACATCATTGAAATAAATAGTGCGGCGGGCGAGCGTGTGGTGGGGGCGAACGGAATCATGCAGGTCTTTACCAATTTTCTTGCGGAACTGAATGCAGAGCCTTCAGGGCTGGATGTTGAGGCTGCACAGGGCTAATTTTCTGAGATTAGCCTACTCTGGTTTGACGATGTGCATAGGTCCTATCTTGATGCTCCCTTCTCAGTTGAGGAGGTTAAATCGGCGATTAGCAGTCTGCCAGGAGATAAGTCCCTTGGCCTGGATGACTTGACTCCCTCCATTTATAAGGAATACGCAGATATCCTTGCGCCTCACCTCCTGGAGGTCTACACAGAGGCTATGGAGATTGGGGTTCTTCCCGCTTCCCTTTGTGAGGCCCTGATTGTCACGATTCTTAAGCCAGGCAAGGATCCACGTAGCTGCGACTCGTATCGCCCGCTGTCCATGATTAACATAGATATTAAAGTCTTGGCTAAGATGATAGCGGCATGGTTGCAGCCGCTGCTTCCAAAGCTGGTACTTCCGGACCAGTCTGATTTTGTACCGGGCCGGTCTACGTCATATAATCTGGGCACGTATTTAGCTGTCGCAAGTACGATTGAAGTCGGGGAGGATGTGGTTGCGGTGTTTTTGGACACCACTAAGGCTTTTGACTCGCTGGCATGGAAGTACATGTTTGCGTTGCTTGCCAGAGTGGGAATGAGCGTGCGTTTTGTGCAATTGATCCGCTTGTTGTACTCGGAACCCACTGCTAGACTGCGGTTAAATGGAAATATGTCTGGCCCTTTTTGGGTGGCTCGGTGGACTTGCCAGGGGTGCCCTTAATCGCTGCTGCTTTTCGCAATTGCAATGGAGCCTATCGCTGGGTGCTTGAGACAATATCATAATAACAGAGGGCTGGCGTTTCGACAATGCCCTATATTAATATTCATGTATCGCGCTGTATGTTTGCGAGCCGCAGACAAATCTTGATGCACTGCTGGATGAGATAGTGCGATTCAGCGCTTTCTCTGGCATTACGATTAACTGGTCCAAATCAGTGGTGATGCCCCTTTCTGTCTCTCGCTTACCGGTCGTACTGCTATTGCTAAAATGGTGGTTCTGCCTAAATTACTATACTTGTTTGTGAATCTCCCTCTTATACTTACCCCTAGCTTTCTGCTGTGACTCCACTCTGCTCTGATACGGTTAGCTTGGGCGGGCAGCCCAGAATTTCCTGGGAGAAGTTGATGTTACCATTCGAATTAGGTGGCCTGGCTGCTCCTGACTTGGAGCTCTATTATTATTGCGCACAGACCCATTTTGCATATTATTGGATACGCCCTGTTCGATATTTACCACATCTCGCACCTGAAAACGATGCGGTGTGTCCGGACGGACTATTGTGAGTGATTGGGACCTCCATCCCGGCCCAGGCCACGCGGAATGGATACCGTGGCTTGTACTGCTAGAGCTTGGACAACTTTATTGCGCTGAGTTGGTGTGCGCGAGCCCTACGCTCCGTCGATGCCGGTACTTGATATCGCAGATGAGTGGATGTTTCAAGATGTGAGGTTGCTCAACATCCTCCGCAAATCAAATTTAACCAAATTAGGTGACTGGTTTGTGGAGGGGCGGTTGGTCTCCTTAGAGATGGCGCTGAAGGATGGACGTAACACTGCACTACACTGGTTGTATGTATTGCGCATTTGCGCGATGCTCGGTGTGCGTTTCCCTGGCCTCCCCGAGACCCCGTCGGAATGTCAGGCTCTGGAGGTGATGTATCGTGCGCAGTCTTCACACAAGCTCATTACTACGTTATATAATTGTTTGCAAAGTCAGCAGAGGGGAACCAAAATGACTGCAAAGGCTAGATGGGAAGTCGATGTTGGTGAGTCTATATCTGAGCAAACGTAGGAAATGCTGCACGCATATGAGAGTTTTATCCCCTAATTATATGCTGCGTCTTATCCATTTCAAATTCCTGCATCGCTTGTACTATACCCCACGAGGTTTGCATGATATGGGTCTGCGCGTGGATGCGTGTTGTGAAAGGTGTCGCGCCCCGGACGCTGATTTTCTGCATGTGACATGGCGCTGTGAGGGCATTCGCACTTTTTGGCTTGAGGTAATACATACGATTGAGGAGATGACTCGTCTGGTTCTGCCCTTTACCCCTAAACTTGCGCTTCTTGGATATGTTGATGAGATACCGTCGGCTTACAGGAGACTGGTGGGCCTGCTGCTGCTACTGGCTAAGCGCAGGGTTGAGATGTGTTGGGGTCACGGCCGGGCTCCTGGTGGATCTGAATGGCTGCGTGATGCTTTTTTCTCTCAAGAACAATTAATGATCTTTTGAAGTTGGTCCCTGAGGGATCCCGGCCTAGGGATATATGGGCTCCGCTGCGCTCCTTTTTGGAATATAACCCATGAGGCTGTTGATGCGAACTATATCTTGCCATGCGTATAGTAGTTCTGATTCCTGTTGCTATTCTCATGTGCCATGGCTGATGTGTCAAAATGGATGGTTGCACTGCTTTCTTGCGTCTCATTTCTACCCGTCCCAATTCTTTTTCTCTTTGTTTGTTGTGGGTATGTTCTTTAGCCCTAAGAACATATGTCTTTTGCTGAACTTGTCCCTGGTTCTGCGCTGATCAATGTCTTAACACTCCCGCTGGTGGTGCCATATCTTGACATGTATAGTTGGGCATGGGGCTGAACACCCCTTGCAATTACTACTGGCGGTGTTGAACTATGTATTTGGTATTTGGATATTGCATGGGACTATGTGATGCATTGCTTTTGCTCCTTTGTAAAGTGGGCTTTCTTTGTTGTATGTTAATCTTCATAAAATGAATAAATAAAATAAAAAAAGTTCTTCCTGTTTCTGTACACCTGTTCACTGACTCTTGGGGGGATGAGAGCTATGTGGGTGCCATTGATGGCACCTATCACATGGGGTAGGTTGGCAAAGGCATAGAATTCCGACTTGATGGCAGGGAGGTCGGCACTTTGGGGAAACCTCACATAGGACTGCAGGTGTCATACAAATGCATTCAGGAATCTGGACAGTATAATGCTAAACATTGGCTGTGAAAAACCTGCACCCATGCCCACTCTCACTTGAAATGAGCCTGTGGCCAGGAAATGGAATGCAGAGAAGCCCCTGCACTTCAGTAAGGATGGCATGCTGATCACGATTAGCTTGTCTCAGTGCTGGATCCAGTAATGCACAAAGTTCATAAATAGTAGCATGAGTGAGTCTGTAATTGATAATGATGTGACGCTCCACCAGGGTCATCAAATCAACAGGTGGTCTGTACACCGATGGGGCCCTCGCTCGCCGCAAGGGTCTGTACCTAGGAGGAGTATAGAACACATGTGAGGAACATACATACATCTGCCCACAATGTTTCTTATTCAGCACTGCTGGCATGATTGTCGACGACACAAATGCATAGTATGTGTGACATTATAGAAACATGATCCCAATGATATATCAGGACTGTTCAGGTGAGCTAATGTATATTGTTTCATGCCTATGGATGTTTGGGGACAATAGGGCCTGCATGGTGTAGATGAGGATTTTACAACTGCGTAGTTAAGGCCAAAATGTCTGCCCCCTGTGATCCAGAGTGTCGTGGTGGAAGTGACCTCAGTCCACTAGCAGCTGACGTAATAGCGTAAGGCAGTGTTTACCGCCATGCGCAAATTCATTGGTTAACATGATTGTCAATGGGCATTCTTAACGTATCATGATTGCCGCCGGCGGTGACGGGGCACACCGCCACAGTGTGTACGCTAACTCGTCACCCCAACTTCACTTGACTCCCGGATCTCGTGCATGCTGGTACTCCACTCAGTGTACTGCTGTGTCCTGCCTCTGGTCATGGAAATGGCACATGTGGCAGGGGAAAGGGTCTGCAGTACGGCAGGTCCTTCTGTGCTGGTGGGGAATGACTATAGAGCAGGGTTGTGGCCACTAGCTAGGGGCATAGCCATGTGAATAGCGGTAGGTGCTGCTTGGTGGAATATTTTCAGGGTGGGTGTATGTGTGAACCAGTTATGTACCTCCATTCAGCTATTCACAATTGTCTCTCCTGTTTTGTCTCTCCACCCCTGTTCCTTTGTGTTGTCTGTGTACATCAGCATCATCTGGCAAGTGAGCTGAGGCACCGGCGAGTGGGGATGCAGTAGCCCACGGTTCCAAGGAGGCAGAGTCGTCCGACGCCAAGGGGACCAGTGGATTGGAGGACGAGGGGAGTACCACAGGGGAGGCAACTACCACTGGAGGTAGTGACTCTGATACCTCCTCCAATGGAGCTCTCTGGCGGTGGCAGACCCTAGTGGGCCCACCTATCCTGTGTCATCTTCCACCGTGCCCCCTACCATCACCGCCCTCCCATTTGTTCCCCACGAGTTGCCCGTGCCCTCTCACACAAGGGTGGGCATCTCCTTTGCCTCAAGCACCTCTTCCCCTGCCCCAGTCAGCCCTGCTGCTCTCACGGAGGAGGCTATTGACCTCCTGAGAACCATATCTGTAGAGCAGACAACCATTGTCAATGCATTTCAGGGGCTAGCATCAGAGGTGCAGCAGACCAATGCCTATCTGGATGGCAAAGATCTTTTCAGGCTCTGGCCTCCTCTTTGATGGCAGCCAGGGTCCCTGGCCATTCCGTCCCCCCTCCAACCACCTCTACCCCTTCCAGCACCCCACTCCCTTCACCCGTCCAAAGCACACAATCTGACACGCAGGCACACACCTCAACACACAAGAAGCACACTTCAAACACAAGCACCACAACTCCCACCACAGGCATACACACAGCCAACATACACATGCACACACACCAACATTCACTTCCCCCCGTGTGTCCACCTCTTCAGCCTCCCTGTCTATCCCCTCTACATGCACACCCACAGGCACGGCACCCCCATTCAATGTTGCTGACCCTATTCTTGCAGTCACCACAATATCAAACATCCATTCATGCACCCCAGACACCACACCTGCACTCACCACAACGACTTTAGTTGACACATGCAGCACACTTACCAGACTTGCAGACACCCAGACAACATACATTTACACTGGAAGCCTGTCTTATCCCACTGTGTCCACCCCCCTCCTCCCAAGACACTCAAAGGCACCACAACACCCACCTTTCACACATCCCCCACACCTCAGCATACTGTCCAGTCACCTGCACCCATGTCACGCACACCTACACCTGTCACGTCCACTCCCTCTACTTCAACTCCCACGCCTTCCTCCAGGTCCACCCCAATTGCCCCTAAGAAACTTTTCCTATCCCGTGTAGACCTATTTGAACCCACTGGTCCACCCGTCTCATCCCTAAACGTGCACACCTCCTTTCCCTGTCAGAGCCCGCCTCTGTCTACCCTTCCTATTCCCGTGCTACCTCCCCTGTGAGAGAGAGAGTCCCCATGCTGGCCCTGGAACATCTGCCACACCCCAGGCCAAGTCCACTCCACCAGCTGCAAGCACAAAACCCAAGCCCTCTCCACCTTCCAAACGTAAATCAAAGTCCCCCTCCTAGTCGTACGTCCCAGCCCCCAAAACCCTCTGCCCCTGTTCCCTGAGGTGCCTGGATGCCCCATTGTTGCCCATATGAGGTGGAGTACCTTGTGGGAGTCAAGCTGGGGCCAACGTGGCCCTTCGGATTATGTACACTGTACTGACCATTGGCCTTATGTTGCACTTATATTGCTCATTGAGCTGAATAAAAATTCATGTGTGGCCAGTGTTCTATATGGCACACTCAGGATCAGTGGTTCATTGTTTCATTGGTTGGGGGTGTTGGGCACACGTGTGTACGTTGGGTAGTTTGGATTTGCCTTGTGTCGGGTAAGTACCTCTTGCTGTGGGGTGTATGGCTTGTGCTGGTGCGAAGGGTTGTGGAAGCGTTGCAGGGTGGGTGGGAATGTAACTGTGCCCTTTCTTTCCTTTTTTAGTAGGTTGCGGTACTTACCGTCGTCTTCGGTGGTCTCCGGCGTGGAGGTGTATGACAAGGAGCAGGGCTGGCATGATCTGCAATTCTTGATCCATGTCTGCTACGGCGTGTTGTGTGTGCCTCCGGTGAGTGTTTCCTTTTATTTGGTTCATTTCTGCCTGGCTTTGCGTGGCAGTGGTTCCCGCCCCGGAACTGACGGTGGTCTAGTGCTTCATTATTTGATGGGCAGGTAAGGCCTTCTGACGGCCTGTGGGAGGGCTCTGCCGTCGTAGTCGGCACTCCTCTGCTGGCGGTGAGTTGTTTTCAGGCTGCCTGTGTTTAAGGTGGTTCATTATTTGGTGGTTCAGACCACACATCTGTTGGCGGTTGTTATCGCCACCACCGCCGGTGCGGTGTTTGCCGCCGTGTTCATAATGAGGGCCTTGGTCTTAACAGAGCCGGTCTTTACTGGCTGTGGTCATCTGCTGTCATCAAGAGGACACAATTCAAGTATTGACGTAGGGTCTCAACATAATTATTCTGGTCATTTGTGGCTGTTAGTGAGAATGATGGATCTGGTAATTATCTTTGATGACTTTGGTTGAATTTAGTGGATGATGTATTGAAACATCAGAGGACTCACGAAGATTGTAATCATGAAGTTGAAGTTTATTTGCCACAAATATGTGCGTAATACAATGAAGACAGCATACAACCTTCTTGATGGCCCGCTTGTCAACCAACAACTGCCGGTTACCGAAAGCAGGCCGCATGCATGTCAATCAATCAATCAATCAATCATGAGATTTATAGAGCGCGCTACTCACCCGTTAGGGTCTCAAGGCGCTAGGGAGGGAGCTACTGGTCGAAGAGCCAGGTCTTGAAGCGTTTCCTGAATGTCAGGAGGTCCTGGGTCTGGCGTAGGTGGAGCGGTAGGGAGTTCCAGGTCTTGGGGGCGAGGTGAGAAAAGGATCTACCTCTGGCAGTGGTGCGGTGGATGCGGAGGACGGAGACGAGGCTGGCGGAGCGAAGATGGCGGGTGGGAGTGTGGAAGGTGAGTTTGTCATTGAGGTAGGCTGGGCCTGTGTTGTGGAGGGCTTTGTGTGTGTGGGTGAGGAGTTTGAAGGTGATCCTCTTCGATACAGGTAGCCAGTGTAGGTCTCTGAGGTGGGGTGAGATGTGGTTGCGTCGTGGGATGTCCAGAATGAGGCAGGTGGATGCATTCTGGATTCCTTGCAGCTTTGTCTGGAGTTTGGTCATTGTTCCAGCATATAGTGCATTTCCGTAGTCCAAACGGCTGCTGACCAGGGAGTGGGTGACCGTTTTCCTGGTTTTAACGGGAATCCACTTGAAGATCTTGCAGAGCATGTGAAGAGTGTTGTAGCAGGAGGAAGAGATTGCGTTGACCTGCTGAGTCATGCTGAGTGTAGATTCCAGGATGAATCCAAGGTTGCGTGCGTGGGTGGTGGTGTCACATTCCAATGTGGAACTTACAATTCACAACATAACAACTATCTAGCAGGTAAAAAAGATGGCAGCATAGCTGGTGCAGCCTGTGTATTGTGGTCCAAGATGTTCCTCTTGGGGTGGGTAGGCAGTATGAGAAGCTGCAGTAGACAATGGACTTATCATAGCATTTTTCATGATCATGATGTTCTTACATAGCAGCCATATTTGATCACTTGTCTTCATCAACAAGAGCAGCATTCACAAGTTTATGCAAGTTTCTGGCTATAGCATCGATTGTGTGGAGTCTTTAGTCAGATACTGGTACACAATTAGGGTAAATTTCAGGCATCATTGTGACCTCAATATCTATGAACTTTTTTACTTACTTCCATATTTTTGGGAAACTATTGGCAACTGGGGTTGTTTACTTGTACTGCATTTTTTTTAATCATTCATTTACTACACATTTTGTCATGGCCACTCTGCAGCAAATTATGCAGCCACCTAAGTTTCTATCTCAAACTGGGAAATCACTCATAAAGTGGATTCAGTAGTTTAGGTTGTTTGAAAATCATCTTCTTGCCATAGATGCTAGTGGTTATAGTCCTGCGTGCACATTTGACTTATTCTTTGCTACCCTGGGTCATGCAGCTCAACAAGTTTTTGACAGTTTATGGCCTGTACCCGCATCATCTGGAGAAGGTCAGTGGAATGTTTATCTGGAGGCTATTGTTAGGCTGCTCAAACAATTCTCGGATGAGCCCAACATCATGCTTGAACGCCATACCTTCTGCAAACATAAACAACAACCAGTGGAGAACATGGAGGATTATGTCAGCCCTTAGAGTGTTAGCTACAACTTGCAAGTTTGATCCCAACCTAGACATGTACATTTGTGACAGTCTGTGTTTAACTGTTATTCGAGGAAGGGTCAGGAGAGACTTTTGAGTTGCAGGAATCCAACCTTGGGTGTAGTTGTTGACTTAGTCAAAAGCATCACGATGTTGCTCATTTTCACCAAATGCTTCATCCAGAACATGGTATCAATATGGTAGTTTTCATTGATGATTACTCAGAGTATATATGTGTTGTTAACACAAAAGGAAAGCCACTCAGAAATACTGTCAAAGCGACTTTTGGCTCTTACAACAGAAGTGGGTCAAAAACTCAACTTAGCACTTTACCCCGGCTGTCACACTGTTGACAAGAGGTGTCTGTCATGTAAAAAACTGGGTCACTTTCAAAGTGTGTATAGGAGTGCTAAACAACCAATGAAGGTTGGTAATCGGGATGTGGTTTAGTGTGCAGAATCATTAAACAATGTTGTTTCAGATTAGAGTGTACCAATCAACCCATGGCTGTGAAAGGCCCTATGTGTGAAGCTCACACTGATAATGTGTCACTAATGATCATGGCTGATTCTGGATCACCCATCACCATTCTGAGAGATACCATATTTCATGACTTTTGAGGCAGTTATTGCACCTTGTCTCCCTCAGATGTTAATCCCAAGGCATTTGGGTAGGATACTGATATGCTTGGCTACATCAAGTCCAATGTTTCCTGTCTGGGTAGAGAGAGGTACCCCAGAGTCTATGTTGCTGTGAAGGGCAGAAACAATATAGGGTGGCAGGACCTTGCCAAAATGGATTTATACCTAGTCCTAGGTTCTGACAACCCTGTTTTGGTTGGTGACATTCCAGTTTCATTTGTTGGTGATGTACAAAAAACTGTTGTTAATGTGTTGGTTTATTTCAAGCCACTATTTGGTACACAAGTGGACAAGTTCAGTGGGTTTGAACATCAAATGAAATTAGTCCCCAATGCCCAACTATTGTTCACAAAGTCTGCCCAGTGCCTCTGAGAAGAACAGAAGAGCTACAGAAAATGCTTGATGAATTGTGATCTCAAGGTATCATTCAGTCTAGGGATTCTTCTAAGTGGGTGGCACCAATTGTGGTGGCATGCCAAAAGCCTGGTGAGGTCAGATTATAGGATGACTTGCATGCCTTCAATAAAAACATTGTAGTGGATTGCTACCCACTCCTGAAAATCCAGGATCTGTTAGCCAGCCTGGGTGGAGCAACACAGTTTTCTACAATTGATCTATGGTCCGCTATCTATCAGGTTGCCCTAAGCACTAATTCACAGCATCTAACAACATTTGTGGCCCCTTACTAGGCATGAAAATTTCTCTTATTGCCCCTTGGTCTGGCATCTGCCACCATCATGTTCCAAAAACGTATGGATAATTTGTTTAGAGACGTTCCTGGTGTGGAGGCATACCATGATGACACCTTGATTTTTGCTAAAGACTTGAGTGAAAAATAACAAGATCTTGAAAAAGCTTTTATCAATTTTATTGGCACGTGGTATGACAATAAGATTGGATAAGTGTAAGTTTGCCGTTAATGAACTTGAACATCTTGGGTGTATTGTATTATGTGATGGCAAAAAACCTAAAATGTCACTCATTAAGGCAATCAAGGAAGCAAAGGCACCAGTGGACAAAGATGCATTGCAATCGCTTCTGAGGCTTGCTGAATAGTATGCATGTTTAGACCCAGGTTATGCACAGGTTATTGAGTCAATGAGAGTGTTACTTATGAAGGGGCAGAAATGCCTATTGTCAGATGATATAGAGTGAGCCTTTGAGGATGTCAAAGTGCATTCTGAGAGAATCGACCATCTATCATCACTCGGGATGCTAGCACTAGTGGTTTAGGGGCTGTGTTGAGTGAAAAGATTGCAGGTAGTGAGAAAACTGTTGCCTTGCCTCTGCATCCAGGACCCTAAGGCCATATGAATGTCAGTATAACACCATTGAGCAGGAAGCTGTAGCGTGTGTATGGGCTGAACATAAGTTCAGGACATATATTTGTGGTACCAAGTTTGAGTTGAACACAGACCACAAACCACTAATGCACATTTTCACCAATTGTACTCATAGTAACATGTCCGCCAGGCTCACCAGGTAGGTCTCTAACTTGCAGGATTACAATTTCATTATCAGTCAAATTCTGTGCGGAAAGAATTTTCGCCAGGATTGTTTATCCCTCATGGCTTTTGATGCTGAGGCTGATGATGATTTACCAGATGATGTGGACTGTGTGGTGTTGTTAGATGCAGTGACTCAGTATCAGTCCTTCATGAGAGCGCAAGATTGGACTAGTGCGTATGCTGAAGATGACATCTTGGGAAAGGTTATTGAGTACATTGGGCATGGTTGGCCAGAGGGGAGGTGTTTAGAGGGAGATCTGAAAAACATTTCCCAGGTTGCAGGAGAGTTATCTGTGGTCGGTGGAATTATACTTAGAGGTGATTGCTTTGTTCCAACTACAAAATTGTGAAATGTCATAGTATTTCTTGTGCATTTACGTCATTTATGGTCCACCAAGACGTGTATGAAGATCAAGCAGCACTACTGGTGGCCTTCTTTGGACAGTCAGATGAAGCTTATGATTGACAAATGTCCAGAGTGCCTTCTATCTTACAAGCACAGGAGAAGTATGCATACACTCTTGCACTCAACATCTTTTCCAGAGAGTGCTTGGGAAAAAATTGGTTCTATGTTTTCCAGGTCTATATTCCTTATTACAGGGCAACATGAGATATACCATACTCCACATAGATTACTTTTCAAAATAGATATATCATGCATTTGTGGAGTCACCAAACACTGAAACTGTTGCCACATTTTTGGAACATATTTTTATTTTGGAGGGCACACCAAAAATTGTGGTTACGGACAATGGTACACACTAGGTGTCCATCCACATGAGGACGTTTTTGGCTAGCATGCATATCAAACAACTCAAGGTAGCTCTGTATTCGCCTTCCTCTAATGGTCTGGTTGAGTGAGGCAACAGAATCATTAAAGAGGGTGTGCAGACTGCTTTGGCCTCTGGGTTGGACATAGGCATTTTTGTTATTCAAAAAAGTCTGGGTTTATATTACATCTCCACATTGTACCGCGGTCTGACCCCTTTCTCATTGTTGAAGGGAAGGGATGTGCACACGCCATTGTTTCCATTATGGCTGGGTGAAAGAACTCACAATGGCTGGAGTGTCTGCCTAAACAGAGATGGCATAGCTTCCAGGGTGGTTGTTCAACAAGCAAGGAGACAGCAACATTTTGATAAAAAATATGGTCAAACTGTAATAGATCTAGAGGTAGACGACTGGGTCATGATGAAAAAAACATCAGAAATAATAAAGGTGAGTTAAAATTTTCTGCTCCTCTACAAGGGTCAGTAAAGGTGCTTCACTTGCTTTGGGAAAAGATTGATAGAGCAAGAGGCAGTTAGTGAAACTTACACCTGAACAAGAGAGTATAATGTGCAAGAGGAAAGGCCCTCTTCAAAATGCCAACTGGACAAAATGGCTACAATCAATAAGTGTTCGATTTGATTCTGGCAATGGTGCAGAAGGAAATCATGTGTGTGCTGGTGAGATTTCGCCAGAGTGTGTTGAATTGCCTAGAAATCAGTTTGGTATGAGGTCTGTTGGTGCCAACACCAGAAAGGTGCCCAAGAGGTTTGATTAATTTTCACTCTCATAATTGCTATATGGTATTGTTGTTGGTTTGTTATTCTGTGTTATACTGAGTACTCTGTATCTTTCTTTAGAGTTCTCATTCTGTACGTTTTGTTTCATACATTTTGTTGATTTTGTTTTTACTTTATAAGGGGGAAGGAGATGTGGTAAAGTGCATTGTTCAGTGTTCCCCGTGCATTCCCAGCAAGTTTGGGTATTCTTGTTTGACTTGCCACATGCTCTGCAGGAACAGCCAGAGGGAATTCAAGACTACAGTGAGTTAGCTGTTGGGATCTGCACTGGCTGGAAGTATCGCATCTTGGGTTTATATATCTTATGGAATAAATCCACTCTTTCAACTTACTTGGTTTGCTGGACCCTTCATTTCTACTCATCACAACTAATTTGCCCAAACAGTATCACCTTTGTCTTTGTCCACCCTTTGCTGCAGTCTCCCTGTAGAGAATGCACCAAGAGACCTGAGGTTTAAGCTTCACATTTAGGTGAGAAAATGTTCCTTGCCTTTAATTGGATAAAAGGCAAATGACAGGTAATTTGTCCTGCTTTGTTTTGAGTTGCAGCCTGATTGATGGAAAGATGGCCTTCTGGCCCTGGTTTAAGCTTCTTATTTAGGCAGGAACATGTTCTTTGCTTGTGATTGACTAGAATGAGGGAAAATGTTCTTTGCTGATTATTGACTTCTCGTTTAGGCAGAAAACATTTAATTGCTTACGGTTGACTTGAGGGGGAGTATCAAGTCATGTGACATGCCTCGTTGTACTCTTCAGGTTGATTGATGTTGGTGAATATATAGCTTCTTAGCCTTGGGTTAAGATTCTGATTTAAATGAGAAATAGTTCTTTGCTTGTGATTGGCATCCAGATTACACAAGAAAATGTTCCTGCCTTGGGATCGGAAAGAATGCATTGAAATGTCCCTCACTTATGATTGTTGTGTGATTTATTTCACCTATTGGTGAGTGAGGGCACATGCCTCTAATATTTTAATGTGTTTGATGACCTGGTGACTCCCCATCTAATTAGCTGTGTGAGGTCTATAAAGTCAGAGCAGTGTACTTTGATAGTTTTACTTATAGTGGAAACACCAAGCCTTTTTGGGATCCCAGTTCTTACCCTTGTACCCACCCTTTGATTTGGAGGAGTCTTGGGGCACAAACTCCTGAACAAAATTTTGGGAGCCTTTGGAAGACTCCTTGGGTTTTTCCCCTTCGTGTCCACTGTCTTTACTCCGGGGGGTTAATACCCCCTTTCTTCTGGTAACCCCCACCATGGGTCATTTTGGACACCCTCGTTGTGACCTAGTGATCTGTCTTCTTCACCAGCTCTTGGGGAGAGTGCAGCACTAAGTGCAGTAGGTACTGGTGTTATTTTCTCTGATGTACAATTGCTCCACTGATGCTCCTTCATAATCAAATTGTAGAACCCTTCATAATCAAGCACCTTACTTCCCTTCAATCACGCTCTGACTGTCTTGACTGAAAAGTCCACAAAATCTACACAGGATGAACTAAAGGTTTTGTGAGTCTCCCTTAACTTAATCCTGTACTCCTCAGTCATGAGCCCAAAACCTTCAATTAAGGTATCCTTTATGAGGTTGTAGAACTCAACTTCTTCCTTAGACAGTTTCAGGAGCCTATCCCCGCACTTTCATGAGAAACGTTCCCAAAGTAGAGAGACCTAGGTGGTCATTACGACCCTGGCGGATTACTTCCGCCAGGGCCGCGGGACGCGGTGGCACCGCCGACAGGCCGGCGGTGCCCCGCGGGGCATTCTGACCACGGCGGCTTAGCCGCGGTCAGAGAAGGGAAACCGGCGGTCTCCCGCCGGTTTCCCGCTGCCCCCAAGGAATCCTCCAAGCCGGCGCAGCTTGCTGCGCCGGCTTGGGGATTCCGACTCCCCCTCCCGCCATCCAGTTCCTGGCGGTTCTCCCGCCGGGAACCGGATGGCGGGAGGGGGAGTCGCGGGGCCCCTGGGGGCCCCTGCAGTGCCCATGCCAACGGCATGGGCACTGCAGGGGCCCCCGTAAGAGGGCCCCAAAATGTATTTCACTGTCTGCCTTGCAGACAGTGAAATACGCGACGGGTGCAACAGCACCCGTCGCACCTTCCCACTCCGCCGGCTCGATTACGAGCCGGCTTCATGGTGGGAAGGTTGTTTTCCCCTGGGCTGGCGGGCGGCCTTTCGGCGGCCGCCCGCCAGCCCAGGGGAAAACTTGGAATACCCTCCGCGGTCTCTGGACCGCGGAACGGTATTCCTGACGCGCAACATTGACGGGCAGCCTCCGCCGCCCGTCAATGTTGGAATGAGGGCCCTAGTGTTTTTGAGGAATCCTTCTCACTTTACAAGCCCTCTCAAAGGCTGTAAACCACTTGGTAATATCATCTCCTTCATCTTACTTGGGGACAATCCCTTTGTGGATCCTGGGAGCAAAGGTTTTCTCTTTCTCTCTAGCTATTTTGCTGCCTCCACTCAGGGGTACTAACACCATCTCAGCCCTTTCTTTCTCTATAGCTAAGATCCTGGCTTCAGGGGCTGCTCTCCTGGCTAGTCTTTCGAGGATAACGTCCTCATCATCTAGCTCCTCTCTTTCCAAGGGTGGGGTACCCCACTTTTATGATCACTATCCATTGCACCCTTTTGGGCAGTTAAATGATCTTCTTATAGGTTCAGTTCATTGAACTCTGCAAGTAGCTCCTGGAGCTGGGCCTTAGTAGGGTTTGAGCCAGTTTTAATATTGGTGGCCTTACAGAGGTTCCTTAGCTGCTGCATCAACAGCTGCAGGTAAGGGGTCAGGTTAAGCTCCATTACTCTATCCTTTGCACCAGAGATGTTTCAGAGTAGTTGAGGCCTTTTTAGTGGTCTACAAATAGGCTAATAGCAGTTTTTATGGACCTAACTAACTAAAGAATATTTCATGAATCAATCAAGGGTTCTTGTAGAGCACAAACTTATCACCCAGGGGGTCTTCAGGCACTGGAAGGATGCGGCGAGCTTTGACTGGCTGGTGATGGAAGTCGAAAAGCCAAGTCTTCAGCTGCTTTCAGAAGTCCTTCAGGGAAGGGGAGGTGCACAGGTGAAGGGGGAAGTCGTTCCAAGACTTAGCTGCAAGGTGGGAGAAGGAGTGGCCTTTGAAGCATTCACAACAGATGCGGGGGACATGCGCCAGGATGGCTGAGATGAGTTCTGTGGTAGGTCGTGGAATGTGAGGCAGTTGATGTAGGTGTCATGGAGGGCCTTGTAGGTGTGTGTGAGGAGCTTGAAGTAGCATCTTTGCTAGGCGGGGAGCCAGTGGAGGGATCTTTGATGGCAAGTGATGCTGGTTCTCCTGGGGAGGTCGAGCACGAGTCTTCTTGCCATTTTCTGGATGGTCTGAAGGCGGTTCATGATCTGCTTCATAGTTTCTGCGAAGAGCACATTGCCGTAGTCAAGTCCGCTGGAGATGACGGCCTGGATGACTGTCTTCGTAGTGGAGATGGGAATCTATCAGATGATCTTGTGGAGCATGCAGAGGATGTTGAAGCAAGCAGAGCAGAGTGCATTGATCGCCTGCTTCATGGAAAGTTGGGCGTCCAGGATGATGCAGAGGTTACGTGCATGGATAGTGGGGGTCCAAGGGTGGAGGGCCAACGTGTGTCATTCAAGAGGGAGGGCTTGTTACCAGAGATGAGCATGTCCATTTTGTCTGAATTTAGTTTGAGACAGTTGGTCCTCATCCAGGCGGTGATTTTGGTCATGGTGTTTTGGAAGTTGGTTCTTGTGGTGGCATAATCGCATAGAAGATGATGTTATGTCTGTGGGAGCGTGGTATGTCTGCCAGTGGAGTTGTGTAGGTGTTGAAGAGGGTGGGGCTGAGGGAGGAGCTCTAGGGAATGCCACAAATGATGTCTTTGGGTGCAGAGATGAAAGGTGGAAGGACGATCCTTTGCGTTCAGCTGGAGAGGAAGGAGAAGATCTGGTTGAGTGTGTTGTTTGTGATGCCAAATGTGGAGTCTGGTGATGAGAGTGTGTTGGGAGATAGTATCGAAGGCTGCCAATAGGTTGATGAGGTTGTACGACGGAACACTGACTTCCAAAACAACTAGTGCCTTAACAACGAGGTCGGAACACCGACCTCGTTGTTACTACTAATGATTTTACCACGAATGCCTTAACAACGATTTTCATTGTAAAGGCAATCCTGATAAAAGCATTACTAATAGGCACCATTGACCGAACATCCCTCACCCCACCCTCCCAACTTCACCCCAAAACCTAAAACCCCCTGACCCCCCACCCCCTCCCCAAAACCAAAAACACCCCAACCCCACCCCAAAACCTAAAACCCCCTGACCCGCACCCCCTCCCCAAAACCAAAAACACCCCACCCCCCAACCGCGCCCCCAAACCTAAAACCCCCTGACCCCCACCCCTCCCCAAAACCAAAAATGCCCCACCCCCCAACCCCACCCCAAAACCTAAAAGCCCCTGACCCCCCACCCCACCCCCCTCCCCAAAACCTAAAACCCCCTGAACCCCCACCCCCTCTCAAAAATACACCACCCCCAACCACGCCCCAAAACCTAAAACCCCCTGACCCCCCACTCCCTCCCCAAAACCAAAAACGCCCCACCCGCCCAACCCTGCCCCAAAACCTAAAACCCCCTGACCCCCCACCCCCTCCCCAAAACCAAAAACGCCCCACCCCCCTAACCCCACCCCAAAACCTAAAAACCCCTGACCCCCCCACACCCTCCCCAAAACCAAAAACGACCCACCCCAAAACCTAAAACCCCCTGACCCCCCTCCCCAAAACCAAAAACGCCCCACCCCCCGCCCCAAAACCTAAAACCCCCTGACCCCCCACCCCCTCCTCAAAACCAAAAATGCCCCACCCCCCCAACCCCGCCCCAAAACCTAAAAACCCCTGACCCCCGACCCCCTCCCCAAAACCAAAAACGCCCCACCCCCCAACCCCACCCCAAAACCTAAAACCCCCTGACCCCCCCACCCCTCCCAAAAACCAAAAACACCCCACCCCCCCAACCCCACCCCAAAGCTTAAAACCTCCTGACCCCCCACCCCTTCCCCAAAACCAAAAACGCCCGACCCCCCAACCCCACCCCAAAACCTAAAACCCCCTGACCCCCTCCCCAAAACCAAAAACACCCCGCCCCAAAACCTGAAACCTCCTGACCCCCACCCCCTCTCCAAAACCAAAAACGCCCCACCCCCCAACCCCGCCCCAAAACCTAAAACCCCCTGACCCCCACTCCCTCCCCAAGACCAAAAACGCCCCACCTCCCCAACCCCGCCCCAAAACCTAAAACCCCCTGACCCCCACCCCTTCCCCAAAACCAAAAACGCCCCACCCCAAAACCTAAAACCCCCTGACCCCCCACCCTCTCCCCAAAACCAAAAACGCCCCACCCCTCCAACCCCGCCCCAAAACCTAAATTCCCCTGACCCCCTCCCCTTCCCCAAAACCAAAAACGCCCCACCCCAAAACCTAAAACCCCCTGACCCCCCACCCTCTCCCCAAAACCAAAAACGCCCCACCCCCCAACCCCACCCCAAAACCTAAAACCCCCTGACCCCCCACCCCCTCCCCCTCCCCAAAACCAAAAACGCCCCACCCCCAACCCGCCCCAAAACCTAAAACCCCCTGAACCCCCACCCCCTCTCAAAAATACACCACCCCCAACCATGCCCCAAAACCTAAAACCACCTGACCCCCCACTCCCTCCCCAAAACCAAAAACGCCCCACCCCCCAACCCCGCCACAAAACCTAAAACCCCCTGACCCCCCCCACCCCTCCCAAAAACCAAAAGCACCCCACCCCAAAACTTAAAACCCCCTGACCCCCCACCTCTTCCCCAAAACCAAAAACGCCCGACCCCCCCAAACCCACCCCAAAACCTAAAACCCCCTGACCCCCACCCCCTCCCCAAAACCAAAAACACCCCGCCCCAAAACCTGAAACCTCCTGACCCCCACCCCCTCTCCAAAACCAAAAACGCCCGACCCCCCCAACCCCACCCCAAAACCTAAAACCCCCTGACCCCCACCCCCTCCCCAAAACCAAAAACACCCCGCCCCAAAACCTGAAACCTCCTGACCCCCACCCCCTCTCCAAAACCAAAAACGCCCCACCCCCCAACCCCGCCCCAAAACCTAAAACCCCCTGACCCCCACCCCTTCCCCAAAACCAAAAACGCCCCACCCCAAAACCTAAAACCCCCTGACCCCCCACCCTCTCCCCAAAACCAAAAACGCCCCACCCCTCCAACCCCGCCCCAAAACCTAAAACCCCCTGACCCCCACCCCTTCCCCAAAACCAAAAACGCCCCACCCCAAAACCTAAAACCCCCTGACCCCCCACCCTCTCCCCAAAACCAAAAACGCCCCACCCCCCAACCCCACCCCAAAACCTAAAACCCCCTGACCCCCACCCCCTCTCAAAAATACACCACCCTCAACCACGCCCCAAAACCTAAAACCCCCTGACCCCCCACCCCCTCCCCAAAACCAAAAACGCCCCACCCCCCAACCCCACCCCAAAACCTAAAACCCCCTGACCCCACAACCCCTCCCCCTCCCCAAAACCAAAAACGCCCCAACCCGCCCCAAAACCTAAAACCCCCTGAACCCCCACCCCCTCTCAAAAATACACCACCCCCAACCACGCCCCAAAACCTAAAACCCCCTGACCCCCCACCCCCTCCCCAAAACCAAAAACGCCCCACCCGCCCAACCCCGCCCCAAAACCTAAAACCCCCTGACACCCCACCCCCTCCCCAAAACCAAAATCGCTCCACCCCCCTAACCCCACCCCAAAACCTAAAAACCCCTGACCCCCCACCCCTCCCCAAAACCAAAAACGACCCACCCCAAAACCTAAAACCCCCGACCCCCCTCCCCAAAACCAAAAACACCCCACCCCCCAACCCCGCCCCAAAACCTAAAACCCCCTGACCCCCCCACCCCTCCCAAAAACCAAAAACACCCCACCCCCCCACCCCCTCCCCAAAACCAAAAACGCCCGACCCCCCAACCCCACCCCAAAACCTAAAACCTCCTGACCCCCACCCCCTCCCCAAAACCAAAAACACCCCGCCCCAAAACCTGAAACCTCCTGACCCCCACCCCCTCTCCAAAACCAAAAATGCCCCACCCCCCAACTATGCCCCAAAACCTAAAACCCCCTGACCCCCCACCCCCTCCCCAAGACCAAAAACGCCCCACCTCCCCAACCCCGCCCCAAAACCTAAAACCCCCTGACCCCCACCCCTTCCCCAAAACCAAAAACACCCCACCCCAAAATCTAAAACCCCCTGACCCCCCACCCCTCCCCAAAACCAAAAACGCCCCACCCCTCCAACCCCGCCCCAAAACCTAAAACCCCCAGACCCCCTCCCCAAAACCAAAATCTCCCCACCCCCCAACCCTACCCCAAAACCTAAAACCCCCTGACCCCCACCCCCTCCCCAAAACCAAAAATGCCCCACCCCCAACCCCGCCCCAAAACCTAAAACCCCCTGACCCCCACCCCCTCCCCAAAACCAAAAACACCTCACCACCCAACCCTGCCCCAAAACCTAAAACCCCCTGACCCCCCACCCTCTCCCCAAAACCAAAAACGCCCGACCCCCCAACCCCACCCCAAAACCTAAAAACCCCTGACCCCCCACCCCCTCCCCAAAACCAAAAACGCCCCACCCCCCAACCCCGCCCCAAAACCTAAAACCCCTGACCCCCCACCCCTCCCCAAAACCAAAAACACCCCACCCCCCCAACCCCACGACAAAACCTAAAACCCCCTGACCCCCGCCCCAAAACCGAAAATGCCCGACCCCCCAACCCCACCCCAAAACCTAAAACCCCCTGACCCCCACCCCCTCCCCAAAACCCAAAACACCCCGCCCTACAACCTAAAACCCCCGGACCCCCACCCCCTCTCCAAAACCAAAAACGCCCCACCCCCCAACCCTGCCCCAAAACCTAAAACCCCCTGACCCCCACCCCCTCCCCAAAACCAAAAACGCCCCACCCCCAAAACCTAAAACCCCCTGACCCCCCACCCTCTCCCCAAAACCAAAAATGCCCCACCCCCCAACCCCGCCCCAAAACCTAAAACCCCCTGACCCCCACCCCCTCCCCAAAACCAAAAACGCCCCACCCCTCCAACTCCACCCCAAAACCTAAAACCCCCTGACCCCCACCCCCTCCCCAAAACCAAAAACGCCCCACCCCCCAACCCCACCCCAAAACCTAAAACCCCCTGACCCCCCACCCCTCCCCAAAACCTAAAACCCCCCACTTACCTTAGTCGACCCCTTCTCACCTGCGTCGTCCTCCTTCGCCAACTCCCTTCTTTGTACCTTAACCACGCATGTTCGTTGTTCAGAACATACGTAGTTAAGGCACAAAATAACGGAGTCATGGTTAAAAAAAGCGTTGTTGCGCTTTCGTTAACCACGACTTTGTTGATAAAACGTCGTAATAAGGATGTTTCCCGGTTGGTGAGGATGAGGGTCGCTGTTCCACCTCAGTCAAGGAGGTGTCTGATGTCGTCAGTTGCTGCGATCAATGCAGTCTCAGTACTGTGGTTGGGCCGGGAGCCAGATTGGAATAGGTTGAGCAAGATGTTGTCTTCAAGAAAGTTGGTGAGCTGGCGGTTGATGGCCTTCTCCAAGACTTTGACAGGGAAAGGGAGGACTGAGATAGGGTGGTGGTTTTTTAGCTTGGGTAGGTTGGCTGAGAGTTTCTTCAGGAGGGACTTTGCCTTGGCGTGCTTCCAGGCATAGGGGACAGAAGCTGTAGAGATGGAGGTGTTGAGGATTTTTGTGAGGGAGGCTTTGATCACTTCTCTTCCTAGGTTGTAGAAGTAGTGCAGGCAGGGGATCTGGAGTGGAAGAGGTCATGATGGCAATGGTGTCTTCAGTGGAGAGCTGCTTCCATTCGGTGACCTGGTGGGGAGGGGTGCGTTATGGCGAGGTGGTCGAGGTCAGTGGTGTGAGGATCAAAGTTGCTGTTGATGTCGGCTATCTTGTGGTGAAAGTAGTCCGATAGTGTGTCTCAGAGGACTTGGGCATGGTGGATCATGTTCTCTGTAGCAGAGGGGCAGAACAATTCCCTGACTATGCTGAAGAGTTCTTTGGCGTGGTTGGTGCTCACCTCCATGCGTGTGCTGAGAGCTTCTTTCTTGGTCTCCCTGAATCGGTGGTGGTAACTGTTGAGGGCGGACCTGAATGAGGCGAGGTTGGTGGGGGTCTTGTTGGAGTGCCAGTGTCTCTCTCATTTCCTGCAGTGACATTTGAGGATAGGAGCTCTGGGGTGAACCATTTGGCTTGCTTGGTGGGTTTGCTCTTGGTGGTGCTCTTCATGGGGGAATTGTGTCGGCAGCTGAGAAGATCCAGTTAGAGAAGTTTTTAATGTGGTGTTCAAGGGTGTCTGCGGGGATGGGCCTAGGTTCTTTGAGGGTGGCAATCCAGGGTGTTTCAGTGACTTTGCCCAAGTTGCTGCGGGGGAGGGACGGGGCTCTTGTTAGGGCTTCAGGCAATCCCTCAATTGTAAAGTGAAAGATTTTGTTGTCAGTCCATGTTAAATCTGTGGTGTGGGAGAACTTGGCTCTGTCGCTGATGGAGAAGATGGGGTCCAGTGTGTGACCTGTGCTGTGTGAGGGGGCATTGGCAAGTTGAGAGAGGCTGATTATTCTTATGTTTTCAAAGAGTGAGGTAAAGTTTGAGTTGTCCAGGTTCTCTAGGTGGAAGTTCAAGTTCCCCAGTAAGATGTAGTGGTTGGAGTTGATTGCCGGGGGGGGAAATGAAGTCTGGGATGGAGTTTCAGAAGCTGTTGTGCGGCCCCTGGGATCTGTAGGCGGGTTTCCTCTGATGGTGGTTTTGGCGTCAGGATTTTTCTGGAAGTTGAGGTGTTCCATAATCGGAGTTGTGCCGTTATCCGAGGCTGAGCAGTGGAGGAAGTCCTTGTGGATGAAGGCAATGCCTTTGCCGTGTCTGTCGGGGTGGTCATGGTGGATCATCGTGTATCCAAGGGGTGTTGTGGTGGTGATGTCTGGTGCTGATGCAGGTTTAAGCCATATTTCAGTGATGAACATTATGTTGGGTGCAAGGGTGGTAATGGTGTCCCAGATTTCTATGTGGTGCTTGCAGAGGGATTGGACGTTGAGTGATGCACAGTGAAGATGTGGTTTGTGGGTGGGAGTCTGCTAGGTGGAGATTGTAGTGGTTCTTATGTTCCAGGAGAAGTGGCAATAGTGGCAGGCGAGGGGCCATTGGTGTTTTGGAGGTGCTGGTCTTGGGCCTGAGGTTTGTGATCTTGTTGGAAGAGTACTGGTGCCAGACTGCAGATCCAGGGATCCTGCCACTGGGCATGGGCCAAGTGCGGATGCACTGGCCTTTGTCATGGCTTTGGTGCACCAGCGGTACACCCACTGTCCGCCTGTAAATAGGTCCTTGGGGGGAATGGGTGGAAGGGGGGCGGTGGGTGGGTTCGCAGAGGGTCGGAAGAAAAGGCAAAAAGCATTGTGGGAGCCTGAAGCACAGGAGAGCTGGGAAGGGGGGAGCCAGACATGGGCAAAAGAGAGGCAGATAAGGCAAGGCAAGCAGAAGGCGCTGCACTGCAAGCTCTGCAAAGCCTTCACAGTGCGAGTGCAAAAGGGAGCAGTTAGAGGACCTTCTCACTGGTGTCGCACAGCGATTGCCATTAAATAGGTCCTGGATTGGGAGGGGTAGGAGGGTGGAGGTGGGCAGGAGCACAGAGGGCGGGAAGAAAAGTTGGGAAACGCAGAGGGGGTCTGAAGTGCAGAAGACGGCGGGAAGGGCGGGGGAGTCTGACATGGGAAGAAAAGGCAGTCAGAGGATCTGCTTTAGGGGACTTAACACAGAGCCTATAGGTCAGATTAGAAATTTAGGAAAAGTCAAAAAAGATTAAAAAAATATTTCTGGCTCTAAAAGTCAATTGTGACTTCCTTCGTGGAACCACCTATTGACACTGTGGTCTCAGCAAATGCAAGGTCCTCTATCCCACCAATGAACCACCAATGTAGGAAGCTGGCTATCTATGCAGTGACCCAAAAGAGGGAGGCAATATGCAGACAGTCCAGGGTGACCCTTATTGGTTGACGGGGTAAAAATGACAATCCCAAAAGCTCTCATTTGTGTTTGTGTGGGCAAACAGTTAGGCTTATCAGAGGGTAATACTAAGCATTTGTTGAATGCGCAGAGTCAGTAAATGAGACACACACTCAAGAAGTAACTCAAGACTCAATTGATTAGAAAAATAGTTACTTTGTTGTATTATTCATAAACACCAGAACATTTGCACAAGAATAAATACTGTAGAAGTTCTCAGAATGATTTGCAAGTAAGTAACACATTTTTGTAGATTAATGTTTTTTACGCAGCAAAAGTTCCAAAGTACCAACGCTGCATTGAAGTTGTTACACTCTGTTCTTGAGGATCCCCTGAAGATAGTGAGGTGGTAGGGGTGCAAAGTTACTGAAAAAAACAGCAATTCAGGTTTACCTGCCCAGGAGCGTCCGGGTGCAGTGATGTTGGTTGTGTCGTGTTTCTGTGCACCGAACACTTGGCGATGAAGGAGGGGGCGTCTGGATAAAGAATCCAAGCAGGGACTTGGGGACAAGTCCAGGAGCTCCCAACAAAGGGACTCCGTCAGTGGGTGTCCAGAGAGTAGGGGCACACCATTGGAAGTTGCCGACCCGGGCCGGGGCACTCAGGTGCAGTGGATCCTTTGCAGTAGTGCCCCTGCATCAAGGTGCACATGGTTCTTTGAGTGACCTGCAGAAGGAGAGTCAGAACAAGGCCACTGGACAACTGAGAAGTCTGTCCTCTGCAATGCTGATTCCCTCACCGGCAGGTCTTCGGTTCTGCTGTTGGAGTCTGAGGTGGGCTTCAACAAGCCCTGGTTGGTGCAAGGGGTCCAGAACCCCGGCTCCGGTGGAACCTTGGGTCTTTTCACTTGGTGGGAGACAGGACTGACTTCATGGAGCATGGGGACATCCTCTTGGATGGCTGCTGTGACGGTGGACCCAGGGGTCAGCAGACCGGTGAACCGGACATTGTGGTTGATGCCTGCAAGAAGCAAGGAAGTGGCTCCTCCATTCTGAGGGAGATGCTGATGGGCTGATGAGGTGCTGGAGGACCTCCAAGGCTGTTGGAGTCCCCACAGCTGCAGAGTCATGATGTCTTGATTGTGGGATGACAGCAGGGAAGCAGGCAGGGTTTTGCACCAAAAGTTTACCAGGCATCTGCAGTTCTCCCTTTTTCTGGATCTTCTGTTTTCTCTTCTTCTTGTTGTCAGGTGAGCCCGGCTCCTGGGTTGGGGAGCCTCCTAAATACTAAATTTAGGGGCATTTTAGGTGAGTGTAGGGTAGTAGCTAATCAGCTACTTACCTTTGAGGATGCCAAAACCCTGTTATGTCCACTTTCTGTATCCCTTTTCCAGAAGGCCTAGTTCCAACCAAAACCAAGATAGTGGAACCCTTCTTTGAATGGCCACCTCGGGTAGCCCACGTTAGGGGTATAGTTAGCCCAGGAGTTGGACAGGCCTACCGGCAAGCTAATCGTCCCACCTGTCCTGGGTACCAAATGGGCCACAGGGCAGGGGGTAGCCACTTCTAGGACTGAGGAAGCCGGGGGTGCATATGCCAAAGGTGGCAGGGTCTTTGAAGACCCCGGACTTGGTAGGCAGATCTGTTAGCCACCCTTTTGGGGTGGGTGGCAACACCCCTCTGTGTAGCAGGCATTGGTTCTGACCATTGGGAGAATGGGCTTTCACCTCTAGGTGTCGGGCCTGCAAACCCTGATATGCCCCAGTAAAAATCTTCTGAGTTGATCATTTGCCTTTGCAGGGACCAATGATTGTTTACAGAGACCAATGCTTATTTGCAGAGACAAATGCTTGTTGGAACTAATGCTTGTCAGAGACCAATGCTTGTTTGGGAACACATGTTGTACAAGCCTCCAGCATCCCTATGACTCAGAATGGGTGTGGCTGGATGCAGCAGGTATTTAAACCACACCAGGCCTCAGTGAATTGCTTGCTGTAAAGGTCACCGGCTGCAGAGAAGGAATCTCTGCTCCTCCGCTTTTGATCTTCATGTTCTGTTCTGTCCAGAATCTTGGACGCCACTTCTGGAAGAAGACAAGACTGAGGAAATGAACCCTTACAAAGGCGGTAACCCGCTGCACACGATTTAAGAGCATTTATTGCTAAAACGTATTACATGCTGACTTGAAACTTGATCAGCGAAAGTTCCAGGATGCGATGCACCTAATAAGGCACATCTTTGGGTTTTAAGGTGATTGGTATGTTTGCCGCTTGTCATGCTATAACACTTATTGTAGTTGCTTGCATTATACAACAGAAAGGAGGTTCTATTGAACAATTATTATGAAAATGATATACTGTGAATAAATTTATTATCGCTGAGTTTAATGTGGCATTACTATTGCACTTAGCAATACGATGTACTGTGAATACGGTTATTATCACTAAGTTCAAAGTGCCATTTGCATTATTTCAAATTGTTGCTGGTGATGCAGAGCATTCTGTGTTTGACTGTTAAATTAAATTAAAGCTTTTCTTTGCCATGCTCAAAATTAACCTGTGATGTAACAGTGATAAGCCAGTTGTTCATGAAGTTGAACGCTATTGATTAACCCTATGTTCTCATAGTATTTCAACTTGAACCATAATTCTTTATATTAACCCTATCTTTTCAGTTTGATTCAAACACTGAATCGTGTTCCACCCAATACTAGCACAGTACAATGATTAACTCATGAATATCTCGAGAATCTCATTCCCTGAGAGTTTGTTCTTATTATTGCTGCCTATGTAAATGTCTATGAGTCGAGTGAGTTAGCATCTTGGGAAATCTTATCAAGGTGAAACACGCAAGTAATCTATTGAACATCTAGGTAGGCTTAATTGAGGTGATGATGGACTAATCTACGATCACTGTGGAAGTAGTTATAGACAGTATAGGAGGTTCAAGGCTCTTACTTGATTACAGGTAAACCACATTGTTTCCAAAAATTCCTAGAGAGAGAGAGAGAGCCATCAAAAGCTGGAAAGGTGCCCCCAACAGGTACACCTAGCTTGCTCATCATAGTTTAACAGTATAGTATACATGGGTTATGAGATATTAGTTATTTGACTGATGTGTAATTTATCATAGGAAAGATCGGCTCTTCAAGAACCATCACTAGGCATCCGCATCCAGCCCTGCAACTCCAATGTCTCTCTCCCACTTTCCCCTGCAACGTTGCAGTGCCGATCATGTGTATTTAAGTGGGAGGCACACAACGTTTAGGTGGAATTGGGAACAAGCAGCTTAGTGAACATTGAGCCTCTGAGGGAAGGACAGCTTAGTGCTTGACACCAGGGGGTCAGAAATATGCCTGGCGGTGGCAGATTGGACTAAACTAGTCAGTCAACAGACCCAGAGACTGGTGGGATTCAGGAGGAACCTCTATGGGTCCCACTGGGTGGATGTCCAAATAAATCCAAGGCTGGCATCAGCCTGGATCTATTAAGATGTGGTGTTTGATATCAAACATCATTGGGTTTGGTGAAGCCATTATGTGACTTGGTTACTCGCGTTGATGATTGTCCAGCACAGACCTTAAAATGGATTCCCAGTTCACTTGCAATGCTCAGCAATAAGGCTGAGCATCACAGGGTAATACCCACTTGTGCATATATGGCCACTCAGTAAGTGTACTGTACCCTGTATTTGATCTCTTAGGCCTGTCTTAGGGGTGACTTACATATTCGCTGCAGTGATGGGGGCATGGGCACCAAACGTGTGACATGTCGTGCTTTCTCCTGGCTTGCACCAGGGCACGCAGACAGCAATGGCAGCTGTGTGCTTCCCATCTTTAGGGGGGTCCCTTAGTGTGGCACAATCTGTGCTGCAGGCCTTAGGGACCCTCTCCTCTATCCAGGCCCTAGGTACCAGGAGTACCCCTTAGTAAGGACTCTCACTGGTGGAGGAGTGTGCCATTAGTACACCATGTTACCTGTTTTTGGGAAAGAGAACTGGCACTGGGCGACTGTTTAGCAGGAACCTTGTGCACCTCAGTCACAAAACCTCAGCATTAGCTTCAAAACGTGGGTGAGTGACCATGGCAAAAGGTGCATTTTCCTATAAGGTAATTTACCCGTATCCTGTTGATTTTAGTGCTAGTCTACCATGTACTAGTCTTTCTAACTAAATCACTTTGATCATATTTAGGATTGGTGCTTCTGTTCTGCACTACTGTAGGAATTTGGCTCTGTATACACTATTTCAAAGTAAGGAATAGTATGCACAGAGTCCAAGGGTTCCCCTTAGACGTAAGATAGTGGCAAAAAGAGATAATACTAATGCTCTATTTTGTGGTAGTGTGGTCGAGCAGTAGGCTTATCAAAGGAGTAGTGTTAAGCATTTGTTGTACACAGACAGGCAATAAATGACTCAAAGACAATTCCAGGCCAATAGGTTTTTGTAAAGAAAAATATATTTTCTTAGTTTATTTTAAGAACCACAGGTTCAAGATTTACATGTAATACTTTAAATGAAAGGTATTGCAGGTAGGTACTTTAGGAACTTTGAATAATCAAAATAGCATATATACTTTTCACATAAATCACATATATCTATTTTAAAACTAGACAGTGCAATTTTCACAGTTCCTAGGGGGAGTAAGAGTTAGCTTTTGCAGGTAAGTAAACCACCTATGGGGTTCAAGTTTGGGTCCAAGGTAGCCCACCGTTGGGGGTTCAGAGCAACCCCAAAGTTACCACACCAGCAGCTCAGGGCCGGTCAGGTGCAGAGTTCAAAGTGGTGCCCAAAACGCATAGGCTTCAAAGGAGAAGGGGGTGCCCCGGTTCCAGTCTGCCAGCAAGTAAGTACCCGCGTCTTCGGAGGGCAGACCAGGGGGGTTTTGTAGGGCACCGGGAGGGACACAAGTTAGCACAGAAAGTACACCCTCAGCAGGACGGGGGCGGCCGGGTGCAGTGTGCAAACACACGTCGGGTTTCCAATGTAAATCAATGGGAGACAAAGGGGTCTCTTCAGTGATGCAGGCAGGCAAGGGGGAGCTCCTCGGGGTAGCCACTACCTGGGCAAGGGAGAGGGCCTCCTGGGGGTCACTCCTGCACTGGAGTTCCAATCTTTCAGGTCCTGGGGGCTGCGGGTGCAGAGTCTTTTCCAGGTGTCGGGATCTGGGAGTCAGGCAGTCGCGGTCAGGGGGAGCCTCGGGATTCCCTCTGCAGGCGTCGCTGTGGGGGCTCAGGGGGCGCAACTCTGGCTACTCACAGTCTCGTAGTCGCCGGGGAGTCCTCCCTGAAGGGTTGTTTCTCCACAAGTCGAGCCGGGGGCATCGGGTGCAGAGTAGCAAGTCTCACGCTTCCGGCGGGAAACACAGTTGTCTTGAAGTTGCTTCTTTGGAAACAAAGTTGCAGTCTTGGGTGAACAGAGCCGCTGTCCTCAGGAGTTTCTTGGTCCTTCTAGAGCAGGGCAGTCCTCTGAGGATTCAGAGGTCGCTGGTCCTGGGGAAAGCGTCGCTGGAGCAGTTTCTTCAGAAGTGGGGAGACAGGCCGGTAGAGCTGGGGCCAAAGCAGTTGGTGTCTCCGTCTTCTCTGCAGGGTTTTTCAGCTCAGCAGTCCTCTTCTTCTTAGGTTGCAGGAATCTCAGTTCCTAGGTTCTGGGGAGCCCTTAAATACTAAATTTAAGGGCGTGTTTAGGTCTGGGGGTTAGTAGCCAATGGCTACTAGCCCTGAGGGTGGGTACACCCTCTTTGTGCCTCCTCCCAAGGGGAGGGGGTCACATTCCTATCCCAATTGGGGGAATCCTCCATCTGCAAGATGGAGGATTTCTAAAAGTTAGAGTCACCTCAGCTCAGGACACCTTAGGGGCTGTCCTGACTGGCCAGTGACTCCTCCTTGTTCTTCTCATTATTTCCTCCGGCCTTGCCGCCAAAAGTGGGGCCGTGGCCGGAAGGGGCGGGCAACTCCACTAGCTGGAGTGCCCTGTGGTGCTGTAACAAAGGGGGTGAGCCTTTGTGGCTCACAGCCAGGTGTTACAGTTCCTGCAGGGGGAGGTGTGAAGCACCTCCACCCAGTACAGGCTTTGTTACTAGCCACAGAGTGACAAAGGCACTCTCCCCATGTGGCCAGCAACATGTCTCGAGTGTGGCAGGCTGCTAAAGCCAGTCAGCCTACACGGGTAGTTGGTTAAGGTTTCAGGGGGCACCTCTAAGGTGCCCTCTGGGGTGCATGTTACAATAAAATGTACACTGGAATCAGTGTACATTTATTGTGCTGAGAAGTTTGATACCAAACTTCCCAGTTTTCAGTGTAGCCATTATGGTGCTGTGGAGTTCGTGCTTGACAGACTCCCAGACCATATACTCTTATGGCTACTCTGCACTTACAATGTCTAAGGTTTTGCTTAGACACTGTAGGGGCACAGTGCTCATGCAGTTGTGCCCTCACCTATGGTATAGTGCACCCTGCCTTAGGGCTGTAAGGCATGCTAGAGGGGTGACTTATCTATACTGCGTAGGCAGTGTGAGGTTGGCATGGCACCCTGAGGGGAGTGCCATGTCGACTTACTCGTTTTGTCCTCACCAGCACACACAAGCTGGCAAGCAGTGTGTCTGTGCTGAGTGAGGGGTCCCCAGGGTGGCATAAGACATGCTGCATCCTTTAGAGACCTTCCCTGGCATCAGGGCCCTTGGTACCAGGGGTGCCAGTTACAAGGGACTTACCTGGATGCGAGAGTGTGCCAATTGTGAAAACAAAAGTACAGGTTAGGGAAAGAACACTGGTGCTGGGGCCTGGACAGCAGGCCTCAGTACACTTTCAAATCAAAACTTAGCATCAGCAAAGGCAAAAAGTCAGGGGGTAACCATGCCAAGGAGGCATTTCCTTACAACTACCCTTCTTTTTGTCCATGAGAGACTGTTGATGAGTCAATGCCTGTGCCCCTGTGGCTTGCTCCGACATTTGCTAGCTTCTCCTTTCCAGCTGCTGAGTTTTGGTACACTCTGAATGGCAGTCTGTTTGAGGCCCGTCTATAATGACTATGCCCACTTTTCCCTGAAATACTACCCTGTGTACTGCCTCTCTGTCACAACATAACAGGGGGGCACTACATGGCCATCAGTATAGCATCTCCAAAGCAGCAGATTCACAGTGGTATCGCATTAACCATTAAGGGTGTGCAAAATTCACATAATTTGCTTTTCTGCAAATAAATGAAATTATTGCAAAATTATGCAAAGTTATTCATATTGACACAAGATGGAAATTCATCATTAATTGCTACATTTCAGGGGGAAATGCCTCTTTGGGTCATTTTTTGTCACAGGATGCATTTAATCAATTGTAGTGTGAACAACAACCACTCACACTGTGTTGTTCCTGTGCGTTTGTGGTTCATTTTTACAGCAAATTGCCACATTTGATATACATTTTTACAGCAAATGCTCTATAATTCTGCAAAGGGGCATAATGGCTTAATCTGGGGAATTTTGATTAGCAAGCATAATGTAAAATTCTTAAAATTACAACGGTGTAATTTCATTTTCACCTATGGCCTATTAAACATTATGGGGGTGATTCTAACCCCGGCGGTCTTAGACCGCCGGGGCCAGGGTCGGTGGGAGCACCGCCGACAGACCGGCGGTGCCCCGCAGGGCATTCTGACTGCGGCGCTTTGGCCGCGGTCAGTGCAGGAAAACCGGCGGTCTCCCGCCGGTTTTCCACTGCCCGTTGGAATCCTCCAAGGCGGCGCAGCTTGCTGCGCCGCCGAGGGGATTCCGACCCCCCCCTACCACCATCCAGTTCCCGGCGGTCCGCCCGCCGGGAACCGGATGGCGGTAGGGGGGGGTCGCGGGGCCCCTGTGGGCCCCTGCAGTGCCCATGCCACTGGCATGGGCACTGCAGGGGCCCCCGTAAGAGGGCCCCTAAATGTATTTCACTGTCTGCTGCGCAGACAGTGAAATACGCGACGGGTGCAACTGCACCCGTCGCACAGCTTCCACTCCGCCGGCTCGATTCCGAGCCGGCTTCATCGTGGAAGCCTCTTTCCCGCTGGGCTGGTGGGCGGCCTGAAGGCGGCCGCCTGCCAGCCCAGCGGGAATGTCAGAATTACCGCCGCGGTCTTTCGACCGCGGAACGGTAACCTGACGGCGGGACTTTGGCGGGCGGCCTCCGCCGCCCGCCAAGGTCAGGATGAGGGCCTATATGTACCCTTTATATGGTGGCAGAAAAAATTATGACTTTATATCTATTCATAACCATTTAGGTAGTTGTGAGCAGTATGGTTCATCAAGCCTTTGAATTGACACATTTCCAGAAATATGGGTGAGAAAACTACTGACCGGCTCGGTAGCCCGCTGACCCTCACACACTTCAAATAGATGCACGTTTTCAAATGTTTGTGAGACTGAAATTAGAAAAGTAAATCTTACCCTTTCCCCAAAATGTATGTACTGCACCCAATCTCAGTATGGAATTAGAATAATAAATATGACCTCCTTCATTTTTGCACTTTTCCTAATTTTCGTTTATTTGGGTTACTCTGCCTGGAATAGTAAAATTACCAACCCCATTTATGCACTTTCCTCAATGTTTGTTAGATTTGAGTTAAAGTAGTAAGTCTCACCCCTTTTATTTTTCATTTTTCCCTAGTTGCATGTGCAATGGATTTAGAATAGTAAATCACACCCCTCCAAATTCACCAATTTTTTGAGACTTGAAATTGAATAGTAAATCCCACCCTTGCTGATTTATACATGTTCCCCAATGTTTGGGAGACTGGGGTCAGAACAGTAAAGCCTGCTCCCTTGATTTATGTATGCTTCCCAAAGAATGTATGACTTTGGATAGAATATCAAATCCCCCACCTTTTTAATGTACTTTTGATAATTTTATCTTGATTCAGCCAAATGCCAATGTGCAATTGGATGAGGGGCTGCAGGGCCCAGCCTGCAGCTCAGTTAGTGCAGGCTACCCTTCATGGGCAATCAAGTCTTTTATTTTTTGGTTTTATATGGCTCTTATTTAGTTCTTATTTGGAACAGTTTTTGCGTTCTGATTTGGTTAAAAAAAAAAATATATATGTTTTTGATAACCTTTTTCAAATTATCTTCAACATGTTTTTAAACTTTGGGAAAAGCCTTTTGGTGTTTTCTAAGGTGCTAATCCATTTTCTAGGCAAATAAGGATTTTTTAATTTCCCTTGAACAAATTACGAACCTGCCCTAGTTGTAGGAGGTGGAGAAGACCAGCAGGTGGCTATTTTCTCCCTTTTCCACTTATTGGGGGACGTTGGGGGCATGTGGTTTCTATCTCTCCTACCTCACGCGGCTGCTTCTGCATTTCCACTCTGGAGTACTCATGTATGTACGTTTCATCATACTTCCGATTTCAAATGAGTACATCACTGGATGCTGTCTCACTAGAACTTGTTCACATAAACATGCAGGCATTTCCTTTTTTTGGTCTTGCAGGATGTGTAAAAAGTTACCACATCAAAGATTGTTTTTGGTGTAAGGTACAGAAATAGGGCTCTGATATGAAAGCCACCTCTACAACACTATGGGGCTCATGCCGGGCGGAAACCGCCCAAAGACCGCACCGCGGTCAAATGTCCGCGGGGGTCATTTTGACTTTCCCGCTGGGCCGGCGGGCGATCTCCAGAAGATCGCCCGCCGGCCCAGCGGGAAAGCCCCTGCAACGAGGAAGCCGGCTCCGAATGGAGCCGGCAGAGTTGCAGGGGTGCGACGGGTGCAGTAGCACCCGTCGCGATTTTCACTGTCTGCATAGCAGACAGTGAAAATCATGGTGGGGCCCTGTTAGGGGGCCCCTGCACTGCCCATGCCAGTTGCATGGGCAGTGCAGGGGCCCCCAGGGGCCCCACGACACCCGTTCCCGCCATCCTGTTCCTGGCAGGTTTTACCGCCAGGAACAGGCTGGCGGGAAGGGGGTCGGAATCCCCATGGCAGCGCTGCAAGCAGCGCCGCCATGGAGGATTCCCTGGGCCAGGGGAAAACCGGCAGAAAAACCGGCGGGAAACTGCCGGTTCCCCTTTTCTGACCGCAGCTTTACCGCCGTGGTCAGAATGGCCCTGGAAGCACCGCCAGCCTGTTGGCGGTGCTTCCGTGGTCCCCGGCCCTGGCGGTCATGGACCGCAGGGTCTGAATGACCCCCTATATTCCTTGTGCACCTGTTCAGATTAGTCTCCTGTATTTCTTGCTGACTCCTCGCTTTGCTGTGATTCCATAATGCCACTACCTGCATCACTTTTGTGAGATCGGGGAGGTTGTGAATGTTGAAGCTTTTACCATAGTTACATTTGATAAGAAAACAAAAAAATTATATTGTTTGAGGGTATGGCGTTGATAACTAGACTTTACAACTCAACCTGTACTGGCACATTTCAAAATTTCGACTTTTAAGGCTTTTTGGATCCACAGCACTGGGAACTGATCTGGTGTTCCAAGGCATGCGCCTGGTGCTGAGGATGATTCACTAATGCTTCGAGTCCACTGAAAGAATTCTATTGGTTCATTGGTTCCTACAATTGTATGTTTCCACATTAAAATAGTTCTTGACCTTTTTGTACATGTAATTACACTCCTTGTCATAAAGGAAATATATAGCAATAGTGACTGGGTAGTTTACTTTTTAGGTCGGACGTAAGCATTCGACCTTGTATATATTTTTAGTATACTTCTTATGGCTTAAAGCGATTTCATTTGTTGGCACAGTGTCCTTTAAAAATTCTTGCTCTCTAGTGGTCAGTTCTGCCTTTTTCTCCCTCCTTTTTCTGTTTTAGAGCAGCGACAAACTACTGTATTATTCCACTTTGCTTTCTTTGTCTATTGTTGTGACGGACTGTTTTAGTTATTTCTATGGTGCTCCGCTTTCACTGTGGGTGTTTTAGGCTGGTAGCTGCCTGCGTTTTATTGAAGCATTCCGTTCCTTCCATCTCCTCCCATGTCGCTGACATTTGTTTTGGCTTTATTCCAGTGCAGTGACATAGTTTACCTCTGGCTAATAAAATAAGCTGTTTTTTACAAAAGAAACACCTGGGCGTTTAGCACACTTCTCACAAAAGCCACAATATGCCCTTTCTGGTAGAATGTATTTAAACCTAGAACAATGAGGTGAAACCTGCTTAGCCTCGCATCTTGTGTTTCTCTCTCCAGGGCCTCTCCCTGCCAGCACTCACAACATTGCACATATGGCATTGCTTATCTCCTTTATTGAGGCCGTAAATTGTCTCAGGGTGCTTGTGAGAGCTAAGAATGATTGCAAGATGTTCCATTCTGTTAAAGTTAAAATAAAATACTTTTCTAGACATATTTTCCAATTTCTGTTCAGACATTTACAGAGGAAGAGCAATCATTGTCTCTCCTCATGGGCTTGTGATTTCTAATGTCAGTAGCTGCTAGTGACCACCAAAACATGGCAGGAAAAGATGAAATTATGAGACAGCGTTGACCAATTTATGTGGCAAGAACAGTCCAGTTCTGAATTTCCAATGCCAATCGCTCTAACTCAAGAAAATGCAAGACCTATTGCATTGCAAATGCTTGTTTGCTGTGCTTTCTAATTTTGGGGATTGAGAAACTGTTTGCACTTCAGCAAAGGCTTCTGGACAGGGCCTGCTGCAGATAGGAAGTCCAGCAGAAACTGCTTGGGATGGCAATGAAGATTGTGAGATTTCCACACTGAGCATCCCGAATTTCTAAGCGATTCTGTTGTGTGAAGTCCTTCTCAATCATGTCAGGAGAGAAAAAGCTGAGGGAAATATTGTTTTCAAACATCATTAATGCAGATGTGTTTAAATGCTTGGTACAAATGGAAGTTTAGCACAGAAGAGGCGTCTACGTGTTCCCAAGTATTAGAGCAAGCAATCCCTCTTTGTAAAAGATTTTCACAAGGTATTCTTAAGCAGGCACAGACTGAAATGGATACATGTTTTGTCTGTATTGGCTTGGACAATGAACTTCATTTGAGACCAGAGTACATCAGCATGAAAAATGTAATGTTTTTATATCAACAAATATACAATAAGTAATTTTTTTATCAAAGTTGCTATTCCACTGTTGAACTTGTATGCATTTTATCTCTAAACAAGTAAAACACAATGTAAGAAATTGGGTTACTAGTTCACCCACTTCAAATAATAAATCACAATCCTTGTCAGGGGGAAGCACAAAAGTAAGTAAATAAACCTACTATTAGAAATGGGGTCTCTATTTGGCAAAGGCACCCTATCCATGCAGGGACACTCACTCTAGTCAGGGTAAGGGAGTCACACAGCTTACCAACTTATGAGGCTTATCTGAGAGGCACTGTGTAAAGTATTTCTACACACACACACAGTAACACAGTGAACATACCACAAAAGTACTTCAGATCAGTTTTAAAAAATAGCCAATATTTATCTGAGTAAAACAAGACCAAAATGACAAAAACTCCAACATACCCAAATAAAGGTGCACATTTTCAAAGATTAAATCTAAGTAAAGTACTAAGAAACACAATAGCTCCAACTGGGGCTATCACAGCATCTTGATGGAGTCGTTCCCAACAGTCCAATGCCACTCGCGAGCGAGTGCGGGCTGGTCACGGAGTCACACAGATCCCAGTTACAGTAACTTGGAAAATGATGAGGAAGCAAAGTTGTTGTACGGAATTGGGGAGTTGAGGCATCGCTGGAGCAGGTGAGGTGTAGGTTCTGTAGTGCCTCCAGGGAGGTGAGGGGTTGGTTTCTTACTGATAGGCAGGGGAGGTGGGCTGCTGGTTCTTTAGGGTTGCATGGGAGATGATGTGGTGTCAGTGGCAGGGTGGCGGTTCCTTGTGAATCCAGCAGATCAAGATGTAATGCGTCGACTTCTCAGTGTCGCAATCATGCCACAGGACCACAGGTGCTACATAGGAGTCGGGTGTCATGGGCATCAGTGACATGGCACTTGAGACTCACTCTGTGGCAGGACTTCAGAGGCGCTGCGGTGGTGTCCGGCTTGTGTGGCAGGTCATGGTTGTTGTGGTCAGCAGGGACCAGAGCTCCGGTTCAGGCAGTGGCACGGAGTCCAAAAGTCACTCTGGAGTCGGTGTGCTTGTTTTCTCCTTGATTGCAGCAGAGCTTACTTCCAAGGGCCCAGGAACTGGATTTGGCACCACTTGACAAGTCAGGGCTCTCAGCAAGAGAGCCCAGGCACTGGAAGATGACGTTTTTGATGTCCTTGAGACTTCCTAACAGGAGGCAAGCTCAGTCCAAGCCCTTGGAGAACCTTTGGAAGCAGGTTTTAGAATGCAAAGTCCACTCCCAGGACAGAAACAGCAAGCAGCAGGCCAACACAACAAAGCAACAGGCAGAGTGTCAGTTCCTCCTACAGCATCCAGCTCTTCTTTCTGGCAGAATTTCCTCAATCTAGAAGGATTCTAAGTATGTGGGGTCAGAGGTCCATTATTTATACCCATTTCTGTCTTTGAAGTAGGCAAACTTCAAAGAGAACACCCTGCCTTTCCCTGCCCTGGCCCCAGACACACTGCAGAGTGTTGGAGACTACTTTGTGTGAGGACAGGCACAGCCCTATTCAGTTGCCCGTGTCAGCTCCTCCCACCACTCTAGCTCAGAAAGACCCACCAGCCTTATGATGGGAAATCAGGATATGCAGGGCACACCTCAGGTCCCTTTGTGTGACCATCTAGAGTGAATGCACAATCAACCCAACTGTTATCCTGACCCAGATGTGCATTCAGCAGACAGGCAGAGGCACAGAATGATTAAGCTAGAAAATGATTTCTAAAAGTAGCATTTTCAAACCTACAATTCAAAAACCAACTTTACCAAAAGATGTATTTTTAAATTGTGAGTTCAGAGAACACAAACTTTAAATTACACTTAAAAATATCTCATGGAAATTTCCATGTTACCACATTGGAGAGATAAGTCTTGAAATAGGGAAAACTGAACATAGCAGTATTTTACCATCAGGACATGTAAAACGCACCGGTACATGTCCTACCTTTTGAATACACTGCATCCCGGCCATGGGGCTGCCTTGGGACTATCTTAGGGATGACTTACATGCAGTAAAAGGGAAGGTTTAGACCTGGCAAGTGGGTACACCTGTAAGGTCGAAATGGCAGTTGAAAACTGCACACACAGACACTGCAGTGGCAGGTCTGAATCATGTTTATAGGGCTATTCATGTGGGTGGCACAATCAGTGATACAGGCCCATTAGTAGCATTTGATTTAGAGGCCCTGGGCACACATGGTGCACTATACTAGGGATGTCCTAGTGAATCAAATATGCCAATCATGGATAAACCAATCACCAAAGCAATTTAGACAGAGAACACTTGCACTTTATCACTGGTCAGCAGTGGTAAAGTGCTCAGAGTACTAAAGCCAGCAAAAATGAAATTCAGTACAGGATCGAAACCAGGTGGTCAGAAGCAAAAAGACAAGGGAAGCCAAGCCAAGAGCTGGCAGGTCAAATACCTGTGCTTTTCTCTCTGGTAGATTGGCACAAAGCAGTCAGGCAACACTGAGAGGCAATGTGTCAAATAATTATGCACCACTCAATAATTAATAAAGTAAAAACACAACACAAGAAAACTCTCAAGCCCATTTAGAAAAAAATAGAGTAAATATTAATCAATGGAATGACACCAAAACAACAGAAATCCAAAACGTAGAAGTGGAGATCTGAAAGTCTGAATAGTCTCAAAAAGCACAAACCACCACCTGCAGGTATCTGGTCACACTGGACTGGGTGAAAGTCAAAGTTAGGGCTAACTGCATTGGAGTACTGGGTGGATACAGACCCACGTTTGTACCAGTGGAAGGTTTACCTTGTGACTTAGAAACTTTGATAGAGAAAATGTGGTTGTGGATGAGTCAGTGGGATAGCCTGCAAGTGTGATCTGAAGTGGGGCTTGACGATGATGGGTTGGTGAAGAGAGGAGTCCCAGTCTTCGATGGAGGCGCAAAATTTCCAAGTGGACAGAGCCCATTCTCAGGAAGGCCTCAACATCGATCAGATACTGCCCTCCATAAGTCCCAAAGAAGCTCTCTATGTTCAGACTTAGAAACTGTCCTTTAAGTCATATCTCCTTCAACAGGACTAATAAGTTGAGGTTAACATGGTCAACGTCTCCAGCTTCTGGTCTCCTTCGGTTCTCCAGACAGAAAGTTGGCAAAAAGTTTCTAAGCACCACTTCTTGTATTTCTGGGACAGAAGGAGTACTCTCTATACTAGTCAAGAGTCCAGGGCCTAGGGGGGCATCATTTGGAGGTTAGGACCCAATTCAACAAAAGCCAGCAGCATGGTCCAGGCATGGTCCAGTAGAAGTGGCCAACTGGGCAGCTGCAAGAGATAGACCTGTGGAAGTGTGTTGTGTTCCTGCAGCTCAAACAGCAGATCAGCCAACTGACCCTTGGAGTCACTTCTAAGATCCTGGGTTCAAGGCAAGCAGTTGCAGTCTTCCTTTATCTTCTTCAGACAGCAAGTCGTCCTTCTCCTGATTCTTCAGAGCTCCAGGAGTGTTCAGAGGAGAGGTCTATGGGGTCCATGTTATGCCCAAGGCCAGCCTGTGGGTGGAAGACAAGTCTTTGTCCGCCCCTAACCAGTTCCGGTTAGTTCCTCTCCTCTCACTGGGTTTGGAGCCAGCCTGACCAATGAGGCAAAAGGGAGGGAGGCCAATGTGTGTTCTTCATGCTGCTGACACGGTAGGCATCATTGAAGCTCAGAAAGGGGCTGGGCACAGTCCTCTGGCCATCCTGTCAAGGGAGGAGCCCTCTTTCCCAACCCCAGAGCCCTTAGTCCACTGTCTGAGAGCAAAACACATCTCACCTCAGGGAAGCCATCAGGAGCCAGGTGACAGCTGGACACTGGCAGGAAAGCCTTTGTGTTTTAGGCAGGAAAATGCCAACTTTTTAAAAGTGTAATTTCCAAAATAGTAATATAAAATCTGACTTGACCTTTAAGTTGGATTTTAGATTACTATAAAATGGGTAATTGAAGCATTTTTCTAAGTACTCCCAAACTGAACGTAGCACTTTATTAAAGGTAATAGTGTAATTCAGTGTTAACCTATGGGATTTGCAGCCTTGCCACAGTGAAAAATGACTTTGGAGGCTTTTCGTGCTAGGACATGTCAATTATTAAAATCTACATGTCCTATCTTTTAAATACTAGGCACATTGCTTAGGGGCTTCTAGGGTATACCGTAGCCTCACCTAGCCAAGTTTGGGGTAATTTATAAAATACAAAATGAAGAGTTTTATTTTTGCCAGTCAAATTGGCAGCTTAAAACTGCACAGCAGGCTGCAGTGGCAGGCCTGGAGACATGTTACAGTGCTATTCTAGTGGGTGGCACAATGAGTGGTACCGCCCACTACTAGCATATGATTTGCAGGCCCTGAGTACAGGTAGTACCATAGTAACATAGAGTAGGGACTTACAAGCAAATTGTACAACTTTTAACAGGTTTGAAAGGGGGGCACAAATACATTACCACTGGTTAACACGGTAAAGTGTGCAGAGTCCTATGGCCTACAAAAATGGGTTCATCAACAGAAGACAAAAATCTAGGTGAATACCACGAAAAAGATGATAATTTCCAACACAACAAAAAATCATTCAAAAGTTTAATTTTGGAACCAAATTGTATGGTTTAAAGAAAGACAGATCAAAATTAATTGTATTTGTCTCAAATATCAGCAGGTCCGAATGAAAGTTAGTACAAGTGACGTTTATGAGACAAATGGATATTATAAACAGTGAGTTAGAGAGTTAGTGACATATTGTGTGAAACATTGGGCTGATGATTCCTGATCTAAATGCTCGTAATGAGTGATGCGCAGCCACTGATAATTTGAAAGGCCTACCACCGGTGCACACTGTACTGTGCAGAAGTGGCCTCCTGGAGCTCGGGGTGTGCCCACGATACAGAGGCTTCGGAGGCCTTTGTTACGCTACTGTACCCAGCCAGACCACGCAAACAGCCCTCTATATGTGGAACATTCCCTGCTGTAAACAGCCTTACTGAGGAAATAACCTTTGGTACAGTTAGCAGTCCTATTACTTCAAGAGCGATAATGTAATTTTCTGCTTTGGTGGTTGGTATCCTATGACTAATTTGTAACATTAAAATGAATGTGCTCTCTTGTCTATTTTACTGCCGGACAATATACAAGGATGCTCACTGTTTACAGTCAGGTTTTTGTATTATCCTTTTTCTTCTTCACGCTAAGTAGGAAATACTTAGGCAACAGATCCTGAAGAAAGTTCACCCAGAATAAATGTATGTTATGCTAGCGTAATTAGCGTAATTTTTTAGGATATATCATTGCTTTTGTTACTTTAAATTTCCGCAATTAGACTATTATTCAATATTGTGAAATTATGCAAAATTAGCTGTAAAACGTTACTGCAACTGCACCACTTGCAGTAAAAACTTTACTGCAAACACTGCAAACACACAGAAACAAGACAAATTATGCTTTTTTCGCACTCTTTTTTGGTGCCAAATGTATCCTCGTATCCACAGTGGACAAAAAAAATATTTTGTGCTAAACTGCAGCACCAAATACCAGTTTTGCATTTTCCCTAATTACACGGACATTTTCATAATTTTGCTGAAATTGCACATAATTAAACAAAAGCAAATTACGCGAATTTCATACACCCTTAGAAGAAAGTCAAGTGACACATTTAGAATGGTGGCAGGACAGAAAGAGGTTACTTCAACTCTCTTATTTTGTTTTTAAACTTAAATAGGACAGGTTGAAATAATTTTCTTGACCTAAAACAATTTTAACTTTTCCCTACATGCCTCTTAATACAACAACACATCCCATCAACTTTCTGAAAGATCTCAGGACTTGCCCACCTTGTGTACTTGGGTCCTGGTGAAAGTAGGCCCCCATGACGAATCACACTGCTAATTATGATGGGGGGAATCGTTTTTTTTGTGTTTTTAGGAAACCTCAGGCAATGGTTAACATAACCGGATATATCAAAAATCTTGCCTTAAAGGAAAAGGAAATGTAAGAGTTGTTCTTAATTTCCCTACATTCCAAGAAGAGAGCCATTGCAGTAAGCATTAGTGTGCTAAGCTACTGCCAGGTGAAACTGGAGGTTGGGTTTTTTAACATACTTCTCTCTACTTAGTGAATAATAACAGTATATGTTTGGCAGCTTACCCATTGGAGAAATGGAACAGACCCCAGCAGTGACCCTGTGGAAAAAAGGGCATCAGGAACTAATTTAGTCCTACATTCACTTCTTAAGGCTTGTTGTCTAAAGTTATTTTTTACAAAGAACACGGTTAGGTCCACCCACAGCAGGATGGCAGAAGAGAACCCCTTTGACTTTACTGAGGAGTTGGTGGAAAATATATTCACAGATCCCTCTACGCTTTGGGACACACAGTAATGAGATATAGGGACAAAATAATCTTTCTACTTAAAAAAGAATCATATTAAAACAGCCCGTCATGAGACAGTTATGATGGAATACTTAACCGGAAAGTCAGAAACTTAGGGCTTTATAATCACAAACCAGCCAAACATCTTTCTGGAAGTTATGATTTTCAGGAAAGAATGGTTGCATATTTCATGAAATGTAAAAGAGATTGGCTTGTTCTGATAATCAATGCAACAAAACAAATCTCAGATGTAGAGAAGAGAAGGAGATTAAGCTTAAGTCACTGATACAAATCAACACCTACAAGAACATTATAAGAATAAATAAATAGTGAGATGGTGGAGTTCAAGGAATTTTTAACAAACAAAAAGTTGACCATATTAATATTTGTAGCCATCTTTTTGCGCGAATACGCATGGCCATAGGTCAAGGAAGATAATTATATCAAACCATAATATGAAAGATCAAAAGGCAACAAAAAAAGATACTGGATATTCACATTTAGGCTCTCATTACAACCCTGGTGGTAAATGCCACCTACCGACGTGCTGACGGCCGCAAACATACCGTGACTGCAGCGGTTTTCCGCTACGGATATCATGACCCACACTGAGAAATCCGCCACAATACAGACACCCACACAAGTCCGCCAGACCAAAGGTGTAGGAGGCTGGACTGGCTTGTAGTGAGTACCAAGGGGTACTTGCACCTTGCACCAGGCCCAGCTATCCCTTATTAGTGTATAGGGTGTCTAGCAGCTTAGGCTGATAGATAATGGTAGCTTAGCAGAGCAGCTTAGGCTGAACTAGGAGACGTGTGAAGCTACTACAGTACCACTTAGTGTCATATGCACAATATCATAAGAAAACACAATACACAGTTATACTAAAAATAAAGGTACTTTATTTTTATGACAATATGCCAAAGTATCTTAGAGTGTACCCTCAGTGAGAGGATAGGAAATATACACAAGATATATATACACAATAGCAAAAATATGCAGTATAGTCTTAGAAAACAGTGCAAACAATGTATAGTTACAATAGGATGCAATGGGGAAACATAGGGATAGGGGCAACACAAACCATATACTCCAGAAGTGGAATGCGAACCACGAATGGACCCCAAACCTATGTGACCTTGTAGAGGGTCGCTGGGACTATTAGAAAATAGTGAGAGTTAGCAAAATAACCCACCCCAAGACCCTGAAAAGTGAGTGCAAAGTGCACCAAAGTTCCCCTAAGGACAAAATAGTCGTGTTAGAGGGAGAATGCAAGGAAAACACAAATCAGCAATGCAACAACGATGGATTCCTGTCTGAGGGTACCTGTGGAACAAGGGGACCAAGTCCAAAAGTCACAAGCAGCTCGTAGCTGGGCAGATGCCCAAGAAATGCCAACTGTTGGTGCAAAGAAGCTCTTACTAGGCTGAAGAGCTGTGAATACTGCAGGAACGACAAGGGCTAGAGACTTCCCCTTTGGAGGATGGATCCCCCACGCCTTGGAGAGTCGTGCAGAAGTGTTTTCCCGCCGGATGGACGCCAACAAGCCTTGCTACACGCAAATCGTGCGTTTGGCGTTTTTGGACGCTGCTGGGGCCCAGGAGGGACCAGGAGGTCGCAAATTGGACCTGCAGAGAGAGGGGACGTCGAGCAAGACAAGGAGCCCTCACTGAAGCAGGTAGCACCCGGAGAAGTGCCAGAAACAGGCACTACGAGGATGCGTGAAACGGTGCTCGCCGAAGTTGCACAAAGGAGTCCCACGTCGCCGGAGACCAACTTAGAAAGTCGTGCAATGCAGGTTAGAGTGCCGTGGACCCAGGCTTGGCTGTGCACGAAGGATTTCCGCCGGAAGTGCACAGGGGCCGGAGAAGCTTGCAAAGTCGCGGTTCCCAGCAATGCAGCCCAGCGAGGTGAGGCAAGGACTTACCTCCACCAAACTTGGGCTGAAGAGTCACTGGACTGTGGGGGTCACTTGGACGGTGTCGCTGGATTCGAGGGACCTCGCTCGTCGTGCTGAGAGGAGACCCAAGGGACCGGAGATGCAGCTTTTTGGTGCCTGCGGTTGCAGGGGGAAGATTCCGTCGACCCACGGGAGATTTCTTCGGAGCTTCTGGTGCAGAGAGGAGGCAGACTACCCCCACAGCATGCACAAGCAGGAAAACAGTCGAGAAGGCGGCAGGATCAGCGTTACAGAGTTGCAGTAGTCGTCTTTGCTACTATGTTGCAGGTTTGCAGGCTTCCAGCGCGGTCAGCGGTCGATTCCTTATCAGAAGGTGAAGAGGGAGATGCAGAGGAACTCGGCTGAGCTCATGCATTCGTTATCTGAAGTTTCCCCAGAGACAGAGACCCTAAATAGCCAGAAAAGAGGGTTTGGCTACCTAGGAGAGAGGAAAGGCTACTAACACCTGAAGGAGCCTATCACAAGGAGTCTCTGACGTCACCTGGTGGCACTGGCCACTCAGAGCAGTCCAGTGTGCCAGCAGCACCTCTGTTTCCAAGATGGCAGAGGTCTGGAGCACACTGGAGGAGCTCTGGACACCTCCCAGGGGAGGTGCAGGTCAGGGGAGTGGTCACTCCCCTTTCCTTTGTCCAGTTTCGCGCCAGAGCAGGGCTAAGGGGTCCCTGAACCGGTGTAGACTGGCTTATGCAGAATTGGGCACCTCTGTGCCCAACAAAGCATTTCCAGAGGCTGGGGGAGGCTACTCCTCCCCTGCCTTCACACCATTTTCCAAAGGGAGAGGGTGTCACACCCTCTCTCAGAGGAAGTTCTTTGTTCTGCCATCCTGGGCCAGGCCTGGCTGGACCCCAGGAGGGCAGATGCCTGTCTGAGGGGTTGGCAGCAGCAGCAGCTGCAGAGAAACCCCAGGAAGGGCAGTGTGGCAGTACCAGGGTCTGTGCTACAGACCACTGGGATTATGGAATTGTACCAACAATGCCAGGATGGCATAGAGGGGGCAATTCCATGATCATAGACATGTTACATGGCCATATTCGGAGTTACCATGGTGAAGCTACATATAGGTAGTGACCTATATGTAGTGCACGCGTGTAATGGTGTCCCCGCACTCACAAAGTTCAGTGAATTGGCTCTGAACAATGTGGGGGCACCTTGGCTAGTGCCAGGGTGCCCTCACACTAAGTAACTTTGCACCTAACCTTTACCAGGTAAAGGTTAGACATATAGGTGACTTATAAGTTACTTAAGTGCAGTGTAAAATGGCTGTGAAATAACGTGGACGTTATTTCACTCAGGCTGCAGTGGCAGGCCTGTGTAAGAATTGTCAGAGCTCCCTATGGGTGGCAAAAGAAATGCTGCAGCCCATAGGGATCTCCTGGAACCCCAATACCCTGGGTACCTCAGTACCATATACTAGGGGATTATAAGGGTGTTCCAGTAAGCCAATGTAAATTGGTAAAAATGGTCACTAGCCTGTCAGTGACAATTTGGAAAGAAATGAGAGAGCATAACCACTGAGGTTCTGATTAGCAGAGCCTCAGTGAGACAGTTAGTCACTACACAGGTAACACATACAGGCACACTTATGAGCACTGGGGCCCTGGGTTACCAGGGTCCCAGTGACACATACAACTAAAACAACATATATACAGTGAAAAATGGGGGTAACATGCCAGGCAAGATGGTACTTTCCTACACAACCCCCCCCCAAACGAAGGACAATAAGACTAGCCATTACCTGATGAGTCTTCATTGTCTAAGTGGAAATATCTGGAGAGTCCATCTGCATTGGAGTGGCTACTCCCAGGTCTATGTTCCACTGTATAGTCCATTCCCTGTAGGGATATGGACCACCTCAACAATTTAGGATTTTCACCTTTCATTTGTTTTAGCCAAAGTAGAGGTTTGTGGTCTGTCTGAACAATGAAGTGAGTGCCAAACAGGTATGGCCTCAACTTCTTCAGAGCCCAGACCACAGCAAAGGCCTCCCTCTCAATGGCAGACCAACGCTTTTCTCTAGGGGTCAACCTTCTACTAATAAAAGCAACAGGTTGATCCTGGCCCTCAGAATTAAGTTGTGATAGGACTGCCCCTACTCCTAATTCAGATGCATCAGTTTGGACATAGAATTTTTTAGAGTAACAAGGGCTTTTCAGGACAGGTGCAGAGCACATGGCCTGCTTCAGCTCCTCAAAAGCTTTCTGACAGTTTGCTGTCCATAATACCTTTTTAGGCATTTTCTTGGATGTGAGGTCATTAAGAGGGGCTGCAATGGAGCCATAGTTCTTAATGAACCTCCTGTAATACCCAGTGAGGCCTAGGAAGGCTCTCACCTGAGTCTGAGTGGTAGGGGGAATCCAATCAATAATAGTTTGGATTTTCCCCTGAAGTGGTGCAATCTGTTCCCCACCAACAAGGTGTCCCAGATAAACCACTTTACCCTGCCCTATCTGGCACTTTGAAGCCTTGATAGTGAGGCCTGCCTTTTGCAGGGCCTCCAAAACTTTCCAAAGGTGGACCAGGTGATCATCCCAGCTGGAGCTAAAGACAGCTATATCATCCAAATATGCTGCACTGAAAGCTTCCAGCCCTTGCAGGACTGTGTTCACCAACCTCTGAAAAGTGGCAGGTGCATTTTTCAAACCAAAAGGCATTACAGTAAACTGGTAATGTCCTCCAATGGTAGAAAATGCAGTCTTAGGTTTAGCATCTTCTGACATTTTGATCTGCCAATACCCTGCAGTCAAATCAAAAGTGCTTAGATACTTGGCAGATGCCAGTGTATCTATTAGCTCATCTGCCCTGGGTATAGGGTGAGCATCTGTTTTGGTTACCAAGTTGAGACCTCTATAGTCTACACAAAACCTCATTTCCTTCTTTCCATCTTTAGAATTGGGTTTTGGTACCAGTACCACAGGAGAAGCCCATGGACTGTCAGAGTGCTCAACCACTCCTAGTTCCAACATCTTCTGAACTTCTTGCTTTATGCAGTCCCTGACATGGTCAGGCTGCCTATAGATCTTACTTTTGACAGGTAAACTGTCTCCAGTATCTATAGTGTGCTCACACCAAGAAGTGGTGCCTGGCACAATGGAGAAGAGTTCTGAAAATTGTCCTAGGAGATTTATGCAATTATCTTTCTGCTCAGCAGTAAGACAATCAGCCAAAACTACCCCTTCCACAAGAGCATCTTGTTCTGTGGAAGAGAAGAGATCAGGTAGAGGATCACTGTCTTCTTCCTGTCCCTCATCTGTTGCCATGAGCAGGGTGAGATCAGCCCTGTCATAGTAGGGTTTCAGGCGGTTGACATGGAGCACCCTAAGGGGACTCCTGGCAGTGCCTAAGTCGACCAAGTAGGTGACTTCACCCTTCTTTTCAACAATTGTGTGTGGACCACTCCATTTATCTTGGAGTGCTCTTGGGGCCACAGGCTCCAAGACCCACACTTTCTGCCCTGGTTGGTACTGAACCAAAACAGCCTTCTGATCATGCCATTGCTTCTGGAGCTCTTGGCTGGCCTGAAGGTTTTTACTGGCCTTTTTCATGTACTCAGCCATCCTTGATCTGAGGCCAAGTACATAGTCCACAATATCCTGCTTAGGAGCTTTTAAAGGTTGTTCCCAACCCTCCTTTACAAGTGTGAGTGGACCCCTAACAGGGTGTCCAAAAAGAAGTTCAAAGGGGCTGAAGCCCACTCCTTTCTGGGGTACCTCCCTGTAGGCAAAAAGGAGGCATGGTAGAAGGATATCCCATCTCCTGCGGAGTTTTTCAGGGAGTCCCATAATCATGCCTTTGAGAGTTTTATTAAATCTCTCCACCAGTCCATTTGTTTGTGGATGATAGGGTGTTGTGAACTTGTAAGTTACACCACACTCCTTCCACATGGCCTTTAAGTATGCAGACATGAAATTGCTTCCTCTGTCTGATACTACTTCCTTTGGGAAGCCCACCCTGGAAAATATTCCCAGGAGGGCCTTTGCCACTGCAGGAGCTGTAGTGGTCCTTAAAGGAATAGCTTCAGGATATCTTGTGGCATGGTCCACTACCACCAAGATAAACCTATTGCCTGAAGCAGTAGGAGGGTCAAGGGGGCCAACTATGTCAACCCCTACCCTTTCAAAGGGAACCCCAACCACAGGCAGTGGGATAAGGGGTGCCTTTGGAGTGCCACCTGTCTTGCCACTGGCTTGACAGGTTTCACAGGACTTACAAAAATCTTTTGTGTCCTCAGACATCCTAGGCCAATGAAACAGTGGTACCAATCTGTCCCAAGTTTTCATTTGACCCAGGTGTCCAGCTAAGGGAATGTCATGTGCCAGTGTTAGGAGGAACTTTCTGTACTCCTGAGGAATCACTAATCTCCTGGCAGCTCCAGGTTTAGGATCCCTTTGCTCAGTGTACAAGAGGTTGTCCTCCCAGTAAACTCTGTGTGAGTCACTGACATCCCCATTAGCCTGTTTGACAGCTTGCTGTCTGAGACCCTCTAATGTGGGACAGGTTTGCTGTGCCACACTCAGCTCCTCTCTGGCAGGCCCCCCTTCACCCAAAAGCTCAGCAGTGTCTGCTTCCAGCTCCTCTGGTGTAGGTTCTGCACAGGGAGGGAATTCTTCTTCCTCAGAAGTAGAATCCACTGTAGAGGGAGGGATAGTAGGAAGTGGTTTGCTTCTACTAGCCCTAGCTTTAGGGAGCACTTGGTCCATTGTTCCAGGATCCAAGCTTCCCTGTCCTTTTTGCTTTTTGGCCTGAGCCCTTGTCAAAGCAAAAATATGCCCTGGGATGCCCAGCATTGCTGCATGGGCCTCCAACTCCACATCTGACCAAGCTGATGTCTCCAAATCGTTCCCTAATAGACAGTCTACAGGTAAATCTGAAGCTACCACAACTTTCTTTGGACCAGATACCCCCCCCCAGTTGAGATTTACAACAGCCATGGGGTGGCTTTGTGTTATGTTGTGAGCATCGGTTACTTGGTACTGGTGTCCAAGTATGTGTTGTTCAGGGTGCACCAGTTTCTCAATCACCATTGTGACACTGGCACCTGTGTCCCTGTAGGCCTGGACCTCAACACCATTTATTAGGGTTAGTTGCTTGTACTTTTCCAAGTTATGGGGGCAAGCAACCAAAGTGGCTAAGTCAATAGCCCCTTCAGAGACTAAAGTAGCCTCTGTGGTCTCCCTAATCAGACCAACCCCAACTAAATTACCAAAAGTGAGCCCAGCTACTCCCTTGGATTGGCTATTAGTAGGTTTGCTCCCACCACCACTGCTATTAGTAGGGACACTAGGTGTAGCAGTAGGGGTTGTAGTGGTAGGAGCTGTGGTGCCTTTCTTTGGACAACTGGGATCTGTTGTCCAATGGCCTTTTATCTTACATAAATAGCACCATGGTTTCCTTTCCTTGTTCTGATTAGAGGAAGGTTTGGGCCCACCACCCCCACCAGAGTGTTTTTGTGGGCCTGATGAAGACTCATTTTTAGATTTGTCCCCACCCTTGTCAGAAGACTTACCATCCTTCTTTTTGTTGCCATCTTTGTCACCCCCTGTATGAACTTTTCTGTTCACTCTTGTTCTGACCCATTTGTCTGCCTTCTTTCCTAATTCTTGGGGAGAGGTCAGATCAGAGTCCACCAAGTACTGGTGCAACAAATCAGACACACAATTATTAAGAATATGCTCTCTCAGGATTAAGTTATACAGGCTGTCATAATCAGTAACTTTACTGCCATGTAACCACCCCTCCAAGGCCTTCACTGCCTGGTCAATGAAATCAACCCAGTCTTGTGAAGACTCCTTTTTGGTATCTCTGAACTTGATCCTGTACTGTTCAGTGGTTAAGCCATAACCATCCAGGAGTGCATTCTTAAGAACTTGGAAATTGTTAGCATCATTTTCTTTTACAGTAAGGAGCCTATCCCTACCTTTTCCAGTAAATGATAGCCATAGGATAGCAGCCCACTGCCTTTGAGGGACATCCTGTACAGCACAGGCCCTCTCAAGTGCAGCAAACCACTTGTTAATGTCATCCCCCTCCTTGTAAGGGGGAACTATCTTATGCAGATTCCTGGAATCATGCTCTTTTGCAGGATGACTATGGGGAATACTGCTGCTGCCACCATGGGTATCTAAACCCATTTTCTGTCTTTCCCTCTCTATTTCTAAAGACTGTCTATCCAAATCCAGCTGTTGCTTCTTGAGCTTCAGTCTGGTTTGCTCCACTCTCAATCTATTGAGCTCCCTTTCTAACAATCTGTCATCAGGGTGGGTGGGAGGGACATTTCTAGATACAGAGGTATGATGGGAATGAACAGAAGGAGACCTGTCCCTTACAGAGGGCACCCTAACAGCTTGGCTACCAGTATAATGTGAGAGCACATCATCAGTATGATGTGATTCAACCTCTGTACCAACTATGCTAGACTGTCTAGTAATGGGCAGGCTGAGAAGTTTCTTTCCTGAACCTTTTCCTGGGGGAGTCCCTGGATCAGATTGAGAACCATTAGCTACTTTTTCTACAGATTGGGCACTTATGGCCTTATCTTGTACTCTAAGCATATTAATTAACAGTTCTAAAGAAGGATTCTTCCCTACACTCAAACCTCTCTCTATGCAGAGACTCCTTGCTCCTTTCCAGCTAAGGTGATCATATGCAAGTTTGGACAGTTCAACTTTTTGGCCTGTGCCAGACATTTTTTAGAGAGAGTAAAAGTGATAGACAAAGAGAAAAAAGTTTTCAGAACTTTTTGCAAAGACAGAAAAAAAACTTTTTAAACTTTTAAGAACTTTTTGAAAGTTTAGAAGTACTTTTCAGCACTTAGAAAAGAGTGAAAAGAGGAAATGCAAAACTTTTTGGCTATGTGTATATACACTGACCTTGTTTTGTATATTTTTCTCTTATGAAAAGTACAATGACAAGAGTGGTAAGTAGTCTCAAGCACTTATCCCACCACTGCACAACCAATGTAGGAGGCTGGACTGGCTTGTAGTGAGTACCAAGGGGTACTTGCACCTTGCACCAGGCCCAGCTATCCCTTATTAGTGTATAGGGTGTCTAGCAGCTTAGGCTGATAGATAATGGTAGCTTAGCAGAGCAGCTTAGGCTGAACTAGGAGACGTGTGAAGCTACTACAGTACCACTTAGTGTCATATGCACAATATCATAAGAAAACACAATACACAGTTATACTAAAAATAAAGGTACTTTATTTTTTATGACAATATGCCAAAGTATCTTAGAGTGTACCCTCAGTGAGAGGATAGGAAATATACACAAGATATATATACACAATAGCAAAAATATGCAGTATAGTCTTAGAAAACAGTGCAAACAATGTATAGTTACAATAGGATGCAATGGGGAAACATAGGGATAGGGGCAACACAAACCATATACTCCAGAAGTGGAATGCGAACCACGAATGGACCCCAAACCTATGTGACCTTGTAGAGGGTCGCTGGGACTATTAGAAAATAGTGAGAGTTAGCAAAATAACCCACCCCAAGACCCTGAAAAGTGAGTGCAAAGTGCACCAAAGTTCCCCTAAGGACAAAATAGTCGTGTTAGAGGGAGAATGCAAGGAAAACACAAATCAGCAATGCAACAACGATGGATTCCTGTCTGAGGGTACCTGTGGAACAAGGGGACCAAGTCCAAAAGTCACAAGCAGCTCGTAGCTGGGCAGATGCCCAAGAAATGCCAACTGTTGGTGCAAAGAAGCTCTTACTAGGCTGAAGAGCTGTGAATACTGCAGGAACGACAAGGGCTAGAGACTTCCCCTTTGGAGGATGGATCCCCCACGCCTTGGAGAGTCGTGCAGAAGTGTTTTCCCGCCGGATGGACGCCAACAAGCCTTGCTACACGCAAATCGTGCGTTTGGCGTTTTTGGACGCTGCTGGGGCCCAGGAGGGACCAGGAGGTCGCAAATTGGACCTGCAGAGAGAGGGGACGTCGAGCAAGACAAGGAGCCCTCACTGAAGCAGGTAGCACCCGGAGAAGTGCCAGAAACAGGCACTACGAGGATGCGTGAAACGGTGCTCGCCGAAGTTGCACAAAGGAGTCCCACGTCGCCGGAGACCAACTTAGAAAGTCGTGCAATGCAGGTTAGAGTGCCGTGGACCCAGGCTTGGCTGTGCACGAAGGATTTCCGCCGGAAGTGCACAGGGGCCGGAGAAGCTTGCAAAGTCGCGGTTCCCAGCAATGCAGCCCAGCGAGGTGAGGCAAGGACTTACCTCCACCAAACTTGGGCTGAAGAGTCACTGGACTGTGGGGGTCACTTGGACGGTGTCGCTGGATTCGAGGGACCTCGCTCGTCGTGCTGAGAGGAGACCCAAGGGACCGGAGATGCAGCTTTTTGGTGCCTGCGGTTGCAGGGGGAAGATTCCGTCGACCCACGGGAGATTTCTTCGGAGCTTCTGGTGCAGAGAGGAGGCAGACTACCCCCACAGCATGCACAAGCAGGAAAACAGTCGAGAAGGCGGCAGGATCAGCGTTACAGAGTTGCAGTAGTCGTCTTTGCTACTATGTTGCAGGTTTGCAGGCTTCCAGCGCGGTCAGCGGTCGATTCCTTATCAGAAGGTGAAGAGGGAGATGCAGAGGAACTCGGCTGAGCTCATGCATTCGTTATCTGAAGTTTCCCCAGAGACAGAGACCCTAAATAGCCAGAAAAGAGGGTTTGGCTACCTAGGAGAGAGGAAAGGCTACTAACACCTGAAGGAGCCTATCACAAGGAGTCTCTGACGTCACCTGGTGGCACTGGCCACTCAGAGCAGTCCAGTGTGCCAGCAGCACCTCTGTTTCCAAGATGGCAGAGGTCTGGAGCACACTGGAGGAGCTCTGGACACCTCCCAGGGGAGGTGCAGGTCAGGGGAGTGGTCACTCCCCTTTCCTTTGTCCAGTTTCGCGCCAGAGCAGGGCTAAGGGGTCCCTGAACCGGTGTAGACTGGCTTATGCAGAATTGGGCACCTCTGTGCCCAACAAAGCATTTCCAGAGGCTGGGGGAGGCTACTCCTCCCCTGCCTTCACACCATTTTCCAAAGGGAGAGGGTGTCACACCCTCTCTCAGAGGAAGTTCTTTGTTCTGCCATCCTGGGCCAGGCCTGGCTGGACCCCAGGAGGGCAGATGCCTGTCTGAGGGGTTGGCAGCAGCAGCAGCTGCAGAGAAACCCCAGGAAGGGCAGTGTGGCAGTACCAGGGTCTGTGCTACAGACCACTGGGATTATGGAATTGTACCAACAATGCCAGGATGGCATAGAGGGGGCAATTCCATGATCATAGACATGTTACATGGCCATATTCGGAGTTACCATGGTGAAGCTACATATAGGTAGTGACCTATATGTAGTGCACGCGTGTAATGGTGTCCCCGCACTCACAAAGTTCAGTGAATTGGCTCTGAACAATGTGGGGGCACCTTGGCTAGTGCCAGGGTGCCCTCACACTAAGTAACTTTGCACCTAACCTTTACCAGGTAAAGGTTAGACATATAGGTGACTTATAAGTTACTTAAGTGCAGTGTAAAATGGCTGTGAAATAACGTGGACGTTATTTCACTCAGGCTGCAGTGGCAGGCCTGTGTAAGAATTGTCAGAGCTCCCTATGGGTGGCAAAAGAAATGCTGCAGCCCATAGGGATCTCCTGGAACCCCAATACCCTGGGTACCTCAGTACCATATACTAGGGGATTATAAGGGTGTTCCAGTAAGCCAATGTAAATTGGTAAAAATGGTCACTAGCCTGTCAGTGACAATTTGGAAAGAAATGAGAGAGCATAACCACTGAGGTTCTGATTAGCAGAGCCTCAGTGAGACAGTTAGTCACTACACAGGTAACACATACAGGCACACTTATGAGCACTGGGGCCCTGGGTTACCAGGGTCCCAGTGACACATACAACTAAAACAACATATATACAGTGAAAAATGGGGGTAACATGCCAGGCAAGATGGTACTTTCCTACAAAAGGTCAATGATAAATTGGCGGTACTAAAGCCCACACCGTTATGTGAATAGGAATACTCCCACAGTATCAGGACCCACGAATCACAGCGGTGGTCTTTCAACTGTGGTAAACCATTGGTTGTACACACCGCCGCACTCAAAATACACACACACTTACAAAAACTACACCACATTGGACAGTTCAAACTACACACACCTGACACACATACACACACCACACCCACACACTCAGACCACTATAAAACACACACCCACATTACCCACAACACTTTCAATGAAAAAAAAGATTGCCAACAGACAGAGACACAAGCCAGGAGCACCCGCTCAATCTGGGCCACAGATCACTATCACCCATGCACCATCCACGCACTTCACAGCACACACCACACCACATCACCCCACACATCCTCACACATATCACTCACACCACATCCATGACACCACAAAGACAACCCAGGTTTTCAGAGGAGGAGCTAAGGGTCATGGTGGAGGAAATCATCTGGGTAGAGCCACAGCTATTCGGATCACAGGTGCAGCAGACGTCCATTTCAAGGAAGATGAAGCTATGGCGGAGGATCGTGGACAGGGTCAACACCGTGGGACAGCATCCAAGAACAAGGGGTGACATCAGGAAGAGGTGGAATGGCCTACGGGGGAAGGTGCGTACTGTGGTTGCAAGACACCAGGTAGCTGTACAGAAGACTGGCGGTGGACCCCCACCTCCTCCCCCACAACTAACAACATGGGAGGATCAAGTCTTGGCAATAATACATCCTGAGGGCCTTGCAGGAATAGCAGGAGGAATGGTCTCTGGTAACTCAAATCTTTACTACTATATCTGCCACCGTACCTGCATGCCATCACAAACTCCTACCCTTACCCTCATCCCATCACTCCACCACCTCACATATACACCCCACTATCACAACCCACCCATCCCAAAACAAAGCCCTGCATGTAACACCAATCCATTGACCCCCATCACAGACCTGCATGGCCATCCATCACCACAGCATGCCCATTAGAGAGAATCACTTAGGACACAAAATCACCACGCACACAAACCTAAGCTGCCAGGGCTATCCCAACCATACAGGGAAACAAACCCATGCACAAGATGCCATACGCAGATGCAATAACACTGCATTTACATCCCCACAGGACCCCTACTCAACTTCACCGGAGAGGAGTTGCCACCAACATCCAGTCCCTTCCCCCAGAGGAGGCCCACAGTGATGACAGCAGCTCTGCACGCCTGGATCACGATGACCAACCTGGCCCATCAGGGACCTCTGGACAGGCGGTTACCCTGCCACAGTCCCAACCCACCACAGAGCCTCCCCCCTCAGGAAACACCAGCACAGCACCCACCCAGCGGGCCCATGCCACTGTCCCCAGGACACGTCACTCAGCAGTGTGTCCACCACTTCCTGGCCCCCAGGCAACCCAACAAACACAGGACAGCCAAGGACCTGGGATCAGTGGCAGTGGGCACACGGTTCAGGGGACAGAGGCACAGGACAACAGGGAAACTGGGAGTAATGCTGTGCGACGGGGGAGGACAAGCCCAGGGAAATGACTCTCCAGGAGGCACTCTCTAACATCCTGGGAGCATACCACCATTCCCAGGAGACCATGGGCCAGATACTGTACAAGTTGCAGGAGACCGAGTGGCTGCAGGAGAGACAGTACCTGGGGATCAGGGAGGACCTCAAAAACATCTACACCATCCTGGTCACCATTGCAGGGGTGCTGGCAGACATGGGCAAGACCATAAAGGAGGCAGTGGCACAACAACGGGCCCCTGACACTAGCCACACCGAAGAACAGCCCGACACCCCTGCAAGCTCTAGTGGACAGGAGGACCAACAGGCCACCAGCACCCCACCCCTGCAGAAGGAGAAACACCCCGTAAACGGTCCCTGCGATCCAGGAAGAAACCAGAGAACATTGCCAAGACCCCCACCAGGAAATAGCTCTCTCCTGATAGTCACCCTCTGTCCCACTCTGTCACCCTGTCCACCTTGAACTGCCATTACTCCCATTCCTATGCCCCATTGGAGATTGCACCTGTGATACAAAGAGACTGGACTCTAAATGGACATTCCTCCACCTTCGCCCCAGCCCATTGCACATCCCCCTCTATGTATGAGCACTTAAGTAAACACCCTTGGAACAAATACAAATCTCGGGTCTGTCAAATGATTGAATTATATATTAAAACATTGCAAGTCATATGTACAGTCATTTATACATTGGTATGACCTTTAGTGGACAGCAGTAAACATACCAGGAGCCAGAGTGGGCCACAGAGATCTGAAAGTAGAGATGACAAAGGGTACAGTAAGTGGCCATAGACATGGGGAAATCAGGCTGCCATGTACAATGTCCAACATAAAACTGAAATGTAAAGTGAAGTTACAGTGTCTTACCTGTGTGCCACTGGAAGTACTGCTGTATTATATTACTTCTGTTGTCCACATCTTTTTCCTCTGCCTCCCTCTTCTTCACTTTCCAGAAGCTCCACCGCTGCAACAAGACCATCTCCAGGCTCATCCTCCTGCAGAAAAGGCATCTGGCGTCTCAAGGCCAGGTTGTGCAACATGCACCATGCAAGGATGATCTGGCACACCTTCTTGGGTGAGTAGTACAGGGATCCACCTGTCAGATGGAGGCATCGGGACCTGGCTTTCAGGAGGCCAAAGGTACTTTCAATTATCCTCCTTGTTCACCCATATGTCTCAGTGTAACGCTTCTCTGCCCTTGTCCTGGCATTCCTCACTGGGGTCAGTAGCCATGAGAGTTTGGGGTAACCAGAGTCACCTGCAAATATGAAGTGATACCTGTTAGATGCACACTAACCCTTAGGGACAACCCCATACCCAGACACCAATTTATACTGGGTGGGGACCTTGGGCTCACCTATTAGCCACACCCGGTGCCTCTGGAGTTGGCCCATGACATATGGGATGCTGCTATTCCTCAAGATAAAGGCGTCATACACAGAGCCAGGAAACTTGACATTCACATGGGAGATGTACTGGTCTGCCAAACACTCCATCTGCACATTCATAGACTGATAGCTTTTTCTATTCCTAAACACTTGTTCATTTCTCCGGGGGGTGGGGCGGGGGGACAAATGCTACATGTGTACCATCAATGGCACCAATGATGTTGGGGATATGTCCCAGGGCATAAAAGTCAGCTTTCACTGTGGCCAAATCCTCCACCTGGGGAATACGATGTAGCTGCTAATGTGTTTCAGCAGGGCTGACAACACTCTGGTCAACATGTTGGAGAACATTGGCTGAGACAACCCTGATGCCATGGCCACTGTTGTTTGGAAGGAACCACTTGCCAGGAAATGGAGCGATGACAGGACCTGCACTAGAGGGGGGATACCTGTGCGCTGGCGGATAGCTGAAATCAGGTCTGGCTCCAATTGGGCACACAGTTCTTGGATTGTGGCCCGATCAAGTCTGTCCTCCATAGTCGCAAGGTCCACCAGGGGTCTGTACACCTGAGGATGTCGCCATCTCATATTCATCCTCAGCAGCAGAAGCCTATGGAGGAAAACGATGAGCAGGGGGTTATATTCACACATCAATTGAAATAATGATGCATCTTTTCCTTTAGAGAACCTGTATGTGAATCTGAGAGTCAGTTGCTGTGCCAATGTCTGCTGTGACACAGTTAGGTGCCATGGCCTGTGCCCCCCTGAAATGGCAGTTGCCTGACCTGTGAGGAGAGACAAGTGGAAATGAGGTAACATTGGTTATCATTGGGCCCTATGGGTTCCAGGAGCCAATGGCAATGTACGCCGGCGGTGATGGTACGCACCGCTGCGGACGTCACCGCCATTTTCTATCTGTGCACTCACTTGCTACCTGACCTTCAACAGGAGAGGACCTACACTGCAAGTGCTGCTGTGACCTGTGTCTGGAAGCGACAATGGCACATGTGTCTGGGGAAAGGGGCCCTGTCTTCACTGAGGAGGAGTTGGAAAAAACGGTGGATGGGGTCCTACCCAGTACACGTCACTCTACGGTCCTCCAGACAAACAGTTGAGTACACTGTGAGCATGATGCATGGGTCATGAATGTATGGATTTCTGTGTGTAAGCCACATGTGGGGGGGGCTGAGGCGTCCTGGCCAGGGTGCTGCTTGTATGGTGATCAATGTATGTGCATCAGAGGATGGGAGGGATCTGGTGGGCCATGAGTGTGACGGTCTGGACGGTTAACTAATTCACTTTTCTGCTGTCTTTTCCATGCAGGTCAGTGCTCATCAGAAAAAGGGTATTTGGCGTGCCATCGCTAAGGAGGTATGGACTCTGGGGGTCTTTGACAGGCGGAGCACCCACTGCTGCAAACGGTGGGAGGACCTGCGCCGCTGTAGGAAAGTACCATCTTGCCTGGCATGTTACCCCCATTTATACTTGTATGTATGTTTGTTTTTGCCTGTGTCACTGAGATCCTGCTAGCCAGGACCTCAGTGTGTATGCTCTCTCTGCTTTTAAAATTGCCACTGCAGGCTAGTGACTAATTTTACCAATTCGGATATGCACACTGGAACGCCCTTATAATTCACTACTATATGGTACCTAGGTACTCAGGGTATTGGGGTTCCAGGAGTTCCCTACGGGCTGCATCATTTCTTTTGCCACCCATAATGAGCTCTGACTATTCTTAAACAGGACTGCCACTGCAGCCTGAGTGAAATAACGTCCACGTTATTTCAAAGCCATTTTACACTGCACTTAAGTAACTTATAAGTCACCTATATTTCTAACCCTCACTTAGTGAAGGTTAGGTGCAAAGTTACTTAGTGTGAGGGCACCCTGGCACTAGCCAAGGTGCCCCCACATTGTTCAGGGCAAATTCCCCGGACTTTGTGAGTGAGGGGACAGACACCATTACACACGTGAACTACATATAGGTCAATACCTATGTGTAGCTTCACAATGGTAACTCCGAACATGGCCATGTAACATGTCTAGGATCATGGAATTGTCATCCCAATACCATTCTGGTATTGGGGGGACAATCCCATGCATTCCTGGGGCTCCAGCATGGAACCCGGGTACTGCCAAACTGGCTCTCTGGGGATTTTTCTGCAGCTACCTCTGCTGCCAACCCTAAGACTGGTTTCTGCCCCCCTGGGGCCTGGGCAGCCCGGTTCCAGGAAGGCAGAACAAAGGAATTCCTCTGAGAGAGGGTGTTACACCCCCTCCCTTTGGTAATAGGTGTTAAGAGCCTGAGAGAAGTAGCTTCTCCAGGCCTTTGGAAATGCTTTGAAGGGCATAGAAAATGTCCTCCTTGCATAAACCAGTGTACACCGGTTCAGGGATCCCCCAGCCCCTTCTCTGGCAGGAAACTGGACAAAGGAAACGGAAGTGACCACTCCCCTGTCCATCACCACCCAGGGGTGGTGCCCAGATCTCCTTCAGTGTGTCCCAGACCTCTGCCATCTTGAATGCAGAGGTGTGAGGGCACAATGGAGACCTCTGAGTGACCAGTTCCAGCAGGTGATGTCAGAGTCCCCTCCCAATAGGCTCTTACATGGTTAGGTAGCCAATCCTCCTCTGAGGACTATTTAGTGTCTCTCCTGTGGGTTTCTCTTCAGATAACGAATGCAAGAGCTCACCAGAGTTCCTCTGCACTTCTCTCTCCGACTTCTGACAAGGATCGACCACTGACTGCTCCAGGATGCCTGCAAAACCGCAACAAAGTAGCAAGAAGACTACCAGCAACATTATAGTGCCTAATCCTGCTGGCTTTCTCGACTGTTTCCTGGTGGTGCATGCTCTGAGGGCTGTCTGCCTTCACCCTGCACTGGAAACCAAGAAGAAATCTCCAGTGGGTCGACAGAATCTTCCCCCTGCCAACGCAGGCACCAAACTTCTGCATCACCAGTCCTCTGGGTCCCCTCTCATCTTGACAAGCGTGGTCCCTGGAACACAGGAGCTGGATCCAAGTGACCCCGCCAGTCCAGTGGTCCTTTTCTCCAAATTTGGTGGAGGTAAGTTCTTGCCTCCCCACGTCACACAGTAATCCTGTGTACCGTGCGAACTGCAGCTGCTAGGGCTTCTGTGCACTTTTGCAAAACTTCCTTCATGCACAGCACAGCCCAGGTCCCCAACACTTGGTCATGCATTGCCCAACTCGCTGAGTTGGACTCCGACTTCGTAGGACCCTCTTTTGTTGTGCTGAGATGACTGAATTGCTCAGATTTTCTGAATGCCTGTTCAGGTACTTCTGCGGGTGTTGCCTGCTTCTGCGTGGGCTCTCTCTGTTTCTAAGCACCCCCTCTGTTTCCTCCTCCCAGGGGTGACCTCCTGGTCTTTCCTGGGCCCTGGCAGCACACAAAATCCTCAACTGTGACTCTTGCAGCTGTCAAGGCTTGTTTGTGGTCTTTCTGTGTGGAAACAACTCTGCCTCCTCCAGCACACCGTGAGACATCTTCTGACCAAAGGAGAAGTTCCTGGCACCTTCTGTTGTTGCAGAATCTTTGGCTTCTTCCACCCAGAGGCGGCCTTTTTGCACCTTCATTCGGGGTTTAGTGGGCTCCTGCCCCCCCTGGACACTTGCGTGACTCTTGGACTTGGTCCCCTTCCTTTGCAGGTCCTCAGGTCCAGGAATACGTCTTCAGTGCTTTTCAGTCAGTTGTTGCCTTGGCAGAATCCCCTATCTCGACTTTACTGTCTTTCTGGGGTAGTAGGGTAACTTTACTCCTACTTTTCAGGGTCTTGGGGTGGGGTATCTTGGACACCCTTAGTGTTTTCTTACACTCCCAGCGACCCTCTACACACTACTCTAGGCCTGGGGTCCATTTGTGGTTCGCATTCCACTTTTGGAGTATATAGTTTGTGTTGCCCCAGGCCTATTTTCTCCTATTGCATTCTATTGTGTTCTGAAGTGTTTGCACTACTTTTCTAAGTGTTTTACTTACCTGATTTTGGTTTGTGTGTATATTTTGTGTATATTACTTACCTCCTAAGGAAGTATATCCTCCTAGATACTTTAGGCATATTGCCACTAAAATAAAGTACCTTTATTTTTAGTAACTCTGAGTATTGTGTTTCTTATGATATAGTGCTATATGGTATAAGTGGCATAGTAGGAGCTTTGCATGTCTCCTAGTTCAGCCTAAGCTGCTCTGCTATAGCTACCTCTATCAGCCTAAGCTGCTAGAACACTACTAATCTACTAATAAGGGATAACTGGACCTGACACAAGGTGCAAATACCACTAGTTACCCACTATAAGCCAGGCCAGCCTCCTACAGCCGCTGGGCAAGGAAGACGGCGGAGGCCCAGCTGGGGCTGGCCTCCCAAGGAGGAAGGGGTGCCCGTCATACCCTGACTCCCCTGATGTTCCGAATCCGGGCGGTGGCCTATCCGGAGTTGGATGGGCACTTGAAGGCATCACAGCAGCCACAAGGGGGCGAGTACAGATTCAGATTCATGACTGCGGGCATTAAGGCTTACCTGGGTGGGGGATGTGGGCTGTGTGTGCCCTTAGGCCCGGGCGAACATGGCAGGATAGAACCCTTGTAGGTCAGGCTCTGCAGCACTCCACCCCCAAAAGTGTTAGTGGCCATCTACTACTGGACAGGGTCCTCTGGGTTTCAGGCATGCAGCTAATGGCGTTAGGTATTATACCCCATGGGCTGGTGACTGTCTTAGTGACTGGTAGTGAATGGCCTAATGTATAGGGCTGCACACTGTGAGTTGTCTACGCCAACGGTAGTTGACCAAATGTATCCTCTGTCTCCCCCCTCCCCTTTTTGTTTTGTCACCCTGTCCTTGTGTGCATTGGCATCATCTGGCGGAGGATCAGAGGCACCGGCCATGGAGGGAGCTGCATCCCACATGGGCCTCGAGGCCGAATCCCCCGACGGTGAGGGCTCCAGTGGGACGGTGGGCGAGGGGAGCACCATGACGGGGACAGGAGTGGACACCACAGACAGCGACTCCTCCTCCGATGGAAGCTTCCTGGCGGTGGCGGACACCTGTGTGCCCACCCCAACCACAGGTATATCCGTCACTCCCCCTACCAGCACCACCCTCCCAGCAGCCCCTCAGCGTGTTTCCTGTGCCCGCTCACCCAGGAGGGAGGGCATCTCCTTTGCCCCAGGCACCTCAGGCCCTGCCCCAGTCAGCCCTGCTGCCCTCAGTGAGGAGGCTATTGACCTCCTGACATCCCTTACTGTTGGGCAGTCAACCATACTGAATGCCATCCAGGGTGTCCAGAGGCCTTTGCAAAAACAAATGCATACCTAGAGGGCATTCACTCTAGCGTGGCGGCCCAACAGAGATAATTTCAGGCTCTGGCCTCAGCACTGATGACAGCCATTGTCCCTGTCTCTAGGCTCCCTCCTCCAACTTCCTCTACCCAGTCCCAATCCCCTCAACCTCAACCTATCCCAAGCACAACTTCAGACCAGCATTCACCCAAATCACCACACAAAAGTGGCTCAGGCAAACAAAAGCACCTCACTTCATCTCACAGGCACTCACACAGGCACCATCCCCATGCAGACACACCAACATCCACTGCCTCCACTGTGTCCCCCTCCTCCTCCTTGTCCACCTCCCTCCCAGTAGAGTCTCCACTCACACCTGCATGCACTACATCCTCATCCACTACCTCCATCACCAGCACGCCCATCACAACATACCCCTCACTGGCAGTCACCACCTCCACATCCATGCACACTTCCCCTGTGTCCTCTCCCAGTGTGTCTGTGACCCCTCCTCCCAAAGTACACAAACAGGACCACCCACCCACCCAACAGCCATCCACCTCACAACAGCATCCAGCTCATGCACCTGCACCCAAACTCAGCAGACAGTCACCTCCTACAACCAATCTCTCGTCCTCCACTCCCAAACCCTCTCTCTCTTCCCGCCCCGTGTCCCTAAGAAGCTTTTCCTGGCCAAATTTGACCTCTTCCCTACTCTTCCCCCCATCCTTTCCTTTGGGCCAGGGTGTCCAGAACCCATCCCAGCACCTCAGCCACTAAATCATCGTCTGTTCTGGTTCCTGCAGCTATCAAAGGCTCAAAGGGGGCACCCGTCAGACCAGCCAGTGTGCCACCAACCACTGCCAAGGCCAAAACCATTCCGCCACCTGGCAAGGTGAAGAGGGGACGGGATCCAGCAAGGGGAAGGAGCCACAACCACTCAGCAAGGCCACCTCAAAGACTCCAGCTGCCAGACCCAAGGTCACACCACCATCTGGCAAGGTGAGGAAGGGGCAGAAAACGCCAGCCAAGGCACCTCAGCCGTCCAAGGCTGCAGGTGAAGGCCTGGTGGGTACCTGCACAACCGCCAGCACCGCCACCTGCACATCCACCTGTACCACCAGCAGCTCTACCGCTAGCACTGCCGCAATCCCTGTCCCCTGCCCACCAGCTGCACCGCGGCAAGCACCATTACTGTCAGCAGCAGCAGTCCCAGTGGGCAGCCATCCAAGGCTGCAGGAGAAGGGATGGAGCCTCCCTCCACCACTGGCAGCACCTGCACCATGGCCAGCCCCGCCACCTGCACCGCCGCTAGCACCTCCGCAAGCACTGCCACCTACACCGATGACAGTAGCACCACTACCAGCAGCAGCAGCCCCAGTGGGCAGCCATTCGAGGCTGCAGGAGAAGGGCTGGATCCTGCCTCCACCACTGGCAGCATCCCCAACAGCCCCGGCACTACCACCAGTTTGTAGTCGTAGGGGTCGCCGGATGGAGTCTAGTCCTGCCTCCATGGACTATCATGCAACCTGGTCCCTGTAAATCTTGTGCCTCAGACACCCAGGTGAGGGACTGTGAACTGCCACACCCCAAGTGTTGCATCTGTGGGCACAAAGCCCCCTCCAGAACCAGTGGAGATACGCATTCACTCACCCAATCATTGGCAGGATGAAGCACACTGGGCACAAAGCCCCCTCCAGAACCAGTGGAGATATGCATCCACTCACCCAATCTTTAGCAGGCTGAAGCACACTGGCCACAAAACCCCCTCCAGAACCAGTGGAAGAAGGCATCCACTCACCCAATCCTTGGCAGGGTGAAGCAGCCTGGGCACAAAGCCCCCTCCAGAACCAGTGGAGATATACATCCACTCACCCAATCCTTGGCAGGATGAAGCACACTGGGCACAAAGCCCCCTCCAGAACCAGTGGGGATATGCATGCACTCACCCTATCCTTGGCAGGATGAAGCACACTGGGCACAAAGCCCCCTCAGAACCAGTGGAGGAAGGCATCCACTCACCCAAGCCTTGGCAGGATGAAGCACACTGGGCACAAAGCCCCCTCCAGAACCAGTGGAGATATGCATCCACTCACCCAATCCTTGGCAGTATGGAGCACACTGGGCACAAGCCCCCTCCAGAACCAGTGGAGATATGCATGCACTCACCCTATCCTTAGCAGGATGAAGCACACTGGGCACAAAGCCCCCTCAGAACCAGTGGAAGAAGGCATCCACTCATCCAATCCATGCCAGGATGAAGCACACTGAGCACAAAGCCCCCTCCAGAACCAGTGGAAGAAGGCATCCACTCGAGAGACTGTGGTCTTGCACTCCCCAGGACCAAGCAGTGGGCAACCGACCCACTTGAGAGACTTTGGCCTTGCCCTCCCCAGGACCAAGCAGTGGGCAAACCACCCACTTGAGAGACTGTGGCTTTGCACTCCCCAGGACATCGCCGTGGGCAACCCACCCACTTGAGAGACTGTGGCCTTGCACTCCCCAGGACATCGCTGTGGGCATTGGCATTTTACCATCTTTCGGCTGAGGTGCACCCCCCTTCACTTTCCCCTGAGGTACCTGTGTGTTTTCGACCTGATGCCCCTGCAGTGTTCTCTCCGTATTGAGGCAGGAGTCAAGTGTGGGCTCGGCCTATGAGGTTTGGCCCAGTGGCCCATGGACATTTTGTGTGGACAATGTACAGCCTTATGTACATATTGTATATTTTTGTAAATACTGTTTTTAAAAAACTTACATATATCTGACTATTTCTAAAATATCACTGATTTGACTCTATTCCTTTTGTCCTTGAGTTCTTCCAGGGGGTTACGGGGTGTAAATGTAATGTTGATGCATGTGTTTGTGTGTATGGTGTTGTCGGTGGGGGTGTGGCTTGTTGCCTGTGTGTGTCACTCTCTTTTTCCTCCCCCCCTCCCCTGTGTACTAAGTGCAGTACTAACCATGGTCGTCGAAGCCGCCGTTGGTACTCCTGGTAGATGAGGAGGTAGACCAGCACAGGGAGGACCTGTAGCTCGGGCTCCATGGCATCCTGGTTCTTTGTTGAGTGTCAAGAGGTGAGTGGTTGCCCTCCCAAGTACTGTTTCCACCGTGCTTTTGATGGTGTTGGTACCGCCCTGGAAAAGCTGGCGGATGGGCGGGTTGTGATGGGGTGGGTGGTACATTGACTTCCGTCTGTTGGCGGTTACGCCGCAGTGTTTGTTGCTCCCGCTGTTGCGGTGGGAGTGTTAAAGTGGCTCTATGTTTTGGCGGTTTCCGACGTGGTCCTGATCCCATTTGTTTCTCAACGGGGTGTTGGCTGCATTAACACTGACCGCCACGGTTGTAATGAGGGCCTTAGTCATGATAGCAATGGCGAGGAAGATCCTACTAGAAGAACACCCTTTAATTTCAACTACTGACCGCTTTTTCCTATTTCATCTCAACCTCAACAGACCTTTTTCAGCAAAAGGCAGTGGTGGCTGGTGGAATACAGGGAGCGGTAGAGAAAGGGGCAGCATGTGAAAAGAGACCTCAAGAAGCCATATGTCACACACAACAACATAGAGCAAGGGCAAGGCCCAACATATGAACTTTTCCTGAACATTTTGTCCTGAACAGAGTCACTGGCTTTGTTTACACCAATGGTCTTCCCCAATTGACTACAGGATAAAACTGTATGTGTCCACCTTTCACACTACTCTTTCTATTAAATTTAGAGCCACTGGCTATAGAAATCCAGACCAGCTAAGATATCGAAGGATTACCCATGCTTGTTGGTGAGCAGATAATATTCTTGAACTTGGATGACATCTTAGTCACACTGTCACAGCCTCAAACCTCCATTAAAGTTCTTAACTGTGTGCTTTTGACATGTTCAAGTTTTTCTGGATACAAGATAAACTGAGATAAATGCAAGGTCATTCCTTTAATGCGAGATACTATGAAAACGTCACTCAGTGACTTTCCTTTCCAATGGAAGTACACCAATCTGAAATAACTGTGTATCCTGATTAATAGAGGTTAGAAGGCATAATAGGGTACAACCTATCTCCATTCTGCAATTGATATTCACACATGGTCCAGGCTGAGTTTCACCATGTGGGGTGAGTACAACTAAAATTGAATATTGTTCCAAACGCAGATAAATCTTTACTTTGGCTCTTTTCATAAGCCTATCAAACATATTACATAGAGTCAATGGCATACTTGAAAGCTTTTTCTGGAATGGATCGAGGTCGAGGCATAAATCCGCTAAACTGAATGCTTCAGCTGAATGTGATGGATTCCATCTGCTGCACATGGATACATACTGGGTGGCCTAGCCCAAGTTATATATATGATCAGTCAATATACACACCGAGTGTCCCCTATAGGTACACTTGGAAAAAGCACTCCTGAAAGCTGACACCAATATTGCCACAATATACAGTGCTAGACTCCCTGTCCCTGCCAAATCAAATCCCATCTTTAACTCTGAAATACAAGCCTGGAAAAAGGATACACCCATACATCAGATTAAACTGCAGATTGCATGCTAAAGGACCACTCTGGCATACTTTGGAAAATGGTTCAAAATATAAACTTCCCCTTGTCTAAGATTTTTTTATTTTGTGTAGGTGATGATTCAATCCTGACATTCAAAACTGGCACAAGGGGACCATTGATCCATCCTATGGTTATAGATAGCCAAATGCTATCCATGAACCATTTCCCTCTGGCACCATGGGCATTTTAAGTATTGTTTGCTATCCAAGCAACTAGTGCAGGGAGAGCATATGATTTTGAGAAGCTGATGGGACTCTGTGGTTTGAGTCTATAGTAAATTGTGTGCGTATATATATATATATATATATATATATATATATATATATATAAATGTCCGTGTGATTTGATGTCACCGAAATTGTGTTGTTTATAATTGTTTTTTTATGTTGTTTCTTAATTTTTGGCACATTTGAAATATTGAATAACAATGTTGGCAACTTACATAATGTTTCTTTAAGGAGATTGTTTGTGAAGAACTTCAATAAGATGAAAAAATATGATAAATAAAGGAGATATTGACATGCAATATTGAAGAAATGTCTCGTGTTTTTTCAAACAATTAATCAATAGCCGTGGGGGGAACATTATTGTAGTATTTTGTTGTAATTGATCCCTCCCCACTAGGGTTGTATGGAATGTCACCCCGGTGCTTATCCCTGATTTAGATCTTATTATTTTCACTATAGGCTATTATAGGATCATAATAGGGCGGACGGGATATCCATCATGTGTGACAGAGTATTCCTGTGTGCTAAAATCTAAATCAGGCCCAAAGTAATGAATTGTCTCAGCAATTCAAGTGATTACAGAGTGTTTACTCTATTGAAAAAATTGTTAATTTCAAATTAGATTTGCATACTGCTCTTGAAAGGAATTTAAATATTAACTGTGAACAAGATGATATTGGTATGTCCACTAACACCAGAAAAAGATATTTTGCTCTTTTGGCGTATATCAGTAGGGTCCTGCATGTAAATGTGCTAGTATGATTTAATTACTGTTAAAACAAGACATAACTCTGAGGTAACTGATTATTGTGCATCTCGGGTATCACATAGTGCAACACAAGTGACGCAGCTGTTGCAAATGGCTTCTCTAACTGTATTTATTGAGATATTAAATGCTAATTAACATCCTCTAACACATCAGGAGGAATAGTTTCACTCTTAAAGTAATCCAATGAAGGATTATTGAGGATATTTGAATGCACTTTAGGTAATGCTTCACAAATTTCAAGATGTATTCATCTATTGATGTTTCGGGACGATAGAGATAAATCTAGTCAGCAGGGGAATATTGTGTGTGCTTGTGCTAATAAAGGAATAAAAGACTCAATAGACTTAAGTGGTGTTTGAGAGTAAATCAAAACAAGGATGAAGAATGAGCCTGGATGCTGACTCAAAAAATAGGGTGGTGCACAAAATAACAATGTATTTGGATGCAGCCCTGAGTGATTACCAGTGGCTGAGATTAATTCAAGCATTCCAGCAATCACTGTTTTGTAGTCTTATTGTGTCACCCTAAGTGGGATGGTTATGCCCATATGAGGGTACTCTGCACACTGTGTCACTGGAACCATGCTGTACCTGGCTGTTGAGCCCATAACTAGGACGAAGCTAGTTCTGGTTTGCTTGTTTTCTTGTTCATGGAGGACCTGTCTTGACAGGCCAGGTTGGACTATTTCGACTTGAGCCGGGTCAAGAATGATTTGAATAAGCCTGGGTCCAAACTAAGGTGTCATGGTGTGCTAAATAACAATGGATTGGGAGGTGGCCGGTTGATTACCAGTGGTTGAAACAAATTCAAGCATTAGATCCATCACTGTTTTTTACGCTTATTGACTCAAAAAACTGAGCATGAATGGAATTGAGAACTGGCACTAAAAATTAAACTAACTTGCACTTGAGCATTTTTGTGGAAAGTTGTTCAAAAGAATAAAAAAGCAGTCAATGCATGCAATCATAACACAATTAACCACAATTCAATGGTTGATGATTAAATGAAGAATAATCCCAGGAATAATCGATAGGTGTCAGCTACTGGGTGAAATAAATGCATCCTACATTTTTTATAAAGCCTAATGCATGAGGAATTAAATTTAACAAGTCTACATTTATATGAATATATATATATATATATGTATACCGCTAGGTAGTTATAGTTAGAAACATGTTTCAATAGAAAAATAGTTTTTTGACTTGCCTATAGTTTTTCCACCGTTTGATGAATCTTCATGATATTTTCCAATCAAAAGTGTCCCAGTGATTTTTGTAGTGCAAAGAAAGGTTTGGGGTGATCTGTCAAGTGGGGGCAGAGAAAAACAGGGGTGGGGGGGGTCCAAAAAGTTGTGTTTCCCATGTTCATTCCCATAGGACCATTAGACACAACTACAGCCTGGATCACTGGACGGAATTACACCAACTTTGGCAGAAAGCTAGCTTTCGGTATGCAGATTACACTTTCACTTATTTGGTGTAAATCCATTCAGTAGTTTTTGAGATTTTGAAGGGAAAATAAATGTGTATATCTGGGAATGAGGATCCTTCATGATGTATTTCCAAACAGTGATGGGATTGTGCAGGAAAATGCACAGCTCTGACTGCGAACACTTCAAACCAGGAAGTGTTGGAAGCCGTTATGGTATTTCCACAAATTATAGCACTCCTGGCATCTTTGATAACATCACAGATAACACCAATGTATAATTTCCGGTCATTTTTTAATGAAAAAACTGTACACTGCAGGGGCACCAGTTATAGTTACCTTAGGACACAAGTTATAGTTACTTGAGAGAATTCTAACTATAACAGATGAATTTATATGGTTTTGTATGCTTAAAATGTGAGCCTAATTATAAAATCCCTGTAACATTTGTTATTTCAGTGAATTTCTATGTTTAAAAAAAATTATATTTCCTAACTATAACGTCCCTGTAACCTTTGGTGATTTCAGTGAAAAAAAATAAAAATATATATATATATCTATGTACATATATCTATCTATATATATATATATATATATATATATATATATATATATATATATATATATATTTATGTATTTATATATATATATATATATATATATATATATATATATATATATATATATATACACATATACACATATATAATTGGAACCAACCAGCAATGCCAAACATATGGAGGCTATATACATATTGTTGGTCGGTTCCCATTTGCCAGCGGTGCCTCAAATGACACCCCTCCATCGGACCTATTAATTCCTCCAGTCTTCCTACAGTAAATGTGCTACTTGTCAGTTTATTACAAAGATGGGAGACTGGAACATGTTTTGGTGATACTGACTTGTCAACCTGAGTGTATTGTCATCTTAGTCCCTCATATAAACCAATCGTGAATTGCCTGCATCACACTAGTGTGATAAACAGTGAAGAAATACTTGTGGTGTATAAGGGATGCTCTCTTTCAGTGTTATGGGGTGAAAATTCTGCACATGCAGAATGCTATTGCCGGTGCTCTGTTTTGTAAACAATGCAGTCTCCAATCTGTGGTTCTCTACTCTGATTTTGAAATCCAAAAATTCTATTTCAAGATCACTGAAATTGCAGGTTCAAATCATTCTGATTCTTCTCTCACACAAATTCCAAATCACTTCTTATATTTCCTCCCACCAGCCCATGTGAAGATTCACATAGCTGGGAGCAAAGCAGGTGCCCACCCCGTCCCATGCTGTTGTTTATAGCTATTAATATTGAAAAAGAAAATGTTATGCTTCAGACATCATTCCATCATGTTAATCAACATTTTGCTATGTTTGTAAAATCTCACTGGTCTTAACCTCAAAAAAATACTTGACCCATTTGCATGCTGTATACGTGTGTACGGGGACCACATTTAGTGGGTTATTACAACTTTGGAGGAGGTGTTAATCCGTCCCAAAAGTGACGGTAAAGTGACGGATATACCACCAGATGTATTACGAGTCCATTATATCTTATGGAACTCGTAATACGGCTGGTGGTATATCCGTCACTTTACCGTCACTTTTGGGACGGATTAACACCTCCTCCAAAGTTGTAATAACCCCCTTAATGTCATAATAACATGTCTTCCTCCCAACTGTAGTCAAATATTCTCTTGAGGAAATCAAAAGTATCCTTCAGGTAAGATGGAAGATTTTGCTTTAAGGGTCTCAAAAATAATCAATGTACTGTGAAACATTTTCAAAAAATCCTTCCTGTGCTGCTGTGATTGGTCTTCCCAGGGGTTTTGTGCATCTTTGTGCACTTTTGGAATAAAATAAAAACAGGGAGTTTTTGACAGTCTATTTTTAAGTAACTGTACTCATCTGAACTAATCAACCACTGGTCTCTCCAACTATTCAGCATTTCTGGAAACTTTGCCTCCACTTCTTTAAAATGGGCATAGACTAATTTCCTATAACATCTGATATCCCTCAGTTGCTTGTAGGCCTCCACCATATATTTTGCCACTGACCAAATTACAATATTAGCAATTTTGTCTGAGTTTCATACCATCGCATTCAGATTTTGTGGTTATTGTGTTCACAATAATCATGAGCTCTCTATTTTGTTTTGCATGGTTTTCATATGTTTTGTTCTTAGACCCTTCAATTCTTTTGTAAGCACTTCTACAAATAGATAAATAGTATCATTCCCACTGGCTGGTATTTTTATAGAATTTGGCTTAAATGTAGAACGTCCTTCTTCGCATAATCACACTCCTTCCCTTTACAACCTTTCTACTACCATTTCATTATCAATTTCACTTGCATTGTCACATTTAGGATCTGCAATGGCTTATTATTGAGAGCCTGAGGATTGGAGTGGCTCACACAATCTCAACCCGCACAATCCCATGCGATAAGACACAATTTATACACATCATCAATCAACAAATTGTTCTGTGATATTTCTACAGATGGTTCCCCATATGGAGGCTATTTGTTCTCTCTCAATTTGTATAACTTAGTCGATTTAAACTTTCTAGCAAACTTGAGGAGATCTATCAACTCTGTACATTATCAAAATCACTCTTGACACAATATGAAATTCCTAAGGACAGTTCATGTAGTCAATGTCACTCGGTTCCATTTGTGATAGGTTGAGTACCATGTTTTTCTCTCTCAATATTTCCTGTTGTTCCTGGCCACTCTTCCCTGATTTTCTTCTGCTATTTTTTTTCTATCACTACCTCTTCTTTTCTTCCTCTGCCTCTTCCTCTTTGTTTAATTCTACCTCGCCACGATCTGTGATTTTTTTTCCTGTCCTGTCGTAAAAAAATCAAACTTTTCCTGCAAGGTGGTATGAGTATCCATCCTCCTTAGTTCTACCAAATCCATATATGAGTTCACATCTGTGCTACTCGGTATTGCTTTCAGTTTCTCTTTCGTATTTCCACTTAACTTCTGACACCTTAAATTATCAAACTTCCTAGAGAAACTGCATATTTGGTTAGTGTCATAATCTCTTTTGTCCCTATTTATGTTGCATGCCTTCTTTTGAATAATTGCTTCTTCTGCCAGTATCAGTCTTTCCATCAGTGTTTTCGTAAGGGTTTTCACCAGTTCCTTATTCTCATGTTTGTCTATAGCTTTTGTCACTTCTACAATTTTACTAATTAATTTCTCTCCGTCCAACTGTGCATACTTTATGAAAATTCTCATCATTCCTGGGGAACCTTTGGCGTTATGTTCGGCCATTCTCTTAACATTTCTGGGTTGGGATCTTCATAAATTGGACTTATCAGTATCCATAATCCTCTAGGTACTCTCTCTACATCAAGATATTTCTACAGTGATTCACTTTCCCACCATTTATTCAGTTCTGATTTTTTCAGTTTTTCATGATGTTTCACAAGACTATACAGGTCTTCTGGGCCTGCTTGTTGATTTTCTGCCTCCTTACTGGTTTCACTTGTCTCTATATTAATAAAAAATTGTCGCTGCTCTTTGCCTTCTTGCTGTACATTCCATTGACAACTTCTCTGCCATATCGCTATAATCAGTGTACTACATCTTTTAGGTCAGTTGCACGTTACTCGCTGTGTTGAGCCCTTATGTGTGCTCTGTAAACAGCTTCTGCCTCCAAGTTACCAAACTCTTGTACAGAGACGAGTGTCTCTTATCTGAAGGACGGTTGTTCCTTAAGCAGGGAGTCCCCCGACATGCTCCGGGGATCCTTCCGCCTCCGGGCTCGATACACTCTTCTGTTCCTGAGTGCATAGCCATTTTGCCTCCTCATAAAAATCATTCGTGAATTGCCTGCATCACACTTGTGCGATAAATAGTGAAGAAATACTGATTATTAATCAATTTTTCATCCATTTAATACATTTTTTTAATAAAAATTCATCACTTTTGTTTACACTGAGCTGTGTTGTGGAGACCCATTGTATTCAACTTGGAATATATCTTCACCAACATTATACGTATTACTTCATCTCCTACTAATATTGCCCAGTCACAGTTTCTAAACAGGAGTGCTTAATTTAATTTTGCTCAATCTTCTTGCAAATTTCCTACAGGACTTAACTGTGTAATTACTCGTGTGGAATTCCATCACAGTCATAGCTACACAAACTCACATAAAATACTGCCCTTATGGGTGGGCTTCTGTTTTTTTAATACGTGACATCATCTCTTGAGGAGGAAGACTGGAGGAGATATATAAATAAATAAATAAACAAATACATATATATGTGTGTGTGTGTAAATATATATTTACCGGGCCCAAGTACATTGGTGGGTCAACCATTTACTACGCTGGAAGAATACTGTTTTTTACAGATGAGCTCAAGACCGCAGAGGAAACCTCCAAGAGACAGAGGCGAAAGCGCAGAAACAAAAAGACCAGGAGAGGGGGCAGGTCAACAAGAAAACGACAAACTGGCTGACAAAAGTGCACGACAGACCAGGAGGAAGAAACAATGAAGGAAAGAGAGTTGACAGTAGTCAACATTTCATCTCATACCTTATCACAGGATGAACAATCGGTACTGGAATTAGGGTTATCATTTTTCCCGACAGCCAACTTCAATTATACAAAAACACGAATTGATGTCTTTCATCTGATAAGGAAATTGAAGCTAATGAAAATCTTTGCGCAACAGAAGGATGGAACCGTAACACACACAACAGAAGCAGACATTTCAGAGGTTGCTCCAGCATTAACGATTAGCGATATAGATGGTTTAGCTGCCCTACGAGAATTGGAAATAGGAGAAAGGACATGGGCGACAGATATTGAATTACTAGATGACCTAGACCTACAAACAGATTGTGCCAGTGGCAGCAATTTTAAAGCTAAATCAAGATGTAACCCAGTCTTACCACATGATAATATTGACGCCTTTCATGAGGCAGTGACTTTTGAGTTGCTCAAACTGTGGAAGAGGACAAAGGATGTTTTTGCACAAAATTTAACAGCAGGCCAACGAACTGCACTAACATCCCTTAAAAAAGCAACCTCATTCGTGATAAAACCAGCCGATAAGGGGGGCAATGTAGTGTTGTGGGATGCTAGAAAGTATCAACAGGAAGTAAAGAGACAACTGTTGAATCCAGGCTGTTATGAGATATCCACAATGTCAGCTTACCGGCATTCTATAAGTAGGTTCCATGATTTGCTTTTTGAAGGCGTTGGCAGAGGTCTGCTTTCAGATGACGAGTATAAGTTTTTACTGGTACGGAAACCAGTAGTACCTTGCTTCTATCTGTTACCCAAAATTCACAAGGATATAGAGAACCCTCCAGGTTGACCTATAGTGTAAGCAAGAGGTAGCTTATTGGAGAATGCTTCCATTTATTCAGATTATTTTTTGAGTCCCTATGTATTCAATTTAAATTCATATTGCAGAGATACTACAGATTTTCTAACGAAAATACAGGACATTGCTTGGCAAACTGATTATATTATGGTAACTATAGATGTAGTATCGTTATATACCTGTATCCCACATGAGAAGGGAATTCAGGCATGTCGACACTTTTTTAGGGACAAATCGATCAGACTCTTGGAACACTCTGAACTGCTTCTAAATATGTTAAGATTTTGTCTCAAAAACAATTTATTTTTGTATGAGGATCAATGGTATAGACAAACAACTGGGACGGCGTTGGGAAGTTGTTTTGCTCCCAGTTATGCTTGTCTATTTATGGGGTGGTGGGAAACACAATTGGTGATGTCAGATGAAAATGTGAAATGGTTCCAGCATATCATATTTTGGACACGATATATTGATGACATATTTATGATATGGGAAGGTCCAGAATCAACATTATTTGATTTTCTGAATTTGTTACCAAGCAATGATCTGAATGTGCATTTTTCGTATAAAAGAAACAAACAGGTGATGGAATTTTTAGATATAGAGGTCAGTGTAGAGAAAGGCATGCTTCATACCAAACTGTTCAGAAAGAGTACATCTGGAAACAGCATTCTACACGGCTCAAGTCACCACCCACCTAATGTTAAATGGAGTATACCCAATGGGGAATTGTTAAGAGCTAAGAGAAATTGCAGTACCCCGCAAAGTTTTGAGAAAGAACAATTAACAATGATACAGAGATTTAGATCTAGGGGATATCCACACAAAATAGTGAAGAATGCATGTCGCAAGACAGAAGAAGTTCAAAGAGCTGAATTATTGATCCCTAGAAAGAGAGGAGAAGGTATCAATACCCCGAGATTTGTGACAGTATTTAATGCATATTCTTCAGAAGTTAGAAAAATCCTCATGAAACATTGGCATCTTATCAAGGCTGACAGAACAATTGGTGAGCTAGTGAGTCGTACTCCAATGATAACTTATAAAATAAGCAGCTCTTTGAGAGATATTCTCGTACACAGTTACGCAAGGAAGACAAAAGGAACTTTCCTAGACAAACATCAAGGTTTGTACAAATGTGCCAAGTGCAAAGCGTGTAGATATAGTTCTAATCGTAAGCAATATGAGCTACCCACGGGTAGGCGAGTAAACATTAAGAAATACATAAATTGTAATTCAGATTTCGCTATTTATGTAATAGAATGCCCATGTGGATTGCAATATGTTGGAAGTACAATCTTTCCTCTGAAAAAACTTATTCTTGAGCACTGGAGAGCAATATTGAATAAGGATGCTGCTTATCCAATGGCGCAACACTGTAATCTTAAACATGAGGGTAAAGTAGAGAAGATGAAATTCTTTGGTATTGACAGGGTCCTGGGTACTCTGAGAGGAGGGGACAGAGAAAAACAATTAAGGAGATTGGAGTCTGAATACATTATTCAGCTGAATAGCCGGTATCCTTGGGGATTGAATAAGGACGAAGAACTTTCTGTTCATATTGGTTAGTCTGATGGTGGAAAGGCAGGGAAAATTTTAATAATCCCACATTAGGTTATCTTTTATTTTAAAAGACCTAAATGAATATTATTTTGATGATTGATTGGTTTGTAGAGTGGTTCTTCCAATTATTTGCATTACTGTTTACTACATATTAGTATCACTCTAATAGGGTATGTTGTATGTAATAGATAATTAGAAATATAACATTAGAATTTGGAATTTTGCTATTTCACGGAGGGAAGAAAGCACACACACACACAAAAAAAAAAAGAACAGAAAAAAAAAAAGGATTTTTTCTATATCTATGGATGAGTGGATATATAGTAAGTAGGAGGGGCCACATCTCTGTTATTTGTTTGTAAAAAAGGACCAAGGAAGAAGACCGTGATGGTTGAAACGCGTTGCCCTATGTTTTGTTTAATGGGATTTTTGAAATAAATCAAGGCCAGTGATTTGCATGGAGTGCCAAAGTTTTTTTTTTTTTTTTTTTTTTTTTTTTGGGAGTGGATACAAAATGGGTCCTGTGCCCATTTACTGAGCACCAACCTCGTTAGGCAAGCGATGGAAGAAACACAGGACTGCTCTTAAGTAAATATATATATATATATATATATATATATATATATATATATATATATATAACCTAGTGGCGGTCGCCACTAGGTATAGTTCGGGCCTAGTTTCTATAGGAAAAGCTGTTTTTATTTGCCTATATCTTTGGTGGCACTGGAGAAATCTTCATGAAATTTTCCAAACAAATTTGATCGTCAAGTCAGCTGCTCTCTGGAACGTTTTGAGGTGATCCGTCAAGCAGGGGCTGAGATAATGGGGGCGGGGTGAAAAAATGAATGTTTCCAATAGTAATTCCATAGCAAATTGCGAACAGTGATAGCACTTGAACCACTAGACAGAATGACACCAAATTTTGCAGAATGGTAGATTTTGGTCCAAAAAGAGTCCTTTTTGTTTTTTGGTGTAAATTCTTTCTGTAGTTTTTGAGAAATTGAAGGAAGTCCACATCTGTATAAATAGGGATGCAAAGGATTTGCAACCCCTGCGTGAATCCTCGCACCACGAAGAATACTGGGACTGGTTGGCCACAGGCTGTTCAGAAATTTGCGGTCACCATTTTATGAGTCCAGCCACAGGCCCAGGGGATGGGTAAAAAAGCTGAGAATAATAGAAGGGGTCAGAGTAGAGGTACACTGACCCCATGGGTGTCTATTAAAGGGTGTGTGAGGCCACAGTTGTTAGGTTTAATATAATATTTTTGGCAGTGATCGCGAAGTCGCAATCCATTGTGGAATTCAGAGTGGCCCCAAGTAAAACCACGACGGAGTTGCGACTCCGGTCGAGAGAGGAAAAAAATATACATTTACAGAGACTCCCTCAAACAATAATGCACACTACTGACAGACACATTGAGATTGTGTCCTATTCTCTCAGAGATGTTACTCTTGTTGGAGTGTAGCTTTTATAATCGAAAATTAACATGAACTGCTTGCAAAATAATGTGTAATGAAGCTGCATAGAAAACGCATTAATATGTTTCTAATGTACGGATTTGAAACGTGCCCACGGGGAGTGGCCATCAATGTATACGATGATTGATGAAACTGATTAATAATGAATTATTAATGTACTACTGTATGATTCTGTTTTAGCATTAAGAGTTATATGTTAAGGTTTTGCTGAATAAATCATTAGGCCTTAGTTAGCAAGAGTCTGGACCTAGCTGCCTGGTCTCATATTAAATGTGTTTTTCTAACGTGCAATGTGCTGTCTTCCTGAAGGACATAAAGCTGTACTTTTCCAGAAGTTAGAGATGTGTGTAACCGTAGTAAATTCTTTCTAATGAGACCCGACTTGCTCAAGGAGACATTCTTGTTCAATGCAACAGTGTAATTGCAACAGGTACAAGGTCGCCTGAACTGGTAAAGACAATGGAGCTTCTGACTGAAGCGGTATGTGTAACTTTTCCTACCTGCCATCTCACCCGATGAAGACGTAAATCACAGGAGCCAATGAACTGTATGAGAACTGTCTTAGGTGAAAATTCTAGTGAGGTTATCACTCAACCATTGGACAGAGATAGTGGTGCACCAAATACTGACCAATGGGAAATTAGAGACTTGTCTGGCAAATTAAATTTAACGTTGTGTCACAAGGAGACATCAGCCATTAGAGGGACACCCCTGCTGTTACTCTGGCATTTAGGGGGTCATTCTGATCTCGGCGGTAAAAGGCGCTTACCGCTGGTCAGAAGACCGCCATAACTCCGCCGCGGTAAACCGCCACGGTCATTCTGACCCGCAACTGGCAAACCGCCAAAAACCTGACATCAACAAAATTCCGCCACAGCAACGGCCAGCGAAAAACTGTCGATGACCAAACCTCCACCGTCACGCCAACAGAAATACGCCCATGCCATTCCGACCCACAAATCCCCGCAGCGGTCTTTCAACCGCAGTATTCCATTGGCGGTACACACCGCCGCGCTCAAAATACACACACCTTTACAAAACACAGCCACATTGGACAATTCAAAATACACACACCTGAAACACATACACACACCACTCCCACACACCCAATACAATATAAAACACACACCCACATCACCCACAAACCCTTACGACCACAATTGCGACTGAAGGACAGAGAAAGACAGCACAGAATAGAGTACACCATCACACAGAGGCAAATCCCAACATCACCCACACAATATCCACGCACAAAACACCATACACAACCACACTCACCACACTCTACAACACATACACCACCCCTCACCTCATCCACACCACCCCATGGCACCCCAAAGACACCCCAGGTTCTCTGACGCAGAACTCAGGGTCATGGTGGAGGAAATAGTTCGGGTAGAGCCCCAGCTCTTCGGGACACAGGTGCAGCACACCATCATTGCCAGGAAAATGGAGCTATGGCAAAGAATAGTGGACAGGGTCAATGCTGTGGGACAGCATCCACGCAATCGGGACGACATCAGGAAGTGGTGGAACGACCTACGGGGGAAGGTGCGTTCCATGGTATCAAGGCATAACATTGCGGTGCAGAAGACTGGCGGCAGACCCACACCTACTCCCCCAGAATTCACAGCATGGGAGGAGGAAGTCTTGCATCCTGCATTTCACTACTTCATTCCCCCCACCCCACCTGCATGCCAAATCATACCCCCACCCACACCCCCATCACACCAACTCCTTGCAATGGCTCACCATCACAACCCACCCATCCCAACACCTAGCCCTGCATGCGTCCAAAAAGCATGGACACCCATCACCTAAGCATGCCCACTGCACATACCCATATCCCCCACAAGCCACCCTCACAACAGCCCCCACAAGGGAATGCCAGCACTGGGATACACGGGCATCCACCCATTTCACGAAATGGCACACACAGAGGCAATAACCATACTCTTATACCCCTGCAGGACCCGAATGCCACCACACCGCCCAGGAGGGTCCAGAGATGTCCATCCCACCCCCAGAAGAGGCCCCCAGTGATGACAGCAGCTCTGTCTCCCTGGACCCAGATGACCAGTCCGGCCCATCGGGGACCTCTGGACAGTCGGTTGCCCTCAGACAGCCACAGGCTACAGCAGACGTAACCCCCTCTGGGAACACCAGCACAGCTCCCACCCAGCGGGCCCATACCTCTGTCTCCAGGACATGTCAATCAGCGGTGTGTCCACCACTACAGGGCACCCAGGTTGACCCACCACCGCAACAACAACAGGGACCTGGGGGCAGTGGTAGTGGGCACACGGTCCAGGGGACAGAGGCCCAGGGAAACAGGGGAACTGGGAGGGCTGCTGTGCGACGGGGGGGACAGGCCCAGGGAACCAACTCTCCAAGAGGCCCTCTCCTCCATCATGGGAGCATACCACCGCTCCCAGGAGACGATGGCTACGGTACTGGCCAGGTTCCAGGAGATCCAGGTACTGCAGGAGGAACAGTACATGGGGTTCAGAGAGGAACTGAGAAGCATTAGTTCCGCAATGGGGACCATCGTCGTGGCCCTTAACCAGATAGTCACCACATTGCGGGACCATGTGGCACCACAAAGGGCCCCTGTCAATAGCATGGACCCAGACCAGGCGACCACCTCCGCCGGCGCTAGTGGACAGGAGGCCCCCACACAACGACAGGCCACCAGAACCCCACCTCCTGCAGAAGAAGCACCACCCCGCAAGCGGTACCTGAGATCTCAGAAGAAGACAGAGTAGGATGCCAAGACCCCCGCCAGCAAACGATACCCCCTGATGTCATCCCACTGTCCCACATTGTCACCCTGTCCAAACTTAAACTGCTTCTACTCCATCCTTCCACAGGCATATGGACAATGCACCTGTGAGACTGAAAACTGGACTCTGCCATGGACATTACTCCACCATCACCCATCACCGTTTTACAATCATGTCCCTAAATATAGCACTTTAATAAAATCACTTATTGCACTTAAAGAATCTGGAGTCTGCTTGTATTTTGAACAAATGTATTAGACATAACGGTGCCAAAATGTTCAGTTATGTTGTGATGACAACATACCACTGTCACACAGCTGTAGTCCATGGGTAAACAGAGCAGAGGTCACGCAGTGGGGCCCACAGCTCTGAAAACGGAAGGGAAAGTCACAACTCAGTTAACAGGAACTGGGGGAAACACATACAGTAGAGAGGCAGGAGACTTTAAGTAAATGTAAAATGGCGGGGTTGATTCGTACCTGTGTGCTACTGAAAATACGGTTGTATCACTGTGTCCCTGTTGTCTGTGTCGTCCCCGTCGTCTTCCTCCTCTTCACTCTCCACAGGCTCCACAGCTGCTACAACACCACCATCTGGACCATCCTCCTGCAGGAAAGGCACCTGGCGTCGCAAAGCCAGGTTGTGAAGCATACAGCAGGCCACGATGATATGGCACACCTTCTTTGGTGAGTACATTAGGGATCCACCTGTCATATGCAGGCACCTAAACCTGGCCTTCAGGAGGCCGAAGGTGGGTTCAATCACCCTCCTAGTACGCCCATGTGCCTCATTGTACCGTTCCTCTGCCCTTGTCCTGGGATTCCTCACTGGGGTCAGTAGCCACGACAGGTTGGGGTAACCAGAGTCACCAATTAGCCACACACAGTGTCTCTGTAGCTGTTCCATCACATAAGGGATGCTGCTATTTCGCATGATGTACGCGTCATGCACTGACCCAGGGAACTTGGCATTTACATGGGAGATGTACTGGTCAGCCAAACAGACCACCTGGACATTCATCGAATTATAACTTTTTCTATTCCTGTACACCTGCTCACTTTCACTGGGGGGAACAAAAGCCACATGGGTCCCATCAATGGCACCAATGATGTTGGGGATATGTCCAAGGGCATAGAAATCACCCTTCCCTGTAGCCAAATCGCCCACCTCAGGGAAAACAATGTAGCTCCGCATGTATTTCATCAGGGCAGACAACACTCTGGACAAAACCTTAGAAAACATAGGCCAAAGACATCCCTGATGATATTGCCACTGTTGTTTGGAATGATCCACTTGCCAAAAAATGGAGTACTGACAGAACCTGCACCAGAGGGGGAATCCCTGTGGGTTGGCGAATGGGGGACATCAGGTCTGGCTTCAGCTGGGCACACAGTTCATGTATAGTGGCTCGGTCAAGTCTGATTGTCAGTATGACATGTCTTTCTTCCATTGTCTACAGGTCCACCAGCGGTCTGTACACGGGAACATTCCTCCATCTCCTCGCAAGTTCCAGTGGACGGTGCCTAGGAAGGACAACATGGAGCACAGAGTAAAGCAACCCACAGGTACGTAACCATAGCTTGCACAGAACACGATTCGCTATGCATTGAATGGCTTGTATGAGTGGCAATGCAAGGCCTAGGCCTGTGTGACGCAGTAGAAATTAAGCCATGTGGGCCCTTGAAATGGCAGCTGCCTGACCTGTGAAGTGTGACAATGGGATGTGAGGTCAATGCGCTGGCGTGGCACACCGTGGCGGTAGGCGGTCGAAGACCGCAGCGCAAAGCAGCATTGGTTAACATTGAACCCTATGGGTCTCAGGAGCCAATGACGAAGTGCGCCGGCGGTCGCGGTACGCACCGCCGCGGTACGCACCGCCGCGGGCGTGACCGCCATTTTCGATCTGCTTAATCACTCGAGACCTGATCATCCACAGGAGAGGACCTATACTGCAAGTGCTGCTGTGACCTCGGTCTGGAAGATACAATGGCTGCTGCGACTGGGGAAAGGGCCCCTGCTTTCACATCTGAGGAATTGGAGAAACTTGTTGATGGGGTCCTCCCCCAGTATGTGCTACTCTACGGTCCTCCAGACCAACAGGTAAGTACACTGGGACCATGCTTTGGGGGCAATGCCTGTGTTGAGTGAGGTGGATGAAAGATGGTGGGGAGGGGAGCGAATGAGGCATGCATCGCACGACAGATGAGAGCATATGCCATATGGCAAGGTTGGGGAGGGGGGGCCACTCACATCGACCATGCAGAAACTGATGATATTTATTTTCCCACCCTGTCCATGTCACATAGATGAGCGCCCATCAGAAGATCGACATTTGGCGTGCCATCGCCAAGGACGTCCGGACCCTGGGGGTCCACAACAGACGGGGCACCCACTGCCGCAAGAGGTGGCAGGACATCCGCCGCGGGAGCAGGAAGACCGCGGAGACTCTGCTGGGGATGGCCTCCCAACTTAGGAGGGGTGGCTCCCGTCAATTGACCCTCCTGATGTGCCGGATCCTGGCGGTGGCCTACCCCGATTTGGATGGGCGCGTGAGCACATCACAGCAGACACAAGGGGGTGAGTACCAGCACATTCTGGTATATTAGCCCACAGTGGAGGTGTCTGGGTGGGGGAGGAGGGCTGTGGGTATCTCTAGGCCAGGGCGATTTCTGCAGGCTAGGCCCCTCCGTAAGGCATGGCCCTCTGCCCCCGCCCCCCACCTCTGTAGGGTGCTAAGTACAGCTATCCATGGCCCTGGGTCACCTATGTGTGCAGTTGTCGTCCATAGGCTTGTAGGCCAAGTCACCATAATTGAATAGTGTCCACCGAGTGCGCAGCGTAGTGCAGGGGGCTTCTGTGTCTGTCCTCTCCGCCAACGGTGTCGCCAATGCATGCACTCAACATGTCATTTTCCCCCCCCCCCCCTTTTTTTTGGTCTTCCTGTTAATGTGTGCATTGCATCATCAGGCGGAGGAGAAGTGGCATCGGAGCACGAGGGAGCTGCATCTCACATGGCAACCGACTCCGAGTTCACCAGTGAGACGGAGGGCGAGGGGAGCTCCACAACGGGGACCCGTGGAGACGTCAGCGACACAGACACGTCCTCGGAAGGGAGCTCCCTTGTGGTGGCGGCAACATCCGTACCCACCGCTACAACAGGTACAGCCGCCACCCAGCGCACCAGCTCCGCCCTCCAAGCAGCCCCTCAGCATTCGCCCAGTGCCCGCTCGGCCAGGAAGGCGGGCATCTCCTTCGCCCCAGGCACCTCAGGCCCTGCCCCAGTTACCCCTGCTGCCCTCAGTGAGGAGATCATTGACCTCCTCTAGATGCTCATTGTTGGGCAGTCTACCCTTTTGAATGCCATCCAGGGTGTAGAAAGGGAGGTGCACCGGAGCAATGCATACCTGGAGGGCATTCATTCGGGTCAGGCTGCCCATCAGCGATCGTTCAACGCTCTGGCCTCAGCACTGACGGCAGCCATTGTCCCTGTCTCCTGCCTCCCCCCTCCAATTTCCTCATCCCAGTCCCACTCCCCTGTTCCTCTGCCTATCCCAGCCACACCTACAGACCAGCCTGCACACACATCAACACCCAAGGGCAGCTCACCCAGACATAAGCACCACAGATCACACAAGCATTCACACATGCAGCATCCACATGCAGACATGACAACAGCCACTGCCTCCTCTGTGTCCCCCTCCTCCTCGTCTCCCTCCTCCCTCCCTGTGACGTCTCCACTCACACCTGCATGCACACCACCATCAGCCAGTACGTCCATCACCACCACACCCACCAGAACACTCCGCACACGTGCAGTCACCACCCCCACTGCCATTTACACATCCCCTGTGTCCTCTCCCAGTGTGTCTGTCACCCCCTCTTCCAAACCACACAAACGCAGGCAGTCACCCACCCAACAGCCATCCACCTCACGACAGCCTCCGTCACAAGCACCTGCACCCAAAGACACCACACTTGACTCTCCTACAACCACATCCTCTTCCTCCACTCCCATACCCACTGCACCTACCCTTCCCACTGCTCCTAAAAAGTTTTTCCTCTCCAAAATTAACCTCTTTGCATCACCTGACCCACCCCCTTCATCTCGTAAGAGTCCAAACAGCACCTCAGCCACCACAAGCCCTGCACCTACAAGGACCATAGTCCAGGGCTACTGGAGTCCACCAGCTTCTAGGGCAGCAACATCGGCCAGCAGCAAGGGGACAGCCAGCCCACCCCCTGGGAAAAAAATGAAAAAAGTGAAGGGCCGGCACGAGAGGCCAGATACGGCAGCCCACAAAGAAACTACCCTGGCACCGTCACCTGGCACATCCACAAAGGGAGGCAAGGGCCCCAGAGAATCGGCGAAGGAGGGCAAGGGCAGCAGGGCGGACAAGTCCGGCAGCAGGCGAGCTGCACAGGAGGGCCCCACCAGCCCCATTTCGGGTGTGAAGGAGGACACCCACGGGCCCAGGACTCCAGCACAGGAGGGCCCCGCAAGTGAAAGTTCGGATGGCGACTGAGCGGAAGATATTGGCCCGATCTGTTTCCCTGGGAACACATGTCAGGCACCGCTGAACAGGGCCCCGCCGTGACAAGCACCGCTGAACTGAGCCCCGCCGTGACAAGCACTGCTGAACAGGGCCCCGCCGTGACAAGCACCGCCAAACTGGGCCCTTCCAGACAAGCACAGCTGAACTGGGCCCTTCAAGACAAGCACCGCTGAACAGGGCCCTTCAAGACAGGCACCGCTGAACAGGGCCCTGCCGTGACAAGCACCGCTGAACTGGGCCCTTCAAGACAAGCACCGCTGAACAGGGCCCTTCAAGACAGGCACCGCTGAACAGGGCCCGCCGTGACAAGCACCGCTGAACTTGGCCCCGCCGTGACAAGCACCGCTGAACAGGGCCCTTCCTGTCAAGCACCGCTCCGCTGGGCCTTTCCTGTCAAGCACCGCTCCGCTGGGCCCTTCATCTCAAGCACCGCTCCGCTGGGCCCTTCATCTCAAGCACCGCTCCGCTGGGCCCTTCATCTCATGCACCGCTCCGCTGGGCACCGCCGTCTCTGAACTGCTCCGCCGGGCCCTTCATCTCAAGCACCGCTCCGCTGGGCCCTTCCTGTCAAGCACCGCTCCACTGGGCCCTTCATCTCAAGCACCGCTCCGCTGGGCACCGCCGTCTCTGAACTTCTCCGCTGGGCCCTTCATCTCAAGCACCGCTCCGCTGGGCACCGCCGTCTCTGAACTGCTCCACTGGGCCCTTCATCTCAAGCACCGCTCCGCAGGGCCCTTCATCTCAAGCACCACTCCGCTGGGCACCGCCGTCTCTGAACTGCTCCGCTGGGACCTTCATCTCAAGCACCGCTCCGCTGGGCACCGCCGTCTCTGAACTGCTCCGCTGGGCCCTTCATCTCAAGCACCGCTCCGCTGGGCCCTTCATCTCAAGCACCTCTCCGCTGGGCACCGTCGTCTCTGAACTGCTCCGCTGGGCCCTTCATCTCAAGCACCAATGGCCCATTGGCAGGGCCGGATCTGTGTCGGCCAGGGCTTCACGAAGCACTCTGGGCACCATGCCTCCTCCAGAACCAGTGGTTGTAATCCACTTGATGGACTGTGGCTTTGCACTCCCCAGGATGGTACAGTGGGCAAGCCACCCACTGTATGGACTTGTGAGACTGTGGCTTTGCACTCCCCAGGATGGTACAGTGGGCATGGAGGCCCCTCGAGGATCTGGCGTCGTGGACTCAACTGGCTGAGGTGCCCCCCCTTCCCTTCCCCCTGAGGGGCCTGTAGTTTTACTATCTGATGCCCCTGCAGTGTTCTCTCCAATGGAATCGGGTCTCGTGTGTGGGCTTTGCCCATGTGTTTAGGCCCATTGGCCCACGAACAATGGATGATAGCCAAGATGGGCCGGACTTTTGACCTATGTATATATTGTTCATGATGTAATATATTTTATTTATATATTTCATATTTCACTTAAGTTCAAATATGCTATAATATACTTCATTTTTAATGATCATTTTATTTTGACTTTGCATTCTTCCGGGGGGGTTTGGGGGGTGTCACTCTGACTTGTTGCTCTGCATTGATGTGTGCGTTGTAGTGCGTGAGGGTGGGGGTGGGTGTGTGGCGTATGTGTGTCCCCATACTTTTTTCCCTCCCCCCTCCCGTGTGTCGTAGGTGCAGTACTCACCGTTGTCTTCTGCGCCGGCGTTCGTGCTCCTGGTAGAGGAGCAGGTAGACAATAGCTGGTAGGATGTGTAGTTCTGGTTCCATGCTGTCCAGATTCCTCGTGGAGTGTGTAGAGGTGAGCCTTTTCCCGTTCGTAGACTGTTTCCGCCGTGTTTTTATCGGCCGGGCTCCCGCCCCGGAAAAGGTGGTGGATTGGTGAGTTGTGATAGGGTGGGCGGTACATTGTCTGCCGCCTGTCTGTTGGCGGTGACCGCCACGCTGCTTGTCTGTACCGCCGTGGCGGTCTGAGTGTTAAAGTGGCGGGCTGTGTTGGCAGTTCCCGCCAGGGTCGGAATTCCATTTTGTTGCCCGCCTGCCTGTTTGCGGGTTGGCCGCCGCTTTTACACCGACCGCCAGGGTTGGAATGATCCCCTTAGTCTTTACCCTTGCTGTTTTGATTCTTCCAACCATCCTCACTTTGTCTTGCCTGCTATTTTTTTCTTCTTCTCCTCCTTAAGAGGGAAGAACTTTATGCCCTAGTTTCTGAAACTTTGCTGTTTTATCCTGGCGGATGGCGAATCGACTATTGTCCTGAGGACAAAGACTGACTCTGTATGCTGACCCATTATGGAGGGTAACTATATGATAATGAAAATGTAAATGTCGGCTTGCCATTCCTTTCTAGGTACCAGCTGCTTTTGACAGAGACCATAGTTAAATGTTTTCCAAATTTGTGTTACTAAATTGTTTTGCATGAAGCCCAACATGCTGATGCTAATTCGAGGTTAGTCAGGGAGTTCACAAATATTGGGTGCAAACAGACAAAATGACTGAATCTTTGCTGTGTTGAATAGATGCGCTAATGATACTCTGCTAAATAGATATGTGTTGACTCCGTGGTTTGTCCTGATGTTTATAATCTTTGCTTTGCTTAAATCTTATTCGAGTTGCCACATTATAACACTGTTGATGTGGTTTCTGGTGTTGAGACTAATAAACTTGCTAGTAGAGTGTAACCAATAGGGAATAAATATCATAAATCTTCCTAAATGTGTGTGGTTATTCATGGGTGAAAGGTCATGTTGCATTTTAAATTCATATTGATGTGATTAACTAATTTGATTGATTTGTTACTGTGACTATTGATGAGGATATTGATCTATTGATTGACATGCTGGACAGAGATTTCATCTTAAGGTGTCTCCAATCAGGGTCAAAAGGTTCATTGGCCTAAAACGAGTCCCAGACTAAATAAATTACCTAGGGCGGGACGCGTTCTCACTCTCTGACAGTACACTCATACAGCCACTGACAAACCCACTCACAGACCTATTCAGACACTCACACATCCACTCACAGACCCACTCAGGCACTCATGCACCCACTAATAGACCCGCTCAAACATAGACAAAGACCCTCACAGACCCACTGAGACACTCATGCACCCACTCAGAGACCCATTCAGAGACTCAGTCACCCACTCACAGACCCATTTAAACATTCACAAATCCACTCAAAGATCCACTCAGAGACTCATGCACCCACTCACAGACCCACATACAGATTCATAGACTTACTCAGAGACACACTCAGAGACTCACGCACTCATTCACAGACCCACTCAGAGACTCTTAGACTCACTCACAGAGCCATGCACCCACTCAGAAACCCACTCAGAGATAGATTTAAACACCCACTCACAGAGCCACTCAGACTCTTACTCACACACCCACTCATAGGCCCACTCAGACACTCACACACCCACACACAGACCCACTCAGGCACTCATGCACCCACTCATAGACCCACTCAAACACAGACAAAGCCCCTCACAGACCCACTGAGACACTTATGTACCGACTCACAGACCCATTCAGAGACTCATGCACCCACTCAGAGACCCACTCAGAGACTCAGTCACCCACTCATAGACCGATTTAAACACTCACAAATCCACTCAAAGATGCACTCAGAGACTCATGCACCCACTCACAGACCCACACACAGATTCATAGACGTACTCAGAGACCCACTCAGAGACTCATGCACTTATTCACAGACCCACTCAGAGACTCATGGACTCACTCACAGACCCATGCACCCACTCACAAACCCACTCAGAGATTTAAGCAGCCACTCACAGACCCACTCAGACTCTTACTCACACACCCACTCATAGGCCCACTCAGACACACACACACCCAGTCACAGACCCACTCAGACACTGACACACTCATTCACAGACCCACTCATACACTTATGCACCCACTCCGAGAGTCACTCATGCACCCACTCATAGACCCACTCAAACACTCATGCACCCATTTACAGACCCACTTAGACACTCATGCACCCACTCCCAGACCCACCCATGAATCCACACACAGACCCACTCAGAGACTCACAGACCCACATAGATAGTCAGAAATGGGCAGAAAGGAACAAACAAAGGGCAAGAAATTAGCAGAAAATGGGCAGAAAGGCATGAACAAAGGGCAATAAACAGGCAGAGAGACACAAACAGAGGGCTAGAAATGAGTAGAAAGGCAGAAAGAGAGGGCAAGAAACGGGCTGAGAATCACAAACAGGTGGCAAGAAATGGTCCAAGAGGCATAAACACATGGCAAGAAATGAGTAGAATGGAAGAAATAGAGGGTAAGGAAGAACACAGCGTCAGGTGAGTATACTCTACCCTTACACGCTTGTCCCCTTTCCCTTACTCTACCTACAAGTACCCTATCACCCTTGAAACTACCTATACCATCTGAGGTACAGCCCAGACTGTACTACCTCATTTTTTATCAATAACCATATGTAGTTCTTTCCATACCCTCATAACTCTAACCCTCCTTCACGCACTAGTATCTCCATCCTGCTTTTTATATCCCAATACTTTCACACTTACCTATACTCTATTACTTCTCTCACTAGTTATACTTATTGCCTCTACCCTTTCCAGCGGTACTTCTTCCAATACCTTATTTCCTCCATGCCTGCCTACCAAGTACCACCTCTGCTAAAAACGGAGTCCCTATACCCCACAAATTCCCTAGTACATTACAGCTACGTATTTCCTGGTACATTTCCCCTGTCTGTATTCACATGTACTTCTTCCCATACCCTAATTACTCCATCCTTGCCTATACCACGACACTTCCACTAGTACCTAAATCCTAGTGCATCTGCAATTTCCCATACCCTGCTGTATTAAGTAATAAATATATACCCTTGACAATTAAATTCTACCCTAGTGATTCTACTCACCACTTAAGGGTATCTAATGCTAGCTATGACTTCTGCCACACCTATATGCTATTACTTTTATCACTAGCTATATTGACCTGTACCTATGACCCTGGCCTAGTCCTACTACACCTACCTATACCATAGTACATGTATTGATATGCTAGTATCACTTCCAGTTTATATTTAAGCTCCTTGGCTATAATACCTCTACCCCATCCTATATACTTAACAGGCAAGGCTCCTCCCATATGGCAGCTGCAAAACTTTTACTACAAAACTATAATAAGCTGTGTTACGGGCTATGATGGGTATGAGGGGGAGTGCAAAGCACTCCCCCTAAGTGCGCATGTATGTTTGGCTGCCCCCTCCAACAAAGCCCTGCAAGCCACTCCTGATACTTGAGGCTGTTGGTTATCTGTACCCATGTGATGCTACTCCTACATTAACCACTGCCAGTAACCTACTGCCTCAGTGCTACCGCAGCCCATCTACACTTCGACACCTGTCTTCCCTATTTACTCCTCCTTCCTTTTCTTGTTGCTGTTTTTAGTCCCCTTTCCTGTGCTTTTTACTTAGGGAATTTTCTCAGATTTGTTGAGGAATTTGAGTGAGCTCATTTTGAAAGTTAACCAAAATAGAGTTTCACCGCCCAGGGTCACCAGGCTGGTGCACTTTGTTTTGTTTTTTCTCCAAAATAAGGCAGAGTTTGCATTGGTAATCGTAGAGGTAATGGTAATGGTGGTGGCGATAATGGTGCTGAAGGTAGTGGTAGACTTGGTGGTTATGGTAATGAAGGTAGTGGTGGCAATGGTGGGGATCGTAATGGTATAGGAGGTGGTAGTGGAGGCAGTGATAGAAGTAAGGATTTTAATGATGGATTTAATGATGGTGCCAGTAGTGGTAATAGTGGTGGCAGTGGTAATGAACCTGGTTATGTTGGTTATGGTAGTGGCGATGATGCTGTTGAGAAAGATGATAATGGCATCGGTAATGATGATGATGGTGATGTTTCTTGGTGATGGTGGGTGTACTGCTGGTGACAGTAATGATGATGGAAATGGTGACTGAGGACCTAATGGTGATTTTCGGTGGTAATGGTGGTTCAGTCAAAAATAGTAATGGTGGCAGTGGTAGTATGAAGGCAGTGCACTGTCAACCATTCATGAGCGTATGCATTGGCAATGTGCAACATTGTGTCAATTCTTCGGTCGCATTTCCGGCGAGCGTTAATTTCCAGCCGCTGAGCTGGCGGCGCATCGTTTCTTCAGCCACAGAATGGAGTTGCATCGATCTTTTCCCCGCACGGCGCTCTGTGCGTGGATTTCCTTTTCTTTAGGCTGCCAGCTTCTCCTTTCAGGGTCACAGGAACTGGATAGGCACCACAAGGCAGAGTAGGAGTCTCTCCAGAGACTCCAGGTGCTGGCAGAGAGAAGTCTTTGCTGTCCCTGAAACATCAAACAACAGGAGGCAAGCTCTAAATCAAGCCCTTGGAGAGTTCTTCTCAAGATGGAAGGCACACAAAGTCCAATCTTTGCACTCTTACTCTGTCAGAAGCAGCAACTGCAGGATAGCTCCACAAAGCACAGTCACATGCAGGGCAGCTCTTCTTCCTCAGCTCTTCTCCAGGCAGAGGTTACTCTTGTTTCCAGAAGGGTTTCTAAAGTCTGTGGTTTTGGATGCCCTTCTTATACCCAATTTATCCTTTGAAGTAGGCCTACTTCAAAGTAAAGTCTCTTGTGGATGTAAAATCCTGCCTTGCCCAGGCTAGGCCCCAGACACTCACCAGGGGGTTGGAGACTGCATTGTGTGAGTGCAGGCACAGCCCTATCAGGTGTGAGTGACCACTCCTCCCCTCCCTCCAAGCACAGGTGGCTCATCAAGATATGCAGGCTACACCCCAGCTCCCTTTGTGTCATTATCTGGTGTGAGGTGCAACCAGCCCAACTGTCAACCTGACCCAGACAGGGAATCCACAAATAGGCAGAGTCACAGAAATGGTATAAGCAAGAAAACGCTCCTTTCTAAAAGTAGCATTTAAAAACACACAGGGGGTGATTCCGAGACTGCCTGCCAGTCTACCCCCGACAAAATACCGCTCCGCGGTCGCAAGACCGCAGAGGGTATTTTGAGATTTGCCCTGGGCTGGCGGGCGGCCGCCAAAAGGCCGCCCGCCAGCCCAGGGCAAATCTACCTTCCGACGAGGACGCCGGCTCCGAATGGAGCCGGCGTAGTGGGAAGGTGCGACGGGTGCTGTTGCACGCATCGCGTATTTCAGTGTCTGCTTTGCAGACACTGAAATACTTTGTGGGGCCCTCTTACGGGGGCCCCTGCAGTGCCCATGCCATTGGCATGGGCACTGCAGGGGCCCCCAGGGGCCCCGCGGCACCCCCTACCGCCATCCTGTTCCTGGCGGGAGACCCGCCAGGAACAGGATGGCGGTAGGGGGTGTCAGAATCCCCATGGCTGCGGAGCGTGCTCCGCAGCCATGGAGGATTCTCCCGAGCAGCGGAAAGTCGGCGGGAGACCGCCGACTTTCCGTTTCTGACCGCGGCTGAACCGCTGCAGTCAGAATGCTCGAGGGAGCACCGCCAGCCTGTTGGCGGTGCTCCCGTGGTCGGTGACCCTGGCGGTCACCGGCCGCCAGGGTCAGAATGACCCCCACAATCTTAAAATGAACTTTACTAAAAGATGTATTTTTAAATTGTGCGCTCAGAGACCCCAAACTCCACAAGTCAATCCGCTCCCAAAAGGAAGCTACACTTTAATCAAAGAGAAAAGTAGCCCCCATGTTAGCCTATGAGAGGGACAGGTCTTGCAACAGTGAAAAACAAATTTAGCAATATTTCACTGTCAGGACATATAAAACACAATACTATGAGGGTCATTCTAACCTCGGCGGTAAAACTCGCTTACTGCCGGTCAGAAGACCGCCATAACACCGCCGTGGTCGCGGTAAAGCGCCACGGTCATTCTGACCCGCAACTGGCAAACCGCCAAAAACCCGACACCAACAAAAGTCCGCCACACCAAAGGTCAGCGGGAAACTGGCGATGACCAAACCTCCACCGTCACGCCAACAGAAATACGCCCATACCATTCCGACCCACAAATCCCCGCAGCGGTCTTTCAACCGCGGTATTCCATTGGCGGTACACACCGCCGCGGTCAAAATACGCACACCCTTACAAAACACAGCCACATTGGACAAATCAAAATATACACACCTGAGACACATACACACACTACTCCCACACACCCAATTAAGTATAAAACACACACACACATCAACCACAAACCCTTACGACCACCATTGCGACTGAAGGACAGAGAGAGACTGCACAGCATAGAGTAGACCATCACACACAGGCAAATCACAACATCACCAACACAATTTCCAAGCACAAAACACCATACACCACCACACTCACCACACTCTACAACACATACACCACCCCTCACCTCATCCACACCACCCCATGGCACCCCAAAGACATCCCAGGTTCTCTGACGCAGAACTCAGGGTCATGGTGGAGGAAATAGTTCGTGTAGAGCCCCAGCTATTCGGGGCACAGGTGCAGCACACCACCATTGCCAGGAAGATGGAGCTATGGCAAAGAATAGTGGACAGAGTCAACGCTGTGGGACAGCATCCACGCAATCGGGACGACATCAGGAAGCGGTGGAACGACCTACGAGGGAAGGTGCGTTCCATGGTATCAAGGCACAACATCGCGGTGCAGAAGACTGGCGGCGGACCCCCACGTACTCCCCCAGAATTCACAGCATGGGAGGAGGAAGTCTTGCACATCCTGCATCCTGAGGGCCTCGCAGGAGTATCTGGAGGAATGGACTCTGGTAAGTCAAATCTCCACTACTTCATTCCCCCCACCCCACCTGCATGCCAAATCATACCCCCACCCTCACCCCCACCCCCATCACACCAACTCTTTGCAAATGGCTCACCATCACAACCCACCCATCCCAAAACCTACCCCTGCATGCCTCCCCAAAGCATGGACACCCATCACCAAAGCATGCCCACTGCACATACCCATCTCCCTCACAAGCCACCGTCACAAAAGCCCCCATAAGGGAATGCCAGCACTGAGGTCCACGGCCACCCACCCATTACACGAAATGCCACACACAGAAGCAATAACCATACTCTTATACCCCTGCAGGACCCGAACGCCACCACACCGCCATGGAGGGTCCAGAGATGTCCATCCCACCCCCAGAAGAGGCCCCCAGTGATGACAGCAGCTCTGTCTCCCTGGACCCAGATGACCAGCCCGGCCCATCGGGGACCTCGGGACAGTCGGTTCCCCCCAGACAGCCACAGGCTACACCAGACCTAACCCCCTCTGGGAACACCAGCACAGCTCCCACCCAGCGGGCCCATGCCTCTGTCTTCAGGACACGTCAATCAGCGGTGTGTCCACCACTACAGGGCACCCAGGTTGACCCACCACCCCAACAACAACAGGGACCTGGGGGCAGTGGTAGTGGGCACACCGTCCAGGGGACAGATGCCCAGGGAAACAGGGGAACTGGGAGGGCTGCTGTGCGACAGGGGGGGGACAGGCCCAGGGATCCGACTCTCCAAGAGGCCCTCTCCTCCATCATGGGAGCATACCACCACTCCCAGGAGACGATGGCTACGGTACTGGCCAGGTTCCAGGAGATCCAGGTCATGCAGGAGCAACAGCACATGGGGTTCAGAGAGGAACTGAGGAGCATTAGTTCCGCAATGGGGACCATCGTCGTGGCCCTAAACCAGATAGTCACCACATTGCGGGACCATGTGGCACCACAAAGGGCCCCTGTCACTAGCCTGGACCAGGAACAGCCTACCACCTCCGCCGGCGCTAGTGGACAGGAGGCCCCCACACAACGACAGGCCACCAGAAGCCCACCTCCTGCAGAAGAAGAACCACCCCGCAAGCGGAACCTGAGATCTCACAAGAAGACAGAGTAGGATGCCAAGACCCCCGCCAGCAAACGATACCCCCTGATGTCATCCCACTGTCCCACATTGTCACCCTGTCCAACTTTGAACTGCCCCTGCTCCATCCTTCCACAGGCATATGGACAATGCACCTGTGAGACTGCGAACTGGACTCTGCCATGGACATTACTCCACCATCACCCATCACCCTTTTACAATCATGTACCTAATTTTAGCACTTTAATAAATTCACTTATTGCACTTAATAAATCTGGAGTCTGCTTGTATTTTCAACAAATGTATTAGACATAACGTTGCCAAAATGTTCAGTTACATTGTGATGACAACATACCACTGTCACACAGCTGTAGTCCATGGGCAAACAAAGCAGAGGTCACGCAGTGGGGCCCACAGCTCTGAAAGCGGAAGGGAAAGTCACAACTCAGTTAACAGGAACTGGGGGGGAACTCAGACAGTAGAGAGGCAGGAGACTTTAAGTAAATGTAAAATGGCGTGGTTGATTCGTACCTGTGTGCTACTGAAAATACTGTTGTATCACTGTGTCCCTGTTGTCTGTGTCGTCCCCGTCGTCTTCCTCCTCTTCACTCTCCACAGGCTCCACAGCTGCTACAACACCGCCATCTGGACCATCCTCCTGCAGGAAAGGCACCTGGCGTCGCAAAGCCAGGTTGTGAAGCATACAGCAGGCCACGATGATATGGCACACCTTCTTTGGTGAGTACATTAGGGATCCACCTGTCATATGCAGACACCTAAACCTGGCCTTCAGGAGGCCGAATGTTCTTTCTATAACCCTCCTAGTTCGCCCATGGGCCTCATTGTATCGTTCCTCTGCCCTTGTCCTGGGATTCCTCACTGGGGTAAGTAGCCACGACAGGTTGGGGTAACCAGAGTCACCTATTAGCCACACACGGTGTCTCTGTAGCTGTTCCATCACATAAGGGATGCTGCTATTTCGCATGATGTACGCGTCATGCACAGACCCAGGGAACTTGGCATTCACATGGGAGATGTACTGGTCAGCCAAACAGACCACCTGGACATTCATCGAATGATAACTTTTTCTGTTCCTGTACACCTGTTCACTTTCTCTGGGGGGTACCAAAGCCACATGGGTCCCATCAATGGCACCAATGATGTTGGGGATATGTCCAAGGGCATAGAAATCACCCTTCACTGTAGCCAAATCGCCCACCACAGGGAAAACAATGTAGCTCCGCATGTATTTCATCAGGGCAGACAACACTCTGGACAAAACCTTAGAAAACATAGGCTGAGACATCCCTGATGATATGGCAACTGTTGTTTGGAATGATCCACTTGCCAAAAAATGGAGTACTGACAGAACCTGCACCAGAGGGGGAATCCCTGTGGGTTGGCGAATGGGGGACATCAGGTCTGGCTCCAGCTGGGCACACAGTTCATGTATAGTGGCTCGGTCAAGTCTGTATGTCAGTATGTCAGTATGACATGTCGTTCTTCCATTGTCGACAGGTCCACCAGCGGTCTGTACACAGGAGGATTCCTCCATCTCCTCGCAAGTCCCAGCGGACGGTGCCTAGGAAGGACAACATGGAGCACAGAGTCAAGCAACCCACAGGTACGTAACCACAGCTTGCACAAAACACGATTCGCTATGCATTGAATGGCTTGTATGAGTGGCAATGCAAGGCCTAGGCCTGTGTGACGCCGTAGTAATTAAGCCATGTGGGCCCTTGAAATGGCGGCTGCCTGACCTGTGAAGTGTGACAATGGGATGTGAGGTCAATGTGCTGGCGTGGCACACCGTGGCGGTAGGCGGTCGAAGACCGCGGCGCAAAGCAGCATTGGTTAACATTGAACCCTATGGGTCTCAGGAGCCAATGACGAGGTGCGCCGGCTGTCGCGGTACACACCGCCGCGGTACGCACCGCCGCGGGCGTGACCGCCATTTTCTAACTGCTTAATCACTCGAGACCTGATCATCCACAGGAGAGGACCTATACTGCAAGTGCTGCTGTGACCTCGGTCTGGGAGATACAATGGCTGCTGCGACTGGGGAAAGGGCACCTGCCTTCACATCTGAGGAACTGGAGAAACTTGTGGATGGGGTCCTCCCCCAGTATGCGCTACTCTACGGTCCTCTAGACCAACAGGTAAGTACACAGGGAGCACGTAGTATGGGCTATGCCTGTGTTGAGTGGGGTGGATGTAAGATGGTGGGGAGGGGAGCGAATGAGGGGTGCAACGCACGACAGATGAGAGCATGTGCCACATGGCAAGGTTGGGGAGGGGAGGGCCACTCACATCGGCCATGCAGGAAAGTGATGATATTTCTTGTTCCACCCTGTCCATGTCACATAGGTCAGCGCCTATCAGAAGATCGACATTTGGCGTGCCATCGCCAAGGACGTCCGGGCCCTGGGGGTCCACAACAGACGGGGCACCCACTGCTGCAAGAGGTGGGAGGACATCTGCCGCGGGAGCCGAAAGACCGCTGAGGCTCTGCTGGGGATGGCCTCCCAACCTAGGTGGGGTGCCACACGGCAATTGACCCCCCTGATGTCCCGGATCCTGGCGGTGGCTTACCCCGATTTGGATGGGCGCGTGAGGACATCACAGCAGACACAAGGGGGTGAGTATCAGCACATTCTGCTATATTAGCGCACAGTGGAGGTGTCTGGGTGGGGGAGGAGGGCTGTGGCTATCTCTAGGCCAGGGCGGTTTCTGTAGGCTAGGCCCCTCCATTAGGCATGGCCCTGTGCCCCCGCCCCCCACCTCTGTAGGGTGCTAAGTACAGATATCCATGGTCCTGCCTCACCTATGTGTGCATTTGTCGTCCATTGACTTGTAGGCCAAGTCACAATAATTGAGTAGTGTACCCCGAGTGCGCGGCGTAGTGCAAGGGGCTTCTGTGTCTGTCCTCTCCGCCAACGGTGCCGCCAATGCATTCACTCAACATGTCTTTCTTTCTTCTCCCCCCCCTTTTGTTTGGTTTTCCTGTTCATGTGTGCATTAGCATCATCAGGCGGAGGAGAAGTGGCATCGGCGCACGAGGGAGCTGCATCTCACATGGCCCCGGAGGGCCATGCAACCGACTCAGAGTACACCAGTGAGACGGAGGGCGAGGGGAGCTCCACAACGCGGACCCGTGGAGACGTCAGCGACACCGACACGTCCTCGGAAGGGAGCTCCCTTGTGGTGGCGGCAACATCCGCGCCCACTGCAACAACAGGTACAGCCGCCACCCAGCGCACCAGCCCCGCCCTCCCAGCAGCCCCTCAGCGTTCGCCCCGTGCCCGCTCGGCCAGGAAGCCGGCCATCTCCTTCGCCCCTGGCACCTCAGGTCCTGCCCCATTTACCCCTGCTGCCCTCAGTGCGGAGATCACTGACCTCCTGAGGACGCTCATTGTTGGGCAGTCTACCCTTTTGAATGCCATCCAGGGGGTAGAAAGGGAGGTGCATCGGAGCAATGCATACCTGGAGGGCATTCATTCGGGTCAGGCTGCCCATCAGCGATCGTTCAACGCTCTGGCCTCAGCACTGACGGCAGCAATTGTCCCTGTGTCAAGCCTCCCCCCTCCAACTTCCTCAACCCAGTCCCACTCCCCTGTTCCTCTGCCTATCCCAGACACACCTACAGACCAGCCTGCACACACCTCAACACCCAAGGGCAGCTCATCCAGGCATAAGCACCACAGATCACACAAGCATTCACCCAAGCAACATCCACATGCAGACATGCCAACAGCCACTGCCTCCTCTGTGTCCCCCTCCTCCTCGTCTCCTTCCTCCCTCCCTGTGACGTCTCCACTCACACCTGCATGCACACCACCATCAGCCAGTATGTCCATCACCACCACACCCACAAGAACAGTCCGCACACGTGCAGTCACCACCCCCACTGCCATTTACACGTCCCCTGTGTCCTCTCCCAGTGTGTCTGTCACCCCCTCTTCCAAACCACACAAACGCAGGCAGTCACCCACCCAACAGCCATCCACCTCACGACAGCCTCCAGCACAAGCACCTGCACCCAAAGACAGCACACTTGACTCTCCTACAACCACATCCTCTTCCTCCACTCCCATACCCACTACAACTACCCGTCCCTGTCTGTCTAAATTGATTTTCCTTTCCAACCTTGACCTCTTTCCAACAACTGACCCACCCCCTCCATCTCATAAGACTCCAATCAGCACCTCAGCCACCACAAGCCCTGCACCTACTAGGACCATCGTTCAGGGCTATTGGAGTCCACCAGCTCCTAGGTCAGGAACATCGGCCAGCAGCAAGGGGACAGCCAGCCCACCCCCTGGGAAAAGAACAAAAAAAGGGAAGGGCCGGCGCGACAGGCCTGAGACTGCTGCCCCCAAGGACACCACCCTTGCAACGTCACCTGGCCCATCCACAAAGGGAGGCAAGGGCCCCAGAGTTTCTGCCAAGGAGGGCAAGGGCAGGAGGGCGGACAAGTCCGGCAGCGGTCGAGCTGCCCAGGAGGGCCCCACCAGCCCCATTTGGGGTGTGACGGAGGACACCCACGTGCCCAGGACTCCAGCACAGGAGGGCCCCGCAAGCGAAAGGTCGGATGGCGACTGAGCGGCATTTATTGGCCAGATCTGGTTCCCTGGGAACACAAGACAAGCACCGCTGAACAGGGCCCCGCCGTGAGAAGCACCGCTGAACAGGGCCCCGCCGTGAGAAGCACCGCTGAACAGGGCCGCGCCGTGACAAGCACTGCTGAACAGGGCCCGCCATGACAAGCACCGCTGAACAGGGCCCCGCCGTGACAAGCACCGCTGAACAGGGCCCCGCCGTGAGAAGCACCGCTGAACAGGGCCCCGCCGTCTCAAGCACCGCTCCGCTGGGGCCTTCATCTCAAGCACCGCTCCGCTGGGCCCTTCCTGTCAAGCACCGCTCTGCTGGGCACCGCCGTCTCAAGCACCGCTCCGCTGGGGCCTTCATCTCAAGCACCGCTCCGCTGGGCCCTTCCCGTCAAGCACTGCTCCGCTGGGCACCGCCGTCTCAAGCACCGCTCCGCTGGGGCCTTCATCTCAAGCACCGCTCCGCTGGGGCCTTCATCTCAAGCACCGCTCCGCTGGGCCCTTCATCTCAAGCACTGCTCCGCTGGGCCCTTCCTGTCAAGCACCGCTCCGCTGGGCACCGCCGTCTCAAGCACCGCTCCGCTGGGGCCTTCATCTCAAGCACCGCTCCGCTGGGGCCTTCATCTCAAGCACCGCTCAGCTGGGCCCTTCCTGTCAAGCACCGCTCCGCTGGGCACCGCCGTCTCAAGCACCGCTCCGCTGGGGCCTTCATCTCAAGCACCGCTCCGCTGGGGCCTTCATCTCAAGCACCGCTCCGCTGGGCCCTTCCTGTCAAGCACCGCTCCGCTGGGCACCGCCGTCTCAAGCACCGCTCCGCTGGGCCTTTCATCTCAAGCACCGCTCCGCTGGGCACCGCCGTCTCTGCACCGCTGGACCATTGGCAGGGCCGGATCTGTGTCGGGCAGGGCTTCACGAAGCACTCTGGCCAACATGCCTCCTCCATAACCAGTGGAGTCTGTAATCCACCTGATGGACTCTGGCTTTGCACTCCCCCGGATGGTACAGTGGGCAATCCACCCACTGTAGAGACTTGAGAGACTGTGGCTTTGCACTCCCCAGGATGGTACAGTGGGTAATCCACCCACTGTAGGGACTTGAGAGACTGTGGCTTTGCACTCCCCCGGATGGTACAGTGGGCAATCCACCCACTGTAGAGACTTGAGAGACTGTGGCTTTGCACTCCCCAGGATGGTACAGTGGGCAATCCACCCACTGTAGAGACTTGAGAGACTGTGGCTTTGCACTCCCCCGGATGGTACAGTGGGCAATCCACCCACTGTAGAGACTTGAGAGACTGAGGCTTTGCACTCCCCAGGATGGTACAGTGGGCATGGAGGCCCCTCATGGATCTGGCGTCGTGGACTCCTGTGGCTGAGGTGCCCCCCCTTCCCTTCCCCCTGAGGTGCCTGTGGTTTTATCATCTGATGCCCCAGCAGTGTTCTCTCCAATGGAAACGGGTCTCGTGTGTGGGCTTTGCCCATAGGTTTATGCACATTGGCCCACGAACAATGGAATGTAGGCAATATGTGCCGGACTTTTGGACTATGGATATATTGTTAATGTGGTAATATATTTATTTGATAAATCTCATTTTTCACTTCAGTTCAAATATGCTTTAAAATACTTCAATTTTAATGAACATTTTCTTTTGTCTTTGCATTATTCTGGGGGGTTTGGGGGGTGTCACTCTGACTTGTTGCTCTGCATTGCTGAGTAGGGATGGGGGGGGGGAGGGTGTCGCGTATGTGTGTGCCCGTAACCTTTTCTCCTCCCCCCTCCCCTGTGTCGTAGGTGCAGTACTCACCGGTGTCTTCTGCGCCGGCGTTCGTGCTCCTGGTAGAGGAGCAGGAAGACAATGGCTGGTAGGATGTTTAATTCGGGTTCCATGCTGTCTAGATTCTTTGTGGAGTGTATAGAGGTGAGCGTTTTCCCGTTCGTAGTCTGTTTCCGACGTGTTTTTATCGGCGGGCTCCCTCCCCGGAAAAGGTGGCGGATTGGTGGGTCGTGATAGTGTGGGCGGTACATTGTCTGCCGCCTGTCTGTTGGCTGTGACCGCCGCGCTGTTTGTTTGTCCCGCCGTGGCGGTCGGAGTGTTAAAGTGGCGGGCTGTGTTGGCGGTTCCCGCCAGGGTCAGAATTCCATTTTTTTTACCGCCTGCCAGTTGGCTGGTTGGCCGCCGCTTTAACACCGACCGCCAGGGTTGGAATGACCCCCTATATGTCCTACCTTAACCATACACTGCACCCTGCCCTTGGGGCTACCTATGGCCTACCTTAGGGGTGTCTGATATGTAAGAAAAGGGAAGGTTTAGGCCTGGCAAGTGGGTACACTTGCCAAGTCGAATTTAGAGCTAAGACTTCACACACAGACACTGCAGTGGCAGGTCTGAGACAGGATTACATAGCTACTTAGGTGGGTGGCACAACCAGTGCTGCAGGCCCACTAGTAGCAGTTGATTTACAGGCCCTGGCAACTCTAGTGCACTTTACTAGGGACTTACTAGTAAACCAAATATGCCAAACATGGAAAACCAATTACATACACATTTTGTAAAGGAGCACTTGCATTTTAGCACTGGTTAGCAGTGGTAAAGTGCCCAGAGTAACAAAAACAGCAGAATCAGAGTACAGCACATATCAACAACCTGGGGGAAAGAGGCAAAAAGTTAATGGAGACCACGCCAAGGATAAAAAGTCTAACACACACATACAGAGACAATGAATCATACGTGTATAAATCAGTGTATAGTAAATGTTATATAAGAGAAAAGGGACTAGAAGTTGTAGGATTCACATCTCATCCATACTTGTAAACATATTTTAAGAGTGCTTGGTCTGAGGAAGAATAAACTCAGTATTCAGAACGTAACACAGTGGTTATGGTTGACTTTACTGACAACAATTTGTTTCTACCCAAACAAATCCTTTTTTGTCAAAATTAGGATAAATTAAGACTGAGAAAAAAACCTCACTTTCTAACCTGTACCATGCAGTTTCCATACAGCTCTTTGATGTCAGTTCATAGCTAACTGTCCTATATTATGACTGTAACTTATGAACTGCACAGTAACAACAGAACCTTTGTAACAAACGCAGTACCCTTGAGTTATGCACATAAAACACTGTTCTGTTAGCCTCATAGTACACGTTCTTTGCTGTAGGTATATTAACCCTCTGTACTGCCTTAGATGAGTTAAAACTGGCACTAGACAAAACCCTCATCTCTCTCCAGCAGGTACATTAAACACCAGAGTTTTCTTGGCACCAGTATTGTTGCCTGCAAATTGTTGGATGTACAAGGAACTCTGCAGTGCACTTAAAACTGATGCACTACCACAAAATCCACATCCCCTCCCCTAGTAACAAGTAGCCCACCACCCTTCCAGCATCCCAAGGAAACACTCAATGCCCAGTATGGCCATTCCAGCTTTGGCATATACCAGGGCCAGAATCACTGATTCCAGCTGGAATCTGCCCCCAACCACCAGGCATCCAGACATTTGTCCCCAGAACAGGGAATAGTTATGTGGACCCAGTACTTTTCAACAGGATATCCACCTATCCTATTAGATGGAATTGAACTCATATTTATCCTGTCCTTTGAGTAGGTAGCACATATGAGCTTCACACATGGGTGCAGTGAACGGTCGTTAGAGTGGGGGCAGGCGGGGCAGGCGGGGCAGTCAGAGCAGGCTCAGCTGTGACCTAAGGGAGAGTTGAATGTCCCCCGCACTGTTACAGAGGGTTAGGTGGGGACCAGGTAGACTCTTCCCTCTATCTGCCCTGGAGCCCCATTATTTTTCCAGTGTGCATTTGTCTGCTTGGTAGGACCAAGACCAGTACTTCCGCACCCTGATGTGAACCACCCTGCCACACAGAAATGACCAGCAGATTATACGAACTCGGGATTCCGCTGTGGACCACTTGTAATGAAAGCCATGGAGTGCCTATGGTCCGAGGCACCTGTGGAATGGTGCACGAGGCAATGGAAACCTCTAGAAAGGACATTAGGCAGGTACTTGCTCTGTCCTGGAGCTATTATTAGACAGTGGATACCGTATCTGCCGTTGACTCTTCGACTTTAGACACATTGATCACAGAGAGCAGACACAATCTGTAATTTCCCTGAAAGGGCTTGAGGCTGCCGCAGTAATTGTTTCCATGGTCCTCTATTGAGGATGACTTATATGACCTACAGTACAGCTCAGGGCTTTTGTAAAACTCAGGAATGGCTGCAATTTGTACTTCAAACTGAAATGGCTGCTTGGCAGATAAAGGGTTGTTATCATGAGAGCTCAGCAGAAAACTGCTTGAGGTAACAATGCATCATCAATTGAATTCTTCAGCACGAAGGTTCAACCTTTCCGGCCACGCAAATGAAGTAAGGTCGACTGGAATGTCTTGTTGGTGGAAACAGGAAAATTACTCACGTAACATTGAAGCCCGAGAGATCATTCACAAGAACAATTGATAAAAATCTTAGATTGTTCGCCAGATTCGCGCATTTCATTTCATGTGAGTGCAGGCGGGCTGCGACCAGCCATGAGTTTGTTCGGAGGAACTAAAGATCGATCAATGTGTACCGTCAGTGCCACCCGCCTCCGAGCGCATTATTGACTGTGCTTATAATTCATGTGGCAGAAACAGTTAAGAAATTATTTACAGTCCGCTGACATGCACTGCACTAAATGCAAAGTGAGCTGGCTGACACGACCCAAATGTCTATACAGCTCAAGCAAGCTCTACTTTTCAATCAAGCAAATGGCGGTCCGGGGCATTTCATCAAAGACAACGAGCAGAAACACAGTTAAACGCTGCAGTCGGAGCACATTAATTTCTGACACGACAAAAATGTTCCTTTGTTTTCAAAACAGGAATAAACAATCATTGCACATCCTACAGCTCTCTTTCCATGCTTCACATGTTCTCTCTTGTTCTCACTCTTGTGGCTTCTTTTTATCCGTTTTTAATCCCTGTCACTGTTTTCTATATTTCTATTGGATTATTGTGTGGATTATCATAATTGTACGTAATTACTAAGAAATTCAAAGAATCTAATAAAAATATGGGAAACAAAATATAAGACACAAATAGTATGCGGATGCGTATTACAGAGTACAAACATTTCTGCATTTCGTTTCAGGTCATAATGCACAAAGAGATGAAACTGAAAAAGATGAAAACGAAAAGCTGCAGCAATAAATTAGTTTAGTGAAAACTAATATTTTAAAACTAAATCTAAAATGAATCTATAATGTAAAGTTCATTTCAATGGGATAAGAGTAGTAACAGTGATATGTGACGATGTAAATAGTATTTTAAGATATGAAGCACACACGAAATTATGCACAGGACTGTTTTATGCCAGGTTAAGTCGTGATGTCGGGTGGAGAAATGAAGTAAAAGCCTTAGCGTGAAGAGGTGGAATCTTAGATGGAAGAGAGACGACGCTTGCACAAGTGAGCCTCTCTTCATTACCCTTCCACTCTTTGTGTTCCTTGTCTCCTCATAGTCGTGCTTTCTCGCTAGTACATAGTAACAACGAACAGGGCACTAGTCCTAAAAAAGAAGTGGGGGGACTAACCAAATTAGGAGAATTCAAATTACATCAAGGTGCGTGACATCACAGCACTTGACATGACACACAACACTCCACGTGGCATCACTGGAAGTGACATCACAGGAAGTGCAGCGCAACCCATAACCTCACAGAAAGTACATCACAAGAAGTGACATCAGATCATAACACCTCACACAAATGTTTATCTTGTGTCCATTTGAGCACATTAAGAGATAGGTTTAACACATGAGATTTTTCTTTGGGGTTGTGCCAAAAAGTGACGCAACCCCAAAGCAAAATCTGGGTCCTAAGCTATACATTTATTTTTTATAAACTCTGCTACGAAGAAATTGTCAACAAGGAGCAACATCAGTAAATCTGTACTGCTTAATTGCATGCAAAGTCTGCATTTTAAAGTATTTTATGGGTTAAAGTATCTGCTGCACAAATCATTGTGTGCCCAGTAAATCTCAGGGAATAATAAAAAGGCTGTACTGGCTGTACTTGGCATCAGGCGTTTCCCTGCGAGGCTGGAAGGGTCGGGCCACTTTTGTTTCTGGAGGTAGCCGGTGTTGTAATCGTGCTTAAATGCACTGCAGAGCTCCTTGACTATCCAAAAAGTTTTTATCCAATAATAAAAGTGTCAAGATAACTGTGGTGATTAATATACCTGCTGGGGAGAGATCCAGTTTTGTCTAGCACCAGTTTTGACTCATCTAAGGTAGTGCAGAGAGTTAATATGCCTTCTGCAAAGAAAGAGTACTATGCAGATTACAGAACAGTATTTTATGTGCATAACCCAGTGGGATACTGCTTTTGTCATAGAGATCCTTTTGTTACTGTGCAGTTCACAAGTTACAATCATAATTTAGCACAGTGAGCTATGAAAGAGCTGCATGCAAACTGCATGGTACAGGTTAAAAAGTTATGCTTTTTTCTCAGTCTTGGATTATCCTAATTTTGCTAAAAAGGGCTTGTTTTGGTAGAAATTAATTGTTATTAGTAAAGTCAATCAATCAGAATTTGCATTGTGCAGCTGCTCCACCCGTGAGGGTCTCGAGGCGCAGAGTGGTCGTGCTTTGGGATCTCACTGCCTGGTCCTGTTGGCTGAACATCCAGGTCTTAAAGTCCTACCTGAACTGTTGGTGCAATCGTGAGGTACTGAGGTGCAGGGGGAGGGTGTTCCAGGTCTTAGTCACTAGGTGGGAGAAGGAATGGCCTCTGCTGTTTGCCTGGGATGCGCTGGGTTGCTGGAAGGAAGAGGGATCTGGAACAGAGTTCTCTGGTAGGTTGGTGGAAAGTCACTCGATAGTTGAGGTATGTCGGTCCTTCATTGTGTAGTGTCTTGTAAGCGTGGGTGAGCAGCTTGAACTGGCATCTCTTTGCAACTGGTAGCCAATGGAGTTTCCTGAGGTGAAGGGTGATGTACGTCTGTCTGGGGAGGTCGAGAGTGAGTCTGGCTGCTGTGTGATGGATCATCTGAAGTTTCCTCATGAGTTGGGTGGTGATTCCTCTGTAGAGGGAGTTGCCGTAGTGAGTCTGCTGGTGATGAGTTCTTGCATGACAGTTTGCCTGGTGTGGGGTGGGAGCCATCTAGATACCTTCCTGAGCTTTCAGAGGGTGAGGAAGCAAGCAGAGGAGACAGCGCTGACCTGTTTCTTCAGGGATAACTGTCTGTCAAGGATGATGCAAGCATATTCATAGGGTTTGGGGATGGGGACCAGTTTAGGTGGCCACCGTTCTTTGTTCCATAGAGTGTCCTTGCCTTTCCCAAAGATGAGTACTTTTGTCTTGTCTGTGTTGAGTTTGAGACAGTTAATGTTCAGCAAAACTTCCACCCCCTTCATGCATCTTTGAAACCTGTCTTTAATGGTCATTGGGTTGTTTGTCAGCGAGAGGATGAGTTGAGTGTTGTCAGTGTAGGAGATGATGTTGAGTCTGCACCTCCTGAGGATGTTGGCCAGGGGTGTCATGCATACGTTGAAAGGGATTGGGGTGAGGGATGAGCCTTGAGGTACACTGCAGGTAGTGCTCTTAGGGAGCGGGCAGTGGGGATGATGATGATCTTCTGCGTCTTTCCTGTGAGGTAACAAGCGATCCACTTGAGGTCTGCTCCTTGAATTCCGATCTGGTGGAGTCTGTTGAACAGTGTGTGGTAGGATATGGTGTCAAAGGCTTCTGAGAGGTCAAGGAGAATGAGGGCTTCTAGTTCTCCATATTCTAGCAGCATTCTGATGTCATCTGTGGGTGTGACTAGAGCTGTCTCGGTGCTGTGCTTGCTCTGAAGCCAGCTGGGAGATGTCCAAAACTTGTGGTTCTCCAGTTGTCTGGTTAACTGGATGTTGATAGCTTTATAAATGACCTTGGCTGTAGTTCTTGAGTTTTCCTGGGTCTGCAGAAGGTTTCTTCAGCAAAGGCTTTGTGTCGGCATCTTTCCATTTTGGGGGACAGTGGCCTGTGGGGATTCAGGAGTGGAGGACCTTGGTGAGTTCTCTGCTGATGGACTGACTGCCCAGGTTGAAAGTGTCGTGGGGCAGGGGTTTGCAGGGGCTTCGGAGTGGATGGATCTCATGATGGACGCCATTTCCTTTTCAGCGAGGGTGTTCCACGAGATGATCTGGTGTGGGTAAGTGTTGGTCAGCAGGAGGAGGTTGATGTTGTCCTCAGCAGGACGTTGGGGTGCAAAGTCTTGGTAGACAGTGTTGATTTTGATGTGGAAAAAGTCTGAGAGGGTGTCATAGAGAGCTTATGAGGGTGTGATGGTGTTTTCATTTGCAGAGCGGCTTCTGAACTCCTTGACTATGTTGAACAGTTTCTTGCTGGTGTTGGAGCTGTCAATGTTTAAGAGTGGCTAGGGTGGTCTTCTTGGTGTTTTTCAGAAGGTGGTGGTAACAGTTGAGGGTGTCTTTGAATCTTTTTTGGTCCTCGAGGGTCTTATAGGTGCTCCATCTTCTTTCCTTCTGTCTGCAGTTGCATTTTTGGGCTTTCAGTTCTGCTGTGAACCAGTTGGGGTGTTGTGTTTGTTTCTTTGGGATGGTGATTTTCCTTGGTGTGACTTCATCAGCGCTTACCGTGATCCAGTTCACAAAGTTTTCCGTTGCTTGTTCTGTGTCTTTGTTGTTGGTGGGTAGGCGGGAGTTGAGGGTGTTGGTCCATCGTTGCTCTGATACATTTGACCTGCTACACTGTGTTTTGCTGGCAGAGGGGAGGGACTGTTGGGGGTTCCGAGATGACAAAATGGATGCAGTGATGGTAGGTCCACTTGAGCTCCTTGGTGTGGGTGTATGTTACTCTGTTGCTTGCTGAGAAGATGGTGATGAGCATGTACCCTGAGGAGTGGGTGGGGTCGGTGACAAGCTGCTTGAGTTCAAAGTTAGACATACTTTCTAGGAAGGTGGCCATGTTGGCGTTGTTGGTGTTCTCAAGGTGAAAGTTGAGGTCTCCTAGGAATATGTACAGGTTTGAGTAGACGGCAAAAGGGGCAATGAAGTTTGGGATTGAATTGCAGAAGGCAGGGTGGGATCCTGGAGGTCTGTAGGTGAGGGTGCCTCTGATGATGGTTTTGGTGTTTATACAGAGTAGGAAGTAGAGGTCCTCCATGAAGGGAGTGAAGTCGTCTGTGGTGGTTGAGAATTTCAAGTTCTCTTTGCAGATTATTGCACTGCCTCCACCACTTCTGCTGGGTCGTTACTGGTGCTCGATCTTGTATCCTTCAGGGATGGCTGTTGCGATGTCGGGAGCAGATGCGGGGTTCAGCAATGTTTCTGTGATGGGGCATTCGTCATGATGATGTCCCAGATTTCCATGGCGCGTTTTCCTAGTAAGCGTGCATTGATCAGCAGACAGTTTATCTTTCCTGAGGTGTTGGCATCGTCCTTGTTGATAGGTTTGTGTGACAAAGTGTGGCTGATTGGAGAGGTGTGGGTAGCATCCTCGGTGATGCAGGTGAAGTGGCAGCTCCAGAAGGAGAAAGGGCTTTCATGGTCTTGGGGAAGGCATGGACGGACTTGTTGTCCTGGTGTCCAGGGTTAGGGGCTCAAAGTTCATCCAAGGTAAACGGTGGGGGTTGGGGTCCTGCCACTGGGTTGGGTCAGTGCGCACAGCCAGCATGCCCTCTGCACGCATCAACTGTGTGGTCATGCTGTGGTCTCCATGTCATAGGGAGATGGGGTGCTGGAGAGAGGGGTGGGGAAGTGGCTGTGGTTTCTGTGGGGGGTGGTACCAGAACGGCAGAGGGGGATCAGGAGTCAATAGCGCATGGGACCTCTGACCCATAGGGTGATTTTGGGGTGGAGGAAACCGTTAGTGATGTGGACAGGAGATTGGATCAGGGGCAGGGGCAGGGGCAGGCTGGACCTGCCCAGGGAAAAAGGGTGGGCAGGCAGACCCAGAGAGGGCACACTTGGCGGGACTGGCTTCCAGGTGCTATGGGCTGTGCTGCAGGGTAGCTGGCAGCCAAGAAAGAACAGGTGCTGGAGAGGGGAAGATGCTTAGCGCAGGCATAGCATAGGCAGAGTGAGGCGGTGATAAAGGCAAGGAGACTTTAACTGAAATTGCAGTGAAAGAGGAGTGGCCCAGCCCACCTCCTCCAGGCTCTGATGGGTACGTACGGGCCTGCCCTTGGCCCTGGGTTTACCTAGGAACTGCTTGCACATGTCCCACGATGCAGGAGTATGTGCCCACTGAAATGGGTCCAGAAGTGGGAAAACAGCAGCAGATCTCCTTCCCGTAGCAGACTAGTCAACCCTAAACACAGTGCTACATTTTGAATCCTGAGTTAATGCTTCCCAGACAAGCACTCTTAAAAAATTCCTACCAGTATGGATGAGATTTGAATCCTAACACCTTGTTGGCCCCTTTGCTTTATATAACATTTTCTATACACTGTTTTGCACACGTATGATTCATTGTCTTTGTATGAGTGTGATGTAAAGTGCTCCCACACCCTACACTGGTAAGAGAGACACTATAAAACAAATTAAATACATGTGAGAGAGGCTATGGAGAGCTGAGAGGCATTGTTAGAGGGTACTGATGAGGGAATCATTGAAGGGCTCCAATAAAGTTTGCCTTATCCTGCTGCTCTGTAAGGACATCAATTACTATGCTTTGAAAAAACAAATATAATTGAATATATAATTAAAAATGTGTTGTAGAATGGACAGTTTTTGCAATTTGTTTCAAAATTCTCTGGGGAGGGGAGAAACCCCCCACCAAGCCACATTGCAATGGTCTGGCTCTCTCGCTATCTCCCCTTTGGGTGCTGGTCTGACAAAAGTTGCCAGGGCTGCTTTAAGTTCCCAGTCCGGCGCTGAATAATAATAATAATAATAATTGTAAGATAACTCTGGAGGTTAAAACATTTGCTGGAGAGATCTGTGTTTTGTCTATTCCCAGTTTTGGATTAAAATAGCATAGAGGGTTAATACTGTATGTCACCTGCAAAGCCCATCATGCAACATGTAGATGACATATATTGAATTTATGTAGATAGGTAAGGGTTTACTGATTTCAGTACTGAGAGTCTATTGTTACTTGCAGTTCATAAATTGCAATCTTTCTAATATAGCACACTGAGCTATGAAGGACATTTGACTCCTACACTGTAGGAGGCTGGCCTGATTTGTAATGGGTACCTAAGGTACTTACACCTTATACCAGGTCCATTTATGCCTTATTAGTAAAATGTAGGCAGTGTCTAGCAGCTTAGGGTGTCTAGGGGTAGCTGTAGCAGAGCAGCCAAGGCTGAACTAGGAGACATGCAAAGCTACTGCAATACCACTGTAGTTACACAGTACTTCTACACAATTAAAGACAATACTCAGTATTACCAAACATAAAGGTACTTAATGTTAGTGACACAAGACCAAAAAAATATTTGAGGCAATACTCTTTCTGGAGGTAAGTATTATACACAATAAATACACTAGTAACCAAAATCAGGTAAGTAAACAGTCATAAAATAGTGCAAACAGTAGAAAATACAATAGATTGCATTAGGCTTAGGGGCAACACAAACCATATACTAAAATAGTGGAATGAGAATGTCGAATTCCCCCTAGGCAAGTGTAGTCTGTAGAGGGGTGTTGGGAGTGAGGGAAACCGCCAAAGGTAAGTAAAGTACCCCACCCCAGAGCCCAAGAGCGCAGGAGTAAAGTACAGCAAGTTTCCGCAGAACACACTACAAGTCGTAATGAAGAATCATGCAAGTATCAAGCAAGACTGTAAGCAACCAACAATGGATTCCTAGACCTGAAGACCTGTGGAGAGAGGAGACCAAGTCCAGAAGTCGAAGAAGAGTCCAGGAAGAACAGGAGGCCCTGCCCACCTGGAAGAAGGTGCAAAAGTGGATTCTCCTGTTGGAAGAAGATTACAGAAATGCACCAAAGAAGACATCTGTGGGTTCCTGCTTGGCGCAAAAGACATCCTACATCGAGTTGTTGGATGCAGGCTTTTTGCGCACTGGATTCCACCAACAAGCCTTGGTTCACGCAAGTATGCAGTTTGCGTCAAAGAGGAGCTGCCTGGACCCAGGGTGGACCTGGGGGTCTCAACTCAGACTGAGGAGACAGAGGGGGTTCTCAGCACTTCAGAGAGCCCACAGAAGACCAGGCAGCACCCACAGGAGTCCCAGGACACGGGGACAAAGAAGATGCAAAGTGTGGTCATTGCAGCACTACACTGGAGGATCCCGCACCGCCGGAGAACAACTCAGAGAGCTGTGCATCGCAGGATGGAGTGCTGGGGACCTGGGCTATGCTGTGCACAAAGACATTTTGGAAGAAGTGCACAGAAGCCAAAGGAGCTGCAGAAGAAGGGGTGCACAGGAGTACTGTCACAGCACAGGGAGGCAAGCTATTACCTCTACCAAATTTGGACAGCTGGACCTTTGGACAGTCTGGGTCACTTCAGTCCTCTACCTGTGTTCCAGGGATCACGCTCGTCGACAGGAGAGAAGTTCCAGGGTACTGATTGTCATCCATTGCAGAGAGGTGCCTGCTGAAGCAGGGAAGTGACTCCATCACTCCACGGGAGATTCCTTCAGTTCTTCTGGTGCAGGGTGAAGACAGGCAGTCCTCATAGCACACACACCTTGGAAACTGTTGCAATTGCTGGCTGGAGCTGAAGTTGCAAGTCACATCAGTCATCCTCGATACTTTGTTGCAGTTACAGCGGTTCCTGGAGCAGTCTGCGGTTGATCCGACGGTAAGAAGCTGAAGCAGAGGATGCAGAGGAGTCCTGGAGGAAGTTTCCAAAACAAATCTGAGGAAACACCCTGAAGAGAGACCCCAAATAGCCCTGAGAGGGGGATTGGCTACCTACCGAGGTATGCACCTATCAGGAGGGGTCTCTGAAGTCACCTGCTGGCACTGGCCACTCAGAGGTCTCCAGAGGGTCCCCACACCTTGGAATCCAAGATGGCTAACGCCAGGGACACTCTGGAGGAGCTCTGGGCACCACCCCTGGGGTGGTGATGGACAGGGCAGTGGTCACTCCCTTTTCCTTTGTCCAGTTTCACACCAGAGCAGGGACTGCGGGTCCCTGACCCAGTGTAGACTGGATTATGCAAGGAGGGCACCATTTGTGCCCTTCTAAGCATTTCCAGAGGCTCTGAGAGGATACCACTCCCATGCCTGTAACACCTATTTCCAATGGAGGAGGCTGTGACAACCCTCTCCTAAAGGAAATGCATTATTCTGCCTTCCTGGGATGGAGCTGCTCAATCCCCAGGAGGGCAGAAACCTGCCTATAAGGTGGCAGCAGCTGGGGATGCAGTGGAAACCTCAGAAAGCTGGTTTGACAGTACTAGGGGCCTATGGTGGAGCTCCTAGGGTGCATGGAATTGGCCCCCAATACCAATTCCATAAACTTAGACACCTCACTTGGCCATATTCAGAGTTACCATTGTGAAGCTACATATATGTATTGTGATATATGTAGTGCAACCTTATAATGGTGTCCCCGCACTCACACAGTCCGGGGAATCAGTCCTGGACAATGTGGGGGCACCTTTGCTAGTGCAAAGGTGCCCTCACACACTGTAACTTTGCACCAGCCTTCAGTAAATGAAGGTTAGACATATAGGTGACTTATAAGTTACCTGGTCCAATGAACAATGGCTGTAAAATAGCATGTGGACTATTTCACTCAAGCTGCAGTGGCAGTCCTGATGAAAGGTTTGTATGAGCTCCTTATGGGTGGCAAAATAAATGCTGCAGCCCCTAAGGATCTCCTTGAACCCCAATGCCCTGGGTACCTAGGTACCATGCACTAGGAACTTATAAGGGGGGCCCAGTGTGCCAATCTGAATTGGAATATGGAGCCACTAAACTATAGTGACAAATTTAGAAAACAGGGAGAGCATAAGCACTAGAGTTCTGGTTAACATAAGCACTAGAGTCCTGGTTAGCAGAACTTCAGTGACACAGTCAAGCATACCGACAACACACATAGGCCACAAACTATGAGTACTGGGGTCCTGGTTAGCAGGATCCCAGTGAGACAGTAAAAACACACTGACAAATAGGTCTGAAACTATGGGCACCGGGTCCTGGCTAGCAGGATCCATGTGAGACAGTAAAAACACACTGACAAACAGGACAAAAATGGGGGTAACCATGCCAGAAAGAGGCTACTTTCTCACATACACCTTGTAACCCTCCCTGTCTCATGCAAGCCCACTTGAACTATGTGATTCTGAAGCCACTGCATTTTTCACATAGTTATGGATTTGTCACATTTGCCACATAATCCATCATCTGCTGCAATATTTGCAGATTTTAACATAAAAATGTGGATCAAAAGTTATTAAAAATGTGGTGACACGTATTGCTGTGCAGTGGAAGAAACTTGGCAAAGGTTGACTGTTCACCTTTTAGTTGCACATTGCTGTATTTGTTTGTGTTAACCTATTACTAGTAAGGCAAAGCCTTTGTCCAGACAGTGATTAGATGTATGAGTATCACAAAATTATGAAATGGTATTATCACAAAATTTGTCACATTATGCTGCATAATTTGCATTTTCCTGCCATGTAAAAAGTTAACCCTGCAACATAATTTACTCCTTGATTGTTGCATAATTCCACTGTCCCTGGTTCCCTAACACATCCTGTGCATTGATTTACACACACATGATTTGTTGTCAATGCATAATTTGCATGTGAGATGTAAAGCACTCTGTCAACCTGCATTGAGATGAACAGAGCTATAAAAAAAAGAAAACAAAAGAGTGGAATTTAAATTGTATCTGTGTAAATACTGGGACATTTCAACACATCTGACATTCCTACAGTGCAGGCACAGCTCTTATGTACAGTCACTGACAAGGCCAGAAGCATGACTCTCTTAAGTACTTGTGAAGTTATGAAAAGTTGTGGGCCTTTGTTTCCCCTTCATTTGCATCTAGGTGTGAGGCTCCAGGTGGATCGCAGCTATTACCTTGGCAACAGCGTCCATCTTGTGAAAATAGTTGGTGAACACCTTCTAGACTAGACTAGCGATGCCCCTGTAATTATGGTGAAATATGGCAACAACAGTTGCGATGAAGTAAAAGGGAAACTGAATTTATGTAATTAATCTAGTGAAAATCAGGATTTGTTTGCTATTTGCATTCAAATATTTTGGACTTTTATGGTGAGTGTGTTGCATAGGCTCTCATTATTCTAATGAGACTACTGGATTTTGTGGGACAGAGTCACCTGCGGTGTGGGAGACTGAGTCTGGCCCACCACAGGTGACGCCTGTTGCCCTAATCCGGGTTTTTCTCTGGCTAACTAGCAGTGCCTCATCTCCACCCAATGGCAGGGATGATTGGGCAGCCGAGCGCATGACATAATTGATTTCTCAGGGAAATCGTGGTCACTCAGGTCTCATCCGTTTCTCTCAGCTAGATTAGTCTAACAAACACAATGACAAACAGAGACAGTATATGTTTCAATAAGGTTTTAATGAAGTGACGGCATTTTAGATAGAAAAGCATGGGCTGCAATAACCAGGACGATACAGTATGACAAGATTAAAATTGTCGACAAGGAGAGTAGAGCATAGGAATAAAGCTACCATATTGTCACTAGAATCAATAGGCTAATTCCCACCTAGGCTATAGTAGAGCACAGCATGTTAAGCTCTAATTCTGCCTTTCAGGTTCCCCTGGGAAGACATCATCCTCCATACTTGAGCAAAGGCCTGAGGTCTGCATAAGCAGCTGTAGCGAAGCGTTCACCAATCAGCATACAGTCGTCGCTCTCTGGCTGGAATCTCCCTCTAAAGTGTAAGGGACAGGAAAGTGTTTTTATAATAAAGCAGCTGATGTTCTGAGAAAATGTCCCTACATAAGGATGTGTGTTTACAAACTGTACCACGTTCACCAGCAACCTATCTAACTGCATCCTTCAAAGAATCACAGAGTGAGCAAGAAAATCTTGTTCAAGAACGTAGTGCTGGCCTAGGCAAAAACAGCTAGATAGAGAGAAATAAAACAAGAATGCAAAAGTGTCTATTGTAAGAGTAATAAAACGAGGCTGAATAAAATATATCTAGGTGAAACTGCACAGTGGCAGGCCTAGTATGCTAAAATAACATGAATGGAGCTATAACTAAAATGGCTTCACAACAGATGGAGGCAGACTAACAGGCTCAATCCCTGATTGCCATGTTCATCCTTCATCGTCAGTACAATTCTATGATATGACTTTCCTAACTGAGTCAGGTCTCATGGCTAGCAGGGGAAATGCACACAAGTTCATAATTAGCATAATGCATGTTAAGTAGAAAAGAGTATATAATGCCTGTATGGTTACAAATTTGTTCAGTTAGGAGATTATGAAGCAGAATATGTTGGTATTGTATTCTTAAAATATGCATTGGTGGCCCAGCAAGCCCGATAAGACTGAGAGATGTTTTTCTTTTTAGCCACATTCCTCTTATATTAAATGATGTTAACTTGCTAGTAGAGGTCTTATAGTATGAGCTGGTAATATTAAACTACGCAGTGTTGGTTGATAGGAGCAATTTCCAGAGGAGTTATTTTCATTTCATTCAATTTAAATAGTTTAGGGAAAAAAGATTAACGTTCTCTCATTCTGCCACTCAGAAAGTATGACTGAATGGCTGAATTATGCATGTATACACACCCTCTCCTTTTTCGGGTGAATATGAAATTGGCATTATTATGCCAGTTAATTTCCATAGGCACAATAAATGGTGTAGCATGCAAATTATGTAATCAGGACATTGCTGTTCTACATATCCTGTTATTATTATTGGGAACCACGGCTCGAAGAAGTAAGGGTCTGGTGCCAAAATAAATATACAGGTAGAAGTGAGGGATTAATAAAGAGGGTGATGTGAAGGTGAAGCTGAAATGTTTCTCCTTTTGGAAGAAAAGAGCGACTGTAATTATGCTAAATGAATGGGAAGGATGAATGAGTCCCAAAAATGAAATACTCATTATTAGGAGGTATGCTGAGGGCTAAAATGACAGGGGCACCGCCAACAGGCTGGCGGTGCCCCGCTGGGCATTCTGACCGCGGCGGTTTGACCGCGGTCAGAAGTGGAAAACCGGCGGTCTCCCGCCGGTTTTCCGCTGCCCATTTGAATCCTCCATGGCGGCGCAGCTCGCTGCGCCGCCATGGGGATTCTGACAGCTCATACCGCCATCCTGTTCCTGGCGGTTCGCCCGCCAGGAACAGGATGGCGGTATGGGTTGTCGTGGGGCCCCTGGGGGCCCCTGCAGTGCCCATGCCAATGGCATGGGCACTGCAGGGGCCCCCGTAAGAGGGCCCCACAAAGAATTTCACTGTCTGCATTGCAGACAGTGAAATTCGCGACGGGTGCCACTGCCCCCGTCGCACCTTCCCACTCCGCCGGCTCCATTCGGAGCCGGCGTACTCGTGGGAAGGAAGTTTTGCACTGGGCTGGCGGGCGGCCTTTTGGCGGTCGCCCGCCAGCCCAGTGCAAAACCCAGAATACCCTCAGCGGTCTTCCGACCGCGGAGCGGTATTTTGGACGGGGAAGTCTGGCGGGCGGCCTCCGCCGCCCGCCAGACTTAGAATCACCCCCATTGTCTGTAATTTCAAACACTGAAAAGCACTGTGATTACGCATTTTCTAGGACATGCAGCTTAAAAACGTGCTTCTTTTTTTTCTATGTGCTGTAAAACGTTGGTTCTCTATTAAATGGAGAACGGGTTCTACATGTAACATCTATTGCGCTCCCACAGATGGAATGTGATCATGACCAATATTCATTTGAACATGTCAAATATTGATGAAGAGCTAAGATGACTACCTGAGTGATGTTATCCCTCTGTACCTCTGACAAGCTGCCAGCAAATGCACTAAAAGGTAGGGGCCGCTGGTACCCTTTGAAAGTGGTGCGGCGAGTGAAGTGCCTCACCACTGCCCAAAACCTAAAATAAAAGGCACGCTCCCTCTAAAACCCCAAAGTAAACCACCCCTCCCTCCAAAAGCCCCCCAAAATACCCTCTCCCTCCAAAAGAACAAATAAAATCATACCACTAATGACAAAATAAAACACAACCTCTACACGTACATGCATCACACACTTACAGTCATTACACATTTGAAATAAAATAAAAACGCACTTACCCACTGGCCGTGTGCCTCCTCGTGTTCTTCTGCTGTTTCTGCTGTAGAGAAAGAGCTCTCCTAACTAATTCAGACACTGCTCTCATGCTGTTAACCAGCATGAGAGAAGCACCTGGATTGGATGGAGTGGGCTGGCTGGATGCTCTTTCAGGCCCTCGAGGCCTGTGCTTAGTCTCCACCCATCTATCTTAAGACAGTTGAATGGAGAGCTCTAAAGTGAGTATAGCACTTTGGCTGGCGCAAAACAGCCAGCCAAAGTGACACGCACACTTCGAAGCCTCCAGTCAGCCTTGCATCTGTCCTCTGCTCTTGGCAACAGATGACACGCCTAGCATGTCTCTGTGCTGGCACTGCTATAGTGCGCACTGCTATAGTTAAAATAAAGTGACAATTAAATGATTTTTGCCTGCACAGCTCTAGCAGGCCGGGGTGGTCCTCCCCTGCGCTCAAGAAGAAACCGCTGTGGCACAAAGGACTGTTTCTGAGCATGAGCACTGCTAGACATGTGCTGGCCAGGCCTCAGAAGGAAACAATGATGAGATTTCCCAGATTATCATCCCCCCATGTGTTCTGACTCAGATGGAGCGAGAGAGAGCCTAGGAACCCAGGATTGCCAGAGGTGAAACTGATGCTGGCTACTCTCCCATTAATTCTACAATGGGTATCTGGATATTTTTAGTCTGCCGTATGTAAATAGTGAAGTCCTAAACATTGGTAAACTGCTCAGCTCCACGAGAGAAGTGATAATTATAGAACTCCCGAATTCAGAGAAGAACCATATGAGTTATACTGCAATTCATTCCTATCCTTTCCCATTTTACCCATGGATACCAAGGTACTGTTACACAGCAGGAGGCAGTTTATCAAAAGTGATAGGTCAGTGTCAAGGTGGACTAATCAGGATTCTTCACCAAATGTGACGTCTCATCCACTGATGGAGGAACTGCAAAAGACCCCCCCTCCCTCTCTTGATACTTTTGTCAGCCGAGATGCTAGCAAAGCATCCAAAACGGAGGTTGGCTTTACTTATTGGAAATCCTGAGATGTTCCCTCCTGGTAGGACAGGTTCAATGCATGGATATTGGTGCTATAGACAGCTGTTCGAGTTAAAATCAACTGTTTACTGCCCCAAAAAACAGGAAACAAATGAATAATGCAAAGCTGTCAATTGCCCCATTCATTTTTACAATCCTATTCAAGCCTCTACACAATTAAATGCGCGCTGAAGCCGGATTCATATCACCCAGTCAGTCTTCTCAATGCAGACTATAAAATCTTTACAAACATGGATCACCACGGCTGCACAACAATTAATACATATAGATCAAAATGGCTTTGTAGCTAATAGACTGTTGATTACTTTTCGTCCAATACAATGGCTATGGTAATGGTAATGTTAGATGCAGAAAAAACATTTGATCTGATTAACTGGACGCTTTATTATACAGTTTGATACAATTCAGATTCACCCTACAATTCACATCAATGATAAGAGCATTATACCAGGGCATTTAGGCCACAATTATAATCAACTCAAAGATTAGAGGCACAATTCTGATTAAGAGAGGCATTCATCAAGGCTGTCCCCTCTCCTTCATATTGTTTTTATTTTTAATTGAACCGCTGGCTCAGGGAATTCACAGCTTGAGGGAGATCATGTAGCCTATAGTAGGCATGCTTAAAATAAGGCTCTATGCAGATGATACTATTTTATATCTAAAACCAGAGTCAGATAATATACAGAGTCCTGGATGGAATTCATGAGTTCACTCAAATAGGAGTGTAAAAGATCAACAAAAGTAAAACAGAGATTCTCTTATTTAAGGAAGGAATAGATAATATCTCTCCCTGTTTGCAGCAGCAAGCTAACTCATCCCAACCCATTAGATATTTGGGAATATATGTCAAGAAGAATTATGGCCAATTGCTTCACTTAAACTATGTGAGGATACTAAAAAAACGCAAGCACTTTTGGAAAGATGGATGGCTTTGATAGGGAGAGTCTCCCTAATCAATACTCCTGCTTTTTCTTTTTTTATTCCATAATGTTCCGACAAGAATTATTAGCTTCTATTTTCATGAACTGGATTCCATGGTATGAGGTTTTATATGGAGGAATAAAACCCAGAGGGTAAGGTACTCAATCTTGCAGCTTAATAGAACCCAAGGGGGCTTGGCACTTACCAATTTTCAAGTTTACTATCAGGCCACATTGCAGGATACGTTGGCACATTATTTGGATGGCAAAGACAGTTTGGAAATACTTCTTGTAGACAGAATGATTGCAGAATCAACAATAAATCTCCAAGCATTTATTACAACCACCAAATTCCCCAAAAAACTCAATATAAGTACATCCATTAGCTTAGTAAGAGGACAGAACTCTTTTGTAAAATGTATCAAAAACCACCAGGTTATACCTTTCTTAAATTACAGGAGTGTAGTTATTTTGGTCTCAACCTCTCAGGTTCTGTGATAGGGCAGTAGAATAGTAAAAAGCAAAGAGCTGAGTGATTTCATAGTAAGAGATAGATATATGACATGGGAAGAGGTCTCAATACATTTTGAGGATTTAAGACCTAGATTTCTTTTTAGTTTTTTCCAGATCATCTATTTGCTATGTACTAATATACCAATAACTAGTATACAAGAACACCCAACATGGGGGGGGCTCTAATTAGGAGTAAACTAGTTGGTACAGGCAACTTGTATAGATTATTAGGAGATCACTCACCTAGTGAATTTATCACAGATGTTGGGAAAACCATGTGCAAAACAACACAGTGTACAACCTCAAAAGAGATTGGAGGATACTCTCTGAACTAAGACATAAATCTTTAAGGGCAGCTAACTATAAAAGAATGTCTTTCTTCCTCCGATGGATGGTATACTATACTTCTGAAGCTTTACATAAAATGTTCCCATCAGTTCCAGATCAATGTTTTCATTGTAATCACGAGGGGAAGGGGAACTGGCTCCATATTTTTTAGATTACTCCAAATTGACATTGTTCAAGTGAGAGTTAAATAAGGCAATAAATCATAGCTCAAATTTCTGGATTGCGGTGGAGACAAGCTTAGACGTGTTTGGAGTGTCTAAGATATCACATGAAGTAACTAAATATGAGCAATATTTTATTGCTATTGCTTATACAGTGGCTCGATCTTTAATACTGCAAAATTGGCGGACTCAATTTTTTAAAATTGGTGGAATAAGATGTTGAGAACTAAGAAATATGAGGAAGTATATGCAAAAAGAGTTGGGAGTGTAAAAAGGTTTACAGCAATATGTCTAATATTATATAACATAAGTAAACTTTGTATTCTTTCTAAATATTGCAAAGGCTGACAACTACTAAAGAGTAGCAGCAGTTGAAGTATTTGATTCTATGATCAAGACAAGTGCAATATGCTATGATATTGTATAACATGATTAAGTAAACTTTCTAATGGACTAATTTAAGTGATGAGCTCAAGCCATAATCATATGATTAGCTAACGTAAATGATGATTGTTTTCGAATGATGTTACACTTTTGAATACTAAAAAAAAAAAAAAAACTCTACACAATTGTAAAGACAAAGATCCGGAGACAAAGGAGCAAAGTTGGGAAATCAAATACATGTTGTCAGGATTCATGCATCATCTTTCACTGCCTGGTGGGTGTGCAAGCACCATACTCCAAAATTTCTCATGTTCAGTTCATATTGAGGAAGGAAAGAATGACATTTGTATTTGTAATTTGTATAGTATGTTAAACCAAAATGTGTCAAAGCGCTGAAAGAAGCGAACGCCCAGAGACAAACTAGAGGGACTAACAAGAGAAAACAAATACAAACAAACCACCTTAAAAGAAAGGGAGCTGTGTCAACCAGCTGATTAAAAGAGAAAAGCCATGTCTTAACCTGTTTATGAACCAGATAGGAAATCAATCACCTAACATGAATATGGAGGGAGTTCCACAGCTTGGCAGCTGCAACCATGAAAGATCAAGCACCCCATATAGCTTTCCTACAGCACAGTACAACCACCCTAAACTGACCCCAGGAGCTCAATGTTCTCATTGGCACATACCAGTTCAGAGTGGGCCTAAGGTAGTGTGAGCCCTGCCCATAAAGAGCTTTATGGGTAAAACACAATACTTTAAATTGTACCCTCTTCTTCACCGGAAACCATTGCAAGGATTTCAGCCCCTCCCAAACTGAACAGTTTCTAGGAAGACCAAATACCTGCCGGGCAGCCATATTCTGGAAAACTTGAAGCTTATTGATGGAGAATTGGTTTGCACTGAGATAATGAGCATTGCAGTAGTCTAAGCGCGATGTAATTAAGACATTAGGGACCTCTGCCCGGAGATTTGTAGGAAGGAACACCAAAACCTTCTTCAGCATGGTAACCAACCAAAAGCAGGAGCTCACAGTTCCATTAACCTGAGTGTCAAAAGATAAGGTGTCATCGAACAAAACCCCCAGGTTTTTAGCTACTTTGACCGGGCCGGTATTGTACCACAATTTCCTGGCCACCAGCGATCATTCCAAATAACGCTGTTTTCTCACTGTTCATTTTTAACCAGTTCTTTCTCATCCAGCAACTGATCTCCACCATACACAACCTAAACCAGTCACCAACTTCTTCCTGGTCATCAGAGATGGACACAATGATATGGGTGTCATCCACATAAGATGACACCTGGAAGCCGCAATTTCACCTGAGGGACAACATAAATATGAAATAAAGTGGAGCTTAGGGAAGACCATTGTGGCACTCCACAGGGCAGCTGGAAGTGGGGAGCTCTAAAGTTGCCTCATCTAGCTGTGATGGTTCTATCCAATAGAAAGGTCTCAAAGTGTTGGTGCTAATTAGCAAATAGTTTTTCATTTCTGGAGAACACATTGCATGATGTCCACCAACAACAAAGACACATTTCCCAGAACTCTTTGTACTCTTACAATTGAGATAGTGACAGTCTTCCTTAATAATGTTGCATTGTCTAAGTGTGTGTATGTGCATTTAGAAAACTGATTATAACTCACACCAGGTACTGATTATAGTTTAGTTTATTTTTACCTAGGCAGAATAAGAGAGTGTGCACCCACAACACGTGAGGTAGTTATGTTATCAGTGGAGAAGAAGGTTAGCCAATATATTGTTGTTTTACTATTGCTGTTCTTTAGTTCCAGGAATATCAGCCGCACTCCACAGCACAGAGGTTTTGTTACATAGAGGCACACTTAAGGTAGATTTTTTTTATTGTTAGGGCCAAATGCGCTACCTTAACAGCACAATATTAAAATAGTTCATCTTTTCTTAAGATCTTTAATGTGATTAACATCCCCGAATGCTCACATTCTCACCAAAGGCCCAACTACCTGTGTTTGGAAATGCCTGCTTTCAAAAAGGTTAAAAGTTTGAAACAAAAATTTCATGCCGCACTATCAAAATATGGAATGTAATACCACCTGTCATCAGGACAAACCCTTACCATGTCTCGTTCAAAAAAGATCTTGAAATCCTTCTCTTTCAACAATATTTTCTGACCTAACAAATACTATGTACTACCAATTAATATTATATGCTTACCCACTTCAATGCCACATGCCCTACATTTCTAATCTCTATCACAACTCTGATTGTAACAGAGCTTATGTATCTTGCTGAAGACTATGTAAAGCGTTTTCACACACAAGAAGAATGGGAAAACATCTTAACGGGCTTTGCACACTCTTCCTATCATACAATACTACACAGAGTACGATAACCAAATATCAATCATTCAACTATATGAGGATTCCTATCATGTCCTACAGGAATGTCTTTTAAATGTTAGAGGACCTCACACATAGTATGGCGGCATGCTTCATCATGGGTGTCTCTTCTAATCTAGTCAACCCAAGCTGGGGAGATTTTTTGGGGAGCTCATATAAAAGAATTATTCTGGAAATCAGTGCAGTGTTCCAGTGACAAATGACTATGGATAATCCCTAGATTGTTATTTATTAGGTGGGTATGTGCCCTGCCCTCAGCCAGGGCAGGGGAGTCAGGAAATTCCAAGCACTTCAAAGAGAATCCTGTAGAAACTTCTCCTTTTTCAAAGAAGGCACCAGGTATAAGAAAGAGACCCTCAGACCCACTCTTCAGTTCACTTTCTGGCCTGCAGAGGGACTCTTAGGGGACAGCCTGCTTTTGTGGCCTGCTGTGTACTTCACAAGACTGTTTTGCTGCACCTGGAAGGACTGCTGTGCTGCCTGAAGCATAGCCTGAACTCTCAGAGGCCTGCCCTGTTGCTTGAGCCCTGCTTCATCATTTGAACCCAGGACCACCAGAGTAACTGCAAGGGCTGTTTGCTGGCCACCTGTTCAAAGCCACAGGGACATAACAGGCTCACACCATCTTTAACCCACACCCGGACTCAACCTGAGTGGGTACTGAACCCCAAAGTGAGGCCCATTCAGTCCTGAACCCTTAGTTGTGGAGTGTAAGGTGCCCAGATGTCCGCAATTCAAAAATTGGGGCTAACTTTCTTTTTTTTACTAAAACTGCTGTGAAAAGCGAGGGAAGACCAGGTCCAACCTATTTGTTATTCTGCCTTAGGTGCATCACTGGTTGGCCAGACTTTGCTGTAGCTCCCACTATGTTCTCCTCTACAACAGCAAGTCATTTTCAACAGTCCTTCTCTAAAGGGGCATCCGACCTCCTGGAACTCCTATGGGCTACAGTCTCCTACTTCATCGCCCTGGAGATTTTTGACTTCCAAAAACAAGACTAAGAGCCCGATTTAGATATTGGCAGACACGTTCCTCTGTCACAATGGTGAACAGTGATGGATATCCCATCCGCCGAAATCTATATCCCATCGGATAGAATGGGATTTAGATTTTGGCGGATGGGATAGCCGTCACTCTTATGATGGAGTAACTCATCCGCCAATATCTAAATCAGGCCCTTAGTCTGAACATAGAAATCTTCACGGCGACTTTGTCTAGCAGCTCCCCGACAATGACACCTCCTCCTCAGACACCACCAGCATCCTGGCCCTACTGATATTAACCTTCTCAGATCATTTGCTTTAAAATATCTTCTAAGTTCGAAAGTAAGCGCCGACTGGGTCCAATCCACGCCTTCTATCCAACTGATGCTCTATTGCACCAACCAGGGCCAATTCACTTCTTCTATCTGACGTGCGCTCCATTATGGTTTACCACATTTTTTTACTAAGTCCCAGTCTTGGGAGAATAGCTGTCGGCGGTTGATGCTTTGATCTTTTAGGAGCTATTTTTTACTCCAGTTCTACTGATTGGATTTTTATTGTTTTGGTGTCAAATAATTTATTACAATTTACTCTATTGTTTTAAATTGGTGTGGGATTTTTCTTGTGTTGGGTTTTCACTTTATTACTGTTTTTGTGTTACATATATACTTTACACATTGATTCTAAGTTAAGCCTGACTGTTTTTGTGCCAAGCTAGCAGGAATATAATAATAAAATAAAGTTAATGTCTTAACAGTTCAGCAAAATAGAGCATGTATTTTTATGAAAAACCATATATTAATACAAAACCAAATATCCATCTGTCCTTAGCTTCTTCATTTCTCCATCCTAATCTCCCTTTGCTGGCCCTCTCTTCTTGTGATTGGGTCCTACCACAGCAACCAGGTAAATAGATCCTATAACATGACTGACAATGGCAAACTTTTCATTTTGCACGATTGTGGGGTGAGTGCCTCCCCTCATGAGATGTCTTCAGGTGGAAAAGACACAGCCATAAAACAAAGGCAATTACAGTGTTCTGGATTCTTTCCTGCACTATGGTACTTTGTAATGCAGGCTGCAAGCTAACAATGGGATGCAATATTAAATCACTTTGAACTTTTCCAAGCACTGCAAAATAATGCATGGGGTGTGGAACCTGAGGGGCTAAGATTTCATTCAATAGGAATTCTTCCCAAATACCAGACTCCAGTAGACTGCACAGGTATTCAGAGCTCTTCCTGGAAAAAAGGAGAAATGTTGAAGTTTTTGGCTTCTCGAGACCACAAACAGACCTGTCCATGCCAAGATCTTTCCACCCACCAATGCAAAGCTCTGGTGAATCCGACTCTTTAACCTACAGTGACCAGCAACGATGACCAGCAAAGCAAGATCTGCACGTCGAGCTACAGCATGATCACAAAGCTCTAGTAACAGCTGCCCGTGATGACTGACAGGATCTTCACACTACAGCGATGATCATTTATGATGCCCGGCCTGTTCTTCGCACTACAGCGATGACCAGCACAATGCTCTCCCTGTTCCTCATGGCCTCCTCCACTGGGAACTGGACTCTTCTTGCCTATCTTTGAGAAGATAGTTTTTTCAGTGAGATGAATTTTACTCTAATTTTCTAATTTCTTCAACCAATAATCCAATTTTGCAGAGTAAGAAGTTCCTGCAAGCAATATAAAGTAATTTGTTTTTTAAATCGACTTTACAAAAGGATACTACTGCTGCGCATAGATGTTAAAAATGTTGTGAATTCCAAGAATGAACTAGCCCAATCTAATTACAATACACAATGCTGCCTAGCCAAGAGCTAGATCTTGGACTATAGACCTTGAACAACATCCTAACCATCTCCTGGTTGTAAGTAGTTATCCCACACTGCCTGTAACCTTAAATGTCCTGGCACTGTAGATCCACTTAAGGGCTTTATTGACAACAGGAACTTGCCTGCTGTGCTACTTGTATATAGAAAAACTGTCACAGTCCAAATCCTACAGGGTCTCTCTATTTTCGTCTTTTGCAAGTGGCTGAAAACCAGTTTGTTTCTGCAAAACCTTGTCCTACGGTAACCCCCCCCTAATGGCCATCTACCCAAACTCTGTCCCTTCTCCACCCATTTCCACCCTCACTGCTGCCATTCCTCTTAAATCCCCATCAGCGGCATTCTAGCATGTTTACTCTTTTCACCGTCAACTATGATTTATTATGCTGTTATGTAGCCCTTTTAGTTATAGCTCCATGCACGTTATTTAACACACTAGGCCGCTGTTCACTTCAACCTAGATATATTTTATTGGCTTCGCATTGTTCTTTTTACAATAACCAGTTTACGGTCTTTTTTTATTTTTCATCTATCTAACTGTTTTGCTTAGCCTAGCTCTCTAGTTCTCAAACAAGACATTCTTGATCACTTTGTGCTTCATTTAGTGCTACAGTTTGGTACATTGTCGGTGAATGTGGTAGAAGTTTAGTCTCCAACATTCGTAGAAAATACACATCCTTATGTAGGGACATTTTCTCAGAACATTAGCTGTGTTGTCATAAAAACACTTCCTAGTCCCATTATACCTTAAGAGGGAGATTCCAACCAGGGAACCACAACTGTATGCTGATCGCTGAATGCTTCATTACAGATGCTAATGCAGACTACAGGCCTTTGCTCAGGATTGATGTCTCCCCGGGGGGAGACTGAAAGGCAGAATTAGAGCTTAACATGCTGTGCTCAAATTATGACTTTGATAGGAAATAATCCATCGCTTATAGTGACAATATGATAGCGTTGTTCTTATGCTTCACTCTTCTTGTCACCATTTTAATAGTGTCATGTTGTGTCGTCCTGGTTATTGCAGCTCACTCTTTGCATCAAAGATGCAGTCGTTTTATTAAATCAATCATTGAAACATATACTTCTTCTGTGTGTCATTTATCTATGAGACTGAATTGTGAATGAGAGAACTGGATGCGACCTGAGTGACCACGACTTCCCTTAGAAGCCTAATATGTCATGCACTCGGCTGCTTAATCATCACTATCCTTTGGTAGAGATGAGGCACTGCAAGTTAGCCGGAGCAAAACCCGGATTTGCAGCGACAGGTGTCACCCAGAGTGGGTCAGACTCAGTCTCCCACACCGTGGATGATCTTGCTGCTAAAAATCCAGTAGTCTCATTAGAATAATGAGAGCCTACGCGACATGGCGACGCCAACCTTTGGTCAGGCTCTAATTTTCGGGTCCTTCGAAACATTTCTGTCTCATTATAAATAATGACACCTCAATGCCATATTCGGAGACGTCCGTGGTGCTGAGGATTTTCACCACAGCTGTGTAGGTGATCCTGCTACAGCTGGAGGTTGTTCAAGCTTGAACTTTAAAAGGAAAAACCCTATTTTGGTGTGCCTTCTCTGAACTCATAGTGTTACTATCATGACGAATCCACAACAGGTACAAATAGTGGTTAACATGAGACAACCTCTAACTGCACATTTGTTAGCGAATGGCCTAACGGCCCAGGGGGGTCCAGTCACATTTGTGGTGGACGCCCATGCAGCTTATAGAAAAGAACTTTTTTACTCTTGGGTCACATTTCCCGCAGTTGATGGGAACACTAATACATTTTGCCAATATACACCTGCAAATGCACCTGGACAATACAGAGCATACGCATATTTAGAGATACCTCTATCTTATCAAGAACATAATAATTGGCTTAATGACGCCCTACCCCACACAATATTACCAGTAAGGTTAGGTCCACTAAGTAATGACGGTCCTACCTGGCCTTTATTGGCTACCTATACACCACATCCTGCGGTTGCAAATTTAGCAGTAGCTCGTCGCTTATACATTGAATTAATAGCGATATATAGAAGATTATTACAATTCGTGATGCAAACACTAAATACAAACCCAGCACGTGCTGCTCCAGCACATCCACATGCAGCTACGCCAGGTAGAAATCCTGCGACAGTACATTCCATTATGTGTAAAGTACCAGCCAAATGAGAGGAGACTCCGTTTTGGTTAGGACAGAAAATGAATACGCTGGAGGCAGTATTTCCCCATACAGGACCTCAGGATAAACATAGAATACTAACAATGTGCTTGCCTTTTGGGATGGTCCCTACAGTAGAAAACTGTAATACCTGGGTCACGGTATTTGCCGCGCTCTGTACAGCCGCACATGGTACACCGACACTTGTCAATTTACTGGAAGTGTTGAAACAAATTCAAGATGAATACGGGGCTGCCCTGGCCCTTAATTTGGGTATGCAATTGATAGGCAATTTTGAAAAGTGTGTGGGGAACAAAAAATTGGCAAATTAAGAGAAAGGAAACTTTGTTTAGAGCATGCCTTATTCCTGTATAAATGATCTTTTTAAATGAAACGGTATCACAGACAAGTTGTTTGGGCTTAGCTAAAATTAGGGAATTAAACATGCCCAGTATACCTGCCCCCGCAAAGTTTTATAAATGGCAAAAATATACAAATGTAACTGAAAATGAGCTCGATGAGTGGGTCCAGAATGGTACATTTAATGCTTCACTGACACGTCCTGGTGGGTGGATATTGTGGCCAATAGATACCAATGGGTGTCATCAACGTTTTATTAACTCCTCGGGGGGTTTTAGGACGAGTAGGCCAGACCCTCGCTATATATCATCAGAGCATGCGGGTATAATTACAACATATAGTGTGGGAAAATTATGCCAGAAGTGGCCAAAATCATCCTCACTAGAGGCAGTTAGAGAACACCTAAGTCTCCTGTCTAACTCCATGACTTACAAGATTTCTTGTCAGGCCCCAGAACACCACATAGGAAGCGTTTCTTATATGCAGTATACAATGAGATTTGGAAACTCTCTCAAATAAATGCTGCTGCCCTGTTAAGGCAAATAGATCAGGAAAATCTAAAAAAGGCATTAGCTTTTGTGGACAATGGGATTAACACCTTGTCCGACCGGATATATGCCATAAATAATATTGTCTCTTCTGCTATAGACATTATACAATCCGATATGTCTTCTTTACACCATGGACAGAGTCAGATCAGGTCTATTATGCAGTTGGGTTGGACGCTTCAAACATTAAAGGCGGGTCGCATCCCATGGCAGCACGTCAGTGCAAGGGAGATATTTTCTTCTTTTAATAAACCGTGACAACAACAACTAATGGCTAAGAAGGAAGCGACTTATGTCATGCTTAACATCGAGAAATTAGAAAAGTTGCCCTTTACCATGGCTGTAATACCATCGGCTGAGTGGCTAATACATGGGGTTATTAATCTGCCTATTTCCACACTACAATTCACCTCCTGTTTAAAACACATTCTGGTAGGCAGATGTGAAAAACTGGGAGATAGTTACATTCATGAGGTGTGGGAGCTACCCTTCTTGTACAAATGCTTCATTGGCATTAAAGAGGTCTTTCTTAGCTGGAGTGAGTGCGAGTCAGTCAGCCCTTCGATGATTTGTGAACAGCTGTCCTTGGACGTGGCGTGTAACGCCTCAGCTGCAAACTTGGCTTGTTATCTAAAGGGTGTCCCAGTCCCTTTGATTAGACCTACGTTCCAGGTACTTTCAAACGGCAGCTACGTCCTCCTCAATAGTGAAGGCTGTTGTGGCATGCGGGCCGGAATAGTTTACGTTGTTTCGTTCTCTAAGGTCGTTACAAGCTGCGGGAAACGTACTGTTTCCCCCCCACTAAATTTAAGGAGGTAGCTGATATTTGGCCTTACATTGATACTTCAAACGTGAATTTTGACAAGTTAAGTAGACTCAAGGCCTTATTGTTTCAAAAGCATGTGGCCCTTACATCTGCGTGCAGGACCTACGCATTTCAAGTGGCAAGGTCATCAGCAGAAATACAGTCCCTGTTAAATACGAACTTTCCGAGACACTTTGGTGAACTTGTGGGACGAATATTTAATGCGGCCAGTACAACTGGAATCGCACATTTTTTCTAAGCTGTTGGTTCTAGTTTCGTTCACACCTTCTCCTCCATATTCGGTTTGATACCTTCAGCTATCCACTCAATTTTCTGTAGTATTTTGGGGGGATTTCCGATAACTTTGGCTTTATAAGCTGGCATCCTGCTGTTGCTGTTGTTTATGCGCAATGGCTGTCCCGCCGCAACGAGGAGAAATGACAGCGCTCCCATCAGCGCAGCTGTGTCGTGAGCGTGTGATGCAGTATTTTGGAGCAACACTCCTGGAACAATTGGAGTGTGACTGGTCTTTGTCATTCAGATAGTTCTGCATTGTGTGCAGCCCGTGTTTCGGTGCCTCTGGTGCTCTTTTGAACATGCACTGGAAGTTTGTCTTTCACAGCAGCGCTTGCCTGCGGTAGATGCTGATCTGTTGATGTTCTCGCTGTGTGTTCATTACCAGACATGCACATTGAGGTTGCGTTTGCTGCGTGAAGCTAATTTTGAGTTACCCTTCCTGGAGAAAGATGTAGACAGCTCATCAATGGGCACTCCACAGGATGCCGCTTTGGTTGACACTGGGGCTATGGAACACACCTGCTCCCTGATCTTTTTTGGTGAGGACTTTCCCGCTTTGACATCTGCCGAAGTGGAAGATCTCCTGTTCTCCATGACTCGTACCTAGTTTGGAACTTTTCTAAATTGACATGTTCTTTTAATTCGGTTATAGGTCACATGCTTGTGTTTTAAATTGCCACATAGTAGGCTTGGGTGTCACTTTAACTTGTCCAAATTGACCTTCTTTTTAAATATATCTTAAGTTGAGCTTTTAGTAATGGAGTTTTAGTTTTGGCTTTGAACCACTTTTAACCGACAAAGGGAGGGTGTTGTGTAGCCATTTTAGTTATAGCTCCATGCAGGTTATTTTAACACACTAGGCCGCTGTGCACTTTAACCTAGATATATTTTATTCATCTTTGTATTGTTATTTTACAATAACCAGTTTACAATCTTGTTTTATTTTCATATATCTAACTGTTTTGCTTAGCCTAGCACTCTGTTCTCAAACAAGACATTCTTGATCACTTTGTGCGACATTCAAGGCTACAGTTTGGTACATTGCCGGTGAACGTGGTAAAAGTTTAGACTCCAACATTCTTGAGAGACTAAACTTCTACCACGAGAGCATACGCGACAACGCTTTCACGACGTATCTTCGCTCAAATTCTTCTTCTGTGCTATTCACGGTAACCCCCATAACGTATATCGTTGTGTTACTTTGTAGCTAGATTCACACTGCATAAGCCTTATACATATGTAAGTAGAAGGCAACAACAGGGACCTGTGAAAATATTTATTTCAATTCATGCAAGATATTTGCATGAGGTGGTCACATGGTATTTCATATATTATTCAGTGAAATTGCTCAAATCAATTTAAACACACTTGTTTTTCTGCAGTGAAATATTGTTCTGTTTATAATTCGATGAGAGCAGAACTTCATATACTTTCAAGTAAACGAAGCTCAATTAAATGTATATATTGTACTGTTTAAGTGTAAAATCACATTCACAGGCATTGCCGCACAAGATACACAGATCACTGAATGAGAATAAATTCTTGTAGCCTGTCCTTGGCTGCGCTTTTAGTTGCAATGACATGAGAAATGTGCAAATCATGTAATCATCCAATAAAACAAATACAGTTGTGCTGCCAGGTTCACAAGAAGGTCCTGTAAACAATATGAAGTCTATTAAAGCAATGCAATGTATGAACTCGTCCAACTGCTGCTCATAAGTGTTCAAGATGTTGTGAGTTCTAAAAATATACAATCCCATTCCAAATGCAAGAAACGTTGTTGCCTCGCCACAAAATGGTCTTAATTTATTGTAATGCATGGCATTGGCGCAAGCGTGCAATGTAAGTACAATTAATGTATTATTAACCATACTGTACAGAGGCGGGGCCTACGAGAAACTTTTGAAAAGCTCAATTAATCATGACACATTGATGGATACAAATGTACAAGCCGTGCACAAGATAAAAACAGTAGCTTACCATAGTATCCAAACAAACAATACACATCAGCACGTGCACAGCACGCTGAAAAGCTGGCCCAGCCAGCAGTCCCTGGTGGACACGTAAGACGAAACTTTCACTTTTATATCTGTTTGGAATGCGGTATTTCCCCCTGGAAATTGATGGAATAATTATGAGAGTTTCAGCCTCCTACGATAGGACTTTTTACAGATGAGGCAGGAGGTTGGAGAGGAGATCCAGCCCAACAATGAGGTACACTACTCCGGTAGCCACACACCACATCAGCAAGTACACGGCTATTTCCACTCAGAACACCTCAATCACCAATCATGCTGTCCTCCAGCCCCTCATCCCTCTCACAAGACAGACCTCCAGCGCACCGTTATTTGTTTCCCATATTCAGGGCCGTAATATAAGCACCAGGTGCAACGTGGAAGGAGGGTCACCCTCCAAGGGCCCAACAATTTAACCTAGTGTCTATGCAATTCTGTGATGTATTTGGAGCCACAGGGCACCTTCACCACATTCTGCAAAGGAGATATAATGTTACTTGATGCCGCTGCCCCATCACCAAGCCATGGTGCACCATCAGAAACGCCCCACCCTCAAGCAGCATGCAACATGGCCCACGGCACCATTACCCCCACCCAGTATACCAACCCTTCTGCTCTCTATAGGCACTAGCATCCATACTCAAAGAGTTATGTATATAGTGCTTCCTGGCAGGAAGATAATATTTGAGGTATACATCTAACACTGATGATAAATGTTCATTTACTTTGTTGAAAGTGTTTACTGCTGTAGGAGTGTAACTAGGAAAGGCTGACTTAGCTGTTTGGCTGCTTTAATTAGAGTCTGTAAGTTTGGAATGCACACGAATGATAAAGGTCTATGGGCATTTTCAGACTCTTCGAAATGTATGTTTCCTTCCTCTGTTCTTCTGCGGTATGGGGTATGGGCGAGCACACATCTATATATACCATTATTTCCCACAAATTAAATTGTGGCGCTGAAAAAATACTGCACACAAAAATCCCTTTTCTCTTCGACAATACTATTGTACATAAGCAAAAATTCAGGTGATATGTGTTTTCCTAAAACATTAACATGAACAGATCAGTCAATGGTACAGTATGAAAGAAGCAGGAATCATCCGATGGTCTTTTTCGGAACTCAAAAAATCATATCTATGATCCTCTTTTTCATCTTGTAACCTTTTTATTTTCTGTATCTTCCTCGTCCTTTCCTTAATTTTGCTCCACCTTATTTTTTATGACCTGTGCACTGATGCAAGGAGGTGTCAGCAATAAGCACGCCAACTGCTGTGTTAAATGTGAGTGTTTCTTTTAGCCCTAGACTCTGTAGTTTCTGATGGAATAGATGCAGACACGGTAACACATGGATTGTCATGACAGTTCTAATATTTCTTGAGTTAAGTGCCCCCCCCCCCCGGGATTCCTACTGCTTTCAACATATAGATCTTGGTTTATAACAATACTCATTGACGGGGCAGTGTACTTACTTCAGTCAACATAGACAGCACGGAGTGTATTTGTCTACTGCCATTGCACTCATACGAATCTTTGCTTAGTGCTGTTAATAAGTTTGGCTGAGTTGATCCGCTGCTTCTGTACACCATATACTCTCTTGTGATCTATCTCTTTTAGTTATAAGACAGAATCCCAACTTATGCTAAACGTCAGTTCAACTCGAGTGGTCGTGGGCTGCAGAGCAGAGACGGGTAATTTTTAGAGCAGGCGTCTTCACCCTTTTTCTATAATGAGCACTATGGGGGTCATTCTGACCCTGGCGGTAATTACCGCCAGGGCGGAGGTTGGCGGTAGCACTGCCAACAGGTTGGCGGTGCTCCGCCGGGCATTCTGACCACGGCGGTACAGCCGCGGCCAGAAGCGAAAAGCCGGCGGTGTACCGCCGACTTTCCGCTGCCCATGGGAATCCGCCATGGCGGCGCAGCTTGCTGCGCCGCCATGGGGATTCTGACACCCCATACCGCCAGGTTCGCCCGCCAGGAACAGGATGGCGGTATGGGGTGTCGAGGGGCCCCCGTAAGAGGACCCCACAAAGATTTTCACTGTCTGCTGTGCAGACAGTGAAAATCGTGATGGGTGCCACTGCACCCGTCGCACCCCTTCAACTCCGCCGGCTCAATTCTGAGCCGGCTTCCTTGTTGACGGGGCTTTCCCGCTGGGCCGGCCGTCTTCTGGCGGTCGCCCGCCGGCCCGCGGGAAAGCCAGAATGACCGCCGCGGTCTTTTGACCGCGGAGCGGTCTTTCGGCGGGAACCGCTTGGCGGGCGGCGACCGCCGACTGCCGCGGTCAGAATCACCCCCTATGTCTCCTCAAGGAAAATAAACTTTAGCTATTTACAAATTTCAGCCCAGTATAGTCCAACCAAATCTGTTAACAATGCACTAGTGACAAACCAAAACTTTCAGACGGGCGTATCAACGAAAATGAAAGGAAAAGTAATATTAACTAGAAAAACCTTCACATGACTAATGAAATAACAGCCGAAGTAGCACGCATCCTCTGACACAAAGAACTTGACCACAGCAGTAATTATTCCCACATCAGCTTCAATTATTCAATTATCAGCGTTAAATACGTTCTGGAGATGCATCCATTTTGTCTTAATCATATATCTGTTTCTGAAGATAAACATCAATTACCTTTTCTTTTCCGAGCACACTCATTTTTCAGAATTTCTTTTGTGAAAGAGACATACTTTTTGCCTTCAAAATACCAGTTCCCTTTTCTAGTACTGTGCAGTCCCCAAACATCCGCTTGTCATTTTAATCAAATGCTCCACATGCACAAAATTTGCTTTGTCTGTCCAGCCTTTACCATCTCATGTCATGGATGTTCACCATAATGTCACGGATGCCTATAGTTGGCCATTAATACTCACCCTCTCATTATACCACTGTGCTACGGATGTGATACAATAACAGCCAGGATATTTAGAAGACATCAGTTATAGCCATTATTATGCCAGGAGTGGTCACTATTATTTCAGTGGTGGCCAAATGTAAGTTAGGTCAGTCATGTCCACAGTATGTCAGGAATAGCTGCCCAAATGCACCACTAGACCAAGAATGCCCACAATATATCATGGATGATAGTTTTTATGTCAGGACCACTAATATGCCAGGAATATGCAATTGTGCCAGAAATGAACCTTCATATGATGGAAAGCAACAGGGATGCATGCACAGTGATGCTCAAATGTGGGTCACAGCTCTGGATCCAGCACCTGCTCTCCTTTGCTCCTGAGCTGTTCATGCACCCAACTCACACACTTTGGCCCTCATCCTGACCTTGGCGGGCGGCGGAGGCCGCCCGCCAAAGTCCCGCCGTCAGGTTACCGTTCCGCGGTCGAAAGACCGCGGCGGTAATTCTGACATTCCCGCTGGGCTGGCGGGCGGCCGCCTTCAGGCCGCCCGCCAGCCCAGCGGGAAAGAGGCTTCCACGATGAAGCCGGCTCGGAATCGAGCCGGCGGAGTGGAAGCTGTGCGACGGGTGCAGTTGCACCCGTCGCGTATTTCACTGTCTGCGCAGCAGACAGTGAAATACATTTAGGGGCCCTCTTACGGGGGCCCCTGCAGTGCCCATGCCATGCACTGCAGGGGCCCCCAGGGGCCCCGCGACCCCCCCTACCGCCATCCGGTTCCCGGCGGGCGGACCGCCGGGAACTGGATGGCGGTAGGGGGGGTCGGAATCCCCTCGGCGGCGCAGCAAGCTGCGCCGCCTTGGAGGATTCCAACGGGCAGCGGAAAACCGGCGGGAGACCGCCGGTTTTCCTGCACTGACCGCGGCCAAAGCGCCGCGGTCAGAATGCCCTGCGGGGCACCGCTGGTCTGTCGGCGGTGCTCCCGCCGACCCTGGCCCCGGCGGTCTAAGACCGCCGGGGTTAGAATCACCCCCTTTATCTGTGGCTCCTGTGGGCCCACACATACGTTACTCAGCTCAGGCTTCTGCTGTGGCACTCTTCTTTCCTGGCCTATTGTACAAACCCAGTGTGACTGATTGTTGGCCTTGCAACATATCCAATCTCCTTGCAACATTGTTAGATTAAGAGTAAACACATATGGTCATTTTGCAGGCACTATAGGCCAGCGCACTGTGTGTTTATGTCTTTGCATGAAGCCATTTGGCTGGTGGCCACTCTAAGGGTCTTGAGTTAAGCATTGCTGTCTTCTTTAATCTGTAAAAATTCTCGAAATGATGTACTAGGCTGATCTTTTCTTTGGAGAGCCACTTCAGGGGTGTTAGCGTGCCACCAGTTGCTCCGGAGCTACTCGTTGAAGACCTATGCTTTAGGTCCATCGCTTTGAATCGTGAAAGGTTCCAGTGCAGTTTACCATTTCGTGCTAGTATAGATAGAACCGATTGGGCCGCTAGATTGAGCGGTGAGTTTCTTTGATAATTATTGGTAGACTGTGGTTTATTCTGTAAAATGAACATTGAGCATAGTCATGTGTTTCCTTGTGTCTAGCACAGAAAGGAAAAAAATAAAAGAAGAGTTTTGACTGTTTAGATGTCATCCGACGCATGCAGTGGGTTTTACATATTTTTTGGCAGGTTATCTTCGAAAGTGACGAATGCGACGAATTAAGGCCCAAAAGCACAATGTTGCAAAGCAAATACACAATAAACCGCCCCATTCATTTAGGGGTAGGTAAAGTATGCTCTACATGCTGAGGTAGAATTATAGCACAAATTGCCCCAGGCACAAAAGAGGACATGCAGGGCGTGAACTACATTTCACACTCCTCCAGATCATAAAATATCCTGAACTAAGACAGATTTCCAAGTTAGCAGTTTAAAAGGATGAAATAGTTGGAGCAGTAAATCAGCAGATCCCAGTCTGTCACTGTTTGCTCTTCTACATGCATTGCTTTTCTGTAATGAATCATGGATGGTATTTCAGCTGATTTATCTTTGCTAGTCCATTGCAGTGGTAAAGGTCATCTTGTTTATCGATTTGTTCCAGGAGACTATTACATCATTCTTTTTACGCCTGTAAGTACATCCAGGCGTCTGGTATGAAAGATGGATCGGTAGATTGGCGTTTGTTAAACTTGCAGTGATCTCGTTCAGAGGTACCAAGTCATGACTTATTTGAACATCCAGCCCTGGAATCAGGTGTGTCTCTTGTGTCACAATAAAAACAAACACCATACAAGAGTGGCACTGCGAAGAGTTCTTCGAAATGTTTTGGGAAGAAGGTGACATGCACACACATTTTGCTATTTTTTCGCATTATTGCCACTGGTTAGGAAAATCGTGACCAATAGCACATTTTACACTTGACTGATATTTCAGTACGCGTTATAAGGAAACACAAAGACAAGTTTAAAGGGAGTTTCTAAAACATCCATTAGAGACTTTTGGGGAGTTTTAGTGGAAAGTCGTGAGCTGTGATGTTCCTGATAACTGCATAAAATTAAAATGTGATTCTTTAGGGACTTTGGCCCTCATTACAACTCTGGTGGTCGGAGCTAAAGCGTCAGTAAGGCCGCCAACAGGCCGGCGGTAAAAAAAATTGTATCATGACCATGGTGGAAACCGCCAACATAGACAGCTACTTTAACACTCCGACCACCACAGCGGTGGAAACAAACACTGCGGCGGTCACTGGCAACAGACAGGCGGAAGACAATGTACCACCCACACTATTATGAGAGGCAAATCCTCCACCTTTTCCGGGGCGGATCCAACGCGAACAAAAACACGGTGGAAACAAGACTTGGAAGGGGAAACACTCACCTCTACACAACCCACGAGGAACCAGGATGCCATGGAGCCAGAACTCCAAATAATCCCTGAGATCTACCAGGAGCACGAAAGACGGCGGCGACGACCACAGTGAGTACTGCACCTACAACACAGGGGAGGGGGGAGGGAAAAGAGAGTGACACACACACGCAACACCCCCACCCTCACCCACAACAACATACACACAAATACTTGCTGTAACATTACATTTACACCCTCCAACCCCCTCTGGAAGAACGCAATGACAAAAGGAAATTATTGTAACTATTGTAATCAATAAAAATCCATTAGTAAAAACTTTAAATACAGTATAAACAATTATGTACACCAACTATTCAAGTCCGGGTAGTGCACCATTCATAGTCCGTGGACCACTGCACCCAAAATGCATGGGCAAAGTCCACACTCAATACCAGACTCGAAACGGAGAGAATACTGCTGGGGCATCAGATTGAGATGAAACAGGCACCTCAGGGGTAAGGGAAGGGGGCACCTCAGCCGGATGAGTGCACGACGCCAGCTCCACGAGGGGGCTCCATGCCCATTGATGTATCCTGGGGAGTGCAAAGCCACAGTCTCTCAAGTCTCTCCAGTGGGTGGGTTGCCCACTGCTTTATCCTGGGGAGTGCAAAGCCACAGTCTCTCAAGTGGATAACAGTCTCCACTGGTTCTGGAGGGGGCATTGTGCCCAGAGTGCTTCGTCCTGCCAAGGACTGAGGTAGTGGATGTATCTCTCCACTGGTTCTGGAGGGGGCTTTGTGCCCAGAGTGCTTCATCCTGCCAACGACTGAGGTAGTGGATGTGATACTCGACTGGTTCCGAAGGGGGCTTTGTGCCCAGAGTGCTTCATCCTGCCAAGGACTGAGGTAGTGGATGTGACACTCCACTGACGGTGGTGCAACATGCAAGCTGCCCAGGCTCCTGGAACTGACCACCAGCCTTGTACGACTGACAACTGGGGATGGCATCCATGTCTGCGGTGGTGCCACTGGCTCAGGATGTTGCGGGACCGCTGGCGGTGCTGGCAGCGGGGTCAGTAGCCGCGGTGCTTGCGACGGGCTCTGTGGCTCCGGTGCTGGCGGCGGTCTTTGTGGCGGCGGTGCTCGTTGCGGCGTCACTGACTGCGGTGCTGGTGGTGGCCTCACTGACTGCGGTGCTGGCGGCGGTGTCAGTAGCCGCGGTGCTTGCACCGGGCTCACTGACTGCGGTGCTGGCGGTGGTGTCAGTAGCCGCGGTGCTGGTGGGGGGCTCACTGACTACGAGGCTGATGAAGGGCACAGTGTCTGTGGTGCTGGTGAAGGGCTCAGTGTTTGGGATGCTGGTGGTGGTGTCTGTGGTGGCGGTGCAGGTGGCGGTCTTGTCCGCCGTGCAGGTTGGCGTCGACGTGGACCTGCCTTTGATTTTCAGGCCCTGCCCTACCTTGGATGGTGGCGCAGCTGTCTTGCCACTTTCAACTTTTGTCTTGCCTGAGCCCTTGGTGGCAGGTGTTTTCGCGTTCTCCCTCCGGGATGTGGGCAACTTTTTCAGTTTTGGAGGTGGCGGAATGTATTTGCCCTCACTCCTTGCTACACTGGCAGCCCTGTTGCTTGGCGCACTCCAAAATCCGGCTATTGCTGGCACCACTGTGCCCGGTGATGTGGTCGCTGAGGTGCTGGGTTGGGACATGGAAAGGCGGACCCTAGGAGACGGACAGGGGGGGAGGTGTAGGGAAGAGGTCAACATTTAATAGGAAAAGCTTTTTAGACACACTGGGACGGGTAGATGGAGGGGGTTTGAGAGTGGATGAAGAGGTAGTGGTTCTAGGAGGTGTTCGTTTGGTTACTTTGGGTGAAGGTGCATGGGCTGTAAGCTGTTGTGAGGTGGATGGCTGTTGGGTGGGTGTGTGACTGCGTTTGTGTACTTTGGGAGGAGGGCTCAGAGACACACTGGTAGAGGACACAGGGGATGTGTGAATGGTAGTGGGGGTGGTGAGTGCACGTGAGCGGTGTGTGGTGATGGGCGTGCTGGTGATGGAGGTAGTGGCTGAGGATGTAGTGCATGCAGGTGTGAGTGGAAATGTGACAGGGAGGGAGGAGGGAGACGTGGAGGAGGGGGACACAGTAGAGGCAGTGGATGCTGGTATGTGTGCACAGGTATGATGCTTGTGTGAGTGCCTGTGGGATGTGTGTTGCTTATGTTTGCCTGAGCCACCCTTGTGTGTTGATTTGTGTGCATGATGGTATGATGGTGTGCTTGGGATAGGCTGAGGTACAGGGGATTGGGTCTGGGTGGAGGAAGTTGGAGGGGGGAGGCTGGACACTGAAACAATGGCTGCCATCAGTGCAGAGGCCAGAGCCTGAAATACTCGCTGTTGGGCTGCCTGGCCAGAAAGAATGCCCACCAGCTATGCATTTGTTTGTTGCAAATGCCTCTCTACACCCTGGATGGCATTCAGAATGGTAGACTGTCCAACAGTGAGGGATCTCAGGAGGGCAATGACCTCCACACTGAGGGCAGCCGGGCTGACTGGGGCAGGGCCTGAGTTGCCTGGGGCAAAGTAGATGCCCACCCTCCTGGGTGAGCGACCACAGGTCACATGCTGAGGGGCTGCTGGGAGGGCGGTGCTGGTAGTGGGGGTGGCGGCTGTCCCTATAGATGCGGTGGGCACAGAAGGGCCCACCACCGAAAGGGAGCTCCCATCTGAGGAGGAGTCGATGTCACTGGTCTCTGCTCCTGTCCCTGCCGTGGATCTCCCCTCGGCCTCCGTCCCACTGGTGACTTCAGACTCCGTTGTCTCGCCCTCCAGGGCCATGTGGGATGCAGCTCTCTCCTGCTCCGGTGGCACTGCTCCTCCACCTGATGATGCTAAAGCACACAAGAACAGGGAGACCACAAAAAGTGGGGGAGAGAAAGAAGAAAGACATGTTCAGTGCATGTAATACCACTACCGATGGTGGACACTACAGACACAGCAGCCCTCTGCACTACGCCATGCACTTAGAGTTCCCTAATTAATCACAGGGCCATGGGGTACAAGGCCTATGCCCGATTGCTGCATACATGGAAGTCACAGGAGCTTGACTAGGTGTAGATGGCTCTTACCACTGGTGGGGTTGGGGTGCCACATAGTCTGCCTCACAAAGGGTCCTTGCCTACAAAGCTCGCTCTGGCCTAGGGTAACCCACTGCCCACCTCCCCCAACCAGACATCTCGTAATGCGCGCAGTCCGATGGTTGAGACAGTACTCACCCCCTTGTGGCTGCTGTGATGCCCTCAAGTGCCCATCCAACTCCGGATACGCCACTGCCAGGATCCGGAACATCAGGGGGGTCATGGTGCGACGGGCACCCCTCCCACGTTGGGAGGCCATCCCCAGCTGGGCCTCTGCCGTCTTCTTGCTCCAGCGGCGAATGTCCTCCCATATTTTACGGCAGTGGGTGCTCCGTCTGTGGTGGACCACGGTCCGGATGTCCTTGGCGATGGCACGCCAAATATCCTACTTCTGGTGGGCGCTGACCTAAAAGAATAGTACAGGGGAAAAGGAAAAACTTTAACAGTCCGGACTGTTACAGTTATTGTCCCACATTCCCACCCTTGCCCTGACGCACATACACTCACCGTCCGCTCATGCAGGCCTCAGTCCCCCCTGTATCTTCCATCCACACCACTCCAAACAGGCATTGCCCATACAGCATGCTCACAGTGTACTCACCTGTTTGTCTGGAGGACCGTGGAGTAGCGTGTACTGGGGGAGGACCCCATCCACTAACTTCTCCAACTCCTCTGAAGTGGAGGCAGGAGCCCTTTCCCCAGACACATGAGCCATCATCGCTTCCAGACACAAGTCACAGCAGCACTTGCAGTGTAGGTCTTCTCCTGTCGAAGGTCAGGTATCAAGTGAGTGAACAGACAGAAAATGGCGGTCACGTCCATGGCGGTGTGTACTGTCACCGCCGGCGTACATCGTCATTGGCTCCTGGGACCAATAGTGCCCAATGTTAACCAATGCAGGATTGCGCCGCGGTCTTCGACCGCCTACCGCGATGGTGTAGAACGCCAGCGCAGTTACCTCATATCCCCTTGTCCCACGTAACAGGTCAGGCAGCCGCCATTTCAGGGGGCCACATGGCATTATTTTTAAATGCGTCACACATATCTAGGCCTTGCATACACACAGAGACAGGCACATAGCGGATTTACAAATGTGTGCAATAAATTATTTTTTTACTACCTCAGTGTTGGCTGACTCTGTGCTCGCTGTTCTCGTCCATAGGGCACGTCCACTGGGGCAGGTGAGGAGATGGCAGCATCCTCCGGTGTACAGACCGCTGGTGGACCTGTCGACAATGGAAGAGAGACATGAAATAGTCACCTACAGACTTGATCGTGCCACAATCCAGGAACTGTGTGCCCAGTTGGAGCCAGACCTGATGTCAGCTATCCGCCATCCCAAAGGAATCCCCCCTCTAATGCAGGTCCGGTCAGTACTCCATTTCCTGGTAAGTGGGTCTTTTCAAACAACAGTGGCCATTGCATCAGGGATGTCCCAGCCTATGTTCTCAAACGTGTTGTCCAGAGTATTGTCTGCCCTGCTGAAACACATGCGCAGCTACATCGTTTTCCCTCAGGTGGAGGATTTGCCCACAGTGAAAGATGACTTTTATGCCCTGGGCCATATCCCCAACATCATAGGTGCCATTGATGGGACACATGTGGCCTTGGTACCCCCGCAGGAGTGAACAGGTCTACAAAAACCGGAAGAGCTACCATTTAATGAATGTGCAGATGGTGTGTTTGGCCGACCAGTACATCTCCCATGTAAATGCCAAGTTTCCTGGCTCAGTGCATGACGCTTACATTCTGAGGAATAGCAGCATCCCTTATTTGATGGGGCAACTCCAGAGGCACAGTGTGTGGCTAATAGGTGAGGACAAGGTCCCTATACAGTGTGAATAGTTGTCTGGGTCTGGGCTTGTCCCTACGGGTTAGTGTGTGTCTAACAGTTGTCCATCGACATTTGCAGGTGACTCTGGGTACCCCGACCTGTCATGGCTACTGACCCCAATGAGAAATCCCAGGACAAGGGCAGAGGAATGCTACAATGAGGCACATGGGCGAACTAGGAGGATTATAGAAAGAACCTTCAGCCTCCTGAAGGCCAGGTTCCGGTGCCTCCATATGACAGGTGGTTCTCTGTACTACTCACCAAAAAAGGTGTGCCAGATCATCCTGGCCTGCTGTATGCTGCACAACTTGGCTTTGCGACGACAGGTGCCTTTTCTGCAGGAGGATGGTCCAGAAGGAGATCTTGTGGCAGCTGTGGAGCCTGTGGACATTGAAGAAGAGGAGGCAGAAGAAGAGGATATAGACAACAGAAACAACGTGATCCAGCAATACTTCCAGTGAGACACAGGTAAGAAGACATCAATGCCTCCTACATCTCATACAATTGTTAGACCTATCATATGTCTGTCACTTTCACCCAGTGTATGGACCCTGACCTGTCACTTTACCTTTCCATTTCACAGATGTGGGTCCCACTGTGTGACCTCTGCTATGTTACCTCATGGACTAGAGCTGTGTGACATAGGTATGTTGACAATACAATGGACATTGCTATTTTCCTCAGTTATTGCAAATACACATTTGTGAAAGCACAGACTGACTCCAGATTGTTTTGTGATTAAAGGGTGTTTATTTAAGTGCAAGTTAGTGGAGGGGGTTGTAAAATGGTCAGGGGTGATGGTGGAGGAATGTCCATGGCAGAGTCCAGTTATTTGTTTCACAGGCGCATTGTCCAAAGGGGCATATGAAGTGGAGCTAAGGCAGTTTAAGGATGGACAGGGAGAGGAAGTGGGACAGAAGGATGACATTCAGGGTGGTCTCATTTCTTGGCGGGGGTCTAGGCATTGTTCTCTGTCTTGTGCCAGGGACTGTTTGTGGGGTGGTTCTCCATCTGCAGGGGGTGGGGTACTGGTGTTGTGGTCCTGTGGCGGTGCCTCCTGTCCAATAGCACCGGCGGAGGTGATGGGCAGCTCATCATCGAGGCTAGTGTCAGCGGACCCTTTTTGTGCCACAGTGTCCCTCCTGGTGTTGACAAGGTCCTTCAGCACCCATACAATGGTGACCAGGGTGGTGTTGATGGACTTGAGTTCCTCCCTGATCCCCAAATACTGTTCCTCCTGCAGCCGCTGGGTCTCCTGAAACTTGGCCAGTACCGTTGCCATCGTCTCCTGGGAATGATGGTACGCTCCCATGATGTTGGAGAGGGCCTCGTGGAGAGTGGGTTCCCTGGGCCTGTCCTCCCCCTGTCGCACAGCAGTCCTCCCAGTTCCCCTGTTTTCCTGTGCCTCTGTCCCCTGAACCGTGTGCCCACTGCCACTGCCCCCAGGTCCCTGATGTTCTTGGGTTTGTGGGTTTGCCTGTGTTCCCTGTAGTGGGGGACCCACTTCTGCATGACGTGTCCTGGGGACAGAGGTATGGGCCCGCTTGGTGGGTGCTGTGCTGGTGTTTCCTGAGGGGGGGTGGCTCTGTAGTGGCATGTGCCAGTGTGTGGGGAACTGACTGTCCTGAGGTCCCAGATGGGCTGGGCTGGTCATCTAGATCCAGCTGGACAAAGCTGCTGTCATCACTGTGGGCCTCTTCTGTGGGGGGGGGGGGGATATGTCTGGAACCTCCTGTCCAGTGACGTTGGGGAGGGATCCTGCAGGGGTGTAAAGACGTGATTATTGCATCTGTTTGTGCCATCGTGTGCAATGGGTGGGTGACCCTGTACCCCAGTGCTTACATTCTTGTCTGTGACCTTGTGTGATATTTGGTTTGGGGATCTGTGTGGGTATCTGTAGTGGACATGCTTTGGTGATGGGTGTCCATGCTTTGGTGTTGCATGCAGGCTTGGTGTTGGGATGGGTGGTTTGTGATAGTGGGACATATGTGAGGTGTTGGAGTGATGGGGGTGAGGGTGAGGGTGGGGGTATGTGATGGCATGCAGGTAGGGTGGGGGATGTAATAGTTAAGATTTGACTTACCAGAGTCCATTCCTCCAGCTACTCCTGTGAGGCCCTCAGGATGCAGTATAGCCAAGACCTGCTCCTCCCATGTTGTTAGTTGTGGGGGAGGAGGTGGGGGTCTGCCGCCAGTCCTCTGAACTGCAATCTGGTGTCTTGAGACCACAGAACGCACCTTCCCCCGTAGGTCGTTCCACCTCTTCCTGATGTCATCCCATGTTCTTGGATGCTGTCCCACTGCATTGACCCTGTCGACGATTCTGCGCCATAGATCCATCTTCCTAGGTGGAGGTGTGCTGCACCTGTGATCCGAATAGCAGTGGCTCTACCCGGATGATTTCCTCCACCATGACCCTGAGCTCCTCCTCAGAGAACCTGGGGTGTCTTTGCAGTGCCATGGGGTGGTGTGTGAGGTGGTGTGTGTTGTGATGTGTGAGGGGATGTGTTTGTGTGTGTTGTGTGAGGTGCGTGGATGTTGTGTGAGTGATGGTGTTGTGTGCCTGTGGATGCTAGTTTGTTGATGGTGGTGTCTCTGTCTGTGCTTCGTTCTCAATTTTTTGTCGTAGGGGTATGTGGGTGATGTGGGTGTGTGTTTTATATTGTATTGGGTGTGTGGGAGTGGTGTGTGTATGTGTGTCAGGTGTCTGTATTTCGATTTGTCCAATGTGGTTGTGTTTTGTAAATGTGTGTGTACTACCTTTCACATTAACACTCACCGCCCGGGGTCATAATGACCCCCTATATGTTGTAAAGTCCCTCCTTCAGCTGTACTTCACTCGCTGTCAGTTTGGTATTTTACATCGACTGGTTCTCACTATTCTTGGATCTCATTGTACAGTATCCTCTCCCTGCATGGACCACCCTTTGCTCCTGTCCTACTACCTTTTCTTCCCACTGTGTCTGCCAAACTGCTCTTCATTATCCTCCTGATTCCTCTTCTATTTTCTCTTCCTTCTTTCTCTCTCACCTCACCTTTCCTACTCGTTTTCCCATCTTAATCTTTGCTTCCTTTTGCTTTCTCCTTTTTTCTATCCCATTCACCACCTTCCGCTTTTCTCTCACCCTCTGTATCTATCTTTTCATGTTTTACTTTCTTATTCCTTTCGCTGCTTTTTTTCTTTTCTTTTCTTTTCTTTCTTTAGCTCTTTGCTTAAGATTGCCCTTCTTTCACTTTCTCCACCTCTTGATTTCACGTTCAGATATGTTCCCTCCTGCTGCAGCCTGTGCTAAACCTCACTCGATCTTTTCTCTCTCTTTTCTTCCAGTGTCACGCTGTCTCTAATCCTCTTTACTCTACTGACCCTCTCTGTTTTCTCTTTTGCGTCCGCTTTCGCCATGTCTCTTTCTCAACACTACATTCTACTGTAATTCTGTCTGTATGGTTTCTATGTATTGTTTAGCTGAAGAGAGCTTTTGGTCCTATGAGGTTGGGGTGATTGATATAGAAAAAAAAACAGAAAATGTTTGGAAAGGGCTGACAGGAACTTCTGGCGGATGTGTTTTTTCACTGAAGTCCAAGCCTGACCTTTGTCCTGAAACGCTGGACTCTGAACTTTTATCGAGGTTAGGAGCTTCTGAATTAGTAATGTTCCAGTCTTTTAGGAATATAAGAACTGATGGCTAAAAGAAACCGAAACCCTACTTTTTATTTAGAGTTGGAGTATAAAGACGTATATCTTTCTTGTGAAACCAGGTGAAACCCCAAATACATTAATCTATCCAGGAGAGGTACTGAGAGTAGCACTGGGTGCGGGACACAGGTCTAACTATGCCTCTTTTTCCCACTTAGCAATGGTGCTCAATCGGGCATCTGCTGGCTGGGCAGATTACATTGTACGACCCTATTTACTTACGTGTGTAGGCTCAGTACACAAATAGGCTCAACTTTAAGTTAGTGTCTTTTTCAAACACAAACTCTTGATAAACTACTCACAAACATTGCATGTTTTAGTTACACCTGAACGTTGTTCAGACGGTATTAATTAACTCACATCTTGAGCATATAATTATCACTTTTGTCGATTGTTCGTTGCTTCTCGATTGCTTCTCTTACTCTGTTGTGAGAACTGAGCTGAACCTTCGAAATGCTTGTAAGTCTATCTGTGCAGCTCTAGCGTCAGGTAGCGAATGCAGAATACAGAGCTGACCTTCAGAACCAGAAACATGAACTGGTGTGCCCTAGAACAAAACCTGGTCCATGTTTAGTACCTGTAGGTGGAAGAAACAACCCTCAAATGATAATAATGCCAAGTCCTGTGAAGAAGTCACGCAGCGTGCCACATGTCTCCGAAGCAAGAGGTGTTATAGGCGCAGCTGAATGTGGTTAGCCGAAGGGCAGCTGAATCAGCTGAGTATCATTCCCTCAATGCCAGTCTCTTGACCCTTACTGTAAAGAAGATATGGTCACCAGCGCCAAGTGCTGCTGACAGATCCAATGCGCTCTTGACACTGACGTAGTAATCAGAGGAACAAATAAAGCAGCCAGTTTTGGTACTCTTGGCAGTATGTCACATGACATGGCGTCATCCAGAATCTCAAGCATCCCACTCACGTTTTGTTTGGCTACATAGTTCTCAAGTATTTTCGTATTTATATGGCATTCATCAGGGTTGCAGGATCCAGGCCTACGTTTTCAAAGACAAAGAAGAAGTAGGGCCTCTTCAAAGTCTCAGGGCATCAAATCTTTCCTCAGTGACTGACTGCTGATCTCAAATGAAGAAGGGGGAAATCGCATTTCCCTTTTTACTTGCAGCGTCATATCACACGTTGCTGGTCACTTTGGCCACCTTCTAATTATTGGTAAAATACATTGGAAATATGGCCATGTATCAAATAAAATAACATAAAAGAAAGCAGGATAGTAACAGATGAAAATAAGATATTAATAGGAATTATTTTGAAATTTCTGATTGTGCCTCTTCAGAGGTATGTGTGTCTTTCCATAATGTAGAGGTGTTTTACATTATCCTCCTTTTTCAGTTACTCATTTGTTTATGTATATGAATTTAGAAAGTACACACCTAGCTACAAAGCAATGGTGCACTGCATGATGTAGTATACATGTTAGGGTAGGGGCTCTGTACAAGATGGAGCCATCCCTATAGGAGATAAGTTCCCAACATCACAAACCAACTTTCTATTACATCATTCATTCTCAGCATTCAATAGACCAGCCTAGGCATACAAGGAATGGGACACAGGATACTACATATCTCTTTTTTTCACAAACAACAAAGCAAAGAATAGCGATTCCCCGGCATTTAAAGTACAGGGACAATCTTTAATTCACTCAGCCTCCAACAATACACCTTACATTTAAAAATCACCAATATCCAGGCTGTTAGAGATGGGGTCTTTGGTTGGCAGTCAAGTTACTCCCTGTCGAAGCAAGGACTCTTACCCTAGTCAGGGCAAAGGAGAAACACACTTGGTTAACCCTCACTCACCCCCTTGGTGGCTTGGCATGAGAAGGCAGGTTTATCTCAGAAGCAATGTGTAAAGTATTTGTACCAACACACACAGTAATACAGTGAAAACACTACAAGATGGACACATCACCAGTTTAAAAAATAGACAATATTTATCTAATTCAAACAAGACCAAAACAACAAAAATCGAACATACACAAGTCAAAATATGAATTTTCAAAAGAATAAGGGTGTTACTCATTATAAAACAATGAAAATGTTGATTTTGCCCAAAGTACCTGGTTTGCATCAAAAATAAAGCTGCACGGGTGAGCGTGCGTTGGAAAAGTCAATGATGCGTCGTTTACTTACTTGCAAGTGAGGCCATGTATCGTTTCTTCTCCAGTCATGTCGGCAATGCGTTGTTTTTCTCCCTCACAAGAGAGCAGTGTTGATTTCCAGACAGGGCACCTCGGATCTGCGCAGGGTCGGAATGACTTTGATGCCCAGGGACGATGCGTGAGAAATCCGGTCGCACAGTGTTAGAAAACCATGCTGCATGGGGTTTGCGTCAGTATCATACCCACTGTCATACCCACTGGTTCTAGAGGGGGCTTTGTGCCCTGTGCTTCTGATCCTGGGGAGGATGGGGTGAGTGGGTGTCATACCCACTGGTTCTGGAGGGGGCATCGTGCCCTGTGCTCTTGATCCTGGGAGGCTGGGTTAGGTGGGTGTCATACCCACTGGTTCTGGAGGGGCATTGTGCCTTGTGCTTCAGATCCTGGGGAGGATAAGGTGAGTGGGTGTCATACCCACTGGTTCTGGAGGGGGCATTGTGCCCCGTGCTTAAGATCCTGGGGAGTGCAAGGTTTCAGTCTCTCAGCTGGGTGTCATACCCACAGGATTTGCAGGGGGCAGGCTGCACAACAGCCCATGGAGGCAGGTCTACAGACCGTATGCCGGCAGTGATGACTGGTCAGTGGTGGTAGTGGTGCTGCTGGTGGTGGGGGAGGCTCTAGCCCATCCCCTGCATCCTCGGATGGCTGCCTACTGCTGGTAGTGGTGGTGCTGCTGCTGTTGCGGTGGTGGTTGTGGGGGGAAGCTCTTGTCATCCCCTGCATCCTCAGACGTCTGCCCACTGCTGGCGGTGGTGGTGGTGGTGCTGCTGCTGCTGGTGGTGGTTGTGGGGGGAAGCTCCTGCCCATCCCCTGCTGCCTTAGATGGCTGCACAACCATAGTTGTTGTTGGGAGCTCCAACTGAGTCCCAGCACCAGGCCCCTTGTCCTTCCTGCCTGGCTGGTGCAGGCCCCTTGCCCTTCCTGACAGGAGCTGGGGATGGCACCTTGCCCTTCAGGGCAGCACTTGGGGCACACTCCTTGCCCTTCCTGGCAGCAGCTGGGGATGGCACCTTGTTCTTCAGGGCAGCAGCTGCGGAGGGCTCCCTGCCCTTCTGGGTAGCACTTGGGGCAGGCACCCTTTCAGGTAGGCTGCCTGGTGCCCTGGATCCTTTACCAACACGAGTGGGTGTGGGCACTACTGGGCCCGTGGACTGGGTGGCTCAGGTGCTTGCCTGGGAGTGGTTGTGGGAAGTGTCTACTAGGTTTGGGTTGGATGCTGTTGTGAGGTGGATGTCTGTTGGGTGTCTGAGTGCTTGCGTTTGTGTACCTTGGGAAAGGGGGGACAGACACAATGGTAGAGGACACAGGGGACGTGTGCATGGCTGCTGTGGTGGTGTCTGCCAGTGAGGTATGCGTTCTGCTAGGTGTGCTGGTGATGGCGGTAGTGGATGAGGATGTAGTGCATGCAGGTGTGCGTGTAGACACAACTGGGAGGGAGGGGGAGGAGGAGGAAGCCACAGCGGAGGCAGTGGATGATGGTATGTCTGCATCTGGATGGTGTTTGTGTGAGTGCCTGTGGGATGATGTGTGGTGCTTGTGTTTGCCTGTGCCATTCTTGTGTGTTGTCCTGTGTGCATGCTCATCTGCCTGTGTGCTTGGGATAGGCTGGGTTTGAGAGGAATGGGATTGGGAAGAGGAAGCTGGGGGGGAGGATGGAAACAGGGACAATGTCTGCCATCAGAGAGGAGGCCAGAGCCTGGATTGATCTAAGTTGGGCCGCCAAGCCAGTGTGAATGCCCTCCAGAAATGCATTTGTCTGTTGCATTTGGGCCGCCAGCCCCTGGATGGCATTCACAATGGTTGACTGCCCAACAGAGATGGATTTCAGGAGGTCAATAGCCTCCTCACTCAGGGCAGCAGGGCTCACAGGAGCAGGGTCTGAGGTGCCTGAGTGAAGGAGATTCCCACCCTCCTGGGTGAGTGGGCACAGGCAACTCGATGAGGGGCTGCTGGGAGGGCGGTACTGGTACGGGGGTGGCAGCTGTACCTGTAGCTGGGGTGGTCACAGAAGTGTCCGCCACCACCAGGGAGCTTCCATCGGAGGAGGAATCTGTGTCGGAACTGTCCCCTCCAGTCTCTGCCATGGTGCTCCCCTCACCCTCCATCCCAGTGGCACCCTCACCGTCGGTGGACTCTGCCTCCTGGGTCCTGTGGGATGCAGCTCCCTCCATCACCAGTGCCTCTGCTCCTCCGCCAGATGATGCTAATGCACATAAGGATAGGATGACAAAACAAAAGAGGGGGGAGAGACAAAGGATACACTTGGTCAAAGGCTGCACCAGCACCACAGTTGACGTACATCCCACCCTCACACACAGGGAACAGGTCTATGCACTATGCAATTCACTACCATTCTCAGTGCTAGCCACCAGGGCATGGGGAGGGACACATACTGCCAACTGCAGCATACCTGGGACCCACACAGCCCTGCCCAGTAGTTGATGCCTACAAGCTAGGAAGGAGGAATGTCATATCAGAACCCTGCCCAACATGGAACCTTCTCTGCAATGTCAGGCCTGGACTAGGGGCAACCACAGACACCCACCCACCAACCGGGTACCACCCCATCAGGCATAAGTTGTAATGATGGGCACTGTACTCATCCCCTTGTGGCTGCTGTGATACCCTCAAGCGCCCATCCAGCTCAGGATAGGCCACCACTAGTATGCAGGCCATCAGGGGGGTCAGGTTTTGCCGAGCACCCCTTCATCGATGGGAGGCCATCCCCAGCTGGGCCTCCGCAGTCTTCCGTGCCCAGCATCTCAGGTCCTCCCACTGTTTCCAACAGTGGGTGCTCTGCCTGCCGTAGACCCCCAGGGTCCCCACGTCTTTGGGGATGGCACGCCATATACCCTTCTTTTGATGGGCGCTGACCTGCAGAGAAATACACACAGGGAAAGGTATTAGTCAGACCGTCCTGCCTGTTACGCTTATGGCCCACCATACCCCTTCACATCGCCATTTGCACACACAGGACACAGCACACAAGCTGCACGCTGCCCAGGGGACATACAACAACCACCCCCTACACAAGGCCTTCACACACACCACTCCATGCATTCATGCCCCATGCATCGTACTCACCGTGTACTTACCTGTTGGTCTGGAGGCCCATACAATAGTCCATACTGGTGTAGGACGCCATCCACCAGTCTCTCCAACTCCACCGAGTTGAAGGCACGGGCTCTTTCCCCAGTCACACACGCCATGGTAGGTACTAGACACAGGTCACAGCAGCACATGCAGTGTAGGTCCTCTCCTGTTGAAGGTCAGGTTGCAAGTGAGAGAACAGATAGAAAATGGTGGTGACGTATGCAGCTGTGCATACCGTCACCGCCGGCGTACACCACCATTAGCCACTGTTCCCCATAGGGGACAATATTATCCAATGAGGCGTTGCATGGCGGTTCCTGGCCGCCTCTCGCAATGGCGCACAACGTCAGTGGAATTACCTCACTTCCACCTGTCCCTCCACACAGGACAGGCAGATGCCATTTCGGGGGAGGGGGGAAGGCACTGGATTATAACTGTGTCACAGTTCACAATTGGACGTACAGGACAAATGCCACTTATACTTTTCAAATTAACATTATGCATTGTACTGTTGTGGCTACAATGTTCAGTTTGTGACCAGCTCCTCCGTCTTTTGCCCCATAGATTGCTACCACTGTGGGTGAATAGGAGATGGAGACATACCCCCGTGTACAGACCCCTCGTGTACTTGGCAACAATGGAGGACAGGCACATTATCCTCACCTACAGACTTGACAGGGCCACAATCACAGAACTGTGTGCCCAACTGGAGCCTGACCTGATATCTGCTATCTGTCACCCCACTGGGATCCCCCCTCTTGTTCAAGTTCTATCAGTGCTCCATTTCCTGGCAACCGGTTCTTTCCAAGTGACAGTGGGCTTTACAGCAAGAATGTCACAGCCAATGTTCTCAATAGTGCTGACCAGAGTGTTGTCTACCCTGATTAAACACATGTGCAGCTGCATTGTATTCCACCAGGTGGAGGATTTGGCCACAGTGAAGACTGACGTCTATGCAATGGAACATCTCCCCAACATAATTGGGGCAATTGATGGAGCACTTATTGCATTTGTCCTCTCCTCAGCAAAATGAACAGGTATTCAGAAATCAAAAGAGTTTTCATTCCATGATTGTCCAGATTGTGTGCCTGGCGGACCAGTACATCTCCTATGTCAATGCTAAGTATCCTGGGTCTGTGCATGATGCCTTTATCCTGAGGAATAGCAGCATCCCAAATGTGATGGCCCAACTACAGAGGCACAGGGTGTGGCTAATAGGTGAGCCCTGGTTACCACCCAGTGGATTTTGGTGTATGGGTATGGTGTAGGCCATATGGGATAGTATGTGGATAAATGTCCCTCCATATTTTCAGGTGACTCAGGTTACCCCAACCTATCATGGATACTGACCCCTGTGAGGAATCCCAGGACAAGGGCAGAAGAATGTTACAATGAGACACATGGGCGTACAAGAAGGATAATTGAATGTACCTTTGGCTTCCTGAAGGCCATGTTTCGGTCCCTCCATCTAACAGGTGGATCCCTGTGCTACTTTCCCAAGAAGGCCTGCCAGATAATCGTGGCATGCTGTATGTTGCACAACCTTGCCTTGAAACACCATGTGCCTTTTCTGCAGGAGGAGGAGGCTGGAGATGGCCGCAGTGGCAGCAGTGAACCCTGTGGACAGTGAGGATGAGGAGGCAGAGGATGAAGATGAGATGAGTGTAGGAGGCTGGACTGGCTTGTAGTGAGTACCTAGGGGTACTTGCACCTTGCACCAGGCCCAGTTATCCCTTATTAGTGTATAGGGTGTCTAGCAGCTTAGGCTGATAGATAATGGTAGCTTAGCAGAGCAGCTTAGGCTGAACTAGGAGACGTGTGAAGCTACTACAGTACCACAAGTGTCACTTGCACAATACCATAAGAAAACACAATACACAGTTATACTAAAAATAAAGGTACTTTATTTTTATGACAATATGCCAAAGTATCTTAGAGTGTACCCTCAGTGAGAGGATAGGAAATATACACAAGATATATATACACACTAGCAAAAATATGCAGTATAGTCTTAGAAAACAGTGCAAACAATGTATAGTTACAATAGGATGCAATGGGGACACATAGGGATAGGGGCAACACAAACCATATACTCCAAAAGTGGAATGCGAACCACGAATGGACCCCAAACCTATGTGACCTTGTAGAGGGTCGCTGGGACTACTAGAAAATAGTGAGAGTTAGAAAATTAGCCCTCCCCAAGACCCTGAAAAGTGAGTGCAAAGTGCACTGAAGTTCCCCAAAGGACAAAGAAGTCGTGATAGGGGAATAATGCAGGAAAGACACAAACCAACAATGCAACAACGATGGATTTCCAATCTAGGGTATCTGTGGAACAAGGGGACCAAGTCCAAAAGTCACAAGCAAGTCGGAGATGGGCAGATGCCCAGGAAATGCCAGCTGTGGGTGCAAAGAAGCTTCTACTGGACAGAAGAAGCTGAGGTTTCTGCAGGAACGAAAAGGGCTAGAGACTTCCCCTTTAGTGGACAGATCCCTCTCGCCGTGGAGAGTCGTGCAAAAGTGTTTTTCTGCCAAAAGAACGCCAACAAGCCTTGCTAGCTGCAAATCGTGTGGTTAGCATTTTTGGATGCTGCTGTGGCCCTGGAGGGACCAGGAGGTCGCAAATTGGACCACGAGAGAGAGGGGACGTACAGCAAGACAAGGAGCCCTCTCAGCAGCAGGTAGCCCCCAGAGAAGTGCCAGAAACAGGCACTACAAGGATGCGTGAAATGGTGCTCACCCGAAGTTACACAAAGGAGTCCCACGTCGCCGGAGACCAACTTAGAAAGTCGTGCAATGCAGGTTAGAGTGCTGTGGACCCAGGCTTGGCTGTGCACAAAGGATTTCCGCCGGAAGTGCACAGGGGCCGGAGTAGCTGCAAAAGTCGCGGTTCCCAGCAATGCAGTCTAGCGAGGTGAGGCAAGGACTTACCTCCACCAAACTTGGACTGAAGAGTCACTGGACTGTGGGAGTCACTTGGACGGAGTTACTGGATTCGAGGGACCTCCCTCGTCGTGCTGAGAGGAGACCCAAGGGACCGGTAATGCAGCTTTTTGGTGCCTGCGGTTGCAGGGGGAAGATTCCGTCGACCCACAGGAGATTTCTTCGGAGCTTCTAGTGCAGAGAGGAGGCAGACTACCCCCACAGCATGCACCACCAGGAAAACAGTCGAGAAGGCGGCAGGATCAGCGTTACAGAGTTGCAGTAGTCGTCTTTGCTACTTTGTTGCAGTGTTGCAGGCTTCCAGTGCGGTCAGCAGTCGATTCCTTGGCAGAAGGTGAAGAGAGAGATGCAGAGGAACTCGGATGAGCTCTTGCATTCGTTATCTAAAGTTTCCCCAGAGACAGAGACCCTAAATAGCCAGAAAAGAGGGTTTGGCTACCTAGGAGAGAGGATAGGCTAGCAACACCTGAAGGAGCCTATCACAAGGAGTCTCTGACGTCACCTGGTGGCACTGGCCACTCAGAGCAGTCCAGTGTGCCAGCAGCACCTCTGTTTCCAAGATGGCAAAGGTCTGGAGCACACTGGAGGAGCTCTGGACACCTCCCAGGGGAGGTGCAGGTCAGGGGAGTGGTCACTCCCCTTTCATTTGTCCAGTTTCGCGCCAGAGCAGGGCTAAGGGGTCCCCTGAACCGGTGTAGACTGGCTTATGCAGAATTGGGCACATCTGTGCCCAAGAAAGCATTTCCAGAGGCTGGGGGAGGCTACTCCTCCCCTGCCTTCACACCATTTTCCAAAGGGAGAGGGTGTAACACCCTCTCTCAGAGGAAGTCCTTTGTTCTGCCATCCTGGGACAAGTCTGGCTTGACCCCAGGAGGGCAGAAAGCTGTCTGAGGGGTTGGCAGCAGCAGCAGCTGCAGTGAAACCCCAGGAAAGGCAGTTTGGCAGTACCAGGGTCTGTGCTACAGACCACTGGGATCATGGGATTGTGCCAACTATGCCAGGATGGCATAGAGGGGGCAATTCCATGATCATAGACATGTTACATGGCCATATTCGGAGTTACCATTGTGAAGCTACATATAGGTAGTGACCTATATGTAGTGCACGCGTGTAATGGTGTCCCCGCACTCACAAAGTTCAGGGAATTGGCTCTGAACAATGTGGGGGCACCTTGGCTAGTGCCAGGGTGCCCTCACACTAAGTAACTTTGCACCTAACCTTTACCAGGTAAAGGATAGACATATAGGTGACTTATAAGTTACTTAAGTGCAGTGAAAAATGGCTGTGAAATAACGTGGACGTTATTTCACTCAGGCTGCAGTGGCAGGCCTGTGTAAGAATTGTCAGAGCTCCCTATGGGTGGCAAAAGAAATGCTGCAGCCCATAGGGATCTCCTGGAACCCCAATACCCTGGGTACCTCAGTACCATATACTAGGGAATTATAAGGGTGTTCCAGTAAGCCAATGTAAATTGGTAAAATTGGTCACTAGCCTGTTAGTGACAATTTAGAAAGAAATGAGAGAGCATAACCACTGAGGTTCTGGTTAGCAGAGCCTCAGTGAGACAGTTAGTCACTACACAGGTAACACATTCAGGCACACTTATGAGCACTGGGGCCCTGGTGAACAGGGTCCCAGTGACACATACAACTCAAACAACATATATACAGTGAAAAATGGGGGTAACATGCCAGGCAAGATGGTACTTTCCTACAATGAGGATAACAGATCTTCAGTGATCAGACAATACTTCCAATGACACACAGGTAGGGCAGTGTTAATTCATCTTTCATTGACATTTTCTTGTTTATCTTTGTCACTGGCATGCTGTTATATCCCACTTCTATGCCCACTCACTGTACCCTTTGGTAACTCATTTTGCAGATGTTGGTGACCCACTATCGCCCCTGGTGTGATCACTGCAGCCAACTACAGGTCTTTCCAATATGAACATTACTGTACATATGAGTTTCAATGTTTGAACCTGGTTAAAAAAATACATACTAAAATCATTGACATACTCCATACTTGTATTTGTTTAAGTTCTAAGAAGTAGAGGGGCAAGTGCATTGGGCTGGGGTGATGATGGAGGAAACTCCAGGGTACAGTTCCAGTCTATTGATAGCACAGGTGCATTGTCCAAGGGGACATAGGAAGGGGAGCAATGGCAGTTCAAGGTGAACAGGGTGACAGAGTGGGACACAAGGGTGACAATCAGGAGAGTATAATTTCCTGCCGGGGGTCTTGGCAATAGTCTCTGGCTTCTGCCTGTATTGCAGGGAAAGTTTGCGGGGTGGTTCTCCTTCTGCAGGGGTAGGGGTGTTGGTGGCCTGTTGGTCCTGTGGCTGGGCCTCCTGTCCACTAGCGGCAGTGGAGGTGGAAGACAGTTCAGATGTCTAGCTAGTGTCAGGGAACCGCTGTTGTGAGGCTGCCTCCCTCATAATGTTGGCCATGTCTGCCAGCACCCCTGCAATGGAGACCAAGGTGGTGTTAATGGCCTTCAAGTCCTCTCTGGTCCCCTGGTACTGTCCCTCCTCCAGCCATCTGTTCTCCTGCACATTGGTCAGGATCTGGCCCAGCGTATCCTGAGAATGTTGGTATGCTCCCAGGATCTCGGTGAGTGCCTCCTGGAGAGTCGGTTCCCTGGGCCTGTCCTCCCCCTGGCGCACAGCACTCCTCCCAGTTTCCCTGTTGTTCTGTGTCTCTGTTCCCTGAAACATGTGCCCACTGCCACTGACCCCAGGTCCCTGATTGTCTTGGGGGTGAGGTGTGCTATGGGGTCCCTTTAGTGGTGGACACACTGCTGATTGATGTGTCCTGGGGACAGAGGTATGGGTGTACTGGGTGGGTGCTGTGGTGGTGTTTCCTGAGGGGGAGGCTCTGTGGTGGTGTGTGACTGTTGCTGGGTTACCGACTGTCCAGAGGTCCCTGATTGGCTAGGTTGGTCATCCAACTAAGGTGACCAGAGTCGCTGTCATAACTGTTTCCCCTTCTGTTGGAGGACTGGATAGTGCTGGCACCTCTTCTCCGCTGACATTGGCTGGGGTACCTGTGAGGATGTTAATGCAGTGTTATTGTTTATGTGTGTGACATATTGTGCATCTGTGGGTAGCCCTATTTTGTTGTATTCGCCCTGGCAGCTTTCACTTGTGTGAGTTGGTATATGATGGGATAGCTGATTTCACTCTAGTGTGCATGCTTTAGTGATAGGTGTCCATGCAGGGCTGTGAGTGGTGTCCATGCATTGGTGGTGCATGCAGGGCTTGGCATTGGGATGAGTGATATGTGATGGTAGGGTGTGTGGGACGTGGTGGAGTGATGGGAGTGAGGGTATGTGATGGCATACAGGTAGGGGGGGTGATAGAAATAGTGAGTTGACTTACCAGAGTCCAGTCCTCCTGCTACTACTGCCAGGCCCTCGGGATGCATGATTGCCAAGACTTGCTACTCCCATGTTGTTAGTTGTGGGGGAGGAGATAGGGGTCCACTGCCAGTCCTCTGTACAGCGAGTAGGTGTCTTGCTGCAATGGAACGTACCTTCCCCCGTAGGTCGTTCCACCTCTTCCTGATGTCATCCCTGGTTCTTGGGTGCTGTCCCACGGCGTTGACCCTGTCCACGATCCTCCACCATAGCTCCATCTTCCTAGCAAAGGATATCTGCTGCACCTGTGATCCAAATAGCTGTGGCTCTACCCGGATGATTTCCTCCACCATGAGCCTTAGCTCCTCCTCTGAGAATCGGGGGTGTCTTTGTGGTGCCATGGGTGTTGTGTGAGCAGTGTGGGTGATAATGTGGAGGGCGTTGTCCTGTTGGCATAACGGTGTGGGTTTTGATACCCCCAGTTTATCACTGACCTTTAGTGTAGGGGAAATGTGTATGTGGCTGAATAGTGACGGATTGGTGTGTGTCTGTGTCATGATATGGTGAGCGGATGTCTGCGGCGGTGGTAGGTTGGCGGCAGTCAGCGTGGCGGTAAGCGGGATTTTCCACCAATGTCATAATGAGGGCCTAAATCTTCTGTTTACCTAATGCAGTTCATTGTCACAAGAACACTGTTACGGGATTTGATCACAACACTAGCAGGAGCTATGCCATCTCCTCTGGTCATTCTCTGCAGTGTACAGTAAAATAACTCATTGTCAAAAGGCATGGACTAGCCTGTGCCACTTCACCTTAATTGAGAATTTGTTCTAGGCATTTACCAACAGTCCTCGTTATGTCACTGTCACAGCTGGATGAAACTCCATGGGTCATTTCTTTTTGTTTCACAATTCTTTATTGAGTATTATAAACAGGGAAGTAACATCATGCATGGCAGTTACTGTACAAAGGAACATAATGAGCTTTCTTTTTCAATACAGTACACCCGGCATTTCAACAATCGCAAGCGCCTGAACCACAGTGACGTAATTCTGTGCCGTACACATACAAAATTTGAGTAATTAAAGCTTTAGAGCATGTGACTACGGGTCAAATCCCTGTACATTACCATCTACAGAAAGAAAGGGCAGGTCACTATATAACATCAATACCGGCCATAAACAGGGATATAAGTTGGAACTCAGCACCAGGGCTCACTCCTATAGTAGTCTCAAGGGTGCGGGTCTGCTGTATCATTAGCTTATAAGGAGGTGACCCTGATAATACTAGGTCCTCTGATGAGTAAGGATTGCAGGGAAGGGCAACAGTGTGGAGAGGGGTGGAGGGGCATCAAAAGGACAGTAGTTATCATTGAAAGCTCCTGTTTTGGGGCAGTGGGAGAGTAAGCTGTCATGCAATAGATTCAGAGTGGATTATGGTAGGGATTATAATCCATTTTGGAGACAAAAGAAAGAAAGAAAGGAAGGAAGAGGAAAGTAGGAGAGGGGGAGGTTCAAGGAAGATAGAAATAAATTTAGAGAGGAGGGCGAAGGAGGTGGGCATATATTGAGGACTATGGGGGAAGGGAAGAGGGAATGAGACAAAAGCCCAGCTGATCTAAGCTTCTGGGGTGTCCAGTACCAGCCCTGCAGGGTTTTAAAGAGACTAAATTTAATTTGTGCTTTTTTTGACGCCTCGTTGCTGGACCTCCATCAGAACAGTCCACTCTTCCATAACAAATTCCACACGTAAATGTGTTTGCCATTTAGCCTTGAGGGATATTAGAAGGGGGAGAGAGAATAAGGCCCTCATTACAACCTCAGCGGTCTTTTAAAAAGACCGCAAGGCTGCAGGAGACAGAATACCGCCAGTGCCAGCGATATTTCTGGCTCCCTATTATGACTTTTCTGCTGGGCCAGCGGACGGTAACAGTGTTACTGTCCGTTGGCCCAGCGGAAAAGTCACATCAACATTGCTGCCGGCTCTATTACGTAATAGAGCCTGTGGCAATGCTGATGTGCAGCAGGTGCAGTTACATCCGTTGCGCATTTCACTGCCCGAAATTCAGGCAGTGAAATGCGCAACGGGGCTATGACTGGGGGCCCCTGCACTGCCCATGCCAAGTGCATGGGCAGTGCAGGGGCCCCCAGGGACACCCCAAGTCTCCCTTACTGCCAGCCTTTTCATGGAAGTGTTTACCGCTGTGGCCAGGCTGGCGGTATACTGGAGGGGCCGGCGGTATGGCTGTGGCTATTGCGCCACGGTCATAATAGCTAACAGAACACTGCCAGCCTGTTGGCGGTGTTACCGCCAGCTTACCGCAGGCGGCCAGGGTCATAATGAGGTCCTAAGTGTTGATTCAGTAGTTTGTGCATGCCCAACGTCACTCCATGAAAAGTGCACCAGGTTGGTAGATAGTCAAGCACCGGTGAGTTGTGCAGAGTCCAAGGGCAAGTACCCATGCGGCTATAAAGACAATGTGAAAGCTGTGATATTGCAAGGAATATTGAATAGGGAGACCAAATTTGGCCTGCAGCGCCAGAAACACTTTTAGTAGCCCTCTTTCAAGGATAGTTTTTCGATAGTTAGAATACCCTTAGTCCGCCAGCCCTCCCAGTCAACCATCTCCCCGCCTATCAGTAAGACAGTATTGCCCCAGAGTGGCACATGAGTGGGAATCCGAGGGTCCACTCCTAGAAGATGGTGTGCCCGGCACTATGAGTGTAGCATGGCCTGCATCACTTGGTGGCTGGGTTGGGATGTGGAGGCTTTGCTTTACCCGAGAGTGTGCGTTCCACCTGTACTCACAGGGATGAATCCGGCATGCCCCGGAGCAGAAAGATCAACTGCAGTGGTAACATCCGAAGGACGTATGTGTAGCAGGTTAAAGTTACCATTCGGATGGCCTATACCCTTCCCCAAAGGGAGAGTCCCAGTTGGGACCATTTCGCAGAATCTCACTGGGTGTGAGTGAGCAGGGGTTCTAGGTTATCCTGTACCATTTGGTCAAAGTCCCTGTTGATCAGGATTCCTAGGTATTTGAGGCACAATTGTTTCCATGAAATGGGGAATTGCCATTATAGCTGCACTGAATCCTACTTGAGTATGATGAATGATGTATGGAATGACTTTTTTTAGATGGGCCACCAGGACACTAGCCAGTATCTTGACATCTCCATTGAGGAGGGAAATGGGTCTGCAGCTGCCGCATAACTATGGGTTTTTTCCGGGCTTTGAGAGGACCCCTATGGATATCCCATTGAAAAGAGGGTTCAAGGAGCCGGACCCTTACGTGCCCTGGAAGGCTTCATAAGGTAAGGCCACTGTTTCAGGTCCTGCCCATTTGTAAAATTCTGCCGGAATACCATGCTCTTGAGAGGCCTTATGGTGAGGCAATTCGGAGATGACCTGGTTAATTTCTTCTTTGCTGATCTCTCCTTCTAATAGCCCTCTACCCTCTTCTGTGAGAGTGGGCATTCAGGCCTTCTCAAAGAACATAACTAGATGGTCATGGTCCTCTGTAGTTTCTGGGGTGTAAAAGTTCTGGTAGAAGTGCCCAAATGCACTGGCTATGTCCTGTGGGTGTATGAGGAGCATACTGTCAGTATCTTGTATGGCAGGAATGGCTAGGGCTGCCTCTTATTGGAGTAGTTGGGCTGCTAACAATTGCCTGCCTTTTTCCCCTGCCCATGATGTCTGCCCTTCATCCTTTGTAGAGCATATTCCGCCTGAGAAGTATAGAAGGCATTGAGCTCCATTTCCGCCTTTTGGAGACATCATGTGACCCTGGAGGGGGTCGCAGTGAGTTTGTGAGCGCAAGATATCATTATTTCCTCTAGATCTCGTCGACAGGAGCGGCTCCGGGCCTTAGCAAGGGCAGCATCTTTCATAAGTTGTCCTCTGATTGTTGCTTTCGCCCCTGCCCAGAAAACCTGAGGGAAGAAACCGAACCTTTACTGTCAGTTGTAGAAGTAGTGACGTGGACACAAAGTTAATCCTTACCCTGTAGTGTAAAATATCGAAACGCGTTCATAAGTCATGGCTTGCGACCTGGAGATATAAGGCCCAGTTCTAGTGCTAAGAGCACCGGGGCATGGTCTGATAGCGCTGCTTTCAGAATCCGGGAGTGCCTAGCCATGGGGCGAGTTTATGAGAAACGAGGAAATAGTCCAGCCAGGACTGCATTCGGTGAATCCTCAAGATAAATGTGTACACCTGATCAAGTGGGTGGGACAGGCGCCAGTGGTCCACCAGCTCATGATCTGCCAGTACAACCCACCATAGGGCTCTGTCTGCATTGTTGCTGATATCTAATCTGCCCGTTTGATCTAGAACTGCGTTGTGAGCCAGGTTCCAGTCTCCTCCCAAAAGCTAGTGAGAAGCTCCAATCTCTGTCAGGAGACAATAAAAAATGCAGGAAAAATGAATGTTTAAAACCTGTGGGAGCATATATGGACCCTACACAGAGCGTATGGCCTTCGAGTTTGAGTTTGTTGAGGATGTAGCGCCCGTCCGCATCAGACCATGTTTGGAGCACCTTGAGCTGTAAGTAGCGGTGGATTAGTATCGCGATTCCACATTTATGCACGGGGTCGGAGCCTTCCGATGTGGACAGTGGGCTACCACTATATAACACCCAGCCCACCCAGTCCCAGCGTGGTTTTTCGGATTCTGAGGGAGATAGGTGAGTTTCTTGCAAGAGGGCAATATCTGTACGCTTGAATTGTAAGTAGGATAGAACCTTCTTTCTTTTGATGTATTGTATGAGGCCAGGAATGCTCCACGACACTGTCGTTAGCAGGAGGGTAGTCTCCATGCCCAGAATTGCCATGTGGGTTGGACTGGACTGTTTTTTTCAGGTCTATGAAGTGCGATGTGACTATTCAAGCTATCTATGTTGGGGTGGAATATAAGATCGAAAGAGAGGGGGGAAGTAAGGCGGAAGGGGGAGAACCCGCTATCACATTCCAGATTGTAGGACCAAGATAAGAAAAAGAGAGGAGTAAGAAAAGACGGGGAAGATGGATATGAGCAGGGAGGGAAGAAGGAGATAAAGAAAAGAAGATGGAGAGAGAAACAAACGGAAGAGAGATACAAGTCTAAGAGAGAGATGAGAAAGTGGTCCAGGTTTGTCACAGGATCTAGTGGGATATCTTGTGGGAGCTTGGTGCTGTTAAACCACAGGTCTAATCCTGCGAAACCCACAGCCAGCCACGTCTGAGGGGAGGGGAAAGGGGCAGAGAGCCAGTGTGAAAAAACTAGGACTTATCATAACCAGGTTGGTGAGGTGGGGGAAAGGAAGGGGCTAAATGAGGGATCAGAGTTATGCACAGGCTTGCCCATTGATCTTGGTGATAATAATAATGCAGGGTATGGAGGATCTGGGTGAAAGTGAAAAAAGACAGGTATCGTAGGGTACACCCAGACAGAGGGGATGCACTTAGAGAATCACGGTGACGATGAACAAGGAGAGCAGCAGAGGCCTCCATATAGGTTACCGAGAATGTGTGAGGGATGTGGTGGAGGGGAAGGAGGCTCACCCAATGGCCTCCAGCCCAGTATGATAATGATTTATATATATATATATCTATATATATATATATAGATATATATATATATATATATGGCCCGGCAGAGGGAGGGATATCATCTTGGTTGTCTTTGGTATGTTCAGTGCCTGGTGCTCGTACTCATTTTGTGTGTGGTTCGTGTTTTGTGCTTGCTTTGATTTTGTTTTTGCCGTTTTCGATTTTTTTGTTTTGTTATTTATGTTTTGCTATTTTGTTATGCTGTTATTTAGTTATTTATTTATTTATTTACTCCCCCTTGCTAAGCAGGGCAGGACCCGAATCCTAGAGGTGTAAGATTCATATCTAAGGGCAGTGCTGCATTGCAATAATAAACTGTGGTGTGTGTGAGATAAGATGAGATGGTGGACCCACCATTATCAATGTGTACTGGGTCTAAAGGTGACCAAAGGTGGAATAATGGGGGTGCAGAGAGGGGGGTAAATGTGGGGACGCGGCCCCAGCCGAACTAGTGCTATGATTACATCAGCAATAACAACAGCAATATTAAGAACAAAGATAACAATGAGCCACTATAACAATAGCATAGGTAAACATGCGTGGCAGTTAGCGCTCAACCAATGGTCTTTCTGTCTACTCGCTGGTGAAGAGTAGGACGTCCATCAGGCATCACCAAGGGACATAGCAGTGAGTCAGTCAGCAGGAGGTGAGGGCTTCAGGGGGACCTTGATTTATCTCTTCTCTGAGCGGTCTCTGGATGATGGCTACCACTGCTTGGAGGGCCAGAATGAATGCAGAAGTCACTAGGATCAGCTGCAGTGTGTAAAGTAGGGTCATGTGGCAAGGGGCGGTTCGTCGTGAAAGCCACGGATTCTTAATCCATAGGTTGGGCAGAGAGACTATCTAAGAAAGAGTGCAGATCCGCAGGTTCGAAGAAGTCCTTGAATTTTCCATCCATCATTACCCACTTTCTGACTGGCTCAAAGAGGCCAAATTTGATGTTCAGATGGGGCAATTGGGGTCTGAGTTCAAGGAAAGCCTTCCTGTTCTCATTTGGCTCTAGGGAGAAGTCCACAGCAATACATATCTGGCCATCTTATCGGTATGGACCATGTGCCCTTGAAGCTGTCAACAGATAACGGACCTGCTCATGGTTTAGAAAACAGGCGATTATGGGACGGGGCATCCCAGCAGTATGTTTGTGGAGGGGGCCAATCATATGGGGTCGTTGGAATTCCAGAATGCGGGAAAATGTAAGGCCCGTAAGAGCAGGAATGAAGTCACAAAGGAAGGCCCTCAGGTCTGGGCCCTCTGTTTTTCCAGCAAGCCAAAAAAGTGGACATTGTCTCTACGATCCAGTCCTTTAAATCTGTGATTTTGTGTCAGAGGTATTGCAGTTCTGTTTCGTTATCCAAAAGGTTTGCTACTTGACTTTTGACAGTGTGCAGACAGTGATCCAGATCTGTAACTTTGGCCTGAAAGCCTGCAATGTCCACCCAAATTGACTCGGAGTCTGCTGATAGGTCTATGATCTTAGAGACCATTGCTTCCAGGCAGCTGCCTACTGCGGACATTTTCTGCAGTATACGCTCCATGGCAGTGTCTGGGTGGGTGTCCGCCAGGGCGTCTGTGGTAATGAATCTGGGTGGACGGCAGAAAATGACATTCGTCGTGGTTTGTGAAACAGCTTCCGAGAAGAGAAGTTGGTGTGTAGCTTTACCAGATGATTTGCCAGATGATTTGCCTCGGGACTTCTCTTCGGAGCGTGGAGAATGAAGAGCATCAGAAGAGCCGTGGAGCACAAACCCAGAGGCCCAGTGTTGTAGAGGCGATAGTTAGTTACCGCGGCATGGCCTGAGTTTTGCCAGTCTCCACTCTGGACATATGCAGTGTTCAACAGTTCCTACTGGGTGCACGGGGCCGTCAAGGAGGGGAGTAGTGGAGATAGTGTTTACGGGCAGCATTAGACAAAAGAGGCACTGAAGCCACTATCTGGATCCTTCCAGGGTGACTCACCTTGTGTTTGCTGTCACCGTCGGCTCATAGGGCTCTGGGTGGGTCCCAGCTGGCACTGGTCGTGGCAAGGTTTGAGAGGGGCAGGAACCGTATCCGACCCAGAAAGTCAGCGTGGCACCCCAATCTCAGGGAGTGAAGTCTGTGCTGTTGATTCTGGCGGGGATAAGCGAAGGAGAATGGCTCTGTAGTTATTCCTCACTGTGGAAGTCCTCTCAGTCCCAGATTTGGAAATTGTGAGCGCCTGGCTTCAGACTTCCTCGCCGGTGGTGAGGGTCACCAAGGTGCCACTAGATCCGAGGCACAAGCAAGATGAAAGTAAGCCAAAGCAAGCCTGTGTCTGTTCCCCCTGTTGTCAATTGTGGACCCCCCCTCTGTTGAACATGTGGCCGCCGCATGGAAGACCTCTCCCCCAGTTAGCTGCTGCACTCCCTTGAGGTTCTGTAATGTCCTTAAGCTGGCCCACAGTAACTGCCCTCGCTGTAAACTGTGGGTTCCTCCTTCTTTCTGAATGGTGCGGCAACCTCACATAAAATCCCACTTTTGGGTCACTGCTGCTCCCCGCCACAGTTCTACGAGTTTTTTTTTTTTTTGCTCTTTTTTTTTTGTCGATTTATTTATTTATTCATTCACCCACCGGAGCCCTCGGCTTGTGCCTTCGTTCTTGGTATGGGCCGTGAGTTCTGCCCTCGTCCTATATGAGGCAGTAGCTGCGCGCGGGGCCTCTCTCACAGGTTGCTGCTGCAGGCTGACTGGGCTCTGTGCTGCTCCTAATGAGGCCCTTTGTTGCCGTCCATGTGGTGTCTTTCCAATTTCAATTCCACCCTCCGCCTGGTTGTTGCGGCAGGTGCAGTTGTTGCGCACGAGTCCCCACAGTGCGTCGCCATGGCTTTGTCCGGAGACTAAGGAAATTGAGTCTGTGGCTGCCTCCTATGCCGCAAGCCGCAGACTCCGACATCTCATCTTCGCTCCCCCGGGAGGGCTCGCAGGTTAGCTGACCCTTCCACCGTCAGTCAAAGGGGGGAGGGAAGGATTGGGGCTCCCCCAAAGTCCAGCCGACTCTGCTTCCATGCCGAGGGGCACACCAGACCGCGGAGCTCGGTTTTCAGGCAGCCATCATTCTTGTGGCTAGACCACCCCCCGTCTATGGGTCATTTCAAAGTTATACCTACCATAAGGGTGATTTCCTGCCTCTCCCAAATGTCTCCACAGTATTGTCTCCATAGCACTACCTTACAATGCTGTCTCATAGCATTGTCCATAAGCTTTAGATATTACACTGAGACACATCACCTTAGTACATAACTCCCCTCAGCTGCCCCCTTGTGTCCTTACCAGACATGCCCACCTACCTCACCGGACTCCTCCTCCCCAGCAACAAGTGATGACAATGTGGTTTTGAGAGTGGGCGGCCTCAGACCAGTCCCCAATGACCACAGGGCAGTCATTCCTTTCACAACAGGCCGCCGTCTCTGTCTGAGATGCATTTGCATGCTATTCCCTGAGAGCGCATCACAAAAATGTTGTAACTAGAGGGCAGGGTCGTCATACAAGAGACTGGTGTCATACAAATAGGAGGTAAAGTCCTTATTTCATGTTAGGCTCATAGGTTACAATAAAAGTAGGAAAGTGCAGTCAGGATTACATACTCCCTCCAAAAGTGTCTGTCTCCTAGCTTCATTTCCAGGCCACACACCAACATTATATTGCATTCCAGATACTAGCTCAAATTTACAGGAAATGATGATTAACATTATATTTACTGTAGACATATTACAGAGGTGGATGAGGGAAAGCTAGGACAGATAGGCAGTGTTTAGGAAGGTCAAAGAGGATGGCTCAGGAGCATGGAACAGTTACAAGACTGTTTCCTAGGATCTTATTTTTCAGAAGGGGGAGAGGAGGTTTACTCTAAAGGGTTGATTATTCAGGATTGCAGGTTAATGAGATGTTGCATAAAGAGGAAGTTATTCAGATTGCTTTCAAGAGCATCTAAAGGAATGGCAGTCCATATTCTTATAGCGATCATGAAAAGGCTTGGCATCTGTTCTATCTCTTGCATAACCATGACTCTAGTTTGCCAATTCTGTTGAAGTGAGTTTGCATAAACCTCCTGATGTCACAATACTGTAAGCCAGATACTGCCTTTACCATTGTTGACTGCCATCTATATAATGCAGCTTGTTTTGAAGATGATAAAGCAGGCATATAGAGAATTGAAAGCATAGGTGTTACTCTGTTAAATGTTTGAAGGCTTGTGGTGAGGAGATCTACAGCATGACATACATCATTTACGGGGTGCAGATTGGTTTTGAAAAAGCTGGTGATCAATAATGTCCAGTCGTTTTGAATTCAGCTTCCCACAGGGAAGATTATCTCTGTGAAGCATGGATATTTTATTTCATGCAAGCTAGGTGTTTATGTGATGCACTTTCTGAAGTGCAATTAACTGTAGATGTGAAAGCAGAGAGACCTAGCACTGCTAGTGAGCTAGCTGAGGTTTGAAGACTGCAAGATTCATTTCATCCAGCCACCTTTTTACCTTCTCAGCTTTGCTTATGAAGATGAATTCAGTCTTAGTCAGATTCTCTTTCAATTGCCCTTGCTTTGATGGAAGCGAGTTAAACCTTGAGCCAACTGACATTATGGTTTGATGTTTTCGTTTGCTAACATGTAGTCAGCTAGGAACCTTCCACTTCATTACCAAGGACAGTCAAGCTGCACTCATTAGGGAAAAGTTGAAAAAGACTTTCGCTATTACCTTTCGGCTAAAGTTAATAAGGCCTTTGCTCCAGTGGCCCTCTTCTTTCTCACTTTCAGGCAACATTATTAATTCTTTTGAATGTAAACATGTAAAAATATAAAACAAATTATGTAACACAGTGTTTGCCAAACTGTGGGTTGTACCCAAAGTCCAAGCAATAAATAAAATGTCTTTAAATTCTGTATTTATCTTCTTACATTTTCTGCACTTCAGAAGCAAATGTCAAATGTCAGGCTATGTCTTTTACTGCATATTTCATTTTAACATGGGATTGGTGTTATGAACTTCTTTCACTTTGCAGTCAGAGAAAGAAAAATAAAGTTAATTATGTGACATTCCAGCTGGGATATATAAAGTGTGAAAGGAAATGAAAAGCTGTTGAAGGCCATTTTTCCTAATATCCAATACAATGTAAATAACTGTGAAGGAACTGTACAGATTCAGCAGTTGTAACTCTGAAGTGTGATGGAAAAAAAAGATGTTAGTAAGATCACAGCAAATTAAGACACTTTGGTGGTCATTCCAACCGTGCGGTCGGTGTTAAACCTGCGGCTAAACCGCCAACAGGCTGCCGGTAAAAAAAATGGAATTCCGACCCTGGCGGAAACTGCCAACAGAGACCGCCACTTCAACACACCGCCCACCACGGCGGGACAAACAAACAGCGCAGCGGTCACCGCCAACAGACAGGCGAGAGTCAATGTACCGCCCACCCCATCACAACCTACCAATCTGCCACCTTTTCCGGGGCGGTAGCCCCGCCGATAAAAACACGGCGGAAACAGCCATTTCGAACGGAAAACGCTCACCTCCATACACCCCACGAGGAATCTGGACAGCATGGAACCCGAACTCCACATCCTACCAGCGATTGTCTACCTGCTCCTCTACCAGGAGCACGAACGCCGGCGCAGAAGACAACGGTGAGTACTGCACCTACGACAGAGGGGAGGGGGGAGGAAAAAAATTACGTGGACACACATACGCGACACACCCACCCCCACCCTCACCCACTACAACACACACATCAATGCATAGCAACACATCACAGTTACCCCCCCTCCAACCCCCCTGGAAGAACGCAAAGACAAAAGGAAATGATTCTAAACATTGGAATATATTGTATCACTGGCTTAAAAATATATCACACATCTAAAACCTTTATATACATACATTTGAAAGTCCGATCATTGTAGCAGGCATTGTCCGTGGACCACTGGGCCCAAATCACATGGGCAAAGCCCACACAGGATACCTGACTCCAACGGAGAGAACACTGCAGGGGCATCAGATAGCAAAACTACAGGCACCTCAGGGGGAAGGGAAGGGGGGGCACCTCAGCCAGATGAGTCCACGACGCCAGATCCACGAAGGGCCTCCATGACCACTGTTTCATCCTGGGGAGGGCAAAGCCACAGTCTCTCAAGTCTCTACAGTGGGTGGGTTGCCCACTGTACCATCCTGGGGAGTGCAAAGCCACAGTCTCTCAAGTCTCTACAGTGGGTGGCTTGCCCACTGTTCAATCCTGGGGAGTGCAAAGCCACAGTCTCTCAAGTCTCTACAGTGGGTGGGTTGCCCACTGTTACTTCCTGGGGAGTGCAAAGCCACAGTCTCTCAAGTCTCTACAGTGGGTGGCTTGCCCACTGTTACATCCTGGGGAGTGCAAAGCCACAGTCTCTCAAGTCTCTACAGTGGGTGGGTTGCCCACTGTACCATCCTGGGGAGTGCAAAGCCACAGTCTCACAAGTGGATAACAGTCTCCACTGGTTCTGGAGGGGGACTGGTGCCCAGAGTGCTTTGTGCAGCCCTGCCCGACACAGAGGCGGGCCTGCCCCTTCCGCCAATGGGCCAGCGGTGCTTGAGACGGCAGTGCACAGTGCAGCGGTGCTTGAGATGAAGGGCCTTGTTCAGCGGTGCTTGAGATGAAGGGCCATGTTCAGCGGTGCTTGAGACGGCGGTGCACAGTGCAGCGGTGCTTGAGACGGCGGCGCCCTGTTCAGCGGTGCTTGAGAAGGCGGTGCACAGTGCAGCAGTGCTTGAGATGAAGGGCCCTGTTCAGCGGTGCTTGAGACGGCGGTGCCCTGTTCAGCGGTGCTTGAGACGGCGGTGCACAGTGCAGCGGTGCTTGAGACGGCGGTGCCCTGTTCAGCGGTGCTTGAGACGGCGGTGCACAGTGCAGCGGTGCTTGAGATGAAGGGCCCTGTTCAGCGGTGCTTGAGACGGCGGTGCACAGTGCAGCGGTGCTTGAGACGGCGGTGCCCTGTTCAGCGGTGCTTGAGACGGCGGTGCCCTGTTCAGCGGTGCTTGAGACGGCGGTGCACAGTGCAGCGGGGCTTGAGACGGCAGAGCACAGTTCAGCGGTGCTTGAGACGGCGGTGCACAGTGCAGCGGTGCTTGAGACGGCAGTGCCCTGTTCAGCGGTGCTTGAGATGGCGGTGCACAGTGCAGCGGTGCTTGAGATGAAGGGCCCTGTTCAGCGGTGCTTGAGACGGCGGTGCACAGTGCAGCGGTGCTTGAGACAGCGGTGCCCTGTTCAGCGGTGCTTGAGACGGCGGTGCACAGTGCAGCGGTGCTTGAGATGAAGGGCCCTGTTCAGCAGTGCTTGAGACGGCGGTGCACAGTGCAGCTGTGCTTGAGACGGCGGTGCCCTGTTCAGCGGTGCTTGAGACGGCGGTGCACAGTGCAGCGGTGCTTGAGATGAAGGGCCCTGTTCAGCGGTGCTTGAGACGGCAGTGCACAGTGCAGCGGTGCTTGAGATGAAGGGCCCTCTTCAGCGGTGCTTGAGACGGCGGTGCCCTGTTCAGCGGTGCTTGAGACGGCGGTGCACAGTGCAGCGGGGCTTGAGACGGCGGTGCACAGTGCAGCGGTGCTTGAGACGGCGGTGCACAGTGCAGCGGTGCTTGAGACGGCGGTGCCCTGTTCAGCGGTGCTTGAGACAGCGGTGCACAGTGCAGCAGTGCTTGAGATGAAGGGCCCTGTTCAGCGGTGCTTGAGACGCCGGTGCCCTGTTCAGCCGTGCTTGAGATGAAGGGCCCTGTTCAGCGGTGCTTGAGACGGCAGTGCACAGTGCAGCGGTGCTTGAGATGAAGGGCCCTGTTCAGCGGTGCTTGAGACGGCGGTGCCCTGTTCAGCGGTGCTTGAGACGGCGGTGCACAGTGCAGCGGTGCTTGAGACGGCGGTGCTCTGTTCAGCGGTGCTTGAGACGGCGGTGCACAGTGCAGCGGGGCTTGAGACGGCAGAGCACAGTTCAGCGGTGCTTGAGACGGCGGTGCACAGTGCAGCGGTGCTTGAGACGGCGGTGCCCTGTTCAGCGGTGCTTGAGATGGCGGTGCACAGTGCAGCGGTGCTTGAGATGAAGGGCCCTGTTCAGCGGTGCTTGAGACGGCGGTGCACAGTGCAGCGGTGCTTGAGACGGCGGTGCCCTGTTCAGCGGTGCTTGAGACGGTGGTGCACAGTGCAGCGGTGCTTGAGATGAAGGGCCCTGTTCAGCAGTGCTTGAGACGGCGGTGCACGGTGCAGCGGTGCTTGAGACGGCGGTGCTTTGTTCAGCGGTGCTTGAGACGGCGGTGCACAGTGCAGCGGTGCTTGAGAGGAAGGGCCCTGTTCAGCGGTGCTTGAGACGGCAGTGCACAGTGCATCGGTGCTTGAGATGAAGGGCCCTGTTCAGCGGTGCTTGAGACGGCGGTGCCCTGTTCAGCGGTGCTTGAGACGGCGGTGCACAGTGCAGCGGGGCTTGAGACGGCGCTGCACAGTGCAGCGGTGCTTGAGACGGCGGTGCACAGTGCAGCGGTGCTTGAGACGGCGGTGCCCTGTTCAGCGGTGCTTGAGACGGCGGTGCACAGTGCAGCGGTGCTTGAGATGAAGGGCCCTGTTCAGCGGTGCTTGAGACGCCGGTGCCCTGTTCAGCGGTGCTTGAGATGAAGGGCCCTGTTCAGCGGTGCTTGAGACGGCGGTGCCCTGTTCAGCGGTGCATCGGATGAGTGTCCAGCTCAGCGGATCCGGCCATGGCATGGAGGTCATTCGCCACCTGACCTGTGGCTGGCGGTGCCTTCCTGCCCATCTGTCGTGTGGCTGGCGGGGCCCTCCTGGGCTGCAGTACCGGGCCTGTGGGTGTCCTCCTGCCCACCTGGGATGGGGCAGACGGGGCCCTCCTGGCCAGCTGGGCTGCTGGCGGACTTGTCGGGTGTGCTGCCCTTCCAAGCCTTCCCTGTTCGGCTGTGGCCCTTCCCCACCTTTGGCGGTGTGCCAGGTGGCACCACACTTCCTGCCTGAGCCATGGTCGGGATTTTGGTCCCTGGTGTCTTCGGCCTCTCGCACCGGCCACTGAGAATCTTCGGATGCTTTACCGGGGGTGGGCTGGCCGTGCCTTGGCTCCTTCCTGAACTGGCTGCCCTTGAGGGTGGGGGACTCCACAGTCCATGGCAAACTGTCATTCCATGTCCCGCTTTTGTGGTGGCTGAGGTGCTGACTGGAGTCCTATGAGATGGACAGGGTGGGGGAGTTGTAGGAAAGAGGTCAAGTTTGGAAAGGAAAACCAATTTAGGAACAGAGGGACGGGTAGGTGTAGTGGGTATGGGAGTGGAAGAAGAGGTTGTGGTTGTAGGAGTCTTCAGTCTGGTGTCTTTGGGTGCAGGTGCTTGGGCTGGATGCTGTCGTGAGGTGGATGGCTGTTGGGTGGGTGGCTGCCTGCGTTTGTGTAGCTTGGAAGAGGGGGTCACAGACACACTGGGAGAGGACACAGGGGACGTGTATATGGTAGTGGGGGTGGTGACTGCACGTGTGCGGGGGGTTCTGGTGGGTGTGCTGGTGATGGACGTAGTGGCTGAAGATGTTGTGCATGCAGGTGTGAGTGGAGACATGACAGGGAGGGAGGAGGGAGACGAAGAGGAGGGGGACACAGTGGAGGCAGTGGGTGTTGGTGTGTCTGTATGTGGATGTTGCTTGTGTGAATGCTTGTGTGATGTGTGGTGCTTATGTCTGGATGAGCTTCCCTTGGGTGTTGAGGTGTGTGCAGGCTGGTCTGATGGTGTGTCTGGGATAGGCAGAGGTACAGGTGATAGGGTATGGGTGGAGGAAGTTGGAGGGGGGAGGCTAGAGACAGGGACAATTGCTGCCATCAATGCTGAGGCCAGATTGTTGAACGATCGCTGATGGGCAGCCTGACCTGAATGAATGCCCTCCAGGTATGCATTACTCTGGTGCACCTCCCTTTCTACACCCTGGATGGCATTCAAAAGGGTAGACTGCCCAACAATGAGCGTCCTCAGGAAGTCAATGACCTCCTCACTGAGGGCAGCAGGGGTGACAGGGGCAGGGCCTGAGGTGCCTGGGGCGAAGGAGATGCCCACCTTCCTGGGTGAGCGGGCACGGGGCAAACGCTGAGGGGCTGCTGGGAGGGCAGTGCTGGTGCGCTGGGTGGCGGCTGTACCTGTTGTTGCGGGGGGCACGGATGTTGCCGCCACCACAAGAGAGCTCCCTTCAGAGGACGAGTCCGTGTCACTAATGTCTGCACGAGTCCCCGCTGTGGAGCTCCCCTCGCCCTCCGTCCCACTGGTGTACTCGGAATCCGTTGCATGGCCCTCCAGGGCCATGTGGGATGCAGCTCCCTCGTGCTCCGATGCCACTTCTCCTCCGCCTGATGATGCTAATGCACACATGAACAGGAAGACCACATAAAAGGGGGGGGAATAAAGACATGTTGAGTGCATGCATTGGCGACACAGTTGGCGGAGAGGTCAGACACAGAAGCCCCCTGCACTACGCCGCGCACTTGGGGTCCACTACTCAATCCTTGTGACATGGCCTACAAGCCTATGGACGACAACTGCACACATAGATGACACAGGGCCATGGATAACTGTACTTGGCACCCTACACTGAGAATATAACTTACATTGCTGACTAGCTAAAAAAACTTCAAACAGGGTGGTTTACATCCCCACAGGGAAGTAACCATATAGTGGATGATAAAGGGAGTAACAAATTTACTGCAGAGCTACTCTCTAATTATCACCACTTACACAATAAAGACTCAACTGGCCAAGATTAGCCTTATTGCCCTTTGTTTGGGGGGGGTTCTGTAGGAAGGTAGTCTCTTTCTTGCCTTGTTACGCCCACTTTTGGCCTGTTTGTGAGTATATGTCAGGGTATTTTTGCTGTCTCACTGGGATCCTGCGAGCCAGGGCCCAGTGCTCATACTGAAAACCCTATGTTGTCAGTGTGTTTGATATGAGTCACTGGGATCCTGCTAGTCAGGACCCCAGTGCTCTAAGTTTGTGGCCTCCATGTGTTCCCTGTGTGGTGCCTAACTGTATCACTGAGGCTCTGCTAACCAGAACCTCAGTGTTTATGCTCTCTCTGCTTTTAAAATTGTCACTGCAGGCTAGTGACTAATGTTTCCAATTCTCATTGGCACACTGGAACACCCTTATAATTCCCTTGTATAGGGTACCTAGGTGTCCAAGGTATTGGGGTTCCAGGAGATCCCTATGGGCTGCAGCATTTCTTTTGCCACCCATAGGGAGCTCAGACAATTCTTACGCAGGATTGCCACTGCAGCCTGAGTGAAATAACATCCACGTTATTTCACAGCCATTTTAAACTGCACTTAAGTAACTTATAAGTCACCTATATGTCTAACTCTCACTTAATGAAGGTTAGGTGCAAAGTTACTTAGTGCGTGGGCACCCTGGCACTAGCCAAGGTGCCCCCACCTTGTTGAGGCAAATTCCCTGGGCTTTGTGAGTGCAGGGACACCATTACATGCGTGCACTACATATAGGCCAATACCTATATGTAGCATCACCATGGTAACTCTGAACTTGGCCATGTAACATGTCTAGGATCAGGGAATTGTCACCCCAATACCATTTTGGTATTGGGGGCACAATTCCATGCATCCCCGGGTCTCTAGCACAGAACCCGGGTACTGCCAAACTTGCTTTTCGGGGTCTCCACTGCAGTTGCCAACCCCTCAGACAGGTTTCTGCCCCCCTGGGGCCTGGGCAGCCTGGTCCCAGGAAGGCAGAACAAAGAATTTCCTCAGAGCGAGGGTGTTACACCCTCTCCCTTTGGAAATAGGTGTGAAGGGCTGGGGAGGAGTAGCCTCCCCCAGCCTCTGGAAATGCTTTGATGGGCACAGATGGTGCCCTCTCTGCATAAGCCAGTCTACACCGGTTCAGGGATCCCCCAGCCCTGCTCTGGTGCAAAACTGGACAAAGGAAAGGGGAGTGACCACTCCCCTGACCAGCACCTCCCATGGGAGGTGCCCAGGGCTCCTCCAGTGTGTCCCAGACCTCTGCCATCTTGGATACAGAGGTGTTGGGGAACAATGGACAGCTTTGAATGGCCAGTTCCAGCAGGTGACGTCAGAGACCCCTCCTGAGAGGTGCTTACCTTTCTCAGTAGCCAATTCTCCTCTGAGGGCTATTTAGGGTCTCTCCTCTGGGCTATTCCTCAGATAACGATTGCAAGAGCTCACCAGAGTTCCTCTGCACTTCCCTCTTCGACTTCTGCCAAGGATCGACTTTTGACTGCTCCAGGATGCCTGCAAAACCGCAACAAAGTAGCAAGACGAATTCCAGCAACATTGTAGCGCCTCATCCTGCCGGCTTTCTCGACTGTTTCCTGGTGGTGCATGCTCTGAGGGCTGTCTGCCTTCACCCTGCACTGGAAGCCAAGAAGAAATCTCCCGTGGGTCAACGGAAAATTGCCCCTGCTAATGCAGGCACCAAACTTCTGCATCACCGGTCCTCTCGGTCCCCTCTCATCCTGAGGAGCGTGGTCCCTGGAACACAGGAGCTGGGTCCAAGTTTCTCCCACAGTCCAGTTGCCATTCTGTCCAAATTTGGTGGAGGTAAGTCCTTGCCTCCCCACAGCAGACAGTAATCCTGTGTACTGTGTAATCTGCAGCTGTTCAGGCTTCTGTGCACTTTTCCAAGACTTCCTTTGTGCACAGCCTAGCCTGGGTCACCAGCACTCCGTCCTGCATCCGACGTCGTGGGACCCTCCTTTGTGACTCTGAGTCGACCGCTGTCCTCAGATCTTCTGAGTGCCAGTTCCGGTACTTCTGTGGATGCTGCCTGCTTCTGTGAGGGCTCTCTGAGTTGCTGTGCACGCCCTCTGTCTCCTCCTCCAAGGGGCAACTTCCTGGTCCTTCCTGGGCACCACCAGCACCCAAAATCCTCAACCACAACTCTTGCAGCGAGCAAGGCTTGTTTACACTATTTCTGCTTGGAAACAATTCTGCGTCCTCCAGCACGCCGTGGGACATCTTCTGACCAAAGGAGAAGTTCCTGGCACCTTCTGTTGTTGCAGAATCTTTGGCTTCTTCCACCCACAGGCAGCCCTTTTTGCACCTTCATCAGGGGGTTAGTGGGCTCCTGCCCCCCCAGACACTTGCGTGACTCTTGGACTTGGTCCCCTTCCTTTCCATGTCCTCAGGTCCAGGAATCTGTCTTCAGTGTTGTGCTGGCAGTTGTTGTTCTTGTAGAATCTCCTAGCTCGACTATACTGTCTCTCTGGGGTAGTAGGGTAACTTTACTCCTACTTTTCAGGGTCTTGGGGTTGGGTATCTTGGACACCCTTAGTGTTTTCTAACAGTCCCAGTGACCCTCTACAACCTACCAGGCCAGCCTTCAACACTAGACATTATTATTTGTGCTTTTATTGTACGTTTCCTGGATCATAATATACTAGGTATATATCACATTTACTGCGAGTCCTCTGCTATTTCTTCATACACTACTGTCTATTAATTCTGGCTGGTAGTGATTTCAATTCTACATTTCCAGCAGGTCATTTCAAATATTTCCAATAGGTGTTTAAATGGGATCCAGAAGAACTTTGTTTGATGCAAGGATGACTGAGAAGAAAAGCTCTGAGTAACAGAAAGTATGCCTGCGCTTACTCTTCCAATTGATGACAGTTCACATAAAATACATGCAGTCCTGTGTGCTTTATTCCTTGTTAGTATGCCTCGATTTCTGTACTCATAAATGTTTACATATTGTTTTATTGTTTCCAATTTATAAAATTCCCCCCAAAAATGTGTAAAAAATGTAGGACGATATCAGATTGTTAAATCCTACTCAGGCATAGTTTTAGCTGTGGTAAAAAAAAATGTATGAGTGGCCATGATGAAATGGCTTCCTTAAAAAAGAAAAGGCATTTCAACATGGCCGACATGCCCACATGTTTGCACATGCTTAGGTGGCCATTTTTTTCTTTTGTAACAAAGAAAAAACATTTCTAGACGGCTAAAAATGGTTGCATATAAGTGTGCATGGGTAGTGACAGAATGGCGGCCATTTTGGAATATTTATTGAAAGCATAATTTGCTGATTTATGAATGGTTACAGCATTTTTGAATGGTTTGTTAAAAGAAAAACAGAAAAGAAAGTATGCATTGATGCCACTCAAACCAAAAACAAAAAATAAGTGGCCTGGTAACAGTGCACAGCTGCTGGACCCTCACAGAAATAACAAGCATTTGCAATGCAAAGGGTCTCGCATTTGTTCGAGTTAGAGCTATTAGCGTTGTAAACTCCTTGCCACACTTTTCTTGCCACACAAATTAAAAGAAAAAAAACAAGCATGATTGCGCTATGTAAAACCCAGCGATCACGCTGCAAGGAAAATTAATAGATAATAAATAGATAAATAGATAAAGTATTCTGGAGTTGGCTCGTGCACTCAAGGAAGGCTAAACACAGGAAAAGGCATAATGTATCCATGCCTTTCACTAATGAAATCAAGCGGATTTTAAAAGGCAAGCACATGAACCAATGAAAGTGACAGGCGTGGCATGGGCCTGATTAACCCCTTCGCTGCCAGGCCTTTTCCCCCTCCTGTGCCGAGCCTTTTTTTGGCTACTTGGAGCAGTTCGCGCTTAGGCCCTCATAACTTTTTGTTCACGTAAGCTACCCACGCCAAATTTGCGTCCTTTTTTTCCAACATCCTAGGGATTCTAGAGGTACCCAGACTTTGTGGGTTCCCCAGAAGGAGGCCAAGAAATTAGCCAAAAAACAGTGAAAATTTCGTTTTTTTTAAAAAAATTGGAAAAATGGGCTGCAGAAGAAGGCGTGTGGTTTTTTCCCTGAAAAGGGCATCAACAAAGGGTTTGCGGTGATAAAATCACGAGCTACCCAGCTTTTAGGAACAGGCAGACTTGAATCAGAAAACCCAATTTTTCAACACAATTTTGGCATTTTACTGGGACATACCCCATTTTTATGATTTTTTGTGCTTTCAGCCTCCTTCCAGTCAGTGACAGAAATGGGCATGAAACCAATGCTGGATCCCAGAAACCGCAACATTTCTGAAAAGTAGACAAAATTCTGAATTCAGCAAGGGGTAATTTGTGTAGATCCTACAAGGGTTTCCTACAGAAAATAACAACTGAAAAAGAAAAATATTGAAATTTAGGTGAAATAAACATCAATTTTTCTCTAAGTTTTACTCTGTAACTTTTTCCTGTAATGTCAGATTTTCAAAAGCAATATACCGTTACGTCTGCTGGACTCTTCTGGTTGCGGGGATATATAGGGCTTGTAGGTTCATCAAGAACTCTAGGTACCCAGAGCCAATAAATGACCTGCACCCTGCAGTGGGTTTTCATTTTATGCCGGGTATACAGCAATTCATTTGCTGAAATATAAAGAGTAAAAAATAGCTATCAAGAAAACCTTTGTATTTCCAAAATGGGCACAAGATAAGGTGTTGAGAAGCAGTTGTTATTTGCACATCTCTGAATTCCGGGGTGCCCATACTAGCATGTGAATTACAGGGCATTTCTCAAATAGACGTCTTTTTTACACACTGTCTTACATTTGGAAGGGAAAAATGTAGAGAAAGACAAGGGGCAATAACACTTGTTTTGCTATTCTATGTTCCCCCAAGTCTCCCGATAAAAATGATACCTCACTTGTGTGGGTAGGCCTAGCGCCCGCGATAGGATATGCCCCAAAACACAACGTGGACACATCACAGAAAACAGACCTGTTTTTAGCAAAGTGCCTACCTGTGGATTTTGGCCTGTAGCTCAGCCGCCACCTAGGGAAACTTACCAAACCTGTGCATTTCTGAAAACTAGAGACCTAGGGGAATCCAAGATGGGGTGACTTGTGTGGCTGGGACCAGGTTCTGTTACCCAGAATCCTTTCCAAACCTCAAAATTTGGCTAAAAAAACACATGTTTCTCACATTTCTGTGGCAGAAAGTTCTAGAATCTGAGAGGAGCCACAAATTTCCTTCCACCCAGCATTCCCCCACGTCTCCCGATAAAAATGATACCTCACTTGTGTGGGTAGGCCTAGCGCCCGCGACAGGAAACGCCCCAAAGCGCAACGTGGACACAGCCAAATTTTTGAAGGAAAACAGAGGTGTTTTTTGCAAAGTGCCTACCTGTAGATTTTGGCCTGTAGCTCAGCCGCACCTAGGGAAACCTACCAAACCTGTGCATTTCTGAAAACTAGAGACCTAGGGGAATCCAAGATGGGGTGACTTGTGTGGCTCGGACCAGGTTCTGTTACCCAGAATCCTTTGCAAACCTCAAAATTTGGCTAAAAAAACACATGTTCCTCACATTTCTGTGGCAGAAAGTTCTAGAATCTGAGAGGAGCCACAAATTTCCTTCCACCCAGCGTTCCTCCACGTCTCCCGATAAAAATGATACCTCACTTGTGTGGGTAGGCCTAGCGCCTGCGACAGGAAACGCCCCAAATCGCAACGTGGACACAGCCAAATTTTTGAAGGAAAACAGAGGTGTTTTTTGCAAAGTGCCTACCAGTAGATTTTGGCCTGTAGCTCAGCCGCCACCTATGGAAACCTACCAAACCTGTGCATTTCTGAAAACTAGAGACCTAGGGGAATCCAAGATGGGGTGACTTGTGTGGCTCGGACCAGGTTCTGTTACCCAGAATCCCTTGCAAACCTCAAAATTTGGCTAAAAAAACACATGTTCCTCACATTTCTGTGGCAGAAAGTTCTAGAATCTGAGAGGAGCCACAAATTTCCTTCCACCCAGCGTTCCCCCACGTCTCCCGATAAAAATGATACCTCACTTGTGTGGGTAGGCCTAGCGCCCGCGACAGGAAACACCCCAAAGCCCAACGTGGACACAGCCAAATTTGTGAAGGAAAACAGAGGTGTTTTTTGCAAAGTGCCTACCTGTAGATTTTGGCCTGTAGTTCAGCCGCCACCTAGGGAAACCTACCAAACCTGTGCATTTCTGAAAACTAGAGACCTAGGGGAATCCAAGATGGGTGACTTGTGTGTCTCGGACCAGGTTCTGTTACCCAGAATCCTTCGCAAACCTCAAAATTTGGCTAAAAAAACACATGTTCCTCACATTTCTGTGGCAGAAAGTTCTAGAATCTGAGAGGAGCCACAAATTTCCTTCCACCCAGCGTTCCCCCACGTCTCCCGATAAAAATGATACCTCACTTGTGTGGGTAGGCCTAGCGCCCGCGACAGGAAACGCCCCAAAGCGCAACGTGGACACAGCCAAATTTTTGAAGGAAAACAGAGGTGTTTTTTGCAAAGTGCCTACCTGTAGATTTTGGCCTGTAGCTCAGCCGCCACCTACGGAAACCTACCAAACCTGTGCATTTCTGCAAACTAGAGACCTAGGGGAATCCAAGATGGGGTGACTTGTGTGGCTCGGACCAGGTTCTGTTACCCAGAATCCTTCGCAAACCTCAAAATTTGGCTAAAAAAACACATGTTCCTGACATTTCTGTGGCAGAAAGTTCTAGAATCTGAGAGGAGCCACAAATTTCCTTCCACCCAGCGTTCCCCCACATCTCCCGATAAAAATGATACCTCACTTGTGTGGGTAGGCGTAGCGCCTGCGACAGGAAACGCCCCAAAGCGCAACGTGGACACAGCCAAATTTTTGAAGGAAAACAGAGGTGTTTTTTGCAAAGTGCCTACCTGTAGATTTTGGCCTGTAGCTCAGCCGCCACCTAGGGAAACTTACCAAACCTGTGCATTTCTGAAAACTAGAGACCTAGGGGAATCCAAGATGGGGTGACTTGTGTGGCTCGGACCAGGTTCTGTTATCCAGAATCCTTCGCAAACCTCAAAATTTGGCTAAAAAAACACATGTTCCTCACATTTCTGTGGCAGAAAGTTCTAGAATCTGAGAGGAGCCACAAATGTCCTTCCACCCAGCGTTCCCCCACGTCTCCCTATAAAAATGATACCTCACTTGTGTGGGTAGGCCTAGCGCCTGCGACAGGCAACGCCCCAAAGCGCAACGTGGACACAGCCAAATTTTTTAAGGAAAACAGAGGTGTTTTTTGCAAAGTGCCTACCAGTAGATTTTGGCCTGTAGCTCAGCCGCCACCTATGGAAACCTACCAAACCTGTGCATTTCTGAAAACTAGAGACCTAGGGGAATCCAAGATGGGGTGACTTGTGTGGCTCGGACCAGGTTCTGTTACCCAGAATCCTTTGCAAACCTCAAAATTTGGCTAAAAAAACACATGTTCCTCACATTTCTGTGGCAGAAAGTTCTAGAATCTGAGAGGAGCCACAAATTTCCTTCCACCCAGCGTTCCCCCACGTCTCCCGATAAAAATGATACCTCACTTGTGTGGGTAGGCCTAGCGCCCGCGACAGGAAACACCCCAAAGCGCAACGTGGACACAGCCAAATTTGTGAAGGAAAACAGAGGTGTTTTTTGCAAAGTGCCTACCTGTAGATTTTGGCCTGTAGCTCAGCCGCCACCTAGGGAAACCTACCAAACCTGTGCATTTCTGACAACTAGAGACCTAGGGGAATCCAAGATGGGGTGACTTGTGTGTCTCGGACCAGGTTCTGTTACCCAGAATCCTTCGCAAACCTCAAAATTTGGCTAAAAAAACACATGTTCCTCACATTTCTGTGGCAGAAAGTTCTAGAATCTGAGAGGAGCCACAAATTTCCTTCCACCCAGCGTTCCCCCACGTCTCCCGATAAAAATGATACCTCACTTGTGTGGGTAGGCCTAGCGCCCGCGACAGGAAACGCCCCAAAGCGCAACGTGGACACAGCCAAATTTTTGAAGGAAAACAGAGGTGTTTTTTGCAAAGTGCCTACCTGTAGATTTTGGCCTGTAGCGCAGCCGCCACCTACGGAAACCTACCAAACCTGTGCATTTCTGCAAACTAGAGACCTAGGGGAATCCAAGATGGGGTGACTTGTGTGGCTCGGACCAGGTTCTGTTACCCAGAATCCTTCGCAAACCTCAAAATTTGGCTAAAAAAACACATGTTCCTCACATTTCTGTGGCAGAAAGTTCTAGAATCTGAGAGGAGCCACAAATTTCCTTCCACCCAGCGCTCCCCCACATCTCCCGATAAAAATGATACCTCACTTGTGTGGGTAGGCGTAGCGCCTGCGACAGGAAACGCCCCAAAGCGCAACGTGGACACAGCCAAATTTTTGAAGGAAAACAGAGGTGTTTTTTGCAAAGTGCCTACCTGTAGATTTTGGCCTGTAGCTCAGCCGCCACCTAGGGAAACCTACCAAACCTGTGCATTTCTGAAAACTAGAGACCTAGGGGAATCCAAGATGGGGTGACTTGTGTGGCTCGGACCAGGTTCTGTTATCCAGAATCCTTCGCAAACCTCAAAATTTGGCTAAAAAAACACATGTTCCTCACATTTCTGTGGCAGAAAGTTCTAGAATCTGAGAGGAGCCACAAATTTCCTTCCACCCAGCGTTCCCCCACGTCTCCCTATAAAAATGATACCTCACTTGTGTGGGTAGGCCTAGCGCCCGCGACAGGCAACGCCCCAAAGCGCAACGTGGACACAGCCAAATTTTTGAAGGAAAACAGAGGTGTTTTTTGCAAAGTGCCTACCTGTAGATTTTGGCCTGTAGCTCAGCCGCCACCTAGGGAAACCTACCAAACCTGTGCATTTCTGAAAACTAGAGACCTAGGGGAATCCAAGATGGGGTGACTTGTGTGGCTGGGACCAGGTTCTGTTACCCAGAATCCTTTGCAAACCTCAAAATTTGGCTAAATAACACATGTTCCTCACCTTTCTGTGGCAGAAAGTTCTGGAATCTGAGAGGAGCCACAAATTTCCTTCCACCCTTCCCCTAAGTCTCTCCATAAAAATGGTACCTCACTTGTGTGGGTAGGCCTAGCGCCCACGAAAGGAAATGGCCCAAAACACAACGTGGACACAACATATTTTTTCACAGAAAACAGAGGTGTTTTTTGCAAAGTGCCTACCTATGGATTTTGGCCTCTAGCTCAACCGGCCCCGGGGGGGGGGGGGAAATGCCCTAAAATAAATTTAACCCCCCCCAAACCCCCCCTGCCCAGGAGTGACCCTTGCCTACGGGGTCACTCCCCCTGCGTGACATTGGCGCCAAAAAACAAATCCCCGGTGCCTAGTGGTTTCTGCCCCCCTGGGGCAGATTGACCTAAAATCGACCAATCTGCCCCCAAGGGGGGCAGAAATGGTCTAAATACAGTTTGCCCCCCAGGGGAGCGACCCTTGCCTGATGGGTCGCTCCCCATCTCTAAAAAAACAAACATACAAAAAAAAAACACAAAAAAAATTTGTCCTGGCGCCTAGAGGTTTCTGCACCCCCCTGGTTGCAGATCGGCCTAATAATAGGCGATCTGCCCCCAGGGGGGGCAGAAATGGCCTAAAATAAATTTGCATCCCCAACCCCCACCCCCCCACCAGGAGCGACCCTCGCCTACGGGGTCACTCTCCCTGCGTGACATTGACGCCAAAAAACAAATCCCCGGTGCCTAGTGGTTTCTGCCCCCTTGGGGCAGATTGACCTAAAATCTACCAATCTGCCCCCAAGGGGGGCAGAAATGGTCTAAACACAATTTGCCCCCCAGGGGAGCAACCCTTACCTGATGGGTCGCTCCCCATCTCTAAAAAAACAAATAAACAAAAACAAAAACACCAAAAAAAAATTGCCCTGGCGCCTAGAGGTTTCTGCCCCCCCTGAGGGTAGATCGGCCTAATACCAATAGGTAATTTTGCCCCCCCCTACCTCCCCCCCCAGGGAGCGACCCTTGCCTACAAGGTCGCTCCCCTTGCATGACGGCGCAAAAAAAAGATCCCTGGTGCCTAGTGGTTTCTGCCCCCCTTGGGGGCAGATTGACCTCAAATCGGCCAATCTGCCCCCAAAGCGGGCAGAAATGGCCTAAATACATTTTGCCCCTCCAGGGGAGCCACCCTTGTCCAAGGGGTCGCTCCCCATCTGTAAAACAAAAAAACAAAAAAATCCCTGGTGCCTAGTGGTTTCTGCCCCCCTTGGGGGCAGATCAGCCGAATCAAAATAGGCTGATCTACCCCCCAGGGGGGCAGAAATGGCCTAAAATAATCTCCCCCCCCAGGGAGCGACCCTTGCCTTAGGGGTCGCTCCCCTTGCGTGAAGTTCACGCAAAAAAAAAAAACTCCCTGGCGTCTAATGGTTTCTGCCCCCCTTGGGGGCAGATTGGCCTCATCAAAATAGGCCAATCTGCCCCCAAGAGGGGCAGAAATGGCCTAAATATAATTTGCCCCGTAGGGGAGCGACCCTTGCCTAAGGGGTCGCTCCCCACCTAAAAAAAAAAGAAAACATAACAAAAAGAAAAAAAAAAGAAATGATCCCTGGTGCCTAGAGGTTTCTGCCCCCCCTGGGGGCAGAAAAGGCATTCCCAAAAAAATGCCCCCCCTGGGAGCGACCCTTGCCCAAGGGGTCGCTCCCGTTGCGTAAAATTCGCGGAAAAAAAAACTCCCTGGTGTCTCATGGCTTCTGCCCCCCTTGGGGGCAGATTGGCCTCATCAAAATAGGCCAATCTACCCCCAAGGGTGGCAGAAATGGCCTAAATATAATTTGCCCCCCAGGGGAGCGACCCTTGCCTAAGGGGTCGCTCCCCACCTAAAAAAAAAAGAAAACATAACAAAAAGAAAAAAAAAAAGAAATGATCCCTGGTGCCTAGAGGTTTCTGCACCCCCCTGGGGGCAGAAAAGGCCTTCCCAAAAAAATGCCCCCCCTGAGAGCGACCCTTGCCCAAGGGGTCGCTCCCGTTGCGTAAAATTCGCAAAAATAAAAAAAAAAACTGGTGTCTAATGGTTTCTGCCCCCCTTGGGGGCAGATTGGCCTCATCAAAATAGGCCAATCTGCCCCCAAGGGGGCAGAAATGGCCTAAATATATATTGCCCCCTAGGGGAGCGACCCTTGCCTAAGGGGTCGCTCCCCACCTAAAAAAAAAGAAAACATCACAAACAAAAAAGAAAAAAAAAAAAAGCTCCCTGGTGCCTAGAGGTTTCTGCCCCCCCTGGGGGCAGAGAAGCCTAATAATAGGCCAATCTGCCCCCAGGGGGGGCAGAAAAGGCCTTCCTAAAAAAATGCCCCCCCTGGGAGCGACCCTTGCCCAAGGGGTCGCTCCCTTTTGACAGTTTCATTCTTCATAAAAAAAAAAAAAAATCCCTGGTGTCTAGTGGGGTTTCAAAAGCCGGATTGCAAGCAATCTGGCTTTTGAAACCCTGTGAGAGACTTCAAAGGGAAGGAAATACATTTCCTTCCCTTTGAAGCCTCTCGGGGCCTCCCCCATGGGATTGAAAGAGAAATGCAAAAGCATTTCTCTTTCAATCGCGCTGGAAGCAGAGGGGGAGACCCTGTGACTAATCAGCGCGCGCTCGCGCGCTGACGTCACAGGGGGGGTTGGGGGGGTCGGGGTGGGAGGGGAAGGGCTTCCCCTTCCATCCCTGACTTTTGGGGGGTGGGGGAAAGCACACAGAGGGAGCGAGAGCGCTCCCTCTGGGCTGTGTGCCGAGGACGTAGTGGTTACGTCCTCGGCACAGCAGCACTGTGCCGCAGGACGTAACCACTACGTCCGCGGCACAGAAGGGGTTAAAAGCCCAAAGAGAGATCACAACGGGGAGAGGGTGCTTGTGTGCTCGTCCCTAATAAAACAAGAGGTATGGTTGAGAAGGGGTGGGAGCAATAAACAAGTGTCCCAGAACCAATGTGCTCTACATTTCTCATGCACAATTATTAAGCCAATGTTAAAAAGCTATAAAAACCATTGCAGCAGGGAGCAGTGGGGAACACAGATGAGCTGGCTGGAGGTGGGGAGGTGCTGGAGAGTGGACCGAGGTCGGGAAGAAAGGGGAAAGTCATGTGCATCCAAAGAGTACAGAATGACTAATACAAAAATAGTTCACTTGTATCAGCAGTGTAGAATACTTATCCATTTAAAACAGGTGTGAAACCTTGCACGAGGAGTTGTACAAAAAAAGAACAAGGAGATAAACCAAGGAATCGGGAGCATCAGATGACGTAGACACTAAGGGGGTCATTCTGACCTCGGCGGTAAAAGCCGCTTACCGCCGGTCAGAAGACCGCCACAATACCGCCGCGGCCGCGGTCAGCCGCCACGGTCATTCTGACCCACAACTGCCAAACCTCCAAAAATCCGACCGCCATTGCATTCCGCCACATCAGCGGCCCGCGATAAACTGGAGATGACCAAACCTCCACCGCCACGCCAACAGAAATACGCCCATGCCATTACGATCCACAAATCCACGCGGTGGTCTTTCAAACGCGGTAGTCTATTGGCGGGTCACACCGCCGCGGTCAAAATACCCACACCTTTACAAAACACTACCACATTGGACAATTTGAAATACACACACCTGATACACATACAAACAACACTCCCACACATCCAATACAATATAAAACACACACCCACATCACCCACAAACCCCTACGACCAAAAATCCGAGACGAAGGAGAGAGAGACACATCAGAGAATAGAGAGCCAGACACACAGAGGCACACTACAACACCACACACACCACATAGTAGCACAAAGCACCACACACCAACACACTCATCACCACATACACCACCCCACACCTCATTCACACCACCCCATGGCACCACAAAGACACCCACGCTTCACGGACCAAGAACTCAGGGTGATGGTGGAGGAAATCCTAAGAGTGGAACCCCAGCTCTTCGGCTCGCAGGTGCAGCACACCACCATAGCAAGGAAGGCGGAGCTATGGCAGCGGATCGTGGACAGGGTCAACGCGGCGGGACAGCATCCCAGAAATAGGGACGACATCCGCAAACGATGGAACGACCTACGGGGGAAGGTGCGCTCGATGGTGTCGCGACACAACATCGCGGTGCAGAAGACTGGCGGAGGACCCCCACCCACCCCACCAGAATTCACATCATGGGAGCAAGAAGTATTAAACATCCTGCATCCTGAGGGCCTCGCTGGAGTACACGGAGGAATGGACTCTGGTAAGTCCTATCTCATATACTTCATCCCCCCCACCCCACCAGCATGCCAACCCACACCCCCACCCTCACCCCCAACCCACCATCACACATCATCACTGAGAGTGTATCCCTAGCACAACCCACCCAACCCCTCACCAACCCTTGCATGCCACCACAAACATTGGACACCCATTACCTAAGCATGACCACTGCACATACCCATCCCCCCCACAAACCACCCTCACAACACCACCCACAAGGGAATGCCTGCACTGGGGGACAAGGGCACCCATAATTCGCACGCTTTTTCACACACAGAAACAATAACCATACTCTCTCACCCCATGCAGGACCCAAACGCCAACACACCGGTCAGGAGGGTCCTCAAATGTCCATCCCACCCCCGGAACAGGCCCCCAGTGAGGACAGCAGCTCTGGCGACCTGGAACCTGATGACCAGCCCGGACCATCGGGGACCTCTGGGCAGTGGGTTCCCCAAACACAGACACAGGCCACAGCAGACCCAAACCCCCCTGGGAACAACAGCACAGCTCCCACCCAGCGGGCCCATGCCTCTGTCTCTAGGACAGGTCAAGCAGCGGTGTGTCTGCCACTACAGGGCACCCAGACTAACCCAACACCCCAACAACAATAGGGACCTGGGGGCAGTGGTAGTGGGCACACCGTCCAGGGGACAGAGGCCCAGGCAAACAGGGCAACTCGGAGGGCTGCCGTGCGACAGGCGGGGGGGGAGGCGAGGCCCAGGGAACCCACTCTCCAAGAGGCCCTCACTACCATCATGGGAGCATACCACCACTCCCAAGAGACGATGGCGACGGTACTGGCCAGGTTCACCGAGATACAGGCACAGCAGGAAGAACGCTACATGGGGTTCAGCAACCAACTCACCACCATCGCTACCGCCATGGGGAGCATGGTCCAGGCCCTCAACAGGATAGAAGACACGTTGCGGGACCATGTGGCACCACACAGGGCCACTGTCACTAGCCAGGAACAGCCTACCACCTCCGCCGGCGCTAGTGGACAGGAGGCCCACACACAACGACAGGCCACAAGAACCCCACCTCCTGCTGAAGAACAACCACCCCGCAAGAGGAGCCTAAGACCCAAAAAAAAACCAGAGTAGGATGCCAAGACCACCGCCAGCATGAGATACCCCCAGAAGTCATCCCACTGTCCCACATTGCCACCCTGTCCAAACTCAAACAGCCCCTGCTCCGTCCTTCCACAGGCATATGGACAATAGACCTGTCAGACTGAGAACTGGACTCTGCCATGGACATCACTCCACCCCCACCCATCACCGTCATCATATAATGTACCATTATCTGAGCACACAAAATAAAACAATTATTGCACAGAAAACCGTTTGGAGTCATGCTGTATTCTCAAAAAATCGTACAACACATAACAGTTCACAATATGTGATGTCAGTTAGTGATGACAACATACCAATGTCAATACGCTGTAGTACATGGCCAAACCAAGCAGAAGTCGGGCTATGAGTCATTAAGCACTGAGAAGGGAAGGGAAAAAGAATATGTTATTTAAAAGAGCTGGGGGGAAATACATAAAGTTGAGATGCATGAGGCTCTAAGTAACTGGGAAATGGCGTGGCTGAATCTTACCTGTGTGCTACTGAAAATACTGTTGTATGACAGCTTCCCTGTTGTCTGTTTCCTCACCGTCGTCTTCCTCCTCTTCACTCTCCACAGGCTCCACGGCTTCTACGACACCACCATCTGGACCATCCTCCTGCAGGAAAGGCACCTGGCGTCGCAAAGCCAGGTTGTGAAGCATACAGCAGGCCACGATGATGTGGCACACCTTCTTTGGTGAGTACATTAGGGATCCACCTGTCATATGCAGGCACCTAAACCTGGCCTTCAGGAGGCCGAAGGTCCTTTCAATGACCCTCCTAGTACGCCCATGGGCCTCATTGTACCGTTCCTCACTGGGGTCAATAGCCACGGCAGGTTGGGGTAACCAGAGTCACCGATTAGCCACACACGCTGTCTCTGTAGCTGTTCCATCACATAGGGGACGCTGCTATTACGCATAACATACGCGTCATGCACTGACCGAGGGAACTTGGCATTTACATGGGAGATGTACTGGTCTGCCAAACAGACAACCTGCACATTCATAGAATGGTAATTTTTCCGATTTCTGTACACCTGTTCATCGTCATTTGGGGGTACTAATGCCACATGGGTCCCATCAATGGCACCAATGATGTTGGGGATATGTCCAAGGGCATAGAAATCACCCTTCACTGTGGCCAAATCAGCCTCTTCTGGGAATATGATGTAGCTCCTCATGAGTTTCATCAGGGCAGACAACACTCTGGACAGAATCTTTGAAAACATAGGCTGAGACATTCCAGATGACATGGCCACTGTTGTCTGGAATGAGCCACTTGCAAAGAAATGGAGGACTGATAGAACCTGCACTAGAGGGGGAATCCCTGTGGGTTGGCGGATGGGTGACATCAGGTCTGGCTCCAGCTGGGCACACAGTTCATGTATAGTGGCTCGGTCAAGTCGGTATCGGAGTATTATATGGCGTTCTTCCATTGTCGACAGGTCAACCAGCGGCCGGTACACGGGAGGATTCCTCCTTCTCCTCGCAAGTCCCTGCGGACGGTGCCTAGGAAGGACAACATGGAGCACTGAGTCAATCAACTCACAGGTACGTACAACACAGCTTGCACAGTACACGAAAATGTTTTGACTGCTATGTTTGTATGTGTGCAAATGCAAGGCCTAGGCCTGTGTGATGCAGTAGAATTTAAGCCATGTGGGCCCTTGAAATGGCGGCTGCCTGACCTCTAAACTGGGACAATGGGATGTGAGGTCAATGCGCTGGCGTGGCACACCGTGGCGGTAGGCGGTCAAAGACCGCTGTACGAAGTCGCATTGGTTAACATTGAACCCTATGGGATTCAGGAGCCAATGACGATGTGCGGCGGGGGTCGCGGTACGCACCGCCGCGGTACGCACCGCCGCGGGCGTGACTGCCATTTTCTATCTGATTAATCACTCGAGACCTGATCATCCACAGGAGAGGACCTAAACTGCAAGTGCTGCTGTGAACTCGGTCTGGAAGTGACAATGGCTGCTGCGACTGGGGAAAGGGCCCCTGCCTTCACGTCTGAAGAGTTGGAGAAACTCGTGGACGGGGTCCTCCCCCAGTATGCGCTACTCTACGGTCCTCCAGACCAACAGGTGAGTACACTGAGTGCACATTGAATGGGTAATGCCTGTGTGGAGTGGGGTGGCTGTCAGTTGGTGGGGTGGGGAGAAAATGAGGAATGCAACGCACGACTGATGAAAGTATGGGCCACATGGCAAGGGTGGGGAGGGGGGGCATGTACTCCAAACATGCAGAAATGTGACGTTTTCTCTTTCCCACCCTGTACATGTCAAACAGGTGAGCGCCCATCAGAAAATCGATATTTGGCGTGCCATCGCCAAGGAAGTCCGGGCCCTGGGGGTCTACACCAGACGGGGCACCCACTGTCGGAAGAGGTGGGAGGACATCCGCCGCGGAACCCGAAAGACCGCCGAGTCACTGCTGGGGATGGCCTCCCGACCTAGGAGGGGTGCCAGTCGTACCCTGACCCCCCTGATGTCCCGGATCCTGGCGGTGGCCTACCCTGATTTGGATGGGCGCTTGAGGACATCACAGCAGACACAAGGGGGTGAGTATCAGCACATTCTCCTATCTATACGCGCAGTGGAGGCGTCTGGGTGGGGGAGGAGGGCTGTGGGTGACAGTAGGCCAGGGCGCTTTCTGTAGTGTAGTCCCCTCCCTTAGACATGGCCCTGTGCCCCCGCCCACCACCTCTGTAGGGTGCCAAGTGCAGCTATCCATGGTCCAACATCACCCATGAGCACGTCTGTTGTCCCTAGACCTGTTGGCCTAGTCAGAAGTACAGAGTAGTGTACCCCAAGTTCGCGGCTTAGTGCATGAGGCACCTGTGTCTGTCCTCTCCGCCAAGGCTATTGACAAGGCATGCACTCAACTTTGTTTTCTTTCTCCCCCCACCCTTATTCTTTGTTTCTTGTGCATTAGCATCATCAGGCGGAGGAGAATTGGTGTCGGAGCACGAGGGAGCTGCAGGTCACCAGGCCCCGGTGGGCACTGACACAGACACCGAGGGCACCAGTGATCCGGAGGGCGAGGGGAGCACCACAACGGGGGCCGGTGGAGACACCAGCGACAGGGACACGTCCTCGTTTGGGAGCTCCCTAGTGGGGGCAGCAACATCTGTGCCCCCAGCAACAACAGGTACAGCCGCCACCCAGCGCACCAGCACCGCCCTCTCAGCAGCCCCTCAGTCTTCGCTCCGTGCCCGTTCGCCCAGGAAGGCGCGCGTCTCCTTCGCCCCAGGCACCTCAGCCCCTGCCTCTGTTACCCCTGCTGCCCTCAGTGCGGAGCTCCTTGACCTCGTGAGGATGCTCATTGTTGGGCAGACTACCCTTTTGAATGCCATCCAGGGGGTGCAAAGGGAGGTGCAACAGAGCAATGCCTTCCTGGAGGGCATTCATTCGGGTCAGGCTGCCCATCAACGAGCTTTCACTTCTCTGGCCTCAGCACTGATGGCAGCCATTGTCCCTGTCTCCAGTCTCCCTCTTCTAACTGCCTCCAGCCTTTCTCTCTCTCCTGTTCCTCAGCCTATCCCATCCACACCATCTGACCAGCCTGCACACACCTCAACAACCAAAGGCCAGCTCATCCAAACATAAGCACCACAGAACACACAAGCATTCACCCAAGCAACACCCAGTTGCAGACATACCATCAGTCACTGCCACCTCTGTGTCCCCCTCCTCCTCGTCTCCCTCCTCCCTCCCTGTGACGTCTACACTCACACCTGCATGCACACCAACATCAGCCAGTTCTTCCATCACCAGCACACCCTCCACTACAGTCCTCACACGTGCAGTCACCACCCCCACTGCCATGTACACGTCCCCTGTGTGCTCTCCCACTGTGTCTGTCACCCCCTCTTCCAAGACACATAAACGCAGGCAGACACCCAAACAACAGCCAACCACCTCACGACAGCCTACGTCTCAGTCACCTGCACCCAAGGACAGCACACCTGACTCTCCTACAACCACATCCTCTTCCTCCACTTCTATCTCCACTACTCCTACCCTTTACCCTGGTCCAAAGAAATATTACCTCACAAATGTTGACCTCTTTCCCTCCCTGACCCACCCCCTCCATCTGGGAAAAGTCCCTAAGGCACCTCAGCCACCACCAGCCCAGCTTCCAAGGTACAAGTGGTGCATGGAATATGGAGTCCACCCTTTGGCGGCAGTGACACTTCACTGAGCAGCAAGGGGACTGGCAGCCCCCCCCCAGGCAAGAGGACCCGGAAAGTGAAGGGCCGCCGTGAGCGGACTGAGACGGCTGCCCCCAAGGAGGTGACTCAGGCCACTTCACCTGCCACAACAGCCAGGGGAGGCAAGGGCCCGAGAGCCCCATCTAAGGAGCAGAAGGGCAGCAGGGCGGAGAGGCCAGCCAGCAGGAGCGCGGAGCAGGAGGGCCCCACACGCCCCATCCCGGCTGCAAGGGACGACACCAAAGGGCCCAGGACTCCGTCTCCGAAGGGGCCTGACACTGCACGTTCGGAGGGCGAGTGAGCAGGTTGTCCAGGCCAGGTCTGACTCCCTACACTGACTGGAAGAGCACCGCTGAACAGGGCCCCGCCGTGCAGAAGAGCACCGCTGAAGAGGGCCCCGCCGTGAAGACAAGCACCGCTGAAGAGGGCCCCGCCGTGAAGACAAGCACCGCTGAACAGGGCCCGCCGTGCAGAAGAGCACCGCTGAAGAGGGCCCCACCGTGAAGACAAGCACCGCTGAAGAGGGCCCCGCCGTGAAGACAAGCACCGCTGAAGAGGGCCCCGCCGTGCAGAAGAGCACCGCTGAACAGGGCCCGCCGTGAAGACAAGCACCGCTGAAGAGGGCCCAGCCGTGCAGAAGAGCACCGCTGAACAGGGCCCCGCCATGAAGACAAGCACCGCTGAAGAGGGCCCCGCCGTGCAGAAGAGCACCGCTGAACAGGGCCCCGCCGTGCAGAAGAGCACCGCTGTAGAGGGCCCCGCCGTCTCAAGCACCGCTCCGCTGGGCCCCGCCGTCTCAAGCACCACTCCGCTGGGCCCTTCCTGTCAGGCACCGCTCCGCTGGGCCCTTCCTGTCAAGCACCGCTCCGCTGGGCCCCGCCGTCTCAAGCACCGCTCCGCTGGGCCTTTCCTGTCAAGCACCGCTCTGCTGGGCCCCGCCGTCTCAAGCACCGCTCCGCTGGGCCCTTCCTGTCAAGCACCGCTCCGCTGGGCCCCGCCGTCTCAAGCACCGCTCCGCTCGGCCTTTCCTGTCAAGCACCGCTCCGCTGGGCCCCGCCGTCTCAAGCACCGCTCCGCTGGGCCCTTCCTGTCAAGCACCGCTCCGCTGGGCCCCGCCGTCTCAAGCACCGCTCCGCTGGGCCCTTCCTGTCAAGCACCGCTCCGCTGGGCCCCGCCGTCTCAAGCACCGCTCCGCTGGGCCCTGCCGTCTCAAGCACTGCTCCGCTGGGCCCCGCCATCTCAAGCACCGCTCCGCTGGGCCTTTCCTGTCAAGCACCGCTCCGCTGGGCCCCGCCGTCTCAAGCACCGCTCCGCTGGGCCCCGCCGTCTCAAGCACCGCTCCGCTGGGCCTTTCCTGTCAACCACCGCTCCGCTGGGCCCCGCCGTCTCAAGCACCGCTCCGCTGGGCCTTTCCTGTCAAGCACCGCTCCGCTGGCCCCGCCGTCTCAAGCACCGCTCCGCTGGGCCCCGCCGTCTCAAGCACCGCTCCGCTGGGCCCTTCCTGTCAGGCACCACTCCGCTGGGCCTTTCCTGTCAAGCACCGCTCCGCTGGGCCCCGCCGTCTCAAGCACCGCTCCGCTGGGCCCTTCCTGTCAAGCACCGCTCCACTGGGCCCCGCCGTCTCAAGCACCGCTCCGCTGGGCCTTTCCTGTCAAGCACCGCTCCGCTGGGCCCCGCCATCTCAAGCACCGCTCCGCTGGGCCCTTCCTGTCAAGCACCGCTCCGCTGGGCCCCGCCGTCTCAAGCACCGCTTCGCTGGGCCCCGCCGTCTCAAGCACCGCTCCGCTGGGCCCTTCCTGTCAGGCACTGTTCAGGGTTCACTGTGCCCACCATGCATCCTCCTTGTCCAGTGGGGACATTTATCCACCTGATGGACTGTGGCTTTGCACTCCCCAGGATGGCACAGTGGGCAAGCCACCCACTGTAGAGACTTGAGAGACTGTGGCTTTGCACTCCCCAGGATGGCACAGTGGGCAAGCCACCCACTGTAGAGACTTGAGAGACTGTGGCTTTGCACTCCCCAGGATGGCACAGTGGGCAAGCCACCCACTGTAGAGACTTGAGAGACTGTGGCTTTGCATTGCCCAGGATGGCACAGTGGCCATGGTGGGCCCCTTGTGGATCTGGCGTCGTGGACTCATGTGGCTGTGGTGCCCCCCCTTCCCTTCCCCCTGAGGTGCCTGTAGTTTTGTCATCAGATGCCCCTGCAGTGTTCTCTCCAAAGGACTCAGGTCTCCTGTGTGGGCTTTGCCCTTGTTTCGCTACACTTTGGCCCACGGACATGATGGATTCGTAAGATATGCAGGACTACTTGCTTCAGTTATCCACTGCTGTGTAAATAATTTGTTTATCAGAAGAACGTTTTGATGGATGATAATACTTTTCTGAGACTATTTTGTTCATAAATATTTATTCTCAATTTGGTTATGTGATTGTATTTTTTACGGGTGTTTGGGTGGTGTCACTGTGACTTGTTGCTCTGCATTGGTGTGTACATCTTGGGGGGGGGGGTCGCATATGTGTGTGCCCGTAACCTTTCCTCCTCCCCCCCTCCTGTGTGTCGTAGGTGCAGTACTCACCGTTGACGTCTGCGGCGGAGTTCGTACTCGTGGTAGATGAGCAGGTAGACGAGAGCAGGTATGATGTTCAATTCGGGTTCCATGCTGTCCTCCGTCCTCGTGGAGTGCGTAGAGGTGAGCGTTTTCCCGTTCGTAGTCTGTTTCCGCCGTGTTTTTATCGGCGGTGCTCCCGCCCCGGAAAAGGTGGCGGATTGGTGAGTTGAGATAGGGTGGGCGGTACATTGTTTTCCGCCTGCCTGTTGGCGGTGACCGCCGCGCTGTTTGTTTGTCCCGCCATGGCGGTCGGAGTGTTAAGTTGGCAGTCTCTGTTGGCGGTTCCCGCCAGGGTCAGAATTCCATTTTTCGGACCGCCAGCCTGTTGGCGGGTTGGCCGCCGCTTTATCACCGACCTCCAGGGTCAGAATCACCCCCTAAATCCATCCAGTTATGAGCAACAGGATTGATAACGCGTCCTGACCTAGGTACTTTACTTACACAGGGACTCGTTTTAGGCCAATGAATCTTTCGACCCTGATTGGAGACACCTTAAGACGAGATATCTAATCTGCATTTCAATCAATGAGTCAATGGATTCCTCAATATTCACAATAATGAATCAGATTAGTTAATATCATTAATAAAATCGAAACACCATGGCCCTTCAGACATTAATAATCACACAACCTTTAGTAAGATTTTAAGATATTTATTCCCTATTTGTTACACTCTACTAGCAAATTCATTAGTCTTAATACCAACAAACACATTCACAAAGTAACAATATGGCAACTTGAATAAGACTTTATCAAAGTGAAAATCAGGAACATTAAAACAATGCACGACGTCAGCATGAATCAACTTTAGCAGAGTATCATTAGCACGTTATTCAACAAGGCAAATATCCCATCATTTGTCTATTTGCATCTAATTAGTGATTCCTCAACTGGCCTCTAATTAGCATCAGCATGTTGGGCTTCATGCAAAACAATTTAGTAACACAAATTTAGAAAACATCTAACTATGGCCTCTGTCAAAGGAGCAGTTGGTACCTAGAACGGAAAGGCAAACAGACAATTGCAATTAATCATCATATAGTTACCCTCCGTGATGGGTCAGCATACAGAGTCAGTCTTCGTCCTTAGGACAGCAGTTCATTCGCCATCAGCCAGAATAGAACAGCAAAATCTTTGCAAGATGGGGTAATAGGAATTTTTCCCTCATAAGGAGGACAAGCAAGTATTGGGTAAGGCAAGAGAGGTGGGGATGGTTTAAAGTGTCAGAACAGCAAAGACTAAGCCGGAATGTCAGAGTAACGGCAGGGGTGTCCCTCTAATGGCTGATTTTTCCTTGTGTCACGTCGTTAAATCGAATTTGCCAGACAAGTCTTTAATTTCCAATTGGTCAAATGTCTGGTGCATCGTTATCTCTGTCCAATGATCCGTTGATCACCTTGCTAGAATTTCCACTTAAGACAGTTCTCATGCAGTTTATTGGCTCCTGTGATTTACGTCTTCAACGGGTAGAATGTCAGGTAAGAAAAGTTATATTCCTTGCTCCAGTCAGTAGTTCCACTGTCTTTACCAGTTTTGGCGACCTTGTACCTGTTGCGAATTACACTGTTGCAGTCAGCAAGAATGTCTCCTTAAGCAAGTCAGGTCTCATGAGAAAGAATTTACTACGGTTACACACATCTCTAGCTTCTGGAAAATTACAGTTTCATGTCCTTCAGGAAGACAGCACATTGCACGTTAGAAAAACACATTTAATATGAGACCAGGCAGCTAGGCCCAGGCCCTTGCTACCTAAGGCCTAGTGAGTGATTTAGCAAAACCTTAACATATAATTCTTGGTGCTAAATACAAAATCATACATTAGTACATTATTGATTCATCATTAGTCAATTTCATTAATCATCTTATACATTGATGGCCACTCCCCATGGGCACATTTCAGACATGCACATTAATTTTCTTCTATCACGTTTTCTATGCAGCTTCATTATACATTATTTTGCAAGCTTTTCATGTTAATATTGAATATAAAAGCTACACTCTAACAGGATGACCCAGAGCCAACAGTACTTACTATTGTACAGTATTGTGCTATTGCATTATACTGTGCGGTAGAGTGTGCAAGCTTTTCGTGTTATAAAAGCTACACTCCAACAATCCCTCTGCTGATCACTTTTGTCATCACACAAATCCCTTCTTTCACAAATTTTCATTTTCTAAATTCTGTCATTTCAATTTCTTCCCTTGGTTTTGCCTTTTCATATTTTGCTCTGAACATTTTCTCGCTTTTCTTTTCTCCTCGCATTGTGTTTTGCCAATTTTGCTCTAATTCTTTTACTAATTTTGCATGATAACCATAGCCCAAATAAACAAGCCAAAACAATCACTATTCCCTGTATTATTTTTCCCAATATCCCATGCCAAGTACTACTAAACAAGCTTCCCACATGAGATAGTCCTTGTCCCACCTTTTCCCAAACTCCAGGTTCTTTCAATTCCTTCAAATCTGCACTATCTCTTGTTAGGTTAGTAAGCATACTTCTAATCTCATTACTATTATCAGGTATGTAGGCACAGCAGTGACGCTCATTAAGCATCTTACAGACTCCGCCATTTTTAGCTAAAATGATGTCTAAAGCAAGCCTGTTTTGAAGAGTCACAGCAGTCCCCGCAGCAAGTTCAGTATCCATCAGGAGTATAGCCCCAGTGAAATTTGTGAGAATGTGTTGGAAAATGGGTTATTGGTAGGGCAGGTAGGTACCTACACCTAGCAACAAGCCACTAACCTCCACATAGGTACAGTTAGGTCTCAGTAAATTAATCCCAGCTCAACCCTTGGTAGCTTGGCAACGAGCGTCAAGGCTTAACTTAGGAGACAAAGGCCCTCATTCTGACCCTGGCGGTCTTTGACCGCCAGGGCGGAGGACCGCGGGAGCACCGCCGACAAGCCGGCGGTGCTTCAATGGGGATTCCGACCGCGGCGGTAAAGCCGCGGTCGGACCGGCACCACTGGCGGGGTCCCGCCAGTGTACCGCGGCCCCATTGAATCCTCCGCGGCGGCGCAGCTTGCTGCACCGCCGCGGGGATTCTGACCCCCCCTACCGCCATCCAGATCCCGGCGGTCGGACCGCCGAGATCCGGATGGCGGTAGGGGGGGTCGCGGGGCCCCTGGGGGCCCCTGCAGTGCCCATGCCACTGGCATGGGCATTGCAGGGGCCCCCGTAAGAGGGCCCCTACATGTATTTCACTGTCTGCTGCGCAGACAGTGAAATACGCGACGGGTGCAACTGCACCCGTCGCACAGCTTCCACTCCGCCGGCTCGATTCCGAGCCGGCTTCATCGTGGAAGCCTCTTTCCCGCTGGGCTGGCTGGCGGTCTGAACGAGACCGCCCGCCAGCCCAGCGGGAAAGTCAGAATTACCGCCGCGGTCTTTCGACCGCGGAACGGTAACCTGACGGCGGGACTTTGGCGGGCGGCCTCCGCCGCCCGCCAAGGTCAGAATGAGGGCCAAAGTGTAAAGCATTCAAATATCACAAAACAGTAATGAAATAAAACACAGGAAACAGTTTAAAAATCCAAAACCAATTTATAAAAATAGTTTATATTTTTATCTTTAAAATGACACAAAAACGATTAAAATCGGTTCAGGGGAACCGGAGATATGAATTTTTAAAGAATTATTACTTTTCTAGCGCTTAGAAACAAAAAGCGGCAATCGGGTCATCTGGTTGCACCTCGACCGGGGCAAAGTCAAACTTTCAGGCCGACCGCGATGGAGCCCTGCTCGGCTACAGGTCGAGGGAGGCCTCGGTTAAAAAGTTACCTTCTGACTTAGTCTTTATTTTGAAGTTTTTCTTCACCGGGACGAACCTGCCAGTTGAATCCGACCTCCTGGAGCCCTTGTCCGGATACGCGATGTGGGTTTCCTCGGTGGAGACTTTTACCTTCGGACTTAGTCGTTTTTTCGAGATGAAAATCCTTCGACCGGGGTAAACCTGGATCTTGATCCGACGTCCATGGAGCCCTTCTCGGATACGATGGCTGGGAGGTCCCGGTCAACTTTTTACCTTCGGACTTAGTCTCTTTTTTGGATGTTTTTCTTTACCGGGACGAACCACGAAGTCAGGCCGGGTCGCGGTTGAGGCAAGCCGGCTAGAATTTCCAAAAATTCTCAAATCTTTTCCAAACTTCTGGGGCTTCACCTAGATGTTCTTTTAAGGTTCTTTTGGGGTCCACAGCTCACGCCAAGGGTCCAGAAGTTCTGTGATGGTCCTTGGGGGGTGCGGACTTCAACTCCCAGAATGCACCTGGCGCAAACTCCTTTTTGGCCACTGGACAGTGGTCAGCTGGTCGCTTTCTTCAGGAGTTGGTGCAGGGGACTCTGGTTAGCAATTTTTCAACTGCAGCAAACAGGGAGTCCCTCCTTGAACCAGTTGAAGCCAGGCAAAGTACTTCTTGTGGTGAAGCCCAAGTGTGCAGCTGGTGCAGTCCTTCTGAGTGCAGGTTCCAGGTGCAGGCCAGGGGTCCAGCAGGGCAGTCCTTCTTCTCCTTAAGTTCTTTCTTCTTGAAATTTGGTGGGGATCTGAGGCGTGGGTGCAGGTCTGCCAGTTTTATCCTTGCTCCTGGGTGAAAAGCAGGGGGGCCCTGGTTCTCCAATCAGGGACAGGGTCGTCCCCCTGTGATGACCACTTCCTGGGAAGTGTGGCAAAAATCCATCCCAGAAGGCAACAGTCTCTAAAAATCCAACATGGATGAATCTGATTTTTGGAGGTTACATCTGGCTGAGCCCACCCACTGGTGTGGCTAAAAATCATAAACACACCCCTCTCCTGCCCTCTCCTAATCTAATCAAGGGGGCACCTAATTGTCTGGGGTTGCAGGATGTGGGGGTGTTGCTGGGTGCTGCAAATGTCCTTCTCTGCCTTTGAAGACCAGTTTGGCAGCCCTCCCCCTTCCTGCCTCACCATCTGCTGAGGGGAGATTCTCTCCCCCAAGCACATTCCTTTGTGTGAAGCCTGGCCACTTCACACCTCATCAAGGCAGCCTGGCAGAAGCTGCTGCAGGCTGGCCAATCAGAGCACAGCAGCAAAAACAATGCAGAGCTGAAATTGGCAACTTTTTAGGTAAAGTCTAAACTTTTTACCTGAACAAGTTATATTAAATCCAACAACTGGAAGTTGTGGGATTTATTACAACAATTAATTTGATACCAAATTCTTGGTATGTAACATTTAAGGAGACTTTAAAATTTAAAATAAAGTCTGCCCATTCTAGCCTATGAAGGCCATTTACTTCAATGAGGGAAAAACGAATTTGGCTGTTTTTACCTCACCAGGGCTTATAAATCTATTTTTATAAAGTCCCTGCTTATAGTTACATGGCACCCAGCCCTAGGGGCACATAGGGCACACCTTAGGGGTGACTTATATGTAAAAATAAGGTAGTTTAAGACTTTGGAAGTACCTTTAATTCCAAAGTCGAATTTGCATATAACTTTAATTTAAAAGCAGCCAGCAAGGCAGGCTTGCTTTTAAAATGACACTGGGCACCTCAGCAGTGCGCCTAGGTGTGCACCACCTATGCTGTGGTCCCTAAACCTACATGCCCTACCATATACTAGGGACTTATAGGTAGGTTAACTTAGCCAATTATAATTAGCCTAATTTGCATATCCATTTTACACAGAGCACAGGCCCTGGGACTGGTTAGCAGTACCCAGGGCACCATCAAAGTCAGGAAAACACCAGCAAAAAGAGGAAAATGGGGGCAAAAAGTTATGGGGCCTCTGCAATCAGCCCTGTTTTCTCACAGCATGTTATCCACAATAGTAGACAACTTTCAAATCTTTATGGAGTTTACAATAACTCCCACTGAAGAAATTATTGCTCCAAATATGTCTCCTACTACACCAGCAGCAGTCTCTGTCGTTTGTCTAGTGCGAAGTAATTCAGACACTTTCAGAAACTTCTTTAAATCCTCTAGCTGATATATCTTTGGGAAAACTATCCCCAAATAACATGTCCCATACCATCTCTTTGGAAGATGGTAATAAGCATTAAGTCCACAAATGTAATGGACCCCAGGGATCGCTGGATCCTGTCCATTTAACATGAAAGTCCACTTACTCTGAAACAAAAACACATGCTTACACTCACTCGTTCCCACAAACACATTGTCATTATAATGACTTTGGCCGTGTTATGCAAAGCTTACCTACATGTAGAGCATCTAAAGCTAATTTTAAGATTGTTGCTGCAAGCCCTTTTCTAATTTCCCCTTCAGAACCCTTCTTCTATCTTCAGTGCGATCTAGAAAGTTTTTCTCTACAGATGTGAGCAAGCAAGTCAAATTATTGTGGTGTGCATAAGATGTACTTATGGCTACTCTAGCTCAAAGAACCCTTTAATCAACTTTATGGCATAATATTTAGCTACGCTATTCAAATCTTCTATGATAGGCACATAAGAGAATACTAAGTCGTGGTCGGAATTAAAATATTGCACTTCTTCTTGAATATAGAAAAGTGTCAGTAGTAAACTACAGCTTATCCTATAGGTTAGGGGCAAACTATGGTAGGCAACTCCCTCTTGTACTGAAACAGGAATTTGTGTACACACATAGCAAGCTTTCGCATCCATAGTGTCAACATACTCACTCAGCAAGCAATAGAAACATTAGTAGACAGTTCCCCTTTTGATTTAGTTTCCTCATGCAAATACTTTGTATCTTGCTCAAACCTCTCCCAAGGGGTTAGTGTAGCAGTCTCAGGAATTATAGCATTGTTAGTTTCATTCTCATCCACCAATCGCATTTCCACAAACAAAGCTATCATGAATATCACACATACAACACCTAAAGCAACACCCAAATATTTACAACGCTTACTCCCCTCATTATCATCTTCCGTGCTAGGCATGATCTGTAAAGAATCAGAAAGTAGAATGCTATAAGTGTAAACAACCAACTGAGGATGGTTAAAGCCTTTTTTTTTTTCTCTCGGCAAAGTTAAGCAAAGTCTCTCTCTCTGGCAAGTATTTACAGCTTTACATTCACTCCCAGGGTCCTTGTCAATTCGGTTAGCAGCTTGTCACAATCAGTTTTCAAAAGGTCAATTTGGGTTAACAGTGTCACATCCGGTAACTTATAAGCCTCTTTTCTCAGGTTTCTTTAATTCAATTTCAACTTAACACAGTCTCTTTTCCTACTAGCCAAACTCAGGTACCATAGTAATGACCTGGGACTTCTCAATCAAAACAGAATGGCAAGAACTCTTGTTGCCACTCAGCTGACATTGCATATGCCCATTCATGACCTGCGTACCTTCTGTTTCCTATTCTCTTCCTTTTCAACTTGCGGTCACCCTGTAATTCTCCTTTGCTCAAGTCTTCCTTCCTTGTTGTATCGACCTCTTCTTCAATTGTTTCATCTACAAAAACCTTCTCTTTTGTTACTTGCGATTCTGGCCACTTATCTCCTTTTAGTGATTCTCTGGTCTTTGGTTTCCCTTGTGGCAATTTGTTGCCCTCCACTGTGTCTATGGTGTTTTCCCTTGATGGACTTGCAAGTGGCTCAGGAGGAGTCCGGGCACTCTGACTCTCTTCTGCCTCAACTCCCTCACCTTCTGGGTCTGACAGTGGCTCTACTTCAAACCCATATCTGTCTACTTCTGGGAGAACCTCTCTTTGGGTCAGTCCTCCTGGCAGCTCAGTTGAGATAGGCTCACCGTCACCCCTCCAGGTCTCGTTTGTTGGTTGAGTGACTAAGCCGTCCTCAACGGGCTCTCCTTCTATCTCAGTTCCCCTTTGATTACTCTCCGGCCCTGAGAATTCCTTTTCTGCTGTTGTTACTTTCGACAATTCAAGTTCCTCGTCAGTTGGACACGTCACCTTCTTTGTGTGGTTGGCATGGATCCAGTTTGGAATTCCCGCACACTTCACAGCAGCATGTAGTTGTCAGTATCACTTGATATGGCCCCTTCCAACGTGGCTCCAAACACAACTTCCTCACGTGTTTCTTGATGACAACCCAGTCACCAGCTTTCAGGTTGTGACCTGGATCACTTATCAGTGGCAATGTGGTGGCTTCCACCTGGTGAGAGGAACAGCGGACCACGTCAGCCAGACCCTTGCAGTAGTCCAACACTATATCATCCGTGATATTCACAAGAACATTTGCAGGCACCACGGGCAGTCTCATAGCTCGGCCCATGAGAATTTCATCAGGAGGCAGTCCTGTTTTCTTGCTGGGTGTGTTTCTCATAGACATTAGCACTAAGGGCAACGCATCAGGGCATTTCAAATTTGTAGCTGCACAAATTTTTGCCATCCTCGACTTTAGAGTACCATTCATCTGGTCCACTAATCCTGAGGCTTCAGGGTGGTAACTACAATGCAACTTCTGTTCATTGTTCAATGCTGCACACAAGAGCTTAACCACCTCATTGTTGAAGTGACTTCCTCTATCTGATTCTAAAGAGATTGGAAACCAGAAACGTGGAATCAGTACCCTAAGCAGCAACTTTGCTACTGTGATACTGTCATTTCTGCGTGCAGGGTAAGCTTCAATCCAGTGACTAAAGATGCACACAATCACCAACACATATCTCAAACCTCCACACACAGGCATCTCGATAAAATCAAATTGCATCCTGCTAAATGGACCTCCTGCTCTCCCAATGTGGCTCAAATTCACCACTGTCCCTTTCCCCACATTCATCTGTTGACAGATGATGCACCTGGGACAAACCACTTCTGCAGCTTGTCTGAACTTCGGGTTGAACCAATCAATCTTGAACAACCTGATCATGGCATCTCTCCCAATATGTACCTGCCCATGGTAGAACCTTGCAAACTGTGACAGAAGTCTGTTCGGAAAAAACATTTTCCCTTCGTCTGAAACCAACAAATCATCTGGTCTTTGTACACACACGACCCTGCAACAATTTCAATTCCTCCAAAGTGTCAACCACCATTAAAGCGTATCCTGTGCATGTCTCAGCTTCTGTTTCAGGTAACAATTCCCATTGATCCTTGAACGATATACAGTTCAAAGCGCGAAACCTTGCAACTTGATCTGCATGTCCGTTTCCCATTGAAACAAAGTCTTGTGATTTCACATGAGCACTGCATTTCACCACGGCAATTTCAAGAGGTAACTGAATTGCGTGCAACAACTCCTTAATTCTTTCACCATTTTTCACTGGCGAACCAGAGGAGGTCAGAAAACCCCACTGTGACCATAGTTGGCCAAAATCATGAACTATTCAACATCCGTACCTGCTGTCAGTATAGATAGTTACTTTCAGCTTGTCAGCGGCATGGCATGCCCTAGTAAGAGCAACCAATTCAGCAGAATATACTATTTCAAGCCAAGATGCTTCTAGGATACCAGTGATTGTACACACAGCGTATCCGGCTCTCAGTACTCCTACTGAGTCTCTCAAGCACAAGCCATCGACAAAGATAATGTAATCATTTTCTTCCAATTGGGTATCTCGAATGTCAGGTCTCAGTTTGGTACACAGTTCTGTTACCTCAAGACAATCATGTTCTACCTCCTCAGCATCATCAACCTCTATATTCTAATTTGGAAGCAAAGTTGCCGGGTTCAATACAGTACATCTTTTCAGTGGCACATTCGGTGACCCCAATAAAATTGTTTCATACTTCGTCAATCTGGCATTTGTCATGTGTTGGGTTTTGGTTTGGGTCAGCAAAATTTTAAATGAGTGTGGGACCATAACTGTTAGAGGGTGTCCCATCACTATGCCTTCACACTGGGTGAGGCTTTGACCAACTGCTGCAACGGCCCACAGACAACCTGGCAAGGCTGCTGCAACTGGATCCAGAGTAGCTGAAAAATATGTTACTAGTCGGTTTGCACCTCCATGGACCTGTGTCAGGACAGGCAAGGAACAAGCATCACGTTCATGACAAAACAAGACAAAAGGCTTTGTGTAATCAGGCATACCGAAAGCTGGAGCCCTGCACATACATTTTCTCAACTCAATGAATGCCTTCATTTCTTTCTCGGACATAGTTATGGTATCTGGCCATCCTTAACTTCTTTAACTGTCAGTCTCACCAATGGCTTGGAGATGACCGAGAAGTTTGGGATCCACTGCCGACAGTAGCCCACCATTCCCAGAAACATCCTAACATCTCTCTGAGATGCCGGGGATTCATCTGCAAGATGACAGTCACTCTTCCTTTGGATATTTTCCTTGACCCTTTCTCAATTAGATGACCTAGATATTTCACCTCCATCTGACAGTATTGCAGCTTCTTCGGGGACTCTTTATGTCAATTTTTTCACAAATGGTTCAGTAAGGCAACAGTATCATACTTGCAGTCATCTCTTGTTTTGGAAGCGATCAACAAATCGTCAATGTACTGCACTAGAGTCGATTGGAAAGGCAGTTCCAATGACTCCAAATCTTTCCCTCGGGTACGTCGCTTCCCCGCCGATGCAGCTCTGCCTGCCCAGGCCCATGCCAGGTAGATTCTTGTTTTTCCTCCTTTTTCATTCCTTTCTTGTTTCTTTTTCTTCCATTTTCTCCTTTCTTGTTTCTTTTTCTTCCATTTTCTTCTTTCTTGTATCTTTTTCTTCCATTTTCTCCTTTCTTGTTTCTTTTTCTTCCATTTTCTTCCACTCTCCATTCTCCACCTGTCCTTAGCGCTTTGCTCGTTTCCTGCCGCTGCCACCCTTGCGGCCCCGCCCCCCCACTCCCATTGGCTCACCTTCCCTCCTGCCTCCCGCCTCCCAGCTGACTCCTCATCCCCCCTTCCTTCTTATGATGGCCGCTGCGCAGCAGAGACAGTGACCCTTGACCCTCGGGTAGGTCGCTTCCCCGCCGCTGCAGCTCCGCCTGCCCAGGCCCCTGCCAGGTAGATTCTTGTTTTTCCTCCCTTGTCCTTTTTCGTTCCTTTCTTCTTTCTTTTTCTTCCATTTTCTCCTTTCTTGTTTCTTTTTCTTCCATTTTCTTCTTTCCTGTTTCTTTTTCTTCCATTTTCTCCTTTCTTGTTTCTTTTTCTTCCATTTTCTTCTTTCTTGTTTCTTTTTCTTCCATTTTCTTCCATTCTCCATTCTCCTCCTGTCCTTAGCACTTTGCTCGTTTCCCGCCGCTGCCACCCTTGCGGCCCTGCCCCCCCTGCTCCCATTGGCTCTCCTTCCCTCCCGCCTCCCACCTCCCAGCTGACCCCTCCTCCCCCCTTCCTTCTTATGACGCCCGATGCGCGCCCGCGCGCACTGGGCGCGCCACAGGCAAGCCCGTCTGCGCCCGTCCGCGCCTGGACCGCGCCCAGTGCCAGAACCCCTGGAGCCCACCGCACTCAAAACACCCGACTAATATACGACGCCGCCTCCCTCTACGCCCTCTACACCGGATGAACGGCCACCTGCTGCCAAGCCAGCCGTAAACAAACCCATGGACCCTTCACCTGCCAAGCCTGCAAGTACACATTCCACTGAACCTGCAGATTACCCACCGGCCCTCCCAACAACAACCACCTCAAGTGCATCCTCTTCAACACACGCTCCGTCCACAAGCACGCCATCGAACTATGGGACCTCCTGGACACAACAGCACCAGACGTCGCCTTCATTATAGAAACCTGGATGGCTCCAGACATCGCCATAGGCATCCCCGACGGCTACAAGATCGCCCGGAAGGACCACATCAACCAAACCGGAGGAGGAATCGCCATCATCTACAGGAACACCATCAACATCACGACCACCACCAAAGACACCCCCCTCGCCGCCGAACACGTACACTTCCAGATCCACACCGACCCCAGAACCACTCTCAGAGGAACACTCGTCTACAGACCCCCAGGCCCACGAGCCCAGTTCAGCAAAACCATCACAGATTTCATCATCCCACACGCACTAGCCTCACCAGACTACATCCTCCTCGGGGACCTGAAGTTCCACCTGGAGAAAAACAACGACAAAAACACCGCAACCCTGCTCGCCAACCTCAGACTCAAGCAACTGGTGAACACCCCCACCCACACCGCTGGCCACACACTCGACCCTATCTTCTCCGCCAGCAACCACATCTCCTTCAGCCACTCCTCTGAGCTACACTGGACCGACCACAGATGCATCCACTTCAACTTCAAACGGGAGACTCACCACCATCACACACAACAAATCCCCCACAGACGCTGGAGCAAAATCTCCACAGAGCAGCTCCTCTCAACACTGAGCCAAAACCCACCAGCCAACAACACTGACACCAACAACGCAGCCCACAGCCTCACACAGTGGATATCCAACTGTGCTGAAAACCTTGCTCCACTTAAAAGCCCCCCAAGCTGGACCAGCATCAGGAAACCCCCATGGTTCACGGACGCCCTCAAAGAATCCAAGAAATCCTGCCGAACCCTCGAAAAAACCTGCTGCAGGGAGCGAACCACAGAAAACATGACAGCCCTCAAGATCGCACAGGTAAACACCACCAGCTGATCTGCTCCACCAAAAGGTCTTATTTCAAAGAGCGACTAGACAATAACACCCACAACAGCAAGGAACTCTTCAACATCGTCAAAGAGCTCTCCAACCCCAGTGCCAGCTCCAACGACATCACACCCTCACAAGAACTCTGCAACTCCCTCACTACGTTCTTCTACTGAAAGATCGCAGATCTACACGACAGCTTCGGACCCCAGACTCCGCCCCCTACCACTGAACCAGCAGCCCCCACCACTACACTCAGCTACTGGACCCCTATCAGTTCAGAAGAGACCAGAAGCATCATGAATACCATTCACTCCGGCTCCTCCTTGGACCCTTGCCCCCATCACATCTTCAACAAAGCCGACTCCCGTCATCGCCCCCCATCTCCGGCACATCATCAACAGCTCGTTCGCATCAGCCAACTTCCCCGAGAGCTGGAAACACGCAGAAGTCAATGCCCTCCTGAAAAAACCCACGCCTGATCCCAAAGACCTGAAGAACTTCCGCCCCATCTCTCTTCTCCCCTTCCCGGCCAAGGTCATTGAGAAGACCGTCAATAAACAGCTGACCGCCTTCCTCGAGGGTAACAGCTTGCTCGACCCTTCTCAATCTGGATTTCGAGCCAACCACAGTACAGAAACCGCCCTCATCGCAGTCACCGACGACATCAGGACTCTGATGGACAATGGAGAAACAACCGCCCTCATCCTCCTGGACCTCTTGGCTGCCTTCGACACCGTGTGCCATCTCACCCTAATAACCCACCTCCACACCACGGGAATCATAGGAGCGGCCCTAGACTGGATCATCTCGTTCCTCCCAGACAGAAACCAGAGAGTCCACCTCCCTCCCTTCTGCTCAGAACCCACTGAGATCATCTGTGGCGGACCCCAAGGATCCTGTCTCAGCCCAACCCTCTTCAATATCTACATGAGCGCCATTGCATGCAAACACAACATCAACATCATCTCCTACGCCGACGACACCCAGCTGATACTCTCCCTCATCAAAGACCCAAACACCGCCAAAACCAACCTACAGGAAGGAATGAAAGATGTCGCGGAATGGATGAAGCTCAGCCGCCTAAAACTGAACTCAGACAAGACGGAGGTCCTCATCCTCAGACAATCCCCATCCGCCTGGGAGGACTCCTGGTGGCCCCTCGGAGCAGGCATGCAACCTCGGATTCATCCTGGACCCCCTCCTCACTATGACCAAGCAAGTCAACGCTGTCTCGTCATCATGCTTCAACACCCTACGCATGCTCTGAAAAATCTTCTGATGGATCCCCGCCGAAACCAGAAAGACAGTTACCCATGCCCTCGCCACAGCCACACATCCGCCCACCTGAAACACCTGCACTGGCTCCCCGTCAACAAGAGGATCACCTTCAGGCTCCTCACCCACGCACACAAAGCACTCCAACAACATGGGCCCCGAATACCTCAACAGCCGCCTCTCGTTCTACGCGCCCACCCGTCAGCTCCGCTCAGCCAGCCTCGCCCTCGCCACCGTCCCATGAATCCAAAGAACCACCGCCGGAGGAAGATCATTCACCTACCTGGCAGCCAAAGCATGGAACTCCCTCCCACACCTAAGAACTACCCAGGACCATCTCGCCTTCAGGAAACTCCTCAAGACATGGCTTTTCGAGCAGCAGTAACTCCCCCCCCCTCCAGCGCCTTGAGACCCTCTCGGGTGAGTAGCGCACTCTATTGATTGATTGATTGATTGATTCCTCAGGGTCTGATTAAAGATGGAAGGTGACTCCGAAGACCCTTGGGAGATTCGACACCAACTGTAAACCTTGTCAAAGAATTTGAAACTGAAAAGAAATTGGCTGTCCTCCTGAAGAGGCACAGAAAAGAACGCTTGAGACAAGTCCACGACTGTGAACCACTCTGCATCGCATGGGACCTGAAACATAATCACCGCTGGATTTGGCACCACCGGGCAACACTTCACCACTATGTCATTGATCTTTCTCAAGTCTTGAACAATCCGAACTTTCCCACACGGCTTTCTCAACCCCATTATAGGTGAATTACATGGACTGCCCATCACTTCTCTCAGGACTCCTTGCTTCACAAAGTCTGCAATTATCTGCGTCACCTGTATGAGGACATCCTGGGTCATGTGGTACTGCGGTACCTGGGGGAAGACGGCATTTGTCTTCACATCTACTTTGACTGGTGCCACTCCTTTTATTATTCCCACTTCCTTTCCTGTCAAGTCCCACACTTTCTCTGTTACTGTCCCCTGCAAGTCTGTGGGCAAATCAGTCACTGTGAACATTGGAAAGAAGATTATCAAGGGGTACTCTTCATCTGTTGTCTCCGTCTCAGGCTCTGAGATCTGCCCATCATCCCCTTCATCGTCACTGTTTGTCTGCACCTCTATCCCTTCATTGGAACGGGTGATAGAACACCTCGTCTTGCACAGTAAGTCTCTTCCCAGTAGGGACACCGGACTTGAGTCGCAAACCACAAATCTGTGCAATCCCGGAAAGGTACCAATCTCAACCTGAACCGGATCTGTAATCAGGTTAGTCAGGAGCTGGTTTGCAACTACCACTACCTTTATTGTACGTCCTGAAAGGGGCAATTTCGGAACCTCTGCACTTTTGACGGTAGAGCGTTTAGCTCCTGTGTCAACCAAGAATTATACCTTGTCACCCATCACCTTCCATTGCATAAGGGCCCCTCTGATCTACTTCTAGAGACGCTGCAAGCCTGCACTCCTCACTATCTGAACTGTCATCCGGCCAGTCATCGTTTATTCCATTCTCACCATGCAAACTGAATTGTTGTATTGTGTTACTCTCCACTATCTGTTCCACTGGAGTCACCCCTTGTGAGCTCCCTACGAACCCTCCTCTTGTCATGTCCTGGGTCATTACCCCCTGATCACACACGCTAGGCTTGTCCTGCGCGTACAATGGCACTGGTGGACCAACCGTAATGGGTAAGGGTTTGGCGGCTGGTGTTGGCTTATTCCCCACAACCTGTGGAACACTGGCTCCCATATGCTGATTCATTATCTGTGCCGTAGCTAACTGCGGTCCTGTGACCGAAGTGTACCTCGGAACCATCTGCGGCTGAGGCTGTGTCTGTGGCAGTAAAAGTGGAGTTGGCTCAATCTGCACTAACTTTGATCTCATATATGTCTGATCAGGTGGCACCATCAAGCTCGTAGTAGTCTCTAGTATTGGGACATCAGGGTAGAGCCTCTGAACTGGTGGGGGCTGCAACTGGGTCTGCATCTCTGGAGCAGTGGACACTCTGACCCTATTCTGTACTGGAGCTGGTGTTGCAACTGCATTTACCTGTGTTATATTTGCTGTCCCCTGGTTCTGTGTCAAACTCATCATCATCTGAGTCATGTGCATCTGCCCAAGACCTTTTAGTCTCCTTTTCCTTGCTAGAACCCTTATCTGTTTTACAAGTGGCCTTTCTTCCTTGCGTATCGGCTTCCTGAGTTATTTCCGGGAACATCCTAACTCCGTCTATTATTTCCCTTCTCGACATCCTATGCTCACTATCCCATCTAGCCTCCGCTATTGTCTTTTCTGCCTTTCTCATTCTCCTCTCAAATTAATGTTGCCGTTGTTGTATGGCCATCAATTCCCAAATTGCTAAGACCTCAAACTGTGCTGACCTCGGAGGCGGCTTTTGCTCATTTAACGCCTTCCGCAAATTCTCTAAGATCCCTATATTGAACGACCCATTCTCTGGGAATGCCAAACACCCATCTTTCTGTGATGATTTGCACCATTGCTTGAGCCAAAGACATGGCGCGACTCCCTTCTCCTCCATTACGGCATAAGCCAGAGTATCCTCTGGCGGTGTAGGCTCCCCCACACTCGCGGTAATGTACACATCTCCCCTCAAAGCGCTCCTTAGAGCCTCGAAGAACTTCATTTTTGCGTCTTTTTTTTTCATTTATAACTAAATCAGGAAGTGACTTTAATTCCCAGAACACCCTACGCCTACCTTCTCAACCAATTGCCTCTTATGGACAGCTGCCAATCCGCGCGCAACCCTTCTCACTAAGCGACCTATCCCAGCGCGGCTCCAATGATGTCACACTCACACACACTGCGGCTGACAAAGTCTTGCGACTTGTCTCCCTCACTCTCGATTCACACAAAACTAATGCAATATATTGCGAGCAATAACAAACTCAAATTTGCCGGTTTACTACAGGAAGGGTAACACAATTGCTTCAGAACTTTACACAGATTTCACTTTAAGCCTCAGCCGCTACTCTCCCCTTCTCAGATCCTGCACTCGCAAGCAGAATTGTCAAAGGTTCATCCTAGTGCACTTTAGAACTCACCAAATCTCCATCGAAGTTTTCACCCACTCACATTGACTCAAACTCGACCCATCAACCACGCCCGATTGACCTATTAAACCACGCAAATTACAACATAAACCAAGTCTCACACACACTTATCAATATACTCCGGAGTCTTAGACCACGCAGGGTCCGTACATCACCAACAACCACGTGGACAATTTTGAGCACAAAGCGCCACACTCACATGAAGTTTGCCGACTTTACTACTCTCATACTGCGGAGTACGCACACTCCAACTAAAACATTACCTGGCCTACAAATCCTCACAAACCTCACACTTCACCTGCGGTATGCATAAGCTGTGCAAGCGCGAACCCTACGCCACTCACCCTATCACTAGAACGCCAAGAACATACCCTACTCACTTCGGCAGGCTTCGGGGTCCCAGGAAAGTCATTTGGGACTTAGGGGACCATCATCTTTGCTATTTGCATTAGCTCAAAAACAACGTTCAAACAATGGTCCCTCGTCCTAGGGCCCCAAAGGGCCATAACCGTCCTCTGCTACCAGAACTGATAACGCGTCCCGACCTAGGTACTTTACTTACACGGGACTCGTTTTAGTCCAATGAATCTTTTGACCCTGATTGGAGACACCTTAAGACGAGATATCTAATCTGCATTGCAATCAATGAGTCAATGGCTTCCTCAATTTTCACAACAATAAATTTATCAGATTAGTTCATATCAGTAATAAAATCGAAACACCGTGGCCCTTCAGACATGAATAACCACACAACCTTTAGTAAGATTTTAAGATATTTATTCCCTATTTGTTACACTGTACTAGCAAATTTATTAGTCTTAATACCAACAAACACATTAACAAAGTAACAATATGGCAACTTGAATAAGACCTTATCAAAGTGAAAATTATGAACATTAGAACAAAGCACGATGTCAGCATGAATCAACTTTAGCAGAGTATCATTAGCACTTTATTCAACAAGGCAAAGATCCCGTCATTTGTCTATTTGCATCGAATTAGTGAATTCCTCAACTAGCCTCCAATTAGCATCAGCATGTTGGGCTTCATGCAAAACAATTTAGTAACACAAATTTAGAAAACATCTAACTATGGCCTCTGTCAAAAGAGCAGTTGGTACCTAGAAAGGAAAGGCAAACAGACAATTGCAATTTATCATCATATAGTTACCCTCCGAAATGGGTCAGCATACAGAGTCAGTCTTTGTCCTCAGGACAGCAGTTCATTCGCCATCAGCTGGGATAGAACAGCAAAATCTCGGCAAGATGGGGTAATAGGAATACTTCCTTCATAAGGAGGAGAAGCAAGTATCGGGCAAGGCAAGAGAGGTGGGGATGGTTCAAAGTATCAGAACAGCAAAGACTAAGCCGGAATGTTAGAGTAACGGCAGGGGTGTCCCTTTAATGGCTAATTTTTCCTTGTGCCACGTCGCTAAATCGAATTGCCAGACAAGTCTCTAATTTCCAATTGGTGAAATGTCTGGTGCATCGTTATCTCTGTCCAATGATCCATTGATCACCTTGCTAGAATTTTCACTTAAGACAGTTTTCATGCAGTTTATTGGCTCCTGTGATTTACGTCTTCAACGGGTAGAATGTCAGGTAAGAAAAGTTACATTCCTCGCTCCAGTCAGTAGTTCCATTGTCTTTACCAATTTAGGCGACCTTGCACCTGTTGCGAATTACACTGTTGCAGTCTGCAAGAATGTTTCTTTGAGCAAGGCGGGTCTCATGAGAAAGAAGTTACTATGGTCACACACATCTCTAGCTTCTGGAAAAGTACAGTTTCATGTCCTTCAGGAAGACAGCACATTGCACGTTAGAAAAACACATTTAATATGAGACCAGGCAGCTAGGCCCAGACCTTTGCTACCTAAGGCCTAGTGAGTGATTTAGCAAAACCTTAACATATAATTCTTGGTGCTAATACAAAATCATACATTAGTACATTATTGATTCATCATTAGTCAATTTCATTAATCATCGTATACATTGATGGCCACTCCCCGTGGGCACATTTCAGACGCGCACATTAATTTTCCTCTTTCACGTTTTCTATGGAGCTTCTTTATACAATATTTTGCAAGCTTTTCATGTTAATATTGAATAGAAAAGCTACACTCCAACAGGATGACCCAGAGCCAACAGTACTTACTATTGTACAGTATTGTGCATTGTATTATACTGTACGGTAGAGTGTGCAATAACACGCAGTGTCTGTAGGTGAGGTCTAAGGCGGAAATAGAATTAGATGTTTGAATGGTGGCCAGGGAATCGATTGTTTGCTTTCGAGTTCAAATTTCTACACAATGTCAGACATTTATTTATGCTCTGAACTTTTTATTGGATTTTTGTTTTTTTGGAAAGCAAGGAATCAGACGTGGAGCATTGTATAACAAGAGAACGTAATTTGTGTGAAGTTTCCTCATGTCCGGAGACAACTATTCAAAACATTTCACATACATCATCGCGTCGAGCCAGAAAATGTCTGGCTTTCACTCTGTACAACACTTGAAAACCTGAAATATTAACTGTTCCAAAACCTTAGAACCACGGTGACACCCGGCCAGAAGTAACAGCCATAAATCCCCAGTAGGAGATAACTGTTGGAACTCATCCCAGTGCTAGCTGTTGTAGCTTTTCGTCGTGGTTCAGCATGAAGGTAGTATTGTGACAATTGGTGCTTCATCCTTTGTCCAGGTCGATGTTCGCACCCGTGTTTTATGGTCTGTGATAATGGCTTCCTTGGGATTCAAGGTGCAAAGTACCACCTTAACCCAGCCAACCTAACACCAGCTGCTGTCTTGATCAGACCACCATGAATGGTGGCTATCTCTTCCTTTTCTTTGGCAATACCCTACTTCCTTGTAGCACCACAAAAGTACCCTTCAAAGTCATAACTGGATAATTTATGATGAGTCACCGGATTATTCTGTTTCCACAGTAAACCAAACAGCGGAGGGCCCATGTCTTGAATTTCGGTTTCAAGATCTTAATCAAAAGGTCTGAACAGGCTAAAATTGAAGCTTGTATGAATTATTAGGTGTACAAAGTCGCAGTAACCATACCTGAATTCCTGCTCTGCACTGTAGATCTCCAGCCTTTTAATGGAGGCGTTTGGCGATCTAGCAACAGAAGCACCTACATAGCCTAATATGATTTTTAGTTTCGGACGTTTGATCCGATGGCCAAAAAACTACTGGAAATCAAAATCAAAGTAGAGGAAAGACGAGCATTTATGTTGCATCACAAAAACAGTAAGTACATGGCTTTTCGTAGTAGGCACCCACATTGGAGGTTAGCATTGTAAATATCTCATTTGACAAGAATTGTTCATTGTTCCAAAACATCTTGGGTGAGATTGGCAGTGTATAAACCTAATGTAAGGATAGTGTGAATATATACATATCAGAAGGTTGTCTAAAAAAGAATGGTTATATCGCAAAGTAGAAGAATGAGAATCTTACATTAAACGTCTTTAACCTGAGTAGGCAGCTAAACCATTGACGACACAAGGCAACAGCCTCACACCTGATAGCTGAATGCACCTTGCGGGGAAAAACAATCCTACCCCATTTATTGTTTTCTTTCGACACTATCACAGGCAACTGTGCCTGCTATGCATCTTCCATGTTGTTGATTGGACTCTATTTATAGACTATGCATGTCATTTTGGACTAATCTAATGTTTTTTTTTTTGTCCTGGGCTGCAATTTCTTTTCACCTCCTACATCAGTGTTTTGTTGTGCATAACTACTGCTGCGATGACTGGTATCCTCGTGTGGTATTGTTGGCCTGATGAAATTAAGAGTTTTGGAAAAGTTCTTGTGAGCATGAAATACTGGGAGTAATAGGGGCCGAGACATTTTGAAGAGGGTTGCAGTACATTAACATATCCTTAATGGCGTGTATTCAGATAGGCTTTTTTGTTCTTAGTTTTCATTTGATTTGTGAATCTGTATTTTGATATTTATGATCTTGATGTAATTTATGTGGACATCGCATATGCAATCCTGCATATGTCAAGCAATGCTATTGTTTTAAGGATTTATGACACAAATGCTTAGTATTGATAACTTGCCATACTAAACTAAAATGAGACCAGGTAAGTATGTTCTAACTCCCTCTTGTGACCTCAGCATGACTCCTTTACCAAAAATCTCTTCCTTCAAAACAAATCTGTTCCTCTTCCTTATTCCTAATGTGGCCCTGTCTGGTGTGACCATAGGTGTTGCCGATCTCTATACAAAAGGCTGTCCTAGGCATCTCCACATCTAAAGAATAGATGGCCCTCCTATCTGTGATTTTTGTAAAGTCCTTCTGATTACTCTGATTTGACCAACTGAGGTTTTGTGTTTGTCAGCAATTTTTTATGTTGCTGCTGCTTCAGGAGCCATGCAGTTTCATGAATTGTTATTTGACTTATCAATGGATTTCTGCTCTGGCTTCTTCCATCTTCCTGGTTTCATCTCCACAATAAGGGTTTATGGCGGAAGCTTTGCTCACTCCCAATGTGTTGATGATTTTACAGAGTCTCAGTGGGTCCACATCATATGTTTTGGTGCTTGAGTCGTCTCGAGGACTAAAATCAGCAGTGTCAAAATGTGTAGGTAGAAGTAGTGGCAGTTCTTGGTGCCGAGAATTGAAAGGAGAAACAGAGATACTTTGGCAATGTTTTTATTTCCTTACTGGGGAATCTCATCACACTGAGTAGTAGTCTGCCCCATTGCTGTAATGGATTCCAACCTGAACTCACTCCAATGAAGACAGAACAGTTTTGAGGCAAGATCAGCATTACATAATCCGAGAATTACTGGCCAGTAATCTACTGAGGGGCCAATGCAGGCCTCGGGCACTGAGGGGAATTGATGTGAATCACAACAATCCTATGATCTGAACTCAGGGCAATGGAAGTTACACATCACATTCTAGGGTTCTGAATAGAGAATAATCCAATTGGCACAACACAACCCTGGGTTCTGTACAGATGCAAAGTGAGCTCATTTCTTTTTTCAGCAAGGTTTTAACTCTTTGCAGTGAGAGAGTGTAGTCTAAATATTATATATATTAAACGTGAAATGCTTATATAAATGCCTAACAATGCTGCATATAAAACAACAATAAATAGTAGTTGCTTAATGTGTATTTGAATTATGATTATAAAACGTGAAATTACTATTGTTAACATAAACTGTCGGTTATAAGAAATGATTGCTTGCACCATGATTAGTTGAGCATATATTAGCGTTTACAAATATTGCATTTGTACTAAAACCCATAGGCCTTAAGTTAGCGCAAGTTGAAGATTTAGCTGTGTAGCTCTCATATTAAAGCATATTTTCTGTTTTCCAGTGTGCTGACTCGTAAAGGGCCATGACCCAGCATTTGTTCTTTTCCTTCGTTTTATGTATCCAACTTCATCCTGTTCCCATCCGCATGCTAGCTGCCTTAGTATAAGTTTTATACAGATTTTGAGACAAAAGTATACGAAGGAATGTACAAGGACATTTGACCATGGACAAAGAAGCTCATGACCCGAGAGACGTGCCAAGACGGTGATGAAACCCCCCGGATGTGCTACCTACGAAGACGTCAATTATGAAGACCAATCAAAGTGTTATAAATTATCGTGGGGTGACGATTGGGATTACCTAATGTATAATTTGATAGGTCAAAGATAGTGGGGTATAGTGAATATCCAATAGAATTTTGGGGGAAGGTGTTACGAAAAAAGGATAAAAACTCATGTCACAGAAGGGTCGTTAGAATTAGGTAGGGAATGCTATCGATTTCATCCAGAAACCCTGTCACTCTGTTTGGTGATTTGAGTCCTAATAAACTATCCTCACCCATAGACTGCCCTTTTCTGCTTCTCCTCCTTATGAGGGAAGTGTCCCCTGTCCCTTAGATGAAGTTAGACTGATGGCGATTCGACTGTGGTCCTGAGGACGAAGACTGATCCTGTATGCTGACTTAAATCTTTGGAGGGTAACTATGACAATGCTATTGTAATTTGTCTGTTTGCTTTTCCTTTCTAGATACCAACTTGTGTATTTTTGAATAGAGGCCATAGTTTAGATGTTTTCTAAATTGGTGTTCTAAATTATTTTGCATGAAGCCCAACATGCTGATTCTAATTAGTGGTTAGGCTAGGTATTCACACTGACTGACACATATAGACAAGACTGACGTTGTGCTTTTGCTGAACTGAGGCTTGCATCATATTCTCTGTGTTCTAATCTATGTTTACGCTGTGCTATAATCTTATGTGCGTGATTCTTGCATTAGTGAAATCTTATTACAGTTGCCACGTTGTGATTATGTTCTTATGCTTCTTGGTGTTGAGATTGACACTTCTGCTAGTAGATTGTAATCAATAGGGAATAAAATTCATAAAATTCTACCAAAGGGTGTCGTTATTCATGGCTGAAAGGTCATGGTTGCGCCGACAGTTTAACCATTGTCTTTATCCAAAGTAAAGTGTATTGTGGTGATAAATATTGATGACATCACTGACATATTGCTCGACATATTGATCAGTTATCTCGTCCTAAGGTGTCTCACCACTGGGTCAAAAGATTCATTGGCCTAAAACGAGTCCTAATGTGTATAAATGTACATAAAGGGACGCGTTAACAGTTCTGGTAGCAGAGCGACGGTTTGGCCCTTGGGGGCCCTAGGACGGAGATTCATTGTTTAATTTGTTTTTCTGTAATAATGCAAATTGAAGGTATGATGGGTTTCTAAGTTCACCATGACTTTCCCGGGATCTCGGAGCCTGCCTAAGTGAGTTGGGAATGTTCTCGGCGTCATGATGTATGTGGTTTAGGGTTTTTGCGCTTGCTTAGCTTATGTTTTTTGCAGGTGATTGTGAAGATTTGTGTGTATTTAGGCCAAATTACGTGTTGTTTAGTAGGAGTGGGCGTACTCCACAGTATGTGAGTAGGGAAGTCGGCGTACTTCATATGAGTGTGGCGCTTAATGCTCAAAATTATCCACATGGTTGGCTGTTATGTACGGACCTGTCGAGGTCTAAGACTCCGGAGTATGTAGACAAGTGTGGGAGACACTTGGGTTTATGTTGTGATCTGTGCGGTTTAATAGGTCAATCGGGCGTGGTTGACAGGTCAAGTTTGAGTCATAATGTATGTGTGAAACCTTCGATGGAGATTTGACAAATTCTAAAGTGCACTAGAAGGAGTCATTGACAAGTTGAGAGTAGAATTTGCGGGTCGAATTCTGCTTGCGTATGCGGGAACTGATAAGGAGAGAGTAGCGGCCAAGGCTTCAAGTGAAATCTCTGTAAAGTTCTGAAGCGAATGTGTTACCCTTCCTGTAGTAAACCGGCAGATTTGTATTGTCATTTAAAGTGCTCGCAATAATTTGCATTAGTTTGTGTGGGTTTGTATGGGTTCAGTGAGGAGCGGACAAGCCGCAAGACTTTGTCAGCTGCAGTGTGTGTGTGAGTGTGACGTCAGTGGTGCCGCGCTGAGATAGGTCAGTTGTTGGGAGGGGTCGCGCACGGATTGGCTGCCGTCCGTGAGAGGCAATAGGCTGAGGAAGGTGGGTGAAGAGTGTCCTGGGAACTAAGTCACTTCTGATTAAATACAAAACTAAGAGAAAATTGCGACAATGAATTTTGTTAAACCATTCAAGAGCGCTCTGAAATGAGACGTATATATCGTAGCAACAGATGGGGAACCTACACCACCCAAGGGCACTCCAGCCTATATAGTCATGGAAGAAAAAGGAGTCGCGCCTTGTTTATGGATGAAACAGTGGCGCAAATTAACAGAGAGGGAGGGATGTTTAGCGTTTCCGGAACATGGAACATTCAATACGAGGATTCTTGAAAACTTGAGGTGGATGTTAAGTACACAGAAACCACCTCCAAGACCAGCTCAGTATGAGGCATTAGCGGTCTGGGATCTAATGGCTCTTAAACAAAGACAAGAAAAGTTTCAGAGAAGATTGAGAAGGGCAGAAAAATCTTATGCAGAGGCTAGATGGGATAACAAGAGTAAAATGTGGAGAAGGGGGATTGTTGATGGGATAAAATTATTCCCAGAAATATCGCATGGAGAAGAGACACAGGAAAAGAAAGCCTCCTGTAAAACAGACAAAGACTCAGGCAAATCTAAAGAGAATAAAAGATCTTGGGAAGAGGAAGATGATTCAGACGATGAGGAATTTATGGACAGGCTGTTACATGATCGCCCGCCACCTTATGCGGTGAGCGACAGTGCTCCAAGTACTAGCATGGATCCTGGGAACCAGACGCAGGAAAAGGGAGTTACTCATACGGTACAGACTAGTGATACGGCTTCGATACAGAATGGTGTCAGTGTACCCACTGCACCAGACATACCGATACAGTTGCAGCCTCCACCGCAGATAGAGAGAATCTATCCAGATGTCCCAGTACTTGAGATGACTACAAATTTGATAGTGCCGCCAGACCCGATATATACAAAACCAAAGCTAATACAGATTGAGTCAACTCCGAAATTACTGTCCACGCCACCACCACAGCAGATACCAGGGTACAACCCTGTAGCTGGTCCGCCATTAGTACCAATTCTGGGTACCTTAGAACAGACCTATGGAGTCACTGCTCCACGGAGTCTGGGACCGGGTCAGACACCTGCCGCCATATCGTTACCAATAACTGTTGGTCCACCAGTGCCATTGTATGCACAGGGTAAAACAGGCGTATGTGATCAGGGAGTGATGACTCAGGATGCGATAAGAGGAGGGTCTATGGGAACTCCACAGATAATGGCCCCAGGAGAGCAAGCGATTGAACAACAGAGGTCTTTAATGGACCTATGCGACAAGCAGGTTTAGGAGTTTTAACGCCACAAACAATGAGTACGAATACCTCACATTCCCCAATGATGCATGCAGGGAACATTTCATTGCAGGGTTTTACAGTCCAACAGTTAAATGAATGGTTAGACAGAAGACTGCAGTGGTTACAGTCGAACCAGAGAAAGAAAAACAAGACGAATACCTCAACTTTGTAAGACTAGGGGCAGAAGCTGCTGAATTAGTGGAAGGGACAATGTGAGTAAATAGATTGGAGTCATACACGGAGGCAGAATTAAGATTCCTATGTCCCAAAATTACCAAGGAAGTAGGCAAGGTGCATCAGAGATTAGCAAACCTGGCATATAAATACAATATTGATATTGGAAACACTAAACATTTGAAAAGGAGTTATAGACTAGACTTTGACTCAAAAGATTTTGAACACATGAGATCTGCGGGAATGAAAGCACATTTGAGAGAATTGTTGCAAAGCGCGCAAATTTGGGGGGCACTGGAGAAATGGGAAGGCAGATGGGCAAAGAAAAGTGACAAGGGAAAAGGTGACAGCCCAGGATCTAATCAAGCCAAGGCCTCACCTGATTTGGGATCAGTAAAAATATTACCTATGAGAGAGACAGCTGGTAGTGTTCTAGTACATGTGCCTTGGACCAGAGGAGACATTCTATCCTTTACTAACGATTATCCCAGATTGAGAGAGAAACCGATCGAGTGGTATCAGCAAACAGATAGGTTTATGAAACTTGCAAAGTGTCTCTGGGAAGACTTGAATACCTTGTTTGAGATCATTGTTCCGCCTGATTTGTGGCTCGAGTGCAAGAGAGGGGTAGATTGGCCGACAAAGGAACCAGCAAGAGATAAGGTGACCGGGGCACCCTCTGAACAGTTGATGAAGTATTATCACAAGGTGATTGAGTTCGTGAAGCAAAAGGTGTCGCCGAAGGTGACTGATTGGCAGAAAATCGACCGAACCTCTCAAGAGGTTAAAGAGTCAATACATGCTTATTACGAAAGACTGCTAAAGGCATTCAAACACTACAGTGGTACGGAAACTATTGAACCCAAGGATATGAACCATCTCGTGTTTAGATTTGTTGAAGGGTTGCGACCAGAGGTTAGCCAGATGATTAAGAATCATTTGATTTCTTGGCAAGCAAAACCGATTGATGAGGTGTTACAGTATGCGAAATACTGTAGTGATGAGATTGAATTGAAGCAAAAGAAGCAGAAAGAAAAGGTGATGGTGATGCAGATAAGGGTTGCACAGGCTGGAATACAGGGAAATTCCACAGATGATACAGCAGCAACCGCAGATGAATGGTATGTTTCAGGCACAACGAGAGGTCGAGGCAGAGGGTTTGCGAACCGCGATTCAGACTTAAATACGGTTGTAATTCAAAATGATGTTCAAGGGGCGAAAAAGATATCACCATGTCACGCGTGCGGGGCGTGGGGCACTGGAAACGGGAGTGCCCGAATATGGTGAAGGATGGTGCTGTTCAGCAAGGTGTTAACGTTGGTGCGTTACAAAATTCACGAGGTCCGAAAATGAGACAACAAAACCCGAATTTTCTGAACAATCTGGTACAAATGCAAGGGGTACAGCCCATGCAGCAGATGCAAATGCCGCATTTTCAGTCAGTACAAATGCAACCAGTACAACAGCAGATTCCTATGTTGCCTGGACAGCAAATGCAATTACCAATGGCTCCGATGGGACAGCAACAGGTGATGCTTCCTCAGCAGGTCACAGGCCAGGTAACAAATCAAAATAATACTGTACAACAGTTCCCATTACGAGGCGAAAATGGCATGAATGAGGATTGGTCAGATGATAGCTCAGACAGTGAGGAGTGCAGGCTTGCAGCGTCCTTAGAGGTGGATCAGAGAGGCCCATATGTAGAAGGAAAGGTGATGGGTTACAAGGTTTCATTCCTGGTCGACACAGGAGCCATACGCTCCACACTTAGAAGTGCAGAAGTTCCAAGATTGCCTCTGTCAGGGCGTACCATAAGAGTGGTTGGCGTAGCAAATCAGTACCTGACTAACCCGATTACAGATCCAGCGCAGCTTGAGATTGGCAACTTCCAGGGGCTACATAGGTTTGTAGTCTGTGACTTGAGTCCAGTATCCCTACTGGGAAGAGACTTAGGGGGTGATTCTAACCCTGGCGGTCGGTGTTAAAGTGGCGGCCAACCCGCCAACAGGCTGGCGGTAAAAAATATGGAATTCTGACCCTGGCGGGAACCGCCAACACAGACAGCCACTTTAACACTCCGCCCGCCACGGCGGTACAAACAAACAGCGCGGCGGTCACCGCCAACAGCCAGGCGGCAGACAATGTACCGCCCACACTATCACAACTCACCAATCCGCCACCTTTTCCGGGGCGGGAGCACCGCCGATAAAAACACGGCGGAAACAGACTACGAACGGGAAAACGCTCACCAATACGCACTCCAGGAGGAAGGAGGACAGCATGGAACCCGAATTAAACATCCTACCTGCTCTCGTCTACCTTCTCATCTACCACGAGTACGAAGTCCGGCGCAGACGACAACGGTGAGTACTGCACCTACGACACACGGGAGGGGGGAGGACGAAAGGTTACGGGCACACACATATGCGACCCCCCCCCCCAACTATGTACACACCAATGCAGAGCAACAAGTCACAGTGACACCACCCAAACACCCCTGAAAAATGCTAGGACATAATCAAATTTGGAATAAATATTTATGTACCAAAAAGCTCCTGAAAATTATCGTACAACCATGAAAGATATTCACAAGAAAACAAATGACATACACATCAGTGTATAACTGAAGTAACAAGTCCTGCACATCCTACGAATTCATCATGTCCGTGGGCCAAAGTTTTGAGAAACAAGGGCAAAGCCCACACAGGAGACCTGAGTCCTTTAGAGAGAACACTGCAGGGGCATCAGATGTAAAAACTACAGGCACCTCAGGGGGAAGGGAAGGGGGGGGCACCACAGCCACATGAGTCCACGACGCCAGATCCACGAGGAGCCACCATGCCCACTGTACCATCCTGGGGAGTGCAAAGCCACAGTCTCTCAATGTCTCTACAGTGGGTGGGCTGCCCACTGTACCATCCTGGGGAGTGCAAAGCCACAGTCTCTCAATGTCTCTACAGTGGGTGGGCTGCCCACTGTACCATCCTGGGGAGTGCAAAGCCACAGTCTCTCAATGTCTCTACAGAGTCCATCAGGTGGATGACAGTCTCCACTGGTCAAGGAGGAGGCATGGTGGGCACAGTGAACCATAAACAGTGATTGAGATGGCGGTGCCCAGCGGAGCGGTCTTTAAGAAGAAGGGCCCAGCGGAGCGGTGCTTGAGACGGCGGGGCCCAGTGGAGCGGTGCTTGAGAAGAAGGGCCCAGCGGAGCGGTGCTTGAGATGAAGGGCCCAGCGGAGCGGTGCTTGAGATGAAGGGCCCAGCGGAGCGGTGCTTGAGACGGCGGGGCCCAGCGGAGCGGTGCTTGAGAAGAAGGGCCCAGCGGAGCGGTGCTTGACAGGAAGGGCCCAGCGGAGCGGTGCTTGAGACGGCGGGGCCCAGCGGAGCGGTGCTTGAGAAGAAGGGCCCAGCGGAGCAGTGCTTGAGATGGCGGGGCCCAGCAGAGCGGTGCTTGAGAAGAAGGGCCCAGCGGAGCGGTGCTTGAGACGGCGGGGCCCAGCGGAGCGGTGCTTGAGAAGAAGGGCCCAGCGGAGCGGTGCTTGAGATGAAGGGCCCAGCGGAGCGGTGCTTGAGACGGCGGGGCCCAGCGGAGCGGTGCTTGAGACGACAGGGCCCAGCGGAGCGGTGCTTGAGAAGAAGGGCCCAGCGGAGCGGTGCTTGACAGGAAGGGCCCAGCGGAGCAGTGCTTGAGACGGCGGGGCCCGGCAGAGCGGTGCTTGAGAAGAAGGGCCCAGCGGAGCGGTGCTTGAGACGGCGGGGCCCAGCGGAGCGGTGCTTGAGAAGAAGGGCCCAGCGGAGTGGTGCTTGAGACGGCGGGGCCCAGCGGAGCGGTGCCTGAGACGGCGGGGCCCAGCGGAGCGGTGCTTGAGACGGCGGGGCCCTCTTCAGCGGTGCCTATCCTCACGGCGGGGCCCTGTTCAGCGGTGCTCCTCTCCACGGCGGGCCCTGTTCAGCGGTGCTCTTCTCCACGGCGGGCCCTGTTCAGCGGTGCCTATCTTCACGGCGGGGCCCTGTTCAGCGGTGCTCTTCTGCACCGCGGGCCCTGTTCAGCGGTGCTCTTCTCCACGGCGGGCTCTGTTCAGCGGTGCTCTTCTGCACGGCGGGCCCTGTTCAGCGGTGCCTATCTTCACGGCGGGCCCTGTTCAGCGGTGCTCTTCTCCACGGCGGGCCCTGTTCAGCGGTGCTCTTCTCCACGGCGGGCCCTGTTCAGCGGTGCTCTTCTCCACGGTGGGCCCTGTTCAGCGGTGCTCTTCTCCACGGCGGGCCCTGTTCAGCGGTGCTCTTCTCCACGGCGGGCCCTGTTCAGCGGTGCTCCTCTCCACGGCGGGCCCTGTTCAGCGGTACTCTTCTGCACCGCGGGCCCTGTTCAGCGGTGCTCCTCTCCACGGCGGGCCCTGTTCAGCAGTGCTCTTCTCCACGGCGGGCCCTGTTCAGCGGTGCTCTTCTGCACCGCGGGCCCTGTTCAGCGGTGCTCCTCTCCACGGCGGGCCCTGTTCAGCGGTGCTCTTCTCCACGGCGGGCCCTGTTCAGCGGTGCTCATCCAGCAGGTCAAGGGAGCCAGACCTGGCCTGGACTCCCTGCTCAGTCGCCCTCGGACCGTGACGTTTCTGGACCCTTCGGGGACGGACTCCTGGCCTCCTTAGTGTCCTCCTTCCCAGCTGGGATGTGACATGTGGGGTCCACCTTCTCCGCGCTCCTGCTGCCCTTCCGCTCCTTTGATGGGGCTCTCAGGCCCTTGCCTCCCCTAGATGGTGTGGGTGGTGAAGTGATCGCACATTGCTCCTTGGGGGCAGCCCTGTCGGTCCTCACACGGCGGCCCTTGTTTTTGCGGGTCCTCTTGCCGGGGGGGGCTCGACGTGTCCTTGCTGCTGATCGATGTGTCACTGCTGGCAAAGGGTGGGCTCCAGAACCCATGCACAACAGTGACACCCGAAGCTGGGCTGGTGGTGGCTGCGGTGCTCTTGGGACTCTTTGCAGATGGAGGGGGGAGCTCATCGGAGGGAAAGAGGTCAAGATTAGCCATGAAAAGTTTTTTAGGGCCAAGGTAAAGGGTAGGAGAAGTGGAGATGGAAGTGGAGGAAGAGGAGGTGGTTGTAGGAGAGTCAGGTGTGCTGGTGCTGGTGCTGTAGGCTGTCGTGAGGTGGATGGCTGTTGGGTGGGTGGCTGCCTGCGTTTGTGTGTCTTGGAAGAGGGGGTGACAGACACAGTGGGAGAGGACACAGGGGACGTGTAAATGGCAGTGGGGGTGGTGACTGCACGAGTGTGGACTGTACTGGAGGGTGAGGTGGTGATGGAAGCACTGGCTGATGTTGGGGTGCATGCAGGTGTGAGTGTAGACGTCACAGGGAGGGAGGAGGGAGACGAGGAGGAGGGGGACACAGAGGTGGTTGTGACTGTTGGAATGTCTGCATCTGGGTGTTGCTTGGGTGAGTGTTTGTGGGATCTGTGGTGCTTCTGTTTGGATGAGCTGCTCTTGGGTGTTGAGGTGTGTGCAGGCTGGTCTGATGGTGTGGATGGGATAGGCTGAGGAACAGGAGACAGAGAAAGGCTGGAGGCAGTAAGAAGAGGGAGGCTGGAAACAGGGACAATGGCTGCAGTCAGTGCTGAGGCCAGAGCAGTGAACGCTCGTTGATGGGCAGCCTGACCCGAATGAATGCCCTCCAGGTACGCATTGCTCTGTTGCACCTCCCTTTGCACACCCTGGATGGCATTCAAAAGGGTCGTCTGCCCAACAATGAGCGTCCTTACCAGGTCAATGAGCTCCGCACTGAGGGCAGCAGGGGCAACAGGGGCAGGGGCTGAGGTGCCTGGGGCGAAGGAGACGCGCGCCTTCCTGGGCGAACGGGCACGGAGCGAAGACTGAGGGGCTGCTGGGAGGGCGGGGCTGGTGCGCTGGGTGGCAGCTGTACCTGTAGAGGCGGGGGGCACGGATGTTGCCGCCACCGCTAGGGAGCTCCCATCCGAGGACGTGTCGCTGTCGCTGCTCTCACCAGCGGTCCCCGTCGTGGTGCTCCCCTCGCCCTCCGGATCACTGGTGCCCTCAGTGTCTGTTCCTGGGCCCACCGGGGCCTTGTGTCCTGCAGCTCCCTCATGCTCCGATGCCAAATCTCCTCCGCCTGATGATGCTAATGCACACATGCACAAGAAGATGAAGAGAAAGGGTGGGGGGAGAAAAAAGAAGACTTGGTTGAGTGCATGCAATGTCAACACCGTTGGCGGAGAGGACAGACACAGGAGCCTCATGCACTAAGCCGCACATTCGGGGTACACTACTCAGTACTACTGACTGGGACAACAGGCCAAGAGACGTCAAACGCGCACATGGGAGATGCTGGACCTTCAATGGCTGTACTTGTCACCCTACAGAGGTGGGGGCCGGGGGCACAAGGCCATGCCTAAGGGAGAGGACTACACTACAGAAAGCGCCCTGGCCTAATGTCACCCACAGCCCTCCTCCCCCACCCAGACGCCTCCACTGTGCAGAAAGATAGGAGAATGTGCTGATACTCACCCCCTTGTGTCTGCTGTGATGTCTTAAAGCGCCCATCCAATTCAGGGTAGGCCACCGCCAGGATCCGGGACATCAGGGGGGTCATGGTGCAACTGGCACCCCTCCTAGGTTGGGAGGCCATCCCCAGCAGTGTTTCTGCGGTCTTCCTTGTTCCGCGGCGGATGTCCTCCCACCTCTTGCGGCAGTGGGTGCCCCGTCTGTTGTGGACCCCCAAGTTCCGGACTTCCTTGGCGATGGCACGCCAAATCTCGATCTTCTGATGGGCGCTGACCTATTTGACATGTACAGGGTGGAAAGGAGGAAATCATCAATGACCTGCATGTTAGATGTGATTGGCCCCCCCCACCAACTTTGCCATATGGCACATGCTCTCATCCGTCGGGCGTTGCACTCCTCATTCGCCCCCCACCCCACCAACTTACATCCACCCCAATCCACACAGGCATAGCCCATTCCATGTGCACCCGGTGTACTCACTTGTTGGTCTGGAGGACCGTAGAGTAGCGCATACTGGGGGAGGACCCCATCCACGAGCTTCTCCAACTCTTCAGACGTGAAGGCAGGGGCCCTTTCCCCAGTCGCAGCAGCCATTGTATCTTCCAGACCGAGGTCACAGCAGCACTTGCAGTATAGGTCCTCTCCTGTGGATGATCAGGTCTCGAGTGATTAATCAGATAGAAAATGGCGGTCACGCCCACGGCGGTGCGTACCGCGACCGCCGGCACACATCGTCATTGGCTCCTGAAACCCATAGGGTTCAATGTTAACCAATGCGGCTTTGCGCCGCGGTCTTCGACCGCCTACCGCCACGGTGTGCCCCGCCAGCGCATTGACCTCACATCCCATTGTCCCACTTCACAGGTCAGGCAGCCGCCATTTCAAGGGCCTACATGGCTTAATTTTTACTGCGACACACAGGCCTAGGCCTTGCATTGCCACACATACACGCCTTTCAACCCATTGCCATTCTTTAACTGTGCAAGCTGTCTGTACGTACCTGTGGTTTGCCTGACTCTGTGCTCCATGTTGTCCTTCCTAGGCACCGTCCGCTGGGACTTGCGAGGAGAAGGACGAATCCTCGCGTGTACCAACCGCTGGTGGACCTGTCGACAATGGAAGAACGCCATATAATACTTCGATACAGACTTGACCGTGCCACTATCCATGAACTGTGTGCCCAGCTGGAGCCAGCCCTGATGTCCCCCATCCGCCAACCCACAGGGATTCCCCCTCTGGTGCAGGTTTTGTCAGTCCTCCATTTTTTGGCAACTGGGTCATTCCAGACCACAGTGGCCATGTCATCTGGAATGTCTCAGCCTATGTTTTCAAAGATTTTGAGCAGAGTGTTGTCTGCCCTGATGAAACTCATGCGGAGCTACATCATTTTCCCAGAGGAGGGTGACTTGCCTACAGTGAAGGGTGATTTCTATGCCCTTGGACATATCCCCAACATCATTGGTGCCATTGATGGGACCCATGTGGCATTGGTACCCCCAAAAGACGATGAGCAGGTGTACAGAAACAGAAAAAGTTATCATTCGATGAATGTCCAGGTGGTCTGTTTGGCTGACCAGTACATCTCCCATGTAAATGCCAAGTTCCCAGGGTCAGTGCATGACGCGTATGTGATGCGAAATAGCAGCATCCCCTATGTGATGGAGCAGCTACAGAGACAACGTGTGTGGCTAATAGGTGACTCTGGTTACCCCAACCTGCCTTGGCTACTGACCCCAGTGAGGAATCCCCGGACCAGGGCAGAGGAACGGTACAATGAGGCCCATGGGCGAACTAGGAGGATCATCGAAAGGACCTTTGGCCTCCTGAAGGCCAGGTTTAGGTGCCTGCATATGACTGGGGGATCCCTGATGTACTCACCAAAGAAGGTGTGCCACATCATCGTGGCCTGCTGTATGCTTCACAATCTGGCATTGCGACGTCAGGTTCCTTTCCTGCAGGAGGATGGTGCAGATGGTGGTGTTGAAGCAGCTGTGGAGCCTGCGGAGAGTGAAGAGGAGGAAGACTCAGAGGATGACACAGACAACAGGGACAGAGTAATAGAACAGTATTTCCAGTAGCACACAGGTAATAATCACCCATGCCATTTTACATTTCCTGAAAGCCTCCTGCATCTCAACTTTGTCGATTTCCCCCCAGACCTATAAACATGATGTTTGATTTTCCCTTCCCTTTTCTGTGCTGTATGAGCCACTGCGTGACCTCGGCTTGGTTGGCCCATGGACTAATGCTAAGTTACCTCGGTATGTGTAATTCACAATGTTAATAATACGTAATTGATATGTAATGTGTCATACATTTGTAAATAAGACAGGCTGAGTCCTGATTGATTTCAGAGCAATGTGTGATTTATTATTAGTGCATAGATATTGGTACATGATAGTGAAACAGTGATGGGTGGGGGTGGAGTAATGTCCATGGCGGAGTCCAGTTCTCAGTCTCACAGGTGCATTGTCCATATGCCTGTGGCAGGATGGAGCAGGGGCAGTTCAAGGTTTGACAGGGTGGCAATGTGGAACAGTGGGAGGACTTCAGGGGGTATGTGATGCTGGCGGGGGACTTGACATCCTACTCTGTCGTTTTTTTTTATCTCAGGCTCCTTTTGCGGGGCGGTTGTTGTTCAGCAGGAGGTGGGGTTCTGGTGGGCTGTCGTTGTGGTGGGGCCTCCTGTCCACTAGCGCCGGCGGAGGTGGTAGGCAGTTCCTGTTCCTGGCTAGTGACAGGGGCCCTGTGTGATGCCACATGGTCCCGAAATGTGTCCTCTATACGGTTCAGGGCCTGGACTATGCTCCCCATAGCGGTTGAGATGTTGCTGAGTTGGTCGCTGAACCCCATGTAGCGTTGCTCCTGCTGTGCCTGGATCTCCTGGAACCTGGCCAGTACCGTCGCCATCGTCTCTTGTGAGTGGTGGTAGGCTGCCATGATGGTGGTGAGGGCCTCTTGGAGAGTGGGTTCCCTGGGCCTCTCCTCCCCCCCCTGTCGCACAGCAGCCCTCCGAGTTGCCCTGTTTCCCTGGGCCTCTGTCCCCTGGACGGTGTGCCCACTCCCACTGCCCCCAGGTCCCTGTTGTTGTTGGGTTGGTGGGTTACCCTGGGGGCCCTGTAGTGGTAGACACACCGCTGCTTGACCTGTCCTAGAGACAGAGGCATGGGCCCGCTGGGTGGGAGCTGTGCTGTTGTTCCCAGAGGGGGTTGGGTCTGCAGTGGCCTGTGTCTGGGTGAGGGGAACCGACTGCCCAGAGGTCCCCGATGGTCCGGGCTGGTCGTCAGGTTCCAGGTTGACAGAGCTGCTGTCATCACTAGGGGCCTGTTCCGGGGGTGGGATGGACATTTCTGTTCCCTCCTGACCGGTGTGTTGTCGTTCGGGTCCTGCATGGGGTAAGAGGGTATGGTTATTGTTTCTGTGTGTGCATTAGCTTGTGTTTTATGGGTGCCCTTGTCCCCCAGTGCTGGCATTCCCTTGGGGGAGGTGTTGTGAGGGTGTTTTGTGGGGGGGGGATTGGTATGTGCAGTGGTCATGCTTAGGTGATGGGTGTCCATAGTTTGGGGGTGGCATGCAGGGGTTGGTGTTGGGTGGGTTGTGCTGGGGAGACATTCTCAGGGAGGATGTGTGCTGGGGGGTTGGGGGTGAGGGTGGGGGTTAGCATGCTGGGGGGGGGTGAAGTGGTTGGCCTTGTACTTACCAGAGTCCATTCCTCCGTGTACTCCAGCGAGGCCATCAGGATGCAGGATGTTGAGTACCTCTTGCTCCCATGTTGTGAATTCGGGTGGAGTGGGTGGGGGTCCCCCGCCAGTCTTCTGCACTGCGATGTTGTGTCGCGAGACCATCGAGCGCACCTTCCCCCGTAGGTCGTTCCATCGTTTGCGGATGTCCTCTCGATTTCTGGGATGCTGTCCCACCGCATTGACCCTGTCCACGATCCGCTGCCAGAGCTCCGCCTTCCTTGCTGTAGTGGTGTGCTGGACCTGTGAGCCGAAGAGCTGGGGTTCCACTCTTATGATCTCCTCCACCATGACCCGGAGTTCTTGGTCCGAAAAGCGTGGGTGCCTTTGTGGTGCCCTGGGGTGGTGTGTATGAGGTGTGGGGTGGTGTATGTGATGATGTGTGTGTTGGTGTGTGGTGCTTTGTGCTTCTATGTGGTGTGTGTGATGTTGCGGTGTGCCTCTGTGTGTCTGGCTCTCTATTCTCTGATGTGTCTCTCTCTCCTTCGTCCTTGGTTTTTGTTGGTAGGGGTTTGTGGGTGATGTGGGTGTGTGTTTTATATGGTATTGGATGTGTGGGAGTGGTGTGTGTATGTGTTTCAGGTGTGTGCCTTTCAAATTGTCCAATGTGGTAGGGGTTTGTAAAGGTGTGTGTATTTTGACCGCGGCGGTGTGTACCGCCAATGGAATACCGCGGTTGAATGACCGCCGCGTCGATTTGCGGGTCATAATGGGATGGGCGTATTTCTGTTGGCGTGGCGGTGGAGGTTTGGTCTTCTCCAGTTTACCGCTGGCCGCTGATGTGGCGGACTGCAGTGGAGGGCGGATTTTCGGAGGTTTTGCAGTTGTGGGTCAGATTGTCCGTGGCGGCTGACCGCGGCCGCGGCGGTATTGTGGCGGCCTTCTGACCGGCGGTAAGCGGCTTTTACCGCCGAGGTCAGAATGACCCCCTTACTGTGTAAGACAAAATGTTCAATTACCTGTTCCAATGACGGAATTGAAGTGCAGACAAATAGTGACGATGAAGGAGATGAAAGTCAGTTTTTAGAGGAAGAAACAGGAACAAATGAAGACTACCCTCTGATTACTCTATTCCCGATGCATACCTTGATTGACCTGCCTGTCGAACTACAAGGGACAGTAACAGAGAAAGTGTGGGACTTGACTGAGAAGGAAGTAGGATTCATAAAAGGGGTAGAACCAGTCAAAGTCCAGATAAAACCAAATGCAGTGTTCCCTCAAGTGCCACAATACCACATGACCCAAGATGTTCTCATCGAAGTGTCACAAATAATTGCAGACTTTCTCAGGCAGGGAGTTCTGAAAGAGGTCTTGAGAAGTCCATGTAACTCTCCCATAATGGGCGCTGTGGAAAGTTCGAATTGTGCAGCATTTGAGTAAAATAAACAAAATTGTGATAAAATGTTGCCCTGTGGTGCCCAACCCAGCAGTAATAATGTTCCAGGTCCCCTGTGATGCTAAATGGTTTACCGTGGTAGACCTATCACAAGCCTTCTTTTCAATACCTCTTCATGAGGACAGCCAATTTTTGTTAAGTTTCAAATTCTAGGATAAGGTGTACAGTTGGTGCAGAATTCCTCAGGGATTTTCTGAGTCACCGTCCATCTTCAATCAGATATTGAAGAAGGATTTGGCCACTGGGGCTGCCTTTTAATTCAACTCTTGTGCAGTACATTGACGACTTGCAAATTGCGTCCAAAACTAGAGACAGTTGTAAATATGATACCATTGCATTACTGAATCATCTGGGAAAGAATGAACATAAGGTGTCACCCAGAAAGCTACAATACTGTCAGAAGGAGGTGAAATACTTAGGGCACTTGATTGAAAAGGGTTCCAGGAGAATATCAAAGGAAAGAATAACAGCTGTCTTACAAATGAACCCCCCAACGACAAAAAGAGACGTCAGGATGTTTTTGGGAATGGTGGGTTACTGTCGCCAGTGGATACCCAACTTCTCGATCATTTCAAAACCATTGATAAAACTAACAGGCAAAGAAATCAAAGATGAGCCTTATACTATAATCTTGTCTAAGGAAGAACTTGAGTCATTTATGGAGTTAAGAGAATGTATGTGCAGGGCACCAGCATTAGGAATGCCAGACTATGAGAAACCTTTCCTGTTGTTTTGTCATGAACGTGATGCTTGTTCTTTGTCTGTCTTAACACAGGTCCATGGAGATGCAAATCACCCTGTAGCACATTTTTCAGCTACCTTGGACCCTGTTGCAGCAGCCTTACCAGGTTGTTTGCGTGCAGTTGCAGCAGTTGGTCAGAGCCTTACACAATGTGAAGGCATAGTCATGGGATACCCCCTAACAGTAATGGTTCCACATTCAGTTGAAATTCTGTTGACTCAAACTAAAACTCAACACATGACAAATGCTTGTCTCACTAGGTATGAGACGATCATACTGGGATCACCTAATGTCACACTCAAGCGTTGTAATGTATTGAACCCGGCAACTTTACTTCCTAATGAAAATACTGAAATCAAAAATGAGGAAGAATTAGAGCATGATTGTCTTGAAGTAACTGAGCTATGTACCAAACCTCGCCCAGATATTCAGGACACCCAGTTAAAAGAAAATGACTGTATCATGTTTGTTGATGGGTCCTGTCTAAGAGATTCTGCTGGAACACTGAGAGCTGGCTATGCAGTATGTACCATAACTGGTATCGTTGAAGCCTCCTGGCTCGAAAGAGTGTTTTCCGCACAAGTGGCAGAACTGATTGCCCTTACTAAGGCATGCCACGCAGCTGTAAATTTGAAAGTCACTATCTATACTGACAGCAGATACGAATTCGGAATTGTACATGATTTTGGCCAACTTTGGTCACAGAGAGGTTTTATGACCTCATCTGGTTCTCCTGTGAAAAATGGTGAGCAAATAAAGGATTTGTTACATGCGATTCAGTTACCTCTTGAAATTGCCGTGGTGAAATGCAGTGCTCATATTAGATCACAAGACTTTGTGTCCATGGGAAACGGCTATGCAGATCAAGTCGCAAGATTTTGCGCATTGAACTGTATATCGTTCAAGGAGCAATGGGAATTATTACCACAAACTGAAAACGACACATGTTTGAACCTTGCATTGCGGGTAGTTGACACATTAGATGAGTTAAAAACATTACAGAGCCGTGCAAGCTCTTGGCAAAGAACGCAATGTGTACAGAGGGCTGATGATTTGTGGGTATCAGAAGAAGGGAAACTAGTTTTGCCAAACCGTCTTCTATCCCAATTTGCCAGGGTCTATCATGGACAGGCTCACCTTGGAAGAGACGCAATGATCAGGTCATTCAAACTTGATTGGTTTAACCCAAAATTCAGACATGCTGCAGAAATTACCTGTCACAGTTGCATCATCTGTCAACAGATGAATGCCAGAAAGGGAACCGTGGTAACTTTGAGCCACATTGGGAGAGCTGGGGGTCCATTCAACAAGATGCAAATGGACTTCATTGAAATGCCTGTTTGTGGAGGATTGAAGTACGTGTTGGTGATTGTGTGTGTTTTCAGTCACTGGATTGAGGCATATCCCACACGTAGAAATGACAGTCTTACAGTTGCAAAACTACTACTTAGGGAACTGACACCAAGATTCGGGTTTCCGGTCTCTATAGAGTCGGATAGGGGTAGACACTTCGACAATGAGGTGATTAAACTCCTGTGTGCCATCACTTAACATCGAACAAAAGCTGCATTGTAGCTACCGGCCCGAAGCATCAGGACTAGTAGAACAAATGAACGGTACTTTGAAATCGAGAATGGCAAAAATGTGCGCAGCAACTAACATGAAATGGCCAGATGCCTTGCCTCTAGTGCTGATGTCAATGAGAAATACCCCAGACAAGAAAACGGGACTATCCCCCCATGAAATCCTCATGGGTAGAGCTATGAGATTACCAGCAGTACCTGCAAATGCGCTAGTGAATATTACAGATGATATGGTGTTGGATCACTGCAAAGGTTTGGCTGATGTGATTCGCTCTTTCTCTCACCAGGTGGAAGCTAACACATTGCCACCAATTGGCGATCCAGGCCACTCTCTCCAAGCTGGTGACTGGGTGGTTGTCAAGAAGCACGTGAGAAAATCATGTCTAGAACCACGTTGGAAAGGCCCATATCATGTAATCTTGACAACTACTAATGCTGTGAAGTGTGCCGGAGTTCCCAACTGGATACATGCCAGTCACACGAAAAGGGTAACGTGTCCTGTTGGTGAGGAACTTGAAGTCTCCGGCACAACAACTACAGAAAGAGAAGTCTCAGGGCCAGAAAACAGTCAAGAAGGAACTGAGACGATCGGAGAGCCCACTGAGAACAGCCTTGTCCCTCAAGCAGTCAATGAGTTCGAGAGAGGTGACAGAGTGCCTATCTCAGTAGAAGCGGCAGGAGAATCAAATCAAGGAGAAGTTCTCCCAGAAGTAGACAAATACGGGTTAGAACTTGAACCCGGCACAGACCCAGAAGAAGAAGAAGGAGAAGGAGAAATTGTAGAGAGAAATCAGAACGTACCAGAATCTCCCGAGCCAGCTGCAGATCCATCAAGTGAAAACACCATATCACAAGAGGAGGGTGCTGTCCAGCTTCCTGAAAAGACACATCAAGAGAAGACACATAAAGGTGATAACTGGCTAGATAGACCACTCCTCAAGATAAGAGACGTATCAAACGACACAATAATAGAAGAGAACGATACATCTCGAGTGGAAGATCTAAGTGAGGGAGAACAACAGGGTGAACGAAGGCTGAAAAGAAAAAGAGTCACAAACAGAAGGTATACAGGTCCTGAATGGGCGTATGCTACAACATATAAATGGCAACAAGAATTCCTAGCATTTTGTTTTGATCGAGAAGTACCAGGCCAATACTATGGTACCTGAACGAATCTGTGGAAGGCTTGGTTAAAATTTTGAAAATTTGAAAACTGAAAAGAGACATTGTAAATTTCCGAAAGTGACACTAAAAACGGATTGACTTTTAAACCTGATTACGACAAGCTGCTAACCTGATTCGATAAAAGGGGTCCTGGAGTGAGTGAAGACGCTGTAAATACACGCAGAAAGCCAAAGAATTTTAAACCATCCTCTAGTTGATTGTTACTCTACTATCTGATTCTATACAGACATGGCTAATAATAGAAGTAGTAGTAAGAAAAGTAAAGTGTGTGGTTGGTTGAGCCTTATAGTAGGTATTGTGTGTGCAATAATGATTGTGGGTGTGATTGTAGGAATGCCGTGGTTGGAGAAAAAGACTATTAATGCTACCTCAAAATCTGAAACTACACTAACACCGTGGGAAAGATTTGAGCAGGATGCACGACACATGCATGAGGGAACTAATTCAAAGGGAGAACTTTCTACTAATGTCTTCTATCGCTTGCTAAATGAATATGTGGAGACTATGGATGCGAAAGACTGTTATGTGTGCACTAAGATTCCTTCATCTGTGCAGGAGGGAGTTACATATCATAGCCTCCCTCTTACTTACGGAATTAGTTGCAGCTTGCTACTAACAAGATTCTATAATCAGGAGCATGTGCAATACTTTTATTCAATTCTGGATGTTGTGTTTTCCTTTGTGCCTGTGATTGAATTTTTGAATAGATTAGCTAAAGAACATGATATAAAATTAGTTAGAGGTTTCTTTGAGCCAACACTTACATTCAGAACTGCTCATGCACATCGCAATAACTTGACTTGCTTATTATCACCTGTTGAGAAAAGCTTTTTAGATCATACTGATGATAGACGGAAAGCATTGAAAGAAAGATTAGAAAAAGGGTTAGAGAAACACACATATGCAACTGATTATGCTTACACCACAATCAAAACACAAGGCAAATTATCTATAGATGCATTACATGTAGGTAGACTTTGTATATATCGGCCAAAATCTGAACAGGACAACCTGTTCGTGGGAACGAGTGAGCGCAGGCATGTGTTTTTGTTCCAGAGTAAATGGACCTTTATGCTGAATGGACAGGATCCAGCGATCCCTGGGATCTATTACATCTGTGGGCTTAGTGCTTATTACCGTCTCCCTAAGGGATGGTATGGGACATGTTATTTGGGAATAGTATTCCCAAAGATTTACCAAATTGATGACTGAAAACAGATACCTAAGACATCTGAATTACAACATCCTAGACAAAAACGAGAATCAGTGGCGGCTGTCATTGGTGATATATTTGGAGCCATAATCCCTTCAGTAGGGGTTATCTTGAATTCTATGAAGATTCAAAAGTTGTCTACTATAGTGGATAACATGTTGACAAATTTCACAGGAGCTATACTCCTGATCGATACTGAACTTGCCGCAGAAAGAGCTATGACTCTTTAAAATCGACCTGCTTTAGACATCCTTTTAGCTAAGAGTGGAGGAGTCTGCAAGATGCTCAATGAGCGTCATTGTTGTTCATTCATTCCAGATAGCAGTAAAAAGATTAGAAATATGCTTACTAACCTTACTAGAGATAGTACAGATTTGAAGGATTTGAAAGAACTTGGTGTTTGGGAGAAATTTGGAAAGGGAATTGCCAGAGTTGGGAGTTGGTTTACCAGCATTTGGAATGGGGTACTTGCAAAAATATGAATGGGTCTATTAATTGTTTTGGTTTGTGTATTAGGATTATGGGGGGCGGGCAAAATTAATGACAAAATAAAGAGAAATTGGACTAAAAGAACCAGGAGAAACGAAGAAAGTGAGAGAGAGAAAATGTTCAATAAAATCTGGGAAAGTTCATAGGGAAAGGTTTGTGTGATGACGAGCGTCATCAGAGGAGGGACTGAGAGAGCGTAGTCTAAATACGTGAAATGCTTATATAAATGCCTAACAATGCTGCATATAAAACGACAATAAATAGTAGTTGCTTAATGTGTATTTGAATTATGATTATAAAACGTGAAATTACTATTGTGCACATAAACTAATGTCGGTTATAAGAAATGATTGCTTGCACCATGATTAGTTGAGCATATATTAGCGTTTACAAATATTGCATTTGTACTAAAACCCATAGGCCTTAAGTTAACGTAAATTGAAGATTTAGCTGTGTAGCTCTCATATTAAAGCATATTTTCTGTTTTCCAGTGTGCTGACTCGTAAAGGGCCATGACCCAGCATTTGTTCTTTTCCTTCGTTTTATGTATCCAACTTCATCCTGTTCCCATCCGCATGCTAGCTGCATTAGTATAAGTTTTATACAGATTTTGAAACAAAAGTATACGAAGGAATGTACAAGGACATTTGACCATGGACAAAGAAGCTCATGACCCGAGAGACGTGCCAAGACGGTGATGAAACCCCCCGGATGTGCCACCTACGAAGACGTCAATTATGAAGACCAATCAAAGTGTTATAAATTATTGTGGGGTGACAATTGGGATTACCTAATGTATAATTTGATAGGTCAAAGATAGTGGGGTATAGTGAATATCCAATAGAATTTTGGGGGAAGGTGTTACGAAAAAAGGATAAAAACTCATGTCACAGAAGGGTCATTAGAATTAGGTAGGGAATGCTATTGATTTCATCCAGAAACTCTGTCACTCTGTTTGGTGATTTGAGTCCTAATAAACTATCCTCACCCATAGACTGCCCTTTTCTGCTTCTCCTCCTTATGAGAGAAGTGTCCCCTGTCCCTTAGATGAAGTTAGACTGATGGCGATTCGACTGTGGTCCTGAGGACGAAGACTGATCCTGTATGCTGACTTAAATCTTTGGAGGGTAACTATGACAATGCTATTGTAATTTGTCTGTTTGCTTTTCCTTTCTAGGTACCAACTGCTGTATTTTTTAATAGAGGCCATAGTTTAGATGTTTTCTAAATTGGTGTTCTAAATTATTTTGCATGAAGCCCAACATGCTGATGCTAATTAGTGGTTAAGCTAGGTATTCACACTGACTGACACAAATAGACAAGACTGACATTGTACTATTGCTGAACTGAGGCTTGCATCATATTCTCTGTGTTCTAATCTATGTTTACGCTGTGCTATATTCTTATGTTTGTGATTCTTGCATTAGTGAAATCTTATTACAGTTGCCACGTTGTGATTATGTTCTTATGCTTCTTGGTGTTGAGATTGACACTTCTGCTAGTAGATTGTAATCAATAGGGAATAAAATTAATAAAATTCTACCAAAGGGTGTCGTTATTCATGGCTGGAAGGTCATGGTTGCGCCAACAGTTTAATCAATGTCTTTATCCAAAGTAAAGTGTATTGTGGTGATAAATATTGATGACTTCATTGACATATTGCTCGACATATTGATCAGTTATCTCATCCTACGGTGTCTCACCACTGGGTCAAAAGATTCATTGGCCTAAAACGAGTCCTAATGTGTATAAATTGACATAAAGGGACGCGTTAACAGTTCTATACAAAGAATTGCAACAAGTATTACAGATCATTTGAAAAACTGAAATGTAGATATTTCAAATATGGTGCATTGTGGGGTTAATTGAAGTTGAGCCATTTTCCTGTGGTGATCCTGCTACCATAAAAGTGTGTAAACTTATTTTGTGGCAGCTTGGGATAAAAAATCCTTAGCCAAAGCATGTATCGCTGTTGATTTATTATACACATAGGCAGCTTGTCAGCAGCACTAAGAAGGTGGTCTAACCTGCCATTTATGTTCAAGCTTTAATGGTTCATCTGGAAACCATTTTAATTAAGCATTTTCTGTCATTGTTTGATCAACATTGCCAATAAAACCTAAGCTGCAAAGTTCAAATTTCAACAGGCTTTTTCATAACATTTGTGTCCTTCATACATGGCTCGCATACTTTGTCATGGGCACAAAACATTGTAGCTGAAAACAGAAGAATGCATTTCCAACATATTTCGTATTGTGAACAGCCACAAACTGGCTGCAGTAGCACACTAGCAGGACTTGAAAAAGACAGAGAAGGGGGGGGCCAAACAGATTTCAAACATGCTTCAGAATAACACTGGTCAAACATGCCTTTTTGAAAAGTTGTCAGGAACAGAGGGTTCTCAAGAGGAAGCTTGTCTGCATTTTAATGGATGGTTATAATGAATTTTCAGTATTCAAGGAAAGACATTTAGCAGACCATGTGAGCTGTTATCCTTTAAATTAAACAATAATCTTTTTGGCCTAGCCCACTTTTTGAGCGGACTTATGCTGAAAATATAAATTTAAACAACTACAAAGACTTACATTTATGAATGAGCAAATAATGTAGTTCACTATCAAGTTCATGCCTCTCCTGATTGTTTGGGAATTTAATCTAAATGATAAAATTATCAATTTGGACACTATGCTTGTATCCTATCCATCAGAGACTTATTGTGTTAAAGATCTTGTGCCTTGCCCATGCGACTCAGAATCTATTCACTCACAGCTGCATTTCTTTTTCTTCTGTGATTTATGTATGGCCCCAAGGAAATGCTTTTTAATGCCTCTACTTAAAAACCTTAATATCGGAACATGTGGACCAGCCTTAATCCATTTACAATTGTTACAGTCTGAAGTGGTGTGTCTCACAGTGTATAGATTCATTGCGACTGCAGTAAGGCTGCGTAATGTGGTGGACAAGTAATTGTAGTTTGGTACAAATAGTTTTACACCTATAAAAGACAACTTTTCGTTATAATTCTTGTGTCTGAGGTAGGGGTTATTATGCTGCATATAACAATCATATTTGGCGTCCTATATTTCCGCTTTTTCACTTTCACGGCAATTCCAGCTAATGTGTGGAATGGTTCATGTTGGAAAATGGCCCTCTCTGAAGGGTCATTGCAAACTGTTTGCCTTCCTCCTCCTATATTTCTGACCTCATTTTTGTTGGCTTTAGGACTCTGAACACTTTACCACTGCTAATCAGTGCTAAACTGCATGTGCTCGCTCCCTAAAAACATGGTAACATTGGCTCATACCCAATTGGCATATTTAATTTACCTGCAAGTCCCTGGTAAAGTGCCCTACATGTGCCCAGGGCCTGTAAATTAAATTCTACCAGTGGGCCTGCAGCACTGATTGTGCCACCCACGTAAGTAGACACTTAACCATGCCTCTGGCAAGGTGTGTGTGCAGTTTCACTGCCACTTTGACTTGGCATTTAAAACTAATTGCCAAGCCTTAAACTCCTATTTTTCTACATATAAGTCACCCCTAAGGTAGGCCCTAGGTACCCCATAGGGCAGAGTGCTATGTAAGTAAAAAGCAGGAAATTTAATTGTTTTGCATGTCATAGGAAAGTGGAAAACTCACAAATTTGTTTCCACTATTGTGAGGCCAGCTCCTCTCATAGGTCAGCATTAGAACTGCCCTTATATACTTTGAAGTGATTCTGATCTGAAAGGAGTAGCCCTGTGATGTTTAGTATGGCAATAATGGTAATAGAAAATCCTGCTTACTGGTGAAGTTGGATTTAATATTACTATTTTAGAAATGTCACTTTTAGAAAGTGGGCATTTCTCTGCACCTACTGCCCTCTGTGCCTTACAGCCTGTCTCCAATCCTCGTCTGACTGTGCTGGTTGACAGCGCACCTTCTGTATTCCACCCAGACAGCCATGAACTCAGGACACTCAGCCACATCTGCATTCTCCCTGGGCAGGCAGGAAGGGTGGAGGGACTCTCTCTTACACTTCAAAGGCCAATGGCCTGCCATCACACAAAGGACTGATAACCCCTCCTCCCCAGGGATCCTGGCAGACAGGGCTGGGTTGAAAGGGGAACTTGTGCACTTCAAACCCACTCTTTGAAGTTTCCCCCACTTCAAAGCCATTTTGGGTGTATATAATGGGTCTCTGACCCCATCAAATCAGACACTTCTGGTCCTGCAACTGGATTCTGTGAGAGGGACTGCCTGGCTGCCCAAAGGACTCATCTGGACTGCTTTGCTGAGAAGTACTGCTGCCCTGCTGTTGCCCTACTGCCTGCTGGCCCCTGACTCTGCTGGAAGGACTCTGGCTTTCCCACAAGTGCTCTCCAAGAACTTAGATTGAGCTTGCCTCCTGTTATGAAGTCTCAGTGCCACAAAGACTTCACCAAATAGAGGAAAATCCCTGTGTATCAGAAAAATGATGCAATGCTTGCAGAAATCGGCACAGCGCCTGCCTCGAGGCTGAAAAATCACTTTATCGGCTACCAGATCAACGCAGCACCAGTGTATCAAAGATTTTCAGCACATCATCCCTGATCATCAAAATATCCCTGCATCACAGTAACGAACCAAGGATGAGTGCCTGGAAAACGACGCATCCACTTGCAGCGTGGAAAGAAACAATGCATCACCGGTGCCGTTCTGAAAAATCTGACACAGTGCCTTATTTTCCCATACATCTCCTTGAAACCAAGGCTGCACTCCTGGAAATCGATGCATCAACTTTCAGCATGGAAAGAAATCATGCATCGTCTGTGCCGCGCTGGAAAATCCCACAAAACACTTTATTTTTCATCCCATCTCCTCCTCTGTGACCCCATGAGTAGATATTTTTCATGCATCCCAGGTACTGTGTGTTACAAGGATATAATCACTGATTCTCAATGATTGAGACTTATTTAAACCTTTAAAAAGTGATATCTTGACCTGTGCATCGTGGCTTTCTGTCGTTTTGATCTTATTTTATTCAGATAAATATTATCTATTTTCCTAAAGTGGTGTGGAGTACTTTTTGTGGTGTTTTCACTGCATTAATGTATGAGTTGATGCACAAATACTTTACACATTGCCTTCTAAGTTAAGCCTGCCTGCTCTGTGCCAAGCTACCAGAGGGTGAGCACAGCATAATTTGGATTGTGTTGTGACTTCCCCTGACTAAGGTTGTGGTCCCTAATTGGACAAGGGTATATACCTCTGCCAACTGACCCAGTTCCTAGCAGTTCACATCTTTGTTCTGACAAGATCTTAGTGGGTTGAATCTTTGCGGAGTTTACATTGCTTGTTAAGCACAAACCACTGTATGAATTGAAAATATGATCATTTGATGCTGCTAGCGGCTGCTGCTTTCTGCGTGTTTAGCACATGGATTGCTGGCCAGGGGTTCTATATGTGGATCTGTTGTATGCGATTCTATGACATGGAGATTATTATTGTACTTATTATAGACATTTTTTACAATGAACTGTATTGTATTATTTTATGGTTTTTAACTGAATAAAGAGTTCTTGACTGACTGACTAACAATATGCTTTCTTGCTCCTACTTAGAGCATAAACCACATTCTGACATATTTCACCTTGGGTTAATGCCATTCCCATTGGATGGCAGACTGCCCTGGGCACTGCAGGCAGAAATAGTTCCTATCTTGCAATGGCGCTTTTAAAATAGAACAACATTTGCCATTTCTATGACCTCTTGGTACATTTAAGAGTCAGGGTAAGCAAAATATCATCTGTTGGTTGTAGATTTTCCCTAATGCTGGGGATAGGTGGTGGGCTGTGCATGACAATTTATTCTTGCAATCATTCTCACAAAGGCCCATATTTATACTTTTTATGAAAATATGCACGTCAAAAAGTATAGCGCCGGCTTGCGCCATTCTAGGATGCCTGATGGGTGCCATATTTATGGAATGGTGCAATCCGGCGCAAAGGGTGGGCTAGCGTAATTTTTTTTTATGTTAGCCGGGTGGAGGTGGCAGTATGGGAGAAGGGGGTTTTGCACCAAAAAATGACGTTAGGCTGGTTAGAGTCAATAAAAATGACTCTAAACTGCCTAGCGTCATTTCTTGACGCAAAACCTACAATACCACATGACTCCTGTGACAGGAGTCATGCACACCACCCCAATGGCCTGCCCAGGGGACGTGTCCCCTGGGCATTGCCATTGCACCTAGTGTCATGTAGGGAGCCCATTTCAGGGGCCCCAATGGCACTTTTTTAAAATAACACAAAATACTTACCTCTACTTACCTCCTCCACTGCCCTTTGTTATGGGTGGAGGTGTCCTTGGGACCATGGAAAAAGGCCCACAGGTCCCCTAACGCCTGCCCTGAAACCAGTGTTAAATAATGGCACTAAGCTATTTAGGTCCACCTCCCTCCCATGCACCATTTCTACAAAGGAGGATAAATAAGGCGCCTGGGCCTTAGAGTAATTTTTTGCCCGGGAATGCCTACCTTGCATCTCCTTGATGCAAGGTAGTTTTCCGCAGGCAAAAAATGACTTTAACTCCAATATTTTGATGCTAGACGGGTATAGAGTCAAAATTTAAATAGGGAGTTAAGTTTGAGCTGAAATAGCGCAAAAAAACAAATAACGCTATTCCAGCGCAAACAGAGTATAAATATGCCCCGAAGTGTTTTGCTTCCTTCCATTTCGCACATCAGTGTGTCTAGTGCTAACCGTCATGTATTTCTGTCTCCTTCTGGGTGCCTCTCTGTCTCTGTGAGAACTTTCCATTGGGTCTCTGTTTGAACATTCATTTGTTTTCTAGAGTAGAATTGCTACATTTCATGCCTCAGATTTATTTTATTTTATTCAGGGCTTATAAAGCAGGGTTGCAGCAGGTGGTATTTGGAGACTTTACATAACAATAATAACCCAATTCACTCTTACAAGGAGGAACACCTTTAGCAAAAAAGGGACAGAAGAAAGAACATTTTTATATGCAAACAACATTTGGAGGGGGGCACAAAATGCAGAGATTTATGAATAAACAACAAAATAATATATAGTTATGTGTTCCAGTGTTTCATGTCTCATTTTCTGTATTTCCTATTGTGAAAATGTTTTTTTTTAGTTGTGGTAGTTATACTATGTTAGAAATGGGGTTTTTGGTTGGCAGTCAGGTTACCCTCTGTCCAAGCAAGAACCCTCACTTTAGTCAGGATAAGTCACACACAATCCAAATTATCCTGTGCCCACCCTCTGGTAGCTTGGCACGAGCAGTCTGGCTTAACTTAGAAGGCAATGTGTAAAGCATTTGTGCAATAAATCATACAATAACATAATATAGCACCACAAAAATACACCACACTGTGCTTAGAAAAATATATAATATTTATCTGGGTATTTGCAGGTCAAAACGATCAAAGATGCAATATGAATTTGTAAAGATATCACTAAAAAGTGATATAAAGTGTCTTAAGTCTTTAAAAAGTAAACAAAGTCTCTTTCAAGCACAAAGTACCTGGTTTGGAGTGGAAAATCTCCGCAGAGGGCCGCAGAAGAGGAGCTGCATGGAAAAATGGTGTGTGCGTCGGTTATGCCCCTTCACACACGGACTTGTGTCGTTATTTTTCACGTGGGGAGACGTGCGTCGTTCTACGGGAGGAAAAATGGTGTGTCGGTCGGTTGCGCCCCTTCACACACAGACTTGCGTCATTATTTTTCACTCGGGGAAGACGTGTGTCGTTTTCCGGCACGCAAACCGTCTCCTTCTATGGATCGCGGGATTACCAGATGTCCCAGGGTCTGTGCGTGTTTTCCGGCTGCGCGTCGTTCCGGGAGGCTGTGCGTGGAATTTTCTTTCTCACAGCAGGCATTGCATCGATTTCCTCTCTGGAAGTTGGGCGGCGTTGTCCATGCGAGGCCGTGCGTTGAAGTTCCGGTCGCCCCTTAAGCGTCGCGTCGAGCAGCGTTGGCGTGCAGCGATTTTCTCGCCGCGGAGCAAGCTGTGCATCGAAATTTTCGGTGTACCAAGAGTCCAAATGAAAGAGAAGTCTTTTTGGTCCTGAGACTTCAGGGAGCAGGAGGCAAGCACTTGGAGAGCACTTTTAACAGCCAGACAAGAGTTCAGCAAGGCAGCAGGCCAACAGCAAGGCAGCAGTCCTTTGTAGAAAGCAGACAGGTGAGTCCTTTAAGCAGCCAGGCAGTTCTTCTTGGCAGGATGTAGTTTCTGGTTCAGATTTCTTCTCCAGCAAGTGTCTGATGAGGTAGGGCAGAGGCCTTGTTTTATACTAAATTGTGCCTTTGAAGTGTGGGTGACTTCAAAGAGTAGCTAAGAAATGCACCTAGTCCCCTTTCAGTTCAATCCTGTCTGCCAGGGTCCCAGTAGGGGGTGTGGCAGTCCTTTGTGTGAGGGCAGGCCCTCCACCCTCCCAGCCCAGGAAGACCCATTCAAAATGCAGATGTATGCAAGTGAGGCTGAGTACCCTGTGTTTGGGGTGTGTCTGAGTGAATGCACAAGTAGCTGTCAACTAAACCTAGCCAGACGTGGATTGTAAGGCACAGAAAGATTTAAGTGCAAAGAAATGCTCACTTTCTAAAAGTGGAATTTCTAGAATAGTAATATTAAATCCGACTTCACCAGTCAGCAGGATTTTGTATTACCATTCTGGCCATACTAAATATGACCTTCCTGCTCCTTTCAGATCAGCAGCTGCCACTTCAACAATGTATGAGGGCAGCCCCAATGTTAGCCTATGAAGGGAGCAGGCCTCACAGTAGTGTAAAAACGATTTTAGGAGTTTTACACTACCAGGACATATAAACTATACAGGTACATGTCCTGCCTTTTTCCCACACAGCACCCAGCTCTAGGGGTTACCTAGGGCACACATTAGAGGTGACCTATATGTAGAGAAAGGGGAGTTTTAGGCTTGGCAAGTACTTTTAAATGTCAAGTCGAAGTGGCAGTGAAACTGCACACACAGGCCTTGCAATGGCAGGCCTGAGACAAGGTTAAGGGGCTACTGGAGTGGGTGGCACAACCAGTGCTGCAGGCCCACTAGTAGCATTTAATCTACAGGCTCTAGGCACATATAGTGCACTCTACTAGGGTCTTACAAGTAAATCAAATAGGCAATCATGGATAAACCAATCAACAGTACAATTTACACAAAGAGCATATGCACTTTAGCACTGGTTAGCAGTGGTAAAGTGCCCAGAGTTCAAAAGCCAACAACAACAGGTCAGAAAAAATAGGAGGAAGGAGGCAAATAGTTTGGGGATGACCCTGTCAAAAAGCCAGGTCCAACATGACCCCCCACCAGCCTAAAGCCAGGGGAGAACAATCACTATCCTGATGTACTTCCCTATTTGAGGCGACAGAACAAGGACCCAGGCCCACAACAACAGGGGCATGCTCCAGTTCTTCGCCTTCCTGACTCCAATTGGATCCCTCTGTCCACACTCTCAGGGCCCACTAATCCAACTCATGGGGAACCTTTCTCCTTACCTGCGGATACCATCTGTGCAGCACCTAACCTTCCTTTGCTCACAGACGTATCCCAGGGGCTGGATAGTACCACCAGGACCAACACAGTGGTGTTGCCCACTCTACTCCCGGGGTGTGACACTTGTCCCCTACCCAGGGATAACTCTGTCCACCCGGACAGCAAGCCACAGTGGTTACTTACAGCTGTCAGGGATGAGAGCCAGGCCCCAGGCCTCTCAAAGCTCTCCCACCACTGCGGCTGTGGAGAGTGGGGGGCGGTAGCCCCAGGTGCTGGGCACCCTTTAACCACTCTCCCTTCCACCAGGGCCGGGATGACAGCCTGAACCTGGTCCTCCCCTCTGGGGCTCTATACCCTCCCTCCTGGAGCGGTACGCCCAGAGTCCAACATGGTCAGGGTGCTTATAGAAGCCTCCCTCTACCATTCCTCCACCAGTGCAGGGCTGTTAACCTGCAACTGGCCCTCCAACCTGGGGTCTGTACCTTCAGGTTGGACTAGGGCCCGGGGTGAGGCTTCCCTCCCCCTGCCCTCCCTTCTGGGGTCCAGCACCCTCCAACTAGGAGTGGCCTCCTCAGAAGACAACATGGTAGGGGCACTGTTATCAGTAGCCCCTCCCTCCAGGTCCGGGGGGACACCACTAACCTGTTCTTCCAGCCCAGGGTCTGTACCCTCAGACTAGATCACTGCCTGGCAAACCAGGACTTTATGGGGGGCACACCTACCCCCCACCAGGTCAGAGTTTAACCTCTGAACCTGGCCATCCAACCCAGAGCCACCACCCTGAGGTTGAACAATTGCCTGGCACACCAGGACTTTCTGGGGGGCACACCTACCCCCCACCAGGTCAGAGTTTAACCTCTGAACCTGGCCATCCAACCCAGAGTCACCACCCTGAGGTTGAACCATTGCCTGGCATGCCAGGACTTCCTGGGGGGCACACTCACCCCCCACAAGGGACACACCGTCCCAGAGGGCCACACATGAGTCTGGTTGGCGCAGGTCTCCTGACCTCTGCCCATCCGGCAGAGTATGGATCTCCCCCAAACCAGAAACGGTTTCACCTGGGTGATTCCTGGGGGGGCTCTGCTCTCAGAGCTGATCCCTGACTCTCCAGGACCTCCACTGGGGTCCGCAATTCCCTCTCAACCCTCTGTCTGGACTTCTGCACCCCCTCACTAGGAGTGGTACAGTCAGACACCAGAACTGGTGGGATGCTGGCTACAGTCACCCCCCCAAGTTCTTCTGACACTGCGGGCCTCCCTCAACAGGTGGCCCTACGGTACAGGCTAGGCTTCCCTCCTGGCGTTCCCTCATGGAACCCTCTAGGACCTGGGACCTACATGAGACACTACAATCCTCTCCCACCTCACTTGGTTGGAAAACACCTATACCACTCCCTTCAGGAGCACCCCCAAATGCCTCTTCAGCCTCTCTGGTATTCACCCAGAGGTCTGCCTCCATTGTAAGCTCCCTGGGGTCAAAGAACTCACACTCCACCTGGTGTTGGGGTAGCTTTGGAAAATAAGGACCAGACATATGCTCTCCCCCAATTACATCACTCTGCCCTTTACATGTATTAACCACAGTACCGTTCACCCAAACATCCAGTGATTCAGCCTTGAAAAAGCACTCTACATTACCCTCCTGAGACTGGTGAGACAGTATCTGACTGTCCCTGACACTCAACCCATACTTTTCTGGGATGTCTCCACACTCTATATCCAGGACGTCCACCAGGGGGGAACCCTTTTCCCTGTCACTCTCTTCTAGAGCCAGTAAAGTGTCCCTCCCCCCAGTAGGAATATGACTCCCTGTGCCAGTTCCCCAATCCTTCTCAGGAACCCTGTGCATAATGGGAACTACCTCATACCCTTGAACCGCCTGGGGTGTGTCAACTCCCTTCTTCAAGTTGGGCACCACATCTCTGGGCTTGTGCCCTTCTTCAGCAGTACTGGATGCAAGATTTTTGCTGCCACCATCTGAACTGGACTCAGCCCTTCCGGCTTCCAGTTTCAGCTCTTCACAGCTCAGTTCCTGAGCTGCAATCCTTTCTTTTTCCAGGGCTAAGGCTCTTGCTGCCTCAGCCCTTTCAATAAAGTCATCTAGCTCCTCTCTCCACCACTCTGCCTCTAGGAGCCATTCATTTTTCACTGGTTCTCTTTCCTCATCTGAGTAGTCTTCCTCCTCTCCTGAGCAGTCCTCCTTCTCATCTGAGGAGTCCTTAGTCATTTGGTTTTTTGCTGCCTCTTCCTCTGCCCATATTTCTTCCCCCCAGGTTATGTAGGTATCTAGCAGTTCCATCTTAGTAGATCTCCTTGACATAGGAAGTCCCCATTTTCTGCAAAGCCTCCTTAGGTCAGCCTTAGTGAGGGATTCAGTAGGCACAAAGAATGACACACAGTAGATACCCATTCTCAATCTGATAAGGTATCACAGACAAAAACCAAAATCCAAAGTCCAAAATATCAATAATATATCCAGGAGGACATCAGAGAACCAAAAGCAAAAAGATGAAAAATCAAGTTGAACTTCAACTGTGGGTAGGTAGTGAAATACTTAGCTACTGTAAGTCACTGCACAAACACAAGTCCTATCCTCACCGCTGATCACCAATGTTAGAAATGGGTTTTTTGGTTGGCAGTCAGTTTACCCTCTGTCCAAGCAAGAACCCTCACTCTAGTCAGGGTAAGTCACACACAATGCAAATTATCCTGTGCCCACCCTCTGGTAGTTTGGCACGAGCAGTCAGGCTTAACTTAGAAGGCAATGTGTAAAGAATGTGTGCAATAAATCATACAATAACATAATATAGCACCACAAAAATACACCACACAGTGTTTAGAAAAATATATAATATTTATCTGGGTATTTGCAGGTCAAAACGATCAAAGATGCAATATGAATTTGTAAAGATATCACTAAAAAGGGATATAAAGGGGGTCATTACAACCCTGGCGGACGGTGTTAAAGGTGCGGTAATACTGCAAACAGCCCGGCGGTCAAAAAAAGTGAATTATGACCCTGGCGGAAACCGCCAGCAAAGACAGCCACTTTAACACACCACCCGCCACAGCGGTACAGACAAGCAGCGCGGCGGTCACCGCCAACAGACAGGCGGAAGACAATGTACCACCCATAGTATCACAACCGCCAATCCGCCACCTTTTCCGGGGGGGATTCACCGTGGATAAAAACACGGCGGAAACAGTGTCTGCAATGGGAAAACGCTCACCTTAACACATCCCACGAGGAAGGAGGTCACCAAGGAGCCGGAATTACAAAGTCTACCGGCCCTTGTATTCCTACTCATCTACGAAGACCAACGCCGGCGCCGACGAAGACAACGGTGAGTACTGCACCTACGACATAGGGGAGGGGGGAGGCAAAAGTCAGGGGGACACACACGAAACACCCCCACCCTCACCCACTACAACACACACACCAATGCATTTAGAAACATCACAGTAACAACCCACAACCCCCGGAAGAATGCAAAGACAAAACAAAATCAGTTCAAACATTGTAATGTAGCAATATACATGTCTCAAATATATACAGATATATTATAAAACCATTCAAAAGTATATACATTATGAGAAGTAGTGCAGATAAGCACATATCAATGTCCGTGCACCACTAGTCCAAAAATGCATGGGCGAGGCCCACACAACATACCTGTCCACAAACGGAGAGAACACTGCCGGGGCATCAGAGAGAAATACAACAGACACCTCAGGGGGAAGGGAAGGGGGGGCACCTCAGCCGGATGAGTGCATAGCCAGATCCACGACGGGGCTCCATGCCCATTGATGTATCCTGGGGAGTGCAAAGCCACAGTCTCTCAAGTCTCTACAGTGGGTGTTTTGCCCACTGTACCATCCTGGGGAGTGCAAAGCCACAGTATCACAAGTCTCTACAGTGGGTGGTTTGCCCACTGTACCATCCTGGGGAGTGCAAAGCCACAGTCTCTCAAATGGCTCCAGTGGGTGGTTTGCCCACTGTACCATCCTGGGGAGTGCAAAGCCACAGTCTCTCAAGTCTCTACAGTGGGTGGTTTTCCCACTGTACCATCCTGGGGAGTGCAAAGCCACAGTCTCTCAAGTAGATAACAGCCTCCACTGGTTCTGGAGGGGGACTGGTGCCCAGAGTGCTTCATCCTGTGAAGGACAGACAGAGTGGATGGATCTCTCCACTGGTTCTGGAGGGGGACTGGTGCCCAGACTGGATTAGTCTCCCCGTGACAGTTCCTGTCCCGTCACTGTCCCAGCTGCACATGGGATAACAATGCTTGATGTGACGGCCTTTTCCTTCTTCAGCGGTGCATGCCCTGTTCAGCGGTGCTTGCCCTGTTCAGCGGAGCATGCCCTGTTCAGCGGTGCTTTGCCATGGCGGTCTCTGGACTGTTCAGCGGTGCTTTGCCATGGCGGTCTATGGACTGTTCAGCGGTGCATGCCCTGTTCAGCAGTGCTTTGCCATGGCGGTCTCTGGACTGTTCAGCGGTGCTTTGCCATGGCGGTCTCTGGACTGTTCAGTGGTGCTTTGCCATGGCGGTCTCTGGACTGTCCAGCGGTGCATGCCCTGTTCAGCGGTGCTTTGCTATGGCGGTCTCTGGACTGTTCAGCGGTGCTTTGCCATGGCGGTCTCTGGACTGTTCAGCGGTGCATGCCCTGTTCAGCGGTGCTTTGCCATGGCGGTCTCTGGACTGTTCAGCGGTGCTTTGCCATGGCAGTCTCTGGACTGTTCAGCGGTGCTTTGCCATGGCGGTCTCTGGACTGTTCCGCGGTGCTTTGCCATGGCGGTCTCTGGACTGTTCAGCGGTGCTTTGCCATGGCAGTCTCTGGACTGTTCAGCGGTGCTTTGCCATGGCGGTCTCTGGACTGTTCAGCGGTGCATGCCCTGTTCAGCGGTGCTTTGCCATGGCGGTCTCTGGACTGGGCATTGGTGTGTGGCATGACGTTCTCTGGACTGGGCATTGGTATGTGGCATGACGTTCTCTGGACTGGGCATTGGTGTGTGGCATGACGGTTCCTCATTGCCCAGTGGGGCTGTGGCTGCCGGGGCCTTCCTGGGCACTGACTCCGGCGGTGGTCTCCTGACCAGTGACGATACTTGGGCCCTCCTGGGCACTGACTCCGGCGGTGGTCTCCTGACCAGTGACGATACTTGGGCCCTCCTGGGCAATGACTCCGGCGGTGGCGGTGGTCTCCTGACCATTGACGATACTTGGGCCCTCCTGGGCAATGACTCCGGCGGTGGCCTCCTGACCAGTGACGATACTTGGCCCTTCCTGGGCACTGACTCCGGCGGTGGCGGTGGTCTCCTGACCAGTGACGATACTTGGCCCTTCCTGGGCACTGACACCGGAGGTGGCGGTGGTCTCCTGACCAGTGACAATACTTGGCCCTTCCTGGGCACTGACTCTGGCGGTGGCGGTGGTCTCCTGACCAGTGACGACGGTGCTGGCGGTGGCGTCCCGGCCGCCGGGAAGGATGCCGCCCTTCTCCGCCGTGATGCTCACACCAGGCTGTGCAGACTTCTTCTGGCTCTTCCCCACCTTTGGAGGAGTCACAGCTGACTCTGCAATCCCCCTGGGACCCCTGTGAGTTGTTTTGCCTCCAGGAGTCTTCACACGGTCCCGTCGGCCACTTTCCAACTTCAGAGCCTTTCCAGGGGGTGAACTGCCAGTGCCTTGGCTCCGTGTCACACTGCCTGCCCTGGTGGCCGGTGCACTCCACACACCTTGAACACGCACCACTGGTACTGGAGCCTTTTTGGCTGACGTGCTCCGATGGGACTGATGAATTGGAGAGGGAGGGTGGGGGCAAAAAGGTCAACTTTGCAGAGGGACAGTTTCTGACGTACACTGGGATGGGAAGCTGGAGGGGGTGTGGGAGTGGAGAAAGAGGAGGCAGTTGTAGGAGGTGTCACTTTAGGTGTTTTGGGTGCAGGTGCAGGTACTGGAGGCTGTCGTGAGGTGGATGGATGTTGGGTGTGTGGGTGCCCGCATTTGTGTACTTTGGGAGGGGGCCTCACAGACACACTGGGAGAGGACACAGGGGACGTGTAAAAATGGGAGTGGAGATGGTGATTGCAGGTGAGCGGGGTGTGGTGCTGGGTGTTGTGGTGCGAGTCCTAGTGGCTGTAGATTTAGTGCATGCAGGTGAGAGTGTAGACGACACTGGGAGGGAGGAGGGAGACGACGAGGAGGGGGACACAGTGGAGGCAGTGGATGTTGCTGTGTCTGTATGTGGGTGATGCTTGCGTGAGTGCCTGTGGGTTGTGTGGTGCCTATGTTGTCTGAGCTACTTTTGTGTGTTGAGGTGTGTGCAGGCTGGTCTGATGGTGTGCTTGGGATAGGCTGGGGTACAGGGGATTGGGTCTGGGTGGAGGAAGTTGGAGGGGGGAGGCTAGACACAGAGACAATGGCTGCCATCAGTGCTGAGGCAAGAGATTGCAGGGTTCGCTGAATGAATGCCCTCCAGGAATGCATTACCGTGTTGCAACTCCCTTTCTACACCCTGGATGGCATTCACAATGGTAGACTGCCCAACAGTGAGTGACCTGAGGAGGTCAATGTTCTCCTCTCTGAGGGCAGCAGGGGTGACTGGGGCAGGGCCTGAGGGGCCTGGGGCGAAGGTGATGCCCACCCTCCTGGGTGAGAGGGCATGGGGTGAACGCTGAGGGGCTGCTGGGAGGGCGGTGCTGATAGGGGAGGTGGCGGCTGTACCTGTAGAAGTGGGGCGCACAGATGGTGCCGCCACCACAAGGGAGCTCCCATCGGCGGACGAGTCCGTGTCGCTGGTTGGTGATCTGGTGGCCGACGTGGAGCTCCCCTCGCCCTCCGTCCCACTGGTGCATTCTGAGTCTGTGGTGTGGCCCTCCATGGCCATGTGGGATGCAGCTCCCTCGTGCTCCGGTGCCACTGTACCTCCGCTTGATGATGCTGATGCTGATGCAAAAAAGAACAGGGAGAGCACAAAAAGGGGGGGGGGGGGCGGAAGAAAGACAGGTTGAGTGCATGGCATACCGCTACCGTTGGCGGACAATACAGACACAGCAGCCCCCTGCACTACGCCGTGCTACTGGCCTCTACAGATGCAATTTCTGGGATCTGGCCTACATGGCTATGGTGGAAACTGCACACATGGATGCCACAGGGGCATGTATACCTGTACTTGGCACTCTACTACGGTGGGGTAGAGTGCCACATGGCCTGCATTACGGAGGGGCCTAGCATACGTATTTCTGTCTGGCCTAGGTACACCCACAGCCCTCCTCCCTCAGCCAGCCCCTCCACTGCGCGCTAAGTAACCAGAATGAGGTTGTACTCACCCCCTTGTGTCTGCTGTGATGCCCTCAAGCTCCCATCCAACTCAGGGTAGGCCACCGCCAGGATCCTGAACATCAGGGGGGTCATGGTGCGACGGGCACCCCTCCCACGTTGGGAGGCCATCCCCAGCTGAGCCTCCGCCGTCTTCTTTCTCCAGCTGCGAATGTCCTCCCATCTTTTACGGCAGTGGGTGCCCCATCTCTGGTGGACCCCCAGGGTCCGGACGTCCTTGGCGATGGCACGCCAAATGTCCTTCTTCTGGTGGGCGCTGACCTACATGACATGCACAAGGGAAGAAGAGAAGTCATTACCGACTGCACCGTCAAAGTGAGTGCCCCCCCTCCCTACCCTAAACTGAAACTCTCTGGGGGCTCCAGACCATCACGTAATGCAGAAACGTTATTTCTTGAACCTCCCATTTTCAAGAAGGAAAGATTGATGGCCCAATCCTTTTCAGGCAACGCGGTGAGAATCTGGAACTCACTTCCGCCTCAGCTTCGGACCACCACCTCTTCCCAGGCCTTCAAAACTGACCTCAAAGCTCTCCTCCTTCAAAGACACTTCCAAAGTTAATTCAAGCCCTCTGTCTTCAGAAGGAAGTCCTTCCATTATAGGATATTCTGTTCTCCATGCCTATAGAAGTGCCTTCCCAGGGTGTTTTTGTGTTTTGAGTGTCTGCCATTTAGTGCAGTATTTTACCTCTACCTGTATCTTGTACTCGTTTGTAACATGCACACTGCACCTTTCCTTTTCAACGTATCATTTGCTACCTCTTATATCTTGTTTGCTTTTGATACATGCACAACGGCCACCACTGCCTCATGTAACGTAACTATTGTTTTAGTGTTTTGTGTGTCTACCATTGATTGCAACTTTTTTTACCTCTATTCGTACTTTATTTATTCTTGTAACCTGCACACGTCACTTTTTCCTCTCATAACGTATCGTTTGCTACCTCGTTTATTTTTTGCTCTTGATACGTGCACAATTATCACGATTGCCTCTTGTAATGTAACGCTTGTTTTTGTAACAGGCTCACTTGTAATTTTTCTCCTCTTGTATCTTTACTTTGCCTATTGTGAAGCGCTCTGACACCTTCGGGTAAAGTCCGCGCTATATAAAAACGCATTAAATAAATAAATAAAATAAATAAATACCCTAGCCATGTGGCACATTCATTCACATGCATTAATGTTCCCTGAACTCTGCCCCCTTCCCTCTTACAACCAGCCCTCTCCACCCAGGCCTAGCCCATACAACGTGCTACCTGTGTACTAACCTGTTGGTCTGGAGGACCGTAGAGTAGCGTGTACTGGGGGAGGACCCCGTCTACTAGTTTCTCCAACTCCTGAGAAGTCAAGGCAGGGGCCCTTTCCCCAGACGCAGCAGCCATCGTAGCTTCCAGACCGAGGTCACAGCAGTACTTGCAGTGTAGGTCCTCTCCTGTCGAAGATCAGGTATCGAGTGATTGAACAGATAGAAAATGGCAGTCACGTCCACGGCGGTGATGTCCGCGGCGGTGCGTATCATCACCGGCGGCGCACTTGTTCATTGGCTCCTGGGACCCATAGGGTCCAATGTTAACCAATGCAGCATTGTGCCGCGGTCTACGACCGCCTACCGCGACTGTGTGTAACGGCAACGCAGTTACCCCACAATCCCATTGCCCCAGTTTAGAGGTCAGGCAGCCGCCATTTCAGGGGCCCACATGGATTCATTTACTTCTGCGTCACACATACCTAGGCCTACACTCAACACACATACAGGAAGGGTTTTGTGTTTGGTGTCGGGTTCTGAGTAACTGTGGGTACATACCTGGAAAAATGTTGACTCTGTGGTCACTATTGTCCTTCCTAGGCACCGTCATTTGGGACAATTGAGAAGATAGCGGAATACTCCGGTCTACCGACCGCTGGTGGGCCTGTTGACAATGGAGGAGCGACATTTAATTTTCACCTACAGGTTTGACCGTGCCACAATCCAGGAACTATGTACCCAGTTGGAGCCAGACCTGATGTCACCAATCCGCCATCCCACTGGAATCTCCCCTGACGTGCAGGTGCTGTCAGTGCTCCATTTCCTTGCAAGTGGGTCTTTTCAGACAACAGTGGCCATGGCATCAGGGATGTCCCAGCCTATGTTCTCCAACGTGCTGTCCAGAGTGTTGTCTGCCCTGCTGAAAAACGTAAGGAGATACATAATTTTCTCTGAGGTGGAAGATTTGGCTACAGTTAAAGGTGACTTCTATGCCCTTGGACATATCCCCAACATCATAGGTGCTATTGATGGTAACCATGTAGCTCTGGTCCCCCTCCACAGGAGTGAACAGGTGTACAGGAACCGGAAGAGTTATCATTCCATGAATGTACAGATGGTATGTTTGGCAGACCAGTACATCTCTCAGGTAAATGCTATGTTTCCTGGCTCAGTGCATGACGCCTACATCCTACAGAATAGCAGCATCCCTGAAATGATGGGTCAAGTCCAGAGGCTCCGTGTGTGGCTATTGGGCGACTCTGGTTACCTCAACCTGTCCTGGCTATTGACCCCAGTGAGGAATCCCAGGACCAGGGCAGACGAACGCTACAATGAGGCCCATGGGCGGACTAGGAGGGTGATCGAATGCACCTTCGGCCTCCTGAAGGCCAGGTTCAGGTGCCTCCATATGACAGGTGGTTCCCTATTCTACTCACCGAAGAAGGTGTGCCAGATCATCATCGCCTTCTCGATGCTTCACAATCTTGCTTTGCGACGCCATGTGCCTTTTCTGCAGGAGGATGGTCCAGATGGCGGTGTTGTGGCAGCTGTGGAGCCTGTGGAGCCTGTGGACAGTGATGAGGAGGAAGCTGAGGAAGAAGACAACGACAACAGGGAGTCAGTCATACAGCAATATTTCCAGTGACACACAGGTGAGAAAAACTTTTTTTCACATTACATTCACTTTCACACTTCTACCTCTATCCTGTCTGTTACTTAATAGCAGTATTTGGTCACTGAGTTGTACCTTTCCATTACGGTTTCACAGGTGTGGTTACCAACGTGTGTCATCTGCTTGCATCCTTCAAGGACTTGTGATGTGTGGCATAGGTATGTTGGCTTTACAATAGTGTACGCATTTTGACACTGTCATTGATTATACAAATTAACCAACTCACAGACTGACTCCAGATTGTTTTGTGGTTCAAGGGTGTTTATTTAAGTGCTCAAAGATGGAGGGGGGTTGTAAAATGGTGATGGGGGATGGTGGAAGAATGTCCATGGCAGAGTCCAGTCTATTGATCACACAGGTGCACTGCCCATATGGGCATAGGAAGTGGAGCTGGGGCAGTTTCAGTATGGACAGGGTAACAAAGTGGGACAGTGGGAGGACAATCAGGGTGGTCTCATTTCCTGGCGGGGGTCTTGCCATCTTGCTCTGTCCTGTTCCTGGATCTCAGGGACCGCTTGCGTGGTGGTTGTTCGTCTGCAGGGGGTGGGGTGCTGGTGTGGTGGTCCTGTGGCGGGGCGTCCTGTCCACTAGCGCCGGCGGAGGTGGTGGGCAGTTCATCGTCCATGCTAGTGTCAGGGGCCCCTTAGAGTGCCACGGTGTCCCTCAAGGTCTGCTGTATGTCCTTCAGCACCCTTACGATGGTGCCCAAGGCGGAGCTGATGGTCTTGAGCTCCTCCCTGAACCCCAAATACTGGTCCTCCTGCAGGCGCTGGGTCTCCTGAAACTTGACCAGGACCGTCGCCATCGTCTCCAGGGAGTGGTGGTATGCTCCCATGATGGATGAGAGGGCCTCGTGGAGAGTGGGTTCCCTTGGCCTGTCCGCCCCCTGTCGCACAGCAGCCCTCCCAGTTCCCCTGTGTTCCTGTGCCTCCGTCCCCTGGACTATGTGCCCACTGCCACTGCCCCCAGGTCCCTGTTGTTGTTGGGGTGGTGGTGGGTTATCCTGGGTTCCCTGTAGTGGTGGACACACAGCTGATTGACGTATCCTGGGTACGGAGGTTTGGGCCCGTTGGGTGGGTGCTGTGCTGGTGTTACCAGAGGGTGGAAGGTCAGTGTTGGGCTGTGCCTGTGCAAGGGGAACCGACTGTCCCGAGGCCCACGATGGTCCGGGCTGGTCATCAGGATCCAGTAGGGCAGAGCTGCTATCGTCACTGTGAGCCTCTTCTTTGGGTGGAGTGGAGTTGTCTGGACCCTCCGGTGTGGTGACGGTCCTTCGTGATCCTGCAGGGGCATAAGAGCATGATTATTGCATGTGTGTGTGTCATTGTGTGCAATGGGTGGGTGTGCGTGTACCCCAGTGCAAGCATTCCTGTGTGGGGGCTTGTGTGATGATGGTTAGGGGTTGTTATGGATATGTGCAGTGAGCATGCTTTAGTGATGGGTGTCCATGCTTAGTTGTGTCATGCAGGGCTTGGTGTTAGAATGTGTGGTTTGTGTTCTTAGTACATTAGTGAGGAGTTTGGGTGAAATGGGAGGGGGTGAGGGTGGGGGTGTGTGATAGCATGCATGTAGGGTGGGGGATCTGATATTTAAGATTTGACTTACCAGTGTCCATTCCTCCACCGACTCCTCCAAGGCCCTCTGGATGCATGATGGTCAAGACTTGCTCCTCCCATGTTGTTAGTTGTGGGGGAGGAGGTGGGGGTCCGCCGCCAGTCCGCTGAACAGCGATGTTGTGCCTGGAGACCGCTGAACGCACCTTCCCCCGTAGGTTGTTCCACCTCTTCCTGATGTCCTCCCGATTTCTTGGATGCTGTCCCACAGCGTTGACCCTGTCGACTATTCTGCGCCATAGTTCCATCTTCCTGGCTATGGATGTGTGCTGCACCTGTGAGCCAAATAGCTGTGGCTCTACACGTAGGATTTCCTCCACCATGACCCGGAGCTCCTCCTCGGAAAAGCGTGGGTGTCTTTGGCGTGACATGGGGTGTTGTGTGTGATGTGTGGGGCGGTGTCAGTGATGATGTGTGTGGTGATGTGTAGTGGTGTGTGGTGTTTTGTGCGTGGATGTTGTGTGGGTGATGGTGTTGTGTGCCTCTGTGTGGTGGGATTGACTATTCTGTGCTGTCTCTCTGGCCTTCGTGACTAATTTTTGGTCGTAGGGGTTTGTGGGTGATGTGGGTGTGTGTTTTATATTGAATTGTCTGTGTGGGAGTGGTGTGTGTATGTGTTTCAGGTGTGTGTATTTTTAATTGTCCAATGTGGCGGTGTTTTGGAGATGTGTGTGTATTTTGAGTGCGGTGGTGTGTACCGCCAATGGAATACCGCGGTTGAAAGACCGCCGCCTGGATTCATGGGTCATAATAGCATGGGCGTGTTTCTGTTGGCGTGGAGGTGGAGGTTTTGTTTTCGCCAGTTTAACACTGACCTTTGGTGAATTCTTCGGCCGCGGCGGTGTATTGGCAGTCTTCTGCACGGCGGTAAGCGGCTTTTACAGCCAATGTTGTAATGACCCCCAAAGTGTCTTAAGTCTTTAAAAAGTAAACAAAGTACCTAGTTTGGAGTGGAAAATCTACGCAGAGGGCCGCAGAAGAGGAGATGCGTGGAAAAATGGTGTGTGCGTCGGGTACACCCCTTCACACACGGACTTGCGTCGTTATTTTTCACGCTGGGAGACGTGAGTTGTTCTACGGGAGGAAAAATGATGTGTGCGTTGGTTGCGCCCCTTCACACACGGACATGCGTCGTTATTTTTCACTCAGGGAAGACGTGCGTCGTTTTCCGGCACGCGGACCGTCTCCTTCTATGGATAGCGGGATTACCAGATGTCCCAGGGTCTGTGCGTGGATTCTTCGGCTTGTTTTCCAGCTGCGCGTTGTTCCGGGAGGCTGTGCGTGGAATTTTCTTTCTCACAGCAGGCATTGCGTCGATTTCCTCTCTGGAAGTCGGGCAACGTTGTCCATGCGAGGCCGTGCTTCGAAGTTCCAGTCGCCCCTTAAGCGTTGCGTCGAGCAGCATTGGCGCGCAGCAATTTTCTCGCCGCGGAGCAAGCTGTGCGTCAAACTTTTCGGCGCACGAAGAGTCTAAATGAAAAAGAGAAGTCCTTTTGGTCCTGAGACTTCAGGGAACAGGAGGCAAGCTCCATCCAAGCCCTTGGAGAGCACTTTTACAGCCAGACAAGAGTTCAGCAAGGCAGCAGCCCAACAGCAAGGCAGCAGTCCTTTGTAGAAAGCAGACCGGTGAGTCTTTTGAGCAGCCAGGCAGTTCTTCTTGGCAGGATGTAGTTTCTGGTTCAGGTTTGTTCTCCAGCAAGTGTCTGATGAGGTAGGGCAGAGGCCTTGTTTTATACTAAATTGTGACTTTGAAGTGGGGGTGACTTCAAAGAGTGGCTAAGAAATGCACCAGGTCCCCTTTCAATTCAATCCTGTCTGCCAGGGTCCCAGTAGGGGGTGTGGCAGTCCTTTGTGTGAGGGCAGGCCCTCCACCCTCCCAGCCCAGGAAGACCCATTCAAAATGCAGATGTATGCAAGTGAGGCTGAGTACCCTGTGTTTGGGGTGTGTCTGAGTGAATGCACAAGGAGCTGTCAACTAAACCTAGCCAGACGTGGATTGTAAGGCACAGAAAGATTTAAGTGCAAAGAAATGTTCACTTTCTAAAAGTGGAATTTCTAGAATAGTAATATTAAATCCGACTTCACCAGTCAGCAGGATTTTGTATTACCATTCTGGCCATACTAAATATGACCTTCCTGCTCCTTTCAGATCAGCAGCTGCCACTTCAACAATGTATGAGGGCAGCCCCAATGTTAGCCTATGAAGGGAGCAGGCCTCACAGTAGTGTAAAAACAAATTTAGGAGTTTTACACTACCAGGACATATAAACTATACAGGTACATGTCCTGCCTTTTACCCACACAGCACCCAGCTCTAGGGGTTACCTAGGGCACACATTATGGGTGACTTATATGTAGAGAAAGGGGAGTTTTAGGTTTGGCAAGTACTTTTAAATGCCAAGTCGAAGTGGCAGTGAAACTGCACACACAGGCCTTGCAGTGGCAGGCCTGAGACAAGGTTAAGGGGCTACTGAAGTGGGTGGCACAACCAGTGCTGCAGGCCCACTAGTAGCATTTAATCTACAGGCCCTAGGCACATATAGTGCACTCTACTAGGATCTTACAAGTAAATCAAATAGCCAATCATGGATAAGCCAATCAACAGTACAATTTACACAGAGAGCATATGCACTTTAGCACTGGTTAGCAGTGGTAAAGGGCCCAGAGTTCAAAAGCCAACAACAACAGGTCAGAAAAAATAGGAGGAAGGAGGCAAAAAGTTTGGGGATGACCCTGTCAAAAAGCCAGGACCAACTTACTAAAACAGTTACAAATTCAAAAACAACAAAATAAAATATTTCACTCCCAAGTTTATAAATAGAGAATAATTTAATGAGCAAAATGACATAAATCCAATGATGGGAACTGGATATATGACGTTTAAAGATTTAAGTAAAAATAGAGCTAAAAAGTAGAAAGCACTATTTGTAGTCTATGGTTGAGGTTTATTGGGCATGACTTCAGGCTGACCATGATGGAGCACAGTTCGGATACACCAATCACGTTCAACCTGGTTGGAGGTTATATCCTGCGACTTAGATGTTGCCTGTTCAGTCCTGCAGTCGACTTTTCGACAGGAAAGCATCCACCACCGTGAAGGTCTGTCCACCGTATTTAGATGTTAGTGGTCCCATAGATGAAAGACTGCATTCGAACAACAGTCTCCACCAAGAAACAGGACCTCAGTGATAGCATTTTGGGCCAAAACTCACTCCAGCAGAAGGTACAACTGGGATCCAGATCATGTCCAGTTGGTGCTGGTCAGCTGGGCACTTCAGGAAAAAGACCTCCTGCATTTTGCTGTGCCCATGTAGCCATACAGGAGGCCAGCCAAATGATCCTTGGAATCCACTTTATTGTACTTGGTACAAATAGGAGCAGGTCCAGCTCTTCAGGTCTCCTCACACACCCCAAACAGCAGAAAATGAAGGGCATCTTATATTGTTCATCCATAGTTCAGAATCTTCTAAAGAAGGTGTCTTGGGGTACCATGTTTATTTCTGGCACTAGCTTGCTGTTAAGGGTGACTCCTGGCTGCATTCTAATCAGTAGGATAAAAGTTCTCAGTGGTTAACTGTTCCTCCATTTGCAGCGCTTCCTGTGTGCCATACTGCAAACAATCCCCAAATTGCCTTTCACTTACTAAATCAAGGATGGAAGACCCCTTCTCACCTTGTGCAGAGCCTTTGTGCCCACCCAAGTGTGTGACCAGGGTAATAAGCAGCCCCTCCTCTGAGGTCACTGCAAACCAGTACTAGGGGCAGGGCCTCCCTGAATGGAAGGACAAAGGAAGGGTCCTAATCAGGTGTTATCAGACATCTGCTTGAGACGGGGAGGCCTTTTTTAAAGTAAATTATGTTGCCGGGCACAGACTAACTGGTCTTTCTGCTGGAGGAACTGCTGGGTGACAGAGTGTTAGACCTGGCATACTTGCCATGGTTTCCCCTAACGTTTTTGACTTCGGACCTCCTGTTTTGCTGACCTTGTTTTTGCTGGCTATAGGACTCTGGGAACTTTACCACTGCTAATCAGTGCTAAAGTACATGTGCTCTCTACTTGAAACATGGTATCATTGGCTTGTCCATAATTGGTATAGTTAATTTACTTATAAGTCCCTTGAGAAGTACACTGCCTGTAGCCAGGGCCTGTAAAATAAATGCTACTGGTGGGCCTGCAGCACTGATTGCGCCACCCACTTCAGTAGTCCTTTCAAAATTACTCAGACCTGCTATTGCAGAGCCTGTGTGTACAGTTTCAAACTCCCATGTCAACTTGGCAAATTAACCCTCTTGCCACGCCCATATTTTCCTTTTAACTCATATAAGTCAACCCTGAGGTAGGCCCCAGACAACCCAAGGGTAGTGTGCAGTGTATTTAAAAAGGAGGACATGTACTTTTAAGTTGTACATGTCCTAGTAGTGAAAACTCTTACATTTGTTTTTTACTGCTGCGAGGCCTATCTCTCCCATAAGATAGCATTGGGATTGCCTTATTACATTTTATAAGTGTAGTTCCCAATTTGTAAGAGCAGGGACCCCTCAGGGTTGGTGTCTCTGGGATCACAATTCCATGAACACAACACATTGCTGCTGCTGCAAGAATCAATGACACAGCATCACCATCAATGCTGGTGCATCGCCGTTGCTGCAAGGATCAGGAGCACCACATTGCTGACTTCATGGTGCATTGCTTCTATTCCAGATGCATTCTCACCTTGTGCGGCTCATAGATGATGCATCACCTACATCAGCAGGATCAACAGCAACCCATAGCCTACTTTGCTCCTCACATCTTGTTCTGGACTCCGAACCAAGGTACTGTTTTCAGTGGGCCAATGTTGGTCCCTGTATCCAACTCGGGCTCCATCGTGGTTGACCTAACTTTTCAGATTTGACACAGTCTAGCACAACCAGATAGCCCTGGTTGATGCTTTATGCTTCTAAGCACTACAAATATGTTTATTCTGTAAAAATTCAAATCTCGAATTCTTCTTATTGGATTTCTTTCCTTTTGGTCTTGTTTATTTCATTTAATTAAGTTCTATTTTTCTAACCAAGTGTGGTATCTTTTTATGTGGTGTTTTCACTGTTGAGCACAGGTTAATTTATGGTTTATATCTGACTTACCTTGACTTGAATTGTGGTTCTTGCTTGAACAAGGTGCATACCCCTGCCACCCAGAAACCCAGTTTCAACAAGGAAGGTAATGCAATTTGAGTAGCGAAGCTTCAAGCAGGGAAATGGTAACCTTCTAAAAGTCCCTTTCCCTTAATATTGATCAAATACCCAACTTCATCATTAAGATGGGTATTTAATAAATATTAAACATATTTTAGTTAATTTTTTTTCTAGCTGGTCTCTAGCCTGAAATAGCAGAATCAATATTTAATATTGCTTCCAGGTGTTTCTCTAAGGGCCAGGTAGCATTCCTACAGGGAAAGTACCTTTTGGATGCTAGTGTGTGCATAATACACATTGGGCTTATAGGGCTTTAGACCTAACCCTCACCCCTCATCATATGTCTTATCCCAGATTGCTGCAGCTTTCAGGATACACACTAATCTGTAGCTGATGTGAGCTGGGCTGCACTGGAAGTGAGGCCTCAGTAACAGTTTCTTACAAATACTTTTCAAAGTATTTGAAGTGCATAAAAAACTGTTGGAACTCAAATCCTGGGCGAAATGTCAGTAGGGCCAGAGACAAAGTTTAGGCAAAAAAATGAAATATTCAGCAACTATCTTTGGCATTTCCCCTTGAGGCAAATACATACAAAATATAAAGCACACACCTGAACTGTAAAGTAAGTGTCAAAATAAATGGCGGCGGATGCATTTTTATGCTATGAATACTGAATTGGTTAATACATTCACTGCAGGTGTCTGTGTGTATAGCCAGGCATTCATACAAGTGAATGCTGGTTAGGGCACCAGTAGAATAGTGATGTGTGTTTATATTGTTATGAAGTCCCAGCCTGGGACTGAACGAACTGTAAATATGCAATATTTTGCATACAGGATAAGAAAAGCTGCCACAACATGTGCAAAGAGTTTAAGGAGCAAATTTACTAATTTTTAATGAAACACAGATATAGATGGGCAAGCCGCAGAAAGTTCGAGTCAGACTTGAGCAAAAAGCCTGATATGGCCCAGCTTGAGGTCCCCTTGAAACTACAAGCCCATAACGAGCTGAGCTTTGATATGGATCTTGCTTGCCATCCTTGCTCTTCTTTAAAGTGCAAAGAGGTCAAAGCAAAGCAGGTCAATATGAGTTAAAAAGGAGATGCAATACATACCTTACCTATCTAGTGGCTGATTTTCTCAAAGTGAAACCATAAAACCTGGATTAATCATGGCTCCCTCCTGAAGTAAATTGTGTGATCTAAGGCAAATATTTTATTTTACTGAACTTCTGCTTTCTTCACTATTGCATATGAAGATACTCTCAAATACATACATTCTTTATACCAGCTGCACAAAAACATATTGTGTTTGATTTAAAAAACTCTACAGTTTATTTATCTATAACACCCTGGGCAACATACAGCGTTCATAGGACAATGGCCTTGTATCTTAGTGCACAACATAATGGCACTGTCAGCAGAGTTGGGTCAGGGACAGAAATGGTTCTCAGTTCATGCTACCTAACTGTCACTTTTAATAAGTACATCTCAGTGCAGTGCTATAATGTGATGTATTCATGTCAAAGCCTTCACATAATCAAGAAATACACTTTTTTGAATTTTGAAGAGACTCAATCATATTTTATGTAATGTTGTATGATTTACATGGCAAACATCACCTCAGGGCTCAGCTCATGCATAGGGTCTAAGACTATTAGCTCGGCTTGCCCTGTTAATTTGGTTGCTTGGCCTCCTCTTAACACAGTGCAGCAAGCAAAGGTGCTACGCTGCATGCATGAAAAGGAGAGAGGAGAACAGCACCACATGTACTAAAATATGGCACGCAGGGCCATACCTACTGAGATAAGGTGCTGTTTTTTTCTCTCCCTGCGCTGGCGCACTTTAGGGTGACGTGTGCAAAAATACGCACCCCATTGTTTGGACATAGCCTCACACTTTTTCCACTTTGTATGTTTGCTGTACAGTGCAGCACGTATGCAAACTGGGAAAAAATTGGTGAATTAAAAACATTTCCCCAACTCAAGACCAGCCTCAAGGATGTGTTATTTTTAGGTGCAAAGCCCTGTCGACAAAGGTTAGTAGATTGGGCCATATGTTATAAACCATTGGAGGTTGCATGAGAATGCCCATATACCCCCTATGGTACTGTCGCTTGATAGAAAGCAATACTGGTGCTACTTTAGGAATTCTTTCCAATGCAAAGAAAGTTTTTCCTCTTTCTTTATTTCACAGAACAGGAAACCCCCTCAGTCCCTTCATTTCAGCCAGAGGACCTTGAAGGTCGTATCTATTCTGGAATGGTTGTTTATATAAAAAAAAGAAAGTTAAAAACTGTTACTGTAGAGGGCGTGGCTTGACGCCGTTCGAGGATGGCCACCTTCTGCTGAGCTCCACGACCACGACAGGAGTAGGGAGAGCCGGCAGGTTCATTTGGGCATATGTAATGTCCCTGCAGGTGGGAGGACTCGAGGGAACATGCCTGGATTGAAGTATGCCCCTTGAAAGGACTTCAGAGGTACTTTTAAACCCTCTTTAATGATTTTTATGGCGGTTGTGTATGGATTTTCATTGCAACCGCCATTTTTTTTTTTTTTTACCTCACAATTCTTCTTTTTGAGTATGCTTCGATGCCTTAAGGACTTTTTCTGCATTTTTTGACCTACAGGTGTAGGTTTTTATACTCTCTGCTCATTGTGCCTTATCTTTTGGAGCAATGTTGTCCAGCTTTACTTTGTTTTTTTCATTCTACTCTCTTCTCTGAGGTGAACCTTTACTTTATAAGGTATATACTTTATGACATTTTTGGGCAGAATTATATATTTTTGCTTATGGGCAGGTCTGGGAAACTACAGTTGACTAATAACAAAGTACAGTGTAATGAAAGTCCTGATAATATTCCTCTATCAAACTCCTTTGCTCCTTTATCAAATATGGAAAGTACCGGAGCAACTTCTCTCGATGTTACACCTTCAACACCTGTTTCTTCTCCTGCTCTGGCTAATAAAGTTTCGTCTAAGCTTCCGGTAACAGTCTCGACATCCACAAATAAGAGAGCTAAAAAGGATCCTCCATCCCCTATTAAGGTAGTAGATACCTTATGTATGGAATTACTTCTTGTGGCAATAAGAGCGCTTAAACCTTATATGGAGGATACCAATAAAAAATTACAAACATTGGACGACAAATGGTCTCTTTTGGAGAACAGATTCTCTTGTGTGGAATGAAGAGTGGAAGTGGAAGTGCTTGAGGATTCAGTTACATCCACACACTTTTTACAATCTGAAGTTGCCATGCTGAAAAAGCATGCAGAGGAGATAGAAAATCAGAACTGCAGGAATAATCTAAGTATTTATGGTCTTCCTGAAGGAATTGAAGATTCAGACCCTTTCTCTTTCTTTCAAGCATTTTTGCCCAAGATTCTGGACCTGCCTTTTTCTCCTGTTATGAATATACAATGAGCACATAGGCTTGTTCATCCTTCACTTTTGGCTTCAACGTCAAGGAAACCGAGGGGAATAATACTGTATTTTTTGGAGTATACAGACTTGCTGAAGGTTCTCAGAGCAGCAAGAGCCAAAGGTCAGACCACGTGGTCAGGATCCAATCTTTTTTTTGCTCAAGATTATGCTAAGTCGACGACAGACAAACAGAAGAAATTTCTATATATGCGTCCGGCATTGAAGTCGCTTAATGCTCGGTATGGTCTTTTTCATCCGTGCTTGTTCATAGTGACTTACAAGAATAACACTACAACATATGAGGACCCAGTGTTACTTCAACGGTTTATTGACTCTTGTACAGGTGAAACAATGGACACTTCCAAATTATCAGAGAGTTGATTATTAAATTATTTGTTTTTTCCTTTTGTCTTGCTCCTATTTAAAGGATGTGACCTTTGTTGTTTCAATGTAATCTTCATAATGTTCGATTATTTGAGAGATTTAAATGTTTTCTTTGTTTCTCTCTTTTTAGATCTTTTATGCATTCAGTGTGTCCGTCTTTTGTGGTTGCAACCTGTGTGGTCGGATCTCCCTTCCGTTCCATGTCTGCGGTTATGGAGTGAGGGTTGCGTCATCCTCCCTTTCTGGTTTCACCACCCTCACGTTGTTTTTGTCTCATAGGTATGTTTTTATTATCCGTTCAATGTTCTTTCTGGGGTTTTAATGTTTTCTTCTATATTACATTCTCTTTGTTTTCGTTAATTTTATCTCCTCTTCATTTTCTTTCTTCTCTTTACTCTTTTCTTTGTTCACTTGTTCATACTTCTATTCTTCACTTTCTGTACACAAAATATTTTCTTTTGGTTCAATTTCTCCATACTGCATCTGTTGCTACAGGGGCAGTTGAGCGATACTCCCTCCTCCCCATGCCCCCATTCCCTGCTGCTCCTGTCAGGATTGTGTTTGGGTCACCTCCAAGGTCTGCAGCGTGCACCGTACTCTGTCTCACGGGGGCGGCGCTTCCCGCAGAAACCGTCTGTACCTTTCATCATAATTAACTTGTTTTTCTGTGGCCCCTCCACCCCATGTCTTGAGGCCTCAGTCACACATGATGCAGGCGACGGCCCAAGGTCACACTACAGAATGGACTCAGAGGTAAAAATCTCACTATCACAAAGCGGAGGTCACACTATTTCCACTCCTCTGACCTGGTGGACAAACTAATGCGCCTGGAGGCCTCAGGCCATCTCCTAGTGCCGAAGCACTGTTAGAACTGCTGCCAAACCCCACCCTTTAAAAAAGGAGCCACTCCTGGCTCAGTCCTTCTCAGGACCAGAATATGGACTCAGAACCCAGGCACCACCACCTCACTGGCACCTAGGCACCAGCACCTCAGCACCACTACTTCACTGGCACCAGCACCTCACTGGCACCTACCCACCACAACCTATGCACCACCACCTCACTGGCACCTACTCACCACCACCTACACACCACCACCTCACTGGCACCTAGGCACCACCTACACACCACCACCCGCGCACCACCACCTCACTGGCACCTAGGCACCAGCACCTCAGCACCACCACTTCACTGGCACCAGCACCTTTCTGGCTCCTTCCCATCACCACCTATGCACCACCACCTCACTGGCACCTACACACCACCACCTAAATACCACCACCTCACTGGCACCTACACACCACCACCTACATACCACCACCTCACTGGCACCTACCCACCACCACCAACGCACCACCACTTCGCTGGCACCTACGCACCACCTACACACCACCACCTGCGCACCAGCACCTCACTGGCACCTAGGCACCAGCACCTCAGCACCACCACTTCACTGGCACCAGCACCTTACTGGCACCTTCCCATCACCACCTATGCACCACCACCTCACTGGCACCTATGCACCACCACCTCACTGCATATGCCTATGTTGATAAATATTTTTTCTGATTATGTGTATATTTTAGTTATGTATAGTTCTTTAGAAAATATGTATCACTACTATGACATAACAATAAACTACACACACACTCTTTAAACCTGTTTAACTAATGTATAATTACTCATGGTTTAAATATGTATGTGTATGTACGTATATGTGTACATATATGCGTGCATATGTGTGTGTATTCATGTGTGTAGGTATGTGTATGTGTGTATATATGTATGTATGTGTGTATGTTGTTCTGTGCTTGGCATGTTCATGGGTCATTGCATGGCTCCTGGGTGGGTTGTTATACTACATATTTATGAATCCCTGCTCTCATCTTATATCACACTTATCTACCCATCATCATATGTCATGTCTCTATCAATCTATTCTCCATTCCCACTCTGACTCCTCCCAAACCCATTCTACTACTTTAATCTCCTAAATAACTCTGCCTAAGCTCTTCCCTCCTCTTCCACATCTAACTCACCCAAAGATCACTTTACTACCATGATCTCCCAAACAACCCTACTAAATTCTCCCTCATTTATCTCACCCTTCTACTACGATCTCCCTAACCCTTTCCACAGAATCTTCCCTCCTCCACCCCCCCTTTACTCATCCCAAGCCTAAATCATATTACCATATACTCCCAATTAACACTTCTAGATTCTTTCCTCCCCCACCCCTCCATTACTCCAGTCAATCCAACTAACAAACTCACATATCCGCGGCTTAAATTCACTCATAATAATACTAAAACTGTACTCATATTTCCCTATACTAATCCACCACTAATTCCTTTTGGGTTCTGGAGTAGCGTGCTACTCGCCGAAAACAGATTTGACGCCTCGTCAGGGGTAGTAAGCGCTATATAAATACTATTACAATTACAATACTAATAGTGGTGGTCTGTATGCATTACTCTCATGATCATATTACTTATTTTTTATGTTAAATGACAATTAGATTTCATGGAATGTTAAAGGTTTGGGATCCCCAATAAAACGTCAAAGAGTTTTAACCCATATTTTAAAATTGAAGGCTGATATTGCCCTGTTACAAGAGATTCATATAACAAGTGCTGAGATGGCCAAACTTAAAAGACAATGGGTGGGTCATGTTTTTGCTTCTGCGGGTACGGGGAAAAGAAATGGGGTTACTATATTCTGTCATAAAGCTTTGAATATTTCAGATTTTTCCCAAGAGTTTGATGTTCAGGGTAGATGGGTTATAGCTTCAATGAATATTAATAAAGTGCTTTAACTATATTTAATGTTTATGCTCCAACCCAACCTGATAAATCTTTTTGTAGTGAAATATTAGCTAAGTTAATGACTCTTTCAGATGATTATTTAATTTTTTGGAGGAGATTGCAATATGGTATGGATCCCTTCCTTGACCGTAAATCTAACTCTAGATTTGTACCATCCACCATATTTTCACAGTTTAGCTCCATGATTGAACAAAGAGCATTAACAGATGTTTGGAGATTGTGTAACCCCACATTACAGGAATTCTCTTTTTTGTCTCCAGTGCATTCTTACTAATCGATGATTGTTTATTTATTTGTCTCACAGCATCTCGTGCAACATGTTTTGAGTTCAGAGATTGGTACCATATTAATATCGGATCATGCTCCAGTGAGTTTGGATCTTGATATTATGTCACATAAACAGCCAAGTAATAGATGGAGATTTAATAACTCATTACTTCTTGATACTAATTTTACTAAGCTTTTTGAGAAGTTTGTTACACAATTTATTGTAGAAAACAATAATCCCCAGCTATCTGTTCAGATTATCTGGGATGCTTTCAAAGCGGTCTCTAGGGACCTTATTATTTATTTTGTTGCCAATAAACGGAAAACGGCTAGTAAAATGTTATTTAACTTAATGGATCACATTAAACAGCTAGAAAACTTGTATTATTCTTCCAAGTCTGAAAGTTGTCTTAAGGAATTACTTCAAGCTAAATTCACTTTTAATAAAAACTCTTCTGCTATTGCTAATTCTTATCTTCTTAAGTCCAGTGCTAAGTATTATGGGGGCCAAAATAAATCAGGAAAACTTTTAGCAAATTATCTTAGAATTAAAAAAGATAGAACAAGTATTGAATCTATTTATAATTATTCCCACCTGTTACTACACAAGAATGAAGATATCTTAGATTAATTTGTTCATTTTTTCACACAGTTATACACCCCTGAGTCTGTTCCCATGCAGAAGTTTACTGGGGATTATGTGTCTACTATTAAGGCACCTGTACTTCCCTCTTCTGAGTTTACTGCTCTCGACAATGACATCTCTATTAAAGACATTCCGGGTGCACTAAATCTTATTAAAAAAGGAAAAGCTCCCAGCCCTGATGGCTTTACTATTGAATTCTATTTACATTTTTCTAAATTATTAGTTCCAAAGTTATTTCATCTTTTTGCTTATTTTGTTAACACAAAATCTTCTGGAGGGTGTTTTCAGGAGGCTTTAATTGTCCTTATACCAAAAGATAACAAAGATCCAAAGTTTTGTAAGAATTATATACCTATATCTCTAGTGAACTTAGATTTTAAAAATGTTGCTAAGATTATTACTATGCGTCTGGAGTAGTTTCTTCCTATGTTAATTGGTAAGGAACAATCTGGCTTTATTAAGGGACATCTATTATCAGCCAACACACACTTATTTGTTAACATATTAAGTAAATCTGTGACGTATAGAGATTCACTTTCTGCAATTGCTCTTGATGCTGAAAAAGCTTTTGATCGTGTTAACTTTTTTTTTTTTTCAACGCTTTCATGGTTTGGCTTTGGAACTAAATGTATTCATTTTATCTTATAATTATATTCCTCTCCTAAGGCTGCTATCTATTTAAACGGTCTCATCTCTCCCTTGTTCTCACTTAATAGAGGAGTCCGTCAAGGATGTCCGTTATCACCGCTTCTGTTTGTTCTTGCCTTGGAACCCTTTTTATTGAAACTTAAGGCTAATTCAAATTTATATGGTTTCCGGTCTGGAGTGGAACAGATAACATTTTCAGCTTATGCTTATGATATCTTACTTTTTTATGTCAAATCTGAGATCTTCACTTCCTTTTTTTCTTTCTGAGGTAGAACATTTTGCTTCTATTTCAGGGTATAAGTTGAATAAAGAAAAGAGACTTTAAAGCTTCCAATTTTCACTGGAACAATGACAAAATTAAATATCTTGGTCTATGGTTTAAACCTTCATTTCGGGATACAATTTCTTCTAACTTCTTGCAATTATTCTCTAGCCTTGATCCTCTTATATCTAAATGGAACCCTTTATTTCTATCCTGGTGGGGTAGATTAGACTCTCTAAAGATGATGTTACTTCCTATCATTATCTTCTGAATATCAAGTGTTCCTATTAATATTCCAAATAATTACTTCAAGAGGTTGAGCTCTATTTTAACTAAATTCTTATGGAATAATAAGAGATCCAGAATGTCTCTTCAAAAATTGATGAGACCTAAAATTCATGGAGGAGTTAATTTTCAGTATCTTCGCTCTTATCATATGTTTTTTTCTGTCAAGCAGGCTTCCTGTTTATTGACCGAATATGTTTCTACTTTTTTACCTTTATGGGTTGAGGTTGAAAAAACCTTTGTTGCTCCTTTCACGTTTCCGGAAGTATTAACTCTGTCAAAAAAACCTTCATCTATTTCCCTCCCAATTTAGAAAAATTCATGCAGAATTCTACAACCTATTTTTGCTTCATATGACGGAGACAGAGTGCAATTTCTGAATTCATCAATCTGGTACAATAAACTCATCAAGTTAAATAATAAAACCATTTACTGGAAATCGTGGCATTTGAAGGGGTTGAAATGGGTTCACCAACTTTTTGACGATGATTCTCCTCTTTCTTTTGAGCAAGCACGTTTTATTTTTTCACTTCCATCCTCTTTTAATAAGAAATATGATGCTCTATTACATGCTATAAATACTTCTTATCAACCTTTCTCAGTTCAGCAAGCACCATTAGTTCGTTGCTCTCCAATTAAGAACTTGTTGCTACAGTCTGCCTCAGCTTCTAGTATTTACCAAACAATTACAGCTCTTCCTGCAGCTAGACCTAAATCAGCAATAGAAATACAATGGGAGAAAGATTTGGCTATTTCACTTTCACCCTCATTATGGAATAAAGTGTGGATTAAAATACGAAAGACATGAAGAGCAGCTAATACAATTCAAACTTTATTTTTTATATATAATAGACTATTAATTACACCTTCATCTTTACATAAAATGAGTTTAAACCTTTCGCCCGCTTGTTGGTCTTGTAGTGAACTGGTTTCAGATCACAAACACATGCTCTTTGAGTACCCATATACTTTTCAATTGTGGGTTAAGCTTTGGAATCAGATTCATATTATTTTTAAAACTCAAATCTCCTTAACTTTTGCAAATATATTTTTAGGCAGCCGTGCCACAGACTGGTCACGTTTTCTCAAAAACTCTATTGTAATTTTAGATTTATTGTTGGCTGTTGCTTTTCAACAAATTACGATAACTTGGAAGGACTCCTCTCAATTATCCTTTCAGGCTTGGTGGTACGGTATATGTTATAGCCATCGGTTGGATAGAGCTTTTGTTTACCCTGTGTCCCTGGGTATTAAAAGAGACATGTTATGGTTACCTATTACGAATTACCTAAACTCTTTGGGTTACTCGTCATGTAATCATTTTCCTAGAAATGAGGATGTTTCTAAACCACCATTAATTGTTTCTCTTTACTTTTTATTGTACTTATCCTACTGTTTATAACTTTTTCTACTGATATATTTAATAAATTCATGTATATTTTGTGATTTCAAGTATTAATATATGCATTATGCTTCTCATGATGCGCCTTTTAGGAAATTGAACTGTTACTGTTTTCTTTTCTCTCTTGTTATTAAATGTATTTATATCTTTTGAATATTGTTTGAATCTTCAATAAACTTTCTATTTCAAACTTTAAAAAATGAAACTGTTATTGTAAAAAGAAAAAAAATATTGAAAATGTAATTCCCTATAAATGTCGCTTTCTGAGGTAATAAAAAAATCCTTACTAATAGAGGAGAATGTGTTTGTCTTTCACTGCTTCTCACTCCTCAAAGTGTTACACTCTCTCTGCCTGATGTGCACACGTGCAAGCTGCCCATAAAAGGAATGGGCCCTGATTGAGAACCTTGCGGAGCATAATTACCCATGTGGTAATCTGTTCTGCACAATTATAAAAGGTTTAATGTTCCTACTCCCAAATTTGTTGGGTGTGGGAAAAACAAACTTGATTTTACTGACTGGAAAATCCAGCAGGTTAAATCACTGTGGGAAAAGAATGCATTGTAACCGGGACCCTTTCCATAACCCCATTCCCAAATATTAGACAAGGCATGATGGGACATTACATGCTTCATCTCCCATCCAGCATTCTTCACTTCTTTCTTCACCGTCCTCACCCTCTCCCTTCATCCAGCTTTAAAGTGGCCTACTGCACACTTTCACCACCTGCTAAAACCAAGTGGTAAATGTGTGCATTATGCCACAGAGAAAGGGAGTACCATACACAATACTGCAAGGTAAATCTGGGTTTGCACCATCATTTTCCATTCAGTGGGGTTTAACTAGTAATTTCAGAGGATAGGTGAGTTGTTATCACATGGTACTCTAATTACTGATGCAGAGTTTGTAATCTCTCACCCCACACCACCCAGCATTTTGCAACTTGTAATTGGGGCCAGGGGATAGATTAAAAGGAATGAAAGGCCTACTTATCACAAACGACCCATCTATGTATACACAGAAGGATAATTCACCACACTTTATTTTCAACAACAGGAAGAGAATGCAAGATTCCATCAGAATGTAATACAGAGGATCAGGAAGAAAAACCTCCCTTTTATTCCATGTCACTGAAAGCTTGTGTGGTTAATGCTACCTGAATTACTAGAATCAGCTATGCCAAACATTGCGGTGTTTATTTTCCTGAGTCAGCTATTTACAAGCCTCAAGGCATTCAGACTATGGCAGTGTGACTTGTTATGAGTTTTCAGGAAATTTGCTAGGTTCTTTGAGCGTTGCCATGAACTTAATTAACTGCCAGTTTCTAGAAGGATCCAGTACTTTGCCACCAGAGCCTTTTATGAAACAGGTACCATTCTGCTTATGTGTTTTCTTCCAAGGGTAAGCGATCCCTTCTTTTTGGCTCTTCTCCCCTGTTACAAATGCCCTGGAAAAGGTGCTATGGGGAAATAGAGGGGATGTTCTTTCTCTTTTGTCAGTTCCTCTGTTTGAAATGCACTCAGTCTTGACCTGTGTAAAACAGAGGACTGTTCTATGTTTAGGAAGGCTCTTATATTTAATTTTATTGATTATCTTCATATATTTTCTAATGTTTTCAGGAATGTCAGCACCAAGATGCCTTGTTGCAGTTATATAAATAATCAACTCAGCTCAATTTCAGATCTTGCATGTATATATTTGTAACATATTTAGTGGGTAACCTCAGGCAGTAAACGCAGGACTGGTGCCAATTTTATAAGAAATTGAACAGAAAGAATGAGTTGTCATGCTTGTCTATTGGAGACAAAGGTTTGCCACCCGAGAGACAGTTCAGGTGTCTGATACCTGACCTATGGGTAGACTGAGCAATAGCTCAACTATGTGAAGTTTGACTTATAATGCATGTCTAACCAGATAAATATGCTGATACCGTGTATAATAGAGTCCCATTGCAAAAACATTCCACAAAGAAAACACTGCATTGTGTATACTAGTTGTCCCAATGTTACAATGAAAAACTGATAACAATGTTATCTACCACAGTGCTCTCTTGTGCCTCATTCAAGGTTGCCCCTTTCTCTACCTAGGCCAGGCTAATTGTTTTAATTATTATAGACATTTAGGGAAATACATTATAGAGGAGATGGTCATTCTTTTTAAAGGGATTTTGGAAACATTTGTGACAAATATTACATTTTATAATGCACATTGTTCTTGCAGGGGTTAAAAAGATCTTTGAAATTTAGTGTATTTCCCACTTTATGTTCTGGTGCTTCAGAACAAAATTAAAAGCATGGTTGTTTTTATTATAAGATATACTATTAAATGGCACTGTTTGTGTTGGAGTCATCTCTTTGCAGGACACTGCCTATCAGCCACACATTCTATGTGTTATGGAGGATAAAGGTATACTTGGGTCTTTTGTATGTGTTAGGGTTTGTGCACAGCAAAGAGCATGTCCCCTCTCACTGCACTAGTGGGTTCTGTAATAGCTCCCTTTTAAACTTACTATTGAAAGCCTTTCTTGTTATCTCACCTTCCCCCCCCCCCAGGCTTCTGTGTATGTTGTTTAATGTGCTGTTTTGTTTACACATTGGGCCTTGCTTTTACCAAGGCTTCTTTAAAACACTCCTCTCTAGGCCATGTGTTAATTTAACTCATTTGCATAATAACTGAAACTCTGCACAGTTTTCAAGAACATGTGCAGCATGTGAGGACCACACCCAGCTCTTCAAACCACACCCAGCTCTGCACACCTTTCAAGAACATGTGCAGCATGTGAGGACCACACCCAGCCCTGTCTATAAAAGGCAGCCCCCGAGCCTCACCCAGTGCTTGTGCTCGTCTACCTCACGCTTACCTGAGGACAGATCCCTCGGCGCTGGCACTCCTGCTCTCTACAGACTTTCATTGGCTTCAATGGGCGCAGCTGCTGGCTCTTCCTTCTTCCGGTTTCCGGATCCTCCTTGCCTCAGCCTCTCTCCTACAAGCAACCTGCAAAAGAGAAAGAAGACAAGGTTAGACTGATCAGTATCTCTTGCCAGCAACAAGTAAGTGCAAAACTTTTATTACGTGAAAGAACTTTGACAACAATTTCTGTATTCGTGTATAGACAATTTGAAACAAGATACCTTCCACGAACATTGTGATTCAAACTCTTTGTTACAAGAATACTTTGCGGAACTTTGTGAAGCAAATATTTTTTTATGGAACTTTTAAGAATCGAACCGTGGAAACCATTAACAGCAAGGCAAACAGTAAATCAAGGACTTGCACAAATTACATGCTGTATTTTGACGTAAAAGATTCTGGAAATATGGGAAAAAGTTTTAGAGTAATAGAAAGCACATCCCAGAGCAGTAACACATTCCAAACCTGGAAACTAGAGACCAGGATCCAAGAGGCACCAGTTTCTACAGAAGTCAGAGAGGGCCGCAGATTTGTGCAGCACTTCAACAGTGGAAACGCAAGAACGGTGTTGTCTTTTTATTTTATTTTATCCACTTCCCCCCTTCCCTTGAGCTTCTGTTCTTAGTGCACTGTTTTAAAAACTAGTGTGCTGGAACAAGCAGTTTCAGGGTGGGGTCGGATTGTCTTCAACCTCCATCAGAACTGAATAAGGACTCAGGTGAGCTGGGCTTTGACAGTATGCTAGAACACCATTTGTTGCAAAGTTATTTCTAGGTAGCTACATTTTTGTCAGTCCTTTAGACCTGGTGCTTCCTCCATAGAGGTAGTTCAGTTATCTCACATGGGAGCTGCTCAGTGTAGGGTGCTACAACAACTATTTGGTTTCCATGCCATGCCATGAGTGTATTTTGAGCCACCATATATTATGGACGTATAGGAATGTGTAATAGGTCAATTAGAGGTAAGCTAATTTCAACATGTTATGGGGGTCGGAGCACATTCACTGGAGTCTGGTGAGCAGTGTCCCAGTGCACAGTCTAAAAAGTCAGCAACATGAGTCCACAAAAATTGGGTGTGACCACGTCAAAAGATGCACTTTCTCACATCAATGATGTAATTATGTCATTTGATGTTATAGTACCTGATGTTAAATAGTTTATGTATGTTTCTTAGAATGTACTTCCCAGTGAAATCAGGTAGCACTGTGGGAAGAGGGTAAGAACACCCATGTGGCATTAATGGTAAACATTGTTGAGAAGTGTTGCATCAAGCAGGCAGGCTCAAAATTAAAAAAAACACACAAAAAAACAGCTATCAGTCTTTTCCAAAATTGTAACAAATTAACTTTACATTGTGGATGAAGTCAGAAGAAATCTGCAATTTAGCTTATTTTACACTAAAAACCTTGCCCCTGATCCACTCGAAGTGAAAAGTTGGAAACGTTAACAAGGCTCTTGGATATAAACCAAGGAACTGGGAAGATGGGTGTCTTTTAAATTCCTTCTTCAAATAAGCAGCTCTATAGTTAAGATATGTCTGCTGCACTAAGAAGAGTGAGACAAAATGGGGCAGATTCACAAACAAAATAGTAAATCTACACTCATTGGGGGCCTATTCACAAAGCTATATTCAGCCATAAATATAAGTTTATAGCCAAAATTTAAATGGCCAATTAATCCCTACAAGCTATAATGGGGATAAAAACAAATGCAAAGCACTACAAGGGATACATTCAGAAAGTGGTTGCTCCTGTAAGGGAAATAAAAATAGTGATCAGTCATTCAAACTGTTTTACAAGAACTGGCTACAGAAGAAGAAAGCATGCATGATTGAAATCAATGGAAGACTATGGGCCTCATTAAGACATTGGCTTGTCCCACCACGGGAACGCCAATGCCGCTGGAAGAACGCCACTGGCATTGTATTATAACGCTCCAACCAGTCAGCCCGGCGGGAACAGTGCTATGCTATTGGTCTCAGCTCCCTTAAGGGAACTAAGGCCAATTCTGTGGCACAACAAACACCATCAGAATGTGCACTGTTCCCCTATTGCATCTGACACTGGCTTTCTGACAGCCTTTCAATGGCAGGGGGACCGCCATAGAAACGCTGGCAGAAAGCTGAAATTTAGTATGAGCGCATGGGAACAACACAAACAACCAGAATGCAAGCAACTGTTGTGTCACACTGCAGTTGTGTTTTTTGACAGTTTTTTCCGTGGTTAATAACAGATTTCCTTTTTGCAAAGCAAAGCAAAATATAGCTAACTTTTGAGTTTTTTGGGGGAAAAATAGGAAATAATTGCTCTGGATATAAGTGTCCTTTTTTTTCCTCCTAAAAATGACCTCAATGAATGGATTGCTGTGCTAAAGTCACCATCTTCCCAGCTTTCAAGAACATGCAAAGCTGAATAAAAAAACTATTCTTTACCACTGTTTTGTTTTCAAAGAGATAGCCCATTTCTCAAATATTATGTGCTCCCAACCTACTTCCAGTTTGTGGTGGAAACCAGTGTGAAACCCATGAGGACCCAGAAAAGCTATGGATTTCTGGAACATAGATGACACGCTGAGTTCAGCAAGGCGTCATATGTGTAGATCCCTTAAGATTTTCACAAAGAATCTAACTGTTGAAATAAAGTCATATTGAAAATGAGTAGGAAAAAATTGCCATTTGTGACAACATTTTCATCTGCAATGTTTTGTCACAATGGCCAATTTACAAAAAGGAATATAAACGTACGTCTGCAAGACCCTTTTGGTGGCAAAGACACATATGGTTTGTAGGTCCCCTAAGAACCTAAGATACCAAGAGCAAACATCTTAGCTGCAGCGTACGATGTTTATTCACTGTGTAACAAGCATTGACCATGGGTGGCAAGGAATCATATCTATTTCTGAAATGGGCAAAGATTTGGAGTTCAGGAGCAGTGGCTATTTAAAGATCTCTGGATTTTTGATTACCTGCATCAGCATACAATTTAGAGGGTACTTTTCAAAATATCTTGTTTTCTTACATAATGGCTTACATTTGGAAGGCACAAATGAAGCAAAATTCAATTGATAATTACAAATGCTATACTGTTCTATGCTCCCACATGTCTTTCCATAAAAATGATACCTCACTTATGTGAATAGGCCTAGTGCCTGTGGGAGGAAAAGGTCCAAAATGCAATATGGACATATATCATTTTTCCACCTAAAACAGACCCTTTTTTGCAAGATGAGTAGCTATGGATTTTGAGCCCTAGCTCAGCCAGCATGTCTGGTAACCTAGGAAACGTATATGATTTTGAAAATTATACACCTGGGAGAATCCAGGGTGGGGTCACTTGCATGGCTCTAACCAGGCTTTTGTATCCAGAATCCCTTGTAAACCTCAAAAGTTGACTAAAAACAAATTTTCCTCATATTTGTGTGATGGAAATTCTGTAATCTGCAGAGAGTCACATCCTTCCTTCCACCCACCACTCCCCCAAGTCGCTTTATAAAAATGGTACCTCAGTTATGTGGGTAGACCTAGTGCCTGCAACAGGAAATGGCCCCAAACACAACATGGGTACACCACATTTTCCACTCAAATTGAACCCATTTTTTTTTAAAAAGTTGGTAGCTGTCGATCTTGGGTCCTAGCTCAACTGGCACCTAGGGAATCCTAGGACACTTGCACATTTTTTAAAACTAAACATCTGGGGGAATCCATGGCGAGGTGACATGCATGGCTCTCACTGAGGTGTTCCCCAGAATCCCTTGTAAACCTCAAACGTTGATTAAAAACACATTTCCGTGATGGAAAACTCTGGAATTTATGGGAAGCCACAAACTTGCTTGCACTCAGAGTTCCCCCAAATCTCCCAATAAAAATGATACACACGTGTGTGGGTAGGCCTAGTGCCTGTGACAGAAAATAGTCTAAAATGGAAAATTGATACATCACATTTTTAAATTAAAAACAGACTTTTTTTTGTCAAAGTGAGTAGCTGTGAATTTTGGACCCTGGCTCAGCAGTGGCCATGGGAAACCTACCGAACTTGCATATTTCTGAAAACTAGATACTTAGGGAAAGCCAGGGTTATGTGACTTAAGTGTCTCTCACCAGATTTTTCTTTTTGTTTACCCAGAGTCTCTTGCATCACATTTATGTGATGGGAAGTTCTGGAATCTGCAGGAAGCCACAACTTTCCTTTCACTCATCATTTCCATAAGTCTGCAGGTGAAAATGGTACCTCAATTGTGTGGGTAGGTTTAGTGCCTAAAATAGGAAATTACCCAAAATGCAATATGAATACATCATATTTTTCCACTTAAAAAAACCCTTTTTTTGCAAAGTGAATAGCTGTGAATTTTGGACCGTAGCTCAGCCAGCACCAAGGAAAAACTAGGAAATGTGTACATTTTTAAAAACTAGACACATGGAGTGATCCAGGGTGGGGTGACTAGCATGGCTCTCCTTCAGGTTGTTTTTTCCCAAAATGTCCTGCAAGCCTCAAACTTGGACTACAAACACATTCTCCTCACATTTCTTTGATGGAAAGCTCTGCAATCTGTCAGAAGTCACAAACTTGCTTCCACCCAGCGTTCCCTCAACTCTCCCAATAAAAATGGTACCCCACTTGGGTGGGTAGGCATAGTGCCTGCAACTGAAAACAGACCAAAATGCAAAATGGGTACATACCATTTTTGAAATCAAGACTGACCCTTCTTTTGCAAATTGAGCAGCTGTGTATTTTGGGCCCTCACTCAGCAGGCGCCCAGGGAAACCTAGCAAACTTGCACATTTTTAAAAAGTAGACACCTTGGGGATGCTAGGGTGAGGTGACTTACATGTCCCTCACCAGGTAGTTATCTTGGTTCCCTTGCAAACCTCAAACATTTACTGAAAATCATTTTCTTCACATTTCAATGATGGAAAGTTGTGGAATCTGCAGGGAACCACTAACTTCTGCCACTCAGTATTTTCCTAAGTATTTTGATGAAAATTGTACATCAATTTTGTGGGTAGGTTTAGTGCCTGCAACAGGAAACAGCCCAAAATGCAGCATGGATACATCACATTTTCCACTTAAATGAACCCTTATTTTTCAAAGTGGTTATCTGTGGCTTTTGGGCTCCTGCTCAGCCAGCACCCAGGGACAACTAGCAAACTTGACATTTTGAAAACTAGATACCTGAGGAAATCTAGAGTAGGGTGACTTGCTTGAGTCTCACCATATTCTTTCTTTCCCCAGGACCCCTTGCAAACCTCAAACTTTAACTGAAAAGCACACTTTCCTCAGCTTTCTGTGATGGAAAGTTCTGGAATCTGCAGGTAGCCACAAACTTCCTTCCACCCATCATTTCCCCAAGTCTCCCAATATAAAATGTACCTCACTTGAATGGGTAGATTTAGTGACTGAGACAAGAAACAGCCCAAAACACAACATGGATGCATTACATTTGTCCACTTAAAATGGACTGTTGTGTTTTTGCAAAGTGGATAGCTGTGGAATTTGAGCCCTACCTCAGTTGGCACCCAGGAAAACCTAACATACCTGCACATTTTTTAAAACTAGGCACCTGGGGGAAATCAAGGGTGGGATGATTTGCTTGACTTTTGCCAGGTTTTGTCCCCAGAATCACTTTCAAACCCCAAACTTTGACTAAAAATCACACCTTTCTCAACTTTCTGTGATGGAATGCTTTAGAATCTGCTGGGGGCCACATGCATTCTTTCACCCAACAATTCCCCAAGCATCCCAATAAAGATAGTACCTAATTTGTCTGGGTAGGCCTAGTACACGCGACAGGAAACTGCCCAAAACATAACATGGATGCATTACATTTTTCCACTCAAAACTGACCATTTTTGCCAAAGTTAGTAGCTGTGGATTTTAGGTCCTAGGTGAAAAGGCACCTAGGGAAGCCTAGCAAATGTTCATATTTTTTAAAACTAGACAAATAAGTGATATATATGTGTGTGTGTGAGTTGCATGGATCTCACTAACTAATAAAGCCCAGAAGCCGTTGCAAGCGTTAGACTTTAGTAAAAAACAAAATGCACATTTTCCTCACATTTCTCTGATGGAAAGTTCTGGAATGTACAGGGAGGTTCATATTTCCTATGACCCTGAGGTCCCACTTGTCCCCCAATAAGAATGGTACCCCACTTGTGTGAGTGGGCCACAAGACCATAACAAAAAATGCCCTAAAGTAAAGTAGCTGAGGCTGTGCTGTGGAACCACCCATGTAAACCTACAAACCACAGACCTTTTAAGAAACTAGACAGCCAGGGAATTCCAAGGTATTCTATGAGGTTTGCTTACCCACACTTCCCTGTAAACCTCATGCGTTGTCTGAAATCATGCATTTTCCTTACACACCCAAGTGGCACAATGTTTTTATTGGCACAAGTGGGGTAACGCTGGATGGTAGGAATTTTGTGGATTCATGCGGATTCAGGATTTTTCTATCACAGAAATGTAAGGGAAATGTGTGATTTAAAGCAAAATTTGGGGTTTGCAGAGCACTGTGGGTAAAAAAACCTCATGCAATGCACACCACCCTGGAATCCTCTCACAATCCAGTTTAAAAAAATGTCTTCGGTTGGTACATTTCCATGACTGGTGGCTGAGCATGAACCTAAATCCTTCAGCCACCCCTACTGCTAAACTCTCCGCAGAGCACATTAGGGCCTTTTGTGCTGTGGTATTTTTGTCTACCCACACAAGTATCCTACCATTCATATCAGGAGACATGTGGGAACTCAGGGTTGTAAGAATTGTGTGGCTCCCCATAGATTCCAGAAGTTTTCCTAAAAACAATGGGAGGAAAATATATGTTTTTATTCAAAGTTTGAGGCTTGTAGGGCATTGTGGGAAAGAAAATATTGTGGGATCCATGTGATGCACCCCACCCTGGACTCCCCCAGTTATCTAGTTTTCAGAACTGCCTGGGTCAGGTAGGTTTTTCCAGATGGCAATCTACCCAAGCCCCAAAAGTGAAGCTGTTCACAATTGCAAGTGGGATCATATTGGGAGTTTGCCACACACTATTGTCCCATATGTAAAAACAACATTCAAAAGAATCAAATGTCCTCTCGCTTGCTATTGCGATGGGTTTTTTATTCCACAGAGGAGCAGAAAGACTCTTGCTTTCGGGTGAGGGTGGGGCATGATGTTAGGATGTGCCAGGCAAACCCCAATATTTTATTTAAAAAATGTATTCCTGACATTTAGTGGGCTTTTTGCCCCGTCCCATGGTCAAATTGGGGCTAACCTCCTGTCACCTCCTGGAAGAGCCAAAAAGTCTGTCTTGTCCCTTTTGGAGCTGGGGTGTGGCCAATGCCATAGTGCAACATCCACACCATTTTCTTTAGCTCCAAAGGCAGATCCCTGGTGTCAGGGGGCAAATGTGGGGCATCCTCCACAGTAGGGATGAAGCTAATGGCCCCAAGAGGGCAGAAATACACCATTGCTCCTACTATGGAGTGGGTATGGCTTGATGCCAGGGCAGGCAGAGCCCCCGCCTTATTTTTGTTTTTGCCACTGTTTTGAAATCCCTGGAGTTCTGTGGTCAGTGGGTGGGGGGACAGAAAGTCTACTGGATAATGAAGTGGAAGAGAGCACAATCCCCGGCCACGGTGGCCACCCCCACTCCAAACAAATACTGCATAAATGCAGTAACTGGTGTCTAGTAGGCTTGCTGCCCGCCCCATTGGAGAAGATTGGGGATAATCAGCCCTATCAGCCCCCCAGGGGCAGAAAGACTGTCAACACATTGTTTTTGTAGTGAGGACATGGCCATGCCTATTGTGGTAAGTGCCCACCCCTGCATTTTTATTTTTTTAAATGTTGCTGTGTCTATTGGGTTTTCTGTCTTGCTCAGGGGCAAGTTAGGGGTTTTCACCCCCATTCACCTCCACAGGGGCAGAAAAACAACTGACATATTTTTTTGGAGGGGTGGGGACATGGCCATGCCCATGATGGGCAGCCCCCACCCCCATATTTTTTTATATGTCTCTGGTGTCTAGTGGGCATTCTCCCCCCCCCCCCCCCACCCCCGGGAGACAGATTGAAGGCAATCCTCCCCATCTACTCATGGGGGGCAGGGAGTCTGTCAGCACACTGTTGGAGGATGAGGGCATGGTCATGCCCATAATGGACAGCACCTGCCCCTTTATTTTTTTAAATAATAACCTTTGTGTCTAGGGGGCTTTCTGTCCCCTTGAGGGGGGCAGATTTTGGGTAATCACCCTCATATGCCTCCTGTGGAAACATAAAGACTTTCAGTGTATTTTATGGGGGTGGGTGGAAGGCCCTGCCGATGCCATAGTGAGTTGCCCACACCCCTATATTTTATTATATGTCCCTGCTGTTTAGTGGGATTTTTGCCCCCCAGGGGGCTGATTAGGTATATTCATCTCCATCCGACTCCAGAGGGGCAGAGAAACTGTCAGCATATTTTTTTGGGGGGCATGGCTACGCCCATGAAAGGAGGCACCCACACCTGTACTTTTTTTAAATAATATTACCTGGTGTTTAGCTGTCTTTCTAAGACAAGGACAACAACAACCATAAGTACACACACTCACCTGTTACATATGTAAATTGTATGAATTTGAACAGTAACATAACATACCATAAAGAGGGGGGTGCAAGGGCTATATTCTCACACACCAGTACAGTGACACACACACTCACACAAAGCAACAAATGCACCCACACATATACAGCATGCACGCTGCAGCTAGCACACACAGACACACCACACGTCAATCAATAACACACAGTTATGCACAAAAACACAGCACATGCCCACCCTCACAAATACACATACAACATACGAATTCGTAACAACAACACCACCAACGCACAAATAGAAACACATGTCAAACACTTGCTACCGACACTGGCCAGAGACTTCACACACATACAACACAATGTACAACCGTATATGATGGAACACACACAATTACCCAATCACACAACCTAGCAATTTACACACACATCAGTTACACACAATACACCAAAACTATTATGCCATGCACAATACATGCAGACTCAAACAATCTAAACACACAAAGCCACACAGCACTACAACAAACACATATTATTACTAACACACCACACCACCATGACTACAACATTTCAGCTACATAGACACACCCATTACACAAAACATCCCTGGGGCATAAAAGTACTGCACACAACCTCGCAGACTGTTCAGACAATATCAGAAGCATCAAGCAGTACACACAAACACATATACTGGCACACAACCAATGTCAGCCAGGAGCAACTCAAACCTAAGATGGAAAGGTGATGCAGGACAAAGACGTAACCAGAAAATCAATGACAGGTTGGTTACATTTATGATCATTTTAGGGATCAAAATAAGTTTGTGCAAGGTCATTGGCCAGTACATTGTCCATAATAAAAAAAGTCCAAAGGCACTAAATGGTGCCCTTACTTGAGTCCTGACTTCCAGTAACTTCCACAGGAAGGGGCATTAAGGGGGCAGGCAGGCACTTCAGGGATTCCTGTGGGGGATGGGGGACAGGGGTTTGGGCTTAGGTTTGGGAGGGGGGTTTAGGCTTTGGCTTGTGTAATTGGGCCTTCTTTGGAGGGGTGGGGGAGGGGCATGGGTGCTGGCAGGGGGTACGGGAGGCTTTGGCGGTAGAAGGGATAGTCTTGGGGAGGGACACAGAACTTTTAGGGGTGTCAAATGGGATGAGTAGGGGAAAGGCTAAGTTCACATCGGAAAAGTTTCTTAGACACACGGGGATGGTCATCAGAAGGGGGTTTGGGTGTGGAGGGAGAGGAAGTGGTTGTATGACGTTTAGGTGTGGATATCATGGGTGCATGTTCATGAGAGGTATGCATGTGGGTTTTGGGTGACTGTTGGGTGGTTGAGTGAGGGGGTTTATGTGTCTTGGACTGAGGGGGGTGGAGGTGCTGGGAGATGTTGTGGTGGGTGCGTGGCTGTCTATTGGGGCGGTGACTGCAGGTATGGTGATATGCTGCATGTAGGTGTGGTATTAATGTGTATGGGTGTGGTGACTGGGGTGGATGTATGAACGTCTGCTGGGTGCTGTCTGCAGGTAGGATAGGTGTGGTGGCTGGATCTGTGAATGTTGGTGTGGTGTCTGCAAGTGTGTCAGAGCAGGTCCTGACTGTTGCTGTGTCTGCAGGTGGATATTCTCTGTGTGCGTGCTGATGGTGTGTCTTGTGGTGCTTGTGTTTGTCTGAACTACCCTTGGGTGTTGAGGTGGATGAATGCCTCTATGTCTGTGTGCTTTGGCTGGGTCGAGGAAGAGGGAATTGGGACTGGGAAGAATAAGGTGGAGGGGGGACGTTAGACAAGGGATAACTGGCTACAGTCAGTCTGGAGGCCAGTGCCTGAAAAGATCTCTGTAGGCCAGCCAGTGCACCACAAATGCCCTTCAGGAACTCATTGCTCTGTTGTATTTGAGTTGCTAGTCCCTGGATGGCATTCAGAATGGTCGACTGACCAACAGAGATCGCCCTCAGGAGGTCAATGTCCTCCACACTGAGGGCAGCAGGGCTACCAGGGGCTGGGGCATAGGTGCCTGTGGCAAAGGAGATGCCTACCCTCTTCGATTGGCGGGCATGATCAACTAGGTGGGGAGCTACAGGGAAGGTGGTGATAGAATGGAAGGTGGTGGACAGAGATGGTACCAGGGTGGTCCCAGATGGCTTGGTCACCACCAGGGAGTGGTCACTGGAGGAGGATTCCGAAGAAGATGTAGTTGATCCGGTCTCCCCGTGGCACTCTCATCGCCCTTCAGGCCACTGCGTCCCTCGGAGTTGGTGTTCTTGAGACTGGAGGTCCTGTGGCCAGTAGCTTCCCCACTCGGCTGTGCCCTGTCTTCTTCGCCTGCTGGTGCTGATGCTGAAAAACAGAAAGCCAGTTTTAAGCATCACATTCAGAAGATAACACTTCCATCATACAGTAATGATGAGTACTATTGCATCCTGTTCACAAACAGCCCCAGGTAGCGCCAGTTGAGTGCCAACATCATGTCACAACAAAATATGAAGTAGGTTCCTCAATATAAACATTGTTATACACCAGCTAAGCCATCTAACTGACACCTACAATACTATGGCTGAAGCTGACCCATCACACTGACCATACCATGACAAGGTGACTTTGCCATATAATACATGTTCCCCATCCACAACAACATAGTCAAGCACCAATCAAACAATACTTTAGGAATATTAAATTGCTTACCACTAATCAAAAACACATACTCACCACATACAAATATTTTACTCTGATGTAATATACGAGGCTATGACACATGTTTTGAAGCAAAGACAAGCAAGCCTATTGTAGACATAATTACAACCATACACCATGGACATATGGAAACCTGTAACAGCTCAAATTGCCATTTATACCAATTTTCGGTTGAGGAGTCAGAACACATGGCACAAACACATCCACTAATAATGATGTATCAAGGATTGAATTTACAATGTGGACGAATTATCCAGGTCATTCGTCTTCTGTAAACAAACTTTATCAGTCAAGTGAGGGCCAAGTAAGCTCAAACCTATGTCCCACGCACAACCACAAGATGTCAAAAAGACTGTTCCTTACATGTGGACATGAAAGGTGACAATCAGACCTATCTAATCATGCAATTAGTCCATCAATAGGCCCCTGACTGAGTGGAAACATTACTACACACACATCACACATGGCAAGCTGTGCATCTGCCTGGTGAGAATTTTTAGAGCTAAGGCACATGTGTTGCTAACATGACAGGTACACCTCCCATAATGCAACCCACAAGCCTAGATACACTTACAATACAACTCACATGTGTATGTGACCTATCACACCAGCACCACATAGAAGGCATTGCCAACATTAGGTTCACAAACAGCCAGGACTCAATTACCACATCCTTAAAAGCAATAGCAAGTGGACATAACTATGTCCTATGTTGATCATTACTGAACCATTCAAATAATATATGATGTTGACACATATCTGTCAAGAATGTAACTGTGAATGGTCTATCTTTGCCTGTGAATCATGTCTAATACAGTATGCCCAAGGACAAAGAGGAGGCCACTTTCTACTAACAGCACATCAGCAAGGCACTAAAATTCTTAGCCACATACATTAATATCAATGTACGTGTGCCCCTATAATTGTTGAACCACCTCAATGGTTTATGTGCATCCCTCATTTATCAAGGGGAATTACCTTGTAACAGATGTGAAGAAGTAAACCTTGCATGTCATGTGATATGTCAGGTGGACATCACTTCCCCACATGTCACTTATCAGAAATCATTAGAAAACTAGTGATGACTTGATTAGGTCTGACTTTATGTTGCACATGGACAGGAATCTTGAGATATTGAAGACAATAGAAATCAAGGACCTACACAATATAGCACCATGTCAATGGGAGGACTGTACAATCACCACTGTAAGGCATGTAGTATAATGGTACAGTCATATTTCCCTATATTAATCCACCACTAATTCCTTTTGCATTCTGGAGTAGCGTGCTACTCTCTAAAAAGTGCTTTGACTTCTCGTCAGGGGTAGTAAGCGCTATGTAAATACTATTACAATTACATGACCCAGTCATATGTGCACCATAATATGCAATTGTACTGAGGGGACTACAAATTAGAGTCACATGCCTCCAGATACATAGGTATGTGCACACCTGAGTGCTATAGATGGCTACCATACATCAGTGTGTACGCAGGAGATCCGTGACACTCTGCACTTATCACATTGTCAGAACTGACATGTTGTTCCCTAACTCAATCACCTGGTAAAACATGTTAGGTCTGTACTTACCTCCTTGTGGCTGCTGTGCTGCCTTCTAATGCCCATCCAACTCAGGGTAGGGTACCGCCAAAATTTGGGCCATTAGTGGTCAGGGTCCAGTGGGCACCCGTCCTCATTGGGGGAAGATCCCCAGCTAAGCTTCTACGGTCTTCCGGGCCCAGCGTCTCAGGTCCTCCCACCTCTTACGACAGTGGGCGCTCTGCCAGCTGTGGACCCCAGGATCTGCCCTTTCTTGGTGATAGCACGCCAGATCCCTTTCTTCTGATCGGTGTTGACCTGCATGGACGACATTGAAAAAAAAGAATATTTGTCCACATGTCCCATAATAAAACAGGCAGGATTACTAAATAGTTAGTACAACTAGGCAAACACAGACTGTCTTGAACATCCCCTCCACTGATGATGAGCATATGCAGTCAGGCTATATGTGAGGTGGACATAGGCAGACAACATGCTTCTCAAACATCAGTTTTCATGTTATCACATATGACCAGACACCAAACATATATGCAAATACAGTATTTCAGGAGTAGTCTGGTATACCAACTCCATCAACCTTGTGCAACAGTCACAAGGTGACTCAAGAAACATATATCACATACTCCCCACAATGTCTCATGACTCAATATCTGTCACCAAACATAAGTACATGACCAGGAACTAATCTCATTCTTTCACAAATTTGGCACCCTACATACCTTTAGGACACAATTAGTAAGATTGCCTATCAGCCTTTGCTTAGTGTGACAAACTATAGTTGTGCTAATGACATATTTGTGCACATGGTGCACTTAATTGCTCCAATGGTGCACCATAGACCTGTCTATACAGGGGTAGGATCTCCTCCACTAGCTTTCTCCAGCTACTTGGGTGAGAAGACAGGGGCCCTTTCACCTATAGGATGTGGTATGATTGCTCCAAGATGCAGTACACAGCAGCTGAGGTAATGGAGGTCTTGCTGGTAGCAGTATCAGGAGGAAAGGCTGAAATTGTGGTCACATCTGCCACGTGAGAGACCATCACCACCGGCAGACATCGCCATTGGCCCAAGACCACCAGCAATGTGTTCAAATGGCAATGTCCACTGCACTAGTATCTGCCTACAGCCATGACGACTTCCGCCATTGGACGTGGGTTTTTTCCTGAGGTCCAGTACAGTAGGTCAGGCGGCTGCCATTTTAATGTCCTTAGGTGGTCAGAAAAGGTTATTTAAAGATGCATCATGAGGTCAGAAACTTTAAATGGCACAGTTTTCAGTGCTGGCTTCGAGCAACCATGTATAAAAATCAAAATTCATAGGCATGCTGTAATATTGATGATATGTGAGGAATGTATCATTAGTGGCATACTCTGCACCCTCATGGCAATTGAATAGATGGCAGTTGTGCCCATTATATGTGAGACATGGTAAGCATGTCATTATCAGAGAGACTTTCAGTGACATGCATACCCACTTCCAAATCATTGATGTAAAGGGATGACATTGCAATAAGAAGCCATTGTTTCCCTGATTATGTCCTGTGTACCATGTTTAAACTTTTGGATATGGCATGTCCAAGCATTATGTCTGATATATGTATTTTCATACTTGCAATGGACACAATGAGCGATAGACATACCTTCTTATATACCTTCATCTAGTTACCCTGGAATAAGAAGGATCAGACACCCTCTAGTGTACCGTCCACTAGCAGTCCATGGAGGATCAACATGTCATCCATATCTACCGCCTGGATAGGCAGACAGTCATTGATCTCTATTGTCAGTTGGAGCCACATCTGATGGTTGCCATTTGCCATCCCACCCATTGTACAAGTCATGTCAGTGCTGCACTTCCTGGCCACAGGAACCTTTCAAAATACCATGTCCCTAACTGCAGGGATGTTACAGCCCATGTTCAGTTTGGTCTTTAAGGATGTCCTCTCAGTACTGTTGAAACATTTTGACAGCTACAACCGATTTCCACAACGTGAAGTATGGCACATGTGAAGGCTGATTTTTGTGCTTTGGCACAGATCCCACATGTGGTGAGAGTCATTGATGGTACCCAGCAGACAATGAACGCATGGAACAGGAAAAGCGTCCACTCCATTACAGTCCAAGTAGTCTGTTTGGTGGACCTCTACATTTCTAAAGTATGTGCAAAGTACCCTGGTTCAGTTCATGATGCCTTAATCATCAATATCCCATTGCTGATGACACATCAGCACAGAGAGGACCTAGCTGGTTGGTAAGTCATATATGTGTTGTGTGTCAGTATCTCATATTTGCTGCCAAATGTAAGGATGTCCAGGATTGATGTTTGCAGACATTTAACAGTTCCTTACAGGGAATTCTGGCTACCCAAACCGTCCCAGTTTGTTGACACTAGTAAGGTTCCCAACCATGCCAGGGAAAGATCGCTTCAAAGATGCCCACGGAAGGACAAGTGGACTTTTGGGCTCCTAAAGGCTAGATTTCATTGCATTGATAAGTCTGGTGGAGCCCTCCTCTACTCACCCGCCAAAGTAGGACAAATCATTGTTGCCTGCTGTATTCTCTACAACCTTGCCTTGTGACTTCAGATACCATATATACCAGATGAGGGCGAGTCAGCAGTTCCAGCTGGTGAGAGTACAGAAGTGCCAAGTGTGGATGACAGTGAGGAGGATGAAGGTGGAGACATCTGGCAGATCTCATAAATCAGCACTTGAACTGACTGTAGGTATGTGTTGTCCGTTAAAAAAACTAGACTCTTTTTGGAGGGCTTAAAGATGTCTGAGAAGGGTCTTTGTATGACCATCAGACCGCTTATCAGTTGCTCAGCAAAACATTTCTCAGGTGTGCATGCAAAATTATACATGGAGTTGTGACTATTGTGATGATCTCCTTTGTTCATGTTTGTTACACTGCACAGTCAGTGTTGCCGCTGTATTTCATTACCATTACCTGCCTAAACATTTTGTATAACACTTTTAGTTTGCGGATTTCTTCACAAGGTCATCCTCATGTGATCAGTTCTGAATTGTGTCACAGGCAGATGGGATTTGCAGGACTGACGTGAAGTGAAAATAGATAGATCCAACTACTGTGTGGCATGATTTTGGGGGTGTCTGAGTTCCATGCCCAGACTGTCAGGACAGTGGGAGGGTTGTGTTCTGTTCCACTCAATAGACCTGTGTGCCATGTTATCTGGGTCCAATGGTGTCATGTGTGTGATCTTGTGTCTCTAACAAATGTCATCCTGTACAATCCATAACCTCAACCTTCTTGTTGGTATGACAATTATACTATTTTACTGGTATGTAGTTGTCACTGTGTTTCCTCATTGCAGGCCACTGTGCATGTGTGTCATGACTGACAGGTGAGTAGCATGCCTACTAGTACCTGACCATGGTATGTGGAAGGTTCCATGAATGGGGACAGTTGTAGTAACCTCTGTCTGTAATATAGGATATAGGCCCTCATTACAACCCTAGCGGTCAGTGATAAAGTGGCGGTAATAACGCCAACAGTCCAGCTGTAAAAAAAATGGAATCACGACCATGGCGAAACCGCCAACACAGACAGCCACTTTAACATTCCGACCGCCACGGCGGTAGCAACAAACACCGCAGCGGTAACCGCCAACTGACAGGCAGAAGACAATGTACCGCCCACACTATTACAAGGCACCAATCCGCCAGCTTTTCCGGGGTGGTACCAATGCCATCAAAACCACAGTGGAAACAGTCTTTGGAACAGAAACCACTCACCTCACGACACCCAACGAGGAACCAGGATGCCATGGAGCCCAAGTTACAGGTCCTGCCCATGTTGGTCTACCTCCTCATCTACCAGGAACATCAAAGACGGTGGCGACGACCACGGTGAGTACTGCACCTAGCACACAGGGGAGGGGAAAAAGAGAGTGACATACACACGCAATACGCAACGCTCCCACCCCCCCTCACCCACAACACCATACACACAAACACATCCAATTACATCACAGACACACCCCATCACCCCCTGGAAGAACGCAAGGACCAAATGAAATTCTGATAGGCCAAGATAACTTTAAATGATCAGTATATACAAATATTTACAGCAAGTACACAAGTCCGTATAATGTTCCATTAAATGTCCGTGGACCAGTGGTCCTAAAAAGCATGGGCGAGGCCCACACATGACACCTGCCTCAAAATGGAGAGAACACTGCCGGGGCATCAGGTAAAAAAAAACACAACACCTCAGGGGGAAGAGGAGGAGGGGCACCTCAGCCGGATGATGGGACAACGCCACTGCTCCTCGAGGGGGCTCCATTTCCACTGCTTGGTCCTGGGGAGTGCAAAGCCACAGTCTCTCTAGTGGGTGGTTTGCCCACTGCTTTGTCCTGGGGAGTGCAAAGCCACAGTCTCTCAAGTGGGTGGTTTGGCCACTGCTTGGTCCTGGGGAGTTCAAGGCCACAGTCTCTTATGTGGGTGGCTTCTTCCACTGGTTATGGAGGGTGCTTTGTGCCCAGAGTGCTTCATCCTGCCAAGGACTGGGTAGTGAATGCTGTTCTCCACTGGTGTAGTGAATGCTGTTCTCCACTGGTTCTGGAGGGGGCTTTGTGCCCAGAGTGCTTCATCCTGCCAAGGATAGGGGTAGTGGATGCTGTTCTCCACTAGTACTGGAGGGGGCTTTGTGCTCAGGGTGCTTCATCCTGCCAATGACTGGGGTAGTGGATGCTGTTCTCCACTGGTTCTGGAGGGGGCTTTGTGCCCAGAGTGCTTCATCCTGCCAAGAATAAGGGTAGTGGATGCTGCCCTCCACTGGTTCTGAAGTGGGCTTTGTGCCCAGAGTGCTTCATTCTGCCAAGGATAGGGGTAGTGGATGCTGTTCTCCACTGGTTCTGGAGGAGGCTTTGTGCCCAGTGATGCTGTACCTGGGGTGTGGCAGTTCTCATTCCCTCACCTGGGTGTCTGAGCCACCTGATTTTCAGGGAACTGGTAGCATGACACTCCATGGAGACAGAGCCACACTCCACCCTGCGGCAACTTAGTCTGCCAACTGCTGGTAGTGCCAGTGTTGGTTGTGGTGCCTCATGTAGTGTGTGCAGGGTCCAGGACATCTCCTGCAGCCTCGGACCGCTGCCCACTGGGGATGCTGCTGATGTCCACTGTAGTGGCACTGGCTGGGCATGTCGCTGGGTAGGTGGCGGTGGCTGTGGCGGTGTCTGAGGCGGAGATGCTGCCGGTGGTGCCGGTGTCCAAACTTGTGGAGGGAGACACCAGGTCGTCTCCTGCATTCTCTGAAGGGTGCCCACTGGGGATGATGCTGGTGACTGTAGTAGAGGCAGCAGACATGCAGGTGGCGGTGCAGATGGCAGTGCGGGTGGCGGTCGTTGCGGCGGTGGCCACCGCCGTACAGGTTGCTGGTCTGTCTTGCAGAAGGGGTGACACCAGTCCCTCACCCGGAGGCTACGTGCCCTGAGCTGACTTCCCTTTGCCCTTGTGTCCCTTCCCAACCTTGGAAGTTGCTGCTGGGACCTTGACACTGTCCTCTTTGGTTCTGGATGAGGCTTTGCTGGGTGGTTGGTGCGGCTGTTCTCTTCGGCATGTGGGCCCCTTCTTTACCTTGGCAGGTGCCTGAATAGAGTGGTCCTTGGCCTCACTAGGTGGCACGGTGGCAGCCCTGATGGGTGTAGCCTTGGATGTTCCCGGACTTGCAGGGACCACACTGGACGAGGATTTTGAGGCTGAGGTGCTGGGCTGGGATCTGGACATCCTGGCCCTAGGGGAAGGACGGGGGAGAGGCGAGGTGTAGGGAAGAAGTCAATGGAAGCTAGCAAAAGTTTTTTAGACACACTGGGAGGGGAAAATAGAGGGGGTTTGGGAGTGGAGGAAGAGGTAGTGGTTGTAGGAGATGTACGTCTGCTGAGTTTGGGTGAAAGTGCATGGGCTGGAGGCTGTTGTGAGGTGGATGGCTGTTGAGTGTGCCGGTGTTTCTGTACTTTGGGACGAGGGCTCACAGACACACTGGGAGAGGACGCAGGGGATGTGTGCATGGTAGTGGGGGTGGTGATTGCACGTGAGCGGTGTGTGGTGATGGGCGTGCTGGTACTGGAGGTAGTGGCTGAGGATGTAGTGCATACAGGTGTGAGTGGAGACGAGACTGGGAGGGAGGTGGAGGACGTGGAGGAGGAGGACACAGTGGAGGCAGTGGATGTTGATGTGTCTGCATGGGTATGGTGCTTGTGTGAGTGCCTGTGGGATGTGTGGTGCTTATGTTTGCCTGAGCCACTTTTGTGTGTTGATGTGTGTGCATGCTGGTCTGATGGTGTGCTTGGGATAGGCTGAGGTAGAGGGGATTGGGTCGGGGTAGTGGAGGTTGGAGGAGGGAGGCTCGACACAGGGACAATGGCTGCCATCAGTGCTGAGGCCAGAGCCTGAAATGCTCTCTGTTGGGCGGCCATGCCAGAATGAATGCCCTCCAGGTATGCATTTGTTCATTGCAATGTGCCTCTCGACACCCTGGATGGCATTCACAATGGTTGACTGCCCAACAGTGAGGGATCTCAGGAGGTTAATAGCCTCCTCACTGAGGGCAGCAGGGCTGACTGGGGCAGGGCCTGAAGTGTCTGGGGCGAGGGCACGGGAAACACGCTGAGGGGTTGGTGGGAGAGCAGTGCTGGTAGGGGGGGGTGGCGGCTGTACCTGTTGTTGCGGTGGGCACAGAGGTGCCCACCACCACAAGGGAGCTCCCATCAGAGGAGGAGTTGCTGTCGCTGGTGTCCCCTCCTGTCCCCGTCATGGAGCTCCCCTCGCCTTCCGTCCCACTGGTGCCTTCAGACTCCGCACATTCATCCTCCTGGGCCATGTGGGTTGCAGCTCCGTCCTGCTCCAGTGCCACTGCTCCTCCGCCAGATGATGCTAATGCACACAAGGACAGGGTGACAAAACAAAAAGGGGGGTAAAGACAGAACCCATAGGGCCAAATGACAACCAATGCTGAATTGCACAGCGATCTTTGTCTGCCTACTGCAATGCTGCACAACGTCAGCGTAGTTACCTCACTTCCCCTTGTCCCGCCTTACAGGTCAGGCAGCCACCATTTCAGGGGGGCACATGGCAGGGCACCTAACTGTGTCACAGCACTTTTGGGCAGGAATACGGACAGACAGCACCACACACCGATTAAATCACAATAGTGCAAAACACCCTTGTGCAACCTATGTGGTATATGACCCTATGCTCACCATTCTCCTCCATAGGGCACATGCGCTGGGGTAGATGATGAGATGGTGTCATCCTCCGGTGTATAGACCCCTGGTGGACCTGTCGACAATGGAAGACAGACACATCATTATCACCTACAGACTTGTTTGAACCACAATCCATGAACTGTGTGCCCAGTTGGAGCCAGACCTGATGTCAGCTATCCTCCATCCCGCAGGAATCCCCCCTCTAGTGCAGGTCTTGTCAGTGCTCCATTTCCTGGCCAGTGGTTCCTTTCAAACAACAGTGGCCATAGCATCAGGGATGTCTCAGCCAATGTTCTCTAACGTGTCGTCCAGAGTGTTGTCTGCCCTGTTGAAACACATGCGCAGCGACATCGTTTTCCCCCAGGTGGAGGATTTGCCCACAGTGAAAGGTGACTTCTAGGCCCTGGGACATATCCCCAACATCATTGGTGTCATTGATGGTACACATGTGGCATTTGTCCCACCACGCAGGGATGAACAGGTGTACAGAAACCGCAAAAGCTACCATTCAATGAATGTGCAGATGGTGTGTTTGGCAGACCAGTACATCTCCTATGTGAAGGCCAAGTATCCTGGCTCAGTGCATAACGCTTACATTTTGAGGAATAGAAGCATCCCTTATGTGATGGGCAACTCCAGAGCCACCATGTGTGGCTAATAGGTGAGCCCAAGGTCCCCACACAGTTTGAATAGGTGTCTGGGTATGTGAGAGTCCCTAAGGGTTTGTGTATGACTAACAGATACCCCTCGATATTTGCAGGTGACTCTGGTTACCCCAACCTGTCATGGCTACTGACCCCAGTGAGGAATCTCAGGACAAGGGCAAAAGAATGCTACAATGAGGCACATCGGCGCACAAGGAGGATTATAGAGCGGACCTTCGGCCTCCTGAAGGCCAGTTTCTGGTGCCTTCATCTGACAGATGGCTCCCTATACTACTCACCGAAGAAGGTGTGCCAGATCATCGTGGCATGCTGTATGTTGCACAACCTGGCTTTGTGACGCCAGATGCCTTTTCTGCAGGAGGATGGGCCTGATGTTGGTCTTGTGGTAGCTGTGGAGCCTGTGGACAGTGAAGAAGAGGAGGCAGAAGAAGAAGATATTGACAACCGAAACAACATCATCATGCAATACTTCCAGTGAGACATAGGTAAGAGACTGGCACTGCTCCTCTTACATCAGACTACTGTAGGACATTGCATGATTCTACCTTTTTACTTCTGTGTATGGACCCTTACAGTTCACTTTGGCTTTCCTTTTCACAGATCTGGGTCCCACATTCTGCCTTCTGCAATGTTTACTGCTGACCAACAACTGTCATACTTTGGTATATGCAAATGAACATTGACATTGATATTTGTCAGAGAGGTTGTAATTAAACATTTGTGAAAGTACAGACTGACTCCAGATTGTTTTGTGATTCAAGGGTGTTTATTTAAGTGCTAATCAGTGGAGGGGTAAGTGCAATGGGCTGGGGTGATGCTGGAGGAATGTCTATGGTAGAGTCCAGTCTCTTGGTATCACAGGTGCATTGTCCAAGGGGGCATAGGAAGTGGAGCAATGGCAGTTCAAGGTGGTCAGGGTGACATAGTGGGACAGAAGGGTGACAATCAGGAGAGTCTTATTTCCTGGCGGGGTTTTGGCAATGTTCTCTGTATTGTGCATGGATCACAGGGACAGTTTGCTGGTGGTTCTCCTTCTGCAGGGGGTGGGGTGCTGTGGCGGGACCTCCTGTCCACTAGCGCCAGCAGACATGGAGGGCTGTTCATCGTTCGGGCTAGTGTCAGGGGCCCGTTGGTGTGCCACTGTCTCCTCATGGTGTTGGCCATGTCTGCCGGCACGCCTGCAATGGTAACCAGGGTGGTGTTAATGGACTTCAAGTCCTCCCTGATCCCCAGGTACTGTTCCTCTTGCAGCCGCTGGGTCTCTTGAAACTTGGCCAGTACCGTGCCCATGGTCCCCTGGGAATGGTGGTGTGATCCCATGATGTTGGAGAGTGCCTTGTGGAGAGTGGGTTCCCTGGGGCTGTCCTCCCCCTGCCGCACAGCAGTCCTCCCAGTTTCCCTGTTGTCCTGTGCGGCTGTCACCTGAACCGTGTGCCCAATGCCACTGACCCCAGGACCCTGATTGTCCTGCGTTAGTGGGTTTGCCTGGGGTCCCTGTAGTGGTGGACACACTGCTGATTGACGTGTCCTGGGGACAGTGGCATGGGCCCACTGCAAAAACAAACCAGTGGTGCACACCAAGCAAAACAATATCTCTACTTAAGAGATAGTCAAATATCTTGAAGAAACCAATTAACATATCATAATAAATTCCCCTAGAATGCTTGTTTGGTCCTCTCTCTTCCTTAAATGAACTAAACATTCATAAATCTGACCAGAACATACTGTAAACAAATATACAACTAACCAAAAGATGAATATGTCCATGCGAATATAAGTTTTAATACAAAAAGGAAAAATCTTCTTAAATACATAAACATATACATATATATACAAAACATGAAGAAAATAAATGAATAGCCATCAGCCGACACGTGTTTCGTCCTGACTGGACTTCTTCAAGGCTGAGAAAATCACAACAGACAACAATCAATACACGACAAACATATATATACAATTTTACACAAAAGTTAAAACATATTTACATTTTATCCTATTGTTTTCCAAAATCACCAAACAAAGGTATTCTTTTGGTCAGTTAGGTGTCCAACATATTCTATACAAATCATATTTATAATATTGATTTGAATCTAAACCAGAAACTACACAGGAAGAGAAGAGAACCACCACCACATAGTTTTAGTGGCAAAGTGTTATTTAATGTCCAAAGATATAGCATAGAATACTCCCCACGTCTCAAAAAATTGGTATATCAAAGCCATATCCAAAGTTCAACATGCCACATGCACACCCAAGTGTAAAAAGACTTCTTTTGTTGGCATTCTAACAGTTCATATCTAGAATTCATATTTAGTTAATATTAGACCGCTCAATGCCTCAAGTGACCCCTCCTTATACCATGGTGTAGAATAATTATGTACCTTTGCTCACTTCTATGTCCGTTATATTCATATCACATCTACCATACTCTATAACAAGAGGGGGGAAAGAAAGACCATTTCATTAACCTCCTTTTGCTTTGTCCAAAATACTCCTAAAAAATGTGGAAGTTACTCATTATAATGCCATTACTGACCTGTTTCAAAACCACAATCAATCACATCTTTTCCTTCTTCATAATCAATTTAAATACTGGACATTGCTAGTTTCGTCTATTGGTGAGTCAACTGGAATAAAGACAAATAAAATATCTCTAGTAACCTTTCTACAAAACCAAATAGCCTTTAGTTTCTATCTATGTCCATTCACCTAACAGAATTTATATCAGTGTCTCCATAGTTTCCAACAATGAAACAAACACATTAATATGGCTCAATTTTTCCATTACTTACACTAAATACCATTACCAACTAACGTGCTATTAACTTACCTATTCACGCCTCTTTCTATTCTTTTTGTTTACTCTCCAAGCCCGTCTGCTGATAAATCTCGGCAAAGAAACGTCGAGGGAAGTATGTGCCTCCTGTAAGTCTTCTGTGGGCCCGAAAATCAATATGAGCCCTTCGCCGGCATTAGTGCATGCCGCGTTTTTTCTTCAAAACGCGATCATATATAGCAATGACGGAGGGAATCGTGTGCCCTCCGTTAGTCCTCTGGCTATTATGTCCTGCCTGTAACCCCCGTGCCGGCATTTAAAATGCCGCGTTCAATTTCAAAGCAGGCTAATGAACAGCAAAGCCGGACTTCCGCCTGTCCGACAGGACTATGGCGGCCATCTTAAAAAGGGTTCATTACTGAAAATAGAATTACTAAACAGCAAGGAAGGACTTGCCGTCTATTTATGTGTATATATGGCGGCCATTTTGATGTGGCAATTCCAGTCTATGGACATATTAAGTCCAAGGCATACAAGTACGGCGGCCATTTGTTTTTGATTATATATGTTCATATTGAATCCTTGCACTTCAAAAAGTACTAGATCAATGTTGTAAGGGTTGCTAAATAGGCAATCCATAAAATGGCGATGTTTGAAGATGAGAGAGATAAAAAAATGTTCATGAAATGTTCTTACATACTCCAAATACTAGTAACACTTCCCAAGGTATAGGTAACCATCCAGAAGGTATGAAATCTAAATACCTACGTTTAGAAAAACTGAGGAAACAGGAATTATCCCGATGGTGGGATGCCACGGTTCTAAAAAAATACATTACTGAAAAAAAGGTCCCCCGAGGCCTTAGGGTAATTATTTTCCCTACTTTCGACGATCTGTCAGTCAAACACATGCTGGAGTGGGAACAACTGCTCTTCGAGACTTCGAAGGGCATGATGACAATCTTAATACAACATGCGGAGGAAAAAAGGGAAAAACTACTAAGAGACATACAGGAATTAGAGAATGAAATTAAGGCCCTAAACTTGCCAGATGTTAAAATAAAAAATGATAAGATTTTGAAAGAAATGCTTGACAAACATCAAATATATATCAAGAATAAAAAAATGTCAAAATTACGAAGAGATGATAGAGACTATGAAAGTGGTAGGGTATACACGTTTGCCAGGAGATTTGATAACTTCATCCATAAAGGACAAACTGCAAGTGTGAAGGGCACTTTGGGAACTATAACCAACGAATCTGACTTTTCAATTACGTCAGATGAATCAGACAGCACTAGTTTTTCTAGTGACAATACTAACCCAAATCTCAATGATGACCAAATGCCCACCACCAGTTTTTTACAGGAAGCAAGAAGGTACAGATTAGGAAACAAGAGGTATGCTTACAACCAACCTTTTCAAAATGTAAGGCCAAAACACGTAGAGGCAAAAGGAGAAGAGGAAGCCAAAAATCAGCCAGTGACGGGGATGCAGACCAGAGCAGCAAGGAACAAAATCAAGAACAATTGATATCCACATCCAGTAAAAACATGGTAGATGTCGTACAGGATTGTAGCAGCATCTCGATTGTAAATCTATCTAAACATATTCTTACTGAAGATCAACTAAAAGTGTTAGGTAAAGGATTGGGCTACTGTGTGTCTAATCTTTGTGATATGACACAAGTACATATCGATTTTTTTAAATTTCTTCGACAATTGAAACTTAAAAAATATTTTGCAGATAAGACAGAAATACATACAGAAGCAACACCTGACACTACAACGAGTACTACAATGAGTAATTATACTATCAAAGATATTGCAGACATTGAACTTTTACTGACTTTGGAAAATATGGATTACAATAACATGGATAGGCTAGACTTACTAAATGACCTTAAAATTGTTCAGGATACATCTATAAATAGTGGCCTCAAACCAAAATCTATGTTTACCCCCAAGTTACCTGGTAATAACGCCATAGAAGTGTTTGGGAGATTAGTAAAAGAAGATCTGTTTAAACTTCAAAAACAGATCAAATGTGGCAACTTTCATAAATCATTTAATATAACTAACAAACAGAGATTGGCCTTGAAGGAACTGGGGAGCAACCAAGACATAGTGATCAAAGAGGCAGACAAGGGGGGTAATATTGTGATTTTAGATAGAGCGAACTATGTTCAAGAAATTGATAGACAATTGGCTGATAGTAGTGCATATTTGAAATTGCAAGGTAATCCCATTAAAAAGATTGTCGATGAATTGGAGAAATTGTTATCTTTATGGTGTGATCAGGGTTTGATTTCCGATCTAGAATTAAAATATATTTTTAATCCTTATCCTACATCACCATGTATATATATTTTACCTAAATTGCATAAAAGTGCGACTTCACCGCCAGGCAGACCTATAATATCAGGAATCGGATCGCCTACGGAAAGACTTTCTGAGTTCATTGATAGCTACTTGCAGCCGATTGTCAAAAACATTCCTTCATATCTACAGGATACGAAGGATGTTCTACGTAAACTGGAGGACGTGAATTGGACTCCAGATATGATGTTGGTCACTCTAGATGTATCTTCTCTATATACATGTATCCCCAAAGACAAAGGTTTACAAGCAGTGCGACACTTTTTGTCTGGGAGATCGGCATCTCACATGGAACACACTGAAATGATACTGTATATGATTGAATTTACATTGGAAAATAATGTATTTTTACATGAGGGACAATGGTTTAAGCAAGCACAAGGAGTAGCTATGGGCTCACGATTCTCTCCATCGTATGCAAATATGCATATGGGTTTCTTTGAGGCAATACATATTTGGAAAAAGTGCCCTTCTGTATTTACTGATAACATTTTCTTCTGGGGAAGATTTATTGATGATGTCTTAATGATTTGGACTGGATCTGAACAACTATTAATGGAATTCTATGAATATATCAACTGCAATATCTTTAACATTCAAATGACGTATGATTTTAGTAAGAATAAAGTTTGTTTTTTGGATCTAGAGATATCCATCACAGACAACAAGATCCATACAAAAATCTATCGCAAACCAACAGCCTGCAATTCTGTACTACATGCAGAAAGTGCGCACCCCAAAAGTCAAATTTCAGCCATTCCCTTTGGGGAAATGACAAGATTAAAAAGAAATTGTAGTGATCCAAATGTATGTAACATGGAATTAAATAAATTGGAGGATAGGTTTACACAGAGAGGCTATTCAAAGCATATCATTAAAACATCAAGACAAAAGATTGATCAAACATGTAGATCCACTCTCTTGGGTCAAAATATGAAAATGCGAGATAACTCAGCATACAAAGCAATACGTTTTTGTACGGCGTATAGTCAGAATAGTCACAATATACACCGTATTCTATGTAAACATTGGAACGTACTACAGACAGATGAGACACTTGCTGCTCTACTTCCTAAGAAACCAAAAATGGTCCACAGAAGAGGCAAAACTATTAGAAATGAAGTCTGCAAAAGTTTCTTACCACCGATAATGGAAAGCAAAGCAACATGGCTTCCCAAAAAAATTGTGGGTTTCTATAGGTGTGGGAATTGCAATATGTGCAACATGGCACTGCATAAAACTTCTGAATTCAGTTACAATGGTAGTGACAAATACAAAATATCCACCTTTATCAACTGCAATACAAAATTTGTGGTATATATATTGGAATGTATATGTGGCCAGATATATGTGGGCAGTACAATCAGGCCCTTAAAGGAACGAATCCAAGAACATATCAGAGCCTTAAGAAATTATGATACAGCATCACCACTAGTACGGCATGTCAATGATAAACATCCAGGAACTGAGGTCCCATTAGTAAAATACATGGGTATAAATCACATCCCAACAAATGTTAGGGGTGGCAATAGAACATTGGATTTGCGAAAAAATGAGGCAAAATGGATCATTAAATTGAGAACGATCGAAATGGGCATGAACTTGGATGATGAATTGTATCATTTCCTCTGAATGTATTCACTGGGTATACTACTGATGAAGAATAACATACATATGTATGAGCAACTTACTCTGGTGATATACATTGTACTACCATATTTTTGGGGGGATTTTTCCTTCTTTCACCCTAGTTTCCCTATATACTGGGGGGACTCTTTACTTCCTCACTCTGCATGTGCATTAATTTTGACACTTCTATATACATTTGGGGCATTTATTTTGTTGTAATTATGGAACTTGATGTCCGAAAGCTAAGGGAAAATTGATCTCTTTTGTTGGCAAATAGATCTAATTGGCATTCTTCCATATACTTTAAGTGGATTGCCGGCTTAGTAAAAACGGCGATTGTTTGGAGATACATATGATCTTTGTATCGAAATTTCTCCTGTCATTGTGGCTGGGGTACTTGTTGAATAACACAATGTACTATAATTGCCATATAATAATGGCCGCCGTACTTGTATGCCTTGGACTTAATATGTCCATAGACTGGAATTGCCACATCAAAATGGCCGCCATATATACACATAAATAGACGGCAAGTCCTTCCTTGCTGTTTAGTAATTCTATTTTCAGTAATGAACCCTTTTTAAGATGGCCGCCATAGTCCTGTCGGACAGGCGGAAGTCCGGCTTTGCTGTTCATTAGCCTGCTTTGAAATTGAACGCGGCATTTTAAATGCCGGCACGGGGTTACAGGCAGGACATAATAGCCAGAGGACTAACGGAGGGCACACGATTCCCTCCGTCATTGCTATATATGATCGCGTTTTGAAGAAAAAACGCGGCATGCACTAATGCCGGCGAAGGGCTCATATTGATTTTCGGGCCCACAGAAGACTTACAGGAGGCACATACTTCCCTCGACGTTTCTTTGCCGAGATTTATCAGCAGACGGGCTTGGAGAGTAAACAAAAAGAATAGAAAGAGGGGTGAATAGGTAAGTTAATAGCACGTTAGTTGGTAATGGTATTTAGTGTAAGTAATGGAAAAATTTAGCCATATTAATGTGTTTGTTTCATTGTTGGAAACTATGGAGACACTGATATAAATTCTGTTAGGTGAATGGACGTAGATAGAAACTAAAGGCTATTTGGTTTTGTAGAAAGGTTACTAGAGATATTTTATTTGTCTTTATTCCAGTTGACTCACCAATAGACAAAACTAGCAATGTCCAGTATTTAAATTGATTATGAAGAAGGAAAAGATGTGATTGATTGTGGTTTTGAAACAGGTCAGTAATGGCATTATAATGAGTAACTTCCACATTTTTTAGGAGTATTTTGGACAAAGCAAAAGGAGGTTAATGAAATGGTCTTTCTTTCCCCCCTCTTGTTATAGAGTATGGTAGATGTGATATGAATATAACGGACATAGAAGTGAGCAAAGGTACATAATTATTCTACACCATGGTATAAGGAGGGGTCACTTGAGGCATTGAGCGGTCTAATATTAACTAAATATGAATTCTAGATATGAACTGTTAGAATGCCAACAAAAGAAGTCTTTTTACACTTGGGTGTGCATGTGGCATGTTGAACTTTGGATATGGCTTTGATATACCAATTTTTTGAGACGTGGGGAGTATTCTATGCTATATCTTTGGACATTAAATAACACTTTGCCACTAAAACTATGTGGTGGTGGTTCTCTTCTCTTCCTGTGTAGTTTCTGGTTTAGATTCAAATCAATATTATAAATATGATTTGTATAGAATATGTTGGACACCTAACTGACCAAAAGAATACCTTTGTTTGGTGATTTTGGAAAACAATAGGATAAAATGTAAATATGTTTTAACTTTTGTGTAAAATTGTATATATATGTTTGTCGTGTATTGATTGTTGTCTGTTGTGATTTTCTCAGCCTTGAAGAAGTCCAGTCAGGACGAAACACGTGTCGGCTGATGGCTATTCATTTATTTTCTTCATGTTTTGTATATATGTATATGTTTATGTATTTAAGAAGATTTTTCCTTTTTGTATTAAAACTTATATTCGCATGGACATATTCATCTTTTGGTTAGTTGTATATTTGTTTACAGTATGTTCTGGTCAGATTTATGAATGTTTAGTTCATTTAAGGAAGAGAGAGGACCAAACAAGCATTCTAGGGGAATTTATTATGATATGTTAATTGGTTTCTTCAAGATATTTGACTATCTCTTAAGTAGAGATATTGTTTTGCTTGGTGTGCACCACTGGTTTGTTTTTGTAGTATTAGAACGGGTTTACTTAGAAACTCGGTTTTACACATCAGGGCAACGATGTGTTTCAGTGTATGAGCACCCATAAGTTTCTTCTTACATAATTCGAATGTGCATTGATTTCAACTAATGAGTTGCCATTTGTTTTTGATTATATATGTTCATATTGAATCCTTGCACTTCAAAAAGTACTAGATCAATGTTGTAAGGGTTGCTAAATAGGCAATCCATAAAATGGCGATGTTTGAAGATGAGAGAGATAAAAAAATGTTCATGAAATGTTCTTACATACTCCAAATACTAGTAACACTTCCCAAGGTATAGGTAACCATCCAGAAGGTATGAAATCTAAATACCTACGTTTAGAAAAACTGAGGAAACAGGAATTATCCCGATGGTGGGATGCCACGGTTCTAAAAAAATACATTACTGAAAAAAAGGTCCCCTGAGGCCTTAGGGTAATTATTTTCCCTACTTTCGACGATCTGTCAGTCAAACACATGCTGGAGTGGGAACAACTGCTCTTCGAGACTTCGAAGGGCATGATGACAATCTTAATACAACATGCGGAGGAAAAAAGGGAAAAACTACTAAGAGACATACAGGAATTAGAGAATGAAATTAAGGCCCTAAACTTGCCAGATGTTAAAATAAAAAATGATAAGATTTTGAAAGAAATGCTTGACAAACATCAAATATATATCAAGAATAAAAAAATGTCAAAATTACGAAGAGATGATAGAGACTATGAAAGTGGTAGGGTATACACGTTTGCCAGGAGATTTGATAACTTCATCCATAAAGGACAAACTGCAAGTGTGAAGGGCACTTTGGGAACTATAACCAACGAATCTGACTTTTCAATTACGTCAGATGAATCAGACAGCACTAGTGTTTCTAGTGACAATACTAACCCAAATCTCAATGATGACCAAATGCCCACCACCAGTTTTTTACAGGAAGCAAGAAGGTACAGATTAGGAAACAAGAGGTATGCTTACAACCAACCTTTTCAAAATGTAAGGCCAAAACACGTAGAGGCAAAAGGAGAAGAGGAAGCCAAAAATCAGCCAGTGACGGGGATGCAGACCAGAGCAGCAAGGAACAAAATCAAGAACAATTGATATCCACATCCAGTAAAAACATGGTAGATGTCGTACAGGATTGTAGCAGCATCTCGATTGTAAATCTATCTAAACATATTCTTACTGAAGATCAACTAAAAGTGTTAGGTAAAGGATTGGGCTACTGTGTGTCTAATCTTTGTGATATGACACAAGTACATATCGATTTTTTTAAATTTCTTCGACAATTGAAACTTAAAAAATATTTTGCAGATAAGACAGAAATACATACAGAAGCAACACCTGACACTACAACGAGTACTACAATGAGTAATTATACTATCAAAGATATTGCAGACATTGAACTTTTACTGACTTTGGAAAATATGGATTACAATAACATGGATAGGCTAGACTTACTAAATGACCTTAAAATTGTTCAGGATACATCTATAAATAGTGGCCTCAAACCAAAATCTATGTTTACCCCCAAGTTACCTGGTAATAACGCCATAGAAGTGTTTGGGAGATTAGTAAAAGAAGATCTGTTTAAACTTCAAAAACAGATCAAATGTGGCAACTTTCATAAATCATTTAATATAACTAACAAACAGAGATTGGCCTTGAAGGAACTGGGGAGCAACCAAGACATAGTGATCAAAGAGGCAGACAAGGGGGGTAATATTGTGATTTTAGATAGAGCGAACTATGTTCAAGAAATTGATAGACAATTGGCTGATAGTAGTGCATATTTGAAATTGCAAGGTAATCCCATTAAAAAGATTGTCGATGAATTGGAGAAATTGTTATCTTTATGGTGTGATCAGGGTTTGATTTCCGATCTAGAATTAAAATATATTTTTAATCCTTATCCTACATCACCATGTATATATATTTTACCTAAATTGCATAAAAGTGCGACTTCACCGCCAGGCAGACCTATAATATCAGGAATCGGATCGCCTACGGAAAGACTTTCTGAGTTCTTTGATAGCTACTTGCAGCCGATTGTCAAAAACATTCCTTCTTATCTACAGGATACGAAGGATGTTCTACGTAAACTGGAGGACGTGAATTGGACTCCAGATATGATGTTGGTCACTCTAGATGTATCTTCTCTATATACATGTATCCCCAAAGACAAAGGTTTACAAGCAGTGCGACACTTTTTGTCTGGGAGATCGGCATCTCACATGGAACACACTGAAATGATACTGTATATGATTGAATTTACATTGGAAAATAATGTATTTTTACATGAGGGACAATGGTTTAAGCAAGCACAAGGAGTAGCTATGGGCTCACGATTCTCTCCATCGTATGCAAATATGCATATGGGTTTCTTTGAGGCAATACATATTTGGAAAAAGTGCCCTTCTGTATTTACTGATAACATTTTCTTCTGGGGAAGATTTATTGATGATGTCTTAATGATTTGGACTGGATCTGAACAACTATTAATGGAATTCTATGAATATATCAACTGCAATATCTTTAACATTCAAATGACGTATGATTTTAGTAAGAATAAAGTTTGTTTTTTGGATCTAGAGATATCCATCACAGACAACAAGATCCATACAAAAATCTATCGCAAACCAACAGCCTGCAATTCTGTACTACATGCAGAAAGTGCGCACCCCAAAAGTCAAATTTCAGCCATTCCCTTTGGGGAAATGACAAGATTAAAAAGAAATTGTAGTGATCCAAATGTATGTAACATAGAATTAAATAAATTGGAGGATAGGTTTACACAGAGAGGCTATTCAAAGCATATCATTAAAACATCAAGAAAAAAGATTGATCAAACATGTAGATCCACTCTCTTGGGTCAAAATATGAAAATGCGAGATAACTCAGCATACAAAGCAATACGTTTTTGTACGGCGTATAGTCAGAATAGTCACAATATACACCGTATTCTATGTAAACATTGGAACGTACTACAGACAGATGAGACACTTGCTGCTCTACTTCCTAAGAAACCAAAAATGGTCCACAGAAGAGGCAAAACTATTAGAAATGAAGTCTGCAAAAGTTTCTTACCACCGATAATGGAAAGCAAAGCAACATGGCTTCCCAAAAAAATTGTGGGTTTCTATAGGTGTGGGAATTGCAATATGTGCAACATGGCACTGCATAAAACTTCTGAATTCAGTTACAATGGTAGTGACAAATACAAAATATCCACCTTTATCAACTGCAATACAAAATTTGTGGTATATATATTGGAATGTATATGTGGCCAGATATATGTGGGCAGTACAATCAGGCCCTTAAAGGAACGAATCCAAGAACATATCAGAGCCTTAAGAAATTATGATACAGCATCACCACTAGTACGGCATGTCAATGATAAACATCCAGGAACTGAGGTCCCATTAGTAAAATACATGGGTATAAATCACATCCCAACAAATGTTAGGGGTGGCAATAGAACATTGGATTTGCGAAAAAATGAGGCAAAATGGATCATTAAATTGAGAACGATCGAAATGGGCATGAACTTGGATGATGAATTGTATCATTTCCTCTGAATGTATTCACTGGGTATACTACTGATGAAGAATAACATACATATGTATGAGCAACTTACTCTGGTGATATACATTGTACTACCATATTTTTGGGGGGATTTTTCCTTCTTTCACCCTAGTTTCCCTATATACTGGGGGGACTCTTTACTTCCTCACTCTGCATGTGCATTAATTTTGACACTTCTATATACATTTGGGGCATTTATTTTGTTGTAATTATGGAACTTGATGTCCGAAAGCTAAGGGAAAATTGATCTCTTTTGTTGGCAAATAGATCTAATTGGCATTCTTCCATATACTTTAAGTGGATTGCCGGCTTAGTAAAAACGGCGATTGTTTGGAGATACATATGATCTTTGTATCGAAATTTCTCCTGTCATTGTGGCTGGGGTACTTGTTGAATAACACAATGTACTATAATTGCCATATAATAATGGCCGCCGTACTTGTATGCCTTGGACTTAATATGTCCATAGACTGGAATTGCCACATCAAAATGGCCGCCATATATACACATAAATAGACGGCAAGTCCTTCCTTGCTGTTTAGTAATTCTATTTTCAGTAATGAACCCTTTTTAAGATGGCCGCCATAGTCCTGTCGGACAGGCGGAAGTCCGGCTTTGCTGTTCATTAGCCTGCTTTGAAATTGAACGCGGCATTTTAAATGCCGGCACGGGGGTTACAGGCAGGACATAATAGCCAGAGGACTAACGGAGGGCACACGATTCCCTCCGTCATTGCTATATATGATCGCGTTTTGAAGAAAAAACGCGGCATGCACTAATGCCGGCGAAGGGCTCATATTGATTTTCGGGCCCACAGAAGACTTACAGGAGGCACATACTTCCCTCGACGTTTCTTTGCCGAGATTTATCAGCAGACGGGCTTGGAGAGTAAACAAAAAGAATAGAAAGAGGGGTGAATAGGTAAGTTAATAGCACGTTAGTTGGTAATGGTATTTAGTGTAAGTAATGGAAAAATTTAGCCATATTAATGTGTTTGTTTCATTGTTGGAAACTATGGAGACACTGATATAAATTCTGTTAGGTGAATGGACGTAGATAGAAACTAAAGGCTATTTGGTTTTGTAGAAAGGTTACTAGAGATATTTTATTTGTCTTTATTCCAGTTGACTCACCAATAGACGAAACTAGCAATGTCCAGTATTTAAATTGATTATGAAGAAGGAAAAGATGTGATTGATTGTGGTTTTGAAACAGGTCAGTAATGGCATTATAATGAGTAACTTCCACATTTTTTAGGAGTATTTTGGACAAAGCAAAAGGAGGTTAATGAAATGGTCTTTCTTTCCCCCCTCTTGTTATAGAGTATGGTAGATGTGATATGAATATAACGGACATAGAAGTGAGCAAAGGTACATAATTATTCTACACCATGGTATAAGGAGGGGTCACTTGAGGCATTGAGCGGTCTAATATTAACTAAATATGAATTCTAGATATGAACTGTTAGAATGCCAACAAAAGAAGTCTTTTTACACTTGGGTGTGCATGTGGCATGTTGAACTTTGGATATGGCTTTGATATACCAATTTTTTGAGACGTGGGGAGTATTCTATGCTATATCTTTGGACATTAAATAACACTTTGCCACTAAAACTATGTGGTGGTGGTTCTCTTCTCTTCCTGTGTAGTTTCTGGTTTAGATTCAAATCAATATTATAAATATGATTTGTATAGAATATGTTGGACACCTAACTGACCAAAAGAATACCTTTGTTTGGTGATTTTGGAAAACAATAGGATAAAATGTAAATATGTTTTAACTTTTGTGTAAAATTGTATATATATGTTTGTCGTGTATTGATTGTTGTCTGTTGTGATTTTCTCAGCCTTGAAGAAGTCCAGTCAGGACGAAACACGTGTCGGCTGATGGCTATTCATTTATTTTCTTCATGTTTTGTATATATATGTATATGTTTATGTATTTAAGAAGATTTTTCCTTTTTGTATTAAAACTTATATTCGCATGGACATATTCATCTTTTGGTTAGTTGTATATTTGTTTACAGTATGTTCTGGTCAGATTTATGAATGTTTAGTTCATTTAAGGAAGAGAGAGGACCAAACAAGCATTCTAGGGGAATTTATTATGATATGTTAATTGGTTTCTTCAAGATATTTGACTATCTCTTAAGTAGAGATATTGTTTTGCTTGGTGTGCACCACTGGTTTGTTTTTGTAGTATTAGAACGGGTTTACTTAGAAACTCGGTTTTACACATCAGGGCAACGATGTGTTTCAGTGTATGAGCACCCATAAGTTTCTTCTTACATAATTCGAATGTGCATTGATTTCAACTAATGAGTTGCCATTTGTTTTTGATTATGCATGGGCCCACTGGGTGGGTGCTGTGGTGGTATTTCCTGAGGGGGGAGGTTCAGTGGTGTTTTGGGACTGTGGCAGGGGAACCGACTGTCCAGAGGTCCCTGATGGACCGGGCTGGTCATCTTGATCAAGGTGTGCAGAGCTGCTGTCGTCACTGTGGGCCTCTTCTGTGGGGGGACTGGATATGGCTGGCACCTCCTGTCCGGTGATGTTGGGTAGGGGTCCTGTTGGGGTGTGAATGCATAGTTATTGTATCTGTGTGTCCCATCCTGTGCAATGTGTGAGTTTCCCTCTACTCTACCTGTGCTTGCATTATTGCCTTGGCCCTTGTGTGTGTGGTGATTTTGTGACCTGGGTGAGTCTCTCTACTGGAAATGCTTTGGTGATGGGTGTCCATGTAGGTCTGTAATGGGTGTCCATGCATTGGTGTTACATGTAGGGCTTGGTATTGGGATGGGTGGGTTGTGATAGTGGGGTATCTGTGAGGTGTTGGGGTGATGGGTGTGAGGGTAGGGGTAGTAGTTTGTCTTGGCATGCAGGTAGGTTGGGGGGAATATAGTAGTAAAGATTTGACTTACCAGAGTCCAGTCCTCCTGCTATTCCTGCGAGTCCTTCAGGATGCATGATCGCCAAGACTTGCTCCTCCCATGTTGTTAGTTGTGGGGGAGTAGGTGGGGGTCCACCACCAGTCCTCTGTACTGCTACCTGGTGTCTGGATACCACGGAACGTACCTTCCCCCGTAGGTCGTTCTACCTCTTCCTGATGTCATCTCGTGTTCTGGGGTGCTGTCCCACTGCGTTGACTCTGTCAACAATTCTCCACCATAGCTCCATCTTCCTTGCATTGGATGTCTGCTGCACCTGTGATCCGAATAGCTGTCGCTCTACCCGGATGATTTCCTCCACCATGACCCTGAGCTCCTCCTCAGAAAACCTGGGGTGTCTTTGAGGTGCCATAATGTGGTGTGGGTGATGTATGAGGTGATGTTTGTTGTGCTGTGTGATGTGTTGTGTTGGGGTGTGTTCTTTGAGGTGCGTGGATGGTGTATGAGTGATGGTGTTGTGTGCCTGTGGATGCTGGTGTTGTGTTTGCTATTCTCTCTCTACTTCTTCCAAAAATGTTGTTGTAAGGGGTTGTGGGTAATGTGGGTGGGTGTTTTATAGTGGTGTCATTGTGTGGGTGTGGTGTGTGTATGTGTATTAGGTGTGTGTATTTGGAATTGTCCAATGTGGTTGTGTTTTGTAAATGTGTGTGTATTTTGAGCCTGGCGGTGTGTACCGCCAATGGATTACCGCTGTTGAATGACCGCTGCGTTGATTCATGGGTCATGACACTGTGGGCGTATTCCTGTTGGCGTGATGGTGTAGGTTTTGCTGTTGCCAGTTTATCACTGACCTTTGGTGTGGCGGACTTGTGTGGGTGTCTGTATTGTGGTGGATTAGAAGATGTGGGTCATAATACCTGTAGTGGATTTCCACCGTTCCACGGTATGTTGGAGGCCGTCAGCACGGAGGGAAGTGGGATTTACCGCCTGGGTTGTAATGAGAGCCATAGTAATTTGGGAGGTATGGTACGGGTATGTGATATGGCATTAGTTGATGACACATTGAACCAATCTGTTTGCCCACTTGGAAAGACAAAGACTAACATGTCTCTAACTTCATTATTCTGCAGGGTGCTTGTTTTTCACACCTATCCTGAAGCGTTGTATTGTGTAGTTTTACTGCATTGTGTGATCTTTGACATGTTGTCAACCTATGTGCGGAAGGTGCAATAAATGGGAATAGGAGTGTGTCCATTTGTATCATTGTACATTAATCTAAACCAGAATCTAGAGTACATATGAGATGGGACTTAACTTATATAGGTCTATATCACGTGTAAGCAAAATCTTTGATAGTTAACTGTTCACACTAGCTAAAAAATAAGTCCAAACTTGATATCTGATTTAGTTGTGTTTATTAACAAGTGGACCGGAAAATAATAGGATTAGGATCAAATCATATAGTTCACAAAGAGAAGGGTACAGTCATGGTGGATGAAATCATCAGGGTAGCCTCTACAACATTTGGAGTCTCAAGTCCAGTGTCCTTGTACCACTGGAAATTGGAGAGTGATTATAAGACAGTCAACCGGGTGTATCGGAGTAGAGGATCACTTCCTGGCAGTGATTAAAGTCTTGGCATTGCTCCTTCTGGTTGCTTGGAATGTAGGTACAGGGAGGAGTTGATGTAGGCATGGTAAGGCTGACAGTTGGAACTAACCAGGTGTCCCGGATGGGCCAGAGACGTCCTCAATGTCCTTACATCCAGGGCTGTTCTCCTCACTGAGGCCTTCATCCAGGGGGACGTGACAGTCTCAGCTGTGCTCTCCATGGTCACAATGGGTAGGTGGCCTGTTCGAGAAGTGGAACAGACAGTTACAGGTTGTAATGCAACAAGTGGTATGAAACTTTGACAAGTAGATATGCTTTAAGCCATGTACAGAGAGATTTTGCTTGATTCCCTTACATGACAGTGACACATGCTTTCAAATCTGCGGTCCAGCTATATGGGATACAGACATTTCCTATATCATACACCTTGCTACAAGATATCAGATTAGCTTGGCAGTTGAATGTCTGTTGATAGACACATAGCTTGTCTGTCATGTAGCTTTATATTGTTCATGTTACCTCCCAGTTAGCAGTAGTTCCGTATTGAGTCACCAGACAGTTGAAGTGGAAACTGACCTGCTCATAAGCTTAGGAGTGACCATTCTACCTGGCCATATTTATCAGGTTACACCTAGTGCAGCACACTGCAGATATGTGAATTCCCCCCAGATGAGTATATTTCAATGGGTGATGGGAGGTTACATGGGTAATTTTAGCAGAGGACATAACTGTAGCTGTGTGTGGTAGTATTGTACTGGCAGATGCCCATTGCATGCTGCCATTGCTCTTGACTGTATAAATGAGAATTATTCAGGTGGGTCTAGTTGATTGTGTAGTTGAGTCTATGCAAGCCTATTTTCATTATGGTACACTGTTCTGGTTTTCCTAATAATAGAACAGTGCCTGCTAGTGGCTGTAGTGCTGTCAGTCCCTGTACTACCCACACCATTCACAGACTCTAGGCCCCCTGGTGAGTTTACTTTACATGTTAAATGCCAGGGAGGGGTATTTGAACAGTTTGACACTGGGATGTTGGCTGTTAAGATGTCAAAAGGTGAGCAGTGAGCATACAAAACAGAAACTGAATGTGACATTTTCAGTGTTGTGACTTACCCGACTCCACTCCCCAAGGTATTCTTATAAGACCCGCAGGATGCAGGATGTCCAAGACCTTCTCCTCCCATGATGTGATTGTTGGGGGAGGAGATGGGGGCCCACCGCCAGTCTTGAGGACTGCCAGCTGTTGTCTGGAGGCCATGGAACGTACCTTACCCCTGAGGTCATTCCACCTCTTCCTGTTGTCCTCCTTGTGTGTGCGCAGAATTCACCCTGTCGACTATTCTTTGCCACATCCCCATTTTCCTGGCAATAGAGGTTTGTTGGACGTGGGCTCCAAATGGATGTGGCTCTACTCTGATGATTTTGTCCACCATGACCCTCAACTCATCTACTGTGAAGTGGGGATGTTTTTCTGGGGACGTGGCAGTGGTGGATGACACAAAAGGTAATAAAAACGGGTGATGAGTAGTGGGTGCACTGTTATGAGTGGATGACGGGTGGTGTCTGATGTGTGGATAAAAATTTGTGTGATGTGTATGATGTGCAGGTGTAAGATGATTGATGTTTTAAATCTCTGTTCTATGGTACTGTATTTTTAAATGGTGTTCTGTCTTCTGTGTGTGGCGTTCTGGTTGCAAAGGATTGTGGTGTGTGAAGGGTTGTGATTTAAAGTGCAGTACATAGGTGTGTTTGGTGTGTGAGTGTATGTCAGGTATGTGGAGTTCAAACTATCCAATGTGGTGTAGTGTTTTACTGTGGTGACCGTCGACTGCTGCGGTTCACATCGCATTGATTTTCCACCATAGAAGTACTGTTATCATGATTTGTCTGTCTTAATAGGTTCAGAGGATCTTTGGTGAGCTGGCGATGCCGGTGGTGTAACCTCCTATTTCTTGCCTGCCTGAGTCCTGGCAGTGTTGGGATTTTGACTCAGTTTTATTGGTCCTGGCTGTATGACTACCAACATGGTGGTCTTTTGGTGGTCGCCACCACGGCGACAATATTTGTTACACTGAAGTAGGAATAATAAATCTTACACATTTTTTCACTTTCAATAATGTTTGTGGGAAGGAGTTAGAATAATAAATGTAAGCCACCCCAAAGTGTGCACTTTTCATAATGTCAGTGGGACTGGAGTTACAATAGTATATTTGACCCTGGGCCCCATTCAAGAAATGTCCTCAATGTTTGTGGCACTGGACTTGGAATAATGCATTTGTCCCCATGTTCTTGGTCTGGCGTTAAAATAATTATATATATTGCCCCCTTAATTTTCAGTATTTTACCTAATGTTTGTGGGACTAGAGTTACAATGATGAAGTGCTTATTAAAATGGCAAATCGGAGTATTTATTAAGTTCATTCGGTGTAGAAATCTAGACCATTTAAAATAATGATAACAATCATACTTAAAAAGGGATGTAATAAAAACATGGTAACAATGTAAAACCAATAGACATCAAAACAGTGTAACAATAAGAATAACAAAACAAAGCATTTCATCAAATATATAAATACAATAAAATAAAACATGAATAAATATAGTAAAAAAGGGGACAGGGCTAAAAACTGAAGTATAAGACTTTTTTGTCTGGAGGACCAGTATGCACAACCAAAAGACAAAAAAGACAAAAAATAGTCTGATTGGACTAAAAGACGACATTATCAGAGTACCAATCAAAGAAAACAACAGGATAACTATATGAGAAGGCTATATGGGCTTGTGCAGTCTTGGTAGTCATAGGGAAAGCAACAAATTCATAATGGAAATTTCCAACTAAAAACAATACAAAAAGGATAAAAAAAGAAGATTAAAATCCTTCTGAAAACAAATATAGAAATGGCTCAGGAGCCTTTGGATGCTATGAACTTGCGACGGATGTACCAGGCCTCCGATAAATATTTGGTAACTGGAATGGCAACCCTGGGAGAAGAATCATGCGTACAGATTCTAATGGCTGTTACTCTGTCCTGAAATGACATGTTTTTACAGAGGGGACTAATCCACCTCTTTCTTGGTGTCTTGTACAAAGGGCAGAAGAATAATACATGCTCTGATGTTTCTTTGCAAAGTTGACAGAAGATACACCTATCATTTGTAGCGATGTTAGATGGCCAATGGGCCGTGAAACCATTGATAGGCAATGTGCCATATCTTAACTGCAGGTATAGAGCACGGGCATAGGAGGGATAGGGAGGTTCAGGAAAATCTCAGCCCAGGGTTCATGCTTAATTTGGAGAAAATCCATAGTTAGCCTACCCGCCCTCTTTTGGTGCAGGGAATCTTCGTTAACTTTCTCCCAATATCTGTTCGTAACAAATCTCCTAGCCTTGTCAGGGATTTGATCCGGGTGATTCCAATAATGGGGAAGACCCATTTTGTCCCAGGCAGTTTTCATCTCTTTCAGCCAAGGGATTCTCTCCAGTGCCTTAGGGGCGGCTATCAACTCTCTTACAGCCAGCCTATATGGTTCTAGTTCAGCAGATTTCCATAGACGAATCCAGTAGGAAAGGGGTCTTAAGGCCGCTATAGTTTTAATGCCATTTAAACCAAGGTCAAGCCTTAAAGGGGTCATTGGAGTGCCCGTACCTAGCCTGGACACCTGCCTAAGGAAGATATTTTCCTTAGTTTGCAGAATGTCCAGGTTTTTGTGGGACCCCCAAAGTTCCGCTCCATATAGGGCTGCTGCTCTGATTTGAACATTATAAATCTCCGCAAGAATGTTCAGAGGGGGGCTCGGTGCCTTTCTAGATCTGCGGACTAAGGCCCCACCTCTTTGGCTTATGATCAGAGCCCCCTTGTCAATAGCTGCCTTCCATTTGCCCGATGTAGATAGTCTGAAACCCAAATAATCAAACTCTTCAACTTTCTCCAATGGGGTCGAATTCATCTCAATATTAGTACGCAGTCGTTTTTTAGAGGTAGTGAATATCATAAATTTAGTTTTCTTAATATTTACATCTAAACCATAATCACTACAGTAAGCACAGAACTGGTTAATTAGGTGTTGAATTCCCATTGGTGATTTTGATAGTAGGATCGTATCATCTGCATAAAGCAGGCAGGGGATTTTTTTCCCACCTAGTTTTGGAGAGTCATTTATGCAGTTCTCTAGGTAGTGGATGCAATTATTGATGTAGAGCAGAAAAAGAGTAGGTGCCAAAACACAACCTTGTCTAACTCCTTTTTTTATAGCTACAGGGTCAGTCAGCTCGCCCCCTTGTCCACACCTGATTTGGGCAAAGGTATTTTGGTGCAACTGGGCTATGAGTTTCAGGAGGCCAAATGGCACTCCCATTTTTAATAATGTTGACCACAGCAGATTCCTGGGGATCAGGTCAAATGCAGCTCTTAGGTCTATAAAGACCACGTAAAGGTTGCCCCCCCCCAGGTCAACATTCTTCCATTTTATTGACATAAATCTTAGAGCTTGGTCAACTGTGCTCACAGCGGGTCTGAAGCCCGCTTGTAAATCAGAAAGGGCTTTAGACTCAATAATCCATTCCTCAAGGTGGGACAGAAGATGTTTAGCATAAATTTTTTGGAAGTTATCGAGGAGACTAATTGGACGGTAGTTAGCCGGAATGTTTGGATTTCCTTTTTTGAAGATCGGTACAATTTCTGCCCCTTTCCAAGTAGATGGAACTGGAGCGCCTGCTGCAATAGTATTGCAGATAAAATTGAGGTAGGGAGCCCATATATCAGGTCTAGATTTATATAGATCACCTGGAATTTTATCTGGGCCAGGCGCCTTCCCCCATTTCAGGGAGTCTATTGCAGCTCTAGTTTCGGAAAGAGAAAAAGAAATTGGAATGATCTCTTGGTTTGATGAATCATTGGGGGGCCACAGAGAAACATCTGGTGGACCTCCATAAAGTTGCCCAAAATGCTCTACCCAAGTTGCTGAGAGGATTGTAGAGCCAGGCGCGGCTGGAGAGTCACTGTCATTATCAGCTATTAGTTTCCAAAACTTGGAAGTATTGTTAGATGAGGCTGAAACCAGGATAGTGGCCCATCTGGCCTCCTCCCAACTTCTGCGTGCCTTTGAGCATTCCTTCTTATAAGCGGCCCTGGCTATTCTCAACGTCGCAGCATGGCCTTCTTTAATTGCATCCAGGAGAGCTAGTTGTGCTGATCTGCAGGAATTATTGAACCAAGGGGCATTGTGTTTTTTATTGGAATTGTTAACAGACTCTTTTGTAAAAAATTGTTTTAAAGATTGGAACAGATCAGTGTGGGCTGTAAGAAGGCTATCGCCCTCCTCGGACTCATCTAACCGGATCATACACTCCATTTGATTCACAAGCAAACTGTAGATAGATGCTAAATGATTAGGGGAGGAGATAACAGATTCCCATTTTAGATTGCGTCTATTATTGGTTAGGGCCAGTTGGGACACGTTGGACCTAGAGTGAGGCACTATAAACGAAGGAAAAAGACCTCTGGTTGATAGAATCAGGGGATCGTGGTCGCTCACAGGCTGCTCATCTACCCTCATATCTACCATGTAACACCAAAGACGGATATCAAGAAGTATGTAGTCAATGCGACTGCTATGTACTCCGCGCCTAAAAGTGGGTCGCAAAATAGCATCCGAGTGTGAGCGGCCATTACAGGCTCGGAGGCCATGAGCTAGTGCGATGTCAGCCAAAAAGCGTGCAGATTTGTTCAATCTTGGTTTTTTGTTGGAGACTAACTGGGGGATGCCCCAATGGGCATCCTCTTCTTTACAGATTCCTTGGACTAAAGGATTAGGTTCGAAGGTAACATTAAAATCTCCACCAATTAAAACAAAAGAGGGGGAATTACTTTTAAGAACATAGTCCAAGTTTGACAGAACGTCAGACTCAGAGTGGGGACTCACATTCCTGTTATAGATATTAATTAAAAGGAGGGGTTTTTCTTCAGAAATCATTAACAATAGGGCTTGCAAGTCCGGGCAACCAGTGTCTAATTCTTCTATCTTTCACCTGAGAGAAATATTTAGCCACACGAGCAACCCTCCCGAAGGTCTCCCAGAAGATGACTTACGGGCCGGAACCCAGAAGCTTTTAAAACCGAGTCTGTATTTGGGTTCTAATGCCCATGTTTCTTGAAAAAGACAAATCAAGTGATCATCAATAAGGTTACCCCAACCTGGGCTGTGTAATTTACTTTCCAATCCAGCTATATTCCAGCTGAGCACCTTATCGAGATCCTCTGGGCATGAGGACCCAACTCTATTCTGGGCATATGGAGTACTAGGGGAGGGACTGTCAAGGACCATGGTGCTTCCCTCGGGTGGATTAAGATCAGAAGGTTTCTCACTCTGAGTCTTTAAAACCTCGCTGGGTATATCCTCAATAGTGTTAGGATTTGATGGGTTGGCCATGCAGATGTGACCCAAGGTATAGGGAGCGTTTGACTGATTAGAAATGCATTCCTCAGATGCTTGGCATATTAAACTATTGGGTGAACCCGGGACAACAAAATCGGCCGAGATGTTAAGACCAATAGGGCAAATGGACTCAGCTTCGCAGTTAGACAAAACCGCATCCTGAAAGGCATCTCCTAGTCAGTCTGCCTCGGAGAGGGAGGATAGAGGACGTCTAGAACCAATTACAGGGGTAGGCAGTGTGTGAGAGGCCGAGCCGGCCCCGTGTAATGGTGGTGATTGAGTACTCCGGGACGACATAGAAGGAGGATAGAACACTTGTAACCTGCAAAGAGAAGTTTTGCCAATTGTAGGGTAAAGTCTGTTGGCATTAAGAGAAAGTCGTTGGACTAGATCGGGAGAATTAAAATTAATGACAATACAATCCCCAAAACCGATCTTCGCTAGAGGGCCCACCCACCCTACCCTTCTCACCATCAGTATTGAAGATGACATGGAAAAAGCAAACCCCGCATTCACATGCAACCAGTGGATAACCTTATTTTTGAGTTCGGTGAAGGATTCGGAAAAATAAGGTTTGAGTTCAGGAACATTTGATATAATAAGAACATAAGGGCATGATTCAGGTGGTAAATGAAGCACTTTGGGTTCTTGAGAGTCCCAACTCTTATTCTTCTTCTGGTATGCTGGCTGTGAGGATTCCCTAAAGGGGGGGCCGTCTCGTGAATTAGTTGCTGGATTGTTCCATGAGGCGGTTCCTTTTAATAAGGGAGCTAAGGCCATATGGGGTTTGTTCGTCAGGATGCTGGGGGTTTTAGCAGGACTAGGCCAAACGTGATTTAGAGTAGGAGGAAAAGTTTTGGGAATTTGGCCTGTGTGACTAATGGCAACAGTAGAGTCATGATTAGGATGAATTTCTACAGGTAAAGAAATTGTTGGTAGCTGACTGCTCGTAAGACTTTCAAGTTTGTCCTCAATTCTTTGGAGACGGTTGGAGATAGGAAGAAGTAGTTTAGAGAGCTCATCTCTTATGAGATCCCTAATAAAGTCGTTTGCATAGGAGTTATTGGTATTGTGTAAGGAGATTGATGCCATTTCATTAATAGAAGATTGGGCCAGATTGGAGGGACTCAAGGTTCTAGATCGTTTATTTTTGAGGACAGGTTCCCTACGCTTCCTTTTCCCTTTGGTATTAGATTCAGTTAAAGTAAGGGAACCTTCTATATGGGGACACTGGGCCAATGAAGTTGATGCGGCACAAATGGCAGGTGCAATTGGAGTATCATCTTAGATCTCTTGAAAAATTTTGGACGGAGAAGGGGAAAGGATAATCGGGGCAGACTGGAGCTCTAGTCGCGGGTGGGGCTGTGAGACTGGGCTATCAGGGGCTGAGCTAATGGATGCAGAAGGAGGGACAGCAAGACGACGTTGTACTAGTTCTATTTCTCTTTCAAGTTCCCCAACGGCCTTTTGTAAAAAGCCGTCCAGGGTTTGGTTAGAGTACAATTTCCCATCCAACCCCCCCCCCGCGTCGTCGACCCATTTTGCTAAGAACCAGGGGTCTTGGATTTAGTGGGAGAATCAAGTAAAATCACAGCGGGGCGAGCAAAGGCAGGTTAATATTGGAAATTGACCACTAACTAGGTAGAGGCCTAGAGCTTTGGGGGAAAGCTACCCCACCACAGTGTAAATAGGCTTGAGTTTGTCCTTCGGGCAGTCAAATAGAAAGTGGTTATCTGGGACCACAGTTTAAAGTAAATGTCAGGGGGGTGGCCCTGCCCTGCCTCTTCCTGGCAATGACGGGCGAAGGACGGGCCCGCCCTTGGCCCGGGCTTTGCCCGGGCGCCGCCCGCGCGCGTCCCGCGGTTGCGGGCGCGCTGTGAGGTTAAGAAGGGCTTCCCGCCCTATCAGCAGCTGAGGCTGGCTCCGACAATGTTTAAAGGGCTCCCGCCCAGGAAAGAAGTTGTGCGCGTCCCGCGGTTGCGGGCGCGCTGTGAGGTTAAGAAGGGCTTCCCGCCCTATCAGCAGCTGAGGCTGGCTCCGACAATGTTTAAAGGGCTCCCGCCCAGGAAAGAAGTTGTGCGCGTCCCGCGGTTGCGGGCGCGCTGTGAGGTTAAGAAGGGCTTCCCGCCCTATCAGCAGCTGAGGCTGGCTCCGACAATGTTTAAAGGGCTCCCGCCCAGGAAAGAAGTTGTGCGCGTCCCGCGGTTGCGGGCGCGCTGTGAGGTTAAGAAGGGCTTCCCGCCCTATCAGCAGCTGAGTCTGGCTTCGACAATGTTTAAAGGGCTCCCGCCCAGGAAAGAAGTTGTGCGCGTCCCGCGGTTGCGGGCGCGCTGTGAGGTTAAGAAGGGCTTCCCGCCCTATCAGCAGCTGAGGCTGGCTCCGACAATGTTTAAAGGGCTCCCGCCCAGGAAAGAAGTTGTGCGCGTCCCGCGGTTGCGGGCGCGCTGTGAGGTTAAGAAGGGCTTCCCGCCCTATCAGCAGCTGAGTCTGGCTCCGACAATGTTTAAAGGGCTCCCGCCCAGGAAAGAAGTTGTGCGCAAATCGGAGTACATGAGGTAGCTCCGTTGCCATAGCATTTGACATATTCTTACCTGCCTTTATGGGTACATTGTGCCTCTTACAACCTATTTTATGACCAAAGGATTCTTATTAATATGTTTCCTGCTGTTGATTAAGCTTTTCTCCATTATTGTGAAGATCTCTGCTTAAGAAAATATGGGTTAAATATTGAAGATTTACATTTTTTTTAAACAGTTAAATAACGTTGTTAAATGTATCATAATTTTTTTAAATAATTACTATTAACCTAGAACACATTAATTCCTCAAATTACATTTGAATGAAAATTAAAAATTATATATATATATATAAATATATATATATATATATCATTGACACCTCCTGCTCCGAATGGGGCTACAGACCCTGCAGGGCGGCCTGGTTTACTGGGGCGAAGCATCCCACAGAAAATATCTCCAAAAAAACGAAAAGCCCAGGCACCTGTCCATGTTAAAATCCAAGCACTTAATAGCATTTCTGAGCAGCAAGACAGAAAGTCCTGACATGTTTCGGCAACGACATGCCTTGTTCACAGGTAAGTAAGAGCAGGTGTGAGTGAGCCAGTGCTTTTTAAATACACAGTCATGTGACTTCAATAACCAAACTCCAACTCCCATAATGCACTGTTCCATATAAATAACTTCCTGAACTGGAGCGCTTAATTTCCATATAGCTGCAATAGCGTCACAGGCACTTCAGTTCACCATATAAATATTCTTGTGTGCATTAGGTATCCAATACTTGATAGTCCACTTGCTTTTACAGTTGCTGTCCAGCATGATAACAGCTATACAAGGAATACATGAAAAGTAAGAGGAGAGGCACACTGTCTCCCTCCTATCCCTTGCTCACCTCCATCACAATATATTTCTCGGATAAATGCCTTGTTTGCATGAAGGAGAGCGGGTCGGGCCCCTTCCATAAAACTATCATTGACACCTCTTGCTCCGAATGGGGCCACAGACCCTGCAGGGCGACCTGGGTTACTGGGGCGAAGCATCCCACAGAAAATATCTCCAAAAAAACTAAAAGCCCAGGCACCAGTCCATGTTAAAATCCAAGCATTTAATAGCATTTATGAGCAGCAAGACCGAAAATCCTGACGCGTTTCGGCAACAGCATGCCTTGTTCACAGGTAAGTAAGAGCAGGTGTGAGTGAGCCAGTGCTTTTTAAATACACAGTCATGTGACTTCAATAACCAAACTCCAACTCCCATAATGCACTGTTCCATATAAATTACTTCCTGAACTGGAGCGCTTAATTTCCATATAGCTGCAATAGCGTCACAGGCACTTCAGTTCACCATATAAATATTCTTGTGTGCATTAGGTATCCAATACTTGATAGTCCACTTGCTTTTACAGTTGCTGCCCAGCATGATAACAGCTATACAAGGAATATGTCTATATATATATAAATATGTAATTTGTGACTCTGATTTGTTTTTAATTAACTTAAAATTAAAATAAAAAACCCTAACCGTTTTATCAATTACATTAGTAATGAACTTGTATAATGGTTATGCTTTTCATTAATTTTCAATTGTTTATATTTTTTAATAAATAAGTTAAAACATTTGTTTTTCTAATTTAGTGTCTCATTAATTTTATGAAGCAGTGAAAATAATCAATATTTATATCTACTTTTATCAATAAAAATTAAAGCTATGTAATTTAATTATAAAATTAATTTAATCTATGTAACATTAACTCCCATTGGGTGTTGGTTTAATGCACTGTCTCAATTCTTTTCTGTCGAAGTGTATCACAATACCTGTGGTTGGCCATGTAGAATGCTCAAGAGTTAGTGTGTGAACATGATTATTCATGTACCACACTGAAGGATAAATTGAACTAGAGGGTTATTTGGGAAATTATGATTTACGATCCGGGCCTTAAAAAGACTAAAAAAAAAACAACCAAACTTTCATTCCCTAAATCAAATCACAGACAGTAATCAAGGTACTGAATATCCATAACAATGTTCTATAGAAAACATTGACTGGTTACTGTAAACACCATTTTCTGTGATCCAAATAGAATTGGTTCTGGTTATTGCAAGATAAACGCCACTCACCCTCACTTTCTGTGGAAAGTTATTTATGCAAATAAAGACAGGATGAGAGCCAATATTATAAAAATATCCTCACAGACAATAAGGCCCTCATTACCCGCCTGCCAAGGTTGGACCGCCGGGTGGCCGTCAATGCGGCTGCACTCCCGCCACGGCCATTATGAGATCCCCGCCGGCACAACGGGTATCTCGGCCGCAACACAGGAGCCGGCGGTGTTGCAGCTGTGCGACGGGTGCAGTTGCACCCATCACGCTTTTCACTGTCTGCTATGCAGATCGTGAAAAGCTGCACAGGGCCGTGGCAGGGGGCCCCTGCACTGCCCATGCCAGTGGTTCTTACCGCCATGAAAAGACTGGTGGGAGGGGGACTCGTAATCCCCTAGGCAGCGCTGCAAGCAGCGCAGCCCTGGAGGATTACTTCAGCTGGGACAAAAGTGGCAGAAAACCGCCGGTCTCGGCAGTGTGACCGCGGCGGAAGTAATCTCCCATGGAAGCACCGCCAGCCTGTTGGCAGTGCTTCCTCCAAAACAGCCCTGTCGGTCAAAGACCGCCAGGGTTGTAATGACCCCCTAAATGTCTTTTTCAGGATTCCCAGGCCAAACAATAGTAACTGGATCCTTATTAAGAGTGCAAGAATAATGTGGTAAAAACATCAACCACAAAACAAATGTATGAACGTGTAAGTTCATTAGCGTGAAGCTAGGAGTGGAGCACTAAAGATGCTATCAACATATTTAAGATAAGAAAATAGTGGCCAGGGCACACCCGTATCGTAAATCCAGATAGTGTTCAGGAATCAAGTAAATGTCCGGTCTGGAGAAATGATGTGTGAGAGTTTATTATAGATAACAGTGGATAGTCAAAGTCTCAATTGCAAAGACTACGTTGTACAATAAGTCCCAATATCCAGAACAGCCAGATGATAGTAAATGGTCAGAGTTACAATCAGATGACCACATGTAGCAACAAGTCCATACAGCAAAACAGCCAACACGTGTTTCGTCTTCAAGACTTTGTCAAGGCTTTGGATATGCGTATTGTGGATATAAATAGAGTTGAGAAAAAACGAACTGAAGATGGTCATGGATCTCCAGGTGCTGTCAGTACGCGTTGAAGAGATCGGTAGATGGCCATGATAAGCCTTCTGTGTCGGTCACGTCGGGTTGGAGCAGTGATTGGTCTTTTTTGAGATCCATGACCATCTTCAGTTAGTTTTTTCTCAACTCTATTTATATCCACAATACGCATATCCAAAGCCTTGCTGTATGGACTTGTTGCTACATGTGGTCATCTGATTGTAACTCTGACCATTTACTATCATCTGAGGGTCCTTGCTTGGACAGGGGGTAACTTGACTGCCAAGCAAAGACCCCATTTCAAACAAAGGTTTTGTTCAATGGATGCACCCAACAATTGTGAATAATAGTTTGTGGGATAATAAAATGATCACAGTATACATATATTTGTCTTGTCAGATTTTACCTTCACTATCTTAAAGGTATTAAAATTCACAAAACTGCTGAAATTCATTCTTTTGTTGTTTATGTCAGCCCTAAATTAAGGCTTTCATTATGAGTGTAGTGGACGGGCTTTCCCTTCTGCCAAACTCCTGACAGGGTGGCCACCACCATAGTGACGACCACTCTGCCGGACCTATTAGGAGTTTCCAACTAGGACGGCCGGTGGAAATCTTGGTTTCTACCCACCGGCCTAGTGCGAAACAGGCTACCGTATTGTCTCCAGCTCGTAATCGAGTCGTCGGCAATGCTGTAGCCCACAGGGTGCACCAGCACCCTCGCAATGTTCACTGTCTGCAGAGCAGACAGTGAACAATGAGACGTGCTGGGCAGGGGGATCCCTGCATCTTTTCTCCGCCAGCCTTTTCCTGGTGGTGAAACAACCATGAAAAGGCTGGCAGAGAACAAGGTTGTGATTTGCAAGGCAGCACTGCATTCAGTGCGGACCTGGCGGAGTACTATGTCTGCCACCACTAGGTCATCAAAGGCATTGATCCGCCGGTACTGGTGGACCGCCAATGCTGCGGGGATGATGCCACCGGCATGCCAGTGGCATTCACCCTAGTCTTATTACAATGTTCCTGCTGGGCTGACCGACGGGAACAGGGCTAAGGGAGCTAAGGCCAATATTGTAGCACAATAGCACCATCGGTATGCAAACTGTCTGCAAAGCAGAAAGTGCACATTCCGATGGTGGTAGGCAGGGAGGCATCAACACTGCCTATGCCATGGGCAGTGCAGGGCACCCCCTGTGGCCCCCACTACTCACTTTCTGGCTTTTTGCCATGCCATGGAAAGGCTGGCGAAAAGCTGACTTGTAATCAACATGGCAGCAGTGAGTTCAACGCCGCTGTGGCTGAGCACAATTCAGACCGCAGACAGCCCATTGGGAACAATGTTCCTGGCAGTGAATGTGGTCTTTAGGTAGTCCTGCCCATCAGGCTGTGGGACCGCCTGCAGTGTGGCGGCACCACCACCACCACCGTATGTGTGGCGGACTCAAGAATTCCACACTCGTATTGCGGCCCTAAGTCTTACTTAAAGACAACAGAAAGAATGTATTTAGGCCAATCTAAATGATTCTGGGAGCACTTTCCATTTGCCTGTTTCCCCATTTGCCTGTTTCCTTTCAGCATGGCTTCACAGCTCCAAAGTTTGAATGTATCGTGCGTTACCATCATTAAGGTGGTATTAAAGAAAAATAAACTGTATTGAGGTAACTTCTGTTCTTTTCATATCCTCAGCAGTGCCAACTATGGTGTATAGCTATTTCCAGTGCTCCAGAGAGATTTCCTATCACCCTCTCCCACAATGGTCTTATTTATGGGCAATCCCATAATGTGTGTATCCAAGATCCCCTTTGCGTACAGTTTCCAAAACACCTATCAATAGCGATCTGTCAGATTATGTGTAGTCTGGTTCTGGTAAAGTATGCTCTATATATGATTCTGAACTGCACCAGACAGACACCTGTGTAAATCATGGCCTCCCATCAGTATTTGAAGCCTCTATCTAATCTTTATCTTCTAAAAACTCTAGGTGTATTTCACAGTCTTTCTTTTGTCCCTGCAGTAGTCCCTGTCTATTTTTTATCAGTGTTATCTAAATCTGGGAGTTGGTGTGTTTAAGAAGTGGGGCAGCAAGAATGTTTTACTCCAGCAGAGACACGTCTTCTAGGTGAGTAAGGTGAGATCTTTTTTGGGCAGAGCATGTTAACTTTGGATGTACTGGAAGAGTTGTGAATCGGTCATTTCATATTGTTTCTGAAGGTCTACAAAGGACAGCAAAACCTGTAGGCCCCATACATTTCCAATTTTTGATATGCCTAACAAAGCCCATCTTTGGAATCCCAGCAGCTTCAATGAATCTCCCAATATTGTAGAGTCCCAGAGTGTCACCTCTAGTGTGGGCTTAACCTACCATCTTAGCACCTTATGGCTCTCTGCCAAGTCTTGAAATCTATCACAGTCAGAGTGGGCCTACCCTTCAGTCACTCCCAACCATACAGCTCTATGAGGTATCCCCTATTCGAGAAAAGCTGCTGGTCTGCTTTCAGGGACAGCTCCAGCTGGTCGGCGAATGCCCATTCATTAATCATGTGTAATTGGGAAGCCAGTAATACATCCTAAGGTTGCGCAGTCCTATGCCTCCCTCATATGAACCTCCAATAAAAGTGTGTAGTGCTATGCTAGTGGATCCCCTGTTCTAAAACAATAAACATGTGACATTGTCAACTTTATTTAAAAAAAAATATCCTGGCTCTCTCCAGGTGCATTGTGTAACACAAATAAAAATTGTGGCAGCTTGATCATTTTAAACAGTGGTGCCCTCCCCATGAGCAACTATGGGAGTTTTCTCTAGTATTCCATGTCTGCCTTGTAGTCCTCTGGTATTGTACCCAGTTTGTTACCAATATACGCCAGCTTATCTCTCATGACATACATTCTAACACATTTACAAAAAAGAAGGGGAGTACCCTATCACCCCACCCTGCTTAGGGTACTATCACAGCATATTCACAAAAAATATAGCAGGCAGGGACAAATCTATTCATTAATTAAACTAACCAATAAACTCACTTCTGGTTAGTAGGGGAAATTCATTTCCCAAATATATTTCTTTATTTATTTACAGATAGCAGTGCATACCTCATCAGAAGAACATATAAGAAACAACAAAAATCACATATCAAATCAAAAACTGTAACATAAATTAAACTACACAATTAAACACAAACAATATATCAAAAATGGAAAATGCCCAATGAAATGGCTCATAAAGGTCACTCTAGCTCAATTCTCATTGTGATCCTGCCTTATAAAGATAACCAAGGGGTTAGCACCCAGCTGAGAATACCTAACAGTCTTTTAAGGTATTTAAGTAGTGCTTTTGAATTATTTAAACTCTCCATTTATTAGTTACACACCCTTGATACCGGAAGATAGTGTTGACGCGTTTCGGCCTCTAAACTTATGGCCTCTTCAGGACAGTCGAAGGACAATGGCACATCTTCCTCTAATCAACAAAGTCACATATTAAATGTAACCTTCTGGTCAATATGTCTATTTGACTGTTATTATTATCCTGACGTTTCTGGTTTAACTAGGCAATAATATCACCATGTAGTCACATCTCCGAATCAGTTGTCAGAGGTTTGTTTTATTCCTTTCAACACGCCAGCATTCTAACACAGCAGACATCTTATCTACACCATTAAAGAGTATTTCCCCACTCCCTGGGAGCTCTCATCATGTTTGGAGTAAGACCTCTGCGAGTGTGAATTTTACACTCCACAGACTATTTCCCAAAAATCTTGATCATTTCAAGGATTTGGGGATAGAGCAACCTAGGTTAGTCAGGTACAGTAAAATATCGTCAGAGTCAAAAGATATGATATCTTTCCAGTCTGGCTTCTAATGAATTCCACTCACCAGGGTTTCACCAACCATGTTTCCTCAACGTCCAAACCACGTCCCTCCATATCAGTCTTAAGAACAATCTTAAAGTTCTCTTAAGATTATCTCAAGTTCAGAGTTAATTAATAATAATTTAAAAAATATAAAAATATAATTTAAATGTATTCAAATATTATAATTATTTAATAAACCACAAACAATTAATATTTTCAAAATACTCAAAAAGTGTGGTGTAAATCATTTTAATTACAAAAGAAAATTCATTTTAAAATGACTTAAAATAATATTTTTAAAATATACATATTTTTAAATTGAATATGAAATAATATCTTAACTAAATAAAATAAACAAATAAAAAATATAAATACATTACTCTACATTATGAGACAGTGCATACATTGAAGGAGGAGGAGTCAGATTTGCTATTCTAACTCCGGACTAACAAACACTGGGAAAAGAGCATACATTGGAGGAGGCGTCAGATTTAATATTCTAACTCCAGTCTCAAATATTGAAGAAAGTGCATACTTGAGGGGGGAGCAAGTGTTACATTTACTATTTAATGCCAGGCTAAAAACACTGGGAAAAGGGCATACGTAGTGGGGTGATGGGGTGTTGTAATTAGTATTCTAAATCATATCTAATAAACATTGAAGAAAGTGCATGAATAAGCAGGATCCAATTTACTACTGTAGCTCCAATCTTAAAAAAAATGATGAAAGTGCAGCCCTATCAGGGGTGGTGGCAATTTTATCCCTAACACCCACTAATTCCAGGCAACAGGCAAAGTGCACATATGGGGGGGTCAGATTTATCATGCCAGCTCCTGCCTAAAAACAATGGTCAGCATGCATACATTGGGTGAGCCAGATATGCTATTCTAACTCAAGTCTAACAAACATTAGGGAGAGTGAATACATTCAGGGGTTAGTTTAGATTTATAATTCTAGGTGCAGACTAACAAATGTTAGAGAAAATGCATACATTGGGGGAGGGGTGAAGATTTACTATTCTAATTCCAATTTAAAAAAACGTTCAAAAGATTGTATACTTTTGTAGGGTCAGATTTACTATTTATTTTTCAGTCTTACAAATATTGAGGAAAGTGCATGCATTAGAGAGAGGATCAGAGTTAAAATGCTAGCTACATTCTAATAAACTTTGAGAAAATGCACACATTGAGGTGGGGGACAGGATTTACTATTTTAACACCCGTCTACACCAAAGGGGAAAGTGCATACAATAGGGAGTTAAAATATCACATATATAAGTAAAATGTAGACATTTCAAATTATTGTAATTCATTTTAAAAATCTTGACTATTCTAAAAGTGTTAAAATATGTTTAATAAATAGCAAATATAGCAGAATGGCACTAAATAATGTTTACATGAATTTAGTAATCATAGATAAAACAAAACATATCCCTCAATTACCCTCCAACATACACATACGCATAAAAGAAAGGTAGTATCAACTGTTATGGCAAAACATTCATTTTTTTTCAATTTTAATGTATCTATTTAAAAAAAATTGAGACATTTACCCAATACAACCTACATACCACAAATATAAAAATAATTGAAACCTTTATTAAATATATAATCAAATAAATAACAGAAAAAATCAATTTAACTTTAATTAATGAATACGTTTTTTAAAACGTCCTATTCAAACCCACAAAAACCCATAATTAAAAGGTAATAAATAACTACAAATAAACATGTAAACAAACAAATAACGAATGTGATCTCAAAATAATTATTTAAAAGTCTTGCATCATTTATACCATAAAAAGGCTCTATGCACCAATTCCCCAGAAAACAAAACGAAAAACAATTATATACTAGTACAATATTATTTAAAAATATTTAAAAATAAATCTGACAGTAAAATTAACAATGAAATAAAAGCATGACAAATCACAATGAAACAACATAATAAACATTGTGCTGTAATATGTTATTTTTTAAACTTCGATGTTATCATAAAAAAGTAAAAATGAAAACAATATACTTATCTTTGTCATTCTTATCTAAGATATTTTTGCATACTTGCACAACTTTGGTCATTTCATATTGTGCTTGCTAGCATAAACTCCCTGAAATTATTCTATTAACCAGTCGCATAATTACATGCTATTCACTGCTAAAACTTAGAGCAAACGTCACACACAATGTGAATGACAAAGAATGTGAGAAGCTGCTGTTTGCAGTGTTTGTGTTTTTCTCATTAAAATATAGCATCAACTGCCATTTTTGCATTTCTTGTGGTTTTACAGAAATGTTTAGAAACTTCACATAATTACAGATAATCATATTTCACACTCCTTGATAGTTTGGTTACAATATTATTGCCACATAATGTTTTTAAAGGATATTTGGGAGAACACTGTAGTTTGCCCGAATACTGCACATTACACTTCTTTAGCATGTGACCCTCAGATTAGCACCGTCAAGGAGGCCAAGATTTACTCATGGAGGTGTTATGGGATATAAAATCAAACACAGTATTTAATAACAATAACTATTCTGTAGTTTAGCCAGTGCTATCACTTAAAAAGAAGAGGTACACAGCTAAATACTACACAGGAAAAGCAGTTGGCAGAAATAATGTACATGGCTTTTCCTGGGGACGTAGGGCCTCACTTCAAGTTTGGTGGTCAGACCGCCAGACACCAGACCTCCATGTTCGTGGTCCCGAAAAGACTGCTGTGCCGGCAGTCCCCAGACCCACGTATTACTATTCCTACAGGCAGGACTGCTGTTGCTCAGCAAAAAAGTCAGACTGACAGCTGTGCAGCGGCTTGGATATAGGTGGCCCGACCTCCAGTGCTGTCAATGCCGCCGCCAACCGCTGAGCCTATTACAAACACACAGTTGCAATGGTGGTCTCCTCGTGGTGATCAGGCAATGGTGGTCGACCACCGCATTCCGTGTCAAGCAAAGTAACTGACAAGTGCACATTGGGTGAATTTGAAAACAACACAGCTGAAACACATTTGCCAAGTGGATACACCTGCAAAGAACACTATAAAACGCACCCTTTTACAGACCACAAACCTTTACATTTCGACTGCAGCAAGACAGACCACACATCATTTCTTCTAGTTTTTTCACGAGGCGGCCCTCTTTTCCCCATCCCATTTTACACCTTTCACACACATCATCTATTGTTTTATTTTTACCCATATTCACTTGTCTAGTAAGTGTTGAGAGTCCTAGTGGATTACATCATTAGAGTAGAGCCACAACTGTTTGGAGGCAAGTCCAGCATACTCCTCTCAGTTGAAAAATGGAAATGTGGGACAATATAGTAAATAGAGTGAATGCTGTAGGCACCACTCTATGCACAAAGGAGGACATTAGAAAGATGTGTAATGATCTCTGGGGCAAGGTCCATTACTTTTTCTCCAGGCAGCAGCTAGAGACCAAGAAGATTGGTGGTGGCCCTCCCAGTACCCCGTTAAGACTTTTTCCCTGGGAGCAGAAGGTACTGTCCATCCTGCATCCTGAGGACTTGACAGGAATACCTGGGGGGTGGAGTTTAGTAAGTTACAACACAGCAACTGTCACATAAATGCAAGTCATGCATGCTCACAGCTCAGCTTTTGCCACTGTCTCTTCATGCACTTCACTCTTGGAAAGTGGATAATTGGTAAGGGCAGGTAAGTACCAACACTTAGCAACAAGCCACTAACCTCCACTTAGATCCAGTCAGATCACCATAAGTTCAACCCTTGGTAGCTTGGCAGTGAGCGACAAGGCTTAACTTAGGAGACAAGTGTGTAAAGCATTTAAAAATCATAAAGCAGCAAATAAGTAAAACACAAAACAATAAAAATCCAACACTAATTTATAAAAATAGATTATATTTTTATCTTTAAAATGACACAAAAAAGGATTAAAATTGGATAAGGGGAACTGGAAACATGATTTAAGAATTAATGTTTTCTAGCACATAGAAGCAACTAGCGCTCAAAGGGTTAAAAAAAGTCACAATGAAAAGGGACAAGAGATCAGTCCACCCACGAGGTAACACTGTCTCACTTACTTTCAGAAGTGTTTCTTGACTCAGGAAAGTGGTCCACAGCACCAGCCAAGGGTTCAAAGGCTCTGGTATGCCTCTTGGGATCTGGGACTACAACTCCCACAATGCACCTCTTCAACTTATGGAGTTGCTCCAAACGCGTACAAACTTCTGGATCTTATTCCAGAGATCCTTTTTGGGTGCTTGAAGTATCCACAACTTGATCGGAGGTTCCAGAAGCTCTGAGTTGCTCCTTGGGAGTTGGGACTACAATTTCCAGAATGTACCTGGTCAGAATCCTCAACTGGCCACTGACTGCTGATCATCTGGGCTCTGCTTGCAGGACTGGATGCAGGGGACTCTGGGAAGCTCCCTTGTACCTGTAGCAAACAGGGAGTCCCTTCTAGAAGACAGGCACAGTCCTTTTAGTGGTGAAGCCCAAGTGTGCAACTGGTGCATCATTTCAGAGTGCAGTGTCCAGGTGCAGGTCAGGGGTCCAGCAGGGCAGTCCTTCTTCTTCTTTGTCTTGTTCCTCATAGGGATCTGGTAGGGATCTGAGGTGTGGGTGCAGTTCTGCCATATTTATCCTTGCTCCTGGGTGAAAAACAGGGGTTCCTGGTTCTCCAGTCAGGTAAAGGGTCCTTGCCCCTTTGATGACCACTTCCTGGGAAGTGTGGTGAAAATCAATCCCAGGTGACATAATTCATCAAATATCCATCATGGCTGAAACTGATTTTTGGAGGCCCACTCACTGGTGTGGCTACAAATCCTAAATACACTCCTCGCCTGCCCTCTCCTAATCTAATCAAGAGGGCACCTAATTATCTGATGTTGCAGGTTGTGAGGGAGGTGCTGGGTTGCTCCAAATGTGCTTCCCTGCATTTGAAGACCAGTTTGGCAGCCCTCCCACTTCCTGTTTCCGTATCTGCTGAGGTAGTTCTCCTCCCCGAGGCACATCCTTTGTGTTCAGCCCAGGTCAGTTCACACCTCCTCAAGGCAGCCTGTCCAGGCTGCCAGAGGCTGGCCAATCAGAGAAGGGCACTACAGAGCTGAAGTTGGCAACTTTTCAGGTACAGTTTAAAACTCTTTACCTCAACTAGTTACATTAAATCCAACAATTGTAAGTTGTGGGATTTATTATAACAATTAATTTGATACCAAACTCATGGTATCTGACACTTAAGGGGACTTTGTTAATTACAATAAAGTTTCCCCATTTTAGCCTATGGAGCCCATTCACTCCAGTGAGGAAAAGACGAATTTGTCTGTTTTACCTCACCAGGGCTTACAAAAACATTTTTTAAAAGGTCCCTGCTTTAAGTTACATGGCACCCAACCCTACTCTCGGGGCACATAGAACACACCTAATGGGTGACCTATGTGTAAAAATAAGTTGGTTTAAGACTTTGGAAGTAGTTTTATTTCCAAAGACGAATTTGCATTTAACTTTAAGTTAAAAGCAGCCAGCAAGGCAGGCCTTCCTTTGTAATGACCATGAGCACCTCAGCAGTGTACCTATGGGTGCACTACCTATGTTGGGGTCCCTCAACCTACATGCCCTACCATATACTAAGGACTTATAGGTAGATTGACATGCCCAATTATAATTAGCCTAATTTGCATACTTATTTAATACAGAACACAGGCCCTGGGACTGGTTAGCAGTACCCAGGGCACCATCAGAGTCAGAAAGACACCAGTAAAAAGTGAAAAATAGGGGGGAAAAGTTAGGGGACCTCTGCAATCAGCCATTTTCTCACATACACCAACATTCAATACCCAGAGTATCTGAGATTTAACACTGTTGATGTATATAATTGATCTAACATCACTGTTACCAAGGCCTATCACATGCCATATGTCCAAATGGTGCCTGTACACCTCACAATATCAAAAATAAATTCCAGGATTCATGGTATGTCCCAAAATGTAAACAATCAAACATAAATGCAGCCTTTATATAGCTATGTAATACTAAACATTTGTCAAGTGTTGGGGAGTAGAGAGAGTGATCTGACTGTAACTCCAGGAGGCCCTGTTTCAGTATCTCCTAATACCTGCCCATTGTTCACTTGTCCAAATACACCTGTGTCTTAACTCTTAATTGAAGTGCACTCACCTGGGAAGATACCATTTGTATAGTGTGTGTAGTAGAACGAGTGATTTGACTGCAACTCCCAGGAGGCCCTGATTCAGTAACTCCAAACCGGAGCCCAGGGGTCACTTGTCAGAATAACCTTGTTTGTGAACGCTCAATTGAAATGTACTCACCTAGGAGGATACAATTTGTATAGTGTGTGTAGTAGAGGGAGTGACCGGACTGCATATCCCAGGAGACCCTGTTTCAGTAACTCCAACCATCAGCCCAGTGTTCACTTATCCAAATACCCCTGTTTGTGAACTTCCAATTGGAGTGCACTCACCTGGGAGGATACCATCTATATTGTGTAATAGAGGAAGTGATCTGACTGCAACTCCCAGGATGCTCTGTTTCTGTAACTCCAAACACCAGCCCAGTGTTCACTTGGACAAATACCCCTGTTTGTAAACTCGTAATTGAAGTGTACTCACCTGGGAGAATACCATTTATAAAGTGTGTGTAGTAGAGGGAGTGATCTGACTTCAACTCCCAGGAGGCCCTGTTTCAGTATCTCTAAATACTAACCCAGTGGTCACTTGTCCAAATACCCCTGTTTGTAAACTCGTAATTGAAGTGTACTCACCTAGGAGGATACCATTTGTATAGTGTGTGTAGTTGAGGGAGTGAAAATACTGCAAACCCCAGGATGCCCTGTTTCAGTAACTCTAAACATCAGCCCAATGGTCACTTGTCCAAGTACCCATGTTTGTGAACTCTCAATTGAAGTGTACTCACCTAGTAGGATACAATTTGTATAGTGTGTATAGTAGAAGGAGTGACAGGACTGTAAATCCCAGGAAGGCCCTGTTTCAGTAACTCCAAACACCAGCCCAGAGTTCACATGTCCAAATACCCTTGTATGGTAACTTTCACATGTCTAAATACCCTTGTATGCTAACTTCAATTGAAGATTACTCACCTGGGAGTGATCCAAAACAGATCATGCTTACCTCAGAGATGTGTCTGTCTAAATGGCTCCATCTTGGTTTGCTAACCCAAGATGAAACTGTTGAGGACAGGAATGACATCTTACCCAGTGTATACAAGTATTCCTAAGGGCTCAAGATCCATCACCAGATTGGTATTGGCAGCAGACACATTGACACAGCATTGTGTACATCATGACTCCAGTCACATAAACAACAAAGTCCTGGGTTTGCCTGCATCCTACTCAAATAGGGCTCCAAATGGTCAAAGCCATATGTTGCCTCTCCACTGTGTTGGCTGTACTGGTGGTAAGATGTTATTTTCAGGCCATCTTCCAAAGTGCAACTGATCTGCACATTACGGGCCAGATGTAGCAAGCCGTATGCATGTCGCAAACTGCGAAAATTGCAGTTTGCGCCATGTAAACGGCCTACCGCGATGCACATTCACAAATTGCGAGTCGGTACCCACTCGCAATTTGTGAATGCAACTCGCAAATAGGAAGGGGTGTTCCCTTCCTATTTGCGACTAGCATCGCAATTCAGAATTGCTTTGTGACCGCGAATGCGGTCGCCATTCAACTTGCAGTTACCACCAGTGTTACACTGGTGGTAACTCATTCGCAAAAGGGAAGGGGTCCCCATGGGACCCCTTCTCCTTTGTGAATGTCGACAAAATTATTTTTTCAGAGCAGGCAGTGGTCCTATGGACCACTGCCTACTCTTAAAAAACGAAACCAAATTGTTTCGGTATTTTTTTCATTTTGCAACTCGTTTTCCTTTAAGGAAAACGGGCTGCAAAATGAAAAAAAAAAACTGCTTTATTTAAAAAGCAGTCACAGACATGGAGGTCTGCTGCCTTCAGCAGGCCACCATCCCTGTGAGTGCAGGGACTCGCTATGGGGTCGCAAAATGCGACCAACCTCATGAATATTGATGAGGTGGGTCTTTGCAACCCCATAGCGAGTCGCAGACGGTGTCTGAGACACCGTTCTGCATCCGAGATTGCGACTCAGAAATTGCGAGTCGGACAGACTCGCAATTTCCGAGTCGCAATCTCGGACTTTGCTACATGTGGCCCCTACTCAGCTGCTTGAGTCAAATAGGTTTGGCATGCCCCACACAAGTCATGTCAAATCACCCAATATCATGGTTACTTTCCACAATTGGATTACCTCAACTTAACTTTGGTCAACATCTCTGTAACGAAAAACCTTTGGCTGTAAATGTCACAATTCAACCTCAGTGATGACAACACTCCTGGACTTGTGGAAATGGAGGATGGTTCTGGACCATCTGGGCAACCTTGGCTGTTTGCAACAGTAAATCTCACTTTGGTCAACTTTGGTCAAGATCTCTGTAATACAAAACCTTAGGATGTACATATCACAATTCAACCAGTAACAATGTATGTTTTTCATCAGCAGGTGGATCTGCTGCTAGGCACACAGAAGCCACAGAACAGACTATACTACTACCCTCCTGGAATAAGCCCAAAGTGATGACAAAACTCCTGGACTTGTGCACATGGAGGAACGTTCTGGCCCATCTGAGCATCCTGGTCAGATGGCACAGTGAATCTCATTGTGCCCACAACATCACTTCCCAGCCCTGTTGTTTCAACATCACAGGAAACCAATCGCCCCCCAACCTGTGTACCTAGCAGTTTTCGCCACCTTGTGCCCCCAGTCCTGGATTCTGAGGTGCAGTTCAACACTGCGGACACTGTGGTTCCAGGACTAAGTTGGAGAGGACACCCTGTGCCAAGGGCACAGGCTTGTGGGGGTAGGGTGCATGGGAGGAATGCTGTGGGGCAGTGGAATGAGGCCACTGGGACTGCTCTGGGCTAGGAGACCATCAGCCACGTTTTGGGATCTATCTGGAATTCCAAGGCATGATGGGCCAGGTGTTGACCGAACTCTGGGAAGTCAAGCAGCTGCAGATGGACATGCATAGAGACATGTTTGAACAGATGAAGGTCCACAGTTCCAACATGGCCTCCCTAACAGGGGTGCTGAGGGACATACACACAACTTTGAGCAGGACTTTTCAAAAACAATCTTTCCCTTCCTTTGGCTCATCAACAGCAGGCCCCTCAACATCGGCATCAGCCACTAGAAGGGAGGCCCTGCCAGAGGAACAACCAGCCATAGACACCCCTGACTCTGCAGGAGCTGATTCCCCCCCTCAAGATGGGATGTCCAGCAAAGAATACAGGAGGTGTGGATGACAAGACACCCAGCACTGCCAGCAATAACCCTCTTCCTTAAGGTCCTCCTTTGTGTGTTACACATTCAGTCTGTGGACTGATCCTGAACCATTTTCAATTTCCAATGGGAGGAGTACTCTCGACTTTAGACGTCCATTGGTGTGGCATCTACTCCAATGATTTCTTTCACCATGACTGACTCCTTCACATTTCTTTTTTTGGTTGATTTGAGTCACATATATTTTCTGTTAGTCATAGCTTCAAAATAAAATCATCCATCACTGACTCAATGTCTGCTGATTTTGAATTCATATTTCGCTATGTCGAAATGTCAGACCATGTGAACCATACAATGATGATCCCAGGTACTTGTTCAATATGGATTATGTTGCATCTACACAGTTTCCAGCTCAGGATTATAACCATCAACACAAACACATACATACAAGTGCCTGGGGGGGTCAAACGAGAACTTTAATTACAGTGTTCAGCACATCAGCTGTCCATAAGTCTGAACTATTGGAAATCATAAATGAGTGACTCATATTGAGTAAATGAACATATTTACAGGTTCAGACCTCCAGACCTCAGAAGGAAGGGATTTGCCAGGCACTGTCCTGTAGAATAGGCAAACATTGAAGTGGTTGCTGTCACCAGCTTGAGCCTCATCAAATACCACACCAAAGTAATCCAAAATCACTTAATCCAAGATTCAAACAGATGGCAGTACAACAGTTCCTGATCGTAGGGTCACTATAATCCAATGCTCATGGATCTGATGGTATAACACAAACATATGTCAGTGTTTTGGCACAGGCACTGTGGCCTAAAATGATGAAACACATCTACAGTATATACAGGTCATACAAAAAGAGTGTTTAGCCAATGTGAATGGAAACTGACTTGGTCGTGACCTAGGAGTACATATTTTATGACTACATGATGATACACATGATGCATCAGGCCCACCACATGGCACAAAACAAGTCCTATAGGCAAACTGTCTTGGCACAGGTCTCCTATACCCAAACTCTATGACCTATATTACCTGGAACTAGCCATGTCCATTTCATATGTCAGAACAGCATCACAAACCTGCAAATTTCACAACTCTGAAATTCCCACATGGAGATGTTATAGTGAAGGTACTTGTACAAAGAACAAAACAAGGAGTATATGCTTGAAATCATACATTTGACATGTCACACAGCAAGCATCTGGAAAACAAAGTATGTTGCAATGCATTTGACACAAACAAAGCAACATCATCAAGGTGGGATGGGGCAAAAGCTATTGTGTCAATCATTCTTTGGCTGATTTTTGAGCTCCCTAACAGTTTTAAAAAATGCTAAACTCCACACATACGTTTGAGATGTAGAGATCTGCCAAACAGACAACTTGCACGTTGACGGAATGTAAGTTTTTTCTGTTGTGAAAAAACTTGTTCAGTGGCCTGTGGTGGCATCAAGCCAACATGTGTGTCATTAACGGTCCCCACCACATGTGGGATGTGGTCAAAACCATAGAAATTAGCCTTCACATTGGTTAAATCCTCACGTCGAGGGAACCTGATGTAGTTGTCAATGTGTTTCAACATTGCTGAGAGGAAATCTCTCCAGACGGAACATAGATTGGGACATACCACCAGATAGGGCCACTGTATGTTACAATACTGACATGACTTGAACATGACTTGAACAATGGATGGAATGCAGTATGGATTACTGTAAACCGGCATCAGATCTGGCTCCAACTGATGGCAGAAATCCACTATTGTTTGACTATTCAGAAGGTAGAACTTGATGATGTGGCAGTCCTCCATGTTCTGAAGGTCTGGCAATGGCTGGTAGACAGGTGTTTGTTGCATCCTCCTTATCCCAGGGACCAATGTGTGAAAATACATTATTTGGAACATTAGTCACTGTGTTCACAGCAACATACATGATGCATGCCAACAATATAATGTGACAAAGCATTTCTGACCAGAAACACATTACACCCAGTACATATCACAGTTGGCAACTACTCAAGGGTCAAATGTGACCCCCACGGTTGGGAACACATGTGTCCACACTATGTATTCGAGTGACACCCAACTATTTGCTACTCAATTGCACCTTGAAATGTGACTGTCTTTCCTGACCGCGAAAAATACCATCAGCGGTGTGGACTGTGCACCCCAATCATATGCCATCTGTGCACTGCAACACACTACACTGGTGGTTGTGTAGTCGGACTTACACAGCAAAACAGATTGAGGATGTTTGCAATCATCCTAAACATATATTGTTGTTGTGATGCATGTAACAGGGCCATATACAGTATTTCAAAATGGTAGATGCCTGATCTATTCCACTGGACATCAGAAACTGTCCACCTTTGCCGGCAGAAGTCATCCGTTCGGTGGGCGGTACCAACTGCTATGGACACAATCATAGGCTAATGTTGTTGCTTGTGGAGGTCATGGTCCAATGGCTGTGTCCATCAGCGGTGATGACCACATACATGGCGTACCTGTATGCCGCATTATGCAAAATCTGTCACTTGACTCCTGACACTGCCAGCAACACCTCCACCACTTCAGCTGCTGTGTGCTGCCTCTGGGAGCAATCATGCCACATTTAACAGGTGAAAACGACCCTGCCTTCTATCCAGAGTAGCTGGAGAGGCTTGGGAACAAGGTCTTTCCCCTGTATTGTCAATTCTGTGGCTCACCAGAGGAGCAGTTAAGTACCTCATAGGCACAATTGACTCTGTTCAACACCATATTTTACTTCCTCACAGGCTACAATGTGCCCCTCTGTGCCAGTTACACTTCTTGTATGTCTGTTGTTGCAGTTTGTGTGGCGTCAATGGAATGTACATGGTATTGAAGACCAGTACTATCTGTTGTGTTCATTCACATTTTGTTGTATGATGTTTTTTGAGGCCTCCTTGTGTTGGATGCACAGAAATAGGCAAGGAGACTTTACTGCCATACAATGTAATTTCTTTGTTTCTGATGGTTGTAAATAAGATTTTAGACAACATGTATGTGCATGACAGCATTAGCTGTGTATGCATCTTTTGTACGTCATTTGAGGATCTTGTAAGCAATGTGTATTCTGCCACAGATCTTTCACCCCACATCTGGCATTGCCAACGTTTTGTTTGGAAGACATATCATGACTTGCTGTTCCCTTCAGGTTGCCACACAAGCCACAAGCCACATTGATGATGGCCACATGATGTACTGTCATGCATAGAAGTGATGGAAATGTGAGTGTTATGTAGGGGCTGTATGCTCAGTCTGCAGAGACCAGGGCATGTCAATTGTATTTCCCAGTATGTGACATAGTCCAGGCTGTGTGGAGAATCACTGTGGCTATGCAACTGTGGCACTGTGCCTACTCCCTGTAGACCTGAAGATCCTGTAATGTGGCCAATATGAGGCTCTAGTGAAAACAAATGCTCTGAATACCTCAGTCCATTGACTAGATAAGGAATGGGTACTGAGGTAAATCCAGAACTACTCCATATGTGCATTTTGCATCATTGTCAATGGGTGTCTTTGACTCATGACATGTCTCTTACTCCCACAGCTCTTTTGTCACCTTCACATAAGTCAAGTTGTCCTGTGCAGGCTTATTGCACAAATGACTAACCAACAGTGCAGACAGTGGGTAGCTTCCTGGGAGGCCCTGACATGTGACTCAGTAGCTTGGTTACATAGCAGAGATTATACAATACACACCTTTGTATGTTGGATGCCATATCTATAGGTTAGAAACATATGTTCAAAGGTGTGTTCTATGGTACAGGTGCATACCATAGAATCTCACCCTGAAGTGGCATGAGTCTGCATTTGGAAGGCCACATGTCCACACATGCACAGGGAAGACACTTTCCATACCCACCATGCCAGCCCTTTCATTGTCACTCAAGTGTAAGGGTAAAATCTGTACTATGGTAGTTGTCTATCAATGTTACAGAGTGTAAATGTGTTTGTATAGTCAGTTTACCCCTTATAACCCATATTGGTTTGTAGTGTTTCATTGTGGTTCACATCACAGTACATGTTGCTAGAGCATGGGCTACCTGATGTCAGTAGGCTTGCTTAGTCATTGTAGGCCATGAGCAGGGTAGTGGGTTAGTTTGCAGATGACTCCAAAAGTGTGCAGTCATGTCGCTGTACTTATTGCATACGTGCTTTACCTTGCGGTGTGTTGACAAATTGCCCATTTTGTTTGTGGTATTTCTGACATGTGTGTGACACAACCATTTGTGCAAAATCTTGTGTCTGTAATTGGTTGATTTGTCTCGTATTCATACAGGTCAATGCACATCAGAAGAAAGAGATGTGGAGAGTCATCGCCTGTAAGCGCAGACCCGGGGGATCCATAGCTGGCAGAATGCCCACTGTAGCAAGAGGTGGGAGGACTTGAGATGCTGGGCCTGGAAGATTGCAGCTTTCCAGCTGGGGCTGTCCTTCCAATGTGGGCGGAGTGCACATTGGAGTATAACCCCCCTAATGGCCCGCAATCTGGGTGTGCCGTACCTGGACCTTGATGGATGTTTGAGGGGAGTAGAGCAGCCACAAGGGTGTGAGTACTTGTCATATATCTGCCTGTCACATAGCCAAGTTGATGGGTTGGGTTCTGACATCACCCTTTGACGATTGGGGATGGGCCATGTGTGACACACAAGATGAGTAACTGTTTGTGTAGGGATGGAATTTGGTACCTACTGATTGTGCCTTGCCTATTAGCCTAGGGACCAAGGACACAACCGAGTGCAGTCCACAAATAAATTGCTCTCCAGGGACAACACGTAGTTGTGTACATTGATCAGTCAAGTATTGTTGTTGTTGTATTGGGTCTAAATTACACGTAACAGACCACTATCATCAGTGTTACAGCCCAAAGAAAAAGAAGTGATGGATCACTCTCCTCAGCCATGTGTCTGGTCAAGTTAGTAAATTGGCATCTGCCCCCCAGAGGCCACTTGTCTTCAGTGTGTGTGTCACTGCTGTCTGTCATGTGAAGGTGGCCATCATACATTTGACAGAGCATACATTGTTCTTTGGGTGCAGCTACAGATCAATACTTTCCCTTGCTAAGTGGGGAATGTCCATTGACATGATTTATGTGCCATCACTGTTGCAAACATTCTTTGTGCCTACATGTTAGCATATGTCCCTTTCTCTTTTGACAACATGTGTACACTGATGTTTCATGCATGGTCTACCTGTGTTCATTGGATACTTTTTGTATTCCCTCGCATATATATGCATGCCAACTTGTGTTTGGAATTGGACATATATAATTGGGCTACATTTCATGTAGTGCCACAGACAGGAATGTGTCACCATTGATAGTCGGCTCGCACATTCCCTCACCTGTCACTGCATGCCATTTGGCATGTACAACTGCAGTAGCAATGTGGGACATGGAGTGTAGGATTACAGGTTTTACCCACAAGGTGCATTTTTGTGCCACTGATGTGGCATCATGTGGCAAAGTGTTCTGCACATGTGAAATAGAGAAGGTTTGTTACCTGACTGTTGGCATGCGTCATGGAGTGACTTGCAGTTATGGTGGAATCATATGTCTTTGGGTACAACCATGGACCTCTGGGTTTGCAGGACCAAAATGGAGATAGTTATGTAGCTTCCCATTAGGCAACATGTTGAGGGGCTTCTAAAAGGACTTATGAATGCCTGGGCCTCTCCAAAATACAAAGGACTAATGGCTTCTACTGCTGCAATCAGAGTATGTCATTGTAAGGGGTGCCATACAGTAGAGGTGATTTCTGGGGGCTAGCTGATTGTGTTGTGGATTCTAGAGGCATATCTCCCTGACAAGGTGCACATTTTGTCTACAGTGTATATTTTCATGCCAAGTGTATAATATATCTGAGCAACGTTAGTACTACCTCCATGACTCCATTAGAGCACTTTACACACCATGAAGTGTGCATTGTTGTTGTGTTTCCAGTGTGACATGAGTATTTCCATGTCACTTTCTTCAGGCTACTCTACGTCTGTCAGCAACATGGCAAGATTTTGGAGCATCATTTCTTATTGCGGTGTTATTTTGTATTTGACAAACAGATGTATGCATGACCTTGTATGGGATCTGTGGTAATGAACTTGGCATTGACCTACTATTGTATGACAACAGGTAACTGAGATATGGTCCATGAGGCAAAGCATTGAAGGTGATGAGGTCTTCTACTTGTTCATTGGTTGCTGTGTTGCACAACTTCACCCATGCAATTGGAGTTGACTGAGATTCTGATTTATCTGTGGCCAACTGTTGGCAGTTCATGTGACATGCATGCATATTGTGTGGTACATGTAGGAGCCATTTTAATGTAGTTTGCTGCTGGGGTCTACTTGATGTCATGGTAATGTTTGCTCATCACAGCTGTTGTTCAAGTGTGATCAGAGACATGTGGTAACCCATTTTCTCTTTGTATTTGCAGTATTATCCCAGGCAAGCAAAGGAGACAGGGTGGAACCAAGTGGGGAAGCATCTCGCCATGGTACCTCCAATCATGACACCATCGACACAGAGGGATCCAGTGGCCCGGAGGGTGAGGGGAGTGCCACAGAGCACACAGGATCAACCTCGTCATCTTCACATTCTTCCTCCAGTGGCCACTCCATAGTGGTGGTGGACCCATCAGGACTTGCTGCTGTAGCATTAAGGTTTGCCACCCCCAGTTCCATCTCCACTTTCCCTGTTGCTCCCCACCCAGTTGGCTGTGCCCGCTCACCCAAGAGGGTAGACATCTCCTTTGCCCCAGACACCTCAGCCTGGGCCCTGTTACCCTGGCTCCCCTGAGTGAGTAGGCTATTGACTTCCTGAGGAGTATCTCTATGGGGCAGAATGTCATTGTGAATGCCATCCAGGGGTTGGCAAACCAACGTGAGCAGACAAATGCTTTCCTGGAAAGCATTCATAGTCACATGTCTGCCCTACATAGATCTTTTCAGGCTCCGGCCTCCTCAATGACAGCAGCCATACCCCCCTCACAATCCTCCCTCCCACAACCTCCCTCTTCCCAAGCCAAAATCCCTATTCGGTGTGTGTTTGCATCTGCTGCCGGACCCATATTTGAAGGTGGTACGCTCAGAGACAGAAACACCCATTTGGGGAATCATCTTAAGGTCCAGGATTGAACATCCTACAGAGTAAGGTATCTACTAGCTATTTAGCAGAGGATGAGTTTTCCCTTATACCACAGGCAGCTCCATATAGGGCAATTAGGGTACCATTAGCATGAAAGAGATAGAGATACTCAGGAGATTCATCAAATTTGTGCCTGACCAAGGTTGGGTGCCATGTGGTAGGACTCTTACCTTGGGGGTAAGACTGCTTAATTTGGGGGTGACTTTGTCAGTCTCACATAGGCTGGAAGCTGCCAGCCTGACTTCATCAGCTAGCTAGCAGCACCTCACCCAAACCTAGAAAGTAAAGGTGATTTGTGGCATCCTAGAAACTTGACACTCGGACTCCTCAGGGAAGTCGTGGTGGAACACTATCTCTCAGTTACACAAAGTCTCATACATGCTTATGCAGACAAAGAGATGTAGAGTAAGTTTCAATTCTTATTCAAGCAATTGCATCTGATGATAAAAAGAATTAGCTGAAATTATTGGCAAATGAAATATAATATAGTGATGACTGCTACCATTAAAGTAAAAAATAGAAACAGTCCCATCATCGTGATCTAATCATAAGATCTAGCGATTCCTACCTACACACTAATATATAAAACTGAATGGTGCTAGCCTTTCTGCATATTCCCGGTATATGGAAGGAGCCATGGCCCCATACCTGAAAGGTGGGCAAGGGTCTGCCTGTTGTCTTCTAGCAATCCTCCTGGTTGTCTGGAAAGACAAGGCCAGGATCAGTAGAGCTATCATTAGATTGAGAACATTCCCAAATGGCCATGGCCAGAATCTGCCCCTCTCCGGTCTACCCCACTCCAATACAAAACAATCTTCCCTACTCCAATCCAAAACGATCTGCCCAAAACGTCCAGGCAACAGATAAAGAGGTGTATCCAGAAAGTTCAATCAGCCGTTGTTAGTCCTCTATAGCCTGATGAGGTGATGATAGTCACACTCATAAAAAGAGAGCGCACAAGGTGTATCCCACCGAACCACAGATCCCAACTATGGATTGCATTCCGTGTCCCTGTGGGCCATCGGCGTACATGAATGTTTGTGTGTTCTCAGGACAAACTTTAAGTGCATGCTTTTTGACTCAGATAGGAGAACTTTTTCAGCCTATCACTTCTGACTTCTAGTGTAATTGGAGCGAAGATCTTAAGCTTAAGATGGGGTCATAACCACAAATGTCTCTAACCAATTGGGAATAGTGATTGCTGTATGGCACAGAACCATCTTTCATCATAAAAATATTTAAAGGAGCTGGTAGGCCATGCTTGACATATGATATGACCTTTATGAGATTAAAATTAATTGCCTCATTACGAGTTTGGCGGTCCCAGGACCGCCATGTTGGCGGTCGCACCGCCAACAGGCTGGCTGAGATGACCACCATATTATGACCATGGCGGTTTTCCCTACAGAACACAGCCAAAACAGACAAAGGTAGACACTTACAGGCTAGCGGAGACCATGTTTTCACCGGAAATGAGGTTGCACACCGCCAAGGTTTCTGCTGTGGTTGCATCATCAAGGAAACCCAGGCAGAATCCACCCGTATAAAAGGAGACACTGAGCTTCAGGAAGCCAGAATCATCTGGAGCAGCCATAGAACCAGAAATATACGTCTTCCTGCTGTTCCTGCTTGCCCAGAGACACCGGAATCATCACCAAAGATGAAGAAAGCAACCGTGAGTACACACACTTAGCTGTCACTGTTGTAAATTGTCAAAGTATGTTCTTACACACAACATACCAAGCAGAAACAGGTTGTGAGGGCAATACACACACATAACCTGACTCTGATACACACACTCACAGACAGCCACAGACACATCCGTACATACATAGTACACACACTACAGCCATCAAACACATGTCAAAAACACACACCTACTGTCAGGAACACAGCACCGGTACAGTCACACACATCACACAAACCACCAAGCGACACTACAACACCACAACTGCAAAACCATGAAAGCATTTGCATGCACCTACAATACACACTACCCATTGACAAATCACATATACAACACAACGTACCACCATCAGGGAACGAACACATACTATCACACAACCATACCATACAGCAGTTGACATACCCAGCAAACACACATCACACCATATCACAATGTATTTGACATACCATTCACCACACATGCACACACACACACAGTCAAATCACACAAAGGCACACAAGACTGCAGCAAAATACATGTCAATACTAACACCACTCAATACCATGACAACAACAAGTCTCCAACATACACATGCCCATCACACAACACACACCCATCACTGGGGGACAAATGAACTTCTCACAACCTCACATGCTGCCCAGACAAAACAGATAGTACAAGCACCACTTACACACAAATACTCACACACAAACAATGTCAGCCATTTTCTACAGTGCCTAAAAAAAAGAATTCCAGGACAAATATGTAATGTTGAAACTAATAACTGGTTGGTCCAAATATGTAATATCAATATGATAATATTAACAACTCCAAGGTCATGGGTTAGTCCAGATATGACACCTGCAACATACACTTTATGCACATCATGGTGCCCATAACTTGACTCCTGACTGCCATGTAACCTCTACAGGTAGGAGCATCAAGGGGGCAGGAAGGCACCTCAGGGATTAGGGGGTGTAGGGGGAGGTTTGGGCTTTGGCTCGGAAGGGAGTCCTCTGGGATTGGACTTGGAAGGGGGGTTTAGGTCTTGGATTAGCGGAGGGTTGGGTTCTTTTGGTAGGGGTAGACTTCTTGGTGGGGAGGGGTATAGGTACTTGCAGGGGGTAGGAGAGGTCTTAGAGGTGAAAAGGAGGGGCTTGGGGAGAGAAACAGAGCATTTAGGGGTCCCAAGGGGTGCAAGAGGAGTAGGGAAAAGGTAAACAAATGAGAGGAACACTTCCTTTGACACACGAGGACAGTCATCAGAAAGGGGTTTGGGAGTGGAGGGTGAAGGAGCGGTTGTCTGATGTGTTGGTATGCTCGTCGTGGGTACGTGTGTGGGGGAGATATGCTTGTGGGTGGTGGCTGTCTGTTGCATGAGTGAAGGTGTTTATGTGTATGGGACTGGGGGGTTGGAGGTGCTGGGGGATGCCATGGTGGGTGGGTCACTCTCTGTTGGGGTAGTGACTGCAGGTATGGTGAATGTGCTACATGTAGGAGTGTCAGTGGTTGTGATGTCTGAGGGACTGGTGATGGGGTGGATGTCGGCAGGTCTGCTGTGGTGCTGTCTGTGGATAAGATAGGAGTAGGGACTAGACCTGTGAATGTAGGTGTGGTATCTGCAGGTGTGGTAGGTATTGTATATGTGATGCTGGGGGTGGTGGGGGTGTTAGGGCAGGTAGTGACTGATGATGTGTGTGCAGGTGTATGGACCTCAGGAGGTCAATAGCCTCCTCACTGAGGGCAACAGGGCTGACAGGTGCAGGGACAGAGGTGACTGTGGCAAAGGAGATGCCCTCCCTCTTGGATGAGGAGGCACGGCAATTGGATGAGGAGCTACAGGGAAGGCGATGGTCATAAAGGGGCTGGCAGATAGAGATGGTGCTGGGTGGTCCCAGATGGGTCTGCCACTGCCAGGGAATATTCACTGGGGGAGGATTCTGATGATGAAGAGCTGTCTCCTGTCTCCCCCGTAGCACTCCCCTCGCCTTCTGGGCCACTGGGTCCCTCGGTGTCAGTGGTCTCAGCACTCTGGGTCCCGTGGCTGGCAGCTTTCCCACTTGGCTGTGCCCCGTCTCCTTCACCTGCCAATGCTGATGCACAGAAAGAGAGAGAGAGAGAGAGAGGGTTATCACATTCTTCACACAAACATACATTACAACATGCACAACTTTTACAATACATCTTTTGCTAATAAGGACCCAGTCAGAAAACAATTAGAGTCTACATCATGCCACAAAAAGATATTTCCAAGCTTTCCACATGACAACAGAGCCACCAACAAGAAAAGCCAACCATCTGATCACTGCTTCATCATCCCATCAAATCAGCTGTAACTTAGCATCATGCTCAAGATGGATTGGCTACATCAAAATGCTCTCCTCATACAGATCATCACTTCCCATCATCATATCAGTCTAAGGAAATGCAGTTGACTGATTACACAACATCATGCCTACATCATGCCTACTCCTACTCAACACATGCCCAGCCCTTCGCCAAAACTCATGTTCCATGAAAGCAAACTCATCTGACTTCACATACAACATAGCATGTTGCTTTCCAATCACAAGGCTACCTCATCATTCTGTACACAACTTACACAATGGCAAAAACCTCAGAGTACACTACATGTGGCATTCCCATACAGTGTGCATCACAAAATGAAATAGCATTTCATTGAAACGTCTATCTAAATAATAGGAAATATTCATTAGAAGTTCCTGCTCCCACTAAGCACATACATAGTCACATAGACAACAGTCCTATGTACTGCAATTGGGGCATACCTAGCACACAGAATACATCCTCAGACAACCACAGGGAGCATAGTTATAACAACAAAACAATAGACACCAAACAATGTCCATGAAGGGCTCATACCATTCCACCACACATGTTGAATAGAAACCTCTACATGACAGCATATGAACACCTACATCACTAACAACTGTCCAGACATGTGATTCACACTACCTAATTCCAGTACTAACACTTACACAACTAATTACTGTTGTACCCATTAATGGCACATACACCTAGAGTCAACCTATTGAATGACAACATATTCCACAACATCAACATGTGTATGTGAAATAGAACACCTGCTACACCATTACATCAGGCAAAAATGAGCATAGCCATAACCAAAACTGTCCAAACAGGCTGAGATTAGCAGAAGTATATCTTAGAAAAAGCGTCTAGAACATCAAATCATGCATGAAGTATCAATTGAGACATGATGTAAGCAGCAAATACCATATGTTGCACTCATATATGAATGGGATTGGCCTATGTAGTATGGACAATACACATGGGCTAAGGGTACAGCAGCCTAGCCATTTACCTTCTCTACACCAAATTAATTAGGATAAAGGGTATTTGTACACATGTCAATTTCATACCGTTAAATGTCAATGTATTATTGTCACAATACATTCCCCATTGTAGAATGTCCACCCTTATCAAACTTCATATTTCCAAATGTATGAATCTGACATGACTATGGGGACACCTCCTCAGACCTCATGCGAGTGTTATAAGTTGGCCATACCAAATACCTGATTTGGATGACAGCCTCACTTGAAGTGTCCAACTATTTCAAGACACATGATTACTTAGCCCTGGCACTCATCTGTCAGGCCCAATGTTGTACATGGAGCAGAGTCAGTGTAATAGGAGTGGACAGACACCAAAGAGCTATACAACTCACCATTTGAGTAAATGGACTTGGGAACAATAGGTGCGAAGTATAACAGACAGGTTATAGATATGTATGGCTGAGTAGAATCACACATATGACTCAGTCACATAAGGATCTCCACATGCAGTCACACTATTTGGTAGACAAAGCTGTTTAACATGTTCCCTTGCACAATACAATGGCCACATCTGTGTTTGTATGTTGGCAACTGTAGTATCATATGTTCATAGTAGTCGCCATACCTGTAGCACTTACCAAATCATCACAACTGCAATATTGAGACATCATACAGTAAACCATCAGAGGCAAGTACATTGGTTCTGTCAGTACTTACCCCATTGTGGCTGCTGTGCTGCCCTCAAATGCCCATTCACCTCAGGGTAGGCCACTGCCAAAATGCAGGCCATTGCGGGGGGTCAAGGTCCGACGGGCACCCCTCCGTCATTGGGAGGACATCTCCAGCTGGGCCTCTGCGGTCTTCTGGGCCTTAGGTCTCAGGTCCTCCCACCACTTCCTACAGTGGGTGCTCCACCAGCTGTGGACCCCAGGGTCCGCACTTGCTTGGCGATGGAATGGCAAATCCCCTTCTTCTGATGGGCGTTGACCGGAATGGATGACACAGACAAAATGAAAAAGTCATGTCCACATGCACCATACCAATAGTAGTGGATAGTATACTTCATTGACAGCAAATAGGCAAACATTCCCATCTTCTCAACTCACACTCATTTACAGATTATCATCTGCATGCATCAACACCATCACTAAGTACAAATTCAGTAACACCAACATTCACCACACCTATCACACATAGGTATTGCATTGGAATCACCTGCTCCTCTGGTGCACCATATAGCTGTTCATACAGGGGTAGGACCTCCTCCAGGAGCTTCTCCAGCTCCTGAAGGATGAAGGCTGGGGTCCTATCAATTTCAGGACTGAGCATGATAGCTCCCAGAGGCAGTACACAGCAGCACAGGTAGTGGAGGTCTTGCTGGCAGCAGTGTCAGGAGTTAAGTGAGCAATACTACAGAAGATGTCGGTCACGTCTGCCATGTACAGGGCTTGCACTGCCGGCAGTCATGGCCATTGGCCCAAGTCCACCAAAGGCAGCAATGTCTTCCAATGGCAACTTCCACCATGGTTGTGACCGCCTACCACCATGACGGCTTCCACTGGCAGACTTAGGTCACTTCCATGTGTCCAGTAGGGTACTTCAGGTGGCTGCCATCTTATGTATATTACATGTATGGAAGAGTATTTTTCATCTGCGTCATTCACTATACCCCATGTCATGCAGTACAACTGCAAGCACTGCCTTCATGTTTAGTTGTCAATATGTGCATCTGTGCAGTAAATACTGGGTTATTGGAGGACATGTGGTGTTAGCAATGTACACCAACCCGATGTTCACATGGTTTCTAGAAAATGTAGATGATATTCAACTATTAGTGTGAGACATGTCATATTGGTTGAAGTCACATCAATGTACAGTAACTCATTTATCTGTATGTGTAGTTCAAAGGTCAACTGGGGGAATGTGGCAAAATGAAGGTGTAATCCGGTTAATATCTATGTGCTGTAATACAGATATCTGAGTTAGTAACCGAGCTTGACAGCAGATATGTGTTTTAGTTGTATTAGTGACTTTATAAGATGTCTATATGCTGTATGTCACATACCATATTTTAATTTCTTCACATAGTTTTCCTGCCATGAGGAGACGACGACAACCACCAGTGTACCATCCACTAGTAGTCCTGCACACCATGGAGGAGAGAAATTGTATCCAGATCTGTCAGCTGAATCGTCTTGCAATCATGGATCTTTGTGATCAATTGGAGCCAGATCTGCTGCCTGCCATTCACAATTCCTATAGCATACCCCCCATCGTTCAAGTGTCGTCAGTGCTACACTTCCTGGCCACTGGGTCCTTTTAGAATACAGTGGCCCCAACTGCAGGAATGTCTCAGCCCATGTTAAGTCAGGTGTTGAGAGATGTACTGTGTGCATTGTTGAAACACCTGGGCACCTATATCAGGTTTCACCAAAGTGTGGATTTGGCCTATGTGAAGGCAGAGTGTTATGCTTTGGGATACATTCCACATGTTGCTGGAGCCATAGATGGCACCCTGCAGCCTTGGTCTGCCCCAGTGCCAAGGAACAGGTGTACAGGAACAGGAAGAACTACCACTTAATCAGCGTTCAGGTGGTGTGTCTGGCAGACCAGTACATTTCAGAAGTCAGTGCCAGGTACCCTGGATCATTCCATGATTCCTTCATCATGCAGAACAGAAATGTCCCACTGCTGATGACACGACTCCACATAGACATGGCCTGGCTCGTTGGTAAGTTACAACTGATATGTTTGTTTGTAATTTATGTCTCCTGCCGTCACAATGTAGCATGTCCCACATATATGTGTGTGTTGTTATACCTATTTGTTCATTTGTTTACAGGTGACTTTGACTATCCAAACCGTCCTTGGTTGTTGGCATCACTGAGATACCCAACCACGCCAGGGGAAGTCCACTACAATGAGGTCCACAGGAGGACAAGGTGTGTAGTTGAGCGGACGTTTGGGCTCCTGAAGGCAAGATTTAGGTTTGTGGACAGATCAGGAGGAGCCCTCCTCTACTCACCCAACAAGGTATGTCAAATAATAGTTGCTTGCTGCATGCTCTACAATCTTGCCTGAGATGACAAATACCATTTATACCAGATGAGGCTGAGCCAGCAGTACCTATGTGTGTTAATGCAGAATTGCCAAGTGATGGAGAGCCAGAGAAAGATGAAGCAGGAGACTCTAGGACAGATCTCATCAATCAGTACTTCAACTGACTAAAATGTGTTGAAGTGGACGTAATGTTGTGGGTCGAATTTGCAACCTAAAGCAGATAAGTAGCATTTCACCTCCTTCATTGCATCATCTATGAGTTGTAGATAGCTCCTATGGGTGAGTTGTGTTTGCAAACGGTTAAGTGTATTGTGTACAGAACAGAGTGGTGTTCATTGCCATGTATTGTTACAACAGATGCAAAGTTACAATTCTGGAGGTGTCTTCCCTGAACTGAGGAGTGTATAGTGCTGTTAGACTTTTCATCCTTGGCGTGGTATCCCTTAACTTTTTGCCTCTGTTCCCCAGGTTGTTGATGTGTGCCTGGCTCTGATATTACTGTTTTTGTTACTCTGGGCATTTTACCACTGCTAACCAGTGCTAAAGTGCAAGTGCTCCTTTACAAAATGTGTACGTAATTGGCTTATCCATGATTGACATATTTGATTTACTAGTAAGTCCCTAGTAAAGTGCACTGGAGGTGCCAGGGCCTGTAAATCAAATGCTACTAGTGGGCCTGCAGCACTGGTTGTGCCACCCACATAAGTAGCTCTGTAATCATGTGTCAGACCTGCCACTACAGTGTCTGTGTTTGCAGTTTTAACTGTAAATTCGACTTGGCAAGTGTACCCACTTGCCAGGCCTAAACCTTCCCTTTTCTTACATGTCAGACACCCCTACGGTAGGCCCTAGGTAGCCCTGAGGGCAGGGTGCATTGTATGGTTAAGGTAGGACATATCGTAATGTGTTTTATATGTCCTGACAGAGAAATATTGCTAAATTTGTTTTTCACTGTTGCAAGGCCTGTCCCTCTCATAGGTTAACATGCGGGCTACCTTTAAATCTGATTAAAGTGTAGATTCCCTTTGGGAGCGGATTGACATGTGGAGTTTGGGGTGTCTGAGCTCACAATTTTAAAAATACATCTTTTAGTAAAGTTGATTTTAAGATTGTGTGTTTGAAAATGCCACTTTTAGAAAGTGAGCATTTTCTTGCTTATACCATTTCTGTGACTCTGCCTGTTTGTGGATTCCCTGTCTGGGCCAGTTTGACAGTTTGGCTGGTTGCACCTCACCCTAGACAGTGACACAAAGGCAGCTGGAGTGTAGCCTGCATATCCTGATGAGCCATCTATGCTAGAAGGGAGGGGAGGAGTGGTCACTCACACGGAAAAAAGGGCTGTGCCTGCCCTCACACAATGCAGTCTCCAACCCCCTGGTGAGTTTCTGGGGCCTGGCCTGGGCAAGGCAGGATTTCACATTCAAAAGAGACTTTACTTTGAAGTAGGCCTACTTCAAAGGAGAAATTGGGTATAAGAAGGGCATCCAAAACCACAGACTTTAGAAACACTTCTGGAAACAAGAGGAACCTCTGCCTGGAGAAGAGCTGAAGAGCTGAGAAAGAAGAGCTGCCCTGCCTGTGCTTTGTGGAGCTATCCTGCAGTTGCTGCTTTTGCCAGAGACTTCTACCTGCCAGCACCTGGAGTCCCTGGAGAGACTCCTACTCTGCCCTGTGGTGTCCATCCAGTTCCTGGGACCCTGAAAGGAGTAGCTGGCAGCCTAAAAGGAAGAAATCCACGCACAGAGTGCCATGCGGTGAAAAGATCAACGCAACTCCGATCTGTGGATAAAGAAACGCGGCTGAAAATCGATGCTTTCCGGAAATGCGACCAAAGGATCGATGCACGGAGCAGGAGAAATGACCCGCAGCATTGCTGACGGAGGCTGGGAGATCGCAACCCGCACTGTGTGGTTTTCGGATCATCATGCGACTGGATTTCCCACGCAAGTACCGCTGGGCGTGTAAAAACAATGCAAGGCCTGCCTGGATCCGGGAGTGCTGACCGGATCGACGCATCGCTCTCCTGCGGAGAGAAGAAACGACACGTCCCGACGAAAGGAGAAATTACGCAAGATCCCGCTTGTGAGTGGAATCATTGCATCGCAAGCCTTTTTTGATGCACATTCGCCCGTGCGGGGTTATTTTTGATGCACCCTAGGTACTTTTTCACGCCAACAGTGTTAGTGTGTGTTTAAAACTACTTAAAGACTCTTTTTGCATTTTTATTGAAAACTTGACTTGTGTATTGTGGATGTTTGTCATTTTGGTCTTGTTTTGTTTAGATAAATATTTCCTATTTTTCTAAACCTGTGTTGTGTCATTTTGTAGTGTTTTCATTGAGTTACTGTGTGTGTTGGTACAAATACTTTACACCTAGCACTCTGAAGTTAAGCCTACTGCTCTGCCAAGATACCAAGGGGGTAAGCAGGGGTTAGCTGAGGGTGAGTCTCTTTTACCCTGACTAGAGTGAGGGTCCTTGCTTGGACAGAGGGTAACCTGACTGTCAACCAAAGACCCCATTTCTAACAACTGCTATGTACCATCCCTCTTCTCCCTAGATCCCTAGATCTTGTTTTGCTGATCAACCTTGGCAAATGACAGACAGTGCAGTGTCAGAAGCATTTGGGAATTGCAGACAGACATGAGAAGTGGACATGTCTGGTACCAGGTACTATGAGTGCTGATTATGTGGAGTGTGACTGACATTGTTAGACTGTCAGGGCAATGGGGTGGTAATGTGCTTTTATGTTCTACCTTGAATCTGTCAGTGTGTTCCTACTTTGCAGACCAATGTACATGTCACTGTGGACTGACATAGGTGAGTGACAAGCCTACAAGTATGTGGCCAATGTGAGTAAAGGTTTCCAGATATGGCTAGATCAGTACTGATCTCTGTTTGCCCCATGGGATATACATATTTGGAAGCCAGGTGATACAAAGTACCAATCTGTGTGGCTCCTGCCTTGTTGTTAGGGTGACATGTCCCTATCTTTTGTATTGTGTAGTTTAGAATATTGTTACACCTTAGCAGATGTCAGTCATGCTATTTGTGCTGTTAGCATATCTGTCACTGATTGTGTGTACTTGTAGTTAACAACCTATTTGGTATCTGTCCAGTTACATTTCTTTTGTACTGAGTCTCCATTACAATGGGTGTACAATACAGTGGGACGTGATCAGACTAGAGTTGGCATCCATGACTAATATACATGGTTGATAAATGAGATACACAGGGCCTGTATTTAAGTGTGATTTATTGTGGAAAAACAACACATATGTGACTGAGAACGTTACACTGACACAAAAAAAGGTGATAGGTTTAATCTTGGTGGATGACATCATCAGGGTAGCTGTTGCGACATTTGGGAATACAGGTCCAGTGTCCTTACACCATATGAAATTGGAGATTGGTTACAGGACAGTCAACAGGGTGTAGCTCTGGCACACAAGGCGAACAGTTCAGGAGAGGTTTACTTCCTGGCAGTGGGTTTGGTCTTGGCTTCTGCTCCTGCTGGATGTCTGTGTGGACGTCAACATTTGCATTGGTGGTTCTTCAGCTACAGAGAGTGTGGTGACTGAGGCCTGTCCTTCTCCTGGCAGATCCTCCATTCCACTAGAGCCACAGACGTCGAAGGGTCTGATGTATCATTGCTAGTGGAAGGGGCCAGATTTTGGGTACAAGACGCTCTCAGTGTGTTATTCAGGTCTCTTAGCAGCCCTGAAATTGAAGTCAAGTGGGCATTTTGTGCTTGCCATTGCTGCATGAGATCTTGGTGGTTGTCCCTCTGCAGGTTTCGGATTTCCCCCAACACAGTGATAACTTGGCCCATTATGTGTTAGGAACTTAGGTAGGCTCATACTTGGGAGATGGTATCTTTGTCAGTAGTGTCCCTTTAAAACCCCATCATCTGGCCACATCATCCCTCCTACACACCCAGCCCTCAAGTGCCTGTGCCCCTGGCACAGTGAGCCTACTTCCAGTGGTAGCAAGTCCATCATTGTCAGGGGTGGCAAGGTGAGACTCAGGTACCTGTCCTGTGGGGGGGCACACAATAGATGACACAGTACTTGGGACACAGGTTAGGGGATGAATAGTTGCCTGTGATGTAGATGTTACAGGGCTGGGTGGAGTTGCTGTGGGCAAGGTGGGACTTACAGTTGGTTACTGACCAGGTGTCCTAGATGAGCCAGGTTCTTCGTCAGTGTCCAGACATCCAGGGGTGTTGTCCCCACTGGGGCCTTCATCCAGAGGGGTAGCGGCAGTCCCTGGTATTATCTCCATGCTGACAATAGCAAGGTTACCTGTGGAGGGAGTGGAACACAGAGTTCAGGTTACAATGGGGGTATTGTAGCAGTTGTGTGAGTTGCAGACAGTACCGTGACATGATCCCCAGCAATGACATTGACAGCTGATGTACTATGTAACTTGGATACAACATGAAACTCCGTAACTTCAGCTCCATACACCATGTTTTATGCTGGTAAACCATGTTGCTATTGGTTGTTTAGCTGATGGCAACTGGTAATGTCAGATAATTAACATAGCTGTTCACCTCTGTTACCTTGTGAACTGCCTGGCATGATAGTTGCCACAAACGAGGGCTATGAATGCACATTGGTGTCCTTGTAGGATAACATTATATGAGTTTACAGTGGACATTGACCTGTATCTGGATATACTGCATGTGCATCCACTAAACCATCTGACTTTCCAAACCAGGTTAGTATGTTTCTAGCTTGGGATATTTGATCTGTGGCCATTATATATGGGCACTCAGCTATAGCTGTGTTTTGGTTGGGGTGTTAGTGTGAGTGAGTCATGTAATTGCTGTCATTGCCATGTACTGTTCCACACTAGTACAATCAAGATGGGTTGGACGGGATATTGCTTTGAGATGCATGACAAGTTATATTTGGTGCAGTGTGCTGTTATTGGAAACTTTGGTATTTAGCATTCTGGGAGTTGTAGTGCTATGATTAGCCAGTGCTCAACGTGCCAGTTCCAAGGGCTGTGGGCACAGATGTGTTCAGTGGACACGTGGCATGCCAGGGAGGGGTATTAGGTGATTAGGTGATAGTTGAAGAGGATGGAATGTTAGTTGGGGAGGGTATGCGTGGTGAGGGAGCATGCAGGACAAGACAATTGCGTGACATGACTGTTGTTCGTACTTACCAGACTCAACTCCCCCAGGTATTCCTGTCAGGCCTTCAGGATGCATTATGTCCAAGACCTTTTCCTCCCAAGATGTGAAAGTAGGGAAAGGAGGTGGGGGCCCACCCTAGTCTTCTATATCGTAAGCTGGTGCCTGGATACCATGGAACGTACCTTCCTCCTGAGGTCTTCCACCTCTTCCTGATGTCCTCCCTTGTGCAGGGATAACTACCCACAGAATTGACCCTGTTGGTTATTTTGCCACAACTCCATTTTCATGGCAATAGATGTTTGTTGTACCTGTGCCTCTACCCTGACAATTTTACCCACCATGACCCTCAACTCCTCATCAGTGAAACATGGATGTTTGTCTGGTGACATGGTAGTGGTTGTGTTGACGGTGTGGTTGTGTACAAAGTGAAATTGTGCAGAGTTAGGTAAATGGTGAGGTGTAGGTGCTGTAATGTGAGTGGGTAACGTGTGTTGTGGATTGTGCATGGTTCTAATATGTGTGTTTTGTATGTTGTACAGGTGTGTGATGTGTTCATTGTGAAGTGTGGATGGGTGCCTATCCTTGCTTCTTTTGACTCTCTGGGATGTTGGTTTTCTTTGGCTGTGTGTGCCATTTTGATTGCAAAGGATTGTGGGTTGTGTAGGAGTGTGTTATATAGTGTAGTGAGTAGGTGTGTCCAGTGTGTAGATGTGTATCAGGTGTGGGGTATTCAAACTATCCAATGTGGAATTGTGTTCTGACAGAAGTGAGTTGAGACCGCCTCAGTTTGCACCGCCAATGGTTTTCCACCATGGAAGAACCACTGTTGTGATCTGAGGATTGTAATATGATGGGAGAATTTTTGACGGACTGGAGGTCCTCGTGATGGGACCGCCTCTTTTCCGTCCTTCACTGTCCTGGCAGTTTCAGGAATTTGGCTGTTTTTTAGCAGTCTACACAGTGTGACTCTTAATACGGTGGTCGTGTTACCCCCAACATGGGGGTCTTTTGGCAGCTGCCCCTGCGGCGGTCTTGCCAAAAGATCACAAAACTCATAGTGAGGCCCTAAACTACTGCCAATTTTCACTGTGGTGGCTCCCTGGGAAGTTAGATGACAACTTGAATGCTTTATTATGGGCCTGATTTAGAGTTTGGTGGAGAGGGTTACTCCCTCAGAAACGTGACGGATATCCCATCAGCTGTACATCGATTCCAGAACAACCTACGGAGATCGCAACATGACGGACAGGATATCCATCACCTTTGTGATAGGGTAACCTGTCAACCAAACTCTAAATCAGAATATGATATCAAATGAACATATTGTTTGTAAGTGTGCAAAAATGCATCAATTTTGGTGTTAATGTTTTAAAGTACTTTCTTCGTTTGCTGGATTCTTGGATTTTATTACACTGTTAAGTGTTTCAGTGTAAACCTTATTAAAAGATGTATGCATTGTAATCTTTTTTTGAAACAGAGCTGTTTGCATAAATTATGGTTTCATGATGGTTCAAATGGTGTTTTCCCTTATGGATCACGCCTTTTAGTGTCAGACTGGAGAAGCAGTCCAACTACCACATAGCATTCACTTTTTTTAATTTGATTTGATTTAATCACGGTATGAAAGGTGAGCACATTTCCTAAACACATCAGTCAGTAAAGATATTCTATACTTTTTAGCTTCTAGTTTCATTAGGTAGTTATAGTTAGGATCATGTTTCCAAAGAAAAAGCGTTTTTTGATTTGCCTATATCTTTGGCACCGTTTGACAAATATTCACAACATTTTTTTTAAAAGGGGTGCGGTGATTCTTGCTGTGCATGTAAAGTTTGGGAGTGAACCATAAAGTGGGGGCCAAAAAAAGGGGGGGGTGCAAAACTTTGTGCTTCCCATGTTAAGCCCCATAGGGCCTTTAGACATGTCTACAGCCCAAACCACTAGAGTCAATTACACCAAATCTGGGAGAAAGTTTGCTGTCGGTTCTCAGATTGTGCTTTCACTTATTTTGTGTAAATCTGTTCAGTACTTTTTGATAAATTTAGGTAAATTCAAATTTGTATATCTATGGCTGCAGCAACTTCGTGATTTTTCTTCGATCATTCTGTGAATATTTCACTACAATTTGCAAATGTTCACGAATGCACATGCAAAAAGAAGTGATGTGATTGGCTGACCGCAACCTGACTCATTGTGGGTTTAAAATAATTTTGCATCACCTTGCACGATATTCATTAAAATTCACAAATTTTCATACATTTTTGTGAATTATTTGCAAAATATTCACGATTGTGTAAAAATTAGAAAGAAAAACAACACACCCACTCAGACACTTATGCACCCAGTCAGACCACTTATGGACTCACATACCCATTTTCAGACCCACTCAGACACTCAGGCACCCACTCACATCTGCACTGTGCACGGCATGGCTTTGGGTAGATATAAGGGCCTGGCTGCAAGGCCTGGCTGCAGGCCAGGCCTTGTGACCATCCCCGCCATGCACGACTAAAGGCTCTGTGCAGCAAGAGTTGAAGTAATGTATAGTAATCAAAATTACTTTACGTTAAAAAAACATAGAAATTCACTGATAAAAACCAAAGGGTACAGGGCACAGTCAGAGTCACTTACCACCAATTCCAGTCATATACATATATATATTTACATATATATATATTCACTTGAAAAACCAAAGGTTACAAGGAGGTTATAGTTAGGTTCTGACTTTACTCAAACAAAACCATAGAAATTCAGCAGTTATAATCAGCGTTCTTTCAAGGAACTATAACTTGTGCCCTAAGGTTACTATAACTCACGCCTTCGCCAAGCATAGCTTATTACTCCACATTTTGTTTCATTGATAAGATCTTGTATGGCATCTTTGATATTATCACTGATGATTGATAAGAAAACTGCATGGCAAGGGCGCATGTTATAGTTACCTTCAACAGCGACCTGGCCTGAATTTCTGGCTCATCCCACTTAAAGCTCTGGAGCTCCAGACTTCCACAATTTGACCGGGGCCTCGTTGACAAGCAATCCGATGCCGTTGTATTTAATACGGCTTGCTGGAAGAAACTGCAAGATGTCAAGAAAGATAACATTTTGACAGAGGCTTCCCAATCAGTATATTCGAGCAGGGCTCCATAGTGGTCAGCCTCCTTTTGTTACATGGTCTCAGTCAAGCACGAACATATGTCCCCGGTTGGTGCTATTGGTTTTTGGGCAGTAGAAAGCACATTTTTTATTTAATCTTTAAAAATTCATATCTCCTGTTCTCTATATTGGATTTTTGTTGTTTTGGTGTCATTTCACCTATTTTTATACATTTTTATTGTTTGTGGTGTGTATTGTGTCTATATATACATAGTGTGTACTTATAGTTAGTACAGAGTTTCCATAGGAAATGATAATAACTATAGGGCTGCAAGAGAACTAGATCTGTGTGAGAACACAGTCCTGACAACAGTTCATTGATTCAGACTGGAATACTTCACAAAGCCTGGGAGAGTCTTGCAGGATCTGTATCGTTGACCTGGGCGATGTTTCCTTCCTAACTAAGAGGTCAAGTGGTGGTCCTTATATATTGTGTCTTATCTGAGATGGAGTTTGCAATATCACCTTTGGAATGTTTGACATAATCATATAGAGTGGATGTACTAATAAGTTACAAATATGCCAATATAGACTACATTGTTTGGGTTATGGTTGATATTTGACCTTGAGAAAGACACCTGTCCTAAGCTGAAGTCACACGGGGGTTATGTTGATGTCTATAACTGAAGGACTTGACACTTTAACAGTTCCTTGGAAAGATAAGCACAGACATCATTTGCGTCAAAGGCAGACATATTGATCATTCTGCAGAAATTGAGTAAAATGGTGACTTCTATTGCCACAAATTGAGAGGATGGCAACTGCCAATACCTAAGATGGATTTGGGGCCTACTTAAATATGAAGTCTAACCTTAGACCTTTACGTTATAATGACATGTAGTATCTGGGTCAAAGGTTAATAAGCTGTATACGCTAACTAAAATGAGGACTCCAGACAAAATGGAACCTGTCATGTATGTGTTTTTGAACCTAAAACTAAAACAAAGAAGCCTGAAAGCAAGTGATTAAAATAGATAAAATATAGCATCTTAAAGGTAAACAGTCATATGATTTATGGCTATCAGTGAATATTTTCTAAGCTAAATAGTCACTAAATTATCACCTAATGTGTTACTGATTGATTTTGCTTATCAGGCGTATTCATTATGCATTTACAGAATAAAAGAGCATGCCAAAACATGCGTTAGATGAAATAGCAATTTATCCTTTTTTTACATGTTCAATAACATGTCTTCAAACTGAAATGAAAAGGGGTATGTCAGCTAGATCACATTATAAAATAACATTCAAAATCTAGAGGTGTGTAGGTACCGCAGGGCCTGCAGATCAAAAGATAAGATCTGATATTCTGCTGCACATCAACAAAGATGTTTAGCAGCCATTTTAGGGACTCAGTTCCTATTCCCTGGGGCCAAAATATATTTTTTAACTATACCTTGCAAATGTTTTTTCTAAAAGAATATGGCAGGATGCCCTTTTTCAATTAAATCACCACGGGTGGGTATGGGCCTCGAGGTTGGTAGATTTTCAAATTTATATTCAAATTTTAGCAAGCCGGTATGTGCGGGCTCCCACTCCTCGACAGTATAACTGTCTCGCAGGCCCCACCTCCCTTGGGCCCACTGCTTTTAGAAGGGTATCTGGGATCGGGTTTCCAAACACATGTCAATAAAATCTGGGGAGGAGGTGTGTATGTTTCCTGCCCCAAGGACTCCTATCTTCCTGGGACCATAGCGTAAGGGGTCTTAGGACCCCATCCCTGGGACCTCTGGACAAAAAACAGAGTAAAATAGGTGGATAGCAGTGTGGGAGTGGCCTTCCCATACTGTCAAGAGATAAAAAAGGGAAAAAAGCTGTGTAAGGCAATGCAACTGGCACTGTCAGTCAAAAAAATAGAAAAAATGGTCTGGGTGCCTGGGGTGGGAATGGGGCATTTACAATATCAAAGAGAAGCAAAAATAATCATGGCCTCGGTGGTGCTTCTGGCAGCAGGGAGGTCACTCATTACATAAGAACTATTCTGACCTAGGAGCATCCCATAATGTTCTGTGTGAGCTTTGGTTTCAATACTAGAGTTCTTATGGTGCCCTAAGGAGAGGCAGTGGCAACTCCAACTATCAATGTAAGTATTGAGAGGGGCTGGAAGGAACACAACAGCCTCCCAGAAATGTTCATGAAAATTACAATATGTCTTGTGGGTCATTGAATGCATGACTCCAGGACAGCGTACCGTTATTTTTAAAATCCTCAGAGCTGGAACTGTATGATCTTCATCTGACATGCAGGGACTTTTTGTGAATGGTCTTATGGCTACAATTTGTGGCTTGAAGATTGCTAAAATATGACCCAATTTTATTTATTTAAGATGTATTATATAAAACATTGATTTAAAAGATTGTGATGTATCTATTAACAAGGAATATATTTTGTGATAATTACGGATCAATTATTGTGCTGATTTTATGACAAAGCCAATTGGTCTGCTTTATATATGTTGATATGTTGAGCCCCTTCCCTAAGCAAACAGGGTAGTGTTTTATATTTTGGTATTCTTACCCTTTGAAAAAGCAAGTGGGTTAACTTTACTTAAAATAACACCTATTTGTATTGGTAATTTACATTAAGAAAACTCAGAAATTCACAAAAAAAAGGTTAAAGTGACATTACAGTTAGATCTGGTAATATCTTACTTTACATTACCAGTCTTCCAAAATATCACTATTTAAAAATTATGGATCATTTAAGTGACTGAAAATATGGGTAGAATGAGCAAACAGATGTGGAAAGGAGGCGCTGTACATACCTGTATTTATGCAAATGTCTCTCTCTTTCCCTATTTATAGCCCCTTTGAAAATACGGTATGCCTCTGATTACTAAAAACCCACATCCCCCTTCCATTTTTAACTTGTTTGTTTCATTTCAGCATTAACATCATAGTGCTCATTTACTTTGGCCTGCTCCTCAGAACAGGCTTTACATTCAACCACTCCTATTCTCACAAAATGGCATTTAGGAGTACCACACATGTCACAAATTAAGAATGTTAACCCTCTAGTTGTTCATTAGAGCTCTGTGGTGGAGCTGCAGTTGATAATTAGGGAGTCAATTACCAGACCGCCTGTGGTGTTGAAAGTAGATGTTTAACTTAGCATGTCAGACTATTTTACTGAAATGAATGAGAAAGATATTTGAGAACTCAGTCAACCATTCCAGCCTCATATGAATGGGACTCACCGACCATTTTCTTCACTGGTTCTCCCTACCTTTTCAACTGATACCAGTTTGTTCACTTGGGCACCTCAAGGTCACAAAAGATCCCTATCACTTGGGCAGTCCCCCAAGGTTTCATACCATCTTCTGTCATCTTCAACCTTTACATAGAGCTGCTTGGGGCTTCACTCACAGATAATAGCATGAAGATCTAACAATGTGCTGATGTTACACCACTCTACTTCAATGTCTCTTCTGCTTCAGATATACAATGCCGTAAACACCGGGTGCACATCACACAGACCTGGACGTCCAATGCCTACTTGAAGCTCAACACAAACATGGTCAAATTCTTATCATTTGCAAAGAACAACAAACAAGATACAGTAGAAACCTAGTTTTATGACATGAACCTCGACGGTTTTGAACCTCTAATCTCATGCCAAATAACTTGGATTCACCCTAGGCACCAAGTTCTCCCTCAAAGAGCACATTGTGAAACAAAGATGGCCTGGTACTACAGCTCATTCATTTAAAGAAAGACAAAATATTTCTTCCAGAAAGTGCCTTCGGGACTATTAAGCCTTGGTACTCCCACATCTGGATGGTGGTAATGGCATGCTTTGCTGGCTGTTTTAAAGTAAAGTTGTGTGCAAATTCGACTTTGGAATTAAAAGTACTTCAAAAGTCTTAAATTACCATTTGCTACAAATAAGCACTCCTAAGGTGTGTCCTAAGTGCCCCTGGGGCTGGGTGATAACTATAAGCAGGGACCTTATAAGAAGTGTTTTATAAACCCCAGTGAGGAAAAATAGTTTTTCCCTCACTGTAGTGAATGGGCTCCATAGACTAAAATGGGGAGTCTTTATTTTAATTAATAAAATCCCAAACGTAGCTAGATATTTCAAGTTTGGTATCACACTGATTTTTATAATAAATTCAACAACTTTCCATTGTTGAATTTAATATAACTTGTTCAGGGAAAGAGTTTTAGAACTCTGCCTGAAAGCTAACAATTTCAGCTCTGTTGTGCCCTTCTCTGATTAGCCAGCCTCTAGCAGTCTGGCCAGGCTGCCTTGATGAGGTGTGAGGTGGCCAAGGCTGAAGACAAAGAATGTACCTGGGGGAGGAGATCTGCCTCAGCAGATGAGAAAACCAAGACAGGGAGAGGAGCCAAACTGGACTTCAAAGGAGGGGAGGACATTTGGAGCACCTCAGGACCTCCCTCATTTCCTGCAAACCCAGACAAACATGTGCCCTCTTGATTAGATTAGGAGAGGGCAGGAGAGGGGTATATTAAGGATTTTAGCCACACCAGTGGGTGGACCTAGCCAGATCTAACCTTCAAAATTCACTTTCTGCCATTTTGGATTTTTGAGGAATGTTGCTCTCTGGGATTGATTTTTCCCACACTTCCCAGGAAGTGGTCATCCAAGAGGGTGGTGATCTGCCTGTAATTGGACAGTCCCCCCCCCTGCTTTTCACCCCAGGGGCAAGGATAAATTTGGCAGACCTGCACCCACACCTCAGATTCCTACAAGGAACAACATCAGAAGAAGAAGGACTGCCCTGCTGGACCCCTGGCCTGCACCTGGGCACTGCACTCTGAAAGCCTCACCAGCTGTACACTTGGGCTTCACCACAAGAAGGTATTTGTCCGTCTTCAATTGGTTCACGAAGGGATTCCCTGCTTAATGCAGGTGAAAAATAGCTAACCCGAGCCCCCCCATCAAATCCTGAAGGAACTGACCAGCTGACCACTGTTGGCGGTCATTTTGGAGTTTAAGCCAGATGCATTGTGGGAGTTGGAGTCCTAGCCCTCAGGGAGCAACACAGAGCTTCTGGAACCTTGGGGTTTAGCTGTGGACTCCTAAAGTACCTTTAAAGACCTGGTGGAAGAAGATCCAGAACTTTGGAGAAGATTGGAGAACTTTTGGTAAAAAGCTCCCTAAAGGGACCGACCCTCCATGGTGAGTCAAGCTGGCTTATCTCAACCGTGACACGACCTGACTTGCAGGTTCATCCTGCTAAAAAGCTCTGGAGCCCTAGACTTGCAGGATTTCACCGGGGGCTGCTGGAAAGGTAATCCGACGACTTTGCATCTATGTTGGCTTGCTGTGGAAGGTCGACTGCTGTTGAAAGGAAAAAGCTCAAAAAAAGTGACAAAGTAAGAATGTAAAAAGTAGACCAAGACTTCCCACGCAGCATATCCAGGGAGGGCTTCAGGGACATCGGATCCAGATTCAACTACTTCCCGGATGAAGATTTCCATTCTGAAAAATCATCTAAGTCCACCGAGATCTCCTGCGATGCATATCCCGAAGAGGGCTCCAGTGACATCGGATCGGATTGGTGACTTCGTCCTGTTGAAGAAAATCTTCAGGAAAAAGACTGAGGGCCTTATACTTTTTTTACGCCGCATTAGCGTAATTTTTTGACACAAAAGCAGCGCAAGCTTACAAAATATAATTTAATTTAGTAAATTTGCGCCGCTTTTGCGTAAAAAAATGACACAAATGCGGCGCTAAAAAAGTATAATTCAGGCCCTAAGTCCGAAGGTAAACCTTTGACTAAGACTTACCGCTTGGTGTAGCGTTTGTGTTTTGCTTTGCTTTTGCTGCCCTAAGGGCGCCGGGTATGCCCAGACGTGGGTCCCGGGCTCACTGTGCCACTGGATTCAAGCTAGCCTGGCTGATGAGGGGTGAAACCCTGAAACCGGTCCCAGGATGCTTGTTTCCGGTCCAGGGAGAACCTGGCCTGGCAGTTCGGGCTGGACTGATCCCTTGAGGAACAGGGTCAAGACTGATTTGCATATGGCTGGGTTCAAACTGGGGTGGCATGGTGAACAAAATAATGGATGGATTAAACCCAGATCTGTGACTGGGGGTGATTGTTTGATTGGTTCCGCATTCCGTCCATCCAGTTACGCTATCCCACAGCGTTTGTGTTTTGCTTTGCTTTAGTCGAGCAAGGCTCCATCACAGTCAGCCTTAAACTTTGACTTTGCCGCAATCTAGTGCAATCAGATGACCAGATTGGCATTTTTAGTTTCTATACGCTAAAAAACGTTAATTCTTTAAAAATTCATATCTCCGGTTCCCCGATTTTGTTGTCATTTTAAAGATAGAAATATAATATATTTTTATGAACTGATGATTGATTTTGTTTGTGTTTTATGTTTTACTTATTTACTGTTTTGTGATTTTGAAATGCTTTTGAAATGCTTTACACACCTGTCTCTTAAGTTAAGCCTTAACGCTCATTGCCAAGCTACCAAAGGTTGAGCTGGGTTTAATTTATTGAGACCTAACTGGACCTAGTGGAGATTAGTGGCCTATTGTTAGGTGTAGGTACTTACCTGCCCCAACCAATAAACCACTTTCCGACACTGCACCATTTTTAAAACCTGCTACATCATTTACAAAGCAATCACAACTGGCTCCCCCATTTATCTTTCAGAGTAGCTCACCATCTCTGGTGGTTCTCTGCATACCCCCAGCCAGGACACCTTCAGACTAAGATGTGTATAAAAAGTAAAACTAAGGCAGCAGGCCTTGTGCACCTATGCATGAAGAATGTGGAACAGCATTCCTGTATCCACCAGGACACCCCAACACTGCTGCAATTTAGGAAAGAGTTAAAGGCTCACCTCTTTAAGGAACACTATATCGCAATGCACTTACCATTTGCAACTAAACTTCCTCTTCTATTCTTTGCCAGCTTTACGTTTCCCTTTGACTATGTATCGCTCTCTGCTGCATTTTACCTAAGTTCACGCACTAGAAATACCTTATACATAGATTCCTACATACTAGTAGAAAAGTATCCTCATTTTATCTTTTAGGGCACTAACCATAACTTCAGTGGCACTCTTTTTTGTCACAAATATAGAATATTAGTTCACTAGTTGCTCTTTAGAAATCCGTGGTGAAGCTGCAGTTCAGTTGATCACTAGGGAGTTCCTTGACAGGATGCTTCTGGTGTTGAAAGAATATGTTCAGTCTACATGTCACAATGTTATAATTTCATGCGTGAGAAAAAATATTCATAAAAAATGTGTTCTTATTTTAGCTTTCCAGAGCACTAACCATAATTTCTATGAAAAAAATGAACACCATCCAATTTTATTAATTTCTATAGGAAATATGTTATGTTTTATAGCTTTGATTTTATGAAGATGGCATACAGGTGTGCTACATTTTCGCCTTAAAAAAGAATGTAGGCATTTTAGTTGTTCATTATGAAATTGTGGAAAGCTGCAGTAAACACTGGGGAATTAATTGACGGGCTGCTGCTTCTATTGAAGGTAAAAGTTTTACTCAGAATATTAGACATTGATCTCACATAGATGAGGAAGATAGTGAAAACCTATAGAAAATTCTCTCTCATTTTAGCTTTTTGAGCACCTTCCATTAAAAAAAATCATGAGTGAAAACAGTTTTCTCCAAACATGGTTCATCAAATCCCATCAGAGTGTCATGTCAATATCACTTAAGAATTCTGCAGAATTCCTACAATGTGTATAGCACCTCCATTAAATGATGTGTATTGTGACTAATAACTATTATCACCCTTCATATGTGTTCCTTTTAGTAATCCTCAAAACAATAATTCTCCACAAAGTTTGTCTATAGGGATCATGACCCAGTTTTTTTTATGGTTGCCATAACATGTTGTCCATGTTGGTGTCAGCCATTTAAGGGTGGGGGCATGTTAGAATGCGCAGAACATGCCCCTAAGGGGAAGGGTGGGTTCACCCTGCAATCTTAAATATTTTATTTGCTACTTTTCAGTATACAGGAACTCTCTGAGCCCTGTAATGGCAGCCACAACATATTGTTCATGTTTTAGGCAGCCAATCAGGATTGAGTCCCCTTTGAATTGGCCAGTTAGGCACTATTTGGACACCAGTGGTCCGATATAGCTTGCTCTTTCACCCCTTCATGCCTAACGCGAGTCCCTCTTTAAAGACTTATTTCTCAAAAACAGCTTAATTGATTTACACCAAATCACAAAAAGCATGCTTTCTGAGTACAATTCTAATGTTTTGCTAGATTTAGTGTTAAGCAGTGCAGCCATTTTTTCTCAATCAATCAATTTATTTCACGTATAGTTAGTAAAAACCATTACAAGTATTTCTTTACTCAGATATTCACATTTAAAGAGTTACAATTGTGCAAACGTATCTCTTTAAATTGACTCCTGGGGCCTGATTTTGACTTTGGCACCAAACAGATTATCTATCCACCAAATTTAGGGATGTCCTCTGGCTCAGCGGTCATCTCCTGCATTGACAGGAACCAATGCCACATCAGTTACTGTCAATGCATCTAAGGTTTGACGGGGTACCCTCTCGTCCAAACACTAAACCAGGCCCTTATGCCATTTTTGATATCATTCTTTGGGACAACTTTTTCTCAGATCAAGGCGGGTCTTTTTGTCAGTGTTTCTCTGTTAAGATTCCCAAAAGGGTCCTTAAAGCTTAAAGATGAGTAATGAATGACGCAAAATGAAAACAGAGTTTTAAGTCTGTTGTAGGTGTAATCTGAAGGTTTCTGGTTTGATTATTCATTTAACCTTCAAGCTTCATTTCTTTGTGAGTCATGATTTTTTCTAAGATTTACACTTAATTTCATGTTCTCTCTTTTTAAGCATTCAATAAGCGACTGTCACAGGTTTGTATTCCCATTTGACAATGTTGCTAGCAGCAAGCTTCTTTGTTCCATTGCTAAGGAAGGGCATATACAGAGAATGTGTATATTGGTCTCTTTGCTCTGATTGCACAGCCTGCAGTTATTGTAATCCAATAGTTGAATTTTCAACAGGTTGGAATCCTCCAAACCTATATGATTAGCTTGTGTTTAAAAAAATGGTTAGAAGCCTTTACCTTAATATACCCAGTGTAGTATATTGATGTTTTATGCACTAGGACCCTTGTGGTTCTAGTCAGACTCTGAACAGCAGCTATGTGATATGCGGGGGAGGTGTCAGGGTGTGGTTTTGGGAGTATGACGTAATGAGCGGTGTGTGAATGGATTTTGGAGAATAAGGACATGCTCAACCGCAGCTCCATGTGTGGCGTAATCTATCTGCATGCTCCAGGGCAGGGAAAGATGCTACAATTGGCAAAGAACAGGGGATTACATGCGCATGGAAAACAAGTCTGCTCTTCCTGAGAGTTTGCAACAGTATGGTAACCTGCTCACGCATCTACCATGTGCCCAGAACTGATGCTAAGCAGTTTGTGACCTGCACCAGCAATGTTCACTTTAGCCGGTACATGGTTGCAGAAGCGATCGAAGGCCCTGCAGAGGAGCATATTCATAACGCCGGCTAATAGCGCCAGTGAGGTTGTCAGCAGAGATGCTGCACTGCGCTGCACCCTGAACATAGAGCACCTATTCAGATGAAGCAAGAAAACAACCATAACACCAACAAGGTACAAGAAACAGAGAACATGTTCACATTAGGGGATTGAAGCATTGTTGGAAAATGGGTTATTGGTAGGGCAGGTAGGTACCTACACCTAGCAACAGGCCACAAACCTCCACATAAGTACAGTTAGGTCTCAGTAAATTAATCCCAGCTCTACCCTTGGTAGCTTGGCATCGAGCGTCAAGGCTTAACTTAGGAGACAAAGTGTAAAGCATTCAAATATCACAAAACAGTAATTAAATGAAACTCAGGAAACAGTTTAAAAATCCAAAACCAATTTATAAAAATAGCTTATATTTTTATCTTTAAAATGACACAAAAACAATTAAAATCGGTTCAGGTGAACCGGAGATATGAATTTTTAAAGTATTATTATTTTCTAGCGCTTAGAAACAAAAAGCGCCAATCGGGTCATCTGGTTGCACCAGGACCGGGGCAAAGTCAAACTTTCAGGCCGACCGCGATGGAGCCCTGCTCGGCTACAAGTCGCGGGAGGCCTCGGTTAAAAAGTTACCTTCTGACTTAGTCTCTTTTTTGATGTTTTTCTTCCCCGGGACGAACCTGCCAGTTGGATCCGACCTCCTGGAGCCCTTGTCCGGATACGCGAAGTCGGTTTCCTCGGTGGTGATTTTTACCTTCGGACTTAGTCGTTTTTTCGAGATGAAAATCCTTCGACCGGGGTAAACCTGGATCTTGATCCGACGTCCGTGGAGCCCTTCTCGGATACGATGGCTGGAAGGTCCCGGTCAACATTTTACGTTCGGACTTAGTCTCTTTTTTGGATGTTTTTCTTTACCGGGACGAACCACGAAGTCAGGCCGGGTCGCGGTTGAGGCAAGCCGGCTTGAATTTCCGCGTCGGGTCGGTCACTTTATGGAGCTTTTTTTCAAAAATTCTCCAATCTTTTCCAAACTTCTGGGGCTTCACCCAGATGTTCTTTTAAGGTTCTTTTGGGGTCCACAGCTCACCCCAAGGGTCCAGAAGTTCTGTGATGGTCCCTGGGAAGTGCGGACTTCAACTCCCAGAATACACCTGGCGCAAACTCCTTTTTGGCCACTGGACAGTGGTCAGCTGGTCACTTTTTCAGGAGTTGGTGCAGGGGACTCTGGATAGCAATTTTTCACCTGTAGCAAACAGGGAGTCCCTCCTTGAACCAGTGGAAGCCAGGCAAAGTCCTTCTTGTGGTGAAGCCCAAGTGTGCAGCTGGTGCAGTCTTTCTGAGTGCAGGGTCCAGGTGCAGGCCAGGGGTCCAGCAGGGCAGTCCTTCTTCTCCTTGTAGTTCCTTCTTCTTGAAATTTGGTGGGGATCTGAGGCGTGGGTGCAGATCTGCCAGTTTTATCCTTGCTTCTGGGTGAAAAGCAGGGGGGCCCTGGTTCTCCAATCAGGAACAGGGTCGTCCCCCTGTGATGACCACTTCCTGGGAAGTGTGGCAAAAATCCATCCCAGAAGGCAACAGTCTCTAAAAATCCAACATGGATGAATCTGATTTTTGGAGGTTACATCTGGCTGAGCCCACCCACTGGTGTGGCTAAAAATCATAAACACACCCCTCTCCTGCCCTCTCCTAATCTAATCAAGGGGGCACCTAATTGTCTGGGGTTGCAGGATGTGGGGGTGTTGCTGGGTGCTTCAAATGTCCTTCTCTGCCTTTGAAGACCAGTTTGGCCGCCCTCCCCCTTCCTTCCTCACCATCTGATGAGGGGAGATTTCTCTCCCCCAAGCACATTCCTTTGTGTGAAGTCAGGCCACTTCACACCTCATCAAGGTAGCCTGGCAGAAGCTGCTGCAGGCTGGCCAATCAGAGCACAGCAGCAAAAACAATGCAGAGCTGAAATTGGCAACTTTTTAGGTAAAGTCTAAACTTTTTACCGGAACTAGTTATATTAAATCCAACAACTGGAAGTTGTGGGATTTATTATAACAATCAATTTGATACCAAATTCTTGGTATGTAACATTTAAGGAGACTTTAAAATTTAAAATAAAGTCTGCCCATTCTAGCCTATGAAGGCCATTTACTTCAATGAGGGAAAAACGAATTTTGCTGTTTTTAACTCACCAGGGCTTATAAATCTATTTTTATAAAGTCCCTGCTTATAGTTACATGGCACCCAGCCCTAGGGGCACATAGGGCACACCTTAGGGGTGACTTATATGTAAAAATAAGGTAGTTTAAGACTTTGGAAGTACCTTTAATTCCAAAGTCGAATTTGCATATAACTTTAATTTAAAAGCAGCCAGCAAGGCAGGCCTGCTTTTAAAATGACACTGGGCACCTCAGCAGTGCACCTAGGTGTGCACCACCTATGCTGTGGTCCCTAAACCTACATGCCCTACCATATACTAGGGACTTATAGGTAGGTTAACTTAGCCAATTATAATTAGCCTAATTTGCATATTGATTTTACACAGAGCACAGGCCCTGGGACTGGTTAGCAGTACCCAGGGCACCATCAGAGTCAGGAAAACACCAGCATAAAGTGGAAAATGGGGGCAAAAAGTTATGGGGCCTCTGCAATCAGCCCCGTTTTCTCACAAGCATACTATGACATAGGCTTCTGCACCCAGCTGGTGCTTGCAGTGGTTATTGCAGTCACCCTGTACAGCAAAATCAATTGAATGACATGTGCTAATGCAATGGCGGCAGAAGGGAGCGCAAAATATAATGTAGCTGTGTTCTGGATGCCATCATCATCTTTCAACTCATAAAGAAACAGAACATTGGTGCCAGATAGGTCGAAACATTCAATGACTTCATAGATACACAAGAGGAAGAAGAATAGAAGAAAAATATTTGAAAAACCTTGCAGGTGAAAGAAGTGCTAAAGAAAGTTTCACAGACTGATGCAACATTGTACTGAAAGGTGAAAGAAGTGCTGGAGGTCAAGTTCAATCCAATGCCCAATTTTGATTATGAAAGGTAAATCATCAACAAAGCATGACAACGGGCTGGTGAAACAATGTATGAGTTTGTTGAGAGATTTGACGCACTTATTTAACATTGCAAGTTCTGTGCCTTACCGATGAAGAAGCCATCCGTCTCAGAATTATCAGTGGCTGCCTTTGAGATTCTTTTAGAAGGCCCATCATGATGAGCAAGGCAGTCATTCTAGAGACAATAATGATGACTGCAAGATCAGAGGAATGAGCAGAATGACAAGCTGTTGACATGGAAGCAGGGACAGCGCACAATGAATCAGTGTTGACCATGAAAACAAAGCACAAGCAACAAAGGGATGCACGTAAGTTGAGGTCGTCGAAGAAAACAAAACTATGGGGGTTATTACAACTTTGGAGGAGGTGTTAATCCATCCCAAAAGTGACGGTAAAGTGACGGATATTCCACCAGCCGTATTACGTGTCCATTATATCCTATGGAACTCGTAATACAGCTGGTGGTATATCCGTCACTTTACCGTCACTTTTGGGACGGATTAACACCTCTTCCAAAGTTGTAATAACCCCCTATGTGTCCGATGTGGATTGTCATTTCCCCATGAAGGTAAATGTTCAGTCTTAAGACAAATCCAAAGTGCTGTGGAAAAGAGAACCATTTCATAAATATGTGACAAGGTAAGGAAAAATCAAGTGTGTCAGGACAGAAAGAAATGATGGACGTGAGAACGTACCAGAAGCACTCTCATCATACCCACAAAATAATAAAGCAACATCACCTGTGACAAGTAGAGACCAAGCAAAATCAATTGTCATCAAGTTTGTCATACAAAGGTTCTTCAGTGTTGCTACTGAGTACCAGTGAAGACGATGGGTGCATGCTGATGTTGTCTACCAAAAGATGATGTACACATGTGGGGTTAGCTGCCTGTGAAGAAGAACGAAGTTCAAAAACAGCTCACCAAAAAAAGCGCCAAACTTCCTTTGGACACTGTCTCAGAATAACATTCAAGGTAAAAGGTCACCTCATATCCTTCGTCATTGACAGTGGGATGTTGATTAATATCGTGCCAGTGGAAAAATTGAACAGTCTCTTGCCTCACTCCTTCAGACACTAAGCTATTCACCTGGGCAGCTTCTTAACTGCTGGCCATTCACAGCAACAATGCAACACAAAAGGATGTCAGTATGATTCACTGTTCATTTCCTACAAGGAACCTTGTCTAGTGCATGTTTACTCAATTATGCCACAGCAGCTGATATGGGGTTAATGTGTCTCAATTACAACCTCCGCAAATCCTGTCATCATTTCATGGTTTGAGAAAACTCAAGAAAATGAAACTAAAGCTTCTTATCAAAGAAGACATTAGTTTGGTTGCTCAGAGGCACTGTCGAGTTGTTCTTCATCGGCAACAAGCTGCAGAGAAAGAGTTGGCAACACTTCCAAAACATGACATCATTGAACATTCCACAGACACCACGCCATGGGTTTTTCCCGTAGTAGTTGTACCAAAATAGGACAGTAATGGAGCAGTGTGCATTTGTATTAACATGCACCAGTCAAACAGAGCCATTGAAAGGGGGAGGTGCCCTGGTCCCCCATGCAACTGAAAGGAGCTAAAGTTTTTTTCCCATCTTGACTTAAGCAAAGGGTACCACTGACTTGAGTTAGAAGAGAACTGTAGATATATTACCACTTTTTATATGAATTTTGGGTGTTCAGATACAAGAGACTGAGGCCCTCATTATGACCCTGGCGGTGTTGCACCGCCAGGGCCAACGGGGGCGGGAGCACCGCCGACAGGCCGGCGGTGCTCCCTTGGGCATTCTGACCGCGGCGCTTTGGCCGCGGTCAGAAATGGAAAACCGGCGGTCTCCCGCCGGTTTTCCGTTGCCCATTTGAATCCCCCATGGCGGCGCAGCTCGCTGCGCCTCCATGGGGGATTCTGACACCCCCTACCGCCATCCTGTTCCTGGCGGGTCTCCCGCCAGGAACAGGATGGCGGTAGGGAGTGTCGCAGGGCCCCTGGGGGCCCCTGCAGTGCCCATGCCAATGGCATGGGCACTGCAGGGGCCCCCGTAAGAGGGCCCCGCTAGTATTTCACTGTCTGCATAGCAGACAGTGAAATACGCGACGGGTGCAGTAGCACCCGTCGCACCTTCCCACTCCGCCGGCTCGATTACGAGCCGGCTTCATGGTGGGAAGGTCGTTTTCCCCTGGGCTGGCGGGCGGCCTTTCGGCAGCCGCCCGTCAGCCCAGGGGAAAAGTCAAAATACCCGCCGCGGTCTTGCGACCGCGGTACGGTATTTTGACGGTGGGACTTTGGCGGGCGGCCTCCGCCGCCCGCCAATGTCCAAATGAGGGCCTGAGTTTTGGCTGCTGAGAGATTTCAGGATGTTATCCGCATAGTAATCCAGCTTGTTGCACATGGTTTCAATTTCAGTAATGACATACTGCTCTTTGGGACAACCCAGAAAGAACACAACAGATCCCTCGCTCAAGTGTGCCAGTTACTTGCTAATGCAGGTCTCATTGTAAATGCAGTGAAATGTAAATTGCAGAAAACCAAACTTAGGTTTTGTGGGCACATATTCTCTGTTGGGGGAATAACTCCAAATCCAGATGAGGTGCAAGCACTGGCATCCACATGCATCCCCCCCTAAGATGTTACAATGCTGAGATCCTTTGTAGGTATGGCCAGTTATTGCTCAAGATAAATTCGCAATTTTGCCACAGTGAACAGCCCATTGAGAGGCTTGACAAAGCGGAATGTTCCTTTTCAGTGATCATCTGACTGGGATCAGCGTTTCAAAGAAATAAAACATGCAATTGAGAATGCAACTGAAATGGCCTACTTTGAACCCAAGCTGCATAAGGAGGTCATGATAGATGCAAGCCTGGTGGGGCTGGGGTCACTCCTTGCTCAGCACAACGGCCATTAGAATGCTCCGTGGCACCTTGCAGCCTATGCCAGTCGAAGCCTGTCAGAAACAGAATGAGCCTACTCTGAAACAGAGAAGAAGAGTCTGGCCGTCGTGTGGACTTGTGAACATTTTCATGTATTCCACTTGGGAAACAATTTACTGTCATCATGGACCACCAGACGTTGATCACTATTTTTGGAAACCCAAAGGCTAAGATGCCTCCTCATATTGAAAGTTGGGAGTTGAGGCTGCAAGAGTACGACTATGAAATTGTACACAAACCAGTGAAGGATCAGAACCCAGCAGATTACTTTTCATGAGGGACACTACATTTTCCTAGTTTGACATCCAGGATGGCTGAAGAATATCTCAATTTTATTGTGAGGTCCAGCACACCAGTGGCTCTGTCTGTGGAGCAAATCATTGTTGCTAGAAACACAGTCAAAGAGATGACTGTTGTCAAAAAAACTCACTGAGACACAATAATGGAAAAGACACGCACAGCCTTTGGTTGATGATACTTAATTCCAAAAGATCAAAAACTTAAATGATAAGTTAGAGAACACATGAGAAGGCACAATACGGAGAGGCTTGAGAACCAACATACCTGATAGTCAAAGGCAACGGGTCATTGAGTTGGCCCATGAAGGACTGTAGGACGTTGGCTCTGTATATACTATCTCAAAGTGAGAGATAGTGTGCACAGAGTCCAAGGGTTCCCCTTAGAGGTTGATAGTGATAAAATAGATAATACTAATGCTCTATTTGTGGTAGTGTGGTCAAGCAGTAGGCTTATCAGAGGGTAGTGTTAAGCATTTTTTGTACACACACAGGCAATAAATGAGAACACACACTCAAACACTTAACTCCAAGTCAATGGGTTTTTATTTAGAAAAATATTATTTTCTTAATTTATTTTAGAACCACAAGATTCAGAATTCAAGTAAATACATAAATTGCAAGGTACTTGGCATAGGTAAGTATGGAACTTTGAAGTAAAACAGTAAGGTACACAGTTTTGGCAAAAAAGGCAATACGCTATTTCAACAGTAGACACTGCAAAAATCAACAGTTCCTGGGGGAGGTAAGTACAAGTTAGTTTAGCAGGTAAGTAAAGCAATTACAAGTTCAGTCTCTGGGTCATAGGCAGCCCACTGTTGGGGGTTCAAGTCAACCCCAAACACCCAGCACCAGCAACACAGGGCCGGTCGGGTGCAGAGGTCAAAGTGGGGCCAAAATAACATAGGTGCCTATGGAGACTAGGGGTGCTCTGGTTTCAGTCTGCTAGCAGGTAAGTGCCTGTGTCCTCGGGGAGCAAACCAGGGGGGTTTTGGCGAGTACTGGAGGGGTCACAAACAGGCACCCAAAATACACCCTCAGCGGCACAGGGGCAGCTGGGTGCAGTGTGCGAAGTAGGTGTCAGGTTTAGTATTGAAATTGTTGGAGGGACCTGGGGGTCACTCCGGCAATGCGGGCAGGGCACAGGGGGACTTCTCGGGCCAGCCACTGACCTTGCAATGATGAAGGCCACCTGCTGGTCACTCCTGCACTGGTAGTTGGTTTCTCTCGGGCCTGGGGGCTGCAGATGCAGTGCTTCTTCCAGGCGTAGGGTTCTTTGTTACTGTGAGGTCGTGATCAGGGGGGCCTCTGGATTCTCTCTGCAGGCGTCGTTGTGGGGGTGCAGGGAGGTCGTCTCAGGGTGTCCATGTTGTGGGAGTTGCCTGGGGTCCTTGCTGCAGTGTTGGTTTCTCTGGACACAAGCCGGGGGTATTGGGGGCAGAGTTTTGGGGACTCGCACTTGCAGAGGGAGGCTGGAGTCCCTTCAAAGATGGTTTCTTCTTTGTAGATTAGACAGAGCCACTGTCCATGGGAGTTTCTTGGTTCTTTGGGTTGCAGGACTGTCCTCTGATTCGGCAGAGGTCACTGGTCCTGCTCGATGCGTCGCTGTAACAGGTTCTTTGAGCCTGGAGACAGGCTGGTAGGGCTGGGGCCAAGTCAGTTGTTGTCTCTGTTGTCCCTGCAGGGCTTTCAGGTCAGAAGTCCTTCTTCTTTAGGTCATCAGAAAATCTGTTTTCCTGTGTTCAGGGTCACCTCTAAATACTAAATTTAGGGGTGTGTTTGGGGCTGGAGGGCAGTAGCCAATGGCTACTGTCCCTGAGGGTGGCTACACCCTCCTTGTGCCTCTTCCCTTTGTGGAGGGGGGAACATTCCTAATCCTATCAGGGTAAATCCTCCAAAACAAGATGGCGGATTTTCTTAGGAAGGGGTCACCTCAGCTCAGGTCACCTTAGGGGCTGTGCTGGCTGGAGGGTGACTCCTCCTTGGTTTTCTCATTATCTCCTCCGGACTTGCCGTCAAAAGTGGGAGCTGGGTCTGGGGAGTGGGCATCTCCACTAGCTGGAGTGCCCTGGGACACTGTAACACCAGGCTTGAGCCTTTGAGGCTTACCGCTAGGTGTTAGAGTTCCTGCAGGGAGAGGTGTAAAGCACCTCCACCCAGGACAGGCTTTGTTCCTGGTCACAGAGTGCACAAAGGCACTCACCTGATGTGGCCAGAAACCCATCTGGATGTGGCAGGCTGGCAGAAACTGGTCAGCCTAGCACTAGTAGTTGGGCTGTCATGCAGGGGGGCATCTCTAAGATGCCCTCTGTGTGCATTTCTGAATAAATTCCACACTGGCATGATTGTGGATTTATTGTGCTGAGAAGTTTGATACCAAACTTCCCAGTATTCAGTATAGCCATTATGGAACTGTGGAGTTTGTGTTTGACAAACTCCCAGACCATGTACTCTTTATGACTACCCTGCACTTACAATGTCTAAGAATTGGCTTAGAAACTGTAGGGGCATAGTGCTCATGCAGCTATGCTCTCACCTGTGGTATAGTGCACCTTGCCTTAGGGCTGTAAGGCCTGCTAGAGGGGTGACTTACCTATGTCACAGGCAGTGGGTTGAGGGCATGGCACCCTGAGGGGAGTGCCATGTCGACTTAGTCTTTTTCTCCCCACCAGCACACACAAGCTGTAAATCAGTGTGCATGTGCTGAGTGAGAGCTCCCCAGGGTGGCATAATACATGTTGCAGCCCTTAGAGACCTTCCCTGGCCAAAGGGCCCTTGGTACCAGGGGTACCATTTACACAGGACTTATCTGTGTGCCAGGGCTGTGCCAATTGTGGCGACAAAGGTTCAGTTTTGGGGAAAGAACACTTGTGTTTGGGCCTGGTTAGCAGGATTGCAGAATACTTTCAATCATAACTAGCATCAACAAAAGGCAAAAAGTTAGGGGATAACCCTGCCAACAGTGGTATTTTCCAACAAGGACACTGTGGCATTGTAGCCACAAAAAAAGAGCGTTGAGAGATAGAGTGTGGTTCCCTCCACTCGATGATTCAGTCGAAAATGAATTGAAAGCATGCCACATATGCCATCTCATGTCCCCCAAGGTGATGCATCACCCAGTGACTATGTCTGATCTTCCTGCGCATGTTCGGGAGACAGTTGCAGTTGACTTCTTCGGCCAATTAGGAGATGGGCAGCATCTCATGGTAGTCATAGACGAATGTTCCCATTTTATTTTGGTGAAAACACTGCCTCAACAACTCATGATAAGGTCATAAAAAAGGCTTGATGACATCTTTGCAACTTGGGGTATCCCCAAGAACCTCATTTCCAATAATATCCCACCTTTCAACAGCAAAGAGTTTCTTGTATGACTCAATGTCAAACAGCAAAAGAGTATATCCTTCTGGTGCCAAGTCAATGGCATAGTTGAAAGGTTTATGGGCACCCTCAAGAGGGTAATCCAATAAGTGTTCATGGAAAGAATCGATTTGAGCCAAGCTATGTGCCAGGTCCTCCAGGACTATTGCTCAATTCCTCACTCTACTACGGGTGAGAGCCTCGCTACCTTGTTGTTTGGGAGCGCCATCAGACAAATTATAGGTTGTGGCGTGCAAGGGACATATGGTGACAGCACATCATCCTGGGAAGTTCATCACTCAGGACACATCACACTTTAAACACCTACCTCAACACTCATCAGTTCCTGCAACTACAGTAGAGGCAACCACACCCGCAGGCCCAGCTCCTGAGCCTGTGTTGCCATTGCCTGATACAGGTGGATCTTGGTCACCTCGAATCACCCAAGCCGGCAGATAAGTGTGGGCTCCTTGCAGACTGATAAGATGTGATTTCAAATGATGCCTGACACCTTTTATTTAACAAAGGGGGAGATATAGCATATTTATGCTATATGCACTAGTACCCTTGGGGTTCTGGGCAGACTCTGAACAAGACCTACGTGATATGCGGGGGAGGTGTCAGTGTGTCGGTCTGGGAAGTATGACATAATGAGCAGTGTGTGAATGGATGTAGGGGAAAAAAGACATCCTCAACCGCAGCTCCCGTCTGTGACACAGTCTACCTACCAGCTCCAAGGCTGGGGAAGACACTACACCTAGTAGTCGAAAGACAATAAGGTTTTTTTTTTATTTGGAGACACAGGCCCCCATTATGAGTCTGATGGTCTGAGCACCATATTTTAACTGTGGCGGTTGTGCCGCAGTAGGACCGTCAGCTCCCCCATGAACAGAGATCCCGGTAGTCTGGTGGTTGTGGCAGTCCTAATCCACCAGGGCATCACTGCAAGCAGCACTGCACTGGGGATTACGATTTAGTTCTCATCCAGACATTTCATGGCGGTAGCACTGCCATGAAAGGCTGCAGAAGAACGGGTGCAGGGGTCCCCCTCCCCAACACCATTGCAATGTTCACAATGCTGTAGGCTGTTTCCTGCTAGGCCAGGGGAGTAAAATCAGGTTTCCGCCCGCTTACCTAGTGGAAAACTCTGAATGGGCCCGGCGGAAGTTTGCAGCATTCTGCCGAACTCATAATCAGGCCCACAGTGTCACTTTCATACTTGTATTTAACATATTTTTTGTTTAATTTACTGAGCTTACTGGCAGTAACCAAAGCTTAATTTGGTAGTTTTGTGGAAATTTATTGAGATAAATGTTTGCTGGAATTTTTACTCCTGAAGTTGTTATTTCTGTCCAGATCAAGTTGTTGAGCGTTTGCTCTTAAGATAATTTGAAGCACATTCTTAGGTAGACTGCTTGTGGCCCTAAATGAGCAAATTTTAATTGAGAAACATTTTGGCAAGCACAGGAGATGCCTATAGATGTTACAAATGATCGTGTCCAGTAAGTTTACTTCCTTTTCAAGTAATATCTCACGCCAATACATGATCGTAGGCAGATATTTTACTTTCATTATTCTTAAAATGGAATCTAGTGATGGACCCCAAAAGTTATTAATTCTTAATGAGGGTTAAAAAAAAGCCATCTCTAGAGGATGAGTTTTAGATTCTAAAAGCGTGCCCTAGGCCAGAAAATGACAGTGAATATCAAATATAATTCCAAGGTGATTGCACTCTGGTTGTTTGGCAATTTGATTCCATTTCGTTGCTCTGAGTCACGTTGTTTTACCATTATGGCAAAAAAAAATTGCCTTTGTCGTATATAGATTAATTTCTACCTCATTGGTTTGGATGTAGTCGGCTAGAGTGATCAATAGTCTTTGAACACAGTTTGAGTTTTACGAAGCAGAACTACAACTTCAGCATATAATATACGCAATGGCTGTTTTACTTTGTGCTAATTGTATTCATGGCTAAAGGTAGGTCGGAACTGTATAAAATAATAAATAGTGGCTACAGGACACAACCCCTAAATATATTACAAAGTATATATTTTTGCCGACACCGTCCTGCCATCTCCAATTTTGACATGCAGCTAAGTGTATGTTTTGAGTAATTGGAGGTGTTTAAAAAGTTTGATGGATTTCCCAAATGGGTCATCTTTACCCATAGTGCTCCGCTTAGGACTTTATCAGATACAGATTCAAAGTACGCAAAACAGGCAAATCACAGGGAATGGCTTGCTAAGACATCCCCAATAATTAGAGACACAGTCCATAAAGTCTGACGTCGCTCCCATGCCTTGGCATAACCTACTCCTTTATCGGGACTAGCGTCTGGTCCCTTGTCCAACCACCTACATCGAAAATATTTCAATGAAATTAATCAGTAGTTCCCCCTGTTCTGATTTTTATGTGAGAAGTCTTCCCTCTGTGAGTAGGGTATTTGCTCTGTATTCAGGCAATAATTATATAATGTTATTTAGATGTATTAGTTTCCCAGACCAAAATTCTATATTGGATTTGAAAAGAGCTTCCGGGAGTCTGCTTGACCCTGGGCGCTCCACTTAAGTGGCACTTGTTTGTTGGATTTGGAAAATGATGTAAAATAGTGATTTTTTAATGTCTCCTTTAAAGATATGTCATTGTTGACATCCCTTTGAGCTTGATGCTCAAGCTGAATAACTTCTGAGTGTTTCATCGATATCAGTCAGATGTGGTTTCACCTATGTGTTTTGTTCTGCTGTTCTTGCTTTGTCGCTAAATTGTGTTTTTAAATCACTGGCTCAGATTCTGAGTCTGGCAGTCCTAGGACTGCCAGATTCCCGGTGGCGGTCTGATGACTGCCAAAGCGGTGGCCCGACCGCTTTGGCGGTGGTCAGACCTTTACATTATGACCGTGGCGGTTCGGCCACGCTCGGACCATCAGCACTGCCAGTTTCCCTCCACTGGAGGGACTGGAGGTGCTGGCAGTCCTAATCCCCAGAGCAGCAATCATCTCAGGGGTGCTGGTAAACCAGTCATTCCTAGATCCTAACGGTCTCGTTGCAATTCTCCTCTTAGAGTCTGCAGTAGGAAATGTCTGTAATTGTCTCCACTGACATTTAGACATTGTACCATTCTATTAAAGACTCTTTTATAATTTTGCGGTTGTAGTATTAGGCTATTTGCTTTTTTTAATACAGGTAATTAGATTTGTTAATGTAATAGCCTATAGGTAAACTTTAGTAAATGGAGACTTACTAAAGTGCAATCTAAAATGGAGTTGGTCTTTACTACGATGTGAGTACAAGCAGCTGGTTGGTCTTCTTTAAATTTTCTATTTAACAGTCTTGTTCCTGCCACAGACATAATTTAGGGGTCGCTAGGGGTCGCCACTGCGACCCCACTCTTGCCCCTTGCAACTCCTAACACTGCCTTTGCGACCCCTGGTTTCAGAAGTGGAAGTCAGTTCCATGAACACAGTACCAGCTCATATTTTACAAGAAATGGTTTAAATGTATGTTGCTTGTGTGAGAGTGTTAATTTTCTAATATGTTTATTAATGATTTTGTTATGCTAAATGTATAATGAATTAAGGTGTAAAACGGGTGACTTTTTAAAATGGTCGCCACATTTTATTTCTGTTCCTAAATGAGCAAAATTCTGACTAAATGTTGTGGCTTTTTTTGGCTGTTTGTGGGATTGATTTATGGCCTGCTGGGCTGGTTTTTATGTTGATTTTCCTTATATTAAAGCAAACATTGCCTGAGGCAAGCTCAATTACAATCAATCTTGCACACCTTATAGCACACTTACACAGTGTGTCTTTACAAGTTCAAAACGGTCCCACATAGCAAATAAAGACCACTTTTTAGATTTCTAAAACACTAATGGGGGCCATTTTATTTTGATGCCCGGTCTAATTACTAACACAGTCCTACCCTGGTTAATAAGTTGTGGGCTATTTCAAACTGTGGTTGAGATGAGACATTGCCCTCATTGGCGGTAAGTACCACTTACCGCCATGCTGACTGCTGCCAACATACCGCCACCACCGCGGATCACTGCTAGCCATATTACGACACACGAATAGCAATCCGTCACTATACAGCCACACACACAAGTCCGCCAGCCCAAAGGTCGGTGATAAACTGGAAGTAGCAAAACCCAGACCGTTACGCCAACAGAACTACACCCACATCATTATGACCCACGAATCACTGTGGCGGACATTCAATGGCGGTAAACCATTGGCGTTACATACTGCAACGCTCAAAATACACACACATACAAAACTACACCACATTGGACAATTCAAACTACACACACCTGACACACATACACACACCACACCCACATACCCACACCACTATAAAACACACACCCACATTACCCACAACCCTTTATGACTACAAAAAAGTGCCACAAGAGAGATAGCAAGACCACAGACAAGACCACAGCCACACACCACCATCACCTGTACACCATCCACGCACCTTACATCACACACCCCAACACATCACCCCACACACCCACACCACTCACACTACACCCATGGCACCACAACGACACCCCAGATTCTCTCTGAGGAAGAACTGAGGGTCATGGTGGAGGAAATCATCCGGGTAGAGGTACAACTATTCGGATCACAGGTGCAGCAGACATTCATTGCTAGGAAGATGGAACAATGGTGGAGAATCGTGGACAGGGTAAACGCTGTGGGACAACACCCCAGAACCAGGGACACCATCAGGAAGAGGTGGAACGACCTACGGGGCAAGGTGCATTCCACAGCAGCAAGACACCAAATAGCTGTATGGAGGACTAGCGGTGGACCCCCGCCTCCTCCCCCACAACTAACAACATGGGAGGAGCAAGTCTTGGCAAGCATGCATCCTGAGGGGCTGGCAGGAGTAGGAGGAGGACTGGACTCTGGTAAGTCAAATCTCTATTACTATCACCCCCCTACCTGCATGCCATCACAAACCCACACTCCCATCACTCCACCACCTCCTACACACCCCACCATTACAACCCACCCCTGCCAATACCAAGCCCTGCATGCAACACCAATGCTTGGACTCCCATCACAGACCTGCATGGACACTTATCACTAAAGCATGCACACTAGACGGAAACAGCAAGCCCACCAAATAACTACTCACACAAGGCAAAGCTGCCAGGGCAATAACAACCTTAGAGGGCAACACACCCATGCACAAGATGTCACATGCAGAAACAATTACACTGCATTTACATCCACACAGGTCCCCCAACCAATGTCACAGGAGAGGAGGTGCCAGCAACATCCAGTCCCCATCCCCCAGAACAGGCCCACAGTGATGACAGCAGCTTTGGACGCCTGGATCTGGATGACCAACCTGGCCCATCAGGGATCGTCCAACAGTCAGTTACCCAGGCACAGTCCCATAGCGCCACAGAGCCTCCTCCCTCAGAAAACACCACCACAGTACCCACCCAGCGGGCCCATACCTCTGTCCCAAAGACACGTCAATCAGCAGTGTGTCCACCACTACATGGACCCCAGGGCACCCGCAAACACAGGATGATCAGGGACCTGGGGTCAGTGGCACTGGGCACACAGTTCAGGGGAAAGAGGCACAGGACACCAGGGAAGCTGGGAGGACTGCTGTGCAAAAGGGGGAGGACAGGCCCAGGGAACCGACTTTCCAGGAGGCACACACCAAGATCCTGGGAGCATACTACCATTCCCAGGAGACAATGGGCCAGATACTGGACAAGTTACAGGAGAACCAGCAGCTGCAGGAGGGACAGTACCTGGGGATCAGGGAGGACTTGAAGTCCATCAACACTACATTGGTCTCCATTACAGGGGTGCTGGCATACATGGCCAACACTATGAGAGAGGCAGTGGCACACCACCGGGCCCCTAACACTAACCAAACCGATGAACAGCCCTCCACCTCCGCTGCCGCTAGTGGACAGGAGGCCCCGCCATAGGACCAACAGACCACCAGCACCCCTCCCCTTGCAGATGGAGAACCACCCCACAAACGGTCCCTGTGATCCAGGCAGAAGCCAGAGACTATTGCCAAGACCCTCGCCAGGAAATAAGACTCTCCTGATTGTCGCCCTTGTGTCCCACCCTGTCACCCTGTCACCCTGTCCACCTTGAACTGCCATTGCTCCACTTCCTATGCTTATTAGCACTTAAATAAAAACCATTTGAAAAATAATACATGTATGGAGTCTGTCAAATGATTGAACTATGTATTTGTTTAACAAGGTCTAAACACTGCAATACAACTGTACAGTAATGTATACATAGGAATGACCTGTAGTTGGCTGCAGTGAACACACCAGGAGCGATAGTGGGGCACAAATATCTGCAGGTGGAGATGCCAAAGGGTACAGTTAGTGGCCATAGAAGTGGGAATATCAGCCTGCCAGTGACAATGTCAAACACAAAACAGTCATTTAAATTTGAAGTTACACTGTCTTACCTGTGCGTCATTGGAAGTATTGTCGACTTATTGCACTTCTGTTGTTCTAATCCTCATCCTCTGCCACCTCATCTTCACTGTCCACAGAGTCCATTGCCGCCACACGGCATCTTCAGCCTCCTCCTCCTGCAGAAAAGGCACTTGGCGACGGAAAGCAGGGTTGTGCAACATACAGCATACACGATAATCTGGCAAACCTTCTTGGGTGAGTAGCACAGGGAACCACCTGTCAGATGGAGGCAACAAAACCTAGCCTTCAGAAGGCCAAATGTCCTCTCTATGATTCTTCTTGTTCACCCATGTGCCTCATTGTAACGCTCCTCTGCCCTTCTCCTTGCATTCCTCACAGGGGTCAGTAGCCATGAGAGGTTGGGGTAACCAGAGTCACCTGCAAATATCGAGGGACAACTGTTAGCTACACACGTACCCTTAGGGCCCACACCATACCCATACACCAACATCCACTGGGTGGGAAAGAGGGCTCACCTATTAGCCACACCCTGTGCCTCTGGAGTTGAGCCATTGCATATGGGATGCTGCTATTCCTCAGGATAAAGGCATCATGCACAGACCCAGGATACTTAGCATTGACATGGGAGATATACTGGTCCGCCAGGCACACTATCTGCACATTCATAGAGTGAAAGCTGTTTTGATTTCTGAACACGTGTTCATTGCTCCGGGGGGACACAAATGCAATATGTGTACCATCAATAGCCCAAATAATGTTGGGGATATGTCCCATTGCATAGAAATCTGCTTTCACTGTGGCCACATCCTCCACCTGGGGGAAAATGATGTAGCTGTGCATGTGTTTAATAAGGGCAGACAACACTGTGGTCAGCACTATTGATATTCCTGCTGCCAAGCCCACTGTCACTTTGAAAGAGCCAGTTGCTAAGAAATGGAGCACTGATAGCACTTGCACAAGAGGGGGGATCCCGGTGGGGTGACGGATAGCAGATATCAGGTCAGGCTCTAATTGGGCACACAGCTCTGTTATTGTGGCCCTGTCCAGCCCATAGGTGAGGATAATGTGCCTGTCCTCTATTGTTGCCAAGTCCACCAGTGGCCTGTACACGGGGGGATGTCTCCATCTCCTATTCATCAGCAGCGGTTGCAATCTAGGGGGCAAAACGGTGAGCAGATGGTCAGTATACCCATATTTCCAAACACTACACTTCATTGCATGTTGTGACTGTAACAGTATATTGTTGGAGAGGCTCAAATGGTGTTTATGTATAATGTGACGCAGTTAGGTGCCATTGCCTGCCCCCCCCCCCACTGAAATGGTGTCCGCCTGTCCTGTTAGAATGGACATGTTGAAATGAGGTAATTCCGCAGACGTTGTGCGCCGTTGCGGGACGCAGTTGAAAACCTCCATGCAACTCCTCATTGGTTAACATTGGGCCCTATGTGTCACAGTGGCCAATGGTGATGTACGCTGGCGGTGGCAGTACACACCGCCACGGACGTGACAGCCATTTTCTATCTGTTCACTCACTTGCTACCTGACCTTCGACAGAAGAGGACCTACACTGCATGTGCTGCTGTGACTTGTGTCTGGAACCTACTATGGCTTGTTTCACTGGGGAAAGGGCTCCTGACTTCACCGTGGCAGAGTTGTAGCGACTGGTGGATGGGGTCCTACCTCAGTACCGAATGCTGTATGGGCCTCCAGACCAACAGGTGAGTACACTGTGAGCACGATGCATGGGGCATGAATGCAAGGAGTGGTGTGTGTGAAGGCCTTGTGTAAGGGGGTGGTTGGTGGAAGGGCACTGGGCAGCGTGTTGCATGTATGGTGGGCCATGTCTGTGCGTAAGGGGGTGTGAGGTCTAATGTGGGCCATGATTGTAACAGGCAGGATGGTCTGACTGATACCTTTTCCTATGTATATTTCTCTGCAGGTGAGCGCCCATCAGAAAAGGGTATATGGCGTGCCATCGCCAAGGACGTGTGGACCCTGGAGGTCTACGGCAGGTGGAGCACCCACTGTCGGAAACGGTGGGAGAACCTGAGATGCTGGGCACGGAAGACGGCAGATGCCCAGCTGGGATGGCCTCCCAACGAGGAAGGGGTGCCCGTCAAACCCTGACCCCCCTGATGGCCCGCATACTGGTGGTGGCCTATCCGGAGCTGGATGGGTGCTTTGGGGCATCACAGCAGCCACAAGGCGGTGAGTACAGTGCCCCAATTACTACTTGCGCTTGGTGGGGTGGCCTCCATGTGGGATATGTGGGCCTGTGGGTGCCCCTAGGCCTGCCTGGATATTGCAGGGTAGGTACCATGTTGGGCAGGGTCCTAATGTAAAATACCTCCAACCAAGCTAGTAGGCATCCACTACTGGGCAGGGGTCTGTGGGTCTCAAGTATGCTGCAATTGGTGTTAGGTGTCCCTTTCCATGGGCTGGTGACAAGCATTTTGACTGGTAGTGCATTGCCTAGTGCGTAGGGCTGTTCCCTGTGTGAGTGTGCTGTGTACACCAACGGTGGTGTTGTGGCCGCCATTGACCAAGTGTATCCTTTGTCTCTCCCCCCTTTTTGTTTTGTCACCCTGTCCTTATGTGTATTAGCATCATCTGGCGGAGGAGCAGAGGCACCGGCAACGGGGAGAGCTGCATCCCACAGGGCCCAAGAGGCCGAATCCACTGACGGTGAGGCCACCAGTGGGACGGAGGGCGAGGGGAGCACCACGGCGGAGACGGAGGGGACAGTTCAGACAGTGATACCTCCTCCAATGAAAGCTCCCTAGTGGTGGCGGACACCTCTGTGCCCCCCCACTACAGATACAGCTGCCATCCTCCGTACCAGCACCACACTCCCAGAAGCCCCTCAGCGTGTTTCCCATGCCCGCTAACCCAGGAGGGTGGGCATCTCCTTCACCTTAGGCACCTCAGGCCCTGCCCTAGTTAGCCCTGCTGCCCTGAGTGAGAAGGCTATTGACCTATTGAGATCCATCTCTGTTGCACAGTCAACCACTGTGAATGCCATGCAGAGGCTGGTAGCCCATTTGCAACAGACTAATGCATTCCTGGAGGGCATTCACTTTGGCATGGCGGCCCAACAGAGATCAATCCAGGCTCTGGCCTCCTCCCTTGATGGCAGCCATTGTCCCTGTTTCTAGCCTTCTCCCTCCAACTTCCTCTACACAATCCCATTCCCCTCAACCCCAGCCTATCCCAAGCACACAGGCAGACCAGCATGCACACAAGACAACACACAGGAGTGGTTCAGGCAAACACAAGCACCACACATCACCCCATAGGCACGCACACAAACACCATCCAGAATCAGACATACCAGCATCCACTGCCTCCACTGTGTCCCCCTCCTCCTCATCATCCAGTAGCGTCTACACTCACACCTGCATGCACTACATCCTCATCCACTACCACCATCACACCTATCACTACACGCCCATCACTGGCAGTCACCACCCCCACGACCATGCACACATCCCCTGTGTCCTCTCCCACTGTGTCTGTGCCCCCTCCTCCCAAAGTACATAGACGGAAGCACTCAAACACCAAACAGCCATCCACCTCACAACTGCATCCAGCCCATGCACCTGCACCCAAAATCAGCAGACACCTCCTACAACCACTTCCTCTTCCTCCACTCATAAACCATCACCATCTTCCTGCCCCAATGTCCCTAAGAGGCTTTTCCTCTCCACCGTTGACCTCTTCCCTACCACTACCCCCGTCCTTCACATGGGGCCAGGGTGGTCAGAACCCAGGCGAGCACCTCAGCCACCCATTCCATGGCCACAGCAGTGTCAACAGCTACTGCAGGTGGGAGAGGATCTGGGCACCAGGCAGCCACACTCAAATGGTGCCTGCACATGCAGCATCTAGGAAGGTCAAGGAGGCACCACCAGATGCTTCTAAGAAGGGCAAGGAGGTACCCAAAACTGCTACAGGGAAGGGCAAGGAGGCACCCCCAGCTGCTACACAGAAGGGCAAGGGCCAATCCCCGGCTGCTGACAGGAAGGGCAATGGACCTGCACCAGCAGGCAAAAAGGACAAGAGGCCCAGGGCTGGGACTCATTCGGAGCCCTCACCAACAACCATGGTGGTTCAGCCATCCGAGGATGCAGGGGAAGGGCTGGAGCCTCCCCACACCACTGCCAGCACCACCACCAGCACCATCTCCAGCACCGCCGCCAGCACCACTGCCAGCACCACTGCCAGCAGCAGCAGCCCAGTGGGCAGCCATCCGAGGCTGCAGGGGAAGGGCTGGAGCCTCCCTCCACCGCCACCAGCACTGCCACCAGCACCACTGCATGCAGCAGCAGCCCCAGAGGGCAGCTGTCTGAGGCTGCATGGGAAGGGATGGAGCATCCCCCCACCAGCACCACCACCAGCACCACTGCCAGCAGCAGCAGCCCCAGTGGACAGCTGTCCAAGGCTGCAAGGGAAGGTCTGGAGCCTCCCCCTGCGACTGCCAGCTCCACAAGCAGCACCGCCACTGCCACCACTGAGCAGCCTTCACCGCCGGCGGGCGGTGTGTAGTCCTGCATCAGTGGGCTGATGTGCGGCCTGGCCCCTGCAAATCCTGTGGGTCTGACACCCAGATGAGAGACTGTGACCTTGCACTCCCCAAGATCTGCATCATTGGGCACAATGCCCCCTCCAGAACCAGTGGAGATGCCATCCACTCACCCAATCCTTCCCAGGATGAAGCACACGGGGCACAATGCCCCCTCCATAACCAGTGGAAGAAGCCATCCACTAGAGAAACTGTGACCTTGCACTTCTCAGGACCTAGCAGTGGGCAAACCACCCACTTTAGAGACTGTGACCTTGCACTCCCCAGGACCAAGCAGTGGGCAAACTACCCACTTGAGAGACTGTGGCCTTGCACTCCCTAGGACCAAGCAGTAGGCAACCCACCCACTTGAGAGGCTGTGGCCTTGCACTCCCTAGGACCAAGCAGTGGACAAACCACCCACTTGAGAGACTGTGGCCTTGCACTCCCCAGGACAGAGTGATTGGCATGTTGCCCCCTCCAGGACCAGTGGTGTTGTACCATCTTCCGGCTGAGGTGCCCCCCAGCCCCTGTCTCCCTGAGGTGCCTGTGTATTTTCGACCTGATGCCCCTGCAGTGTTCTCTCCATGTTGTTGCAGGAGTAATGTGGGGCCTTGGCCTATGTGATGTGGCCCTGTGGCCCATGGACATTGAGGACTGGACAGTGTCCCTACATTTGTAAATATGTATATACATTTGGATTTTGATGCACTTATTCATAGTATTTTTTCATATTACACTCATTTTCTTTAAATAATTTTGTCCTTGCTTTATTCCTGAGGAGTACGGGGGCGTATGTAATATTACTGCATCTGGTTGTGTGTATGGTGTTGGGGGTGGGTGTGTTGCGTGTTGCATGTGTGTGTCACTCTCTTTTTCCTCCCCCCTCCCTTCAGTGCTAGGCGGCAGTGCTCACCGTGGTCATCTTCGCCAATGTTGATGTTCATAATGCAGCAGAAGGTAGACGAGCATTGGGAATATGTGCAACTCAGGCTCCATGGCGTCGTGGTTGTTCCCTCAGTCTCCACAGGTGAGTCTTTTGACTTCTGAGATCTGTTTCCACCAGGCTTTTGATTTCGTTGGTACCGCCTCGGAAAAGGTGGCGGATAGGCCTGTCATAATAGAGTGGGCGGTACATTGTCTTCCATCTAGCTGTTGGTAGTTACCGCCACGTGCTTGTTGATTCCGCTGTGGCGGTCGGTGTAGGAAAGTACCATCTTGCCTGGGATGTTACCCCCATTTTTACTTGTGTGTCAGTTTGGTTTTGCTAGCCAGGACCTCAGTGCTCATAGTTTGTGGCCTAAATGTGTTCCTTGTGTGGTGCCTAACTGTGTCACTGATGCTCCGCTAACCAGAACCTGAGTGCTTATGCTCTCTCTGTCTTTAAAATTGTCACTGCTGGCTAGTGACCATTTTTACCAGTTCTGGACACATTGGAACACCCTTATAATTCCCTAGTATGTGATACCTAGGTACTCAGGGTATTGGGGTTCCAGGAGATCCCTATGGGCTGCAACATTTCCTTTGCCACCCATAGGGAGCTCAGACAATTCTTACACAGGACTGCCACTGCAGCGTGATTGAAATAACGTCCATGTTATTTCACAGCCATTTTACACTGCACTTAAGTAACTTATAAGTCACCTATATGTCTAACCCTCATCTAGTGAAGGTTAGGTGTGAGGGCACCCTGGCACTAGCCAAGGTGCCCCCACATAGTTCAGGGCAATTTCCCCAGACTTTGTGAGTGCAGGGACACCATTACACACGTGCACTACATATAGGTTAATACCTATATGTAGCTTCACAATGGTAACCGCGAATATGGCCATTTAACATGTCTAAGATCATGGAATTGTCCCCCCATGCCAAATCTGGTATTGGGGTGCCAATCCCATACATCCCGGGGCCTCCAGCATGGATCCCGGGTACTGCCAAACTAGCTCTCTGGGGATTTCACTGCAGCTACCGCTGCTGCCAACCCACAGACAGGCTTCTGCCCTCCTGGGGTCTTGACAGCCCAGTCCCAGGAAGGCAGAACAAAGGATTTCCTCTGAGAGATGGTGTTACACCCTCTCCCTTTGGAAATAGGTGTTAAGGGCTTGAGAGGAGTAGCCTCTCCTGGCCTCTGGGAATGCTTTGAAGGGCACAGATGGTGCCCTCTTTGCATAAACCAGTCTACACTGGTTCAGGGATCCCCCAGCCCCTGCTTTGGCGTGAAACTGGACAAAGGAAAGGGGAATGACCACTCCCCTGTCCATCACCACCCCAGGGGTGGTGCCCAGAGCTCCTCCAGTGTGTCCCAAACCTCTGCCATCTTGAATGCAGAGGTGTGAGGGCACAATGGATGCCTCTGAGGGGCCAGTACCAGCAGGTGATGTCAGAGACCCCTCCTGATAGGTGCTTACCTGACTATGTGGCCAATCCTCCTCTGAGGACTATTTAGGGTCTCTCCTGTGGGTTTCTCATCAGATAACGAATGCAAGAGCTCACCAGAGTTCCTCTACATCTCCCTCTTCAACTTCTGCCAAGGATCGACTGCTGACTGCTCCAGGGCGCCTGCAAAACCACAACAAAGTAGCAAGATGACTACCAGCAACATTGTAGCGCCTAATCCTGCCGGCTTTATCAACTGTTCGCTGGTGGTGCATTCTCTGAGGGCCTTCACCCTGCACTGGAAGCCAAGAACAAATCTCCCATGGGTCGATGGAATCTTCCCCCTGCTAATACTTGCACCAAATTTCTGCATCACCGGTCCTCTGGGTCCCCTCTCATCTTGACGAGCGTGGTCCCTGGAACACAGGAGCTGGATTCAAGTGACCCTGACAGTCCAATGGTCCATCTGTCCAAATTTGTTGGAGGTAACTCCTTGCCTCCCCATGCCAGACAGTAATCCTGTGTACTGCGTGAACTGCAGCTGCTAGGGCTTCTGTGCACTTTTGCAATGAATCCTTCATGCACAGCATAGCCCAGGTCACCAGTACTCCCTCCTGCATTGCTCAACTCGCTGAGTTGACCACCGGCTTCGTGGGACCCTCCTTTGAAGTTTTTAGATGACCGCTGTGCTCAGATTTCTTGAACCCCTGTTCAAGGGCTTCTGCGGGTGCGGTCTGCTTCTGTGTGGGCTCCCTGTGTTGCTGAGTGCCTCCTCTATCTCCTCCTCCAAGGGGCGACCTCCTGGTCCTTCCTGGTCCCGGGCAGCACCCATTTTCTTTAACCGCAATCTTTGCAGCTAGCAAGGCTTGTTTGTGGACTTTCTGCATGGAAAAAACTCTGCATCCTCCAGCAAGCCGTAGGACATCTTCTGTGTAAAGGAGAAGTTCCTTGCATATTCCGTTGTTGCAGAATCTTCATCTTCTTCCACCCGGAGGCAGCAATTTTGCACCTTCTTCCGGGTTTAGTGAACTCCTGCCCCCCCAGGACACTTTCGTGACTCTTGAACTTGGTTCCCTTCCTTTACAGGTCCTCAGGACCAGGAATCCATCTTCAGTGCTTTGCAGTCAGTTGTTGTCCTTGCAGAATCTCCTTTCACGACTTTGGTGTGTTTCTGGGGAAGTAGGGCAACTTTACTCCTACTTTTCATGGTCTTAGGGTGGGGTATCTTGGACAACCTTAGTGTTTTCTTACACTCCCAGTGACCCTCTACACACTACACTAGGCCTGGGGTCCCTAAGTGGTTCTCATTCCACTTTCTTAGTATATGGTTTGTGTTGCCCCTAGGCCTATTGCATCCTATTGTATTATACAGTGTTTGCATTACTTTTCTAACTGTTTACTTACCTGATTTTGGTCTGTGTGTATATTTTGTGTATTTTACTTACCTCCTAACGGAGTATATCCTCTGCGATATTTTTGGCACGTTGCCACTAAAATAAAGTACCTTTATTTTTAGTAACTCTGAGTATTGTGATTCTTATGATATAGTGCTATATGATATAAGTGGTATAGTAGGAGCTTTGCGTATCTCCTAGTTCAGCCTAAGCTGCTCTGCTATAGCTACCTCTATTAGCCTAAGCTGCTAGAACACTACCAATCTACTAATAAGGGATACCTGGAACTGGCACAAGGTGTAAGTACCATCAGGTACTCACTATAAGCCAGGTCAGCCTCCTACAGTCGGTGTGTTAAAGTGGCTGTTTGTCTGAGCAGTTTCCGCCGTGGTCATAATTCCATTTTTTTTACTGCCGGCCTGTTGTGGGTATTACCGCTGCTTTAACACCGACCGCCAGGGTTGTAATGAGGGCCATTGACTACGAGCCCACAACTGATATATCCTTTATTTGCTTCTGTAATTGGATAATTGTGATGTTGAATGTAGCCTATCAATGTAATAGATTGTATACTTTAAGTCTCCTGTAATAATATAGAATTGCCTCCAGTAGGTTATCATTTTTGGATTTTGACTAATTCTTGTTAAGTTCCCTTCATTCCAAAAGCAGACTTAGGGGGTTATTACAACTTTGGAGGAGGTGTTAATCCGTCCCAAAAGTGACGGTAAAGTGACGGATATACCACCATCCGTATTACGAGTCCATTTAATCCTATGGAACTCGTAATACGGCTATTGGTATATCCGTCACTTTACCGTCACTTTTGGGACGGATTAACACCTCCTCCAAAGTTGGAATAACCCCCTCAGTGTTTAGAAAAATATATATTTATCTGGTAAGATGCAGGTCAAAACGATCAAGATGTAATAAGTATACATTGAGATATCATTGTAAAAATGATAATAAGTGTATTTAGTCTTTAAAAAGCAGCAAGTGTCTCTTGCAAGCACAAAGTACCTGGTTTGCGTACAAATTCTCCGCAAGGAACTATTTTAGGAGATGCCTCCAAAATTGTAATAACCCCCTTAAAGTTCTGGAAGTTGTTTTAGCTGAAATGTGATCAATCCCCTTATTCAGTTGATGCATGTAGACACTAGTGCAATCTTCCTCTGGTGGACTTTGTTGCTCTTTCGTATTACAGTATCTTCCTTACCTTTGTTGTTGAAAATGCATAGATTTAATATTTTGACCTTGTGGGGGTCATTCTGACCCTGGCGGTAAAATCCACCAGGGCCAACTACCGCGGGAGCACCGCCAACAGGCTGGCGGTGCTCCCATGGGCATTCTGACCGCGGCGGTACAGCCGCGGTCAGAAACGGAAAACCGGCGGTGTACCGCCGGTTTCCCGCTGCCCTGGGGAATCGCCGCCATGGAGATTCCGACCCCCATACCGCCATCCTGTTCCTGGCGGTTTTGGCCACCAGGAACAGAATGGCGGTATGGGGTGTCGTGGGGCCCCTGGGCGCCCCTGCAGTGCCCATGCCAATGGCATGGGCACTGCAGGGGCCCCCGTAACAGGGCCCCACAAAGATTTTCAGTGTCTGCCATGCAGACACTGAAAATCGCGACGGGTGCAACTGCACCCGTCGCACCCCTTTCACTCCGCCGGCTCCATTCGGAGCCGGCATCCTCATGGAAGGGTGTTTCCCGCTGGGCTGGCGGGCGGCCTTCTGGCGGTCGCCCGCCAGCCCAGCGGGAAACCCAGAATACCCGCGGCGGTCTTTTGACCGCGCAGCGGTATTCTGGCGGTTCCAGCCAGGCCGGCGGCATCCGCCGCCGGGCGGGGTCAGAATGACCCCCTGTGTGTTTTATTCTCTATGGCGATGGCGTTTTTTCAGAATTGACGTGACTGTTTCTCATCTTTGTTCATTGTGAGTTATTTTGTTTGATTGCCGCTTTTGGATGGATTTCATCTTGAATGTGCGTTAAAACTTCTGGATATGTGCTCCGCATGTATCTTATTATCTTGATTCCCTATTTCTTTAATACGGATTTTCATAGTAAACATGGGTTGGAGTATCCTCCTAGTGCCAGGTTACTAACGAAGGCTCGTTTAATTAGGGGGAAGGTGGTGATAGAAAATATATAGCCTTTGTGTATGTGGAATTCAAATGCGAAAATTCCTTATGTGCTTTGAAAAGTTTAATAATGTTTCCTCGTTTAATATGGCATTTCTTCCCTCAAATTTACATTCTGGGAAAAAGATTAATTTTGTTTTAGTCGCGTCTTTATGTCCAGAAACACTGTGCTGAGAGGTTACTAGTAACATTTTTATTCCAACTCAACCTACTGGTTTTCAGCTTCTTTTTTTTTTTGTAAACAAGAATGTTATATTTTTCTTGCAAAGTGCTTTCTTCTGGTTCTTCGTGTTCTAACACCTTTCGTGGTGTTATGATTTTCTGAGAGGTAATATTAGTTGGTTTACCTTAATATTTTTTATTGGCTGTCACTTTTTGTTTTCCTTCGTTTGCAAAGCTAAATGTCAATGGTTACCAATAGTCTTAATACTGGTCTGTTCCCTAGCTTACGTCCTCAAGTTCGTTATGTGGAAAAGCTCTGGTGCTCCACTGCTCACGTCTTTTTGCCGTTTAAAAGGGCGGGGAATCCCAGAACTCAATCACGCAATGTTCTGTACAATACATTTTTTGCAAAGTTTTAGCTTGGACTAGCTTGGCTGATGTTGTAATGCTGCTTTGTTCTTTTCCCTTTAATAACAATTTTACCCCCCCCCCCTTTTGGCTCAATTTGAACTCTATTTGGGCTTATTTTAATGGCTAATAGGTGCTTATTTTTGTCTGATTGTGCACCACACTGCTGCCATTGTGCTACCACCTTCCTTCAGCAGCTGTCATCTAGTCCTAACCTCTGTCGCTTTCCCCAGCCCTCCGGCTCGCAGCCTGCTGTTCCTCTTGATGTCACAGCGTCTGTGCCCCTCCTCACAATCTGCGCGATTGTGCTAATTTTCTCTTACACATTCCTATAAACATAGCTGTTGATTAATTTCCTTTGAGGCTTCAATTTGCTGTATGCTTTACGCAGGAGTGAGCGATAGCTCATGTGTCACATTTTCACCTCAGTTACAAATAATGTAACAACAATAACGCGCCTTTGCCCCTATGAAGTACTCTGCTCTAAGAGGTGCTATCTGAGGTACATACCTCGTATCTAACAGTTGACGGAAGTTACATCTGACTACTACAGTAAATAGTATTAAGGGAACCAATAGCTATCATATTCCTGTGGAATCAACATAATGCAAAAAGCAATGTCAGTCATTATTAATGTCATCACACTGGCTGAGTTCAGGTCCGCTGTACTCCGACCTATTTCCTTCCCCAGGTCTCACACATGTCTCCAAGAAGTCCATAACTGTCTCCAGCTGGGTTTAGAAGACTTTACCACTTGGTTCTATTCTAAATTTGGCCACGAAGAACTTGCAGTATTTAATGGAATGTTTGTGCTCTTCTTCTTCACTTCCAGAAACTATCTGGACGGACCTCACCCCGAATATGTATGTTGACCAATGTGTGTGGCATTAGGGATGGAATAGTAAATCTATGACCCTGATTCAACATTTACCTTTTCCTCTATGTGTATGGAATTAGAGTTACAATAGTAAAGCTAACCACCCCAATGGATGCACTTTCCTCCATGTTTGTGTGATTGGAGGTAAAAATAGCAAATCTGCTGCCCACCATATTTACACTTTCCCAAATCGGTGTGACTGGGGCTAGACTTGTAAATCGCACCACGTCAATATTAAGACACTTTGGGGGTCATTCTGACCTCGGTGGTAAAAGTCGCTTACCGCCGGCCAGAAGGCCGCCATAACACCGCCGCAGCCGCGGTAAACCGCCACGGTCATTCTGACCCGCAACTGGCAAACCGCCAAAAACCCGACATCCACAATAATCCGCCACACCAAAGGTCAGCGGGAAACTGGCGATGACCAAACCTCCACCGTCACGCCAACAGAAATACGCCCATGCCATTCCGACCCACAAATACCCGCAGCGGTCTTTCAACCGCGGTATTCCATTGGCGGTACACACCGCCGCGGTCAAAATACACACACCTTTACAAAACACTACCACATTGGATAATTCAAAATACACACACCTGAGACACATACACACACCACTCCCACACACCCAATCCAGTATAAAACACACACCCACATCACCCACAAACCCCTACGACCACAATTGCGAGTGAAGGACAGAGAGAGAGAGCACAGCATAGAGTACACCATCACACAGAGGCAAATCACAACATCACCCACACACTTTCCACGCACAAAACACCATACACCACCACACTCACCACACTCTACAACACATACACCACCCCTCACCTCAACCACACCACCCCATGGCACCCCAAAGACACCCCAGGTTCTCTGACGCAGAACTCAGGGTCATGGTGGAGGAAATAGTTCGTGTAGAGCCCCAGCTCTTCGGGGCACAAGTGCAGCACACCACCATTGCCAGGAAGATGGAGCTATGGAGCAGAATAGTGGACAGGGTCAACGCTGTGGGACAGCATCCACGCAATCGGGACGACATCAGGAAGTGGTGGAACGACCTACGGGGGAAGGTGCGTTCCATGGTATCAAGGCATAACATTGTGGTGCAGAAGACTGGCGGCAGACCCACACCTACTCCCCCAGAATTCACAGCATGGGAGGAGGAAGTCTTGCACATCCTGCATCCTGAGGGCCTCGCAGGAGTAGGCGAAGGAATGGACTCTGGTAAGTCAAATCTTCACTACTTCATTCCCCCACCCCACCTGCATGCCAAATCATACCCCCACCCTCACCCCCACCCCCATCACACCAACTCCTTGCTAATGGCTCACCATCACAACCCACCCATCCCAAAACCTAGCCCTGCATGCCTCCCCAAAGCATGGACACCCATCCCCAAAGCATGCCCACTGCACACACCCATCACCCCCACAAGCCACTGTCACAAAAGCCCCCACAAGGGAATGCCAGCACTGGGGGAGACGGCCACCCACCCATTACACAAAATGCCACACACAGAAGCAATAACCATACTCTTATACCCCTGCAGGACCCGAACGCCACCACACTGCCACGGAGGGTCCAGAGATGTCCATCCCACCCCCAGAAGAAGCCCCCAGTGATGACAGCAGCTCTGTCTCCCTGGACCCTGATGACCAGCCCGGCCCATCGGGGACCTCGGGACAGTCGGTTCCCCACCGACAACCACAGGCTACACCAGACCCAACCCCCTCTGGGAACACCAGCACAGCTCCCACCCAGCGGGCCCATGCCTCTGTCTCCAGGACACGTCAATCAGCGGTGTGTCCACCACTACAGGGCACCCAGGTTGACCCACCACCCCAACAACAACAGGGACCTGGGGGCAGTGGTAGTGGGCACACCGTCCAGGGGACAGAGGCCCAGGGAAACAGGGGAACTGGGAGGGCTGCTGTGCGACAGGGGGGGGACAGGCCCAGGGAACCGACTCTCCAAGAGGCCCTCTCCTCCATCATGGGAGCATACCACCGCTCCCAGGAGACGATGGCTATGGTACTGGCCAGGTTCCAGGAGATCCAGGTCATGCAGGAGCAACAGTACATGGGATTCAGAGAGGAACTGAGGAACATTAGTTCCGCAATGGGGACCATCGTCGTGGCCCTAACCCAGATAGTCACCACATTGCGGGACCATGTGGCACCACAAAGGGCCCCTGTCACTAGCCTGGACCAGGAACAGCCTACCACCTCTGCCGGCGCTAGTGGACAGGAGGCCCCCACACAATGACAGGCCACCAGAACCCCACCTCCTGCAGAAGAAGAACCACCCCGCAAGCGGAACCTGAGATCTCACAAGAAGACAGAGTAGGATTGCAAGACCCCCGCCAGCAAACGATACCCCCTGATGTCATCCCACTGTCCCACATTGTCACCCTGTTCAACCTTGAACTGCCCCTTCTCCATTCTTCCACAGGCATATGGACAATGCACCTATGCGACTGAGAACTGGACTCTGCCATGGACATTACTCCACCATCACCCATCCCCGTTTTACAATCATGTTCCATAAATTTAGCACTTGAATTAAATCACTTTTTGCACTAAAAAAATCTGGAGTCTGCTTGTAATTTGAACAAATGTATTAGACATAACGGTGCCAAAATGTTCAGTTACATTGTGATGACAACATACCACTGTCACACAGCTGTAGTCCATGGGCAAACAAAGCAGAGGTCACGCAGTGGGGCCCACAGCTCTGAAAACGGAAGGGAAAGTCACAACTCAGTTAACAGGAACTGGGGGGGAACTCAGACAGTAGAGAGGCAGGAGACTTTAAGTAAATGTAAAATGGCGTGGTTGATTCGTACCTGTGTGCTACTGAAAATACTGTTGTATCACTGTGTCCCTGTTGTCTGTGTTGTCCCCGTCGTCCTCCTCCTCTTCACTCTCCACAGGCTCCACAGCTGCTACAACACCACCATCTGGACCATCCTCCTGCAGGAAAGGCACCTGGCGTCGCAAAACCAGATTGTGAAGCATACAGCAGGCCACGATGATATGGCACACCTTCTTTGGTGAGTACATTAGGGATCCCCCTGTCATATGCAGGCACCTAAACCTGGCCTTCAGGAGGCCAAAGGTTCTTTCTATAATCCTCCTAGTTCGCCCATGAGCCTCATTGTAGCGTTCCTCTGCCCTTGTCCTGGGATTTCTCACTGGGGTAAGTAGCCACGACAGGTTGGGGTAACCAGAGTCACCTATTAGCCACACAAGGTGTCTCTGTAGCTGTTCCATCACATAAGGGATGCTGCTATTTCGCATGATGTACGCGTCATGCACTGACCCAGGGAACTTGGCATTTACATGGGAGATGTACTGGTCAGCCAAACAGACCACCTGGACATTCATAGAATGATAACTTTTTCTGTTCCTGTACTCCTGCTCACTGCCACTGGGGGGAACCAAGGCCACATGTGTCCCATCAATGGCACCAGTGATGTTGGGGATATGTCCAAGGGCATAGAAATCACCCTTCACTGTAGCCAAATCGGCCACCTCAGGGAAAACAATGTAGCTCCGCATGTGTTTCAGCAGGGCAGACAACACTCTGGACAAAACCTTAGAAAACATAGGCTGAGACATCCCTGATGATATGGCCACTGTTGTTTGGAATGATCCACTTGCCAAAAAATGGAGTACTGACAGAACCTGCACCAGAGGGGGAATCCCTGTGGGTTGGCGAATGGGGGACATCAGGTCTGGCTCCAGCTGGGCACACAGTTCCTGTATAGTGGCTCGGTCAAGTCTGTATGTAAGTATGACATGTCTTTCTTCCATTGTCGACAGGTCCACCAGCAGTCTGTACACGGGAGGATTCCTCCATCTCCTCGCAAGTCCCAGCGGACGGTGCCTAGGAAGGACAACATGGAGCACAGAGTCAAGCAACCCACAGGTACGTAACCACAGCTTGCACAGTACACGATTCGCTATGCATTGAATGGCTTGTATGAGTGGCAATGCAAGGCCTAGGCCTGTGTGACGCCGTAGAAATTCAGCCATGTGGGCCCTTGAAATGGCGGCTGCCTGACCTGTGAAGTGTGACAATGGGATGTGAGGGCAATGCGCTGGCGTGGCACACCGTGGCGGTAGGCGGTCGAAGACCGCGGCGCAAAGCAGCATTGGTTAACATAGAACCCTATGGGTCTCAGGAGCCAATGACGATGTGCGCCGGCGGTCGCGGTACGCACCGCCACGGTACGCACCGCCGCGGGCGTGACCGCCATTTTCTAACTGCTTAATCACTCGAGACCTGATCATCCACAGGAGAGGACCTATACTGCAAGTGCTGCTGTGAACTCGGTCTGGAAGAGACAATGGCTGCTGCGAATGGGGAAAGGGCCCCTGCCTTCACATCTGAGGAATTGGATAAACTCGTTGATGGGGTCCTCCCCCAGTATGCGCTACTCTACGGTCCTCCAGACCAACAGGTAAGTACACTGGGAGCACGTAGTATGGGCTATGCCTGTGTTGAGTGGGGTGGATGTAAGATGGTGGGGAGGGGAGCGTATGAGGATAGCAACGCACGACAGATGAGAGCATGTGCCACATGGCAAGGTTGGGGAGGGGGGGCCACTCACATCGACCATGCAGAAAAGTGATGATATTTATTTTTCCACCCTGTCCATGTCACATAGGTCAGCGCCCATCAGAAGATCGTCATTTGGCGTGCCATCTCCAAGGATGTCCGGGCCCTGGGGGTCCACAACAGACGGGGCACCCACTGCCGCAAGAGGTGGGAGGACATCCGCTGCAGGAGCAGAAAGACCGCTGAGGCTCTGCTGGGGATGGCCTCCCAACGTAGGAGTGGTGCCAGTCGTCAATTGACCCCCCTGATGTCCCGGATCCTGGCGGTGGCCTACCCCAATTTGGATGGGCGCATGAGGACATCACAGCAGACACAAGGGGGTGAGTATCAGCACATTCTGCTATATTAGCGCACATTGGAGGCGTCTGGGTGGGGGAGGAGGGCTGTGGCTATCTCTAGGCCAGGGCGGTTTCTGTAGGCTAGGCCCCTCCGTTAGACATGGCCCTGTGCCCCCGCCCCCCACCTCTGTAGGGTGCTAAGTACAGCTATCCATGGCCCGGGCTCACCTGTGTGCATTTGTCGTCCATAGACTTGTAGGCCAAGTCACAATAATTGAGTAGTGTACCCCGAGTGCGCGGCGTAGTGCAGGGGGCTTCTGTGTCTGTCCTCTCTGCCAACGGTGCCGCCAATGCATGCACTCAACATGTCTTTCTTTCTTCTCTCCCCCCCTTATTTTTGGTTTTCCTGCTCATGTGTGCATTAGCATCATCAGGCGGAGGAGAAGTGGCATTGGCGCACGAGGGAGCTGCATCTCACATGGGCCCGGAGGGCCCTGCAACCGACTCGGACTTAACCAGTGAGACGGAGGGCGAGGGGGGCTCCACAACGGGAACCCGTGGAGACGTCAGCGACACCGACACGTCCTCGGGAGGGAGCTCCCTTGTGGTGGCGGCACCATCCGTGCCCACAGCAAAAACAGGTGCAGCCGCCACCCAGCGCACCAGCTCCGCCCTCCCAGCAGCCCCTCAGCATTCGCCCCGTGCCCGCTCTGCCAGGAAGCCGGCCATCTCCTTCGCCCCTGGCACCTCAGGTCCTGCCCCAGTTACCCCTGCTGCCCTCAGTGAGGAGGTCATTGACCTCCTCCGGACGCTCATTGTTGGGCAGTCTACCCTTTTGAATGCCATTCAGGGGGTGGAAAGGGAGGTGCATCGGAGCAATGCATACCTGGAGGGCATTCATTCGGGTCAGGCTGCCCATCAGCGATCGTTCAACGCTCTGGCCTCAGCACTGACGGCAGCAATTGTCCCTGTGTCTAGCCTCCCCCCTCCAACTTCCTCAACCCAGTCCCACTCCCCTGTTCCTCTGCCTATCCCAGACACACCTACAGACCAGCCTGCACATACATCAACACCCAAGGGCAGCTCATCCAGACATAAGCACCACAGATCACACAAGCATTCACCCAAGCAACATCCACATGCAGACACAGCAACACCCACTGCCTCCACTGTGTCCCCCTCCTCCTCGTCTCCCTCCTCCCTCCCTGTGACGTCTCCACTCACACCTGCATGCACACCACCATCAGCCAGTACGTCCATCACCACCACACCCACCAGAACAGTCCGCACACGTGCAGTCACCACCCCCACTACCATTTACACGTCTCCTGTGTCCTCTCCCAGTGTGTCTGTCACCCCCTCTTCCAAACCACACAAACGCAGGCAGCCACCCACCCAACAGCCATCCACCTCACGACAGCCTCCGTCACAAGCACCTGCACCCAAAGACAGCACACTTGACTCTCCTACAACCACATCCTCTTCCTGCACTCCCATACCCACTACAACTACCCGTCCCTGTCTTTCGAAATTGATTTTCCTTTCCAACCTTGACCTCTTTCCAACAACTGACCCACCCCCTCCATCTCGTAAGAGTCCAACCAGCACCTCAGCCACCACAAGCCCTGCACCTACTAGGACCATCGTTCAGGGCTATTGGAGTCCACCAGCTCCTAGGGCAGGAACATCGGCCAGCAGCAAGGGGACAGCCAGCCCACCCCCTGGGAAAAGAAGCAAAAAAGTGAAGGGCCGGCGCCACAGGCCTGAGACGGCTGCCCCCAAGGACACCAGCCTTGCACCGTTACCTGGCCCATCCACCAAGGGAGGCAAGGGCCCCAGAGATTCTTCCAAGGAGGGCAAGGGCCCCAGAGATACTTCCAAGGGAGTCAAGGGCCCCAGAGATTCGTCCAAGGAGGGCAAGGGCCCCAGAGATACTTCCAAGGGAGGCAAGAGCCCCAGAGATTCGTCCAAGGAGGGCAAGGGCAGCAGGGCGAAGAAGTCCGGCAGCAGGCGAGCTGCCCAGGAGGGCCCCACCAGCCCCATTTGGGGTGTGACGGAGGACACCCACGGGCCCAGGAGTCCAGCACAGGAGGGCCCCGCAAGCGATAGGTCGGATGGCGACTGAGCGGGAATGATTGCCCAGATCTGGTTCCCTAGGAACACAAGACAAGCACCACTGAACAGGGCCCCGCCGTGAGAAGCACCGCTCCGCTGGGCCCTGCCGTGAGAAGAACCGCTGAACAGGGCCCCGCCGTGAGAAGAACCGCTGAACAGGGTCCTGCCGTGAGAAGAACCGCTGAACAGGGCCCCGCCGTGAGAAGAACCGCTGAACAGGGCCCCGCCGTGAGACGAACCGCTGAACAGGGCCCCGCCGTGAAAAGCACCGCTCCGTTGGGCCCCGCCGTGAGAAGAACCGCTGAACAGGGCCCCGCCGTGAGAAGCACCGCTCCGCTGGGCCCCGCCGTGAGAAGAACCGCTGAACAGGGCCCCGCCGTGAGAAGAACCGCTGAACAGGGCCCCGCCGTGAGACGCACCGCTCCGCTGGGCCCCGCCGTGAGAAGAACCGCTGAACAGGGCCCCGCCGTGAGAAGCACCGCTCCGCTGGGCCCCGCCGTGAGAAGAACCGCTGAACAGGGCCCCGCCGTGAGAAGAACCGCTGAACAGGGCCCCGTCGTGAGAAGAACCGCTGAACAGGGCCCGCCGTCTCTGCACCGCTCCGCTGGGCCCTTCATCTCAAGCACCGCTCCGCTGGGCCCCGCCGTCTCTGCACCGCTCCGCTGGGCCCTTCATCTCAAGCACCGCTCCGCTGGGCCCCGCCGTCTCTGCACCGCTCCGCTGGGCCCTTCATCTCAAGCACCGCTCCGCTGGGCCCTTCATCTCAAGCACCGCTCTGCTGGGCCCCGCCGTCTCTGCACCGCTCCGCTGGGCCCTTCATCTCAAGCACCGCTCCGCTGGGCCCTTCATCTCAAGCACCGCTCCGCTGGGCCCTTCATCTCAAGCACCGCTCCGCTGGGCCCTTCCTCTCAAGCACGGCTCCGCTGGGCCCTTCCTCTCAAGCACCACTCCGCTGGGCCCTTCATCTCAAGTGCCGCTCCGCTGGGCCCTTCATCTCAAGCACCGCTCCGCTGGGCCCTTCATCTCAAGCACCTCTCCGCTGGGCCCCGCCGTCTCTGCACCGCTCCGCTGGGCCCTTCATCTCAAGCACCGCTCCGCTGGGCACTTCATCTCAAGCACCGCTCCGCTGGGCCCTTCCTCTCAAGCACCGCTCCGCTGGGCCCTTCATCTCAAGCACCGCTCCGCTGGGCCCTTCATCTGAAGCACTGCTCTGCTGGGCCCTTCATCTCAAGCACCGCTCCGCTGGGCCCCGCCGTCTCCTGTCAGGCACCGCTCCGCTGTGCCCTTCATCTCAAGCACTGCTCCGCTGGGCCCTTCCTCTCAAGCACCGCTCCGCTTGGCCCTTCATCTCAAGCAGCGCTCCGCTGGGCCCTTCCTGTCAAGCACCGCTCCGCTGGGCCCTTCCTCTCAATCACCGCTCCGCTGGGCCCTTCCTCCCAAGCACCGCTCCGCTGGGCCCCGCCGTCTCTGCACCGCTCCGCTGGGCCCTTCCTCTCAAGCACCGCTCCGCTGGGCCCTTCCTCTCAAGCACCGCTCCGCTGGGGCCTTCATCTCAAACACCGCTGGCCCATTGGCAGGGCCGGATCTGTGTCGGGCAGGGCTTCACGAAGCACTCTGGGCACCATGCCTCCTCCATAACCAGTGGAGTCTGTAATCCACCAGATGGACTGTGGTTTTGCACTCCCCAGGATGGTACAGTGGGCAATCCACCCACTGAAAAGACTTGTGAGACTGTGGCTTTGCACTCCCCAGGATGGTACAGTGGGCAATCCACCCACTGTAGAGACTTGTGAGACTGTGGCTTTGCACTCCCCAGGATGGTACAGTGGGCAATCCACCCACTGTAGAGACTTGTGAGACTGTGGCTTTGCACTCCCCAGGATGGTACAGTGGGCAACCCACCCACTGAAAAGACTTGTGAGACTGTGGCTTTGCACTCCCCAGGATGGTACAGTGGGCAATCCACCCACTGAAAAGACTTATGAGACTGTGGCTGTGCACTCCCCAGGATGGTACAGTGGGCATGGAGGCCCCTCGTGGATCTGGCGTCGTGGACTCATGTGGCTGAGGTGCCCCCCCTTCCCTTCCCCCTGAGGTGCCTGTGGTTTTATTATCTGATGCCCCAGCAGTGTTCTCTCCAATGGAATCGGGTTTCGTGTGTGGGCTTTGCCCATGTGTTTATGCACATTGGCCCACGGACAATGGCATGTAGCCAATATGTGCCGGACGTTTGGACTTATGTTCATATTCTTCATGTCGTGATTTATTTGTTTTAATAATCTAATATTTCACTTAAGTTCAAATATGCTTTAATATACTTCTATTTTAATGATCATTTTATTTTGTCTTTGAATTATTCTGGGGGGTTTGGGGGGTGTAAATCTGACTTGTTGCTCTGCATTGGTGTGTGGGGATTTGGGGGGGGGGGGGTGTCGCGTATGTGTGTGCCCGTAATCTTTTCTCCTCCCCCCTCCCCTGTGTCGTAGGTGCAGTACTCACCGTTGTCTCCTGCGGCGGCGTTCGTGCTCCTGGTAGAGGAGCAGGTAGACAATCGCTGGTAGGATGTTTAATTCGGGTTCCATGCTGTCCAGATTCCTCGTGGAGTGTATAGAGGTGAGCGTTTTCCCGTTCGTGATCTGTTTCCGCCGTGTTTTTATCGGCGGGGCTCCCGCCCCGGAAAAGGTGGCGGATTGGTGGGTCGTGATAGGGTGGGCGGTACATTGTCTGCCGCCTGTCTGTTTGCGGTGACTGCCACGCTGTTTGTTTGCCCCGCCGTGGCGGTCGGAGTGTTAAAGTGGCGGGCTGTGTTGGCGGTTCCCGCCAGGGTCAGAATTCCATTTTTTTGACCGCCTGCCTGTTGGCGGGTTGGCCGCCGCTTTAACACCGACCGCCAGGGTTGGAATGACCCCCTTTTTATTTTGTGTGAGGATGGAAAAAGAATAGTAATCTGGCCTACTCCAAATTATGTATTTTCCTTTGTTATCTTGGACAGGAGTTAGGATGATACAATTTGCTCCCTTCAAATGTATACATTTTCCCAAAGTTTGCAGATATGGTTTCAGAATAATATATTTAATGTTCTTTATTATGTGTTTTACTCCCTTACCCTTTTTTAAAACGTTAGTGTTTAATGGTAAGAAAATGTGCATATTCCAGTATTTGTTTTAAAAAAATGCTTTAGAATTGGAATTAATATATCAATCGATGTTAGAAAATTCTTTATTAATTTGATTTACATTTTTAAATGTTTGTTTGGTAGTCATTTTCAAAATGTGTCTAATTTAATGTTTAATGCATTGCAAAGTGATACATTTTTACTTAATTAAACAAATTTACACAAATTATTGATCATATTAGTTATTTTCTCAATTTTACATAATTCAAATAGAATCTATGTGCCCATTTCAGAAACTGCATTTTATAGTGGGTAAAGTAGTACTACAGTGGCACTACGCAATTACTGCAAAATGCAGTTCACAAACCTTTGGGTAAAAATCTCTAACTCTACCTATATATTTTCTGTTGGGATATCTACACCACAGTGGCAGAGATTGTTATGCAGTTCCTAATATAATAACAGGACTGTGTGTTTAGGGTGGCAAAACATCAGAGTGTGGGAGACTGAGTCCACCCACACCAGTAGTAACACCAGTAGTAACTGTCAGCCCAACTCCTGGCTAGTTTCCAATGCCTCACCCGCACCCCAAACCTACCTGGGTAGAAAGTGATTAGGGAAACCTGAACATGACACTTTGACTTCTCAGGGAAGCTGTGGAAACAGATCTTACCCTTTTCATATTCTTACTCATGCATGCCAAGGTGAGATACAGAGAAGTGAGATAAGTTTTTAATACATTTATTGAAATATTTGCAATCTGGCATATAAGGAGTGAGCTGGGATAATTAGGCAAAAGAAACATAGCAAAGTAATCAGCATTATGAATATGGTAAAGAAGATAAACAATCTAACTATGGTGTATGTAATTCTAGATGTTCTAGAGGTTTTAGGAGTTCCTACTTAGCAATGTCTATGATGAGAGCATAGCAGGTGTACCCTTCTGCCTGGCCTGATCTAAGTAATTAGCCCCAACCCCATACTAGGAAACAGTGTCAGGAGTTAGTCGGTGATGTAGATGGCAATCCTCTTCGGAGGCTGGTAGATCAGCACCAGCCAAGCTGCATGTCGCACAGCTTGGAGCTAAGGGTAGTGGCGGCCGGAATGCCATCTGTCCCCTCCTCTGCACACTGTTTTGCACCTCGGAATGCACACTGTCTGCTCTTTAAGGGAGCAGAGGCCAATATTTTAACACTGTTCCCGCAAGTCAGCTTGGCGGGGACGCATATTACAATATTCCTACTAGCCAGCCTGGTGGGAAAATTTTAATATGCTTCGGGGAACGTCACTGCTATGGCAGTGGCACCCTTTCCGTGAGTTTGACCCGGGGTGGGACCGCCAAACCTCGTAATGAGTCAGTAATTGTTTATATATGTACTTTTTAGGGATTACCAGTTTCACATTGAACTATGAATTGGCTATACAGAATGTAGTTATGTGTAGTTCCCTGTATGACAGACTACATAATCAATCTCTTTGGAATAGGAATTTGCTACATTTTGCAGACCTCATTAACCAGCTAAGTGGCAAGGCAGAACTGATGTTACTCTCCTTGCACTGGTTCTTTCACTGGTCCTCATATTCCAATGTACATGGTCACTGGTTGTGTAGTGGTGGAAGGTAGAGATGAGGATCACTACTGTTGGATCCTTTGCATACTATTGGTACCATTACTTTATTTATGAACCTATTGTTGCCTGTTGGAATCAGGGAAGAGCACACTCTCAGTCCTGTTGGGGTCCACATTAAGATTAGCCTTCAAATAATTAATGTACTGGGTTTAGGTTGATGCTGCCGTTAACATCCAATTTAGCACAGTGATATGGCAGTCCTTCAAACCATTAATGTTGTGGTAAGATGACTCATTCATTTAGATCTGGGTGTCATCCACATAGCAGTGGATCAAAATGGTGCACACTGACTCTCATGCCAGTACACATTATCTTTCAAATGCATTATGATGGGTCAGTGCAAGATAACAGTCACTTGTGTGTGTCAGGACACATTTCTGGTTTATTGCCCTTCATCAACATATAGTGATGCATCGGTTTGGGAGTGCTTGAAATTCTGCTCAAAGTCTTATCAGATTAAGTACCATTCCTAGAGCACAGTTCATCCACAGGGACTTGTGGTATATCAGTGACGGTTGATGGCTTGTCTATTAGTAGGGCTCCCAAGTTTGAAAATGATCAGAGAGAATGGAGATGTAGCGAGTGCTACATGTCATGAGGGCTAGATTAGGACCTACAGAACTCACCTGGACCACCTGAGCTCTGTTCATCAGGCGTGGATAGAACTATCACAGAGCAACACTATTGAAGCCTATATGTGAAGGTGTCATGCAGGCCTTGGTGGTTGAAGTTACTGCACTGTGGTCTCAATCTGGGTTTTCAATTCATGAAGCTGATTAACCTGAGGAAAGCAGTTGCAAGATTGGGCAATAGTCATGAGATGATTGAGATTCAGACTGTAAGAAGGAAAAATAAATTCAGATCTGAACCTCATTTTGGACACGCTGTCAAAAGCTCCTTTTAGATGTGACAAGTAAGGCCTTTAACCACTGAATCTCAAATCCAGGTAATGCCTGATCTGGAATATCAAATCAGCAGAACTATTCAGCAGGCCACCATTTTGAAGTGATCCCCAGCAACCTAAAGAAGTCAATTTTTACATATCTGGCTGTGAGTGCATAGATATGCCATCCATTCAGAGCTCTGAGGGCAAAACATGTTAGATAAGGTAGAGTAATGATAGTTGAAGAGCCAAAGACCAATACATTTGTGTGATATTACAGCCGACAGGGAATGAAAAGACTAGGAACACTGATGGCCCTGATAGACAGTCAAGATTTTTGCAGTAGCGGCTCACGGACCCCGAAAGGGGTGGGGCGAGGTGGGGCAGGTCGGAGAGGCACAGGGGGAGGCAATAACATTTTTATTTTTTTTTCAAATCACTTACCTCCTCCTCCGCTCCTCTGTCCCTTGACACTCCTCACTGCAGGCACAGTTTCCCAGCCTGCCCTGCGTCAATCCTGACACTACTCAGAGCAACATCAGGATTGGCTGGGAGCGCCCAGTCAGGGCACTCCCAGGCAGACTGGGAGCCTGTGCAGGCCTGTGCAGGCTCTCTCCAGGCAAGCAACTGTGTTGCTGGGCTGGAGAGAGCCTACAGCGCATGTGTGTTTGGACATTTCGAGACGGCCGGCCAAACACAGTCATCCGCTGCAAAGGGCATGTGCTTTGCGCTCCCCTTAGTGCATGTCATCCCGTGGCACGCACCTCTCAAAGAAAACGATAATAAACAAAGTTTATTATTGTTTTCATTAAAAGGTTTTGCAGCTGCTGCTGGCCGGTTGGGGCGACGCTCTTCCACCCAAATGGAGGAGCCGCCACTGGATTTGTGTATATCCATGCAACTCAAACTAATGTCTTTCTCATAGCAGGGCAGACGCCCAGCTAGAATATATTAGTTTCTTCTTAACTGAGACAAAACGTATTTCCACATTTAAGTGCTTCAGATAATATAGCTGAAAAGTTTGATTAGCAACAAACATGCTCGTCTTTCCTTCTGGTAAAATAGGGACAGGATTAAAAATGGATGCAAATTCGGCTGTTTTGGTTAGGCTTTTCCTCTCCAGTACTATGAAAATATTGTTCTTTTAAATACAATGTTACTTTTTGAATGGCATGCATATTAGTGTAAGTACTTATATTACCAAGGTCACACAGTTAAAGAAAAAAGAAAAACAGGTTTACACTTCTTGTGTTTAAATGTATTCGTGGGAAAGCGCCGAATGTGCTGCACCTTGGGCAATATGTAAGAGGATTCCATAGAGGCATGGCAGGCAGCCAAAACGAAAGTCACAAATTCATGTATGCATGTTCATTCACATATCCAAATCACATAATTACATCGAGCTGTACATACCACAATCCGTCGGAAACAAACACCGCTCGTTTCACCATGCTGCACCTAACTCGTGTAAGCTGCTAAATATATCAGAATGGAAATACACAGCGTGTGTCCTTATTCACTTGTTCCTCCCACTTGTCTTATTAGCCAGTAGAATGTATTAATCACAGACTTCCTTGTTCAATTTCAGGCGCCACCATCAATTTTTAACTCTGTTCAGATTGTTGTATTCATATATTTGTGTGTTTAATTCCACATGTGTTAGGCTAAAGGCTATATGAGCTGTGGATTCGGCCACTCAGGGCTGGGAGTTAGGCCGGCAATAGGTGCAGTGACCTGTGAAGTCTCCTTTAGTATTATGGATGTCAATGGTAAGGTAATAGGTGATATCACCAGTAGGACCTCCTCCACATCATGTCTGAGGCCCAGATACGGTTGCATTGCTAATTACAACTTCAAAATATAATTGTTTTTAGAGTGAAAAATGTCATAATAATATCTGCAGCTGATGTTATTTCGGTGCATTGTAATGGTTTTATGTTATAAAATGTGTAAATTAACTCACAACTCATGACTCTCAGTAGGTGAATTTGTGGAATTTAATGGTACAACACCCAGACCCATTGTGCTCAATCCAGCTCTGCATGAACATTGGCCATATTCTGCAGGCTCTGAGTTGAGAGGCTGGCCTTTGGTGGTTGGCCCCTGCACCAATCAATTAAGCTGCTCAGAGCCTTGGACCAAGACCACTGCTTAATTTTTAAAAATATGAGTGCCATTGCCCAAAGCTCTTCTCCAGTGATGCTATAAAAAAATCAGCGCACCGAATACCAAGGCTGCATAATCTTGAATGCACCTCATGTCTCTTTAATCCACTATCAGACACTCCCTGTCCCTTATCTAACTCTTGCTGGGTCTAACTTTCTCCCGTCTTGCTGATTTTTTCGACTTTCTCTTCCTCTGTCTTATCACTTTGTGTTTTTTCCCTCTCTTGCTCGATAATCAAAATTTGATGAGGAAAAATAAGTGCCAGTTCCCAAAAACGAGTGCTGATGGGCTAACGGGCAGCCACAGGCTCAAATTAAGCATTGCCTTGGACCATGCAGAGCATCCCTCTGAAACGAAATGTCCACAGTCATCAGCTGAACGAAGTAGCCTCGAAACATAGGAATGGGCAGCACCCAGCCCACAAACACCATCTACACATGACCATTGGACCTACACAGTAACCTTTAGAAGCAAGTCCTGCTGCCATCCCCCAAAACCATATGCACTTGGCCTTCAGTCATTAGCAGAGGCAGGTTGATACAGGGGTCAAAAGGTTATTCATTTTCTAACAACTTTGGTGCTGTTTGAAAAATATTCAGTACATGTTGCAGACAATTGATAATAGATAATAATAACCATGCTACATGATCCACTATTACCAATTAGGGCTTCTGGTGACATAAGCCAGTAGGGTGGAATCTGAGTGGTGTGTAAATGTGGTCAGTACCCCAAGATAGGAGTCAAAGAGTTCATTAGATATCTTACCTGTTTTACACATTTTAAATTACATGTTTATGTTGGTGCAACTATGATGAAAAGCATGTTTTTTTTTAAAAGAACCGTATTGATATCCTTACATGGAATATTGGAGTACAGTGTTTGATTGTCTGTAGTGGATAGAAGCAGAGAGTATATAAAATGATTAGGTGATTAATGAAAGTTTTTTAGAAAAAGTGCTTTTCTTTGTTAAAAGGCAAATTCTGAAGTGGAAAACAGAGATTTTAGAAGCTGTCCAGCAAGGCATAGCTAATGGTGTTCTCTGTATTGCAATTAGAATGTTCATTGCTCATGTCTAAACTGCTATCTAGAACATTGTTGTCAAAAAATGGCTTTCTAGGTGGCAGCAGTATGCACCCTGTCCAAGTATGGACCACAATCCTAGTCAGGGTAAGTAAAATACATTGCCTGAATTAACCTGCACTCACCCTCTGGTAGCTGGGCGCAGAGCAGGCAGACTTAACTTAGAAGGCAATGTGCAAAGTATTTGTGCATAATCAAAAAGGGGGACAGGGAGATTATATGATCCAGTGTACACTCTCCCTAACAATTATATTGAAAAAATAAAGTGCACTGTTCCAAAAGAAAAATACAAGTCTCCTAGGCACTTCTAAATAAAGAAGCAACGTTGTTCCACCTCTAACAAAGATTTGGAAAAAAGGTTATAAATGTCAATAACAACCCACTAGGGGTATGTTCTGCATTGTGGTATTGGACACTCAATTTAGTAGTAAGATGTCCACATCTAACATTGCTGCGGTGCTCATTACTTCTGATTTTGACTGGTCTCATGGTCATGCCTCTGTATCATAAATCACAAGGGCAACTAATCATATTAATGTAATTGTGAGTGTTACAGTTAGTGTGTTTCAGGAGATGCCAAGTACCTATAGGTTCCAGCATTAAGCAGTTGATTCACCTGGTGAGTGAACAGATATTACATTTGCCACACAGATGGTGACCCACGATAGGTGGGAGTCGCCAAAGTGTCATCTGCTCAGGTTCCTTGAAAGTTGTCACTGGTCTCGTGTGTCCAACTAAATCCTTGATATTAGTATTCCTTTTAAAGCAAATAAAGGTTTTCGTACTGCTACCCCCCACTAGTGAGGATGGACCAGCGTTTATTAATGAGTTTTTTTAAGGTGTTAGACAATGGAGAATATGTGGAGAATTAGGTAAGTCGAGCTTCGGTTTCTTTAGGTTCAGTTATCTAAACGGCAAAATACCTTGGATGAGTGTCTCCATCTCTACTTGGTGAGTGTTTCACTCCCAACCCTTGACTTCACTTGCTGCAGCATAAGATTCTCTTTGATACAGACAGTTACCTTTTGATTATTGACCTATGTGTGTTTGTTTGTGCAATGTCCTGTTCATTACTTCCATTCCACTCTGCACGTTTTTTTTTAACTTGGCTGGCTCCCGTTCTTGCACAATAAAATTTGTTTCTCAAGTGGGTTGCCGAGCCAATTTTAATTTTTTATTTTTTGCCTCCAGCTCTTTTATTTTTTTCTCTCTTACCTATAGGCTTAAATTCATCTCTATTTAATCCATACTTTGGCTTAGATCACTATAAAAGATCTTCGGCAAAGAGCCCCTTTGAGGTGCCCGTCAGACATTGCAGCGCCGGTCTGACATGTAGCAAGCCCAATGATGAAGTATGACATCGAACGGATGTGTGAGGGCTTTTGCTTCTATATTTAGAAGTGCCAAGGAGACTTGTGTTTTTCTTTTGGAACAGTGTACTTTAATATTTTTTCAAAGTATTTGTGTAACACACACACAGTAATCACAAGAAGTACATCACAAAAAGACTCCACAAAGGTACAGAAAGATAAAGCTTGTTAATCTGTATCATTCAAGACCAACACAATAAAATTCCAATCAGTAAGTTTTTAGATGTTCACCGGTTAAAGTTATTAAGCAATGCGGTTTGCAATAGCTGGGGTTCAACACGAGGTGAAAAACTGGACAAGGTGAATGAATTTCTCTTAGAGAAAGTACTGTAATCACTATGGTCGTGCTGTTCTTGTAGGGCAGTTGGGGAGGTAGCCCAGAAAAGTTCCAATGCGGCAAGATGAATTTGGCTTGAGCCGTGGGGAGTAACAGTAAGTGTCAGTAAAGAGTTCTCAAATTCTTAGTGCAGGGTGTGGGGGCGGGTGCACAGTTGCAGGCAGAATTGTCCATGAATGCGTGAAGCAGAGTGCTTCAGCACAAGTCAAAGAAGCCTTCGTTCTGGTAGGAGACTGAGTACGTGTGTACCACACTGCAGTGCTAGTCAGTATGAGTCCTAGGAGCTCTCTCAGGTGCAAAACAGCCAATGCTCCACAGACTGTGCAGGTCACTTTTTGCTACAGGGTAGTCTGCCTACCGGACTTGTGGGGGAAAATGGTCAGTCCTGCAGCAGTCAGCTGACAAGGTGGTTCACAAACATCAGATGAAGAGTTCACTTTACAATGCCTTATGGGACGGGGTCTCTGATGTCCTGGAGACCCTCAGTAGAACCGGAGGTAAGTCAGCAAGCCCTTGAAGTCACTTTCTGGTTGGTTGGTAGAGCTTGGATTGCAGGGCAGGGATCAGAAGGCAGCAGGGCAGCACAACAAGGCAGAGCAGCAGTTCCTGGGAACAGTCAGCCCTGTAGTAGTAGCAATCCTGGCACACAGCAGTCTTTACTCCAGCAGTGTTTCCTTGAGTCCAGAATTGTACTAATTTAAGTGGATCAGAGACCCAGTACGTGTGCTAAAATGTGCATTTGATGTGGAGATGACTTCAAAAGGTTTCTGTGAAGTGCACAGGTCTCCCTTTCAGGTCAGCCTCAGCTTGACACTATCAGTGAGGGGTAATCAGTCCTTTGTGAGGGGTCTAGCCACTAACCTTTGAGTTGTATGTGGGAGACCTTCCCAACCTCCTTCCCAGGAAGACTCATCAGTATGCAGGTGAGTGCAGATGCAGTTGAGCATCCTGTGATGTTGGTGTCTGAAGGGAATGCACAAGTGTAGGTGTCACTGAGCCCAGGCCAGACGAGTATTGGAGATAGGCTGTAGGCACACAGGGCAGTGAGGGCAGAGAAATGAGCACTTTCTAAATGTGGCATTTCTAAAATAGTCATCATAAATCCGACTTTACCAGTCAAGAGGATTTATCGTTACCATTCCAATGATACTAAACATGATGTACCTGCGCCTCTCTGATCAGGAATTACAGCTTAAAGGTATTATTTTGAAATTCCAATGCTGGCCTATGAGAGGAGCAGGCCTTCCACTAATGAAAAACCCTTTTGGGAGTTTTTTCGTTACCAGAACATGAAGGACTTAAAAGTACATGCCCTGCCTTTTACTTAAATGGCAACCTGCCCTATGGGCTACGTAGGCCTCATTAGGAATGACTTATATGCCAGAAAAGGGGAGATTTAAGGCTTGGCCAGAGGTTTGGAATGCCAAGTCGGGTGGCAGTGAGACAGCACACACAGGCTCTGCAGTGGCAGGCCTAAGACACGTTTACAGGGCTACTTAAGTGGGTGGCACAGTCAGTGCTGCAGAATCACTAGTGGCATTTAATTTACAGGCACTGGGTATTTGGTATACCACTTTTCAAGAGACATACATGTAAATTAAATATGCCAATTGTGGAAACACTGATGTTAACATGTTTTAGGGGAGAAGTAAAAGCACTTAAGCACTTGTTAGCAGTGGTAAAGTGCTCAAAGTCCAATGGCCAGGAAACTGTTATAGCAACAAACATGAGGTAATGTTAAAACATCTGGGGCAAGACCACCCTAAGGATGGCTGGTCTAACAATTGGAATGTTGGGAGCTCCACTGGAGACAATTGAGTACCACAGGGCTAATAATCACTGGTATACGTTAAAAAACATGGAAATTCACTGAAAAAAACAAAGGTTACAGGGACGTTATAATTAGGTTGTGAATTTACTCATACAAACCATAGAAATTCAGCAGTTATAGTTAGAGTTCTTTCAAGTAACTAAAACATGTGTCCTAAGTAACTATAACTCACACATTCTCCATTGATATTTTGTTCCTAACATCTGTCTTTAATTCTTCAGCATGTTAACCTTCAACATCATTCAACATCTTAACTGTGACAGGAACTCTTCACAGAACATATAAAGTTCTTCAAAGGCTCTGTGATGCCAATCAAACATTTTCTCCCCAGGTGGGGACTCAATTGCCAAACCCTATACTCTATTCAGTGCAGACAGCCAGCAGAAGAATGAAGTGAATCTGCTATGGCCACAGGGCTCTGAGCTGTGTCGGTTTGCTTCTCTTCATATCTATATGCCGAACAGTCTGACTGTCATGAAGCCACTTAGTAGGTGTGAGGGCTTCACCAGTGCCTGCCAGCAATAAAGAGTAGAGTCCTATCACTGTGAGAGTTAGACTCCCACAGTAGCTTCACACTTCCTGTGGAGAGGAGGGATCAAGGTACGGTTGTACGACGGAATGCCGACTGACAAAACAACGGGTGCCTAAACAACGAGGTCGGAACACCGACCTCGTTGTTACTACTAATGCCTTTACCACGAATGCCTTAACAACGATATTTCGTTGTAAAGGCATTCCTGGTAAAGTCATTAGTAACAGTCATTAGTAACAGGCTCCCATTGATCCTGCATGCCTCACCCCACCCCCCCAACTGTGGTTCTAAAAATTCTGGACCCATGTAATTTACTTTGCCACAGCAGTACGATTTTAGTATCAAAAGACCGATAATGACTAGTACACTAAGCATGAGCATTTTCGCTCAATTCCAGCAGCGTTTTCACCTCGAAATCGTCATTTTCGTCCTGCACTCGTGGCTCCCATTTTTAAAAGTTGCCCTCACATAGGCTTATAATACAGTCAGATTTGATTCCAAGGACACGTACACCTTGATTGACTTTTCTCTGACCTGGGCAAGCTGGAACCATTGCCTCAGGCCAAACCTGTTTGGTCAGTCCCTCTCCCAGTGGCCGAATCAGATAGCATCAAGGCACCATGCCATAAAACCCTTATTATCGCTCACACACCCTGCCTAATCTTGCTCACACCTGCACCTGCTCTTTTCTTCTTCTTACTTTACGAGGGGGAGGTGCCCGTTTTTATTGGGGGTCCACACTTATCTGATGTAAAATACTAGGCCTTGCCGGGTAATTTATTATGGGTTGGATGACATGAAATATGAGGTTTCATCATGACACTGTTTTTTCCTTTGTAGTGAAAACATGTGAATGACCAACCAAAATGTCAAGAATGTTTGCCTGAAGCTTAAAAAACTGTATATAAGGAAACCTGACTTTGCATTGACACACAGGCCCTCATTCTGACCTTGGCGGTCGGCGGAGAGGCGGCGGTCGGACCGCGAACAGACCGGCGGTCAGAAAAATGGCATTCTGACCGCGGCGGTCACCGCCGCGATCGACAGCCACTTCCCCACTCCGACCGCCACGGCGGTCATGACCGCCGGGCTGGAGTTTGCGCACTCCGGCGCGGCGGTCGTCCCAAGACCGCCAACGGTATCATGACCCTGCCTACCGCCGCGGTTTCTGGCGGTCGGGAACCGCCATGCGAACCATGGCGGTAAGCACTATCGGGGCCAGGGAATTCCTTCCCTGGCACTGATAGGGGTCTCCCCCACCCCCCACTACCCAACCGAGTCCTCCCCCCACACCCTCCACCCCCCTGCCACCCCCCAGAGGTGGTACGAACCCCCTCCCCACCCCCACCCCGACATGCACATACATGCACCCCGACATGCACACACCCCCAACATGCACATATACACACCCCCTACACACACATACACAACGGGGACACATACCCGCACACATACATGCAGACATGCGCACCTGCCGAACAGCACACATTACCCATAGACACAGCAGCACCCCCCGCCCGCATACACGCACTCACACACCCCCTCTACACACTCACACGCACACCCCCATGCACGCCCACATCACACAACACTCCCCTCCCCCTCCCCTCACGGATGGTCAACTTACCTTGTGCGTTGGTCCTCCGGGAGGCGACGGGAGCCATGGGGAGGTGACCGCCAACAGAACACCGCCAACAGAAGACTGCCACACAGATATGTGGGTCGTAATTCTGTGGGCGGTGTTCTGCTGGCGTGGCGGTGGAGGTTGACCAGTCTCCACTTTTCCGCCGACCGCCAGTGTGGCTGCTGGCGGTTTCCCGGCGGAACGCTCCCAGCGGTCGGAATGCGCACAGCGGCATACCGCCGCGGTCGGCGGTCTTCACCGCGGCGGTAACTCGGCGGTCTCGCGAAAAGACCGCCAAGGTCATAATGAGGGCCACAGTCTCCTCAGACCATACAAACCGTGCTGTTGTACTTCTAGGACGCTTGTTACTTGGTTGCAGCCAATAAATTCGATCTTTGACTTCACCTAGAAGACTCTGAGTTTCTGTGGTCTGAATCAGGAAAGTACCCGAGGTCTTTGGGTGTACCCTGGCACCGCTGGGTTACCGGATCAGTACCGGTTCTGAAAAACCCAGTACCTCAGTTGGCGCCCAACGTGGGGCGATACCAGCGGTACCGGTCCAAGCCTGAGGTCCGTGAGGAGCTTCGTGTGAAAATTCTGGAGGAAGGCCGCCACTTCATCGACCCCTGTATGTCGACGTGGTCCGAAAGTCTTTGCTGCGAGGTTACCCGCTTCTCGACGGCTACGAAGGACTGCTGCCCTGGCTATCGCCCTGATTTGGACCCTTGATGTTTGGTAGAGCGAAACGATAAGACAAGTCTTCTGGTGACGTCATCGATATTTTCAGTTAAGTATCAGTGGAGCGTCTCCCAGTCCTTAGTTGGACACTTGGTTTGGTCCTTAGTTGGACATTTGGTTTGGTATCCCTTCGGGATCACTTTGATTCGGAACTTGCAAGTACCAAAGCTGAAGGACTCGTGTATTCACGAGACTATCGTAAACGATAATCCTTTGAAGTTTGAAGCTAGACTAGTGAGTGAAGATGCCTGGTCTTAGCAGACTTGGAAATTTGTTTTGTCTTGGTTGTAAAAGGGACTCCCGGTTGGAGGACTCATGTCCGGTTCCTCCGATTGGAACTCCAACCTATGAACTATATGTGAAGCACGGAGTAGGCCCCATCACATATAATGAAGTATGGATCCGTTACACCAGAAAAGATGGTGTTTTAAAATGGCCCCAAAATGGTAGCTTTGACACAGAAATCTTAGATAACCTCGAAGTTAGACTTTTTAAGAAGAAAGCCCGGCCGGCAATGTTTGATTCTTTCCGCTTATGGCGTAAGGAAGCCAAGCAAAAGGAAATTAAATTAGCTAAGAAAAATAAGAAAGAAAAAGGTATTTCGATTATGCAAGCTGCTATACAGTTTAAAGATAACGAAGTAGAACAGTTGAATGAGCAGTTGCATAGGCGACATAAAATGACAGTAGATAAATGCTATCCAGTTTTGCCGCCTCTTCAGCAAGATGCAGCAAAAGACTCTGAAAAAGATCCCCTAATGTCGCATTTGCTAAGTTCGCCACCACCCTATGCTCAGAATGCAACGGCACCTCCGCAACCTCTAGTTGCACAACCAGTGGTTGCATTGCCTCCTGCTCCTCCCCAGCACCCACCAGCTATTCTTCAGTTGGTTCCTATTCCTCCGGTGCAGCCTCCTCAAGGGCCACCGGCTTTGACATCTGCTCTGCCTTTACTTCCTACAACTTTGACTACTATAGCGCCTACCACTCCTGGTATTGTTTCTGACACTGCTTCTGTCTCTGCCTTGTCTCATTCTGTTTTTCCTCCTGTTCATTTGTCAACCTCTCCCTCTATCCGTCAGAGAATGACAAACACTGTGACTAGTCTTTTATCCCCTCTCTTTGGGTCATTAGCTACGACCCCAGTTTCAGAGCGTAAACAATTGCGTAGCCAATTGCCTGATGGTATGGAGAAAGAGACACTGAATTATTTGGCGCATAAATGGGTTACTGAACCAGCGAGATATGAACTAGAGTCTGTTATGGATGTCTTCCATCAGTGGGAAGAACCGAAACAGAGATACGTTTTTGAGAAAATGTGTACTTTTCTTTCTGAGGATTTAGAGGAAAATGGTTTGGAGCCCAATCCGCCTAAGTTGTGTCGTGTACGGTTCGATTTTGCGATAGGTTTGATTGTGGGTTCAGATGTCGAGAAAGCAGTTGCGATGTTATTGTCGTTTAGGACTGAAGGTGTTTCCAGGTTATTGTTTAAATATGATTCTTCTGCTAAAAAGAAAGGGAAACAGTACCCCATGAGAGAAGTTCCCCCACAGTGGAGGGAAGGGGACCCAAATGCTAATCCACCTGTCCTGCCTCATTTCCAGCGTGTATGGGTACACGTTCCATGGAAGCGAGCTGAAGTTTTAGCCCTTAAGCAGACATTGCCTGATCCCCGTAAGAATCCTACAGGGTATTACAAGGAATTGTCACAGACTGCGGGGTCTTGCATTATGAATTTAGCTGACATAGACATGTTGTTTGGGAATGTTGTTCCACAGCCTTTATGGGGAAAGATTCGCCATACAGACCATGCTCAAGAGTTAGGTGACACATGGGCTAATATTGCTGCTGCAGATGCCCGACAAATTGGTGGTGCTAAACCTGAGCCTTTAGTGACAGAGCTTCCTGGTAGGATTATTGATTACATGAAAACTATAATGCCTGCGATGCGTGTAAACTGGGATAAATTGTCTGCATGTAAGCAAAAGAAAGAAGAAACGGTATCAGATTTCTTCACCAGGTTTGAAGAAACGTTTGTGAACCACAGTGGTCAAGATATGAGCACGGAAGGTGGTCAACGTTTGTTCGTCGATAAATTTGTGCATAATCTGCTTCCTGAGTTGTGTAAAAAGTTAAAAGACTCAGAAAGTTCTTGGGCAGTTTCCTCTTCAGCACAGATATTGGCTACTGCACAGTACTACGAAAATAGAGATAAAGATGAGAGAGATAGAGTAGAGAAGAAAACAAAAGAATTGAAAACGAAGGTTCTGTTACAACAAGCGTACCCGCCACGTGGTGGTCAGAATAGTGGTGCACAGAACAACTATCAGAATAACTATCAGCCCCAACCGTTTCAGAGAAACTCGCAAAGAGCCGAGTATGCTCAACCACGTATCCCAGTAGGTCCCAATCAGTGTTCATATTGCAAGGAAGAGGGTCATTTCAAGTATAGTTGCCCTGCTTTGCTACAGCGCGCAAATGGTACTTCTGGTTTAGGAGGTCGAGGTGTTCCACAAGCACCTAGAGGAAGAGGACGTGGATATGTTCCCCAGAGCGCGCGCCCATTCTTCCCTTTAAAACTCAATGAACAGATTTGATCAACAGGTTAATGCATCTGGTAGGACGGCTCAGTACTATACTGATGATTACTATACAGAGGATGAGCATTTGGACAGTAATGATTGCTAAGACAGCCATAGACAAAGAGAGGGAGTTGTTTCAGTTCCAGTAGATCAGAGTGGGCCTTATGTTAAGGTGATTGCATCAGGTGTGTCAGAACCTTTTCTGTTGGATACTGGTGCTACCAAGAGTTCTATTATGCACTCAAAACTCCCTGGCGCACCTTTGTCTGGCGAAACAAATGTATCAGTAGGGTTTTCCGGCACCCCAGTTAGAAATCCGATTTCTAACCCTATATCTCTTTCTGTTGGACCTTGTAAATTTGAAACACCCCTTATTTTGAAGACAGGTTGTGGCGAGAACTTGTTAGGATTAGATCTGTTAAAGAGATTGTATGCGACATTGTATTGCTCTCCTTCTGGAGTGCAACTCACATTGGGTAAGAAAGTGGTTTCACCAATGTATTTGTCAAAGGACAGATTTCCACCAGAATTTTCGTCTCTTCCTAATACTCTTTGGGCTACTGGACCTAATGATGTAGGTCTTTTGGAAATTCAGCCATATGTGATAACATTAAAACCAATGTTAAAATGCCACGTATTCCCCAATACAAGATCTCTAGTGAAGGGGAAAAAGCGTTGATGGCAATTATTCGTGATCTGATTGAGAAGGATGTAATTGAAGAGACAAGAGGCAACGTTTGCAATAGTCCTGTTTTGCCTGTCTTGAAGCATACTGACCCTACTCAGCCACCTGTTTATAGGTTTGTAATTGATCTTAGAGAGGTGAACAAAATAGTTGTGCCACAGTTTCCAGTCGTCCCCGATATCACTGCATTGTTGACAATGATTCCAGCTTCAGCCACTTGGTTTTCAGTAATAGACCTGAAAAATGCTTTCTTCAGCATCCCTATTGCAGAAGAGAGCAGGGACATTTTTGGCTTCAATTTGGGAGGACGAAGCTTCAGATTTAAGAGAGCTCCTCAAGGCTATTGTGAAAGTCTATCTATCTATAGTCAGGCTTTGAAAGCACAACTTGACACTCTTATGTTACCTGATGGCGCCACTCTCATTCAATATGTCGATGATTTGCTAGTTGCCGCAGATACTAAGGAGATCTGCAAAGAAGCAACATTGTCATTATTGCGTCATTTGTCTGATTTACACCACAAAGTGTCCCTTTCAAAGTTACAGTATTGTCAAAAAGAAGTGACCTATTTAGGTCATCTCTTTTCGAAGGAGGGAAGGCAACTGACCCCAGAGAGAATCAGGGCTGTTGCAGCAATGAGTGTGCCAAGAACACAAAGAGAAGTGAGTGCTTTCTTGGGTATTACATCATATTGCAGACAATGGATACCTAATTTTTCGTTAATAGCCAAACCCTTGGTGGCATTAACTTGTAAAGATATACCAAATCCCGTCCCATGGTCTGAAGATTGTCAGAAAAGTTTTGTCGAATTACGTGATGCATTATGTTCAGCTCCTGTGTTGGGTACCCCCAACTACAGCAAGCCTTTTACATTGTATGTCCATGAGAAAGAAGGTTGTGCGTTAGCAGTTTTGACACAACAGTTTGGAGACAGGGAGCGTCCATGCGCCTATTTCTCTTCAACCTTAGACCCAGTAGCTAAGGCACTACCGAGCTGCTTAAGAGCGGCAGCGGCAGCTGCTGTTTCTATCCGACAGTCTGCTGGTTTAGTGATGAATAACACATTAATCGTAATGGTTCCACATGCAGTGGACACGTTGTTAAACAGAACCAAGACACAGCATTTAACTAGTGCTCGATTGTCAGGTTATGAGTTGACATTGTTAGCAAGCCATGTACATATAAAAAGATGCACTACACTTAACCCAGCTACGTTATTGCCAATTGTGACGGAGTTAGATACTTCTGAACAACATGATTGTCTCCATAGAACAGAAGAAGAAACGAAAGGGAGAATAGACCTTCTGGACACTCCCATTGCAAAGAGTGATGGTACTTTGTGGGTGGATGGTTCATGCTTTAAGCTCCCGAATGGTGACACGACTGCGGCGTATGCTGTGACAACTTTGTGTACGATTGTTGAAGCTGCACGTATCCCACATAATTCAGCCCAAGCAGCTGAGTTAATAGCCCTAACAAGAGCATGTACAGTATCAAAAGGAATGAAAGTGACTATCTATACCGATAGCCAATATGCTTTTGGTGTGGCCCATAGTTTTGGGCGTTTGTGGAAGGAACGTGGGTTCCTGACCTCGCATGGAACTAAAATACAGCATGGTCAGTTGGTAAATGAGCTCCTTGATACACTTACTTTACCGTTGCAAGTTGCGATTGTGAAGTGTAGCGCACATAAAAAGGTGACTGATGATGTTGGTCGTGGGAATGCATTTGCTGACGAGGTCGCAAAAGAAACGGCAAGGAATGTGATGAGCCGAATGTATGTTGCGGGCCCTGCAAGATGGATTGGTGATGTTGGAATGTGTGAAGACACGATAGAAAGCGTGAAATCGATTCAAGCTGAAGCCACAGAGAGAGAATTGAGTGTGTGGAGAGAAAGTACGGGTAAATTGGATGCGAATGGTTGTTGGGTCGAGTTGTCAGAACATCAAAGATGGTTGCTACCCGATGCGTATGTGCTTGCAGTAGTTACAATGGCTCATGGAATGGCTCACATCAGTGTGAAAGGGATTTGTAAGTTGTTGGCCCCAGTATGGCAAAATGCAGGAATTCCCAAGTGCGCAGAAAATGTGGTTAAAAATTGCATGGTATGCCTGAAACACAACCCTGGTAGAGGAACCCCAACTGCAGCTGGTCATTTTGCACCTCCTACGTATCCGTTTGAGGTTTTGCAGCTAGATTTCATCCACATGGAGAGGTGCAACAACTTAAAATACGTACTCGTTGTTGTTTGTGCCTTTTCAAGATGGGTGGAAGCCTATCCCCTAAAAGACAATACTGCGCTATCCACAGCCAAAGCCCTTGTGAAAGAGTTCTTCCCTAGATTCGGAATGCCGAGAATGATCTGGAGTGACAATCGAAGTGAATTTGTGGGTCAAGTGATGAAGAAAGTATGCGAAGGGCTAGGCATAAACCAAAAGTTTCACGCTGCAAATCACCCCAATCAGCTGGATTAGTGGAGTGCTATAATGGCACTCTAAAGCTAAAATTGGCCAAGATACAAGCGAGCTCTGGTCTCAAATGGCCTGACGCTCTACCCTTAGCACTCCTATCAACCAGAATGACTGTGCATTCACGAGTGAAACTTAGTCCTTATGAAATAGTCTTCGGCCGCCCGGCCAATATATGGGGAGTGCCTAGGCCCAAGAAGTTTAGCGAGATAGAGCATCCTGTTTTGCTTGACTATCTGTATGAATTGACGGCTAAATTGCGTGTCTTACATCAACAGGTCCACGACACCCTGCCTCCGGTCTCTGAATCTCCAGGTCATCCCATTGAGCCTGGATCCTGGGTTTTAATTAAGAACTTTCAGCGAACCAAAAACGAGCAGCCCAGGTGGACCGGACCGCACCTCGTTCTTCTCTCCACAAGATCAGCTGTTCGAGTAGAAGGGAAGAAACACTGGATCCATGGGACCCATTGCAAAAGGGTACCCCTACCTCTGCCATATGACCGGTGGGTCCAAGAAGGTGTCGCCGACTCAGAGACTGAAACCGTGCCACGTTTTCTGCCTTTCAGCGATGCACGAATAAAAGGAACACTCACTGAGAAAGAAAGTGATGACATTTTACAATCAGCAGTATCACCGTCAGTTCGATTGGACACTACAGAACCTGAACTCCTTTTTCAGGACCACACGATACCTGGGACTAACCGTTATAATCTACGACCAAGAATAAAGGACAAATAAAACAGTTTACTTTTCTTCCCTTTAGCAAAGTTCTCCAATATGGAAAATTATTTTTGAATGACTTTTTGCTTTTTTGTGTTTTTTGAACCTCCATCCGGGTTCAGCTGTAGGATCGTGGCTGAAAAGACTTAGGGGGGTAGCCTGTGGACACAAGGTCTACAGGTCTGGTTTGTTCTAGGGCGGCCTGGAACATTCAGAACACTCCTAAGTGAAGTAAACCAACCGCCACGAACGGCAACGGTTAGAGGATGGAATCTTTCCAAAATGGAGAACATGTTGAAAGACTGAGTTTCAAGAAGAGAATATGTGAAACGATAACCTGGAAACGATTTTTGCTGCTGTGCATTTTTATGTTATTTAGTATACTTATGTTTTTTATAGGATATATTTTATTCTGTTTTAACGTGATATTGGCACCCACTACCTCGTCTACACCTCCTCCTTCCACTGTTTCCCCACATTCCTTTCAACTCCTCTCTAAACATGAATCTGCTAGGAGACTAGAGTTCATTAATAACTCCTTCATCCAGCTTTTGCACCAACACCAACTAGTGATAAATACAACTAACTGTTGGGTGTGTGGCCTTATGCCTCACACAGCAGATAAAGGTATCCCTTATCTGATCCTGCCTTTCAGCCACAATGGTTCCGTGTGGGCATTCAGAACGATATTCATCTATGCACACTACCCCCTACGTTTTGCGGAAGACAACCCTAAGAAAAATGCTTTAGTTAAAGGTATCATAGACATGATGAAGGACAATATCTTCTACAAGACTATCCCCAGAGATGAGACAATGGCATATATAGGATGGAACATGACCGGATATGAAGCCACAATGAGTGAGAAACAGCAAGCTAAGATATCTTCCCTGATTTGGATTGTACCCCATCAGGGTCACCTGTGTCTGCAAGGTACTGGCAAGAATCCCAGAGCTCAGCTAGGGGAAAGCATCTGCACTGAGACATATGTCTTCGCATCTCAGACCTCTCCTCCGCTCTTGGCAGCTAAGGGTACCTATTTCATCTGCCATGATAGAGCCTTTACATGTTTGCCCCCTGACTTTTCAGGCACATGCTTCGTTTCGTTCCTGTTGCCCCCTACCTACACAGCAGCGGCAGATTACCACAAGACAAGGATAGTTAGAGGCGTCTTCAGTGAAGAAGACACTGCAGGACAAGAATTTGGGGACTTCGTAAAGGGTTTTCTGCCGTTCTGGGGACAAATAAGTAACAGCAGGAGCATAAGGCAATTGATAAGAGTGGTTGAATCCACCGTGGCTGAAACCGCTGGTGCCCTTGGTAACTTGACTGCTGAGCTCCAGTCGGATCGTCTTATGACCCTTCAGAACAGGGTCGCATTAGATGTCATACTTGCAGACCGGGGTGGAGTATGTACATTGATCCAATCGAGTTGCTGTGTTTTTGTCCCAGATAACGCTCCAACAGTATACCAGGCCATCTCCAAACTGCATAGAATTTCCGAATCTATTCATTTAGATAAAGGAGATTGGTCATTAATGGGATGGTTCTGGGAACTGATATCAGCATGGGGATGGAAGATTCTGATGGTCATTGGGATGATCTTGGCCATTCTTTTCCTGTTCTGTCTATGCGTGCAGTGTGCTCCTGCGATATGTGGTTTCTGTGTTACATCATGCATAAGGAAACCTGCACCAAGAGACGAGCTAAATACTAGGATGATGTTACAGCAACATCTCAACGACTTTAGAAACATAGACCTGGACTCAGATTAGCATGAGAATAGGTTTATTGCCTATGTAAGGGCAAAAGGAGGGTTTGTGGTTCTAAAAATTCTGGACCCATGTAATTTACTTTGCCACAGCAGTACGATTTTAGTATCAAAAGACCGATAATGACTAGTACACTAAGCATGAGCATTTTCGCTCAATTCCAGCAGCGTTTTCACCTCGAAATCGCCATTTTCGTCCTGCACTTGTGGCTCCCATTTTTAAAAGTTGCCCTCACATAGGCTTATAATACAGTCAGATTTGATTCCAAGGACACGTACACCTTGATTGACTTTTCTCTGACCTGGGCAAGCTGGAACCATTGCCTCAGGCCAAACCTGTTTGGTCAGTCCCTCTCCCAGTGGCCGAATCAGATATCATCAAGGCACACCATGCCATAAAACCCTTATTATCGCTCACACACCCTGCCTAATCTTGCTCACACCTGCACCTGCTCTTTTCTTCTTCTTACTTTACGAGGGGGAGGTGCCCGTTTTTATTGGGGGTCCACACTTATCTGATGTAAAATACTAGGCCTTGCCGGGTAATTTATTATGGGTTGGATGACATGAAATATGAGGTTTCATCATGACACTGTTTTTTCCTTTGTAGTGAAAACGTGTGAATGACCAACCAAAATGTCAAGAATGTTTGCCTGAAGCTTAAAAAACTGTATATAAGGAAACCTGATTTTGCATTGACACACAGTCTCCTGAGAACATACAAACCGTGCTGTTGTACTTCTAGGACGCTTGTTACTTGGTTGCAGCCAATTAATTCGATCTTTGACTTCACCTAGAAGACTCTGAGTTTCTGTGGTCTGAATCAGGAAAGTACCCGAGGTCTTTGGGTGTACCCTGGCACCGCTGGGTTACCGGATCAGTACCGGTTCTGAAAAACCCAGTACCTCACAACCCCACCCCAAAACCTAAAACCCCCGACCCCCCACCCCTCCCCAAAACCTAAAACCCCGACCCCCCACCCCCTCCCCAAAACCAAAAACGCGCCAACCCCACCCCAAAACCTAAAACCCCGACCCCCCACCCCCTCCCCAAAACCAAAAACGCCCAACCCCCCCAACCCCACCCCAAAACCTAAAACCCCGACCCCCCACCCCTCCCCAAAACCAAAAACGCCCCACCCCCCCAACCCCACCCCAAAACCTAAAACCCCCTTTCGTTAACCAGGACTTCGTTATAAAAAAGTCGGCATAAAGGATGTTTCCCTCAAGGTACATATGTTATGTTATGTATGTTATGTTATGTTGTGTCATGCTGTGTTATGTTATGTTATTTGGTTTTATATGGTGCTCTTATCGCCTGAGTGGTATCCAGGTGCTAGAGTAGATGAGTAGGCCAATTAAACTCCTAGTTGAATAGCTAGGTCTTCAGTTTCTTGGGGAATTTGAGAAGGGACGGGGAGGTCCTAATGTGGAATGGACTGTAGATTGTTGGCTCCTCGGTTGGAGCCTACGGATCACTACGGAAGAAAGAGGTAGTAACTGTTTTTTTTTATATAACACAAGGTTTAGATGTCTTTCACTACATGTTTGCTGAGTTGATCATTGAGTAAAATTTAAAGACTGGTATGAACATACCTCTAATAATGTACATACACTGCTGTCACCGTTGAGTTTGCAGTCTCTGCTACAAAACTATTTATACTGTTGTTATCCTTTAAGTGGCCTAATGCCGTGTAACAACCTTCAGCCAGTTCTTTCTTTCTAGATTATGGCATGTTGCATTCTGAAATTTATAACAGTTTCACTTTTAAAATTGTATACACAGGCTGGAAAATTTGCAACATAAAAAGTACTGCTGAAAATAGGACTTGCTGAGTGTGCCACACACCACATGAGACCACATAACTTCTGTGTCTGCTCTGCAAGTAGGTAAATTCATGTGGATTGAAGCAGACCCAGAAACCTCAAGCAGGAAAGAAATATTAGTGACGGTCACCTTCCTACTTCCTAGAAAGCATCAGCGTATGTCTACCTGCAACAGTATTCATTAGACTGCCAGTGAGCAGCCTTTAGGGCTGAACATATTGAAAGGATCTAAAAAAGCAACAAAAGGGTCTGTAAAGATGCAATCTCCTGGAAGTGATTATAGAGCCAACTACATTCAAATGACCGCTCTGAACTAAACATACAAATCCACATTGAAGGGCCAATATATCTATCTAGAAGTGCTTTCTTTAGTGGACCCTAGGTAACCCATGAATGATTTGTTTTGTGGTATGCACACAAAATACTGCATGTGGAGGAACAATGGTACGTCAAGGCACAGAAGGAAGATAGGTGGTGCATGAGAGACACTAACCCAAGAGGACTATAGATAGTGGATACCTAATGGGATAGTCAAAACAAATATCTGTGCAGTGTAGTCCAGATAGTCAAGATGGATATCTGTGCAGTACGGAGGACTCCATAGGAAGATGGTGAAGAAATGTGAATTCTTGAAGATATATGAGAAAATGAGGGGTGGAGAATATCTTATTGAAATAGCAGAGAGAAAGCTACTGAGTGATGGATGTTGACAGAGGAGGATTGCAAGGAGTACATCTGCCCATTGAGACCATTGTTACAGGTAAATCAAAAGAATCATTTTCAGTGGAAGGTGCAACACAACCATAACTACAAAGCAGTGACTACCATTGAGTGATGCGTAACATGGCTCTGCTCCACATCTCATACACATGTTTATCACTGGTGCGGGCCACAGGTACACTGGTCCTGTTAATAGTTCCACAATGTTCTTACATTCAACACCTGGCAAACAGTGGTAACTAACTTACTTTAACTAAAAAAACACTTGAATCCAGCTAATTAATTTCTACCACCACACTTTATCCTATCATTACCATTGTTGAATGTGGTAAGGGACCACAACTCATGAAAGGTGACACCTTGAGTGAGTCATAATGCCTCTCCCCTCTCTGATAAGTACTATATTATACTCCGCATGCTTTTCATGTGTGTACTTATCCCAAAATATATACTTAACCAAAACCAGGAGGCAGTGGATTAGATTTGTGCAGTATGGTGAAAACACACTGAAGAATTCTAATGACTGTAAAGAGTGTTTTTTTCCTTGTAAATTACTTGCGACATGTAATCAGTTAGGCAGTAAGAAGTTCTTCTCACGTCAATTTTGATGTACTCTGCTAATAAGCACAAATTTGAACTTTGCACTATAGTACTAACTGTGTGAATATGTGTATATTAGTACAGTTGTTTCAAATTACATATTAGTGCACTCCATTTATTTTCACTGCCATGGCATAAATTGTATAAATGCTGACATGCCCAGTATAGTATAAGGAGAGGTTATGAAACAACAAGAGTATAGACTCAAATGTGTCATGATGCTCCACCTCTTAACAATGCTAACAAATCGCATATTTCGCATATTACACTCTGCACATCTACATATATGTTTTCATCTGCACTTGCTTAACAAAACATATTTAACCAAACCATGCTGCAGGGGTTTAAATGCGTGCAGTATGATAACATCACTTTGAGAGCTCTCCTGACTAATAGGAACATTTTATCAATCTGTAAAGTATTTGTTACATACAATCTACGAGACAATAACAAATGTTTCTGGTGTCAATTTTGCTGTACTTTGGTAATAATAAAATGGTAATTTGCTCTGTAGAACTGCATGTGTAAATATGTGACTATTAGTATAGTTATTAGTATATTCGATGCAGAATAGATCTAGACAAACTTGAATTGAGGGCAGCACTCTTCTTGGATAGGTGGCAATATTTGGGGAAACAAATGGAGACTACTGTACTTGCAAAAGCTGGGTAACTGTAACCACTGCAGGCAATGTCTGCCACCCACGCAGCCCCTTTGCTTCAAGTAGGGGAATATCATACAACTGCCTCCCATGCCACATCTGTCCTTTGTTTGCACTGCTGCACCCCAAGCAGTGCCTATTCCATTTGCGAGGACCACCTTCACTGTTGCTCACTTTTTTGTGTGAGGGAGTGAATCACTGCCTGTACTGTGTGTGTTACTTGCATTAGTGCTTTCCATACTGTGTTTATTCTACATGTATGGGTGTGTGCCCTCAATCTGTCTATAATGTATCTGCTCTGTAGGCACCAGGAAAGCTTGCATTGCTGCCGCCCATGTTGTTGCTTTTAGGTGTGAATAGAGACCTTAAACTGCCTCTTCCTCTGCTGTAGCTCTTCTGTAGGAGAGTCTTGGGGAACTGCTGCGCTTACTCTACCTGATCTGTGCATGTAGTAGACTGAGGCTTTCAATGTTACAAATAACTAAACTCCCCTTGTTTTGTATTTGTGGTGATGTGATATTGATATTGTACTTTGCTTCCCAAGCTGTACCTGGTATTTGTGTAACAGAGAATCTTTAACTACTATCTTTCTGCCCCTGTTCTATAAGGTTTAGTTAAGCCTGTATTCCTCTGCAAGCGTGTGTGTATGTGTGTGTGTATGTGTGCACTACTAACTGGAAAATGCATCGTTTTAAGGTGGGGGTCAGCGAGTGATTGAGGGAGATGGTTGTGATTATGTTTAGGTCATGTTTCGGCATTAGGGTTTGAGTAAGGTATGGTGTGAGGACTGATGTAAGGTTAGATTACAAGTTTAAGGGATGGCATTTTAATTATGGTTAGCATCAAGATTGGGCTAATGGTTACGGTTGGATCAGAGGATGGTGTTAAAGTAAGGTCAGGTTTGTGGGTGGTTTAGAGCTAGGATAATGACGGATGTAAGGGATGGTGTAAGGGAAAGGTGAAGGAGAAGAGCTGGGGGCCTCCTCTATAACACTGGGGTGGATTAGAGGCAGTGCTCCCACTGCAGCCAACACACCATATTTAGGCTTGCCTGAAGAACAAGCAGACAGAATGTTTACAGAAAGAGATTCCACTTACATGAATGGACAAATTTCAGTAAAAATGTTCGATTATGGCCAACATTGGTTGATCAATCATCATTTGTTTCTTTTTTTAAAAATATTTCCCAAAAGCAGGTGATTATTTCTGAAAAACAAACAACCAATATCTCCAACTATCTGGATATTTTTTCCAGTTGATCTGGAACACTGTTGTCATTTTTCTTTCTCAGAACCTCCATGACTTGCACAGCAATCCAAGGCACGAAAAAACAATACATCAGAATGCTCTCTCTGAATTGAGCATCCCTTCTGATGCCATGAAGCGAGAGTACTGCAGTGACTGGCCCACCGCAATAGGGTTTCTAGTGGCATAGCCAGCTTGGAAACAAAGTGGTTCCCTCCCATCTAAATGAAGCAGAGGAGCATGAAGTTAGGTAGGTGGGGTGCCCCCTAAATTCTGTTGGACGAGTTGCCCATTCTCATCTCTAACTGAGGATCAAACTAAGGCCCTCATTATGAACATGGCAGCCGCCATGCCTGCGGTGGTGCAAAATCCCGGATAATGATTCCTTTGCCTCCAGCCTGAAAGGCTGTTGGAAGGGGTTCACCGTGGAACCCATGGAGGCCCCTGCACTGCCCATGCACTTGGCATGGGCAGTGCAGGGGTCCCTGTGCAGTACCCCATCGCGCAGGTCACTGCCCGATTTGCAGCTGCACCATCCGCACAGAGACATTCACAGTGGCTCCATGTGGAGCCCCCAGCAATGTCCCGGCCGCGCATTCCTCTGGACCGGCGGATGGAAACATTGTTTCCACCCCCCAGCCCAGAGGAATGTTCATTAGACATCCGGCAGGGTTCTGGGGTAGCTGGCGGTCACTGGAAAGACCGCCAGCATGAACGCCGTTTTCATAATGAGTGCCTAAATGAGGATCAAAACTCTATCTCAGTATAATTAAAGTATCCTCCAACTTTCTATAGTGTGATCTGCCAAACAGAGTGTGATAATTGGAAAGAAAAATAAGTTACTCACATGGAGTAACTCGCTATGATCTGTAACAGGCAGTACTGGAGCGAGTGAGTGGCATTGTTTGAGGCCAGGCACCTTTGCTTTAAAACCATATCAGTAGGAGTTGTGCTTTATTCTTAGAATTAATAAGTATAATTTGTGTATGTATGTATATATTTCACTATGTATTTAGAGTTCTGGGTATGTCTCTATACAAGTTCATATTAATTTACAGTTATTGGTGAACAAAAAATGTTTCCCTTCAACAGCTGCCTGTCCCTCCACTCTCTGACTCTTTTCAAACCTTTCTGACTACGATGGACCCCCAAACATCCTTTGAAAACTCTTCCCTCCTTTACCCAATTCACCCAACTAACAGCTGCATATATCCACCACTCCTAATAGCAGCTCACATCTTCCCTTTACTAATCCACTTAAATTAACATATCCCTTTTGTTGGAAAATGGCCCTCTCAGAAGGGTCACCCCAAACATTTTGCCTTCCTCCTTCTCTTTTTCTGACATCGTCTTTGTTGGCTTTGTGAATCTGAGCAGTTTACTACTGCTAACCAGTGCTAAAGTGCATGTGCTCTCTCTTTTAAACATTGTAACACTCTCTCATACCCATTTGGCATATTTACTTTACTTATAAGTCCCTAGTAAAGTGCATTACATGTGCCCAGGAACAGTAAATTAAATGGTACCAGTGGGCCTGCAGCACTGATTGTGCTCCCCACTTAAGTAGCCCCTTACCCATGTCTCAGGCCTGCCATTGCAGATCCACTGTAGGCAGTTTTAAACGGCAATGCTGTCCTGGCAAGCTAAACCTCTTGCCAGGCCTAAACCTTCCCTTTTTATACATGTAAGTTTTAAAGTCACTCATAAGGTAGGCCCTATATGACCCTCAAGGGTGCATTTTATGTGAAAGGCAGGACATATAAGTTTTACATGTCCTAGTAGTGAAAAACTTAGTTAGAGGCCTAACTCTCACATAGGGTAACATTGGGAATACCTTATTACATCTTATAAGTGTAATTTCCTGTCTGGAAGAGATACATTTATCAACTTTGGTGTCTCTGAACTCACAATTTAAAAGCACAACTTATAGTGAAGTCGGATTTTGAATTGCAGTACTGAAAATTCAACTTTTAGACAGTTGGCATATTCTTACTTGAGCCATTTGGTGCCTACTGCCTGTCTCCAACACACGTCTTGGGTGCGGTGACAACTGGGTTTCTGCATTCTCTCTAGACAGCCACACCCAAAAGGAGTTTAGGTGTGACTGATAGGCCATCAACATCTGGATGAGCCATCTAACGTGACCAGGTATCCCTGGTTGGCACTTCATGCTTCTAAGCATTATATTGCAGTTTATTTTTAAAAAATTCATATCTCGACTTCTACTTATTGGACTTTTGTTGTTTTTTATCTTGTTTTGTCCTTTAAATTAAGCTGTATTTTTCCAGCCAGGTGTGGTATCTTTTTGTGTGGTGTTCTCACTGTTTTACTGTTAGAAATGTTGCACAAATACCATTACAGTCCTTCCTTGACTGCTCTGTGCCAAACTACCAGAGGGTGAGCACAGGTTAATTTTGGGTGCGTATCTGATTTACCCTGACTAGGATTGTGGTTCATGCTTGAACAGTTTTGCATACCTCTGCCAACCAGAAATCCAACTTCTGACACCTTTCAAAACACTACATTAATTGCATGAGATCTCAAAAACACAAACATAGACTTACGATAACTAACCCACTATTTAACAGTAAACTTTAGTTCCGGAGTAGTGTGTTACTTGCTGCAACCCTCTTCAATGCATCATCAAGATTAGCGAATGCTATTTACATGCAACTTACAATTTAAAATATTTGCTCTAAATAATGTGGTATTGGGTCACATTTGTATCCGCTGTCATGGGATACATATAAGTATTTATTGTGCCCCGCACATAGTTGATAGTGTTTAGTAAAATGCTCTCAACTAGCCTATTTGCCTCTCTTGTGCATCTAGATGATCACCAGGCAAAATTCATGGGCAGTAACTGCAAACAGTCGCAAAACAACGAGTGGGACCATCGTCACAAAAACTGACCAGTGATCGACTGCACTGTCAGTGAGCACTGGAACCAGAACAATGGAAGCTTTTTAGATGCCAAACTTCAAGAAAGAATGAATGGTAATTGTAACTCTTAAGATACATTCAAACGTGAAGCTTCTCATTTACTGTGCCAAGAAACACTGAGCATTCCATAAAGCTACAGAGAAAGACATGTGTTGGACTTTTGCTTATGCAGGGTCATCCCCAGTCTTTTTGCCTCCTGCCTCCTATCTTTTTTCTGACCTGTCGCTGTTGGCTTTTGAACTCTGAGCACTTTCCCACTGCTAACCAGTGCTAAAGTGCATATGCTCTCTGTGTGAAATTGTATGTGATTGGTTTATCCATGATTGGCATATTTGATTTACTAGTAAGTCCCTAGTAAGGTGCACTAGAGGTGCCAGGGCCTGTAAATCAAATGCTACTAGTGGGCCTGCAGCACTGGTTGTGCCACCCACATAAGTAGCTCTGTAATCATGTCTCAGACCTGCCACTGCAGTGTCTGGGTGTGTATTTTTACACTGTAAATTCGACTTGGCAAGTGTACCCACTTGCCAGGCCTAAACCTTCCCTTTTCTTACATGTAAGGTACCCCTAAGGTAGGCCCTAGGTAGCCCCAAGAGCAGGGTGCAGTGTATGGATAAGGTAGGACATATAGTAATGTGGTTTATATGTCCTGACAGTGAAATACTGCTAAATTCGTTTTTCACTGTTGCAAGGACTGTCTCTCTCATAGGATAATATGGGGGCTACCTTTAAATATGATTAAAGCGTAGATTCCCCTAGAGAGTAGATGGACATGTGGAGTTTGGGGTCCCTGAGCTCACAATTTAAAAATACATCTTTTAGTAAAGTTGATTTTAAGATTGTGCGTTTGAAAATGCCACTTTTAGAAAGTGAGCATTTTCTTGCTTAAACCATTCTGTGACTCTGCCTTGTTTGTGGATTCCCTGTCTGGGTCAGTTGACAGTTGGGTTGTTTTTCACCTCACACCAGACAGTGACACAAAGGGAGCTGGGGTGTAACCTGCATTTCCTGATTAGCCATCTCTGCTAGGAGGGAGGGGTGGAGTGGTCACTCTCATCTGAAAGGACTGTGCCTGCCTCTAACAATGCCGGCTCCAACCCCCTGGTGTGTGTCTGAGGCCTTGCCTGGGCAAGGCAGGATTTCACAAGTAGGTGTGAGTCCCCTTTGAAGAAAGGTGACTTCAAAGACTAAAATGGGTATAAGAAGGGCACCCAAATCTACAGACTTTAGAAACACTTCTGGAATCAAGAGGAACCTCTGCCTGGAGAAGAGCTGTTAGCTGAGGAGGAAGTGCTGCCCTGCCTGTGACTGTGCTTTGTGGAGCTTTCCTGCAGTGCTGCTTCTGCCAGAGTAAGAGGGCAAAGACTGGACTTTGTGTGCCTTCCATCTTGAGAAGAAATCTCCAAGGCTTGATCTAGAGCTTGCCTCCTGTTGTTTGAAGTCTCAGGGACAGCAAAGACTTCTCTCTGCCAGCACCTGGAGCCTCTGGAGAGACTCCTACTCTGCCCTGTGGTGCCCATCCAGTTCCTGGGACCCTGAAAGGAGAAGCTGGCAGCCTAAAGACAAGAAAATCCACGCACAGAGCGCCGTGCGGGGAAAAGATCGACGCGAATCCGATCGGCGGCTGAAAAACGACGCGCCGCCAGCTCCGCGGCTGAGAAACGACGCTCGCAGGAAACGCGGCCGAAGAATCGACGCATGGAGCAGGAGAAATGACGCGCAGCATCGCTGACGGAGGCTGGGAGATCGCAACCTGCGCGGCTGGATCGTCAACTCATCGTGCGGCTGGATTTTTGACTCGAGTACCGCCGTGCGGAGTTATTTTCGACGCACGCCCGCCCGTGCGGGGTTATTTTTGACGCACACCAGGTACATTTTCACTCTAGCAGCGCTAGTGTGTTTTTAAAACTACTTAAAGACTCTTTTTGATTTTTAATTAATAACTTGACTTGTGTATGGTGGATTTTTGTCGTTTTGGTCTTGTTTTGTTTAGATAAATATTTCCTATTTTTCTAAACCTGTGTTGTGTCATTTTGTAGTGTTTTCATTGAGTTACTGTGTGTGTTGGTACAAATACTTTACGCCTAGCACTCTGAGGTTAAGCCTACTGCTCTGCCATGCTACCAAGGGAGTAAGCAGGGGTTAGCTGAGGGTGATTCTCTTTTACCCTGACTAGAGTGAGGGTCTTTGCTTGAACAGGGGGTAACCTGACTGTCAACCAAGGACCCCATTTCTAACATTGGTGATCAGCGGTCGGGATTTGGACTTGTATTTGTACTTGACATACAGTGATTAAGTGTACACTACTGTTTTGATCTCAGACCACTACGTGACCACATACTACTTGTTTGGTGATCTTTCATTTTTCTCTTTGGGACTCCTTTTTGTTCTACTTCCATGATTTTGCTGATCCCTTGACTGATTCTTTTTACTTCATTGGGAACTTGTTTTCTGCCGTTGGAACTTTGCACTTATTGCCATCATGTCTCAATCTGGAGATGCAACAGCTGGAGCTGTGTTTGAATTAAGAAAACTGAAGAGGTACTCAGTTGCTCAATTGAAACAGTTCTGTGAAGATCTTGCCTGTCACGTTAAGAGCTCTGCCAGGAAGGGTGAGCTACAAGAGGCATTGAGGGCCTGGGTGACAGCCAAGGAAGCTGGGGGGCACACAGAAGATATGGATGGGAAAGTGCAGAGTCTACACAGTGGTGTATTAGAGGTATCTGTTACACCTGGGGGGAGGTTCTCCTGGAGTGGTAGCAGTAGGTCCTCTAAGGGTCTGACTCCTAAAGATGTGCAGGACAGACAGGCAGAAAGGGTTCGCCGGTTGGAGGCAGAAAAGTTGAGGATGCAAAGGGAGTATGACAAGTGGGAAAAGGACTTAGAGATACAAAGGATGATTTATGCTTACAAGCTTAAATTGAAACCGCTGGAAGTCATGAGGGCTGAGTCCAGCTGGAATGGTGGCAGCAACAATTGTATATCCAGTGCTGCTGAAGAAGTGCACATGCCCAGAGATGTGGTGCCCTACTTGAAGGAGGCAGTTAACACACACCAGGAGGTTCAGGGGTATGAGGTAGCTCCAGTGATGCACAGGGTCCCTGAGGTGGATTGGGGAACTGGCATGGGGAGTCATATTCCTACTGGTGGGAGGGACACTCTACTGACTCTAGGTGAGAGTGACAGGGAGAGGGGTTCCCCCAAGGTAGAAGTCCTGGTTATGGAGTGTGAAGACATCCCAGAAGAGTGTGCGTTGAGTGTCAGGGACAGTCAGGTACTGTCTCACCAGTCTCAGGAGGGTGATGTGGGGTGCTTTTTCAAAGCAGAGTCACTGGATGGTTGGGTGAAGGGTACTTTGGTTAATTCATGTGAGGGGCTGAGTGATGTAATTGCTGGAGAGCATATGTCTAGTCCTTATTTTCCAGAGCTATGCCAACACCAGGTGGAGTGTGAGTTCTCTGACCCCAGGGAGCTTACAATGGAGGCAGACCTCTTGGTGAGTACCAGAGAGTCTGAAGAGGCATTTGGGGGTGCTCCTGAGAGGAGTGGTCTAGGTAGTTCCCAACCAGGTGAGGTAGGGAAGGATTGTAGTGTCCCAGGTAGGTCCCAGTGTAGTGGGATGGGTGAGGGACCCCATGTCCAGTCTCAGAGGAGAGGGAATGGGGATGGGTTGAGGCCCAAGGTGCCCGAGATCCGGTCCCAGGTCCTGGAGGGTTCCATGAGGGAACACCAGGAGGGGAGCCTAGCCTGTACCATAGGGCCATCTGTTGAGGGAGACCCCACAGTGTCAGGAGAACTTGGGGGGGCGGCTGTAGCCAGCGTCCCACCAGGTCTGGTGTCTGGCAGTACCACTCCTAGTGAGGGGGTGCAGAAGTCCAGACAGAGGGTTGAGAGGGGGTTGCGGACCCCAGTGGAGAACCTGGAGGGTCAGGGGTCAGCTCTGAGAGCAGAGCCCCCCAGGAATGACCTTGGTAAGACCATTTCTGGGTTGGGGGGGATCCAGACTCTGTCAGATGGGCAGAGGTCAGGAGACCTGCGCCAGCCAGACTCTTGTGTGGCCCTTGGGGACAGTGTGTCCCTTGAGGGGGGTAAGTGTGCCCCCCTGGAAGTCCTGGTGTGCCAGGCAGTGGTTCAACTGCAGGGTGGTGACTCTGGGTTGAATGATCAGTTTCAGGGGGTAAACTCTGACCTGATGGGGGGTAAGTGTGCTCCCAAGGAAGTCCTGGTGCGCCAGGCAGTGGTTCAACCGCAGGGTGGTGACCCTGGGTTGGATGACCAGGTTCAGAGGGTAAACTCTGACCTGGTGGGGGGTAGGTATGCCCCCCCGGAAGTCCTGGGTTGCCAGGCAGTGGTCCAGTCTGTGGGTACAGACCCTGGACTGGAGGATCAGGTGCAGGGGGTAAACCCTGACCTGAAGGGGTGGGCGGTTTGCCCAATCACCCCCCTGGTGTGATTTCAAGGGGTACTCTCCCTGAGGGGGGGTGCAGAACCCTGAGAGTAGGGGCAGGGGAGAAAGAGCCTCACCCCTGGCCCCAGTGCAATCTAAGGGTACAGACCCTAGATTGGAAGGCCAGGTTCAGGGTGTCCCCCCTGACCTGGAGGAAGGGGCTACTGCTAACAGTGCCCATCCCATGTTGTCTTCTGAGGGGGCCACTCCTAGTTGGGGGGTGCAGGACCCCAGGAGGGAGGGCAGGGGGAGGGAAGCCTCACCCCTGGCCCTGGTCCAACCTGAAGGTACAGACCCCAGGTTGGCGGACCAGTTGCAGGTTAACAGCCCTGCTCTGGTGGAAGAATTGTGCAGGACTGCTTCTACATGCACCCTGACAGTTTTTGACTCTGGGGGTGCCGCTTCTGCAGGGAGGGTACTGAGCCCCAGAGGGGAGGACCAGGGTCAGGTTGTCATCCCTGACCTGGTGGAAGAGAGAGTGGTCAAAGGGTGCCCGGCACCTGGGGCTACCGCCCCCCACTCTCCGCAGTCACAGTGGTTGGAGAGGCCTGAGGTCGGTCTCTCATCCCTGACAGTTGTCCGGGGCCACCGTGGCTTGCTGTCCTGGTGGACAGAGTTGCCCCTGGGGGGGGGACGAGAGTCACACCCCGGGGGTGGAGTGGGCAACACCACTGTGTTGGCCCTGGTGGTACTATCTGCCCATTGCAATTCATCTGTGAGCAAAGTAAAGTTAGGTGCTGCACAGATGGTGTCTGTAGATGTGGAGAAGGGTCCCCCATGGGTTAGCTTAGTAGGCCCTGAGAGTATGGACAGAGGGATCCAACTGGAGTCAGGAAGGCGTAGAACTGGAACATGCCCCTGCTGTTGTGGGCCTGGGTCCTTGTTCTATCGCCCCAATCAGGGAAGTACGTCAAGGTATTGATTGTTCTCCCCTGGCTTTAGGCTGGTAGGGGGTCGTGTTGGACTTTTGCTTATGCAGGGTCATCCCCAGTCTTTTTGCCTCCTGCCTCCTATCTTTTTTCTGACCTGTCGCTGTTGGCTTTTGAACTCTGAGCACTTTCCCACTGCTAACCAGTGCTAAAGTGCATATGCTCTCTGTGTGAAATTGTATGTGATTGGTTTATCCATGATTGGCATATTTGATTTACTAGTAAGTCCCTAGTAAGGTGCACTAGAGGTGCCAGGGCCTGTAAATCAAATGCTACTAGTGGGCCTGCAGCACTGGTTGTGCCACCCACATAAGTAGCTCTGTAATCATGTCTCAGACCTGCCACTGCAGTGTCTGGGTGTGTATTTTTACACTGTAAATTCGACTTGGCAAGTGTACCCACTTGCAAGGCCTAAACCTTCCCTTTTCTTACATGTAAGGCACCCCTAAGGTAGGCCCTAGGTAGCTCCAAGGGCAGGGTGCAGTGTATGGATAAGGTAGGACATATAGTAATGTGGTTTATATGTCCTGACAGTGAAATACTGCAAAATTCGTTTTTCACTGTTGCAAGGACTGTCTCTCTCATAGGATAATATGGGGGCTACCTTTAAATATGATTAAAGCGTAGATTCCCCTAGAGAGTAGATGGACATGTGGAGTTTGGGGTCCCTGAGCTCACAATTTAAAAATACATATTTTAGTAAAGTTGATTTTAAGATTGTGGGTTTGAAAATGCCACTTTTAGAAAGTGAGCATTTTCTTGCTTAAACCATTCTGTGACTCTGCCTTGTTTGTGGATTCCCTGTCTGGGTCAGTTGACAGTTGGGTTGTTTTTCACCTCACACCAGACAGTGACACAAAGGGAGCTGGGGTGTAACCTGCATTTCCTGATTAGCCATCTCTGCTAGGAGGGAGGGGTTGAGTGGTCACTCTCATCTGAAAGGACTGTGCCTGCCTCTAACAATGCCGGCTCCAACCCCCTGGTGTGTGTCTGAGGCCTTGCCTGGGCAAGGCAGGATTTCACAAGTAGGTGTGAGTCCCCTTTGAAGAAAGGTGACTTCAAAGACTAAAATGGGTATAAGAAGGGCACCCAAATCTACAGACTTTAGAAACACTTCTGGAATCAAGAGGAACCTCTGCCTGGAGAAGAGCTGTTAGCTGAGGAGGAAGTGCTGCCCTGCCTGTGACTGTGCTTTGTGGAGCTTTCCTGCAGTGCTGCTTCTGCCAGAGTAAGAGGGCAAAGACTGGACTTTGTGTGCCTTCCATCTTGAGAAGAAATCTCCAAAGGCTTGATCTAGAGCTTGCCTCCTGTTGTTTGAAGTCTCAGGGACAGCAAAGACTTCTCTCTGCCAGCACCTGGAGCCTCTGGAGAGACTCCTACTCTGCCCTGTGGTGCCCATCCAGTTCCTGGGACCCTGAAAGGAGAAGCTGGCAGCCTAAAGACAAGAAAATCCACGCACAGAGCGCCGTGCGGGGAAAAGATCGACGCGAATCCGATCGGCGGCTGAAAAACGACGCGCCGCCAGCTCAGCGGCTGAGAAACGACGCTCGCAGGAAACGCGACCGAAGAATCGACGCACGGAGCAGGAGAAACGACGCGCAGCATCGCTGACGGAGGCTGGGAGATCGCAACCTGCGCGGCTGGATCGTCAACTCATCGTGCGGCTAGATTTTTGACTCGAGTACCGCCGTGCGGAGTTATTTTCGAGGCACGCCCGCCCGTGCGGGGTTATTTTTGACGCACACCAGGTACATTTTCACTCTAGCAGCGCTAGTGTGTTTTTAAAACTACTTAAAGACTCTTTTTGATTTTTAATTAATAACTTGACTTGTGTATGGTGGATTTTTGTCGTTTTGGTCTTGTTTTGTTTAGATAAATATTTCCTATTTTTCTAAACCTGTGTTGTGTCATTTTGTAGTGTTTTCATTGAGTTACTGTGTGTGTTGGTACAAATACTTTACGCCTAGCACTCTGAGGTTAAGCCTACTGCTCTGCCAAGCTACCAAGGGGCTAAGCAGGGGTTAGCTGAGGGTGATTCTCTTTTACCCTGACTAGAGTGAGGGTCTTTGCTTGAACAGGGGGTAACCTGACTGTCAACCAAGGACCCCATTTCTGACAACATTTGTAACCTATTCTGTACTCCAGCATAACACAGCCGAAAGCTGTCACAACTAAATGTCAGATAAAATGAAATAGGTCCACTGACCTTGAGAAACGTTACTGGAGAGGAAAGGAACAAGGAGCACACTGCACGAACAATAGCAAGTTAAGGGCAGCATTGTTTAATGTCTGTTATTTGTTGTAATGGAAAGTGGATTGCGACACGGGTCTCTAAGAGCTCTTTTCTCACGTTTCATGAGCCGTAAAATGGTTCAACAATAAGGACCAACCATAGTAAACTTTAAAATTGTACAGTCACATTGACTGTGATCAAAATCGCTGCAGACTCCCTCTCCTAAAAGTGTCGGTCTATTTACGCGTTACAAACTAATGTTCACACATCCAGCTTAAGTGTTTGCTATGAACGTCCTTTTATTTTTTCAGTGGGTATATTCATTACTTGTGGAAACTCTGCTAGAATCTCTTACATGATCAAGAGAATATTTAATTACTGTTGTTAAGGACTGGAAGCTATTATCATTTCAAAGAGTATTTTTCTCCTCATGCCAATGTGCAACTTCCACTTGCTGTAATATTTTATTTTCAATTAGTTTCCCACTGTTCATATAGGAATGTAACTCATGTAATCACCTAATTTTCTTTACTGTTGTTAAGGACTGGAAGCTATTATCATTTCAAAGAGTATTTTTCTCCTCATGCCAATGTGCAACTTCCACTTACTGTAATATTTTATTTTCAATTAGTTTCCCACTGTTCATATAGGAATGTAACTCATGTAATCACCTAATTTTATTTGTGCCATATTATTTGCTACCAGGTACAATGTTAGGTGTCTATGAGGCATTTGTTTTTTGCTTGAGGGGAATGAAACGCCTTTTCAAGCAACAAGGGTGAATCACAAATGCCACTAAATTAACTTGTGCTTACCCTTCAATAAAGCAGTTAGGCTTAACTTAGAGGCAATTTGTAAAGTGTCAATACAATATACAAACAGTAAAAAAGTTAAAACACAACACAAGAAAAATCCCTCACCAATCTAGAAAAGTAGAGTAGGTTTTAATAAATGAAATATTAGATCATCAAGAATCCAATCAGTAGAATTGGAGATATGCATGCAGTTTCAAATTCTTTAAAAAAGTAGGGCCAAAAAGTGCAAAGCACCAGCTGTGGTTATGTGATCGCATCGTACCAGAAGAGCATCAGAAGCCAACAGTGATGGAGCACAGGCCAGTTACAGAACTGATTTTGGCTGGCTAGACTGTGTACCTGGTTGTTCTTGGGCTGAGATGTGAGGTCCTGCAACATGCTGCATCGAGTTGTGTTGCGCTGCATTAGTTCTGATGATGCCACAGATCCGGAGGTGTGAGCTGCTGTGATGCGGGCCCTGTATTGAGTTGTGTAGTGCTGCATTGGTTCAGATGAGGCAGCAAATCATGAGCTGCTAAGTGCTGTGATGCAAGGTTCTGCATTGAGTTGTGTCTCACTGCATTGGTTCCAAAAAGGCTACTGATCAGGATCTGTGAGGTGCTGTGATGAGAGGTACTGCGCCACGCTGGGTCAAGTTGCATAGCACTGCACCCAATCCAATCAGGCTACCAGTCAGGAGTTGTGAGGTGCTGCGATGCAAAGTCCTGGAACTGGCGTAACAATAGCCGCTGCAGCCCCCTGTGGTGTCCCGAGCGCCAGGGCCCCCCCCCTCAGCACAGTATACTGTTCACAGGTGATGGGCCTCTGCCTGAGAGCTCCTGACTGGGTTGGGGGGCTCAGTGTACTTTTCAGGAGGGCCACCCCTGGTTTCACAATGCCACTTGGTCCTTGGTCTTGTTGAGTTGCACTACGTTGGTTCCAATGAGGCTGCCGGTCAGAAGCTGCAAGCTTCTGCAATGTAGGGTCCTGCATCAAGTTGCATCTGGCTGCGTCAGTTCCGAAGAGGCTGCTGGTTATGAGCTGAGAGGTGCTGAGTTGCGATGTCTTGCGTGAAGTTGCATGGATCTACGTAGGTTTTGAGAGAACCCTCAGTTGGACAGGAAAGAGTATACTCTGATGCCAGCCAAGAGTTGAGGACCTGGGGCTGCCCTCTTGGGATCTGGACTCACTCCAGGACAGGCCAGCAGCAGGACACAGGCCGGTCCACTTTAGTCCTGTCAGTTGGGCAGATACAGGACAGGTCTCTGAAGCTTTGTTATGTCCCTGTAGCTTAGATCAGGAAGACAACAAACTAGCCACTGGAGTCACTCTGGAGCTCTTAGTTTGAAGCAGCTGATCCAGGCTTCCTTTCTCAATCAGCAGGACAGTAGGGCATGTGGTGAGCTTGTGCTGTGCTGAGCGGAGGACATGTAATATCATGACATCATTACAATGATGTCATGGTATTCTGTGTTCCAATGTAACAGTTGGGGGCTTCAGAACTCTGTACCCATTTTACTCATACGGACGCATTACTATGAACTCTTTATTTCTGAATTAAATTGATTATAAAACTCATTCTGCCGTGGAGGAATAATTTCAGTTGCGATGAGGATGAAAATTGGTTGATGGTGGATCTCTTGAAGCATTGTTGGATGTACGGGAAGTGAAAAAATCGGCCGTCTGCTACCGAGTGTTTCATCGATTTTAACGTGAGACGCTTCGTTTTCTCTTTACATGTCACGCTGTTTATACGGGGCACAGAGCTGTCCGCACTGTCGTTTCAGTGCCGCATGGACATTTGCCAGGAGCAATTTCTGTTTGGGAACGGTTGTTCCCTATTCGCACGCGCGACTGCATGTGCACACGCGGTAACTTCAGCTACTCGCACATCTGCACGAGCGCATGTAGCTTTTCCAGTCACACGCGTGTCTGTACATGCGTCTCGGTACGAGCGCGTGTGACTTTGCCAAAGCCGTACAAATTCTTTACTATTGGTCGTGACACTGGCTTGTTAAAAGGAAACAAAACTTACCGGAGCTGATCTCTTGGTCTGATACTTGTTCATCGGATGCTCTTGCTCATCGGACGTTCCGTTTAAAAAAAAAAAATTGGTAATAAACATAGAAAACGGTCTCCAGCTTTCAATTCTACAGTAGAAATAGAAGATGGACTCATACATGAAACTTACTTTTTTGGTTTACAATTCAGCCATCTTTCAAATGGTGTTTTAGCTTGGACATTTATAAAATAGTAATAATAAGAAGCTGTACAGCATATATATATTTTTTTTCTCTTTAGTCCAAAAAAAATAAAAAATATGCAAAACGTGATACTTCCAGCACCCTTTCTACAAGATCCTGGCGATCCACCTCTTGAATGGAAATTGTGGCTACGTTCGTTCAAGGCATATCTTGGGGCTATAGATGGCCACAAATTTAGACCGGAAAGAAAAAAAGGTTTATTGTATTATCATCTGGGAGTTGAAGGCCAGAACATCTTTGATCATCTTACGGCTTATGAATTGGCTGAAGAGGAGGAATTTGATGAGTTTGAAATGCCCATTGCCCAACTAGATAAATATTTTATCAAAACAAAGAACATTGTGGTACATCAATACCATTTTTTCACAAGATCACAAAGCTCCAGTGAGAGCATAGACACTTTTATAACTGCATTGAAGGTCTTAGCAGCCAAGTGTGAATTCGAGAACTTCACATCGCAACTCATCAGAGATCAACTAATTGCCAGATGTCATTCAAAAAGAGTCCAAGAGACATTACTGACGTGCAAGGATCCTTCTTTAGACAAGGCCATTGATATTGCCAAGAGTATTGAATGTTCAATGGAAGATGCCAAACAGCTAGAAGCATCTATATCTAATACAACCATTTCTGGAGCAGTTGTTAATGCGCAAAACAGCAGCAATAAAAAAAAGATCATTTTGAGAAAAAACAGGACAACACTTCTTTCAGGAATAAGTTTAATCAGAAACCAATATGTTACAGATGTGGTTCTTCTATGCATGTGTCATCTTTTAAGAACTACCCAGCGATTCATCAACAGTGCAGAAATTGTAACAAAACAGGACATTTTGCAAGAGTGTGTAGGAGCGCCAGAAAGAACAATGTTCGTTGTGTGTTGAGTGATGATACTGAAAGTTTTGTGGGTGAACAAATGAATGAGTATGTATTAGTTGTCAAAGACGTTGCCAGTCCAAACAAGGTTGTCAATGATCCGGATATTGATGTAATTATTGAGGGGACAAAAATCAAATTATTAGTAGAAACAGGGGCTCGCATAACCATTATAGCACAAGATAAATATAAGGAAAATTGGATTTCCAAAATTCTCTATCCTCCAGATGTGGCCATGGTTGTGTTTAAAGGCAGCAAGATTGATTTGGTGGGTTATTTCTGGGCATCATTGACTATTTTGGATAAGACATTACGGGGAAAAGTCTATGTTGCCAAGAAAGGCATCAATGTTCTAGGGCTACTTCCTCAAGCAGAATTCAATCTTGCCATCAAGCCGGGTCGAGACAAACCTTTAGTAATAGAAAAAGAAAGTTTAAGTCCAATTAATGTCGCTTCTAATCATGAATGTGATTGGCAACTGAAATTTTTAAAATTGTTTTGTGAACAGTTAGGTAAAATGACTAATTACGCGCACAGAATAAAACTTAAACATGATGCTGTCCCTGTCAAACATAAACTAAGAAATGTACCCTTGATTGTGAGATCTGAATTGTCTAATCTATTAAAAGAAATGTGTGAACAAGGTGTAATCGAAAAAGTTGAAGCAACATTGTGGTTTTCTCCCACAGTTTTAGCCAAGAACAAAAACAGGTGACCTAAGAATGTGTGTGGACTTGAGAAGCTTAAACGAGGCAATGTGGGTAGACAGTTTTCCACTTCTGACTTGATTGCAAGAATTGGTTCATCCAGGTGGTTTATCAAACTAGACTTAAAGTTGGCTTATCACCATGTGGAATTAGATGCAGATTCAAGACATTTGACAGCGTTTATTACTCCTGATGGAACCTTTCAATTCTGCAGATTACCTTTTGGCTTAGCCTCGGTGGCCGCAGTGTTTCAAAGATTAATGTCAGACGTGTTTCCTGATAATCCCAATGGTGTAATTTTTCAAGATGACATTTTGTTTTTTTCCTGTGATGAATTGATGCATGAAAAAGTTTTAGAAGAAGTACTATGTACATTAGAAAATAGAGGTGTGACATTAAGAGGAGACAAATGTGTTTTCAAAGCCAGGGAGATTGAATATCTTGGCCATGTCTTCTCAGAGGGTGGTGTTAAACCTAAACCAAGTTTAGTTAAAAGCATATTAGATGCACCAGCTCCTAGATCCAGAGACCAACTTTTGTCATTTCTTGGTTTTTGCAAATTTTATGCCAAATTCCTAAAACATTTCGCAAAAAACACGGAATGCTTTAGATTAGCATTGAAGAGTCCCGTATTCGTGTAGTCAGATTAATGTAACAGAATATTTGAACAGATCAAACATGAAATTGTTGATGTTCCCGCTTTACAACCGTTTTCAGAAAAAAGGAGTATTGTAGTAACTGTTGATGCATGTGAGTATGGTCTTGGGGCTGTTCTTTCACAATTGTCTGATGATGGGAGTGAAAGTACTGTGGGATTTGCATCAAGAACATTAAGACAGGTTGAACGTAAATATTCTGTTATCGAAAAAGAACTCCTAGCTTGTGTGTGGAGCATTGAAACATTTAAACAGTATCTATGGGGTAGACCCTTCACATTGAAAACTGATCATAGACCTCTTGTGGAAATACTATCTGGCAGAAAAATGAAACGTTCAACGGCGCGGATTGCTAGATTATCTGCCATGTTACTGGAGTTTACTTTTAGAGTTGAATATATTCCTGGTGGAAGAAATACGAGGGCAGATAGTCTATCTAGGTTACCCGTTGAAGATAGTGATGAACAGGAATGGGAAACAGAAATCGAAGAATGCTTTGTTGCTTGTGTAACTGAAAGTGACATGCCTTTAGATGAAGAAGAATGGGCGAAGGCGGTGTCAATTGACAAACTCTTGTGTGAAGTGATGCGCATGGTCAGAGTAGGTTGGCCCAAGGAAAAGTGCTTACCATCAGAGTTACAATCATTTTGAAAAATATCTGACGAACTGTCTATTGAGGGTGATAAATTAGTCAGGGGGAAGAAACTTGTTCCACCAGTATGTTTGAGGAGGAGTCTAATCACTGCATCCCATGCTGGTCATCTAGGGGCCACGGTTACTAAAAGAAGATTGAGATCTGACTTTTGGTGGCTAGGGATGGATAAAGAAATTGATGACTTTGTAAGAAACTGTACAAGATGTTGTACCAGTGATAAGGTATTGATTACTGAAGGTGTGACTAGTACATTTGTTCCTTCTCCCGCGAGAGCTTGGCAAAGACTTGGGCTTGATTTTCTTGGTCCTTATCACATTTTGACTCCTGACATGAGATATTTTGTGGTCATAGTTGACCATCTATGCAGATGGGTAGAAGTTGAACCAGTAAGGTTTCCCACTACTCGACTTGTGATCAATTGTTTAAAGAAAATCTTTAGTCGTGAAGGTTTCCCGGAGCAAATCTTAACTGACAATGGGGTTCAATTCGTGTCATCAGAGATGCTTCAATTCCTGAGTAAATGTGGTGTCAAGCACATAAGAACACCACTTTATCATCCACAAAGTAATGGCATGGTTAGAGCGATTCAATCGTGTTTTAGTAGACTGTATTCAAGCTTTTGATAGAAATCACTCATCAGTAGACCAAGCTATAAAGGAACTAGTATGGTCTTATCGCACTACACCTCATGTTGCCACAGAGAAAACCCCTTTTGAACAAATGAGAGGGAGATTAGCATCTACGGGAATATGTCCTTTTTGGATGGTAAAGTTGTTCTATAAGGGTAGTGACTTGAAGGAGGTCTGGCAAGTTGCAGAACACAATGCGAATTTGAGTGGATTACGGAGATCAGACGAAAATAACAGAATTAGGAAATTGCAGGTGGGTGATTGGGTGAGAGTAAAAAACCTGGAATTAGTTAGAAAAGGTCTATCTAAATTCAAAGACCCTCAACAGATACGTGAAGTACGTAAGAATGCTGTGATGTTATCAGATGGGAGCTGGTGGAGTACTTCACGTATAGCGTTGGATCCGGCTGCACAAAATCAGGTTGAGAATACTCAATCCATTAGAATAAGTAAACCAGGTAATGGTTGTCACAGAAGTAGAACGAGGACTAGAATTTGTCACAAACAAAAGAAATTTCAAGACTTTGTCACGTATTAGTAATATTTACATAACATATATATTACAGTAAATATTTTGTGTCACTCAATGTTGGTGGTATTGAAGTTAACGGTAATGTTGTAGTAGTTTATTGTTTTAATTCAATTCTGTCATGTAGTTATAGAAATAAAAAAAGGGGGGAAAATAATGTGGTGAGCTCGTGTTGTGCTGAGCTGAGGACATGGAATATCATGACATCATTACAATGATGTCATGGTATTCCGTGTTCCAATGTAACAGTTGGGGGCTTCAGAACTCTGTACCCATTTTACTCATATGGATGCATTACTATGAACTCTTTATTTCAGAATTAAATTGATTATAAAACTCATCCTGCAGTGGAGGAATCATTTCAGGCACTCCATCCAGCAATGGGGCAATCCTTTCAGACACAGAACAGAAGAACAATCCCACTTCTGAGACTTCCACAGGTCCAGAGGTGATCTTATGAATGGTTGAAGAGGTCCAATATTCATACCTGGTGCCAACCTTTGAAGTGGGGGGCTCCCTATAGTAACCCCACTTCTGGAAAGTTCCTTTCTTCCCCTAACAAGTTTCTAAGTAGTCTAGAGTGACAAAAGACTGTTGTCAAGGGACTTTGGGCCAGATGTACGAAGCCTTTTGCATGTCGCAAACTGCGAAAAACGCAGTTTGCGGCATGCAAAAGGCCGAACGCGATGCTCATTCCCAAATTGCGAGTCGGTACCGACTCGCAATTTGGGAATGCGAGTCGCAAATAGGAAGGGGTGTTCCCTTCCTGTTTGCGACCGCATCGCCATTCAGAGTTGCTTTGTGACCGCGAATGCGGTCGCAAACCAACTCGCAGTTACCACCAGTGTCATACTGGTGGTAACTCATTCGCAAAAGGGAAGGGCTCCCGAAGGGACCCCTTCCCCTTTGTGAATGGCGAAAAATATATTTTTTCAGAGCAGGCAGTGGTCCTATGGACCACTGCCTACTCTGAAAAAAACGAAACCAAATGGTTTCGGTTTAGTTTTCATTTTGCAGCCCTTTTTCCTTTAAGGAAAACGGGCTGCAAAATGAAAAAAAAAAAAAATCCTGCTTTATTGCAAAATCAGTCACAGACATGGAGGTCTGCTGACTACAGCAGGCCACCGTCCCTGTGAGTGCAGGGACTCGCTATGGGGTCGCAAACTGCGACCCACCTCATCAATATTGATGAGGTGGGTCTTTGCGACCCCATAGCGAGTCACAGGAGGTGTCTGAGACACCTTTCTGCATCCAATTTTGCGAGTTGCAAATTGCGAGTCGGTCAGACTCGCAATTTGCAAGTCGCAAAATTTAAGTTTCCTACATCTGGCCCTGTGTGTGCTAGAGGCAGCCCTTTGAAATGCAGTTGGGGCAGGGGAAAACTCCTTCCCAAACATCTTGACAGGATGCCCCACCCTGTCAACACCTAGTCCCCTTTGTCTAACTCTCTCAAATGGATTCACAAAGGCTAACAGTTGACCTAATTTCAGTCTTATTGGCAGAAAGCACAAATAGTTAGGACACAAAAATGGTAGAACTGTGACTTAAAATCCAACTTCACTATTAAAGAGAGTTTTAAATTAACATTTATTTGAGTGTAAACATAATTTTCTTACCTGCTCCCAAACTTAAATTATCCCTTTTTAAGTGTAATAAGGTAACTCACTGTTTTCCGATGGGAGAGATATGCCTTGCAATAGTGAAAATTGACGTTACTAGTTTTTCACTAAACCTACTAAAACGTAAACCCACATGTCCTGCTTTATAAATACAACACATCCCTGCCTATGAGCCTTTAGGGCCTACTTTAGCTGGGACTTATAAAAAAGGAAGGTGTAGGCTTGGCAAAAAGTTTATTTTGCCAGGTCGAAATGGCAGTTTAAAACTACACCACAGGCTGCAGTGGCAGGCCTTGGACATGCTTTAAAAGGCTACTTCAGTGTGTGGCACAATGTGTGTTGCAGTCCCATCAGTAGCATTTATTTTACAGGCCCTTGGTACGTGGAGTACCATTTACTAGGGACTTACAAGTATATTACATGTGTCAATTAGGTTTTAGTCAATTGTACCATGTTTGGGGAGGGTGCACAGACACCTTAGCACTGGTTAGTAGTGGTAAATTGCACAGAAACCTAAGACCAAAACAAACTATTTCAGTAAAACAGGAGGGGTAAAGGCAAACAGTTTGGGGGAAGACCACCCAGGGGTGAAGGTCTAACAGCGCGCAAAATGAAAACTATCTAGACCGTTCAGTACTGTCTTCCATATGTATCCATGCTATCATAGAGCAATCTAGGCTCACATCAACTGCATTCTCTTTAGTTTTCTATGTACAATTCCCTGAAGTTCATTTTCTCCTAGATATTTTGAATCATGCCTTCATCATTATAATCCTCTTCATAAGTGAGCTCTTCAAATGCTTTCAGTTTAGGGATCATCTTCTGATGGGGAAGTACTAACAGCAGTCTTAGCAATGGTCACTGGCTTGGTGTTTTGCGATCACATTATCCCAGCCACTACTCTGCCTTGTACTACACAACATTGTTGCATGCATGACTCTAAAAGGTGCTTGGACCTTGTCTGCAGTCATACCGTCCACCTCAGCTTTGTTAAAGCCCTCATTATCTGCTATATTCATAACATGTAATAATCATAACTAGATCTTATTGCTTGCTATAATGCACTCTGTGAGGCCTAGGGTCTAGATCTGTCACTTACCACCAATGTAAGCCTGGTTCTCTAGGGCATATGTGATTCAAGGATAGTCAGGCAGTCTTTTTAACTAACAATGAGGCTCTCCTCAAAGACAATGGAACCAGTCCCTCCTCCAAGCTTAGTGATTTGCCAAGAGCCTCCTCTTTAGAGGTTTTGAATTTCAGAGGGTAGCTACGATGAACACTAAAGAATTACTATTGAAGGATAATATGGGGTAGAAAACACAGTGCATGTGTCAAACATCAATTATAATACTTTATGCTCCAGCAGTGGTCATTGTTTTTAAATGACTTTTTTTAATCATGAATTTAATAGTGCATGTGTCAAACATCAATTACAATACTTTATGCTCCAGCAGTGGTCATTGTTTTTAAATGACTTTTCTTTATCATTAATTTAATAGCCACAGTAACTTTAATAAGTTGCATTGCATTACCACATATTGTCTGAATTAGTATCTAGAATCCTCTGTGACTTAGCTGCATCTAAGGCTTACACACAGTGAAGAAAGGATGCAATAAGAGGGCTACCCCTCACTACTTTGCAAAGCATGGCTTCTGCTTTAATATTTATATTTATTTTTATGGAAACGTTTCCTACCTGTTAGAAATGGGATCTCGGGTTGGCAGTAAATTTGCACTCTGTCTAAGCAGGGACACTCACTTCAGTCAGGACAATGGAGGTACACACTTAGGATGACCCCTGCTTACCCCTTAGTAGCTTGGCACAGACAGTCAGACTTATCCCAAAGGCAATGTGTAAAGTATTTATAGCAAAACACACAGTAATACAGTGAAAACACTACAAAATGGAAACCACACAAGTTTAGAAAAATAGCCAATATTTATCAAAAAGACCAAAATGAAAAACATCCAATATACACAAAGTTATGAATTTTTCAGTTAAAACGAGTCTCATTCCATAGAAAACAATGGCTGCATTGATGGTACACAAAGTACCTGTTTTGCGTCAAAAATAAAGCTGCAAGGGCGAGCGTGAGTCAGAATAGTCAGTGATGCGTTGATTCCTTACTCATAAGTGAGGCAGTGCCTCGTTTCTTCTCCGGTCGGAAGGGTGATGGGTCATTTTTCCCCCCTGCGAGAGAGTTATGCATTGATTTACGGACAGACACCTCAGCTCCAGACAGGTTTATGTTGATTTTGATGCCCAGCGACGATGCGTGAGAAATCCGGCTGTTTGGTGATGCGGAGTCGTGCTGCAGGTGGGTTTTGTCGATTTCAGCAGCCACAAGAGGGTTTCTCCAGCCACGATGCAGGTGATGCGTCGTTTTTACAGCTGCGTTACAAGTGGTGCATCAAAGTTTTCACACGCCTCTTGTGCCTGTATTTCAGCCTTGGTTACATCAGCTTCACCTTTCAAGGGACTATAGTGGGCACCACTTGGCAGGGCAGGAGTATCAGCAGAGAGTCCAGGTGCTGGCAGAGAAAGTCTTTGATATCCCGGAGACTTCAAAACAGGAGGCAAGCTCAGTCCAAGTCCTTGGAGACATTACACAAGTAGGAATATACCACAAAGTCCACTCTTTGTTCTCTTTCAGGCAGAAGTAGCAACTGCAGGCCAACCCAGCAAAGCACAGTCACAGGCAAAGGGGCAGTACTACTACTCCAGTTCTTCTCCTTGGCAGAGGTTCCTTTTGAGTCCAGAAGTAGACTAAAAGTCTGGGGCTTGGGGTCTACTACCAATCCTCCTTTCTGCCTTTGAAGTAGGCAAGCTTCAAAGGAAATTCTCTGTTGTTCACAAGATCCTGCCTTGCCCAGACCTGGCCCCAGACACACACCAGTGGGTTGGAGACTGCATTGTGTAAGGGCAGGCACAGCCCATTCAGGTGTATGTGTCAACTCTTCCCTCCGCTCTAGCCTAGATGAACCATCAGGATATTCAGGCTACACCTCAACTCCCTTTGTGTCACTGTCTAGTGGAGATTCAAAAACAGCCCAACTGTCAGTCTGACCCAGACAAGGAATACACAAGCAGGCAGAGTCACAGAATGGTTTAAGCAAAAAAATGCCCACTTTCTAAAAGTGGTATTTTCAAACTGAAAATCTAAAAAAACAACTTTATCAAAAGTTTTATTTTTAAATTGTGAGTTCAGAGACACCAAACTCCACATTTCGATCTGCTCTCAAAGGGAAACTGCACTTAAACTTGTTTAAAGGCAGTCCCCATGTTCACCTATGAGAGAGATAGGCCTTGCAACAGTGAAAACTGAATTTCTCAGTATTTCATTGTTAGGACATGTAAACACACACCAGCACATGTCCTACCTTTAACATACACTGCACTCTGCCCTTGAGGCTACCTAGGGCCTACCTTAGTGGTGCCTTACAAGAATGGAAAGGGAAGGTTTGGGCCCAGCAAGTACGTACACTTGCCAGGTCGAATTGGCATGTTAAAACTGCACACCCAGACACTGCACCGGCAGGTTCGAGACATGTTTACATGGCTACTCTTGTGGGTGGCACAATCTTGTGGGTGGCACAATCAGTGCTGCAGGTCCATTAGTATCCCGGGCACCTCTAGTGCACTTTACTAGGGACTTAGTAGTAAACCAAATATGCCAATCATGGAAAAGCCAATTCCACATGCAGTTCACACAGGAAGCACTTGCAATTTAGCACTGGTCGGGAAAAGTGCTAGAGTACTCAAACCAGCAAAAACAAAGTCCAGCACACAGTAAAAACATGGGAAGCAGAGGCAAAAAGGACAGGAGAGACCATGCCAAGGATGCCAGGTGTAACACTACCTGACTCATTCTCTGTGATCATCTGTTCATGCACCTATGTGGGGACTATGGCCAGGAGCCACAGAGCTGTGCAGCAGTCACTCAGATCAGTTTGCAGTTTGTGGGATGTGGTGGAAGATGCACTCTGTAAGAGGTGGGAAGGTGAGCAGCAGCAAAGATGGATACACAGGTCTGCACATTGGAGCTGACTTATCAATGAAGGGGAAGAGAGCTCTTCAGAGGCAAGTGCAGGGATGGGGCTAATGGGCTCATATGGACATCAGCTATGGAAGAACATATGGTAGAGAATATTAAACACTTTTGAGGACACAGATTAATGTTCACATCGGTCTTAGAAGTATCAGCAATGAAGGAGATATCACATGGACATCAGTCATGGAAGAAATAGTAACAATGCATGGTGCAGGCATATAGAGCCTTACTGGATAATGCCACACATACAGTGGCAGCAATGAGTGATGCAGGTTGATTTGGCAGCAGAGGAAAGTTTCCAGTCCTAGCATGCTCAGCATCTTTAAACTCCCCAAGGTTAAAAAAAAATCCATGATTACCTTAGGAAAACTCACATAGTTGCACTTTCCCAGGGGCACTCCTGTAAACCTTTGTGAGTTATAAAACCTACGCAAATGAACTCCAAACACATGAGGGAATCTATGGAAAAGAAATTCCAAGTTTCTTTTAGAATCGGGACCCAATCTACCTGATGAATCTTCAACGTCTGGAGGTAGAAGCACTGCGCCTAATGGTGTGATAACAGAATTTAACAAATGTAGGCGAGGTCATTTTGACATATCGAAAAAGTTGAATTCATTACAAACACATGGAACGAAAGTTGTGCTTGACATATTCTGCCTCTTTGTGTAAGATGGAATAACTTCATAATGCACTCTGCAGTGCAAAGAACTTCGTCAGAGTGAAGAATAGAACAGGTATTGCTTCTCTTCCACGTCCTAAAAAGGATATGACTTTTACAAACTGTAATCTGAAACTTCCATCTTACTCCACTCCAAAGATTTTTATCTCTAAACATAATACCAGAAACAATCAATATAATAATGTAGTAATTAAAGTGTCGTCAAATTCATAACTTGAAATGGCCCCGGCCAGCCTGAACACATGGAAACATGCAGTTTTCTTCAAAAAGGAGATGCTTACAGCACTTGAAAACGGTTTAATTTGTAGCGTGACTAAAAATATGAATGAAACAACTGAAATGTGACTTCCATAAGCTCAATTATAGGATACATATACCAAACTTTCACAAGTTGTCAACGAACTGGAGGAAAAGGGTCATTCGTTCATGCCTTTGATGGTTTCTGACAAACTTGTCACTCAATATTTCAGCTATTGTCAGTGCTTGGGAAAATGCCCAGACATAGATATTGGAGTCAGGAAATGAATTTACTTTAAAGATGCACGTTACTAATAAAAGATTAAAATAAAGTGGGGTTTGGGAACCCCTTTAGTTTCCAATCTACATCGCTGATATCCCTGCCCATTTGCAACCATCTGATCATTTTCTCCCAACCTGGTTGGTACTGGCTATTTATAGGCGAAATTATTTTAAATAGGTGAAATCACGTGAAATTCATGGTTTTTAACTATTTGTTATTCTGAAGTCATTTTCCATTTTGGTGGCCATTGGCAAGGTTGAACTGAAGCATTGGGGAGAATAGTTTACTGCCAGACAAAGTATATAAATTGAGGAAATTGGCATAGATGTTAGAATGGTTAATCTGCTGTAATGCGCATATGCTCAAATAATTCACAGCATGCCACTCTGGGATAGTTAAGAGGTTTTCTTTTTGTTAAGAATTACTGAGCAAGAAGTCCTTTCTAAAACATCCAAACTCTAGCCCTCTCTATCAAACATCTTGTAAGAGAACAAAGCTATGAACATGACTTTGGACATTTAATGAAGAAGCATTAGAAGGATGATCTCTGTGATTTCTGTTTGATAATGCACAAGGGCTGCTTTTAGGTAATTTTGTCTTTGAGTTTAACTTGACACTAATGTTCAACATATTTATGGAAATTTTAAAATGGGAAGACTTTCTCTCACTTCTAATTTATGGAATCGGTTCACCAGTGGTAGTAGGGTTAGGCAAAGTGGTTTCTGCAATTGCCCAGGTCAAGACAATATTCACCTTATATTTATATGATCAACACTCACTGTCCTTAGAAAACATTATTTAAGACCAATGTTTTTCACCAGTAATTGGACATATTGATTCTGTTTACTTGTTGCACAGTTCAGATTCAGTTACTTCTAGACTTGTTCACTTTTTTTTAAATTATTTTTAATTTTATGAAAAAGGAGTTGCTCATGAGGTTTTTTATATATTGGTGTGTTGACCATTACCTAAATAAACTAAAATGAAAATGGCATGCATATCACACGAAAAATAAAGTGCACAATCATCTGTGCAAGCCAATCTTTTCAAATTTATATGTGTCAGATAAGATGCATGGATCACTAAGGGCTTCATTTAGATATTCCGGAAATGGGACCTTTGCAATAAACTGGTGGGCTTAATTGGCTCTGCCATCAGAAACCTTTGACTTGTGACCTGATCTTCATGTGGCCTTTGGTAAATGTATGTCAGAAGGCCCGCCTAATGAAGGTGGTCCGTCTGGAATACACTTTAGTAGTTAAGGACTGCCAGGAAAAGCCTGATAGTCTCGAACAGTAAACGATAGAAATGATCCCACGTGCTGGAAGAAAACTTCCACCTTGTCACTGCTATTTGTTTTACTGTTTTGCTGGGGGAAAAACAGCTTCAATACATGAGTTGGTTTCTAAGAAACAAAAAGGTTTGCCATGTGCGGCCACAAAAGAACGACACTCACTCTGCAAACTTCTGTGTCTTCTATGTACTAGACGCACATGCAAATGTACAGGAGGGAGTGACATCCCTACCAAGCAGCAGCAGCAGGATCAGTTGATTTGAAGCTGCAAAACCTTATAATGTATTTTTCAAGATGCTTTTTTAGTATTGAGCCTGTGTCGCATGCGCTTGCGCATGCGTATCGCTTGTGAGACGCTTTAGGAGTTAGAAAAGGGGTCGGAGCCCCGTCCACGTCAGGTCAGTGTCTTTCATTGATTTGTGGGCTTGCCTGTTAAAATCTGCCTGCTATCATTAGTGGAAGGCACGCATATGTCATGCCTTTTCCGGTGGTTAGCTCTCCTCGAGTGCAGCGACCAAGTACTGAAAACATGCGAGGCTCGCTGTTTCCCATCAGGTTTGCAGACCACTTTTTCTCTATTTTCGCAGTGTGACTCGCTGGGCAGAAGTCGGGCGCTTTGCATAATATCGACCCTGTTACATAGTTAATTGCACTTTTGCCGGTTACGTACATAGTTGCACTTGGGTAAAGCGCCCCCTCCAAAGTGGGGGGGCGTGGCCCATTAGGGTCTGGGGGCTCTGAGGCCCAGCACTCCACTCGGGCGCGCACCTGTGGTGCGCAGGGGGCCGGCCGGACTTCCGCCCCCGGGCCTCCCTGAATCAGACGTAGGGTCCGCGTCGGACTGGTGTCAGACTGGTGGGGGGCTATTTAAAGGCCCCCCCAAGAAGGCTAGCCCTTCTTTACCATTTTGCAGCGGCTGGACGTGAGCGGGGTCCCGCGTTTTTGAACCCTCGGCAGTGTTCTTGGCTCTTCGGCGGCGCGTTCAAGGTTCGCGCTTTCCAGGAATCATCTGTGGTGGAGTGGACGTCCTCGGTCTCTACAGGATTCCCGGATCTTCGGCGTCGCGTCCAGGGTACCGAGTTACAGGATCACTAGGTGGCTGGCTGGTCGGAGTGGACCTGTAAGTATATCCCGCCGCGTGGGGCTAGCCGGGATGGGTTTAATTCAGCGTATTTCACTCAGCGTGCAGCGCGTAGCTGGCGCAATTTTTTTCTCCTTTAGCTAGCATTCGGGGCAGCGCGTAACAGGCGCTACATTCGGTCCTGGGTCGGGGGTGCCTGTGGAAATTCTTGGAGGGCTGCACTGAGGCAGGAGGAGGACGGCACTGCTGTGCCTGGAACAGTGCCGGTTCAGTTTTAACAAACAACCCAGCAGCGCTTAGGAGGTGCATTTTGAAGGGGGACCAGGCTTTCCCCTGCTATAGGGCGGCATTGTGTTGGGGTGTCCACGTGGGGGCAAAAAAGTTTATTCAGGCACCGGATTGCTTGGATTCCGGTCGAGCCTGCATACTCCCTGGGGACGGGCAGCGTGTCAAACGCAGGCTGTTTATCTGTTTTTGTATACTTTTTGCAATCGTGTTATTTTGCACGTTTTGAATAACTTGTTTTACAGTGCTACAGTTTACCAATGCCGCATTGTTTATTGTCCATCTATTAAACACTTGTAGAGTCTTGTTTTGGACACGCATTCACTTTCTGCCTTAGAGAACTAGTCTCGTGCTTGGTATATGTCACTCTTGGGGTAATGCTGTGATTTGTAGGGTCCCATTTCACTGGTTAGCTGGGGAATATTTTGCTACTTTTGCATTATAATTCAATTAAAACCCCACAAGCCCTTAGTTATCAGTCAAAGAAGGTAATGTTGATGTAAAACTGGGGTTGCAACTGGGGGTTTTACAGTTTTCTTTTTTAGCATTGTGTTTGGAATCTTCTTGGGCAATGGTAACTCCTACCTGGGTAAGTCTATCTTGAGCTGACACAGGGTTTCAGCCAAAAGATAGGGTGGCCTCTGCGTTTGCATTTAATTGCCTGGCTGGTCTTAGCTGGGTTAGGTTGTGATACTTGTGGTCCTTGATTCATTAGTTAACTGTGTTTGTATTCATTTTGTTTCAGGATCATCAATAACACAAAAAAAATATATACATATATATATAGGTATTTTCTTGACATTGTCAGATTAGCGGGGATCCTTGCATTTACATTTGATCATGGCCCCTAAGAAGGCGAGCGCTTCAAAAAGAAATGGGAATGATCCGGAATTTTCGCAGTTGATGAGATTGGTCCTTGAAAAATTAGGGAGAGAGGAGGCAGGCGAGGTCATGTGGTCACCCGTTCGGGATGCTGGTGGGGATAGGAGCAGCCGTCCTAAGCGGTCACATGTAGCTCCAAGCGCGGCTTTTCCCCCAGTCAAGCGCACGAGGAAGGGAAGAACGCCGGCTCCAGTCTCCTCCACGCAGCCCCCCACTACAGCAGCCCCTACTATAGTAGCCAGTCCACCTGTTCATATTGACCTACCAGAACCTCCCACCCCAGTTGCAGCCCCTTCCCCAGGGCATAGCGGTAACCACCTTTGCATCACCAGTACCGGGGTTAGAAGGGGTCTTAGCGGATATCCGGAAATCCTTGGCCTCCTTGGCACCCGCAGCACAGTCAGGGGCCCCACCGCCCCCTTAACAGGGGTAGCTTTGCCAGCAACAGTACCTGCATAGCTGCCTGTACCCCTCCCTACTCCTAAGGCTCCTGAGCATCAGGCACAGGTACAGGACCCATCCAAGCAAACATTGCTTGAAGTATCCAGGTTGTTAGCCAGTATTAGTACACCACCTGTTAACTCACCCCCTCCTACAACGCCGTGGGGGGCGGATGATTCTTTGCAGAACACACTAAATGAACTAAAACGCACTATCGACTGCACATACATCAAACCCGAAGGCATCTGTTCACAGCCCGAGTGTCACCCTGACACCGGGCGCTGTTTTCGCCTCACCCCCCATAGTTCAAAATGTCCAGCCTGGTGCCAGCAAAGGAAGGGACAACAGATGCGTTGCTATCCAGACCAGGTAAGCTGACAGCACACGTTGCTGCAGAGGTTAAGGAGAAGATCTGGAAAGGGGAATTTGTGGACATCTTTTCCTTGATAAGGGCAAAAAGGAGGGAGGCTGAGTCTAAAAATAAAGAACCCAAGTCTTCATTCTTTGGGGATAGGAAACCCAAGGAGGAAGAGAATATTACAAATTGGTTATTGGGTTTTAACGTATTCATGTCAGTCTTGTTGGAGAAAAAACCTGAGTTGGGCTCCTCTTTGATTTACTACGCAAATAAAATATTGAAGGCCCAGCACACTTATGGGGGGTATGCTTGGTTAGAATACGACAGGGATTTTTGCTGGGCTAAGGTAGAGGATCCATCCATTGGATGGGATCAAACTGAGGTTAATATCTGGCTGGAATGCATTAACAACAAGGTCTCTGGGAGGCAGCCCTTTTGGCCTCAGGCCCCTAGTGAGAGGAAGGGCTCTTGCTGGGCATTCAAGCGAAAGGTGTGTTCACGCCCCGCAGATTCATGCAAGTTCAGGCATAACTGTTCCTTCTGCGGGCACCCCTCCCACCCCGAATCTAAGTGTATCAAGAAGTCTAAAGAGAGTGGCAGGGATCCAAATAAGCCAGCAAATTGACCACCCTCTGCCTTCCCCTATTAGATGAAACACATTGCTTCCATGGTTACAGGCTTACCCAGCCTTAAATTCCGCAAAGTTACTTTTTCATGGGTTTTCCTATGGGTTCAAGATCCCCGCCACAAATGTCGCACCAGTAAATCACTGTAAGAACTTAATCTCAGTGTCACAGAACTCTTGTGTAGTGGCCAGGAAGATGGCAAAAGAGCGGGCCCTGGGCAGGCTGGCAGGCCCCTTTGAAAGACCACCTTTATCCTGCTTTGTGTGCTCCCCTTTGGGAGTGGTGCCCAAGAGGGAACCAGAGCAGTTCAGGCTGATTCACAATTTGTCTGCCCCCCGGGGGTCATCGGTTAACGATGCCATTGACCCTCAGCTTTGCTCAGTCCGCTATGTATCATTTGACAACGCATTGGAAAAGGTAAGGGTGCTGGGCCAAGGGGCCCTGTTAGCAAAGACCGACATTGAGTCAGCATTCCGTCTTCTCCCGTTCCACCCCGACGATTATCATCTCTTGGGTTTTCAGTTCCATTGGGAATACTTCTATGATAAATGCATGCCCATGTGTTGTAGTATATCATGTAGTTATTTTGAGCAATTCAGCACTGGGCTTTCTCACTTGGCAGGAATTTATGCGGTATCACCCCCAGGCGATGGAGATGATGTCGGAGTTCCCAGAGTCTCTGTGGAGAATTGGTGCCCCGCCTTCCCCGATTTAGTAGCAACATCTCTAGCACCACGTATTAAGAAAGCTTACGAGAAAGATTTTTATAAATACAGACGGTTCTTACAGTCACAGCATATTTCTGAACTATTCACTGAGTTCGCGGTTTGTGCTTTCCTGCAGCATTTAAAACTCCAGGGGCTCCCAGTATCGTGTGCAAAGGCTTATTTGGGGTGATACGTTTTTTCGCAAAGGTCAGAAAACTCGAGGCACCTTTGAATACTTTTATTATAAAAAGGGCCTTAGCAGGTTGGGCCAGGGTGTCTCATGTTAAAGCAGATACTAGTTGCCCCATTACTGCACCCCTGCTTGAGAACATTCTGGGCACACTTCCAGGCATCTGCTCGTCCCCTGCTGAGGCAGCCTTATTCTCTGCAGCTTTTGTTGTGGCCTTTTACGGGGCCTTCCGAATCAGTGAATTGGTGGGAGCATCCAGGGGCGATCATGCGGGTGGACTACAGTGAGGCGACGTTACCACCGTCGCAGGGTTCCTTTCTATAGTCTTGCGCAAATCAAAAACGGACCAGCTTCAGAAGGGGGCGCGTATCACACTCAGGGCCGCGCCCGGATCACCGTTATGCCCAGTACTGCTTACAAATAATTACCTCAAGGTCCGCCCTCGGGCTGGCTTGTCCGCTTTGTTCATACACCTTAACGGGGATTGCCTATCGCGATACCAATTCTTGATGATCTTCAAGTTGGCCCTGAAGGAATTAGGGGTGGAGCAAATAGGTTACTCCTCCCATTCATTTAGAATAGGGACAGCCACACTAGCGGCAGGTGCTGGCTTGACGGCCACCGCAGTGAAAGGCATCGGGCGGTGGTCATCCGAGTGTTAAAGACGTCACATCAGGCCCAAATTGTTATAAAGGTAGCACAGTGCTAGTATATGATCTCCTCACGCTCTTTTCTTTTCATTTCAGTACAATGTCTCAATGTATACTTTGGGTTCTGGGGCATTCATTTGTTCGACGGGCGGCGTACCGGGTGCAACAGCTCCGTGGGTCAAATCCGGCGATGGTTCAAGGTGTGGCATTCCGCTGGTGTGGAATTGGCGGAGTGGGCATCACTCAGCTACAGCATTTGGTCAATATGGCGAAGGGATGTGAGGGGCTACAGTCCCCGGATCGTATCATTATTCACTTAGGAGGCAACAACTTGGTGCGATTGGGCCGCAAGACTCTAAGAGAAACAGTGTTTTTAGAGATTACTAAATTGTCAAAGCAATTTCCAAATGCTCCAATCACGTGGTCCCACATGGTGCCACTGCAAAAATGGGGCACAGGGATCAGGTCAAGGACTATCAATGTTTCGGTACGACGGCTTAATGCTGAGATGGCAAAACTTTGCCCTGCCCCGGGGCGGCTGTGGAACATCCCCCACAAACTATTGAAGGGCTCACACATGTTCCACAAGACCAGGTGCACCTATCTGATACAGGGACTGATCACTTCATTCATGACATGCGGTCCTTTGCGTGTAGTTTGTTTTTAGGTGGGGAGGGCGAAGGACCTTTTGGGCCCTGGTCGCCCTTGTGGCGGAAATTGAGATATAAATGTGACTAGAACCAACAGGGGGGTGTCCCCAAGGTGGGGCCCCCGGGAGGACACCTGGGATAGGATCCTGAAGTTCTGAGCCAACCAACGGATGTACACACCAGATCAAGGGGTAAGGGAGCTCAGATCGCTGGGGAGAACATGGGGCTCCAGCTCTTGGCCGCTCTGTTACAACCCGAGTCTGATTGGTGTTTGGAGGAGGGGCGGAACCCGAAACATGAGGACAAGGTACAGTGTAGTCAGGGTAACCACCCCTCCTAGGGATACAGGTGATAGATGGGTCACCTTTGTGGTCCAATGGTGGTTCAGGACAGGAAGGGATCCTGTCAGAATTGATTTATGGTCACAAAAATGCTCATGACATGTAGATATGAAAATGTAAATATGTTGAGTGTTTGGTAAAGGGATACCCAGTACTCTTGGGAATATCTAGTATGCTTGAAAAGTTATGAGATGTTTAATGTTTGAATAAACCACTTCCAACGATTAAAGTTGTCGGTTTGTGTATTTCTGGTGGGGAGTGGGGGTTGTATGGATGCCTCCGGGTCCTATTGCCGATAGGTTTCATTACGAGTAAACTGTAGCAGCGCGATCGTGCTATTTTTTTCTTTCAATGTGGCAAATAAAATCCGGTTGGGAGTTTACAACTGGTCATAGCTGTAACTCGGACAAACGCAAGACCCTAGTGCATTGCAAATGCTTGTTAGTTTAGAGTTGCAATATTGCTTTCAGAGGGGCAATGGAGTCATGCTTTGAATTTTGGCAAACTGTTTGAACATACTTGTGAATATATTATGTATTCTACTGCTATATCTATTTTGACATTATAAACTGTTTTGTAGTAAAACAGTGTTCATATGTTTTCATTTCAGCAGATGTGACAATACCTGCCCATCTTGTTGAGGTGTGACTTGATAGCGCAGCTGTCTGCAATAGTTTTCAAAAGATTTACATAGACTGGGCCTTCTTTTAACCCAAAGGAGTACAGCTATGGCCCTGGGAATTGTGCTGCAGAGGAGGACCAAATTATGTAGTAGGGTTGCTGAAATTATTCAGCAAGAGAATGTACGTGAAGCGGCATAATACATCACATTTCGTGATACTATTACTTCGTCATTTTGCCATTTTTACATGTTAACACAGTGTGAGCAAATAGTTCACATCATTAGCACCAGTTTAACACCAAAACACAGAAGCAAAAGAAATATAATTGGTCAACCGTTGCAAAAGGCCTTTAAATCGGCTGCAACACATCGGTTCATTTTTAGTAATTTTTTATCCATTTGAAATAGATGCATTTTAAAAAACAAATCTGCAGATTATGCAGCAATTGGTGGATAATGTGGCAAATCGATATTCACGTGGAAAACACCACAACCACAAAATCGCTTAATTCCTGTCGCCATGAGGATAGCTCTGAAATTTTACACCATTATATGGTGTGTCATTCCACCTTCTATGGGTGTTTTTCTTGCATTGATTGTGGACCTACTTTACGTCTCAGAAGTATACTGACTCATTACACTATAAATTTCATAAATGCATTCGTACAGAAGGCAATACTTTTTTGCCTTCCCACTTCTGTGCAGCAAACTTTTTTTATATTGTAATCACAGCTCGAAATGCAAACCGGACCGGAAAGTGTCACACATGTTGTTCTTGTGGGAACCAGGCTCGGGGAACATATGGATTTTGCAGTAATGAAGGAATGTTCAGGAAATTAGCACCAAGAGTTTTGCGGTGTTATGCAAATTAAGCACAGGAATTTGTGTGAGTGGTTATTTCATTTTATAGACTGCTGGTTGGATGTCACTGCAGATTGATTCGAAGAAGTAATTAAGCTTCTTATGATAAAATTAAAGCCATTAATTGCAGCATGAAAAGCCTGCAGGTTTGTCTTGGAATGTACCAGAACACTTGCAATGCAGGCCCGAGCAAGGAACGAGAAGTTTGATGACAGCCTTTGAGCTTACCTCTCTGTAGCTTTGTGACTGCTCACACCCCGCCATAAAACACAGACCTCCTACATTCTAAATTCCCCGGCAGCGCGTGCAGTGCTATATAACATTCATGTCCATACAGCAGCCCAGAACATCACGCGCTGGAGAGCGAGAAGGAATGTGTGAAACTCGCAGAGAACTTTGCCAGAAGCACTTCTCCTCAATTACTACATAGAAATATGCCTATAAAGCATCCTCTGTAGAAGCTTGATTAACAATGTCCTCAGAACGTAGTATTTTCGAAAAATGTTTCCTGCTCCCTGACATGTCACCGTTAGGGTTAAATCGTGCTGAGGCATGGCATTTTTTGATAGTTTGTCTGTAGGCTTCGCCCAATCAGAAGGCTGATAGCCACATTCCCACCCCCTCACCACCATACTGTAGGAACCTAGGGAGGGGCCCTGCGCTCGGATGCTTCGATTGCTCTGCACAATGAATTAGATGTTCCCTCTCATGGACCGAGGCGGGTGCTCCCTCTGGCAGCTGGAAGACGACAGCTACTGTCAGAGCAGCTTTAATACCCTGGGCCCAGTTTATTGACCAGGATATGATTCACTGACCCCCAGACCTGTTTATGATTTATTTAATTTCTTTCATTTGTTTGGAAACATACTTTGTGGAAGTGTATGAAGATTATGCGGACAGCCTGCCGGGCTTCCCATGCACAGGTAAGTGCCATTTTTCATCATTAATGTTGAAGTAAATGCAAACTTTATTTATTCTTTGGCTGCTCAGGCACATCCCTTTTCATTAATTCTAAAAAAAAAAAACCTTTATCAAGAGAAAAAATAGCTTTTTTTCAACTATACGTGTATCTCCAAGCAGTTCTTGCATCATATTTTGGATTTAAGTGAATATGCTAGAGAAGTCATACCGCCCATCGCTAGTTGCTGTACAATGCAGTCCAGCTGGGTGGTCTTGAAATCTCTGGTATTAGCGCTCCAAGTCGACAAATCCATTTCCTTCAGTTACATTTGACATAGCAGGTCATATTGAGCACCAACAGTGAATATCACTGTGAAATAACATTTAATCCCATACCAGCTTGACAGTGGCTATAAGCTACAGTGGACAGGGTGCCTAGAGTGCTGTTGACATGTGGCCATTTTTACAACTGGCTAGTTTTTACTCTGTAAAATGTTGTTTTGTTGATCATGAAATTTTGGATCCTTTGGTGGATAATGGAAGGAAGGGTAGTGGAAAAACACAGAGGTAGTCACATGCAGGTTATTTCCTTTCTACTCATAGAAAATACTTTGTAAATATGACTCATGATCAGACTCCTTAAGAGCCAGTGTTAGAATATGCAAAATGAAAGGTTCTCATAGCCTAATTTGGGGTGCATGGAGCACAGTGCTGATCTCATTATGGACTGTTGATTTTTTCTGGCGTCTGAGGCGCTTCCAGGTACGGGATACAGTTTGGACTCATCACACGTGGACCTGTGACCAAACATTGCAATGGTGTCTTAAGAACTCAGGGGTATGCCTGCAAGAGAAAGTGTGCATTGAGGCGAAAACTTTCATTTTGCTTCTACTTCCCCATCAAAGTGATCTTTTTGATGATCTTAGGAAGGGGTGAAAATTTGAATTCTGTGAACCCACTGAATTTTTTGAAAAAAAGGCTATCCGTGCTTGCTTTTTTCTGTTGCTGCAATGAATATTTAAATAAGTAAGATTTTGGATAGAGAGAGAGAGCGGGGGCAACAGGAAAGGTCAGGTATTGCAAAGAGGACTGAATTCTTACTTCAGAACGTAATGGACAAGCACTTTTGACCATGAAGGCTCATACTCTCTTCTGATGCAACAAACACTTAGGTAATATAGGGAATGAGATGTTGGACCTGATTTAGAGTTTGACTGACGGGGGTTACTCCGCCACGAACGTGATGGATATCCTGTCCGCCATATTACAATCCCATGATAGCCTTTGGAGATAGTAAAACATCGTACAGGATATCCGTCGTTTTTGACGGAGTAACCCTCCTGTCAAGCTCTAAATCAGGCCTTTAGTCTTGTGGTTACGTTATCAATCATAAAACTATTCAACCCAAGAACAGCCTTCCTTTCCTTGCATTGCGACCTTGGGGATGCTCAAGTAACCTTATCACACACTTTTTTGTACATGCGAAGGTTGGAAGTTCAGGCAAAAACAAAACAGAAACAAAAGGATATAGAGAGTCTGATGGTGTGTGCTAGATTTTATTTTTGAAACTCCTTAGTTCTAGTCATTGCCCCCATCAAGTAGAGCGATTGATGGTAACAACATTCAGTCACCTGTGGATGAAGTGGTTAATAAGGAGGAAGAAACACCGCTATTGCACTGGGTCAGAGTATTACCGAAAATCACATTGTGAACCACAGTAAGGATAAAGTATGCAATTTAGGTTGTGTAATTTAAAAAGAGACCACTGGCAAGCAAAAGATTTACCAGAGTGGAGTTTTGTTGTACAGAATACAAGTTATACTATTCCAGAAGAGGCCACTGGCAAGCAAAGGGTATATCCTAGTAGGGTTCTGGGTGCAGGTTAAATATTAAACCACCACAGAAGGGGCTTCTGGCAAGCAACGAGGCTCCAAAATGAGCGAATGGGAATTTAAACATGATCTCCACTGTGGTATGGGTTTGTGATTGGTTTTAAGATCTCACACTAGGCAAACAGATATTACAAAGAAGTCTATAGATATGTCACTGCTCTAAAATGCAAAGCGTGTTCTCAGTTTGCTATGAACTATGGAAGAGTCCTGTGGGATGTGGCTTTATGTGAGAACCAAGAAACTTCTCAATTGTCTAAATATAGGTAGTGCTTGGAGAAGGACTGAGCAAAGATGTGTGAAAAACAGAATCTTTCTAAAACGCCTTCTCAGAGAACAGCCCATAATTCGAGTAGTTACTAGTTTGGGGTTAAACTGTTTGCAAACTGCGTGAATTTGGGGAAATCTTTCAGCTGTTGAATCTCTGCGCTCTCTGGGTGGATGTTCAATTCAACTATGTGGTACTTTATTTTATGAGTTGATTGTTTTATCATTGCCTAGTCACTAGAGACTTGATGCACAGGAATACCAGTAACTGCTCTGGTAGTCTGCTACTGTTGATGCATGATTTGCTTTCCATGGACTGGAGTGCTTCCCAGGAGACCAGCAATCATTTTTGTTTTCCAACTGCTTTCATAATGTTGTAGCCCAACTGCAGAAAAAGCTGGCACCTGGGACAGTCGACTCCTCCCCTCTTCTTTAGAGTCTCCTACTTGGGTTTGTAAGGTCCTCGCCTTCCATCACAGGGAGAGCTCAGAGTGGTTCTTTTGCTTGTTTTGTGAATACATGTTTGTAGATCCTGACGGTTACTGGATCCTTTGCTACACTACCCTGGCCAAGGCCCTCCTACAACGCCCGAATGTAAGCTATGCAGAGTATTTCCTGAAGAAGACTCTGCTGTCATAGCCCCATGATTCCCACCATGGTCTCAACATATGATAGATCAGAGGAACGGCCTGGTGTGGGATGTTTTGTCAGCTCAGGATGATATAATTACTGCAATCTGCACGACTACTTCCAAAAGGTATCTTTGAAGGATATTCACAATAAAATGGAACAATTGCTTTTTCATAACACGTGGCATTGCAGCCTTGGAGCTTTGTAGCAATGTAATCAGTGAACGTTGTTACTCATCAACTCCATGGCCCTCCTTTTACTGGCTTCAGAAGAATAAACGGCTTCTGTAAACTCTTCAAGGACCTAAGCCTCTGATATATCACTTGGACGCAAATCTTTGCTGCATATTAATCAACCCAATCAGCTGCTGGGCTGGTAACCTAAAGATCAGCGACAAAGAGAGCAGAGTTATAAAGTTGCAGAAAATACCAACTGCTTTAAATGCGCGACTCCATCTCTCCCACTCACAGCTTTTTCTTTACAGACAAAAATTCGTCGTTTAAAACTTCTAATCCCGAACACGTTTTCTCGACAAAGTGAGCACCAATTTTGTTAATAAAAGAAGAAAGTAGTTTCACTATTCGAAGCCTAGGCGGGTTCTGTGACAGAGCAGGGTTTTGTTTATTTTTCTCTGCAAGAAAAAAAAAAATAAGGATTTCTCACAGCTTTGATGGAGGTCCCTGAATTGTTGTGTCTGAGGATGAGGTTGTTCCCCTGCTTGGCCGTGTTGCAATTCGCTCTCTGTCTGCAGGCGGCTCTAGGACCCCGGGGATACTCCCTCCTCTGCCCTGTGTGTATGGGAGCAGCTCACAGCTCACACTTCGCACACATGTGGATGGCTCCGCTGGCGCACAGAGCTGCACTGCGAGAACTGGGCTTTGAGAGGCGAGGGCACCGCTCCCTTTCTACGTTCCCTTGGCTGTGACGAAACCAGAGCTGCAGCAGGTAGGTCAGTCTGACATTCTCTTTGTGTATGCACTGGAACAGAAAGTATTTCTTTTTTGACTAAAGAAAGTTTTCTATGAGCGGCTGCAATGGATTCCCGGTGACCTCTTCCCTTGTCACCATCTTCAATTGTACTTCCTGGTCCTGCCTATCAGTGTACAGGTAACAGGCTGCTACCACAAACACTGTTGTGAGCTGTAACCCCAGCACCGTTCCCGTCCCCCCTCTGTCACCCAAGAGACCTAGTTTTGTCACTGGGAGACTCAGGTCTATCACCCAGGACACCTTTCTTACAGACCGGGGGGAGGGTGCATCTCCGTGGCGCAGTATTCGCAGCTGTGTCACTCAGGAGATCTGGGTCTTTTCAACTGTCACCTGTCTCTGTAGTCACGAAACCCTGCACTGTCCTCCGGGACACCTAGCTCTGAGACCCGGGACTCCCACCTTCCTCAGCTTGCAAACGAGGAGCTGTCACATCCAGCACGTCTCGGTTCAGTCTCGTTCTGAGCAGCACCAGCAGAGCTGTCAGCTTGCACAGACAGCTCTGTCACACAAGCACGCCTGCAGTGTGAGGCCTGCGCATACAGGGGTGCGAACAGCGCCGTGACCCACGCTATGCAGCACTGTGAACAGAAAGATCGAGCACTGTGAGCCAGGAGCACCCTACACTGTGAGCCACAGTGTGCTGCATTGTGACCTAAGGGAAGTACCTAACACTGTGCGGCAGGAGCAAACAGCACTGTGAACAGGAGACCTAGGATCATCCAGCTCTATGACACGGGATCATCCAGCTCTGCCCAGGAGCGCCCAGCTCTGTGACCCAGGAACACGCAGTTCTGTGACAGGAACACACAGCTCTATTACCCAGGATCATCCAGCTCTATGAACCAGGAGCTTCCAACACTGTGGTCAAGAGCACCAAGCAATCTGAGGGACATCATCCAACACAGTGACCTGCGCAAGCCTGGCACTCCTAATGAGAACTAGAACTGTGAATCAAAACAGCAGAATGAACCACTGTCAGGAACACCCGGATCTGTAGTCAGGATCACCTAGACTGTGACCGAATTCTTCGGAAGCACACAGGACTGTGATACATTGCTTCTGGATTGCCGTTGCAGGGGCATGTACTTGGGCATGCAGCACTGAGTGATTGAAAATGCAGTACAGCATCGGCTTAAACCAAGTGTGGGCTGGGACAGACCAGGGCTGTGGCTGAGCCTGAGTGATGATGGGCTGCTCACTGGTTGGTTCAAGGATGTGAGCTTCAACAGTTTGTGGTGAGCTGGGTTAACGCGTTCTTTGTGGTCTACGACACTCAAGGTGGAACATAGAGAGAAGGGAGTGCTAGGTTCTACCGCACATAGGGCAGTGATCTTGAAGAGGAGGGGATATGCTTTAACATATACATGCATGCGACTTTAGATAAGCAGGGCTGAAAACTTGGACAACACGGGGCTGTAAATATGGAAGTATGCACAGTGAAATTGGACGTGAGTTGCTGTAAGCTTTGTCATTGTCGATTTGTGAGCTTGGACAGGTAAGAATGGGGCCATCCTCTTTCACCAATTGCGTTTTTGCACAGCAAGAGCTGTGATTTTTAGGTCTTTTAAAAAAATCTTCAATATACACTCGTATAGTAACTTAAAAACCTTCCAAAGCTTTAAAAACGTCGAAGCTGTGAGCTTTGATAACATATAACATCAAAATGGCAAACACGGGCCACGGAGTTAGAACGTAAAGTGCTTTCAACGTCAGTGATGCAGAGATCTGAGGTTTGCCACAGGGGGCTGAGAGCTTGGGCAATGCAGGAATGTGAGCTTGCATTTCGCAGAATGTGTACTTAAATGACGCACTGAATTGGGCTTGGATATGAAGACTTATGAATTTACATAACGCAGAGCTGTGATCTTGAATGTGGATGAGTGTGAGTTCAGATGTGCAGATTTTGGCTCATGACATGCAGGGTTTCACGCAGGGCAATCCGAAGGTTTTAACTTGGAAAGTGACAATCGCTGTGTCCTTTGGTGGTGACGTGTATGCCCTCACAGTGCATGTATGTGAGCTTGGCGATAATTCTGGCACTAAACCTTTAAGATGCTGGGTTGTGAGTAAGAAGGATTTAAAAATGTGGCTCAAAGGGTGAATGACTGTAAGAACAATTCAAACATACATTTGGGAAATGCAGGGTTGTGCGCTTGAGAAAGGCAAAACTGTGAGTTTGAGCATTAAACACTATGGGCTAGAACTATGAAGCAATAATGGGTGTGTTAGACAGCGTAGGGCAGCGAGCTTGGTCTTTGCAGCGATCCTGACCAACAGGGGGCTTGGAGGTTTGACACAGGGAAGCGTGTTTGCACAATACTCTCTCTACCTGCACCATTTAGGGCTGTAATCTATTAATGAACACACATAGGCCCAGATATGTAATATTCAATGCCCGGTTACTTCTTGGGAAAGCTTCTATTCTATTCTTATTGCAGTGGAGAGCTTTTCCACGTTGTTTTGCTGATCGTGTAATGGAAATGGTTAAAATTACCAATATTTTATTGAAATTGAAGGGGCAGCCTGGAAACCATGCCGAAGTTCCAGGTCCAGGGATCCATTGGTAGCAAATAAATGCAAGTAAAACACATCCTCGCCCTCTCGGGGACAATTGCAATACTTTTATCTTTTACAAGGCATGCTGACCAAGGCAAAGGGCATCTAGTGAAGCAAAAGAGGGTAATCTGATAGGAGGGCAGGTCTGGTCCCACGGAGTGCTGAACATGTTGCTATCCGGGACCTGCTGATTGTGACCCGAGATTACACTTGCTGGACCTATGACCTCCACATATGTGCAGATCATCTACGGTGCTGGATATGCCAGTATCCCCGGTCTACTGAATATGTCATCCATCAGATGGGATTAACATTACACACTCTAAGCTGCGGAGATCAACCTGAGATGTAGGAGTAATGGACATGCCACCCTCTCAGATGTGCCGTCATATAATTTCGGATAAATATGCCATCCTATATCTGTTACATATGCAACCATATCACATGTGCTGTCCACGTTGCATCCGTGTGCATCATGTGGCCATCATGTTGTTCTTGCATGACATCATCTCAAACGTGCTGACCAATGACCATGCCATTTCCAATATCCAACAGGTGCTCAAAATGCCACATTCCCGGATGTGCTTAGCTCCTTGTCGGGGCATTGCCAGACGTTGACATGGATACTGCTTTGTAACGTATTTCATAACGACTACGAAGTAGTTTTCACCCATTTCTTTGTATTACTCTCAAATGATGGCTTTTAGACTCTCCATCCTAGAAGTACTCCTTGTGTTATACACAGTGATACCTTTCAGGGGCTACCTCAGCAGGTGGTAATGAGTTGCACTACTCTACGCTTTGATACAACGTGGATGCCTTCTCCAATTGTGTGAACACCCAATGCTTACATTAGGTTCCTGAACTGCAGCTGTCAGCATCCGAAGAGGTAACCTCTGTGGTCTAAAAAGTTCACAAAGTTGTGCTAATAGTTTTAACACAAATATAAGGATCATTTAGCGCACCATGCTATGCACGTCGAATGGTCTCCATGTCATCCATTTCTCTGCTGAGCTCCTCCAGACAAGCTGTTGATTTAACGAGCGTGCCGACTGATTGTGGGCGCTCTCGTGCGGGGCAGCTTTTCAACCAGCTCACCCACATCTCTCCAGCTACTCAACAGTACCTCTGTCCCTCGCACACAGAAGGGCTGCAATTAAATGGCCTTTTGTGCTAAATGAGTTTTTAAGAGCTCTCAGCAGGGAGGGCGGGACCATGAGAAGGTGAAATCTGACAGGAGCTGCCTTTCTGTGTCCCTTGGCTGCCGTGTGCAATGCCTGGTAATCCGTCCCAGTCAGGCTGAGGGAGCACACACTGTGCAAAGCCCGCACTTTATCCGGCAGAGGGATTTCTCGGCCCTGCTACAGAAGTGATGGAGACAGCTTTGCGGATTACGCTGTCCCAATACGCTCTTTGAGCTCTTCTTAAGCGGCATTAACCTTTACTTGAAGCTAGGATTGTGTCGTTTGATGCATTCCTTCTCTCTACTGCAGGCAGCGCGTGGGGGGGGGGGGGGGGGGGGTGCGAGGGAGTGGAAGGGGGGTGGGGACGAGGGGTTCCTGGAAACCTGCAACAAAGCACAAGCCACCTTTGTGTTTATAATTGCAGGGCCTGGCTGCATGTTTAGAAGACGTGGCGTGAAGGTCTATGAGTCCAGCTGATAGGAACATGTGTGTTTTTGTTCAGCTGATTTATTATCTAATAAGTATTATGTACAGGGTGACCAGATTTTGAAAAGAAAAAAACGGGACAGGTCAGGCATAACAGTATGATTAATGCCTTTAGTCTCACTTTTACATCTGGCCTGTCCTGTAAGTGTGTATATATACACATACAAATAGATAGATAGATAGATAGATAGATAGATAGATAGATAGATAGATAGATAGATAGATAGATAGATAGATAGATAGATAGATAGATAGATAGATAGATAGATAGATAGATAGATAGACCGACCGACCAAGCAGCGGACGGGCAGAAACCAACAATAAAATACTTCTATTATTTAAGACTCTAGAGGTGCCTGTGAAAGGAGAGCATATCTTTCCCCCAAATTGGGACATTTATTTGAAATTAACAAAAGAGTTCTCAGGTTGACCTGACCTTTGTCCCCAAAATATGAACATTTCTTTAAAATTAACAAAAAGCGTTGGAAATCCGGTACGTCTGGACACCCTAATTATGCAGCTCTCTCACCCTGTGCACACAAACAATGTTGTATAGCCTGCACAACCCTCCACCTGACTCTGTGTCTCTCTTCTTAGCCTCAGTATGGGGTGGTTACACCCCATCCACATTTTTACTACCATGATAGAGGAAGGAAGGGACTATGAACAGAGTTGCTTCAATATAGTGTAGGGATATAGTAGATTGAAAATGTGCACCTCTCACAGTGACTCTTAGTAGGAACATTTATCACAGTTTTGTCAATTTTATATTTCAGTGAATCGATTTTGCACCTCTCTTTGGACTTCACAAAGCGGAAATGGTGATAATACTGTAGAAGTTCAAATGTGTGCGCGTTTTGAAGTCAATGAAGCAGAGTGGGGTGGTGGGTGACAGAAGATAGCTCTAAGAAGTCACCTTGTAGGCCTTGTTCACTAGTTGCCACTCTCAAAGGCCTTAGTAATATTAAAAATAAAGCTTGTGGAGTTAGTGGAGCGGTGACTCTTGAAACTGGGTTAAGAAAGGAAAATGGTTAAAACATTGAAAAGTTTTAGAAAAGCCTCACTGCAGATAGTTTGTAAGCAGCACTTTAACATATACTTACGGTGGGCTTTGTACAGTTCCAAGGTGGCTATGACATTGTTTACACTCAACGTCACTGCCATCCTGGAAGGGTACAACATTAATAAAGTATACAAAATATAATTCCAAAAAGCATTTGCCATTGCTTGTGCTGAAATTGTAAAAGCATTGGCAAAGTCAATTGCAGCGGGAGCCATCTTTGTTGTCTTGCAATTCTGTAAGCATTGCAAAGCCAATAAGCTGACAAGACCGAATGACTTTGTCAATGCTTATTTAGCCTTGGGAAACATGGTTCTATGTGTTCTCTCATAAATCTCTGAATGAGAGACTTACCAGGTCCTCGTTTCCAAAATTATGTTTTCGGCCCATTTATAAGGTGAGGTGACACTTTCACAGTACTCAAGCTATTTAAAGGAAGGCAGAGAGAAAAGCCAAAATGGTTGAGGAGAAGGAGGAAGAGAGCTTGAGAGAGAGAGAGAGGCCCAGAAAGACAAAAGTAAGACTATTAGGCAGGCCCAGATTTTACAAGAGATAGGTATATACATAGAGACATACAGAGAGATAAGTGGCCATGTAGACAGTCAGTAGGGGTAGGCGGAACTCACAGAACTCACAGAATTTCCCTCTGCAGAATTCGCTGGAGTTACATAAAATCTCAGCAAGATCCCGCTGAGTTCTGCCAATGGGTGGAAACATGCATCTTGCACTGCCACTTAACTCCGGTAGTTTGTTCTGCGGTGAAAAATCAGCACGAACGGCACCAAGCAAGGCGAAAGAGCACACGGTTATTCAAGTTGATTTTGCTGCCACTCAAGAGAAATCTACTCAAGAAGCAGCCCTCTGATTGCAAACACTTGTGACCGCTCATGTTAGAAAATCTTGCTGCAAGTCCTGATAGGGACTGGAAATCCCACAAGGGGACACCAAATCCTTACATTCATCAGCTCGCATTTCTGAAACCTCTAGGGAGAAAAGGTTCCCCTAAACGGCGATTGGGGGAAGTTGGCTGGAACTCTGTGTTACAAGAATAACACAGAGTCGCAGAATTTTGTCAATTCCACGAGTGGAATGACATTTTCTGCCTGGGCCTAACTGGAAGACAGGCAAGGTGACACACATGTAGTGAGATATAGGGAAACAGACACACAGAAAGGTAGACATGTTGAGGGAAAGAGAAAGTGCAAAAAAGATGAGAGAATTTATAAAGTGGAGGTTCACAGAAGTCAAAAGGTTGGGAATCACTGTGTAGAAGTGTACTTTTAATTAATTCTGGCTCCAATGCGACGTGATAGAGAGCTGTCCCAGCTGGAACCACACCACGAACGGCATGCCCTTGGTAAGAATCAGCTGATATTTGTAGACTGTTTCCCTCAAAATATTGTCTGTTTACAAAACGTACGTATGTAATGTATGTATGTCATAACTTGGCTGTAATTGTGAAGTCGTTTTCTCTAGAACAGCTGGCCGGCTGTCGCTGGCATCGCAGAGACATTCAGGTTTTTCAAGTGACCATGAGAGGTTTAAACTTTTCCAGCGCTTCAATCCTCCCTGGGCACTCGTGCACTGGGCCTCTCGTTAGATGCAGTGTTGGAAGCCACATTCAGGGAGCCCACTTGACGCAAGGCTGACCCCTAGTGGCCATATCAGCCTGCAGACAGTTTCCCAAAAAAGTTTTGTGTTCACCTACTCCTGGAAGCCAAACGTCCAACAAACTTTTACAACGGCACCGAAAGGTCGTTTTTAATCGTCAGTATAAACAAGTGACGCACCTCGTGCTGCGCGTCCGTCAATTATACGCTGCCTTCCAGATGTGCACTGCTAGGGTACTGTCTGCGACAGTCCCATCGAGTCCTCTGGTGATTACTGTGGTTACTGGTGACTTCCAAAAGCTGTATACAAACAGTGCAGCAGGTCTTATAAACAGGCCTTTGTTTTCATGGAACTGTTTCAGACCAATTTAGACTAAACCCAAAACAGTCAGCTGTTTAGGCTGGGAGTACGTGTCATTTGTGTGGGGTTTGTGTGCCCAATATGAAGCCGCCTCTGCTTTATTACAATGAACGGTTTACACCTCGCACTTTTATGAATCTGTTGTGACTCAAGTCAATACTGAGATTGGTGATGTCAGTTTAATTGATTCCACATTTCATTTATGGATATATGCTATGCGCAATAAATGCTCATCTAACTTAATGAACTATTAACGTTTCGATTTATATGTTGACTTCGTTTGCATTATATTAATATTTGGATAGAGGAATAGATACTGCACTTCTGTCATGTCAGAGAGCTCTAAATAACACCACGTAAGGCACACCCATATCGTGAAAATGTGTGTTTGTTCAGGACAGGGCTCTACGCTGTTTTTATATGAATGCACATTTTAAAACGCATACATTTCACTCGGAATTTCTCCAAATGAGTGCAAGCGCTACTTACATAATTCTGAAACAGTGAACAGTGAGTACCGTTTCGGATCATTTTACTGATCAATCATCCGAGTAGAGGTTAACATATGGGAGAGGATGTAGCGCGGTGGTCACAGCGACTACCTCTGGAGCTGGAAGTCTGGCTTCAAGCCTCGGCGTTGGTGCAGCCTCCGGTCATTCTGGACATATCACTTAGAGGCAGATTTAAGGAAAGTGGGGCGGCTGCACCCTTTAGTGCCCCCCTGCGGCCACCATGTGTGAGCCATTTTCAATAATATGGCATACCAAGGCGCAGGGTAGGGGGCAATAGTGTCATTTGTTTTTATGCCGTTGATGTACTCTGCTGGAGTAGCGCCAACATTTTGGTGCTACTCCTGCAGAGTACATATGGGCCCATTATATACAATGGTATGCCCCATTTTAATGCCTACTCTGAGCAGACATTAAAACTGCTGAAAAAAGGGCACAAGGAAATCTCTGAGATTTCCTTGTGCCATTTTTTCACCCCCTTCAACGGGTGAACCCCCCGCATACATTATGCCTGGAGCAGGCATAATGTTGAACAAGGGTTTACAAAGTGGGGCAATGCATGCATTGCCCCACTTTGTAAGTATGGCACATGGAAAATGCCACTTTAGCACAGCCTTAGTGTAAAAAGAATGATGCTATAGCAGCACTAAGGTGGCGCTACAGGCTCTTAAATCTGCCCCTTAATCTCCCCCTGTCAATGGACAACGCCTTCAGACCCTCATGGGTGATAAGCTGCGCTATATAAATCTACATTTAATTTAATTTCATATTGCAATCGGGCCACTTCATAAAGCATGTCAGTTGAGCTATGATTCAGTGAAGGGGTATTGGGAGCACATGGATAATGCAGGATAATTCTAACGATGAATACAATTTTAATTTCTAATATTTTTTTTTTTTTAAAACACCTCCACCAATAGTTCCACTAAGTGGAATCTCTGTGTCTGATAGAAGTCATCAAGTCAAGCCAAAATCACCAGAATATAAACATACAAACAAATACAAAAAAGTATAATTGTATTTACTTATACTGATCAATTAATTAAATATTGGATATAAATATAGACATAAATCGATCTGTGACACCTGGGCACCAGGCAACAAAAATCATTCACACAACCTCAATCACACACATTAAAACAGAAAAAAATGTAGTAGGACCATTCTTTAAATCAAAACTGAGTTAGATATTCATATAATAATGAACAGAAAAATTGCAAAAAGTTCATTCAAGAAGGAGGTTCTCTTATACAACCTTGACTAAATCATAATTTCATTTCTTCAGTCATAGAATCCAGTATCTCTGGATCCTATATCAAAAGCTCATACGGAGAGAAAAGAGGTCCAATCCAAAGTTCTGCCATCCGAGATGCCAACATCAACGTATCAGCCTATTAGGATTCGGAGGAACTGTAGCGGTATGACAGAAATGTTAAAGATTTGAAGGATAAATTCCTCCAGCGAGGTTACCCTCAAAGGTTGATTAGGGAAGCATACAAAAGGGCAAAATATTCCGATCATGACAATCTGTTTGAGACACACCCAGAGATTGAGCAGGTAATGTTAGGGTGTGTCATTAGACATCCTAACATCAACAACAAAATTAGAGGGATCATTGATACGCAATTGAACATTCTGAATAGTAATGAAGGGAATTCTCCCCTCCCTATTCCTATGTTTGTTTTCAAAAGGAATTTGAATCTAAGAGATAAATTGGTTAAAGCCAGAGTGTCAAAAGACAATAAATTTACTCAGAAGACCATAATGGGAACTAATCCCATCTTGGGTAACCACCGCTGCGGAGAATACCATGCATTTGCTCAGGCTATGGTATCAGATACTTTTCTGTACAACAAACAAATAATCAAATGAAGGACTATGACTAACTGCCAGAGTTCAAATGTGATATATTGTATAATCTGTCCTTGCCATCATGGAATTGTGGGGAAAACAGGTAGACAGTTTAGGATCCGATTTAGTGAACACAAATCAGCGATCAAAAGTCAGAGACTTCAGGCTCCTTTGGTTGACAATTGAATGGAGAGGGACCATAAGCAAGTGACTTAATACAGACTATTTTAGAGAAGGTTACCTCATCTACCATAGACATTTGACAAATACAGAGGAAAAGAGAGTTTTTTTGGATTAGTTTTTAGACACAGTACATTGAGGACTCAATGATAGGATCTCATGGGAAAATGCGCTCTTTTGAAATTATTCTCTGTCTGCTCTCCCCTTTTCTTTTCATTCTTTTACATACCTCTAACTAGTGACAATGTATTTAATCTGGATTACTTGATAGTATTTGAGTGATATCCATCATAATATTTGCAATTTCATCACAGCTGCAATAGAGTGTCCGTGTTTAATTAGGAGCTGGAAGATATTATTAAAGAACAGTGAATAGATGGACAGTATGACGAGATTTTGTGTTTCTTTTACTCAACGTATTTCACCTGTGGTATTACTGTGTCCTTTGACGATGTGACCCGGTCAGTTCTTTTGATGCAGATATCTGTGCTATATTTATTTTCCAGACTTTGAAGACATAATTAAGCAGAAGTACTGTTTAGAAAAGGACATTTTTTTCCTTTATTTTCTCCTATTAGACCAGAAGTGCTCAATTCCTTTTCTATTCCAATATGGCGACTACACTGCACCCAAGCCTTTATGGCCTTTCCAGTGAACTTTTTAGATCAACGGGAAGTTACATCCTCCCGCCAGGCCATTTCTGGGTCATAATCATGTGATTTGGAGTTGCACCCGTTTCGCGCCCTCTAAAATAGATACAGGGTCGATTCCCCTTTCTCTGATCTGGAAGAATGAGGACTACAGGGAATGAAGAAGTTTCTTCTATTCATTAAATCAGGCAGGTAAGTAGAATGTGATTAATTTCACCTCTGATAATTATCTGAATGTATCGGATGAAGTATTCTTTTTTAGTAAGAAATGTAGATAGATACGATACAATGTCTGTTTTATATGGGCTCTCCTTTGTTTGTTCCAACTATATGGGAAAGTTTCACTATTATATTTAGAGAATGCATGCTTGGAAGCATGCGGACACATCGAAGGATATGCTATTATTTCATGGGGGCCGATTGGTATGACATTTGACCACTAGGGAGACAAGACCACTTTGGATACATATATTTTCGCAGTCAAGCCATTGGTCATTATGATAATATTCTGTATTTCTAGGTACTGTGTAAATGAAGACTACAGACTCTCCTGGGGAGGTCTTTTAATATTACACATTTGCCGAGTGCCCTGAGAAAGGTGGGTGACCTTTTGGTCACATGGCACTGAAACACGTGTCAGCATTTTATTTGTGGCAGGATTTTGGATTGGACCTCTTCTCTCTCCATATGAGATTTTGATATAGGATCCGGAGATACTGGATTCTACGATTGAAGAAATAAAATGATGATTTAGTTAAGATTGCACAAGAGAAGCTCCTTCTTGAATGAAGTTTTTGCAATTTTTCTGTTCATTCTTATGTGGATATCTAACTAAGTTTTGATGTAAAGAATGGTCCTACAAATTTTTTTTCAGTTTTTAATGTGTGTGATTGAGGTTGTGTGAATGATTGTTATTGTTTGGTCTCCAGGTGTCACAGACCGATTTATGTCGATATCTGTATCCAATATTAGATGAATTGATCAATATAAGTAAATACAATTATAAATTTTTTGTGTATTTGTTTGTATGTTTATATTCTGGTGAGTTTGGCTTGACTTGACGACTTCTATCAGACACAGAGATTCCACTTAGTGGAACTATTGGTGGAGGTGTTTTTTTCTTCTTTTGTTAATAGTTTTTTCCGTGTCCCGCTCCTTTATCTTTGTCATGGGGTACCCTTTAATAAATGTAAATGTATCATTTCAACTGGAAAATTTGCAAAGGTGTTACTTCACAACGTTGGAAAGCTTTTCCCCTAGCAAAAATATGACTGCTGACAAAATACCAAGGAAAATGTTGCTAAATATTTCTTCTGCAGCTATATCACTTTGCCAAAAAATTTCCCCCAAAAAATGTTGAGGTCGCATGTGTTTTTCCTTCAGTAATAGCTTCTTGGATGTATAAAGGCTGGGCAGTAAGTTCTTCTTTAATGCAGGAAGGTTGGACAGTGATAGCCTTTTGAATGTAGCATGGTTTGGCAGTAATAGCTGTTATTAAAGCTGGACAGGTGGGCAGTGATGGGAGGCTCTTCGTGAAGACAATAAGGCTGGGCAGTGATTGCTGTTGGTAAAGGTGGAAATACTGGACTGTGTTCTTAAATTGCGAACCAGGGTGTTTCATCGTCACCGATTTTATGCCATGACCAGATTATCTCCAGGTTTTCTCTCTTTGTACTTGGCTTGGTAGATAAGATGGGGATGCTGGATATCAAGACTGAGAACATTACCTCCTATGCTCTCACATACAGCACAGGTTCCCAAATTTGGTTCAACATTTGTTGAGAAGCTAATAGTGTCACCACCGCTCCGAGCAGTAGTCAACAATGAGGCCGAACATGGGCTATTGCTGACAGTCCATACACCGTCTTCAACGCTTTCCTTTGAGGACTGTCTCCAATACATGTATCCTTCCTGAGTTGTGACCTCTTAGAAGTGTTACTTCATCTAATAAAGAAAGGCATATCACAAAGAGGTTCGACAACCACAGACATATTTTTGAGCTATGCCTTAAAGCAGTACATGTGAGAATACGGCTAACACAAAACAGGTATCGAATGGGAAGAAAAACGTGAAAAAGTTCCTTTCACAGTGTGCAGTAGACTAAAAACTATTACCCATTATTTTGCATAAACCACACTTCACAGGAGGCCCTCTTCAAAGGGAATACGGTGGGGGAACACTTATGAAAACCATGTGGTGTTACTCTGAGATTCATTATCCCGTGTTTCTCCACTCTTGAGTACGAATCACAGAATACATCCTTGAGAGCTGAGTAAACTTTCTGAGTCATTAGAAAGAAACTTGAACCTACCCGTACTTGTGGTTTCCAAGTCCCACGAACACTGGAAGGTGTCCAATTTCTCCATCTAAAGGGCATCTGTGATGCTTTGGGCATGCGAGGGGAGGTTATGCCGTGACAGATGGAACATGTACCAGTGATGAGTAGTGAAGAGACCCTTGATGGTCTTTTATCAGGCATCTTCATTAAGCAGGTTTATAAAGCGCCACACTACACATGCCCGTTAAGCCATCACCGAGTGCTTAGAAGGTGAGGAGGGACAAAGAGGCAGCGAGGCAGAGAAGATAAAAGTTCTTAACTTCGGCACTGAGTAGAGCATGTAAGTCCCTGTCGGTGTGTTGTACCGCAGACTGAGGATGTTCAGGTATTCGAACAGCCTCGGCAGTGGAGCTTTCTCCATGCCCACAGGTGCTAGGGGGCTCGACAGCTATGAGGCGTATTATTATAATTTACATTTGTTAATCCTTTTGGGCCAGATTTGTTAACGTTTTGTGCTGGTGAAAAGTTACAAAAAGTGGCCTAAACCAGCGCCAAGTGTTGATAAACTATTTTTTTATCCAGTTCAAATTTTGATTTGCGAGGGAAAGTAGCACTAAAGTAACCCAAAGTAGTGCTGTACGCTCCTTTGCGCTACGTAGCATCAAAAGGGCCATCCCTTGGGTGCTATATCGGCATTCCCTTGCAACCACCTATGTTTTTTGATGGAAAACTTTATCTACTGAAAAAAGCAGACAGGACCTTGAGTGAAAAACTTACACCTACACGAGACAGGTAAAACCTTTGAAAAATGGTTTATTTTCGAAAAACTATTCTAACTTTATATGCATGCTGTATTTTACAGCTCACATGGAACGATACAACAGTTGTGTGGTTAAGCATAATATTTCGACTGGAAGGTTATAGGACAGAGTCCATGCTAGGTATGACACATCAGCCATTGCACGGTTCTGCAAGGATATGTGTGTGACGCTAGTTAGCCTAAAGTGCCCCAGCGCACGGGAAGAGAGCCACAGCACCATACCCTAAATAATATGGCACTGCCCTGCCCTTTCCCTTTCATGTAGCGCAGTGCAGGAGCTCAGTAAATTTGCCTTTTGTTTTTGATTGTCCACGCAGACAAGACATCGAAACAGCACTGCAGCTCGCACTCAAGCGATTCTGCGCTGCAAATAAGATGTGTTGTTTTTGGCCAATGTTATGCCACACGATTTATTGACTTCCACAGTATGGGGCGCTGAGTTGGCTTTCCCAGGATTTGGACTTGTGAGCTGCAGATAACTAGATGTCAGTTATGGCTGTTTAACTCTCTGACGCAGCTTGTTATTAGTACAGGGAACCTTAGCCTTTTGCTTTAAAAAAAGATTTATTCAACAAAGATAAACGTGTATGATTGTTTCATTGCTAAGCAAGGAGGGCTGCATTGGGTAAATCGTGGATTATTTGAACTATATACGTACTAGTGGAGCTTGCAGCCAAACCTCCACTGTATTGGGAAGCACCACATAATGAGAAACGAGGATCAAAAACTACTATTCGTATATCCTATGTTCAAACACTACAACACACAATATTTGTTACATAGTATGTCCTCTTGGTTTTAGCACACATAGTTGCAACAGAGCATAACCTGGGCTCACCTAACTTTGGGTTGAAATGTGAGTCTTGAAAGATTGCAACAAAATGGCAGGTAGTTTTGCAAACTATGGAATGAGTGAGCAAAGACTTCCGGAGTCTGGTGGCCTGAATAGAGAATTGCCCATCCCCTGTGCATGTCATTCTGAACTTTGGTATCTAAACAGAGAGATGCCAACGAGAAAGATAAATTAGGGAGGAAGCACACACATTAATATTGAAGAAAGGGGAGAGAGGTCTTGCTTGTGAGGTGCACAGTGTGCCATACATATTAATTTGATAGGTGACACTGACATCAAAGGCAAAGCCACAGGTATGTGGGTTCTAATATTAGAGTTCTAGTTGTAAGAAATTGGATTATTATTTGGGGTGAGTGACTGCCCACCTCAAGGAATAATCACAATCTTGTCTAGGCGAACCCTTGACTAAATTAGCATAAGCCCAACCTTCTAGTAGCTATGATACAAAAGAGACAGCTAAGGGCATTGTGTAAAATATTTATGCAGTACCAAAAGAGTAATAAAGTCAAAATGCAAAAAATAAAAATCCCAAAACAAACTAGAAACACAAAGTGAAATTTAATAAACAAAATAACACCAAAATTATAAAAATGCATAAGGGGAACAGGAGATATAATTTTTTTTACGTTTTAAGTAGCAATAGCACCAAGAAGAATAAAGCATCAATGATAGCCAATGATCATGGTGGATCAGCACCTAGGTGCAATCTGAGACTGGTCGCGAAAGAGCACAGTCAGGATACACTAACCAGGTTTGTCCTGGTCAAAGATTTTACCTTCTGACGTCGTCCTTTAAGTCTTAATCCCACATACGTGTAAACTTCTAAATTTCTCAAGGACCTCAGGTGAGGCCCTGAGAGGCTCACGGAGTAGCAGGAACAGGCCAATAGAAGGGTCCAACTGGTTGTCACTGGTCAGCTGGGATGTTACGGTAAAAATCCTCCTGTAGCTTGTTGTGCCCCTGTAGCTTTAAAATATCAGACGCATGACCCTTGTCCACTTTTTGGTGCTAGGCACAGAAGAGAGTAGCTCTAGTTCTTCAGGGCTCTTCTCACTTCACAGACAGCAGGTTTATTCTTCTTCTTATGTTTCTCATGTCCAAAAGTGTTGCAAGTGGGTGACGGGAGGTGAAACATTTATGCTTTGCACAAGGTAGCGGGTGGGACTCTCTCCTAAGCAAACCCTAACCAATGGGGTAAAAGTTCCCAGGGCCAACCCTACTCACTTTGGGCATTTTAAAGACAGCAAATTCTTCAGCCACACTAAACTTTGAGGTCTGAGGGCTGTGGGTGTGTTGGGAGTGTACTATGGTATTCCTAGAGTCATGCCAGATCTAACACTAAAATCAAGTTTGAATTTACGACTGTATCCACCACAATAAATCAATCCAGAGACAGAAGTCTGATATATCAAAAGTAGTGTTTTCCAGCAACCAGGACTCCCCAGGACTGTTTAAGTATCCCGTTTCCTTTCCTTTCAAGCGCATTCAGAAGTGTTATATGTAAACCCAGCAGACCTATGAAGTTGCTTTGACGCTCTTGCAGGATGTTTACACTGTTATGTCAAAAGCAATGCTCACAACCCCCATTCTACCTATTTTAGGAAGTTTAGAAGAGTCATCTCTTCCCATTCAGGTCAGCCTCTTGTTTGCCCGTCAGAGGCATTTCACACCATTTTCACATCTACTGAAATGCCAATTACTGTCTGGCAGGAATGCGAGACCAAATGAAAATTTAACCTCCACGAACTTCAAGCAAGACATGGTAACTTACTAAAAGTTACTTTTCCATAGTATTTATTAAATATCCAACTTCACCATTACATTGAATTTTCAATAGCTATTAGAAATAGTTGTTTGATTGTATTTCTAGTTGGTCCCATTCCTGAGACACAGTATTAGAATTTAATTTGTACTTCAGTTTTCTACGTAGGACAGCTAGGCCGGCCACAGTGGTGGGTGGTGGGGTGGAAACCTTGCTGTAAATCTGAGCTGGGAACCCTGCTACAAATCAACAGAGTTGCTTCCACACCAAACAAGCATTTAGAAATGGGGGGATCACTGATTGCACACTTGTGAAGCTTCTGCTTTCTCACAAACAGTGGTAAAGGCCAGTACACACAAGGCAGTTGTACATTTGCTCTATTTGTGGTAGTCCTCCCATGAAGATTTTCCTTAACTGGATCCACCACATGAAACATTGTAGACCTGTGCAGGAATCATCAGCAATGATCCATAGTGAAAGGGGGGAAATCCCTTGTACATCAGTCTCACAGTTTTTGTCTTTCACAAACAATTCCTTGCCCCGCTTTACAAGTTTGTTTCTGAAATAGGAAGGAAGTGCTCAGTATGCCACAATAACATGGCAGCCCACCTGGCATTCTGTTTTGATGAAAACACTCCCACTGTATTGGAAGAAACACTTTCACCAAAATCGACTCCAGCAGGCAGGTGTGAATCTCTTAATGTGCATGCTGTCCTTCAATAGGAATGTAGAGGCAAGTCTTTTCCTGACCCTTCGGCTTAGCAGACTGCCCGCTTGTTCCTAATTATTTTCCACCCAAAAGTTGGAAGTCATCTTCATAATTAAAACAGATGAAGTCCCAAGTGTATTTTAATTATATCCTGCGAAGGGAAATTATTTGTGGCAAAACAGGAATGACAAGGTGGATTAATGCAGGACCCGCAGTCAAGTAGGTTGGGGCAAAAGAATGGGGTACACCAACAGTATGGGATGCAGATATCCAAGATCAACATAGCTAGTGAATTGCCAGGCAAAAAGGGGCAAACTATAGCAATATGTCAAGGAAGGTGTAGGATATGACGCAGAAAACTGCAGAAAGGTCAAACTGGATCCTGAGTCTCACACCGTTATTATCTATCTCCATCTACTCATCATATAGGTTTACAAAGATGATGTATCAGTCCACCCATATTCAGCTGAATCATGTGCAGGCAAGTTGTTCTCTTTGGAATATTGATGCAATTCTGATAATGTCCCAGTGTATGGTACCTCAAGATTGATCAGTACTTTTCAAAGGTTTCATTAGAAAACCGAAGGTTGAAGGCACTCTGGCATCATACCTTAAGATAACAATTTAGTTTGCTTCCCAGATTCTCAAAGAAAGAAGACCTTAGCTAGCATTTTATAAAGCCAAGCAGGAAAAACATTGACAGAAAATTCTGAAAGCTTACATTTCAGTAATATGACCTAGAATAATTCATACAGGGCCAAACTCTGATAGTGTCTGAGGGATATCATTGAATGTATGTGCTTCATTCTACAGTGTATTTTGTTAGAGGCTGATTAGAGAGTTTATAATATTCATAACTTTATTTTTTTACATTTTAAACAAGCATTGGCAAAGCCAATAGCTTTGGCCCCCACAGGGTGGTGCAATGGTTATTTGTTTTAAAGTTTTATTCCAGGCATCTACCACAAACCTAAAAGATAACAAATGCAGCTACCTAAACATGGCCACCATATGCTTGCAATACTTTTTTAAAAAATTATAAAACATCCAGTGATGTATTTGTTTTTGCTAGTAGGCACTCAAGGTGCAGGCAAAATAAATAGGTGGTATATGAATTTAACATCAAAAATAAAATAATTCACACTTTGAGTCAGATTTGTCACTGAAGAGAAGAAACTATTTTTAGATGGATGTGAACAACGGGCTCAGGTTTTGTGCTGTCACTCAAATTGAAGGGAGCCAGTTGGCAAAGTGGGCTGATTCACTGGCATATGCCGTATGGTCTGATGGGCGGAAGGAAAATGTGATCAGTGGAGCAAAAGGTGAGTGCGAACTGAACAAGCCAATGGATGGCGCCTACTAACCAAAAGTCCTTCTATGTATATGGGATATATATGTTTTTTTGAATAACAATAGTCTGGCGAGACAACTAACACAGTCTCAAAATTTAGACTTAAAAAATGCATCTACTCTGTTGTTGCTTGGCCCTTAGATTAATGGCTTCAGTCTTTAAGATTTCCAACATGTCTGACATTGTCTTTCAGATCCCACCCGAAAAGTAGTCAGTCAAATGAGAGTCTAGATGAGAATGAACTAGCAAGTATTTGATACAAACCATGCTACAGCAGCCTGGAAATACTCCCACAAACGTTTAGAATCTATCAATGAGGCAGGCAGCCCACGATTCGTCATATCATGTCAGATAACTACAAGTTATTGTTGGCTCTATGTCGTTATGGGATCGTGGAAAGATTGTAGAAACGGTCTTTTTGGCTTCACATTCCTCTATAATGTTAGGAAGACTAGGCTCCAGACTGTGTCATGGGATACTTGCAATCAACGCAACATGCAGGATGGGAGACTCAGCTGCGTGATGGTTCATGAATACAAAGTAGTCCAAAATGCATATTTCCTTTAGTAGTTGTTTGATGGCCGTCTGCAAGCTATGTAGCATGTTACTTCTTTTAATCACATTTCCTGGCACAAGATCAACAATTCATTAAAAGACAGATGGTTGTGTTCAGGCCAATCATTGACTTTACTGGGAAATTAGCAGTTACTTACTAACTTTAGTGACGTCAATACATAGTTTTAAGAGTTATTTAACAAATGTAGCCTGACAAGAAAGTGCTGAGGTAGAAGAGCACGAGTCATCTCTTAGGAGCACAGATATTGCTTGACATAAATTTCAGTCTTTGCAGATGACCTACACCATGGGCCTCCAGCACATAAAATTATATTGCTCTGGAGTTCACATTTTGAAGTTGTGATTTCTAGAGAGAGACCTCCTCTCTAGTGCTGCAGATGCTGACGAGCCGTGAGGACAATATATATGGATTACCAGATAGCCATAGTCCCACAGACTGTCAGAGCAGAGACACTGAGTTACATTGGAATTCCTCTTAAATGAGACCTCATGTAATGTCACAATGTCCAACTATCTGTGTATAAGAAGTCACTTCTGTTTTATGGGAGAACATATCTTATATACATTTACAATGAACTTAAGTTAAAACCAGGATTTTAGCAATTCCATTTTGTATATTTTTGAATGGACGGGAGGGGAACAGATGCAAAGGTAGTCCAATTTAAGCTCTTTGACAATGAGAGCAGAGCAAGCAATGTCTTTCAGCAAAACCGATGACAAAAGAGGTTTCTGAAATGTGTGTGTGCAAGTACATGACCAATTGCCTTGAAGAACATTGTTTGAAAAAGCTGGTGTATCCTCTTTCATCCACCATGTTGAGTCTTGTTGTATGTACAGATCAAGTTGTGTGCTCTTAATGAATGCTCTCAGTCTTTTTTGCGTGGAGTGGTCCTTCGCCAACAAAGCAAAGGTCCAGGAAGAACGCACCCCAGTGGCCGAAGACCAATGCTCCTTGACAATACATAGACACTGATGTGTGTGAGCATACCGACAGGCTGAGAATCTCCTCAAATTATGGGAGCATACCAACATGCTGTGAGTCTCCCCGACTCCCACTTCCACGGGTTGCATATTTTGTTGGCACAAAACCATAGATGTTGGGTGCAGAAATAATGCTCCATATCTGGTACATAAGTGTTCAGTGCACTTGGTTATGAAGTATGCGTCAATGCACTTATGTTTACTTCTTTCCTTCTGCCCGTCGATAGCTTGTTGTCAACTTTGAAAACTGATGTATAAGTGATTAAGAACACACACTGGACACATGGGGTTCGACGTCGGTCTGCTCAAAAGCCAATTAATTCCAATTGTGTACAACCACACTTTGGGAACACTATATATATTTTTTCCACACGAGGTACCCAAGTAGTTACATTACTAATATATTTATTGCCCATTTCTATTTATGTAGTGCATGACAGACTCTACCAATAGAAGGTAATATCTTGGTACTCTCACCACAGCTACCCTACTGCTAACGATCTAAATACCAAATACGTATTGATAATTTCAAACCATACTTGCTTCAGAATAGGTAACAGCGTGAGGCATGCCACCTGTATTGATACATCAATGCCACTGAACGATGAAATGCAGGCACTGGCTGCCCCTCACCGGCCAACTGACCCAAATCCGTAAGTATGCAACTCATCTACAATCACCATTACCACTCTCGGACGCCTTGGAACTATTCACCTATGTTTGGTAGCCAAAATGGAAGCCTGAAATGCAAATCTTTTCGGACATACCTTTCTTCCTTCAAATCAACAAGGACAATTGCTGTCTTGAGTAAACGACACTCATTAAACATTTTCTGCATTCTCCACTCGTGCTTTAATTGCCAGCAGAAATGTCACACCTAGACTGCAAAAACAAAACCTTTGTCAGACTATATGAAAAAACATAACAGAAGGTGCAATCTTCTAAAACCTCAATCCTCGAATCAGGCGGGGATTTAGATGTAAGTACCACATACGCTCAGCGTGGAGTACAGTTCCATCTACTAGATACACACCCTGCTTTCTATACAGACCTCTGCTTGAATGTGAGAGATTTCCTAGTTTTGGCTCCCAGGAAGGTACAAAACCCAAAATATTTAAATGGCCCTCCTTAATTAGATGATACATTTGCCGAAAACGTTACCCTTTTTAATATGTAAGCGTTATCCTTGACGTTCATGCAGTCAGTCATGTGTGCATATGTAAAGTGTATGTCCAAATTTAGTTCGGGAAGGGCGATGGGAGCAGTTTGGCTGATGTGCTGTTGATACACCAAGGCCACCAGCCATCACATTTGGTACTGAAGCAAAAGACAGAGTGGCTTTCGCTCTTACAAGCAGCACCCCTAAAAATCCATCATCGGCAATGGCCTCAAGGAACCTGGTGTGGAAATGGAGTGGTAAGTACCTGACGTTGCTTAGACGGCGTCCATTACATCTCACTAGGTTTTGAAGGCAACAACAGTCGTCAGCAGCGAAGTTTGCAGAAGAAAGTTGATTATGTGGCGCCCTTCACTTTTCAAGAAAATCTAGCTAGTCACTATATATTATTGACATCACATTTTGCCAATTAGAACCAAAGACATTCAAGCAGCAATCTAAACTATAGCTTAGGAAGCGATATTTTAAGTCACATTTACTTAATTGTAGTGACGTATAGGTCCCTATATGCATTATAGGTTAAACAAATTTTATGAAATTATAATGAAGGACTAAGGATAAAAGGCTAAAAGGACTTTGTTGGGCTTTTAGTCTGTGAGGTGAAGAACATTTACATTGCCATCTTAGTATTCACCCACCCCAAATATTTACCAGAGCACACCTACGTGGAATAATTAGATCTGGCGTTAGTCAAGATTTTTCGATTTTATTACAATTATATGTACATTGCACTTACTGGCAGGGACTTTTATCCAGCTTCCTGCTTCCTTTGGTCTGTTATTGTGCTTTTCACATTTTACTTCCGTCCTCTACACCATCGGGCACTGGCTCAGTCCACTTCAGACATTGATTATCTTATCTTAACTGTGAGTGGCAGCGTTCTTTTCTTTAACAAGGCGCACATTCAGTTCCCTTCATTCACAAAGCTACAATAGAAGTGTGTGTTTTTTTAAACAAAACATTGCTTTGTTTTGAGGCCTTTTTTAGGTTGAGCGTTAGCGTTCGACATGTAGTATACTTAAGTATACTTACACTGTAAAGAAAAGCTATTTGATTTGTTAGTTGCAGTGTCCTTCAAAAATCCTTGCTTGCTAGTGGTCAGTTCTACTTCTTTGTCCTGCCTTTTTTCACTTTGGGAGCAGCACAAAGTACTGTGTAATTACGCTATGTCCCGTTTATCTCTTCTGTAAGGGACTTCTTTTTTTTACATTTGCCTGTTTCACCTCAACAATGTGGGTGCTTGTTCAGTCCCACCTCCCCACCAGCTCCCTCTGCAAACATAAACCAACAGCAGAGGGGGGCTTTTCCAGGCCCTGCCACTCTTGCTCTCTTCCTCTTGTTATTTCAAGTGTGTCTGACAATAAAAGTCCAGTCAGTAATTTACAACGCTAAGAGCTCTAACTCGAGCAAACACAACACCATTGAATTCCAAATGCTTGTGCCCTCACAGCCGAACCGTTTTTGCAACAGGAACTATAAACACTACTCCTCCTTCCTGGCCCCCCCACACACAACGTTCCCACTCCCACCCCTGCTTTATTCAATATCTGAGCCAACCGATCTTCCGAAGACCTTGTCAGCTTGGGTGGCCATCTTTAAAACAGTCTTTCAATTGTCCGGATCAAGGTGAACAAGCCGCATTTTAATCCTTAGTAAATTGGTATCAGTATAATGTGTTCTCATTTCATTTTATAGCTGCGCTTCTTCCTTTACCTAGTCTCCCTACTTTCTTTTACCTATGCCGCACTCCCGTTCTAGAAACTTCTGTGAACTGCGCATCCCATATTGGGCGTTTAGTATGTAAATTGCAGGTAGTATTAAACTGGTGCAGTTAAGGTTTCCTAGTGTTCCATGTTTCCCAAGGGAATACGTTTTATAGGGAATGTGATCACTTTTCTAGTTCTATAATTAAAACTGTACATGTGTACTAGGTGGGCTTTCAGGACAACCGCATGTGCATTTTTACGAATTGTCATGCAGGAGAGGCTTCTGTTGGTTGAGGTTTCTATATTTAATGGTGTCAGATTTCCGGGGGTTACTGCACGTGTAGTTTAAAGCAACAGTTCCCTCCACCGAAGTTGAGAATAGTAAACTCTCTTCACGGATGTACTACAGGGTACTAAACGACATAACCCATGTATTTGTGAAACACGTGCTATGGAAGTGATATGGAACTTGCGTTCATGTTAAAAGGTCGTGTATTCAGTCACCCATCCTCGTTTTTTGTTCTGTTACTAACTGAAAACCTGCATGGCAGACCCTGTAGTATTGTGAAAGAGAAAAGCAAATTGCCAACCAAAAATCCCCCAAGTCATCCTGCTTTAATGCCGTCAATGTTCAGTGCTCCCTCAGGTTCTACAAATACATGTATACATACATACATGCATAAGGATGGATACGAGACCGCCACCTGGGAGCACTCCAGTACTCATACACGAATATCCGAATCTCACATTAGTAAATGCAACAAACAAGGTTGTGTTGTGGTTAAGTTGACTTTGAGCCCCCATTGCTGACCTTGAATTTATAATTACATTTTTGAGCTTTCAAATTAAGAGCCACGATTTGCTAGTTGTTCTTTGAAACCACACACTTTTGTCTGAACTCATATAAAGTGTGTGCTTTATGTACAATGACAGTGTGTGTTTTAACTCGAGGCACATGTTGTCATTACTTGCACTTTGTTTCAGTCCATGCTATTTACAAATTATATGTTCTCTCCGTATGTACGTAGATACGATTATTGTCCGTTGTGAATAAGGTATTTTTGTACGGCACACGTTTTGCACTGCGCCAACATGCCACCTTTCAAACTTCTAAGGACGTTGACAGATTTACAGTGGCATGGGTGAATGAGACACCTGTTCTTGCATCACCAGTGCCATCTACATTCTCTGGATGGGTGGAGCTTCTGTGATCAGCAGGCAGACAGGTAGAGTTAAGAAAGGCTACTTTATGAGAACACCGATGTTTTGCTTCTTTAGCACGTGTTTTTTTTCTTTAGTCATGTGTATGTGAATTTGTTCATTTCTGTCTCTTTACTTGCAGAGACTCCCCCACTGCCCTCCACAGAGTTCTTCTGTTTATAATGTAAGCTCAGCCACCGGAGCAGCGCTCTAAAGCTGTGTAAATGAATGGAATGCACATGGCACCGATCACAAGAGATGTTAAAATGCAAGCCAAAGATCCTTGACAGTTTAAAGAAAGTGAACTTCCTAGTGAATAACCTGAACACTTGTGCCATTTAGCCACAAACTCCTTCAGATGTTGTTTGCGTAAATAATCCTGCCACCAGGCGCAGCATTTCTAAGGAGTTTCAATTGCCACACATTTATGATCTATATTTTGGTCACTGCTTCATTTTATCTTAATTTAAGTAAATTAAGGCACATGAAAACAACAGATAGTGGATCAGTGTGTTCGGTTCTTCGCAGTTCGTGTTTTAGCCATTTTTTAGTAACCACCACAGAGAAGAGAAGCTTAACTTGCTACCATAAACTCATTCCTCTCTAGTCTATCTCCAGCCAGGCTTTGGCTCATCTCAAGGTTTATGCAGGCCATCTTTGTGTCCAGCAGTCGTTATTCCACAGAGTCAGCATTTTTCTTGCTGCCTTCTCTCTGCCACGCTTAAGCCATCAGCCTGCTCCTTTCCAGAGAGTTCCTTATATCTTTGGGCACGGGGTCTCATTGTATGTTCCATTCAGACCAGGGCCCCCCTTCTGTTGTTTTCTTGGCATGAACGCTTTGCAATTCTCCCCCATGTTGCTCTCAGGGCATATTGTACAGTTTGAGAATCATAGTATGGCATGGGCACACGCACCATGCCCATCAATGTTCCCTTTTAGGCCCTCCTTACATAATAATGGGCACTGCACCGCTGATCGTGGTCAAGGATTATCCCAAGCTCAGTTAGCTCCTCACCATACTTTAAAGCCTCTCTGCCAAGCCTACCTCAAAACTCTACAGTTAACACTTCCAAAAATACATCCACCCGTTCCATAATCTAGGATTTGCTCCTAAAATAAAGCCATCCCTATTAACCCCTCCTATCTGCAAAATAAAATCTTTGTCCCTTCCCCCAAGGAAACAAGCATTTCTATCATAATTAGCATGGCAGATTTAAATTAGAATGCTAAATGGCAACATTTTAATTTTTTGCTGCAGATAGAGGAAGGAGGCAAATGGAAGTGTTTTAGTTATATGCAGGGCTACTGGAATTATGTGGTAGGAAAGGACCAAATTATAAGGCAGAGTTGACCAAATTATGTGGCAACAAAAATCCACTTAGGCATTTACAATGCCAATAGCTCCAACTCTCGCAAATGCGAGACCTATTGCATTGCAAATGCTTGTTTAAATATATATTTTGACAAGGTCTCAGCAGGTCTTCCAAAACAACAGAGTTTTACAAAAGCAACGAGGAAGCAATTCAAACATTGGCAAAGCCAAATGATTGGTACCCAAAGGCAGACCCTTGCCAATGATTTCTTGTTTGAAATGTAGAAAAAATGTCTACATGTGTGCTAGTATAGTTCATTCACACATAGGGGGCACGGTCAGTGTAATACTGACCACCCAGTATTGGCACAAGGTGGAAGGCCCTGAACACTGCAGGCACTCTCTGACAGCCTTTACCATAACGAAAACCAATGAGGGTGGCACTAAACAAATGTTCCCTCTTTCACAATATACACCGGTGTTATTCGCCTGCACCCAGAAGTACAGAAGCAGTGGGTACGATGGGAGCAAAATAAATACTGTTGTAGTGAAAAAGTTCATAGAATGAGACAAAAGTCCGACCACAGTATGCACGTGTCCTGAATGTCTTGTACCTTTGTTGTACAGCTAGATGTCCGTCAGATCACGTGTTGTGATGCTTCTATTTGTTTCCTATTTAACCAATGTTTCCTCTTTATTTTTCTACACCACTGGAAGCCTAGATACCTAGTTATTACGAACGTGCTAACGTAAGAGTTGTCTTTATAATGAACTCATGCTTTCAGAACTCATTGATTCTGTTGTGAGACCCACAGATGAAAGGCAACACACAGAAGGGTGGGTGTGTGTTTGTGTGATTAGCACATTATCATTGAAAATGCTTGATTTTAACTCTACAATCAATAGACTGGATTTGTTTCACACGTACGTTTTCCCCAAAGCTACTTATTAAGTATTCCTCTTTTACGATTCTCTCCTGGAAACAGTACTTAAGACACAAAACTGGCCACATTTTAAACTGCAGCCCAGCATAATTATTTAGTTATTGCAGTTGGCCTGGTTGCAGTTCGACAGGCCTGTGTTTGTGCCTCGTTTTACAGCGGGTTCCTGTATGTCTGGCTGCTGCCTGCAGCCATTCAGTAACCGGTGATTAACCAATGGAAGGTGTGATTGGTCAATTGCTGGAATTTATGGAGGTCAACTGCACCTTCCATAAACTAATCCCAAACTCCAGCTGTCAGTTGCACAATGGCCAGAAAATGAAAACAACTCAAATATAGCTCACCCAGCAAACAGCTGGCCAATAAAAGCACATTGCACAATGCGCTGAAGCAAATGAAGCTCAGTGTTTAGAAAAGCAGCAAACATATAGAACACAAATTATACCTTTCGATGGGAGGTCAAATGAACAACAGAGAAGGGAGGGCAGATTGCCCCACCTGAGTTTGAAATCATGGGAAAGGAAGCGCGCTCGGCCTGCAGATCAATCTGCAATTCAATGAGAGATTTAAATATCTAAATTAAAGGACATACTCTATGTTTTAAGGCAGCAAAGCTATCAGAGTGGAGGTAAAATGCTGGAGCTGTGCTTGATTCGATGTTTGAGTAGCTCATACTTCCCGAGGTATTTCCTTTGCATTCTGGCATTTGTTGGAATGGATTTATAAAAGAATGCACTAGACTACATGTGCCAGAATGAACAGAAAAAAAGCCGAACTTGATAAAAATACATGTTGAATCGAGAGCCTTAGAAGCTCTGTTGGAAGGTTGCTGAGAGCCAGTGAGAGAAGTCAATTTCTTTAAATGCTCACCCGTTGAGCTGCCTCATTCACGCAGCACAGCAGGGTAACGTGAGGGGACGACCCGAGGACCAGACTCAGTAGCTCCCTTATAGGATGGAGAAGGTAGGAGGATTATTTTATAAAACAAATTGCACATAGTTTTCATCTCACCTTTCTTAGGCAGGCCTGGTTTGTGAAGTCTTAAAAAGCATCCATAGAGTTTTCTTTTAAGTTGGATGTATAGAGAATTCAATTCATTTTCTTGACTTATCTCAGTGCATCGTCATACGAGTTCCCTCTTTGCCCTGTAGAAACACATTTTGTAGGGTCCCCATTCCTGATTTCAATTTGCATTTTCTCATATTTTTTAGTTATGTTTTTACAATTATTGATGCAGATCCCAGATTCCGAGAATGCAGAGGAAACCGGGTTAAATAAGCTCCGCCTTGGGGTGACGCTGCTCCTAAGAAATGAAATATCTGCAATGGTCTATTCCTCTAAGGGCAACAATATTATTATTATTATTAATATTAGAGATTTATAGAGCGCATGGCTACCCAAAGGCCTCCCAGCGCTGATACAGGACCATTAAACAGACAAAGCTGACAAATTATGAGGAAAAGAGAAAATTCTTACGTTTTTTACGAAACTGAAGTTCTGAGTTTTCTAGTCGAAGCTCCAGTGGTAAGGAATTCCATAGGTGGCTTTCTTTGAAGGAAAAAGGCCTGCCTCCCCATCTTGCTTTACTAGCCCTAAATGTATTAATCAGGGAAGCGGAAGAGGATCTAAGTGATCTCTGGGGGATGTAGGCAGTTATAATATGCCTAAGAAAGGCCGCTCCCCTATTATGAAGTGCCCGATGAATGTCACTGGCAGCTTTAAAGTTAATACGCTTTTCGATGGGGAGCAAGTTAAGGAAAAGCAGAGCAGCTTTGGCATAGTTGTGTCTGGGGATACCCATTAAAAAGCGGGCAACAGCATTTTGCGCCACATGCAATCTCTTCAAGACATAAAATGGAGAGCTAAAAAATAAAACATTCCCATAGTCCAAGCGAGACAGTATCAGAGCCTGGACAATGAGCCTTTTTGCTAAAAAGAGAAGAAATGTAAACATTTTCCTACAGGTCCTCAGTAAATGAAAACGGGTAGCAGCCAATTTCCTTGAGTGTCATTCCATTGTGAGGCGGGAATCCAGCCAAAAACCTAAACATTTTATGTTATCTTTAGGGAAGGAAGATCGTTTAGCCCAGCTCAAACTGGGGCAGGGGACTTAAGATAAGAAAAGCTCCTTACCAACATAACCTCCGTTTTCTCATCATTTAACTTGAGTTTGCTGTTCGCCATCCATCTAGCAACATCGGACAGACAAGAAGAAAGAGTTACAAATTCTGAGCTGGTACCAGTAGAGAAAGAGAAAAACAATTGGGTATCATCGGCATAGGACACAAGGGACAACCCATGGGGTTCCACGACCTTTGCCAAGGGGGCCATACACATAATAAAAAGCGTAGGGCCGAAGGACGAACCTTTTGGGACTCCGCAGGTCAGTGGAAAAATGTCAGAGTAATATGTATGATCAAGGACATAAAAAGTTCTTTGACTCAGATATGAAGAAAGATAATTAAGGCAGGTGCCCTCCTTTCCTATTTGGGAGGCTCTACGAAGAAGAACCTTATGATCTACAGTGTCAAAAGCGGCACTCAGATCAAGTAGAATGATTACTGTGTATGCATCAGCTCCCACATGTCGTCTAGTGTCTTCGGTGACAGCCAACAAGGCTGTTTCAGTGCTGTGAAGTGGTCTACATCCCATTTCAGTATTATGAAGAAGATTATGTTCCTCAAGATGTGTAGGACAACTTTAATGTTGGGGGGTAATGCTACTCCAAGGAAGGGAATTAACCCCACCTGTTCCAATACTATTGAGGCTAGCCAGGGTTACTGTAGAGGCTACACTACCCCTAGGAAGGGAAAACTGGGGTAGGATCATTGCTTCAGGGGTAACATTACTGCATGGTGACTTTACTGGAGGAATAACATGAGATAGTAAGCACCAGACAAATGCTACAATAAAATATCTCATATTTAAATACTAAAGTTTTTACAGACTCTCAAAAAGCCACCCAAAAACCCTGCATGAACATTTACAGTGACTTAAAGCCATTGATTTGTTTTCTCCTTCTTTGTTTCTCTCTAAGGATTCTCTCCTTATCTTCTCTCTCCTGAATTCCATACCTCTCTGAGAATGGTTACATCTCACTCCTATTAATTTAATATACCACAAAGTAACCGCAGTAAATGCTTGCCACTTCAATGTCTCGTCATAGGTACAGAAATGAAATTACACCACAATTTAAAAAATGTGCTCAGCAGATTTGTTTGAGGTCACTAGTAGACATCTTTCTTCTTCAGTCATCAATCATGGAACTGCTCACAGTCATTTCCATAAAAGTCATATGCAACAAAAAAAGAACTAGCAAGAAAAAAATTAAAAACATGATGATTGTAATGCCCAGGCTTAGTTATGCACCCCACAAGCTCAAACACACAGATACACTTGCGCACACATATGTACATACACACACATTTATTAACCTACCACCAACCCCTTCCAACCCACACCACCTTCTCTGGCAGCCTCTGGCATCAGCAAAAATAAACTAATTTCACATTGCTGGTTAAAATCCTAATGTGTAGCATGTTTGATTGAAAATAATTCTAACAACAGTTACACTTTGTGCCTTGATTCTGTCCATACTGAAGAGTCCCTTAGGCTGTATTATACCAGGGACAAGATCCATGTTTTTCACTGAAAAAGATTAGAATAACTTATTCAATTAGAATCATGTCTTTTTGTTATGAATCCGTGTGCTGTTTACTGATTGACATGCGGATTCCATGCTCCACAAAATTATTAAATAAGTGGAGCAAATAAGCACAGATAACATGTTAAACACGCTTTATGCGTAACTATGGGCATCTCGATGCGCTCTTAGGTGTAAGAAAAATAAAAGCGAAGGTGTTCTTCTGTTGCTCCTGGTTAGTAAATTGTTATCTGTGTGGAAACCTGAAAATTGTTATTGTAATTTATGTGTTGATTTTATTAATGGTAGAATGTTTATAGTTTAAAAAAAACTGATATATATCATCTCTTTTTAACATAAAAAGTAGACAGACAACTTGTATTCACTTTTTCACCCTACAACATTGAACCAACTTTTCCAGAACACACAAATGTATTTTTCTGATTAGTGGGTTTCAAGATATGTAGTTAATGAAATGGAATGCTAAGCAGATGCGATTTGTTTCAGAATTTCAAAGGCTATGAAATTTCTAATAGGCGTAAATAATTGTTGTAAGCTGAAAAGTCAGGCTTAAAGGCAGAAAAAAGTGCATTTGGTCAGTGCGTTAATGTCATGCGTTTTCTGGGTGAATCGGGAGGCCCAATGAAGCAAGAGAGTGTCACAGCCTGCAGCCATTCCATGATTACTGGGTAAGAGCTTCTGGGAGGCCACAAGGGAGGTGCAGGTTGCAATGGGGAAAAGGTTGCCAGATTGGGTACAACCACTGGGATGAAACTGTAAACCACCCGTCCTGTGTGCTCAATCACAGCAGTGGGAACAATATCCCCCACATGCTTCACAGATGGCGAAGTCTATGATCGTGAAAAAAAAAAAAAAACATATTTGAGAGTATTATAACTTTGAAAATTCCACTAAACAAAACATCCCTCAATTGTAGAAATGCTCCACTGTCCAATGCCACATTGTTCTGGTTTCCAGTTGTGAATTCCACATGGTCGTAGATGGCACCGGCAGTCACTTGCATACATTAGTCACTGCAGGTGTGTTTGAGCCCTGTATAGGCAGGCTCATGTAGGTGTTGGATGGTAATGAAGACTGGTGGGACACGTCTATTATAGCCCTAACTTGAAGAATTTCGCTTGCCTTTTCTGTTCTGTTAGATTTTTCTTTAATGTTAATCTGACTGATGAATTTCATGGATTTGCTTCCTCTTTCAAACGTCTCTGAGATGACCACATCAAATGCGCAGTCTTTTCTTAAACTCCATGTCTCTCAGATGGGTTTCATGACAAGTCTTACATTCTGAATTATGTGAAGAGATGTTTTACCTTTACCTGCTATGTCAGAAACTTTGCCGTTGATAAAGATGTGCAAAGCGGTCTGATTTTACCTCAGACTAAGTTAAAAATACCCACGGCTGCTGCCAGGCAGAATTACCTGCCACATATGTTCTTTGAGCTGCACATCCTGCAAAAAGTAAACCCTGTGGGCTGACGTTACCCTCTCTGCAGTGCATGTAGACAGAACATTTTAGGGTGGGGAAGAAAACAACATAGGGGGCACGGACAAACAGGATCAATCAAAAAAGGGCATAACGGGATTAGTCATAAAAGGACAATGTTGGTTGTGGTATAGCTCATTGGGCACTGCTCCATTGGTGGCGGTACAGGGGTGTAGAGTGGTAAGAAGAGAGTAGAGTGGCAAACATGGATCCACACAGGTGACTTCTTTGGTGGGCAGGGTGAATGCAAGGTGATTGTACTGGACTGGTTGTACTTCACAGGACGACTCAACACTGTGGGATAGAAGGCAACTTTCATACAGAGGGGATCGAAAGTGGTTTTACACATCTGTGAGTTGTGAAACATCAGCAGTGTGGAAACACGTAGGATCCTGGATTGAATTCTGTCATGGGCCAGGCTCTCAACATGATCTGAATTTTTTTTTTCTATGAACAGATGGATTGAGTCGGATAATTCATCAATTGGCTTTATTTTCACGCTTTCACAGATTTACAATTTGGAATAACAACGTTTTTATCCAAATCTAATAAGACTACTTAAATAAATATTCATTTTGATCGTAAGGTCAGCAAACCATACTTCACCATTAAAAATGTTCTCTTCCCCTTGGCAGCTTGCATCTTTTCATTTCCAAGACATGACTATGTTGTTAATATGCGATAAATCTGCAGATGTACTGTGAAATACTGTGCAAATGCACTAAAAAGGCAATACATCCATTGCCATAAATTCACATTCTGTTTCTGTAAACGAAATGTTTGAATGATCTTCTGCAAGACTGAAGTAAACATCGCATTTGGTGCGTTAGCTAATCTTATTTATTATAATGTTACATATTCACTGTGTGAATCATCGTACTTTGAACATTTCTTCCTTCTCGTAGTAAAATCAAAATATTTTTTAAGATGAGTTCTCTTCTCTCTGAGTAACACCAGACATTATCACTTTTATTAGAAGCAATGTTTTCACCTGTGTGCTTTTTTAAAATTTAACCTACCATAGAAACGGAAATTCATTTCGTTAAAAACTGATCCTAAAATCTTAAAATAATAACTGATTTTATAAATGTTTAATACTTATTTCATTCCGTGTAAAACGTGTTCATGAAATACTTTTATATGGAGATTCCCGAGTGAGGTAGACAGGGAATAAGGTATTACATTCTAAAGTTTAGATCTTCTTCTCAACTGAGTCTCCACTGACCTAATTTCTTGCAAGACATATATTTTCTAATATTAATTGCTGCTGTCGAGATATATGGGCATCGTGATGCCATATTTCAAGGACAGTGGTGTTTCCAGCCAAAACATAGAAATATTCATGCTGGATTTAGATCCACAGCCAGCTTCATGTATTTTGTCATTACGAATGTAATCTGTCTCACCTACCAACCACAAATCCTCCAACAAACACAGTACTAAAAAAATCGCAACAAATATTTGATACTGTTGTGTTATCACTATTATAGAAATAAAGAGACAGAACTAATAAACAATACCATGCCTCAATAAGGGCCTGATTCACCAGTCGTAACAGGCGTCTAGCACTCGTGGTGGGATTTCTGCAATGGGCAACTGCAGTATGGATGTCCACCATGAGTACAGGACCACCACCACAACTGTGGGGCCTCCACCGTCAATGTGAAAGCCCTTTGTGGACTAGGTCCTAAGTGTTTTCCTTTATTCAATTTATAAAGCACTTTTGGTTGCTGTAGCAGCAAAAATGCTAATTACCCACAGCTAACAAGATGCCACTTCATGAAGTAGGGGCTTTGAAAGATATGGAGATGGAGGAGGAGCTTAGTGATCAGAGAAAGATAAAGAATGAAAGTGAGAAATGGCAGAAAGGGACACAACACAGAGAGAGATTGAACTGAGTTACTAAGTAAAGGTTCATACTCTGAAAGAGATAATAATAAAAGAAAGATAGGAATATGCAAGGCAATAACAGATGTGCAGGCTAGAATGAGAAAGCTAAAATATATGAGCACTAGCAAAGAGAACAAGATACAGAGAAACATTTGTAGAAGGAAACTATGAGAAAATGTGCATGAATCATCTTATTTCCACCATAATTTCCAGGACACTCAAGAAGCATGAATCAAACTGGAACATTTTTCTTCTAATGATTTACAATTGTAATAATATAAATATTACCACATATTATAAAGTTTATAACAAACATTCAACTTTTACACCATTATAATGCCATGGACTCAATTCTCATGATCATTAGTAGAGACATTAAAGTCATTTTACTGGCATGAATATAACATAAATGTAAACAGCTGAAGCCTTTGTCAATCCATCTTCCAAGCTGAAAAATAATGCCCCAAGTACATTTATTTACTGACAGCTGCACTTTCAAAAACCAAATAACAGCATTTCTGAAATTTTAAAGAATTAGCATTAATTAAAGTATGTTGTTATGTGCTTAAAATGGAACTTGACATTGTCATTTTAGTTACATTATTAAATAACTTGCTTAAATAAAAGGTGTTTGACCTGGCCCTTTTACAGGGTCATTCCCCAGACCTTTTTCCTTTTGCCTCCTTATTTTTCTGACCTTTGTTGACTGACGTTTTGACTCTGAGCACTTTTTCACTGCTAACCAGTGCTAGAGTACATGTGCTCTCCCTTGTAAAATGATTGGCTTATACCTAATTGACATATTTAATTTACCTATAAGTCCCTTGTAAAGTGGTATCCCTATACCCATGGCCTGTAAATTAAATGCTACTAGTGGGCCTGCAGCGCTCCTTGCGCCACCCACTGAAATAGCCTGTCAAACCTATCTCAGGCCTGCTAGCACAGGGCCTGCGTGCGCAGTTTTCTGCCACAGGGTCCTGGCATCTAAATTGACTTGCCAGGCCCAGAACTCCCCTTTTACTACATGTAAGTCACCCCTAAGGTACACCCTAGCTAGCCCTATGGGCAGGGTGCCATGTATGTAGAACGCAGGACATGTGCCAGGTTGCGTGGCCTGTCCTGGTAGTGACAAACAGCCTAACTTGAAGTCTCACTGCTGTGAGTGACGCCTTCTCATAGGATTGCATTAAAAATGCCTTGCCCTATGTGTAAGGGGTATTGTCTGATTTATGAGAGGTAGCTTAGGCATGTTTGGTTTGGTTGTGATAGTAATGAGAAATGCTGCTTACTAGTGTAGGTGTATTTTTTATTACTATCACAGAAATGCCACTTCTAGTGCGCATTTATCTGTGCTTATGACTCTGGTGTTTTGCAGCTTGCCTCCAATCCACTTCTGGGCAGACTGACAGTTGGGGCTTTGTGCATACTTTTCAGACAGCATGTACACGGAGAGGGTGGAGGTGTCACAGAGGTGCATCTACATATTGTATAGCCTTCCTGGGCTGAGAGGAGCAGAGAGGCGGGGCACACCTGCATTTGTAAAGGCTGTGCCCTGGCCTCGCACAAACAGCATTTCTGGAATTTTAAAGAATTAGCATTACTTAAAGTATGTTCTTATGTGCTTAAAAGGGAACTTAACATTGTCATTTTAGTAACATTATTAAATACCTTACCTAAATAAAAGGCATTAAGTGTTATTAGAATTTAGCAGTGGACTTAAAAAAGAAAAGCAATTAGTTAACATTTGCCCTTTAATATAAGACAAGTTCCACAATACAACTATTCTACCCCACATTCCGTTTTGATTATGTGTGAAAAATGTCAGGCCCAGACCGTAGATCACTTTGCCAGCCATGATGAAAAAAAGGATGGGTTGAGAAGAAGCCATATATTTGCCAGCATTCGTCATATTGAAAAGCGTGGGCACCCTGTATAGCACTTCACCAGTTGGGCTCTACTGATGACACGAGCATCACGATTCCCCAATTTGTAAACGATCCACATCTCTACCTGGAAGTCTTCTCTGTTACAAGTATCCAGTGGCTCAAACAATGCCCGTGTCTCACCCAGACCTGTAAGTCTACCACTTATCTCAAGCTCAATCCAACCCAGACAGAATTCCTGATATTTGCCACAAATAATAAGCAAGAAATAGTCCTTTGAATACTTCCTTCTTAAATTCAACTTTACACTTTCCGAGTTCCCATGTTTAATCCCATGAATTATTATTTTATTACATGTTTTCTAATTACATTTCCATTCTTTCATAAGTTTAGACCTGTATATATAAGGTAGAGGATGCTTCAGCTTATGGTCTACCAATCATGTCTCTGCAATATGAGTGAACTATTGAGAGCAATTACAAAACATGAACAAATAATAGATACCTTATGTTATGGTTTGTTGTTGATGGAAGTGTTCACCAGAACTGCAGGGAGAATTGAAATGTAAGCATGTATATTTTTCAAGACACACACCCTTCTTTCTTGGCAGCTTATAGTAGCTATTATTCATCTGCCTCACTGTGTGTGTTTGTCTAAGTTAACTAAATGCATCATGCAAAACTACATAATTACAACGATCAGCAAATGTTGCTGCTACTGCACACTTACAAATGAGCAACCTAAAATGTGGCACATTTGACATCATTAAACAGCATCATTTTTGTCAATGTCAGGATGCATTAACCTTCTGCATCAAATATACCTTATCAATTGATTTGTGCAACCAACTATCTATATTTTAAAACGGCACATGCAATTTCTGAAAACCAAACATGCCTGAAATATATTTTCACTTTCCCTTCTCCTTTTAGCATGAGTAACTACCTCAGGCTTTGACTATGAAACCTTGATAGTCTTTGGTCACAAGTTTAGTTTCTGGTTGACTCATGCAGTACTAAAACATAATCAGTAACATTAATATTCTGCTGTCCTCTAGTTAAGAAATGTGTATAAATGTGCTGGAACTGTAATACCTTGTGCTGTGACATTCATGTGCTGTGACATAATTAGTAATATATTCCAGGCTAGAGAATCCTTTTAGTCCCAACATAGGACTAAAAGGTAACACACCAAAGGTCCTAGAAGAGTTCATAATAAATGTTCATGTTTAAATATAGTTCAAAGTTCATCTTTACCAACAACATAACTTTCAGAAATACCTCCTTGTGTATCCAATCCTTCGATACTAATCCAAAGAAAAGCAAGTTGTCCTCTGCAAGGGAAATCCAAGATCTTTGTATCAAGGTGCTGGTAAGTTCAGCAACATTGTACCACGATTGTCTATCCAAGATGTCCTGGGCCAGGAGTAAAGGTTTTTCCAGATACCCAAGATGGATGTTTTCTCGCTAAACTGCTCAAGAGTTCATGGCTTGCTGGTAAATGTACTACATACATAGTGCATTCTCAGCAGATGTGAAGCTCTAGACAGCACTGACACTCAAAACGTTTTCAGCAGCAAACAGTGCTTCCAGCCCTTCTTCCTGACAGTTAGTATCCACATAAATAATTCTCTGCTACCTTCATGTACATGTCCTAAATTTACTTGCATAAAGCATCATATTTTTATCGGCTTTACAAATGATTCACAGCTGTGCCTTCACTTAAAAGCTTGAAAGATCTGAAGGGAGAATTTTAGTTTGTTTTAATTCTTCTACATTTATTTCAGTGATTAACACTTTTCCTAAAATGTTGAGCTATTCCAACAATATTTATTCAATGTGTTTATCTGAAATAATCACATGTAGTCTTCCAATCAAATATAGTTAGGTAACGGCATAGATTTTATTTTTATTGTGAGCACCTGAATCACATAGCTTAAACTGGATGAATTTAAAGATGTACATATTATTACTCTAATTTTGAATTTCAATTTACTTGATAGCTCAATTTATGATTTATGATGCTTTGATTGTAAAATATCAGTCATGTTTGTAAATGCGATATGCAATTTAGTTTTTATAACTAATACCTTTGCTATGGGTTGCTACTATTTTAATGACCATAAAATCCAATAAACATGTTTGCTAAACTTAAAGAACGGAGGTTTAAAGCTCAACACAGGATGCACCTCATATACTGACTGTAGCGCTTGTGTTGCTATGGTTAAAATAATATTTGAATTAATCTGCTCTGCAGGTGTACCAATGAAGTGTCATGAGAACTCACAGATCATACCGTAATTATGTTTTTGGGAAGGGTGAACGCTTGCCACTTGCTAGTCTCTGGCAGTTCCCTAAGTGTTTCCTTCTTCGCATTGCTTTTTTGGGCCTGTTAATATTCAGAGCATTAGTTTATTTAAAAGAGTAGGCAAAATAAACCTATTATTGTAGCTCCAGCTAACATGCAAAATACCTTATTTATTTTTTACTTCTTTTCCTAGTATGTATATACTTGCCATGTCTAGTCCCAACTTTGCCAGGGAGAATTTTAAAGAGAAGTAGTTGAAAGCACAATATAATACCATTACTGTAAACCCATCATTAAACGCCTTTGCCAATTCTTTCACTTACTTTCTTCAAAGAATGTTTTCAGATGTTCAATGAGTTGTTTGGGTTTTGTTTTGTGTCAAAGTATACCTTAAAATAACTGGTGCTAAATTATGTTTTGCGTTGCTGTGTTGCTCATATTCCAGTTTGTTTTCAAAAGCATCAATTTAGGAACAGCGGGCTTGATTTAGAAAGCCCATTTGCTTGTGTAAACCCTGCGGTTCACAAAATCACCTGGGTTTTGATCAGAAATGTTTTATTTTAGAATGTACAGAGGCCTTTTCAAAGTCAGAAAAAAAATCCAATTTGAAAAAGTGGCTTTTGCAATGTTCTATGAATCTCAAATAGGAAGGTTGGTGAAAATGACATCCCCATCCAATTTCCGAATGGGAGAGGAGCGTATCAATGGTTTGTGAGTGCAGTTGCTAGTTGAGGTGGAGTTGTTAAAAGATTTGAAAGGAGAAGGTATCAGAAGCCTCAGAGGATGTAGGTGTTTGTCCATGCGACTATAGCCTACTCTCACTGATATTTTCAGAACTGACAATTTTGTTAAGTAGCATAGTTCATTTAAGGGTCATTGGCTGATTTTTAAAAAAAGGTTTCTCATTTTGAAATGCAAACACAAGAATGGCAGTCTCTTGTTGATGTCGGATGAGGAGCAAATGGAAAGACGCGAGTGACCCGCCACACTGTGCAGGAGAAGACGCTAAGGGAGAGAGGCACTCCTGGGAAGCGGGACGTGTTCCCACCAGGATTTGGATATCCAGTGGTGGGTTTGCGGTTGGGGGTCACCGCCCAAGATGAGAGGAGTCAAGCCGTACCTGGATTGAAGGCTGTGTCTTGGTTGCTGAAGGGGAACAGAGTGGTTGTGGAACAAGGGCAGAGCTGTTGGCTGCTGAGTGTTTTGATGTCAGTCTGTTCTTCTCTGCTTCCTTTGTTTCTGCTCTGGTGGTCTGCAGCCTTCTGCCTATAGTTGGGTGGCTAGATGCCACCATTTGTCTTCATTGCCCCTCGCACCCCCTGTGGTGCCATTATCCTCTCTGGATCCTGCACTTCCCCGCAGCACTAGACAGTAGCTGCCAGCCTCTTTTGTTGTCCCTTGTCGTCCACAGCTTAGAGAGGGACAAGGCCGGTGGAAACTGGCAGAGGGGCAGCAGGACAGGAAAGGAAGCGGAAAGGAAATAGTGGGAAGCAGCAGAAGTGTTGAAACTGGCACAGAGTCTCAAGGTGACCTGACAGTCTCCTAAATATGAACTCAAAGGACTGCTGTAATTTGCTGGTGGAGTGTGAGGGGGTAGGCAATAGATCACTTGGCCCTTAACACAGCACAGAGGTGGCTGGCATTTAGGCTGGCGCAGCTTGTGCTTCATTGAAGGGCTGGCCATCCAACCTCTAGTCCTAGCCCACACCCGCCATCTGTGTTGGAGCCCGTGCTCATGCAGATTAAACCCAGTCTTGATCTTTTCCACAATCCCCTGACCCAGCGCCAGCTCAACTCTGCTTAGTTGAAAAGCAGCAGGGCTCTCTACGTATGTCTTCCCAACTAGATCACACTCCTAAACTACATTTTCTGCACAACTCTCCAGTCATTACTCAGTGCATACTGCACAGAAGCTGCTCTGCAAAATTTTGTAACTTGCCAAACTTGGAGCAGAACCAACCTGGACTACTCTTCATCAAAATCTTCAGATATTTTTTGCAAAAGTGCACAGTCACCACACAGTGCACATAAACACAGGCAGAGGAGGAGTTATCGTTTTGGTTTCACTTTTGGTTTTGGTTTGGCTTAAGGGAAATAAACTCAATTAATCTGATTGCAAACTTGTAAATTGGATAGAGTGGTATCATACTCTCATTGAGAACCATAGGTCCTCTAGTGATACATAGTCAACAGAAAAAGAGAGCATTGTTCAAAACTGCTATATCAGCCACCTTGCCAATACAAATAGCTACTCAACAAAGGAGCCCAGAAAAGTCTTTACATTGCTTTCTACCCAATATAGAATCTAGTCCATCACAACCAAAAATAACAATAAAGTTCAAATTCTTGAAAGACACAGGGGCTGCAATATACTCCAGCAATGGCAACATCACTGGACTCCCCCTACTGCTCAGTCCCATTGTGCTGATAAAATAGCGGGAGTGCTCCCTGGGAAAGCAACAGCTCAAACTTATCCTGAAGGACCTTACTCATAAATAATTGTGAAGCAATCTGACTTACCTGTGAAAGCCCACTATAACTCTGAGCTGCAGCCAAAAAAGAATCTTGAACAGGTATTTTCCATGGACTTGCTTAGTTCATCCTTGGTAGTGGACAAATTATCCCAGCTAGTAAATCGCCTGGAAGAAGATGAAACTAGATGACAGACGCCTGGGTGGACGGAGGGGTGCACACCAAGCAAAAAATGTACACAGGAGGGTTACCAGAATTGGAACGATGCCTCTGCAGAACAGATGCCTGGGCTGAAGGAGGGGCACAGCCAAACAAGAAAATTACACAGGAAGGTGGATAGAATTGGAATGATGCCTCTGCAGAACTAGAGGAAGGAGACAAGCTATTTCTGTTCACATCCCCCACGCAGAGAGAGTGAGGAAATTACCATCAGTACATTGGGCCTGGCTAAACACTTTATGTATCTTAACACTAAAGAGTGGGAAAAGCTGTTTAATACATATGCCAAAGACGTACCACCCAACAATAGTTTCAGCCCGATTGAAAGAGGTGGCCCTTGGGCTCGACTCCTTAGAATACTCCTAAGTTCGGTGGAGGCTTTGAACCATCAGGCAAACAAAAGAGACATTCAGATTTGTTTGCTGAATACCCTGGCCATGTTTATCTAAGGATAGATGAAAAATTGCCAATCTTAACACCTTCATAAGAAGAGCACAAGCATACCTAAAAGGGGCACAGCAAGGCTGCAACTGCTTGTCTGTCCTGGACAAATTGGGGACTCTCCATCAACCAACGTCTCAGCTCTCTGGTGAATTCAGAGCCAATCTGGTTCATAGGGAACCCAATGCCCTGGGAGATCTTACTGACTGTGGAATGAGAATCTCCCCCTCTGAGGGGTCGGTGTGCACCCAGGAGCCTCAGAGATAGTTACAACTGCCATTGAAGGGGTCCAGACAGCACTACCATGTCTTAAGTTGACACAGGATAAGGTAGCCCAGGCGTTTTGGGCCTATGGTCCATAAACAATTGTGGCACAAAGTTAATTTACAGAAAATTAGTCCAACACTTAAGGGGCAAAGGAAAAAAATCAAAAGAGTTAAGAGGAGAAAGGGATGCAATTAAAAAAATCTTGCACAGCAAACCGGCTATTACTTTCAACAAGATCACCAGGAAGTCCCCATCATAGACACCTCCAAATCAGTCTATATTTCTAGCCTTACAATCTGTGGAAGACAAAAGCATAAAAAAAGACAGTAAGAGGTTCAAAAAGCTAACGAAAGAAGGGGGGCATGGCTACAGTGCAGACCTTCACATACAGGATGAAAATGAGGAAATGAAAATAAGCCAGAAATAAGGAACCCTTACCCTTGCAGAGGGCCCAATAATCAGCAGAGGCCACCCTACATTGATTTCCCAAGAACAGTTGCCAAATAAATATGACAAGGATCGGGCAGTGGATACAGTCGATTCAGGGACTGAGAGGGTACCCAGCAAAACAACTAAGGAATCTGACAGTGAACTCAAATGGCCCTCTGGGGATGCTGTAAATAGAATGATAGATAGCAAGTCATCAAATCCATTGATCTGGAAGCAAGCAGGCCAATAGTGAAGAAGTGGTTATAAATCAAAATCCAAAATCTTTTGGGATCCTTTCGACTAACGTCGTAGTGAACAACAGCGGCCATTCTTCCAGATTGTCCTTTAAAGAATGGCTATTAAATGCACATGATAACGACCCAGTAGGGGCCACACTGGTATTGGATCACAGAGAGCATCCTGTAATACCACCAAGGAGTCTGAAAGCGGTTTCATGCAAACAGCAGGTGCAAATGATAATCCAGCTCAAAAAATAAACTCGGAACCTTGCCAAACTGGAAGTACTTATCCAACAATGTCCCAGGTTAGAATACTGCATGAGGCACGGATCACAACAAATAGTGAGGGAGCAAGCTTGCTTTTCTATCCAGACTACATTTCGAAAGGCCCCTTTGATTTTATATAGAGACAACATTTTGAGGCTTACTCGCCTGATTCCATCTCTGGATAATGTTTCTTCAAATGATATTCACTCAATTGAATAGCCCAGGAAATCGTAGGGAATACACCAGAGTCACTTAGGGCTCCGAAGGACTGACTCAGAGGGTGCTAAAAGAAGCAGAAACAGAAACTGTTAGGAATAAGAACATTTCAATATTTGCCCCCAAGACCATTGGGTATCCTCTTCCACATAACTGTGAGGATCCCAGGTTAAACCAGCCAAGAAAAGTTATCTCGTTTATGAGGAATACCCTAAGTAAATCTCCGGGATAGATAACAAAACCGTCCGTAAGAAGCAATCCTAAACTCCCCCAACATAAGAGCATTGAACCAGAATGGGCTTGGCTACCTGAATCACTAAGTACGACCAGAAATCTGCTTGACAAGGAGAATATAAAAGTCCATAGTATAGCAGCTCATTAGAAATTTGTTCTTGGAATATCAGTGGTCTCAGTAGCAAACTGGATGATTCATAGACTGCAGTATTTACACTACTTTTCTGTGGTATTATTACAGAAGACCTGGGTGTTGGACACTGTACCATTGGAGGGCTTCACAAACCTTTTCATTCCAGCAGCCGAAGCCCTAAAACACGGACATCAACAAGGAGGTCTTACAATTTACTTATCAATAACTACTAAAATGGAGGGTAAGTAACTGGAAAGCCAATAGGAGGGACTGCAGGTTGTGGACCTGACCCTGAAAACATCTGCTGGTCTTCCTGTCACCGTTGTAATAGTAAATGTTTACATCCATCCTAGCAAAAAAGCAAAAGATGGGAGCGCTCAGCATCCCTGATGGAAAAGCTTATGAATTTAAAAAGTGGGTGAGGCAATATCCCTTTTATAATCTCAGGCGATTTCAACATGTGTCTGATGGGAGCTGCACAACCACATGAAATTTTGACAGCCCAAGAACAATACTAGGTCATGAAGCATCAAGAGAGCTTGACACAGCTTATAAATGACAAGAAAGGTAATCTGTTATTAGGGTACTTGGTGCATCTTGGGCTCCGGGTTCTCAATGGTTTCTTTGCTGGAAATAAACCCCCATTGGTGTCATACCACTGTAAAGCAGGCATCTCCCTGATAGACTACACTCTGTTGTGCCTACCCCTAATGCAAGAAGTAACTTCCTTTGGCCTCACTGAAAAAATTTATAGTGACCACCATCCACAGGAGATAGTTCTATCAATTGCCCTAGTAACACATGATCCTATTTATGAGCTGGATATAACATCCTTTACAACTAGCAACAAGAGGGCCTTGACCAAGGTGCCAAATAAATTCTAGACACGGATAGTGCATTGCAGAATTCCTTGATGAACTGGAAGTGTTTTTACTGGTCTTTATGCAACAGTAGTAGGAACACAACGAAACGGCCCAGGGTTATACAGATCCCCTTTTTAGCACTCTGGAGAAGAACGGCCACATCAAGGAGATAACAAGGCAGGTTAGCCAACTTTCTGGTCCTATTGTGAGACCTAAGGCAGGCAAAATAGACTTGAAAAAGTGGAAATAGGAGCTTCTGAGGTCTAGCAGCAATGCCTTCTCAGAACACTTGCTACATGACACAAAGAGAAGTAGCTCGGACAGTTTTTGATGGACAGTGAACAACATCAACAACCTTGTGTCTAGCATCTCTGAAGCAACCGGGGCTTGCTTTTTAGCTGCACATTTTAATTCAATGGGTAGAACACACTCAAAGAATTACTCACAGTTACTTATAGAATCACCAAGAGAAATATTACAGCAAGAGCCACAGTCTTTGTTTTACACATGCACTCGAGTTTGGGATAAAGGATGCGAATGGCTGAACTGGAATGAGGAGCAACATTGAGGTGCAAATAGTGCAGCAGGTCCAAGCACAATCACACCAACACACTTAGCAAATACTAAGTAGAGATTAAAACCCTTTTATAGGCTGGAAAGCCAGACATCACCTAAATTGTTAATTTGAGCACAAAACATTGAAAAGCGAATTTCCAAAGGGTGCCAAGAACGGCCTCTGGGTCCAAACAGGATTGCACCAGTAATCTTCAAGGAAGAACCATCTTACTGGGCAAAGAAGTTAGAACCACTCTATAATTTCATCCATGAAATGGCTCAGTGATCTTGCCAATATTCAAAGGGGGCGATAAACGCAAGCCAGAGAACTATCACCTAGTTGCGTTGATAGACAATGAAGCAAACCACTTTGCAGGAACCATTCTGAAGGAATTACAGACCTGGGCTGAGGAAAGCCACATAATCCTACTAAATCAGATTGGTGTTACCAAACAAACAGAGTCAATAGCTAACATCATGGCCCTAACCCTGCTAAGTGATTTAGCAATGTCTTGTCAGCCTATCCATCTATTTTTCATTGACTCTAAATCTGCATTTGACAGGGTAAGCCGCAGCAAACTATGGTCAAAACTTGTGGCTTGCAAGGTGCCCGGTGGCCTTCTAAGGGCACTACAAATGCTACACACAAATATGTGGATCAGGATTAAACTGGGGGATGGCTCCTGGCTGTCCAGGATGATACCAACAACTGAAGGACTCTAACAGGGCTGTGTCTTGGACCAACTCTTTTTAAGTGATTCCTCAAAGATCTTCCTCTCTTACTAACTGAAGTCAATAGTCATGCACCAAAAATATGACACACTGAATGATCGGCGGAAAATTCTACATAAATAATTCATCAAGAGTGGGATAAGATCATCCAGAGAGGCAGTGTTGCATGTTTTAATCCTACGGATTTAAGATTAAATTGTACGCTGGTAAACTTTCTTAGGATAGTGGAGAAAAAGGCCCTGGCTGCAGAACACAAAAGAAGCATTGTGGGCCAGTGAGCACTTTTTCATTGTGAGCACTAATTGGCATGACAGTAGTTCGGAGTAGGTTAAAACATATTGCACAGAAACTCCTCTTGTGGATTTTCATGAATGCACTTTGCATTAATTTACCTGTACAGTATGCTTACCTTAGTGGTAGATAGTGTTAGCTGCTTTTGCCGACTACGTTTAAGATTAAATTTGCACATTTCTAGCAGCTACCCGCCTCTTACCCCTGTACTCACTCTTTAGGCAGACAGCCAGAAACTTATGTTAGAAAAACTGGAGGCTTCACTTGGCTTTTACTCTGTGCAGAGACTGGGCTATCCTGTTCGACAATAGCTGAAGTCTTAACTGATTTGCACACTGTTTGTTAATGTTTTTAACCGATAATGGACACATGATAGACTAGAGAATGTTCTACTGTTGTACGTAATGACTTTTATTGTACTAAGAGTAACTTTTTTTTTTATTGCAATGGTTTTAATTAACTATGCAAATACATTTTTGGAGTATAACTTGTTCCTTGTAGATCACCATTGATGTGTGTGTAGCTAATCATAGGGGGCCACAAATAGCGTCCGTCTAAATCATATTCATTAGGTAAGTCATTATGTGACCCTCTGCCACTGGAGATTTGAAATACCACCTAATAATACAAATGTCCCATCACAACAAAGAGACAGGTTGTAAAACGTCGTGAACAATTTGCAATCTATCTCATTGATCATCAGGCCTCATTTTTTCCTGTTTTGGTCACAGATTGATAATATGGATGTCAGGTTTTAAATATCAGATTTACAATCCTCAGTTGATATAAATGCTGACAAGTAGTTGACATTATATTTTGCCTTCACAAACAATTCAGTGTTTTAAATGTCTTTAAAGCCTGTTTGTGGGCAAAAATCCTGCAAAAACATTGTTGTAGGAAGTATGTCTCATAAAATGAATTTGTGCAAAACAAAACTGTAACTACAAAAAAGTATTTGCAGACATTTTTTTTATTATTATTAAAAATTACCATTGTTGAATTTTGTGAAGGCCGTCAAGCTTGCCAAGATTTGTAGACACTTCATAAAGGAAATACTTTCCAGTTTTGCACAGCATAATGCTGACTACACATATACCTAATTTATTTATTTTGACTTATTTTGAGTGTTTTGTAAAGCACTGGCTTCTGACAAATTGTCACCTTGTATTGCTGACAGTAGGGGGAAAAGGAATGCAGTTATTCCTTACTTGCCATTTCCCTCCTTTCCTCCTTCATATTGACCAAGACTATTATCTGTCGATAACTTAGATGTGGGCTTTGGCTGTGATCAAACTGCAAGCACAGAGCCTTGTCCATTGTAGGATTAGCGGTCGTCTGATGCTTTCAAGGATGGCTATGAAAGGCATTTTGAAAAGAAATAGTTTCGATCTATTTGTAAAAGTTGCCAAGTTCATTGTTTTTTCAGGCATGACTCAATGTATTCCAAAATCGAGCTCACACGACAGGGATTGGCTGCCATCTCTGGATCTGCTAGCTGGATTCTTTTTGGATTCCTCCTTCGAGAATTATTATATGTAAGGAATGACAACATGATCCAAGCTCAAGCAAGAAATTACTCTTCCAAAACGCATATGATTTCATAACCCCTCATTACTCTATATTTTAGGAAGACTTGGTTGAGAAGGCCCATTACTTTTGGTTTGAGTAGATAAAGTAATCTCTAATTCCATTGAAGCACACGGACGAAATGTCAGGATGAATTCTTTCAATATGAGCATGATATGGCTTTAGAGGTGAAATGAAGGGGCATATTTACAAGTTCCTAGCACCTTCCTGTGCCACAGTAGTGTCATTTTTTTACTCTAATGTGGCGTTAGGAAGGCTTTTTTGCCACGCCATATTTACAAAGTGGCGCAATACTCGCATTGTGCCAATTTGCACCCCCTTGCGCCACATTAATCCTGCGCCAGGCATAATGTATGCCAGGGAGCGTTCCAGTGCTAGGAGGTACACAAAAATGACACAGTGAAATCTACAAGATTTCACTGTACCATTTCTGGTGTCATTTTCAACGCCTGCTCAAAGCAAGCATCAAAATGACACAAACATTGAAACCTATGGGCCTCCTTACACTTTGCTGCACTGGCGCCAACATTTTTGATGCTAGTACAGCAAAGCACCACAATAGCGTAATTTTTTTTGACACTATTGGCCTAACGACCGCCACGGTGCACAGTATTGTAAATACGGAGCACACATGGTGTTGTTAGATGGGGCAGGGGTGACGCAAGAAACCTGGTGCATCAGGAGTGATGCACCAGTTTCTTGTACATATGCCCTTAAGTTTCTCACAGATTCCCCAAAGGCCATCTTTTTGCCAAACCTTTCTTGTCATTTTTACATACCTTTATGCAGAAAACTATAGATAATCAACCAGAACCATGGTTCCAACCACAAAGAATGTCCATATTAAGGAGTTTACAACCACAAACAATTGTCAGATGGGTTTTTGTAGTATCTATTCCTGCAACAGTGAAAGATGTTGTATTGTGAATGACACTTATGTTCGAAGAAGTAAATTCATGCAAGATACATCCATGCATATGAAAACATAACACAATGTAACATGAAATACTTAAAATATGTAATCTAATTAAAAAAATATATACTTATTAACTGTACTCCTACCTTCTCACATCGTACTTGAATCACAGACGTATGTAATACAGGATCTAAGCCCAGCATTTTAATAATCTCATGCAGGTTAGCTATAAAGCAGTGGATGCAATGGTCCATGTATGTGTCTCAGTATTGGCAAGACCGTAACACACCATTCCTTGCTATAACATAACCCAGTGCTTTCTGTTGCACTGGTTGCACAAAACATGAGTGTGTCAGTAACAGTAGCATCTTACTGTAGACAGTAATGTAGGCTTTTGTAGGCAAGTATTAGGTTAAAAGTTTAGCTGCCCGAAGGAGAATAAGAATGTATTCAATGTTAAAAGATGAAGTGTAACCCCTACATTTTGTGACAAAATGTTATTTTTTCAGGATTAATATCTTCTCACACTAATGAGTTACGCAGTTTCACAAGAGTTTATAGTCATTTGGAATTATATCGGTCATTACTAGTGCATGGTTGACCATCACTTATGATACAAAATAGTGGGAGGAATATTCTAAATTTTTTCAGCATTTTGTTATTTGTTGCTTCTATTCAAATACAATTCATAGCCCTGTTTTTAATGAAAGTCCTATGGGTCCAGGAGCTAAAAGTGATAGATAATTAATCCAATCCTGGATGTGATATAATACTGAGTTTCTATCAGTCAGTCCCTCTTGACGCATGAGTATTTGTCACTCCATAGTGCCTTCCTTCCATTTGTTCTTTGCAGGGTCATGCTGCCCGAAAACAAAACAAAAAGATTAACAGCCCTCCCTGCTCCTCTGCTCATAACAAGTGTTATAAAGGTAAATCAGCAAAGTGTAGTCGTGTCTGGAGTCTAACCTTGTAATCCAAGGTTGTAAGCAAGAGGTTGTAATGAACTACTTTGTCCAATTAGATTAACACTAGAACATGCTGTGGCTCGCATGCAGGCATGCAGCATTAACTTGCTCTTTAGCGTGGGAAAAGAACCCTCCCAAAATTGCTAAATCACCTGCCTGGCCAGGTTTTGCAGACATCAACTGGGTAAATAACACAACCCATCCAAGTAATTTGTTGTCAAGAACATCACACAGAAAATTACCATCTGCTTCAGCTGTCATCCTTAAGGACTGAAAGGCTGAACTGAGCTTGCACACGCGGGAAACGCCATTGTATACTAAGATATCTTTGTAATAAGTAGACGTACGTTATCATATCCAGCGAAATAAGTAGAGTGTTAATGTAATTTGCTAATTTCAGTGGTTGACCCTTGCTTGGTCTTGATGCCATTTTGTGCACAATCGTACTATGCCAGTGTGATTGAAATGTCCCGTGTCATCTCCCTGCACCTCATTTTGAAAGCCACGACATGTTGCTTTAGGTACAGTATGAAACACCCTTTGCATTTCTGACATTATTACCCTTTGGAAGAAAAGCGATATATACTACTATACATTATATATATTCATTAGGGGCAGGGAATACAGTGTTGCAGAGTAGTGTCAGACTGCAGTGGTGTAGAGCAGAATAGAGTGGTGTAAAGAGCAGTTGCATAGAGTATAGTGATGCAGAGTAGAGTGCAGTGGCATAGTGTGCAGTTTTGCAGCATAGAGTGCAGTGGTTAAGAGTAGAGTGGCGTAAAGTGAAGTGGTGTAGGGTAGAGTGCAGCTGCATAGAGTGTAATGCACAGAGTAAAGTGGTGTAGAGTGCAGTGGCATAGAGTGCAATGATGTAGGGTAGATTAGAGTGGCGTACAGTGGATTGGCGTAGAGTGCAAGGGCATAGAGTTGAGTGTTGCAGAGTAAAGTGCATTGACATAGAGGCCCTCATTCTGACCCTGGCGGTCCTAAACCGCCAGGGCCACGGGCAACGGAAGCACCGCCAACAGGCTGGCGGTGCTTCAGTGCCCATTCTGACCGCGGCGGTAAAGCCGCGGTCAGAAAAGGGGATCCGGCGGTTTCCCGCCGGATTTCCCCTGGGCCAGAGAATCCTCCATGGCGGCGCTGCTTGCAGCGCCGCCATGGGGATTCCGACCCCCTTCCCGCCATCCTGTTCCTGGCGGTAAAACCCGCCAGGAACAGGTGGATGGCGGGAATGGGTGTCGTGGGGCCCCTGGGGGCCCCTGCACTGCCCATGCCACTGGCATGGGCAGTGCAGGGGCCCCCTAACAGGGCCCCACAAAGATTTTCACTGTCTGCTATGCAGACAGTGAAAATCGCGACGGGTGCTACTGCACCCGTCGCACCCCTGCAACTCCGCCGGCTCCATTCGGAGCCGGCTTCCTCGTTGCAGGGGCTTTCCCGCTGGGCCGGCGGGCGATCTTCTGGCGATCGCCCGCCGGCCCAGCGGGAAAGTCAAAATGACCCCCGCGGTCTATTGACCGCGGTGCGGTCTTTCGGCGGTTTCCGCCCAGCGGGCGGAGCCCGCCGCCCGCCGGGCTCAGAATGAGCCCCAGAGTGTATTGGCATACAGTTCAGTGTCATAGAATGCAGTTTTGCGGATCGGCGTAGAGTACAGTGGCATAGAGTGGAGCTATGCACAGTAGATTGGTGTGGCCTAGATGGGAGTGATATAGAGTGCAGTGGTGAAGAGTGCAGTGGTGTAGAGTAGAGTGGCAAAGAGTCCACACTGCCATTACAGACATCATATATATTTAATTGAAATGCCATTACATTTGCACAAACATACAGTTTTACTAATAAAACATACAGAGTGCACAGAAAATGTATGGACATTGCATCAGCTAGTTTGATGATTCTTTTTGATTGTATAAAAGTATTTGTTTTCAACACACTCCAGAAATACCAAAATGTGTGCTTCATTTTGCGTGTTCATAATTCTGATATATTCTGAAATACTTACACAGTTCATTTAAATGATGTTGTTTGCTAGAAAAGGACTCCTTCGTACCCCCCAGTATACAGCAAGATTTCCACATGAATCCTGTCACTTTGAAGTCAGAGAAAGAAAAGTAAACAAGCTTCCTTGGAAGACAACACTTGACATTTGCGCTCAGTCTTTGAATGCACAGCAAATGTGACAAGATAAGAACAAGGTTAAAAAGCCAGTCAATAGAAAGCGAGTTCATGGAGGAATACAGAAAACACTGTTTAAGCAACTGGAGGGACAAACTGAACCCTGAGAGCCTAAAACAAATAAAGCCAGCCAGTTAGCCAGCCAGCAAATAAATAGCAAGTCACAAAATGTGAGTTACAAGCCACAAAGCCAATGGAAATCAACAAGCTGAATACATTCCAAGGTTATCTTTCTGGAAGCCCCTAAAATAGCTTTAGCAAACCTGGCTGAGACCTAAAAATGGCCTTACATTTCTGTGGGTAGGACAATGAGGAACTTTTGAATAATAAGAATTCTGATTTTGAATAATTAATTTTGCATCCACCAATGTGTGTAAATTCTTCTGTTTTAGTTATTGCATATTTTATATTCATTTCCTCCTAAGCCAAATAAAGTATCATTTAATCTGTGATTAGTTTTAGCTTTGTGGCACCAATAACTTGAGGTGAAATGCTATTGTCTTGGCAAATTGAATTGGCCAGGGGTCCTATAACTAGTGAATAAAAAGATCAGGGGACATACAATAACCATGTCAGGTCCTGTGACTTGTAGCAATTTGCCAGACTTATTTTGAGTTAATTCTAGTTTTGGCTTCCACATTCTTATATAGATTCCTTAACAAAAAGACTAAACTATCTGTAAACATAACTTTAGTCTTAATTGCAAATAGCACCTAACACTGCAACAAATCAAAGGGGTTTTCTATGTCAAGCATAAGAAAGATACCCTAATATTGTTAGTTGAATAAAAATTGATTGTTTACATTAGATAGTTGGTATTGGTCAATATCAATCTTTCCAATAGAAAGTCATTATGGTTTCTATGAATGAAGGTTTATGCTTGCGGAGTAAATCTTTTTTTTATTATTTCAATAGAGATTTTGTAATCTCAATTGAGTAGACTTATCAGACAATTTGAATTGGGATTCTCAGACGGCTTAACTTATTTTAAAAAGCTACAACTGCCTCAGTAAATAAACTGAGAATGCTGCTGCCTGTAAGAATTTAATGAAACAGAATAACCAGAAATGTATCTAAATGGTATATGAAAAGCTTGTAAACTTCAGCAGGAAGACCATTGTTACCACAAGCTTTTGCTATGGAGGAAGATTTGATTGCCTTCGCCACTTCAGCTAGTGTAGTAAGTCCAACAATGCCTGATTGTTGCTCATTGGACAAAATTGGTAAATTAATAGTGTTAAAAAACTATTAATGGTTCCTAACATAGGCTTTTGTGTTTCTGAGTAGATCTTTGGATAGTGTTTGAGAAAAACCTCTGCAATTGAACCTGGCCCAGTAACTACCTTCCTTGTGGCTGTATCGAAAATAGATTTTTTTTGTGGCATTATTTCTTTTTTTCCTTTTTCGACCATGCTAAATATTCACCAGCATGTTTGTTTTCCTCATAGCTTTTTTGAAAGAAAGTGTTTGGATTAACTATTTCAGCCACTGTGAAGTGATCATTTAAATTCTGCTGAGCTTGACCTAGTTCTAGCTTGGCTGTCAGTATTTTCAATGTGGCAAAGGCATAAGTTGCAGTATCCAATGAGGGTTGTAATTGACTGTGTTAGACCTGTCAGCTCTTGGTGTGGTTTCCCCAGTCTTTTTGGCTTCTGACCTTCTGTTTTGATCCTTTGCTGAACTTAGCTTTTGCTCGGTTTTTGTACTTTGGGCACTTTACCAGCGCTGACTTGCTAAAGTGCAAGTGCTCTCTGTGTAAATTGTATGGATAATTGTTTTTTTTCATAATTGGCTCGTTTGATGTTCCAAGTCCCTAGTAAAATGCACCAGATATGCCCAGAGCATGTAAATCAAATGCTACTGGTGGGCCTGCAGCACTGATTGTGCCACCCACATGAGTAGCCCTGTAAACATGTCTCAGACCTGCCACTGCAGTGCCTGTGTGGGCAGTTTGGAACTCCCAGATTGACCTGGCAAGTGTGCCCACTTGCCAGGCCCAAACCTTCCCTTTTACACCTTGTAGGTCACCTCTATTTAGGCCCAAGGCAGCCCCATGGACAGGGTGCAGGGTATTCAAAGGCTAGGACATGTACTGGTGTGTTTTACATGCCCTGATAGTGAAATACTGCTAAATTCGTTTTTCAATATTGCAAGTTCTACCTCTCCCATAGGTTAACATGGGAATTCCTTTGAAACATATTTTAAGTGTAATTTCCAATTGGGAGCAGATGGATATATGGAGTTTTGGGTCTCTGAACTCACAATTTTAAAATACATCTTTTGGTTAAATTGGTTCTTAGGTTGTAAGTTTGAAAATGCCACTTTTATAAAGTGGGCATTTTCTTTCTTAACCTTTCTGTGTCTCTGCTTCTCTGTGGAATACATGTCTAGGTCAGCATGACAGTTGGGCTGATTGTGAATTCACTCTAGACAGTCGCACAAAGGGAGCTGAGGTGTGCCCTGCATATCCAGATGGTTCTTGCTGGGCTAGGGTCGTGGGAGGAGCTGACACTTGCACCCCAATGCAGTCTCCAACCACCTGGAGTGTGTCTGGGGCCAGGGAAGGAGATGCAGGGTCTTGCTACTTCAAAGACTTTCCTTTGAAAATTGCTGAATTCAAAGGTATAAATATCGGGCCTCTGAGACCACAACTGCAGAACATTTCTCGACTAAGGACATTCTGCCAAGAAGAAGAGCTAGATGCCATAGCAGGGACTGCCACGATGTCTGTTGCTTTGCTGTCCTGGTCTGCTGCTTCTGTCCTGGGAGTGAAAGGACTGGATGTTTGCCATTTTTGTCTTATTCAGATAAATATTGGCTATTTTTCTAAACTGGTGTGGAGTGCTTTGTGGTGTTTTCACTGTGCTACCATGTATGTATACAAATACTTTACACATTGCCACTTAGATAAGCGTGACTGCTCGTGTCAAGCTACCAAGCGGGTGAGCAGGGTGCAAACCACTGCCAACTAGAGACCCCATTTCTAACAGACTAGCTATCTCTTTATCTTTATCTTTATCTTTATCTTTATCTTTATCTTTATCTTTATGGATAATCTTAGCTTTAAAAGAAAATTGCCTCGCCTCTAATGAAAGCTTTCAATGCCCCCATACAAAGAAGAGGTGATACCTATATCACTTTCCAGAAACTCTTCTAATGCAACATACACATTTACAAACCAAGCCTCATTAACTAACATAGATTTATCAACATACCATCTATAATTGGTTGTATTGTGTTCTCCTTAATTAACTCAGTAGTAAGAACAGAGTGCATTGGAAGATCCATTGTCTAGGATAGCCACCTTTCACTGACACCTTACTTGTGATATTATGAAGAAATTGATTTGAAAGGGTGTATTGAAATCTCTATTGAATGATCCACTCACCATGGATCTACTAGAACCAGATCTTGTGTTAATGTTTTAAAAAATGTGATAGATTTTACCTTATTTTGTTTGTTTGTCAGCCCTGATGACTTTGAATAATGATGATTTCTCCCCCTAATACAATTAACCCCATTGATCCCATGGCAATGTTAAGTATTTCCTCTAATGTGATTGTTAAGTCCTTAATAAGGCCATAATAGCTCATAAATGTAATCACCTGCTGCTGTACCAGGGTTCTAACCTAGATCTATCTTGCCCCGGGATCTCTTATTATTTGCTGAATTTCACAATGCAGCTCTTTATAAATCAAAATGGCCACACCTTTAACTGCTGCATTAGCAGTTGCAAAAGAAGCATGGGCAGTATAGCTGGGAAAACTCAACTGAGGAGAACTATAATTCCTGAAAAACAGTTTTATTTGTATTGGAGGCTTTTATCCAGGACAAAATTGATCTATATTTGATTTTATAATTAAGCCCATTGACATTACATGAGACCACCTATATAGGTTTAAAAGTCATAGATTCCCTTTTATCGCCTTGAGGATACACCTTGATGAACCTGTTGCAACATCATACTCTGCTTTTTTGGGGGTACTAAGTGAAGTGCGACTACCTTTATGTATGCTACTGGTTCTCAAGATAGCTCTAGCAAACTCTCTACTGTTTGTCTGAAATGCTTCAGTGAAACTTTTCTACTTGTTATTTGCAAAAGTGAAGCTCCCCCCCAGCTTGTGCACTGGCCCATCCCCCTAGTAAAGTGAGTCTCTCCTGAGCCCCACATGCCATGGTTCCTGAGGGTAATACCACTCAACCCTCTCTTCTGGAACTGCTCATGGTGTGCCCCTCTTGTATCCCCCTTTGGTGGTTCACTCAGGGATGCTTTCCATATGGAAGATGCAAGTGAGCCTGCAACTTCTCACCCCATTATTACCCCCACTATTGTGGCTGAACATTGTGAACACAGCTTTAGCAAGATTTTGACGTTTCAACGGTTAAACAATTATTAACATGGAGCTGTAAAACACAGATTGAGGAACATATATAAGAGGTATTGAAAGTTTAAACAAGAATTTGCAATGCAATGGGTCTCGTATTTGCTCGATTTAGAGCTATTAGCGTTGTAAACTCCTAATTGGACTTTTCTTCCCACATAAACTGATTATGAAAAGTAAAACAGTTTCACATATGCACGCCAATGGTCGCCATGAGCGTGAAGGAGACACAGAAAAGGAAATAGAAGTTTTCTCATTGTGAAATGTATTGAAAAGTGCAATTATACATGTAACAGGCAAAAGTGGAATTATCCATGTAACCAGCAAAAGTAGAATTATCTGTGCAGCAGGGTTGATGTTGACAGTGCAGAAGCCATTCGGAAAACACGGAACCTCATATGTTTTCAGTGGTTCAGCGGTGCTGTAGAGGAGGGCTAAACACCAGAAAAGGCATTACATATGCATGCCTTTCACTAATGAAATCGAGCGAATTTTAAAAGGCAAGCCCAGGAACAGACCAAGCTGATGGGTGTGGTTGAAAGCACACAGAGAGATTACAACAGGGGCCAGAGAACTCGCGAGTGCTCAACCCTAAAAAAGGGGAAGAGGGAAAAGAAGCATATTGGTATATCATGAAACAACAAGTTCTCAGATGTTGTCTCTGGAGGAATTAATACAATGCAAGAATTCAGTAGTTTGTAATACTTAGGGAAAAAACGAAAATTGACCGTTATGAACAACCTTCAGATTTGAATGTTTTACCAATCTGGCTTGAGCACCGGATTGCTTGAGTCAGTCAATCATATGTTTAAATTGTTTACGTCTATCGGCCATAGATAGTGACATATTGGAAAAGATCCAAAAAGAAAAGCTATTCGATGTTTGGAAGGATTGCATTGCTTTAGCTATTGTCTTCTTAACATGATAATCTCTGAAATTGACTAAACTTGTTTGAGGGTATTTCACAGTGGCGTTCTAATGGCTAGGAACTTTGTGAACATGATGGTAAGGTCTTTGACTTTTGCCTGCAGCTCAGGAGTGATATTAGTTTTGATCATATCAGTTATTACTTTTGCTGCATTTTGGCTGTTTTCACAACCACTAGTAAGCCCACAAAGTGTAAATCAGAATGACGTGATCTAGTCTCCATTTCTTTCAATTTGGAGCTTGTTTATCTCAGCTTTAGATCTTGCTATCAGAGTGTCAGATTCTAACGATTTTCCTCAGTATCTGATATTCTCTGCTCAGCATGTTCCATACAGTCATTAAATTGAGGCAAACACTCTTTGATGACATTTAGATGTTCCATAAGTTCCTTGTATGCCTGGTCTTGGGTAGCTCTCATTTTGTGAATCTGCCTCAGACGTTGCTGGGGAGCCATGGATATCAATGAGGAAGTGCTAGATTTAATTGCTTAGACCTTATCAAAGGGACAAGGAGATATTGTAAGGTAGGATGCTCAGCATTTAGCATTGCCTCCTCTCCAAAAGCAGCATCTAAACTTGGAGTCACTTGAAAACTGTTGTGATCTAGCGAAATACAGTTGGGTGCTACAAACTCATTTTGTGATGGACTAGAAAGACTGCAGTTAGTACATATTTTGGTTGGTCGTGTTGCTGCTTTATCCATAGAGGTTGCCCATACAGGTTGTTAAAAAATCGGGCATGTTGATTTGGAGAGAGGAGCTAGTGGCAGTTGAACAGACACTACATTTTAAAAAGTCATCTGCTCTACCGTAAGGTTAAACTGCTCCCTTTGTATCCCTTGCATTATTGTTGTGGAGGAGAAGTTGTTGCTCAAATCTGGACTTGCGGTTGTACTGATATCAGAGCAGATATCCGAGCTCTGCTTGTTCTGATTATTTTGATTATCCACCAGTTTTTGCAGAGGGCCCTGTGCAAGAAAGATATCACAGATTCTGCTGGGTTTGCTGGTAAAACCGTTTGTTGTGAATTGGTATTGTCACCCACAGAGCTCTCGTTGCTGTTTAAAGGCTTAAGCCCCATAAAAATAGTTGAAAGTTCACAATTTAATAGTGAATTAGTTGGTTTGGTTCAAGTCCACTTTACACAACCAAGCTAAGATCCACATGTATCACTGTATAATACTTCTACTATCCAATCTATTATGTGGCTTCAACTAATCTAAGCACACTGAAATTAGTAATCACTGTGCTTTAAACACTAGCTTATTTCTAGGAATTTGGCAAGGGCACATGCAACATCCAAGAATTCCATGTTAGCCAAAAGTGCAAGTGCTTCATTAATATAAAAAATATTTTATTTAATAAAAAGCGATTTTAAAATCACACAACGTAGCCTATTAAAATGTGAACAATCTAATAAAAAATGTACTTTCTAATTTTGAAATCCTACTCCACATGTGAAATTATTCTCAGTATCCAAAAGTACATCAAACTTCTCAGGCCTTGAATACAGGACATTGAAAGTGGCAAGGCAGCTATATACTGGAACGTCCTCTGATTAATCTAGGGTTCCAGCATACAATTTGGTGAGGGTTTACCTTTTACATACCGTAAGTCAGACAGCCTTGACCCTCTTCTGCCTGACTCTTTCAATTCACCTTTCAAAAGGTGGGAGGCTTCTGTTAGCTTGAAGTTTTCCATTTGTAAAGCCATATCAATTTTTCCTAAGCTATTCCTGGCCTGCACCGTCCATCTCAACTCACTCTTTGCAATTTCCTTTGCACAGATGAGTAATACCTTTTGGACCTCTGAGGATCAATGTATATCCTAGAATCTCAGGGTTGTTTTGTAGGCCAGGAAATTCCAAGCCAGCATATCCCCTTCCAATCTTATCGCTGGGCCCATCGTACTTTAAGGCAAACCTAACAATTTTTTCAAACATTTGCCCTCACATTTCTCCCAACTTGCCTCTGTGCTTTAAGACAGTTACTCAGCCCCATAAAAGCATTGGGAGGGCACTATTTCATTATAGGCAGTTAGATGTGGGGTCCACGAGGAACTGCCAAAAGGGTTTTTGAAACACACCAGTCTTCCTATAGACGAAGCCCCACGTATCTCCACAGTTTCTCTATGTAGAACCCAGTTCAGTTTTTTTGTAAATTTAATTCCTAAGTATTTGTAAAAGGTCACCTTCTCCAACGTCCTATTACCCAGTAACCACTTAAACTGTTTAGTATTTTTCCCAAAAGTAATTATTTTTGTTTTTTGCAAATTAACTTTCAGTGGCCTTCCAATAGATGTTAAATCTATGTAATTATCTCTGTAGTCCTACTTAACTCAGGTCTAATAGGGCCAAATCATCTGCGTAAAGGAGCCATGGAATGTGTCTGCCCCACATTTACATCTAGAAGGAATTGGTGGTAGCAAGGGTTCTAGGGAGGTCTGCAAGGAACTAAGAAAACAATGTGTGGGTCAAAATACAGCCCTGCCTCAGCCCATTCCCTAACAGATTTCTTTTCGATAAGACCTAATGTAGGTCAAGCTGAACTTGGGCCCAATTCTGCGATATGGTGAATAAATATTACAATAAGTATATGCTGCTATAAGTTAATAATTATTGCTAATAAGCTAGTGGGAACTGCCAGTTGTCATAGCTTCTTCCACAAGATACTACCATCCACTAAATCAAAGGCTTAGCTAAAATCAACAAAACCATAAAACAAATTCGCTGTTGATTCTGTTGCTTTTTGCCCCAGAGCCCACAAGCTGAAACAGTGATCAATTGTTAAATGTCCTTTCTTAAAGCCTCCTTGTCCAGAGGGACAATATTATTACCCTTGATCCAGTTCTTGAGAGAGATAAGGTTTACCTTTAAGTACAATGTTACAGCTTTGCCAAGGAGCCTTATCAAATGGAAATTGCCTGGGTCCCTTTTTAATGTATGGCTTTGATAATTGCACCTTTCCAGCTTGGTGCAAATATACCTGTCTTTGTTATAGATACAAAACATTTTGAGAAAAAAGTTTCACACCACTTATAATTAGACTTTATTATGATTGCCAGAAGATTGTCTGGTCGAGCTGCCTAGGTTACATTTAGGGAGGCTATCAGTTCTACTAGAGATTGTACTGAGAAAGTATCCAAGAACTTTTTGTCTAGCTTGGATCAGGTTCCTCTCATGGTTACCTCTCAAGCTCTCCGAAAGTTCACAATTTTATAGTGCATTAGTTCTGGTGCTGCAGTTGCTGCTGTCATTGTGGCCATGTGATGCTTTGGGCCCTTAGCTGCCTTTACAGGAAGTCTGTTTTTCACTGGAACTTCTAAGCGTAAATAAATCTTCCTTGTTTTAGATGTCATGTTCAGCATGGGTATACTCCACCAGATGTGAGTGTCAGCAGTGTATTGTGTTAAGATACATGAGCCATGAGGAAGCTCATAGGAAATCTCTAGAAGGTTGCAAGGTGCATCCACTACTAAGTGGACTGCCTCCACAACCTGCCCACCCAAGGATCTACTTCCCTTTGATGAGATGCCTAATGCACCACTCAAAGGTACTCAACCTTATGATTCTGAGTCCTTGTCGTAACTATAACTATGACTGCCCTACCCGTATCTTTACCAGCTTGAATGGCAAATACGATTTTTGCCCTCTAATGATTATTGTGCCATATCATGTTGTATAATGCATAAGAAACCTCACTTGCATTTTCAGCACTGCTCCAATTCAACTTTTTGCCACACATGTCTGCTAGCTGCACATGTTTTGTTCCCCTTTACACCGTGAATGTGGCTGCTGCAACTACTGCAATTGCTGTGGCTTGGCACGCTCTTCAGAGCAGTCATACTCACCTTCTCCTTCTAGCCGCGATATCACTGAAATCGTCTTTTTCATTTAAAAGACACAGGCAGTCACACCATGGATGCAGTAATTGAGTAACTATGAAATATAGTATTTTTTCCAGCCATAGAAATCTTGGTGGTGTTTTGCTGGCTCATTTTTGCTGACTTATAGGATTTTGGGAACTTTATCACTGCTGAGCAGTGCTAAAATGCAGGTCCTCTGTACTCTAAACTTGGTAACGCTGGCTTCCCCACAATTGGCATATTTTATTTACTTATAAGTCCCTATTAAAGTGCACTATATGTGCCCAGGGCCTGTAAATTAAATGTTACTAATGGGCCTTCAGTACTGATTGTGCAACCCACTACAGTACCGTTTCAAATCTGTCTCTGGCCTGCCACTGCAGAGCCTCGGTGTGTGATTTTAAGCTGCCATTTCAACTTGGCAAATGCACCCACTTGCCATGCCCAAACCTTCATTTTTATTACATTTAAGAAACCCCTAAGATAGGCCATGGTTAGCCCCAAGGTCAGGGTGCAGTGCATTTAAAATGTTGGACATGTACTTTTAAGCTAACATGTCCAAGTAGTGAAAAACTCTTAAATTCGTTTTTCACTATTGCAAGGCCTATCTCTCCCATAGCATTACATTGGGATTACCTCAAAATATCTTTTAAGCCATTTTTAGAAAGTTGGCTTGTTCTTACTTTAACCATCCTCTGCCTCTGCCTATCTCTGAATGCACATCTGAGGTAGATGAAAACTGGGCGTTGTGCATTCCCTCTAGACAGTCACACACAGAGGGTGCTTGGGAGGAACATTTTCATACTGATGGGTCTTCCTGGGGTAGATTGGAGGGAGGAGCTAACACCTACACCTAAAGATGGCTGTGCCTCCCCCCACACAAAGGGCTGCATAACCCTCTGTATACGTTCTGAAGCCAGGGAAGGAACCTTGTGGACTTCAGAGGAATCCCTGGACTTTTCACCCACCTTCCAGAAATAGGGAAACAAATTATAAATACTGGACCCAAACCCCACCAGATCAGATCTCTACTGGAACCAAGGACAGTCTGTCAGGAAGAAGGACTGCTGTGCTGCAGGAAGGGACAGCCACTCTGCAACTTCATTGCTGTGTTGGACTAGTCCCTGCTGTGCTGACTGTAGGAGGGACTGACACTTTGCTACTTGCTTTGCTGTGTTGGCCTGCTGCTTTCTGCTTCCTGTCACCAGTGATAAGGACTGGACTTGCTGTCTTCATCCTTGACGCAAAGAATCTCCAAGGGCTTGTTGGCTTGCCCCCTGTTCTTCTGCAATTTCAGGGACATCAAAGAATGCTTGCAACTCTCCTGGTGTTGCTGGATTCTGCTGTCTGTGAGTCCTACCCTTGCCTGAGGGCCCCCCTTCCTCCAGTCCTTGGCCTCAGAAGTGGGCCCTGTAGCTAAAACCTGCAAAAAGCGCTGCATTGCCTCAAGTGCGGGAGAAAAATCGGCACATTGCCAATCGACAGTGACAGCAGCTAACCGACAACAGTGGATTCACAGACTGTGCGGCCCGATTACATCGCTCTGTGCGGCCGGACAGTGACACTTCGCATCCACTTCCACGGATATTCTCTATTTTTCTAAACTGCCATAGAGTCTTTTTGTAGTATTTTCATTGAGTTACTGTATCTTATGTGTGTCGCATGAATACTTTACACATTGCCTCTTAAGTTAAGCCTGTCTGCTCTGTGTTAAGCTACCAGAGGGTGAGCACAGATTAATTTAGGGAGTTTAACTGACTTACCTTGACTGGGATTGTGGTCCCTACTTTGGCAGGGTGCATACCTCTGCCAACTAGAGACCCAGTTTCTAACAGGTGTCAATACTTTTCCTCACACAAGCTGACAGTTGGCATCCTGCCTTGTCTCCGACAGTGCCTCCATGCTTACCAGGAGGCAATCTCATGCAGGGAGCATGATGGGAGCTCTGTGGTTGATCCCTCCATCTTCTTGTTTGTAAATTTAATGGCAAATATGTTAAGATGCACTTGGCTCAAATCACTAAGGCAACTACATTTTAAGCATGTATTTCAAAGGTGAGATCCCACAAATGATGCAAATATTTCTAAGCGAAGGTGCATAAGGCAACAAAACTAAGGGCCTGGTTTAGAGTTTGGCCAATGCATTACCACAAACGTGATGACTATCATGTCTAGCTTACGATAAGTGATGTGATAATCACAGCCTCTCAGGTGTACATACACGTGTAAAAAGTTGCAGATTTTGAAATGTGGCAACTGTATGTTTCCTAATGGGCAGATGTAATGCATTTGTTAATTTGCTTTATCTCTGCAAGGCAGTGCTTAGTTTGTAAATAAAAAGGTGCTGGTGCTCAAAGCCCTCCTCTTAAAAATGCGGCTGCTACAATTAAATATGGGACCACGGAATACTGAGGCAGAGTAAATCTGAAGCCATCTCGGGCCACCTCAATCAATTTAAAAGCACTATCTGTCCCTTCAGCTCACTCTTGCAGCTTTCTGCTTTCTCCCATTGTGATGCTTTTTCGTTTTTCTCTTCCTCTGTCTTTCCAGTTTGTGTCTTTTGCTCGCAGTAAATGCATGAGGCAGAAAATAAGCACCGGCCTTCAAAAATAAGTGCCGGTGTTCCACACCGGAAACAACAAGCACAAATTAAGCCCTGCCGCAAGGCAAATGTTTCCCCTTAGGGGGATCCCGATACCTCACACCCCTTTTATGTTTGGGGATGGTGCCTAACCTTTCCTTCTATAAACATTGATTTACTACTGTAAGAGCAGCTGTGATGCTGTTTTCTGAATGAGAAATAATAAACAAGAGATGTGTGAACTGTTCCAACCCCGAAACTCTGTTTCCATCCTGAAACATCAACAACCCACCCCTGTGTTCTCACACCATAATGGGATTTTTTTAACATGTGAGTAAGTTCATATACAAGTGCAAATTCATACCATGAGTGTTATGTTCTGTCCGCAATTAAGTGCCTCTTAGATGCAAAGGTTTTGTGAATCAATACCTTTGTGAATTTCAAGAAAGTGGGAAATGTACTCCAAATGAAATACTAACACTTGGCAGCATATTGCTGTCTTTCACTGGGAATCAGGCCCTATAACACTAGATATTGTGCTTCTCCGTTTGACCTCACAACACCAATATAACTCTCTAGAACTTATTGCAACCACTGAGATATCTTTAAAAGCAATTTACAATAAACGAGAAAGAAGAAAAATGTGCAATGGTCTTACAAGGAATTGTTTAAGATACAGGTAAAATGAAAAGTGTATGTCATCTCTTTTACTTTTAAAAATAATATTGAGTATTTACATTTGCACATGAAGAAAGTGAAACCATACAGCTAAAGTTAATATAAGGTTTGCTATAAATTCACAAATCAATGAACAGCCGGTGAAGAGTCAGTGTAGCTTTATGTAAAATACGGGAATCAATTTTAAAAAGTGCTAAATTATTGTGTATTAATAATATGAGTGTGTATGAAAATTAATGGCCCATGCCTCAAGAAGCAAAAACAGAAAAACCAAATAAACTACATCTTTACAGGGAGGAAGTAGGTTTCTTTGATAAAAGGTACTGCTGATCCCAATCTTTTAAAGGCACAAAAGCGAGCTAGAATTTGATAGAAATCGTAATAAACCCAGTGATACTGCTGCATCTGTAGTATCTATAATTGGCAGGAAACTGGATTGGCGATGAGGACTGGCAACATTAAACTGTAGCAAAAGTAGGACTTAAATTGTACATTATGTGGGCCACTAGTAGGTTCTGTTTACAAGGTGGAATTATTATGAAGTATTCAATACTTCCAATGCTGAATCGTCACACCATTTAGAGTAAGTACATATATCACACAAGATAGCTGTATGAAACATGCACATACGTTCATAGTATTCAGTGTTTGAACCACTGTTGCATTACTCGTTGTTAGCTAGTGACCATACTTAAATTGCCTTTGCTCACTAAAATTATGAAAAAGGGTAAACCCTTTTGATTAGGAGGATGAAGATGTTTGATTGGATGATCCCTTGATCAACGACCTGGAGGTTACTACGGTTAAGTTTTTTAATGACACCATCATGTTGCGTGCCAGCCGCCGAGTGAAGAGGTGAAGATGCACCAGGGCATGCAAAAATATAAATTAAAGCTTATAGAATCCTTTAATGTTCTTATGTGAAGGTTCCTTAAATGGATGCATCAATATTCCGCTGTAGAATAACTAAGTTCCTTGTGATGGTGGACAAAAACTTTCAACCTGCTAAGCAGTTATTCTTTCCATATAGGGGATAAAAAAGACCTAAAATTTCCCCGCTTGTTAAGAAGCTACGTGCAGAACCAGAAGCCCTTAGACCAGTGGGAAATATGCCCTGAACTCTCTAACAGTGCCAATGTCCTTCACCTTCACAGCCCCAACGGATAGCCAACCCATCTGCCTCTCACTATAACCACCTGAAGCACATATTCATGGCCTCCTAAATCCCAGGAAGTCTGCTTGCTCTTTCCCACACCACTTGAGACACTTCCACTTGCCCGCCTCACCCCAAAAACAAACTCCTTTGGCTCTTTCCCCAAGGAACTGCTGCTTGCTACATCCCCCAGACACTTCTTCTTGCCCCTATCCATAGACTCCTATCCGAGCCCCTCCAAAAGACCTCCCAAGGTGCTCCTATCCACTAATCTCTCATCTTGGAAGTGACAATAAGGGAGCAGCTGCTGGCCTTGTGAGGGAGGGGAGAACCAAATCGGCCCAGAGCATCAGTAAATGTCAAGATGGCAGTGAAAGGTAACTAAGATGACAATACCTCGGTACCGTTGTGTGTGTGCGAGCATAAGTGTCTGTGCTTTTATATGAGTCACTGGGAGTGTGTGAATTTGTGATGATGACTGTGGACTATGTTTGTAACTAAGAATGTGCGTGAATACATGAGTGTGTGTATTCATGTTGTGCCCATTGCCCACATGGATAAAATACTGGCACTGGCACAATGGTGTAATTACTGGCAATTTGTGAGTATCCGTGGAATGGTGGAAATTACCCAATTTAAATCATAAATCTGCTTTCACGTAATTGTGGTAATTCTTGGCACCTGGTGGGCATCCATAATACGATGCCCATTGCCTACTGCTGGTAAAATAATTGTCCGCTATGATGATTCTAATTCTTAGCAACTTGTGGGTATCCAGTGCTTGATGGCAATCCCTTGAAACATAGTTGTAATTCTAGTTGTAGATTTCTATTGAACAGTGGCAGTTCTCTCTGGTATACTGGCGGTCCTGATAGAATGGTGGTAATTCCTGACATATTGTTCACATTCATGGCACACTTGTGGAAGCCAATGGCATTCTCATGGTCCAGGAAGTATGAGGGTGATTCCTGAAATTGTTTGGACATCAATGGCTCAGTAGTGAGTCTGGCAACAAGTTGATAACTCTTACCATATCGCGGATTACCCTGGCATAATGTGGTCCTGACCTATGATTATTATGTGTGGAGCAGCCATGGAATGATGGTGTCAAGATATGAAGTAATTTTTCATGCACTAAATTTAAACACGTTCATAGAAGGGAATGTGCCCTCTCGTGTATATGCAAAATTGAGATTGGGAAAAGCGAAACACATAGCAGGGTCAAATTAAAGAAATATCGGAAAGCAAAAATCTCATTTAAAATGTCAAATACAAGTACTACAGGCACATGTCCCTTGATCTGACTGCTGCTATCTATCACTGTCAGTATTGTTTTTAAAACTAATCTGTTGCTTTGCACGTTACATAGTGCTGTTATGAGCTGCTAATGAGTGTTGCAGACGTTTGTAGACCAAAAAATGTTATAAAACTGGCTGTAATAAATGCCAGTGTTAGCATAGCCCACGGGTAAACAGACCGTAAGCTTATCTTTCGTTCAAATTCTTGGGTGAAGTGACAGAATGCTTCTTATAATCTTAACAATAGTCATTGCGACCCTCGGATGATTGATAGGGCCACTTATGATCAGGAAATAGAATCCTAATTTATTGCTGATATCCACAAATTGTTTCGCACGTTTTTATGACCATAGGAGCAGGCTCATCTTGAGCTGCAATATTGAGGTCAAGTGTTTTGTCACCAAAGTTATGTAAAGGATGACATCAGAAGCATTAAGATTCAGTCCCTTCTGCGACACCGTTTGACTACTGCTCTTCACCTCTTCCATGTGGACCCAAGTGGCCTGTGCCATTGAACAGTACTATGTTAAATGTGACTACATTGTTTGGCACCATGATGAAGCCACAGCTCTATAAGGTTTGCTAGAAAAAACTCCCTAAGAATAAACATTTTAAATCCCTCCAAATAATTTACAACAAATATCCACATTTGTGATTAACTTTGCACTCATTCTGTAGTGAACTCAGGGGCGTGGGTAGCATGAGCGGCTACTGGTCTCTTATTTTAACCTGCATAATTTTACACACGTGCTCAGTTGAGGTGAAAGACTTTTGATGCACGAGCCAAATTACCTTTTCTTACTTCTCCTTCTTGGCTGAGGGTATTTTACTTTAAGTATGAGCACTGTGTTGCTCCTTATTCGTGAGGCCCAAATGGACAGCTAACGCCACTGTTGGACCTGGCTTTTTGACAGGGACATCCCCAAACTTTTTGCCTCCTTCCTCCTATTTTTTCTGACCTGTTGTTGTTGGCTTTTGACCTCTGGGCACTTTACCACTGCTAACCAGTGCTAAAGTGCATATGCTCTCGATGTAAATTGTACTACTGATTGGTTTATCCATGATTGACTATTTAATTTACTTGTAAGTCCCTGGTAGAGTGCACTACATGTGCCTAGGGCAGGTAGATTAAATGCTACTAGTGGGCCTGCAGCACTGGTTGTGCCACCCACCTCAGTAGCCCCTTAACCTTGTCTCAGGCCTGCCATTGCAAGGCCTGTGTGTGCAGTTTCACTGCCACTTCGACTTGGCATTTAAAGGTACTTGCCAAGCCTAGAACTCCCCTTTTTCTATACATAAGTCACCCCTAATGTGTGCCCTAGGTAACCCCTAGAGCAGGGTGCTGTGTGGGTAAAAGGCAGGACATGTACTTGTGTGGTTATATGTCCTAGTAGTGTAAAACTCCTAAATTCTTTTTACACTACTGTGAGGCCTGCTCCCTTCATAGTCTAACATTGGGGCTGCTCTCATACATTGTTGAAGTGGCAGCTGCTGATCTGAAAGGAGCAGGAAGGTCATATTTAGTATGGCCAGAATGGTAATATAAAATCCTACTGACTGGTGAAGTCGGATTTAATATTACTATTCTAGAAATGCCACTTTTAGAAAGTCAGCATTTCTTTGCGCTAAAACCTTGTTGTGCCCTTCAATCCACGTCTGGCTAGGTTTAGTTGACAGCTCCTTGTGCATTCACTCAGACACACCCCAAACACAGGGTACTCAGCCTCACTTGCATACATCTGCATTTTGAATGGGTCTTCCTGGGCTGGGAGGGTGGAGGGCCTGCCCTCACACAAAGGACTGCCACACCACCTACTGGGACTCTGGCAGACAGGATTGAACTGAAAGGGGGCTTGGTGCATTTCTTAGACACTCTTTGAAGTCACCCCCACTTCAAATGCACAACTTAGTATAAAACAGGGCCTCTGCCCTACCTCATCAGACACTTGCTGGAGAAGAAACCTGAACCAGAAACTACATCCTGCCAAGAAGAACTGCCTGGCTGCTCAAAGGACTCACCTGTCTGCTTTTCTACAAAGGACTGCTGCCTTGCTGTTGGCCTGCTGCCTTGCTGAACTCTTGCCTGGCTGTAAAAGTGCTCTCCAAGGGCTTGGATAGAGCTTGCCTCCTGTTCCCTGAAGTCTCAGGACCAAAAAGACTTCACTCTTCCTCTTGGACGCTCCGTGTGCCGAACTTTTCGACGCACAGCTTGTTCCGCGGCAAGAAAAACGCCACACACCGACGCTGATCAACGCGACGCCTTCGGGACGACCGAAACTTTGACGCACGGCCTCGCAAGGACAACGGCACCTGACTTCCCGGGAGAAATCGACGCGACGCCTGCCGTGAGATCGAAACTTTGACGCACAGCCCCGCAGAACGACGCGCAGCTGGAAAACAAGCAGGAAAATCCACGCACAGACCCGGGACATCTGGTAATCCCCGCGACCCACAGAAAGAGACTGTCCGCGCGCCGGAAAACGACGCTCGACTTCCCCGCGTCGAAAATAACGACACAAGTCCGTGTGTGCTGGGGAGAAATCGACGCACACACCCTTTTTCCACGCATCTCTTCCTTTGTTGCCCTCTGAGGAGATTTTCCACCAGAAACCAGGTACTTTGTGTTTGAAAGAGACTCTGTTTACTTTCTAAAGACTTAAGACACTTTATATCACTTTTCAGTGATATCTTTACAAATTCATATTGCAACTTTGATCGTTTTGACCTGAAGATACCCAGATAAATATTATATATTTTTCTAAACACTGTGTGGTGTATTTTTGTGGTGTTATGCTATGGTGTTGTATGATTTATTGCACAAATGCTTTACACATTGCCTTCTAAGTTAAGCCTGACTGCTCGTGCCAAGCTACCGGAGGGTGAGCACAGGCTGATTTTGGATTGTGTGTGACTTACTCTGACTAGAGTGAGGGTTCTTGCTTGGACAGAGGGCAACCTGACTGCCAACCAAAAACCCAATTTCTAACAGCCACATGTTAGGAGGTCCAGATGAGCTACAAGTGCTTGGTCCTCATGGAGTGGTGCAACTCCTGCAGGAGCTACTCTCTTTCAAGCTCCCAGACTTATGCATTGCTTTGTTGAGATGGTTTACAGGCAGTCTCAGAAAGAGTGTGCAGCATGTTCTGGTAATAAGGATGGAAAGCCACATTGCAGCAGGAGCACACGGTAGTAGTTGCAGCATTTAACAATATACAACTATTTACCATCAACTATCATCAAATACTCCTTTCTGTTGCCTGTAATCTGCAACCCTTTTGTTTTAAGAATTTGTTCATGCTAATGTGAAAAGATCCCTACACATCAACAAGTTTCTATCAGAATTACATCCAGGAAGAGATTATTAATGGAAGGTCCTTGATCGGGTACCTTTAGTTGTAATGCATCATTTTTATGATGATTGTCTGATGTCCCACCTCCACTCGTAGGTGATGACAAGGAGCATTTATTTCTAAATTCACTTATACTTTGGTATGTGTTGATAGATTTACACCATCACTAAAATATCAGTATCTATGTGTAGCTCTTTTCTCCAGAAGCAGTACCTAGAACTACTATGTGGAATCTTGATGCATTAACCATTGCAAATGGGTCCTCATGTTGGCTCCAGTCCCCCAGCACCGCACCTTTATTTTTGGATCAATGCCTTGCTTTTTTATTCACTCCTGCCACAACCTCCTTGGAATTGTTCACCAAAGCTCTCTGCTGCCTGGGGCGCACTGTGGCTGTTCCTCGGCACTCTGCTCCCAGGTCAAGTCAAACCCGTGCAGGTTTGAGGATTATCATATCACACTAGTGAAAGAGATGAATGCATAAATTGATCTAGATCTCAAGTTATTTAATTGGTTGCAAAGTTAAAAAAGTACGTATGTACATAAAATATGTATGTAAATGCCCAAGTCAAGCTCTGCATTTCTCAAGATTTGGTTTAGGTCTCTGAAAACATTTACATGCTTAAACTTAATTTGAAAACAGATCTCACTATCCATAATTATCACTTTCTATTGTTCATTTTAGGACATGTATAATTTGCCTTTTTCATCATGAATAATCTGCATTTTCATTTTCTCTGTATGTTTCCAGTGAGGAACTTTTTGCCACTTTGATGGTAAGAAGCGAGTCTGCTGTTGTTTGTGTTGCTGTTCATAACGTTTCGAAGTATATTTCCAATCTTTCCCATTCGCATCTTCCATCTGTTACGCTATTTACTGTCCCCTCAAATCCTCTGCTCATATTCGACCACCTAACCTTGCCACCTTTATTCCCAATCCGGTTTTCATTGCTTAAAACACTGGAATACAATTTCTGTCCATTTTGCCTCTATCCTTCATCTGTGTAGGAGAACATTTTAAAATCCATTTAATACCCATGACTGGATCTTGAGTTTCTTACATTTATCTTTACATTTTGTAGCATAATAATACATGTTGAACAGCAATTTGGCAAAATCACATTACATTTTCAATAAAATGACATAGAACTCTCGTGGTGCAATGCGTGAACAATGATACTTTGCAAATGTCTTTCAAAGAGAAAAGAAACGAAAGGTTGCTATGTGGGTGGTTGAGAAAATGAATACCAGCCATCCATCTACTGATATGTGCAGTAGAGTAGAACTACAGCACACGCAGCTTGCAATCATTTGTAAGTGAACAGTCCGGAATCTAGCCACAAAATGTCATCACAGGGCACATTTTCACTGACTAAGAGTAACCAACAGTAACGTTTCAGCTTCATTGATTCATTCAAATGGGTTATTAGCAGCTACCTCTCAATCTTAGAGGCATATTTAAGAGCCCCTAGCTCCACCTTGCTCCACATTAACATCATTTTTCTTTATGCTAATGTGGCCCAGAGAGGCCAAAGTTGCACCAAATTTACAAAGTGGCTCAAAGCATGCATTGCACTACTTTGTAACCTCTTGTGCCACATTATGCCTGCGTCAGGCGTAATGTACTGAAGGGGAGCATTCACCTGCTTGGGGGGGGGGGGGGGCTGAATAAATGGCACAAAGAAATCTAAAAGATTTATTTGCGTCATTTGTTTTGCCATTTTCAACGCCTGCTCAGAGCAAGTGTTAAAAGGGGGCACACCATTGGGTACAGTGAGCCCCTATGTACTGTGTACTTTCAAGGGTTAGCTACAAAATGTTGGCACTAATCCTGAACAGTACAACAACAGCATCAAAAATTCTGATGCTATTGCCCCCTACCCTGCTCCATGGTGTGCCATATTTTAAATACTGGGCACACATGGTGGCAGTAGAGGAGAAATAAGGGGCACAAGGAAAGCGGCGCTTAAATCTGCCCCTTAATTTCAATTTAATCTGTGCAAACTGCATCACACTAACACGTCCAATGAGGGAAAAACTGTGATTGTTGAACTATTTTAAGTGATTTCTATCTTTAACTTACAAGATCAAATTTAGTTAAAAGTGAGATGATTTGAACTATTCTATTATTTTCAAATTTAGCTTTAGAAACCCAAAAGTGAGAATTTTCAGTGCTGTTAAATATAGGTTTGAATAATAGAAACTATAAACTGGGAATTCTTAGTGTATACAAACCTGTATTGCCACATTTTCTGGGTCTGGCAGGGCTGCAGCGAGAAGCCTCTTGATGAAGTCTAGATAGGTGATCATTGGAGAAGCGATCCTCTCTACTGAAAAGATTAAAGATGTAACAATGTCTCATTACTTAGCAGTAATATTCAATACTCCTTGTCCTGTTGTCCTCATCCCATTCATCATGAATGAGACGATCCAGGTCCAACTACAGAAAATAAGCATTTGCAATGCAATGGGTCTCTCATTTGCTCGAGTTAGAGCTATTAGCGTTGTAAACTCCTAACCAGGCTTTTCTTGCCACATAAATTAAAATGTAAAGTAAAAAAAGATGATTCACAGCACCACACCCGCCATGAGCATCAGCGTGAAGAGACACACAAAAGGGAAAAAAAAGTTTGCTAGCAGTGAAAGGTATCGACAAACATGCAATTAGCCATGTAACAATGGTGATAGCCAAGGTGGTAACAAATCCTCCCCAAGTAGGGACAAATGTAAACCATTTATCAATGTCATCAAAGCATTTTTGTAAGGCAAGCACACAAATGAGTGCTGCTATGCTCGACCTCAAAACAACAGAGGAAAGCCGGTAATACTGCCCCTCCTGGGGCTATATAAGCAGTACTTACCCATCATTCAGTCTGACCTACCAAGCGTGATGAATGGGGCAAGGACAACAGGTACAGGAGTAATGAAGATTATGAGCAAGTAATGGGACATTTCACCCAGGTCCCATTTGTACTTGTCCCCTTCCTCATGAGTGAGGTATACCCAAGCAATACCCTCAGCTTTCAAGACAGAGAGACCAACCAAATGCGGCACCCCATAGTGATTTTTTCGCAACACAAGAGAGAGGGCAGATAATGAAATCACAGATTGTAAAACCCCCATACTAAAGTTAGTATCATCACACAAAAGATTCTGCAAACAATGATGTTTCACAAACGTATTTGGAGTGTTCTGGCGGTCCTATAAAAGGAAAGTTGAAGTTGTAATGAGGCCCTGGGTCCTATCCAAATAGATCAAAAGAGTTCTCTTGACATCCAACAAAACCCCAATGCATGTCCAACTCAGTCTCCCCCTCAACCTCTAAGGCTAGAAGAATCGCCTCCTGATCATGATGAAACTGAGATGCAACCTTGGGCATAAAGGAAGAATCACGCCAGAGGGCCACCCCATCTTCAGAAAAAGACAAAAATGGGTCCCTTGCCATAAGGGCCCCTAAATCCCCAATCCTCTTTGCTGAGGTAATAGCTACCAGAAAAACAACCTTGAAGGTCAAGAAGTTGGTGTTTACCGATTCTAATGGCTCAAATAGAAGCTGAAACAAAGCCTTTAGAATCAACGGCAAAACCCACAAAGGAAACAGAGGTTTTTATCAAAGACAATGAAAGAAACTGCACGACAATCTAGCCACCAAGTCCTTATCATCAGACAAATTGCACTAAGAACATCTAAATGCCCTGACAGCTGCCCATTGAGCTCTCAAGGTTGACACTTCCAACCATTTCTCAAATCTGTCCCACAAAAACTGCAGAACATCACTCAGCTGACAGTCCAAAGGAGAAGGATGGAGCACCTCACACCACCTATGAAAACTATCTATCATGCCTTCGGTTTTTCACACTTGCATAACAAAACCTGAGGGGGGCCCCCCTGTAAAGTACATGGAGGGCCCCCTAACCCTAACAGGAGTTCTCACACCAGGGGCCCCCAATGTACTGTGCTGAGGGGGTTCCCTTGGAACTTGTCCCCCAGCACTGCAAGGGTTGCAGGGGCTAATGTTACACCACTGGTTTTTCACAACACATGTACCATATGGCTATTAAAAATGTTAAGTTAGACAATCAAAAGCACACTCCTGTGATGCAACAATCCTTCAGTTTTATACCAGACAAAGCAAGTGAGATCTAAATTTCTTTCTGATTTTTATCTACCTGTAACCTGCACATATGAATACTCTCCTAAGTGTGCTGCAATCACAACTGGGAGTACTTAGAAGCTAACAGATAAGTTGTTCAACTTTTTTGAAGATAAGACCTCTACTATTTTGAACTCTTTGATTTTCTAAAGTGAGTTTTCATCTCCAGGGAGGTCGAGGTAGGAGTCTTGATTAACCTGGCAGTTTAGAGGGCACATTTTTTCCTATGATAGCCAATAATCTAGAGGAAGGCACCTATTTGGTCCATTAGGAAGCTCTCTTTGGAAACGTTCATCTCTATTGCTAACTTGTTAACATTCAGATCACCCCTAGACCCTTTGCGTTCAGTCCTGTTGAAAGCGACAATTGAGGCCCTCGGACCTCCACTACTTGAGGTTTGTGAGAATTCCTTAATAAGTGGCTATGCAGTAGAAGTGAGTAAAAAAATCCCTAATAGTGATGTTGCTGAAAAAGATTAATCCTGAAATTTTCATCCTTTCTAACCTTTACCCAATATTTCTTCAATACTTTCCTGTTAAGATGCTGGGGAAGTATGTCAACCACCTCCTGTCTGGGTTACTAGTGAAAGGCCACGACTAAAACTCTGCCCAGTTGGGGTTTCAGTCATTACAAAGCATGGACACTGCCCTGTTAGCTGTGGTCGATGACCTAAGAATGCTGACGGAAATGGCACAGGCATTGGTTCTTGTGCTACAAGACTTGCTAACAACTTTCAATATGGTATTGCATATCATTCTACGTACTTGGTTAAATGATAGACTGCATACCTGCCTATCTATCTACCTCTGTTTGTGTCTAAATATAGGACACTGCACCAAGGCATCCTTCAGGGACAAGCATTCAGAATGAAGCTTTTCTACATTTATATATGTCCGTAGTTGAAGTTGATAAAACCTTTCAGCCTTCACTGTCTGAACTAAGGAGACAATGGCCAACCTATCATCACTTTGGACAGGTCGATTGCTTTCCCTTTTGAACCATTCCATCAGTGCATGACTGCATGTCAGTTTGGCTGATAGAAAACTCACTAACTTTTAATTCTGACACAATGGAAGTGCTTTGGATAAGACACTCTCCCCTTCACAGCCTTCTCCCACTGGATTTTTGGTCATATTCTTGGTCTGTTATGTGTACTATAGCTAAGACCGCTAAATGTTTGGGGGTCTATCTTGAGCCAAAACTTTTCCTATCTGTTCAAACATGTTGCATCAACATATTTCTTCATCTTGAAGGTTCTCAGGAAAATAATGCTGTTCCTCCCAAAGAATGTACACTGTGGTGATCCTGTCTACCATACTGAGTATTCTGGATTACTGCAATACCCTCTTTTTAGGTATAGACATCAGTCTATTGAGGAAGATGCATGTGGTTTAGAATGCAGCTGCTAGATTAGCCCTCAGAGTCCCATATCTCTCTTCTGCCTCTGCCGCCGTAAAGACCCTTCATTGGCTTCCAGTGAAAAAAGAGAGTTTTTTTAGCTTTTGTGCCATGTTTTTGAAGCAGTCCATGATATTTGCCTGGACTACTTATCACGAAAACTTATCAGCTACATATCTTCACCCCATTAGCGTTCCTCCGAGGCCCTGCTGCTGATCTTACAAGAATTAAGGTGACTCGCTTAGGTTGTAAAGCATGGTTAGGGTTGTAAAACTTTGGAATTAACTTCAATGCTCTCTTCCTTAGATTGCCTATTACTACACTTTCAGAAAGCCTTGAAGACCTGGCTTTTCAGAAACTAGGACTCTTTACACCCATTGGCAGTTATTCGAGGCTCTGTTAGCGCCAGGACACCTGATATGGGTCCGAAATTTTATAACATAACATTACATAACAGGAGGTCTCGTGGAAGGAGATCTCTTTTCCTCAATCTGTGGGGAAGGTCAGCAAGCCATGAGCCAAGGACAATAACAGAGAAATGTAAAGTTAATTTGGAATGGAAGATATTGTTTATCGTTTGTTTCATCGACCACAATGGTTGTATATCTATGCAGCTAAATAACATATGGTCTAGGTCTGCTATTAATTTTGAACAGTCCCAGCACGTGTTGGAATCTGTGAGAGCCAGTTTGTAGAGTTTGGCGGAGGTCCAGAAACATTGGTGTAAAGCCTAGCATTTCCACTGGTGAAGGAAAGGTGATATTTTGCAGCTTAGAGGGTGTTTCCAAATAATATTCCAGTCCTTTTCTGAGGGCGGCGTGATATTTATGTTGGAGCATGAGGATTCTCTTTTTGATTGGATGTTTTTGTTGTTTTTAGTATTGCATTTGTCTAGGTATTTATATATTTATTTTGCTGCTATGTGGTTTCATAGGGATATTTGCTCAAGGAAGTTGATACAGTCTGGTATCTGATTTAGTAAAAGCCACCTTAAGTTTCAGAAATTCATAAAAGGCATGGTCTGCAAGTTTGAATTTTTCTTGGAGCATAGTAAAGGATAATGGGTTATGTGTTGAGCATGGTCTTTGATAAACATTGCTCCTTTCTCTTTCTTTTCTATCCAGAAAATCTTCTTTCCCTCTATCTTAATTTGTGCTTTAAGCCATGAAGAGGTCAGTTCTGAGCCATGTAGTTTATTATGACAGTTCTTGTCTAGAGACTTTAGGGCAGTTGTGGGCATGTTATGTGAATGGGGAAGCGAAATGCTCACTGTTATGAGGATATTTATGAGCAAGAGAGGTTTTGCTGGGTCAGCCTCTATTTCCAGCTAAGGTGGCGGGGCAGTTTTATTAGCTCCCAGCCACCAACAGGCTTCTTGCAGAAAAAAAGCAGTGTGGTAATTATAGTGATTAGGTAATCCAAGGCCGCTTCTTAGTTAGTTTGGTTTAGGTTTGCTGATATATTTTATTTTTCCCAATAAATTCTGATACTTGTTTGCCAATCGTCTTGTTGAAATGTCTTGATAGATATAAATGAAACATGCTGTGATAATGTTAATTTGAGCAGAGATCTTTGTGTTGGTATATATTTGGGTGACCAAGCATCTGCGAGTTTGCTCATTTTTTTTAATACAGTGTATTTTCTATGTGGGCTTTGACTCATCTGCGTACCTTTTAAATTCTATTCCAAGTTATTTTAATTTCTTAGTATACTATTAAAGCCCTCAATTCTTAATCACCAATTGATGGCATAGATTATTTAGTGGGAAAACATTTGTTTTCCCATTGTTCAGGGAGTAACTGGAGACAATAGTGTAGTTATTCATTGTTGTGTGTATCTCTGGGATAGCTTGCCCAGCCGGTTCAGTAAAAATTAGTGTGTTATGATCAGAACCAGGGATGTTTTTTGTATATTGGGAAGAACGTAATCCCTTTAAGTTGTCATTCAAGTGAATGGAAGCCAGTAGCAGTTCGATGGTAAGTAGAAAGCGTAGTGGTAATAAGGGATGTCCTTAAATTGTTCCTTGTGATAAATCAAGTGTGTTAGATCTATTACTATTTATTCTTATGCATTGGGCTTGTTAAGTATATAGGACCATTGCCATGCATTAAAATGAAGAGCCCAGTTTTAATGTATTTAGCTCTAAGCACAGGAAAGTCAAGAAACCGAATCAAAGGCCTTCTATGCATTCTTCGCCATGGCTATTAAGAGAGTTATTAGCAGATTAGCCTGTTCCCAAATGTGGCTAAATAGTCTGATGTCTGATGCGTATTTACCCCTCACAAATCCTGTTTGGGTGGGATGTATTAATTCTAGTAGGATGTATCCTAGTCTGAGAGCTAGTACCTTTGTATAGATCTTACAATCCACCTTTAAGCATGAAATAAGGCTATGGTTCTTGGGGTCAGTAGGATATTTTCCGTCTTTATTTATAACCACAATAGCGGCTGTACCTTTACTTTCTCCACAAGAGCTGAAGAGGGATTATATGTCTTCTAAGTAGGGCAGAGGAGTATTTTGAAAACCTTTATAAAAAAGATGTGGAGAAGCATCTGGACCTGGGGCTTTGCCACATTTTAGAGATTGAATGTCTTTCATTATTTCAGTGTTTTAGATATTTTTTTTAACTTCTAGGTGAGGCATTTTGCTCAATGGTGGGAGTATTAAGTTGGTAAGGTAGTCGTAGCAGTCTTCTGGGGTGTGAAGATTGGAGCAGAATGTATGGAATGCTTCTATGATGTTTTTAGTATCCATGTGTGTGATACCAGATTGATCTCTGATAGCTGCAATGTGTATTTTGTTAACTTTAGCTTTGATAGAATCATCTAAGAGCTACCATTCTTGTTGTGCTTTCCCTCCGTTTTCCGTTCTGTCTGGTGAGTCACCTCTCTTCAAAACATGTGTGGCTGTATGTTTTTCTGGTCTGACTGGTTTTCTAAGTGTTAAACAAAAAAGTCCCATTCATGAGGTAATTAAGTTTCCCTTGCTCTCTCACATTTGCCATGCATTTCTTTTTGGTTTGCTAACACCTGCATATTTTGAATATTGCATTTAGATTTGATCACCTTCTCTTTTTAAACTATGTAAAAGTATGCATAATTTCCCCTACTTCAACTAATTCTTTTCTCTTAACCTAAGAGCACTCCCAACTTCAGAAATAGCTAGCGCGAGGAAGGATGCATGTTAAAAAAGAACAAAAGTGTTCTTTTTCCCACAGTGTTTATCTGAAAGGACATTCCCCAAAAATGTTGATATTTTCCAGGGGCTATGGACATAATGGTTTAAGGTGTCGACCTGAGGCACCTGGTGTGTGCTTTTAAGTGTGGAATTATCGGTGGAAAGGTAACAAATAGCAGAATCTTGGCTTTGTGCATAAGGGTGCTTTGAAAGAGGTTCTTTGAGGGGCTTCAGTGGAGACATTTCAACCCTGGAGTGCTGTGATAGTTTAGTTTCTTTTTGAAGATTAGATTAATAAAATGTTTTTCAACTCTTGCTGTGTTTCACGGTTCGTTATCAAAGCCCAGAAAATGGCTTTCAGTGCTCTAAGTGGAAATAGCTGTGCTTCAAGTAACAATCAACATCCCTATAAAACAGTGCCCCAAACATGGTGAACTATTGCCATCCAATATGGTACTAGCTCAGGATAGAGGGCTAATCTTCCTTTTGTGGTACCTTGTTGGTCACTTTGGCTTTACAATGCTTCACATCAAATATCTCCTCAACCAGCACTCGTCTTTAAGTTTGGCTTCATTTTCAAGAGTCTACTGTCCGTTTCTCTGCAATCACAGAAGATAAAAATAATAACTGCTGATGGTTGAGAGCATCCTGCATGCAGGTCAGAACAGCCATTTAGCATAGCCCACTGCATTGAAACCTGTCCGGTTTTTAATGGATATCCAAGCCAGAAGTAGTTGATGCATTCTCTTCATTTGCATGTGTGAGTGCCTCATCCACCATCAATCCTAAGATTTTTCAGTACACTCTGGACCACTCATTCCCATGAAATTTAATTTTCCAATGCCTTTATTTCAAATATCACACTAATCAATCCATCCCTCACTTTCTTCTGATGAAGTGATTGCTGTTGTTGTTCATGTTTATACGAAAACACCAATATGTTCTTGTATTTCATTATTTTGTGTTTTAACCACCTTTAGATATTAGCCAACACACATGCATGCTTTGCAATTTTGTGACAACTTCTGGGGCATAATCAGAGCTAAGTAAAACTATGCACAACAGCAATCAAACATGGTTAAGAACCCCTGTTTGTTAGGGTCGCTCAGGAGCAGCATTGAGGGGAAACTCAAAGTTGAGGCAAGCCATATAATACATCTTAGGTAAAATCAGTAACTTGGTGTGAAAAAAAGACTTGTTTTAAATCTGCTTTCTTTGCTGAAGCCCCTAGTATTTAAAGAGCTTTGGATAGAGGTGGAATGTTCTGAAAACAAATTATGATCACGGTTCCTGGCTTCCTACTGGGCCTTTCTGTCAGTGGTTGAATTTTTATCTATAGGTCCCTTTTCCCTAGGCTCATAAAATCCTAATTTTCCCTTCATTTTTGTTCTGGTAATGTGATCAGCATTTTTGTGTACCTCCATCACACTGTATTCTGGCAACTCCTAATTGTTCTAAGAAATTAATGAATATCCTATTTTTCATAGTCTTTTTTCCTGTCATTGCTTCAACACTGATTCTCCTAATTTTTCCATAACTTTATAACTAATGAACTACAGATCTAGCAGTTAGGATGAGCAACAACCCCAAAGAGTACTTTCTCAATTAAGCTGCCCACCCCCACAAATAGGTGAAATGTTACTGTTTGTTATTACATTTGTAAATAAGACAGACCACACCTGCAGCATTGATGAACACTGGAGAGAGTACATCAACAAAAACACATAAATCATGAAGGGATAGTGCTCATCGGTTCAGCTGTACAACAACGGCCAAACCTCAACGTTTGAAACAATGCACACTGTTAACTGCTGCTTTTACTGCTAACGCTGCCGCTCCTTACTGCAAACCTTTGTCATAGTCGCCTCCGAATTAGATATGCAACAGCGGTCCTTGAAAACCTTGGTGAGATGCCCGTGTTTGGCTGACAATGTCATATTTAAGATGGCACTGCTTGTAGATAATGACTTTGAGCTGAGCACTTGCGTTTACTCATTCTGGTTGGGGAGTGGGCTTTGATTTTAAGAATTTGCAAATTCACAACTTCTGCTTGTACTTGATTCGAAGGGAAATCCCTCAGCATAATCCGTGTTTGACTAGATGAGGTGCAGTTTAGTCATGAAAACCTCCATATAAACTTGTTTTAATAGCTAGTATGGGAATGAATGTTCCATTTTGCAGCTCATGAATGGCTACAAAAGCAGACACCGCTTTTCGTCGGGTCTGGATTTCTATACAAATTAAATCTTGGTGAAAGCAGGCAGGTCTTTAATTGTTTCTGAAAATGCAGTTGGATGATTTACGACTGGAGTGACAGCGTATGGCCATTCCAGAACGTTGTGGTAAGAAATGAGTAGGTACCTTTACCTACCCATTACCGTACTTAAAATAAACGTTTCAGCACCTTGATCCAGAAACAGTTTGCTTTGTTGTGAGGGAACACATGCATGTCCAGGTGTCATGGCTGCAGCAAAACCACTAAACAGGTGTTGCTGGACGTGCCCTAATAAGCATTTTGACTCAGTAATTAAAACACGTATGGGTAGTTTATTGGACGTTTTTAAAAGGATAGCGGCATGCTATATACAGTTTGACCCTAAGAGGTTGACCTCATACAAATATTCCTGTCCACATATCAACCTAGCATGAAATTATTTATCATATAAAGATGGTGTGGTGGTGGGGGGAGGTTTTGGGGGAATAGGCGTAACCAGGGTCATGTGACTAATTCAGGGCTCTCATGTACAGCCACATTTATTTTCATTTTTTTTCTAGCTGTAATCACATCTGTGATTGCAATAGTCTCTTATTTGATGTGATCTTACCTGTTCCAGGCAAGATTGCTTTGGGTCCCAACAACAGTGTATCCCAATTGTCAGTTTCCTAATAGTACATAGCACAATAGTACTCTTATGCTGCACATACTGCCCTGCAAATTAGTGTGTTTTACTACTGAATGATGCACAAAAATTACAAAACAAAAAGAAAGGCATTGTAGTTTGTAACTTTGACTTACTCAATAAATTGGAAGAAAGTTGGGGGGTAAATCATAATTCCCCACAAAAGAATCTTTGTGAATAAGGTCCACGGAGCTGTGGATCTCTAGTTACTGCTTACACAATTTGGGCGTGTGAAATATACAATTAAAGTGTGTTCTTAATATGACTTCAAGGCTCACAATGTAGCTGACTGTCTCAGTTCCATTTTCACAATTACAGTATATGTATGATGTGACGTGGAATTAAAGAATGAAACTATTGACGGTATTTTATTGTTTTACCTGTGGATGTCATATCTCAAATTCTATTTTACTCGCATTACCTGTCGCCACTTGTCTTTTTTTCTGCGCAACTCGTGCAGCTCAGCGAGGAAGCAGAATTTGCATTTCTGATGCTGAAACACGATGAGTATTTATATGACAAATATGGTAAAGAAAAACATTTATATTTTTTTCTTCAAAACAATATTGTTAGGTAATTTTTATATTCCTATTGTGACTTCCACAGAACACTACAGATTAGATTTCTATGAGTTATCCAGGTGCTGTACAGTTTTGTGCTGTGCCCATGGGTCCTAATAATGGAAAGTAAATTGCTCAATGCATTATTCCACTTTGTGCATTGAGAGCCCCGTTCAAAAAATTAGTAAATAACACCTTACTTCTCTAAATGACAGAAATCACGAGCAAAGAATATTCAGCCTTACGACAAACCATCAAACTTTGGATGGGCGCTCATGTTGATTCCTCTATTGCTCCCTGGTTAGGTTTGTGCATTAACTGTCAGGATCAGTGTAAATACACATAGGGGGTCATTACAACCCTGGCGTTCCAAGACCACCAGGGCTGTTCTGACGGAAGCACCGCCAACAGGCTGGCGGTGCTTCCCATGGTATCACGACCGAGGCGGAAATGCCATGGTCGCACTGCCGGGACCGGCGGTTTACCGCCACGTTGGTCCCGGCGTGTTTAATCCGCCAGGGCAGCGCTGCTAGCAGCGCTGCCCAGGGGATTACGAGTCCCCCTACCGCCAGCCTTTTCACCGCCAGGAAAAGGCTGGCGGTACGGGGAGTCGCGGGGCCCCCTGACAGGGCCCCGTGCAGCTTTTTACTGTCTGCATAGCAGACAGTGAAAAGAGCGACGTGGCCGCAACACCGCCGTCTCCATTTGGAGCCGGGTCCTGTGTTGCGGCCGAGATCCCAGCTGGGCCGTCGGTGAAACTAGGTTTCCGCCCGCCGGGCCAGCGGGGATCTCCTAATGGCTGCGGCGGGAGTGCAGCTGCATTGGCGGACGCCCGGCGGTCCGATCTTGGCGGGTCGTAATGAGGGCCATAATGTGTCTGTAAAATACTGCACTCTATCCAGAAATACTTACAGCCAGTAATACGGATAAACTAGCTATGTTTCTTAAAGAAATGTTTCCTTCACATCTAAAAGATACAAACAAGTATTAGTAAAGCCAGTAGATCTTGACTACAAGAGGTATTGGCTTCTCAATGTTTTAGCCATGTAACAGCTGTGTCACAGCACCTTTTTATTTCAGGGTAGGAGGCAACATGGAGGAAGGTGGGAACGCAGAGACATCACAGAGGGCAGGTGAGGAGTCAGCACAGAAAATGGAGGGTGTTGGATAAAAAGCATGGTTTCTGCGTCATAGCATTTTTTCTTGTTATGGTGGGCGGGAGAGGGCCACACAGAAAATTGAGGTGGGGAAGTACAGACAATTGAGGGAGGAGAGCAGGTGGCAGCAGCAACATGGACAACGGATAGAGGGAGGGTTTGGGGGGCCAAGCAACACGACAGCCAAAGGAGGGAAGATGGCTGGGGGCACACAATGAAAGTAGGGAGGGTCGGGGAGGCTAACAACACAGACTCATCTCTACTAGTGCTGCTCTCCACTGATGAAGGGCTAAACCCAGAAACACCCATTTAGAGATAACAGCACTACCTGCACCAACTTTGGTGAAAAATGACAGCAACTTTGAAGTAAACATACTGCATTTACCAAGATGCAATGGGGCAAACTGTGCTGGGATGAGAGGCAGTGTGCTCCCCCCGCCTTGCGTTTAACAGACAACAGAAGGAGGGAGGGTGGGTGGATGCACATAACACAGGCAAATGGAGGAGGGAGAGTGAGTGGGAGTAAGTAAAACAGACTTCAAAAGGAAAGGACAGGTGGGGGCAAGCAACACACACAATTGAAGGAAGGAGGGCGGCTCAAAGCAAACAACATGGACAATGGAGGGAGCGAGGCTTGATGTGACAAGCAACACAGACAAAGAAAGGAGGGAGGGCTGTTGGGGCAAGCAACAGAGGCAACAGAAGGAAGGAGAGCGGGTCAGAGCAAACAACATGGACAACAGAAGGAAAGAGGCCTGATGGGGCAAGCAACACAGACAGTGGAAGGAGGGAAGACTGAATGGGCAGGGCAACAAAGACAACAGAAGGAGGGAGAACAGTTGCAGGCAATCAAGCCAAACAAGGCAGGAGGGTGGACCTTGGCAAGCAACAAGAACAATAGAAGGAGGCAGTGTGAGTTGTGATAAGTAGCACAGACCATGGAAGGAGGGATGGTAGAAAGAAAAAGAAGAGGGAGAAGTACACGAACACAAAGAAAGAAGTAGCCCTAAAAAATTACCAGTGGAGAATTACAAGTATTGCATCCGTTGACAAGGGGGGGGGACTAATACATATAGAGGAATGAAGCCTATGGCAGCTGGTCAATAAAAAGCAAGCAAATGAGAGTGACAATAAAGTCAACCAATTGTCGGCAATGGACGGCTTCTAAACCCACTGTTAGAAAACACTATGGCCCACATTACGAGTCTGGCGGGCCGAAGGTAAAGACCGCCATATTAGCCTTCGGCGGGTTGGCTGAAGCCAAACTGCCAAAACGCCATGTATACCGCCAGGGTGGTTGGACCACTGTGCCAGAGGTGAGCTCCTCTGGCCCTGCAGTTGCCCTATTAGGCTAGTACTATGACTCAGCAGACCGCCAGCATTTTTGTGACAGTCATGCACCTGGTGACAGGAATCTCCATTCCTGTCGCTGACAGAGACCCCACACAACCACACACCTACATTCATGCAACCCCACTCACCCACGTATTCGCTTACATACACTCCCACACACTCACACCCAAACACGCACTCAGATACACCCATTTACTCGCACACACGCACACAAAGACACCCATTCATACGCACACATGCACTCAGACACATAAACTTGCAGGCACGCACTCAGACACATAAACTCACATGCACGCAATCAAACTGACACATATTCTCGCATGCACACACTCAAACTCACACATACACTCACAATCACACACTCAAACTGACATCCCTTCTGCATTCACACAAACATACATGCACTCACACACATACACACACAACACCCTTCTTCCCCCTCGGCATACACTCACTCACAAACACACACATAGACACTGCCCCACATTCATACACACACAGACACTAAACACTTTCACACAACCCCCCCGCCTTTCCGACGATCAACCTATCTGCTTCTACGAGGTGGCCATCCGGGAGGGGATTGGTGGGTCCCGGCAATTTCCAGCACCGCACCGCCGTGCAGGAAAACCCTGCGCCATATTATGGATCGTAATACGGCGGGCAGCGTCCTGTTAGCGTGGCGGTGCCGTCAGTGGAAACAGCCTCTATTACGACATCAGCCAGGCCCACGGTGTTGGGTTTCTTCCCGAATTTGGGAGGAAATTGACACAATGTTATGATATGGCGGTCTTCGAAAAGACCGCCGAAGTCGTAATGAGCACCTATGTTTCATCAAGAAAAAAACACACACACATGGGCTTTCTTAAGTGAGACCTAAAAAGTTAAATTCTATCAAACACTGCAGAGTCAGGATGAGTGCCTTGTTCACCTTTACAGACAATAATTTGGCTGAACAGTTGTGCTCTTTTTTTAATGCAAATAAGTACAAATCTGGTAAAGAATGGAGCGAGCAAATTCTAACATTTAATAAAAATATAATGTGATGGTGATCAGTTGGGTTAGATTCCATAAAAGTAAGAAATGCAGTTTAAATGAAAATACATTCCAAACTTGGCAGAAAGGTTCTAGGATATTCGGTACCGACGTGGCTCTTTCGGAGATAATCCAACTCTACTGATGGATCGAGGATGAAGTCATCCTTTGGCGTTAAATGTCTGCTGTATGAGAGATACAGCAGATGTTTTTCAGAACTGGACTCAAATATCATGTGAAGAGCTCAGTTCTAATGGTGAAATCTACAGCAAAACATTTTGAGAACTAATTATCCACTGGATAAAACATTTAGGTGTGCATCAGACAGGTTATGAATGATAATTGTAATATTTGATTATATTAGCTCCACATTATGTTAAACAAATAATACAGCATGTGTTCAATATTTTCGTGTTTCATGTGTTCAACAATTTCTAGTGTTATGTGTGTATACATGTGTACAGGTGCACTACTGCAAGTGCAATGCATTGCTTACTGTAGTTTTCAGATTAATGTCTTTACAATCGTGCACTTATGTGAGGGCTATTGCAATATAATGCATTCAGCAAACTCAGTGATGTTCTCATATGTGTATACATATGTACCAAAATATATTATTGAAAGGAAAATATTTCTACCAAAGAGAAATCACTGTGTATTGATGCATAACCACTATTTTAATATTAACTTCCTGCTAAAAGTAATTTGTTCAATATATTAATATTTTGATTTGCTTGGTGAACATGTAGATCAAACAAATAATAGAAACCGTGCAAAAGAAAATCATGGGAAAAGGTAAATAGATGTACTATGCAATTCTGTAAACTATATGCAAATACTGCTATCACAGGCGTGCCCCATAGAGCCAGATATTTATCTATTTAATACTCCCAACTGGTTGAAAAACAAATAGATGGACAGCATATTTTTTAGCGAACTTAAAGACTGCCTTTGACCATATCAATATATATTTTGATATATATTGCCCTTTGATCAATAAATAGTTCACTAAGCTGGTAAGGGAAATGCTGTATGTGCCACATGTCTAAGTACAAGGCCTTAATAGGTGTGCAACGATTTCCCGTGGTAATTCTTCAGATTTGGACAATAGGTTATTGTGCAATCTTCTACAGTGCTAGAAATGAAATGGTTGAAGGAGAGTCTTACTGCAATACAATTGTGAGACACCATCCAATTATGTGTGATGGGTGCACTTATACATTTGGCACAGTGAAAGCAAGACAACCCCCTACATATCTCCGCTCCACATTTTTCACCTTTTACAGTGTTGCTGCACATTGTGCGTTGTCCCTTCCAGACGTGATCAAAAAATCCAGAATCCTCTAAGGAGAAGAAATTATGGAAATTAAGTGCGAAGGTGTTAGAGATCCTCATTAGTGAGGTGACAAAACTCCAGTGGCAACTTTTTGCGCCCTGTGAGCTTCCTTCCCAGAAAGCTACTCTGTAGAATAATATTCTGAGGATTGTAAATGCTGTGTCATCTACTCGATGCACTCTGAAAGAACTAAAAATTGCTGGTGTGAAATGATGTGGCGCACAAAAGAACGGACCTGGTGGAGAACCATAGAGACGGGAACTGCTCACTGCCACAGAGCAGCAGGAGGCTGCTGTAACCACCCCTGAGTTGGTGTGTGGGCTTGAAGACCCCAGGACACTGCAGACCTAGAGGAAGTGTCAGATGAGAAAAGCATAAATAATGCAGCATGCAACCTCTACCCATGTTCCTTCAAAAACACCTGTCGACAAACAAATATTTATGAGGACATGAGTGTTAACTTCACTGATCAATTTATATTTTCGACTCAGATCATATCAGTTACTGAATTGTATTCCTTCCATTGTTTTTTTCTTTTGTCTTTAGATATTTTTTTCCGAATTTAAGCGATGTTCTAAAACAAATGTATATAAACAATCTATCACTTTCTGTTACTGAAATAAATGCTATCAATATTCACAATATATTTTTAATTGCCCACTATTGATAGGTATTAGATTATATCTATGGCTTGTTGGTGTCCAGTAAAGCTTCTGAATCGCATTGAGGTTCGAACTGTAACTTTATTTAACCACAGTAATGCCTATCATCGAGAATCAGGACACTTGGAAGAAATATTGTTGTTCATTTCTTTTCACTTTTTATTATCAAAAATATTTCAGTTATCTTAAAACTATATCTTTGTTTCCTCACTCAATATGATGCGTTATTACCACACACGTCATTGTTACGTCCCATGATGCATTGCATCATTAATTCCCAAAGCTTTTCAGGCTTTTCCTGTCATCAGGGGAACGTCTACATTGTTCCCTCTCCACTTACAGCATGAGGAGTACACCACAACACGTTACAAGATCAAGATTACTGTGCATTTTGACACAGTTGTAGAATGTGTTTAGTCATGAGGATCACTCACATAAATCAACATGCGACACAAAGAGCACAATAACACAAGTGACCTAGGCAATGCAGGTGTCATGTCGCATCTACAGGCAGTGCATATTTAAATAGTGTTACCCCTGCATTGGTAGCTAACTCTGTTTAATGTGTCATGGCCACTGACCATTTAAACTGTGACCATGTTTGTTTCATAGATGCCATTCAAAATATTACACCTACAAGAAAGTGGTTACTGAAAGATAACATGCGGGGAAGCAGCCCAAACTTCGATGGATGAACAATGACAGGCGTTGTCCACGAAAGCAGAACAACGCTTTCATGAACAACGACCCTGGTTTCCTCAGCCTTAACTATGCATGTCTGAACAACAAACATGCGTGGTTAAGGCAGAGGAAAACAGACTCAGGAGTTGGAGAGGATGTGGTCAGGTAGGTGGGGCTGGGGTAGGGTTGGGGGTAGTTTCAGGGGCAGAGTGGGGTTAGTTTTTAAGGGCGGCAGTCAGGGGTCAGGGTAATTTTAGGTTTTAATGGCAGGGGTTTGGGGTTGGGCTAATTTTAGTTTTTAGAGGTGGGGGTCGGGATAGTTTTAGGTTTTAAGGGTGGGGTGTGGGGCTGAGATAGTTTTAGGGGCAGGGGTTGGGGTTGCAGTAGTTTTAGGTTTTAGTGGCGGGTGGGGGGGTCAGGGTACTTTTAGGTTTTAATGGTGGGAGTGGGGGGGTCGCGGTAGTTTTAGCAGCGAGGGTGGGGGGTTTGGGTTAGTTTATGTTTTAGGGGCATGGTGGGGGGCGGGTAGTTTTAGGTTTTTCATGAGTGGGGTCGCTGTAGTTTTAGGGGCGGGGTGGGGGGTCGGAGTAATTTTAGTTATTAGGGGTGGGGGGGTGGGGTAGTTTTAGGTTGTATGGGTGGGGTGGAGGGTTGGGGTAGTTTTCGGGGCAGGGTGTGGGGTTGGGGTAGTTTAGGTTTTAGAGGCGGTGGTGGGGGTCGCAGTAGTTTTAGGGGTGGGATAATTTTAGTTTTTAGCGGCAGGGTGGGGGTTGTGGTAGTTTTAGGGGTGAGGTTGAGGTCGGGGTAATTTTAGTTTTTAGGGGTGGGTGGGGGGTCGGGTAGTTTTAGGTTTTAGGGGCGGGGTTGGGGGGTCAGGGTAGTTTCAGGGTTTAGAGGAAGGGTTCGGGGTCGAGTAATTTTAGGGGTAGGAGTTAGGGTAGTTTTAGGTTTTAGGGGCGTGTGTGGGGGGTCGCGGTCGTTTTTGGGGTGGGGATGGGGGGTCAAAGGGGTCGCATGCTGGAACCATGCATGCCATTCCACGCATGCCTTTACCAGGAATGCCTTTACAATGAAAAATCGTTGTTAAGGTATTAGTTGTAAAGGCATTAGTGGTAACAAAGCAGTCGTTGTTCCAACCGCGTTGTTCAGGCATGCATGTTTCCAGTATGTGTTGTTCCAATGTATATTTTAACATGCGTGGTTGCACAAGCAATAATGCTGCTAAAATGGCTGGTTGTGTAATCCCTGCTCTGTTATTTGCTGATAACACTTTGCTCATATTGAGAACCCCAATGGGCATTCAATCCATCCTGGATCAATTTGTGGTGCTTTCCAATGACTGTGGGCAAGAGTTAAATCCACAGAAAACTAAATAAATCAGCTATACTCACATAAACTGCAGCACTGTTCCTTGGCTGTGGGTAAGTTAGTGATAAAAAGGGTCCCCAGTTTTGATGATCTGGGGTCAAACTTTTAAGTTCTATATCTTGGTCTTTGCAAATTTCCAAGAGTCAGTTACCTCTTCAACACTCTGCACCATCTGTATTCATTTTTTTTTTTATATCAACAGGTATTCTTATCAGATCTGGAAGCTTATAGAGCAAAGGCCAGGGAGCAGCAATTTATGGTGCTGGTTGATAATCCTGATTTATGGAGTTGTAGCAACATCCTAGGACTTTCTTGAATTGAGGATACATTTTAAAAAGCATTGCTTAATTTGCCACAGAGTTCCCATACATTACCATGGCATCTAAACAGGGGCAAGGAAGGCTTAGCAGGTGTAATTATACTTAGACTACTGCAATACTGGTGCAGAATGTAGGTATACCAAGGAATTGTCTCCTAACAGATCATGTTCACAGGAACTTTTAGTCATGGATTGTGAGTGTGCCACATCGTGATTTAAATATATGAAATGCTCGACAAACAATAGGTCTCCACAAGATGTGGTCCATCATTAGGTATTTAGGTAATCTACTTAAGGCATGTTTTTGGACTTATGCAATGTAGTGGGGGAGGGAGGGTTAAGTCTTTTTATTCAACATTTGCTCAGTGTACAAAAATGTGTACTGTTTTGGATGAATAAATGGAAACATCACAAAGAAAAGGCACAATATTGTTACAATCACAGCTAGTGTCAAACAACAGTATGCGTGGTATGCTTGCATTTCTGATCTAGAACAGATATAGTCTACATTAGATGCACCCTTAGTCCATGAATGCCCCCTAACCTCCAAACAGTGATCAATCATGCTTTCCTGTAAGTGCTCCATTGATTCCAAACTCTCTCATATTTATTCAGACAGCCCCAACTTTGATAGATCACCTGCTTCATTCTCTGGCACCAATCTAAATCATTCTCCCAATCTTGGACACTCAAGGTTCTGTTTGCTCCCCATGCCTATGCAATGTTCCTCTTATCCACCCAAGCTGCCAGCATCAACCAGATCCTTAGATATTTGGTCCACACTTCTCCCTTTATATGTATATGAATCTAGCCTCAAGTGGTATGGATAGACCCGTAACTTGGCCCATAATTTGCATCATCCCTTTCGAGTAATGCTGGATTATGGGACATTCCCAGAATATATTGAAAAGGGACCCCACGATATCACAGCCTCTAGCACACAAATCAGAGTCACATCACCCCAAACAATGCAGAAGTGGTCTATGTAATACTCTGAGCTGTATCAAATGGAAGTGGTCCCTTATTGATACCTCTCTAGGACTCACGAGTGGCTCCACCCAGTGGTCATCTTCCTTAAATCCTATGTCTCCCTCCCAGGTCTCTTGCAGCAACCAAAAAGGGTGAAGGAAATTATTCATTAATGTTCTATAGGTCAGGAAGATGACTTTGTCCAGCATTGGGTTTAAAAGTAGCTGGTCCTCCAACAGAGTCGACTCTGGCAATTGATCTCCGTCCATCGCATGTCCTAACTGCAATGTTCAAACATTTCTGATTCCCCTATCTCGTAGTCCCTCTTCAGGTCCTCAAATATCAGCAGTGTTGTTACTCTCCAAATGTCCCCAAGGTCCTCGATACCTATCAGCTTCTATTTAGGAAAACCTTTCAGGTTCCCTACTTCCCTTAGCTGGTCGCTATCCCAGAGTGGGGGCCTTATTTGTAAGCTTGTCCTCCCATCCCAGAAATCTAGTGACCTCTCTCCACACCCTTACTATTGACTGAGTGTGTCTCAGTAGCAGACCCTCCTGTTTCCTGATATATATGATTGATGGGTATCTGCGGCTTCCTATATCTTCCCTGTTGACCCATTAAGCCAGGTCCTCTATATCCGCGAACACCCAGTCATTAATTATAATCAATTTTACCACCCAGTAGTAGGTGCGCATGTCAGGAACCATCAGTCCACCTTCCAACACCCCTCATTGCAGCATAAAGAGAGAAATACGGAAGCTATCACATCCCACAGGAGTGTGCACAGCTCAATGCTGACTTTGCAAAATAATTTAGTGGTACCTTATGGGAGCATAATTTGAAGGACGTACAGGAGGCGTGGGTGGGCCATTATCTTGAAGAGTACAGCCTGCCCCATCAGGATTACCACATTTGCCCCCAGTGTTCAACATCATTGCAGAGGCACTCCAGCTGAAGAAGCAGATTCCTCCCCAGGAACGCCTCACGATTTTGCATTACATGAATGCCCAGATACTGGACATCGTTCTTCATGACTGGGGCCATGCACCTAGACCATAGTTGATCCCCGGTAATAGAGAGGATAAGGTACTTGTCCCAGTTAATTTGGTATCCAGAATAACCTCCAAAGTGCTGAGAAATATGAAGTATCCTGTCCACTGTGATGCGAGGCTGCGTAGTGTATAATAGGATATCATCAGCACAGAGGGAGATCCATTCCTTGCAGTTCCCGCTTCTTTCGATTCCCCATATGAGAGGGTCCTGAGGAATCCAGGCAGCCAATGGCTCTAATGCCAAAGCAAAAATCATTGGGGATAAAGGGCACTCTTGCCTTGTGTCCTTATGAGGGGTGAAAAAATGGGATAGAGCACCATTTATTCTCACCCTTGCCATAGGGTCCTGATACAGAAGTTTAATCCAGTTACAGAATTGGGGGCCAAATCCTAGCATGGCAGCAAACAGGTATGGCCATTCGGTGCTATGAAATGCCATCCTCACGTCTTAAGGAGATGAGAACAGCATCTTCCTTGTAGGGAGCCCCAGTCATGTGCAAACCCTTAGAGGCACCTCAATATCAATCTAGTACCCCTATGAGGCATAAACCTGTACTGCTCGTGGTGGACCACTGTGGGTATCACTATTTTAAATCTATTAGCAGAGGTCTTTGCTAAGAGCGTCACCTCTATGTTCGGGAGAGATATAGGTCGGTAGGCACTGTAAGCTGCCACCATCTTGGTCTGAGTTTAGCCGCCATAATCATGTGTTGTTTCGTGAGGTATTGGACTTGTTCCTCCAGCTTTTTGGATGTGGGCTATAATGACTGGTTGTGCAATTCAGCAGCCGTGTCTTTCTCCAACATTTTTTAAAAATCAGCCCTCAAAAGAGTTACGTCCACAGTTACAGTGTCTAATTTAGGTTCAAGAGTACTCTTAAGATCGTGGAATACTACCATAATGGCACCAAGGGAGGGCTCTGCTGCCCCTGATGCTTTGGTTCCAGGCTCATCAGACTCCAGAGATTGTTTGATCACAGCTGACTTATCCATCTTATTGGACTGTGTTTGTGTTTGTCCCTTAGGTTTGACCATTGTCACTGAGGAAAGACAGCAAAGTAGATGAGGGGGGGTTTAACTTCCTATGTCGTACTGCAAGTGTCCAGCAGTGCACAGCAGGGCAATGGAGAACCAGTTATTAAACCACCAGGTCTCTGTATATGGACAGGCTGTGGCAGGGACCCATACGCCGTACCATGCAGATCTCGCTCACCCCCCATACTTTTCCATAGGGCACTACCACAGCCATGTGATGACCAAAGGGCTCACACAGAATTATCTGGTCCTGGCCTAGCGATGTGTGTGCAGGCTGAATAAGGGCCCACAAGTTTCAACACTAAGCTAGTGGGCCTACTTCCCATAACCATGTGGGATGGGAATCATCATGTTTGCCGAGTATGGCAAGCATCCAGTCTCTTGTGTCTCCCAAGCCGGGTCCATGCAATCAAGTGCCCAATACTCCAGGGCCAGATAATACAGCCTGCATCAAGAGCAATAAGCCACAGCCTAGAACCAGGCCCTCAAGTCTAGTGTTAATGCCCCTAGTCGATAGCAATGCTTCACTCAGGTCTCCACCAGCCTCCAGACTCGTAGAGTAAGTTCTCTGCTAAGTGGGCCCTGCTCACCCAATATGCGCCTTGTCCCCTCTGCACATGTCTCTGAGTGCGGAGCGTTAGTGCCTGACCTCCTGGTGCATCTTCTTTGTCGAAGAGCCCGTCCTGGTAGCAGTGAAGCAGCCCCTCTCCACCAGAGCCCCACAGCTCCCAGGCGCAGCTCCCTCCTCCTCACCTCTGAAGCAATGCAGCTGGACACAGTGAGCCCTGGAAGGTTGCGGTCCAGTGCCGGTACGGCGGGCCAGCTCAGGATCTGATTTTGGGCTGCAGGCTCTCTCCCCACCGAACTGTTGAGGTGGAGGTGGCGATGCAGGCAATCAGCACTGGAGTCCTTAGGTCTGCTGGGGCTCTGAGCCTATCCTCATTCACCGCCATCCCACTGTAGGATCCTCAGCTCTCTCTCATCTACAGGCCAGGTCCAGAGTGTGTAGCTTATGTCGCAGCACAGGCGCCTCGCCTCTTGATCTCCCGAACTCTGTGTCCCAGGGCAGGTGTAGGCTCAGAATACACCCCTGGGCTCGTCAGACACCAGGGCGTTTTGAGGTATGCACTTTCATGACAGATGTGTGCGGATTTATGGACAAATGTCGAGGGTTAGATTTTGCCTGGATCCAAGCCACCCCCCCATGACATAGAGTCTTGGTATCGTTCTGTGAAAGTAGAGGCATAATTGATAATTTTTCGAATAAGAAAAAATATTTAACATTTTGAGCATTTTTAGATGACATTATTCCGTAATAGACCAAAAATGTATACATAAAATGTAATTTTACCATTAAGAGGTGTTACGAGCAACTGAACTACTTTCAGTTCTTGTCCGATTTTAGATTGTTGCTCAGCCTACTCAGCACAGAATGAAATGGAGGCTCATTAATTTTTTGTTTGCATAGTTTATCCGGTTCAGCAGAAAAAGTGGATGATACCGACATGCCACCTGCTATGTTCAGTAGAAAGAGTCTACGGATATTGAAACCTGATTCGAGATGTTCAGTTGTGTTTATTGTGGCTCGTTTTTTATACACAATTCAACTTCTACCAATAAATTGTTAGCTTGATGTAATGAATAAGTAATTGTCTGTATTTATGGAAACATTGTTAGGGGCTTCTGGTAGATATTTATTTTATCTATTTTATGACATATGTATTTTAAAAATGTTCTATTGCATTACTGTTTTATTTAGAAGTGCCAGTACCAGTAAAAAGTAATGATGTTACTAGAGGATATAGCAAGCATCATGGGTGATGAATTTATTCTCAAAGCTGTTGCCATATCTGTGACTTCCAAATGTATAAACTTGAGATACAAGCTACTATGGTCGCTTCCAGAAGAGAAAGATACAATCCTAAAATTGCACCAGAGGGTCATAGAGTGCTAGACAAATACAGTTAAGATACTGAAGGATGGCTTAGCAGCACGATAGCTGATGTGCTGAAGGTGACGCCACCCATCTCCCCTCTTGGGTCAACTATGCCGATCTTCAGGATCATCATCGACTGTGAGAGATCGTGTCACATGCAATATAAAATTACATTGTTTGCCTTTTTATTTAGTAGACATGAATATCAAAACGGGGATAAAAAGCAGATTATATATATTACAAGTGCAATTCATTACTATAATGTGTCACACTCATGTAGTTCTCTTTAGTAAAGGAGATGTGCATATTTCCTGTCTCTTCATCCGTCAATTCTTTGAGTCTGGGTCAGGGTTGGGAATTGTACTTATGGTGTGTTTGTAAGAATGCACATCATATTAAGATATTCTTTAAGATGCATTTTGCTTCGTAGAGCAAAGTTGTATAATGTGCAACACAGGACAATCATGACACTGACAATCTTGGGGCAGTAAAGACATCTAATTCCCAAGTAGATGTAGACATAAACCCGTATTTGAATACGTCAAAAAAAACATCTAGTGATGACACATATTCTCCTGTGTACTGTGGTAGATTTCACATGCTGGGGTCCTTGGATCTGCAAAGAATGTCTTCATTCATTGCCTCAAAGCGTAACTCTGCTCGTTTATGGCAGGAGACTAAATACAGACCAAACATGTTGTCTTTGATATGTCATCCACTCGTGCTTACATGACCACATATGTCATACATACCTACTAACAGTCCTTGTCAGTGTACACATCTCTTTAGACTTTCACTGATGATATATCTCTTGAATATGCATTAATCATGTGTAGTCCCGGGGTACTATGATTAATCCTTGTTGAAGCAGTATTTGATGTCAAATATTGCCTTTATATTTACCAAGGGTGTCTGTCTGTGGATTCTTAGTGGTTTTGTGGTTTCTTTATCTGTATAGCATGTCAGCATATATGGAACCAACATGATATACATTCATTCACAGGCACCCAGGACTTGTAGAAGGTCGGCAAATGCATGGAAATCTGGTTTGACCTCTTGCTGATTGGGGACTGGTTTAGGGACCAGAGGTACTGGGGTGTGATGGCTACTATTGCCTCCAGCACAGATAGAAGGAATGCAGATAGTGGGCTTTGTGACACCCCCGTCAGTTTGGGACACAAGCTCTGAAAGATAAATGCATAAAGCTGCAGTGTAGCAGGTAATTTAATGTGAGCTGTAATTGTATACCACCTAAAGGTCGGAGGCTTAAGGGATGGTGTAGTGTTGTAAAGGAGCCCTAATATAATATCACTAGTTAGGCAACACTTTTGTTGTACTTCTTCCTCATGATTCCCGAACAGAATCCTCATTGCTTTGAAGGTCTTGTTCCCAGAGCACCTCTCTCCTATGACCATTCCTGTCCAGTTATAGTACTCGTTCTCTTTCTGCACATGGCAATCTCCTATGTGAATTTCCAGGGGCATGTCGGTTGGTTTTTGGTCTCTTTTATACCATAAGAAAATCGCGCACAATGTTTTCTCCCGCTCTTCCTTCTATTTCAACACAGCTCTTTCATGTGATAGTGGACCGATTCAGCCATTCGTGCCTTATTCTTTGTGTTGTACCATGTGAAGTCCTGTGCAACATATTAGTAAATCTTGGCCTTAGGTCTTTGAATTGCTATGTCTGTTCCCTATCTGTTTACTTAAGTTTAAAAAAACAGAAGGATGCTTTATGAAGTGGGATACAATTTTCATCTTTTATTCTTGTTTCATTCATGGAATTCAAATCATTGTAAGGCCTGGTTTTGTTGTGTGCTCGAAGAAATCAGTATATTTGATTGCACAAATACAGAGTTCACTGGTGCTGTGGACAAATATGTTTAGCATGGTCGGGCCTGAGATGTCGGTCACACAACGAGCCAGGATTTGAAACAGTAGCCGGGGAGTGCAAACATATTTCCTTCTTTTTTCAAGTTTAACACAATCCTAAACCACTTGGAACAAAATCTTTGGATGGAAAGTAAATGACCGATGACCCCTTAACATTACATTACTGTTAAATGTAAACCTGAAGGACGATGTTATGATTGTGAAAGTAAACTGCTTTATAATACATTGTAAATAGTGTGGTTGAAACGTTCATCCTCTTCTACCTTTTGACTCTTTGTAGATCGGACTGATGTGAGAAATGAGACATGATCTTTTTCTTTCTAAATCATTTATTTAAACTAGTGAGGTCTCAAATCAAAATAACATCCTCTGCACTACCGATCAGAGCCAATCCTCGAAATAGGTAAGTCCTAACTTCCTCAGGGTAAAGGCCTCACTCCTGTAGGTCGACCAAAAGGTATGGATTCTTCGTCTGTTTTTCTAGTGCAGAGTGAAACGTAAAGTACATTATTGGACCCATGTTCTAACCAGCTTTAAATACAGATTTGAAGACAGAGCCCATTGCTGAGCTGGGTGTAAAGTTCCAGAAAGAATGTGTGGTGTCCCAGGGTCAAGCAGGAAGCATCTTTTAGAAGCTGGGCTGCAAGATCCAGTAGATGGTAGAGTACATTCATGCACCAGCGGGAGGTTAGTACTCAACTACTCACGTCCCTCTGCCTGAAGTAACTGGATCACTAGGGTTAGCCTAACACAATCACACTATGAACTGAAACCATCTTCCAGGCTAATCAGCAAAAGTACAGGCAAACATGCAGGTATAAGGAAGAAATAAAAAACAACTTCTTGGCTCAGATTTACCACGGACTGCATTGCCTGAAATATGTGAAATAATGCTAGTTCCATGTTTGTAGACAGCTGTATGCCAATGAGGTCACCTACTGCACTAGTGCAAGAAATCCTGTTGTAGCATGAAGCTAAGTATGGCGCCACTGCGTAAAAATGAGCATGCGGGGTTGTACATGACATATGAATTTCTATTAACCCTCTAGTACAAATTTATGTGCACTGAGAGCATCCAAGGTCTAGCTACATAAAATCTGTAATTTCTCAGAAATTATACTTTACAACAGGGCATATCATATATTGCCGGCTTGCACATTGTCTAAGCCTAGTTTCATTTGATGCCAGGATTTCATGTAAGTCCAGGTTGCACAACTGTAGTAGATTTGGCTGTGTGTAAAATCCTATGGATGCTTGCCTGGTTTCTGCCCAAATATGGTTTTCTTGAACTCATTATGAAAGGTTTAACAATACAAGATGCAAACCCATTTTGCTGTGCACTTGTGTCACCCTTGCAGCACAAAATATACTTTGCACTGGATAGTTGAGTGACACTGTCATTGCACTGCTTTGCGATGCTTACACTGACTTTGTAAATCTTAGCCCCAAGTCTGTTCTGTAATCAATAGAATTTTGCAAATGACAGTTACCAAATTCCTCTCGGTCTATCCATATCACTTCGTGCATAATGAATCACGAGTTCATACATTTATTGAGTTTAACCGAGAATTTGATGGAAATCCCTATGATCTCATGAAAAGTAATTAATAGCTATATTAAACCTTTTGAATAAACAATTAGAAAAATAATTGATCCACACCCAGTTATGTTCCGCCTCAATAGAAAGGGTTAACATTACACCTTGTGTGGATTATATATACGTTTTTTGTTATGAATTATACTAAAATGCTTATAATTTAAACTCGTTTTTCTAAGACTAATGCTCTCCTATCAGCATTAAGAAAATACATAGGCACAGGTTTAAGAGGCCCTAGCGTCTCCTTGCTCCGCTTTAGCGCAAATTTTTATGACACTAATGTGGCACAACAAGACCAAATTCACCGCGTCATAATTACAAAGTGGCGGAATGCATGCATTGCACCACTTTGTGACCCCTTGTACCACAGGCATAATGTATGCAAGCGGAGAGGTCCCCCGTTGGGGGTCCGCAAAAATGTAGTGGAATCTAAAAGGTTCCACTGCACCATTGTTAGTGACTATTTTTAACGCCTGCACAGAGCATTGTTTCAATGGGCCCCTATGTACTCTGCAGGATTAGCGCCAACACTTTGGCACTAATCCTGCACAGTACATCAATAGCATAAAAAATGTTGACGCTATTGCCCCTACCCTGCGCCATGGTGTGCCCTTTATTAAATATGGCGCACACATGTGGTGGTAGGGGGGCGTTAGGGGTCACAAGAAAAGTGGTGCTGCATTGGATGCAGGACCACTTTTCTTAAATTCGGGACTTAGGGCCAGATGTACCAAAGGATTTTACCCATTCTGTGTCTATGGGAAAATGCTTTAGTACATATGGCCCTTAGTGTTTCCATCACTACACAAGTAGATAGAGGTGCATCCATGCAGGCAACATATAGTGACCGTTAAAAAGGGTGTTTAGATCTGTCTGATCTACCCATTTCCATTTTGCTGCTCTATAATTGATGCTACTTAGACTTAACCTCTGTCTTTGATTGTAAACAATGAATGTTCTCATGTCTTCTCAAATTCGGCCAATGACAGTCCATGTTTTCTCTCTGTTAGTGTAGATAATCAAGTCCTTCTTTTGGCTTCCACCTTGTACACTTTGATGTATGCAGATATCTTTGATATTCCATCTTCGTTTTCTTGCTCAATACATACAAATGTAAGTCTTTGCAACTACTTTCATTGATTTTTTATAAAGATCGACACTTCCTTTTGATGGTCTTGCCCTTTGCTTGCCACCAGGGAGTATTCTGCGGGTGATGCTGTGGCGTACTTTAATATTTCACAGTAATAACACGCTATGTAGTCCGGTGTTAATACATAGCTAAACATATTGATAACTGCACACATTTTTCGATTGGAATGTAAACTTAGTCCCAAGAAAGAAGAAATAAACCAGATAAGTACCCAGTACTAAAGATCCAGGACAGTACACTAATTGAGTTATTTACCAAACCTCACCAGACATATTTGTTGCTTTGCAGCACGTGAACTTAATACCAATTAGAATGGAGAAAGAAAACAAAAATTATGATATTGACAAACACAATAAAAAGTACTGGAGGATTAAAAAATTGTAAATAAAGGGGAGTACAAAAAAGAAAAGCCTATTGAAAGGAAGGAAAAATGTTGACGCATAAATGTTTCTTTGAGTAAAGTGAATTAAGGAAAAACAGAGAGTATTCTCAGTAGAAGCAGTTTTTAAAGAATGTTGTGCCAAAAGTGGAGAAAATTAAAGATTACACCCACAAGGTAAGGATAAGTGGTCATTGTCCAGATGTTACCGGATGTTGGCAGGGCAGGGGGGAACAGAGGAAATAAAATGCGGGAGTGGTCAAAAGAGGGCAGGGTCTGGCATAAATTAGAAAGTGTCCTTCTAAAATGAGGGCATAGCTTCTAGTGCACACGGACCACGTGGCATTAATATGTAACAACTAAAGTCAATGCGAGCGCTCCCTCCGAAAACTGAGGATCAATTATGTTATGATGGATGGGAAAATTAAACATGGAAGAATTAAGCTGCTCGCACAGAACCCTGGCAAATCTCAACATAATGCACTTTAGATAGATTTTTCAATAAAATGTGAACCAAAATTTACTTTCCCCCTTTCTGATTAAACTGTTTTTATGAACTTTGTCGGAGGAAATGTATTCTTTCAGGCTGATGCCTGGAAACGCGGGTTTGTTTAAAGAAGCCCCTCACAAAAAAACCTGACCTTTCATGTTTATTGGATTTAAATGGAACGGAAGAAGGCCTCCTCTAATTGAATCAACGTGTGCCTCACCACGTGGGCAACGTATCACTGTCCTGCACACGTTCTATGCATTCGCGTATGAGCACACATACAAACAAATCAAAATCTGTTTTATTGCATCCTAAGCAGCACATTTAAAGCTGTGCACAAGAATACAGGCGAAGGCCATAGTTGCAAATTTCTAATTACTTTCCATAGACCAGCGACGTATGGAAATGATGCATTTGGATCAGCCCTGCAATGGTGTTAAAAAATATAGAACACGAAACGTTCTTACGCGGGGCGTTTATGATGTGTGTCAAATATTTATGTGAGGATGTTCAATTGTTTGTCCTGCAGCAGACATATCCCTGACCCTGATATTAAAATTATGGAAATTAAAAAAAAATCCTAGAGGTAATCTGATGGCTGGAAAGTTTCCTTTTATTATTGTTCATGGTTTTTTTTACCCAATGGTTTAATGAACTTTTGCCAATTTGATACTGCCAGTCTCTTGCTATTTAATTTTTTTCTTGATAAGGTTTTGTTTTCTTATGTAGCTGTCTAACTGCATTTTGATGCATTCTTTCAAGGGTTGTCTGGGAGCTAAACTCAGGCCTGGAATAAAAAAAAAATCATACCACCCCACTACTGTGCAGACTAAGGGTATCATTAGGAGTCTGGCGTTGGTCAACTGACCGCCAGACTCGCGGTGGCAGTCGGACTGCTGCCAATACGGTGGTCCGAGTGCCACATTATGACCGCAGTGGTTGTGCCTTAGTCAGACCACCTGCACCGCCAGGATTAGTCTTCCTGTCGGTCTGGTGGTCGTGGCGGTCCTAATCCGCTACGGCAGCGCTGCCCTGGGGATTACAACCCCTTTCTGTGCCAGCGATTTCATGGTGGTAACACCACTATGAAAAGGCTGGTGGAGACGGGGTGCAGAGGGCCCCAGAGGGGCCCCTGCACTGCCCATGCACCTGGCATGGGCAGTGCAGGGGCATCCCTCGACAGCACCATTGGAATGGTCACTGTCTGCCTTGCAGAGAGTGAACATTGCGACGGGTGCTGGTGAACCCTGCACACTACAGCATTGCCGCTGGCTCTATTATGAGCTGGAGACAATGCAGTAGGCCTTTTCCTGATGGGCCAGCAGGCGGAAACTGAGGTTCCGCCCGCTGACACAGTGGGAAACTCTTAATGGGCCCGGCGGGGAGGTTGCCACACTGGCGGTAACCTACTGTCAGAACTTCAGTGGATGGGTTTTTCCATCCACCGAAGTTATAATGAGGCCCTAGGTGTGGTAAGAGTCAGATTATCTCAAGGATGATTTATGGAGGCAAATTATATAAATCTTCAGGAAAAGTATGTGCCTGATTTACAAGGAGTTAGTTGTAAGTATAAGTAACCCACCCAGTACAGTCAGGGTCCACTTGCCACTTCTAAATTTGTCACTCCAGGAGAATATCTCTTTCAGCTAGGGTTGTTCCTGTAGCCACACATAAGGTCAGCCAATTGATGCTTTGAGTCCAGTTCTTAGAACTGGGACAAACTGGAGTAGGTCCATTCTTCAGATCTCAACGCAGCCAGGAGGCTTCTTTCTCTCTCGTCTAGTCTTTGCAGGTCCAAATGCATTCTGAGGATATGAGAGTGAGTCGCTTCTATTGAACAGTACACTGGGCAGTGGATGGGGAGGACTCCTGGCCTCTCCCTGACTAATGAGTGAAATATTTAAAAGGCATAATTTCCTCTTTTTCAGCACTTCCTGTTTACCTTACTGCAAACTATCCCACAGTGAACCATTCCCAGTGAAAGCCAACATGACAGAACTTTTTTCCCCCAGCAGCAGCTGTGGGTCACCCAGGGGGCATTTAAGGTAATGAATGAGGAGGGGTGGGGTAACTCGCATAATTCCATCTAGCATAATCATGTGGAATTGCCTAAAATTTCAATATCATTTTGCAGAATTACATGAAAAGAGTAATTATTAATTTAGCACTATTTTCTTAGCGCAAAAATACCCCCCATGCCCAAAATGGATCTGAAAGATGCATTTTGTGCAAAGAAATAGTGTTAAGTGCTACAGAAAATGTAATGTTTATAGCAAGGACGAGCATCCGGCTGTGCTCACTAAATGTGCACTTGTGGTATGGTTTTCCTCCAACTTACTCCTGGCATTTAGCGCTAATTTCATAGTACAAAAGGCACCCTCACATTCAAAATGAATGTGAGGATGCATTTTATACTAAGAAATTAGCGCTAAATGCAACAGTAAATGAAGAGCAGCTTGAGCAGTCAGTCACTCTCGCTAAGTGTGCTCTTTTGGCCGGATTTTCCTCCCAAATTACTCTTCATTATGCAAGCAGGCGTAATCACATTATTATTGGTAATTTGTCAATGTATCGTCAAAGAGAAACCCAGAATTACTGAAAAACTGCTTTTATTTCTGTGGGGTAATTGCAATTACTCCCAGGCCTCTTAATGAGCAGTGCCCCTCCCTCACCAAACTATTACTGGAACCAAATTCTCTCCCTCTATGTGTGGAACTAAGATCGCTAGAGTGAACCTTGGGCTCAAAAGGCTCCTCTTCCCAGGTCTCACTTTCCTTTCCTATACATGGCAGGCCTCATCCTGGTCCCTTTCAAGTAAGTGAAGTTTCTGAACCCTCCCAAATGACCCATTATGAGATGAGCTGAACAGCATACCTCACACCCATCCTGCCAAGAGGCTCACACTATTGTCTCTGCTCTGGGTGCAGTTTCACACCACAATAGGGTGTGAAGATCTGGCAGGGAGGGCAGCTGCAGGCGAGGTTAAGGGCAGTTAACCCTGGAGTTTTAGGCAGAAAAGCTGTACATTTGAAAATGTTATTTTTCCTGTATATTTTTCATTCCACCTTACCATCGTTTTGGATTTTAAATGACTGTTAAAAACTGCGGTTGAAAAAACTCTGTAGCATTTTCCAAACCAAAGTTACAAAAACAGTGCTTTAATTGTAGTCAAGCCTTTCTCATGGACAGCTTCACATGACCTATATAGTGAAAGGTTTTTTGGGGAGTAGTTGCTATAGGAACATGCGAGTTTCAAATTCTTACATGTTCAATTTTTCAATACTAGGCACCCTAATTGTTGGATGTAAGTTGGACATGACTTACGTAATATTTAAAGTATTTTTTTCCTGTCAAAAAAGTTATTTAGACATGTATGCCTGCAGGTTTAAAAGCAGTCATTCACATGTAGACCTGAATCCATGATTTTGTTGTCAGTCTAGTGGATGTCACAGTATGTGAAGCAGTCCACAGGTTATATTTGATATTTTCAATGAAATCCACCCAATTATAACAAGTCTTTAGCAACATACATTCAGACCCCAAGCTGGCAATATGATGCCCCTATTAATGCCAGCAATAAGGGTGATAACCTGCGTATTTTGGACATTATTGACTTTTGCGTGCTAACTCTACATAATGTGAATGATTGGATGTTGTTTTGATATTCATACAAAGAGAAGTTTGTGAAATAATTTGGAAGTTGAATTCAAACTTTAGAATAGCTCAGCTCATACACCAGCTGAAATACATTTTATTAAAGGTTTGAAAAGAGAGTGAATCCCTCAAATGTTGTCTTTTCTAGGAATGCTAAATTGAGTATCCCAGTAACAACTATAATTACAGAGATACCATAGCTGAGGTTTTCTACAATATATAAATATCAAGTTACAACACATTTCATATTTTGATTAGAAATGCACCCATTTACTTGCATGCATGTAGTGTGGTTAGTTTTACGTATTCATTGTGCTTTAGCTTCAGGCTTTAGGCCTTTGTGCATTTTGCCCTGAATATATTTTATTCATTTGCTAATAGCTTAGAGCCTCTGTGCACTTTGCTCTACATGCTTTTTATTAGGCTTCGTACTGTTATTTTTCAAATAGCCAGTTCTACGGTGTTGTTTTTTATTCATATCACACTGTTTTGCCTACTTCAGCACTGGAGTTCTCCATAACATATTTACTCTGTGCTTCAGTCAAGGATACAGTCTGGTACATTGCCGATAGACGTGGTAAGAGTTTAGACTCGGCATTCCTGCGTAGGGACATTTTGTGATCACGCTGACATGTTAGTTATAAAATCACTTCCTTGTCCCAGTACACGCAAGAGGGAGATTCCGACCAGGGAACCACAACTTGACGTTGACTGCCTCGTTGCAGATGCTGAACCAAGATCACAGGTCTTTGCTCAGGTATGAGGGCTGATATCCCCATAGTGATTCTAATAGGCAAACTAGAAGCTTAACATGCTGTGCTCTAGATAGAACAAGCAGAGGGAGAGTAGAAACTGTTTGACAATATGATAGCTTTGTTTTTATGTTTTACTCTCCTGGTAACTATCACAATCCTACTGTGTTGTATCGTTCTGGTTATTGCGGCTCACGCCTTAATATCTAAAATACAATCGTTTTATTAAAACATTATATAAAACTTATACTGTCTTTGTCATTTGTATATGAGATCATATTGGAAATAAGAGAGTTGGTTTGGATCTGAGTAACCACGACTTCCCTGAGAAGTTCCGAAGATGTCATGCGCTCGGCTGCCAAATCATTCCTTCCACAGGGGAGAAATGAGGCACTGCTAGTTAGCCGGAGCAAAAACCGGATTTAGGGTGACAGAGTTCTTTACACGTGGGTCAGACTCAGTCCCCCACACCGTTATCGATCCTGCTACCTAGAAATCCAGTAGTCTCATTTAGAATAATGAGAGCCCACGCGACAAGAATATTGCATACAAAAACATCACCTGACATAAATATTGTGTCATAAGTATTTGTTACAAAAATATAACAATAAGTGTAGATGTTCTATTAATGACCCCCAAAATGCTGCTACATTTGTAAACTATGATATTCTGGTACCATACTGCACTAGGCAGCCTAGGGTGTGGGGGTGCAAATGGTTAAGCAAGTCTATGGCTAAAACTAGATGATTACAAAAATTGACAATTGGGACCACCGAGAGGTATGCTTCAGATTTCCTTAAATTATGTTTGTCTCCCACTTAAGTGGAGTGGGCTGAGATTAAAGATTGATTCTCATTAAGTGTAAGGTCATTCAAAGAGCAGTTAAGGCAAAAAACATTTAAGGTCTAACTCTACCTAACAAAAGTTATTTTTATTAGGTAACATCCTCAAAAGAATATTGAGGAAAAATAATGCAGGAGAAAAACGAGTGTAACTATTCCATCTAATGTTAATGTGAAAAACCATTAACATGTGTTCCTAAGTAAACAAATCCAAGTCTGTGGGCAAAAGATAAAATCAGACAAAGGGACACATTTATCATTAGGTCAGCTGCTCCCCCCCCCCATGCCACCCTCAACTAGCCTGGTTAGCTGAGGTCGTGGTCTCCAATCCCCTGGCAAACAAGCAGCCTTTAAATCATAGATCTCAAAGGTTTCAGTGCATCTTCCAGTGCGGTAGACACACTGCAGGTAAAGAAGACTGAGAAGGCAAACAACAAATTACACCGTCATAACATGGATGGAATGTTCTCTTTGCACATTGGGGGCCAATGTTTGTTTTCTCTCCCTGGTCCATCATGGCTTGTATGGTGGTCTCGGGAAGTGACTTTCAGTGATCGTCTCATCACTTTAAATAAAGTGGGACACCTGTCACTGTGTCCTAGCTGTTTAGTAGTCGGCAGACAATCAGTTCTTATCTTTCAGTCATCAGATCTGGCTGAAGAATCATCAGTGACATGGTGGTTTTCTTCACAGTAAATAAACGGTTTGGAGGAACAGGAGAAATGCAGATATACATCGACAATACTCTTCTGCCAAACTTGAAATGACCCCTTAAGTGTCTATTTTGGTATTTAAGGAATGTCTTTTTTAAAAACCTATCAAACTTACAATTGCATGAGCTGGTAGTTTGAACTTGCAAAATAAAGTTATCTCCAAACACAACCATGACAGATATCTCATCCGCCGAAATATAAATCCTGATATTCTATGGGATTTAGATTTCGGCGGACATGGTATCTGGCACCGTTGTGACAGAGTAACCTCTCCACCAAACTCAAAATCAGGCACTTGGGGCCAGATGTAGCAAAATAACATTTTGCGACTTGCAAATAGCGAGTCATTGCGACTCGCTGTTTGCAAGTCGCAAAATGTTATGCAGAACGGTGTCTCAGACACCGTCTGCAAGTCGGTATGGGGTCGCAATGACCCACCTCATGAATATTCATGAGGTGGGTCGCAAATTGCGGCCCCATACCGACTATGGGCACTCGCAAACATGGAGGCCTGCTGTAGTCAGCAGACCTCCATGTTCGTGACTGCTTTAAATAAAGCAGTTTTTTTTTTTTTTAAGTGTAGCCCGTTTTCCTTAAAGGAAAACGAGCTGCACTTAAAAAGAAAACCGAAACCTTTAGTTTCGGTATTTTTTCAGGGCAGGGAGTGGTCCCTTGGACCACTCCCTGCCCTGAAAAAATGTTTTTGGGTCCAGTCACAAACTGGAAGGGGTCCCATGGGGACCCCTTCCAATTTGCGAGTGGGTTACCATCCACTTGAAGTGGATGGTAACTGCAACACCATTTGCGACCGCATATGCGGTCGCAAATGGTATTGCATACCACTAGGAATCGCAAATAGGAAGGGAACACCCCTTCCTATTTGCGATTCTGAAATGCATTTTGCGAGTCGGTCCGACTCGCAGAATGCATTTCTGCATAGGAAAATGTGATTTGCAACTCGCAAACGGCAGTTTTTGCCGTTTGCGAGTTGCAATTCCTTTCCTACATCTGGCCCTTAGTTACTTTCATTGAGTGAACTCTTTAAATGTTGAACTTATTCAAACGATTCTTCCAAGAGTGACTCCACAAGGTCAGATAACCATTTTGGATTGTTTTAGTAAAAAGAACTCCGATAACACAAAAGTAAGTGGAAGGTGTACCATGATGCCAATGCTTGATAGATGGTCCTACAATGCTTTGGGTTGCACTGAGTCTCATTTAGTTCTTTTCCTACATCTTTTAATGAGCTTATCTTACTCACACATATATGATGCCTGCATGATCAAGGTTGCCTTTGATACAACAGACAGAATTTTATGGTGAAGGATTGCAAGGCATGAAGTCATCCTAGCCGGAGTAGGGTGCTGTAACAAGTCATAGTGGGCACTTATTCATCAAAAAGATGTGAGCATTTGGTGGTATCAAATACCACTCAGGAATCTGCATTTACGACTCTGCAATGTTTTATAACTGCAAAATAGGCAGAAATAGTCACACAGATGTCTGTCAAGTAGAGAAGCTACTACACACGAGATTAAAACCCACCAGGGTGGTGATACAGTATATTCAGATTTATTTTCTCTCACAAATCAGCAATTGTCTTAAGGTTCCACACCACTAAAAGGTTCAGTCAGACCCAGAAAAACACTAGGAGTCTGATTACAAATCGGATGACGTGGTATCACAGGGTGGGTTGCCATTGTACCTGATCACAACTTGCCTATTTTTCTTTCCCCCCAGTTTTCAGGAGTGCGGGAATACAGGGCCTGATTTCACAGATCAGTCATTACAATCAGTAAAAATCGCATTATACTTTGTCCGATTAGGCATCAAAGCACAGTAGCCCTGATTTTTTCAGCTCTCCCCTTTGACAGAACACGTATTTCCTTCCCTTCCACTATTCTTCCTACACCCCACCCTGTACCCTTCTCTAGACAGAAGCTCCCGATCACACTTACCACGTCTCAGAGCATATGGTAAGCATGAGCATTAATACCCTTGGAAATGTTTACTCTTAAATCATTAACAGGACCTAGATAAGTGTGCACTGAGTTGCTTTTGTGTGCTCTCTAAGCCTTAAGAGAGTCAGTGAGAAACGATCTGTAAGCAAAGTTTGCTCCCATTTTCCTGCAAATTGAACCCTGCTTTATCTAGCGTGAGTTGCCATCTAGAAACTGCAGCCTCACACCAGTGCTTTAAATGGGCCGGTACTCTCCGGTACTGAGTACCGGCACTTTTTTATTTTGAGAGGTAGAGTACCGGCATATCTCAAGAAAAACGTAATACTTTTAATTGGAGAGTACCGGCACTTCTCAGAAACAAGCAGGTACTCTATTACAGAGTACCTGCACTTCTATTTTTCCATTTAAAGCACTGATACAAACTCTAAGATGTAGGCGAAAACAGATTTGTCTAACAATACCGCTGCCTCGTTGAATATATCACCATTTCAAAAATATCCGTTGCGGTGTGCCGAAGTAAAGGAAGGGACTCGAATGAGGAATGTAGGTATTAAGGAAAACACGTTTTTGTAAGTTCACATGGTTCCTCGCCTACATGATTCGTGGGGAGAGCTCTTGCTGGGCAATTTCTCAAGGTGTGATGAACTCTGGCCTTTTCCAGGACAGCTGACCTGCATATGCTATAATCTATAGGTACCTTTCAGGGACCACCTAGGCAGGACCAGCCAGCTGTAGCTATTTTGTTTGGTTTTCTGACGATTAGCTGATTTTTAGTAGCAATTTAAAACCTCTTAACAAATACAGCATATTGTAATTGCATGTACAGTATATAGCTGGTACTACCCCTGACAAGGCGTTGAACTGCTTTCCAGCAGGTAGCACACTGCTCCAGAATCCAAGGTTAGTCCAATAGAGTTAGAAATACAACACCAATGTAATATGCAATTCTAAATCTAATGGAAATTGCAAATCTCAAGTAATGATTTAAATGATAATTGCTACCATAAGAAAATTACAAGTATAGTGAATTATTTAACAGGGATTAGTTTAGATACATTCATCTGTAGGCAGTGCCTAATTTCTAAAAGGGTAAGTGCCGAATCCCAAAATTGTGCTCAGAAGCTCGCAGCCGGGTATAATATACTGAGGCTGCATATAAAATCCTAGTCCTCAAAAAGGAGTGCAGCACCTGCAACTACCTGGTCAAATTAAGCAGTACCTGTAAGAGCTCTGCATATCAAGCCAGTCGTAAATTAGTTACTTCAGATTACAACTGGGGTGAAAAGGAATTTCCCTTCTGTCATCTTTTTAAAAGCAGTTCTCTGTTGTACAGAATCAATATGCCTGTTTCTACTAGGCATGTTATGCATTGGAATATTGTATTAAAACATATCCCTCGTGCACACATCATCTGGGGAATGTCTCGCATCTTCTATCAGAGTGCTGTGTCTTTGTGGAAAGGTTTAGTATTTTTAAAAGATGCACATGAGCAGCAAGCAGGGCATGCACGCCTCTGTCACAAGTAAATTCCAAAATTAGGATGCACATATTTTAAAGGCTCTTAACAAGATAGTCTTTCCTTACACAGTTATCATTTTTCGGATCATCAGTGGTGATAATGTTAGTATTGCTGTTTATTGTTAGTCTGTGTTATGGTAAAATCATTCTTCCATCTCCATTGGCATTGCATGATGAGGTCAAGCTTCTACACATCTTAATTTCAATCCCATCATAACAAAAAACAAGAGCGTCTACAAACCTTGCTTGACATTAAAAGTGACATCTTTTGTTACATAAACCTAGCCATACATAAATATGTCCAGTTGACATGATAGTTAAGAAAGCTCTACAAAACTTACTTTAAACAACAACCAAAATCAAACACAAATACATAAAAATAAAATAGAGTATCTTTACAACAATAAAAATAGTTTGAAAACCAAATAAAACAAAACCAGCATTGTGAATAAAAAATGAAGTTTAGAAATATCCTAAAATCAGTGTAAAGTAAAAAGATCCAGCAACCATTAGGCATGTAATGGTATTAACATTCAGATTTTCCATTGCTCAGGTTCAAAGAGTTGTCAAATTAACCCTAAATGTTCATCAATTTACAGGAACAGCCAGTGATTTTGTGGAGTTAGTTTGGCAATCTGCTAGTTCACCGCATGGTGACGTCATTGAACTTGATTAATCTTCCTACTAAAAATAGGAGCTCGACCGTATTGTTCAGTCTACTATCTTTAATTCTGTGTAGCTTGTATACTTATTGTTCAGTCTACTCAATGCCACTGTGTGAAGATTGTATACTACTGTCTATTTGCATTCATTTTCACTTCCGTTTTTCAATTCTGATCATATTATGAATTATTTACTTTTCTGATCTCGTTAATACTCGGATTTTGGCAATACATTGTCAAGTCAGTTTACGCTAACCCATCATAACCATGGGGCACTCCCTGCTCTACTTAATGCTACAGGTTCAGTTAAACCTCAAATATTAGAGTTTTTGCTTTGTATGAGAAATGGGTGCATCGATTACCTGTCTAAAACAGGTGTCACGCATTAACTAAAAAGTCTTTCATTTCTGGAAAATGAGACCTCCTCCACTCTAGGAGGGGGCACTTGGCACAAAAGTGTGCATACACCCACTAAAAGAGAATGTGCCTGCTATGTAACCTGTGGGGCACAGCGACCAATATGGCAACCCATGCTGCATTGCTGGGAGTGAAGGGGTAATTCCCCCTGCTTGGCACACTACAAGCATCGTTACATACCCCTCGGTAACAACTTGTCTCTTATACACTGTATTGGTAAGTCACTGCTTGTCGTAGAAAGACAAGATGCGTGATTATTATCGAAAACCTCAGGGGCTATCATCATGAGCAGTTGTACTGGTCAGAAACAGTGAGCAGATTGCCTTTCTCTTGGTTTCTGAGCTGTGGTTCCTGAAGTTCATGTATTAACTCGGAGAAATTCTGAGTTTCAATTAGGAGCTTTAGACACCAAGGGCCATATTTATCAAAGTTTTGCATCACCCTTGTGCCACATGAGGTAACACAAGGATGACACAAAACTAAGATGAGAATTAGAAAGCCAACCAAGCCCATGTTGTGTGGTCCTGCGCGGCTTGGTAAATCTGGAGTAATCCAAGGCAGTGTAGATCACTATTTTGCATTACTCTGCTCCAGGGAGACGTTCCATGGATGGAGCATGGGTGTTACCAAGCATCCACTCATGAATTCTGAAGCATTCCCAGATTTACAAATGCTGGTAGACCTGGGAATGTGTTAGAATCCTATGCCTTCCCAGGGGAGGCATAACAAAGAGAGAAATATTTGTATTCCTCCTTATTTTTTCTTCTTTGTGCTTGTGTTGAGTTCTACAGCACACACAGAAAGAGGAAAAAGGCTCAAAGGATTCTATTGTGCAGGAAGGTGTGCCTTCCTGCACAAAAACAATTTTGCCTGCGTTAGCGCTAGGCAGCAGTTTGTGCACCAGCGCAGGCAGAGAACAGGAATGCACCATATCTTGGTAGATATGGTGCATTCCAGCTCTCTCCCTTTCATATGCTCAAAACAGCAAGGTGTCTTGCTGTGTTGTATGAAATAATGATAAATGTGACCCCAAATGCTTAATCAGCACACAGTGGTGACTGATCCAATTTAAAAGTAGTTTGGCGGGTGGGGGGGGGGCACAGGGGGAACACGAGGGGGGAGTTTAATAATTAAAAAAGAAAATCTTACCTGGTGCTGCTAGTCGTCTCACTCGCCGCTCCCTGGTTACAGCAGTCCCAACAGCTTCAGAGACTCCCTGTGCAATCCCCATGCTGCTATCATACTATTACCAAGAATGAGAGCAGCACAGGATTGGCCTGTGTGGGCTGGTTTACCGTTCGCTCAGGCACAAGGAATCTGTGCTGTTTCACCAACCGGGCTGTCAAATACAGCTGGGTTGGTGAAATTTAAGTGTGCATGTCTGGCCAGCCTAAGATGGCCGGTGGGTATATGTCGGAACCATGACTTCTTCAAGCACCCATGGCTCAACAACGAGGTCGGAACAACGACCTCGTTCTTTCACTAATGCCTTTACTACAAATGCGTTTATAACGATTTTTCATTGTAAACGCAATCCTGGTAAAGGCATTAGTGATCAGCATGCACGGTTCCAGCATGTTTCCCCTCTAACCCCCACCCACAAAAATTACCGCGACCCCCATCCCCACAACTACCCCAAAAGTACCACAACCCAACCCCCTCCCCTAAAACCTAAACAACCCCAACCCAACCCAACCCACCCCTTAAACCTAAACACCCCAACCCACCCCTTAAACCTAAACCCTGTCCCCCCTCCCCACCCCCCTAAACAAAACAGCCCCAGTCCCAGCCCAACTTACCTCACCCTTCACCGCCTCAACTCCAACTCCCTTCTTCTGTACCTTAACCACACATGTACGTGGTTCAGACATGCGTGGTTAAGGTACGAAAAACAGGAAGTCGTGGAAAACGAAAGCATTCTTTTGCTTTCGTTTTTCACGACTTCGTGGTTTTGGAGTCGTTGTTCCGGGTGTTTCCCACGGCGGCCAAACTGACATGCGCATTTAAGTGCACTCCACTCCACTCAACTCTTCCCACCCACTCCATTGGCCTAGCCCCACCCCTCCCTGCACACACTGGCTCAGCCAGCAGCTGAAAAATAAAATACTAATAACTTATAATTTTATTTTTCAACTGCTGACTATGATCTAATGGGGCAATGCTTCTCTGTCATTGTGGAGGAGCCGCAGCTCTCAGCACAACTGTTTGTGATTCAGTCCCAGCACTTTCACTTTAAGGCAAACAGAAAAGAGAGGTGGCTGGAGGGCACTTAGCACCTCTTGGAGTGGTGCCTTCATTACTCATCGCTATCTCTGCTAAACTAGCTGAGATGCACATGGCACCCTAGCACGACCCTTGGCAGCAATTGTGTTCTGCTTATTTGAAGATTATTTCCGCCTCTTGAGGCGGCACGCAAAGTCTTGCAGTTTGCATTCCAGCTTCATAGCAAGCCCCAGAAACCTGCCTCAGAGCGACTGCGAGAAGCTGAAGCTGGAATGCCTTGGCAAGAATGCTAATAACATTCACTGGCCCCGGATCCACTCCCCTCAACCTCTTTGTTCTGCTGCCAGCTGTTTTGTCGATTTGAGTCTCCTTGCACAGTGTTATGAGATGAAACGCGCTCACTTAGATGCGGGGATAACTCCAACCTATTACTGCTTTGAGCAGTTGGCTATCGGGGCCAGTGTTGAATGGACTGGTCATTCGCAAGATGGACAAAAAAGGCGGGAGTGCTTATTGCATGTAGAACTTGTGAATGCTTTGTGGGCATGCACATATGTCTGACAGAGATACCACTGTGAAAGACTGCCCGTGTAGCGACGGAAGACTTTCCCAGAAAGACTATCATGGTGTCCCTAATATGAAAGGAAACATTGCCCAGCGTTTGTGGCAGGCATTTACAATGGAACAAACCCTTACGAATCAGGCCTGGTTCTAGAGGGGGCCAAGGCCCTCACAAAAGAGCCCCCTACCCCACCCAAGGGCTATACACAAGTGATAGTCACCGTGTTCTTTCTTGTAATGTTTTATGTTGACTCTGCCTTGGCCTTAAACTGTCTAATAATTTAAGGGATATTAAACAATGAGTGGGCCTTGTTGCCGGTGTGAAAGCAGCAGTGATATCAGCTGCTGAGGTTACTGATTCATAGGTAAACGAAAAGCAGGGATATTCTGAGACACCCCCACAATAGCTAAAGAGACAAACTTATCTCACAAGCTACTGACATGACAAAACCAGTGACATAACAGAAACAGTCTGGAAAGGATTTTGCCTTTATAATAAATGTAAATTAAAATGTACATACAATCAACCAGTGTAAATTAGTCGCGGTTTGGTTTTACTCTTCTACTTTAAGGCAACTGCTAACTTGCTGTACAGTACTAAAAATAAGTTAATTAGTAATACCTTGTTTTTATATGTAGCAATAAACAGTACACTTTTTGCATTTCAATGTGATGTAAAATGAACAGATGTCACTATTACCCATTGTGTGGCCCTTCATTTACCCACTTTGGAAGCATGAAAGGCTGAGTCAATGATTTTGTATAGCACTATTATGTGCTTCATTACAGTGTCCTTGAGGGACAACTTTTAAGCATTGTAGTCTGCACATATAATACTGTAGCTCCTGATTAATTAGATAAGTGAGCAGTGATTAAGCGAAGCTACACGGAACATAATAGGGTGTTACCTTTCTCGTCTGCTTAGTCAAGGGCACTTGCATGCAGTGTTTATGATCCGTTGACTTGGTACATGTTAAGTTGAATCCTATATATATGATGATGTGTGTATGCCATTCAAATTTGCATTTGTTTTTTGAATCTACAGTCTTTGGTTTAGATATACATTCTTTAGTAAAACTAACCAGTCCTAGGTTCTGCTGTACACTGTTTGTTCAAATATACATTGATTACAATGAATGTACAATGTTTATCCAAACATACATACATTTTTATAAGGATCAGTTTCATGTGCTCCAGATTGTTAATGAAGTGGACTTTGTACAAGCTTCTTGAAGGAAGTCGTGTTCATTTAGTTAAGCAAGGTAAGCTTGTCCCACTCTGTCATTTTCCCAGTGGTCTTCAGGCTCGGGGGCTGCTTCCCTAGAAAGGAGTTCTTCCATGACCAAACTATAAAAGTACCATGGCCTTATTATAGTGGTTGCCTCCTACAGTGTGGGGCTGGGTTGGTCATTTCTGCCAGAGCTGATTTTTGTTTTCAGTCTGACCCTGGGATTGTAACTGAACTTGCATTTGTAATACTGCTGTGGAGTACCGACTACACATTGTTAAGATACTCATTATATTAATTATATTAACATTAGCTTTTTCTGTGACCACTCAGAATATACATTAGTCTTGAACACATTAAGAGTGTTTTTCAGAAATAGAAAACATAGTTTTATCCACTTTAAAGTTTACATTGGTCATGTAGATTATATGTGGATGTCAGGTTTTGTGAAATTTGATAGAAACAGATTTCAGGAACGTGTGCTTTAAGGTAATTCATTTAATTGAAACTTGAATGCATATCCAACTGGTGTACTGACACTTGGATAACCCCTCTAACAGTGTCATCTTAAAATTGTGAACAAATGGGGGTTCAAGTCCTTACTAAATGATGGCAGATCTCTGTTTAAGCACAGAGAGGTGGCATGAGTTCCACAAACCACTCCTTTATAACCGAAGTAGCAGCCACCTAACCAGTAGCATCCAAAATGACATTCAGGTATATCTAGTTGGTAGACCTAAGAGTCCATGTGGATAATAGAAATAAATCCTTCTGAAGATACCTTGGTACAGCCTCATTGTTGGCTTTATGAATCATTCAAAAGACTGTGAAGATTATCTGTGTAGCTTTGCAAGATTGGTCAATACCAAATCTGTTATTGTCAGACCTAATAGCAGTTGAGTGGACATGTTTTGGAGAGTGTAAATTTTATTAATCAAAGATTTGCACAGCACCCAGTTTAAATGGCATTTCCATAATCTAACTTGGTTGAGGTAGTCACTTGAATAACAAGGCTTTTGCCATCAATAGGGAGGTATGGGATATTTCTTGTCACCATTCTCAGGATGAGAGAACATGTAGTCTCTAATTTCTTTATAATTGGCAACTTGTGATGCACCCATCGTATATTATAAAGAGAAGACTTCAGACCTCGAGTATTATAAGTTATTACATTTGAGTTTTTATGTCACAATGCCTGCTGCCAAAGCCAGCAGCCAAAATGAAAAGCAGCACTATAGATCACAGAGCTTCATTGAAGCCGCTCAAAAACAGAACATTGCTGTTCTTTCTTCTTCTCTATTTTAATAGCTTACAACTTCAAGCAGAGTGAATAGATTCATTTGTTTGTGCTCCTTAGATGCAGAGAAGCTTAAAATGTCCCCATGTTTCCACACATTTTGAGTTACCACAGTGTTTATTTAAAAAACAAAGCTGATTTGTATTGAACTGTGTCTCGTATCTGTTTGCAACAAATATCTAACAGGTTGTTGCATTAAATTTTTATTCTTTATGTTTGCAAACATGCTCGCTCTTTCATATGAAGAAGCCATGCACCAATGTTTTAAGTGGTTTGTGGTAAAGGTGATGGTGTGACTGAATATGATATGTGGCGTGTAATAGCAGGTTTATGATCTTCCATCCAGTTCTGGAATACTTTATACTTATCATTGATGGGGAAAATAGCACTCATAAAAATGGTGGTGTTGCTGTGCTGTTTATATGTTGTGTAGGGCGCCTTCTACGAGCTCCCAGGGAATGTGTTACCGGAGTTGGACAAGCTATTGATGGAACTCCTTTGGCAGAGAAAGAGGTGTAGGGTGGGACAAGGGAGGCATGGAGGTCCCAGACCTAGAATTGTACTATATGGCTGCCCAACTGCAGCATGACGTACATTGTCTGGAAGAGCAGGATTCCCAGATGGACACCAATTAGGAAAGTTACTGATGTGCGGCCCCTAACAGCTCCCACACTTGATTTGTTTGATGGGAAGGATATGAGTAAGAGCAGTAAGGCAGGTACTAAAAAGGGCACCCTATGCCTTGAATCTGAATATGTGACTGATATCCCCCTTTATGTGGATCACTCAATTAATGGCAGTTGACAAATGGTAAGTAGGGGATTGCATAATGTTATCCCATCTATACCCAGAGAGATGATTCGTTACCCTACAGAAGGCACATGTGACTTTTAATCTAGGCGCAGGGAAGTTCCTACTATATGCTAAAGTGACAGCCACAGCACAGCAAGTGTGGCCAACATTCCTGGAGACACCCACTCACTTATACTGAGCATTTCACTCAGGCAGACAGGTAAAGCCACTGCACATAGAGCACACATGGCAACAACTTAGTTATGACCCCATTTCCCCGCAGGACTGGATCAAGGTACATGCGGTGGTCCGAAGAATGGCAGTGAGCACTAGGTTCAAACAGTTAAGGTACAATACAATTCACATGACCTACTTCTCCCCAAAGCGACTAGACTTCATATACCACTCTGGGAAGCAACAATGCACTAGGTTCAAGCCAAGGTGGCAGACTTCATACATATGGTCTGGTTATGTCTGATGATGGTAGCCTATTGGCTGGAAATTTTGGCACAGCTGAAGAGGGCAACAGGATGGGACGTACCAGAAATGTTTTAAGAAATGCTTGTTAGGGCTTCTCCTCAAGAACCTGAAAAAGAAGCTCAGTAGGCACTATACAATTTTAGGCCTCATAGTAGTGAAGAGGCATATAGCAATTCACTGGTTGAGCCCCCATCCTCCAAAGACAGAAGCTTGGGAGGAAGATCTGGTGAAATGGGTGGGGACGGAGGAGGATCATTTGAGGAGAACAAGGAAGGATGAGAAAGCACAGGACATTCTGATGGCATGGGCTGCAATGATGCAGCCTCTGCTCGAGCGCACAAATTCAAGCAAAGGAAACACAGAACCAGAGTGAGAAGGAGGGGAGTGAAACACCTAAACGCTGAGAGTATTTGTATTTTCAATACATGGCAAACGGGTACCTAGGACTTCTATGATCCTGAATGGATAAACTATTGAGGACAATTCTGGAATTGCACATTGTACTTTCCATAGAAGCTATGGGGTGAGTTAGAGGGAGAGAAGAAGGAGTGTTTGGGCCAGTTTGGTTGTTTAGATTTTCTGTTATAGATTTTCTAATATATCCAGGACACATCAAGGTTTATAATTCTCTGATGTAGGTGATTGAGATTGTGATTGTAAGTGAATTGATAAACTGATGCCTGTCAATGTTTAAGCAAATGTCAATAAAGAACTATGATAAAAAAGGTGATGATGTTACCATGTATTAAATGGGATAAAGTACCACCGGCATACATAAGGACATTGCAAGTCACCAAGCAGTTTCATAACCATATAAAGGAACGAGGACAATTACTTTTCATATCATTATTATGTACGGCAGACGGTACTTTATCTTTTTTTATAACATCTTCTAACTTTATTGTTGATTAAAATCTGTACTTCACATTGCTAATGTAATTTCCAAAAAATATGGAAAGTATATAGCTCATACACTTATCACAATTCCTGTGAAACTTGTTTAGAAACAGTTGCAGAAAAGACATTATGTTTAGGATTCAAAACTTTAAAAAACATTTTTTCATAAATTGTTAGTTATGGTACCATAGAACCCCATATTTCACAGGCCTAACACTGCAGTAACAATGGGACATGTTTATGCCTAGTGGGCACTGGTGCAGATAATGACTAGAGCCCATGGCTTGTGCTCAGTACCTTGTATGCAGTCCCCATTGGAAATGGCTTGAGGCTGTGCCTAATGGACTCTGGACATGGTCTGTACCCATGCAAGGTGGCGAATACCCCTCGTTGCAGTACAAATTAGGCCCTGGGTACAGAACATGGTCAGTAGTCCTCTATATAAGACTCAATATTAGAAATATATGTAACTTTCTTGACTTGTCAAAATCACACACTTAAGAGCCTAACACAGCACATGTTATAAAACCCCCTATTTTGTTTTTGCCTGCTCCGCCGTGTATCTTCATGCACCCCAACATCGTGCTTTTTCTTGGTCCATTGAGGACTAGAATTCTGGAAATGAGCCTGTTGAGGCTACATTTACAGTGCACACACCTACTAATATATAATCCTCCAGTCAAAATTAAACCACTCATAGTGCAGTTATGAGTATCACAATTACCATTTCATGGGCATTTCCATTATGTGGAAAAGTCAAAACAAACATTGGCAAAGCCAATATGTCTCATCTATGTAAGAGCTATTGGCTTTGCCAATGTGTTTTAGCCATGTTGTAGATCAGCATAGTTTCTGTGCAGCATGACGAAAAGTTAATAAAAGCGCTATAAAATTTGTTAAAAATGCGAGATGATGCAGGAAGGTAAATAGCTTATACAATATATATATAACTTTTAACTATACTGCAGAGCAACCACCCTACTCTGCAAAATGTGTTCTGGATGATAGGGTGTGTTATGCGTGAACCAGGTGTCTTTGTGAGTGACTAAAATATTATGCCCTGCACTTTCATAATCAGGTGTAAGCTGCCTAATGTGGCCATCATCATACAATATTCAGTGGAGGAAACAAAAAAAAACAGTAATTATATGTAAAAATCACATCAATGTATTTAATCTTTACTCCAATCTTTTCAGAAATAATGATATTAGTATATAACATTCCCATTGTAGAGATCAAAGAGACGTGTAGTGGAAACCTTAATAAAAAAGCTATTGAATTTTTTTTTTAAAGTTCCCATTTTACTTTTTTTACAGTTTATTACGATTCCTAAATTGTAATAAATGAGAAGTAGCAAGAAGTAGGAAATAAAGTACTGCAGTTTAATTTCAAGTTTATCGTTTACCTCAGAACATCAACTAAATCCTCTTCCAGAATGGACCTCTCTTATGCTAGTGCCAACGAGATAGATGTTTTGTCGACATATTCTCTCTCTAAAGTAGCTGGAGTACAGCACCAGGGTCAGCACAATATGGTTTGCTTGCAAATGCTGCAATCCAATCGGCTGCTTCAGATTCAAAACTATAATTGGTCAGCTATATGACCCAAGGCATAATGCTCTAATTCAAACTGTGGGAACTGACAACAGCTGGGATTTTTTTTGAAGTTTTATGTTGCACAAACTCGACAAAAAGGTATTGGAGCCCTTTAGATGATCAGCAGTTACATTACCGAAGGACACAATCATTCTTTGGTAGGCGCGAGGAGATTAAGTGATTTGCTCAGAATCACAGGATGTTGAGCCAACGTTGTGACTTGACCCTGGTTCCTCAACTCCAAAGGTGGCACCCCTGGCCATTGTGCCACATTCATAGACCAGTATAAGAGAAGGATCAGTCATGGTCTCTGCAGTGTTTTCTGTGCCGCTACTGCCCCTTTGCCACTGATTCCTGTAGTGCAGAGAGTTGGTGTCTTTTTACATTAGTGCCATCATCTAAATTTACATTTATCAGCTGTAACATTGGTGCAGGCTGGGAGGAGTACCCGAATCCAGTGACTAAACACGTTGTTGCCACTTTAAATTTTAACATGCAAATGGTACGCACACCGCTTTACTCTTGCAACAATTGAGTTTCTGAGTGTTAAATTACTACTTGCAATTTTAGGTATTCATAGTTTTATTGTGTTAATTCATTTTGTTTTGTGTTGTTATTGATTCAAGCCTATATTGGACAATTTCAGAAATAAATAGTTAATTGAAAACAGAGATAGCACCAAAAGCTAGTGTGATTTATTCTTCCAGGTCTCATATCTTAATTAGTTCCAAGCTAACGCTTGCATAAGTTAAGTTCCAGTAAGCTCTGTACTATTGGTTAAAGTCCAGGACCAGTTATAATGAATTATGCTTGACACGGGACAGTTGAAAGACAGCTGTGCAGACCCTCTAATTTAGTTTGAGAGCAGGTATATATAGGTGCGGTGTTCTTGCAGGGTGCATTCCGTGCAAGGAACCACAGCCGATATCTATGAGAGCTCAGCTGAAATGTGTTCTTTTCGATGTCGGCGTGGAAGAGTCACCAAGGTTTGTGTAATACCTGGGATCCTTTGGAAAACATATTAGTGGCCTATCTTTGGAGCCTGTTTTTCAAAGACAGCAGAAGGGCAGGGTGATAAAACAGGACTGTAAGGGGGTGCAAAGGTTACATAACGAAATGGTACATAATGCCAACACTGCTCATTTGCAGTTAGTATGTGTAAGTTAAGCTCTGTATAGCAGTTGTGCCATGACACTGGTTGATAAAGATTCTTACCTCCAGATCCATCCTGTACTTAGCAACATCTAGAAGGTCCTTGCATGTTATTTTGTTTTGCGATTATGGATCAAAGTGAAAGTGTTTTGTAGGTATTAGGCTCAAATGCAGTGTTTGCAAACTGAGCTGGTGTGCCTAAAAAAAGCAATATTTGACCAACACAGACAAAGCAGTAAAAATAAATAAAACAAATGCTGTGGAGGAAGCAGCAGGCAGGGGAGTGTGAGTGAGTTAAAATAGTTCCTCAATCACGTCGGGAGCAGTGGGATAAGCATAGATTCATTTGAATCAATCTGTGATTGGTCCCTGCTCCACAGAGTACAGCGGACATGACCTGTCACCTATACTGTCCAGTTAAGGAGGCTGGTAAACGGGGTCTGGCAAGGATTTCTATAAACCAAACAGTGACGTATCCCATGATTAAGAACAGGCTGTGTGGCTTAATTCCATTGAAAGAAGCAATCGCTGTAAAATTGCACTGGCAGGTGGCCAGGTTAAATCGGGCAGCAACTCAATTTCCTGTGATTCTGAGTAAATCACCTAATTGCCCTGGCTTAAATAAAAAAAATAAAAAAAAAAGTAACAATGTTTAATGTGCCTCCATGCTTACATAAAAATACATGAATGTAACGTAACTCTAGCTGATGTTAAGCACTCCAATACCTTCGGATCAAGTTCGGTCTACACTGGAAAGAAGCACCAGGAACAAGTAAGAGTGGGAGGGGGAAAAACAAAATAGTATCTTAATCATACTGCAAGCAGCGGACAGCCACTAATTAAGTTTAATTAATTTGTATTTTGTCTGTGCTCCACTGACAGAATGGAACTGACACAACGGCCTGTGATGTCCAATTAAAAAGCTGCAAAGAACAGTGAAGATGGAGCAAACCAATGGCAAATAAGGGAGAGCTCCAAGCCTTTTACTGTACACAATACCCCTTGCAGCAATAGCACATGCGTGCTGGTAGGTGAGCCCTAAACAAAGTTATGCCAATATGGTGATGTGTTCGGAAGCACGCCCCTGCCTAATCTCATTGTTTTAAGAAGACGTGGCTGAGTGATAACACTTTCCAGCAGTTGCTAGAAACAAACAAAACTGATGTTAATAAGTCTTGACAAAGCAAATAGGTCCCAGATTTTAAAAAGGAGAGTACAGAATTATTGGCTTTGCTAATGTTTGTTTGAAATGGCTGAAAATAAATAACAAAAAAACATACATGCAATATCTTGTGGCTGTGCAGTGGCAACACAACACAATCACATGCCTTAGGTGGACATTTCTGAAAGCATCTCCCTAAAGAAAACATTCAAAGTGATGCCACAAAGCATGTCATGTGCACCTCACTGTGGTCACATTTGATTTGTTTTCTTAGAATACACTCAACAAAAGCTGCTGGTGCATGTGTATTCGTTGCAATGAACCAGATGCCATTTTTAAATTCATTTTTATTTAAATTTACCATTGGAAGATGGTCAACACTGAATTTCATACAGTGAATTGAAAAAAAAAGCTGCTTGTGGGCTCCAAAAATAGCAAGTAGCTCATTATCATTGGAAAGCTGCCAGGCCCTTGCCAAAACATCTCAATTAAAAACAAAAATGGATAGGGAAGGGGAGGGGCAGAGGCAGCAACAACAAGTGGATGTGCAGGTCCTGTGAGCTTGAACATAGAGCATAAGGGCTGGGATTAGGGACCCATTGGAACAATGGCAAAGTGCAGAGGGGGCAAGGTTTGGGGGAATAAATATAGAGCAGATATGCAGGAAAGAAATGATGATCCAAAATGCAAGGGAGCAGGAACCAGATGTGAAGACAGAAGGAAAGACATGCACTCCAACAGAGTGCTGAAACTGAAAGAAAAATGAGTTTCCTGATGTCAGCAGTGGAAAGACTCTAGTCAACCACCCAGAACTGTGATAAGATTAAATGCTCCAGAAACAGGACAAAAGAAGAATAAGGAGGGAAATGAGTCAGACACAAAAGACGTCCAATCAAGGACGAGGAGCTGACCCAAAGCCCACTCTATATACATACTTTAATGTTTTGGAGACAATAAATATTAGCCTCTATTCAAAAGACCAAGAGGTGGGTAGGGGCAACCGGGTCACAACTGTGGGGGTTGAGGCTTTTACCACTGCTATCCCTGGATGTACCCTACTATGGATCTGAAAACTGGGCCATGTATACCTTTTCCATACTTGCCTCCAAGTAGTGAGCAGTCACAGGCCTCTCAGGGAGATTAGTGTGTGGGTTACTGAGATGTAATAATAAAAACCTCCCACCAGTCGTACTATAACAATCAATGTCCAGCCCAGTACTTTATAAAAAAAAAGCATATACTTTATTACGTTATTACACAGAAAACATAAAATTACACTACACACTCAATAATGCACAGTCACCTGCTTTAGGGGTGCAAGTCTTTGTGCTTTAGGGGTCTGCCCTGTCTGTACATGTCTCCAGTGGATCCTCCTTCTACTACTAGGTTCTTCCTTACCTGATCCAGAGCATAATGTGGGTCTGTGGGTGCAGACAATCCTGGCTGTAGTGGATAGAGAGCAGACAAAAGAAGCCTTGGCGTCCCAGACTGATTTGCTGATTAAGGCCCATATTCTGTGGTTCACATTTGATAAGAGGTTGCAGAGATCTTGGAGAGTATATTCACTTCCTCTTCCCACTCCTTTTGACGCTTATTGAATCACTAAGGTTACTAGTGCTCTAATTGTGTCAGAAAGGGGCTCTCCATGTCCCACCAGATCCTAAAATATGATTACTAAGGAATTGACATATATTAAAAGAACGAAGCAAAATGGTTGCTACAGGTTTTTCTGGGGTCCCCACAGGCAATGTGGTCCAGTGTACATACACACAGTGAAGAGTGTCTAAACTCGTTGTTTCTAATACATTCCGTTTCCTTCAACAAGCCACCTTGTCAGTTCCGGTGTGTTTTAACTACATGAATTTGAAGTAAAAAAGCTCCGGTACAGATAATATATCTAGCTGTATGGTACTAATGCATTCTAAGACCATTTGCACAAACCTGTGGCACATAAAAGCAGACTTCTTAGCTTTGCCAGTGATTGTGCTAAAAATATTTTTAGACGTGTTCAAAGTGTAATTCTTTGCTTGCCAATTTTTCTGAAGTTCTCAATTTTTGCCTTTTACGTAGTTTTTAAAGTTCGCAGGTTTTCATTTACCTTCACCTTGGTGGCTTGTGTCTATGCAGTGAGCTAGTTTTTAGGCTAAGAGAAGTTTGGAAAGCCAAATAGAACCCGCTAGCTACCATGTTTGTCACATAATTCCATGGTGGAAGTTGTATGCAAGGTGTTTCTCATTACGTTAACTTTTTTTAGAGTTTGGCTTTGTGCAATGGCATTGCTTTGGAGAAGAGCACTCATTGCTTCCTTGAAAGTATAATCTATGTCGACCATTTTTTGCGTTAAAAAAGCAAACAACCTAAAAGTAGCTGTTTTCAAATAAATATTGTGAATTGAAACATTGTCTCAAATGTTCATGTACACTGATTCAATCTTTTCCTTGCTGCCTGGGAGCAACTGACTCTTGTTAAGCACATTTTATTGATAAAGAAGGGAGGTGAAAGTAAGACACGAGTAGTAGCAACTGGTGACTTTTCAAAATGGTGCCGCACAAAAGTTGGGGGCCAAATTTTGAAAGAAAAAGAGTCAAATAGTGCACTTTAAGCTAATTTTGTCAACATTATTATTGAAAAAGCAATTAGAAGCTAGAACATATTTAGGATGCCATGACAACTGAGTTGCCTCTCCGTTCATTTATGGCACTATTGTAAGGAGCATGGTGGAATGCTTCTAGTAAAGTATGACTGCACCCCAGTAAACATTGTCTAGGGACATTGTGCTTGACTAAGCCTGGCTTGTATTTTTATTTGTAACAAATCTAACAAAATAAAAACATCAGTGGAGAGTGTAATGACCCGACAGCCACCATGAAAGCAGTACTGTAAAAAAACACTTCCTTCCGTAATAAATAAGCCATACAGTCTCGGCATCGTGGCTTTTATTGAAAAAAAGGTTGCTAATCGCAATACGTCATCTCCCAAATACATTCCTTAACTATTTCTCACAATGAAACATCAGGTTATCAATGTTGTTGCGTACAAAAATATAAAAGCCAGCAGTTGTAAGCAATAGAAATGTTAACTAAGTTGAAAATAATAATAAAAACTGATGAAAAAGAAAACAATGGAGGTGGCCGAAGGCACCAGTAACAACCCAGCCCATTAAATCCTTGGGAGTGGATGCGTAGGGCAGTGGATGGCTGACTGAATGCCTGCAGATATACGCACCCACTTATTTTGGACTCCCCTGGCATTTTGAAGAACATTGTGGGTTGTGGGAGATGAATGTAATTAGCCTTTCTGCCTGAGGCCAAGTGGAACCTACTGCCAGGATCCTGTCCATTCCCCCTTAATGCCATACAGCTGCCCTCCTTAAAGTTTAGCTTGTGAGTGTTCCCTTATTAGGAAAGCTGGTAAAACTCCCTAGTAATAATTTGCCAGTGTTTTGCTTTTGTTGATGGAATGTGCTGCAATATTTCTGTTTCCTCTTGTATGGATTCCTTTTCTCTCGCCTACAGGACAACATGGATGGGTAACAGCACCCAGGCTGGAGTGCTAAAATTAACATTTGCACATCAGGTGTGTTGCACAGTGCTGTGCTAGTGTGTGGACATTGGATAGTATATTGATCCAGGCTGACATACTTCACAACACAACACATACAGTGCACAGTATTAGTGTTTACATAGAATAACCAACAACATTCTGCATGTGGAGTATAGTGCACATATTAAAAGTTGCACAATTGATCTGTTTAAGGCACACTACTGTTATCATCACGGGGAATGCATGGTACAGTTCTGGTGATAATGTGTGCTGAATGGGATTGTTAGAAATGGGGTATTTGGTTGGCTGTCAGGTTGCCTCCTGTCCAAGCAAGGACCCTCACTCTTGTCAGGGCAAAGGAGAAACATACCTGGTTAACCCGCACTCACCCCTTTGGTAGCTTGGTACGAGCAGAAAGGCTTAACCCAGTGTAAAGTATTTGTACCAACATATATAGTAATGCAGTGAAAACAATACAGAATGGACACCACACCAATTTAGAAGAATAGACAATATTTATCTAAATCAAACAAGACCAAAACAACAAAAATCCAACATACACAAGTCAAGATATGACTTTTAAAAAGAATATGAGTCTTACTCCATAAAAAACAATGGAAACGTTGGTTTTACACAAAGTACCTGGTTTGCATTAAAAGTAAAGCCGCACTGGCAAGTGTGCATGAGAAAAGTCAGCAATGCATCATTTCCTTACTCCCAAGGGAGGCCTTGTGTCGTTTTCTTCTCCGGTCCGGTCGGCAATGCATCATTTTTCTCCCTTGCAAGAGAGTGGTGCATCGATTTCCGGACAGGGCACCTCAGATCCGTGCAGGCTCACAATCATTTTGACACCCAGTGACGATGTGTGAGAAATCCTGTCGCACGGTATAAGAAAACTGCACTGCATCGGGTTTGTGTCATTCTCAGCAGCCGCAAGCGGGTGTTGCACCATTTCTCCATCTGCGATGCATCAATTTCCCAGCCGCGGTGCAAGTGGGGCATCGATTTCAGGCACAAAGTGGGTGGTGCGTCGTTTTTCAGCCACGTTGCAGGTGTTGGGTCGAAAATTTCCCCGCACAGTGTTCTGTGCATGGATTTCAGTCCTTATTCTGCCAACTTCACCTTTCAAGGGCCCAGGGACTGGATGGGGCACTACTTGGCAGGGCAGGAGTCACAGCAGAGAGTCCAGGTGCAGGCAGAAGAAGTCTTTGATGGACCCTGAGACATCAAAACAAGAGGCAAGCTCAGTTCAAGCACTCAGAGATTCTCCTCAAGCAGGAATGTACAACAAAGTCCAGTCTTTGTCCCCTTTCACAGGCAGAAGCCCAACAAAGCACAGTCACAGGGAGGGACAGCACTTCTCCTCAGCTCTTCTCCTTAGCAGAGGTTCTCTTGGTTCTAGAAGTAATCTAAAGTCTGGGGTTTTGGGTCCAATACTTATACCCCTTTCTGCGTTTGAAGCTGGCAAACTTCAAAGGAAAGTCTCAGTTATTTACGGGATCCTGCCTTGCCCAGGCCAGGCCCCAGACATGGGGATTGGAGACTGCATTGTGTGAGGGCAGGCACAGCCCATTCAGGTGTAAGTGACCTCTACTCCCTCCACTCTAGCTCAGATGGCTCATCAGGATATGCAGGCTACACCCCAGCTCCCTTTGTGTCACTGTCTAGAGGAGATTCACAAACAACCCAACTGTCAGTCTGACCCAGACAGGGAATCCACAAATAGGCAGAGTCACAGAATGGTTAAGCAAGAAAATGCCTACTTTCTAAAAGTGGCATTTTCAAACTAACAATTTAAAAACCAACTTCACTAACAGATGTATTTTTAAATTGTGAGTTCAGAGACCCTAAATTCCAATTTCTATCTGCTCTCAAAGGGAAACTGCACTTTAAGAATATGTAAAGGCAGCCCCTATGTTAACCTATGAGAGAGATAGGCCTTGCAACAGTGAAAAACTAATTTGGCATTATTTCACTGTTGGGACATGTAAAATACATCATGTCCCACCTTTAACATACACTGCACCCTGCCCATCGGGCTACTTAGGGCCTACCTTTGGGGTGCTTTACATGTATGAAAAGAGAAGGTTTGGGCATGGCAAGTGTGTGCACTTATCATATTGAATTGGCAGTTTAAACCTGCACACAGACACTGCAATGGCACGCCTGAGTCATGTTTACAGGGCTACGCATGTGGGTGGCCTAGCAGGGATCTTATGTTAATCTATGCTGCAGTATTCATAACTGCACACTCTCTAGCTTCCCACACCGTATCACACCCCTTATGTGCCCTGGGATTTGTTTCAGAAAAAAACATGTTTTGACTTTTTGGGTGTTTATTACTGCAGTCTCCAGGGCTGTACATAGTTTTGCAGTCATTTTTACTTGTGATCCTCAGCGACAGCCCCTTTTTGGGATGAGGGATTGTCTCTTCTTTTCATCCTTACTTCCCCAGCTGTCAACCCCCATTTTACCCTCAATATTTCCTCTAATTTTCAAACCCAAAGTTGCCTTGTGGGAGTAAAACCTGTTCTGACCCTCTTTGATCTAACGCTCTGTTGTGTTTTCATATATGACTGGGGCAGAGTCCATCCTCAAGCCCCTACTTTCAGAGAATATTTTAACATTTAGTCTGCTTTGTCCTCAGCATTTTAGACCGTTCAACTCTAAGTTTTAGATGGCAATTCATACAAGATACACTGTGTATTTCAAGAGAATGTACCTACTTTTTCTTAACACGGAGTAAGCGATTAGGGACTCAACACTGTGACCAAGAAACAGAACTTGGCCAATCATTGTAAGGCTTAAAAAGAAAGCCACACAGTGATTGGCCATGTTCTTTGTTACTCCCACCCCTATGCTGCCATCTGATCATGGGATTGCTGTGAACAGATCAAATCTGAGTGTTGCTCTCATGCTACTTTCGTAGTAAACAGCATGAGAACAACGCATGGATTGGTGGGAACAGGTGAACCAATTGCTTCAATGAAGACCAAGGGAGCTGCACTGTGTCCCCCGGCTCCTTAACAGTGCTGGCGGAGGAGCACTAAAGTGTGCATGTCTGGTTGGACACCCTAGGAAACCTGTCCAATCACATATGTGCACTTAATGTAACACCTGCTGCCTGCCAATCTTCAGGTTTGGCCACACCATGCCCAGATGTCTACACACAATATCGGCTGTACTGTGTCACTCTGCATGATTTCAATTTATACAAGCATTTGCAATGCAGTGGGTCTCGCGTTTTCTGGAGTTAAAGCTATTAGTGTTGTAAACTCCTAACCGGACTTTTCTTGTACACATAAACTGAAAATGAAAAGTCAAAGAGTTTCACATAAGCGAGCCAATGGCAACCATGAGCACAAAGGGCACACAAAAGGAAACAGAAGTTCGCTCACAGTGAAACATTTTGGCAAAAGTGCAACCATCCATGTAACCGGCAAAAGTGCAAATATCCATGTAACAGGGTCGATGTCATGCAAAGCGCTCGACTACTGCCCAGTGAGATCACGCTGCCTATGAAATAAAGAGGAAAAAGTAGCCCAGAAACGAAATGGAAAACATAGAGCCTCGTATGTTTTCAGTAGTTGACCGGTGCTCTCGAGGCAGGCTAAACACCAGAAAAGACATAACATATGCATCCCTTACACTAATTAAATCAAGTTAATTTTAAAAGGCAAGTCCACGAAACAACCAAACTGATGGGTGGGACATGGGGGTGGCTAAAAGCCCACAGAGACATTACACCAGGGACATAGCACTGTGTGCGCTCAACCCAAAAAATCAATATTTTTTTTTAATTAATGGTGGAAGTGGGGGGTGATTCTCCCATGACCTAATGAAGAAACCATTGCTTGGGATGAGTAATGTAACTGTTTTCAGATCTGGCTTGACAACACAGCTATCTGCCTGTACTTTTGCTGGTACTTACTAAAATACATGAACAGTGTGCTTGAGAGGAATAAGCTTGCCTTTTGCTCTTTGTTGTTTTGTGTGTCTTTTGGCCCTCTCTGGAGTGCTTGGATTGCAATGTTTAAGGACTATTTCACATATGAAAAGTAAAATCAGTGACATTTTATGTCACATTCAGTTTTTGATCTCCGACAAGCATTCTACACAGAAAACAATCAATGTTTATTTTCTCACTGACATTTGTATACATTAGTTAGGGCTTAAGTGTGAACTCGACCTTATTAACTTTTGCAGTTCAAGATGGCTGCAATATGACCACTCCAAAGTCTTCCGATATCAATAACAAAGTAGTGATATAAAATGACTTTGGACCGCCATCCTTGGATCCAGATGCATAGCTCTCAAACACAAAACCCACTATGCATTTTTACACTTCAAGCACCCAGTGCCTTTTTAAGCTACTGCTACTAGGTCATCTTTTCCAGTTGGAGGACCGCAATGAAGCCAGTCATAACTCAAACTACTCAGACATTATACACCCCTAAATGTATAACTGATTCTGCAAAGAGGACTCAATTTAAAATGCCATTATTGTATTACATCTCATAAACACAAAGGTTTTTTTTTTCTTTTTCATATTAAGTTACAATATGTACAGAATATTGTTGTGATTATAACATTTGACAATGTTCAGCATTCCGTCCATCACTTGTTGTTTTTTCTTTGTGATTATCACATGGACATAGATACTTCATAACTAATACATGGAATTTCCTAGCATATACCAAATACACCAGAGGAGCTATGGTTGACCACCCGTCAAACCCTGCGGCCAGGCCCTGCAGCCAACCTATAACCACCCAACCCTGCAATGTGCATGGCCTTTGGCCTTTGGCTATGCACAGCAGGTGTTGGCCTGCAGTCAACTCCTATAACAATACAACCCCACGTGGCCACCATCCCCAGGCTGATATTGACCCTGAGGGCCCCATCCCTCAGGGCCTGGGCTAAATATTTAATGTTTTGGGGGAAGGGGACCCACACAGCCCCCCTCCCCAGGCTTATCTTGGCCACAGGGACCCCATCTCCCAGGGCTCAGTCATGTGACCTGGGTGCCCTCAGGGCACCCAGTCACAATGTTGGGGACCGTGGGGTGACCCTGAAGGCCCCCACAGCCCTAGCTGGCTTTCCACTTCCTATGGGAGCAAGAATTGCTGTCACAGAGAGGGAGCCGCTAAAGACGCTCCCTCTCTGTGACACCAATTGTTTATGCTCGCAACAAAGGAAAGCTGTTTGACAGCTCTCCCTCGCTGCAAGCAGAGTGTCTACTGTGGCTTGGCAGCAAATGCAGACATGCAGAGGAAATAGTTATGTCCTGGGGTAGGCTCCCCGGCACATAGCAGGAGCCGGCCTGGGGACAATCTGAGAAGACCCAGTCATTGCAGGTCCTGAACCAACCCTAATTAAAGAACATTCCAACTCTTTCACCAGTCTAGGTTACTCTTAATTCCAGGCAGCAGGACCGCGAGCAGACTAGAGCTGCTGATCACACTGGCTTAAGACGCCTTCAGATGTCTGCCGGTTAAGGCTGCAGGACCCACTCACCTCCACCATTAGTGATAAACAAGTGGCTCTGTGATTCCAGTCATTATTGCCATACTGAAACGTGTATGTAAGTTATTCAAGAGGGCCGTAGGTAATCACCTTTAGTGCCCTTTTAAGATTTTTTTAGAAGAAATTCCTGCTGATGCATATTTTTCGGTGTGTAATATATAGTAAATTTGGATATCTTTCGTTAATATATAGGATGTGGGTTCTGTGGTGATTGCAGGATCGTTTACGCATAAGAAATTATTTTTAAATAATGGTAAATGGTAAAATATGACAGGGTAATTCATGGTGAAATATTGTTTGAGATACTTTAAATGTAATATGATGACAAGTCGTGCTTAGAGATATTTTGTGATATTCTACATTATTTCTATCACACGTGATGGGTGAACACACAGTGATTTTTTAAATAAACTGGGTAAATATGTTGGGATCATTTTGCTGTGACTAAGAAACTTGTCAATCTTACCTTTTGGGGCCATTTTGACTAACTATGGAGCAGCTTTGACTGACATTGCTGTGCATTTACTAATTTCCAAAATAAAATTCTGAAACTTAATGAAAACTTCATGTCATAATTCATGTCTTTTTACATTTCATTTTTGGCAAATTTGGTAGTACAAAGATTGGCGTTTTGAAATATTTTCCAATGATTGTGGTGGCTTTTCAGTTAGTATTGCAGACATTTAACAGCATTTTTGTGGTAATGCTTTGGGGAAAGATGGAAACCCTTTTGAGGACTTTGAAAGCTCTTTTGTAATTATTTTCACTCATCTACAAGGATACAAATGTGCATTGGTCAACTCTGCATATCCAGCACAGAGCCTTCTATACTTTCATAACAAATAACTGAATAAATAATCTGAACTATCCAGGATAAACTAGGAAACATTATGTTCCAGCCCTTACCCTTCTCCCTCCCCCCCAGGTGTTCCCTGAAGCTAACATCTGCTTGGAGTACGAAGGCCAAGCTGCACTGAGCCTGCAGAGCACTATGAAACAATCCCCTTCTGCCCCCCCCCCAAGTTGATAAGCCGCTCTTTATAAATGCTGATTGGTTGATTGAGCCTCTAGCGTTTCATGATTCTATTTTCCTGAGTTGATGATTTGGCAAGAATAGTATCCATAGATAGAGCTCAATAAGTATAGCGGGTAAGCAAAGTCAAGAATTGGACTTCAGAATAGAATTACAAAACGTATCAGTCGCAGCTCAAAGCTTAGTAATGAGGTCATGAGTCATACATGTCTTTGCATTGCTGTGGAGAGCAGATCTCTGTGTGACTATTTGTGACCATGTCTCTCAAAAGGCTAGTGTTTAAAATGGAACAATAGGAATACAATGCAATGTGGGATTAGTAGTACAATGAATGGTCTTAGATGGCTGGTGCCTACCCCTGTGATCCCTAGAACGATTTCCTATAAAGTAGTAGAAGTTTTCTTTGAAAGTGCTAGAGGGTATTTACATTGCACCCTGTGATGATATGGCATACAACCCGATGTTGGTATGGAGTCTAAAGAACTATTAACTGCATGTCTATATATCATATTGATTTTGAACTTCACAACAGCCATGTGGAATGGACAGTAAACTATACAAGTGTTTCCATTTAATTTCATTTTTTTTCTGCCAGTTACACAGCATTCATGTAAAATGAGCACAATGTGTGGTCCTGGGGCTCATCGTTTGTCATCCACCCTAATAAAAGGTTTCACAATAAATGAAAAAGACAGACAGACAGTAAAATATTGTGCCATTCATCTTCTTTGGACTGCCCATGCAGTGTACAAATAGGGTATTGCTTTCTAGATTAGAGAAATTAGAGGTACTTTATGTTGTAAATTGTTTTTCATTTTATGGGATCACCTGTATTGTGGTAGTGTAGTGCATACACTTTCAATTCCATACTGGCCTCTTTATTTAGTTATATATTGGTGACCTAAATATTACAATACAAAATGAGGTAGAGTGTGCTGCCAGGAAGAGAATGAGCCCAGCAGGGTATGGCTAGAAGACTGAGGCCCATATTTATACTTTTCGGTGCAAACCTGCGCTAACGCAGGTTTACGTCAAAAAGTATTGCGCTGGCAAGCGCCATTCATAGATGCCGGCTGGGAGCTATATTTATGGAATGGTGCTAGCCGCCACTAAGGCCCTGTTAGCGTCTTTGAAAAGAATGCTAACATGGCCAGGGAGGCATAGGGGGAACCAGGGCTTGTGCACCATATTATGGAGCTACACTGTTTAGAGGCAAAAGAATCGCCAGTGCCAGAATCAGCAGTGCAGCGCCATTTTCTGGTACACAAGCCCCATGGACATGGCTCCTGTCTTAGTAAAGACAGGAGCCATGCCCACCACCCCAGTGGCCATGCCCAGGGGACAAATGTTCCCTGGGCATGGTCATTGGGGCCAGTGCCGATCGGGGGCCCCAAGTCAGGGCCCACCGAGCGGTGTTGGGCAAACAAAAAAGAAAATACTCACTCGCACTTACCTTGGATGGGTCCCCCATCTTTAGGTGACCTCCTGGGGTGGGTGGGGGAGTCCCTTTGGACAGGAAAGGGCACCAGTGGGCAATTTCCATGGTCTCTGACCATGGAAATCTGCCTACAGGTCCCCTTACGCCAGACCAGACCCAGGCGTTAAATAATGGCACTAATCAAGCTTAGCTCCATTATTTAATGTTCCCATCCCCTGTGCTGGATTTAAGCACAGGGGGATAAATATGGCGCAAAGGCCATATCGTCATTTTCTGGATGGGAACGCCTACCTTGCATCTCATTGACACAAGGTACGTTTTCCCCTCCAGAAAACAACATAAACTCCATAACTTTTGCCCTAGACATGCCTAACGCCAAAGTATAAATATGGAGTTTGGTTTGCGCTGAAATAAAATAAAAAATTACGATAATTCAGAGCAAACCGAGTATAGATATGGGCCTTAGAATCTAATCACATATTAGGTGACTCATCCATATTTGGTATTAGGCCTTCTTTGGTGGATACCAATGATGAAATGAATGCCATTTCAAAGTCTTCAGATTTTTCTAAAAATCTTCAATTTAAGTTTTGAGATGGAATTTATTACGGGCAATAAGAAGGAATCTCAGTTTTTAGCCCATTTGAATGGGGAGTGTAACTCTAAGCCTAGTGCTAGATTCTACTGGGAGACAGTGGATGGGTTTTAAGTCTGGTTTCGAATGATCATGTTTCTGGAGGTTGATATGCAATTTTTCATCACTGTGAACATGGACAAGGTGTAGGAAAGTACCATCTTGCCTGGCATGTTACCCTCATTTTTACTTGTGTGTCAGTTTGTGTTTGCCGGTGTCACTGGGATCCTGCTAGCCAGGACCTAAGTGCTCTTAGGTTATGGACTATATGTGTTCCCTGTGTGGTGCCTAACTGTGTCACTGAGACTCTGCTAACCATAATCTCAGTGCTTATGATCTCTCTGTCTTTAAAATTGTTACTGCAGGCTAGTGACCACTTTTACCAATTCTGATTGGCACACTGAAACACTCTTATAATTCCCTAGTATAAGGTATCTAGGTACCCAGGTTATTGGGGTTCCAGTAGATCCCTATGGGCTGCAGCAATTCTTACACAGGACTGCCACTGCAGCATGAGTGAAATAACGTCCATGTTATTTCACAGCCATTTTACACTACACTTAAGTAACTTATAAGTCACCTATATATCTAACCCTCACCTAGTGAAGGTTAGGTGCAAAGTTACTGAGTGTGAGGACACCCTGGCACTAGCCAAGGTGCCCCCACATAGTCCAGGGCACTTTCCCCGGACTTTGTGAGTGCGGGGACACCATTACACACGTGCACTACATATAGGTCAATACCTATATGTAGCTTCACAATGGTAACCGCGAATATGGCCATGTAACATGTCTAAGATCATGGAATTGTCCCCCCATGCCAAATCTGGTATTGGGGTGCCAATCCCATGCATTCCCGGGGCTCCAACATGGTCCCCGGGTACTGCCAAACTAGCTCTCTGGGGTTTTTACTGCAGCTACTGCTGCTGCCAACCCACAGACAGGCTTCTGCCCTCCTGGGGTCTGGGCAGCCCAGTCCCAGGAAGGCAGGACAAAGGATTTCCTCTGAGAGAGGGTGTTACAGCCTCTCCCTTTAGAAATAGGTGTTAAGAGCTGGGGAGGAGTAGCCTCCCCCAGCCTATGGAAATGCTTTGAAGGGCACAGGTGGTGCCCTCCTTGCATAAGCCAGTCTACACTGGTTCAGGGATCCCCCAGTCCCTGCTCTGGCGCGCAACTGGACAAAGGAAAGTGGAGTGACCACTCCCCTGTCCATCATCACCACCCCAAGGGTGGTGCCCAGAGCTCCTACAGTGTGTCCCAGACCTCTGCCATCTTGAATGCAGAGGTGTGAGGGCACAATGGAGGCCTCTAAGTGGCCAGTGCCAGCAGGTGACGTCAGTGACCCTTCCTGATAGGTGCTTACCTGGTTAGGTGGCCAATCCTCCTCTGAGGACTATTTAGGGTCTCTCCTGTGGGTTTCTCTCAGATAACAAATGTAAGAGCTCACCATAGTTCCTCTGTATCTCCCTTTTCGACTTCTGCCAAGGATCGACCGCTGACTGCTCCAGGACGCCGGCAAAACCGCAACAAAGTAGCAAGACACCTATCAGCAACATTGTAGTGCCTAATCCTGCCGACCTTCTCGACTGTTTCCTGGTGGTGCATGCTGTGAGGGCTGTCTGCCTTCACCCTGCACTGGAAGCCAAGAAGAAATCTCCTGTGGGTCGACGGAATCTTCCCCCTGCTAACGCAGGCACCAAACTTCTGCATCACCGGTCCTCTGGGTTCCCTCTCATCTTGACAAGCGTGGTCCCTGGAACACAGGAGCTGGATCCAAGTGACCCCGACAGTCCAGTGGTCCTTCTTTCAAATTTGGTGGAGGTAAGTCCTTGCCTCCGCACGCCAGACTGTAATCCTCTGTACTGTGTGATCTGCAGCTGCTAGGGCTTCTGGGCACTTTTGCAAGGAATCCTTCATGCACAGCATAGCCCAGGTCCCCAGCACTCCGTCCTTCATTGCTCAGCTCACTCAGTTGACCACCGGCTTTGTGGGACCCTCCTTTGTAGTGTTGAAATGACTACCATGCTCAGATTTCTTGAATGCTTGCTCAAGTGCTTCTGTGGGTGCTGCCTGCTTCTGCATGAGCTCTCGGTGCTGCTGAGCACCTCCTCTGTGTCCTCCTCCAAGGGGTGACCTCCTGGTCCTTCCTGGGTCTGGGCAGCACCCATTTTCTTCAACTATGACTTTTGCATCTAGCAAGACTTGTTTGTGATCTTTCTGCGTGGAAACAACTCTGCATCCTCCAGCACACCGTGGGACATCTTCTGTGCAAAGGAGAAGTTTCTGCCATGTTCCGTTGTTGCAGAATCTTTGGCTTCTTCCACCCAGAGGCAGCCATTTTGCACCTTCATCCAGGGTTTAGTGGGCTCCTGCCCTCCCTGGACACTTTTGTGACTATTGGACTTGGTCCCCTTCCTTTGCAGGTCTTCAGATCCAGGAATCCATCTTCGGTGCTTTGCAGGCAGTTGTTGTCTTTGCAGAATCTCATATCATAACTTTAGTGTGTTTCTGGGAAGTAGGGTAACTTTACTCCTACTTTTCAGGGTCTTGAGTTGGGGTATCTTGGACACCCTTAGTGTTTTCTTACACTCCCAGCGACCCTCTACACACTACACTAGGTCTGGGGTCCATTCTTGCTTCGCATTCCACTTTTAGAGTATATAGTTTGTGTTGCCCATAGGCCTATTGCATCCTATTGTATTCTACAGTGTTTGCACTACTTTTCTAACTGTTTACTTACCTGATTTTGGTTTGTGTGTATATTTTGTGTATTTTACTTACCTCCTGAGGGAGTATATCCTCTGAGATATTTTTGGCACATTGTCACTAAATAAAGTACCTTTATTTTTAGTAACTCTGAGTATTGTGATTCTTATGATATAGTGCTATATGATATAAATGGTATTGTAGGAGCTTTGCATGTCTCCTAGTTCACCCTAAGCTGCTCTGCTATAGCCACCTCTATCAGCCTAAGCTGCTAGAACACTACTAATCTACTAATAAGGGATAACTGGTCCTGGCACAAGGTGTAAGTACCGTAAGGTACCCACTATAAGCCGGGCCAGCCTCCTACACAAGGCCCAACATCCATTTTGGTATACCCCAGCTTCTACTTGATTGGATTGCGCAAGATTACACAACCTTCCTCTTCATGTTCAAAGAGAATCAAGAGCCTTCCAAACACAGTGATAGCTTCTTTTGATTTGGTTGGTCAGATCATGTCTGAGGATCAGTGCAGAATAAGTGTAATGCTAGTTGTACATCACAAAAAGATGATCCTGATCAGAGGAGATTAGAGTTTGGTTGAGAAAGCATATACTTAGAGCTTAGAGTGAACTGTCTTTTTAATATTCATAGACTCTTGCACTTGTATAGGTACACTGAAAAAGAGAAGGGTATACCTGCAGAAGGTGATCACTAAAGCTGATGTAGTATGTCACCACTGTAATATTTACCAATAAGCACATCCCACCCGATCATGCAATTTACAGAATATTAACTCCATGCCTGTGCAGATTTGGATAAGGTGATCACGTGACTCAAAGTCACCTTGACTGCTTTGTTTCTATCCTGGGTTGCACTTTGAAAGTCAGTTTAATTGGATACTTATTGGAATGATTCTGGTGAAAGTAACAAAAATCCTAGGACTCATTATATTGTTAAATAAAATCTCACTGGCGGAATGATGGTGTCTTTTGACATAGTTATATAGTCACCTCAATCCTGCAGTCTTCTCCAAAAACATTTTAGTACATAGATCTCATTAGTAACTGTGAGTCTACTCATGCGTGGCCTTCAAATGCGTTTGCTCTTTCGGTTGGACATTCACCAAATAAAGCAAAGATGTTTGAATAACAATTTGCTGTAGTTCGGACCTTTCAAATAACTCCTTGAAGAACCAAAAGGTTGACTGTCTTCCCTAGACGATTATGACTTCTTCTTCTTTGGATCTAAATGTACTCTGTTTTTTGATAATACAATATATGAGTAAAGTTTGTGTCTTCTTTCAGGTATACTAAGCATTTGAGAATTACATGGAATTTAAAATAAACTATGAATTTTATTGCAGAGACAATATCGCTAGTCACAAGCTAAAACACTGGGATCACATTTGACACTGAACCTAACATGGCTAATGGAATTGATAATTTCACTCAGAGCAGCTTCTTCAGTGTTAAATTCTAAAAAGCTATCAAGGTTCCTATCTCAAAAAGACAGATCAACATTACAGGAGCAAGTCTTGATTATAGCAATACACTGCATCTGAGCCTTCCCCACAAAAGGCACACAAAGACGAAATGAAGCCTAATCAACCAGTCAACGGGCTACGTGTAAGTAACATTAAAGACTATGCCCGGTGCAGTTAATTAAAATCGTTGACGGATTATTAAACAGTACGCCGAAAAAAACAAGAAGAAAGGAACAAGAGAAAGAAAAACATGTGTGATAGGAACAAAAACCAGGAATACCCTGCGACAGCCAATGAAGTCAAAACGTAACTTGTGCTTTGTTAATGTGAAAAAAACACACCTAGCCACCCTTAAGATATAGACTCAAAACATCTCCATAATGCCAGTCTAAGGGTCAAATAAGTAATGGCAGATAAAACGTATATCAGTGCAAGCTGTCTGGCACCATAAAATTACAGAAGAAATAAACCAATAAAACGTTGTGAGATGCCTCCTGCAGTTCCTTGTCAATTTTACCGATGGGCCGATCTATTTTACGATATATTTCGATAACTTTACCTTGTAATAGAAAGGCGATATACAGGTACCAAGCAGCGGTAGACACGTCCAACACATGTTCAACACCTGCTTGTAAAAGGTTATTGATATTAAAATGTTCAGGCGTCCAAACAAGCAAGACAAAAAATCTGTTTTGGAATTTATAATCATTTGTGGTGGGTAGTCATCCCTAATATAATAAACATTCCTCACAGTTAGTGGTAAACGTTCCTGACCTGGAAAACCTTTCTAGCTAATATGGCCCACCGGGTTCACTAAAGGTGAAGCTTCTACATTTTCTAAGCTCTCATTATTGTAGCCCTTTTTGAACCCAGTTCGATCGTCTTTCCGTGCAGTAACATGAGCCAACAAAGGTGGGATTCTCCCTCTTCCAGCAGGAGCCCTCCTAAGCCTCCTCTAGTTTTTAGCGGCTCCTATGCATATGTTTCCCTTCTAGGGCCGAACTGTTTCGTTCGTTGGTCATACCAAAACACTTTTAAATGCAGATCCCTCCTTTCCCACTACCCATAATGTAATGCGCTGCCTTTTAGAGTGTGTTTTCCTTTAATGACTCCGCCTTATTGGGCTTGTATAGAAGGATATTTACATTTCAGTCGATTTTGGATTGCAACCTAGGAAGCTTAAATGTTCATGAACGGAGCACCATTTTACACGCAGGGGCACATTACTTCAAAAGAGACTGTTTCAGGCCCGTAAAATCAATTATTTGCCCTCGTGGGTACCCGAGACCTGCTTTTTGCACATTTAAATCCTGGTCATTTTTCTTAAGGTGAATAAATGAGCACCACTGAGCAACATAATACAAAATCATCTTCATTGCTAGGCTATACCCCAAGGTGGCTGAATTCTTAACCAGCAACATATCAGTCAATGCAAAGCTCCTGAATTGCTGTAATTATTGTAACAAATTCTTTGCGCATTTCGACCTTTTGGAGCTCCATAAAGCCCACCTTTGGAAAAAGGTCATGCGAAATGTTGTGGGCGACTAGCACCTCTCACGTATCTGCAGAGCCTTGCAGCCTCAGACTGGCTCTGAGTGTTTTTGTAGAATAACTTATTATAATGGGTCTGTCATTTGCACTTATGCCAAGTGATGAATCCATCAGGAGTGATGAGAGGCCATGTCCAAAAGAGAAATAATGACGTGCTCTCAGATCTATCCATATACGTGTGGATTAAAATGTTGTTTGTCTCACTCTGAACTTGGAATCACTTATACCAAATACTTAAAGTGAATCTCATCATATTGGAGATTCCCCGACAGTCTAGGATTTACCATCTGCAATGGTGGTGAATCAATGAGTGCAGTAGTGATTGCCAGTGGCTCTACATTGACACCTTTATGCCTCTTATTTATTTTCCTCCTCTCTTAAAAAAAATCAAAGGATAGCAAATGAGCAAATGATAGACGTCTGCCTATAATTAATATCTGATTCAGCTAAGACTGTCATATACCTTCCTTATGTTAGGCATCTCAAGACGACATAAGAAAGAAGTTATTTAATTGCACTTTGATAGAAAAAGGAGTTGACTATTTCAATCACTTTAAAGCTATCTCGAAAAGCCAGCTGTGACTGAAGACGTATTATTCAAATCATCAACAAAAAACAGGGACCCATTTTTATGGATTTTGACGCAAGACTGCGTTAGCGCAGTTTTGCTTAAAAATCCATAGTGCCTGCTAGCGCCATTCCAGGGTGCCAGCCAGGGGCCATATTGATGGAATGGCGCATAGTGGCGCAAAGGACAGGCTAGTGTCTACATAAAAGATGCTAGCCGGGGGGTGAGGGGATGGAGGGAGGGTAAAAGGCATTAGTGGGCCAGGAATGATGCTAGGTTGGTAGCAGCAATACATATGTAGCTAACCAGCCTAGCGTTATTTCATGACACACTACCACCCAAATATGACTCCTGTCTAAGTCTACGTCTAAGTAAAGACAGGAGTCATGCCCATCACCCCAATGGTCAGCACATGGGACCAGTGTCCCCTGGGCATGGCCATCATACCCAGTACCAGGCAGGGTGCCACATGTAAGGGGACACCAATGGTACCAAAAATAAAATATAAATATACTTACCTCTGCTTACCCAGGAAGTCATCATTCTGGTCTGGGTGGGGGTGTTCCTGGGTCTTGGAGTGGGCACCTGTTGGCCCATTCCATGGTGTTAAGCCATAACAATAGGTCCACAGGTCCCCTAACGCCTGGTCAGACTCAGGCTTTAAAACTGGTGCTCAGCACCATTATTTGGGTTCCCCTACTCCGTGCACATCATTTTTGTATAAATAAGGATTTAGGGGGTTAGCATGATATTGTGGACGGGAACACTTACCTTGCATCTAATTAGCGCAAGGTAGTTAGCTGCATCCATAATATGGTGCTAAGCCCCATATTTAAGCACTAGACAGGTCTAGTGTCAAAATATAAATATGGACTTAAGTTTGCAATGTTTTGGCATCAAAAACAATGTTGCTAAAATGGCGCAAACAAAGTATAAATATTCCCCAGTGTATTGTTGTGTAAGTGCTTAACAGAATGGTACTTAACTAGTGTTAGCAGCGGGAACCATAGTTACTGAGTAGCAAGTAAATTTAATGGCTAGCTTCAGGCAGTGAGCCTTGTGCAACATACCTGGGACTGACTCAGGCAAACAGAATGCATTCCTGTGCATAAATGTGGTGCAGGCTGCTATGCAAACACAGATGTAGACGTGTGACATCTCATAACGGTGATGTCCATTTTGAAGTTTACACAAGTGTTACACTTGATTGTATCTCTCAGCATTTTCTTGAGGGCTAACACAACCAAAGAGAATTATTGCTACCAACTGATAGGAAAAACAGCTAAATTAGGCAAATTCACCCCCCTTGTACAGAGTCGATTTCCGCTGGGTTTGAACATAATAGTTGCTCGGTTTCTACGCCCAATTTGTGGTTATTTCCCACCTTGGGCATTGTAGCTGTCTTGTGCTTATGGTTCACACTGCATCCGTACCACTGGGGCCTTGAACGGTTGGACCACATTGTATTAACACTGATCAGAATTACATTCACTGTGTAGAAGAACCTTGAAACTTGGGTTACGAAAGGATTAAAGGATTTCTGTTGTGAGACAGTTAGCATTACTCAAGGGCTCCCCTCTTGCCATCCAACCTTCTGGTTCTACCTTTGTATGCAGTCTGCAATGTAATCACAGTTGCACAGCAAGCTATTTGTAATGATGTCTGATCTATTAGTCTTTGTACATTGCAGCCAGTCTGCCTTGTACATCAGTGTTACACAGCACAATATTTACAATTATTTCTAATCTTAGGACCTTGTATCAAGCATTTACACCGAATTGCACATCCTAGCTAAACAGCAGTGGATTTCCAGTGATCTCTGAACTTAGGACCCATTATCTGTTGAAGTTCCACTGTGTGAAATATACAAAGCAAAGCATTGTCTTCTTATTTCTGTATTGAGGTCCTTTGTGTGTCCGGGTTGGTCTGTAGTCCATTTCAGGATCACACAGCAGAGCATTATGAAGCATTCCTGCAACAAAAAAATCTTTGTAATATTATAGTCAGTGCATGTCAGTAAAATGGAGGCAGAGCTCAGTGCGTTGTGCACTTAAAGTTCTACGCACTGGAACACTAATGGTATCTCAGGGTGGACCATCTTGGTGTTGGGGTCTGTCTACAATTCGCTTTATTGGTTATGCACTAGAACAATAAGGTCTGTTGGGGCGGCGGCCTTTACATGCCCACAATGGTTGGCAGTGCCCTTCAGAATTACACAACAGGGCATTATCGGAGAATGTCTGAGGCGGGACCTTTTTTGTGCGACAATTAGTCTGTAGTGCCCTCCAGGCTTATCTATCATTTGTAGTTTTAACAGCACCTAGTGTCTTCTGGGACGAATCACAGTGTGGCTGTCCATAACACCTGTGGGATCTGTCTTGCTAGTGGTCACAGGACACATTATTTGCCCTTGTTTTCATATATTGTAGGTTAATCAAATGCTGCATCACAGCCGTGAGTTACAACCCTCTATGAACCCATTCAGACCGTTTCTAAAAAGGGCATGACCTCAGTAGGCTCTCTGATTTCCTGTTTAAAAACGCTCATGTTTTTGGCATTCTCAAACAGAGCTCCATTGAGCCAGACATGCACAGAGAGCGTGATCAAATGTCATACAACGTTGGAGAAAGTTGAGCTATTGTCTGCCAGTAACAAAGGATAAAATAGCCACAGGGAGCTGTAGACAGAGAGCTGCTGCGCTGCCAAGAAACTGGACCCATGTTCCTCTGAGGCCTCTCTTCCTTAGAATGAGTGACACACACACGGTTGATGTTAATATTTGTGGAATTCCGCCATCTTGCTTCTGTGGCCACCATACTGGACACTTTGTGAAAAAAATATAATAACTGTCTGAATAAAAGCAGAATTACATAATAAAAGCTAATATATAACGCAGGCTTTGCTGCACTTGCTGGATCAGGCTTGCTGTCTGTGCCCCCATTAATAACATTTATTTTTTTATTAATCAACATAGTGAGTGAGGGGTTGCACGTCTCTGTCAAAATTCTACACAAATACATTTATTTTGCACACAAACATCTAGTGCAGGTGAATTTCCCACTGAGCTATCAATCGCTGCCAAAAAATGAAAACACCTGCACCATTCACAAAAGCCATTTAAGAAATGATCTACATTACCTTGGTGGTTAGGATACAGCGCTACCAAATCATTAACACTTTGAAATGAAAAACAGACAATAAATTGTTCATAACAGAAACAGCAAAAATGTCAGATTCAACAGACAATGCATCTCAGATGCTGGCACTAAACTCTAAAACACATTACAAAAGGACCTAAACAGTAAGACAGAAACTCTTAAAATGTATGAAATAATATATTGAATGTTAAAGCAAGGTGCCGTCAGCTCACACAGGAGGCCAGCCAACTAGCCCTTGGAGTCACTCTTGTGGTCTTACGTTCAAGGAGCAAGTTCCAGATTTCTATCTCAGGTGGCAGGAAAGTCCTTCTAACAGCAGAGCAGTCCTCCTGTGAATCTTTCACAGGTCCAGAAGTGATCTGATGAGCGATTCAAGAGGTCCAGTATTTACACCTGGTGCCAGCCTTTGAAGGGGGCAGACTCTCTTTACCTCTTCCATCTCTGGTTCTGGAAAGTTCCTTCCTTCCCTTGCCAAGGCTCTAAGTAGTCAAGGGTGACAAATAACTGGTTTCAAGTTCCTTTGTACTAGAGACAGCCCTTTGAAAAAGTGGGACAGAGAATTCCTCTGTCCCAACCATCCTGATAGTTGGCCCATCCTGCTGATATCTAGATCCCCTTTGTATCACTGTCTAGGAGAAATTCACAAAGGCAAATAGCTACATTAGTCACTGTCATGTGACTCATGATACTGGCAGAAGGCACAACATTTGACAACAAGAAAATGCTAAATGACTCTACCTTTAAAGAGGATTTTAAATCACCATTCATTTGAGTGTGAACATCAGTTTCCTATCTGCTCTCAAACGTAAGTTATATCTTATTAAGTGTAATAAGGTAACCCGACATTACCTTAGGGGACAGATAAGGCCATACAATAGTGAAAAATGACTTTGGGAGTGTTTAAGTACCAGTATATGTAAATCTTAAACCTACATATCCTACTTTTTAAATATAATGCACCCTGTCCTAGGAGCCTTTAGGGCCTACCTTAGGAGTGACATATGCATTAAAAAAGGTGGATATAGACCTGGTAAAAGGTATATTTTTCCAGATCAAAATGGCTGCTTTAAACTGCACTACAGGCAGCAGTGGCAGGCCTGGGATATATTTTAAAAGGAGACTTTACTAGATGGCACAAGGAGTGCTGCAAGCTCACGACTCACATGTAATTTGTGAGCCCTGGGTACATGGAGGACCATATACTAGGGACTTACAGGTAAATTAAATATGCCAATTAGATGTAGGCCACTTGAACCATGGTTTAGGGAGGACGCAAATGCACTTTAGTATTGGTTAGCAGTGATAAAGTGTGCCGAGTTTGAAAGTCAACAGAAATAAATTCAGCAGAACAGGAACATTGAAGTTAAAACGTCTGGAGGGCTGTCACCCAAGGCTGTCAGGTCTAAAATACTGCATCACAACATCTGAAAATTCTGCAATGACAATATTGAGAAAAAATGAACGTTTAAATAATTTTGCTACTGCCATCATCATATGAGTAATTCGGGACCCAGGGATATCTGGAATCGCTGTAAACATTATGTACCCACACACTCTCTTCAGTTTTTGCCAACGTCCTCTTCGTACCCTGGCCTCAAAGACAAAGGCTTGCAGGGCACTCTTCCATCTAGTTCACAGCAAAGTAATAAGCCTCCTGCCACTCAAGTTGCGATTAACTACCTTCACTTGGACTTCAAGAATAAATTAAACACTATGCCCTGTTTTTTCTCTGTTCCCTTTTGTGTCACAGAGGTCTTAGCGCCAGGACATTCTTACTTGGATCTCAGCTGTCCTTTACAAAATTTGCATTCACCCACTTTTCATTCATTTATTCACTTATATCATTCATTCTTATGTGCAGTTGTTTTCCGAATTATTATTTAACGACCAATAACCTTTTACAGACTAAATACTTCTTCTAAACAGCGCACTGCAAGTTCTCTTCTTCCCATGTGTTATGCCTCCTTTGTTCCAGAAATCAATTTAGGGTCATGTTCACAATGATTAACAGTATAACTAACTGACTTGAGCTTAATGGGAGAATGCGTGGGTTCAACAAGTTATGGGTTTCCTTTTATTTAGAGGTTCTTTGGGTCACAATGAAAATATAATTGTGTTTAACACTTTTTACATAGACCAGTGTATAATCTGTCTGCAGAAGGCTCAGATATCTATGGCAACTACTTAGTTTTCGCATTCAGAGAGTTGTAAGAAAGTATTAACCACTCAAGTAATTATGATTTCCCTTACTAGAAGTGGGTACATTTACCAAGACAGGGCTCTGAAAAGCTCTGGATTGCTTTAAAGTACATGAAGCTCCCAAATTTTGCCAAGCATTTTTTCTAAGTATAGGGAGGCTTCAGAATCCTCCTTACCCGGGGAAAAGTCCTGTCACCTGCTTGAACTCTCTGTCATATCTTGCTGCTTAGTCCCGCTGCCCAATCGTACTACCCTCCCCTTCCCCCAAGACAAAATCTCATTGCTGAGTTCTGCTGCACATTCTACCTTCCTTCCCCTACAACAGTACAGTCCTGTGAATCCACTTCCTGACTCAAGAAGACATTTGCTGCCAGGACCATCTGTCCCCATTTCCCGCTTGTGGTCCAACTAAACCCGCCTCTATCCCAGGCAAACTTTTTTAAATTCACAATGAAATAGGTTCTGCTGCACTTTCCCCTGGGCTACCTGCTCAGTGTCAGCGGCAGCAGGTAGGCAGAACAGCATCACATGACACTTTCCTGCTCCAAGTTGTCCGTATGGAATGGCAAAACGGAACAAAAGGCACCACAGCGATGTATAATTTATACATAAACACATCGTTGCATAATTTCTTTTCCCACATTCTCTTTTCTGTAATCTCTCTTTCTGGGTAGAGAGCCAATACTGGGCACACAACAGATCTTTCTCATCAGACTACTCAAACAGAATTGGCCAACTTCCTTTTCCATCATCCCTGTGGGTGGTTTAATTAGATTTAGGATTATATGCAGTAAGGTTGCCACAAATGCTGCCTGGATTTCATTAATCTTCTATTTTTAACCCTTTGATTTACCTTGGCGACCCTGTCAGGAAGCAGAATTTTATGAGAATCCATTCTTAAGTATTTAATAGTCAATCCAGTTTTGCAAGTCTAAATATTTCCATACTTACATTTTGGGAATAATGCATTTTATGACTAAAAATGGAAGTTAATTCTTATGTTCCAGATGAAATGACCTGGAGTTCTGTTTCTCAAACAACCCATTGAGAAAAGAAAGCAGAGGGTGGTGGTCAAATGGAAAAAATGCCCAGCAGCAACGTGTGCATCAGCAAAGTGTGCATCTGCTGCTCTGTTTTATAAACTCTCCAGTTTCAGAACGTTCTAGGAGGGAAAGGAATTTTACAGCTCAATGTGAAATCACCAGAAATTGGCTTAAACAGTGCCAAGACCAAGTAATACCAACATGGACCTCATTTAGGGATCGCAGATGGAGTTCATTTGAGATTCCACTTTCCTTGTTTTCTGTCAATTTTTTATCACACATAGTGAATCATGTTTTATTATCCACTATTAGAGTAATAAGTATTAGAGTAATAAAGAATGGATTACAGTTAGCTGGAATATGGCCCTCCCTGGCAGCTGAGGTAAGTAAAAATTGCTTTTAAATGTATGTTATGTGCGTGTTTGTAGGTGAGAGTGTATTAATGGGGGAGAGCGAATGTTTGTGTGAATGTGTCTGTCTGTGTAAGCAAGCGTGTGTGAGTGAAAGCAAAGGTTAAATGGCATGTGATGTCGCTTCTGCTATCCCTGGAATTTTGCTGAATTGACTTTCATGAATACCAGTCTTCCCCTCACCTTTAGCACCACAGCACAGGTTGGGCGAAGGGGAATTCACATATCCTCACTGCAAAGTCTGCTTTTTCTGCAAATCTATGTAACTGGATGAGGAAACAAGCATTTGCAATGCAATGGGGCTCAAGTTTGCTCGAGTTAGAGCTGTTAGCATTGTAAATTCCTAACTGGACCTTTCTTGCCACATAAATTAAAAATGAAGAGTAAAACAGTTGTCATAAGCAAGCCGATTCAAAGTATTATGGGCCAGATGTAGGTAGAGAAAATTTTGCGAGTTGCAAATTGCGAGTCATACCGACTCGCAATTTGCAACTCGCAAAAGTGAATGCAGAAAGGTGTCTCAGACACCTTCTGCGACTCGCTATGGGGTCGCAAAGACCCACCTCATGAATAATAATGAGGTGGGTCGCAAATTGCGACCCCATAGCGAGTCCCTGCACTCACAGGGATGGTGGCCTGCTGGAGACAGCAGACCTCCATGTCTGGGACTGCTTTTTTAATAAAGCAGTTTATTTTTTTTAATTGCAGCCCGTTTTCCTTAAAGGAAAACGAGTTGCAATTCAAAAAAATAAAGAAACCATTTGGTTTCATTTTTTCAGAGTAGGCAGTGGTCCATTGGACCACTGCCTGCTCTGAAAAAATATTTTCAGCGACATTCACAAAGGGGAAGGGGTCCCATGGGGACCCCTTCCCGTTTGCGAATGAGTTACCACCCACTTCAAGTGGGTGTTAACTGCGAATTGCTTTGCAACTGCTTTCGCGGTCATAAATCAATTCTACATCAGGGTCGAGTCGCAAATAGGAAGGGAACACCCCTTCCTATTTGCGAGTAAGATTCACATTTTGCGAGTCGGTACCGACTCGCAAAATGTGAATCAGCATCGCGATGGCCGTTTTGCATGTCGCAAACTGCGTTTTTCGCAGTTTGCGACACGCAAACCGGTTGCTACATCTGGCCCTAAGGCCGCTATGAGCATGAGTGAAGGAGAGACACAAAAAGAAAAAGAAGTTTGATTGCAGTCAAACATAGGCAATCATGCAGTTATCCATGCAATGGGCAGTCCGCAAGTCAGTAACAAACCACCCCAAGGAGCAACAAATGTAAAGCATTTACCAATGATAACAAAGGATTTTTGAAAGGCAGGCCCACAAATGACTGAAAGTGATGGGCGTGTGGTGGGTGTGGTTCAAAACCCACAATATTTACAACAGGTCAAAGTGCTTGCCTAAAAACTGAAGGCTAACTTCAAAGACATGATTTTCTTTTTTTTTTTAATGTTCTTTGGTAACACAAGAAATTTGATATTAGAAAGCTTCTGTATTTGTATTAAAGAATTATAGCTTTCCACAAATGTATTTAGGAGAGATCTCTCTCATATTTCTTTATGTCTGTTAAATAACTTGTAAATAAGGCTGAAAGTATTTTTGTCTACATTGCTCCAGAATACCCTGCTGTGTCTCTAAGTGAGGATTGAGTAAAATTATATCCCCAAATGCTACTCCTTATTGACCTCTCACATCGTTTCCCCATTGTAGAAACCTTTAAATATCCAGCAAGCATTGACAAATCCAATGTGTTTGGTTTGTAACTATGAATTCAAGCCACAACTGTGGGCATTGTCAATGCCCAGCAGCATCCTCGTAGCAGCAGGGCTGGGTATTCATCAGTTTCCCACTACCCATGAACTGGGTTTCTGCCACCACCTTTCTCGTGTCACATCCCCCTTGCTGCTATCTTGGCAGAGTCTGGCAGGAGCTGCTGATGGAAGGAGCACAGTGAAGTGGGCAGATAGAAGGGATGGTAACAGTAGAGCCAGAGAGGTAAGAAGGAACATGAAAAAATTCAAGGAAGGGGAAGGTTGAGTTTAGGGTTGCCATCTGGTCAGTTTTCTATCTGCACCACCTGTATTTTACTGTCTGAGTTAGAATAAAAATAAGAAAAATCACTTAAAGCTAGTATTCTCATCCCTTATCTGCGCATACTTCAAACATCAAATATAAATAGAAAACACTTCTAAATATGTTCTAGAGCTGAGTTAACAATTTCCTGACTAACGAAGTATACAAAGGCAGAAAAACGATGTTACAAATTAATATATTCGATTTTATTTACATACCTATTTAGTACCACCTCCGGTCCTTTGCATACTCTTAACACAACAATAAATGTCCGGTACTTTTCTCTTTGAAAGGTGGCAACCCTTATTGGGTCTAAGAACAAATCGACAGAGAGCAAGGAGAGATGACAGTGGACAGAGAGTGAGGGCCATCAAAGTGAATTTAAAGAAGACCCAAGTGCGAAGTAGGACAGAGAGGAGTCTGAGGTTATTGTAAACTGAGAAGAGTCAAGAGTTCACAAGAGCAGACAGAGGAGACAAAGAGAGAAGTCATCGGACATAGAGAAAGAAACTGAGAGATGAGTGGACAGAGAAATGGGATTAGTGGCAGTAATGCAGTCAGAAGGTGAGGACAAAGGGTAATGCCAGCAAGGCAGGGGTGTCCCTGTGCACTCAAAATGTAAAGCAAGAAGCCTGACATCAGAGTGACAAAAGCGATAGCAGAAGCAGCATGAGAGCCATACAGCTTGACCCGAAGATGTCCACTCATATTTTGCATGAGAGCTTTTGTTGTTGATCTAGCAAGACTTTGGACCACCATCTTGGGGTCACGTACCCTAATATGCAAAAACAAAAGCTGCCCATGAGTTAGATAGGCTCACACTCGAGTCCTAACAAATACATATAAAATAATACCTGTTCAAGTCAAAAGCATTTTTTGAAAAATGTTGATTTGTCTGGAAAATGAATGTGTAAGGAAAGATTGAACATGAATAAAATATGATGCTGGGCTACAGTGTTTATGATGCAAAATACAATTTGAAGCATTTCCTAGAGGTCACAGTTACATACCAAACCACTACTAGCACGATGGTGAAAAAGATATATTCCTCTTGGAGGAGACAAGATGTGACTGACAATGTCTGTTAAAAACAACTGAAATGCAGAGAAAAGAGCATTATACCCACTGGTTCTCACTCCGCCAGGGAAAAGGACAATACCATGTGTAGAGAAGAGGATAGACAGTAACATTTGGAAAGGATTAGGTTCGTCTTATGGTTAAGGAAGATGTCGAGTTTAGGCATATTGTAAGGGTTATTCAGAGAGGTGGTATGAAGGAAAGGGAATGCGTGAATATTACGGTTATGATTAGTGATGGGTTTACATGTAGATTTATAGTTCAGATGTAGTTAGAGAAAATCCTAAACTAGGATAGAGGAAGGTGTACCTTTAATGCTGGATTAATGCTGAAAGGTTTTAGAGTTTAGATGTAAGTATACATTTGAGAGAAATACTCAATTGGGGTTTATTAATTGTGTTGATCTAAATAAATGTTTTCTTTTTGCCGTTCACATTTAAAGTATAGATCTTCTTTTTCAGGTTAAGTGTCTCGCTTAAAGTTTTCACACTTTTTTGGTCTTTCAGTCTAGATCAGTTAAGAAAGAGAATCAATTTTCTCAGCTGACATAGAAGGAAGACTTAGCTTACTTTCACTCATGGAAGTCATCAAGTATTCACCTTGAATATATCTAAGCTCCTTCTTGAAAACAGTTTTTCTCTTCATTTTGTAATTCTTTTATTTTTGATCAGGAAAAACAGAAAAATATACAAAGCTGTAAATCACACAGCGTGTAACTGTGAACACCAGATATTTCAAGTATCCCCTGTATTCCAGGAAGACAGAAGGAGAAATATCAGTACCTTTAATATTACTGTGTCTAGTACTTTTAAACCTATCAGCCTTCTGGTGAGCTTCCACCAAACCGTTTGCCTTCCTCCTCCATTTTTGCTGATCTTGCTTTGTTGGTCTTAGGATCCTGTGCACTTTTCTACTGCTAACCAGTGCTAAAGTGCTTTTGCTTTCTCCTATAAACATGGGAAAAGTGGCTTATACCCCATTAGTACATTTATTTAACTTGTTAGCCCCTAGTTATGTGGTAAAACACATTCCCAGGGGCTGTAAATTAAAGGCTATAAGTAGGCCTGCAGCACTGAATGTGCCACCCACTTAATTAGCCCTTAACACATGTCACTGGCCTGCCATTGCAGCCTACACGTGCAGTTTAAACTGCCCTTTCGACAAGACAAAATAAACCTTTTACCAAGCCTGAGTTTGGGGTCTATGGAATTGCAATTAAAAGCCCTACTAAGTAGTAAAGTCAGGTTTTTAATCACAATTCTGAAAATGCCACTTTTAGAAAGTTCTCATTTTCCTGTCCAAACCATTTGGTGTCTGCTGCATGTATCGTGGATCGTGTAGTTGGGAGTTGGTCTTTGTGTAGTGCTCCCAGACAGTGAGACAAAGGGAAGCTAAGTGTAGGCAATTTAGGCCACTCTGAGTTAACGAGGGGGAGGAGCTGCCACCTAACACACTTGCACATCACAAAGACTCTGCCTGAGCGCTCACACATAGGGTTTGACACTGGCTGGTCCTTTGTAATCTCAGGCAAACTGTGACCACGACAGGGAGAAATTGAATTCCTGACTTCCCAGGGGGATAGAAACCTCTAGAACCTGTGGACTCTGCCAGGTGTGAAGTCTGCCCTGCTGACCGCCTTTGTTGCCCAAGGACTTTTCTGTTGCCCAAGGACTACTGATGCTGCACCAAGCCTCTCCTGATGTGAGCTGTCCTGCTGAAGACTGCCTGCCTGTGTGTCCCAGAACTTCAAGTACTCCAAATCTCAGTAGGCTGAACTCCTGTTTTCAAGCCACCAGACAAAACAGGCTTCTCTGCACCACACATTTTTGACACACAACTGAGCATTGCCTTGACAACTTTGCTTAATCCAACGTGACACATCCCGATGCTGACAACCAGCCCCCCCCCACAGTTTTTTGCAGCTCTGATGCAGGATCTCGTATCACCTCAGCAACTCTGCCAACCTGACCCAGCACAATGCACCTCAACGGCAATAACTGGCCCTGCGGTGCAAGTCCTCACAAGCCCCAGTGGCTTCATCATCACCGGCCCAGTGTGATGCACCTCAACCTCAGTGCCGACACATCGCTATGCAAGTCCTCTTGTTAAGTGGCCTAAGTGAGTCCCTATCACCGGCCTGTTCTCCATCGACGTCGGCCTGAACTTGTGACTTTGTTCTGGTCTGGCACGACCAGATCACCATAGTTGGTGCTTAGTGCTTTTTGGTGCTATCTTCAAACCTTTAAAATTGCATATCCCCAGTTCTACTGATTGGATATATATTCTTTTTTTATCGGCGAATTACTTATTAAATTTCATTCTGGTTTTCTAATTTGCTGTGGGATTTTTCTTGTGTTTACACTTTATTACTGTTTGAAGTGCTGCATAAATACTTTACTCATTGCCTCTAAGTTAAGGTGACTACTTTCGGCCTAGCTACCGAAGGGTTAATTTGGGGTTTGCTTGTGACTTCACCCTGACAGGGATTGTATTTGCTGCTTGAGTAGGTTTTCACCCCCCATCAACCATTAACCCAATTTCCAACAAGCACTCACTCTCTGTAATATTTTAAAGTACTTCTGACTGTTTTGTTGGAAATGCTTTTGGTACTGGCAGCAGTTTCATTGATCTCTATACATGCAACAGTGGCTAAGAAATTAGCAATGTAGCCATCGTCGGCATTAATAGCATCCTCTGTTTTTGCAGTTAAAGTCAAGGCCACAGAAATATCTATTAAACCAATCAGTTACTTCTTGGCCATGTTATCGAACGGCATGGAAAGTTAGACATGTCATACGTTTTTGTGGGTCTCAACAGGTCAACAAACGGAAGTGGGGCCTTCCGGAAAGCCTGTCCCATTCTGCAACCTAATCCTACCTCCCTAACTGACGGCATGTGCAATAGTAGGCCTCTGCTCAGCCAACATCAATGGATATTTCATCGATGATCTAACCTGGAGACTGACAAAGAATTGTCTGCACATGTTCTGTCATCCCTGCTTTATTTCATGGCCCCTGCTCAACACCTTTCTATCCTTCCCTTTACTCCTGAGAATCAATCTTGCCTCCAGCTCTCCTCCGACGTATTAAGCGTAGGGTCCTCTTGGACAAGCACAATCTAACCCATAGAATTCATTGTCTGGCTGTGCTGGCACCTACACTGTAGAACCACCTTCACTGGGCAACAGAAGACTCATGAGCCTAGTGACCGGAATGAAGTCATCCACGTGTATATGCTCCCCGAGCCAAGAGAGTGATCTGGTTAGTGTCACAACCACTGGAAGCCTAAATCTGTTAGCTGTGCCTTGGCACAGTGCACAGCAATGTGCCTTTGCAAGCATTAAACAAAATATGAAGCACCTAATTGGAAACAGTTCATATTGAAACCATACGTTTTCAGAATGATTATGATAAAAGTGAAAGGCTCTCACTTTTTTCTGCACTTTTATCCATTACGTTAGCACCTATTTTACATTTGGTTCTTAGTGGATCATCCCTCTCAAAGCCCCCAAATTGCTTGGTGGTCATGTAAGTAGGCATTCAGTTTGTTATGCATGGTAGGTGCCTGCTGGGTTGTAGGGTAGCCCTGGAGAACTATGTTGGTGCTGTGGGTGAGATTTACTTGTATGTTTCTGGGATACACAGAGGACTTGTAATGTGAATACAAAGTGAGTGAGAAATGGGATTATAGCCTCCGCCTGAATCATCATATTCTAGGGAACAGACTAAAAGGTTGTGCTGTGCAACTCTTGTACCCATGTATATCTAGTACATGGGCACTTGCAAACATTTTCCAGGGGGCCAAAAAGTTTGCCATGTCATGTGATCGAGGGCCGCATAGATGCCAGCAGGGTGCCAGATGTTGTCCATGTATAATAGCAATTCAGGCCACTCAGACAGTGAACAATACAACTGACTTGTCTCTTAGTTCGCAATCTGCATTGTTGCAAGGGTTAGGGTAAGCAGAGATGTATCTAAATTCATGTTTGCAAACTATTTCAAAGGTGAAATGTTAATGCATGTTAAACAAATGCACTTTTTTATTTTTGTAGACTTACATTTTTTCATATTTGTTGCAAGATTCTTTAAAAAAGAATGTGACCCATATTTATACTTTCTGACGCTGAGCTGCTCGAAGGCAGTTCAGCGTCAAAAAGTTTACCGCCGGCAAGCGACAAACCAAGACGCTGGCCGGGCATCATATTTATGGTATGGCGCTAGCCGCCGGTAAGGTCCGGCTAGCATCATAGAAAAGGATGCTAGCCAGGTGCGGGAGACGTAGGGGGAACAGGAGGTTTAGAGTCAGAGGATGACGCTAGTATGGGAAAAGGCAAAAAAATGCATATGCCCAGACTAGCATAATTTGTGGATGTTAAAACCCCATGGACATGACTCCTGTCTCACTTAAGACAGGAGACATGCCCCCCAGCCCAACGGCCATGTCCTTAGGTGTCCTCCAGGTGTGGGTGAGGGTGGGTGGGGGGTGTCCCTTGGGGCAGGGAAGGGCACCTGTGGGCTGTTTCAATGGTCTCTGACCATGGAAAAAGGCCCACAGGTCCCCTAACGCCTGCCCATAACCAGGCGTTAAATAATGGGGCTAAGCAGGCTTAGTGCCATTATTTAAGGCCCTCCTCCTCCCGTGCGTCTTTTTTGCACAGGATGATAAATAAGACACTAGGGCCTTAGAGTCATTTTTTGCCCCGGAAAGCCTACCTTGCATCTCATTGACGCAAAGTAGTTTTCGGCAGGCAAAAAATTACTTTAACTCCAATATTTTGGCGCTACACATGTCTAGCGCCAAAATATAAATATAGAGTTAAGTTTGCGCTGGATTTGCGTAAAAAAAAATGACGCAAATCCGGTGCAAACAGAGTATAAATATGCCCCTTGGTCTTACCCTTTATGTGCTGCCAAGAAGGTCTGACAGTAATGTGGAACCTTGCACTTTGTGATGTGAACCTACAGAGTGTCCAAATTTTAGGCGCAGACCCTCAAGTGTGAACAAAAGTGCTAACTGTTCATACAGGACGTTTTTTCAGGTTCTTCAATGGACCACCCTCACCATAAGCCACCTTCCTGATTTCCTCCCCTCGCCCAACACACGATCTTGACAGATGCATTGCCACCAGCCTGCCCATGACCACATGACCACATGGTCACCAGACTACAACTAGAAATCTGCAGGATTGTGCAACTTGTCATAAGAATGAAAAACAAAACGTATTCCACAAAAGGGTATTTAAAAAAGAATTCGAAGAAAAACAGTTGCTTTAGTAGCCAAGCAAAATATGTGTGTTCACCTGTCAAACATGCGAGTATGTAAATATGCGTTGGAAATGTGACCAAAAATAGGTTTTAAATAAAAATCAGATGAGACATTTTTTTTAATATGAAACGAAATCTTTTACAGTGGATTTTATGTTTATTTATTGTCTGTGCCTCTAGCACAGACACTGCGGGAGTGTCTGCTTTAGTCCTGCTCACAACTGTTCTAAGATTAAATAACCCAATAAACTCTCCCTGAGAGACTCATTCCTTGGAAGACCTAAGAAGCAAGATGGCAGGCCAGTGCTAAAGAAAACGCTTTATGGCTCCCGGAAGTAATGCTGCTTAGATGGGGAAGGAATAATAAATCTGAGGCCCACAAGGCTTCATAAACCTCACCATTAACATCAGGTCGTGAGCCCAAAGCAGGCATGAGGGTGAACCTGAGCCCCGCTGGGCCTGCACAGACTGCTAGACCGCAGGCAAGTATCCGAGGTAAACGAACTGACTCGCCCTTGGCAGGTGACGTCCTGGTCCCATACTCTATCTTGAATCAGAAGCAGCAAAATGTTTAGTAGAGAAAATGCTTAACCCATTGTCGAGTGGTTTGATCCCTGAAGCCCTTAATAGCAGACTTCACGACAGAAACAAGCAACAAAGCTGAGTCCCCCAATAGTCTCTTAGGAATGCCCGAGATTATGTTTAAATCTATCATTAACACGTTACTTTCAGCTTGAGGGTGGCCTTGTTGAAGACGAAAAAAGCCTTCCTTGGTAGAAATCTACAGCTCGTATTTCTGTTCAGCAGGACATTGCACGGGAAAAATCAGAGCATTTCTACATTAGACGTCAGTTAGAGCAATGCACTCCCCTGTTTTTTTCTAGTGGCGACCTGTATGGTTCTGTGACTTCTAGCTTCATAAAAGCTGAATACCTCCACCTGTCACCCAGGGAGTCCTCGCTTCGGGTGCTTTCCTGCACAACACATCTCCTGAAGCAACCCGCATGGAAGGGATTTCTAGGTCTTGTGAGGTGTGCTTAATAATGGGAGAGGCATCATTTAGGAGATATTATTAGTTGCAGATTGGACAGAAATGGTTGCCTCAAAACTATGCTCTCTTTATACTGCTTGAAAGAGGTTGCTAAGGTTTATTTTTACCTGGTGTACATTTTTGCATGCAAAATATTTGTTTCCGCTTCCTATGATTTATTTAGTGTCTAAATCTGCGCGCTGTCATTTTTTGTAGTGCCAGCTGACTCAAAAGTTGCGATCTCACATTTTTTAGGTCATCGAGAAATGAAAGAACACCCGATGTAACATTTTTTGCACCTTTGCTTCCAGCCAAATGGCAGCGATTTTCCAGGGAAATGTTTCTTTTACCTGCACCCGAATAAAAAAAGGCCAATGCCATGAACGTTTCTTTGGGAGAACCACGGCTTTGAATCGTGATATGAAACATTTCCATTTCAGCACAATTTGTGGTTTCTTCTGATTAAACTTAAATCAAGTAAAAATAAAAAAAGTTTTGTTTGTTTTAAGTATACTTCACACTGAGTGAACAATATTTTTACAGAGGTCAGGTTTTAGTAGCAGGAAGGGGCGTGGGAATCCCCTATCAGTGCCAAGCCCCTTCTCAATACTGTTTAAAAGGGACTGGATTATTCTTTTTAAGGAAACTACAACTGAGCCTTTTGGGAGGTTTATTCTGCTTAGCACTTTCAAGTGGGAACTGCTGAAACTTTGCCATGGGCGTCTATGCGAAAACACCAGGGATAATGGGTTTTCTGTGGACTGGTCTATTTTTGTACCCTTTTCCCTTCCTTTCTCCTTGCTTGCTTCTTGCTCATGGAATAGAGAGAAAGGCAACATAGTCAGTTATTTATGCAAACTTATGCAAATATCCTTCTCATGCAAAGAGATGGAACAGTTTCAAGGGATTTGTTTAAGAATATGCCGAGGGAATTACATCCCTAGGGCATTAGCTTGTGTGACTGCTACAGGACAATGTCTATAACTGCCCAAGATATACGCTGCAGCACCAATTTCGAGGGACATTTTTGCTTACAGCAGATATGCTTTTACCATGATGAGAAGTTGTGGGTGTCCCACGTCATGCATTGCAGCGATACACAACATGTGATCAGCCACTGGGTTCTCAGAGATTGCTAGGTACTCATTATAGGGTTTACCAGGCACACATCCAGATGCAAAGCAGCAGCAGAGACCTCGGAGGAGTACTGTGTGGGTGCACAAGGCTTTCAAATACCTCTGATGAAACAGGACAAGGGGACACACATCGAAAGCTTGTGGGCGCGTAGCAAGTAGAAAGTTTTTCAGTGGCTTCCATTTCAAATGTTACAGCCAAAGAACTGTATGGCGTTGAGGGAAAGATGACCGAGGCCTTAGTTCAATATCGCGTGAATCTTTACAGGAAGATTCAAATTGGCTCTCATCTTCCTCATATGTAAATAGTGTCTGGAAACAGCCTGTGCCTGATGCCTAAACAATGCAGCTCTCAAGTCTTGAAGGATGTTCTTAAAATTGTGGAATAGTTTAATGCAATTTAATCAATCAGAATGGTTTGTGCATTGTGCATACAGCTTTAAAAGTGCCTGTTGCAAACAGATATTGCCTGTAATAGTGAAAGCGCATTAAGTTTGCCCGAGAATGCAAATTGGCATTGTGGCCCACAAGTATTCCAAAGTGAAGTTATTTTTAGGCTCTTTGATATACTATTCCAGTAAAAATACAGCGACATAAAAATGTCAACCATTTAATAACTAGTATAAAATAATGAACCTACATTAAATTATTCATAGGTATGACTTCTGCTGATTGCAGTCTAGTGTGATGGCTCTTCTCCCTGCAGTGGTGTCACCCACCCTGCCTCTAGTACATCAATTGTGTCACTCCTGCTGCAGTCCAACTGACTTTAACAGGGGTGAAACAATTGTGCCACAAGTACGATTTGTGAAGTGTATCAGCTATCACAGCTCTGCTGACTAAATTCCCTTTCTGGTCACTCCCAGGCGCCAAAACCCACCTCATAGAAAGCAAACAGAAGGAAAGAATGTTGGAAGCCATAAAGGCTTAAGAGTTTCCCACTACAGTCCAGTGAACTGCAACATACTAAACATGACTACATTTACCTCTTCCCCTTGTCTCCCTGGCGAAAGTAAGTGTTAATCTCTAGGCACCCAATACATTTGTAGGCCTGGGCAGAATTTTGATTATGTTGGAGTAATAGGAGTAATTTGGATAACTCCTTTTACTATTTGATGCAGAATTACCGATAATTATGAGGTTAATCATGCTTGCATAATTAAGAGCAATTTGGGGGACAAAATCCTACTGCAAGAGCACATTTAGCATCTGCAAGCAGCTGTTCATGTCCACTGTTTATGTTTTGCTGCATTCTCATTAGTGCAAAATGCATCGTATCTATCTCGGAGATGAGTTTGCTTTTGCACTAAGAAGGTAGTGCTAAATGGCAGTAGTAAATCGGGGGAAAATTTAGAGCACATTGAGCCAACGCATGCGGCTGATCAGTATTCATGTTTTGTTTCATTTAATCTTTTTCTTAGTGCATAATGTATCCTTCCTCCATTTTGAATGGCATGAGGTATTTTTGTGGTAAGAAATAGTGCTAAACGCTTGCCTAATTCAAGTATAATCTTGCTGAATTCTTAGTGATTGTGCTACACAGAATAACAAGAGTTATGCCCACCCATGAAAATGTGCACACATCTGAGTTATTAGGCTGTGGTTGGCCATTTGGAGGCAGGAATACTCATAATAAAGGAAAGTCTTCACCATAATGGAAATTAAACAGACTATTTACAAAGGCCCATCATTAATCTATCCGTGCTGAGGACATAACGGTTATGTCCTCAGCCACACTGGTCATGTGCTGAGGACATAACCGTTACGTCCGCTGCACACTACCACCAAATCCCTTTACAGTAGAGGGATTTGGTTTTCCTAAAAACAGCCTCGGAGCTGTGAAACAATGTTCCCAGCTCCCATTGCGATTTTCAGCTTTCACTGAAATGAGTTGCTCGGCTCATTTCACTTTCACTGCCTCAGTGTTCAGGTGCCTGTCTCACGCCTACAAAGCCCTCCATGACCTAGGGCCTGCCTATATGAACCAAAGCCTGCATTTCCACAGACCACCCAGGCACCTCCGCTTCATGCACCTAGCCCTGGCAGAGATACCCTGCTTACATTGTAGCCGTGCTGGAGGACGCTCCTTCGCTTACCTTGCCGCCAAAGCCTGGAACACCTTCCACCTCTGCACTGCTCCCGTGCTCACTGTCTTAAAGAAAGAGCTCAAGACCTGGCTCTTCGACTGAGACCAATTCCGAATGGTATTTATTTCAAGACAGCTGCCAAATCGCTCCAGACAATAGGAGTGTCCAGTATAAACAGAATGAGAGATTCTCAGAAATAGAATTAGCTCAGCAGTTCAAACAGGCCTTTGGTTTTTGATGCTGGAAGACCTTTAATGAAAAGGTCCTCAACTGCATAGGGAACTCCACATACTACTCTATAAACAAAGCAGATGCACACTCCCTGCAAACATGCATAATTGAGAGCGACTTGTCTAGTACGAGTTTCCTTAGATGTATGGAACTGTGCTGTATTCTGCACAAACTCGCCATTCTTATATCTATCCTAGTGCTAGAGAACAGAAGACAGCAGAATTATGTACTCAATTTACTAAACAGTTGAACTACTTTGGGATAGTCTTCTAGCTTGGAAAGAGTGACACTGGAGTCAAGAACTGCCCTGGCCTTTACAAACAAGCATTGGCAATGCAACAGTTCTCGCTTTACGTTGAGTGAGAGCTATGCGCGTTGTAAACTCCTAACCTGTCTTTTCTTGCCATGTTAAATGAAAAACAAATGAGCGCAATGTGTAAAACATAGCGCAATTGCGCTGCAGAATAAAGAGAAAAAGTAGTCCAGAAACCATACGGAAAACATGGAGCCTCGTATGTTTCCAGTAGTTTACTGATGCTCTCGAGGAGGGCTAAACATTAGAAAAGGCATGACATATGCATGCCTTTCACGAATTAAACCAAGCGGATTTAAAAAGACAAGCCCACGAACTAATGAAGGTGACTGACGTAACAGGGGCGTGGTTAAAATCCCTCTAAAGAGAGACTGGAAGAGGGACAGAGCGCTCTGCGCTCTCCCCTAAAAACACTGGGAATCGAGTGTGTGCTAGCACTTAGGGTAACAAATTGCCATTGATTCATTCCGTGAATCAGATTGTTTTGTGTTGCAAGAGTACTCTGGATAATACACAAGAATTCATATTTGCTGGTATTGTACATATCTTGAAGGCACATCAGTCAGCATGTTTACATCTGTCCACGAGCCCACCTTTCTATGGGAAAAGAGAAAAAAATCAATGAATGAACATGGTGTTCAGTACTTCTTTCTTCACAGATAAGTACACAATGCGTGTTTTCCTTTTCCCTTGAATGAAGCTGCTGATCCTACCTGACTGCATTATGTAAAATGTCGAACTATTCCTACATGCGCCAGGCGTTCCTTTAATTGGCTTCAGACAGTGCAGACAGATATAGTGCACGATAATGCATTAAAATGTGCTGTCTTAATGCACTTTGCCATTGCAGGCTGAGAGCAGTGTAGTATTAAAAGGGAGACCATTCAATGTAGACGTTCTGGCAGCACATTAAAATTGAGGCAATGATCCTCCTGCATCACCGAGCGAGGCACCCGGGGAGGCTTCGGTCATAAACTATGGATCAATTGGAAGCTTTATCAGTAATGGTAACGTGTCAGTTCCTCTTTGTAAATCCCTGCGTCAGACCAGCATCACGCTTCTATGGTCGTGTACCCCATCATTCTGCTCCCTAACTTACACACTGAAGGACTCAGGTCTGAACCAGCAGAAGTAATAACCAAAACAAATATGAGGACCCAGGAAACAAATCACAAGCTGTAGCAAGGAAGAGGAAAACAAAATGGGGGAGTTCGTGGAGAAATCATTCATCATCCCGTTTTAAAATCAAAAAGCTCTTTACGTTGCCTGAAGAAAAAAATAAAACGCCATACAAAAAGTGTGCATGTCAACGCGATAAACCAATGCACAGAATAAGTACAAATGGCAATGTTTAGGTAGTAGATGTGAAACAGACTTTGACAGCATATAAATAAGTGTGTGATTTTGAAGCTGATTTGACGTTATTTCACTTTTTACACACGTTAATCATAGTCAGTGATATATTTTGGAGGTGGTTGTTATGCAAATTAAATAAGAAAAACATAATATCGCTTTTACATTGGCACATTTACTACAAAGCAAGTTTACCATTCTATTTGGTTTAGAAATCTGTAGCTAATTTTGTGGAATCTGATGATCTCTCTCTTCAAAACGGGGCATCCTATATATCAAAAACAGTCGTCTTTACCCATTTCAGCTATCGCTAATAATCCCCGACGGGCGTACCAGAATGTTCCTTTGTTTCATGATTTCTGCTTGGTTTATGAGACCACATGTGACATCGTTCCCTGGAAGGCCCCTTTAAATAAGGGCATTTTGATGTGAGAGGAAATGGCTCTCTGGAACAGAGGTAGTAAGTTTTGTGCCCTAGATTTAATTAAAGCCGTCACAAAGGCCTGTAGTGAACCATAACAGGCACAAGAGACAACCTTAAGAAGAAAGAGATGGCGCAGATGCGAAAGCATGTAGTGAACCATAACAGCCACAAGAGACACAGGTAACCTTAAGAAGAAAGAGATGGCGCAGATGCGAAAGCATGTAGTGAACCATAACAGGCACAAGAGACACAGGTAACCTTAAGAAAAAAGAGATGGCGCAGATGCGAAAGCACTCAACAAACAGAGATATAGAGACACTATTGACCTGAACAGCGACTAGCAGTGAGTTTCTGCTTCCACAAAAATACTTGTCTACCAGCAACAGGCAACTGTGCAAAAGTCGTTGATTCTGTGATGTGGACTTAATCCACCGCTGGCTCCACTGAGACCAAGAAACCAGGCTTCCTTGGGATCAAAGGGAGAAATGTTTCTGCAGTGATTCCCCAGATATGAATGGCTCACATAAAATGCCCCTGTGGCAAAGAGTCTCTGATGGCCTTAAGTAGTTTTGCATCAGGAGAGCAGTAACTGTGCTTTGCTCGTGGTAGCATGAGGCCAGATCACCAAAGCCGCAAGTGTGAAGCACGTTTATTGGTATTTCACACATTCAAGTCCTTTTATTTTTATTAGCCCGTAAAGGATTGTGAAATCCATTGCAGGCGAAGCCCCTCAAAATGCAGAGTTGGCTCTGCCGCTTGCAGATTAGCATTAGAGAGCAGACACTTTTACTGGCAGCTAATAGGTCCAACAGAAATGTTTTTTATGTCCCAAATAAAACCCAGCAGCTCCAATATGTTCTTGACCGCATTCCTAGATCGAGTGAAAGGCGGGTAATATTTTCTCATAGCAAAGTCACCAATTCACATTGCATACTAGCAAGATATGTGATAGTGAATGAAAGCACATTTATGATTCACTTTGAATATATATTATTTAGATGTGCAGGGGACGTACACTTTGATAAAAATTTATTTCTTTATCATAACTGTTTTAGTTTCTGCCAGATTTCCTAACCAAAGGCTCTTTCAGTTTATCATGTGCTCAGATTTTGGTCTGCCTTTTTCTTACTTTGGCTGTCCTCCAGTTTATGTAGCAGAAACGCTATTGCAATATGGTTTCACATGAGACCTTTAGAAGACCTGAGACCTAAGTCTGAGCTCAATAAGAAACATTAATTAGCTGTGGCTCCTTCAGCAAATAAAAGTTGTTAAATAAATGTAAACATTAATTAATGTGACTGTATGTTGGGTATTTCATAGTGCAAATAATAGTGGCTCTAAGGGCCTTAGTGGCCTCAGCCCTACCGGCGAGGAAGCACTTTCCCCAACTTTAATCCAGCTCTACCTGTAGAACGTCATTTGCTCGTTCTTTCATCTCTGGCTGTTGCCGCGTATTTTCTGCAGGAGACCTACTTGCCTGGGCCTCATACTGCTTCTTTGTGTTTTCCGGTCGCTCTCTGATCCAACCACCCAAAGTAGATCTCAGGGGCCCAGGCTGACATACCTCAGATATGGGCAAACACGAGAACTCCACTGTCATGTCCTACATGGGACTTAGTAAAGCTTTCATTGGTCTTGAAGTTTCAGAATCTCAACTTCAATCTTGAGCAGTTTACATATGGGAAATGCTAGCGTGAATGACTTAATAGTTTTTGCAAAGCATGTCAACAAGTAAAACAGAAAAGAAGAAACAGTCACACGAAGAAGGCTGGATACAGAAAGCCGATCAAAATATCAAGTTGTGGGGTACTTTTGAAATAAAGGTAGCTGAGAAGACCAGCATAATAGCAAACGTGGGAATAATTTTACCGTCACTGTACAAGTTTTGAAATAAAGAAAGCTGCATACATAACCCTACACTTAGGCAATCACTTTGCACAATGAAGAATCAAGTGGCTTCCACTTAATTAGCAGTAGCTAGTGCTTAATTTGAGTCAGTGGTTTCCGGGGCTCGGCACCAGCACATCATTTTCAACACAGGCTGTTAGAACAGCCTACCACATGTGATGCTGTTTAAATAGTTTAGAGATCAGCACAATAACAGCTGTTTATTAATTCAATATACATAAACAATGGCTAGCACCTGTCACCCAATCAATTCTTATAGTTTTCAGGCCTTAGATAGGCTAAAATGTTACGCTTGTGGGTTTATGATGGCTAGCAGTTATGTTGGTACTGCCACTGGCATCACTCGCTGGAGCAATGTGTGATGCAAGCTGCCGTGGCATCCTGTTGAGGGCCCTGGCACTTACTAATTTACAAATTATTTACTGGCAATAACTTTACTATATATACCTTTGGAAATAGGATAAACAATGGACAAAGCTGTATTTTATAAATGCACTCTTTTTTTGTTGAATTAACTCTTCAACCTGTCTAGAAAATATAAGCAAAGCTATGGCCTTGTGCAGTCTTACTTAACCCATGTTGGAAATGCAACTTTCTTCATCCTGAAAAGAAGTGAAGTCTTCCTTTGTGACGGTGAAAGGAGAAGGAATTCAGCCGCCACAATTACTCTGCAGGTGTGCGTGTGCGGGAGCAAAATGAGGAAAGTGATCTGATCCTAATCTCAGCGATCCAGTGACGGCCAATGTCCAGGTCCCCTCGAGACCAACGCACACTGTGGTTCTCTTGTCAATGTCTCTGGTGGGAAATTCCTCTTTGTTCGCGATCAAACTGAACGAGGACTGTGAAACCCTAGCAGCATTTAATGACGAAGGCCGTAATTGCTTGTGCGCCATTGAATGTTAGAATGAGGAGGTTGCCATTCTACCATGACCCCGACTCTGAATCTGTAGAAGTAACTGGATGAATCCATTTCAACCCCAAACACTTAATATCCATCCTTAACAATATCCGTTGACAGGCCTTTTATTCAGTCGACCTGTTTGAAGTTCGTCATTCACCAAAGCTAAAAATTGGAATTGACATTGAACCATTATACCTATGGAAAGGAGCTATTGTATAGCAGCATTTCTATTCAGCAGCTGATGATGGATATATCTAGAAAAAAGAAGCCACAATTATGAGAGATATATAGTCAATTTGAAGCTTGACAAGAGAATATTCTCGACTCTGATCTTATCCTAAGGACACATATTGGTGTTGGATGAAACAGAATTCCATGTAGTGTTTTACATACTCAATAGGCATGTGTGATGGGCTCATATATTGGATTTCGCATTAATCTAGAACTTGTTTTTAGGGCAGTTTACTATTTGCAATAAATTAACCCTCTAGTTTACCAGTGACTTTATACATTGATGCGTAATTGAGACCCTTGTGGTTCCTCAAGTGCAAGTGGTTCCTAGTATTCTTGAAGCCCACAAATTGTGTGATCAGGAAGGTGATCTTATTGAAAGAATTTACACCCGCAGCACTGGGAACAGTTTTAGGACTCAGAAAATGTCAAGATGACTTCTGACTTTTTATCACCTGGTTAAAATTAGAAATAAAATCCATATTTTCAAGCCTTTGATATTATATTGAAACAAAAGCAAGTCCCATTGAGTTTCTGGTAGAAGGAGTTCTCAATGTCACCTAAATGCCAAAATAAATTTGATATCTCAGCATTTGTACGTTTGTGTGTGGGTGTGCATATGCAAACATATTTATAAATATCTAAGATATCTTCTTGCTGTTAGATGTTATTACTGCCTGGTTATTGTACATTTATGTATAAAACTGGAAATATAAGGATTGTATAAAGAAATTGTGGAAAACCTTTCAGTAACTGTATTGATCCATTCTTGATTGCATGTCAGAATATCAAATGTAAGATTACCATCCCCCATAATTATTGTGTCCTAAATATTTACAAAAATATTGTCCCTTTGGATGTAGATTGTCTATTATTACCTCCAATTGGGTGGTATTTAGTAAACAATATTTAGGATATGATTGTTATGTCAGATGGTATTTTGGTACTACACTGACAGTAAATGACTGCATGCCTTTCGCTCTTTCTGTGTGATATTCATGGTCATAGACATCATTTAGGAATCTCCAGGGTTCCCAAGTGCAATCTCTGGCTTGCCCCTTCTCACCCATATCACTGCCTTTGTGATCACTGGCCTCGAAGGTGGAAAAGCCAGCACCAAGAACACAGGGGCAGCTCTGCACTCCTTGTTTTTGCCTATTTTTCATCATACTAATAGTGAATAATTCCTATCATTTACTTTTTACGTAATAAAAAATGTAGGACAAACAGCTGGGACAGGACCTTTAGTGGCATCCGAGGTAAGTGAAAATGCTTTTAAATGTGTGTTCTGTGCATGCTTGCGGGTGAGAGTGTGTTTAATTGAGAGAGCAGATGTATGTGTGAGCGTGTCTGTATGCATACCCATGTAAGCGACTAAAAGTGAGTAAGAGTTAGTGACAGGTAATGAATGAGATTTACATCAAACAGGACTAGAAGTGAGTGAGAATGAATAAGAATGAATGTAAGTGGGAGTAAGAAAGTGTGAGTGAAAATGAATGAGAGTGAGTGAATGTCATAAGAATTTGATGTTATGCTTGCCAGTGGGTCCATGGCTCTGGCATACAGAAAATAATTATTGTCTTATAGAAATATTCAGGGCAAAATACTTGCACTGCCATTCTTTGGGCAATTCTTACCATGACAGACACCCATGACAAAATACTAGCACTGGCACACTAACCATAATTCATGATGTAATGGGCACAATTTACAAAATGCTGGTACTAACACATTCAGTAATTCTTGGCATAAAGGTAGACAACCTTACATATGGGAGGGTGACAACCTTGACAAAACACTGGCCCAGATGGACTGAGATGAGATTGGTATAAGTGGCACGTATTTCAGCATATGGGTGGCATGAATGGCAACATTCTGGAACTGGAAGTGGAATATTTTATGTCAGTTTTGATACAAGGGTGCATACACGGTAGATAGAGGCACCCATGACTACATGCTTGCCTGGGCTCTATGGATATATTTCGTGACATATGGGGTCACCCATAGCACATTTTGAAAATTACTATGGCCAACTTATGGGGAACATCATGTTTCATCAGCTTGGTATGTCATGAAAGGATTTGAATATTTAATGAATACGCTTTTATCTCCTATGCCATTATTGCAAACTTATGTGAAAATTGTGTTTTAAAATGCACTGTTTAGCACTATTTGTTTGAACATTTTCTCATTGTCGCATGCCACAAAGCAATAAGAAGGTAGGGTTCCCCACATAATACTTCCTTAGACACTTCTGTTTTGTGCCTGAATTCTGGTGGCCACCAAAGCTTTAGAAACATTTGAATGACCTAACACCCGAGATTTAATTGAATCCAAATGTGCAAGTTAATGAAATCATAAGAGAAACTCAAAAACGCTTTTCAACAATTTTCACATTTTTTACTGCCAATAAGCAGTCATTCAATGAATGATTATGAACAGCTCAGTGTTGGCACTTAAACGTTGGTAACATAGCCCATGCGAGTGGTCTTGCAAGAAACTGTCACATTGTGATCAATGCACCAGTTTTCTTGCACCACCCTTCACCCCCCTAACAATACCATGGAAGCGCTGAAGTTACAATACAGTACTCCACGGCACAAGGTGTCCACAACAGCATCAGAAATTCTAATGCTGTTGTGTTGCAAAAGCTTAGCATTGCTGGACTAACATCCAAATGTTAAGGTGGCTCCATAGACAACAGCACAGCATCATAGATTTCAACACACCATATCTGTGGGGCTTTTAATGGGAAGTGTCTTCCTTGCATACATTATACCTGGTGCGGTATAATGTGGCACACGGCTTTACAAACTGGTCCAATGGTGACATTGTGCCAGTTTGTAATTATGGAGTGAGGTGGGGGACTGTTTTGCATCGCCTTAGCATAAAAAAATGATGCTAAGGCAGTGCAAAATCCTTGTAAATGAGGCCCGAAGTATCAACCTCACTCAGCAAGTTTAAATTTGGAAGCCGAAAGAAAGCAGTAGGTTTCTACAAACACCCACAGAGGCACACAAAGTGCACACAGTGGGGCTAGAACATTTGTCAAAATAGGGGTGCATTTCAATAACGTCACCTCAATAAAGGCATATGGAATATTAGACAAGGTTTCTTCGAGAGCACACAAATTCTGCCAGAAGAAAAGCCTTTGAGGGACTCCTTTATTGCTCATTCTCCATTTAAGCTCTTTCAAGTTTTATTGCAGCACTTCACCACCTGCTACACATGTAGTTACAACAGCACTGTGTGCACAGATGCAGACATATAGCATGCACGTATGCACTGCTCAACATATCGACAGGCACTTTCACATGGTTCAAGTTACATGCAAGCCCTCAGGCGCAAAGACCAACAAATGTAAAGGCATATATGCACCCTGACAAAAGTCATACATAATCCAGTGATGACAGAGGTACAGGATGATGAGCCTCAATGGAGCCAGGATGATTCATAGTGGAGTTCAGCAAAGAAGAGGAGCATGGTGTTAAGTCCATTCAGGAAGAACTAATGATGTTACTCAGCAGAACACAGGCTGTTGCAGGGGAGCACTGGTCTAATCACCTCAGAACAGCACTGTTATAAGACCCTCATGAGAGAATTCTGTGATGTACCCACTCTGAGCAATGTGTGCTGTGCTGAACACGCAGAAGAAAATGTGTGGGGAAAAAGAGGAACTCAAAGAATGATTCTATGGCACCTCTTTTACCCATCATTGTAAGCCCCTCCTACCCTGACAACATTCAAAAACACTAAAGACAAAGTTATTCAAAGAAAGATATGATCCATAAGAAAAGCACTACTCTCTTTGGAAGAGGAGCTTTCACCCTGTTCTAAACTTGTCATCAAGCGACTTCCATGTCTATGTAGAATGCTAATATCCTTCTCTAAGTCCTGTATTGTCCTTGAGCCTGATGTTTTGCATGTGTTCCACATCCATTTGTTCAACCATTCACCATGTGGCTACTGCTTTTATCATATCCAAGTTAGGGGTAGACGAAGAATTCTGCTCTGCTGGTGGAGTTTGCAGAGTTTTGCCCACTACGAGTTCTACGCAGAGTTCCAAAAAACTCCACAAAGAGAGGTGAAGCAGAGTTTTTTTGCTTACCAATGTTAAGTTGGTGAATGTGATTTCTGAACGTGAGTGGTCGTCGTAGGTTACGAGCACTTGCGATGAGAAAGCTGTCGCTCGCGTTGAGGAAGCTGCTGCTCGAGTACAAAATCTACTCGAGTGGCAGAAAGAAGTTGGTGATCTCTGGTGCTCCGCGTGATGCCATTCGTGCTGATTTTACAGCACAGGAGAAACTCCTGGCACTGAAAATCAGTGCAAACAGCGTGACTTACCCAAACTCTGCCACTTGCAGAATTCTATGTAGCGTGGTGGAGTTTTTTCGGCACTTCGCGGAGTTCCATGTAGCAGAAATAAGCGAACTCCGCCCAGGTCTAACATAGTGCAGGTGTCTGTAGCTCAACTACAGTCCTGCAAAGCATCGGGAAGCACTGCAGGAACAGCATACAGTTGAGGAGAATTTATGAACAGCCACCAGCATTTTCCACAAAGGTTGAAGTCGTGCATTTATCCCGTCTTGTGGTATATCCTTCACACCATACCATTGTCTCAAGGCAAGTGCAGCTGAGATGAGCTGCTACAAACCAGTCTTTAATGAGTGAAGGGTTAATCACAGCCTTAATAAATCCTGTTGTTAGCCCAAGACAAGCACTCAATTAAAAGACTTTGCATCAAAGCATGACAACGCACATGGTAAAGTGTCATGTTAGATGTCAGCTGGAAGGAAGGCAAGCCAGTACACCTTCATGTTCATGTAGTCTGTAGGCCTGGGCGAAATTTAATTTACACAGCTTTAATATTGTGTAACTTCTGGAACTTCGTGTTACGGTTGTTACTCTGCCTGTGATTATGCCATTAAGCCACATTCCGTATTTGAGAAGTTGTTAAGGTAGAAATCCTGTGGTGGGAGGAGGAGAAGAACGCAAATGAACCAAATGCGAGCATCCTCATTACAAAAATGTCTGCAACTATGCCTTTTACATTTGAAAGGGTGCAAAATGCCAAAGGTGGCATTCAATTTAGTAAAGCATAATTTTGCTTAATTTTTTGGCACATTTTGCGTAATTTCTGCAAAGGAATTGATGCCAGCGTCACCCAGCCTAAACTGCACGTTGTTCCCTCATCAACGTTTGTATCTTTGGGGGAAATCACTAACTATTGAACTGGGCAACATACTCCCCCATACAACAAGTAGGGTGTTGTGCAAGTCAGGACCAACGTTTCTAGCAAAGTAGGTGCCAGCCAAATATAAACAACAGCTCCATGAATCCCACTTGGCAGCGTGGAATAGATGGATGCGCTTGCTGGGCTAATTTTGATTAATGTTCACTCCCTCGCCATGACCTCAGCTTGATGCACTGAAGGGCAATGGTGGATTTAGTCACGGTCAGCGACATTGCTGAAACACAGAGTAGATCATTATATCTCAAAACTGTTTTTGGAGTGATGCTAATGAACTTGTACATATTGTGCCGTTAGTTGGACTGCCTTCCAAGTGGTGGCCTGTGTGAACCCATATGGAGTCACTCCCAAGATATACTCCTTCGTACACCCTGCATAAACATTTTTGACACAGGCAACAGCTGGAAACGTGCTCGGAACACTTCTTAAAAGAGGAAATTCCTAACATTTACTTTGCATTGTGCAACATCACCGGCCATAATGTGAGCAGCAGCAGGAATTGTACAGAGCTCTCTTCCGTGGCTTTTCGAAAGGCTATTTTGTTTTGCAGTGGGCTATTTTTTTCCTATGGTGAAAAATATGATTATTGACTATCTGTGCTTTACAGCACTTTGACCTTATTTTTGACAGAGGTAACAGATTTTGACTCACTTGCATATTACCATCCTCCTTACTCTGTCTTCACACATGATTTCGTTGCTGAAGGAAAACGGGTCATTTATCACACCTCCAAAGGCACACCTCAGGGTTTGTATTGTGGGGAGGCGGTGGTGGGCGAAACCTTTCCAGGCTCCTCCCATTTGTGTGGGACTAGGCACTGAATTGCCGAATGTCTTTCACACTCAGTCCGGCCATAATTCTCTGTGCCCATGGGTCCACTAAGGACATGCCCTACAATAGCAAGACCACTCGCCAACTATCAAAAACCTGCCCTCCAATCCGGTGAACGAATAGCGTCTCTCTGTGGAAGCAGGTCCTTTTGTTTGTAGACGGCAATTTTGTGAACCGTTTGCTGTCCAACAGTTTCGTGGTGCCCTCTCTTTCTGTTTTACGAGCTGATTTACGCTTTGCTTTCTACTTTTTGACCAGCGTTTTTGTCTATTAACTGTCACCTCTTTCCACCTATAACGTCATGAAGCCTTAAGCATTATTTTGTCCTTAAAATTCACTAAAGCAATAATAACTAGTAGACAGTTTTCATTTTTCCACACCCCACTCGCAATACCACTCAGACACCGCACTTCGAACTTGCTTGTACACAGAATGTGGAGGCTGCTTTCTGTATTGAAACATGAGGACAGTGCATTCTGGCAGGTTTTTTTCCTTTTTTAAGGCCCTTTATGAAGAGTAGCGCTGTCAATTGTAATGATTTTCGCAGTGGTGTGCGATCTTCGGCGGACTGATTCACCATTATTCCGAAGGGCTCATTTTCCTCCTTCGAACACTGGGACGTAAATGCCACAAACTGTCAGTGGCCGCAACGCTGGACAGAGAATGAACCTGCAGCCAAAGCACTTGTGTTGAACATACTGCAGTTGCATCATCCATCTCTGCCCCATGTAAACCTCTCTGCAGGAGGGTGTTCTTATTGAATCTGTTTCCAGTCTACAAATGGTTTGCCTTGGGTGTCACATGCAGCCCTCAATAGATGGACAGATGCAAACCCTCCTTGGAGTGAGAGGTACTACAGTTCTTGTCTGTGGAAAATAGAACAAGGAGGAAGAACATCTGTCCAAAATGAGTTCAACTCTGCATTCGATTCTTGGAAGTATTGGCCAAGCCATTTGTTTCTGCCAGATTTACCTATCTAAACTGTTTTTCATTTGCTCTCAGAAAATAATGTAGCATTTAGTTGTAGATCAAACACAGTCGTTCTTGGACTCCAATTCCTAATGACACCTTGTCAGTCTGCCTATTGACATAAACATGCAATGGAGACACCTTAGTGTTTGTGGAATGAGGTCCTGTGTTGGTGGAAGAGGGGTATGCCTAATTTTTGGTTCTGTTGGACCCTTTGGTGGCCTTTGCCACCATGGGCCGTTCTGTACTCCAGGATGGATATCCAAAAGTCGAGACCTATTGGCTTTCACAATGCTTGTTATCAAACTAACATCTTTTGATTACATTTACGCCTACTTTAACTCCCTGTATCCCTTGTGGGGGTTAAACCCCCTTTCTTCAAGTTTATCACACTTTCAAGTATTACTTGATTGATATTGGGCGACACTGTTTGAGCTGTTATGTAGTTGTAAAATTCGGATACAATCCTAAGTGGATGAAACCTAGATATAAAATAAAATAGCATATCATCCACCTACCTTCAAAGAACTGCCAGATTGCTTGATAGCCGTCCAAGATAGCTTTGGTCAAAAAAGAATATCTTTCAAGCAGAGCCCGCCCGGGCTAATCTTTTAAGACTGTTGTCAAAGCTAAAAGCCAATAGATAATTATTGACGAAAATGTGACCCTAGTCCCCCAGATCTGCGGCAATGTTAAAAACTTTTTCTTCTAAGTACTTGCAATATGTTTGCCACCCTTGTTCCCCACTACACAAAAGGCGAATTACAACGGCAGCAATGCATTCTCGCTTACTGCAATGCATTAGAGGCTTGGCTTCCTACCAACATTATTCATAGGTCTCAATCAGTACAAAAGGGAACAATGGGACAGATTTCCAGCTTATGGAACAGAGATTATCATGACATATAGCGTATGTCTGTCTAAAGACATACGTTATACAACCTACCTGTTGAAAAACTGCGCCACCTATGATTTAAATGCTTACTTGACCGCTGCTAATTTGACTGCCGCACCCCCATACCATCCCACAATAAATTACTGTTAGCAGACGTTTAAGAGCTTAAGAATGGACAACATTTTCTGGTCCTCCCTTCTACACCCTCTAAGAATCATCCAGGGAAACAGTCTTCCTCTGAATCTCGAACAGGAAAAGTCATGACAGATCAAACACATTTTTTTTCAAACTGCTGGGTTGTCCCTGGCACAGGCTAGAGGTCATTAACCAATGCTTAGACATGCTAGGGTATTAAGCATTACACAATTTAGCGTTAGTAGTATTGTGCTGCAAGCGGGTATCAATTTAATGTAAAACGTTTTACATATGTAGTTTCACTGTATGGGAAAGGGCTCAACTCATTGCCAGTAATCCATAGGTTTATCTCACGTAGGTGTATCTCACATTGATTTTCTGCAACCAAAAAAAATCAAAGTTTCTCATTCATGTCTCTGATCTCCAGCTTGAGATGCTTAACCTATGACTAAGCATCAAGAAGAAACATGCCGTCGGTGTATTGGGTGAAGGCTAACAGCTTGCGTGTTGTTCTACTTATATGTATGTTTTGAGGCTAGTAAAATAGGGTTAGTGGTGGATGAATTCCTGTGATGAGACATTTCTTTAGAAACTTGGGGTAAATGGGAAGGATGCTTTCATTTATGTGATTCTGCAGGCAGTTTCTACTTTTTAGGACTAGTTTATCTGCTCTTCATCTCTGAACCCGATGATGTGGCACATTACCTCGTAGGAACATATGATGATGTCAGGCACACCCTACTCTCAGCATTGCAATGTCTAATACTTTGGGGAACAGACGAAATAAGAGTCAATCATATCACATGAGGCATCTACTACTTCATTGAATGGCAAATCAGAAACGGACTCTGCAAAGCCTGGACTCGGTTCTCCATGATAGATTCAGCAACTGACTGAATGCCACTATGAACGGGCAAGCCCCATCCAAACCGGTATACTTATCAATGGCTTGGACATCTTCTTCCAGACCCCCAGTTCTCCAACTGGTGGCAGAGATGCTATTCTCTGTCATAATGCCTACATTATTTTTACTCAGGGAGACTGTCTCCAATATGTGTGTGGATAAAGCCCATAACAAAGCAGCTAAGTTTTTTTGTCAAGGAAATAAGGCCGTCATCATTGCAGGAACCCAAACTGCCTGGCAAACCAGGTCCAGACAAAGAAACCTACCTTACAAGAGAGAAAAATTCTGCACGATGGCACCCTGTACAACTATGTCAACAGAACCACAAATCCTTTGCTCCAGGAAAGGCTACAAGTAACAGCTTCTTGGACTAGGGCAATACAGCAGATTACATAAGTCTTTTCCCAATGAGTCTGTATTTAATAAGGTATTAAAAGCTCAGGGATCACACGTTACATCTGTTGTGTGGCTGAATAGTGTCTTCCAAAGTGTTATACCGATATTTATACTGCTAAAACTAATCATCAAAGTGCAACACTGGGCTGTGACTACATGTGTTCACGGATTCCTCACCCTTTAACTTCGTTCAATGAGACACACAGTTATTGACTAGATGGTGGTACGGTTACCCCCTCTCCCCCCATTGACTAATTAGATCTGAGACCAATGACGTTTTAGTGTGTGATCCGACTATTAGGCACTCTTGGCTTTCACAACAGATTGTATCATCTATGTCCTGATGAGACCTGTGGACTCTTGTCATGATGGGTAAAACCGTCGACTTTAAATACAGTAAATGGATCTATTGAAAGTGATGCAGCTTTTTGAATGGGCAAAGACTGATCCTCAAAAAACCTTTGTCGTCCTGCATTTTCCTGCTGCACTGTATATAAACAGCTGACCTTCATTTATTCACATTGTACTTGTTGATATGATATGATTAATGAAACAAAATTCATTAACTTTTACAACTATATTTTATATGAGTTGGGTCACCTTGTAATTTGCATTGCATTTACAGTTAGGTTGCTAAGCAGCCACTGCTCTCAATTAATATCCTGGATATCCTTAATTAGTAACTGATCATTATTTGATTGGCTTTTTTAAATGATGCCTGCGCCAGGCATGATGTATACAAGGGGGGCGTCCCTGCGCAGGGAGGCCCAAAAAAGGGCACAGTGAAATTTACTAGATTTCACTGCGCCATTTTTTCTGTCATTTTCAGGTGTTGAAATGACACACCCATTAAAATCAATGGGCCTCCCTGTGCTTTAGTGCACTAGCATCAAAATTGTTGACTCTAGTGCTGCAAAACTCCAAAACAACATCAAAAATTCTGACGCTGTGGTAGTAACAACAGCCATGGTGCACTGTATTGTAAATACAGCGCAACCATGGTGTCGTTAGGTGGGGCAAGGGCGATGCAAAAGAAGTGACAGATCGGACCGATGCGTCACTTTCTCATTAATATGTCCCTATTCTTTTAAGTTCTCACAGTACCTGTAACTTAATTTGTAGCTAAGACAATGGATATAATGCACAGACTGAGTTTGACTGAGTTTCTTTGGATTCAAAATGAGTTTCTTTGGCTTGAAAATAATATAATTGTGGCAGAGTATACCGTGGTTGCTAATCCAGTGTGGAAATCCAAATATATAATTTTCCAGTGAAGTCAAAAAGTGCTAGTGGTATCCATAATTGCAAGGTTGTGTTAGTCCAAATCTAGAATGTGGTGACAGGGAAAAGAGGAAAGATTCTATGGAGTGACAGCTAAATTGGAGTGGTGGCTGATGTGTCCGAAATAATTCTTAAGTTAACCTTTCACCTTTGTGTGAGATTCTTTGGATTTCCTACTCACAACAAGTTGTTTCTCTGCAGCTCAACCCTCTCACTGTAATGAACATGTGGCACTGGACGAATCACTGACTTTATGCGACTGAACCGTACAGATTATGGGGCAGCATAGTAGTATTGCTGCTCTACAGTGTAGGACAATGACAACAGCCAATGGCATATTACTAGTACGAAAAGCTAGAAAAGCTAGAAAGCTTTGGGAGGTTCAACATTGCCTAACACTGATGCAGGCCATACGCAAAAAGCCAATTTGTTCTTGAGTGAAATAAGATTATGTGAAACAATGGGAGCCCCATTTCAAGGCTGCAGAGAGACAGCAAATTTTAATTTATGGAAGCAACACCATTATAACAACTTGCGTCTGCCAACTTTAAATGGTGACAAGACACTTTAAACCTGTTATTCACTCATAGACATCAGCAGAGGTGCCTGGGTAGACTAAATTCCACTTAGGTTATTTTGGCACACAATTGTTTGATTCTGCACTAACTCTCCAGTACTGCTACTACTACTACTACAGCTGTGGAAACTACATTCAACACTGGGGTTCTTTACATATTTCATAACCACTACAAGGTTGGGATGTTGTGGTGAAAGTTAGTGACAGATGTGCTTGAATGGTGGCTGGGGTGCCAGTAATAAATCTAAAGTTTATCTTTCAATTAGTGTGAGCTTCTTTGGACTTCATAATAAGCTATTCACGAAAGCACTTACGCCAGGATGGCTTCCCCAGCGTTTATAATTGTCCTCACATCTATTTTCTTTGAATGAAGTGTCAAATGAAGTAGTTTGACTGTTACCTCTCACTTCTTACTTTCCTCATGGAAGGTCAAATATGAGGAGTAAATTATCTACTACTAATCAGAACTCAGTGGAGGATAGTCAAACCTTTATTATCGGTGAGGTCACTCGGTGGTGACCACCAATCGTTAACGATGAACTTAAGAAATTGATTCAACAAAAAAAATCACCAAACTTTGACTGCTGGTGAGAATAATTAAAGGCAACGATAAGAAAATGAAATTTATATGCGTGTTTTTTCCGATATGATCAGTTATCCTTCAACGTCGGAGAACATGTGGGTGGAAATTCGGATTTGACTTGAAATTCTATTTCAGTTTGTATTTTCAAATTGTTTTGTCCTTATCAATGAAACCTTTTTGTTTGCTATTGTGTAAAAATAAGTCTGGATTTCGAAGTTTAATGCTGAATAAAAAATTTTAAAATATAATTTTCCAGTTATACTTATGGACTTACATCAGTGCATGCTTGCTAAAGATTTCTGACCGTGCGAAGATTTGCCTCCTTTCATTTTGATTGACATTTTGACATTACAGCGTTGGCTGAAAACTTGCTACAAATATGTCAATCTCCCACATCATGCCTAAGGAATACATATTGTTATTATCTAAGTCTTCCATGTGTGTGGTCTCAAAACATCTTTCTACAACAGTTTTATTACAATGGGGTCTCCTGAGAAGGGTGGCTCTCAATTTAGTTCAGAAACACATTACTTTATGTCAGGCTCTCCAGGCGAATTCCAGGTGCACAAAGGTCACTGAAGCATAATGAACTCAGGAATGATGAACACCACAATCCAGACAGTGCACATAAAAACAGAATGAAGACCAGTGGACCTAGGGTGGGGTTTTGTAAGAGATACAACGATTTTAAGATAAAAAGAGGCAGGAGACAGAGACCAAGCTACAATCAACTCAGGTTTATTAGAATTTAAACTCCTAATCTTTTCCAGTAAAATGTTGTTAGTTTTGAGGTCACTACATACAAGAAATGCACAGTAGCTATGGTGAATGGGTAATGAGTGAACCACGCATCAAATGTGAATATCATGAACTAGAAGTGACAGCTCAATAGATAGAGGGGCTCATGGCTAGCGCGCAAAAGGAACCAGAGCAAAACCGAAGCAGACCAGCAGAGTTAGAAACTAACACTACGTTTTTAGACACAAATCAAAGTTATAAACCACCGATGAATGAAGTGTGACAACAAATTTCTTGCTAAAAAAACTAGTAGCCTGTGCTTGTGCTATGAATTGCATGTAGATTTTACAGATGGAAGTTAAAGCATGACAGAACTACACAATTCTCTCTTTGAAAACTCCAGCTACCTTTGATTTTTTTTTTGTATCAAGTTTTGTTACTGGAAAAGTGTTCGTATTCATCCCTTTTCCTCTTTAATGAACAGAGCTTTGTGGTTAACCATTCCCTCCTCCTGTGCACCATAAATGAAGGGCTTCCATTTTCGGCTGATTTCCTGAATGTGAGAAACCTTAGGGCGTTAGCAGGACTGCCTTTATGCATAAATGAAAAAAAGGACCGGGAGCCTGTTTGCTTGATGACTTGACTTTGGACAGTGACACATAGAGACTGGGTTACAACGCCCATGGAAGGGAGTTAGGCCCTCTGTGGCTTTGTAGAAGTGATTTGTGCTAGCGAAGCGTTGGTCTTCATGTTTTTTCATGGTCACCATAAGGGAAGGTGCAGTCACCCTCGTTGGCCCTTTCAAACTTGCTTCCAAGGCCGGGGAGGCCTGCATGGTACATTCACAGAGTAATGATTAAACCTGCTACTCTGGAGTGTGTTTCCCACCTTTCTACACAGCCACATAGAATGACTGTGAATGCCTGTGTAGGAGAAAGCTGTTTCTTTATTAATATAAGCCGGGGCACAATTTAATTACATTGACATAATTGTTATAATTATATATTGCACTTGATACTCGAAATTCAAGAAATGACATAATTACGCATTGTTGTAATTAGGCACCATTCGCGGTAAACACGCCATTAACACTAACGCGTGGGAAAAGTGACAGTGAGTGTTTGTTCGTTGTATTTTTGTTTTGTTGCATCGCACGTCAAAATTGACGCAAAAATGCATTTTGGACGAAAAAATATAGACCATAATGATAGATTTACATTTCACAGAATTACATAAAAGCAAATGATGCAAATGTTGCGCACCACGCACTGCCAATTCAGGCACATCAGGCCAGATTTATGCTGGCCTTGCTCCGTTCCAGTGCCACATTAACATCATATTTTTTATGCTAATGTGGCGTTGGAAGGGGAAAAAAGCTGTGCCATATTTACAAAGTGGTGCAATGCTTGCATTGTACCACTTTGTAACCCCTTGCACCACATTATGCCTGTGCCAGGCATAATGTATGCAAGGGGGGCGTTCCAGCGCTAGGGGGACAGTAAAAATGGAGCAAAGGAATCTATGGGATTACTTTGCACCATTTTTATCAGCATTTTTTAATGCCTGCTGAGTGAAATGGGCCTCTGGGTGCTTTGCAGGATTAGTGTCCTCATTTTTTACGCTAATCCTGCAAAGCTCCGGACAAGCATAAAAAATGATGACGCTGGTCACCCTAACTACTGCCATGGTGTGCCGTATTTTAAATACGGCGCTACCATGGTGGCGTTAGAGGGGCGTTAAGGGGTGTAAGAAAAGTGACACTGCACTAGTTGCAGGACCACTTTTCATAAATCTGCCCCATCATGTGCTTAGATGGGTGTTACACCTCATTAGTAGAGATTGTTAATCAGCTGATATAAGTTCAAACAGTATCACATTTCCTGTGCCGTAATATAAGACTGCTTTTAGTGCAGTAACTTGGATGGTATGATTTTGTGAGGTTTGCTGAATGGAGCATCTAGAATTAAATAATATGTCCCTAGTTTCACACGTTGCATTTTACCTGCAGACGGTGCATTTTGAATGTATGTATGAGGTAAGGCACTATAAACACTAGCGGTGTTAAGATGGCATTCATTCACTTACTCTTTATTATGCCTCAAGCGAGAACCGTTTAGAAGAAACCAAATAATGATATACTAATAGGGTACTCACTATGGGGGTAAGTGGGGCTGGGCTAACCCCTATTATCGCACATGATATATAGTGGATAATATGGTTAGTGGCTTTCTGTTCTCTACATATACTTTGTCATTCCATCCTCTCTGCAAGCTCACTTACTTCAAGAATTTATGTATTTATGACATCCATTTAACAGTATCAGGTGCTGGTACTTATTCAAATGATAAATGCTTTGACCTTTTGACTGCTGTTCGCCTCCTCTAAATCATTACTGGAAACCGGGGATCCACAGCATAAACAATTTCTCTGATTTGAACTTCAAAACAATGCACAAAAATACATAAACATGTATATATCAAACAAATGCCCACATATTGGAAGATTTCGTTTAATTCACAATCAAATTTGGGTTTTCTTTTCAAATTTTCAATTATGCATTTTTAGTATGTTTATTTTAATTTTTATTTGTATTCATTGATTTTAATATTATTCAATTTTGTAAACTATTGGCGGACCCCTGAGGAACCCTGGAGGTCCCCCAGGGGTCACCGGACCACAGGTGAAGAGTTAAGAACCACTGCTCTAGAGAACTCATGTGAGCACCAGAGCAACCTCCTGTTGTTGCCCCTTGATTCCCAGCAATCTGGGTGAATCCTTAATTTATACTATCTGACGGAGCATTTTCTATGAACCAATTCAACGTATTTGTCAGACATACACACTGACATGCTACAAATATCATCGTGCAATTAATAGCAGATTGAAAAAGAATGTAAATCCCAAAACTACGGCATTTTACAAAAGAAAACAAACATTGTCATATGCATAATTCAAATTTGGCTTGCACATCAGGTTTGGTTTATATTGTAATTCCGTTACTTCTAGGTAAAGTCTGTAATTGTTTGCATCATGTACACTCTATTTTTTTAGAAAAATGTCATAAAAGCTAGACATGTTTTAGCTTGCAGAAGACATAGTTTCTCGTAACCCAGATTATTCGAAGCTTGGTAACAATGAGACAAAACCTTCCTGTAACACAGTTTCACAGCACATCACATACGGAGGGTCGTATGGAAGTGTAGAGCTGTCTAATCCCGTCATCTCACCCTTGTTGATCAAGAAGCCAAGGGTAGACAGCATTTGATGTGCAGGAAGCGGCAAAAGCACTAAAATGAATAATAAATGAGAGAGAACGATTGGCGCAGGCGCAGCAATAGTTGCACAAAGTGATACTTTCCAACTCCCATCACTAGTTCCAACAACTACCTATCTTACTCCAATTTAACATAAACAATTCTGGTCCTATGTGCAGCCTATAGCGTGAATCGGGCTGCTATACGTACAGCTATGTAACACTCAGGTGTGCAAATAGCAGAATTTACAATAGAAAATGTAACTTTCTTTTGAACAAAACAGGAATTTATAAGAAATTAAATCTCATCACATAGGGAAATTGTCGATTTTTCAAAATAGGAACAGGAGCAAAATAAGCAAAACCCCTATAAATACACACGTTTAATGGATATTCACAAAGATTTTGCATCTAGTTTAGCAGCCTGAAAACGGCTGGAGATTTACCTCTGTTGGAAATAGGATTAGATACGTTTACAGGAAAGGAAATGGGAAGGAATTGCCATGTAAATTTGTCCACTTGTGGTAAAAGGAGAAAATGTTTTGCCACAGAGAACAAAATAAGTACCATGTGGAAATTAACCTATGCGTTATAGTTTCCAATTTGAAAATGAACTTCTGCTTCATTTCTGAAGGCAGAAATAATTAAGCAAGTGATTACCCTTTGGCTGTCACACTTTTTCAGACACATTCTTCACCTTCTATGTGGATATGAAGAAATTGTAAACGTAGTAAGAGCCGTGCCATGCAAATCTCCACCATTCCGAATCAAGCAATCAGACTGCAAGACTGAAAACAGACATAGCCTAAAAAACAGAGACACAAACATATCTATTAGCAAAAAGCTGCACATAACTCCTGCCCAACATTTTGATCTTTTTTAAAAATGGGCATCGATAAAACCAAAATGGTGGAGGTAGAGGAAGTGACATCACATACCCTGTGGCCATAATGACATCACAGGAGGTGACATCATATGACCCTTGATTCTGATGATTTTTTCCTGGAAAGGAATGCCAATATTTTGATCTCTTTTAAAAATGTGCATCGATTCACCAAAATGCTAGAGGTAGAGGAAGTGACATCACATACCCTTTGACCTTATTGACATCACAGGAGGTGACATCATATGACCCTTGACTGATTTTTATCTAGGGAGGAATGCCACATGACGCCAACATCACAACAATTGACATCATGAAGATCCATAAAAACTGCATGATTAGTATAACAGCATATATACAGGCAAATGTCTGTATTCGATATCACCCATGTTATGGTGCTATTTCAAGCGTTGAAAGTTCCAGGGCATAATATTTGCCCTGAGTTGTTGTGAGACAGTAAAGTGAGTGAGCTAGTATTCATTTAGGGGCTTTCTCTCCCTGAAAATGTTTGAAAAGAATGAGATGAAACTGTGCATTTTAATGTATATTTATCACACACTTTGCTAGAATGCCAAAGGTGGCTAAAGGGCATAAATATTCAAATCCTGTCATGACATGCCAACCTGATTAAACTTTTGACACTCCACAGGGGTTGATCCCGTTTTTTTCAAAATGTGGTATTGATGCCCTATATGTCAAAAATTACTTCTATTCTGCCATGACCAGCATTTTGTCATGGGTGCCTCCATATTCCATTGGTGCCCCTTATATAAAGAAATGACATCAAATATGTCAGTGGCAGACATTTGAAATGTATGCTGTTCATATATTCCATAGGTGTCTCGTTTGGCAAACATTATCTCAGTATGTCAGGGCCAGCATTTTGTCATGATTGCCACCCTCACATATGCCAGGTTGTCCACATTTATGCAAAGGATTACCACCACTGCACTGGTAAAAGCATTCTGCCACTGGTGTCCACATGCCAAGAATTTCCTCAAGTATGCCAGCATTTTTCGACAGAGGCGCCATATGCCATGAATTAGCTCTAGTATGCCAGCACCAATTTTTGCCATTGGTGCCTTTAATGCCAGGAGTTATCCCCTGTATTTTCTCACGTCTGCCATGCTAAGATTTTCGGCAAGCATGCCAGTGGCACTATTTTGTCCAGGGTATTGCTATGAGACAGGAATTACCTTCAGTATGCCAGGACCAGTGACAAACTCACCATCACATTTTCATTCACATTCACTTACTCACTCATTTCCTCACTCACCCTCACTGATTTATTCTCATTTACACTCTCTTACACCCCTTTCACTCATATTTATTCATTAACACGCACTTGCATTCACTCTACTTACTGACACTTTAGCTCTGGTATACTCATGCTTTGCACTGGGTTTGTGTCACTTTTGTAATGCAACCCGAAGCATAGAGTTTTGAGTGGAATTTACTATCAAATACAAATCAGGATTTGCATTGGACAGTATCCCAAATTAAGACAAAGTGCTGCTTTGCATTATTTCTGCATCAGGGGGCATTCCATGGGTTGTGCATGGGCATTCCCATACAACTAGCCATAGTTTTTCACACAAATGCCTATCTACAAACATTGGTAGACTATAATTTGAGCCAAAATCCTCTGTCTCTTCAAGACAGGTGTAACAAGGAGAAATGTTTTCATCTCTCCTTGTTTTTCCACTTTTGTATGTGTGCGGCTTTGTATACATATGAAGTGGCAAAAGCCTTACATCATAGTTTTGTACTGAAAGGAACCCCTTCAGTACAAAGCCTAAGCTTCAGAGAAACACACACACTTGCACTATTGCACAATGGTGTGTTCATTGGTGCATGGCTACAAAAAGCTCTCCAGCACACAGGGAGAGCAAAAAATGTACCATATTGTATAATAGATATTGAGTAGTTTTCTCTCTTTCTTTGATGCAAAGCAGCACAGCAACTTTGGTTCAGCACTGCCTTGCGTCAAAGAGTAGTAAATCTGGGCCACGATCTCATTACCTGTCACTAACTCTCATTCACTTTCACTCACACACATGCATTTGTGCACATAAATACTCACTTGCCCACATATACAAACTCTATCACTTAAACACCCTTTCACCCACAAGCATGCACACAACATACATTTAAACCATTTGGACTTACCACAGATGCTATCAAAGCTCCCATTCCAGTGAAGTGTGCTCCATTTTTGATTACACTAAAAGAAAAATATGACATTATGAACTAGTAGCATAATAAAAATGGACCGAAAACAATAAAAAACACGGAATGTGGAGCCACCCCATTTGTTCTTGGCACTAATTTTGCCAACTCTAAGGCCAAGAGTCACAAAGGCAGTGGCAGGGGTCGCAAGGGACCCCTGACAAACCCTGAATCGCATCCATGTTTTTAAATTCCTGAATGAAACCAAACTCCCTTTGCCCCTGTTGTAAATCTCGGTTAAGTTACCATTCTTGCTGTTTTTCAGCATATTTGTTGCACGGTATTGATAGATTTGTTATCTTTATTTTACAAAGAGATGTTTCTGTACTGTGTCCTACAACCTCCAAGCTTAACCATGCATTGCTATTTCGCAGCTGTAGGGTAAAATGCAAACTATTTTCACCTAAAAGGAAGACTAAACTCCATCCAGACAGGCCTACAGCTAGCACCAATGTTTCGTCCAAAATGCATTATTTTCTTGACAAGGGCACACTACTTGTATTTGACTCTTGGCAGACCCTATATAAAGTCACAATGTTGTTTTTCCAGCTCAAACTAAAAGGAAATACCCATTTTGATTGATAGTGTAATTTCTCCCTTGAGCTGTTAGTGCGCATACAAAGTTCCAAGATGTCGATTAACCCTCAGCATCTGGAAGCTCATATTGTTTTGTAAGAACAAGCTGGCGCGATAGTTTTTTAGGCAGGAATAGCATGCGTGCATCCAATAAGAGTCAGCTATATTTCAGCCCTTGCTTAGTGGTGCAGCTGCTTTCTTGTTAGTGCTGGTTCTCTTTCAAAACTGACGAGCGCCGTGCACACACCTGTGCACAAAAGTACAAAGGTGTGAGTGATGTATAGCATAGGATTTGTGCTGGAATGTTATCCTTCCAGTACAAAATACTATGCTTAGATTTGTTCAAAATCTTACGCACATTGTAGTATACTGTACAGTGCAGCACACATGCAAGGTGTGAAAAGTTAGGAGAAATATTTCTCCCTGTTACAACCTACCTTAAGGAGGAGTTGTTTTTGATGCAAAGTTCTGTCTACCATTGTTATAAGATGGGCTTTTTGTGAAACAACAATGGGTGGGAGGGCGGTAACATCCAAGTACCACCCACAGGACGCCCCCCCCTGTGCAAAGCAACTCAAATAAATGCTCTTTGTGTTATTTTAGGGCTAGTTCCAACATGAAAATGGTTTCCATTGGAAAGTAAATAATTTACCAGCAACTTGCAACCGTTTGACTCATGTTTTCTGACTTTCCTCTGACTGAAAGTGTTGATAAATCTGCCCTAAAGGGCTACTCCTGTAGTATATTATCTTTAAGGGTGTTTTTGGTGCCCAACTGGAGATGTTTTGTTAGTTTGGGACAAAATTAACTCTGCCCGTTGCAATTGAGGGCTGAACTTTCCATGCTGAGACTTAGGTATGCCCCATCAATGGATAAATACAATGACAATTATCCCTTTACTCAACTGAAAGTATATCAATGGGAAAAATAGACTGAACTTATCAAACAAAATATGAAACTGGTCGAATAGCTTGTCGAGGAACAGACACAAAATCAAATTTATCTTTACCTTTATATCACCTCAGTAAATTACTTTTAAACACCACTGTACAAAGACCATTACCTCATTGTACAACCTAATTGGAATGCTTAAAATTTAATAACGTAACAGAAATAAGTTATAACATTCAACTTAGAGCAGTTACAGTGGTCACCTAGCAAAGGAAAACATAAATTTCAAGTGGTATTGCCATCTGAGAGCCCGAGGATGGAAAGAGTACAATGTCTGAACCAATTTCCTATTCGTATCAGTGACAAGCACAGTGAAGCGCATAATTATATAAGTAATACCAATATTGCTTTGTAGAACATTGCTCCTTCAGGGATTTCTTTTGCAGCTTTTCTAAAGACATTGGCCCTCGTTACAACCCTGGCGGTCAAAGACCGCCAGGGCTGTTTTGGAGGTTGCAGGTTCCCGGCGGATTTAATCCTCCAGGGCAGCCCCAGGGGATTACGAGTCCCCTTCCCGCCAGCCTTTTCATGGCGGTCGAAATGGCCACAGCGGAAGTGCAGCTGCATTGGCGGCCACGCAGTGGTTACAACTTGGCGGGCGACGGTTGCTGCCCTCCAAAGTTGTAATGAGGGCCATTATCTCTAGACAGCACTGTAGAGAGAATGGGTTTTGTGTCAGCCCTTTCTCATGATTATGGACCTCATTACAACTTTGCTGCCCACCAAGTTTTAACCGCCGCACGGCCGCCAATGCGGCCACACTCCAGCAGTGGCCATTTCGTCATCCCCGCCGGCCAAGTGGTGATGAAGGCCGCAACATGGGAGCCGGCTCCAAATGGAACCGGCTGTGTTGCGGCGGTGCGACTGGTGCAGTTGCACCCGTCGCGCTTTTGACTGTCTGCTATGCAGCCGGTGGGCCTCTCACTGGCTGTGCCTGGGAAACAGAAGCATGTCTGCCCCAATAACATGTAAAAAACACAGTCTGCTCATGCAGTAAACCAAAGTTAGCACGTGCTGCTAACAGTGCAAAGTGTGACCAATGTAAAGTGCTTTACCTGCAGCTTTATATGTTTGGCTAGGTGGCCAAGGACCTGTTGTGAAGTTGTGGAACCCTTTAGTTGGGGCGCAGGTTGCCTCTGTACAAACCTGACAGTGTGGCACTGTCACATTCTGTTCAGAACCCCATCAATTCCTCTTTGCGAGTGGCCATGACCATAGGGGCGTTGAAGTCTCTGTCTGCACTTCTTACGAGCAGTTCTTTGGGGAACTGGGGGACTTCTGAACCATTAATTCTCCTCCTCAAAGGTAACCTGTGGCTAGGAATGCATCCTCTCCTCGTCGGTGCACTCTTAGACAGTCTCCCCTGTTCTTTTCCCACAAATGCCAGGATTTGTAATATGGCACAGCACATGGTAAAGGTGTTACCTCTATCACAGGGTCACATCCAGATGGAAATTTGCTACACTTAACGTGTGTTAACCTTGCACTTGCTCATTGGGTAGTACAGAAGGGTCTGTGCAAACATTGGTGACCGCTTCTGTAAAACCAAATTGCCCATGTAGTAGAGAATGTGCACAAATGCCGGGCCATTTTCTATTTTATCGCCACAGGTTTGTTGCCTACACACCAGAAAAGTTCTAGCAAGTGACCATGCACACAGTCCAATCTGTGCCAGAGGTAGTGAATACTAAATCAGTTCTTTATTTAATCCCTCCTGCGTGTTAAATATTGGGCCAATGAAAGGTGCTTTATGAGTAGCAAGCAGATGGTTCTCATGTGCTGTTTTTAGACAAAAATAAAAGCATATAAATAGGGTGCACCAATTGAGGCACCACTAACCACAGGCCTTCAGTGGAGTGCTAGACGCTCCTTCGCAAAACAGAGGTTCACATCTTGGCCACAAAGAGAAGAGAAGAAATTCACTGCACACCCTCACTCTCCAAGTCTATACAGAGGTGAGGCGAATGAAACACCACTGCAACCCATATTCCAAAATCAGTGAACCTAGAGTCAGCAAAGCAGCAGAGTAACAAGGTGCGAGATCCTTACCGGCGGCAGGGTTCAAAGACGCATTGGACTCCTGAGTCCTGACTTGAGAATCTTCTGTGCTGATTTACTGGATTATTGTGCTAGTCTCTATGTGTGCCTGCTTGCTGTGACACCAAAGCATATCTGTACTCTTCAGCTCCATCTTTGCAAATATACTAGTTAGTCCACTGTGTATGCTCCCCAAATCATTACCGTATTCTTCTGATTTTCCCTCGAAGCAATCACCACCCCTTCTCATGACCCCTTGTGCTTTGAAGCATTGTGGTGTCTGTCTGGTCTTCCTCGGAGAAGGGTTAGGGCTTCTGTGGCCAGCAGAGTTTATTTCACTCCTGGTGAGTAGCTGCCTTCATGTTGTCTCTAAGGTGTTCACTGTGCCCCTCAAGCAGGATGAAGTATCATCGAACATTAGGGAAAGTGACTTTCCTTTACTTTTCCTATTACAAGTTCTCCTTAGGGTTTAAAAGCCTCTCTCAGGGAATGAGAAGAGAATAAAAGGATCCTCTTCATTTCAGCAAACAATGGCCATCTACAATGATAGTGTAAAGTTTTTTAGTTCATAAATTGCACAACTTGTGACTCAAATTACACCTAAAATATTTTCTTTACCTTCCTGGGCCACAGACCTCGAAAGCAACCACACACACCTTGCATGTATATCTGTATCTTAGGTAAGTTTCTGATATTCTCAACTAGTCAAAATGTCTGCAGAATTTCTACTTGTGGTGTAAAGGAAAGACACAAAATATTAATTTAAAAATTACGTCAGGTTACAGTCCCTCCCTATAACCCCTTGGAAGAGTTGGCTGCCAGTCTTGATCAAAAGCAAGAGGCGAACAGGTACCTTGTGTGTCCAATCTTTGCTGGGAGCTGCTCTGTTTAGTCTCAGCCTCCTTATCCGTCGACTTTTGGGCCCACCGCAGGGTGAAAAATTGTCGCTTTGTAATTTCCTTGCTCTCTGGACAAAAGCAAGGTTGAATGAAGGTCAAAAACATAAAGCTGCCTCATGTTGTCCAGGGGCATAAGGAACATGCTGTACTGATAACTGCGAAATTGCTACCTCTACCTATTAAACCCTAACTTTACTATTAAGGGTGCTGTGAGTACACTAGATCATGTATCCTACGAGTGTACCTGCAATCCTATGGAAATCAACCTCCTTTGAAGTATCTTTTTTTCCGAAATATTTGTGATCTTTTTACAAACAAAACCGATGCTAAGAACAGAAGTAGTAGGCTGTTGAGGGCCAAAACCAGCACATCTTTTCATTTAAACTCATGGAACAAAGCTTCAAAGAGCAATCCGGGATAAGCTAGAAATATCCAAGACTTAAATACCATGGCATGAGATCTGTAAATAAAGTGTCTGCCCTGCACCCAGATAAGGGATAAGGCCAGGATTTGCGTACATCCACTATGTTATCCTTGGGTTTCATGAACATTATTTTTGGAGCCTTCCAATGTTTTACTGAAGGAAATTAAACTGAAATGGTTTTGGCCAGTTCTTTTTTGTCAAAACATTTAATATCTAATGTTCTCATGTTTTCAAGTAGCAAGATTACCACTAAATTGAGTAATTTTATTGAAAAAGAGAATGTTATGCATTGTTGTCTACTATGTTTTAAGAATGTTTATGTAGTTGTGCAAAATAAATATTTTCCATTTGGATTACAAGTTTGCTATCATCAGCAAAAGTAAGGCCTATATTTTCTTAGTTGATTTCAGAATCCAGTGGTTCAGAATGTCAAGCAATCCTTAAATATATGTTATTGGTTGCATACTGAATGTAATATTTTTGTATGTAACTTTCAAAGAGAAAACCTAGACAAAATGCAGCGCAGCTCAGTCCAGGGTCGAAAACAAGCATAAAGTCAGCGAGTGATAGGAGAAGTAGTTTGTTTGTGAACTGTAAATTCATTGTGGTGTAGTATTCTTTAAAGAGGCACATTGTTATCTCTTTCCTAAATTTGAGCAGCATTTAGGCGGTCCTGGAAAAGGCCTCCTGCTTTGTTTCTTTGCTTTTACACTTCTTAGTCTATAGTCTGATGGTGTCCTGTGTGCTGGTGCGCCTAGAACCACCAGAAGTGGTGAACATATCCACAGGCTATGTGGGGGTGCTAGTTTGATGGCTTTGATAATGATGCAGCTGGTTTTGAAGATGGTGCAGGTTTGTCAAGAGAGGCCAATGGAGTTCCATTGGGCACAAGATAAGTGGGGGTTCTAGTTTGATGGCTATGTTAATGATGCAGCTGGTTTTGAAGATGGTGCAGGTTTGGCAAGGGATGCCAATGGTGTTCTATCAGGATGAGGTGATCTAATTATATTTCTTCAGGCCCTGGTTGAGACATAAAGGACATGAGACAGTATGGAACCCTGGGGGACTCCGCAGGTTGCAGGGATCTTTTGGGACCTGGAGGTGCCCATTTATGTGTAGGTTAGCTGTCCCATGATGTAGCATGATCTGAAGGCAGAGTAGTAATTGTGCAGGAGATGGTAAGCATTGGGATGTTTGTGTAACTTCCTCTCCTGAAGAGTTTTCATAGAACAGCAGTGGGTGCCATGGGAAACCATGACATTCAATCATTGCTTCTATCCTAAAGATATGCTCTACCTTGCCTAACAATTTTTCCAGCCACAGACCCATCGTGGGCATACCAAAACACTAGAAAATCTCATCAACAGTCCTCTCACCAGGAAACCAATGGCTTACTAAGTGGCTTGTAGTCAGGTTTAAGACTTATGGGAGGAACTGAGACAACACTTAAACATCAGTGAGGAACTCCTCAACAGCCATGATCTACATAACCCATGCGCTCTGATCCTTCCAGACCTCTTAGTTGAATAAGATACCATCGATCAGCAGGTGCATTTTAATAGATTTGCTCATTTGGCCTAGTTAATAGTACTGCATTGTCAAGGTTGGCATCCTTCTTTCAAAGCCTCTCCAGTCAAAGTGAGATTGGGTCCTTTAATTTTGGGCCATGCCAACATTTTATGTGGTGTATACCCAAAGGCTTGGCCCCATTGCCAGTGCTTTTTAGTGTCTTTTCTACGCTACTTATCATCATTCTAAACTTCATCAGGATTGGCTATTCTCTGCATTTAGTGTGCACCCAATTTAATCTCAAGCTACAAGATTATGCTGGGAAACTTTTTAATGTGTCTCATTTTTAATCTGCAGTGCACTGCTTCATGCAGAAAAATTGGATCTGTTTGATCGGTGCTAAACTTACATTGTGTCTGTAGGCCCTGCCAGCCCAGACCCGGTGTTTATGATGTGTCTAAATCAGCCTCCCATCACCTACTCTTGCCTATATTTAGTTTTTCTATTACTCCAAATATTGCAGAAAAGCACACCAATCCTTTCGGTGGTTATGTCCTGTCTGAAATATTCTAAAAGCCTTTACACTGGCCTCCCAAATACATCACTTGTGTAATGTCAGTCGTAGATGAACAGGCATTTTATTCACAAGGCATTTCCTGCTGGTTTTGAAAGCTCAGGGCTTCCTCTGATGCCTCTGTCACTATTACCAGCTCCCCGAGGATAATTGCAGCATGGACGGGAGGCCTCAAGAGAGAGGGAAAGAGATGAGGGGAGAGGGAAGGCAGGGATAAAGTGATAAGAGTGGAAGAAGAGAGAGAGGAGACAAGGAGAGAGAGAATGGATCAATAGAGAGAAAGCTATAGCTCAATGAGATAACGGGAACAGGGCTGGTTTGAGCATTTTTGCCAGGGCTGCTTTTGGTTCCTCAGTCTGGCCCTAATTCTAGTAAGTCAAGAATCGGGCTGCTTTCATCGTTTTTGGTCTAAAGTGTCAAGAACACATTTAACAGCATTGAAATAGCTCAATTAGCTTCATGTTATAAAAATATCTAGTTTCAAAACACTTTATTTCATTGATAAAGCTTTCAGCACCAATCACAGGATTATCATACAAAATTGTTTATCCAAAGCTTTCCTACCAGGTGAGGATGTTTTGTGACTTAAAAACTACTGTCCAATCACACAACACTCTACAAGATAGTCAGTGGGTGATTCTTCCATTTTCAAGACTCATCACTGGAAATTTCTACTGATCGACTTCAGTTATGAAAATTATTTTCTTACATTCAGAGAACCATCCATAATCAGCCTGGTCTGTAGTTGAATTGTCTCCATTGACTGCCAATACATCCACTCTTGGATTTGTTGTCCTGCCAGTTATATACCTACGATATGCTCTTGCCTCATCTTTCCAGCACTGAATTATTCAAGGCTTTATAATCACATCACAGCAACTGAATGACGGACCGCACCAGCATTAGCTGCTTGACAGTCTATGATCATTATGAATCTGATCCCTCCTGCCTTACCTGTTTCTCATACACAACCTCTGTGAGGTTGCATGAGTTGCAACACTTTATAACCTCAAATAAAGTAAACAAATATAATACTATGTAGCTGATGTGTCTAACTTTCCTCCCTCAGCATCCTCATGGAGCCTAACTCATTCCCCAAAACAAAAAACATCAGAGTCCCTTGTCATGCACCTCCATGGATCATGCAATGTTCCCCTTGCTACCTCTTGCATTTTCCAAAGGGTCAATATTCTCGGGGGCTGAAAACACTCAGTAGTCCCCATAACTAACTCGCTCCCTTCCAAATAAATTATGATATATGATACCTAACAACTGCCAAAAAATGTCATGTTTCTTATGTGCTAACATGCAAATATAAACAAATTGCATTCTATTTGTGTTCCGAAAGGACAAGGGAAACCCACAAGTGACAAAGGACCAGGGGTATGAATGAAGCATGCTTCCTTGGTGTTCTGAACTATTATGCTGCTTCCAGAATGTGAGCTGGAAAAGGGATTCAGGCTATTTTGGTTTCATACATACAGTAGCCTTACAGTGCTCCTCAGGCTTAATTGTTGGTGTCCTGATGATGATCCTAATAATTGTCTAAGGGATGAAAAAGTTGTTGACCAAAAGTATCTTGACTTAAAGCTTTTATATAAATATATACATGAGTTGAGATGAGCCTAGGTACTGTGATTTAATGACTTAGCTATTCTGTTACTTGAGTCATGCGTGCAATGCCTGAGCATGGACACCTTGTATAACCCTCCTGGTACATAGTTATTATTATGTTTTTTGAAAATGTGTCATACAAATAATTTTTTAATGCCTGAGTTTTGAAATCTTTCGTGTTTTGCCTTGTGGCTATTTCCCCCCCATACTGTTTCTTATCTTGATTGAATACATGTACAAAATTGTCCATTTGGACATTATTTGAGATTTGGATGTATCCCTATGTTGCTGTATTACACTCAAGGGACCCTTGTTCCTTTAGAGTTTTCATTCTATTTGTAGCACAGGCTGGAAGTACAGAAGCAGAGAGTATGATGGTGTGTCACATCTCTACTCAGCTCACCTGCTCCCATACGTGTTTGTTTAATGATTATGAAGAATTTACATTTTTAAGTGCTTGTTTTTTTAATAGCTTTTATGAAAATTGTGAGACATGTTTGAGATCATCTTTGATTCACTGATCATTATGGTTACCCTTAGAAGATCATGAAATAAAAGAAACAATAAGTGAAAGATGGGGGATGATTGCTCCCACCCTCTTCTTCAAAACTGGTAATGCCAGCTTCCGACATTGGTGTTCTCATAGACAGTTGAACCCATTTTCTGGGTTCCCTTGCTGAATACACTGCTCCAAGAAACCTGGCACTCAGAAGAGCCTGACTACTGGTGTTTGCTTTTTTGCCAAGGAGATATTTGCTCAGTGACTCCAGAAAGCTGATGGGTCTAAGATGAATCTGTTTCCAGAAGAAGGTGTTCAGAGAGACTACTCCAGGGGTGGGCTCAGAAGAATTATTCTAGAAGGAACCAATACCTGTACTTAGAATTTCTCAATGTTTCCCTGAGTTAAATCATCGAACCTCCAAAACTCTGCATGTTTGAGTTGACATCCTAGTTGATTCCTGTTCATTGAGCTGGTATACAGGCAGCCACAAGAAGTGTGTCTACTTGATCAATGGGACTACTGAGCATTGCCTGAAGCACCAACAATTTCAGCCGTCTGCAAATGTATTGTTCTCATCCTGGCACCTTCACCTGTCAATTTAGCTTTAACATTACTGTTGGACCTGGCTTTTTGACAGGGTCATCCCCAAACTTTTTGCCTCCTTCCTCCTATTTTTTCTGACCTGTTGTTGTTGGCTTTTGACCTCTGAGCACTTTACCACTACTAACCAGTGCTAAAGTGCATATGCTCTCTGTGTAAATGGTACTATTGATTGGTTTATCCATGATTGGCTATTTAATTTACTTAGAAGTCCCTAGTAGAGTGCACTATATGTGCCTAGGGCCTGTAGATTAAATGCTGCTAGTGGGCCTGCAGCACTGGTTGTGCCACCCACTTCAGTAGCCCCTTAACCCTGTCTCAGGCCTGCCATTGCAAGGCCTGTGTGTGCAGTTTCACTGCCACTTCGACTTGGCATTTAAAAGTACTTGCCAAGCCTAGAACTCCCCTTTTTCTACATATAAGTCATCCCTAATGTGTGCCCTAGGTAACCCCTAGAGCAGGGTGCTGTGTAGGTAAAAGGCAGGACATGTACCTGTGTAGTTATATGTCCTGGTAGTGTAAAACTCCTAAATTCGTTTTTTACACTACTGTGAGGCCTGCTCCCTTCATAGGCTAACATTGGGGCTGCCCTCATACACTGTTGAAGTGGCAGCTGCTGATCTGAAAGGAGCAGGAAGGTCATATTTAGTATGGCCAGAATGGTAATATAAAGTCTTGCTGACTGGTGAAGTCGGATTTAATATTACTATTCTAGAAATGCCACTTTTAGAAAGTGAGCATTTCTTTGCACTAAAATCTTGTTGTGCCCTTCAATCCATGTCTGGCTAGGTTTAGTTGACAGCTCCTGGTGCATTCACTCAGCCTCACTTGCATACATCTGCATTTTGAATGGGTCTTCCTGGGCTGGGAGGGTGGAGGGCCTGCCCTCAAACAAAGGACTGCCACACCCCCTACTGGGACTCTGGCAGACAGGATTGAACTGAAAGGGGGCTTGGTGCATTTCTTAGACACTCTTTGAAGTCACCCCCACTTCAAAGGCACAACTTAGTATAAAACAGGGCCTCTGCCCTACCTCATCAGACACTTGCTGGAGAAGAAACCTGAACCAGAAACTACATCCTGCCAAGAAGAACTGCCTGGCTGCTCAAAGGACTCACCTGTCTGCTTTTCTACAAAGGACTGCTGCCTTGCTGTTGGCCTGCTGCCTTGCTGAACTGCCTGGCTGCTCAAAGGACTCACCTGTCTGCTTTTCTACAAAGGACTGCTGCCTTGCTGTTGGCCTGCTGCCTTGCTGAACTCTTGTCTGGCTGTAAAAGTGCTCTCCAAGGGCTTGGATAGAGCTTGCCTCCTGTTCCCTGAAGTCTCAGGACCAAAAAGACTTCTCTCTTCCTCTTGGACGCTCCGTGCGCCGGAATTTTTGAAGCACAGCTTGTTCCGCGGCAAGAAAAACGCCGCACACCGACGCTGATCGACGCGACGCCTTCGGGACGACCGAAACTTTGACGCACGGCCTCGCAAGGACAACGCCGCCCGACTTCCCGGGAGAAATCGACGCGACGCCTGCCGTGAGATCGAAACTTTGACGCACGGCCTCGCAAGGACAACGCCGCCCGACTTCCCAGGAGAAATCGACGCGACGCCTGCCGTGAGATCAAAACTTTGACGCGCAGCCCCGCAGACCCCCTACCAGCCTAAAGCCAGGGGAGAACAATCACTATCCTGATGTACTTCCCTGTTTGAGGCGACAGAACAAGGACCCAGGCCCACAACAGCAGGGGCATGCTCCAGTTTTTCGCCTTCCTGACTCCAATTGGATCCCTCTGTCCATACTCTCAGGGCCCACTAAGCCAACCCATGGGGAACCTTTCTCCTTACCTGCGGATCCCATCTGTGCAGCACCTAACCTTACTTTGCTCACAGATGTATCCCAGGAGCAGGATAGTACCACCATGACCAACACAGTGGTGTTGCCCACTCTACCCCCGGGGTGGGACACTTGTCCCCTCCCCAGGGATAACTCTGTCCACCCGGACAGCAAGCCACAGTGGTTACTGACAGCTGCCAGGGATGAGAGCCAGGCCCCAGGCCTCTCAAAGCTCTCCCACCACTGTGGCTGTGGAGAGTGGGGGGCGGTAGCCCCAGGTGCTGGGCACCCTTTAACCACTCTCCCTTCCACCAGGTCAGGGATGACAGCCTGAACCTGGTCCTCCCCTCTGGGGCTCTGTACCCTCCCTCCTGGAGCGGAACCCCCAGAGTCCAACATGGTCAGGTTGCTTATAGAAGTCGCCCTGTACCATTCCTCCACCAGTGCAGGGCTGTTAACCTGCAACTGGCCCTCCAACCTGGGGTCTGTACCTTCAGGTTGGACTAGGGCCCGGGGTGAGGCTTCCCTCCCCCTGCCCTCCCTTCTGGGGTCCAGCCCCCTCCAACTAGGAGTGGCCTCCTCAGAAGACAACATGGTAGGGGCACTGTTATCAGTAGCCCCTCCCTCCAGTTCCGGGGGGACACCCTGAACCTGGTCTTCCAGCCCAGGGTCTGTATTCTCAGACTGGATCACTGCCTGGCAAACCAGGACTTTCTGGGAGGCACACCTACCCCCCACCAGGTCAGAGTTTAACCTCTGCACCTGACCATTCAACTCAGAGTCACCACCCTGAAGTTGAACAATTGCCTGGCACGCCAGGACTTCCTGGAGGGCACACTGACCCTCCACCAGGTCAGAGTTTAACCTCTGAACTTGGCCATCCAACTCAGAGTCACCACCCTGAAGTTGAACAATTGCCTGGCACGCCAGGACTTCCTGGAGGGCACACTGACCCTCCACCAGGTCAGAGTTTAACCTCTGAACCTGGTTCTCTAACGTAGGGTCACCACCCTGAGGTTGGGCAACTGCCTGGCACACCAGGACTTTCTGGGGGGCACACCTACCCCCCACCAGGTCAGAGTTTAACCTCTGAACCCGGTTATCCAACCCAGAGTCAGCACCCTGAGGTTGGACAACTGCCTGGTACACCAGGACTTTCTGGGGGGCACTAGTACCCCCCACCAGGTCAGAGTTTAACCTCTGAACCCGGTTATCCAACCCAGAGTCAACACTCTGAGGTTGGACAACTGCCTGGCATAGCAGGACTTCCTGGGAGGCACACCTACCTCCCACCAGGTCAGAGGTTAACCTCTGAACCTGGGTATCCAACCCAGAGTCACCACACTGAGGATGAACCATTGCCTGGCATACCAGGACTTTCTGAGGGGCACACCTACCCTCCAACAGGTCAGAGTTTATCGTCTGAACCTGGTTAGCCAACCCAGAGTCACCACCCTGAGGTTGAACCATTGCCTGGCAGGCCAGGACTTCCAGGGAGGCACACCTACCTCCCACCAGGTCAGAGTTTAACCTCTGAGCCTTGTTCCCCAACCCAGGGTCACCACCCTGAGGTTGGGCAATTGCCTGGCACGCCAGGACTTTCTGGGGGGCACACCTACCCCCCACCAGGTCAGAGTTTAACCTCTGAACCTGGTCATCCAACCCAGAGTCAACACCCTGAGGTTGAATCTTTGCCTGGCATGCCAGGACTTCCTGGGGGGCACTCTCACCCCCCACAAGGGACACACCGTCCCCAAGGGCCACACAAGAGTCTGGTTGGCACAGGTCTCCCGACCTCTGCCCATCCGGCAGAGTCTGGGTTTCCCCCAAACCAGAAAGGGTTTCACCTGGGTCATTCCTGGGGGGATCTGCTCTCAGAGCTGACCCCTGACTCTCAAGGTCCTCCACTGGGGTCTGCAACCCCCTCTCAACCCTATGTCTGGACTTCTGCACCCCCTCACTAGGAGGGGTACTGCCAGACACCAGAACTGTTGGGATGCTGGCTACAGTCACCCCCTCCAAGTTCTTCTGACACTGCGGGGCTTCCCTCAAAAGGTGGCCCTACGGTACAGGCTATGCTTCCCTCCTGGTGTTCCCTCATGGAACCCTCTAGGACCTGGGACCTACCTGGGACACTACAATCCTTTCCCACCTCACTCGGTTGGGAACCACCTAGACCACTCCCTTCAGGAGCACCCCCAAATGCCTCTTCAGACTCTCTGGTACTCACCCAGAAGTCTGCCTCCATTGTAAGTTCCCTGGGGTCAGAGAACTCACACTCCACCTGGTGTTGGCGTAGCTCTGGAAAATAAGAACCAGACATATGCTCTCCAGCAATTACATCACTCTGCCCTTCACATGTATTAACCACAGTACCCTTCACCCAACCACCCAGAAACTCAACCTTGGAAAAGCACTCTACCTCACCCTCCTGAGACTGGTGAGACAGTATCTGTCTGTCCCTGACACTCAACCCATACTCTTTTGGGATGTCTCTACACTCTATATCCAGGACATCCACCAGGGGGGAACCCTTTTCTCTGTCACTCTCTGCTAGAGTCAGTAAAGTGTCCCTCCCCCCAGTAGGAATATGACTCCCTGTGCCAGTTCCCCAATCCTTCTCAGGGACCCTGTGCATAACGGGAACTACCTCATACCCTTGAACCGCCTGGGGTGTGTCAACTCCCTTCTTCAAGTTGGGCACCACATCTCTGGGCTTGTGCCCTTCTTCAGCAGTACTAGATGCAAGATTTTTGCTGCCACCATCTGAACTGGACTCAGCCCTTCCGGCCTCCAGTTTCAGCTCTTTACAGCTCAGCTCTTGAGCTGCAATCTTTTCTTCTTCCAGGGCTAAGAGTCTTTTTGCCTCAACCCTTGCAAGATACTCCTCTAATTGTTGCTCCTGTCGCCTTTAACCTCGGAGCCATTCATCTATCTCTGGGTCTCTTTCCTCATCTCAGTAGTCTTCCTCCTCATGTGAGCAGTCTTCCTCCTCATGTGCGTAGTCCTCCTCCTCATCTGAGGGGTACTTAGTCATTTGGTTTCTTGCTGCCTCTCTCTCTGCCCATCTTTCCTCCCCCCAGACTATGTAGTTATGTAGCATCTCCGCCTTAGTAGATCTCCTTGCTACAGGAAGGCCCCATTTTCTGCAAAGCTTCCTTAGGTCAGCCTTAGTGAGGTGGTCAGTACGAACAAAGAATGAGTAGGTAAGCAATCCCATTCTGATAAGATCTTACCAGCAAAAACCAAAATCCAAAGTCCAAAATATCAATAGTATATCCAGGAGGACATCAGAGAATTAAAAGCCAAAAAAGATGAAAAATCAAGTTGACCTTCAACTGTGGGTAGGTAGTGAAATACTTAGCTACTGTATGTCACTGCACAAACACAAGTCCTATCCTCACCGCTGATCACCAATGTTAGAAATGGGGTTTTTGGTTGGCAGTCAGGTTGCCCTCTGTCCAAGCAAGAACCCTCACTCTAGTCAGGGTAAGTCACACACAATCCAAAATCAGCCTGTGCTAACCCTGCAGTAGCTTGGCACGAGCAGTCAGGCTTAACTTAGAAGGCAATGTGTAAAGCATTTGTGCAATAAATCATACAACACCATAGCATAACACCACAAAAATACACCACAAAGTGTTTAGAAAAATATATAATATTTATCTGGGTATCTTCAGGTCAAAATGATCAAAGTTGCAATATGAATTTGTAAAGATATCACTGAAAAGTGATATAAAGTGTCTTAAGTCTTTAGAAAGTAAACAAAGTCTCTTTCAAACACAAAGTACCTGGTTTCTGGTGGGAAATCTCCTCAGAGGGCCACAGGAGAAGAGGTATGTGGAAAACTGGTGTGTGCGTCGATTTCTCCTCAGCACACACGGACTTGCGTCGTTATTTTCCACGCGGGGAGTCGTGCGTCGTTTCCGGCGCACGGACAGTCTCTTTCTGTGGTTCGCGGGCAGTACCAGATGTCCCGGGTCTGTGCGTGGATTTTCCTGCTTGTTTTCCGGCTGTACGTCGTTCTGCGGGGCTGCGCGTCGAAATTTCGATCTCACAGCAGGCGTCGCGTCGATTTCTCCTGGGGAGTCGGGCGGCGTTGTCCTTGCGACAGGGGGTCATGTTGGACCTGGCTTTTTGACAGGGTCATCCCCAAACTTTTTGCCTCCTTCCTCCTATTTTTTCTGACCTGTTGTTGTCGGCTTTTGACCTCTGAGCACTTTACCACTGCTAACCAGTGCTAAAGTGCATATGCTCTCTGTGTAAATGGTACTATTGAAAAGCAAGAAAAACGCCGCACACCGACGCTGATCGACGCGACGCCTTCGGGACGACCAAAACTTTGACGCATGGCCTCACAAGGACAACGCCGCCCGACTTCCCAGGAGAAATCGACGCGACGCCTGCCGTGAGATCGAAACTTTGACGCACGGCCTCGCAAGGACAACGCCGCCCGACTTCCCAGGAGAAATCGACGCGACACCTGCCGTGAGATCAAAACTTTGACACACGGCCTCGCAAGGACTAAGCCGCCCGACTCCCCAGGAGAAATCGACGCGACGCCTGCCGTGAGATCGAAACTTCGACGCGCAGCCCCGCAGAACGACGTGCAGCCGGAAAACAAGCAGGAAAATCCACACACAGACCCGGGACATCTAGTACTCCCCGCGAACCACAGAAAGAGACTGTCCGCGCGCCGGAAACGACGCACGACTCCCCACGTGGAAGATAACGACGCAAGTCCGTGTGTGCTGAGGAGAAATCGACGCAAACACCAGTTTTCCACGTACCTCTTCTCCTGTGGCCCTCTGAGGAGATTTCCCACCAGAAACCAGGTACTTTGTGTTTGAAAGAGACTTTGTTTACTTTCTAAAGACTTAAGACACTTTGGCGGTCATTCTGACTTTGGCGGGTGGCGGAGGCCGCCCGCCATAGTCCCGCCGTCAGAATACCGCTGCGCGGTCAGAAGACCGCAGTGGTAATTCTGAGTTTCCCGCTGGGCTGGCGGGGGACCGCCAGAAGGCCGCCCGCCAGCCCAGCGGGAAACCCCCTTCCATGAGGATGCCGGCTCCGAATGGAGCCGGCGGAGTGGAAGGGGTGCGACGGGCAGTTGCACCCGTCGCGATTTTCAGTGTCTGCTTGGCAGACACTGAAAATCTTGGTGGGGCCCTGTTAGGGGGCCCCTGCAGAGCCCATGCAAGTGGCATGGGCACTGCAGGGGCCCCCAGGGGCCCCGCAACACCCGTTACCGCCAGCCAGGTTCTGGCAGTCAAAACCGCCAGAGCCAGGCTGGTGGTAAGGGGTTCGGAATCCCCATGGCGGCGCTGCCTGCAGCCCCGCCATGGAGGATTCCCCAGGGCAGCGGGAAACCGGCGGGACACTGCCGGTTTTCCGTTTCTGACCGTGGCTGTACCGCCGCGGTCAGAATGCCCATGGGAGCACCGCCAGCCTGTTGGCGGTGCTCCTGCGGTCGTTGGCCCTGGCGGTCCATGACCGCCAGGGTCAGAATGACCCCCTCTATATCACTTTTCAGTGATATCTTTACAAATTCATATTGCAACTTTGATCGTTTTGACCTGAAGATACCCAGATAAATATTATATATTTTTCTAAACACTGTGTGGTGTATTTTTGTGGTGTTATGCTATGGTGTTGTATGATTTATTGCACAAATGCTTTACACATTGCCTTCTAAGTTAAGCCTGACTGCTCGTGCCAAGCTACCGGAGGGTGAGCACAGGCTGATTTTGGATTGTGTGTGACTTACCCTGACTAGAGTGAGGGTTCTTGCTTGGACAGAGGGCAAACTGACTGCCAACCAAAAACCCAATTTCTAACAATTACCTTATAAGCACCTAAATACATTGTAGTCATTGACAAGTGCACAGCACCTTTGTCTTCCAGTCTCCCGTCGGAGCAAATGAGCACTTTTAAACTAGCTGTTTGACTCAAGAGATCCACTGACCATATTGCGAACAGCGAGCCTGTAAGCTGCCTGTCTGTGAACTTGGCAATACTTTGATGGGTGAAATAGTTCTATTTATGTGAATTTTAACTATACATAAAATTGGATTGAAACTGTAAAGCATTTAGGCTGTGTTTTGGCCAATTTACATTCTAAAATAGTACATATAAGTTTTAAATATGTTTTCTGGACATGTGGTACGTGGGTGCAATTTGTGTTGAGTGATTTTATTTAGGAAAAGCTGAGTGAGGTATGCACTCCAGCACAAAACATTTTCAAATAATTGGCGCAAGATGGTTTCAAACCAGAGAGAGAAAATGGTATGTGATGGAAGCACTGCCATACAAAATATTTGCTATGGGGAAAAGCAAGAACTTCTGCAAACTACTAGTAGGCCAATATTTAGGACCTCCACACTACTGTAACTGAGTGATAATAACTTTTCAGAACCCTAATCTCCATAATATATTTCTAATCGAATTTCACTGATATGTGGAATCTCTTCATTTATTACATTTGTATTTATCTGGCTAGGTTTGAACCTGTAAATTCTTTATATCTTAAATGTATTTTGGTTTGACGAGTTGTTACACACATACCACACACACCTTGCTCAAACTAGCATGGGAGAAGCAAGGATTCCTTACAACAACCAAGTTTACACCACAGGTTAGGGTGTTTGAGCATAAAAGTATAATCAAACGAAAATGTATATATCTTAGACCAGAGGGGAGGAGACCACGGGGTAGGTGGGTGAAGGTTTGTTTGCCAGGGCAGTGGACACTATACGGTGTCAATCCATCTGGTTCCTATGTCGGGGAGCACAAGAGATACAGGAGGCACAAACCTCTGAACTAAATTGGCCTCTCCCTAGCCAGGGGCATTAAGAGCAAACTCTGACTTTCCCAACTGTGTTTTGTGTAGTTGTCATCCTTCCTCTAGGTTGTACAATGAAATGAACTCGATAGCTCTTGTTGACTGCCTGAAATGATTTACAGATATTTCCGTTATCACTATTACCAAATGTGTGAGAGCATCAAAGCATAGAAAGGTGACTTTGGTGAAGCTAGCTCACTTTTTATGTTATACTTTACATATTTATATGACAGACATTCTGCCTTCAGTCTTCAGTATGGCCTCACAGCAACACTGAGCATGTTAGACATTATTTATAATAGAGAACATATTTATCAATATTCCATAGGAGCACAGGAAAGCTCAATGCCAGTTGGAGGACTTATAGTCATCTGTAAAGAGTTTAATATTCAAGGCACTATAAATGTACATATTTTGTTACAACGCCATCGCCGTGCTTCTACTTCAGCTCACTGTTGTCGGTTTGTTTTCAACCAACAATAAGAGTCACGACGTGTTCTGTAATATTTATTAAAGCTTTTCCACACTCAAAGACGTGCATTTATGTTTCTTGTTTTGTTTCTCAATCTAGGTCAGGAAGACGAGTTGTCCATCCGTCTTTGGCCTGCGCAGAGACATTGTTATTGATGGCATGCTGGGCCTCAAATCAGCTCAGCGTTTGGACGCAATAGGCGCCTTCCTTGTGAAGCAACTTTCATTCCCGCACTGAAGGTGAGTCCATCACAGTGATCCTTGCAACCTAATTTAGAGCTGACTGTTCCACTAAGCGTACCACGATTTTCTGTGTGGTAGCAGTCACACCACCTACTTTGATGCATTGCTCAAAATCCCCTCCAGGCGGCCCATTCCCGCAATGACTATACAATACAACAGTCAGTTATTTGTTTGGAAAATGTTGGCCGCAGTTTTATTAAAGAGTTGGTTTATAGCATACCCACCCTGCTTTTATGAGGGCCATAAATTATTATGTCATATCGTTGTTTATGAGTAATTAAAATTGCCATATATGTAATATCTCCCCTGAGGTTAGAAGACCCTGGGTTTGTGATTTACATTGATACATTTGTGTCATACATCTCTTTGTATCTTAACAATCTTATACTTGATGATAAGTTTCCGGTTACATGCCGTTCACTCAGTCTTTCAATCAGTCTCGCGTTTTGGTCCTTTGCCGTTATTCATTTAAGTAGGAGGGTACTCGTTTCCCTTTAGGCTTAACTCAATACCTTGTTTAGTCCTTGTGTCCAGCTCTCCGGCGGACCCGGGTTGCGAGTGCCGCGTTTCCGAGTACCTCCCCTGACTGCCTTACCCTGCCGTGAGGCATCCCAAGGTAAGTAGCCCTGCCACCCCGCTGTGTTGGGTGTGGCCTTGGTATTTCTTTATCTCTCCTTTCCTGCCGCCACTACAGTTCCTTATCCTTTACCCCAGTCTGCGACACTCTGGGTGCCAGGCATTAGGTGTGGGTGTCCTTCTTTCTTTTTGCTGCCAAGCCGCCCTCGAGATGCAATGGGTGTTTCGTGCCGGGCAGCTCCTTTTAACCCCACTTTCTGCCCTCGGGGCATTTTGGGGAGATTTTAAAAAATGCTTGCACCCCATTGGGCCCCTTGGGCCTTCTTTGCCCCCCCCCCCCTTTCTGCTTCCGCACTGCGTCCCCTTACGACAGGGCTGGAAAGGGTGGGGTGCTTGTTTCAGTGGGGGCACTTCCGTTCCCCACCAGCCTATTGTTTTTGCCGTGCCGCACACGGTGCGTTTTTTGCTCGGGCCGCGGCGTGGTTTCTGCTCTGGACCTCCTGAGCTCCCTGTGGTTACGGGCCTTAGCCCTAACACTTCTGCCAGTGCTACCAGTGGCATTAGCGCCAAACCAACAACCGCCAAGTACTCCTTTCAAAATGTCCTCCTTCTCAGAGGTTGCAGAACGATGTATGGTGGAGAGTGGCCCATGACACCCCATCCCTTTGACACATTCTGAATGTGGACACTCACAAACAGTAATTTCCAACTAGTGGTTGTCCTAGTATTGCTGCCATTCAGTGTCAGTGTACTGAGGAGTGCTACACTACATCGGCAGCATGCCCGCTACCTCCAAGGCGGTAATAGCACTAGATGGAAAGCACAGGTGTGAAATAGGAGCTTATAGAGCTGAAACAAGGCAGCCAGGGTTAACCTGGTTTTGCAGTTTCACACCTGCAGGCACTCCTATTGTTATCCTCCTCTAGAAAATGTAATGAAACACTTGTTGGTTTGTAATAGCTTAAAGGGTATGGAGTAACCGTGAAGGGCATTTGAAGAATGTGCCACGCATATAATGAAAATCGTAGATAAATCTGCTACAAACCTTTATATAACCTCGGTAGATTATATCATGCTTCTCCTTAGGAACACTGTTAGTCGCGGACTTTAAGTTTTGGGTTTTTTCATGGCAGGTTTAAGGAAACAAAAATGGAGCTTGCGTCCATTTCCACACCCCCAGGGGAAGATTCTGAACCATCATTTCTGCATTTAAAACCTCATGTACACAAAACAATAACAGCCTCAGGCGGCCTTTAAAACTGGCCCTGAGTGGCTTTTTCTGTGACCTGAGATTTGGAACCTCCTGTCAAGCTCCCCTCATGTCCCAACATCCCCCGCCTAAAAGGCTTATTCCCAGCAATTCTAGAGAGGCACAAGTCAAAATATAGGGATAGTGTCTTAATTCCGCCCAATCCCTGTGTATGTAGATACAGCATTATTGTGCAGTTTATGGGAAGGTTGTTTTACCGGCAGACAGTGTATTTGCTCTTGCATGTTCTGCCAACAACCACAAAGATAATTTTTATATGCTGAAACACTTTTCAAATCATCAAAAAATAATGTGCTGTTTACATATGTAAAAAAAAGATTGAAATAATTTGATGAGATGCGGGGACAGAGTTTTCTCCAGGGGAAGATCACTTTCCCCTTAGACGAAATGAAAAGGAAAATTAAACTGCAATTGCACAAATGTTAAGCAATTTCATAACGCTCTATTAAATAATAGGTACAGATAGGCATAAAGAACCAGGAGTAAGCCTTGAAAGCTATGACTGCCCTGTTATTCCTTGCTTTCTCTGTGAATCGTTTGTGAATCATAAGCATTCTTAGATTTGCACTGATGCAAGGTCTTAAATCTGCAGTGGCAGATGTAAATTTTTTAAAAACAAATCTGGCCCAACCATACTTTAAATATATGGAGTAGAAAAGTGAAGTCTTTTTATTACCTTTTCCAAAGGCCAAAGGCACATCCCCCAACAAAATGAAAGCAACCAACCTCTGAATGAAGAGGCGGCAAGGATGCCTATTTTTACAAAATAGAAGCCATATGAGAAAATGCTGCAATCTTACTTGAGTCGAATTCCACCATGTAATTGTTCTCGTGTATTTTAATTTACATCTGAATGATGAAATAGATATGGCTGCCTTAACACCTAATTAGCTCTTGTTCAACTCCTTCGATTAGCATCTGGGCTGATCCTTTGAATGGGCACCCTACTGATCTAGTTTTTGTCCAATGCTCTCTTATTGAGTATAATACCAACTGATAGATTACATTTACTGATTGTAAAACTATATTTTATTGGTAAGAATACCATATCTAAAAAGTGACCCCTAATCAGCCAACAAAGTTCAACCATTCTTTGTCCAAATTGAACAGGCTACACTTTGTTTCTCTTTTAGAATCTACTATCAATTCTGCTCTATTGAATAGTTGGGTAAATAAGGCACTAGATAAATCCATCCCACTGATACCCAGGAAGTCTCATTGGCCAGCACTCACTAGTCCTTGTTTAAAAGAAAATGGAGATAGTCCTCCAATTTCGCAGTGCAATTACTTATAAAGCTGATTTACACATATACAAAAACATGCTAGATCCAAGAACTATCATGAGCAAATTTTCATCTGCAAAAAATCCCACCGGGGAGATCGTTTCTACAGTTAATTTTCTTGCTTATCCTGCATCAGATTCTACCTCTGTGGCAATCACTGAGCAGTTGTTGTCACTGATTTTTTCAGGAGAAGATTTCTAAGTGTGTAAGTTTATTTTCTTTCTCTACCACCAACACTCCTGTCAAGTGGCCAGATAACATTTCTCCAGTGGCTAACTGGTCTGTCCCTGTGTCGACCACTTTCATGCTAGTCAGTTGAACTGACATTATCCGGAAGCTCACCGCCATCTCTTCAAGTTCACCTCTCGATCCTTGCCTTGCTAAGGTAGCCAAGGCAGAAGCATCTCTAGAACAATTTCTTACCATGGTCTGCAATTCTTCCCTGAGTTCTTATGCTCCCACTGCTAAAAAGCTCACCCTAGACCATTCTGTCATGTCCAACTATTACTCCATTTTTGTTCTGCCTCTATTCTCTATAATCTCTGAAAACTGTGTAAATCAATTAGTTAATCACTTTCCAGGGTACAAATGGGAAGAGGACACTTCCTACACTGTTGGGAGATTAGAGCAAGGAGTTTCTCTGCAGAATTAGTAAATTATTTTTTTGAAATAACCCTTCAAGATAACTTAGTTGGTTAATGCATTACCAGCTGCAATCTGTAACAGCTGAATGTCATCTGTTTAATTATTGCTAAACCACAGCCTATTTTCTGTTATGATGTTCATAAAATGGGTGGCAGTGGTAGGATGAGATACAATGTGCCTTTGATGATCAATATTGCAATGTCCGTTATGAAATCTTTCACTTCCCTTTGCACCACCTTAGTGTGACAAGACAATGGTGCCAATGGTATTTTTGTACCAGTCATCTGATACAAATAAGTATGCAGCACATTTGCGATGCAGCAATACTTCTATTGGTCTTCTGACACTCAAATGGGACTACTGCATCTTTCAGAATACAGATACTTTGATATGTTAGAAGAGAGACATATCAGACTAATTTCTGCGAGAAATGTATTATTCCTCTTAGGTTCCAATTACGGTTGGTCTGATTAATTCCAATATGTGCGATAACTCTGGTTTCCTCACATATCACAAGTACAATTCATGCAAAAAGTACTGCACCCCCATCATTTTTCAGAGGGTGAATTTCAGCAGGTCAAACCTGCTAAAATTTACTAGCAGAATATGCCCAGCAAATAACGTAGCATGCTGATTTTGCTGTGGTAAGCACTAAAATCCATGTGCAAGGCAATAATTGTATGTGGGTGCTATGCACTGGTTAATTGCAATCCCCATGGTTTCAGAACATATCAGGAGCAACAAATATCACAACAAATATCACACCTGTTTCTAGTCTACCGTATTCTAGCTATAGTTTCGACTTTTGAAACGCATAGCTGTTTGATAAAATTAGTTAACACTAATAAATAAATTATCAGACAACAAGGGTTTAGTTGGGGTCAGCTGATCTTAGATTCTTTGTTTTGTTTTGTGAAGCAAAGGAGATAGAGGCTTAAATAATCAAACCCGTTCTTAGTTTTACTTGTTCATAACTTGCACTATATATGTAAAAAATCTATGTAAAATTTGAGTTCAAAATTAACTTCACTGTTTACACTAAGCATAGAAAAATGTCAGAGGAGCTATCAAACCACGTGCAGAACAGACAAGTATAAGTTGTCATGTTCAGTGAAATCATAAAACTCAGGAGCCGGATTTACAAAGCCTTAAACAGATAAAGGGCCTCATTATGTTCTGGCAGACTTCAGACCACCACATAAAGACCCTGGCAGTCAGACCGCCAGAGTTCTGCCAGCACTGCCGGGATCCATGATCCTGAAGCCGTGGAGGTGTTGGAGATCGTAATCCACCAGGGCAGCGCTGCATGCAACATTATGACCTTGTTCTCTGCCAGAGAACAGGTACAGGGGGCCACATGGGGACCCCTGTAATGGCCATTCTCTTGGCATGGGCTGTGCAGGGGTCCCCTTGCCCAGCACAATCGCAATGTTCACTGTCTGCCTTACAGGGTGCTGGTTCACCCTGCGGGCTACAGCATCGCTGCCGGCTTCATTACGAGCTGGAGACAATGCTGTAGCCTGTTTTTCCACCCACCAGCCTAGCAGGAAACTCCTAATAGGTCCGGAGGGGTGGTTGCCACAAAGGCAGCAACCACCTTGTCTGGGGTTTGAAAGACTGGTTAGGTCCAAAATTTCTCTATTTATGACTATCAGGCGTCAACGAAAGGGTACTTGGCAGACACAAATGGTGTTATTATGGGACAATTTAAGGAAAATTTAAAACCTGCAATCTTCAGACAGGTTTAGGGTAATGGGGCTATCTACTTTTTAAATTAAATATTGAAATTATTGTGGCACTAGCAAATTAAATTGCAATACAAATAATATATAGAAAGAACCTGGTTAAAAGTAGGGAATACAATGTATATCAGACACAAGTATGTGACTTGTGCTTGTCATTGTGGAAATCAATCCCTCATATAACCTTGTCTACAGCATCCATTTAGTGCCAGTTGTACCTTTAGGTGATCGAGCAAATTAAATGGTGAGCCTCTGAGGATCAGTCTGGGTAGTGGAAAGCACTAAGACATGCAGTAGGGAATAGGCAAGTCATAAAAAGAAAGCAATTACACAAAGCCACTGATCCCACCTTGCCCACAGACCAATACACACACATACCCAAAGACACAATGCACACATAGAAGTGAACAACTTGTTCTTCGTAACACACTCCCATGCAATGCAGAGAGTGCAATTTAATATTTCATGGAATAGGTTAATTAAACCAAATAAACTAGAAAATGAGAATGACAGCAACTCCGTAACCATCTTCAATAGAGACATAACTATTTAGATATGTATGAGAACTTTTTCTCTACTAAACCATTTGTGCAAATCATAAATCAAATGAAGCAATGGAAAAAAATCACATAATTCACAAAGTGTCAGTTACGTTTTTAAATTGTCCAAACAACTCTATCCTATCTTCCACAAAGACAACACAGCATGAGACAAGGTTGGAGAGGATATTAGAGACCATGGACCCTCCAGTGATCATATGATTCTTACTTCTTTGTTTTACCACCTAGCCTTGATGCTTCTTACAATCTAAATGCCATATATGAAGCAGGTGGATGAGTTTCTGGATATAGATAGGAGGTAAAAATTTGATAGACTATGGTCTAGACATGGATCATTATAGAGTAATATATGGTTGCAGTGGTGCTGTGCTGTGCCGGACTTTCTGTTCTTTTATGCTACCAATGCCTGTTTCCATTTTAATCGCTCAAGAAATGAATTAGGATATACTTAGCTGTTTACAGAAGGAAATGCTGACCCATAAACCATAGAGGTAGGTTCATTTAGTACTTAATTTGAACTGGTGCTGGCAGGTGGGGCCCTCCAGTACTTATTTTTGAAGACTGGCATTTTTTTCTATCAAGAGACATTGATCCAGAGGTAAAGAGAATAAGACAAAAGGGGGAAGGAGGAAGGAGGAAGGGAAAGATGGAAAGACAGTGGCAAAAGGAGAGAGCAGAAATGAAAAATAATCTGTAAAGTGAGATAAAGGGATAAAATGATCTGGTGGAAGATTACTGAAGTGAAATCAAGACTACACAGCCTTGGTTTTCAGCACCCTGAACCTTGATGGCTCTGGCTGTGGGCTTTTGAGCAATATTTTGGGCACTGGAGCACAACATGTACAAGTTGAGCACTTGCGTTCATTAGAATTACTGTAAAAAGTCTATCAAGACCTTTTTCAATTTTGTAACATAGGGTGAAGCTCTTGTTTCTTCCTTGTAGGGTGAAGCTCTTTTTTCTTCCTTGTCTCCCTCAGATTGTCCATCAGGGCTGATGTCACTTGGGAGAAGTTGTCAGAAATTAAAACCATAGCATTCCTGGAATAATCAATTCCTGTTGCCCATAGTTTGACTCTGTGTTTATTTGTTCTGACAACGCTGTGTAATTGCAAAGGATGCTTTAGAAGTATTTTATTCACTGCATCCCAGGTAATATGCCAAATGTTGAGATTTTCTTTAACACACTTTCCTCCAACTCGTATACTTTTAGCAATTCCCATGTCTTGATAGGAGCTCATGTACGTTTTCAGACATGTATCCTGCTGAAACATGGATTGCCTCCCTTGATTTTGAGTTGTGTAATCATACATCTTTCAATCTGACAATTTGTCAGAAGGATCAACTACTGATCCACATTTTTCTTTGAAAGTGTTTTATTTTTTATTTTATTTACTCATGTACTCTCTTTATTCAGCCTACCCTTTAGATGCTTGCCATGGTATGGGCTTTATCCAATAGTGGTGGCAATATAACAGCCCAGGACCACTCTGGCATATCATCTTGGAAGAAAAGGCCAGGACTTTTAGAGTAACTTCCACAGATAGCCAGCTGGTTAAACAACTGATCCCGAGTTTTGATCCTGTTGCTGATATCCCTGCCTCCTTCAACTAGAGAATTATATCCTCCTGATTAATGGTTCTAATGTCATACGTCTTGATGCTTTTCCCCATAGTATCGGCTAATAGTTTGTTTTAGCAATAGTCCACACCATCTGGGATTTACATTCTCAGATAAGCAGATTTATGCGGGAAATTGACCAAATATATAAATCAGAGACCCTGGAAAATGTCAAACACCGTTGCTTTTGAGATTGAGATTGATTATCAGGAAACTTTTATGACAAATCTATTCAGCCACCCTTTTAGAAAAAATTGCACATTGCTCCGGGCTACTGGTGATGATCGTTTTTGAAACCTCCAATAAGACTTGCCTAGCAGGTTGGTTATGTAAGATATGCACAGAAAACAGCATTCTCGAATGGCATTTCACTTATCATCCTCTTTTGTGTTCAACATAGACTTTTAAAATAATGCAAAAGGCCTTGATGATCCATCTCAACCACTGCATACATTTTCCGTTCTGCTGACGTGTTAGAGGTTTTAACCTTGCTGAGGTGTTTTTAACTGCATTTTGTGTAAAAGGCATCTAATGTTATTTGATCCTCTCTTTAAGCCTAACCGAAGACTAGAATCTGCCTATTGATAACAGTTATTTAAAAGCAATGATCATTTCATGGAACCATTCCATTGGCTTGTGTTATTACTTTCAATATGGGGTTCACTGATTGGTTGAAATCAGAAATGGGCGGGATCAGACTAGGAGACCCTAAGGTTTAGGTGGCTAAGTGTAAGCATAATTACGACTGGCATTGGGTAAGGACTATCGCGCCAAGGACAGAGAATGGACCCTACTTCTTTTTAAGCCCACAAATCTTGGGTTCCTCGGGTGTTAAAAAACCTTGATAGAGAAACAGTAAGAAAAGAGCATCCGTTCAACATAGAAGGTGGTCATCTTGGAAGAGAGCCAATTTTCATTAATTTTGTAAGAACAAATAAACCTTTGTTCTTCTCCTAAACGATTCCTTTGGGGACGAAGCGCTTGAAAAGAGGTTGTAGTGGTGGTCAGATTCCTCTGCTCTGTTAAGAACGTTTCTGATGGCTCATCTGCGGTCCAACTGAAAATTAAATTAATTCCTCATGACCTACATTTTTGCAGTAAACGTTCAGCGAATTCATGATGAAACACTTATAAATTTCAGGGGAGTTTCTTTGAACCAGACTGGACGATGGAGTCTGACAGTCAGATTCCTATGTTATGAAGAACAGGAATATGTTCAGGATGTGTGCGCCCAGTGTGCGAGACTTTAGCCAAGAACCAGCCCGCTGGCTATCAAGACAACGTAGAATTAATTTAAAAGGAGACATGCATGCTGATTTACATAATACCGAAAAGGAATTAATCCGATCAAAAAATGCAATTAAGAAAGGTGAAGTTTGGTAACCTGCGTACTATCCATTTCTGACACCGCAGGTTTGTTTCTCTGGGACAAAGCTTGTATATTAAATACGGAAATTCCAGTGAAATGTGCAAGTGTTTAACCGAGATATAACTCAACAAGAGACAGCTGTTTTTGTCATAATTTGTTATTCTTTCCATGATCCAAATGGCCTCCCTTTTTAAATAAATAATCTTTAGTTTCCCCTTTAATGATACACTCATATATCTCAGCATAGTTGAACACATAAAGCAAAAACAAATAAAAAGGAATAAACTGTTAACAATATCAAGAAAGCTATGGGTGTTGATGCCAGTTATCCCCTTCGCATGTAAGGGGTCGGTGGTGTCACATAATGAGGGCTCCAGCAACAGATACCACAAAGAATGCATATCCCATTCCTTTAAATCAGGGCCTCTGGAATTATGCAGCTGTAGAGGGCCAAATTATACTGTAGGGTTGAGTAAATTATGCGGCAAAAAAACGCAAATTGTGTGGAATAATGAGGCCCATTGTGTAATAGTATTACTTCATTATTTCGTCGTTTTAAACTTGTTAACACTGCCTGGGCATTTGTTGCACCTGATTAGTAGCAATGTAATCCCAAAATATAGCAATAGGCAACAGAAAGATGACCAGTCCAGTTTTGTAAATGGCCTTCCACTTGGGGCTTCCACTGCTGTGCAACACGTGTCGCTGTATTTTTAGTGACTTTTGAAACGTTTGAGCTAGAACCAATTTTTTGTTGTTAAAATCTGCAAAGTATGAGGCAAATGAAGGATTATGTGACAGATGTGGAAGATCCATATTTGTGCAAAAATCAGCACACAATCACATAATTTCAGTGGCTCTGCTTTAAGAGCAACCCTGCAATACCAATAATGTCCCGATATTCCCGTTGTGGTTAGGTGGGGAATGGATGGGGGGGGGGCGTTCAGATGACACTGTGTCTCCGTCATTTTCACTCCCCCATTCTGTTTGTCCCTCAACAAGGTTTTGAATGAGGGAAACAGCACTTTATGCACAAAGAACAGCCAGTCTACAAAATATAGCACCGTCATAACAATCCCATGTTTGTGGCATGAGGGAAACTTGGCATGTTTTATAACCAATTTACTGGATTTGATAGTCTTTAATATTTCGGGATTTCCAAGAAATAAATACAGTTCTAAACACCGCACACATCTTGTATAGGAGAAACATAGAAGCAAGAGTTTTAGATTTTCCAAAACGAGTTAATGAGATTGGCCTAAGCAATGCTCATGCCACTCCATATCCTCTCACAGGTTGCCGTGGCCATGGTTAAATCTGATTGGAATACTATATTATTTTTTCTTTATATGGCGAACATAGGGGTGGATGGGTTTTCTAATTGAAGAATGCATTCTGACTGGGTAGTTTCTGCCCTCAATATAATCTAATTGGATTTGTGTTGGTATTTTTCCTAAAGGGCATAATCTGCAAATGAGGGATATCACTGGGATTCTGATCCAATGTTTCAAAGTCCAATTAAATGAAAAATGTTCATGGCCCCCTTCAGCTCCCGATTGCAAAACAGAGCGAAGCATAAAGAGGTGACTCCTGCAAAGATTTTGGCTTTGAAGGCTAGAATTTCTTTTCTTTTTTCTGAGAACATTTGAGCTGAGAGAGTGATCAAGAATTCTTCAATATTGTAAAACAAGACTCATCAGGCATCTGGCTCCTCGTATCAGCAGGAATGATAGTAGACCGTGGGAGACAGGGGAGGTTATCCCCAGTGTATTTTTCATCAGTTTCAAATCTGTGTTTTTCCACTCCTGTCAAAATATATGTATCTTTCACACTGACGGTGGATTTCCGATCACTGCACATTATGTTGTTTTCTTCAAATTAATTCCTGGTTGACTAAAGTAACTCTAATCTAAGAAACAAAGCATCCTGAATATATTTTGCTTTTGGATTATACTTTGCACAATATTTGCCTTTCTTGGTACTTTACCAATCTTTGCCCTTCCTCGTTCTAGGGACAAGCCATTAGTAATGGCTATTTAGGGAACTGTACCTTTATTTAGAAAAAACGTAACTATTGATGCTTTCTGCAAGGAATCCTTCTGAGCTGTTAGTCACATAATACCTAAACATTAGTTATTCACCATGCACTCTGAAGGCAATGCTTAGGTTTCGAGACCATGTTGGAAAATATCTGAGTGAAGGTTGTCGTCATAACAGCTACCATTCCTCACAGTTTTGTGTGTGGGAGAAGGGATTATCTGATACATTTAAAGTATGGAGGTTGAAGTAAGAGTGAAAACAGGTGGTCTATGACAGTAAATTCCATGCTCTCTGTCTTTAAGGCTTCCTTTGTTAAAACATCCAAATTACTATTGCCCTCACAATCTCATTCCACCTACACCAATAAAAGTATGCCTCTCTGATCAGGAAAGCTAATGGAACTAAAGAAGGGAGACCGTGCTGGTCTGACTTGTAAATAAGGATAGTTGTGCAGGCAGCCACTCTCAGGTCAGTTGTTCAGTCAAATTGCACCGGAACTGATCCTGTTCTTCAGGAAATGGAAACCTAACCCCATATTGATGAGCAGTGTCCTCGAAGACAAAGGATATTCATGTTACATAAGCAAGCAGTCTGCATTGATTAGAGGAAGAGTATTTTTTATTTCATTTATTTTTTGAAAAATGTTCTGCTTGAGCAAGCAATATCTTTAAACAGTATGAGTGGTTCTGCAATCCAATCCTATTTCATGTGTCCAAATTGCTGTACTTATTTCAGACAATCTATGTAAATAAGACCCAATGACGCCATAGCATGCAAACAGAAGATAGTGTATGAGATTAAGATTTCTAGAAAGAATAAAAATTAACTTTATTATTCAATCAATAGACACATACACATAACTTTATTGACTTATGCCAGAGATCTTTCCTTCTATATGCACATTCATGGCTCATGGATTGCCTAATTTACAGAAGCAAGCAAACATATCACTTTGTTTGGAACCCACAGCTATTGTGAATTCTTTGTTTAATGTAGTTTATCACAAATATGAAGGCTATTAAAAAACCCTTAATCAAAACTGTTGTTTCTGCAATGTACTTATTTTCACGAGCCTACATCAGAACATTACTTAAAGCATTGCTACTGAAGTACACACTTGTATGAAGTAAATAATGATGTTCTAATACCTTTACATAATTTTATTAAAAGTGCAGTCTATCTTTAAAAACAGTATACTACCCTGTGCAAAAACTATTTGTTGTGATGTTAGTACATGTATTAATTTGATTTAATGACCCCATTGTCCTTGATTTGAATTTGTGAGTATATGTTCAAGGGACACACTAAATGTTAACAGTCTGACAGCATTTAGAAGTTATTTACTGCCCTCGTTAAATCATATTGCCACTCTCAGGGACTGAAATTAGTCTGCATCTGAACAGTGCTCCTGTGTGGTGTTATGTTTACCTCTGCAGAAGAAATGCGAATATTCATTTTTAACATCTTTTAAGCCTTGCTCTGTTTATGTGGATCTTGTGTAAAAAGAGTATTTATACTTTGCATAAGAGACATACTTAGAGCAGCTCTTAAATGCTACAACAGATCACACAAATGCGACATCAAACGGATGGGAAGAGACTGGACCAATATAGCTCTTCTATTGAATTCCAAGTCTTTTGATGATGGTTAAGGAGTCTCTTCTTGCCTTAACTTGGATTGCTCAAGTCTCAAAATGTTCTTGTTCTTGCTAGTTGTTAGAAATCGGGTCTTTGGTTGACAGTCAGGTTACCACCTGTCCAAGCAAGGACCCTCACTCTAGTCAGGGTAAAAGAGAATCACCCTCAGCTAACCCCTGCTTACCCTCTTGGTAGTTTGACACGAGCAGTAGGCTTAACTTCAGAGTGCTAGGTGTAAAGTATTTGTACCAACACACACAGTAACTTAATAAAAACACTACAAAATTACACAACACAGGTTTAAAAAAACTGAGAATATTTATCCAAACAAAACAAGACAAATAGACAAAAATCCACAATGCATAAGTCAAGTTATCAATTAAAAAGCAAAAAGAGTCTTCATGTAGTTTTAAACACACACTAAAAGTGTTAGCGTGAAAATGTACCTTGGGTGCGTCAAAAATAACCCAGCACGGACGAGTGTGCGTCAAAAAGGGCTTGCGATGCGTTGATTTCACTCACGAGTGAGACCTTGCGTTGTTTCTTCTTTCGTCGGGTCGGGGTGCGTCATTTCTTCTCTCCACAGGAGAGTGATGCGTCGATCCGGTCACCACTCTCGGGTCCGGGCAGGCCTTGCATCGTTTTTACACGCCTAGCGGTGCTTGCATCGGAAATCCAGCTGCACGATGATCCGAAAACCACGCAGTGCGGGTTGCGATATCACCAGCCTCCGTCAGCGATGCTGCGCGCCATTTCTTTAGCTCCGTGCGTCAATTCTTTGGTCGTGTTGCAGGCGAGCGTCGATTCTTTGCCAAGAAGCTGGCGGCACGTCGTTTTTAAAGCCGCAGATCGGAGTCGCATTGATCTTTTCCCTGCACGGCGTTCTGTGCGTAGATTTCTTCCTCTTAGGCTGCCAGCTTCTCTTTTCAGGGTCCCAGGAACTGGATGGGCACCACAGGGCAAAGTAGGAATCTTTCCAGAGACTCCAGGTGCTGGCAGAGAGAAGTCTTTGCTGTCCCTGAGACTTCAAACAACAGGAGGCAAGCTCTAAATCAAGCCCTTGGAGATCTTCACACGATGAAAGGCACACAAAGTCGAGTCTTTGCCCTCTTACTCTGGCAGAAGCAGCAACTGCAGGATAGCTCCACAAAGCACAGTCACAGGCAGGGCAGCTCTTCTTCCTCAGCCCTTCTCCAGGCAGAGGTTCCTCTTGATTTCCAGAAGTGTTCTCTAGTCTGTGGTTTTAGGTGCCCTTCTTATACCCAATTTCTCCTTTGAAGTAGGCCTACTTCAAAGCAAAGTCTCTTAAGAATGTGAAATTCTGCCTTGCCCAGGCCAGGCAACAGACACTCACCAGGGGGTTGAAGACTGCATTGTGTGAGGGCAGACACAGCCCTTTCAGGTGTGAGTGACCACTCTTCCCCTTCCTCCTAGCACAGATGGCTCATAAGGATATGCAGGCTACACCCCAGCTCCCTTTGTGTCACTGTCTAGTGTGAGGTGCAACCAGCCCAACTGTCAAACTGACCCAGACAGGGAATCCACAAATGGGCAGAGTCACAGAAATGGTTTCTAAAAGTGGCATTTTCAAACACATAATCTTAAAATCAACATTACTAAAATATGTATTTCTAAATTGTGAGCTCAGAGACCCCAGACGCCACATGTGCCTCCGCTCCCAAAGGGAATCTACACTTTAATCATATTTAAAGGTAGCCCCCATGTTAACCTATGAAAGGGACAGGCCTTGCAACAGTGAAAAACGGATTTAGCAGTATTTCACTGTCAGGACATATAAAACACATTACTATGGTGGTCATTCTGACCCTGGCGGTCTTTGACCGCCAGGGCGGAGGACCGCGGGAGCACCGCCGACAGGCCGGCGGTGCTCCAATGGGGATTCCGACCGCGGGGGTAAAGCCGCGGTCGGACCGGCACCACTGGCGGGGTCCCGCCAGTGTACCGCGGCCCCATTGAATCCTCCGCGGCGGCGCAGCTTGCTGCACCGCCGCGGGGATTCCGACCCCCCCTACCGCCATCCAGATCCCGGCGGTCAGACCGCCGAGATCCGGATGGCGGTAGGGGGGGTCACGGGGCCCCTGGGGGCCCCTGCAGTGCCCATGCCGCTGGCATTGGCATTGCAGGGGCCCCCGTAAGAGGGCCCCTACATGTATTTCACTGTCTGCTGCGCAGACAGTGAAATACGCGACGGGTGCAACTGCACCCGTCGCACAGCTTCCACTCCGCCGGCTCGATTCCGAGCCGGCTTCATCGTGGAAGCCTCTTTCCCGCTGGGCTGGCTGGCGGTCTGAAGGCGACCGCCCGCCAGCCCAGCGGGAAAGTCAGAATTACCGCCGCGGTCTTTCGACCGCGGAACGGTAACCTGACGGCGGGACTTTGGCGGGCGGCCTCCGCCGCCCGCCAAGGTCAGAATGAGGGCCTATATGTCCCACCTTAACCATACCATGCACCCTGCCCTTAGGGCTACCTACATGTAAGAAAAGGGAAGGTTTATGCCTGGCATGTGGGTACACTTGCCAAGTCGAATTTACATTTAAAACTGCACACACAGACACTGCAGTGGCAGGTCTGAGACATGATTCCAGAGCCACTTATGTGGGTGGCACAACCAGTGCTGCAGACCCACTAGTAGTATTTGATTTACAGGCCCTGGGCACCTCTAGTGCACTTTACTAGGGACTTATCAGTAAATCAAATATGCCAATCAAGGATAAACCAATTAACCATACAATTTACACAGAGAGCATATGCACTTTAGCACTTGTTAGCAGTGGTAAAGTGCTCAGAGATCAAAAGCCAACAGCAACAGGTCAGACAATATAGGAGTCAGGAGGCAAAAGGTTTGGGGATGACCCTGCAAAAGGGCAAAAGTCCAACACTAGTATTTAATTTACTTAAAATGAATGACTGACTGCCCTAGTCTATGCTGCAAGGGCACATCCTGTGCCCTTTTATGTCACAGTTACTACATTAACAAAGTGAAAGACTGCTGACCTGTGAGTGGGCTATTCCATTCAGAATTATGCACTGGAGACATTTAAGACAGAGCTAAAAGTAGGTACAACATGATACAGCCATAATATATAAAGTGCATTCTTTCATAAAATGACAAATACAATACAGCACAGACGTCGAGAATCACACAATACTTGACCTCCCATAGATCACCTCTTGTGTACACCAGTATTTTTTTTTTGAGAGAGAGTCCCATGAAATTCAGGGCTAGCAAAATAAAGTATCTTCACAGTAAGGCACCTTAACCTAAAAAATGTGTTGCATATAGAAAGTAAGTTAGAAAATGTATTCCAACATACAGGCTTTGAAATATATATTGCCACTAGGTAGTTATAGTTCGGATAGCTTTTCCATAGTGTTTTTTGTGTTATTGTTAATGATAACTTTGGCCCTGTTGACAAATTTCAACAAAAGTTTCCTAAAAGGTTCTACTTTCTACCTAGTTTGTGAATGGAAAGTTTTGGGGGATCTGTCAAGGCGGGGCCCAAGAAAAAAGGGAGGTCCCAAAACACAAAATCACCATGCATTTTCAATAGACTTCTTCAAGACACGCTACAGAAAAACTGCTGGACAGAATGACATCAAATTCTGCAGGAAGCAAGATCGTGGTCTGCTAATTGTGCTTTTTGTGATTTGGTGTAAAACCATACAGTAATTTTTGAAAAATGAAGGGTAAAAAATACATATTTGGACAGTTGTGCCCACAAGAGTCTTGAGATACTCTCATGGAAGCGTCAATTTAAAAATGGAGCAGTTTGATTAGCAGAGGGAATTTAATTTCCCTACGACAATCTGGCTCCTGCAGGATTCTTCTGAGCACTCTGATTGGCTGCCAGCATCATGAGAAAAATGCAGCCATTACAGAACTCGGGGACTTAGTTTCCTGTCCTGAAGTTGTGAAAAAGTAATGATATGTGGTGGCGGGGTAGGGATACCCTGACCCCCTATGCCCTGGGGAGTAGAGGAGGGTCAGAGAGACACCCCACCCACAGATAAAAAAAAAGACAAATAATTACAAAATTTGCTACGATCCTGCAAGGCTCTTATGGTCTTGTTGGATAGCAAAAAATAAACAAAATAGCAGCTGAGCTGATTTAAATGCCTAATTGTCTTATGCCCAGTGAAGCCTACACCTGGGGCTGATTTTCAATAGGGGAAAGGGGTGTGTGCCCTCCTCTCTGAGAAACCAAAGGCCCCAGGGAGCCCACTCCTGAACCAAAAACTGTTTATATGGGGAGGAGGGATGCACAGCACTCCTCCCGAGCCCCAGGGGCTGCAGGGAGCCCAACCCCTGAGTCAATATTACTTTATAAGCGGAGGGGCTCAAATTTAAAAATATGGAGAAGGGGATGCGCAGCCCCTGCATGAGCCTCAAAATGCCCTGGGGTGCCAATTCTGTTAAGGGGTGTTCACAGCCCCCTCCTTGAGCCATTAATGGCCCTGGAGACCCCATCTCCTGAGCTGGCTCACAAGCTTTGTCCTGGGAGCCCACTACAGCACATTGTGATTTCCCTGCCCACAGTGATGTAAGCAGGGAAGCCTGTGTTTGCTTTTAATTGGTGGGAGCATTTTTATATCTCCAGCCAACCAGGAGCAAACACATAATTCGCTCCCAGAGAGCGAGAGCTTCAAGAATGCTCCTGCCCGCTGGGAGTGGCAACCTCTGACCATGCTTCTGCAGGCAGGTCGCTCCCCGCTCCGCCTTCCGCACCGCCTCCATCCCGTTCCATTGCCTGATCCACTTTTCCCGCCGCTGTGCCCCCTGCGGCCCCTCCCGCCTCCCCCCTCCTTCTCACTGTTTCCATTGCCTGATCCACTTTTCCCACCGCTGCACCCCCTGCGGCCCTCCCGCCTCCCCCCTCCTTCTCACCATTTCCATTGCCTGATCCACATTTCCCTCTGCTGCGCCCCCTGCGACCCTCCCGCCTTTCCCCTCCTTCTCACCGTTTCCATTGCCTGATCCACTTTTCCTGCCGCTGTGCCCCCTGCGGCCCCTCCCGCCTCCCCCCTCCTTCTCACCGTTTCCATTGCATGATCCACTTTTCCTGCTGCTGCGCCCCCTGCGGCCTCTCCCGCCGCCCCTCCTTCTCACCATTTCCATTGCCTGATCCACTTTTCCCGCCGCTGCGCCCCCTGCAGCCCCTCCGACCTCCCCTCTCCTTCTCACCGTTTCCATTGCCTGATCCACTTTTCCCGCCGCTGCGCCCCCTGCGGCCCCACCCCCCAGCCCTCTCATTCACCAGGCCCTCCCGCCTCCCAGCTGCCATTCCCACCGCGCAGCGGACTCACGCAGCTGGCGCGCCCAGCGCCAGAGCCCCTAGCCCAGGCAACAGCCACCCCATCAGCATCTGCTATAATGCCGACACCCTCCGCGCGCTCAACACCAGCCGAGACACCACCTGCTTCCAGGCCTCTCCAAAGAGCACGCACGGACCCTTTTCCTGCCACAACTGCAGCTTCACCTGCAACAGAGCCCACAAACCTACTAGGATCAAGACCAACCACCTCCGTTGCATACTCCTCAACACCCGCTCAACACGCAAGCACGCCATCGAAGTCTGGGACCTGCTCGACTCCACCTCCCCGGACGTGGCCTTTCTAACCAAAACTTAGTGGAATGACTCCTCAGCACCCGACATCGCTATAGCCATCCCGAACGGATACAAAGTCGCTCGCTGAGACCGCACCAACAGAACCGGAGGTGGCATAGCCATTGTCCACAAAGCCACCCTCAAAGTCAAAACCACCCCGGATGACTCCTTCAGCGCCTCCGAACTCCTTCACTTCCAAGTCCGCACCGACCCCAACACCACGCTCAAAGGAACACTCATCTATAGACCCCCAGGACCCAGGGCACCTTTCAGCAATGCCATCGCCGACCTGGCCAGCACCCACGCGCTCGCCTCCACGGACTACATCCTCCTCGGGGACCTGAACTTTCACCTCGAAAACAACAATGACACCAACTGCACCACCCTGACCGAAAACCTCGCCAACCTCGGCTTCACACAGCTCGTCAACACACCCATCCACCCAGCCGGTCACACCCTTGACCCCATCTTCTCCACAAGCAACAACGTCACCTTCAACCATACCACCGAACTCTACTGGACCGACCACCACTGCATCCACTTCACCTTCAAGAAACAGACAGAACACCACCACACCGAACAACCACCTCGCCGTCGTTGGGGCAAAGTCACAGAATTTCAACTAACCAATGCCCTAGCCCAGAAACCGCCCGCCAACCCCACCGACCCTGACATCGCGGCACACAACCTCAAGCTATGGATCAATGACAGCGCAGACCACCTTGCTCCACTCAGAAAACCCTCCAACAACCACATCAACAAAAAAGCCACCTGGTTCACCGACGACCTCCAAACGCCACTGCCGAAAACTCAAGCAAATATGGCTACTCGAATGCACTCCAGACAACCACACGGCACTCAAGGATGCCACACGCAAACATCACCAACTCATCAGGCTTGCAAAAAGATTCTCCTTCAAAACCCGCCTAGAAAACAATGCCCACGACTGCAAAGAACTTTTCAGCATCGTAAAAGAACTCTCCAACCCAGACGCCACCGTCAACGACATCACCCCCTCCCAAGAACTATGCGACACCCTAGCAACCGCCTTCCACCAAAAAATCACGGACATCCATGACAGCTTCAACTCCCCTCACACTCCGGACGCTCCTACCCCACCCACCACGAACTTCACCCGCTCCAGCCGACTGACCTCCTGGACCAACATCAGCGACAACAAAACCGGCAAGACCATGAACTCCATCGACTCCGGATCACCATCAGACCCCTGCCCACACCACATCTTCAACAAAGCAGACACAGCCATCGCACCACACCTATGGAAAGCCATCAACATCTCCTTCGAAACCGCAAGATTCCCGGAAAGCTGGAAACACGCTGAAATCAACGCCCTTCACAAAAAACCAAAGGCGGACCCCAAGGACCTGAAAAACCTCTGGCCCATCTCTCTGCTCCCTTTCCCGGTGAAGGTCATAGAGAAAATCGTCAACACTCAGCTCACTCGGTACCTCGAAGACAACAACATCCTCGACCCCTCGCAGTCCGGCTTCAGATACAACCACAGCACCGAAACCGCCCTCCTCGCCACCACAGATGACATCAGAAGCCACCTCGACAATGGAGAGACATCAGCCCTCATTCTCCTAGACCTATCATCCGCCTTTGACACCGTCTTTCACCACACCCTAAAATCCCGCCTCCATGCAGCAGGAATCCAGGACCAGGCCCTTGAATGGACCACATCCTTCCTCGCCGGCAGAACCCAAAGTGTCCACCACCCCGTACCAATCCAAAGCCTTCAACATCATCTGCGGCGTACCCCAGGGCTCATCCCTCAGCCCGACGCTGTTCAACATCTACATGGCCCCCCTCGCACAAGTGACCCGTCAGCACAACCTCAACATCATCTCCTACGCCGACGACACCCAACTCATCCTCTCCCTCACCAAGGACCCGCACACCGCCAAAACCAACCTCCACGAGGGACTAAAAGCAATCGCCGACTGGATGAGAGACAGCCGGCTAAAACCAAACTCGGACAAAACAGAGGTCCTCATCCTTGGACGCACCCCCTCCGCCTGGGACAACTCTTGGTGGCCGTCCACGCTGGGCCCCCCACCGACACCCACCGACAGCGCACGAAACCTCATCTTCACCCTCGACTCCTCACTCTCCATGTCAAAGCAGGTCAGCGCCATCTCCTCCTCCTGCTACAACACCCTCCGCATGCTTCGCAGAGTCTACAAATGGATCCCAACAGAAACAAGAAACACAGTAACCCAGGCCCTCGTCAGCAGCAGACTCGACTACGGCAACGCCCTCTACACCGGCATCTTATCCAAACTCCTTCAACGCCTCCAACGCATCCAAAACGCCTCCGCCCGACTCATCCTCAACATCCCTCGTCACTGCCAAAACCAACCTCCACGAGGGACTAAAAGCCATCGCCGACTGGATGAGAGACAGCCGGCTAAAACCAAACTCGGACAAAACAGAGGTCCTCATCCTTGGACGCACCCCCTCCGCCTGGGACAACTCTTGGTGGCCGTCCACGCTGGGCCCCCCACCGACACCCACCGACAGCGCACGAAACCTCGTCTTCACCCTCGACTCCTCACTCTCCATGTCAAAGCAGGTCAGCGCCATCTCCTCCTCCTGCTACAACACCCTCTGCATGCTTCGCAGAGTCTACAAATGGATCCCAACAGAAACAAGAAAAACAGTAACCCAGGCCCTCGTCAGCAGCAGACTCGACTACGGCAACGCCCTCTACACCAGCATCTTATCCAAACTCCTCCAACGCCTCCAACGCATCCAAAACGCCTCCGCCCGACTCATCCTCAACATCCCTCGTCACTGCCATCTCGCCCCCCACCTAAGAGACCTTCACTGGCTTCCCGTCAACAAGAGGATCACCTTCAAGCAAGCTCCTCACCCATGCACACAAGGCACTCCACAACACCGGACCATCATACCTGAACAGCAGACTCAGCTTCTACATCCCCACTCGGCATCTCCGCTCCGCTAACCTCGTCCTCACCTCCATCCCCCGCATCAGGCGGCAGATCATTCTCATACCTCGCCGCCAAGACCTGGAACACCCTCCCGCCGGATCTATGACAGACCCAAGACCTTCTTTCCATCAGAAAACTCCTCAAGACTTGGCTCTTCGAGCAGTAGCAGCACCCTCCCCCCCCCCAGCGCCTTGAAACCCTCACAGGTATGTAGCACGCTTTACACATAGAATGATTGATTGATTGATTTGGATCTGTTTTCCTGCTCGCAGTGATATGGGAAGGAAAATAGATCTAAATATTGCTCTTGCCTTCAGGGAGAAGCATTAGAAGCTGGCAAGAGCAATGCCAGCACCCACTGTGGAGCTGGCTGGTGTCATGGGGGCATTGGGGCTCCCCCCGTGGCATTCACTAACACTGTGGTGGTGCCTGTGGTGGGCACCAAGGTGCCCATCTTTTATTTTGCTGGGCCTCGGGGAATGGGATCCCCAGGGTCGAAGCTGGCCTGAGGAGTGGGGCATCTGCCCCTTCCCACAAAAACTGCAGAGGGACCTAGGGGATGAGGTCACCAGGGCCGAAATCGGGCCAGGGAGTGGGGCTGTACACCCTCCTCCCCATAAAAATGCACCAGGTCCAACGGGATGGGGTCTCGGGGGCCACAATTGCTCCTGTGTCGGGCCACAAGTCCCCTCACCAAAAAAGAGCACACCTTGCACTGGGGGATGGGGCCACTGGGGCCAAAAAATGCCCAGTAAGGGGGCCATGTGCCGGCCCCTCCCAAACAAGCATGCCAGACCCCGGGGGATGGAGTCTTCAGGAGGAAATTAGCTTGAGCTTTAGGCCAGGTGCCTCTCTCTCCCTTTAAAATGCACCGGGCCCTGGGAGATAGGTTTCCCAGGGCTGAAATCAGTCCGGGGAGGGGGGGCACTTGCCCTCCTCCCAATAAAAAGTGTCCCAGGCCCGGTTAATCAGGTCCCTAGGGCTGAAATTGGCCTGGGGTAGGGGTCCAAATGCCCCCTACCCAAACAAGCATGCCTGGCCCCAGGGGATGGGATCCACTGGGATGAAATTGGACAGGGGACGGGGGCAGTGTGCCCTACCAATAATAAAGCAGAGCCACAGGGGACGGGGTACCCAGGACCAAAATTCATCCTCCATGCTACTCCACTCTATGCCACTCCAGTGTATGACACTCCACTCTACTCCACTTCATTCTACACTATTCAATTGAAACCCACTCCAATGTACACCACTGAACTGTATGCTATCACACTCTACCCCATGCCACTGTATGCCACTCCAGTCTACACCACTACATTATGCTCCACTCCACTGTACTCCCCTCCACCATACACTATTGCACTCTACACCACTCCACAGTATAACACCCTGCTCTACACCGTTCCACTTTACACTATTACACTATATACACAACTGCACTCTATGCCATTCCACTCTATGCTATAACACTGTATGCAAATCCATTCTATGCCTCTTCATTGCACATAACTCCTGTGTATGCCACTGTGCAATATTCTACTCTATTCCACTCCATGCCATTTCACTCTATGCCACTCCACTATTTGCTATTCCATTGTGTGCCACTCTACTGTACGCTACTCCACTCTATGCTGCATAGGTGTATGGCACTCCACTCTATACCACTTCGTTCTGCGCCCTTTGATGGGACCTCACACCAATGTACACCACTCCACTGCACACTACTCCACTATATACTATTACACTCTACACAACTCCACTATACAACACTCCCCTCGTGGTGAGATCTGATTGTCTGCCAGCACTTCTACCAGGAAGTGCTGACAGCCATCTTAGGACCAATATACATGATAGCACCCAATTGGAATGCAGTATAGTGAATGGCAGGTTTTGAGGGTCCATATACTAGGTGATAACAAATTTTAGTTACAATATAAATCACTACTAATTTAAGGAATTGTGAAGTGTTCTATGGTGATTTTACTTTGTGAAAAAGACTTCTGCTGGGAAATCATGAATCGTGTTTGAGAGAAAACTGTTTTCTCATGATTTTCCCATAGAGGTTATGAAAGGTACTCCAGAAGCTCAAATGAGAGCATATTTTCCGTACAATCACACTATGTTGCTCAGCCAGATCAGAAAGAAGTCTGACATTCTCAGTAAAATTTTTACTTCCAACAGGGACAGCCTGTCTGTTGATTTCCTTGCATTCTACTGCAGCCTCCCTTTGTGTTTTAAAGAATAACTAGAGCATTTATTGCGGTTGCGGTGGAGGATGGCTGTAGGGTCTGCCTGCCAACCCCTATAACAACCTATCTCCCCACTGTGAATAGCCTTTGGCCCGAGCAGATCAACGTCTATAACAACCCACTGCCTGCAGCCAACCCCCATAAACACCCAACACTGCACCATGCACAGCTGAACAGTCTGTCTCTCTTCCTGTGAGAATAGGTGTGAGAGGGTGTCTCTTGGTGTGAGAGTGTCTTTTTGGGTGTGAAAGTTGGAGCGCTAGAGTCTGAGTGGTTTGTGAGTGGGTGCATGAGGGTTTGAGTGGGTCTGTGAATGGGTGCGTCAGTGTCTGAGTGGGTCTGTGAGGGGGTGCATCAGTGTCTGAGTGGTCCTGTGAGTGGGAAGCAGAGTCCCCAAAAAAAGATAAAAAATAAGAAAAGGGGACAGGATAGAGTCACCCTGACCCCTTAGCTCTGGTGCTGGGGTCCTAGAGGGACCTTCCCACCCCGAGGGAAAATAAGAAATTTAAAAATTTTTACTGCAAATTCATGCCGTCATCATGAGGTTGGGGCAAAAAACAAGTGCAGTCTCCCACACGTGTTTGATTAAAGCCCCTGGATGGGCCAGATCCCGGGGGCATGTTTAAAATTAAGAAGGGGGGTACACAGGGTCCCCTCCTCAGCTTATCTCTGCCCTGGGGACCGCCACCTCTATGGGGCTTAATTGTTATTATATGTGGGGGGCTGTGCAGCCCGCATCCCCCGGGACTGGCACCTCCCTGGGGCCATCAATAGAATTAAGTGCGGGGGCTGCTTGGTTCCCCCACTGCCCCGGGGACCGCAACCACCCCAGTGCTAAATTGAAGTTTGGTGGGAGAGCCGAGAGGGAGGAGCCAATGATGGCCCTTGGGATGCCACCCCGCCACCCCCAGGGCCGGCTCCTGCTATAGCCATAGCTGTTTTCTCTGACTTGGCGGTCAAACAGCTCTCACTCACTGAGAGTGGAGATTTCCTCTGCTTCTCTGCCCATGGGTTGGGAAACAGAGGAAACAATTGCTTTTACAGACAGGTAGCAGCATATTTAGCAGCTCCCTGTGTGCAAAAGCAATGCCAGCATCCACAGGAGGCAGGGAGCTGGCTGGGACCAGGGGGGCCTTCAGGCTTTTCGTGATCCCCGGTGCGCACTGGGTACCCTTCCCTGCTGTTCACCCAGGATTGATGACTGGGCCTCAGGGGATTGGATCCCCAGGGCTGAAATCAGCCAGGGAAGGGAGGCTGCATGGTCCTCCTCAAATAAATATTATATTAAAAAATAAAAGGCCGGGTCCTGGCGGATGGGGTCCTTGGGACCAAAATTGGCTGAGGGAGTAGGGCCGCATGGACCCCTCCCCAAAAGAAATCTAAAATAAATAAAAGGCGAGGCCCGGGGAGATAGGGTCCCCGGGGCTGAAATCGGCCAAGGGATGGGGGCCGCATGGGACCAGAGTCAAAGTAGTTCCTCAATTGCATGGGGCCATGCTCAGATCTAAAGGAGGAAACAACTCCTTGTAAACATGTCAACTTAAAATATGTGCTAGCATGATCTGTATTATGGAAGGGGCCTCGCCTTGACAGTGGCTACCCCAATGAAGGGTGATCTCCCTCTTCACTAATAGTAAAGCCATGGTAGTGAAATGGTCAATACTCTGGGGAACATCTTCAACGTAAACCAGTAACATCAGGAGCGGATCAAGAGACAGGGCAGTGTCAGTCATTTGGGCAATGCAGGGAAATATGTCACACCAAAATGTTTAAATGTGAGTGCTGGTTTAATCCATATGTATAAAGTTTGCTCGGGCTATATGGCAGTTAGAGCAGTTAGAGGTGTTGTGGGGTCTATGCATGCTAGTGGTGTGTAGTGTAAAGTAGGCTCTATGCAAAAATGTAAAACGTAAGAGCTTATGGTGATCATGGTGATTACTGGGGGAAACCAACCACGTCTCTGCACAACAGGCATACCATATTTTGTCCAGCAGGGTATGTCTGAGATCTGTTTCCCAGGGTGCCCTCAATTGTTCGTCACTGGATGGAGGGAATGTCATGCACGTGTGATATAATCTATACACCAATCTGCACCTCCCATCATCGATTATCACCAGGGTTGAAGGAGACCAGGGGATATGATGAAAGTTGGGAGCGTAATGCGCTGTGTAATCTACGTAGAACAAAGTGGTCCTGGGTAATAAGCATCTGACTGTGAAGCCAGAGTCATCACCATTAAATGGTACATGACCATCCGGAAAGAGATCACCAAAGGTCTGGAGGCCATGTCGGAACAGTGTGCATGTAACTAGTGTCTCCCGCAACATGGGGTTCCATGGATTGTTCGACAGGGTTGATGTGGGGAATACAACAGTTCATCATTCAGCAGGTAAAGTAACCTCCTCCAGGCCCAGCTAGTGGGTGAAGGGGTCTATATATCTGTGGGGTCTAGGGAAACATAATACTTAATTGCAAAGGGTATGTCTGATCTATTTCGGGTTTAGAGAAAGGGATGCGGGCATCAGGGTGGAATCAATTATGTTGATACTGGCACTGAGCTGCCAAGTAGTATAAATAGAAATACAGGACCCCGAATCTGCCACACTCATAGGGAAGTATCAGTGTTTTCCAACCAGTCCGGGGCAGCTTGCCCACCCAAATGAGTCTGAGCAGTATGCCCCTCAATGTAGCAAAGAAGGAGATGGTTAGTGGAATAAGTAGATTGAGAAAAAGATATAGAACACAGAGAAGTACAAACATCTTTATGAGTGAGATACAACCCACCATCAAACGTGGGAGACAGATCATTCATCCACCTGGGAGATCAGTCTATCTATGGCTTGTCCGTATTTCTATCTTATAATCTGCTCCTTATCTCTATAAAGATAGATGTGCAGATATTTTACTTGGCCGTCATACCAGTGGAGGGGAAATTTGCACCTTATTGGGGCTGTGATCTCTGTTAAAGGAAACAATTCAGATTTTGTCCAGTTAATATGAAGGCCAGAAAAAAAAAAAAAAACTGGCGCCCTCTCAGAAGATAGGGGAAAAATTGGTAGTGGAGTGGCGTATAAAGATCAATATATCATCCACATAAAAATACAGCAGCAGAGGGCATGGTTTAAATTGCAAGCCACAATGCAAATGTTCCTCTTGGAGATGGGCTACCAGGGAGTCCAGTGCTATGATGAAAAGACGTGGGGAGAGGAGACAGCCTTGTTGGTCCCTCTGTTCATGGAAAATGGTACTCTGGTTGAGCCCTTGACCTGGAGCCTGGCAACTGGCTGGGAATGTAAGAGTTGAATCAGTGATAAAAAGCCATGTAGAGTGCCCAATTTCTGCAGGGTGGCATATAAAAGGGGCCATTCCAAAGAGTGCCACCACCACTGGCACCTCAGATGATATCCTATTTATGACCTAAAACACTGTTCGTAAGTTAAGGGATGTAGATCAGTGTGGGACGAATCACGACTCAACATGTGAAATGATTAGGGTAAGTGTGGGTGGAGCTTGTGGAGTTTTACTCCGCAGGATTCCCCTGAGTTTCATAAAAACTCTGTGAAATTCGACGGAGTGGCAGAATTCTGGTTCACCGAGCATAACTATATCAAATTGTGGTCCTCAAATCACAGAGAAGTAAAACAATATCCTTTTGAGTGTCACACAGCGGTGTAAATTGGCTGATTAACACAGTTTGTCGAGCAGACTTGCTCCAGAGATGTATGGTAGAATGTGACCAGTGATAAGGTTTGTTATGAATGGCAGGTGAGGCAAATAAATTAGAACTATGCACCCTTTGCACTCCACGTTGCACAATGTATAGTTTCATGTCAGTACAGGATAATTCACTGTCCAGATATGGGCACCTGTCAGGAAAAATGCAGGTAAATAGGACAGGTATGGACAGGAGCTGCATATAGCCAGGGTAATCAAATCAGAAATTGCCGAAAAGCCGCAGTGGGACACAATCACCAAAAGGCACAAGCACACAACCATCACTAATAGGGAAAAAACAAATAAGATATTGCAGTCAGTAGCAAAGAAGCATCAAAGAGACTGTGCCATACTCTGACAACAAAAGCAGGAGCAACGATATTCAGAATGCCCTAAGAGTGTAGCACAGAGCCAGAGGCATTAGTACATACAACATGCAGAGACAACACAGAGTAATCACAGATAGGCATCATATGCCAGCAGTAAGGAAGGAGCAACACATGGATATCACAGACCGTCCACAACACAGAGGCATCACAAGCAGGAGAAACAGCATGAATGCACCACTGTAGTGTCTGCATTCTAGTCTCCCAGCTACAGAAGGAAAAGCAACTGCATGTAAGAGTTGTTCAAAGGAGACAACCACAAACAGTTCCAAGGCAGCAGAGACATGAACAGCATCACAGTGGAGCAAGCTATCAACCTTCACTGAACTCTATTCAGACACTTAATGGGTGGGGCAACACAAAACTGTGCACACAAATGTACACAATTACTTTCAACTGGGTCAGCTCTGTGAATTTTCACATTTTAGCAGGGGGGAGGGTGAGCTGTCTCTTGCCTGTACTCCTAAACGGTCAAGGGTCTCCTTCATCTGAACCTCAACTCCCAGACTCCCTTCCCGCAATGCTCCTCTATACATCAGCTGGGTCAGCGCACTTGTTCCAGGCTCTTACCTGCAGTATGTGCTGCTGCTGTAACAGTTACAAGTGTCGCCAGGCCCATGGAATGGCGGCCAGACAAGTTCACGGCTCTATATAAATTTCCTGGCTTTCCCATCTCTGAACCCCCCCAGTGCCGTTGTTTCTCACCGTTCCAGACTGCTGTTTATGCTGTTTATGTTTATGCACTGTATGTTGGCGGGAATGCTGTGTGTGACACCGTTTAACTGCCGCAGGACCTTGTGCAGGGCCTACACCTTGGTGGTGTTTGGAGGCACATTAATACTGAGCCCAGAACTCGGGCGGGCAGATGGGATTCTGGGGGCTCCATCATGCGCAGGAAATCAGATCTTGTCTTCAAAACTTTGGTGCCTTCCAATTGGTCCCTTGCAATGGGTTTCATGCCGGCTCTCAAATTGTTTTCTGTGACAATCATTGGGATGAGTTAGAGCATGCGTTGCAAAATGAGGCTTGAAACGCAAGATCTGTGACTCAACGGAAGCCATAGAAACAATGCCACATTCGTATCTGATTAAGGGGTGGGCGATAAACACATGAAATTGTTTTTGCCAAACCCCACCCTTCAAGTGGAGCTGGCAAAACTCTGCAAACTCCACTTGCAGAGTGGAGTTTACCATTCACCCATTGAAATGATTTGTTTCATCAATAGTGCAAAGCAAGTGGAGAGGAGCTTAGCCAAAATTTTGTTATCAAAATTGAGCAAGGACAGTGGGCGATAAAAGCTGCAGGAAAGTGGATCCTTGCCAGGTTTGAGTAAGAAAGTGATATTTGCTTCTCTCATCGCTGGGGGAAACACTCCAGTCTCGAAGGCCTCCATATATATATTCAGTATGTGAGGGACAAGGAGTTCCTTAAAGGTTTTATGAAAGACTCCAGTGAGACTGTCCAAGCCAGGCGCCCTGGATCCATCCATTGAATCTATGGCTTGTATGATTTCCTCAGATGTAAATATTGGTTCACTCAGCAACTGTTGTTGGGCACTTGATAGTGTTAGCACGTCTGACCTTAATAAGTAAACTTACAAGGGGACACAAATGGGTTGATGAACCTCTTGACTCACAATTAAGATGTTCTTACCATAACTCCAGTACATAATCAATATTCAATACACAATAATCAATAATCATTAGTAATCAATAACATCAATAATCAATGGAGTCAGTAATTGTCACGCATCATGACCTTTCAGTCATGAATAACCACACCTTTTAGTGAAAGTTAGAATATTTATTTCCCTAAATTAACAATGCTAAGGTCATGTAGATTAATCTCAAAATCAGATGAAACACATATAGAAACAATACTTGCTGTCCCAAGCGGAGGAAGAAACGTAATCTAATCAAAGCTTGAACTACAACACATTCTAAGGTTATGGTGCAAATCAGTAACAAAGTAAACTGCGTCAATGTAATTATATACATGAAGTTTAGCAGAGAAATTCATCAAGCATTAATCCCTATTATCATGATTTCATTAGTGAGGATCCTTAACTAACATCAGATTAGGATCAGCATGTTGGGCTTCATGCAAAACAATTTGGTAACACAAATTTGGAAAAACATCTAACTATGGCACTATCAAAATAGTGCAGTTGGTACCTAGAAAGAAAAAGCAAATATGCATGATAATCACAGTTTAGGTTATAATACCTATCCTCAGTGTGAATCAGCAAAGCAGAATCAGTCTTCGTCCTCAGGACATCAGTCGATCAGCAAGTCATCCCGGTCAGCATCAAAGTTCAGAAAACACAAAGGCCCTCATTACAACCCTGGCGGTCAAAGACCGCCAGGGCTGTTTTGGAGTTTGCACCGCCAACAGGCTGTCGGTGCAAACTCACGTATTACGACTGCAGCGGAAGCACCGTGGTCGCACCACCGGGACCAGCAGTTTTCCGCCACGTTGGTCCCGGTGGTTGTAATCCCCCAGGGCAGTGCTACTTGCAGCGCTGCCCAGGGGATTACGAGTCCCCCTCCTGCCAGCCTTTTCATGGCGGTAGGAACCGCCATGAAAAGGCTGGTGGAAAGGGGATTCGCAGGGCCCCTGGGGGCCCCTGGACTGCCCATGGCAAAGGCCCCTGGCACAGCCCCATGAAGATTTTCACTGTCTGCACAGCAGACAGTGAAAAGAGCGACGGGTGCAACTGCACCCGTCGCACGGCCGCAACACCACCTGCTCCATTTGGAGCCGGCTCCCATGTTGCGGCCGACATCCCCGCTGGGCCGGCGGGCGGAAACTCGGTTTCCGCACGCTGGCCCAGCGGGGATGTCTTAATGCCCACTGCGGGAGTGCAGCCGCATTCGCGGCCGCACAGCGGTTACAACTTGGCTGGCGGCGGTTGCCGTACGCCAAAGTTGTAATGAGGGCCAAAGTCTTTAAGTACTCAAAAGAATAGAGGTAAACCCTCTTAGAAGAATAAAGAAAATGGCCCCGTCTTCCCCGTGTGAGGAGTCGTTAAGCCAAAGTTACCTAAACTACCTCCTAAACACACTTTGTCCAATAAAACTAAAATCCCAAATCTATGAATTCTAATATTACTCCGTTCACATGTCGTTGCTTCCACTCTAGTCAGTATCTTCATTGTTGTTGTCCTGGGAAAGTCAGTCTCACACACATTACACATAAAATGTTACATTCACAGGAACATCATCTTCTAGCAGTCGGTTCTCATGAGAAAGCTTCAGCTATGAGCACATAATGCAAAATGGAAAATCACAGTTCAACTCTCTTAGGACAGACGTTTTATTAAATGTTAGGAAATACAGCTTTTACATGAAGCCTAGCAAATAGGCCAAGACACTCGCTAAGTTAAGGCTTACAATTAATAAAGCTGAAGCTTACTGCATACCCTTTAATATGACATATCACTACATTAGTCAAACATATATTCAACATTTCATATTATTAAATCATTGATTAGTACTTTTAGTTAACACTGGTGACCATTCTTTGTAATCACATTTTCAAATGCATGCATTATTTTTCTAGATTATTATATTTTCTACCCCAACAGAATACATGAACACTCTTTAATAATTTTTATTCAAGCACCTGCCCTAGCAATAGCCACACCATGAGCCCCTCCTCCAGAGAGCCGCTTAAGCCAGAAGCATTCCTGGCAACTCAACCTAGCTACAACATATTGGCAAAGCCAGTAGATCTTGCTTAGGTGAGACCTAATGGCTTTGCCAATGCTTGTTGATGACTGACACTTATTTTTCTGCATCAGAAATTTACTCGGAGCAACAAAAGGAAATACAAACAAAGCAGAAAGACAGACGTAGAGAAAGACAGAAAAAACATCATAAAGGGAGAGAGCTAGAACCTGCATGTGTGAGATAAAGGGCAGGGTGTAGCTGGTAGTGGGTTAAAGAGGCACAAGATGAATTCAAACTACGCAGCCTCTTAACTGCAATGGCCTTAGGCTTCTGAGCATGGCTTTGGGCACCTGCACTCATTCCTTTACAAATTAAGCATTGGAGGTCATGGACACAATGGATACAAAGATTTTATATTCAGCAATATGGAATCATTTAGCAGAGCAAAAACAAACAGGTCAACTCTGTTCTAAACATAGTGGAGGATTCTAAGAAGATATTAATATCCTGATCAAATGGAGAATCGTCTGAAAATAGAGCGGAACTTTGATCCATTTCATTACAGTGAAAGCTGGATTGTATTGTTTTTGTTATGTACCCTGCAAGCTTGTGTTGTCGCATAGGTTCTCATTATCCTAATGAGACTACTGGACCTGGGCGTCAGAATCACCTGGACTGCGGGGGACTGAATCTGAACCTGCTACAGGTGACACCTGTCAGCCTAATCCGAGTTTGTTTTGGCTAACTAGCAGTGCCTCATCTCCACCCAAGAGCAGGGATGATTTGGCAACCGGGCGCATGACATAAATGACTCCTCAGGGGAAGTGTGGTCACTCAGATCTCTTCTGTTTCTCTCAGTTACATTAGTCTCACATATGCTAGGACAATCAGAAGCAGAGTAAAGTTCAATAAGGTTTTATTGAAGTAACTGCATCTTAGATATTAAAGCATGTATTGCAATGACTAGGACGATGAAGCACAACAGGATTAAAAAAGTGACAAGGATGGTAAAACACAAGAATAACGCTACTATATTGTCACTAGGGTTTGTATAGATAGTTCCTACCTAGGCTATGTTAGAGCACAGCATGTTAAGCTCTAAGTCTGCCCTTCAGGTTCCCCTGGGAAGACATCATCCATCATACCTGAGCAAAAGGCCTGTAGTCTACATAAGCAGCTGCAGCGAAACAATCTGCAATCAGCATACAGTCATGGTCATCTGGCTGGAACCTCCGTCTAACGTACATGGTTTGAAGTAGTGTTTTTATAGTAAAACAGATGATGTTCCACAAGAGTGTCCCCACGTAAGAGTGTGTATGTTTCTGTCAATATTGGAGACAAAGCGTACCACTTTTGCTGGCAACCTATCTCACTGCAGCTTTGAGAAAGCACAGAGTGAAAGAAATGTCTTTATTTAAGAAAGAACGCAGTGCTGACCTAGGCGAGGAGCAACTAGATAGAGAAAATAAGACCGCAAATGTGGCTGCTATTAAAATAATCTAACAAAGATAGAATAAAAACATATCTAGGTTAAAGTGCACAACAGCAGGGCTAGTTTGCTAAAATAACGCGTGTAAAGCTATAACTAAAATGTCTGCACAACAGTATTGGTTTCTATTGGAAACGACTCATGAGCGGCACTCCTGAAGTGCGCTGTTTGTTTACATCTAAGCTTAGGCAGTGATGAGCTGGTTTAAAGCAAGCTGCTGAGGGGCGTTTTCATATAGAACATGAGCCTTGCAAAGATGACCCAGCGCTAAGTCTATCTAATGCAATCCAGGTATTACATGGTGAGGCTCCTCATGAGGGATCGGAAAGAAAAGGGAGGTTTGCAGATGTATTAGAATAGACCCTAGCTGTCAGTTTACCTCAAGATCGTTTGCAGTGTTTTCTGCATGCCAGTTGGAGGTGCCAAAACGGAACCCACATTTAGCCTAAACTCAATGAAGGTTTGGTCAGTCCAAGGAAAAAAGGCCAACTTCGAATAACTGAAGTAGAGAGGTTAGTGTGAATGTGGTTGCGCATGTGCCCATCCTTAGGACAAAATACGTTGAACCAAATGAAAAATAGCACAAGCCTGAGTTACGACCACCCAGCTATATAATATAAATAATATAACTATACATATGTTACGATCACCAAGCTATTTACATTTAGAGACTTTATACAACAAAAATAACAAGTGAAGAATGAAAATAAGCCGCAGTCCGGGGCGCGGGGGTCAATAAATTAAGATGGCTTAGCTCGATTTAGGAGCACTTCTGTCTTCAAAAATAGAAGACGTGATAGATGAGAGGACAGATGACACACCTAAGCTACGATTGCTTGTTACGGAAAACTTTCCTCCTAAATGACCCAGGCGATCTAAGTAATGAATCACATATCTTCCTGTGACTGTCCTAGCAAGATCAGGGACTGAAATTCCACGAAGACACATTTCAGGGGCAAACAGTATATCGAGTTTAGAACTCAGAAAAGCAGTACACATATCAGTCGTAGAGCAAGTAAAGTAGCAGGAAATTCTCTAAGGGAGGTCTCTTTGGGTCGTTGGGGCATACATGGGCATCTGACATGGATACACTCAGCTAGTTAATGACAGAGGCTTGCTTGGGCCCAGCAGAGTGGTGCAAGGTGGTTATGTTGACAGTACCTAAATCAGTAGTCCCCTAACCTACGCTTTCACCCCTCTTTTGAGATGCTAGGGATGGCAGATAGGAACATGTTGTACAGCAGCTCCAAGGATTATACACACATATGGATTTTGCAGTACTTTCATGTTTCATAAAATTATAAGAGCTCTTTGAAGTAGCTTCATTTCCATGATAGTGTTTTAGGCGTATCAAAAATAGGTCGTGACACTCTTGTGCACTGTCCTGCATTCTATGACAATCCCTTCATCATCCTTTACTTCTGTGCACGTGTAAAAATGCTGTGGTCTATTCAGACACTTTAAATGAAAAAGTGAATTCACTCTTCAGTAATTGAGCAATCAGTAGTGTCTCCCTCAAGGGTCACATAATGTTGCTCTTTCTCCGAAATGAACAAAAACGATATAATCCCCTGGCAATATCTTTTTTTTTTAAATCAAAGTATCTTCTCAAATTCCTATCACAGTTCACGTTTTCTTACGTTTTAATTATAATTTATTTAAGGTGCAATAGATATTGGACAGTATTTGCCAAGGGGTTCAGTGGTTCAGTATATTATACCTTCCACTATCGGAATTTGGGATAAACCCTTTGGTCACAAATTTGAATCCGTTTGGCTCCACTTAGTATTTTATCTTTTTGTAGTTAATCAAATGAGTCTCATTAACGTGAGTATCAATATAAACCTGTTTTCCATCACTATGGCCATGATACCCCTATGGACGCATGTGCACTTTAGTAATATGCATGCTATCTTTATGGATTCTTATCTAGATTAACCTTGCACTATTTGCATAATCATTGTTTGTTTTTGTTTATTCTTTTAGGTGCCTAAAGTAATGTCCATGCTTCACTACACTCTAATCATAGCTTTTCTGATCGGCATACAGGCTGCACGAAAGACAGAAGACCATGCTCCAACAGGGTCTGCAGCAGCACTCAACAGTACTCACATTACTCACCGGACTAAAGTGCTAAAGGGCACCAAAGGTATTCAGGAACCATTACACAGCAAAGGAAAACTTCACCACCATGGAAGTCCACACTCTCAAAACATTACTGTGGACCCCAAACTCTTCAAAAAGCGTCGATTTCGCTCTCCACGGGTGCTGTTTAGCACTCAGCCTCCTCCATTGTCCGAGGATGTGCAGAACATGGAGTACTTGGATGACAATGAGTCTCTCAACAGAACTATTAGAGCCAAGCGGACAGTGCATCCTGTTCTCCACCGTGGGGAGTACTCAGTGTGTGACAGTGTCAGCATGTGGGTTGGAGAAAAAACCACAGCCACTGACATCAAGGGGAAAGAGGTGACGGTGCTGGGAGAGGTGAACATCAACAACAGTGTTTTCAAACAGTACTTTTTCGAGACCAAATGTAGGGATCCTAAGCCCGTCTCCAGTGGATGCCGGGGGATTGATGCTAAGCATTGGAACTCCTACTGCACCACGACACACACCTTTGTGAAGGCTTTGACCATGGAAGGGAAGCAAGCAGCATGGAGGTTCATTAGGATTGACACAGCATGTGTGTGTGTGCTCAGCAGAAAAACAGGCCGATCCTAGCCAGGGATGGGCCCTTCTCCACACCACCCTCCCAGCCCCGCTACCTCAGCCTGTAAATTATTTTAAATTATATGGACTGCATGGTATATTTATAGTTTATACAGTAAAAAGAGACGTGTTATTTATTAAACTGTTTTGGAAATTCTGCGTGCCTAGTTGTCTTTATTATAGTCGCAAACATTTCCACTAACAGTGCACTGCTAGATGGGCACACACAAGAACTTTTGTTATGTTAATGATTTCTGCCACACATGATGCCGCCCTATGATATGTAATCAAATTGAATCACAACTATTTTTTTAAGAACAGCAAATTGAATTAATTGCACTGTAGTGTGCATTCAAGACTCCACAGCAGTTAGAACCGCCACGTTGCTGCAAGTGAATGCTTAGAGAAGGTGAAAACAACATTCTGGATTGTGGTTAGTTTAGGGGAGATACACATTATGAGCTAGATTTACAGATATTCTTTTATCAGCTAACCACCAAAGTTCAGCTTGATGATCAAGAAAAGTATTGTATGAATTAAAATTACAAATCCAGGATTGGTGGAATTGTATATGGATAAGGTGCATTTCCATGTCCATGAAATCAGCCCATATGGCAAAGCTGTGAGATTCATGTGATTAGGAACAATATGGTGGATAATCTGTTTAGGATAGCCTCCAGAATTAGATGAGCATCTACCATCTTGCTGGTTTGCTAGTATTCTGTTTTGCTAACAGTTTCTGACTAAAAGAACTCATAGCAGTGTGCAGGATAGAAACTTGCTACTCTGAAAGGTAGGAGTAAGGAGTACGGCAAGCCCAAATAAGCTGCAGCAACAGACCCTGAAGGGTGAGGAAAAAGGTATTAGTCAAAGGTATTAGTATATTCAAAAATAGATATAAAAAGCGGTGGAGGACCACCATTTAATGACGGCTAAGACCCACTATGGAAGGTGGGAGACGCAACCACCATTCAGTTTGGACTATGCGCCTGTCAATGGCGGGGATGTAATTTAGACAGAGTACTTGCTCCTTGTCTAGTGCAAAAAGACGCCCACGTATTTAGCAGAGTCCTCTCACAATGTGAGTGGATACTCGCAGGGGAGAGGTGAAGTGACATCTGTGAGGGGGAACAGCTCTGACTTCACCCAATTGACATTAAGGGGGTTATTACAACTTTGGAGGAGGTGTTAATCCATCCCAAAAGTGACGGTAAAGTGACGGATATACCACCAGCCGTATTACGAGTTCCATAGGATATATTGGACTCGTAATACGGCTGGTGGTATATCCGTCACTTTACCGTCACTTTTGGGACGGATTAACACCTCCTCCAAAGTTGTAATAACCCCCTAAGTCCCAAGAAGTTGCCAAACCTGAGGATGTCACAGACAACAAGATTGAGATTATCCGAGAGGTGGTGGTTAAACAATATAATATAATCCGGGTACAGGCAAATAAGCAGGGGACCCGGGTGAAATCGAAGGTCATTATGCATATGTTTTTCCAGAAGATGATGAACCAGCGGGTCCCTAGCAACTATAAAAAAAAGTGGTGACAAGGGGCAGCCCTGGGGAGTACCCCTGGCTATGGCAAATGGCTCAGTGACCGAGCCATTAACCAGTAACCAGGTCACTGGATCGGAGTACAGAAGCATGATCAAGGCTGTGAAGCCACAGGGTAGCCCCAAATTCTGTAGCATTGCCTAAATGACGGGCCACTCTAAGGAATCACTTTTCTGTGTCGGGCAGGGTGACGGCTGCTGGTACATCTGGGTAAACCCTATTGAGCACCACAAACACTGTGCTAAGGTTGAAGGATGTGGATCTATGGGGGACAAACCCTGTCTGGATTGGTGAAATAATCTGATCCATGAGCAAGAATACCCGGGTAATCACCTTAGCCAGGATTTTGTTATCAAAGTTTAGTTACAAGAGAGCCCTGTAGTATGTACAGAGGTGAGGGTCCTTTTCAGGTTTCATCAGTAATGTAATAACTGACTCTCACTGCGAGGGTGGTAAGGCTCCTTCAATAAGGTCCTCAGTGTACATGTCTAATAGATGCAGTGCGAGGTTATGTTTATATGCCTTATAGAAAACGTTTGTAAGGCCATCCAGGCCAGGTGCTTTAGAGCTGCCAAAAGAATCAATTGCCTGGATGATTCCATCAGCTGAGATAGGCTCGCTCAGGAATTGACATTATGTGCCACTGATTGATACCATTGCAATTTTTGCTAGATACTCTGCCTGTGTGTTCATGACACCATCGATCCTGGAGTCACACAGCTGTTCATAATATCAAGGAAGCTTGTGGATTATGTCATTGTTAGCAGTGACCTGCCCACCCCTGTCCAGGTAGAGCTTGGAGATGTATTCTGGGCCCCCGGGTGGGCTCAACATGCGTCCCGGGCATTCAACATCCCCATACCAGTGGGCCCTGGCATATTTCCCTAAAAAGGCAGTCTCTCTTCCAGCCAGGAAGTGAAAGTTCTCCATCAGAACAGAGCGCTGGTTTCACCAGGCCCCATAGTGTTGCTGTGTGTCAGCCCTGTCAATATATCTCAATTCGGTCTCTATGCGAGCTAGGCTATTGCAGATGTTTTGGAAGACAGCAGAACATTTGGAGATACACACTCCCTGGATAAAATGCCTATAAAATGTCAGGCATCCCACAAGGTAGCCTGACGAGTAATGGAGCCAGGATTCAGCTCAAAATATTCAAGTATGGAATGGTGCAGTTCAGAGTGGAATACAGCATCCAGGAGCGCAGTGCCAGGAAAGCCAAACCTCCTCTCCAGCCCCTCTCCATATGGTATCCTCAACACCATCCTCACTGGAGAGTGGTCCGATAATTACGTGGAAGATGACAATTATCATCTAGCCACAAGATGGCATTTATCCATGTGAACCAGTAGTCTATATGTGTCCACACCACACGGGGTGCCAAGTAGAACATGTCCTCAGGCACATTAGTGTGTTTGTGTCACCAAGTATTTTTAGGGAGTAAGTGTTGCTTATATCCTGAAAAACACGTAGGGCTTGTAGTTTGCCTGCAGTATTGTAAACAGTAGAGTCTATCACTGGATTCTGTATGATATTGAAATCCCCACCCGGTATGACCGTATCAATGTCAACGCATTTCATGATGGATGAACGTTCCTGAAAAAATCAGAGCATCTATTTTGGGAGTAAAAGATGCTGTCCAGCCAGGTTGCCTGCGAGGATCATGTAGCGTCTCTCCTTGTCAGAAAAACTGGTGGGAAGGCTAAAGGCATACTTTTATGGATGAGTCTGCATACTCACTGCAAATATGTACTGTAACTAGAGGAATATCTAAGTGGGCCCCATGTGGCCGTGAAGGAAGGTGTATCCTGGTGGGAGAAATGTCTCCTGTAAGAAAGCAACTTTCACTCCATGTCTATTGAGGTATGCTAGTACTTGTTTGCCCTTATGGGATTATTTAGGCCTCGGATGTAACACAGCAAAAAAGTGAGGTCAGCCAGGTGCTCTAGTCCCCCTGGGGTCATAGTGATGGTGAGAAAAGTGTGTCCAGTAAGGTGTGCATGGTGATGACATAGGGGGGGTAATGTGGCGTCCGTACCGCAAACAGGCTGGCGGTACGAGACCCGTATTACGAACGCGGCGGTAGCGCCACGGTCGCACCGCCGGGGCCGGCGGTTTCCTGCCGTTTTAGCCCCGGCGGTGATAATCCGCCAGGGCAGCGCTGCAAGCAGCGCTGCCCTGGGGATTATGACTCCCCTACCGCCAGCCTGTTTCTGGCGGTTTGCACCGCCAGGAAGAGGCTGGCGGTAAGGGGAGTCCTGGGGGCCCCTGCACTGCCCATGCCACTGGCATGGGCAGTGCAGGGGCCCCCTAACAGGGCCCCGTGCAGCTTTTCACTGTCTGCATAGCAGACAGTGAAAAGCGCGACGGGTGCTACTGCATTCGTCGCACAGCCGCAACACCGCCGGCTCCACTAGGAGCTGGCTCCTATGTTGCGGTCGCATCCCCGCTGGGCCGGCGGGCGTAAACTAAGTTTGCGCCTGCCGGCCCAGCGGGGATGCTGTAATGGGGTCTGCGGGAGTGCGGCCGCATTGGCGGCCGCACAGCGGTTACCGCTTGGCGGGCGGCGGTAGCCGCCCGCCAAGCTTGTAATGACCCCCTTAGTCCCCTTCCAAACAGGCATCACAGCAAAAACAATATAACAATATCCACAACAACAGTCTCTTACCTCCTCCCTCCCACACCAGGCACTAAGCTACCCTGCGAATCCCATTGAAATCCAAAAACCAAACAAATACCCCAAAGATCATCAGTATGGTATACAACTTGGGAGGTGAACAACGCTACGGCAAATGGAGCCCATGTGAAAAGAGATACCTGATGCTTAATCTAAAAGCACGGTTACAGGAGGATCATCCCAACAAGAACAATGCAGTAGATATGTGGGTGAGATCCTGCCCTGGGGCATATGGACAGAGTTGAAAACACAGGTAGATCAATGCAAGATCAGCTCAGTCAGGGGTGAACAGATCCAGGCTCGCCGAGGCATGCAAATCTGGAGGTATGAGCTTTAGCCCGGTTCGTGGGGATGTGGACCTGCCAATTCCATTTTGATTACAAAGGTCATCACCTCTGCCAGGGAGTCGAAAAACCATTTACATCCACATGTAATCTGGCGGGGTACAGCATGCAGTGTTTCAGTCATTGTTTGTGGAGCACAGCTTTAACATTCTGAAACTTGCATCTTGCCTCTTGTATTGCTAAGGTGAAATCAGGATAGAAGTAGATGGTGGTGACCTGATATTGCAGCAGGCTGCACTCATGGGCCAAGTAGAATGCTGTGTCCCTATCTCTATTGTTTAATAAGCATGCAACAACAGGATGAGGGGGGCCCTGTTGGTAGACGGGGGATTAATGTTCCTTGGGCTCTTTCTACCACAAATGTGGGTGTGAAGCTTTAACAGTCAAAAAGTTCTGCAAGACGTTTCACAAACTGATCCAGATGCCTCAGGTCTGTAGATTCCACAATTCCCATGATGCGAATATTATTTATTCGTAATCTCACTTCAAGGTCTTCATTTTTACCAGAGACCGCCTTGAGGATCTGTTCATCTTTTTCAGGCATTTAGTAAAGGACACAGCATCATCCTCCAAGCCAGATATGCATTCCTCTGCACCATCTAGACGGAATTCATGACGATCATGCCTCTCCTTCATATGATCTAAGCAGCCAGCCAGTGCATTGAAATGTTTATCACTGGAGCGGAAACCAGGACACAGTTCCATCATGATGGCAGCAGCATCAGTCAGTTGTTCAGTGGCGGTTTTTCTGCTCCCCCTCAGTGTCCGACATATGTTCTGATCTTTCAGCCAGTTTGGTTTGTTCAAATCAGAGTTTACACTGCTTTGGGTCCCCTCTCCCCATGATGTCCAGCGCAAGGTGGGATATGTGGTGCCAAGGTAGATGTACAGTATTTAAGATTTGAGCTAGAAGTGGTAGTCTGAGGTATTACTTGATGCCCCCCACTCAGGTGCCTAGTGGTGTTTCACACGGTGTCATGCACGCAGGGCAAGGATCTGGAGCTATCCGCAGTATAATGTCAGAGCAGCGTCAGGCCTTGCAGCATAAAGGGAACTGTTAGCAGGTGAAATCCAGCACACACCTGACATCTGCAGCATGCAGCACAGTGGCAGCAATGGGGAGTTTGATTAGACAAGGCCTGTCCCCACGAACGCCATTCAACAAAACACTGTATTGCTTGGTCTCTGGCCTTTCAAACATGGAGTGGCCAGTCGAACTAGATATCCACCACCCCCATGCCAAGTACTTGCAGATGAGCTGAAGTAACTTTAGATTAGAAAGGGGAGCAGCATTTGAGCTTACAGTGTAGGAATAGCACAGCAGGCCCCCATAGGCATGCACAGGGTTGAACAGTCGTCCCTGTGTCTTCTATGAGGGGTCAGCAGCTCCGGTGTTAGGGAGATTGAAATAGTCAAGTGCAGTGAGGGGGGCCGGGGGCCACACGTTTCAGAGATAGACAGTCACAGCATCCTGTCACTGCGGCTTGAGCCCTGCCTCTTGACACTGGAAGTCCTGTGCAGTGTCAAGAGGCCCCCAGTGTAAGCCCCCATCCACCGCACCTTGTGCACCCTACCAGTGGGCAGATACGCTGCATGAAGAGGAATTGCACCGCCTCTCCAGGGGCCACGGGCAGTATTGGAGCAGCATCACCTCATGCCAGCCACCATATTCAGGCCTCGTGACCGGCCTCTAGCCTCTGACATAGCGCCTGGGGTTCACTGGGCGATCCTGTTCATCTCAAGTCAGCCAAATTCGCAGCCTGCGATGGCAAGGAGGCACCTGTCATCTTCAATGGCGAGCAGGGGGCTCAGCAAGTCTAGGTAACCCAGACCTCAAGCTCACCCGTGGCCCCGATAGTAAAGGGCCTCCGAGGTGAGTGCTGGGACTGACCTGCTGGCTCTCAATTACTCAGCTCTTCAGCACCGCATCCCCGTAAGGATGGTAGAATTCTGCACTGCTTGGAAAGAAGCAGCTTGGTCACACTTTTCTGATGTAGGGTCTGGGACCTACAACCCAGCTAACAGGGGCTGACGTAGAGCTGCCCCTACTCACCAATATTAGGGCTTGCACACATTGCACATGAGTTAGAAGGCAGTCAACGTGAAAACTCTATTCGTAGAAAACGCCAAGTGTGCATTTATAAATTATACTTTGCATAGTATGGATATCTAATGCAAGATGTTATCTAATGGTCCCCAGAGTATTTATCTGACAGCAGATACGTTAATTTTCAGTGTAAATAATTAAATATATCTCCAACTCGATGTCAATATTCATTTTTCAGGAAGGATGGCCCTATTCTACTGTATATGTAAGAAGTAAACAACTTTGACTTTAAATTACAAGATTCAATATTGCATCTGTTTATAAACAAGGTTAGCGATGGCTCAATTTTCAGTCAAACATGACTCAATGTATTTTGTAGCCTCTGCTTCTTGACTTGTAAACTAACAATACCATAATTTGCTGTGTGGGTTCTCCACTTTTTAGTTTTTATAGCATGTCTACACTTTATTTTCATATTATTGCTACAGTGCTATTCTAATGAAAACTCAATTCGTGTATGGATAAAATTGTTTAGCCATTGTTCATAACAGCCAGATCTTTATTTAAGATCAGCATTTCTACCAACTTTTATGAAATGACTTGATGAATATTTCACCCTCTGAGCAAGTAGGTATCCATTATAAATTATATAAATCAACCCGAATTTAAAGTATCCAAAAGCACATGCAAATAAAAAGTTATTATAAGTCAACATTTCAAAAATATTGAATTACAAAAGATATATACTATATAAGCATTTACATCCACCACTCAGCTGCCTTCTAAAAGAGATTTCACCCTCGAATCTGGTCACCAGTAGAATCTATGGATTTCCACATATTTCAATGCGATGCACATTTTTTATTCAGAGAGCACAGTGAAAACCCTTCGACAATGTCATTTTCTATATTCAGTATTCCTTTAAATTTGACTTTATATTATGAAAGGAGCAATCTCTCAAAACATTTAAACAGCTACACTAGTATTTCACCCTCTTTGGTGCTCCTCAGGTTGATCCAAATATAATTGGTTGCGAGGACGAAGCTCAGAGGAGGAGGGAAACCTGGGAAAATGCTATCTATTGAACTTGAGTAGATAATTAATTTGTCCTAGAAATTGTACAGTTTTCACTGCCCCTCTTTGCAGACCTTTATTGAAGGAGTGCAGACAGGAACTCTAAACAGATCACCGGGAAACACAGGTTGAATGCTAGTTTAGCCCCTGTGATTCCAAGCGAAAGCCTTCAATTACGTGAAATTCTAAACATTGTATCACTTTAAATATATCCATTGTAAGTGATAGAGAGCCATATCTCAAAGATTTCTATCAGTCACTGATGTGTATGCCATGCTTGGGACTGACCAGTGTAATATAATTTCCATATTTTGTTAGGTTGGTGAAATACCCTATTAGTGTTCTGCACTAAAGCAGTGCGGTGCGAATAGTTTTTCTATTGCTAATATGCATGTGGTTTTTTACTGTATTCTATAGCAAATAACCGGTCCTCTAATTAAGTTCAACTTACATTTGCAATAAGATACCCTATATTCTATGTGTATTTATTTAAGTAGGATACCCCATAATTAACCTATAATACATGTGAAAGTAGGTTTCCTTGTTTTCATAAACTATAAAAGAGTCTACCGTATTTATCATGTTAAAGTTCGAAATGGTTCATCGGAAACTGTGCACTACTTTTCTTTGTGGCCTTCCCAGTGCTCTCAATAACATGTTGCAATTTCCATTGCACTGGGGTGCATAATCACACATTTGAACAGCTGAATTCCATAGTGCGAGCAATTTGATGCTTAGCCTTTATCAATTGCGTCTGTCAGTGAAAATGTCTTGAGCCTGGATCACGTTATAATTTCCTGGTGAATGTCATAAAATACTGGCATGGTCTTGGAGTAGCAGTAAGGCTCAATATGGATCAATGCGACAGACAGGGAAGGAATATAAAAGCCACTCGTTTGTATGAGAAGTGATACTCAGTGGGGAAGAGGATGAGGAATCTTGAGTGTTTTAAATGATGGTTCTATTCAGGGCTTTAAGTGGGCCGGGACCTGCTGGTGCTCACCACTGGAAGTTCTAAAATGAAGGGGCCGAGATGGGTCCATATCGGGCTCTCCATTTTTGCCCTCAGTTTCAGTGTGAAAAAAAAGCTTAACTCTGAAGCTGTACCACCCTGTTCTGCCTTTGACGTAAGTTCAAAGAGACTGGTTATAGTTCTTTCGCCGTTCCTTTCAGAACTGAATCATTTTCAATATTTTATAAAATGAAACCATTGTTGTTGATTATTTAACTTATTCAACTAATAACCAGTGACAAAGCCACTAGTCATGGCGTGCTGTAGGTGTAATGTTACTTCTTGTATTATATATCTGGATGCACTGACAGAAATAAGCAGCAAAATACGAGTCGTGTGGGACACTATGCTATGCACAGATTTTTACCTTACATGTAGTTTTTTCACCCCCTAACTACATTGGCCACGCCCCTTTGAGAGACCACGCCCCCACCCAGTTTTTTCATCCCACTTAAAGCCCTAGTTCTTAAGAGAGGTGATGTAACCTAACCCACCCAAGGAAGAAAAGTCACCACTGTGCAACTACAGTTCAGAGTTCCATATGAAGAGTGCTTCTTGTTTTATTAATGACTTAGGTGCCAATCTTCACAAAACTTTCTAGAAAAAGTTGATCCACCCCATCTCCTTCATGGATATTCTTACTCCGATCCATCAGATGTGGGTCAAGAAGAAGAACGTTGATTTCCAATGTTAATTCCCATAGCAAATGTTAAGAAGAAATACTGAAAAATTTGACTACATTTAGCAAAAATGTTAACTTTACTCAGAAAATGTGCTCATCATTATTTGGTGTAAATCTAGTCAGCCAGTTTCAAGAAATTCCTGTCTAAAGAGTTGCTCCTGGTGGACATGAAGAGGTTATAAAAAGTGAGGTATCTGGATGGCTGGTCCTGCAGGTCCATTATTTTAAACAAATGGGGTATCTGATTGGCACAGGGATCTTTTTCTCCCTCGGTCATTTTTTTGTACCATGGGATCAGGGCTGGTCCCATAATAGCAAGTGACTGGGGGTTTGATTTAGAGTTTAGCAGAGGGGTCACTTCATCACAATGGTGATGGATATCCCATCCACCACAATCTAAATCCCATTTCAACCAATGGGATTTAGATTTCAGTGGACTGTATATATACGTCACGATTGTGACGGAGTAACCCCTCCGTCAAACTCTCAATCAGGCGCTTTTAATGGCTGTCACAACTACACTAAATGCTGTGGCAGTCATTAAATGATTTGAGGAGTCAGTCCCAGCGTTCAGAAATTCTTTTTTGGAAAAAGGCCATAAAGTTTGAGAGCGGGCACATCAAGAATAGAGGGGCCCTGTTGGAGAGAGGAAGGGAAATCCCAAAGGGACCCTCCCTTCTATTAAAACATAATAAAAAATTATGCATAGCGCATTCCGCAGTACCAACAGGTGCTACCACGGTACCCAAATTGGCCCCTGCGTGGTATTGTGAGACCGGCTTTTGGTGGAACAGTACTGGAATATTTTCACACAAAATTAAAACCTCGAGAACCAAACGAACCCCCAAAATACATATTCACAGAATCATTAGAGACATTACCTCGTGGTCTTTCATATAGCTGTAGTGTGGAATATGCACTAGAAATTCACTCAAAGAGGTAGTACTTAGTAATAAACCAAAAGAAGGAACTCCAGTTGGGTGGACATTTGATGGAAAACTGCGAAGTAATCTTGGATAAATATAGAGACAAGTATTCATTTTGGCACAAATGCTCAGCTGTTGGAAATGATGCCTGAACAGGAAGGCGTTACACATTGAATGTCAAAAGAATCCTAAATCCTTGTACTTAACCAAGGCAAAGCTACATGTATTTTCTAAACATTTCTAGATAGAAACAATTATTTGAAGGAAGGGATAAAGAAGGATGGGTGCAGGGGTGGCAACAGTGGTACAAGGACACTGACACTACAATGGATGGGAAGGAAGGGGCATGCACATTGAGAATGGAGGGCAGGGGCAGCAACAGAGGCAGCGGGCCATGCATCCAGAAAATGGGGACAGGGGTAGCAACGGAGGGTAGTTATAGCACAGGGCCAGTGGCAGCACAACAGACGAAGGAGGAAGACAACAGTGGCATGCACAAGGAGAATGAGGGGGGAGGAGGGGCACGGGAGGCAATAGGGGCACAGACAGCACAGGGGTAGATCCCACAGATCACTGGGTACTGAATTCTGCAATTATTAAACACCTTTCCCTCAGGTAGCCAGTGCCAACCTTTTGCACTACTTTTTATGTGTCTATAGGCCTCTCTAGTCCTGTAATATAACTATTTCCTTTTTTTTATTAGTGTATTTGATAATGCACTCAAACCATGATATTCACCAAATGCTATACATACATACATTTACAGTTGTTTATAGCTATATTGCCCAATTCATCTTCGCAAATGTAAACAAACAAATAGATGCTCCAGATGTTACAGTTACATAATTATAGTTGTTACATAATGGAGTATTTGAGTAATCCTTTTCCAAACAATCGTCTATATAGTTAGTCCAGAATAGGCTCAAACCTGAACATGGTGAGTACAACTCACATATAATTACAATGCGACGGAATAGATAACATCCCATTTAAACACAGTTTACCAACTTTTGTCTATTCCCATAGTATTTGGCTTGTTCTGTTGTGGAGCATAGGATGCTGGCCTTTCATTTTAAAAGTTTGTTGAAGGTGATATTAACTGTTCCTTTGGGGGATGTTGATCATATCGTGAAAGCTCAATGACAATCTGTGGCAAGTAGAACCTTTGGGTCAGTGGTTTTGTTATCATTTGTAATAAAAAAAAACACCCCACACCTTTCCTCATTTGTCTATCTGATCGTTCACTCTTTTATATGTTGCTGTTTTGGGCAGTTCTTGATGTCATGTGTTGAGGTCTTGGATATATGAGGATCCCCATCTCACAGTATACAGAGTTTTGCTATTACAAGAACCGTTGCAAACCAGTTTGTCTTCTGGTGGGTTACTTCTGGATGATCTGTGCTATCATGCTAGAAGTTTGCATGTCTTGCCAACTGACCTCAGGTCCTAAGGGCCCTCCCCATTTCTTTCTAGATTTCTGCCCAGTAGTGTATCAGGGAAGAGCTTCCCACAATGTGCGAACTATGGCCCTCATTACAACCCTGGCGGTCGGTGTTAAAGCGGCGGTAATACAGGCCAGCGGTAAAAGAAATGGAATCACAACCGTGGCGAAAACGCCAACATAGACAGCCACTTTAACACTCTGACCACCACAGCGGTAGAAACAAACACCGTGGCGGTAACCGCCAACAGACAGGCGGAAGACAGGTTCTGTCCACTGTATTTTAAGAGACCAATCCGCCACCTTTTCCGGGGTGGTACCAATGACATCAAAAGCACAGCGGAAACAGTGTTCTGAAGGGAAACAAATCACCTCTCGACACTCAAAGAAGAACCTGGACACCGGGGAGCCCGAGTTACAGGTCCTGCCCATGTTGCTTTACCTCCTCTTGTATCAGGAGCAGCAAAGACAACGGCGACGAACACGGTGAGCACTGCACCTAGCATACAGGGGTGGGGGGAGGGAAAAGCGAGTGACACACACGCAACACGCAACACGCAACACCCCCACCGCCACCCTCACTCCCAACACCATACACACAAATACATGCAGTAACATTACATATACACCCCGTCACCCCATGGAAGAATGCAAGGACAAAAGGAAATTATTGTAACAAGTGTAATCATTGAAAGATCAGTTAGGCCAAATTAAAATATCAGTATATACAAATATGTACACCAACTACACAAGTCCGGATGTGAATGAAATCATTGTCCGTGGATCAGTGTCCCAAAATGCATGGGTGAAACCCACACAAGATACCTGACTCGAAACGGAGAGAACACTGCAGGGGCATCAGATGGAAAATAAACAGGCACCTCGGGGGGGGGGGGAGGGCCACCTCAGCCAGATGAAAGGACGACACGACTGCTCCACAAGGGGGCTCCATGCCCACTGATTGGTCCTGGGGAGTGCAAAGCCACGGTCTCTCAAGTCCCTCCAGTGTGTGGTTTGCCCACTGCTTTATCCTGGGGAGTGCAAAGCCACAGTCTCTCAAGTCTCTCCAGTCCGTGGTTTGCCTACTGCTTTATCCTGGGGAGTGCAAATCCACAGTCTCTCAAGTGGATGTGATTCTCCACTGGTTCTGGAGGGGGCATTGTGCCCAGAGTGCTTCATCCTGCCAAGGACTGAGGTAGTGGATGTGATTCTCCACTGGTTCTGGAGGGGGCATGGTGCCCAGAGTGCTTCATCCTGCCAAGGACTGGGGTAGTGGATGTGATTCTCCACTGGTTCTGGAGGGGGCATTGTGCCCAGAGTGCTTCATCCTGCCAAGGACTGAGGTAGTGGATGTGATTCTCCACGGGTCCTGGAGAAGGCATTGTGCCCAGAGTGCTTCATATGCAGTGTGGCAGGTCATATCCCCTCACCTGGATGTGTGTGCCTGGGAACAGGTAGCATGATACTCCATGGAGGCAGAGACACACTCCACCCTGCTGTGACTTCGCCTGCCACATGCAGGTACAAACAGTGCTGGGTGTTGTGCCTCATGTACGCTGTGCAGGGTCCATGACATCTCCTGCAGCCTTGGATGGCTGCCCACTGGGGATGATGGTGGGGACTGTTGGTGAGGCAGCAGACATGCAGGTGGTGGTGCTGGTGGTGCAGGTGGCGGTGTCCACCGCCGTACAGGTTGATGTTCTGGTTGACAGAAGGGGTGACTCTGGTCCCTCAGCCAAAGCCTCCGTGCCCTGTCCTGACCTGCTCTTTGCCTTGTGTCCCTTCCCCACCTTTGATGTCGCTGCTGGTCCCTTGGCACTGTCCCCTTTTGGCTTGGAGGAGCCCTTGATTGGTGGTTGGTGCGGCTTCTCCTTCCAGCATGTGGGCACCTTCTTCAACTTGGCAGGTGGCGGAATGGCCTGCTCCTTGGCCTCGCTAGGTGGCACACTGGCAGCCCTGATGGGTGCCGCCCACGATGTGACCGGACTTGCTGAGACCACTGTGTTGGATGATTTGGTGACTGAGGTTCTGGGCTGGGCTGGGACCTGGACAGCCTGGCCCTAGGGGAAGGACAGGGGAGGAGAGGTGTAGGGAAGAGGTCAATGTTAGCCAGGAAGAGTTTCTTAAACACACTGGGATGGGAAGATGGAGGGGGTTTGGGAGTGGAGGAAGAGTTAGTGGTTGTAGGAGGTGTACGTCTGCTGAATTTGGGTGAAGGTGCATGGGCCAGAGGCTGTTGTGAGGTGGATGGCTGTTCGGTGGGTGTGTGCCTGTGTTTGTGTACTTTGGGAGCAGGGCTCACAGACACACTGGGAGAGGACACAGGGGACGTGTGCATGGAAGTGGGGGTGGTGAGTGCATGTGAGCGGTGTGTGGTGATGGGCGTGCTGGTGATGGAGGTAGTGGCTGAGGATGTAGTGCATGCAGGTGTGAGTGAAGACAAGACAGGGAGGGAGGTGGAGGACGTGGAGGAGGAGGACACAGTGGAGGCTGTGGATGTTGGTGTGTCTGCATGGGGATGGTGCTTGTGTGAGTGCCTGTGGGATGTGTGGTGCTTATGTTTGCCATGTCCACTCTTGTGTGTTGATGAGTGTGCATGCTGGTCTGATGGTGTGCTTGGGATAGGCTGAGGTACAGGGGATTGGGTCTGGGTAGAGGAAGTTGGAGGGGGGAGGCTGGACACAGCGACAATGGCTGCCATCAGTGCTGAGGCCAGAGCCTGAAATGCTCTCTGTTGGGCCGCCAGGCCAGAATGAATGTCCTCCAGGTATGCATTTGTTTGCTGCAAATGCCTCTCAACACCCTGGATGGCATTCAAAATGGTTGATTGCCCAACAGTGAGAGATCTCAGGAGGTCAATAGCCTCCTCACTGAGGGCAGCAGGGCTGACTGGGGCAGGGCCTGAGGTGCCTGGGGCGAAGAAGATGCCCACCTTCCTGGGTGAGTGGGCACGGGAAACTCAATGAGGAGCTGCTGGGAGGGCGGTGCTGGAAGGGGGGGTGGCGGCTGTACCTGTTGATGCAGTGGGCACGGCATGCCTGCCACCGCAAGGAAGCTCCCATCAGAGGAGGAGTCGCTGTCACTGGTGTCTCCTCCTGCCCCCATTGTGGAACTCCCCTTCCCCTCCGTCCCACTGGTGCCTTCGGACTCCTTTACTTCACCCTCCAGGGCCATGTGGGATGCATCTCCCTCCTGCTCTGGTGCCGCTGCTCCTCCCCCAGATGATGCTAATTCACACAAGGACAGGGTGACAAAACAAAAAGGGGGGGAAAGACAGAGGAGACACATGGTCAATGCCTGCAACACCACTACCGTTGGCGGACACAACACACAGGGAGCAGCCCTATTCACTAAGCCATGCACTAACAGGGCAGGGGAAAAGCACATGCCCATGGGGAACTCTGTCTAGACCCATTTCATGCACAGCTGGAACCCATAGGAGCCTGACTAGGTGTAGAGGGCAAATACCACCTTTGGGTTTGGACTGGGAATGAGGCTGCAAATCAATGGATCTACCTTTGCGCGTCTGCCCTGGCCTAGGGGAACCCACAGTCCACCTCCGCCACCCAGATACCTCATCAAGTGCGCAGAGTCAGCTGAATGAGAGTGTACTCACCCCCTTGTGGCTGCTGTGATGCCCTCAAGCACCTGTCCTACTCAGGATATGCCACCGCCAGGATCCGGTACATCAGGGGGGTCATGGTGCGAAGCGCACCCCTTCCACGTTGAGAGGCCATCCCCAGCTGGGCCTCTGCTGTCTTCTTGCTCCAGCGGCGCAGGTCCTCCCATCTTTTCCGGCAGTGGGTTCTCCATCTATGGTAGATCCCCAGGGTCCGCACTTGCTTGGCGATGGGACGCCAAATACCCTTCTTCTGGTGGGCACTGATCTAGAGTAATAGTGAAGTAAAAATGTATGTTACTCCCCCGTACACTTCTTCTTACACATTGGCCACAAACCTCCCACTCTGGCCCAGAAAAACATACACACACCATCCTCACATGCTGGTCTGTCACCCCCGTCTCTTCCATCCACGACACTCCATACAATCATGTGCCATCCACCATGCACACAGTTTACTCACCTGTTTGCCTGGAGGACCGTAGAGTTGCGTGTACTGGGGTAGGACCCCATCCACCAGTTTCTCCAGCTCCTCCGCAGTGAAGGCACGGGCCCTTTCCCCAGACACTGTAGCCATTGTCGCTTCCAGATGCAGGTCACAACAGCACTTGCAGTGTAGGTCCCCTCCTGTAGAAGGTCAGGTATCAAGTGAGGGAACAGATAGAAAATGGCGGTCACGTCCACGGCAGTGCGTACCGTCACCGCCAGCGTACATCGTCATTGGCTCCTGGAACCCATAGGGCCCAATGATAACCAATGCTGAATTGCGCAGCAGTCTTCGACCGCCTACCACGACGCTGCACAACGCCAGCGCAGTTACCTCATATCCCCTTGTCCCACCTTACAGGTCAAGCAGCTGCCATTTCCGGGGGCCACATGGTAGGCTAACTAACTGCGTCACACCTATTTAGGCCAGGAATACGGACAGACAAAGGCATATAGAGAAAATGTAACAATTGTGCTAAACAGCCTGGTGAAACCTATGTGGTATATGACACTCTGCTCACTGTTCTCCTCCATAGGGCACGTCCGCTGGGGCAGGTGATGAGATGGCGGCATCCTCTGGTGTACAGACCCCTGGTGGACCTGTCGACAATGGAAGACAGACACATCATTATCACTTACAGACTTGATCGTGCAACAATCCAGGAACTGTGTGCCCAGTCGGAGCCAGACCTGATGTCAGCTATCCGCCATCCCACAGGAATCCCCCCCTCTAGTGCAGGTCCTGTCAGTGCTCCATTTCCTGGTAAGTGGGTCTTTTCAAACAACAGTAGCCATGGCATCAGGGATGTCACAGCCAATGTTCTCTAATGTGTTGTCCAGAGTGTTATCTGCCCTGCAGAAACACATGCGCAGCTACATCGTTTTCCCTCAGGTGGAGGATCTGCCCACAGTGAAAGGTGACTTTTATGCCCTGGGACATGTCCCCAACATTATTGGTGCAATTGATGGTACACATGTGGCATTTGTCCCCCCCCCACAGGAATGAACAGGTGTACAGAAACCGGAAAAGCTACCATTCAATGAATGTGCAGATGGTGTGTTTGGCAGACAAGTACATATCCAATGTGAATGCCAAGTATCCAGGCTCTGTGCATGACGCTTACAGTTTGAGGAATAGCAGCATCCCTTATGTGATGGGGCAACTCCAGAGGCACTGTGTGTGGCCAATAGGTGAGCCCAAGGTCCCCACGCAGTTTAGTTTGCTGTCTGGGTATGGGAGATTTCCTAATGTTTGGAGGATGTCTAACAGTTGTCCCTCGATATTTGCAGGTGACTTTGGTTACCCCAAACTGTCATGGCTACTCACCCCAGTGAGGAATCCCCGGACAAGGGCAGAGGAACGCTACAATGAGGCACATGGGCGAACTAGGAGGATACTAGAGCGCACCTTTGGACTCCTGAAGGCCAGATTCCGGTGCCTCCATCTGACAGGTGGATCCCTATACTACTCACCGAAGAAGGTGTGCCAGATCATCGTGACCTGCTGTATGTTGCACAACCTGGCTTTGCAACACCAGGTGCCTATTCTGCAGGAAGATGGGCCTGATGGTGGTCTTGTGGCAGCTGTGAAGCCTGTGGACAGTGAAGAAGAGGATGCAGAAGAGGAAGATGTAGACAACCATAACAACATCATCATGCAAACCTTCCAGTGTGACACAGGTAAGAGGATGGCACTGCTTCCCACATCTCATACTATTGTAGGACCTAGCATTAATCTGCCTTTTTACCTCTGTGTATGGACCCTGACTTGTCACTTTGGCTTTCCATTTCACAGATCTGTGTCCCACTTTGTGCCCTCTGCTATGTTTACTGCTGGCCAACAACTGTATAACATTATTATGTGAACAAGTACATTGGCGTTGCTATATTTCAGAGAGCTTGCAATTACACATTTGTGAAAGCACAGACTGACTCCAGATTGATTTGTTATTCAAGGGTGTTTATTTCTGTGCTAATAAGTGGGGGGGGGGGTGAAATGGGCGGGGTGATGGTGGAGAAATGTCCATGGTAGAGTCCAGTCTCTTGGTCTCACAGGTGCATTGTCCAATGGGGCATAGGAAGGGGAGCAATGGCAGTTTAAGGTGGACAGGATGACAAAGTGGGATAGAAGGGTGACATTCAGGAGGGTCTTATTTCCTGGTGGGGGTCTTGGCAATGTTCTCTGTCTTGTTCCTGGATCTCAGGGACCGTTTGCAGGGTGGTTCTCCTTCTGCACGGGGTGGGGTGCTGGTGGCCTGTTGTTTCTGTGGCAGTACTTCCTGTCCACTAGCGCTGGAGGAGGTGGAGGGCTGTTCATCTTCCAGGCTAGTGTCAGGGGCCATTTGTGTGCCACTGTGTCCCTCATGGTGTTGACAAGGTCTGTCAGCACCCCTGCAATGGTGACCAGGGTGGTGTTAATGGACTTCAAGGCCTCCCTGATCCCAAGGTAGTGTTCCTCCTGCAGCCGCTGAGTCTCCTGAAACTTGGCCAGTTCCGTGCCCATGGTCTCCTGGGAATGGTGGTATGCTCCTGTGATCTTGGTGAGTGCCTTGTGGAGTATCAGTTCCCTGGGCCTGTCCTCCCCCTGTCACACAGCAGTCCTCCCAGCTACCCTGGTATCCTGTGCCTCTGTCCCCAGAACCGTGTGCCCTCTGCCACTGACCCCAGGTCCCTGATTGTCTTGGGTTGGTGGGTTTGCCTGGGTTCCCTGTAGTGGTGGGCACACTGCTGATTGACGTGTCCTTGGGACAGTGTCATGGGCCTGTTGGGTGGGTGCTGTGGTGGAGTTTCCTGAGGGGGAGGGTCTGTGGTGGCTTGTGACAGTAGTAGGGGAACCTACTGTCCAGAGGTCCCTGATGGGCCGGGCTGGTCATCTTGATCCAGGTGTGTAGAACTGCTGTTATCACTGTGGGCCTCTTCTGTGGGGGTACTGGATTTGTCTGGCACCTCCTGTCCGGTGACGTTGGGTATGGGTCATGTTGGGGTGTAAATGCATAATTTTAGTATCTGTTTGTGCCATCTTGTGCATTGGGTGAGGTACCCTGTACTCCTGTGCTTGCATTATTGTGTTTGCATCTGTACTGGACATGCTTGGGTGATGGAGGTCCATGCATAAGTGTTGCATGCAGGGCCTTGGTATTGGGATGTGTGGGTTGTGATAGTGGCGCATATGTGAGGTTTTGGAGTGATGGGGGTGAGGGTGGGGATATGTGAATGAATGCAGGTGGGGTGGAGGGATTTGATAAACAAGATATGACTTACCAGAGTCCAGTCCTCCTGCTGGCCCTCAGGATGCAGTACTGCCAAGACTTGCTCCTCCCATGTTGTTAGTTGTGGGGGAGGAGATGGGGGTCCACCGCCAGTCCTCTGTACAACAATCTGGTGTCTGGATACCACTGTACGCACCTTCCCCCATGGGTCGTTCCACCTGTTCCTGATATCATCCCGTGTTCTTGGATGCTGTCCCAATGCGTTGACCCTGTTGACAATTCTCTGCCATAGCTCCATCTTCCTAGCAATGGAGGTGTGCTGCACCTGTGATCCGAAAAGCTGTGGCTCTCCCCGGATGATTTCCTCCACCGTGACCCTGAGCTCCTCCTCTGAAAACATGGGGTGTCTTTGAGGTGCCATGATGTTGTGTGGGTGATGTGTGAGGTGCTGTTTATTGTGCTGTGTGATGTGTTGTGTTGGTGTGTGTTGTTTGAGGTGCATGGATATTGTATGAGTGATAGTGTTGTGTGCCTGTGGATGCTGGTGTTGTGTTTGCTATTGTCTCTCTCTCAGCTTTTAAAAATAAATATAATTGTAAGGGTTTGTGGGTAATGTGGGTGTGTGTTTTATAGTGTTGTGAGTGTGTGGGTGTCGTGTGTGTATGTGTATCAGGTGTGTGTATTTGAAATTGTCCAATGTGGTTGTGTTTTGTAAATGTGTGTGTATTTTGAGCGCAGCGGTGTGTACCGCCAATGGATTACCACGGTTGTAAGACCGTTGCATTGATTTGTGGGTCGTGATAGTGTGGGAGTATTCTTGTTGGCGTGATGGTGTAGGTATCGCCAGTTTATCACTGACCTTTAGTGTGGTGGACTTGTGTGGGTGTCTGTATTGTGGCAGATTCCAAGATGTGGGTCGGAATACCTGTAGTGAGATTCCGCCACCGCAACGGTATGTTGGCGGCCTTCTGCACAGCGGAAAGCGGGATTTACCGCCAGGGTTGTAACGAGGGCCTATGTCACTTGTGGCTGTGATTATTTACCAACGATGAGTACATGCTTACTGCCCCCATAAAGGGATCCCCTTATAAAGGGCGTGATGTCACCTAAGGTCTTATGACCTATGTTTCCATGCTTAATTCTTTGCTTTAAGTATCGGATTGGAAGCTAACAATCATTTCTTGTCACCAGTGCTGTCTCCATCAACACTCAGTGTCAGCTTTAATTTTGTACAAGAATGGATCTATATTGTCTTCCACCATGTGCACGTATACGGACTCTAGGCATTTGAAGTGGGACGACTTCAAACTGAAGGGTTAATTAGCAATTGTGGCTATGGTGATATATGTGGAGGAGACCCACGTATTTCTCCTAGTTGGTTTTATACCATTAAAACTGGGCAGATTGGGGAATCGTTTTTATCTAGTAGGGGATTGAATTTCGCAGGTCAGAGTGACCAAAATGTCACCTGCTTATAAAAACGTTTTATGTTCCCCAAAAGGAGTTTTGATTCATTCGAAGCTGGTGTCTTTCCTGATGGATTGAGCTAATTGAGCCAAAGGTTCCAATGCTAAGACTCACAGCAAGGCAAGAGTGGGCGAGGCAAGGAAGAGTGGGCACCTTTGCCTCGATCTATAAATTATCTCCAAGTGTGGGGACGTGTGCCCATTACACCATATCAACGTTGAGGGATCGGTATAGAGCCATTTGATGGGAGTGGAGGTATGAAATACTCTCCTAAGACAACGTGTGATAAGATGCGAAATACATAAGGCCATTCCACCCTGTTGAACACTTTCTCTGCATCCAGAGAAAGTGCTAATGTGTCAGCCTTGTCGTTCTGCTATAGAATGTTTGCTAGCATGCGTAAGTGGGAGGCAGAGTGATGATGAAGGATGAAGCCTAAGTGGTTGCAGGGAATTAAAAATAGGATAACCTGCTTGAGTTAATTGGCCAAGACTTTCACTAACATTTTTGTCTGTGTGTTCAGAAGAGAAATCGGCCAATAATTGGTGCAGTCTAGTGGGTCTTTGCCAGGTTTCAAAATTAGAGTCATTTTGGCCCAATTCACTTACCTGGGAAAGGAGAGAGACCTTCCTGTATGTCTCTGAATAATTTATATAGAAGGGAGACTATTCTTTGTTTATTAAGTCTATAATGTCTGTCCAAGAGGCTATCTGATATGACATGAGGGTGTCTCTGCTCCGGAGTGTGTGTGATCTGCATACATGGTTTTACATAGTACTCCCTGAAGGTGTTGAGAATATCTAAAGGATGAGTGACTAATGTGTCATGTACGTTTCGAATAGCTGGGATACTGAATTGTGTCTTCTGCTGTTCGCGTTGTAACACAGGAAGTCCACATGCCTTTTCCCCTTGTTCATAGTTTCGATATTTCAGTCTAAACAATGCTTTTTCAGCTTGGGGCATAATCAACCTGTTTAATTCATATTTGGTCTGAAGAAGATTACTTAGTTCATTATGAGAGTGAGTATTATAGTAAATTCTAGTGAGTGGGGTTGTCCACTCTTCAAATTGTTTTATCTAGCATAAGGTTTCTTTTTTAGGAAAATCTGAGTCTCTAATGATTTCCCTCCTGTCACATAATTTGAGTGGAGGGAACCGAGTGTTCCTTTTCCTTCAGATAGTTACGAAACATGGACTTTTTTGTTTTTGTTTTAATCAGTCCGCAGATGACAGCAGGGCATATTAAATCGACGTTGTCCTGGGTGTGGAGGAGGGGTTGACTAATCCTATGTCTAATCTAATCCCATTTGTTGCATGATTTATACTCCTTTCGGTTGTATAGTGGTGCCCAGGAGTCTGCTGAGAAGGTGGGTTGAAGTCAAAAAGTAATTCATGTGTGAGAGCATAACATGTACATCGGAGATAATATGTAGTCCCTCATATTGGAGTCGGAAAGTGTCCATGTGTCATGAAGAGAAAAATCCGATTGGAGGTCTCATAGCAGACACCGATCAGTATGGTTGTGTGTGTTCGCAAATACTGGAATTTGTCTATGTATGGATCTGGGTTTATGTCCTAGTCCCGCCTGGAAATATTTTCATGTTGGGACATTGGAGCAGAATCCTAAATAGGGCTTGAAAGCGTCCGCCCTGTCTCTCACAGGGCTGTATATTGATTGCAGCAGGAGGTTTTATGTTTGTGTGGCTACTTTAACAGTGACGTTGTTAGAGCGGAACGTGGTAACAATTTACCTGCGTTCGGACGCTCTCTAGGTCGATGAATCTTTTGACTAAGTGGGAACTCTCTGTACTATTAATCGATCACTCACCTTATACCGTTAATCAATAACGTACATAAGCAACACCTTGAACGACATAACACTTAACAATTAATCCAGAATACATTTCGGCGAACCCTGACCTTTCAGCCAGGAATAACCACACCAGTTTATTGCAAAGTTAGTGAATTTATTTCCCTATATTAACAAAGCTAGCACGATATAGATGTGTCTCAACACCAAATGATAAACATAAATGAACATTAATAGCTGTCCATATCGTCGAAACAAGTGTAATCTATGTAGCATTTGAATCACAAGGCATTCGATAGTGGCAATGCAAAGCACTAATACGATAATCTGTAATGGGCTAATTGCGTACATTTAGTCAGCATAACAAGATCTCAAATTGCATCGTGCGACATATGGGATCCTCGTCTAACCTCAAATTAGCATCAGCATGTGGGACTTCATGCAAAAAACGATTTGGCAACATCAATTTAGAAAACTCCTAGCTAGGGTCCTTATCAAAATCAGCAGTTGGTTACCTAAAAGAAACACAATGCAATTTTACAGTTTCCTTTCATAATTACCAATTCTGATCAGCAATCAATGAAGTCTTCGTCTCACAGGTACCGTTTCTCAATCAGCATGGGCCGGGACAAAGGGGCAGGGGTGGACAGGGCAATTGCCTCACGGCGGCAAGATAAAATTACTACTTCATGCAAAGGGACAAATCCAAGTTAAAGTCTCTAGGGCAAGAATCATTAAAGTCTCTTTCTCTCGACTAGAGAAAGCATCAAAGTCTCTCAAAATGGCGTCGCAGCAAAATGGGTCATAGTAGTTACGAAGTCAAAATGGCGGGATGTCCGAAGATAGAGAGCTTTCCTCTCGTGCACCTGGGTTTTATAGACAACAGTTCAAGTCCAGTAGGGTCTCCATTGGTGGGTTCATAGGTTAGCTTCAAATTGACCAATCAAAAGCGACAGTTCTCAAGCTTTTACTTAAGCATACATTATCCTTGGAGATGGGTACGTAATTTGCAACATTGTCTCTCGATTAGCTTACTCTCAGAGCCTCCATTGTCCGCACCTGCAAGCCGACCTTGAATTTAAGAGAAAATATGCCATGCTGGCACCAACTTTAAGATAAGCATGTGAACAGTTTCTGTGGAAAAGTACAGCTTCAAGCAGAAATACACGTTTATTAGCACAGTGGAAAATACGAACATTTAAACCGTGAGACCAGGCAACTAGGCCAAAGCCTCCGCTAAAGTAATGCTAAGCTAAAGCATTTCAAATAAGCAAATCGTAGCATACGTTTATGATTATGTTGGATTAGTGCAATTCTAATGCACCACATTATATAAAGCACGCATATAAATGATGGCAAACTACTCTGAGGGCACATTTTGTCCCCGTACAATCTTAATTAATTCGGTTAATGTCACACATGATTATTTCAGCACTACGTTTATGCGTTAATAAATCAAAACCTTCATTTTCTGCTTCATCAATCCCTCCTCTGATGACTACTTGTCATCACACAAATTTAGCCCACAAATTTTATCCCATTAAAATTCTGTCAGCTCCCTTTTCCTTTTAGTTCCCCTAGTTTGCGCTTTGTATTCTTCTTCCATTCTTTTCATTATTTTCTCCTCCTTTCTTCTTTAAATTTTCTCCATAATCATTATTATTCCCCTTTTTATTCCCCAAATTCCAAATACACAAATTATCACTATTAATATTCCTTCTATTATTTTCAATAATATTCCATTCCAAATTCCCCCAATCCAATGTCCCACTGAAGCAAGTCCCTTTCCAACCTTCTCCCACACTCCTGGTTCTTTCAGTTCTTTCAAATCTGCACTTTCTTTTGTTAGATTAGCAAGCATAGTTTTAATCTTCACACTATTATCAGGTATATAGGTTTAGCAGTGACGTGCACCAATCATTTTGCAAACGCCTCCATCCTTTGCTAAAAGAATGTCTAAAGCAAGCCTATTTTGAAGAGTCATAGCCCTTTCCGCTGCAAGTTCAGCATCCATCAGGATTATAGCACCTGAAAACTTTGTCAACATGTTATCCACTATAGTAGACAACTTTCTTATTTTGATGGAATTCAGCACAACTCCTAATGAAGGAATCATGGCTCCAAATATATCACCTACCACAGCAGCTGCGGTCTCTCTTTTCTGGATACGATGGGATCCAGGTGTCTTTTCAATCATCGATATGTCATCCAGTTGATAAACCTTTGGAAACACTATACCCAAATAACATCTTCCCCACCATCCCTTTGGAAGACGATAATAGGCATTATGCCCACAAATGTAATACACCCCTGGAATGACAGGGTCAAGTCCGTCCATCATGAATGTCCATTTGGCCTTAAAGATAAACGTATGTTTGCATTCACTCGCTCCTACAAAAATATTGTCGTAGTAAGATTCACCTCGATATATACAAAATTTCCCTACATGCCAAGCATCTAAAGCAATTTTCCCTTGTGTCTTTATAGCAGCAAAGTCATAATTATCTACTGAAGTCCTCTTATGCAGTTCTTTTTCTAATTTCACCTTCATTTGAGCCCTTCTATCATCTGTGCGATCTAAAAAGCTTATTTCTACAGCAGAGACGGAGCAAGTAAGGTTCTCCCTATGAGCATGAGCCGTTTCAAAAGGTTGCATTGGCTCGAAAAAGTCCCTCATAATTTTGTAATCCCAATATTTTGCAGTCTCGCTTAGCTGCGCTATTATAGGAACATAAGCAAAGGTAACATCATAATTTGAGAAAAAATACTGTATGTTAGATTGACCATAAAACCTAGACATTACTATACTACATGTAATCCCATATGTAAGAGGCATGTGGTGATAAGTCACCCCTTCCTTTACTGATGTCTGTATCTGGGTACACACATAACAATCTTTCGCATCCATAGTCTCAACATATTCTGTTAGTAGGCGATAGAAAACGTTATACGAAAGCTCTTTCTTATCATGCAAGAGCCTCTCATCCATTGCTAGTCTTTTCAATGGTGTTAGTTCAGTGACAGTAACAGGAACAATAGTAGAAGCAGCAATAGTCTCATTCTCACCCTTTTCATGCATTCCAAACACAATTGCCATTATTATTAGTACACATGTCAGTACCAAGCCTATACACACGTATTTACAATATTTCTTTCTATTATTCTGCATAGCGTACCCAGGCATGATCTGTATAGAATCAGAGAGCTAGAAGCACTTATAAATGAAACTACTTAGCAATTCAGTTACAAAGCTGAGCGAGCACAATGTTCACACCGTCTTCTTCAAAAGGCCAGTCACTTATCGGTTAGCAGCATTTGTCTCAATTCGGTTTAGCAATGTCTCAGCTGGTTGTTTGTCTCACGTTAGATTGCAGCAAGCAATGCCATTTACTACCGTTTCAATCAACAGAGTCTATGAAACTTTTCTTTTCTATTGGTATCTCTTCTTCTTCTTCGTTCTCGATGCTTAGAGATACAAACTCATCAGTCCAATCCTCATTGACTGCATATGCCCATTCAGGACCGGAATACCTCTTGTTTGGTATCCTTTTCCTTTTCAATTTTGCTTCTCTCTTTGATTCTGCTTCGCTGGCACTCTCCTCCTTCGCCAAGTCCTTTTCTTCACTTGACGATTGTTCCACGACGGTCACTTCCTTTCTTTTCTCTTTCACTTTCGGCCTTCCTCCTTCGTTCAAACCTTCTTTACCCTTTTCTTTTATCGGTGAGATACTTAATCTTCTTTTTGCACCGTGTCCATTTGATGGACCTGCGATCTTTTCTGTAGAGGTTTGAGCTTTTTCGTTCTGCTCTTCTTTGTCCCCACCTTCAGGGGAATCAGTCACGCTTTCCTTTTCTTTTTCTGTATCGTCTGTTTCTGGGAAAGCCCCCTTCTGCTCAGGCTCTCCTGCCTTCTCACTCTCTTCGAGCCCTTCGTCACCGTTACTTTCTTCAGGCTCTGTATCACTTTCAGCTGCTTCAGGTTCCTTGTCACCTTCAGCTGCTTCAGGCTTTTTGCTACCCTCAGCTGCCTCAGGTTCTTTGTCACCTGCAGCTTCGTCGTCGCTGTCTGAACTTTCTCCTTGGTCTTCCCCAAGTGAGTCGGACTCTTCGTTCTCCAATAATATCTCCTTTTCTTCTGCTGTTGCTTGTTCGCTTTCAGTTCGCTTTTGTTCTGTCTCAGCACTCGGCACCGTTTTATCAGGCACTGGTAGTTTCAGCGCTTCAACTTCCTCATCTGTGGGACACAACACCTTCTTTGTATGACTGGCGTGAATCCAGTTGGGAACCCCCGCGCACTTCACAGCAGTAGTTGTTGTCAGGATCACTTGGAAAGGGCCTTTCCAACGGGGTTCCAGACACGACTTCCTCACGTGCTTCTTTATCACGACCCAGTCACCTGCTTTCAGTGCGTGTCCTGGACCTTGGATCGGTGGCAAGGTGGTCGCCTCCACCTGGTGAGAGAAAGAGCGAACCACGTCAGCCAGACCTTTGCAGTAGTCTAACACCATATCATCTGTAATATTCAAAAGCATGTTTGCGGGAACTGCAGGAAGTCTCATAGCCCTGCCCATGAGAATTTCGTGCGGAGACAATCCAGTTTTTCTATCCGGAGTGTTTCTCATTGACATTAGCACTAAGGGCAATGCGTCAGGCCATTTCAAATTTGTTGATGCACATATTTTTGCCATTCTCGACTTCAGCGTACCATTCATCTGCTCCACCAGTCCTGATGCTTCAGGGCGATAGCTACAGTGCAGCTTTTGCTCAATGTTCAGTGCTTCGCAAAGTAACTTCATCACCTCGTTATTGAAGTGACTTCCCCTATCTGATTCTAAAGAGATCGGGAATCCGAAACGTGGTATTAACTCCCTCATTAATAGCTTGGCAACTGTAAGGCTGTCATTTCTACGTGTGGGGTATGCCTCAATCCAATGACTAAAAATGCACACAATCACCAACACATATCTTAAACCTCCATGCACAGGCATCTCAATGAAGTCCATCTGCATACGACTAAAAGGACCGCTTGCCCTACCAATGTGGCTCGCGTTCACAACTGTTCCCTTTCCTGGGTTCATCTGTTGGCAAGTGACACATCGATGGCAAACTGCTTCCGCAGCTTGGCGAAATCTGGGGTTAAACCAATCAGTTTTGAACAATCTTATCATGGCATCTCTCCCTAGGTGAGCTTGCCCATGATAGAACCGCGCAAGCTGTGATAAGAGACTATTTGGCAGAACAAATTTTCCCTCATTTGAAACCCATAGCTCGTCTTGTCTCTTTATACATTGTGATTTAATCCAGGAATCTCTTTCATCTTCCCTGACATTATTCTGTAGTGTTTTTAGTTCTTCTATTGTATCTACGACCTTCAAGGCAAATGCTTCAGCTGGTTCGAGTTCTGGTTCACTTATTGTATTCCAATCATCCCTTAGCAATATACAGTTCAAAGCGCAAAATCTTGCGACTTGATCTGCATAGGCATTTCCCAGAGACACATAATCCTGTCCTTTCGTGTGAGCACTGCACTTTACCACCGCAACTTCAGCTGGCACTTGAATGGCATGTAACAACTCCCTTATTCTCTCCCCATTTTTCACTGGGGATCCTGAAGAAGTCAGGAACCCTCTCTGTGACCATAGTTGTCCAAAGTCATGCACAATCCCAAACCCATATTGACTATCAGTGTAAATGGTGACTTTCATCAATGCAGACAGTTGACATGCTCTTGTAAGGGCTACAAGTTCTGCCACTTGTGCAGAATAGACTCCTTGAAGCCATCCCGCTTCCAAGACCCCTGTTACAGTACATACAGCATATCCTGCTTTCAAAATTCCCACCCCGTCTCTTAGACATGAACCATCAACAAAAAGAATTTGGTCATTTTCATCAAGTTTTGTATCCTTGATGTCCGGTCGGGGTTTTGTGCAAAATTCAGTCACCTGAAGGCAGTCATGCTCGACGTCTTCAGCGTTCTCAATTTCAGCATTTTCTCCAGGAAGCAAGGTAGCTGGATTCAACGTAGTGCACCTTTTCAGCTGCACATTCGGTGAGCCCAGAATAGTCGTTTCATACCTTGTGAGTCTTGCTCCAGTCATGTGCTGCGTTCGGGAGCGGGTCAAAAGTATCTCAACTGAGTGAGGGACCATGACTGTTACTGGGTGTCCCATCACTATTCCTTCACTCTGAGTGAGGCTGATACCAACTGCTGCTACGGCGCGCAAACACCCTGGGAGTGCTGCTGCAACCGGATCCAGAGTAGCTGAAAAATACGCTACTGGTCTGTTTACGCCACCATGGGCTTGAGTCAAGACAGACAAAGAACATGCATCACGTTCATGACAAAACAATGTGAAAGGCTTCGTGTAATCAGGCATACCTAAAGCTGGAGCCCTGCACATGCATTCCTTTAATTCCACAAAAGCATCCATCTCATCCCCTTTCAGTTCGATCTGATCCAAGGCGTCCTTCTGGGTCAATTTCAGTAAAGGCTTTGCTAGAGACGAGAAGTTGGGAATCCACTGGCGACAATATCCCACCATTCCCAAAAACTTCCTCACCTCCTTCCTTGTCTTTGGTGGACTCATTTGAAGTACACTTGTAATTCTTTCCTTCATTATTCTCCGTGATCCTTTCTCTATCTGGTGACCCAAGTATTTCACTTTCTTCTGACAGAACTGCAGTTTGGAAGGAGACACCTTGTGTCCATTCCCTCCCAAATGGTTCAACAGAGCAATGGTATCGGCTGTGCAGCCACTTTCTGTCTTTGATGCAACCAGTAAGTCGTCAATGTACTGTACTAAGGTTGACTCGAATGGCAACTCTAACTCTTCCAAGTCTTTCTTTAGAACCTGATTGAATATCGACGGTGACTCAGAGAACCCTTGAGGAATTCGACACCAACTGTATACTCTGTCTAGGAATTTGAAACAAAAGAGGAATTGGCTGTCCTCATGAAGAGGCACAGAAAAGAATGCTTGTGACAAATCGATGACTGAGAACCACTCAGCCTCGCAAGGGATCTGAAACATTATCACAGCTGGATTCGGTACGACAGGGCAGCACTTGATTATGATGTCATTTATTTTCCTCAAATCCTGCACAAGTCGGACTTTCCCACTTGGCTTTATTAGTCCCATTATCGGTGAATTACATGGGCTGCTTAATACTTCTTTTAGTACTCCCTGCTTTACGAATTCGTCAATAAGTTGGGCAACTTTCATGAGGGTATCTTGTGGCATGTGGTATTGTGGGGTCTGGGGAAAGATCGCATTGGGCTTTACCATCACTTTTACTGGCTCTACTCCTTTCATGAATCCCACCTCTTTCCCTGTCATGTCCCACACTTTCTTTCCGACTGTTTCCCGTAGTTCTGCTGGGATATCTTCTTCAGTTATCTTTGGTAAAAGACAAATCAGAGGATACTCTTCGTCAACTGTTTCTATTTCATCGCCCTCTACACTGTCCTCTTCTTCCCCATCACTGCTCGTCTGTATTGTTATTCCCTCGTTCGAGCACATTATCGAACAACCCAACTTGCACAATAGGTCTCTTCCTAACAGTGCAATCGGGCTTGAGTCACACACCACAAACTGATGTACCCCTTGATAGTTAGAAATGTTGACTGGTATCGGATCTGTTATTGGGTTCGTCAGATGCCTGTTTGCTACTCCCACCACTTGAACTGTCCTCCCTGAGAGTGGCAAATTTGGTACTTCACTGCTCTTAACAGTTGAACGTGTGGCTCCCGTGTCAACCAGGAATGAGACACGATGACCCATTACTCTTCCCTCTACGTACGGACCCCTTTGATCAACTTCCAAGGATGCCGCAAGCACACAATCTCCTTCTTCTTCTGAGCTTTCACTCTCCCATACATTGTTTATTCCACTCTCACTGTGTAATGGGAACTGTTGTACTGTGCCGTTTGTGCTCATTACCTGACCCGTTACCTGTGGAGGAACCATCATTTGCTGCTGACTCATTGGTGCCAAAGGTATTTGCATTTGCTGATTAGGTACCAAAGGTAACTGCTGTTGCATCGGCTGCATCTGCGTCATCTGCACACGGGGCATCTGCACCTGCTGCGGCTGCATAGGTTGTAATCCCTGCAATTGGTTTATTGTCTGAAAATTTGGGTTTAGACCTCTCATTTTCGGTCCTCTCATTGTCTGAAATGCATTGACATCATTGTTTTGCTGACCAACACCTACACCTGCACCTGCACCTTCCTGCACCACCATCGGGCACTCGCGCTTCCAATGACCTACGTTTCCGCACGCATGACACGGCATCACTTTCTTCATTGCCTGCACACCTGTCACAACAGTGTTCAAATCCGGACCATTTTTCACAAAACCTCCTCTACCTCTGCCTCTGCCCTGTGGCTGAAACGCCATGTTTCCTTGCAACTGCGGCTGCTGTTGCTGAAACACCATGCTTCCCTGCAACTGCGGCTGCTGTTGCGGTACCTGCTGTTGGAACCCTTGCATCCCTGGCAACCCTTGCAGTCCTTGCAGACCTTGCAAGCCTGTCTGAGCCGCCTTAAGCTGCATCATCATCACCTTCTCTTTCAGCTTTTTCTGTTTCACCTCGATTTCGTCGCTACAGTATTTCGCATAAGTCAAGACTTCATCAATCGGTTTCGACTGCCAGCAGATCAAATGCGATTTTATCATCTGACTTATCTCTGGTCTCAGCCCTTCCACAAATCTGAACACAAAATGAAGCATATCTTTCGCCTCAATTGCTTTTGTGCCACTGTAATTCTTGAACGCCTTCAACAACCTTTCATAGTAACTATGAATCGATTCTTTAGCCTCTTGGGCAGTTCGATAAATTTTCTGCCAATCCACATTTTTCGCGGCAACCTTCGTCTTCAAATGCTCGATCACCTTATAGTACAGACACATCACCATAGGTGATGGTGCACCCGTCTCTCTGTCCCTCTCTGGTTCACTTGTCGGCCAACCTACAGCTCTCTTGCAATCCTCCCACAAATCTGCCGGAACCACAATCTCGAATAGAGTGTTCAGGTCTTCCCAGAGACATTTGGCAAGCTTCACAAACCTATCAGTCTGTTGATACCATTCAATCGGCTTCTCTCTCAGTTTGGGAAAATCATTCGTAAATGACTGAATATCACTCCTGTGCCATGGTACATGTACTAATTTTCCCCCTGATGTCTCCCTCATTGGTAACATGGTTACTGTTTCGCTGCTCTGCGGTCTTTTCTCATTATGCTCTGTAACACTGTCCCTCCTCTTATCCTTCCTCTTTACCCATCTGCTTTCCCACTTGTCTAAGCACCTCCACACTTGGGCACTCTGCAACAATTCTCTAAGGTGTGCCTTCATGCCTGCTGATCTCATGTGTTCAAAATCTGTGGTCCCAAAATCGAACCTATAGCTCCTGCTCAAGTGTTTCGTCTTGCCTATGTCAATCCCGTTCCTGTCTGCTACTTCCTGCAAACTTTTATGTACCTTGTTTACCTCTTTCGTGATCTTTGGACATAGATACCTCAATTCCTCTTCCGTGTAGGATTCTAACCTGTTCACACCCATATTCCCTTCCACCAATTCTTGTGCTTCCATGTTCAGCCTCATCCTGCTCAAGTAATTGTCTCCTTTCCCACTGTCTGAACTTTGTGTGGAATTTAGACTGTTGAACCACTGTGTCAGCTGTTGCGCATTTACCCCCATCAGTGTAGCATTCACATCGACTGCCATCGATGGTTGTGGCAACTTTTCAGTGTTCGATGTTAATGGTATTATCAGTGGGGGGCTCGACCTCACCAGTGTTGATTGAGCGCATACGGGACTAAACTCCATCAAGGACCCGGACCCAGTTGGCTGAGTCGCTATCGGGGTTGTCCCTGGAGTATTTTCTATGCACCTTCTTTCTGTCCCATTCTGCAGCATTTGTCCCTGACTGCTCATACCTAAGTTAGGCTGACTATACAAAGGTACCACTGGACCTACGGTAATGGGCAGTGATATTGCATCTGGATTCTGTCCATTTCCCATATTCTGAGGCATGTTCATCCCCATATTATGGGCCATCATTGCCGGCATGCCCATCTGACTCCCCGTCATTTGAGCGTGAACATTTCCTCCCTGCATTTGCTTTTGAGGCATCATAAACTGAGTTGATTCAGCTTGTGCCATTGTTGGGTTGTAACCATTCTGTACGCCCCTTACGGTTGGATCTAGAATCATTCCTCCACTGTTATCACTGCTGTAGTACCCTGGCATCTGCGGCTGATAATGTTCTGCTGGTTTCAACACGGGCACATCTGGATACATTCTCCTGACCTGCGGTATCTGTGGGGTGAGCAGTAAGCTCGGATCCTTAGATCCCGATGGTACTCCTGTATTCTGCGTTTCACTGTTCTGTACCGATGCCAGAGGGGCAGAACTGGTACTTGGACCTTGTCCATTTTCTGCATAAGGTGGTGGACGGTCGTTCAGCAATTGCATTATCAACTCCTCATCCTCTAACTCCTCTTCTCTTCTCAACTTTTCCTCGTCCTCTCTGTCCTTGGAACACTTCCTGTCTGTCTTACAGGTAGCTTTTTTACCTGTCTCCTCTTCATCCTTAGTAATTGCGGGGAACAATTTTATTCCCTGCAATACATCTGACCTCCACACCTTCTGCGTATTATCCCACCTAGCATCCGCTAGTGTCTTTTCTACCTTCCTCATCCTTGTTTCAAACTTGTTTTTCTGTTGCTGTCTGGCCATTAGTTCCCAAATTGCTAGGGCCTCAAACTGTGCTGGCCTTGGAGGCACCTTCATGTCATACATCGTGAATCTCAAATTTTCTAGGACCCTTATATTGAATGTCCCATGTATCGGGAATGCTACGCTCCCATGTTTCTCTGTCCACTTGTGCCATTGCTTTAGCCAAAGACACGGGGCTACCCCTTTTTCCTCCATTACGATGTAAGCTGGTGTGCCCTCAGGCGGCGTCTCCTCTCCTACGCTCGCTTTGATGTAAGACTCTCCCTTCATCGCGCTCCTGAATGCTTTAAGGAATTTCATTTTCTCGTCTTTTAATTCACAAAGTTTATAATCGATAGGTCACTGTTATTCCACAAAATTTGTAATCAATAGGTGACTTTAATTCCCGGAATACTCTTCACCTGCCTTTCCCCTTCCAATCGAGTGCCACGGACTGCGTCCAATCCGTGCGCGACCCTTCTCTCCAACCAACCTATCCCAGCGCGGCTCTTAGTGACGTCACACTCACACACACTGCGGCTGACAAAGCCTCGCGGCTAATCCTCCTTCACTCAGTTCCTCCCGTAACAACTTTTTGCATATATCGCGAGCTTACCAAAACTAAAACAGATCTGTCGGTTTACTACAGGAAGGGTAACGTAATCGCTTCAGGACCTTAGGGACCTTTCACTAACCTCGGCCACTATTCGATCTCTTTCACCAGCCTCGGCCGCTATTCCGTCTTTCTCAGTCCCCACATTCGCAAGCAAATCTGACCCGCAGACCTACTCTCAACTTGTCAATGATCTGTTCTAGTGCACTTAGAATCTTGTCAAAGCCCGAAGTCGAAGTTTCTTTCACTCCCTAACACACGTACCCACTCGTTGACCACGCCCGATCAACCTAGTAAACCGCCCAGACCACAACATGGATCAACATACTCCGGAGTCTCTTGACCTCGCAGGGCCCGTCTCAACAACAACAACCACGTGGACCTTTTTATGCACAAAGCGCCAGACGCACATGAAGTTCGACGACTTCCCTACTCTCACACTCGGAGCCGCACCTCCGCTAACTCTATGAAGTTCGACGACTTCTCTAGTTCTACACTCGGAGTCGCACCTCCGCTATCCTTAAAAGAAGACCCTCGCAACCTTTTCACACACTCTGCGGCAATAAGCTGTGCAAGCGCAAAACCCTAACTTCACTCATACCATCACTAGTACTGCCAACACTGTTTCCACATCTCCTTTCTCTTCATTCGCAAGCTTCGAGATCCCGGGAAAGTCGCGGTGGACCTAGCCCATCATCATCTTGTCAATTATTTTCATCCAAGAAAATCTAATTCAACTTTTCGAATGAGGCCTCAAATGCGTAACCGTTAATTCAACACCATGTACTCTACTGATACAGGGTCCCAAAAGACGTAACCGTCCTCTGCTACCATCTACTGTTAGAGCGGAACGTGGTAACAATTTACCTGCGTTCGGACGCTCTCTAGGTCGATGAATCTTTTGACTAAGTGGGAACTCTCTGTACTATTAATCGATCACTCACCTTATACCGTTAATCAATAACGTACATAAGCAACACCTTGAACGACATAACATTTAACAATTAATCCAGAATACATTTCGGCGAACCCTGACCTTTCAGCCAGGAATAACCATACCAGTTTATTGCAAAGTTAGTGAATTTATTTCCCTATATTAACAAAGCTAGCACGATATAGATGTGTCTCAACACCAAATGATAAACATAAATGAACATTAATAGCTGTCCATATCGTCGAAACAAGTGTAATCTATGTAGCATTTGAATCACAAGGCATTCGATAGTGGCAATGCAAAGCACTAATACGATAATCTGTAATGGGCTAATTGCGTACATTTAGTCAGCATAACAAGATCTCAAATTGCATCGTGCGACATATGGGATCCTCGTCTAACCTCAAATTAGCATCAGCATGTGGGACTTCATGCAAAAAACGATTTGGCAACATCAATTTAGAAAACTCCTAGCTAGGGTCCTTATCAAAATCAGCAGTTGGTTACCTAAAAGAAACACAATGCAATTTTACAGTTTCCTTTCATAATTACCAATTCTGATCAGCAATCAATGAAGTCTTCGTCTCACAGGTACCGTTTCTCAATCAGCATGGGCCGGGACAAAGGGGCAGGGGTGGACGGGGCAATTGCCTCACGGCGGCAAGATAAAATTACTACTTCATGCAAAGGGACAAATCCAAGTTAAAGTCTCTAGGGCAAGAATCATTAAAGTCTCTTTCTCTCGACTAGAGAAAGCATCAAAGTCTCTCAAAATGGCGTCGCAGCAAAATGGGTCATAGTAGCTACGAAGTCAAAATGGCGGGATGTCCGAAGATAGAGAGCTTTCCTCTCGTGCACCTGGGTTTTATAGACAACAGTTCAAGTCCAGTAGGGTCTCCATTGGTGGGTTCATAGGTTAGCTTCAAATTGACCAATCAAAAGCGACAGTTCTCAAGCTTTTACTTAAGCATACATTATCCTTGGAGATGGGTACGTAATTTGCAACATTGTCTCTCGATTAGCTTACTCTCAGAGCCTCCATTGTCCGCACCTGCAAGCCGACCTTGAATTTAAGAGAAAATATGCCATGCTGGCACCAACTTTAAGATAAGCATGTGAACAGTTTCTGTGGAAAAGTACAGCTTCAAGCAGAAATACACGTTTATTAGCACAGTGGCAACTAGGCCAAAGCCTCCGCTAAAGTAATGCTAAGCTAAAGCATTTCAAATAAGCAAATCGTAGCATACGTTTATGATTATGTCGGATTAGTGCAATTCTAATACACCACGTTATATAAAGCACGCATATAAATGATGGCAAACTACTCTGAGGGCACATTTTGTCCCCGTACAATCTTAATTAATTCGGTTAATGTCACACATGATTATTTCAGCACTACGTTTATGCGTTAATAAATCAAAACCTTCATTTTCTGCTTCATCAACGTCCTGTCCGTTTGGATCTCGCCAGATCTTATATATTTTCAAAGGGAGCCCCGTTCTCTTTTGTATATCAACTCCCTCCTTGCGATATGTTTGTAGGGGCACTCTGGTTGATGTGGTATGCCCAGCCACCCAATCTCCGAATAGTTTTACGCTCTTTACATCCAATAAATGAGTCTCCAATACAAGCGTAAAATCAGGGTGTAACGTTCAAAGATGAGTTACTATTTTCTTTCTTCTGATAAAATGGGTTCTCCCATTAACGTTCAGAGAAATAATTTTGAGGTCGTCCATAGTGTTTAATCAGCGACTCCAATGCTAAGGAGTTCATGACCTGGAGGAAGTGGGATTGTTATAGGTGTTTTTTGGATTGAGGATATGTTATTAGGTTGGGTTCTTCAATGTGCATGTCACTTGATAAGCTTCTAAGTACCGCGAAGAATGTGGTCGGTGGAACATTGTTCACTAAAGAAGTAACCGAAGCCCCCTATAGCTGCTGGCATATAAATGTTGTTAAATGCTGGTCTAAATGGGGTTCTCTATCCTTTCGTGTTGCATTCAAGTTCATGTATAGGAGTTGCATCTTGGTCAATCCTGTGTAAAACGGAGTCTGGGGCTTGCTAACCGGTGTGACGACCCTAAATTATAGGACTATTTCTCCCTAATGATGGATGACTGAGGAAGTCGTCATCAGGCTACACTATCATGTGAGATCTCTCAGAGGTATCTCAGGGCTCGAGCAGCCAGAAGTAAGTCTGTGTTATGTATGATAGAGTTCAATCCATTAAGGGAGCAGGCACTGTTTTCAAATGACTGTACCCCCTCTGCCCAAATATAACATATAATAGCATAATTTCCTGAACACCAGAATCCATGTCATGGTTTCAATCAGTCTCTAACCTAACTGAACTAACACCCTGAAGAAGTGGCTTGGGAGACAGTCCAAACTGCATTGGGGTTTATAGCAGATTTGATGAAAAATGAATCACGTTTTTTTAAATATGCATTTTCAGAACAAAGAGAAAAAGGTAAATAAAGAAATTCAAAACCAAGACAAACTTGTTGGAAATTATGTTGCATTCTAAAGGTTAATAGTTATATCACAGGGCAAAACAAGAGGCCTTATGGACACATAAAAAGTAGTGCAATACGATTGAATGTGACCCCTGGAGCCTGGTCTTCAATAAGCACAGGAGCAGTAGGGGCAGTGGCAACACAACGGATCAGGGAGGGAGGAGCAAGGCAATGCACAGGAATGTGGGAAAGAAGACGAAAAGGAGGCAGGGGCAGCAACAGAGGGCAATGAGCCAGAAAGGAAGAGTGCAGTGGCATGCACATGGAGGACATGGGCAGAGGACAGGACAGTGCCAGCACAACGGGCCAGGAAGGGGGGGAGCAGGTACACCCACTAGGGGGAATAGGGGTGGCAGGGACTGTACACTTACTACAGAGGGCAGGAGGGAGGGAGCAGGGGCATGCAAACAGAGAACAGAGGGCAGGACAGACGGGAATAGTAGCAAACTGGCTATGCAGGGCAGGCTGCATTACAAGGGCCACCTGCGGGGGTGTGGGCCTGAGCTAATCCCCCATTCTGCACATGCTTGATGGCTGCTCAGTAACTTAATTTTACAGATTCACCCCTCATGGAAAAGCCAGACGTATTTTGTCCTTCCTAAACACTTCTAAATACATTTCCATGTATGGATCAGAAATTATCAGTCCCCTTGGTCAGAATCAAATATACTAGCCATTGAAGCAACAGGTCCACCCCTGCTTCCCCTCATGCCATGGGCTAATCATCTGCCACAATAACCTACATGCCTCAATACCTGCAGCATATCATTTCCAAAAAATCCAAAAGTCCTTTAATTTTGACATCTACACTCTTAACCAAGGGCTCACCTCTGTCTGGATGCATCTCAGTGTGCTGGTCCTTAAATCAAGATGGCGCTGTCCAAGTCTCAGCCTTGGTTGGAAATGTAGCTCTTTCTCCAACTCTATCTTCTTCATGTGTGAGAATTCTTTACAACTAAATGAAAAGTGAAGGGGTTCACATGGTCTCCATGCATATTCCTATGCCTGGTTGAATGTGTAATGAGTAAGGGGAGGACCCATTGGATAGGCCATTCACAAGTTCAAGCAATTGCTCCACCATGATTGACCCATCACTTTCCACTTCACCAGCTCAGCCCTCTCACATGGATAGGCAAAAAAGCACTATCATAAATGTTTTCTCTTCCTTGCCATTCACCCGCTTTATCAGTCTGGGTCTCAACCACCTTTATTCATTAATTTCTGTTCATTAAAATGTACGATATTGCTCATGCCACTCTCGCAATCGATGGAACACACCATCACAATCAATTCATTTAAATATTAAATATATGAATCAGGAGATAGATTTAAAATACATTTATTCTAGGAACAATGTTATAAATGGATATTGAAGAGAATATTAGAAATCAATTGACAAGTCTACAGCAACAATAGAAAAGAAGAAAAATAATTCCTAGAAGAAACAGATTTCAGGCAGCTCCAAGTAAGGGACAGTTTGCAGGACATTTAAAATTAAAAGGAAACAGAAAAATGCACGGTCTAGGTATTAGTTATTTTGTCAATGAGAACATCTACATGCACCAGTGATCTGCAATTTCTGGTTGGAAATTGTCATGTGAGGCAATAATGCTCAGCCAGGTTACATTTATTTTTAGAAGTAAACACTGTTGGTATTAATACAGTCAAATTTAAAATGTATGCAGTTCTTAAGGTGGAGCTGCCGCAGACAGAGAAATATTAGGGAAATTTTATACAAATTCTTGGCTCCTACTAAAAGGCAAATTGCAGCATGTTCACAGACCGTAATCCTTAGACAAAATAGTTAAATAATCCTACAAAGAAGGCACCACGTCCATCAATATACTTATACAATACAACTTGGAAGATACACTAGTATCCTCTATGATTTTATCTTTTTCAGATATCGCTGCTGTATACTTTGAGCTCATATTTAAAATATGAAAGCCAGTATTGTCCTGTTGTTCATAAAATAATAGCCAAGATTGTAGATCAGATGTTATTTGGGTAACATGAAGATAGCAATCTTACTAAAAGAGAAAAGCAACTCTTCAGGTGGTGAATGTTATAAACTAGAGACACTGGTAGGTGTTGCTATATGTAATCGAGGTACTGGTGGATGTGGGAGTCCAGCCTTGGATTGCCCTCTATCCCCCCCTCAAGTAGACTGGTAGACTACTATTGGGGCACAAAGTCACATATAAACTGCAGGGAAATGCTTCTTTTTACATGGACACTCCCATGTCTTTTGGACTGATGCTGCTGTTTGTTATTTCACTCTGTGAACTGGGACTCTGCTAACTAGGGCACAGTGCATGTGCTCTGACCCTTATACAAGTTGAAATTGGCTGTATTCCTACTTAGCATATTTAACTTACCTATAAGTCCATAGTATAGAGTAAAATGTGTATCCAGGATCTGTAAGTTATATGCCACGAGTGGGCTGCAACACACATTGTGCCACCACTATAGTGACAGTACCCATCACCGCAGGCCTACAACTGTAGCCCACGTGTGCAGTTTTAAAACTGCAAATTCTACCTGCCAAAATATCCCCTTATGGTAGGCCTAAAACCTCCTTTGAAAAATAAATGTCACCACTAAGTAGGCTCTACATGCCCAAAGACAGGGTACAAGGTATTTAAAAGTAGAAAATGTACAGCTTTAACATAAAAAACACGCCCTTACAGCAACAAGGCTCCAAAACTATTTTCACTGTTGCAGGGTTAACTGTTCCATATGAAAGTATAAGGCTATGTAGTTAATAACGTTATTTCTGCCAAGAAACCGCCTAAAAAGTTAATTATTGGACTTTTTAAAAAGTGTATTAAAATACAATGCATTGATAAAGTCAGATTTGTACTAATTATTTTATAGAACCTACTTTTAAAAGGGTCACCTTTTACCCGCCTAACACCTCTTGAGGCCTATGGATATTACCTTCTAACTGTCACCCACAAGCTGAATATCTCCTTGATGAGGTGTGAGCTTGCTCTCATAGCTGAGGCTTTGGGTGTGGGCAGGTATTCTCTTACTTTGGCAGTGGGACCATCTAGAAATTGCCCAGAAACTTAATTAACTTAAGATGCCTAATCTGTCACAGTCAGATGTAGCTAACACCTAGGCCTGCCCCATCTTTTGTTTCTCTAGTGAGCCAGGCATGATTCCCAATGGGAGAGAAGCTTCCCCCAGAACTGGTTTTAAATGCCCACAGATGACATGGTTGCTCATTTCACTGGCCCCACTTTGAGGGTTGGCACAGGAGCTCTGCACAGGGGAAGAGAAGGAAAAATGGTTCTGCATGATGGAATCAGGTAAGGAGGATCGCTGTGGAATTGCTTGCTTTAGGGCACACAGGGTCTGCTGCAGCAGTGGGTAGATTACCCCAGGGGACTTTTTACCTACTGGTTAGGGAGGGGCTACTAATGTCCCATACCAACAACCAATTGCTAGGCATAAATATGGAACCCCTGGGTGTCTTCTTTAGAGCACTACTGGACCTGTGGACAACAGAAAAAAAGACTGCACCTGCTGTTGAGAACTGTTAGGGGAATCTTAAGGCTGGAGCTGCTCCCACTTGTACTGAAGACAAAGGAGTGGACTCCAAGGGCCAATAGGCTGACCTCCTGCTAACCTACAGGGACACAAAAGCTACAAAAAAAAACACTATCCTGGAACTGGAGTTTCAACTGGCTTGTGGCATCTGTGGGAGTGAGTCCTGACTCCCCCAATTACTTTTCCTGAGCTCCTGGCTCCTGGCTGGTGATAGAGTGTACTCCTCCTGCCTAAATCTAGGAATGTGGGACATAAAAACTTTTTGTTAACCTTTTACCTGAAGAACCTTTGTGGGACCAGGACCAAACTGCCAATCAATCCACCAAGAGTTCATCGCCAGTGGGCTTGATTTCACAGAACCTCCTGCTATATTTTTTTCTCAGCATCAGCAAATCCGATGCAGTGGGACTGATTCCATCTGGCATCCAATGACATTGAGTCCTCTTCAGCTACAGCCCGTTGCCTTGCACTACTGAAGGAATCCAACTTCCAGAAAAGAGTCTATGTCTGAAGGTAGTAATCTTCACTGATCCCGACACCGAAGAGCATCTTATGGACATTAATGACTTCCAGATGTTTCCCGCTCTGAGCTTTTCTCACCTTACTGACGGGTTCACTGAGACCTCATCTTTCATCAACCTGTTGTCAATGAGCCCGTCTTCGGATCTAGCTTGCAGTCTTGGCCTACTGAAGACTCTACCTTCTTCAAAACGTTCCAAGTGTGAAGGTAACTAACCAAGCGGGACAAATCTGACATATGTATCCGACCTGTGCTCCATTATGGTTGGCTGTAACCAGACCACTGCCAATTCTAGCCGGGCCAGTTGCTTGCAGTTAGCGCTTTGTGATTTTTTAACTTTTTTATTTCAAATTTAAAAAATCATATCTCTGATTCCCATTATTGGAGTCTTTGCAATATATATGTATAATTTTGTTTATTACACTATTCTGTATTTTTATTAGTTGTAATGGGATTTTTAATGTCTTGTGTTTTCAACTTTTGAACTGCTTTGGTACTTCTAAATGCTTCATACATTTTCTTACATTAATCCTGCCTTCTTTGTGCCATAGCTACCAGGGGGTGAGTGCGAGTTTAAATTACTGAAACCTCTACAAGACCTAACAAGGACAGTGAAACTATTACTGGTAGTGGACTACCATCCACCCCAATTAATTGTCAAAACAAGGGTAAACTTGTCCAGCATGTCAACCAACAGGTATAAGCCTGCAAACAGACAAAGAAGAAGCCAATCACACAGAATAAACAGCCACAAGATTTAAAAAATCAAACACAAGCAGACACCTCCACCAACGAATGGGTTTGCCATTCACAGTCTGAAGTATTGCTTGCTTCACAACAACATGGCTGAATGGTTGCCAGATATTATTGTAAATGATTTAGTCAATCGATGTGTCCCTAAAACTGAAAAGTATAAAATGTGTTTCAAGTTTACAATATGAAAAATATGCTCCCTTTTTAGATAGTTCCAGGGGGAAATAGTGCAATTAGAGTTGTATAAAGGGAAAAAGGATAGAGGCAAACAATTTTGAAAGAAAATGTTGGATCAACGTTTCCTGAGCTAGATAGATAGATGTCAAAGAGTAATTTATAGTTTGTTACAATGGTGCACGTTTCATAAATTATACGGCACAATTGTAAGCTTTGTGTTCTGCCTGACATGAAACACTATACTTAACTGAAAACCAAATTGGAAAATAATAGTCCAGTAAGAAAGCAAGCTATTATCAAGGAATCTGTTAAAAAGGAAAAACAGGGCGGGTTATAAAAATAAAACAGTGCAATGTCAGTGGCATGTGCAGTGGTAAACCAGCACATACAAATCATTATGCAGAGTGATGAAGAAGATGCTCTCTAGCACTGTATTTTCTACTGATAATGCATGAAAAAAACAAGATACTCTTACAATGGAAAGTGCTTAGCTTCATTGTATATAAATGTCTTAATTTTTAACCCCATAGGAGTGTTCAAAGAATGTCATTGTTTCAGACACTTTGGCCATCATTTAGAGTTTAGTGCAACAGGAGCCCCACCATAGACTGGCAGACCTCCACAGCCTCATTTATAATGGGGAAACATATGGGAGTCCAATGGTAGAGCCTCAGCTGGCTCTGCCGTCAGAAATCCATGACTTAGCAGCCCATTTGCTAGAGGCTACCATGCCACAGTGGTGGTAGCCCTGCCCTATTCAGACTTGGCTATCAGTACAGATTTGTCCTGCCTTGTCATGCCACAGAGGCATTGAAGACAGTGGCAGGTAAAACAAATGATGGAGTTTTTTCCCAGAATAACAACAGTTACAGCAAAGCAGAACTGATAAACCTGTCAGCCTAAGGATGGTCTTCCCCCAAATGTGTTGCCTTCTTACCTCCAGTTTCGTGCTGAAATCATTTTGTTGGTCTTAGGACTCTGTGCACTTTACCACTGCTAACCAGTGCTAAAGTGCCTGTGCACACTCCCCTAAACATGGTTTGATTGGCTTACACTCAATATGCATCTTTAATTTACTTATAAGCCCCTTGCATAGTGGTGTACCATGTACATAGGGCCTGTAAACTAAATGTTACTAGTGGGGATGCAGCACTTATTGTGCCACCCACTTAAGTAGCACCTTAAAACATGTCCTAGGCCTGCTATGGCAGCCCGAGTGCAGTTTTAAACTGGCAATTCAACTTGTCAACATAACCCTCTTGCCAAGCCTTAAGATCCTTTTTTTGCATGTGTCACACCAAGGGAGGGCCTAGATAGCAAGGTGCATTGTAATTAAACATTTGGATATACAATTTTAAGCTTTACACGTCCTGGCAGTGAAAAAATCCTAAATTATTTTTTTTACTACTGTGAGGCCTGTTCCATAGGATAACACTGTATTGCCCTATTACATTTCATAAGTGCTAATTGTTTTGAATTGGAGCAGGTTTCCAATTCACGTTTGCTATCTATGAAATTGTAATGAAAAATCCTCTTCAATGTCAAAGTCAAATGTTAAATTACATTTTTGAAAGATAAAAAAAAAACAGCCTTTTCCTGCTCTTAACCCTTTCGTGCCTGTCCTGGGTCACATGACTGGGGGTAACTGACAGTTAGACTTTGTGAATTCCTCCTAGACCATCAAACAACAGTGGGATTAGAAGTGCCTGAATATGCCAACTTCTGGCAGGATGGGGAGGGGCGGAGCCAAGCATAGCCCCACTTGCAACAGAAAAGGATGTGCTCTGGTTTCACACACTGCAGCCAACTTGCAACCAGGGCAGGAGAGTCAGAAAATTCCAGGCATTTCAAAGAGCCTTTCAAGAAGCTTCTCCCGCCTTCCAGAGGAAGGGCACCAGCTTATAAAAATAGGACCTTCAGACCCATTCTTCAGTTAAATCCTGGACCTGAGGAAGGACCCTCAGAGGTCTGCCTACTGCTGTGACCTGCATTGCACTGCTTTGCTGCCTCGAGCCTCTCTTGAACTCTCAGAGGCTAGCCTTGCTGTTGAGCCATGCATCCTCACCTTAGCCCTGGACTAGCAGAGTGCCTTTAAGGGCTAGCTTGCTGGCCTTCTGTTAAGAACCACTGGGACACAAAAGGCTCCCACCATCTTGAACCTGCATCTGGACCCAGCCTGAGTGAGTCCTGAACCCCAAAAGTGGTGTCTCACCTGTCCTGGACGTTGGTTGTGTGCTGAAGGTGCCCAGATGATCACATGCTAAAACTGAGGGCTTAAAGGGCCATGTTTATACTTTTTGTTGCAAAACTGCGCCAATGCAGTTTTGCATAAAAAATATTACCGCCGGCTAACGCCATTTCTTTGCACTGTGCGGGCGTCAAATTTATACTTTGACGCACAGCAGCGCAAACCACAGTTGTAAGTCTTTTTTTTTACGCACACTGCGGCGTCACGTCGTAAAGGAAAACGACGTTAACGCAGCAGAAATGACTGTGAGCCAATTTACGACACCACAAACCGGATATGCAGCGTTTTTTGGCGCAATAGCGTACAAATCCCCCGCAAACACAGCCATTTCAGCAGAGGAGAGCCAAAATGTATTCCAGATGCCTGTACAGACCCCAGGAAGATGACAACAGACCAGGAACCAGCCAGGAAGCCCCACACAAGAACCAGGACAGGGAGAAGAAGAAAAGAAAGTGTCGCTTCAGTGCAGAGGAGCAGGAAATCCTGGTAAAAGAGGTGACGGAACACCAGCACCACCTGTTTGTCACCTCAAAGTTGCCAATCAGTAGGAGAGAGGCAATATGGCAACAAATCAGAGGAGGAAATAGGACACTGCTATGACTATCAGGGCAATCCAATCTCCACACATTCCCCAACATCAGCTGTATACATTACCAATGCTGACATCCATATCGTGCCATAACAATGTTATGCATAATATGCGCTACATTTCAACTACATATAAGTGGATGTGAAAGATCAGAGCATGGGGCAGGTCCAGATTGTTAAGTGTGCTGCTAGTGCCATCAGTGCACCCACAGCCAGTGAAAGGTCTCACCATGAGAATGGATGTAAATGGAGTGTTGAGTAGGACAAGAAGGTGGCAAATCACTAATTGGCCAAAACCAACACCTAGAGGAGATGATGCCGACAAGTCTAATAACTTACTACAATACATGTGACATGCAGGTGGGGCATAGGCCTGGGAGAATGCCCATCTGAAAGACTGGAGCAATGAACAGGAAACAATATCACAATGTGAAATCATCACAACGAAGGCATGTCACATCACCAATGCCACAACACAGACACACTAATTGTACCCTATTTCATTGCAGAGGACGATGGATCTCCTGCGGATATGCCTGTTCAGGACTACCCTGATGACATGGATGACGAGCTGACTACCATCAGCCACCAGACCCCGCAAGATGTCCTTGGAACCTTCCAGACTCCACCTTCAGTCACAAGGAGGAGCACAGAACAAGCAGCCATCACAGAGGGCCCACCCACCACCCCAATTGGAAGACCTGCCAGCTCCAATACAGCTGAGGACTCAGATGACAGAGGCACCAGCTTTGAGAGAACTGTAGTCGGAGTACAGCGGGAGCTGGCCAAGGAGGTGCGGGTGGAGATGCAAAATATGGCAGCCAGCCTAGAGGGGGTGTGTTCGTACATGATGTCAACTGAAGAACAGGCAGCAGCTATGCAAGGGCGAACAACTATCTTGCAGGAAGTAGAAAAAAGGCTGAAGGAAATCAGCACAGCCGTAATAAAGTTGACCCAACAGCTACAACAGCAATCCTGTCAACACGTGCACAAATGCAACATTAAACCCCTCAGGGCGGACTTGGCTGCCTACCATTGTGATGTGGCTGCTATTCTTAAGAACCAGCAGGTCCTCCTTGCAGCAGTCCTGCCCTTAGGACCCTTACAGGTAGCAGTTACCGGGATCTCTGACTCCACGTCTTCAAACACTGAGGTGTGTGTTGCCCCTTCACAACCACCACCACCACCAAGGACAGAGGAGGCAACACACACATCAGAAGAAGAAGACATGGAACAGATCACCTTCACACGTAAAAGTACCCGGAAGCACTAGTCCCTGCCACATGGCCACCTATTACCAAGGTCCTGCGCTTCGTAACATACCAGTCTTGCAACAACTGTACTCAACGACTGTTCTGCAAACCACTGAATATCTTGTCAGCCTGCCCTGTGATTGTCTCTCACTTACTCATTGCCAAATCCTGTCCCTCTGCACTGTCTGACACATCACCCCAGCATGTCAGATCCATTTTCCTTTAGCACTTGTGTAGGATCACAATGGAAGATGTCACTATAATGGACTCACAATCATGGACAATGTACATATAGCACTACAGCACTTTTCAATAAATAGCACTTTCACAACCCCTTTGTCTCTGTGTAATGTGACACATCAACCGTGCAGTACACCACTGAATTTTGAGACCTGTCAAATTACATAGCTTGTCAATACGACTGTCCTGAAATAATGTAGTCTGCTAACTATGCACAGTGGCCTGGATTCTACCATACTCTGCCCTCCTTGAGGGTAATATCTGATGAAAAGAGAAACTATACACCAGAATGCTGTGTTGGACAGAATAATGCTTCCTCAAGGGATATCTAAGCCATTAAATAGTGCCAGCAAAATGTTGCCTCCATGCAAAACTAACACATATAACATTGCCCACAAATCTAAGCGAACAGTCACCAAACTGCATGAATGGAGGTGTCTGAGTTTACATCCAAATAAGTAATCATGCTGAACATTGTAACAAAGGATCTATGTTAGTCATGAACACGAAACTACAAGAGTGCTTACTACCACTCACCTTATGAGGGTTTCCTTGAACATCAGACTGCAGTCAGACATAACACAGTGTCCCAAATACCAAATCTGGAAGCACTGTATGGTACATTGAAAACATACTTATTGAAAAAAACACGTTGGGATCCATAGTAACTGTGATTGGTGGTTGCAATGAATGGTCTAATCTTTGCAAGGTTGCTTTGGGGTAGCTGCCAATGTTACAGCTAATTTGGGCTTTGTTTGTAGCATAGGACACAAATTGTAATTCAAAAGAAATCATGTACACTCATGCCAAGGCCCTGATCTACAAGCATTTCACACATACTGTAAAGAGTTTTCTACATATTTATTAAACTGTAAAAACAGAAGAGAAAACCCGTGGAAAAGCCTTACTTACTCTTAACTACCCTAACTACTCATTACCCACAACTGTCCCTAACTAACCTAAGCTAAACTTACTTATCACATTTAACGAAACGTTCTAAAAATCAACCCCCCGCCCCCCCTCCTGAGACGGACACATGGAGGACAACAGATACTAACCTGAACACATACTATCCTATACTAAACAAATATATATTTTTTTGTAATTTTTTTGTTTTTATATTTGTTTGATTTTTTTAAACACACAAGAACCCCAACATTGCCCCCACCCACACACTCAAAAAGAAACAGTCAAAATAATCAGGACCCCCCACCCACTAACACAAACTAAACTAGCAGCCTATACTAACCTAACACTAAGCCCCCTAAACCCACAAAATATAAGAATAAGGAAAGAGGAGGGAGGGGAGGGAATCATGTCTGTCAAAATATCTATTGGTTGGCCCTCTGGAGGGTCCGCTTGATAGACCACTCCCGCCGGTTTACATGTCGCACATCCTGCCGCAGGCGACTCATTTTTTGCAGGACACGGTCCGAATTATGCTGCATATCAACAAAAGCGGCAGGGTCAATAGCTGCAGCTGGGGTAGTCTGGGTGCCAGCTGAGGAAGTGTGGGGCCGTGCAGTGTCCATGGCTGTGGGCTGCCCTGCAGGTGGTGCTGTGCTAGTGCCTGGAGCATTTGCTGATGTGGTTGCCAGAATGGTCTCAGCTGTTGGTGGTGCCACCTGGGTGATAGTGGTGGTGGTGCTGATGGTGGCTGTGGTGAGCAAAGAAGGGCCACCCTGTGGGAATGCCCTCCAGGCTCCGGAGGCCCGTTCGTTCCTGTATCTGCGGGACATTCTTCGGTACCCAGACTCTACCTGAAGTATATGCTGATACCTCATTGCCCGCCTTCGGAATTCCCGCACTTGGATGGGTGTCATATTTGCAGCATTGTGTGAAATGGCCCAAGAAGTAAATCAGACAATACATCTACTGTACTTGTAACAGCTCATATCATCATACAGATCATTGAATGTCCCTGAGGAAGTACATGGCAGGCCAGCCTACAAAGGTTCTATCACACATAGCACATCCAAACCCTACAAGATGGGTAACAACTGGCATGTTTTGGCATCATAGTTCTGCCAGTTGTCAGCTAACAATTGTGGTTCTAAAAATTCTGGACCCATGTAATTTACTTTGCCACAGCAGTACGATTCTAGTATCAAAAGACCGATAATGACTAGTACACTAAGCATGAGCATTTTCGCTCAATTCCAGCAGCGATTTCACCTCGAAATCGCCATTTTCGTCCTGCACTCGTGGCTCCCATTTTATACACGGCAGCCATTTTAAAAGTTGCCCTCACATAGGCTTATAATACAGTCAGATTTGATTCCAAGGACACGTACACCTTGATTGACTTTTCTCTGACCTGGGCAAGCTGGAACCATTGCCTCAGGCCAAACCTGTTTGGTCAGTCCCTCTCCCAGTGGCCGAATCAGATAGCATCAAGGCACACCATGCCATAAAACCCTTATTATCGCTCACACACCCTGCCTAATCTTGCTCACACCTGCACCTGCTCTTTTCTTCTTCTTACTTTACGAGGGGGAGGTGCCCGTTTTTATTGGGGGTCTACACTTATCTGATGTAAAATACTAGGCCTTGCCGGGTAATTTATTATGGGTTGGATGACATGAAATATGAGGTTTCATCATGACACTGTTTTTTCCTTTGTAGTGAAAACATGTGAATGACCAACCAAAATGTCAAGAATGTTTGCCTGAAGCTTAAAAAACAGTATATAAGGAAACCTGACTTTGCATTGAAACACAGTCTCCTGAGAACATACAAACCGTGCTGTTGTACTTCTAGGACGCTTGTTACTTGGTTGCAGCCAATAAATTCGATCTTTGACTTCACCTAGAAGACTCTGAGTTTCTGTGGTCTGAATCAGGAAAGTACCCGAGGTCTTTGGGTGTACCCTGGCACCGCTGGGTTACCGGATCAGTACCGGTTCTGAAAAACCCAGTACTTCAAAATCCTGCAGCACATCCTCCGCCACTGCTAGGGCTACAAATATCATTGTACGGGATGGAAATCTAGGGCCACATGATCTGCAAGTTGTAAATGGACTTGCTAGTATAGTACTCATGTGGGAAAAATGAGTGTGTATATTAGGTTCAGACAAAAGATTCAATGATTTTCATGTCTGTGTACCAACCTTGTATCATCAGTCCTAGGTACACTATTCACAAACCCATGCCTGTGTTTGAGGTTGGGGGGTGGAGTAACAACTAACAATTTCAAACAACATGGACACCCAGGAAGCTTATGAAAGCTGGACATGTGTTTGCCTCTACACACACACCACAGGTAAGGTGTATCTACAAATAGGAGACAACAAACCCTTGACCAATCCCAGCGCCACAAATGTCTGGAAATGCATACCATTGTCCACATCATATAGTTCCAGTAAGCCATGACTTACAACTAACACATAGATGCAAGAACACCCGTGGCCATGATTTGCATGCACACCTAAGCCATTGCACTCAAGTGCCACATACTCGTAGCACTACATGTGGAGCTACATGCTGTTAAGAAGTTCAACCTACAGTTTAAAAAGTACATTAGTGAATAGGGAAGCCAAAGTCTGTGGGTAAGCATTTAGCAGCCCCATTCTGGGGGAATGTGGGTCTGACTAAATCACAGATTAGGTCCAGTGCGACTCTTGCTGATACAAGAGTTATCCACATGACTCATCCCCATTCACATTGCGGGGCCTACAGGACTGACCTAGAATCCCTAAATAAGACAATAGGTTAAGCATTGGCCAACTCTAAAATGGTGATAAAATGAAATCCCACTCATGGAACAAGACAAATGATGGGCCAGCGCATTACACCTTGTTATGTGTTCAACACACAGGAGTCTATCACACATCACCAGCAAACACAACACATAACAGACATATCAACACTTACTGGAGTTGTCTGGATCCTCGAATGAAGCCACCTCGCCCACAGTGTAGGTTGCGGGTCCACCTGTAAGGCATGGAAGGGAGAAATGTGCTCAAAATCTGTGCACTGTCCAACAATTCCAAAGACAAATACTATGTGTAAGATTACATAAGTAAGTAAAGCCACTCAGACATGATGATACTGCATCCGATATAGCACGGCTAACATGTACATACCATGGGTCTCCTGTGAATTTTACACACATATCTACACACATGCAGTGGCCCTAACTATCATGTTGTGGCAAACATGCTCCTTCATTATTGAGCAGACATAATAATGGAGTGCATTTGTCTCATCATGTGCATCCAAGAGAGACATCCAAAGCCACTTTCCTTGAGGAGTGCACTACAATTCAACCAGCCATTGTGGCCATGACAAATTTATGACACACAGGTACAATGTACAGAGGGGCAGGGACAGTTGTAAGCCCTCATGTTGTTACATTTTCTTCATTTGATGTGGCCCAGCTATGATGAGTTGCACCAACCAGAGAGATATGAACCCATGTGCATACCTTTGGCCAGGTATCCATAAACGAAAGGTGGAACAACAAACACCAAATACCAGTCTAAGATGTTAGCTGAGGGCACCTTGAACTTTTTCCCTATGTCTCCAAATCCAGATCTGACGTATCCGAAATGACGAAGGGCCACAATAATCCCTAAGATTTTTGGATTTCCGTAATTGCTTTCCTTACACACTCACCAGACACACGAGACATATGTTTGGATCACACTGCTATCATCAATTGACGTGAAGCCTGCACTAATTTTCGGCCTCATGTAGTGTTTCAAAAGTCAGTCTAGCTGTTGCGTCAACAAATGTAGGTAATGATTTTGAAAATCTATACCTCACAGGCAGATGTGACCTATATCTATACATAATTGGCTCCTGATTTGTGTTGCTGTTTGACACAAAGGCGGCACCAACTTACATTAAGCAAAAGTATTCAGTAAGTTTGCAGAGCAGTTGCTCCCTAACAGCTAGCAATTGTGGTCCTTAACATAGTCCATAAATGACACTGTATGTTTCCAAAGCATTCCACACACTCAACAACATTGCCAGCAGATATTGTATACATCATCTGATGTCACTACAGACCATTTAATCATACACATTTACATGATTTGTACTCACCAACAGGGCCAACAATCACAATTCCCAGGTGGTCCAGCAGATCTTACTCCCTGAAGATGAGATAAGTCCCATGGTGCTTCAGCTGGTGGTCATTCCTTGGGGTGCGATAGACGCGTTGCAGGTGATGCAATACCTTTCCCCACCGGAGCCTCCTTGCCTCGGTGTGATACCCCTGTATCACCCGCCCACCTGCCTCAATCATAAGGGGAAGGAAATGGCACACCAGCCATATGAAACCCCAAAGCTCCTCCTCACCCATCTTGCCAAGACAAGGCCTACCCAACATCTTAGCAGAAAAAAGGGAAATAAGGGATAAAGGGAAACAAAGGAGAATGGGGGAAAGTAGAATATGAAAAACGTAAACGAAACAACTAAGACAGCCCAACTATCCCCAAACTATTACTACCCACAACAGACTCCCAAAAACAACAGAGACAATACAATATTAGACAATTGTACACAATAAACACTCAGACAGGATACAAAAACAATATTATATTCACAAAATGACAAGTAATGGACCACACAGGAGACAAAAGCACAATTTAACCAGACAAAACTCTCAACACAGCCACACAGTCTAGAAGAATCACAGACTGCAAAGTGAAAGTGAAAGTACACCCACTGTACACAATCTGTAAACAGGATATCCTATTACATCACTTCCTGCCTAAAATGGTGGCCATTTTTATTGTTATGTGCAAAAAAAAATGACGCATAAAGTCTGGGTGTCATTTTTTTTGACACACAGGAGTAAAAATGAGCCTGCATCCATATATTTGGAAATAGTCTAACACTTAAACAATTTTCTGAGGTACAGTGTGGAAGAGTCAATGGTGTTTTCAGGGCATTATACTTCGTTCTTCGGGCATAAGTGGCATTTTTTGATGCTTGTGCGTCATTTTTTGACGAGTCGGCATTAAAATTTCAGGGCATTAACTGGGTTTGGGTCATTTTACCATTTTAATGTTATGTAACATCTGTGACACAACTGAGATAGGCTGATTGCACCCACTTTGGTCTTGTCGGTGTATGGTCACATGTGAGACATCATACTGCTGCAGACCATGATCCGCTACTTCATTAACAGGATGTTCACTCTTCGCTGACGCACTAGATGGCCATATGTGTGGCCTACATATATGTATTGCACAAATTGGGCATGTGTGGCATCAGGAGAGGATAGCAATGTGACACATATAAGTACAATACCTCAATGCCTATGGCTCAATGTGTGTGCATTGGCTACTAATGTAGTTGTTGACCCAGTGTGTGTGATTCACAAGAAGCATTATTGCAAATATGCTTGAATGAATGTGAAGTCAATGTGTCCAAACCTTAGATGCAAGTCAGTGTGGAAATGATAGAGGACATGTGTTAGTCATACATGTAGCAACATCTGTTGTGTGCACTTCCAAGATTTTGGGTAACGTAGACACCACAAATGACAAAGCATGCACCGGATAGATGGCAGATGCTTGTTCCTGTCAATGGTCCAAAAGTTGCCCATCACATGTCCAGGAAATTTGGATACTGCTTCCTAGGCACTTGTTGGTGAACCCACTGTGAGTCAGGCACATGTACAGACTAAGTGGGTACCATGTTACTCACACGAAAGCCAAAGGTCACCCACAACTTTAATATCACCCCACAGTTGTGGTCATATGACTGAGCCACAACTCTCCTGTGGCAGTGGTGGACCAGCAGACGAGGCAGCACATGGCCACATATTTCCAGTGATCAATTGCACAGAGGTGTCTGGTTCATGTGTGTGGTCCAATGTTGATCTTGGATATTTTTAGGGGTCTATGTTGTCACAGTTACATCCAGGTCTCATCATGAGTCAGTTGTGGCTATTCCTGTATCTACTGAGTATCCTTCGGAGATCAATGGAAGTAAAGTCGATGAGGACATGAGAACCTACATGGGGATGGTCCCACCCTGTCACTGCAGACGTGTTATGAGACTGTCAACAGGGCAACCTTGGTCTGCTGAGTGAGATCAAATCTCAGGAGTCATGTTCCGGCAGGTGTCATTACAACATTTGTATACAGGTTGGCCTGTAAAGTTCCCATTGCATCTGGGAACATCATAGCCTCTGTGTTGATTATTCTTGCAGCTATTGAGCATGCAGAGGCCATCAATATGTTGTGAGCAATCTGATTCAGCGTGTGAACCTTCAGGGTCCTAATATGTGGGAAATTTTCATGCACATTATCAGAGGTTGCTGGTTCTGCTGGAGGCACCAGACACAATCCCTGTATATGGCCCTGGTACACTGTCACACTTTGTCGTTCATGCATACATGAGACCCAGACAAGGGATAGGCCATGATTTTGGTATTTGGAGACAAGTTTACAAGTATGGTACAATAAAAAAGCAGATTATGCTATACAATGTATTTGAGTATGCATTGAGGAAGCACCTGACAAAATACCCATGAGGAATGTGAGGTTTGGGAAAGCATGTGTGGTACATATGTAGACAGAAGGAACCTTTAGGGTAACGCACAGACAGGTGCAGTCAGGCTGACAGGATGCAGGCTCAATCAGGATCCAGCAATTTCACAAGGTACAAAATCAGTGGTCTGACTAACACTGGTCAGAGGACGAACAAGACTGTTGACATGGAAGACTGTGTTTGTCCTGTGTTCTGAAAGGTGACACATAAACCCAAGGACTGTGTTACACGGCTTATTTTTCTAGCAATGCATAACAGTGTAATCTACAAAATGGCAGCTTCTATGCTGTTCCAAGCATCTGCAAGGGCAGTGCATGTTCAAATGGGTGGTCTGCATGGAGGTGCTCACCGGTGTGTGCTGCATCAGTTTCTCACAAGTCCTGTAGGTGAGATTTGAGTTCAAATGGCCAACAGTACCTTTCACATGGGAAGCAATCTACAGGTGATAACAGGGCTTAGAAAGTACAAGCCAGTGTATTAATTGACTTGACGTCCATGCAGTCTGATGTACTATGACAATGGCATTCCATACGAAAGGGTGAAGTACACTGGATTACCATTGTTAGTCTGTGTGTGTAGAGGAGGTATTATCTGGGTACACATATTACCATTCCAGGGACCTTTTAAGACAGGTGGGGTGAGACCAGGAGCATGGGTGTGTCAGGAGTTAGGACATGGGCTGACATGTGCATGGAATGTCATGTGCGCAATGCTTGTCAAAGGTGTGGGACTTGTTCTGTCTATGTTCTGCTTATATGGAACTCTAGTTACAGATAGTCCTTGCAAAGATAGGTGCTGTACGACTTACTGCTATCAAGGGTCTGGTCATACATTCCTGTTACCAATGCAATAGCACATCCACTGCCTCATGTATGAGGCATTTCTTTCCCTTATAGACTGATGGTGTCTTACTTGTGTGCCATATGCTGCGATGAACCATGTTGCCAACATGTATGTGTGAAATAGGTGGTCCTCTGCTATTGCCCTTCAAAGGTGAAATGTACAGGATATATTTCATATACAGTGTGTGTGTATGTGACTGTTGTGTAATACGCTTCACAATTGCTTTAGAATGTTCTGTGTCCTGTTCGGTATGTCAGCAATGCTCCATGAGGCTACACTCTTATTCTGATAGTTAGAGATTAAGGTAAGCAAAAATGATTACCCAGACCATAATACGGTGATTATTATCAGTGTTTATTTACATATGTTGATACAGTGGTCATGATGACTTGTTTCAAAATAAATTGTTCACAATATGTTGGCGCCTACACAATCCAGCGGCTGTGTTTTGTTGTTCCCCCTCATGTTGCAGGCCAGCATCCTCCTCTTCCTCCTCTTCAGGCATTTCTGGCTCTGGTTTTAATAGGGACATTTTCCTTCGTATGCAAATTTTGTGCAGGATGGCACATGTTAAAATGATCCTACAGACCATTTCTGGTCAATATAGGAGGCTGCCACCAGTGATGTCGAGGCACCTGAATCTCGACTTGAGGATGCCAAAGGTCCTCTCCACTATTGTGTGTGTCCTCCTATGTGCCTCATTGTAGGCACGCTCTGCTGCAGTGCTTGGGTTGCCAAATGGTGTCATAATCCATGGCTGGACCCCATACCCCTGATCAGCTGAAAGAGAAAATGATTGTGATCATGTTGACGTAGCTTGCCCCATTCATATCACCTTGCATGGCAATAGTTGTCTTGTGTTGTCTGTGGCTCTTTTGTGTTATTATGTTTATTCCTAGGCTTCTAGGATGTGACATCTGCATTGGGTTGTTTCCTTGGCTGAATGGGTGTTTGCTTGCTGACCAGTTGTCAGCAGTATGTTTAGGGATTTGCAGTACAGTGTGCACTCCCTAGCTTTGTAACTTGTGATACAGGTGTCCCTGTATCTTCACTAGGGGTGAGATGATAGTTCCATACACGGATTCAATTTGACAGTGGTGATAACGTCTATGTACCCTGGACATCCCATACCTTTAGACATATGCAATCAATTAATTTAAACATCAGTGAGACGCTTACATTTTGCAAGGTGACAATTAGCCAAACCTCTCCATACGTTGTGATCATTGACGTATTGACATTAGACTGTACACTGATTTCAGATGTGTGACACGTTCACTGCAGACCAATCAAACATTGCTAGCGGCGTCACAACCTCAGTGTGTTCCTGTCCACATGGTGTTGTTGTGGTGTATGTGTTGTGTGTCCTAGAGGGTTGCTGTGCAGTGTGTATATAAGTAGGTTTCTGTACTTACCAACAAGTAGTCCATTGCCATATCGTCCATCCTGGAAGTGTTGATTGATGGTAGAGTGACAGAAGATGAATGAGTCATGGACACTCCCAGGATACTTTTCCACGATGTTGGTGATCAATCCTTGGTGATCCACAATGGCCTGCACATTGATGGAGTGTGTGTGCTTCCTGTTGCGGTATAGGTGTTCAGTTGCAGCAGGTAGCACAAGGCGTACATGTGTGCAGTCAATGGCACCAAGGACGTGTGGGAATCCATTTATGAGGTAAAACCCCTGTTTTGTCTCCTGCTGCTTCTGCTGTGTGTTTGGGAAGCAGATGTGGCGGGGTGTGAGTCCAATGATGGCATCCAGTACTTTGGGTAATAAGGCAGAGAATGATGGCTGTGAGATCCCGGTAACCAGGGCGCCAGTGAATTCAAAGGAGCCACTTGCCAACATGTGAAGTACAGCTAGCAGCTTGGTTTCTGTTGGGATGGTGCCAGGTGTCAGCAAGGTGGGTGCCAACTATGTCTCAATGTTGCGCAGCAGCTGCTGAATGGTTTGCCAGTTCAACCTGTACCTCTGGATGATGTCATGTTCCCTGAGGCCATGAAGGGTTGTCCTGGTGCGGAATATCCTCTCCTGCCTTCTGCGTTGCCTTTGGGGTCCCTGCTGGTGTTGTGGTAGCTGCTGTTGTTGTTGCTGTGCTCTGCGTCTGTGTGCACGCTGGATGAGAAGCATTTTCATGTCTCGCTTTTGCTGCTCTGATGTTGCTTCTGTGTGTTCTGATTAAATACTGGTGTGTTTGCCCCATTTTAACGCCTGCCCTGACCCAGGCGTTAATTTTTTACGCAAATCAGGCTGTGTGTCATTTTCTAACTCCGCCTCCCAGTGCGCGCAGGATTTTTGCCCGGAAGCATAAATACGCCGCACGGGCGTTTAAGTCATTTTTTGGACGGGACCGCCTACCTTGCATATGATTAACACAAGGCGGTTTCCCGCATCCAGAAAATGACACATACGGCGGGATTTTGACATCCGTGGACTCGGGCGTCAAAGTTTAAATATGGGGCAAGGTTTGCGCCAAATGTGCGTCAACAGTTTTGACGCACATTCGGCGCAGACGGAGTATAAATATGCTCCAAAATGTTTTGGTCAAAACTGCTCTGAGGACCAGGAGGAGACTGGGATCAACTTGCTCGCCTTCCCCCCCGGAGTACATGGTCGTTCAAACTGATTTTGTGGCTTCTCCTGCTATGTTCTTTTCTGCATCAGCAAATCCTTTTTAGCAGTCTTCTGCAAAAAGGGTAACTTAGGCCCTGTGATTATCTTCGGCTAAAGGCTTCTGCTTTATCCTGCTGGAGATTTTCGACTTTCAAACAAACAACTAAGTTTGAACATAGAAATCTTTACCAAGGCTTCTCAATGACAACTCTCCCTGCTCAGACACCTCTTGCAGCTTTGCTCCGCAGAAGTTTAAATTCTCTGAACATTTTTCTCAAAATTTCTTCTAAGTTTGAAGGTAAGCACTTAATGTATCCAAACCATGCTTCATGAGCCGGTCTTGGGTGACTAGATGTTCGCGGTTGGCACTTTCATCTTTTAGGAGTTCGCTTTTACTAAAAACTTTGAAAATTCATAACTCCAGCTCTGTAGATTGGATTTTTGTAATTTTGGTGTCAAATAATTTATTAAGATTTACTCTATTTTCTAAACTGGTGTGACATTTGTTTGTGTTGTGTTTCCACAAGCATGTGTTTTTACTGTTTTTGTGCCGCATACATAATTTCCTCATAGCCCCTACAGTAGCCCTGGCTGTTTTTTGTTACAAACTGCCCAGGGTGAAGCACAGGTTAATTTAGTGACTTATTGTGGTTCACCCTGCATGGAATTGTGGCTGTTGCTTAACCAGAGCACACACCCCAGTCAAACAACAACCACATTTTTCACAGGGACAAACCAACATGGTGCCCAGTCAGCTTTTATTTGTGCCGTCAATACACAGATATATATTGATTGAGCACCAGACAACACTGGTGGATGCGTGAAAGGCACAGACTCGCAGACAGGTTAGGAGCTTTAAACAGGGTAGGTGGTCTTTCATTGGGGAACACAGTCCAGGGCATCCACCCACATTGCTGGCTAAAGGGCCACCTGCCAAGCCACATTTTCTATTTTTTAAATAACTTTTATTAGAATTTAAAAAATACATATCAAAACAATGGGGGTGATTCTAAGCTTACCGCCGCCCGCCAAGCGGGAACCGCCAGAAGACCGTACCGCGGTCAAAAGACCGCGGCGGTCATTCTGGGTTTCCCACTGGGCTGGCGGGCGACCGCCGAAAGTCCGCCCGCAAGCCCAGCGGGAAACACCCTTCCCACGAGGACGCCGGCTCAGAATGGAGCCGGTGGAGTGGGAAGGTGCGACGGGTGCAGTTGCACCCGTCGCGAATTTCAGTGTCTGCAAAGCAGACACTGAAATTCATTGTGGGGCCCTCTTACGGGGGCCCCTGCAGTGCCCATGCCACTGGCATGGGCACTGCAGGGGCCCCCAGGGGCCCCGCAGCACCCCCTACCGCCATCCTGTTCCTGGCGGGAGACCCGCCAGGAACAGGATGGCGGTAGGGGGTGTCAGAATCCCCATGGCGGCGGAGCGCGCTCCGCCGCCATGGAGGATTCTCAAGGGCAGCGGGAAGTCGGCGGTACACCGCCGACTTTCCGTTTCTGGCCGCGGCTGAACCGCCGTGGTCAGAATGCCCAGCGGTGCACCGCCAGCCTGTTGGCGGTGCTACCGCCGACCTCCGCCATGGCGGTAATTACCGCCAGGGTCAGAATGACCCCCAATATGTTTCCACCCCCCACTGTTCTGTATGTGGATACATTCATCAATATGTCACATCTATAGGAAAGTGTCTTAAATAATATGCAAACTTTTGTCAAAGAATAGCTCTGAACCGTTGTATTGAAAAACAAATAAATGAGGAAATACAAACTTCCTGAACCGCTTTCCTCCCTCCCCACCCTTCTTCTTCCCCCACTAAGTGTGTCAACTATTTTTCAGGTTTAAAGGGGACTTTCATTCTCATAAAGACAATAGGGTCAACATCTCCAACAAATAGCCCCAATGCTCTCAATTTAGGTAGGAAGTACTAAAGCAGAGGCAACAAAGTAAAGTCCTGACTGGTCCCCACGTAGTCTCAAAAGCCTTCTGCATCACAATATGTCACAAGAGAACAAGTATGCCAAAATTCAACAGCCCATATTGTCTGTGACTTGAGTTTCATTTTGTTATCTAGAATCTGGCAATTAAGCTATTTTCTGCTCCGTCAAATTACCACATTTTGAATTCCACCTTTTCCTGATGTACCTTATGGACCCAGATGTAACATCACAGATTCCAGGCAGTGGGACATAGGGATTCCTACAATAAATATAACTGAGCATTTTTTTTCTCCAAAAGATTCGAATTCTTCAAGCAGCTACACCAGATGTGAAGCATCATGCCCATGTCCACCAACATCATAAACACTTGTCTGAAACAGTTGGATAAATATGGTGTAATCTGTCTGGTCTCGTGTGACATTATTCATATTTTATATTAACTTTCGCTATGGAGCAGGCATCAAACTCCCCCACCCCGACTACCAAGGATCCTAAAGGTCTTATTTTGATTGTCTTCCTTACACTCTAGACCACTGTACTTGGTGCTTGCATATTTTGGATGGCCGAGCTAATCATGTTATATAGAGCAGAGACTAGTTCCTTCATATCATCAAAAGTAAAAAGATAACTCTCAAATGGTGTACCCTTCTAGTTGCTGCAGTTTTTTTGTCAGAATGTAAAGCCATCTGTCTCAACTGCGCATATGAGAGTCTATCATGTTCAGTCAGCTTGAAGTCTTTTTTTACATTCATGACAGGATCCAGCCATTTCTCTGTGACACAAATCACACAGGACAAAACATTCCATAGATCTCCATCTGATGTACTGTTTTTTATATAAGGTGGGGGTAAAATGTGGATTGTGATCAAATGGAATATATGGCAATGATAATGTGGTTAGTCCCACTTTTAATGGTAGGTTGTTCCATATCTTAGAATGCTGTTTTAGTGATCTATAATATATAGACATTGCTTGACCTGTGCTCCTTGGATAACAATGGTGCACCAACAGGCGTTAGTGGGGCAGAGTTCTTTGTGTATGAATCTAGTGTCCTTCAAATGCATGTATAGACCATTCAACATGAATGTGCATGTGTGCCACCCAATAATAATTCAAAATATTAGGACACACAAGGATCCCCCCCCCCACCATTTCAAGTACCTAGCTTTTTATTCCATCTTGCTTTGCCTTTGGCCCATATAAATGTTAATAAGGCTTTCTGTAGAGCCTGTAACTCTGTTAACAGGATGGCTATTGGCAGTGACTGCAGTAAAGGGTGAGGTAGAATATTCATCTTGGTTATGTTGGTTCTATCTAACCATTGAGTCAGGTTGTAAGGAAATGCCACATTTTGTATGGTCACCCAAAAAGTTTTTTATTAATGCTTCTGGTTTGTCGACTTCTAGAGAGCACTAAGGCCTGATAATCAGACCTCAATGCCTGTACCCTAACCTGAAAGTATGCATGTTTGATTGTCTTATACCCAACTGACATAAGCTAACTTACTTGCATATCCCTGTTATTTGCCACCCAGGGTACCCAGAGCCTGTACGTTAGAGAGTCACCTCAGGGACTGCAGCAATGGATTGCCACATGACTCCTAGTCTGCCACCACAGACTGAAACAGCAGTACATACTGCAAACTCGAAAGTGCAATCTAAAGTAGTGACAAGGCTAAGTACTCCCTTCTTAGTATATGTAAGTCACCCCTAAGATAGGCCTAGCGTGCCATAAGGCAGGGTGCTGAATATGACAAAAGTGTAGCATGTGCTTTACATTTTCCAACAGTAAAAAAACATGAAATTGTCGTTTTTAGTGGGGGAAAGGCTAGTTGCCACATTAGTGAGTTCTGAGGTACATGCTGCCACACCAAACCTAACTTCTGACTGGGACTGCTAAAGTTGATACTGCAAAATTTCAAACAACTCATTACATTAAGACCAACTTGAAGTCCAAGTCAAACGTAAAGTAACTTGTTGCAGTGTGAAACTTTAACAAAGTTGCACTTTCTTACACTAAATCTTCTATGCTCATTCACAGCTGCACACAGGATCTGTCAATGAGATAGATTTCTGCCCTCCTAGGGAGACATGTTATAGGAAATGTGACAAATAAATGCATTACAGTGAATAGGAAGGGTGAAAACAACCTGCAACATCAGGCACAATCAAAAAGCAGTTTAGGCCAAACCCTCACACTGACACAAGCAAGGTGAAAGGTTCATCCAAGGATGTAGCTGAGTAGGAAACACAAAGGGTCATCTGTTAAAGGCCAACTCATGTCTGACAAAACCTGCAGGTATCTATGACATTAGCACACAAGTCCCCAGCACACTCTCCTTGCCTACAAACAGATTGCACACTGATTAGATACTGGGCAAATAATGGAATTAGCCCAAAGAACACAGGTGCATGATTTATGATGTGTGCAGGGAAAAATACAAATTCAAACACTAGGTAGACTCAGACTCACAATGCTGTCAACACACCATTAAAAAAATAACATTTTATTTACAAAAGAGCAAGTACACATTCATAGGTTAAAGAATGCTCTATGACTGAAACTAGTTGCTGACCTGTTTTTTCAGGGGTATGTAGATCTCCTTGGTAGCCCCACCTCTAGTTTGGGCTTGGGAGCTCTGTACACAAACAGAAGGGTTCTGCCATGTTGGGAGTGGGCAAAATAGAGAATCATGGTACAGACAGATGGCACAGGAAGTGGTCATCAGGAAGGAGAGAATCTTGTAGCTCATTGGATACTGGGCATGTCCTGGGCATAAAAATGGCACCTTGGCACCCATTAGTGAGATCACAACAGGCTGGAGGAGGGGACCAAAAAAGGACTGCCCTGCTGCATGAAGGACTCTGCAAAGACAGGCTGCGCTGACGTGGACTGTACCTGCTGATCCTGGCAGCTAGCAAAGGAGAAGGGACTGTGTCGGATGTGTTCTGCTTGTGGAGAAGTCATCTCAGGAGCTCAGCCAAAATAAGAAACCCCAAGGATCAGCTGGCTTACCTCCTGTTCACAACACAGGACAACAGTAGCTGGAGAAGTCTGCGGGGGCTAGTTAGTCACCCAGATCCACACATCCCCGCCACTAGCTGTCATGCAGCACAAGAGACTAGGACCCAATGACTGCCGGACCCAGGAGAGTAATCAGAGTGGTTTGCCCATGACAGCGATACTGGGGTCTTGTAGCCCATTAGTGACTGGACTTCTGCCAGTCTCAAGAGTACTTTAAGGGATGTCAACCCTGGGGCCAGGACAGCCTCACCAAATTGTGTACTGAGGAGTAGCCATAGCAAGACCCTCACTGACTGCATCATGTCCACCACATCCTTGAGGATTTTCAACATCCTGTATCTCTTGCATCAGCTCCACTTCTATAGGAGTATATGGCACGGAAATAAAAGTACCTGGAACTGACTGAAGACTGCTTTTGCCTCCACGGTAACTGTTTTGGAGGACCTTGTTGGTCCCCTGACTAGCTCCTCCCAGAGTTAGTCGCCTAAAGTAGTTCAAAGTAATCACATTGATACTTACCCAAATTTTCCTGAAAACGTTTCTAATTGTGAAATTAGTTGAATGTGCCTATGCATGTTTGTGGTTAAGTGAAAAAGAGAATATTTAATGTAGTTTGTAATACCTGTATTGCTGTACCCTCAAGTGGCTCTTTTTCATTTTGGTGTCTAAAAATAAGTAAAATTACAGTCTATTTTTATAAATTTATGTTGGATTTCTTAAGTATCTTGTGTATTTCTTCTTCAATTGTTTTGGTGCTGTTTAAATGCTTCACACTTCCTTTGTGTAACCCTGACTGCTCAGAGCTACAGGTCCTAATGGGGTTGGTATGTGTATTACATGATGGGGTCTTACAACTGCACAATATAATACACCCCATTTCCTCTCATTGGTGCCTAGCAGTTCGATCCAGAACTTGTATTTAGCAGAACCATACAGTTGTTGAATGTTTAGTTCACTGAGAACCCACCAATATGGACATCTATAAAAAGTTACTGTGCCTCCCAAGCAGTTGTCAATTTGTTGTCATATCCATATTCCAAAGGACTGTAGAACTTTTCAAATAGCTCAGAAACGTTTGCGAGTGCTGTTTCAATGTTTCCTTAACTTGGAAAAAGTTTTGAAACAGTTTCACCAAAATTTAAGAAGTCACTCCAACAAATAAGGGAGCATGGAACTCAACATGGAAAACCTGTCTGACCTCAAGAAGAATGAGGTGAGGGCCGTCTGTAGACACAGGAAAACCAACCTAAGGGCCAAAGCAAAGGGCTGAGAGAAGATTGGCCCTTAAAAAGAGAAGGGCCAGGCTGGGCCTAGAGCCTATCTGACAGGGGTGCCCAGGATGTCATATTTCCCAAAGGGAGTGTTCCTAACCACATCCAGGGGGATTATATTGATAAGTGGCTGGCCTTATAAGAGAGAGCTTTCAAGATTATGAAGGTGTGTACACAACACTGAGGGACACTGCTCTTGGAGTTAGTGCCAACAGTTGGTAAGGAAAGAATATTCACATTGGAGAATATGTTAGCAGAGCCCTATCCAAACAAGAAGGCAGCACATTTAGAGCCTCTTTGGACTTACTCCTGAGGAGAATAGGCAAAAGCGTAGAACACTGCAAAAGGCGGCAACATAGACATGACCTGTTTTTGTTCTTACTTTCATTAAGGCACTGGATGGCAGGATTAAGGACAACAAAGTAGATACTTTGAAGGGCTTTATACCTTAATTGTTAAGGAGCACATTTTAACTAACTGTTCTTCAGAGAAGATGCACCAGTATCTGGTGGGGTTTACACTGTTTAGCCCCAGGGAACTGAGAAAGACAGCTGATGAGTGGCTTTGTACCAGGGCCCAAAAAAGTCCTTGGGTAGTGACTAAATAAAAGGAGGTCAAGCCCCTTCTTCAGGGGAATGAGGGGTAGAAGATAAAAAGAAAGAGCACCCCAAATAGACCCCAGAGACCCCAGAAGATGCCAAAAGAGTAAGCCCAGTGCCTCATCTCATTCTAAGGGGGGAGGTATCATGGGCTTGGCGAGGTATCAGGGAAAGACATTTGACCCTCCAAAGGCTAGTATGTGCTTTGTTGTAGTCAACCAGGGAGCACGAGGGGAGGCCCAGCATGCACCAAAAAGGCACCTAGTGGTGATCAATCTAACAGTTTGTCTAATAAAGTGATGAGGTGGTAAGTTGACCTTAGACATTCCAAATGGTACACACAGGCCACTCTAATGTCCATGAGTGGAGAGAACGTTGAACCTTAGGCTCACTGGCCTCCTTGTATGGAGAAGTACAGGCAGTGGCCAAAAATCAACATGATGGAGGTGAAGGATCTGAGGGATACAGGTGCCAATGTAACCATGGTGACAGCCAGACTGGTTTTCCCAGACCAAATCCTACCAGTGGAGGTGCACGAGATTGTCGGTCCTGACAATTTTACAAAGTCCCATCCCATGGCTTTGGTGGACTTGAAGTAGGGAGAGGTTACTGGCCCACGAAGGTAGCTGTGTCCTCTGCCATCCCAGTAAAGAGTCTGCTGATGATCTGGAAACTTCTGCTTGGGGAGAAGTGGAAAGAAGGACACATGCAGCAATGCTGGACTTCCTAAATGGGTTTGTGTCACCACAAGAGCACAGCGGGCCCAGAGGGCAAGTCAAGTTATCCTGGAGCTGGAATTATTGGCCCAAGCCCCTGAAGCCAATAGAAAGGGCAGGAAGGCTGGTAAACTACCTTCCAAGAGTCCACAGGGTGAAAAGAATCCCAACCCTCAGGGGGGAGGGCATGGCCTCTGGAGAAGCAGCTTCCCTAGGTGACATGCCAGACTTGGTACAGCTCCAGAAAGCAGGGGGTCCCTGTAGGGGAGGACCTGAGCAATGGACAGAGGACATGCCCTATTCTTGAGAACCTGCAACAGTTGGCTGTCAGACAGGATTAATTCCCATAAGGTACACTGGTAGGAGGGCCTTTTGTACAGTGAGGGATGGGATCCCAAACCAGGGGCAACCATTAGACTGGTGATCCCCCAGCAGTACAAGGGGTTCCTCCTTATTCTGTCCCACCATCTCTCCTTAGCTGGACACCTGGGTCAGACCATTGCCTTGGACAGGCTGATCAATCACTTTTACTGGGCCAAGATTCCTTAGATAGTGAAGGAGCTTTGTCGCTCTTGTTTCACCTGCCAGTCCAGTGGCAAGGCAGGAGACAAACCAAAGGCTTCTCTGATACCACTTCCATGGTGGGACTCCCTTTAAGAGGGTTGGGATTTACATTATTGTCCCCCTAGACCACAACAGCTTCAGGAAGTCGAATAATCCCGGCGATAGTGGACCACATCACCAGGTATCCTGAAGCTAGTCACCTTATGACAGCCACTGCTCCTGCAGTAGCTAGAGCACTGCTTGGAATCTTCAACAGGATTGGGTTCCTTAAGGAGATGATCTTAGATAGAGGCACATATTTTATGTCTGCCTATCTGAAAGCCATGTGGGATGATTGTGGTGCAACTTCCAAGTTCACTATCTCCAAGGAAATGGTCCAGATGGAGTTCAAAAAGATGATGAAAGATGTGATCCTGGGTTTGCCTGAAAAACACAGGAGGGGATGGGATGGGATGTCCTTCTCCCATGTCGGCTATTCACATACAGGGAATTTCCTTTAGCCCCTTTGATCTACTCTTTGGACACTAAGTAAGAGGTCCACTGTGCTTGGTTAGAGGGGGATGGGAGAGACCTCTAAAGGAACTCAAGCAGGACATAGTGGACTATGTACTTGGTCTTTGTTCTGGGATGGCTATGTATATGAAGAGGGCAAATAAAAATGTTGTGGCCAGCCATGAGCTTGTGAAACATTGGTATGACTAAATGTCCTCACTGGGGGAATACCAGCCAGAACAGTTGGTATGGAGCACTGTCAGGCTTGTGGACTGGGCCATACCCAATACCCAAGAGAGGCTGCAGAAACATGGACTGCACCTGCTGAAACTGGTGGCTAGCAAAGGAGGAGGGTCTATGCCTGCTGTGTCATGCTTGTGGAGAAGTTATCTCCAGAGACCAGCCAAAATAAGAGACTCCAATGATCAGCTGGCTGGCCTGCTCACAGCTCAGGGTTACAACAACTGAAGAAGCCTGCTGGGGCACGTTGGTAGCCCAGCTATTTGCATTGTTGCCACTCACCACCCTGTAGCACTAGAGACCAGAACTCAATGCTCAAAATTGCACTTGAGTCTGCTGGAGACAGGAAATTAATCAGAGTACAGATTGGTTGCCCAGAAGGTAAGTTACTGCCCATGGAAGGATTTGCTAGTGATGGCAATACCATGCTACTGGTAGCACATTGGCAACTGAACTATTGCCTGGCTCAAGAGGAGTCGAGGGATGTCGATCTCCATGCCAGGACCTTCTCACCAGGTTGTGGACCGAGGAGTAGCCGCAGGGAAACTCTGCTGGTCTCATTGCATCCACCGCATCCTTGAGCATCTTCAGCTTCCTGTATGCCATGCATCAGGATCACTACCATGGGAGTCTATGGAAAGGAGATAAAAGTGTCTGAAACTGAAAGAAAACTGCTTCTGCCTCTGAGGTAATTGTCTGTGGACCTTGCTTATTCCGCTGACTGGCTCCGTTCTGGAGCTAGTCACCTAAAGTACCTCAAAGTAACCAAATTGATAAGTACCCACATTTTCTTGGAAAAGTTTCTAAGTGTCAAATTAATTTAATATGCCTATTCTCGCTTACAGTTAAGTGAAAAAAGTGCATATTTACTAGACCTTGTGAAATGTGTAACTCTGGACCCCTCCAGTAAATCTCTTTCATTTTGGTGTCTAAAATACATAACAATACAGTCTAGTTTTTAAATTTTGTGTCAGATTTCTTGAGTGTCTTGTGTAGATCTTCAAGTGTTTTGATACTGTTTAAATGCTTTACACTTGTTCTGTTGTGTAAGCCTGATTGCTCACAGCCACAGCTACCCAGGTTTGAGCTAAGGGTTTCACAAACAAAACTTACTGGTCCTAAAGAGGTTGGTAAGTGTATTACATGGTAAGGTCTCACTACCACACCATACAATATAATAATATATTTCATATAGGTAAAATATAGAGATCTATGTAATTGATAAAGTTCTTAGCCAAAGCAAGTGCATTTGGAGACACACTAATATTAAGTGTTATAGATTTCCATCTATTAATCCTGAAGCCAGAGGCTTGCTCAAATTTGACAAGCAGCTTCATCCACACTGGAATGCTAGTCTTTGGGTCCACAATACATCATCACATGCACATCATCAACAGGAAGGCTAATCTTGTGCTCCACATTCCTGAGCTTTAGACCTTTGATGTTAGATTCTCCTCTGATGGCAAATGCCAGGGACTCTATCACTAGCTCAAACAGAAGAGGAGATAAGGGACATCCCCGCCTTGTACCTCTTCCTAGGTCAATTTATTAGAGAATAAGCCATCAACTCACACTCTTGTTATAGGAGTTGGTAATTGGATAGGATACAAACTTTTATTCTGAATCCCATTTTAATGAAGGTGAGGGCACCTTCCAAAAACTTCCAGCTCACCCGGTCAAATGCCTTCTCAGCATCCAACTTCAACAGGAGAGATGTAGACTCCTTCAGTTTTGCCTTTGATGAGATGACTTGCTCTGCTGATATTATTAGAAGTCTGTCTACCTTGTACAAAATCGATATGGTCCACCACTACAAGCAATAGGATTATCTTCTACAGTTTATTAGTTAGGGTTCTCAAAAAGATTTAATGATTGTTGGGAGAATCAAGCTTTGTCTGCTTTGTGCCCCTTAAGCGGATATATACCATTTGAGGAGCAAAACAGACCTAGTTCCCAAATTTCCATTCTTAACCAACAAAAACATAATGTTGTCAGTCAACAAATAGAAACAAAACAACAATAACTTTCTTAATGGGGACTCCAGTCTTCAATGTTTTCCCTGCCCCAACAACCCCAATGCCTCTGCCCAATTTGTGACTTGTAGTTATCATTCCAGCTACGAAGGCTTGAGAGATATTTGCTTTTATCTCCCACCCATCCTAATCCTGTTCCCCTGATATATGGCCATAAAAAAATATGTTGTCCAGAGATTTTCATTTTGCTTTTGAACCATGAGAGAAATAATTTAGCTTGGGTAGACTTTGCTGATCCAGACCGAAATTTTCTAGACAACATTTTAAAACATGGTGGATGTGTTGCAGTGATGATGTAATATTTCAGGACCCATGAGACCTATATATTTAATTTTGGTGTCAAATCATAGGTTTTGGGGGTAAGTGGTCTTATGGAGACAGAAAATAACTCCTCACAGCAACCCTTTTGCCTTTTTTCAAAATGGCGGTTATGATAGAGGAAGAAGAGAAATATATAGAAATGAAACTAATAATAATGGTTTTTAATCCTTTTATGTATATACCAAGCAATGTTAATGATCTGAATATGAAAAGAACAATGTTTATCCCTCCGGTTTTAGACACATTTTCATAGTTCACTTTATTTATTTGTTTTTGGAAATCACATGTGATACATTTGCAGAATGTTGAACTTTTGAAAAGAACATATAGGGGGTTATTCCAACTTTGGAGGAGGTGGTAATCCATTCCAAATGTGACGGATTTACCACCAGCCGTATTACGAGTTCCATAGGATATAATGGACTCGTAATACGGCTGGTGGTATATCCGTCACTTTACCGTCACTTTTGGGACGGATTACCACTTCCTCCAAAGTTGGAATAACCCCCATAATCTTTTTGTAGTACAGATTTTGCAAGTACGTGTACGTTCCGTGAGTAGAGGCTTTAGAGATTTCATAGGTTTTAGCATCCTATCACTATATTCCCATCCAAATTCACACAGATCTTTCTCTACATATGCATGATCCAAAACATTTACATATCTTCTGATCAAGTAGAACACTCTTTTAAGGTGTCCACACACAGAATATGAAATTAGTGGAAGGTCACTTAGCAGGGCTGATCTCTTGAACTCACTGCACTGAAGATCATCAAATGTGTGACAGAACCCATTTTCCACACATGCCCACAGTATTTTTCTATGTCATTCTTCTTCTGTCTCAGCAAATCCTTTTAGAATCTTCACAGGTTCAGCAGTTAAAGCACAAAGCTTTGCTCTTAGTGTCATCTCCCGTAAGAATATGTGGACACTGGGCATCTCTGGGCCATGTTTCATGTACCGAATATGGAGAGGGATTAAGGCCCTCATTCCGACCCTGGCGGTTTGAAACCGCCAGGGTGGAGGGCAACGGAAGCACCGCCAACAGGCTGGCGGTGCTTCCAGGGCTATTCTGACCGCGGCGGTAAAGCTGCGGTCAGAAAAGGGGAACCGGCGTTTTCCCGCCGGTTTTCCCCTGGCCCAGGGATGGGATTCCGACCCCCTTCCCGTCAGCCTGTTCCTGGCAGTAAAACCCGCCAGGAACAGGATGGCGGGAACGGGTGTCGTGGGGCCCCTGGGGGCCCCTGCACTGCCCATGCCACTGGCATGGGCAGTGCAGGGGCCCCCTAACAGGGCCCCACCATGATTTTCACTGTCTGCTATGCAGACAGTGAAAATCGCGACAGGTGCTACTGCACCCGTCGCACCCCTGCAACTCTGCCGGCTCCATTCGGAGCCGGCTTCCTCATTGCAGGGGCTTTCCCGCCGGCCCAGCGGGAAAGTCAAAATGACCCTCGCGGTCATTTGACCATGGTGCGGTCTTTGGGGGGTTTCCGCCCGGCGGGCAGCGCCCGCCGCCCGCCGGGCTCGGAATGAGCTCCTAAGTGTCTTTTCTCACCTGTTCCATAATGTATCCATAACTCTGACAATCCTTGACCTATGAACATTGCAATAAACCTAAGTAGCACAATTATAATATCTGTGTCATTTGACAGTACAATGACTCAATTGTAACCATTTCGAACAGTCCACTCAACATGTTTCACAACACGAAGGTCAGCTTCCTCAAATTTGTTGCTAAGTTCTTGAACAATATGGCCTGTACCTTTTGAATATATCACTCAAGCACCAACTACTCATTGACAATCTGCATCCAATAATTAGAAATTCGTTTTTCATTGAAGCATCAGCAATGTTCTGGTGAGTTAACATTTCAAAGTTCACCTTGTTCGATGTTGATGACCAGAATTTATCAAGTTGCACAGGTATGGCTGTCGAATTTTTGATGTAGACAAGGTCAGTTGTTCCACTTGTAGACATTTGTCTAATTCTCTCACATTCTTTGACCGATAGTGCAAGATAACTGTCAAAGACAATGTGCAGTTCTTGCAAGGTGCACACTGAATTTGACATCTGTAGAACAGTCTGAACGACCTCTCCAAAGTTTTGCATGGATGAAAACTTGCCCATTCGCAATTGTACCATGTAGTCCAGAACAACAGCAGTTTTCAATGAGGACACCCCTTTCAAATTTAATTTCTTCAGGTGAAAGGTCTCTTGTACGAGTTTGTGCTTCACTGGTTTGGTTGCAGCATCTCCATCAAATAAGCAGAATATCCTTGATAAATTCTCCCTTTTCTTTTGCTACGTCCATCTCGCTATGTGCTTGGGAAACCTGTTTTTTTAAACCTGTTTTGTAGTGGCTGGTAGGGCTGGACAGAGCTCACAGAGTTTCACTCCATGGAATTCCACAGAGTCACCAGAAAACACCATGGAATTCCACAGAGTTCCGTGTGCATGCAGAGCTAGTAATTAGCTACCCCTAATACAAGGTTTCATCACTGTCTCTCCATTGAAAAAGCCTAAAAGGAGCTTGTCCCTTATGTGACCTCATCAAAGGAGTAGAAGGTGGGTCTCTGATAATGGATTTAAAGGGGCTCCTATCTGTGGTCATTTCAACCAGGAGTTATAATTCGACTTGAAAATACAGCCCCCTGGCAATACTAACGTAGTTTTATTAAAGTGCTGTTCCCTGTCACAAGGTATGTATCACCCTATACAGATGAACTATAATGGGGAAGACAACCTTAACCTTAACCAGTACAAAAACAGCATGGTTTTACATTGATTCCGAAAAATGCAATCTGTATGCCCACCTGCGGCCGGTGAAGTCAGATGTAAGACTCTGCCTGCTCAGGAAACAAGTGCCAAAGTGATTAACATTTGAAAGCATATGCCATAGTGGATCATGAGTAAATTTTATTTGCCAAACTTCTTCAGTAAATAAAAAAATCCAAACTAATTATTCCCTAAGGCTTATTAACTAAAGACCCACTCCAACATAAATGTGAAACCCGAAACATAAAAAAAGAAAGAGTATTTGTACAATATAACAGTAATCCAAACCATGGACATCACTCTAGTTGCTCTCAAACCAATCTGCTAAAAATATACCTAACAATAATGTGCATTGCCATCACACTAGAGTACGCAATTACAAACCACATAACAATTACAAATTAAGTGTGTGGTACTTTATATGCATACAACGTTTGTAAAGATATTTTCTTTTCAACAAAGAGCTTTACAGTGGACTCTGGCCTTATATGTAGTGCAGAAAAAATTAGATGAACATCTAATCCAAATGTTACAAGAATAAGGTTTCCAGTCTGTTTGACCTACTTATCTCCTAAGTTAAAATCAGTTGCTCTATAAATAGGGCCTCTTGCCATGCACTCACTGGTGGCAGCAGGGAGGAGGAGACAATGCAAAATTACACTAAGCTGAGGCAGCACGTGACAGTGACAGCACCGAGCTCAAGAAAGTCTAGTCTGCTATGCCCTTTCTTCAGTCCAATCAAAAGTAGAGCCGGGAGTCTTCACTCGCTCAGTTCAAGGACTGATGCATGTGCACAACAATAGCCTGTTAGACCCACAAAGTGAGCTTACACTTCTTGAACAAAGACCCTGGATCGCCGTTGCCTGCTCCCTCATGTAGTTCATCATCTTCATCAGCAGAGGAAGGTTTGAGGAGGGAGACAGAGGAAGTTGCCCTACACTACAACTACAACCCGTCCACCACTGAGCTCTAGGCTGCTTCCTGATGCTGCCTGCGGTGGGCACTGGCGTGCCCCGGGGTAGAGAAAAATGGGCCGGGGCAGCGGTGACACTGTTGAGTCACACCAGGTGCCAGGTTCTACATTGTGGTCCCCTGACACAAATGGGTCACCACAACGATGCAGTCCCCCCACCATAGCAGGTCCGCACTAACCCTCCAGCGGCCGCAAGGACTCAGCCATCTTCAGCTCTGCTTCCTGCCTGTACTCAAATGCTCACAGGCTGCAGCCACGCTCCATCCCGGAGTGCTGCACCCACCCCTGGCCTATGAGTGTACACACAACTCAGGGTACCCACTCCCTACCTGCCACTGCCTGTAAGTGGACTGGGCTCCAGAGCTTCAGTAGTTCTTTAGGGGTGAGCACGAGCCGACCAGTAAACTCCGTTCTGCCGATGGTAGGGACAGTTTTTTGCCAAACTTTTCACTCCAAGTGGAGCACGAAGTAGCAAAATCTCTGAGAACTCCACCAGTGGAGCACAGTTTGCCACCCACCCCTAGTGGCTGGTTGGATGAAACTCTTACTATGGCAATTAAAGCGGGAAGTTTAGCTTTAGTGATGATGTCAAACAACTTTTCTCTTTCAATACAAATCTCTCCTGCTTCAGTTTTGCGTATAGTTTTGATCCATGTTCCAGGACTTCTAGTAGACAACTTTGTATTGTCATCCTCATATTGTTTGGTCATAAAGTTGTTTAGTCGCACTGGCTCAGTCATTTCAAAGGGGTTTCTTTTCTTTTGCATGAAATGAAAAAGGCTGTCAAAATGTTTATGAAAGCATTCCCCTCTCTTTCCCACAGGTTTGTGGTGAGGAAAAATTTCACAATGGTTCATTAATTTTGAATTTGTCATCCCTCTGCAAATAGAAAGGACTTTGTGGTAAACTAGCTGCCATTGAGAAACATATATTCACTTTTACGTGTCTGAACAACAATTCCCTTTGAGCTTTTTTGTGATCTCTGGATTGTCTGGATCAGTGGTTCCCAACCTGTGGTCCGGGGACCCCTGGGGGTCGGCGAAGCCTCTTCTGGGGGTCCACAACTGCTTAGAAAATTAAAGAATATTAACAGATTAGGTCCCCAGCTTTCAGTAATGACTAAGTGGGGGGTCCCCGGATTCCAATAATGATTCAGTGGGGGTCCCCGGGTTCCAGTAATGATAAAGTGGGGCTCCACAGAAGTCAAAAGGTTGGGAACCACTGGTCTGGATCATTTGTTCCAGTTTCATATCTGGAGCCACAGCATTGAACCTTCTCTCTCTGTCTTTCACCACAAAATGTCTTTGGATGGATTTTCTGGAGAGGTACTTAAGGAAATTTAAGGAAACTTAAGCGGGACGAAAGGGATTATTTGACTGGTAGTGTTTTCACTTTCACTAGTATACATGACCACTTGGTACATATGAATCTGGATCTGAGAGGATCCAGTATGTCAAATGTTTCTGACTCAACTTCCATCAGTACTTCAATTACAAGTGATAGTGAGGTGGAGAGTGGACTGGGCACTTCGGCCCAGAGGGATGTTACACCTAACAATAATGTTTTTTTACAGAAGCTTATGAGGATCAAACAAGGCAAATACAATCAAAACAGAAAGGTACCACCTACAGGAAGAGCAGGAGGGGTGGAAGAGGATCAGGCGGTAAGACCAAAAGAACAGGGTGGAATAAAAACGAGGTCTCGGGACAAGAAAACGTAGAAATAAATATTTATATCAATATATTATCATCATCCATTAACATGATTAATTTCTCTAAGATAGAGCTCTCGTCAGGAGCTACAAGTCTTTTGGCTAAAGGTCTTAATTTTTGTCCTAGCACTTTTGGAGATCCCTGCAGATCTAAGGTAGATCTGTACAGGTTTGTTCGTAAACTTAAACTGAAAAAATATTTTCTATTGAATTTGGGTGATCATTCAACTACAGATCTACATCCACAGAGGTTACCGTTGAGTGCGTTATCTATTGAGAAGGTCCATGATACAGCACTTTTGCTATCCATTGCTGAGCGAGATGAAGATCCTAATATTCTTTCATGAATATTACAGGAGTTGGATGTGGTGTCTAATATGAGCGTTTCTAGAGGTTTTAAGAGAAAATCACGTTGGACACCTCGAATGTTAGGTATGAATCATTTGGACAAGTTGTTTTACTTAGTATGCAAAGATTTTGACAATTATCTATTGAAAAACAGATTTCGACATTTCTCCAAAAATCTGAGTTCTGATGAATTGGTTGCATTGAAATCACTCAAACAAGAAAAAGATGTTATCATCAGGCAAGCAGATAAAGGTGGAAATGTAGTCATTATGAATAAACTGGATTATGACAATGAGATTTTGTCGCAGTTGAATGATGGGACATGTTATGAATGAGTGAGTAGTAATCCTATTCCCACTCTTATGCATAGGATTAACAGTAGGTTACTCGCCTGACAACAACAGGGATTACTCAACAGAGATGAATTTTTATATCTTAAAGCAGATCATCCAAGGTTTCCTTGCCTTTATACATTACCTAAAGTACATAAATAATTACCTTTTCCACCATGTAGACCAATTGTATCTGGTATACTAGGCCCAACTTAGAAACTTTCTGAGTATGTTGATTTCTTTTTACAACTGCTGGTATATAATCTTCCATCTTTTATTAAGAATACCACACATATTCTTAGTATTCTTAGTGATATAGATTGGGAAAGTAATATGTTATTGGTTACATTGGATGTTACCTCCTTGTATACTTGCATTAATCATGACTTAGGACAAACGGCCGTCCAATACTTTCTCAATAGGAGATCGGCAAGCCTATGGGAGCATACAGGTAGAGCACTCAAAAACCGTGACGTGAGATATCCTATTGTGGCACATATTATAACGTGTGATTTGCAGGATGTTCATAAAAGCTTTGACTTCTTTGGTTTTGAACATGTCCCTAGGGATCCTAGAGGGGGCAATAGGGAACTGACCTTACGCAGAAAAGAAGCACTGTGGATAATGAGACTATGGGCGGTTGAGTTGGGACTTAACTCCGATAGAGAGTTAGAATAATTTTTGGGAGATTAAATGGTGGTGTCAGTACTCAATACAATATAATGACTGATGTTATTTACAAACATTATTTGTACATATTTGTTGTGTTGTGTGATTTGCCTTACATTATTGACTTAGACTCCGCCCTTTCACTTGAGGAGTTATTAACAATATGTGCACATATATTTTTTGCATTGTATTACTTGTTTTGTACTGCAGACTTAGACCCTACCTATGCTTGTAACACTTGAGGTGATAACCAAAATTCTCTAACAGAGGTTTATATCTATTGTATACTCATGAGATGTTGGGATCTCAATATTACTGAGGTCTTTTATTTAATTTATTAGTTATTTATTTAATTTACATCTACCTATGATGCTTTTTGATCTGACTTATTATCCTTTTTCTCCCTTTCTGTTTTTCTATTTTTGTTTCCATTATTGTTTTCTTCCCCTGTTATTTGTTGGGATTTCGCTGTTATTATTGAGCTTTTGATGTGACTGAGTTGTTATTTAATGGGAGTTATGTTTAATATGCTCGAGTTTTGCACACTCGCAGCATGTTTGTTATCGTTGCAGGAGCCACAGTGGTACGCAAGGTTGATTTTCCTACTTCTATGTTGATGACGTTAGTCCCTTCTTTGTTTCCATGTCGCTGATAGTATTTATAGGGACTTCCGTATTCAGTTACCGCGGCTAGCGTACTTGCGGTTGTTTTGGAGTGTGGACCTGTGACGCCTGAGAGGTTTCACCGATAAGGGTAAGTTGAGGTCATGTACTTAATGAGCGTTTTTTTTTATCTATTGATGCCGATGATCACAAGCCCTGGAGTTTGTTTGTAGAATTTGAACTGTTTTCGGTTATTTCCTTTTATAGTTCATCTGGGTAAGGATTTGTGGCACTTTCAAGAACTTCGGGATTTATGTACGGACATTTGGATCTTTTACAAAGATTTTCAATAAGGTATTTCTGATTAATTATGTATTCGTGGTAAAGGTGTGGTGTATTTTGAGGTTTGAACATTTTTGGTGCTGGTTGTTGTCATTATTCATACATGTGTGTGTATTATTTAATAGACCCGGGCCTTGTTGGTGGTGAATTACGGATAATTGTGGAAGATGATTACTCTACGAGTGTTTTATACTCTTTTCTTCAATGAAGTAACTTGATTGGTGTTGTTTTAATCACATTTGGTGGGATCACTTTTTTTTTTTTATCACGTGGTTTCCTGCATGGCTCTTTGATTATTTTCTTTTACATGGTTTCACCAGTACTTTAGACTTTTAAGATTCATTGGGTTAATTTGAGCTGACTGAGTTCGATTTTAATAGTTGGGGTCACGATTTCTATTGCATGATGTTCCGCATGATTTCAGTGGCCTTTGTAGTGGGACAAGGTTTTTTGAAATATCCTTTTGTTTTTTTTCTCACTCTCGTTGGTATAGCTCGTATTTGGAGCTTTTTTCATGTTAGTTTTTCCTACAGGCATTCAGGAATGTGTTTGGCTGTTACTTTCCTCTCTTTTTCTTGTGATTTCTATGTGCTTTTGTGTTATTCACTAACTATAGGTATTTACTACCCATTTTATTACTCAAGTATTTTGTTTCTCCACAAGTGATTTGTTTGTAAATTTTCAGCCCTGAAGAAGTCATTGGGATTATTTTCCCTTGAAGAAACACGTGTTGGCTTGGTTTTGTTTCAAAATACTGTGCGAATCTCCGATGAATGGACTTGGTGGGATTCCAGCTTCGGGAGAATTGTTCTTCAATAAATCATGAAAATTTTACTACATATGAAGGACTGATTCTTGGATGCTCATATTGACTGTGGATTACTTCATTGTAATATTGTGCATGCATTTTTTCATTACAAATTGTTTGAGTGCCTCACGTAGGTGTTTAATGTTTTTTCCACCTCTAGCTTCTTCACTCTTTCCAAATACCAGGACCCATGTCTCAGGTAGTTTATTCAATCGAATTTGCAAAACACAGTAATCAGTGACTCCACAGTCTTCACGTGCATCTCCCAATAACTTTCCTAATCAGCATAAACCAAGTTTTTCTCTAGAGCTATCACGTGTAAAACATTTCCCCAGTATTTGCAAAGTTCTGATTTGTCTTCACATTCTTTGAAAAAATCTACAAACTTGTTTTCAGGTTTTGTGATTTTGAACTGAGTGTATTGAACAGTGCCTGGCTTTGGATGACATCTTTTGAATGAAGTGCACCCTCTTCCGTGTCCACTTCTGAGATAAGATATGTAAAACCTAATTTGTAATTCTTGTTCCAGATGCATTCAAACGCAATGTTTCTATATTGTCAGATTTGATCAACATACCTTGTAACAAATGAACAAAATGAATTTTGCTCAATAGTGACAGGTTTGCTTTCAAAGATTTCAGGCTCAATAAGTGCATTGTCTATGCCGCATCCAATGAGACATCTTCCTGCACACCGCAGTGTAACTTTTGTCATGTGAAAAACATCCCTCATTGGAAAAGATCACCAAATTCTAATGGTTTGCTCATAGAAATGTCAGCTACAATTTGGAAAACACCTTCATCTCAGAAAATTGGCAGGATAAGCTGGTCTTCAAGCTGAGCACGCACTTTTTGGAGATTTTTTAGAGCAGTGTATACTGTTGCGTAATTTGTGACTAGAGATGGTATTACTGGTAAAACCGCAATCTTCTTCAGAGAAATCGTATTCAGGGAGACCAGAGCATAAATTCCAGCCCATGGAGGAGCTACCTTTTCTTCATCCTTCAGTCTGTACCAAATAAACAATTTGATAAATTCATCTTTGTGGACCACAGCATCAGATAGAAGAAGATTCATGTCCTCAGCCACTTTGAAACTTTGTGATAAACTGGGACATGTTGATGGCTTGTGGTGATTTCATATGACTTGGCAAGGCAGTTGGGGTATAGGTTTGCAGCTTTGTTTGTTTATGCCTATAGCTGACACAGCTTGTTTTTCAGTAGCTTCTTCATTGGTACAATCTTTAAAAAGCACCATGTCAGTATTATGTGTGCTCGACGTTCCAGACAAAGAAGAGCTGTCTTAAAAATTATCAAGAGCAGCAATTTTAAATCCTTTTTTGTAAAGTGACTGGGAAGTGGTGTGCAGTCAAATTCACAAGATTTTACAGCATGCGCAGCTAACAAGTTCCTGCTCCTTACTATGTCATTATAACTTGTTGATTCATCAATCCTAATCATTGAAGTGATTAAATCTCTATTTTTGCACTTGTCATCCACTGTGTGGGCTGTCATCATGTGTAGCAGCATTTTCTTTTTTCCGGATGTAATTCGGAAAACATGATTTGGAAAAGACAGTACATGCACACAGCATAAGCCTGTTGTTTCATGGGATTGTTTTCCACTTCTCCGCTTATATCCTTGAAGCCATCATCAATGTTGTTGGCTTCTGTTCCGAATTCAAGAACTTTAGTTTTTAACAGTTTTGTTTGCTGATATTAAACAATGGCGTAAAAAATGTCAAGACAACATCAGAAATTCTTGTTGACTCCCATGCTTGCTGAGCTCTGGGAATTACAAAATTTGTCATTAAGTACCCAATCTAAATCTCTCAGAACATTCCTTAAAATGGTTCCTGATGATTTTACTGCATCCTGTGATCTTATTTTGGCAGCATGAACATCAGGAGTCAAATCAGCTGAGAACACCATAAGTAGCTCATTATTTTTGTTAGACTGACAAAAACAAATTCTGTCATTGTACATTCTCACCAGAAAAATAAATCTTAAATTCATTATTATGGATCGATACAGTTTCTTCAATGTTGACCCTTATTTCTCTGATCTCGCTGAGTGTGAACCCGTAGCCATCACTGAAGAGTGGCTTTAAAACGTAATTTGCTTTTTCAAAGAGTGCAAACATTACTGAAGGCTGGCGGTTACGTTGCTGCTGGGAGCTCATTGAATATTCATATGTTTTAATCTATGCACGCATGCAGTTCAGGTGGGCATACAAATCCGCTGCAAATACATTCACCTTGCTATTTAGATCAGCTTCCCGGATCAAAACTTCATACTGGAGGAAGCAAGCAGTAGATAAAAACATGTGTGCCCTTTTAGACTCACATAATCTGTACTTTTCTCTTTCATCAGTCCCTTGGGCCCTTGTTCTGGCTAAACCACAGATAGCACATTGAAGATCCTCTGCTTTCTGATCAATTGTTGGAGGTGGATGAGGGGTAGCCATCAATCTTCTAAGTGAATGGGCATTGGGTTTGGATGTTGTTGCTTTCTCAGAAGACTCAGATTTTTGTTGTGATTCACTGGTTTCTTCTATTTTTTGACAAATTGTTTTCAGGCTTTTTTCCATTGTATACAATTTGTAGCACTTGTTGTTACAAATATAAAATATTTGATCCTCTTCACCCATCAGTTTCAATCGTTTTGTGAACTTCGTCATGCTGTACTCGTACAGCCTCTTGAACTCTCTTCTGTCCAGCCACAGTTAATGTTAGTTTTTCTTTCAGATTAGTTTGGCATATGACACATTTTTCTATGCTGAAGGAGTCCTCAGATTTTGCAGTTAGTGACACTCTGGCAGGAGGTAAAGATCTTCTGCTGCCACCTGCTTCGCTAATGTGTATGACTTTGATTCAATGTAAAAATTGAAACAAAAAGAATATTAAAATAAATTATCAGTATGATGGCTAAAATACATCATTATAGAACTGGCATTTTGGGAAATGGGTGAAGGTTTGCTCTGAGGAGATATTTTCTGTCTCTATAAAACTACTGGCCCTTCAAAACCTATACGTTGACACAAAAATGAAGTGTATAGGTACCATCATGCCTGAAATATTACATCATCATTGCAACACAACCACCATTTTTAAAAATGTCATCCAGAAAAAATTGGCCCAGATTTGCAATGTCTACCAAAGCTAAATTACTTCTCTAATGATACAAATATACAAATCAAAAATGGAAATCTCTGGATAACAATTTGCTTATGGAGGTATACCAAAGGGCCAGGACTATATTCAGTGTACCTTGTTAACAAAAATTGAGTTCTTCTGCCTCGAGGATGTCCCAGCTGCATACTGGTCATGATTATTAATAAGTGGCTGTGGCCACTCTGGTCTTTGTTCGCTGCAGTTTTTCCTGTCCAACTTGACATCGCTTACTGGTGCTACGTTTGGGTCCACTGCCCTTCTTATTTGCGCACTTGGTTAGCTTTAGTGTCTTTTCGTGATAGTCTTTGTCCCCTCCAATGTGTTGTTTGAGGGTGCCAGGTTGTTTCCTTGGCCAGGTCCAGGAGTTTCTTCGTCTGATTGCTAGTCTGCAGGGGTCTCGATCTTAAACGTCCAGTAGTCTCTGGCATTGCGATTGTAACATCCTGACCATTCAGGCTAAACAGTATTCTTGAATACCCAAAAGATAGAGGCATCTATACTTAAACTTCTTAACCATCATTTTGCAGCTGGCTGCAGTCAGCTCTTTATAAAGTGTAACTTCTCTGTCTTAAAAAGGTATTGACTTATGTTTCCCTGCCATGCCCATTTGTCTATTCTTTCTTTGGAAATCTCATGAGCTTAACCACTATTAATGCGTCCTATAACCCTTCTGACGTACTCGGGGCTCTTTTTCGATGGAAACGGCATCGCCATTCTCTGCCTCCAGCATGTTTGAGAACAGATCCTGGAAACAAATGTCAACATCAGGTCCCTTGATTTCCTCCTTCAGGTTTCTTATACATATTTTATTTCTGTATCTTTGCACCTTGATGTTAAACATTTCAGCTGGTTTCCATGTGGCATAGGGCAGGGGTTCTTAACCTGTGCTCCCAGGACCCTTAGGCGTCCATGAGGCCCACTGAGGGAGTGTGCGACTGTGTTGCAAAATGAAATTATTTTAAAATGAATAACTTACAATGAATAATGTAAATACAAACAATGAAGCAAAATTGGAAATGTGAACATTTTTATATATTTGATTGTGAGTTAAACAGAATATTCCAATATTTGAACATATGTTTTGTGTATACTTGTTTTTGTATTTTTGTGTATTGTTTTGAAGTTCAAATGATTGAAATTGCTTAGGCCAGGGGTCCTCAGCTCCCAATAATGATTCAGTGGGGGTCGACAGAAGTCAAAAGGTTAAGAACCTCTGTTACGGGGTAGTGAGTTGATCTGTGTACAAATACATTTTGATCTGTGCTCCCTGTGACTAAGCCCTGGTCAAATGCTTTGATGTCAGCTTTAACTTCTGTGATTTTCTTACACAGTTCCATGTACAGGTTTTGCATGTTAGCAAGCAGTGACTTCTCTACATACCCTTTCAGATCAGCCAGGGATACGTGAAGGTCCTCTTTAGTCAGAGAGCCTAAGGATTTTCTGCTATACTGCCAGTTGAGGCTTTGGCAGGCAACAAATAGGAAATCAGCAACATTGCACAGTATGGCCCTCATTCTGACCTTGGCGGGCGGCGGAGGCCGCCCGCCAAAGTCCCGCCGTCAGGTTACCGTTCCGCGGTCGAAAGACCGCGGCGGTAATTCTGACTTTCCCGCTGGGCTGGCGGGCGGTCTCGTTCAGACCGCCAGCCAGCCCAGCGGGAAAGACGCTTCCACGATGAAGCCGGCTCGGAATCGAGCCGGCGGAGTGGAAGCTGTGCGACGGGTGCAGTTGCACCCGTCGCGTATTTCACTGTCTGCGCAGCAGACAGTGAAATACATGTAGGGGCCCTCTTACGGGGGCCCCTGCAATGCCCATGCCAGTGGCATGGGCACTGCAGGGGCCCCCAGGGGCCCCGCGACCCCCCCTACCGCCATCCGGATCTCGGCGGTCCGACCGCCGGGATCTGGATGGCGGTAGGGGGGGTCAGAATCCCCGCGGCGGTGCAGCAAGCTGCGCCGCCGCGGAGGATTCAATGGGGCCGCGGTACACTGGCGGGACCCCGCCAGTGGTGCCGGTCCGACCGCGGCTTTACCGCCGCGGTCGGAATCCCCATTGAAGCACCGCCGGCTTGTCGGCGGTGCTCCCGCGGTCCTCCGCCCTGGCGGTCAAAGACCGCCAGGGTCAGAATGAGGGCCTATGTGTCTTGGGAGCCCTTTTACAAATTTAGTGGTGTCACACATTAGAACCCCTATTCTAGAGAGCTATCCAGATGGGAGTCTATTTTGAGAAGGGTGACACACGCCTAATTCTTTGTCTCCTGCCAGCTCCTAGAGTTTCTTTACACTGTTTGAATGCCTTAGTCGCTGCAACCCCTATATGCGATATGGTGCACGCTAACTCTTGTAGCAGGCACAATACCACAAACTCTATTGGGCTTGTGAGTTCAATGTTGTGTAGTAGTTGTTGTTGCCGAAACACACATAGAGGATTGATTACTCACTAGCTTTGCTGTTTAGAGACACATTTGTGTTGTAACCCTTACGTTACTGTCAGTAGATTGCTGTGACATGTCTCAGGTCATCACATGGTTTTCTGCGGGACTGTCGGCTTTCAGTGGAGACTCCCCCATCGAAAGTGCTGTGTCTGAATGATGGTGGTGCCGCCTGTGGTATTCTGCCAATGAAGTCCACAGCTCCTGTATGCTGCAAGCCTGTCAACCATTTTATATCACTGAAAGGGCAACTGTGTTTTTTCATGTAGTATTCCCACCACTCTGCATAAGCTCCTTAAACAACTGGATGGCAATAGTATAATCATGGTAGCTGCTGCCGGTGGCCCAGTAGCTCCTCTATGCCACAGACCTACCTGGCATTTTAGGCTGCTGATACAGTGACTGCGTTTTATTGCTGGTGATCCCACAGCTCAGAGCGGGTTCCATAGTTCCCCCAGAGCCCTAAAAATCAGGCCACTAAAGGGTCTTCCCTCCTTCAAAGATCCCTCGGAGCCAGTCCACTGATACGGGTCAGTGACGCTCTGCCTTAGCGCTGCGGAGCTACTTGGAATCAGTACACTCTGGTCGCCATCTTGAAGCGGAGTCTCCTTTGCCTCAAAAATGAAAAAAATTATTTATCTGTAAATATAAAAAATATTACCAAGTTGTTGGGTCTGATAATAATTATGGGTTCTACTTATCTTAGATGCAAAGTAGCATGTCCTTCCCAGGCTCTAGCAAACTAACACAGACATATGCTCTTAGAAAGATATGCTTTATTAGGTAACAGAATAGAAGGTATCTTAGAATTTTCCTTTGAAAACAATCAGCCAATCCCACTTTGGCATTTTGTGACAAATGTTATGTCGCTAAGAACACCCATCTTAGCCACCTGATTCTTAACAGCACCCTGACACCTGTTAGATGAGGTTTGCAAACCTAGGTCACATTGTAGTTTAGGGCACCTAAGGCCCACAATGCCCTCAAAGAGTGACAGAAGTGTTGCAGGGCAGAATCTTACAAAAAGCTATGCATGTAGACAGTTTATTTTTCTCCTGTTTTCCAGAGATAAATCAGGCAATCCTCTACTACTCACTTCCTCGTAACCAATGGAAGCTTTTTAAAATCAGAATGAACATCGCCTTCTACGAGGGTCTTTTTGTATGCATTTTATCTAGTGCGATTAGGATTACTAAATAAAGCGCCATCACAATCATGCTAAATGCCACCTCCGGACGCATTGCTTCATGTGTGTTTTCCCGTCCTCATCCACTTCCAAAATTATCATAGACCTTAGTCAGATAAATTCCTCCAATGAGCTGATCCCTAATACTTTAAAAAATATAGGTTTGCATTCTATTCAAATACGCCATCATTTTTTGCTAATTTCCTATAAAATGTTTAATTTGCCCATGCTCCATTTTCTTCCTCAATCCGCAAAGTATTTCAGGAGTGCTCTACGCCCTTCTTCTGAGACCAGTGAAGAGGAGATAAGGAGTACTTGTGGGCCACTGCAAGTTTTATGCATTCAATATTGGAATCACTACCCCATCACTGCTTTCACACGTGCTCTTCTCTTGCAGACACTAATATCACCTCATCAATTCTCATACTGTTATTAATTCTGATTCAAATTGATGCAACTCGCAACCCTGCACCTTGTTGTTCTAGCGATGGCTGCCGCAAATCTCAAGGGGGGGATACAGGGAAATAAAAAAACAATAATACTTTAAAAAACGTACCTTCCTAATGCTGCTGCCTCCTGTCGTGTTGCTCCTTTTATCTCCTGGTGTTCCATCAGTCCTTGGAACACCATTACAGGCTCCCCACACAATCCTGGCACTACGCCTAGCATGAGAGCGGAGTCAGGATTGGTCTGAGCGAGTTGTTCTGCTGCTTAGAGTCTGTGCAGTTTCTCTAACCTGGCTGTGAAATACAGCCAGGTTGGAGAAACCTATGTGAGCATGTCAGTTTGGCCACCTGAGATGGCTGGCCAAACTGACACGCACACTTAGTGCACTGGCTCCACAACTCCTCCTCCCACTCCCCCTCCCATGGACCAGCCCTGCCTCTCCCTGCACCCGCTGGCTGAGCCAGCTGCTGAAAAATAAAACAATAGTATAATGTTGTTTTATTTTTCAGCTGCTGGCTCTTAGCCAGGGTGGCGACGCTCCTTTGCCATTGCAAAGGTGGTGCCCCTGTGTTGTTCTCTTGCAGAGCTTTGGCAAACTGCTAACATCTTCTCTTCTTTCTGCCATTAATGATTGCTCCAGGTCAGTCTTTCACTTCAATATTGCATGCCTCTGTTCATAATACTGGAAGATAACAGGCTTGTCCTTGGTATGCGTCCTGCCTTACTTCACTCTTTCACTTCATTCAAACCGGTGCTCCGATGAATTTACATCATATCTGCGTGCACTGCCCAGTCTTTGCAACATGGCCTCTTCCAAGGCTCCCTCTTGACTCAGGGACCTCATCTCTACTGGTATCCCTGGCTGCCACTGTCCCGGGATCTCCACCTCCTTCAGTCCTTATCTTCATTCACGGGCAGCATGTAGCGGGACACCTTCTGTATACTTTTCCTCGCTGCCAGGTTTCACTGTTCTGCTCTTCTTTCTGGGCAAACCTTTTATTAGTGAACTCTTCTCCACCTATAAGAACCACAGTTCAGACACTCTGACAATCACTGTCTAGGTCACTCCTTGAGTGTCCCAAACCCCTTTCAATTGCTGACAGCTTTCCACTATCTAATTTGCAAAGTTCTGGCTCTACAGTTCCCCTGTTGTCATAAAGTTTAGGTTTCCAGCTAATTACAATCTCTTTACTCTGAAAATCTGTTATTGTCTTTTTGTTGCAACCAATTTTACAATTAGAAATAGAATCACATGTGAAACAACTTTTGTGGTCTATGTCATAGAATGTCGGTGTGGTCTTAGATACGTGGGCAGTACTATATGCCTTTTTAAAAAGCGGATTCTAGAACACATTAGAGCAGTGCAAAATGATGACAATACCTATGCCATGACTAAACATTTAAAGACCCACCCAGAATCAAACTGGTTATATATGAAGTACTATGGCATTGCGACAATATTGAAACACGAACGAGGAGGTGATAGAGTCCAAAAATTGAGACGCTTAGAGTCCAGATACATTATCAGATTAAAAACTAAGATTCCATTTGGGATTAAATGTGACGAGGAATTATATTGTCATCTGTAAATATGAACTCATGAAATGGATTGAGATGTGTTATAAAGAAAGAAAGAAAACAGGAAATTTAAATACAACATTTAGAAAATTGGAAAATAATAAGTGTAAGAAACTGGGGCATTAGACCCACAAGGAGGTATAAACATATAATCCAAAATTACACATGTGGATTTTGAAAATGACAAAGATATAACCATATATATATATATATACTTGTGGAATTTGACTTCAGATATGGGTGACATTGATAAGTGTGAAATATCTGAGAAATGTGTAGAGATATCTGTGATTTTATTATTGTGTGATTTATAAGTTTCTATTTGTATGAGAATGTGGTGGGGTTAAAATAATTTGCGGTATTGAGTAAGTAAAATCAGAATGATTGTATTCAAATGTTGTATATACACTTTTAAAACTACATATCCCATAATGCCACATAAAGGCATAGTGAGATGGAGAGTATAAATAGGGCACTTAATGGATTGGACAATTACTGTGATCAAGACCGTGAAGGTCGAAACGCGCTGGTGATTGTTTGTCTGGTATCACTTTCAATAAATGAAGATTTTGTGAAATCCTGTGAGTTCTGCGTCGTTGACAGAAGTGTCAAGATGGTGTGGAAATAAATTAAGGGAACGGTCCTTCCCTGGCGCAGGCACCGACATTAAGGAAGCGCGCCTTAATTGCACCTTTTGGGACTAATATATATATATCTATATACAAACATAACATTGACTGTGGAGCACCTCGATTTTTTATAAGTTGAATTTCCTTGTTTTTAAGGGTTGCATCTTGGCAGCAGATGCTTATAGTGAGTGCACAATATTTCATTTATTTTTGATATAGTGATTACTTGAGAACACGGGATAGGTGCGGTGTCCTTTGTCCGATGTCTCATGTTTTGGTGTAGTTTCTTTCCTCACAAACACTGGCCAAGCCAACAGGACTGGCAATAGCTGCCATCCTTTTGGCGTTATCAGTGCTTGTTTTGTTTTTGTCTGTTTTTTGTAAAACTGTGTTATCTGGGGACTTGCTAGGCACTTGCCAATGAAAAGAAAACATTGGTTAACAGCAAAAACATTTTTGGTCTCAAAAAGTACACATTACCATAGTAGTCCATATCACAGGAGGCAACTATTTTGTGTGTCAATATGTTCCTTGTGAACAAGCAGTGTAGTGTCACTCACAGTGAAGTTGCCTGAGGCTGAAGTGGGGGAGATCCACTGCCTTATGTAGTGTTGGGAAGAAAAATGTGAGTAAAACAATAGCAGATCAGTGACTCAAGACGCCTGGCTGAAAACCACTTTAGTTATTTTATATATGATTTTAGTAAAATCAAAAGGTCTTGACTAACACTAGACATAAACATTTAACATATACTTCATATACTTCCTCTTTTTATGGAGGTGGCAACTAATCACATTGGGCCTATGTACAGAAATGCAGTTCTGCACTAGCAACCAAATTAGAAGTTATATTTAGGTTATATCTTACTGTTTTTTTAGACAGGAGAAAAAACATATTTACTTTATTTTCCAGCTCAGAGTGAATTAAAGTATACAGTACACCTAAAGGAATTCAACCCTATTAAAACAGCGTGTATCAGGTACTATATTATTGAGTCTCACCATATGCAATGAGGACCAACCAAAAACGTTTTTTAGTTAGATTCTCGCTCACTCCAGTAGTGGCATGCTTCATCATAGGGTCTCATCCTGGTCCCTAAAAACCAGGATGGGCTCAACCATACTCCAAGGAGTGCTTTTGATATATATTGCAACCGGGGCTTCTCAGATTAAAAACATTTTATCAGAAATTTGGGTTTCTTCACAACTGCAAGGGCTCTCTTGAAATGACTGCATCTTTGAGAACAGAGAGGACAAGATGTAAATGCCTGTGAAAAGTGAAGCAAAACACTTTTATGGCAGAGAAGGATTTATATTGGCAATATGTTAAATTATTTAAGGTATTTCCCTCCTGTTACCAACACATGACGTTCCTTTGTTTTATTGGGGATGTTTAACTCATCTGGGGGAAAGTGTCACGTTGTTCATTTGTGAATGCATCAATCGCAAACCGAAATGTGATGAATCAACTTTTGAGAAGGGCCAGGCATATTGTTACTCCTTATGCAAAGATTTTCAATAACTCTGCACCTTTTTGCTAAGAGAAAACAAACTCCCAAAGCAGTAGTTTGTTTTCAATGGGTAGAAAATAAATAGCCCCAAAGTAAAGGGAGCTCTATCCCCTGCGTGTGGAAGCCATTTAACTTGCCCCCCTGCCGATTTCGGGTACATGGTGGCTACGAGCATGGAAAATAACTGATTGTCATCCTGCCCTCAATATGGAGAGGTAACCTGCACTATGACCCAGTGGCCCTGTTGCGGACATACTACTAGGTCAGGGGTAACTGCCAGGGTGACTCTAAGGAGCAGGGGCAGGTGCGTTTGGCAGGGCAGGAGGGCTGCTAGTTTGCACTGTTCCTTCTACTCCATAAAAACACAAGACCATCAATTATGATAATTGTTGCTCCTCGATTTTACTCACTTTATATCTTAATTTCTGAACTCGGTTTGGACCTTGAAGTTTGTTGTAATTTTTTTAATGCATTTGTACGTCAAGCGAGTTACACGCACCATCTACTATCCCTTATATTATAGGTTTGCTGGCCAAGCCACAATGCCCAAGGTGGGCTTCTTTACCTGAAAACCTGTTTACCTTGAGTTATTTCGCTCTTCAGGACAAGTTCTCACAAAGGAGAGTTCTCCACAGCAGGGACAGTAAGGTAGGGTTCTCTTCGTAATGAGAGAGTGAGTTGCAGAATGCAATTGGATCGTCATATGGGTAATGTATTGCTCTTACCATAAGAAGAGGGTTTTGTTTTTGGGGGACAGGGCTGTTTTTGCGAGTACAGAAAGGTTATGAATGCAAGTGCCTCTTAATAAAAGCAGGGCTCTTCTCAGGATGGATGAGCTGTTATCGGAATATGAAATATACGTTTCTCTCCTGATAAAAGCTGGAGTCAGGCCAGGCTTCCTTCAGGATGTCAGGTCTCATCAGAATGTCAAGAGAGCATTTATTTTTTTAACTATTTTATATTGACCGAACTAAACCCGTCGGTACTGAAGCGTTTCAAGTGAGCATCAGTTACATTGCACACAGAAACAATTTTTTTACGTGTAGGCACAGGGAGTATGATTTTCGTTTCAAGGGGCTGGACTTTCTTCAGAAGGCAGCGTTCTCTGCAGTACGAGAAGTCTCTCTTTGCAACCACATCTCGATTCTTCCAAATTTGAATATCTCTTCATAACAGAAGGGCGCCCTGAGGGTGAATCGGTTCTCTTAGGTGGTCAAACCTCTCTTTGGAACAAACGATTTGTTTGATTTTCCAAATGTCTCCACATACATCTGGATGAACCGAGCTCTTTTCAAAATGTCGCACTCCCTTCATAAAAACAGGCGTCATCAGAATGCAAGGATATCTTCCGAAGAGTAGGGCTCTCTCTACAGGATGCAGTTCTGCCTTCCACTTCTGTTCCTCTGCGCCCGGAGTTCCCGCCCTCCAGGAAGACGCTGAAGGGAAAGCATTCCATAAAGCACTTGAACCTACCCACCAGCCCCCTGCTCTGTGACTTCTTTGGCAACTTTAGAAGATCATTTGCATTTAAATGGGGCTAGCTGACCGTATAGCGGACCGATGCCCGGCAGCCTCTGCTCCTGGTGCTGGTATATTTGGAGCGTTCGCTTCGCACTTATTAGCAACACTCTGTGCCAGCGGTGAGTTCCTGCCAACGGATCGCAGGAGTACGAGCACAGGGAATTTCTGAATTAAATTATCACAAGGGCTTTTGAAGGTCAGGTGTGAGATAACCTGATAAACAAGCATTCGGAATGCAATAGTCTTATGTTTGCTCATGTTAGAGCTCCTAGTGTTGTAAATTACTGACTGGACTTTTCTTGACACACAGACTAAAAATAACAAGAGGAAGAGAGCGAGAGCAAGCTGGCCCTGGAAAAGCCCCCCACTGCTCTTGGTTTATGTTTACAGAGGGAGCTGGTGAGAGGAGGGGCTGATTATACACTCACAGTGAAACACAAATAGGCCAATACTGAAAGAAAAAGTCCCCTTCAGGAGAGATAAGGACATAGCGTAATTATACAGTAGTTTGTGGTGCTCCCAAAGAGAAAAAGGCAGGACAAAGAGGCAGAACTAACCACTAGCAAGCAAGGATTTTTGAATGACAGTGGAATCACCAAATGAAATCACTGGAACCCCAGTATAAGTATACTTAAAAAGTATACAACACGTTGAACGCTATGCTCGACCTAAAAAGGAATGACCTCCATGTCTGCTACTTGGGTTGCTCGGGGTGAGGGCAAGAAAAAAAGGAAGTGGAGTGGAGGTGTCTATGGGCAGAGGGAAGCTCAGATGTTGGTTCAAGTAGGCGGTTATGCAGGGCCTTGTATGCGTAGGTCAAGGCCCTAGGCTGTGAACCCATTCAGTACACCTGCAGCTATAATTGTCTTTAAAAGACAGTAAACTCCTTTTTGTATTAGTGAAAGTCAGATGTGGGCAGGCTGCTGGCAGAAGAGACAGGCCACCATGTTTTCTTTCTGTTCCTTCTCACTTTCTTTTTTCAGAGCCTCTCTGAAGTTAATCGTATGGAGGAAAGACTTGAACAAGAAAACAGCTGTGCCATCCTTTCTATTTCTTTCTTTGTTAGTAGCTGTTCCTCTAATCCCAGGGGATGCCATAAACCATAGTTCATTCTCATTTCAACTGTGCATCATCCCATCTTTACTTGTGAAGTGAAATCTCTGTCTGGTAACCGTTTTTGGGGTGCCTAGGAGATCCAAGGGAGCTGCCAACCAGCCTCCCAATTTAAGGTGAAGTTCAGAGGCTTGGGGAAAACAGGTTTCTCTTTATGTTGTTACTTCTATTTTTGGAATGTAAAGCTCATGAACATTGCACTCAGACATCACATGGATAATCATGTGTGAATGCTAGAACAAGTGGGTTATGTTAAAAGGTTTCACAAACATTACTGATGCAACTGTCATTTATATTATCATTTCCTTCAGTGTGAGACTTGAGGACAACCCTGCCTTCAAATTTCTCTTCCAAGTTCTTGGTTTAGTTAATTCATAAGCGGATCTATCCTAAGCTCCTATCAAAGGAGTTGACTAGAAATCTGAAAATATGAGACACATTGAATGCTGATTGGCAATGGGAATCTGCCCAACTTTGTGAGCATAAGGTGAAGACGCCCTCCTGTGCCATGAACAACATTTGGACTTTGTCCTTTCTGGACCTTGCTGTTGAAGCTGTTTTCCAGAGAGTGGAGCCACAGTGCTGCCCACCTCATTCTGGCTATGACAAAGCCTGTAGGTCTTGTAAAGCTTTGCTTGTCAGCTCTGAGGGTACTGTAGCCATTTATGGGAACTTTCAGGCAGCCCAAGGAAACATAAAAGTTCATCTAGCACTTCAAAGCCTACTGTACTCTTCACCACAAGATCAGATAGAATGTTGAATAATCAACCTTGATGACATCAGAGGCATAAAAATGTCTGTTGTGCCTCTTTAACACCTCCACAAGAACCCGTGCGGCCTGTACATGCCTTTACTTCTCCCTTGATCTGTAGATTCAAGTAATGTAGAACTCTGGTCACCAATATCCCCTTGTGGTCTCTTGTGAGCCCCATGTACTCTTGAGCCTGTAGCCTCTGTCTCCTTCTTGGTACCATGAGCTCTGTAAACCATACTTGCTAACTCTGAGATACTTGTCCAGCTCTTTACAGGTACCCTTGATATTGATTTTGAATTGCCATGGACCTCAAATGTTTGGTAAGTTTATAGTCATAAACCTTAAAACATACTATGTGACACAAAGCAACCTGTTTTATGCAGGAAAAAATGATCTTCCTTTTAGAACAGTTACCATCTCAATTTTTGCTAACATTATCTGTATCTATGAACATTTAAACACTCACCCCAGTCACAGATCTAGGTTTAATCCATAGTTATTTTGCTTGCCACATCACCCCAGTTTGGATCCAGCCATATGCAAATCAGTCTTGACCCTGCTCCCTGTGGGACCAGTCCAGCCTCAACTGCCAAGCCAGGTCCTCCCTGTTCCAGAAACAAGCATCCTCTGGCTGGTTTCAGGGTATCACCCCTCATCAGCCAGGCTAGCATGAATCCAGTGGTGCAGCAAGCAAGGGACTCACGTCAGGGCATACCCTTATGGCGCACAGAGCAGTACCACACAATTAATTGATGGATAGAATGTTGAAACTTTTCAAACACTCACCCACAGTCATTTTGCTGTGTTGCTATGCATGCCATAAGCGGCCAGGGTATTCCCATACATGGATCCTTGTTCGCTGTGCCACTGAATTCAAGCTAGCCTGGCTGATGAGGGGTGATACCCGAGCCGTTCTCACAATGCTTGATTCCGGTCCAGGAAGGATCTTGCTTGGCAGCTTGGACTGGACTGTTCCTATGGGAAGCAGGGTCAATACTGATTTGCATATGGCTGGGTCCAAACTGGGGTGGCATGGTGAGCAAAAGAATGATAGATTTAACGCAGGTCTGTGACTCCGGGAGTGTTTGAAAAGTTTCAGCACTCCATCCATCATCTTTTTGTGTCACTAATACATTCTCTAGTCTCAACTTTCACACCACAGTACAGATAGCGCTTGATTGCTTTTCCAAGCTACACCAAACAGGCAAGGAGGCTTGGGAAGCCAACATTCTATCACAAACAGATTTCTGTATGGTGGAAAATACCTTCAATCTCTATTTGATGTTGCAAGGTCGTCTTTCCCTGTGACAGGGAAAAAGCCTAACACCATGGTCTTTTAATGAAGTTACCTGTCTAACAAAGGAAGTTCAATTTTTCCCCTGTTGTTATAGAAAAAACAACTCAATCTACCTTTCAATCCACCCCTCACACGCCCACTCAACAAACATCATGCAAGAGTCTAAACTGGGAGTTAGCTTCCCTAGAAAAATATCTGCTGCAGAGCTGATCCATTTTCTGGGTGCTTTCTTCATTTAAAAAAACATGTATCAATGTAAATATTTGATAGCAACAGAATACTCTTGATGGGTTTCACCTAACAATGTTTTATGGACCTGTTGAGCATGGGTGTGATATCCAGATCGTTATACATAAATTCCAATCCATAGCATCAGGATCTAAGGACATTTATGCAGTATGACTGATTGACCATAAACTAAGTTTATGGTTAGGATGGGAAATGTGTATTACAGCCGTGAACAATAACAAAATCAAGAGTTCCAACCTTGAAATGTGCATAAAACAACTCATCAAAAAGGCAAGAGTGAGTGCTTTTCTAGGATGTGGAAAGAAAGTGTACATATTTGAGGGAGGTACAAAGAGAAACGTTTATTGCACATGGAAAAATTGTAAAAACATTCTCCATTGGAGAAAGAAGTGTAGTGGATCCTATTTAGTTTTAATGGGAAAGGGAGTTTAGCTTAGCCTTCTGGCTTGCAGGCCTGTGCCCCAGTCACCAAGTGACTTTTAACCTACAGATCCTGCTCTGTTTCGGCCCATTTGTTTAATTATTTATTTTAAGATGGCTGCCTTTGTTTTCAGTTAGAGCAATGTTTTGATTTGCATTATCAGTGCCACTCTGTGAATGAGTCCCTATCACTGTCAAAACCAAGTGATGGATGTAGGAATTCACATCATGTCGCTTTCCCACTTATGTGTGACAGGGACATAATTTAACTTTGGTGGGAATTGTTTACATAATTGTCGCCACAAGCCTGCCCCCTTATCTATTGGTTTGGAACATACCTACATCAGGGGTCCTACAAGATCTGTATAAATACATCTCACACATACAAGGTTATCAGAGGGATTTCTACCAAATGCTATCGACACCATCTATGCTGCACGTCGCTTTGATGCAGACCCAGCCTTTGTGTCACCACTGAGTCTGATCTAGAGGACTAGGGCCATATGTACGAAAGCTTTTTCCCATAGACACAGAATGGGTAAAATCCTTTCGTACATCTGGCCCCTAATTCCCAGATAACAAGGGTTGGGGGGGTCGCTTCTCATGGACCTGGTACTGACAGATTAGGTTTATCAAACCTAGCTCTTGTAAGGTTAGAGATTAGGTTCTCCATGCTAGGGTTTTAGGGATTATACATTTCATGTTTATTGCAAGATGGTGGGGGTCTTTGTATCTACAACTCTTATCTTTACAATTCTGCTTCTTGCATTGTTCATTATCCTAATCATTGCAGCTCATGCATTTTATCATAGAGTGCAGTCTTTTAATAAACCTATTGAAAACTTTCCCGCAGCTCCTTTATTGCCTGTGGATGACTGAGACTTATTAGTAAGGTAGGAAAATGGTAAATTCAGTTCCTCCCCGACTCTCCTAAGCTGTCGCATTCTAGAGTCCATGCGTAAAGGCTGCCAGAATTCATCTTTTACTGTTTGGGTTTTTAGTGAGGTACTACTTGTGAGCCAGGAGGGTTGGGCCAACAGTTGCCACTTGTAGTAGGATTGGCCTAGTCAACAACAAACAAAAGTGGTGTCATCCCAAACCAGCAGTCTCGCCTCGGAGAGAGAGTCTAACTATGACATGGCACCACCAACGATGGTGTTTCAGTACTAATTTACGGGTATCCTGAGTACCTTTGTCTCACACACAACAGGTACCCTGAGCACAATTATACAGAGACATCCCTGGTCTTGTGGATAATCCTCCTCACTTGAATAGGGAGTACCTGACTAGGTTGTAAGTTGTTCAAGCTAGAACTCTTCAAAGAACTATCTCCCCATTTGGTGTTTCTTCTGTTTACCCTTTTGGCATTCTGGCGGTCATTACAACATTGGCAGTAAAAGCCGTTTACCGCCGTGCAGAAGACCGCCAACACACTGCCGCAGCCGCGGAAATCCACCACAGCTATTATGACCCACATTTCGGAATCTGCCAAAAGTCAGACACCCACACAAGTCCGCCACACCAAAGGTCAGTGATAAACTGCCGAAAACAAAACCTCCACCGTCACGTCAACAGAAATACGCCCACACTATCACAACACACAAATCCACGCGACGGTCTATCAACCGTGGTATTCCATTGGCGGTACACACCGCCGCGCTCAAAATACACACACTCTTACAAAACACAGCAACATTGGACAATTCAAAATACACACTTGATACACATACACACACCACTCCCACACACCCAATACAATATAAAACACACACCCACATCACCCACAAATCCCCACAACAAAAAATTCTGAAAGAAGACCAGAGAGAGACACCACCAGCAAGAACAACAGCATCCACAGGTGCACAACACCATCACCTACACAACTTCCACGCACCTCACACAACACACCACTACATATCACCACACTTATCACCACACACTCCACCCCACACATCACCTACACCACCCTATGGCATGGCAAAGACACCCCAGGTTCTTGGAGGAGGAGCTCAGGGTCATGGTGGAGGAAATCGTCCGGGTAGAGCCACAGCTATTCGGATCACAGGTACAGCACACCTCAATTGCAAGGAAGATGGAGCTATGGCGAAGAATAGTGAACAGGGTCAACGCAGTGGGACAGCACCCAAGAAATCGGGAGGACATCAAGAAGAGGTGGAATGACCTACGGGGGAAGGTGCGGTCCGTGGTTCAGCGGACTGGCGGCGGACCACCACCTCCTCCCCCACAACTAACAACATGGGAGGAGCAGGTCTTGGCGATTCTGTATCCTGAGGGCCTCGCAGGAGTAGGTGGAGGAATAGGCTCTAGTAAGTCAAAGCTTTACTATTACGACCCCCACCCTACCAGCATGCTATTACATACCCCCACCCTCACCGCCTGCACCCCAACTCCTCACATATGTCCCAACATCACAAACCACAAATCCCAACACCAAGCCCTGCATGCAACAACAAAGCATGGACACCCATCACCAAAGCATGCCCACTGCACATACCCATACACCCCCCTAAACCATCATCACACAAGCTCCCACACAGGAATGCTAGCACTGGGGTACACGGTCACCCACCCATTGCACACCATTACACACACAGATTTAATAAACATCCTTTTATACCCCTGCAGGACCCCTACCCAACGTCACCGGACAGGAGGGTCCACACATGTCCACACCACCAACAGAAGAGGCCCACAGTGATGACAGCACCTCTGTCCAACTGGATCTAGATGACCAGCCCGGACCATCGGGGACCTCTGGACAGTCGGTTCCCCTCACACAGGCACAGGCCACCACAGACCTTCCCCCCTCTGGAAACACCAGCACAGCACCCACCCAGCAGGCCCATACCTCCGTCCCCAGGACACGTCAATCAGCAGTGTGTCCACCACTACAGGGAACCCAGGATAACCCACCACCCCAACAACAGGGACCTGGGGGCAGTGCTAGTGGGCACACGGTCCAGGGGACGGAGCTCCAGGAAAACAGGGGAACTGGGAGGGCTGCTGTGCAACAGGGGGCAGACAGGCCAAGGGAACCCACTCTCCACAAGGCCCTCTCCTCCATTATGGGAGCCTACCACCACTCCCAGGAGACGATGGCAACAGTACTGGCCAAGTGTCAGGAGACCCAGCGCATGCAGGAGGAACAGTATATGGGCTTCAGGGAGGAACTCAGAACCATCAGGTCTACCCTGGGCACCATCGTAGGGGTGCTGAAGCAACTACTCAACACCAGGAGGGACGCTGTGGCATTACAAGGGGCACATGTCACTAGCATGGACGATGAACTGCCCACCACCTCCGCCGGCGCTAGTGGACAGGACGCCCCACCACAGGACCACCACACCAGCACCCCAACACCTGCAGAGGGAGAACCACCCCGCAAAAGGTCCCTGAGATCCTGGACACTCCTCTGCCATCACCCCTCACCATTTCACTACCCCCTCCAATATTGAGCATTTAAATAAACACACCTAAAGCACAAAACGATCTGGAGTCTGTCTGTGATTTCGAAATAGTGTATTAGCAATTAGAGTGCTAAAATGTTTTAAAAATAGTAATGTCAACATACCTATGTCACACAGCTCTAGTCCATGAGGAATCTAAGCAAATGTCACACAGTGGGACCCACATCTGTGAAATCTTAAAGGGAAAGTGACAACTCAGTGACCATTCACTGGGTGAAAAGGACAGACAGTAGAGAGGTAGCAGTGTTAAAGTACAAGTAGTAGGTATACAGGTAGTACAGGTTTGTATTCCTACCTGTGTCTCACTGGAAATATTGCAGGATCACTGAGTCCCTGTTGTTCATGTCTTCTTCCTCTGCTTCCTCCTCATCACTGTCCACAGGCTCCACAGCTGCCACAACACCGCCATCTGGACCATCCTCCTGCAGAAAAGGCACCTGTCGTCGCAAGCCAAGTTGTGAAGCATACAGCAGGCCACGATGATCTGGCACACCTTCTTTGGTGAGTAGAATAGGGATCCACCTGTCATATGGAGGCACCTGAACCTGGCCTTCAGGAGGCCGAAGGACCGCTCGATCACCCTCCTAGTTCGCCCATGGGCCTCATTATAGCATTCCTCTGCCCTTGTCCTGGGATTCCTCACTGGGGTCAGTAGCCATGACAGGTTGGGGTAACCAGAGTCACCTGCAAATGGCGAGGGACAACTGTTAGACACACACTAACCTGTAGGGATAACCCCAGACCCAGACATCCATTCCCAATGACTTGCTTCCAGGTGCTCACCTAATAGCCATACACGGTACCTCTGGAGTTGACCCATCACATAAGGGATGCTGCTATTCCGCAGGATGTAGGTGTCCTGCAGTGAGCCAGGGAACATGGCACCCACACAGGAGATGTACTGGTCTGCCAAACATACCATCTGTACATTCATAGAATGATAACTCTTCCGGTTTCTGTACACCTGTTCACTCCTGTGGGGGGGACCAAAGCCACATGTGTCCCACCAATGGCACCTATGATGTTGGGGATATGTCCCAGGACATAGAAATCACCTTTCACTGTAGGCAAATCGTCCACCTGAGGGAAAACGATGTAGCTCCGCACGTGTTTCAGAAGGGCAGACAACACTCTGGACAATACGTTGGAAAACATAGGCTGGGACATCCCTGATGCCATGGCCACAGTTGTTTGAAATGAGCCACTTGCAAGGAAATGGAGCACTGACAGCATCTGTACTTGAGGAGGATTCCTGTGGGATGGCGGATTGCTGACATCAGGTCTGGCTCCAACTGGGTGCACAGTTCCTGGATTGTGGCACGGTCAAGCCTCTAGGTGATAATCAAATGTCGCTCCTCCATTGCTGACAGGTCCACCAACGCTCAGTACACCGGAGGATGCCGCCATCTCCTCACATGTCCCAGGGGACGGTGCCTATGAATGACAACAGCGAGCACAGAGTCAACCAACTCAGAGGTACGTATCCACAGTTTACACAGAACACCATCCATACACAAAAGGTGGCCTGTATGTGTGTTGAGTCTAGGCCTAGGTCTGTGTGACGCAGTTGAAAATGAAGCCATGTGGGCCCCTGAAATGGCGGTGCCGCAACATCTAAAGTGGGACAATGGGATGTGAGGTAACTGCGCTGGCGTTGTACACCGTCACGGTAGGCGGTCGAAGACCGCAGCGCATTGCTGCATTGGTTAACATTGGAGCCTATGGGTCCCAGGAGCCAATGACGATGTATGCCGGCAGTGACGGTACGCACCACCGTGGACATGACCGCCATTTTCTATCTGTTCAATCACTCAATACCTGATCTTCAACAGGAGAGGACCTACACTACAAGTGCTGCTGTGACCTCGATCTGGAAGAGACAATGGCTTGTGTGTCTGGGGAAAGGGCATCTGCCTTCACATCGGAGGAGTTGGAGAAACTCGTGGACGGGGTCCTCCCCCAGTACAAGCTACTCTACGGTCCTCCAGACAAACAGGTAAGTACACAGGGAGCATGTTGTATGGGCTATGCCTGTGTGGAGAGGGCTGGATGTAAGAAGGAAGGGGGCAGAGTGCTGCCTGCATGAAAGACGGTGAATGCATGTGCCACATGGCAAGGGTAGGGATGGGGGCCAATCACTTTGACGGTGCAGTTGGGAATGACTTCTCTTTTTCCCCTGTACATTTCATGTAGGTCAGCGCCCTCCAGAATAAAGATATTTGGCGTGCCATCGCCAAGGACGTCTGGACCCTGGGGGTCTACCACAGACGGAGCACCCACTGCCGGAAAAGATGGGAGGACATTCGCCGCTGGAGCAAGAAGATGGCGGAGGCTCAGCTGGGGATGGCCTCCAAACGTGAGAGAGGTGCCCCTCGCACCATGACCCCCATGATGTTCAGGATCCTGGCGGTGGCGTACCCGGAGTTGGATGGGCACTTGAGGGCATCACAGCAGACACAAGGGGGTGAGTACACTCTCATTCTGCTGACTTTGCGTGCAGTGGAGGTGTCTGGGTGGGGGAGAAGGGCTGTGGGTTTCCCTAGGCCAGGGCGAGTTCCGTAGGCAAAGCCCCTCCGTAAGGCAGGCCATGTGGCACCCCACCCCACCTCTGTAGAGTGCCAAGTACAGCTATTCATGCCCCTGTTTCATCTATGTGTGCAGATGTCGTCCATAGCCTTGTAGGCCATTTCCCAGGTATTGAACAGTGGAGCCCAAGAGCGCGGCGTAGTGCAGGGGGCTTCTGTGTCTGTCATGTCTGCCAACGGTAGCGGTAATCCATGCACTCAACATGTCTTTCTTCTGTTCCCCCCCTTTTTGTGGTCTCCCTGTTCTTGTGTGCATTAGCATCATCAGGCGGAGGAGCAGTGGCACCGGAGCACGAGGGAACTGCATCCCACATGGCCATGGAGGGCGACACTACGGAGTCTGAATTCACCAGTGGGACGGAGGGTGAGGGGAGCTCCACGGCGGGGACAGGAGCTGAGACCAGCGACAAGGACTCGTCCTCTGATGGGAGCTCTCTTGTAGTGGTGGCAACATCTGTGCCCCCGCATCTACAGGTACAGCAGCCACCCCCCATACCAGCACCGCCCTCCCAGCAGCCCCTCAGCCTTTGCCCCGTGCCCGCTCACCCAGGAGGGTGGTCATCACCTTCGCCCCAGGCACCTCAGGCCCTGCCCCAGTCACCCCTGCTGCCCTCAGTGAGTAGGCCATTGACCTCCTCAGGTCCCATCCAGGGTGTTGAAAGGAGGTTGCAACAAACAAATGCATTCCTGGAGGGCATTCATTCTGGTCAGGCGGCCCTTCACCGAGCTTTTCAGACTCTGGCCTCAGCACTGATGGCAGCCATTGTCCCCGTCTCTAGCCTCCCCCCTCCAACCTCCTCCACCCCGACCCAACCCCCTGTACCTCTGCCTATCCCAAGCACACCATCAGACCAGCCTGCACACACCTCAACACACAAGGGAAGCTCAGGCAAACATAAGCACCACACATCCCACAGGCACTCACGCAAGCAACACACACATGCAGACACACCAATATCCACTGCCTCCACTGTGTCCCCCTCCTCGTCTTCTCCCTCCTCCCTCCCAGTCTCGTCTACACTTACACCTGCATGCACTACCTCTACAGCCACTATGTCCCTCACCAGCACACCCCGCTCACGTGTAGTCACCACCCCCACTACCATTCACACGTCCCCTGTTTCCTCTCCCAGTGTGTCTGTGACGCCCCCTCCCAAGATACACAAACACAGGCACACACCCACCCAACAGCCATCCACATCACAACAGCCTCCAGCGCATTCACCTTCACCCAAAGTCACCAAACGTACACGTCCTACTACCACCACCTCTTCCCCCACTCCCAAACCCCCTCCAGCTACCCATCCCAGTGTGTCCCAAAAACTTTTCCTGTCCACCCTTGACCTGTTTCCCACAGCTCCCCACCCCGTCCATCTCATAGGTCCCGAAGTAGCACCTCTGGGACCAGTGGTGCCTGTAGTCACCGGTATGTGGAGTGCACCGGCCACCAGGACAGCCAGTGTGGTTCGGAGCCACAGCACAGACAGTCCCCCACCTGTGAAGCATCAGAAGGTGGCCAGTGCCCGGCGGGAGAGGGGGAAGACTCAGCCACCAAAGCCGCTCCCAGGGGTCCCGTTGGGAGTGTGGAGTCAACTGTGACACCTTCCAAGGTGGGAAAGGGCCACAAGAAACCCAGCAAGTCTGGGAAGAGCAGCACGGCGGAGAAGACCACCATCATCTCCGCTGCCCAGGAGGCCACTGCCAGCCCTAGCCCAGCTGCCCAGGAGGCCACCGCAAGCCCCAGCCCAGCTGGCCAGGAGGCCACCGCCAGCCCTAGCCCAGCTGCCCAGGAGGCCATCGCCAGCCCCAGCCCAGCTGCCCAGGAGGCCACCGCCAGCCTCAGCCCAGCTGCCCAGGATGCCACCGCCAGCCCCAGCCCAGCTGCCCAGGACGCCACAGCCAGCCCCAGCCCAGATGCCCAGGAGGCCACCGCCAGCCCCAGCACAGCTGCCCAGGATGCCACCGCCAGCCCCAGCCCAGCTGCCCAGGACGCCACCGCCAGCCCCAGCCCAGCTGCCCAGGAGGCCACCGCCAGCCCCAGCACAGCTGCCCAGGACGCCACCGCCAGCCCAGCTGCCCAGGACGCCGCCGCCAGCCCCAGCCCAGCTGCCCAGGAGGCCACCGCCAGCACCAGCCCCGCTGGGCCATGAAGGACCGCCAACACAAGCCCCACTGGGCCATGAAGGACCACCAGCAAAAGGCCCACTGGGCCATGAAGGACCGCCAGCACAAGCCCCGCTGGGCCATGAAGGACTGCCAGCACAAGCTCCGCTGGGCCATGAAGGACAACCAGCACCAGCCCCGCTGGACCATGAAGGACCGCTAGCACAAGCCCCACTGGGCCATGAAGGACCGCCGGCACAAGCCCCGCTGGGCCATGAAGGACCGCCAGCACCAGCCCTGCTGGGCCATGAAGGACCGCCAGCAAAAGGCCCACTGGGCCATGAAGGACCGCCAGCACAAGTCCCCCTGGGCCATGAAGGACCGCCACCACAAGCCCCACTGGGCCATGAAGGACCACCAGCCCCGCTGGCCCATGAAGGACCGCCAGCACAAGCCCCGCTGGGCCATGAAGGACCGCCAGCAGCTGAGATCCTGCAATGTAGACCGCCATCTGAAGCACCGCTGAACAGGGCACCGCCATCTGAAGCACCGCTGAACAGGGCACCGCCATCTGAAGCACCGCTGAACAGGGCACCACCAACTCAAGCACCGCTGCACAGGGCACCGCCATCTCAAGCACCGCTGCACAGGGCACCGCCATCTCAAGCACCGCTGCACAGGGCACCGCCGTCTCAAGCACCGCTAGCCCATGAGCGGCAGGGGCACTGACACAACTGGGTCCGTCATGGGGTGAGTGATGCACTCTGGGCACCAGTCCCCCTCCAGAACCAGTGGAGAGTTCCATCCAATACCTCTGTCCTTCACAGGATGAAGCACTCTGGGCACCAGTCCCCCTCCAGAATCAGTGGAGAGATCCATCCACTACCTCTGTCCTTCACAGGATGAAGCACTCTGGGCACCACTCCCCCTCCAGAACCAGTGGAGACTGTCATCCACTTCCTCTGTCCTTAACAGGATGAAGCACTCTGGGCACCAGTCCCCCTCCACAACCAGTGGAGACTGTCATCCACTTGAGACACTGTGGCTTTGCACTCCCCAGGATATGGCAGTGGGCAAGCCACCCACTGTAGAGACTTGAGAGACTGTGGATTTGCACTCCCCAGGATATGGGAGTGGGCAAACCACCTACTGTAGAGACTTGAGAGACTGTGGCTTTGCACGCCCCAGGATTGAACAGTGGGCAAGCCACCCACTGTAGAGACTTGAGAGATGCCCCTGCAGTGTTCTCTCCATCATGGTCGGGGATCTTGTGTGGGCCTCGCCCATACCGTGTGGTTCCAGTGTTCCACTGACTTTCTTTGTGCAGTACCTGGACTACTATGCCTGGTATTTATTTTGTACATTGTGTATATATATATATATTTCTGCCTACTTGTTTTTAATATATTCCGATGGTTACACTCATTTTCTTTGGTCTTTGCATTCTTCCAGAGGGGGTTGGGGGGTGCAACTGTGATGTATTGATATGTATTAGTGTGTGTATTGTGGTGGGTGAGGGTGGGGGTGTTGCATGTGTGTGTCCCTGTTTTTTGCCTCTCCCCTCCCCTGTGTCATAGGTGCTGTACTCACCGTGGTCTTCGCCTCCGTCGTTCGTGCTCCTGGTAGAGGAGCAGGAAGACTATTGCAGGGAGAATTTGGAGTTCCGGTTCCATGGTGTCCTCGTTCATCGTGGAGTGTGTAGAGGTGAGCATTTTCCCTTGAAATTCCTGCTTCCGGCGTGTTTTTATCCGCGGTGAATCCGCCCCGGAAAAGGTGGCGGATTGGCCTGTCATAATAGTGTGGGCGGTACATTGTCTCCCGTCTGTCTGTTGGCGGTGACCGCCACGCTGTTTGTTTGTACCGCCGTGGCAGTCTGAGTGTTAAAGTGGCTGTCTTTGTTGGCGGTTTCCGCCACAGTCGTAATTGCAATTTCTTTACCGCCGGCCTGTTGGCAGTCTTACTGCCGCTTTAACACCGTCCGCCAGGTTATAATGACCACCTCTTTCTCTTTACCTATTAACCAACATGGCTGACACCAGAGATATTCCAGAAAATGTTAAACATGCTTTAACACTACATCTAATAGGACATGGCTGTTACTTTCATGGTGGAAGCAAATGAAGGTTACCAAACAGAAACATTCTATTCCTGGGTCACCTTTCCTGAGTAAGACCCTACAACATACACGTTTCACACATATGAAATAGCGAAAGTACCTCAACGGTACCAAGCTTACCAGTATCTTGAAATGCCTATTACCTATCAAAAACATCATAACTGGTTTAATGGTGCCCTACAACATGTAAAACAACAAGTGAGATTAGGTCCCTTAAATAATGACGGACCAACGTGGCCAATGTTTGCCCTATATACACCACATCCAGGTGTACAAAAAATGCAGGCAGCTGATATGTGCAATCTTAACAGTGAGCTAGTAACATTATATAGACAACTTGTTTAGTTTCTGTTGCGAACTTTGAACATGACACCAGCGTACCTAACACCACCAGCACCAGCTGGATACCAATTGGCCGTGACTGGGATTAACCCACAAAAAGTACATTCTAACATGGGCAAGGTGCCCACAGAACAAGAAAAAATCCTGTTCTGGATAGCACAAAAAACTAATCAGCTGGAAGCTGTGTTTCCCCATATGGGACCACAAGAAAAACATAAAATTCTCCTAATGTGCTTGCCATTCGGAATGGTTCCCTCAGTTGACAACTGCACCACATGGAGTACAGTCTTCGCTGCAATATATACCTGCACACATGGTACCCCTTCCATTGTCAATTTACCGTAAGTGCTGAAACAAATAAAAAAATGAGTGCAGGGCTGCTCCAGTCCTAGATTTGGGGTTGAAACTGAGGCATAATGTCAAGACAGAAGCCTCAATAATACTCAGTGACATTAGAGGAGAAGCAGTAGTGTTGGCTATACGCCAATGGTTCAGGGAGATTCCACAGTTAGAACAGAAGCGTCAACTACCGAAAATGGTTTCCGACAACTATACTAGTATAGGATGGGATACTTTTGGAGTCAAGCTGCAAAAACCTGATACCACCCCTAAGGAAGGTGCTAAATAAGCACAATAGGGTTCTAAAAAGCGCTGGGATAAACAAAAACAAAATAAAGACAAAGTCAGAGAGCAGATTCTCTGCATCCAGGGAACTCCGAAAGGAGATATAATTTCAGAAATAGAGAAAATATAAAGGCTCCTGACAGATATACTGATTCACGTCCCTCTCGTTCCTTTCAGGACGACTGGATAGACATAGCGAGAGAGTGGGCTGATCAGAGCAACATCCTGACTATGTGAAACAGAAGAAAGACGTACAGCGGTCTTCAGACAAGAAAGATGACAAGTTCCAAGAACAAAAGCCACAATTTAAAAAGAAAAAGGTGCCAGCAATCTCATTTAAACATGCCAGCAAACTTGAGAACATTGCTGAAGAACAAGACAGGCAGTGACCCTGCTAGACAGTGCAGTAGAAGTCACAATATGTCGCCAGAGTCTGAAAGATAATTTGGATGCGACAGTAACTAACGACTTTCTTGCAGTCGAAACTGCAAAAAGACGCATTCTCCCACCCAACAGGGTTTATGATGTAAATATCCAAATTGAGGGAGTCATAGAGTCCAGCATTAGTGTACTTTTTTGGGATGAACATAATTGTGATATCCTTTTGGCAGAAAGAGACTGGCGACCTAAACACATCCATAAGCTCCCTCATGAGGAAGATGTCCTTTTGTCTTCTTTCTCAGATCTTGTTCTGGAAGTGGTAAAAGAAGCCTATGCTGTCGACTGGCCTTTGGTGCAAGCACCCGCGCTATACCGCAACCACATAGGGTGGGATAGAGATTACCCCTGCCTTGTAATACCTATTAGATCTACACCACAGCCTCAGCCACAATATCTTGTTAAACACGAAGCTAAAGCTCCAGTGAGGAAGATCATCACTCAGCTCGAATACTGCACTGAATAACCCGTTATTCCCCATTGCAATACCAGACCATTCATATAGAATTGTCTTAGACTACAGACACCTAAACAGCCACACACACACATATGCAATTCAAAATTCACACAGCATTGCACTAATTAACAACATAGTGCATAAAAAATATAAAACAACCTTGGATATTTCCAATGTTTTATCTGCCAGAACTTAGCACATGAAAGTCGGGGCCTCAGTGCATTCTCTTTTGGCTCACAAAAACACTTCTGTTGTTTGCTCCAGGGCTACAAGAACAGTCTAGGGTGGTTCTCAGCCTGTCTAATGTCAATATTGCATGATATTGATCCAGAGTCGCTGTCTCAGGTGGACGATATCTATCTCACAGATGATGACCTCAACATTCATCTTGCCAGGGTTGGTCTGATCGTTTTGGGATTGACAGCCCTTGGCTACATATTCAATTTCAAGAAAACTAAAATAGCATCTCAGCATATTGTTCCTGGGATATGAGCTATCAAACAAGGGCAAGAGCCTGGTCCTGCACTTTTTAGGAAAATGTGCTCAGCTCCAAACATCAAACACTATCAAGAAACTGCAGTCTTTACTTGGTTTCTTTAAGTTTGGCAGAACTTACATTCCTGATTATGCACAACACATCAAGCCACTCTATGATTTAATTCACCCAGGTTTCTCAAGCAGACACTGGACAATTGAACACACGTGCATCCTCAGAGGATTGGAGCAAGACATGCGAGAAGCAAAACACTGACACACCTGTGACAACCTTTAAAATCGAGCAACATGGTGCCCATAGGATATAAATCACATTTATACTCCAATGCAGAACAACGCTTTGTACCCACAGAAAAGATTCTAACTGCTGTACAGATGGGGCCACTTGCCCAAGGAAAACCCATTACTGTCATTACCCATGTGCCGGCTTTAGAGGCTGTCACCAAAGCAAGCTTTCCTAACACAAAAGCATTACATCCACATCGGATTCAATGGGCAACTGCCCTGACTGCCACTGATTTTGATTACGTCTTTGACCCAAAACTTCAAACACATGAATTTCTCCAATATGAGCAGGAGTACTCTGAACTTCTTAACATCTTGCCACTTGAAAGATACCACACTGTCATTTACACTGACGGTTCAGCACAATCCGCTAGGTACTAAACATCAGTACTCAGCAGCTTGCGCAGCTGTGAGTGGAGTGCTCAAAGGTGTATTTCACCCTCAGAATACCTACACGCAGACCCTGAGGGACTGCACTGTACAATTGGCTGACCTTAAAGCTCTCAACTTGGCACTGGAACTTACGGATCTAGAACACTTCACATTGATTGTGTGTGATTCATAGTATTGTGTCCAGTCCTACAATTATTATCTTAATCATTGGCAGTTGAACACGTCCAGAGACTCAAAGAGGAACACCATAAAACACAAAACTCTGTGGGGGAGGATGACTGATTTTAAGGATAAGCTACCTGAGGCTCATGTAGTCCATACATTGGGCCACTAACTTGTAGGAGTACACGTTATTGGAAACACTTTGGCTGATGAGGTGGCCAAATCCACAGTAGCTACGGCTTCTATTGCTGCAGTGACTCATTCTCAGGCGAGATTGGATAATGAAATTCTGGCTGCTGTGAAAGTTTCAGCTGAAGGCAAGCCTCTCCCAAAAGCATACCCTACTAAATATTCAAACCATATCAGTGCACAGATTGTTGCCTTTGCAAAGTTTTATGGGGTTGGAGATTGAGTGATCCCCAACCAAGACCAGAGATTAGATTTTATCAAAGCAGATTATGAGGGTGTTGCATCTGCTTATGCTGGTGTTGCGGCCACAATATCACTCTCACAGAACATTTCTGGTGACCAAGTCTATAGAAACAGACCAAGCAATATGGTCTTTGCTGTGACATTTGCCAGCAGATGATGGGCTCAAACATCAAATGTCCACTGTAGACATTCCTCTTAGTATACAACAGGCCACTGCAATGTGTGTACCTGGACCATTGTGGTCCCTTGCAACCTGATGGTGCATACAAATACATCTTAGTCGCTGTAGATTCTTGTTCTAGATTCCTGTAGGTATGGCCACAGTGGTTGGCTGATGCTCAAACTGTTATGAAAGACTTGCTAATCTTTATCGGCACATATGTGGTTGCAGCATTTCATTCTGACCAGGGCCCTGCCTTTGCCTCTAAGGCATACAGGCACACCATGAGGATGATGGGTGTTGAACTCAGTTACTCCTCACCCTAAGATCCTATGGGTAATTTGGTCATGGAGAAGACGAATCAAGATCTAAAGCAGTCCTTAACAGCTAGAGTATTAGGTTCAGGCTGCAGTTAGCTCCTTCACCTATGTGGGGGCAAAAGAACACTGAATAATCTGCCAAAACGGTCCTTGTGGGGACACACTCCTTATGAGAGCCTTTTTGGGATACCTATGTATGTTCCATATCAAAATGGCCCTGGCATGGTGGCAGCAGACACATCTTTTGACATAAATGAATTTCACGGTCTTACAAGGGCTTCAGCAATTTCGTGATGATAATTAATCCATCAGTGTTGCCATTTTAGGAATAAGGGATTTGCCAACAACATCTACAGGCTGGATTCCTAAAGTTGGGGATCTTGTTTGTGAGAAGATTGCTGTGAAGAAGGAATTCATCCCATTCTACAGATCAGCGGTTCCAGTCCTGGGAATACAAGGCACCAGAACTATCATCCTACCACCGCTGCCAGGTTCCAAAGGAAAGAGATTCACTCCATTGACAACATGAAATTGCACCATGTGGCTGATCCTGCACAGTAGACCCAGAGGTCCCTTGGGTAGTTCCAGGCCCCCTTTCACTACTCAACAGGATATACCTCTTCAAAGAAGAAACAACAACTCTTCTAACTACACCAGCAGGTACAGCAATGCTAGAAATGCCTCCTTGGGCACGGGGAGGGTGGAGAATAAGCTTTGGATGATCCCTGTTTCCACTTCACTAACAAGAACTGTCAAGATGTGGCTGTTTTCTACTCCAATGTAACACAAACTGATGACACCGTCTACTAAGAACCTTCATGCAAAGTATATCCATCCACCAGTAATGCACCAGCTCCTGTGTTTGCAGAGACTGTTTCTGGTTACTTCATCGACATGGGTGACTTTTCTTCAACTTCATCTGTACCTTCAACTGAAACTGTTTAAAAGACACATAAGTTGTACATATGGCTGAAAAATAACTACTTGGTTTATCCATGATATTATCTGTGGATATTTGTGACTTTGCTTGCCTTTCTGTTATGGACTGGTTTTGTCACTGCTTTCTTTCTCTTGATAAATTATCATTATCTTTTTGAATGCTCTTCTGTTGAGCCAGTGGATGAAGTTCCAACTCCATATCTTTTCTCAGATAAGGTCTGAAAAGACTTGTCCCTTGTGAACATTTCAGCCGTACCATTTTGAGATGGGATTGTTTGGGATAAAGTTCCCTTTGATATATATGGGCCTACTGTGGTTATACGAATTCCATATGTTTTCAAAATGTCAATGACTAATGTAATTACACCTAGTGTTGTTTTTGATGACTGGGATGGTAAACCAGTTGATTCAATGCTTGCTGAGCTGCAGGATTACACTGTGTTGGAAAGTGATGATGTATATATGAACACAGTGAATTATGGGGAAATGTTCTGTTTTAATCACTGGGGACATTACTATCTACACCAAGCAACAACTAGACACAGATCTGTAATTAAATGCATAGTGGGAGAACTCTGTTCAACTCCATCTGTGGGGAGCCCCAGAAAATATGTAGACACATTTGCATATTTTTCTGGGAATTACACTACAAATGTAGAGTCATATTTAAAATTACCACTGTCCAAAATGTGAAAAATATTGCTAACTGACACCAAATTAATCTACTCAGATTCCGTTGTTTCCTGACTTGCAGTTGAAGGATACTCCCGTCCCTTTGATTCGTCCAGCATTTCATATACTTTTTAATGGAAGTTATGTAGTCCTGAGCAAACAGAACTGTTGTGGTATCAGTCCAGGAATTGCCTACGCAATTTCAGTCTCTCAAATTGTAATTTGTTGCGGACATGTTCTATTTCCCCACACAAGAGATATGAGTAATAGAAATATGGCCTCACATTCATACTGCTAATGTCATTTATGAAAAGCTGAGCAGATTAAAGGCACTACTGTTCCAAAAACAATTGGCGTTGACATCGGCCAGAGAGACATGTGCTGTCCAGATAGCGAGATCATCAGCCGAGATACAATCCCTATTAAATACCAACTTCCCCAAGCACTTCGGAGAGCTAGTTTCCAGAATTGTCAACGCCTCGAGCACTACAGGGATTGTACATTTCTTTAAGGCTGTTGGGTCTGGATCATTTCCATCTTCCAGACTGTCTTCAGAGTCAATTCATCAGCTATCCATTCACTCTTTTGAAGTGTGTTTGGCAGCTTTCCAGTGACTTTGGCACTGATTGGCAGGATATTGCTGCTGCTGTGCCTTCTCAGCTAACTGGAGTAATATAGCTACTACCACCAGCCCAGCTGTGCCATGATCGCATGTCCAGTTCTGCGGTGCTCCATTGCTGGAAGAATTGGAGCATGATTGGTCATTGTCATTTTGACCAGTCCTATGGTGCGTGTAACCTGTCCTTCATTGCAGCTGGTGTCTCTTCAAGTGTCTATCATCAGTGTGTCTTGGTCTTCTGCCAGTGCCTGCAGTGGACAGAGAACTGCTGCTGTTCCCAATGAGGGTTCATTCATGGTTGCGCCCCATGAGACTGAGGCTGATTCGCAAGGCCACCTATGAGCCTCCCCATGTCAACTATTTGGCTCCTTCAGGCACTTTGGATGGTGCTGCCTTCACGGGTGAACCTGTGCTTGAGGCTTCTACGCACTTCTGCTCCATGGATCCTTCTGCCAATCCTGTTATCCATCTGACATCTGATGATGTGGAATCCTTCCTGGATGAACTTCCCTTCAATGACTTCGGAGACATTCTTTGAGATCATGATTATTGTTAACTAATTTAACCATTAGCTTTAATCCAAAGTTTTAATCGTTTATACCAAATGCCTTGTTAAATCTTAAATTAGATTAACTTTGGTCTGCTGTGCTTGTCATGGTTGACAATTCTTGTCTCTTTGTATGTTTTTATTTGCTTTAAAATAAGATTTTAACATGATTTTAGCTCAGAGCATTTTAGCTTGGACTTATACACCTTCTATGGAGTCATAATTATGGCTTCACCCTTGCTCCGGCAATGGGAAGGTGTAGTGGGTTGTTAACGCGTCCCTTTATGTTAATTTATTACATGTTAGGATTCGTTTTAGGCCAATGAATCTTTTGACCCGGTTGAGAGACACCGTAGGACAAGCTAGCTGATCAATATATCAATCAATATATCAATAGTGTCATCAATATTTAACACAACAATACATTTCACTTTAGTCAAAGTCATTAATCAATTCAACGACTCTACCATGACCTCTCAGCCATGAATAACCATACCAGTTTAATAGAATTTTATGAATTTTATTCCCTATTGGTTACAATCTACAAGCAAAAGAGTTAACCTCAAAACCAAGAAGCATAATAGCATAGTCATGATATGGCAGCTGTGATAAGATTTCATGAATGTGAGAATTACAAACATCAGAACATAACACAGCGTAAACATAAATCAAGAATAGCAGAGTGTCAAATATGTGTTAGTTCAACATAGCACAATGTAAGTCGTTTGTCTATTTGCGTCAGTTTTGGTAAACCCCTGTCCTAACAACTAATTAGCATTTGCATGTTGGGCTTCATGCAAAACAATTTAGAACATCAATTTGGAAAACATCTTGCTATGGTCTCTGTCAAAACAAGCAGTTGGTACCTAGAAAGGAAAAGCAAACAGACAAATTACAAATGCACTGTCATAATTACCCTCCAAAGTTTAGGTCAGCATGCAGGATTAGTCTTCGTCTTCAGGACATCAGTCAATTCGCCATCAGTCAGGACTCAACTAAAGGGCATAAGGGGCACTTCCCTCATAAGGAGGAAATGTGTAAGTAGGCAGTCTATGGGTGAGGATGGTTTTAATAAGTCTCAAGTCACCAATCAGAGTGACAAAGTTTCTGGATAAAATCAATAGCATTCCCTAACTCGCTCTCTTGACCTCTCTGTGACATGGGTTTTTATCCCTTTTTCGTAGACATTCCCCCAAAATTCTATTGGTCAATTGCTATAACCCACTATCCTTAACCTATTAAATTTGACATTAGGTAATCCCAATTCTTCACCCCATATTGTTTTACAAGTTTTCGATTGGTCTTCGTAATTGGCGTCTTCAGAGTTGCCACATCCGGCGTTACTTCATCTCTTGGTAATTCTTTGTACATCTTTTGGTCAGCAGTTCTTTGTCGTCCCCGGTTTGAATGACCTTGTACATTACATTAATCTACACTTGTTTCATTATTTTAACAACATTTATTCCAAAGATGTGCCTGGGAACGGATTTAACATGGTTACATTCATCTTCCAAGCTTGAAGAAAAAGAACATTGCAGGGTCATGGCCCCTTGTGAGTCAGCACACTGAACAACAGAAAAATACATTTAATATGAGAGCCGAGCAACTAAGCTGCAGCTGACGCTAATTTAAGGCCTATGAGGACTTTCAATACAGATTCAGTAATGCAAATGTTAATATAAGCTTATTTGAACATAACATAAACATTTTATTCATTATTATTAGTTTGCGTATACATTGGTGGCCACTTATCGTGGTCACAATTCAAGTGCACGTTTAAGCAAAAATTGCTATTATTATAGTTTCTATGCGGCATCATTACACATTAATACATGAACGTTTCATGTTAATATGGATTATATAAGCTACACTCTCTCAGTCCTCCTCTGATGACGCTCGTCATCACACAAACCTTTCCCTTTTGACCTTTCACTTAATTTTTCACTTTACGCATAATACGCATTTCAACATCTTGTCCCTTGTGTGAACTTTCCCAAATTTCGTTGAACATTTTCTCCCTTTCACTTTCTTCATTCCTCCTGTTTCTTTTTGTCCAATTTCTTTTAATTTTATCATTAATTTTGCATGCTCCCCATAATCCTAATAGACAGAAATAATTAATAGACCCATTAGTATTTTTGCAAGTACCCCATTCCAAATGTTGGTAAACCAGCTCCCTACTCTGGCAATTCCTTTTCCAAATTTCTCCCACACTCCAGGTTCCTTCAAATTTTTCAAATCTGTACTATCTATAGTTAGGTTAGTAAGCATACCTCTAATCTTTTTACTATTATCTGGAATGAATGAGCAACAATGACGCTCGTTGAGCATCTTGCAGACCCCTCCACTCATTGCCAAAAGAATGTCTAAAGCAAGCCGATTTTGAAGAGTCATAGCTCTTTCTGCAGCAAGTTCAGTATCCATCAGGAGTATTGCCCCTGTAAAATTTGTCAGCATGTTATCCACAATAGTAGACAACCTTTGAATCTTCATGGAGTTCAAGATAACCCCTACTGAAGGGGTTATGGCTCCAAATATATCACCAATGACAGCCTCCACGGATTCTTGTTTCTGTCTAGTATGTTGTAACTCAGACGTTTTAGGTATTTGCTTTAAGTCATCGATCTGGTAAATCTTTGGGAAAACCATTCCCAAATAACATGTCCCATACCATCCCTTAGGGAGCCGGTAATAAGCATTAAGCCCACAGATGTAATAGATCCCAGGAATCACTGGATCCTCTCCATTCAGCATAAACGTCCATTTACTCTGAAACAAAAACACATGTCTACATTCACTCATTCCCACAAACAAATTGTCCTGCTCAGATTTTGGCCTATATATACAAAGCCTCCCTACATGTAATGCATCTATAGCTAATTTGCCTTGCGTCTTGATTGCAGTATAAGCATAATCATTTGCGTATGTGTGTTTTTCTAACCCCCTTTCTAATCTTTCCTTTAATGCTTTGCGTCTATCATCAGTGTGATCTAAGAAGCTTTTCTCTACAGGTGACAATAAGCAAGTCAGATTGTTGCGGTGTGCGTAAGCTGTTCCAAATGTAAGCGTTGGTTCAAAGAAACCTCAACTATTTTTATATTTTGCTCTTTAACTAGCTTGTTCAGAAACTCAATCACAGGCACAAAAGAAAACACAACATCCAGATTTGAATAAAAGTATTGCACGTGCTCTTGATTATAGAATCGTGTTAATAAAAAGCTACAGCTTATTCCGTAAGTCAAGGGAAGGCTGTGATAAGTGACCCCTTCTTGTACTGATGAAGGAATCTTTGTACATACATAACAGTTTTTCGCATCCATGGTCTCAACATACTCATTCAGCAAGCAATAGAAGACATTAGTAGAAAGCTCCCCCTTTGAATTAGTCCCCTCATGCAAGTGTCTTGCATCCTGCTCAAATCTTTCCCATGGTGTTAATGTTGTAGTCTCAGGCTTTGAAACAGCGTTAGTTACTTTCTTATCTAACCAAGGCATCCCCACAATCACTCCCGCAATTATTACTGCACACACAATACCTATTATAAGGCTTAACCAACCACACACCTTACCCATCTTGCTACTACCTCTATTATAAGCCATGTTTGTATAGAATCAAATAGCAGAATAACAATCAACTTGATGATGAGTTAAAAATTATTTTTTTCTTTCTTTTTCTCTTTTTAGTGTGTGTATTTACAGCATTTACATTCACTCCAGGACCCCTTTTGTGAAATCAGGTTAGCAGCTTGTCATAATCAGGTTTCTCAAAGTCAAATCAGGTTATCAGTGTCTCATCCGGTAGTTTATAAGTCTCTTTTCTTCCGTTTTTCAATTTTTTTCAAGGTTAACAAAGTCTTTTCCCTGAGTTATTTTCAGATACCGTAGTGTTGGCCTGGTACTTCTCGATCAAAACAGAACGCTAAAAATTCTTGTTGCCATTCGGATGTTGTTGCATACGCCCACTCAGGACCTGTGTACCGTCTATTTGCGATTCTTTTTCTTTTCAATCTGCGTTCTCCTTGCAATTCTCCTTCACTTATATCTTCTATTCGAGATGTATTAGTCTCTTCTGTTATTGTTTCACATGGTATGCTTCTTACCCTTGCGACCGGTTTCTCTGGCCAGTTATCACCTTTGTGCGTCTTTTTCCGATTTGTCTTTTCAGGATGCTGAACAGCACCCTCCTCTTGTAGTATAGTGTTTTTGCTTGATGGACCTGCAACTGGCTCAGGGGATGCCGGTACACTTTGGTCTCTTTCTATTATTTCCCCTTCTTCTTCTTCTTCTTCTTGATCTGTAACGGGTTCAAGTTCCAACCCGTATCCGTCTACTTCCTGTATTCCAGTAGAACCTCTCCTTGGTTTAGTTCTCCTGCTGCCTCTACTGAGATAAGCACACTGTCACCTCTCTCGAACTCGTTCACTGTTTGAGGGACTAGGCTGTTCTCAGTGGGCTCTTCCTGCAGTCTCAGTTCCTTCTTGGCTGTTTTCTGGCCCTGAGACTTCTCTTTCTGGAACTGTTGTGCCGGATACTTCAAGTTCCTCGTCAGTTGGACACGTTACTCTTTTCGTGTGACTGGCATGGATCCAATTCGGAATGCCTGCACATTTCACAGCAGTGGTTGTTGTCAAGATTACTTGATATGGCCCCTTCCAGCACGGCTCCAAACACGACTTTCTCACGTGCTTCTTGACAACCACCCAGTCACCGGCTTGCAGGGTGTGACCTGGATCCCCAATCGGTGGCAATGTGTTAGCTTCTACCTGGTGAGAGAAAGAGTGAATCACATCAGCCAAACCTTTGCAGTAGTCCAACACCATATCATCCGTGATATTCACTAGAGCATTTTCAGGTACTGCAGGTAACCTCATAGCTCTGCCCATGTGTATCTCATGGGGTGATAGTACTGTCTTCTTATCAGGGGTGTTTCTCATCGACATCAGCACTAAGTGTAATGCATCTGGCCATTTCATATTGGTAGCTGCGCACATCTTTGCCATTCTCGATTTCAAGGTACCATTCATTTGCTCTACTAGTCCTGATGCTTCAGGGCGGTAGCTACAATGCAGCTTTTGTTCGATGTCTAATGTGGCACACAGGAGTTTAATCACCTCGTTGTCGAAGTGTCTGCCCCTATCTGATTCTATAGAGACCGGAAACCCAAACCTGGGTATCAGTTCCCTAAGCAGCAACTTTGCAACTGTGAGACTGTCATATCTATGTGTGGGGTAGGCTTCGATCCAGTGACTGAAAACACACACAATCACCAACACGTACTTCAATCCTCCACAAACAGGAATCTCAATGAAATCCATTTGCATCTTGCTGAATGGACCACCAGCTCTCCCAATGTGGCTCAAAGTTACCACAGTCCCTTTTCCCGCATTCATCTGTTGACAGATGATGCACCTATGACAGGTAACCTCTGCGGCATGTCTGAACTTTGGGTTGAACCAATCGATTTTGAATGACCTGATCATTGCATCCCTTCCAAGGTGAGCCTGTCCCTGATATAGCCTAGCGAACTGTGACAGAAGACTGTTTGGCAGAACTAATTTAACCTCCTCTGAGACCCACAGGTCGTCAGCTCTCTGTACACACTGCATTCTTTGCCAGGAGTGTTTTTCCTCTTTGCTAGCACGACCCTGTAGTGTCTTTAGCTCATCTAGGGTATCAACTACCCTTAATGCAAGGTTCAAGCATGTGTCATTTTCAGTTTGTGGTAATAACTCCCACTGATCCTTGAACGATATACAGTTCAATGCGCAAAACCTTGCGACTTGATCTGCATAGCCGTTTCCCATGGACACAAAGAGGGTCATTCCGACCCTGGCGGTCCATGACCGCCAGGGCCGGGGACCACGGAAGCACCGCCAACAGGCTGGCGGTGCTTCCAGGGCCATTCTGACCGCGGCGGTAAAGCCACGGTCAGAAAAGGGGAACCGGCGGTTTCCCGCCGGTTTTCCCCTGGCCCAGGGAATCCTCCATGGCGGCGCTGCTTGCAGCGCCGCCATGGGGATTCCGACCCCCTTCCCGCCAGCCTGTTTCTGGCGGTTTTCACCGCCAGAAACAGGATGGCGGGAACGGGTGTCGTGGGGCCCCCTAACAGGGCCCCATAATGATTTTCACTGTCTGCTTTGCAGACAGTGAAAATCGCGACGGGTGCCACTGCACCCATCGCACCCCTGCAACTCCACCGGCTCCATTCGGAGCCGGCTTCCTTGTTGCAGGGTCTTTCCCGCTGGGCCGGCGGGCGCCCTTTTGGCGGTCGCCCGCCGGCCCAGCGGGAAAGCCAGAATGGCATCCGCGGTCTTCTGACCGTGGAGCGGCCATTTGGCGGTTCCCGTTTGGCTGGCGGCGGGAATGAGGCCCAAAATCTTGTGATTTAACATGAGTGTTGCATTTCACCACGGCAATTTCAAGAGGTAACTGAATCGCATGTAACAAGTCTTTGATTTGTTCACCATTTTTCACAGGAGAACCAGAAGAGGTCATGAAACCTCTCTGCGACCAAAGTTGCCCAAAATCATGTACAATTCCAAATCCGTATCTGCTGTCAGTATAGATAGTGACTCTTAGATTTACAGCTGCGTGGCATGCCTTAGTAAGGGCGATCAACTCTGCCACTTGTGCAGAAAACACTCTTTCGAGCAAGGAGGCTTCGATGATACCAGCTATGGTACATACAGCGTAACCAGCTCTCAGTGTTCCGATGGAATCTCTCAAACAGGACCCATCGACAAACATAATGCAGTAATTTTCTTTCAGCTATGTGTGTCCTGAATATCTGGTCGTGGCTTGGTACATAATTCCGTTACCTCAAGACAGTCATGCTCAATCTCTTCTTCATTGTTAACTTCAGTATTTTCAGCAGGAAGTAAAGTTGCCGGGTTCAACACAGTACATCGTTTATGCGAAATATTAGGTGACCCCAGTATGATTGTCTCATATTTGGTAAGACGGGCATTTGTCATGTGCTGAGTTTTGGTTCGAGTCAACAAAATTTCAACTGAATGCGGAACCATTACTGTTAGGGGGTACCCCATGACTATGCCTTTGCATTGCGTAAGACTCTGACCAACTGCTGCAACTGCGCGCAACAACCCGGTAAGGCTGCTGCGACGGGGTCCAAAGTAGCTGAAAAATATGCTACAGGGCGATTTGCACCTCCATGGACCTGTGTCAAGACAGACAAAGAACAAGCATCACGTTCATGACAAAACAGTAGAAAAGGCTTTGTGCAATCAGGCATACCTAAAGCTGGTGCCTTACACATGCACTCTCTTAGCTCCATGAATGACTCAAGCTCTTCTTTGGACAAAGCTATGGTATACGGCTCATCTTTGATCTCTTTGCCTGTCAGCTTTATCAATGGTTTTGATATACTCGAGAAGTTGGGTATCCACTAGCGACAGTAGCCCACCATTCCCAAAAACATCCTGACATCTCTCTTCGTTGTTGGGGGGTTCATTTGTAAAATGGCTGTTATTCTTTCTTTTGATATTCTCCTAGACCCTCTTTCAAACAAATGCCCTAGATATTTCACCTCTTTCTGGCAGTACTGCAGCTTCTTGGGTGACACCTTATGTCCGTTCTTTCCCAAATGATTCAATAAGGCAATTGTGTCATATTTACAGTTGTCCCTTGTCTTGGATGCAATCAGCAAATCGTCAATGTACTGCACTAGAGTCGAATTAAAAGGCAGTACTAAGGATTCTAAATCCTTTTTCAGTATCTGATTGAAGATGGACGGTGACTCAGAAAACCCTTGTGGAATTCTGCATCAACTGTACACCTTATCCAGGAATTTGAAACTGAACAAAAACTGGCTATCCTCGTGAAGAGGTATTGAAAAGAAGGCTTGTGACAGGTCTACAACGGTGAACAACTCAGCATCACATGGTACCTGGAACATGATTCCCGCTGGATTTGGCACTATGGGGCAACATTCTACCACAATCTCATTTATTTTCCTCAAATCCTGCACAATTCGAACCTTCCCACAAGGCTTTTTCAGACCCATTATCAGTGAATTGCATGGACTGCTCAACACTTCCTTCAGGACTACCTGTTTCATAAAGTCTGCAATTATTTGTGACACTTCAATAAGAACGTCTTGTGCCATATGATATTGTGGCACCTGGGGAAACACTACATTTGGCTTCACTTGTACTTTGACTGGTTCCACACCTTTTATCAGTCCCACTTCCTTTCCTGTCAAATCCCACACTTTCTCTGTCACTGTTCCTTGTAATTCGGCAGGTAGATCAATCACTGTAATCACCGGGAATAATGTAATCAAGGGGTAATCCTCATTTGTAATTCCTGTCTCTAATTCTGAGAACTGACCTTCATCTCCTTCATCATCACTGTTTGTTTGCACTTCGATTCCATCATTGGTACATGTAATCGAACATTTTGTCTTGCACAGTAAGTCCCTTCCCAGTAGGGATACCGGACTCGAATCACAGACTACAAACTTGTGCAGTCCCTGGAAGTTACCGATCTCAACCAGTACTGGATCTGTAATCGAGTTTGTCAGGTACTGATTTGCTACTCCGACCACCCTTATGGTACGTCCCGAAAGTGGTAATTTCGGAACCTCTGCACTTCTGACCGTAGAGCGTGTAGCTCCGGTATCAACCAGGAATGAAACCTTGTGACCCATCACCTTTCCCTCTACATAGGGTCCCCTCTGATCTACTTCTAAGGACGCTGCAAACCTGCATTCTTCGCTATCTGAGCTGTCATCCGACCACTCCTCATTCATTCCATCTTCACCTCGCAATGGGAATTGCTGTAATGTGTTATTTTGACTCATTACCTGACCTGTGACCTGCTGAGGAAGCATTGCCTGTTGCTGTCCCATTGGAGCCATTGGTAATTGCATTTGCTGTCTAGGTACCATGGGAACCTGCTGTTGTACTTGTTGCATTTGTGCTGGCCGAACACGCAGCATTTGTATCTGTTGCACAGGCTGTACCCCTTGCATTTGTACCATGTTATTTTGAAAATTCGTGTTGTGGTTTCTCATTTTTGGTCCTCTCATGTTTTGGAATGTACCGACATTAGTGCTTTGTTTAACGACACCATCCTGCACCACATTCGGGCACTCCCGTTTCCAATGCCCCACGCCCCCGCACGCATGACATCTTTTTCATCTCTTGCGCATCGTTTTGGACCACAACAGTATTTAAGTCTGGACCGCGATTCACAAAACCTTGACCTCGGCTTCTTGGTTGCGCCTGAAACACACCATTCATTTGCGGTTGCTGCTGTATCATCTGTTGAACTCCATTTCCCTGTATTCCTGCATGTGCAGCCCTTATCTGCATCACCATCACCTTTTCTTTCAACTTTTTCTGGTTCAGCTCAATTTCGTCACTACAGTATTTTGCATACTGCAACACCTCATCAATAGGCTTCGCTTGCCAACAAATCAAATGATTCTTAATCATCTGGCTAACCTCTGGTCTCAGCCCTTCAACAAATCTGAATACAAGGTGGTTCATATCTTTCGGCTCAATGGTCTCACTGTAGTGTTTGAATGCCTTTAACAACCTCCCATAGTAAACATGTATTGATGTTAGGGTTTGTGCACAGCAAAGAGCATGTCCCCTCTCACTGCACTAGTGGGTTCTGTAATAGCTCCCTTTTAAACTTACTATTCAAACCCTTTCTTATTATCTCACCTTTCCCCCCCCTTAGGCTTCTGTGTATGTTGTTTAATGTGCTGTTTTGTTTACACATTGGGCCTTGCTTTTACCAAGGCTTCTTTAAAACACTCCTCCCTAGGCCATGTGTTAATTCAACTCATTTGCATAATAACTGAAACTCTGCACACCTTTCAAGAACATGTGCAGCATGTGAGGACCACACCCAGCCCTTCAAACCACACCCAGCTCTTCGAACCACACCCAGCCCTGTCTATAAAAGGCAGCCCCCGAGCCTCACCCAGTGCTTGTGCTCGTCTACCTCCCGCTTACCTGAGAACAGATCCCTCGGCGCTGGCACTCCTGCTCTCTACAGACTTTCATTGGCTTCAATGGGCGCAGCTGCTGGCTCTTCCTTCTTCTGTTTTCCGGTTCCTCCTTGCCTCAGCCTCTCTCCTACAAACAACCTGCAAAAGAGAAAGAAGACAAGGTTAGACTGATCAGTATCTCTTGCCAGCAACAAGTAAGTGCAAAACTTTTTATTACCTGAAGGAACTTTGACAACAATTTCTGGATTCGTGTGTGGACGGTTTGAAGCAAGATACCTTCCACGAACATTGTGATTCAGGCTCTTTGTTGCAAGAATACCTTGCGGAGCTTTGTGAAACAAACATTGTTTTTTTTTTATGGAACTTTTAAGAATCGAACAGTGGAAACCATTAACAGCAAGGCAAACAGTAAATCAAGGACTTGCACAAATTACATGCTGTATTTTGATGTAAAAGTACAGTATTTATTTTCCAAAAGATTCTGGAGATATGGGAAAAGTGAGTCTGCTATTGGGAATTTAGGCTTTAGTTATATTAAGATGAATGTTTGATATTGGTAATTCTGATAACGGTATTTGTTTAATGTTTTAGAAGCTTTACAGTAATAGAAAGCACATCCCAGAGCAGTAACACATTCCAAACCTGGAAACTCGAGACCAGGATCCAAGAGGTACTTTTAGAAGAGAATTTCTAATAAATAAAGGGATAGTCAGGAACCCATTTAGGAATAGGTTGCACTTATCTGTTCTTTGTTTATGTTTCATTAGGCACCAGTTTCTACAGAAGTCAGAAAGGGCCTCAGATTTGTGCAGCACTTCAACAGTGGAAACGCAAGAACGGTGTTGTCTCTCTTTTTTATTTTATCCACTTCCCCCCTACCCTTGAGCTTCTGTTCTTAGTGCACTGTGTTAAAAACTAGTGTGCTGGAACAAGCAGTTTCAGGGTGGGGTCGGATTGTCTTCAACCTCCATCAGAACTGAACAAGAACTCAGGTGAGCTGGGCTTTGACAGAAGCACAAGCCTTAAAAAATTTCAGTTCTGGTGGACGATGAATACCGGGGAAGAAATAGAGGGCATTGATGTCACGGATATGGCGCAGGCCCTAAATGAGGACTTGGCCCATAATGAATCAGTGTCTGGCATCTTACAACATATGCAAGAGGAAATAGAGAGATTAAAGATGGAGAATACCTCTTTAAAACAGGATTTAAGCAGGTATAAATTTAGGGGATCTCAGTGGAACACAGCTTTTACGCCTTTGTTTAAAACCACCTCAGAGACAGGGGCGCCATCAAAACATACAACTTTGCCTCCCCCAGTTGAGGTTACTGTTAATGTTCCTAATGCTGTGCCCTTAGCAGCACCTGAACGTTTTCATGGAGATAGTAACAAATTCCATGTTTTTATCCATCAATGTCAATTACACTTCGTTTGTAAGCCACAACAGTTCCCTACTGATGCTACGAAAGTGGCATTCGTCTTGTCTTATTTGGGTGGCACAGCAGCCAATTGGTCAATTCCTTTCGTGGATAGAGATGATCCCATCCTCAATAATTGGAATCAATTTAAACGTACCATGACCAGCCTTTTTGCAAAACACACTTTCATGCAGGCAAGTGATAATGAGCTTTTAAATCTTAAACAAGGTAACAAGGATTTATTGACCTATCTCACTAGTTTTAATCGTTTACTCACCGAGACACAGTGGCCAGAAGGAAAGCGTGTCTCCCTTTTTTATAAAGGTTTGAGAGACGAGTTAAAAGACGCGCTGGCTCATATCGTTGATTTGCCAGAAGACTATTCGGACTTTGTAGATTTAGTTGTGAAATTAGAACATAGACTAGGAGAAAGAAAGGGAGATAAATACAAACTGGAATCACGGTTAACTTTTATTAAACACGAGAAGAAAGACACAGATAATAAACTCCCTGAACCTGAGCCTATGCAAATAGGGACACTCAGAGGTCCACTCACATCAGAGGAAAAAGAAAGAAGGAGAAAACTTCAATTATGTTTATATTGTGGCAGGGTAGGTCACTTTGCCAGAGAATGTCCAGTAAAGCCTAAAACTCCACAAAAGGGTGCTGTTTCCTCCACCTCCTCAACTGAATCGGGAAACGATTAAGCTCGACAAGGGGAGAGGTTACTTGTTCGAGAAAACATCTTAATCAAACCTCTAATGCTGCAGCCTTCCTGGTACCGCACATACCTAGACATTTCATAATTCAGGTCGTTTTAATTGTTACTACCCAAGTGAGGCATTCTCTCCCTGTCCTACTGGACTCAGGCGCGACAGGAAATTTTGTGGATAATAAGTTAGCTGAAAACTTAGGACTTCCTATGTGCCTAAAGCCTTGTCCAGAAGCAGTATGTGCAGTGGATGGGTCAGAATTGACCTCTGGATTAATCACAAAACAAACAAGTCCACTTGTTATGGTCTGTCAGAACGGGCACACAGAGGTGATTAGCTTTGATCTGATAGATACTCCTAATTTTGGTTTGATTCTCGGGGTACCCTGGTTAACAACTCATAACCCAAAAATTGACTGGGTGAATAGAACTGTTACTTTGGATTCCTCTTTCTGTAGAACCAATTGCTATCAAGAAGCAGGTACAGAACAGAGCACAGTATTACACTGTGCTAGTGTTACACAAGATGAACCAAGTCTCCCTCCTGAATATTCTGACTTTAAAGACGTCTTTGATCCAGTAAAGGCTAGTGTGCTGCCCCCACATCGGTCTTATGACTGCCGTATAGATCTTATCCCAGGGGCCCCTTTACCTAATAACAGAGTATATGCTTTGACTGACGAAGAAACCAAATACTTAAGAACCTACCTAGATGACCTACTACAGTCTGGGTTCATCCGTCATTCCACATCTCCGGTATCATCTCCACTCTTTTTTATCCCGAAGCCGGATAAATCCCTGCGCGCGTGTATCGATTATAGAGGACTAAATAAGGCTACAATAAAGAATAAATATCCTCTTCCTCTAATACCTGTGTTGTTGGATCAATTAAGACATTCTACTGTATACACTAAACTAGATCTGCGGGGAGCTTACCACCTGGTCCGAGTAAAAGAGGGGGATGAGTGGAAGACAGCTTTCAAGACAAAGTTTGGTTTATTTGAGTACACAGTAATGCCCTTTGGGTTATGTAATGCCCCTGCGGCCTTTCAGTTCTTTATAAATGAGGTCCTACACGAATTCCTGGACGTTTGTGTCATAGTATACATAGACGACATCCTCATTTACTCTAAGAACTCAGAAGAACATACCCAACATGTTCGTGCAGTATTATCAAAGTTAAAAGAAAATCATCTTTTTGCTAAGTTAGAAAAGTGTACTTTTAATGTCAGCAAGGTGGACTTTTTAGGATACTGCCTGTCACCTCAAGGAATAACTATGGATGTAAAGAAAATCAGTGCTATTGCTGATTGGCCAGAACCATCCTCTGTAAAAGATATTCAGAAATTTCTGGGTTTCGCCAATTTTTATAGGAGGTTTATTGCACATTTTGCAGACATTGCGGCCCCAATAACTACCTTGTTGCGGAAAGGGCAACGATTTCTTTGGACTGATGAGGCGGCACACGCCTTTCAACTCCTAAAACAAAAGTTCACTTCAGCCCCAATTCTGAAACATCCTGATCCTGACTTGCCCTTTTTTGTTGAAGCGGATGCTTCACAAGTAGCTTTAGGAGGAGTTCTCTCTCAACGAGATATAGTAGATGGCCAGTTACATCCTATAGCCTTCTATTCCAAAAAGTTATTACCAGCTGAACAAAATTACACTGTGGCTGAAAGGGAACTACTAGCTATCAAAGTAGCCTTTTCAGAATGGAGGCATCATTTAATGGGAGCCAAGTACCCAGTTACAATCTTTTCTGACCATAAGAACCTACAGTTTTTTGGATCACTTAAAGCACTAACACCACGTCAGATGCGCTGGTTAAATTTTTTTAGCACATTTGACTTTGTTATAACCTATAGACCAGGTGCACAACAAATTCAATCTGATGTGTTATCTAGATACGGACATACCTCAGACATGAAACAAGATAAAATAGGAGAACCCATTATTCCTCCCCAAAAGTTTTTGGCACCAGTACAACAGAAGGATTTCATCACAGATCTATATAATGCACACATGCAAATAGCACCTCAGGATTGGTTAAAGGATTCCCATAACACAATACAACGAGGTTTATTGTATCACGACAACATGCTGTTAGTGCCCACCTCTGAATTACAAACACAGGTGATAATTTGGCATCACGCCTCACCGTTGGCAGGTCATCCTGGTTGGGTAAAAACCCTGGAAAATGTGCAAAAACACTTTTGGTGGGACACTATAAGAAAGGACATTAAGCAATTTGTCACTACCTGTCCAATTTGTGCAAGACATAAATCTTCTCATAAGGCCCCTGACGGCTTGTTAATACCAATGCCAACACCCAAGCAACCTTGGCACACTGTGAGCGTAGACTTTATTGTAGGCTTACCACCTGTAAAATCCTTCACAACAGTGTTGGTTATAGTAGATTTTTTATCTAAAATGGCACATTTTGTACCATTACGGAAATTACCCACGGCGGCAGAATTTGCCGATATTTTTATAAGGGAAATTGTGCGTTTACATGGTTTGCCAAGCAAAGTGGTGTCAGATCGAGGGAGCCAGTTCAACTCTAGATTTTGGAAAAAATTATGTGAAAAACTGAAAATAGATGTGGCATTATCCACTGCTTTCCACCCAGAGACAGATGGACAGACTGAACGACTGAACCAAACCTTACTTCAAACGCTACGTTGTTTATTGGCTGATTATTCTAGTGAATGGTTGGAAGCTCTCCCTGTAGCGGAGTTTGTTTATAATAATACTGAGCATTCAGCTCTACTTTGCTCACCATTCTATTTCTTGCAGGGGTATCATCCAAGAGCTATACCCATTTCGTTAGAAGAGTCCCTGTTGCCTACAGTAACGGATAGACTAACGAGGTTAGGTGACATACAAGACAAAGCCAGGAAACATTTATTAAAGTACAAGGAAAGCATGAAAAGACAAGCAGACAAACACAGATCTGAGGCCCCAATGTATAAAATTGGTGACAAGGTATGGCTCTCCACAAAGAACCTAAACATAGAGGGATCCCGAAAGCTGCAACCACGTTTCATTGGACCCTTTAGTATAACTGCCATAGTAAACCCGGTAACAGTAAAATTAGATTTACCAAAAGAATATCCAGTACATACTACATTCCATGTGTCCTTGCTTAAGCCGTACAACCCAAAAACCCGACCTGAACCACCACCTCCACCCATACCAATTAAGGGAAATCTAGAATATGAAGTGAAAAGCATAAAAGACTCAAAAAGAATTAGTGGACGTCTGTTTTATTTAGTAGAATGGAAAGGATATGATGAATCTGAGAATTCATGGGAACCAGCATCATATGTACATGCCCCACAGCTGATTAGACGGTTTTATTTAAAAAACCCAGGAAAACCCCGTCCTGTAGGAGGGCCTTTGAGGGGGGCAACTGTTAGGGTTTGTGCACAGCAAAGAGCATGTCCCCTCTCACTGCACTAGTGGGTTCTGTAATAGCTCCCTTTTAAACTTACTATTCAAACCCTTTCTTATTATCTCACCTTTCCCCCCCCTTAGGCTTCTGTGTATGTTGTTTAATGTGCTGTTTTGTTTACACATTGGGCCTTGCTTTTACCAAGGCTTCTTTAAAACACTCCTCCCTAGGCCATGTGTTAATTCAACTCATTTGCATAATAACTGAAACTCTGCACACCTTTCAAGAACATGTGCAGCATGTGAGGACCACACCCAGCCCTTCAAACCACACCCAGCTCTTCGAACCACACCCAGCCCTGTCTATAAAAGGCAGCCCCCGAGCCTCACCCAGTGCTTGTGCTCGTCTACCTCCCGCTTACCTGAGAACAGATCCCTCGGCGCTGGCACTCCTGCTCTCTACAGACTTTCATTGGCTTCAATGGGCGCAGCTGCTGGCTCTTCCTTCTTCTGTTTTCCGGTTCCTCCTTGCCTCAGCCTCTCTCCTACAAACAACCTGCAAAAGAGAAAGAAGACAAGGTTAGACTGATCAGTATCTCTTGCCAGCAACAAGTAAGTGCAAAACTTTTTATTACCTGAAGGAACTTTGACAACAATTTCTGGATTCGTGTGTGGACGGTTTGAAGCAAGATACCTTCCACGAACATTGTGATTCAGGCTCTTTGTTGCAAGAATACCTTGCGGAGCTTTGTGAAACAAACATTGTTTTTTTTTTATGGAACTTTTAAGAATCGAACAGTGGAAACCATTAACAGCAAGGCAAACAGTAAATCAAGGACTTGCACAAATTACATGCTGTATTTTGATGTAAAAGTACAGTATTTATTTTCCAAAAGATTCTGGAGATATGGGAAAAGTGAGTCTGCTATTGGGAATTTAGGCTTTAGTTATATTAAGATGAATGTTTGATATTGGTAATTCTGATAACGGTATTTGTTTAATGTTTTAGAAGCTTTACAGTAATAGAAAGCACATCCCAGAGCAGTAACACATTCCAAACCTGGAAACTCGAGACCAGGATCCAAGAGGTACTTTTAGAAGAGAATTTCTAATAAATAAAGGGATAGTCAGGAACCCATTTAGGAATAGGTTGCACTTATCTGTTCTTTGTTTATGTTTCATTAGGCACCAGTTTCTACAGAAGTCAGAAAGGGCCTCAGATTTGTGCAGCACTTCAACAGTGGAAACGCAAGAACGGTGTTGTCTCTCTTTTTTATTTTATCCACTTCCCCCCTACCCTTGAGCTTCTGTTCTTAGTGCACTGTGTTAAAAACTAGTGTGCTGGAACAAGCAGTTTCAGGGTGGGGTCGGATTGTCTTCAACCTCCATCAGAACTGAACAAGAACTCAGGTGAGCTGGGCTTTGACAATTGATTCCTTAACCTTTTGCGAGGTCCGGTCGATTTTCTGCCAATCGGTCACCTTCGGTGACACTTTCTGCTTCAAAAACTCAATCACCTTATGATAATATTTCATCACCTCCTCGGAGGGTGCTCCAGTCACCTTATCCCTTGCCGGCTCCTTCGTCTGCCAATCTACCCCTCTCTTGCACTCGAGCCACAAATCAGGCGGAACAATGATCTCAAATAAAGTATTCAAGTCTTCCCAGAGACACTTTGCAAGTTTCACAAACCTATCTGTTTGTTGGTACCACTCGATCGGTTTCTCCCTTAGCCTGGGATAATCATTTGTAAAAGATAGGATGTCTCCTCTGGACCATGGCACATGAATTAAAACACCACCAGCTGTTTCTCTCATAGGTAGTATTTTTACCGATTCCGTATCGGGTGAAACTTTAGTCTGACTTGACCCTGGGCTGTCTCCTTTTTCCTTATCTCTTTTCTTTGCCCATCTGCCTTCCCATTTTTCTAACGCACCCCAGATTTGCGCGCTTTGCAGTATTTCTTTTAAATGCGCTTTCATTCCAGAAGATCTCATGTGCTCAAAGTCTTTTGAATCAAAGTCTAATCTGTAGCTTCTTTTCAAATGTTTGGTGTTCTCAATATCAATATTGTATTTGTCTGCTAGATTTGCTAATCTCTGATGCACCTTGCCCACCTCTTTAGGAATTTTAGGACACAGATATCTCAGTTCTGCTTCTGTGTAGGGCTCTAATCTGTTTACCCCCATTATTCCGTCCACTAATTCAGCAGCTTCCACTCCCAATCTCACGAAATTCGGGTACTCATCTTGCCCTGTCTTTTCCAGTTCTAAGGTAGTCACTGTAGTCTTTTGTGAAGCATAGGTGCTTTCCAGCCACTCATTCAACTGTTGTACTGTAAAACCTTGCAGTGAAATGTTTCCTGAATGCTTCATTGGTGACTGTGAAGCATTCGTACTCCTCGTCTGTGGGGTTAATACCCCTAGCCCTGCCTGACGCATTGCCTCTAATGGTGCTTCTACTGGGCTAAGATCTATCTATTAAGGATCTCGGCATTTCAACTGTTTGCTCTCCTGGGGTCATTAACTGGGGAGTTCCTATAGACCCTCCTCTTATTGCATCTTGGGTCATTACTCCCTGATCACATACGCCAGATTTATTGTGTGCATACAATGGCACCGGTGGACCAACAGTAATTGGTACCGATATTGCAGCAGGTGTCTGACCTGGTCCCAAACTTCGTGGAACAGTAACTCCATAGGTCTGTTCTAAAGTACCCGGGACAGGTACTAATGGAGGGCCAGCCACTGGGTGATATCCTGGTATCAGTTGTGGCTGCGGCTGGGACAGTAATTTCAGTGTCGACTCAATCTGCACTAACCTCGATTTTGTATATATCGGGTCTGGCGGCACTATCAGATTTGTAGTAGTCTCTAGTACTGGGACTCTGGATAGATTCTCTGTCTCTGCTGTGGGATTGCAACTGTATCTGCATGTCTGGCGCAGTGGGTACACTGACACCATTCTGTATCAAAGTCGTAACATTAGTCTGAACCGTATCAGTAACTCACTTCTCCTGCATCTGGTTCCCAGGACCTATGCTAGTGCTCGGGATATTGTCACTCACCGCATAAGGTGGCGGGCGATCGTGTAATATTCGGTCCATGAATTCCTCATCATCTGAATCGTCTTCCTCTTCCCAAAGTCTCTTAGTTTCTTTAGATTTACTAGAGTCTTTATCTGTTTTACAGGAGGCTTTCTTTCCCTGCGTCTCTTCTCCCTGAGTTATTGCTAGGAACAATTTCAATCCGTCAACTATTCCCCGTCTCCACATTTTGTTCTCATTATCCCATCTGGCTTCTGCATAAGACTTTTCTGCTCTTTTTAGTCTTCTTTGGAATCTTTCTTGTCTATGTTTAAGGGCCATTAAATCCCAAATCGCTAAAGCCTCATACTGAGCTGGCTCCGGAGGTGATTTTTGTGTACTTAACATCCACCTTAAGTTCTCTAGCACCTTCGGGTTGAACGTCCCATGTTCTGGGAACGCTAAACATCCCTCTTTCTCTGTTAACTTGCGCCACTGTTTCATCCACAAACAAGGTGCGACACCTTTTTCCTCCATAACCATGTAGGCTGGAGTACCTTCAGGAGGTGTAGGCTCCCCTTCAGTCGCCATAATGTATACATCTCTTTACAGAGCACTCTTAAAAGCTTTGACAAAATTCATCTTTGTTTTTTTTTTCTCTTATTTGTATTTTAATCATAAAGTGACTTTAATTCCCAGGACGCTCTTCACCCACCTTTCTCAACCTATTGCCTCTCACGGACGGCAGCCAATCCGTGGGCGACCCCTCCAGATAACTGACCTATCTCAGTGCGGCACCACTGACGTCACAATCACACACTGCAGCTGACAAAGTCTTGCGGCTCGTCGGCCCCTCACTGAATTCACACAAACTAATGCAAAATTTACTGCGAGCACCTTTAACAACAACACAAATCTGCCGGTTTACTACAGGAAGGGTAATACATTCGCTTCAGAACTTTACAGAGATTTCACTTGAAGCCTCAGCCGCTACTCTCTCTTTCTCAGTCCCCGCATACGCAAGCAGAATTCGACCCGCAAATCCTACTCTCGACTTCTCAATGGTTTGTTCTAGTGCACTTTAGAACTTGCCAAATCTCCATCGAAGGTTTCACACATACAACTTGACTCAAACTCAACTTGTCAACCACGCCCGATTGACCTATTAAACCTCACAGATTACAACATAAAACCAAGTGTCTCCTACACTTGTCAATATACTACGGAGTCTTAGACCACGACGGGTCCGTACAAAACAAACAACCACGTGGATAATTTTGAGCACAAAACACCACACTCATATGAAGTACGCCGACTTCCCTTCTCTCATACTGCGGAGTACGCCCACTCCTTCTAAAACAACATTTACCTGACCTAAATACACACAGTTTTCACAATCACCTGCAAAAAGGCATAAGCTGAGCAAGCGCAAAACCCTATACCACACACATAATGATGCCAATAACATTGCCAACTTCACTTAGGCAGGCTCCGAGATCCCGGGAAAGTCATGGTGAATTTAGAAACACATCATACCTCCAATTTGCATTATCTCAGGAAAACAATTTAAACAATGATTCTCTGTCCTAGGGCCCCAAAGGGCCAAACCGTCGCTCTGCTACCAGAACTGTTAACGCGTCCCTTTATGTTAATTTATTACACGTTAGGACTCGTTTTTGGCCAATGAATCTTTTGACCCGGTTGAGAGACACCGTAGGACGAGATAGCTGATCAATATATCAATCAATATATCAATAATGTCATCAATATTTAACACAACAATACATTTCACTTTAGTCAAAGTCATTAATCAATTTAACAATGCTACCATGACCTTTCAGCCATGAATAACCATACCAATTTAATATAATTTTTTTAATTGTATTCCCTATTGGTTACAATCTACGAGCAAAAGAGTTAACCTCAAAACCAAGAAGCATAATAGCATAGTCATGATATGGCAGCTGTGATAAGATTTCATTAATGCGTGAATTACAAACATCAGAACATAACACAGCGTAAACATAAATCAAGAATAGCAGAGTGTCAAATATGCGTCACTTCAACATAGCACAATGTAAGTCGTTTGTCTATTTGTGTCAGTTTTGGTAAACCCCTGTCCTAACCACTAATTAGCATTCGCATGTTGGGCTTCATGCAAAACAATTTAGAACATCAATTTGGAAAACATCTTGCTATGGTCTCTGTCAAAACAAGCAGTTGGTACCTAGAAAGGAAAAGCAAACAGACAAATTACAAATGCATTGTCATAATTACCCTCCAAAGTTTAGGTCAGCACGCAGGATTAGTCTTCGTCTTCAGGACATCAGTCAATTCGCCATCAGTCAGGACTCAACTAAAGGGCATAAGGGGCACTTCCCTCATAAGGAGGAAAAGTGTAAGTAGGCAGTCTATGGGTGAGGATGGTTTTAATAAGTCTCAAGTCGCCAATCAGAGTGACAACGTTTCTGGATAAAATCAATAGCATTCCCTAACTCGCTCTCTTGACCTCTCTGTAAGATGGGTTTTTATCCCTTTTTCGTAGTACATTCCCCCAAAATTCTATTGGTCAATTGCTATACCCCACTACCTTTAACCTATTAAATTTGACATTAGGTAATCCCAATTCTTCACCCCATATTGTTTTACAAGTTTTTGATTGGTCTTTGTAATTGACGTCTTCAGAGGTGGCACATCCGGCGTTACTTCATCTCTTGGTAACTCTTTGTACATCTTTTGGTCAGCAGTTCTTTGTCGTCCCCGGTTTGAATGACCTTGTACATTACATTAATCTACACTTGTTTCAATATTTGATAACATTTATTCCAGAGCACCGAAGATGTGCCTGGGAACGGATTTAACTTGGTTACATTCATCTTCCAAGCTTGAAGAAAAAGAACATTGCAGGGTCATGGCCCCTTGTGAGTCAGCACACTGAAAAACAGAAAAATACATTTAATATGAGAACCGAGCAACTAAGCTGCAGCTCACGCTAATTTAAGGCCTATGAGGACTTTCAAAACAGATTCAGTAATGCAAATGTTAATATAAGCTTATTTGAACAAAACATAAACATTTTATTCCTTATTATTAGTTTGCGTATACATTGGTGGCCACTTATCGTGGTCACAATTCAAGTGCACGTTTAAGCAAAAATTGCTATTATTATAATTTCTATGCGGCATCATTACACATTAATATATGAACGTTTCATGTTAATATGGATTATATAAGCTACACTCTCTCAGGGTCCCATTTAGTTTTAATGGGAATCAGGAGTTTAGCTTAGCCTTCTGGTTTGCAGGTCTGTGCCCTGTCATCTAGTGACTTTTAACCTACTTATCCTGCTCTGTCTTAGCCCATTTATTTTATTATTTCTTTTAAGACTGCTGCCTTTGTTGAGAGTTAGAGCAATTTTTTGATTTGCGTTATCAGTGCCACTCTATGAAGGTGTCACTATCAGCATCAAAACCAAGTGATGCGCATAAGTATTCACATCATGCCCCTTTCCCACTTACGTGTGACAGGAACATAATGTACCTTTGGTGGAAATTGTTTACATAATTGCTGCCACAAGCCTGCCCCCTTATCTATTGGTTTGGAACATACCTTTGTCAGGGGTCCTACAAGATCTCTATAAATACATCTCACAGAGACAAGATTATCAGAGGGATTCCTACTGGGATACCATCGAGGCCATTTAAGCTGCCCATCGCTTTGATGCAGACCCAGCCTCTGGGTCACCACCGAGTCAGAGGGTTGAGGGATACTTCTCATGGACCTTGTACTGGCAGATTAGGTTTATCAAACCTAGATGTTGTTAGGTTAGAGATTAGGTTCTCCATGCTAGGGTTTTAGGAATTTTACATTTCATGTTTATTGCAAGATGGTGGGGGTCTTTGTATTTACAACTCTCATCTTTACAATTCTGCTTCTTGCATTGTTCATTATCCTAATCATTGCAGCTCGTGCATTTTATCTTAGAGTGCAGCTTTTGTAATAAAACTTTCCTGCATCTCCTTTTTTGCCTGTGTGTGACTGAGACTTATTACTAACGTGAGAAAAGGGTAACTTCTGTTCCACCATGACTCCCTGAGAAGTCACATTCTATAATCCATGTGTAAAGGCTGCCAGAAATCATCTTTTACTGTTTGGAGTTTTTGGTGAGGTACTGTTTGTGAGCTGGGAGGGATGGGCTGAAAATTGCGACTTGTTGTAGCATCGGTCTAGTCACCTACAAACAAAAGTGCTGTCATCCCTAAACCAGCAGTTTAAACAAGGAAGGAGAGTCCAACTATGACAGAAGTAAAAAAAATAAAAAGGCAAATGTTCATTTCTGCCAGGCATATTCAAGCGTATTGTCCACAATGTTGAAAATACAGAGGAATACACATGGAGGAATAAGAACACATGTCAAGGGGATTATTTATTTTGAAATACAAAAAAGTCAGAAGACTTCGGAAATGATATGGAGAAAAATAAGAGTGTGCAGATTTCAAGATTATAAACGTTTTGCAACAGAGATTCCTGTAAATGGTAGGGACAGCCATTCGGTGTATAGAAGAAACTAAAGAACGTTTCATAACAAACAAGGCATCGGTGAACTCTGAGGTAAATAGGCTCACTCATTAACATCTGGAAAACAGTGAGACGAAAAAAGTGCAAAATAGTTGAGAAGTTCCTAATCCTTTCGCTTCCAATATCCATAAATCTGTCAGTTACACCCTTAAGGAAATCTTTGCCAATTAGGCGTGTGGGTGCAATATCACTCATGTTTAAGGAAATGCGTTCTTGGTTCAAAGACAAAGCATGAAACCTTCAACACATCATATTGCAGGCTCATCTGAAGACTTGCAATAGGAAAATTGGTATATGGATGATCTCATAAGTAAGAGGTCATGACATGAGATAGAAAACGAGAGGGAGACAGGCGCAGATATTTACAGAGATAGGTAGGCAGAAAAATCAGCCAGAAAACGAAAGATTTATGGTAGAGACAGAGCGAGCACGAGGCAGAGAGATGATATAATCTCATCTGGATGTCAGTGTGTATTAAATGTTTGCAACTAATTAACAGTTTAAATATTTAGAAAGGGCACATCACAATAAGGAAACATGAGAATCCGGACACGCCTGTATGGGAGAGGTCCTCTGAACTATAGGAGCCAGCATTTCTGTCTCCTTGCTAGAGTTGCTGTTGCTAATAATGATGCATGAGCTTTGGTAACATCTATATTTTCGCCCCAATTAAATGTATCTTACTGTTTTTTTCTTTTTACTGAGGACTCTTGTAAATTAGAGGTGACTGGTGAGGATTTTAATCTTTATAAAAATGAAGATCCTGTCTTCACCTTTAATAATGATCATGTGCTGAGGTTATCAAGAAATCTAAACAAGATGACTCCCAGGCCCAAAGGGCTTGCCTGCAGCTCTTTTCAAGTCAGATGCAACCATATGGGTAAAAGGCTTGACTCTATTGTACAAAAACTGCCTTCTTCTGATCATTGGAGAGGAATTGCATCAATGGAGTGGTATTGGATCCATCTTTTAAAGACCGGTCATCCAGGGACTGTAGGATAGTGTAGGCTAATCCCCTCGATAGAGATAGAGGCAAACATTTTTGTATCATTCTCACTGAAGGATTTGCAATCATGGGAAGATCAGTCAATTCTCATCCCAATGAATCAGACGGGTTTTCAACATGGGTGTGGTGCATGGTCAAACTTGATTGCTTTAGTGCAGGAGGCTGGCCTGGTTTGTAGTGGGTACCTAAGGTAATTACATCTTTTATCAGGTCCAGTAATCCGTTATTAGTGAAATGTAGGCAATGTTCAAGCAGCTTAGGCTGTTTAGAGGTAGCTGTAGCAAAGCAGCTTAGGCTGAGCTAGGAGACATGCAAAGCTCCTGCAATAGCACAATAGTTACACAATACGTATACACAATAATAGACAATACTCAGTGTTACCAAAAATAAATGTAGGGCTGCTGCACTAATGTTTCTCTGGGAGGTCTAGAGGGTTGCTCCAAACTTATTAAAACTGTGCAATTTTGTTTTTTTGGTTCCACAGAGAGGTACTTTTACCTCTGGGAGTCCAGCTGTGGTAGCTAAGGGCTCCTTTGGTACAGGTTCCACCCGAGGAGAAGTTTCTCCCACCACAGGAATAGTATCCTTAGTGGTAAGGTGGGGAAGGGATACTTTGATACCCTTTTTACCTGTTGGTGGAGAGAGATCCTGAGATTTCAGGCCTTTTTCTCTCCTTTGCTTTTTCATTTCACCAGAAATGAGAGGAAGCAATTGCTCAGGGATATCCAGCATGGATGCAGGGACCCTAAACTCTACCTCAGCCCAACCTGAGGCCTCTAGGTCATTCCCTAAGAGACAGTCTACAGGTGATCTAGGTGATACCACCACCTGCTTTGGGCTAGTAACTTCACCCCAACTAAGTTGTACTACAGCTAAGGGGGGAGACTAAGTGGAGTTCTTAACATCAGTGACCTGGTACTTCTGTCCAAGGAGCTGTTGTGCAGGTGACACCAAGTTTTCAGTCACCAAAGTAATAATGGCACCTGTGCCCCCGTAGGCTTGGGCCTCAACACCATTTATTAAAATTGACTGCTTGTACTTGTCAATGTTAAGGGGACAAGCAGCCAAGGTGGCAAGACCAATGCCACCTGGTGTGACAGAAACTGTCTTAGGATTGTTTACCCCAGTTTCTATGATGGGCCCAGAAGTGAACCTAACTACACTCTCTGTTTGAATATTAGCAGTAGTCCCACCACTATTACCACTACTGCTAGGGGCACTAGAGCTTGATGTATTAGTGGTGGTAGGCTCAGGGGCTTTACCTGGGCATGACGTATCCACTGGCCTATGGCCTTTAACTCTGCACACAGAGCACAAAGGCTTTTTATTGTGTGCAGAGTGAGAAGAAGAGGAAGATGATTTATCCCCACCCCCAAAGGAGTGTTTTGGACCTGAAGAAGGATCTTTGTGCTTACTTTTATCCCCATGCTTGTCCTGAGATTTTTCACCATCTTTCTTTGTGTTGTCCTTGTCACCCCTGTATGAGCCTTTCTGCTCACTCTTGTTCTGACCCATTTGTCTGCCTTCTTTCACAATTCTTGGGGAGAGGTCAGATCTGAGTCCACAAGATATTGGTGCAACAAATTAGACACACAGGGGGTCATTCTGACCCTGGCGGTCAGTGTTAAAGCGGCGGCCAACACGCCATCAGGCTGGCGGTCCAAAAAATGGAATTCTGACCCTGGCGGGAACCGCCAACACAGGCTGCCGCTTTAAGACTCCGACCGCCACGGTGGCACAAACAAACAGCGCGGCGGTCACCGCCAACAGCCAGGCGGCAGACAATGTACCGCCCACCCTATCACAACTCACCAATCCGCCACCTTTTCCGGGGCGGGAGCCCCGCCGATAAAAACACGGCGGAAACAGACATTTCCAATGGAAAACGCTCACCTCGACACACTCCACGCGGAATCGGGACAGCATGGAACCGGAACTCCACATCCTCCCAGCCATTGCCTTCCTGCTCTTCTTCCAGGATCACGAACGTCGCCGCAGACGACAACGGTGAGTACTGCACCTACGACACAGGGGAGATGGGAGGAGGAAAGGTTACGGGCACACACATACGCCACACACCCACCCCCACCCTCACCCCCACCGAAATACCTACACACCAATGCAGATTGAAAAGTCACAGTGACACCCCCAAACCCCCAAAACAAAAATGCAAAGACAAAAGGCAATGACTGTAAAAATAGAACTATGTTATATCAATAATTAAGTATAGCGAACTTACCAATATATAAAGAATTAATACACATCTAGAACTATAAAAATACAAGTAGCAAAAGTCCGGCACAGTTTTGCAAAGTCCAAATGTCCGTGGGCCAATGTGCAGCAACACATGGGCAAAGCCCACACACGAGATCGAGTCCATTGGAGAGAACACTGCTGGGGCATCACAAAAATAAAATACTGGCACCTCAGGGGGAAGGGAAGGGGGGGCACCTCAGCCACATGAGTCCACGACGCCAGATCCACGAAGGGCCTCCATGCCCACTGTGCCATCCTGGGGAGTGCAAAGCCACAGTCTCTCAAGTCTCTACAGTGGGTGGGTTGGCCACTGTGCCATCCTGGGGAGTGCAAAGCCACAGTCTCTCAAGTCTCTACAGTGGGTGGGTTGCCCACTGTGCCATCCTGGGGGGTGCAAAGCCAGAGTCCATCAGGTGGATTACAGAGTCCACTGGTCATGGAGGAGGCATGGTGGGCAGAGTGCCTCGTGAAGCCCTGCCCGCCACAGAACCGGGCCTGCCAATGGGCCAGCGGTGCTTGACAGGAGGGCCCAGCGGAGCGGCGCTTGAGATGAGGGCCCAGCGGAGCGGTGCTTGACAGGAGGGCCCAGCGGAGCGGTGCTTGACAGGAGGGCCCAGCGGAGCGGCGCTTGAGATGAGGGCCAAGCGGAGCGGTGCTTGGCAGGAGGGCCCAGCGGAGCGGTGCTTGAGATGAGGGCCCAGCGGAGCGGTGCTTGACAGGAGGGCCCAGCGGAGCGGTGCTTGAGATGAGGGCCCAGCGGAGCGGTGCTTGAGATGAGGGCCCAGCGGAGCGGTGCTTGACAGGAGGGCCCAGCGGAGCGGTGCTTGAGATGAGGGCCCAGCAGAGCGGTGCTTGACAGGAGGGCCCAGCGGAGCGGTGCTTGACAGGAGGGCCCAGCGGAGCGGTGCTTGACAGGAGGGCCCTGTTCAGCGGTGCTTCTCACGGCAGGGCCCTGTTCAGCAGTGCTTCTCACGGCGGGGCCCTGTTCAGCGGTGCTTCTCACGGCGGGGCCCTGTTCAGCGGTGCTTCTCACGGCGGGGCCCTGTTCAGCGGTGCCCTTCACGGCGGGGCCCTGTTCAGTGGTGCTTCTCACGGCGGGGCCCTGTTCAGTGGTGCCCTTCACGGCGGGGCCCTGTTCAGCGGTGCCCTTCACGGGGGGCTTGTTCAGCGGTGCTTCTCACGGCGGGCCCTGTTCAGCGGTGCTTCTCACGGCGGGGCCCTGTTCAGCGGTGCCCTTCACGGCGGGGACCTGTTCAGCGGTGCCTGTCTTGGCGGGGCCCTGTTCAGCGGTGCCTGTCTTGTGTTTTGAGTGAACCACACCTGGCCAATACTTCCTGCTCAGTCAGCATCGGACCTTTCCGTTGCGGGGCCCTCCTGGGATGGAGTCCTGGGGCCCTGGGTCTCCTCCGATACCCCCGGAATGGGGCTGGTGGGGCCCTCATGGTCAGGTCGGCTGCTCCCTGCCTTTTGCGCTTTGCTGCCCTTGCCCTCCTTGGCAGACTCTCCGTGGCCCTTGGCTCCCTTACCCGATGTGGCAGGTGACGGTGCAAGGCTACCCTCCTTGGGGGCAGGCGTATCAGGCCTGTCGTGCCTGCCCTTCAGTTTTTTGCTCCTCTTCCCAGGGGGGGGGCTGGCTGTGCCTTTGCTGCTATCCCATGTCCCTGCACAAGGAAAGGGCGGACTCCAAAAACCAGCCACGACGTTCTTGGGAGTTGCTGGGCTGGTGGTGGCTGAGGTGTTTTTGGAACTCTTACGAGATGGAGGGGGTGGGTCAGGTGAGGAAAAGAGGTCCAGTTTATAGAGGATTAGTTTTTTAGGAGCCATGGGAAGGGTAGCTGGAGTGGGTATGGGAGTGGAGGAAGAGGATGTGGTTGTAGGAGAGTCAAGTCTGGTGTCTTTGGGTGCAGGTGCTTGGGCTGGAGGCTGACGTGAGGTGGATGGCTGTTGGTTGGGTGCCTGCCTGCGTTTGTGTGGTTTGGAAGCGGGGGTGACAGACACACTGGGAGAGGACACAGGGGACGTGTACATGGCAGTGGGGGTGGTGACTGCACGTGTGCGGACTGGTGTGGAGGGTGTGCTGGTGATGGGTGTACTGGCTGATGGTGGTGTGCATGCAGGTGTGAGTGTAGACATCACAGTGAGGTAGGAGGGAGACGAGGAGGTGGGGGACACAGAGGAGGTAGTGGCTGTTGGCATGTCTGCACCTGTATGTTGCTTGTGTGAATGCTTGTGTGTTCTGTGGTGCTTATGTCTGGATGAGCTTCCCTTGGGTGTTGAGGTGTGTGCAGGCTGGTCTGTAGGTGTGGATGGGATAGGCAGAGGAACAGGGGAGTGGGACTGGGTGGAGGGAGTTAGAAGAGGGAGGCTGGAGACAGGGACAATCGCTGCTGTCAGTGCTGAGGCCAGAGCGTTGAACGATCGCTGATAGGCAGCCTGACCCGAATAAAGGCCCTCCAGTTATGCATTGCTTTGATGCACCTCCCTCTCCACACCCTGGATGGCATTCAAAAGGGTAGACTGCCCAACAATGATGGTCCTCAGGAGGTAAATGACCTCCTCACTGAGGGCAGCAGGGGTGACTGGGGCAGGGCCTGAGGTGCCTGGGGCGAAGGAGATGGCTGCCTTCCTGGCCGTGCGGGCACGGGCCGAAGGCCGAGGGGCTGCTGGGAGGGCGGAGCTGGTGCGCTGGGTGGCGGCTGTACCTGTAGTATCGGTGGGCACGGATGTTGCCGCCACCGCAAGGGAGCTCCCATCCGAGGACGTGTCGGTGTCACTGACGTCTGCACGGGTCCCCGTGGTGGAGCCCCCCTCGCCCTCCGTCTCACTGGTCATGTCGGAGTCCGTTGCATGGCCCTCCAGGGCCATGTGAGATGCAGCTCTCTCCTGCGCCAATGCCACTTCTCCTCCGCCTGATGATGCTAATGCACACATTCACAGAAAAACAAAGAAAATGGGGGGGGGATGGAGAAATAAAGACAAGTTGAGTGCATGCATTGGGGACACCGTTGGCAGAGAGGACAGACACAGAAGCCCCCTGCACTACGCTGCACACTTGGGGTACACTACTCATTCCCTGGGACATGCCCTACAAGCCTATGGGCGACAACTGCCCACACAGAATACACAGGTCCATGAATAGCGTTACTAGGCACCCTACAGAGGTGGGGGGCGGGGGCACAGGACCATACCTCACGGAGGGGCCTAGCCTACAGAAATCGCCCTGGCCTAGGGATACCCACAGCCTTCCTCCCCCACCCAGGCACCTCCACTGCGCGGAAATTTAGCTGAATGTGCTGGTACTCACCCCCTTGTGTCTGCTGTGATGTCCTCAAGCGCCCATCTAAATCGGGGTAGGCCACCGCCAGGATCCGGGACATCAGGGGGGTCAAGGTACGACTGGCACCCCTCCTAGGTTGGGAGGCCATCCCCAGCAGAGCCTCGGCAGTCTTCCTGCTCCCGCGGTGGATGTCCTCCCACCTCTTGCGGCAGTGGGTGCCCCGTCTGTTGTGGACCCCCAGGGCCCGGACGTCCTTGGCAATGGCACGCCAAATATCGATCTTTGATGGGCGCTGACCTATGTGACATGTACGGGGGGGAAAAGAAACATCATCACTTTTCTGCATGCTCGATGTGAGTGGCCCCCCTTCCCCAAACTTGCCAGGTGGCACATGCTCTCATCTGTCGTGCCATGCATTCGTAATTCGCTCCCCTCCCCTCCATCGTACATCCACCCCACTAATCACAGGCATTGGCCACTATGCATTGGCCCCCGTGTACTCACCTGTTGGTCTGGAGGACCGTAGAGTAGCGCATACTGGGGGAGGACCCCGTCCACGAGCTTCTCCAACTCTTCGGAACTGAAGGCGGGGGCCCTTTCCCCAGTCGCAGCAGCCATTGTCACTTCCAGACCGAGGTCACAGCAGCACTTGCAGTATAGGTCCTCTCCTGTGGATGGTCAGGTCTTGTGTGATTAAGCAGAGAGAAAATGGCGGTCACGCCCGCGGCGGTGCGTACCACGGCGGTGAGTACCGCGACCACTGGCGCACATCGTCATTGGCTCCTGAAACCCATAGGGTTCAATGTTAACCAATGCTGCTTTGCGCCGCGGTCTTCGACCGCCTACCGCCACGGCGTGCCACGCCAGCGCAATGACCTCACTTCACATTGTCACACTTCACAGGTCAGGCAGCCGCCATTTCAAGGGCCCACATGGCTTAATTCCTACTGCGTCACACATGGCTAGGCCTTGCATCGACACTCATACAAGCTATTCAATCCAGAGAGATTTGTGTACTGTGCAGGCTGTGGGAACTTACCTGTGGGTTGATTGACTCTGTGCTCCATGTTGTCCTTCCTAAGCACCGTCCGCTGGGACTTGCGAGGAGACGGAGGAATGTTCCCGTGTACAGACCGCTGGTGGACCTGTCGACAATGGAAGAACGACATGTCATACTCACCTACAGACTCAACAGTGCCACTATACAGGAACTGTGTGCCTAGCTGGAGCCAGACCTGATGTCACCCATTCGCCAACCCACAGGGATTCCGCCTCTAGTGCAGGTGCTGTCAGTACTCCATTTTTTGGCTAGTGGATCATTTCAAACTACAGTGGCCATTTCATCTGGGATGTCTCAGCCTATGTTTTCAAGGGTGTTGTCCAGAGTGTTGTCTGCCCTGATGAAATACATGCGGAGATACATCATTTTCCCTGAGGTGGGTGACTTGCCTACAGTGAAGGGTGATTTCTATGCCCTTGGACACATTCCCAATATCATTGGTGCCATTGATGGTACCCATGTGGCTTTGATCCCCCCAAAAGACAATGAACAGGTGTACAGGAACCAAAAAAGTTATCATTCCATGAATGTCCAGGTGGTCTGTTTGGCTGACCAGTACATCTCCCATGTAAATGCCAAGTTCCCAGGGTCAGTGCATGACGCGTACGTCATGCGAAATAGCAGCATCCCTTATGTGATGGAACAGCTACAGAGACAGCGTGTGTGGCTAATTGGTGACTCTGGTTACCCCAACCTGCCTTGGCTATTGACCCCAGTGAGGAATCCCAGGACAAGGGCAGAGGAACGGTACAATGAGGCCCATGGGCGAACTGGAAGGATTATAGAAAGAACCTTCGGCCTCCTGAAGGCCAGGTTTAGGTGCCTGCATATGACAGGTGGATCCTTAATGTACTCACCAAAGAAGGTGTGTCATATCATCGTGGCCTGCTGCATGCTTCACAGCCTGGCTTTGCGACGCCAGGTGCCTTTCCTGCAGGAGGATGGTCCAGATGGTGGTGTTGTGGCCGCTTTGGAGCCTGCGGAGAGTGAAGAGGAGGAAGACGAAGAGGACGACACAGACAACAGGAACAGAGTGATACTGCAGTATTTCCAATAACACACAGGTAAGAATCTACTCCTGCATTTTATTATATCTGTAACAGTACTGGCTCTCTACTGTCTGACCTTTCACCCCAATGTATGGTAACTTAGTTGTGAATTTGCCTTCCTATTTCAGTGATGTGGTCCCCACGGAGTGCCCTCTGGTTTATTTCCCCATGGACTACCGCTGTGTGACACTGGTATGTTGTCATCACAATGTATTTGGACATTTTTGGTTGGTTATATCGAATACATTTGGTTTAAAAAAATAAATAGCAGACTCCAGATGGTTTTTGTGCAATAATTGTGTTTATTGAAGTGCAATAATTGGTGTATAGTTCAAAAAGGGTGATGGGTGATGCTGGAGGCATGTCCATGGCAGAGTCCAGACTCACGTTCGCACAGGTGCATTGTCCATATGCCTGTGGAAGGTGGAGCAGGGGCAGTTCAAGGTTGGACAGGGTGAACAAGTGGGACAGTGGGATGACATCCGGGGGGATCCGTGCATGGCGGGGGTCTTGACATCCTACTCTGCCTTCTTCCTTGATCTCAGGCCTTTCTTGCGGGGTGGTTCATGTTCTGCAGGGGGTGGGGTCCGGGTGGGCCGTTGCTGTTGTGTCGGGCCTCCTGACCACTAGCGCCGGCAGAGGTGGTGGGCTGTTCTTCCTCCATGCTAGTGGCAGGGGCCTTTTGGGGGGCCACATGGTCCCGCAATGTGGTGACAATCTGGTTGAGTGCCACCACGATTGTACCCATTGCGGAACTGATGCTGCGCAGTTCTTCCCGGAACCCCATGTACTGGCCCTCCTGCATGGCCTGGATCTCCTGGAACCTGGCCAGGACCGTCGCCATCGTCTCTTGGGAGTGGTGGTACGCTCCCATGATGGTGGTGAGGGCCTCTTGGACAGTGGGTTCCCTAGGCCTGTCCTCCCTCTGTCGCACAGCAGCCCTCCTAGTTCCCCTTTGTTCCTGGGCCTCTGTCCCCTGGACGGTGTGCCCATTACCACTGCCCCCAGGTCCCTGTTGTTGTTGGGGTGGTGGGTTGCCCTGGGTGCCCTGTAGTGGTAGACACACCGCTGCTTGACCTTTCCTGGAGACAGAGGCATGGGCCCGCTGGGTGGGTGCTGTGCTGGGGTTTCCAGAGGGGGGTAGGTCTGCTGGGGCCTGTGGCTGCCTGAGGGGAACCGACTGTCTAGAGGTCCCCGATGGTCCGGGCTGGTCATCAGGTTCTAGGTCGACAGAGCTGCTGTCATCACTGGGGGCCTGTTCTGGGGGTGGGATGGACATTTCTGGACCCTCCGGGCCGGTGTCTTGGCGTTCGGGCCCTGCAGGGGTAAAAGAGTATGGTTATTGCTTCTGTGTGTGCCATGGCGTGCGAATTGTGGGTGCCCTTGTCCCCCAGTGCTGGCATTCCCTTGTGGGAGGAGTTGTGAGGGTGGTTTGGGGGGGATGGGTATGTGCAGTGGTCATGCTTAGGTGATGGGTGTCCATGGTTTGTGTTGGCATTCAGGGGTTGGTGTTGGTTTGGGTGGGTTGTGCTGGTGAGACATTAGCAGGGAGGATATGTGCTGGGGGGTTGGGGGTGAGGGTGGGGGTGTGGGTTGGCATGCTGGTGGTTGGGGGGGGTGAAGTAGTTGAGATTAGACTTACAAGAGTCCATTGCTCCGCCTACTCCAGCGAGGCCCTCAGGATGCAGGATGTTCAAGACCTCTTGCTCCCATGCTGTGAATTCGGGTGGAGTGGGTGGGGGTCCGCCGCCAGTCTTCTGCACAGCAATGTTGTGTCTTGACACCATCGCCCGCACCTTCCCCCGTAGGTCGTTCCAGCGCTTTCGGATGTCTTCCCGATTTCTGGGATGCTGTCCCACAGCGTTGACCCTGTCGACGATCCTTTGCCATAGCTCCGCCTTCCTGGCTATTGTGGTGTGCTGCACCTGTGTGCCGAAGAGCTGGGGCTCTACCCTAATTATTTCCTCCACCATGACCCTGAGTTCTTGGTCCGAGAACCTGGGGTGTCTTTGGGGTGCCATGGGGTGGTGTGGATAAGGTGTGGGGTGGTGTTTGTGGTGATGAGTGTAGTGGTGTGTGGTGTTTTGTGCGTAGATGTAGTGTGGGGGATGATGTTGGGTTCCTGTGTGTGTTGTGGTTTGCGTTCCCTGTGCTCTCTCTCTGTGTATTGCGCCTTGTCTCTGAATTTCGATTTGTGGGGGTTTGTGGGTGATGTGGGTGTGTGTTTTATATCGTATTGATTGTGTGGGGGTGGTGTTTGTATAGGTATCAGGTGTGTGTATTTTGAATTATCCAATGTGGCTGTGTTTTGTACAGGTGTGTGTATTTTGACGCGGCGGTGTGTACCGCCAATGGGATACCGCGGTTGAAAGACCGCCGCGTGGATTGGTGGGTCGTAATGGCATGGGCGTATTTCTGTTGGCGTGACGGTGGAGGTTTGGTCATCTCCAGTTTATCGCTGACCGCTGATGTGGCGGCCTTCAGTGGAGGTTGGGTTTTTGGCGGTTTGGCAGTTGTGGGTCAGAATGACCGTGGCGGGTTACTGCGGCCGCGGCGGTGTTATGGCGGTCTTCTGACCGGCGGTAACTGCCTTTTACCGCCAGGGTCAGAATGACCCCCACAATCTTTAAGAATATGCTCTCTCAAAATCAGATTGTATTAGCTTTCATAGTCAGTCACCTTACTGCTGTTTAACAAATCTTCTAAAGCCTTCATTGAACAGTCTAAAAAGTCTATCCAATCCTGTTAAGACCCTTTTCTGGTTTCTCTGAACTTGATTCCATGTTGTTCAGTGGTAAACCCCAATCCATCAAAGAGTGCACTTTTCAGAACATGGTAGTTGTCTGAGTCATCTTCCCTGACAATAAGGAGTTTCTCTCTTCCCCTTGCCAGTGAAAGATAACCACAAGATAGCAGCCCACTATTCTTGAGGGACCCTCTGAACTTTACAGGCCCTCTCAAGTGCAGCAAACCACTTGTAAATGTCATCCCCATCCTTGTAAGAAGGGACAACCTCATGCAGGTTTCTGGAATCGAATGTATGTTCTCTAACTCTTGTGTGATTAAGCAGAGAGAAAATGGCGGTCACGCCCGCGGCGGTGCGTACCACGGCGGTGAGTACCGCGACCACTGGCGCACATCGTCATTGGCTCCTGAAACCCATAGGGTTCAATGTTAACCAATGCTGCTTTGCGCCGCGGTCTTCGACCGCCTACCGCCACGGCGTGCCACGCCAGCGCAATGACCTCACTTCACATTGTCACACTTCACAGGTCAGGCAGCCGCCATTTCAAGGGCCCACATGGCTTAATTCCTACTGCGTCACACATGGCTAGGCCTTGCATCGACACTCATACAAGCTATTCAATCCAGAGAGATTTGTGTACTGTGCAGGCTGTGGGAACTTACCTGTGGGTTGATTGACTCTGTGCTCCATGTTGTCCTTCCTAAGCACCGTCCGCTGGGACTTGCGAGGAGACGGAGGAATGTTCCCGTGTACAGACCGCTGGTGGACCTGTCGACAATGGAAGAACGACATGTCATACTCACCTACAGACTCAACAGTGCCACTATACAGGAACTGTGTGCCTAGCTGGAGCCAGACCTGATGTCACCCATTCGCCAACCCACAGGGATTCCGCCTCTAGTGCAGGTGCTGTCAGTACTCCATTTTTTGGCTAGTGGATCATTTCAAACTACAGTGGCCATTTCATCTGGGATGTCTCAGCCTATGTTTTCAAGGGTGTTGTCCAGAGTGTTGTCTGCCCTGATGAAATACATGCGGAGATACATCATTTTCCCTGAGGTGGGTGACTTGCCTACAGTGAAGGGTGATTTCTATGCCCTTGCACACATTCCCAATATCATTGGTGCCATTGATGGTACCCATGTGGCTTTGATCCCCCCAAAAGACAATGAACAGGTGTACAGGAACCAAAAAAGTTATCATTCCATGAATGTCCAGGTGGTCTGTTTGGCTGACCAGTACATCTCCCATGTAAATGCCAAGTTCCCAGGGTCAGTGCATGACGCGTACGTCATGCGAAATAGCAGCATCCCTTATGTGATGGAACAGCTACAGAGACAGCGTGTGTGGCTAATTGGTGACTCTGGTTACCCCAACCTGCCTTGGCTATTGACCCCAGTGAGGAATCCCAGGACAAGGGCAGAGGAACGGTACAATGAGGCCCATGGGCGAACTGGAAGGATTATAGAAAGAACCTTCGGCCTCCTGAAGGCCAGGTTTAGGTGCCTGCATATGACAGGTGGATCCTTAATGTACTCACCAAAGAAGGTGTGTCATATCATCGTGGCCTGCTGCATGCTTCACAGCCTGGCTTTGCGACGCCAGGTGCCTTTCCTGCAGGAGGATGGTCCAGATGGTGGTGTTGTGGCCGCTTTGGAGCCTGCGGAGAGTGAAGAGGAGGAAGACGAAGAGGACGACACAGACAACAGGAACAGAGTGATACTGCAGTATTTCCAATAACACACAGGTAAGAATCTACTCCTGCATTTGATTATATCTGTAACAGTACTGGCTCTCTACTGTCTGACCTTTCACCCCAATGTATGGTAACTTAGTTGTGAATTTGCCTTCCTATTTCAGTGATGTGGTCCCCACGGAGTGCCCTCTGGTTTATTTCCCCATGGACTACCGCTGTGTGACACTGGTATGTTGTCATCACAATGTATTTGGACATTTTTGGTTGGTTATATCGAATACATTTGGTTTAAAAAAATAAATAGCAGACTCCAGATGGTTTTTGTGCAATAATTGTGTTTATTGAAGTGCAATAATTGGTGTATAGTTCAAAAAGGGTGATGGGTGATGCTGGAGGCATGTCCATGGCAGAGTCCAGACTCACGTTCGCACAGGTGCATTGTCCATATGCCTGTGGAAGGTGGAGCAGGGGCAGTTCAAGGTTGGACAGGGTGAACAAGTGGGACAGTGGGATGACATCCGGGGGGATCCGTGCATGGCGGGGGTCTTGACATCCTACTCTGTCTTCTTCCTTGATCTCAGGCCTTTCTTGCGGGGTGGTTCATGTTCTGCAGGGGGTGGGGTCCGGGTGGGCCGTTGCTGTTGTGTCGGGCCTCCTGACCACTAGCGCCGGCAGAGGTGGTGGGCTGTTCTTCCTCCATGCTAGTGGCAGGGGCCTTTTGGGGGGCCACATGGTCCCGCAATGTGGTGACAATCTGGTTGAGTGCCACCACGATTGTACCCATTGCGGAACTGATGCTGCGCAGTTCTTCCCGGAACCCCATGTACTGGCCCTCCTGCATGGCCTGGATCTCCTGGAACCTGGCCAGGACCGTCGCCATCGTCTCTTGGGAGTGGTGGTACGCTCCCATGATGGTGGTGAGGGCCTCTTGGACAGTGGGTTCCCTAGGCCTGTCCTCCCTCTGTCGCACAGCAGCCCTCCTAGTTCCCCTTTGTTCCTGGGCCTCTGTCCCCTGGACGGTGTGCCCATTACCACTGCCCCCAGGTCCCTGTTGTTGTTGGGGTGGTGGGTTGCCCTGGGTGCCCTGTAGTGGTAGACACACCGCTGCTTGACCTTTCCTGGAGACAGAGGCATGGGCCCGCTGGGTGGGTGCTGTGCTGGGGTTTCCAGAGGGGGGTAGGTCTGCTGGGGCCTGTGGCTGCCTGAGGGGAACCGACTGTCTAGAGGTCCCCGATGGTCCGGGCTGGTCATCAGGTTCTAGGTCGACAGAGCTGCTGTCATCACTGGGGGCCTGTTCTGGGGGTGGGATGGACATTTCTGGACCCTCCGGGCCGGTGTCTTGGCGTTCGGGCCCTGCAGGGGTAAAAGAGTATGGTTATTGCTTCTGTGTGTGCCATGGCGTGCGAATTGTGGGTGCCCTTGTCCCCCAGTGCTGGCATTCCCTTGTGGGAGGAGTTGTGAGGGTGGTTTGGGGGGGATGGGTATGTGCAGTGGTCATGCTTAGGTGATGGGTGTCCATGGTTTGTGTTGGCATTCAGGGGTTGGTGTTGGTTTGGGTGGGTTGTGCTGGTGAGACATTAGCAGGGAGGATATGTGCTGGGGGGTTGGGGGTGAGGGTGGGGGTGTGGGTTGGCATGCTGGTGGTTGGGGGGGGTGAAGTAGTTGAGATTAGACTTACAAGAGTCCATTGCTCCGCCTACTCCAGCGAGGCCCTCAGGATGCAGGATGTTCAAGACCTCTTGCTCCCATGCTGTGAATTCGGGTGGAGTGGGTGGGGGTCCGCCGCCAGTCTTCTGCACAGCAATGTTGTGTCTTGACACCATCGCCCGCACCTTCCCCCGTAGGTCGTTCCAGCGCTTTCGGATGTCTTCCCGATTTCTGGGATGCTGTCCCACAGCGTTGACCCTGTCGACGATCCTTTGCCATAGCTCCGCCTTCCTGGCTATTGTGGTGTGCTGCACCTGTGTGCCGAAGAGCTGGGGCTCTACCCTAATTATTTCCTCCACCATGACCCTGAGTTCTTGGTCCGAGAACCTGGGGTGTCTTTGGGGTGCCATGGGGTGGTGTGGATAAGGTGTGGGGTGGTGTTTGTGGTGATGAGTGTAGTGGTGTGTGGTGTTTTGTGCGTAGATGTAGTGTGGGGGATGATGTTGGGTTCCTGTGTGTGTTGTGGTTTGCGTTCCCTGTGCTCTCTCTCTGTGTATTGCGCCTTGTCTCTGAATTTCGATTTGTGGGGGTTTGTGGGTGATGTGGGTGTGTGTTTTATATCGTATTGATTGTGTGGGGGTGGTGTTTGTATAGGTATCAGGTGTGTGTATTTTGAATTATCCAATGTGGCTGTGTTTTGTACAGGTGTGTGTATTTTGACGCGGCGGTGTGTACCGCCAATGGGATACCGCGGTTGAAAGACCGCCGCGTGGATTGGTGGGTCGTAATGGCATGGGCGTATTTCTGTTGGCGTGACGGTGGAGGTTTGGTCATCTCCAGTTTATCGCTGACCGCTGATGTGGCGGCCTTCAGTGGAGGTTGGGTTTTTGGCGGTTTGGCAGTTGTGGGTCAGAATGACCGTGGCGGGTTACTGCGGCCGCGGCGGTGTTATGGCGGTCTTCTGACCGGCGGTAACTGCCTTTTACCGCCAGGGTCAGAATGACCCCCACAATCTTTAAGAATATGCTCTCTCAAAATCAGATTGTATTAGCTTTCATAGTCAGTCACCTTACTGCTGTTTAACAAATCTTCTAAAGCCTTCATTGAACAGTCTAAAAAGTCTATCCAATCCTGTTAAGACCCTTTTCTGGTTTCTCTGAACTTGATTCCATGTTGTTCAGTGGTAAACCCCAATCCATCAAAGAGTGCACTTTTCAGAACATGGTAGTTGTCTGAGTCATCTTCCCTGACAATAAGGAGTTTCTCTCTTCCCCTTGCCAGTGAAAGATAACCACAAGATAGCAGCCCACTATTCTTGAGGGACCCTCTGAACTTTACAGGCCCTCTCAAGTGCAGCAAACCACTTGTAAATGTCATCCCCATCCTTGTAAGAAGGGACAACCTCATGCAGGTTTCTGGAATCGAATGTATGTTCTCTAACACTGGGGTTCCTGAAACTTATGCTGCTGTCACCATGGGGAACTAACCCCAACCCCTGTCTTTCCATTTCCACAGCCAGGGGTTCCCTGTCTACTGCCAACTGTTGCTGCTGTAGCCTCAGTCTGGCTTCCTCCAACCTCAGCTTTCTGAGCTCCCTATCTAGGGACTGATCCTCAGGATTGGATGTGTGTGACACCTCTGAGACAGAAGTGACATAGGAAATAGCAGAGGAAGACATTTCCCTAACTTGAGAAACTCTAATGACCTGGCCTCTAGGTGTGAAGGGTGCCCTACCTGTGTGTGACCCCTTCCCACTCCCAACTACACTAGGAGGTTTATTAAGGGAAAGATCTATGGAAGGACCCTCACCTGGATCTTCAGAATGGTCTCCTGAATCTACCTGGGTGGAATCGCCCTCTACCTCCACCTCGGACTGTACTTCACCAGAAGGATGCCCCAGGCCATCCTGCAGGAGGAGATTCAAGAGAAACTCCCTGCGGGGGCTCCTCCTGTGGTACTGAAAATTCTGGACCTGTGTTATAAACATCGTCGTATCACAACGATTTTGGTATCAGCAGACCGAGAATGATTAGAATAGTATGCACAAGCATTGTATTCATATTCGGGTAACGAAATCACCCGAATATCAGAGTTTCCGTCCTGGACCCTCGTGTTCCATTTAAACTACAGCCATATTGTGATTGCCCTCACATAGGCCAATGACTAAATGCCGAAAACGAGTCTGAAGGACACGTTCATCTTTGCTGACTCCTCTGTGACCTGGGCAAGCTGACTCCACTGCCTGAAGCCAAACCTGTTCGGCCAGTTTCTTTCCCAGTGGCCGAATGAGATTAGTATCAAGGCACAACACATCATAAAACCTTTCATCACACACAAACCATGCCTAATCTTACACGCACCTGTCCCTGTTTCTTTCTTTATGACTTGCTTTACAAGGAGGAGGTGCCTGTTTATATTGGGGGTCCGTTGATATCTGATGAAAGTACTGAGCCTTGCCGGGTAATTGATTGAGGGCTGGACAAACTGAAATATGGGCTTGTCATCATAACCCTGCTATTTCTTTGTAGTGAAAATATGTGAATGGTCAACTGTAAAATAAGGAATGTTTGCCCAAAGCATAATATTTTGTATAAAAGAGAAGGTTAGCTTTGCAAGACGGGCAGTCTCCTGAGAATATACACCGTGTTGTACTTCTAGGATACCTGTTACTGGCTGCAGCCAATAAACAAGATCTTTGACTTCACCAAGAAGACTCTGTGTTTCTGTAGTCTGAAACAGGAAGGACTCGAAGTCTTAGGGTGTGTTCCCTGGCACCACCGGGTTCTGAAAAACCCAGTACTTCAGTTGGCGCCCAACGAGGGGCGATTTCAGCGGTACCAGTCCAAGCCAGAGGTTCGTGAGGAGCTTCGTGTGAAAATTCTGGAGGGAGGCCGCCACTTCATCGACCCCTGTATGTTGACGTGGTCTGAAAGTCTTTGCTGCGAGGTTCCCCGCTTCCCGACGGCTACGAAGGACTGCTGCCCTGACTATCGCCCTGTTTTGGACCCTTGATGATTTGGTAGAGCGAAACGATAAACAAGTCTTCTGGTGACATCATCGATACCTCAGTTAAGTATAAGTGGAGCGTCTCCCAGTCCTTAGTTTGGTTCTTAGTTTGGTATCCCCTTGGGATCTTTGATTTGGAACTTGCAAGTACCAAAAGCCGAGGGATTCGTGTATTCACAAGGCTATCGTATTCGATAATCCTTTGAAGTTTGACGCTAGACTAGAGAGCGAAGATGTCTGGTCCTAGCAGACATGGAAATTTGTTTTGTCTTGGTTATAATAGGGATTCCCGATTGGAGGACTCGTGTCCGGTTCCTCCGATTGGAACTCCAACCTATGAACTATATGTGAAACATGGCATAGGCCCCCTCACATATAATGAAGTATGGATCCGATACACCAGGAAAGATGGTGTTTTAAAATGGCCCCAATATGGTAGTTTTGACACAGAGATTCTGAATAATCTGGAGGTTAAACTTTTCAAGAAGAAAGCCCGGCCGGCGATGTTTGACTCTTTCCGCCTATGGCGTAAGGAAGCCAAACAAAAAGAAATTAAATTAGCAAAGAGAAATAAGAGGGAAGAGGGTATCTCGATAATGCAAGCTGCCATGCAGTTTAAAGATGATGAAGAAGAACAGATGAATGAGCAGTTGCACAGGCAACGTAAAATGGTGACCGATAAATGTTATCCAGTTTTTCCGCTTCTTCAGCAAGATGCAGCAAAAGAACTTGAGGAAGATCCTTTAATGTCACACTTGTTGAGTTCGCCACCCCCTTATGCGCAGAATGCTACAGCACCCCCGCAACCTTTAGCTGTGCAACCTCCGGTTATTGTGCCTCAGGTTCTTCCACAGCCGCCAGCTCATCTTCAGTTGGCTCCTACTACTATGGCGCAGCCCCTTCAAGGGCCGCCGACTTCGCTACCTGCTTCATCTGTACCTCCTGCGACTTTATGTACTACATCGACTGCCTCTTGTGGTGTTCTTCCTGATACTGCCTCTGCGTCTGCCTCTGCGTCTGCCTTGCCTCCCTCTGTTTTTATTCCTGTTCTTTCATCAACTTCTCCTTCTGTCCGACAGAGAATGACAGATACTGTTGCCAGCCTTATATTTCCTCTCTTTGGGTCGTCTGGTGTGACCCCAGATTCGGAGCGTAAACAGTCGCGTAGTCAACTGCCTAATTCTCAAGAGAGAGAAATGTTTGACCGTATGGCGCGTAAATGGGTTGTTTACCCTTTAAGATACGATGTAGAGTCTGTTATGGATGTCTTCCGTCAATGGGAAGCACCGAAACAAAGATACGTTTTTGAGAAAATGTGTGCTTTCCTTTGTGAGGAATTGGAGGATAATGGTTTGGAAACAAATCCGCCTGATTTGTGCAGTGTACGGTTGGAGTTTGAAAAGGGCACGATTGTGGGTCCCGATGTTGAGAAAGCAGTTGCGACGTTGTTGTCCTTTAGGAATAAGGATCCTTTTCAGTCATTGTTCGAACATGACTCCTCTGTTAAAAAAAAGGTGCAACAGTACCCAATGAGAGAAGTCCCTCCAGTATGGAAGGATGCCGTTGCGGCTGATGTTGCTAATCAAATTGATGCTGTCCCAGCTCATTTTCAGCGTGTTTGGGTACATGTTCCGTGGAAGCGAGCTGAAGTTTTAGCCTTTAAGCAGACTTTGCCTGATCCCCGTAAAAACCCTGCAGGGTATTATAAGGAATTATCACAGACTGCAGACTCATGCATTATGAATTTAGCCGACATAGACATGTTATTTGGGAATGTTGTTCCACAGCCTTTGTGGGGATTGATTCGCCATACAGATCATGCGCAAGAGTTAGGTGACTCATGGGCTAATATTAGTGCCTCAAAGGATAGACAAGTTGGTGGTGCCAAGCCTGAGCCTTTGGTAGCAGAACTGCCTGCTAGGATCATTACTTACATGAAGACTTTAATGCCTGCGATGCGTGTGAATTGGGATAAATTGTCTGCGTGTAAGCAGAAGAAAGATGAAACAGTGTCTGATTTCTTCACCAGGTTTGAGGAAACGTTTATCGACCACAGTGGTCAAGATATGAGTACAGAAGGTGGTCAACGGTTGTTCGTCGACAAGTTTGTGCACAATTTGCTTGCCGAGCTGTGTAAGAAATTGAAGGATTCAGAGAGTTCTTGGGCCGTTTCCTCTTCAGCACAAATATTGGCTACTGCACAGTACTACGAAAATAGGGATAAAGATGAGAAGGATAGAGCAGACAAGAAAACTAAAGAATTAAAGACGAAGGTTCTTTTACAACAGGCGTATCCGCCACGTGGTGGTCAGAGTAACTATCAGCAACCTCAACAGTTCCAGAGAAACTTGCAAAGGTTCGAGTTTTCTCAACCACGTGTTCCTGTAGGTCCCAATCAGTGTTCATATTGTAAAGAATAGGGTCATTTCAAGTATAGTTGCCCTATTTTGTTACAGCGTACGAATGGTGCTTCTGGCGCAAGAGGTCGAGGTGTTCAACAAGCTCCTGGAGGTAGAGGACGTGGAAGTTTTCCCCAGAACACGCGTTCCTTTCCGTCTCAAAACTCAATGAATAGTTTTGACCAGCAACATAACGCGTCTGGTAGGACGGCTCAGTACTATGCTGACGACTACTATGCAGAAGATGAGAACTTGGAAGGTAATAATTGCTAGGACAGCCATAGACGAAGAGAGGAAGTTTTTTTAGTTCCAGTGGATCAGAATGGACCTTATGTTAAGGTGATTACATCAGGTGTGTCGGAGCCTTTTCTGTTGGATACTGGTGCTACAAAGAGTTCTATTATGCACTCAAAACTCCCTGGCGCACCTTTGTCTGGCGAGATGAATGTTTCAGTAGGTTTTTCTGGCGCCCCGGTTAGGAACCCAATTTCTAGTCCTATGTCCCTTTCTGTTGGACCTTGTGAATTGGAAGCACCCCTTATTCTGACGACAGGTTGTGGTGAAAACTTGTTAGGATTGGATTTGTTGAAAAGATTGTATGCGACATTATATTGTTCTCCTTCGGGAGTACAACTTACACTGGGTAGGAAATTGGTCTCTCCAATGTATTTGTCGAAGGATAAACTTCCGACCGAATTGTCGTTTCTTCCTGATACCATTTGGGCTACTGGTCCTAATGATGTGGGTCTTTTGGAAATACCGCCTTATGTTGTGACATTGAAAGCCAACGTTAAATTACCACGCATTCAACAATACAAGATCTCTAGTGAAGGTGAAAAGGCGTTGCTAGCGATCATTTATGATTTAATTGAAAAAGATGTAATTGAAGAGACAAGAGGCAACGTTTGTAATAGTCCTGTTCTGCCTGTTTTGAAACGTACTGACCCCTCTAAGCCACCTGTTTACAGGTTCGTGATTGATCTTAGAGAGGTAAATAAAATAGTTGTGCCACAGTTTCCAGTTGTTCCTAATATCACTGCCCTATTGACTATGATTCCAGCTTCCACCACCTGGTTCTCGGTGATTGACTTAAAGAATGCTTTTTTCAGCATCTCGATTGCAGAGGAGAGCAGGGATATTTTTGGCTTCAGTTTAGGAGGCCGAAGTTTCCCCTTCAAACGCGCTTCACAAGGCTACTGTGAAAGTCCATCAATATATAGTCAGGCTTTAAAAACACAGCTTGATGCGCTTGTTTTACCTGACGGCGCTACCCTTATTCAGTACGTCGATGATTTGCTAGTCGCTACAGATACTGAAGAGATTTGTAAAGAAGCCACCTTGTCGTTGTTGCGTCATTTATCTGATTTACATCACAAAGGCGGTCATTCTGACCCTGGCGGTAAAAACCGCCAGGGCCGTGGTCCGCGGGAGCACCGCCAACAGGCTGGCAGTGCTCCTTTGGGCATTCTGACCGCGGCGGTACAGCCGCGGCCAGAAACGGAAAGTCGGCGGTCTCCCGCCGGCTTTCCGCTGCCCAGGGGAATCATCCATGGCGGCGCAGCTTGCTGCACCGCCATGGGGATTCCGACCCCCATGCCGCCATCCTGTTCCTGGCGGTTTCGGCCGCCAGGAACAGGATGGCGGTATGGGGTGTCGTGGGGCCCCCGTAAGAGGGCCCCACTTAGAATTTCAGTGTCTGCTTAGCAGACACTGAAATTCGTGACGGGTGCTACTGCACCCGTCGCACCCCTTCCACTCCGCCGGCTCCATTCGGAGCCGGCTTCCTCGTGGAAGGGTGTTTCCCACTGGGCTGGCGGGCGGCCTTTTGGCGGTCGCCCGCCAGCCCAGTGGGAAACCCAGAATGACCGCCGCAGTCTTTTGACAGCGGTACGGTCTCAGAATCACCCCCAAAGTGTCCCTTTCAAAACTGCAATATTGTCGACAAGAAGTGACCTACTTAGGTCATCTCTTATCGAAGGAGGGAAGGAAACTGACCTCAGAAAGAATTCAGGCAATTGCAAGATTGAGTGTGCCAAGGACACAGAGAGAAGTACGTGCTTTCTTGGGCATTACATCATACTGCAGACAATGGATACCGAATTTTTCTTTGCTGGCCAAACCTTTGGTAGCATTGACCTATAAAGATACACTGAACCCCGTTCTGTGGTCTGAAGACTGTCAGAAAAGTTTTTCCGAATTGCGTAATGCATTGTGTTCGGCTCCTGTGTTGGGTACCCCCGACTACAGTAAGCCCTTTACACTGTATGTCCATGAGAAAGAGGGTTGTGCATTGTCAGTGCTGACACAGTCTTTTGGAGACAAGCAGCGCCCATGCGCATATTTTTCGTCAACTTTGGATCCGGTAGCTAAAGCATTGCCGAGTTGCTTGAGAGCCACAGCGGCCGCAGCTGTTTCTATTCGACAGTCTGCTGGGTTAGTGATTAATAATATGTTGATTGTGATGGTTCCACATGCAGTGGACACGTTGTTAAACAGGACCAAGACACAGCATTTAACTAGTGCTCGATTGTCAGGTTACGAGTTGACACTGTTAGCGAGTCATGTGCACATAAAGAGGTGCAATACGTTGAATCCAGCCACGTTATTGCCGATTTCAGTAGAGACAGATTATGTTGAACAACATGATTGTTTTCTTAGGACAGAAGAAGAAACGAAAGGGAGAGTAGATCTTAAAGATACTCCTCTTGTAAAGTGTGATGGTACCTTATGGGTGGATGGTTCATGCTTCAAGCTTCCGAATGGTGATACGACTGCAGCATATGCTGTCACAACTTTGCATACGATTGTTGAAGCTGCACGTATACCACATAATTCAGCTCATGCAGCAGAGCTGATTGCACTTACGAGAGCGTGTGTGTTATCGAAAGGAATGAAAGTGACCATATATACCGACAGCCAGTATGCGTTTGGTGTTGCCCATAGTTTTGGACAATTGTGGAAAGAACGTGGGTTCCTGACTTCGCATGGAGCTAAAATTCAGCATGGTCAGTTGGTGAATGAGCTTCTTGAGTCACTGACCTTGCCATTACAAGTTGCGATTGTGAAATGCAGTGCACACAAGAAGGTTACTGATGATGTCGGTCGTGGCAATGCATTTGCTGACGAAATCGCAAAAGAAACAGCAAAAGATGTGATGAATCGAATGTATGTTGCAGGCCCCGCAAGATGGGTTGGTGACGTTGGAATATGTGAAGATACGATAGAGGGTGTGAAGTCTCTTCAAGCTGAAGCTTCAGAGAAAGAGTTGAGTGTGTGGAAAGAAAGTACGGGTAAATTGGATGAAAATGGTTGTTGGGTTGACTTGTCAGAACATCAGCGATGGTTGTTACCCGATGCATATGTGCTTGCAGTGGTGACAATGGCTCATGGAATGGCCCATATCAGTGTGAAAGGGATTTGCAAGTTGTTGGCTCCAGTAGGGCAAAATGCTGGAATTCCTAAATGTGCAGAGAATGTGGTCAAGAATTGCATGTTGTGTCTGAAATGCAATCCTGGTAGGGGAACCCCAACTCCAGCTGGTCATTTTGCGCCTCCAACGTATCCGTTCGAGGTTTTGCAGCTAGATTTCATCCACATGGAAAGGTGCAACAATCTGAAATACGTACTCGTTGTTGTTTGTGCTTTTTCAAGATGGGTAGAAGCATATCCCTTAAAAGACAACACTGCCTTATCCACAGCTAAAGCCCTTGCCAAAGAATTCTTCCCTAGGTTTGGAATGCCGAGAATGGTCTGGAGTGATAATGGGGGTGAATTTGTGGGTCGAGTGATGAAAAAAGTATGTGAGGAGCTAGGTATCCAGCAAAAATTCCACGCTGCAAATCACCCCCAATCAGCTGGACTAGTAGAGTGCTATAATGGCACGCTAAAACTGAAGTTGGCAAAGAAACAAGCGAGCTCTGGTCTTAAATGGCCTGATGCTCTGCCTCTAGCACTCCTATCAACAAGAATGACTGTGCATTCGCGAGTGGGACTTAGTCCCTATGAAATTGTGTTCGGCCGCCTGGCCAACTTATGGGGAGTGCCAAGACCAACAAAATTCAGTGAGATCGAACACCCTGTACTGCTTGATTATTTGTATGAATTGACGGCTAAATTGCGTGTTCTACACCAACAGGTTCACGATACTCTGCCTCAGGTCTCTGAAGCTCCAGGACATCTTATCGATCCTGGATCATGGGTGCTGGTCAAGAACTTCCAGCGGACAAAGAATGACCAGCCCCGTTGGACCGGCCCCTACCTCGTCCTTCTCTCAACAAGATCAGCTGTTCGAGTGGAAGGGAAAAAGAACTGGATCCACAGCGTACACTGCAAGAGGGTCCCTTTTCCTCTACCGTACGACCGGTGGGACCAGGAGGGGATCGCTGACTCTGAGACTGAGACTGTGCCTCGTTTTTTGCCATTTAGCGATGCACGTGTAAAAGGAACAATTTCTGAACGAGAAAGTGACAATAATTTGCAAGAAGCTGTGCCACCATCAATTCGATTGAACACTACAGAGCCTGAACTCTTGTTCCAGAACCAGACAGTACCTGGAAAAAGCCGTTGTAATTTGAGACCCAGAACTAAGGACAAATAATTTTTTTCCCGTTCTTTGCTTTTTTTTTTTAAAGTGCGGCTCTCTCATCTGAGAAACTTTCTTATTTTTGTTTTTATTTCTTTTTGAACCGCTATCCGGGTTCAGCTGTAGGGTCGTGGTTGCCCAAGTCTTTGGAGTGCAGCTGAAGACATTAGGTCGACAGTTCTGGTCGGTCTAAGGGAGTTGCCCTGGACTGACAGAGGCATTCCCTAGCATAGAACACCCTACCACCACGAGCAGCAATTAGAGAGGATGGAGTTTTTCAAGAATGAGCGACCTGCCAGACAGATGGACTTTAAAGCCAGAATGTGCATAATAATGACAAAGAAACGATTTTTTATATTATGTATTTTCATGTTGCTTAGTGTAATGACGTGTTTAATAGGATATGTTTTATTCTCTTTTCAAGTGACATTTGCACCCATTACACAGCCCATACCTCCTTCTACTGTTTCCTCGCATTCTTTTCACCCACTGCCTGAACACGAGTCTGCCAGAAGATTAGAATTTGTCAACAATTCATTCATTCAGCTTCTACACCAACACCAATTAGTAGTGAACACAACTAACTGTTGGGTGTGTGGTCTTATGCCCCATACTACTGATAAAGGTATCCCTTATCTGGTCCTGCCTTTCAGCCATAATGGTTCTGTATGGGCGTATAGAACGGTGTTCATATACGCGTATGAAGCCAACCCCCTACGTTCTGTGAAAGATAATCCTAAGAATAGTGCTCTAGCTAAGGGTATAGTAGATATGATTAGGGAAGATATTTCCTATGAGACTATCCCGAGAGATGAGACACTAGCATATATTGGATGGAACATAACAGGATATGGAGTTACTCTGAGTGGGAACCAGCGAGCAAAGAGATCCTCCCCGATTTGGATTGTACCCCATCAGGGTCACCTATGTCTGCAAGGTAATGGCAAGAATCCCAGAGCTCAGTTAGGGAAAAGTATCTGCACTGAAACATATGTTTTTGCGTCTCAGACTTCTCCTTCGTTCTTAGCAGCTAAGGGTACCTATTTCATCTGCCATAATAGAGCCTATACATGGTTGCCCCCTGACTTCTCAGGCACATGTTTTGTTTCGTTCCTGTTACCTCCCACCTACACGGCTGCGGCAGATTACCATAAGACAAGGATAGTTAGTGGTGTCATAAGTAAAGAAGACACTACAGGACAAGAATTTGGAGATTTCGTAAAGGGTTTTCTGCCGTTTTGGGGTCCTATGGTTAACAGCAGGAACATAAGGCAATTGACAAAGGTGGTTGAATCCATGGTAGTTGAAACCGCCGGTGCCCTTGGTAATTTGACTGCTGAGCTCCAGTCGGATCGCCTTATGACTCTTCAGAACAGGGTCGCATTAGACGTCATACTTGCAGACCGAGGTGGGGTATGTAAAGTGATCCAATCAAGTTGCTGTGTTTTCATCCCAGATAACGCTCCGACAGTCTACCAGGCCATTTCCAAACTGCATAAGATCTCTGAGTCTATTCACGTGGATAAAGGAGATTGGTCATTGAAGGGGTGGTTCTGGGAGCTGATATCCGCCTGGGGATGGAAGACTCTGGTAGTCATTGGGATGATCTTGGCCATTCTTTTCCTGTCCTGTCCTGTCTGTGTGTACAGTGTGCTCCTGCAATATGTGGCCTCTGTGCTACATCGTGTGTAAGGAAACCTGTATCAAGGGACGAGCTAGGTAATAGGATGATGCTACAGCAACATCTCAACGACTTTATGAATATATACCTGGACTCAGATTAGCGTGAGTATAGGTTATTGCCTATGTAAGGGCAAAAGGAGGGTCTGTGGTACTGAAAATTCTGGACCCGTGTTATAAACATCGTCGTATCACAACGATTTTGGTATCAGCAGACCGAGAATGATTAGAATAGTATGCACAAGCATCGTATTCATATTCAGGTAACGAAATCACCCGAATATCAGAGTTTCCATCCTGGACCCTCGTGTTCCATTTAAACTACAGCCATATTGTGATTGCCCTCACATAGGCCAATGACTAAATGCCAAAAACGAGTCTGAAGGACACGTACATCTTTGCTGACTCCTCTGTGACCTGGGCAAGCTGACTCCACTGCCTGAAGCCAAACCTGTTCGGCCAGTTTCTTTCCCAGTGGCCGAATGAGATTAGTATCAAGGCACAACACATCATAAAACCTTTCATCACACACAAACCATGCCTAATCTTACACGCACCTGTCCCTGTTTCTTTCTTTATGACTTGCTTTACAAGGAGGAGGTGCCTGTTTATATTGGGGGTCCGTTGATATCTGATGAATGTACTGAGCCTTGCCGGGTAATTGATTGAGGGCGGGACAAACTGAAATATGGGCTTGTCATCATAACCCTGCTATTTCTTTGTAGTGAAAATATGTGAATGGTCAACTGTAAAATAAGGAATGTTTGCCCAAAGCATAATATTTTGTATCAAAGAGAAGGTTAGCTTTGCAAGAGGGGCAGTCTCCTGAGAATATACACCGTGTTGTACTTCTAGGATACCTGTTACTGGCTGCAGCCAATAAACAAGATCTTTGACTTCACCAAGAAGACTCTGTGTTTCTGTAGTCTGAAACAGGAAGGACTCGAAGTCTTAGGGTGTGTTCCCTGGCACCACTGGGTTCTGAAAAACCCAGTACTTCACTCCCAATCCCTAAAACTCTTTCTAAGTAGAGACCCATCAGACTTTTGAAATTTAAGCTTTCATAAGTGGTCTTTACAACCCTGGGGGTAGCCTCTACAACAGACATTGTGAAACAAAGAGGTTAGGGAGAAGAGTAAAAAGTTAGCAAACTATTTGGCCTAACCTTTTAGGAAAAAGAAAAAACTTTTCAAAACTTTTCAAAACTTTTAGAAAGTTTGAATGAATTTTTAAAAAATTGAAAAATGACTGCTAGGTACAATTGCATATAAATGTAAGTATTGGAGTACACTTTTCTTGTGAAAAGCACCAGTAACAAAGTGGTAAAGCAATTGCAAGTACGTATCCCACCGCTGCACACCAATGTAGGAGGCTGGCCTGGCTTGTAGTGAGTACCTAAGGTACTTATAACTTATACCAGGTCCAGTTAGCTCTTATTAGTGAAATGTAGGCAGTGTTCTAGAGGCTTAGGCTGTCTAGAGGTAGCTGTAGCAGAGCAGCTTGGGCTGAACTAGGAGACATGCAAAGCTCCTGCAATAGCACTATAGTTACAAAGTACTTATACACAATAAAAGACAATACTCAGTGTTACCAAAAATAAAGGTACTTTATTTTAGTGACACAAGGCCAAAAATATCTTAGAGGCAATACTCCTTCTGGAGATAAGTATTATACACAATATATACACTAGTAACCAAAATCGGTAAGTCAACAGTCATAGAATAGTGCAAGCAGCAGAAAATACAATAGAATGCAATGGGCCTAGGGGCAACACAAACCATATACTAAAATAGTGGAATGTGAATCATGAATTCACCCACAGGCAACTGTAGTGTGTAGAGGGGTACTGGAAGTGTAAGAAAACACCAAAGGTAAGTAATGTACCCCACCCCAAAGCCCAGGAATGTAGTAGTAAAATACAGCAAGTTTCCTCAGGACACACTACAAATCGTGATAAGATATTTTGCAAGAACCAAGAAAGACTGCAATCAACAAATGGTGGATTTCTGGACCTGAAGACCTGTGAAGAGAGGATACCAAGTCCCGAAGTCACAGAAGATTCCTGGAAGGACAGGAGTCCCTGCCAACCTAGAAGACGGTGCAAAAGTGGATTCTCGGGTAAGAAGAACAGTACAGAAGAGCACCAAAGAAGATGGCTGCGGGTTCCTGCATGGTGCAGGAGATGTCCCACGTCGAGTTGTTGGATGCAGGCTGTTTGTGTCACTAGATTCTGCCAACAAGCCTTGGTTCATGCAAGTACGCAGTTTGCGTCAAAATGGAGCTGCCTGGACCCAGGAGGGACCTGGGGGTCTCAACTTAGACTGAGGAGACAGAAGGGGCTCTCAGCACTTCAAAGAGCCCACAGAAGACCAGGCAGCACCCACGGGAGTCACAGGAATGGGGACAAAGAAGATTCAAAGTGCGGTCTTTGCAGCACAACAAAGGAAGGTTCCACGCCGCCGGATAGCAACTCAGTGAGTTGTGTGTTGCAGGATGGAGTGCTGGGGACCTGGGCTACACTGTGCACAAAGGATTGTTGGAAGAAGTGCACAGAAGCCCAAGGAGCTGGAGATGACGCAGTGCAAAGGGGTACTGTTGCAGCACGGGGAGGCAAGTTCTTACCTCCACCAAATTTGGACAGCTGGACCTTAGGACAGTCTGGGTCATGTTGGCACACCACCTGTGTTCCAGGGAGCACACTCGTAATCAGGAGAGCAGTCCCAGAGTACTGATTGTCATCGCAGAAGGGTGCCTGCAGAAGCAGTGAGGGTACTCTGTCACTCCACAGGAGATTCCTTTGGTTCTTCTGGTGCAAGATGAAGACAGGCAGTCCTCAGAGCATGCACACCTTTGAAACTGTTGTAAATGCTGGCTGGAGCTGAAGTTGCAGGTCACAGGAGTCATCCTTGATACTGTGATGCAGTTACAGTGGTTCCTGTAGCAGCCTGCGGTTGATCCGACAGTCAGAAGCTGAAGCAGAGGATGCAGAGGATTCCTGGAGGAGTCTTGCAAGCTCAATCTGAGGAAACACCCAGAGGAGAGACCCCAAATAACCCTGAGAGGGAGATTGGCTACCTACCCAGGTATGCACCTATCAGCAGGGCTCTCTGATGTCACCTGCTGGCACTGGCCACTCAAAGGTCTCCAGAGTGTCCCCACACCTTGGAATCCATGATGGCTAATGCCAGGCACGCACTGGAGGAGCTCTGGGCACCTCCGCCGGTGTGGTGGTGGACAGGTGAGTTGTCACTCCCCTTTCCTTTGTCCAGTTTCGTGGCAGAGCAGGGACTGGGGGTCCCTGAACTGATGTAGACTGGCTTATGCAAGAAGGGCACCATCTGTGCCCTTCAAAGCATTTCCGGAGGCTCTGGGAGGCTACCCCTCCCAAGCCTGTAACACCTATTTCCAAAGGGAGAAGGTGTATCACCCTCTTCTCAAAGGAAATGCATTGTTCTATTTCCCTGGGATTGAGCTGCTCAGTCCCCAGGAGGGCAGAAACCTGTCTGTGAGGTTGCAGCAGCTATGGCTGCACTATACATATTGCTTACTAGATCTTTAAATGACTCTGACAAGATGCATACTCAGCTAGTGCTGTCACGCGCATATATGTTGTCTAACATTTACAGCCATCATACAGAAAGAAATGTAATTGGATGGCAGTGAAGTCTCCTTGCCTAGTTATGTGCATCCAACACAAAGAGGATCTAGGATCCCAGAAAACAATACACAACACAATATTAATGAACTCAACATATAGTACTGGTCACCAATACCTGCACCATATACATCCCATTGACACCCCCCTGACTGCAACAACAGGCATACAAGACATCTACCAGGCACACAGGGCATATTGTAGCCTCTGAGGAGGGAAAGGATGGTGTTAAGCAGAGTCATTTGTGCACAGGAGGTACTGATCTGCTCCTCTGGTGAGCCGTAGAGCTGTCAATACAGGAGAAGGAGCTCATTAACAAGTCTCTCCAGCTCCTATGGAGAGAAGGAATGGGCCCTATCACCTACTGGATATGGCATGATTCCTCTAGAGGTGGCACACTGCACCCCATGTAGTGGAGGTGTTGCTGGCAGCAGTTTCAGGAGTCAAGTGAGTGAATTTGCACAACATGGCAGTCATCCCCGATGGACACAGCTACGGGGCTGCAACCGCCACAGGCAACAACTTTAGCCTATGGCTGTGTCTGCCGCAGTTGAAACTGCCTACCATGCAGATAACGTCCACCAGCGGTTGCGTGCAGTCCCTAATGTCCAGTGGAGTAGGTCTGGTATCTTCTGTTTTGGCAGTCGGAAATACTGTATATGGCTTTTTTAATTGCATCACACCTATAATATATGTGTTGTATCATTAGAAACATCATTATTCTGTCTTGTTATGTAGGTCCTACTACAGAACCACCAGAGTAGTGTAATGCAGGGCACAGATGGCATATGGCGAGGGTGCACAATGCACCACCGCCGACTGTATTTTTGGTGGTCAGAAAATATAGTCACATTTCGAGGGGCAATTGTGTACCAGATAGTTGGGTTTCGCCCAAATCCATGTTGTGGACACATGTGTTGACAACCATGTGGTCACATGTGACTCTTGTGTAGTTGGCAGCTGGGATGTGTGCTGTGTGTCATGTCTATCCAGTCAGAAATGCTTTGTCACATGGTATTGTTGGCATGCCTCATGTTTGTTGCTGTGGATACACTAGCTAATGTCACAAATCATGTGAGAACCTCCTGTCTACCGTCTACTGCCAGATCTTCAGACCATGGAGGAATGCCACACAATCCAGTTATACTGCCCGAGTAGGCAAACAACAGTGGACTTTTGCAGTTCATTGTAGCTAGATCTGATACCAGCTAACAGTAATTGAACCTGCATACCATCCATGTACAAGTCTTGTCAGTATTGCACTTCCTAGCCAGAGGGTCCTTCCAAAATACAGTGGCCCTATCTGCTGGTATGTCCCAACCTATGTTCAGTCTGGTGTTGAATGATCTCCTCTCACAAATGTTGAAACACATTAACAGCTATATCAGGTTCCCCCGATGTGATGATTTAGCCAATGTGAAGGCTGACTTTTATGGTTTTGCGCACCTCCCACATTTATTGGGGGGCCATTGATGGCACACATGTTGGCTTGGTGCCACTGCTGGCCACTGAACGAGTCTATCACAACAGAAAGAACTTCCATTCCATCAACGTGCAAGTTGTCTTTTTGGCATATCTCTACATCTCAAATGTGTATGCCCATTAGCCTGAATCAGACCATAATTCCTTCAAATGTGGACCAGTACCATACCACAGCTGAAGTCACAAATGCACCCAGAGAAGATATGGCTGGTTGGTAAGTCTTCTCTGTCCTGATTGTGTGTAAGCAATACAATGATGAAGTCAGTGACTTATTGTTGCACTTATGTCACATACCTTTACAGGAGACTCAGCATATCCAACCGTACTTGTTTGTTGATGCCGCTGAGGAATCCAACTACACCAGCAGAAGTCCACTTCAGTGAGGCCTCACGGTGCAAGCTTTAGGCTCATGAAGGTCAGACTTACGTGTCTGGGCAGGACTGGTGGAGCCCTTTCTTTTGATCTTTTTATTTTTAATTTTTCACTTTGCGCATAATACGCATTTAAACATCTTGCCCTTTATGTGAGCTTTCCCATATCTCATTGAACATTTTTTCTCTTTCACTTTCTTCATTTCATCTGGTTCTTTTGGTCCAATTTCTTTTTACTTTGTCATTAATTTTACATGCTCCCCATAGTCCTAATAGACAAACCAGAACAATTAGTAAACCCATCAGAATTTTTGCAAGTACCCCATTCCAAATGTTGGTAAACCAGCTTCCAATTTGGGCAATTCCCTTTCCAAATTTCTCCCAAACACCAAGTTCTTTTAGATCCTTCAAATCTGTACTATCTCTAGTAAGGTTAGTAAGCATGCTTCTAAATTTCTTACTGTTATCAGGTATAAATGAGCAACAATGACGCTCATTAAGCATTTTGCAGACTCCTCCACTCTTTGCTAAAAGAATGTCTAAAGCAAGCCGATTTTGAAGAGTCATAGCTCTTTCTGCAGCAAGTTCAGTATCCATCAGGAGTATGGCTCTTGTAAAATTTGTCAACATGTTATCCACTATAGTAGACAACTTTTGAATTTTCATGGAATTCAAGATAACCCCTACTGATGGGATTATGGCTCCAAATATATCACCAATGACAGCCGCCACTGATTCTCGTTTTTGTCTAGGATGTTGTAATTCAGACGTTTTAGGTATTTGTTTTAAGTCATCAATCTGGTATATCTTTGGGAATACTATCCCCAAATAACATGTCCCATACCATCCCTTAGGGAGACGGTAATAAGCATTTAGCCCACAGATATAATAGATTCCAGGGATCGCTGGATCTTGTCCATTCAACATAAAGGTCCATTTACTCTGAAACAAAAACACATGTCTACATTCACTCGTACCCACAAACAGATTGTCTTGATCAGATTTTGGCCTATATACACAGAGCCTACCTACATGTAATGCATCTATAGCTAATTTGCCTTGTGTCTTGATAGCAGTATAAGCATAATCATTTGCATAGGTACGTTTCTCTAATCCTTTTTCTAACCTTTCTTTCAGTACTTTGCGTCTATCATCTGTGTGATCTAAAAAGCTTTTCTCTACAGGTGACAATAAGCAAGTCAAATTATTGCAATGTGCATAAGCAGTTCCAAATGTAAGTGTTGGCTCAAAGAATCCTCTAACTATTTTTATATCGTGCTCTTTAGCTAATTTATTTAAGAATTCAATCACAGGCACAAACGAAAACACAACATCCAAGTTCGAATAAAAATATTGCACATGCTCTTGATTATAGAATCTTGTTAGTAGCAAGCTGCAACTAATTCCATAAGTAAGAGGGAGACTATGATAGGTAACTCCCTCCTGCACAGACAAAGGAATTTTAGTACATACATAACAATCTTTCGCATCCATGGTTTCCACATACTCATTTAGTAAGCGATAGAAGACATTAGTAGATAGTTCTCCCTTTGCATTAGTCCCTTCATGCATATGTCTTGCATCTTGCTCAAATCTCTCCCACGGTGTTAGTGTAGTAGTAGTTTCAGGTTTTGAAGTTGCGTTAATAGTTTATTTCTCCCTCCATGGCATTCCCACAATCACTCCTACAATCATCACTGCACACACAACACCTATTATAAGACCTAACCAACCACACACCTTACTCCCTTTGCTACTATTTCTATTGTAAGCCATGTTTGTATAGAATCAGAATAGCAGATCAACAATCAACTTGAGGATAAACTTTTTTTTTTTTTTCTGCGTATATTACAGCGTCTTCACTCACTCCAGGTCCTCTTTCGTCAATTCAGGTTAGCAGTTTGTCGTAATCAGGTTTCTTCAAAAGTCAAATCCGGTTTTAGTGTCACTTCCAGTAGTTTCTAGAGTCTTTTTCTTTTCAGTTTTTCAAAATTTCAAACTTAGTCAAGTTTTCTTTGAATTCTTTCAGGTACCGTAGTATTGGCCTGGTACTTCTCGATCAAAACAGAATGCTAGGAATTCTTGTTGCCATTCAGATGTTGTAGCATACGCCCATTCAGGACCTGTAAATCTTCTGTTCGCAATTCTTTTTCTTTTTAATCTTCGTTCATCTTGTTGTTCTCCTTCACTCAAATCATCTGCTTGTGAGGTATCAATCTCTTCTATTATGGTGTCATTTGATACCTCCATTATCTTAGGATGCGACTTGTCTGGCCAATTGTCGCCTCTATGTGTCTTTACTCGATGTTTTCCTTCAGAACATTGGTCAGCACCCTCTTCTTGTGATATGGTGTTTTCTCTTGACGGACCTGCAACTGGTTCGGGAGACTCTGACATGATTTGATTGGTATCTACAGTTTCTCCTTCTCTTTCTTCTTCTGGTTCTATGTTGGGTTCAGACTCTAACCCGTATTCGTCTACTTCTGGGAGAACCTCTCCTTGGCTTAGTTCTCCTGCTGCCTCTACTGAGATAGGCACTCTGTCACCTCTCTCGAACTCATTGATAGTTTGAGGGACGAGGCTGTTCTCAGTGGGCTCTCTGGTAGTCTCAGTTCCTTCTTGACTGTTCTCTGACCCTGAGACTTCTCTTCCTGAAGTCGCTGTGCCTGAAACTTCAAGATCCTCTTCAACAGGACACGTTACCTTTTTCATATGACTGGCATGTATCCAGTTGGGAACTCCGGCACACTTCACAGCAGTAGTAGTCGTTAATATTACTTGATATGGTCCTTTCCAACGTGGTTCTAGACACGATTTTCTCACGTGCTTCTTGACAACCACCCAATCACCAGCTTGTAGAGAGTGGCCTGGATCGCCAATCGGTGGCAACGTGTTAGCTTCCACCTGGTGAGAAAAAGAGCGAATTACGTCAGCCAAATCTTTGCAGTAATCCAACACCATATCATCTATAATATTCAATAGTGCATTTGCAGGTACTGCTGGCAATCTCATAGCTCTGCCCATGAGGATTTCATGGGGAGATAATCCAGTTTTCTTGTCTGGGGTGTTTCTCATTGACATCAGCACTAGAGGTAAGGCATCTGGCCACTTCATATTTATTGGTACACACATTTTTGCCATCCTTGATTTCAAAGTACCATTCATCTGTTCTACTAATCCTGATGCTTCAGGGCGATAGCTACAATGCAGCTTTTGTTCAATGTTGAGTGCGGCACACAAAAGTTTAATCACCTCATTGTCGAAGTGTCTACCCCTATGTGATTCTATAGAAACCGGAAACCCGAATCTTGGTATCAGTTCCCTGAGTAGTAGTTTTGCAACTGTAAGACTGTCATTCCTACTTGTGGGATATGCCTCAATCCAATGACTGAAAACACACACAATCACCAACACGTACTTCAATCCTCCACAAACAGGCATTTCAATAAAATCCATTTGCATTTTGTTGAATGGACCTCCAGCTCTCCCAATGTGGCTCAAAGTTACCACAGTTCCTTTTCCGGCATTCATCTGTTGACAGATGACGCACCTGTGGCAAGTGATTTCTGCGGCATGTCTGAATTTTGGATTAAACCAATCAATCTTAAAGGATCTGATCATGGCATCTCTTCCCAGATGTGCCTGCCCATGATAGAGCCGGGCAAACTGTGACAAAAGGCTATTTGGCAAGACCAATTTTCCCTCCTCTGAAACCCATAGATCATCAGCTCTGTGTACACATTGCATTCTTTGCCAGGAACATTTTTCTTCCTTGCTAGCACGACCTTGTAATGTTTTCAGTTCGTCTAAGGTATCAACCACTCGTAATGCTAGATTTAAACACGTATCATTTTCAGATTGTGGTAACAATTCCCATTGCTCCTTGAACGATATACAGTTCAGTGCACAAAATCTTGCGACTTGATCTGCATAGCCGTTTCCCATAGACACAAAATCTTGTGATCTGATGTGAGCACTGCACTTCACCACGGCAATTTCGAGAGGTAACTGAATCGCGTGTAACAAATCTCTTATTTGTTCACCGTTTTTCACAGGAGAACCAGAGGAGGTCAAAAAACCTCTGTGTGACCAGAGTTGGCCAAAATCATGCACAATTCCGAATCCGTATCTGCTGTCAGTATAGATAGTGACTTTCAAATTTACAGCTGCGTGGCATGCCTTAGTAAGGGCGATTAATTCTGCCACTTGTGCAGAAAACACTCTCTCGAGCCAGGAGGCTTCGACAATACCAGTTATGGTACATACCGCGTAACCGGCTCTCAATGTTCCTGTAGAATCTCTTAGACAGGACCCATCGACAAACATAATGCAATCATTTTCTTTTAACTGTGTATCCTGTATGTCTGGGCGAGGTTTGGTACACAATTCAGTCACTTCAAGACAATCACGTTCAAATTCTTCCCCATCTTTGATTTCAGCACTTTCATTAGGAAGTAAAGTTGCCGGGTTCAGTACAGTGCATCTCTTAAGTGTGACATTTGGCGACCCCAGTATGATCGTCTCATACCTAGTGAGACGTGCATTTGTCATGTGTTGTGTCTTAGTTCGTGTCAGCAGAATTTCAACTGAATGTGGAACCATTACTGTCAGAGGGTATCCCATGACTATGCCTTCACATTGTAAAAGGTTCTGACCAACTGCTGCAACTGCCCGCAAACAACCCGGTAAGGCTGCTGCGACAGGGTCCAAGGTAGCTGAAAAATATGCTACAGGGCGATTTGCATCTCCGTGGACCTGTGTTAAGACAGACAAAGAACAAGCATCACGTTCATGACAAAACAACAGAAAAGGTTTCTCATAGTCTGGCATTCCCAATGCTGGTGCCCTGCACATGCATTCCTTTAATTCTACGAATGATTCACGCTCCTCTTTTGAAAGTGTTATAGTATATGGCTCATCCTTGACTTCCATTCCTGTCAGTTTTATTAACGGCTTTGAGATGATTGAGAAGTTGGGTATCCACTGACGACAGTAGCCCACCATTCCCAAAAACATCCTGACATCTCTTTTTGTTGTTTGGGGATTCATTTGCAAAACAGCTGTTATTCTTTCCTGTGATATTCTTCTGGACCCTTTCTCAATCAAATGTCCCAAATATTTTACTTCTTTCTGACAATATTGTAACTTTCTGGGTGATACCTTGTGTCCATTCTTTCCCAGATGATTTAGTAATGCAATGGTATCGTATTTACAACTGTCTCTGGTTTTGGATGCAATTAGCAAATCATCAATGTACTGCACAAGAGTTGAATTAAAAGGCAGCACAAGAGGTTCCAAATTCTTTTTCAATATCTGATTGAAGATGGATGGTGACTCTGAGAACCCTTGAGAATTCTGCACCAACTGTACACCTTATCCAGGAATTTGAAACTGAACAAAAATTGGCTGTCCTCATGAAGAGGTATCGAAAAGAAGGCTTGTGATAGGTCTACTACAGTAAACCATTCAGATTCACAGGGAACCTGGAACATTATTACCACTGGGTTAGGTACCACAGGGCAGCATTTTATCACTATTTCATTTATTTTCCTCACATCCTGCACAATTCGAACTTTTCCACAGGGCTTCTTTAAACCCATTATGGGAGAGTTACATGGACTGCTCAAGACTTCTTTCAGAACTCCCTGTCTGAGGAAGTCTGCAATTATTTGTGACACTTCAATTAGGACATCTTGGGTCATGTGATATTGTGGCGCTTGTGGGAACACTGCATTTGGTTTTATCTGTACTTTGACTGGTTCCACTCCCTTTATTAATCCTACTTCTTTCCCGGTCAAATCCCACACTTTCTCTGTCACTGTTCCTTGCAATTCGACAGGTAGATCAATCAAAGTATGCATCGGGAATAGAGTAATCAAAGGGTAGTCTTCATTTGTCCCTGTTTCTTCCTCTATAAATTGACTTTCATCTCCCTCATCATCACTATTTGTCTGTACCTCAATTCCATTGTTGGAACAGGTAATTGAACATTTTGTCTTACAGAGTAAGTCCCTTCCCAATAGGGATACTGGACTTGAATCGCATACAACAAATCTATGTAGCCCATGGAAGTTGCCAATTTCAACTTTTAACGGATCGGTAATCGGGTTAGTCAGGTACTGATTTGCTACTCCAACCACTCGTATAGTACGCCCTGAGAGAGGTAATCTTGGGACTTCTGCACTTCGAACTGTAGAGCGTGTAGCTCCTGTGTCAACCAAGAATGAAACCTTATAGCCCATCACCTTTCGCTCTACATATGGGCCTCTCTGATCCACCTCTAGGGATGCTGCAAGCCTGCACTCTTCACTGTCTGAACTATCATCTGACCAGTCCTCATTCATGCCATTTTCTCCTCGTAATGGAAACTGTTGTACAGTGTTATTTTGATTTGTTACCTGACCTGTGACCTGCTGAGGAAGCATTACCTGTTGCTGTCCCATCGGAGCCATTGGTAATTGCATTTGCTGTCTAGGCACCATAGGAATCTGCTGTTGCACTGGTTGCATTTGTATTGATTGGAAACGCGGCATTTGCACCTGCTGCATGGGCTGTACCCCTTGCATTTGTACCAAATTATTCAGAAAATTCGGGTTTTGATGTCTCACTTTTGGAACTCGTGAATTTTGTAATGTACCAACATTAGTGCTCTGCTGAACTGCACCATCCTGCACCATATTCGGACACTCCCGTTTCCAGTGTCCCACGCCCCCGCACGCGTGACATGGTGACATCTTTTTCACTCCTTGAACATCATTTTGAATAACAACATTATTCATGTCTAAACCATGGTTCACAAACCCTCGACCTCTGCCTCTTGGCTGTGCCTGAAACATACCATTCATTTGCGGTTGTTGTTGTATCATCTGCTGAACTCCATTTCCCTGTATTCCAGCCTGTTCAGCCCTTATCTGCATCACCATCACCTTTTCCTTTAACTTTTCTGCTTCAACTCAATCTCATCACTACAGTACTTTGCATACTGCAACACCTCATCAATCGGTTTAGCTTGCCAACAAATCAAATGATTCTTAATCATTTGACTAACCTCCGGTTTCAATCCTTCGACGAATCTGAACACAAGGTGATTCATGTCTTTTGGTTCAATTGTCTCAGTACCACTGTAATGCTTTAACGCTTTCAACAATCTCTCATAATAAGCATGTATTGACTCTTTAACCTTTTGAGAGGTCCGGTCGATTTTCTGCCAATCAGTCACTTTCGGCGACACCTTTTGTTTAAAAAACTCAATCACTTTATGATAATATTTCATCACCTCTTCTGAAGGTGCTCCGGTTACCTTATCTCTCGCCGGCTCCTTTGTCGGACAATCTACCCCTCTCTTGCACTCGAGCCACAAATCAGGCGGAACAATGATCTCAAACAAAGTATTCAAGTCTTCCCAGAGACACTTTGCAAGTTTCACAAACCTGTCAGTTTGTTGATACCACTCGATCAGCTTCTCTCTTAATCTGGAATAATCGTTTGTAAAGGATAGAATATCTCCTCTAGTCCATGGCACATGTATTAAAACACCACCAGCTATCTCTCTCATAGGCAATATTTTTACCGATTCCAGATCAGGTGATATCCTGACTTGATTAGACCCTGGGCTATCACTCTTTCCCTTATCCCTTTTCTTTGCCCATCGGCCTTCCCACTTCTCCAACGCACCCCAAATCTGTGCACTTTGCAACAGTTCTCTCAAATGTGCCTTCATGCCTCCAGATCTCATGTGTTCAAAATCTTTTGAATCGAAGTCTAATCTGTAACTCCTTTTTAAATGCTTAGTGTTTCCAATATCGATATTGTATTTGTCTGCTAAATTCGCTAATCTCTGATGTACCTTGCCCACTTCCTTGGTAATCTTGGGACACAAATATCTTAGTTCCGCCTCTGTGTATGATTCCAATCTATTTACTCCCATTGTTCCTTCCACTAACTCGGCAGCTTCCGCCCCTAGTCGTACAAAGTTCAGGTATTCATCTTGTTTTTCTTTCTCAGGTTCAACTGTAGTCACTGCAGTCTTTTGTGAAGTATAAGTTTTCTCTAACCATTCATTTAACTGCTGTACTGTAAAACCCTGTAATGAAATGTTCCCTGCATGTATCACTGGAGAATGCGAAGTATTCTTACTCATGGTTTGGGGAGTTAAAACTCCCAACCCTGCTTGACGCATTGCTTCGAGAGGTGCCCCCACCGGACTAAGGTCCATTAAGGGTCTCGTAGCTCATTTACTTGCTCTCCAGGGGCCATTATCTGTGGAGTTCCCATAGGCCCTCCTCTTATCGCTTCCTGAGTCATCACTACCTGATCACACACCCCTGTTTTACCTTGTACATACAATGGTACTGGGGGACCAACAGTAATGGGTAATGATATCGCGGCGGGTGTTTGACCTGGTCCCAAACTCCTTGGAGCCTCTACACCATAGGTCTGTTCCAGTGTACCCAGAACAGGTACTAATGGTGGTCCCGCTACAGGGTTATACCCTGGTATCAACTGTGGTGGTGGTTGAGACATTAATTTCGGAGTCGATTCAATCTGTATTAGCTTTGGCTTCGTGTATATCGGGTCTGGCTGCACTATCAAATTCGTAGTAGTTTCAAGCACCGGGACATCAGGATAGATTCTCGTTATCTGTGGTGGAGGTTGCAACTGTATCGGCATGTCGGGTGCAGTGGGTACACTGACACCATTCTGTACCAAAGCTGTATCGCTAGTCTGTACCGTATCAGTAACTCCCTTTTCCTGCGTCTGGTTCCCAGGATCCAAGCTAGTACTTGGAGCACTGTCGCTCACCGCATATGGTGGCGGACGATCATGTAACAATCTATCCATAAATTCCTAATCTTCTGAATCATCGTCCTCTTCCCAAGATCTTTTATTTTCTTTAGATTTGCCTGAGTATTTATCGGTTTTACAAGAGGCTTTCTTTCCCTGTGTTTCTTCTCCCTGAGTTATTGCTGGAAATAGCTTCAACCCGTCTACAATACCCCGTCTCCACATTTTGCTCTCATTGTCCCACCTAGCCTCTGCACATGATTTTTCTGCCCTTCTCAGTCTTCTCTGAAACCTTTCTTGTCTATGTTTAAGAGCCATCAAGTCCCAAATCGCCATAGCCTCATATTGTGCCGGTCTCGGAGGTGGTTTCTGCGTACTTAACATCCACCTCAAATTTTCTAGTACCTTTGGATTAAACGTCCCATGCTCTGGGAACGCTAGACACCCTTCTTTTTCTGTTAATTTGCGCCACTGTTTCATCCATAAACAAGGCGCGACACCTTTCTCTTCCATAACCGTATAAGCTGGAGTACCCTCAGGTGGTGTGGGTTCCCCATCGGTTGCAACAATATATACATCTCCCTTTAGAGCGCTCTTAAACTTAAATGCTTTGACAAAATATATTTTTGCGATTCTCTTATTTCGATTTAATCAAAAATGGCTTAGTTCCCAGGACACTCTTCAGCTGCCTTTCTCAACCTATTGTCTCTCACGGACGGCAGCCAATCCATGCGCGACCCCTCTCGACATCTGACCTATCTCAGCGCGGCACCACTGATGTCACACTCACACACACTGCAGCTGACAAAGTCTTGCGGCTTGTCCGCTCCTCACTGAACCCTTACAACTCACGCAGTCTAATGCAAATTATGGAGAGCACCTTAAATGACAACACAAATCTGCCGGTTTACTACAGGAAGGGTAACACATTCGCTTCAGAACTTTACAGAGATTTCACTTGAAGCCTCAGCCACTACTCTCCCCTTATCAATTCCCACATACGGAAGCAGAATTCGACCCGCAAATTCTACTCTCGACTTGTCAATGGCTTATTCTAGTGCACTTTAGAACTCACCAAATCTCCATCGAAGGTTTTCATCCACACACTATGACTCAAACTTGACTTGTCAACCACGCCCGATTGACCTATTAAACCTCACAGATTACAACATAAACCACATTATCTTCATACTCCGGAGACTTAGACCTCGACAGGTCCGTACATAACAACCAACCACGTGGATAATTTTGAGCAACAAGCGCTTACATTTACATGAAGTACTCCGACTTCCCTACTCTCATACTGTGGAGTATGCCTACTCCGACTAAACAACACCTAATTTGGCCTAATTCACACAGATTTTCCACAATCATCTGCAAAATGCATAAGCTTAGGCAAGCGCAAGAACCCTAACCACACATATTATGGCGCCGAGAACATTCCCAACTCATTTAGGCAGGCTCCGAGATCCCGGGAAAGCCAAGGTGAACTTAGAAACCCATCATACCTCCGAATTGCATTATCACAGAAAAACAAATTAAACAATGAATCTCTGTCATAGGGCCCCCAAGGGCCAAACCGTCGCTCTGCTACCAGAACTGTTAACGCATCCTTCTATGTCAATTTATACACATTAGGACTCGTTTTAGGCCGCTGAATCTTTTGACCCAATTGTGAGACACCGTAGAACGAGATAACTGATCAATATGTCAAGCAATATATCAATGATATTATCAACATATATCACCACAATATACTTTACTTTAGACATTGATTAAACTGTCGGCGCAATCATGACCTTTCAGTCACGAATAACCACACCTTTATAGGAGTTTTGTGAATTTTATTCCCTATTAATTACAATCTAGTAGCAAGAGTATTAATCTCAAAACTATGAAGCAAAAGAGCATAGTCACGATATGGCAACTGTGATAAGATTTTGACAATGCAAAGATCACAAACATGAAAACACTAATGTAAGAGATACACAGATCAGAATACATGAAACATCATATATGCCTAAGTTCAGCATAGCACCATGTCAGTCACGTCCGTTCACTTCAGTCAAGATGAATGCCTAATCTAGTCACTAATTAGCATGTTGGACTTCATGCAAAACAATTTAGAACACTAATTTAGAAAACATCTGACTAGGGTCTCTATCCAAAAATACAGCAGTTGGTACCTAGAAAGGAAAAGCATGTAGACAAATTACAATAGCAATTGTCATAATTACCCTCCTCAGGTTAAGTCAGCATACAGGATCAGTCTTCGTCTTCAGGACATCAGTTAGATTACCATCAATCTATCTCATCTAAGGGGCAGGGGACACTTTCCTCATAAGGAGGAAAAGTGCAATGGGGCAGTCTTTGGATAAGGATGGTTTATTTTCAAGTCTCAAATCACCAAACAGAGTGACAGAGTTTCTGGACGCAATCGATATCATTCCCTACCTAGTTCTCTCGAGTCTTCTGTGCCATGGGTTTTTATCCCTTTTTCACAATACCTTCCCCCAAAATTCTATTGGATAGTTGCTACACCCCACTATCTTTAACCTATCAAATTATACATTAAGTAATGTACTTGTCACCCCACGATAATTTATAACACTTTGATTGGTCTCCATAATTGACGTTTTTCTTAGGTGGCACATCCGGGGTTACTTCATTCTCTGGCACGTTCTTCAGGTCAAAAGTTTCCTTTTCCATGGTCGATTTTCCTTGGATGTTTCAAAAAATGTTGCAAAAACGTATAAAACTTATACTAAAACAGCTAGCATGCGGGTGAGAATATTCCTCACTTGCAACATAAAACAAAGAAAAGAACACATGCTGGGTCATGGCCTTTTGCGAATCAGCACACTGGAGAAACAGAAAAATATGATTTAATATGAGAGCTACACAGCTAAGTTTTTAGCTCACGCTAACTTAAGACTTATAGATTCTAATAAATGCAATCTTCGTAGGTGTTAGCATATTCAATTAATCATAATGCAAGCAATTATTTCTTAAAGTTGACATTAGTATATGTGTACAATAATAACTTCACTCTTATAAGTATGTTTAGAATACATTCAAATGAATAATATTTTATGACTATTAATGCAGCATTGTTAAGTGTAAGCATTTCACATCTAAAATATATAATATTTAGATTACGCTCTCTCAGTGGCAAGATCTGGAAACGGTCAGAAGACTTGAGGTTGAATTCTTCTCCCCATTCCTGGGTTCATATATCTGCATCTAAGGGAAACAAACTAGCACTTAAATTAGTCACACAATACTTTCACAGTCAATACACATCTTAATAATTGGTCGGAATAGTGATGCTATTGGGTCATACAAATACACATAATTTGAAAAAGATGTTGCAACTTCAAATCTCAAATTTTTAAATGTCTGATATGTTTTACAAATAATGTGCAAATAATGTTTGTTGTGTATTATTTACACATTATTTATTTATTTGTTTTTTCAAAAAAACATCAAAGGAGATATAACGTACACTGCAGCACTATCAATGTCAAACATAGTAATGGTTCACTTTTTAATGTGTCATATTTTGGCAAAAACAGTGTCATATATATCTGACATTAGTAAACAAACTAGCCACCATTTAGAGTGCTGGTAATGCACAAACAATTAAAAAAACACAGCTTCACATCCTAAACTGGCGGATGCCTGACCTTGCCTTCAGGACATTGGCTATTTGACAGCCGTCTGCAGAAATTGATGACCTAGTAGGTATAATACTCCATGCCAGAGACTGACATACGCTAACGTGAGGGACAGCTACACATGAAAGCCAATGGATGTGGACGTCTCCATTGTGTATTGTGTATGCTATGTACTTGTACGCAACATCTCAAAAAAAGCTTACTTGCCTCCTAACACTGCAGCCAACAACACCTCTTCCACTTTTGCTGCTGTTACTGACCTCTGGGAGCCAGGACACTGGGCAGAGCAGGTGACAGGGCCCCTGTCTTCTCCACTGAGGAGTTGGAACTCCTGCAGGGAGGTCCTGCCCCTGTACAGCCAGCTCTATAGGAATCCAGAGGAATAGGTACATGTTTGTATCACAAAAATCGCCCTTATTACCTTTTTTTTCTTCACAAAAAGGATAGTTGATCCATGTTTGTACATAAATGAAGTGTTGTGATTGGAGTGTAGTGAACAGAATAATTTAGCAGGGGGCATAGTGATGTTTGTCAAAGTTTTAAATGCCTGGAAATTGCAACGGAAAATCATCGGAGTAAATGAGCTGACTTTTCAGTTCATTTTAATCACAAATTCGGATTTCATTTGATAATCTGCATGGCCCTTCCTACCAGTGGCCAGTAGACACTGTACCAGCAGAATGAGTGGAAAAAACATACAAACGTCGAAATTAGATTGATGTACAGTGAAAAAAGAAACGTTCAAGCAATGGAGTAGTCTGGTTTTTATGAGTTCAATTTAAACTACACCTGATTTTCAGAACTTTGAGTGTCTGTATGTTCCAGGCATGTAATGGTGCCAAATTGGGGGAAAGATATATCTTGAACTGCAAGTATTAGGGACACATGCTCTCAACACCCAGACAAGTTTGTCCCATGGCTGCACTCACTTGTTCACCTAAATCCATGCTCTCACTGACACAGATGGGGGCCATTACACAGTGTCCTTTGTAATTATATGTGTTTAGAACTATTATATTTGACCCTAAAAATGTAGCTGTGCATGGGTGTGTGTGCTAATATTGTACAAGTGGTTTAGCCTTTCATAGTTCACTGTCAAGTGTTAACCGGTTTTGTCCCACAGAGACACAGCATTGATCCAAGTTGCTGATTCACAATGCCTTCCTTACATTGTGTGCTCCTCACAATATCATGTGGTGAGTCCAGAAATGTTTTGGAGGAAAGGGGATTTAGATAGATAGAGAGAGAGAGAGAGACACTTCCACTAGAGTGGATTTCAATAATCATGGAAGATTCTCGATACAAGTGCATGCAGTGATGATTTCAAATCTAAATTAAGCAACTCGCCTCATTTATAACTTGTATTACTTATTAGAACCCCACTAAAAACCAGTAATCTCTCTCCCTATATGCTTCTTGAGGTTGGTAAGGGAATACCTGAAATCAGATGGTGATGTTTACTTAGAGACCTGCTACTTCTGTTCCCTACCTGGTCCCCAAGTCAATCTCTACTACTGACTGAGAATGCCTAACAAAAGTATTCTGGAGTTAACAGTACGTCCCACCTGTTGAATCTTGACATCAGTCACCACTACATGCTCACACAAGAGATATAGGCAAAGGAACAAGCATCAAATGAGCACAAACATACACATTAGTTCTACAGCTAGCTTAAAATCAACTCAGTGGTTAATATAATATTAATGTTTAGTAGGAATATCAACTTTGGTGTTTAAAAGCACACCAACGAGATTAAGATTATGTAAATGTTGCAAAAATAATTCACTTACAATCTTTTCTAAGCCTTAATGCTGTTCCATCACAACGTATTCAGAATATTGCCTTAACGCGGTTAAATCACAGCGCATTCAGGATATTTAAATAAGCACATGTTGTTTAACCTATCATACTGCCGAGATCTCTTGCTGGTAAAGTATGCTCGTATGTTAGTAAATGGTTAACACCACACAAACGATTGAATTACAAGCCAACAGCAAGGAATGGTTTCAGCCTTCAATAATCAGCACAACAGTTCTAAACACGCACTGCTTTCTACAACGATATTGTATGCACAATTAACAGATGAGTTCATCAAGTTTTCGGGCAATTGAAGGAGACTGGCAAATGGACCATCAAGTGCGCGTGGCGCGTGTAACATGCAGGTTACCACGAAACAGGGAAGTAAGCTTTTTGGCACACGCGATGCATTACCGCCTTTCATGCAAATGAGTTGTTCTTGTCCTTTCCTTTGCTGTTCAGAGACTGGATTCAGAAGCACCTTGAAGATGCGATCCAGGTCCGGAGCCCAAAACACTCTGCAAAGCTGAATTCGTCAGACAGCAAGCAGAGAGTTTGTGAACTGGCGTGGATTAAATACCTGCTGCACCTGGCCACACCCTATCTAACTCACAAGCTTGTCATATGATGGGGCGGAAGACAAATGCATGTTAAACCAACAAGCATTGCACAATGTAAGATACCTCTGCCAACAAAGGTCCATGCAGTGGTACCTATGAATGGGAACAGATCTGTTTAATAGATAGGGAGCACTTCCTACACCTTCAGTGTGGGTTCTGGCACAAGCATGGGTTTGCAAGCCTGACACTCACAATGGTTTTTATTGGTCAGGAGTGACTCTCACTATTGGCAGGTTCTCAGACCCCAGGCCTAAATTATATTTGTGGGCTAATATGAGGACATTGGGACTATTGAGGGTAGACAACAGGTCACTACAAATTTGTAATTCCTATGAAGATTTAAATATTTCTAAATAATTGGTACTGAATTGTTAGAAATGCTTGTGAGGGATTTTACAAAACAGAGTCACAACAATACAGACAAACCAAATCTCACAAAACGTTTTCTCTTTGTTTTTTTCTCATCCGTATTGGTCAACACTGATCAGAAAAAGGTATTATGGAAGGCCATTGCCAAAAGGTGTGGACCATTGGTATCTATCCAGTGTCACAAGAGGTAGGAGGACCTATGACGCTGGACCTTAAAGTAATCTCAAGTCCAACTCAGCCAGTCCTCCCAAGGTGGGAAACACCCTGACCCCCTCTAATGGCCCACATACTTGCAGTGGCCTATCTGGACCTTGATATGCAGTTGAGATCCCAACCGCAGCATCAACGGGGTAAGAGCTAGTGTGAGATCAACATAATTAATAACTTTTTTTTTTTACAGAAACTCATTTTGCAAACAACCTCAAAGTTGATGTCTGTCCAAAGCAGGCGAGTCCTTGAATGTGTTAGTTTTGGCCAAGGTCTATGATGATGTGTTTTGTAGGTTACATTTTGCTAAAAGATACCACCTGATTTGTTTTCACTGCTAAAGGACTGGTGTGAACAGACACATGCTTGCCTAAGCAATAAATATACATATGTGACATTGATGGTATAAAGTACAATGGTACCAGACAGTATATAGATGTTACTTTAGCCCTTTGACAGGTGACATAGCAGTACATGCTACCAGGACACAGTGGATGTTCCAAATGTCACATTGGTAATTTGGTTCAATATACAAACAAAAGTGAGCACGTGAGTCAAAATGGCTAATGACATCAGGATAAGTGACTGTATTTATTAATTCAAACAAAACCTGTGTTTTTGAACCAAAATACTGTTTAATTCTTTAAAAAAAAAGATTTACATTATGTATTACTCCTTCACAAATGTGCTAGCCAGTCTGTTTAGTGGTATATGTGATCATACAATTTTTGGAACACCTCAAACAGGAATGTGTACACATTGTTGACAAAGTACCACAGACCTTTAAACAATTATCAGTGCCCTTTCTTGTGTATTGATGATGTATCAATGATGATGACAAATGGGATACTTAAAGGGACTTGTACATATGGTAGGTTCCAGCCCATATATGTTGGAGTACCCATCAGAAAAAAACAATATCAGGACCAAAACATCACTTATTTTGTAAATGTGTGAATGCAGTAAGGTGTCATCTGTAGCCTGGTAAACACTCTATACAAGTGTATTTTTGTTTTTATCCTTTTTGGTGTTGTGGGTTCATTTTAGCACCTTGCTTGGGCACACTTATTTTAACTTAGGCCAGCGGCCTGTGCTTCTTTACCTAGTTATGATTCATTTAATTTATTTATTTTAATTCATTCTAGCATGGCTTCCTTTTAGCAGGGATGCTTTATTTTTTTAATCAGCTGCTATTCTGCAAAAGTGTTGCTATTACGTTCCTTGCATGAAATTTCACTGTGTACCTCTGCCCAAGGCTGTACATGATAATCTATCTAGTATTGCTGCCACAGGAGTGCGCAGCCAACCTCTACATTCAGACACATTACCACTTCAGGTCTGTTTCTCAGAACACAACACATTTTTCTATAAAAACATCAGACATGCCAAAAGAAGATTAGAGAGTTAATTTCCACTAGATGAGCCATCCTATGCTCTGTGCCACTTAATTGTCACTTTACTGACCTCAGCCCTGTATCTAGAGCCAAATGAGGAGATGATGGTCAGACCCCTGTTTTTTAGCTATGGGACGGGTGTTCCTTTCACGGACTAGTACGGGCAGAGAGGGGCTACCACTGATATCCTCTCATGTAGGCATTTGAAATTGTAGGTAGGAATCCTTAGGCACATGTTTATTCCAATATGCTAGGATTGCTTATTGGCTTCTAACTTATGGTAACATTTCTAACTGTGCTATTATTCATCTTCCTAATATTTGCAACTCAAGTATTTTATCAGAGATTGCAGCCTTTTCAATATATGCATTGAAAAATATGCTGCATCTCTTTGTCTGTCTGTGCTTGTGTGATACTTGTACTAATGAGAGAACTAATGAGAGAAAAGGGCAAGATCTGGCAACCACAACTTCCCTGAAGAGTCAGAGTGTCAACTGTTATACTGTCACAAATCACCTTTAGCTTCAGGTTTTGGGTGAGGTGCTGCCAGCTAGCTGGAATGGTTAGGCCGACAGCTACCAGACAGTGTATGATTGACTCAGTCTCCTACATGTAGTGGTGCTGCCACCCGAAACCAGCAGTCTTCTCTCCATGGTAAGAGTCCTATGACATTAGTGACTTAAACTCACTATTCTAAACAACAAAGGCCACCGTTTGAGAGGTGTCATACAGATCCTGCAGAGAACTCCAAATGGAAATGAGAGTCAAGGTCATACATGAGATAGTAGATATCATGGGAAATGACAAAACCATGATAATAAGGAACCAAAGTTTGATTGCCTGGTGAAATTTGAAAAGTTCTGAAATGTATTTTGATCAACATTCATTATAATTTCTATTCACACAGGTTCATTAAAACTGTTATCTCTAAATGGGGTGGTGTTACCTTCACTGCAGGCACCCCCCACTTGCCCCTGTCTCACAGGCTACACTCAATGAGGAAGCTGTTGACCTCCTGAGGAACATATCTGTAGGCCAGATTGCACTACTTAATGCCATCCAAAGGCTTATTGGCCAGTTGACACAAGTGCTAGCTTACCTGGAGGGTATGTATAGTGCCCTACAGAGGTGTCTGGCCTATGGAGGTCATTCCAAGGTCTGGCCTCCTCACTGACTGCTGCCTCTCGCCTATCCCAACCTCTTGAACTAACTCCTACCCATTCCACTATCCCTAATCCCTATTCCAAGCCCTATCCAAAGCACACTCACTCTTTTACACATGCACACTCAAACACACAAAAGCAGCACATCAACACATGAACACAAAGCAAAAAAACACAGATACACACAAATATACAGACACCACACCCACACCACAAGTATACCCACAGATATCACACCCATCATGACACCCACATGCACAGCCACCACCGACACACCTGCAGACACCACACCCACCACCACAGAAACATGCACAACTACCACCACCATACCTGCAGACACCACACCCTGCACCACACAGACATGCACAATCATAACAACACACATATGCACCAGCACATCTGCAGCCACCACAACCACACACAGCACCTGCACAGCATACCCACCCACACACACACATACATACATTAGACATTACACATGCTAACGCGTCCTTTTATGATAATTTATTACACATCAGGACTCGTTTTAGGCCAATGAATCTTTTGACCCAGTTGAGAGACACCTTAGGACTAGCTAGCTAATCAATATGTCAATCAATACGTCAATGATGTCATCAATATTTATCACAATAATGCATTTCACTTTAGTCAAAGACATTAATCAATTCAGGACATCACCATGAACTTGCAGTCATGAATAACCACACCAGTTTAGTAGAATTTTATGAGATTTTATTCCCTATTGGTTATTATTCTAAAAGCAGATTTATTAATCTCAAAACCAAAAAACACAATAGCATAGTCACGATGTGGCAACTCTGATAGACTTCATCAAAGCAAGAATCATAAACATCAGAACATAACACGGCGTGAACATACACTATCTTTAGCAGAGAATCGTCAACACAGCATTGATTCAGTCGTTTGTCTATTTTCGTAGTTTTGGTGAACCCCTCTGAACTAGCCTCTAATTAGCATTGGCATGTTGGGCTTCATGCAAAACAATTTAGAACACCAATTTGGAAAACATCTAGCTATGGACTCTGTCAAAAGTGAGCAGTTGGTACCTACAAAGGAAAAGCAAACAGACAAATCGCAATTTCATTGTCATAGTTACCCTCCAAGGTTTAGGTCAGCACTCAGGTTCGGTCTTCCTCTTCAGGACATCAGTTGATTCACCATCAGTCAAGACTCAGCTCTCAGGAGGAAAAGGGGCACTTCCCTCATAAGGAGGAAAAGTGTAAATGGGCAATCTAAGGAAGAGGATGGTTTAAGTAAAACCAATAAGTCACCAAACAGAGTGACAAAGTTTCTGGATCAAATCAACAGCATTTCCCTTATCAATCTAAATGGCTCCCCGTGTCATAGGTTTTTATCCCTTTTTCATTGTACATTCCCCTAAAACTTGAGTGGACGAATGTTGCACCCCACTATCTTTAGCCAATTAAAAACAGATCATGTCATTAAATCTTTCACCCCACATTAGTTTACAAGTAGTTCATTGGTCCATATGATTGACGTCTTCAGAGGTAGCACATCCGGTATGATTTCATCCTTCTGTAATTCTTTGCACATCTTTTCGTCAGTAGCTCCAATGTCTGTACCGGTTTGAGTGACCTTGTATATTTAATTAATCTACACAGTTGCATTTTAGCTAATACTTTTCTACAAGCAATATGAATTTCATGAGAACAGATCTACTATGGTTACATTCAGCTTCTAGTTTGAAGAAAACAAAAGGTCATGTCCTTTTGCGAGTCAGCACACTGCACGTTAGGAAAAATGCATTTAATATGAGAGTCAGGCAGCTAAGCTTCGGCTCATGCTAACTTAAGGCCTACAAGGTTTATTAGCAAAACTCCAATAACATAATCATTAATAATTAGAATAGAATAAAACTATTCAACTACAATAATTCATAAACAGTAGTCATTTTCATTAGTCCAGGTATACATTGGTGGCCACTCCCTGTGGTCACATTTTAGATGCACGTTTTAGCAAAACCTAGTAAATATAGTTTCTATGTAGCATTATTGCACACTATTTCATAAACATCTCATGTTAATATAGATTATATAAGCTACGCTCTCTCACACACACTGTACACAAACACCCACAATCACCCTAACAACAGACATCCAGAAAGAAACACAAACCAAAACTTACACCACATACATCAAATACACAGGCAACTTCTCCATCAACAGACACACACACATCAACAACTGCCACTCCTTCTACCTCACAAACTCAACTCCCTGCCAACCCTGCTACCATTTTCCTAAAGAAGACCTTTTATTGCCCTGGCCCTGACCCCTTCCTCACTCCACACCAACCCTCCCAAATGCAAATCCACACACCCAAAATTCAAAGCAACCGCTCCCAAATCCAAAATTACACCTCCCAAAATCAAGCCTATCTCCCCCAAACCCAAGGACCCCGTCCCAAGAAAGATCACTGAAGTGCCTGCTTTATGCCCAATAGATGCCCCTTCCTGAGGAGGTTGTATTTGGCAGTGTAAATAGGAGGCAAGCTCTGGAATGCACCCCAGGATTGGGATAATTGAATTTTATGCAGCTTTTGGTGAATTTATTTGCTTAAATATATGTTTTGAGAGGATTATCCCAATTCTCTATAAAATTATATTTTCTTTACAATACCTTTGTTCGGGCATTATTTTTGTCATTGTTACTAACTATTTGATGATAATGGGTGTGCAGTGCACTTACCCTCATTTCTGAGATTGACAAGCATTGGCTTTATTTTTTAGATAGTTCTTATTATGCATACATTTGGGGTGTACATTTGTGATGGACATGTTATTTTTGGTGCAAGCATTCATCATTTTTCTGGGCACTTACACCAAAACTGTAAATGTTCCTCTTATTTTGCCTGGAGACTGCACATGTGTTTATTTTAACATGATTTGTTACTAATATACACATATGCATTACACAGGGAAAATTACACTTTGGAGTTAAAACATATCTAATGTTTGAAAGAAATTATACATCCCAAGGGGACATGTGACCTTCATACATCTCTGAAACATTTGGAGTTTAAAGCTAACAGTGGTTGTACATTCTGTGTACACTCACTTGTAGGATTGTGTAGTGCAATTGCTACTTCATATTTGGTTTATGTCATTCAAATTAGATGTCCTATTTATGTAAAAGGTTATGGTAGTTTTGGGTAAATTATTGCACACACCTGTATGGACACCTTTCTTTTTAGGATTTATGTGACTTTTTGTGAAGGTGCCCATTGCCATGAAAGCAGTTAATATTAGATTGGTGGGTGTTACTAATATATCAAGGTGTGTTTTTTACACACACATTTGCCTTGCATATCATTGTACTATTCCTTGCAAATATCTTTTAAACATGCACGAGTCCAGTGCTAATGTACACCGACAATTCGGAGGATGACAGGTAAAACAGTAGCTTCTTACCTTCACTTCCAGTGACACCAGGTTGATTTTCATCTTGGTTGAGGAGCAGCAGAAACAGTAGGACATTTACGATCGGGTTTGTAGGGGCAGGAAATGATAAAATTCAGGTGTGGAGATTTGGCCACCACAGTTATGACGGCGGAAAGCTTTTATGTAATTGGCTCAGCGGTAGAAGTGGCTGTAGTCCTGCTGCCAGATGTTTTTGCCTATGGCACCATCGACACAGGTGAAGATTTATGGTGGTGACGGCTGTCCATCAGCGGTCTTTCGTCTATGGGATCACAAGCATCTAAATAGAATGGCTGGACCACCAAGACACAAAATGGGCATTGTCACGGAAAATCGACAGCGGGACTGTTACCACCAAAATCTAAATCAAGCCCTTTGTGTGGTAATTTTACTATTTTGCTGCCCAGGAGAGCACACACGTTATGCTGTACCATTTTGAATAACTTGTACATTCATTTGTTTCTTCTTGCAGTGACGGCATGTGGTGAGTTACTTTATGTTTATTTAACAACCAGGGTGTTAGCCCTACACTTTTGCCCGCAGTGTACATTCCTCACTTGTTTGTTGTTCACCGCTAACACACTTATGTGACATTTGGGTGGACAGAATTTGTCCCTCCGCCCTTATGGACTTACTTGTTTTTTTGCTGTTTTACTTGTTCTAGTTCTGCCCCCTTACACCCCCTACCTGCCATCATACAGCACTATAGCAATAATTCCCTACCCCCTGCATGTTTCTGCTTTCCTCCCACATGGCACTCAGAGTCATGGTCAATATGTACGTAATAATATGAAACGTCCACGGCATACCCACTTCCTTGCACTGATAACCCATTTACTCATATCTGTGCCAACGTTTTGCACAAATAGCCTTTCTACAAGAATCCCACCTGACACTAACTGAGACTATGGGGGTCACTACAACATTGGCGGTAAATGCCGCTTACCGCCGTGCAGAAGACCGCCAACACACCGCCGCAGCCGCAAAATTCTGCCACAGCTATTACGACCCACAGACACCCACACAAGTCCGCCACACCAAAGGTCAGTGATAAACTGGTGATAACAAAACCAACACCATCACGGCAACAGGATTACGCCCACACTATCATGGCCCACGAATCCAAGCGGCGGTCTTTCAACCACGATATTCCATTGGCGGTACACACCGCCGCGCTCAAAATACACACACATTTACAAAAAACTACCACATTGGACAATTCCAAATACACATACCTGATACACATACACACACCACTCCCACACACCCAATACAATATAAAACACACACCCACATCGCCCACAAACCCTTTCAACCAGAAATTTAGATGAAGGCCAGAGAGACAGCACAGCAAAGACAACACCAGCATACAGAGGCACACAACACCATCACACATACACATCCACACACAAAACAACACACACCCCTAAACATCACCCCACACATCACAACACACACCACCTCACACATCACCCACACCACCCCATGGCACCACAAAGACACCCCAGATTTTCTGAGGAGGAGCTCAGGGTCATGGTGGAGGAAATCATCCGGGTAGAGCCACAGCTATTTGGATCACAGGTGCAGCACACCACCATAGCTAGGAAGATGGAGCTATGGAGCAGAATCGTGGACAGGGTCAATGCAGTGGGACAACACCCAAGAACACGGGATGACATAAGGAAGAGGTGGAACGACCTACGGGGGAAGGTACGTTCTGTGGTCTCAAGACACTGCATCACAGTACAGAAGACTGGCGGCGGACCCCCACCTCCTCCCCCAGAACATGGGAGGAGCAGGTCTTGGTTATACTGCATCCTGAGGGCCTCGCTGGAGTAGCTGGAGGAATGGATTCTGGTAAGTCAAAGCTTTCACTACTTCATCCCCACCCTACCTGCATGCTATCACATACCCCCACCCTCACCCTCACCCCCATCACTCCAACTCCTCACATATGTACGACTAGCACAAACAACACATCCCAACACCAAGCCCTGCATGCAACAACAAAGCATGGACACCCATCACCAATGCATGCCCACTGCACATACCCACACACACCCCTAAACAATTATCACACAAGGTCCTACACAAGAATGTAAGCACTGGGGTACAGGGTCACCCACCCATTGCACACCATGGCACACACAGATGCAATAATCATGCCTTTACACTCCTGCAGAACCCCTACCCAACATCACCGGACAGGAGGTTCCAGACATGTCCACACCCCCCACAGAACAGGCCCACAGTGATGACAGCAGCTCTGTCCAACTGGATCTAGATGACCAGCCCGGCCCATCTGGGACCTCGGGACAGTCGGTTCCCCTCACACTGGCACAGGCCACAACAGAGACCCCCCCTCTTGAAACACCAGCACAGCACCCACCCAGCGGGCCCATACCTCTGTCCCCAGGACACGTCAAGAAGCAGTGTGTCCACCACTACAGGGAACTCAGGCTAACCCACCACCCCAACAACATCAGGGACCTGGGGGCAGTGGCAGTGGGCACACGGTTCAGGGGACAGAGGCCCAGGAACACAGGGGAACTGGGAGGGCTGCTGTGCGACGGGGGGAGGACATGCCCAGGGACCCACTCTCCACGAGGCCCTCTACAACATCATGGGAGCCTACCACCATTCCCAGGAGACGATGGCAACGGTACTGGCCAAGTTTCAGGAGACCCAGCGGCTGCAGGAGGAACAGTATTTGGGGTTCAGGGAGGAACTCAACTCCATCAATACCACCCTGGGCACCATTGTAGGGGTGCTGAAGGAACTCATGAACACCAGGAGGGACACTGTGGCACAACAAGGGGCCCCTGACACTAGCCTGGAAGATGAACTGCCCACCACCTCCGCTGGCGCTAGTGGACAGGAGGCACTGCCACAGGACCACAACACCAGCATCCCGCCCCCTGCAGATGGAGAACCACCCCGCAAACGGTCCCTGAGATCCAGGACAAAGACAGAGAACAATGCCAAGACCCTCGCCAAAAAATGAGACCACCCTGATTGTCATCCTTTTGTCCCACTTTGTCACCCTGTCCATACATCAACTGCCCCAACTCCACTTCCTATGCCCCTTTGGACAATGCACCTGTGAGACTAATAGACTGGACTCCACCATCAACCCTGACCATTTTATAACCCCCTCCAATATTTAGCACTTAAATAAACACCCTTAAATCACAAAACTATTTGGAGTCAGTTTGTGATTTCGAAAAGGTGTATTTGCAATAACTTAGGAACAATGCAATATCCATTGTGTTGTCAGCATACCTATGTCACACAGCTCTAGTCCATGAGGACACAAAGCAGATGGCACACAGTGGGACCCACATCTGTGAAATTAAAAGGGAAAGTGACAACTCAGGGTCCATACACTGGGTGAAAGTGACAGACAGATGAAAGGTAGAACAAGTGTATCAGATGTAGCAGGCAGTGATGTCTTCTTACCTGTGTCTCACTGGAAGTATTGATGAATCACCGTGTTTCTGTCGTCGATATCCTCCTATTCTGCTTCCTCGTCTTCACTGTCCACAGGCTCCACAGCTGCCACAAGACCTCCATCTGGACCATCCTCCTGCAGAAAAGGCACCTGTCGTTGCAAAGCCAATTAATGAAGCATACAGCAGGCCACGATGATCTGGCACACCTTCTTTGGTGAGAAGAATAGCGAACCACCTGTCATATGGAGGCACCTGAACTGGCCTTCAGGAGGCCAAAGGTCCCCCCTATAACCATCCTAGTTTGCCCATGGGCCTCATTGTAGCGTTCCTCTGCCCTTGTCCTGGGATTTCTCACTGGGGTCAGTAGCCATGGCCGGTTGGGGTAGCCAGAGTCACCTGCAAATGTTGAGGGACAATTGTTAGACACACACTAACTCTTAGGGACAACCCCAGACACCTAGTCACACTATTTAGGGTCCATGTCCTCACCTAATAGCCACACACAGTGCCTCTGGAGTTGTCCCATCACATAAGGGATGCTGCTATTCCTCAGAATGTAAGCATCATGCCCTGAGCCAAGAAACTTGGCATTCACATGGGAGATGTACTGGTCGGCCAAACACACCATCTGCATATCCATTGAATGGTAACTCTTCCTGTTTCTGTACACCTGTTCACTCCTGCGGGGGGTACCAAGGCCACATGTGTCCCATCAACGGCACCAATGATGTTGGGGATATGTCCCAGGGCACAGAAGTCACCTTTCACTGTAGGCAAATCCTCCACCTGTGGGAAAACGATGTAGCTGCGCATGTGGCAGACAACACTCTGGACAACACGTTGGAGAACATAGGCTGGGACATCACTGATGCTATGGCCACTGTCGTCTGAAAATACCCACTTGCCAGGAAAAGGAGTACTGACAGCACCTGCACTAGAGGGGGGATTTCTGTGGGATGGCGGATAGCTGACATCAGGTCCGGCTCTAACTGGGCACACAGTTCCTGGATTGTGGCACGGTCCAGTCTGTAGATGACAATTACATGTCCATTGTCGACAGGTCCACCAGCGGTCTGTACACCGGAGGATGCCGCCATCTCCTCACCTGCCCCAGCGGACGTGCTCTATGGAGGAGAACAGCAAGCAGAGGGTCAGCCAACACTGAGGTACGAAAACACAACTTTATTTCACAAATTTTTCAATCCGCTATGTCCCTGTCTTAATGTGTATGCAAGGCCTAGATATGTGTGACGCATTTAAAATTAATTCCATGTGGCCCCCTGAAATGGCGGCTGCCTGACCTGTAAGGTGGGACAAGGGGTATGAGATAACTGCGCTGGCGTTCTACATCGTTGCGGTAGGCGGTCGAAGACCGCAGCGCAATCCTGCATTGGTTAACATTGCACACTATGGGTCCCAGGAGCCAATGACGATGTACGCCGGCCGTGACGGTACGCACCCCTATGGACGTCACTGCCATTTTCTCTCTGTTCACTCACTTGATACATGATCTTCGACAGGAGAGGACCTACACTGCAAGTGCTGCTGTGACCTCAGTCTGGAAGAGACAATGGCTCATGTATCTGAGGAAAGGGCCCCTGCCTTCACGACGGAGGAGTTGGAGAAACTAGTGGATGGGGTCCTCCCCAGTACACGCTATTCTACGGTCCTACAGACAAACAGGTAAGTACACTGTGAGCATGATGGATGGGCAATGCCTGTGTGAAGTTTTGTGGATGGAAGATAGGGGGGGAGAATGAGGCGTGCATGAAACGACGGTGAGTGGATGTGCATCAGGGCAAGGGAGGGAACGTGGGCCAATGACTGTGATGGTCCGGACGGTTAATGTTGTACCTTTTACCCTTTACTATTCTTGTAGGTCAGCGCCCACCAGAAGAAGGATATTTGGTGTGCCATCGCCAAGGATGTCCGGACCCTGGGGGTCCACCACAGACGGAGCACCCACTGCCGTAAAAGAAGGGAGGACATTCGCCGCTGGAGCAAGAAGACGGTGGAGGCCCAGCTGGGGATGGCCTCCCAACGTGGGAGGGGTGCCCGTCGCACCATGACCCCCCTGATGTTCCGGATCCTCGCGGTGGCGTATCCGGAGTTGGATGGGCACTTGAGGGCATCACAACAGCCACAAGGGGTTGAGTACCGTCACATCCATCTGACTCTGCGTGCATTGGAGGTGTCTGGGTGGGGGAGCTGGGCAGTGGGTTCCCCTATGCCAGGACGAGTTTAGTAGGCAAGGTCCCTTCGTAAGGCAGGCCATGTGGCACCCCACCCCACCAGTGTTCAGAGCAGACTACACCTAGTCAGGCTCCAGTGACTTGCATGTGTGCAGCAATCGGGCATAGGCCTTGTACCCCATGTCTCTGGGATTAATTAGGGAACTCTAAGTGCACGGCGTAGTGCAGAGGGCTTCTGTGTCTGTAGTGTCTGCCAACGGAAGCAGTATTGCATGCACTCAACATGTCTTTCTTCTGTCTCCCCCCCAATTTTTTGGTCTCCCTGTTTTTGAGTGCAATAGCATCAGCAGGCGGAGGAGCAGTGGCACTGGAGCAGGAGGGAGCTGCATCCCACATGGCCCTGGAGGGCGACACCACGGAGTCTGAAGCCACCAGTGGGACAGAGGGCGAGGGGAGCTCTACGGCGGGGACAGGAGCTGAGACCAGCAACACAGACTCCTCCTCTGATGGGAGCTCCCTTGCGGTGGCAGGCCCCTCTGTGCCCCCCGCATCTACAGGTACAGCCGCCACCCCCCCACCAGCAGCGCCCTCCCAGCAGCCCCTCACTGTGTGCCCCGTGGCCGCTCACCCAGGTGGGTAGGCATCTCGTTCGCCCCAGGCACCTCAGCCCCTGACAGCCCTGCTGCCCTCAGTGAGGAGGCCATTGACCTCCTCAGATCCCTCACTGTTGGGCAGTGTACCATTCTGAATGCCAGCCAGGGTGTAGAGAGGCAGTTGCAAAAGACCAATGCATACCTGGAGGGCATTCATTCTTGTCAGGAAGCCCAACAGAGAACTTTTCAAACTCTGGCCTCAGCACTGATGGCAGCCATTGTCCCTGTGTCCAGCCTCCCCCCTCGAACCTCCTCCACCCAGACCAAAACCCCTGTACCTCAGCTTATCCCAAGCACACCATCAGACCAGCATGCACACACCTCAACACACAAGGGTAGCTCTGGCAAACATAAGCACCACACATCCCACAGGCACTCACGCAAGCATCATACCCATGCAGACATACCAACATCCACTGCCTCCACTGTGTCCCCCTCCTCCACGTCTCCCTTCTCCCTCCCTTTCACGTCTCCACTCACACCTGCATGCACCACATCTTCATCCACTACGTCCATCACCAGCACACCCATCACCACACACCGCTCACATGCACTCACCACCCCCACTATCATTCACACATCCCCTGTGTCCTCTCCTTGTGTCTGTGAGCCCACCTCCCAAGGTACATAAACACAGTCACACACCCACCCAACAGCCATCCACCTCACGACAGCCTCCAGCCCATGCACCTTCACCCAAAGTCAGCAAACGTACCTCTTCCTCCACCCCCCCATCTACCCGTCCCAGTCTGTCTAAAAAACTTTTCCTGTCCAACCTTGACCTCTTCCGTCCCCCCACCCCTTCAGTCCCCTAGGGCACACCTTTCCAGGTCCCAACCCAGCACCTCAGCCACCACATCAGCGGGAACAGTGGTGCCAGCAGTCAGCGGTTTCTTGAGTGCACCAAGCAGCAGGGCAGCCAGTGTGCCAAGGAGCCAGACCACAGACAGTCCCCCACCTCAGAAGCATAAGAAGTTGGTCACTGGCCGGAGGGAGAAGGGCAAAGCACCTGCCACCAAGGGCTCTCCCAGGACTAAAGTTGTGAGTGGGAAGACAGCAGCGCCAACATCCAAGATGGGGAAAGGGCACAGGAAGAAAGGGAAGTCGCCGCCAACCTGCACGGTGGACAAGACCGCCACCAGCAGCCCCACTTCCCAGGACACCGCCGCCACTAGCACCGCTGCCCAGGACACCGCCGCCAGCAGCCCCACTTCCCAGGACACCGCCGCCACCAGCACCACTGCCAAGGACACTGCCGCCACCAGCACCACTGCCAAGGACACCGCCGCCAGCAGCCCTGTGTCCCAGGACACCCCCGCCACCAGCACCACTGCCAAGGACACCTCCGCCAGCAGCACCACTGCCCAGGACAGCAGCACGTTCACTGAGCCACCCACCAGCACAGCAGGCCAATGAGCGCCGCACACACCACCGCCACTGAGGCCGCCACGAGCAGGATGAAGCACTCTGGGCACAAAGCCCCCTCCAGAACCATTGGAGAAACGCATCCACTACCTCAGTCCTTGGCAGGATGAAGCACCCTGGGCACAAAGCCCCCTCCAGAACCAGTGGAGATTCACATCCACTACCTCAGTCCTTGGCAGGATGAAGCACTCTGGTCACAAAGCCCCCTCCAGAACCAGTGGAGACTGTTATCCACTTGAGAGACTGTGGCTTTGCACTACCCAGGATACAGCAGTGGGCAAACCACCCACTGTAAAGACTTGAGAGACTGTGGCTTTGCACTCCACAGGAAAAAGCAGTGGGCAAACCACCCACTGTAGAGACTTGAGAGACTGTGGCTTTGCACTCCCCAGGATGCAGCAGTAGGCAAACCACCCACTGAAAAGACTTGAGAGACTGGTCCTTTGCACTCCCCAGGATGCAGCAGTGGGCAAACCACACACTGAAAAGACTTGAGAGACTGTGGCTTTGCACTCCCCAGGATAAAGCAGTGGACAAATCACCCACTGGAGAGACTTGAGAAATTGTGGCTTTGTACTCCCCAGGATACAGCAGTGGGCATGGAGCCCCTTCATGGACTGGCATTGGGCACTCATTCGGCTGAGGTGCCCCCCATTCTGTTCCCCCTGAGGTGCCTGTTGTATTTCTATCTGATGCCCCTGCAGTGTTCTCTCTGTTTCGATCGGGTATCTTGTGTGGGCTTCGCCCATGCTTTTTGGGCCCAGTGGTCCACGGACTATAAATGGTGCAGTACCTGGACTTGTACTCTTGGTGTATATATTTGTAAATAGTGTATGTATATATTTTTGAGTACTTGATTTTAATTGATTACAGTTGTTGCCATAATTTCCTTTTGTCTTTGCATTCTTCCAGGGGGGTTGGGGTGTAACTGTAATGTTTCAACATGTATTAGTGTGTGTGTTGTAGTGGGTGAGGGTGGGGGTATTGCGTGTGTGTGTCACTCTCTTTTCCCTCCCCCTCCCCTGTGTTGTAGGTGCAGTACTCACCGTGGTCTTCGCCGCCGGCGTTCGTGCTCCTGGTAGAGGAGCAGGAACACAAAGGCAGGTAGTATATGGAGTTTTGGCTCCATGGCGTCCTGGTTCCTCGTGGGGTGTGTAGAGGTGAGAATTTTTCGTTCCAAGTCCTGTTTCCACCGTGTTTTTGTTGGTGGTGAATCCGCCCTGGAAAAGGTGGTGGATTGGCCTGTTGTAATACAGTGGGCGGTACATTGTCTTCCGCCTGTCTGTTGGCGGTGGCCGCCATGCTGTTTGTTTGTACAGCCCTGGCGGTTGGAGTGTTAAAGTGGCTGTCCATATTGGCGGTTTCTGCCATGGTCGTCATTCCATTTTTTTTACTGCCGGCCTGTTTGCGGTCTTACCGCTGCTTTAACACCGACCGCCAGGGTTGTAGTGAGGGCCTATATGTCTGCAAAGACAATGGCATGAGCAAGCATTCTCCACAAGTTTCTCTACATACGCTAGGGGAGCCTTGATATGGAATAGAGCTAACAACCCCTTCATAACACTAAAATCACTTGCAGATCTCAATGCCTGTTATGTGTTTATTGAAAGGCACCTCGAAGTACACCACTTTCTCCTCTGCTCCATCTACATGCCCAACTCTGACCAACAAGGGTTTCTTGCTCATCTATCGGGGGTACTCTTGCAGTGGAACGGGATTCCATGGCTCCTTCGTGGAGACTTCAACAGTATAATTAACATGCAATTTGACAGCTCCTTTCTTCCTCCTCCTCACATAGTTACCACCTCTAATGCACATGCGTTGACTAGCTCACACACTGGCAGCTATCACACATTTGGAGAACCCATAATCTGCAGTCTAGAGTTTTTTCCTTTTACTCCAGCCATCGAACTTATATGTCCACGTAGACCGCCTTATAGGCATTCCAGACATACTCCCAAACATAACACATGTTGACTATTTAGGTCACACCTATTCAGGCCACAATTCCCAGAACCTCTGTTTGAACTGGAATCTAGCCTGTCCTCCAATCTCTACATGGCAAGTACAAACAGGAGCCTTGGATGATCCCCGCTTTTGTTACTTCCTTGAGTATACCATAGATGACCATTTCGAACTTAACACCAACACCACCTCCTCTTGCTCGAGTGAATGGGAGGCCTTCAAGATGGTTATAAGGGGCATTTTCCTGGGGTGCACATGGAAAATGAGGCAGACACTGGATTGTGACATTTTCCATTGAACAGGATCTACTAACTCTTGAATCACAAGTGGTTTCAGGCCCACCATACTACCATAAACTCATCTCAGCGCAAAACGAACATGTGGTGCTTTTGGAATGCCTCAGCTGCATTAATTACGCTGCACACACTGAAAAGACCGACACAGCAGCAGACAAAACAGGCTCCCTTTTAGCATGGCTTATTTGCTAGGAACATTCTAGTCAACCCATATTAGTGCTCCACTCCCTTGAGGGCACTCTCCTACATACTCAGATGGCAATAAACACTGAGATGATTAGGCAGTGCACCACAATGTATACACAAACCATGGTCACTGACCTAGATGCTATCAATTCTTGTCCACCATACCTTCTGGATAGAGAGCTGAGCTGGACAATGCCATTATCCTATTTGAGATACAGGAGGCTATATGTGCACTGGCCACAGGGAAGACCCCAGGACCAGACGTACACACCACTCCTGGCTCCCCACCCTCAAACACTTTATGATGATGACCTCAAAGCTGGCTGTCTGCCACCCTCACTCCAAAAGGCAATACTTATCTCCTTGCCCAAACCAGACCGTGATCTCACGGTCCTTGACATATACTGCCCCTTTCGCATTCCTTAACATGATTATAAAATACTTGCCAAGATATTAGAGGACTGCCTGGCTCCTCTGATGCCCATGCTCATACACCCTGCTCAGAATGGGTTTGTCTTTGCTTGAAGTACGTCAGTGAATCTACACATATTCATCAGAGTCATAGAAAACGCCCTCTGGACCTGGCCAAGATCCCGATGCCTGGTCTTAGACCAGGAGACGGAGTTTGACTCCTTGGAGTTGGATTTTCTATTCACAGTTTTGCCTTGCTATGGATTGGGCCTCTGGTTTATTAAATTGGTGAAATTATTGTATAGGCAGCCCGTGGCTAGAGTAGAATCTGGGGCTCTGATTCCTGATCCCATCATGTTTCAAAAGGGTACCCAGCAAGACTGCCCCCTCTACTCTTCCCACTAGTTAATGAATGATTGGCCATTGCTCTTTGTGCACACGGGCATGCCTGGGGTATACCACTGGGGTATGGTCTGCACTGCCATTATACATGGATGACCTGCTACTTTACCTGCTGGCTGTTGATGGGATACCCCTTGATTTAATAACCATGTTTCAAAAATTTGCAAAACTTTCTGGGCTCAAAGTTAACTGGGAAAATCATGTCTCTACTCCTTCTCTGCTATTGTCTCAGACCCAACATTCTTCCTTGGAGGGACCAGCCTTACATGGTAATCTTTCACATTTTGGTAACTGGGCATCCACATTTACCTAAACCCCGCTGGTCTATTTGATGGTAAACTCAATGATGCGGTGTCTTCAATACACTCTCTGTCACTGGGAGGGTGGCACTTGTTCGGGTGGTTGTACTGCCCTGTCTATTATATCACTTCACTAACCTCCCCTACTTCTCCCACAATCCTTTATTCACACACTTGACAGACTGTCACAGGATCTTATCTGGCACAACACGAGGTGCAGAGTGGCACTGCATAAGATACAACTGCCACCCACAGGAGGAGGCCTGGCAGACCATAGGTTTGAGCATTACTACCTGGCCTCTCAGTTGCAATTGGTGGCCAGGTGGTTGTCAGAACTCCAGTTGTTTGACACTGCTACCACCGCCCCACCCTGTCTTCTTCACATATTTGGCATCTTTTTCACCCCATTCCAAGCAACAGACTCCAACGCCTGTATTTTCATGAGTAGCATACCGCTGTTTTAAACACAGCTTCCTCATAATCAAAGCTACACATCCATATGCCCCTGCCTTTCCCTTGTTGGGCACCCCGAGAGGAGACTGGATCCCCGCTACGAGAGAACTTGCTACCTGGCAGGAAGCACGTTTACTTAAACTGGGGGACCTCTACCACGATGGCACTCATGTCATTTGAAACTTTGCTAACAGATGAGGGCCTCTCGCTGAGTCACTTTCTCCTTCATAACTCATTGATTGGTGCCCTTGATGCTGCTTGGGTTGGTATGCAACAAGAACGTCCGATGCATCTTACCATCTAGTACCTCCATGTCAAGGGCACAGTCTGCCACTTGACCCAATGGTTTGCTGATTCGCATATGCGGGGGGTCTCTCTGACCCTACTGAGCACTTGTTGGGAAACTGATTTAGGTAACCTTGTACAGACAAAGAATGGACAAGTATCACAGAATACCCCTCTCTTATTGTACACAATGCCTGCTTTTGCCTTATTCAACATTACATATTCCGCAGGGCCTACCTTACACCTGTAAAAAAAAAAATGCTTCTATCATCGGACCGATGCTGCCTGCCTCAGCTGTGCCCAACTCGATGCTGGCCTGATACTTAGACTATGGGACTGCCACACTCTTCATCAATATTGGTTGGGTGTGACTTCTCATCTAGCACATTCTACAGAGAGGCAAATGCCCTATACCTTGGCAGCCTATTTACACGGCTTAATCTATAGAAACAAAAAACACGGGCCACCACTCGATTTATAGACTTGGGTCTGATCCTTGCCAAGAGTTTAATCATTCAGGGGTGGAGTTCATCGAAACCACCAGCAATCTCCACCTGGGAGATGTCCATGCAGGCATGGACCCATGCAGAGGGTACATTTCTGTGCAGAAAGGATACATGCGGTCTCTGTAAATACCAGTTAGCAAACTGGTAGCAAGGACACTATCCTGGAGTCCTTTTAGGTTACAATATAGCCTGTCAACACATTTCTTGGTTCACCTACATCTCTTGTGGACATGGACGCTCAGAATGCTCATACACCTGTAACCTGATATTCTCACTTGCCATTCCCTAGAACTTTCTCCCTATTCCCCCTAAAGAACCTACCCACTAGTTCAGGTCTCCAATTGATACACTCCTCAACAACGCCATATACTTAACCCCTCCTTTTATCACTAAGTGCAGTGGACCATCCTTACCTGTTAATGCCCCCTTACTAAAGCTGACAGCCCAATTTAGTTGTTATGTTGCTTTTCATCTTTTGTTGCTTATATTAGACATATTGAATCCCTGACTTCACACTTTTCTATAAAATTGTATGATTGGATAAGAAACGTATATGAGTTGCAATTGTCAATCAGTATTTCTGCTGAGTACTCAGTATATATAATAAAACGTATGCAAAAAATAGATTTAAACAAAAAAGGACGCATAGGAATGGTATTCTGTCATCAACAGGGAGGCTTTAGAATGTGCGTGAGCAATTAAATATTTCAAGGTCTATCTGTGGGGAATGTCTTTTGAGGTCAGGACTAATCACAGACCGTCAGTTCATGTAGTTTCTACTAGTAAGGATGAGGAGTTGATATCAAGGATTAAGAGATGGATGAGGGGTTGAGTTATTTCAACTTCCAGGTGCAGCATGTTTCTGTGCCAGGAATTAGGATCTATGCTACCTTTGGATAGGGATGTTGAGTCAGCTGATGTTAACCACATTGACTGGGTTTATGAGAGTGTGATTTGTGACGATTAATGTCAGGTGGCTAGGGAGAAAGAGTTTGAGACTAAGAATCTCAAGGAATATATAGGTAAGGGTTGTCAGAGTTCAGAACTCTCTTGGAAGTTTTGAAAGGGTTTTGAAATGTGAAAGAGGAATTAAGCTAGAATGGGAGTAAACTGTTCAGGGCTACAAGGTTGATTTGACCCAGAGATTTTAGAGACAATGGTATGAATCTGGAGCTTGAGTACCACTTAGATCGCAATCTCACCAAAGCTAGAGTGAGGGAGTTGTACAGGTTCCAGTGTTGGACTGCATGTTGAATGTGTGGTCAAATATTGTATCTCCTGTGCTTGGAGTGATAAACATAAGTTGGTGTCAAAATCTCCATTGTCTCTGGATTAAATTCTAGAAGGACCCTGGAGGAAATTAGGGTTGGATTTTGCTGGTTCTTTCTATCTTGTGCCCCAAGATGAACTCTATGCAATACTGTTAGTGGATTATATGCCCAAGTAGGTAGTGACACAGTGTGCAAGCTCAATTGACTCTGGCATTGTTATTTAAAGAAGGAGTTTGTTTATGAGTGTATTCCTCAAAAAACTGTTATGGATAATTGGGTTCAACTGACTACTCAAGAAATGCAGGCGTTTTTTTAAGGATCTTTCTATAGTCCATCTCAAACCAATGACATTTCCCTCAGGTAAATCTGCTTGCTGAGAGCATGAATCTGTGAAATCCATTGCATAGAAGGCATCAGAAATTAGAAGGCCTTTGTCTGATATATTGAGTGAAGTATGGTGGATGCATTGTAGCACTCTAAATCGGGTAATGCTCAAGCCACTTCTCTTTTGAATAAAAGGAAGTGTAGGGAACACCAAGTTGAATCCTGCATGGATGAATGTAGGAATTTAAGGGTTGGAGCATTTGAATGATGAGGTGAGCATGGGTGAACTGAAGAATGAAAGCAAACTGTTTAGAGGTATGCATCAATGTAAATACAAGACAGATACAACCAGAATTGTGTCAAGCATTGAATGGTTGGTTGCTGAAATGGTCATGGTGAGGAAACCAGAGTTGTGAGGAAAGGGAAGTTAGCCTATATGCGACCTCTGAAGATTAAAATGGTCATGTGGAAGGTGATTAGGCTGGATAATGGTGATATGAGGAGTATGGCTATATTAGTGAAGAGGAATGGTGTTAATTCTGAGAGTACTGACAATAGTATTCATTCTGAAGCAAATCTCACTTGTGGGAAATGCAATTGTAATGTTTCATTGAGTAGCCACATTTATGGCCATGCTACAAGGTCGTTTTCCAGACATACCACAAGTTCTTCCAGATCAACCTGGTGGAAAGATTACTTAGGGGGTCATTACGACCTCAGCGGTCTTTTTGCAAGACCGCCGAGGGACCGCCGTGCGGAAGACCGCCTGTGCAGGCAGTTTGCCGCTCGGCGTATTATGACTGTTGGCTGCTCTCCTCCACCGCCACACCAACAGAACAGCGCCCAGTGAATCACGCCCTGTGATTCGGCGTGGCGGTGTTCTGTTGGCGGTGTGGTGTCTGCGGAGCTGCCCCATGGTTCCTGTCCCCTCCCGGAGGATCGACGGACCAGTTAAGTTGATCGTCCATTAGGGGCGGGGGTGGCGTGGGCTCTCATTATTCTAAATGAGACTACTGGATTTCTAGGTAGCAGGATCTATAACGGTGTGGGGGACTGAGTCTGACCCACGTGTAAAGAACTCTGTCACCCTAAATCCGGTTTTTGCTCCGGCTAACTAGCAGTGCCTCATTTCTCCCATGTGGAAGGAATGATTTGGCAGCCGAGCGCATGACATCTTTGGAACTTCTCAGGGAAGTCGTGGTTACTCAGATCCAAACCAACTCTCTTATTTCCAATATGATCTCATATACAAATGACTAAGACAGTATAAGTTTTATATAATGTTTTAATAAAACGACTGTATTTTAGATATTAAGGCGTGAGCCGCAATAACCAGAACGATACAACACAGTAGGACTGAAATAGTCACCAGGCGAGTAAAACATAAGAACAAAGCTATCATATTGTCTAACAGTTTTAACTCTCCCTCTGCTTGTTCTATTTAGAGCACAGCATGTTAAGCTTCTAGCTTGCCTATTAGAATCACTGTGGAGACATCAGCCCTCATACCTGAGCAAAGACCTGTGATCTTGGTTCAGCATCTGCAACGAGGCAGTCAGCGTCTAGTTGTGGTTCCCTGGTCGGAATCTCCCTCTGGTGGGGGTGTTGTGTTTTGTGTGCGTGCATGGGGGTGTGCGTCTGTGTATGTAGAGGGGGTGTGTGAGTGCGTGTATTCTTGCAGGGGTGTTGTGCGTATGGGAATGAGTGCATGTATGGCTGTGGGTATGTCTGTATGGATGTGTGCGTGTATGTTTGAATGTGGGTGTGCGTGTCTGACTGTGTGTGTGGATGTAGGCATGTATGTCGGGGTGTGTGCGTGTGTGTGTTGATGGTGCCTGCATGCGTGTCAGGTGTGTGTGTGTGTAATTTTATGTTGGGGGTCGGGGTGGGGAGGAAGGCCCTGCCACCTTTGGGAGGTGGCAGGGGTGGTGGGGGGTGTAGGGGAGGGAGTCGGGGTGGGGGTGGGCGGTGGGGGAGACCCCTATCAGTGCCAGGGAAGAAATTCCCTGGCACTGGTAGTGCTTACCGCCATGGATTTCATGGCGGTTGAAAACGCTGGAAATCCACGGCGGTAAGCCGGGTCCAAATACCGCCGGCGGTATACTGACGGCCGCCGGGCTGGAGACGCAGGTCTCCAGCCCGGTGGTCGTCTCCGCCCTGGCGGGCGGGATGGAGAACCGGCGGATGACCATGGTGGTAACCGCCATGGTCATAATACACCAAGGGAAGACCGCCAGCCTGTTGGCGGTCTTACCGCCGGTTCTCCGCCATCCGCCAGGGTCCTAATGACCCCCCTAGTGTCATAGTGTGATGCTATATTCATTTCTGATGTTATGTTTCCTGAATCATTTTCAGTTCTACAGTTTTATTGTTCCTGTTTCCATTTTCACTTGTACAGTATTAATAATCATCCTACCACTGTAGCTTTACTTTCCATGATACTGGACCCCTGTTATGTTATCATGTTCTTTTGCATTCAGTAGCTTTAACACTTAAGTTTGTATGTTGTAGGGGAAGGAAATAAGAGTTGTGTTGTATGTCTGGAGTTTGTTTTCAATTCTCCTCAAAAGTGCTGATCATCCTGGAATGTGGGGATGTGGAGATTCCAGGATGACAGTTGGAGTTGGAGGCTGGTAATAGTGACTGCCCTTTACGGTTGTTGTGAGGAGCATCCACTAAAGAATTTAAAGACACTTATCTTTGCTTTGTCTTTACTCTGGTGAACAATATAACAGACGTCCCATCTTTCACACCCTGAAAAATACACAACTATATCCACATGAACATCCAAACCATGTTCATGATATTCTTCCTTGCAAACAAATGAATCGGCTGAAAAGGCCTTCCATTTCTCACCGCAAAAGAAGGTTTGTACAAACCAAAGCAGAACGGGCTGTACTCCAGAAGACCGAGAAGGTTTTGCAGCTTAGGGACCCAGGTCAAGGCACGTAGCAATCATAAGGTGGGCTTTGTGAAGTAATGGCTCACCTTTTGTAATCCTGGTGCCATCCGCTTTTAATCCAGGAAATGACTCGTGATGATTTAGCTTGCGGTGTTTTCCATATAGCTCTTCTCTTCACTCGTTTGGTTTTATCTTGCTATACACATAAATGCTGCCGTCGACGCAACTATACGGTTGAAAATACCTTAATTCAGAAAATTAAAAATAGATTGTGCCCAATGTATATTGATTTTTGACACAGCCCCTGCACACCGTGCTTGACAATATGGGTGCCATTTGATCCCCATGTACAATTAGGCAAAGTAAATATGTATTTCAAACAGCGAAGGCAAAAAGGAAGTCATTGTGGACTTAGGGCCAGATTCATGAGGGGTTTGCGCCATGCTTGCACCACGCAACATGGTACATGCGTGGCACAAACCTCTAAGTCATCTTTTTCAAGCTACGCAAAGCCACTTTCCATGGCTTTCAATGGCTTCAAAAATATGGAGTAAGGTAAGGCAGCGCCTATCACTGCGTTGCCTTACTCTGCGCAAGGGAGGCATTCCATGGATGCTGCATGGGCTTTTCCACACAACTCCCATAGATTTTAATGCATCCCCAGAATTAAAATAACTTGTAAACTTGGGGATGGGTCCTAATCATAGGCCTTCCCAGTGGTGTTTAACTCTTTCTGTGTTTGCTGCATTCTGCCTCTCAGGATTGTTTTTCTGCAGGACCGTGTTCCATCCTGCACAAAACAATCCTGCATGCAACGCAGGTGCCAGCGTTTGCGCTAGGCAGCGCATTGTGCACCAGCACAAGGGGAAAGGACAGGAATGGCCTAATTCTTTCAATACCAAGCGATCCTGCCCTTTGCCAGTGACGCAGTGCAGCAAGGTGACTTGCTGCGCTGCACTGTGCCACCTTCCCATAAATATGGGCTTAAGTTGGTCATCTCCTCACGAAAATTGTAAGAAAAAAATGTCACTTGATGTCGCTCAAAATGCATTTGTTCGCTTCCACTCCGTGCATGGACGCAGCACATTCCACATACCAGGGAGGAGCCGATGATGGACCTTTGAGCACAATCATTTATGCTGTACAAATATGGTAAGGAAAATTGTGCTCTTCTGATTGAACACTGTACAAAAACTAAGAGTTCCGCCCTTAGAAACACATTCAATTAATATTATTACAATATAGAGGAAATGACCGTGTGTACCATTCATAAGGCTGGCCAGTCTTATTGGATATTGTTTTGTTATTGGTTTGACTGATTAAATAATTCAAAAACAAAAACGGGCCCTCCGTGAGTGAGGAAGCCCAAGCAGGCGTATCCGACATACTGTAGCCCGGAGGCCTATTTCCTGTTTTAAGGGAGATTGTGGATAACTCCAATACTTTCGTTGCCAAAAATGATTGTGTTCTGGGAACATTGGGTTTTATGATTATGAGAGCTAGGGAAATGTCCAGCAGGTCAAACTTTGACAGCAGAGGAGGACTTTGTCCTGAACTTCAGCAGTCAAAAGAAGTGAAAGGATGCACATGGAACCACACTTTATGAAGCACTGCAGAATTACCCACGAAATGTCTACTTTCTCTCTGCCAGAATCTTTTGATTCTCACAGCGTGTATCAGGCAACTGCATATTTTGGTCTTTTAAATAAGAAAAATGTGTTTTGCTTAAAAATTATCTGTGTATTCCCAAACCGTTTATTAAAATGTCTGTCAATTACAGCCGAACGCTGGGAGAGAGTCTGTTTCCTTTCACCAGCTCCAGTGGTTATTCATCCCGATCCTTTGCCAAATACAACAACCACTGAAGAGGGTTAGGTCTATGTACTCCATATTTACTCCACTTAGCAGCTCATTTAGAACCCATGACAATGTCTGAGGTAACCTGAATCCACCACACAGTTGGAATATTAGATAAACAGCTATTAGTATACCACTTTCACAAGGTCACTGAAATGCACACTAATCTAAATGAACCAATGATTTATATGAATTTTGTAACATCTCAGATTGTACCTGATCCTGCAGAATTGTATGTCATGTAATAATTTGCTATAGCGAGGCAGCAAGAACAGATCTTTAACAATTGCTATTCATATTTTACTTTAAATTTACATTACACTAACTAAACACTACTTCCCTGTTAGTCCTGAGAGAACTTTATACAGTGTAGGAGGAATGACTGGTTTGCGAAGGTGCTAATATAATGTCCACATGTTTAAGGCAAGTAAACAATCCTGGTCCATTGTGCTTTTTGTCGAGAAAGGGTGACAGTAATGAATGAATGAGCATACATGGTGCTGCTATACAAACTAAATCGTTTCAAGGGCCCAGCTTGCTGCACTCTAAAAAGGCAGAAAACAGTCCTACAGCCTACACTCCTGGGGCCCTACAGTCTGCTGTCCATGCACTTATGACCAATACACCTATCCACCCGAAGGTAAAGGCCTACTTCTGTCAAGATTGGGGCTGTCTGCTTCAGTCTCATTATGTACCTGGTGTATCTACTACAGAACCAGTCATTAACAAAATATGGTAGGGGCAGTATGAAGGCGAGGGACTGCTCCACAGAGGGCCCTCGGCAAACATTGCAGGATCTTCCAAATAAAATATTAATTCATTTTGTATAATACTTTCACTGTCTAAGCGGCATAGTAGACAGTACAAGTTCTGCCTCCTCCCCCGCATTGCGTCAAACGAACCATTTCACCCCATAGCCAGCATTCATGGGCACCTTTTCTTCAACACTCACACATTTTACCTGGGGTGTTCTTTCATACTTGATCCTGTGGGTTTCTGCCCCTTAACCGTGCCCATGCAGCCTCACCACCTAACAGACCAATCCATCCACCGAAGTCTCTCGTGGACAAGTCTCTCATTCCCCAACACCACCATCATCAGTGGAGTGGTCTTGAGTGCGAGCCAGACCAGAGACTGCCAGTCATTTTACTTGCATGAGTAACATGAAACACATTTTCGTAAGTAAGAATAAAAGCAAGCATAAAGGTTAAGGATTCTGGCCAGTTTTTAGTTCACCTGTGTTACATTTCATTTTTTTCAATGTGTTTATATGTGAAATTTCAATGTGTTACATGTTTAACAATCATTTGCAATGCATTGCTCGAGTTGGAGCTAGTAGCGTTGTAAACTCCTACCCAGACGTTTCTTGCCACATAAACTGAAAATGAAAAGTAAAATAGTTTCACATAAGTGAGCCAATGGCCACCATGAGCATGAAGGAGACACACAAAAGGAAACAGAAGTTCGCTTGCAGTCAAACGTGTCAGCAAAAGTGCAATTATCCATGTAACAGGGTCGATGCCATGCAAAGCGCTTGACTACTGCCTAGCGAGATCACGCTCTGTAGGAAATAAAAAGAAAAAGTAGTCCAGAAGCCATGTGGAAAACACGGAGCCTTGTACGTTTTCAGTAGTTTACCGGTGCTTTTGAGGAGAGCTAAACACCAGAAAAGGCATGAAGTATGCACACCTTTCACTAATGAAATCAAGCGAATTTTAGAAAGCAAGCCCCCAAATCAACCAAACTGATGGACATGACATGGGCGTGGTTAAAAGCCTTCAGAGAGATTACAACAGGGGCCAGATCGCTTGAGCGCTCGACCCTAAAAACACTTTGTGAAGTATACAGCAAAGATGTTATGTTGGCAGGAGAAGATAGAAATTGCACATTACACCTTAGTAGTAGGAGAGGATACCTTCCTTCAAGCTTTTGAGAGGTACCACGCCCTGTGGTGACATAGGCAATGACGTAGGCAGTGACAAGGGTGCACCCGCCCCATGCTGACGTAGACCATGACGTAGGTGTAGGTGTGTCACGTGGTTTGTAAGCTCATGGTGTCACATGTTAGCCATGTGCCAGGGTCCTAGCCCCATGTGTCTAGGTCTATGGGCTATGTAAAATGAAGGCCTTGGTGGTGTGAAACCTGTTTCAGAGCCTAAGAGGACAGGTCTGGACATGTCAGACATTCAGGACCAAGTGCCTGCTTGGGGGCCTCCTCACAGGGTGGAGCATTGGGAGTGCAGGCCAAACCTCCTCACTGCTAGCTAATCCAAAAACAGGGTTGGGGAAATGATGCAAAAGCCATGACGTGATTAGCACCACGTGTAACCCCAGCAGCATATTAGAGACATCAAGTAAAGCATGTGACCGCTATGTGTTGTAGAGGCACACACCCTTTTTGAACAATAGAACACATATAAGGAGTTGGTTAGAGCAGCATGCCAAACCATGAACCACCGCTGAAATAGGTTGTCTAGGCAATATGAAGAGATACAATCCTCTCACCAGAAAAGCCACCGCCTCAGGAGCCCAGAGCCCTATCAATAGATACTATCGACCCTAGCACCTCTTGTGCTGGATGAGAATGCACAGCAGACTGCCCCTAAAGACGGGGGTTCTGACGTTACTGGGTTGCAAGAGGAACTTTGCCAGTGGCTTGAAAAGCTCAGCCTCAAGGATTTGGCGCAACTGGTATCCCCGATCAAGGTTGATAGCAGCAACAGCAAAGCCTCGAAAGATGAATTAAGTGTTGCAATCAGATTCAACGAGACTGAAGATGATCAAGAAGGTGTATCACCACCAAATTTGCCGATCTATGAAGACATGGGCTTTCAGGAGGATCCTGATCCAGAGGCAGTGGTGGTGCAGCCGACAAATGTAAAATCGAAAGTCGCTTATACATCAATGGACCTGTACGATTTGCAAGATTTCAGAGCCGCCGCTGAGTGTAGCGAAAATGCTTAGGTTAGTAAAAACTCTATAGACAATTATCGTGTATATGCCAACATCATACTTTTAACTAACAGTATGTCTTTTGCTTTCTGTTTGAACCGTAGCAAACAACTGCAGAAAGAGATGCTCTAGAAGGGTCTATGCCAAAGGTTAACAATGTAAATTTTTACTGCTTATGCTGTTCCAGACAGTCTGAAAGTATTACAAGCCATAACAAAGAGCAGCGTAAGAAATGTGTCAGCACTTATAATAGCACCGATTTTGAAAAGGAAACGCCGGGCGTACCCTACGATGCCATATGGCCTGTTAAAGGTTTTGGGGCGACCGTTGTGAACACATGTGTTAAACGTGACTATTATAACCTGTGTTACTGGCATAAAATTAATGAGCCACAGCCGGAGGCTCATGACTGTCTATACACTGCAAGAACAATTCGGCACATAGGTAGCCGGTTAGACCCACACAAGGTATATAAGTTGTTAAGGGTTGTCAGCTGTGAATAAAGATGCCAACGTGGATATGATTAAGGTCTTGGCAGCAGCTGTCAATGAGATCCAATACGCTGCTGAGCCCTGCTCAAAACCCGGACGTATGCAGGGGCTGTGTACCTATTTTGACAATAGCTGGATAGAAGTGGTCATAGAAAGACGAATGTGTGCTATGTATTATAAAAATAGAAGAATTAGGTCTTTAGCCCCCCGAAAGGTGTTTAAAAAAAACAAAAAAAAAAACAACAGAGGTCGTGGATAGCAGACCATAACGTTGTTACTTATCGCTACATACTTACTCACTTTTAGATGTCTATGAGTTACACCCAGCCTACATCTGTATCAGGAGATTGATATATGTGCTGGTTACAGAGAGAATAGCTGAAATACACCCTGTGACTCTGCGTTATCTGAACATTACGGAACCTCTGGCTACATTGCAGTGCGACAGCCCAGTGTGTATCGCCAACTGGAATATCAACGCGTGGCTGCCCGCAGCGGATTAATACTGGAAGCGGAAAGTCATGTCTAGAGCTATTGAGTGTATAACTATAAAACTATCAAAGCTTGTGATGCTGAGACCTAGTGAAAGGAACTGCTCTGAGTAATATGTGTAACATGTATCGTACTATGTATGCGTAGTCAAAAGGCCTCAAGGTGTCCAGCAACGGCGACAGCTATAAGCTATGTACTGCAAAATGTCAAGTACATGGTCTTTATGTAGTGCTGACCCACTTCTATTTATTGTTTTTTTTATGTTTAATAAAATGACCTTACACAAAACAAATGTCTTTCATTTCTTGGTTGCAGTGTGTGACAGCATGACTGGGGCTGCTTTAAGGAAGCTTTATTACGAAGAACAAGGGGTTGGAAGCTTCAGAGGCTCTGAAGCTCAATTTAGAAGGGCTCGAGTTGAAAATGAATATGTAAACCGATCAAGGGGGAAGACTTGGTTAGCGGGGGAAGAGTCGTATTCACTCCTCAAACCAGCCAGGAGACGTTTTAAGAGGAAGGCCACAGTTGTTGGCACGCAGCTACATTATCGGTGGCAGGCAGACATAATCAGTCTTCATGATCTAGCAAAACATAACAACGGTGTAATGTATATATTAACAGTCAGAGACATATTGTCCAAGTACGCCTATGCAGAGGCGTTAAAAGAAAAAGTGGTACGAGCGTCACCGCTGCCTTTGATGACATCTCTGCAAGAGGTCGAGTACCTCAAAAACTACAAACAAATTCTGGAAAGGAATTTTTACACAAACCTTTTCAGAAAGTATTAAAGCAGCACACGGTTCAGCATTTTGAAACACACACCGAGGTAAAAGCAGCAGCTGTAGAGCTTTTTAACAGAACTTTAAAATCAAAGATGTGTCAACATTTTACAGCTAACAATACATACAGATACGTGGATGTTCTACAGGCTTTTATAGATGTTTATAACACCAGTTACCATAGGACTCAAAATGTCTCCCGAGGTAACAACCCAGAATGTGGTAGGGAACGTTAAAAAAATGGTCCGCAAAAGGAAGTCCTCAGCGTCTAAGGGCGGTCCACCTATCAAGAAAGGTCCCTCACAATGGAACACCTCAGGTGAGTTTTTAGAAACTGTATAGCCATATGAATTCAATCCTTAGTATGTCTCAAACCTCTTTCATCCCCGTGGTATAGCGGCTATAATGACACCTAATATGTATTTTGTATCTTTACATCCTAGAGTCATCACAAAAAAAGCTCTGGAGGAGTTAGCCATCAGATTAAGCAGATGGCGTCGTCTTTAAAGGTCAACAACGTGACCCTTCAAAACCCCATGGCACCAGCTGCATTCGTGAACATTGCAGGACCAACCGTGCATTGGCTCTACAGACAGAGGTCATGGCCCAGATACAGCTCTGAACTACACCGCATCAACAGTCATAAAGGGTACCTTGAACACTTCTACAACAACTACCTACGTGCAGGGGCTTGGACACTCTGACATCGTCACACTTACAACCTCAGACACACACCAGCTTGTACCATGTATAACCTATGGAGGGGACCCTAAGCAGTGCAACAATCCTAAAATAAATCGGTGGTCCTTAAAGAACCATAAGAAGAAGTTGCAGACCCCTGAGATATAAGCCTTGCCTTTAGATCTGTCTAAAAAAAGTTGTTAAGACTCAGACTGCTCCACCCAGCCTCCAACATTCTAAATGTTCAACACCTGTGGAGACTAATATAGGAGGGGCCGTCAGTGACCTAGCACCAACAACAGGTATAACTATCCCTCATAGTCTTTGGGACACAGAGTTGGAAAATTATCACCCTAAAGAGGATCCTTATTCCAGTTGTATAGGACTTCGCAAGACACTATCAGGTATTGTAGAGAGTTCTAAAGCCATAGCAACGTGACGCTTCTAATGCGTACACCGCAGGGTTGCAATCAACAGGGTCGCAATCACCATCACACATCCACAACACTTCCTATGCATCCGCGGCCTTGAATTATTATGACCAACATTTAGCTTCCCCATGTCTGATGTCACCAGGTACACCCCCTGGAGCGTACGACCACATCAGCCCGACACCAAGTGCCTGCACGCAGTGGTCTTCACCCTCCTGCTCAATATACCCCGCCAGCAGTACAGGATGTAGCGGTTCACAAAATTAGAGTTTTGGAACACCATCTAGCAATGATCAGGCCTCCCAAACACTTGGGTGTTTACATTGGAGCCCTGCTTTTTTGACCCGTTCCAGTCCATCCATTCAGAAAGGGGGTAATAATGTTAACCGGGGTCCTGTAGCTGGGGCGGCTCAGGGAAATGTCAATCATCCAGCTATATTCTCAAGTAATGACCCAGAACACAGTGCTTCAGACCGTACTAGAGTCCTGGACACATATATTAAAGAAACACACCAATCTTTTAGACAGCTAAAATTCAGACTACACCTAAAGACTTTAAAACTGGGTAAGAACGGCTGCAATACTGCGTCCTCCAGAGCTACCATGAGGGCTTTAATACAGAGGTTGGCACAGTGTAGAAACGAGGTGGTCCAATCTTGCGATTCAGCAGTTGCAGACATAAGTAATATACCTGCGTGACTATGCATGCAGGCCAACCTAGGGAATATATAAGCCACATTTACTAATACTGGTGTCCTTAGGTCTAAATATAAAAAGAAGACCCAGGATGTACTCAGTAAAGCTCCAAGTGTTTTACGAGCGCTCAAATCCCAAAAGCCACGTGAGCCAGACCCTAACTGTTTAAAACTCCTAAAAACAGAACCCTCAACACCTAAAACACTCCTCATAAGGCCTCCGAATCTGAAGTTAGGAGAGAATATCGGCATTTACAGGGCCTCAAGGGGTAAAATTCAGAGCAGGCTCAACCCAAAACATTCTGAATGATCCCCGCCCTTATTAGGTGAAATGTCAGGGTCACCTCTTGTAAATACCCCAACTATTGTTCAAATAGGCTGTAGTCGGTTACCAAAAACCAGGTGGGTCTGTAAGAAACAGAAGTGGGCTAGTAGCGCTAGAAACCATAAGCTTTTAATAAAAAAAATAAAGAAAGCCAGACTAAGCGTTACAATGAGGCATAAAAATACACCAACACCAAACCGTAGTCAACTACCATCAGATGATACCCCGGGGAGCCCTCCAACCTCCGACGGTTCTTAAGCTGAGGATTCAGAACAGGTGTTTTTGCAACGTGCAAGAAGGTATAGTCGCACTGTAGAGATTTAACGCTACAGAAGACTATGAAGAGTTTAGGTTTGTCAACCTAGACAATCTAAACTCATCCAATCATGGTGTTATAGCTATACACCAGGCCGTGCAAACGCTCATAAAACGATTGTTACACGATGTGGGGCCTAATGATTTCTTTCAGATGCGTTTTCACGGGCAGGGTCTCAATAGTCCTTTGTTCACCAGACGGTCGTCTCGAGATGTGTTTGACGCTGTGACGTTTCTAGAAAACCTGTCTATGTTTTTAAAGAGCAAGACTAAATTACTGGCGTATGGGACCCTTAGAATCATCGCCCTCATTGCTAGGGGTCGTGAGGGCGGTGCGTCCAGAACCTTAAAGATCATCATGTACAGAAAAATCATCGGCAAAATATATTGATGGTTGCTCGACTTTAACACCGGAGCTACCAATATGTGTTTGGCGTTGAGCATCGAAGGATTTTTGGTGTACCCAGCCACCCCAGACAACCTCATTATGTCTATGGCGGCTGCAGCCCATGAGGCGCTTCAACTACCGCCCAACAGACTTTTGGTTTTGGGGACCTAGGCCTTTTTGAGAACCATTTTGCCGTTACGGTAAAAGTTTTGTACCACAGCAGTTCTTGGAAGTACTTCACTATCAAAGCGTGTGTCAAAAACAAGACCATTTATGTGCCACATCATGAAAAACATTTTTATGGTATCTTGACCCTGAAGAGTTTTCTAGGAGCAAAGTACATGTGCGAGCATTGTGACCAAATATACAACAACTGGACCAGACACCAGTGTAAAATGCACTGTAAAATGTGTCAGCGGGACGGGTGTGTCGCCCACGACGCTCAGAAGGTGAACTGCTTGATGTGTAAGATGTTTTGTCGGTCACAAGCCTGCTTGAACGTACACATAAGCCTTCAACAGTGCGTCCGTAAATCAGACTGTGGGGCTTGTGGGCATTACAAGGCCGACGACCACGATTGTAAAGGTATACAATGTTCCAGGTGTAAAGTGTATTTTAAAGCCGGGATAGTACATGAGTGTTACATGCTCGAAGGATTCCCCCAGAAAAAAACAGAAGACTAAATTGTATTCGATATAGAGTGTACGCAGGAGACGGGTGTGCACCAGCCTAACTATATTTACACCCATCATCTAACAGCCAATCAAAACTTGGAGTTTGAAGGGCGGTCGTGCATGATTTCCTCATCACGTTCATACACACGAAATACTATGAGTATACAATGCTAGCTCACAACTCGAAAGCGTACGAATTGTTATTTATTATCCAGTACCTGATTCGTGAAAAGCTGACTGTGGAGCTCATCACCCAGGGTTCCAAACTGATGCTGTTAAAGGTTGTGCCATTTTAAATTAGGTTCAAAGACACCTTTAATTTTTTGCCCATGAAGTTGAGCAAGTTGCCAAAAGCCTTTGGTTTTGAAGGCTGCAAAGGTTATTTCCCTCACTTTTTTAACAAATGGGCTAATCAGAATTACAGCGGTCCTATGCATCTGCCCGGCAGTTACGGCGTTGAGTACATGATGCTATCTGAAATAGAGAGCTTTCTACAGTGGTACGATGAACGCTGTGAAAATTGGTTTCATTTTCAAACAGAGTTGAAAGCTTACTGTTAGGCAGATGTTATGATCTTGCGAAAAGCGTGATACCTTTTCAGAGACGTTGTGGTGGAGATGACAAAAGGGGTCAGGATTATTAAAACGCAATCCCGTAAGAGAAAAAAAATCACGGAATACCTGGACTCATTTAGGAACATTACTCTGGCTTCAATGTGCATGTCTATTTATCAGCATATGTTTTTAAAACCTGAAACCATAGCTCTAGTACTGCCAGATCTCTATAACAGTAAATAGAAATGCTACTCCACCCTGTCTATTCAGTGGCTCATGTACGTCTCGGAGAAAGAGAAAATCTTCATCGAACATGTGTTGCATGGTGGCGAATACCGCTTGAGCCAAAACTACGTAGACGGGTATGCGGTAATTAACGGGGTACCAACCACCTTTGAGTTTAACGGTTGTTTTTACCACAGGTGTCCGCATTGTTACAAACCCCACAAGTTTAATAGACTGCAGGGCACCACATTTGAACATCTGCATCATCGTACTCTGGCGAAGGTGCAGTATATTGAAAGCAGCGGCTTTGCTTTGGGAACCCTCTGCGAACACGAGTGGTTAGACAAGCTAACAAAAGATGCTGAACTGGGCACTTTTATTAGGAGTCGGAAGTTACCAGCACCTTTGGAACCCCACGACACCTTATTTGGCGGCCGTACAAATGCCATGCCACTGTACCGGGTCACTGGTGAGGGTGAGAAAATACACTACTACAACTTCACCAGTCTGTATCCATTTGTGAACAAAGTGAAGTTGTCCCCAGTGGGGCATCCTAGGATCATATATAGGAACTTTAAGCCCCTCGACGAGTACTTTGGGCTTGTTAAGTGTCAAATTTACCCTCTGCGGAAGCTTTACTTCCCGGTACTTCCGTACAGAGTCAACGGCAAGCTAATGTGCCCCCTATGTCGAACATGCGCTGAAAGTAAACAGACTATAGCGCGTGTAGACATAGTGATGAGCAAAGGCTGCTGGAGGGGACATGGTGCACCATCGAGGTACAAACAGCCCTCAGGAAAGGGTACCGCCTCGGTAAAATATTGGAAATTTGGCACTTTCCACACACCACAACTCAACTCTTTTTCTGAGTATATCAACTTGTTTCTCAGAGACAAACTGGAGGCATCGGGGTATCCCAACTGGTGCGTCGATGAACCCTCAAAGCAAAAGTACATCGCTGATTACCATGCTCACGTGGGTATTACGCTGACACCTGAGTTCATTAGGGTTAACCCCACCAGACGTCAGTTAGCTGAGCTCTGTCTTAATTCCTTGTGGGGAAAATTCACACAGTCTACCAATTTGTCAAACACATCGATAGTCACAGATACAGACGAGCTTTTTAAGTATCTATTTGCCCCTTCTTACAACATGTCCAGTTGTGAATTTATAAATGATGAGACAGCTGTTCTATGCTGGAAATACGCCAAAGAGTACCCCACAACGTGTAACAATATAAACATCTTCATAGCGTGCTTCACAACGGCTCACGCTCATCTAGAGCTTTACAGGCTGTTGGATAAGCTTCAGGATCGTTGTTTGTACCATGACACCGACTCTGTTATTTTTTTGAGTAAAGAGGGTGATGAAGATCCTCCGCTGGGTGATTATCTAGGGGATTTGACTAGCAAGCTCGAAAAGGATGAGTACGTACTCAAATACATTTCCTCCAGACCCAAGATCTATAGTTACAAATCCTCTAACAACAGGGTTTACATGAAAGTCAAAGGTATCACTTTAAACATTAGCAATACGATTAAAATACATTTTGAGAGTCTGAAGGGTCTAGTGCACGAGTACTATGCATCGAACAATCACGAAAATAGCAAAGCAATAGTCGTAAACCACCCTAGCATAGTCAGGTCCAAAAAAGGTGGGAAATTACAACACAGCCGCCGTATAAAACACTGCGCATAGTGTTTGATAAACGGGTCCTCCCCGAGGAATACAAAACACTGCTGTACGGGTATTAAAAAACATTAGAGTGGTGAACCCCAACTGCTAGGGACACCAGACTGCAAGACCCACTCTCCTGCATTTTAGCAGGTCCCTCAAATAGAGGTAAAAGTTATTTTATAAAGAAACTGTTAGAAAACGCTCCTGGTGTTTTATCTCAGACCACTAACAACATTGTATGGCTTTATTCTTGCTGGCAAGATCTTTACACGGAACTCTCCCTAAAGTTCCCACACATCAGATTTATAGAAGGCATCCCCAGTAATCTCATGGTTGTTGTGGACAATCTCATACATGAAGGTAGGGACTACCCTGAGATCGAGAGAGCTTTTACTCAATATTCACATCATCATAATCTGAGCATATGCTACATTGTGCAGAACTTATTTTACAAGGGTAAAAGCAGTCATTCTATAACTCTCAACTCATCATACTTGGTCTTATTTAAAAACCCCGCGACAAGCTTCAGATATCAATTATAGCTAAACAGATGTACCCTGGAAACATGCAGTTTTTCATTGAAGCGTTTAACGACGCCACAGCAAAACCCCATGGCTACTTACTGGTAGATTTAAAACCAAATACTCTAGACTGCAGACTACACACCGGTATTTTCCCCCCTGACTTCCCAGTCACTTACATGCCTAAAGCAGTCCCCATAGCCTATAAAAAGACCCCTTAAGAAGACTTTTATAACATTTACACTCTAAACCTTGTAATATAAGGTCACCACCATGTCTGCACGACTACGGCGCAATTTAGACCTCCTAAAAATTCTGGTCATAGCCAGCCCCCTGAACAGAAAGGCTATCCTATGTGCTGCTTTTGGACGATTTAGTGGCGGCCATTTTAGAAATAGTCCTAAACACCCTAAAAGGTAATGTTTCGGTATCAACGAGCCAGTTTCCGCGTGCTGAAGAAGAAGTGCCACATTATTAAGAAGCTCAGCAATAAAAGGGCGTCGCTCCTTTCTAAAAGGAAACTGGTCAAACAGGCTGGAGGTTTTATAGGGGCGCTGCTCGGTATAGCTATACCCCTAATAACAGGTCTCCTGTCGAGGACATTATGGAGCACTCCCAAAAAATGTACTTTGTGCCACGACCACCAGCTGGAACAGTTGGGCCCTTCTACCGCCGACATCTGGGACATACGCAGAAATAAGACGTAGCATCTTGATGCTGAGATCAAAGCCATTTTGAACCAAACCAATTTAAAACCACATGATAATGCGGGGCTTTACTCAGGAGCCCTTCAAAACTTTTTACAGTATACAAACAATTAGTTTCTGAAAAAAACAAATTGACTCTGTATACCCCCTCCATGTAACAGTTGGCAGAAGACCCCATAGCCCCTCAGGACCCGTCTCCCCCGGTCCCTGGGGACGCTGTTGTCAAAGATCTTTTAAGAAATATAAGCCAGAGGTATAGAGGGCGGCGCAGATGCTGCTTGGTAAAATGACTGCGACTAAAGATCTGACCTCTTGGAACGACCGGGGTGAACAAGGGACAACTGGTTGCTTGATCACACATATACAATCTGGTCAGAGGTCTCACATATAGTAAAACCATATCGACACAAAATGCTACTAGAGGATGGGAGCAGTTCCTACACGCCGCCGCAGAACTCAACATCCCCTCCACGATCTTCGGTAACGCCGACCACCGGCGAAGGCTTGAAAGTTTGAAAGATCCGAACCCTGGTGTTTTTACCATGAGTCTCACAGTGCTGACGTCGTCTTTCTTCCCTCAGCTAACACCATCTAGGAGCATCAACGCTCTACATATGGAGCCTAAAAAGAGAACAAATGGTTACCACTCTAATGTAACCACGAAATTTGAACCGTTGTACAGTTTTGTTAAAAAGGTTCACATCTCGAAAGATTTATACTTCATTTATTTCTTTACCCCTGTACATGTTTGTGGTGAAAACTGTTTGTAATAAACACTTTTAACTTTTTAACAGTCGTCCGTCATCTTTTTTCAAATGGTTTTAAAAAATGTGTGGTGGGTGATTAAAAATGCATAGTCTGAATTCGTGTTTAAAATGTTTTTCTGTTGTGGACATCCATCAGTACAAATAGAGGCTTTACAAGGCCTTACACTTTTGCCAAACACCATATTCTGTTTTAACAACGCTTACCATGGGCCTAGTGTTTTCATTCACAAATTTCATAACAATACCATTGTTGTTTACTAGATCAGTGGAATACAGATTTTAAAAATTTCTAAACGTCATACCCTCAGACATTTTACTAATGAAATATATACAATGTTTCCCACATGTGATGGCTGGAGAATCGTGCACACGCCGCTTGTTATACTCAACGCGGGCGATGCTTTCCTTTACATATTTGAATATCGGTTTTGTATAAATGTTATGCTCAGGGCACTCCGCTAACCTTGTCTACACCCAGAAACATGGCTACCCAATGTGTACCTCCGTTGTAATGAGGGTCGGTGTTAAAGACTAGGGTGCGGGTTCTTTCTGGGTCTACCTTTTCAGGTAGCCCATCAATAGGAAATACACCTAAAAAATATTTCTTAGCGTATTTTTGCCGGCTTAAGAAGTCACTATCTCCGCAGTGTCCATTTTAAAACCTTTTAATGATAGTCAAACATTAGCTGTCAGGCGTGATTGACCTGGATAACGCTGTTGAATACCGAGAATACAATCATATTCACGTTGGTAGTCAGTGCCTGTGTAAAGCGTATTTCAGCTTTTAGATTTCCATTTTTGATCAAGTTGTAATGGTCACCATCTTCCAGGTCAGGTGTCAGGTCGAACGCAAACAACATGTAGCCGGCCCTATACCCCTCTCTTGAAACAACGACTCCTGAGTCCTGCAGATGTTTCCCTGTTATCGAGACTAGACCGAGATATTCCCTGACAAAATTGGATGTTTCAAAACTTGGAGTGAATGGTTTTGCAGGGATAACAGCTCCCTTGTGGACCAAAGCAGCATAGTTGATGTCGTAGTGTTTGAAGTTTAAAGGGTTAGAGGTATATTGTCCACAAATCCTATGATGATAAGTTTCGGTAGTTGCCCCAGAAATAGATTCTGCTGCTGCGTTAATCTACTACCGGCTGGGACACTGAATATCTTCAGATCCACTCTTTCAATGGCGTACTTGGCGTTCGATAGTTGTAAAGCTTCAGCGTGGGCCAGTCTAACGCTTGGTGACACTTTCACTCTCTTTACAAACAGGCTTGCAGACAATATAGCCAGTTCATACTGTTCCACATCACTGCTGATGAGACAGAACGCATCCTTGGTGCGGTTGAGGTTGGTCTTAAGATCTGTACCGTTGACTAGAAGCTTATCTTGGAAGAAAAGATCTGAATGTATGCGCTCCAGGAAGTCATACTGCCTAGTGCTGGCGGCAAAGCTGGCTCTTTTTTTAAAACCATTGTTACCCCCGTCCAACACTGTGGCCCTCATTCTGACCTTGGCGGGCGGCGGAGGCCGCCCGCCAAAGTCCCGCCGTCAGGTTACCGTTCCGCGGTCGAAAGACCGCGGCGGTAATTCTGACTTTCCCGCTGGGCTGGCGGGCGGTCTCCTTCAGACCGCCAGCCAGCCCAGCGGGAAAGAGGCTTCCACGATGAAGCCGGCTCGGAATCGAGCCGGCGGAGTGGAAGCTGTGCGACGGGTGCAGTTGCACCCGTCGCGTATTTCACTGTCTGCGCAGCAGACAGTGAAATACATGTAGGGGCCCTCTTACGGGGGCCCCTGCAATGCCCATGCCAGTGGCATGGGCACTGCAGGGGCCCCCAGGGGCCCCGCGACCCCCCCTACCGCCATCCGGATCTCGGCGGTCCGACCGCCGGGATCTGGATGGCGGTAGGGGGGGTCAGAATCCCCGCGGCGGTGCAGCAAGCTGCGCCGCCGCGGAGGATTCAATGGGGCCGCGGTACACTGGCGGGACCCCGCCAGTGGTGCCGGTCCGACCGCGGCTTTACCGCCGCGGTCGGAATCCCCATTGGAGCACCGCCGGCTTGTCGGCGGTGCTCCCGCGGTCCTCCGCCCTGGCGGTCAAAGACCGCCAGGGTCAGAATGAGGGCCTGTGTCCTCAAATTGCGTTTCAGTATCTTTGTAGAAGAGTCCCGCTGAAAGCTGTATGTCCAGGGCTTCACAACTGTAATTTAGAATACTCTCTATGTAGGCCCTGTAGGCATACATGTTACCACTCTGTGTGATGAGTCGATTACCCAGGTTAATATCCACCTGATTAAACAAGGTTGCGTTAGGAGAGGCGATAAGCAGCACTTAAGCATCAGCCTCGATATTGGTGCCGTTCACTTTGGTTATTTTGCAGACGAGGTGTAGCAGAGTGTAGTTGAGATCCAAATACATATCCGCGGACCCCGACACATAAAATTCTATTGGCACCAGAGACGTCAGGGCCGCTGGAGGCGATAGTTCCATGAAAAAACTGTTCTCGATGCTGATCTGTGTGGGTTTAAAAGAAAACAAATATAGCTCAGATTTGGCGCATTCACCCGAGGTGCAGTGTACGAAGGCCATGATAGTGGATTTAAAAAATATTCGCACTAGAGCGTTTTCTCTTCTTCTTCTTGGAAGATCTCCTCCATCTTACGTCTCTTCTTTTGTGTGGGCCTTTTGAAGAAGCCCTGTGTTTTTTATAGGGCATTGGTGGGCCCCCATGCCTCGAAGGACTTTGCTTCCTTTTAACACCCGCACACGCCTTGTACAACAACCCAGCTCCTTCCTGGGGCTTTTTGTTCATGCGATTGGTGACCGCCGATGTTACAAAGCCCATAAAGTCACAGGCTATGTTCGTAGCAGCCGCTTTAACGTGAGGTTTTGCAATTTCATATCCTCTTCTCAAGAATGGCATGGCTCTTCTAAACAAACTCAGAAAGAAGCCCCCCAATCAGACCCCGTACAAAACGGGGGCCCCTTGAAAGTAGGGCGGCGGTCCTCCTTGACCAGCCTGAACTCTAGATTAGTCCCTGTATATAGAGGGATCCCGTACGTTTTCATAATGACCATTGCAATTGCCTAATAGCCACTGTTGTGGCGCAGCCTTAAATGAAGCTTAACAATAACTTTCCTTTATTTAAAGGCCACCAACTCTGACTGATCATCGTAGATCATGATGGTTATTGTGTCAAAATGGTTTTTGGAAATTGCCACGTAGTCAGGTTTGTGATGTTGTATATTAACCATTGTGTCATTTTCGCCCTTCACCAGGACCCATCTCAACAATGGCGAATAACTATCCCCTATCCTCTGAGGTTCTACGATGTTGCTATACACGTAGAGTGCATAAAACTCGCCGTTAATATCGGGGCATGTAGGGTCTGGATCCACCTGTCTTTTCACATGTTGTACGGTCCCTAAAACCCTTTGTAATTTACTGGTACAGGTAAACCTGGTATAGAGCTCACAGCTTCAAGAAACACTTTTCTTCTAACGTTATCCGACGCCACTACACCGCCGCTACTTTGCTGTAATACCCGTGTGGGAAACTCACAGGGAAGCTCAAGAAGTCCTGAGAGTGCTTTATATGAAATCTAGCCTTGTGCTTTGTAAATGTATTCCATGTTCTAGGGTACTGTATGTCTGTTAGGGCCACCTCCCAAGACCCTTTCAAGGACCACCGGTTTAGGCAGTTGCACTGTATAATTAGAAATCTGAGGCGTTGGACGGTAGCCTAATATAAAAAGGTGAGGTATCCATCTCTGCGCTTCCATCACGACCTCAAACACTGTGCACCGAGCTGGCCAAAACCCAACTGTTACATTTCTCAGGCCACCCTAGCCATTTGACCAGCGCCTGTCTCATAGCTCCGTTACCTTTCCTTTTCAGAACCCTTTCAACCCTGTACACCCTGTTCGGATCGTAGGGCACCTTTTGTAACTCTTCGTTGTAAAAGACACCTGTTACCCTTTCCCTGTCGTAGTCCTTCAACTTGTAAATATATACCCCTTCCTTAAGCTTGATCGGTTTACAGATTCATTTTCAACTTGAGCCCTTCTGTCACACACTGCAACCAAGAAATGAAAGACATTTGTTTTGTGTAAGGTCATTTTGTTAAACATAAAAAAAAACAATAAATAAAAGTGGGTCAGCACTACAAAAGGACAGTGTACTTGACAATTTGCGGTACATAGCTTATAGCTGTCGCCGTTTCTGGACACCTTGAGGCCCTTTGACTACGTATACATAGTACAATACATGTTACCAATATTGATCAGAGCAGTTCCTTTTACTAGGTCTCAGCGTCATAAGCTTTGATATTTTTATAGCTATACACTCAATAGCTCTAGACATGAATTCCCGCTCCCCGCCTATAACTCTGGACGCTCAGGATACTGACAGCATTCAACAGTTCATACAGTTCTAGGTCGGACAATACAGGACTGTTATTTGTTAAATAATCTTCAGTCAGGAGTTCCAAAGCACGGTGTGGCCCAGTCAGTGGCGAAAGTCTGAACTCACGAGCACGGTCTTGGGCCGAGCTCCACTATTTATCCTCTGCGGGCAGCCACGCGTTGATATACCAGTTGGTGATACACACTGGGCTGTCGCACTGCAATGTAGCCGGAGGTTCCGTAATGTTCAGATAACGCAGAGTCACAGGGTGTGTTTCAGCTATTCTCTCTTTAAGCAGCACATATATCAATCTCCCGATACAGATGTAGCTTGGGTGTAACTCAAAGACATCTTGCCTCGCGACACTCTGATTCTCGTCCTAAAAGTGAGTAAGTATGTAGTGTTAAGTAACAACGTTATGGTCTGCTATCCATGACCTCTGTTTTTTTTTTCTTTTTCTTTTCTTAAAACAACATTCGGGGGGCTAAAGACTTAATTCTTTTATTTTTATAATAAATATCACACATTAGTCTTTCTATGACCCTTTCTATTAAGCTTTTGTCAAAATAGTTACACAGCCCCTGCATACATTTGAGTTTTGAGCAGGGCTCAGCAGCGTATCGGATCTCATTGACAGCTGCTGCCAAGACCTCAATAATATCGACGTGGACACCTTTCTTCACAGCTGACAACCCGTACACCACCCTTAACAACTTCTATACCCTGTGTGGGTCTAACCAGCGATATATGTGCCGAATTGTTGTTGCAGTGTACGACTCGTGTAGACAGTCGTGAGCCTCCTGCTGTGGCTCATTAATTTTATGCCCATAACACAGGTTATAATAGTCATGTTTAACACATATGTTCACAACGGTCGCCGCAAAACCTTTAACAGGCCATATGGTATTGTAGGGTACGCCCGGCGTTTCCTTTTCAAAATCGGTGCTATTATAAGTGCTGACACATTTCTTACGCTGCTCTTTGTTCTGGCTTGTAATACTTTCAGACTGTCTGGAATAGCGTAAGCAGTAAAAATTTACATTGTTAACCTTTGGCATAGACCCCTCTAGAGCATCTCTTTCTGCAGTTGTTTGCTACGGTTCATACAGAAAGCAAAAGATATACTGTTAGTTAAAAGTATGATATCGGCGTATACACAATAATTGTCTATAGAGTTTTTACTAACCTCAGCATTTTCGCTACACTCAGCAGTGGCTCTGAAATCTTGCAAGTTGCACAGGTCCATTGGTTTATATGTGACTTCGGATTTTACATTTGTCAGATGCACCACGACTGCCTCTGGATCAGGGTTCTCCTGAAAGCCCATGTCTTCATAGATCGGCAAATTTGGTGGTGCTACACCTTCTTCATCATCTTCAGTCTCAATAAAGTTGATCACATCACTTAATTCGTCTTTTGAGGCTTCGCTGTCACTGCTATCAACCTTGATTGGGGATACCAGTTGCGGCAATTCCCTGAGGCTGAGCTTTTCAAGCCGCTGGCAAAGTTCCTCTCGCAAACCAGTAACATCAGAACCCCCGTCTTCAGGGGCAGTCTGCTGTGCATTCTCATCCAACACAAGAGGTGCTAGGGTCCAGTAGTATCTATTGATAGGATTCTGGGCTCCTGAGGTGGTGGCTTTTCTGTTGAGCGGATTGTATCACTTCATATTGCCTAGACACCCTATTTCAGCAGTTGTTCACGGTTTGGCATGCTGCTCTAACCAACTCCTTATATGTTTTCTATGCTTCAAAAAGGGTGTGCGCCTCTACAGCACATAGCGGTCACATGCTCTTCTTGATGGCTCTAACACACTGCTGGGGTTATACGTGGTGCTAATCACATGTCACAGGTTTTGCAGCATTTCCCCAACCCTCTTTTTGGATTAGCTAGCAGTGAGGAGGTTTGGCCTGTACTCCCAATGCTCCGCCCTGTGAGGCGGCCCCCAAGCAGCCACTTGGTCCTGAATGTCTGACATGTCCAGACCTGTCTTCTTAGGCTCTGAAACAGGTTTCACACCACCAAGGCCTTCATTTTACATAGCCCATAGACCTAGACACATGGGGCTAGGACCCTGGCACATGGCTAACACGTGGCACCATGAAGTCACAAACCACATGACACACCAACACCTACGTTAGTGTCTAGGTCAGCACGGGGTGGGGGCACCCACAGCACTGCCTGCATCATTGTCTACGTCACCACGGGGCGTGGTACCTGTCAAAAGCTTGATGGAAGGTATCCCCCCCACTACTCACCTTTTCTGTAATATATCGATCCAGAAACTGACTTAAAACAGCGTCAACACCCTTGAAGAGCTTATGCAAGGTCACTAATCTATTTATTTGTGATGTCAGAATGGTTATTTTCCAGTTATGACATCCAAATGTACTTCATACTATTCCCGTTTAGGTCCTGAGCTGACTTTCAGAGCAAGAGATGGGCAGCAGTAAGGTGTTGTATTTCTTCCTGTGGTATTCTGGAGCTGTTTACATATGGACACATTTTCTGGGGAGATAGAAGATAGTGACAGTAAGGAGTTTGCAGGCTTGTTACAAGCAACCAGTCTTTCTGCTTTCTTCTGAACTACTTGAGTATGAGAAATGTCATGTCTAGGATGGTTGTGATAGATATGATCTATTCCATTTATAAATTGCTGTTGCCACTATACAAATATTTCAACTAAGAGGACATTTTACTTCCCAGACAGAATATTTGGAAGTATAGAAGTGTGCAGATCATTCTTATCAAGTACGCTGTTGATAGACGTAACTAAGGGTTTACCAAGGACTCATTTTAGTTCCTTATTGTGGTACACAAGACAGTCTCCTACAAGTTAAGAGAAACCTAGTCTGCTAGCAAAAGCAAATAAATGCTGATGTTCCAAACTTATGTTTTACTTACAAAGTCATTATCAGGAGAAAACAAATGTGAGGACAAGTGACTAAACATAAAAAATGAAAAAATGAGAACAGAAAAAAATATGGGGCCAGATGTATCATCAAGGCCATTTGCGAATCGGAAATAGCGATTTTTAAGAAATTGCCATGTATCACATTTGCGAATCAGTATTAGCGATTTCTTAAAAATCGCAAATGCTATTACCAAATTGCAAATTGCGATACCGGCCCCATTCGCAGCTATGGGCCTGTTGGCCCATATCTGCAAATTTTTTGCATTTCCAAAATTGCGATTTCTGAACCAGAAATCGCAATTTTGGAAATGCAAAACCCCAGAGTGCTGGGGGCCTAAGGCCACCTCTGCTGCACCCCAAAACATTTTGGGGGGACATGTGAGGTGCACACATGCCAAAAGGGCATGTGTGCTTTACATGTACAATTTAAAACTGAATTTTAAATGCATTTTTACATTTTGCACATGGTTACCACCAAGTTCAACTTGGTGGTAATTAGCGATTCCTAAATGCCAAAATCACATTTAGGAATTGCTTCATACATGTGCTAAGGAATCGCAAATTAGGAATCCTTATTTGCGATTTCTAATTTAGAGAGTCGCAATTTGCGACTCTCTAAACAGGGTCGCAATCTTAAGGAATCGCTATTTTATACATACATTCTGAAATGGCATTTTACATTCGCACCGTTTGCAAATGCAAAATGCTTTCATACATCTGGCCCATGGTTTCTTAATTATGCTGGCTAGCATTTTCATCAAGAACAATCTACTGTCCCTGCCTCTCGGATTGTATCACTAAAGAAATGAAGCACGCAGCTCAGGTATGAAAACTGAAATTGAAGAACATGAGTTAATTCAGAAAACAAAAGCATAAACAGTGCAAGAATATCAAAAAAGTTTCTACTCAGGAGAACACAATAAAGGGATTGGGATGATATTTGCATTATATAATAAAAAACACACTGAGGGTGCAGCAAAAATGGGCAATTCTCTACTAAGATTGTATAGGGAAACAAAATATTACCCATAGATGTTCATAGGTGATCAAGGGTTACCGTATTATCTAAAAATCTGCCAGTGATTCAAGACAATCGGAACACGGCAGTGCAACCCATCACTATCCAGGGTAGGAGATAGTACCATGCATGTCACGGCTGGGCCCTGTGTAAAAGATGGCACCCATGGTAAAAGGAGCAAGGGAACAGAACAAAATGAAATAGATCATTTAAAATCATAAAAATTCAAAGAAATATCTACAGGAAAGCAATGAAAATAGAACTACTGTAAATAATAACTAATTTCTTATAAAATAGACATAGAAGAAAGACTACTTATACTGCAGGGATAACATTTACAGTGTGTAGGTCAGTTGGAAAATCAAACAAGCTCAATTGTATTTGATTGCTTTGATTTGTATGTCACTGTCAAATTTAGAGACAGTACTGTATATGAATGAAATATGGCACCTATTGGCTTCCATATTGGGATTATTAATAAAATACTATTACATTTGAAAGAGGGCACAATCACCTGTAGTAATGACTAAAAGTTAATGGTGGAGAAACAGCAAGGGAACAGTCCAATTAGTTCTTTAATATGGTGTTCCACTTCGTCCATGAAACTAAGGTCTTCTTCAACTGACTTGTACTACTGAATCCTTTTGCACCCCCGACCATGTAAAATCTCTTGTAGTCCACCCCCTCTTGTAAGTTAAGTTATGACATCACTATTCTGCCCTCTGGTTTCCTTTTCATTGTAACCTTTCTCAACATAATGTGGCAGTGGAGCATTGGCAGCCTTACATCTAATCATGCTCCTTTTCCGGCCCTTACGTATTTCCGGTTTCATTGTAGTCCTTTTACAATAGCCAAAGACAAAGGCTGGTAGCATCCAATACATCTAAAGCAATATAGTATACCAAGGTCATTAAATGCTGTAGAAAGCAGCAGGTTAGAGCACATTTGTCATGCAACAGCAGGCCTAGACAGTCTGGGGTTACGGTGGGCTGTCACTACCCTGCGATGTCCTGTGATGGGACTGCCACACTATTTGTGCTAGACACCCTGGAGGCCTCAGTAGCCCCATCCGATGGAGATGAGGGCTGCATAGTAGTGGCTGTGGTCTTCTGGGGTGATCCTGCCTTTGCCAGAAGAAACTGCTCAAACAATCTCCATATCTCCTTTGGCCTGATACTCAGAGCTGTAATTCTGTGCACATTCCCAACTGCTCATTACAGTGTGCTCAATCTGATGGCCAGTATTGCCTTGTAGGGTCCCTGCTTTTGGAGACCTGACCTTTAGCTAATTCTAGCACCATGGCCTCTAGTGTCCTACATGCGTGTGTAATAGGTACCATCCATCCTTGCAGTGTCATTTTAGGATCCAGTGGCAGGTGCTCAACCAGTATAATGTAGAGCATATCTACTTCCTCCTCCCAATGTGGAGGTATGGGTGGCAATGTCCTGCTAGATGTCGGAAGTCTGCCTCTGGTCCAATGCATCTTGTGCATGTGGAGCAAGATTGTGCTGGCCTATCCCTACTCTGCTGATCTATTTGTTTTTCTTTTCCTAACTTCCTTCTCATCTTTTGATAGGGTGTTTTTTCATTTGTAAATACCCAAGGCATCTGTACCATGCCTCTACTACATGTCCCATCTTTTAAACAGGACACAGCCTCCACAATCATCAATCTATCTCCCTCCCTAGACAATGTTGGCAAGTGATTCCCTTGAAGTACTGGCAATCTTTTCAGCCCCCTCTCACAGCTATGGGTAAGGTTTTTCTCTACCCATTATTCCTGTGGAAGCAAATGTTTTCGCTGCACCTTATGAACATTTTTACAATTGTCTCCCAGCTCCTTTACTGCACTCTTATGAGAAGAAAATTATTTGCTACCTTGCAGGGTGTCCTTTCACACTTTACTCATTTTCAATTTGTATGTGTCTAATTTCTTTACGGGACTGATTCACTCCCTAACACAGGTGGTGCTGTCAGCTGTTTTTATTAGGTCGAGCATTAGCGTTCGACCTGGAGTATACTTAAGTATACTTATACTGTGGGTTAAAGCAATCTCATTTGTTGGTTTTCCCTGTCCTTTAAAAATTCTTGCTTGCTAGTGGTGAGTTCTGCCTTTTCTCCCTCCTTTTTCTGTTTCAGAGCAGTGACCTAGTATTGTATCGTTCCATTTTGGTTTCATTATCTGTTGCCGTGACAGACTATTTTTTATATTTCTTTGGTGCTCCCTTTTAGGCTGGTAGCTATCCGAGAGAAAGCCAGGGCTCCACTGCATCAGGTATAGCTTTGATTTTCACTTTTGATTGTGTCCTGTTTTCCAAAAACAGGTGCAGATGCAAAGGGAACAGAATACATTTCAGGTGTTCTCATGTTTCAGCCAATTCTCACTTTAAAACCTAAAGGTCGCATTCTTTCTAGCACGAAATGTTCACAAAGGATTCACACATCCTTGGTTTGGAGCGCGATTGGCGTACAAACCTTAATGACAGACCAATAGAAAGCACGATTGAGAAAAGCCTCTGACTTTTTACAAGCTTCCTGTCCTGCTACGTTGTTTTTTTTTGTACATGTGGTGTTGTGCAGGCTTGGACAGGCCTTTAGGGCAATCAGTCAGTGAAGCCCGATGGGCTGGTCTGACAGGATCATGTGCTGGCCACTTTTTGGGTAGTTTGTGGGCCTCTTGTATGGTCTGTGGGCCGGTTTGTACTGTTAATTTACCTGCTTTTCAGAAAAGTATTGCCTGTGTTAAGTCTCAAATCAATAGTCATCCACAACTTACAAAACACTTATAGTGTGTATTTACATGTCCAAAGCTGCCCTAAATTGTAAACATGGCGCACTTTTTTTAGGCATCTAATTTACTTATGGGGCCACTTTTATTTTGGATCCAGGGCCTATTTCTGTCCCAGTCCTCCTCTGGCATTGTCAGTGCAACTTGGCACTAGGGCAAATATTTCCAAATATAAGTTTAATAGGGGCTCCATTCTCTTGGCGAATGTAATATTTTTACGGACTCAAGTACTGTCGCCTAATAGTACTATTGTTCTGATTAAAGGCAAAACAAATCCTAGAAAATTAGGCTCAGCTACCTAAGAAGTCTAAATTAGCCCGAGATGTTGCACCTGGAGTGGCCAGCTTTATTTATTGCAGATATAAAAGTACCGGTGTCAAATCTTTAAACAAAGTGAAATTTTTATTGTATGTACCAATTTGGACGTCAGTGTCAGAATATTCTAGGCAGTCATTAAGGTAGTGGGAATCATGATTCGATGTTAGAAAATTTTGTCAAACCGTGTACCTCTTTATGGTGTTTTTCGCAGTTACAGAGGTTTTTTTGTTGCTAAAATGGTTGCATGCCTTAACTCTAGGTGTTGGTGAGTGCCCCAGATGTTCAAATAGATTTTTGATAAATGTTACAGTTTTCAACATTATTTCTTGTTTTGCCTGAAAGTGACCTGCATGGACAAAGCAATGTTTTTTGTCTTTGGTAAACATTTGGAATTACCATCATGATTATGATCTCTCCCTTGCAAAACTCAAGCGTGTCAGATAACGTAAGCTGACTAGTTGCTAACCACCTATCATGGAATATTACAACAACTGATAGTGGGTGTATAGCTTGTTCATTCGTTTCTCTTTTTCTCTTTATTATCATGCTTCTTCCTGTGCTTCTTCTTCTATGGCTTTCCTCCCTCCTCTTGTGTTTGCCCCTGGAGCATATCCTTCTTAGCACCCTTTTGATTAGCTGACTTGTGCCTTTCCACTGTTCTTCTAAAGGGACCTTTTTGCCTTGGCTTTTAACATTTCATCAGTGTGTCTTTTCCATTCTCTCCCTCGTTTGTTGTTTTTGTCTTCTCATTTTGTGTTGCTTCCCCTCCATATGCTTTCTCTCTCCCTCATGTGCTGCTTTCCCATTAGATGCCCAGCCTTATCTCACACATGTCTTGTTGCTCCCTTCTCCCCTAGCCCAGATTTTTTTTCTGAATCCTCTCATGGCTTAATGGTCAGCCGATGCGGCCTTCTGCCTCTATCCCTTTACTTCGCCCATGTGCTCCCCATACCTTCTCCTTTTTCGTACCCCACCTCTCATGGTCCCTAAAATTAATTTCTCTTTTTACTTTTTTCCGAGGACCTGACAACTCCCATGACTGACGGATCAACTTGGTGCCTGGGGCTTACATTCCTTGAAGCAGAATATGGGCCTGATTCTAACTTTGGAGGACGGTGTTAAACCGTCCCAAAAGTGGCGGATATACCACCTACCGTATTACGAGTCCATTATATCCTATGGAACTCGTAATACGGTAGGTGGTATATCCGCCACTTTTGGGACGGTTTAACACCGTCCTCCAAAGTTAGAATCAGGCCCTATATGCCTTGACAGAAAAAGAAAATTTGTATCTCTGTGAATACCTTGATGAAATGCTTAGTATAGGTTTTATAAGGCCTTGGAGTTCTCCAGCCTCTAGTTTTGTACTGAAGAACGAAGGAGGTCTTTATGCTTGCATGGACTACAGAGCCCTCAACAAATGTTATGATTAGAAATCATTAACCTTTGCCTTTGATACACTCATTACTCAACCAAGTTAAGAGTGACAAAATTTTCTCCAAGTTGGACCTTACCACTTGGTTCGGGTGCTGCAGGAGGGGGACAAATGGAAACCAGATTTTTGTACCAAATGTAGGCTGTATGAGTACTTGGTAATGCCCTCTGGCCTCTGTAATGCTCCAGCTGCCTTTCCGTCCTTTATAAATTAAGTTTTGAGGGAAATAGCTAGACACTTGTTCAGTTCCTTATATCAATGACATCTTGTTCTACCCCTCTTCTGTTCCAGAACACAAAAAACATATCACAGCTGTTTTGGAAAGGTTGAAGGAAAATAAACTATTTGTCAAATTAAGAAAGTATGAATTTCATATCCCTTCTGTTTTCTTCTTGGGGCATGTGTTTTCAGTACAAGGAGTTTGCATGGAACCACAGAAAGATATTCAAAGGGAATCTCCTCAGTCAGTTAAGGAACTGCAGAGCTTTCTGGGATTTGCTTATTTTTACAGTCGCTTCATTAATCATTTTCGACTTTAGCTTTTCCCATTACAAGGTAGCTGTGTAAGGGTGTGAAGTTCCAGTGGAAGTAGGAAACAAAAAAACACTTTCAACGACTTAAGGCAGCTTTCACTAGCCCTCCATCCAGATCCCACCCAACCTTTTATTGTAGAAGCAGATGCATCTTAGGTAGCAGTAGGGGAGGGGGTTATAGCAAAGAGATAAAGAAACCAGAAACTTACACCCTGTTACATTATTTTTCCATAAATTGAGTACCGGAGAAATGATTTACTCACTTGGGGACAGATTATTGTTGTCTGTACAAAAGGTATCATTTGTTGGGTGTTATGCATACCGTTACCACCTTGACAGAAATCTGACATTTTTTAAGTCTACACGTGCATGTGTATGAGACAATTGCGTTGGACACAATTTTTAACATTTTTGACTTTGTTGTCCAGTTCCAGTCCAATAGGCAACATTGGAAGGCTGATGCTTTCTCATGTTTGGGGTATGAGATTCTAGAACTGCCAAATGAATATCCATCCATAATTCCAGGTGATCAGATTTTAGGGGATCTTTACTGAGAAGAATAGTTCACTCCCTAAGAGTTACAGGCACAGAAATCAAAAGAAGCTGAATCTACTGCTCAGACACATAACAGCAAAGGTCCATGATTCAGTATATGTTCAGGGAGGTTTATTTATTTCCACAGTCCCGTGCAACAACAAGCCTTGGAATGGTGCCACTCGCATATCCTCACTGGACATCCAGGAGAAAAGAATACTCAAGACCGGAGATATTTCTGGTGGCCTACCCTCCCTACAGACTGTAAACAGTACGTACAGAAATGCAGCATATGTGCAGAAAGCAAAATCTCTCATTAGGCACCCACAGGTTTGTTGACATGTTTACCCACTCCTCCTGCTCCTTGGCATACTATTTCCAAGGATTTCATTGTAGAACTGCCAAAACCTAAGCAAGGTTTTACCACCATTTTAGTTGTTGTGGATCTTTTGACCAAAGAGTCATATTTCATCACCATGAAAGGGGTACCTAATGTCTGCTGTTTTTCTACCGAACAGTGTATGCCTTCATGGCCTTCCATCTGTCATCATTTCTGATCGGGATTCTCAGTTTGTTTCTAAATTCTGGAAGGAGTTGGGTGACTCCTTGCAAATCAACATTCGATTGTCTTCTAGCCACCACCCACAGACAAGTGGTCAAAAGGAAAGGATGAATCAATGTCTTGAAAATGCCTACATTGCCAGATACATTCTTTCTCCTTTTTATCTTAACTATGGTTTTCATCCTTGTCTTTCACTCCTTCCATCCTCTGTCACACCTACTATTCCTGCCGCACAGGAATTAGTGGATCACATACATCAAACATCAAACATCACAGGAGAATCTAGACAAAGCTAAGGAGTTCTACAAGAAATATGCGGATCTGCACCGTCAACCTGGTCCTGATCATGCTGTTGGGGACATGGTATGACCATCAACCCCAAAAATTGCTTCAAAAGAACCATGCAAATTCAAGCCTTGTTTCATCGGTCCCTAAAAAATCATTACAAAGTTCAACCCTGTTGCTATGAAACTGGATTTGCCTTCTACATTATGGGTTCATCCTGTTTTTCACATCTTGCTGCTGAAACCTGTTATGCCTGGTACTCAGTATGCAGTAAAACCCTTGCCAGTGGTGGTGAATGATGAACCTGAGTTTGTGGTAGAGGCTTTACTGGGCTCCAGAGTGGTTCGATGTAGGCTACAGTATCTTGTGTATTGAAAAGGATATGGTGCTGAAGGCCATATATGAGAATATGCAGGTCATCTCCATGCCCCCTGCTTTCTTCCACTGTTCCATAGAGGGTTTCCTGACAAACCAAAACCGGTTGGGGGTTCTATTGGGGGGGGGGCACTGTCATGTCTGCTGTGATCCAGTCTCCAGAAGCGGCAGGGGTGGAGCTTGTCTAATATAAATGGGCGTAAACAGACAGGAAGTTGCTTGGTATTCTAGTTGTTCCCTACCCACAGTGCCCTGCTGTTGGTTTCACTTTCCTTGTTTTCAGGTTCCCTGTACACTGCTTTGGTGTTCTTGGCGGCTCCTCATTGGGTCCCTCTCATGCTGTGAAATATTTTGTCCTCTTCGGCAGATTCCTTTCTCGGTTGCTCCCGCTGTTCAATCCAGGATATCCTGAAAAGCAAAAGAAGATACCCGTTACATCATCGACGCTCTGCAGATACGAAGCTGGGGGTAATGGACTCGGTGTGCTCACATGTTTAAAAAGTGATCACAGAACTATACTCATCTGAACTTGCGTTTTGCCTGTGGATTCTGTATTATGAAATCTAGTCTCTGATGGACAAAAGGACAAAAATATTATGAATATGATGGTTTCTATGGATTGAAATAAGTTACTCATTGTTTTCATATCTGTGTACTTTTTAAGGGTCATTATTTTGCTTTTTCACTTATGACTAGAATTGAAATACATGTAGGAATTTGTGTTCTCTCCTTTCTTTTCATTTCTTTTTTTTGTCTAAATTTCTAGTCAGTCATTTTGAGCCCTCCCACAAAAAGGAACAGTAAAATCTGAGGTATGCTTTACTATAGGAAGCACATGTTCTAATCCCTCCTGTTGCTTATTACCCTATATGTATGTACACTCTCTCTTTTCCCCTTAGATATACACAAACCATCATTTTGCTTCCATTTATCTTTTTCATATGATAATCAGAAGAGGGGAGTTGTTCAGGTATTTAGTTACACATAGAAAAGTATATATAGATTAACACTCACAAAAAAAGGCAAAGTCACTGACTCCTTTTTTGTCCTTATTTTTCTATTAGGAGGAGTTTTGAATAGCCCAAAGTAGACACTACCACCACAGCACATTCTCAATGGGACACTTGTTTCTTTTTGCTTCCATTTCTCTCTTCCCAGTCCTTCTTGATTAGTTTTGACTATTGTTGGGCTACCTTGGTTGAGGGTGAAGTTGAGAGCCAGCATCGTGTCCCCCTCTCGCTTCTGCAGAAAACAAGGTGAGATTCTGACAGACACTCTACTCCACTCCACTCTATCCCACTCCTCTCTGAGACACTCAACTCCACACCACTCTATCCTACTCCACTCTATGACACTATACTCCATGCCACTCTACTCTATGCCACTCCACTCTACAACACGCTACACCACAACAATCTATGACACCTGCTCCAATATATGCTACACAACCCTAAGCCACCTCATTCTACTCCATACCACTCCAATCGACAACACTCTTCTCCGCACTGTGCTATTCCGCTCTACACCACTCTACTTAACACTATGCCATTCTGTGCCACACTATGGCATTCCAATCTAAGTCACTTCATGTTACTCCACTCTATGCCACTCCACTCTACACCAAGCTACTCTCCACTCCACTCTCTTCTATGCTGCTACATTTTAGCCATGCTGGACAACAGCCACACAGATGTACAACATGGCTAAAATACATTGGCAAAGCCAGTAGCTAATACATAGTCGAGAGCTATTGGCCTCGCTAATGCTGCTATATATTACTGATAGATGTCTGAGCACAAGGTCACTGCATGACACTGAATGACGTTATCAGGTTTATCTCTGTGGTAACCATTCTGTCCTGTTTTTGCAGGGAGATTTAAATACTGATTTTAGATTCTGTCATCATGTGCAATGCAAAACTCTGTCCTAGTTTTCCAGTGAATCATTCTGAAACTCTGAGAATCAAATATATAATTATGGTTATTTGAAACTTCTCTAAAATGTAATTGATTTTTCCATCATTTGATAGAAGGCAAGAAATAATTTCAACCTGAAGGCAGTCATTCAGAATGCTGGATTATGTGCAGACATTCTAAGATTCAGGGAATTATTTTACCTAGAGAATAGCCAGGAAGTGGTGTTTCTATATGTTTGCCACAGTGCAAGGTACAAAGTTAGCACCATGAATTTTCTGGTGATAACAGGCACGGATTTTCCATGCAGTGAAGTAGTAACTATTTAAATGCAGAAATGTAAAGTGTTAGGAAAGTCATCAAATATTTAACATGATTATTTACCCAATCTATTTGTTTCTCCTAAGGACAGGAGAACATTAGATTCCATGACGAACCATTTTCAGTTCTAGAAAGAGGAACTTTTTTCGCTCACTACAAAAATTGAATGCTGAAAAATTGCAATTACTATTTATTTAAAACAGACTAGTTCTTGGGTTTTCGGCGTGGTTTTGAGAACACTACACTGTCAAGACCATAATGAGAGATTGGGAAAAAGCTAAATAAATGCCATTTTGTGGATACAAAATTGGCAAATTTCCTCTCTTTTTGACTTCTGCTTGAACATTGTACCCATTCCTGAGTCTAATAACAGATATGAATGAATAGTCTCTTCCTTTAACTGGCAGAAGGGTTGTCCTGTGTATATATACGATAGGAGTTCTCATTTTATTTCCAACTTGATTTACAGTTTTGTTTAAGCGCGAACCTGGTCACAACGGGAACGAGAGAGCTGAGTACTAAAGAAAGACATGCTGAAGAGCTACAAATTATGTGAAAGTTTAAATAACATCATCAAGTAGCCTGGGAAGCACTGGCCCATAGAGAGGTACAATTAAATACACAATAATATATACAGGTAAAACAATATTCCATATGTTGCAAATACCTCACCAGACCAAAAAAAGCTGCAGCAGGGTTACTATGTGAAAGAGGTCATAGGGTATAGAAAGGGGAGTGGATGAGAAATCGATGGTGAGAAATCATTGGATGGGAGATGACCAGGGCTGCAGTGCAAAATGCGTTACGGCATTTATTTTTACAGGTGACGACAAAACAGAAAAGGGTTTGTTAGATTTGGCCCTCTCTGCAGGGTCAACTTCAAATGTTTTACCTGTGCACCTCCTATTTTCTGAACCCGTTTTCGTTGGCTTTTAGACTTTGTGCCCTTTATTCCTGTCAACCAGTGCTAATGTGCTTGTGCACTCTGCTTTAAATATGTCATAAGTATTGGTTTATATCCGATTGGCACACTTAAATGTACTGTTAAGTCTCTAGTAAAGTGGTACTACATGTACCCAGGGAATGTAAATGAAATGCTACTAGTTGGGCTGCAGCACTTATTGTGCCACCCACTTAAGCAGCCCTTTAATACATATCTCAGGCCTGCCATTGCAGCTTGCGTGCAGTTTTCAACTGCCAATTCGACATGGCAAAATAAGCCTGCTAGAACTGGCCTCCATGGCATGGTTTTTCACCAATTTTTTTTCCTTCAGACCTCCTCTTTTGCTGACTTCGTTTTTGCTGGCCTTAGCATTCTGCAAATGTTACCCCTGCTAACCAGTGCTCCTTGAGAAGGATTGGGGGGCTAATCTGTGGAATCGTGTCCCTACCAAAGGGAAGGACATGCTGCTGGCCCTAGAGAAATGGGACAGAATGAGGTACCTCTCCATGAAGGAAGCCATTGTCAGGAAGAATGGCATTACCACAGAGAAGTATTGGCAAAAGTCCAGGTACAATCAGAAACTGGCCTATCAGGCCTGGGTGGATTGATTGGATTCTTTTGTTCGCCCGCCTTACCACTAGGAAACCCACTTTGTAGCTAACGGACTTACCGAGGTCCTTACATCCTATGGCGTACTAAGATGTACCTACCTGTTCATGATGGACGAGAACATAACTAACAATACTGTGTACAAGTTGGGATCGACATATGGAATCAGATTCCCACCACTATTTCTTTTAATACAGTTGCCTCTTTTACTTGCAACGCTAAAGGTACTCCTACCTCATACTGTCAAATTAGCCTTGATGAAGTCACTGTTGTGACGAAACACGTGTTGGCTGTACCTGTTACATTATACCTTGGGATCTATGAACAATAATCCTAATAAAAGACCTACTGGAACACTGAGTTGAAGACTGACAGATTCTGTCACCAAATAGCTACATGTAAGCTTATTCTCATACTTCTCTCCTTTTTCTGTGTACACCTGTTGAGTGCTGTCGTCATTTCCTGTTCTTTTTGCAAGGCACTGAATGGTTGGGTGAAGGGCAGTGAAGTAAAGAATTATGATTGGTTGTGCAATCTGATTACAAAAGAACACATGTTCGGTCTTTGTTTTGCAGATCTGAGCCAAGAACTGATTGACAGTAAGCTCTCTGACCCCAGTGAGTTTGCTAAGGTGGTGGAACACTGGGTCAGCACCAGAGTCCACAAGAAGGTATCTGGGGGAGATCACCACAAGGCTGGACAAAGTTCCCAAATAAGAAGGAGGGGGAGACAAAAATACAACTAAAACGTTCTCTTATGGCCCCCAAAACCATTCTACAGGTCAAGACTCCCATCCCTCAACTGAAAAGAAGAAGTGGTTCCATGATAATAAGTCCTCAGGTAAGGCACCTTGAAGCGCTTTGAGTGCCAAAAAGAACAACACTACAAGGGGGATGCCAAGTGTCCCAAGAAGGCACAGTCCCTCACTGGTGAGCAGTCACTTAAGCTGGCAAGTGTAGGGCTTTGGGAGGTGATTGTCCAAGTGAGTGGGGGGGGGAGTGCAGAGGTTACCCTAGTTTCCGTGGGCGACAGAGAGATAGTGTAGAGAATTCACATGCCTAGTAATATTATAACATACAGACAGCGGGTCACTATCAATGAGCAGAGGGTAGAGGCTCTAAGAGACACTGGAGCCAGCATAACAACTGTCAGAAGTCATCTGGTGACCTCAGAGCAGGTAGTACCTAATGTATTCCACCAAGTTGTTGCAGATGACAAACATGAGAGTCACTATCCAGTGGCTCGGGTTCCCTTTTAATGGGAGGAGGTCCCAGGTTCCTTGCAAGTAGCTATGAGTCTGTCTATGCCTGTGGATTGTCTGCTGGGCAGTGCACTATCTGAAAGACGGTGGAGCTCAAGTCGCACTTGAAGATGGTAGTGTTGCCTGAGTGGGAGTGCCTGACTGCAAGGTCAATGGCAATCCAAGAAGCTAGTCAAGAGGACCTGGTGCATGAAAGACTGGCCCAGGTGCCTGACAAAAAGAGGAAGGGCATGGGGTGTGGGACACCCCCTCCTGAAACTCCTACAGTCTGCGTGGATGCTGAACCTGAGGGGGATGCCCTATAGCCTACAGAAGAGGATGTTGAAACACTGGGGAACCTAACTAAGCTGGCCAACTGGCAGCAGGATGTGGGTCCTACCAGGGAGGGGCAACAAATGTGTTGGTGGTATCCCAGTGCTACAGTGTCTTCCTATTGGAGCTGGCTCATGATCTACTCCTGGCAGCTCATTTGGGGCAAGAAAGTCCCCCCAAAAGGCTAGTCATCCACATTTATGAGCCTCAAGTGAGAAGGGCCTCAAACAATTTCCCCAAATTCTAAAATACTTCTTTTCCAAGTCTAAACCTTCCTTAGTCATCCCGAAGGTGTATTTAAAAATCTGGACATGTAGTAAGCTTTACATGTCATAGTACTGAAATACTCTAACATTTGTTTTTCACTACTCCCTGTCCCATAGAATAACACTGGGTTACCTTATTTACATTTAATAAGTGTGTAAAATTGGGGTGTTGGTTGAGTGGGGTGTTCACCCTGCTCAATTAACAGCCCCAATTTCTGTCAGGATGAACCAAAAAAATTACTAATTTGGCCTGTGCTTCACCCATTGGTCTTCTGCTGTGTTTTCACTTTATTACCCTTTGAGGGCTGCATAAATACTTTACAAGTTGCCTCTAAATTAAGCCTGACTGCTTCTGTGCACAGAGGGCTAAGCAGCAAGTACCCCACTGTAACATTTAATTCTCGCAGGATATCAAAGCAGGGTAGTCCAAGGCTCACTCAGAGGCGGAGGGTTGGGATAGTAATTTTAATTCCCTGGCACTCAACAATGACACTGAATAAATAATTGCTCAGTCAGTGTTTTTGTTTTAAAAGAAAGAAAACAACTTTTATTACACACAACCTATACAATGGTTTGCATTACAAATACATACATCTGGTAGAAGGAAATACATTTGGTGATACGCATTTCACAACTAGTGGGTCCTGAGCCCATAAGCACAATAACCACCCACCAATACCAGATAAAATATCACCTATATCAGATAAATACAATAAGACAGGCCTACTGACTTTCTCAAGAGTTGACATCATTAATAATAATAATAACCACATGTTATACTTTGCAAAGGTAACACATTATAGGGGTGTCAGTATATAAAAGGGAAGAATACTGGCTTTGATTTTACTACATTAATAGAATCAGGCAAATGTTTTGGTTCTATCTTATAACACATATAGGTGGTCATTACAACCCTGGCGGACGGTGTAAAAGCGGCAGTAAGACCGCCAACAGGCCGGCGGCAAAAAAAATTGGAATTACGATCGTGGCGGAAATAAAGACAGCCACTTTAACACTCCGACCGCCACAGTGGTACAAAGAGCATGGCGGTCACCGGCAACAGACAGACGGAGGACAATGTACCGCCCACAGTATCACAACCTACCAATCCGCCACCTTTCCTGGGGCAGATTGCCCGTGAACAAAAACACGGTGGAAACTGGACTTCGAAGAAAAAACTCTCACCTCTACACACCCCACGATGAACCAGGACGCCATGGAACCAGAGCTGCACATTCTCCCTGCCCTTATCTTCTTGCTCCTCTACCAGGAGCACGAATGCCGGCGGCGAAGACCACGGTAAATACTGCACCTACGACACAGGGGAGGGAAAAACAGGGACACACACATGCAACACGCAACACCCCCACCCCACCCCTCACCCACTACAACACACACACTAATACAGCATGATATATTACAGTTACACCCCTCCAAACCCCCCGGAAACATGCAAAGACAAAAGGAAATGAGTGTAACCATTGTAATATATTAAAATAAAGTACGCAAAAATATATGTACACTATTAACAAATATATACACCAAGAGTAGTAGTCCAGGTATAGCTCCATTGAAGTCCATGGAACACTGGGCCCACACGTCATGGGCGAGGCCCACACTCAGTACCCGAACATGACAGAGAGAACACTGCAGGGGCATCAGATAGCAATAAAACAGGCACCTCAGGGGGAAGGGAAAGGGGGAACACCTCAGCCGGTTGAGTGCACGATGCCAAATCCACGAGGGGGCCCCATTGTTCAATCCTGGGGAGTGCAAAGCCACAGTCTTTCAAGTGTCTACAGTGGGTGGGTTGCCCACTGCTATATCCTGGCGAGTGCAAAGCCACAGTCTCTCAAGTCTCTACAGTGGGTGGGTTGCCCACTGCCATATCCTGGGGAGTGCAAAGCCACAGTCTATCAAGTCTCTACAGAGGGTGGGCTGCCCACTGTGCAATCCTGGGGAGTGCAAAGCCACAGTCTCTCAAGTGGATAACAGTCTCCACTGGTTTTGGAGGGGGCTTTGTGCCCAGAGTGCTTCATCCTGCCAAGGACAGAGGTAGTGGATGCCTTTCTCCACTGGTTCTGGAGGGGGCTTTGTGCCCAGAGTGCTTCATCTTGCCAAGGACAGAGGTAGTGGATGCCTTTCTCCATTGGTTCTGGAGGGGGCTTTGTGCCCAGAGTGCTTCATCCTGCCAAGGACAGAGGTAGTGGATGCCTTTCTCCACTGGTTCTGGAGGGGGCTTTGTGCCCAGAGTGCTTCATCCTGCTAAGGACAGAGGTAGTGGATGAATATCTCCACTGGTTCTGGAGGGGGCTTTGTGCCCAGAGTGCTTTATTCTGCCCGTGACGGACTCAGTAGCGTCAGTGCCCTTGACGCTCATGGGCCAGCGTTGCTTGAGACGGCGGTGCCCTGTTCAGCGGTGCTTCGAGTGGCGGTGCCCTGTTCAGCGGTGCTTGAGACGGCGGTGCCCTGTTCAGCGGTGCTTGAGACGGCGGTGCCCTGTTCAGCGGTGCTTGAGACGGCGGTGCCCTGTTCAGCGGTGCTTGAGACGGTGGTGCCCTGTTCAGCGGTGCTTGGAGCGGCAGTGCCTTGTTCAGCGGTGCTTGGAGCGGTGGTGCCCTGTTCAGCGGTGCCCTGTTCAGCAGTGCTTGGAGCGGCGGTGCCCTGTTCAGTGGTGCTTGAAGTGGCGGTGCCCTGTTCAGCGGTGCTTGAGGCGGCAGGCTCCTTTGCAGTGACTCAGCTGCTGGCGGTCCTCTCTGTCCCAGCGGGGCTTGTGCTTGCGGTCCTCTCTGTCCCAGCGGGGCTTGTGCTGGCGGTCCTCTCTGGCCCAGCGGGGCTTGTGCTGGTGGTCCTCTCTGTCCCAGCGGGGCTTGTGCTGGTGGTCCTCTCTAGCTCAGAGGGGCTTGTGCTGGCGGTCCTCTCTAGCCCAGCGGGGCTTGTGCTTGAGGTCCTCTCTGTCCCAGCAGGGCTTGTGCTGGTGGTCCTCCCTGTCCCAGCGGGGCTTGTGCTGGCGGTCCTCTCTGTCCCAGCTGGGCTTGTGCTGGCGGTCCTCTCTAGCCCAGCGGGGCTTGTGCTGGTGGTCCTCTCTGTCCCAGCGGGGCTTGTGCTGGCCGTCCTCTCTAGCCCAGCGGGGCTTGTGCTGGCGGTCCTCTCTGTCCCAGCGGAGCTTGTGCTGGTGGTCCTCTCTGTCCCAGCGGGGTTTGTGCTGGCGGTCCTCTCTAGCCCAGCAGGGATTGTGCTTGCGGTCCTCTCGGTCCCAGCGGGGCTTGTGCTGGCGGTCTTCTCTGGCCCAGCGGGGCTTGTGCTGGCGGTCCTCTCTGTCCCAGCGGGGCTTGTGCTGGCGGTCCTCTCTGTCCCAGCGGGGCTTGTGCTGGCGGTCCTCTCTGGCCCAGCGGGGCTTGTGCTGGTGGTCCTCTCTGTCCCAGCGGGGCTTGTGCTGGCGGTCCTCTCTGTCCCAGCTGGGCTTGTGCTGGCGGTCCTCTCTAGCCCAACGGGGCTTGTGCTGGCGGTCCTCTCTGTCCCAGCAGGGCTTGTGCTGGTGGTCCTCTCTAGCCCAGCGGGGCTTGTGCTGGCGGTCCTCTCTAGCCCAGCAGGGCTTGTGCTGGCGGTCCTCTCTAGCCCCGCGGGGATGATGGCTGTGGCCTCCTGGGCAGCGGGGATAATGGCTGTGGCCTCCTGGGCAGCGGGGATGATGGCGGTCTCCTCCGCCGTGCTGCTCTTCCCAGACTTTCCTGCTTTCTTGTGGCCCTTCCCCACCTTGGAAGGTGTCGCAGCTGACTCCAAACTCCCACCGGGACCCCTGGGAGCGGCTTTGGTGGCTGGAGTCTTCCCCCTCTCCCGCTGGGCACTGGCCAACTTCTGATGCTTCACAGGTGGGGGACTGTCTGTGCTGTGGCTCCGTGCCACACTGGCTGCCCTGGTGGCCGGTGCACTCCAGATTCCAGTGACTACAGGCACCACTTGTCCTGGAGATGTTGTGGCTGAGGTGCTAGTTCGGGACCTAGGAGACGGACCGGGTGGGGGAGGTGTGGGAAAGAGGTCAAGGTTGGAGAGGAACCGTTTTTTGGAGACACTGGGACGGGTAGCTGGGGGGGTTTGGAAGTGGAGGAAGAGGTTGTGGTTGTAGGAGGTGTTTGTTTGCTGACTTTGGGTGAAGGTGCATGCGCTGGAGGCTGTCGTGAGGTGGATGGCTGTTGGGTGGGTGTGTGCCTGCGTTTGTGTACCTTGGGAGGTGGCGTCACAGACACACTGGGAGAGGACACAGGGGACGTGTGAATGGTAGTGGGGTTGGTGACTGCACGTGAACGGGGTGTGGTGGTGGGTGTGCTGGTGATGGACGTAGTGGCTGTAGATGTAGTGCATGCAGGTGTGAGTGTAGATGAGACCGGGAGGGAGGAGGGAGACAAGGAGGAGGGGGACACAGGCAGTGGATGTTGGTGTGTCTGCATGTGTGTGATGCTTGCGTGAGTGCCTGTGGGATGTGTGGTGCTTATGTTTGCCAGAGCTTCCCTTGTGTGTTGACGTGTGTGTATGCTGGTCTGAAGGTGTGCTTGGGATAGGCTGGGGTACAGGGGATTGGGTCTGGGTGGAGGAAGTTGGAGGGGGAGGCTAGAGACGGGGACAATTGCTGCCATCAGTGCTGAGGCCAGAGTCTGAAAAGCTCGCTGAAAGACTGCCTGACCAGAATGAATACCCTCCAGGAATACATTAGTTTGTTGCAACTGCCTTTTCTACACCCTGGATGGCATCTAAAATGGTAGACTGCCCAACAGTGAGGGACCTGAGGAGGTCAATGGCCTCCTCACTGAGGGCAGCAGGGGTGACTGGGGCAGGGCCTGAGGTGCCTGGTGCAAAGGTGATGCCCACCCTCCTGGGTGAGCGGGCACAGGTCAAAGGCTGAGGAGCTGCTGGGAGGGCGGTGCTGGTAGGGGGGTGGTGGATGTACCTGTAGATGCGGGGGCACAGATGTTGCCGCCACCACAAGTGAGCTCCCATCAGAGGACGAGTCAGTGTCGCTGGTGTCAGCTCCTGTCCCTACCGTGGAGCTCCCCTCGCCCTCCGTCCCACTGGTGAACTCCGAGTCCGTAGTTTCACCCTCCAGGGCCATGTGGGATGCAGCTCCCTCCTGCTTCGGTGCCACTGCTCCTCCACCTGATGATGCTAATGCACACAAGAACATGGAGACCACAAAAAGGGGGGTGACGACAGAAGAAAGACATGTTGAGTGCATGCATTACCGCTACCGTTGGCGGACACGACAGACACAGAAGCCCCCTGCACTACGCCGCACTCTTGGGCTCGACTGTTCAATTCCTGTGAAGTGGCCTACTAGGCTATGGATGACATCTGCACACATGGATGACACAGGGGCATGACAAGGTGTACTTGGCACTCTACAGAGGTGGGGTGGGGTGCCACATGGCCTGCCTTACAGAGGGACCTTGCCTATTAAACTCGCCCTGGCCAAGGGAAACCCACAGCCCACATCCCCCACACAGACCCCTCCACTGCGCGCAAAATCAGCAGGATGAGAGTGTACTCACCCCCTTGTGGCTGCTGTGATGCCCTCAAGTGTGCATCCAACTCCGGGTATGCCACCGCCAGGATCCTGAACATCAGGGGGGTCATGGTGCGACGGGAACCCCTCCCACGTTGGAAGGCCATCCCCAGCTGGGCCTCCAACGTCTTTTTTCTCCAGCAACGAATGTCCTCCCATCTCTTACGGCAGTGGGTGCTCCGTCTGTGATAGACCCACAGGGTCTGGACGTCCTTGGCGATGGCACGCCAAATCTCCTTCTTCTGGTGGGCACTGACCTACATGAATTGTACACGGGAAAAAGAAAAGTTAATACCAACTGCACCATCACAGTCATTGGCCCCCATCCCTACCCTTGCCATGTGGCACATGCACTCACCATTGTTACATGCACGCCTCAATCTCTTTCATCCACCCCACTCCACACAGGCATAGCCCATACAGCATGCTCCCAGTGTACTTACCTGTTTGTCTGGAGGACCGTAGAGTAGGGTGTACTAGGAGAGGACCCCATCCACGAGTTTCTCCAATTCCTCTGATGTTAAGGCAGGGGCTGTTTCCCCAGACGCACAAGCCATTGTCTCTTTCAGACAGGTCACAGCAGCACTTTCAGTGTAGGTCCTCTCCTATCGAAGATCAGGTATCGAGTGATTCAACAGATAGAAAATGGCGGTCACATCCGCGGCGGTGCATACCGTCACCGCCGGCATACATCGTCATTGGCCTCTAGGACCCATAGGGTCCAATGTTAACCAATGCAGAATTGCGCCGCGGTCTTCGACCGCCTACCGCGACAGTGTACAACGCCAGCGTAGTTACCTCACATCCAATTGTTCCACTTTAGAGGTCAGGCAGCCGCCATTTCAAGGGCCCACATGGCTTCATTTTTACCTGCGTCACACATACCTAGGCCTAGACTCAACACACATACAGGCCACTTTTTGGATTATGATTGGTGTTCTATGTAAGCTGTGGGTACGTACCTCTGAGTTGTTTGACTCTGTGCTCGCTGTTGTCCTTCATAGGCACCGTCCGCTGGGACATGTGAGGAGATGGTGGCATCCTCTGGTGTACCGACCGTTGGTGGACCTGTCGACAATGGAGGAAAGACATGTGATCATCACCTACAGGCTTGACCGTGCCACAATCCAGGAACTGTGTACCCAGTTGGGGCCAGACCTGATGTCAGCTATCCGCCATCCCACAGGAATCCCCCCTCAAGTGCAGGTGCTGTCAGTGCTCCATTTACTTGCAAGTGGGTCATTTCAAACAACAGTGGCCATAGCATCAGGGATGTCCCAGCCTATGTTTTCCAACGTGTTGTCCAGAGTGTTGTCTGCCCTGCTGAGACACATGCGGACTTACATCAATTTCTATGCCCTGGGACATATCCCCAACATCATAGGTGCCATTGATGGGACACATGTGGATTTGGTCCCCCCCCCAACAGGAGTGAAAAGGTGTACAGAAACCGGAAGAGTTATCATTTGATGAATGTACAGATGGTATGTTTAGCAGACCAGTACATCTCCCATGTGAATGCCAAGTTCCCTGGCTCAGTGCATGACGCCTACATCCTGCAGAATAGCAGCATCCCTTATGTGATGGGTCAACTCCAGAGGCACCGTGTGTGGCTATTAGGTAAGCACCTGGAAGCAAGACAGTGGGAATGGTTGTCTGGGTCTGGGGATATCCCTACAGGTTAGTGTGTGTCTAACAGTTGTCCCTCGCCATTTGTAGGTGACTTTGGTTACCCCAACCTGTCATGGCTACTGACCCCAGTGAAGAATCCCAGGACAAGGGCAAAGGAATGCTACAATGAGGCCCATGGGCGAACTAGGAGGGTGATTGAATGGACCATCGGCCTCCTGAAGGCCAGGTTCCGGTGCCTCCATATGACAGGTGGATCTGTATTCTACTCACCAAAGAAGGTGTGCCAGATCATTGTGGCCTGCTGTATGTTTCACAACTTGGCTTTGCGACGACAGGTGCCTTTTCTGCAGGAGGATGGTCCAGATGGTGGTGTTGTTGCAGCTTTGGAGCCTGTGGACAGTGAAGATGAGGAAGCAGAAGAAGAAGACATGGACAACAGGGACTCAGTGATCCAGCAATATTTCCAGTGAAACACAGGTAAGAATACAAACCTGCCTACTACATGTACTTAAACACTACTACCTCTCTACTGTCTGTCGTTTTCACCCAGTGTATGGTCACTGAGTTGTCACTTTCCCTTACGATTTCACAGATGTGGGTCCCAATGTGTGACATCTGCTTTGATTCCTCATGGACTACAGCTGTGTGACATATGTATGTTGACATTATAAATGAAAGAGCTTTTTGCCACAGTAATTGCTAATACAGTATTCCGAAATCACAGACTGACTCCAGATTGTTTTGTGCTTTAAGGGTGTTTATTTTAGTGCTCAATATTGGAGGGGGTAGCAAAATGGTGAGGGGTGATGGCGGAGGAATGTCCATGGCAGAGTCCAGTCTGTTAGTCTCACAGGTGCATTGCCCAAATGGGCATTGGAAGTGGAGCTGGGGCAGTTTAAGGATGGACAGGGTGACAAAGTAGGACAGTAGGATAACATTCAGGGTGGTCTAATTTCTTGGCGGGGTCTTGGCATCGTTCTCTGTCTTTGTCCTGGATCTCAGGGACCATTTGCGAGGTGGTTCTCCCTCTGCAGGGGGTGGGGTGCTGGTGTGGGGGTCCTGTGGCGGTGCCTCCTGTCCACTAGCGCCGGCGGAGGTTGTGGGCAGTTCATCATCCAGGCTAGTGTCAGGGGCCCCTTGTAGTGCCACAGTGTCCCTCCTGGTGTTGAGTACTTCCTTTAGCACCCCTACGATGGTGCCCAGGGTGGAATTGATGGTTCTGAGTTCCTCCCTGAAGCCCAAATACTGTTCCTCCTGCAGACGCTGGGTCTCCTGAAACTTGGCCAGTACCGTTGCTATCGTCTCCTGGGAGTGGTGGTAGGCTCCCATGATGTTGGAGAGGGCCTCGTGGAGAGTGGGTTCCCTGGGCCTGTACGCCCCCTGTCGCACAGCAGCCATCCCAGTTCCCCTGTGTTCCTGGGCCTCCGACCCCTGGACCGTGTGCCCATTACCACTGCCCCCAGATCCCTTTTGTTGTAGTGGTGGACACACTGCTGATTGACGTGTCCTGGGGACGGAGGTATGGGCCCGCTGGGTGGGTGCTGTGCTGGTGTTTCCAGAGGGGGGAAGCTTTGTGGTGGCCTGTGACTGGGTGAGGGGAACCGACTGTCCCGAGGTCCCCAATGGGCCGGGCTGGTCATCTAGATCCAGTTGGACAGAGCTGCTGTCATCACTGTGGGCCTCTTCTGTTGGTGGTGTGGACATATGTGGACCCTCCTGTGCGGTGACGTTGGGTAGGGGTCCTGCAGGGGTATAAAAGGATGTTTATTACATCTGTGTGTGCCATGGTGTGCAATGGGTGGGTGACCGTCTACCCCAGTGCTTGCATTCCTGTGTGGGACCTTGTGTGATGATGGTTTAGGGGGGTGTATGGGTATGTGCAGTGAGCATGTTTTGGTGATGGGTGTCCATGCTTTGTTGTTGCATGCAGGGCTTGGTGTTAGGATGTGTGGTTTGTGATGTTGGGACATTTGTGAGGAGTTAGAGTGATGGAGTTGAGGGTGAGGGTGGGGGTATGTGCTGGCATGCAGGTAGGGCGGGGGATGTAATAGTTAAGATTTGACTTACCAGAGTCCATTCCTCCACCTACTCCTGCGAGGCCCTCAGGATGCAGAATCGCCAAGACCTGCTCCTCCCATGTTGTTAGTTGTAGGGGAGGAGGTGGGGGTCCGCCGCCAGTCCGCTGAACCGCAAGGTTGTGTCTTGAGACCACGGAACGCACCTTCCCCCGTAGGTCGTTCCACCTCTTCCTGATGTCCTCCCGATGTCTTGGGTGCTGTCCCACTGCGTTGACCCTGTCCACTATTCTTCGCCATAGCTCCATCTTCCTTACAATTGAGGTATGCTGCACCTGTGATCCGAATAGCTGTGACTCTACCCGGACGATTTCCTCCACCATGACCCTGAGCTCCTCCTCCGAGAACCTGGGGTGTCTTTGCCATGCCATGGGGTGGTGTGGGTGATGTGTGGAGTGGTGTGTGTGGTAATAAGTGTAGTGATATGTAGTGGGGTGTTGTGTGAGGTGCGTGGAAGTTATGTGGGTGATGGTGTTGTGTGCCTGTGGATGCTAGTGTTGTTGATGGTGGTGTCTCTCTGTGTGCTTCTGTCGCAATTCTGGTTGTAGGGGTTTGTGGGTGATGTGGGTGTGTGTTTTATATTGTATTGGGTGTGTGGGAGTGGTGTGTGTATGTGTATCAGGTGTGTGTATTTTGATTTGTCCAATGTTGCTGTGTTTTGTAAACGTGTGTGTATTTTTAGTGCGGTGGTGTGTACCGCCGATGGAATACCGCGGTTGAAAGACCAGTGCGTGGATTCGTGGGTAGTGATAGTGTGGGCGTATTTCTGTTGGCGTGACGGTGGAGGTTTTGTTTTTGCCAGTTTATCACTGACCTTTGGTGTGGCGGACTTGTGTGGGTGTCTGAATTTTGGCGGATTCCGTGCTGTGGGTCATAATTGTTGTGGCGGTTTTCCGCGGCCGCAGCGGTGTGTTGGCAGTCTTCTGCACTGTGGTAAGCGGCTTTTACCGCCAATGTTGTAATGACCGCCCAAGTGTGTTAAATGGTACAGATCTGTAACTGGATAATGGTGCCGGCACCGTGATCAGTAGAGAGACAAAATACTGGTGCTAGTTAGTAATAATCACCAAAGGTTAAGGTGGTATAGAAAGCCAAACACTGAGATAAATCACTCAGTGAATAACATACCATGATAAAGATACATTTGTACTTCTAGTAATGAGCTGAATAATTATTGACACTGCAAATGATCTGGAAATAAGAACATGGGAAAGTAGCTTTTGTGAGCAAGTACCAAGAGCTGTCATACCTAAACTAGCTACAATTTTTTATTTTTTTATTTTTTTATTTTTTTATCATCAAACAGAATGAAAAGCATTAAATTTACACGAAGCAACATTTTTGCAACAATTGTGAGTGAATACGTGTTCATAATAAGATCCAAGACTATGGGGGTCATTCCGACCCTGGCGGTAAATACCGCCAGGGCCGGGGTCGGCGGTAGCACCGCCAACAGGCTGGCGGTGCTCCGCCGGGCATTCTGACAGCGGCGGTACAGCCGCGGCCAGAAGCGGAAAGCCGGCGGTGTACCGCCGACTTTCCGCTGCCCATGGGAATCCGCCATTGCGGCGCAGCTTGCTGCGCCGCCATGGGGATTCTGACACCCCATACCGCCATCCTGTTCCTGGCGGTTCGCCCGCCAGGAACAGGATGGCGGTATGGGGTGTCGTGGGGCCCCTGGGGGCCCCTGCAGTGCCCATGCCAATGGCATGGGCACTGCAGGGGCCCCCGTAAGAGGGCCCCACAAAGAATTTCAGTGTCTGCTTTGCAGACAGTGAAATTTGCGACGGGTGCAACTGCACCCGTCGCACCTTCCCACTCCGCCGGCTCCATTCGGAGCCGGCTTCCTCGTGGGAAGGGTGTTTCCCACTGGGCTGGCGGGCGGCCTTTTGGCGGTCGCCCGCCAGCCCAGTGGGAAACCCAGAATGACCGCCGCGGTCTTTTGACCGCGGTACGGTCTTCTGGTGGTTCCCTTAGAATCAGCCCCTATATGCTTTCCCATTAAAGCTCACCAGTAACATGGGGCATGTACTATTTGAAGTATAAATATCCAGAAAAGTGAGGAAAAGAGGGCCATGTGGGATGCAGCTACCTCCTATTCTGGTGCAACTGCTCCTCCGCCTGATGATGCTAATGCACACAAGAACAGGGAGACCACAAAAAGGGGGGACAACGACAGAAGAAAGACATGTTGAGTGCATGAATTACCGCTACCGTTGGCAGACACAACAGACACAGAAGCCCCCTGCACTAAGCCGCGCACTTGGGCTCCACTGTTCAATCCCTGACATGGCCTACAAGGCTGAGCCGCAAGGTGGTGTCTTGAGACCACGGAACGCACCGTCCCCCGTAGGTCGTTCCACCTCTTCCTGATGTCATCCTGATTTCTTGGGTGCTGTCCCACTGCGTTAACCTTGTCCACTATTCTTTGCCATAGCTCCATCTTCCTAGCTGTGGAGGTGTGCTGCATCTGTGATCCGAATAGCTGTGGCTCTACCCGGACGATTTCCTCCACCATGACCCTGGGCTCCTCCTCCGAGAACCTGGGGTGTCTTTTCCGTGCCATGGGGTGGTGTGGGTGATGTGTGGGGTGGTGTGTTGTTGGGGTAATATTTAGTGGTGTGTTGTGTGAGGTGCGTGGAAGTTCTGTGGGTGATGGTATTGTGTCCTGTGGATGCTTGGTAGTTGTTTGTGGTGTCTCTCTCTGGCCTTCTCTCGGTAATTGTGGTTGTAGGGGTTTGTGGGTGATGTGGATGTGTGTTTTATATTGTAATGGGTGTGTGGGAGGGGTGTGTGTACGCGTATCAGGTGTGTGTGTTTCGAATTGTCCAATGTGGCGGTGTTTTGTCAATGTGTGTGTATTTTGAGTGCGGCGGTGTGTACCGCCAATGGAATACCGCGTTTGAAAGACCGCTGCGTGGATTCGTGGGTCGTGATAGTGTGGGCGTATTTCTGTTGGCGTGACAGTGGAGGTTTTGTTTTCGCCAGTTTATCAGTGACCTTTGGTGTGGCGGACTTGTGTGGGCATCTGAATTTTGGCAGATTCCGAGCTGTGGGTCATGATAGCTGTGGCGGAATTCCGCGGCGGTGTGTTGGCGGTCTTCCACACGTCGGTAAGTGGCTTTTACCGCCAATGTTTTAATGAGGGCCTTATTCTTTTTATTTAGACCATAACTTATGAACTTTCTTCTTAATCTCTACCTTGGACACCGCTACTTGATCACCTTTTCCTCTCATTATTTTCTCAGCTTCTAATCTGGAATGGCTCTCCGTTATGGCACTACCATTGCATGGGTTCTTAATTTTAATTTTAATTTTACTTCTCTCATGGACAGTTTTTCATAGATAAGGACAGCACGCAGGTGTATTCATTCCTTGACGAACCTTGGGTTCTCATTTCTTGGTGCTTTTTGATCTTTAGACTCTAATGTCTCTTTCCAATACATTCTGCAACTTTTATTTTATTTCATTCTCTACAGCCTTGAGAAAGCCCTGGTGAATGCACCCCATAGGGCGAAACACATGTTGGCTGAATTCCTACTCTGTTCTATGATTCAATCAATTATGTATAACATGGAGTCATTTACTTCTACTTAATAAATCCCAAACTGGATCACTCATCCTGAAGTACCGTCTAATTTCTTAGGGAACTTTACTGAATAATTGGCAATTGTATGCCTTTAAATTACTGTTACTAAAGTGGGAACCTACCATATATCAGTAAGTTTACTTCATGTATGGGAGATCAGGGTCCATTTCCTCCGGTTTTAGTTCCCACGTTTGTCGAATGAACAGGCATTTTGTACGGGAAGTACTTTAATTGGACCCTTTCTCATGGTTCGTCAATGTGCCTCATGATAACATTCCTCTGCCCCTGTCCTGGCTTTCCTCACAGGGGTCAGCAGCCATGATAGGTTTGGGTAGCCAGAGTCACCTGCAAGTATTGAGGGACAACAGTTAGCCTCACCCAATGCCAAGGGATGACACCTGAAGGCATGCACTAACATTCAGTGGGTGGGGACCATGGCTCACCTATTAGCCACACCCTGTGCCTCTGTAGTTGGGCCATCACATTTGGGATGCTGCTATTCCTCAGAACAAAGGCGTCATGCACCAACCCAGGATACTTAGCATTGACGTGGGAGATGTACTGGTCCATCAAGCACACCATTTTTACATTCAGTGAGTGGAAACTCTTACGGTTCTTGAACACCTGTTCATTCTGGCGGGGGGACAAACGCAATATGTGTTCCATCAATCGTCCCAATAATATTGGGGAAATGTCCCATTGCGTAGAATCAGGCCTTCAGTGTGGCCAAATCTTCCACCTGGGGGGAAGAAATGTAGCTGCACATGTGTTTTACCAGGGCAGACAGAACTCTTGCCAGCGCGATTGAAAACATTGGCTATGAGATTCCTGCTCCCAAGCCCACTGTCACTTGGAAAGAGCCTGTTGCCAGGACATGGAGCACTGATAGCACTTGCACAAGAGGGGGGATCCCAGTGGGATGACGGGTAGCAGATATCAGGTCTGGCTCCAATTTGGCTCACCACTCAGTTATTGTGGCCCTGTCCAGTCTATAGGTGAGTATAATGTGCCTGTGTACCACTGTAGCCAAGTCCACAAGGGGTCTGTATACAGGGGTATGTCTCCACCTCCTATTGATTTGCAGCGGTAGGTATCTAAGGCACACAAGAGTGAGTAGGCTGGCACAATTTGAACAATGGAACCACAACTGCAGTCTACATAGTGCATTTATGTGATGGAAAAGTGGGAATGGGGAGGTATGTGCTAATCTAGGCTATGACGCAGTTAATGTCGATATGACCGTTGTCCTCACCTATGAAATGGCGACCACCTGTCCTGTATTTAGGGACAGGTGGAAGTGAGGTAATTCTGCCAAAGTTGGGTGCCGTGGCTGAAGGCGGTCTTACACCCTGTGCAATTCGTCATTGGATATTATGGGGCTCTATGGAGTACAGTGGCTAATGGTGATCTGCGCCAGCGGTGACTGTGTACACCGCCGCGGATGTGACCGCCATTTTCTATCTGACTCCTCACTTGCTTCTTGACCTTCAACAGGAGAACACCTAAACTGCGTGTGCTGCTGTGACCTGTTTGTGGAACCTACATGGCCCGTGTGACCGGAGAAAGGGCCCCTGCCTTCACTTTGGAGGAGTTGGAGCGATTGGTGGATAGGGTCCTACCCCAGTACTTACTGCTCTATGGGCCTTTAGACCAACAGGTGAGTACACTTCGGGCACGATACATGTGAGAAGGATGCATATAGATGTGTGTGCAAGCATCGTGTCATCGGGGGGAAATGTCTTGTGGTGGTGTACATGGTGTGTGCCGGCCGATGTGTGTGCCAATGGTGATGGAAATGGGATTGGTGGGCCATAGGTTTGACAGGCTGGATTGTATGTGTAATGGTGTACTCCTGTCTGTATTATCGCTGCAGGTCAGTGCCTATCAAAAGAAGGGATTATGGCATGCCATCGCTAAGGAGGTGTGGACCCTGGGGGTCGATGGCAGGCGGAGCAACCACTGTCAGAAACGGTGGGAGGACCTGAGACTCCTGGCACAGAAGACCGCGGAGGCCCAGCTGGGGATGGCCTCCCAATGGGGAAGGGGTGCCCGTCGAAACCTGACCCCCCCCGATGGCCCACATACTGGCGATGGGCTACCCAGAGTTGGATGGGCGCTTGAGGGAATCACAGCAGCCACAAGAGAGTGAGTACAGTGGGCACTATTAAAAAATTCAACAGGTGGCATGAGATCCAGGTGGTGGATGTGAGTTAGTGGGTGCCCCTAAGGCCAGGCCAGACATTGCAGCGTGAGTCAACTCTAGGGTAGTGGGTGTATTGCAAATGCACATAACCTAGCTTGTTGGCATTCCATGTCAGTCAGGGCTTTGTGGGTCCCGGGAGGGGTGCAGTTGGCAGTGTGTGGTCCTCATCTTCCCCTGGCATCTACCTAAATCACTGGCAGTGTAATGAACTAAGTGGCCAGGGTATGCCCAGACATTGGTCCCTTGCTCGCTGTGCCACTGGACTCAAGCTAGCCTGGCCGATGAGGAGTGATACCCCAAAACCAGTCCCAGGATGCTTGTTGTCTGTCCAGGGAGGACCTGGCCTGGCAGTTCATGTTGGACTGTTCCCATTGGGAGTTGGTTCAGGACTGATTTGCCTATTGCTGGGTCCAAACTGGGTTGGCATTGTGAGCAAAAATCTATGGATTTAACCCAGATCTGTGATTGGGGGTGACTGTTTGATAAGTTTCAGCACTCGTCCATCATCTTTTTGTGTTGGAAGCCATAGTCATACTGAGGCTAAATACCTGCCTTGGGTTCACCCTCCCTGGGCAAGGTTCAGCACTTTGTCCTGAATTCCAGAAGATGGAAAAAATATACATAAGCCACTAGTCTCCAACTGCTGTAAGAGCCACCAGTCCTCATAACAGGTTTGTCCCCACAAGGTCTCTGTCCAGCCAAGGCTCCTGCAGGGTTCAGCCCTCTGTGGGGATCTGCTCCTTCCTGTAGTTACAATTCTTTCTGCTGGAACCATCTACTGGAACCCTGGAACATGTGTACAGTAGTCAGTCACCTAACTCTTGGGGAGCTGTTCTCGTCCCTGGACAGCAGTACGGGTCAGGAGTCCTTGAGTTTTCTTTCTTCCAGCAGCATCTTTTTTTAGATATAGGCCCTCATTACAACCCTGGTGGTCGGTGTTAAAGCGGCAGTAATACCGCCAACAGGCTGGCGGTAATAAAAATGGAATCACGACCACGGCAGAAACCGCCAACACATACGGCCACTTTAACACTCCGACTGCCACGGCGGTAGCAACAAACACCGCTGCAGTAACCGCCAACAGACAGGCGGAAGACAATGTACCGCCCACCCCATTACAACACGCCCATCCGCCAGCTTTTCCGGGGCGGTACCAACGCCATCAAAAGCACGGCGGAAACAGTACTTGGAAGGTAAACCACTCACCTCTCGACACTCAACGAAGAACCAGGACGCCATGGAGCCCGAGCTGCAGGTCTTGCCCATGCTGGTCTACCTTCTCATACATCAGGAGTACCAACGGCGGTGACGACCACCACAGTGGGTACAACACCTAGTAGACAGGGGAGCGGGGGAGGAAAAAAAGAGTGACACACACACGCAACACACAACTTCCCCAGCCCCCACCCTCACCACCAACACCATACACACAAACACATGCTACAATATTACATTTACACCCCGTAACCCTCTGGAATAATGCACGGACAAAACGGATTGTTTCAAATTAGTGTAATATTAGAATTCTAGAGAAATCCGTTCATAAATAAGTAAACATTATGTACAATATATACAAAATGAGGGACAATGTCCACACAAAAAATAGTCTGTGGCCCACACCTGACTCCTGCCTCAACATGGAGAGAACACTGCAGGGGCATCAGGTTGAAAACACACAGGTACCTCAGGGGGACAGGGAAGGGGGGCACCTCAGCCGGAAGATGGTACTACGCCACTGCTCCTGGAGGGGGGCTCCATGCCCACAGCGATGTCCTGGGGAGTGCAAAGCCACAGTTTCTCAAGTCTCACCAGTGGATGGGTTGCCCACTGCTTGGTCCTGGGGAGTGCAAAGCCCCAGTCTCTCAAGTGGGTGGTTTGCCCACTGCCTGGTCCTGGGGAGTGCAAGGCCACAATCTCTCAAGTGGGTGGGTTGCCCACTGCTTGGTCCTGGGGAGTGCAAGGCGCAGTCTCTCAAGTTGGGTGGTTTGCCCACTGCTTGGTCCTGGGGAGTGCAAGGCCACAGTCTCTCAAGTAGGTGGGATGCCCACTGGTTGGTCCTGGGGAGTGCAAGTCTCTCAAGTGGATGGCTTCTTCCACTGGTCCTGGAGGGGGCTTTGTGCCCAGTGTGCTCCATCCTGCCAAGGATAGGGTGAGTGGATGCCTTTCTCCACTGGTTCTAGAGGGGGCTTTGTGCCCAGAGTGCTTCATCCTGCCAAGGATAGGGTGAGTGGATGCCTTTCTCCACTGGTTCTGGAGGGGGCTTTGTGCCCAGTGTGCATCATCCTGCCAAGGATAGGGTAAGTGGATGCCTTTCTCGATTGATTCTGGAGGGGGCTTTGTGCCCAGTGTGCTTCATCCTGCCTTTCTCCACTGGTTCTGGAGGGGGGTGGCAGGTCACAGTCCCTCACCTGGGTGTCAGAGCCACGAGACTTTCAGTGTAGAGGATGCATGATAGTCCATGGAGGCAGGGCTACAGTCCATCTGCCGGCGGCTATGGCTGCACAGTCGTGGTAGTGCCGGTGGTGGTGGGCTTGCTGCCAGTGGTGGAGGAAGGCTCCAGCCCTTATCCTGCAGCCTCAGACGGCTGTTCACTGGGGCTGCTTCTGCTGCCAGTGGTGCTACTGTCAGCGGTGCAGGTGGCGGTGCTTGTGGAGGTGCTTGCAGTGGTGCAGATGGCGGTGCTGGCCGCGGTGGAGGTGCCGGTGCTGCCAGTTGTGAGGGGAGGCCCCAGCCCTTCCCCTGCAGCCTCAGACGGCTGCCCACTGGGGCTGCTACTGCTGACAGTAGTGGTGCTTGCAGCAGTGCAGGTGGCGGTGCTGGTCGCGGTGTAGGTGGCGGTGCTGGCTGTTGTGCTGGTAGCCACCAGGCCTTTACCTGCAGGCTTGGATGGCTGAAGTGCTTTAGGTGGTGTTTTCTGCCCCTTCCTGCCCTTGGCAGATGGTGGTGTCACCTTGGGTCTGGCAGCTGGAGTCTTTGACGTGGCCTTGCTGGGTGGTTGCGGCTCCTTCCCCTTACTGGATGCTGTCCCCTTCCTCACCTTGCCAGGTGGCAGAATGTTCTTTGCCTTGGCAGGAGTTGGTGGCACACTGGCTGGCCTGACAGGTGCCCCCTTTGAGCCTACGACAGCTGCACGAACCACAGCAGACGTGGACTTGGTGGCTGAGGTGCCGGGCTGTGTTCTGGCCACCCTGGCCTGAGGGGAAGTACGGGGGGAGGGGGGGGGGTAACAGGTCAATGATGGCTAGGAAAAGCTTCTTAGGGACATTGGGGCGAGAAGAGGGTGAAGGTTTGGGAGTGGAGGGAGAAGAAGTGGATGTAGGAGGTGTCCGTCTGCTGTGTTTGGGTGCAGGTGCAGGAGCTGGATGCTGTTGGGAGGTGGATGGCTGTTGGATGGGTGTGTGCTTGCATTTGTGTAATTTGGGAGGAGGGGTCACAGACACAGTGGGAGAGGGCACAGGGGACATGTGCATGGATGTGGGGGTGGTGACTGCCAGTGAGGGGTGTGTTGTGTTTAGCATGCTGGTGATGGAGGTAGTGGATGAGGATGTAGTGCATGCAGGTGTGAGTGGAGAGGCTACTGGGAGGGAGGTGGACGAGGAGGAGGAGGGGGACACAGTGGAGGCAGTGGATGTTGGTGTGTCTGCATTGGGATGGTGCTTGTGTGAGTACCTGTGAGATGAAGTGTGGTGCTTGTGTTTGCCTGAGCCACTTTTGTGTGTTGATTTGGGTGAATGCTGGTCTGAAGGTGAGCTTGGGATAGGTTGGGTTTGAGGGGATTGGGACTGGGTAGAGGATGTTGGAGGGGAGAGGCTAGAGACAGGGACAATTGCTGCCATCAGTGCAGAGGCCAGAGCCTGAAATGCTCTCTGTTGGGCCGCCACACCAGAGTGAATGCCCTCCAGGTATGCATTTGTTTGTTGCAAATGCCTCTGGACACCCTGGATGGCATTCAATATGGTTGACTGCCCAACAGTGAGGGATCTCAGAAGGTCAATAGCCTCCTCACTGAGGGCAACAGGGCTGGCTGGGGCAGGGCCTGAGGTGCCTGGGGAGAAGGAGATGCCCACCCTCCTGGGTGAGTGGGCACAGAAAACATGCTGAGGGGCTGCTGGGAGGGAGGTGCTGGTGGAGGGGAGGGGGCTGTACATGTTGTTGGGGTGGGCACAGAGGGCCAGAGAGCTTCCATCGGAGGAGGGGTCACTATCTGTAGTGTCCCCTCCTGTCTCCGTCGTGGTGCTCCCTCGCTCTCCGTCCCACTGGTGCCCTCACCCTCGGTGGATTCGGCCTCCAGGCCAATGTGGGATGCAGCTCCCTCCGTCGCCGGTGCCTCTGCTGCTCCGCCAGATGATGCTAATGCACACAAGGACAGGGTGACAAAACAAAAAGGGGGGGAGAGATACATTTGGTCAATGCCAGCAACACCACTACCGTTGGCGTACACAACACACAGGGAGCTGCCCTATGCACTAGGCCATGCACTACCAGTTACTAAGATAGTAACCTGCCCATGGGGGACATGGCATAACGCCATCAGCTGCACACCTGAGACCCACAGGACTCTGCCCAGTAGTAGCTACCCACTAACACCATTGGGTTTGGAGTGCTTCAGAGCCTGCCCAACAAGTGGCCTACACTGCCATGTTCGCCCTGGCCTAGGGGCACCCACAGTCCACATCCCCCACCCAGGTAAAATCTTAATGCATGCCAAATCATGAATCTGGATTTCTACTCACCCCCTTGTGGCTGGTGTGATGCCCTCAAGCGCCCATCCAACTCCGGATACCACACAGCCAGGATGTGGAACATCAGGGGGGTCAGGGTACGATGGGCACTCCTTCCTCGTTGGGAGGCCAGCCCCAGCCGGGCCTCTGCTGTTTTCCTTGCCCAGTGGCGCAGGTCCTCCCACCGTTTGCAGCAGTGGGTACTCCGCCTGTCAAAGACCCCCATGGTCCGCACCTCCTTGGCGATGGCACGCCAAATACCCTTTTTCTGATGGGCACTGACCTGCAGGAACAATAAAGCAAAGAAGGAATTAGTAATACCATCCAGATCGTCACACTCATGGCCCACCATATTCCTCCCATCCCTCCCATCCACTATCGCACATACATTGACCACCATACATCCAGCACTCTTGCCAGGACCCCTCGGACCCACCCCTACACTTGTCTTACACACACAGCAATTCATACATTCATGGCCCATGCATCATGCTCACAGTGCACTCACCTGTTTGTCTGGATGACCATAGAGTAAAGTGTACTGGGGTAGGACCCCATCCACATGTCTCTCCAACTCCTCTGCAGTGAAGGCAGGGGCCCATTCCCCAGAATAATGAGCTATTGTCGCTTTGAGACACAGGTCACAGCAGCACTTGCAGTGTAGGTCCTCTCCTGTTGAAGATCAGGTAGCAAGTGAGTGTACAGATAGAAAATGGCGGTCACGTCCACGGCGGTGCTTACTGTTACCGCCGGCGTACATCACCATTGGCTCCTGGAACCCATAGGGCCCAATGATAACCAATCATCGACCACCTACCGCAATGGTGCACAACGCCAGCGGACTTACCTCATTTCCTCTTGTCCCTCCACACAGGTCAGGCAGCCGCCGTTTCAGGGGGGCACAGGCGATGGCACCTAACAGTGTCACAGCAGACATTGGCACATCAACTGACTCTCGGATTCACATACTGGTTCTGTAAATGAAGAGATTCATCATTATTGCAGTAGATGTGTGAATATGGCCCCCTGCTCACTGATTTCCTCCCTAGGCTTTGACTGCTGAGGATGAATATGAGATGGAGACATCCTCCAGTGTACAAACCCCTGGTGGACCTTGCGACAATGGAGGACAGACACAGTGGCGGTCATTCCTACTTTGGCGGGCTGCGACCGGGAACCACCAGAAGACCGTACCGCGGTCAAAAGACCGCGGCGGTCATTCTGTCTTTCCCGCTGGGCTGGCGGGCGACCGCCAAAAGGCCGCCCGCCAAGCGGGAAAGCACCAGCAACGAGGAAGCCGGCTCCGAATGGAGCCGGCGGAGTTGCTGGTGTGCGACGGGTGCAGTTGCACCCGTCGCGATTTTCAGTGTCTGCCAAGCAGACACTGAAAATCAATGTGGGGCCCTGTTAGGGGGCCCCTGCAGTGCCCATGCCAGTGGCATGGGCATTGCAGGGGCCCCCAGGGGCCCCACGACACCCGTTCCCACCAGCCAGGTTCTGGCGGTGAAAACCGCCGCGCCGCCGTGGAGGATTCACAGGGGCAGCGGGAAGCCAGCGGGAAACCGCCGGCTTCCCTTTTATGACCACGGCTTTACCGCCGCGGTCAGAATAGCCCCAGAAGCACCGCCAGCCTGTTGGCGGTGCTTCCTCCGTCCCCTACCCTGGCGGTCTCGGACCGCCAGGGTAGGAATGACCCCCATTATCCTAACCTACAGACTTGATCGGGTCACAATCCAAGAACTGTGTGCTCAATTGGAGCCAGACCTGATGTCAACTATCCGCCAGCCCACAGGTATCCCCCCTCTAGTGCAGTTCCTGTCAGTGCTCCATTTCCTGGCAAGTTCCTTCCAAACAACAGGAGCCATGGCATCAGGGATGTCTCAGCCAATGTTCCCAACCGTGTTGGCCAGAGTGTTGTCTGACCTTCTGAAACACATGAGCACCTACATCATATTCACACAGGTGGAGGATTTGGCCACAGTGAAAGCTGACTTTTTATGCCCTGGGACATATCCCCAACATCATTGGTGCCATTTATGGTACACATTTAGCATTTGTCCCCCACCCTGGAGAAATGAACAGGTGTTCAGGAATAGAAAAAACTATCACTCTATGAATGTGCAGATGGTGTGTTTGGCTGACCAGTACATCTCCCATGTGAATGCCAAGTATCCTGGCTCTGTGCATGACAGCTTTATCTTGAGGAATAGCATTATTAGCTCAACTCCAGAGGCACCGGATGTGGCTAATAGGTGAGCCCAAAGTCCCCACCCAGTATATGTTGGTGTCTGGGTATGGGGTTAGTGTGTGTCTAACAGTTGTCCCTCAATGTTTTCAGGTTACAATGAGGCACATGGGTGAACAAGGAGGATAATTGAGCGAACCTTCGGCCTCCTGAAGGCCAGGTTCCGGTGCCTCCATCTGACCCCTATACTACTCACCCAAGAAGGTGTGCCAGATCATCATTGCATGTTGCATGTTGCACAACCTGGCCTTGAGGCACCAGGTGCTTTTTCTGCAGGAGGATGAGCCTGGAGATGGTCTTGTGGGAGCGGTGGAGTCTGTGGACAGTGAGGAAGAGAAGGCAGAGGAAGAAGATGTAGACAACAGAAGTAATATCATACAGAAGTACTTCCAGTGACACACAGGCACTGTAATTTCACTTTACTTTTCAGTTTTCTGTTGGCCATTGTACATGGCAGCATGATTTCCCTATGTCTATGGCCACTTACTGTACCCTTTGGCATCTCTATTTTCAGATCTCTGTGGCCCACTCTGGCTCCTGGTATGTTTACTGCTATCCACTAAAGGTCATACCAATGTATTAATTACTGTACATATGAATTGCAATGTTTTCAGAATGTTGTACTAATACATATTTCAATCAATTAACAGACTCCAAATTTGTATTTGTTCCAAGGGTGTTTATTTAAGTGCTAATAAGTAGAGGGGCATGTGCAATGGGCTGGGGTGATGGTGGAGGAATGTCCAGTTAGAGTCCAGTTTCTTGGTATCACAGGTGCATTGTCCAGTGGGGCATAGGAAGGGGAGTAATAGCAGTTCAAGGTGGACATGGTGACAGAGTGGGACACAAGAGTGACAATCAGGAAAGTTTTATTTCCTGGCGGGGGTCTTGGCAATGTTCTCTGGCTTCTGCCTGGATCACAGGGACTGTTTGTGGGGTGGTTCCCCTTCTGCAGGGGGTGAGGCACTGGTGGCCTGTTGGTCCTGTGGCAGGGCCTCCTGCCCACTAGCGCCGGCGGAGGTGGAGGGCTGTTCATCGGTCTAGTGTCATGGGCCCATTGGCTCCCTCATGGTGTTGACCATGTCAGCCAGCACCCCTGCAATGGTGACGAGGATGGTGTAGATGTGTTTGAGGTCCTCCCTGATCCCCAGGTATTGTCCCTCCTGCAGCCGCTGGGTTCCCTGCAACTTGGCCAGTATCTGGCCCATGGTCTCCTGGGAATGGTGGTATGCTCCCAGGATGTTTGTGAGTGCCTCCTAGAGAGTCGGTTCCCTGGGCCTGTCCTCTCCCTGTGGCACAGAGGTCCTCCCAGCTTCCCTGTTGTCCTGTGCCTTTGTCCCCTGAACCATGTGTCCACTGACACCAGGTCCCTGATTTTCTTGGGTTTGTGGGGTTGCCTTGGGTCCCTGTAGTGGTGGACACACTGCCGATTGACGTGTCCTGGGGACAGTGGCATGGGCCCGCTGGGTGGGTGCAGTGCTGGTGTTTCCTGAAGGGGAAGGCTCTGTGGTGGGTTGGGACTGTGGCAGAGTAACCAACTGTCCAGAGGTCTCTGATGGGCCAGGTTGGTCATCGTGATCCAGGCGTGCAGAGCTGCTGTCATCACTGTGGGCCTCTTCTGGGGGGGACTGGAAGTAGCTGGCAACTCCTCTCCGATGATGTTGAGTAGTGGTCCTGTGGGGATGCAAATGTAGTGTTATTGTATCTACATGTGCCATCTTGTGCATGGGTGTGTTTCCCTGTATAGTTGTGATTGCCCTGTCAGCTTTGCCTTGTGTGAGGGGTGATTTTGTGGGCTGGGTGATTCTCTCTAATGGGTATGCTGTGGTGATGGGTGTCCATGCAGGTCTGTGATGGGGGACCATGGATTGGTGTGGCATGCAGGGCTTGGTATTGGGATGGGTGGGTCGTGATGGTGGGGTATATTTGAGGTGGTGGAGTGATGGGGTGAGGGTAGGGGTAGGAGTTTGTGATGGCATGCAGGTAGGGTGGGGGATATAATAGTAAAGATTTGACTTACCAGAGTCCAGTCCTCCGGCTACTCCTGCGAGGCCCTCGGGATGCATGATCGCCAAGACTTGCTCCTCCCATGTTGTTAGTGTAGGAAAGTACCATCTTGCCTGGCATGTTACCCCCATTTTTACTGTATGTATGTTTGTTTTTGCCTGTGTCACTGGGATCCTGCTAGCCAGGACCCCAGTGCTCATAACGTATGCCCTGTATGTGTTCCATGTGTGGTGCCTAACTGTATCACTGAGACTCTGCTAACCAGAACCTCAGTGTTTATGCTCTCTCTGCTTTTAAAATTGTCACTGCAGGCTAGTGATTAATTTTACCAATTCTTATTGGCACACTGGAACACCCTTATATTTCCCTAGTATATGGTACCTATGTACCCAGGGTACTGGGGTTCCAGGAGATCCCTATGGGCTGCAGCATTTATTTTGCCACCCATTGGGAGGTCAGACAATTCTTACACAGGACTGCCACTGCAGCCTGAGTGAAATAACATCCACGTTATTTCACAGCCATTTTACACTGTAACTTATAAGTCACCTATATGTCTAACCCTCACTTAGTGAAGGTTAGGTGCAAAGTTACTTAGTGTGTGGGCACCCTGGCACTATCCAAGGTGCCCCCACATTGTTCAGGGCTAATTCCCCGGACTTTTGTGAGTGCGGGGACACCATTACACACGTGCACTACATATAGGTCAATACCTATATGTAGCGTCACAGTTGTAACTCCGAACATGGCCATGTAACATGTCTAGGATCATGGAATTGTGGGGACAATTCCATGTATCCCCGGGGCTCCAGCATAGAGCCCGGGTACTAACTCTCTGGGGTTTTCTCTGCAGCTACCGCTGCTGCCAACCCTCAGAAAGGTTTCTTCCCCCCTGGGGCCTGGGTGTTGTAATTTAGCAGTGATTAGATTAAGCATTAGCAGAAGACATCTTGTATTTAGTAACTATTGTGAACATTTTGCGGAATCCATTTTGTGTTCATGGCAGCCATTTTCTCTGCTACATGCTGCCATATGCTCACCATGTGCTCTGTCCTACCTTTCTGTTAACTGCTCTTGAAATCTGCCTAGTGACAAGTTATATTTAGCATCTCTTACTTTGGCACATGCTCAGTAAGGTCTGCAGCTGTAAGTCCTTGGAAACTGTTAGCTCCTCCTACCTGTCGACTGTGCATTTTCCACATGACCTTACATGTATACAAGTCTTGTTTCCATAATTGTACCATCTCCTTTTAGCCCCTGCGTGGGTATAAAAGGACCATGCTCTCTCAGTTCAGTGTGCTACTTCAGACATTACCCTAGGGTGCTGTTTGAACTGTAGTACCACCTCATGAGGTTAATAAACTTTTGTCTTTTATTCCAGTTTCTGTGCCAACTTCTTCCTACATGGTCTGAGGACTTTGTGCAGAGAATGGTGAACCCCTTGCACTAGTAGGCCTTGCTGAGGCTTACTTCAACAAATTGGCGCCTGAACAGGGACTCATCGGCGACTCGGATGCCCAACGGATTGGTCGCGACGAAGGATTGGAATCTCGCTGCAGACGATCAATGCCTGAGGAGACCCGAGTCTTGGCAACCACAGCGTTTTTCCCTTCTTTCTGATTTGACCATCCAGGTGGCGCTGGTCCTCGACTGAGATCCTTTTTGTTCATTCGTCATGCAGTGACCATTTGGTCGATTTTAGAACTTGGCAGTTGGAACCTGGACACCCTGTGATTGGTAAGAGACGTTTTACGGCACTTGCTGTGGGTTTTGATGCCTGTGTTTGGTAATGTAGTTTAGCACTACTTACTGTGGCTCTCGTGATTTGGGTGACTAGTCAATTTGTATTCTTTGGATTTGATATATAAATTGCAATTTATATAGGCAGGTAATGAGGAGAATTTTCTCCAATTTAATTTTGCTTTGAACGGCACCTTAAGTGCTACTTTGATTATAATATTGCATATTCTGCACTATTTTTGGCATGCCTGTTTTTAGCGCACTTCGTAGGATGTGTTGCTTTTGTAATGGTACCAATTTGAGACTGGAAGAATCGCAACCGGTACCCCCAGAGGGGATGCCAAATAGAGATATGCATGTTAAACATGGTCTTTCTTCTATAATGTACAGCACATTATGGAATAAATACACCCGCGTGGATCCTGAGTTATGTTGGCCTATGCATGGGTCATTTGATTTGCGAAAGATTGAGTATGTGGAACAATGTATGTGTAAGCGAAAGTCTAGGCAAGATATGTTTGACTGTGTACGAATGTGGGAGAAAGAAGCGCGTGGACGAGTGAAGCGTGAGCAAGCCTTGCTTGAGAAAAAGCAGCGGAAGAATGTATATGTGAAAGCATTGGAAATGAGAAAGAAAGAAATAAATGACTTAAAGGAGCTAGAAGAGAAAGAACGTAAGCTACAGGTAACTGGCCAATACACTGTTAGGCAACCTCTCTATCCTATCCTTAATAAATCACATGATGATTTATTGTTACTAGATCGCCCTCCACCTCCATATGTCGTCCCTTCTGCCCCTCATGAGTTACCTAAAGTCTCCAGTTCGGAGCAACAGAAGATGAGGGACAGTCGCTCTATGCTGCCTGCTGACCGTGCGTCTGAGCTTAGATCGATTGCTCGTAAAACAATTTGTAGCGTTTTTTCTGCTTCTGAACTTTTAGACAACATGAAAGGGTGGACGGAAAAGGAGCAGATATATTTTACTGAGGCATTTGGCTCAGAAGGTATTGAACTATATCCGAAATATTCTGATGAGTTAGAGCCCAATGATGTAGCAGCTGATCATAAGCAAATGCGTGATGGTCTTTTTGTTTTCTCCCAGGTGGCTGATGCAATCCGGCGTTTAATGAATTACGTATTGTGGCAGTCCGTTTGCAAGAAGGGAAAAGGGCTGCGGACGCAGTTGCACGAGCATCTCAGACCGAAGGGGCGCAAGCTTCCATCTTTGAAACAGATAAGACTATGATAGTTCACGCGAAACCAATGCGGGAGGCCGCGCCTTTGTATGTTCCTCCTAAAGGATTGGGTACAAATGGTGATAAAACTTCTGTTGATGCTAAGGGTTATTTTATTTATAATTGCGTGTATACTGCTTGGAATAGGGCAGATGTAATGGCACTTAAAACAGCATTACCTGACCCTCGGAAAAATCCAGCCGCCTTTTATGAGGAAGTTGAGGGAGCAATTAGTTCTTGTACTATGACTTTGGCTGACATTGATTTATTTTTCGGATTGATATTACCGCCAGATATGTGGAGAACTGTTCGTAAAATTGATGATCGTACAGTTTTTGGGGCATCATGGAAAGAAATAGAACAGATGGACGGGGATAGGGAACCTGCGAAAAAGCCATATCAGTTGATTCTAGATCTTCCTACAGCCATATTAGTTAAGTTGAAAACGATTATTCCCCCTAAAAAGATAGATTGGACTGTTTTAGCATCTTGTAAACAAAAGGCAGATGAATCGGTCTCTGATTTCTTTACACGCTTTGAAGAAGCATTTCATGATTTTAGCGGTCAGTCATTGTCAGATGATACGGGCAGACATTTGTTCGTCGATAAATACGTTGCAAATCTGTTACCAGGAATAGCTAGTCGTCTAAAAGCTAGTGAAAGTTCATGGACTACCTCTACTCCGGTTTCTCTTTTGACTATGGCTCAGTATTATGAACGAAGCAAAAGGTAGCAAGGAGAAAAAGATTAAAGAATTAAAGACGAAGGTTATGTTGGCTCAAGCTTATGGTCCGCCTTTTAGAGGTAGTGATAGAGGTGGACGTGGATCTTATGGTTCTTCTTACACTCGTTTGAATTTGTCTGATGATCAGTGTGCGTATTGTAAGAAATTTGGGCACTGGGCTGCCGATTGTCCAGCACTACGTGTTCAGCAGTGTTCACGTGGTCGGGGACAAATGAGAAATCGCTCAGGATATTCAGGACCTAGAAGAAGCACAAATGATCATGCTAGGGTTGATGCTAATACACGAGGGCAGGATGGGTTTAACACTTTTAATAGACGGAACCAATACCAGATGTCTGATCGTGTGCAGCCTGATTTCCAAGATTCTGCTTATGCATAGGATTGCCTAGGATGGGGTAAGGAATCAGTTGAAGTTCCACTAGATCAGAGGGGTCCCTATGTTACAGCACATGTTTTGGGTCTTACTGATCAGTTTCTGGTTGATACAGGAGCTACTCGTAGCGCCTTGTCTAAACAATTGATTCCAAGGGCTCCCCTGTCTGGCTTAACCATTACATCGATAGGTTTCGATGGAACACCTTCCCCTAGCCCATTGTCACAACCACTTGCATTCCATGTTGATAAATTTACTGCTCCATGTCCATTTTTGCTTTCTCCAAATACACCAGACAATATTGTGGGTCTTGATATGCTCAAGTATTTCAGGGCTACAATACGATGCTCTCCTGAAGGGGTGCGTGTTATTTTAAATGATAATCATCCTGTGATGGAAAGAGTTTGTCTTGTTAAAGAGGATGTTGCATTAGCTTCACTCCCTAGTACTTTGTGGGCTACTTCAGATACTGATGTGGGACAAATGATTAATCCACCGGTACATATTAGTGTCAAGGAGGGAGCTGTATTGCCACGTTTACCTCAATACAAAATTTCACAGGAGGGCGAAGAAACACTCACACGAATTGTGCATGATCTTATTGCAGTTGGAGTTGTCGAGGAAGTTCTGTATAATGTTTGTAACAGTCCGATTCTTCCTATTCTGAAAAAGGATACTGATACTAGGATTTACCGATTCATTATTGATTTACGAGAAGTCAATAAGATTGTGATACCACAATATCCTGTGGTATCTGACATCACGACACTCCTTACTTTGGTTCCCCCGACAGCAACTACGTTCTCTGTGATAGACTTGAAGAATGCTTTTTTTTCGATCCCTATTCATCCTGACAGCCGATATTTGTTTGGTTTTACTTTGAATAAACGATCATATAGATTTTGCAGAGTTCCTCAAGGCTATACGGAGAGTCCAAGTATTTATAGTCAGGCGTTAAAACGACAACTTGATTCCTTTGTTTTGCCTGAAGGTGTGGCTCTCATACAATATGTTGATGATATTTTGTTGGCAGCTGATACCCCGGAGCAATGTGAAAAGTGCACTTTGTCCTTACTTTCTTTTCTTGCTTCACACCATCATAAAGTGTCACGAAAGAAATTGCAATATTATAGACCAAAGGTATTTAGGTCACCTTTTGTCTAAGGAGGGCCGTGCACTTACATCAGATCGTATTCAAGCAATTTTTGAATCTTTGGCTTATTTCACCCAGAGGCAGCCCTTTTGCACCTTCATCCGGGGTTTAGTGGGCTCCTGCCCCCCCTGGACACTTGCGTGACTCTTGGACTTGGTCCCCTTCCTTTAAAGGTCCTAGGGTCTAGGAATCCGTCTTCAGTGCTTTGCAGTCGGTTGTTGTCTTTGTAGAATCCCCTATCTCGACTTTACTGTCTATCTGGGGTAGTAGGGTAACTTTACTCCTACTTTTCAGGGTCTTGGGGTGGGGTATCTTGGACTCCCTTAGTGTTTTCTTACGCTCCCAACAACCCTCTACACACTACACTAGGCCTGGGGTCCATTTGTGGTTCGCATTCCACTTTTGGAGTATATGGTTTGTGTTGCCCCTAGGCCTATTTTCCTCCTATTCCATTCTATTGTGTTCTACAGTGTTTGCACTACTTTTCTAAGTGTTTTACTTACCTGATTTTGGTTTGTGTGTATATTTTGTGTGTATTACTTACCTCCTAAGTGAGTACATCCTCTGAGATACTTTTGGCATATTGTCACTAAAATAAAGTACCTTTATTTTTAGTTACTCTGAGTATTGTGTTTTCTTATGATACAGTGCTAAGTGATATAACTGGTATAGTAGGAGCTTTACATGTCTCCTAGTTCAGCCTAAGCTGCTCTGCTATAGCTACCTCTATCAGCATAAGCTGCTAGAACACTACTAATCTACTAATAAGGGATAACTGGACCTGGCACAAGGTGTAAGTACCACAAGGTACCCACTATAAGCCAGGCCAGCCTCCTACATTGGTGGTGCAGTGGTGGGATAAGTACGTGTAACTGCTTTACCACTTTGTCATTGGTGCTTTTCATAAGAAAAACATATACCAAGTACTTCAGAATATACACATTGACCTAAACAGTTTAACTTTCCTTCTCTAAAACTTTCTACAAAGTTTCTGAAAAGTTTCTGAAAACATTTAAAAGTTTAAAAAAGTTTTAAAAAGTTATTCTATGTTCTTTTAAAGGTTCTAAAAACTATTTTCTCTCTCTGTCCTAAACCTTTTCTAGCATGTCTGCAGTAGAGCTTACTCCCACAGTTGTCCCGGCAACATATGGGAATCTAAACTTTAAAAGTTTGAGGGGACTCTGCATAGAAAGAGGTTTAGCCATAGGAAGGAATCCTACAAAATATCTTCTCCTCAGCCTCCTCCTAGAAAGTGACCAGAACCAGTCTGGCCCATCCCAGGGTCAGAGGAGGGGGGTACCCAGTCAGACTCAGAGGAGTCCCCTGAGGTTACTGGGGAGGGTTCTTCCAAGGACCTGTCAGGTAGCAGGCCACGTAGTGACACTGGTAGTGGGAGGGCGTCACAGATTAGTAGGGCACCTTTCACTCCTAAAGGCCAGGTTACTAGGGTCCAGTCAGTTAGGGACCGGTCCAACTCTGCCAATTCCCACATAACTTCTGTGTCTCACAATTCCCAAGCCTCCCACCCTGATGATAACTTAATGGAAAGGGAACTCAGAAAGCGGAGGTTGGAAGAGGCCAGGCTGAAGCTTAAACAGCAGCAGTTGGCCTTAGACAGGGAATCTCTGGATGTGGAAAGAGAAAGGCAGAGATTGGGGTTAGTTCCCCATGGTGGCAGCAGCAGTGTTTTTGATAATAATCCTGTTAGAGAGCAAGATTACAGAAACCTGCATAAGATAGTCCCCCCTTACAAGGAGGGGGATGACATTAACAAGTGGTTTGCTGCACTTGAGAGGGCCTGAATGGAACAGTTGGTCCCTCAAAGGCAGTGGGCTGCTATCTTGTGGCTATCTTTCACTGGTAAGGGTAGGGAGATGCTCCTTACTGTCAGAGAAAGTGATGCTAATAACTACAAAGTTTTTGAAGGATGCACTCTTGGATGGATTTGGCTTAACCACTGAACAATACAGGAGTAAGTTCAGATACACCAGAAAAGAGTCCTCTCATGACTGGACAGATTTTGTAGACTGTTCAGTGAAGGCCTTGGAGGGTTGGTTACATGGCAGTAAGGTGACTGAATAGGAAAGCCTGTATAATGTAATCCTAAGAGAGCATATTTTGAACAATTGTGTGTCTGATTTGTTGCACCAGTACGTGGTAGACTCAGATCTGACCTCTCCCCAAGAATTGGGAAAGAAGGCAGACAAATGGGTCAGAAAAAGAGTGAACAGAAAGGTTCATACAGGGGGTGACAAGGATGGCAAGAAGAAGGATGGTAAGTCTTCTGACAAGGGTGGGGACACAGATAAAAAACATTCTGAGTCTTCATCAGGCCCACAAAAATCCTCTGGGGGTGGTGGGTCCAAATCCTCTTCACACAATCAGAAAAAGCCTTGGTGTTATTTATGTAAAGTAAAAGGCCATTGGGCAAGTGATGCCACTTGTTCAATGAAAAACACCAAACCTCCCACCACCACCACCCCAACTGCAAATTCTAGTGCCCCTGGTAATAGTAGTGGTGGTGGGAAGTCTACTACAAGTAGCCAATCCAAGGGTGTAGCTGGGCTCACTATTGGCAGTGTAGTTGGGGTTGGTCTTGTTAGGGAGACCACAGAGGCTGTTTTAGTCTCTGATGGTGGCATTGACTTTGCCACCTTGGTTGCTTGTCCCCTTAATATGGGTAAGTACAAGCAGGTACCCATAATTAATGGTGTTGAGGTTGAGGCCTACAGGGACACATGAGCCAGTGTAACTATGGTTATAGAGAAACTGGTTCACTCTGATCAACACCTACTTGGTCAGCAGTACCAAGTGACTGATGCTCACAATAACACACTTAGCCACCCCATGGCCGTTGTGAATCTCAACTGGGGGGGGGGGGTTACTGGTCCAAAGAAAGTTGTGGTAGCCACTGAATTACCTGTAGATTTCTTACTAGGCAATGATTTGGCATTCCTGGGCATATTTTGCTTTGACAAGGGCTCAGGCCAAAAGGCAAAAAGGACAGTGAAACTTGGATCCTGGAACAATGGACCAAGTGCTCCCAAAAGCTAGGGGTAGGAAGGGTAAATCCTTGCCCACTACCCCTCCCTCACCAGAAGATTCCCCTTTTGAGGAAGAGGAATCCTCTCCCAGTGCAGAACCTACACCAGATGAGCTGTCAGCAGACCCTGCTGAGCTTTTGGGTGCAGGGGGGCCTTCTAGGGAAGAGCTGAGTGTGGCACAGCAGACCTGTCCCACACTAGACGGTTTAAGACAGCAAGCTGTCAAACAGCAGAATGGGGATGTCAGTGATAGCCATAAGGTATATTGGGAAGACAGCATCCTGTATACTGAATCAAGGGACCCTAAACCTGGAGCTGCCAGGAGATTCCTTTGCAATACAGAGAGTTTCTTCTTACCTTGGCACATGACATTCCCTTGGCTGGGCATTTGGGGCCAAAGCAAAACTTGGGACAGGCTTGTTCCCCTGTTTCACTGACCTTCCAAGCCAGTGGCAAGACTGGTGGCACTCCAAAGGCCCCCTTAATTCCACTTCCAGTGGTTGGGATGCCGTTTGAAAGGGTAGTGGTTGACATAGTTGGCCCCCTTGACTCTCCAACAGCTTCAGGCAATAGATTTTTCCTGTTGGTAGTGGACCATGCCACTAGGTACCCTGAAGCCATCCCCTTAAGGACCACTACAGCTCCTGCAGTGGCAAAGGCCATCCTGGGAATCTTTTCCAGAGCGGGCTTTCCTAAGGAAGTGGTGTCAGACAGAGGTAGTAACTTCATGTCTGCATACTTCAAAGCAATGTGGAAGGAGTGTGGTGTAACATACAAGTTCACTACTCCTTATCATCCACAAACAAATGGTCTGGTTGAGAGGTTTTATAAGACTCTCAAAGGTATGATAATGGGACTCCATGAAAAACTCAGACGGAGATGGAATGTCCTGTTATCTTGCCTCTTTTTTGCTTACAGGGAGGTACCTCAAAAAGGAGTGAGCTTTAGCCCCTTTGAACTCCTATTTGATCACCCTGTGAGAGGTCCCCTTGCACTTGTGAAGGAGGGTTGGGAACAACCTTTAAAAACTCCTAAACAGGACATTGTGGATTATATACTTGGCCTAAGATCAAGAATGGCTTGTAACATGAAAAAGGTCAGTAAAAGCATTCAGGCCAGCCAGGAGCTGCAAAAGCAATGGCATGACCAGAAGGCTGTCCTGACCCACCCAGGGCAGAAGGTGTGGGTATTGGAGCCTGTGACCCCAAGAGCACTCCTGGACAAATGGAGTAGACCCCATCTCATGTTGAGAAAAAGGGTGAGGTTACCTACTTTGTAGACCTGGCCACTGCCAGGAGTCCCCTTAGGGTGCTCCATGTCAACCGCCTAAAACCCTACTATGACAGGGCTGATCTCACCCTGCTCATGGCAACTGATGAGGGAGAGCAAGAAGAGAGTGACCCTCTTCCTGATCTCTTCTCCACCACTGAAGCTGATGGCTTAGTGGAGGGAGTAGTACTTGCAGATTGTCTTACTGCTGAGCAGAAAGATAACTGTGTGAATCATTTCAGTCAGTTTTCTGAACTCTTCTCACTTATACCAGGCACCACTACTTGGTGTGAGCATACAATCAATACTGGAGACAGTTTACCTGTCAAAAGTAAGATTTATAGGCAGCCTGACCATGTCAGGGACTGCATTAAACAAGAGGTTCAGAAAATGATAGACCTAGGAGTGATTGAGCCTTCAGAAAGCCCATGGGCTAGCCCATTGGTGCTTGTTCCAAAACCTCATAGTAAGGATGGAAAAAAAGAGATGAGGTTTTGTGTTGACTATAGAGGGCTCAACCAAGTAACCAAGACAGATGCTTACCCTATACCCAGGGCAGATGAGCTGATTGATACACTGGCGTCTGCCAAGTATCTGAGCACTTTTGATTTAACTGCAGGGTATTGTCAGATTAAGTTATCAGAAGATGCAAAACCTAAAACTGCATTCTCAACCATTGAAGGGCACTACCAATTCACTGTGATGCCCTTTGGTCTGAAGAATGCACCTGTCACTTTTCAAAGGTTGGTGAACACAGTCCTACAAGGGTTGGAAGCTTTTAGTGCAGCATATCTAGATGATATAGCTGTCTTTAGCTCCACCTGAGATGATCACCTGGTCTACCTGTGGAAGGTTTTGGAGGCCCTGCAAAAGGCAGACCTCACTATCAAGGCCTTAAAGTGCCAAAATGGTGCAGGGGAAAGTGGTTTATCTGGGCCACCTGGTAGGTGGGGAACAGATTGCACCACTGCAGGGGAAGATCCAGACCATTATGGAATGGGCTCCCCCTACAACTCAAACCCAGGCAAGAGCCTTTTTAGACCTCACAGGGTACTATAGGAGGTTTATTAAGAACTATGGCTCCATTGCAGCTCCTCTTAATTTTAATGGCCTCACTAGTAAAAAGATGCCTAAAAAGGTATTGTGGACAGCTAGCTGTCAAAAAGCTTTTGATCAGCTCAAACAGGCCATTTGCTCTGCACATGTCCTCAAAAGCCCTTGCTATTCCAAAAAGTTTGTAGTCCAAACTGATGCTTCTGAATTGGGATTTGGGGCAGTGCTATCACAGCTTACTACTGAGGGCCAGGATCAACCTGCTGCTTTTATCAGCAGAAGCTTGACCCCTAGAGAAAAGCGTTGGTCTGCCATAGAGAGGGAGGCCTTTGCTGAGGTCTGGGCACTGAAAAAGTTGAGACCATACCTGTTTGGTACTCACTTTATTGTTCATACAGATCACAAACCTCTACTTTGGCTAAAACAAATGAAAGGTGAAAACCCTAAATTGTTGGGGTGGTCCATCTCCCTACAGGGAGTGGACTATACAGTGGAACATAGACCTGGGAGTACCCACTCCAATGCAGATGGACTCTCCAGATATTTCCACTTAGACAATGAAGACTCATCTGGGCAAGGTTAGCCTTATTGTCCCTCGTTTGGGGGGTTGTGTAGGAAAGTACCATCTTGCCTGGCATGTTATCCCCATTTTTACTGTATGTATGTTTGTTTTTGCCTGTGTCACTGGGATCCTGCTAGCCAGGACGCCAGTGCTCATAAAGTATGCCCTGTATGTGTTCCCTGTGTGGTTCCTAACTGTATCACTGAGGCTCTGCTAACCAGAACCTCAGTGTTTATGCTCTCTCTGCTTTTAAAATTGTCACTGCAGGCTAGTGACTAATTTTACCAATTCTTATTGGCACACTCGAACACCCTTATCATTCCCTGGTATATGGTACCTAGGTACCCAGGGCATTAGGGTTCCAGGAGATCCCTATGGACTGCAGCATTTCTTTTGCCACCCATAGGGAGCTCAGACAATTCTTATTTCACAGCCATTTTACACTGCACTTAAGTAACTTATAAGTCACCTATATGTCTAACCCTCACTTAGTGAAGGTTAGGTGCAAAGTTACTTAGTGTGTGGGCACCCTGGCACTAGCCAAGGTGCCCCCACATTGTTCAGGGCAAATTCCCAAGACTTTTGTGAGTGCGAAGACATCATTACACACGTGCATTACATATAGGTCAATACCTATATGTAGCATCACAATGGTAACGCCGATCATGGCCATGTAACATGTCAAGGATCATGGAATTATCACCCCAATATCATTCTGGTACCGACAGCTCTTACGATGCTGACGATGCGGACCCAAACAACGCTACCTAATGGCTCACACAGGGTATTGCTCAGCAAAAATTTCGGATTAGAAGCTGATGCCAGGGAATTCAAAGGTAAGGAATCTGCAGCTAGATAGAGTCTCTACCAGATAATGCATTACCGAAGGTAAGTAACTTGTTCATCATTGTCATAGAAAATGTCTATGAAAGGTTTAATAATGTTGAATAGCTTATTTGCGTAAAGGATAAGGGAGAATTGTTAATAGGGATGTTTCAAGCTGTGATGTTGAGGAAGGTGAGAATTGGAGAGGTCAATAAGGATCCAAAACACTTTTATTTTGTGAGAACCCAACAAAATAGGGCATTATGGCCCTCATTACAACCCTGGTGGTAAATGCCACCTACCGCCGTGCTGACGGCTGCCAACATACCGTGACCGCGTTGGTATTCCGCTACGGGTATTATGACCCACACTGGGAAATCCGCCATTATACAGACAACCACACAAGTCCGCCAGAACAAAGGTCAGTGATAAATTGGTGGCAGCAAAACCCACACCGTTACGCCAACAGGAATACGCCCACAGTATCAGGACCCACGAATCACTGTGGTGGTCTTTCAACCGCGGTAAACCATTGGCAGTATACACCGCCGCACTCAAAATACACACACACTTGTGAAACTACACCACATTGGACAATTCAAACTACATACACCTGGCACACATACACACCCACACACTCACACCACTACAAAACACACACCCACATTACCCACAACCCTTTCAATGATAAAAAAAATTGCCAACAGAGAGAGACACAAGCCAGGAGCACCCACTCAATCTGAGCCACAGAACACCATCACCCATACACCATCAACGCACCTCACAGCACACACCACAACACATCACCCCACACATCCTCACACATATCACTCACACCACATCTATGGCACCACAAAGACACCCCAGGTTTTCAGAGGAGGAGCTAAGGGTCATGGTGGAGGAAATCATTTAGGTAGAGCCACAGATATTCCTATCACAGGTGCAGCAGACATCCATTGCTAGGAAGATTGAGCTATGGAAGAGAATCGTGGACAGGGTCAACGCCATGGGACAGTACCCCAGAACAAGGGATGACATCAGGAAGAGGTGGAACGACCAATGGGGGAAGGTGCGTTCCGTGGTTGCAACACACCAGGTAGCTGTACAGAGGACTGGCGGTGGAGCCCCACCTCCTCCCCCACAACTAACAACATGGGAGGAGCAAGTCTTGGCAATAATGCATCCTGAGGGCCTCACAGGAGTAGAAGGAGGACTGGACTCTGGTAAGTCAAATCTTTACTATTATATCCCCCACCCTACCTGCATGCCATCACAAACTCATACCCCTACCCTCACCCCATCACTCCACTACCTCACATATACCCCGCTATCGCAACCCACCCATCCCAAAACCAAGCCGTGCATGTAACACCAATTCTTGGACGCCCATCACAGACCTGCATGGACACCCATCACCACAGCATGCCCATTAGAGAGAATCACCTAGCCCACAAAATCACCATGCACACAAGGCAAAGCTGACAGGGCAATCCCAACCATACAGGGAAACACACCCATGCACAAGATGGCACACGCAGATACAATAACACTGCATTTTCATCCCCACAGGACCCCTACTCAACGTCACCGGAGAGGAGTTGCCAGCAACATCCAGTCCCCCCACAGATGAGGCCCACAGTGATGACAGCAGCTCTGCACGCCTAGATCACGATGACCAACCTGGCCCATCAGGGACATCTGGACAGTCGGTTATCCTGACACAGTCCCAAACCAACACAGAGCCTTCCCCCTCAGGAAACACCAGTACAGCACCCACCCAGCGGGCCCATGCCACTGTCCCAGGACACGTCAATCAGCAGTGTCTCCACCACTACAGGGACCCAAGGCAACCCCACAAACACAGGACGATCAGGGACCTGGGGTCAGTGGCAGTGGGCACACGGTGCTGGGGACAGAGGGGGACAGAGGCACAGGACAACATAGAAACTGGGAGGACTGCTGTGCGACAGGGAGAGGACAGGCCCAGGGAACCGACTCTCCAGGAGGCACTCACCAACATCCTGGGAGCATACCACCATTCCCAGGAGGCCATGGGCCAGATACTGTTCAAGTTGAAGGATACCCAGTGGCTGCAGGAGGGAAAGTACCTGCGGATCAGGGAGGACCTAAAAAACATCTACACCATCCTGGTCACCATTGGAGGAGTGCTGGCTGACATGGGCAACACCATGAGGGAGGCAGTGTCACACCAACGGGCCCCTGACACTAGCCACACCGAAGAATAGCACTCCACCTCCACTAGTGGACAGGAGGCCCCGCCACAGGAACAACAGGCCACCAGCACCCACCCCCTGCAGAAGGAGAACCACCCTGCAAACGGTCCCTGCGATCTAGGCAGAAGCCAGAGAACAGTGCCAAGACCCCCGCCAGGAAATAGGACTCTCCTGATTGTCACCCTTCTGTCCCACTCAGCCACCCTGTCCACCTAGAACTGCCAATACTCCCCTTCCTATGCCCCATTGGGCAATGCACCTGTGATACCAAGAGATTGGACTCTAACTGGACATTCCTCCACCACCACCCCAGCCCATTGCACATCCCCCTCTACGTATGAGCACTTACATAAACACCCTTGGAACAAATCCAAATCTGGAGTCTGTCAAATGATTGAAATATGTATTAGTACAACATTCTGAAAACATCGCAAGTCATATGTACAGTTATACATACATTGGTATGACCTTTAGTGGGCAGCAGTAAACATACCAGGAGCCAGAGTGGGCCACAGAGATCTGAAAATAGAGATGCCAAAGGGTACAGTAAGTGGCCATAGACATAGGGAAATCATACTGCCATGTACAATTTCCAACAGAAAACTGAAATGTAAAGTGAAATTACAGTGTCCTACCTGTGTGTCACTGGAAGTACTGCTGTATTATATAACTTCTGTTTTCCACATCTTCTTCCTCTGCCTCCTCTTCCTCACTGTCCACAGGCTCCACCGCTGCCATAAGACCATCTCGAGGCTCATCCTCCTGCTGAAAAGGCACCTGGTGTCTCAAGGCCCGGTTATGCAACATGCAACAAAGATCTGGCACACCTTCTTGGGTGAGTAGTACAGGGATCCACCTGTCAGATGGAGGCACTGGAACCTGGCCTTTAGGAGGACAAAGGTTCTTCCAATTATCCTCCTTTTTCGCCCCTGTGCCTCATTGTAATGTTCCTCTGCCCTTGTCCTGGCATTCCTCACTGGGGTCAGTAGCCATGAGAGGTTGGGGTAACCTGAGTCACCTGCAAATATCGAGGGATACCTGTTAGACACACACTAACCCTTAGGGAAAACCCATACCCAGACATCAATTTATACTGGGTGGGGACCTTGGGCTCACCTATTAGCCAGACCTGGTGCCTCTGGAGATGGCCCATATGGGATGCTGCTATTCCTCAAGATAAATGCGTCATGCACAGTCAGGATACTTGGCATTCACATGGGAGATGTACTGGTCCGCCAAACACACCATCTGCACATTCATAGAGTGATAGCTTTTTCTATTCCTGAACACTTGTTCATTTCTCCGGGGGGGACAAATGCCACATGTGTACCATCAATGGCACCAATGATGTTGGGGATATGTCCCAGGGCATAAAAGTCAGCTTTCACTGTGGCCAAATCCTCCATCTGGGGGAATACGATGTAGCTGCACATGTGTTTCAGCAGGGCAGACAACACTCTGGCCAACACATTGAAGAACATTGGCTGAGACATCCCTGATGGCATGGCCACTGTTGTTTGAAAGGAACCACTTGCCAGGAAATGGAGCACTGACAGGACCTGCACTAGAGGGGGGGTACCTGTGGGATGGCGGATAGCTGACATCAGGTCTGGCTCCAATTGGGCACACAATTCTTGGATTGTGGCCCAATCAAGTCTGTATGTTAGTATAATGTGTCTATCCTCCATTATCGCAAGGTCCACCAGGGGTCTGTACACCGGAGGATGTCGCCATCTCATATTCATCCTCAGCGGTTGATGCCTATGGAGGAAAATGGTGAGCAGAGGGTCATATTCACACATCAATTGAAATAATGTTGCATCTTTTCCTTTACAGAACCTGTATGTAAATCCGAGAATCAGTTGCTGTGTCAATGTCTGCTGTGAAGCAGTCAGGTGCCATGGCCTGTGCCCCCCTGAAATGGCGGCTGCCTGACCTGTGTTCCGCATCCTGGCGGTGGCCTATCCGGAGTTGGATGGGCGCTTGAAGGCAGCACAGCAGCCACAAGGGGGGTGAGTACAGATCCAGAATCATGACTGTACAGGCGTTAAGGTTTACCTGGGTGGGGGATGTGGGTGCCCCTAGGCCAGGGCGAACATGGCAGGGCAGGTCCCTTGTTGGGCAGGCTCTGAAGCACTCCAACCCCAATAGTGTTAGTGGGCATCTACTACTGGGCAGTGTCCTGTGGGTTTCAGGTGTTCAGCTAATGGAGTTAGGCATTGTACCCCATGGGCTGGTGACTATCTTAGTAACTGGTAGTGCATGGCCTAGTGCATAGGGCTGCTCCCTGTGTCTTGAGTACGCCAACGGTAGTGGTGTTGCTGGCATTGACCAAGTGCATCCTCTGTCTCCCCCCCTTTTTGTTTTGTCACCCTGTCCTTGTGCGCATTAGCATCATCTGGCGGAGGCTCAGAGGCACCTGCGATGGAGGGAGCTGCATTCCACATGGGCCTGGAGGCCGAATCCACTGAGGGTGAGGGCACCAGTGGCATGGAGGGTGAAGGGAGCACCAGGACGGGGACAGGAGGGGACGCCACAGACAGGGACTCCTCCTCCGATGGAAGCTCCCTGGGGGTGGCGGACACCTCTGTGCCCACCCCAACAACAGGTACAGCCACCACCCCCCCCAACAGCACTGCCCTCCCAGCAGCCCCTCAGTGTGTTTCCCGTGCCCGCTCACCCAGAAGGGTAGGCATCTACTTCGCCACAGGCACCTCAGGCCCTGCCCCAGTCACACCTGCTGCCCTCAGTGAGGAGGCTATTGACCTCCTGAGATCCCTCACTGTTGGGCAGTCAACCATTCTGAATGCCATCCAGGGTGTCGAGAGGCATTTGCAACAAACAAATGCATACCTGGAGGGCATTCACTCTAGCATGGCAGCCCAACAGAGAGCATTTCAGGCTCTGGCCTCTGCACTGATGGCAGCCATTGTCCCTGTCACCAGCCTCCCCTGCCCAACTTCCTCTACACAGTCCCAGTCACCTCAACCCCACCCTATCACAAGCACACGTTCAGACCAGCATTCACCCAAATCAACACACAAAAGTGGCTCAGGCAAACACAAGCACCACACTTCATCTCACAGGCACTCACACAAACACCATCCCCACGCAGACACACCAACATCCACTGCCTCCACTGTGTCCCCCTCTTCCTAGTCATCGACCTCCCTCCCAGTAGCATCTCAACTCACACCTGCATGCACTACATCCTCATCCACTACCTCCATCACCAGCACGCCCATCACAACACACCCCTCACTGGCAGTCACCACCCCCACATCCATGCACACATCCCCTGTGTCCTCTCCTAGTGTGTCTGTGAACCCTCCTCCCAAAGTACACAAACGCAAGCACCCACCCACCCAACAGCCATCCACCTCCTACAACCACTCCCTCCTCCTCCACTCCCAACCCCTCTCCCTCTTCCTGCCCCAGTGTCCCTGAGAAGCTTTTTCTGGCAAACATTGACCTGTTCCCTACCCCTACCAACGTCCTTCTCCTCGGACCAGGGTGGCCAGAACCCAGCCCAGCAACTCAGCCACCAAGTCGAAATCTGCTGTGGTTCCTGCAGCTATCAGAGGCTCAAAGAGAGCACCTATCATCCCAGCCAGTGTGCCATCAACCCCTGAAAAGGCCAAAGCCATTCCGCCACCTGGCAAGGTGAAGAGGGGAACAGCATCCAGCAATGGGAAGGAGCCACAACCACCCAGCAATGCCACCTCAAAGACTCCAGCCGCCAGACCCAAGGTCACTCCACCATCTGCCAAGGTGAGGAAGGGGCAGAAAACACCAGCCGAGGTACTTCAGCCGTCCAAGGCTGCAGGTGAAGGCCTGGTGGCTACCAGCAGAACCTCCAGCACCGCCACTTGCACTGCGGCCAACACCTCCACCTGCACTGCGGCCAGCACCACCAGCAGCCCCGCCGCTAGCACTGCCGCAAGCACCGCCGCAAGCACCGCCACCTGCACCGCCACCTGCACCGCCGCAAGCACCACTACTGTCAGAAGCAGAAGCCCCAGTGGGCAGCTGTCCGAGGCTGCAGGAGAAGGGCTGGAAACTCCCTCTACCACTGGTAGCACCCCCACCAGCACCGGCAGTACCACCAGTTTGCAGCCGTAGCCGCTGGATGGGGTCTAGCCCTGCCTCCATGGACTATCATGCAACCTGGTCCCTGCAAATCACGTGCCTCAGACTCCCAGGTGAGGTACTGTGAACTGCCACACCCCAAGTGTTGCATCACTGGGCACAAATCCACCTCCAGAACCAGTGGAGAAAGGCATCCACTCACCCTATCCTTGGCAGGATGAGGCACACTGGGCACAAAGCCCCCTCCAGAATAAGTGGAAGAAGGCACCACTCAGCCCCTCCTTGCCAGGGTGAAGCACACTGAGCACAAAGTCCCCTCCAGAACCAGTGGAGAAAGGCATCCACTCACCCTATCCATGGTAGGATTAAGCACACTGGGCACAAAGTCCCCTCCAGAACCAGTGGAGAAAAGCACCCACTCACCCTATCCTTGGCAGGATGAAGCACACTGGGCACAAAGCCCCCTCCAGAACCAGTGGAAGAAGGCATCCACTCACCCTATCCTTGGCAGGATAAAGCACACTGGGCACAAAGCCCCCTCCAGAACCAGTGGAGAAAGGCATCCACTCACCCTATCCTTGGCAGGATAAAGCACACTGGGCACAAAGCCCCCTCCAGAACCAGTGAGAAAGGAATCCACTCACCCTATCCTTGTCAGGATGAAGCACACTGGGCACAAAGCCCCCTCCAGAACCAGTAGTAGAAGAAGGCATCTACTCAGCCCCTCCTTGCCAGTATGCAGCACACTGGGCACAAAGCTCCCTCCAGAAACAGTGGAGAAAGGCATCCACTCACCCTATCGTTGGATGATGCACACTGGGCACACAGCACCCTCCAGAACCAGTGGAGAAAGGCATCCACTCACCCTATCCTTGGCAGGATGAAGCACACTGGGCACAAATACCCCTCCAGAACTAACCACTGGAAGAAGGCATCCACTCAGCCCCTCCTTGCCAAGATGAAGCACACTGGGCACAAAGCTCCCTCCAGAACCAGTGGCGAAAGGCATCCACTCACCCTATCTTTGGCAGGATTAAGCACAGTGGGCACAAAGCACTCTCCAGAACCAGTGGAGAAAGGCATCCACTCACCCTATCCTTGGCAGGATGAAGCACACTGGGCACAAAGCCCCCTCCAGAACCAGTGGAAGAAGACATCCACTCAGCCCCTCCTTGCCAGGTAGAAGCACACTGGGGACAAGGCACCTTCCAGAACAAGTAGAGAAGCCATCCACTTGAGAGACTGTGGCCTTGCACTTCCCAGGACCAAACAGTGGGCAAACCACCCACTTGAGAGACTGTGGCCTTGCACTCCCCAGGACCAAGCAGAGGGCAAATGACCCACTAGAGAGACTGTGGCCTTGCACTCCCCAGGACCAAGCAGTGGGCAAACCACCCACTAGAGAGACTGTGGCCTTGCACCCCCAGGACCAAGCAGTGGGCAGACCACCCACATGAGAGACTGTGGCCTTGCACTCCCCAGGACATCACTGTGGGCATGGAGCCCCCTCCAGGAGCTGTGGCGTTATTCCATCTTCAGGGTGAGGTGCCCCCCCTTCCCCGTCCCCCTGAGGTGCCTGTGTTTTCAACCTGATGCCCCTGCAGTGTTCTCTCTGTATTGAGGCAGGAGTAAAGTGTGGGATTGTCCTATGAGTTTTGGCCCAGTGGCCCACGGACATTTTGAGTGGACAATGTACCGCCGTATGCACATATTGTATATTTTTGTAAATATTGTTTTTAAAATTATTACATATATCTGACTATTTCTAAAATATCACTGATTTGACTCTATTCCTTTTGTCCTTGCTTTCTTCCAGGGGGTTACAGGGTGTAAATGTAATGTTGATGCATGTGTTTGTGTGTATGGTGTTGTGGGTGAGGGTGGGGGTGGGGGTGGGGGTGTTGCGTGTTGCGTGTTTGTGTGTCACTCTCTTTTTCCTCCCCCCCCCCTGTGTACTAGGTGCAGTACTCACTGTGGTCGTCCCCACCGCCGTTCGTACTTCTGGTAGATGAGGAGGTAGACCAGCATGGGGAGGACCTGCAACTCGGGCTCCATGGCACCCTGGTTCTTCGATGAGTGTCAAGAGGTGAGTGGTTCCCCTTCTGGGTACTGTTTCCGCTGTGCTTTTGATGGCGTTGGTACCACCCCAGTAAAGCTAGAGGATAGGCGGGTTGTGATGGGGTGGGCGGTACATTGACTTCCGCCTGTCTGTTGGCCGTTACCATCGCGGTGTTTGTTGCTACCGCCGTGGCGGTCGAAGTGTTAAAGTGGCTGTATGTGTTGGCGGTTTCAGCCATGGTCGTGATCCCATTTTTTTTATCGCCGGCCTGTTGGCGGTATTACCGCCGCTTTAACACCAACCGCCAGGATTGTAAAGAGGGCCTATGTCTGCTTCCTGAATGGAGTGAGAAAGCTGAGAGGCAATGGGGGGCTGCTGCTGTTTTTGCTGCTTTGAAGCGAGACTGTAGGTCCGACTTATTTTTGTTGGATCACTCATGTTTTGGTTATACCTAAAAGATCCATGTTCCCAAGCAGGTTGTGTCTTGTTTGCTTCTTCTGTTTTTACTTTCACTCACAGCTTGCAGTCACTCATGATGATAATAATGCTATACAATGACTTTGGGAATGACACACTGTTCAGGAAATCACATAAAAAGGAGGGATTGCAAACTATTCATCAGTAGATAATGGTTAACGATATGTCTGTCAGGGAGACCAGATTCTCGGAGTATGCGCACGTTCCCAACATGTCCACCACCAGACAGCTCTTAGACACTGATAGAATAATCACAGAGACTGAGAGAGTCCAAGCGGGTGAAAAGGGGATTAGGATGGGAACAGCTGGGAAGGAGACCTGTAGAAAACAAAAGGTTAAACTAACACAATATCAAGATTATATCACATTAATCTTTACTAGAATATGATTCTATGCATTGTCATGCTGTAAGCATGGACTAAATAACTAGGCCTCAAAACGTCTGGTTACCTGGGAAGGATTCAAGAATGATTAATACAACTTCTCAAATGAATCTCTTAATGGAAAGTTGCACAGTAACTAGGAACAAAAGAACCCTCTAGAATTATGTTTTCAAAATCAAACATGGTCTTTTTGCATGAGCACAAGAAAATAATCTGAACATTTTCTGAAACACAAAAGGAGTTGTATTAAGGGACTTATTATGCGCATATAATGTAACATCTAGAATTATAACTCTTAGGGGGTCATTATGACCCTGACGGACGGCGGAGAACCGGCGGTAAGACCGCCAACAGGCTGGCGGTCTTACTTTGTGGAATTATGACCATGGCGGTTACCGCCATGGTCATCCGCCGGTTCTCTGTTCCGCCCGACGGGCTGGAGACCTGGGTCTCCAGCCCGGCGGCCGTCACTATACCACCGGCGGTATTTGGACCCTGCTTACCGCCGTGGATTTCCAGCGGTTTGAACCGCCATGAAATCCATGGCGGTAAGCACTATCAGTACCAAGGAATTCCTTCCCTGGCACTGATAGTGGTCTCCCCCACCCCCACCCCAACTCCCTCCCCTACCCCCCACCACCCCTCAAAGGTGGCAGGGCCCCCCTCCCCACCCCGACCCCCAACATCACTTCACCCATACCCACACGACACACACGCAGGCACCACCTACATACTTACACTACACACACATATGCCAATATGCATGCCTACATCGACACACACAGTCATACACGCACACCCACATTCAAACATACACGCACACATCCATACAGACATACCCACAGACATACACGCACTCATTCCCATACACACAACACCCCCGCAGGCATACACACACTCACACACCCCCTCTACATACACCCATGCACACCCCCATGAACCCACACAACACACAACACCCCCCTCCCCTCACGGACGATCGACTTACCTGGTCCGACGATCCTCCGGGAGGGGACGGGAGCCATGGGGGCAGCTCTGCCGACACTACACCGCCAACAGAACACCGCCACGCCGAATCACAGGACATGATTCGCTGGGCGATGTTCTGTTGGCGTGGCGGTGGAGGTGGAGCAACCTCCACTTCCCCGCCTCCCGCCAGTATGGCTGTTGGCGGCTCTCCGTCCGTAAAAGGATGGAGAGTTGCCAATGGTCATAATAGGCCGAGCGGCAAACCGCCACCACTGGCGGTCTTCCGCACGGCGGTCCCTCTGCGGTCTTTAAAAAAGACCGCCGAGGTCAAAATGACCCCCTTAGTCTTAAATGCAGAAACATGAATGGCGCACATTGCTGATTTCAACATGAATATGCAAATGCCATGAAATGATTGCGCACACTGCAAGCTATCTGAAACATCAAGTTTTTAATTGTGGAAATGAATTGCGCGTCTAGCCGATTCGAATGCCACCTTGTAAATGCCAAGAAATGGCTGCGCACAATGATTATCAAGAGTTAAACACAAGGAATGAATTGCGCATCTTGCCGATTCGAATGCCACCATGTAAATGCCATGAAATGGTTGTGCACAACGAGTATCAAGAGTTAAACACAAGGAATGAATCGCGCGTCTTGCCTATTTGAATGTCACCATGTAAATGCCATGAAATTGTTGCGCACAATGAGTATCAAGAGTTAAACAAGAGGAATGAATCGCACGTCTTGCCGATTCAAATGCCAATTCGAATGAATCGCACGTCTTGCCCTTGAAGAGGGGATAATGGAGCATTGAAAGAGGTGTGAATTTGGACAGATTAGGGTGAAGGTATAAGAGGCGCTATATGCATGACACAAATCTCTGAATTTGACCAATGTTTATGAACGAGAGAGTTGATGCTAGATGAGTCTTGATGATAAGCTAGTGAAATGATCTTGGAAATGAGTTGGTGAGACTTCTGGTCCCTCAATATGAATGCATGAACACTGTTCCAGTAACATGATAGGGAAAAGAAGAATAGACCGCAAATACTGGGCTTTATGATTTGTGTCTCGCATACATTTGCCACATGTACTATGGATTATCTTAATAAAAGTATTAAAAGTATGTTTTTCACACTTTTGATTGATTTATTTAAAAAAAAATAGGCATTAACAGATGTTAAGTGATTTACCCTAAAACCATCCACTCAAATGTTGGCAATGAAAATATCAAAAAGAGAGGCCAGATTACTCACGAGGAAGTCCAGTTTGCAGACTCCCTACTCCATGTGCGAACATGAGAACTACCCTGAATGTACCAGTTTTTACATGGTTCAAAGAGACCACTGAAAATAAATCCATGTGTTGTCAGGCTCTCAATGATAGTGTTGCACCTCCCACCTCATGTTAAGTATCCACACTGTAATCGAAGCCATAAAATATATGCAGTAAGCATGAGAACACACGCCCTCCTGCCTGACTCCAGGTAAGACTGATTAGTCAATGAAAGAGGCAATGTAGGCCCAACTCTACAGAAACTCGCTCCCCACAACAGAGAATACACAATCATGTGAACATATCAATAAAGTCCTGGCATGACCGTCACAAGTAGCCAGCCCTCATCGACCCAAGAAAGTGAATGAAACCCGACACATGGTTTATCTGCCTATTCCTGAATAGCCACAAAGGTTGGGCACCATAATTAGAGATGAACTGCCTGCTTTCAAAACAACAGTTGAATAATGACACCGAATATTTTCAATAAGGCCAGCACAAGACCCATCCATCACCATGACCAAACAAACCCACAAAGACAAAACCAGCATCTGAGACTGAAGTAAACAAATATTCTTGAGTGATCAAAGGAGAAATTAAAAAAATTTAATATACCTCAGGCTAAGAAGATCTGTCAGTCTGGCTTAAATTAAAGTGGCTGCAATAGACACAATAGAAGAGGACCAAGTATTGAATTAAGACCAGTGTAAATCAGCTGATAAAATTAGTCTAATCATCCCAGTTGCATTGTGACATGGTTAGTCAGTATACACTGAGCGCCTTCCTTGAAAGAGAAAGATGTGGGGCCATGATTAGCTTTAAAATAAGTGAATGACTCCATATCTGTCAACATAAGGGCAGTGCGTGCTCTACGGGCGACTGGATTGCAAAAACCTAGCACTTATCAGATAACCTAATTCATGCATTATGCTGATATGCTGTTGTTTAACCTTTTGCATTGCAGAGTTTAATCCTGAAGACTTATATTCAAGGTGCTTATAAATACTGTTCATTTGCAATGTATTGCTGCAGGTTTTCAGAGTATGTCAGGGTGTGGTCCCTTTCCAGGGCCTTCTAGAAGCTTTTTCTGCAGCATGACTGGGTGTGGTTTGTGGGCTGGGCCAGACTCTATGCAAGGGAGCCAGCCCAGCTCCACGTGCTCACTATTCAGAGGTCCCGGTGCAGAGCAGCAGCAACTTCCTGAGCTCCTGTTCCGGAGGCCTACTTTGATCTTCCAGGCCTTGCCCTTCCTTGTATTGGTGATCCTTGATCAGGGCAGTAAGACGGAGGTCAAGCTGGGCCCCGATCCCGTTTTCGAAGGCATTCGAGATCTTGGGTCTAATTTTCATGTTGAGAGAATTTACCTTGTGTGTGTGAATGTGCGTTACCATTTCTTGGCACTTACATGGTGGCATTCGAATCGGCAAGACGCGCAATTCATTTCTTGTGTTTAACTCTTGATATTCATTGTGCGCTACCATTTCTTGGCAGTTACATGGTGGCATTCGAATCGGCAAGACGCGAGATTCATTTCTCATGTTTAACTCTTGATATTCATTGTGCCCTACCATTTCTTGGCAGTTACATGGTGGCATTTGAATCGGCAAGACGCGTGATTCATTTCTCATGTTTAACTCTTGATATTCATTGTGCGCTACCATTTCTTGGCAATTATATGGTGGCATTCAAATCGGCAAGACGCGCGATTCATTTCTCGTGTTTAACTCTTGATATTCATTGTGCACAAGCATTTCTTGTCATTTACATGGTGGCGTTTGAATCGACAAGACGCACGATTCATTTCTCGTGTTTAACTCTTGATATTCATTGTGCGCAAGCATTTCTTGGCATTTACTCACACACATGATCCCAGATACAAACATAAATGCTCTCACATTTACACACATTCTAAGACAAATTCACTTTCACCCACATGTACACACAAAACATACATTTAAAGCCATTTTATTTTTATTTATTTATTTTTTGTCCTCACACACTGTCACCAATGAGCTTTTATTAAGGTGCCACCAGCCAACTGAGCTCATGGAAGGAACCCCATAAGTTATAGGTAATCGGGTGTGACTAGCACCCTGCCTAGCCAGGCCAGGGCATATAATCATTGGACAGGAGCAACTCACAACTTTAAAAGGTCTCAGATCCCATTATCCGTCTTCTCTGCTTCTCTTTTATCTACTTCACTGAAAAAAAGAATAGATCACCTCCATTCCTGCGAATTCGGAGGGGAGATTTGAGTCCAACTTCTACAAATTTCCCTTCTTGCAAGTAACACAAAGTAAAACACCAAACTTTCTGATATACATTAGGAGGGATAGAGACAGTATCCAGAGGAAGTATCTCAGATATAATTAAGTAGGGACTCACCTCCACTGAGGAACCCAAAGAGTCAGAGATAGTCTTACTCACCGCTGACCAGAATTTCTCAAGTTTTGGACAAGTAGAAAACATGTGAACATCATCCGCTTCTGGGCAGCCGCATCGTTTACACTCAGAAGTTGGAGTGCTTCTTATCTTTGCCAATTTCGAGGGAGTCCAATATATTCTATGAAGAGTAAAAATATGATTCCTGCTTAGGGTAGTTGGTTTAACCACGGAATATAAAGTAGCAAAGGATACTTGCCATAACTGCACCAGCTCCTCCTCTGGCATGTATCCACTCCAATTCCCATGTAGAGGTTGCATCACTTCCTCAGCTCTTGTTAGAAGGTACTGATACCAAAGAGAAACTTCTTTCTTTGTGTCCCGGATTGAGTGTAAGTCTAGTTCCATTTGGGCTGATTCCGGGTCCAGAACCCCCTGACTCTTGAGCGAGCCATTCACCTGAAAGATCTTAAATCTGGATATAATCCCACCTGTCTTGTTATTCCAGAACTCTCACAACAGTCTTTGTCCCTCCAGCAGATCCCATCTAGTAACACCACTTGGTTTCAATGGCAAGGCTAGGTTGTCCAATAAGCACTCCGGAGTCCTAGGCGAGTCCCAAATAGGAGCCAACTTCCTATAATAGCCAATACCTAGGAAGGATCTAATCTCATGCCAACTAGAAGCTACTACTTGTAGGTACTTCAACCTAACTTTTTTGAAAAACTTCAGGCCCCAAATTTATAAGAAAATCCATCCAAAGGGTAGCCTATTAGCATTGCCCTAAACATATTACCCATTTATTAATCATCTGGAGTCAATGGCAACATCCTGTTGTTTTTAAATTGGTATGACCAACACTAAAGCTATAAATCAGGAAGGGCCAATCCGCCACCTCCCAACCTCCTCTTCGATTCTCCCCATGATAAGCAAATACCTTTACTATCCTAGATAAAAGAGGTGATCTTCGCCTGCTGGTTTAAAATAACTTTTTTATAAAAATGTAACAAGATATTATCAAATAGTGATTTTTGGTAGAATAGATATCTTAACCAAGTTAACTCGCCCATATGTAGTTAGGGGCAGGTTTCCCCATTTTTTCAAGATTGTCGTGATCTCAGCGGTCACCTTTTCTAAGTTCCTACTGGCTAACTTGCCCAAGTTATGCTTTATCCTTACACCCAGATATCTCAGTTCTACAACCTTTCTGGGGTCTTCACAATTTTGATTCCATGCCATAATCGCCGTTTCTTCCTCATTCACCTCGTAACTGGATAGTTTTGAAAAAAAGTCCCTTCTTTTATAGGATTCGGAATAGCAGATGAAACATAAGAAGTATACACCATCAAGTCGTTGGCATATAAAGCTATTTTCCTATAGAAGTCCCAAACCACAAACGGTCTTATATGGTCATTTAACCTCAGAATTCCTGAGAGAGGCTCAATATATAAATAAAATAAAATGGGGGAGAGGGAGCAGCCTTGTCTAGTTCCTCTTTCCATCTCAACTTTCAGGGATAATACACCATCAACAAGAATTCTTGCGAGGGTGCACTATAAATCTTTGCCAACACATCAATTAAGGGTTTACCCACTACGAAATGAGCCAAAACCGTCATAAGGTATCTACCGTTAGAACCAGAGGAATATCTAATGTTATGGCCAGGTCAACAGAACCAATTAGGACATTATTAAGACCTTTCATATTCCTGCCCGGCTGGAATTCCTGCTGATCTTGATATATCAACTGGCCGCCAACTTTATTCAATTGATCTGCTATAATACTAGTAAACACCTTATAATCATAATTAAGTAATGATATTGGATGATAAGATTGACAGTGTAAAGGGCTCTTACCGGGCTTCAATAATAAAGAGACTTCTGCCTTGTTCCAAAAATTCGGAATAGGAGAGCCCTTCAGCAATATAGCATTGAACAAATGCACTCAAACTGCAATAATAACCTCCTCCAATAATCCATACAGCTCACTCAGGATCACTTCGGGCAGGCAGATTTCCCTTTCTTTGCTTTCCTAGTAGCGCCCAAAATCTTACTACCAGATATTTCTTGACAAAGAAACTGATCTTGTTCACTCGCTAGTCTTGGCAAGTACTTCTGTCCAAGCCACACTTCAATTATCCCTGATCCGGGTTTTAATCTTCTTTATACAATTCCTGAAAAAAGGATTTAAATGTCGCTATCATCCTGGAGGTGTCTTCAACCACCAGACCCCTAGTATCATTCATAATTTTCTTAATTTTATTCTGGTGTGCTTCCGTTCTGTCTTTCCAGGCCAGCAGTTTACCACAGTTTTCACCATTTATAATATCGAGCATCCTGCTGGCATTTCACTTTTGTGCTACCTTTCCCTCCATCAAAACCCGATATTTTAACTGCAATTCTAGTAGGTGTTTTAACGCTGCCCCCTTTCCTACCTCACTTAATGTGTTTGCTCTTAACACCTCTTCTACCATCCCAATCTCCCCCTCCAAATCAACCTGTAGCTATTTTTCATGCCTTACCCAGTGAACCGTTAAGCTAGTTATCTCCCCCCTTAATCCACGCCTTATATGCGTCCCATATCACATGTATTGGCGCGGATGCATGATTCTGGAAAAAAAAATCTTTAGACAATTGTAATATTCTGTCAACAAACTCTGGGCACCCCAACATTCTTCTATCCACTGTCAACCTCCTTTCTTCCCATGCCTGCTTCTGCTGAATTTTTAGAATTAAAGCTGCATTGTCAGATAGATAGATGGGCATGTATTCTAATTCGATAACACTCTCCATCTGTTTATTCTCAATAAGGAAGTAATCCAACCTAGAATAGTGATCATTCTTCTCGCTGTAAAAGGAGTACTCCCAACTATTCCTCTCAATTTTGGCAAAACATCACATAAATCAAAATTATCCATCATATCTAGGAGGTAAGCTCTCATTTTTGGGGAATTAATTTGTATTTGTTCAGAGGATCTATCCAATACATTATCCAGCAATACGTTAAAATCCCCTAATTGGGGCTTTAAAAGCAAGCAAGTTGTCAAAAAGCTGAGATATTGCAGAAATATCATCCACATTTGGCCCGTAATAGCTTGCCACCGTATATACAGCATCAAAAAGTTTTATTTCTGCTATTTTCCAATGCTCTTCCGTATCAGCCTTATATCTTACTAAACTAACCCCGGAGTTTGTTTTCAGAACCAGAGCCACTCCTTTAAAACAATATTGCTGATCCGTTGCTAGTATAGTTCCCACCCACCCTAGAAATGAGATCATTGCATTCCTGTCTCAATAAGTGAGTCTCCTGTAGCATCAGTATCTGAGCTTTACTATCCTTTAAATACTGTAAGACTGCACGTCGCCTTTTGACAACCCGAAGACCATTTACATTCCAGCAAAGGATCGACCAAGACTTCATTGTGTTTCCCTCACCCACACCCCTCACCTAGAGCCATCTATTCCGGACTGATTTCTACTGTTCCCTAGCCCAACTGGGCTGGTTAATGTTTACTTCCATCTCCCAGTTACCTTACTGGTTATCCTAACAGACCACTTGGTTATGATTGAGGATCTTCTTTTGTTTTCTTTTTTCCCACTGCTCCCCACCACAAGTGCCCCTCCACTGGGAACCCTCCCATCTATAACTAGGCATATCCTGATGCCCATTCTACCCCCTCCCGTGGTAAAGCCAACACCGCTTCATTAAACTAACTACTGCCAGGGTCCCCCTCCTTCGTTATCCGAGAAATAAAAGTATCCAAATCCACTGGTTCCATGAAGTTATATAACTTGTTTTGCCACATAACCTTCATAATGGCGGGAAATCTCAGTTGGGCAGTGGCACTCAACTTCCTTAACTCCTTCAGCCTCTTCCCGAACTCCCACTGCCTGTCAGAAGTCTCCTTAAAGATATCAGATCTAATACTAGATGAGGCCCCTGATGCTTGTAGGGACCCAAATTTTAAGGCTAAGCCCAACAGCTGCTCCTTCACAGAGTATGAGAGAAAATTAACCAAAATCTTGCAGGGACTCTTCCGCCCAGAATGCAGTTTAAATGGGTCTCTATGCACATGCTGAATTTCTCCCTCTAAATTTTCCATCCAGCTGTCCCGCGGAAAAGCATTTCAATGATTAACCATGAATGCTCTAATATCCGACCCTTCCAGGCCCTCTTTAACCCCTATAATCCTAATGTTGTTCCGTCTAGAATTATTTTCAAGTCTTTCAAGTTTAAATTTAAGACATGAAACCTCTTGGGCATTTTCCTGCACCACCACTTGAGGCCCCTGAATCCCTTCTTCTAAATCCTGTGTACGTTGGGCTAAATTTTCAATTTTAGCTTCTAGGCTAGAACAGGTGGCCTGAATCCCAGTCTACTTAGACTCTGAAATTGCAAAACGTTCTTTCATTTCTTGAGACAATTGGGCCAGGGTCGACTGCATCACCTCCTAGCCCCTGGGTTCACACGCCTGCGTACCTAATTTCTCTAATTCTCTGGCCTCTTGGGATACTGTCTGCTCTTTGCTTCCTCCTCCACACATCTCCCTATCGAAGACATCAAGAGCAACCGTCCCCGAACTTGCGGAGCTTTTATGAGTAGTCGACACTACTAGGGCAGAAGGGGAGTCAATAATAGATGTTTCAGTGGAAACCACCCCTTCAGTATCCATACCTCTAACTTTGAGGCTAAATGTTCCTTCTTATCCACCATGAGGCTGTCACTTGTGTCAAACCGAATTTTGAAGTAGGACTCTAAAGAGAGCGTGAGTCTCTGAGGGTTCCTATCTAGCACTCTTGTGTCCTCAAATAGGATTTTTCCTGTTACCGCTCTCATTTTAGAATAATTTTTAGAGTAGGGGACGTAATTAAAGGATTTATCTGTCCTTGCGGAAACACTTGTCTTCATCTGTTCAGCGTCAGTGTTGGAGTTATTAATGCCCTCCAGCACATTACGAGGTCTAATTGACCTCAAAGAATATCTTGCCGCACTGCCCTGCTTCATACGTTTAATACATTGAATCCCACAGTCTCTCCCTGCCCATTGAGCAAACTCACTACCTAAATTTTGTCCAGCATTCTCCATTAACCACCTATCCCATTCATCTGCCTCATCGCACTGCCCTTGGCATTTTCCTTTGTTACAGCATTCAATTCTGCAGAAAATGTGGACTTCCTTCTTGTGCTGACTCTGCCCCTCTTGCTCCTGACAAGTTCTCCACCTAGCAGCATGCTGCCCCTTGAGCGCGCTCGCCGCTGAGCTCCAAGACAAGATCTCTGGGGCCACCATGGACGACAGCGCAGCAAGACCAGAAGGTAAGAGGAGGGAACCATTTTATTTTTCTTGCCTTAAACACCAGTTAAGTTTCCGTCCAGATCCTGCTGCTCCGCCTTATACTACACTGATTCACTATTAGAATAATAACAAGCATTTGTTTTGTTACCTTAAACTCCAGTTAAGTTTCCATCCAGATCCTGCTGCTCGGCCTTATACTACACTAATAGTCAATAATAGACTATGATTCACTATTAGAATAATAACAAGCATTTTCAACGCAACAGGTCTCACATTTGCTCGAGTTAGAGTTATTAGCGTTGTAAAGGAAATAAAATGCTGTGGATCGCGCAATGTAAAATGCAGCGCGATCGCTCTGCGTTTAAAATAAACAGATAAAGTAGTCCGGACACCATGCTGAAAACATCGAGCCTCGTAAGTTTTCTAGTAGTTTACCGGTGCTGTGTGGTTGGGCTAAACACCGGAAAAGGCATCATCTATGCATGCCTTTCACAAATGAAAACAAGCGGATTTTAAAAGGCAAGCCCACAAACCAATGTAAGTGACTGACGTGACATGGGCGTGGTTGGAAGCCTAAAGAGTGATTACAGAATGGGATGGAGCGCTTTGCACTCGCCCATAAAAATGAGCAGAAAAGGAGTTACAATCCAATGCTGGAAATGCAAGATACTTCTGTGCTCTTGGCACTGATTTTGTCACCTCTGAGGCCAGCGGAGGCAAAGGCAGTGCCAGGGGTCACAAGGGGCAGACTAGGGATCAGCTAGGACCCCTGGCGACTCCACGATGCCTATGAGAACTCTATCTTGAGGCAAACGAAACTTTTTGCCAGAACGCAAAATATTCTATTTTATTATGCTCCCCTTCGATATCAATAAAGTAGAATTAATCCTCTTCTAAAAAACACACTTTAATTTAAAAGACAAATATACAAGTATTAGGGCACCTAAAGTTTTAACCAAAAAGCATGTATTAAAGTGAGTCCTATTTAAAGATGTTTGCTCATTTACAAAAAAAATGGTCCATCGAGATTTGATTACACCTTAGGTTTGTGGGATGACTAATTTCACATTCTTGTTTTTGTTAACGACTGACAATTTTGGTTCCGAGCGATTCCAGCTTCCTGACATTAGAACACACCTAATATTATATCATCAACGCCCCACCCAACATCACTCAGATTATTGTAACCAGACGGGAACCTCCTGAGGGGATGCCTATCATGATGGCACCAGAACCCCACCTAGCATCAACAGTGACTCTTGTCATGGCAACACCGGAACTAACAAAACAAAGTGAAATATCGTTGTTTTTAGTAACCACGGGTAAGGATAGATTCTTTCCGGGGAACCTACAAAAGGCCCCACTAATTTATGCGTCATTTTACCATATAATACCGAGTCAATCTGTCAGCGAGAAATCAGGGAATTTCATTTGAAATATTTGAACTTCCTATGTGCACCATTCAGTTCGGTTGGTGGGCCTGGGCCATCATGCCGTGTTATTACCTAAAGGTAATACCGCCACAAGAAATATCTTTACTGCGGGGTGCACTTCTAGTGCACTATAACATCTCCATTCCGACCTGCAAAACAGTTCTATGGTGCTGCATTTTCCGTGGAAAAACCGGAGAGTCTGTGCAGTAATTTTGACTAACATGTTTATCTATTTAGCCGTAAACTCGCTTTAGCACCTGAATCAGGATGGTTTCAGGAAGCAACTCAGCAAATAAAATTAATAATACTGCAGGACAATACAACAAACTGTATTTTCCAGGAACTACCCTTCGCAATAAAATCTAAACAGTAGCCAGAGATAACTTTATCTACCAAGGGAGTGAATAGGGTTTGACAAATGCAAACAATTGTTCCTGGCTGTGTATGGTAAATACTGAAATGACTGCTCCACGTTGATACCTATTGTCATGCTTGGGTTCGATGTGAGTGCACAGGTGCGCCAACCACAGCTCGTTTCTGAAGACAGGCGTCGCACAAGATGTTGAAGGTAGAAAGATAATGTGGGGAGAGGATTTTTTCCTCCCATCACACATCATTTTTTCATAAAACAGGTCTGTAACAACTGGAAATACAAGTGAAATAGGCACTGTATTGAATACATGCGCTTGCAGCGGAAGCGAACATGTTCTGATCTCTTAGTAAAAAATTGCAATATTGGTCGTGAGGGCATTGCCGGAACAGGCTGAGGGCTGTCACATTTAGGGTTAATAGATTTTCACACTACACTGATGGGTGCTCACTGGTGGCTGCATCTTCTTCATAAGGCCTGCAGACGGGTGTATCAGCACAGCCAAAAAGTCCGTAAAATCAAAAGTCCAGACTTGATTAAGATCTCACTTCCTAACATGAAAAGGTGGATGAACAATCACCTTGATTAAAGAGTTCTCATCACCTGGGATTTCCTTGGCTATTGGATATAGTGTTTTTTACCCACACTGCGATACACAGTAAGAACTATCATGCATGTGTGAAGACGTTTTTTCATGATCTGAAGTGAGGCTCAAAGCGTGAGCCTTTGGTCCGGTGGCCAGGTGGCCATACCCTATGTTCGTGCCTGTCAGAGAAGAATGTGTTTACTGTCATCTCCCCGGTCTACAGTCGAGAGGCAGTGGTGGCAGCAAACTGAATATAGTGCAGCCAGGACTTTTTCCCCTATTAGCTGCCTCAAACAGCAGCTTTTCATCCATTACTATATTTTTTTTAATTGTTCTGCAAGTCCCCTATGACTTTATCCATGACGTGCATCGCAGGTGTGTATACCTTACATTATGCACAGTGCCTGTGTGGAAGCTGAATTACTTACTAATGATTTTCATGGTTTTTGGGTTAACAATCTGCATAGAATTTAACTATTATAGAAAATAATGTGCGACTTAGAAAATGTGCCCACTTGAGTGGCTGTCATAAAATAAGTAATGCTTTTATTTAATGCATATTATTATTAATTGAAGTGCATGGATTAAGAAAATTGTGGTAGAGTTTCATATTAGTGATTTTACATTATGTATTTACTTATTAACTATAGGCCTTAAGGTAGCGAGGTTTGGGCCTAGTCTGCATAGCCTCATGTTAAGCTGCAATGTTTAATAAAATTGTGGGAATGTATGCCAGAGAAATCAATGCATTTATTGTTCACACTGAGTTGACCAAACGTTTAGCAGATGTCTTTGACTTTCTCATGAGAACCGCCTGTTAGGATGTCTTGTATTAGGAGTTATTATTTTGTACAGTTTGATATGTGAGACAGCAATGTTCCCAGGAACTAACAATCGATGCACTGATTGGAGTATGAATAGTTACAAAAAGGTTACCTGATGAGTCTAACAATGGGAACAGGAGAAGAGGAGCCAAGCATCGATGTGTGAAAGACAGTTTAGTTATATCTTAGATTTGGCTTTTTATTTCTATCAGACTAATTGTAAACGTCTGAGTTTCTGACTAATGACAGGGTGGCAAGTTCTATAGGACATTCTGTTGCCCAGAAATGTTAACAAATTTCAATTAACAAAGAATTGATGTATGTTCACTTCTACAAGTGTATGTTATTTCTATTGTGTGGTTTTCCTTGCTCTTAATTTGTACTGTGACTCTCGAATGTTTAGTTCTAAATGCTTTAGTTAAATTGAGATTTTTTAAAAGATTTGGTCAAATGCTGTTGTTTTTGAATGTTTACCAGTTGGTTTTGAGGCTAATTTACGTGACATTAGCATTATTAATAGAGGGAAATAAACTTTATAACTTTTACATATGCAAAATTTTAAAGGTTATTCGTGGCCAAATGGGTCATGGTGTGTGAAGATCACAGTCCCCTAACAGTATTCGATGATGTTTATTGATTATGATGATGTAATTCCATTGTACTTAGGATTTATGGTGGAATCACTCTAAGCGTAGTCAAAAGGTCTATCGAAACTCTAATGTGTCCCCTTATAAATTAACAATAAAAGACCAAATAAAGCAAGGCGCGCTTACACCTGTTTGTGAATGACGCACATGGAGAGCAGATGCTCATGTGGCTACAGCCAGCATGTGTTCTGTTGTGTATCAGGAGACTTTGAGTACGCTCTTGCTGATGGTGCCAATGCGGGAGTTTGCAGCCAAACTCCTATTATATCTTCGACAAAAAATCAAACCATTGCATTCTAGGAAGTATATCAGCAATCTTATTTATGTTAACAAAAGGGAGTGCCTCCACCAACCTCGCCTTCATCAGGCACTGCTAATTTCCCCACAAATTACAGCACTCATGACATCTTTGATAACATCATTGATAATATCAATGTAATATTTGCTGTGAAAAAAAATTATGAAAAAAACTGTGCATGGGGGTGCATGAGTTATAGTTACTTGAGTACTTGAGATAATTCTAACTATATCAGGTGAATTTCTATAGCTTTGTGAGTTTAAAAATGTGAGACTCACTATAACGTACCTGTAACCTTTGTTTTTTAAAAATTATTTTGTATGTTTTATTAAAAAATATCTATTTCTTAACTATAATTTCCCTGTAACCTTTGGATTTTTCAGTGAATTTCTATGTTTTTCTTAAAGTATAGTAATTTTCATTACTGTACGTTAATCCAAGCACTGCCCGCATGGTCTTCAGCCGTGCAAGGTGTCGGTTGGCCACAGGGCCCGGCCTGCGGCCAATGCCTGAGGCCAACCCAGAATTAGTACTCAACCTTGCACTGTGCACGGCCTTCACTCATAAGCAGTAGAGGTTGCCTGCAAGGCTTGCCTGCAGCCAGACCCCGCAGGTAACCCCCATACCCACCCAACCCCATGCTGTGCCAAGCCCTTTGGCTGTGCACGGTGGGAGTTGGTTGCGGCCTCTATGAGAGTGAGAATAGGTGTGAGAGGGTCTATCTGGGTGTGAGAGTGTCTGTCTGGGTGTGCGAGTTTGTACATCAGTGTTTCAATGGGTGCAATAGTGTGTGCACAGGTCTGTGAGTGGGTGCATGAGGATGTCAGTGGGTCTGTGAGTGGGTGTGTGAGAGTCTGAGTGGGTCTCTCAGTGGGTGCGTAACTATATGAGTGGTAGCAAGTGGTCATACAGAACAGGGAGTCCAAAGTGACTATTTGCCAGACCCAATCAATCTTAGGATTGTGGTATTCTAACCATGGTATCCCAAGTATTATGCCAAACGAAGGAGTGTCAATTAAGTCAAAGTTTACTTGTTCCGTATAACTATGATCACACACAAGAGTTAAGAGTTCCGTATGAAAGCGGATGAGCCCAGAAAATAAGGTGGAACCATCCATCGCCCGTACTTGTTCTGGTTCAGCCTTTGGAACTCGTGGGGTACCCAATTTGTCTGTTAAAGGTAAGTCAAGGTAATTTCCCGTTGCTCCAGAATCAATAAGTACTGGGAGATTTGGCCATCTTTGGAGGGAAATAATGACTGTCATTCTGATAGTCATGGTGTCTTGGAACACGGTCTACAATGTTTATTAAGTAGCGGGAGATCTGGATGTAAGTATCACTCAGAGAAACGATCTCCATATTGTCCAAGAGCTTCAGTTTTCCTGTTTGTCAGTTGCCACCTCTATGCTGACTATTGTCTTTTTCCTCTTGGGTTTACTTGTGCAATCACGGGCAAAATGACCTGTTTTTCCACAGGGAAGACACAAATTTGCCTTCTGTCATCTATCTTTTCCTTCAGAGGACAAGTACCCCTAATTCCTCCTATTTGCATTGGTTCTGCCTCAGAAAGTCTATCTTACGGACCCTTTCTTTCAGTCTTTAAAACTACCACTCAGGCACCTCCCCGTGGTTGTTCAGTCTTCTGTTCTCCTAATCTATGGTCCAACTTGACCACCAAGTCAATAAAATAAGCACAATTATCAGGTAACTCAACTATATGTGACAAGGAATCTTTCTGATCACCTTTTGGACCTCTATAAAATAAAGACGTGTGTTTTTCCTCAGGCCAATGAGTCTCTGCCAGTAAACGATTAAAGGTGATTATATAGGATAATAAATCTTTAGTGTCTTCATACAAATTCAGTACTTCTTTATCCAATGATTGTACGAAAACATGTTTAGCAAAGAGACGTGTCATTTCAGCTTTGAATGACAGAAAGTTATACAAGATGGGATTGTTCTGTTGAACTAAGGCCATGGACCAATCTGCTGCCACACCCCCTAGGTAGGAAAACATAAAGGCAACCTTGGATGTGTCAGATGTGAATATCTGTAGTTTGCATATAAAATGTAGTTGACACTGGCTCATTCAGACAGCAAAGCACGCGCTGTCTCCGGTGAACAGTTCTGGATTCGCAAAGGGTACTGGGCTAGGTGTCATGAAGGTGACATGTAGATTTTGGTCTGAATGTGATTGGAATGAGGCGGTGACAGGCTGACCTCCAAACTTAAGGGAGCTAACAATGGGTCGGGCATGCGTTATGTCCCTCCACTGCATGAATACTGGTTTATTTCGAGCTAATGCCCCCTTCAATTCCTGAGTCTCTGCTTTAAGGTTCTACATTTCTAGCTGAAGGGTCTGAATGATGTTGGTTAGTTGTTCTGTTTCAGAAGGGACTTGGGGTGTGTTTTGAACCCAGCCTTCCATGTCATCGCCCAAAGAGAACACTAGTTGTTCACAAGTTGCTGTGGCTTAGCCTTCTGATCCAAGCCACTCACCTGAATTCCCAGGTGGTTCAGATGGGGCGATGTCAGTCTCCAACTTCCTCTGAGGTTGCCCATGGGTAGCAGGAACTGTAAAACTTCCTTTATGGGGAACCCCAAGGGGAATGGGGTTGGGAGTAAGGGAGAAAAAAGAAGATACCAAAGACTTCTTGATAATGTCTGCATTACTGGACACTGGGTGGTGGAATGCACCTGTGAAATGCGAAGGACTGGTTCTAGAAGTCTTCAACTCACGTCACACTATAGTTGATGCAAACATGATTGGTAACAAAAGGTCATACAAGATTTCTATTATATACTGCTACCTTTTAACTGGAGAGGAATCAAGTTCTACACAATGGTCACAATATCTACAATTTGTCTCTTAATCTAGCTGATGCTTGTTTAACAATGAGGTATTCATAAAAACAAAGGTATTCCAAGTTTTGAAGTTATCAGGTGTCACAGAGCATTGCAATTAAGTCATTTAAAGGGTACACAATCACACGGTTCAAGAGCCCTGCATGATAATGATCTGTTTTAATAAACTGTGCACAGGGCCCAATGTTCATCCTTTGATAAAAGATGCCAATTATCTTCTTGGCAACAAGCTTTGTCTTTTGTAAAAACAATAGTCACTGATTGTAGTGCTCTGATTAGATTCTCCAAGAAGTAACGTGAGAAATTCCAGCTGCCATACTCAAACTCACGCTTCCTGAATTCAAAAGTAGTAACCTTTGCCTTTTTGTTGTAATGTTGTTTTATAAATTCAAAAATCATTTCTGTATCTTATGGATGCCGAATTTGAGGAGAGACCCTCCAAGAGTCAATACCTCACTGAAGTCCCTTTCTCTCTTTCTTGTCTTTTTTTCAGAAACTGCAGGAATCCAGGACATTTGTAGACGTGATAGGGAGGCGAAGCCGAGGGGACCGGAAACACAGGTGAGTGCTGAGCTCCAAGGAGGCTAAACACTTGAGTACTGAGATGAGAGGGATTTTACACAGTTTGACGCAGTGGCAGCTGCTACTGAATGAGGGTGGCAGGGTGGGACTGGGCAGGGTGAGGGCAGGCTAAACTCCCCCCAAAAAAACACCTTCTTGGGGCATTTGTCTTCCCTCCGCCCTCAACCTCTTCTCGGCTGCACACAGGCTCCCAGCCAATCATGATGCTGAGGTCACCAGCATGACAGTAGGGTCGTGATTGGTCTGAGCGGCCTGCTTCACAGCTCAGACTGGGAGTGGGAGCCTGTGCATGTTCTCCACTTGGCTGTGCAATACAGCCAGTTAGAGAACATGCAAAGTGCGCATGTTTATTTGGCCAACCCAATACGGCCGTCCAAACAGACATGCACACTTAGTGGTGCTCGCACCCCTCCTCCAGCCCTTCTCTGGCCTGCTCCAGCCCAGCCCCACCTACCCCTCACTCCCAGGAAAAATAAAATGATAATAACATGTAGTTATTATCATTTTATTTTTCCTTTATGTACAATCCAGTGGGGTGAACCTCCGCGCCTGGTTTTACGAAGCACTGATGTTTCTTGCACATGTCACAAGAGGGCAGTTAAGACATGTGGATTTAGGGCACAAATGGATTTGAAGCAACAGTTTGTAGGTGCCATTGATTAAACTGGTGTGGTGCCGGAACTACAACATGTACGCTAATAGTAATAAAGCCAGTTTTGTAAATGTACATCTCTTGTTTCTTGTGCTGCTAAAGATCTCATTATGGAATACCAGTACAGCGTGAGCAGTTATTGGAATAACACGTGGTTTTGCAAAACAAACATTGCTACATGCACTTTGACCGGGAAATTCCTTTCTCACTGCTATGAATGTCCACGTGGGTACTTTAGGAATAAGGGTGCAATAACCAACCGCAATGTGTGTCAGACAGAGAGGGAGGTGAAAGAACCATAGAAGAATAGGTGCTCAAGAGACGCTTTGTGTGGTAACGCGAGCCATGGAATTCCTAACATATGCTAAGCATCATTGTGGTACGGTCCCATAGGTTTAGTGGTATGGGCCCAAAGAAAAACTAAACTGCACATAGACCATCCTCATGTTGAATACTAGTATACAATGCTGTTACATCTATGGTCATCAAACAGAATTCTTCTTCTCATGGGATGTCATAAATCTTTTTAAGGAAGTTGCCTGTATCCTGGATGAAAGAGGGCAAATTAACCACATATTCTCTCAGGAAATGGTTGATATATTTGGAGGTATTTTCAAAAGGACGACTAATAGCAGAAATAACAGGGCGACTTAGGGGGTACATTGATCTTTATAGGTTTTAGATATTAAATAAAACATTGGAGTTTTAGAAAAACTAATGTTCCTCCTGACTAAGCAAGCCCTGATCACTCCAAATCTTTCATTCCCTCTTGTACTCGGCTTGCACCCATTGAAGAATACACAAAGGGACTCTAAAATAATAAAGCTCATCATTTAACTGAGAATATTCTGCATTCAAGTATTTATTCATGGGCCACAGAACACTATTTCCACCCTTCTCTGCATATCTAAAAACACAATTAGTTTCATTGCCCAATTTCATCAATGATGCATGATATTACTTCTGATGGTCACTCATATGGTCAGCTCTCTGTTCTGTCTTAATATGTAAAATTTCAAATCTTGCATAATCATTTCACAGAAAATATCAATGGTCCCTAGCCATCATGGGATTAAATTTCAAAGGCAGTCTGAAGTGCGTTGTACTTTCTCCATATAAATCCAGTCATAATTAGATGACAATATTTGTTTCTGTTTACAGGATTGTCGTCATTTTCATAATTCAGCTCTTGTAAATCTTTCATGAGCTGTAGATCTGACACTTTCAATATCTCATCTTGATCAACACTTTTTTTCAATTATTTGTTTTTTCGATTGTGTCAATAAAAACATTTGAATGTTATTGTTCTTTGTTGGAAACAGGGTCTCTAGTTGGCAGTGGTTTGCACCCTGTCCAAGTAAGGACCCTAACTCTAGTCAGGGTAAGGGAGTCACACAGCTAAGTTAACCCCTGCCCACTCCTTTGGTAGCTTGGCTCAAGATGTCAGGCTTATCTCAGAGGCAATGTGTAAAGTATTTGAACACACACGCGCAGTGTGACAGTGAAAACACCACAAAGGTACTCCACACCAGTTTAAAAAATAGCCGATATTTATCTGAGTTAAACAAGACCAAAATGACAAAACTCCAACATACACAAGTAAAGATATAACTTTGTAAAGGTTTAAATGAGTCCTAGCTCATAGGAATCAATGGTTGTATCCTTTTTGCACAAGGTACCTAGGATGCATAAAAAACAAAGACAATTCGGGCCGCAGGGGAGGTGAGGTGCCGAAAAATCAAAGTGATGCATCGGTTCCTTACTGACAGGGGAGGTGATGCATTGACTTTTTCCTTGCCAGAAAGGCAATGCGCCAGTTCCTTAGTGGCAGGGGAGGTGATGCGTTGACTCTTGTTTCACAGGAAAGGCGATGCATTGATTTCCAGACACATAGCCTTGGTTCCATACTGCAGAGCGGAGTCAATAGCAAAATTGACACCAAGGGATGGTGCGTGGAAAATCCAGACTCGCTGGGTTGACGAAGTTACAGTATGTGGATTTTCTTCTTCAGGTCACCAGCTCACACTTCCAAGGGCCCAAGGCCTGAAGGTAGCACCACTTGGCAAGTCAGGACTCTCAGAAGAAGAGCCCAGGCACAGGCAGATGAAGTCTTTGATGTCCCTGAGTCTTCTTAACAGAAGGCAAGCTCAGTTCAAGCCTTTGGAGAACCTTGGAAAGCTGGATGTAGAAAGCAAAGTCCAGTCCTTTCACTCTCAGGACAGATGCAACAAGCAGCAGACAAGCACAACAAAGCAACAGGCAGAGTGGAGGTCCCCCCTACAGCATTCAGCCCTTCTTGCTGGCAGAATTGTCTCAGTCCAGAAGTGTTCTAGCTCTCTGTTATCAGAGCTCCAGTATTTGTACTCATTTTTGTATTTGAAATAGGCAAACTTCAAAGAGAAGTCTTTGTAGTCCACAAGACCCTGCCTTTCCCTGCCCTGACCACAGACACACTGTAGAGGGTTGAAGACTGCTTTGTGTAAGGACAGGCTCAGCCCTATTCAGATACAAGTGCCAGCTCCTCCCACCTCTCTAGCTCAGGAAGACTCATTAGCTGGTGATGAGCCATCAGGATATGCAGAGCACACGTCGCCTTCCTTTGTGTGACTGTCTAACGTGAATACACAAACAGCCCAATTGTCATTCTGACATGTATTCCACAGACAGGCAGAGGCAGAGAATGGTTAAGCAAGAAAATGCCCACTTTCTAAAAGTGGCATTTTCAAACTTATAATTCAAAAACCAACTTCACCAAAATATATGTTTTTAAATTGTGAGTTCAGAGACCTCAAACTCCATATCTCTATCTGCTGCCAGTACATATCCTACCTTTTAAATACACTATTCCCTGCCCCAGGGGCTGCCTTGGGGGTCACTTACAGGCAATAAAACAGAAGGTTTTGGCCTGGAAAGTGGGAGCACTGGGCAGTCCCTTAACTTAAATGTGGCAACCATACAAATGAATCTTGGAGCACTTGTGTGCCATAAAGAACAATGACTCAAGTTATCCAGGGGTGAGGCATTGGTGCCAGATGCATTCTACTGATCTTCACAAAATTTTCTTTTTTGGAATTGACAGGGAAGTGGTCACAGCAAGAGGAGGTAACAGGGAGAGTATCCTTAGAAAAATGGAGTCAGAGTACATTATCAGACTCAAAAGCCACCTACAGGATTAAATTAAGATGAGGAACTTCATGTGCACAAAGGCTGAGTGTCTTAACTGTATATATCCTTTATGCTTGATATTGCTATTTTGATTCTAGGTCCTGTGTAATTGGTTATTTTTTAATTTTGCTAGTTTCATATGTTCATGTTAGAAATTGCTATTGTTTCTTTTCGATGTTTTTTTTAATTATCTTTTTTACTCATTTTGTTTTTTGTACACTTTGTGTACCATACAGGATATCTTGTGTACTTTGGCAATGTCTGATTAGCATTAAAATGGCTGAGTTTTTTTTACCACGTGGCTCAGATAGATCACTTAATGTTGTTTAGCCTACTTGGCCACTTGGAGATCACGTGTATTTTAGGGATATGATGAGTATCTTTGAAGGTACTTCCCAGTGGGGTTATTCATTTCTCCAGTTGTAGGCAATTATGAAATCATTGGCCACTTGACATTTGTATTATCTATCTATATTTATTTGTAGTAAATGCTGGTCGAGTGGATCAGTTGCTAGTCAACAACAATTTATTTGATGTGTATTGCAGTGAGTTACCTTGTTGAAGATTGCGGCATTTTCATTTTATTGTCAAATTTAGCTTTTTTGAGTACTATTTATTTTGCTATATGTTACCTGTGTATTTGGGAAATTGTGACAAAGTTACCATAAAAAGTATGCTTCGGTGAATGTAGACTTCTAACCATATTTTTTTTGATGTCACAGTTTAAAGGAACAAAGGCACATATCGCTTTTATGGCTTTGACAAAGACAGTTCTGGTCGAAATGCATCAGCCTTTCAAATAAACTATCAGGGCAACAATATCCTTGAGTGTGGACTTTTCTTTGTTCAGATTGAGACGCAGTGGGGCACATTTATGAAAGTGGGCCAAGCAGCACCCCTCCCCCCAAAAAATAATTAATTAGGCTGAGCACTGGAGAATGGGGTCCCCTGAGCCAGGATCAGCCCAGGGAGGGGGGCCATGCAGCGCCCCCCCCCCAAAAAAAAATAACAATAATGCAATGGCCCAGGAAAAAAAAAAAATATATATATAAATATATATATATATATATATATATATATATATATATATATATATATATATAGATATATATCTGTATATCCATATATGTATGTGTGTATACATATATATATATATATATATATATATATATATATATATATATATATATATATATATATAAATATATACTGAAAAAAACAAAGGTTATAGGGACGTTAAAGTTAGGTTCTAAATTTACTCATACAAAAACCATAGAAATTCAGCAATTATAGTAAAAGTTCTTTCAAGTAACTATAACTCATGCCCTAAGGTAACTATAAACTATAACGTTAAATATAACACCTGAATTTCTTTGTTTTTTGTATGAGTGAATTCAGAACCTAACTATAATGTCCCTGTAACCTTTGGTTTTTTCACAGCATATCTATGCTTTTTTAAATTCTATTTCCTATCTATAACATTCCTGTAACTTTTGTTTTTTTCAGTGAATTTCTACTATTCTTTTAATGAAAAGTAATTTTCATTACTATATGTTAATCCGACCCGCACAGTACATGGCCTTCGGCTGTGCATGGTGGTGGTTGGCCGCAGAGCCTGGCCTGTTGACAGTCCCTGCAGCCAACCCCTATAGCAAACCAATCTGCACAGCCCACCTCCTCAGGCCAATCTCGGCCCCTGAGGACCCCACCCCCAGGGCCCAGCATAAATATTTAATTTATTTAGGGGGAAAGGGGACACACAGCCCCTGTTCTGCAGGCCGAACTTAGCCCGAGGAACCCCATCTAATGGGGCCCAGCATAAATATATATTTGTTGGGGAGGGGGCCTTGTGCCCCCCCGGGCCGATCTCAGTCCCAGGGACCTCATCGCCCGAGCCCTGGCTTACATATATTTATTTTAGGGGGCGGGGCCTCATGGCCCCCCTCCTCAGGCTGATCTCGGGAACCCCATTCCCTGGATCATGGCCTAATTTATTATTTTTGGTGGTAGGGGGTCACATGGCCCCCCTTGGCAGAGACAATCTATGCCCTGAGCATCCCTCCAGAAGGAAGATCTTTGCTTCATCTCCTAGGGCATGGACTAATTTTTTTTTTTTTTTTTTTGTGGAGGGGGCCACATGGCCCTTCTCCACAGGGCTGATATTGGGCTCTCGGGGTCCCCATTCCTGCGGGGAGCATGGGGGGAGCCTGAATGCCCCCATTGTCCCAGCTGACTCCCCACCTCTTGTGGGAGCCAGCATTGCTGTCACAGAGAGAGAGACGTTTCCTCTGTAGGCCTGCCTGCATCTCCGTGGGCAGGCATACAGAGCAATCTCTGCTATTTGGGAACCCTGGGACATAGCAAGCCCTCAGGGCCATCAATGGCCACACAAGGGGGTCCCTCCTCCAACAATTAGTTCCAGGGAGGTGTTGGTCCCCAGGGCAATGGGGTGCACCACAGATCCCTGTTTGTGTTTAAATCTGCCCCGGGGAGGTGGTCATCCCTAGGGCTGTGGGGGTGGCTGTTGGACCTTCCCCACTTATTAAAAGCATTTTGCCCCAGGGCCATGGTACCTCGCATATATGACAAAAATGGCCCCGGTGAGGTGGTACTCCCCGGGGCTATTGGGGGAGCTGGGAGGCCCCCACATTCAAAGACCCCTTTTTTCTTGGCCCCCACTAGACAGATCACCTCAAAACTTTCTGTACACAGCAAGAATCATCTGCACACTTTATTTGGAACATTTTGTGAAGATTCGTCAAATGGTGCCAAAGATATAGGGTACTCAAAAACACTCCTTCTATGGAAACATGTTCCTAACTATAACTACCTAGTGGCGACCACCACTAGATAATATATATATATGTACAGTGTACCAGAAAGGAGAGCAGCGCTAGCTTGAGAAGTGCCTTCGACTTCCTTTTCTATTTACAACAACAAACCTCTGTCTGAACCACTAAAACAGATCCCTGGAATGTTCTCGACTTAAAAACCTCTGAAATTAGAAAAGGGAGCCCGAGGCACTTTTGAAGTATGAGTGTCCGCTGTCCTTTTTGGCACACTGTTTACCAGTGAGAGGTTCAAAGAATAAACTGTAGTAGAGCACCTAAAAGCCTGAAGAACCAACCATGGCTCTGGTCATGATGGACCTGTACAAATCTAAAAGTTCAAACTGACCACAATGGAGCATGGCTCAGATACAGTCCCAGATTAGTCCCACTGAAGGTTTACCTTCTCACGTTTTGTGCTGTTCACCCTCAGGAAGAGCCCAAAAGCTTGAATTAAAGAGCTCTGGAACAACTCCAAAGGCCCACAACCTGAGATGCCCCTTTTGGGGGCAAGGAACCTGTTCAAGACAGGTCCAGGAGCTTTAGTCCAGTTGGTTCTTGGTGTCACTGGGGAAGGAAGTTTCCTCTAGCGCTGACCAAGTGTTCAGAAGCTCTGGATTGCCACTTGGAGTCTGGGACTTAATCTTCCACAATGCACGTGTGCACTCCATGAAACTCCAGGTACTTCTTGGGGGTTAGGAACCTTTTGAAGAAGGGCCCAAGAGCTGTAGTTCAGTTGGTTCTATGCTCCCTTGGGGAGCAAAGTGTCCTCTAGCGCTGATCAAGTGTATAGAAGCTCTGGCTTGCCAGTTAGGGTCTAGGAATACATCTCCCACAATACACATGTGCAGTCCAGAAAAATAAATTTGCAGCTGGTAACCTGGGGTAGCTTTCTCTTTGTCTGCTGCAAATGACTTATTTCAGCACTTTTGTACCTGTTGCTCCTCAGGAAGACCATTCCTTTTCTTTTGGGTCAGGCACAGTCCCTTTTTCATGGAGCCTTGAGAGTGCAGGAGGGTGAGTGCTTCTGAATGCAAGCCTTCTGTGGTGCAGTCCAACGGTCTAGCAGGACAGTCCTTCTTCTTCTTTTGTTTCAGACAGTGATCTGAAGAGCTCCTGTAGCTTCCCCATATTTATCCTCATTTCTGTCTGGCAAGAGGGGAGGACACCACATTTATGGTTGGTCAAGATAGTGGGTGTTGGTGACTCCTGGCTCCTCCCTAATCAATGTGATAAAAGTTTCCTAGGGCAGCCCCGTACACTTCAGCACTAGTTCCGGTTTGTCCAATTGCAGACAATCTCACAATGTACTTTAGTATCAAAACCAAATATGGGGAAAACTAACTTTCTCCCAGTGTGCAGATCCTGTAGGCCCACCCAAAGGTGTGGCCAGGGTAATAAGTAGTCTTTTTCTTAGTTTCAGAAAAAGCTAGCTCTGGGTGTTGCTCTCCTCCTACAGGATTTGGTGTCAGCTTGAAAGCCTGGTGCCATCCTACATTTGCGAGTGACAGTGCAAGTTCTTCTGAAGTTAATTAGGTTCCCGAGCCCACTCCAATTTGTCTTCCAGCCAGTGTAATACAACATCTCCCACACCTATGCCATTGTCTCTGTTCTGTGAGCAGTTTTCACACATCATTAAGGTTAAGCTCTGGCTGGATAGGTACTGAAGAACTAATGTAGGAGCCGCCAGGAGCTTCAGAGGATGGAAAAATGCAACGTTCTAAAAGTTACATTTCCTGAATGTTTATTAAGAATCTGACTTTGGCATTCAATTGGGCCTTTAATAAATATTTAAAAAAATGTAGTTAAATTATTTTTCAAGCTGATCTCAAACTCAAGATAGGAGAAATAATATTTTAATTTCTAGTCTAGTTTTCTCACTGTATAGTTAGGGATTTCCACAGTTAAAATAGCTTGAATAGTCTTATCACTACATGGACATGGTGACATAAGGGCCCATATTTATACTTTTTGACGCAAACCAGCGTTGGCTTGCTTCAAAAATAATTCCGCCGGCTAACGCCATTCCTACACACCATGCAGGCACCTTATTTAAGGATTGACATTAGCCGGCGCTGCGGGCTGGTCAGAGTAAAAAAAAATGACTCAAACCAAGCAGCGCCGGCATAGGGGAAAATGGGGGTTGTGCATTAAAAAATGGTGCACGTCAGGTTTGAGTAAAAAATCATGGCTCAAACCGGACTTGCACCATGTTTTCACACACAACCCCCAATGAAATGACTCCTGTCTTAGCAAAGACAGGAGTCATGCCCCCAAATTAGGCCCCCCCATGCCACTTTAAAAAAAAAAAAAATAATACTTATCTCAACTTGCCTGTACTTACCTGGGATGGGTCCCCCCCACCCATGGGTGTCCTCCTTGGGTGGGCGAGGGAGGCAGGGGGTGTCCCTGGGGGCAGGTAAGGGCATCTCTGGTCTGCGTCCATGGTCTGAGACTATGGAAGTGAGCCCACAGGTCCCTTAACTCCTGCCCTCACCCAGGCGCTAAATAACGGCGCACATCAGGCTGTGCGCCGTTTTTTAAGGCCCGCCCCCTCCTGTGCATCAAAATGCCGCAGGAGTATAAATAAGGCGCACAGGCCTTAAAGTCATCTTTTGGACGGGAACACCTACCTTGTATGTCATTAACACAAGGTGGTTTCCTGCATCCAAAAAATGACGCACACTGAGGTTTTTTGACGTCCGTGGGGTCGGGTGTCATAGTTAAATATGGGGCAAGGTTTGCACCAAATGTGCGTCAAAATGTTTGACGCATATTCAGCGGAAACAGAGTATAAATATGCCCCAAAATGTGTACATGCCCTGCTTTTATATCCAATGCACCTAACCTTACGGGCTCATATAAGTCATATAAGCACCTATAACAATAGGAACTGTGAGCTTGCTGAATTTTTCAAAAGCCAATCCACCTTTTTAAATACTATGTCAACGTTTCGACCGCAATAAAATAAATTAATTCAGATGGGTCATCATCAGGACAGAATATTGAAATAGGAAGCACCCCTATTTGATTGCACTCAGACACATCCTAGTCGTGTTAACAATAAAACTTTGCCAATTCTCCTTCCATTTCATGTAACCCTGGTGTGTTGTTAATAATACCACTTTTTTACTTAACCATCTAATGGCTTCAGGAAGGTCTTAGATCATTCCATGAAAATGAGCCAATTGTTTAAAGTCCCTTTTAAAACATGTTGGCGTGGTCCTATGTTAAAGTTAAGGATCTGCAGTCCTGATTTAATTAGGATAATTGCTTTGGCTGGTAGTTCAGCAGTACAGTTAATCAGCAATTATCTTGATTAAATCAGGACTGCAGATCCTTAACTTTAACATAGGACCATGCCAACATGTTTTAAAAAGGACTTTAAACAATACACAGTACATAGTTATAGGTGCTTATATGAAACCTCATGCTTTTAACCAAAGTTTATTTTTTATGTAAATAGCACTGCAACACTTATACTAACACATAATTTACTTACACTGCGCTATTATACAGGAGTACTTCGATTACTTTACTTTAAATTGTGGTATTTAGGTTCCTAATAAATATGATATATTACTCACAAACTTCATTGGTACAGGAAGTTATTTATGGTACAACCACTGTCGTGAAGGTTAATTCATATCCTTCCCCCGGAGGGACCAAAACATTTTTCTGTTACAGTATGTACATGTTCATCAGAATAATTTCAGCTCTTGTCAGTCACAAGCACTGCATGGGCGTGATAGTCAAAAGCACACCTAGACATGCTGTGATACAATTTTAAAGGGTGCAATCAAGGCACAAGCAGAATCTTTATGGATACAAGAACTTCTATGAGAAATCCATCAAGTCAACAGATCAGCAAATTATACTGTATACAAAATGTGAAAAATGTCAGGGAGATATGTCTCTAAAATCCACAACTCAATGAATCAGCAAGTCCCGGGAATCACTACTAATGTCTGGCACCCCTTACAATGACATACCCTGAGTGCATCTGTAGATACCATTAGTTCTTTGGATGCCGGTGAGGCCCAGATATTTGCAAGTACTTGTAGAAGGCCCTCAACATGTTGTCTAATGGGTTGCTAAATCATTGTCTTCATTTTTTGGTCATGCAAACCCAGATGTCTGTGAATGACTTTTTGTACTCAAAGACATGTGATTACAGCATAAATGCAAGTCAATCCATGATTCATGCCAACAGTCACGTTACAAACCTTCCCCATTTCACATGTGCATAAGCAAGCAAAGCACTTTGCTACATGATTCTACATCAGTGGCATGGAAATGCACAGTGTGGATAAAAACCCTAGGGCTACTAATCATACCCCTCATTGCTACTGCACTTGTACAAGCCTAATGACATGCTATGACGGCTGAGGGTATGTGTCAGCCAATAATCAATGGTGAGGTACTCTTGCCTGTGGCACAACATAAAATGTACCCTCATAGTCAAAGTCCTATTCCACACACGGGTTGGCATGCACATATATGTGAGGGAATACAGAAATGATGCCATCAACACAGGTATATCGTGCATGAAACAGCAGCTTACACATGTTTTTCAAAAGAGAAAGGGCACATGCTGACATGAAGGCACAAGGAATGTTGGCAACACTGATGGCACATAATTCATGTCAACGGATATTCCCCACTTACCAAGGGAAAGTATTGATCTATAGCCGCACCCTAAAATAATGTATGCACTGTCATATGTACGATGGCCATCTTCACATTACAGACACTAGAGAGGCACCAGCATCTGTCATACGCTGAAGAAAAGTCATCTCTGGGTGGCAGAGGCCAATATACTCAATTTACCAGACACATGGCTGAAGACAGTTATCCATCACTACCTTTCTTTTGGACTGCAGCACTGAGGAGTAGTGGTCTACTGCACTGAATTTGCACCCACTACAACAAGAAACAGAACTTGATTGATCAATGTACAAAGCCATATGTTGTCCCTTGAGAGCAAATTGTTTGTGGATTGTACACAGTTGTATCCTAGGTCCCTGGGCCAAAAGGCAAGGCACATCAGTATGCAACACATGACATATCTACTCAAAAATCACTCATCTACTGTATTACACATGGTTCATCCCTAATCATCAGGGGGAGCTGTCAGAACCTAACATATTCACTTGGCAATGTGACAGGCAGGAATATACCCTGTACTCACCCTCTTGTGGCTGCTTTGCTATTCCCAAATGTCCATCAAGGTCTGGGTAGGCCACCGCCACAATGCGGACGATTGGGGGGGGGGGGGGTCATGGTCTGACGGGCACCCCGTCCACATTAGGAGGACATCCCCATCTGGACCTCTATGATCTTCTGGGGCCACCGTCTCAGGTCCTCCCACCTCTTCCAACAGAGGGCGCTCCACCGGTTGTGGACTCCCAGGGTCAGCAACTTCTGGGTGATGGCTCTCCATAGCTCCTTCTTTTGATTGGTGTTGACCTGCATTTATGTAAAGATACATATCAAGAGATTACAATCACACATTTTTGCACATATGGTTGAGTCACATACATGTCAGAAACACCAAGCTGGAACTTTTCAATTTGTTAACACTCCACAAGTGTGAAAAACACAAGATGGCTACAGACCTATTTATTTCCATCTGCAGACTAACCCACTACCCTGCTCTGGGTCTACAATGACTAAGCAAGCTTAACGACATCAGGTAGCCCCTGCTCCATTAACCTCTACTGTGATGTGAGTCACAATGAAACACTACACACCTATGTGGCTTCTGAAGGGTAAACTCCTTAGGCTTGAATAGACCAATACTTTCACACTCTGTGAGATTGACTCACTGCATACAGTCCATACAGGCAACTGCCATAATACAAACTTGACCATTACACTTGAGTGACAATCAAAGGGCTGGAATGGTGGGTACAGAAAGTGTCTTTATTAATCATGTGGGGACATGTGGACTAACAATGCAGATTCATGCAACTTCAGGGGGTGGGCTCTGTCGTATGTAACAGTACCACAAAACAGTCCTTTCGACATATGTGTCAATCCTACAGAGATGGAATACAACATACAAAGGCATATGTTGTACAGTTTCTGCTATGTGACCAAGCTACTGAGTCACATATCATGGCCTCCCAGGGATCAACTCACTTTCTGCACTGTGGGGCTGTCATTTGTGCAATAAGCTTGTGCAGGACAAATATGACCTTTGTGAAAGTGACAACAGAGCTGTGGTAGTAAGGATATGTCATGAGTCAAAGGCACACTTTGACAATGATGCAAAATGCACATATGGCGTAGTTTAATGATTTACCTCTGCACACATTCCTACTCTAGTCAAAGGATTGGGGCAGTCAGGACATGTTTTGCCGCTAGAACATCATATTTGCCACATGCCAGAATCTGCTGATGTACAGGGAGTGGGCACAGTTGAATAGTCATAGTGACTCTCCCACAGCCTAGGTGATGTTCCATACGGGGAGATACATTGAACAAGTCCAGGTCTCTGCAGGCTAAGCAGACAGAACCTACGTGACATTCCATTTCCATCACTTCCATACATGGCATTACATCATGCGGCCATCAGCAATTTGGCATGTGGTTTGTGTGGCAACCTGAAGGGCAAAGTGAGTCATGATATGCATTCCACACAACCGTTTTGCAACGCCAGATGTGGGTTGAAAGATTTGTGACACTATACACATCGCTCATATAATTGTCAAATGAGTCATACAAGATGCCTACACAGGCAATGCAGTCATGCACATACAAGTTGTCCAACATTTACAACAATCATGAAGAAAGAAATGTCATTGCATTCCAATATACCGTGGTCTTATCTGCTGGCATGTCCCAACCTATGTTCAGTCTGGTGTTGAAGGATGTCCTCTTAGCAAGTATAGTTAATTTTGCCCACCTTCCACATCTGGTGGGGGTCACTGATGGCACACATGTTGGCTTGGTGCCACTACAGGCCAATGAACAAGTTTATAGGAACAGAAAGAACTTCTATTCTATCAACGTGCAAGTTGTCTGTTTGGCCGATCCCTACATTTTTGTGCATGTTATCCTGGTTCAGCCCATGATTCCTCCATAATGCAGAACAGCACCATACCCCAGCTGATGTCAGAACTGTACCAGAGAGGGCCTGGTTGGCTGGTAAGTGAGTGTGCAATGTCAGGTGCTACAATCAGTAAGTGAGTGACTCACACATGTCCCATGCCTTAACAGGAGACTCCGCCTATCCAAACAGTCCTTGGTTTTGAACGCCACTGAGGAATCCAACTACCCCAGGGGAAGTCCGCTTCAATGAGGCCTATCGAAGAACACAGTGGGAAGTGGAGCAGAAGTTTGGGCCCCTGAATGCCAGATTTAGGTGTTGTTAGGTGTATGGGTTAGACTGGTGGAGCCCTCCTCTACTCACCCAGGAAAGTATGTCAGATCACTGTAGCATGCTGCATGCTGTGGAGGAATAGCCCATACATCCCAGAAGAGTGGGAGCCTGCAGTGCCACCTAGTGAGACTCCTGAAATGCCAAGTGAAAATGACAGCAGTGAAGAGGAAGGAGCTGACTTAAGGGAAGATCTCATCAGCCACTTTCCAGGAGTGTAATTATGTTGTGTGGTGTAATCGCTGTGACTGTACAATGAACTATAGTTGTGAGAATATGTGGAGTGTATTGTTTTAGAAGCAGCTAAAGAGCACATACCCTGCAATATTCAGCCAAAGGCTGCTTAATCAGATAGCTTTTGACACCTCCCCACCTTGATGATGTTGCTTTGTTTGTGTCAGTTTCATTCCAATGTACTTTATTTCCAGTTGCTTGCTATGTGATTTGTGTCCTAGGTGTGTTTTCAGGCCTAGACTCCTTGTTTTGTCTTTGGAATGCCAACATGAGGATGTCATGGTGAAGATACCTGTACAGAGTTGTGACATTGGTAGGTATCTTATCCTGTTCTGACATACAAAGTGAACACGGATTGTTCCAGGTAATGTAGGTCACAGAGTTTGGGTGTATGAAACCTGTACCAAGACAGCTTGCACAGTGTTTAGGTGTAAGGTCAGAAAGGCCATTGGACTTGTTTTGTATGCTGTGGTGGGCCAATTGCATCATGTGTGTCATCATGGGGTATGCAAAATATAGCCATAGATTGTAACCAAGTAATTTTACCTTCACATTGGCTACATACTTTTTGTATGACTGGTGTGTAGGTATAGGTGTGTTACATCATTACAGGCCACAGTGCCTGTGCCACAACACTGACATATGTTTGTATCATACCACCAGATGCAAGGGAATTGGATTAAAATGGGCCTGTGATCAAGGACTGTCGTACTGCCATCTTTCTGTATCTTGGATTATGTGATGTTGGATTATTTTGGTGTGGTATGTGATAAGGCTCAAGCTGCTGACATCATCCACTTTAATGTTTGCTAATTTTACAGCACAATGTCTGACCAATCCCTTCCTTCCATCTGGGGGGGGCTGTACCCTGGAATATGTATTTTGACTCCGTATGAGTCACACATTCTTGTTTCTAAAAGTCTAGACATATAGGCAGCATATGTGCTCTACCCTGGAATTAGATATTTGGTTCGACCCGACAATTGTACTAATGTGCTTATGTGTAATAGTTATGATCCTGACCAGGACACTGTGTACCTGTAACATATTCTTGCTTGCACGAGTATCATGTGTCTTCATCATATGGTTCACACGGTCTTACATCTCTACATAGCAAAATATAGAAATTAAGCAAGCAGACAATTAGTTTGTGATGGGTGAATGTATTCCAATGCTAATGCAGCAAATACAATTTGGAAAGAAAGGAACAAAATGAAAGGTGATGGGGTCAGTCATGGTGAAGGAAATCATTGGAGTAGATGCCACAAAATTGGGAGTCCAAAACCCAGAGTATTCCTCCCATTAGAAATGTTAGGTGGATGAGGATCAGTCAACAGAGTGAATGTGTGGCACACAAAGAAGGTCCTTTAGGAAGAGGTCACTTGCTGGCAGTGGTGGGTGTCTTGCCATCCAGGGCGCCTGTATTCTTTGTTGGACGTCCCTGCTTGCATGGTTGTGGGGTTGGGGATAGCTGCTGCTGCAGAGGCAGGGGTGTCACAGGTGGGTTCTTCCTCTGGCAAGGCCTGCCTTCCAGTGGCTGGCACCAATGTTTATGGGCCAAATGAAGGGGAATGTTGTTTTTGAAAAGCTCGACTCAGGACTTTGCGAATATCCCTCAGCATCCCTGCAAGGGAGGCCATGTTGGAATTGTGGGCCGTCATCTGTTCTCGCATGTCCCTATGCATGTCACTCTGTAGCTGCTTGATTTCCCGGATTTCAGTCAAGACCTGTCCCATCACGAGTTGGCACTCTTGATAGACCCCCAAGATGTGGCTGATGGTGTCCTGGCCAGTAACAGCCCCAGTAACCTCACCGCGCTGGGCGGCAGCATCCCTCCAACGTACCCCACCTCACAAGCCTGTGTCCCTGCCACAGGGTGCCCTCTCCAGCTGGGTCATGGAACCTCATTATCGGAAGTGTTGCACTACAACTTAGGATCCCGGACTGGGGGGCACAGGATGGTAGACACTGTGCTTGATACACAGGTTGGGGGCAAATGGCTGCCTGTGATGTTGATGCAGCCAGGCTGGGAGGTTTTGATGTGGCCACGGTGAGATTCACTGGTGGTGTCTGACCAGGTTGCCCAGATGGGCCAGAACCGTCCTTCACGTCCAGGGGTGTCTTCTTCACTGAGGGCTTCACCCAGGGGGGTAGTGGCAGTGTCTTCTGTGGCCGCTGTGTGCCTAGTCGCAGCTCGACCTGTTGATGTGATACACACAATGTTACTGATTGTATTGTGACATCTACTTTTAGTGTTTCATTTAGTGTTACAGTAAGCATAGACTTTGTACAAAGTTAAGTTGCAGTTATTCTAATTGTGGCAAGTACCCATGTTATTGGCTGTAGTGACATGGCATTTGTGGAGCATGCCAGATCTTTTTGACTGAAGCAGCTGCTGAAATGTGCAGGTCATTAGCACTTGAGAGGATTGGCTGAGAATTTCATCTTGCTACCAGTGTAGGCATAATATTTGCCAAGGCAACCTATGGCTTTAACCATTTTGATTCCTAATTGAGTGTGATGCAGGTAGACCCAGGACTTTGTTGTATATATGACTAGAGTCATCATGTGCACAGTGCACTGTGAATGTGTCTGCTGCTGCTACAAAACTGGTGATGCATCTTGAGGCTTAGAAATATTTGTTAAACACACAGAGTAAGGTGTAATTCATGTCCTCAATAGTTTCATATTGGGTTAGGAGGTCAAGATGGAGCTACGTAGACAAACACATCCCTGAGTTGGGCCTGGTCTATATATTGACCACTCCCAGGTGAGTAAACCTCAATTTTGAGATAGCAAGCAACTGTCTTTGGACAATTGAATACTGGTCTGGTGTTTGGATTTAGAGAAAGAGTGTCTCCTGGGAGTTGCAGTCTTGTCAATCTCAATACTACAGACATGTGACAAATATGATCCTCCCAGGTGAGAAGACTTAATTTGATTGTTCACTAACAGATGTATTTGGGCAAGTGAACACTGGGCTTGTAGTTTGAGTTACAGAAACAGAGCCTCCTGGCCGTAGCAGTCATGTCACTCCCCTACTTTACACACTTGATAAATGTTATCCCCCCAAGTAAGTACACCTCATTTGTGAGTTCCCAAACAAGGGTATTTTGAGAAGAAAACACTGGACTGGTGGTTTGAGTGACAGTAACAGAGCCCCCCGGGAGTTGCAGTCATGTAACTCCCTGTACTACACACACTATACAAATATTACCCCCCCAGGTGAGTATACGTCATGTGTGAGTTACCAAAAAGGGGTCTTTGGAGAAGAGGACACTGGGCTGGTGAGTGGAGTAAATGTAACAGAGCCTCCTGGCCTTAGCAGTCATGTCACTCCCTGTACTGCACACACTATACAAATGGTGTCCCCCCAGGTGAGTATACTTTATTTCGGAGATGACAAACAGGGGTATATGGGCAAGTGACCACTTTGTTGGTCAAATTGTGTTACAGATACAGGGACGTCTGGGAGTTGCAGTCATATTACTCTCTCTACTACACACAATACAAATGGTATCCTTCCAGGTGAGCACACTTCAATTGAGAGCTACCAAACAATGGTATTTGGACAAGAGAACATTGGGCAGGTGGATGGTTTTAAAGATACAGGGCGTTCTTAGCTTTAGTAGTCATCCACTCCCTCTTCTTCCCACATTTGACAAATGTCATCCTCCCAGCAGAGCAATCGTACATTGCTAGTTGCTGAACAGGGGTCTTTAGACAAGTAAACACTGTTCTGGCATTTGGAGTCAGATAAACAGCGTCTCCTGTGAGTTGCAGTCATGTCACTCCCTCTACTAAACACACTATAGAAATGTTATCCCCCAAGTGAGTCGACTTCAATTGATAATTGTGAAACAGATGTATTGAGGCATGTGCCCACTGTGCTGGTGGTTGAAATTATAGTAACAGGGCCTCCTGTGAGTTGCAGTCATGTCACTCTCTCTACTACACACACTATACACATGTTATCCCCCAGGTTGGTCCACTTCAATTGATAATTGTGAAACAGATGTATTGGGGCAGGTGACCACTGGGCAAGTTATTGGCATTGCTAAACACTGCCTCCTCTGATTTGCAGTCAGGTCACTCACTATACTACATACACAAAGGGAAGAAGGAGGAGATTGGGATAAGTCTGTCCTCCTTATAGCTAGAGACCAGCCCAAAGAAAAGCCACAGGATGGACAGGGAAAGAAGGAAAATGTTCTTTACCAGAAAACCCCTCACCCACCAGGGTTATCCCTTGGTGGCATTGTTCATCATTGGGGTTCTTCCCATTCTGCTGTGGAGCAGGGTGTGCTACGACGGACAAATTATGTGGGAGCACTGTTGTAGTCTTATCAATGTGGATCATAAAAGGGATAGGAGTGGTGGGGTCTCGGGTGAGTTACAAATACCTGCCTTCAAGTGATTTCAATGATTTAATAGATCTCACGGAGATGGTATAATTAAAAAGGGGGCATTTGAAGGGGTGTGTGTTATGTACCCTGCTTCCTGGTCTACATGTTTCAGAGGCTTATCCCTAGGCTCCTCTTCAGGACCAGAGATGACTCCCTATTTTCACTCCTAGTTCGACGACCACTATTAAGAGCATTAATATTACATGCTATTTAGTGTGGTATAATGCACCTTATAGGTATCATCTATAGTCATCACCTCAATGTCTGTCCATAGTACCTATGGATATAAAAAAAAGCAATAGTTGTCACAGCTCTCATGGATATTGAGCTGCTTTACATGTTGCCTGTAGGTGTGGTGCCACCAAATTACAAACTGCACCCCACTTGTGGCAAGAGGCACTTGTGAATAGCTCCTGTGTGAGCTCGAGTCCTCCTAGGAAAAGGGGATGTAAGGGATGGGAGGGCAATCGCCAGTCTTCTTGGCCTGCAGCTAGTGCCTGGAGACCAGGGAATGGACCTTTCCCTTGAGGTTATTCCATCTGTTCCTGATGTCCTCCCTTGTGCACAGGGTTGTACCTACAGCACTCATTCTCTCAACTATCCTGTCCCACATTTCCATTTTTCCTATTGAGAGGAGTATGCTGGACTTGTGCTCCAAACAATTGTGGCTCTACTCCTATGATTTCATCCCCCATGACTTTAAACTCATCTTCTGAAAAATGGGGATTTTTTAAATGTGACATGGTAGAAAAATATAATAATACCGGTGGCAGTCACTTACTAAACAGTGGAAGTGCAAAAGGGTGTTCTATGGAATAGTGAAAAAAGGAACGCCTAACCTCTGCAGTGTTTTCGAAATAAGGTGCTCTGGCTTCAGTGTTTGGCATTTATAATGCAAAGGATTATGGTGTGAGAAGGGTGTGTTTTATAGTGTGCTTTGCAGGTGTGTCCAGTGTGGCAATGTATGTCAGCTGTGTTGTTTTCAAATTCATCCAATGTGCAGCTGTCTATTACTTTGCTGACCGCAAACCGCCACAGTTTGGCCCACAGGGGGGGACTGCCAGGGCGACTGTGTGCTTGTAATAACGTCGGAGAATGGTCACGGTGCTGTCAGTGCTGGAGATCAGACCGTCTTTTTCCAGGCTGCCGTGCCACTGGCGGTCTGCCTTTTTTTGGTTGGCAGTCAGCAGTCCTGACAGTATTACTCGTAATAGGGCAGTCTGAAAGACTGCCTACATGGCAGTCTTTTCAGAACCTCCAACATGGCTGTCTTGCTGTCTGACCACCAAACTCGTAATGAGGCCCTAAGTCTGTATAAGTACGAGCTACATAGGAAACGTTATTATTTTAATAAATTTGAAATTGAAATTACTATACATTTTCCTAAAAGAGAGGAACTACCATCAAAATTGTTGCGGGTCTGGTGAATTTTTGAGGAATCCTCATCTTTGAGTTTACTAGCTATTAGAAATGGGGTCTTTGGTTGACAGTCAGGTTACCCCCTTTCCAAGCAAGGACCCTCACTAGTTAGGGCAAAGGAGAAACACACCTGGTTAACCCTAACTTACCGGCTTGGTAGCTTGGCATGAGCAGGCAGGCTTAACTCAGAAGCAATGTATAAAGTATTTGTACACACACAGTAATACATTGAAAACACTACAAAATGGACACCACACCAGTTTAAAATAGGCAATATTTATCTTAATCAAACAAGATCAAAATGGCAAAAAATCCAACATACACAACTTAAAATATGAATTTTCAAACGAATAAGAGTCTTACTCAATAGAAAACAATGGAAATGATGATTTTGCACAAGTACCTGGTTTGCATCACAAATAAAGCTGCACGGGTGAGCGTGCATCGGAAAATTCAGCGATGCATCGATTCCTTCCTCACAAGGGAGGCCGTGGATCATCTCTTCTTCAGTAGGGTCAGCAATGCTTTGTTTTTCTTTCTCACAAGAGAGGGATGTGTCGATTTCAGGATGGAGCACCTCGGATCCACGCAGAGTCGGGATGACTGACGCACAGGGACAATGCATGGAAAATCAGGTCGCACGGTGTTGGAAAACCACGCTGCGTGGGGTGTGCGTCATTATCAACAGCCGCAAGCGGGTGTTATCGTTTCTACAGCCACAACGCATCAATCTCCCAGCCACGATGCAGGTGGAACATTGATTTCCGCTGCAAAGCCAGCAGTGTGTAGTTTATGAGTTGCGTTGCAAATGGTACAACGGCGTTCTGTGTGTGAATTTTCAGCTCTTCTTCTGCCAGCTTCACCTCTCAAGGGCCCAAGGACTGAATAGGGCACCACATGGCAGGGCAGGAGTCTCAGCAGAGAGCCCAGGTGCTGGCAGAGGAAGTCTTTGATGGCCTGATACTTCAGAACAGGGGGCAAGCTTAGTTCAGGCCCTTGGAGATTCTTCTCAAGCAGGAATGTAAAACAAAATCTAGTCTTTGTCCCCTTTCACAGGCAGAAGCAGAAACTGAAGGATAGCCCAATAAAGGACAGTCACAGGCAGGTGCAGCACTTCTCCTCAGCTCTACAGCTCTTCTCCTTGGCAAAGGTTCCTCTTGAATCCAGATGTGATCTAATTATCAGGGGTTTTGGGTCCAACACTTATACCACTTTCTGCCTTTGAAGTTGGTAAACTTCAAAAGGGAGTCTCTCTTGTTTGCAAGATTTTGCCCTACCCAGGCCGGGCCCCAGACACATACCAGGGGGTTGGAGACTGCATTGTGAGAGGACAGGCATGGCTCATTCAGGTGTAAATGACCACTCCTCCCTCCACTCCAGCACAGATGGCCCATCAGGATATGCAGGCTACACTCCAGCACCCTTTGTCTTACTGTCTAACAGTTGGGTTCTTTGTGCATCTCATCTAAACTGACCCAGAAAGGGAATCCACAAACAGGCAGAGTCACAGAACGGTTTAAGCAAGAAAATGCCCACTTTCCAAAAGTGGCATTTTCAAACTAACAATTTAAAAAACAACTTTACTAAAATATGTATTTTTCAGAGACACCAAACTCAAAATTTCCATCTGCTCCCAAATGGGTTCTTCACTTCAAAGATATATTTAAAGCAGCCCCCAACCTATGAGAGAGATTGGCCTTGTAACAGTGAAAACCGAATTTAGCAGCATTTCACTGTTAGGACACGTGAAACACACCAGTACATGTCCCACCTTTAACATACACTGCACCCTGCCAATGGGGCTACCTAGAGCCTACCTTAGGGGTGCCTTACATGTATAAAAAGGGAAGATTTAGGCCTGGCAAGTGGGTACACTTGCCAGGTCGATTTGGCAGTGCAAGACTGCACACACAGACACTGTAGTGGCAGGTCTGAGATGACATGTTTACAGGGCTACTCATGAGGGTGGCACAATCAGTGCTGCAGGCCCACAAGTAGCATTTGAGTTATAGGCACTAGGCACCTCTAGTGCACTTTACTAGGGAATTACTAGTAAATCAAATATGCCAATCATGGCAAAAACGAGTCCTAAAGCCCAAATAACTGGTCAGTAAAAAATAGGAGAAAGGTGGCAAAAGATTGGGGATGTCCCTGCAAAAAGGGCCAGGTCCAACACTAGGGATTTTATGCACAAGTTCAGCTAAGCCAAAAGAGACTCTCAACAATGTCCAGACTATTTCTTCAATAAAACAACTGCATTTTAGGAAAACAAGTGTGCATGTGGTGATATGCAATTCATTCAATGATTGCATGTCCATGTTAGGGATTAAAAACATTAAGCGTACACTAATAATGTCAGTGCTCAAACTGTTTATAGGCTTCAGGGCTCTGTTCAATTACAGCGCATATGTCATCAATAAATGTAAATAGAGGGATTGAATGTAATTGTGTAATTAATGCAATTCAGACAATTGTTCTTATAATAATTCAAATGAATTATTAGCTTTTTCCGAAAATCCAGTTTAGACATGAGTCATGCATAGTTATGGAAACCAGACATTAAAAGTTTCTGTGTCAAAACAAGTCTAACTAGTTGCTACAAAGCATAGTGTTAAATAATTTGATGAACGCACATGTGACGGTCTGCAAGACACCTATTCAAAGATATCACTTTTCAGCAGGTTAATTCACAGAATTGAAACCTACCCATTACATCTACAATTTCTCGAAAAGAGTACACGCTCATGACTAGGCCTTGGGCTGGTTTTGACGTTTTTCCATAGCTTTTGAATTATTCTAAGATATTCATCTATTGCGTGTATACTTGGGCCCAGCTGGAAACATTCCGTAGGTGAAGAACCCAGTTGAAGATTTGTACTCTTGGCTAGGGATTAAGGATAGTTGGGGAGCTTCCATTGCCATGAATGGGTCAGGGTGGTCCTGGACACTACACAGGCAATAACACTCGGGCCATAATTCAACAATGAGAATATCAGCAGTGTCCCAGTGTGTGTCACTGTCACAGTGGAGAACACCACAGATAGTTGATGGGGCTAGGCGGTAAGAAAGCTGATCATACTGAGGAGTGTGGCTTGATGGGGGTTGATAGATGCTGAGGACACAGTGTGATGGTTTGCCACCATATACAAATAGGAGGGCGGGCGTCAGCAGCAAATCACCCAAGACAAAGGCTAGCTGGGCCATACTCTCCCATCGTGGCTACAGTCACAACCACCCATCTAGAATGAACGAAAGGACACACACCCTGTCTTTCAAGTAAAGGGCTTTTACAATCCAACCACTAATCAGGGCCACCATTCAGAGGCAACACAGGACACACACTGGATACAAACTGGCATTTAAGAATGACACGCCACCATTAAGAACTCCTATTGGCATAACCCTCATCTCCCAAACAAAAACACCTTACATGGACATTGGCTAAGGACTTGACAGTTGATCTTCTTCCCAAGCAGTTACCCTCCATTTGGAAAACCTGCAACTGCTGACCTGTATCTGCCACACCAAGTACCAAGTAATGTTGAACATTGCATTATTTCAAACATATGTGTAACATATCAAATAAAACTCCATTTCACCAGAATGGAGTGCTTGTCACGTATACAAACATGTTGCATTATCTGATGGGCATAGGTAACCTAAATGACAGACCAACAACGTAACATATAATAGTGAGCACATTACTTCTGTAAACAATCAATCAACAAATGTATAAAGGAAGATAACTCACCAGCGTCATGTGGCAAAAAAACTATACACAATCAATTCAACCAGGCAGAAGTTAACTAGACCAGTTGTTAGATTGTCATTTCTGAAATCTAAATGATGTAATTGTTCTCTAAATACAAATACAAACATGTATGTGGAGCATATTGGCTATACATCTCCAGCAACTTATTATCAACTGCTTCAGGTCAGTGAAAAAGCTACGCTTCGTGTCACTTAAAGCACCATAAATCTGTAATTCAAGAGCAGAGGGATTCCTGAAATTTCTCAACTACTGTGCTCCATTTATGTTCGGGTACTGGGACTTATTTTTCATCATGAGAGTTTGACGCTGACCAACAGAAAAAAGTTGGAGGAAGAGAAAGATAAAAAAACAGTGACAAAGAGAGAATGCTGGGATGAAAAAGAACCTGCAAGTGGGAGATAAAGCCACAGTAAATGTATGGTGTGACTATATGATACAGTATTGAGATTGATAATATTGACCTACAAGAATATCAAATACCCTCATTCCCTGCCACTCACAAGGAAGTATACAATTACTATTCTTACCTTTACCTATAATTACCTTGCAATATAATAGGTGGTTGTAGTGGGTACAATATTATCATCATGCAGTACAATACATGTGATATACTAGGGTCTCTGTTACAGAGATAGAAAAAAAAAGCTTATGAATACTTGGTATATGACAACCTCGCCATTTGGTAAGAGTGAAAGCAGGATCCTAAAAAACGTTGAGCTGCTGCATCTCACAAATTAAGCAGCGATCCAAAACCAACATTGTTTTCACTACTTGTATATCACATGTATCTCTTCCACACGTAGGGGAATAATTGATTGTTGCTGTCAATGTATGTTAAAGTGCTTTTAAGCAAACAGCAAGTGACTAAGATCAAAACATTTAAGCAAACATTGGCAATGCCAATAAGTATGCTTATTAATGAAAGTTCCTTTTGTGTCACTGTAGGAAGCCGTCTCTGTATATACTATCTCAAAGTGAGAGATAGTGTGCACAGATTCCAATGGTTCCCCTTAGAGTTTGATAGTGGCAATAATAGATAACACTAATGCTCTATTTGTAGTAGTGTGGTCGAGCAGTAGGCTTATCAGAGGGTAGTGTTAAGCATTTGTTGTACACACACAGACAATAAATGGGAACACACACTCAAAGACTTAACTCCAGGTCAAAAGGTTTTTATATAGAAAAATATTATTTTCTTAATTTATTTTAGAACCACAAGATTCAGAATTCAAGTAAGTTCATAAATTGTAAGGTACTTGGCATAGGTAAATATAGAACTCTGAATGAAAACAGTAAGGTACACAGTTTCAGCAAAATTGGCAATAAGCTATTTTAAAAGTGGACACTGCAAAATTGAACAGTTCCTGGGAGAGGTAAGTACAAGGTAGTTTAGCAGGTAAGTAAAGCACTTACAAGTTCAATCTCCGGGGCATAGGCATCCCACCATTGGAGGTTCAAGTCAACCCCAAACACCCAGCACCAGCAACAAAGGCCGGTCAGGTGCAGAGGTCAAAGTGGGGCACAAATAACATAGGAAACTATGGAGACTAAGGGTGCTCCGGTTCCAGTCTGCTAGCAAGTAAGTACCTGCGTCCTCTGGGAGCAGACCAGGGGCGTTTTGTAGAGCACTCGGGGGGTCTCAAAAAGGCACACAAAATACAACCTCAGCGGCACAGGGGCGGCGGGGTGCAGTGTGCAAAGGAGTTGTCGGGTTTTGTGTTGGTTTCAATGGAGGGACCCGGGGGTCACTCTGGCGATGCAGGCAGGGCACAGGGGGGCTTCTCTGGCCAGGCACCGACTGGGCAACGATGAGTGCTACCTGCTGGTCACTACCACACCGGTAGTTGGTTCCTCTCGGGCCTGGGGGGTGTGGGTGCAGTGGTTCTTCCAGGCGTCGGGTTCTTTGTTACCGGGTAGTTGCGGTCAGGGGGATCCTCTGGATTCTCTCTGCAGGCATCACCATGGGGGTGCAGGGAGGTCGCCTCAGGGTGTCCACATCGTGGGAGTTGCCTGCGGGTCCTTTCTGCAGTGTTGGTTTCTCTGGACACGAGCCAGGGGCGTCAGGTGCAGAGTGTTGCGGACTCACGCTTCAGGAGTGAGGTTGGAATCCCTTTAAAGATGGTTTCTTCTTGGATGTTTGGAGAGAGCCGCTGTCCAGGGGAGTTTCTTGGTCCTTTGGGTTGCAGGGCAGTCCTCTGAGTCGGCAGAAGTTGCTGGTCCCACTGGATCCGTCGCTGTTGCAGGTTCTTTGAGTCAGGAGACTCTCATTATCTCCCGGACTTGCCGCCAAATGTGGGGGCTGTGTCCGTTGGGTGGGCATCTCCACTAGTGGAGTGCCCTGGGGCATTGTTACACGAAGCCTGAGCCTTTGAGGCTCACTGCTAGATGTTACAGTTCCTGCAGGGGGGCAGGTGTGAATCACCTCCACCCAGTGCAGGCTCTGTTTCTGGCCTCAGAGAGCACAAGGGCTCTCACCTCAGGAAGTCAGAAACTCATTCCTCCATGGCAGGCTGGCACAGACCAGTCATTCCTGCACTGAAGGATTGGGTAAAATACAGGAGGCATCTCTAAGATGCCCTCTGTGTGCATTTTTAAATAAATCCATCACTGGCATCAGTGTGGGTTTATTATTCTGAGAAGTTTGATACCAAACTTCCCAGTATTCAGTGTAGCCATTATGGAGCTGTGGAGTTCATTTTGACAAACTCCCAGACCACATACTTAATATGGCCACACTGTACTTAGACACTGTAGGGGCATATTGATCATGCAGCTATGCCTTCACCTGTGGTATAGTGCACCCTTCCTTAGGGCTTTCAGGCCTACTAGAGGGGTGACTTACCTATGCCACAGGCAGTATTTTGTGTGCATGGCATCCTAAGGGGGATGCCAATGGCGACTTTGCCTTTTTCTCCCACCAACACACACAATCTGCAATGACAGTGTGTATGTGTTAGGTGAGGCGTCCCTTAGGGTGGCACAACACATGCTGCAGCCCTTAGGGACCTTCCCTGACCACTGGTACCTTTTACAAGGGACTTGTCTGTGTGCCAGGGGTGTGCCAATTGTGGAAACAATGGAACATTTTTAGTGAAAGAACACTGGTGCTGGGGCGTGGTTAGCAGGGTCCCAGCACACTTCTTAGTCATCTTAGCATCAATATCAGGCAAAAAGTGGGGGTGGGTAACTGCAACAAGGAGCCATTTTCCTACAGTCACCAATGGGGTAGACACTCAATAATTCATCAAACACACTTTGTGCTCATGAATCCATTCTTTATTCCACCAACTAATTCTTCCATTCACCCTCTCAAACAACTGTAGTAAAACATACTCAAACGCAACAACATATGCAAGATAAATTAAAAGAATACAAGTAGGAAAGAGAAAACATGCAAAATTAAACATAGCAGAAGATGACCTTCTTGCAAAGGTATTGTAACTAGTGTACCATTGTTTTAAAGTTCAGGCATGGCCACCACATATACAACCAATGTGCTGGCAATCTTGCAACAGTAAAACAATTATACATTATGAACAAAAGCATTTCATATGAATCTTCTGGGTGAGAGGAGGTGGCCATGTGGAATGCAGTGCACTGCAGATGAAATTAGTGGCAAATAAGCAAGCTGTCCTGAAGAACTGTAGCACCTCTTAAGATATATAGAAACAAGAGAAGAGGAAAAGAAATGAAATGAAAGGAGAGATATAAAAGCAAAAATTATTGAACTAAAGGACTGACCAACCATCCCAGATCCTGAAGCGCACACATTTGCAGGTGGATGTAAAAGTGATCAGAAAATGCCATCATTCACAGGGAAAGGGCTAATCCTGGATGCAGACTGACTTTCTACTCTATGAATTTTCTGTCATAGATGAAGGCAGAGTGTAAATGACACTGAGACAGACCAAAGTAAGAACAGAGTAGATCCAAAGGCCCTCTATGTATATGTATTCATGGATGTAAGTAGTATTTAATCATGTTCTTATTACAAGATTCTGGAAGACATCGAAGAAGAGTTATGAACAATTATTACAAATTTACTGCTCTCCAACACCAACATAATTCCCTACAAAGGTACTTTGTCATTTTGTGTAACAAAATACATAACTGCGGGGTTTAATACAGAAAAATAACAATCCACGTTTAAATGTCAGTTAAATTCAACATATGTTATTCACAGTCAATATTTCATGCTTAATGTTTTTATCATAACTTTTCATAATTAAAAGATTAGACCTATGGTAATAGAAATATTTTTTTCTAGTGAACTAATCAGGCTTGTAGCTGTTATCAATGGCTTATCTAAATAAAGAACTGAGGCCTCCTGTACTGAGCATAAGCTTTCCCTCAAGGCTACCATCAGACATTCATCTGTAACCTGACATACTATGCAAAATTACAGTTGGTAAAAGAAAATGCTTTCTCTCCTAAGAAGGCATAACAAGGATTCTGACAGTTCCTGATGGTTTGTCTGAGGGGATAACCAGCAGTATCACTCCTGCTTACTATGCTAATGTGTGAGATTTATTGTAACAAGAAACCTATCTGAAGGCACAACAGAGCAATTACAATCTACCCTTACATGCCAATTGCCAACATATGCCTTTCACAACCCATATATCAGACCTACTGCCTTTATTGTAACTTTTCATTCTAAACAATCAGGTCTATACCTGTATCACTGGCTGTCACCATAATCAATTGACCCCTACTTTGTTGGCTCATAAATCTTCCTACAAGGACACTATCAGGTATACCAAAATAAAATGACACATATGTACAAAATACAGTTGTCAAACTAATAAAAAAAATCATTGTAATAGAGCCTACTGAGGTTTACCACAGTGGAAATCATCTATTGCCATGATTTGTTCAGGTAGGTCACCAAAACCCTTCCTATTACACTAATCTGTGAGATTCTAGGTAACCTTCCATGAAGCCTAGGCCTTAAAATATGCTTTTTACAACAGGTACAACCTACTTGTTTTTAATTATAAACACATCACACCTGTGAAATTGACATACATTTTCCCAGTAAACTACTAAGACATCTTGCCTTTACCATTGGCTGGAGACTATATTCATCCTAAGACTATTGGTGCTCTCAGAAGGTGGCATTCATTTATAAAATGATAAATATGTACACAATTATAGTTACAAAATATTATCAGTATCAATAAGCCTAATAAGAATCATTATACTGAAATTTTACTCCCAGGACTTTTCAGATTTGGTGACCAACACCAAACCCTTTGCTTACTCTGGTAATCTGTGAGATTACATGTGACCAAATACCTTTTGACAGCTTTTAACATAATTTGAAATAAAACTCACTGTTGTAAGCTGTCTGGCTTTACTATATGCTTTTCACAATAAATAAACAAAGCCTTCTCCCTGTGTAATAACTTTTCTTAATAAACAGGCCAGACCTATGACTTCGGGTATAATGTTTCCCTGCATAGCAATCAAACATTTAGCTTTAATCATCGGGTTGTCAGCATAACCAACTCTGGCCTGTATGGTTTCCCACAAGGCAATCATCAATCATAGAGTCATAAAATTGCAAAAGTATACATAATTACAGTTGGCGCAGCAAAGTACCCGGTCTCCTACCAGAACTTAACAAGTATTATCACAATGCAAATCATCTATGCTCATGGTTTGTCAGAGGGGCTAACCAACATCAAAACCTTTCCTTAGTAAGGTACTCTAAGAGATTCCATGTTACTAACATTTACCTGTAGACTTTAATACAGAGTAATAACAATCCATGGCTAGATGCCTATTGACTTTAACATATACTTTCCACAAAACCTATGTGAGGCCTTGTGCCTTTATCATAATTTTTCATGATAAACAAAGCAGGATTATAGCCATGATCATTGGGTGCCACCATAACCAAAGGAGTCCTGCTACATCGAGAATAAGTTTTGCCACAAGGCTAACATTGCAACATATTTAGTCTTTGAGGCACACAAATTAAAAATCACATCCTCTACTTAGGGAACAAACATGTGGATGGAACCTGAACCCCTCTATCAGTAGGGCTCTAAAAGTTATTTTCAGTTGATCACATAAAAGTCATATGAAAATTTCACAGTCAAGCCAGACCTAAAAATTCATGTAGGTTAATGACTGTCCTCCTCCCATTTGTGCTGCCGACAGAGAAAAATACCATAAATTATCTAGTTATCTAAGCCACTTTAATAGCATTACAATGCTGTGCGTGACCCTAAATACATTATTTAGTTATCTAAGACACTTAAATAACATTACAATGTTGTGCATGACCCTCAAAGTTCAAGCTTAGGCAGCTGGAAACATAACTAAAATGATCACAGCTGGTTGGAGGCCAAGTATTTTTTATGAAAGCATACAACATGTGTCCAATTGAAACATGCACACCTGGAATCCAACTTGTAGGTGGAGTCAAGGGAGATTTCTTGGTGATTACCACGTTTGTCTGGCAACAGCTGTGCTGCCAAACCAGACCATAAACAGGAAATCTTTCTCTGTCAATAAATAAACTGTGCTGCTTCCATTCTTTTTTTAATTAATCATTTTGTGTGTTAAAAGTGAGAGGTAGCATTCATAAAATCATCATCATTACAAAATACAATCAGCATATTATATTTACTCAGTGACAGCATGATCAAATGTTGCCACTGACATACATATACAAATATTAAGAGCAGCTTTCGACATGCCAATCACTTCTACATGTTCTTTGAACTATAGTTATCATGGAAATTAAGGATTTATGCACAAATTAACCTGGTATAACATAACATGAACTTGTAAAGCATATGTTCACAAAGAAGATTATCTTGGCACTGAAACAGTTTTTTTTTAACCTAACTCAAAAGTACACATTTTATCAACCTTTACAGGATTTAAACCTGTGACCATGAAGTCAACCACAGATCTCTGCTGTGGACCTATCACTCCACTGAGCCACCAGACCCAGAACAGAAAATTAGAAAATGTAAATAGCAGTTTCATGAATATATACTACCAATAAGTCTTCTTATTAAATGAGGTGCATGAGCCCAAACTAGCAGGGTACAAACATGAACAAACTTATTTAAGGGACATACAAATGTACATAAAGACTAGACCAAGATAGGTACAGTACTGTATGACATTGTGTAGTATGATACAAGGATGTATGGTATAATATGGACAAAAATAATACCAAAACCCTATTAGTGACCTTCTTAAAGCACAATGGAAAAAAGAAATATCAATAAAAAAGCATTGGTGAAAAAGTAGTAACAAGAGTTTTGAAAATACAAATATAGTAATTAAAATTATTGACAATTAATGAAATATAACCCACCGATTTCAAAGATAGTCAACACTAAAATAGCGTAAAATGAAACTTCAAAATATTTAAAATATATGTTATTCAACAATAATATGAAATACGTTGAATATCAAAAGAAAATATATGTAATTAAACACACATAGCCAGTCCAATTTAAAGGAAAAATAGTTAAAAATAGAAATAGAAACATATGCCTACTTTAAAAGAGTATAAATACAGCACAATGAAATGAAAGTTGCTGCATTGAAGCTACTGCACCAGGAAACTTGTAGTTTGTTCAAGTCAATGACCATCAAGTCCAACTTTATAAAAAGAAAGGAAGAAACTATTTCAATCATCACAAAAGTAACCAAATAAAACAATTTTAAATGTGATTGATGTAAAACAAGTTTAAAAGTGACTTTAAGGAAATTATGGGCATCATTATGAGGCTGGCGGTCTTGGGACCACCAGCCTCGCTGTGGGACCGGCATACTCTAGGTGGTCTGACCACCACATTACGACCTGGCGGTCAGATTGCCAGGGGACTGCTGCCCTCTCCAGGAACATGGTTCCCAATGGGACGACGGTAGTCTGACTGTGCTCAGTCACTGCATCGCTGAGTTCAGCGCCGCCATGCTGATCACAAGTCCAGTGTCTGCCAGCCGTTACATAATGGGAACCCCGTCATAAAAAGGCTAGTGGAAACCCAGTGCAGCCCCCCCCGCCCAGCACCTCAGAAAGTGCACTGTCTGCCATGCTAGGCGCACCCTCTGTGCAACAACTTTGGCCTCAGCTCCATGAGGAGCTGAGGCCAATGCCACCAAGCAGTTTCTACTGGGCTAACCGACGGAAGCCGCCAGCTCCACTGCAGTCTCCTCTCCATGGTTCCGGTGATTTTAATTTTAGACCGCCAAACTGGTAATGAGGCCCTTCAAACCTAAAAAATTGCATTTTTAAATATTTCCACAATAGAGACAAAAAGATTGAAATCAATATAAAAGAGGAAAAGAAAAATCACAGTAATTTTAAGTATGGGAAATAAAATGCAAACAGGATATATTCACCTTTACATCCCAAACCCCCCCCCCCCAAAAAAAAACATTAATTTAAAAAAACTAATAGTGAAAAAACCAAAATATATACAAAAATGTTATAGGTCATAAAATTTTCTTTAAATGCCCATGCCAGAAAATAAGGAGAACACCAAAAAGAACTACTGAAAAAATAAAAAATTTCCAATTGACAGGACAAAAAAAAAGATGAACAAAATGTAAGTATGAGTGAAATATAAATGATTATATAATGATATTAACTATAACTGATTTTAAAATATATAATAAATATATATTATAATCCACAGATTTCAATACATCTGAAACAACACGATATTTAACATCACAGAAAGGAATAGCTTCTTTAAGTTATACGGGTTACACATACACTAAAGAAAGTAGCAGAAATGAAAAAAAATGGGAATGCTCAAAGTGTTATTCAAACAGCTTTCATTGAAAAGGAATTAAAATAACTGAAAAAGTAAATAATGTAAAAGACGACACCAACCCTACAAAAACAGCAGAAGCGTAATACAAGCTCTGAAAGAAGCCCTTGCAATTGCCTCTTCCCCACTAGGAACAATATTAAAGGACATAATCACAGATTTTCTGGAAGAAGCAATATGATAACTGCCCCTTACTTCTAACCAGAAAGGCTGATAAGCAGAACATGAAGAACAGTCGGAAAAAAACAGAGCCCCAAGATCCTTCTAAATGACAGAGTCCAGAATATTTAAGATAAACCATACTTTCCAAAATTTGAATTTTCTATGACAACAAAAATAATGAAGAGATTATTTTTTCAACATCCAAAAACTTACTAACTCCTTACTCAAAGCATAACCTGATTGGTAGATGGGATTTGTGCCCCCACCATTTACACAAATGCATGCAATTTATGGGCAATATCACAATACTAATGTTCCACTAATTAATGCACTCCTCCTTAAATATAACCTACCAATATCTAAAAACAACAGTTAAAAAAGCAAAAATTAATACCTATATAACATAATCATGGACTTTGAACAAGCCAGAATACATACAATTATAGAAGACTGCCATCCCCTTCATCCATACATGGGTGTCATTATACTTTAGCCTTGTGGAGATGTCTTCAAAAGGTTAACACCTAGCATTAAGTATTCAACCAATGTACAATTCGAATATGAAATTCAAGTAAACTATTAGCCAAAAGTGACAGAACATTATCACTTCCTAATAGAGGCTCCCTTCTACCTTCTAATAGAACAATTAACAAAACTATCATCCACTAAACTATTTTGAGGATACTTGGGTTGGATGAATGCACTACTCACATCACTAGTGCCAACCCAAGTTTCAAATTTCCTGGTGGAATGAGTACAATAGTACAGTTTTCCAGGAGACCAAAAGAAACAATGCTGTAAATGAGTATTTCTATTCACTCCAAGAAACTCTTAGAAGGAGCCACCCCACAGTCTACCAATTTATGCAAAAACTAAATCAAAAGAAACTATCACAAGCTCAGATTAACACAATCCCTTACACAGCTGAAACCCAAAGTATCAAAGCAAATAAGGCAAATGCATGAAATATTAATATCTCTTTTAACCTAGCATACAATATATACACTGTATTGACTCCCACGTACATACATTACTATAAAACACTCAACATTAAAGCAGACCTACTACACCAGCAATCAGAACCTCCCATCAAAATACTATATATAACAACATTATTTTTATAAATTATGAAACGCGTTTATATTCATTTTGAAATATCCAAAAACATTAAAACAAAAAAAGAGAAAAATCTGAATCACATTGAATAAAGTAATACAGTAATAACTTACAAAAATCAAAATTGAACACAACAGAAATTAGTATGAAAGTAAAATGTAAATATTTTCAGTAAATAACATAACATGAAACACTACAAATACATTAGAATTATTACATTTTAAACAAATACTATAAAAAAACAAACACATCACATCAATACAAATAGAAAATAATTGTTTATTATGCAGTAGCGGAAATTCTTGATCCACATCTACAACTGAAAATATGAATTCATAAAACATGAATATATTACAAAATGTTTTAATACAAAATATACTCATATACATTTATTACAATGTGTAAAAAATATACAAAGTGTTAAAAACATATTTGATTTGTAAAAATAATAAATTTAATTAAAACCCGCATTTTACATATATGAATATAGAAATGGTACTGTTAAAACAAGGATTGTCTTTAAAAAAAAAGAAGATATATTATTATAGCAAAGTTATAAAAATGTATGTAATGAAATATATACGTTGCTTGAACTTGTACTACTATAACTTTTAAAACTCATGAAATATATCAACCCAAGCTAAATTGGGAAAAATGTTAGATCATGGAAGAGTGAAATTCACTATTCTCACTCATACGTCAGCGAAGTCAGAAAGGTGACGGACCAGGAGGGTTTAGATTTACTATTCCTGGCCCAACCTGAGGAAAAGTAGGGGAAGTGTAGGACTATGGAGGGGGTCAAGGTTACTATTCATATTCCTACCTTAGCAACAATTAAGAAATTGTAGGACTCTGGAGAGGTCAGGTTTCCACTCCAACCCATTTGGGAAAATATCATGCTAACCTTAATTATAATAGTGAAAGTGTTGAGCTATGGAGTGGTCAAATTTACTATTCCAACTCCATACTAAGCTACAGTGGGGACATTATTGGACTATAGAAAGGTCAAATTTAGTATGCCCACTGCACCCTGAGCCACATTAAGGAACATTTTATAATTTGGGATACACTTACTTTTCCACCTCCATCCTGAAATACAACCAATTAAAGTAAATATCAATCATTACTTTAGAAAAACAAATATTTTACAATAAAGTGTAAATATTAAAATTCAATAGAATAAATTATTATAATTAATCTGTTTGAGAAAATTGTAATAAGCCATTAAAACAAATGTTTAAGATAAGAGCAGAATTATTCAACAAAAACAATGGTTAAACAATTTATATTCATCTAAATAATAAACTGCCCACCCTACTCCCCTACAAACCCACCAAAAGTACAGTTTCATGCATAAAATGATATACATTTAAACTTAAAGCAATTAAAAATGTAAAACATTAACATTTGAATTCTCTTATAATTATAATACAATAATTAATAACAATAACAAACTATAAATATACTTTAAAACACTTACTAACATACTCTGCTATAAACCAACTAAACTATGAACACAATAAAATAAACTTAAACGGCAATACAATTGTGTTACAATTGTAAAATATTAATTCTGATCAATCATTACCATTTTAAATGCCACAAGTAAAGATAGAAATATATAATTATAAATTGTAATTATTTAACAATGTTTAGAATAATTGCCATAATTACAAATTACAGCAATTATATATTTAAAAACACAAACACAATGCTCCACAAACCCAAAAAATGAAGAGGTTTTGATTATCCTTCAGTGGCTCCCTATCAATAGAAGATCTGTTTTCCAATTAATCTGCATCACACATAAGGTAATAAAAAAGAAAGGCAATCAGTTTCCCTATAAATTAAGTTTAAGAAATAGTTTCAGAAAATGACAATATAATCCAGATGTACACCCAATTAAACATACCATACAAGAAACAAATGTGAAACATGTACATTTCCATCCTAGTCACGGAATTATGGAACTCAATTCCAGTCATATAATAGCCATTGTAAATCACCTAGCGTTCAAGAGAATACTGAAGACTTAGCTATTCCCCACCTAAATCTACTGAGACAAGAGGCAAATATTAATCTGCTACCGTACTTGAAAGCCATCTTCTAACACTTTTGGATTGTGGATCATATCACTCATCTAGGGACAGAATGGCCTTAACCAATGCTAACAGCACCAAATACGTCTGCAGACATTGTGAGAACGCTCATGCAGCCTTCTTTTTTCCTGCAGTTCGAATATCTAAGCATGAATCTGTGATGAAAAGGGCAAAAAAATGTTTAGTTCCAATTGATTTCTGGAGCTGGGATAATACTGTAAGACAGTGGTTCCCAATCGTTTGACTTCTGTGTATCCCCACTTCATTATTTCTGTAACACGGGGACCCTCACTGAATCATTATTGGAACCAGAGTACCCCCACAGTGAGTCATTACTGGATGCCGGGGATCCCCCCCTAAACACTGTTGATAATTTGAAACGCAAAGCAATACAGAATAAAATAGAGGAACAAGCATTCATCAAACACATACACAAAGGATAACACATTTTATTTAATTTGCAAACAAATATGTCCTCCCATGAATCAATCTGAGGATACTAATTTAAATTTTTGCTGCCAATTTAAAAGTCCTTGACATTGACAATACATTTTAAAATGTTCAATTGTACACTTAGGGCCTAATTATGAGTTTGGTAGTCCCAATGTGGGACTGCCAAACTCGCGGGCAGGACGCCACTGCCATGGCGGTGACGTCCTCCCATAACAATGTTCCCACTGGGTTGACCGGTGGGAACATTGTAATACAAGTTCCCACCGGGCTGCCAAGTGCAGGAACAGTGCTAAAATATTGGTCTTGGCTCCTTTAAAGGAGCTAAGGCCAATACAGTAGCATCCCAGCACCCTCAGAATGCACACTCTCTGCAGTGTAGATAGTGCACATTCTGACGGTGCTAGGCGGGGGTCCATGTGCCCCCCAGCACACTCTTACTGCCAGCCTTTCCATGATGATGCAAATGCCATGGAAAGGCTGGCACTAAGTGGGGTTGTAATAAGCCAGGCAACACTGAGTTCAGTGCCACCCTAGCTGAGTACAACCCTGAAAGCCATCACCACATTGGAATTGTTACTGGTGGAGATGGCAGTCTTTAGGCAGGTCCGCCTGCCAGGGCTGTAATGTGGTGGTCGGACCACCTGGAGTGTGGCGGTCCAACCGTCACCACAAGTGTGGCCATCCTCGGACCACCACATTAGTAATGAGGCCCTAAACAACTTTATTTATATACACTTTAATCTGTTAATATTATTTAATTTTCTAAGCAGTTATGGACCCCTGAGGAGCGTTACTGGACCTCCAGGGGTCCCCACACCACAGTGTGGGAGTCACTGCTATAAGAGAATGTACTGGAAGCATTTCACACACTGTTGGGAGTATATGCTAGGAAAAAGTCTTCTGTCAGACTCTCTTCAGATCTTAAAACATCCTCTTTAAATCGGAGCACATTTCATTACCACCCAATTCAAAATATGGTTGTAAGTTTCTAAGTTTGGGCTTTTATTTGAAAACTAATGTATTCTTCTGGTTGTCTGGTTTTCCAGTCCCCGAGCGAGAAGCCTCACATCCCCGAAATTTCTTAAAGACAAGCCATGGGGTGGGTATTTGGTGTCCAGGAGACATGAACTGGACAGTGTGGGATCTAGCAACCTTAGCATGGTGTTCTCCCAACTTTTTGACTTCCAGCTTCCTGTTTCTGCTGACTTCGATGTTGATGGCTTTAGGGCTCTGCACCCTTTACCACTGCTAACCAGTGCTAAGGTGTTTGTGCTCTTTCCTTTAATCATGGCAATATTGACTTACACCCAATTGGCACATTTTATTTATATGCAAATCTCTAGTAAAGTGCCCCTACATATACCCAGGGCTTGTAAATTAAAAGCCATTAGTGGTCTTGCAGTAGGGATAGTGCTGTCCACTTAAGTAGCCCTTTAAAACATGTCTCAGGTATTCTACTGCAACCTGCTTCTGCACTTTTAAACTGCCACTTTGATCTGGTAAAAATACATTTTTTTGCCAGGCCCAAACCTTCCTATTTAATACATACATGTCACCCCAAGAATAAGCCTTAAAAAGCCCATAGGGCAGGCTTTAGAGTATCTAAAAAGTTGGCTATGTTTTTTAAACTTCAACATGTCCTGGTAGTTAAAAACTCCTAAATTTGTGTTTCACTCCCTGACGAGAACATGGGTTAGCTTATTATATTTAATACGAGATAAGAAGATTGTGTTTGTTGTCTAGAGAATTGTAATTTAGAGAGTTTAATGTCCTAAGCATTTGGTTCCTGCAGTCTGTTTACTGAGTTACATGACTATGTATACCTGGCGGCTCTTTGAGTATTGCTCCCAGATAGTGAAACAAAGGGCTGTAGGTGTTGGCAGCATTTGCCATCTCTAGGGCCATTTCTGGCTTGATGATGGGGAGGGACTGTCACACATGCACATCACAAAGGCTCTACCTGAGCACACTGACAAAGGATTTAACACTAGTCTATGGTGACCCCAAACACTCTGTAACCAGTGCAGGGAGGCAAGAAACTCCAACCACCTCTGGGAACCCCCCAGAACTTCCTCCTGCTACAAAGTGGGCACTAAGTATAAATATTGGACCCTCAGACCCACTCTTCAGTACACTTCTGGACTTGTGGAAGACTCAGAAGGACTGCTGTGCTGCTTTACCAGAAGGATTGCTACTGTGTTGCCCTGCTGTCTGAGGGAAGAACTAGACCTGTATCTTAAACCAGGACCACCAGAGTGACTCTAAGGGCTAGTTGGATGTCCCCCTGAACAGATCCTCAGGGACAGAAGACTACAAACACCTTGAACTCAGCACCTTGACTCTCTCTGCTGTGAGTCATACCCTTCCAAGTGAGTCCTACCTGTTGAGGTGGACCTCAAGGCGCTTTATCAGCCAGGTGTGGTCCCAGCAAAACCATCACAGCATGACACATTACATTGGAACTGCTGCAGGACACAGCTCTGACGTATCACACGTCCCAAGCCCCTTGGTGACGACATCTTCTTCAGAACCAGCCTGTGCGTGATGCATCTTCGAAGCAGGACTTCGCACCACAAGCCCCTTATCAATGGCTTCCTCAAAGATGATGCAGGACTTCGCATCACAACTCTGTAGCTTCCTGGAACAGCTGCTGCATGACATCTCCACACCAAGACTTTGCACCGCCTCTGCTGCATGATAAATTCTCGACGCGGGATCCAGCAACACTCCACAACAAGGATTTAAGGTACTCTTGTACAGGGAGCCTAACTGGGCCATTGTATCTGGCCCATGCTCTTTCGCAATTGGCCTGAACCTTTGACGTTGTCCTGGCCTGGGATGACCAGATAACCTAATTAGTGCTTTGTGCTTCTAGGCACTATTTCACATGAATCTTTAAAATTGCACATCTTCGATTCTACTGATTTGATTTTTGGCATTTTGGGTGTTAAATCATTAATTACATTTTACTCTGTTTTTCTAAATAGGTGTGGGTTTTTTCTTGGTTTTTCAGCATACTACTATTGAATTGCTGTATAAATACTTTACACATTGCAGAGAGTGTTTTGGGGTCTGCTTGTGCTTCACTCTGACAGAGATTGTGGTTTCTGCTTAAGTAGAGTTTCACCCCCCTCCAACCAATAACCCAATTTCCAACAGACAGCAACTCTAGGGTGTAGCTTCATATTGGCATTGCTATAATCAAGTGGAGAGAGTTTGGCTACTGCAAATGTGCTAAACTTAAGATGTCCTTTGTCTTTGAGTCCTGCTTCTGCCAACATGTTAATTTCACTCTTGGTGAGCTTTCTATCAGCCGCCCTCACATCGTCACATTGTATACCGCCTCTGGAAGATGTTGGTTTTGCTTATAGGTTGTGCATCTTCGTTACATAGATTGGCTTGCATTGTGGATTTCAGATTTGTCAGACTAGATTGGTGCAGTGCTAAATTTGGAAAAAGAAAGAAGTGCAAAGATCCTCGCTGTAAGCCCACCACAGCTTGCACCGCCCATTGCCCCTGCAAGCCCAGCCAAAGCCAGTACCAACACAACTACTAACCATCAGCAGTGACAGTTCAGACTATTCTAAGCCCCCGAAACATGAGAATAGCTTGAGGAGCAGGTGTTAGTCTTGTTAAAATGTGTATTTAATTAATAAACAACTGTGGCAGACTGTCATATTTTAAAATTGTATGACCAGCTTCAGAACGCATACATGGGAAGAAATTAGTTTAATCACGAAAAAATAAACGCTGTTTGAAAAAAATCTGTATTTCAATATTAAGCTAGTTTTAAATGCCAGTGTATTGTTCATGTTAATGGAAAAATAGACACCTGAAGACACTGCAAAATTTGAAAGAAAATTAAATAAGCACAGTGTATTTAGTAAGGATGACCAGCTGAGATAAAATAGGTTTATGTCAATAATAGATTATGCTTGATTAATAATTAATGCTTTGGTAACATCTATTTGGTGTCAGGGGGCACTTGCTCCTATGTTGTCAGGCAAATGACTTGTGGAAACTGCTCATTCTTTATACTGATTGTCTATATAGCAACATCACTTGGGTGATGTGCAGAGCAGGAAGCACAGGACGTGCTGATGATATAAAATAGACAAAGAATAAGAGTTGATGATAAGCGAGAAAAATAGTGGCAGAAATAGGGAAATTCACATAGCAATTGCTGACGAGGGAGGGTTTGAATTTGAAAATATTAGGAACTTCAACGTACCAAGCTGATAACTGCCGAACCAAGACAGAAAACAGAAAGGGTAAAGTAGCGCAAGGCATCCATGCCACGTACATTTTTTGTTGATGGCAAATGACTTCAGGTATGATACTCAGTAGCACAGGGGCAATGATTGCCATCATCCACCCTGTTCTCATGGGACACAGTTGTTTTCAGTTGATATGTAAACACGTTAGTCATAGAAGGATGAGTGGTATGGGAGACTCACTTCCCCTCAAGCCCCTGAGGTTTCGGTTAATTTTGTGAGGTTTCCGTTTAGAACTGTCTCTAAAACTGTAGCTGTATAGCCAAAATCTGTGGTGAAACTGACACAGAATGCCCAGTTCACCCCATTATAAAAAAGGGAAGGGAACCCCCCCACCCCCAACCATGTTCCTCTTGGTAACTATTTAGTTACTTGCTGGGCTCAATAAGATACCCTGTGACTGTTTAATAAGAATGAGGTAGAGGTATCAGAAGTTAAATGCCTCTTCCATTTTGAGCCACTAGCCTGCCTTTAGCCTGCATTTAATCTCAGTCTTGGTGTAGTATCAACAGCTGAAGCCTTGACCCGGTTTCCCTTTTCCCAGCCCTGTATACAACCCTTTATTCCTGGCATCATTGCCACATGCTTAAGGTGTTATTGTTGCCAACATCATAGGCTTTTAGCGTTTACACCCTTCAAGTGCAGAAGAGGTCAGGCCTTGGAATACGATGGATGGGAACATAGAAACTAAGTAGTATCTTTCAGTTGTTTGTTCTTGCTTCACTTCCATCACTTCATCGCACAGCATTTGCAATCCTTCAGTTTTGTTAGTCTTACCCTTCTGAGTTCCACACCCCTACTTTTCCAGTGAGCCCTTTCATATACATCTTCCCATTTTATGGCTACCGCTTTCTTTTACTCCCTTACCTCTATGTGCTCTATATCTTGAAGCATGCTGCTGTTCTCCATTACAGCATCACATCTGTGGTATTAGCACCTGTGCTGAATCCATCCTGCTGAATCACTGGGCTATCTCAATCCGTTGATGAGGCCATGGATTCTCTCCTCACCATTAAGCTCTAGGCCTGATTCACGGGAGAACTGGGCATGATCCCAGTATGTCCTCGCTGAGTGAGAGGTATGATGAAAATTCCATCTTTTTATTACATTTCGTGTTTATTGATGTATAGAGCCTCATTCGGTTTCTCTGTCTCAAAGATATCTGAGAAGCCACTTGAGATGGTCCTACGCTGCTATTGGTGCCACTCTGAACCCGTATCCATGGTATGTTTTACCTTCCCTTTTTTCCTGACCGGTTCGAACAGGTGAGTGACTCAACTGGGTAGTTCTCTTTTCCTTTTCATCTCTTCAATAGCATTCCCTGGCTCGGGTATCTGTAGTTCCTATTTTCTCAGTTATGCGCCTTTTATGTAGACACACATCTCTATAGGGAATTTTGTTTGGTGCTCTACCTCCTTGAGCTACACTAGGTTGAAAAGATATACAATATTAGTGAATAAACGAAACAGTCCCAACAACCAGATAAAGGTAAAAATAAATACATTAGATCTCAGGTAAAGAATTCTACCACTTACTGCTACCTTCAGCAATCCATCTCCAGGCCTTTTCCCAAGGTGTTCCATGCACCTGACTGGCGAGACAGCCCCGCCCTGGGCCATGGCAGAATAATGCACCTCACTGGTAAAAGGCCCCTACCAGCCCTCGATCTAGCTGTCAAGTTCTTAGCCTTCCTATGGTGTAGGATCTGCGGTTCCATAGCTCCTCGTCTGGCTGATCTGCAAAACTGTCTCCCTATGGTCACCGTCTCAGTGTTCCCATTTCCATTGGGCCTCACTCTTTCTGGATGTTCCTTTTGCCGGCCTCGGGATCATCCCTCCTTCATCTCTTTACTTGCCACAGCATTCCCCCAGTCTTACTTTTCTTTCTCCTCTGAGGGCCCCACATTAGTCTTTTAGTCTGTGATTTACATCTTACTCTCATCTCTGTGTTTCCTTCCAATCGCTCCTCTTAAGTTTTCTGTCTGATGTAGTCCTTCTTTCTTTTCGTCTGTTGTCATCTGCCTTTTCTTTCTATTCTTGTTTCCCTTATGTTTCCTCTAGGTAACTTAGCATGTGCATTATCATTCTCGCATCTGGTAAATATGCTGTCCCACCTAGACTGGAAGCTCTGCGAAGCGGTGGGCTCAGGCAAGGGGCGGGGGTGGCGCTGCCACCGTAAACTTATCTATGTAAGCCTCCAAGGCTCCCTACCACCTACTGGCACCCAGCCACGGACACCGGGGCAGAGGTGAGAGCACATTGCGGGCCGTGTGACGCTGTGGTGGAGGAGGCCTAGGAGGCGGGGTGAAGCTGTGACCTGTAGTCGAGGGAAGCACCGCAACTATGGAAGCAGAACGTTGTGTCTGTGGGCAATCACCGGCACTGTTCCCACCCCCCTCCCTTCTCATACTGGAAGAGCCTCAAGGAGAGGCGCATGAAGACTATTGCAGTGACGGCGATGAACCGTGTCTCTTGATTCTTCTCGCCTAGGCCCCGGAGCAACCCCTGAGGCTGTCTGTCATTGCCTGAAAGCTGTGGTGAGAGCTGTACTGTATGGGGGTGGGGTGAGACACGGAAGAGGGGACACCCGAGAGATGGGAGATGCTGCCTCATGATCTTGGTGATCCACACCTACGAAGGCGAATCGTGCAGAGGGAACAGCGTTGCCCCCCCTGCTGAGTGCATAGCAACACATTATCAGGCATAGAAAGGAACTTTGCCTCTTACCTTCATTTTTGATGCCCCTCAGACCTCTGGTCCTTTCTCTCAACCAGCTATTGCAGACTGGTGGGGTCAGTCACCTCACCTCACCCCGGGACGATACCGCAGGTCCTCCTTCTTTCTCTACATTCTACCCCAGCGGGGACACAAGGGGCGAGGGACTACCAGCACCATTGAAATTACCTCTGAGTGGGGCTGCCATATTTGCCCAATCATCCCTCCTGTGCTCTTGGTGGCCGTGCTGTGTTCAACCTGCGCAGCACTATGGGCGAGGAGCGAAAGCTGCGTTGGGACTCAGGTGTCAAGTACTCAGCTATCCATTGCTGCTTTGCCACACTGTGCCCTCTGCCCCATCAGGCCCTAGACTTCAGTGATGCCTCCTCTCACTCAACCAGCACAGGACTCCTCATTGGCATAGATTGAAGGTATCGGAGTACTACTGACAGTGCCAGATTTAAATTTGATAGCGACGAGAGGGCCAATTACCGTCTGGCCTACACACAACCAACCCTTGCTACCACCAGGACAGGGAGGTAGGCTCCCTCCTCCCCACCCGACAGTTAGGCCTCAGATCTTGAAGGCTACACCCACACAATAGCCTTGAGATGCCCGGTGGCAAGGTGACGGGCAAATCTTCAGGTAAACCGGTGCAACAGATGCTCTTTTCTGAGGCCCTTCAACTCACGCAACCTGCATCCCCTGCCATAGGACCCAACCTGCCTGTACAGCCACCTAATATGTCCGCCATGGAGCTGCCTACGACCATGGACCGTATACTTTAGGAGATCACTGCAGTAAGTCGCAGGCTTGAGAGAATGGATGCCGTCATAAGTTCGCCATAAGATCGTCAACAGGCAACTGACCCACTTCCTTGAGGAAAACAACATTCTAGACCCATCCCAATCCGGTTTCCGCAGCAACCACAGCACTGAGACTGCCCTCATCACTGCCACCGACGACATCACGACCCTGCTGGACAAAGGCGAAACCGCGGGCCTCATCCTCCTAGACCTCTAGGCCGCCTTCGACACCGTCTGCCACCACACCCTGCGCACACGCCTCCACGACACAGGGATCTGCAACAAAGCCCTGGTCTGGATCAACTCCTTCCTCACCGGCAGATCCCTCATTTCCGAACTGAAGCCACCAAGTCCATCTGCGGCGTACTCCAAGGATCTTCCCTCAGCCGGACCCTCATCGTCTCAAACACCGATGACACCCAGCTGATCCTCTCCCTCATCAGGACCCCGCAACCGCCAAAACCAACCTCCACGAAGGAATGAAGGCCGTCGCCAACTAGATGGAGAACAGTCGCCTGAAACTGAACTCAGGCTAGATGGAGGTCCTCATCCTCGGCTCCACCCCCTCCATCTGGGACGACTCCTGGTGGCCAGCTACACTGGGAGCCACACCAACATCCACCACCCACGCACGCAACCTGGGGTTCATCCTGGACTCATTGCTCTCCATGACCCAGCAAGTCAACACTGTCTCATCATCCTGCTTTAACACCCTCCACATGCTCCACAAGATCTACAGGTGGATTCCCACCGAAGCCAGAAAGACGGTCACCCAGGCCCTCGTCAGCAGCAGTCTGGACTATGGCAACGCTCTCTACGCGGGAACTACGGCCAATCTCCAGAAAAGATTGCAACGCATACAGAACGCCTCCACACGCCTCATCCTCTACATCCCCTGCCACAGCCACATCACAGCCCACCTGAGAGACCTACACTGGCTCCCAGTCAACAAGAGGATCACCTTCAAGCTTTTCACCCTCGCCCACACAGTACTCCACAACGTCGGACCAGCATACCTCAATGAATGACTCACCTTCTACTCCCCGAACCGACAGCTCTGCTCCGCCAACCTCGCCCTCACCACCGTTCTATGCATCCACAGGTCAACAACCGGCGGCAGATCATTCTCCAACCTTGGCGCCAAGACCTGGAACACCCTCCCCATCCACTTACGGCAGCCCAAGGACCTGCTGACCTTAAGGAGACACCTCAAGACCTGGCTGTTCGAGCACTAGCAGCTCCCCCCCTCTGAGCCTTGAGACCCTCGCAGGTGAGTAGCGTGCTTTACAAATGTACTGATTGATTGATTGATAACTTCCTTGACACTGGAGACCAAATCCATGCGCTCAGATATAGCAGGTTTCCAGACCAGAGTAACAGGGCTGAAACACTGTATGGTGACCCTGGAGTCCCACATGCTCACTGTCCAAGACAGAGACCAGGACCTTCTGTATCTTCACAGTAAATTAACAGACCTGGAAGACAGAAGCCGAAGAGATAATGTTTTTTTTTTTTTGATTTCTTGAAAACGAAGAAGGTTCGGGCATTTAGACCTTCCTCAGGTCAGTCTATCGAAAATTGACTGCACTAACCTTTGACCCACCACTGGAATTTCCACGGGGGCACCGGCTGGGCCCGGGACTTCAAGATTGAGCCTCCAGACCCCGCCCGATCATCGCTTGCCTTCTGAGACACGGGCAGGCCCGCCAACTTCTCCAGGCAGCCTGAGCACATGGACCCTTTTGGGTCAGAAGGCTATGACATTCGCACAACGGCTGACTACTCAAAGGACACCAATGATCGGCGGAAAGCGTACTTGTTTCTCAGAGCCCTCCTATGCCAACTGGAGATGAAATACAGCCTTTTTGATCCAGCGAGAATGTGGGTCACCAAAAATGGAGTATCCAAAGACTTTTATGATCCTGAGGATCTGCACCAACCCATGGACACAGCAACCTCAGCTCAGCCACAAGGGCTGCCCTAGGACGGCCATGATACACCACCCCCAACATCTGACCAAGGAGGGGCAGATCTACGTGACCCTGATCACCCTCTCAGAGGTAGAGATATAGAGAGACTTGCGAGGACAAACAACAACAGGGGCCATTGTTACAAGCAGTGGTGCTTCACACCCAACTCTCAGAAAGGGACAAATCTCATTCTCCTTTAAAACCAGCCCCAATCCTTATTTGACATTGCAGCTGCGCTGTGAGATGATCAGGGACCCGGAGTTCAGTCGAGAGCCCAGGAAGACTAGTACTGAATCGGCGGACAGATGAGTATCTGCCCAAATGTTGTTGTTGTTGATATTATTGTTAATGTTATACTGCTATTATGTTGTGATATCCTTGTTTATACGCCAAGAGTGCACTAATCGGATCTCGATTGAACCTTACTTACAAATGTTATACATATTCACACTTGTAGTGTATACTACTGCTTGCTGCTTAATGCATGACATTGTTTTGCCTTCATAGCCTATAGGTCTACAATCGCCCCTACTCAATACTCCAACGCCCTCCCCCCAAAGCCTTCACAGAGGAGGTTACTGCCCAAATGGACAATTCGGCCTCATAGTTAGTTAGCAGTTGAACTATGGGAGGTACATTGCATCCCAGCTACAAAGCAGCAATACGTGTGAGCGATTGACCCTTTGGCATGACATGACACAACAAAGGGACTATGGACGTACTGAAAACCACCATTCAGTGTGCTAAGAGGAGCACAGCTCTATGCAATGACACATCTTCACAGTAACATTGACAGTTAACACTTGTGACAGTCCAATGAAGCCTGAACTCCCCCATCCCTCCCCGGCAAATCATGTCCTGCCTCCACTGTGTGGTGCATGGACGCTCCTACTACTCCAGGCCAATGGGTGATATCCTGTACACGGGACCACTGTTGTTTCTTTCCCTCTCCTGCCCCCTTTCCCCTCTCTCCCGCCCTCCCCTTCCATATCCCTTACTCCTCATGCCCGTTAGGGGGAGACTGGCTGGGATGACGGCCTACCCCTCTCTCTCTCTCTCTCTCGACGGACCACTACTCTCTCTTCTTCCTCCTTCCATCCCTTCACAGCATATTACCCTCCAAAGGCAACTTCAGTGCGCTCTTCACATGACAGCGGGTGAGTAGCACCCCGCCGGCCAGCTGGGGCCCATTTAGCTGAGTATAAGGCCCCCACAGGTTAGGACCCACAGTCCACAGATCTGACCCCTAGGGGCTTTGCTTCCTAGCTCCCCTTGACAATTCACAGCTACTTTCTTCTTTCTTTTAATCTTCCTTCTTTTACTCTCTTCTTCCACTACCTTTTCTTCTTTCTTTCTTCCTCCCTTCATCTCTATCTCATCCACCCCACCTTTCTTCTCCCCTCCTTAATCCTCTCCACCCTTTCTTCTATCACTTCCCCCCTGCCCCCCTCTTACTGCAGGGGGCTGCCTGGCATCCACCAGCTTCCCCTCCCCTAATCCATTAAGCTAAAATTTGCTATGCTCAGCGAGAAGTCCCTCCTCCCTCCCTACCTGCACAGTTTTCTTCAGTACCATAACCCTCCCCCCCACACTCTTTCCATTTGCCAGCATGTCGGGAACTACTCCCCACACGACCCAACCACTACAGATTCTCTCCTGGAACGTGAATGGTTGACGAACTTCGTAAAACAGAAAAAATACTGTCCTCTCTCCAATCAAAGAGGGCTGACATAGCTCTTCTTCAAAAGACACATCTTGATAGCGTGGAAGCCAGTAAACTACACCGAGATCGGGTGGGAAGGGTGCTTTTTTGCTGCTGCCCTACACAACAGGAGGCAGGCGGTGGAACCCCATGAAAATGTGGGGTAGCGATATTGCTCTGCAAAACCCTACCCATCACGGCCATTAAAACATGGGACGACCCGAAGGGGTGATACGTGTTAACCAAACTAAAAGTGGGAGACTCCTCTCTTTGTGTGGATTCTGTGTATGAGCCAATCGGTTCTAAGCGACCTTTCTTCTTACAACTAAACAGCCTTGTGACCGAAATGGGGACAACTGGCTATTTTATAGTGGGATACTGGAATCTGGCCCGTGATGCAATATTGGATAGGACAGGTCCCCTAGATGTGGGTAATAATCATGACAAAGCTCTCCTAATGGATGTATTGACCAGATGCTGGACTAGTGGACTATTGGAGGCTCACCCATCCTACAGACAAGGAATACACCTTCCTATCACCCGTTCACTGCATCCAATCTTGGTTGGACTACTTTATGGTGTCACATACCATGGTGGCCCAACTACAAGACGCTCGCATACTGGACAGCGGTCTCTCCAACCACTCTCCGATCCAGATGTCGATCCAAACGGGTCTAATGTCCCCTGGCCCTAAACCCTGGCATTTCGCTGTACACTGCTACCGATCCCCCTGGGTAAGGTACAGTTGCAGGCCCACATGTCCACATACATGTCTGATAACGCCGGTACGGTTGCCTCCAAAAGGATCCTCTGGACGGCAGCGAAAGCGAGCCTGATACATGATGCAGCACTGGCCAACAGAGATAGGACGGCCCGTCAGAGGACCCTCAAGGATGGCATACAGCGTCTTGCGAGGCTATACACTGCCCAGCCATCCTCCAATGGGGAGATACTTACACACCCACAGGACATCGTTAAAAAAAATGGTGACCTTTTATCAACATCTTTACACCCCGGAATCGGTGGCTGACGCTGCTCAAAGAGAGACCTTCCTCACTGACGCTAACCTACCTTGCCTCTCGGCTACAGGTCGAGCCCTCCTGGACTGTGAAATAAGCAGAGCAGAAATAGTACAAGCCATTTTGGATCTTCCCTTTCACAAATCACTGGGCAAGGACAGCTTTCCTGCAGAATTTTATAAATAGGCCGGTGGAAAAGTGGTTAGCGCTGTCCATGAGGCACTAGGAGAGGAGTGTTGGGAAGGTTCTCTAGGAGCAATATCTAATAGAGCTACAACAGCTGTTATTCCCAAACCAGACAGGAACCCTCTACTTTGCAGCAGTTATTGACCCACATCTCTCCTAAATGGAGAGATAAAAATATTGGCGAGTATCTTGGCGGCGCACTTGCGTAAATGTCATACCATCCTTGATCCACCACACTCAAGTGGGGTTTGTACTGGGACATACCTCCAGAAATCACATGCGCACTCTCTGCCATACACTGTGCGAGGCCAAGAATATACCGGAAGAGGTTCTATCCCTACCCCTAGACGCTGAGAAGGCGTTTGACCGTATCGAATGGCCCTGCCTGTTTGCCACCCTGACAAAATTCGGTCTGGGAGAACAATTCATCTCCAAAGTCTGTTTGCTATACAACCACCCCATGGTGCAGGTCAACTTCAGGGGCTTTCTATCAGACCCATTCCCCATTAGTAGGGGAATGCAGCAGGGTTGTCCTCTATCGCCACTCTTGTCTCTATTGGGAATGGAACCCCTTGCGGCTACTATCCGCCACTCTCAACAGATCATAGTATTACCCTTGGCGGGCGGGACCTCGAAAATATACCTTTACGCCGATGACATTTTTCTAACACTAACTGATTTGACGAGATCACTGCCGGCTTACTGGCAACCACAGAGGGTTTCGCGATCCTTTCTGGATACCGGGTGAACTGGGACAAGAGCGAAGCGATGCCTCTCTCGCTGATGACAACTAGAGCCCCGATCCATGGCCTCCCGTTCCGTTGGACCCTAAATCACCTCAACTATCTGGGAATCTTTGTTAACCGGGGTCTGGAGCGCATGATTGCAGACAACCTGGACCGTCTTGTGGCTCGTATGGAAGTGGACTTTGCCAAATGGTCAATCCTGGGCCTCTCCATGTGGGGCAGAGTACAGGCGGTGAGAATGGTCACACTCCTGCGATTTTCATATGTTCTTGGCATGCTTCCCCTCCAGGTGCACCTTTCAACACTTCGGCTGATTGACGCAACGTTGAGGGCCTTTGTATGGGATTCCACATGCCCCCGACTGATGCCGTCAAAAATAATTGCGCACCACCACTCTGGGGGTGTAGGATTCCCCTCAGTGGAGCATTACTTCCTTGCCCTTCAGCTGTCCCAACTGACATATATGCTACCTGGAACTCTGGATCCGCCGCAATGGGTGACCACTGAGAAGCTCCTGCTGGCCCGTTGTGGCGGACTTGGAGGCCTGTATTGTGCAAGCCCCTTGCAGACCAACTCAGCTAACCCGATCCTCATGGCGATGCGCGCGGCATGGCGTAGGGCCCACCATTTCCTAGGTACACATCCTTCACACGTCCAGGACCCCATATGGGGTAATGACAGTCTAAAGATAGGGGGAACTGCCCTTAGGTGTCCGCAATGGAGCCTAGCTGGTACTAATTGCGTAGCCCAAGTCATAGACGAGGGACTGCCCTAATCATTTGACAAACTAAGAGAGGAGTACAATATATATCACAGACAAGAATGGCGTTATTTGCAACTTAATCACTGTCTTCAATGCTCTATGGGAGCCACCCCAAGGGAGATCAAGGACTTACCTATTGTTGCCTACCTGCAAACCTGGGGCCGCCACAAAGGCGTAATGGCAGGCCTCTACGATGTGTTAGTGAGCCATCTTTACTCACAGCCCCTCCTTGAAACGCTGCAATGTAAATGGTAGACTCGACTAGAGAGAGATTACATCATGGTGGACTGGTCCAACCATCTGGACGTCCTTGATAGAGGCACTCGAGAAGCCCGACTGAAGTTCTGTCTCTTAAAGGTCATACACGACTGCATAGGGCAGGCCTTCTGCCGCATGCGAACTGCTGGCAACGTTCGGAGACTAGATGGGATCTACTTCACATCCTTTGTGAATGCTATAATTCCCGAACTCCCCCTCGCTCATACTCATACATGACACAGGACCCCTCCCTACCCTATCGCGTTCGCAACAGAGATTACTACATACGGCGCTTGCAACAGTAAAAATTAGCATTCTTAGACACTGGAGGTCAAGTACCGCCCCTACCCATGCAGAGTGCATGACTGCTATGATCCAAATAGCTGCACATGAACGGGTCATTTACAATCTGCAGGACCAAGCGCCCCTATTCAATAAAGTCTGGTCCTCATTTCTAGCAGGATCGTCACAGCCATAACTTTTCCACCACTGTCCGGTCCCCCTCTCCACCCCTCCCAACCACTACCACTGCTGGTAGGACGCCGGCGTCCTCCCCCCCTCACTCCCTAGCCTATATCTTCTCTTGTACCACCTATTATCCCCGAGAATCCAACAAAACCATCTTAAACTGTAATCCTAAGTACCCGTTTACCCCATGCGCCACGCTGCAGAATCACAGTTTATCATTCATAGTCTCGTCACGCCCCATATTCTCTAACCTATGACTGTGTTCATCTCTTTATCTCTCATCTGCCCACTGGCCATGTCCCTCTCCTTCAATTCCCTCCCTTCCTCTCTTTTCTTTCCTCTCTCCCTCTCCCCATCCTTTCCAAAATCTATCAAGTACTATCCATATGCCGAGTGCCGAACTCCCTGCCCTGTCAACCAGGGAGCATACCCTAACGGTGCGCTTTGATTTGGGCCTTCATAACCTCCCTCACATAACTGCTCGGGGGCAAGCATCAAGCATCAAGCACTTATGATGGCAGAAATCCCACCCGACCCACACTCAGCCTACTAGCAGGCGACAACGTAGCTATCCATCTTGACTACTCTCCTTACTATCATGTAGGACAGCAATGCGTCAGGACCAGCCAAACTGCTTACACCCGATAGTTTTCAAGACGTTCAAGACGTACAATGTGCTATATCTCACGATGATACCCACTCTCAATAGTTTATAATTATATATCCTTCAGACTACTCGGACTACTTGGATTACTCTGACTACTCTGACCACTCTGATTACTCTGATCACTCTGACTACTCTGGCTACCCTGACTATCACAACACAGAGTCACAGTGCCACCAATCTTACCCCCTCTCCCTCACTTAAATCTCCCCTCCCTCCTCCCCACCTCCCCAGTCTCCCCCCTCTTTTTTTTCTTTTCCTTATCTTTTTTCTTCCAAGCATTATCCTTTCCACATTGGTTTGAATAGTAATAACTTTACAAATATCTCCATCACAGTTGTAACCATTGTGGTGTGACTTATCCCCTAATATAGGCTGTTCAGACTGTTACTTGACTTATAATAAAGAATTGCAATAAAAAAATACAATAGCTAGAAATAAATCATGGAGATGCATTCCTGAATACTTTACAGAGAGGGAGTTCTGATTAAAAAGCTAAGTTTTTAGAAGTCTCTGAAAAATTGCCCAACATGATTCCACAAGCAGGAATTGTGGGAGCACACCAAGCTTTGTGGCAAAAACACATTGTAACTGTTCCAACTTTAGGAACTCATACAAGGAATAGGCAAGTGGCATACCGTCTGAATTTGACTGCATAAAAATAAATTAGGCCTGGGCAGAACTCGTGGAGTTTCGTTCCAAGGATTCCACGGAATTACTAAAAAGCTCTGTGAGATTTCACAGAACTCCGTGATGGCTATTTTGTTTTACCTTCTTTTTCTTCTGTTGTGTGCATGGTGCTCGGCCTACTTTTTAATCTCATTCAATCTGTTCCAGTTCTCCCCATATCCCACACATCCACCCCTCATTTACTTATTTTTCATCAGTGTGTGTACTTTAATTTCTTGTTTTTTTAAAACTTTTTCATAACTTTTTGAACTTTTTAGTTTTCCCTTTCCTTCCTTGTGATCTACGTTCTATTTCTTCCTTTCTTCTGTGTGTTTTGGTCTTTGAGCTTTTTTTCACCCGACCCCATGGCAGAGCAGCAGCAAGCACCGGCACCACCAGCCGTACACCCTGTGGGCGCCAGCACTGCTCAGGGATGCTGCCCTGCCCTATTTTTACAGAGGCAGAGGTGACCAAGCTGTTTTTTTGTTAGGTTCAGCTCCACCCCCTCCAGGCTGGCAGCAGGCCTGGAAAAGAATATGCCCTGTAGGTGCTTGGTATGATGTAGTGGAGAGTGCGGCAAGGCGTGCTCCACAGCACAGTAGTGCGCACAACATAACAGCTGACCACTGCTAGTTTTACATAATTGACCATGAACAGGACCTGCTCAACCTGTTAGGTGTCGGGGTTGTGGGATTTGGTGAGTAGTAATTATTTTTTGTTTTAAAAAAATTCATTTTTTTTGGAAACAATAGCATGCTACTTACACTCAGTCATGAGTTAAGTTTGCGTTGTGATCCAGCTTGACCTAGCCAAGTACTCAACACTACCTATTCGGCGCTCACTTGGGCTAATTATTTAGGAACTAAGATAGTACTATTTCGGGGTATCAAGGAGTTAGCATTCTCCTAGCCTCTTTATGAAGTTCATACAGTCCCAATCTCCCAGTGATGTATAGAATTCATTAAAAACGGAAACTGAGTTGGCACCTCAAAGGACGTGGAGAAGTAGAGATCATTTTGTTGCAAAGCATTAGTAGTTCAAAATATAGTTTAGGTTTAGGAAATTAGGAATAGGGTTTAGGTTTAGGAAATTAGGAATAGGGCGGATATATGATCTACAAAAGTACAATGCTGCTGCGTCTGCCTGCCAAAATATTTTTTTTAGAGATTCACTAACCTCTTTTTACCTTCTTTATTTCCTAAATCAGCACCCAGCCCAGGGGCAGGGGCATCACAGAAGTGAAAATACAGGGGGTCTGCCACCGCCAGGGCTGCAGCAGGTAGCTCCACCACCACCAGTGCCTCATACGCAGCAGACGTTTCTGCTGGCCCAAGTAAGTACTGTTATTATTATTTCTAAGTAACATTTACCTCTCCCCACTGGTAAAATAATTTTGCCTTGTGCATTTTTTGTACTGTCTCCTTTTGTTTCCAACTTCTCTATCTATTGTCTGTTAAATTCTTGTTATCCCTGCATTATCTCATTTTCAATATCTCCTGTTTCTGTAGTTGACTTCCTTCTTTCTGTAGCTTTCTTCTGCTCTTTTAGTAAGCTGTCCCTCTCCCCTCATAAGTCTTGTGGTACTTTAAGAATAAGAGAGCATATTTTTGGTACTGTGAATATTGCAGGCCAAAGTAAGTAATTACATATTCACCACACAATTGCTGAGAAGGCTTTTTTGCTCATGCTGAAATAGTCATAACGAGAGAGTGGCCATGTTCATGGACTCTCCCCCCCCCCCAGTGTTGTGTTATCATTAACTTATACAGTGTACCAGCAGTTCTCATGAAAGTGCAGCATGGCAGGACTAAGATCCAATTACATTTCACAACCAAGATCATATGTCTCTCATTGACCATTTCACTCCTTCATTGCGCTTCAATGACTCATAATAGCTCTGTCCCTCCATTACAAGAAAAAAGTTTTAGGATGGTTTGACAACCTGGCTTTTCTAACATGTAAATAACAAACCTCCCAAAGTTATAATTTCAATAGAAGATACTGCTAACCAAATTCTAGTGTGGTATTGCTGTTGTACTTTGCTCAAAAAAATTATAATACTTACTTAGGGGGTGAATCTGGCATCTAAAATGTATTTTAAAAAAATTATAGTCACACAGACCAGCAGTGTCAGGGCCAGCAGCAGTACCAGTGCAATGGGGAGGCCCAGGAGGCTGGATGGGAGGAGTCCTAGCAGTGGCAGGGACGAGTGGTGCTGATAAGTCATATTGTTTGCTTACTGACAAATTAAGTATATTGTATTTATTAAGTGGGGTAAATATCTAACCTATCATCACCTCCCTGCCAATGGCATTTTGCCACCCATGACTTAGCTTCAGAATGGTTCAATTCTGCACTGCAGTGTTAGCTGTGCAATGTGCATCTGCTTCTTTCAATGCCGCATTACAAAGTTTTTTAGTGCATTTACAAACTGAAGAAGGTGTGTTTCCCAGTGCCCACTCAGTCACCTCAGACTTGTACTCACTCCATTGTTCTTTCTTAAGTTCCAACCCAGCCAACCTAAAAACTGAGAAATCCATTCTTAGGATGTGCGACAATTTTATGTGAAAAATATATGATACACTGTTCCAAGTAGAAAGAAAGGAACACAGGGGGGGGGTCCTAAAATTTAGGAGCAAAAAACCTCACACATCCATGAGGATGTCATGCTTCATCATCGGTACAGCTCCTCGTCAGACCGGCACTGCAATGTCTGACGGGCACCACCCCAAATGGGGGGGCTCTTTGCCGGAGATCTTTTACAATGATGGTGCCGTGACCCCAGGAATGAGTAGGCAAAAAAGGAGATCAAAACAGGAAATAGTTAAAATTGGCTCTCAAAACCTCCAACGGGTAAACGATTTATTAGACCAGGTGGAAGGTAGGGACCAAGATTAAAAAATATATATATAGTCAAGCGAGTGAAACAGAGATAATGGTCAATCACTCTATATCAGAAGGAATAAATGGGAGGGAGGTTGGACAGTTTCTAAACCAGCCCTTTCATGGGTCAACATGTTTTGCATCCTGGTGGCCCATACGGGTCCAGTGATGCTTCGTCAGTACCTAGATGACTACGTGTATCTCCTAATCATAAAGGCCAAGTGTGCCTTCTTAATCGAGGTATATAGGTTACTCTTAACCAGAGAGTTTCGGGAAAAATAACCAGTCACTTACATCAGTAGGGAACCAGTCATTCCTAACTGTCGCCCTGTAAATGAAATTGCATGAGTTAGTCATCTAACGGAGCGAATTAAAAAACCAAATACTGAGAAGTGGTGAAAACGTGAACTCGTGCTACACAGTGTGAGTGTTGACTAGTGGGAAAGTGCGTGCACTTATACACAGTCAAAGCTTACCACCCCCATTAAGGGAGTGCGCTCCCTAGGACCACGTGGACCAATGGTCAGGCGCAAGTTAAGTCTGAAGAAAGAAGTACAAAGAAGTTAACATGAAAGAGAACAACAATTAGTTGTCACAAGCGAGTCAAGTTCATAAGTCAGATTTTCACAAAACAATGGAGGTGTAAACCAACTGAGTTCATATGATCAGTGTATGTCAATAGTCTGAATTAAACAAATAAGTTGATACCTAGATATTGTTATATGTATATAGATCAAAACATAATAGGGTTGAAAGTCCAATACTTCTGTAAGATTGCAACTGGGGCCTGCTGGTAGAATTACATACTCGCATCTCACTAAATGTGCAAGAAGCTAAAGGTCAGGCAAGATATAATCGAAGACGGCTGTGCCGGAAATACGGCACCGTAACTTCAAAAGAAAATTATAGAGCCGAGAAGTTGAGGCGGCCCGGGTCACACAATATTGGACACGCAGCCCTCACAAAAGCAGAAAGCAGGGAAGGAGGCACTTACTTTGAAATGCTGCTGTGACCGTCAGGGAACCTACCCGGGTCCGTGGATCCTGCATGGTAAACGGAACCCGGGGAATTGCGAAGATATCCCATTCGACCCGGATACCGGTGGGAAGTATTTCCGGTGATAGTGTGGTCACGTGGTTATGCGTGACTCACACGTCGGTCGAGGGTCATAAAAATAGACAAAGGTATCTGTATTAAGGAACCCAAAGGGGGGGCATAAAAATAAAAGAGGGGTTCAATTCCGCCGAGTCCTCTACGGAGGATAGAGTTGAGTTGAGACTTCAAAAGACAATTATTGTCATGTCAATCTAGAGGGGCTGAATTGGCCTGAACTATTGGACTCTAGATAGAAAAAAACGGATGTTAAATACAGGCTTCAATAAGAATTGGGGTCATACAATGTGAAAAAGTAAGAAAGAAAAACAATAAGTATGTGAGGAACATGAATGTGAAGGACATATAGAAATAATTATGCCCGCTACTGATATGAGTCAAGTTAATTGGTTAGACTCGTCCAAGGGATATTGTCATTTAATCCCTTGGTATGGGTGCGTAGTTTAACCACCCACCGTTGCCCTAACTTAAAAAGGGAGCTAGTAGTCTTGCGTGAGTTATTTTGGAGGACAACCCACCACATGTCATATGGGCTATGTCCAATCTCTAGGAAATGAAGGGACAATTTGGTTGTGGCACGACCACATCTAATGTTGCTGCGGTGTTCAGTGATTCTGAGTTTCACTGCTCGTGTGGTCGTTCCTATGTACTGTAGACCACATGGGCACGTGATCATATATACACAGTTCCGAGTATTGCAGTTGGTGTGCTTGACCAGTTGCCAATAAGTTCAAAATTGATGATTTTTAACTGTTTGGTGAGGGCGCAAAAATTACAATTGCCACATGGAAATTGACCAGTCACGGGGGAATACCCCAGAGTGATTGTTGTCGGGGTGGTGCAGAGACTGGCCGGGGTCTAGTGAGGACTAATAGGTCCTTGATACTTGTGGTACGTTTAAAGGCGAAAAGGGGTTTTGGGATCTGTTTTCCTCCACTACATAGGATAGCCCATCTCTTATTCACTACTTTTTTGATGGAATTGGAGAGAGGGGTGAAAGTGGACACACAGGTAAGTTTAGTGTCTGTAGTGTGTGGAGTATTGGATAGCAAGATGTCTCTACTACAGGAATTGGCCCGCTTGTATGATGCCTTTACCACGGGGTATGGATACTGGCGATTGTCAAGTTTATTGGACAGGTCATTAACTTGGGAATTGAACATGTGCATGGTGCTGCAATTACGCCAGAGTCGCAGGAACTGGCCATAGGGTAAATTATCTCTTAGTGCCTTAGGGTGATGGCTCTCATACAGTAGAAGACTGTTACGGTCAGTGGTTTTGTGGTAAGTATGCGTGTACAGTTTTCCATTCAATACAGATCATAAGGTCCAAAAAGGGTATCTGGGTGTCAGAGACGGAGGATGTATATTTCAGAAATGGATTCAGTGTGTTGATCCACGTAATATACAATTTCACCTCTGCGGGGGTGCCATGACATACGATCAAGATGTCGTCGATGTATCTACGCCACAGTTTGATGTTAGTTTGAAAAGGATTTGTATTTGACAGTATGAACCGTGATTCAAAGTTGAACATATAGAGACAAGCAAGACTGGGGGCAAAGGTACTGCCCATCGATGTCCCGCGAGTCTGATGAAATAGGAGATCCTCGAATTGGAAGACATTTTCTTTCAGCGCAAGGGCAGCACAGTGCATGATGAAGTGCACTGGAGTAGTGAGTGGTTGATCGACAGACAGGAGGGCAGTCTCCACTACTTGTAAAGTGGCCTCTTGCGGGATGTTGGTATACAAAGCTTCAACATCCAGAGTGATTAGAGCATGAACCTGGACAGTCGAATTGATAGTCTTTATCAGGTTAAGAACATCTTTAGTGTCTTTTAGGTAGGTTGTGGACGTCTGGACAATAGGTTGTAAAAACTGGTCACAGAAGGTAGATAGAGGTTCAAGGATGGAACCTATACCAGAGACTATCGGGCGGCCTGGTGGAGGTACCTTGCCCTTGTGAATCTTGGGGAGGCAGTAAAAGTAGGGGGTGCGTGGGTTTTGAGTGTCCAGGAATTCTGCCTCTTTTCGCGAAATCCATAAGTTCCCTACAGCCTCCTCTATCATCCCACGGATTTCCGTTTGAAGTCTCTCAATTTTATGGGAAATGATTTATATATATATATATATAGTTCATGGCCTCAGAGACAGATTTACGCCTGTTAAAATTTTTCCTTTTGTCATTTGTCAACTACAGTGACTGACTAAGCAAAAGCTTAGCACATGACGATCAGTGACACCCCACTATTCTATATCAAAAGCAAGCTTTTACCTAGTTTAATCCTTCTAACTTACCTTGCAGTAGAGTAACTTTCCTTACTGCAAACTGAAGGTATTTTTGAAAATAATTTGTGGTGGAAGGTGAGGCTAGGGAGTACAGAGGGAATAAGTGCCTGATTTAGAGTTTGGCATATAGAATACAGTGCAACGAACATGCCAAATAAAATATATATCCCATTCCCTTCCCTATACTGCAGCGCATTGTTTTTTCCACTGTCTATTCACAGCAGACAGAATATTTGTATTATATGCAACGTGTGTGACATATTATTATTATTATTATTCATCCGCCCTTTTGGAGCCAGGGTAGAAAGGCAGTTAGAGAAAAGAAGGGCCAAAGAACACCTGATCTCCAACCTCGCACAAGATCCACCTCCCATCACCAACGACCCCAACACCGCAGCCCTCAACCTCACACGATGGCTAGAAACTTGTGCAGACTCCCTCACCCCTTTGAAAACAAACAACAACACCCGCACCATCAACACCTCCCCCTGGTTCACCACAGAACTTCAGTCTTCCAAACCAGAATGCCGAAAAATTGAGAAAGCCTTGTGCCAAGAACCCTCAATGAGCAACTTCTCCGTCCTCAAAACAGCCATGCGCAAACACCACCAACTCATCCGGACCACCAAACAGTCCTTCTACAAGGAACGCATAGACAACAACACACACAACAGCAAAGAACTCTTTGCCATCATCAAAGAACTCACCAAACCCAAAACCTGCACCATCGACCCTCCACACTCCCAAGACCTCTGCAACTCCCTCTCCAACTACTTCCACCACAAAATCGCAGACATACACGACAGCTTCACATCATCAGCACCCACCATCACCACCACCGATACAACCAAAACCACAACACCCTGCTGCATCAATCTACTGAACACCTGGACCCCCACCAACTACGAAGAAATTGGCAAAACCATGAACTCCATCCACTCAGGCTCCCCAACAGACCCTTTCCCCCACTACATTTTCAACAAGGCCAGCCAAATTATCGCTCCCCAGCTCCGTGCCCTCATCAACAGTTCCTTCGACACCCGCAACCTTCTCAGATATTTGGAAGCACGCCGAAGTCAACGCTTTTCTCAAAAAACCCAAAGCAGACCCTGAAGACCTCACGAACTACCGACCCATTTCTCTTCTCCCCTTCCCCACAAAGGTTGCTGGGAAGATAGTAAACGTACAACTGTCTCGCTTCCTAGAAGAGAACAACATACTCGATGCCTGCCAGTCTGGATTCCGCAAGAACCACAGCACGGAGACCGCCCTCATCGCTTGCACAGACAACATCAGGACCAGAGTGGACAAGGGCAAGACCGTCTCCCTCATCCTCCTAGACCTCTCTGCAGCTTTTGACACTGTATGCCACCAAACCCTCCACGCACGCCTTTTCGATGCCGGAATTCGCCACAAGCCCCTGGACTGGCTCACCTCCTTCCTCTCCGAAAGAACCCAAATAGTTTGCCACCCTCCTTTCCGATCTACAGCCACCAAGATCATCTGTGGGGTCCCCCAAGGATCCTCCCTCAGCCCCACCCTCTTCAACATCTACATGCCTCCTCTTGCTAACATCCTCTGCCCCCACGGCATCACCATCATTTCATATGCTGAAAACACCCAGCTCATCATCTCCCTCACTAGGAACCCAGCCACTGCCAGGAAGAACCTGCACGCCGGACTCCTCGACCACCCACACACGCAACCTTGGCATCATACTGGACTCGTCTCTCTCCATGACCCATCAAATCAACGCCATATCATCCTTCTGCTTCAACACCCTTCCCATGCTACGCAAGACTTTCAAATGGATCCCTTTAGAAACAAGAAAAACTGTCACCCACACCCTCATAAGCAGCAGACTGGACTACGGCAATGCCCTCTATGCAGGGACCACAGCCAAGCTTCAAAGAAAACTCCAGCGAATCCAGAACGCAGCCGCACGTCTCATCCTCAACCTCCCTCACCACAAACACATATCCACCCACCTCAGATCCCTACACTGGCTGGCCATCAACAAAAGGATCATTTTCAAAATCATTGTCCACGCTCACAAAGCCTTCCACGACACTGGACAGGCCTACCTCAACGAACGAGTCAACTTCCACATACCAACTCGGCAGCTCCGCTCCCCTCCACTGACCTCGCCTTCGCTACAGTCCCCCGCATCCAATGCACCACCTCGGGCGGCAGATCCTTCTCCCACCTCACCGCCAAGACCTGGAACTCCCACCCCACCAAACTATGCAAGACCCAGGACCTCCTTACCTTCAGAAAGCACCTAAAAACATGGCTTTTCAAGCAGTAACCGCCCCGCGCCTTGAGACCCTACCTGGTGAGTAGTGCGCTTAAGAAATTATTTGATTGATTGATTGATTGATTGAAATGTGCTGCATATATGAGAAGTCATTTTTCTTTTAACACTCAAAGTGTCTGTTTAGTTTTTTTTACTATGAAATAATTTAAAAGAAATAAAATCACTTTTATTCTGGTGGTATTGGCACTCTCACTTAATTCTTTGCAGTCAGTGCTTTCTGTGATGCATATGTGGGAAAAACTTGGACTGTGGCTAATCACAAACATTTCAATGGTTCTAGAGGATCAGCAATGTTCTGCTACCGTGCATTATATAAACAAGCATTTGCACTGAGCATTATTTACAATTTGTGTTACTTGTTTTGTCTTTCTTGATATAGCTACTCCTGCTGGTCCACAATCACATCAGGAACTTCCCATCTGCAGCGCCACCAGATGGAGGCCTTCCAGGGCGAATATCACCGATTGGTGGCTCTGGAGGAGTAGGAAGCAGTTGCCTCTAGTACCTCCAGCCAGCCACCAGCACCTCCATTCCGGTCACACCATTGCCAGTGCCACCAGCAGCTGGGTTCCACCACTGCTGCCCCCTCTCATCATCATCATCATCCACAGACCGCCTCTTCCGACCTGTCCTGCTGGAGCTGCTCTACCCAGAGGTGTCAAATCTCCACAGCCGGCTCAATGCCCTCTGAGACTTCTTCCAATTTATTTTCTTTGGTGGGAGGGACTTTTTTTGGGTATGAAGAGGGTGGGAATTGGGAGGGGCACTTGGGGCAAGGACATTTGGTTTTAGACTATGTTAGACATTATGGAGATTTATTTATTGGTTTAGGGGAGTGGTGGGTCTTTTCTGGGTGGGGTGGTCGGTTTTATTTGTAAAGAAAATAAATGGGTAGGTTATTCATATGATGGCAATCTCTCTGGTGTCTTTGCACTGCTTTAAGAGCAGCCCTTTTTTTAATTGACAGAAAGCTGCCCTCTGAACAGTTATATACTGTACATCAGTGGTCTCCAAACTGTTTAATGCTGCACCCCCCAGTTGAAAAATAAAAATCATTGGGGCCCCCCTCAGAATATTTTGTAAATATGGCAATGTTTAAATATGTCTAGAAGTATTCAAACATTGCAGTTAAGCACTGTTACCTTTTTTAAAATGCAGTAGCATGTTTCTGCTTAAAACAAAACACTGTTATCTGTGTAATGCTTCTTTTGGCCAGAGTCTGGCGCCCCCGCCCTGGGATCACTTGAGGCCCCCCTATGGGGGCCCGCCCCCCTGTTTGAAGACCCCTGCTGTACATCGACCTTTCCCCCATAGACTTTCCCTAGCTGATTCTGAAGTCCCTTGCTATATTTGATAGGTTACTTACATTACTTATACCCAAACAATATCATGCTACCAGAGTGGGATCAATACAGCAATACAATACAATGGTTAGCCTTTCTGCTTGAGGATGTTACATTTTACCTCTTTTGCAGCACCTAGGTACTTATGAAAGTTTATACCAGTTAGTTACACCCTTGTCCGACTACACTATATAACTTTATTTATCTATAGGTGGGTATACCTCTGCCTATTGCCTACAACATACATAAAAAAGCTTAATCTTCAGTAGAAGTCACCAACTAAACTAGTTCATAGCACCTATTAGTTCTCTTACCTGAATAGATCACTCTTCCAGAACTTTATTGCAGAGTCTCTCAAGGTGCCTTCTTATTGGTGGTGCTAATAGTAGCAAGCTAGTGTGGTAAGGGGGAGACATCACAAGTGAGCTCCCACTCCCACCTAGGTAAACTCCAACTGTAGGATTATTCAGAATGATTATCCATCACAGGCAACAAATTCAACGAATACCCAGCGTTAGTGAGTTATTTATATCATAACTTATCAAAGACTGTGACCAGATTACCACCATGATACAAAAACCTAATATCATCACAAAACCTACAAGTAGTAACTTCTGCTTAGTGGTGGGTCGTATTTAAACAATTTATTAAAACAAAACTTATGAAATTATCGATTCAGGAGTAGACTCAGGAAAAGAGAAGGTTAACTGTTTAAGTAACACAAGGGATAAGGCCTGAATGATGGTGTTGACGAATGATGTTATAATATATGTATCCCTTTTATGTGTGGGTGGGGGAGTGGGGTTGCCGTGGACTATTGGGTAAGGCAAGATGCTGCAGTGATTTGGTGCCGCTATTACCACACCTGCCCCATCAAGTGTGTGTTCTATTTATGGTGTAAATTCATAAGTCACACCTCAAATACATCATACAGCCTTGAGGAAGAGGATTAGAGGTTTAATGAAAGGAAAGACGTGGGTATTTGGGGAAAGATGTAACAAAGACAAACACTACAAAATAACAAAATTCATCAGGTCAATGTCTGAGCAGCATATCATCATCATCATCAAATCTGTTGTGGGAAGAAATGAAGGAATGACAGTTCAATTAAATGCATTGTACAAACAGTCCTTCAGCCCTAGAAACCCATAGTATTATATATCTACATGTTGTGTCATCTAGGTTTGAAAAATTCAAATTATGGAAGAGTTAACCCACACAGTTCTAACAAGTATGATTGTTTAAAGAAAAACTATACTGTATATAAATATCAAATGTGGTAGTTAATTTGCATTCTTCTTGGAAGGTATGGAATGTCCATCTTTAGTGTATGGCTGAACCAGTCTGGTAAGGTAAGCAGAAGTGTTGTGGAGCTTTCGCCTTTCATGCCGGAAGAAAAGAAGTCCTCTGGATTGTGAAATTACAATGATATTGTAGTCTCAAGGAGAATGACAGACTGTAAGCTTCATGAAAAGTGAACCAAAAGGCAGAGCAAGAGCATAGCCTGCTGCAATCATTCCTGATGTCTCAGGTGTGACCAAGTGAGAAGTGAGGGCAATTTTACAATCAATTCCAGCCAAGTAGCTGCATATACCTGGCTAATCAATCTCACAACTGTCATAACAGTTAGCCAAGTTCATCCATTATGTGATGCCGATGATGTGACATCACCAAATGTCTTTCTCCAGTTACAGCCCTCCCCTGACTGCAACCACATAATAGAGGAGTTTGACATTTAGTTGAGCAAGCACACTACTCAGCATTTCCAAAATCAACGCACCTCTCTTCAGGCCACAGGGCTGAGTAGGCCTCTTAAAGTCATCACCATGTTGGTTTCTCTTTGAAAAAGATAACTTGCTTCTTCTGGCTATTATGGGAATCCCGCCATAAGTCCTGACTCTGAGTAGCAAATTAGCTTGACTACCGACCCAAATGAGATTGAGAGGGGTAGAACTGCAGTTCACTGGTGTGATAAACAAGAAGAGCAAAATAATTTGAAAATTGTGGTTGGATTTGTATTTGTTAACTAAACGGATTGGTCTGGTCTCTGAAGAACCTGATAAAAATTATAGCAAGGAGTGAACCATGCAAGTATATCTTGCTGTGTATGAAAGGGCCAATCACCTTCAGGCAAAAACACTCATCAGCTGCCAAACATTGCAAATTATCAAAAACAAGTTTACAAATTTATTGAACACCCTTACTACGTAACTCCATATGAATCATCATCACTCACATTCTCTCAATAATATATCACTCACTAGCGCAATAGCTAGTAACCTGTTCCAAGCCAAGTACTGTGGTACACAATTGTCATATTGTATCTCCTCTACCCTTTTCCAATGGAAGAAACACATTGACAGTCTTGTAAATTAATGATCTTTACTGGGGCAGCCCTGCTCCAGAATGAAAAAAAAGGGTAGGCATAGGACAGATGCTTGCATTGTCTCCAATGTCCTTTGAGGGAATGGGGAGGCTTCTTCACTGCACAATAGTCCAATCAGGCCATACATGTGAATAAATGGTCAGCCTGCACAAGAAAGGCATAACATATTGTTCCTCTAGCTATATAAATTCTTTTGGGCACAGCACTTTGACACAATAATCTGAAAATTCTATTGTGGCCTACTCTGTCAAAGAAACAGAGTACATCCTCAAACTCAGAGGGTTCACCCAGAAGTTGGTCAGCTAATGCACTTGAGTCCAACTAATCAGTCAGCTAATGAACTTGAGTCTGACCAATCGCCTCTATCCTCCTCCTGTAGTGTTTCAAGAACAGTGTAATTGTGTAGTGTGAAGTGTTGGTTCATTTTAATCATGGTCAAATCGTTCCACATTTTGATGAGAGAGGCTTGTCCATCTAAATGTGATAACTGCACCAGTAGTACTGAACACATGCTCAGCAGACACACTGGCTACTGGACAAGAAACATACCTTATTGCCAGCCTCCTGAGCTCTGGCCATTGGTGCATCTTCCCATATCAATAAAATAATGGGTTTTGGTCCACGTGGACCTCTTCTGGGTCATCCAGGTAGCCTTGGACCATCCTCTAAATGGTCCTTGGTGCTGCCACTTGCTTCACCTCTGCACTTGACATAAGCCTTGCTGCTTGAAACCAAGCCATTGCAGAGGTTTAGTCGGATTCTTCTGTTGCCGGTATTTTCGCTGGTGCTTTTGCTAGTGTTGGCTGCTGTGAGACAGCAGCACTGCAGTCACTGAAGGATGAAGGCTGCACACCAGAACTTGGGGACTCTAACTTCTAGATGTTCATCTTCCAGGTCTCTTGCTTGCTGAACAATCCATGTCTTGTATAGTGAAACAGCTAAGCAAAGAATTAAGGTCTCAACCAAATCATGAGATTCCCTGTTGCTGTTCTCACGGTGAACCTTTGAAACACTTTTTTTAACAGGTCCTGTATCGCATGCAACAATGGGATAGTTTAACCCATATTACTGTCCTCCTTGCTGACTTCTCGTGTGAAAACCTCAGAAGTAGCATTTGGGTCGGCATTTGACTAGGGTCCATTTGTTTACCTCCATGGTCATGTTTTCCCAGTTGCATCCTCTCCTCTTTCAAGGACATAGTTGGTGATTGATCTGTACTTTTCAAACAGACTTTGCAACATGTAGTAAGTTGAGTTCCAATGTGTTAGTACCTCATGTAGGAGGGCTTTAACCAGTACTTTATTAGTATGCTAAATGATGATCAACGTCTTATGGACTTTAAAAGAATGATGGAAATGAGTGCAGATTCCTCTGCAGGTGGTCAGTATGTTGCTGTCTATGTCTTCCTTTTTTTAGAAAGTCCTGTACAATCACGTTGATGCGATGTACCAATGACAGGACAGTGAAATATCAACCATCTGTCATGACCATGGTCCCAGTTGCTTCACAACTGGGTCACAATTTGTTTGTCAGCTGGATAGTATAAACTGCACTCTACTGCAAAGCTTGCTCAACAATTGCAGCACATTGTGATAGAGTGCTACAACAGCAACTCTTCCATTTTGGGCAGATGGCTGCTGAAAATTCAGGAAATCCCACTCCTTCCAAAAAAAGAAAAAGGAGGAGGTCTAACACTAACATTTTAGTCAGATTCCAATTGTACAAACATGGCATTGAGTAGTTGCATGTATAGGGCCTCTCCTGCTAAATAAGCCCACAGTAGTAGCTTGTATTTTTTTTTTTTTGTGGTGCCACAAATGGAGGTGACTTCCGAAGACGACCAGGAGGTGGTAGAATCAAAATGTGTTGTGAGGTAGTTGTCACTATATGCAGTGGTGTCTCCATCTAACTCTTTTGCCATTTGACGTTTCTGATGCAGGTGATGCTGCTGGCACAATGCTGGGGACAGGACTGCTTTGTGTAATGTGGTCACCCTCTTCCTTCCTCATCAACTCCCACCATAATTGGAGAGGATCTCCCCTCTCTCATCATCACCACCAACTGCAGCAATTTGTTTTTATATGATGCTCTCCCACTGGATTGTGTAATTTGTTTTCCAATGGATCGTTTGGCCTCCAGCACCATAAGGTGAACCAGGCTTACCTCAATGAACACTTGGATGGCAAATTGAGCATACTACAATGTTATCCTCCTGCTTGCTAATCATAAAGGAGTCCCAAACTGAGGATACCTATTTTTGTGTGCCATTGGTGCTACTGCCAAGGCTCGAAGAACTAGCGGCAAGTGGATATGTCAATGTTTGCCTCTCTGCAGTTCATACTTTGACTGAGGTAGAGGTGGGTGCAGGTCTCGATGGGGGCCTTACGAATATAGAAGCTGGAGGTGGTAGTGGAACCAGTGCCACATCCCTCTGAGCAGGCTGAATAGGAGGGGTAATGTCTGTGCTCTCAACCAGCTTCCATGACAATGACTCCTCCTCCTCCACTTCTATAATTCTAAAGCTTTCAGGAAATTTACATTTCCCTTGTCTCTTGAGGTGTGTTCCAGACTCAGCCAAAACATGTCCTGATCATCAAAGCTTGGAGAAGATGGTGGAATACCCTTTTGTTTTCTTGCTAGAGATTGGGAAGCCAATGGTTCAAGAAGAGATGGATCTTGCTCAGCAGGAGGTGCAACCTCCTGTTCTGCTCCTACTTCAGGAAGAACTATTGCTGGCTGTGGCTGCAGCTTCTCTTGTTGTCTATTTTGCTCAATTACCTATGACAATTGGACACTAGTTTGCAGCTGAGGTAACTCCAATTCAGACTCACTGCTCATCAACATGATTTCAGTGGCTGCCTCGCTGAGAGCCATGGGCTTGGGCATAGGTTGGGGTGGTGCCATGATTGATGTAGGATTGCTGCTCTCAGCTTGTGACCCAGAGGATAGTGCCGAAGGCACATGAAGTTTCCTGGAAAAGGAGAAGGGTGGCAAGCCAGTGGGGACAATCTGCTTCTCCTCCTCCCTGGCCACTTTCTCGCCCCATCTTTCTTTGGGACCATCATTAAGCTCTGTAAGTTGGCACTTAGCTGCACAGAAGGAGGAAGAGGTGTCGTGATGTGGTCATGTCACTTTGTGCTGGCCTATTCATAGTACAGAAAATATAATTAAGTGAGGTCATCCCAAAAAAGAATTAACAATAGTGTTTTGATTCCAATCCACATAATAACATAATATTTCAATCAGGATACGCTCATACAGAACTGTTTGTTTTATGTGCATCCAAGGGGTGTGCATGCTTCTATGGCAGGCAAAAGGGTGCAGGGAATATGGAATAATCCTTTAAAAAAATAATGCTGGTGTGAGCCAATGGCAAGCAGGGGATGCACGGAAAATGGAATAATCCTTAAAAACGTAATACTGGTCTGCACCTTTGGCAGGCAGGGGTGCAGTGGAAGATGGTATAATCCTCAAAAAAATAGTGCTGGTGTATACCTATGACAGGCAGGAGATATGGGGAAAATGGAATAAAGTATAGAAAATGAATGCTGGTGTGTGTCTTGGGCCTAAGAGAAAAAGATCTATGGCAGGCAGGCAGTAGAGGGAACATTTAAGCAAAAAATTATTGCTGGTGTATCACTAAACCGCCAGCCACATGGTCAAACAACAACAAGCAAGGAGGCATGGACTACAAAGAACCCATGCAGGCGTATAGCAAAAGCATAATGACTGGTTAGACAAAATGACCACCAGCCACATTCTCAAACAACAGCAAAACCAAGCAAGGAGGCATGGAGAACAAAGAACACATTCATGCCTATTGCAAAAGCACACTGGCTACCTGCACAACATGACTGCCAGCCACATGGTCAAACAACAAGAAGCAAGGAGGCATGGACTACAAAGAACCCATGCAGGCGTATAGCAAAAGCATAATGACTGGTTAGACAAAATGACCACCAGCCACATGGTCAAACAACAGCAAAACCAAGCAAGGAGGCATGGAGAACAAAGAACACATTCATGCCTATTGCAAAAGCACACTGGCTAGCTGCACAACATGACTGCCAGCCACATGGTCAAACAATAAGAAGCAAGGAGACATTGACAACAAAGAACACATGCAGGCCAATGAATGGACACTGACTACACAAGATGGCCACTGGGTACAATACATACACAATAGCCAGACAAAGAAAGCACGGTAAACAATCAATAGAATATAACCACTAATTAAGCAATGCCAAAAACAAAAATTAAAATTATGTTAGCTATGAAACTGTTTACAAAAAAATAAATCCCCCCAAGGCATGATATCATATTACCCCACCAACACGTACTTTTTGCAGGAAAAAAAGTGAAATACAAATAAAAATAGCATTTAATCTGTCACAATCCATGGCCTAAATCATACATGTTTTAAAAAAAATATGTGCCACAGAAAAGGTGGATTCTTATACCCAATGACTAATTCTCACTGGATGGTCTGTGGGCAGAATAAGCCACAAAGTAAAATAAATCACTAGCACACTTTTAACAAACATGGATACACTGTACTTAACTATGCAAGCTTTTTCCCATATAAAAGAAACAATGAAATGCAAAAAATACTAGGCCCCAACTGCAACTCTAGGCCACTCACCAGAACCACAATCAAACCTAAAAATTGAATAAAAGTATAAATAAAATACTGGTGCATGCCCTCTATCACACAACACCCTTATTCAAAAGTAAAAGTATTAGAACTTACTTGTTGTGATGTCACAAAAACAAAGTCCTTAAAATCCAATAGTATATGCAGCAAAGAGAGTGATCCCTTCATCTTGAAATCCAAATGAAAAGTGACCAGGAGATAGACAAAGCACTGGGAGAAGCCTTCTGGACAGGAAGAGGAAGTTGTAGTCTCTGGGGAACGTCCTTCCTGTTGAAAATAAAGAGCAAAATAAAAATAATGCTTTTGCACTATAAAAAAAAAACTTGAACTGTCAGTTGGAACAGAATTTTAACTCAAAAATGTAATTATAAGTTGTTTTTTCTGCTTCTCCAGTTGAAAATCTACTCGAGAAGCAGTTGCAATTACTCATGAGTGCCGGTCCCTCAAAACACTGCCAGAAGCCTTTGTGGTGACCGGAAGCCATGCTAGCGGGTGGGGAAATCTCAACCACACTTGTGAGCATGTGATAACGGAACCTTGTGCATGTGTAGCTTGGAGTTACCTGAATTCCACCAACTCCATGAGAGCAATGAATTTTTCTGCCAGGGGCCTAATAAATATCAGATGTGGCGTGATAGATGACCATATGGTGATTCCTGAATAATGGTGCTAACAGGGTCTTTTCTGGACAACCATGTGCACAGCCTGGCAGCTGCATTTGATAGAACTGCAGGTTAGCTAATAATTTTGCTGGTTCCGTAAGACAATGTTGCCATAGCTTAACCAGGACTAATAAAACATTTAGGGCCAAATGTATCATCTGATTTTGCACTCGCAAACAGCGAAATCGGCCGTTTGCGAGTGCAAAATCAGGGTCTGCAATGCATCAAATGCATTCGCAGACCAAAAACAGAAAATTGCAAAAATTACGATTTTCTGCGTTGCGACCTGGATTTTGTGAATCGCAATTTGCGATTCGCAAAATCCAGGTCGTAATGCAATTCTGCAAAAAATCGCAAATTGCGATTTTTCGCAGAATGCTATTTTGCGAGTGCAAAATACCATGACCTGCAACCGGTGGTAACCTGGTGCAAAATTTAAAAATGCAGTAAAACTGCATTTTTTAATTTGATATGTAAAGCACACATGCCCTTTTGGCATGTATGTATTTTACATGTGGTAAAAAAAAACGGGGTGCAGGAGAGGGGGCCTTAGGCCCTCAGCACCCTGGCCCTTTGCTTTTCCCAAATTGCGATAGCTGCGAATGGGGCCTGTATCGCAATTTGCGATTCGTTAATTGCTTTTGCGATTTCTAAGAAATCGCAATTACCGAATCGCAAATGTGATACATGGCCCTTTGCGATTCGGTAATTGCGATTTCTTAAAAATCGCAAATACCGAATCTCACTGGGCCAGATTCATACATCTGGCCCTTAGTCACCTAAAATAAGCTACATCCCACTCATTCTTTTTTTCTCTCAGACACTGACCGGGTTTAGTGTGGATTACCTGATATTAAAAACGTAGGTTATTTCGGATAACATCGCAAGTTTTTATAGCAAAGGGTATTTAATATATATGGTGTTGGTGCATTTCCTTTTTTTATTGATGCTGACATCGGCAGCAGTTGCAAACTCTTTAAAACATTCTCCTCAGTGTTTACTCTGTTTAATTTGGTGCACTTGTTGAGACAAATAACAATCTTTGCTTTCTTGTCTCATTTTTCCGGAAGACTGCTCACAGCCACAATTTATATTAAGTTACAACGCTTGGGAGCGCCCACAGAAACTTATTTGCCCCACCCTGTCCTCGTATCGGGTGTCCATTGTCAGGGATCAAGTGGAAACTGGAAGCCTCGCTCAATCTGTTAATGAGATTAAATTTAGTAAAAGACACACCCTTAAAGAAGCATATTCTCCAGACGCATGTTTTACAGCACAGGTCTGTCAGATCCATACAACAGCAACAACAGCTTATGTGTGCAGGCAGAGTCACGGGGAATGTCTCTTTATTAGCCTTTCAATGCATTTTATTTGTTTTTGATTATGAGAAAACAAAACCATACCAATGCAAAACTTTGAGAATATAGGAAATTGAGAAATCATAGAAGAAAAAAAAACATTTTTATAAACATTTAGGATGGCATCTGAGTGAAAAGATGATAAATACTTTTGTCCTTAACCTTTTTAAAAGAAGATTTTTCATCCTCTTTTAAAAAAAAAGTCAACTCTAGTTCACTTCTATGCTACCACCACCTCATAGAGAACAAATTAGATTCAGCGCTCACTTGAGGGCCTTAATTCAGAATTGGGAATGGGTGTTTTCTACAGAAGGATTAGATTCTGCTTTTTATTTGTCACTCACCACAGATATCAAATAAAATGTCCATTTACTCCATGGATGATAGGGGAGCAGTGGTCGTTCATTGGAAGAGTATGTTTTCTTTCCGGGTGTCACTTCTGGTCTGGCTCACAGGGGTAGGAACCATTCCTCTTCTGCAATGATTAGGTGAAAACAAGTGTCTATTGCTGGGTTCTTAGTAGCTAGAGTGGTCCCTGTTCCTGCTAAAAACCTAGGGAACAACGGGGATGAGGGAAACAAATAATAATAATAATTTTAAAAAACACTTACCGTTCCTGCCACCTCGCTCCTCTGCTCCTGATGGTGTCCCGGCATTCACTGGGACTCCACCACAGGATCCCCAGCAATCTTGGCACTGCTTTCATGCTAAACCTAGAATCAAAGCAGCGTCAGGACTGGTCTGAGCGGCTTGGACTGCTGCTCAGACAGTGCACTGGGGCGTGTGCAGTTTCTCTAGCCCGGCTGTTCAACACAGCCAGGTTGGAGAAAGCTGAGTGCGCATGTGTGTTTGGCTGGCCCAAGATGGCCAGCCAAAGCACACATGTGCACTTAGTGCACTTCACTCCCCCTCCCATCTACCCTGTCCCATGGCCCAGCACCACCCCTCCCTGCACTGCTGGTTGTGCGAGCAGATGAAAAATAAAACAATATTAAACTATTGTTTTATTTTTCATCTGCTGGCTCTTAGCCAGGCGGGTGATGCTCCTCCATCTTTGCGAAGGAGCCGCCCCTCCCAGGGAATTATCAGTGTCTTGGTCAGAGGTCCATGGGCCCTAAAGTTTGCTCTGTGCAGCAGCTAATTGGGGGTTTCCTTGCAACTTCAAGATCATAGTTTTCAGTTTGAATGTATCTCGTTTTTAGTTAAACTTAAATAAATGACACAATGTTTTGTCTTCTGCATTTTTCTTCTAATGTAATTTTGCATGCATTAAGTTTAGTATAGATATATACTTGCTAAAGCCCAACTATGTAAGGAGTCTAACGAAAAGTGTCTGTACAGAGGTGTGAGTTTTTCACAGTCTAATAACAGTGACAAGGAAGAGAGAAGCTTTAAATTATGAAGCTCACCAGGAATGAAGACTTGCCCCACATTTCAGATCCTCAAATCCAAGATTAAAAATCATTTATCATCTACATAACAAGGTTTGACTTTGTAGCTGTGTGCTACTTACTCCAAAACGATCTATGTGCCACACTTCTACAGTACAGTTCTAGGTCACCCTTATGTGGTTTAGCAGCACTATATAAAAAATAAGAACAGGAACAATTTTCATTATGCTGGCTTAATCTTCTCTATTGTCCAGGATTTCACTTTTTACAATTGGTAAGGAATTCACAAGGAAATGCCATACGCTGCAGTTAAATAGCTGTTCGGGTAGATATCCTTTTGTGGCAGCAACATGACCCACCCAAATGTGAGCAGCAGTTGGGCACTGATAAAATGAACTCAAAAAGTGCTTTCAAAGTCGAATTTGTCATTTTACATTTTGGGGCTCAGCCAATGATAGGTCTTGGATGTATTTTTCAGTTTTTAAAAGAATGTTATGAAGTAAGAGAGTTATATAAATATGAGATGCAACAATAACTATCAAAAAGAGATTATCATTAGATATAAGAAGAGTAAATAAGTGAAATGTAATTACAAAGATATCCTCTTTCCACAAAAAACGAATCAAATAAATGAAGCCTAATATTTAGCTGAGAATACCCAAAGAAAGAAAAGTAAACCACAAAAGGGCTATTGAAATATAATAATTGGCATACAATTAGAGCTCAGAAAATAGAACAAATGCATCTGGTATAAATGTTAAAACTGATCATGTGAAGAAAATAATTACTAAACGTGTGATAATCTAAAATGTAACTGCATTGTGCAAACATTTAAGGTTGCTTGAGTCCTTTCTCTAAATTGATCCAATGAGTGGTAACATTTCTTGAGCTGTTGTGGAGGCCTGTAATTACCTGGGAAAGTAATACATCTTTTAATAGCAGGTGAAACTGGCGATACATAAGCTCCTTCATACACTGTAGCACCAATCTTTGAAGGAATATTGAAAGTATTTTTGCAATGTTTAGAAATTTTCTGAAAAGCAATTCCTGTTAAAAGATCTATCAAAGAAGCAGGATTTAGCCCCATTATCCATGCAGAGAACTAAACAGTGTCTGACAATCCTCGACCTGTGCTCAACACCGAGCTTGGAGAAAGAACAAATAATAAAGGTGGACCCCGATGGAGGTGTAACAATGCGTCTGTCCATGGAAGAACACAGAAAAGGAGTCAGTGTGGGTGATATTAAGATACGTAGCCTGGGAGCGATAGGACCAAGGAGCCTCCTCTAATGAGGACCTGGGATTTATTTATTTGTTTAGGTGCCTGACTGCACAGTCCATACACCTCAATTTGTAAGAACTAGGTTGATTAGGCGGAAGAGGAGATAATGCAAAAACACATTGTAAAGATTATAAACAGCTCAGCAAATAATATAATAAAAAAGGGAATGTTTAGCCCAATCATATTGCATTACACATCCCTAATCACTTGACCTAACCCTTACTTAAATTATAACCAGCTGATAAGCAGCCTACCTGTATTTGCTTATTTAATGTTTAATCATGAAGACTACTGCCGCCTACCTTGCATGTCAAAAGGCCTGAAGTCTGAACTCTGTATTCCATAATCACTGTAGCAACAGGATCGTCTTTAGAAACCCTGCTCCATTTACTGGTATTTTTATACCTTTCTGGTATGTGGTCGTCTATGGTGTGAAGAGAGGTCAGTTCACATTCTTGTTTCACTATAAAGTACAGTAACACTACTTTGTTCAGATTATAGGAAGTTATAAGCTACTTGCAATAGCAACTATTGCTACAATGTTTTCCTCACCTTACTTCAAGACAGGACCCAGAAGGTCATGTCACTTCATAGCTAGCTTTCAGCAACCATGTCTAAGACTGATCTTGAGAAAATTAAAAAACAGTTCCTTCTATGGCCTGACAACATGAATCTCAGAAAAGTGGGCCAGAAAAGCAGACATTTTGTTAGTCTACATAAAGCAAATGACCGTTGTTGAAAATGAATAGGCATTCTTTCCTGCTGAATTTATTTGTGCTTGTGGTTGGTAGTACATGGTGGGTGTTTTTCATTAAATTAATTTCGCCTCCCTTCCACAGTAGTCCCTTTGGCCCTGAGGAGATTTCATCTGTTGATTTGATCTACTTTTGCCTGACTCTCCTCCCGTGAGTCCCATAGGGGCCCTATACACCCTGGAGAAGACACCAGGTATATATTAACTAAAAACATTTTGCCTGCTCACCACACCCATAATAGCAAAAAGACCAAAGAAAGACACCAGTTATTAGTTCATTTATTTAATCAGGTTTTGCCCACCTCCCCCCAGCCTCCCATAGGAGGCACATGCACCTTGTAGAGACACTAGACTTTTTTATTAATCAATTTCTGCCTGTCTCCCACAGGGGCCCAAGACCCCTACAGGGACCCCAGGTTTTGATGTAAATAATTAAATCGACTTGTATTACATTGTAATGATGATGACTTGCATTTCATTGAGTAGAATTACCACGTCTCACTCTCTTCCTTCTCAATTTATACCTCCTTCAGGTGCATGAGAGGATACTGAGATGGAGAGAAGTCTGAACTACCTCACATCAGATTCCCGAGACCTCTCAAACTGCTTCTGCTTGTTCTGCTCACAACAATAGAAAAAGCCAAGAAGATGGCCCTAAAGACGCAGGCTCTTGCAAAAAAAACAGCCAGAGAGAGAAGTCTGCTACATCACTGCTATTAATCCCTCATCCCTTTTCTAGTTATTTTGCATGTGTGCTGCACCCTTTTCTGGAGAGGAAGAAACTAGGAGGAGGATTACCCCTGGATCAACAACAGAAACAACAACACTAAAGATGAAGTTTAAACTGTCCGAACAGCAAACCAAACCTTTTCATGAAACTCATCGGCAACTGAAGCCTGCCATACCTGATATTTCAGAGGTAGGATCAGAGCAGGAAGCTGATCTTTTTGCAGAGCAGTTTGTTGTGACTGATGTTCCACTGGACACTTTGGGGGTCATTACAACATTGGCGGTAAAAGCCGCTTACCGCTGTGCAGAAGACCGCCAATACACCGCCGCGGCCGAGGAAATGCGCCACAGCTATTATGACCCACATCTCGGAATCCGCCGAAATTCAGACACCCACACAAGTCCGCCACACCAAAGGTCAGTGATAAACTGGCGAAAACAAATCCTCCACCGTCATGCCAACAGAAACACGCCCATGCTATCACGACCCACGAATCCACGCGGCTGTCTTTCAACCGTGGTATTCCATTGGCGGTGCACACCACCGCGCTCAAAATACACACACATCTCCAAAACACCGCCACATTGGACAATTCGAATTACACACACTTGATACACATACACACACCACTCCCACGCACCCAACACAATATAAAACACACACCCACATCACCCACAAACCCCTACGACCAAAACTGATTGACGAAGGCCAGAGAGAGAGCACAGAATAGACAACCCCACCACACAGAGGCACACAACACCATCACCCACACAACATCCATGCACAAAACACTACACACCACTACACATCACCAGACTCATCACCACATACACCACCCCACACATCACCTACACCACCCCATGGCACGGCAAAGACACCCCAGGTTCTCCGAGGAGGAGCTCAGGGTCATGGTGGAGGAAATCGTACGGGTAGAGCCACAGCTATTTGGATCACAGGTGCAGCACACCTCAACTGCAAGGAAGATGGAGCTATGGCAAAGAATAGTGGACAGGGTCAACGCAGTGGGACACCACCCAAGAAATCGGGAGGACATCAGGAAGAGGTGGAACGACCTACGGGGGAAGGTGCGTTCCGTGGTCTCCAGGCACAACATCGCGGTACAGCGGACTGGCGGCGGACCCCCACCTCCTCCCCCACAACTAACAACATGGGAGGAGCAGGTCTTGACCATTATGTATCCTGAGGGCCTCGGAGGAGTCGGTGGAGGAATGGACACTGGTAAGTCAAATCTTAACTATCATATCCCCCACCCTACCTGCATGCTATCACACACCCCCACCCTCACCCCCTCCCCTATCACTCCAACTCCTCACTAATGTACTAATAACACAAACCACCCATCCCAACACCAAGCCCTGCATGACACAACAAAGCATGGACACCCCTCACTAAAGCATACCCACTGCACATACCCATAACACCCCCCCAACCATCATCACACAAGCCCCCACACAGGAATGCTAGCACTGGGGTACACGCTCACCCACCCATTGCACACCATGACACACACAGATGCAATAATCATGCTTTTACACCTCTGCAGAACCACTACCTAACGTCACCAGACAGGAGGGTCCAGACATCTCTACCCCACCCACAGAAGAGGCCCACAGTGATGACAGCAGCTCTGGCCAGCTGGATCTGTATGACCAGCCCGGACCATCGTGGGCCTCGGGACAGTCGGTTCCCCTCGCACAGGCACAGCCCAACACAGACCTTCCACCCTCTGGTAACACCAGCACAGCACCCACCCATCGGGCCCATACCTCCGTCCCCAGGACACGTCAATCTGCTGTGTGTCCACCACTACAGGGAACCCAGGATAACCCACCACCCCAACAACAACAGGGACCTGGGGGCAGTGGTAGTGGGCACACGGTCCAGGGGACGGAGGCACAGGAACACAGGGGAACTGGGAGGGCAGCCGTGCGACAGGGGGCAGACAGGCCAAGGGAACCCACTCTCCACGAGGCCCTCTCCTCCATCATGGGAGCATATCACCACTCCCAGGAGACGATGGCTACGGTCGTGGCCAAGTTTCAGGAGACCCTGCGCCTGCAGGAGGAACAGTATTTGGGCTTCAGGGAGGAACTCAGAACCATAAGCTCCGCCCTGGGCATCATCGTAGGGGTGCTGAAGGACATACAGAACACCACGAGGGACACCGTGGCACTCCAAGGGGCCCCTGACACTAGCATGGACGATGAACTGGCCACCACCTCCGCCGGTGCTAGTGGACAGGACGCCCAGCCACAGGACCACCACACCAGCACCCCACCCCCTGCAGACGGAGAACCACCCCGCAAGCGGTCCCTGAGATCCAGGAACAGGACAGAGCACAATGGCAAGACCCCCGCCAAGAAATGAGACGACCCTGATTGTCGTCCCACTTTGTGACCCTGTCCATATTGTCCAGCTCCACTTCCTATGCCCATATGGGCAATGCACCTGTGAGACTAAAAGACTGGACTCTGCCATGGACATTCCTCCACCATCACACCTCACCATTTTACCACCCCCTCCAATAATTAGCACTTCAATAAACACCCTTGAAGCACAAAACAATCTGGAGTCAGTCTGTGATTTAGAAAATGTGTATTAGCCATGACAGTGACAAAATCCGTTCTCAATAGTAATGTCAATATACCTATGGCACACATCACAAGTCCATGAAGGATGCAGGCAGATGACACACGTTGGTAACCACACCTGTGAAACCATAATGGAAATGTACAGCTCAGTTACCAAATACTGGTTGAAATTGACAGACGGGATAGATGTAGAAGTGTGAAAGTACTTGTAGTAGTCAAGAAAGTGTTCTCACCTGTGTGTCACTGGAAATATTGCTGTATGACTGAGTCCCTGTTGTCAATGTCTTCTTCCTCTGCTTCCTCCTCATCACTGTCCACAGGCTCCACAGCTGCCACAACACCGTCATCTGGACCATCCTCCTGCAGAAAAGGCACCTGGCGTCGCAAAACAAGATTGTGAAGCATACAGCAGGCGATGATGATCTGGCACACCTTCCTTGGTGAGTAGAATAGGGAACCACCTGTCATATTGAGGTACCTGAACCTGGCCTTCAGGAGGCTGAAAGTGCGTTCGATCACCCTCCTAGTCCGCCCATGGGCCTCATTGTAGCGTTCCTCTGCCCTTGTCCTGGGATTCCTCACTGGGGTCAATAGCCATGAGAGGTTGGGGTACCCAGAGTGCCCTAATAGCCACACACGGTGCCTCTGGAGTTGACCCATCACATAAGGGATGCTGCTATTCCGCAGGATGTAGGCATCATGCACAGAGCCAGGGAACATAGCATTTACCTGGGAGATGTACTGGTTTGCCAAACATACCATCTGTACATTCATCGAATGATAACTCTTCCGGTTCCTGTACACCTGTTCACTCCTGTGGGGTGGGACCAGAGCTACATGGGTCCTATCAATGGCACCTATGATGTTGGGGATATGTCCAAGGGCATATAAGTCACCTTTAACAGTAGCCAAATCCTCCACCTGAGGGAAAACGCAGACAACACTCTGGACAACACGTTGGAAAACATAGGCTGGGACATCCCTGATGCCATGGCCACTGTTGTTTGCCACTTGCAAGGAAATGGAGCACTGATAGCACCTGCACTTGAGGGGGGATTCCTGTGGGATGGCGGATTGCTGACATCAGGTCTGGCTCCAACTGGGTACAGAGTTCCTGGACGAAGTGTGCCGGCTGTAATGATACGCACCGCCGCGGACGTCACCGCCGTGGACGTGACCGCCATTTTCTATCTGTTGAATCACTCGATACCTGATCTTCGACAGGAGAGGAACTATACTGCAAGTGCTGCTGTGACCTCGGTCTGGAAGAAACAATGGCACATGCGTCTGGGGAAAGGGCCCCTGCCTTCACTGCACAGGAGTTGGAGAAGCTCATGGATGGGGTCCTCCCCAGTACACGCTACTCTACGGTCCTCCAGACCAACAGGTGAGTACATAGGGTGCAAGTTGTATGGGCTATGCCTGGGTGGAGAGAGCTGGTTGTAAGAAGGAAGGGGGAAGAGTTCTGCGAGCATGAAGGACTGTGAATGCATGTGCCACATGGCAAGGGCAGGGATGTGGGCCACTCACTTTGACGGTGCAGTTGGTAATGACTTCTCTTCTTCCCCTGTACATGTCATGTAGGTCAGCGCCCACCAGAAGAAGGATATTTGGCGTGCCATCGCCAAGGACTTCCGGACCCTGGGGGTCCACCACAGACGGAGCACCCACTGCCGTAAAAGATGGGAGGACATTCGCCGCTGGAGCAAGAAGACAGCAGAGGCTCAGCTGGGGATGGCCTCCCAACGTGGGAGGGGTGCCCGTCGCACCATGACCCCCCTGATGTTCCGGATCCTGGCGGTGGCCTACCCTGAGTTGGATGGGCGCTTGAGGGCATCACAGCAGACACAAGGGGGTGAGTCAAACATCATTCTGCTGACTTTGCGCGCAGTGGAGATGTCTGGGTGGGGGAGGAGGGCTGTGGGTTTCCCTAGGCCATGGCGAGTTCCGTAGGCTAGGCCCCTCCGTAATGCAGGCCATGTGGCACTCCACCCCACCTCTGTATAGTGCCAAGTACAGGTAAACATGCTCCTGTGTCATCTATGTGTGCAGATGTCCACCATAGCCATGTAGGCCATATCCCAGGAACTGCATCTGTAGAGCCCAACAGCGCGGCGTAGTGCAGGCGGCTGCTGTGTCTGTATTGTCCGCCAACAGTAGCAGTAAGTCATGTACTCAACCTGTCTTTCTTCTGTCGCCCCCCCCTTTTTGTGCTCTCCCTGTTCTTTTGTGCATCAGCATCATCAGGCGGAGGTACAGTGGCACTGGAGCACGAGGGGGCTGCATCCCACATGGCCATGGAGGGCCACACCACGGACTCTGAATACACCAGTGGGACGGAGGGCGAGGGGAGCTTCACGGCAGTCACCGGATCAGTAACCAGCGACACGGACTCGTCCTCCGATGGGAGCTCCCTTGTGGTGACTGCAACATCTGTGCCCCCCACTTCTACAGGTACACCCACCACCCCCCCTACCAGCACCGCCCTCCCAGCAGCCCCTCAGCCTTCGCCCTGTGCCCACTCACCCAGGAAGGTGGGCATCACCTTCGCCACAGGCACCTCAGCCCCTGCCCCTGTCACCTCTGCTTCCCTCAGTGAGGAGGCCATTGACCTCATCAGGTGACTCACTGTTGGGCAGTCTACCATTGTGAATGCCATCCAGGGTGTAGAAAGGGAGTTGCAACACACTAATGCATTCCTGGAGGGCATTCATTCTGGTCAGGCTGCCCATCATCCAACCCTGCAATCTCTGGCCTCAGCACTGATGGCAGCCATTGTCCCTGTCTCTAGCCTCCCCCCTCCAACTTCCTCCACCCAGACCCAATCCCCTGTACCTCTGCCTATCCCAAGCACACCATCAGACCAGCCTGCACACACGTCAACACACAAGGGAAGCTCAGGCAAACATAGGCACCACACATCCCACAGGCACTCACACAAGCATCACCCACATACAGACACAGCAACATCCACTGCCTCCACTGTGTCCCCCTCCTCATCGTCTCCCTCCTCCCTCCCAGTCTCGTCTACACTCTCACCTGCATGCACTACCACTACAGCCACTAGGACTCGCACCAGAACACCCACCACCACACCCCGCTCACCTGCACTCACCACCCCCACTACCATTTACACGTCCCCTGTGTCCTCTCCCAGTGTGTCTGTGACACCCCCTCCCAAAGTACACAAACGCGGGCACACACACACCCAACATCCATCCACCTCACGACAGCCTCCGGAACATGCACCTGCACACAAATCATCAAAAGTTACACCTCCTACAACCACCTCCTCTTCCTCCACTCCCAGACCCCCTCCAGCTACCCGTCCCAGTGTTCGTCAGAAACTTTTCCTGAGCAACGTTGACCTCTTTCCCACCCCCCCTCCACTTCATAGGTCCCGTACTAGCACCTCAGCCAAAAAATCTCCGGTACCAGTGGTGCCTGTTAGAGACATGTGGAGTGCACCGGGCACCAGGGCAGCCAGTGTGACACAGAGCCAAAGCACAGCCAGTCCCCCCCCTGTGAAGCACCAGAAGGTGGACAGTGCCCAACGGGATAGGGGGAAGACTCCAGCCGGCAAAGCCGCTCACAAGGGTCCCGGGGGGAGTGTCGACTCAGCTGTGACTCCTCCCAAGGTGGGGAAGGGGCAGAAGAAAGCGCCAAAGTCTGGGAAGAGCAGCACGGCGGAGAAGGCCGCCATCATCCCCGCTGCCTAGGAGGCCACTGCTAGCCCGATCGTCACTGGCCAGGACGCCACCGCCAGAGTCAGTGCCCAGGAGGGAAGTCCCATCGTCACAGGTTGGGAGACCACCGCCAGAGTCAGTGCCCAGGAGGGCAGTCCCATCGTCACTGGTCGGGAGACCCATGCCAGAGTCAGTGCCCAGGAGGGCAGTCCCATCGTCACTGGTCAGGAGACCACCGTCAGAGTCAGTGCCCAGGAGGGCAGTCCCATCGTCACTGGTCAGGAGACCACCGCCAGAGTCAGTGCCCAGGAGCAAAAAAGAAACAATAATAACCCAACAAATGTTTGTTGCTTGAAAACATCTTTTATTTTTATATTTGGTTTGCAGTTAACCCCTTAGCTGCTGGGCCTTTCCCCCCCCAGTGCTGAGCCCTTTTTTGGCTATTTGGGGTAGTTCGCGCTTAGGGCTTCATAACGTTTTGTCCACATAAGCTAACCACACCAAATTTGCGTCCTTTTTTTCCAACATCCTAGGGATTCTAATGGTACCCAGAGTTGGTGGTTTCCCCTGGAGGAGACCAAGAAAATAGCCAAAATACAGTGAAAATTTTGTTTTTTCCAAAAAAATGGGAAAAAAGGGCTGCCGAAGAAGGCTTGTGGTTTTTTCCCTGAAAATGCCATCAACCAAGGGTTTCTGGTGCTGAAATCACTATCTTCCCACCTTTCAGGAACGGGCAGACTTGAATCAGAAAAACGAATTTTTCAACACAAATTTGGCATTTTACTGGGACATACCCCATTTCTACTATATTTGGTGCTTTCAGCCTCCTTCCAGTTAGTGACAGGAATGGGTGTGAAACCAATGCTGGATCCCGGAATGCTAAACATTTCTGAAAACTAGACAAAATTCTGAATTCAGCAAGGGGTCATTTGTGTAGATCCTACAAGGTTTTCCTACAGAAAATAACAGCTGAAATAAAAAAATATTGAAATTGAGCTGAAAACAACAGCCATTTTTCTTTATGTTTTACTCTGTAACTTTTTCCTGCGATGTCAGATTTCTGAAAGCAATATACCGTTTTGTCTGCTGGACTCTTCTGGTTGCGGGGATATAAAGGGCTTGTAGGTTCATAAAGAACCCTAGGTACCCAGAGCCAATAAATAAGCTGCACCCTGCAGTTGGTTTTCATTCTATACTGGGTAGACAGCAATTCATTTGCTGAAATATGAAGAGTGAAAAAGAGGTATCAAGAAAACCTTTGCATTTCCAAAATGGGATCAAGATAAGGTTTTGAGGAGCAGTGGTTATTTGCACATCGCTGAATTCCGAGGTGCCCATACTAGCATGTGAATTGCAGGGCATTTCTCAAATAGACGTCTTTTTTACACACTCTCTTATTTTTGGAAGGAAAAAATGTAGAGAAAGATAAGGGGCAATAACACTTGTTTTGCTATTCTGTGTTCCCCCAAGTCTCCCGATAAAAATGATACCTCACTTGTGTGGGTAGGCCTAGTGCCCGCGACAGGAAATGCCCCAAAACACAACATGGACACATCCTATTTTTTTTAAAGAAAACACAGCTGTTTTTTCCAAAGTGCCTACCTGTAGATTTTGGCCTCTAGCTCAGCCGGCACATAGGGAAACCTACCAAACCTGTGCATTTCTAAAAACTAGAGACCTAGGGGAATCCAAGGAGGAGTGACTTGCGGGGCTCGGACCAGGTTCTGTTACCCAGAATCCTTTGCAAACCTCAAAAAGTGGCTAAAAAAACAAGTTTTCCTCACATTTCGGTGACAGAAAGTTCTGGAATCTGAGAGGAGCCACAAATTTCCTTCCACCCGGCGTTCCCCCAAGTCTCCCGATAAAAATGATACCTCACTTGTGTGGGTAGGCCTAGCGCCCGCGACAGGAAACGCCCCAAAGCGCAACGTGGACACATCAAAATTTTTGGAAGAAAACAGAGGTGTTTTTTGAGAAGTGCCTACCTGTAGATTTTGGCCTCTAGCTCAGCCGGCACCTAGGGAAACCTACCGAACCTGTGCATTTCTGAAAACTAGAGACCTAGGGCAATCCAAGGAGGGGTGACTCGCGGGGCTCGGACCAGGTTCTGCTACCCAGAATCCTTTGCAAACCTCAAAAAGTGGCTAAAAAAACAAGTTTTCCTCAGATTTCGGTGACAGAAAGTTCTGGAATCTGAGAGGAGCCACAAATTTCCTTCCACCCGGCGTTCCCCCAAGTCTCCCGATAAAATTGATACCTCACTTGTGTGGGTAGGCCTAGCGCCCGCGACAGGAAACGCCCCAAAGCGCAACGTGGACACATCAAAATTTTTGGAAGAAAACAGAGGTGTTTTTTGAGAAGTGCCTACCTGTAGATTTTGGCCTCTAGCTCAGCCGGCACCTAGGGAAACCTACCAAACCTGTGCATTTCTGAAAACTAGAGACCTAGGGCAATACAAGGAGGGGTGACTCGCGGGGCTCGGACCAGGTTCTGTTACCCAGAATCCTTTGCAAACCTCAAAAAGTGGCTAAAAAAACAAGTTTTCCTCAGATTTCGGTGACAGAAAGTTCTGGAATCTGAGAGGAGCCACAAATTTCCTTCCACCCGGCGTTCCCCCAAGTCTCCCGATAAAAATGATACCTCACTTGTGTGGGTAGGCCTAGCGCCCGCGACAGGAAACGCCCCAAAGCGCAACGTGGACACATCAACATTTTTGGAAGAAAACAGAGGTGTTTTTTGAGAAGTGCCTACCTGTAGATTTTGGCCTCTAGCTCAGCCGGCACCTAGGGAAACCTACCAAACCTGTGCATTTCTGAAAACTAGAGACCTAGGGCAATACAAGGAGGGGTGACTCGCGGGGCTCGGACCAGGTTCTGTTACCCAGAATCCTTTGCAAACCTCAAAAAGTGGCTAAAAAAACAAGTTTTCCTCAGATTTCGGTGACAGAAAGTTCTGGAATCTGAGAGGAGCCACAAATTTCCTTCCACCCGGCGTTCCCCCAAGTCTCTCGATAAAAATGATACCTCACTTGTGTGGGTAGGCCTAGCGCCCGCGACAGGAAACGCCCCAAAGCGCAACGTGGACACATCAAAATTTTTGGAAGAAAACAGAGGTGTTTTTTGAGAAGTGCCTACCTGTAGATTTTGGCCTCTAGCTCAGCCGGCACCTAGGGAAACCTACCAAACCTGTGCATTTCTGAAAACTAGAGACCTAGGGCAATACAAGGAGGGGTGACTCGCGGGGCTCGGACCAGGTTCTGTTACCCACAATCCTTTGCAAACCTCAAAAAGTGGCTAAAAAAACAAGTTTTCCTCACATTTCGGTGACAGAAAGTTCTGGAATCTGAGAGGAGCCACAAATTTCCTTCCACCCGGCGTTCCCCTAAGTCTCCCGATAAAAATGATACCTCACTTGTGTGGGTAGGCCTAGCGCCCGCGACAGGAAATGCCCCAAAACAGAACGTGGACACATCACATTTTTTCATAGAAAACAGTGCCTACCTGTGGATTTTGGCCTCTAGCTCAGCCGGCACCTGGGGAAACCTAGCAAACCAGCACATTTTTGTAAACTAGAAACCCAGGGGAATCCAAGATGAGGTGACTTGTGGGGCTCGGACCAGGTTCTGTTACCCAGAATCCTTTGCAAACCTCAAAATGTGGCTAAAATACCACGTTTTCCACACATTTCGGTGACAGAAAGTTCTGGAATCTGAGGGGAGCCACAAATTTCCTTCCACCCAGCGTTCCCCCAAGTCTCCCGATAAATATGATACCTCACTTGTGTGGTTAGGCCTGGTGCCTGCGACAGGAATAGATCACACAACGGTCAATGTTGGTCCTTACGTGAGGCAGCTGTTGACCCTGGGGTGATCCATTCCTGACACAGGCACTAGGTGTAGGCACTCAAGTGGGGTAGTGTTTTTATCAGGACAGGTGAGGAGTCACTGGGTGGTAGGAATGTTGTGGATCCCAGCATATTCCTGTAGTTTGTGTGACAGAAATGCAAGAAAAATAGAGTTTTTTCTCAACATTTCAGCTTTGCAGGGTATTCTGGGTAAGAAAACTTTGGGGAATCCACACAAGTCACACCTCTGTGGACTCCCCCGAATGTCTAGTTTCCAGAAATGTTTGGGTTTAGTGTGTTTCTCTATATGGCCGCCGAATCCAGGACCAAAAACACAGGTGCCTGCCTTACAAAACCAGTTTGTTTTGCCATAGACAATTTTGATGTCTCCACAATATGATTTGGGTGGTGGAATTTGGGGCTGAACTAAATTGGTGAGCTCCCAAGAGAGCACTCTCTCTCTGCTTGCCGCCGCATTCACCTGCTCTCTGGGTTGGCCTAACCCACTATTACCCAGTTGCACGAACAGCTTGCGAAGGGACAGCAGGACTGTCCTCATCACCTCCCTCATAATGTACTGGAAGAGGAGTTTTCGAATGGGACTCCTCTGACTGAAAAATCACTCCCAGAGTCTGCGCCATTGTCCTATCCCTCAGATGCTGCCTCAGTATCTGATGTCTCAGTCTCTGATCCTATGTCAGAGCGGTCCTCTATAACCCGAGTGCAGGCAGCAGTCATCCATCAAGATGCCATCTCTGCTATTGGCTAAACTGTTGCTCTAAAACACTAGCCTAAGTAGACAGTCACAAAATCGATGGTGTGTGTGAGATACGTGCAACAGTAGAGGCCACCTTACCTGCGCTTCTTCCCTCAATCAGCACGTACTTTCAAGACACTCAAAAAACACCTTGTCACATACCATTCGTCACAGTCTTTAGCACCTCCTGCGCCCAGTCCAACAATCATTATTGGTGCTCCCACTCCCTCCTCCTCGGATTCCCTCATTACCACCCAGCAAAAGTGCCCTTCATCTCTCCATAGACTTTACTAATGTACTCAGCTATTTACATAAAATACAGATGTGCTCTTTGCAGTAGGCATATAAACCTTCTGCGCTTCTTTATGGCACTAAAACTGCCACTAGACAAGTCGGACCCTTTTCCCCCCAGGGAAACCACACACATATTGACAAAAGTGATGTATATATGACAGCCAACCACCTGAAACTCAACTCAAGCAAAACCGAAATAATCCTCTTTGGCCCTCACCAAAAAAACCTGGGACCCCCCATGGTGGCCCACCACGCTAGGCCCTGCACCCACCCCCGCCAACTACGCACGCAACCTCAGCATCATCCTAGACTCCTCCCTCTCTATGACCCAACAAATCAACGCTCTTACCTCCTCATGCTTCAACAAACTCCGTATACTGAAAAACATTAAAATGGATCCCCACAGAGACCAGAAAAACTGTCACTCACGCACTCATCAGCAGCAGGCTTGATTACAGAAACGCCCTCTACGCCGGCACCACTCTAAAACTCAAGTGCAAACTACACGCATCCAGAACTCAGCAGCACGACTCATCCTCGACCTCCACCGACACGAACACATCTCTCCACACCTCAAATCCCTCCACTGGCTCCCCATTGACAAAAGGATCACCTTCAAGATCCTCATCCTCACACACAAATCACTCCACAACACAGGCCCTGCCTACCTCAACGAGAGTCACCTTCCACACCCCCACACGAAACGTCCGTTCAGCTGACCTCTCTCTCGCCTCTGACCCCCGCATCAAACACACCACCACCGGGGCAGATCCTTCTCCTACATTGCACCCAAAACATGGAACGCACTCACAACCCACATTCGCAAGACCCAAAACCTACTTCTTTTCAGGAAGGGCCTCAAAACCTGGCTTTTTGAACAGTGAACCTCCTAGCCCCTTTCCCTCCCCCCCGTCCCCCCCCCCCCCCCAGCGCCTTGAGACCCTCACAGGTGAGTAGCGCGCTTTATAAATCTCTTTGATACAGATCTACCTATATATATATATATAAATATATATCTACATAGATATATCTATAGATATATCCATGTACCTAGATATATCTATCTACATAGATATATATATATAGATATATACATATATTTTTTTTAGTTGTTGTATGGTTTCCTTGGGGGCCAAAATGGCCCCCAGGGAAACCCTACAACATCTAAAAAAAAAATTGCCCCCACAGGGGGTCACCCTGCCCACGGGCGACCCCCTGTCATTTCATATTTTTTTTTTTTTTTTTTTTTTTTTTTTTGAAAAAAAAAAAAATCCCCTGGGAGGGTGGCGATCGCGCCCCCCACCCTCCCCAGGGGGCACCTACCTTTTTATTTTTTTAGGAAAATTATCCGGGGTGTCTAGTGGGGTTTCCTGGACCCCGATCGCAGCTGTGCTGCGATCGGGGGCCAGGAAACCGTTTCAGAAGGCCTCATAAGAAAGGGGAGACTCTCCCCTTTCTTACAAGGCCTTCTGAAACTGTTTCTGGCCCCCGATCGCAGCTGTGCTGCGATCGGGGGCCAGAAACAGTTTCAGAAGACCTCGTAAGAAAGGGGAGAGTCTCCCCTTTCTTACGAGGCCTTTTCAAAATGTTTCCTGACCCCCCCGATCGCAGCTGTGCTGCGATCGGGGGAGCCAGGAAACCTGAAAGTGTTTCCTGGCCCCCGATCGCAGCACAGCTGCGACCGGGGGCCAGGAAACACTTTCAGGAAGGCCTCGTAAGAAAGGGGAGTGTCTCCCCTTTCTTACGAGGCCTTCCTGAAAGTGTTTCCTGGCCCCCGATCGCAGCTGTGCTGCGATCGGGGGCCAGGAAACACTTTCAGGAAGGCCTCGTAAGAAAGGGGAGACTCTCCCCTTTCTTACGAGGCCTTCCCGAACGTGAAAAAGGCCGTTTTCCCCATGAAAGCAGGAAGCGGCCGCAAGGCTGCTTCCTGCTTTCATGGGGAAAACACCTTTGCAACGTCAGCGCGCCTCGCGGCGCGCTGACGTCACAAAGGGGCGGGTGGGGGGCGGGGGGAGACACGGTAGCTTCCGTGTCTCCCGGGGGGGGAAAAAAAATAAAAAATAAATCCTCGGTTGCGACGCACCCGAGGATTTATTAATGCCCTTCCTGGTGTCGGCCACTGGTCGTGACCCGCACCAGGGAGGGTGTGTGGGCGTCGGCCAGTGGCCGACGCCCGCATTTAAGAGGTTAATAGTTAATAGTTAATGTAAACTTACTTGGACCAGCATGGACAGCACAGATTGACAATCAAGGCGGACAGATCAGTTCACCCCTGCTCCATAGACAGATCATGCCAGAATGTTGCAGCTGCAACATTTCTATACAGTATCATTTTTATTACCTTTTATTATAAATATTTTGAACTGTGTGTATCGTCCTCACCATTTTGACTTGCAGCTTAAATATGTAACTTGTGAGTCAGCTAGGTTAATTTAACTGTCATCTGCATTCTATGGCAGATGTGCTGCACTGATGGAGTTGCCATCTTTCCTGTAGTATACCTACCCATCCAATCATCAGTCCCCTAACCCCCTTCCCCTAAGTTATATGATATATGATGCAGTTACCAATTTCCACCATCAACAGATCTCAAACTTGGTGGAGTGTTATGTGATGCAAACAGAGCTAAACCTTACAAAAAAATGCAAATTGTCTGACAACATCCCAAACATATTCACAAGAAAGGGATATAGTACAGAAAAAGATTATAACAATGGTAAGTCAAAGATAAGTATTGTGTACTTTTTTCTCCTCAATCTATTCCCCCACAGAATCAATGTAACTGAGTATTCTTCTGAAGTAACATGCTCCAGAGACTTTTATATTCATTCTACTTACTTGATTAAATTACCCTTACCCTGTTTTGATTTATACTGGTCTGTATCTTGGATTTTCCACTTCTGCCTTTTCTTTTAGTTTCATGATGTCGCTTGAGAATCCTTTACTGGTTTACCTGTTCAATTCAGAATAAGAACTACCCTGTTTTGCTGTGAGGGATTCCCTGTTTCAGCCTGTTAGAGACACCAGTTAGTCCCTTTGACAGAATTCCTGCATCACTCATGAAGGTGCCAGGCAATATATTTCTTCTCAGGAACTGGAAGGAAGCGCTTAAGTTTCTGGTTGAACTTTGTAGTGTCCATACTATCATTATGCAACATACCCATTTCATGAGTAGTTGTGTGCCCTAAATTAAATATAACTCGCATCCCCGCTAAGCACAGTATAGTTTTTAATGATATCATTTCAGATGTTGCAGTAATGTTATGAAGGATGTCACAGAACATGTCATGAATGATGTACTATGCGAGGTAATTAGCAGAACACGGACAGTGCACAAGTTATAGTTACTTTAGGGCAGAGGTTATAGTTATGTGAGATAACTAATGCATTTCAGTGGTTTTGTTCATTCAAAATTGTATGTTTTACCTGACATTTTCACATATCTATAACATCCCTTTAACCTTAGTTTGTTTCAGTGAATTTCTAAGGTTCTGTTTGATTCAAAGTAAGATATTATTACTATGCTCAACTACCCTTAACTATAAAGTGACTTTAACCTGTGTTTTGTTTTTTCAGTGAATTTATTGGGGGTATCAACATATACAATGCCAACCCTAAACCTGAAAGCTCGCTTACAGGCAGGCCTGCATCCAACCCCTCATGGGCAGGCATACATTGTGCTCAGAGTGGAAATTGGCTGTGGCCAAACCCAGCGGGAACGCATGGCTAAATATAAGGAGTTGACAAAAGCAAACAAACACAAATGATGGACGGAATGAGGAACCAATCAAACATTCATCCCCAGTCACAGATCTGGGTTTAATCCATCAATTGTTTTGCTCACAACACCACCCCAGTTTGCACCCAACCATATGCAAATCAGTCTTGACCCTGTTCCCTATGGGAACAGTCCAGATGAAACTGCCAGGCCAGGTCCTCCCTGGACCGGAAACAAGCATCCCGGAACCGGTTTCAGGATATCACCCTTCATCAGCCAGGCTAGCTTGAATCTATTGGCATAGTGAGCCCAGGACCCATGTCTGGGAATACCCAGCGCACTTAGGGCAACAAAAGCAAACAAACACAAATGATGGACAGAATGCGTAACCAATCAAACATTCATCCCCAGTCACAGATCTGGGCTTAATCCATCAATTATTTTGCTCACCACGCCACCCCAGTTTGGACCCAGCCATATTCAAATCAGTCTTGACCCTGTTCCCCATGGGATCAGTCCAACCCGAATGGCCAGATGCTCTCTGGACCGGAAACAAGCATCCTGGGACCGGTTTCAGGGTATCACCCTTCACCAGCCAAACTGTGCCACTGTATTCAAGCTGGCATGGCTGATGAAGGGTGATACCTTGAAACCATTCCCAGGATGTTTTTCACTCAGTATTTTTTCACAGACAAAATATTTCAGGTGTATATTGGCAAGACTATTGTTTCTGAATATGCATAGACTGGACTTCGGGTCAGCACCTTGCTCACGACTGGAGGGTTCTGCTGCATATCTTCCATGACAGCCATCTTGAGATATAATCCTGGGCTACTGATCTACCTCCTTAAAAAAATGTTGGCCATAGATTTTCATTTTCAATGTGTGTTGTTGAATCATTTGAGAAGTGATTTAGCTTGGTTAGACATTGCTGATCAAGGCTGAATTTTTCTGGATGATATTTTTGAAAATGGAGGATGTGTTTTTAATAGGAAACCTATTCAAAAGGTTGTGGTACATGCTAGTACATGAGTCTTGATGTAGAAGAAAAGGATGAGAGACATGATTAGGCCAGAACTTTCCAAAGGGCAAAGTGGTATTATTCTCATTAACAGACTCATTTGAATGGGGTTTGATGGATGCGATGTAATGTGTGGTAATGATGCGAGGATTTGTACTGTATTTGCATTTCCCATGTTAGGTGTCTCTGCTAGGATTGTCCCTCTGTAATCGGAATGAAGTGTCCTTCTATAATCATGGGAGGCTGCTGTCCTAAATGTCACAGAATCATTGAAAAATGGTGTACTGAGACTGCCCTTTTTTAAACCAGGACTGTAAGAGTATTCGAATCAGGACAGCCACCCCAATGACAGGTGTGAGTAGCTGTTAACCAGTCCTGTGTTTAGGTCGTCTGCTATTTGTTGCCCTGCATGAATAGAAGGAAAACAATCGTGAAGGGAAAACGAGGTTTGTACTTTGCAAACTCCTCATGCCTGGCATCACAAGTAAACATTTGAAAGCTCTGTGGTGCTCTTTCTCCACACTTTAATGACAGGTGGTACTGTGCTATGTGAGCTCATTGCTCCTCAATCAACAGCTACCTGTGCCAAGACTGCCCTTCTGTTATCCACAACCCCAAGCAACCTATTAACTGTCTGACATTGGCTTCGTGTAGAAGGTTAGGACTAGGGGAGTTGGGTACTGACTCATCCTAGGCTTCCAGAACGCTACGGTAGTCTCATTCCTAATGGTGGTCATTGTTGTGGATGCTGCTACTAGGGCCAGCATCCAGCTAACCAGCTCCTCGTAGTCGGAGGCACGGAGTTGGGTTGCCCGTCTTCAAACACAAAATGCCCTCCCAGCCGCCATGCTACCACTCTTCCTGGAACACACCTTACAGGTAAGGCACAGGCTTATTCCTCAGGAAAAGCCATACTTACAAACAAACCAAATTTTAAGATTCCTGGTTTTGTGCTGAGGCTTAACACAACAAAGATAGTTACGATCAGACTGATGCAAACAGAGCAGCTGAAGACAGTCAAAGCACATAGCCACGTAGATAGTGCATGTCCCAGGCTCGGTGGCTGAGCACGAAAGAAAATATGCAGCCTTTATTTTAAAAGCATACCACTCTAAGATGACAGACACCAACCTTTGACACGTAAATAAAAAAATGAAATAAATGTGCTCTCAAATGCATATAGAGAAAGGATCAGCATTGCCGCCCTCTCAAAAAGTGTACATTAAAAAAAATTATAGGTAAATGGTAAAACGGGTGGATTTGAAGGCAAGTACATGCCACTAAGTGATGAAAGCAAAGAGAGGTGGAGGAAAAATGAAGGAGATATTATTTGTTAAAAAACTGAAATAAACTGAAAAAAGAGTGCTGGAAATGCAGAATATGGGGAGAAAGTAAGACAACATGCACTTCAATAGAGTGTGGAAAATAAAGGGAAACAGTGACCTGGATGCAAGCAGCGTCTGCAGTGGAAGGTTACAAGTCAACCAATCAAAAGACTGAAACATAAATGTTCTTTGCCGAACAAACACAAGGATTGGGAAGAAAGCCATAATATCAAGAGAAGTGTACGGAGAGACAATGAAATTGCCCGATCATGAGCAAGTGACTGACACAGAGTTCACTTATATATGTTGGAACCAATAAGTCTGGTCAGAAGGATACTAAAGCGTCTGTAATGGAGATCTAACAATACAACAAGCTATGGCAGCTGCCACAGCACTATCAGGAAGCAGTCAAACCATCCTCCTTACCAATCCTGTTGATTTAATGCACGCAGGGAGCTTCAGGAACTTCAGAAATATGACGTTAGGAAACCTTCAAGAACATCTTAAGCACAATACCTTGGAAAGATGCTCAGAGGCAATGATGGGCAAAACCCAGGTGGTGGGCCAGTATAGTACATTTCTCCTGGAATTTGCATATAGATACTCACTAATAAAGTGTTCTCAGTGGATCCACGGGCAATGAAAGCAAGGCTAAGAAGGTCACAGAAAATGTGACAAAAAATGAATAAGAAGGCACTTTTGAGCTGGCTGAAAGATAGTAGAAAAATGTATAGATATCAGCTATTGTAGCAATTGAAAATGCGGGGCACCCTACAAAATAATTATTTAGTGTGCTAATATATCTGTCTAACCAAATCACCAGACTGGCTGGAGCCCCTGCAAATTGTTAATGATCCAAACAATTAAATACCTACTTTGAGCAGACAAACTATAAAAAGCACAATACATTCTTTTTTGGATCCTACCATAAAAACTTTTAATCAATTCAGGAACTGGAATGTAACTTCTGTTTGCAGCAGTTACAATAGATGATTTCAAGAAACCTTTAGGAGAAAAAAATCTTAGCAGACCCCTGCACATTAAGCTTCACCAAGACCCTTAGTTGGGTCATCCTCACAGGAATTACCAAAATCGTGAATGAACACTTTAGTCATGGAGCCAAATAGGTGGATCCAACAGATCTGAAAAACTACAGTCCTACAAATTGCAAGCATATTCTTCTTAAAATTCTTGAAAATGGTGCAACCATACAATTAAAGGCTCCTTGCGATAAGGACCATACATTGGATGACTGGTCGTTGGGCATATGCCAAACGAGGTACAGAGATTACATAAAGGGAATGTACAATCATCTCTGTTGAAAATTGTGGATAATAAAGTTGATGTTGGTGGATCTGTCGGCAGTCTTCAACACTTTCTACAACTTATAATGTATAATTAGCTTGGGAATAGCCAGAACCATGATTCAAATCAAATTAATAGAAATTTAAAATTCAGTCTGATGGTAAAGATGGATTTTGAATAACTATTTTTAAAATTATACTTTTTGTAAATAGGCACTTTCCTGCCTGATGCCTCTAACAGCCCTTTCAGAGATAATTCCCAACTCTCACCTGGAATCTGATGGGAGGTATGAATTGCTCACAGGAAAAGGAACACAAGGGCCTTGGCTGAAAGATGTGACCTCCTTCTGACAGGATGGCCAGGGAAATATGGCTACCAACAGTAAAGGTTTCATAGGGGCAGCCCCTGTCACAAGCTGATGAAACTCATATCAAGGGCTGCTACGTCCAAATAGCCAGAGTGGCTGTAATTTCCATAGAGATACCTCAGGAGTGAGCTCAGATCTCTGATCAAAGTAAGAAAGCTTCTGCCATGTTTTGGCAGAGCCTAGCCCCTGTATCCAACCAGCCTCCACTGCAGTCAGCCTTAAGTTTTGACTTTGATAGGGTCGAGCATGACCAGAAACCTGTGGTTGGTGCAGTTGATGTTTTTGTGCATTTATATTGTTTGTGTATTATTAACATGTGCAGAATACTGTATGGATCTACACTCAATCAGTCAGTCACAACAAGTTTATTTCAGCAACGAGCCATAAAAAGCAAAATACCCTTACAAAACATGACAAATCCATGTAAATAACACCAGAGATCAATAAAACATATAAAATCACAATCCATAATTTTCCAGAGTCAGGAAAAGTTACTGCTCTTTCACAATAAAACCTCAGTTTAAATTAACAGGCTTATACCGGTCTCTGATTCAGATTGCACTCTTTATAAAATTTAGCACTGCATGGCACAAATCCATTGTAGTAAATTTTTGTAAAAATTCCATTGTGGAACAAAATTGCCTAAACCCTCCGATGCATCAATGGTGTCAGAAAGGTACTTTTTGGACCTGCATCAAGTGGACAAAATAAAATAAAGTGAAAAGTGCTTTGTTTGGTGGCATAATCACACTAACATGGAGGTAAATCCCGCTGCCAGACACATTGTAACGGGAAAGCCACTTTAAAATGAATCAGATTAAGTCTAAAATGTGTTAAAAGAAACCAATGGTTTGTATTCTCTATTCATCCCAGATATGGTTTACAGATTTAACAGGGACAATCTTCAAATAAAAGTCAACAGTTTTCATATCCAAAGCACCTCTTAACCTCTTCTCCACACAACAGATTGCATACCTGGATTTCACATTCAACTTTGCATTTGTTGGAAGATGTGTAGGTGAGTTGAGCCATTCTATTAAACCTAAGTTCTGAAAGCCTGATTTTACATACATCAACTACAGTGTTTTATTCACGTTTTCTAAAGCTAGGCAATCTGACATACAGACTCTGATTAAAGCTGCTTCTGGATTTTAACAACACTTAATCCACAATAGGAGTGAGGAGATTTTTATTTGATCACCTATGTAGGGAAAACCCAACTCACATGGCATATAACATTTGCTGTATTTTTTGAGACTGCAAGCAACCTGAAGGTAACGCCATTCTCAATATGTTGGAGATTATCTGATTTTTGGTATCCCCAAATCCCTGCCTCATAGGTGGCTGCAGCAATACATTTGGCTTTAGACATGGCAATCATCTCTGCCAGAGGTTTGTGGCCAAATGACCTAACAAATCAAAAGATGCCATCCATATTCCTTCCCAATTGTTGGGCTTTTGCAAGAGTGTGTGGTTTTCACCCTAAGGATGAACTAAAAAAAATACCTAGATAATTAAAATCCTTAGTTTGTTTTAAAATGGTGCCCCCTGCCCATTCTAAAGTGCAAAGATTCCGTACATAGTTGCCCACAAGTCATAGTGTACGATTTTAATTGATTAACTTTCAGGTCCAAGCCTTCCATATATTCTGCAAAAAGATCTAACAGCTTCTGAAGTGCAATTGGGTGTGTGTAATCAAAACCGCTTCGTCCACATACAAAAGTAGTGGCACGGAATAATCCCCCACCCTGGGTACGTCCACTCCTGCCTGTGATAAATGTTCTGTAATACCATTAATATTTAAGAAGAAAAAAGGTGCTAAAATGCAACCCTGTCTGATGCCTCACATGTACTTTACTGGAGATAACAGTTCCCATTGTGGGCCATATCAGACCTATATTTTAAGATTATGGTGCAGACGTCTCAATAGAATAAGCAAATTTGAATCGACCCCCATTGTCTGCATGATCCTTCATAGTTTGTCCCTGTTAACCAGATCAAAGGAGCTTGACAGGTCAATCAATATCATATGAATAGTGCCACTTTTTGCCCTCACATATTTGCTGGTAATCAAACTTAAATTTTGAAAAATACCCTTGAAATGTGTCAGCCACTGGGCTTCTGGGATTATACTTCCAGTTTGGGCATGTCACACTCAGAAAAATTAGAATGATTTATAACAATCCAAAACCTTGCACTATCTCTGAATTATGAGGCCAGGGCCAGCTCTTCCCAGGCCTTTTCTCTTATTGACCTCTTTCTTTCCTCCACAACAGACTGGTAATCACGCCCAGCTTTTTTAACATCCACAGGGTTACACAGAAACGTTTTGACAACCGCCTTTAAATGCTTATGCACCACCGAACAGGTGGTGTTAAACCAATGATGTGGCAATATCCCAGGCCGGAGATTGTGAATGACCAAACCATCAGAAATCGTCTCACATAGGATTTTAAATTCCGATAAGACTGAAGTATCAGTATGAACCTCATCCAGACTTGCAAGGATGAACTCTATTTTATCATGGACAATTTTCTTAGTGAAGCTAACAGGCTCAACCTTTGCCCATTAAGTCTGGAGCCCTTTGTTCTTGGAGAGGTCTATGTTGCATTTTACAATGCAGGATTTTTGAAATTTTTTGTCTCCAAGGTGAAGCATATGGGGTTATGGTCACTAAGGAAGTTTGCCACTATTTTGAAGTTTGAAGCGAGGGGCACAGCAACTGCAGATATTAATATAAAATCTAATGTGCTCCCTGTGGCCCCCCTGTGAATGTTGGGACCTACTCAATATTATTTAACTGGGCCTCGCCAGAAATTATTGTGTTGAAAACGACCCCCAGCTTAGTATGTTTAAAATGCGCCTCACACTCATCCGGTAGAAAACTGCCAACATGATTATCTCCAATAGAACACAGAGTAATAGTAAAATCCGACGCCCATATTAGGATTATGTTTTTTCCCTGATGGGCAAAAAAAAATGTTTAAAAATTCATCAAAATCACTTGTCCCTTTTTCCACTTCCTGGTAGAGAAAATTGTTATAAAGATTTATGAACAAAATGTCACATTCATCTGACCATAAAATCAGTAATATCAAGAACCGTGGAAAAGACCATTTATGGGGAACATGACCTTTGGAATTTTACCAGCAACAAAAGTAGCAAGACCGCCACATGCCCTTCCTGACAGGGAAGCAAGAGGAGGTTGAAACAGAGATGTAAAACAGTCTATATAAAAAGAATCTAACATCCACGTTTCTTGAGCACAGAAAGTATCGAAGGACACAACCATCTTTTGCCAATCTGGATTCTTTATCTTATGACGGGTGTCTGCGATGTTCCAAGTGGCTACTGTCACCCCCCTTGGCAGGGGTTAAGAATTTCCAATTACCTCAGCCTCCAGATCTACACTCCCTGTTCTATGACCAGATGGAACTGTGCCCCACTTACTACATTATAATCCCAATGTTTGTGTAGGGTCACATTGGCCCCAAGAAAAGGAGGGGGGCTTGTCCCAGGATTCATAGTGCCCCTTGATTCGAGCAATAAGTGTAATGGGGCTTCATTGTGCCAGGGCCCAGACTGTGTATTTTAATGTCAATCATTTTTCACATCTAGTAAGTTATGTTTTTATTTTCGTCGTTGTTTTCATAATATATCATATTATCGTCATGCTTGTGTGAGATTTCATTCCTTGCGCTGTAAACTGAACTACTCCCTGCCAACATGGTAACCGCTTGATCTAACGAATGCCATGAAATTTGTCATCTGATTATGTTTCGTCTCTTCATGCGCGAAGTCATGTGACTGGGAGTCAATGAGGAAATCACAGATGCTGGCACGCGCACAAAGAAGACGCTGCTATCCACGAGACGTGGGTCTGATTATCCTTGCTTCTTGGTGAGCGATTTGGCGGCTGCATATTAGTATTGCTGGCCGGATATATTATCAGGCCCGCATTTGTTATAAAGGCATGTGAGCGGTCAGAGAATTAGTATATATTTTATATACTTTTTCCATTCCAGAATAATTCAACTGCCGGCTGTGCCGAAGTAGGGTCTGAATTTATTATAACAGCTGACCCTAGCAGCCCTTTCGCCCTCTAAAAACAAGCTAATAATAGAGGTAAAGCCAATTTCTTAGAATCCCGACCCTTTGAGGCACCCCGACCAATTACGATGATCATTATTTTGGTATCTGTTATCTTAGCCATTATCTGGTTTCTTCTTATAGAGAATTTAATCTCTGAAGAAGTAGTGTGAATGTTAAGGCGTGTTACAAGGAGGTAATTATTACACACTTGGAAGAGTGTGTATCTTCCACCATAATGTCTATCTAGAGTGAATGGCAGGTAAATATTTGCCCACACTTTGAATATAAACGGTAGGTGTCACTTTCTGCAACCCTAGCAGGGTGGAATTACCTCAGGGCAATACATGATCCTTACGATTACATAAGATATCACAGGTTTTCTTCAGGTCTTGGTGCATGATTTGGCATGTTCCAATTGATATAAGTTTATAATTTTTTCATTCCTAATTTTCTTCTCTTTGTTTCCTCCTAGTCTTTTTTGGTGTTTATCACACTAATGGGGTTTCCTAATATGAGTTCTTGCTTTTTGCACTCGTTCACTGCATGTGGTAGTTGGCTGTGTGTGTATATAATCTGTACATAGTGCATTTCTAAGATTTTGGATTTAGGATTCTGCGTTTTCAAGGTGGGTTTTCTATGTGTTTTTTTTATATACTAGATATCCTTATCTCAAGTGGCATATATCAAGACATCAGCACTCCGTTTTACATATATGTCCGTCTGATGGTGTTGGCATCCATTTTTGAATATAGATTTGGGAACTGCCCTGATGAAGGTAGCCTCCCTATGAGAGGTTCACAAAAACACGCGTAGGCCCTTGGTTCCTAATTTTTCCTTTGAGCATCATGTAAGGATACTCAGAGATTGGACTTTATCGTTTTTTGTAATTGTATATATATATTGGTTCTACACTATATACATTTCGATATTTGATTACATCTCAATATTTGACTATATTTTTGTATATTGTTGTATATATTATTGTTGAATGAATGTGGTATGAATGTGGTAGGTACTGTCTGTTTTATGATGTATTTAATAATGAACAATAAAATCTTGATATAATAATTTTGTATCTTTGTGTAATGACATCCATGACAGTGTAGACTATGAATGTGATGTAGCCCTAGATTGGACTTATAGGCGGTCACTACAACATTGGCGGTAAAAGCCGCTTACCGCCACGCAGAAGACCAGCAACGCCACAGCTATTATTACCCACAGCACAGAATCCGCCAAAATTCAGACACCCACGCAAGTCCGCCACACCAAAGGTCAGTGATAAACTGGCGAAAACAAATCCTCCACCGTCACGCCAACAGAAATACGCCCACACTATCACGACCCACAAATCCACGCGGTGGTCTTTCAACCACGGTATTCCATTGGCGGGACACACCGCCGCGCTCAAAATACACACACATTTACAAAACACAGCCACATTGGACAATTCAAAATACACACACCTGATACACATACACACACCACTCCCACACACCCAATACAATATAAAACTCACACCCACATCACCCACAAACCCCTACGACCACAATTGAGAAAGAAGCACAGAGAGAGACACCACCATCAACAATACTAGCTTCCACAGGCACACCAGACCATCACCCATATAACTTCCACGCACCTCACACAACACCCCACCACAAATCAGCACACTTATCACCACACACACCACCCCACACATCACCCACACCACCCCATGGCACGGCAAAGACACCCCAGTTTCTCGGAGGACGAGGTCAGGGTCATGGTATGGTGGAGGAAATCGTCCTGGTAGAGCCACAGCTATTCGGATCACAGGTGCAGCACACCTCCATTGCAAGGAAGATGGAGCTATGGTGAAGAATAGTGGACAGGGTCAACACAGTGGGACAGCACCAAAGAAATCGGGATGACATTAGGAAGAGGTGGAACGACCTACGGGGGAAGGTGCGTTCCGTGGGCTCAAGACACCACCTTGCGGTTCAGCGGACTGGCGGCGGATCCCCACCCCCTCCCCCACAACTAACAACATGGGAGGAGCAGTCCTTGGCGATTCTGCATCCTAAGGGCCTCACAGGAGTAGCTGGAGGAATGGACTCTGGTAAGTAAAATCTTAACTATTACATCCCCCACCCTACCTGCATGCCATCACATACCCCCACACTCACCCTCACCCCCATCACTCCAACTCCTCACAAATGTCCCAACATCACAAACCACACATCCGAACATCAAGCCCTGCATGCAACACCAAAGCATGGACACCCATCACCAAAGCATGCCCACTGCACAAACCCATACACTCCCCTAAACCATCATCACACAAGGTTCAACACAGGAATGCAAGCACTGGGGTACACGGTCACCCAGCCATTGCACACCATGGCACACACAGATGTAATAAACATCCTTTTATACCCCTGCAGGACCCCTACCCAACGTCACCGGACAGGAGGGTCCACACATGTCCACACCACCAACAGAAGAGGCCCACAGTGATGACAGCAGCTCTGTCCAACTGGATCTAGATGACCAGCCTGGCCCATCGGGGACCTCGGGACCATTGGTTCCCATCACACAGTCACAGGCCACTACAGAGCCTCCCCCCTCTGGAAACACCAGCACAGCACCCACCCAGCGGGCCCATACCTCTGTCCCCAGGACAAGTCAATCAGCAGTTTGTCTACCGCTACAGGGATCCAGGCTAACCCACCACCCCAACAACAACAGGGACCTGGGGGCAGTGGCAGTGGCAGTGGGCACACGGTTCAGGGGATGGAGGCCCAGGAACACAGGGGAAATGGGAGGGCTGCTGTGCGACAGGGGGAGGACAAGCCCAGGGAACCCACTCTTCACGAGGCCCTCTCCAACATCATGGGAGCCTACCACCACTCCCAGGAGACGATGGCAACAGTACTGGCCAAGTTTCAGGAGACCCAGAGCCGCCAGAGGAACAGTATTTGGGCTTCAGGGAGGAACTCAGAGCCATCAATTCCACCCTGGGCACCATCGTAGGGGTGCTGAAGGAAGTACTCAACACCAGGAGGGACACTGTGGAACAACAAGGGGCCCCTGACACTAGCCTGGACGATGAACTGCCCACCACCTCTGCTGGTGCTAGTGGACAGGAGGCACCGCCACAGGACCACCACACCAGTACCCCACCCCCTGCAGAGGGAGAACCACCCCTCAAACAGTCCCTGAGATCCAGGACAAAGACAGAGAACAATGCCAAGACCCCCGCCAAGAAATGAGACCACCCTGAATGTCATCCTTCTGTCCCACTTTGTCACCCTGTCCATACTTAAACTGCCCCAGCTCCACTTCCTATGCCCATTTGGGCAATGCACCTGTGAGACCAAAAGACTGGACTCTGCCATGGACATACCTCCACCATCACCCCTCCCCATTTTGCAACCCCCTCCAATATTGAGCACTTAAATAAACACCCTTGAAGCACAAAACAATCTGGAGTCAGTCTGTGATTTCGAATTAGTGTATTGTCAATTACTGTGGCAAAAAGCTCTTTCAATTGTAATGTCAACATACCTATGTCACACAGCTCTAGTCCATGAGGAATCAAAGCAGATGTCACACAGTGGGACCCACATCTGTGAAATCGTAAGGGAAAGTGACAACTCAGTGACCATACACTGTGTGAAAACAACAGACAGTAGAGAGGTAGTAGTGTTAAAGTACATGTAGTAGGCAGTTTTGTCTTCTTACCTGTGTCTCACTGGAAATATTGCAGGATCACTGAGTCCCTGTTGTCGATGTCCTCTTCTTCTGCTTCCTCGTCTTCACTGTCCACAGCCTGCAGAGCTGCAACAACACCGCCATCTGGACCATCCTCCTGCAGAAAAGGCACCTGTTGTCGCAAAGCTAAGTTGTGAAGCATACAGCAGGCCACGATGATCTGGCACACCTTCTTTGGTGAGTAGAATAGGGATCCACCTGTCATATGGAGGCACCTGAACCTGGCCTTCAGAAGGCCGATGGTCCGCTCGATTATCCGCCGTGTTCGCCCGTGGGCCTCATTGTAGCGTTCCTCTGCCCTTGTCCTGGGATTTCTCACTGGGGTCAGTAGCCATGACAGGTTGGGGTAACCAGAATCACCTGCAAATGGCGAGGGACAACTGTTAGACACACACAAACCTGTAGGGATAACCCCAGACCCAGACAACCATTCCCACTGACTTGCTTCCATGTGCTCACCTAATAGCCACACACAGTGCCTCTGGAGTTGCCCCATCACATAAGGGATGCTGCTATTCTGCAGGATGTAGGCGTCATGCACTGAGCCAGGGAACTTGGCATTAACATGGGAGATGTACTGGTCTGCCAAACATACCGTCTGCACATTCATAGAATGATAACTCTTCCTGTTTCTGTACACCTGTTCACTCCTGCGGGAGGGACCAAAGCCACATGTGTCCCATCAATGGCACCTATGATGTTGGGGATATGTCCCAGGGCATAGAAATCACCTTTCACTGTAGGCAAATCCTCCACCTGAGGGAAAACGATGTAGCTCCGCATGTGTTTCAGTAGGGCAGACAACACTCTGGACAACACGTTGGAAAACACAGGCTGGACATCCCTTATGCTGTGGCCACTTTTGTTTGAAATGACCCACTTGCAAGGAAATGGAGCACCGACAGCACCTGCACTTGAGGGGGAATTCCTGTGGGATGGCGGATAGCTGACACCAGGACTGGCTCCAGCTGGGTACACAGTTCCTGGATTGTGGCACAGTCAAGCCTGTATATGATGATCACATGTCTTTCCTCCATTGTCGATAGGTCCACCAGCGGTCTGTACACCGGAGGATGCCGCCATCTCCTCACATGTCCCAGCGGACGGTGCCTATGAAGGACAACAGCAAGCACAGAGTCAACCAACTCAGAGGTACGTACCCACAGCTTACACAGAACACAAATCATAATCCGAAAAGTGGCCTGTATGTGTGTTGAATCTAGGCCTAGGTATGTGTGACGCAGTTATAAATTAAGCCATGTGGGCCCCTGAAATGGCGGCTGTCTGACCTCTAAAGTGGGACAATGGGATGTGAGGTAACTGCGCTGGCATTGTACACCGTCGCGGTAGGCGGTCAAAGACCGCAGCGCAATGCTGCATTGGTTGCCATTGGACACTATGGGTCCCAGGAGCCAATGACGATGTACACCGGCGGTGACAGTACACACCGCTGCGGACGTGACCGCCATTTTCTATCTGTTCAATCACTCGATACCTGATCTTCGACAGGAGAGGACCTACACTGCAAGTGCTGCTGTGACCTCGGTCTGGAAGAGACAATGGCTCGAGTGTCTGGGGAAAGGGCCCCTGCCTTCACATCGGAGGAGTTGGAGAAACTCGTGGAAGGGGTCCTCCCCCAGTTCACGCTACTCTACGGTCCTCCAGACAAACAAGTAAGTACACTGGGAGCATGCTGTATGGGCTGTGCCTGTGTGGAGTGTGGGGGATGTAAGGGGGGGGGAGTGTGGCGTGCATGAAACAACGGTGAGTGCATGTGCCACATGGCAAGGGTAGGGATGGGGGCCACTGACTGTGACGGTGCAGTTGGTAATAAGTTTCTCTTCCCCCTGTACAATTCATGTAGGTCAGCGCCCACCAGAAAAATGATATTTGGCGTGCCATCGCCAAGGACGTCCGGACCCTGGGGGTCTACCACAGACGGAGCACCCACTGCCGAAAAATATGGGAGGACATTTGCCGCTGGAGCAAGAAGACGGCGGAGGCTCAGCTGGGGATGGCCTCCCAACGTGGGAGGGGTGTCCGTCGCACCACGACCCCCCTGATGTTCAGGATCCTGGCAGTGGCGTACCTGGAGTTGGATGGGCGCTTGAGGGCATCACAGCAGCCACAAGGGGGTGAGTACACTCTCATCCTGCTGACTTTGCGCGCAGTGGAGGGGTCTTGGTGGGGGAGGTGGGCTGTGGGTTTCCCTAGGCCAGGGCGAGTTTAGTAAGCAAGGTCCCTCCGTAAGGTAGGCCATGTGGCACCCCACCCCACCTCTGTAGAGTGGCAAGTACACCTAGTCATGCCCCTGTGTCATCCATGTGTGCATATGTAATCCATAGCCTAGTAGGCCATTTCCCAGGGATTGAACAGTGGAGCCCAAGAGCGTGGCATAGTGCAGGGGGCTTCTGTGTCTGTCGTGTCCGCCAACGGTAGCAGTAATGCATGCACTGAACATGTCTTTCTTCTGTCGTCGTCCCCCCTTTTTGTGGTCTCCCTGTTCTTGTGTGCATTAGCATCATCAGGCAGAGGAGCAGTGGCACCGGAGCACGAGGGAGCTGCATCCCACATGTCCATGGAGGGTGAAACTACGGACTCGGAGTTCACCAGTGGGATGGAGGGCGAGGGGAGCTCCACGGCGGGGACAGGAGCTGACACCAGCAACACAGATTTGTCCTCTGATGGGAGCTCCCTTGTGGTGGCGGCAACATCTGTGCCCCCCGCATCTACAGGTACAGCCGCCACCCCCCCACCAGCGCCACCCTCCCAGCAGCCCCTCAGCCTTTGCCCTGTGCCCGCTCCCCCAGGAGGGTGGGCATCACCTTCACCCCAGGCACCTCAGGCCCTGCCCCAGTCACCCCAGCTGCCCTCAGTGAGGAGGCCATTGACCTCCTCATGTCCTTCACTGTTGGGCAGTCTACCATTTTGAATGCCATCCAGGGTGTCGAAAGGCAGTTGCACCAAACCAATGCATTCCTGGAGGGCATTCATTCTGGTCAGACGGCTCTTCAGCGAGCTTTTCAGACTCTGGCCTCAACACTGATGGCAGCCATTGTCCCTGTCTTTAGCTTCCCCCCTCCAACTTCCTCCACCCAGACCCAATCCCCTGTACCCCAGCCTATCCCAAGCACACCTTCAGACCAGCATGCACACACCGCAACACACAAGGGAAGCTCTGGCAAACATAAGCACCACACAACCCACAGGCACCCACGCAAGCATCACACACATGAAGACACACCAACATCCACTCCCTCCACTGTGTCCTCCTCCTCCTCGTCTCCCTCCCAATCTCGTCTACACTCACACCTGCATGCACTACATCTTCAGCCACTACTGCCATCACCAACACACCCACCACCACACCCCGCTCATGTGCAGTCACCACCCCCACTACCATTCACATGTCACCTGTGTCCCCTCCCAGTGTGTCTGTGACGCCACCTCCCAAGATACACAAACGCAGGCACACACCCACCCAACAGCCATCCACCTCACAACAGCCTCCAGCACATGCACCTTCATCCAAAGTCACCAAACGAACACCTCCTACAACCACAACCTCTTCCTCCACTCCCAAACCCCCTCCAGCTACCCGTCCCAGTGTCTCCCAAAAACTTTTCCTGTCCAACCTTGACCTCTTTCCCACACCTCCCCCACCCCGTCCGTCTCCTAGTTCCCGACTCTCCAGGTCCCATCCTAGCACCTCAGCCACAACATCTCTGGGGCCAGTGGTGCCTGTAGTCACCGGAATATGGAGTACACCGGCCACCAGGGCAGCCAGTGTGGCAAGGAGCCACAGCACGGACAGTCCCCCAGCTGTCAAGCATCAGAAGTTGCCCAGTGCCCGGCAGGAGAGGAGGAATACTCCAGCCACCAAAGCCGCTCCCAGGGGTCCCAGTGGGAGTGTGGAGTCAGCTACGACACCTTCCAAGGTGGGGAAGGGCCACAAGAAACCAGGAAAGTGTGGGAAGAGAAGCACGGCGGAGGAGACCGCCATCATCCCCGCTGCCCAGGAGGCTTCCGCCATCATCCCCGCTGCGACAGAGAGGACCGCCAGCACAAGCCCCGCTGGGTCAGAGAGGACCGCCAGCACAAGCCCCGCTGGGACAGAGAGGACCGCCAGCACAAGCACCGCTGGGACAGAGAGGACCACCAGCAGCTGAGTCACTGCAAATGAGCCCGCCGCCTCAAGCACCGCTGAACAGGGCACTGCCGCCTCAAGCACCGTTGAACAGGTCACCGCAGCCTCATGCACCGATGAACAGGGCACCGCCGCCTCAAGCACCGCTGAACAGGGCACCGCCGCCTCAAGCACTGCTGAACAGGGCACCGCCGCCACAAGCACCGCTGAACAGGGCACCGCCGCTCCAAGCACCGCTGAACAGGGCACCGCCGCTCCAAGCACCGCTGAACAGGGCACCGCCGCTCCAAGCACCGCTGAACAGGGCACCGCCGCCACAAGCACCGCTGGCCCATGAGCGCCAAGGGCACTGGCGCTACAGAGTCACGAGCATGATGAAGCACTCTGGGCACAAGGCCCCCTCCAGAACAAGTGGAGAGATACATCCACTACCTCTGTCCTTAGCACGATGAAGCACTCTGGGCACAAGGTCCCCTCCAGAACCAGTGGAGACTGTTATCCACTTGAGAGACTGTGGCTTTGCACTCCTCAGGATGGAACAGTGGGCAACCCACCCACTGTAGAGACTTGAGAGACTGTGGCTTTGCACTCCCCAGGATGGAACAGTGGGCAACCCACCCACTGTAGAGACTTGAGAGACTGTGGCTTTGTACTCCCCAGGATTGAACAGTGGGCATGTGGCCCCCTCATGGATTTGGCGTTGTGCACTCAACCGGCTGAGGTGCCCCCCCTTTCCCTCCCCCTGAGGTGCCTGTTTTCTTGCTCTATGATGCCCCGCAGTGTTCTCTCCGTCATGGTCGGGGATCTTGTGTGGGCCTCGCCCATACCGTGTGGGCCCAGTGTTCCACGGACTTCATTGGAGCACTACCTGGACTACTAAGCTTGGTGTATATTTTGTTTATGGTGTATATATATTTTTTTGAGTACTTGATTTTAATATATTACAATGGTTACACTCATTTCCTTTTGTCTTTCCATTCTTCCGGGGGGCTTGGGAGGTGTAACTATAATGTAGAAATATGTATTAGTGTGTGTGTTTTAGTGGGTGAGGGTGGGGGTGGGGGTGTTGCATGTGTGTGTCCCTGTTTTTTCCCTCTACCCTCCCCTGTGTCGTAGGTGCGGTACTCACCGTTGTCTTCGCCGCTGGCGTTCGTGCTCCTGGTACAGGAGCAAGAAGATGAGGGCTGGAAAAATTTGCAGCTCTGGTTCCATGGCGTCCGGATTCCTCGTGGGGTGTGTAGAGGTGAGCGTTTTCCCTTCGACGTCCTGTTTCCGCCGTGTTTTTGTCCGCGGTGAATTCACCCCGGAAAAGGTGGCGGATTGGTAGGTTGTGATACTGTGGGCGGTACTTTGACTTCCGCCTGTCTGTTTGCGGTGACCGCCAAGCTGTTTGTCTGTACCGCCGTGGAGGTCGGAGTGTTAAAGTGGCTGTCTTTGTTGGCGGTTTCCGCCACGGTCGTAATTCAGATTTTTTTACCGCTGTCCTGTTGGCAGTCTTACCGCTGCTTTAACACCATCCGCCAGGGTTGTAATGACCACCATAATTTTTTAGCAAGTTTTGACATACATTATAAGAGGAATATTGTTATATATCTTTTTTTGATTTGTATCCGTGTATGAAATGTAATTCTAGGGTAGCTCATTATTTTCTGTGCAGCTTCCCAGACTATTACTAGCCTCTAAGATGACTCTACCATCCACAGCTCCCAACGTGCGGTCAAAACACCCCTGATAACACAGAGGCTAGCCCACTGTCACCCCCTATTTTTAAATATCCATCATAAAAGAGGCCATCCATGTCATTCTTATTACTGTGGGAAACACCGAGGATACCCCTTATTAACTAGTTAATCAATCTCATCAACAACATCAAAACGGTTGGACACCAGAACGTTGAATGGCCTCACTGTTTGTGGGATGCTAGTATTTGAAAAACAAGGGCCTATGGGGAGTTGTACTGGTGGGAGAGTCTGCCTGGCCCTGCCAAGGCCATGTGGAGGTTTATAAAAGTACCCTAAAGGTAGAAGACTGATGTTAGTATGACTTTCACATAAATTCTTAGTGGCGGCCAGCAACTTTTGGATCAAATAGGGATCTTTAGAGTTAATTATAACACAGTCCCCAGGGCAATACTTTCTGCTCCTCCTGATCCACTGTACTCTGCAAATAAGGAGTATATTATGGGCCATGGAGGTAGGAAAGTTCTTATACTTCATGAGCCAGTGCAAACACTTGTTGACCAAGTTGTCATGTGATTCTATCTGTTCCTCACCCAAGCCCAGAACTCTTGTCAAAACTGCTACATAAGGCCATGACACGGGGGTGAGGGGTAAATTGATAACAGGGGGTTCTGGTCTCTCACAATGGTGCCCTCCCATTATCCTCCAGTTGGTGAATTGATGATGGGCCTATCCCGCTGGTTGTCTTCAACCCCCTATCATGCCCCTCATCATGCCCTGCTTCATCTGACATCTGTGAAGAGGTGCTATCATTATTGTTAGCAGCCTGTATGGTCTGAGTGGACTGAGTAGACTGAGCAGTTGGAGTAATCCGAGTTGGCGGAGAGGGCTAAGTTGAGGTAACAGTGGCAGTAACAACAGCGGAGGCTTGGCAATATCCTTAAGGGATTGTTCAACTGCTGTCATTGTAGCCAAAAAGGGTGTAAGTTCTGATTTCTTTGACCATGCCCATCAATTCTTTTACCAAAAAGCTCTTGACCTTGCAATATTTGCGATATCAGCTGCACAATTTTCAGGCGGATGAGAATTAAGTGGGGATTTGGTGTGGTTGGTGGTGATACTGTTGTTTACTTGCTTTCGCCAAACAACCTTTTTTATACGTTTGGCAACTTACCTGTGCCCCCCCATCCTTGTGTTCGTCCAACAAATCCCCTGGATGCGGTGTTGGAGCTAGACTGTTTGATATTTGTTCAGAGCCCGTTTAATCAGGGGTCACACTATGCACACTAGACATACAGGGTGCTGCTGTATCTAGCACTGACCCAGCACTTCCAGCTCCTCCAGGGACATTTCCACTCAGCTTCAGGATAGAATAATGCTTCCCAGGTGATGAGTGTGCCATATTCCGGGGACCCATAGAGAGTCTCCTCTCAGTCATCTGTATTTCCGTGGCGAAAACCCCAATTCCCTTCTGGAACATCAAATTGATATATGTTGTTTTAGGGTGTATTGATGCCCCCCTGGACATTTACGTTTATCCATGATCTCCCAGTAGGTGCCGATCCCCCAGCAAACCAACTGAACAGAACAGATCACATGGCATCCTAGGATGTCTCCCAATAAGTAGTGAAATTACTTTCTATACAACATCTCTCAAGTGAAATTGGAAATTGGAATTTGAGAATTGTAAAGTTGGGAGGGAGCAGCTTCCTAAATACTCAAGACCGGCGAAACCGTGAAGAGGAATGCATAAGACTACAGGTCTAGAAGTCAGCGAAAATGTCAGAAAACATGACCACAACAGGGAAAGACTTTAGCAGCCTGTTAATAATACCAACAGCAAAACAACAAACGACAAGTGGCAGTGGCACTTACCTCCTCCCCTGGTCTTGCTGTCACCACAACCTCCCCCATACACACAGGGATTATGCGTTAATGGGGATATGTGACAGATGTGAGCATACGGGCCTCCTCCAATGTAGTGCCTCCAATGTAACAGCAGCTTTGAGCTTGACCCGAGCCCCAAAACTTGTAGGGGTCCAGGAGTGACCAACACTGCACCGTCACCCTACCACTCTTCTGAACACCCAAGCCTGCCCTTCACCACAAGCAGACCGGGCACAGAATTGAGCGGGCAGAGGGTAGAGCGACTATAGAATACCTTGCGCCTGGTTTCGGGGCCTAGTATATCATAGCTCTCATGCAGTGCCACTTTCAAGAAATAAAAACAATTTTCAGGCCGTCATGCATGGGCCCAATTTAGATGATCCAGCCCTAAACAACGGTCCCTCAGCGGTGATCTGTGGACCTCCTCCGGCTCTAGTTCTCCTGCCTAATGGTGTGACAGCAACGGACAGCAAGTGGAGGGATCTACAATCAAATATACATGTCTGCATTTATATTATAATATTACCTTTGAAACAATTTTGCTGTGACCTCCTGATGTGCCTTTTCATGGCTTATGCTAACTAGGCCTCAATGACATATTTTTAAAATGAATATCTCACCCTGCACATTTACTGTTTATTAGAGCTTTTCCTCCAGCACTAACAAAGGAACCTGATATTTGTCTTGTGTCACCCAAGACTTTTTGCAGCCTTGACAGGGGAAGGGAAGTTCTTTCTAGAAACTGATGTGAGGTTGTACAGGAACCCCAGTCTCCCCCACCTATCCAAAGGCTGGAACCTGGTATAAATAATTGACCTACTGAGCCATTCTTCCATACACTCCTGGACCTGTGGATATTATAGAAGAAGGACTGCCTTTCTTCTCAGAGGTCTGCCTGGCTACTTGAGTACTGCACTGCTCTCTGAGAAGCAAGACTGGACCTGCTCCGTTCATTCATGTCTAATCCTGAATGATTCCAAGGGTCAGTTGGCTGACCTCGTGTCTGAGGTATAGGGACTTAAGCTCCAGAGGCCTCCCTGCACCTGGCCAGCTCTTTGAAGTTTAAGCTGTGCAGGCAACAGCTCCACTTCCAAACATCCTGGCAAGATTGCCCATCCTATCTGCACCTAATCCCATTTCTGTCACTGTTTGTAAGAAATACCCAAACCCCACGGTCTGAACAATTCACTGCCATGTGGCCCAGTACACTGGCAGAAGGCACCAAAGGTTAGGACGAGAAAATCCCAACTCTCTAAAAGTGGCATTTTCAGAATTGTGACCTTAAACACACTTTACCATTAGAGAGGATTTTAAATTCATTTATTACATTTTGCTATATACTTCAAATCACATGTTTTCACTGATTAAATGTAATAAAGAAACCCAGTGTTAATCAATGGGAAAGATGGGCTTTCCAGTAGTGAAAAATGACTTTTTGGAGTGTTTCACTAGGAGGACATATAAAATTTTAAACCCACATGCCCTGCTTTTTAAATACCATGCATTGTGCCTGAGGAGGCTCTAGAACCTACTTTTGAGCGTGACTTATACGTTTTAAAAGGAATGGTTTTAGCCTGGCGAAAGGTTTATTTTACCAGGCCAAAATTACAGTTTAAGACTGCACTTCAGGCTGCAGTGGCAGTCCTGAGACACATTTTAAAAAGGCTACTTCAGATGGTGCACAAGGAGTGCTACATGCGCCCTAGTAGCATTTAATTTACACACCCTGTGTTAGAAATGGGGTTTCTGGTTGTCAGAGTATGAACCCTGATCAATCAGGAACTACCACTCTAATCAGGACAGATTAGATATGCAATTTAAATTCACCTGTGCTCACATTCTGGTAGCTTTGCACAGAGCAGGCAGGCTTAACCTAAGAGGCAATGTGTAAAGTTATTGTGCAAAACACACATGCAGCAAGCCAATGAAAACACCACAAAGAGTCCGCACAGGTTTAGAAAAATAGAGAATATTTATCCGAGTAAAACAAGATTAAAACATCAAAAATCAAATCAGATGGAACTGAGAATTTACTTTTTAAAGAATGAACTCAAAATAGTGCTTAGAAGTCACTAGCAGTCAAAAAGTTACTTGAGGTCATGATGGACCAGTGCAAATTCAAAATTCAGGCCGACCGTGATGTAGGGTAGGCTGGCTATCAAACCCATGCAGAGTCCGCTGAAGAAGTAGCTCGGTTGGAACAAGTATCGAAGAGCAAATGCAAAGGCAATGTGTCAATATTTCTCATGCAGTCGGGTCACTGTGTCGTTGTCGAGTCTTGCAGTCAAGTCCTGCATTGGTGTCAAACTTGCTTGAGATGAATGTAATACATCGTCATTGGGCCGCATAGAGTATTGTCATCGGTCCATGCAGGCTGAGGATCCGCTGTCGAACAGCCTATATGTCGAAGGGGCTATGCATTGGTTCCAACCAACACAGCGGAGATGATGCATCGGTTTTTAGCAGAAAGCAACTGTAACTACCACTTCGGAGGCACAGGACTGGAGCAAGGGTAGTACTCACAGATGGCAGAGTTCAGCCGCACCAGGAGAGTTGCATGCAGTCTTTGATGTCCCAGAGACTTCAGAAAAATAGAGAACAAAGCAGAGAAGCAGTTCCTCTGAACAGTCAGTCCAGGCAGAGTGGCAATCCTTACAGCACAGCAGACTTTACTCCAACAGAGTTCTTCCCAGGTCCAGTAGTGTACTGATTTGGTATGGCCAGAGCCCCAGTGCTTATACCCAAATGTGCCTTTGAAATGGGGGGTGACTCCATCGCAGCTCCTTGAAGTGCACTGGTCCCTCTTTCATCCCAGTCCTGGCTCCAGACTAACAGTGGTGGGTAAACAGCCTATAAGGAGTGGGACAGGCACTCCCCTATTCAAGTGTGTCAGCTCTCCTTCACCCTTTCAGCCCAGAAAGGCTCATTAGAATGCAGATGAATGCAGAGGAGTCCCCTGTCACACTCATCCTTCCTGTGTTTGTGGCAGTCTAGAGGAAATACACAATGTGTAGCTGTCACCTAGCCCAGACATGTATTGGAAATGGGCTGCAAGGCACACAGAGCAGAAAGAGCAGAGGAATGCCCACTTTCTAAAAGTAGCATTTTTAAAATAGTAATGTTAAATTTGACTTTACCATTACAGAGGAGTGATCATTACCATTCCAGATATACGAAGAATGACCAAACTACTCCTTTCTGATCAGGGATTACAGTTTAAAATTTATTAAGGAATTCCCAATGCTGGTCTATGAGAGGAGTGGGCCGCACAGTAGTGAAACATTATTTCGGGAGTTTCTCACTCCCAAAACATGTAAAACTTAAAAGTAAAAGTCGTTTTTCAATATACTGAAGCCTGATCCTCTCATAGGCCAGCATTGGAAATTCCCTTATATACTTTAAAATGGTAATTTCTGATCTGAAAGGGGTGGCAATGTCAATGCTTGGAATGGTGGTGAGCAATCCTGCTTACTGGTGAAGTTGGATTCTACATTACTATCTTGTGGACAATTGATGCCTTTTAGGTTACTTATGTTAAGGATATTGGAAACCTTATTAATAGATTTGTGGTGTACAAAATTGAACGTTTTAAATATGATGTTTGTGTTGGGTTTCTGGTTTTGAACACCATTCTGAATGTTGGTAGAGTTTTACACCAAGGTGTCTTTTTGATGAATTTCATTACCGCAGTTTTACAAATTGCCTTTCTTTTTCGGATATAATGGAGTTCTCTTCTGTCATCCTAGAGGTCCTACTTCATTGAATACATGTAGAATTTTAGAAAGTAGGCATTTCTCTGCAATTACTGCTCTCTGTGCCTTACACCCTGTATTCAATTCACATCTGGTTTGTGCTGGTTGACAGCTCACCTTGTGCATTCCACCCAGACAGCTATAAATACAGGACACTCAGCTGCATCTGCATTTGTCTGCATACTGATGGGTCTTCCTGGGCAGGTAGGGTGGAGGGGCTCTCACTTACACTTCAAATGCTAGTGGCGTTACCTAACACAAAGAACCAATAACCCACCACAGACCTCCTGACAGACAGGACTGGGTTGAAAGGGGGACTGGTGCACTTCAAAACCACTCTTTGAAGTCTCCTGCACTTCAAAGGCACATTTGGGTATATATACTGTGTTTGTCATGCCCTCAAGTCAGATACTTCTGGACCTACAACTGGACTCTGTCAGAAGGACTGCCTTGCTGCCCAAAGGACTCATCTGGACTGCTTTTTTGGAAGATCCTGCTTGTTGCCCTGCTGCATGCTGCTCCCTGACTCTGCTGGAAGGACTAGGCCATCCCCAACAAGTGATCTCCAAGGGCTTGGACTGAGCTTGCCTCCTATTAAGAAGTCTCAGGACCTTCAAAGACTTCACCCAAGCTGTAAAAGAAACTGATACAATGCCGGCAGAATCGATGTAGCGCCTGTCTCGTAGTTGAAAAATCACTGCAGTGCCTCTCAAATTGATGCAGCACCTGTTTCATTATTGAAGCGCATTTTGGATTTTCCACACATCATCCCTGGGTGTCAAAATATCCTTGCACCGCAGACAGGAGCCAATGCTGTGCCCCCGTTATGTGACTTATCATCTTGCCCGCAAGCAAAGAATTGACACATCACCTCCACCATGCTGGAAAAAATTGACACATCACTTTACTTTCTGACACATCACCTCCTCTGCAGCCCTCTGCGGCGTTATTTTTGACACATCCAAGTATTTTGTGCTGAAAAGATACAACCATTGATTCCTATAGTTTAAGACTTACTTAAGCCTCTAAAAAGTGATGTCTTGGCTTGTGCATATTGGATTTTTGTTGTTTTGGTGTTATCTTATTCAGATAAATATTATCTATTTTTCTAAAGTGGTGTGGAGTACTTTTTGTGGTGTGTTCACTGTGTCACTGTATGAGGTACTGCACACATGCCATACTTTACTCATGCCTTCTAAGTTAAGCCTCCCTGCTCAGTGCCAAGCTACCCAAGGATGAGCACAGGATAATCTAGGTTGTGTTGCAACTTATCCTGGATAGAATTGTAGTCCCTTCCTGGACAGGGTGCATACATCTGCCATTTAGAGACCTAATTTCTAGCAGTACTCATTTGGCAAACTCTTTCTACAATGCCCAGACACCAATGTATTTACACCTCACATGCAGGGTGTCGTAATCCTTTCCCCTCTAGTGAAAATCGTGCTTGTTGTCATGCCTTTGCCTACCGCCACTGTGGCTCATCTGAGCTGTTCTATGTGAATGGTGGAGAAGTGTTGGACTGTCCTTTGAGCAGTCTGATCAGCTTGAAAGGACCAGAGTGTGGACTATTTTTTTATTCCCATCGCACCCACGGGACAAAGACAACAGCCCACACATTGGCCCTTTTAAACTGGCCCATGCGACAATGATAGACTGCCAGAAAAGCCTGTCCAAAAACATTGGTGTGGAGTTGGGATATCCTTCTACTGCACACACCTATTTTTTTGAATGGTGAGGTGCACCAAAGTTCACATTCTTCTGGGTTCTGACACAGTTGTACGAGATGGCAACATGGATGGTGCACTCCATCTGATATCACTTGCCAGAGCATAGTGACAGATTCTTCTCAGACGTGCAACACATTTTAGATACTGTTCTATTTGAGTGTGAAGTGGTGGCTGAGGTGCATTTTTCACCTGTGTATTCTATTGACAATTGCTTCCCTCGTCTGGCTCTTCCAAGTCACGTGCTTTTGGCAGCTACCTAACTTCCTCTTGAAGATGTGCAGCACTGGTTTTGACTCAGGTTATGTCTGGCCATCCAATTTTGTGCAACATGAGAAAAAAAACTTCACCCAATATCCTTCCTTCACTACATGTTTTTTGTTTCGTTAGTTTCATTGGTGCATGTACATCAAGTGATGTTTGTTGATGCAAATTGTATTTTTGAGGGTGCATTACTCTACAATGGGTTCTGTTACAGAAAATGTTCTCAGTGGCATTGCAGCTTAAAGATAGGGTGCAATCGACAATGACTATGGACGGTTGGCACTAGTGGCAACTCTTTGACCCACGAACATGTAGGTGTGTTTCACATAAAACAGTGGTCCTGAGCTATACCTTTCTTTCCACCATCCAGTTGCCAATTGTACACAGATTCTACATGCGTGGCCACAAAGGTTTTTAAACACAAGCACAAACTCTAAATGCCGAAACCAACGAAACAATTTAGAGTAGGTGGTAAAATGGAGTTTGACATCAAAGACCAATTGTATTTTACAAGATTGCCATTCAGATGACTGTGGACCTTTGAAGGTAAGAGACGACTCCCACGCAGCCAATGAGGTACTAGTCAACCACTCTGTAGTTTCAGTTTGTTAAATTCCAGCAAATAGGTCTTTTATCCGTCAGATTTGTTTTTATCCTTTGCAATATACCTATTTAGGCCCTTTCTAATACGAAGCTGTGCAGATTTCCTAGATCCAAAACGTCATGCAGCGGGGGTCTGTGTCAAAATCGACCCCCAGAGTGAGCAGAATTTCTGTGGTCTGGTCCTAATTTATTCGCCTGGCATTCAGTTTCTGGAATGTAGGTATAATGTTGCCCTGTTTAGCATTTCGTATCGCTTGATTTGTTTTCAAATTTTACTTATTTTGCATGTGTAGCTGTAATAAACCTAATGTAATTTCGTTTTATCTGTTCTTAGGTGCAACTGTGAAATGTTGTGTTAGGTAAAACAACACAGAGAAATCGCCTGGGGTTTTCCCTCAGATCTGGAAGAAGGGCTGAAATGATTTTCTGAGTGGAAGTGCACTCATCAATTTTACATCTCTGAAGTCACAGGGATTGTATTTCACAAAGCACATGTACAGAAAGTGAGCTACTTCCTTGCAGGAGGAGAGTGATAAGGGTGTGGTATGTCCCCAGTGGTGCATTTTGGAGACGGCTATTGCAAATACGTTGCTAATTGATGTGATTTGATAGCACATCTTTAATTAATGACAGAACAATTTGCATTGATATGGCCACAAAATTCATACAGACATGTATAAAACAACATAGGTGGTCATTATGACCCTGGTGGTATTATGACCGCCAGGGCCAAAACGACGGGAGCACCGCCAACAGGCTGCCGGTGCCTCCCGGCGTATTTTGACCACGGCGGTAACGCCGCGGTCGCACCGCCAGGGCCGGCGGTTTACCGCCACAATGGCCCCGGCGGATGTAATCCGCCAGGGCAGCGCTGCCCTGGGGATTACGACCCCCTTACCGCCAGCCTGTTTCTGGCGGTTTGCACTGCCAGGAAGAGGCTGGCGGTAAGGGGTGTCCTGGGGCGGTAAGGGGTGTCCTGCACTGGCATGGGCAGTGCAGGGGCCCCCTAACAGGGCCCCGGCCAGCTTTTCACTGTCTGCATAGCAGACAGTGAAAAGCGCGACGGGTGCAACTGCACCCGTCGCACGGCCGCAACACCGCCGGCTCCTATGTTGCGGCCTCATTCCCGCCGGCCCAGCGGGAATGTCATAATGGGGGCCGCCTGAGTGCGGCCGCATTGGCGGCCGCATGGCGGTTACCGCCCGCAAAGGTCGTAATGACCCCCACAGTGCACAAACGCTAATGAGTAGAAATGGGGTTTCAGCAAATATTTATCATTTCCATATCACCAAGAGTCTTGATTTGTTTTGATCCTGTTCAATTCTCTGTTGCCACTATACTTCAGTATTACAAAAAATATACCTCATTTGTGCTTTCCAGACTAAGCATTATCAGCTTTAAATTGCGTCTTTATTACTTATTCACCTTCTGAACTCTTGCATGGTTATTTGGGGGGGGGAGGGGGTGCTATAGCACCCACTTCCTGTCTGTGGATCTGCCGTGTCAAACTAAGATAAATATGTGCAGAGGTACAGTCCTTGTAAAGTAGTCATAAATAGATAATTTGCAGTGGATAAGGTTGGTAAAAACATAGGCACAAATACTGCATTTGAACATTCAGTAAGAGTGCATTTGTGCAGTAGGAATATGCTAGCAGAGATCTCCAGGCAGAACACATATGGTAATTTTACAAAAAGCAGTGTTTTCACAGAAAGTTACACGGGGTATCACCGCATGCATCAACGTTAAGTGTGATAGTCACATTTGTTCTTCATTTTGGCCTGCAGGTGTTCAATGGGAAAGAAGCGTTGCTGCATTTTTGCATTGACTTTGAAGGCTGGCTGGTGAATTCAGGTGCTCATTTAAAGTTGAAAGTAGATAGCTCATGTCTGACATCAATCAACCCATGTTTCAGTTATTTGTTTCTAAAATGTTTTAACTATGGCTACCTTAGACCGTTGCTCATGGCAGGGGGTGTAGTGGGGCAGTGGCTTCTTGTGTAGTGGTGGGACCAGCCTTCCAGGCTAATCCACTGATGATGAAGTTTAAACGTACAGTCATCCACTGATGCAGGCCACAATCAGGAGCAGTCAGAGGTGTCACTCACAGGTTTTGCCACCATCGGGGCAAGCAACAACAAACCGTTCATGCATGCACTAGTAGCTTATGCGGCGTTTACTAACATTACAGGAAATCGTGCACGCACGGAACCCAGAGCATGTTGCCAGCTGAAAACTCAAATTTTGCCCAATTTCCTTCCTGACAGACGGGCTAATTGTGCCTAATTTTCCCACTGACAGACGGGCTAAACATTTTAGAACCAATTGCGGTCAAATGTGGACTAATTGCTTTCAAATTTAAATGAGCGCCCGAGCTCACCACTTAAACTTCGAACCGAATGCAAAACACCACATGAAGAGCTGTAGGACCCGGTGGGGCTCGCCTTGAATAAAAAAGAAAGTCTCAGATCATATCATGGCTATAGAAATGGGTCATGTCCTCCCTGGATGTTGGAGAACTTCTGTTCAAAGACTACGACCTGGCAAAACCCTCACTATCTGGATGACTGTCAGACACAGTCGAGGGACCTGCAGTCAAGTCTGAGCTGCAAGGTGGCAACAAGACTACTACTGCTTTGTAGAAAATGTGCAGGTAGACATTTGTGCACGCAAAAACGTTGTATACAATTTTGACATAAGTTCTAGTGTTGTAACACAAAATGGGCCTTCCCGTGCTCACTGTAGTGAGGGGTCCGAAGTCTCCCATATCTAAAGGAAAGTCATAGGCTATTGTCTGAGTTTCCTCTAGGTCGTGGGTACTCACAAATATTTTCAAAGGGGCCGCACTGTTTGCTCTTTGATGTGACAGAGGGCTGCATTGCTGCCAGGATGGTGGTGTTCGGAGGGCTGGGGGTAGGGAGGGGAGGGGTAGTGGTAAAGTGTGTGTAGGGGAAGTGAAGCATATGCATCTAGGGTCTGAATTGCCCAATGTGAAACCAAAAACTTGGGTATAAATCCCAGCTTCTCTACTTAACCATATAGTGTAATCCTAGGCAAATGTTTTATTTCACTTTACCTCCTTTTTTCCCTTTTCATCATCAACACATATAATAACCTTGAAATATGCCTTCAGGATGTATGCTGTATAAAACCTTCTGTGTCTGATTTAATAAACTATATTGTTGTTAATGTTTTATAGAAACCCAGCCCTCCCAAAGAGTTCACATAACAACTGACTTGCCTTTTAGTTCACAGTTCACATTGTTGTCAGGTTGCGTAGGATATAAGGGAATGAAAGTTTCTAAATTCATTTTTGAAAATGATCACTTTAAAAAATACTTCTAATATAATGTTGTGTACTAAGGTGAAATGGTTCTGCAGGTTAATGAAATGCACTGTTTGAATGCCACACAGATCATACTTTTATATTGTTGTTGCAAGATGTCTTTATTATTGAAGGTGTTTCTAAAGTTAACAGTTCCAGAACACCCTAGTTACTCATTTTCTTTAACTTCAACTAGACAAATAAAAACGTGCCTGTTTATTTAACAATTTTTAGTGCCAGTGCTGAGTCGAATGAACATCAGGACAGTGTTGCTGTTGACCTGGGGGACGCATGTAAATGTCAGGAGGGCCGCATGCAGCCCCCGGGCTGTACTTTGAGTATCACTGCTCTAGGTGGTGGAGACTGGGAGCTGGCCCATAAGGACTACAGGGGAGTATGTTAACTTTAATCCTGTCATATTACCATTACTGCCCCCATCGGTATTGCAAACGCACCTTACCTACATGGATGTGCTGTATTTCAAACTGATTCTTCGGCTTGTGAAAGCAGCCAACTGACCAAGTGAAACTCTGGGGACAAATAGGGAATAAGCGCCAGAATGAGATCATTATCCCTAATTCCCCCAGTAACTCCACATTTCTGAAGAATCCTCAAGGTATTACCTATGCCTACAGTATCAGGTTGGAGAATATGCAGTACAGGTCGAGTACCGGTGCACTTGTAGGGAGGCCTCAATGGTACATGATGAAAATCACACAGTGTTGCCAAATGACAATATTTTCTCTTAAGTCATAATCGAAGTATTTCCCCAATGATATATTTTCTTAACTGAAGAATGTATTTAAATCCTGAGATGTGGTGAGTGGCGGTCTTACCTAGTAAGCATCCATACATTTAGGGAACGAGTTGCAAGAGTAGTAGTGAGAGAGCGTAGCTTATATTATCAATACTAACATGAAATGACTATGAACTAATATGTAATAATGCTGCATAGAAAATGTATTAATATATTTTGCGAAACGCATGCTTGAAAATGTGCCAACGGGGAGTGTCCGTCAATATATACGGGGACTAATGAAACTGACTAATAATTATGAAATGTTTTATTAAAATGTGGTTTTACACTAATAATTGAAAGTTATATACTAGAGTTTTGCTAATAAATCATTAGGCCTTAGTTAGCATGAATCGAGGCCTAGCTGCCTGACTCTCATATTAAATGTGTTTTTCTAACGTGCAATGTGCTGACTTGCTGAAGGACATGAACTCTTGTTTTTTTCCAAAAGCTAGAAGCTGAATGTAACTGTATTAGATACGTTCTCATGAAATTCGACTTTCTTGTAGAAACATTTTAGCTGAATGCAACACTGTAGATCACTCGTAGGTACAAGGCCGCCTAAACCGGTACAGACAATGGAGCCACTGACTGAAGATGTGCAAAGGACCACAAGAGGATGAAATCATACCGGACATTCCGCCCACTAAAGACGTCAATCATATGGACCAATAAAATACGTGAGGACTGTTATGGGGTGACAAATTTGATGAGCTAATTTGAAGACAATTGGTTAAAGATAGTGGGGTGCAACCCCTTGTCCAACCAAATTTTAGGGGAATGTACAACGAAAATGGGATAAAAACCCTTGACACTAGGAAGTAAATTAGACTAGAGACTAGAGAATAGGAGACTAGGAGAGGGGGAGATGCTGATGCGATTTGCTATGACCCAGACACTTTGTCACTCTGCATAGAGACTTTGCTGTTTGGTTCTTAAAACCATTCTTGCCTTATATTGCCCGTTTACACTTTACCTCCTTATGAGGGAAGTGCCCCTTTACCCTACTTGCTGAGTTCCTGGCTGATGGCGAATCAACTGATGACCTGAGGACGAAGACTGAACCTGAGTGCTAACCTAATACGGAGGGTAACTATGTGACAATGAAATTGTTATTGTCTGTTTGCTTTTCCTTTCTAGGTACCAACTGCTTCTTTTTAACAGGGACCATAGTTAGAGGTTTTCCAAATTGGCGTTGCTAAATTGTTTTGCATGAAGCTCAACATGCCAATGCTAATTCAAGGTTAGTTAAGAGGGTTCACTAAACTGACGCAAATCGACAAATGACTGAATCTATAATTTGTTGAATATTGCGCTACTAATATTACTCTGGTAAGGATAACCTATGTGGACGTCCTGCTACGTTCTAATATTCCTGATTTTTCCTTTGATGAAATTTTATCACAGTTGCCATATTGTGACTATGCTAATGAGTTTCTTGGTTCTGAGATTAATAAACTTGCTAGTAGAATTGTAATCAATAGGGAATAAATGTCACAAAATGTATACTAAAATGGTGTGGTTATTCATGACTGCAAGGTCATGGTGGTTTCTGAGTCTTATTAATGTCTTCGACTTATCTGAATTGTCTTATTCTGGTAAATATTGATGACGTTATTGACATATTGATTGACATGTTGATTAGCTATCTCGTCCTAAGGTGTCTTCAATGAGGGTCAAAAGATTAATTGGCCTAAAACGAGTCCCAAAGTGAGTAAATTAGTCATAAAGGGACGCATTAACAGTTCTTGTAGCAGAGCGATGGTTTAGGCCCTTTGGGGCCCTAGGACGGAGGATTATTGTTTTGAATTGTTTTTCTGAGATAATGCAAATTGGAGGTATGATGTGTTTCTAAATTCCCCATGACTTTCCCGGAATCTCGGAGCCTGCCTAAGTGAGTTGGGTATGTTCTCAGTGTTTTACCATGTGTGGTGTAGAATTTGTGTTTGCTCAGCTTATGCCTGTTGCAGGTGATTTATGAAGTTTGTACCTTTAGGCCAGGTAATGTTGTTTTAGTAGGTATGGGCGTACTCCGCAGTATGAGAGTAGGGAAGTCGGCGAACTTCATATGAGTGTGGCGCTTTGTGCTAAACAAATTATCCACGTGGTTGTTGGTGCTGTATGGTCTAAGACTCCGGAGTATATTGACAAGTGTAGGAGACACTTGGGTTTATGTTGTAATTTGTGCGGTTTAATAGGTCAATCCGGCGTGATTGACAAGTCGAGTTTGAGTCAAATTGTGAGAGTGAAACCTTCGATGGAGATTTGGCAAAGTTTTAAAGTGCATGAGAACAAACCATTAACAAGTCAAGAGTAGGATTTGCGGGTCGAATTCTGCTTGCAAGAGCAGGAGCTGAGAAGGAGAGAGTAGCGGCCTAGGCTTCAAGTGAAATCCCTGTAAAGTTCTGAAGCAAATGTGTTATGCTCCCTGTAGTAAACCGACAAATGTGGGCTTTTGTTGTGAAAAGGTGCTGGCAATATTTTGCATTAGTTTTGTGTGAGGTGGACAAGCCGCAAGACTTTGTCAGCTGCAGTGTGTGTGAGTGGGACGTCAGTGGTGCCGCGCTGGCATAGGTCAGTTGCCGAGACGGGTCGCGCACGGATTGGCAGCCGTCCGTGAGAGGCAATAGGTTGAGAAAGGTGGGTGAAGAGAGTTCTGGGAAATAAAGTCACTTCCTGATTAGATTCTAAACAAAATAAAAGACGCAAAAATGAAGTTTTTCAAGGCTCTAAAGAGCGCTTTAAAGGAGATGCATATATTATGGCGAGTAAAGGGGAGCCTACACCGCCTGAGGGTACTCCAGCTTATATCGTAATAGAGGAAAAGGGAGTCGCACCATGTCTTTGGATGAAGCAGTGGCGAAAATTAACAGAGAAGGAGGGATGTTTAGCGTTTCCGGAGAACGGAACGTTTAATACAAGAATTTTAGAGAACTTGAGGTGTATGTTAAGTGTGCAAAAACCGCCTCCGAGACCAGCTCAGTATGAGGCGTTAGCAGTCTGGGATTTAATGGCCATACAACAAAGACAGCAGAAATTCAAAAGGAGAATGAAAAGAGCAGAAAAGACTTTAGCCCAGGCTAGGTGGGACAATGAGAGCAGGATTTGGAGAAGGGGAATAGTTGACGGACTTAAATTGTTTACGGCAATAACTCAAGAAGATGAGACACAGGGGAAGAAAGCCACCTGTAAGACAGACAAGGGCTCTAGTAAGTCAAAAGAGATTCAGAGGTCTTGGGTAGATGAAGATGACTCAGACGATGAAGAGTTACTTAACAAGTTGTTACATGATCGCCCACCACCATATGCCATAAATGATAACGCACAGGGAACTAGTATGAGTTCAGAAAACCAGGCACAGAGTAAGGGCATCTCAAGTGCTGTGCAGACAAGTGTCAGTGAACCAACTGTGCCAGACACACAGATAAAGTTGCAGCCATCACAGATTCAAAGGATTTATCCAGATGTCCCAGTACTAGAGACAAATACAAGTCTGATGGTGCCACCTGATCCGATATATATGAGATCAAAGTTAGTGCAGATTGAGCCAACTCCACAATTGCTGCCCCAGCCGCAGCAATAGATGGTTCCGGGTTACAATGCAGTCACAGGACCGCAGTCAGTTGCTACCACACATATGATGAATCAAGCTATGGGAGTTAATGCTCCACAGGGTTTGGGACTTGGACAGTCACCAGCTGCTATATCATTGTCAATTACTGTCGGTCCACCAGTACCCCTGTATGCGCAGGGTAAGCCTGGCGTGTGTGATCAGGGAATAATGACCCAGGAGGCAATAAGAGGAGGGTTCACAGGAACTCCCCAAGTAATGACACCAAGAGAACAGGCAGCAGAAGGACTCAGACTTTGTTAGACCTTAGTCCGATTAGGGCTCCTTTGGAAACAATGAGGCAAGCAGGGTTAGGTGTGCTATCCCCACAGATAATGAGTACAAATACGACACAGACACCATTGATGCAATCAGGAAACATTTTGTTGCAAGGCTTTTCCGGGCAACAGTTGAATGAGTGGTTAGGAAAGCTCAACGCTTCGCAGACTACTGCGGCGACCGCAGAGCGGTCAGAGAGGGACAAATACTTACATTTTGTGAGACTGGGTGTAGAAGCCATGGAGTTAGTGGAAGGGACAATGGGGGTGAACAGATTAGAGTCATACACAGAAGCAGAATTGAGGTATCTGTGCCCCAATATAACTAAAGAAGTGGGCAAGGTGCATCAGAGGTTGGCAAACCTGGCAGACAAATACAGCATAGATGTTGAGAATACTAAACATTTGAAAAGAAGCTACAGATTAGACTTCGACTCTAAAGATTTTGATCACATGAGATCTACCGGAATGAAAGCGCATCTTAAATAAATACTGCAAAGTGCACAAATTTGGGGAGCCTCAGAAAAATGGGAAGGCAGATGGGCAAAGAAAAGAGATAAGGAGAAAGGCGATGGTCCGGAACCAAAGCAGGCTAAAGCCGCATCGGACACAGGAACAATAAAAACGTTACCAATGAGAGAAACAGCCGGAGGGGTTCTAGTCCATGTACCGTGGTCTAGGGGTGACATTTTGTCATTCACAAATGATTATCCCAGGTTGAGGGAGAAGCCGATAAAATGGTACCAGCAAACCGATAGGTTTGTGAAGCTTGTAAATGTCTCTGGGAGGACTTGAATACCCTGTTTGAAATTATAGTTCCACCCGACTTATGGCTTGAATGCAAGAGAGGTGTGGACTGGCCGACACAAGAGCCGGCAAGGGACAAGGTGACTGGAGCACCGTCTGAGGAGGTGATGAAGTATTATCATGAAGTGATTGAGTTTTTGAAGCAGAAAGTGTCGCTGAAAGTGACTGATTGGCAGAAAATAGATAGAACATCACAGGAAGCTAAGGAGTCGATTCATGCCTACAATGAGAGACTTTTAAAAGCATTTAAACATTACAGTGGAACTGAGGTCATTGAGCCGAAAGACATGAATCATCTTGTGTTCAGGTTTGTTGAAGGGTTGAGGCCAGAGATTAGCCAGATGATTAAGAATCATTTGATCTGTTGGCAAGCAAAACCGATTGATGAGGTGTTGCAGTATGCGAAATACTGTAGTGACAAGATTGAATTAAAGCAGAGAAACTTGAAGGAAAAAGTGATGGTGATGCAAATTAAGGCAACACAAGCAGGGATGCAGGGAAATGGAGTACAGCAGGTGATACTGCAGCAACCGCAAGGAAATGGCATGTTTCAGGCGCAACCCAGAGGTCGGTGAAGAGGAGGTTTTGTGAACCGCGGTCCAGACTTGAATACTGTTGTAGTTCAAAATGATGTGCAGGGGATGAAAAAGGTGTCACCATGTCACGCGTGTGGGGCGTGTGGCATTGGAAGCAGGAATGCCCAATGGTGGTACAGGATGGTGGTGTTCAACAAAGCAATGATGTCGGTGCATTCCAAAATGTGAGGGGTCCAAAACTGAGAGGACAAAATCAAAACTTCCATAATAACATGGTTCAGATGCAGGGGTTACAGCCCATGCAACAAATGCAAATGCCGCGTGTTCAACCAGCACAAATGCAGCAGGTACAACAGCAGATTCCCATGGTACCTAGACAGCAAATGCAATTACCATTAGCTCCAATGGGACAGCAACAGGTGATGCTTCCTCAACAGGTCACAGGCCAAACGATGAGTCAAAATAACACAGTACAGCAGTTCCCATTACGTGGTGAGGATGGAATAAACGATGAATGGTCGGATGATTGTTCAGACAGTGAGGAGTGCAGGCTTGCAGCGTCCCTAGAGGTAGATAAGAGGGGTCCCTATGTAGAAGGAAAGGTGATGGGTCACAAGGTTTCATTCCTAGTTGATACAGGAGCTACACGCTCCACAGTAAGAAGTGCAGAGGTTCCGAAATTGCCACTTTCGGGGCGTACCATAAGGGTGGTAGGAGTAGCAAATCAGTTCCTGACAAATCCGATTACAGACCCGGTCCAAGTTGAGATGGGCAACTTCCAGGGATTACACAAATTTGTAGTCTGTGATTCGAGTCCCGTATCCCTACTGGGAAGAGACTTACTGTGTAAAACAAGGTGTTCAATTAACCAACATAACCATGTCAGAGAAAGAAATGAAGGCATTCATGGAATTGAGGGAAAGCATGTGCAGGGCACCAGCTTTAGGTATGCCTGATTACACAAAGCTTTTTCTACTGTTTTGTCATGAACGTGATGCTTGTTCTTTGTCTGTCTTGACACAGCTCCATGGAGGTACAAACCGCCCAGTAGCATATTTTTCAGCTACTTTGGACCCAGTTGCAGCAGCCTTACCAGGTTGTTTGCGTGCAGTTGCAGCAGTTGGTCAAAGCCTCACTCAGTGTGAAGGCATAGTGATGGGACATCCCTTAACAGTAATGGTTCCACATTCAGTTGAAATTCTGTTAACTCGAAACAAGACGCAGCATATGACAAATGCGAGGTTGACTGAGTATGAAACAATCATACTGGGGGCACCTAATGTTTTCCTTAAGAGATGTACTGTATTGAACCCGGCAACTTTACTTCCTATTGATAATGCAGACATTGATAATACCGAGGAAGTAGAACATGATTGTCTTGAGGTAACAGAACTCTGCACCAAACCAAGACCTAACATTAAAGATACCCAATTGGAAGAAAATGATTACACTATGTTTGTTGATGGTTCATGCTTGAGAGACTTAGTAGGAATACTGAGAGCCGGATATGCTGTGTGTACAATCATTGGTATTTCAGAAGCCTCCTGGCTCGAAAGAATATACTCTGCTCAAGTGGCTAAATTAATTGCCCTCACTAAAACATGCCACGCAGCTGAAAACCTAAAAGTCACTATTTATACTGACAACAGACTTGGAATTGTACATGATTTTGGCCAATTATGATCACAGAGGGGTTTCATGACCTCTTCTGGTTCACCAGTGAAAAATGGTGAAAAGATTAAAGATTTGTTGCATGCGATTCAGCTACCTCTTGAAATTGCTGTGGTGAAATGCAATGCCCATGTTAAATCACAAGACTTTGTGTCAATGGGAAATGGATATGCAGATCAAGTCGCAAGGTTTTGTGCATTGAACTGTATATCGTTTCGAGACCTGTGGGAATTGTTACTTGAAACTGAAAATTAAACATGCTTGAACTTTGTATTAAGAGTGGTTGACACATTAGATGAGTTCAAATCACTGCAGGGATGTGCTAAAAAAGAGGAGAAACATTCCTGGCAGAGAATGCAATGTGTACAGAGGTCTGACGACTTATGGGTCTCAGAGGAGGGAAAAATGGTTTTGCCAAACAGTCTTTTGTCACAGTTTGCAAGGTTCTATCATGGACAGGCACATGTTGGGAGAGACACAATGATCAGGTTGTTCAAAATCAATTGGTGGCGGTCCATTTAGTAGGATGCAGATGGATTTCATTGAGATGCCTGTGTGTGGAGCCTTGAGGTATGTGTTGGTGATTGTGTGTGTTTTCAGTCACTGGATTGAAGCTTACCCTACACGTAGGAATGACAGTCTCACAGTAGCAAAGCTGCTGCTTAAGGAGTTGATACCACGTTTCGGATTCCCGATCTCTTTAGAATCAGATAGGGGCAGACACTTCGACAATGAGGTGATTAAGCTCTTGTGTGCCGCATTAAACATTGAGCAGAAGCTGCATTGTAGCTATAGCCCTGAAGCATCAGGACAAGTGGAACAGATGAATGGTACCTTGAAGTAGAGAATGGCAAAAATGTGTGCAGCTACCAATTTTAAGTGGCCAGATGCATTGCCCTTAGTGCTGATGTCAATGAGAAACACACCTGACAAGAAAACAGGACTATCCCCACATGAGATTCTAATGGGCCGAGCTATGCGATTGCCCGCGGTGCCTGCAAATGCTCTTGTGAATATCACAGACGAAATGGTGTTGGACTACTGCAAGGGTCTGGCTGATGTGGTCCGCTCATTTTCTCACCAGGTGGAGGCCACCACATTGCCACCGATAAGTGATCCAGGTCATACCCTGAAAGCCGGTGACTGGGTTGTTGTAAAGAAACATGTGAGGAAGTCGTGCTTGGAGCCGCGTTGGAAGGGGCCAATACTGACAACAACTACTGCTGTGAAATGTGCAGGCGTTCCGAATCGGATACATGCCAGTCACACAAAGAAGGTGACGTGTCCGACTGATGAGGAACTTGACGTGTACAAAACAACAGCTGCCGAAAAGGAAGTCTCAGGGCTGGAGAGTATTCAAAGGGGAACTGAGACTGAAGGAGAACCCGCTGAGGACGGCTTAGTCACTCAAAGTGAGTTCCAGAGGGGTGACGGTGAGCCTATCTCAGTTGAGGCGACAGGGGAACTGACACAAAGGGAGGTTCTCCCAGAAGCAGACTGATACAGGTTTGAAGTTGAGCCTGTATCAGACCCTGAAGGTGAAAGGGAAGAGGCAGAGGGAGGCCAAGGTGCTCTGACTCCTCCTGAGCCATGTGCAGGTCCATCAAGAGAAAACACCATAGCACAAGAGGAGGGCGCTGTTCAACGTCCTGAAAGGCCAAGCAGAAAGAAAACACATAAAGGGGATAACTAGCCAAAGGCACAAGCTGCATGAGAGAAAGTGGTCCCTTGTGATACAATTGAGGAAGAAGTTGACACAACCAGAAAAGAGGATCTCAGTGAAGGAGAGTTGCAGGGTGAACGCAAACTGAAAAAAAAGAGAGTTGCAAACAGAAGGTACGCAGGTCCTGAAACAAATTAGCTGAAGAACACAGCATAAAATTAGTTAGGGGTTTCTTTGAGCCGACACTGACATTTGGAACAGCTTATGCGCACTGCAATAATCTAACCTGCTTACTAACACCTGTAGAGAAGAGCTTCTTAGATCACACTGATGATAGACGAAAGGCATTAAAGCAAAGGCTAGAAAAGGGATTAGAAAAATGCGCGCTTGCAAATGATTATGCTTACACCGCAATAAAAACACAGGGCAAATTAGCTATAGATGCATTACATGTAGGAAGGCTTTGTATATATAGGCAGAAATCTGAACATGACACTTTATTTGTGGGAGCGAGTGAATGCAGGCATGTGTTTTTGTTTCAGAGTAAGTGGACATTCATGTTAAATGGACAGGATCCAGCGGTCCCTGGGACCTATTATATATGTGGACTTAATGCTTATTACCGTCTTCCTAAAGGATGGTATGGGACATGTTATTTGGGAATAGTTTTCCCAAAGATTTACCAGATTGATGACTTAAAGCAAATTCCTAAAATGTCTGAATTACAACATGCTAGACAAAAGAGAGAGACAGCGGCTGCTGTCGTTGGTGATATATTTGGAGCCATAATTCCTTCAGTAGGGGTTATCTTAAACTCCATAAAGATTCAAAAGTTGTTTACTATTGTGGATAACATGCTGACAAATTTCACAGGGGCTATACTCCTGATGGACACTGAACTTGCTGCAGAAAGAGCTATGACTCTTCAAAACCGGCTTGCTTTAGACATTCTTTTAGCAAAGAGTGGCGGAGTCTGCAAGATGCTAAATGAGCGCCATTGTTGTGCGTTCATACCAGATACCAGCAAAAAGATTGGAGGTATGCTTACTAACCTAACAAGAGATAGTGCAGATTTGAAGGAGCTGAAGGAACCTGGAATTTGGAAGAAAGTTGGAAGAGGAATTACCAGAGTAGCGAATTGGTTTAGTAATATTTGGAACGGGGTTCTTGCTAAAATATTAGGGGGTCTATTAATTGTCCTGATTTGTTTATTGGGATTATGGTTATCATGCAAAATTAATGAAAGAATTAAAAGAAATCTGACAAAACGAAGTAAAAGAAATGAAGAAAATAAAAGGGAGAAAATGTTTAATGAAATTTGGGAAAGGTCACACAAAGGGCAAGATGTTGAAATGCACATAATGAGAAAAGTGAAAGTTTGAAAAGGGAAAGGTTCGTGTGATGACAAGTGTCATCATGTGAGGGACTGAGAGAGTGTAGCTTATATTATCGATATTAACATGAAATGATTATGAACTAATATGTAATAATGCTGCAAAGAAAATGTATTAATATATTTTGCTAAACGCATGCTTGAAAATGTGCCAACGGGGAGTGGCTGCCAATATATACAGGGACTAATGAAACTGACTAATAATTATGAAATGTTTTATTAAAATGTGGTTTTACACTAATAATTGAAAGTTATATACTAGAGTTTTGCTAATAAATCATTAGGCCTTAGTTAGCATGAGTAGAGGCCTAGCTGCCTGACTCTCGTATTAAATGTGTTTTTCTAACGTGCAATGTGCTGACTTGCTGAAGGACATGAACTCTTGTTTTTTTCCAAAAGCTAGAAGCTGAATGTAACTGTAGTAGATCCGTTCTCATGAAATTCGACTTGCTTGTAGAAACATTTTAGCTGAATGCAACACTGTAGATCACTCGTAGGTACAAGGTCGCCTAAACCGGTACAGACAATGGAGCCGCTGACTGAAGATGTGCAAAGGACCACGAGAGGATGAAATCATATCGGACATTCCACCCGCTAAAGACGTCAATCATAAGGACCAATAAAATACGTGAGAACTGGTATGGGGGGACAAATTCAATGAGCTAATTTAAAGACAATTGGTTAAAGATAGTGGGGTGCAACCCCTTATCCAACCAAATTTTAGGGGAATGTACAACGAAAATGGAATAAAAACCCTTAAAACCAGGAAGTAAATTAGACTAGAGACTAGAGAATAGGAGACTAGGAGAGGGGGAGATGCTGATGCGATTTGCTATGACCCAGACACTTTGTCACTCTGCATAGAGACTTTGCTGTTTGGTTCTTAAAACCATTCTTGCCTTATATTGCCCGTTTACACTGATGATGACCTGAGGACGAAGACTGAACCTGAGTGCTAACCTAATGCGGAGGGTAACTATATTATAATGAAATTGTGATTGTCTGTTTGCTTTTCCTTTCTAGGTACCAACTGCTTCTTTTGGAAAGGGACCATAGTTAGATGTATTCCAAATTGGTGTCGCTAAATTGTTTTGCATGAAGCCCAACATGCCAATGCTAATTCAAGGTTAGTTAAGAGGGTTCACTAAACTGACGCAAATAGGCAAATGACTGAATCTATGCTTTGTTGAATATTGCACTAATAATATTACTCTGCTAAGGATAACCTATGTTGACCCTGTGCTATGTTCTAATATTCCTGATTTTTGCTTTGATGAAATCTTATCACAGTTGCCATATTGTGACTATGCTAATGAGTTTCTTGGTTCTGAGATTAGTAAACTTGCTAGTTGAGTTGTAATCAATAGGGAATAAATATCACAAAATTCATACTAAACTGGTGTGGTTATTCATGACTGCAAGGTCATGGTGGTTTCTGAGTCTTATTAATGTCTTCCACTAATCTGAATTGTCTTATTCTGGTAAATATTGATGACGTTATTGACATATTGATTGACATGTTGATTAGCTATCTCGTCCTAAGGTGTCTTCAATCAGGTCAAAAGATTCATTGGCCTAAAACGAGTCCCAAAGTGAGTAACTTAGTCATAAAGGGACACGTTAACAGTTCTCTATTATTAACCACTAGTGGCCTAGCAATCTTGCCACAGTGCCTAATGCATGTAAAGCAAATGCCCCCCCCCCAACCATGTTGATTGCGTAGTAAAAAATAACCGTAATAGAAATGCAACGGGCCTCACCCCACAGTGCCATTACACCAGCTGTACTACTGATAGCGTCCTCCCGCTTCCTGTACCTCTTCACCATATCTCTGCATCCTTCCTGGACCTCTTCAACCGGAAGAATCATTAATAGCTATTCCCCGGTGAGAATTTACTGAGTGGTATGTGCATCACTGGGGTAGGGTTTGTTTCTCTTGTGTGTTATACAGAATATATTGCGTATTTTGTTTATTTGGAGTAGCAGTGCACTGTTAAATACAAGACATAAAAGACAAACGATTTCGTGTCTGAGGTATTTTCAAGCATTGGGTAGTCTTTCATCGAAGCTACCTGTCTTCTAAGCTTACTGCATGGTTTGTACAGCACAGAAATATTTGCTGAGGTGTTGTGATGTACTGAACGTCAGACAAAGACCTCTTTGTAAGTCGTGAACAATCGCCATTTTATTTGCTTAATATATGCATCTGGAGATGGCAAGTAAATAAAAGAGTGCTGGCATGTGTAACATTTTTAATAGGATTTCCATAGCTTGTGATACCGTGAAGAACCATGAGTCAGTCAGGGTAGGCTTTTCAAGTGTTCTAGCGGAGAGTTTTCTGGCTTGAGACCTTGGGAGTGGCTCCGACAAATTAGGAATTACTGGTAAACGAGTGGCGGACGAGGCCTATAACGTAAACTCCCCTCTAAAAAGATTGAGCTGCATAACGTGTCCCGTGTGAACAAGCTCAAGTCTTACCACTGGCAGATGGAAGTAACTACTTGTCTCTTAAAAAAAGACGAGGGTGAAGAAAGTAAATCTCTCCCTGCTACGAGGGCTGATTGAAATGGCTCAAAACTAATTTTTAGATCCCAGCAACAGGAGGAATGTTGGCCGTCGTTATGGTGGTTCTTGGAGCGGTGCAGAGCTATCCCATCATTGAAAAGGCACCCAGTTCACCTGCCCAATCAATTTCTAGCATGCCAGAAAAACTGTAGGGACAGTATTGATCATGGTGAGCCCAACGTTTGTGCATGTATTTGTGCATGCAAGTGTTCTAAATGTCAAACACATAACTTGTGCTTTCTCCAAGTTAATCCATAAACTTTAACAAGAAGATGTCGGAAACAGTGAGCAGAGATTGCCTCTCTCTGTTCCCAGTTTGTTCAGTCTAAAGCTCAGGCAGTGTCTCGGAGAAATTTCGAGTTATATGTTGAAATGTAAACACCTCGTGCCCAAAAAACTGTGGCACGGTCCATAATAATACAGTTTTTGGAGTACACCAAAATGGAAGCAACCAAGATGCGGGACCGAGCTGTAATTGAGCTTTAGTAGGGCTCTTGGGCTAACCCAGTGATGTTCACCCCGAAGCCGACGGACCTCAGCTTCTGTATAGAAGCGCACACCACTCCCATAGATGCAGGGCACAAGTCCTTAAAAAAGAAGAGGTGGGACTCATTACGTAAGGCAATATGCAAGTCACATCATGGCATGTGACATTGCGCATGACATTACAGGCCAGTTCATCACGACCCATGAATTCACAAGAAGTGACATCAGATCTTAAGACCTTGCACATATCTTTAGCTGGTCTATCATGAGTACATCTGAACACCTTGCAAGATGTAACAAATGAAAACTGATCACGACATAAGTCTGTTAACTTGAGTTCCCTGTCTAAAGTAATTAACAGCCCAAATGGGGATGACGTTTGGTGTCTTACTACAGTAGATAAACCACTATGTGCCAAAAGCTAGGCACACACACTGCCCACAAAATGTTGTCACCCATATCTAGTAGCAGAAATGTATCTTGTTCTTATTCTTGGCATAACTATATCTAAACCAACCTCACATTCACCAGTCCAACCAAAGCATAGCTTTCCCTGGAATCCACTAGAATACCCACAAGCATTCTATCCATCACTTTTTCGTATACTTCAGTGTGTGATTTCACAAGTTGCATTATAAGTATGTAGGGACCCCTCAATATTCTAAGTTCAAGTCTTCAAACTATTACTGTGAAGAACTTCATTGATCTAATCTGAATACTAAGGTGAAAAGCTTTGTTACAAAAATACACTTTTTAAAAATATTTGAAGCAAATTTGTCTTATTTTTATTTAGCTTTATTTACATTGCATATATTTTCATGGCTCTTCTCATGCGGGGCTCCTAGAGCCAAGCCAGAGCCTTTGCTCAGCTATCCCAGTTAATATAGTGACTCACCCATCAATATTCAATCTGCAGTGATTTGAGGTCACTGTTATCACTGTTGTAGCACACGGCTAATCCCATTTTTACTATCATGCCGAGGTCTGACTAAAAAACGGAGGTATCCCACCACATCCCTCGCCCCCCAGCCCCTGAAGCTACGCCCTAGGGATGAAACGGGTTTGCAGTTTTGCTACTAATGAACGTGTAATTCTTATGGCAGAGCTGGAATTTGAAAATATTTATTTTGGGAACCCATAATTGTAAGATCAAAATGTGGCAATAAAAAGGGGTAGAATCACAAGGGGTGGAGGCATGGAAATGAGACAGTCAACTTATACTTTAAAAAAAAACTGCTGCCAAAATGGCAACAAGGAGAAACGTAACAGTAAATCAGTTCTGGCTTAACAAGCTGCCAAGACTTAAAATATCTTAATGGGTTTAATGCACCTGCTGCAGGGATCTCTGTTTGTCTGGTAAATCTCATGGAATAAGAGTGATGGTAAGATAACTTGTGGTTAATGCACTTTCTGCAGAGATCAAAGTTTTCTCTAGTCACAGTTTTGACTCAAAGTGGCATAGAGGGTTAATTGGTTTTCTGCAAAGCACACCTTTTAAATGCAAATGAGAGATTTTTATTTTTATGTAAAAAGGTAAGTGGGTCACTGATTTTAACACAGATCCTTGTGTTACCTGAAGTTCATAAATTGCAACCCTTCTAATATATCACAACCCTTCTAGTACAGCACAGTGATCTATGAAGGACATGTGACTCATACAAATTGTAATCGTAACTGTGAAACATCTTCATATTCCCAATACCAATCCACCTCTAATCATTTTGGGGTTCCGCAGTAGAGTGCTACTGGCTGAAAAGCACATTGACTCCTTGTCAGGAGTAGTAAGCACTGTATAAATATAATTACAACTAATCCTGCACATTGATTACACACTTGTATGTTTTATTGATAATTTAGAATGTGTGTGTGTGTGTCATATAAGGCACCCAAACACCCTAAACGTAATGAGTAGCACTATAAAAGAATAAATTAATAAAAAAGAGGTATTTACATTTTTGTGTGTGTAACTACTCATCCAAACCAATGCATCTGACATTCTTAAAGTGCATGCATATGCACAGCAATTGACGAAAGTTAAAAGCTTGCTTTCCAATCACACATTTTTGTAAGTACTTGTGAAAAGATAACCTGTGCCTTTGTTTCCTCTAAGTTGCATTTGCACCTATGTGTGAGGCTGCAGTAGCTCCCAGCCAGGATCACTCTGAAACAGCAGGAGAGCAGACGGTCCATTAAGTTCAGTCTTTGTCTAAGGCCCAGCTGGAATTTTAAACATGAACGCCTCCCTCCCGCTGCTGTGAAGGGAAAAAAGACAACGTCCAGACACTGCTGTGTCCCCGTGTCCACAAATTACACTGGGACAATTATTTTACTGTGGCCCAACTTCTTGGCAGGAGGGATGGCATAGACACTGTGAAATTAGTGAGTAGATGCCATCCACCCAAGTGTATCCCCGACTTGTGTCCTGCATAGATGCCTGGCTCATTGATAGTTTATGGGATGTTGGCTGTCTGAACAAGTGATACTTATCTATCAAGAACAGGTAGATTACCTTGATCGCACAACAAAGCATAAGACTGCATTCACCCTACTAAAAACATGACTCCATTTCAGAAGTATGTCTTTCACACTGAAAAAAATGCCTGCCAGAGCTTGGTGAACCACATTCTGAGAGGCATAGACGCATTCTGAGTCACCAACCTGATGACAAATGTGAGTTCAATGGCAGCTGGGCAGAACATATTGTTCACCTCAGGAGATGCCTGCACACTGCATGTGTACTGATCTAGCTTCCCACAGAGCTTCCCTCTAACCAGTCCTCCAACTGGTCAAGGCCCTTTTGGACACTGGTTGCACCTCGCTCCTTCCTCTTGCCATATCTTCTGTGCTCTCTGGTTTGCCACCATTGTTATCTTGTGCCCTGTATTACTACTGTTTGCTGCTGCTTTTCCCTCAATTTACGCCTTCAAGTGTTCTTTACATTATTTGTTCCCTTGTTTCACCACAATTTCTAACTGCTTTCTTTAATTTATGCCCTAGTTTCACCACGTTTTTCACTGCTCCCCCCCCCCCATTTGGGACCCCTGTTTTAGCACCGTTTCTCACAATGTTCTCTCATTTTGCCCTTGTTTGACCACATATTTTACTACTTTTCTTTTATTTGTGTCCTTTTTAGGATAGAGCCTGTGAGTCTATGCGCTTGCGCATACGTTTCACATGCAAGACACTGCTGTGTTCAGTAAATGGCTTGGAGCCTGCATGTTGATCACCATTTGTTGGTTTGAGTGGAACTCTTCTTTACAGCCTCGTAATTCATCAAGGCATGTCTGGCATCATTTCTATTCCTCTGTGTACAGCAGAGATCAAGTACTAATTGATTTCAACGTAACTAGTGCCAGACCGCAGCTCCTGACATGATTGATGTACAATTTTGTTTTAACTTCCAGTGCCCCGCAAACAGAAAGCTTGTGACTGGCAAAAATGTGCTCAGTAAGACAAACAAAATTGCTAAGTTTTATTTTTTTAAAGCAAACCTTATTTTATTTTGTTAAGTTGTCTTTTCTTAGTTTCCACTCACGTTTTTTCTGTTTTTGCTCATGGGCACTGTTGTCAAAAGATGACAATTAACTTGTTTGAAATATGCAATACCTATTCCATTGCAAATGCTTGTTTTCTCTGTTTACTTTTTCTCATCTGTGTCCTTCTTTCTGCCTTTGTTCAGCTCTTTGTGTCCTTGTCTCCTCCCCACCACTCCTCACCTGCTCCTTGCCACTCACTCTTGCTTCCTTCTGCCCCCGCACCCACTCCCTCTCCCAGGACTTACTTAATGGTGGGCACCCCAAAGGCAACCCCCTCTGTACTTGGACCACGTCCAACATCATGAACCCTGGTCCCTCACCACCCACTGCTACCTGTGATGCTGCTCCATGCCTTCAACCCCAGCTGGCGCTCACCATGCTGCACCACACAACACCACAACACACCTGCATTTCCTGCCACTTCACCTGCATTCCCCACCCCACACCCACTTCTTCAACACTCACAATGCCCACATCAACAGCACCCAGCACACCATCTTCTAAAGCACAACCAAACCAGCTCTCACCTACACATTAGTCCTCATTCTCATGCATTCTCCTCATCACCAGCTTGCTCAACAAAGATGCCACAGAGATTAGGTCTTTCTGGACAACTCTGCCTTGGACTTTCTTTTGATCACTTTCATCACAGATACATGCTGACCCCAGCATCGGCACAGGGCATTGCCACATCCATCCAAACTGGATGCAAGCTCATCAGGCAAGACCACCAAAACATACTCAGCTGAGGAATCACCATCATCTTCAATTACCCCATCTGCTGTACCACCTCTGCAGAAACTGAAACCAACTACAACTGGCATTTGACCTTCAAGCTGCGAATCGCAGCCAACTTACCCTGTACAGCACCCTTGTCTACAGACCCCTAGGACCACGTGCCAACTTCAGCAACATCATCACAGTCTTTGCCACTCCACTAGTCCACAACTCCAGTGCCCACATCATCATAGAAGACCTCAACTTTCAACCATGAGGATGGTACCGGCACCAACTCTGGCACTCCTTGAAAGGCTCCGACTCACGTAACATGTATCTATACCCATCCATACCACCAGACACACAGCAGCCACTACCAGCAACATGACTCCATCACAAGAACTGAGCCACAACCCCTTCGACTTTTCCAGCACCAAAATCACAGCATTGTATGACAACTTCGATACTCAACTTGACCCCCAGTAACCTTGTACTGAGCCTGCCAATGTAGGACAAAGAACATACCCTAACAGCATGTAACACCACCATCACAATGAGGAGGACCATCTACTCCAGTGCACCCTTGTCCCTGCCACACCTTCAACCAACTGTTCATCCTGATTACCAAAGCCCTCACTCTCATCCTCAACAAGTCCATCAACAGCAACATTCCTGTAAGCATTCAGCAGTCAATGCTACACGAGGAAACCCTCAGCAGACATGGTCAAGCTCATGAGCTACTGACCAATATCCCAGCTACCTTACCCAGCAAAGTTCTTAAAAAAAGCCATTGACAGATGCCTCATCGGCCACCTTTGCAACAACAAACTCCATGACAGCACACTATCATTATTCAGACCCAACCACTGCACAGAGATATCCCTCATTGCAGCAATAGACTACAGTTGGATGCTCCTAAACAGAGAAGAAAATGCAGCCCTCAACCTACTGCACCTCTCAGTGGCCTTCAACAGAGTCTCACACCCCATCCTGATCAGATGACTACTGGTATTCAGGACCAGTCCTCAAATGGATTTGCACATTCTTAATTGGAAGAACCCATAGAGTCAACATGTCCTCTTACTCCTCAGATGCCTACAACTCAACTGCTGAGTACCTTATGGATCTTCTCTCAGCCTCACCCTCTTCAACGTCTACATTACCAAACTGGCTGATGTCATCTACACATGACATCAACATGCTCTCTGATGACATGCAGCTGATACTGTCCTTGTTCGACAAATTACCCAGTACAAGGAACAATTTCACCACTTTTGTGATCAAAGTGGCCATCTGGATGATGTCCTACTGCCTTAAGGTAAACATTGAAAAGACAGAGGTGGTGATTTTCAGAAAGGATGTCTCACCATGGGACTCCATTTGGTGGCCGATAGACCTCCAGCCCACAAGCAAGGAACCTCCGGATCATCATTGACAACAAATTGGACAAGTCCGCACAGTGAATGCCATTACTTCATCCTGCTTCGACACTCTAAGGATGCGGAGAAAAATTTGCAAGTGGCTACCACACAACCAGAAATATCATCACCAAACCACTGAACAACCACCACCGCAACCCACCCTGTATCTGGGAGCCAAAGTCCTTAGGAGTTCTCCCAGTCCCTAGTTCAATATGAAAATAGGTTCAACATTTTTACTCCTAATAGAATATGAAATCTTGGGGGTACTACGCAAGTGATATAAAAGCAATGATTGGATCAAAGCTGTTACATTTAAACTGGAGAACATGACCATCAAATTCATTTTCTGAATTCTTTCCAAAGCATGGCACAAAAATTAGTTTTGTACCCTTTCACACCAAGGACTTAGTCAATATGTCAACCTGAGACATATTGAACCGAAACCACCCAGCAACCCACTGAGCATACTTTAATGGGGTACATTCTATGTAACAATCAGTCCAGTGAGATGTCACAGGGATAATTAGTGGAACTCAAACTCTCTTTCATCATGAATGGGTACACTCTAGAACATTAAGAATCCAGGAATATATTTTCAAGATTAAAATCAAAATCCAATCCTAGTGCGCACCATGTAAATGATGACTATTATATAGATGAACAAAACAGTGGCAATAATACTTCCAAGGGCAGAATAGTAAAAGGTATTGCAACATACTGGTTCAATAAAGTTCCTTTACATCAATTTCCCCAACTATGCAACAAAAGAGGCCTACTTTGAGTTTTATAGATGGTTCACACTTACCAATGAGCAGCGAAAAAACAGCCAAGTCTAACCTTGTCTGCAAGCTGGCAGAAAAGCAGCATTATGGCAGGACTTCAACCTTCAGCAAAGAAAGATGATTACTGCTCTGAATGACCCTCCATCTTGATTCACTGGCACAGTTTTTCTCTAACCCATAACACTCTGTTCTTATTTACATACTCTGTTTGAACATTGCTGAAACATTTGAAACTATACAATTAATAGAAAATCATTCTAACCTTTCAATTACTTACAATCTGTGAAAGATACAATAAGTGAGAAGTCATGATGTCAATTTCTATGATGATTTGTTTTTTTATTTTAAAACAATCACTGGAATGGCAATTCAAAACTGTACAGTCATGAATGCCGTTATTCAACAGTGGGGTTGAGGTGGAGGGGTTTGGGAATAAGCTCACATTTTCTATTTTGAAGCTAAAATAAGTTATGCTGCTCCCAACCAATTATATATGTGCATTCTGACAGGTTTCATTTGATACTTCTGCAGTGGTGAGCAGGATAATATGAGATAGGGTATCCCAGGGTCTCCATCACCACTAGAATTTCCTCTGAAAAGAGTTTAATGAAAGGGGAGCTGGTGTGCAAAGACAGGGGCTGCGTAAGTTGTTCTGCGCTCCCCCCTGAATATGTAATTTGTGTAGGGATTGAGCTCTTAGGGTAAATGGGGGACCTTATGAGTAGTTCTTGAGGTGTCATGCAGCAGCAGGGCTCAAAAAATCATAAAAATGTTGCTAGACCTGCAGGTCTTACCTGAGTTCCTATCACAGCTCCGGCAAAATCACATTGATTCAAGACAGCGGCCGCAGCAAGTGAGCCAGCAGAGATACCTGATGAGCCCCAGGGGACAGGCCAGGCAGCCAGTGTGGACAGCAGTAGATCCCATCTAAGAGGTGGTGCCCGTCCTGGTGTTTGGCCGGCGCTGGGTGATGGGCCTCCCCCACATGAAATACAAGATCAGTGGGACGCACAGAGGCTGCTGGCTGAATCATACTGCTGTAGCTTGGACTGCTGACACAGCCCTATTACAGTGGGTGCACCTCAGGGAGAGATAAAATAGGCAAAGGAGCATGATCCTGCAGGGTCTCCAATGCTTGAGGCACGATGCCTCTCTGCTAGTCCAGCGGGATGAGCAGGGATAGGGAACCTCACAGACTTATCGTAGCTGGACCCCTGTGAGGGTTTTGGATCTAGGTTCACTACCACCTTACCAGTCTTTGCAGACAGTGAACATTTCAAGGGTGCTGGTGCACTCTGCTCACTACGGCATTGCAGCCGGCTTGATTACAAGCCGGAGACAATGCTGTAGCCTGTTTCCCGCTAGGCCAATGGGCAGAAAATTAGGTTTATGCTCATTGACTTAGCAGGAAACCCATAATAGCTCTGGCGGGGAGGTTCCCGTGTAGGCGGTGGCCACCATGTCAGGAGTTTGGCGGACAGAGTTTTCCATCCACCAAACTCATAATAGGCCCCTATATGTTTATTTAGATATGTTAGTACTGACAGAATGTTTTCATGTATGTAGTGGAATACTGTTTTTTGGAATGGTGACAGTAATTCAGGCACAGTTTCTGTTGCGTTACTGGACAGGGAATTAGTTCTATAGAATGCTTTCTAAACTGAAACATATGTTTTACTGCAAGTTTGTCAAGTTTTTAATATGATGTAGGTATTTCATGAAGTGTGCTGCAATGTGGTTAAGTGATTTGGAAATGTATTTTTCGTGTTTGGACATTTACTGTTGTACAATTACAACTTCTAACCAAGCAATACATTTAGTGTAGTAGTCAGCAAGGGACTGATATTCATGTTTCTGGAGCATGTATGTTGTGCTCAGCCACTGACAGAGAAAGACAGACAATTGTATAGTATGTTTCATAGTCCACAAGCACTTATATAACCATCAATAAGGCAATTGCAGATACACTTACTTTAAGAGAGGCACTGAAGTATTTTTTTCAAGCTCTCTGAATGTCTGAGGTTTCTGAATTGATGTATGTATTGTATGAATCATGGTGCAATGTGCTTAACTGATTAGAAAATGTAGTTTTCAGTTTTGTTTACTGTTGATCTCTCACATTCCTTATGGAAGTCGTAATGCTGCTGAAATTAGAGTGATAGGTACTAATTACACTGCCTTCAGTAATCACCAATGAAGTGATATTCATGTTAGTAGAGCATGCATGCTGTGTTTTATCTAGTGACTGAGAAACAGAAAAACGTTTATATTTGCTTATGAACTGAACGAGCATACATATATATATTTATATATATATCTGCAGCAATTTCAGATATAGTCAGGTACTTCCTAACAGAGGTACTGAGATACATCTTGAAATGCTTATGGATACATTTGCAAAATTACACAGGTTATAAAAGAGGCTATCACTTGCTAATAGATTTCATAAAATATATTATGAATGTTTTAGAGGTAGATATCTACAGTAAGTAAAATATATAAACAACTAGTGACAAAATGTTTTCATGCATACATAGAAATACTGGGTTTGTTAAGTGTGAAGTGTGAGGTCTAGTACTATACAGGTTCTCTGTGCTTCCTCATTGGGCACATAAATTTGGCTATAAAATCGGGTTATGAAGTTTTACATGAACCTTTTTGTGCAAATCTGTTATGGTTGAGAATTGCTGTAGGTATGCAAAGCTGCATGCTGCAATGTGCTTACGAGATATAGGCCCAGTGGTGCATTAGCTCTGACACAGCACTTTTTCTGCACCCCCTGCTGGTATCTAATGACTCCTAGGGTGTGCCATGTTTAAAATATGGAGTACCATGACAGTAGATAGAACAAGTGTTAACATTTTTTATGCTATTGTGGCACTTTGCTTTATTAGCGTCAAAAATGTTGACACTAATGATGAAAAGTGCAAAGAGACTCATTGATTTTATTGGCTGTGTTATTTTAATGCATGGTCTGAGCAGGTGTTAAAAATGACGGAAAAAATGGTGCATTGGAAACTGTTAAATTTCAATGCACCATTTCTTTCGGCCTTCTAGCATCGGAACACCCGACTGACATACATTATATGTGGCGCAGGCATAATGTGGTGAAATAGGTTACAAAGTGGCACAACACATGGTTTGCGCCACTTTGTAAATATGACACAAGAGGAATTGCAGCTTACCACCACATTCAGTCCAAACAATGACACGAATATGGTTCTAGGTGGTGGTGCGCCCTTCTTAAATCTTGGCTACAGTTTTCAGTTTTAGAAACTCAGTGATGCAGTTTGAGGCCCGGAAGCTACCCAGCTGATAGACTATAATACTCATCAAGGAATTCATATTGATGTTTCTAGAGCAAGAAGGGTGTAATGTAGACAGTGATAGGAAACAACAGACACTTGTGTGATGTCTGAGATACTGAGTAACAACTTATATCTGTAGCAATAACAATGGGAATTGCAGATATAGTGAAATGTCCTTATGTTATTTAACAGAGGCACTGAGATATATGTTTACTCACTTATATAAAGAAAACCAGAGACATAGAGGTTATAAAACAGGAACTCACATAGCAATAGGTGTAGTTCAGTACACTGCGGTGGTATAACATTTAGATAGCTACATTCATCACCATATGTAGGCAATTAGTTTCATAATACTTCCATGTATCCAGACAAAAAATATTTTTTTGAAAGGTGAGGCCTAGTTGTACACAGCATCTGTGGTCCATTATTGATAGTGAAATTGGCCTATAAAACTTACTGAGAAATCTTGAAATCACGTTTTAGGTCAAATGACTCACCTTTGTGATATGGTTTGGATATGTAATAAAGCATACTCCATTCTCCTAAAGTGGTTTGGAAATGTAGAACTCAGTTTTAGAAAGTTACTCATAACTTTTCAGATCCTCTAATGCAAGAACTACTTAAAGTACAGCACTTACTATGCAATACATCTTTATGTTTCTAGAATAGAAATGGTGTGTCTGAGCTACTGACAAAACAAGTAGAGACACTGTGTAAAACACTGACAGATTTACGGGGTCATACAAGTTCTAAAACTGGCAGTCTAATACTAGCAAGTGTAGTAAAGTGTGTTGTATTGCTAATAGGTCTACAGAGCTACATTCACTGAGATTTATAGCCAAGTTCTGACACAATTTTTTCATGTCCCAACATAAATATTCTTTTTAGAAGAGTGAGATGTAGCAATGTAAGCTCAGCTGAAATGGGCCTATAAAAATGATCTGTCAAGATTGGAAATCACCTTTTACTGGAAATGCATCAGTTCTGTGATGCTGTAGGTATGCTCTGAAGTATTCTGCCCTCTAGTACGCCAATGTTCTAGTAGCCTTATAGCCCTTTGTAGCTGGCCTATAGCAGCAATTAAAGAAGGACTCCCTTGTCAAAGGCCCTCATCTTCAGATTGGGCCTTTAACATTACAGTGGGCTTTTAATGTCTGCTATAGCCTGCAACAGTAGATCTAATGGCATTTTACTATTGTATATACATACATTTTTAGAAACTATAGTACTGTAATTATTTATATTGTGTCTAAGTTAAATTTTCAACAAACAAGAAAAAAAATGTAAAGTTATATAAACATTCTTTTATTAGCTTTCATGTGGAATATTGTACTTTAATACAAAGACTTACACCGCCATCAAGAAGTGAGCAAAGAAGGAAAGTACTATCTACATAGAACTGTGAAACAAAAGGAACAAAATGCTGGAAAATCTTCGAAAGGACCATTATCTGCTGGTAAGAGGACAAGGACATTTCTTAAAATGTGGTAAACTTGAGAAACAGGAGAGTGAGGTACATAAGCGAAATACTTTTAAATCAAGTAAGAAGCAAGTAAAAGCACATTGTGTCAGGAAATAAGTGTTGCAATGAAACAGAGTTTTTATCTACAAGACAGCATCAGTTTAAGCAAATAAGAGTTAGGATGTTTCATAGTAGAGTAGTTCAGGATCTAATGAGAAATGTGAAAAAATACAAGAAGGACACAATCTTTCAAACAAAAGGAACATGTCAAAGGTATAGTTGAAAAGGCTTTTGCTCTGAAGAGGAAACTGTTTATCTTGATTTTGAACAGAATGAAAACACTAGATAGAACAGTGTTGAGTATGAGGAAGAAAACTAAAATAAAGTTATAAACCAATCTAGCTTTTGCTAAGTTTTAGTGGGGAGTGGGAGCACACATCTAGCAGTGAGCCTTTCTTTAACAAAGAAAGCTACTTGCAAGAGAACAGACAGTGCATGCAATTGATCAACATGGACGGTGTTATGAAGTTAAAGATGGATATCCTATTGAGAAAGAGGTAATTGTACCTAGAAATGTAGCAGATGTTATAGCTGAAGAAGTTCAGAGTAGACATAGACAGGCCTCTGTTTGCAATTGGAATTGTAGCAGTATTTGTAGTTTTGGACAGCAATTAATTGACATAGTGGGACATTTCTTAAATATGTTTCCTTGAAGAAGTCTTAAACAAAATATTTAAACTCTACAAGCATTACATTCATGTAAAGTAAGGAAATATACAAATCTACAAGGACATTCATTAGCATGTTTATCAAAGAAAGTGTGTCAGAGCACTTTTCATCATTTTAGAATGCTAGCAGGGCACTCACGTATGTGAACTTTAGTTAGAGGACTTTATCATATGAAGACCCCTGCAATATGTTTAGGGGAAAGTATTAAAATTCTTTTTGAGTGGAACCCTAAGAAGTACAAAAAATGTGTGATGAGGTACAGTTTTGATTTATTGGATGTGAAGAGGAGTCTAGAGAAAATGGTGAGTTACAATCTGCAAATGCAGCAGAGGAAGTGTTTAGTGTTTCTGTAGATTACTTTGACAAGAAATTAGAAAATTTAAAACAGTCTGTTCAGAGAAACCAGACTGCATATGTGTATGTTGCAGAAACACTCACTACAAAAACCAAACACAGCATGTTATAGATTCTTCAAAAACTGGAGAAGAGAATAGAGATAAGTGGCAACATGTTGCAGCTTATTTATTCGTAGAAGAATGCTTTGATTGTTTTTCACAACAGATTATAAGTAAGTATTGTTATAATAAATTACAGGATAACAAAATCCCTACTAAAGCAGTATATAATAATTTAGAATTAGTTTGTATTTCACCCGAATTGCAAGATTTGAATGTGTATGAGTCTATACTTATACAATGTGTACATCCATTTCAAGCAATTGTGCGTATGGAACCAATAACAGGAAAGTTTTCTCCAACTGAGCTCTAAAAGGGTCTAAAAGGTAGAGTTGTTTACTTGCCATTCAATTTTAAGCACAATGTTCAAACTGTTGGTGTAGAAAGAGATTGTGAAGAAATACTTATAATTCTAGTGAATGGTGTACCTATTAAGAATAAAAAGATTTGGGAAGAGTTAGCAGATGTTAGCAGTTAAGTTAAGAAAGCAACATTATGGGGGTGATTCCAACCTTGGCGGGCAGCCCAGGCGGGAACTGCGAAGCGGCCGCCATGCGGCCAAAGTAACGCTGCCCCTATTCCAACATTCCCGCTGGGCCGGCGGGCGCTAACCATGTTAGCGCCCGCCGGCCCAGCGGGAATGAGGCCGCAACACAGGAGCCGGCTCCTAATGGAGCCAGCGGTGTTGCGGCCGTGCGACGGGTGCAGTTGCACCCGTCGCGCTTTTAACTGTCTGCCATGCCAGTGGCATGGGCAGTGCAGGGGCCCCCAGGGGCCCCAAGACACCCCTTACCGCCAGCCTTTTTCTGGCGGTGAAAACCGGCAGAAACAGGCTGGCGGTAAGGGGGTCATAATCCCCAGGGCAGCGCTGCAAGCAGCGCTGCCCTGGCGGATTATAGCCGCCGGGGCAGAAATGGCAGGAAACCGCCAGCCTCGGCGGTCCGACCGCGGCTTTACCGCCGCGGTCGGAATGGGACACGAAAGCACCGCCAGCCTGTTGGCGGTGCTTTGGTCTTTTTCACCCTGGTGGTCTCTGACCGCCAGGGTCAGAATGACCCCCTGTATCTGGTACAACATAACATTTATTATTATGACTTAGACTCTTCACAAGATATTTCACATAGAGAGGATAATACAGTAGAATCAAGAGGTCAAATAGAAAAAGTGGATCAATCAAAAACTAAACAAATTTATGAACACTACAGTATTCATCCTCTTCATTCTACACAACTTACTGAAGATGCTATTGATGTTTGTACTCTTCAAATACCAGCATCTGAGTACAGATCAAGCAGATTATATTCAGAGGATCCTAGATTTTGCAAGAGTATTCCTTATACATTTCATCTACTTTTTGAGAGTGATTTGTCTGGATTATCCTATGCAGTAAATCACATTCTAAAAACAGAAATTCAACTCCAAAACCTGACAGCAAGGCAATCTGTTGAAAAAGTTTACGGAAAAGATGAACACCTTGAGTACAATTTAATTAATTTGATGGGATGTCTACGTGGTACTAATGAAAACCACCCACTTGGTTTGTAACACTAAGTTGTGCAGAGTCTGCATTGGATGATCTCCTTGATTTTTTGAGACAGGCAAACTCAAACGTAAGAGATATCAATCTGAAAACACCAGGAACTGTGTTCATTGGATCCTGCAAATGTTTATAGATATTTTAATCATCGATTCCAACCACTGATGGCTTTCATCTGCAACAAAACAAATCCACCTCTTGGAGAAGTAATTGATTTATCTTGTCGTAAAGAGGACCAAGCTAGAGGTGCTCCACATATTCATATTTGTTGTGGATAAACGATGGTCCAAAATTTGGAACATAAACTGACAAGTCTGTGTTGACTTTCAGAACAGTATGTCACATGTTCAATACCAAAATAACATTCTGATAAAGGGTTGAAACAAGTTCTCAGATTTCAAACTCATAGGTGTGGTAAATACTGTCAATGAAAATACAGATCAAAGGCAAACTTTTATACTCAATGTCACTTTGGATTCCCTCAACCTGTCATCTCAGAAGGAAGAGTAAATAGCTTTTTTTCTGCAGTGAGACACACCTTGACTAGGAAATCACCCAAGAATAGATACAACCTCAAAAGAACTGAAGCATCATAATATATCAATGACTACAAATCTGTCATTTAAAAAATGTGGAATACAAATATGGACATCCAATTTGTTGCAGATAACTGTTGCTGTAGCTCATTACATCGCTTCTTACAAAACAAAAGCAGAGAAGAGCGAAATAAAGAAGATGTGGGAAGACATTTCAGCAGAAAAGGGTATCACTAAGAAATTGTACAGTTTCAGTTAAAAAATGTTGTCACACAGGGAAATTGGATATTATGAATGTGCAGACAGGTTGAGTTCTTAAAGTTTGATCTCAAAATCATGAGGAGTTTTGTGGGTAAGCTTGGTCCTTGCTACTATTAGCAATAGAGTATTGAATAGTTTTCCAGAAGTACAGTAGCTTGCTGAAGTTGATCCTGACAGTACTGATATTTTGAAGAGTAACATGTTGGATATGTACTACCCTAGAAGAAATGTTCATCTTGAAAATGTGTATCTATATGAAATACTTTGGCACTACACATATAGAAGGAATGTTACTGAGAACGTTGAAGAAGAATGATTTGCAGTTACTGGAAATTATGGTTGTTTGGTACGACATAACAAGTGAAATCTAATCAATCATAGGAAGCTTAGTTGTTAAACTCCAGACAAGAAGGAATTTTTTCATTTAGCCCTTTTACAACTGTTTAAACCCTGGCAAATTGCCACCTAGGGGGGCGAGGAGTGGGGTGAAGTCTGACTTCTCTGTGGATGTTAGCGAGGCTGAACAGAGCGGCACTATCATCCTGCAATGCCTTACAGCCCTGGGTTCAGGGGGAGCCTCACAGGTGGAGCAGACTGAAAAACCCCAAGACACGTAAGAACTGTCTTGCTCCTAGACCCTTGCAGCCATTTAGATTTCAATGTACTGAGAATCAATCTATGCGTAGTTGCCCATAGGTCCCTTGCAATGGTGGTCACTCTGGAGACCCAATCACAGAGACTCACACAGGCTAGAGGCCAGAGCGGAGGATGCAGAAGGCAGATCACGCAGATGCAATCTGCTATTTATAGGGTTCCCGAAGGAGCGGAGGGGAACTCTCCAGAACTTTTCTTGGAGAATTGGATTAAATAGTCACTCACCTCTGCACAATTGTCCCTGGTCTTTGTGGTGGAGCAGGCGCATAGGTCCTTGGATCAGGGTGCCGCCACCATCTGGGGCGCCCCCTTGGACGGTTATAGCTAAACTCCTCAATTACAGGGACTGGGACCCCATCATACTGGAAGTACATGAACAAAACTCATCTTTAGAAAACCACACTATACACATCTTCCCAGACTACATGAGGTCCGTCCAACTCCAAAGACAGTCCTTGAGTGCCATTAAACAAAAACTAAAAGCAATGGGTCTTACCTACATGCTGCTGTTCCTGGTCAAACTGAAAGTCCTACGTTCCGGACGCTTGCACTTCTTTCAAATGGCAGAAGTGGCGTGTGACTTGCTGGAACTCTGAGGAGATGAGCAAGTCCCAGAGACCCCCTCAGGAATAGACTGCAGAGGCACCCGGGAGAAGATGAACACCTCTCATAGGAGAAGCAGACGTAGACGCCAATCCAGATTGAGTGGGAAGGTGGTGTGCCCAGACGGCACCCTGAGCCTGGAACAATGACATCAGGACAGAGAGCAGGCCAGAGCACTAGTAGAGACTGTGACATTTGCTGAGACCTCTCGATCGGGATCTGTGCAGGATGACAATGCCCCACTCTCGGAACAAGGTAATATTCAGCCATGATGTGAAACATGCGACAACCCCTCTTGACTATGACAGCCACAAAGGCATACAACATTGCAAATGACACTGGCGAACCCAAGAGTGAAGCGGGAGGAGTCACACTGCACTAGCTTCTGGGTCCCCTGGGCTCCGAGACCGCACAATTGACAGGGCTGAGGTTTGCCACTGGCCCCCCTCATCTCTTCTTCTCCTTCCTTTTTTCTCTTCCTCCTCTTTTTCTGCCTTGTCTTCCCCATTCTTTCCATTTCCCCCTTTTCTCCCCTCTTACCCCCTTTTTCTTTTTCTGCTTCCTATTTGCTTGGTTTGGGATTGCCAAGGAAGGTCATGTAAGTGGACTTAGTGCTCACGGGTAGTGTCTGTAGGATGTCACACTGATCCAGAAGCCAGACTGCACACTGCCACGAGGAGTCTTGATTACCAGTGAAACTTGTGAGACCATAACCACACTGATCTCCTTCCTGTAGCTCTTAACCAGGTGGGTAGACATAATACTACGATTGGGGAGACACTAGTTCAGTTCCAAGGTGTTTACCCAGGGTGGGAAGTGGGAGGATGGGTACAGTTTAGTGGGTTGTTTAGACTACAGCAGATTACACAATATATACTCGCATAATATATACTTGAGACGAGGACAATAATTTGTAAACTTACAGTGGAAGATATACCCTGTGCCTGTGGGGGGTGGGGCGTGGGAGACGCTGCTACCCACACAGCTTGGACATGGGTGACCCGATACGTTTACTCACATGGAATGTGAAGGGACTGAATTCCCTTGTGAAGCACTATAGGACACACTCATACCTTAGAAGCCGGACGGGTACACATTGTGCTGCTTCAGAAGACACCTGTTGTATGCTGAAGCCCACAATTTACAGAAGAAATGGTGGGACAGCTCTACTCACCCACTTATTCCTCATATGCTCAGGAAGTATGTTTATGGGCTGCCCCGGAGTGTCTTGGCAGTTGAGGGGACAGGTGGCAGATGTTGCCGGGCACTATGTCCTTCCTGTCAGTGTCCTAGATGACAGCAAAATCTGTATACTAAACATCTATGCACCCAACTCTGATGGCGAGGGGTTCTTCAAAGACTTGGAACTAGAGCTGTTGCCTTATGCCAGGGTTCCCATTGTGTGGGCCAGTGACTTAACCTTCGTCCTTGATGGCAGCCTAGATAGACACCCCCCCAAGACAGGGCACTAAGCCTCTCATGGTACTGAGACAGCGCAAAACCATTTTGAGGTTGCAGTTCGTATATATTTGGAGGGACTTCTACCCCACGGCCAAGGAATTTTCGTGCTATGCTCCAATACATTGAGTGCACAACTGCCGAACCTTTTTCCGGTGGCAAATGAAGGCACCTTAAATGTTCAGAGGGCAGCCTATCAGGTGCGCTTTCTGTCTGATCATGCCTCTTTACTGCTGGAAAGTGGACTGCGCGCACACTGGCCGGCGATTCTCTTGTGGCAGCTCCAGCCTGAGACACTCAGGGACCCAGAGTACAAAGCAGATATGATGCAGATTCTGCAAGGTTGTTTTTTTTTCTTTTGTATACAATTGGGGCACAGCTCGCACACAGGACACATAATAGGGAACCCTTAAAATAGTCATTCAAAGCGAGAGCCTCAGTAAGACCTACTGTATATGACAGAAACTGGAAAGGGCATTGACACAGCAGGAGGATGCCCTTGTCAGGCAGCAGAGATGGAGAGATGAACACTGGAGGCCACTGGAGATCCAGACCTCCTGGAGGCACACAGACAAGCTGAGACCACATGGGATAGATTCCCACATACGTAAGGACTGTAGGCAGCAACTGCATCGTGAGGGTGATTGGTCAGGACGGATACTAGTATGGCTACTTAAATGCGAGAGAACCCCACCACTGATTCTTTCACTCCGCGACCCAGACAGAGCAACTGTAATGGGGCAAATGCCCATAACTACACTAATGAAACATCACTTAAATGGAGTGTGTGCACCCCAGGTTCATGTGGGTACTCCTGACTTGGATGGATTTCTTTGTGGACTTTTGATCCCCAAGCTAGCTGAGAAGCAGGCAGAAATCCTGGACGGCAATATACTACTGGATGAACTACGGGAGCTCCTTTGGGACATGACCTGCGGAAAATGCTGGGCCTAATGGGTTGCCAACCGAGTTCTTCCAGACATACTCATCCTCCCTACTTTCAAGCTTACTGGAAACACTCACGGAGGTGCGTGAGAGCGGTGCACTAATAACGCACAGTTCTCATTGGCACCGAAACCGGACAAAGATCCAGCAGACCTCGGTTCTTATGGGCCACTGTCAATGCTTAACGTGGATGTCAAACTCCTCACTAAAGTGTTGGCACTGCATCTGGGGCATGTGATGACTCACCGGGTCCATGAGGAACAATGTAACTTTCCCACGTGCTCCACGAGACCCAGAACGTGGAAATGTGGGTGGCGTTAACCGCACTGGATATCGAAAGACATTCAATACCCTATCCTGGGAATTTCTGTTAGAGGTGATGAGCCGAATGGGAATTGGGCAAAGCTTCCTCTCATGGGTATGCTTACTGTACACAGCACCAAAAGCCAGAGTTCGCACGGGACAAGTTGTGTCCCCCTCCTTCTTTATACAAAGTGGCACTGCGACAGGGGTGCCTACTGTCGCCGCTCCTGCTTGCGCTTGCTATGGAGCCGCTGACAATGTACCTCAGGATGGAGCTACGGGGCTGGGACATATGAGTGGGCACTGCAACGCACATCGTTTCAATGAATGCTGATGACACTCTAGTATATGTCTGAGACCCGGAACGTTTCATGCCTTTTCTCCTATGCCACATCGCCAAGTTTGGGAAGGTTTCTGGACTCCAGATGAATCAATGCAAGACGATCCTCTTCCCCTTGGCTTTGCTGGTTGGCCTTGCAGGGTCTGATCTCCCTGAGTTTGGACTCACACAGGAGACCTGTGAGGAATATCTGGGAATACAGGTGGCACACACTCCTCACCTACAGTACGACTTAAGTATGTGCCGGGTCTTTGATGGCCTCATGGCCTTCTGTTCAATTTTGGATTACGCTGCCACTTCAAGTTATGGGCTGAGTGGCCCTGAGCAATATGATCCTGCTTCCCCGCTGTCTCTATACAATGCAGAATTAATTCTTCCGCTGACTGGACAGACTGTTAGTGACTCTAATCTGGGCGGTTAAATGTTGCAGAGTTTGCCTGGTGGCCTTCAAGCTAGATCTGGCTGAGGGCGGGCTAGGACTCCCGTACCTCCAACTATACTATATAGCAAGTCTGCTAGAATATGCAGCACTGTGGTGCGAGGACGGGCCCTATTGGGAGCAAAGGCTACTGACAGGTTCAGTAGGATTAGCTGAGCTTCCGAAACTGCTTATGTGTGGCTCCTGTCTGCCCGCAAGCATTCCCACCGTTGTCATGCTGGGGGCTTGTACGTGGAAATGGGCGGTCACAAGGGTACTAAGACGATCACCTAATGCCAGACTTCTCCTTATCTGGTTGCTATCCCCCTTCACAAATACAGGAAACTCAAAGGATGTCTCAAGCTAGCAGGTGGGAGGTTGTCAACAAGCAGGTGATTTGTGCCTGAATGGCACTTTCATGTCCATGGACGACACTGAGACACACTTCAGAATTACTCGAGGACAATTCCTACAGTACGCCAGCATACTGCGAACAGCCTTGGAGATCTGGGTGTACTTCCCAGAGGAACCCAACAAATCTGATCTATTGCAGACACTACTGGACTACTGGTTAACCAAAGGCATCATCTCTCACAGCCCTTAAACAGGATACGCAAACAAATGTCTCTCTGACACATGCAGCCTGGGACTCTAATCTTGATACCCAACTTACTGACAGGGAGTGGACTAGGACTAGATTGTTAGTGCAGGATGTTGTCTAGTAATGCCAGATTTAACTTAACCCATTTTCACTACTTACATAGAGTATACCTGACAACGCAACGCCTTCAGAGAATTTACCCAACACACCCAAATACATGTGTTCACTGTGGCTTCTCCCCTACCTCTCTTGCCCATGTTACTTGGGAATGTGAGAGGCTCCGGCCCTTTTGTGATGCAGTTGCAGGAATGGTGAACAGAACAACGGGATCAGGGGTGAAACCCGTAGCGTGCTGCCACTCCCCAAAAAGGGCAAAAAGATGTCATATGGCGTCGTCTAACTGGGACAGGTACTTGCAAGACGTTGCATTGCCATTCACTTGACTGGCCGGGTGGAGGGCTCATCTACTGGAAAGGGCAGCGGCTGCGGAGAGCCGACTGTGAAGGGTCCGCAAGGATGAACATGCAGAACGAGACCTGGAACTATGAGGTACCATGCTGGACAAACTGAGTGATGATAACGCCAACAAAGAAATGGCCACCGGACAAAGCCCTAGCTCACTCAGGCCAAATGGACTATCCCCTTCTCCCCCAGGACTGACACCAGTGCTACCCCACCAAGGTGACTTGCAAGACAGTAGCCGAGAGTCCACGATGGCAGACTGTTCCCTCTCAGGTGACAAGACAGGAGCTTCAGAGATGCAGCCTGTGTGAAGCGACAGGGGGTGATTCTGCACACTGTACCGGGTTCCCATGCCTGGTGGGCACCCCTGCCTCATAAGAACTAACAACAGCTCTTGCTCATTGACGCCGGAGGTGGTTCCCCTTTTCTCCTTCCCCCTCAATGGTCCTAAGTCCCCCCACAAGCAGCTGAGATTGTCAGGAAAAGAATGGCCTTATGCATGCTCCCCCTTTCCTCCCATTTCAACTAGGCAACTGAGATGGGAAGGTTCTGCTGTACTTGTCATAAATCTGCAAAACTAATGTGGAAAAACTGCTGCACTGTTTCACATTGTTGTAGCCTCAGTTGAGGCTTGCATTCTTTGTACTGCTTATTCAGAAATAATAGAAAAGAAATAAAAAAATACTATAACTGATGAATTTCTATGGTTTTGTAGGTTTAAAGTGTCAGCCTAACTATAATGTCCCTGCCTAAGGTAACTATAACTCATGTCCCTGCCAAGCACAGTTTTTCTTCAATAATTTGACTTCTAATGTTTCATTAATATTTGTATTGATGTTATAAAAGTAATAAGTACTGTAATATCTGGGGTAACTAGCAATGCCTGGTGAGGGTGCCAGTTATGGTTACCTTGGGCCGCGAGAGTCTATATTTCTCACAACAACGGGCCACGCTGTGCGCTCTGACTGATGGTGCAAACGTGGGAGTTGTGGCCAGGACTCCAATTATTATTTACCAAAAAACAAGACAGTTGCACTCAGGAACAAGTACGTCAGCTACAATTATTTTACCACAACAAGTGCCCCCACCATAGACACATTTCGACCACTATGGTCTTGATCACGGATAAAGCCGTCCCTCCTCGATTACCATTATATAGTTCACCAGCCCTCAGGCATTCTGGTGTTTGTAGTCCTTATGTTTTGTCTAATAATTTGTGCAATAGAAATTGTCGTACATTGTTGTACATTTCTTTACAGAAAAAAAGTGGCTTGGTGCTATATTGTCAACCAATCCTCCTTCTTAACATACATTTCCTCATTTTTTCTGTTATCAAGATATGTTGCAATATATACCTTGCAAACAAGATAACTAAATTGTCACTGTGAAGATAATTTGACAGTTATCATATGCTTGAAGATAGGGTCAGAATGATATTACTATCTACATCATAACTGTAGTTCTTAGCTGTTTTTTGATATATACATATATACACTTATACATATTCACACACTGTGCACACACACATATATATATATATATATATATATATATATATATATATATATATATATATATATATATACACAAATATACAAACACATTCCTTTGGGCATGCTTTGCACGTCTCAGGGGAAAACACCTTTTTTCTGCCCTCAGGCAAGGGGTCACCCTGTTTCTTGAGGGTCGACCACCTGTCAATTTCATTTTTTTATTTAGATTTTTAGATGCTTTTTCCTGGGGGCACAACAGCAGTTAAAAAAAATATTGTGCCCCCAAGGGTTGGATCGGCCCATTATTGTGAGGATCAACCCCCGAGGCAAATCCCTGGTGTCTAGTGGTATTTCTGTTTGTAAATCCATGTGATCCATGAGCAGGAATAGGTTTATGAGAGGCATCACTGGAAACGGGAAGACTCTCCACTTTCCAATGATGCCTCCCACAAACACAGAGAGGCATCCTAATGGGAGAAAACAACACAGGGCATGGGCGTCGCTCTCTTACCTGCTTCTTCTCCGCTCCGGTGGGGGTTTGTAAAGTCAGATCACCTTGCATCACTCTGACATCACAGATGGGTGGGAGAGGTAGCAGGGGCTGATATAGAAGGATTATTTTCTGCCTCACCCGATGTTGGCAAATAGCAAACAGATGCACTGGAAGGGGTATGCAGGTGTTGGCCATTGGCTGGCACCCACACGGAAGGGGTTATTGGTGTAGTCCTATTAGATAGTGTGCAGCATAATGCAGTATACATGCAAAGATGATTTATCAATGAGAAATTAAGTTATTTTTCCTTGCTGCATCAGTGTCAGGTAACCACAACATGTTTTAAACAAACCCAAGCTTTGTGACTTTATTAATTTTGGGTTTGCTCAAAATAGATGGGTGGATGTTAGTGAAAGGCCATGCTCTATTTATTTATATCCTACCTGATGCAGGGTAACACATCACAGTGCAAGGTGGAGTCACACAATAATTGTACCATGTCAAGAAATAACTTACTTCAAATAACGCATGATGTGACAAATCGACTGAGGATTGTTATGAGCCTAATTCCAACAATGATTGCTGTAGCTCTTGCTCCGAGTTTTACCACTGCATTTCTTTTAGACCAGACACTGCTAACCAGTTCTAAAGTGCTTGTGCTCTCTCCCCTAAATCATGATAACATTGGCTTAACCCCAATTGACATATTTAATTTACTTATAAGTCCCTAGTAAAGTGGGGGACATGTGCCCAGGGCCTGTAAATTAAAAATGCTACTAGTGGGCATGAAGCACTGATTGTGTCACCCACTCTAGTAGCTCTCCAATCATGGCTTAGACCTGCCATTGCAGAGCCTGTCAGTGCAGTTTTACTGCCCTTGCCAAACCTTACACTCTCCTTTTATTACAGGTAAGTCACCCAAAGGTAGGCCCTAGGTAGCCTATAGGGAAGGGTGTCATGTAAATAAAAGATAGGGCATGTACTTTTAGGGTTTACATGTCCTGGTAGTGAAAAACTCCAAACTTGTATTTCTACTACTGTGAGGTCTACCCCACTCAAAGGTTTATAATGGGAATTCCTTATTACACTTTTAAACTAAAATTCCTGACTGAGGAGGAGTAGCTATATCATGTTTCACAACTTTGGGATGAAAATTATTAATCCTCTTTACTGATAAAGTTTGGTTTAACACAACTATTTCAGAAATGCCACTTTTAGAAAGTAGACATTTCTCAGGTCTTACAACTCTGTATGCTGCAGCCTGTCACCAATAGACATCTGGTGTGGTAAACAGCTACACTCTGTGAATTCCCTCTAGACAGCCACAAACATTGGAAGGTTTGGTGTGCCTGAGCCCTTATATGCATTCTGATGGCTCTTCTTGGGCAGGAGAGAGGGGAGGGCCGACAATGAAAAGGCAGTGCATGTCCCCACAGAAAGAGCTGTTTATGTCTGGAGCCAGGGCTGGAAAGAAAGAACCTCTGTGCACTTCAAAGACACTTCTTTGAAATCTCCCGTACATCAAAGGCACAACTTGTTATAAGTATTGGGGCTCTGACCCCATCAAATCAGTACATTTCTGGTCCTGTGAGGACTCATCCAGGTTGAAGGGATGCTGTGCTCCTTGAAGGACTTCTACTCTGTTGGATGCTTGCCTTTCTGGACCTTTGCCTTGCGGAGCTGCCCTGCTGCCTGTTGTTCCCCTGCCTGGGTGAGAAGGACTGGACCTCATCTCTGTATCCCAGAACCAAAGTGACTCCAAGGGCTTGCTGGCTTATCCCCTGTTTTCTGACATCTCAGGGACACAAAAGACTTCCAACAATCCTGCTACATCCTGTGGATTCTGCCAGCACTGAGCCTTGGCCTGCCAGGCGGTGCCAACTCAGTCCTGGGCCCTTGAAAGTGGAGTTTTCTAGCTGACCCTAAAAAGAACCATGCATCGACCTTGCTGCCTGGATTGGAACTGATACCGCCTTTGACATCAACTCTTCATTACCACATCACTGATACTGTGAGTATCAACTACACCACATCGCCATCTGCGTCAGCACGCCGATGCTGCGAGAATTGGAGCACTGCATTGCCAACTGCTTGATGCACAGTTCCCTCTGCATGACCCAAGCTCATCATCTTTATCCCCAGGATCTACGCATTGATCCACTGCTTTCTTAAGGGCGGACACATAATCATCGCATCAACAACGTTGTACAAATCGGAACCAACACATCTCAAGGACGAAGGTACTCTTGCTCAGCAGACCCTGCATGGGTCTTGTAGCCTTTGGCGGAGTCTAGAGCGACCAGCTATACCCAGTTGGTGCTTTCTGCTTCTAAGCACAACAATTTCATAACTCAACATTTACCTATTGGATTTTTGTTGTTTAGGTCTTGTTTTATGCACAAAAATATACTTTATTTTTCTAGCCTGGTGTGTATAATTTTTATGTTGTGCTTCCACTGTTTTACTGTTTGAAGTGCTGCACAAACACTTTACACATTGCCTCTTACATGAAGCCGGACTGCTCTGTGCCAAGCTACCAAAGGGTGCGCGCAGGACAACTTTCAGTGTGCTTTTTAACTTACCCTGAATAGGACTGTGGTTCCTGCTTTGACAGGGGGTATGCCTCTGCCAAACAGAAACCCAATTTCTAACAATATTATTTTTATACAATGGTCACTCACAACCAAAATATGACTTTGTGGATGACTTTGCCAGAATTCAAATTACTACATTTTTTCTTATAAATTATCTGTTGGACCTGACAGCCTTAAGTTGTTCATTCCCCAACTTTTTGCCTGCCTCCCTCCATTTCTCCGACACTGTTTTGGCTGGTTTTAGGACTCTGCACACTTTACCACTGCTGACCAGTGCTAAAGTGCATGTACCCTCCCCCTAAACATGCACGCATTGGTTCCTACCCCATTGGCATATTTAATTTACCTTTAATCCCCTAATAAAGTGCACTACATATACCCAGGGCCTGTACATCAAATGCTATTAGTGGGCCTGTAGCACTGATTGTACCACCCACATAAGTAGCCCCTTAGCCATGTCTCAGGCCTGCCACTGCAATGCCTGTGGGCACAGTTTCACTGCTACTTCAACTTGGCATTTTTTAACTACTTTCCAAGCCTTAAACTCCCCTTTTTCTACATATGTCACCCCTCAGGTAGGATCTAGGTAACCCATAGGGCAAGGTTCTCTGAAAGTAAAAGGCGGGACATGTACTTATGTGTTTTAATGCCTGGTAGTAAAAAAACTCACAAAATTTTTTCCACTACTGTGAGGCCTGCCCCTCACATAGAATAGCATTAGAACAGCTTTCATATACTCTTAAGTGGTAGATTCTGATCTGGGAGGAGTAGCCCTGTCATGTTTAGTATGGCCAGAATGGTAATAGAAAATCCTGTTTACTGGTGAGGTTGGATTTAAAGTTACTATTTTAGAAATGCCACTTTTAGGAAGTGGGCTTTTCTCTACACTTACTACTATCTGTGCCTTACAGCCTGTCGCCAATCCACATCTGATCTGTGCTGGTTGACAGCTCCCCTTGTGCATTCCACTCTGACAACCATAAACACAGGACATTCAGTCACATCTGTATTCATCTGCATACTGAATGGGTCTCCCTGGGCAGGAAGGGTAGAGGGACTCTCTCTTACACTTCAAAGGCCAGTGGCCTGCCTTCACACAAAGGACTGATAGCCCCCCCCACAGAGATTCTGGCAGACAGGACTGGGCTGAAAAGGGAACTGGTGCACTTCAGAACCACTCTTTGAAGTTTCCTCCACTTCAAAGGCACTTTTGGGTATATATACTGGGTCTCTGACCTGACCAAATCAGACAGTTCTGCATCTACACCTGGACTCTATCAGAGGGACTGGCTGCCCAAAGGACTTGTCTGGACTCCTTTACTGAGAAGGCCTGCTGCTCTACTTGTTGCCCTGCTGCCTGCTGGCCTATGACTCTGCTGGAAGGCCTCTGCCTTCCCCACAAGTGTTTCCAAGGGCTTGGATTGAGCTTACCTCCTGTTCTGAAGTCTCAGGGCCACAAAGACTTAATTCCAGAGAAGAAAATCGATGCAACACCTGCAGAAAATGATGCAACACCTGCCTCACAGCTGAAAATTGACTGCATCACCCACCGAATCGACACAGCATCTGCTCCTTCTACAAAGGCGGCAAGGATTTTCAACGCATCATCCCTGGGCATCAAATATTCCCGCACCGCAGTGAGGAACTAAGGCTGCACTTCTGGAAATAGATGCATTACCTTGCAGCGGGAAAAGGAACAATGCATCATCTGTGCCGTACTGGAAAATCTGATGCAGCACCTTAGTTTTTCAATGCATCTCCTCCTCTGCAGCCCCCGTGCATCATTATTTTTGAGGCATCCCAGGTTGTGTGTTACAAGGATACAACCACTGATTCTTAAGGATTGAAACTCTTTTAAACCTTTAAAAAGTGATATCTCAACTGGTGCATATTAGATTTTGGTCATTATTATCTTATTTTATTCTGATAAATATAATCTATTTTTCTAAACCTGTGTGGTGAATTTTTGTGGTGTTTTCACTGTGTTATTGTATGAGTTATTGCACAAATACTTTACACATTGCCTTCCGAGTTAAGCCTGACTGCTCTGTGCCAAGCTACCAGCGGGTGATCACAGTATAATTTGGATTGTGTTGTGACTTACCCTGACTAGGATTGTGATACCTACTTGGACAATGGTGTATACCTCTGCCAACTAGAGACCCACTTTCTAACAGTATAACCTGCATAAATAACATGCAAGTGTCATTTAAATATATTTTCATGCTCACAAATTATATATTATTCTTAAACTACCCAAACAATATTTATTAAGTTCATTTTAAATGATTAAGTTTCAACTATCTATAACATGTTACTATTTGTCATGGTGTTTTTAATGTAATACACTTCTTTATGAGATTTTTAAAAATCATATGTTTATATATGTTAGTTTTTTTCATCAATTATTAAATCAATTTTAAATTTCAACACATGTAATTATATATATATAGAGATATATGTATATGTACATATATATATTTATATATATATATATATGTCTCACTTGCAAAATGCAATTTTCGAAATGTTTCTGAAAACAATGATACTGTAAAGTATTTTATATTCTATGTTCGTAAAAATGTAAAATCTTCATTTATATGTTTATGAGTGTTACTTAGCATACTTTTGGTTTGGCAGGTTTTTAGATTTTTTAATTTACAGTACTTTCTGTTAAAATGTTTAGAATCTAATAATTTGTTTCTTTAATTTGTGTTTTCTGCATGTTCTTATTAACACATATGTGCATTATGTGCAGAAGCATTTTTTTTATTATATGTATAAAATAGAGTAATATAATTATTACAAAATAGTTTTACAACATTTATTCACATATTTAATTCATTTCATGATGATGGGTCACTTTTCCCTATGCATCACCACACATCTGCTTATTGCATTGCATTGCACGGAAAATGTCACACACTACTTTGCAAACTGTTACCACTCTTAATAGAAATTAGGCAAATCAAGTGAACACAGAGCATGTTTTTTCTTTGTAATTTCACTTTCTTTTTTGTGTGCTGGTGAGTTAGTAGTGATTTTTCAGGTCAAGAGAGATTGGTGCTAATTGAGCTTGGAGTGTGTCGAGTTCAGGGTTGTTTTGTGATAGATTTGTTAATTATTTGGACACCGTCATTTGAGGTATTTTCAGATGTGTCCTTTACCATTCTGGTGCTTCTAGAGATTAATATTAGAAATGTTACATTTCTTACAATAAACGATGAGTTCTATAAAGATATAAGGGTAAATTGTTTATCTTAGCTTATTTAATGTTATGGTATGTTATATGTATTTGTACTGGGCAATATCACCCGCAAGGGTATTCTGGTTCTGAGATGGTGTGCTTGCCTGGCCCTGTAAGGGGCAGGTCATTACAAGCAAAGCCTGGTCTTCATGTCTTCATATTTATTTAAATTTGAATAAAAAAGTGGTGTATGGTCTGATATAAAGTAGGAGGTAGGTCCTTGCTTTAGGAGCAATGTAGAAGAGCGTCCATCCTCCTAATCTGTTTCTTTGCATGCGCAAAATATATGCAAGTAAGAATCCTGCAGAACAGAGGTGTCGCCATGGTTGGTTAAAAAAAAGCAACTTTGTGTATTCTGATCCAGTGAATCTCTCTGAGATTTGGTGTTATGTGAGTTATGTATTTGGATATAGGATGAGTCAGGCTGACAAGTTATTGAGCCATTGTGGTCTTCTTGTTATTTGCTTAGTGATACAAGTATAGAGAGTGTTGCTGGAAATGAGGGTGTGAGTGAAGCTTTCTCTGTAGATGCTTGCCAGCATTTGAAGCTGTTCTGCAGCATGAGGTGACTGCATACACTTGTGTGATCATGTTCAGATTGGGGAAAATGAGGATACTAATGTTCCTGGCGTGGGTGGTGGCTGAGAGTGTGGGTCACACTTTGCCCAGTCACATGTTTGAGTTTCATGGGTGGGTGCTCTAAATAAAATCACCAATTCTGTTCTCTTTATGTGCATTATAGACATTGGACTTTCATCCATTTAGCAACTTCAGTCATGCATGTGGTTAACCTGTTTCTGTGTTGGGGATCCTTGCTGAGATGGTGAGTATGAATTGTGTGCTGTTGCCATACAAGAGGATGCTTATGTCATGTAAGTGGATGACGCTCACCAGAATGGCTGATGAGGGCTAATTTTTTAATATGAAGTGTGTGTACTATCTGTTAACAGAGGCAGTGCCTCCCTTAGGGTATTGGGTCATTGTCCCACTTATATTTTTGCCCCTCAAGTAATGTGAGTTCAATAATACTAAAACTTTTTAAGTTTTTTGCATTGATGCTGTTGCGGCCAGGCTGAGTGCAGTGTCAAAGTCTGAGTTGGGTCCTGGGAAAAGCCAGTGCGGGCCTGAGGGAGTGGGGCTTAACAATATTAATGACAGACTGACATTGTCACAGTTAGGAGCCAGCGGCAGTGCATCTAAGGCACAAGTGCGCATGTCAGTTTGAACTGCTGCCTCACTCCAGCCAGCCAGACATGTGCACTAGAGGCCGCTCAGAGTCTCTCCACCTGTGCAAAGCTGCAGCCCCTGGGCTCAGTAATGAGGGGTGACAGCTGTTCCAGCCAATCTAGGCCCTGCCACAACAGCAGGAGCAGCGTCTGCATTGACTTAGAGATGCTGTTCTGTAGTAGTTGCTAGGGCCTCTGGCAGTGTGTGACGTGATGCAGTGCGGGGGAGAGGAGGCTGTCTCTCTCTCTCACTTTTGGGTGGTACGAAGAGAGATAGGTTGCACGCACTGATTTGGAAAGAGCTTAACTCATGCTTCCAGAGAGGTACGTTAGTGAGTTTGGTGGCCTTGCAAAATACATCAGCACCACACTGGCTACCATCTTCCCTGAAATGAGCTGTCAAATGCAATGGAAGAAGTGCTGTGTAGTAACAATTCCCTTCGGCCTGATCTCTGTTGGCTTCAGTGTCACGGCACACAGTGCTATATAACAGCTTGCAAATGTACTTCAAATCAATCACTGCTTTCCTATGATGGCTTCTATCAGGGGTTCAGCATTTTGTGGTTTCCATTCTGCTCCTTGCCCCAGGGTGCAGGCAGAAAATAATGCAATATGATTACATGTTTCACAGTTATTTTAATCAGCTGATTGGGACTCACCTTGTGAGGATGGTTCGGTTCAGCAATGTAGAAACCATAGGATTCAGTGGAATGAGGGAGGTCTTATGAGATGCTATTGTAGACTGGAATTTTAGGGCTTGCAGTGCAAAAGTCTAGCCTTGAATTTGATTACTATACTGCCTTAATATGGGGATATATGTGCCGTGCCATAAAAGGAGTCGTTTTTTCAATAGTTACATATCTAGTGACAATTAATGACAGGGCTCACAGATGGTCCTTTTTTCATTAAATACTGTGTTTTGGCTGCATGACAATTCTAATAATTGTACTTGGTTAATGTCCAGCACCAGTTCCTATGAAAATCCTTCACAATAAACACTGATTATTTTCATCAAGGGATTACAGTCACATTGCACCCCGCAGTGGCAAGTGACTGTCAACATTCAGCATAAGCCCTCACCAGCTATTCAGGTGACTGCCGTGCTTCCTCCAAAGATACCTTTTATATGCAGTTTCCCCTTCCAGGCTGTCCCCGCCAAACAACCTATATTTCTGATTTCAGCTATTTGCTCTGTGTGCCTTCAACAGTTGCTTTTCTACCAACATGATTAAATACTTTCTTGCTCTTTGACACCACCAGCTACATTTAAAAAGTTATAAAGAAAAGTTACACAAGGACACCTGGATCACACAACTTTATTTTTTAAGTTACAAGCGTTTCTTAAACCTGATAATTCAGTAGTACATGTATACTTTCATCATATACATTTGTCATGTACCAGACCACCTTTTTGCGTGGCCACTCAAGCCTTAAACATATCCATTCACATTTCACACTAGGACATGAAACGGACTAAGCTTTTTTCATGAGTGTGGGCAGGGTGAAGACACCTTGACTGGGCGCCACAAACAGTCCTGGCAGGGTGCTTTGTTTTTTGATATTGCTGACTTGTCTTTATTTGTACCGTGACTAAAGCATTCTTGCCTGTTGCCTCCAAGGCCTGATTTGTATGCAATAACGTCTTGCTATTAGTATTTACTTTCCATTACAGCCTCTCACGGTCAGTTGCACCTGCCATTCAGCAGCAGTGCCTGTCACAATCACTCCCCATTTTCTTTTCCTTATCCTACAATTCCAATGTCTCAAATTCCCCAATGTGTATGTTCCTTGCTACCATCTCTGTCACCTCCTGGTCAGCGTAACCCAAAGCATCAGCCGAGAGAGTTTTCTGTTGCTAATGAGCTGAGTTGACCTACTGTGTCCGCTATAGTTACGAACATAGAGGATGCAGGAAGGCAGCTGACCTGGATTTTTAGCAGTGGGCTGTCAATGTATAAAATTACTGAACATGGTACAAGGCTACTGATTGCTGTATCTCAACATGACCCTTTTTCAGTCCGCTGGAGCTGGACAGGGTTCCAGCTACAGATCAGTAATGACATTTGTTTGAGATTTTGGCATCCAATAAATAATGTCCAATTCACAAGGTCCTAATAGTGCCTGTCGGAAGGACAGGGAAGGGTAGGGTTTCTAATTTGTTGTCAGAGTTGAAATCATCAATTTTACACAGCTATTTCCAAAGTGTGGTTGGCCAAGAGGTGAGTAACAAAAGTCTTAAAACAAACACTCAAAGTGTTGATTGTACTCAAAGCTGGGTATAGTCAGATATCAGAGATGATAAGCCCACTGTAGCTCTGCTAGTGGCATTTTTGGAATTCGGGCACTTCGGAGTAGCGCAGAGATCAAGAATTCCACCATCCAGCACAAAGCAAAATTTATTTTTCAGTCGTGCATGCAAGATTTGTTTTACTTACTTGTGAGTGCCACAGTACTCTCGGGCCACTAGCCAGTGAGATCGCACATGACTTTGCGTAGCTTCCAGCCATGATGGCAGCAAAAACAGTGCAGCTTGTGAGTGCAACCTCAACTCGAGTAGATTTTCTACTTGAGATGCAACTAAATCTAGTCAAAGAGGTTTTTGGGTGGATTTTCTTTTCCAATGTACCCTTCAAGTTGTTTTTCAGTGTGAGAAGCCTTTTTTTGCAAACAGGAAAGAAGTGCCCCAGTGACTCCAACTTTCTGTTCAGCAGGCTCCTCCCCATGCTTTGTAAGGTCAAAACTATTGAATAAGGTTGTTGTTTGTTTGTTTACTTGGGCATGTACCAGTATTTCTTTGTACTTTGATTTGATTTTTACATTTTATAGTGGTGGTTGGCCTGCATTTTAAGTAGGGGCCTAGTTATTTATTCTACATTTCATTGATTTTTCATCCTTTGTAAAGGAAATTTGCTGCACGGCTCAGCACCTTTTCTCCATGTTTGTTACATTTTACTACATGGCCTAGACTTCCAAAGGGCATCTAGCCAGTAGCTCAGTACTAGTAGTCATCAGTGAATGGAAATGTTCCTGTGGTGTATGGTTTTAAAACTTCATTTAGGAAAGGGATGATATTGTATTAAATTAAAAATGCTGGCTTTTGTTTGAATTTCATTTTTTTGCAAAAAGGGTATATTGGGGTAACAGTTAACCACTTCGCTGCCAGGCCTTTTCCCCCTCCTGTGCCAGGCCTTTTTTTGCCTATTAGGGCAGTTCGCGCTTAGGCCCTCATAACTTTTTGTCCACATAAGCTAACCAAGCCAAATTTGCGTCCTTTTTTTCCAACATCCTAGCGATTCTAAAGGTACCCAGACTTTGTGGGTTCCCCTGAAGGAGGCCAAGAAATTGGCCAAAATACAGTGAAAATTTCGTTTTTTTCAAAAAAATTGGAAAAAGGGGCTGCAGAAGAAGGCTTGTGCTTTTTCCCCTGAAAATGGCATCAACAAAGGGTTTGCGGTGCTAAACTCAGCAGCTTCCCAGCTTTCAGGAACAGGCAGACTTGAATCCGAAAACCCAATTTTTCAACACAATTTTGGCATTTTACTGGGGCATACCCCATTTGTGCAATTTTTTGTGCTTTCAGCCTCCTTCCAGTCAGTGACCGGAATGGTCATGAAACCAATGCTGGATCCCAGAAACCTAAACATTTCTGAAAAGTAGACAAAATTCTGAATTCAGCAAGGGGTCATTTGTGTAGATCCTACAAGGGTTTCCTACAGAAAATAACAGCTGAAAAAGAAAAATATTGAAATTGAGGTGAAAAAAAACATCAATTTTTCTCTACTTTTTACTCTGTAACTTTTCCCTGCAATGTCAGATTATCGAAAGCAATATACCGTTACGTCTGCTGGACTCCTCTGGTTGCGGGGATATATAGGGTTTGTAGGTTCATCAAGAACCCGAGGAACCCAGAGCCAATAAATGAGCTGCACCCTGCAGTGCGTTTTCATTCTATACCGGGTATACAGTAATTCATTTGCTGAAATATAAGGAGTAAAAAATAGCTATCAAGAAAACCTTTGCATTTCCAAAAAGGGCACAAGATAAGGTGTTGAGGAGCAGTGGTTATTTGCACATCTCTGAATTCCGGGGTGACCATAGTAGCACGTGAATTACATGGAATTTCTCAAATAGATGTCTTTTTTACACACACCCCTATATTTGGAAGGAATAAATGTAGAGAAAGACAAGGGGCAATAACACTTGTTTTGCTATTCTATGTTCCCCCAAGTCTCCCGATAAAAATGATACCTCCCTTGTTTGGGTAGGCCTAGCGCCCGCGACAGGATATGCCCCAAAACACAACGTGGACACATCACAGAAAACAGAGCTGTTTTTAGCAAAGTGACTACCTGTAGATTTTGGCCTCTAGCTCAGCCGGCACCTAGGGAAACCTACCAAACCTGTGCATTTCTGAAAACTAGAGACCTAGGGGAATCCAAGGAGGGGTGACTTGTGTGGCTCGGACCAGGTTCTGTTACCCAGAATCCTTTGCAAACCTCAAAATTTGGCTAAAAAAACACATGTTCCTCACATTTCTGTGGCAGAAAGTTCTGGAATCTGAGAGGAGCGACAAATTTCCTTCCACCCAGCATTCCCCCACGTCTCCCGATAAAAATGATACCTCACTTGTGTGGGTAGGCCTAGCGCCCGCGACAGGATATGCCCCAAAACACAACCTGGACACATCACAGAAAACAGAGCTGTTTTTAGCATAGTGACTACCTGTAGATTTTGGCCTCTAGCTCAGCCGCCACCTAGGGAAACCTACCAAACCTGTGCATTTCTGAAAACTAGAGACCTAGGGGGATCCAAGGAGGGGTGACTTGCGGGGCTCGGACCAGGTTCTGTTACCCAGAATCCTTTGCAAACCTCAAAATTTGGCTAAAAAAACACATGTTCCTCACATTTCTGTGGCAGAAAGTTCTGGAATCTGAGAGGAGCCACAAATTTCCTTCCACCCAGCGTTCCCCCACGTCTCCCGATAAAAATGATACCTCACTTGTGTGGGTAGGCCTAGCGCCCGCGACAGGATATGCCCCAAAACACAACGTGGACATATCACAGAAAACAGAGCTGTTTTTAGCAAAGTGACTACCTGTAGATTTTGGCCTCTAGCTCAGCCGCCACCTAGGGAAACCTACCAAACCTATGCATTTCTGAAAACTAGAGACCTAGGGGAATCCAAGGAGGGGTGACTTGTGTGGCTCGGACGAGGTTCTGTTACCCAGAATCCTTTGCAAACCTCAAAATTTGGCTAAAAAAACACATGTTCCTCACATTTCTGTGGCAGAAAGTTCTGGAATCTGAGGGGAGCTACAAATTTCCTTCCACCCAGTGTTCCCCCAAGTCTCCCGATAAAAATGATACCTCACTTGCGTGGGTAGGCCTAGCGCCGGCGACAGGAAACACCCCAAAGCGCAACGTGGACACATCCTAAATTTTGGAAAAAAACAGAGGTGTTTTTTGCGAAGTGCCTACCTGTAGATTTTGGCCTCTAGCTCAGCCGGCACCTAGGGAAACCTACCAAACCTGTGCATTTCTGAAAACTAGAGACCTAGGGGAATCCAAGGAGGGGTGACTTGCGGGGCTCGGACCAGGTTCTGTTACCCAGAATCCTTTGCAAACCTCAAAATTTGGCTAAAAAAACACATGTTCCTCACATTTCTGTGGCAGAAAGTTCTGGAATCTGAGAGGAGCTACAAATTTCCTTCCACCCAGCGTTCCCCCATGTCTCCCGATAAAAATGATACCTCACTTGTGTGGGTAGGCCTAGCGCCCGCGACAGGATATGCCCCAAAACACAACGTGGACATATCACAGAAAACAGAGCTGTTTTTAGCAAAGTGACTACCTGTAGATTTTGGCCTCTAGCTCAGCCGCCACCTAGGGAAACCTACCAAACCTGTGCATTTCTGAAAACTAGAGACCAAGGGGGATCCAAGGAGGGGTGACTTGCGGGGCTCGGACCAGGTTCTGTTACCCAGAATCCTTTGCAAACCTCAAAATTTGGCTAAAAAAACACATGTTCCTCACATTTCTGTGGCAGAAAGTTCTGGAATCTGAGAGGAGCCACAAATTTCCTTCCACCCAGCGTTCCCCCACGTCTCCCGATAAAAATGATACCTCACTTGTGTGGGTAGGCCTAGCGCCCGCGACAGGATATGCCCCAAAACACAACGTGGACATATCACAGAAAACAGAGCTGTTTTTAGCAAAGTGACTACCTGTAGATTTTGGCCTCTAGCTCAGCTGCCACCTAGGGAAACCTACCAAACCTGTGCATTTCTGAAAACTAGAGACCTAGGGGGATCCAAGGAGGGGTGACTTGCGGGGCTCGGACCAGGTTCTGTTACCCAGAATCCTTTGCAAACCTCAAAATTTGGCTAAAAAAACACATGTCCCTCACATTTCTGTGGCAGAAAGTTCTGGAATCTGAGAGGAGCTACAAATTTCCTTCCACCCAGCGTTCCCCCAAGTCTCCCGATAAAAATGATACCTCACTTGCATGGGTAGGCCTAGCGCCGGTGACAGGAAACACCCCAAAGCGCAACGTGGACACATCCTAAATTTTGGAAAAAAACAGAGGTGTTTTTTGCGAAGTGCCTACCTGTAGATTTTGGCCTCTAGCTCAGCCGCCACCTAGGGAAACCTACCAAACCTGTGCATTTCTGAAAACTAGAGACCTAGGGGAATCCATGGAGGGGTGACTTGCGGGGCTCGGACCAGGTTCTGTTACCCAGAATCCTTTGCAAACCTCAAAATTTGGCTAAAATAACACATGTTCCTCACATTTCTGTGGCAGAAAGTTCTGGAATCTGAGAGGAGCTACAAATTTCCTTCCACCCAGCGTTCCCCCACGTCTCCCGATAAAAATGATACCTCACTTGTGTGGGTAGGCCTACCGCCCGCGACAGGATATGCCCCAAAACACAACGTGGACATATCACAGAAAACAGAGCTGTTTTTAGCAAAGTGACTACCTGTAGATTTTGGCCTCTAGCTCAGCCGCCACCTAAGGAAACCTACCAAACCTGTGCATTTCTGAAAACTAGAGACCTAGGGGGATCCAAGGAGGGGTGACTTGCGGGGCTCGGACCAGGTTCTGTTACCCAGAATCCTTTGCAAACCTGAAAATTTGGCTAAAAAAACACATGTTCCTCACATTTCTGTGGCAGAAAGTTCTGGAATCTGAGAGGAGCCACAAATTTCCTTCCACCCAGCGTTCCCCCACGTCTCCCGATAAAAATGATACCTCACTTGTGTGGGTAGGCCTAGCGCCCGCGACAGGATATGCCCCAAAACACAACGTGGACATATCACAGAAAACAGAGCTGTTTTTAGCAAAGTGACTACCTGTAGATTTTGGCCTCTAGCTCAGCCGCCACCTAGGGAAACCTACCAAACCTGTGCATTTCTGAAAACTAGAGACCTAGGGGGATCCAAGGAGGGGTGACTTGCGGGGCTCGGACCAGGTTCTGTTACCCAGAATCCTTTGCAAACCTCAAAATTTGGCTAAAAAAACACATGTTCCTCACATTTCTGTGGCAGAAAGTTCTGGAATCTGAGAGGAGCCACAAATTTCCTTCCACCCAGCGTTCCCCCACGTCTCCCGATAAAAATGATACCTCACTTGTGTGGGTAGGCCTAGCGCCCGCGACAGGATATGCCCCAAAACACAACGTGGACATATCACAGAAAACAGAGCTGTTTTTAGCAAAGTGACTACCTGTAGATTTTGGCCTCTAGCTCAGCCGCCACCTAGGGAAACCTACCAAACCTGTGCATTTCTGAAAACTAGAGACCTAGGGGGATCCAAGGAGGGGTGACTTGCGGGGCTCGGACCAGGTTCTGTTACCCAGAATCCTTTGCAAACCTCAAAATTTGGCTAAAAAAACACATGTCCCTCACATTTCTGTGGCAGAAAGTTCTGGAATCTGAGAGGAGCTACAAATTTCCTTCCACCCAGCGTTCCCCCAAGTCTCCCGATAAAAATGATACCTCACTTGCGTGGGTAGGCCTAGCGCCTGCGACAGGAAACACCCCAAAGCGCAACGTGGACACATCCACAATTTTGGGAGAAAACAGTGCCTACCTGCGGATTTTGGCCTGTAGCTCACCCGGCGCCTAGGGAAACCTACCAAACCAGTGCATTTCTGAAAACTAGAGACCTAGGGGAATCCAAGGAGGGGTGACTTGCGGGGCTCGGACCAGGTTCTGTTACCCAGAATCCTTTGCAAACCTCAAAATTTGGCTAAAAAAACACATGTTCCTCACATTTCTGTGGCAGAAAGTTCTGGAATCTGATAGGAGCCACAAATTTCCTTCCACCCAGCGTTCCCCCAAGTCTCCCGATAAAAATGATACCTCACTTGTGTGGGTGGCCCAGGTGCCTGCAAAATAATAAGGCCCAAAACCTGAAGGGATAGAAGGGATAGCACAGCAAGTTTATAAGGGCATATTCTTTTATACATCTTTAGACGGACTCTGCTTTGGGGACCCACATAAGTGAGGTGTCATTTTACTTGGGAGACTGAGGGGAAAACTGGGGAGTAGGAATTTTGTGCTGGAGCGGTGATCCTACTAAGAAAAATCAGGAAAATATGCTTTTTTATGCAAATTGTGAGGTTTACAGAGGAGTCTGGGTAAGAAAATGTTGGGGGAGCCACACAAGCCACACCTCCCTAGACTCCTTGGGGTGCCTAGTTTTAAAAAGTTTCTGGGTTTTGTAGGTTTCCCTACATGACGGCCGCACCCAGGACCAAAAACATAGGTGGGCCCTCCCCCCCAAACACAGGTATTTTTGGAATATATCACTTTGATGTGTGCACATACGTCCGTGATGTGCCAAACACTAAAATTGTGAAAAGAAACACACTTAGGTTATGTGAAGAAGACCCCTCACCCACCAACCAAGTTGGTGGCATGCTTCATCATCGGGGTCCCACCTGAGGCACCTAGCGTGTCTCAAGTGTGCTGCGACGCCTGATTACAGCGGAGCAGGTTTTGTCATTTGTACCACACATACTGGTTGGATTTGGCACGAGGGTGAGTGATGGTTCAGTAGATCAAATTTTATTAACAAGAGATTTCACAAAAGTGAAATGCACTGGTAATAACTGAAAGGCCAAAAAACTGAACCAATGACTCACAGCTCGTGAGCTGTAAAGCCACGACAAGGCACCAACCGCTTTACAGTCCATTCACACACCTTTCATACATGACATGCACTAGACCATTCACGCCGCCAGCCACGGGCCCAGCACATTACAAGACTCGCATCCACAGACAGCGCCAGTCAAGGGCCCATCACTTTCATACGCCCACATGCCTGATACAGCAATCACACCAGCTGATGAGTGTGTGGACTGGCGTTTGGCCGGCACTGCCAGCCAAGCGCCACCCCACCCACACCACCAGCCAAGCGCCACCCCACACACACCGCCAGCCCAGCGCCACCCCACACACACCGCCAGCCCAGCGCCACCCCACACACACCGCCAGCCAAGCGCCACCCCACACACACCGCCAGCCAAGCGCCACCCCACACACACCGCCAGCCAAGCGCCACCACACCCACGCCGCCAGCCAAGCGCCACTTTACACATGCCATCCCCTTTTTTTTGTTTTTAAACAACAAAGAAACCACTAATCATAAATTAGTACAAAACTACAAACACAAAAGCTCTAACTGAATACATGACTAATGCCAACCGTGAAACCGAACATATAAAAATATAAAACACCAGTTTACGCTCACGGAATTTCCCAATAATTCTTCTGTGTGTGGTAGCTCCTGAAACAGCCACCCACACACAGCCCAGGCTTTGAAGGACAATCAGGGCAGTACATCCTAGTCTCCTTCCTGATACCTCTTCGAGCACAGACTCTACATCTCTTAGCAGGAAAGTTTTTTTTGGCCGTGGGAGGAATGTGCTCAGCAAAGTGACGATCTTTCAATCTAGCCACATCCTCCACCACTGCTTCTCTAGGAACTCTTGCCTGTTCCAGCACAACAAGGCTAGCTATGATAGACTCCTGAAATTTCACAAATGTCATCCTTGACTCTGGAGAACTATCCTTAAACACAACAAAAGCATTAAAAGTTGCCAAGTGGAACAAGTGAAGCGCTAATTTCTTATACCACACATAAGACTTACGAGCAGCAGTGTAAGGTTCTAACCTCTGATCTACTCTATCAACACCACCCATGTGCTTATTATAGTCTAAGATGCACACAGGTTTGCGCACTTCGGCAACCTGACCCCATACAGCCACAGGTGAAGTACTCTCATCATGGATGGTGCTTAGCATGTATACATCCCTCTTGTCTACAAATTTCAGAGCTAGCAGCTCATCATTCCGCAAGGCACTGCACTGTCCCTTCTCAAGTTTTTTACAGACAAGCTCTTTTGGATAGCCTTTCCGATTAGAGCGGATTGTGCCACAAGCAACAGTGTCCACTCTGAACAACTCCTTGAACAACCGAACTCCAGTGTAGAAGTTATCTACATATAAATGGTGACCTTTGTTAAACAGTCGTCTACCAAGTTCCCACACAATTTTCTCACTAACTCCAAAAGTGGGAGGACAACCAGGGGGGTCAATATTGGAATCCCTACCAGTGTAGACCCGGAAATTATAAACATATCCTGTACTACTTTCTGACAGCATATACAATTTAATTCCATACCGTGCCCTCTTGCTAGGAATGTACTGCCTAAAAACCAAACGACCCTTGAACAGGACCAAAGACTCATCTACAGATATTTCTTTCCCTGGAACATAGATCTCTGAAAACCGATCTACCAAATGATCAAGGACAGGTCTAATCTTAAAAAGACGGTCAGAATCAGGATGATCTCGTGGCAAGGCTAAAGCATTATCTACAAAATGCAACATCCGAAGAAGAAGCTCATACCGGTTACGACTCATGATGGCAGGAAATATAGCAGTTGCCATCAAGGGACTAGTAGACCAATATGAAGACAGCGACGGCTTCCTTATCAGCCCCATCAAAAAAGTTAAACCCAAGAACTTTTTCAACTCTTCCAGATTTGTCGGAATCCACCGGCTAGCTCTAGAGTGTGGCCTAAGTCTGGCAGCGTTGTCCCTCAAAAACTGCTCTGCATACAAATTAGTCTGCTCAACAATCTCTTCCAAAAATATATCGTCCATAAACAACTCAAAAAAGTTGACGGGCAAAAAGTTTTCCGTATTAACTCGACACCCTGGAAAACCAGTAAACGCAGGCAACTGTGGCTGCTCCATGTTTGGTGCAACCCATGCGTCAGGTCTTCCAATGGGAAGCCTTTCAGCCGCTGGCTCCTGCACCATTGGCACATCACTGTCCTCCTCTAAAACAGGCCCTTCATCAGCACTGAGAGTGGCTTCATCATCAGATGATTCATCTCTGACAGAAAATTCACTTCCAGAATCCTGCACTTCCTCCTCTGCCTCAGATGCAGAGTCAGTCTCATATTCATGGTCAGAAGATGACTCAAAAAGCACACTAACAACCTGCTGAGCGGTCATCCTACGGCTGGCCATGATCCTTCCTACTAAAATTAACTGGACAAATACACCACCAACAACCAGCACTGTGTAAGATAAGTAACAAAGTATAGGTTTATCACTAAGAATTATAAACTCAAAAACTATACTGCTCACTTGCCTGAAAAAGCTTGACTCACCAGCAACTACTCTGCACAGCCACAGCAATCACCAACGATATCCCACTAAAAAGAGAAAAAAAAAAGCAAATTAGACATAAGACAACACAATAATCATTGTGCATAACTCTAAGGACAATTTCACACACAATCCTGCATTCAGTACACCACCTACAAACATGTCATTCATGCATTGCAACAATACTCACTTGGAGTAAATTTATTTACTTACCTAAAACATGCAACTACGCAAACCGCAGGACAACTACTGCCAAAACTGCAACAAGCCACAGCAAAGTCAGCAAAAGCTTAGAACTAAAACAAAAAGGAGAAAAACTGTTATTATCATAAAAGTAAATACTTCGCCAGTTGACAAACACTCCGCCACTAACCATTTTTTCATTTTCCCGAGTCTAGTCTTCTCTGCTTGGGGGAAGATGGGCCTAAAAAAAAAATAGGCCAATCTACCCCCAAGGGGAGGGGGCAGAAATCACCCAGATTACATTGCACCCTTTGGGGGGGGGCGACCCTTGCCCAAGGTGCCACACCCCCACACAAAGCACACACACACATACATAGTATCCCTGGCGCTATGGGGATTCTGCCCCCCTTGGGGACAGAAAGGCCTAAAAAATAGGCATATCTGCCCCCTAGGGGGGCAGAACTGCCCACAAATACATGTGGGACCCTGGGGGCGACCCTTGCCCAAGGGGCCACCCCCCAACACAAAAAATAAAAATCAACAATAAAATCCCTGGTGTCTAGTGGCTTTCTGCCCCCCTTGGGGGCAGATCGGCCTAAAAATAGGGCCAATCTGCCCCCAAGGGGGGCAGAAACGACAATAAATACATTGCGCCCCTGGGGGGAGCGACCCTTGCCCAAGGGGCCACCCCCCAACACAAAGCACACATACATACATACTATTTCTGGCGCTATTGGGATTCTGCCCCCCTTGGGGGCAGAAAGGCCTAAAAAAAATAGGCCTCTCTGCCCCCAAGGGGGGCAGAACTGCCCAAAAATACATGAGGGCCCCTGGGGGCGACCCTTGCCCAAGGGGCCGCCCCCCAACACAAAAAATACACATCAACAATAAAATCCCTGGTGTCTAGTGGCTTTCTGCCCCCCTTGGGGGCAGATCGGCCTAAAAATAGGGCCAATCTGCCCCCAAGGGGGGCAGAAACGACAATAAATACATTGCGCCCCTGGGGGGAGCGACCCTTGCCCAAGGGGCCACCCCCCAACACAAAGCACACATACATACATACTATTTCTGGCGCTATTGGGATTCTGCCCCCCTTGGGGGCAGAAAGGCCTAAAAAAAATAGGCCTCTCTGCCCCCAAGGGGGGCAGAACTGCCCAAAAATACATGAGGGCCCCTGGGGGCGACCCTTGCCCAAGGGGCCGCCCCCCAACACAAAAAATACACATCAACAATAAAATCCCTGGTGTCTAGTGGCTTTCTGCCCCCCTTGGGGGCAGATCGGCCTAAAAATAGGGCTAATCTGCCCCCAAGGGGGGCAGAAACGACAATAAATACATTGCGCCCCTGGGGGGAGCGACCCTTGCCCAAGGGGCCACCCCCCAACACAAAGCACACATACATACATACTATTTCTGGCGCTATTGGGATTCTGCCCCCCTTGGGGGCAGAAAGGCCTAAAAAAAATAGGCCTCTCTGCCCCCAAGGGGGGCAGAACTGCCCAAAAATACATGAGGGCCCCTGGGGGCGACCCTTGCCCAAGGGGCCGCCCCCCAACACAAAAAATACACATCAACAATAAAATCCCTGGTGTCTAGTGGCTTTCTGCTGGGGGCAGATCGGCCTAAAAATAGGGCCAATCTGCCCCAGGGGGGGCAGAAACGACGTAAATTACATGTGCCCCCAAAGGGGAGCGACCCTTGCCCAAGGGGCCGCCCCCAACACAAAAAATACACAGCAACAATAAAATCCCTGGTGTCTAGTGGCTTTCTGCCCCCCTTGGGGGCAGATCGGCCTAAAAATAGGGCCAATCTGCCCCCAGGGGGGGCAGAAACGACGTAAATTACATGTGCCCCCAAAGGGGAGCGACCCTTGCCCAAGGGGCCGCCCCCCAACACAAAAAATACACAGCAACAATAAAATCCCTGGTGTCTAGTGGCTTTCTGCCCCCCTTGGGGGCAGATCGGCCTAAAAATAGGGCCAATCTGCCCCCAGGGGGGGCAGAAACGACGTAAATTACATGTGCCCCCAAAGGGGAACGACCCTTGCCCAAGGGGCCGCCCCCCAACACAAAAAATACACAGCAACAATAAAATCCCTGGTGTCTAGTGGCTTTCTGCCCCCCTTGGGGGCAGATCGGCCTAAAAATAGGGCCAATCTGCCCCCAGGGGGGGCAGAAACGACGTAAATTACATGTGCCCCCAAAGGGGAGCGACCCTTGCCCAAGGGGCCGCCCCCCAACACAAAAAATACACAGCAACAATAAAATCCCTGGTGTCTAGTGGCTTTCTGCCCCCCTTGGGGGCAGATCGGCCTAAAAATAGGGCCAATCTGCCCCCAGGGGGGGCAGAAACGACGTAAATTACATGTGCCCCCAAAGGGGAGCGACCCTTGCCCAAGGGGCCGCCCCCCAACACAAAAAATACACAGCAACAATAAAATCCCTGGTGTCTAGTGGCTTTCTGCCCCCCTTGGGGGCAGATCGGCCTAAAAATAGGGCCAATCTGCCCCCAGGGGGGGCAGAAACGACGTAAAAAGCATGTGCCCCCAAAGGGGAGCGACCCTTGCCCAAGGGGTCGCTCCCCTACACTAATATTCACTCACACACACACACATACAGAAATCCCTGGTGTCTAGTGGGCATTCCTGCTGCCCGATCGCATCGCGATCGGGCAGCAGGAATGCTCAAAGAGACATCGAGGGAAAGGAAAACCCTTTCCTTTCCCTCGATGCCTCTCTGAGAGCACCCCCACCCCGCACGAAGGTGAAATACTCACCTTCTCCCTTGACGCGCTGGAAGCAAATGGCTTCCAGCGCGTCATTCCCCGTTTCCATGAAATCAGCGCGCGATCGCGCGCTGACGTCATGGGGGGGGGCGGGGGAGGGGTGGGCGTGAAAGGGGAAGGGATTCCCCTTTCAGCCCTGGCCTGGGGGTGTTGGGGGGCGGCCCTCGGGGGAAGCGCTAGCGCTTCCCCCGACTGCCAGTCCCTGGACGTAATGGTTACGTCCATGGCGCCACACGGGCGCTGCCATGGACGTAACCATTACGTCCGTGGCGGGGAAGGGGTTAATGGTATAAGAGAATGTGTGTTGTTGTAAAATGTTTATAGCTCAGTTAATTATCATGTTTTTCAGTGCTGAAATAATGTTAGTGTTTTCTTCACTGTTACCACCATGCCTCCTTTTTCTGGTGGGTTTGTGTGTGTCAGTCATCGTTCTCTATGCCATGTGGCCAGGGGCCATTTTGTGTAGTCTATAGCCACAGGCTTGGATGTGTTCTTTGCTCTCCATGCCTCCTTGTTCGCAGTTGTTTAACCATGTGGCCGGCAGCCATTTTGTGCATCCAGCCAGAGTGCCTTTGCCATAGGCTTGTGTCTTATCCAGGTGACTGGTTGACACCTGTTCGATATAAGTCAATAAGGACGCTCAATGAAGGACCACACGGCAATTATGAATACAATTTAGCTTTACTAGAATTTCTGGTAAATTTAGGCATTTAGCACATTAATAATAGTAGAATAAGAATAGCAATGAAAAGCATCTATTTATATATATAAGTACAGTACAAAGAGCATCTATGCATATATATAAGCAAAGAGTTAATTGACAGACATAAGTTTTGATTAACTGTATACCAAAATGCATCACACTACGATGTTCAGGAAGCAGAATATAAATGAGTTGAATACTTCAGATAAGCTTTGATTCACTGCACACCAAAATGCATGTTTCAATTACTGCAGCAGGCGCTCACTACGATGTTCAGGAAGCAAAATATAAACAAACTGAATACTTCAGATAAGCTTTGATTTACTGCACACCAAAATGCATGTTTCAGTTACTGTTGCAGGTTCACACTACGAGGTTTAGAAAGCAAAATATAAACAAGCTGAATAATTCAGGTTATAAACACAGTGCAAGCATAAATAATCAATAATAATAATGGAGCAGAGAAACAAAGGCCTTTCATCCCTGTGTGGAACTTAACTTAGTCCACGAAATGCTGGAAGCCCTCTACTGCCTGCTTGGACCTCTCTCCCCCTCAAGCATCACGGTCAGCAAAACAGGGAGGCAGCGCTGGGCCATGGCAGCTTTCACAACTCCATCTGCGAGCTTCAAATCCCTCACCCACACTTCAGTGCTTAAATAACTCGAAGCTTGGATTCTATCTCTTTCTGGCAGTTTCTAGCTATGTTATCAGCACTTGGCTGCTCGGCCCTTCTCCAGCCTTTTATTTTCATTCCATCTTCTCCCTGTACTCTCGTTCTCAAGGTTGAGACGGAGTCTTCTACACAAAAAGCTTGAAAATAATATCATGAACTTTTCCACGTTGTTTGGGGGGGGGTTTCAACAGGCATCACACTCATCTACACTGCTCAAGCTAATTAACCCTTCGCGTCACAATGTCTTCCGCACCTTTCCCTATACTGATCACTCCACCCCTTAGATGAGCGTGAAACGGATATCATTTACTTTGACATTCCGCTAGTTAGGTTGCTACTAATACTGGTCAGCGTTATTCTAAGTGCCTGCATCTTTAGTATAAAGTTGTTTTGTGCATACATATAGGGGGTCATTACAACCCTGGTGGTCCAAGACCGCCAGGGCTGTTTTGACGGAAGCACCGCCAACAGGCTGGTGGTGCTTCCTGGCATATTACGACCGCGGCGGTAGCGCCGCGGTCACACCTGCGGGGCCGGCGGTTTTCCGCCACAATGGTCCCGGCGATTGTAATCCGCCAGGGCAGCGCTGCTAGCAGCGCTACCCAGGGGATTACGAGTCCCTGACTGCCAGCCTTTTTCTGGCGGTCTGAACCGCCAGGAAAAGGCTGGCGGTACACGGGGCTTGTTGGGCCCCTGGGGGTCCCTGCACTGCCCATGCCACTGGCATGGGCTATGCAGAGGCCCCCTGACATGCAGACAGTGAAAAGCGTGACGGGTGCAACTGCACCCGTCACGCGGCCGCAACACGGCCGGCTCCATTTGGAGCCGGCTCCCATGTTGCGGCCCACATCCCCGCTGGGCCGGCGGGCGGTAACTTGTTTTCCGCCATGTTGCGGCCCAGCGGGGATGTCCAAATGGGCACCGCGGGAGTGCGGCCGCATTGGCGGCCGCACGGCGGCGCCGCCCGCCAATGTTGTAATGACCCCCATAGTCTACATAGTATATTCATTAGCGTAACACAAACAATCAATAACCAAATTAGCTGTTGTAACACTATATTAAGCGTCTTCATAGCTCCTAGTGCCCAGCCTAAGAAGATGTCATATCAATGATGCTCAGTTATTTGCTGGATGCGTGAAGCAGTGTGCATAAGCTGTTTAGCATTTATGGTCATCAGTATGGCTGTATCCTTGGTGCATTTAGCTGGCATATCAAATTTAGCAAAGGTAACTTGTGCGTAGTGCCTGATTGCCTCTAATCTGGGTAGCTTAACAACAAGTGAGATGTTCCACTCTAACGGCGCACGCATTTGCGTCTGTAATGTAGTTATGGTGAACTTAGCCGGTCGGTACAAGATGTGAGTGCTAATGTCAATGTCATGTGAATGCTGGTAATATTGCGCATACACATTACTTGCTCTCAGGTGGTTTGTTTAAATCCGTTAATAAATAAAGGATGATTAATGACATAACATATACTCTCTGTCCCTATCTGATATAAGTCTGTTCCATTTAATAGGATAAGGTAACCATTCACATTCTCCCGGTATTGTGTGAAGACATGGATCTAGCACCCGTCCAGTGTGGGTACATACTCACCCCTTAGACCAATCTGCACATCTAGTGGGATCTACAGTGTGATTTGTTTAATCAATCCACTTTTTGTCAGTGTGAGGTATCCACCCTTCTTTTACTTATCACTACGGGGAGCAATATAAAGGGGCACCATATGTCAGGAGGAAGATCACTTCTTACTATATCAAAAAGAGCATAACACATTTCTTCCTCACCGTGAAACTGTATGGGCTTTACCCATATTTCTTCAGGCAAATGCAATTGTTGTCTTCAGTATTCACCCTGAGGCTGTCCCCATTCTGCGTTAAAGTCTGCATACTGTAGATTAACAATGCTTTGCCATAGTATGCACTGGATGCTCTTGGACACTGCTTGTGTGTTTTAAAAGCTTCTTTTTTTTTTCTCCAATTGTTCATAAGTGAAATTATGCCATTGCCAATCGCGATACAACCCACGCAGGACTTTCCATACTTCTTGTGAGTGTGTGGGCCCCTATTGAGAAATTACGTTTATGGCCTCTCCTGTACTATATCCTGTAGAAAATAGCTTATTCCTAATGGCTTCAACATCAAAAGAATTCAGGGCCCCTACCCCAATTACGGTAGTCCCAGCTATCAAGGACCCTAGATCTCTTCTATTGCATAACTTTGGCAAGGGCCATAACTGTGGTGTCCATTGTGCACATAATGGATCATACTTTGAGACATTCCCCTTGGCAATACTTATCTGTAACACAATATGGTTAATTATGCTTGCATGCAAAGCTTGCTTACATCCTATTCTATATCGAACTATGGAAATGTTGCCTAAATTGCTGACCATGCGTCTTTCGGCTACATAAAACATAAAGGCGGGCGGTTTGGAGTATCGAACTCCTTTGGTTCTATTAGTCATTGTAACAACCACCATATGTCCTGGTAAAATATCTTGTTTGTTAGAACAATCATAAGATCTACACGGATATGTCTGTACTGGTGTAAAAGGTACAATGGTATCACAATATTTACATATCATGTTTAGCGTATAACTTAAAGCCTGTACTGTTTCTGGCGTCCCCTGCACCTTGTTCAGTCTGTTGGCATGTCGGATTTGCTGTCCAGTTACCTTCCAGCTTTGGCAGCCATCCACTTGCCTCCAGGTACCTCCACGTTGCAAAGTGAAATATTTCCCTGGTCATCAGTTACGTTAGCGGCTTGAGGTTCACAAGTGACATGAAGGTCCGTAACGACATTCTCTGCTACATGCGGTCTGACCGCAAACAGGAAACACGTCATTGACGCAGATGTCATCATTTACGACCGTGGGGTAAGTCTCACTGCAGGTACAAATACAGGTATATTAGAATTCTTTAAAAGTACAATATACGTAGTCCCCACCCCTTGACTCAATATCTCTTCTGCCTCTGGCTTTTTCCCTGGATAGTTTACCCATACTTTTCTTCCTGTGCTTCCAAATTCTCCCTCACCTCTCTGGGTATTATCAAGAGGGCAGATCTTTCTTCAATGTGTGGGGTGTACGCTTGTTCACAAATCAATTGTGCAAGTCTGTCATGTGCTGATAACTTTTTTAGCTGTTCTTTCACCAATCCTTTATATCTCTCAATCATGCCTACAGCTTGTGGATAATAACTAAAGTGCAAAATCCACCAAATTCCCTGTTCCTGCGCCCAGCCCGGCACTGTTTTCCCTGAAAAGTGTGTGCCCCTGTCTGTTTGGATCTCATCAGGTGCCCCATAATGTTTTATCAGGTAGTTTAATCCTCGCAAAGTGGACTTTTGATCTGCAGACTTACAAGGTATACCCAACATAAGGCCAGAGTAGGTGTCCACCATGGTCAATACGTAGCTTTTTCCTCCTTCATTTGGTAGCGGCCCGATATAGTCCAATTGCCACACCGTAGTAGCTGCAGTTCCTCTTCTGATATGGCCGCTAGGCTTCTTTTGTAGGGGCATTTGTCTAATCTGGTTGCATATGGGGCCCTCATTTACTGATTGTTGCACTTGTTCCTTAGTAACTGGAATTTTTCGTTGCTGTACCCATGCATAAGTGCTATTCTCTCCTTAGTGTCCAGATGTTGCGTGGGCCCAGTTTGCTAAAGCAGCTTCAGCTTCCTCCTTGATGACCATCGTTCGCGTTTTGGCCATTTGAACTGTGGTGTTGTTGAATAGAGATGCAAGTGAGGTATCCGATGGGCAATGGGCATCCACATGTCCCACATAGATTTGACATTTTTGCCCTTTCTCCCACATCTCTTCCCATAGCTGTTCGCCTCCCCAAATGGGGGTGCCTTTGATTTTCCATCCATCCTTGCGCCAAGTCAGGGCCCAGCTTACTAGTCCTTGGTAAGTGGCCCAGCTGTCAGTGTACACAAACGTTTTCTCTCCAATGGGGGCTTGTTCGATCACTGCTGCTACACCCTGCAGTTCTGCAAGCTGGCTTGATCCATTATCCCCTTCTTGCAGCAACATCGTTCCTGTAGCAGGCTGGAATGCGACTGTTTGCCATTGTCTTTTTCCTCGATAGTACCGGGTGGTACCATCTGTGAACCATGCATTTTGCCATTCTTCTTTGGTGAGTTGTTCAAAAGGCGGGGCTGTCTTAAATGGTGAGGATTCCATTTCACAGGGCTCTGGCGCAGGGGCCATTGCCTGCAAGTCCACTGCCCCTAGCTTACCTTCTTGTAACTTCGACACTCCTGCTGGTCCCAGTTTTGCCCTCTGCTGCAGATACCATTTCCACTTCACGATGGCAAACTCCTGCGCTCTGCCTACTTTATTGCCAACCCCTCCTTCTCTTGTCCAACCTAGTAAGGGGACCCATGTTTTTAAGGTGTCCGGCCGATCATCAGTTATGCGTTCTATTTCCAGTAAGGCCCAATCTTGTGGCACCCTCTTTTTTCCCTGCCTCTGCCATAGGCTCCACATCAATACATCATCTATATCATCCTGTACTATCATTTCCAGCTCAAACGGGTCTCCTTCTGTGATGGGACCTAACATAAAAGGATTCTGTAATGCATCTTTTGCTTCTGTGTCCCACGATCTCACCAACCATTTAAACAAAGGCTCCGCAGGCATCTGCCTAAACATACTGGTTCTCTCCAACAACTCACACTGCACATAATCTCTTACCAATCGAGAATTCTGTATTTGCCCACCATTCACTCCCTTTTCACCTTCAATTTCACCTACAAGTCCTTCTCCACTTTCAACTCCACCTAGTTCTGTTACACGTACTTCCACCTCATCCTCCCAAGTATGTGGATCACAATTTTCTTTGCGTACCAATACCCTCACTTGCACAGTTGTGGGTATTTTAGGCTTCTGCCTACTCTTCTGTTTGCGTACCAGTGCCCTCACTTGCACAGTTGAGGGCATTTTAGGCTTCTGCCTACTCTTCTGTTTGCGTATCAGTGCCCTCACTTGCAGAGTTGAGGGCATTTTAGGCTTCTGCCTACTCTTCTGTTTTGCTACTCGTACTGCTAATGCGGTGCACCTTGCCTCCATTTGATCACCCCCAGTCACTTCACTTTCTATGGTCTCTTTCATAAGTAACTGCCTTTCCTGCAAGGCTGCAACCTCATCCCGCAGTTTTCTTATCTCTGCATCTTGTGTCAGTGTTTTCCTGTATACCGTACGGAGCGCAGACAGGAAAAGCCATCCCACTTGCCCTGCTGCTTTCAGCTCCAGCTTCGCCCCTCGTAGCTTCACACTCTCAACCGCATCTTCCACAAAGAGAGGAGTCACTTTCTCATCTAATGCCTCCCATAATGCCGGCGCTGCCCACCGGTTCAGGAGTCCTGCCACACCAGAGAATGGGTCAGTTGCTAACCTCCCGGGAATGGATCTGGCTTCTGCCCCATACTGCCTTCTGCTCTCTGCCTCACTTTTCTTACGTCCCCAAAGAGGCATTATTGACTTATACCCCACTTCTGGTACCAAAATGTCTTATCCAGGTGACTGGTTGACACCTGTTCGGTATAAGTCAATAAGGACGCTCAATGAAGGACCACACGGCAATTATGAATACAATTTAGCTTTACTAGAATTTCAGGTAAATGTAGGCCTTTAGCACATTAACAATAGTAGAATAAGAATAGCAGTGAAAAGCATCTATTTATTTATATATATAAGTACACTACAAAGAGCATCTATGCATATATATAAGCAAAGAGTTAATTGACAGATAGAAGTTTTGATTAACTGTATACCAAAATGCATCACAGTACGATGTTCAGGAAGCAGAATATAAATTAGTTGACTACTTCAGACAAGCTTTGATTCACTGCACACCAAAATGCATGTTTCAATTACTGCAGCAGGCTCTCACTATGATGTTCAGGAAGCAAAATATAAACAAACTGAATACTTCAGATAAGCTTTGATTTACTGCACACCAAAATGCATGTTTCAGTTACTGTAGCAGGTTCACACTACGAGGTTTAGAAAGCAAAATATAAACAAGCTGAATAATTCAGGTTATAAACACAGTGCAAGCATAAATAATCAATCATAATAATAATATAGCAGAGAAACAAAGGCCTTTCATCTCTGTGTGGAACTTAACTTAGTCCATGAAATGCTGGAAACCCTCTACCGCCTGCTTGGACCTCTCTCCCCCTCAAGCATCACGGCCAGCAAAACATGGAGGCAGCGCTGGCCATGGCAGCTTTCACAACTCCATCTGCGAGCTTCAAATCCCTCATCCACACTTCAGTGCTAAAATAATTTGAAGCTTGGATTCTATCTCTTTCTGGCAGTTTCTAGCTATGTTATCAGCACTTGGCTGCTCGGCCCTTCTTCAGCCTTTGTTTTCATTCCATCTTCTCCCTGTATTCTCGTTCTCAAGGTTGAGACAGAGTCTTCTACACAAAAAAGCTTTAAAATAATATCATTAACTTTTCCACATTGTTTGGGGTGGTTTCAACAGGCATCACACTCATCTACACTGCTCAAGCTAATTAACCCTTCGCGTCACAATGTCTTCCGCACCTTTCCCTATACTGATCAGCTTGCATAGATAAGATATCAGTTTATTGATATGCCTAGGGATGAATATTGCTTATATTATTGCCTTCCTTTTTTTGCACTTTTTATTTTGCACCTCCTTTCCTCACAATAGGTTTCTTTCTTCTTGTCCTCCCATACAAACATCAGCAATTATTGATAATTTGTTTAATTTTAGTTTATTTGTTTTTATATGTTTTATTTGTAGTATTTTACATTTAATTTCTTGTTTTTTTATTTAAATGTTTTACTTTATTTTTTAATTTTAATGTTAGATTTTTAGATTTGTAAATTTTTGTATTTTGTATTCTTTCAATGTATTTAATCGTCATTTTGCCTTGATCAATCCATCAATCACTACAGCATTCAGGTTCTTCATGTGTATAATTCCATTTCCTCCTAGACACCCTGGCTGTGGTGCACTGCAGACAGCATCCACAGCATAATTCATTCTCATTAATGAGTATTCCATTTCCCCTGGACAACCTTGCTTCTATAGGTTTATTAAAGATTATTCTATTACCCATGAGCCTCTCGCTGACTACCACAGGTGTCTCCTTTATAACAGATAGAGCTAATGAAAATAATTATATATGCACGTTGTGTTGCCTGATCTGAAATGAAATTTTATGGAGTGGTGTGGTTTGACTTTACAGTGTTTGATTAAATTGGTATTTATTACATGAATAACCGACCACACTGATATTGCATTTGTCTGTACTATTTCAACAATGCCATGTTTCACTAACTACATGTTCTAATTGCTTGGTTGCTTTTAGGTGCACAAGAGAAGAAGAGACATCACCCACAGTAATGCCAAAGAGGCCTCTATGGTGATTTCAGTCCTCCAATCTAATCCGCTTGTGCAGCTTAGTGCCACTGCCAACTGAGAGCTTTAAGATTGCCCCAAAGAAAGTTGCTGATAAGAAAGTGGTCAGTGAGAAGAATCAGCTTTCCACCAGTGGCGTTCTGACTCCAAACTTTTTAGGGAGACATGTGCCTCCCACAACAGCCTCTGCATCAACAGCACCACCGCAACCTAAGACCATGTCTGTCAGTGAGGCAGCCACTTCAATCATGGCGACGCCGATGACCAGTGATGTTGAATTGGATGTGTCCCTTTCACAAAGTAGTACCCACTTGTTTCAGGAAACAGAGCAAGGACAGCAGCCACAGCCAGCAATTGCAGGTCTTCTCGAAGTTGGAGCAGAACAGGAGATTGAGCTTCCTGCTGAGCAAGAAACTCCTCTTTTAGAATAAATGACTCCCAGGTCTCCAGCAAGAAAAGGGAAGGGTACTACTTCACCATCTTCTCAAACACCACTTTTGATGATGATGATAGGGACATGGAGTGGACCCCAGCAGCATCAGGAGAGGCAAGGGAAAATAAATGTTCCTGAAAGCCTTGGAATCATGGAAGAGGATGATGAGGAGGATGATGATGATGATGACAACAAGACAGTCACGGTGGAAGCTGGCACAAAGGCGTCTGACATTACTATTCAACCTTCTCCAAGGGAAGTGGCACAGGTAGCACCGCCAGCTCCCATATTTGTAAAGCTTCACCTGAGACCTATGCCAACTCCTACCTGCAGAGAGGCATTCAACGACACACCCACCAACCTCCAGTTCTTCTTCAGGCATTGTCAGTGGCCCACTAAGAAAGTACTCCTCCCCAGTTTGGGACATTTTTACGCTTAGTAAACAGGAGGAGAACATTTCAGTATGCTCAATTTGCCACACAGGTGTTCATCGGGGTAAGCATGGTACACATTATAGTAACAGAGGCCAAAAAACCCATATGAAAAAACATCATGCAATCCTGTGGAGAAGCCCCTTAAAAAATTGCTGGACATGATCATGGTGGGTGAATGTGAGGAAAGCCAGGAAAAATCAGCCTCCACTGGTCCAGCCATGAGGGGAGGAGAGGGAGAAGAGGGTGACATCCTCACACAAAGCAGTCCAGTCCCCAGCAGTGTGCCAGAATCACCCACCTCAGTGATCCCACAATGGCACAGGAAGTCTCAGATTCAGATAGGGACACCACAGTGTACATTAAGTCCCCCACACCACACATTGAATATACTACCACCTACTTCTCCAAAGTCAGCGGCCCCAGAAAATAAGAAAATTCAGACTACTACTACAGCACGTTTAGCCAGGAAGGCTAGGAAGGAAGTCCTATGACACAGCCACCCAGTGGCACTTTTGTACAACGAGAAGCTGGCAAAACTGTTAGTGCTCGATCTCCTTCCTTTTACTTTTGTGGAAGGAGTGGGATTCCTAGAATTTGTGGCAGCCCTCTGCCTAAAATGGAGGGTTCCAAGTCAGACCTTTTTTGCCTGAGTTGCTGTTCCAGTGCTGCATCACAATGTGCTGCAATTGGTTGGACAAGCTTTGCAGCACAGTGTTGTCCCCACTATCCAAATGATGACAGACATGTGGACCAGTTATCAGCGACTGGTTACATGTGCATCACTGCACACTGGATCTCTTTTATGGGGGTAAAGCAAAAGCTATCTACAGGTCTTGGCCCTGAGGACATTTATAAGAGTGTTCAGCAGCATGCAACAATAGCCATGTTCACCATGGAGAAATCACATACAGCTGCAAACATGTTGGACAAATTTAATAGCAAGGTGTCTGAATGACTGTGACTCAGCAGTTTCCAAATTGGATTTGTCTCCTAGGTCAATGGCAGTAACATAATCAAGGCCATGGCAGACGGCGGCTATTTCAGGGTCCTGTGGTTGACACTGCATCAACCTGCTTGTTCAAGAGCTTCTCAAAAAAGAATACATAGCCATCAATATACTGACCACCTGCAGAAGAATCTGCACTAATTTCAGCCATTGTTTTAAAGCCCAGAAGCAGTTGCAGGTTATTTAGCGTGTTAACAAAGTGGCAGTTAAAGCCCTGATAAAGGAGGTGCCAGTACACTGGAACTCAAAGTATTATATGTTGCAACGTTTGTTTGAGCAGTACAGACAGCTCAATGACTGTATCATTCAAAGAGGGGGGATACAATTGGAAAAGCTATGACCATGGATGCGGACAAATGGGGACTAATCAAATGCCTAACACAGATGCTGCTCCCTTTCGAGGTTTTCACGTGGGAAGTCAGCAAGGAGTAGAGTCTGATCGGCCTAGCTATCCCATTGTTGCATCTGCTACAGTATCAGCTAAAGAAGGTGTCTGAACGGATCGCACTTGGAGGTGTGAACGAAAACCCAGAAGCTCATGCCTTGGTTGAGAGCTTAAGGTATTGCTTGACTTGTAATGTAAGGCTGCAAAATGACATTATATTGTCCAAAGAGTACATCTGTGCCACCATACTTGATCCACGCTACAAAAAAATTCTTCCCACTTTCAATCCTTTTTCTGAAAGGGATGTTTCAAATACAAGAGCATTGTTGAACAAGCTGAAGACCTATAAGAAGAACCGCTGGAACTTAGAGTCCCACTCTGCAGTTCTGGGGTGCCGCCTTCAATTTCTAGAGAGGGCAGTCTTGTCTCATAGAAGCCAGCACCACCAAGAACAACACTGGCAACAACAGCAAAGGAAAAATCAGACCCAACTTCGGCACTGGCTTGGTTTCAAGTGGCAGGTCTTAAGTCCAGTGCAGAGGTGAAGGCAAAAGAGGTCGAGCAAGTGGCAGCACCACTGACCAGTCACAGGATGTTCTAGGAGTATCTGGATAATCCAAAAGAGGTGTATGTGGATCAAAACCCATTGGTGTGGGAAGATGCACCAAGAGTCAGAGCTCAGAAGGCTGGCAACAAAATATCTGGTTTGTACTGTAGTCATTGTGTTTGCTGAGTGTGTGTTATTGCAGCTGCTGTAGTTGTCAGAGTGAGAAAGACCAGGCTCATGCCTCAAGACATGGAGAGATTAACCATGATCAAAATGAACCAACACTCATACCACTTGATTGCACTGTTCCCGAAACACCACAAGCGGATGATTGGTCAGAATCCAGTGTGTTAGATGACCTACTTCTAGGTGAACCATGTAAGTCTGAGGATGAACTCTACTTTCCGGAGTGAGTATGCCACTGCCACCATAGAATTTATTTAATTATTACTCATTGAACTTCTTTCTTTGCAGAAAAAAAAGAAGCTCGTGGAACATTCTTTGTTTTCAGATTTAATTTTATGCTGCCTCACCATTTTAAGTCACATATATGTGGCCGGACTGGAGATGGAGCAATGTGCAGTGAAGAAGCCACCACAACAATACCTTTATGACATTGGAGAAAATGGCTGCCTTTCTGGCATGCCTATCCTTTTTCTCCATCACTTAGAAGGGCTGCCCCAGAAGATCATTCATTTACAAGAGTGCCAATACCAAATTCCAATGTGCTGACTGCGTCAAAGATTCAATTGTTTACCTAACCTACCCATGCTGGGAATGAAAGAGGTAGCTATAACTAAGTTCAAATATTGCAACAATGTGTGAAGTATTGTGAGTGATGATTTATGATTTATGCGGTTGCGGACAGTGAGGGAGGGTGTTCAATTAATAGTAAACTTTATTTTGGTGAATTGCAATGTTTAGTGCCTGATGGGTGATCATGTTTCTGAATGTTTTTTGGCCTTCACAAACTTACTAAGCGAAAACTTACCTGTACTGCCGACTCCATTTTTCGGGTGCTTTGAAGACCACACTAGTCACTTTAGTTAACAAACACAAATCCATAAGCAATTCAGTTTCGGTACTTCTTCTTAAACTGCAGTGCACTACACATCGATCTTGTTCATGTCAGGGCTGGAACGGAGTCAGGAGGAGGATGGAAGGACTCAGGGTGGGACTGCCTCATTAACAGCTAGTAAAAGGGTGTTATCAACTTGAAATGGAAACCATGAATCTGAGGCCTAGTAACCACGTATGTGAAATGGAGAGAATTGCATTGTTTTGGGAAATGCTGATGAATGCAAGTCATTCACTGGTAGCAAAAGTAAAAGTCTGCCTCAGAGTCTTCTTGGTATACCAATAACCCAAAAAAGGTTAATCCTTTTACTGCTGTTTTCCGGGCCCTCAGAGATATTTCTCAACAGACCCTCAACCACGTATTCTATCCACAGTGATGTTATCACCGTGGGGCAATTTCGTGGGTAGCATCATCATGGGGTCTTTATTTACATAAGTGCCCCGTTCTCCAAGTGAATGTTTCCTCCTACCCAGAGGGCAGATGTCTCATTGAGAAAAGGTGTAAAACGAGAATTTTAAAATGACCTTTTATCCTCCACATAAATGTATTTATACCAATAAAATGGATAGGGATAATATTAAAAACAGGTGATGTTGTGAGGACAAATGATGAATCATAAACATCCAAATATATGGTCAACATGTTTCTCCCTGTATTGGCCACCTAGGGTCCAGGGCTTTCATCAGGACCTATACAAGAACAGATTACATGCAAATCTCAAGTAATCACCATGAGTACTGTAGCTCAGAGCTCAAGTGGTGCAACAACATGGGAAGCACTGGTATGTAACCTACAATAAACAAATAAGGAGGGAACATTATTATTATTGTTCAATAATGTGTGTGATATTTATTAATTTAACACTGTTTTGGCTGGTTTTAGGACTCTACACACTTTACCACTGCTGACCAGTGCTAAAGTGCATGTGCCCTCCCCCTAACATGCAAGCATTGGTTCCTACCCCATTGGCATATTTAATTTACCCTTAATCCCATAATAAAGTGCACTACATGTGCCCAGGGCCTGTACATTAAATGCTATTAGTGGGCCTGTAGCACTGATTGTACCACCCACATAAGTAGCCCCTTAACCATGTCTCAGGCCTGCCACTGCAATGCCTGTGGGCGCAGTTTCACTGCTACTTCAACTTGGCATTTTTTAACTACTTTCCAAGCCTTAACCTCCCATTTTTCTACATATGTCACCCCTCAGGTAGGATCTAGGTAACCCAGAGGGCAAGGTTCTCTGAAAGTAAAAGGCAGGACATGTACTTATGTGTTTTAATGCCTGGTAGTAAAAAAACTCACAAAATTGTTTTCCACTACTGTGAGGCCTGCCCCTCTCATAGAATAGCATTAGAACTGCTTTCAAATACTTTTAAGTGGTAGATTCTGATCTGGGAGGAGTAGCCCTGTCATGTTTAGTATGGCCAGAATGGTAATAGAAAATCCTGTTTACTGGTGAAGTTGGATTTAATGTTACTATTTTAGAAATGTCACTTTTGGGAAGTGGGCTTTTCTCTACACTTACTACCATCTGTGCCTTACAGCCTGTCGCCAATCCACATCTGGTCTGTGCTGGTTGACAGCTCCCCTTGTGCATTCCACTCTGACAGCCAAAAACAGAGGACATTCAGTCACATCTGCATTCATCTGCATACTGAATGGGTCTCCCTGGGCAGGAAGAGTGGAGGGGCTCTCTCTTACACTTTAAAGGCCAGTGGCCTGCCCTCACACAAAGGACTGATAACCCCCCACAGAGATCCTGGCAGACAGGACTGGGCTAAAAGGGGAACTTGTGCACTTCAATTCCTATGTCTCAAATTCCCCAATCTGTATGTTCCTTGCTTCCTTCTCTGTCATCTCCTGATCAGCGTAACCCAAAGCATCAGCCGAGACAGTTTTCTATTGCTAATGAGCTGAGTTGACGACTGTGTCCGCTATAGTTAAGTACATGGAGGATGCAGGAAGGCAGCTGACCTGGATTTTTAGCAGTGGGATGCTAATGTATAAAATTACTGAACCTGGTACAAGGCTACTGATTGCTGTATCTCAACATTACTCTTTTTCAGTCCGCAGGAGCTGGACATGGTTCCAGCTACCGATCAGTAATGACATTTGTTTGAGATTTTGGCATCCAATAAATAATGTCCAATTCACAAGGTCCTAATAGTGCCTGTCGGAGAGACAGGAAAGCGTAGGGTTTCTAGTTTGTTGTCAGTTTTTAAATCATCAACTTTACACAGCTATTTCCAAAGTGTGGTTGGCCAAGAGGTGAGTAACAAAAGTCTTAAAACTAACACTCAAAGTGTTGATTGTACTCAAAGCTGGGCATAGTCAGATATCAGAGATGATGAGCCCACTGTAGCTCTGCTAGTGGCATTTTTGGAATTCGGGCATTTCAGAGTAGCGCAGAGATCAAGAATTCCACCATTCAGCGCAAAGCGGAATTTCTTTTCCAGTTGTGCATGCAAGATTTGTTTTACTTATTTGTGAGTGCCAATGAGCTCGCACATGACTTTGCGCAGCTTCCAGCCATGATGGCAGCAAAAACAGTGCTGCTTGTGAGTGCAACCTCAACTCGAGTAGATTTTCTACTTGAGATGCAACTAAATCTAGTCAAAGAGGTTTTTGGGTGGATTTTCTTTTCCAATGTACCCTTCAAGTTGTTTTTCAGTGTGAGAAGTCTTTTTTTGCAAACAGGAAAGAAGTGCCCCAGAGACTCCAACTTTCTGTTCAGCAGGCTCCTCCCCATGCTTTGTAAGGTCAAAAACTATTGTATAAGGTTTTTGTTTGTTTGTTTACTTGGGCACGCACCAGTATTTCTTTGTACTTTAATTTGATTTTTACATTTTATAGTGGTGGGTGGCCTGCATTTTAAGTAGGGGCCTAGTTATTTATTCTACATTTCATTGATTTTTCATCCATTGTAAAGGAATTTTGCTGCACGACTCAGCACCTTTTCTCCATGTTTGTTACATTTTACTACGTGCCCTAGACTTCCAAAGGGCATCTAGCCAGTAGCCCAGTACTAGTAGTCATCAGTGAATGGAAACGTTTCTGTGGTGTATGGTTTAAAACTTCATTTAGGAAAGGGATTATATTGTATTACATTAAAAATGCTGACTTTTGTTTGAATTTCATTTTTTTGCAAAAAGTGTATTGGGGTAATAGTGAATGGTATAAGAGGATGTGTGTTGTTGTAAAATGTTTATAGCTCAGTTAATTATCATGTTTTGCATTGCTGAAACAATATTAGTGTTTTCTTCACTCTTACCACTATGCCTCCTTTTTCTGGTGGGGGTGTGTGTGTCAGTCATCGTTCTCCATGCCGTGTGGCCCGGGGCCATTTTGTGTAGTCTAAATCCACAGGCTTGGATGTGTTCTTTGCTCTCCATGCCTCCTTGTTCGCAGTTGTTTAACCATGTGGCCGTCAGCCATTTTGTGCATCCAGCCAGAGTGCCTTTTCCATATGCTTGCATAGATATGATACCAGTTTATTGATATGCCTAGGGATGAATATTACTTATATTGTTGCCTTCCTTTTTTTGTACTTTTTATTTTGCACCTCCTTTCCTCACAATAGGTTTCTTTCTTCTTGTCCTCCCATACAAACTTCAGCAATTATTGATAATGTGTTTAATTTTAGTTTATTTGTTTTTATATGTTTTGTTTGTGGTATTTTACATTTAATTTCTTGTTTTTTTATTTACATTTTTACTTTATTTTTTAATTTTTATGTTAGATTTTTAGTTTTATTAATTTTTGTATTTTGTATTCCTTCAATGTATTTAATCATCATTTTGCCTTGATCCATCCATCAATCACTACAGCATTCAGGTTCTTCGTGTATAATTCCATTTCCTCCTAGACACCCTGGCTGTGGTGCACTGCAGACAGCATCAGCAGCATCATTCTTTCTCTTTAATGAGTATTCCATTTCCCCTGGATAACCTTGCTTCTATAGGTTTATTAAAGATAATTCCATAACCCATGAGCCTCTCGCTGACTACCACCGGTGTCTCCTTTATAACAGATAGAGCTAAATCAAATAATTATATATGCATGTTGTGTTGCCTGATTTGAAATGAAATTTTATGGAGTTGTGTGGTTTGACTTTACAGTGTTTGATTAAATTGGTATATATTACATAAATAACCGACCACACTGATATTGCATTTGCCTGTACTATTTCAACCTGCAACAATGCCATGTTTCACTAACTACATGTTCTAATTGCATGGTTGCTTTTAGGTGCACAAGAGAAGAAGAGACATCACCCACAGTAACGCCAAAGAGGCCTCTACAGTGATTTCAGTCCTCCAATCTAATCCCCTTGTGCAGTTTAGTGCCACTACCAACTGAGAGCTTTGAGATTGCCCCAAAGAAAGTTGCTCATAAGAAAGTGGTCAGTGAGAAGAATGAGCTTTCCACCAGTGGCGCTCTGACTCCAGCCTTTTTAGGGAGACATGTGCCTCCCACACCAGCCTCTGGGGAGGAACCTGGGAACAGCACTCCTGCATCAACAGCACCACCGCAACCTAAGCCTAAGACCATGTCTGTCAGTGAGGCAGCCACTTCAATCATGGCGACGCCGATGACCAGTGATGTTGAATTGGATGTGTCCCTTTCACAAAGTAGTACCCACTTGTTTCAGGAAACAGAGCAAGGACAGCAGCCACAGCCAGCAATTGCAGGTCTTCTCGAAGTTGGAGCAGAACAGGAGATTGAGCTTCCTGCTGAGCAAGAAACTCCTCTTTTAAAATAAATGACTCCCAGGTCTCCAGCAAGAAAAGGGAAGGGTACTACTTCACCATCTTCTCAAACACCACTTTTGATGATGATGATAGGGACATGGAGTGGACCCCAGCAGCATCAGGAGAGGCAAGGGAAAATAAATGTTCCTGAAAGCCTTGGAATCATGGAAGAGGATGATGAGGAGGATGATGATGATGATGACAACAAGACAGTCACGGTGGAAGCTGGCACAAAGGCGTCTGACATTACTATTCAACCTTCTCCAAGGGAAGTGGCACAGGTAGCACCGCCAGCTCCCGTATTTGTAAAGCCTCAGCTGAGACCTATGACAACTCCTACCTGCAGAGAGGCAATCAACGACACACCCACCAACCTCCAGTTCTTCTTCAGGCATTGTCAGTGGCCCACTAAGAAAGTACTCCTCCCCAGTTTGGGACATTTTTACGCTTAGTAAACAAGAGGAGAACATTCCAATATGCTCAATTTGCCACACAGGTGTTCATCGGGGTAAGCATGGTACACATTATAGTAACAAAGGGCAAAAAAAATTATGAAAAAACATCATGCAATCCTGTGGAGGAGCCCCTTGAAAAATAGCCGGACGTGGTCATGGTGAGTGAATGTGAGGAAAGACAGGAAACATCAGCCTCCACTGGTCCAGCCATGAGGGGAGGAGAGGGAGAGGAGGTTGACATCCTCACACAAAGCAGTCCAGTCCCCAGCAGTGTGCCAGAATCACCCACCTCAGTGATCCCACAATGGCACAGGAAGTCTCAGATTCAGATAGGGACACCAAAGTGTACATTGAGTCCCCCACACCACACATTGAATCTACTACCACCTACTTCTCCAAAGTCAGTGGCCGCAGAAAAGAAGAAAGTTCAGACTACTATTACAGCACGTTTAGCCAGAAGGCTAGGAAGGAAGTCCTATGACACAACCACCCAGTTGCACTTTTGTACAACGAGAATCTGGCAAAAATGTTAGTGCTGGATCTCCTTCCTTTTACTTTTGTGGAAGGAGTGGAATTCCTAGAATTTCTGGCAGCCATCTGCCTAAAATGGAATGTTCCAAGTCAGACCTTTGCCAGAGTTGCTGTTCCAGTGCTGCATCACGATGTGCTGCAATTGGTTGGACAAACTTTGCAGCACAGTGTTGTCCCCACTATCCAAATGATGACAGACATGTGGACCAGTTATCAGCGACTGATTACATGTGCATCACTGCACACTGGATCTCTTTTGTGGGGGTAAAGCAAAAGCTATCTACAGGTCTTGGCCCTGAGGACATTTATAAGAGTGTTCAGCAGCATGCAACAATAGCCATGTTCACCATGGAGAAATTACATACAGCTGCAAACATGTTGGACAAATTTAATAGCAAGGTGTCTGAATAACTGTGACTCAGCAGTTTCCAAATTGGATTTGTGGCCTCGGCCAATGGCAGTAACATAATCAAGGCCATGGCAGACAGCGGCTATTTCAGAGTCCTGTGGTTGACACTGCATCGACCTGGTTGTTCAAGAGCTTCTAAAAAAAGAATACATAGCCAGCAACATACTGACCACCTGTAGAAGAATCTGCACTAATTTCAGCCATTGTTTTAAAGCCCAGAAGCAGTTGCAGGTTATTTAGCGTGCGAACAAAGTGGCAGTTAAAGCCCTGATAAAGGAGGTGCCAACACACTGGAACTCAAAGTATTATATGTTGCAACGTTTGTTTGAGCAGTACAGACAGCTCAATGACTGTATCATTCAAAGAGGGGGGGATACAATTAAAAAAGCCATGACCATGGATGAGGACAAATGGGGGCTAATCAAATGCCTAACACAGATGCTGCTCCCTTTCAAGGTTTTCACGTGGGAAGTCAGCAAGGAGTAGAGTTTGATGGGCCCAGCTATCCCATTGTTGCATCTGCTACAGTATCAGCTAAAGAAGGTGTCTGAACGGATCGCACTTGGAGGTGTGAACGAAAACCCAGAAGCTCATGCCTTGGTTGAGAGCTTAAGGTATTGCTTGACTTGTAATGCAAGGCTGCAAAATGACATTATATTGTCCAAAGAGTACATCTGTGCCACTATACTTGATCCACGCTACAAAAAAATTCTTCCCACTTTCAATCCTTTTTCTGAACGGGATGTTTCAAATACAAGAGCATTGTTGAGCAAGCTGAAGACCTATAAGAAGAACCGCTGGAACTTAAAGTCCCACTCTGCAATTCTGGGGTGCCACCTTCAACTTCTAGAGAGGGCAGTCTTGTCTCATAGCAGCAAGCACCACCAAGAAGAACACTGGCAACAACAGCAAAGGAAGAATCAGACCCAACTTCAGCACTGGCTTGGTTTCAAGTGGCAGGTCTTAAGCCCAGTGCAGAGGTGAAGGCAAAAGAGGTCGAGCAAGTGGCAGCACCACTGACCAGTCACAGGATGTCCAGGAGTATCTGGATAATCCAAAAGAGGTGTATGTGGATCAAAACCCATTGGTGTATTGGTGTGGGAAGATGCACCAACAGTCAGAGCTCAGAAGACTGGCAACAAAATATCTGGTTTGTACTGTAGCCATTGTGTTTGCTGAGTGTGTGTTATTGCAGCTCCTGCAGTTGTTTCAGTGAGAAACACCAGGCTCATGCCTCAAGACATAGAGAGATTAACCATGATCAAAATGAACCAACACTCATACCACTTAATTGCACTGTTCCCGAAACACCACAGGAGGATGATTGGTCAGAATCCAGTGTGTTAGCTGACCTACTTCTTGGTGAACCATGTAAGTCGGAGGATGAATTCTACTTTCCGGAGTGAGTATGCCAGTGCCACTGTAGAACTTTTAAATTATTACTCATTGAACTTCTTTCTTTGCAGAAAAAAAAGAAGCTAGTGGAACATTCTTTGTTTTCAGATTTAATTTTATGCTGCCTCACCATTTTAAGTCACATATATGTGGCCGGACTGGAGATGGAGCAATGTGCAGTGAAGAAGCCACCACAACAATACCTTTATGACATTGGAAAAAAATGTCTGCCTTTCTGGCATGCCTATCCTTTTTCTCCATCACTTAGAAGGGCTGCCCCAGAAGATCATTCATTTACAAGAGTGCCAATACCAAATTACAATGTGCTGACTGGGTCAAAGATACAATTGTGTACCTAACCTACCCGTGCTTAGAATGAAAGAGGTAGCTATAACTAAGTACAAATATTGCAACAATGTGTGAATTATTGTGAGTGATGATTTATGATTTATGCGGTGGCGGACAGTGAGGGAGGGTATTCAATTAATAGTAAGCTTTATTTTGGTGAATTGCAATGTTTAGTGCCTGATGGGTGATCATGTTTCTGAATGTTTTTGGCCTTCACAAACTCACTAAGCGAAAACTTACCTGTACTGCCGACTCCATTTTTCGAGTGCTTCAGAGACCACACCAGTCACTTTAGTTAACAAACACAAATCTATTCAGCAATTCAGTTTCTGTACTTCTTCTAAAACTGCAGTGCACTACACATCTATCTTGTTCGTGTCAGGGCTGGAACGGATTCAGGAGGAGGATGGAAGGACTCAGGGTGGGACTACCTCATTAACAGCTAGTAAAAGGGTGTTATCAACTTGAAATGGAAACCATGAATCTGAGGCCTAGTAACCACGTATGTGAAATGGAGAGAATTGCATTGTTTTGGGAAATGCTGATGAATGCAAGTCTTTCACTGGTAGCAGAAGTAAAAGTCTGCCTCGGAAAAGGTTAATCCTTTTACTGCTGTTTTCCAGGCCCTCAGAGATATTTCTCAGCAGACCCTCAACCACGTATTCCACTGTCTCCCCAAATCCGTTTGTGCTCCGGCTAACTAGCAGTGCCTCATCTCTCCCAAGGGGAAGGGATGATTGGGCAGCCGAGCGCATGACATCTTTGGAACTTCTCAGGGAAGTCGTGGTCACTCAGATCCAAACCAGCTCTCTCATTTACAGTATGATCTCATATACAAATGACAAAGGCAGTTTGAGTTTTATAGATTGTTTTAAAAAACAACTGCATTTTAGATATTAAGGCGTGAGACGCAATAACCAGAACCATACAACACAGTAGGATTGAAATAGTCACAAGGAGAGTGACGCAGAAGAATAACGCTATCATGGTGTTAATAATTTCTACTCTCTCTCAGCTAGTTCTATTTCGAGCACAGCATGTTAAGCTTCTAACTTGCCTTTCAGATTCCCTGGGAAGCCATCAACCCTCATACCTGAGCAAAGGCCTGTGATCTGGTTCAGCATCTGCAACGAGGCAGTCAGCGTCTAGTTGTGTTTCCCTGGTCGGAATCTCCCTCTTACGTGTATTAGGACGAGGAAGTGTTTTTATAACTAACATGTCAGTGTGATCACAAAATGTCCCTACGCAAGAATGCCAAAGACTAAACTCCTACCACGTCTATCGGCAATGTACCAGACTGTATCCTTGACTGAAGCACAGAGTGAACAAGAATGTGTTATTGAGAACTCCAGTGCTGAAGTAGGCTAAACAGTGTGATATAAAAAATAAAACAAGACCGTAGAACTGGTTATTTGAAAAATAACAGTACGAAGCCGAATAAAAAGCATTTAGAGCAAAGTGCACAGAGGTTCTAAGCTGCGAGCAAAGGAATAAAATACATCCAGGGCAAAGTGCACAAAGGCCTAAAGCCTGAAGCTAACGCGCAAAGGATACATTAAACTGACCACACTACATCACCATGAGTATTGTAGCTCAGAGCCCAAGTGGTGCAACAACATGGGAAGCACTGGTATGTAACCTACAATAAACAAAGAAGGAGGGACCATTATTAATATTGTTCAATAATGTGTGTGATATTTATTCATTTAACAATCTTCCTCGTTTACTTGGTGTGAACACTACATTTAAAGTATTCACCTGTGCATCTTCATATTTGTGCAACACATATGTGGAAATTTCCAACAGATACAAGTACCATTTTGGCTGAGGTAAAGTACAAAGCATGATCGCTAGGATTCTTAAAAGGAGAAAGTCGTCTGAAGTGATCTACAGCATAGATATCAATAGAGGACGTGATCTATAATAAAGGAAAACAGTGCCATATGAAAAGTGACGTATGCAAAATTCCTTAGTGGGTAATGCACTTTTAACCGACAGGGAAGATGCCCCGAATTGTTTGTGAATGCACGAGACAGAAAATAGCAAAAGGTAATGAGTAAAATACGAGAGTAAGGGCCAGATGTATCAAGCCCTTTGCATGTCGCAAACTGCAAAAATCGCAGTTTGAGGCATGCAAACGGCCGAACGCGATGCACATTCACAAATTACGAGTCGGTACCGACTCGCAATTTGTGAATACGACTCGCAAATAGGAAGGGATGTTCCCTTCCTATTTGCTACACGCATCGCTATTCAGAGTTGCTTAGTGACCGCGAATGCGGTCGCAACCCAACTCGCAGTTACCACCAGTGTCACACTGGTGGTAACTTATTCGCAAAAGGGACCCCTTCCCCTTTGTGAATGTCGAGAAAAATATTTTTTCAGAGCAGGCAGTGGTCCTATAGACCACTGCCTACTCTGAAAAAAACAAAACCAAATGGTTTTGGTATTTTTTTCTGTTTGCAACTCGTTTTCCTTTAAGGAAAACGGGCTGCAAAATGAAAAAAAAAAAACTGCTTTATTTAAAAAGCAGTCACAGACATGGAGGTCTGCTGGCTTCAGCAGGCCACCATCCCTGTGAGTGCATGGACTCGCAATGGGGTCGCAAAATGCGACCCACCTCATGAATATTGATGAGGTGGGTCTTTGCGACCCCATAGCGAGTCGCAGAAGGTGTCTGAGACACCATTCTGCATCCGTTTTTGCGACTTGCAAATTGCGAGTCGCTCAGACTCGCAATTTGCAAGTCGCAAAAACGGATTTTGCTTCATCTGGCCCTAAATTACACAGGAGCTCAATATAGAGATCGACTGGGCCAAAAAGCACTCACTCCTGAAGTGCGTTCCATCCATCATCAGTTTAAGCGTCCTGCCGCTCCTGACGTTGTAAAAACATGTCAGGAGCAGCTCCGTTTACATACCTTGTGCATGTTCTAATTAGTGCTGAGTTGAAACAAATGTTTAAAAAAAGTGGATGCCTGACTCACAGGAAAGTACCTAAATAACGGAACAAATGTTGCCATAAGAATGTCGATCATTTTACGTGTCGTCTATTACATATCAACACTAAGGAAAGACTGAAAAACGTTCCTAAGATGCATGATTAGGAGCTTGTTTATAGACGTGAGGACCCTTTCTTTTTTTTAAAACCAATGCATAAAGCAAATTTGTAACAAAAGGGGCACGTTCTCCGTTGGGTGACCACTAGATAGATAAACAATCTGATCTGGTATTTTACTTCTAAAATGCGAAAAAGCATGATGTGAAAAAAGGCTGAATGTTAACACAAAGAAGGCAAGATTCCTATGTAATGTTTACTTAAGTAAAAAATACTGACAACATACTTAAACATCCACTATCATTAGCGTACACCATGGTTCCCAACCTGTGGCCTGGGGACCCCTGGGGGTCTGCGAAGTCTTCTCAGATGGTCCACGACTGCTTAGAAAATTTAAAAATATTAACAGATAAGGTCCCCAGCTTTCAGTAATGACTCAGTGGGGGTCCTTGGAGTCCAATAATGATTCAGTGGAGGTCCCCGGGATCCAGTAATGACAAAGTGGGGGTCCACAGAAGTGAAAAGGTTGAGAACCACTTGCATGCGTGAAAGTGGATAGAAGTTTTATAAGGGATTCACAGACTCTCTATTAAAGGGGAGCCGTCATACAAAGGAAATCATCCTATATAGCTAAATATATGTAAAAAAAATCTCAAAGTACTAGGGGTTGACGCAAAACACATGGCTCTAATGAACGTAGCTGCTCATAGTGCAAGGTTCTATCACGGTCACCTATAACTGATATTGGTCCTATTGGGAGAAATAAGTCAATCCATTAGATGGGAATCTACAGTCAAAAACGTAATGGAAACAGTGTGGCCTTTAGGAAAAGCGGAAAGCTATAACACTATTTAAGATGGGCTTGTTTATAAAGTAAAAAGGAAATTTAAGATGTTAAAAAGATTGCTCAATACTCATGACTGACGAATGTCTAATCGTTATCATTATTTTAAGAAAATGGAGTACAAAAAGAAGAAACAAAAAGAAGAAGCTGAATTTTTTAAGTGAAAGCCACATGATGTTATCATTAAGAGTCAAAGGTTTTCTAATGGTACATCCGCCGCTGTTCCTTTTGAAAACGAATTTGGTCTGCATCATTCCTTTTTCCATCCAGCACCTATAAGACCACCCACTCTATGTCATTTTCTGTATGTTGTGCTGCAAGGAAATGACAGCTTAGTTTGGTTGTATTCTTCTGACACCTGATTTTGCTACAGTTTTCACCTCTACGTACTTTTATTTTCCTGCTTGCCATCCCTATATATCTAAATCGACATGTATATGTGATCATGTATATTACATGTGTTGAATTCACTTAGTATACTTTCTCAAAGTCCATCCCAGGAGTTTATCAAATTGTAAGCTTTTAGTTGCTTTCATCAATTGGCAAACACTGCATGCTCCACATGGATAGAGGCCAGTAAGAGGTTGTACACCCGATGTTGACTATACCATGGTTGATTTCTTTTAAACTACTAATGGACGTGACTGTGTGTACCAAATGGTTCCAGAAATTCTTATTTCTTTTATGAGCAAATCGTGGCTTCGGCCAGCTCATGTCTCCTGATGTAAGGTTGTTCCTGTGTTTATTATTTTATTAACATAATTTGAGGCTGCACAGGAGGTGGTGACAAATGTAAGAATATTCTTATCAACAGTCTTTACTGATGGATCTGGAAGACACTCTTGATGTTGTTTTTTTGCACAATTCTGGCACTTGTCAATCCTTGTTGAATATTTCTTCTCCTTCAACGAGAGATCTTTTGCCTGAATCTTGGAGACTATAAGGAAAGTTTTCTCCCAAGAATCATGGATGAAAACTATCGAATAAAAAGATTTAGTTTTGAGAGTCATCTCTTCTAGAAAGATAATTACATCCATAAAGTCCAGAGTCATATTATGCATGGTGCACGTAAATTTCAGATATTGGTCCCGAGTTTTCAACCATCATAAAAATTCAAAGATAGTATCTGTCGAACCTCTGCAGATAATCAAGATGTCATCTGTGAATCATTTCCAAAGCCAGATCCTGTTTGTTTGGAATGGATCTGTTTAGTACATGGACCTCTTCAAGGGCCAGATGTATGAAAGGGTTTTACCCATTCTGTGTCTATAAGAAAATGCTTTAGTACATATGGCCCCAAATGAGCTAACATATAGTCCCTTACTACAAACCTGGCAGTCGGTGATAAAGTGGCGGTAATACCGCCAACAGGCTGGCGGTAACTACTGCCAAATTATGACCATGTCGGTGACAACTCCCATAGACAGTCACTTTACCACACTGACTGCCAGGGCGGAAACAACAGGCACCACGGCGGTAGCCGTCTACAGCCAGGCGGAAGCCAATGTTCCACCCACTGTATTAACACACAGGAAACCTCCAACTTTTCCAGGGCCGTACCAACAACATCAAAAGCCTGGCAGAAACACTGCACAGAAGGGAGAGGACTTACCTTTGGAGACACAGGGAAGAACCACACCACCATGGAACCAGAACTTCAGATCTTCCCAATGATTCTCTATGTCCTGCTCCACCATGAACACCAACAACGTCGAAGATGACCACGGTGAGTAGAGCCCCCTAGCACACAGGGGAGGGAGGAAGGAAAAAGAGAGTGACACACACAGGCACAACACCCCCCCCAACCCCCAACACCATACACACAATCAGATGTAGAAATAAAACATATTTACCCCGTACCCCTCAGGACTAATGCAAGGACAACAGTAATGTTATAAAGTGAGTGTAATAATGTAAATACAGTAGAAATACAAAAAATCAATATAAAGGTATATACATATGTACAGTTCAAGGGACACTGCCCAGTCCTCAATGTGCGTTTGCCACAGGGCTACAGGCCAAAGTCCGAGGCCCCACTTGTCACCTGCAGCAACACGGAGAGAACACTGCAGGGCCATTATTTGGAAAATAGACAGGCACCTCAGGGGGATGGGGAACGGGGGGGCACCTCAGCCGGCACATGGAACAACACCACTGGTCCTGGAGGGAGTAACATGTCCTGTGCTCTTTGTCCTGGGGTGTGCAAGGCCACAGTATCTCAAGTGGGTGACTTGCACACTGGCTCTGGACGGGGCACAATGCCCTGTGCTTGGTTCTGGGGAGTGCAAGGCCACAGTCTCTTAAGTAGGTGATTTGCCCACTGGTTCTGGAGGAGGCAACATGCCCTGTGCTTGGTCCTGGGAGTGCTAGGCCACAGTCTCTCAAGTGGGTGACTTGCCCACATGCTCTGGAGGGGGGCAACATGCCCTGTGCTTGGTCCTGGGGATGCTGGGATGGGTCGGTCTCATACCCACTGGTTCTGGAGGGGGCATTGTGCCCTGTGCTTGTGATCCTAGGGAGGATGGGGTGAGTGAGTGTCATACCCACTGGTTCTGGAGGGGGCATCGTGCCCTGTGCTTCTGATCCTGGGGAGTGCAAGGTCACAGTCTCTCCCCTGGGTGTCATTGCCACAGGATTTACAGGGGGAAGGCCGCACAACAGCCCATGGAGGCAGGACTACATTCTGTCTGCCGGCGGTGACAGCTGCTTAGTGGTGGTAGTGGTGGTGCTGCTGCTGCTGCTGGTGGTGCGGGGATGCTACAGCCCATCCCCTGCAGCCTCGGACGGCTGCCCACTGGTGGCAGTAGTGGTGGTGCTGCTGCTGCTGGTGGGGGGAGGCTCCTGCCCATCCCCTGCAGCCTTGGACGGCTGCCCATTAGTGGTAGTGGTGGTGCTGTTGCTGCTGGGTGGAGCCTCCAGCCCATCCCCTGCAGCCTCGGATGGCTGCACAACCATGGTTGTTGGTGGAGGCCTCGACTGAGTCCCTGCACCAGGCCCCTTATCCTTCCTGCTTGCTGGTGCAGGCCGCTTGCCCTTCCTGGCAGCACTTGGTGCAGGCTCCTTGCCCTTCCTGGCAGCAGCTGGGGATGGCTCCTTGCCATTCCTAGCAGCAGCTGGAGATGACTCCTTGCCCTTCCTGGCAGCAGCTGGGGATGGCTCCTTGCCCTTCCTGGCAGCACTTAGGGCAGGCACCATTTCCTTGAGGCTGCCTGTTGCCCTAGATCCTTGCCCACCACGAGTGGGTGTGGAGACTACTGGGCTCGTGGACTGGGTGGCTGAGGTGCTTGACTGGGTTTTTGCCACCCTGGCCAGACTTGAAGGACAGGGGGGGAGGAGTAGGGAAGAGGATAACGGTGAAGAGAAAAGCTTCTTAGGGACATTGGGGCAGAAAGAGGGAGAAGGTTGGGGAGTGGAGGAAGAGGGAGTGGTTTTCACTTCAATCAGTCTGTCTGCTGATTTTGGGTGCAGGTGCATGGGCTGGATGATGTTGTGAGGTGGATGGCTGTTGGGTGTCTGAGTGCTTGCATTTGTGTACCTTGGGAGGGGGGTGGACATACACAGTGGGAGAGGACACAGGGGACGTGTGCATGGCTGTTGTGGAGGTGTTTGCCAGTGAGGTGTGTGTTCTGCTTGGTGTGGTGGTGATGGTGGTAGTGGATGAGGATGTAGTAGATGCAGGTGTGAGTGTAGATGGAACTGGGAGGGAGGTAGGGGAAGAGAAGGAGGGGGACACAGTGGAGGCAGTAGATGTCGGTATGTATGCATGTGGAAGGTGTTTGTGTGTGTGCCTGTGGAATGATGTGTGGTGCTTGTGTTTGCCTGTGCCACTCTTGGGTGTTGTCCTGTGTGCATGCTCTTCTGTATGTGTGCTTGGGATAGGTTGGGGTTGAGGGGAATGGGATTGGGAAGAGGATGTTGGATAGTGGAGGGTGGAAACAGGGACAATGGCTGCCATCAGAGAGGAGGCCAGAGCCTGGATTGATCTCTGTTGGGCCGCCAAGCCAGTGTGAATGACCTCCAGGAATGCATGTGTCTGTTGCATTTGGGCTGCCAGCCCCTGGATGGCATTCACAATGGTTGACTGCCCCATAGAGATGGATCGCAGAAGGTTAATAGCCTCCTCACTCCGGGCAGCAGGGTTCACAGGGGCAGGGCATGAGGTGCCTGGGACGAAGGAGATACCCACCCTCCTGGGTGAGCGGGCAGGGGCAACTCAATGAGGTGCTGCTGGGAGGGCGGTGCCAGTACGGGGGTGGGGGCTGTACCTGTAGCTGGGGTGGGCACAGAACTGTGCGCCACCACCAGAGAGCTCAATCGGAGGAGGTATCTGTGTCCGAACTGTCCCCTCCACTCTCCGCCGTGGTGCTCCCCTCACCCTCCATCCCACTGGTGCCTTCAGCGTCTGTGGACTTGCCTCCTGGGTCCTGTGGGCTGCAGCTCCCTCAATCACTGGTGCCTGTGCTCCTCCGCCAGATGATGTTAATGCACATAAGGACATGATACAAAAACAAAAAGGGAGGGGAGACAAAGGATACACTGGGTCAATTTCTGCACCAACACCACCGCTGGCGTACACACCACACTCACACACAGGGAACAGCTATACGCACTATGCAATGCACTACCAGTAATAATGCTAGCCACCAGGGCATGGGGAGAGGCACATACCGCCAACTGCAGCACACCTGGGACCCACAAAGCCCCGACCAGTAGTGGATGCCTACAAGCTAGGTAGCAGGATTATCACTTTAGAACCCTTGCCAACATGGGACCTACTCTGCAATGTCAGTCCTGGCCTAGGGGCAACCACTAACACACAACCCCCACCCGGGTACCACCCTACCAGGCATTGGTAGTAATAATTGGAACTTTACTCACCTCCTTGTGGCTGCTGTGATGCCCTGAGGCAGCTCCGGATAGGCCACCACCAGTATGCGGGCCATTAGGGGGGTTCAACGGGCACCCCCTCCTCATTGGGAGGCCATCCCCAGCCGGGATACCGCCATCTTCTGTGCCCAGCCTCTCACGTCCTCCCACTGTTTGCAACAGTGGGGGATCCATCTGCCATAGACCCCCAGGGTCTGTACCTACTTGGCGATGGCATGCTATATACCCTTCTTTTGATGGGCACTGACCTGCAGAGAAATACACACTGGAAAAGGTATCAGTCAGACTGTCCTGCCTGTTACACTTATGGCCCACCATACCCCTTCACATCGTCATTCGCGCACACAGGGCCCAGCACACAAGCTGCACGCCATCCAGGGGACATCCAACAACCCCCCCAACCCACCTACACAAGGCCTTCACACACACCACTGTATGCATTCATGCCCCATACATTGTGTTTATAGTGTACTCACCTGTTAGTCTGGAGGCCCATACAGCAGTCCGTACTGGGGTAGGACCCCATCCACCATTAGCTCCAACTCAGCCGAGATGAAGGCAGGGTCCCTTTCCCCAGTCACATGGGCTATGGTAGGTTCCAGACACAGGTCACCGCAGCATATGCAGTGTAGGTCCTCTCCTGTTGAAGGTCAGGTAGCAAGAGAGTGATCAGGTAGAATATGGTGGTCACATCCGCGGCGGTGCATACCGTCACCACCGGCGTACATCACCATTGGCCACTGTACCCCACAGGGCCCAATAATAACCGATGAGGAATTGCACAGCGGTTCGCGACTGCCTCCCGCAACAGAGGACAGCGTCAGTGGAATTACCTCACTTCCAGCTGTCCCTCCACACAGGACAGGTGGACGCCATTTCAGGTGGGGTGGGGGGCAGGGTCAGGATAACAACTGCATCACAATTCAAAATTAGACATACAGGACAAATACCACTTATGCATTGATATTAACATCATGCATTGTACTGTTGTGGCTACGATGTTCAGTTTATGACCGGCTCCTCACTATTTTGCACCATAGATTGCTACTGCTGCGGATGAATAGGAAATGGAGACATACCCTCGTGTAGAGACCCCTGGAGGACAGGCACATTATCCTCACCTTTAGACTTGACAGGGCCCCAATCATGGAGCTGTGTGCCCAATTGGAGCCTGACCTAATATCTGCAATCCATCACCCCACTGGGATCCCCCCTCTTGTGCAAGTCCTATCTGTGCTCCATTTCTTGAGAACTGGTTCATTCCAAGTGACAGTGGAAATGGCAGCAGGAATGTCACAGCCAATGTTCTCAATAGTGCTGACCAGGGTGTTGTCTGCCCTGATTAAACACATGTGTCCCCCTCCAACGATGAGGAAACCACCAAAACCATGAGCACCATCCACTCCGGCACCCCCGCAGATCCCTGTCCTCACCACATCTTCAATAAGGCCAGCCAAATCATCGCTCCCCAGCTCTGGGCCATCATCAACAGCTCCTTTGAGACCGCCATTTTCCCAGAAAGCTGGAAACACGCCGAAGTCAACGCCTTACTCAAAAAGCCCAAAGCCGACCCCGAAGACCTCAAAAACTATAGACCTATCACCCTACCCCCCTTCCCCGCGAATGTCATAGACAAGATAGTCAACAAACAGCCTACTCGACGTCCCCCAGTCAGGATTCCGCAAAAACCACAGCACCAAGACCGCCCTCATCGCCTGCACCAATGACATCAGGCTAGACAAAGGTGAAACCGTTGCCCTCATTCTCCTCGATCGATCTGCAGCCTTCGACACTGTATGTCACCAAACCCTCTACACATGCCTCTTCAATGCCGGAATTTGCCACAGAACCCTGGACTGGCTCACCTCCTTCCTCTCCGAAAGAACACAAAGAATTCCCCTCTCCCCATTCTGGTCAAAGGCCACCAAAACCATCTGCAGAGTCCCCCAGGGATCCTCACTCAGCCCCACGCTCTTCAATATCTACATGGCTCCACTAGCCAACATTGTCCGATCCCATGGACTTAACATCATCTCCTACGCTGACGACACCCAGCTCATCCTCTCCATCAAAAGGAACCCGGCAACCGCCAAGAACAACCTCCAAACCGGACTCCTCGCTATTGCCAACTGGATGTCAGCAAGCCACCTCAAGCTGAACTCAGAAAAAAACGAGATCATCATCTTCGGCCCCAACAAGTCAGCATGGGATGACTCCTGGTGGCCAGCCACCCTGGGGTCATCCCCAACAACAACCACCCATGCACGCAACCTCAGATTCATACTAGACTCTTCACTCTCTATGACCCAGCAAGTCAACGCCATCTTGTCCTCATGCTTCAACACCCTTCTAATGCTCCTCAAGACCTTCAGGTGGATTCCCGTAGAAACCAAACGAACGGTCACCCACGCCCTCGTTAGCAGCAGATTGGACTACGGCAACGCCCTCTACACGGGAACAATGGCCAAGCTCCAGAAAAAACTCCAGCGCATCCAGAACGCCTCAGCATGTCTCATCCTCAATCTCCCTCACCACAAATACATCCCTGCCCACTTCAAGGACCTCCACTGGCTACCCATCAACAAAAGGATCATCTTCAAAATCCTAATCCACGCTCACAAAGCTCTCCACGACACCGGACCGGCCTACCTCAACGATCGACTCAACTTCCACATTCCGACACGCCAGCTCCGCTCCGCCAACCTTGCCCTCGGAACAGTCCCTCGCATCCACCGAACCACAACCGGTGGCATATCCTTCTCCCACTTCGTAGCCAAAATCTGGAACTCACTCCCCGCCAACCTACGTAAGACCCAAGACCTCCTGACCTTCAGGAAGCACCTTAAGACCTGGCTCTTCGAGCAGTAGTACTCCCCCGGCCCCCCCCTCCAGCACCTTGATACTCTTCCAGGTGAGTAGCGCGCTCAACAAATAATTTGATTGATGTGCAGCTACATTGTTTTCCCACAGGTGAAGGAATTGGCCACAGTGAAAGCTGACTTCTATGCAATGGGACATATCCCCAACATAACTGGGGCAATTGATGGAACACATATTGCATTTGTCCCCCTCACCCCTGCAAAATGAACAGGTGTTTAGAAATCTAAATAGTTTTCACTCCATCAATGTACAGATGATGTGCTTGGCGGACCAGTACATCTCCCATGTCTTTGCTAAGTATCCTGGGTCGGTGCATGATGCCTTTATCCTGAGGAATAGCAGCATCCCAAATGTGATGGGCCAACTACAGAGGCACAGGGGGTGTGGCTAATAGCTGAGCTCTGGTTCCTACCCAGTAGATGTTGGTATATGGGTATTGTGTGGGCCATATGGGATAGTGTGTGCCTAAATGTTGTCCCTCAATATTTGCAGGTGACTCAGGTTACCCCAACCTATCAAGGGTACTGACCCCTGTGAGGAATCCCAGGACAAGGGAAGAGGAACATTATAATGAGGCACATGGGAGAACAATTAGGATTCTCAAACGTACCTTTGGCCTCCTGAAGGCCAGGTTTCGGTGCCTCCATCTAACAACCAAAAAGGTCTGCCAGATAATCGTGGCATGCTGCATATTGCACAACCTTGCCTTGAGATGCCATGTGCCTTTTCGCAGGATGAGAAGGCTGGAGATGGCCGTGTGGCAGCAGTGGACCCTGTGGCCAGTGAGGATGAGGAGGCAGAGGGTGAGGATGAGGACAACAAAACTACAGTGATTCAACAATACTTCCAATGACATATAGGTAAGACAGTGTTACTTCACATTTCATTGTCATTTTTTGGTTTATCTTTGTCACTGGAATGCTGTTATTTCCCACTTCTATGCCCACTCACTGTACCCTTTGGTAACTCTTTTTGCAGATGTTAGTGCCCCACTATCGCTCCTAGTGTGATCATTGCAGGACACTACAGGTCTTTCCTATGTGCACATTACTGTACAGTTGAATTGCAATTTTTGAACCTGGTTAAATGAATACATACTTTAAACATTTTACATACACCATATTTGTATTTTTAAAGAGGTGTTTATTGAGGTGCTAAGAAGAAGAGGAGCAAGTGCATTGGGATGGGGTGATGAAGGAGGAAAATCCAGGGTATTATTCCAGTCTATTTGTAGCACAGGTGCATTGTCCAAGGGTACATAGGAATGGAATCAATAGCAGTTCAAGGTGGACAGGGTGACTGTGAGGGACACAAGGGTGACAATCAGGAGAGTCTCATTTCCTGGCGGGGGTCTTGGCAATAGTCTCTGGCTTCTGCCTGGATCGCAGGGAACAATTGTGGGGTGGTTCTCCTTCTGCAGAGGAAGGGGTACTGGTGGTCTGTTGGTCCTGTGGCGGGGCTTCCTGTCCACTAGTGGCAGCAGAGGTGGAAGGCAGTTTAGATGTCTGGCTAGTGGCAGGGGCCCTCAATTGTAGGACTGCCTCCCTCATAATGTTTGCCATTTCTGACAGCACCCCTGCAATGGAGACCAGGGTGGTGTTAATGGCCTGAAAGTCCACCCTGATCCCCTGGGACTGTCCCTCCTGCAGCCGCCTGTTCTCCTGCACGTTGTCCAGGATCTGGCCCAGCATATCCTAGGTAGACTCCCATGATCTCAGTGAGTGCCTCCTGGAGAGTCGGTTCCCTGGGCCTGTCCCCTGGCGCACAGCAGTCCTCTCAGTTTCCCTGTTGGCCTGTTCCTCTGTCCCCTGAAGTGTGTGTCCACTGCCACTGACCCCAGGTCCCTGATTGTCTTGGGTATGAGATGTGCCCTGGGGTCCCTGTAGTGGTGAACACACTGCTGATTGACGTGTCCTGGGGACAGAGGTATGGGTATGCTGGGTGGGTGCTGTGGTGGTGTTTTCAGATGGGGAGGCTCTGTGATGGTGTGTGTCTGTGCCTGGGTAACCGACTGTCCAGAGTTCCCTGATGGGCCTGGTTGGTCATCCGGATCCAGGTGACCAGAATTGCTGTCCTCACTGTGGGTCTCTTCTGTGGGGGGACTGGATGTCTGTGATGCCTCCTCTCTGGTGACACCGGATACCAGTGGGGATGTAAATGCAGTGTTATTGTTCCTATGTGTGACATATTGTGCATCAGTGGCTTGCCCTCTTTGGTTGTATTAGCCCTGGCAGCTTTCACTTGTGTACGTTGGGATTTACTGCCAATGTCATAATGAGGGCCATGATCTTGCCAGACTCATCTCAAAAGTGCAGCCCATAGATGTACCATGGGTCTGGAGGTATAGTTGCTCTTAACATTTTTTTTAAAATCAATCATCTTGCAACACTCTAACACAGATTGTTGAGGGGTGCTGAAGTGCCATTCCTCTTTGAACAGTATATCTTTAATAGTCTGTAATGTAGCATCTTGTGGAAAACTGATTTAGAGACTTTAAATATCAAGTCCTATAAGAAAATCACAGGTCGGGTCAAAATGTTGATCTTATTTCCAGAAGGTCTCTTGTAACTTTACGGAAAGTCGGGGTATGTTGACCTAAGGAGTGCAAAAAGCAGTCTACGAACTGGGAAAATTGTTCTATGATAGACCCAATACCAGAGACAATGGAGCACCCTAGTGGTGGTCTTTTCTTTTGTGCATACTAGGAAGAGAGTAAAAGTAAGGTATTCTGGGTTCTTTTAGAAAAAAGGTACTCTGCCTCCTTCTTTGATATCTAGTAGCTGGTCTCAGCTTCTTCTACCAAGTTCACAAACATTCTACAGAGTGTAGGTATTGGATCCTCCTTCAATGTTCTGTAAAATTGGGTGTCAGATAAAGTACATTCGTTATGTTAGTCAGATTGCTTCAACACAACCCTTATCGGCCTGTTTTATGACCAATCCTTGGTTGATCTTCAGCTCTCTGAGCCCTTGCCATACCTTCCTTGTCATATTCTGATTGACAGCTCTCCCTCACCGCGAGCAGTGTTTGCTGTGACTTGGCAGCAGCTGTAAAGCTGCCACCTGCCACAGCAAACAGCTATGTCCCAGGGGTGGGCACCCTGGGACAAAACAGGAGCTGCCCTGTGGGGTGGTTGTCCCCAGGGCCATCATTGGCCCCACGAGGGGGGCACATGGCCCCCATGAACAAGCATTGCCCCAGGGAGGTAGTGGTCCTGGGCAGTCTGCAAAGGACTCCTTTCACTTTTGTTATTGAAGCCCCAGGGAGGCGGTGGCGCCCGGGCTGTAGGAAGGGGTGCGTGTCCCCCTGCATTTTATTTACAAACGTGCCCCAGAGAGGTGGTGCCACCCCTCCCTGCATTCAGTGTAAGAAGTGCCCCGGGGAGGTGGTGGTCCCTGGTGCTGTAGGGGAAGCTGTTAAGCCTTCCCCACACAGACAATAAAATGTGCCCTGGGAGGTTGTGCTCACCAGTTCATAGCCTCCCCGCATTTTAATTACTCATTGTCCTGAGGAGGTGGTGGCCCATGGGGCTAATGGAAGCCCTAGGAAGGGGATCCCATGTGCCCCCTCATTATTAAAGTCCCCAATGTCCACAGCACCTGGCCAACACAGGGGCAAAAAAAAAGAAAAGGGCAGGAGATTTTTTTTTGTTCAATGCTTTTTAGCCCTGACAGGGTCTGTAAGAGATCCTAGCACCGGAGCAAAGAGGTCTGGGTGACTCTACCCTGTCCTGTTTCTTATTTTTGTAACTTTTTTTCCTGGGACTTGGCTGAAGCAGAGTAACAAAATGGCTGCCAACTCTTCCTTTTGAAGTATTGGCAGCCAATCAGATATCAGCAGGGGGACAGTTGGATCCGTGGTGGATCGTCATCCCTTCATATCTATATTTTTCAACCTTTATATCTCTAAAACTACTAAACTGATTTACACCAAACCACACAAAGTGTAATCTTAGGAACAGGATCTAGCTTCCTGCCAAATTTGGTGTAATTCCGTTCAGCGGTTTGGGCTGTAGGTGTGTCTAAAGACCCAATAGAAAATTAAATGTGGAAACTGTGTTTTGGGACAACCCCTTTTTCTCAGCCCCCTCTTGATGGATCACTCCGAAACTTTTAAGACAGCAGCTGAACTGACCAATGTATATGTTTTGAAATGTTTGGGAAGATTTGTCAAGCGGCGCACAAAAAGTTATTGGCAACACAAAAAACAATCTGTCTATGGAAACTAGGCCCTAACTATAACTACCTAGTGGCAACCACCACTATGTAGCATATATATATATATATATATATATATATATATATATATATATATATATATACATACACAAATATAAATTAATGTATATGTTGATTGTTATATGTTAGATTTGTTTTGTGGGTGGAAGCAAAAGTCACCTATACTGTTTACTGTCAACAAAGCCTCTGAGTTTTCTGTAGGTTCAAGTCCTACATTTTCAATTAAGTCTTTCTTCAAAAACCCAGCATAGATGGTGACATTTGTTAGAATTTATATTTTCACCCACCTTCCAGTCCTTGTGCATTTAACCTCCTGGGAGGAGGGTGGACCACACCCTTTTCTAACTGCTGAGCAACCACCTGGAGGAACAGCAGCAACAATGATAGACTCAGGCAGTGCAGGCAGGAAGAGAAAATTGAAGTTCTCTAAAAAAGGAACTTGAGGTGCTGACAGAGGAATGGTGCCAGCACCATGACCAGCTGTTTGGAAGGGCTGCCCTGAGTGTTCCACACATGGAAAAGAGGAGAATCTGGCAAGACATAAAGGAGAGGGTCAACGCCATAGGGGTGAGCCACAGAAGTATAGATGAAATAAAAAAACGGTGGTATGACCTGCGCTCCAGGACAAAGGAGAGGGTGGCAGAGTGCCTCAGGGAGATGAGGGGCACAGGAGGAGGCCCATCCACCATCCCACCACCCACACCCATGGAGGAACTGGTAGAACAGACCCTTGAGCCTGAGGCAGTGTCAGGAATGGGAGTACTGGACACGTCAGCGCCAGGGACATCAAAAAGTGAGTACTATGAAACATGCATTCACACCCATAAATGTCATGCCCCCACCCACCCAGTACACAGCAGCATGCACAACCAAACTAGCTCCATTCCAGACTTGCAACCACCAGAATGGTGCATTATGGGCAATGTAGTACAGTAGTCAGCTTACAGGCAACTGTTTATTAGGAGGCATACAACAGATGTTAGATACTGACAGTGTGTTCCCTATGTCCCACAGGTTTCCCACAAGACACCCCCACCAGCCCCACCGTCCAGGGTGTAGAAAGCAGCCAACAGGCAGCGCAGGAGTCTGAAGCAGCCACTACAGGGCCCAGCACCACACCACCACAGTTCTCTCCAGCTGAACAAATGCTGCAAACCTGGCAGATGAGAATAATTTCTGGGGCAATGCAACGGATGGAGCATAATTTCACCAATGGGCTGGCACAAGTGAACACACAGTTCACACGTTTGAACGATAATGTCGGTGACCTTGCTCTCTCCATACGGCAACTGGTGACAGAACTAGTGTCAGAGAGACAGAGTGCAAGGCGCCGCGAGCGGCAACTGGTACACAGATTGGACCGCATGGCTGCATCCATCGTCCGTCTCGCAGTCAACACCACAGGGCTGTCACGCCGTACTGTGAGCTTGCAGGTGGACTTAGGCCACTTTGCAGGGGATGTGGCTCAGGGACTGGGTCACATTAGCCACGCTGTGGACATGCTGGAGGTTAGAGAGGTGGCTAGTGGCACGGCAGAGACACCTCAGGATAGTGAGGAGGGGTCCACCATCAGCAGCGCATCTGCCACAGACACACGTGTCTTGAGGAGGGGCATTGCACGTCAGGGGTCTGCTGACACACCTAGCACTAGCCATGCTAGGCGTCCCAGGCGGCGGTCTTAGGCCCATGAACTGCAGGACACATGAGGCACATGAAGTGAATGTGTCCTCATTGCAGGTGGACATTTACAGCCCCTTAACAAAAGTTCAGTTCTTCACTTATTAGGTTCACGTAATAAAAAGTATTGTTTGATCCACTTCTCAACTGGGCTCTTTGTGTGTGACATAAGTGTGTGTGGTGACAGTTACCACGCACCTTCCAAAGTATTGGTTTGCAATGTGGTCCCGTCTCTGTCTGCCTCGATTTGCAATGCTTCGATCCCCAGGATGGCGATGTGGTAGCTCTTGCTCGTCATCCTCTGAATCTGGGTCTTCAGGGGTGAGATGTAGCCCACTTCTGGTGGCAATGTTTTGCAGTATAGCTCATGCGCCAACGATCTTGAATGCTGTTATTAGGGCATACTGGAGCGCACCTCCACTTCTGTGGAGGCATCGGAATCTTGCCTTTAACAGTCCAAAGGTCCTCTCTATGAAATTTCTGGTCCTCCTATGTGCACTGTTATATCGCCTCTCATTTTCATTGCTGGGTGTTAGGTATGGGGTAAGTATCCATGGTCTTAGCGCATATGCACTGTCACCTGTTTGGCAAAAATGAACAATGTTAGCAGGGCATGGATGGTTTCTACAGTGACCTGTGTGTATGTCTTCAGGGTGTCTGCAGCAATACCTAATAGATATCCATCTCCAAACTCCCCACGTTCTAGGCGTTGGTGTATCCCACTGTGCCTGAAAATGTAGGATCCATGTGTACTCCCTGGAAATTTGGCTACCATGTCAGTGATGACATACTGGGCGTCAATTACCACCTGGATGTTCAGTGAGTGGATACACTTCTGGTTGCGGAACAGATATTCCAGATTTGCAGGAGGGCATATTTCTATATGTGTCCCGTCTACACACCCTATTACATTAGGGAAGTTGGCAATTCTGTAGAATTCCAACTTGGTGCTGTTGATTTCTGCCTCATTCCTGGGTAGGTATATGTATTTGGACATGTGTGTGAGTATGGCATCTAAGAAACATCTAAAGAACCGTGAGAGTGCACTTTGAGATACCCCACCTGCCACTGCAATGACCCCCTGATAGCTACCCGAGGCCAAGAGGTGCAGTCAGCATAGCACTTACACATGTGTGGGGATGGCGCTGCCGCACACAGTCTGTCGTTGAAGCTGCAGATTGAGTAGATCTATTAATTCTAATATTGCTGCACTGCTGAGTCTGTATTTATCATAAATCTCCTCCTCAGTTTGTTGGAAAAGTGTCTGCCTGGTTCTGTATATCCTCTCCTGTCTCTGGCTCCTCCTCCTCCTCTGCTGGGCTGCGTGGACTCTCCTCCTCCTTGCTATCACATGTATTTCAGCCATCTTGAGTAACCCAGATGCCTTCTGTGTCTCCTTTTAAACTTTGGTTCTGGTTACCACCTGCTCTGAGTTAGTGGTAATTTGGGTGTGCAAAATGGGCTTTTAGCGACTAGTTGCAATTTGCGACTGGCTTTTTCATATGGTTTGCGACTCGCAAATTGCGTCTCCCTATTTGCGAGTCGCACAATGGGGTCGCAAAATTTGCGAGTCAGTAATGGCTCACGTCGCAATTTGCGATTCGGAAATGGGGTTTTTGCATCCCATTTCCGATTTTGCGGGGTCGCAAATTGCGATTCGGGCCATTTGCGACTCGCAAATTTTTGGTACATCTGTCCCTTAGAGTGCTTACTTAACTCAGAATGATCAGAGTCAATCATGTAGATTAGCCTAAACTCCTTTGCAGTTTTAGAATTCAACACTGACTCAATTTTGTGGAATTCAAAGTTCAGCGCCTCTGTGCAGTACTGTGGGTGCCCAGTCTAGAATATGCTTCTTTCTATTCTTCAATTATTTTAAATCCCAGGCTTCCATCTTTATGACATATATAAAGATGAATTCCATACTTCATATATGCATTAATTACCGGACAATAACTGAGATGTTACCTTTAAAATCACAATCTCAGTTGAGCACAGGTGTGCAATAGCCAGGGGTCTCTTTTGGAAATGTTGGTAGCACTATTAGAATCAGTACTTATTTAAAGTGCAAATATCACTAGAGAGTAAAAGAAGGCTTGGCATAATTGCATATATATGAAACCACAAAAGATTATGTAAATAAGTAAGAGTCTGTATGCTACCCTCTCTAGTATTGAAGGATTCATTGCTGGGTAAATTGGGCCTGGTGAGCATAGCTGTAGCTGGTAGTGGATGAGGGGTTCTTTGCAAAGATACATTTTCAGATCCTTGCTGAAGTGAAGGAGTAATGGAGGGTCTTTATTTGTAAATGGATACGGATGCATATCTTAGGCAGACAGCCTGATAATTGTTTTCATCGTAGTCTTTGATTTCTTAAATTTCTTGATTTTAATTTGGAGGTCATAGATTTGTGCGTTGCAACAGCTTCCTAAGAATTCCTTCTGTGACTCAGCTTCTAATTAGATTTGAGGCCTTGGTTCCCAGCTTCTTGGCTCAGTTGTGTTCAAACACAACCATTTGCCAGTACTTGACCTTGTTACTGGGAAATAAAGGGGTGGGGATTAAATATGCATGTGCTAATTACATTTCACCACACTCCACCTGACCTGGAAAGGCACAGAAAAACTAAGAAGGCAAGTCAGACATCTGGTGGACTCCTTTTGAAGGTCTGGAGGGAAGGGACCAGGCAGCTGTGGCAGAGGTATTGTGTCAGACTCAGAGCGGTCTTTCAACAAACCACTTCAATTCACCATGCTTAACTACCCCAAAATGCTGTGTAGCAGGGGTGGGTCAGGGTTGGAGGGATGATGTATCACCCTAGGATTGAGCGAGAGTGTCTGCCTTTTAAAATTTTCCAACCCACCTAAAAACCCTTGTTTCTAGGACGAACTCAAGGACTTATGACTTCAGTTGGCAACCAGGGACTAGGATTTATTTACCCAGGGCAAGGGATGTTGGATCCCTACATTCTCTGGGGAACAGTAGAGCGATGACCTGACAGGGGAGGCCCTGAAGGGCTCCACTGGACAGTCTGAGGACTGGCTATTCAGGATTGTGACCTCTAGAAGGAGGGGGATCCTGACCTCTGCTGTTCCATGTGCTTTGCAGGTGGCCAACCAGGAGAACATGGGACCTAAAGGTTGCAACCGGGTTATTTTTAAAGGAGATCACAGGCCAAGGAAAGCTGCCAGCTGCCCGAATAAAAATGGGTCTTGAGCACAATGGAAATCAATCTTTAAAAAAAAAAAAGCTTTGAGGAAAGAAGGCCTGAAGAAACCACTGTGAAGAGCTGGAACTCACTATCAGGATCAAAACACAATTTTCCCTGTGCAGTGAATTACAGGTATTGATGAAGGTCATGGAAATGCTTTATGAATAATCACCAAGTTAGCAGCAATTTAGTACGTCATAAATGTCATTGTAAGATGACACCATTTATAGGTGTTTTCATGTTTTGTAGTGATGTATTATTACTTTATTAATGTGGTGACACCCTTAAATAGCAAGTAGGCCTGCCTTTTGTTAATTAAACCCCATTATAGTGGGCCTAGCATATGCAGGGGTATCAAAGTCTAAGAGTTCAGGGCTTGCTTGGGTTGTAAACTGTTAGAAGGGTGTAACCCAGCCAACATGTGCATATTTGTACATTAATGTGTAGGATCAATCAGTGTGCTTTTCCTTTTCATAAATTAAAGCACTTACTTGGCAATGACTTACTGAGTGTTTTTGTGAGACTGTTGATTGGAGTTCTAGCCCAGCTCCACCTTCCCTGAGTAGGCCATGGACTGCTCTGCCTCACTAGCCTGAGTAGACAGAGGTTACAGATTATTACGGGCGGAAGACCCAAATCCTTCAAAACTAATAACCCACTTTCTTCCAGCCTTAAATTTGGGCATGACAGCCCTGCTGTATGTAATACTCACGGTCAGAAGGAACCAAGGCAGAAGACACAAGGGGGATGTCTCTGAAGCCCCTTCCCATCCTCAGTTCTACCATGTATTTTTTGCATAGGCTGGCAAGGCAAAGAGAGAGACGGGCTGTGAAAACCTCCCCCACCCTCATCTTGTATGTTTCACTAACACTGCCTGACTGGCTGTGGGAGCCACAAGGAATATGCTCTTTTCGATTGCTCACATTATTATGAAAAATTCAAGCAGGTTCCAACATCAATGTTGGCATATTTATTGAGGAAACCCACCCTCCTCCACATAATTAATTAGTACAGTATCTAAGTAGACCAGGCTAACACCCAACCAAGAGCAGATATGATAGTTAGCTGAGCACGGTATGTCTCATCATAATCAGTACTCTTGAGAACCCTCACAGACTCAGAGGTATTTCAAGAGACATGAAGGATAGTCAACAGACACAGCCTCTACTTTTGTCATATCATGGAACAATGGAACAACCCTACATAGTCTGTGAATAAGCAGAGGCTAGAGAGACCAGTCTGCTGATTACAGCATTAAAACTGGAAAGGTAGCAGTCCTATACTAGTGTTTAGGGTCTGTTGCTATCCTATTATCTTCAAAGCAACACTCTCTATTCCACTGTTACTGGTACTTTTAGATGATGCAGCAGGAACTCTTGATTATGCAGGCCTATATATGGAATGTGTGCAGGTCCATTAAGGTGGGAGCTCAGTCCCAGGTCTTAGCTTGTCCAGAGATGTTAGCGAGGATGAAGAAGAAGCCAGTCTTCCCCCCATACATCTTGAGTTGGGCAGGAAACAGCCATCACACTGCAGCTATTTCCCCGACTAGCCTTTACCACACATGCATCTTTACCACGAATAGTCTTTACCACCCATACCATTGCAACAAATTATCTGGTAATGGTATGCATGGTTAGGGCTATGTGTGGTAATGCTGGTGAGGGCTATCAGCAGTGTTAGAGGAAATGAAAAAATCCTTCTGTTTCATTAGAATGAGGTGCGCAGCGCCTTAGGAGTGAGGCAAAGGAGATTGGGCCTGGGGGTAGAGGAGTACTGTTTTAGAGAGGGGGTGAGGAGAGACTCGTGATAGGCATATGTAAGACAGCCTGAGAATGACCATGTGTACGACAGACTGTGGGTGAGTGAGCGTGAACACAAGAGACTCGGGATGGGAGAGTATGTGTATGACAGACTCAGGAGAAGTAGTTGTAAAAGAGTCATGGGGATGAGAGTAGATGTGCAACACAGTCAGGTTCAGTGTGTATAAGACAGCTTGGGGATGAGTCAGTGTGTGTAAGGCAATATTGTGGGGCATGTGTATTAATCATACTCATTCTCCTGATATTGCACACAGGTTTTTGTTAGTGTGACAAAAGCATTTTCATACAGTTTCATTGAAACTCTTTATAGAGACTATTATGTCTCTTCAGAACCAGTTCCTTATACTATCACATAAAATGCATATTGAATATCAACGTGTTGATTTTATTACCCTTAACTACTATAGTTTCTAAGCCTGTCTGTGTATTAGGGCTTGGAGCGGGGGGGAGGAGCTTCAGTTTTAGGTCGGATACGGCAGGTTGTTTTCAGGCTTGGGGCGGGGGTGATGTTATGGCTCAGGGTGAGGGGTGGGGGGTAGGGGATACTGTTTTAGGATTCAGGGTAGGAAAGTTTTTTTTTCAGAAGAGGTTGGGGGTTGTCGTGTTGGGGGTCTTTACTACGCATATGCATTTAACATACAAGGTTTTACAACATAATTTTTTGTAAAGGCATGCGTAGTAAAGGTTATGTGTGGTAATGGCATTCTTGTAACACACGTGTGGTAACAGCGTGCATTGCAACCGAATGCATAGTTCTGTCATACAACCGAGGTGGGCACTTGGCCTTCAGGATTGATGAGGGCTACGACATTGTGCAGTTTGTGTTTTTTTATTTTCTAATACATGCCAATGATGGGTGTATTGTCAATATATTCATGAATCTTAGTTCTGCAGCTGGCAAGGAAAACTTCAAAGGCTTGGAAATTAAACAACTCCACAACATCCTAAATGAGATAAAGAATTAGCATGTTATTAAACAACTTTTTCAAACCTCATGGCAAAAAAAAAAAAAAAAAAATGATGTCACTGAAGAAGATATTCAGCATGCTGTATTGGAAAAGTTTGACCTTAAAACTGTCCTGAAAATACCCTGGACGCTTGCCGTTTGACTTCTCATGGGACAAAGCCCTGCTACTTTGATGTTCAGGAGTGCCATGATGACTAAGTTATTTAAATGGATCAATAGAAGATCACGCACTGAAGAAGAAACCCATACGAAAGACTTGGATCATAAAAGGAAAACAAATGCCTATGCAGACAAGAAATGACATGTAAAAGACATTGGGGGTGATTCTGACCGCGGGGGACGGCGGTCGCCGCCCGCCAAGCGATTCCCGCCGAAAGACTGCTCCGCGGTCAAAAGACCGCGGCGGTCATTCTGGCTTTCCCACTGGGCTGGCGGGCGACCGCCGAAAGTCCGCCCGCCAGCCCAGCGGGAAACACCCTTCCAACGAGGAAGCCGGCTCAGAATGGAGCCGGCGGAGTGGGAAGGTGCGACGGGTGCAGTTGCACCCGTCGCGAATTTCAGTGTCTGCAAAGCAGACACTGAAATTCTTTGTGGGGCCCTCTTACGGGGGCCCCTGCAGTGCCCATGCCATTGGCATGGGCACTGCAGGGGCCCCCAGGGGCCCCACGACACCCCATACCGCCATCCTGTTCCTGGCGGGTGAACCGCCAGGAACAGGATGGCGGTATGGGCTGTCAGAATCCCCATGGCGGATTCCCATGGGCAGCGGAAAGTCGGCGGTACACCGCCGGCTTTCCGCTTCTGGCCGCGGCTGTACCGCCGCGGTCAGAATGCCCGGCGGAGCACCGCCAGCCTGTTGGCGGTGCTACCGCCGACCTCCGCCATGGAGGTAATTACCGCCAGGGTCAGAATGACCCCCATTGTTTTCACTAGAGGAGATCAAGCGCTTGTCCATCAGTCTAATGCTCCATTCGATGCTGAGCCATTCCATGTCGTAACCAGCAAAGGACACATGGTGACTGCCCAACGTCCCGGTAAGTTCATGATGTGAGATTCTTCGCATTTCCGACATGTAGCTCACCACTCATCAGATTCTGATGTTAACTTAGTGAGGGGGGTACGAGTTATAGTTACCTTAGGGCCCTAGTTATAGTTACTTGAGATAACTCTAACAGGTGAATTTCTATGGATTTGTACGTTTAAAATGAGAGCCTAACTATAACATCCCTGTAACCTTTGCTTTTTAAAGTGTGTGTATATATATATATATATATATTATGTATATATATGTACATTAGCAACACAAAAGGATGATGGACGGAGTGTTGAAACTTTTCAACCACTCACCCCCAGTCACAGATCTATGTTTAATCCATCATTCATTTGCTCACCATGGCACCCCAGTTTAGACCCAGCCATATGCAAATCAGTCTTGACCCTGTTCCACTTGGGAACAGTCCAGCCCGAACTGCCAGGCCAGGTCCTCTCTGGACTGGAAACAAGCATCCTGGGACCGGTTACAGGGTATCACCCTTAATAAGCCAGGTTAGCTTGAATCCAGTGGCACAGTGTAGGAAAGTACCATCTTGCCTGGCATGTTACCCCCATTTTTCACTGTATATATGTTGTTTTAGTTGTATGTGTCACTGGGACCCTGGTAACCCAGGGCCCCAGTGCTCATAAGTGTGCCTGAATGTGTTACCTGTGTAGTGACTAACTGTCTCACTGAGGCTCTGCTAATCAGAACCTCAGTGGTTATGCTCTCTCATTTCTTTCTAAATTGTCACTAACAGGCTAGTGACCAATTTTACCAATTTACATTGGCTTACTGGAACACCCTTATAATTCCCTAGTATATGGTACTGAGGTACCCAGGGTATTGGGGTTCCAGGAGATCCCTATGGGCTGCAGCATTTCTTTTGCCACCCATAGGGAGCTCTGACAATTCTTACACAGGCCTGCCACTGCAGCCTGAGTGAAATAACGTCCACGTTATTTCACAGCCATTTTACACTGCACTTAAGTAACTTATAAGTCACCTATATGTCTAACCTTTACCTGGTAAAGGTTAGGTGCAAAGTTACTTAGTGTGAGGGCACCCTGGCACTAGCCAAGGTGCCCCCACATTGTTCAGAGCCAATTCACTGAACTTTGTGAGTGCGGGGACACCATTACACGCGTGCACTACATATAGGTCACTACCTATATGTAGCTTCACCATGGTAACTCCGAATATGGCCATGTAACATGTCTATGATCATGGAATTGCCCCCTCTATGCCATCCTGGCATTGTTGGTACAATTCCATGATCCCAGTGGTCTGTAGCACAGACCCTGGTACTGCCAGACTGCCCTTCCTGGGGTTTCTCTGCAGCTGCTGCTGCTGCCAACCCCTCAGACAGGCAGCTGCCCTCCTGGGGTCCAGCCAGGCCTGGCCCAGGATGGCAGAACAAAGAACTTCCTCTGAGAGAGGGTGTGACACCCTCTCCCTTTGGAAAATGGTGTGAAGGCAGGGGAGGAGTAGCCTCCCCCAGCCTCTGGAAATGCTTTGTTGGGCACAGATGTGCCCAATTCTGCATAAGCCAGTCTACACCGGTCCAGGGACCCCTTAGCCCCTGCTCTGGTGCGAAACTGGACAAAGGAAAGGGGAGTGACCACTCCCCTGACCTGCACCTCCCCTGGGAGGTGTCCAGAGCTCCTCCAGTGTGCTCCAGACCTCTGCCATCTTGGAAACAGAGGTGCTGCTGGCACACTGGACTGCTCTGAGTGGCCAGTGCCACCAGGTGACGTCAGAGACTCCTTGTGATAGGCTCCTTCAGGTGTTAGTAGCCTTTCCCCTCTCCTAGGTAGCCAAACCCTCTTTTCTGGCTATTTAGGGTCTCTGTCTCTGGGGAAACTTTAGATAACGAATGCATGAGCTCAGCCGAGTTCCTCTGCATCTCCCTCTTCACCTTCTGATAAGGAATCGATCGCTGACCGCTGACCGCGCTGGAAGCCTGCAAACCTGCAACATAGTAGCAAAGACGACTACTGCAACTCTGTAACGCTGATCCTGCCGCCTTCTCGACTGTTTTCCTGCTTGTGCATGCTGTGGGGGTAGTCTGCCTCTTCTCTGCACCAGAAGCTCCGAAGAAATCTCCCATGGGTCGACGGAATCTTCCCCCTGCAACCGCAGGCACCAAAAAGCTGCATTACTGGTCCCTTGGGTCTCCTCTCAGCACGACGAGCAAGGTCCCTCGAATCCAGCGAGGCTGTCCAAGTGACCCCCACAGTCCAGTGACTCTTCAGCCCAAGTTTGGTGGAGGTAAGTCCTTGCCTCACCTCGCTGGGCTGCATTGCTGGGAACCGCGACTTTGCAAGCTACTCCGGCCCCTGTACACTTCCGGCGGAAATCCTTCGTGCACAGCCAAGCCTGGGTCCACGGCACTCTAACCTGCATTGCACGACTTTCTAAGTAGGTCTCCAGCGACGTGGGACTCCTTTGTGCAACTTCGGCAAGCACCGTTTCACGCATCCTCGTAGTGCCTGTTTCTGGCACTTCCCTGGGCGCTACCTGCTTCAGTGAGGGTTCTTTGTCTTGCTCGACGTCCCCTCTCTCTGCAGGTCCAATTTGCGACCTCCTGGTCCCTTCTGGGCCCCAGCAGCGTCCAAAAACGCCAAACGCACGATTTGCGTGTAGCAAGGCTTGTTGGCGTCCATCCGGCGGGAAAACACTTCTGCACGACTCTTCAAGGCGTGGGGGATCCATCCTCCAAAGGGGAAGTCTCTAGCCCTTGTCGTTCCTGCAGTATTCACAGTTCTTCAGCCTAGTAAGAGCTTCTTTGCACCAACCGCTGGCATTTCTTGGGCATCTGCCCATCTCCGAGTTGCTTGTGACTTTTGGACTTGGTCCCCTTGTTCCACAGGTACCCTCAGTCAGGAATCCATCGTTGTTGCATTGCTGATTTGTGTTTTCCTTGCATTTTCCCTCTAACACGACTATTTTGTCCTTAGGGGAACTTTGGTGCACTTTGCACTCACTTTTCAGGGTCTTGGGGAGGGTTATTTTTCTAACTCTCACTATTTTCTAATAGTCCCAGCGACCCTCTACAAGGTCACATAGGTTTGGGGTCCATTCGTGGTTCGCATTCCACTTTTGGAGTATATGGTTTGTGTTGCCCCTATCCCTATGTTTCCCCATTGCATCCTATTGTAACTATACATTGTTTGCACTGTTTTCTAAGACTATACTGCATATTTTTGCTATTGTGTATATATATCTTGTGTATATTTCCTATCCTCTCACTGAGGGTACACTCTAAGATACTTTGGCATATTGTCATAAAAATAAAGTACCTTTATTTTTAGTATAACTGTGTATTGTGTTTTCTTATGATATTGTGCATATGACACTAAGTGGTACTGTAGTAGCTTCACACGTCTCCTAGTTCAGCCTAAGCTGCTCTGCTAAGCTACCATTATCTATCAGCCTAAGCTGCTAGACACCCTATACACTAATAAGGGATAACTGGGCCTGGTGCAAGGTGCAAGTACCCCTTGGTACTCACTACAAGCCAGTCCAGCCTCCTACATTGGTTGTGCAGTGGTGGGATAAGTGCTTTGAGACTACTTACCACTCTTGTCATTGTACTTTTCATAAGAGAAAAATAGACAAAACAAGGTCAGTGTATATACACATAACCAAAAAGTTTTGCATTTCCTCTTTTCACTCTTTTCTAAGTGCTGAAAAGTACTTCTAAACTTTCAAAAAGTTCTTAAAAGTTTAAAAAGTTTTTTCTGTCTTTCCAAAAAGTTCTGAAAACTTTTTTCTCTTTGTCTATCACTTTAACTCTCTCAAAAAAATGTCTGGCACAGGCCAAAATGTTGAACTGTCCAAACTTGCATATGATCACCTTAGCTGGAAAGGAGCAAGGAGTCTCTGCATAGAGAGAGGTTTGAGTGTAGGGAAGAATCCTTCTTTAGAACTGTTAATTAATATGCTTAGAGTACAGGATAAGGCCATAAGTGCCCAATCTGTAGAAAAAGTAGCTAATGGTTCTCAATCTGATCCAGGGACTCCCCCAGGAAAAGGTTCAGGAAAGAAACTTCTCAGCCTGCCCATTACTAGACAGTCTAGCATAGTTGGTACAGAGGTTGAATCACACCATACTAATGGTGTGCTCTCACATTATACTGGTAGCCAAGCTGTTAGGGTGCCCTCTGTAAGGGACAGGTCTCCTTCTGTTCATTCCCATCATACCTCTGTATCTAGAAATGTCCCTCCCACCCACCCTGATGACAGATTGTTAGAAAGGGAGCTCAATAGATTGAGAGTGGAACAAACCAGACTGAAGCTCAAGAAGCAACAGCTGGATTTGGATAGACAGTCTTTAGAAATAGAGAGGGAAAGACAGAAGATGGGTTTAGATACCCATGGTGGCAGCAGCAGTATTCCCCATAGTCATCCTGCAAAAGAGCATGATTCCAGGAATCTGCACAAGATAGTTCCCCCTTATAAGGAGGGGGATGACATTAACAAGTGGTTTGCTGCACTTGAGAGGGCCTGTGCTGTACAGGATGTCCCTCAAAAGCAGTGGGCTGCTATCCTATGGCTATCATTTACTGGAAAAGGTAGGGATAGGCTCCTTACTGTAAAAGAAAATGATGCTAATAATTTCCAAGTTCTTAAGAATGCACTCCTGGATGGTTATGGCTTAACCACTGAACAGTACAGGATAAAGTTCAGAGAGACCAAAAAGGAGTCTTCACAAGACTGGGTTGATTTCATTGACCAGGCAGTGAAGGCCTTGGAGGGGTGGTTACATGGCAGTAAAGTTACTGATTATGACAGCCTGTATAACTTGATCCTGAGAGAGCATATTCTTAATAATTGTGTGTCTGATTTGTTGCACCAGTACTTGGTGGACTCTGATCTGACCTCTCCCCAAGAATTGGGAAAGAAGGCAGACAAATGGGTCAGAACAAGAGTGAACAGAAAAGTTCATACAGGGGGTGACAAAGATGGCAACAAAAAGAAGGATGGTAAGTCTTCTGACAAGGGTGGGGACAAATCTAAAAATGAGTCTTCATCAGGCCCACAAAAACACTCTGGTGGGGGTGGTGGGTCCAAATCTTCCTTTAATCAGAACAAGGAAAAGAAACCATGGTGCTATTTATGTAAAATAAAAGGCCATTGGACAACAGATCCCTGTTGTCCAAAGAAAGGCACCACAGCTCCTACCACTACAACCCCTACTGCTACACCTAGTGTCCCTACTAATAGCAGTGGTGGTGGGAGCAAACCTACTAATAGCCAATCCAAGGGAGTAGCTGGGCTCACTTTTGGTAATTTAGTTGGGGTTGGTCTGATTAGGGAGACCACAGAGGCTACTTTAGTCTCTGAAGGGGCTATTGATTTAGCCACTTTGGTTGCTTGCCCCCATAACTTGGAGAAGTACAAGCAACTAACCCTAATAAATGGTGTTGAGGTCCAGGCCTACAGGGACACAGGTGCCAGTGTCACAATGGTGATTGAGAAACTGGTGCACCCTGAACAACACATACTTGGACACCAGTACCAAGTAACCGATGCTCACAACATAACACAAAGCCACCCCATGGCTGTTGTAAATCTCAACTGGGGGGGGGGTATCTGGTCCAAAGAAAGTTGTGGTAGCTTCAGATTTACCTGTAGACTGTCTATTAGGGAATGATTTGGAGACATCAGCTTGGTCAGATGTGGAGTTGGAGGCCCATGCAGCAATGCTGGGCATCCCAGGGCATATTTTTGCTTTGACAAGGGCTCAGGCCAAAAAGCAAAAAGGACAGGGAAGCTTGGATCCTGGAACAATGGACCAAGTGCTCCCTAAAGCTAGGGTTAGTAGAAGCAAACCACTTCCTACTATCCCTCCCTCTACAGTGGATTCAACTTCTGAGGAAGAAGAATTCCCTCCCTGTGCAGAACCTACACCAGAGGAGCTGGAAGCAGACACTGCTGAGCTTTTGGGTGAAGGGGGGCCTGCCAGAGAGGAGCTGAGTGTGGCACAGCAAACCTGTCCCACATTAGAGGGTCTCAGACAGCAAGCTGTCAAACAGGCTAATGGGGATGTCAGTGACTCTCACAGAGTTTACTGGGAGGACAACCTCTTGTACACTGAGCATAGGGATCCTAAACCTGGAGCTGCCAGGAGATTAGTGATTCCTCAGGAGTACAGAAAGTTCCTCCTAACACTGGCACATGACATTCCCTTAGCTGGGCACCTGGGTCAAATGAAAACTTGGGACAGATTGGTACCATTGTTTCATTGGCCTAGGATGTCTGAGGACACAAAAATTTTTTGTAAGTCCTGTGAAACCTGTCAAGCCAGTGGCAAGACAGGTGGCACTCCAAAGGCACCCCTTATCCCACTGCCTGTGGTTGGGGTTCCCTTTGAAAGGGTAGGGGTTGACATAGTTGGCCCCCTTGACCCTCCTACTGCTTCAGGCAATAGGTTTATCTTGGTGGTAGTGGACCATGCCACAAGATATCCTGAAGCTATTCCTTTAAGGACCACTACAGCTCCTGCAGTGGCAAAGGCCCTCCTGGGAATATTTTCCAGGGTGGGCTTCCCAAAGGAAGTAGTATCAGACAGAGGAAGCAATTTCATGTCTGCATACTTAAAGGCCATGTGGAAGGAGTGTGGTGTAACTTACAAGTTCACAACACCCTATCATCCACAAACAAATGGACTGGTGGAGAGATTTAATAAAACTCTCAAAGGCATGATTATGGGACTCCCTGAAAAACTCCGCAGGAGATGGGATATCCTTCTACCATGCCTCCTTTTTGCCTACAGGGAGGTACCCCAGAAAGGAGTGGGCTTCAGCCCCTTTGAACTTCTTTTTGGACACCCTGTTAGGGGTCCACTCACACTTGTAAAGGAGGGTTGGGAACAACCTTTAAAAGCTCCTAAGCAGGATATTGTGGATTATGTACTTGGCCTCAGATCAAGGATGGCTGAGTACATGAAAAAGGCCAGTAAAAACCTTCAGGCCAGCCAAGAGCTCCAGAAGCAATGGCATGATCAGAAGGCTGTTTTGGTTCAGTACCAACCAGGGCAGAAAGTGTGGGTCTTGGAGCCTGTGGCCCCAAGAGCACTCCAAGATAAATGGAGTGGACCCCACACAATTGTTGAAAAGAAGGGTGAAGTCACCTACTTGGTTGACTTAGGCACTGCCAGGAGTCCCCTTAGGGTGTTCCATGTCAACCGCCTGAAACCCTACTATGACAGGGCTGATCTCACCCTGCTCATGGCAACAGATGAGGGACAGGAAGAAGACAGTGATCCTCTACCTGATCTCTTCTCTTCCACAGAACAAGATGCTCTTGTGGAAGGTGTAGTTTTGGCTGATTGTCTTACTGCTGAGCAGAAAGATAATTGCATAAATCTCCTAGGACAATTTTCAGAACTCTTCTCTACTGTGCCAGGCACCACTTCTTGGTGTGAGCACACTATAGACACTGGAGACAGTTTACCTGTCAAAAGTAAGATCTATAGGCAGCCTGACCATGTCAGGGACTGCATAAAGCAAGAAGTTCAGAAAATGTTGGAACTAGGAGTGGTTGAGCACTCTGACAGTCCATGGGCTTCTCCTGTGGTACTGGTACCAAAACCCAATTCTAAAGATGGAAAGAAAGAAATGAGGTTTTGTGTAGACTATAGAGGTCTCAACTTGGTAACCAAAACTGATGCTCACCCTATACCCAGGGCAGATGAGCTTATAGATACACTGGCATCTGCCAAGTATCTAAGCACTTTTGATTTGACTGCAGGGTATTGGCAGATCAAATTGTCAGAAGATGCTAAACCTAAGACTGCATTTTCTACCATTGGAGGACATTACCAGTTTACTGTAATGCCTTTTGGTTTGAAAAATGCACCTGCCACTTTTCAGAGGTTGGTGAACACAGTCCTGCAAGGGCTGGAAGCTTTCAGTGCAGCATATTTGGATGATATAGCTGTCTTTAGCTCCAGCTGGGATGATCACCTGGTCCACCTTTGGAAAGTTTTGGAGGCTCTGCAAAAGGCAGGCCTCACTATCAAGGCTTCAAAGTGCCAGATAGGGCAGGGTAAGGTGGTTTATCTGGGACACCTTGTTGGTGGGGAACAGATTGCACCACTTCAGGGGAAAATCCAAACTATTATTGATTGGGTTACCCCTACCACTCAGACTCAGGTGAGAGCCTTCCTAGGCCTCACTGGGTATTACAGGAGGTTCATTAAGAACTATGGCTCCATTGCAGCCCCTCTTAATGACCTCACATCCAAGAAAATGCCTAAAAAGGTATTATGGACAGCAAACTGTCAGAAAGCTTTTGAGGAGCTGAAGCAGGCCATGTGCTCTGCACCTGTCCTGAAAAGCCCTTGTTACTCTAAAAAATTCTATGTCCAAACTGATGCATCTGAATTAGGAGTAGGGGCCGTCCTATCACAACTTAATTCTGAGGGCCAGGATCAACCTGTTGCTTTTATTAGTAGAAGGTTGACCCCTAGAGAAAAACGTTGGTCTGCCATAGAGAGGGAGGCCTTTGCTGTGGTCTGGGCTCTGAAGAAGTTGAGGCCATACCTGTTTGGCACTCACTTCATTGTTCAGACAGACCACAAACCTCTACTTTGGCTAAAACAAATGAAAGGTGAAAATCCTAAATTGTTGAGGTGGTCCATTTCCCTACAGGGAATGGACTATACAGTGGAACATAGACCTGGGAGTAGCCACTCCAATGCAGATGGACTCTCCAGATATTTCCACTTAGACAATGAAGACTCATCAGGTAATGGCTAGTCTTATTGTCCTTCGTTTGGGGGGGGGGGTTGTGTAGGAAAGTACCATCTTGCCTGGCATGTTACCCCCATTTTTCACTGTATATATGTTGTTTTAGTTGTATGTGTCACTGGGACCCTGGTAACCCAGGGCCCCAGTGCTCATAAGTGTGCCTGAATGTGTTACCTGTGTAGTGACTAACTGTCTCACTGAGGCTCTGCTAATCAGAACCTCAGTGGTTATGCTCTCTCATTTCTTTCTAAATTGTCACTAACAGGCTAGTGACCAATTTTACCAATTTACATTGGCTTACTGGAACACCCTTATAATTCCCTAGTATATGGTACTGAGGTACCCAGGGTATTGGGGTTCCAGGAGATCCCTATGGGCTGCAGCATTTCTTTTGCCACCCATAGGGAGCTCTGACAATTCTTACACAGGCCTGCCACTGCAGCCTGAGTGAAATAACGTCCACGTTATTTCACAGCCATTTTACACTGCACTTAAGTAACTTATAAGTCACCTATATGTCTAACCTTTACCTGGTAAAGGTTAGGTGCAAAGTTACTTAGTGTGAGGGCACCCTGGCACTAGCCAAGGTGCCCCCACATTGTTCAGAGCCAATTCACTGAACTTTGTGAGTGCGGGGACACCATTACACGCGTGCACTACATATAGGTCACTACCTATATGTAGCTTCACCATGGTAACTCCGAATATGGCCATGTAACATGTCTATGATCATGGAATTGCCCCCTCTATGCCATCCTGGCATTGTTGGTACAATTCCATGATCCCAGTGGTCTGTAGCACAGACCCTGGTACTGCCAGACTGCCCTTCCTGGGGTTTCTCTGCAGCTGCTGCTGCTGCCAACCCCTCAGACAGGCAGCTGCCCTCCTGGGGTCCAGCCAGGCCTGGCCCAGGATGGCAGAACAAAGAACTTCCTCTGAGAGAGGGTGTGACACCCTCTCCCTTTGGAAAATGGTGTGAAGGCAGGGGAGGAGTAGCCTCCCCCAGCCTCTGGAAATGCTTTGTTGGGCACAGATGTGCCCAATTCTGCATAAGCCAGTCTACACCGGTTCAGGGACCCCTTAGCCCCTGCTCTGGCGCGAAACTGGACAAAGGAAAGGGGAGTGACCACTCCCCTGACCTGCACCTCCCCTGGGAGGTGTCCAGAGCTCCTCCAGTGTGCTCCAGACCTCTGCCATCTTGGAAACAGAGGTGCTGCTGGCACACTGGACTGCTCTGAGTGGCCAGTGCCACCAGGTGACGTCAGAGACTCCTTGTGATAGGCTCCTTCAGGTGTTAGTAGCCTTTCCTCTCTCCTAGGTAGCCAAACCCTCTTTTCTGGCTATTTAGGGTCTCTGTCTCTGGGGAAACTTTAGATAACGAATGCATGAGCTCAGCCGAGTTCCTCTGCATCTCCCTCTTCACCTTCTGATAAGGAATCGACCGCTGACCGCGCTGGAAGCCTGCAAACCTGCAACATAGTAGCAAAGACGACTACTGCAACTCTGTAACGCTGATCCTGCCGCCTTCTCGACTGTTTTCCTGCTTGTGCATGCTGTGGGGGTAGTCTGCCTCCTCTCTGCACCAGAAGCTCCGAAGAAATCTCCCGTGGGTCGACGGAATCTTCCCCCTGCAACCGCAGGCACCAAAAAGCTGCATTACCGGTCCCTTGGGTCTCCTCTCAGCACGACGAGCGAGGTCCCTCGAATCCAGCGATGCTGTCCAAGTGACCCCCACAGTCCAGTGACTCTTCAGCCCAAGTTTGGTGGAGGTAAGTCCTTGCCTCACCTCGCTGGGCTGCATTGCTGGGAACCGCGACTTTGCAAGCTACTCCGGCCCCTGTGCACTTCCAGCGGAAATCCTTCGTGCACAGCCAAGCCTGGGTCCACGGCACTCTAACCTGCATTGCACGACTTTCTAAGTTGGTCTCCGGCGACGTGGGACTCCTTTGTGCAACTTCGGCGAGCACCGTTTCACGCATCCTTGTAGTGCCTGTTTCTGGCACTTCTCTGGGCGCTACCTGCTTCAGTGAGGGCTCTTTGTCTTGCTCGACGTCCCCTCTCTCTGCAGGTCTAATTTGCGACCTCCTGGTCCCTCCTGATCCCCAGCAGCGTCCAAAAACGCCAAACGCACGATTTGCGTGTAGCAAGGCTTGTTGGCGTCCATCCGGCGGGAAAACACTTCTGCACGACTCTCCAAGGCGTGGGGGATCCATCCTCCAAAGGGGAAGTCTCTAGCCCTTGTCGTTCCTGCAGTATTCACAGTTCTTCAGCCTAGTAAGAGCTTCTTTGCACCAACCGCTGGCATTTCTTGGGCATCTGCCCATCTCCGAGTTGCTTGTGACTTTTGGACTTGGTCCCCTTGTTCCACAGGTACCCTCAGTCAGGAATCCATCGTTGTTGCATTGCTGATTTGTGTTTTCCTTGCATTTTCCCTCTAACACGACTATTTTGTCCTTAGGGGAACTTTGGTGCACTTTGCACTCACTTTTCAGGGTCTTGGGGAGGGTTATTTTTCTAACTCTCACTATTTTCTAATAGTCCCAGCGACCCTCTACAAGGTCACATAGGTTTGGGGTCCATTCGTGGTTCGCATTCCACTTTTGGAGTATATGGTTTGTGTTGCCCCTATCCCTATGTTTCCCCATTGCATCCTATTGTAACTATACATTGTTTGCACTGTTTTCTAAGACTATACTGCATATTTTTGCTATTGTGTATATATATCTTGTGTATATTTCCTATCCTCTCACTGAGGGTACACTCTAAGATACTTTGGCATATTGTCATAAAAATAAAGTACCTTTATTTTTAGTATAACTGTGTATTGTGTTTTCTTATGATATTGTGCATATGACACTAAGTGGTACTGTAGTAGCTTCACACGTCTCCTAGTTCAGCCTAAGCTGCTCTGCTAAGCTACCATTATCTATCAGCCTAAGCTGCTAGACACCCTATACACTAATAAGGGATAACTGGGCCTGGTGCAAGGTGCAAGTACCCCTTGGTACTCACTACAAGCCAGTCCAGCCTCCTACACACAGTGAGCAAGGGACCCACGTCTGGGTATACCCTTCCCACTTAGGGCCACTTTAGCAACACAAAAGGATGATGGACGGAGTGTTAAAACTTCTCAACCACTCACCCCCAGTCATAGATCTGGGTTTAATCCATCGTTCTTTTGCTCAGCATGCCACCCCAGTTTCGACCCAGCCATATGCAAATCAGTCTTGCCCCTGTTCCACTTGGGAACAGTCTAGCCCGAACTGCCAGGCCAGGTCCTCCTTAGACTGGAAACAAGCATCCTGGGACCAGTGTCAGGGTATCACCCTTCATCAGCCAGGCTAGCTTGAATCCAGTGGCACAGTGAGCAAGGGGCCGGCATCTGGGCATATCCTTCCCACTTAGGGCAACCTTAGCAACACAAAAGAATGATGGACGGAGTGTTGAAACCTTTCAACCACTCACCCCCAGCCACAGATCTGGGTTTAATCCATTGTTCTTTTGCTCACCATGCCACCTCAGTTTGGACCCAGCCATATGCAAATCAGTCTTGACCCTGTTCCACTTGGGAACAGTCCAGCCTGAACTGCCAGGCCAGGTCCTCCCTGGACCGGAAACAAGCATCCTAGGACCTATATATATGTGCAACTAACAAACGTGCACCAGCAAGCTCAGAATCATTAAAGCATAGTCCTTGTCCATTGTAGAGCCACTGCTGGCTGAGTCGCAAAAAACAAGTGAAACAATTGACAAATATAGAAAAAGGGTCAGGGTATGAATAACCTGACCCCTAGACCTGGTGCTGGGGTGCCCCAGGGATCCTGCCTAAGCAACAAAACAAAAAAAATTCACAGCAAAATATGCGAAGGATCTACAAATCTCAGTGAAATTCCTGTGCTTGTTTACAGCTAAGACCCCAGGTGAGCCAGGTCACAGGAGCATGCTGAAAGTATACAAAGTTTGGAGGGGTGCAAAGCTGCCCCCTCCTTTGGCTATTAATAGCCCCAGGGACCACCATCTCCCCCAGGGCTTTATTTGCAAAAAGGAGAGGGGGGGCTGTGCAGACCACTCACCTCAGGCTCATTAGAACCCTAAATTTTAAAATGGAGGGCAGCTGAATTGACCATGTCCTGCGGCTCTCAAGATGCCGGAGACCACCACCTCCCCCGGACTTAATTCAAAATTTGGGGGGGGCTGCGTGGAAGCCCATTCTAAGGCTTTCAAGAACCCTGGAGACCACTACCTTCTCAGGGAAAAAACATGCATTTTAAAAGGAGAGGGGCTGCATGGCCCCCCTCCTGGAACCATTAAGGACCCTGGAGACCATTACCCGCCCACCCTGTCCTAGGCCACCTCCTTATCTCCTGAGGTGCCCACCCTCGGGAGATAGCAGTTTGCTTTTGCTTGGATGGAGTTTTGAAAGCTCTCATCAAGCGAGAGAAAACTGTTAGAAAGCTCACAGCAAGAGAACTTCTCCTGCTCGCTGGGAGTGGACTTTTCAACAGATATAAGGATTGCTCCCTCACAGAGGCAGCAGCATTTTTAGCAGCTCCCTCCATGTGCGAAGAATGCTTACTTCTGCTGGAGGTGGGAAGCCGGCAGTGCCCTCAGGGGCCTTGAGGCCATATGTGTGTGGTACGGGGATTGGGTGCCACAGGGTGGTTAGTAGCAGGGCCTGGCTGCAGGTCAGGCCCTGCAGCCAACCCCTTGCTGCACAAGGCTCAAGGGTGTGTGTGGCATTGGATTAGAGATCTATGGAGGTTGACTGCAGGCCCTGTGGCTAACCCCCACTGTGCATGACCAATGGCTGTGCCCTGCATGGGGATGGATGCATGCAGGGGGTGTGACTGCACATAGTGGGATGGCTGCAAGGCCTTGTGACAGGCCAGACTCTACAGCCAAACCCTGCCACACACAGCCTTCTGCCATGTGCATCTTGGGGCTAGATTAATCCGGAGGGGTACACAGCATGGCCTGGCCACAAGCCACACCCTGCAGCCAACCCTGACTCCATTGAAAGAACCTTGGAAATTCACTGAAAAAAACAAAGGTTAGAGGGACGTTATAGTTAGGTTCTGAATTCCACACACTAAACCATAGAAATTCAGCTGTTAAATTTGGAGTTATTTCAAGTAACTATAAATTGTGCCCCAAGATAAGTATAACTTGCGCTTTTGCCATGCACAGCTAATTATGCCACAAATTACATCATTCATGACATCTTCTATGACATCATTTAAATTATCACTGCAACATTTGCAATAAATTTACTGATGGGAAAACTGTGCCTGGCGGGGACACGATTTATGGTTATTTTAGGGCACGAGTTATAGCTACTTGAAATACCTATAACAGCTTAATTTCAATGGTTTTGCCCGTGGAAATTCAGAACCTAAGCATAATGTCCCTCTATTGTTTAGTTTTTTAAGTGAATACATATTTATATATATATTTGTTACATTCCATAATGACCAGTTGCGAGTGCGCTTTTATTGAGGACAACTCTCTCTTGTATAAGTTTAACAGCCTGTCCAGCCATAAAGGCAGCACCACTGCATAAAGGAGCAGTTCTATATGCAACTGTATGGATGGTCACTTTCAGAGCAGCAGGCTGGAACACTGGCAGCAAGAATGATTTTCTTACTCTGAATTTGCCCACTGGGGTAATAAACTGTGTTTTATTATTTTGTTTGGCTTCAGCAACCCACTTGGGATATAATTGTAAATGTGCAGGACTACCTTTACCAGGATGCACTTTCCAGGTCACTTGAGGTCCACTGGGACAAAACTGGTATTCAACTGATATCAGGTGTCTGCAATTAAATCTGCTGAGCAGCCAGGCAGTTGGCTTTTGAAAAAGGAAGGAAATGTTTGTTCTCTGCTGATGAAGGGATTAACCCAGAAACATGTGTCCAGAGATGTTTGTAAATACAAGGCCTGAAATAATGAAAATGCCAAAGAATTCTCTGTAAGTTGCTGACTTTGTTACATTCCATAATGATATATATATATATAGATATAGATATATGAATCACAAAAGGGAAAGAAGCGGTTTCACAATCTGATCAGGATTTCCACACAAATTTTTGTTTACATTTGATAATGCCCCTTTGTGCAGAAAAATGGGAACAGATGGCCGGTGCGTTTCGACGTTTACACCTTCTACTGGACCATATGGGCCGTGCCTGAACAGCATCTGCTGGACATGGCCCCTCTTAGGGGATTTCCTAGAAACGTTTTGCTTTTTCCTCCCAGTTTTTTGCTGACTTTTTGTGCTTGGCCTTAGGAATCTGGGCACTTTCCGACTGTACTGCAGGGGGAACTGCACATGCCCTTCCTTCTCATGCCAGGAAGAAGTGCTTACCTTATTGATTCAGGTGCAGTGCCAGGAGTGCCCTGTAAAAACGTACACCACATACCTGGGAGGGGTACGGCCCTGGCCACTAGTGGGACATTGCACTGAGTGTGCCCCCCAGCAGAGTAGCCTGACCAACATTTATTAAGCCTCATACTGCAGGCCTGTGGAGGGGCAGGTGCACCTATGCTCAGGGTGGCATCTTCCCGACTAAGGCCAGCTCTCAGTAGGCTGTCTGCTACACCTACAGCACCCCCTGGAGGGGGGAGCAAGTGGTAGGCAGAAGGTAGGGCAGGGATGCAAGGGTGTCCCATGCCCTGGTAGGGGAGAACCCTCATGTGGGTTTCCATACTGAGGAGATTGTCTCTTCCTTGGGGTTCTGCTTATATTCTCTGAGTGGCCTTAGGGCCCTGGTCTCTTTCCCACTGTAAGTACAGTATGAAAGTGGGAGCATGCTCCCCGTACAAATGTTAGGAAAGGGCCCCCAGCAGTAAGTGCACACTTACACATCGGTGTTTTGTGTATATACTGAGCCTAGCATGGCCTACCTGTATGCGTGCAGTTGTACATTGGTGTTTTTATGCATATACAGAACCTGGCAAGGCTTGACAATATATGCAAACTTGTGCATTGGTATTTTCATGTATATACTGAGCCTAGCATGCACACTTGCACATTGGTGTTTTTATGTATATACTCAGTCTGGCATGGCTTGCTTATATGTGCAAACTTGCACATCAGTGTTTTCATATAAATACCGAGCCTGTCTTGGCTTGCCTATATGTGCACACTTGCACATTGGTGTTTTCATGTATTTACTGAGCATAGCATGGCTTGTCAGTATGCTCACACTTGCATATTAGTGTTTTCATTTGTATACTGAGCCTGGCACAACTTGCCTATTATGTGCACACTTACTCATTAGGGATTGTATATATGTACTGAGCGTAACACAGTAGGCCTCTATGGGCTGACGTTCACCCTTGGAATGTTCTCAAAGCTTGTGCACATGGAGTGAACAATGCCCATGTATGTTTTCACTGCCATTGAGAGCTGCTAGTTTCATAAGCTTATAATGAATCTTAGCTGCAATAGTTGAGTGCAGTGGAGAAGCCTCATCATCTTTACTAGCATTAGATTCCCAAAGTCAAACCTTTTCCAATAGTAAAGGTAGTTTTGTCAGTAATACCTTGGAAAATGGACTTCTAGAAAGTGGGCATTTGTATGTTCTAAAATTAGTTTGTGTGCCTTTTCAATTCATGCTTTATTTCACTGGGGGCTAGGAGAAAACACATCTGGGCCATCTACTGTGCCATCTGGAGGTTGGACCCCTCCTACACATCTACATCATCTGCTGGATTCCAACTGGTATCAGCGGTGTGAACATTGAACTAAGTATTAGACCTGGAGATCAGATCTGCCTGGTTCAGGATCTGCAAAGGACAGCCCGCAGGCAAGGAGTGTGGCCGTTCATCGTGGGGCCACATCATGCATAAGTGTTTGGTTGGTAGTGAACAGATTACTGGTTGAGGGACTCCTTGTGGCTCACTGTTGTTGAGTGTGTCATATTTCTCATTCCAGGAAGGCGATGCATTGCTAACTTTTCATGTGCAGAAGGATTGTCGGGTACAACTCAAGTCATCCCGCATCAGATGCTGTGCCTCATTACAGGGAAGTATAGCAGTGGTAACTCAGGAGGCTCTTCATTGATAACTTGTCATGTGTAAGCAGTATTGTCTGGTGTGACTCAAGTCATTGTGCACCAGATCCTGGGCCTCATCCGGGGAGGCCATGCATTGAGCACTTTGTGTCTGTATTCAGAAGTCTCTGGTGAGACTCAGGTTACTGCACACCGGACCTTGTGCTCATACCAGGAGGACACAAAATTTGGTAAACTCTTCGCATGCAACTGGGACGCCATGGGTAGTCCAAATCATTGTGCCCCAGATGTGGTGCCTCCCATCCTAGGAGGTGCTGAATTGGTAAATATCTGTGAAGTAGAGTGTCTGGCTTGGCTGGGTACCCCCTGTGAGCAGTGTGTTGCAGAACACGATCCACACCAGAAGGCTGATTTGGAGACCCCTGAGTGAACTTCCCGAGTAGGAACCAAGCCTCCAAAGTGCTTATGTATATAGTTTGTTCATTTGCAAAACAGCTGAACTATCCTTTGGTATTACTTGTTTTTCATGAGATACACCTAATGTTCGCCTAGCCTATGATGGAAATTCTATTGTGGATTCTCATTTAATACATGGCTCGCTCCTAGTGATATAAATAGCCTATATCCTGAAATTTCTATACAGGTTGATATCAATCGGAAAAATATTTTTGCACAATAATAATTACAGATTCATTTCAAGGCAGCAAAAAATAAGGTGTTTCTGTTTATATCACTTAAATTATCCATGTCATGACCTTATGGGTAAACAGTTATAAGTTCATGCTTCATGCTCATGTTTCATATCTAAGGCTTGTATAAGTTGTCAAGAAATTAGAGTTATTGTAGAGTCCTTGTACTTAATAAAGTGCATTCTGCTTTGTGAAATGTATCCGGTAGAAATATGCATATATGAGCTGCCAAATAATTCAAGTTTTATAAAGTGCTCATGCTTGATAAAGTGCATTCTGTTTTATGACATGTGTCTGTTACATATATGCATATATAAGCTGCCAAAGAAATGAAGTTATTATAAAGTTCTTGTGCTTGATAAAGCACATTTTGCTTCATAACATGTATTTGGTGCAAATTTATATAAGTAAGGCACAAAGCTGCTTAAACTTATGTAATGATTGTCCCAATATCTTCCAGTAGAGAGCAATTATTGATAATTTCTTCCTGACATGATCATATTATACCTACAACTAACATCAAATTGCCTCAAAGATGAACATGCAACTCTGCGTTCAAATTGTGTCCTAAAGGGACTTCAGTTCCCATTGAGACTATTTGTCTGAACTCTATCCTCCTTAGAGTCAGTTCTCAATGGCCACCTCTTTCTCCTGGTTTGATGTGTCTAATTCCATAATATAATAATTCTTTTACATTTCCCTCATACTTTTCCCAAAAATGTTTTGATATTGGATAAGAGAAGTCTTTATTTTCTAATTTCTCGCTGATGTTTCAACACTCTCAATTTCAGTTTGTTTGTAGTACTTCCCACATAGCGTTTCCTGCACTTGCATTCTAGTATGTAGATATGTTCTCTAATTTTCTGTTCTGTTCCATTATATATCCGGTATGTTGTTTTGTTTTTACCATGTTCACATGCCTTGCATGTTGTGCATTTCCATAAACCAGGTTGGTTTAATCAGTTCTTGTTTGGTACTTTGACTGCAGGAATGTGACTCTGTACTAGTATGACTCCTAGTGATGTAACTTATCAATATGTTATTTGAGAATGTTCTGGGAGAATTATTTTTAGTCTTTCATTTAGGAATAAAATTTTCCAATTGTGATGAAATATACTTTTTAATTCTTGATATTCAGAATTGTAGACCATGATCATTCGGGTGCCATTCTCCTCTGTAATTCCTTTTCTCCAGGGTATTAATAATTCCTCTCTGTTCCTTTTTCTGGTTCTCGTTCTCTGGAATTTTGGAGGACTTCCTCAATTCAAATCTCTCAAACATCTGTTGTGCATGTATTTCAAAGTCTAAGCTCTCGGAGCAGTTTCCTAACATCTCTCCAAATGGTACACTCCATTTAAGTGTTTTAGGATGTCCACTGTTGGAATGCAAATTACTATTGCTTGCAGTTGCTTTCTAAAGGATTCTACTGCATACCTTCATGTCACTGATGTAGGCTTAATTGGACTGATGGTGTGCATGAATTAGAGGTTATATGTATTCCAATTTAGGGATAAAACAATTCTCTCTCTCAATGGTGATCACCCAAATTAGAAAAAAAAATCAATAAATCTTGTCCATAATCTCACATTTTCAATGCATCCTGATTCTCACCTTTACAGACTGTTCCTGCTTCCCAATATCCCATTAGTAAATACACATATGTTGGGGTAAAAAATGTTCTCATAGGTGTCACCTGTTTCTTAAGGTGATATGCTCCATCAAATATGAAGGTAGTTTTCTCTCCATGGGATGCCCTGGATCTTATTCAGGAACTCCATGGAATGTCTTAGATAGGAGGGCAGTGCTGTCACATGTTGAAACAGAAATATATCAATAAACCTTGATGTGTTTCAAAGCAGAAATCCTTTGATCTCACAATTGGTGAGCCCAGTAGAATTTCTAGGTTTTTAAGTACGTTTGGCAGGAAGTAGATACAAAAGGATAATCTGTTTTTAAGTACTTATACTCTTCAAGACCGATTAAATCCAGACCACAATTTTTTTAATTTGTCATGATACTCTACTTTTTCAGTGGGTTTTCATTAAGTTTCTTAAACTGTTGTTTATTCTTCAGTTGTTTTTCTGCCTCTGGCATGTACTTAATTTGGTCTTGAATTACCACGTTACCTTCCTTATCCAAAGGTTTAATTATGAATTGTTGGACTTCTCTTAAATCTCCCAAGGCCTTTCTTTCTACATTCGTCAGAGTCTGTTTCTATTTTTTTTAACTTTTTTATGGGCTAGATGGTCTCCTCTCTATTTCTTCAAATAAGTAAAAAAAATTCTCTTTAGGCATTTGTGGGCAAAAGTGTGATTGGATTTGCAGCCACTTTTTCCTGATTTTCACATTTCCATTCCCAGGTTTTAGCACAATTTATGTCATATGTATTACATGGGGTTTTTCTCTCTCTCTAACCCCTTTGATTCATTCGCCAATTCTATTAATGATCTCACATCAGATAGATCTCATATTATTATTGTGGAGTCCTCTATATTTGCACCTGCTGTATTTTGGAATGTTTTGGTATGTGTTCAGTGATGTCACTTGAAATGTCATTGGTGATGTTATAAATTATGTCATAGAACATGTAATGAGTGATGTCATATGTGAGGTAATAAGTAGTGCATGGTGGTGGCGGAAGTTACAGTTAACTCTGCCAACTATTAATAGTGAATTTTTGTTTTTTTAAAGTTCAAAACATTAATGTTGTCACTGACAAATTCACCTATTTAAACTTTGTTTTTTCAGTTTAAAATATAAATAAATAAAGGCAGATCTTTTATTACACCTAACTACAACATTACTTTAAGCCTTCAGCCGTGCACGTCGGTGAACTGGCCAGGCACTGCATCCAACCTCTCACATGCATCCATAAGGCCCTGGTGACCTCATCCCCAAGGGCCATGCAAATAAGTTAAAAGGGGATAGTGGCCACATGTTCCCCTTCCCTGAACCTCTTTAGGCTCTGGAGACCCTATCCCCAAGACCATAAATATATCTTAAAAGGGGAGGAGGCCATGCAGCCCCCTTCCAGGAGCCTTGTAGGGCCCTGAGAACCCCATCCCCCAGAGCCATTCCTAAAAATAAAGGGGAGTGGGACACTGGGGCTTCACCCTAACTTCTATGGCCTCTTACTTAAACAAAGAGGAGGAGGCTCCTCTAGATGTGTTGTTAGGCCCTGAGGAGCCCATCCCCCAATGCTCTGCATCCCCCGGGGACCAGTTTATTTTTAGGGCGAGGAGGGGAGGAGGCGAGATGGGCATGCCCCTCATCTAGGCTGATATCATCCCCGGGAATCCTATCAACCTACATTGACCAGCATGAGGCCCCCTCCCTGGGCCAATATTTGTTACCTAGGGACCCCCATCTCCCAGGCCCAGTATTTGTTTTAGGAGAATGGGTAAAATAACCCCTCCCTCAGCCGATTGTGGCCCTGGAGACCCCATCCCCTGGGGCCCTCCAACTTAAAGGTAGGTGCCCTAGTGACCACCCAAGGCATCCACCATTCTCACATTGGGGGCCATGGGGAATCCCCAAAGCCCCTGCGGCCTCAGCTGGCTCCCCTTTAGAGCAGAATCTGGAATTGCTCCTGCCAGCAGAGAGCATCTCCTAACGCTACCTGCTCCAGGCAGAAACAATATTTTGATCTGTTTCCCTGCCCGCTTCAGTGTAGTCAGGAAGACAGTTCAAAAGTCTGTTCTCAGTGGCCGGGAGCATTTTCAACGCTCCTGCTCACTAGGAGCAGACCTGGTGTTTGCTCCCGCTTTGCACAAGTTGTGAAAATGCTCCTGCCAAACAAGATCAAACACAGGTATCTCTGCCTAATCACTGTGGACAGCAACACGGCTATGTCCTGGGGGTAGGGTCCCCGAGACATAGCATCTAAACCTGCTCCAGGGTTGGGGTCCCCATGTCCATTAATGGCTTGGACAGGGGGACCGTGCAGTGCCCCTCCCTATTTTACATTTCATCCTAGCGGTCGGGCTCCGCTGAGTCTTTTGAAGCATCCATAGCCCACCTGTGAAGATTTAGATGGGAAGTGAGCATGTCAGCTCCTGTGCTGGCAAAAAACAATGTCAGCCGAGTGGGGAGCAAACCGGGCATTTCGGGAGTGGGTTTCCTTTGCTGCTCCAATGTTATAGGCAGCTGGGGGGTCCCTGTGTGGGACCAGGGATTCCTAGCAAAAAATAAAAATAAAAGTAAACAAATCTGGCATTCAGGATTTCAAAAAGTAAAAAAAAGTAACAGGACGAGGAAAATACAAGGTTCAACCTCAACACACAGAAGAAGATGAGCTAACAAAATATTCACCCTTCAAGCCTGAAGCACCCCATATTGCACTCCAGGGCTTCATTTGTATACACTTTTCTTCCATGTGGTGCCTCAAGGTGAGCCAGAAGCACTAACAATGTAAATTGTAAGTGCTGTAGGGGCTGCAAAGTGTGTCAGAATTAACTTAGGTAGTTAACCCTAGGTCTCCTAGATCATAGAGTGCGTGGCCTGGAGAGACTTTTCAGTATTTTATTTAAGTTTCACAGAACAGGGGGTTGATGCTCTTCTGGTCTGGAGTAATGGGATCTCTAGTGGCTGGTTTTTATGGCTGCATAATGTGGTCTGAAATGGTATAAGACAAGACTCTACCACATGTTTATATTATATTAATTAAAAATGCTTTATTGAAAAACTATTTATTAACAGTAATGATCGCATTTAAACATGGTTACTGATTCCATTGATATGATGATTCTATTCACATGTGGTTATTGTTCTTTTGATGAGGTGACACCTTAAGAAAGCTAACAGATTTGCCTTATGTTTTGATATTTTGACCCCTTGGCAAAGCTAATAGGCTTGCCTTATTTTATGATGTGGTGACCCCTTGACAAAGTCAATAGGCCTGCTCTATTTAAGATGACACTCCTTTATATTCTGATGTTGCATCTAGTATAGGTGGGGGTATCATGATTGTGAGGGTCAGGAGGACCCACTAGACGTCAAATGTGATTTCAGAATGTCACTAAAGGTATTTTCACCTACGTGATGTACATATTTGTAACTTAGTGAACAGTATTTAGTAGTGTGTGTGTAATAAATGTACTTGTCCATACTCAAAGAAAAAGCACTGACTGGACTGTTCGTGCTCATCAGTTGGTCCAGCCTGGTTCCAGTGGCAAAGTGAGCAAGAGGCCCATGTCTGGGGAAAGCCTTTTATGTATATACTGAAGCCCTCATTAGGAGTTTGGCGGGTAAAAAGGGCCGTCCGCCAAACTCCGCAGGTCAGGAGACCACCAGTGCGGTCTCCTTCCCACTGGCCTTATTATGAGTTTCCAGCTGGGCCAGTGGTAAATGCACAACAACAGTGATTCCGGCTCATTATACGGCCGGTGGCAATGCTGTTGTGCTTCGGGTGCACGAGCACCCGTCGCGCAAATCACTGTCTGCAGAGCAGACAGTGATTTGCGAAACGGGGCTGGCCTGGGGGGCCCCACACTGCCCATGCCAAGTGCACACCAGCAGAGAGAGGGGTTGTAATCCCCAGAGCAGCGCTGCTTGCAGTGCTGCCCTGGAAGATTGGGACCGGTGGCACTGCCAGGCCGTGAGGCGGGCGAAAAGTTGGCAGTGCCAGCAGTTCGACTGTGGCACTTTTGACAAGTCATAATGTCGCGGTCGGACTGCTACTTTGGCGGTGGTCTGACCGGGACTGTGACCATGGCAGTCTGGTGGCTGCCAGGGTCATAATGAGGCCCTGAGTTTGGCATGGTTTCTTACGGTGTTGCACTGAAGTATACAATAAAGTGATGGGTGTGATGCTTGAATTAATCTCAGCAACTAGTAATTAGTTGGGCCGCATTAAAGTCCATCCAACTTGGCATTCTATCACACTCACTTGAATAAACTTGGCTTCTGCATGGGGAGAAGAGTGGAAAGCAGATGAGTACCTTTTGTGCTGTCTACCTCCTTATGTGTTTGCCATTGTTTGTCACTAAAGCACCACAGCGCAGAAACAAAGGCAAACCTGGTACATGTTTTCAAGCTGTACTGTGCAAAAATTAAGTTCTAATCCAAAAGATATCGGAAATTATGTTACTTTATATATTGCAGGCAGAGAACAATGGCCACCCCACACTAGCAGCATCCCTTACATGTCTTGGGGTTTGGGCAGAATGTTCTGTTCCCTGGGATTCTCGGATGGGTGGTAGGGTCTAAGGGCATGGGGCTAAAGAGGAGTGGCCAGTTATTTAGAAGTACTTTCAGGTGTGCCACACCTCAGCAGAGGTGGGGGCAGCAGGAAAGGGACAGATAGGGGTATCAGGTGCATGCTGGTCCTATAACAGGAGACAGTGCTTCCGGGAATTCTATACATATCAGCATGAGTTCTCGAAGTGTGGGGAAAAGCACATGCTCATCCAATGTGGGCGACAGAGTGGTGGGTTTGCCCAATAAGGGGGAAAGTGGTCAGGGACTAGTGACTGCAGTATGGGGTGAGGGGTCAGAACCATCTGGGAAAAGGCACATACGCCAGTTGAGTTGGATATGTTGCAATACTGGCTCAGGTTTTTGGGGTCTGAAGCAGAACAAGATTTGTTGGGATCTGGATTTAAGGTTGATTTTCATTTCTGTTATGATGGCTGCGGGTGAGTCAATGGGTGGAGAATATTAAATCTGTAAAAGGGAAGAGCAGTTGGTATGATGCAAGCTGATGAAAGTTCAGGAGGGGAGGATGTCAGCTCTCTTCACAGAATGGCCATTGGAGAACTTGAGAATTTCCTTGATTACGGTGGTGCCTAAGAAGGAGCCGGGGGAATTTAGACTGATTCACCACCTATCTTAGCCTGAAGGGCTGTCGGTGAACGATTTAATTCTTGAGGCTTGTAGTCAGATACACTATGCTTCTGTGGAAACAGCAGTATGTCTAGTGAACAAGTGTGGCAAGGGTGTAATAATGGCAAACTGCGATATAAAGTTGACTTTCTGGTTTTTGCCAGTTCACCCAGCAGATTATGAGTTGCTGGGTATCCAGTCTGAGGCGCTTTTTCATTGATAAACATTGCCAATAGGATGTTCAGTTTCTTGTTCATTTTTGAGGCTTTCAGTTCCTTTCTGCAGAAGATGTTTGTTCAAGTGGCTGGGAGAGATATTATGACTCATTGACTGGCTGATTTCTTTCTGGTGGAACAGCGGAGACACAGGGTTGCCAGAGAAGTTTGGATTTGTTTCAGGAACTGCAAGGGGTGGAGGTTCCCTTGACACCAGAGAAGACAGTTGGGCCAGTGCAGGTGATTACTTTTCTGGGGGTGGATTTAAACTCCTTTGGGATAGAGGTCAGGATGCCACAGGACAAGAAGTGCCATTATTTAAAGCGTTTGGACAGGGATTTTCAGCAAAAGACGGTACAGGTGAAGGACGTCCAAGTTCTGGTGGGACATTTGAATTTTGCTTCCAGAGCAGTTCGAGCCGGCAGGACCTTTTACCAGTGGCTAGTGTGGACTCTATTTGGGGCGGGTCTCCCTCATCACCATCTTTGCCTGACAGCGGGTGGGGGAGGATTTGCAGTTTCAGATGCAGCAGGGTGGTGTGTTTTCAGGCTTTTTAGGCAGGATCATTAGTGTGTGGAGGAGTGGCCTGAGGATTGGAAGAGGGGCACAGGAGAATATCTCGGGTTCTTCCTGCTGGTGGTGGCTGTATGTTTGTGGGGGTGGCATTTTGCCAATAAACAGGTGCTCTTTAATGTGGATAGTTTGGCAGTGGTGACATTGTAAACTGCCAGTCTTCAAGAGACCCAAAGTGTGGTAGTTGATGCGTGTGTTTGGTCTGCAATGCTTGCGTGAGAATGTTTTTTACAAGGTGTGGCATGTACAGGTGCAGTCAATGAGGTTGCTGATGCCCTTTCTCATTTTCAGTGGACCAGGTTTCATGGGCTTACGCCATGGGCCAGCAAAGTGAAAATAGAGATGCCTGCGCACTGTGGTCAATTGGTAAGAACGTGTGAGGCAGTTGACTTTGGGCTCACTGTTGGAGTTCACCCATTAGGCTTACTGGCTCATGTGGATTGCGTTTCTCTGGTCAGGGCTGTGAGGTGTGGTGATGAAGATGGTGGGCTGGCTCAGTGCCACGATGTGGAAACCTTCATACTGTTTTTAATAGACAGGGATTTGTTGGCGGTCACTATCTCAGATAAGTTGGCGGGTTGCATTTTATGGAATGCTGCTGTGGAGATACCAGCCATCGGTGGGGAGAGATGGGGAGGAGGATGTTGGAAGGCTGGACCAGGGAGAGAGGTAATAGTTTGAGAGTGCGGCGACCACTCACTCTGGACATACTGAAGAAGGTAATTTCTGTGCTAATGTCAGTGTGCCTTAGTGAAGAGGAGGCGCTGCGTTTTGCTGTGATTATGCTGTGGTTCTTTTTTAGGGCTTTTAGGGTTGTGTAACAAGTGGGATCGAAGACTCGGACAGCAATCAGGTGGGGAGATGTCAGGATGCTGGGCATGGTGGTGCAAGTTTAGTTCCCCCAATATAAAATGGATCAGTAGGGCAGGGGAATTTTCGTTATGAGAAACCGGACCCAGGAATCTGTCCTCGTAAGTGATGAATGTCATTGTGCATGTGTGGGGTAGGTGAAGTTTTTCATCACAATGAATGTTCTTTTTTTTTTTTGGGCTGCACAATTTTTGGGGGTTTTACGCAAGGTGCTTAGGCTGCGAGGTGCAGGATTTCAGAGCCCATTTGTTTCAGATCAGGATGGCGACTGAAGCAGAGTCCCGGGACTGGTCAGTGGTGGATTTTAGGAGGGCGGGGTTCTTGCTTTCAGACTGTTATCAGCACTATTTGTGTTTGTGCTGGCTGTTTCAAGGTCAATAATAACATGAGTCTGTTTTCTCCTAGGTCACATTGAGGTTTGAATATGCAAGAATTCGTTCGTGGGCAGCATGCATGCTGACTACAGAAAAGGAGGTCGTCAACTGCGATTGCCAGACATGCTGGTTCAATTAAAGTGGTGTGGAAAAGGTTGCATGCACTGGTACAAATTGTTGCAGAATCTAAATTGTATAATTCAGGGTGCGCCTTGTTCTGACACAATGCTCCTGCAGCTATGAGAAAACAACTTGGTACAGATGAAAGGTTTAACTCTGGTAGTAAAAAATTATTTTATGGAGAACAAGCATCCCTGGGTGGGCACTACAGTAATACTGACCAAATGTATGCCAAGGAGGAGGTGGCAGGGTGATGCAAAACTGGGGTGATCGATAGAGCCTGCAGGAAGGGCAATAGGGAGCTGTGTAAGTTCTGTAGAGGGGAAGGTTTCTTTTTATTGGAGCACAGTGACATCAGATACAAATCTGTGGAGTTTTTCAGGGTGGATTAGGTACATCTTTCAGTGTTTGGAGTAGAACCGTACCTTATGCAGATCAGGAGTGATTTGGCAGAGATGCTGCATTTACTGGTGGGGATGTAAATACATTTGGGGGATAGAAAAACTCAATGTTTTTTTTCTGATGGTGGGTGTTTGATAAGTTCAAGAAGTTATTGCAACAGAAAAGTTGGACAGTTCAAGACCTAGTTGAGATTTTGGGGGGTAGGGCGGAGTAGGGGTAAATGATTTGTTGAACAGAACAAAGTCAACAGCAAATTCCTAATCGAAGAGGTGACGATGCAGAGATCTGAGTGGCAAGAGTGGTGATTGGAGGTTTGACTGATTGGTTTGTGAAGGGCTATTTAAGGGAGTAGAGAGACAGGTTAGATAGCTAGAAATATATAGTGAAGCCAGGGGAATATTAGGTAGTAAGGCATTAGATCAAAGGCTGTGTTATGATTAGGAGTGCACCTCTCTCATTAAAGCTGCCTTTTACACACTAAAGATATTGCACCCGTAAAATGGGAGTACCAGCATCTCTTTTCTCCTTTGTAGTTTGACGGAGTCACATGTGTTGCTGAGCTTTCCTCAAAGACAGCAAGCATAAACATAGGAAAGAGACATTACAAACTCTATCAATGAATACCCAAAAGCATTTACCCCAACCCTTAATCATCCCTCTATTATTGTGCAATAAACAGAAAATAAAAGGTTTAAAATTTGCTTCATTCATATTAGTGACCCTGTGTCCATGAGACAAAACGTATTTAGAACTTTGGATTGCATGTGAAGTTCAGTAAATGATGGCACTTTAGGAGAGGCCAAGCCATTGGTCCATCCAATCTTATTGCAACACCAGTTCACTTTGCAGCCTTGAAGAGAGAAAACTCGTGAAGGCCATAATAAAGTATGACAAGAGAAATCCAAGATTATCCAAAAAATAACACAAATCAAGTGTTGTTACCACATTGAGGTCACTTGTTTATATTTAGATTCTTCCTCCTCAAAGCTTATTTAGATTGTAAACCACTGAGTTCACCAAGCAAGCCCACATCTGTGTAAAATCTGCTGCAGTAGACAAAATAATTCTATCGGTGTTACTGCTAAGTGGATTTTAACAGCAAAAATATGTTTACGTCCTGCGTCCTTCTAAAACAAAACTATCTTACTGCACAGTTTCCTTTATCTTGACAGTGGCCATTTCTTTTTAAAGACAACATTCACCAAAAACATCAATTGAAAATAGAACTTGACACACCACAACTGCTAGCAGAATACTCCATTTCATTATTTTCAAATTTAGCATGATTGTGTCCGCTGAATTATTTCTTTACATGTTGTCAATATAATGTCAATTAAGTCGTATTGATTTTTGTACGGGGCATTAATTGTAGTTAGTACCACTCAGACATTATTGCACTGTCTGGAAGTCAAGGACACACAAATGGGGTGCCTAGTCAACCACTGTTATTGTCCAAACTCAGGTAGAATAGTAGATAACTGAACTGGGTGTGTGTTTGTGCTGTGATTTTTATATGATTGATGAGTGGCCTTGCAAACACATAAAAAGAGTAGAAAATATTTGCTCAACCATAAGGTCGGGTCTGATTGACTCCAGGATGAGAGGCCTTGCCACAGTGTAGGAAAGTATATGGCAAGAAAGACCAGGTTATGGTGCAATTAACATTACAGTTAAGTAATCAGGACCTTTTTTTTAAATTTAGAACACTTCTCTGTATGGTATCTTATTTTATACACGACATCCTAACAAATTGCCTGAATTAATGCTCCTTTGTGGGAATGGCAAGTTATTGTTCATGTCACATCAAAGACTATGCAACTACAAGTGCACCTTTATAAGAATTGACAACTAAAGGAATAATGTTTCTTTGGGATGAAGAATGTGAAGAATTTTTAGGAAATATCAAAACTGATATGTTTTCTGCAGAGCATTCAGCTTATTTTGATCCAATGTTATGTCCAGAAATAACCCCTTGGCGGCGATGGGTTAGAACCCCTCTAATACTTGGTGGGGGTGGTACAGAAAAAGAGCTCATATTGCTTATTTTGCACAAAGTATTCCACCTACCTTTGAAGTGTAGAATTTTAAAGTATATGGCGGAGGTGGATCATAATATTTAGAACTGTCCTACTCATAAAGTTTTGCACATGGTTATTAGTCTAGCCCTGAATCGGAGTGGTTTTTATTTGGTTCCTGATTAAATTGAAGTTTTAGATCATAATAATTATAGTATATACTGAAGGCTGAATATTTATATGTATATTGATTTTATAGGGTTGCCTACTCTGGCTTGTTTGCTTTTATCATTGTAGTTTTTAATTTGTTCGGATCTTAAACCAGAGAAGCTACTAAAGAAACATGTATAATATTCTTAAGATGTATTTTTTGGTGGGACCCTTTCAATCTTGTTTCTTCTTGTTGTGATTCTTGTTTGATTATGAAATTTTATGTTTCGATAGGTCAATCAACAATACAATACAATAGTGGATGTAAGTACAGTAGGATTTGTAGCAATATTTGTGCATCATAAACTTGGAAAAGAAACAGCAAAACATGGTGTTTCATACCCTAGTCAAAGTTTATCTGACATTGAAGAGTTTGGCTGTAGTTTGGGCAGGTGAACATTACCATCATTTTCAGTATGACAAACTATTTGTGGTAATTACCGATCATCAAGCATTATTTTTGATACTTGATAATCCAAAGGATTTGATGCCTCCACCTATAGAAAGATAGGGAATGCGGTTAATCGATTATGACTTCAAAGTCAGGATATTCCTACAGATTATTTGCCCAGACAGCAGCTGCTGAAAGCTATAATCAGAAGTCTAAAAAAGAGGAGTGCATGTGCTTTGTAATCAAGACTACTTTTCCAGAACAAATTTCAGAAAAGAGAATATTAGACGCTTTGGAAAAATGATCAATAAATGAAGGAAGGAAGAAGAGTATGTGAAATGAATAAATTGAGGCATTTGAATGACACAATATGTTTTTCTTTAGGTGTTAACAAAAAGGATATGATTGCTTTTATAAATGTAAATGAAGATCTTACAATAGCTCCATCTGGCATTTTATTACAAGGAAAAAAACAGTAATTCTTCAAACGCTATAGAGACGTGGGATTGACGTGGCCCATGAGAGCCATAGAGTTGTAGCTGCAACAAAATAAATTTTGCGTGAGAGTGAGTGGTTTACAAATATGGGCAATTGAACGCAGGAAGTTATGCAAGCATGTCATTTATGCCAATGCACGGCAAAGAAAACATTTTCAGAAGAACTCAAAATGTCTGTGTTGCCTGAGGCAGTTTGGACAATGCTGGCAGCAGATTGTTTGGAACTTTGGATTCAGGACAATACTTATTTTTAGTCATAGATGAGTATTCTATGTTTCCTATGTCAATTTCAATGTCTGCCTCTGCCATACTCTCAATTTTAGATGACATTTTGCCTACCTGTGGAATTATCGACATTTTAAAAACTGATGATGGCCTACCCTTAAGGGGAGCAGAATTTCGGAAATGTATGAGATGCGGGAATAACTCACAAGATGATAATTCTGTATTGGCCTCACGTAAATGGAGTTGTAGAAAGATTTATGAGTGTACTAAAAGAAAACAGTTCACAGAGCTAAATTAGAACAAGTAACATTGAATCAAGCACTGTGTCAAGTATTGAGCGATTATAGAAATAGCCCTCATGGTTCAACATGAAAATATCAATCAGAACTTACGTTTGGTTAAACTGGGCAAAGTCTTCTTCCAGTGTTGGCAGTGAAAGCTTCAGAAAGTCATGATGAGGTTGTCAAGCAAAATAACCTGGCAAAACAGGAGATCAATCAATCATTCAAACAGGATTTGCAAAAGAACGACTAATCACCCTCGAGGTAATTCAGGTGCATGCAGGTCTCAGTGGCTCAGTTGAATAGCCAGGTCTTGAGGGCTCTACGGAATTGCGGATGAGAGGTAATGGCCTGGAGATGCCTGGGGAGCTGCTCCAGGGGTTTGCTGCCTTGTGGGAGAAGGCACGTCCTCCACTTCTGCTTCGTATGTATGGAGTGTGAGCAAGTGATATGGAGGCGGAACGTAGTGTTCTTGACGGTTGGTGGAAATTTAGGCAGTGGTTAATGTAGGTGGTGCTGTGGTGGTGTAGAGCTTTGTGTGCGTTGGTCTGCAGCTTAATTACACACCTCTTCTATACAGGGAAATAGTGGATTGCCTGAGGTGTGGCGTGATGTGGGATATTTGGGGTTGGTAGGAGTTGCAGGGTGATTCCTACATAGAGGGTGTAAAGGTAGTCTAGTGGACTGGTGATGTGGGTCTGTGTCATGATGCGTCTCGCTTGCGGAGGTAGCCACTTGTAGATCTTACATAGCATGTGGTGAATGAAGAAGCAGGTGGGGACAGACTCAATCTGTGATTCTCTGGTCAGCCTGTTGTCAATGATGATTCCGAGGTTTCTGGCATTTTCTGAGGGAGTGGGTGCATGTACTTGTTCTGAAGGCCACCAGATTTTTCTTCATGTATTGCTAATCTTGCTGAAGATGAAGCTTTGTGTGGACAGACAAAGACAGACTAGATCACATGATATTTGTGGCCCCTCTGGCCCCATTTGTGCCCCCCCATCCTAAGTATTAAACACAAAAAGAAATTCCCCTGACAATTATTTTTTTCCACCGTGGTGGTCAGCTGTTGAATTCTTGAAAATTGTAAGGTGGGAGGGGCTTAAAAAATACATGACAGGAACAGATCCACCATGCACTGTTGCTCACTCTTGAAAGTGACAGTGCACTTGTTGGTTGGAGAGCAGCCTTTCTGTGGCTCACCAGACCTACGGACTGGCAGTCTCTCTCACATGCTTAATAGTGAACCAGGGAAATGACAGCTGCAGCCCCCAGGTCTCCTAATGAGCTCTAACTTCACCTGCCCAAGCCAAGTGGAAGAAGGACAACAAGACTAATGAGGAAACCTCAAAGACTGAATGAACATTGCTAATTGGAAAAAGAATGTTATTGTTGGTTACATTCAGCTTTAAGATATGCTTTGAATAAGTTATTATTAGTTGCATTCAGCTTTAAATAAATATTTTTTGTGGGGTTGTTTTTTTTTTTTTTTATTCTTTCAAAAATGGAGGAATGTGATACTGCAATATGTCCTCTTTGATGATTAGAGGACAAGAACTGGGAATAGAATGTTTCTTTATGTATGCAGGATCCGGAAGTCAGTTAATCAGTCAGTTGAAGGTCAAGGATGTGAAGCAATAAAGGAACATACCTGCACCATATCCATGACCAAAGGGGTCATTATGACCCCGGCGGTCGGTGTTAATGTGGCGACAGTACCGCCAACAGGCTGGCGTTACATACTGCCACATTATGACATTGGAGAGTTGGCAGCAGCCAACCCGCCAATATACCATTCGACTGCCATGGCGGTAGCAGCTGCCGGGCTGGATATAACAATCTCCAGCCCGAGGGGCGCTATGATACCGGGGCGGCATTTTGACCCTGCCTACCATCATGGTTTTCGTGGCCTTTGCGGCGCCATGAAAACCATGGCGGTAGGCCCTACCAGTGACAGGACATTTTTTCCCTGCCACTGGTAGGAGGCTCACCCACCCACCCAAACACTCCCCAGATACCCCACAACCCCTCTCTATCCACGTTCCCCCCTTCAATCCCTCACCCCCACATTCACGCACACTCGCAGACACGCACCACGCATACACACACTCACTCACACAGGCATGCATTAATTCATACATGCCTCCATTCATTCTCGCACACATCTGTATGCACATTCACACTGACATTCAGACACGCATTCACATTTCCATTCATACACGCATTCTCACACGTGCATACATCCATGTAAACAACACTACACACACAGACCCATTCACGCACACACTCACACATTCATGCACACAACCCCACACACACACAACACCCCCCATCCCCCTCCCCTGTCGGAAGCCCACCTTTCCTGCATCTAGGGGGTCTTCCGGCAGCAACGGGATGGGGCGCTGCTACTGCCAGCAGCGCCGCCAGCACAACGCTGCCAGGCCGAATTATTTATCATAATACGGCTGACGGCGGTCTACTGGTGAGGTGCTGAAGGTAGTAGCAGCACCACCTTAACACTATCCGCCAGTATGGCCACAGCCGGATTTCCGCCCTTCTTGTGGCAGAAATCGGGCTGTGGTCATAATTAGGTGGACAGATGTTAGCCGCGACCACAGTCTTTCGGCGGGCGTCGCCGCGGCGGTAGGCAGCATTTACCGCCAATCTTAAAATGAGGGCCTAAGTGTAGTATTTGGATCCTACAGTGCACAAAGCTGTTCCCTCTTCCCAGAGATCATCACTGCGTTCCAGTTTCCATTCCGCTGGTACCTAACAATTCCTCTGTAGGATCTGCTAAGCAAAATCTTCTAGTGTTTACTGCTGCCTTCCATCATAAAACAAACGGAGGCAAGACATTCTCCACCTCGGCTGAATCCCACTGGAATGGGTTGCCCTTCCTTCTTAGGGTTGAGCCAAACATGCTCAGGTTTTGTAAGCCTGTAGATATGGCTCCTTACTTTCTTTGTGAAGGCCATTTCCTTCTTTGGTGTTACATAGAAAAAATAGTATGCTAAACAGTAAACCCTATGATAGTCAAAAGAATACTTAAACACGCCTTATAAAGTGGGCCTCGTAAATAATCAGGGAATGGTTAGGGTTATATACTGGTCAACTTAATCACAATAAGCAAGAAAGGCCTACTGCGTCTGTCATAACATTCATCCTGAACAACTCAAACCTGTATGATTTATCATTATTGCTTGCCTGAGAGAACCATTATCTAGTCAGACCTAAAATACATTTATTGCATATACAATATGTTTTCCTGAGGACCCCATAGAAACCTCTTGCTAGATACAATTTTAGTTAAATTTTGTATTGGTTGCCTAGAATTCTTCAGTACATTAAATCACATAGGTTCCCATACTCTCACAACATTCATAGAAGCTTAGCTCCAAGGACCAATTCACACATTGGCCTGCCCATCCTTAGTGCCTTCTTTCTTCCTCATGGGAGACTTATGCTGCCAAAACTTTTCCTTTACCCAGGGGTATTAGAGGCATGCCACTACTATCTTTGCTGCCTGTCAACTGATTATGGTGAGTGTCCTGGTCCGTCAATGTACCAGGAACAATATGGGGAATTTTTTAGGCCGTGTGGACCACCACCTTTTCCTGCATTAGCTTCCCTGCTTGATTATTCACTTTTCTCCCTGCCTATGGTGCATTACAGAGAGTATTCACACAGCCCACAGAGATGAGGTCGGGTGGGGATAAGCCTATCTGGCTGCAACCCAGGACTCTTATTGGACACACTGCTGTGCTTCCTGGTAGTGTGCTGCCACTATTTATGGCTTCTCTGCCCTTTGTGCCAGGTGATGGAACCAGGTATTCTTGCTCTTCTACCTGCCTGCTCATTTGTCTCTGGTGCACATGGAGCGGGAACCAAGCTCAGTAGAGTTTCTTGATACCTGTGGTGCTGTCGGTGGACTTTCCAGTATAGGTACAATTCTGGGTCTAGGAGATAATCATAGGTTTCTTTTCCTCTCTTTGAGACTACATAGCAACTTAAAACACAGGTCCTATTACTTCACCACTTCTTATATTACTCACGGGCACAGACTATTGTGTGTCCCATTGATGTGTTACACTTTGAAAGAAAACTTTGAAAGAATTTCCTTGTGGTGACAGAATTATTATGTCTGTCCACCCTTTACTCTATGTTGTAAAATCCTCCAAGTCGATGAACGAGACAAGTAGTAAACAGCTATGATGATTCCCTCCTCCTCTAGCAGGAGAAGCTTAATCTCAATAAAGCAGGCTTATTATCTTAAGCAGTCTTTGCACTCTCTCTCACAGCATGAATTTCATGAATGCTGGCTTGGGGAATTATTATTTCCAGTTATTAAATAAATGAAAGAAGGCAGATATGTCCAAATAGACTTTATATTTTATTTTATATTTTGATACCAGACCAAATATTTTATCTACAAAACAACCTCTCTGACTCTTGTATCACAATTTAATGCTGAAGTATACCAAAATGCACCTATATTATCCACAGTGAAAATATTAGCATTATTAAACTATATGCAAAACGGGGCAGTGCATTCCATTTTGGTCTTCAATTAAATCATATTTGTGATTGGCAGGGTCATCCACATCCACATCCACATTTTTTGCTGAATTTTATTGCTGGTTTTTACACTCTGCATACTGGGGCACAGCTGTCCAATGCCCAGTGTAAGTGTTCTGATTCATAAGACTAAAAATAATAGCTAATACTAAATTGGCATGTTTAACTTGACTGTAAGGCCATAGAATATGGTGCAGAAATACATCCACAGCGCGAAAAGCTAAATGTCACATGTGGACTGCAGCACTTAGTGTGCAATCCACTAGTGTGACAAAGGAAAATATGGCTTCATGCCTACCATTGTAGCATGATGGCTGCAGTGTAAAACCTGCAGAAATTACCTTTTTTAACAGATATAAACTTTCCTTTTAAATATTAGTATGTCATCTTTATGTGAGCATTGTGGTCTCAAGGTAGGGTAGATGACATTTAAAAGTGGGACATGTAGAAAATGAATGTTACCATGTCCCAACAGTGACTAGGCCCTGAACGCTGTTTTCACTGTGACAGGCCTAGTGTCACATGTACAAAACCAGATTAAAATACTAATACTGCTATCTCGGGAATGGGGAAAGCTAGAAAAATAATGAAATCACTTTTTAAATAGTTAATAAAAATCCAATTCAATGGTAAAGTCTGATTTTTAATGAATAGTAAGAAAAAGTAACTTTTAGTAAGTCACTTTTTAACCTCGGGAACTGTCAGAAGGCTAATTGGTATAAGCCTTCTGTCGGCTACCAGGCTGTGCTCAAGGAATAAGTGTAAAAGAGGTGTGAAATGCCTTCCAGGAGCAACAATAGTCAGACCTGAATGGACACAGATGACTCCTCCAAACAACACAGATTATTCAGAGTGGGGGCTGTGGACATCCTTTGACATCACACTGTCAAATCCTGCTTGGCGAGTCTGTTGTGTCAAATGTAACATTTGAGGTGCACTTCAAATGGAAATAACAGGATGCCGAGAGAATTCTTGTGCATCCCCTACCTTGTTGCTAAAGGACCCTGCTTTTGTCCTACTAGGCTTCTATCTCTGGGTTTGTTGTGGGTACAGTGCCTGCTTTAAATTGTATTTTGGTGTTAGATGTAGGAGGACACTGGTGATTTCCTGATGGCATACCCACTCAAACTAGTAACCCCCAGAGCCTAGGGTCAGTGTGGCTGAATATTATTGTCATAATTAAAATGCCCTTGCACTTGACATTTTGGGTCAGTTTGTAGCAAGGCAAACAGGAGTTACTACAAAAAATGGGTAGTGTTGCCCCTGAGAATGCCTACCCTATTGGTTAAGGAATACACAGGAGCCACTCCCATCCACTAGCGAATGCCAGGCATAAACGTGGCACCCAGGTATCATATCAGAAATCTGCTGGACTTGAGAAACACTGGATAGCTGTCGGGCGAGGTCCCTGTGAAACCATAGACTTTTGACAGGTTATCTCAGAGCAGGTGCAATTCAAAATTCATACCAAGCCTGATACTGTTGGCGATTTCATCTGGTGAAGATTTCTTCATTCAGACTTAGGCTTTTTATGGAGCTCTGATTCCTCCGGCAGGGGAAGGCTGCAGGCTGGAGTCGAATCTCTATGATTGTTTGCAGGTAGCCGAGCAGGGTTCCTTGTGGCTGGACCCTTTCCATGATATCCCACTGAAATAGATTCGCTGCTGCAGTAAGGCTCGGACTGGAAACAACCTGAATCTTTTTCCCAGTGGCCACTCACCTTTGGTTGATTGACTTGGCAGATCCTAGGGAGACCTTTGGAGCCAAAATGTTTTTAAGTCCCAAGTTTCTCTGGATGTTAGGATGAGTACACTTTGACATAACCAAAGGCTCAAGGACCTTAGAACCAGCACTTGGGAGTCACTTCCTTGTCGTGGGTACAAGTGGGAGCATGCTGAGTCTTTCATGTCTCCTCACAGGTTTTAACAGCAAGTGCAGTGCCTTTACTGTCTGTCACAGGTCCAGTAGTGTTCTGAAGAGGGTGCCCAGTGATGCCACATTTATACCTGGCACTAGCCTGTGGGTGAGGGTGACTTCTGGATCCTCCCTAAGCAATAGGGGAAAGGTTTCCAGGGGTAACCCTACCCACTTCAGCAGTAGATCCTGTGTGCTCTATTGCAAACAATCCTACAATGGCAATTTCTACCTAATGCCAAGATGGCAGAACCTTTTCTTCTCTTGTGCAGAGCTCCTGTGATGTAGCCAGGGATATGAGCAACCCCTACCCAGAGGTCACTCACAATATTTCTAGAGGCAGCTCTCCCTTCCACTGGGATTGGTGCCTATCTGGTTTGGTGGACAAAAGTGGCCCCTGCCCAGTTGTCAGCTGGCATTTGCCTATGAAAGCATAGGCCTCTTTAAGTTAACCAGGTTCATGGGAACCCCCTAGATGGTCATCCTACCGAAGGAACAAAGTACCTCCCAACACTAAAGGCCTTTGTCTCAGCTCTGGGAGCAAATTCACACCTCATCACAAGGGCTATTCAGCTCTTTGGTGGCAGTTGGAGCTCATGTAAACAGGTGTCCTAGGCTTTAGGCAAGGGAAAGCTAACTTTCTAAAAGTAAGTTTCCCAAAATATGTATTACAAATCCCACTTTATCTGTAGATTGGGTGTGTAATAAATATTTTTTTAAATCCAAGAATGAATGTTGTTACTTAGTGGTGACTTAATAATATTTAAATAGAAAGTTTTTGTCTTTCAAAAAGGGTTAGTTGAATAGGTAAAATTTGCAGTTATAAAAGTCCACAGACAGGTCTCACCAGAAGGCCTGCAGTCAAGTCTGCACTGTCACTGTAGTGGGTGGCACAATGATTGCTGCAATCCTCCGGTGGCATTTAACTTACAGGCCCTGTGTACACGGTATACCATACAACAGGCACTTATAGGTAAGCTAAATATGCCAATTTAGAATATAACCAATTTTTTAGGGATCTGAGCATGGTCAATGGGGTCTGGTTAGCAGAGCACCAGTGCACAGTCAAAAAACCAGAAGGATCGTTCCAAAAAATTCAGGCTAATCATGCAAAAGAGGTATTTTCCTACACAGTCACAGGCACATTAAGACGTGTCCGAATTTCCCTCAGAGAACTGCCTGGTTGTAAAGTATACATTTTGAAGTAATTAAGATCTATTAGCCAAATCAGATATTAAATTAACACCACATCACACTAGTGATTTAGAATGGAAGTAGTAAATCTATATAAAGAAGGTCGTCAGGGAAGGAGAGACAGTAGAAGAGCGAGCAATAATGTTGGGCCCACTGAACACTTAAACGGAAGACTGTGTGAGATGTACAACTAGCTCAGTCTTCATGTACGTATCACACTACATAAACACTACACGTCTACCGTGGGCTCTTTTTAGATGCATAAATCTGATATTATAAGTTGCCCAGTGAGTACGAGGTACATGACCAGTGTCCATCATTTCATATATTCTTACAAGCAATAGGCTGCAAAGTGATACACAGCACGACTGTCTATGAAAGAGGCCAGGTCAAATGGTAGAGGTAGGATGGACAACCTGGGAAGTGGGTGAATATGGCTATGCTGCTGGGAAGTGGTATATTGAAATCCATACGAACTCCTTAGTATGGGAAGGCAATGAAAAAACAGAACAAGCATAACACGGTATTTAAAGAGAAATAGACATCTACAAGTAAAGGAATCAAAGAAGAGATAAGGGAAGGATGGGAAGTAAAGAGATAAGATTAAAATAGCTAAAACAATTATTTTAACTAGACTTCGAAGGGTGGTTCTCATCTCCTAAACAGAATTGACTGAAAGGAGAAGCACGTGCCTCACACTGGGTGTAGAACATTTAAAGTGCTGCGAAATAATGCAGCTCCGGGCCACAATGTCCAGTCATGTGCCAGCCATATTTTCTTCCCAATAAGCAGCACTTCTAGCAACGAATTAAATTGGTTTGCCGTAAAAACACAATGCATTTTCACTACATCCCTGCAATACAAGACAATCCCATTCATGATAAATACACTTTCTTAGGACTGGGCCCCAATGTGTCTGGAATGTGGTAGTGTACACAGCATTCTCTAACACGAGGCATTGCAGCTCTTTCTATTATGCTTCTCAACCCAGCATACATTTACATCTTTTGCACAATGTGCCTTTTGTCACGCAATCAATGCGTCAGGCTGAGTATGTGGTACATCTGTTTTTAATGGCTACCTAATTCCTATATGGTGCACTGCCCATGGCCACACACAGTGCCTCATTAACTGTGCACGCTGATGTACTAAAACCAGCCCTTACACTGCCCATGTAAACTTTTGCCGTCTCACGCTTATTAAGAGCTCTTACTTATTATTGCCCATTTGTTTTTATTTGCACATTACACAACCGGTAATTGTGGCACCCCCATAAAATATGTAATTACGGGGTGGCTCCATAGACATATTGCTTCACTCAGGTTTTGGCATATGTCTGTCCAGTATATCAAGTGAGTAATGCAAGCTTCAACACTGAAGACTGAAGAGTTCAGAGACAAACTCAAGCAATCATATACATTCATTGATAATGTGATCAAAAACACATATGCATTTCTTGCACAAGGTTATAAATTGGAGCATTAGTTGAGCGGGGTGGGACCCCACTTCAAATAATAATCACAATCCTTTTCAGGGTGAACCACCAAAGTCACAAAATAGATATGTGCTTAATCCTCTGGTAGCTTGGCACAAAGCAGTCAGACTTCATTTAAAGGCAATGTGTAAAGTAACCTTGCAGAACTTAAACAGTAAACAGGTGCAAATACAAGAGAATTCCAAAACCAATTTAGAAAAAATAAAGTCAATTTAATAAACAAAACAAAACCAAAAAAACAGAAATCCAATAAGAAGAACCAGAGATATACATTTTTACAATTTGAACTAAACATAGCACCCAAAAAAGAAAAGGGCCAACCTGTTATTCACACTAGACTGGGTCAAAGTCAAAAGCTTGTCTTAGTTGGACTCTTGCTCTAGGCATGACTGCTGGTTTAGGGATGACATCTCTTTTGTTTGTAGGCGACTAGGCCAAACCTACAACAAGTTGCAACTGTCAGCCCAACCCTCCAGGCTCACAAGCAGTATCTCACCAAAACACAAACAGTAAAAGGTGATTTGTGGCATCCTTTACGCATGGACTCAAGAGTGCGACATCTCAGGGGAGTCGTGGTTAAACAGAGAATACCCTTTTCTCACATGAGCAACATGTCTCAGTCAATCACAGGCAAAGTAGAAGATGCAGTAAAGTTTTCAATAGGTTTTATTAACAAGACTGGAATCTACTGTAAATTGCATGGGCTGCAATGATTAGGATAACGAACAATGCAAGAGACAGAACTGTAAAAACGAGAGTCATGAATACAAAGATCCCAACCATCTTGCAATAACATGAAATATGAAATAGATGTGAAATAGGCCCTAAAACCCTAGCATGATGAACCTAATCTCTATCCTAAAGAGAGTTTGGTGTGTTAAACCTAATCTGCCAGTACCATGTTTATGAGAAGTGTCCCCCAACCCACGTTACCTTGGAATGAGGTCTCTAGATCAGACTCAGTGGTGACACAAAGACTGGGTCTGCATCAAAGCATAGTGTTGCACAGATAGCATTGATGGCATCTGGTAGGAATCACTCTGATCATTTTGTCTGTGTGAGATGTAATTTATACAGATCTGGTGGGCCCCCTGACTCAGTTATGTTCCCAAACAATAGATAAGATGGCATGCTTGGGGTGGCAATTTTATAAACAATTCACTGAAAAGGTACATTATGTTACTGTCACACAAAAGTGGGAAAGTACATGATGTGAATACCTACGTATCACATTTATCTTTGACCCTGATAATGATGCCTTTACAGAGTGGCACTGATAATGTGAAACTAAAACATCTTCCTAACTATAACTATAGCAGCCATTTTGAAAGAAATAATTAAATAAATGTACTAAAACAGAGCAAGCTAAGTAGGTTAAAAGTCACTAGGTGCTGGGGACACTGGCCTGCAAGCCAGAAGTCCAAGCTAAACTCCTGACTCCCATTAAAACGTAATAGGATCCACTACAAGCTAAGGCCAACCATGATGGATCAACAGTTGGATACAGGCACCAGGTTTGCCCTGCTTGAAAGTTTACTTTCGGACTTTAAAAAATTTCTAAAGGAAAGGTGGTTGTCAATGAGTTTTTGGTACGGCAAGCTGCTAGCTTGGTCCAAGGAGGGCTTAAAGACTGCAGGTTGATGGAGAGCAGGGTCCTGGTGCTGTCGTCCATGATCGTGTGAAAGCTCAGAGTAGGTGAAGTACGGAGTCCGTGCCTGGGAAGGCCTCAACATGGATGGAATGTTGTTCAGCATCGGTTCCGATGTTGCTCTCTACTTTCGAACTTAGAACATTTTCTGAAACTCAGATCTCCTTCAGTGGGGCAAACCAGCAAGTTGATTCTGACAAGCGATGTGAAGCTGTAGGCATTGACACAATAGCAGTCCTGGCAGTGGTGGCTGGTGAACTTTGAAAGTGGTGGTGCACAAGACTAAATCCTGGAAATTTCACCACAACCATGCACAGTGAGTGAGCACAACACAAGTGTCCCAAAGGGGGATTCAAGGAAATGTTCCCAGTGAGAATTATATTTGAAAAAGTGAGGTAATAATGAGAATTTTCCAGGACAATTTCCATATAAATTGACAAAAAAACAATAGTAGTTACATGAATGTTTTTCAGAAAAGTTCTGGTTTACTAGTTGAGCCTGCCCTCCACTGTGGTGCTGGTCAGTAGAACCTGGGAAGCCTTTTAAGAAACGTTTGTAAAATTTGTTTTTGTTTCACAGAAACAAGGATCCTACTGATTGTGGTGAAGTGCACTTACCTCAATGGCATGCCAATGCTTGTCAGATTGACAGTCTTGGTCAAGGATATTGGGCACTTAAAAGGTCAGGCCTAGGAGTTGTGCCAGTGCACTAACTGACAACAGATACAACCTGAGATAGATACTTGGCTAGGGAACACTTTTGACACTTCCCTGCTGCAGAAGGAGTGATGCCTGAGCAGTTACTAATACTGACTAGTCTTCTTGGGTGACGCGGCACACCTTTTTATTTTCCATTGTGGTTGTTGCCTCCTGAAATCTCTATGATTGTTTGCAGGTTGACAGCTTATGAATGGTCAAGCTACCTAATGGAGCAGAAAGAGAACTTGTACAGCATTTACCTTTAGTCTTTTCATGCAAATGTTCATCTAAGAACACTATTGACAACTGTTTCATGGTGTAACCATGAGGGTACACAAGGTGGAAACAATTTTTAACAAAATGACTGTAAAAAAGGTCTTTGCTCTCAGGGGAAGTCTAGCTCCTGAGCAACAAAGGGGATTTTGCCTGGCACTCCCAAAAATCCTTGCTTCACAGCTGACTTCAGAACTGCCCAAACACAAAAGTAATTTTTCAACTAGACGTCAAGCTGGAGCCCCAGGAAGGGTAGTCCATATAGATGGGCTGAAAATTAAATATACTGTGTGGGAACCCTAATATTGTGCTTAGCCTGAAGAAACTGGGGTTCTGTGTGGGGGGAAAGCAGGTAGAAGGCGTGTATATAGCACCAACGGTCTGGCCCCTATGAGTGAGTAAAGGCAAATCAGGAAGTTCAGGCACATTTGCAAGTGAAACGACGAAAAATACAAATATGCTGGTACTTGACCACAAGACAAAAACAAATGTCACTTAAAAAAAAAAAAATACTGTTGTTCAAATATATTTCACCTGCAAGTTTTGACTCAAGAGAAAGATCAGCAGCAAAGAGCCAACAAGAGAAAATTAGTTTTACAGATTAAATTCCCTCTTTTATACACCAAGCATTAAAACAGGTGATCTAAAACAACAAAATACACTGCTCTCACCATAGAAACAGTCTTCGTGAACTGCTCTAGAAGCACAGTCATCATACTTCTGGCTCCTTTGGAGTGGTCAGCTTAATAATAGCAGTGCAAATTACTACTTTAAAATCCGACATACCATCTGATCATAATAACAGCATGTACTCCTACTGTCTCATGCAGGTGGTTTAAACCCCAAATGTTGAGGTGGCGACTTCAAATCAAAAGTCAGCTGCATCACTTCCACCTCTGGATTCTGGGTTAACAGTCCTTTAAGAATCCTATCGTACTCCTTCTACAGGAGTAGCAAGTTTCCCAGTCCCTTGCACTAGGATTCATCCAGTCTAGAGCTATTTGCATTGTATGACTTATAATCATTTTGGTCCCAATAGAAGATCAGGTCTACAAGCCCCAGAATATAGGGGAAAAACTGGGACTGAATTAGCCACTTTTGTATGGACCAGGGTAACTTGAAAGCTCTGCCTAACAAATACTCCTCTTTCCCACAAAAGACCAACAAGCACCCCTCATTTCCCTGTACCTGATGTCTTACTGTTTTCCATGATATAAAGCCTTTCATTTCACAGACGTTACCTAGTATCTGCCTAATGCTTCAACATAAAAGCTCTAAAATACCTGCTCTGATTTGCATTTACCCTTCAATCCGCATTATTAATCCCCAGCAACATCCACATTACCAGAATATGGGGTATTTTAGGAGACATAAACATGTAGAGATTACACAATCCTGGTAGTTCTTATCTCTTGCTTGATTAGTAATTGTCACCAGGCCACATGTACTCCCCTAACAGTGGTAAGAAGATCGTTCATAGGTGTAAAGGTACTCCCTATGGCTCACACATTGCCTTTGATTGGAGTAGTAACTGAATGGTGGCATGGGCTTGTAATAAGAACTCTCACGTGTATGGTGATTGATGCCGAAGAATCATTTCACATCTACAGTTCAAGACATCATTCATCCATTACATCATTTCACCTATATCACTGACTTTATTATTCAATGAACCACATTATGTATGCCCTGCCTAACTTGCTACATGAATGACTTCTCTCAAAGCCATAGATACAACACATAGTGCAAAGGTGCCTTCAAACATAATCTAGCCAAATCCAGAAGTACCCACACAAACACAAACATTTGCTGTACACTCAGCGACATAGCTCATGTCATCCAACCAGTGTGGTATAATCTTACGCCTTAGGAAAATGGAGCAGAGCTACAGCAAGTATGACCTATCAGTGTTGTTTGTTCCTAAAATGTTGAAATGGTTATGTGGTGGTATCTTCAGTTTGTGATGCATGTAATGTATTCCAAATGTAAAATCTGTCTCCACCCCTCACCCTAAGTTACCTCCTGTCTGAATTGGAATGCGAAATTGCCACAAAAAATTATCACAAACAAACACACACACACACACACACACACACACACACAGAGGCACACACACAGTTGCAGGCCCCCCGCATGTATGCAATGGTACAAAGACGTACTCACACAGTCCCAGGTAATACACATACATACACATTCACAAGTGCTCAAAAACACACATGCATATCAAATTCAAAAGCCAGCTGAAAACAAAACTTGCATCAACCCAATCAGAATGCAGAATGGCTGCTCAATACTGCTAGTGTAGCCCTCGACTGGTGCCAACATGGCATTGCAGCTTTTATATGCAAACAAACTGTAATAAGTCACTCAATTAGTTGCAGAACTAGGCTGTGGGGTAGTGCTCTGGTGCACCCTCTAGACAAGCCACCACTGAGTCCATGTCTCCCACTGGTTATCTGGTGGAAAAGTTGACAAAAAGGTTTTTTAAGTCCAAGGTTTTGCAGTTTGGACAAGAGGAGTACCGTCCAACACCAGTCATGGATCTAGGACCTGGACAAGTACCACTTGGGTGTTATGACTCACTGCAACTGAGGCAAGCAGCGTGAGAAGTCCAGGTAGAACTGGTCAGCTGCACAGTTGCGTGGAGTCAGTAAGTCAGCCAACTGACCCTTGCAGTCAGTTCTGGGATCCTGGGATGAAGGCAAGTAGGTTGAGTCTATTGTCAGGGTTTCAGAGAGCAGGGCAGTTCTTTTTAAAATCTTAACAAGTCCAGGAGTGTTCTGAGGATTCTACATGGTGCCACTTGTATGCCCAGTGCCAGCCTGTAGGGAGGAGGAGGAATCTCCTGGCTACTCCGTAACCAATGGGCTAAAAGTTACCAGAGGTAACCCTACCTACTTTTGTACTGGCCAGAGTGAATGCCCTTCAGCTATGCATTTGTTTGTTGCAAATACCTCTCGACACCCTGGATGGCATTCAGAATAGTTGACTGCGTAACAGTGAGAGATCTCAGGAGGTCAATAGCCTCCTCACTGAGGCCAGCAGGGCTGACTGGGGCAGGGCCTGAGGTGTCTGGGGTGAAGGAAATGCCCACCCTCCTGGGTGAGTGGGCACGGGAAACAAGCTGAGGGGCTGCTGGGAGGGCGGTGCTGGTGGGGGGGTGGCGGCTGTACCTGTTGTTGGGGTGGGCACAGAGGTGTCTGCCACTGCCAGGGAGCTTCCATCGGAGGAGAAGTCGATGTCACTGGTCTCCCCTCCTGTCCCCGTTGTGGAGCTCCCCTTGCTCTCCGTCCCACTTGTACTTTCAGCCTCGGTTGATTCGGCCTCCAGGCAACGAAGGGATGCAGCTCCCTCTGTCATCAGTGCCTCTGCTCCTCCGCCAGATGATGCTAATGCACACAAGGACAGGGTGACAAAGCAAAAGGGGGGGAGAGACAGAGGATACACTTGGTTAATGCCAGCATCAACTACCGTTGGCGTACACAACCATCATGCCCAAACCCGTACTAAGCTAGTCACCAGTCCACGGGGTACAATACCTAACACCAGCATCTGCACACCTGACACCCACAGGACACTGCCCAGTAGTAGATGCCCACTAACACCATTGGGTTTGGAGTGCTTCAGAGCCTGCACACAAGGGACTTACCCTGCCATGATCGTCCTAGCCTAGGGGCACCCACAGCACACATCCCCCACCCAGCTAGCTCCTAAAGTGCGTAAAGTCAGGATTCAGAATCTCTACTCACCCCCTTGTGGCTGCTGTGATGCCCTCAAGCGCCCATCCAAGTCCGGGTAGGCCACCGCCAGGATGCGGAACAACAGGGGGGTCATGGTGTGACGAGCACCCCTTCCACGTTGGGAGGCAAGCCCCAGCTGGGCCTCAGCCGTTTTCTTGGTCCAACGCTGCAGGTCCTCCCATCTCTTGCAGCAGTGAGTGCTCCACCTGTGATAGACCCCCAGTGTCCACACCTCCTTGGCGATGGCGCGCCAAATACCCTTTTTTTGGCTGTGGCTGACCTAGAGGGAAAAGACAGCAGGAAAGGAAATTACTCACCCATCCAGACCTGCATACTCGTTGCCCCCCAGTTCCCACCCATGCCCTGATGCACATACACTGACCACCTCTCATGCAGCATTCAGGCCAGGATGCCTCAGCACCACCCAACATGTGGCTTATATCCACACCAGTCCACACATTCATTGCCCACACATCATGCTCACAGTGTACTCACCTGTTTGTCTGGAGGACTGTAGAGTAATGTGAACTGGGGTATGACCCCATCCACCAGTTTCTCCAACTCCTCTGCAGTGAAGGCAGGGGCCCTTTCCCCAGACACTCTAGCCATTGTCGCTTCCAGACTCAGGTCATAGCAGCACTTGCAGTGTAGGTCCTCTCCTGTTGACGGTCAGGTAGCAAGTGAGTGAATAGTTAGAAAATGGCAGTGACATCTGTGGCGGTGCATACCGTCACCGCCGGCGTACATCGCCATTGGCTCCTGGAACCCATAGGGCCCTATGATAACCAATGCGAACTTGCGCGGTGGTCATTGACCGCCTACAGTGACGGAGCACAATGCGAGGGCCCTTACCTCATTTCCACTTGTCCCTCCTCACAGGTCAGGTGGCCACCATTTCAGGGGTGCACATGGCATGGCACCTAACTGCGTCACAGCAGACATTGGGCCAGCAACCGACTCTCAACTTCACATACTGCTTCTGTGACCTAATTTCAGCAACAGTTGTGCATTCTATGTGGAAATATGATCTTCTGCTCACCGTTCTCCTCCATAGGCTACAACCACTGAGGCAGATGATGAGATGGCGGCATCCTCCAGTGTACAGACCCCTGGTGGACCTATCGACAATGGAGGACATACACATTATCATCACATACAGACTTAATCGTGCCACAATCCAAGAACTGAGTGCCCAATTGGAGCCAGACCTGATGTCAGCTATTTGCCAACCCACAGGAATACCCCCTCTTGTGCAGGTTCTGTCAGTGCTGCATTTCCTGGCAAGTGATTCCTTTCAAACTTCAGTGGCCATGGCATCAGGAATGTCTCAGCCAATGTTCTCCAACGTGTTGTCCAGAGTGTTGTCTGCCCTGCTGAAGCACATGCGCAGCTATATCGTGTTCCCCCAGGTGGATAATTTGGCCACAGTGAAAGCTGACTTTTATGCCCTGGGACATATCCCCAACTTGATTGGTGCCATTGACGGTACACATGTGGCATTTGTTAACCCCCGGAGAAATTAACAGGTTTACAGGAATAGAAAAAGCTATCACTCGACGAATGTGCAGATTGTGTGTTTGGCGAACCAGTACATCTCCCATGTGAATGCCAAATATCCTGGCTCTGTGCACGACGCCTATATCTTGAGGAATAGCAGCATCTCTTATGTGATGGATCAACTCCCAAGGCACCGGGTGTGGCTAATAGGTGAGTCCATGGTCCCCACCCAGTATAAGTAGGTGTCTGGGTATGGGGTTGTCACTAAGGGTTAGTGTGTGTCTAGCAGTTGTCCCTCGATATTTACAGGTGACTCTGGCTACCCCAACCTCTCATGGCTACTGACCCCAGTGAGGAATCCCAGGACAAGGGCAGGGGAACTTTACAATGAGGCACATTGGCGTACAAGGAGGATTATTGAGAGAACCTTTGGCCTCCTGAAGGCCAGGTTCCGGTGCCTCCATCTGACAGGTGGATCCCTGTACTACTCACCCAATAAGGTGTGCCAGATCATCGTGGCATGCTGTATGTTGCACAACCTGGCCTTGAGATGTCCAGTGCCTTATCTGCAGGAGGATGAGCCTATAGATGGTCTTGTGGCAGTTGTGGAGCCTGTGGACAGTGAGGAAGAGGAGGCAGATGAAGAAGTTGTGGACAACAGAACAAACATTATACAGCAGTACTTTCAGTGACACACAGGTAAGAGACTGTAACTCAACTTTACTTTTCAGTAATCATTTGGACATTGCACATTGCAGCCTCTCACCCTCTGTCTATGGACACTGACTGTACCCTTTGGATTCTCTATTTTCAGATCTCTCTGCCCCATTCTGGCTCCTGCTATATGTACTACTGCCCACCAAAGGTCATCCTGTAGTATATTTCACTGAATATATACGTTACAAGGCTTTGATAATGTACTAATACATTTTTCGAATCATTACACTGACTCCAGTATGATATTTGTTTCAAGGGTGTATTGTTGTGCCAATAAGTATGAGGGTATGTGCAAGGGCCTGGGGTGATGGTGGAGGAATGTCCAGTTAGAGTCCAGTCTCTTGGTATCACAGGTGCATTGTTCAATGGGGCATAGGAAGGGAAATAATGGCAGCTCAAGGTGGACAGGGTAACATAGTGGGACAGAAGGTTGACAATCAGGAGAGTCTTATTTCCTGGCAGGGGACTTGGCAATGTTCTCTGGCTTCTGTCTAGATCGCAGTGACCGTTTACGGGGTGGGTCTCCTTCTGCAGCGGGAGTGGTGCTGGTTGCCTGTTGGTCCTGTGGCGTGGCCTCCTGTCCACTAGCGCCGGCAGAGGTGGAAGGCTGTTTCTCGGTTTGGCTAGTGTCAGGCACCCGTTGTTGTGCCACTGCCTCCCTCATGGTCTGCCCATGTCAGCCAGAACCCCTGCAATGGTGACCAAGATGGTGTATATTTTTGTTAGGTCCTCCCTGATCCCCAGGTACTGTCCCTCCTGCAGCCGCTGGGTCTCCTGTAACTTGGCCAGTACCTGGCCCATGGTCTTCTGGGAATGGTGGTATTCTCCCATGATGTTTGAGAGTGCCTCGTGGAGGGTCGGTTCCCTTGGCCTGTCCTACCACTGTCGCACAGCTGTCCTCCCAGCTTCCCTGTTGTCCTGTGCCTCTGTCCCCTGAACCGTGTGGCTACTGCCACTGACCCCAGGTCCCTGATCGTCATGTGTTTGCAGGGTTGCCTGGTATCCCTATAGTGGTGGACACACTGCTGATTGGCGTGTCCTGAGGACAGAGGTATGGGCCCGCTGGGTGGGCGCTGTGCTGGTGTTTCCTGAGGGGGGAGGGTCTGTGGTGGGTTGGGACTTTGGCAGGGGAACAGACTGTCCAGAGGTCCCTGATGGGCCAGGTTGGTCATCCAGACCAGGCGTGCAGAGCTGCAGTCATCACTGTGGTCCTCTTCGGGGGTGCTGGATGTAGCTGGCACCTCCTCTCCTGTGACGTTGGGTAGGGGCCCTGTTGGGATGTAAATGCAATGTTAATGAATCTGCGTGTGCCATCTTGTGCATGGGTGTGTTTCCCTCTATGATTGTGCTTTCCCTGTCGGCTTGGCCTTGTGTGAGTGGTGATTTTGTGGGCTGGGTGATTCTCTCTATTGGGCATGCTGGGGTGATGGGTGCCCATGCAGGTCTGTGATGGGTCTCCATGCATTGTTGTTGCATGCAGGGCTTGGTATTGGGATGGGTGGGTTGTGATAGTGGGGTATATGTGAGGTGGTTGAGTGATGGGGTGAAGGTAAGGGTAGGAGTTTGTGATGGCATGCAGGTAGGGTGGGAGGATGAGGTAGTTAATGTAGGAGGCTGGCCTGGCTTGTAGTGGATACCATAGGTACTTACACCTTGTGCCAGGTCCAGTTATCCTTTATTAGTGTAGAAGAGGTGTTTCTAGCAGCTTAGGCTGATAGAAGGTAGCAATGGCAAAGCAGCTTAGGCTGAACTAGGAGACATGTAAAGCTCCTACTATACCACTTATATCATATGCACAATATCATAAGAAAACACAATACACAGTTACTAAAAATAAAGGTACTTTATTTTTATGACAATATGCCAAACGTATCTCAGTGAGTACCCTCAGTATGAGGATAAGTTATATACACAAGATATATGTACACAAACCAAAATTAGGTAAGTAATAGCAAGAAAAGTAATGCAAACAGTGTAGAATTACAATAGATTGCAATAGAAGCACATAGGTATGGGGCAACACAAACCATATACTCCAAAAGTGGAATGCGAACCACAAATGGACCCCAAACCTATGTGAGCTTGTAGAGGGTCACTGGGACTGTAAGAATACAGTGAGGGTTAGAAAAATAGCTCACCCCAAGACCCTGAAAAGTAGGTGTAAAGTGCACCTACTACCCCCAGAGAGCACAGAAGTCGTGATAGGGGGTTTCTGCAGGAAGAACAAACACCAGCAATGCATCAACAGTGGATTTCCAGACCTGAGTACCTGTAAGACAAGGGGACCAAGTCCAATAGTCGCGACAGTGTTGAGAGTGGGCAGGAGCCCAGGGAATGCCAGCTGGAAATGCAAGGAAGCTGCCACCGGTTGGAAGAAGCTTGGAGTTCTGCAAGAAAGAAGAGGACTAGAAACTTCTCCTTTGGAAGACGGATGTCCCACGTCACGATGAAGCTTGCAGAGGTATTCCCATGCAGAAAGACCGCAAACAAGCCTTGCTAGCTGCAAGGGTTGCGGTAGAGGTTTTTGGGTGCTGCTGTGGCCCAGGAGGGACCAGGATGTCGCCACTTGGAGGAGGAGACAGAGGGAGTGCCCAGCAACTCAGGGAGCCCTCACAGAAGCAGGCAGCACCCGCAGAAGTACCCTAACAGGCACTTGGAAGGAAAGTGAACTGGAGTCCATGCGAAGTCACAAAAGGGAGTCCCACGACGGCGGAGGACAACTCAGAAGATTGTGCACTGCAAGAAGGAGTGCCGGGGACCCAGGCTTGGCTGTGCATGATGGAAATCCAGGAAGAGTGCACAGGAGCCGGAGCCGCTGCAAACCACGCGGTACACAGCAATGCAGTCTAGCGTGGGGAGGCAAGGACTGACCTCCATCAAACTTGGACTGAAGAGTCACTGGACTGTGGGAGTCACTTGGACAGAGTTGCTGTGTTCCAGGGACCAAGCTCGTCAGGATGAAAGGGGACTCAGAGGACCAGTATTGCAGTCTTTTGGTGCCTGTGTTAGCAGGGGAAGATTCCGTCGACCCACTGGAGATTTCTTCTGAGCTTCTGGTGCAGGGTGAAGGCAGGCTACCCCAGAGCATGCACCACCAGGAAACAGTCGAGAAAGCCGGCAGGATTAGGCACTACAATGTTGCTGGTATTCGTCTTGCTAGTTTGTTGCGGTTTTTGCAGGCATCCTGAGCAGTCAGCGGTCGATCCTTTGGTAGAAGGTGAAGAGGGAGATGCATAGGAACTCTGGTGAGCTCTTGCATTCGTTATCTGAAGAATTCCCCAAAGCAGAGACCCTAAATAGCCAGAAAAGGAGGTTTGGCTACCAGGTTAGGAGGACTGGTTACCAAGAGAGGTAAGAGCCTATCAGAAGGAGCCTCTGATGTCACCAGAGCAGTCCAGTGTGCCCCCAACACCTCTGTTTCCAAGATGGCAGAGGTCAGGGACACATTGGAGGAGCTCTGGGCACCTCCCCTGGGAGGTACTGGTCAGGGGAGTGGTCACTCCCCTTTCCTTTGTCCAGTTTTGCGCCAGAGCAGGGCTGGGGGATCCCTGAACTGGTGTAGACTGTCTTATGCAGAGATGGGCACCATCTGTGCCCATCAAAGCATTTCCAGAGGCTGGGGGAGGCTACTCCTCCCCAGCCCTTCACACCTATTTCCAAAGGGAGAGGGTGTAACACCTTCTCTCAGAGGAAATCCTTTTTTCTGCCTTCCTGGGCCAGGGCTGCCTGGACCCCAGGAGGGCAAAAACCTGTCTGAGGGGTTGGCAGCAGCTGCAGTGGAGACCCCGGAAAGGCAGTTTGGCAGTACCCGGGTACTGTGCTAGAGACCCGGGGAGAATGGTATTGGGGTGACAATTCCATGATCTTAGACATGTTACATGGCCATGTTCGGAGTTACCATTGTGACGCTACACATAGGTAGTGACCTATGTGTAGTGCACGCGTGTAATGGTGTCCCCGCACTCACAAAGTCCGGGGAATTTGCCCAGAACGATGTGGGAGCACCTTGGCTAGTGCCAGGGTGCCCACACACTAAGTAACTTTGCACCCAACCTTCACCAGGTGAAGGTTAGACATATAGGTGACTTATAAGTTACTTAAGTGCAGTGGTAAATGGCTGTGAAATAACTTGGACGTCTGCTGCACCTGTGATCCGAATAGCTGTGGCTCTACCCGGATGATTTCCTCCACCATGACCCTTAGCTCCTCCTCTGAAAACCTGGGGTGTCTTTGGGGTGCAATGGGTGTGGTATGACTGATATGTGTGAGGATGTGTGGGGTGATGTGTGGGGTGATGTGTTGTTGTGTATGCTGTGATGTGCGTAAATGGTGTATGGGTGATGGTGTTCTGTGCCTCTGATTGAGTGGGTGCTCCTGGCTTGTCTCTCTCAGTTGGCTATCTTTTTTTCCATTGTAAGGGGTTGTGGGTAATGTGGGTGTGTGTTTTATACTGGTGTGAGTATGTGGGTGTGGAGTGCGTATGTGTGTCAGGTGTGTGTTTTTTTAATAGTCCAATGTGGTATAGTTTTGTTTGAGTGTGTGTATTTTGAGCGCGGCGGTGCGTACCGCCAATGGTTTACCGCGGTTGAAAGACCGCCGCGTTAATCTGTGGGTCGTGATATTGTGGGCATATTCCTGTTGGCGTAACGGTGTGGGTTTTCATATCGCCAGTTTATCACTGACTTTGGTCTGGCGGACTTGTGTGGGTGTCTGTATTGTGGTGGTATTCTTTGTGTGGGTCATGATACCCGTGGAGGATTACTGCCGTGATCACGGTATGTTGGCTGCTGTCAGCACGGTGGTAGACGGCATTTACCGCCAGGGTTGTAATGAGGGCCATAATCTGGAATGTAAATTCTGCCAAAATTTAGGAAACCCAATAGAGATTGGAGTTTGTAAATCGTATTTGGAGGTTGTAATTGTACGCACTTTTCAAAAAAAATGTGGCGCTAGGCTCTTTCCTTCACTCAATAGCTCATATCCCAGAAATAGGATGCTGAGGACAGCTATTTTTGTCTTTTTGAAGTTGAATTTGTAGCCGAATTCAGCAAATCTCTCAACACTTTTCTGTACTACACAATGCAGCACTCTCCTGTACCAGACCCCACTCCAATTAATAACAGTTTACTACCTACTCTACCCAGTAAACTCCAATCCATGGCACTATACTTTAGGACACACTAATAAACTCTATTGTACATTACACCATACTAAGTTGAACCACCCCTCTACTCCACTGTACGCGACATTATCTCACTCTACACTACTGCACAACAATCCCCTCTACACAGCTCAATTGTTTCCCACACTACTGTACTCTATGCAAGTCCACTCTACAATACTCTACTAAACTGGGTGCGACTCCGCAACACCTAACCTCTGTCTATACCCCTGTACTATACTGTATGCCACTGTAAAACACTCATTCTATTCTACAATACTCTAGTCCACTATATGACACTGTACGCACCTCTCTGTATTCCAGTGCACCCTACTTTACTCCAGTTCAGTGTGGTCTGGTATAGTATTGTACAGTAGAGTGTCAGAGAGTCTTGTAATGTGTAGTGAGAACACAGTGCATGGTAGAGTGGTGAGTTATACTTGGTCTTTTTGGGTTACTGAGCTTAAAAGAGTGTGTGAAGAGGTCAGCTATTTTTAATAATTAGAAGGGAGTGGATACATTGTAAATGAAAGCTATAACCAAAAATTAAGAATTTTTTAATTTTGGGTTTTAAACTGAGTTTGTGTAGCGTCTTTCTTGGTGCTCGCTGAATAACTAGGCTACACACTGAGCTGTAAATCACACATCTTTTCTCTTCTGCATATACTTGTGAACTACAAAATTCTAAACTAAGCTTTCATATATTCTAATATAGCGATTACATCACACTGATATCGAGTCCTCAGGAAGTCAAAAAGGTTCTGTTCTAATTTCTACAAGACACTACATCTCTTCCTGTTATAGAAAAACTGAAAGTTCTTAGAAAACAATGAGACAAACACAAATATATAATATACAGAGAAACATGCAAAATTAAATCTATTCAATGAATCTTCTTGGCACTTTGTTCTGTCAACCCGATCTGGATACTGGAAGCTACAAACTGTAGTATTCAATATCTTAGATTGCCAATGATGGTAAGGGATAAGCAACAGTAACTGAGTTTTCAGAATCAATCTTTCTTTCACCATCTTAAGTTGAAGACCAATGAAACACATGCCAGACGTGAGAAGAGTCGCTGATAAGGGACTTCCCAGGTTGTTGGACAGTCACCATGTGTCCTTTAGTAGGCACAACTTGAAAAGTGTCAGCATCGTAAGGAGCATCAGATTTTCTTTTCCATAACTGGTGAGCGATCACCAAATCTCCTTTTAAGAATGAGAGGTCTTTTGCATTTCAACCAAGTCCCTAGTACGAATGAGGCTTTCATTACTGTTTCGTTTTATGGTATGTTGATTGCCATTGCTCTCCTGAACATCAAAGTCAGCGGGCTTTCATCTGTGGTCGCATGGGGTGTTGAATGATAAGCTCATAGAATAGAGTTCAACACTGTCTTTAGACTGAGCTTCTCAAGAGTTGCATGCTGCACTGCTTTCTTTAGCATATTCATAAAACGCTCAACAAGTCCACTGGCTTAGGGGTGATAAGGGTGTGATCTTTTGATGCTTTATGTTATAATGTTCCAGAGGTTCTTTAAATTCTTTGCTGTTGAAGGGTGGACCATCGTCAGACTTCACAATGGCTGGTAAGCCCCATGTTCCAAAGATGCTATCAAGTTTTTTGACTATTCGCTCATGTGTCGTGGATTAGAAATATTTGACCAAAAGAAAACATGAATATTAATCTAGAATCACAATTAAGTGATGTTCATTGTCAAGTGGACCAAAGAAATCGATGGATGTTTTCTCCCAGGCATGTTTAGAAAGTTCTGAAATGTTCAGAGTATGTTGAGTGACCTTGGTCGTCAGGCAGTTGCATGTGTGGCAGGCTTTGAGTTCTTTTTCAGCTGTTTTATCTAGGTATGGAAACCAAACTCGGTCTCTGAGAGCTCTCTTTATAGCAACAATACCTTCTTGCACTACTTCTATCACCTTTTGTCAAAGACTCTCCAGAATCAGGATCATCACAATATATCTCCTTCCTGAGTTTTGGACAATTTGTCATTGACATTCTTCTACTTTTGATATTTACTGCCATTACTGAGAGGTCGAACATGTTTGTTCCATGATCGAGGCACAATTATGTTTTCTAACTTTGTGAGCTTGTCCAACCTTATTTGGTCTTTTATAATTTAATTAATAAGGGGACGTGTTAGAGGTTGGATAAATATTTTGACTACGCTTGCAGTGATTCCACTGTAAGTTGTGCCTTTAACAACAATCCTTTCAACATAATCAATAAACAAACATTTAGGTCCTCATTACAACCGTGGCAGTAAATGCCACCTACTGCCGTGCTGACGGCCACCTACATACCATGCCAGCAGCGGTATTCCGCTATGGGTATTATGACCCACACTGAGAATTCCGCCACAATACAAACACCCACACAAGTCCACCAGCCCAAAGGTCAGTGATTAACTGGCGATAGCAAAACCCACAGCGTTACGCCCATAGTATCACGACCCATGAATCACTGTGGCGGTCTTTCAACCGCGGTAAACCATTGGGGGTACACACCGCCATGTTCAAAATACACACACACTTACAAAACACAACCACATTGGACAATCCAAACTACACACCTGACACACATACACACACCACACACACATACTCACACCACTATAAAACACACACCCACATTACCCACAAACTTTTACAAGAAAAAAAAAGATTGCCAACACAGAGAGATACAAGCCAGGAGAGCCCACTCAATCAGAGGCACAGAACACCATCACACATACACCATCCACGCACATCACAGCATACACCCCAACACAGCAACCCACATATCCTCACACATATCACTCACACCACATCCATGGCACCCCAAAGACACCCCAGGTTTTTAGAGGAGGAGCTAAGGGTCATGGTGGAGGAAATCATCCGAGTAGAGCCACAGCTATTCGGATCACAGGTGCAGCAGACATCCATTGCAAGGAAGATGGAGCTATGGCGGAGAATCGTGGACAGGGTCAATGCCGTGGGACAGCACCCAAGAACCATGGATGACATCAGGAAGAGGTGGAACGACCTACGGGGAAAGGTGCGTTCTGTGGTTGCAAGACACCAGGTAGCAGTACAGAGGGCTGGCGGCGGACCCCCACCTCCTTCCCCACAACTAACAACATGGGAGGAACAAGTCTTGGCAATTTTGCATCCTGAGGGCCTCGCAGGAGTAGCAGGAGGACTGGAATCTGGTAAGTCAAATCTTTACTACTTTATCCCCACCACCCTACCTGCATGCCATCACAAACTGCAACCCCTACCCTCACCCCCATCACTCCACCACCTCACATATTCCCCACTATCACAACCCACCCATCCCAATACTAAGCCCTGCATGCAACAACAAACATGGACCCCCAACACAGACCTGCATGGACATCCATCACCAGAGCATGCTCAGTAAAGAGACTCACCCATCCCACAAAATCACCACTCACACAAGGCCAAGCTGACAGGGAACTCACAATCATACAGTGAAACACACCCATGCACAAGATGGCACACGCAGATACATTAACACTGCTTTTGCATCCCCACAGGACCCATACTCAACGTCACCGGAGAGGAGGTGCCAGCCACATCCAGTCCCCCCACAGAAAAGGCCCACAGTAACGACAGTAGCTCTGCACGCCTGGATCAGGATGACCAACCTGGTCCATCCGGGACCTCTGGATAGTCGGTTCCCCTGCCCCAGTCCCAACCCACCACAGAGCCTCCCCCCTCAGGAAACACCAGCACAGCACCCACCCAGCGGGCCCCTGCCACTGCCCCCAGGACACGTCAATCAGCAGTGTGTCCACCACTACAGGGACCCCAGGCAACCCCACAAACACAGGAAAATCAGGGACCTGGGGTCAGTGGCAGTGGGCACACGGTTCAGGGGACAGAGGCACAGGACAACAGGGAAGCTGGGAGGACTGCTGTGCGGCAGGGGAGGACAGGTCCAGGGAACCTACTCTCCACGATGCACTCTCCAACATCCTGGGAGCATACCACCATTCCCAGGAGACGATGGGCCATATACTGGCCAAGTTGCAGGAGACCCAGCGGCTGCAGCATGGACAGTACCCGGGGATCAAGGATGACCTAACAAACATGTACACCATCCTGGTCACCATTGCAGGGGCGCTGGCTGACATGGGCAAGACCATGAGGGAGGCAGTAGCACAACAACTGGCGCCTGACACTAGCCAAACCGATGAACAGCCATCCACCTCAGCCAGCGCTAGTGGACAGGAGGCTCCCCCACAGGACCAACAGGCTACCAGCACCACTCCCGCTGCAGAAGGAGAACCACCCCGTAAACGTTCCCTGCGATCCAGGCAGAAGCCAGAGAACATTGCCAAGACCTCCGCCAGGAAATGCGACTCTCCTGATTGTCACCCTTCTGTCCCACTCTATCACCCTGTCCACCTTGAACTGCCATTACTCCCCTTCCTATGCCCCCTTGGACAAAGCACCTGTAATACCAAGAGACTGGACTCTTCCCTGGACTTTCCTCCACCATCAGCCCAGCCCATTGCACATCCCCCCCTACCTATGAGCACCTAAATAAACACCCTCGGAACAAATACTAATCTGGGGTCTGTCAAATCATTCACAAATGTATTAGTACAACTTTATCAAAGCATTGCAACTCAAATGTACAGTGAAATATACTTTGGGATGACCTTTGGTGGGCAGCAGTACACATAGCAGGAGCCAGAGTGGGGCACAGAGATCTGAAAATAGAGATGCCAAAGGGTACAGTCAGTGTCCATAGACATAGGGAAAGAGGCTTCCTATTACAATGTCCAACAGATAACTGAAATGTAAAGTGAAGTAACAGTGTCCTACCTGTGTGTCATTGGAAGTATTGCTCAATTATATTGCTTCTGTTGTTAACATCTTCTTCCTCTGCCTCCTCTTCCTCACTGTCCACAGGCTCCACTGCTGCCACAAGACCATCTCCTGCAAAAAAGGCACCTGGCATCTCAAGGCCAGGCCAGGTCGTGCAACATGCAACATGCAACGATGATCTGGCACATCTTCTTGGGTGAGTAGTACAAGGAGCCACCTGTCAGATGGAGGCACCGGAACCTGGCCTTCAGGAGGTCGAAGGTCCTTTCAATAATCCTCTTTGTATGCCCATGTGCCTCATTGTAATGTTCCTCTGCCCTTGCCCTAGCATTGCGCACTGGGGTCAGTAGCCATGAGAGGTTGGGGTAACCAGAGTCAACTGCAAATATCGAGGGACAACTGTTAGACACACACTACCCCTTAGGGACAACCCCATACCCCGATACCTACTCATGGTGTGTGGGGACCTTGGGCTCACCTATTAGCCACACCTGGTTCCTCTGGAGTTAGCCCATCACGTATGGGATGCTGCTATTCCTCAAGATAAAGGTGTCATGCACAGAGCCAGGATATTTGGCATTCACATGGGAGATGTACTGGTCCGCCAAACACACCATCTGCACATTCATAGAGTGATAGCTTTTTCTATTCCTGTAAACTTGTTCATTTCTCCAAGGGGGTTGGGGGACAAATGCCACATGTGTACCATCAATGGCACCAATGATGTTGAGGATATGTCCCAGGGCATAAGACTCAGCTTTCACTGTGGCCAAATCTTCTACCTGGGGGAACACGATGTAGCTGTGCATGTGTTTCAGCAGGGCAGACAATACTCTTGTCAACACATTGGAGAACATTGGCTGAGACATCCCTGATGCCATGGCCACTGTTGTTTGGAAGGAGCCACTTGCCAGGAAATGGAGCACTGACAGGACCTGCACTACAGGGGGGATACCTGTTGGCTGGCGAATAGCTGACATCAGGTCTGCCTCCAATTGGGCACACAGTTCTTAGATTGTGGCACAATCAGGTCTGTAGGTAATGATAATGTGTCCATCCTCCGTTGTTGCAAGGTCCACCAGGAGGATGCCGCCATCTCATATTCAGCCTCAGCGGTTGAAGCCTATGGAAGAGAATGGTGAGCAGAGGGTCATATTCCCACATCTATTGCACTAATGATGATTTGTTTACTTTACAGAAAGAAAATGTGAATCCGACAATCAGTTGCCGTGCCAATGTCTGCTGTGACACAGTTAGGTGCCATGCCCTGTGCCCCCCTGAAATGGCGGATGCCTGACCTGTGAGGAGGGACAAGTGGAAATTAGGTAATTGCGCTGGCGTCATGTGCCGTCACGGTAGGTGGTCGATGACTGTGCACAAATTCTCACTGGTTATCATTGGGCCCTATGGGCTCCAGAAGCCAATGTCGGTGTACACCGGCGGTGACAGAACGCACCGCCGCGAACGTCACCTCCATTTTCTATCTATCCACTCACTTGCTACCTGACCTTCAACAGGAGAGGACTTACACTGTAAGTGCTGCTGTGACCTGTGTCTGGAACCGACCATGGCTCATGTGTCTGGGGAAAGGGCTCCTGCCTACGGAGGAGTTGGAGAAACTGGTGGATGGGGTCCTACCCCAGTACACGTTACTCTACGGTCCTCCAGACAATCAGGTGAGCACAGTGTGAGCATGATGCATGGGCCATGAATGTATGGAGTGCTGTGTATGTAAGCCACATGTGAGGGGGGGCAGAGGCGTCCTCTCCAGAGTGCAGCATGTAAGGTGGTCAATGTATGTGCGCCAGGGGATGGAAGGGATCTGGTGAGCAATGAGTCTTACGGTCCGGACGGTTGACTAATTCCCTTTCCTGTTGCAGAAAAAGGGTATTTGGCATGCCATTGCCAAGGAGGTGCGAACCCTGGGGGTCTTTGACAGGCGGAGCACCCACTGCTGCAAGAGGTGGGAGAACCTGCGTCGCTGGGCAAAGAAGATGGCAGAGGCCCAGCTGAGGCTGGCCTCCCAACGAGGAAGGGGTGCCCGTCGCACCATGAACCCCCTGACTTTCCGCATCCTGGCGGTGGCCTATCCGGAGTTGGATTTGCACTTGAGGGCATCACAGCAGCCACAAGGTGGTGAGTACAGATATTGAAACCTGATTTTGCGTGTGTTAAGAGGTACCTGGGTGGGGGATGTGGGCTATGGGTGCCCCTAGGCCAGGGTGAAGATGGTAGGGTAGGTCCCTTGTTGGGCAGGCACTGAAGCACTCCTACCCCAATAGTGTTAGTGGGCATCTACTACTGGGCAGGGTCCTGCGAGTTTCTGGTGTGCAGCTGATGGTGTCAGGCATTGTACCCCAAGGGCTGGTGACTATCTTAGTAAATGGTTGGGCATGGCCTAGTGCATAGGGCTGCTCCCTGTGTGTTGTGTACGCCAACAGTAGTGGTGTTGCTGGCATTGACCAAGTGTATCCTCTGTATCTCCCCCCCCTTTTTGTCACCTTGTCCTTGTGTGCACTACCATCATCTAGCGGAGGAGCAGAGGCACCGGCGACAGAGGGAGCTGCATCCCACATGGGCCTGGAGGCCAAATCCATCATGGGTGAAGGCACCAGTGGGACAGAGGATGAGGGGAGCACCATGACGGGGACAGGAGGGAAGACCACAGACAGCGACTCCTCCTCCGATGGAAGCTCCCTGGTGGTGGCGTACACCTCTGTGCGCCACCCCAACAACGGGTACAGCCGCCACCCCCCTCTACCAGCGCTGCCCTCCCAGCACCTCCTCAGCATGTTTCCTGTGCCCACTCACCCAGGAGGGTGGGCATCTCCTTCGCCCCAGGCACCTCAGACCGTGCCCCAGTCAGCACTGCTGCCCTCACTGAGGAGGCTATTGACCTCCTGAGATTCCTCACTGTTGGGCAGTCAACCATTCTGAATGACATCCAGGGTGTAGCAGGGCATTTGCAACAAACAAATGCAGACCTGGAGGGCATTCACTATGGCGTAGCGGCCCAACAGAGAGCATTTCAGGCTCTGGCCAAGTCCCTGATGGCAGCCCTTGTCCCTGTGTCTAGCCTCCCCCCTCCAACTTCCTCTACCCAGTCCCACCCCCTCAACCCCAGCCTATCCCAAGCACACCTTCAGACCACCATTCACCCAAATCAACACCCATAAGTGGCTCAGGCAAACACAAGCACCACACATCATCCCACAGGCACTCACACAAGCACCATCCCCATGCAGACACACCAACATCCACTGTCTCCACTGTGTCCCCTTCCTCCTCCTCATCCATCTCCCTCCCAGTAGCATCTCCACTCACACCTCCATGCACTACATCACCATCCACTACCTCCATCACCAGCACCCCATCACTACTCACCCCTCACTGACAGTTACCACCCCGACATCCATGCACAAGTCCCCTGTATCCTCTCCCAGTGTGTCAGTGACCCCTCCTCCTGAAGTACACAAACACCCACCCACCCAATAGCCATCCACCTCTCAACTGCATCCAGCACATGCACCTTCACCCAAACTCAGCAGACAGACACCTCCTACAACCACTCCCTCTTCCTGCACTCTCAAACCATCTTCCTCTTCCCGCCCCAGTGTGTCTAAAAAGATTTTCCTGGCAAAAATTGACCTGTTCCCATCCCCCATCCTTTGGCGTCTGCTGTGGTACCTGAAACTCCCAGAGGCTCAAAGGGGGCACCCATCAGGCCAGCCAGTGTGCCACCAACCCCTGCAATGGACCAAACCATTCCGCCACCTGCCAAGGTGAAGAAGAGGACAGCATGCAGCAAGGGCCAGGAGCACGACCCATCCAGCAAGGCCTCCTCCAAAACTCCAGCTTCCAGAGCCAAGGTCACAACAGCATCTGCCAAGGTGAGGAAGGGGCAGAAAACCCAAGGCAAGGCACTTCAGCCATCGGAGGCTGCAGGTGAGGGCCTGGTGCCCACCAGCAAAACCGCCAGACCCGCCACATGCACTGCAGGCAGCACCGCCAGCATCCCCGCCGCGAGCACCGCCACCTGCACCGCTGACAGTAGGACCACTACCAGCAGCAGCAGCCCCAGTGGGCGGCCGTCCGAGGCTGCAGGAGACGAGCTGGAGCCTACCACCACCACTGGCAGCACCCCCACCAACACCGGCACTACCACCAGTTTGCAGCCTTTGGTGCCACAGGATGGAGTCTACTCCTGCCTCTATGGACTATCATGCAACCTGGTCCCTGCAAATCTCGTGCCTCAGACACCCAGGTGAGGGACTGTGAACTGCCACACTCCAAGTGCTGCATCACCAGGCAGGCGCAAGGACCCCTCCAGAACAAGTGGAGATATGCATCCACTCAGCCCCTCCTTGGCAGGATGAAGCACACTGGGCACACAGCCCCCTCCAGAACCAGTGGAAGAAGGCATCCACTCTGCCCCTCCTTGGCAGGATGAAGCACACTGAGCACAAAGCCCCCTCCAGAACCAGTGGAGATATGAATCCACTCAGCCCCTCCTTGGCAGGATGAAGCACACTGGGCACAAAGCACCCTCCAGCACCAGTGGAGATATGCATCCACTCAGCCCCTCCTTGGCAGGATGAAGCACACTGCGCTCAACCCCCTCCAGAACCAGTGGAAGAAGGCATCCACTTAGCCCCTCCTTGGCAGGATGAAGCACACTGGGTACAAAGCTCCCTCAAGAACCAATGGCGATATGCATCCACTCAGCCCCTCCTTGGCAGGATGAAGCACACTGGGCACAAAGCCCCCTCTAGAACCAGTGGCGATATTCATCCACTCAGCCCCTCTTTGGCAGGATGAAGCACACTGGGCACAAAGCCCCCTCGAGAACCAGTGGAGATATGCATCCACTCACTCTATCCTTGGCGGGAAGAAGCACACTGGGCACAAAGCCCCCTCAGGAACCAGTGGAGAAGCCATCCACTAGAGAGACTGTGGCCTTGCACTCCCCAGTACCAAGCAGTGGGCAGACCACCCACTTGAGGAACTGTGGCTTTGCACTCCCCAGGACCAAGCAGTGGGCAGACCACCCACTTGAGAGACTGTGGCTTGCGCTCCCCAGGACATCGCTGTGGGCATGGACCCCCTCCAGGAGCAGTTGCGTAGTACCATCTTCCGGCTTCGTGTATTGAGGCAGGAGTCAAGTGTGGGCTTGGCCCATGATTTTTGGCCCAGTGGCCCACGGACATTTGGAAAGGACAATATACGCCCTTATGTACATATTGTATATTTTTGTAAATACTGTTTTTATATTTGTTACGCATATCCTAATATATCACTGATTGGACTCTATTCCTTTTGTCCTTGCGTTCTTCCAGGGGGTTACCGGGTGTAAATGTAATGTTGTTGCATGTGTTTGTGTGTGTGGTGTTGTGGGTGAGGGCGGGGTGGGGGTGTTGCCTGTGTGTGTCACTCTCTTTTTCCTCCCCCCTCCCCTGTGTACTAGGTGCAGTACTCACTGTGGTCATCGCCGCCGCCTTTGGAATTCCTGGTAGATGAAAAGGTAGACCAGCATGGGCAGGACCTGTAACTCGGGCTCCATGGCGTCCTGGTTCTTTGTTGAGCTTCGAGAGGTTAGTGGGTTCCCTTCCAAACACTGTTTCCGCAGTGCTTTTGATGGCGTTGGTACCACCCCAGAAAAGCTGGCGGATTGGCAGGTTGCGATGGGGTGGGCGGTACATTGTCTTCTGCCTGGCTGTTGGCTGTGACTGCCGCAGTGTTTGTTGCTACCGCTGTGGCGGTCAGAGTGTTAAAGTGGCTGTCTGTGTTGGCAGTTTCCATTTTGGTCGTGATCCCATTTTTCCTACCGCTGGTCTGTTGGTGGTATTACTGCTGCTTTAACACCGACCGCCAGGGTTCTAATGAGGGCCTTAATCTGGAGTCAATAATCTTTACCCATCATGACCGATTTGGACATGGACAACCACATCTTTAGTATAATTATTGTATATTTATCTCTCTAGATTAACAATGCTAATAGCACATAAATTAGTCTCAAAACCAAATGATAAACATATACAAACAACACAGGCTGACCAAATTTTCTAGCAAATCTCAATTTAGCCAAAGAATGGGCAATTAAACATCCTATACAAATCAACAATAACCTTAATTGGAAAACAGAAAAAGTACAAATCTAAACTCAACAAATTAATAGAATCAATTCATAGTTAGTTAAAATCCGTCAATATTGTAGGGCTTCCTAACTAACCTTCATATTATAATAGCATTTTTGGGCTTCATGCAAAACAATTAAATAAAAAGATGATTTGGAAAACATCTAACTATTGTATCAAAATAGCAGTTGGTACCTAAATAAAAAGCACAAATATAGCACAAAAGAACAGCATTTTGTTACACCTCTCCTCAATGAGTAAGCAAAAGACGTTTCTTCCCCAGGTGGACATCCATCTGGTCAGCATCAGGAATAGACATGAAAGGGGGTGGCTCAGTCATGGTTGGACTCTAAATTAATTGAACCATGCAACATTAGCTAAAAATCCGCATTAACAGAAATATAACAAAAGACATAGAACTGCGATTCTCCAAGAACAGGACACTAACAGGGACAGAAGGAAAGAGGCTCTAAGCCATCAGAAAAGGAACTAACAAACTCATGAACGAACTCTCCTAAGAATGTACAGGCTAAGGTAAACTCGCATAAAGTGCCATCTCATGCCGTCCTTGGTCAGAATCTCATATGTTTTCAATAGAACCAATAAGCTATTACCTATATATCTAAAATATAACTAAACCATCTTTCACATGTGTAGGAGGCTGGGCTGGCTTATAGTGGGTACCTGATGGTACTTACACCTTGAGCAAAGTCCAGTTATCCCTTATTAGTAGATTAGTAGTGTTCTAGCAGCTTAGGCAGACAGAGGTAGCTATAGCAGAGCATCTTAGGCTGAACTAGGAGACATGCAAAGCTCCTACTATACCACTTATATCATGTAGGTACTATATCATAAGAAAGACAATACTCTGGGTTACTAAAAATAAAGGTACTTTATTTTAGTTACAATGTGCCAGAAATATTTCAGAGGATATACTCCCTCAGGAGGTAAGAAAAATACACAAAATATACACACAAGCCAAAATCAGGTAAGCAAAACAGTCAGAAAGTAGTGCAAACACTGTAGAATGCAATAGGATGCAATAGGCCTAGGGGCCACACAGACCATATACTAAGAAAGCGGAATGTGGACCACAAATGGACCCCTAGGCTAGTGTAGGGTGTAGAGGGTCGCTGGGAGTGTAAGAAAACTCTAAGGGTGTCTAAGATACCCCACCCCAAGACGCTGGAAAGTAGGAGTAAAGTACTACTATTTTCCCAGAAACCCACTAAAGTCGTGATAGAGGATTTTGCAAAGACTACAACAGACTGCAAAGCACTGAAGACGGATTCCTGGACCTGAGGACCTGCAAAAGGAGGGGGTCAGGAGCACACTAAACCCCGGATGAAGGTGCAAAATGGCTGCCTCTGGATGGAAGAAGCTGAAGATTCTGCAACAACGAAAGGTGCTAGGAACTTCTCCTTCATGCAGAAGATGTCCCACAGAGTGCTGGAGGATGCAGAGTTGTTTACTTGGCAAAATACTGCAAACAAGCCTTGCTAGCTACAAGAGTTGCAGTTGAAGAAAAAGGGTGCTGCCCGGGCCCAGGAAGGACCAGGATGTCGCCACTTGGGAGAGGAGGCAGTGGGGGCCCTCAGCAATGTAGAGATCTCATGCACAAGAAGGTAGCACCCACAGAAGTCCTTGAACACGGGTTCAAGATGTCTGAACACGGCAGTTGACTCAACACTGCAGAAGAGGGTCCCACAAAGCCGGAGATCGACTCAGGGGGCTGAGCATTGCAGAACAGAGTACTGGGGACATACGCTTGGCTGTGCATGAAGGATTCTGTGGAAATGTGCACAAAAGCCCTTGTAGCTGCAGTTCACGCAGTGCACAGGATTACTGTCTGGAGAGGGGAGGCAAGGACTTACCGCCTCCAAATTTGGACAATTGGACCATTGGACAGTCTGGGTCACTTGGGTCCACCACCCGTGTTCGAGGGGCCACGCTCGTCAGGATGGGTTGGGTCCCAGAGTACCGGTGACGCTGGAGTTTGGTGCCTGCTGGAGCAGGGGGAAGATTCCATCGACCCACAGGAGATTTATTCATGACTTCCAGTGCAGAATGAAGGCAGACAGCCCACAAAGCATGTACCACCAGTAAACAGTCAAGAAAGCCAGAAGGATTAGGCGCTACAATGTCACTGGTAGTGTTCTTGATACTTTATTGCAGTTTTGCAGGCGTCCTGGAGCAGTCAGCGGTCGATCTTTGGCAGAAGTCAAAGAGAGAGGTACAGAGGAACTCTGGTGAATTCTTGCAAGTCGTTATCTGAGGAAAAGCCCACTGGAGAGACCCTAAATAGCCCTCAGAGGAGGATTGGCCACCTAGTCAGGGAAGCACCTATCAGGAGGGGTCTCTGACGTCACCTGCTGGCACTGGCCACTCAGAGGCCTCCAGAGTGCCCTCACACCTCTGGATCCAAGATGGCAGAGGTCTGGGACACACTGGAGGAGCTCTGGGCACCACCCCTGGGGTGGTGATGGACAGGGGAGTGGTCACTCCCCTTTCCTTTGTCCAGTTTCGCACCAGAGCAGGGACTGGGGGTTCCCTGAACTGGTGTTGACTGGCTTATGCAAGGAGGGCACCATCTGTGCCCTTCAAAGCATTTCCAGAGACTGGGAGAGACTACCCCTCCCAAGCCTTTAACACCTATTTCCAAAGGGAGAGGGTGTAGCTCCCTCTCTCAGAGGAAAGTCTTTGTTCTGACTTCCTCGGCTTGGGCTGCCCAGACCCAAGGAGGGCAGAACCCTGTCTGTGGGGTGGCAGCAGCAGTAGCTGCAGAGAAAACTCCAGTGAGCTGACTTGGCCGTACCCAGGTTCCATAGTGGAGCCTCAGGGATGCATGGAATTGGCACCCCAATACCAGATTTGGAATGGGGGGACAATTGCATGATCTTAGACATGTTACATGGCCATATTCGGAGTTATCATTGTGAAGCTACATATAGATATTGACCTATAAGTAGTGCACGCATGTACTGGTGTCCCCGCACTCAAAAAGTCCAGGGGAAATTACCCTGAACTATGTGGGGGCACCTTTGCTAGTGCCAGGGTGCCCTCGACCTTAGTAACTTTGCACCTAACCTTCAGCAAGTGAAGGTTAGACATATAGGTGACTTATAAGTTACTTAAGTGCAGTGAAAATGGCTATGAAATAATGTGTGTGTTATTTCGCGCAGGCTGCAATGGCAGTCCTATGTGAGGGTTTGTTTGAGCTCCCTATGGGTGGCTAAAAATATGCTGCAGCCCAGAGGGATCTCCTGGAACCCCAATACCCTGGGTACCTAGGTACCATATACTAGGGAATTATAAAGGTCTTCCAGTGTGCCAATTGAAATTGGTAAAAGTGGTCACTAGCCTATAGTGACAAATTTCAAGGCAGAGAGGGCATAATCACTGAGGTTCTGGCTAGCAGAGCCTCAGTGACACAGTTAGTCATTACACAGGTATACACATTCAGGCCACAAACTATGAGCACTGGGGTCCTGGCTAGCAGGATCCCGGTGAGACAGGCAAAAACAAACGTACATGCATGTAAAAATGGGGGTAACATGCAAGGCAAGATGGTACTTTCCTACAACATTTCGATGATTGGCTCTTCTTCTCCTGTTCCCGTCATCAGGTTCACCTGGTAACTTTCTTGTTGCAATCCCAGATGCAGTCAGTGCATCCATTGTTCAGTCCTGGGAACAAAGATGTCTCACGCATCAAATCTACAATGTTGCATTTCCTAGTAAAAGACATTCTAGCAGACTATTCTCATGAGAAAGTTTAACACATTTACAGATCGCTTGGTCAGCTCTGTGTGAACAATAGACAAAATTAAATACTTTGGCTTTCACAGAACATGTACATTTATGTAATTATTTCTGTTGTGCAACTTAACATGAGGCACAGTCAACTAGGTCCAAACTTACACGAATAATCAATGCCTAATATTGTTTAAGAACAGCCATAATATGAATATGATGTTAATGTGACCATCTAATACATTTTTCCATACCTGTGCACATCATTTAGACTATAAGCGTATATTCATAATTGTAGGAAGTTGGCTCTGTATATACTATTTCAAAGTAAGAAATAGTGTGCACAGAGTTCAAGGGTTCCCCTTAGAGGTAAGATAGTGGCAAAAGTAGATAATTCTAATGCTCTATTTTGTGGTAGTGTGGTCGAGCAGTAGGCTTATCAGTGGGTAGTGTTAAGCATTTGTTGTACACACACAGGCAATAAATGAGGAACACACACTCAAAGACTTACTCCAGGCCAATAGGTTTTTATATTGAAAACTATCTTTTCTTACTTTATTTTAAGAACCACAGGTTCACGATTTACATTAAACACTTTAAATGCAAGGTACTTCACTTAGATACTTCAGGAACTTTAAATAACAGCAATATCATATACAGACTTTGTAAAAATGGCAAAAAGCCATTTTCAAAGTGGACACAGTGCAAAAATCAATAGTTCCTGGGGGAGGTAAGTAAAGGTTAGATTATGAGGTAAGTAAGAGACTTACAAGTCTCAGTTCCTGGGCATAGGCAGCCCACCATTGGGGGTTCAGGGTAACCCCAAAGTTACCACACCAGCAGCTCAGGGCCGGTCAGGTGCAGAGGTCAAAGAGGTGACCAAAACACATAGGCACCTATGGAGAACAGGGGTGCTCCAGTTCCAGTCTGCCAGCAGGTAAGTACATGTGTCCTCAGGGGGCAGACCAGGGGGGTTTTGTAGAGCACTGGGGGGGACACAAGTAGGCACACAAAACACACCCTCAGCGGCACGGGGGCGGCTGGGTGCAGTGTGCAAAGCAAGTGTCGGGTTTTAGATAGGAAACAATGGAGGGACCTGGGGGTCACTCTAGTGGTGCAGGCAGGCACAGGAGGGGCTGCGGGTTGCAGTGTTGGTTCCAGGCATCAGGTCCCTTGTTACAGGCAGTCACAGTCAGGGGGAGCCTCTGGATTCTTTCTGCAGGCATCGCTGTAGGGGCTCTGGGGGGTCGTCTCTGGTTACTCACGGGCTCGCAGTCGCCGGGGAGTCCTACCTGAGGTGTTGGTTCTCTGAATGTCGAGCTGGGGGCGTCGGGTGTAGAGTGAGAAGTCTCACACTTCTGGTGGGAAACTTGCAGTCTTTGTTAGTTGCTTCTTTGTTGCAAAGAAGTAGCTGGTTTTGAACAGGGCTGCTGTTCACAGAGTTTCTTGGTTCTTTAGTCCAGGGCAGTCCTCTGAGGCTTCAGAGGTCGCTGGTCCCTGTCGTATGCGTCGCTGGTTGCAGGTTTTCGAAGTTGGAGACAGGCTGGTAGGGCTGGGGCCAAAGCAGTTGTCGTCTTCCTCCTTCTCTGCAGGCTTGTAGGTCAGTAGTCCTTCTTGTTTCTTCAGGTTGCAGGATTCTGATTTCCTGGGATCTGAGGAACCCCTAAATACTGAATTTAGAGGTGTGTTTAGGTCTGGGAGGGCAATAGCCAATGGCTACTGTCCTTGAGGGTGGCTACACCCTCTTTGTGCCTCCTCCCTGTGGGGAGGGAGGCACATCCCTAATCCTATTGGGGAATCCTCCAAACTTAAGATGGAGGATTTCTCAAGGCAGGGGTCACCTCAGCTCAGGAAACCTTAGGGGCTGTCCTGACTGGTGGGTGACTCCTCCTTGTTTTTCTCATTATCTCATCCAGCCTTGCTGCCAAAAATGGGGGCAGTGGCGGAAGGGGCGGGCATCTCCACTAGCTGGGATGCCCTGGGGCGCTGTAACAAAAGGGGTGAGCCTTAAAGGCTCACTGCCAGGTGTCACAGTTCCTGCAGGGGGAGGTGAGAAGCACCTCCACCCAGTACAGGCTTTGTTCTTGGCCACAGAGTGACAAAGGCCAGCAACATGTCTGGTGTGTGGCAGGCTGGCAGAAACTGGTCAGCCTACACTAGAAGTCGGATTGGTATTCAGGGGGCATCTCTGAGATGCCCTCTGGGTGTATGTTACAATAAATTGCACACTGGCATCAGTGTGCATTTATTGTGCTGAGAAGTTTGATACCAAACTTCCCAGATCTCAGTGTAGCCATTAGGGAACTGTGGGGTTCGTGTCTGACAAACTCCCAGACCATATACTCTTATGGCTACCCTGAACTTACAATGTCTAAGGTTTTGCTTAGACACTGTAGGGGCATTGTGCTCCTGCACATATGCCTTACCCTGTGGTATAGTGCACCCTGGCTTAGGGATGTAAGGCCTGCTAGAGGGGTGAGTTACCTATGCCACAGGCAGTGTGAGGTTGGCATGGCACTCTGAGGGGGGTGCCATGTCGGCTTAGTCTATTTCTCCCCACCGGCACGCACAAGCTGTGAAGCAGTGTGCATGTGCTGAGTGAGGGGTCTCCAGGGTGGCATAAGACATGCTGCAGCCCGTAGAGACCTCCCTGGCATCAGGGCCCTTGGTACAAGGGGTACCAGTTACAAGGGACTTACCTGAGTGCCAGGGTTGTGCAAATTGTGGAGACAAAGGTACAGTTTAGGGAAAGAACACTGGTGCTGGGGCCTGGTTAGCAGGGTCCCAGCACACTTTCAATCAAAACTTAGCATCAGCAAAGGCAAAATGTTAGGGGGTAACCATGCCAAGGAGGCATTTCCTTATAATAATCATCTTCACTTCGTCTCATGGTAGCCACATCCGTGGGCACATTTTCCATGACATACAATTTACTCTCCATTATTCAAATTCATGAAAATTCTTAACAGTTAATCAATGCAAATTTATTAGTAATTAATTCAGCTCTCACAATCCCTCCTCTGATGACTGAATATGTCATCACACCTTCCATAATTTTGACACAAAAAAGAATTCTGCTCACCTAAAATTTTGTTATTTGATAACCCTTTACAATTTTCTTCTTTATTGAATTTTCCCTAAAACACCTTTCCAGTTCAATTTTTTCCCTCCTCTGATCATTTTTCATCTTCCACAATTTAATCATTTTATACAATTTTCGAACTCCCCATACGCCAATTATGTAAATTATAATAACCAATATTATCTGTATTATTTTCAGAATTATCCCTTTCCCTAGTTTGCTCACCCAATTTCCCACAGAAATAAAACCTTTGCCAACTTTTTCCAAAACTCTAGGTTCTTCCAACTCTTTTAAATCAGTGTTCACGTTTGTCAGCTTGTTAATAAAGCCTCTAATTTCCATGCTACTGTTAGGGAGAAATGTGGAACAATGTTAAGGATTTAGCATTTTACAAACTCCGCCGTCCTCTGCTAAAATGATGATTAATGCAAGGCGGTCCTAAATAGTCATAGATCTTACCGCAGCCATTGCAGTGTCTGTCAGGACCACGTATCCTGAAAAGTTTGCCAGTATATTATCCACAATAGTAGACCACGTTTGAATTTTCAAACAATTTAGGATAACTCCCACTAAAGGAATTATTGTTACAAATATATCTCCAATTATACCAAAATAAGATTCTCTCTTTGGTCTAGCAAGGTGGAATTCATTCATTTTAGGTACCTTATTCAGGTTCTTAAATTGATAAATCTTTGGGAAAACTATACCCAATTAACATATGCCATACCATCCTCTTGGAAGATGGTAGCAAACAGTTGGTCCACATATATAATAAACTCCTGGAATTGCTGGGTCTTGTCCATTTAGCATGCAAGTACATTTACTTTGGAATAGAAACACATGTCTGTATCATTTGTAACCACAAACAATGTATATGACTTAGATTGCGGACTATATATGCAAAGCTTCCCTACTTGTTGTGCATCTAAAGCTAATTTCCCTTGTATCATTCTTTTTCTAAATGCATGATCATTTCTATATGTTTTTTTTGTAAACCCTTTTCTAATTTCTCCTTTAATGCTTTCCTCCTGTCATCAGTTTGATCGAAGAAGCTCTTTTCTATAGGTGTAAGCAAACATATCAGGTTGCTCCTGGGTACATAAGCTGTGCTAAAGGTCAGCATAGGTTCAAAGAATCCTCTCACTAATTCTATATTATTTTCCTTAGCTACGCTACTGAGTTGCTTAATCAGAGGAACAAAGGAAAACTCTACATCATGATTTGAGTAAAAATACTGGATGTATTCTTGGTTATAGAATCTTGGTAGTAAAAGACTGCAACTTATTCTGTATTTTAGTGGCAAACTATGGTAAGTAATTCCTTCCTCTACTGATGAAGGAATTTGCGTGCAAACATAACAATCTCTTGCATTCATAATTTCTACATACTCACGCAATAAGCAATAAAAAGCGTTAGAGGAAAGATCTCCTTATGAACTAACGTCATGCAGATGTTTCTCATCTCTTCTAAACATGTCTAACTCTGTAAGTGTAGTAGCAGTTTCCAAAATAGAGGTATGGTTTGTTTCAACTTTCTCAAGATAATTCATACTCACAATCAATATCAAACATACTATCATGCACACAATTGCCAAACCAATACTTATTTATCTACAGTGTATATTGCTCCTAACCTGCTGGTTATAGATACTCATGATTTGTAAAGAATCGGAAAGTAGAAGCAAAGAAATACCTATGCAGCAAAACGAGAAAAACAAAATCTTCAGTCCTTTTTGGCAATTATTTACAGATCTCAGTCATTTTCCAGAAGTTTTTTTCAAAAATCGGCAAATTGTCAAAAATCGGTTCAGCAGCTTGTCAAATCAGGTTGTCTCAAAAAGTCTTTTCAGGTTTTTTTCAAATGTCTCTTTTTTTCTCAGTTACACAAATGTTCTCAAAAGTTCAGTTCATTCATTCACTAATTTCACGTGCCAAAGAAATTACCTGGAATCAGTTGATCAAAACAAAAGGACAAAAATTCACTTTGCCAATCACTAGTTGTTGCATACGCCCATTCTTGATCTGCGTATCCTCTTTCTTTTCACTAGTTGTTGCATACGCCCATTCTGGACCTGCGTATCCTCTTTCTTTTCAGTCTTCGATCTCCCTTTGATTCACCATCTCTCAAATCTTCTCTTCTTGTGGTGTTCTTCTTCTATTGTTGATACTGTAATTTATTATTTTCTCTTGGCTTGTAATTTCTGCCACTTATCAACTTTCAGTAGACCTTTGGCAAATGCTCTTTTCCATGCTGGATATTCAGCTTGTTCTAGCTTGTTATTAACTTGAGGTACCTGCAATTTCTCTTGGAGGAATCAGATCGTTTTGACTTTGATCCAACTCAGCTCCCTCACTGAGGGCCAGATGTAGTAAGGCATTAGCGCCTCGCAAACGGCGAAAAACGCCGTTTGCGAGGCGCTAATGCCCGCATGCAATGCAGAAACACATTTTGCGAGTCGGAACCGACTCGCAAAATGTGTTTCCGACTCGCAAATAGGAAGGGGTGTTCCCTTCCTATTTGCGACTCACACCGCGATGTAAGTTGATTTGCGACCGCGAAATCGGTCGCAAATCAACTCGCAGTTACCATCCACTTGAAGTGGATGGTAACTCATTCGCAAACGGGAAGGGGTCCCCATGGCCCACCTCATGAATATTTATGAGGTGGGTCGCAGTTTGCGACCCCAGAGCGAGTCTAGGCACTCACGGGGATGGTGGCCTGCTGGAGACAGCAGACCACCATGTCCGTGACTGCTTTTAAATAAAGCAGTTTTTTTTTTCCTCTTTGCAGCCCATTTTCCTTAAAGGAAAACGAGCTGCAAAAAGAAAAAATACCGAAACCTTTTTGTTTCGTTTTTTTTCAGAGTAGGCAGTGGTCCATAGTACCACTGCATGCTCTGAAAAAATATTTTTGTGAGCATTCACAAAGGGGAAGGAGTCCCATGGGGACCCCTTCCCTTTTGCAAATGAGTTACCATCCACTTAAAGTGGATGGCAACTGAGAGTTGGTTTGCGACCGCTTTTGCGGTCACAAAGCAACTCTACATCGTGATGCGGTCGCAAATAGGAAGGGAACACCCCTTCCTATTTGCGAGTCGGAATCACATTTTGCAAGTCGGTACCGACTCGCAAAATGTGTTTCTGCATCGCATGCGGGCATTAGCGCCTCGCAAACGGCGTTTTTCGCCGTTTGCGAGGCGCTTATGCCTTACTACATCTGGCCCTAATTTCCTAAGCAATAGCTTTGCTACTATGGGCTGTCATTTCTTTGTGTGGGGTAAGCTTCGATCCATTGACTGAAAATACAAACAATCACCAACACATATGCAATCCTCCACACACAGGCATCTCAATAAAATCCATGTGCATTCAGCTAAATAGACCTCCTGCTCATCCAATGTGGCTCATATTAACCACAGTCCTTTTTCCCATGTTCATCTGTTGACAGATAATGCAACAAAGTCAAACTGCTTTGGCAAACTGTCTAAACTTTGGATTGAACCACAATTGTTTAAAAGTTCAAATCATAACATCCCTCCCATGATAATCTTTAGCCATTTGCATCAACAGACAGATAGGGAGAATTATTTGTCCCTTCCCGGACTCCCAAACATTGTTTTCCTGCTGTATACATTTCGGTTTAAACCACTTTCTCTTTTTGTCTCTGTTAACCTTTTCCTGCAAAACTTTCAATTTATCCCAAGTATCTCTAACATGTAGTGCATAATTTGTACCCATTTCTACTTTAGGTAACAGTTCCCATTTGTCTATGAACGATATACAGTTCAGTGTGCAAAACCTTGCAACTTGATCTGCATATCAGTTTCCCATTTATAGAAAGTCTTGTGATCTCCAGTGGGCACTGCATTTCACCACAGCAATCTTTTCAGGCATTTGCAAAGCTTGGAACAAATTATGTATTTTTTCACCATTTTTAACTGTGAACCAGAAGAGGTCAGGGAACCTCTCCGTGACTGTAGCCTGCCAAAATCGTGAACTATTCCAAATCCGTCGTGCTGTATAAATGTAACTTTAAGCTGTGCAGAAACATGTCATGCTCTAGTAAGGGCTACCAATTCCACCACCTGTGCAGAATATACCCCCCAAAGTCAGGAAGCTTTGAGTATACCAGAAATTGTGCAGACTGCATATCCTGCCTTCAATGTTCCATTGTTATCTCTTAAACAAGAACCATCAGCAAAAATAATGTGGTAATTTTCTTCCATTCAGGTATGTCGAATGTCAGTTCTAGGTTTTGTGCACAAATCGGTAACTTGTAGACAGTCATGTTTGACATCTTTTAATTTGTCAACTTCAATATTTTCATTTGGAAGCAAATATGCTGGGTTAAGCAATGTACACCTTTTCAGAGTTACATTCGGAGAACCCAAAATAATAGTTTCATATCTAGTCAGACCTGCGTTAGTCAGATGTTGGGTCTTGGTTTTGGTAAGCAGAACTTCAATGGAGTGAGGGACCAAAGCATTAAAAGGATGTCCCCTCACAATGCTCTCACTCTGAGTGAGGATCAGACCAACCACTGCCACAGTTTGCAAGCAGCCTGGTAAAGCTGCTGCAACTGGGTCCAAAGTAGTTGAAAAATATGCTACTGGGTGGTTTACACCACCATGGACTTGTGTCAGAACCGACAAAGAGCATGCATCTCGCTCATGACAAATAACATGAAAGGTTTTGTATAGTCAGTTATTCCCAAAGCCGGGGCTTTACACAAACTTTCTCTCTGTTCAGTAAACACTTTCATGCAGGCTTGATCTCTAGGGGATCAACCTTTGCAGTGGTTTAGAAATTTTTTGAAAAATTGGGAATCTACTGTTGGCAATATCTCACCGTTCCCTAAAACATTCTGACATCTCTTTGTGTAGCAGGGGGATTCATCTGTAATATGGCAGTTACCCTCTCTCTGGAAAATGTTCTAGCTCCCTTTTCATTTAGATGTCCCAAGTATTTCATCTCTGTCTGGCAATGCTGTAATGTTGCTGAGAACACCTTGTGTCCATTTCTTCCCAAATGGTTAAGTAAGACAATAGTATCATGCCTGCATGCTTCCTTTGTCAATGAAGAAACCAATAAATCATCAATGTATTGGACTAACGTAAATTAGAAAGGCATGTCTAATGACTCCAGGTTCTTTTTCAATATATGGTTAAAGATGGACGATGACTCTGAAAACCCTTGAGGAATTCTACACCAACAATAAACACGGTCAATGACTTTAAAACAAAAGAGAAATTGTCTATCCTCGGGAAGAGGTACAGAAAATTATTTTGTGATAAGTCCACTACGGTGAACCATTCAGCATCACTTGGGATCTGAAACAATATCACTGGTGGATTTGGCACTATTGGGCAACATTTAATCACAACTTCATACATTTTCCTCAAATCCTGAAGTATCTGAAATTTCCCACAAAGCTTTCACAATCCCATTATAGGTGAATTACATGGACGGCTTAAAATTTCTTTTAACCCCTTTGCTGCCCCTTTTTGGCATTTTACTGGGACATTCCCCATTTGTATGCTTTTTTGTGCTTTTATCCTCCTTCCAGTTAGTGAAAGAAATGGGTGTAAAACTTATGCTGGGTCCCAGAAAGCTAAACATTTCTGAAAAGTAGAAATATTCTGAATTCACCAAGGGGTCATTTGTGTAGATCCTACAAGGTTATCCTGCAGAAAATAACAGCTGAAATAAAACAAAATGCAATTAAGGTAAGAAAACAGCCATTTTTCTCTACGTTTTACTCTGTAATTGTTTCCTGTGATGTCAGATTTTTTAAAGCAATATACCGTTATGTCTGCTAGACTCTTCTGGTTGCAGGGATATATAGGGCTTGTATGTTCATCAAGAGCCCTAGGTACCCATAGCCAGTAAATGAGCTGCACCTTGCAATGGGTTTTCATTGTATACCGGGTATACATCAATTAATTTGGTGAAATATAAGGACTGAAATACAGGTATCAAGAAAACATTTGTATTTCCAAAATTGGCATAAGATAAGGTGTTGAGAAACAGTGGTTATTTGCACATCTCTGAATTCTGGGGTGCCCATACTTGCATGTGAATTACAGGGCATTTCTCAAAAAGACATCTTTTTTTTTACACACTGTCTTACATTTGGAAGGAAACAATGTAGAGAAAGACAAGGGGCAATAACACTTCTTTTGCTATTCTGTGTTCCCACAAGTCTCTCGATAAAAATGGTACCTCACTTGCGTGGATAGGCCTAATCCCTGTGACAGGAAATGCAACACGGACACATCACATTTTTATATTGAAATCTGGCTTATTTTTTGCAAAGTGCCTAGCTGTGGATTTTGGCCTCTAGCTCAGCTAGCACCTAGGGAAACCTACCAAACCTGTGCATTTTTTAAAACTAGACACCAAAGGGGAATCCAAGATGGGTTGACTTGTGGGGCTCTCACCAGATTCTGTTACCCAGAATCCTTTGTAAACCTCACAATTTGGCCAAAAACCACTTTTTCCTCAAGTTTCAGTGACAGAAAGTTCTGGAGAGGAGCCACAAATCTCCTTCCACCAAGAATTCCCCCAACTTTCCTTATAAAAATGGTACCTCACTTCTCTGGGTATACCTATTGCCTTCAACAAGAAATGCCCCAAAACACAATGTGGACACATCATGTTTTCCCAAAGAAAACAGAGCTGTTTTTTTGCAAAGTGCCTAGCTGTGGTTTTTGGCCTCTAGCTCAGCCGACACCAAGGGAAACCGACCTGACCTGTACATTTTTGAAAAGCAGATACCTAGGGGAATCCAGGATGGTGTGACTTGAGGGGCTTTCGCAAGGTTCTGTTACCCAGATTCCTTTGCAAACTCAAAATCTGTCCAAAAAACACTTTTTCCTCACATTTCGGTGACAGAAAGATCTGGAATCTGAGAGGAGCCACAAATTTCCTTCCACCCACCATTCCCCTAGGTCTCCCAATAAAAATGGTACATCACTTGTGTGGGTAGACCTAGTGCCTGAGACAAGAAATGCCCCAAAACACAATGTTGGCACATCACATTTTCCCAAACAAAACAGCTGTTTTTTGCAAAGTGCCTAGCTGTGGATTTTGGCCTCTAGCTCAGCCAGTACCTAGGGAAACCTACCAAACCTGTGCATTTTGTAAAACCAGACATCTAGGGGAATCCAGGATGGGGTGACTTGTGGGCCTCTCACCAGACTCGGTCATTCAGATTCCTTTGCAAACATCAAAATTTGGCCAACAAAAACTCTTTTTCCTATCATTTCGGTGATAGAAAGTTCTGGAATCTAAGAGAAGCCACACATTTCCTTCCACCCAGCATTTCCCCAAGTCTCCCAATAAATATGGTGGGTAGGCCTAGTGCCCGCGAAAGGAAATGTCCCAAAACACTATGTGGACACATCAAAACTATCAAGTAAAAAACTACCTGTTTTTAGCGGGGCACCTGCGTTTTAGGTCCTGGGCTCAGCAGCCATATAGGGAAACCAACCAAACCCAATGGAGGTGTGGCATGCGTGGATCCCCCAGTGTTTTCTTACCCTGAATTCTCAGCAAACCTCAAATTTAGCTACAAATCACATTTTTCCCACCGTTCTGTGTGGGATCACCACACCAGGACAAATTTCCTACCGCGCAACGTTCCCCTTAGTCTACCGGTAAAAATGATACCACACTTGTGTTGGTGCGCCAAGTGCATGTGACAGGGAAGATCCAAAAACATGTTGAAATGAGGGGGTACCAAAGCGGGTCCAAAAGGGCAGTTTGAACAAAAAACATTTTTGGGGCAGAATTTGTATTGGTATAGATGCAACAATGCTGGGTGGTAGGAATTTTGTGGATTCCTGCAGATTCCAGAAGTTTCCAGCACATTAATGTGGGAAAATGTGTGATTTCGGGCAGAGTTGGAGGTTTGTAGGGCATTGTAGGAAAGAAAATGGTGTGGGGTGCATGTGAAGCACACCACCCTGGACTCACCCATATGGTTAGTTTTGAGATGTGTGTAGGTCTTGTGGATTGTTCTACATGGGGGCATCCCAATGTCCAAAAAGTGTTAAACAAGCTCTCATAAACCAAATGTAAAACCAAACCCCAAAATAATCAAAAGTCCTCTTGCTTGCAGTGGGATAAGATGTTTTATTGTGCGGGGGAGAGCTGAAAGACTGTTACCCCCATTTATTTGGTGCGGGGTATGGCCATACCCCACCCTCTTTTTTTGAAAAAAAAATCTTCCTTGGTCTCCGTTGGGCTTTCTGTGTGAAATTGCCACAAAAAAAAAATCCCCAGGGCCTAGTGCTTTCTGCCTTCCTTGGGGGCAGATTGGCCTAACAAAAAATAAGCTGATCTGCCCCCAAGGGGGGAAGAAAGTCCTAAAATAAATTTGCCTTTCAGGGGAATGACCTTTGCCTAAGGGGGTGGCTCTCCTTACGGGAAATTGATGCAAAAAATAAAAATCCAGGGTGTCTAGTGGTTTTTGCCCGACTTGGGCGTAGATTGACCTAATAAAAATAGGCCGATATGCCCCCAAATGGGACAGAAGTTGCCTAAAGATAATTTTGCCCCCAGGGGAGTGGTCCTTGCCTAAGGGGTCATTCCTCACATATCAAAAATAAAACAAAAACAAAAAAAAGATCCCTGGTGCCTAGAGGTTTCTGCCCCCCCGGGGTCAGATCAGCCTAAAGCAATGGCCTAAAACAAATTTGCTCCCACAGGGGAGCAACCCTTGCCTAAGGGGTCGCTCCCCTCACGTGAAACTAACGTAAAAAATCCCTGGTGTCAATTGTTTCTGCCCCCCTTGGTGGCAGATTAGCCTAATAAAAATAGGCTGATCTGCCCCCGGGAGGGCAGAAATGGCCTAGAGATCTAAAGATAATTCCCCCCCCCCGGGGAGTGACCTTTGCATAAGGGGTTGTTCCCTACATATAAAATAAACAAAAAAAAGATCTCTGGTGTCTAGGGGTTTCTCCCCCCCCCCCCGGGACAGATCGGCCTAATTATAATAGGCCGATCTGGCCCCAGGGGGCCGAAATGGCCTTAAATTAATTTGCCCCCTTGGGAGTGACCCTTGCCCATGGGGCCAGTCCCTTTTTCAATTACATAAAAAATAAACTCCCTGGTGTCTAGCGGGCATTTCTGCTACCCGATCGCATTACGATCAGGCAGCAGAAATTTAAAGGCCTTTCCTTTCCTTTCATGCCTCTCTCGTCCCCTCCACGTGATCGGAGGAGAAATCCTTTTGCATTTCTCCTCCGATCCGAGGGGAGAGCCTCTGATGAGGTCAGTGCGCAATCGCGCGCTGTCATCAGATGCCATTGGGGACGGGTCAGGAGTGGAAGGGGAAGCGATTCCCCTTCCATCCCTGCCCATGGGAGGAGGATGCAAGGCCATCAGGGGGAGCACTGGCACTCACCCCAAGGCCCCATACCAGGATGTAACGATTACGTCCTCGCACCCGAGCGGTGCAAATATGGACATAAGCATTATGTCCTGGGCACCGGAGTGGTTAAAACGCGTTGCCTTACAAATTCTGCAATTATCGGGGCAATTCCTTCAACAACATCCGGTGTCATGTGGTATTGGGGAATCTGGGGAAAAATTGCATTTGGCTTAACTGGAACTTTAACTGGCTCAACTACTTTGATTAAACCAATCTCCTTTCCTCAAAAATCCCAAGCTTTCATCTTAACCGTTCACTGTAAGTCAGAAGGAGGATCACACATTGTAAAATCCAGAAAGAAACTGATCAAGTTGGTCATCTTTATCATAGCTATTTGTCTGAATGGCAATCCCATAATTTGAACATGTAACAGAACATCTCGTTTTGCATAGTAAGCCCCTTCCCAGTAAGGATACCGGACTCACATCCCAAACAACAAACTTGTGTAGTCTTCTGAAGTTTCCAATGTAAACTGAAACTGGGTATGTAATTGGGTTTGTCAAGTACTGATTTGCAACTCCTACAATCTGCAGTTTTCCCTGAATGGGGCAAGTTTAGAACTTCTTCACTTCTCACTTTAGAGCATTTAGCTCCTGTATCAACTAAAAATGAGACTTTATGACCCATCACCTTTCCTTTCACATATGGGCCCTTCTGATCTACATCTAATGAAGCCGCTAACTAACATTCTTCTTCATCCCAGCTCTCACTCACCCAGTCATCATTCGATATATTCTCACTGTGTAATGGGTATTCATGTATTGTGTTATTACTCATGTTAAACCTTTAACCCATGGCCTGCTGAGGAAGCATCATTTGTTGCTCTTCCATTGGGGCTTGAGGTATCTGAATTTGTTGCCTAGGTACCATTTGAACTTGGGGTTGCATTTGCTGCGACTGAGGCATCTGCAAACATGCCATTTGCATCTGTTGCATAGGCTGAAGACCTTGCACCTGAGTCACATTATTTTGAAAATTTGGGAATATCGACCTCTCATTCTTGGTCCTCTTATGATCCGAAAAGAATTGATTTCATTTGTCTGTAGAACAACACCTTCCTGCACTAACATCGAACGCTCCCTCTTCCAATGTCCGAGACCTCCTAAAGCGTGACATGGTAACATCCTTTTCATTTCCTGAACATTATTCTGAGTGACTAGAGTATTCAGATCAGGACCACATTTCACATTTCCAATTCCGTTTCGACCTATACCGTTCACCTGATTCTGCAACCACGTTTCCCTCCTGCTGCTGTGGAAAACTCCCTTGCATTCCTGATTGTGCCACTTAACTCTGCATCACCATTGCTTTCTCCTTCAACTTCCTTTGCTTCAATTTAATCTCGCCACTAAAGTACTTTGCATATTGCAAAACTTCATCAATCGACTTTGCTTGCCAACAAATCAAATGACTCTTAATCCTCTGGCTAATTTCAGGTCTCAATCCTTCAACAAATCTGAACACGAAATAGATCATGTCTTTCGGTTCAATTGTCTCTGTACCACTGTAATGTTTAAAGGCAGCAACAATCTCTCATATTATGCATGTATGGACTCTTTTCTTTCCTGAGCTGTACAGTCTATTCTCTGCCAATCAATATTCTTAGGATAACCTCTCATTTCAGAAATTCAATCATTTTGCAATAGTATTTCATTACTTCATGAGATGGTGCACCTGTAGCTGGATCTCTTGGAGGTTCACTTGTCAGCCAATCTACACTCCTCTTGCACTCGACCCACAAATCTGCTGGGACTACCATTTCTAAAATGGTGTTCAAATCCTCCCACAGACATTTTGCAAGCTTCACAAATCCATCCGTTTGCTGGTACCATTCCACTGGTTTCTCTCTCAACCTGGGGTAATTATTTATAAATGACAATGGCCCTCATTACAACCCTGGCGGTCGGTGATAAAGTGGAAGTAATACCACCAACAGGCTGGTGGTAACTACCACCAAATTATGACCATGGCAGAAAGATCTCAGATAGACAGCCACTTTATCACACCGACCGCCAGGGAGGAAACAACAGCCACCACTGCGGTCGCTGCCTACAGCCAGGCGGGACTCAATGTTCCGCCCACCATATTAAGACCCTGCAAACCGCCACCTTTTCCAGTGAGGTACCAACGACAGCAAAAGCCTGGTGGAAACACTGCACAAAAGGGAAAGGACTCAGCTTTGGAGACACAGGGATCAACCACAATGCCATGGAGCACGAGCTGCAAATCTTTCCTATGATATTTTATGTCCTGCTCCATCACGAACACCAACGACGGTGAAGACGACCACAGTAAGTACAGCCGCCTAGCATACATGGGAGAAGGGGAGCAAAAAGAGAGTGACACACACACACACACAACACCCCCCACCCCTAACACCATACACACAATCAGATGCAGTAAGAAAACATATTGACCCCGTACCCCTCAGGAATAATGCAAGGACAACATGAATAGATGAAAATGAGTGTAATAATATAAATACAGTAAAAATATGAACATTCAATCTAAAAGTATATACCTATTTAGAGTTCAAGGGACACTGCCCAGTCCTGTAGCTGGGGTGGTCACAGAAGGGTCCACCACCACCAGGGAGCTTCCATCGGAGGAGGTATCTGTGCCCGAACTGTCCCCTCCAGTCTCCGCCGTGGTGGTCCCCTCGCCCTCCATCACACTGGTGCCCTCACCGTCGGTGGACTCTGACTCTTGGGTCCTGTGGGATGCAGCTCCCTCTGTCACAAGTGCCTCTGCTGCTCTGTCCGATGATGCTGACGCACATAAGGACAGGATGACAAAACAAAAAGGGGGGAGAAACAAAGGATACACTGGGTCAATGGCTGTGCCAACACCACCCTCACACACAGCGAACAGGCCTACGAACTATGCATTCCACTACCAGTAACAATGCTAGCCACCAGGGCATGGGGAGGGACACATGCCGCCTGCTGTACCATAACTGGGACCCACACAGCCAGTAGTGGATGCCTACAAGCTAGGTAGGAAGGATATCATATCAGAACCCTGCCCATCATGGGACCTACTCTGCAATGTCAGGCCTGGCCTAGGCACACCCACAGACACACATTCACCACCCCACCAGGCGTAAGTTGTAATGACGGGCACTGTACTCACCCCCTTGTGGCTGCTGTGATGCCCTCAAGCTCCCATCTAGCTCCACATAGGCCACCGACAGTATGCAGGCCATCAGAGCGGTCAGGGTTCGATGGGCACCCCTTCCTTGTTGGGAGGCCATCCCCAACTTGACCTCCGCCGTCTCCGTGACCAGCGTCTCATGTTCTCTCACCATTTCCGACAATGGGTGCTCTGCCTTCCATAGACCCACAGGGTCTGCACATCCTTTGTGATGGCACGCCATATACCCTTCTTTTGATGGGTGCTGACCTGCAGAGAAATACACACAGGGAAATGTATTAGTCAGACCGTCCTGCCTGTTACACTTATGGCCCACTATACCACTTCATATCGCCATTTGCACACACAGGGCCCAGCACACAAACTGCACGCCGCCCTGGGGACATCCTCCAACCCCTCCCACACGAGGCCTTTACACACACCACTCCATGCATTCATGCCCCATGCATTGTGCTCACAGTGTACTCACCTGATGGTCTGGAGGACCATACAGCAGCCTATACTGGGGTAGGACCCCATCCACCAGTCCCTCACTCCGCTGAGGTGAAGGCATGGGCCCTTTCCCCAGTCACATGCGCCACAGTAGGTCCCAGACTCAGGTCACAGTAGCACATGCAGTGTAGGTCCTCTCCTGTTGAAGGTCAGGTAGCAAGTGAGAGAACAGACAGAAAATGGCGGTAACATCCGTGGCGGTGCGTACGGTCACCGCCGGCGTACATCACCATTGGCCACTGTACCCAATAGGGGCCAATATTATCCAATGAGGCGTTGCACGGCGGTTCCCGACCGTCTCCCGCAACGGCGCACAACATCAGCGGAATTACCTCACTTCTACATGTCCGTCCACACAGGACAGGTGGACGCCATTTCAGGGGGGGGGGGGGCAGGCCCTCGATTATAACTGCATCACAGTTCACAACTGGACATACAGGACAAATGCCACTTATACATTTCAAATTAACATCATGCATTGTACTGTTCAGTTTGTAACAGGCTCCTCACTCTTTTGCCCAGTAGATTGCTACCATTGCAGAAGGATAGAAGAGGGAGACATACCCCTGTGTACAGACCCCTGGTGGACTTGGCAACAATGGAGGACAGACACATTATCCTTACCTACAGACTTGACAGGGCCACAATCACAGAACTGTGTACCCAATTGGAACCTGACCTGATATCTGCTACCCGTCACCCCACTGGGATCCCCCCTCTTATGCAAGTACTGTCTGTGCTCCATTTCCTGGCAACTGTTCTTTCCAAGTGACAGTGAACTTGGCAGCATTAATGTCATAGCCAATGTTCTCGAAAGTGCTGACCAGAGTATTGTCTGCCCTGATTAAACACATGGGCTGCTACATTGTATTCCCCCAGGTGGAGGATTTGGCCCCAGTGAAGGCTGACTTCTATGCAATGGGACATACCTGTCAACACCAGAGCAGTACGCGCTCTATTGGCGACAAAAATGCAAAAACCCAGCACTCTCAAAACAATGTAATTTATGCATTGTGCTGATATGTTGTGGTTTAACCTTTTGCATTGCAGAGTTCAATCCTGAAAATGTATTTTTAATATGCTTACAAATACTGTTCCTTTGCAATGTATTGCTGCAGGTTTTCAGAGTGTGTTAGGGTGTGGCCCCTTTCCAGGGCCTTCCAGAGACTTTCCCTGCAACATGCCTGGGCGTGGTTCTGGACTGGGCCAAGACTCTATAAAAGAGAGCCAGCCCAACTCCCAGTGCTCACTATTCGGAGGTCCCGGTGCAGAGCAGCAGCTTCTTCCTGCGCTCCTGTACCGGCGGCCTATTTAGATCTTCCAGTCTTCTGCCCTTCATCCTTCATTGGTGATCATTGTTCCAGGCGGTAAGACGGTGGTTCGACTGTTCCGACACCGTTATTGAGAATTTTCATATTCTTGGTTTAATTTTTAAATGAGTAACAGATTACTTGCGCGCTACCATTTCTTGACATTCATATGGTAGTTTACAGTAGGCAAGATGCGTGATTTGTTTCATAAAGGTTTGACTTTGTTATTCATTGTGTGCTACCATTTCTTGACATTTACATGGTGGCTTAAGAATCGGCAAGACGCACGATTCGTTTTATGGTGTTTAAACATTGTTGTCCATTGCACGCTACTAGTTCTTGACATTTACATGAAGTTTTACGAATTGGCAAGACGCGCAACTCATTTCATGAGGATTTAACTTTGTTGTTCATTGCGCTCTACCATTTCTTGACATTTACATGGTGGCTTAAGAATCGTCAAAAGAAGCGTGATTCATTTCATTGTACTTTGATCTTGTTATTTATTGGGAGCTGTTATTTCTTGACATTTACATTGTGTTTTACGAATCGGCAAGAAACGCGATTCGATTTATGATGATTTGACTTTGATATTCATTGCGTGCTACCATTTCTTGGTATTTTACATGGTGACACTAGAAATCGGCAAGACGCACGATTTTCTCCTCAAGTTTATTTCATGTTGTTTATTGTATGCCACTATTCTAAGATATTTATTATGTAATATTCGAGTTGACAAGTTATGTGATTTGTTTCCTGAATCCATATTGTGTTATTCATGGTGCACAATCCTTTTATGGTGTTTACTATATATATATATATATATCTGCAATATGCGCAATTTGTGTTGAAACATTTTAAGAGTACACAGAAGGCCAGAGTTTCTAGATGCAATATTGTATGGTCCTAGTATACATTCTCAAAACAGGATTTATATGACTGGAAGGAATTTGGGATTAAACCAATCAATTTTGAATAATCTAATCATGGCATCCCTTCCAAGGTGGGCTTGTCCATGATACAACCTGGGCAATTGCGTTAAAAGACTGTCTGGTAGAACAAATCTCCCTTCACTTGAAACCCACAAATCATCTGGTTTCTTTATACATTGTAGTTTTCTCCATGAGAGTTTCTCATCCTTACTGACATTATTTTGTAGGAATTTCAATTCTTCAATTGTATCTACAACTTTTAAAGCAAAGGCTTCACTTGGTTCAAGTTCTGGCTCATTTATCAGGTTCCATTCGTCTCTGAGCAATATACAGTTCAATGCGCAAAATCTTGCGACTTGATCTGCATATCCGTTTCCCAGAGAAACAAAGTCTTGTGATTTTGAGTGTGCACTGCATTTTACCACTGCTACTTCCCCTGGTAACTGGATGGCGTGTAACAATTCTCTTATTCTTTCACAATTTTTCACCAGTGATCCTGAAGAGGTCATGAAGCCTCTCTGTGACCACAATTGTCCAAAATCATGTACTATTCCAAATCCGTACTGATTGTCAGTGTAAATGGTGACTTTCATTAATGCGGAAAGTTGGCAAGCTCTAGTAAGGGCTACTAGTTCTGCTACCTGTGCGGAGTAAACTCCCTGAAGCCAAGATGCTTCCAGAACACCAGTTATTGTACATACGGCATATCCTGCTTTCAATATTCCTAGTGCATCTCTTAAACATGAACCATCAACAAAAATAACTTGATCGTTCTCTTCCAATCGGGTGTCTTTGATATCAGGTCTTGGTTTGGTACAAAATTCAGTCACCTGAAGACAGTCGTGCTTGATGTCTTCTGCGTTCTCAATTTCGACATTTTCACTGGGAAACAAGGTTGCTGGATTCAACGTAGTGCACCTATTCAGCTGCACATTAGGTGAACCCAAAATTATTGTCTCGTACCTTGTAAGCCTAGCACCGGTCACGTGCTGTGTTCGGGAACGTGTCAAAAGTATCTCGACTGAGTGTGGGACCATGACTGTTAAAGGATGTCCCATCACTATTCCTTCGTTCTGATTTAGGCTCATACCAACTGCTGCTACAGCACACAAACATCCTGGTAAGGCTGCTTCGACTGGATCCAAAGTAGCTGAAAAATATGCTACTGGTCTGTTTACACCACCATGGGCTTGAGTCAAGACAGACAAGGAACATGCATCACGTTCATGACAAAACAATGTAAAAGGCTTTGTGTAATCAGGCATACCTAAAGCTGGAGCTCTGCACATGCATTCCTTTAATTCAATAAAAGCATCCATTTCATCTCTTTTCAAAACTATTTCATCCAGCGCATCTTTCTGGGTGAGTTTCAGCAAAGGTTTGTCTAGAGCCGAGAAATTGGGAATCCATTGGTGACAGTAGCTCACCATTCCCAAAAACTTTCTCACATCTCTTCTCGTCTTCGGTGGACTCATTTGAAGTACACTTGATATTCTCTCTTTCATAATTCTTCTCAACCCTTTCTCCATTTGGTGACCCAAATATTTCACTTTCTTCTGACAGAACAGTAACTTTGAAGGAGACACTTTGTGTCCGTTCCTTCCCAAGTGGTTCAATAGGGCAATAGTGTCAACAGTACAGTCATTTTCTGTCTTGGATGCGATCAGCAAATCGTCAATATACTGTACCAAGGTTGATTCAAAGGGTAATTCCAATGATTCCAAATCTTTCTTTAGGATCTGATTGAAAATTTATGGTGACTCTGAAAACCCTTGAGGAATTCGACACCAACTGTAGACCCTGTCCAGGAATTTGAAGCAAAAGAGAAATTGGCTGTCCTCATGAAGAGGCACAGAAAAGAATGCTTGTGACAAGTCGATGACTGAGAACCACTCTGCACCACAGGGAATTTGAAACATTATCACAGCTGGATTTGGTAACACAGGACAACATTTGACTATTATGTCATTTATTTTTCTCAAATCCTGAACAATTCAGACCTTGCCACTCGGTTTTATTAATCCCATGATTGGTGAATTACATGGACTACTTAGTACCTCTTTCACTACTCCCTGTTTCACAAACTCATCAATGAGTTGGGCGACTTTTATGAGAGTGTCTTGTGACATGTGGTATTGTGGAGTCTGAGGAAAATTTGCATTGGGTTTTACAGTCACTTTCACTGGTTCTGCTCCTTTAACCAAGCCTACTTCTTCCCCTGTCATGTCCCACACTTCCTTTCCAACTGTTTCCTGTAATTCTGCAGGAATATCTGCTTCAGTGAGCATTGGATGGAGAGTAATCAGGGGATACTCTTCATCAACAGTTTCCACTTTGTCCCCTCCTAAACTATCCCCTTCTTCCTCATCACTGTTTGTCTGAATTTTAATTCCATCATTTGAGCACATAATCGAGCATCCCAATTTACACAACAAATCTCTCCCTAGCAGGGATATTGGACTCGAGTCACACACCACACATTTATGAGACCCTTGATAGTTACCAATCCTGACTTGCACTGGATCTGTAATTGGGTTTGTCAAATACCTATTTGCTACTTCCACTACTTGAACCATTCTCCCTGAAAGTGGCAAATTTGGTACTTCGATACTTCTGACTGTAGAGCGTGTAGTTCCTCTGTCAACCAAGAATGAAACGCGGTGACCCATGACTCCTCCTTCCACATACGGACCCTTTTGATCAACTTCCAAAGATGCTGCAAGCATACAATTTCCCTCCTCATCTGAACTTTCACTCTCCCACACATCGTTTACTCCATTCTCATTGTGTAACGGGAATTGGTGTACTGTGTCATTTTGATTCATTCCTTGACCCGTGACCTGTTGAGGAAGCATCACTTGTTGCTGATTCATTGGTGCTAAGGGTATTTGCATTTGCTGATTAGGTACCATAGGAAACTGCTGTTGCATTGGCTGCAACTGGGCCATTTGTACACAGGGCATTTGCACCTGCTGTGGTTGTACGGGTTGTAAACCCTGCATCTGATTCATATTATTTAGAAAATTTGGATTTGGACCTCTCATTTTCGGTCCTCTCATATTCTGAAATGAATTGACATCATTGTTTCGCTGACCTACACCTTCCTGCACCAACATTGGGCACTCCTGTTTCCAATGCCCGACGATTCCGCACGTGTGACATGGCATCACCTTCTTCATTGCCTGTATACCATTTGGAATCACAACAGTATTTAAATCAGGACCATTATTCACAAAACCTCCTCGGCCTCTGCCTCTCATTTGTGGCTGAAAAATAGCATTTGACCTGCTGTTGCTGCTGCGGCAACTGTTGTTGAAAACCTTGCAAACTTTGCAAACCTGCCTGAGCTGCTCTAAGCTGCATCACCATCACTTTTTCCTTCAACTTTTTCTGCTTCGTCTCAATCTCATCACTGCAGTATTTTGCATAATTCAACATCTCATCGATCGACTTTGACTGCCAACAAATCAAATGCATTTTAATCATCTGACTGATTTCGGGTCTCAACCCTTCCACAAATCTGAATACAAAAATGGAGCATGTCCTTTGCCTCAATCGTTTCCGTACCACTATAATTTTTTAATGCTTTCAACAATCTCTCATAGTACGCATGTATTGACTCTTTAACTTCTTATGCCGTTCTGTCAATTCTCTGCCAATCCACATTTTTCGATGCAACCTTTGTTTTTAAATGCTCAATCACCTTATGGTATAAACTCATTACCGTAGGTGATGGTGCACCTGTGTCCCTGTCTCTTTCTGGTTCACTTGCTGGCCAACCTTCAGGTCTTCCCAAAGACATTTTGCGAGTTTCACAAATCTGTCTGTTTGTTGGTACCATTAGATCGGTTTTTCTCTTAATTTAGGGAAATCATCCGTAAAGGATTGAATATCACACCTGTGCCACGGTACATGTACAAGTTTTCCCCCTGCCGTTTCTCTCATTGGTAACATGGATATCAGGCCATCATTTTGTTGTACTTTTTAATTCCTATCTGGGGTACTTTCTTTCTTCTTATCCTTTTTCTTAACCCACCTGCTCTCCCATTTGTCTAAACATCTCCAGACCTGCGCGCTTTGCAGTATCTCTTTAAGGTGTGTTTTCATCCCTGCAGATCTCATGTGTGCAAAATCTTTTGTCTCAAAGTCTAACCTGTAACTTCTGCTCAAGTGCTTGGTCTTACCTATATCGATCTTGTTCCTGTCTGTAATTTCTTGTAATTTCTTATGTATGCTGCTTACTTCTCTTGTAATCCTAGGGCACATGTATCTCAGCTCTTCTTCTGTGTATGATTCTAACCTGTTCAAACCCATCGTTCCCTCTACTAGTTCATTTGCTTCCATGCCCAATCTTATTTTATTCAAATACTCTTCTCCCTTCCCACTGGGTGTACTCTGTGGGGAGTTCAGGCTGTTCAACCACTGTGTTAACTGTTGCGCGTTCAGTCTTATCAATGTAGCACTTACATCAACTGCTACTGATGGTTTCTGTAACGTTTCTGTTTTTGAAGTTAGTGGTACTATTAGTGGTGGACCTGACCTTACCACAGTTGACGGAGCACAAACTGGAATTGGACTAAATCCCAACAAAGACCCAGATCTATTTAGCAATGTGCCTACCGGAGTCGTTTCTTGGGTATTTTCTATGCATCTCCTTCCTGCCTCATTTTGTGTCATTACCCCTTGGTCGCATACATTTGGGTTTGCCTGTATATGCAATGGCACTGGCGGACCTACAGTGATAGGCAGAGATATTGCATCTGGATTCTGTCTGTTACCCGAATTCTGTGGCATGTTAATTCATACGTTATGGTTCATCATTGCTGGCATATCTAACTGGTTCTCTGCTATTTGAGTGTACCTCGGCACTTCTTGTATCTGCTTTTGAGGCATCAAGACTTGTGTTGATTCTGCTTGAATCAACATCGGTCTTTGATAACCCTGTCCTCCCTGCGCCATTAAACTAGAAGTCATTCCCAAATTATGCTCATCACAATAGCGCCTTTGAACCTGCGGCTGATAATCATTGACAGGTTTCAATTTAGGCATGTCAGGGTATATTCTCTGAACTTGTGGTATTTGTGGTGTAAAAGGCATATCGGAACTGCTCTGCCTCTGTGATATTCTCAAATTCGGTGTCACATTACCTTGTATTGGTTCCGGAGGGGCAGTACTAGTGCTTGAGCCATTTCCGCTTTCCACATATGGTGGCGGGCGATCGTTTAGCAATTGCATAATGAACTCCTCATCGTCTGACTCGTCTGACCTTTTCGAATTTCTGTTGTTTTCTCTATCTCTGGACTGACTCCTGTTTGTTTTATAGGTAGCTTTCCTTCCTTCCGTCTCTGCTTCGTCAGTAATTGCTGGAAACAATTTAATTCTCTGCAATACGTCTGATCTCCAAACCTTTTGAGTACTATCCCATCTAGCATCTGCTAGAGTCTTTTCTACTTTCCTCACTCTTGTTTCAAATTTCTTTTGTTGTTGATTTCTAGCCATTAGTTCCCAAATTGCTAATGCTTCAAACTGTGCTGGTCTTGGAGGTACTTTCATGTCATATAGCGCAAATCTTAAATTCTCCAAAACTCTTAGATTAAACGACCCATGGATAGGGAACGGTACACTTCCATGCTTTTCTGTTATATTACACCATTGCTTTAGCCAAAGACATGGTGCAACACCCTTTTCTTCAATCACGATGTAAGCTGGTGTACCCTCAGGCGGTGTTCTTCTACATTTGCTTTAATAAATACATCTCCCCTCATGGCACTCTTAAATGCTTTGAAAAATGTCATCTTTCCGTCTTTTATTTTTCTAAAATATGTAATCAATAAGTGACTTTAATTCCCGGAATACTCTTCGCTTGCCTTTCCCCTCCAATTGCACTTCACAGACTGTGTCCAATCCGTGCGTGACCCTTCTAGGCAACCATCCTATCCCAGCGCAGCTCCTAGTGACGTTACACCCACACACTGCGGCTGACAAAGTCCCGCGGCTTGTCCTCCTTCATTCAGCTTCACTCAAAACTAATTTCTGCAATATATCGCGAGCACTAACCAAAAAGAAGAAAACAAATCTGTTGGTTTACTACAGGAAGGTTAATACAATTGCTTCACAAATCTTAGGGATTTTTCACTAGCCTCGGCAGTTATTCCATCTTTCTCGGTTTCCCACTTTTGCAAGCAAAATTTGACCCACAAATTTTACTCTCAGCTGATCAATGAACTATTCTAGCGCGCTTTAGAATTCGTCAAATCTCAAAGTCGAAAATGTTCTTTCATTCCTCAATACTCACACTGACTCGTTGACCACGCCCGATCAATCTATTAAAGCGAACAGATCACAGCATCAATCAAGTGTCTCATACACTTTTCAACATACTCCGGAGTCTCTTGACCTCACAAGGCCCGTCTTAACATCAACAACCACGTGGACAATTTTTCCTGCACAAAGCGCTACACACATATGAAGTTCTACGACTTCCCTACTCTCACACTTTGGAGTAACACTCCTCTAAAATTTTGATTGGGGTTCGTAACCCCCTAAAAACCTCACAAACTTCACAATTCATCTGCGGCATAAGCTATGCAAGCGCAAAACCCTAACTTCACTCATACCGTCACTAGAAACGCCGAAAACATTCTCACACCTCCATTTCCTCCATTCGCAAGCTCCAAGATTCCGGGAAAGTCATTGGGGACTTAGGGCATCATCATCTCTCCAACTTGTTTTATCAAAGAAAATTCTAACTTGACTCTGCCTATTGTTCGGATGGGGTCCCAAAGGGCCAAACCATCAATCTCTGCTACCATCTACTGATAGCGCGTCCAATCTTTATAAATTACTTGTACTGGGACACGCTGGAGGTCGGTAAACCTTTTAAGCTAGTTGGGCTCTCCTCATCCAAGAATAGTCGGATCATTCAAATCAATCATCGATAACCATTTTAATCAATAACCAATAATCAATTAATAATCAATCAAGAATCAATAGTAATCAGTATTTGACACACCATGACCTTTCAGTCATGTATAACCACCCCAGTTTATTAAAAGTGAATGTGTTTATTTCCCTATATTAACAAAGCTAGCACAATATAAGTAAGTCTCAAATTCAAATGATATACGTATACGAACATTACTAGCTGTCCATAGCGACGGAAGAAACGCAATCTACTCAATATCTGGATTATAATGCACTCGGTTATAGCAATGCAAATCACTAACATAAGCAATTGAATTTGACTAATTTCATACATCGGTCAGCATGACAAGATCTCAATTTAGCATGGTGCATCAGATGAATACCTCGGCTAGGATCTAATTAGCATTGGCATGTGGGGCTTCATGCAAAACGAATTTAGTCAACACAAATTTAGAAAACTTCTAGCTTGAGCCCTATCAAAATAATCAGTTGGTACCTAGGAAGGAAAACACAATGCATGATACAATTATCCTTTCATATTTACCAAATACAATCAGCATTCAAGTATAAGTCTTCGTCCTTCAGGTATCGGTTCGATCAGCATGGGGCAGATTTCAGGGGGGGCAAAGTTAGGGGCAATTTTCCTTGCAGCAGCAAGGAGAATGGGGCAAAGTTTACTGCATGGGCAAGACGGGGCAAAATCAAAGTTAAAGTCTCTAGGGTGAGAATTCTTAAAGTCTCTTTCTCTGCGACAGAGAAAAGGCATCAGAGGGTCGCTAAAAGTGGCTTCTTGAATCCGGCTTCAAAATGGCATCAAAGAAAATGGCTGACTTCTCTTTGTCTGGTGGGTTTAAGTAAGAAACATTCCAAGTTCTTCAGGGTCTTCCATTGGAGGGTTCATAGGGTGGCTTCCTTTTGACCAATGAATAGTGTCTTTCTCCTAGTACTCATTTTTGCATAAGGTGTCCTTGGAGCCTTGGAACACAAGTTGCAACAAAGTTTGCCAATTATTTCGGTATCAGTGCTTTTATTGTCCGCACCTGCAGAAACTGACCTTCTTTAAAAGGGATGAAACTAGCCTAGCATGAAACCTTGAGATAAATGTATTAGTCATCTCTACTGGAAAAATACAACCTTAAAGTAAAATAATATGTCTTTGTTAATACAAGTGAAAACCACGCAGTTACATTTGAGACCAGGCAACTAGGCCAAAGCCTCTGCTACATTTAAGCTAAGCATATAACGGTTTTAACAAGAAAATCATGGAATACATTTTGCAATTATGACAGATTACTACATTGTCAATTCTTCATGATTAATTAAGCTTGTTTATAATAATGGTGAACTACCCCGTGGGCACAATTTCCCACGTACATTATTTTTCTTTGCTAAAATAACACTACCTTATACGATTTTGATTTACATGATATATGAATATTTGTTAGTCCTTCTTTTCTGCGTCATCACAGGTTAGGAGCTTTTAGAAGTAGGCTTACTTGTAGCCAATGAGGGAGTTGAAGATTAATGGCCCAGTGTATAGATATGCTAATGTGATAGCCGGCGCGTTCCTCCTGCTGCAGGGAAAATGCTGACTCATGCAGCCAGCCACAGCCAGGTGAAACAACAGCGTGACTTTGTTATGGATCCTTGTTTCCTAAAGTGTGGGGCTCACAGCTTCACCATTATCAGGCTGACTTCAAGCGAGTTGACATCACAAATAGACAGGGCCTTCTAAACCCTGCAAAATCTAAAGAGGCCATGTGTGCGGCAGATCTCACCTGCACCATGGAATTACAAATCACCTTTTTCTGTTCAAATAAAACCCCTTAACTGGTGTGGCAGCTGGTTGAAGCATGCTTATATGCCTGTGTTAATTTTGTAAAATATTTAGGCCACCACAGAAAATTTCAAAATATTTTAATGAATTCTTAAATATATAAAATTGAAATTTCTTCTAGACAGGTAAACACTGGAAAATAAAACTGCTCCTTTCTCTCTATTTCCTCATACTAACCTTGCATCATTTTATGCTTTTTAGGTTTCATCTGTACAGTGGTTGCTCTATGCTTGTGAAATACATTATATTCAATGTAAATCATTCCATTGCTGTTCATTGGTTCCTGTGTTTGCCACCTACATTTTCTCTGTTTCTATTGGTTGTGGCATACTATTTCCTGCATTTACCAATGCTTGTTCCTTGTGTGTTTCTTATCAGTGTCCCGAGGCCCAAGTACTGCTTTCATCTGCTTTTGGGGAACTTGTTTATGCTTTGCCTGTGCAGCGCTTGCGCTGTGCTTCTTTAGATAATCTCCATGTGGCTGCAGGCATTTCATCCTTTGACAGCGCCGTTCCTCCACGCACTTTGTTTTTTCACCAATGAGGCACTAGATCCTCACCAGCACAATGAAGGATGCAACTCTGGCATCTAGAACTTTGCGGCCCCCTGTGATTAATGTGGTAAGACGGTGCAGTTCTTCTCCACCTTCTATTTCAGTCGCCATCTGTTGGTGTGCGTCATCAGTGTGCGTCAGTAGGAGCCAAAGCAGATGCTTCCCCCCACTCCAAGACCCATCTGGGAGCTTTTGTGACAGGGGTCACATGCAGGGTGAGTACTGCTGGGCTTTTTTCCTAACTTTTACTTGGTGAACTTTGCCACTGCATAGCTGGTAAGACCAACTGTGCCCAGTGGAATGGCGATTTCTCTTTAGTTCCAAAAGTGCGAGCTCTGAGACACTAGCTCGGTATTAGTCTTGTAGGTCCCTCAAGACTAAAGGCCAATACAGAACTCTGGCCAGAGTCCGGCATAAGCCTTCATCGTCTTGATCACTCAGGGGCAGTTTTAGCATTAAAGCTTTTAGACAATCTGCACATTTAACATCTCAATTAATTAAGAAAGAGAGAATAACACATTTAATTGTGTCATTCTGGCTCCTTCTTAGTTATTCTCACCTCCCACACAACGCGCAACTTCAAACTTCTTGCTCCATAACGCCTCTGTCCCATAAATATGTGTCCCTTCAAAGATATGGACCATGACACTGTCAGTCCTTCCTTTGCAAAATACTTGCCAATACTGCCTATTGCAACTCAGCGCACAATGCAGTCTATGACTGGACCTATACTGCCGCATTTGATTACACTACCTAAATGTTCCTGTTGGGTTTCCACGGGTTCCACATCTGGGAGGCACCAATGGGAAAGTGGTACATTGTTATGGCCTAGCGTAACTACAAATGCATCACTGACTATCAACATGTTGTGACCACTTCTGTTGACGCACTGTTCACAGTAGGTAAATCAGGATTTTGTTTTTGACATATTTTGCCTCTCTTCTGTGATGCGCACACACTTCTATATAGCTGGCTACACCTCTTCTGTATCCCCCCACCCCCAAATCATCATACTTGTCATGGCACTGTACCTTTCTCTCCAGGGCACTACTTCCCCCTTTTCATCTTCTCCCTTAGGGCGCTGAAAATGCCACCTGCCCTGCCACCCTAAAAACCACCATCCGGCCTTGGTATCCTTCCAGTCCTTTTTGGGCATAGTGATCTTTCTTTCCCAGCTGCAACCTTATGAATACTGTACTCTGTGGGACATGCACTTTTGTTGGGACTCCAGCACTCCAGGTGTTATTTCCATTGCTAGGTCTTTTTAACTTTTAACTGCACATTTAACTCTTTCACTTATACTCGCATAAGCTTAGCTGTTATCGCTTTCCCACATAGCATTTCGCTTCAGTAATCAATGTTTAATTAGGTTCTAAATATGTTGCCTTGTTGTGTTCAACATCATGCCTTTATTTTGTGCCTTGTGGCTACCCTCCTGCCCACTGTTGTCTTTAATGCAGCAAACAGGTTTTGTCCAGTTTCATTATTTAGTATCCAGCTAGCCGTTTGCCTAGTTTGTTCCCTCTGTCGTATTGCCGGCAGCCCATGCCCTATCTGCCTGTATGTGCACTTCCTATTCTCACTGTTTTGTTGTTTCCAATGAATCCAGATGCACCTGGCCAGTTTACAATAATTGTTCTGATTTCAGTTCTTTGTCACCTCTGGCATGTTATATGTATAAAGTATGCTTGTGTTACAGTTTGTACCCTTATTAAACATATTTAACTCCCTTCATTCAGTGCAACCGGGATCTTGCTGAATCATAAAACCGTAACATTCTTAGTGCAAGTGGACCACTCTTGGATCTGCTTATGGAATGGACATGACTAGAGTCTTACTTGTGGGACCTGGTAACACCTTCCATTTACCAAATTTCCATCATCGTTTTCAGGGTTGCTCTGAGATAAACTTTTAAAATGGGTTTAGATCAAGCCATCTTCATCATCATCGTCTGATTTCTTACTTTATGGTGTTCAATCTGATCTTTGTGATGTTGCTTTCAAGTCAGATGTTTCTGTGAGTTCACTTTTGTCTTACTTAAGCCATGTGCTTATTTCTTCTAAAGCCACTTGCTGTTCTGCCCTAGCCTGCTCTGTTGTTGGCTTATGAGAATTAGATGTCTCTTTCCCACAATTCTTTTATTGTTCTTGGCTCCGCCCATTTTAATGTTGTCCCTTATTTTCCTACAGTGTTCCACAGACAGTAAGGTATCATTATTTTCATTACATCTATTGGTGAGGATGAACACTTTTTGCATGTCACACCCTTACCTTTTTGCATTCAAGTACCCCATTCAAATATTAGTTTACCATATCAGATTTACACCTGCGCTCCAAGCTAAGCCTCACAACAACAAAAATAAATAATAATCTCATAGGCACAACCTATTGCACTAACCAATGATTGTTTAAGAGTAGGCAGTGGCGAATGGGACCACTGCTTGCTCTTAAAAAATATTATTATTATTATTGTTATTATTTATATTCTCAAAGGGGAAGGGGTCCACCATTAAACTGGTGGTAAAGTATTACTTTTATGCGACCAGTTTGGTATTTGGACAGGATGCCCTAAACACACCTCTTCCAGATACCAAATCGCAAATGCAAATGCAAAGTGCAACATCACAAAATTCAAAATGAGATTTGGTAACAAGTTATTGAATCGCGTTTTGTAAATTTGAAAAAAACATTTTTACAGTCGCAAATAGCCCAATTCTGTGAATCAGTCCATTTGTGACTGGAAAAATGCTGGTACATTTGGCCCCAGATTTATTGTTACCCCGTTTATGTGAAATTTCAAGGATCAAATTAATGAATCAAAGAGCATCCTCATTGATCTTCAGCCATTTCCCCTTCAGTCTTGCCTGTGAACTGTGTAAATCAACCTTTTTATGCTTTTTATTTCAGAGGGCAGGACTGGCTTTTTATTCCATAAGGCATTTTCCCTGTGGGCTAAACCCTGGGAAGCGGTATTTGAAAGGCCAGGGCCACCAATGGTGGTTATGAATCCTTCTCCAGCACCCTGAGGTTAACTGCAGCAGGCACAGGGGGGGCTTTGAGGAAGAAGGAGTGAGAGTGGAAATAGGGAAAGAAAGAGAGAATGGAGAAAGTACAGGGAGCATGGATGGGTGGAAAGGGGGAAATAGAGCAAGGAGAGAAAAGGAACGGACTAGTTTAACTAGTGGTGCCAGGTTTGCTTTTGGTTTCCTGTTTAACTTTGCAATTCCATTCTTCAGTAGACTTTATATTTTATATTTTGTTTTTAGCATTTTGCACAGTTTTTTCGTTGTTTTAATAGGGAGTTAAGAATATACCCCTTATTATTAGTTGCTGCTTATTTACGTTAAAACGTGACCGTGTACATTTATCCGTTATGCAAATAAGGAAGCGTACTCTTGCTGTCTAATTTTTATTTAAAGAAAGCAATGAAATACGGATACATAATAAAAAAGGGTGAGCAAAAATAATTATGTTTCAATATCGATGAAGATAATAAACGGGTAAACACCACAAAAAATATGAACCATATTCATAAAGTGGAGTTATTCGCTCCTTGCGCTAATATCTCCAGTGCACAATGAACACCAATTTCATTGCAGCAACTTATTGTATTATAGGAAGTCAAACATTGAGGAACACACATGCAGATACTTTATTCATCGGTTACAAATTACAAGTCGGATTTAAGCAACATTCCCCACCAGAAGATCCAGATGTTCACTGCTCAGCCCCTTAAATCAGCCACATCAAATAACTGCAGGAGCACCAACTACACAATTATTCCATGCATCCCAAACTAACCCAGATGGCGCGCACGGTCAGACTTCACAGATTCACTTAAGGTTACATCATATCGTCTTGTACAAATGGAACAAACAATTCCACGACCAAGAACGAGAACAGGATACACTAAAGAAGACAATATGTAAAGACAGTGGTATAGCACAAAGTTTTACCCCCTTACAGAAACTTATGAGGGACCCTTGAGCCTCCCATATCTCACAGATTTTCTGGCATTTGGCTATCATTGAGTTGACCCATTTGTTGTTCCTAGTGATTTGTACACAAAACGCATTCTGAATAAGTTGTGTTAAAGGAAAACATATTTCTTCATTTTTGCTTATGAGTTACAATCCAATGCAATTTTAAGACCTTGGGAAATTCTTTAATGTCACCTTCATTTACTGTAATATATTTTAGTAGCCCACTTTTACAGTGTTTTTTTTTTTTACATTTTCATGGGTAAATGTACATCTTCATTATTTCTTCTTTTTATCGCATTTATTTCTGACCAGGCTTAACACCGTAAGAAGCCACATATAAGGCACCACTCGTCTGTAATACCATAAGATGTAAGCATTTTAGTACAAACACATATGCAACATTTTAAAGCTTAGTTCGCTTTCAGCTTGTACACCCATGGCCCAGCAATATTGATGGCTAGCGTCAAAGATCACTCAAATGAAGACTTATTCCATTGATTTGTAGGTGCTCTTTATTGTTTCTTACAAGAAAAACACAATCGTGTAAATTAACAGCAGGTCCACATATATCGAATTCTAAAGAAAAAGACAACATTAATAACAGGTTTCCAGTTCCCACCCTCGCCACCCTCACTGCTCTTGTCTTTCCCTATTGAAGCATATACAGTGCCCTTTGTCGATGAGACATAACAAACATTCTGAGACCTATGGTCCCCCCAGGATTCTGAGCATTTCATTTGGTCTCCATAGTAGGGGAGCCGCGATTCTATACAAGTCTCTATGCATGTCCATTCTCCAGTCTGCATTTTGCTGAACTCCAGCAGGTCCCGCAACTGGCTACCCATAAAGCTAATTCTAGGTGAAGACACCATATTCAAAAGTCTCAACAGAACGTGGGGTGTCACACAAGGCAGTTGCCATTGTCCCATGCAGTCAGATCATCTTCCATTTTTTCATCTCTCCTCAGGTGCTCTGCAACCGCCCATTTTGACATATTCGTAGCCAGTCTGAGTATCTTGGGGAAGTAGTCCCCAGCCATTTCATTGCAATGCGGCATTTTGCAAGCAGGAAAAACAGTCAAATACATTTCCTTCTCAGTTTCTTACTGTCCTGAGTTGGTATCAAGCCAAGTAGAACAATATGGGCTGTGGGTTGCAGGTCCCATCCAGTGGCCCTATGGAGACTCTCTACTACATTAAACCAGTATTGTGCCAGATATGGGCAGTGCCACACCACGTGCATAAAGTCTGCCTCAGGACTCGCACACCAGGAGTTTTATAAATAGTGTGCAAGAGTTTAGGTAAGAGATATGCCTGGTGCGTATAATTGTGCTGAATTAAATTAAACTGTGCATTAGAGCTGACCGTCTGTATACCAGCATGGTCCTTTTCCCACTTCCGGGCAGGCACTTTGATCCCTCAGGGTCCCAGCGCATAAGGTGCCAGCATGGCCATTGGTTAATGGCTAATGCAAATAGGAGTCCACTCCTCCCATGCGTACCCTGGCTCATGGGACAGTATTTAGTTGTTTGATCCAGGCTTTATAGCGTGGGCCGAGGCCCATCTTAGCTAGAACCTGCCAGATGTATTCCTAATCTATAGAGGCGAACACTTGATCAATATCTATTAAGGCCAAGGCATAGTCACTATCCTCCAGGTCTGTGGCATGGTATATACAGTATATGACAAACACCTGAGGTTGTGCATAGTCCTTCTCTTCGGTATGAAGCTGCATTGGTCAGCATGGTCAGTGGAGGGCCTCTTGATACACTTGTAATACTTTCTCAACCACCAAATCTGTGTATTTTTGGTAGAATGCAGCCAGGAGTGCATCACTTCCAGGTGATTTGGCAGTGTTCAGTATTTTAATAGTGGTCAGGACCTCCCCTCGGGTAACAGGTTCCTCCAGTGAGGCCCTGTCATCATTGAACAAGTGCGGAAGGTCTATGCCAGCCAGAAAGGCAACTCCATGATCTTTTATGTCTTCCCTCTCTGCTGTGTATTCTGCACTAAGGTGGGCCCGGAAATTGTCAATGACAGCCATCTGGGAGTGGACCAAGGGTGCCGTATATATGTGCTTCTCCTATCGGCACCCATCGTCCAACAGGCCCTTACATGTTTGTCTCCATTCAATGTTTGGACGGCCAAATTGGGAGGTCTCTTTCCAACTCACCCAGACGTGACTATCAGTGACCCAGGTCCCACTGCAGTTAGTTTTTGATGACACAGGAGGTCTTGAGTTACAAATAGATAGGGTCATCCAATATTCCCCACAGGACTGGGTAATCTAAACTGAAAAGCACACAATGTTATATATTATTAGTGAATATATAAAAATTCTTAATTTTCCAGAAACAAATTACACTCTGTTTGAAGATTTATTCATTTATGGAATTTGATCTATGGTTAATTACAACATCAATACTATTTAATATAGTTGAAATATTTGTATGCAAATAATTCCTCCATTAACATTGTGTGCTTTTCAGTATAAGAGGTCTTGAGGCATACGCCTCAAATGACCACCTTCATTGCATCACATTCAAAAGCCCTGCTTTCTGTGCTTCTGCGCTTTTCAACAAAGTAGTGTTACAGTGGCTCCCTCACCTCTGCCTCATATGAGTTGTCTGTAAGGGCCTCTGCCCTGAGCTGCCAAAGTGGGACCGCCAGGAGGTGACACCACTTCTATAAGCACATCAGCACCGTGGAGTGATCTGCCAAATAGCCGGCCCAACAGTAGATGTCCTTCACACCCTGTGCCAGCATGGATGACAATAAACAACAGTCCACTCAGATTTATGGCCCGGTTGCAGGTGTGTAAGAGGGGTACGCCCTAGTGTCAGGGTGCCGATCCCTCCATAATTCTATCAAGCCCAGGCCTTGCATCATGTCAATTAGCAACCTTGTCATGTTTGGCTTGGTGTGAGCTTTTGGTGATGCACGGTCCATTAAGGACACAGTTACCATCCCCTGCCAAAACAATGTAGACTGCTAGGTATGGCACTGTAGCATCCACTACTCCATGATAGTAGACTGCACAGTTATTGTTAGGAGCATACACATTTATCACACACATTTCACACCCATCTATGGTGCCAAAGCAGAAATACATAGTGCCCCTCTGGATCATGTACATGCCCTCTATGGTGGAAGGGAACCTCCAGGGTCGACCATATCAAGACTCCACATGCATGCCCTGAATATGAGGTGACATATGATTGCCCTCTCCATCTCTTCCATAGACTAGGGATACAGTACCCTCAAACATGTGTTTCTTCCAAAAAGCCAATAGAGACATGGTATTGCTTCAAATAGGGATACACTCTACAGTGTTTTTTCCAAGTGGGCCAGACCTCTGACATTCTATGTCATAAGTATAAACAGTTCAGCTACCATTATCATGCAGTTTGAGACCAAGTAACCATGCAAACCTCCAGTATATGCAAGTGTTCAACCATCTTACAGGGCTCCATAAAGATAGGTACCAGATAGTCCACATATGAGAGCATTAGTTAATTTCCCAAACTTTGAAAACCTTCAGAACGGAACAGCCCCTCCCAAAACCTTACAAACCTTGGGCAGTAATGCTAACTTACCCTGCCCAAAACTCGGCAGGCCATAAACTGCCATCTCCCAACCCATACCCGTACTTTATGAGAACAATCAACCCAAACTCTTAGTACAGTAACTTCAAGCTGCACAAGAGGCTGAAGTCCAGTGGGTGCCGCAAGGCTGAAGCACTCAAGCAGACTCCCTTGTGCCTGGACCCCTTTCTTTCCCTATTACTCCTGCCGGCTCATTAATAAACATTTTGTGTGCAATCAGTCCTGATCAACTTATACAATATGATCCTCAATCTGTAGTAATGTGATTGTCTAGATGATAAATGCCGATTATAGATAGTGTTCACATCCCCCTCGAACAAGTATGAATTATCAGTCTCAGGGACATCCAGGGCGGTGGAGCACCTCTTCAATCTCACAGCATCTGCCGTCAGGAGTCCCCCTCTTGCAGCAGAGAAGGGGCCAGGGATGGTGCTGTCACTGCCTGTGCCTGTGGCACTACTATGTTACTGAAACAAGTCTCTGGAGCCCGGTAACCCACTTTGGTCCATAAGGGTGCCATCGGGACAGACCACAATTCGTCCTGTTGAGTTGGGAGCATCATGGTCAGTCATTCACCTTTTCTGTTTTTTCAGCAGGGATGAGTGTCTCAGTGTCCCTGTGACTATCACATCCTTTCATGCTAACTCCTGACTGGGACCCCAGGTAGTGTGTCCAACCACTTACTTGCTTCCTCTGAAATGAAGAAAAAGATAACTTTCCACTTGTGGTCCACCCTCAATTTTTCAGGAAACATTAACCTATATCTCTCTGGAGCTTATTGACTTCCAGAAAAGTCTTCCTTTGGTTTTGCACTTTTTGGGTATAGTTCGGGAGGATTGAGATGGGACCGCCTGCAAACTGAGGTAAGCCATGCACATATGTGTTATAATATAGGATCCTGGTCCCTAAAGTCAAACAGGCATGCTACGAGAGCACGCAGCAGTGCGCCCAGCTGAGGCATGGGCACCAGTGCATCGGGCCAGCTCTGTCATAACACATTTAGAGAGTCTCTGAGGGAGCAGAGTACCAGTGATCCACTCTTCCAGAAACTATTCCGCAGATTGTATCATTTTCCAGAAATCATAAAAATCAGAGATTATTTCTCCTGGATCTACTTTCAGCGTCTTCAATATGTTAATCCATCCTCATTGTAAACTTCAGTAATGATAAGATAGTCACTTGCAGCTCAGTCATTTCCTGCTACAGTTCCCCCACATTGTCTTCCATGACAGTGAGTCAGTCTGCCACTTTCTGAATATCCATTAGTAAGAGGTTAAGATCTAAGGCAATTGAGTCTGTTTTGGTATCTAATTCAATGAGGGAGCTGTTGATGGCCACCATCAAATCTGACAGTTATGGGGCTTGGTCCAACACATCAATGAGATTGTCCATTAATGGGTAGACGCACCTTCTGCAGCTGCATTGCCCTTCGGTACGTCGTGGGTGTAATTAAGAATTTTGGGCAACTGGCCAGGTTGCAGCGCTTTGTCTTTTATCATGGTTTTAGAAGTGGGTCAGGGGGCCACCACCACTGACCCGTACTTATCTGGCAAACCCCTGCACAATATTCTGCTGCCTAGAGAGACCAAGTTACAGTGTTACTGTCACCCCCACAAGAGTGCCAGTGGTTTCTTCCACTTCGTTTGCCAGCACCCACAGTTTGTCCCCAGATAGTGCTGTTGCCACTCTTTTGCAAGGTGGCTCCCTCCGCCAAATTGGTGGATGCTTTCCACCTCCAGCATCCAAGAATTTGGTGGGCAGCCTGAGACCCAAGTCAGATGTTCTGGGCCCCCTCGTCCCACTGCACAACTGACTCTCTGGGGTACTGGGCACCCCAGAGAGGAAAGGATGTTGTGTGGGTGACAAAGGACCTTAATTAGTGACAGCAGTTAGTCCTCACCTGGTCACCCACTCCTTGCAGTGAGTCATCAGGCCACTCAGGCCTGCCATGCAATCAGGCCCTTAGGCGCCTGCTCCTCGTCCCCACAAGCCAGTTGGCTCCCCTTCCTCCAGGGTACCGCCAGGCAGGTAAATAGACAGAATGATCCTTTAATCATCATGCTTCACTACAAAACCAAGCACTGCAGCCCCACCTGGCACCAAAGGGGCTTGTGGGCACAGATGCAGCATCACAAGCTCAGGTCTTTCCTTTCAAGAGCCCGGTCTTCTCAGCGCTGTCTCCCACGAACTGCCAGAGCAGGTAGTCCTCAGCTCACCGCAAAACAGGCTCGGACTGGTTCCAACAAGATGAACTGTCATCTTCATCCAGCTGGTGGCCCGCACCAAGCTCATTCAAGGACCCTGCATGCAGCATCAGGCCAGGCTCTCTTCAGCAGCTCAACAGTGTCTGTAGCCTGAGCACTCAGCACCACTAGGGGCAGCTGCAACAAATCTCAGGTGTCACCAACAGCGCCACAGGTGCTTGTCAGTTCAACAGGGTTGTCCTCATTGCCCCCCCTTGATAATACAGGCAGGTTTGGGGAAGTGGAGTCAGGTTAAGGTTGAAATTTCAGAATTTCATCGGTTGCCAGGAGGAGCTGCGTGAAAGGCGACTGTTCGGCCATCTTTGTTGGACGGCAAATTATTAGTTCCATGTTTAGCAAAACATGCAGATAGAGAAATGGGTGATTTTCTCTCAGTATTCATCTGTTAAAATCAGTATACACAGAAAACTGGGAGTGTTGGAAAGTGGATTATTGGTAAGGGCAGGTAAGTACCTACACTTATCAATAAGCCACTATCCTCCACTAAGGTCCAGTTAGGTTTCAATAAATTAAACCCAGCTCAACCGTTGATAGCTTGACAGTGAGCGACGTGGCTTAACTTAGGAGGCAAATGTGTAAAGCATTTATAAATCACAAAACAGTAAATAAGTAAAACACAAAACACAATAAAAATCCACCACCAATTAATAAAAATAGATTATATTTTTATCTTTAAAATTACACCAAAAAGATTAATATCGGATAAGGGGAACAGGAGATATGCATTTTTAAAGAATTCATGTTTTCTAGAGGATGGAAGCAACTAGCGCTCAAAGTGTTAATAAAAGGTCACATTGGAAAGGGACAATGTCCAGAGTTCAGGCCACCCATTGTAGTGTAGCCATTTTTAATATAGCTTCATGCACATTAGTTTTACATACTAGGCCCCTGTGCACTTTGCACTAGATATATTTTATTCAGCGTCGCACTGTTATTTTACAATAACCAGTATTTACGGTCTTGTTTTAATTTCTTCTATCACATTGTTTAGCTTAGTTCAGCACTGTGTTCTCAAATAATGCATTCTTGATTGCCCTGTGCTTCAGTCAAGGCTACAGTCTGGTACATTGCCGGTAAACGTGGTAGAAGTTTAGTCTCCAGTATTCGTAGAAAATACACGTCCTTACATAGGGACATTTTCTTAGAACATCTGCGTGTTAGTTATAAAAACACTTTCTAGTCCTAGTACACGTTAAGAGGGAGATTCCAGCCAGGGACCCACAACTGATGCTGAATGCCCCGTTGCAGATGCTGATGCACATTACAGGCCTTTGCTCAGGTATGAGGGTCGATGTCCTCCCGAGCAACCTGAAAGGCAGGCTTAGAGCTTAAGATGCTGTGCTCGAAAATATAACCTAGAGAGAGAATAACCTAGCGGCACTATGATAGCTTTATTCTTGTGCATCACTCTCATTGTCACTACTTTAATATTACTGTGTTGTGTAGTTCTGGTTATTGCAGCTCACGCTTTGCTATCTAAAATGCAGACGTTTTATTAAACCAATCTTTAAAACTTATACTGCCTTTTTTCATTTATATATGAGACCGCACTGTGTATGAGAGAACCGGTTGTGACCTGAGTGACCACGACTTCCCTGAGAAGTATTAAGATGTCATGCACTCGGCTGCTCTAATGTCTCTACCATTTGGGAGAGATGAGGCACTGCTAGTTAGCCGGAGCAAAACCCAGATTTAGAGTGACAAGTGTCATCCACCATGGGTCGGACTCAGCCCCCAACACTGTGAACGATCTTGCCGCTCAAAATCCAGTAGTCTCATTTGGATAATGAGAGCCTGCGCGACATGGCGCCGCCAACGTTTGGTCAGGCTCTAATTTTCGGGTCAACCGGCATATCTCGGTCTCATTTTTATATAATGACCCCTCAGTGCCATATATGGAGACGTCCGTGGTACTGAGGATTTCCACCACAGCCGTATAGGTAACCCTATTTTCAGCTGGTGGTTGTTCAAGCTTGAACCTTAAAAGGAAAAAAAAACATCTTGGTGTGCCTTCTCTGAACTCTTAGTGCTTTTATAATGGCGAATCCCCAGGTTGCACAAATAGCTTTTAACATGAGACAACCGCTCACAGCACATTTGCTGGCACATGGCCTTACGGCCCAGGGTGGTCAGTCATGTTTGTGGTGGACACCCATGCAGCCTATAGAACAGAACTTTTTTACTCTTGGGTCACATTTCCAGCAGTTGATGGGAACACAAATAAATTTCATACATATACAGTTACGAACGCGCCTGGACAATACAGGGCGTACGCATATTTAGAGATACCTCTATCTTATCAAGAACATAATAATTGGCTTGATGGCGCCCTATCCCACACAATATTACCAGTAAAGTTAGGTCCACTAAGTAATGATGGTCCTACCAGGCCTTTATTGGCCACATATACACCACATCCTGCAGTTGCGAATATGCCAGTAGCTGAGGTTCGACGCTTATACATTGAGCAACAGCAACACAGACGATTAGTACAATTTGTGATGCAAACCTTCAATACAAACCCAGTGCGTGCTGCTCCAGCACAACAACATGCAGTAACACCAGGTATAAATCCGGTGACTGTACTTTCAATTATGGGTAAGGTCCCGGCCAAACGAGAGGAGACTCCGTTTTGCCTGGCACAAAAAATTAATACGCTGGAGGCAGTATTTCCCCATACGGGACCTCAGGATAAACAAAGGATATTAACTATGTGCCTTCCCTTTGGGATGGTCCCTACAGTTGAAAACTGTAACACATGGGGCACGGTATTTGCCGCGCTCCATACAACGGCACACGGTACACCGACATTAGCCAATCTACCAGACGTGCTTAAACAAATTCAAGATGAATACGGGGCTGCTCCGGCCCTAGATTTAGGGATGCAACTGATGGGCAATTTTGACACCGTTTCTTCAATCATATTAAGTAACCTTAAAGGGGAAGCAGTTGCACTTGCAGTGCGCATGCGGCTCCGTGACGTTCCGCAACAAGATCAGGAGCGAGAGCTGCCTAAAATAACAGCGGAAACTTATTCAAGTATCGGTCGAGATAGCCTTGGGGCTAGACCACAAAAACCTCAATTTCAGGGTAAAATTAATAAAGACAATTCTAAACAACAACCTGAGGGTAATAAGAAACGCTGGGAGAAAAAACAACAAATACCTAAAACAGAAAGGGGGGAATCTCCACGAGTGGAGACCCCACAGAATAGATATAATCTCAGGAATAGAGATAATATGAAAATGCCTGATAGATATCAATATACTGATACACGCCAATCTCGTTCTTTTCAGGACTCATTGGAAAAGAGAAATGAGAGAGGTGGGCGATCAGAGCGGAGAACAGAGTAAGTGAAACCGAGACAGGAATCACAACGCTCTTCGGAGGTTTCTGTTAAGAAGGAAGAGAAACCCGTACAACAAAAACAACAATTTAAAAAGAAAAAATTGGCAGCTCTCTCAGTTAGACATGCCACTCAGGAAGAGGGTTCTCTTGAAGAACAAGAACTGGGCTCTAGCACTGCTAGACAGCGTCGCAGAGGTCACAATAGTTCGCCGGAATCTTCTAGAGCATCTGGAGGTGAAAGCAACTGATGACTTTATACAAGTAGAAACAGCAGACATGCGTGTCTCCAAACCCAATAGTGTGTATAAAGTAACTATACAACTGGAAGGAGACATTGAACGCTCTATACACGCAATCTATTGGGACCGTGTACTAAAAATATATGACACTTTGTTGGCCGAACAAGATTGGCCGCCTGATTTTGTCTGCAACTGCCCATATGGAGAAGAGGTTATTAAACCTTCCTTCTCACCCCTTGTTCCAGGGGAACTCACTGAGTCCTATTCTATAGAATGGGCTCTAGCACAAGCTTCTGCGTTATGTAGAAATCAAGTAGGGTGGGATAGGGACTCTACAGAGCATGTCATTCCCATTAAAGGTGAACCTCAGCCACAACCGCAGTATCCCATAAAACATGAAGCAAGGGCACCGGTGAGAGAGATACTTACACAATTAGAATACCAGGGTGTGATTGAACCCTGTGTCTCACTGATGAATAACCCCTTATTCCCTGTAGCAAAGCCAGAACATTCATACAGAATAGTCTTAGAAAACAGACATTTAAACGGACATACACGTACATATGCTATACAAAACTCACATAGCACTGCACTAATGAGCAACATTGTGCGGAAAAAATACAAAACAACTTTAGACATTTTGAATGGGTTCTTCTGCCAGAATATAGTGCATGAAAGCGGAGATTTAACAAGCTTTGGCGCACTAGGCTATACAAAACTCACATAGCACTGCACTAATGAGCAACATTGTGCGGAAAAAATACAAAACAACTTTAGACATCTCGAATGGGTTCTTCTGCCGGAATATAGCACCTGAAAGCGGGAATGCTTTAGAGCATTAGGCTTCCAGAAAAATTCTGTTGTTTGCCTCAGGGGTAAAAGAACAGCCCAGGACTGTTTGCGGCTCGTGTGACTGCTATTTTACACGAGATAGACCCTGAAGCATTGTCATATGTGGATGATATATATCTCACGGATGACGAGTTACTACAACATTTAAGACAGGTAGCCCGCATTGTTGAAGGGTTTGCCGAACTCGGCTACAAATTTAACTTTAAAAAGTCAAAAATTGCCTTCCTCAGTGTCCTGTTCCTGGGATATGAGCTGACGAGTGAAGGAAAGAGCCTAACGCCACAAGTTTTAGAAACATGTGCACAATTGCAACCACCAAATATGATCAAAAAACTTCAATCATTGTTGGGCTTTCTAAATTTTGGCAGAACATACATTCCTGATTATGCAACACGCATAAAACTTTTACATGAGTTAATACGTCCTGATTTTTCAAGCAAATTCTGGACGGTTGAACTTACACGTACTCTTCGAGAGTTACAGGCAGACATGCTAGCAGCAAAACATTTACACACACGGGACGAGAAAACACATTTGGTCATCAGGGTAATAGCTGGGGCCATTGGTTTTACTTATGTTACATTTAATGAAGGTGAGACAGTCCCGATTGCTTACAAATCACATTTGTATTCAGCTGCTGAACAACGCTTTGCACCCACGGAGAAAATTCTCGCTGCTGTGCAGATGGCTGTTATTAAAAAAAGACCTCTTGCCCAAGGAAAACGCATTATTGTAATTTCTCCTATTCCAGCCCTGGAGGCTGTTACAAAAGCTAGCGTTCCGAACACAAAAGCACTTCATCCACGATGGATACAATGGGCTATGTCTTTAACAGCCACTGATGTAGACTACATTTTCGACTCAAAGTTACAAACTCAAGAATTTCTACAATATGAAGTAGAATACCCAGTTCCCGCTGACACCTTGCCTATTGATCAATATTATGCAGTCATGTCTCTGCGCAACCAGCGATTGGAACTAAACATCAAAATTCTGCTTAATGCGCAGTCGTGAGTGGCTATATGGAGGGGGAGAAATTCTGCCCCCAACATATCTATACACAGACCTTAGGGGATAGCACAGCACAATTGGCTGAGCTAAAAGCTCTACTGCTGGCACTAGAACATACGGATCTGACACAGTTCACACTGATTGCTTGTGATTCATATTATTGCGTCCAGTCTTTTAATGAATACCGGCATTACTGGCGTTTGAATGGGTTCAGAGATTCAAAAGGCAACACCATAAAACACAGACTCCTGTGGGGGAAAGTAGCAGACCTAAAAGAGACGCTACCCAAAGTCCATGTTGTGCATACACTTGGACACCAGCGCATTGGACTACACGTTGCTGGAAATACTTTGGCTGATGAAGCCGCAAAGTCAGCAGTGGCAGTCGCCACTGTAGCTGCAGTGACTCGTTCGAGTTCCAAACCAGACACAGACATTATGGCTGCCATAAAAGCTATGGTTGATGGCACGCCATATCCTAAAGGATTTCCTAATAAATATCAATACTTGATGGGAAGTATGCTGAATGCTGAGGTTAAAATTCAAGGCGTAGGTGTACGCGACATCCCCAATAAAGATGTAAGACATCAATTGATTAAAGCAGCGCATGAGGGGGTGGCATCTGCACATGCTGGTGTGGCGGCTACAATTTCACTCTTACAGGCCCATTATTGGTGGCCTGGTCTCTATAAAGAGACTAAGCAGTATGTCCTTTGTTGTGACATCTGTCAACAAATTAAAGTTTCCATGGCCAAGCGCCCGCCGCAGACACCCCTCTTAATTTTAAATAGACCATTATAATGTGCGTACCTGGACCATTGTGGTCCATTAACACCTGATAGTGCATACAAATATATATTAGTCGCTGTTGATTCCGCCACAAGATTTGTGTGGGTGTGGCCACAACGCTCGACTGACGCTCGGACTGTTATTAAAGATTTGCGAGTCTTTGTCGGTACATATGCAGTGCGGCATTCCATTTGGACCAGGGTCCTGCCTTTCCCTCAAGGACATTGAGGGACACCATGGCTTCGTTGGGGGTCCAACTCCAGTACTCGTCTCCATTTCATCCCGAGGGAAATAGTGTTGTGGAGCGATTAAAGTGCAATTTAAAGCAATCCTTAACAGCCAGAGTCTTAGGTACGGGTCGTAGTTGGCTTACCCACTTCTATGGAGTTCAGAGAGCACTAAATAACCTGCCTAGAAGGTCCCTGGGGGGGTCGTACTTCATATGAGTGCCTGTTCGGAACACTAATGTTTGTTCCGGATCTTGATGGTCCTGGCGTGGAGGCAGCAGAAATACCTTTCGACATAAGTGATCGTGTCACTGTTTTACAGGAATTACAGCAGTTCCGTGAAGATAACTCTTCTAAACGTACTGCCTCCACAGGAATTAAGGATGTGCCAGTAACACCTACCGGCTGGATTCCCAGGGTTGGGGATCTTGTGTGTGAAAAAGTCGCAGTGAAAAAAGAATTTGGCCCTTCTTATTGGGCACCAGTTCCTGTGTTGGGGATAAACGGTACCAGAACTGTTATTCTACCACCGTTGCCAGGTGCCAAAGAAAATAGCTTTGTTTCCATTGACAATGTCAAATTACAACATGTGGCCAATTCTACACAGCCGACCAAGAGGAACGTCCAGTAGTTCCCGAATCCCTCTCACTACTGGAGAAGAAGTTCTGCTTCAAGTTGTTTATACCAACATTGATACCTCTCCGAGCTTGGGGAGGGTGGATGATGATCTTGCATTAGTTCCACTAACAAAAAGCAATTTGGAAACATTTGATCAAGTCACTATGACTACAAGCCAGACTGATGGTGCTGTCTACAGTGTACCACCTCAGGAAACACCAACTCCTCCATTGACCACGACAACGCCTTTTGCACGGACTGGCTCTGGTTACTTTGCCGACTACAACAACGGTCTATCGGATTTGTTTGCCTCTTCGACAGCTGATCTTTCAGGTGCACGTAAGCTAATACATTGGCTTAAAGAAACATATTTCATTTTTCCATGGAACTATGTGTGGCTTTCCTTGACTGTCCAAGCCTTTCTGCTTTGGATTGGTTTTGTCATTACCTTTTTATTGTTAATACATGGTCATTTTCTTCCTGAGAGATCAGTGGTTGAACAGGTGGAGGAGGTTGTGAAACCACATTTTTTATCACATAAGATTCGAAGAGACTTGTCATTTGTGAACATTTCTGCAGTGCCAATTCCTGATGGGATTGTGTGGGACAAAGTAATGTTTGATATATATGGTCCCACTGAAATTATTCAAATACATTATGTGTTAAAACTATCCATAAACAATATAGTTATACCAGGCATTGTATCTGATGATTGGGATGTGAAAAGAGTTGATTCTATGATGACAGAATTGCAATATTATACTGTCTATGAAAACGAAGATGTTTACCAGTTTAGAGAAAATGATGGTGATATGTTTTGCTATTATTATTATGGGCACCACTTCATACATAGAGCGAGCAGTCCAAAAACTATATTTAATTATACACAATGGGAACATTGCCCAACTCCCCCGCAAGGGAGTTCAAAAACGTATACTGAAAAGTTTGCGTATTTTTCAGGGTAGCAACAATTAGAGAATTAAACATGCCCAGTATACCTGCCCCTGCAAAATTTAATAACTGGCAAAAGTACACAAATGCAACTATAAATGAGCTCAATGAGTGGGTCCAGAATGGTACGTTTAATGCTTCACTGACACGAGCTGGCGGGTGGTTATTGTGGCCCATAGATACCAACGGGTGTCATCAACGTTTTGTCACCTCCTTGGGGGGTTTCCAGACGAGTAGGCCCTCGCTATATATCACCAGAACATGCTGACAAAATCACAACGTATAGTGTAGGAAAATTGGGCCAACAGTGGCTAAAATCATCCTCACTAGATGCGGTTAAGGCACTCCTCAATCTCTTGTCTAACAACACTGACTTACAAGATTTCTTGTCAGGCCCCAGGATACCACGTAGGAAGCGTTTCTTGTATGAGGTATACAATGAAATATGGAAACTTTCCCAGCAAGAGGCTGCAGCCCGGTTAAGGCAGATAGATCAGGAAAATTTGAAAAAGGCATTAGCTGTTGTGGATAATGGGATTCACACCTTGTCCGACCGAATATATACAATTAAGAACATTGTTTCTTCTGCTATAGACATTATACGATCTGATATGTCTTCTTTATATCATGGACAGAGTCAGACCAGGTCCATTATGCAGTTGGTTTGGACACTTCAGACTTTGAAGGTGAGTCGCGTTCCATGGCAGCACATCAGTGCAAGGGAAATATTTTTTTCCTTTAATTTGGCACCACAACAACAACTTATGACTAAAAAGGAAGCAACTTATGTCATGCTTAACATTGAAAAAATAGAAAGACTGCCTTTTACCGTGGCCAAAATTCCTTCGGCAGAGTGGTTGATACATGGGGTTATTAATCTGCCTATTTCTACATTACAATTCACTTCTTGTTTGAAACACGTTCCGGTAGGCAGATATGAAAAGTTGGGAGATAGTTACATCCATGAGGTGTGGGAGCTTCCCTTCTCGTACAAATGCCTCAATGGCATGAAAGAGGTCTTTCTTAGTGGTAGTGAATGCAAGACTTCCATCAGCCATTCGATGATTTGTAGGCAGCTGTCCCTGAATGGGGCGTGTAATGCCTTGGTTGCAAACTTGGCTTGCTATCTGAAGGGAGTTCCAGTCCCCTTGATTAAAGGCACGTTCCAGGTGCTTTCAAAACGGCAGCTATGTCCTCCTCAATAGTGAAGTCTGTTGTGGCATGCGGGCCGTAATAGTTTACGTTGTTTCGGTCTCTAAGGTCGTTACATGCTGCGGGAATGTGTTGTAGGGAGGTAGCTGATATCTGGCCTCACATTGCTACTTCCAAGGTGAATTTTGACAAGTAGACTAAAGGCTTTATTGTTTCAGAAGCATGTGGCCCTTACATCTGCACGCGAGACCTACGCTCTTCAAGTGGCAAGGTCATCGGCAGAAATACAGTCCCTATTAAATACGAACTTTCCGAGACACTTTAGTGAACTCGTGGGACGTATATTTAATGCGTCCAGCACAGCTGGATTAGCAAATTTTTTCAAAGCTGTTTGTATTGGTTTTGTTCACACCTTTTCCTCTCTATTCGGTTTGATACCTTCGGCTACTCACTCAATTTTCGGAAGCATTTTTTATGGATTTCCAATAACTTTGGCATTATTAGCCGGCATTTTGCTGTTCCTGTTGTTTTTCCGCAATGGCTGTCCTGCCGCAACAAAGACAAATGAAGGCACTCCCATCAGCGCAGCTGTGCCGTGAACGCATGATGCAGCGGTTTGGAGCAACACTCCTGGAACATTTGGGGTGTGACTGGTCTCTGTCATTCAGACCAGTTTTGGATTGTGTGCAGCCCATGTTTCGGTGCCGTTGGTGCTCTTTTGAACATGCACTGGAAGTTTGTCTTTCATAGCAACGCCCCACAGTGATTGATGCTGATCTGTTGATGTTCTCGTTGAGGGTTCATTACCCGACATGCGCGCTGCGGCTGCGTTTGCTCAGAGAAGCTGATTACGAGCTACCTTTCCTGGAGGAAGTTACCATTAACTTGTTGATAGGCACTGCATGGGATGCCACTTTGGTTAACACTGGGGCTCTGGAACACACCTGCTCCTTAGTGGTTTCTGGCACGGATTTACCGGTTTTGTCATCTACCGAAGTGGAGGACCTCCTGCTTTCCATGACTTCTGCTTGATTTGGAACAATCCTAAATTGACATTTTCCTTTGAATTCAGCTCTTGGCCGCATGCTCATTTTTTTAATTGCCCAGTAGGATGCTTGTGTGTCCTCTTGACTTGTCAGAATTAAGTAGAGTTATAAAAAAAAATATTTTAGCTTAGGGCATTTTAACTTTGGCTTAAACCACTTTCTACCGACAAGGGAATGGTGTAGTGTAGCCATTTTTAATATAGCTTCATGCACGTTAGTTTTACATACTTGGCTGCTGTGCACTTTGCCCTAGATATATTTTATTCAGCGTCGCACTGTTATTTTACAATAACGAGTTTTTACGGTCTTGTTTTAATTTCTTCTATCACACTGTTTGGCTTAGTTCAGCACTGTGTTCTCAAATAATGCATTCTTGATCGCCCTGTGCTTCAGTCAAGGCTACAGACCGGTACATTAGCGGTAAACGTGGTAGAAGTTTAGTCTCCAGCATTTGTAGAAAATACACATCCTTACGTAGGGACATTTTCTTAGAACATCTGCGTGTTAGTTATAAAAACACTTTCTAGTCCTAGTACACGTTAAGAGGGAGATTCCAGCCAGGGACCCACAACTGGATGCTGAATGCCCCGTTGCAGATGCTGATGCAGATTACAGGCCTTTGCTTAGGTATGAGGGTCGATGTCCTCCCGGGGGAACATGAAAGCAGGCTTAGAGCTTAAGATGCTGTGCTCCAAAATATAACCTAGAGAGAGAATAACCTAGCGGCACTATGATAGCTTTATTCTTGTGCTTCACTCTCATCGTCACTACTTTAGTATTACTGTGTTGTGTAGTTCTGGTTACTGCAGCTCACGCTTTGCTATCTAAAATGCAGACGTTTTATTGAACCAATCTTTAAAACTTATACTGCCTTTTGTCATTTATATATGAGACCGCACTGTGTATGAGAGATGTCATGCGCTCGGCTGCCCAATTGTCTCTACCATTTGGGAGAGATGAGGCACTGCTAGTTAGCCGGAGCAAAACTCGGATTTAGAGTGACAAGTGTCATCCACCGTGGGTCAGGCTCAGCCCCCCACACTGTGAATGATCTTGCCGCTCAATATCCAGTAGTCTCATTAGGATAATGAGAGCCTACGCGACACCACGAGGTAACACTGTCACACTTACTTTCAGAAGTGTTTCTTGATTCAGGAAAGTGGTCCACAGCACCAGCCAAGGGTTCAGAGGCTCTGGTTTGCCTCTTGGGGTCTGGGACTACAACTCCCAAAATGCACCTCTTCAACTTATGGAGTTGCTCCAAACCTTTCCAAACTTCTGGATCTTCTTTCAGAGGTCCCCTTTGGGTCCCTGAAGTGTCCACAACTTGATCCAAGGTTCCAGAAGCTTTGCTCCTTGGGAGTTGGGCTTATAATTCCCAGAGTGCACTTGGTCAGAATCCTCAAACTGGCCACTGGATGTTGGTCAGCTGGGCTCTGCTTGCAGAACTTGATGCAGGGGACTCTGGTTAGCTATTTTTCACCTGTAGCAAACAGGGAGTCCCCCCTTGAACTAGTTGAAGCCAGGCAAAGTCCTTGTGGTGGAGCCCAGGTGTGCAGCTAGTGCAGTCCTTCAGAGTGCAGTATCTAGGATCAGGCAGTCCTTATTCTTCTGATTTAGTCCTTGTAGGGATCTGGTAAGGATCTAATAGGGAACTGCAGTGTGAGTGAAGCTCTGCCATATTTATCCTTGCTCCTGGGTGAAAGACAGGGGCATCCTGGTTCTCCAATCAGATAGAGGGTTATTCCCCCTGTGACAACCACTTCCTGGGAAGTGTGGCAAAAATAAAACCTCAGGAGCAACATTCTTCATAAATCCATCATGGCTGAAACTGATTTTTGGAGGACACATCTGGCTGAGCCCACCCACTGGTGTGGCTAAAAATCTTAAACAGACCCCTCTCCTGCCCTCTCCTAATCTAATCAAGAGGGCACCTAATTGTATGGGGTTGCAGGATGTGAGGGAGGTGCTGGGTTGCTCCAAATGTCCTTCCCTGCCTCTGAAGACCAGTTTGGCACCCCTTCCTGCTTTCCCACCTGCTGAGGCAGTTCTCCTCCTCAGGCACATCCCTTTGTGTTCAGCCCAGGCTACTTCACACCTCATCAAGTCAGCCTGGCCAGGCTGCCAGAGGCTGGCCAATCAGAGAAGGGCACTACAGAGATGAAGTTGACAACCTTTCAGGTAGAGTTTAAAATTCTTTACCTGAACTAGTTGTTAAATCCAACAATTTGATACCAAACGTGAGGTATCTGACACTTAGGAGGACTTGTTAATTAAAATAAGGTCTCTCCATTTTAGCCTATAGAGGCCATTCACTACAGTGAGGGAAAAATGAATTTGGCTATTTTACCTCACCAGGGCTTATAAAAGAATGTGTTTAAGGTCCCTGTTTATAGTTACATGACACCCACCCTAGGGGCACATAGGGCACACCTTAGGGGTGACTTATATGTAAAAATAAGGTATTTTAAGTCTTTGGAAGCCCTTTTAATTCAAAGTCGAATTTGCATATAATTTTAGTTTAAAAGCAGTCAGCAAGGCAGGCCTCCCTTTTAAATGACACTTGGCACCTCAGCAGCAGTGCACCTATGGGTCTACTACCTATTCTGGGGTCCCTAAACCTATACCAGGGACTTATTGGTAGGTTGACATAGCCAATTATAATTAGCCTAATTTGCATACTCATTTTACACAGAGCACAGGTTGGAACTGGTTAGTACCCAGGGCACCATAAGAGTCAGGGAAACACCAGCAAAAAGAAAAAAATGGGGGCAAAAAGTTAGGGGGCCTCTTCAATCAGCGCTGTTTCCTCACAGGGAGCAGTAAATATATTCTCCAATGTTGGAAATACAATCACTTACACATGTGATGAGGTATGGGATGCACTATGTTTAGGCACTATTTGGTTTTGTTGGGTTTTCTAATTTAATTAAAACATTGTTCTTACATAAATATACATTTGTTATGTTGTTCTGTCATATCTGACGTTGCCTGTGTTTTAAGTGCATTATTGGTGGTAAAAATTTACTGTGGTAAAAATTCACCACAGGATCAACAGAACACAAATGGTAATTGTTCACAGTGGTTTCTTTTTTGCCATATTTTTTAGTGCAAAAAGTGTCCTTTTGTGAAAAATGAATGCAAGAACGGTTTTGGCGCCAATGTACAGCGCAAAAGGATGAATTTGCAATTCGCGTAATTGCATGTAATATTGCCTAATTTTGTGGAACTATGCCAAACTTTCATGTAGTTATGCAAAAGCGAATTACTCAAATTTGGAAGTGTGTGTCACTGGTTGCTATGTGTTAACATGTATTAAAGACTAAGCACCCACCCAATGAACTCAGGTTTCACCAGTTTATGATCACCTATGTGTCACTCATCAATTTCATTCTTGTTTGCTGAGATTTAAGACTGACCTCTTGCTAGGTACAGCAACAACGAACAGGCTGGTCCATCTTCTGCTATATCAGCAAGCTGCAAGGTGTGGTAGCCTGGTGTCAGGTACCAGGCTTCGCATTAGGCCTGGAGCACCTACAGATGATGTTCCTAACAAGGACAGATCAGGCAGCAGTAGTGAGCATCACAATAAACTGATGTTCTCACAATCAGGCTAGCATCAGCAGGCTATGCCTCAATGTGACGATGACTGGCCTGGCATAAACACCATCTTGAAAGAAAGACATTAGCGTGGATGACCTGGACCAAGGCCCTTCAGGTTGATTTGACAATGTAAAACTGTAGTATTGTTTCCCTGCTGACTATGTTCTTTTGCTGCATACTGTCTGAAGATGAATGTTGTCTTAAGGCATGGTAGTGATGAGGACACCCAGGTAACCGCTTCTTGATAACATGCAAAAAGAGTGTGAGTATTCAGTGTGTCAGAAGGAAATGGTTGCAAGTACATGGGCGGTGGGGAAATTTAAATTGTACACCTGGGGCACGCATTGTCATTTGAATGGACCATAACCTTCTAGTTTGGTGTGTCTAAAAACAAAAAAGATGATTCTAAAAAGGAGGATGAAAATGTGGTAAAAATGGATGATGATTTAGAGTTTTTAGTTACGAGCATTGACCTCATTGGAGAAAGTAGAGTCGTGGAGTAAGGTTCTTTCTGGGAATTACATATTAGGAATTGTAAAAGAGTATGTCATAAGTGACTGATCCAGAGAACTGGAGAATGGAGCCTATTGAGTCAATTATATATTTATCCTAAAATTTTCACTCTGTTATCTTTAGGGGATTGTTTGTTGTTCAGGGTGGGTCGAGGTGAGTGGGAGTTGAGAGATTCCATTAAGGATTAATGGATCATTTTATACTAGCCGTTCAGGAATTACATAAATAAGAGTAGCCTCTTTGAAGTGTACTGGTGGCCCATTATGGACAAAAGCGAAGAGAATAAGATTGTTCTTTGAAAGGTGTGAAGTGCAAATGATGAGTTTGAAAATCTACCTGTGCAAAAGGTGGGTTTTCCTTGCTTTGAAGTTTGCGGGAAACTGGCTTTCTACGTGATTTTCAGATTTTACCATTTGGGATCTAAAAATACACATTTCTTGTCACCTGTTTTTCTAGAAACTCTGAGTCAATACGAATTGAGTGGCACGTGTCTGTCTGTCACACAGGTGAATTGCTCATTGTGTGAGCCAAGAAGCACAAGCGAACACACTTGGACCGTTCAAACCCTCTCAAGCTTCCTGGCTAGAATGCCAGCGCATGCTGCATCACTTCACTGCAAGATGAGAAACACTAGCTATCGGTGGGGGAATGCTTCTTTATGCACAAGGGTATTTAATCTGGCTTTGGTTAAGTGATCACATCACACTTCGTAGAAGCTAGAGTGTGCTGGAAAGGAAAATATAAGAGGCCTCATAAAATGCTACCAGCCGCCAAGAACAGGATAAGTGGGTTGTATGGGCTTGGGACTGCATTGTTAGACTAAAGATCTGAGACACAAAATTGCAGTCTCCCAAATCATAGAATGCACCAGGAGTGTTCCTAGGAAGCATCAAATCTGTGGATTCAGGGGTAAATTGGAATTAGGATCACAAAAACTGAGCCAAGAAGGAACAGGGGTACCATTAGTTAAAAAGTAAAAAATAACTGGGTGGAGAAGCTGCATCAATGGGGAGACATTCTTCTTTACAATTGTTCCTAGGAAGTAAAAGCTTGAAAGCAGATAAGGATAAGGTAGATCGGTACTGCAGAATGGTTAATGTCAGAAAGGTCTTGTCACATGTCGTGAGTGAGCACTTTGTACATCCACATTTTTCTTTGAGTTCTATTTTTTTACTTATTTTTCCATTATTCATGTTGGACTGCATGTAACATAATACAGACAAAATCTTAAGATGTATGTAATGTAGTAGGACTTTTGTTTAACTGCTCCTGATATGTCACTCAATGTGCTTCCCCTGAGAGCCACTTTACTAGAGAGCAAAGTCTTGCAACTCCTGTCACACACTGGCTAAGCATGGTGCACAAGGAATTGGGTACCGCGACCGCATATTAATTCGACAAACGGAAAAGCAACTTTGGCTACACCTTCCTAAACTGGTTGAACATGGCAGACTGAGAGGTCTGGAGCAGCATGAGGACCACGGAATGATTTTTGTCCTAAATTGAAACTAGCTGGGTCAGTAGCAGAAGACAGTTAAAAATATTTTGTCAGCAGCAGCGGTTCCTCCGTGAGTGTAAAGGAGCGTCACCCCTGCACTGCTGTTCAGAAAGCGTCAAAAACAAAGTGGTAATACAATGATTATTTGTGACACTTACTGCCAGCAAACAGAGCGCAAGAGCATGGTGGAGTCAATGCGTCACTGCTGCCAATGACTGCAGGAGCGAGGAGTGGCCACTTCAGTTTGAACTGCACATGTAGGTTTGGCTGGCTGCCTTGTTATGGCCAAATCACCATGCGCAATTCAAACCTCCCAACCAGGCTGTCTTGTACAGCTGGATTGGAGAGCAGGCACAGGCATACACTGCTTTTCGGAGCGTGAAGCCGGTCTGCTCCAGCCAATCAAGATGCTTTTTTCATGCTGCTCAACAGCATGAAAACAGAGCCTTGATTGGATGAGGGAGTTGGCTGTGGGCTTCGGGCTCGGAGGACATGCTGCAGAAGAACGGGGACATGCTGCAGAACATCGAATAAGGAAAGTGTTGTTTTTATTATTTGTATTGGTGTGTATGTTATGTGTGTAGCTTTGTGTGTGTGTGTTTTGCGACCCTCCAATTTAATTTTCTACCAACCACCACTGGTTGTCAGGGTGTGTGAGAACAAACAAGAGATAATAAAAACAAGTTTTTCAACTCAGTACTAAATCAACCTCTTTTTCGTTCGCTGAAAATTATTTTCACGAATAAGCTTGTAATGAAGTATGTTTCATAATTGTACGTGATCGTGGGCTGTAAAATGAATACAGTAAACAGTATTTATTTCCTCACTTAAATTCTCAATACTTCACAGAATCTCTGTTTTTTGTAGCAAATAGCATTATTTTCTTGACATTTCCCATGCCGCAGACTTTCATTTGTTTTTATATTATTCTCCTATTTTTATTAGCTATTTAGGCAGTAATTGTTTTGTCTTAACTATAAGGTACATGCTTGAAATGCTATAAAATGCAAAATTGCTGTTTGGCTCTATAAAAGTACTGTTTCAGTCAATCCTTGGCATATACAGAAACTACACAAACACTGAGGTTTACACGTGGAATCAATAAAACGTTTTTAATCAAGACAGCCTGTAAATGTTATACAGTCATGCTTCTTACCCATGAAGTTATGTCAACTCCACATGTTCTCTATAAATACTCTCAAAGTCATCTAGGATATTTAAGTAGTAGAGGTCACGAAGAGACACCTGTTCGAGATATGTGAGGCGGATGGAAAGTACTCTTTTCTGTATGGTGCAATATCATGTTTTCATAACATAATGTTAATATAATTTAAATGATGAGAGCCACAGTGCTTTGTATTGGACAAAATATGCAAAAGCATGACCTGTTGCCTTTTCTGTAGTGCGAACTTCAATAATACAATAGATTGTTATAAAACATGCTGATGACATTGAACACAACGCAGTGGTCCACTCTAACAAATGTTCTATTACTTACCAGTAATCTTCCTTACTCCTGGTCCTGTAGTCCTTGTCCCATTCATCACTAAAAAAAGAACATGAGGAATGCTGGGATATCCCCTCCCCAGCCCCTTCCTCTTGTAGTACATAAGCTGTACTTACCCAGCATTCCGCCTGCACTCCCAAGCCCCCATCAGAAGGCCGGCAGCATGGGAGGAAGGGAGGGGCGTGATGAATGGGACGAGGACAACAGGACCAGGAGTGATGAAGATTACCGGTAAGTAATAGAACATTAACCCCATGTCCTTCAGTCCTCGTCCCATTCATCACTAATTGGAGAATACCCAAGCAGACCAAACCAGCCTACCCCAAGAAAGGACACCAAAACAAAACACCGCAGGAATCCCAACAAAGAAAGAGTCAATAGACCCCAGACCGAAACCCATGGCCAAAACAGCGGCCAAGCGCAAAGTAGAAAGGAAGCAACAGGGCCAGACCCAAGGCGCAGAAGAACCACCACTAGCAGCACGGCAGAGCACAAAATAAGGGGAACAGAGAAAGACTGATCCCATAAGACCGGAACCAGCCGTTGAAGACCAGCAAAAGAGCACCTCCAGAGGAGGGAGACCAAACAACAGCAAAGCCGTTACAACAGACAGAGCAGGAAAGGGACCCATGCCCCCCAACAAAACCCCCCCCTGTGCATGATCCAACCACAAAAACCAAGGCAAAGCCAGGAAGGGAAAGGCCAACTGTAGACACGTCCCGAGAACCCAAGGCAGGAAGATGAAGCCGAACAACCAACAGAACCCAAAAAAGGAACCCCAGGAATCAGGAATAGCCAACACACAAAAAACACTCCAAAGTCAGAAAAATACAAGATGGGCACCCCAGAACCATGAGCACCCTGGACCCGTAGCCCCGAACCAAAGAGAGGGCTAAGCAAGCCAACACCAAAAAAGAGCAAGCACCAGAGACACACAGGAGCAAAACCAAAGGTGTGCAGACAAAAACACAGCACAGCTACCACAAAAACCGGGGAAGCCCAAACACCGCAGCCCATGCCAGCAGCTAGACAGAGAGCCGCCTCAGGAGCAAAGCGGAAGGAAGGGGAAGCCCCCAAGGCCACCCACAGCCAACCCCATGGAAAAGTAAAACCACGACCCCCCCCGGAGTAAACCGGGAACAAGCAAACACTCCCCAGAGGATGCTCCAGATGCAAGGCAGAAACAGGACAACAACACCCCCGGGGAGAAGAAGCTCAACATATCTCAGGGCCAGGGGGCCGACAGGCCCCCCCAGGAACTCCTGAAGACAAGGGGCAAAAGAAGGGAAGCGGACCATGGGGACAGGAAACCATAACAACATATTCCACAACACCAAAGAAACGTGGATAACAATAGGAGAGAGGGACCAAGAAACGAACAGCCCTCGAATGGTCAAAAAGAAACACTATCACCTGGGAGGCCACACCACCTGAGGAAACCCCCCAAAGCGGATAACGCTGGCCCCAAAAGCACAAGTAGTGACAACAATGGAATCCAAAAGAAGGCCTAGCTGACAGAAAACCCAGAGCCGGAAAACATCAACCAGACAAAACAACACAGAATGGCTGACCCACTGTCGAGACAGCCACTTACCTGAAAAGCAGGATGTCTGCAGGGGCATTGGTATGCCCCCTGACCTCCTGGAACACCTCTTGGCACTTTCTGGTGGACACAGAAACCCCGGCAGGTGTCCCAAAAGGAAAGGGGAGAGAAAGAGACAAAACATTGCCACGTCTTGTCGGTCCAGCTAGGCACCCTGTATCTTTCGGAGGGGCAGGTCGTTGTTGACAGAGCGATAGTAGAGTTAGTGCACTGAACTTCCTTGAAACTGAATCTCTCTTTCTGATATGGGCATAGGAGTGGTAGAAGAACACCGGGATGCTCCAGCACTTTTCTTGGATAATAATAACTGTTGGCACAATTACTAACAATGCATTACCAAAAACCCAAACTGAGTATCATAACAATAAGTACTGCGACACTAGGGCTGGCTTCACAGAGATTCACTGTTGACACTACAATTCGAACTGTGGTTGCACTTATCATGCACAAGAAAGACAAACAAGGGCATTAATTATCTCACATATAACTTCCCTGCATGTATAGGGTTAAACTAAGAGGAACAAAAACAATCCAAGAAATACAAATGTCCACTCTGGGTTTAAACAGTTAGGGTGGCACAGTTTGATTTGGCTTCACTGTTTGTGCGAAAAACCCTTCAAAAGCAAATTCCTCAAACCTGAAACACAGGTATGAGTGACACAATTTAAATCCAAGAGTTATGCTGTTAGAGAAAGAAAAGTCACGTAAATGTTCTTTTAAAATTGCACTGTCACTTTTTGTAGTACTTGAACTCAAGCAGGTTTCCTGAAGCACATTTAGGCAAGTAACTACAATAATAATGTAGAATGTTCAGAAATGCATTTGTCTCTTCAAGATAAGCACTCTGCCAAAATACGAGGTCTGAAATACACCAGCTGTTCTAGGAAAGCGTGGCGCTTAAAGAACAAACTCCCTGGAGAATAGTAGTCACTTATCTGCAGTCTTTTCCAGAGTGCTGGAGGAATGCCTGGTGTCAGCTGGTACAGGAACAAAGAAAATAATTGCCTCAAAAGCCCTGAATACGAGGATGACAACAGAGGGTAGACTACCACATCAGATGCTGAGATCAGGAAGCAAAACAAAGCCAAGCAGGGAGGTATGCTTCACTCTGCTATTTATAGCCAATCAGGAAAGCAGTTGAGTTTCCACATGTGGATAAGTCACCACACCCAAATAGAAGCACATGTCTACACCACACCCAATTAGAAGCACATGTCTACACCTGCTCACATTAGCAAACAAGCATTGGTAGAGCAAGCATTGATTTTGTAACAGAGCACATTATGTTTACTTAGAAACATGAAGGTTTAACTAAGAACAGAGATATGATTTAACCCTAATCCCTGGGGATGCTGACAGATAACACAGGAGGCACCTTGGGGATTCCTGACACCTACCAGAAGACTGGAGCCAAACATTTTAGGGACCGTGGGCCCCGTCCCTGCACCCGGCGGCGCAGGGCGGGAGGGAAAGGCCCCTGTGCCGTGTGGCATGTGGCGGAGGCGGCCTCCTGCAGGCCCGCAGCCGTCCCTCCCCACCAGCCTGGCGGCAGAGGGACGTGGGCGCCCACTGATGGAGACAAAAGCTTGGCTCAGAGGATGACTTGCAAGAAGTCGCAGCGAGGTAGCTGCTCTGCTACTTACGAAGCCCAGACCCAGAATCAGGCCGTCTACGAACTAGTTAGCACCAGGTGCCCCATGAACATGCTACACACTAACAGAGAGACAGGACCCTGCACCGGGTGTGGGGATACCAGTGAGAAAACACTAATCCTGAGAACAGGACACAAACCGAGAGCACACAGCAAGCACTGCCTGGGAAGCAGCCCGAACCAGGAGAAGGGGGATGTAAAAAAGAAACAGGGCGGAGGAGCGCCTGCAAAGAACAGAAACATCTGAATGCCCACCTTAGAGGAACCACAAACAAACAGCAGAAGAGGCAGGGACAGTGAGCCACAGGCGACAGGAAAGCACCCAACATGCAGAAGGACCCCAATAGTCCAAGGCATTCTCAGGAGGCGACCCAAGGCTGCACATACAAAGCAGGACCCACAAACCCTGCTAAGCAGAGACTGCACCAGGGACAGCCCGGGAGGCCCCACCAAAGGCCCCACGAGGCAACCCAGAAAGGGCAAAAAGCACTCGAGAGCAACCACCCCATGACACCAGAAAAAGAAAAAAACTCACCATATGTGCGAGGAACAGTGGCCAAGGGCCAAACCCCACAGGAAACCAACCCAGCCCCAGGGAAAAAGAGCAAGCAAAAAAAAGGAGCAGAGAGGGGCGGAAGAGAACCCTACTCCTCATGTGAGGGACCGAAAACTGAAAACCAGGACAGAAGCCTCACCGCAGACCCATGACCACAACTGAAGCAAAACAACATCGATGGCCAGAGAAACAGGCAGCTCCACACTTGGGAGCAAGGTAAAAGGCAAAGGCTTGCGAAGCACAAGAGGGTAAAAATCATGGAGGAACCCACAACAAAACACCCATACCACAGTGCAAGGGCCCGCAAACGTGACCAGCCAGAGGACACCAACTAAAAAGAGGCAAGGAAAAAAGAAATCCACACACAGTAACATCCGCCAACAGGGAGGAGGACAACAGGAGGGAAAGGAGGGGACACAGACAGAGACCCCTGGACCCTTTCCTCCCATAGTGGAAAACCGTGACTGTAACCCCCAAAAAGGATCAGGAAGAAAAGCCACAATGGCTAGGCAAGAGGCAACGACACCAGAAAGACAAATGGATGGTGTGGCAAAATACAAGAACGGCCGCACCCTCTGGAAGGGGGGAGCCGTGCACCTGCCACAGACTGAACATTGCACCCCATGGGGGGGGCGCTGTGGGGGAGTCCCTGCCCAGGAGCAAGCCGGAAAGGACAGAGCGGGTGCATGGGCCCCGGTGGACATCAGCCCACCCTGCAGGATGGAGACTGCCGGGCTAATGCCCATGAGGCAGGGCCCAGGAAAACAAGAAATTAATGGAGGAAATGAGTGCCAGAGACGCCCAGCACATACCATGACCCCCCAAAGCGAGGGCCTGTAAGCAGGATGCCTCCAGTAATAATGACACCATACCTGGAAAGAAACAGAGAAACTGCCAAGTAGTACCCATGTGTTTGCTCATCCAATGTAGCTGGAAAACATGACTTGAATAATGTCTGCCTATTCTTGTGTACCAGTAGACATAGTATAAAATGAATGTCATGCAAAAGCGTACAGAATCTAAGGTAGTGACTAATCCCATGCAACCATTCTCCAGACCATGAATAATGCAAGTGGCCATGTTGCACGTTGTAAAAAGACGCATGTCAAACACAAGCCGCTTCTAAATAAGCTTGCTTGAAAGGACAAGAAAAAAAGAGGAGCAGAGAAGGGCGGTAGAAATGCCCAGAACAGACCCTGACCTCACAACGCGAGGGCCCGTAAGCAGGAGCAAGATGCCTCTGGAAATATCGTCAACCTACCCGGAAAGAAACAGAGAAAACCGCCAAGCGGTACTCACCCCTGGAACCTCCAGCTGCCCAGCCGGAAAGTGCTCCCTCGCGCACGTGCAGTAACAACATCGCCTGAGCAGAAAGTCAGGCAAGATCACGTTTCCTGCAGTCACCACACATCTCCCAGCCACCCAGCTGGCCAGGAGACGAGCACAGCGGAATGCCACCAACTGGAAAACCAGGCCTGCAGCCCTCCATGAGAGAGCCCAGCAACAGGATCATGTCGCCCCGAGGGCCGGAGCCCGGAAGCGGGAGCAATACCATTCAGCATGACAAGGCTGCATTGCACCAGCGATCCAACTCAAATAAGGGCCAGCCCGGCGGCCACCGAGAGGCAAATAGCAGCGCACTCCAATAAGCCCAGCAGACTGGAAGGAGCGCACCAGGAACATTCATCGCACAAGCCCTGCAGGGACGACATCCTCACATCCATAAACTGTCAGAAGACAGGAGAAGGACAGGCAGAATGCTGGGTAAGTACAGCTTATTTACTATCAGAGGGAGGGGCGGGGGAGGGGATATCCCAGCATTCCTCATGTTCTTTTTTCTGTTGTGGAGATAGTTATCTCCAATTAGTGATGAATGGGACCAGGACTGAGGGACCTGGGGGTAATTGAAGGTGTAATGAGGTGTTCTGCAGCTCTCATCATTTGTGGGTTCAGAGTTTGTAGTTACATTTAGGTAGCATTTATATTTGTACTAAGTTCTATAAATACATTTCTTTTTTTTTTTTTTCAACATTTATTTGTAATATAACAAATATGATATTTTGTCGCAGCATTTTCTAATTCTTATTTGTTACTGACTCTCAGGCATTTCACAATGATCACAAGACCCTCCTCATCTTCTTATCAACTTCACTTGGCTACCTTTCATGTCTACCCTCACTTACTTCAAGGTTTGCTCCAATCATTGCTTACTTCAAATCCCCGTGATTCATTTCACCTTTGTCTTCCCAGATACTTCCGCTATACTATGATACTTTGATAAGTGTTGTGTTTGTCAGATTCTTCTTCCATTATCAGTCGTGGAGAAATATTATCTCCAAAGTAATCAATATATCTTAAATAGAACAAGGATAAAGGGATGTACATTTTCACATACCTGGGAAAGCTGTGATACCTTGCCCCTGATGTGCCATATTTTTGTGATATTCACCGACAGAGCGCAAGGCTCTTCTGGCTGGGATCATCCAAGGTCCTCCCTCACCCAGATATGCTACTGAATATATTATCTGAGCTCTCCTTACACCTGTGTTTTGAGCTACTTGTTGCCTTGAAACCAAAAGGCCTTGGCTAAGGCCATCTGGGTGCAATCCTCGTTTCTTTATCTGGTGACATTCTGAAAAGGTAGTCCTGGGAAGCAAGGAGACCTCAAAGATCAACAGGTTTCTGTAAGGAATACCGCACTCATCTATGATAACTTCTCATAAACTGCTAGCCCATTCATAGAGAAAATGCATATGGTGTCTGTCAACAAAATAGTTACGAAATAAAGAATTTAAAAGTTGCAAATCTGATTTATTAAAATAATAATGGAATAACTAAAATGCCACAAATGTAATAAATACAATGCAGGGATCAATCATGATAGGAAACATTACCAAGATTTCTTTTGGAAAAGAGAGCTTTACGTAATAAAATTAAGACTTAATTTTTGTAAACAGCCTCAATGGTGTAGCAGGATATGTGTCTTTAGCACATAAAGAAAGGCATAGGTCCTGTCCTCCATTTCTATATGTATTAAAAAGAGAGTTTAAAAGAAAAAATCCCAAAAGATCTTTTCAGTTATGCAGTAATTCACAACTTCATAGAAAATATACTTAAGAAGAAGCTTAATAGTCGTCAAATACCCAAAAATGGTTCTACAGACTTCTAGTTCACAGTTTTCACTTTCAGACTGAGTGGTTTCTCTTTTACGGCTGATGGGCCGGGCCCCTCTGAAATTCCTACACATTCATATTAAAAAATATTAAATAGATCAATTTGTTTAGAGATACAATCGTATCTCTAAACAAATCGATGCATTTAAGTCTGGGCTGTCTGTCCCAGCTGCTGCCCCTCCTCCCTTTGAAGCATGAGACAAAAGCCAGGCAGAAAATCAACGTTCTACCCTGTGATGCAGGGCTGACTGCTCTAAAGCCCTTCATTTCCATTGTGGCCTACAGCAGTATCCACCATAGGCCAGTGACACTTTTAGCGTCCTGATTTTGGGTGCCTATGTCTTCATCGCTGCATGAGGGCAGCCATCTGTCATTAACAGGCATAGATCCCACCCTTCCCTCATTCGACACGCAGGAGGAGTGGATGCAAGCATGTGTGATTTAGTGCCTTGTCTTCGGTTAATGGTACGTGTTATAATGCTAATTTTGTGTTATTTTTGTTGTCCTGAGACCCCTTGCCATGCTAACCGACCACATGTGACACCCCAAGCCCTTGCTACAGACCGCTGGCTCCTTTAGAAGTGGAGCTGCTGTATTTGTTCCTCCTGAAATTGTTCCAAAGTACAAGCACACTCCCTTGCGAAATGGATCCAAATATCCAAGTCAAGCGCAAGGGGATAAAAAATATGTGCTTACAGTAAAGGCAGTTATCAGCTGTATGGCGTTAAAACTGGCCCTATCTTCATGCTTTTAACATTAATGCTACAAACATGGATTGATATGCAAACAATGAATGTTAAAATGTGTGTAACTTGTGTCAGCCATTTAGCTCCTCTTATTTCTCTTTTTTACTTAATGTTGCATTCCCAAAAGAGTTAGCTGTTTTATCATGCTGTGTTTCTGTGCCTTGTATTACTCTTGCATAGTACATACTTTGACTCGTGCCAAGTGTTTATGAGGGGCTTAGTTTGAGAGCGCTGGTGCTGAGGCTGAAGGCAAAGCAAAGTGTCTGACAGTGGGTTGGTCTCTCTGCAGAGCACACAGAACAATGGTCATGTATTCCAGTTACAAATGAAATTCATTGTAAATGTGTGTGAAGGGGTGCATAGAGGTCAACATATTTAGAAGGAAAAAGGAGCATGAAATAAAGTGCTTAAATGTGAATGAGCGCGGTGTATGTTTGGGATGGTAAAATGAGGAAGATGCGCGGGAATGCATTCAGGGGAGAGGGAAAAGAGGATGCTGAAGAGGAAAGAGAGGAGGATGAAAGTGTGCAGATGCATGAGATATGAAGAGAAAAAGGGCATACATATCTAAAGTAAAGCGCACATAACCAAAGGCCATGCTCCTTCCATAGGCCTCAATAATACTTAATTCACAGTCTCACAATTTCATAATTGATACATTTTCAATGTTAATTATTTATAACTAATCATTGTTATTACTCATTTATCTTAAACAGCTAACAACCATTGACAAAGCCAATAGTACTGACAGGTTTTAGGTGTATGTAAGTTGTTATATTATATTTCTGGATGCAATAACATCTCAGAGAGAAACCAAAATACAGACCGGGTGGCACACTATGGGAATCACACAAATGTATTTTATGTGTTGCCTTTTAGAGAGCCCCCACTTTTTTCATCCCACTTAAAGGTGTCTGCACATATTTCTGTATGATTGATTGCAACTAGCAGCTGTGGGTGCTTCCTGGTGCCTGGTTAGAGCATTTTCTTCCAAAGTTGATGCTGCATGCAGTGCAAGACACTGGGCAAGCACACACTTTGAAGGGCCTGAAGTTTTTGCGCTGTATAATTTGCACATTAAAGTAACTATTGAACATATTAATCCAGTAAGATATCGGGCAGTTTTTAATGTGTTTAGTATTTCAAGACTATCCATTCCCACTGCTTTATAAACCTTGCTTCCTCACCAAATTTATTTGTTTTCAAATGCACCCTATGCCAAACTTTTTTCCATTTTTTCTTGGGAGGAGGGCTCACCCTGGACCCCACTTTTGTCCTTTAAGCTTGTTTGCTTCACTCGCTACATAAAAGTCATACCCAACTTTTACGCCCCACCACTTTCAAGTGTCACCTGCTGCCACTGCTTTCAAATTTCTCATAACTCCAGTTCAGGTCCATAGATTCCTATGCAGCATTAACTGCAAAAGTGTCTTCTAAAGGCGAATCTGAAAAAAGGGTGGCTAATCAATTAGTTATTCAGTAACAGGAAGAGACGGGGTAATTTAGGTGTCGAAAAGTGACATGATACCCTAGATGATTGTGTCTCTACAGTGCATGTCCCTCCATCATCCAGTGTCACAGCAGATAGAACCTAAATTAGCAATCCGAAGTGGCAGACTGAGCATGAGGGCGAGTAGCGCATGTTATGTGTTTCTGTTTCGTTTGTCCAAACTGACTCCACCATGATATGAGAGAGAGATTAGTTGGCAAATAGACCTTTATTTTCCTGGTGCGCACCCTTAGCTCTCCTTAGTTATCCTAATGAAGGCCTGAGGACCCTATTGGGTCATTTACTAGTAATGGCCAAAACTTGTCAACTTGGTTTAAGGTGTAGGGTCATAATCCCCCACTATCACCTGAGATACACAGTTTTATCCATACTAAAGACACTCTTTATTAAAAGGGATTTCTGGCTAATTCGAGGTGTTTTTATTCCAGACCCCAGCAGACAGCAGTCGTGAAGAGGTCCCTAGAACATTGTTGATCACATGTTGATTTTTAGAGACCAGGTTGTAACCCAGTATCGAGGCATGCTGAAGCTGCTCTCCTATAAAAACAATTGTGTTGTCTCCATGGGAGCCATACCATAAGCAATCATGTGCCCTACTATTTGGGCCAGGGAAGACAAAGGTGGTAGGATACATGCATGTGTGATATACTTCAAATAAGAGCCTAAGCGTTTATACCTCAGCTGTAAATTTGTGGCATCCAAGTGAGGGTGAGCATAGGTTTCACAAAGTCATGGCAATTAGAGTTGGAAACCGTACATGTAAAATGTATGGTGCAATTCAAGTGCATAGAGCACACACAAGTGTCTCAGAACTTGAACATCTCTGCTGTTCATTGAGAAGAGCACATTGTTCAGTCCTAACATGGCACAGTCTTAACTAAAGGTTGATTACTCATGATAAAATATGGTCATCTCGCCACATCGTACCAGAAATATTTGGTTTGTGGTTAAGGTGTGGGATATTAGAAGTGATAGATAGGCGAAGATGCATTTAAATGCAAGTACCATAAACATTTTATTGCAAAATGTAACACCTCAAAATAGAAGTGAACAATGCAGAAATTCTAACATTGCTAGGCATTTATACTGCTCATTATTCCACACAGCAGCAGCACAGATCTGCACATTCACCTACATTCTTACCACAAAACTTACTTGACCGTTTCCGCCTCTCTCTGAAACATGTTTGCCTTCATGCAAACTTTTGAGTAAATATAATATCTAATGTGGTTGCTGACCACTCCTGTATAGTGTCTCATCCCATGAGCAGAATTCTCTGAAAGAATCAGGATACGTGCTCTGCAATGCTTATTTGCGCTAAACATTTCCAATACCTGCTTCACTCCAGTTTTAAATCATAGCCCTTAATGTTTAACCCAAGGAATATTTTGGTAAAAATGGTAATAATGCATAATGGTGCACATAAGACACACATATATATATGTATATATATATATATATATATATATATATATATATATATATATATATATATATATATATATATATATATATATATATATACATATACATACACATATATATATATGTATTGGTCATACAAATGCACATTTAATCCATCCTGGCTAAAGGCTCATTGCCTACCTAGTTATATATTGAGGACAAAACTGTAAAGCTTAAGAGGGCTATTATTGCGGTCTAAATGGGTCGTCTCGGTGATGGTGCTGGCTTGAAAGTCACATGCAGTAGTACCCTGGAAGAACAATTAAGCCTTAATGCCGACTGCTGAGCGTATTAGCAGCAGTTAGCGCCAGTGGAGAGGGCTTTAATTGCTGTAAATTGCCCACCTTGCATTTTTAGCCCGAGGTGAAAACAGGATTGCTGAACAAGCGTGACAGTATTGTTCTGTTCTTGCACAGCGCGATAAATCAAGAAGACTGGAGCACTTTCCTTTCATCATTCTTTGATGCCCTCCGTCTGCTAACAGGATCACGCAATTTTGTAGTTGCCGTGGTATTACTAGCTGGTGCCCTCAGAGAAGAAGACCATCCGATGTAGAACTTAGCTCATTCCGGACTCTCCATAGTTTCGTTAAGCGCTCCCGCTCAGCTGTGGTCCAGTTGTCAGTATTCCAGAGGAAGTGGTGCCATGATCCACCTTCCAGCACTTGCTTCACATGCAGCAGCACCTCATCTTCCAGGATCGCTTCTGAGATCTCCTTCGTGTTGAGTGTTTTGGGACAGCTTTCCTGGGTGAATGCTTGCACATGCACCTCAGTGTCCGCCTCGTCTTGATTGGGTACTTGAGTCTGGTCCGGAGGGTGTTGAGACAGGAAGTCCGCTGGGTTCTTGGCCCCTGGTTGGTACACTACCTCCATGCAATAGTATTACAGCTGAATTGTCCATCTTTCAATCCGTAGGGGTGGATGTGGCGCACTCCCCTTGAACAGGGGGACAAGTGGTTGATGGTCTGTGACCACTCGGAAAGGTCTCCCTTAGAGGTACAGGTGGAAATGATCGCACACCCACTTGATTGCCCAGGCCCTGATTTGGTGGGGGCATACGACCTAGGTTTCCTCCTCGTCTGTGAGAACTGGACCGCATCGACATGTTCCGTTTTGACTCCCAGGGTTCTCTCTGGCGTGTGTAACATTCCCATGTCCATCTCAGCCGCTCTGCCAGCCGATAGATCATGGGACCGTGCCATGATTAATCTCTCGTCCAGAGTGATGTTTGGTTGTCTCAGTATTATTCCTCTTAGTGTCTTATTTCTGCACCTTTGTGTGATTTGTGGGTGTACCTCTTTCTGTTGATCGTCGTCGGTGCATGTACCTGCCAGTTCCCGGAGGCGAGCTTAAAACTGGTCGATGGACTCTCCTTCTCTCTGTCTAGCCTGTCATAGTTTGAATCTTTCGAAATCCTGGTTCAGCTGCGGATTGAAATGTGCATTCAGGGCCCTCAGCGCTGCGTCGTAGTCATCATGGGCACCTGTGTTTGGTAGGTGTCTGAAGAGTTTGTATATTTCATCAGCCACAAAATATAGGAGCAACGACCTCTTGACTGCTCCATCCTTCTCACGGGTGGCCACAACGTAGTTCTCCAGGTGCCCGACACATACCTTCTACCCTGGGTGACGCTGTGGCAGGATCCACAGGCTCACTGAATGGAGGTAGTGCGCCTGTCGTGTGCTGAGGTGGCTGATGGGTGGCTGGCGCTGGTTCATCTGCCATAATGATTGCATTATCCATGCTCGTTGTCTCAGGCTCACCTCTCTCAGACTGCTGTGTTGCGGTGTACCCCTTCTGTGCTCACGTTGTGGTCTGGCACAGACTGATGGCGTTTCCTGTGGGTACAATTTCACCTCAGGCTGTGCAGGAGTACGATGTTTACTTTGCCTCTCCCTCCTGGGTTTGGTGTTGCTGTGTCACACTGATGTGGAGCTTGGCGTGTTCTTCTGCTCCTCCCCAGCAGTCATTCATGTGCAGCACATGGTCCCCAACCTGAGTGACCTGCGCCCTATTTGGATTCTTGTCTGAGCAGCTGGCTCACAATCTCCCCGTAGGTAGCCGAACCAGCAGCAGGTGCCCTCGCCTGTGGTCTGGCTTTCCTCTGGTTTACACTTGTTATCACACATCCAGTGCGTGTTGACAATGTGGGGTAGAGACCACCCTTGTCCGCCAGTGTTCTGTTGCGCGCTTCTCGCTCAGCACGATAAATCAAGAAGACACCCACACGATGGCTGCATGCAAACTGGAGTCGCAGGTAGACAAACTGAAAAACTCCAATGCTCCACTTTACTATATCTCCTCCGGCTTCCCCCGGAATTCCAAATCCCCCCTTCCGAGTTAATGTTCTGTGATCGGTCTCCGACCAACTAGACCGTCACGGGACACTACAAGTATGTGCACAATACGTTCATTGGCACGTGGCCATTTAATCGCAATGGTTTGTTATCTACGAGCACTTTGTAAAAATTGCTTAGTGATAATAATAAATAAATAGCAAAGATCATAAAGTGTTATCACAATGTGGCCGAGGCGATTGTGCATGTTGAATATCTCAGTAGGCTGAACATTCACAGCAAAAAGTAACTTTTACATTTTTGTGACATTAGTAAAAAGGGAATGCCGACGATTTAAGTGTGGAAGTACAGACTAAAGGCAAGAAGCGGCCAAACAGGAGGAGGGTCATAGGTCAAGGAAGCCCAAATTAAGTCAGTAAAGGGGTATCGTGGATGATGGAACATCATCAGTCTGGAGGTCCAAAAGAGACTGAAGTGCCATCAGATGAACAGTCATTAGGCAATCTGAGATGTAAGACCGCAGGTGGATAGAGAAGGAGGGTATGAGAAGCAATGGTCCAGAAGGTGGAGATTTTCAGAAGTAGGAAGCAAATTTAGAATCGATATTGCCGACTGTGTCATCGTGATGAAAGGGAGGAGGTAAAAGTATTAATTGTCCTGGCCAGGTTTCGCGGGTGTGAGCATTGGGAATTGATGATAGTTTAAATGTGTGATGTCCGGTGACCATCTAATGTTGATGTGAGGCATTTAAGGCCAAACTGTAGCTATCAAGATGTTCATACGCACAGGAATTCTTCCATCTGCTCAGGATTAAATTCCTTATTATGAGTGGCCTTTTAATCTCAGTAAGGTGTCTACAGCTGTTACCGGCCCTATCGGAATTCTTAGATGTTGATTTTCACTTGAACGTTTCAGCTATTAATAGCTGTTGAAATTTCCAGGTGACTATCCATGTTAAAACAAGGTGTTCCTGGTGGTATTAGACCGAGACTTACCTATTTTTCAAATATTTACTCAGGACCCATCATGTAATGGGTCTAATATTCTCTTCTTCAGGAGTCACTGCTGACAGGGTGGGGTTTTCTATACCTCAATCTTCAAGTGTAATCATTCAATAACCCCCTTCATTAGTCGTATGGACTGTGGTTCGTTGACAAGGAGAAGTTAAAAGGAAAATCATAAAAAAACTTTAGTACAGTTAATGAAGATACTTTGCATGAGTTAAAGGGTTTTATTGATCAATCCTTTATTTTCATTATTTTCAGTAAGCATTAGTCTTTTAAGCATCATCATTAGAAACTAACATAATCCAGTAACTGATATTTCAAAATAAGGAAAAATACAATGTTAGTAAGAATAACAGTTAAATTTGAAATAATACATCAAGCTTGCTCAATAAAGGAATTTCCCTAATTTAAATTAAATAAAAATGGAATAGAATTAGGTGTCAGTTCAGATACCCAATAAAGACGTCTAATGAGAGAATAAATGCTTGAGCATAAAGCCTTTGCACATCAAGTAAAGAACATGTCAAGCTGGAAAATATTCTCAGCTACAAATCAGCAGACATCTAATGAAGTAGAGAATAATACAGAAAGACACCAAAGTACTCTTCTAGTATTCCACAAATGGAATCCACAATGGACGGCATGTAGAAAAAAACAATCCAAAGGTATTGATTCAAGAAACAAATTGTAGCAAATCCAATGATGCATGTGCTTGTAACATCAAGAAAAACAGCTGACCTGTGTTTCATCACAACAGGGACTTTTTCAAGGCACGTAGTATACTGTTGCCACTTAGAAAAGGTTAAAAATAATCAAAGGTCATCCTTACTCATCAAGGGGACTCACCACTCTGCTATTGTAGTAGTGTTGATAGGGGGATTATAGCCCACAACTGTAAGATTCAACGGCATTGTGTGCTGGTGTCGTCCCTTCAGTAATCAGGAAGCGCAGTCACAAATTAAAACCTGATGCCTTAGGAGTCCATAGTAAGCTTCACTCTGTATGGCCTGTTCCTGTGGTGTGGTCAAGCCATTCTATGTGGAATGGTCACCACCTCTCAATACTACTACAATACACAGTGAGCCCTGCTGCTCCATCTGGGGTCCTATGCCCTCTGCTTGGGAGGGGTACCCCCAGAAAACTGAACTGTTAGGGTGCCTGTGGCCGCCCCCCCTCCCAGTTCCCCTGAGACCAGGGGCAACTCATTCCCTAGAAGGCAGTCTATGGCCATCTGTGGACTAACTCTGAACCTTCTCTGGGTCACCTTCCCACCACACTTTTGTCACGGTTTACTCATCGCTTACGGATAGGACCAGATGGAACTGCAGGATGGTCTTGCTTCTTGTAGGTCCTGCCTTGACCGAGGTATGGGTGACCCTTTCTGACAAGGGAATGTCAAGGCCGTCCGTGCACTCCAGAAGGAGTCCCTGAGGAAAAACCCAAGGGGAAGAAACCTCAATGACTGGAACTCCCTGCAACACAAAATGGGCACAGTCAAGGATAAGTCTTCCAATAACAAAAATATAGCTGGAAGGACCAAAAACAGGCAAGTAGAAGGCTGGAAATAGCCGGAGCGTGATCACCACCAAAGGAAGTGTTGCAGCGCAATAAGACCAAGAGTCTCATTCCTTCTATATCCAAGAACAGGAAGTGACATTCAGGAAGGAAAAAAGACGCCATGTTAGATTGGGAAAAAGACCATAGGGAAACATGGATGATGACACCATATTGGAAAAGGATCCTGATGCATGCAGGGAAGAGGAAGACATGCTGGGAGAAAGAAGAACATGGCTCCACCCAAGAAGATGCAGGCAAGAAAAGAAAAAAACAGAACAGAAAAGACCAAGTGAGAGTGTGGGGGGAATGGGGCTCACTGCTAATTTCAAGGCCACACCGCGCCCGAGCTCGCCAAGCCCGATGCCCAATCTGGGGCATCGTGCGAGGTAAGGCCAGAAAAAAGGGGTGCGGCATGCTCCGTGGCCGAGGAGATGCACCGCGCCCCCAACCGCATCCCGATCTGGTCTCCCCGTGCATGCTGAGGTGGGCCGCGGCGCAAAAGGAAGGTACCCCCCCCCGGAGCCTCGGGTTTGTGTGGATGCAGACAAAAGAACTGACGAGCCAAAAGAGGAGCGTGAACAGAAGAGACATCTTCCCAGGAACACTCGCTCAGAGGGTAGCCTTTCCAATGGATAAGATATTGGAACATACGTGAATCACAAATTTCATGAACCTCGTGCTCGGGTTCATCATTCACCAAAAGAGGAGGAGGACAGGTGAATTGTCTACCAAAAGGATCAGATTTATAAGGTTTCAGTTGTGAGACACGAAAGACAGGATGAATTTTCCATGTCCGAGGCAAACGCAGACGAAAGGAAACTGGAGTAATCTTCTGTAGGATAGAAAAAGGGTCCATAATAACGGGGCTTGAACTTGTTTTGTGCTAAACGGAGAGGTAAAAACCGGGAGCCATCCTTTTCATCTGTTGCTTGGTAGATAGAAGGTTAGAATAGATAAGGCATTGAATTTTACGTAATCTTCGAGTAAATGAAGTGACTGCAGGAAGTGAAGAAGAGCCTTTTACTATGGTAGGAAAGGGCTTGGGATGGAAACCATAGGAACAGAAAAAAGGAGATTTTTCAAGGCACTATGTACTGTATTAGTGTCTGAGAATTCAGCCATAGGTAAATATGCCCACAAGAACCCCCTTCCTATTTCTCAGAAGTGGCATTGGAACCCTTTCCTCCCCACTTACTGTCAGACTTATCTGTGTCTCCCTTGACCTTCCCCTCACTTTGCTGGGTAGAACCTGAACCACCCTTCTTGGGATCACTCATTTGTACCTTCCTGTGGACCCTGGTGCTGACCCAGTGGTCCGCCTCCTTAGCAAGCTCCCTGGGATCAGAGAGCTTACTACCAATCACGTGTTGGTGCAGAACTGGAAAACAAAGACCGAACATGTGATCTTTTGCAATCAAGTTATACAGCCCCTGATAATGCTTTACTTTACTGCCCTTCACCCAGCTGTCCACAGCCTTGCCAAAAGAATCAACACAATCCACGATCTGTTCGGGTAGCTTCTGACTGTCCCTGAACTTTTGCCAATACTTCTCTGGAGTCAAACCATATTTTCTGATCAGGGCATCTGGCCACCCATATCTAGGGCCAGTAGGGTGTCCCTCCCCACACTAGGGATATGCCTCCACAAACTAGCCCTCCCATTCCCTCTCATGGATATGGTGCACCTGCAGAGCCATCTCATCAGCCTAAAACCAACTATCTATGTCTTCTCCTACCATAATGTCATGCACCAGACTCTTGGGAATGTGGGCCCTCTTGTTTCCAGAGGGCACTGGGGTAATGCTGCCACCACTGGACTCTACTTACTTAGCTCTGATGTACAGTTCTTTCAGGCTTAGCTCATGGGCCATACTCGTTTCTTCCATGGCTAATCTCTTGTCCTCCTCCAGTCTCAGCCTTCCCTTTCTCCAGTTTCCTTTGCTCTGTTTCTCTCTCCCTTTTCAATTTGGCAAGCTTCAATTTTCATTTTCTCCCCTCTCCTGTACTCCAGTTTCTCCCGGGACAGGTCTCTGAATGAAACACTGCTCCTGGCTGGGATGGAATCACTAATCAAGATAGGATGTTGCCACCTCCTCCACAGGTAAATGGCCCAGACTTGTCTGTGAGTCTTGGTCCAATTCTTCCTCATCCAGCTCCTCATCCTCCTCTGGGGTTACGTTCAATGCAATACAAGCTTCTGCCCAGGTCTTCATCACTTTTTGCAGCTCTACCTTCATGGTGGAGCTCTTTGCACAAAGCCCAGTTCCCTTGCAGAAATCCTTGAGCATTGCCACAGCATAACTCTCCAGATTGGCCATCTCAAAGTCCATCTTTTCAGGTGCAGCTGCAGATGTAGAATCTGTGGTCGGAGACATGATTTTAGAAATAAATAAAAATACCAATTATGGAGATTGAAAATAATTGTAATTGGTCTTTGGTATGGATTGATAAATTACTGCATGGCACTGTACAAATACACGTTCTATCCTCACCGCTTACAATCCTAAACAGGGTAAGTCACAAAACACCCTGGATTCATTTATGCTCACCCTCTGGTAGGGAGGTTCTTCATGGGAATGCATTACTGGCAGTGAGAGTCAAAGAAGAAAGTGAGAGCAATGTTCAAGAGGTCAAACACAGTAAAGATGCAATGTTTGTCATGAATTTGCTGGATGATTAAAATCTAGCACTGTTTGGTCTGTGAAGGAAGACATTACCACTGATATGTAATGTTTGGGTCCTTGGCACTCAGCTCCTACGCTGATGATAAATTTGTATGGCACTTTTAGTTTTATTTATTATTATATGAAGCTAACATTGACCAGAATAGAATCCAGTTTCACACCGGCTTATTATAAGATGAAATGAAAATTAATGAGCACACCAGAAAGGCTAGGAAAAGGCTACGAAAGAGAGAGCGAGGTAGTGGAGGGACAGAGGAAGAAGGATATACAGAATAAAAAGAGGATGAGAGTGAGAGAGATCAAGTTTTGTTAATTAATTAGTGGCAAAGAAGTAGCATACGGCAGGAAACAAATCTGCGTTTAAAGGTTTAATAGAGAAAATTAATGTAGAAATGAAAATATGCACGTTTGAATATCAGTGAGCCATGTGGCCACCAGTCCGATTTTTGACACAGTGTTTAACATGAAATCATTATGCATTCATAAATGAGTGAATTATTACTAAATATTAACCTGAAAAATATTGTTTTAAGTAGAAGCAGTATAAATAAAATGTATTATGGGCATTAAACACTGAATTACATGGATTTCATAATATGAATTATGTGCTTAGAAAAATATACACATGTTTAAAATTGTTTTGGCATGCCAATGATAATGTTTAATAAAATAATAAAATAATGTTTTGCTTATTTGATTCAAATCATAAAGTGTGCAAATAGATTTATTAATGTATTAATATATCAAAATGTGTTTAGGCTTTCTTAACATGATTAGGCCTGAAAGCACATTTTGTGGGCAGCAGTGGAAAAATCTTTGTTTATTTTGTTTCCTGTGTCCTGAATTTGTTTCCAAGTAGCAAATGTAATATTGAATGTTCTATTGTATTGCTGTAGAAGAGCATGTTTCAAATTTAGTTAATGTAACAACATTTGTTCTACTTGTTAAATGGAGTAGGAAATTATGGTGCCCAAGAATATTAGTTTAGATTATTGTAGAATGTGTAGAAGGAACTGAAAGCTGCAAAATATTAGAAAATGTAATATTTTGGCAGAAACACATAAAGGCATGTGGAAAACAATGGACCTTTTGCTGTGAAATCCTGAAAAGCTGTAAACTTGGTGGTGCCATCTGCAATGATTGGATATTGAAATTGACGCCAAGTATGTGCCCAGCTGAAGAACCAATCAATGAATTTAGCGAATTTTAATTAATGAAGAACTTTGGAATCATGGGCAGATGGTAGCAGTTCATCTCTTTGGAATCGTGAGCAGTTCGTCTGGAGACCCCCTTATGATGAGTTTCCTCATCATAGCCTTAACTGCCCTATTCTGTTATGTGGTACAGTGCTAATAAGGCCAACTAATTCTGAACAGCTGATTCTGTCCTACGTGCAGCCCTCGTTCTTCACAATCCTGATGCTGCTGTCAGCTGACATCAGAAGAGGTGATCGCTCTCTTTGAGGAACCATCACTTTCTGCTGTCTCATGAGGAGGAGCATAACTACGGGCCAGATGTAGCAAAACTAGGTTTTGCGACTCGGAACTTGCGACTTGGAGCGACTCGCAATTTCCGAGTCGCAAAACCATATGCAGAATGGTGTCTCAGACACCTTCTGCGAGTCGCTATGGGATCGCAAAGACTCACCTCATTAATATTAATGAGGTGGGTCGCATTTTGCGACCCCATAGCGAGTCCCTGCACTCACAGGGATGGTGGCCTGCTGAAGACAGCAGACCTCCATGTCTGCGACTGCTTTTTAAATAAAGCAGTTTTTTTTAAATTTTGCAGTCCGTTTTCCTTGGACCACTGCCTGCTCTGAAAAACCTTTTTTGGCAACATTCACAAAGGGGAAGGGGTCCCCTGGGGACCCCTTCCCTTTTGCGAATGGGTTACCACCAGTGTGACACTGGTGGTAACTGCGAATTGCTTTGCGACCGCATTCGCGGTCACAAAGCAATTTTGCATAGCGATGCGAGTCGCTAATAGGAAGGGAACACCCCTTCCTATTTGCGAGTCGCATTCACAATTTGCAAATCGGTACCGACCGGTGCTTGTGAATGAGCATCGCAAATGGCATTTTGCATGGCGCAAACTGCGATTTACGCAGTTTGCACCATGCAAAATGCTTGCTACATCTGGCCCTAAATGTGGTTTCTTGGTTTCTTTTCAACTTAGTCACTTACACAAGCACATTTTTGTAGTGAGTTATTCAGGTTAGATGTTTTCCAAATTATTTTTGTCTTTTATTTTTGTTTTTGCCCACATGTGTTAGCCTGTTCCCACACATGCAAGTCACAGTTCTGGTTACTGTTAGAAATGGCCCAGCTTTAAATCCTGAAATCTGAAATTTCATATAAAGCTGTATTTTGATGATTTACTGATGTCACCATCATCTGCTTTGAATTCTAACAATAATGTGCATATTGTATTGTTGCTCATCTACATTAGTCTTTTGGAGTGTTTAACAGTATTGATGCTTAGTAGGCTGAATCTGTTCAGACGTTGTGGTCAGCCTATGCTTTTCATGTGTGTTTATAATTTAAACTTACGCACCATTTATGTGACTTTTTTATTGTAATAAAACTTTGAAACTTTAGTTGGTTTGGAGTTTGATTTGGTATAGAATTGTTCATGGTGTTTAATATTGTTTATGGGTTTATGATGATTATTTGTGATTGTATAATTCTGATCACTGACTCCATCACCAAGTCCAAAGATTCTGTCAACCTCAGAGGGTGAGTATTTATTATGGTGTCCTCCCCAAGCGTTTGTGGTTTCTGAACCCAAAGTGGGAAGAAGACTTCTGCGAGCTCTGTAACAAGAGTGTAGGACTTCTTGTCACTTTACCAAGAATGAAAATTACTCTTTCAGCATTACCTTGCAATTATTTAGTTGGAGACTTCTCTGTAAGACCTAACTAGACAGTTTCCAAGTGCATCTTCTGCCCCTGTCAGACATTTCACTTTGCCACTAATTCTCTTTCTGTGTCTTTTGTTGATTACAGTTTGGGATCATTAGTGACCTGTAGGCTTCATTGTGGTTTAGAAAATTAAAAGTGCGTAGTTTGGTAAGTTGTTGCTTGGTGTTGTATTGATTTACACATTGTATTTAAAGTGTCTATACTGATTAGAGTTTTGATATGGTAATAGATCAGTTTGTTGCATCCTTTAGAGAGATGTTCATATTGTTTCACCCATAAGATGAGGCTAATAGCTCCATTTCATACAGTATGTAGTTTGTACACAAAGCTGCTGGAATTAATACAGGTAAATATATCCCCATGTATATAACCTGATAACACAGGGATATAATAGTCATTCTTCCTCTTTTTTGTTTCAACTCTTACCAAGAGGAGGTTCAATAAAGTCTTTAAATCTACCTCTAGATAATTTTATTTTTCTCTTCACACCCCTACTATTACACTGTTAGCCTGGTGATGGTGTCCACACTGTTCTGCTTTACTGTGTTGGAAGTACCACCTCACTCTTGAGGTTGAACCCATGCACGCAGGTGAGGAGCAAGACCGATGATGGAACATATCACCCCAGAGTGGGCGAGGGTTAGTGACCCCAGCACTCTTCATATAACACATGAGCACCATCAATATAACACATTTTGGTGTAAGGTATGTTACTAAACAATAAATAGTATTTTGTAGAATAAAACTCCTGGACAACATGTTAAACTAACGTTTCTGTTTGTTTGCTTTCAATCTGTGATTCATTTCTTTCAGATTACCATTGTGCCCACCAGTAAAGTATTCATGAAAATCAACTGAAAGATACCTTATTGAAGGTAGTACCAAAACATACAGAACTCTCTAGCTACAGTGATTTATCTTGGAGAACATACAGCAACCCCTTTAATTTAGGACTTGTCCATGTTCATACACTTCTTTTAGACAAAAAACAGTCATGTCCTTCAGATACTTATGTTAGTTGGTTATTTCACTTTATTTTATTTCCTGGCCCTCTTCTCCATTCACCCTTTCAGCTACTGTAAGGACAAGTTGTCATTAGATAATCAGTTGAGAATGCAGGTCTGTATCTCTTCTGTGACTTTCCAATAACAAGAATGGACTTTTGGGATCTGAGCATATACTTCAATGGTTTGTGGAGACATCACATTTTCAGAAGTGGAGAATTAAGCGCCAAGAAATTATATGCAAAATGTATTGGTCATTGTGGTCAGGTGACACTTGCACCCCAAATAGCCACTACAAATACCACTACTGTCCTATCTACATTCATAGAGCACGCTGCCTGAAGAAATGCTCAGAGGACCATGAGTTAGGATAGAAAAGGTAAAAACATTAAAACACTAATATGGAGTTTATGGATTGATCAGAAATTTTACAGTGTGGTAGAATGTAGCACAAAACCAAAAACAGTGGAAGGGAAGCATCCTCATTACAGATGTAGCTGTGGCTGCAACACACATAACTATAAAATCATCCTTGATATTTGCAAAACACATTTAACCATGTACCTTTTTGGATGTTTCAAGTATTAGAGATTGCATTTGCCACCACAGGCTGTTATCTTCCACAAACTCACAGCTGAACACATCTGCTCTGAGGACAGTATGAATCTCTTAACCTGGCTTTTGGAAAACTATATCTCCATGACTACCACCATAGTGTTGGAATTTCTGCTCTTGGATACCATTTTGGAATACCATTTCACTTCCAACTTGTACAATTTCTTTTTGTTCCACAATTCTTTCTTCTCATTTTGCACATAAACAAAACATAATGGAACATGGTAAAGCCCATGACACAATGCTGCTGTAGCTCAACAAACCCAGGAAACATGTAGGCACTATTAGAACCCAGCTGGGACACAGTCGAACAAGGACACACTGGCCTGGTGTAGCCAATGGGGAACAAGCTGGCTGGGATGAACAGTAAGGGGGGGTGGAACGGGATTCAGACAAGAGGCCCAGGAAGCAAGGGGGGGGAGAAATGACGGTTGGTGGTGGGGGGAGAACAAGCAGGTAAGGGAGAAAGGAGGGATGGAAGAGAGGGTGGGAGGCAGACAAGCGGACGATGAATGGGGAGAAAGCAGGTGGGCAGAAAGAAGTCCAGGGACCATCCAAGGGGGATCCCTACTATCCCAAGATGGCTGCTGTGGGGCAGTGGGGAATATAAAAAAAAGAGACAGGCCGTGTGGGCCAGAGCAGTCCTGCAGAGCCACAGTGGCTTCAGGGGGGTGCAGGAGGGGATTTGGGCAGGTGGGCTAAACCCCTGCAGGGAGCACTGACCGCTGAGCGCTCACCATTTTGCAAGGACTGTGTCCAGACCAAGATAAAGGTCTCCCCTTGTCCTGTAGTTTATAAATAATACAATCCTAAGAGGGCATCTGGTACATGGCCAAAATTCACTCTTCATGCATGGGGGAGAGTGGAGAGCACTAGTGCCAGAGGACACAGTTCTTGGTCATAGTGAGTGGTGTGTGGATCAGTCAGCCCTTATGCCAGGACAGATCAGGGAAGTCCACAAGGTCATGGAGTAAGATCATGGAACCGACCAGGAGCACCAATACTGGCAGAGTTGCACCCACCCTGACAGTGACCGCCCTCCAGAAGGGTTGGACAGTGGGGCAAACACAGAAAATGCAGACCATGTAATAGCATTCATTGTCACAAAGCCAGCAGTTAAAATGTGGCTGCAATTCTGCCACCTGAAGTTTCATTGGGGTCCAGTGCCATTTGTGTAGGGATTTAAGAGACAACATTTTAGACTGTGCTTCCCTAGCCCAGCTGTGCAGCGCCTCTAGCAATTCCGCCCAGTCCTCTGGCTCATACTCCACCTGTAGGCGAGTCTGCCACTTGATCTAAAGACTGTCCACCAGGGACAAGGAAAAGATGAGATGTATTAATAGATGAGAGAAATAGGACAACACCTCTTGGAAGGGGCCACAAGTCATGAGGTAGAAAACCATGGGGTAAGGCTGGAGGATCCGGGGCAGTGCACCTAGGTGGTGGGTGAGGCAATGGTGCAGCTGGAGGTAGTGCCATGACTGGTTAGGTGGGAGGTCATACTCCTCCTGGACCATCACAAAGGACTTAAGAGTTCAGTGGTAAGTACATGATGAAGGGAGTGGATTCCCATGGCATGTCATACGCCCCAATTAAGCACCTTACCACCAACATGCAACCCAGTATTTCCCCATAAGGGTGCATTGTCTTGCAAGCAGGCATCCACAGAGAAGAGAAGGTGGGCTCATAACTAGGATTTATCCATCGCCTTGAGCATCAGGTTCTTTAATCCTGGGACCAAGGTTTCATGCCCATAGACGGGGTAGAGCCCCCAAGGGGACTCCAGGACGGTGCACTTGATCGTCACCCACAGTGACAGATATGGAGCATGGTGGAACATGTACACCAGCTGTGCAAAATGCAGCACCAAGGCATAATGATCCACTGAGGTGAGCCCAAACTGTCAGGGATCCCATGTGCAAAACTGATGTATGTCATTGGCAGTCAGTATTATAAATGTATCATGAGTGTAATGACCATTGTCATGTGGAAAACCCATTATTTATATGATATCCAATGGCACTATATTTCTCAAATAACAATGAAGAATACTGTGGTGCTTAGCTTAGCCTTCAACACTGGGAGTCACATTGGTAACTGTTATCTCAGCCTCCGCATTGGCATTGTGCAGAGTGATTCTCAACTCCCACTTAGACTCTGTTGCATCTGTCTCGTACGGACGTGTGTAAGGCCTATTGGTGTTAACGGATGCGGCCATCTTTAATAACCATACACGACACTCCACGCTGGTTAATGTCCACGAGGGACGCTCCCTGGCCTTTTTATTGATACCAGTTAACGCCCCGATCTGTCTCCCTCCACAAATATGCATCATGGGCTGGCCCATGACGAACATAACATTCCTCCTTTACCCAAAATAAAACATAAACACATATAGAATCAAATCACACCACTTCTACTGTAATAATTCTGCTACAAATCCCTTCAACCTTGTTTACCTGGTTGGACAAAGACGCAAATTGTATCACTCCAAACCTCGCCTAGAAGTCATGGAGTCAGTTGGCAGAGGCTCAGGTAACTCTGGATCAGGATGCTGGGTCACCTCTGTGCTCTGCACATCTGCACCCTCCTGAGCAGCCAACAGAGGTTCGTCAACTAACCCTCTGGGGTTCGGGAGCAGAGAACGACAGTTACAGAAGTACACACTCCCTTCGTCATCATCCTCAACCACACTAGCCGGTGAGAAATTCTGTTCCATCTCCATTCCACCACAAGACATGTGGAATGCCTTGAAAAATGAAATGTTCTGTGTAATGATTTCCTGATTTCGTTTTGCAGTTACCATAGTTCCTTTTATAGCACTCACCACCCACAGATCGTTTTCAAAAGGCAGCATGAATTTACTTCCACTGCGTCTGTTGCGTACAAGGACATGGTCCCCTATACGGATGTCACGCTGCTTTGATCTCCGCTTTCTTGACATCTTGTAATTTCGTTGCACCTCTTGGACAATGCCCCCTGTACTCGTTCATGAAGTTCAGAGGGTTCTTGAACATGAGGAATAGTGTCTTGAACCTTCCGATTCATACACAAAGATCTAGGGGTCTCTCCAGTGGTGGCATGAGGAGTGATACGATAGTCCCTTAAAAGTGCATACACCGCACAGTCCACATTGTGACCCCCAGCAACGGCAATTCGCAACACCTTGTTGAGAGTTCTCATGAAGAGCTCCACCTCGTCATTAGCCTGAGGCCAACGAGGAGTAATCTTCTTGTGGAGGACTCCTCGAGATCGGAGATATTCAGAAAACTCTTGGCTGGAGAAAGGCAGCCCATTGTCTGTGCATAGCTCCCATCTTAGGCAATGAGTGGCCATAATCTTTTCGAAACGAGGAATGATCTGAGAAGCAGTCATGGACTCTACAATTTCCACATCAGGATATTTAGAGAAATCGTCTATCACCAGTAGCATGTGACGACCATCTGGCAGGCTTCCAAAATCTGCACTGGCCTGAAACCACGGGAAAGGTTTTATAACTTCAGTTATCACCGGTGGGGGACTCTCAGCTGGACCAACCACTTGACACATTGCACAGTGCCGCACTGTTTTCTCCACTTGATCGTCAACCCAGGGAACCACACCTTGCTCGTCAACCTGGACTTTGTCTTGACGATTCCTTGGTGCAAAGAGTGTGCCAACTCTACTACCGAGTTCTGCAAAGAGGCAAGAATCACCAACCTGGGACCTCTCAGTAAGCACCCCTCCGGGGATATGGCTAGCTCATTCTTGAATTTATGCAAGAAGGATAGCATCAGTCTAGCTTCATCCGTCCTAAGGGTCACATTTTGAAGGATACTGTGCCACTTTCCAGATTCTACTACTGACAGTACCAGCTGGAGACACTCATCACTCTCCGTGGTCAACCTGATTTCGTCAATCGAAATAGGCAATGGGCGAGATCTTTCTACCACCAACCTCACATACACCTACTTCATTCGCATCAGCAATCTCTCTAGGAGTAGCAGGTCGAGCATGTCTTGACAAGTAATTAGCCGGGTTGAGACACCCGGGTCTGTAGGCCACTTGAAAGTGATAATCCTGCAACTGCAGAATCCACTTTTCTATTCAAGATGGTGGTTTGGAAGAAGATCCGTAAAATATTGGTATTAGGGGCTTGTGATCGGTGTGTACCATGAACGGTTGTCCATACAAATAAAGGTGAAAGTGCCTACAGCCCCAGTGCACTGCAATGGCCTGCTTCTCAATTTGTGAATAGCGTTGTTCAGTCTCTGTTAACGCACGGCTGGCATAGTCCACAGGAGCCCACTCTCCATCCAGTTGTTTATGTGCCAACACAGCCCCTACCCAGTGGGACTAGCATCAACGGATAGCTCGACTTCATGGGGATCGAAGTACACCAGTGTCGTGTGTTTTGACAATGCTGACTTGTTGGCTTGAAAGGAGGCATTTTGTTCAAGTCCCCACTTCCAAACCGCACCGGCCTTGATTAAATCCCTGAGAGGGGCTGTGAGAGCTGTTAAGTTTTTGTTAAAACGCCCGAAGTAGTTTATCATGCCCAAGTTACTGCGGACACCAGTTACATTGGTAGGGGCTGTGGCCGATTGAATATCTTTCATTTTAGCCGGGTCAGGCATAACTCCTTCCCCAGAGAACCGGTACCCAAAGAAAGCCACTTCAGTCTGCAAAAAGGCACACCTGTCTCTGTGAAGGGTAAGGCCATTCTCTTGAAGCCTGTGAAAAGTTGCTTGAAGACGTTGTAAATTTAACTTTATGGTGGGAGCATGCACCAGGATGTCATTACTAACATTAAAAACTCCAAGCAAACCAGCAAGCACCCCACAAATGGTGTCCTGAAAAACTGCCGCACTGGAGATCTCAAAACTCAGCAGTTTGTTCCGTTTAAAGCCCACATGAGTAGAGAAAGTGGTTATGACCCTTGAGTCGGGATGTAGCATGAGCTGATGGCATCCAGCATATAGATCCATTTTCGAGAACCATCGTGACCCTGCAACCTCCGCAACAATGTCATCTGCAGTAGGTGTTAAATGACGTTCTCTCTTGATGGCGACATTCACCAGGCGCATGTCGACACAGATCCTCACCTCTCCTGGCTGCTTGGGTTTCTGAGCAATTACAATGGGTGACACCCAGGGTGTAGGGCCATCCACTCTCTCAATTATATCTGCCTGTTCAAGCTTCCTAAGTTCTTCTTCCACCTTTGGTCGAAGATGGAATGCCACCCGGCAGTGTTTTAATGCTACTGGCTGTATGGAGTTGTAAATATGCAACCGTAGTAGGCGGTCTTTCAGGCACCCAATTCCAACTCCACAGTTACGAGGTGCACACTGAAAGCAAATGACATAGGTTGTGTTGCTCAGCCGTTCTGCAGTTTAGTAGCATGTCAGACCCAGTCCTTGTCACAAACAATCTTCTGCGCACTGAGGTCTCTTCATGAGATAATGTGGTGGTGAAAACCCCTGCCGATGGCAACGGTTGCGACGACCCAAAGGCATATACTTGTGTCGAGGTCGGCTGTTGATGAGGTTGGATGGGAAGAGTTTTCAACAATGACTGTGCCAGAATATTAATGGAAGCCCCAGTGTCAATTAGCGCCTGAATCTTGTGACCTGCAAGAGAGACAGAACATCATGGCATTTGCTTACGAGGATGCCCTCCGGGTTGCGGAGCATGTATCACATGGACAGTCCCTTCTTCCTCTTCATCATCATCCAGATCGTCATCTTCACCTGCAACTACAGGCGGCTGCACTAGGTTGACAGTCTTAGATGTCTGCAATTTTGGACAAACAGACGATCGACACACCCTTGCCGAAATGATTAATTTTATTGCAACTTGAACATTTCTTGCCTTGTGCAGGGCATGGACCTTGATGAGGGAATGGACCCCCACACAAAAAAAAGCTTGTGAGCTTGTGGCACCCTTTTGCCTACTTTTCTTCTTCTCCGTCACTGCTGTGCTGATGGCATTCACGGGTTCCGTCTTGACCTTTGTCTGCAACGCCGCATCCATATGGACTGCACGTACTTTTGACAGTTTTTTGGATCGGCCCATCGTGAGAATATTCGCCATTGACATACCAGGTACTTGTAGTATGTGTTCTCTCAACTTTACAGATGCACAGCCCTGTATGAACTGTGCCCGAATTTCATCTTCGGCATCCAACAGCGTACATGTAAGTACTAGTTCCTTCAACCTGGCATAGAAAGTATTGACTGACTCATTTGGGAGTTGCCTAGATTGCCTCAATAAGAAACGCTCATAGTCCGGATTTGCTAGCGGTTAGAAATAGGTGGTGAGAGCTCATTTTAGTGACTGGCAAATGACAGGTGGACCCTCTTCCACCACAGACCGTCCAAGTTTATGAATAGCTGCACCTCCCAAATGCAAAAGCATGGGGCACCATCTCTCCGGGTCCAGTGCCGTGGCTGCAAAATAGGTTTCCAACCTGTCCATCCATTCCTTCCACCTGGCTACTTGGGCAGAAGGAGGACCTTCCAAGAGAAAAGGTTCCAACGCAGGAACTGACGACATGGCTATATTGTTATACAAGTCTGTTCGTACAGTAACGTAAAGTTCAACTTACACCTATGTTGCACTTAGAGAAGGAAGTAGGGTATGGTTTCTCCTTCAGCGGGATCGCTCCACAAACTTGCAGGTTATAGTAAAGGTGACCTGGTCATGGACATGTCTCAGGGAAACATTACTTCCACCTCTAAACCTTCTCATTTTGCAGTAAGATGAGTCAGAAAACAGCAGTGGCCTGTCATGTGTCTCCTGTACTGCTCGTTGTAACTGTTTCTGTAGCAGATTCTTCCTTTACACTCAGTGTATTAATGTTTTATTTCTGTGTAGCACAGTCTCTGCATTATTGATGCTAGGGTCTATAGTTTATACATGCTGTGGGTGTTTCTTGGATTTTTTTTTTTTTAAATAATCTTTATTACCCTGTCCCAGAAGCTCTTGGGCACGGGGGTCTCCCAGTACCCAGCACCACCGCTTACCCTGCTCATGGAGCGGTCGTCGATGTAGAGATCAATTGGGCATTCATAATAAGCATCCTGTTGCCCCAGCAACAGCCAACAGAAGAAACTGCAGGACTTGTGCAGCCAAGCAGAAAGCCCCGCCTCCAACACCACACCGTGCGGAGACAAGCCGACACTCCGTTGGGGCCCAGTGCCGCTGAGACACCCGTGGCCCAGGCACAGCAGACATGCCTCCTTCGCCGCCCTCACCGGACCACTGGCAGCCGGCGGAACGTGCGATGCAATGCCCGCAGCACGAGCGGGACAGAAACCACGGGGCAAAAGACGCTGCCCGGCCTCCATGACCAGACCGCAGGTAGGGACGCAAAGGAACAGGCAACCGCTCGTTGCCAATTTGTTGCATCCGTCTTGTCTGTGTGCAAGGCCTACTGGTTTTAGCGGATGCGGCGCTCTTTAATAAACATACACAACACTCCACGCTGGGTAATGGCCATGAGGGCTGCTCCCCGGGCCTTTTTATTGATACCAGTTAACGTCACCGGTCATACCATTTTACAGCCACACAACGGGGGAGACTGATCTGTCTACCTCCACTAGTGTGCGTCATGGGCTGGCCCATGATGAACATAACAGTCTCCTTGCTGGAGAAACTATGAGTGCAGAGGGAGCTCTTGTACGTTTGACAGTGTTTTTCTCCATAGTGGTTTGGGACGAAATTTCACAGGATTTAGTAATCCCCCCGCCATCTTAGGTGAGGTCTGGGCACGTTCTATTGAAATTGCTCCCAACCTCCGACACAAGCTCTGTGTCAAATATTTGCCTTGTGAAAACCTACCTTTTCCAGCTCCGTCTCTGCTCTGTGAGGTCCAGAGGTTCCCGATTCTCCCGACTCTGCCGGCCGCCTGTTCAGCAATCCTCGACGACCTGCAAAAGAAAAAGAAACACAAGAATAAAGACCCGTTAGCGCTTATGAGAATACAACTTAACTTTTAAAAGTAAAACAGAAAACTCGCTGTGCAGCAAATGAATTTCTCAAGGCTAAGATAAAATAGATTATTTAGAAGCCTGATGCCTCATGCTTAAAGTCGTCACTGCCATACATCTAATCCTGCATACTAATGGCTATGAAAAAAGGCATGTATGGTTCAAAAAGTTATAAATATTGTCTAAGACTGCATAACTAAGAACTGAGAAGGCATTAAAGAACTGTGATCAAAACAAATGTGTGAAACTTTATAGAAAGATAATCATTTGATGCAATGTTATGCTGATAAAGCAGCACATATTAATTCTAAAAAATAAATGGCCTAGCAGTGTCCAGGTTAAATCGCTGGTAAATCCCAGGGTGAAGTAACTAGAGGCTTCTATATAAAGATCAATCCTATATCACAGCTCCAGAGGTGTTGAAAGTAGCTACAAGAATTATGTCTGTAGATATGTAAAGTTATTGTACACTTGACTTGTATGTGTTTGTGATTATGCTTCATATGTCTTTCCAGTAATCATCACCAAATAAATCTTTCCCAGTCAGATGAGAATCAAGAACATCTTTAGCCCTATAAGGCGGTCTTCCAGTTGATCATAGCTACTAAGCAGCAGGGTAGTGATTTACACTTTACGGCAGAGGGGGTGGGGGGTGATGGTTTAGCTCATGTAGACCAGTCCAGTAACTTCCCATATTTTTTAATGGTCGACAACAGAATGATAGGACCAGGAAGATGGCATCCTGGAAGACCCTTCTCCCTGAGCTTAATCCGTACTTTCCAGAGTGCGTTATACTCCCTGAATGACATGTATGGTGCTAGGAGGTGGGTCCTATTTGTCTCTGCAAACCCGTGGTACAAGTCATCAGGTAAGGTTTGCATCACTGAAACTGTCACCAACCCCCTGCATGAACAGTGGGCCATGAGTCTACTGCTGGCCACCCAGGGCAGAGATGACCCCCAAATGAAGGATTTAATTCCCCTGCCTGCCATACGTAAGAGGGAGAGAGGCACAAGCATAAGAAGCATGCCCAGAAAATAGGTGAACCTCAGCAGGGTCACCATCCAGGCCCCCTGTGTCTTGTCCCATAACAAGAGGCTAGGATGAGACCACTTATTGTAGTCCAGGGCAGCATGGGCCAGCAGTGGCTCAAGGTTGTCTGCCACCATTTGTCTGCCATCATTTACTTCAGGACTGACTTATGTAAATTCCCAAGAATTCAAGACAGGAGGGCATCTACTGGAAGGGGTATGCCCACACAGTTTAGCAAGGGGAGACCTGAGACATTGGCAAGGCCTTGCTCTTGTCCGAGTTGATCTGGTATCCTGAAAGGACCGCAAAGTCAGAGATGAGATTTAGGAGGGCCGGGTTTGAGTGAGGAAGGTCAAAGAGCACTAGCAGGCTGACATCTGCATAAAGGTAAAATGTTGAGGCACCTTGTGGGTTGGGATGCCGATTATCGGTTGAGATTGTCAGAAGGAGGCAGCCAACAGGTGCTTAGCAAAGAGGATGAGGAGGGGCTAGAGCGGCCATCCCTGTCACATTTCCAGGTGGAACGGGGAGGGGTCAGAAAGGACCCCACAATTGACCTGGACAGTAGGATAGTCGTAAAGCCATCGGCCTTGGCTATAAAATCCTCAGGTATCTCCACTCTATCCTGTTGAACACTTTCTCAGCATCTGGGGAGAGAGCGAGGGTGTCCTTTGGCAAATCCCAAGCGAACCATAGCGCATGATCCACGGAGTGAAGATGAATACAAGGGCACGAACACCAAGGAGAGGAAAACTACTTAACAGCAATCAAGGGTTTCCAAGGGTTTTGAGATGAAAAAATATTCCATAGGGCTGGGTGTAGTGCACCTGCGAGAGAAAAGTAAACTCCCACTCTGCGGGGATGGTGAGATACAAGATGTCCCTGAGAACGTGATCTGCAATTAATCACCTGGTGTGGCCCAGTTCATGTTGTAGCCCACATCCAGTGGGCTGGTGTGGTCTGAGACGTGGCAATTTCTGTGAGAAGGTGGTTAAGCTAGAGGAAAAACTGCCATTTGGGCCCAATCAGTGCATAAACTGACCCTGTGTAGAGTTTTCTGCCTTGAAACAAAGTTTGGCAAGCGCGTAACGACCATCAGGATCTATCCATGTCCCAAAAATGGTAAAGGGCAGATACGTACACAAGAGAACTGTCTCGCCTCATTTCCAGTGCTGTCTGGACCCATGCCCCAGGGGAGGAGGACAGCTACTATGTATCACCATTCCAACCCAGTCACAGAGTAGCTTCTCTGACTCCTCCAGGCAGAGGTGGGTATCCTGAAGGAAGGCTGGATGAGCACACTTGGATTGAAGGTATGCCAGAACCTTCTTGCATTTGGTGAAGTTTGTGAGGCTGTTCGCATTGCAGGAGATGACAGCGATCTGAGAATTGTGGGTGGCCGTTGAGAAGTAATGGTGCTAAAATGGGGGGGGGGGTGATGAGAGGGATGAGCAGCAGGAGAAAATGGACCAGGAGAAAAAGAAAGCAGAGTGAGAAAGCTGGGATGGAGAGAAGGAGAGCCACCGGGTGGGGGATAGAGGAGGAGACGGGAGAGGGAGAAAGGAGAGGAGAAGGAAGAAGGGGAGAGCATGGAGGGGAAGTCAGGGGAAAGGGAACAGGTAGCGGCAAACTTACATGGAGCTCAACACCTTCACCTTGGGGAAGCTTGGAAACCTTGTGCCACAGGTCCCTACCTGGAAACTCACTAAGCTCAGGAGGCCCGGGGAAGTGGAGGAGATAAATCAGCAAGGATAACAGAGGAGCCACAGCAGCCCAGGAGAAGGGGCCCGAGGAGCAGTCACCTGGGATAGGTTGGAGGGGAGATGGGCAATGAAACAGGCTGTGTAGAAGAGATGGCCCAGGTCCTCAAAGGACACCCAGGTTGTCAACAGCAGCAACGGTCCAGGGGAGGAAAAGGGGACCTAGCCAGGCCTACAGGACTGGACAGGAAAAGAGAGGAGGGGGAACAAGGTATCACTCAGAATGAAAGGCGGGCATATCAGGACATGACAGCAATCGCATTGTGAGTCTGGGGATGTCAGGCCTAAGAGTGGCAGAGCATGGACAGCGCATGATGGAGAGGTGCAGCAGAAAGGCCCCGAAGTAGGTGGAGGGCAAGGAGCACTGCAGGAGAAAAGCAACCAAGAAAATAGAGACGAAACCAAGGAAAGGTTTCTGGCAAAGCCAAGCAGGCAACAGGCCACACCCCACAAATGAAATTGGCAGTCGCGCAAAGAAGATAGGAACATAACCATTAAGCAGTGGAATGGCATAAAAGTAACAATAGTCCAAGGGGCCTTTCTCTCAAACAGAATGTCAGTACTCATCCTCCTGTCCGGAGAGTGTTGAGGACACAGGCAAACAGTTGGCAGGTCATTCCATCAGCAGCAAATGAAGTGGGAGCAGGGGGAGGCTCCTCAGTCCCCAGGTACGCCAGGCTCCAGTGGGGAGTGGGATTTGTCACATCCTCAGTCCTGTACAAGCTCTGCCAACACCCAGATGGGCTTATCTTTACCACTCTGTTTTCTGCTGGGGTGGTCTTGAAATCTGTCTGTGCATCTACCCATTCAGTGGCTCTGCTCCTCAAGCTCCAGGGGAGAGGGGTCCTCCGAGGAGGTCCCTGCCAAGGATTCCACATGCATCATGACCATCTCTGGGTCCTGAAGACCCTGCAGAAAGTACTGCAGTCCCTGTTGGTCCAGGAAGTTTCTAGACCTGCCATCCTTTATGATCCACAAGTGTATGGGTTAGAAGAGACCAAACCTATTGTCTAGAAGGGGCCAAAGTATGCAGAAAGTTCTCCTTATGTCATTGGTTTCCTTGGAAAAGTTTGCCGCAATATGGATCCGGGCTCCTGCCCCTAAAAGTCATTTGGGCTGTGGACCCGTGCCGCAGAAAGGAGATGCCAAACCTGCTCGCCATGAAGGAAACCGGTAATGAGGTGCTGAGCCCGCCCCGGTGCCAATGAACATTGTGGACCAAGTCGATGGGCCCTCTGTATCTCCAGAGGAGGGGAGAAGGTCAGCCCTGTGAGGGTAGGGAGGAGGTCCCTCTGAAAACCTTGGTAATCCGCTCCTCCACTCATTCCAGAAATCCAAAGAAATGGAGGTTGTCCCTGTGGCTCCAGTCCTAAAGGTCAGTAATTCTGTTGAAGAGGTGCCACGGTTCTGAGCCTTTGTCCGGAATGAGGTTGAGACACTCTTCTACAATCGAGAAGTGGTGCTCCACTCTGTCATTAAAGCCAGCTATGTTGGTCCAGATACACCTCAATTCCGTAGTGAGGTCGGTCATCTTGATGTTCACACCCTGCAGGCGGTGACCCACCACTGTGATCTCCTGAAGGATGCGATCCATTGTGGGGTCCAATGGAGCAGCAGCCTAAGCCAGGGAGGTTGAGGCAGGTGGGGCAGTTGGGGTTGTGACTGCACACCACCTTCATGAAGAGCAACTGTCAGGTGCATTTTCCAAAAAGCGTAATTGGGGCCGAGGGCAGGAGAAGGAGATGTGGCTCCCGAATGGCCCCCACAGCCAGTTATGTGGGCCCCACAATGACAAGAAGAAGGTGGCAGCAGGCACCTGGAGTCGTCCAAAGTGAGAAGGCGGGTTAGGGCAGGTGGGCGTAGAAGAGGAGCCCCCTCACAGAGACCCCAACACATTTACCTGTGCCAGGCAGTTTCCCAGTTGGAAAGGCTGTGTTCCAGGAATTGCAAGGAGAGCACGGGTCTGCCCCAGCAAAACAAAAGAAGGGAGAATTGCTGAGTCACAGCAGGCAGGCAAGACCAGAAGGTGGCTGGGAGGAGGAGTTGCCCCACACTGTGATGGTCTATACCCCTATAAGGCCTTGACTAATCTGGTCCCCAAGGGCTCACTGTTCCAGACTGTTAAGAAGGGCTCAGGGTTAGGAGCCTCAAAAAGTTGGTCTTGGGGAATGCAGGATGCTCCTCAATGATGTGGCCTGCCTATCATGGACAAGCCCATCAGGTGTGAGCTGGAGTCTCCTCTGGAGAGGAGGGAGACGGCCCGAATGCAGGCCTCCACTGCTGCAGGATGGAAAGAGTCTGTAGACCCCAGGGCCTTCCACGGGATGATACAGTCCAGTGCTGGCACAGGAAGTCCAGCAACAGAGGTGGCGGTGCTGCTGCAACAGAGAATTCAAAGTGTGGGCCACTCCCCAGTCACCCTTTCCGGGCTGCCACCATATCGTTGTTGCCTACCCAGGCAGGCTCTCTGATCAAGGGAATGGACAGCTTAGCATCTGCCTTGCCAAACCCTCATTACAGGTGGAGGTCCAAGAAGCTTGCGGGGCAAGGGCCGTCACCTCCTGAGACCGAAGTGGTGTTGGGACACAGCCTCAGCCCCTGACAACCCCAGTGCTATAGAAATTATTCAGCAGGAAGCCATCTTCAGTGGCAGCTAGACTCCTCCCCCAACATGTATAATTTCTATAATTATGGGTATGTTTTCTTCGACTTCAAAGAATACGTGGCTATCCCAGTTATATTTTGTTTGAGAAGCAATAAGAATACAAAGATATGACTGCCCTGAAGAAGTTCCCTCATATCAGTTGCAATCAGTTGGAAGTTTTTTTTATAAATTGGGGAAAGAATATAAGTCTGAAATTAAAAAGAAGCATTGAAGTCAAAGACTATTTATTGTATTAAATATTAAGCGGAACAATTTTACTTGTAGTAGTAGAGAGTTCACCCTGATTTACCATTTAAATCTATTCAAGGCTATCATTTGATAGCAAAATTTGAGAACATTGGAGATAGGATGTAAGGGTCTTGCTCCACACAGGCATTTGGAATGAGTTGTGGTGTTCAGTGATCTTTTACGGCAGCTCCTAATTTGCTAGTTAGTTACATAATGGTTATCCCTGTTGCAAAATATTTTTGTAAAAGTCACATATGTCTAGATGAATTAAATCTACTCATTTTTAGATTTCTCATTAAAGGACACTTCTTGAGGACAAATTTGAATACCTTCACTTGAGATTGACATTACCCTCAAGCAGCAGGGCAGGTGGTTGGAATCAGACTTTTGTTGTGTTTCAGGGCTGATTCCAGGACCCATAATGCATTATTTGAACACTTAAACAAGTGGTGTAGATAACAGAAGGACATTTGTCTCTCATGGTGAATGAAATCTTTAGAGTAGTGCTACAATTGTTTGGAGCACTAGTAAAAAATACAACCATGTCTGAGAAAAGGCAAATGTGGTCTAGAATAGTTGACAGAGTGAATGATGCATCCAACAATCTGTGAACACAGGAGGGGATTATGAAGAGGTTGAATGACCTACGGGGGAAAATGCATTCCAAGGCCTCCAAGCAGTACCTGGAGGCCCCAAGGACTGGTGGTGGTTCTCCAAGCCCCGCATTACAACTCTTTCCTTAGGAGGAGAAGATCTTGCAGATTTTATGTCTTGAAGCCTTGACTGGAATACCTAGTGGAGTGGAATAGAGTCTGGTAAGTTGCACGAAGCTATGTCCCAACAATCCCAAATGGAGTCCTGCCCTTAAGTTAGACATTTGGAATGGTTCAACACCCTTAGCAAATCAGATATATCTAAACTTGACTCAGCAAAATATTTAGTTTCATACCAATTACTAACAGCATTATAGTATTTCTCTTTTTAACATGTGCAATATCTTTAGTCAGATTGTGTGTTGTTGCCCAGGGATCACCCCCTGCATTTGCTCAGACCCTTGCTTATTATTTTCCCCCCAACAGGTACAAAACTCCATTGATTTGCACATGAAGGTTTAGCGTTTATAAGTGGCATTTTCACCTATTCTCATCATACCCATATGCACATCCATGATGTAAATGTGTGTTTATCTCTACCTTAGTCTTTGACATAGATATGTGTAACTCACTTTTTTTTAAAGTATTGCCTATGGTTTCAACAGATGACTTCCTCTACCATGATGCCCTGTTTTGCATCTGCAAAGAAATAGTGCAATGTAATGTTGCTCCACCTTCCTTTACTTTCATATCTGCAGACATCTAAAAAAAATTGTGCATTTATCATTGACCGTGTCATGCTATGGATTAAAATGTCATTTGTTGTGTATCTCAAGCATGTTGATACCTTCTCTTAGCTAGATTGAAGTGATGTAAATACTCACATATTTGACAGTCTTTTGAATCCAAGATGTCGTACAATGTAATGTGGCATGCTGAATAGAAGTAGTATCCACACACAATTTACTTTGCACTGTCCATATGATGACCAATGATAGTTGCAATATTAAGTTGACCCATAGTTTTCTAGTGTTTTTGTAGCATTGCTGGACCTTGGAATCTACTCAACCCTGTGCTGGGTTGAATGTCTGCTACATGTAATGTAAATTCAGAAATAACACTTTTGCATTTCAGGACATCTCTACAATGTCATCACTGGAGGTGACATCTCTGCAAGTCAGCCAGAATGTGTAAAACAATGAAAATCAGACAAAGACCTATTCAGTCTATCCGTCTGTTTTGACTTTTTTAGGTTTCCCCATTTGTAGTTAGACACGTGATGCACACACTAGATATTACTTATTATCTGCAGTCTTCTCAGGTCCAAGCCCCCTGGGTCAGTGGACTACTGTCTGCCAACCAAGACACTTCCACTCCAGACAAGGAGCAAGCCTTCAGTGAGGGCTCCTTTTCTTGCAAGTCTGGATGATCGGGAGCCAACTGGTCCATTTGGTCTGTCTAGTCAGACATCTCCAGTGAGTCACACTCAGCCCACACCTACACCTCCCACTCCAGGTGAAACAACATATCAGCATGAGGGCATCTCCACTTACTGTGTACCAAGGAGCTACACACCAATCCTGTGCCCCCCTAGTGGTGGCTGCTGTTGAGCCAACATCAACACTGCCTCCAGTTATGCCAGGATCCGGTGGGATTGCGCACACTACTTCAGGGGAACAGGGTAGTGGGGGCCATGGGAAGGAATCTGTGGGCCAGCCACGTGAGGCCACTGGGGTCTTTGTCAGCCAGACCACCAATTCTTGGGAGCAGTACAACAGTCCCAAGACATGATGGGCCAGGTTGTAACTGAGCTCGGGAAGATCAGGGAGATAGAGAGGGAGCCCTTGTTGGAAATATGCATCCACAAGGAAAATATGAGTTCCCTGACTGGGGAGCTTTACGACATCTGCCAACATGTGAGTCGGGCTTTTCCCATTCTGTCTGGCCATCAGTGCTCCCTCTAAATCTGGCCCAAGTACACCACTGGCAAACACAGACAGGGAGGCCCTGTGACATGAAGAGCCTGCTCCTCCCACCCCAGTTCCTGCACCTGCCACCTCAGGAGAGGATGGCAAGACCTCCATCACCACCCCCAAGAGGGCAGGCCCTAATTTCCTCCAGTGTGTGTCTACCATTCACTCTGTGGACTATTTCAAGGGCACATTTACGTTTTCTGAGGACAGTTTTTTTGGATATTGGATTCCAAACAGTTTTTGGTTCTAATACTATACTTTCATCCACAGTGACAGACAGTTTTTGTTCATTTTCTCATTTTTGGATTAACCTTTCTGCCCTTTTGTGCCATGCAAATAAATGATAGAGACTCACACTACAAGACTCGTGGTTTCTTTTCATTTGTAATGTCTATCTTCCACCATCATGTTGTCTCATCTTTTGAACATTTATTAAAAAAGGAAAATTAGAAATGACAAAGAGGTAAGGTAATCCTAATGTATTGATAATATACATTTGTAGGTAACAAGCTTTTGAAGAAATCAGATAAGTTTTCCAAACCATGCATAACTCCAATAGTATGTGCCATTTAGAGGTGGACACACCACAACCTTGACACCATGGAAGAAAGGGAACATTGTATGGGATCAAACGAAATAGGCAAACTATCATTGATGCATACCCTCAGCTGCTGCCATACATCCTGCCCTCACAATAGGAATCCTATGTCAATAACACCAATAGTCTACATCATGGCAGTAACACAATGTGAGGCCACATGACCATTACAGGACACTGTGGCAGTAGCTGGCACAATGAAATAACCACCATTCAGTGGGGTGCTAAAAAAGAGTTCTCTCAACTATGAACAGACACATCAACAACTACCGTCACTGAACACAAATTGAAGATTTAGCCGATGTGAAGGAAGAACAATATGGTATGGCTTTACATACACATGTGGTTTGAGCAGGCTAAGTGGCACATATTACCTTGATGGCAACAACACACAGAAAACAGATCTGATCCAATCACCGGAACTTCCATTCAATCACAGTGCAATTGTCTCTGTACAAGATCTATCCACCCCAAGTTGATGGAAGGATGCACTGATCTTGTCCAGGCACCTAAACCTGGCCTTGAGGAGCCCAAAAGCCAGATCCACTGACCTCATTGTTCTTCCATGGGCCTCATTGAAGCAGACTTCCCCTGGCATTGTTGGATTCCTCAGCGGTGCCAACAACCATGGTTGGTTAGGATACGCTGAGTCAGCTACATGGAAGCAACATATCAGCAGATTTATATCATAGCAAGCCATTGTCCCTTTCAAAATTATGTTTCAGAAAAAATATCCTCAAGTCATTCTGTACTTATCAACAAGCCAGGCCCTCTCAGGTCCAAGTTGTGACATTTTCAGGGGTATAGAGCTGTTCCGTGGTACAAAGGAATCATGTGTTCACCCAGGAAAGCTGGCACACACACCTGAGATGTACAAATCTAGTAAGCAGACAACTTGCACATTGATGGCATAGAGGTTTTTCCAACTGTGGTAGACTTGTTCACTTGCTTATGGTGGCACCAAGGCAATATGCATGCCATCTATTGCTTCAACCACATGTGGTAGTCCACCCAAAGCATAAACCTCTGCCTTCACAGTAGCCAAATACTGTTGTTGTGGGAACCGGATGTAGCTGTTGATGTGTCTCAGCATTGAAGAAAGTATTTCTTGTAGCACCCTACTGAAAGTTGGTTGGGACATGCCCCGAAATACTGCCATGGTGTATTGAAAAGGGCCAGTGGCCACAAAATTAAGTACTGCCATGAGTTTCACTATTGGTATTATTGCTGTTGTATTCGTATTGTGAGGCAGGAGATTAGGCTCCAGTTGGTGACACAAATCCAGGATAGTTTGCCTATTTAGCCAACTCTTTTTTATCACATCTCTTTCCTCCATGGAGGCAAGGTCTAGAAGTGGCCTGAAGACCTGAAGCTGTCATCTTCTTCCCATGTCTGGGTTTAAATATCTGCAAGTACGGAAAAGTAAATTGTCAGTTTAATTGGTTACACTATACCTTGATAATCAGCACACAGCTGATATCTTTGTAACATTATGATCTCATTGTGACATATATGTACATACAATGTGTTTCAAATATTCAATACATTTAAAAAACATGTTTTTTCCTGTCTAATTTGTTATACTATATGCAAGTAATACATTGGAAATGTATTATTTGCATCTATATATATATATATATATATATATATATGTATATATATGTATATGTTTTTTTAAATTTATATTTATTTTTTAATTTCAAGATACTGTCAATGGAGGTATTACTTCCCACGCAGCACTATCAATGTCAAACTCACTCATGGTTCACTTTTAATGTGTCATATCTTGCCAAAAACAGTGTCTTTTGTATCTGACATTAGGAAACACACTAACTTCCATATTAAGTGCTGGTGACACACTAACAATTAAAAAATGCAGAGCTTCACAGCCTAAAATGGCGGATGCCTGACCTTGCCATCAGGACATTAATTAACCGGCAGCCATCGGAAGAAGATGACTGCGTAGTAGCTGATACTCTCCATGACATACCGTGTTAGGCTAATGTGTGTGACAGCTACGCATGAAAGCCGATGGTTGTGTCTGTATCCATCACGGATCGCGTCCGCTGTGTACTTGTGTTTGTACTTGATGGGCAGTTCAGGGCCCAAAAGCAGCATCAAGGGTGTAAGCTATTGTCTGTAGCTATTTTTGTTGTTTAACCTTTTTATTTCCAGCAGTGTTGTATGACATGAACATGACAGTGGACATACATCCAATGCACATGACTACTTCTGGAGGTGTGTTAATCAGACAGAGTCTGATGCTGTGTCTGGTGTATTGCTTTGCGTTAAAGATTGGCACTAGATTCCTCATCACGTCACAAGCCAAGTACTGTTTTGAGCAGACACATGGCTGCATGAGAACACAGGATTACCAACATTTTGTCTAAGTCATGAGGTACAGTTGGGCCAAACATGCCCCATTTTATGATTGGGTGAGGTGGTATGCTCCATCACAAATTTGAGTAGGTAATGTAGTCCTTATTATTAGTGACAAGGCAAGTTGCACACTTATGATGCAGTTTATGTGTCAGACTTGACATTTGTAAGTTGGTGCTTTACAACATGGTAATGAGCATCTGCTCCAAAAGGACAGAAAACATGTGTACAGTGGCATCATTGCTTATCTGGAACATGTTTGAAACCTATTTGTAAAACAAATTTCTAGTCAGTTCATGTGGACAGTAGCAGGTTGGCATGATGCCTTATTCCTTCAAATGTGTGCATGTAACCCAGTCTGTGTGAAACAACGTGAAATGTTCTGCCAAACTGTATTGATTGCAACAGACAGGAATTTATCCACATTGGTGAGAGAGCTGCATGTTCACCAAACAACATTTTGGTGTTCTTAGTTCTGTCTGGATGAGAAATCAATGATGGTGAGAAACATGAGACTTAGAGTGACATCTGCTGATGGAAGATTACATCACATAGATGTTGTGGTATCCTATCTTGAGAAGTCAATTTCCAGCCCAACAGATGGTTCTTTTATATATTTTATCTCTGTTTTGCAGTGGGTTAGAAATGTCTCAAGCCCTATGTGTTTACTCATGCTGCTGAAGCCCTTTGTAATGGAGGTGACTACAAGTAGATGAGAGGCAAAGGCATACATGATATAGGAGATGGCATGGGAAATTTCTAAACTTTGAGCAAATGTTGTGTGATAAAAGTTAATGTCCAATTATATTTGCACAGATTCTGTCAAACTGTTGTATCTGCCTTTTCAGCACCGTATGTGCAAGGCAAAGGTGACATCGGCCAGGTCATTGGGGAGGAAGCTGGCCACTGTGGCTCGGATGGGGAGACCATGGACATTGAGGAAGGTAGTGGTACAGAGGGTGAGGGAAATGGCGCAGAGGCCACAAATGAGTGTACATCTTTGTGGGAGGCCTTCAATGAAGAACAGTCCCTAGCATCTGGAGTGACTGTTACACCTGCATCGTTGTCTGACAGCCAAGTTCCAACCTCCATCCTCACTCTTGCTCCCTCCAAGTTGGCCGTAGCTGCCCCCCTAAAAGGGGTGGCATCACCTTTGCTGCAGGCACCTTCCCCCTTGCCCTGGTGTCACAGGCGTCGCTCAATCAGGAGGCTGTGGATCTTTTAAGGACTATCACTTTAGGCCAGACCGCATTACTCAATGCCATCCAGGGGCTGGCTGGACAGAATACCCAGATTCTGGCCTACCTGGATGGCATTTACAGTGCCTTGTCTGGCCTACAGTGGTCATTTCATGGTTTGGCCTCTCTTTGAGCGCAAATATCTCATGCCCACACTACCACCCCTTCACCATACAAAAATCCCTTCACCCAGCCCTATCCCAAGTACGCTCAAACATTTGCATGCACCCACTGCAACGACCACAAGCAGCCCATCCTCACACCGACATAACAAGAAACACAGTCTAAGAAACACACATGTAGAGACCACACAACCCACCATCACCACCACCACAAGCATACCCACAGGCACCACACCCACCATGATGCAAACACACACTCACCACCAGCACACCTGAAGACACCAGACTCACCACAACACAGACATCAACACTCACCATCAGCACACCTGCAGACACAACACGCACCACAACACCAACACCCACACCCACCACCAGCACACCCACAGACACCATAACAACATACGCCCCACCTCCCGAACAGACACATCCATACACACACATCCTGATTGCAAACACCCACACTCACCCAGCTCAAAGACACCCAGTAAGAAACACAAAGCAAAACATACAACACATACACCAGACCCTCAGGTACCCACACATTCAACAGACACATGCTCATCAGACACTTCCACTCCCTCTACCTCGCAACCCGAAACTCCCTGCCCACCACCTTACCCATTTTCACAAGGAAGACCAATTCCACATCCCAAACTACCCCTCCCAAATGTTGTCCCATCCCTTCCACATCCCAACCCACCTCTTCTAAATTCTGGCCCACCCCTTTAAAATACCAACCCACCCCTCCCAAATCCTAACCCACCGCTCACAAAGCTACCCTTCCCAAACCCATCCCTCAAAACCCAAGGACCTAACCCCCAGTAACATAACTGAGGTGCCTGCTCTCTGCCCCATAGATGCCCCCTTCCAAGGGAGGTTTATTTTGGCAGTGACATTAGGAGGAAAGTTGTGGACATACACCCACACAATTGACTACTGGCATAGTGCCTTTATTATTTCTGTACAGTTTATTTTCATCAATTTCTGAGACAGTTATCTCATTTCTGTAAATCATTTTTTCCATTGTGAGAATACTTTTGTCCTAGCCTTATTTAATGCTTGATACTAATTGTTTGTTGATAATGTGATTTCTGCTAATGTGTGTGTCATGCACTTACTCTCATTTGTGACAGTGACATACACAGGTTGTATATTTTGTTTTTACATGCATACATTACTGTTGTACATTTGTGATCGCCATGTTTATTTTGGTGCAAACATTCATCTTGTTACTGGACACTTGCACCAAATCTATATCTGTTTCTGTTATTGTGACTAGAGAATGCATGTGTGCTTTTTTTTAACACATCAATGATATGCACATATGCATTATACAGGGAACCTGGCACTTTACAGTTAAGTGACATCAAATGTTTGTCATGTAATGCACACCTCAATGGGACATGTGACCTTCATACCTCTCTGCCATGTTTGCAGTTTAGAGGTAAGATTGGTAGCACACTCTGTGTATACCCACTTGTAGCATGTTTTAGTGGAATTGCTACATTGTCTTGGGATTGAATAGTTCCTATTGGGTATACTGTTTCTGTAAATTATTTCAATTTTATTGGGAAATTATTGCACACACCTGTGTGGACACATTTCTATTTGTATTTGCTGTGACTTTTTGTGTAGGTGTCCATCGCCATGAAGGCAGTTGATAATGAACCGGTGGATGGTACTAATATGAGGTGTGTTATGATACATTTTCTAAGTACAACATCACACAAACAAAGATTGTGCATCATTATGGTGTTGTTGTAAAAATGTTTTAAACGTGCACTAGTCCAGTGCCACTGTACAGCAACTGTTCTAAGAATAATGGGTATGACCAGGTCTTACCTTCTGTTCCGGCAATGACAGGGTTGATTTCCATCTTGGTCCAGGAGCAGCAGCAATAGCAGAACTAGAATGGGAATGAGTGGGTTCATGGGAGCAGGAAACAGTAAAAGTGTAAAAAAGGTGAGTTTCATCCTTTTATCCTTCTCAATCAGGCAACTCAGGTGTGGAGGTTTAGTTCCCACAGTTGCGTCAGCGGGAATGCACATCGTGATCAGCTCAGTTTCTGTCAGCGGTAAAAGGGTTTGGCATCCCGCCGCCAGATGCTTTAGCCTATGGTGCGGTCAACGCAGATGGAGAGTCTTGGTGGTGATGGTGGACCATCGGTGGTCTTTCACCTGTCCTCCCTCTAACATCTAAATAGGACGGATGGGCCATCATGGCGGCTGATGGGTTTTCAGATGGAAAATCGACGGCGGGACCATTACCGCCAAGATCTAACTCAGGCCCAAAGTCATCAATTTGCAAAATCACAGATCTGCAAGTTCAAAATACCTTTAAAAAATGTACAAACGCCATTTTTGAGTGAGAAAAGTATGCTGACAAGTAAAAAGTATTTATGGCTAGCCTTAAAGGAAAACAGGATGCGTTATAAAAACAAAACTGTTTTTAAGAGTAGGCAGTGGTCCAAGTGGAAGGGGTCCCTTGGGGAGCCCTTCCTGTTTGAGAATGGGTTACCACCAACTTGAAGTTGGTGGTAACTGCGATTGTTTTGCGACCGCAATGAGGGACGCAAAACAATCATACATATCACTGCAATGTGTTATTAGGAAGGGACACCCTTGGCACGCCCCTTCATAAAAGTGACTCGCAAACCTATTTAGCAATTCGGTAATAGATTACCGAATTGCAAAATACCATTTGTACATCCCAAAATGTTTTTTTTTCTCTGCGCAAACAGCCCGATTCTGCGAATCAGGCTATTTACACACAGAAAAAAGATTAGTACAGCTGGCCCACTATCACTAGTCTGCCATTTTACTGCATCATGCCTCTTTAAAATTCTGTTGAAGATGCTTCTGCTGTGGTCAGTGAGTGATGTCAACTGACCTCTTGTTGGGGTCTAAATGGCCCACTAAATTATGGCTATCTGCTCGTATGTACTCTGTGTTAACAGAAAGAGGCAGTAAGTAAATGGTGGGAGTTTCAATTATTAAAAATATGGCAATAATCTGCATAACTTTTCCAAAATAATACATGTATACTTGTATATTTTTGTTATAGTGTAAAACATTTTCAGTTAAGGTGCCATTAGCCCACAGTATGTCATTTTTCTTTTTTGAACATGAAATGAGTAGTATGAAAGTAAAGCACTCGATGAGCCCATATGCTGTAAGAGGCCACCACCCCTTCCGTAGTTTGCACTCAGCTTACAGTCTCTAGGACACCTGCAAATGGCAGTAAGCCAGAGGTACACTGTTTTAAAAACTGAGGTGACATTTATTGTTGAACAGTTATGACTAGGATGGCAAGACTCCAGTGATTTGTTAACGCGTTTTTCATCGTTCACAGGAATCAAACGCTTCACTTAGGTCGACGGACCTTTTGACCCAGAAAGAGTGTGGTGAACCATTCACAATTTTACATTAACAGCACCCAAACAATTGAAACATCATGATCAATGTAGCCACTAAAGAAGACTTCAATCAATGAAATGTTTCAAAGCTTTATTTTATAACCACAACAGATATAGCGTAACAGTGAAATTAGGTATTGGGGCCTAGTTGCTGTAGGTACATGCCAACACTAAATTCTTGCATGCACCACTTTCAAAAACTAACCACCATACCTTCTTGACTAAAAGGCATACTTAGTGGTGGCCTATTTAATGTTTAAAAGTAGGATTCTTCATGTAAAAAAGTGATATTTTGAAAGGTTTGCTGAAAGTTCAAAAAGTTCAAAAACTGCAAGAGTCAGGCTACCCAGCTAAATCTGAAGCCAAGTTTCCTTGGTCACAAGTGCTGCAGTCCACAGGTGACTTTTAATTTTTCAGTTTTTCTTGTCACTGATGTATTTTGGTGCATGAGGGATAAAATGCCAAAGTCCTAGTGAACCTAGAAAAGTGACTACCGATTGACCCTTTTCTATTATTGACACATTTTAACTTAAATCTTTAAAGTTAATTTGTTCTGGTTCCCTTTGTTGGGTTTTTGTCATTCTGATATCCTTTTGCTCATTAAAATTTGCTCTATTTTTCTGAATTAACTGTGCATTTTTTATTGTATTTCCTAAGCTAAGTATGTTTGCTCCATGCTACAGCTACTAGGGTGTTGAGTTCAGGTTTCAATTATTGAAACTATGTTTTACCCAGATAGGTTTGTGGTCTTATCCCTCAGGCCCAGAAACGGCTAGTATTAGCCTTCTGCTCCAATTTTCCAATGTTTGTCTTTCTGTTTCTCCCTTTTTAATTAAGAACATTTGATCTTCAGAGGGTGGACTGTTTTTACTGTATTACATCACTTTTGCTTTGGGCTACACTGGTTCTTAAAACTCTCCTTATTCTGGGCTTGAGTTCCGGTCCTTTAATAATCAGAACAGTCCAAGGCTATAATGCTATGTTGGGTTATGCTTACCTCTTCATAAAAATAGGCATTAATGGTAAATTAAGACGGTGAGAAGTAAAATTCTCAGCTGTAGCACATAAGACATAAAGAAGGTGATTTTGATAACAACAGAACAAAGAAGGGCACTGCAAGCACCTCTTCATACAAAAAGGCAATACATTAAAAAAGGCCAACATGGAATGAATTACTAAGGCTTAGTTCATACGAGCTCTAAGGAAATTGCTCTTTTTGCATGATCACCCCCTAATATTTCTACTGATTTGGCTGGTTTTTCGACTCTAGGAGTGCACTGAGACCTGCCAACCAGGTCTCAGGGCCAGTGCTCTGCCCCTTAAAAGTGTATGCATAATTGGCTTATTTCCAATTGGCATATGTTACCTCATCTATAAGTCCCTATTATCTGGTGCCAGGGGTAGCTAGGGCCTGCAAGTTAATTGCCTCTTTTCGACTGCAGCACTAATGTGCCACTATGAGTATGAGAAAGCAAGGCATGACTCCTAGGGCCAGATGTACGACCCAGAGTTTTGCGACTCGCAATTTGCGACTAATTTGTGGGTCGCAAAACCAAATGTACAACAGTGTACCTTACACTGTTTGTGATTTCCAATGGGATCGCAAATTACCTACCTCATTAATATTCATGAGGTAGGTTGCAATTTGCGACCCCTTTGGCAATGGCTGCACAGGGATGGTGGCCTGCTGGGGCGACAGCAAACCACCATGTCTGTGACTACTTTTAAATAAATGTATTTCAAAAACCAAAATGAAAAGTTTTATTTTTATTTTTTCAGAGCAGGCAGTGATCCGTGGGACCACTGGCTGCTCCCCAAAAATATTTTCACTACCATTCACAAAGGGGAAGGGGTCTCATGAGGACCCTTTCCCCTTTGCGAATGGGTTAGCACCAATTGAAATTGGTGCTAACTGCAATTGTTTTGTGACCTCATTCACAGTCACAAAACAATCATACATTGCACTGCGACTTGCCATTAGGAAGGGGATGCCCCTTCCTAATTGCGACTCACCAACCTATTCTGCGATTCAGTAAATAGATTACCAAATCACAAAATAGGGTTTCTACATATTAAGATGCTTTTTACTTGTCGCAAACGGCCTAATTTGCAGAATTGGGCTGTTTGCGACAAGAAAAAAGTTATGTACATCTGGTCCCTAGTCTTTTATTGCAGACTAGTAGAGCTGCTTTAAAAAGCTACCTCAACGTTGCCATTTAAACCAATAAAAAAATCCCAAACCTTCCCCTTTAATAATTGTAAGTCACTCCTAATGAAGGCCTATTGACCCCTAAAAAGAGGCTGCATTTTATTAAAGCAAGGACATGTGTTTTTACATGTTCTGGAAATAAAAGACCTGCATTGTCATTTTTATAGTGGAAACGCTAGTAGCCCCATGGGTGAGTGTGGAGTTACACGCTGACAAGTCAGCAGTGTTACCAGCCAAATGAGAACACAACCTAAAGGAAAATTTCACGTTAGAGAGAACACTTTATCTGACTGTGAATATGGAGGCCTAGTTATGCTAACACAAGAAATATAAATGCATTAGTATATTTGTTAATACAATAAACCCAATATGGAGACTTGTAAATCCAGCATTATTAATATATCATCTGAAGAAATACAACATTGTTAAGGCATCACATTAGATAAAGTAGACAAGTGCATTTATTTGTATTCACACTTCTATTTAAATTCATGAATCACACATGAAACATTATAAGTGGTAATTCTTTTTCATACTAGCAATTAATCTAAAGTCTAAAATATATTTGACATTATTTAAAACTTGTTAGTACATTATTAAATCCAGTAGACACAATAGTGGCCACCACAGATAAAAACATGAGCACTTCTAAAATACGTCAGTGCAGCTTTTAGGCTGTTAATCATGAAATCTTCTGCTGACATCTGGGTCACTAAAAGAATTACTAACATTTATGTTCCAGCAGATTCCTCAACAAACCATGCTTGTGGACCCCATCATTTTGCATAATGTCAATGAAAGATAACCTGTATAGTCATCACATTTCATGAACCAGCAAAAACAGTGTTTATGAGAGCAAGGAGAACCATTTGTGTGTTTGTAGTCTGGTTCCTGTAGTCATTGAAAGACATATGCGAGTGCAGCCAAAGTGCAAAGTATTGGGATGCCCTCTCCTTCCCTAGAATGAACTCATTGAGCTTGATGAACACACAGATGTACTACCAACTAATGAACAATTTAAATTAATTTCTTAGACATGGTCTTGGACACGTGGATTTTCATCAGTCACTGGAGCCTCCAAGTTCAGCCATTTACTGCGTTCACTGGCTAGTTGTTGGATACAGTGAAGTTCAGACTTGAACACACTCTGCAGAGGCTGATTGGTCTTCTGCTTGTGTAGATACCCTTCTCTGATGTCTGGAATATAATTGTAAAGTCAGAACCATAAAAAGGTTCCTTTTGTATGTTTTAAAAAAATCCCTACTTCTCAAACCAATAAGCACAAGTCTCATGGAAAGTTTAGGCAATGTAAACAGAGCTGTAAACAGAACTGCATCAAGTTTTAAACAACCATTGTTCTGATCTTTGTAGTTAATAAAGTATGTCTCGGTGACATAATATTGAGATTCAGCCTTCCTTGGAAGGTGTGTCCATGTATGTAATAAGAAATTATATGATGGTGCCTCTTACCGACTAGCTTACATTAGAGCCATTAATTACATACTGTACATTATAAAAAAAAGTAACATTTCACACCAACCTAACTTTCTGGCATTCTTTGCCCAATAAGATTTGAGAGAATGTACATCTTCTTTGAGCTTTAATTACGCATTATGATTGCCTCTATTGCTTAATGTGAGGAAGTGCCTCTTTTTGCGTGGTCACGCCCAGTTTTGACTGACTGGTATTGCTGGGTTTTGAACCTTGCACACTGGAGCACTGCTGTCCAGACCACAGTGTCTGTTGTGCTCTGACTCCTCATACATGGATTTAGGCCCAGATCTGTGACTGGGGTGAATGTTTGACATTGTTCAGCATTCCGTCCACCATCTGTTCTTTTTGCATTTGTCACCCTAAGTGGGAAGGGTGTGCCCAGGCATGGGCCCCATGCTTGCTATGCCACCGGATTCAAGCTACTCTGGCTGATGAGGGGTGATACCCCGAAACCAGTCCCAGGATGCTTCTTTCTGGTCCATGGAGGACCTGGCCTGGCAAGTCGGGCTGGAATGTTCCCATAAGGAGCAGGGTCAAGACTGATTTGAATATGGCTAGGTCCAAACTGGAATGGCATGGCGAGCAAAAACAAAACATTTTAGGCCCAATCTGTGATGGGGGTGAATGTTTGACATTGTTCCACATTCTATCCCTCATGCACAAAAATACACCACGGACAAGAAAAACAGAACAATTAAAAGTCACCTGTGGACTGCAACACTTATTGTGCTACCCATTAAAGTGACAAAGGAAACTTGGCTTCAGATTCAGCTGGATAGCTGGGTTCACCAAAAAAGTGGCACAAACGCAGTGCAAAAAAAGTATAAATATTGGCCTAAATGTACCCATCGCAGCACTCAACATGGCTGTAGATGTCCTGTTCCTATCCTGTGAAATACATCAGTGTGACCGCAGAAAGGAAATAATTCATCGTTGATGCATGATTTCTGCATTGTTAGAGCTAACATTAATAAGAATGGATTATACAAAACTCACACTTTACACCACTGCTAAGTGGCTCAATGTCTTATGTGACAAATAACAGGTTGCTGCCTATATATTTTACTCTATTCTAAATTTCGCTAGAAGACCTATCTTGAATCTCCCAGACACACAGTACCACCATCAAGGTGGCTCATTGTCAAGTAAAAACAGGCCTCTGCACAAGCGACTGATTCCGGTCTTCAGAGACATGAACAACTCTCTCCAGACTACCCCTAATCCTGAATCACTACTGTAGTGTCTTGATGAATTTAGAACTGAACCTTTCTGGCTACCCGAGGACTCCTTATCCATATGATGTAATCACTAGAATAGAATGTAGTTTTATATCTATGAATAGATGACAAATGCATTTACTGTGCTTCATTGTTTACCTTCCATCATACCCCAAACCAACCCCACACTATACGTACCCACCTAAAAAAGCTAAGATGTCCCACATACTGAGCCCTAGGGAAAATCAGACTTAAACCAATTGCACTGTCTATCTTCGACATTAAGCCAAGTTCGAAAACTATTAGGAACTGTCATGTCCCCTTCACAGATTATCAGAACACGATAAATATACTTTCCACAAAGTTTGACTTTATTGATAAAGGGGTTGTGACATGTGGAACCCATGTGTGGCCCATAGAGTTAATGGTTTTACTCAAGCCAAATGGCATTTCTTGCTATTTCTACCAATGTAATGACACACCGATTGGGCCTCTCATACTCCCAGTCTTGTGATGTAAGGAGGACATCAACTATCTGTAAAATGTCTCTTATGGTAATGCTCATATATAGATGGTTCACATCCAAGGCAACTTATAAGTCAGTTTCGGTGCTGAAGGACACACGTTCAATCAGGCTTTGAAAGGCTTTTTTCTCTTTCTAGAGCTTTGACATATATTTGACTAGAGTCTGAAAAGAACGATCACTGAAATGTGATAATGATTCAAGTAGTAAACCAAGGCCTATTGCGAATGGACATCCAAAAAGAAAAATGCGTGCCGTGCAGCTCTTCACGAGCAAATAAGAATTGGTGCTGTGCTGTACGTTTCATATTCATTCCAAGCCAACTAGAATTCTCAACTTCTGTGACTTTGGGTTCAATAAAGACCTACATTTTTGGTGTGGGTTATGTCATACATTTGTAGCTCTTCTTTTCAGCAACAGGTGCAATGTCCCCACTTAATACATAACTAAGTTCAGAACTACAATCATCCCACCCTTGTCTCCTGGTAGTATTATGATCAGATTTACCCAGGTCAGAAGGGAATTCATTGCCTCCCAACTCTTCATTCCTTTAACCAGCTCTGTGCTGAGGAGGGAACTGTTCCATTTTCAGACACGGTGGGCATGTGCTGAGGATCGAATTGTCCCATCCTCTGCACTTGCCCAGGAAATTCCTTTACTGTTTACATCAGGGGGATTTCCGTTTTGCTATAAACAGTCTTTTGAGTTCACTGAAAACAAAAGTAAAATGAGGCGATCAACTCATTTCACTTTCACTGCCTAGGTGCTTGCTCTGCTATCCTAGCCCACAGGTGGGCAATGTTGGGTGGTAGGAATTTTTGGGATTCTTGTGTATTCTGGAAGTTTCTATCACAGAAATGTAAGTAAAATGTGTGATTTCAGGAAAAGCTGGAGGTTTGCAGAGAACTGTGGCTAAAAAACCTTATGGGGTCCATGTCACACCATCCTGGATTTCCCTAGGTGTCTAGTTTTCAGAAATGTACAGGTTGGCTAGGTTTCCCTAGGAGCCGGCTGAGCTAGGATCCAAAATGTAGACCTGCCCACACTGGAAAAAGATGGCCAGTTTTCATTGGGAAAATGTGTTGCGTCCATGTTGCATTTTGTGCCGTTTCCTGTCATGGGCACTAGACCTACCCACACAAGTGAGGTTCCCTTTTTATCAAGAGAGCATAGAATAGTAGAACATTTGTTACTACCAATTGGATATCACTACATTTGTGCCTTTCAAATGTAAACCAATGTATGAAAAATATGACATTTTGAAAAACACTCTCAACATCATACACTAGTATGGGTAGCAACAAATTCAGAGATGTAGAAATGACCGCTGTTCCTAAACTCTGTATCTCATGCTCATTTCACTAATACATAAGTTTCCTTGATACCTATATTTCAGACTGCCTATTTCACTATAAGAATTGGTCCATACATTTTACTTAATGAAAAACCATTATACAGTGAAGCTCAGTTTTTTGCTCTGTGTACCATGGGTTCTTAGAGAACAAACAACCCCTATACATCCCTGCAACCAGAAGGGTCTAGTGGAAGTAATGGTATATTGCTTTTGCCAATCTGCCATTGTGACAAAAATTACAGATAAAATATTGTCACAAAGGCCTAGCATCAAAGAGGTTAAATAAAACATACATTTCATCTCAATCAAGTGACAGCTGAACATGGCATTGCAAGCAATGGAGATCTGCTGGCTCCCTCTGATACTTGGAAGGATTAAAGGCATGTAGTAGGGCATTTTTCTTGAGTGGCTGATATACGATGCACAAGATACCCTCCTTAACAGATTAGTATAATGAAAGCTGGGATCCTCGGAAAGAAGGTTTTCACATTGCATAGATATATCCTTGGATTCTTGGATACAACTTGTTTCCAAAAATCCCAGCTTTTATTGTGTTATTATGTGTAGGAGGGTATCTTGCACCTAGTAAATCAGCCAGCCAAGAAAAATACACTGCTTCATGTCCCGAACAATCCACGTATCACAGGAAGCCAGCAAATCTCCAATGCTGTGCTCTGCGACGTTTAGCTGTCACTTGAATGAGATTTAACAATGCTTTAGCGTAATGATTGGCCTCTATCTGTTGCAAAAATGAAGAAGAATAAGCTTTGAATTAACTGAAATTCATCAACCCAAAACCCACACTATTTTATCAAGAATTGTGTGAAGATGATCTGGGTAACCCGACATTCCCAGGTGGGTTGGAGGAAGGTGACCTCTGTGCTATGGTACCTTAGACAGGTCGGAAAGGAGTCACATTCCAATTTGAAGAGTTCATGTGTAGGACAATCTATGGCTATAGTTCAACTGAATAAGGTGGAGTAGAGTCAAAAAAGGCACTTTGCATAGGGACATTAGAGCATCACACCAATCCTCATCTGATATCTAGATCTCCCTTCCTGTTCAGACGTAAGGAAGAAAGACACTTGGGGGAATGGGCAGAACCCAGCAATATCTCTGGCATCTTTTACATAGGGAATTATGGCGTGGCATAGCAGGAGCTAGCCAAAAACACAAAAAGTTATGAAGAGTAAACTTATGTTGAAAGTTTGAGAATAATTGAAGGCAGAATGGATGGAGCACGTTTTGCAGCTGTGCCACGGCAATGAGGTTCCATTCTGTGAAGGTTGAAGGGAGGTCACCCGATCTAGTCCTGTCTCCAAACATGATAGGTCTCACCCAGTCTATCCTTCTAATATATCTCATTTAGGGACTCTTTCCCTTGATCAGATTTAAATTTTGTTGTGGAGCAAACTTCTTTTGGGAGGTTTTCATAAAAAGGGTAGTGCAGGATTGACAAGCCTCCCATGATTCATCTCGCAGTAATGTAGGCTAGGTCAGATAGTTTGCTAAACAGCCAATTTTTAATTACTAGAAGTTGTTATGAGCATCAGTAGGATACTATATCCCTCATCATATGGTGATTTATTCCATTCAGCCATTGAAATTTGTGGGATTCCATCCTTCCATAACAACCCACAAAGCAAAACATTAAGGGGGTCATTACGACCCTGGCGGCCGGCGGTAAGCTGGCGGTAACACTGCCAACAGGCTGGCGGTGTTCCGCCAGCTATTATGACCGTGGCGCAATAGCCACGGCCATACCGCCGGCCCCTCCACTATACCGCCAGGCTTCTGCCTGGCGGTCATAATCCCCAGGGCAGCGGTGCAAGCACCGCTGCCCTGGGGATTATGAGTCCCCGACCGTCAGCCTGTCCGTGGCCGTAAACACCGCCATGGAAAGGCTGGCGGTAAGGGGACTTGGGGTGCCCCTGGGGGCCCCTGCACTGCCCATGCACTTGGCATGGGCAGTGCAGGGGCCCCCAGGCATAGCCCCATCGCGCATTTCACTGGCCGAATTTCGGGCAGTGAAATGCGCGACGGGTGCTACTGCACCCGCTGCACATCAGCATTGCCGCCGGCTCTATTACAAGCCGGCAGCAATGTTGATGTGACTTTTCCGCAGGGCCACTGTTACCGTCCGCTGGCCCAGCGGAAAAGTCATAATAGGGAGCCAGGAATACCACCGGCAATGGCGGTATTCTGGCTCCCGTAGCCTCGGCGGTCTTTTTCCAAGACCGCCAAGGTTGTAATGACCCCCTAAGACTGCAGAAAAAGTGAGGCGGACAAGGTACAGGTATTTCTGAAGTGCATACAATCAATTGCATAGTGCCCAATCGGGGATAGTGGGAGCTCAGATCGCTATTAATGTCTTCTATTGAAAATAATGGATTTCATCATCTTTTCCCAGTGAGGCTAGAGCCTTTACGTCCACAGCAAATAGCAAAGAAGAGATGGGGATTCTTTGCCTATGGACCCTCTATACAGAAACAAGGTTTCATTAACTTGTGTCCTAGCAGTTTGTCACATTTGTTGAAGGCAAACATGTGATAACAATTGTGGACAAAAACCCATCCTTGTGAAAACGACAATGTGGTAGTTCCAGTTTATTGAGTCAAATGCCTTCTCAAGCTCAGCTAATAGAAGTGTCAGCGGTCTTTTCAATCAACTTGAAAGCACAGGTAAACTGTGCAAATGCCTAATATTGTGGTGGGTAGTTGACCAGGCATTTACCAACTTTGGTCTGCAAGGGTAAGGGTCTATGTACATCAGAGAAGGCAATAGGTCTGCATTTTGGTGAGGATCTTTCCCTTCACATTGGTTATGGATATAGACCTCTAGGAGGCACAGTGATCTTCTGGCTTGCTTGGTTTTAGAAGAATCGTGACAACTGCCTCTCTTAGAGATATCCTGAAAGATCTAAGCTACTTTGTAAGGTACATGTTTGAAAAATTCAATGCACAGGCTGTTCAACTGAGAAGTTTTTCAGGATTGAAGGTGAGTATCGCCATTCTCCACAGCAGAGAATGTCTCATCACTGCACCCAGGTTCTACATTGGGTAGGGAGATCGGGGGCTATGTCAAGAACAGATGCTAGTTAAACATGAGTTTGTGTGGTTCACTTATTGTAAAGTCACATTAATATGAGACAAATTCCTCTGCCCCCTCATGTCAGTTGACAAGAAAGGCACCACCGTGTGATTGGAAGGATTTTCTTTATGCAATCACCAGTAAAGGAACCTTCCAGACGTATCTCCACAATTGTACACACAGCTCTGGGACACAAATTACCACTGCTTAGCTTCATTTAACAAGATTTGAATCCCTTCTAATGCCAGTAATGTTTATTGGTCACCTGTTAGGGCATAATCTATAAACTAATCCTCTCCCACGGATTACTTGTTTGAAGGCTTCCTATACATTGACCACAACTCCACAGAACATGCGTTCATCTGGAAATTGACTACTATTTCCTCATGGATATAAGAAGCAAAGGCTTCATCTGTTTGCTACCATGCATTCAACCTGCAAACATTACCACTCCGGTTCGACTGATGTCAAAAGAATACTATCACTAGGGAGTTGCAGGAAATACCATTGTGAAGAATGTTGGCCTTTGTGAAAAGAGTCTGCTGCAGGGATCAAGAAATAATCAAGTCTCGGAAGGGATTTAAAGGTCCTAGACAAAAAGATATTGGCCTTAAAAGTGGAATTTGTCATTCATACATCAACTAGACAAAGGGAGCTTGCAAGGACTCATAACTGATATGGCCCATTTGAATTGCAGCTCGGGGGAGTATTTGTCGAGGTCATAATCCATGACTACATTGATGGAATTTGTTATCAAGAGAATGCCTGGCAGAGCTTTAATTCATATGTGGCCGAGAGCTAAAAAAATGAGATAGACAAGAGAGGTAGAGTATATTTGTTTTAACATGTAATGGGATGCCCTTTAGGGATTCTGAGCCTTTGAGTTATTACTGTGTGAGTCCCTCTGGATGGATTATACCTTTAAAGGGGAATTTCTATGAAGAAAGAACCAGTAGGTTTTTAATGAAGTCAGCGTGAAATACATCAGAGAGCGTGTATCTTCCCATAAAAGTAGCCTACGAACAGGCCAGCTAGGTCTCCAGGTTGAGTAATATGGTGAATGGAGCCAGCAGCCTTAAGGACAGCCCTTCTTTTTATTTTGCTGATTAGACCATTAACACTCCAAGACTGAACATGGAAATAGAGCCTTACTATCACGTTATACTTGCAGGCTAATTGTATGAGGAGTATAACCCTATGTATGGTCACAAGTGGGCACCTATAGAAAAGCGGTGTCCCAGAAAGAACGTATATCTAATGGTGAAGGACATGGGCAGAAGAAATAACTTGTTTAACTAATTATCCATAACCCTCCCACTCTATACTTTTAACCTGTATCATTTGTCTTTCACTCTTCAAGTCCACCATGAGTCTCAAGAAGAAGAAGGACAGGAAGCTCAATCTGGCGCTTATCAGCACCCATATAAAAATATATTTCAGCCCAAAATCTACATAGCAGAAAGTAGAAGAAGCAGATGTAAACTGATTAACATATAAATTATTGTCCAGTTTGGGCCTAGGTCATCAGCAGTGCAGTTTTCTTGGGTGGCTGATTTACAAAGCATGAGATACCTTCCCAATCAGCAGGATTATTGCATTTACAGAATATATTAGGCGGATGAACAAAGTCAATATAGTAGCAAAAATGATACTAGCATATGGTGGAATTCTAGACATCTTTCCACTGTGAAGATCACAGGACAAGTTTAGATCACAATGCTGAGAATTTCATCACTGTCCCTAATCATGAGTATTTTAGCACCTACTGGGCGTGTTGCACTCTGGGAGCTGGCTCTGTGTGAGAACCTCCTGTCCACTCTAAAGTATGATAATCCAGTAGGGATGATGTCTCTCAACCAGAGCTCAAGGAACAACTTAGGAATGGTGCTTTCCACCCTGTCCAGAATTCCAGCTAAGTACAAATTGCAACACATGACTCTGCCCACCAAGTGAGCTCCAGGTGAGTCAAGTGCAGTAATTGACAGGGTAGATAAGAAGAGGACAGTGTCTCTCAGAGGGGGAATGCATCTAACATTCAAGAACATTCATCTGAGTGCATTCAGCTCACTCAAAATGCCAGTCAACCTGGAGTTTTACATGAACAGGAAATGCGGAAAAATCCAGAAGTATGAACTGTATTCTTTAGACTATTCATTGAAAATGAGGTGCAAGAAACTGTGTTCAAGGCACTATTCATCAAAGTTCCTTCTGCGAGTCTCCCGCGAGGTGTGGTCCACTGCCATCTATTATGGGGGTCAGAGTGAGTCTCTCCCAACCTCAGGCAGTAGGCAGAAGAAATAAGAATCCATCCTGGCAATTAGTGCCTCTAAGTAAGGACATCTAGCAAAGCAGCCACCCTGTGGGTTCGTACTAGAACAATGGTCCTCAGTAGCTCTTGCTTTAAAAGAGCTCTTGCATCTATATCTATGTAAATGAAAGGGTATCACCACTCAGTAAATGACCACCAGCTGTCATGATTCAGTGTTAGAATGTTTTCCCGCTTTATAAAGGGGCAGTTAATGTCAGACAACATCAAGGATCAGATGAGACAACATGGAGTCAGACATCTGCCTCACTTTCCACTTCAAGACTGCAGATTGAAAAACATTGAGTAGCAATGAGTGAAAGGTCAGACCTTGTTTCAGACCACCATCTTTAGGTCACGCCCACCTTGTGGGGGGCAGACTACAAGCCCCAGCCTGCCCTGAGAAGAAAGAGGAGATAGGCATCGGCCTGATAAAAACAGTGCTGCACTCCTGCAGCGTGGGACCCTCTTGCCAGTGGAGACCTTGTGGGAGGTGAACTGCAAGCTCCAGCCTGCCCTGAGAAGGAGGAGGAGACAGACATTGGCCTGATAAAAACAGCTCTGCACTTTCACAACGCGGAGTGGAGACCTTGTGGGGGACGGGATACAAGCCCCAGCCTGCCCTGAGAAGGAGGAGGAGACAGGCTTCGGCCTGATAAAAACAGCGCTGCACTCCCGCAGCGCGGGACGCTCTTGCCAGTGGAGACCTTGTGGGGTGTGGACTACAACCCCCAGCCTGCCCTGAGAGGGAGGAGGAGACAGGCTTCGGCCTGATAAAAACAGCGCTGCACTCCTGCAGCATGGGACGCTCTTGCCAGTGGAGACCTTGTGGGGGGGAAGACTACAAGCCCCAGCCTGCCCTGAGAAGGAGGAGGAGGCAGACATCGGCCTGATAAAAACAGTGCTGCGCTCCCGCAGCGCCAGACGTGCACAGGCATGTGCCCGGCCAAAGACCAGGCCAAGATAGGGCCCGTCATCACCCAGAAGAGGCTGGGCCAGGCCTACTCTCTTGGTTTCTAAACTGTTCAAGGGCAGTGGGAAGGCTAGCTACGAGGCGAGTGCTCAAGTCTTTGGTGGGTGTTTGTGGGTCCTTTATAGCATCTTTCAGCATGCCTAGAGATAAGGTATCTAGTCGTAAAGCAACTAGCAAGGCCGTCTCGGGCCTGTCAGATCTATAGGCCAAATAGGCCCCTGTAAATCGAGCATGGACAAATTTATAGTAAGGGCTGTGGGTATAATTGACAAAGAAATTGAGCTGGTGGAACGTCGGCTCTCTGTATCTTCTCTACGTTCTCCTTCCCTAGGGGCTTGATTATCATGTACCATAAACTATGGTGAGTCGGTTGGGAGGGGAGAATGTAGGGGTCACTTGCCCCGTGTCGCCCCCGGTTACCAAGAGGGACAAGTGAGTCACATAACTCACTACTGAATAAAGCTGCACACTGGCTACAGAAACAGTCAGGCTGGCCTTAGAGTCTTAGCGGGGAAACTATCACTACACGAAGGGTGGCTTGGGTGAGTCCTACGCCAAAATCCTCACAGGTTGACTGCATAATTGTGAATTTTAAGACACTAGGTTGTGTTCGATCATTGTTAAATTTGATTAGCCTAAAAAGCCATGAGAAGGGGGTATTAGAGTGCTACCCTTGGGGTTCTTTTATCCACCAGTAGCAGGGGGTTTGGAATTATTCCATTTGATGCATACCAGCCATCCCAAACTCTGGACGTTCAACACACTACTTTTAGCGTACCATCTTACAATTGACATCATCCACTGACCTCGTTAGACCAGCTGGATTGACTAGGTTCAATGGAGCCACAGCCTGACAGGAGAACTCCTACTTACTCCGGCCCCGTTGAAAATGAACTAACTCTGGAGGCTCCCCCTGTAGGGGCATCCAGCATACTGTTGGCCGGCGCACACATGGTTGTCCCTCCTGAAACATCATCTGAATGCAGGTCAAAACTATCATTAATCTCTTGGAATGTGACGGGGGTGAACCCCAAGGTGGTAGACAAAGAGTGGATCTCCCTAATAGGGAAATATGACATCTACGTGTTCCAAGAAACTTGGGCTAGCAACAAAGTCTTTGTCTGTGGATTTACCACCTATAGTGTGGAAGCCCTGCCACCTAGGAATAGGGGTCGGCAATGGAAGGTTCTATGATCTTGGTGAGAAATGACGTAGTTTGTAGGCACAAATTGCTGAGGATAGACTCCCCTGATTTAATTGGCATTAGATTACGATTCCCCAGGGGGTTGACTCTAGTGATATTAAATGTGTATGCATGCTAAATGCCAACAAACAGAGAGTCCACCGGTTCTGGTCATGCTTGGAAGGTTAGTGGAGACTTATAAATGCAAATCAGGAATAATAGTGGTCGGTGATTTTAATACCTCATTCAAACCTTGCCTTGCTCTTAACCTTGGTAACCAGGGAGGAAGACAAGCAGTGTGGAGTCCTCCAGCTGATTGGCAAGCCATTAAGCCATCTCTCTGAAAAGGCCCTACAGTTAGTGGCGATGGTGGTGGTGCACGGGTTACACGCCTGTAATGGAGGACTAGTTCCGAACAAGTGTGAGCACCTACATTTAGAAGGGTGCATCAGAGGAGTGTTATTGAATACATCCTGATGGATGAGCGGTCATGGCCAGACATGGAGGACATGGAGGTGTTTAATACCACCGAGAGTGATCATTGTCTACTAGCTGTATCGCTAAATGGAGGGAACTATCTTAGTTCTACTGACCGGGAACTTTCGACATTGGTGGAACCTATCCTCTCCAGTAATCAATGATGAGCAACGTGGCCTAGAGTCTTGGCCTACTGGGACACGCATGCCGAGATTTATAAGTGGTTCTTACAGTATGTAGTTGATCCAGAAGGCCAGCCTGTAGACCCCAATCATTTCTTACAAACCCATAGCCTATTATTTGACAAACTTAAATCGATCTTTGTCAGAGAACATCAAGGCAGCCAAAGGTTGGGTGTGAAACTTCCTCATTGGTTCAATCAGGAATGTAGGATGGCCAAGCCGATGCTGGTATCTGCTGTAAGGGAGCGTAGTTGAGCAGACATTAAGAGTGCTCGAGCAAGACATAAAAAGGCTCAAAGGGTGGCAAAGGGAGAGAGCGATAAAGAAACCTGGCAGAAACCACTTCAGGCCTTAAAACTAAGAGACAACCATGCCTTTTGGGAAATAATTTCTGGTGGAACTGGCAAATTGGGTATTCTGAGGTGTTGCAACATGGTGCTGGATAAGTGGGAGGAACACTTTTGTGCTTTGTATTCGGGGAGCTCCAATGATCCATGGAAGGGTCCCTGTGGTCCTCCACATCAACACATAGTGAGCCCCAAAGTAGATCTTATATATATTCAAAGGAGTGGAGACTTTCTGGATGGCTTTCGGAGAGGAAGGTGTGGCACATGGTTCTACATCTCTTTTCTCACTGGAAGACACGCTGGCAGCTATAGACAGCTTGAAACCCCTAAAAGTTCCCGGCCCGGATGGAATTCCTGGAGACTTATACAAGTCTGAACCACGAGTGTGGGCTGGGCACATAAACATTTTATCAAATGCAATAGCAAGTGGGGGCAAAATGCCGGACACCTGGAAAGGGGCTGAAATCATCCTGTGTGTAAAAAAGGTGATGCGGGCAGCCCCGCTAACTACCGCCCTATTAGCCTGCGGGACAACCTCCAAAAGATATTTGCAAGGCAGGTAATTGCTAAGTTGGGCAAACAGTGAAGAGGTTTTTAATTCCCTGCAGGCAGGATTCCGTCCAAAGACAAGTACCATCCATCAGGTATTTAGGTTTGCAGCATTGTACTGGAAGCAGGTTCTCCTTCAACGTCAGAGGTTAAATCTAGCCTTTGTTGATCTAAGTGCTGCCTTTGATTTAATTCCACGTGACAATCTATGGGAAGCCCCAAGGAAGATGGGAGCACCTAGCAGTTTGGTCGATATTCTAATCAGATTACATAGTGGGAATTATGCCCAGGTCTGATGGGGGGGCATGGAGAAGTGACATCCTGAATTCCAATCTGCTGGGGGGTACGCCAAGGATGCGTGTTGGCCCCTACACTCTTTTCTTTATATATGAACAATATCACTGGATACCTTGAGCAGTGCACAAATGATTCTCCCACCATAAATGGAGGGAAAATTCCTATCCTTTTGTTCACTGATGATTAATTGCTAATTTCCAAGTCCCCACTAGGAATGCTAAACCTGGTGTCAAAATTTGGGTCTTTCTGTAGAGATAGGGGGCTGGAGATAAATTGCTCTAAGACCAAGTGGAACCCCATAGTCAGAACGAGGAACATAAAAATGGGTGATTGCATTCTTGAAAGGTGTCGGAGTTTGACTATTTGGGAATTACTATATCTCCAAAACTAAAATGGGATCCACAAGTAGCAAACAGCTCCCTAACATTTTCACATAGATCCAGTGCTATCCTTCATTTTTTCAGAGCTACAGAAACCTGCTCTATTGCGCCTGCCTTTGAGGCATATCGAGCTGAAGCCCTGAAAGCAATAACTTATGGTGCAAATTCTGAGGGTATGCTAACACTCACAGGCTAGAGGTAGCTGAAAACAATTTCATTAGGACGGTAGCGGCTGTACTAACTAATACCCTGCTTACCCCCCTGAGATACGATATGGGTATTAATAGGGTGATTGACCAAATACAGCTATAAACCCCTGCTCTACTGGGTACGGGTCTGGTCTACCCCTGATCTGGCCACATATAGTTTATGCCTAGGCCACTTGGTAAAGCTTGACACAGCCCGGAAAATTCCATGGCTGAGCTTCGTTCATGCTTGGTATAAAAAGCTGAAGCTCAAGGTATTTTGGACCGGCCAGATCTAATCCGCAGAGAAGACAGACACGTATTCAAGGCAGCTTACTGGCAGTATATCAGGGAGTGTCAGCAGACCAGGGTTAACCAGGTCTGCCTTACGGAACTATGTCTGGAGCTTAAAATCATGCCTAAATATGAAGATTTTTGGGATTATGTTATCCCCCGAGGGCTAAATGTTTGTATCTGCATTTTAGGTATTGTTGCTTGCCGGAGAATGCCTTTTGTAGCTCTTGGCGAGGAGATAGGACATCTGTTTTATGCCCTCTTTGTAAATCAGTGCCTGAAACGGTTAGTCATATTACCATCGTCTGCCCAGGGCACAGAGCCTCTAGGCGGCAGTGGCTTAGGCCAGTATATCTAGCCCTAGGGTTTGGGGATTACCGAGTGGCGTTGCACCTGTTTTTGACAAGAACAGAAAAGACCATAGTCTACCCAGTGAGCTGTATTCTCCAGGGAGTATGGATTAGAAGAAATAAGATTCTGGCTCGGGAGGGGGTTGGGGGAGAAAATTTACAGTAAGCCCCAGGAGGAAAGTAAAGTATGGACTTACTTAGGCTCGATGATTGCATTGAGCACCTAATATGGACCGACAGCCGGATAGCCTCTAAGAATCGACACAGAGGCTAAAGCTTTGGTGAGCACTGGCCTCTTTGGGTCATCTTCTGACAATCATGGATTGTAATATGATATCTTCTAGGAATGGGTGTATTATTTTTCAACCAAGACTGCTAGTCATTTTGAATTGTACACGCACTTTGTTGTTGATGGTTTATATTTTTAGCTGAGTGTTTTTAGACTCTGGTTTAATTTTTTTAAAAATTATTTTGACAGATGGTGGAAATGTAATGCATATTATTTTATTGTGCTATTATGGATTTGCAATCCAAAACAAATAAACAAAGTTGAATACTTAGCACCGACACAAGTAGAGCAGTGGGTTTTGGTAGGGTGAAACATTTGATGGCCCTATGGACTAGCCGCTCCAAATGTATACTAAGAAATTATTTAAATGACAGGGGGATTGTAAATTCACTGGTTAACTCCACCAATTGTTTGTAATGTACCAATTTGACCTCCTTATTAAGAAGAAACTCAATTTAGGTAGCACTTGTTCTTTTTGGCTTTTATAGTGTTTATTGTCAGGTATACTCCCTCCCCATATATTAATAACAGAACGTATGTAATACCCTATTATTGGTAACCTATGCTAATGCAAGGTTATTCCACAGCAAGTTACCTTCAGTGCTCGTGTCTACTGTTCTTTTGTAGTCACAATACCAATGACAAAGTCTTGACTGCAATGAGATTTTTCTTATGCTGTATTTTTATTCTTAACTTGATTTTAAGTATTTGTGTGTGTATCACTTATCTGTGTTGTACTTTTATGATCCTATTGATGGAAATAAACTTTATTATGGACCACCAGCATGTGATTCTAGAACATAAAGCCTATCTCCTGTGCAGCCCATTTCACCCTTGTTTACTTATTGCTGCCTGCCAGTGAGATACAATGCCCCTTGTTGCTCGGTCTTCGGGTCCCTCTTCCTTGCTTCTAGAATGGCTCACATTTACTCTGCACCAGTGCTTATGCTGCAGCCCGATGACAATGCAACTCCTCATGGCCACTGCCTCCAGGATCTGGAAAAAGCACAGCTTTACATCCTCTGAAGTCTTGGCACAACTTCACCACCAATGAGGCTGCACCACCTGGGGTAATGGGGAGGGGGTGACAACAAAGTTCCCCCCCTCTACCAACTCCTCCAGAAAATCTCCATGACCACTACCATTTTGTTCCCACTACACCCTTCATAATTGCCTTGTCAGGCCTGGAGGAGACTGTGGCAACCAGCCCAAACCAAACTGATGTTGCTAAACATTGTAGGCTTTTTTATCTCAGTTGAGACCTCTCTTTAATGCGCTTCATGGGATGCAGCAGGATGTCGGGTCACAGGGCAGGACATTCAGCAGAAAGTATACCCCCATCGTAGTTCCCCTCTTTAAATCCTCATTCCTTTACACGTTCTTTCACCTGAAGGCTACTCTTGGCTCTTTCTACTACCTCAAGTTACTATTTCTACAACCTCCTCTTTACCATGGAGCTAGGAACAAAATCCTTGTAACAATACTTCCAGCATCATCTGAAAAGCCAAACTTTCAGACTCCTCCTAATTCTCTAGTCGCTCCTCGCTGGATGTGATCTTTCGTAGGTTCAAGCCATAAGTTACTCCAGATAGCCTCACTATATTTTTTTTGCTTCTGTACTTGGTTTAACTCCTTCTCACTCTCTAACTTCTTTTTCGCCCAACAAATCTAAATCAACAGAACATATTAATATTTTATGTATATGTTACTATTTAAAATTATTCTACTTTGTGCTGCAATTTTTTGTTAGACATGAGTAGAATTTTCTCAGTTCATGTCTTACCTTTAAACCATATTTAAACAGCTCAGTTACGAGGTTACTTTGCTCAACACCCAGTTTCAGTTTTTGAAGCATGAAGAGCCTACATACATTTCTAAACGAATAAGGCTATGTTGAACTGTTAGATGAATAAATGGTGTAAGTGCTCCTGGGCCTTTTCCGCTCCCAAAAGATTCTCCCTAATGTTGTCAGTCTTCAGCTGGCCCTTAGGTCAACAGAGCTGAGCAGAACAAATAAGGCTGTTCCTACCTACCCTGCCCTGGTTATTTAAAACAGTATTAAACAATAATTTTGACTCCAAAATAACATATGAGCAAACTATCCTAGTAAAATATTGTGACTACAAAAAAATTGAAGTTAAATATAAAATATTTTAGAATGTTAAAATAATAACAATGCTTTCTGATTTTGTTTACAATATTATCATTATTTATTAAAATTATTTTCTGTAATATATTATGTTTTGATTCCTCTATTACTTCCAGGTTATTTTGGTTTATTTAATTACTTTTTTTATTTTAAAAGAAATATTAATGACTATTATTTATTTTTTAAACTTTTGTAAATTATTTTCAAGTTATTATAACCATTTTGTTAGTTGTCTTATTGATTTATGTGTTTTATGAGGAATTAGAATAGTGTCTGTTGTATAATAATGACTCATTTAGTAACTTGAAATGATTGTTTACAATAATAATACAGTTGTATAATGTATAAATTAAGAGAAATGTAGATTATGTAACATAAATATTGTAAAGGGTATTTTTATGGTTTAGATATATTGTTAGCCAGTATTTTTTAAAATAAATATTAAATTGTATAAAATGTTAGGATTTTTTTTAACAGTTGTAAATGTTAAATTTAAATGAAGTTTTTGAAGAAACATATAGGGGCACATTTACTAAACTTTCATGCAACGCAGGTTAGCAGACAAAGTTGTTGCACTGAATTGCATGAAAGGGAGAGAGCAGAAATGCTCCATATTTACAAAGATATGGAGCATTTCTTCTCTCTCCTTGGGCTGGCGCACTGTGTGCAACCTAGATCCAGCCAGCAAGGGTGCCTGCATTATAGGCAGGATTGCTTCTATGCAGGAAGGGATTTCTTCCTTCACAAAAACAGTCCTCAGAGGCATTTTCATCTTTCTATGTGTGCTGCAGAATGCGGCAACTGGGAAAAGAGGAAATATGAAGGTGAAATATACATATTTCTCCTTGCTACACCTCACTTGGGAAGGTGTAGCATTTTGGCGCATTCCCAACTTTACAAGTCTTTGTAAATCTAGGAATGTCCCAAAATCCATGGGTGAATACATGAAAATGCTCATGTCTCACCCATGGAATGCATCCAAAGTTGAAATGTAATTTAACACAGCGTAAGCAGCTGGCTTGGTTTGCATTCCTTTACAAAGTCACAGAAGGCCATGCAAATCAAGCCTTGTGTGGCTTTGAAAATGTTACTGAAGCCTTTGCATTGTCCTTGTGTCGCATTGCATGACAAAAGGACTAGACAAATGATTCATGGATATGACCTGTATTTCATACATAATACTTACATTTTATATTATGGGTTCTTTATTAATTTCATTTACCTTCTATGATTGTGGATCAGCAGTTTGAATATTAAATTTGAGTCCATAAATGTATGCACTTCCTTCAATGTTTGTGTACTGGAGTTAGAATACTAAATATGACCCCCGACTAATAACTGTACATTTTCCTCAATGGTTGTTCGACTGGAATTAGAATAAATAATCTGTCCCCCCCAAAAAAACATATACACTTTTCCCAGTGTTTGGTGCATTTGAATTAGAATAGTAGATCTGGCCCACAACTCTATAAATGCGCACTTTTCACAATGCCTGTTAGATTGGATGTAAAATAATAAATCTAACTCACCCTACCACCCAAACATATTCACTTTTGCCAGTGTTTGTGGGCTGGAGGTAGGAAAGTAAAATGAAACCCCACAAAATATATGCAGTTTTCCCAGTGTTTGTTGGAATGGCGATAGATTAGTTAACATACCGCCTGTACCTTTCACTAAATGTATATACTTTTTCCATTGTTTGCACTGTAGTTAGAATGGTAAACCTGATTCCTCCAAATACATGCCCTTTTTCCAGAGTTTGACGGGCCTGGAGTTGGAAAGGTAAATCTGAACTCCCCACCCCGAGTACATGCACTTGTTTGTTTGGAGTTAGAATAGTTGATATGACTCGGCCTCTAAACATCTGCAATTTGATTTAGTCCACCACTGCAGGTTGAACCAGCTGCATACTATGACCCCTTTGTGACATTCATCAATGACTATTACATTTGGTATGATCATTGGAAACACTATAAAGGGATCTGCAGATCTATTCAAAGCTACCAGCTTACTGAAAACCATAAAATGCTTGTTCTCTCACACTTCTTCATCCATCAAGCTGGTTAGTGCTGTGTCCCATTGCACAATAACCACACCTTGGTGTTTCGCATACTCAACATTGAAACATTTCCCATGTGGAATCAAATCAAGGACAATACCCTTGCAACCACACACCCTTCATGGTGTAGCATGCCACCTGTGCAGGCAATCACTTTAGCACCCCGCATAGGGGCAGTGCGAGATACGTAACTGTTACATTATAACAGTACAATGCAATCCACCTTTTAGTCTCAAACATTCCTGGCGTTCCTACTTTACAGCACACTCACCTTCTAAAACTCTCATGCTTTGTTTGTGGTACTGTTGGTAGTAGTGTCCTTTGTTTGACTATGCTTTTGATTAAATGTTTTATGGTTAATGCTTGTCAGTAAAATGTTCAATGGACAAACCGGTTTAAATTATTTAGTGACACAGGTTAATCTTTTACTGCCTATCTTAATATAGTACTGTCTAGAGAATTATTATTGTTTCTTTTCCAGCAGCGAGCTGAGCCCAACTCAATATGTCACAGATTAAATGACAGTACTTGAAGGCCTGAAATAACTATATAAATACCTGAACCTGATTTCCCTATTACAGTCTTTTTGAGACATTGCTACTTCACTGATAGGTCTTGCTTTTTGTTGAGTGATGATATTGTGTATGTGACTGGGTGGATGAATGAATGCAATAATTAGTCAACATTTAGAAGAGGAAATGCCTGACTGAGAACATAGATGGATCAGTGAGAGACTGAATAAATAGAAGAGATTGATATATGAGTTCATAGCTGAATAAATGAGTGGGTGAACGGCTAGGTGGTGTCATGAATTAAAGAATATGTTGGTGCATGCAAGGCTGTATGTCTGGACAGACAAATGTGTAAGATGATGATAGGGTGATAGTAAAAATCTCTTTTAAGAGTGAGAAGAAAGTTTGCTACTAAAGTGTGGCCATACACTTTATTGCAAGAATCAGCATTACACAGCAGTGGAAGGCACCATGCTAGGTTTATCCAAAGGATGCCAACAATAACCATGGCCTAGTAAATAGACACAAAGAGGGCTCATGGGTCTTTACACTCTGAAGCATCTAACATTAGATAGCTAGTTGCTTTCACAATAACAAGGGCTAAGGTGGACGGTTGCCTGGATCCAGTCATAAAAACCCATATAGTCCTGCTAAACATGGGATGGTTGTCCTTCTGAACCCTGCTTCTTCACCTGGAGCAATGAAGCTCAATAGCAACAGAGAAGGCAAGACATGTTCATGATCCAGTACAGCCTGGGTGGTGTTTAGTGTTGGATTTCCCCATTGATTTTGCTGCGAGGTGAGAGTACATTGAGTCACACTCGAATATGGCCATCTTAAGCGCAGTCAAATTTCAAATTCACTTCAGCCTAAGGAAACAGTTTGCCACCCTAGTTCTAGAGAGCAAAGAAAAATTAGAACACAGATACCAATACAGACTTCTATACTTGTTATAAAAAATAGGCAAAGCTGATGCACAGTCCACACATCAGGAATGATGATCACCATAATGGAGATTGGCACCCAAAATGCTTCTGGCTCTTTTCGAATGGCAGACCTGTATGTCTTGGTGAGGAGCATGAGAATTTTGACTGGCAGGAAGAGAAGGAGGAGGAGACAGGAGAGGATATTTAAGGTGAGGATCCCCCTGTTTGAACAGACCAAGGAGGAGATAAATGAGAAGTACAGGCTCAGCAGTGAGGTAATCCTGAAATCAATTGGTGAGTTACAACCTTAGCTACAGACCCCAACACTGAAAAGCAATGCAATCCCACCACATGTGCAAGTGTTGTGTTATCTACACATTTTAGCTTCCGGCAGTTAACAGGGAGTCTTAGCAGTGGCAGGGGAAGTTTCTGGACATCATGGTTTGGAAAGTTAACCAATGCATACCTTTTCCAAATATGACCCAATATTTGTAACAGACCAAATTAATGTTTTAAGTGGTAGTACAGTTCAGCAATGTAATTGGCTGTGGTGATGGCACTTATTTTGCCACAAGTCCACTGTTAGGAATGGGGTCTCTGGTTGGCAGTCAGTTTGCATTCTGTCCAAGCAGGGACCCTCACTCTATTCAGGGCAATGGAGATACACACTTAGATAACCCCTGCATACCCCCTTGGTAACGTGGCACAAGCAGTCAGGCGTATCTCAGAAGCAATGTGTAAAGTATTAGTATCAACACACACAGTAATACAGTGGAAATACTACAAAATGGACACCACACCAGTTTAGAATATAGGTAATAATTATCTAAATCAAACAAGACCAAAACAACAAATATCCAACATACACAAGTCAAGATATGAATTTTCAAAAGAATAAGTATCTAACTTCATAGAAAACAATGGAAAAGTTGATTTTACACAAAGTACCTGCTTTGCGTAAAAAATAAAGCCGCACACATGAGCGTGCATCAAAAAAGTCAGTGATGCGTTGATGTCTTGCTCGCAAGTGACGCCGTGCATTGTTTCTTTTCCGGTCGGCTAGGCAATACATAATTTTTCTCCCTTGCAAGAGAGCGATGCGTCAGTTTCCAGACAGGGCACCTCAGATCCACGCTGATTCACGATGACTTTGACGCCCAGGGATGATGCGTGTGAAATCCAGTTACACAGTGTTTGAAAACCATGCTGTGTGGGATTTGCGTCGTTATCAGCAGCTGCAAGCGGGTGTTGCATCATTTCTCCAACCATGATGCGCCGATCTCCCATCCACGATGCAGGGGGAGCGTCGATTTCAGCTGTGAAGCGGGTGGCACATTGTTTATCAGCCGCATTGCAGGTGGTGCGTCAAAAAAATCCTGCACGGCATTCTGTGTGTGGATTTCAGTCCTTGTTCTGCCAACTTCACCTTTCAAAGGTACAGGGACTGGATAGTGAACCAGTTTGCAGGGCAGGATTCTCAGCAGAGAGTCCAGGTGCTGGCAGAGGAAGTATTTGATGGCCCTGAGACTTCGAAACAGGAGGCAAGCTCAGTTCAAGCCCTTGGAGATTTTTCACAACCAAGAATGCACAACAAAGTCAAGTCTTTGCCCCTTCTCACAGGCAGAAGCAGCAACTACAGGATAGCCCAACAAAGCACAGTCACAGGCAGGGGCAGCACTTCTCCTCAGCTCTTTAGCTCTTCTCCTTGGCAGAGGTTCCTCTTGATTCCAGAAGTGGGTCCACTACTTATACCCCTTTCTGTCTTTGAAGTGGGCAATCTTCAAAGGAAAGTCTCTGTTGTTCACAAGATCCTGCCTTGCCCAGGCCAGCTTCAGTTGCAGGCAGCGTCATGGGGTATGGCAGCTTTATCAGTCTGGGCATCGTCCGGTGTTGGTGCATTTGGTTTTTCTTGGTTTTCAACCAGCTTTCACTTCCAAGGGCCCAGAAACTGAAATAGGCATTGCATGGCTAGTTAGGGTCCACAGCTAGTGAACCCAGAGGCTGAAAGGTGAAGTCTTTGCTGTCCCTGAGACTTCTTAGCCGGAGGCAAGCTCAATCCAAGCCCTTAGATAAACTTCCCAAGCAGGATACAAAGCAAAGTCCAGTCCTCTCTAAGGCAGAAGCAACAACTGCAGGCCAACCCGGCAAAGCACACACATCCAAGGGGCAACACTTCTCCTCCAGCTCTTTAGCTCTTCTCTTTGGCAGATGTTCCTGTTGCTACAGAAGTGTTCTAAATGTCTGGGGTTTTGGGCCCACTACTTATGCCCATTTCTGCCCTTAAAGTAGGCAAAGTTCAAAGGAAAGTCTTTGTTGTTGACAAGATCCTGCCTTGTCCAGACCTAGCCCCAGACAAACACCAGGGGTTGGAGACTGCATTGTGTGAGGACAGGCACAGCTCATTCAGGTGTATGTGACTACTCATCCCTCCACTCTAGCTCACATGGCTCATCAGGATATGGATGCTATACCCCAGCTTTCTTTTTGTCACTGTCTAGAGGAGATTCACAAACAGCCCAACTATCACTCTGACACAGACAGGTAATCCACAAACAGGCAGAGTCACAGAATGGTTAAAGCAAGAAAATGTCTACTTTATAAAAGTGTCATTTTCAAAGTAACAATCTAAAAACCAACCTCACTAAAAGATGTAGCTTTAAATTGTGAGTTCAGAGACACCAAATGACAAATTGCAATCTGCTCCCAAAGGGAACCTACACTTTAAGAATATTTAAAAGCAGCCTCCATGTTAACCTATGAGAGAGAGAGGCCTTGCAGCAGTGAAAATCGAATCTGGCAGTATTTCACTGTTAGGACATGTAAAACATATAAGTACATGTCCCACCTTTAACATACACTGCACTCTGCCCATGGGGCTTCCTAGAGCCTTCCTTAGGGGTGAATTACATGTATAAAAATGGAAGGTTCAGGCAGGTCGAATTGGCAGTTCAAAACTGCACACACAGACACTGCAGTGGCAGGTCTGAGCCATGTTTACAGGGCTACTAATGTGGGTGGCACAACCAGTGCTGCAGGCCCACTAGTAGCATTTGATTTACAGGCCCCCCTCTAGTGAACTTTACTAGGGACTTACTAGTAAATCAAATATGCTAATCATGGATAATCCAATTATACATACACTTTACACAGGAGCACTTGCACGTAAGCACTGGTCAGCAGTGGTAAAGTGCCCAGAGTACCAAAAACAGCAAAAACAGAGTCCAGCACACAGTCAAAACATGGAAAGCAGAGGCAAAAAAGACAGGGGAGACCATGCCAAGAATGCCAGGTCTAACATCTACCCTCAGCAAATTAATTTATCTATAGAAATAGGAAAAGGAAAAGTTCACACTCATTCAATGTACAAGTAGTGTATAATGCCTCATGCATCACAACAGACCTTGTGGCCAGATTCAGGCATATGTTTTGTGTCCTTGGATATTGACACCATACTTGACTCCAAGAACGAGAAGTAAAAGGCAGTTCAAGGGGACATATAAGACAACAGTCAGTCATTGAATGTACCTTTGGCATATTGTAGTCCAGAATCCAATGCCCCTAGAAAACCAGTGGAGCTCTGCTCTACAGTCCTAAGACAAATGGAAGGATGTGCACAACATCAGTAAAGAGATTGAATCTGACTCAGATGAGGAATGACAACCAAATAGACATCATGCATGATGGCAATGCCTCATGCATAACTGAAAGATCACCTTTCATTCAGGTTGTTACAATGTATCTCTCCTTAATCAACTGTATTCATAGAGGTTGTGCTATTATGTCAACAAAGCAACAAATTATGAAGAAAAAACAAGATAAAGTAGTCTCATTACACTGGATTCACGTTTTCTGGCCTCCAGGGTTGGCTGCATTCTCTGCAAGACTGGCCTATGGAAGAGGGGACATGTCAGATCCTGATGTGTTTTGGTGTGTATGCCTCGTACAGTATCCTTCTTGCACAGATGCTGCACTGATGATAGAGCTGTCTTCATTCTCACGTGGTGACAAAATGTTGGTGACAGAAAGGTTGTGTGCCTGCATGTTTTTAAGAGCTGTGATTACTTGTACTAGCCCACTGTATGAGCCTGGCCCTCCATGTAGTATGCAAAGCTAGGCACACTGTACAGGGTGTCCAGGCAACCACATGTTGGTTTACAGAGGTAAAAACTAAATATTCTAATGCTCTAATTTTTAAGGTAGCGTGGTTGAGCAGTTAGGCCAATCTTGGAGAAGTGCAAAGCATTTGTTGTACTCACAGCATCAATCTTGCAACTCACACACTCAAAGGAATAACTTGAGATCAATTTATAAAAATACTTCAGATTTGTACATACATTTTAAGACCAAGGTCATCAAAATTGATTAAGCACTTTTCGAGATATGATTTTTTGGAATTTTAATAAAAAAAGTCTTTTTTGCGCATAATTAAGCACCATAGGAATAAATGGGTGGGTCAGTTTTAAAAATACATTTAAAATCACACACTGGGTTTACCAAGCTCTTCTTTTGCAGGTTGGTGGAGGTCATCAGTGGGCACGCTGTGCCAGCTGTAGAAGTTTGGGTGGCTCTTGGTTCCAGCTGTAGCAGTGGGAAAATGTCCCTGGAGCTGGTGCAGGGCTACTGCGGATGACCACTTGGAAAAGCATTGCACAAGTAAGTTTAAAGATGAATCCTGGGGGTCCCCTTGGAGGGTCGAGGTCACAAGGAGTGGGGGACCCTTAGAACTCAGCTGGATCTTCGGTGCAGGGCACAGGGCGCACAGAGCAAGTTGATGAGCCAGGGGCTGCAGGCAAGGATGGCCTCAGAAGCAGGAGGCAGGTTAGTTCGAGGGTCGATTGCAGGACAACAGGGGCCCACTGGTGGGAGGTCCAGGTTGATCCTGAAGTTCCTGGACTAGGACTTCCTCCTGGGTCCTTTTGCAGCCCTAGTTTGGGCTATTTATCTAGGTGTCCAATGTTGTTGACCAATATCTAGGGTATTGGCATGGTTTGGCCGAGAGAGGGCACATTGCCACAAAACGTGGCACACTGTCAGGGTTTGTCCTTGCAGTCATTGGGGTGAAGTTTGGTCCAGCTGCAGCATCCGGCGACAAGCAGCAATTGTCGGGTCCTGGGTGCAGCAGGCATGGTTTGGCGCCTTTTCTTTGTGCAGTCAGGTCCAAATTTCTTGTGCCTTGGATCTTCTTGGTGCTGGTCTTCTTCTGTTCATTGAATCAAATTTTTTGGTCTATTGATGCCCACTAAATACTGTATTTAATTGGCCTTTTAGGGGGAACCTGGTAGTGACCAATGGGGAATCTACCTTAGGTGGCTACACTCACTAAGTGACTACTTCCTGTGGGCAGACATCACTTCCCTACACCTGATTGGCTATTTTCATTCCATCTAAAAGCTGGGGTTGGCAATAGGGACAGCCATCTGTTAGCAGCAGGCCCGGAGTTTGAGTTTCAAAGGCGGTAAGCACTTTGAAGTTTGCCAACAGGTCAGTGCACATTTCTGACACCTCCACCCAGGAAGAGGCCCTCATGCCAGGGGTTCAGATTTGTGTCTGGAGGTGGCAGGCTGGATGTGACTGGCTAGCAACCATGCCAGGGAAGTTAGCTTTTGCAGGGGGCACCTCTAAGGTGACCCCTGGGTATATTTAATAATACATTCAGTACTGGTACCGGTTTGGATGTATAATTCTGTATTGTTTGATACCAAACAACCCAGGGTTCAGAGTGGCCATTATGTAGTTGTGAAACTCATACTGACCAGTATCCAGCAAATGTATTTAAAATGGCTGCTCTGTTCACTCACTATGTACCAGGTTTAGCAAGGACACAGTGGGGGCATATTGCTCATGCAGCTATGCCATCACATACAATATAGAACACCCTGCCTTAGGACTGGAAGGCCTGCCAGAGGGGTGACATCTAGATTGCATGCAGTGTGTAGTGGACAGGGCACACAGGCAGTGTGCCAGGTAGAGTTTGCATTTTAGGATTGCACAAGGACACTCAGCCTGCAATGACAGTGCTGGATGTATCAGGATGCATGGCCCTAGAGGGTGGCACAATCAGTGTTGCTGCTCTCATGGGCCTACTCTTAGTACCCCATGCCCTGGGTACCTAAGTACCATTTATTAGGGACTTACATTGGCAACTAAAGGTGTTGCTGGTTCCCTTTGCAATTTGTAGGGAAAGAACACTGGCACTGGGAACCTGGTTAGCAGGACCCCAGTGCACTCCAGTCCAAGTTGCATCCACAAACAAGGGAAAAAGTGAGTGGGGGTACTTCAACAAAGTACCAGTTTCCCACACCCACATACAACATCCTGAAAGCAGTGCCCCATGTCATTTTGTATAGTGACATTTCTCCATGCAAGAATGGTCGTGGCTACTGCCAATCATTTTATTGATCGAGTGAGGGCAGACATTGCTTCTTCTCCATGCCAACATTCCAACAGTCTTGTCCTTTCTGCAATTATAGCATTGATCTTGACATACTTTGCAGAGAACTATTAAATGTCTTAATTTGTTTGGTTTGCAGGTGCTGTACTGTGATGATAGATTTCTCCAGACCACCAAACAAAAAGAGAACCATCTGCCATGTTATCTGACACGTCCATGTGGACTGTTGCTGCTTCGACTCTACGGGGTCTGTGTGTCCTCCTCACAGATGTAGTTGTATTCCTTATTGCCTTTCCAAGTCTATTAGTGGTGCAACGGTTGTTCTACTAGTATGTGGAGTTGCGGTAATGGGTATAGGAGTTGCAATTGTGCTTTTCTACATTTCCACGTGGCCGTAGCTTCTTCAGCCTCCATTGTTTCTGACACATCTTGGGTGTGATCTGTGGAAATGTATGTATATATTTAGTGTAAATAAATGATTAATGATTGTTCACAATATTGTTGAAACTGATTCATGGGGTTGTGACATGTATATAATGTAGAGATGTGTGTAGTGTAGTCATCAGTACACAGAACAGCGTGTGACCTTGATGTACAACTCCCATGATGTATTGCCAAGGGACAGCAAACATCTAAATGAAGTTTTTATTTTGCTGAGATGTTGTCCTTGAGTAATTACAAACAATATGTTATGTTCAGTAATTAACTGACTTAACTAGGTAAATAAAGAATGTACCCTGTCTGGAACCTATGGGATTGGAGGTGTCAATCACTGGCATTCCCACCACAATGTCTGGTTCCCATGTCCCCTTGATCAGTGATTTAATTGGAGTGGGAGTGGGGTGCTTGGATGGTCCACCACCTGTGCCACCACCGTCAGCCATCCCACTGGCCACCTTCTCTTTGGTGTGGGATTTTAAGTCATACCAGCATTTCTTGATCTCTGGTAAGGTCCTCTGGGTGACACCAAGGGAGTTCACATTCTCCAGGATGCTGTTCCATATTTTGCTCGTCTGGCCCTAGGGAACAGTGAATGATGCCTTCCCAAAGAACTGGTCGGTATGTGCCACATATTCTTTGGTTAACTCCTTTTCTAAGAATTTGACTTTGCGGTTCCTGCTGCCAGAATCTTTGTCCCCATCATCCTTGGACTTGGTATAATTCAGGAATAGGTATTCCATTACCAGTGGTAAGACAGGTGCACCCCCTTGCTTCCAACACCTTCCTAGGCTTCTGGGTTGTGGCCACACCCTGTATTTCTTTACTTCCGGGTCTGACATCATCAGTCAGCATCCAAAATGTAATTTTTCCAAATTGAGATTTCCTATTAGGAAATCACAAATTTGGGGATTTCCAAAATTGTGATTTTCTAATTTTTTATAAATCGCTATTAGTGGAATACATTCTGATATACATCTCATTTTGTGATTCCCTAACAGCGATTTCTACAAATTCGCTATTTGGAAATCACAAAGCCTTACTTTCATTCAAATGGCCCAATATGTTTAATGGTGTTGTGAGTTCTGTAAGATGGCACTAGCCATACAGGAAGGGAATGGAAGAGAAGGGAAGAGTGGATCGAGGGCAGGGTAGGTTAGGCATAGGGTGTGGTAGGTTGAAATTAGAAACATCATCCTTATCTCTTCCAGTCCCACCCTTTCTCTGCAAGTACACTCTGATTTTCTTTTTTTCTTCTTAGGTGGTTTGAAGCTTGAAACATGAGAAAAAATCTCACCGATGTGTATGTGAATAATTCAACTCATGCTGTTCCAAGTAAATTCTTCAGAGCATTTCAAACAGGAAGCTTTCAAGGTTCCAGACCATGAATGTGGCTAAACAAAAACATCTGCTTTAAGATGAAATTTCAAACATATGAAAATGAATGTTCAGGTTAGTAGAAGAATAATATATTTCAGAAAATTGAAAGTCAGAGTATTCACAGATACATCTTTACAAAACACTTTGACTGATGACCTGTGAAACATTACTTTGTATTTTGATGTATTTCTGTTAATTTGCAAGGTGTTAAATATATAATGTATAAAAAAAACGAGTGACAGTGTGGCATTAAACTTGTTATGAGCAATCCATTTCGAAACTACATTTCGGAGCTACGTGAAAATTGCTGCACCTTAAAAGACATCAACTGTGCCTCAGAATAATTAGTAGATGTCGTGCTGGTTGTCCAATATCAGACCTTTTGAATATGGATTTTTCTTCCATAATGAACTCCTGTCAATATATTTTCATCTGCTAAATGGCACTTTATTTTCCTATGCCTCCAGTGCACGTCTTCGTCAGGACTCTGCTTTCTTATAACCTCGTGGCTCAGCAGAGATGGAAGAAACTATTGGCAGCCACATTAGGGATAACAGGAAATTACGACGATATGACAGATTTGTGCCAAATTCATTGGCTACACTTTCTACAAGTAGATTATCAACACACACCCTGCCTGCATGGCCTGGAATCAAACACAATAACCATTTTCCTGCCTGACTGCTGACACTAGCTTCCTCAATTGTTGCCAGGCCTGATTAACCCCACAGTTACATTTTTCGAAGAGATTGCTGCACAGTTTGGCCCTGATTTATACGTTTTGGTGCAAAACTGCACTAATGCAGTTTTGCACCAAAACGTTTAGCACCGACTTGCACCATTTCTGTGCACCAGCCGGGTACCATATTTATGGAATGGTGCAAGCTGGTGCAAAGGGTAGGCTAGCGTAAAAAAAATGATGTTAGTTGGGTGGGGCAGGCGGTATGGAAGAAGGGGGTTTTGCAGCAAAAAATGACGTTAGGCAGGTTAGAGTAAAATAAAAATGACTCTAACCAGTCTAGCATTATTTTCTGATGCAAAACCATCAATACCACATGACCCCTGTCTTAGAAAAGACAGGAGTCCTGCCCACTACCCCAATGGCCAGCACAGGGGATCAGGGTCCCCTGGGCATGGCCATTGCACCCATTGCCATGTAGGGGAGCCCATTTCAGGGCCCCCAATGGCACTTAAAAAAAAAAAAAAAACTACTTACCTGTACTTACCTATACTTACCTGGGATGGGGTCCCCTTCCTCCGCTGTCCCTCTGGTGTGGGTGTCCCTGGGGCCTGGGAGGACACCTGGGGGCTTATTCCATGGTGTTCCACCATAGATTTATGCCCACAGGTCCCCTAACGCCTGCCCTGACCCAGGCGTTAAAAAATGGGGCAAAGCACGCTTTGCACCATTTTTTGGCTCCTCCTTCCCCCAGTGCATGATTTTTACATGGGAGGATAAATAAGGCGCTAGGGCCTTAGAGTAATTTTTTGCCCGGGAACACCTACCTGCATCTCATTGATGTAAGCATTTACTTTACAAGTAGTACCACTTTCCTAGGGACATACTAGTAAATGTAATGTGCCAATTGGGTGTAAGTGAATTTTACTATGTTAAAAGGAGAGAGCACAATAACTTTAGCTCTGGTTAGCAGTGGTAGGGTGAGCAGAGTCCTACAGCCAACAAAAATGTATTCAGAAAACAAGCGGGGTAAAGGCAAAAAGTTTGGAGGGGACCCTTCAGACAGGGTCCAGTTCAACTAAAGAGAAAGTCAGAGTTCATGCTAAAGATCAAGAAACTGAAGAAACCAAAATGGGAATCAAAAAAACCAATGCAAGGGTAGCCCTTAATTTAAAAAAGAATGAGTGCCACTGCCCAAAGCACTGCTAAGAAGTCCACGGCCAGCACTACAATGTAATCACACCACACACCAAGGTGAAGAATTCTTGCATCCACCTCTTTAATCCACTGCCAGACACTCCCTGCCTGCTATCTCACTGTTGTGGGTTCCTGCTTTTTTCCTTTGTGATGTTTTTTTCCATCTTTCTCTTCCTCCTTCTTTCCTCTTTGTGTGTTTTCCTTCTTCTGTCCTCGTTTTGCTGAATTCATTTTTGTTGGCTTTGGGACTGTTCAGACTTTACCGTTGCTAATCAGTCCGAAAATGCATGTGCTCTCTCCTTAAAACATGGTAAGATTGATCCATACTCAATTGGCACATTTAATTGACTTGTAAGTCCCTAATAAAGTGGCACTCCATGTCCCCATGGCCTGTGAACTGAATGCTACTAGTAAGCCTGCAGCACTGATTGTACCACCCACTTACCTAGCCTTTAAAGATGTCTCAGGTCTGCCATTCTAGAGCCTTTGTGTAAAGTTTAATTCCCATTTCCACTTGGAAAATCAAGCCTTTTGCCAGGCCGAAACCTTCTATTTTAATACATATAAGTCAACCCTTAGGGTAGACACTAAATAGCCCAAAAGGAAGGTGTAAGTATTTTAAAGGTAGGACACATACTTTTATTTTTTACATGTTCATGAAGTGAAAAACTCTTTTTCATTACCGCAAAACCTATCTCTCTTTCTTTGGAGAACATTGATTTTACCTTATTATATTTTATATGCATAATTTCTAAATGGGAAGAGATAACTCGTTCACGTTTGGTGTGTCTGGAATCACAATTTCAAATTCTAACTTATGGTGGTCAGATTTTAAATTGCAATTCTTAATATGCCACTTTTAGAAACTTGATATTTTCTTCCCTTAGCCAATTACTGCCTGCAGCCTGTCTGTGGCCACATGACTGGGTATAGTTGGCAGTTGGGCTCTCTGTATTCCTCCTAGACAGCACGGGGGCTTAGGTCCTACTTGATTTGCCATCTGAAGTTGGATGGGAAGGAGGAGTTGGACACAGCGTCCCTTGCACCTCAATAGGCTGTCTCCTGTCCACACATAAAGGGCCTAACAACTTTGTATTGTCACTCCAGCCAGCTTGGAGGCAGGGCAGAGAAGGCAGGGATGTCCTTGCACTTCAAAGCCACTGTCTAGAAGTTTCTCCCACCTTCCAGAGTCAGGGCACCAGGGTACAAATACTGGACTTCAGACACCAGCCCTTCAGTAAACTTCTGGACCTGTGGATACTCTGGCAGGAAGAAGGACTGCTGTGCTGCTGAAGGCCTTCTACTCTGCTGGAAAGCACTCAGTTGGACTACTGCTTTGCTGTGCTGACCTCCTGCCTGCTGCCCTCTTGCCTGGGTGAGAAGGACTGGACCTGCACTTCCTGAGCACAGAATCCAAAGTGACTTCAAGGGCTAGTTGGTGGGCATCCTGTTCGGAAGCCTCAGGAATATAACAGGCTTCCAATTACCTTGCGCTGCACCTGGACTCTATGAGTCTATCCTGTCAAGCAGTACCACCACCCCTGTCCTGGACCCTTGTAAGTGGGCCTGAGGTGCTTGTCAGCAGAATCATACATCTTCTCTGCTGAGCTGTGCATCCCTGAGCAGAACCAATGTATTTCCACAAATGAGTGGTGCATCCCCAAGCAGAACTGATGCGTCACTGCTGCTGCGTGAATTGGGACATCGCAAAGACCTGCATCCCCCACTGCTGTACTTGGAACAAACACATAGCCCCGGTGGCATGGCGCATGCACAGTCCAGGTCCCTCATCTCTCATCAACAGCAGCCTTGATGCCGATGCTGGACTCCATATCGCAGCCTCGCAGCTCCTTAGAATTAATGCATCGCCAGCTGCGCCCAATCCTTAATGCCTGACTTTGCATCCCAAGCCCCGTCGAAGTGATCCTCGATGATGATGCAAAAGGATCTTGCACCACAGCCTCTCCACATCTCAGAACCAATGCATTTCTTCAGCGGGGCACCTGCAACAGGGATCCACACAACACTCCACAACCAAGATTCAGGGTACTCTCCTTAGCTGCCCTAATTGGGTCCCTTTAGCCAGCCCGTGCTCCATCGTGGTCAGCCTGAACTTGTGACCTTGTCCTGGTCCACCACAAACAGATATCCAAAGTAGCGCTTTTTGATGCTATTTTCTCTAAAACCTTACCTTTAAAATTCAATACCTGGTTCTACTGATTGGATTTTTGTCACTTTGGTCTTGTTTTATTTATTAAAAATTACTCCATTTTCCTAAATCTGTTGTGTGCTCCTTTTGTGGTGTGTTTTCTCTTTGTTACTGTTTTACTGTTACAATGTTGCACAAACACTTTACACATTGCGTCTAAGTTAAGCCTGAATGCTCTGTACCGAGCTACCAGGGGTTGCGCACATGTTAAATTGGGGTTTTCTTGTGCCTTGCACTGACAAGGATTGTGATTGCTGCTTGACCAGCTCTCACCCTAGTCAACCAACAACCCAATTTCTTACAGTCCCCAAAAATGAGTTCCGGTGGCCCCCACTGGCAACCACTGGCTCAAATTAAGCACTGGGTGAGGAATGCATAAAAGGAAGACAGACTGAAGAGAAAGCAAGGGAGCCTAAACAAGACAGAAGGTTGTCAAGCACCTTCCTAAAGGAAGTAGACTGCTTATAAAGCTCTGCTACCAGTCACAACCTGGAAGTCCCTCCCATTGACCTCCGCCAGTTGTGATCCTTATGTCCCAGCCACCAAAGACTTGCCCTCCATAACTTTTGTGGCTTTTCCATCCATAGTCTATGCCAACCAGTCCTAGAGGAGAATCCCTGAGTCTTCTAACTTTAATTTTCATGACGCCATCTACCTACATTTAGTTTTCCTGATAAGACATACCTGTGCCTTGACTACATCAAATTGCCAACTGGACTTTTTGAAGCTGTCAAGGTTATATCTGAAGGGAGGCTCAAGCAAAATCCAGCATCATGATTGCCTTGACGGTTAAGACACTGACCCACAAAATGAATCTTCACATTCCATTCTTCTCAACAGATGTCTCAATGTCATGTAACTGGTCATTCCACACTTTAAAGTGAACCTGCAACCCCAAGACAGACTGAGCATTGGCAATTGCAAGAACTTGTAACCTGATTCAACACTACCTCCTTTTATCATCTAAAGCTAGACATGCAGTAACCAAGATGTTCAAGGAGGTTTTTCTGATTTGTTCTTGGATACTCGTTCCACTACTTTTGGCTTCATTTTATAGACATATACACCTTTCTCCTTTGCCAGTTTCAAACCTACTGACCATTCTACATCATTCAAATATGTATCTTTTTTTAAACATTCATATTTTTTAACTGAACTTTGATGTGGATGCTGATTTCGTTTTTTTTACTTTTAAACTATATTGCGGTTACTAGTGATCTTAGACAAAACACCATATGCATTTTCTCAGGTGATTTCCTTGTGGCTCTTTTATAGCTAACAAAGATCAGCCAATGAATATTTAGTAAAACCTTTAAACCTGTGTGGACTGTGTGGTGGGGTATTGTCCAATACACATGTCTTTCACACTGACTTTAAGCTTTCAGCAATTTCACCTAACTTTAGAAAGCTAGCCAAATATGTACATTCTATATTTAGATGTGGTATTAGCTCCCTCATCACACATTGCAAAAATAGATAGGCTATTTAAAATGCTGCTGATTTATCACCATAAAGGGAGTCCCTGACTTGATTGTATCTTGTGTGACGTGAATATATGTATTTGATATTTTTAAATTGCAAACCTAGACAAAAGGCAGAGGAGGCAATTGTTTTAGCAAATGGATTGTTTAAATAATGCAATAAGTCGATAATATTGTGAAAATGTAACTCATTCTTGAATCATGTTCATATACTACTATGTAGTACAATGTTAATCACTATGTTTATAACCAAGAATGTACTAATGTTTTATCATCAAATATGGATGCTGTTTATAGTATTTTGGAGCTTCATGTGGCATTGAATATACTTGAACATTTTTATGGCTCAAGGAGGCCCTGAAGCGAGAAAGCCCAGGGTAGCACATTTACACATTTTCTAGAAGCGCAACCTCACTTTTGAACAAGCCAAATGGAAGTAGGATTTAGGAGAAAATTCAAGTTGTTGTATATATGAATGTTGTATATATGAATTATATCTTCTCAAGGATGTCCAGCACATCATCATGGAGAAGATTGTATTACCTGCTGATTGGATACATGTTTGCTGAGAGTAACAACTTTTTGTCACTTGAATAATTTCTGTTGCCTTGTAGTGACAGAAACCATATACATACTGGTCTAACTTTCTATGTATTTTAGTTTTACGCTCTAACTGACTGTATTCCAGCAAGAATAAAGTGCTGTGCTTAGTAACGGGAAACATTTGCTGAAATTTAGCAGTGTTGCACACCAACAAGCTTCGACTCTTCATCCTTTTGTAATGGTAAAATATAATTGGGCTTCCACCTGATGACAGCATCTGATTCTCTGCAGGCACTCTTGAGAACAAAAAGATATGGAAAAGTCATGGAGAATGAGTGTAAATCCCTCTGGCTTTTATAATTTTGCAACAAAGGCAGTAATGAAATGGTTAATGAGCCTACCCACACACAATTGTATCAGTCCTAATGAACATCATTGTCCTGTACTAGTGGCGGCTCATAGCCTTGATAAAGTAATGAGAGGGTACACAAGCGAGAAGTGGTAACAACAGTGGGGGGAGGTGGCACCTACCAATAACATATTAATTAGTTATAAATTTAAAAAAAAAAATTTACCTTCCCTATATGGCATTGTCGACCCACACAAAAATCTTTTCTTAGGTGTAGACCTAGTGATGACAACTTGAGATGCAAAGTTGTTCAAGGTTATCCAAGTCCTCATAAAATAAAGTATATCTCAAGCAACTTGTTCCTTCCTAGTCACAGACGTCTTGCTTTTGTAACCACCCCAGCATAATATTTATAATCTTAAACAAATGTTAGCGTTTTGTGCACTTTATATTTTTGTATATTATTAACAATGGTCAGAGCGTGGACTTACTCTCAAATTTACATATATGCACTGACATGGTGCTATTGCATTTTAAACAAATTTACTATGTCTTGTTAAAGTGCCTTGTTGTGCCGTATGTTAACTAGCCTCAATTCAGACTTTAACCCCATCTTGTTCAAAATAGATGTATCCTTCTGCATATTCATTGTTCATCATTTCTGCAGCTCAGAGGCAAGAAGAGTTATATCTATTTATTTCCATTGATGTTGTTCTTGCTGTTCTTGAACAAAACTTTCCAACATTGACACAGTAATGTTGCACTTTTTGAAGGCCCTTCTACTAGCTCACTGTTCTGTGTTCATTCACAATAGTTGCTATAGTTCTTGTAACCCCCTCTGGGGGTGAGCCAAAGACTTTCCCAATGCTACTAAGGAAGCTGTTCATGTCCTTATTGATTTTGCCACTTATGTGGATTTTTTTCAGATTTTTGCACTTTTTTCTTTGTTGTTCTATTTGCTGAGAGGCTTCATGGTAATAACCCTATGCATCAGCATTACTGATTTCTGTACTGCACCTTTTGAAGTTTTATAGTAACCCTTTTAAAATGTCTATTCATGCCCTAGAATTCAATTATTGAATCTGTCTCTACTTAATTGATTGTATTTTGACCTGCTTTAAGGTGCCTTATCTCAGGGACACATTGCCTCATGAAACTGAGGTTTACCACATTCTCCGATACATCCACCTGTGGGAATGCTGTTGAAGTAATAGTTCGGGGTGTAAAATCTCAGGGGTTCCCAACACCAACAAAAATATTGTAGTTACAGTAGACACATATACTTCCAAGGAAGCCAGAAACACCTGGGTGGAAGGTAAATTGAGATTGTGTTATTTGTTGTAATAAAGACATCAATTATGACTTGATTCCTCTTTGAGGATGCCCTAGTAATATAACAAAGTATCCACACAAGGCACGTACTTGCCTGCCACGAGCTATATAAAGTATTCAGTTTAGACTAAGTCATGCACAAGTACAAATAGAAGCAATAAGATACCTATAAGATACTGCTTTCTGTCTTGAATGCTGGCAGAAGATGTACTGAATGTGTTTTCTCAATTTATCGCAAGGAAACCGACTTTCAGTATAAAGGCTGTTGTTCCTCCACCTACAGTCTTGGTGTGCACTGTACCTCTGTAAATATAGTAACTTTTCTGTCACAAATGTCTATACTCATGTTAATATTTACCCTCCTATTGTGTTGAAAAGTGGATTACTGGTAAGGGCAGGTAAGTACCTACACTTAGCAATAGGCCACTAACCCCCACAAGGTCCAGATAGGTCTCAATAAATTAACCCCAGCTCAACCTTTGGTACCTTGGCAATGAACAACAAGGCTTAACTTAGGAGGCAAAGTGTGTAAAGCATTCAAATATCACAAAACAGTAATAAAATGAAACACAGGTAACAGTTTAAGAAACGAATTTATAAAAATAGTAAATACTTTTATCTTTAATTTGACACCATAACAAATAAAATAGGATATAGGGAACAGGAGATAATCATTTTTTATGAATAAGGCTATCTGGTCGCACCTCGACTGAGGCAAAGTCAAAATTTGAGGCTGACCACGATGGAGCCCTGCTTGGCAACAGCAAGCGGGAGACCTCGGTCAATGTATGTAGTTTGTTCGGGGTGTATGGGATGGGCATATGTGTATAACACAGTGTCATATGCCAATACTCTATAGCCACTTGCAGTGATATAGGAGCGTTGCAAGGGGCTGGCATGCCAGGACACAGCAACCTATTAAGCTGCCCATTTTGCCCCTGAGTGGGCATGAAGCCCATTCCATGTAAGTTATTTCCTGCTAGTCAATAGGTCATCCAGCTCATCTGGCCAGCCACACAGTACGCCTTGAGATCTGGGGGCTCCCATGCGGTCTTCCAGCATTGGTAACTGCAATTTTGGCAAACTGACCCTGCAACACCCCACCCCTCATGTCAACTCAGGCAGTAGGGTGTTCAATGTGCAGAACACCAAGGCTGGGACCACCACCGGAAGATTAGCAAAATAGTAAAGGAGTCTACGAAGGAGGACCTTCTTTTCCAGTGCCAGTCCACCAGCTACAGAAAGGGGCAGTGTAGTCCAAAAAACGAATTTGTGGCCTGAGGGAGTTGATTGCCCGTGTGAGATTCCCTTCTAACACGTCTCACGGGTCACGGTATATGTGGATTCCTAAGTAACAGAATGTATGTGTCACCACTGGAATCATGGTGCCCCCAAACTGCAAAGTTTCCCGTTCCAGGTCTGTCAGGAACATGAAAGCACAGGATTTATCATCATTGACCAGAAGGCCGGAACTCAGTCTTTCAGCTATGCTGGACAGACCCTTAAATTACAGTACCATATCATCATCATAGAGTGAAGTAGCCTGGGTCACGCCTTTGACTGGAATACCCGATTGAGTCCTTTGAACATAGGTTCTGTGGTCTATTACTCTCAATCGTCCTAGGCCCTCTGCATGTGTTATTCTTGCCTCCTGTAGTAGTAATGGGTCTGCCTCCTCCTGACCACTGTCTGTTCTATGTGGGTCATTCTATGTTCTACCTTCCTGAGAGTTGCTAGTGCTTCATGTCGGGCGCCCACCAATGTGCTGAATGACCACTTTGAAAGCTTCCCAATCTGTAGTAGCGATATAATTGTTCCCGTATTTTCAACAAAATAATTGTCTATGGTTTTTGCAAGCGATTCTCTAAAGGGAACGTCTTCTAGGTAAGTGGGCGCTGCAGTCTCCAGGTGGGTATGGGTGTTGGTATTTTGCCCCATTGCAGTGTCAACTCTAGGGGGTTATGATTGGAGAACGTCTTTGTGAGGTAGGTAATGTGCATTACATCAGACAGTAGTTGTGGGGAGCACACAAATCTATCAATACACGTATGCAGCATGTGTGGGTAAGAGTAGAAAGAGTACTCCTGGAGCCCTATATTTTGGGCCGGCAGGCATCTACTAGTGACCAACCCGACATCCACTGTTGAAAGGATGCAGCTTGCCGTATTGCCACTTCACCAGGTAGAGGAGGATGGGAGAGGTCCAGGGAAACATCCAGTAGGGTGTTAAGGTCACCCCCCAAAACCTGTGGATGTTGCTCCGAATTGGCAAGGACTTTCTTTAAGTGTGCCCAGTAGGCCTCCTGCTTTGTGTTAGGTGCATACAAACAGCCCAGTATAATGGGTTCCGTATGCAGTATGCTCTTGACAAGAACATATCTGCCCTGCCTGTCCATGCACGTCTCTTGTGCTGTGAAGGTCACTCCCGCCCAGAACCAGATTGCAACTTCTCTGGAATAAGCAGAATAAGATGTGTAGAAGAGTTGGCCCCTCCACCTCTTTTGTAGTTTTTGCACCTCAGATGTCAGGAGATGCGTTTACTGTAAATAAACTATCTGAAAACAAAGCACAACCAGGGCACTCCGAATAATAAGTCCACGATGAAGAAAGTTGCAGAATTCTCTATTCCTTTGTATTGAGAAAGATCCAATCAATGCTCAGAGAAAATCATATCCTCATGTTTGAGAGAAATCACATCAATGATCAGAAACAGCCAACACATGTTTCGTCCACACAGACTTTTTCAAGGCAAAAGGATGATTGACGACAACGGTGTCCAGAGATGTCCCTTAATGCATAGGGAAGTAACGGTCCTTGAAGATATAAGGATTGTAAGGGTTGAAGGCATACGAAAAAATACGGGATGGCACGTGTACGGGCCCTGATAAGCCCACACCTGACCTCTCAAAGGTCCGAGAGTGAGGGAGAACAGGCAGACGCTGAGCATTGATTGGATCTTTCTCAATACAAAGGAATAAAGAATTCTGCAACTTTCTTCATCGTGGACTTATTATTCAGAGTGCCCTGGTTGTGCTTTGTTTTCACTTTGTATTTACAGCATGTGACATAGGTGGCATTTCCAAATCCCTCCTGTGTTCTGTGCATCTCGATACTCATGGTGGTTGGGTATCTATACCAGGTTGGCACCCTCCCCAGGAATCTACATTCTATATATGAACTTTGTTGCTCTTCGTTTCAGATGTGCGACTTTCTAGCATCAACCACTGTGTAGTAACTTTGACTATAAATAAACTATCTGTGCATATCTCCTATGTAAATGGGCTAGTTTTCAATTCCTCTTGTGCAAAGTGCCCAACCCTCTCAGATTCCAGGTCAGGATGTCATAGGAAGCTGTACCCGATGCCATAGTGTGACATATGGTGGCGATACAGTGTGATATACCTCTTGCCCAGCCCATTGCGTATGTAATCTAGTAGTGGAATCTGCAACTTGCATTAAACATATAGCAGCCCAATTCTCAGGCCAGCACTGTGTTGTCATTCAACCAAACTGTGTATACAACCTTGGCATTTTATATAACAAACAACTTGTGCCTACACTTATTTGGGGGTCGCAAGCCATCGGTTATGTAAGGTGCCCTCACTCTACAGCAGGTCTGCTGCTACAGAGCCATGGGGAGGCTACTCGGAATCAGGGCCCCAAACCAATCTACATGCAGTGGTCTTGCCCGTACAACCAAATAGAGTGGGAACAGTGCAACATTAGGAATGGCAAATAACCTTTAATAGCAACACAGCAGTAATTAATTTCCCTCCTACATTGTAATAATGGAGAACATACATCTGTACATAGTGTGTAATAGTTGTAGCCAGCCCGGTATGGGTAGATCTGCTCTGCCTGGTTTTATGTCACGTTCAGCCAAGAAGTTAGAGATCATTAGCTGTTTGGGGAGTAATAGATGGGAAGAGGGCCATGCTACCCATTGAGTCAGATTCAGAACCGCTGTCTTGTGATGATCTGGAGATATTCAGATTGGTATTAATTTGGAATTGGGAAGCTGAATTGAGCACCTCAAGGCAGCCTAACAGTGCCTGCTGCAGAGAGGGTGTGGTCTCAAAGGTTATACCTGAAATAGTAGCCTGGTAACGACAGCACCATCTCCTCCAAGGCTTGGAGAGATCCTGGATCATATGCAGTGGCTTACAGAGATTCGGGACGTTTTGGTCCAGCCACTCGCGCCCTGCTTCTGGAGAGTCAAAGAAAATGGCCCACTTGTCATGTGAGATTCTGAGCTTGGCAGGGAAGAGCAAAGAGTATGATGAACCAGCAACTCTCAGATCACGTTTTATTGCTTGGAATGAAGAGCGCTTCTGCTCAACCAACATTGTGTAGTTTGGGAACAATGAAATCTTTGAATTGTTTACTGGAATGGGGGAATTCCCCCAGGCCTACTCTGAGCAGTACATCATGGTACTTGCAGTTGAGGATTTTTGCCACTATAGGTCTGGGAGGCGCTCCTGGGTTAGGTTTTTTAGTGGGAACCTGGTGGACTCTCTCGACCACAAATATATCCAAGATTCCCCCTGGTGCCACTGCCATCTGGAGCCAGTTTTCTATGTATTGTGTCAGCATTTGGCCCTTTGTTCCCTCTGGTAGGCCTAAAATCCGAATATTGTTTTTGTGACCTTCAGTGTCTTCCACTAGAACCTGAAGTAGTTCGATTTCATGCATTAGCTTAGTGATCTGCATGGCATGGTCTTCTTTAGCAGGTCCCAAGATAGAGATAGTGGCTTTGTTTGACTTGACTCTAACCACCAGTTTGCGGTGTTTATCTTTAAGTAATGATAAATCAGTGGTAATCACTCCCTTCCACTGCTCGATGGTAAGTCGCTACTCCCCTATTTCCTGTAGAATAAGGTCTAACTAGTAGGAGGAAGCATAAGACACCAAGATATAGGTAAAAGAGCCCTCAAAGGGTAGGGAGTAGGAGCACGCCCGGGAGTTCAGGGCTCCGGTTTTGGATTTAGTTCTCCCGATGACGGTAACCAGTCAGGCCTGTTCACCTCTCAATATCCAATGCTAGGGGGTGGTTATGCTTGTAGTGGAAAGGTTCTTCCAGACACTCCCCAACATAACACACTGTCTATGATACTAAGATTCTGCCTCCACAGTTCAGTTCTCGCTGCTCCATCACTGCGCCCAGCAACAGAGAACCTCAGGCCATATATAAATGGGAGGCTGCTGTTCCCATGTGCCACACTGCGGACCAAACCTCCTTATTGAGTCCAGTTATGCACTGGAGAGGAGAATGACCAGGTGGTACCCCTGGGCAACCACAGGGCCACCAGTGGGAGATTAAGGGAGGCTTAAGGAGAGGTTTAGGAAGGGTCATGGACCCATCCTTAAAAAAGTAAGCTCTTTATCTCATACCCGGCACTTCTACATTTACCACCAAAAAGGACGTAAAACAGTGTAAATGTACTCCAGCTCAGACCTAGAAAAAGTCTTCAACAACAACATATGGCCAACCACTGGTACTGCTACACCCCCTCATAGAAAATAATGGAGGAATAAACTTAAAATAGAATTCCAATTTAAAAATAAATGCATTTATTTCTAATTCCTAAAAATATGAATGTTAGATGTAAATGAAATAATATTATTTTATTATAAAAATTTAACTTTTTTAAAATAATTCATTTGCATTTATTTTATACACAACACTTTGTAATTTTTAACAAATAAATACAAACTTTTATATATATATCACGCCTGTAAGATGACTGGAACCTGCAGCAGCTGCCTAACCTAGTGGATTGCTTTGATTTCAGAAACTCAAATTGTGAGAAGAATCTTACTTTTCATTTTTCTATCCAGACAATTCCAAATAGATTTTCAGTCTTAACAGATCACCAAGTATTTTTTTTGTAGCGTGAGGATGGGAAACGAAAGGAAGTGAAAGACCGAATGGAAGGTAGGTAATTTATTAATTTTGGAAAATTATGGGAGATATTTCAAAGTACCTATTTGAACTGCCTGAAAAACCCTCCGATTGTTTTCACAAATTCTTTTTAAAATGTTGTTGAATGAATCATCTCCTTATGATTGATATTCAGAGGTATCAACCCCTTCCTGTCCTGATTGGAAGGGTCCCAGTTAGTTAATATATGCTGAACAATAAATTTCATGTGCAGGCAAGCCCGTTGGGGTTACTAATGTTGTTGGAGGTATACATCCCTGTACACTTATGAAATCCATTCATTCATTCAAACCCTTTATTTTGGCACATTGGCCATAAAAAGGACATAAAAACAATAAAATAACATAAGACACACTGAATAAATAGAATAAAACGAAAGCTGTATACGCATGGATTTAAAAAGCTTTTAAACACTAGTACAGCAAAGACTATTGTGATAAAATTGTGTTAAATCAAAAGAAAAATAATTAAAATATATATAAGAATAATCAGGTTCTAAAGCGACTAAAAATATATTGTATATAAATATACAAAGGGTACTCATTATATCTTGCAGATCGGGGCAGCAGCATTTTCTTGATTCTCATGGGAGGCAGGTATCTTAGCCCTAGTTCTCCACAAGGCCCTGAGAAATCGAGTAAGCACATAAATCAATGGCTTGCTCAAATCTAATTTTAACATCCTTAATGCCACTTTATTCTCTCTAATACTCCAGTTCCGACAGAGCGGGAATATCCAACAGGATCTACTGACCCTATAGGCCAGCCAAAAGAACAATACATGCTCTGGGGTTTCTTCAGAGACTCTACAGGCCCGGCACTGCGGGTTAACCAATCTCAGGTTTTTGGCCCAGTCTGCAGTAAACGAATGGAGGGGTAGAGTCCCCTAGAGAAATAACGCAAATAAGCACCTAGCTTAGAGTGGTGGGGGGGAGGCTCTATCTCATCCAAGAAACCTGCTTTAAGATAGGAATCATTGACTGTGAGAAAAGCATCACTCATGTACATTGGCTGGCCTGTGAATGTATAAAGGAGTCTCAATACTACCAGTAGGATGTTTTTATATTGGACGTGGGTAATGACTTGATCCAGGGTATGTTACAGTAGCCGACAAGGCTATGAATTTCTTGAAGACCTTCACAATATAGATGGAGTGCTGGGACAGCCCAGATCCTCCTTCAGTAAAGGATTGGACATAGCCCGGCTTTGTCCAAAATCGCTCTCACCCCAATATCTAGTATGAGGGACATTAAGGGGTGCTAGTAGAGACATTAACTAATAATTGCATGAATCAATTGTCCACTAAATCTAAGGTGGACGCGTCTAGATGCCCCCTCAGTTCTGCTCCATAAGTAGCCGTCCCCAGGGCTTGATGATGTTAAACCTGCAGGGGAGGCTCTACAGTTTGTTATGGGAAGTTATGTGTTATCTTGATAATGCCTCCCACAACTTGCTCAAGTTTTAACCTGCTTTGAATAATGTTGGTCTGCCACCCTAAATGTTCATATAGAGCAGAGGTCTTCAATCTGGGGGTCGCGACCCCCAGGGGGTCCGTGGAGTCCTGGAAAGGGGGTCGCGCATTCCCCCAGCCGATCCTCAAAATGCCTCAGCTGAACTTTGAGTCTCCTGTGCTGTGAAAGCCGCACAGACAGCTATGGAGGCCTTCCCAGGGCGGCTGCTTCCTGAATAAAATGCAAATGTAAAGGGTGCATGGGAGCAGCTTTAAATGATCGAATCACTCAAAGCTTTGCGACGACAAATATGTATTCTTTTTGAGGGTAGTGCAAAGAGTTAACAACTGCGCTGTGAAGAGCGTGCTTTTAATTGTCATTGTATTTCCACAGTGCTTACTTCTCCTGGAGGTGTTGAAGGGACAGCTATTAAAAAAAATGTATTGCATATGCTCTGATATTACTTATATCTACATTTTGGAACCACAGTTTTAGCTTAAACCTTTTTGTAGTGGCCTATCTTATAATGTGTGTAATACAACTATAACATAATGCCTTACATATTCACAGTGCTTTCTGACACAGGCTGTGACCTCGTGACACAAAAAATACAGAAGTCACTATTCTCAACTGCACTAACCAAGATTTAGTTCTGTCACTCTCTGGTTACACCCAGACCTCTGCAGTGCATTAACTAATAGAGGTTTCATAATGCACTACAGTTCATTTACCAATGAGTAACAACTTTCTTTTATTTATTTTTCATTTAAGCTGGCTGGTATTTTATATGTAGGTACCTGACAGTGAAAGACCTAAAAAAAATGTAGAGAATATTTTGGGTTTGTTTATGAGAGGCTTGCGCTGCTGGAGCATCACTTTTTTTGACGCTCCAGTGGCGCAAGCCTCTCAATCATACCTATGAGGTGACGCAAAGCCTCCCTGAGTGGCTTTGAATGCCAGTGTAGATATGGAGAAAGGCAAAGCAGCGCAAGCTGCTGCATTGCCTTACTTTGCGTCGAGGAGACGTTCCATGGGAGTAGTGGTGGGTGTTCCCATGCAACACGCATGGATTTTGACGCTGCCCCAGATTTACAAAATCACGTAAACTGGAGCAGTGCCAAAACCTTACGCCTCCCCAGAGCAGGCATAATGAGGAGAAATGTTTTCATTTCTCCTTGTTTTTTCCTGTTTCCATGTGTGTTGCTATCTGCCGCACATATAGAAAGAGGTACAATGCCTCTCTGGATTGTTTTTGTGCCGGAAGGTGTCCCTTCCTGCACAAATACTATCCTGCCTATATTGGCGCTAGGCAACAATTGTGCGCCAGCACATGGGGAAAGGACAGAAATGCACTGTATTTCATAAATACGGTGCATTCCTGCCCTTTTGGATTGGCATGGGGCAGTGTAGCAAGAAGACTTGTGGCACTGTCATATGCCAAATCCTCATAAATGAGTACCTTTGTTTTTAGCCACATCCTTGACCACTCCCCCACACTCACTGACCTTTGGTTTGCTAAACACTGTTTAATATTATTTAATCACAGTAAAAATGATTTGCTGTGGGAAAGGGGGACGTTTATTATTGTTGTTGATGATGAGGAATATCAGGTTCTAGACATTTTTATCAGAAGGGGGTCCTTACACCTAAAAATTTTTAAGAGGGGGTCCCGGCACCAAAAAGTTTGAAGGCCTCTGATATAGAGTAATACCCAGGCAAGTAAAGGTATGCACTCTCTCAAATTGAATCCCTGATAGTGTCGGGTTAGCCTTGGACGAGTGGCCCGGATTTAGTGTCATACACTTGGTCTTCCCCACGTTAATTTCTAGGCCCCCCTCTATACAGAATTTTTCAAAGCAATCCAGGAGTTTTTGGAGGCCCAAAGGAGACTTAAAGAGAAGGAGGGTATCATAGGCGAACATGAGGGCTGGTATCCTCATGTTCGCCAACTTTGGGGTGTCACTATCACTCTGTTCCAAGACATCAATGAGACCATTAATGTAGAGTGAAAATAACATGAGGGAAAGTACACACCCCTTCCTGACCCCTCTACTTACAGGAAACAGGTCTGTCAGCTCACAATCCAGTCCGCACCTGATATGTGCAAAGTTCTTATTGTGCAGCCTCACAATAATATCTCAAAGCTAACTGGGTACCCCCATTTCTTGCAGAACGTGCCATAGGGATGGCCTGGGTACTAAATCAAAAGTGGAATGGAGGTCCAAAACACGACATACAGGCGGCCCACACCTCCCCGAGGTGACTTCTTTCCACTATAACATCTTGAACCTAAATACTTGATCCTGATCAATCATGCTTGTGGCCTCCCAAAAACCCACCTGCAATGGGGATAAAATATCCTTTTCTACCAACCATTCCTGCAGTCTACCAAGTATAATTATACAAAAGAGCTTTTGTGAACTGTCAAGAAGACTCATAGGTCTAAACTTGGCTAGTTATTTACCAACTATTCAATCCCAATGCTTTATTTGGTACCATGCCCTTGATAGCTGCAGATACTTCCTGGGCTGAAATTTCACAAACGCAAAAGGCAGGCCCAGAAGCAAAGATGCTATTCTTGGTGCCCTCTGTACATGCTACCACCTCCCTTGTAATCAATAATGATTGCCCAAAGCCCCCTGTCTTGCTGTGTCACTAGTTGCAGCTATCAGTACTTCCGGGTGCACATATAGGCTTGAAAAATTGACAAACCAATCACTAGCTGACATATTAGTTTCGATTGGTCGAAGCCCTTCCCTGCCTCCAAAAGATATCAAATTCCAAAAGGCGTGATAGTCTTTCTGCTTGGTGGCTACTAACAGACTCTTCCACCTCAACCACTTCCACTCCTGTTTTGCTATATAAAGAGCCTTTTTTGGGTGCTTCTTGCACCTTCCATTAATGTTCTATCTTTAGTTGTTATATCTGCAACCAAACTAGTCTTGTCTTCTCTACAAAATTTGTTATTCCAGGTCACTGCACACCTCATTTAAAATATTTCGCCCAGCCTCAACCCAGAAAAGGTTTCTCATTTTATCAAACATTCCATTAGGGATCTCTGTAATTTGCTTCAACTGTCCATCGGGATCTCCTGCCAAGGAAGAAGACACCATCCCCTCCATGCTATCTGCCACTAACTCATAAATCTGGCTAATGGCCTCCTGTGAGTTCTCCATACTGCTCCATTTAATTCTATGTCTATTGCTGGTCACTCCTAATCTGTTATGTACCGACTGTCCTATATTGTCATAATGGCCTTTAATATTTAAGTTAGACTTGAGTGCCAGAGCATTATGATCACTATCCTGTCATTGTAAAACTATCATATCCTCAAGATATGGGCATAACCTAATATCCAGCAAGATATAATTAATGAGGCTAGTGGCATTAGCGCGGTTAAAAGTATGCAATCTCGCCTTATCGAACCTGGTTATGCCGTTACAGGCTCGAAGGCCTTGATTTAGGATAAATGCATTCATTTTATCTGGAGTAGGTGTCTGTTTCTTTATGGGGGAATCTTGAAGGCAGGAAATCGACATAAATATCCTCATCTGTCGTTAAGGACTGGAACTCTGTGCTTGAAGGTTCAAATTGGCATTTACAATCTCCCCCCACAAATTCCCTACCTTTAGTAGGCAGTGTGGCTAAATCCTCTTCTCGATGCCTATCCTTGCTGGGAATCTGTGTTAAGATAGTCTGAAGTGTAGCCATTCTGTATTTCAGTAGGAGAATCTTCCTTAAATTGGTCCAATACTGTGCTCCGATAAACAGGCAGCCTTGTGCAGTGTATAGCATAGTTTTTTCTCAATTCAGAAAAAAGTCTTAAAATATTTTGCAAACCAGCTGCATCTGTTGCTGTGCCTTGAATGAGTACAAATTAACCAATCATCCCAATACAGAAATTTCTAAAGCCACTGAAACTCCATAAAGACTACTACTGGAGATGATACATCTATGAAAGCACTTAAATAAGCCAACAGGTCTAAAGGAGAACCTCAAAGTGATAATGTTCTTCTCCTACTGCAAATCATAGGTACTTCTGGGACAAAGGATGAATTGGTACATAAAAATAGACATCTTGTAGGTTCCTTTTGGTTGGCAATTCTCACTGTGCTACCAACCGAAAGATCGCTTATAGGGATATCATTTTGAAAGTCATTATATGAGGTACCAGTAGATTCTTTTCAGATCTAGAATGAGCCTTTGCACCAGAAGGTGCTCTTGTCACAAACAAAATCAAATACATTTGTGCACCCTCTTCCATGTGGCGACCTTTTGCAATAACATTGTTGTACTCTCTATAGAAGGTCTTCTCCTTTGAGCTCTCTTTTAAGGAATGGTTTGAAAGTGAAGTTTGCCTGAACCAGGTTTTTAGAGGGATATAAATGAATTCTAGCAGGTAGCCTTCCGATAAATCCTCAAAGTTTTTTGGTCTTGCATATGTCTATTTCATCTTCCCCCACTGCTACGATATTGGAGTCAGGATAGTCACACTGTAGATTGGTGTGGTAGAGCAGCGGGGGGAGTTGTAATGTGTCTCCTTGGGGAACCCACATACCACACCCTACCTTAAAAGTCTGTCTCTGGTGTACCCACAGGAACAATCTGGTTCTCTGAGATTGACCCCTCAAAAGATGTAATACTGTCTTTTGTCATTATTTATAAAGTGGGGAGACTGACTCAGCTCATTCTCCCTTTGGCCTCCCTCACTGGCTGTGGCATGACGTCAAATGCAAAGGCAACAAGGTGGATTGGCAGAAAACTGTGCAGTGCAGCTACAAAACAAGTGTAGTAAGTACAATAAAAAAATATTCTCTTACTAGTTTCTGAGTCGCCTTCAAGAAGCAGGAAAAAAATTGGTTGAGTCAGAGCATAACGGAAGGTTAATGGGTTGAGAGTGAAGAGTAATGTTGTTAAAGACAGAAGAAAAAATATGAAGGTATTTCTGGTAACTGCATGAAAAAGATGAATAGCCTGTTTCGAGGGTGGGACAATCTTAAGGATTGTGATGAAGATGGCAGGGAGGAAATGACCAATGATTACCAGGGAAAAATTGAACACGCCCCTCAGTTTCCACAGTTGCAGATGCTTCTCAGTGACTTATGTGACTAATCATCAGTCTGCACAGATGCCCTATTTTGTGGTTAATGCAAATGCTTGTGTTCAGATAGTGCAAGTTTAAAAAAGTTGTTCTAAATCGAGAATTTGAGGACAAAACGTCTTCCTCTTTCTCTTTACTTTCGTAACTGTAGAGAGCCATACTTCATTGCCCCGCGAGGTCGCAGGAGTGAGTTTTCGCCCGAGTGATTAAATAAACGTCAGGGCTGATGACCCAGCAGTCTTGTGGCTACCACAGCAGTGTCGTGTGGTTGTGTGTTCGGGGACCCGACCCCACAGTGGTGACGAGGCGGGATCCGCACCAATACAAAAAATAATAATAATAATAATAAACTCACACACCTGACTTCAGCAGCACCGCGCAATGCGCTAAGGCAGAAACCACCGTCTGCACAGTGCATTGGCTCATGTGGCAGGACAACGGCGACAGTTGGGGCCAGCGTCGGCTTGGTATCAGCTCTGCTGGAATCGCGCTCGCCATGGCAGGGCGATTCCACCTTAGCAGCAGGCCCGGTCGAGGCTGCAAGCAACACGGCTGCTATACTCGGAGGCCCTAAATGCGAGGACCCCGAAGGCAGCCACTACGGTGCCTGCAAGTACAGGAAGAAGCAGTCAAAACCCATAAAGCAGCGAGGAACAACCTAATCACCGTGGCAACACGCACCCATCAGCGTGTGCACCAGATGAGAGGCCTTCTCCCTCAAAGACACACCAGGCACTCTTCACGTGGGATGCATTTCCAACACAGGGCTGGTTAGAAACTGAGTCTACAGATTATCACAGAGACATGTGATAGACTTTGGGGGGTGTGAGAGGTTTGACCCGGCTGGGTGTGCAGCAGGTGCAGCACTAGAGACAGCACAAAAGGAGACGCATCTACAGATTAAAAGAAAGAGAACAGTGATATATATATGATGAGTGATACAGACCAACAGTCCGCACCTGCTCTGGCAGGAGCCCATTAGTTGGTGGCTGCACTGCCCCCCTTCAGCCAGCTAGCAGACCCTGCCACGGCAGTGCCTAGGTGGCAACTCTGGCTAGGTCGCCTAGAGAACTACTCCTGTGCAACAAGAGAGAAGGATGGCACAGTCCACAGATCGCTAATGCTGCATATAGGAGGCAATGAGCTTCACGAGTTGTTTGACTCTTTACCCGACACGGGGAACGGAGCAGATTTTGATGCCGTCGTGGCGGCACTGAACAAACACTTTGACCCCCAACTGAATTCCGATTACGAAAGGTTTAAACTGCGCCAAGCTCAGCAAACAGAGATGGAATCCGTTCACATGTTCTATGCCAGACTGCGAAAGCTTGCCAGAACGTGCGTAGGACCAGCATGAAGAAATAGGGGCACAAATCATCCAAGGGTGCCGTTCCAACATGTTGCGTAAACTTTTAATGCGGCATCCTGGTATATCCCTCAACGAGATCCTCATCCTAGCACGCTCTCATGAGCTCTCTGCCGTCCGGGCGGATGCCATGGCGGCCGTAAGAGGACAAACCATGTCAGGGGCACCATCCCGAGGCAACTTGCCATGAAAGAAGAGCAAGTGGACGCCATACACACCCACGAAAGCCCAGGGCGAGAGCCGAGCACCTCCAAACAGGGAGATAGGGTTGTTGGCAGCTGCGGGTACGAACACAAGATGCAAGGCAGCTGCTCTGCAAGGGGCAAAGTGTGCGGCAAGGGGAATCATTTTGCCAAAGTGTGCCGGATGGGGAGAAGTAGAGCACGAGATTCTAGACAGTCACAGTCAAAAACATAGAAAAAGAGGAACGCGCCCTCCAGACACAAGGGGATTAAAAAATGCCACTATACGATGAGGAAGTGGACGTCTTTGTTATTTCATTCACAGGAGGGAGACAAAATAAATGGCAACCACCTCTTACGAGCACCGTCAGGATCAATAACACCCCAGCCATCGTGCTCATCGACACGGGTGCATCAGTCACTGTGATGGACAATACACTTTTCCAGCGGCAGTCTCCAAAACCACTCCTGTCCCCTAGCAACACAAAAATATACACATATGGAGGATGCGACCCTCTTCCGCTGCAAGGCACAATAGAGATATCCATCACCAATGAAGAGCACAGCACTCAAACAAAATTCTACGTAGTCAAGGGAGATCGTGGCACTCTGCTTGGATGCCACACGGCGGAGGACCTGGAGCTCGTTTTCTTTTCACACCAAGTGTACGAGTCGCACACGGAATCCATCCTCGGGGAGTTTCCCCAGCTGTTCACAGGGCTTGGAAAACTCAAAGACAAACAAGTCAAGCTACACATCGATGGGGATGTGACACCAGTGGCGCTGCGGCATCGGAGAGTGGCCTTCCATCTACGGCCAGCAGTCAAGAGAGAACTGCAGATGCTGGAGAGCCAAGGGGTAACTGAGAAAGTAGACGGGCCCACTCCATGGGTCTCACCATTGGTGATTGCACAGAAGCCGAAACAACCGGGGCTATCCGCCTCTGTGTTGATATGCACCTACACAATCGGGCAATAAAGCGAAAGCGACATATTATACCCACTACGGACGAGATCATCGCAGACCTAAATGGGACACAATGGTTCTCAAAGCTAGACTTGAATTCTGGCTATCACCAGTTAGAATTGGACCCTGACAGTCAGAACATCACCACATTCTCTACCTATGTGTGACTCCGACAGTTCCGAAGACTGAGCTTCGGGGTGTCATTGTCGGCAGAGGTATTCCAAAACGCCATCAGAGAGACGCTGTCAGGTCTGGTGGGGGTGATCAACCTCAGCAACGACATCCTCATCTTCTCAGAGACGAGGAAGAACATCACCACCGTTGGAGGGCCACTCTACAGAGACTGTTGGATGCGGGTCTCACGCTTCATAAGGAAAAGTGTGTTTTCTACCGAACTTCAATTGACTTCTTTGGTTACATCTTCTCGAAGGCTGGGTTACAAGTGGACCCCAAGAAGGTTGAAGCCATTCGCCAGGCACAGACTCCACAAAGCGCAACAGAAGTCAGGAGCTTCCTGGGAATGGCAACATACTGTGGATGATTTATTCCCCAACTGGCCACAATGGCAGAACCACTTAGACAGCTTACGAAAATCAATTGCAAGTGGTAATGGAGTTCCGAAGCAGACAATGCCTTCCGGGAGATAAAAGGGGCACTCTTGGACAAGTTGACCATGGTGTACTTTCACCCAGAGAAGCGGACGGAAGGGGTGGTGGATGCAAGCCCTGTGGGGCTTGAAGCGGTGTTAATGCAGGAACAGCGTCCCCAAGAGTGGGCCCCAGTGGCATACGCAAGCAGAGCTCTGTCGGCAGTAGAGACCCGGTACACTCAGGTAGTGCATGAGGCACTCGCAATTCGGTGAGCATGCAAACATTTCCATTTTTACCTGTGTGGCCAGGAATTTCAAGTGGTCACTGACCACAAGAAGTTGGTGTCCTTATTCACTAGTTCCATGAGACTAGCTCCCCCGAGAGTTGAGAGGTGGGCTGTCCTACCTCATCCGTATCTGTTCACAGTCATCTATCGCCCAGGGGCGAGTAACCCTACTGACTACCTGTCAAGACATCCCCCGAACACACCATTGAGCACATCAGAGGACGACGAAGAGGAGAAAGCGGAGAGCTTCATCAACTTGATAATACAGGCGGAGTGCCCAGTGGCTCTAACAGTGTTGGAACTAGCGGAGGTATCAAGAAAAGATCATGGGGGTTATTCTAACTTTGGAGGAGTGTTAATCCGTCCCAAAAGTGACGGTAAAGTGACGGATATACCACCAGCCGTATTACGAGTTCCATAGGATATAATGGACTCGTAATACGGCTGGTGGTAAATCCGTCACTTTTCCGTCACTTTTGGGATGGATTAACACCTCCTCCAAAGTTAGAATAACCCCCCATGTCATCTACATCGTTCGTGAGCCTTAGACCAGTGCTGGATAGAACTTTTGCGACTTTTGGCCTTCCTGATGAGATCAGGACAGATAACGGTCCCCCATTCCAGGGGAGGACTTCAAGACCTTCCTGGATAGGCTTGCTGCTTATCACCACAAAATCACGCCATACTGGCCGCAGGCCAATGGTGATGTTGAAAGATTCATGCGACCCTGAATCGAGTGTTGAGAATAGCAGTTGAAAGGGGCGAAGACGTGGAAAGTAGCCTGCAAGAATCCCAGCGTGTTATCGACAAACACCTCACAGCACCACGGGATGTGCCCCGCTGCTCTGATGTTCAAAGTAGCTCTGCGTGACTGTATCCCAGCTAGCTCTAAGTGCGAACCTCCTGAACTAGAAATAACAGCCATGCAACAACTCAGAAGGCAAACCAATCACAAGGCCACTGCCAAAAGAAGAGCGCAAAGCCAGAACTTCCAAATAGGTGACAGGGTCGTTGTGAGAAATAGGCGTCCGGGAGCAAAGTTTCTGACCCCGTTCGAGTCTGAGACATGGAAAGTGGTGAGCACCCAGGGGTCCATGGTAACAGCCTGCCGTGGAGAGAGGAAGGTGATGAGGAACGTTTCACATTTCAAACAAGCGGGGGTGCCTGTGGAGGACCGATACAGAGAAGTGGGTGAGGAAGATATAGTCAGAGGGGCCGAAGACGAGACAGAAGAAAGCTCCAAAAGCCAAGAGGTGCCAAATCCTAGTCTGAATCAGCCAGCGGATGATTGCCGTGAGGCGAGGGAACAAGGGCGGAGTGAGAGGTATCATCTTCGGCCCAGCTCCCAGCCAGAGACTCTGAGACTTTGCATGTTAAATGAGAACAATAATGTGCAGCCCGGAAAAAATTAGAAAAGGAGACGTTGTGGCAGAACGCGACGGCTGGGGCCCCTGGAGTGCCCAGATGTTACATTTGTCGGCCTCTGCTGATTGTCTATTCCTAGATCTAGTGTTATCAAATCATGTTTTTGTTATCTCTCTCTATTTCTCTATCTCTTTCTATATCCTTATCTCTCTCTTTCTCTCTCTCTTGTCTTATACTGCAATTGATTATGGTTGACCAATGTCATGTTTTGTTGTTTCACTGTTTGAAGAAAGTCCTGGAGGGATATACAGAGCCTCGCGGGCTCTACAATACATTGTTGCCCCGCGAGGTCGCAGGGCGGGTTTTCGCCTCAGTGATTAAATAAACGTCAGGGCTGCTGACCCCGCAGTCCTGTGGCTACCACAGCAGTGTTGCGTGGTTGTGTGCTCGTAGACCCGACCCCACAGTAACCATGTTGTGCTAATCTGTATTAATCACACCAGAGTGCTAGTAATTAGGCAAAGAAATCAGCGAAACGCACTTGTATTTATGCAGAGTATTCACCTACTTTTGAACAATCGTACTTTCTCCATGATAGATCCTGTTCCAAGGGAATGTTATTCACTTGTTATTTATTAATGATCTACAAAGTGCACCCCTCGTTTGATTGAGTCCGTTGCTAACCCTGGTACAACTGTATTTTTCAATCTAGTATTTTAAAAATAATTACCTTAACACACTAAAATGACTAACTGTACCAGTGCACATCATTGCCGCCAATTCATCAAAATGACAGGCATAGCGGAAGTAAGATCACACGCACTATCTATCACCTTCATTTTCACTAACACATACATGCTTACACATACAAAAACATTCACACATACACACAATCTCTCACACACAAACACACTTTCACCCGCAAGCATGCACACAACCTGCCTTCATTTGAAAACATTTGCGTACTTACCCCACCTGCCTAAAAAAGGTCATCTTCCAGATAACTGTGCTCCATTTTATTGCACTGATAGTGAATATTATATTATTCACAAAGGTAAGTTTACAGTTTTGTGTAGGTTTACTGTTTTTTTGCTATTCACAAACTATCTGTTGATAGGAAGTTTGCTACTGCGGCTGCGTAAGGTTCTCAGTCGGAGCTGAGAACTTCGCACGTAAAAAACAGGACAGGCCTATGCAGTCGTAAAATGTCTTTTAACTCGTAGTTTGTGGATGGCAATATGTAAAAAAAAAAACTTACACAGGAGTGTAAGTTTACCTTTGTGAATAAGGCCCATAGACACTTCGCCAAAAAATTATACCAGTTTCTGCCTGCCTTCCTTCACATCAAGGACGTTGTTTTAAACTTAAACAGATCTGCTGTAAAGCAAAGGCCGACATGATGACATGTTTTATGAGCGATATTAATTACTGTATTAAACTAGGAAAAATCCCATGCCATTCTTTATTTGACTAAGTTCCTGAATGGCACAGAACGATCAACCAGTGAAAGATGTTCAAAACTCTAATTTGTTTTTCGGAGAGGCTCGTTTCGTACTATTTTAGAAGTAAAAACATATCTGTTTTCATTTTACTTTGACCCCAATGAATGTTAAAATGGCTTCCTGGAAGGACTTGGAAAGAATCAGAGTGGAAGTCAGGCATGGAATTTGGCAGCGAACAAAGGCTGGAAAGGTCTGTAATGCATGGGACTTCTCTCATTCTCAAACCACAAGTGGCAACAACACATAATGAAGTAGGCCAGCCCGTAGTGAAATGATGTATGGGGTAGTGATGTAACTTCAGGGATGCTTAAGAGTTCCTTTCACAGTAAAGCTGTGGGGTTTCTACAATCAGTACACACAGGGTTACATGTACTCAAATGTACATCACAAACGTTTGAAGAGGAATATTCTGGTGCAAGCAAATGCTGCCAGGAGTGCAGGTGCTGACTGTTGTGCTTCACTGAATGTATACCTGTGGAAACCGTTTGACTCTTCTGATATCAGTCTTTACAATGGCGACGAGGTGACTTCCAGTGGATCAGCTCACTCTCTTGCTTTTTGAAGTTACCGTCGTGTTTTTTTTTTTTTACTCCTGTGCCGAATGCTGCTGCTGAAAATTAACAGCTGAAACAAGCGTCCTTGTTGATGTCTGCCTCAAAGAATTATCACCAGGTGCTGAAGTATGGCGAGGCATGAGTTTTTCAAATCATCATTTGTCCCTTGTTGGTGCTGCTTATGGCCATTGCCAATCTGATGCCACAGTGGAACACATATCCTTTGCACTGCACACCCCTCAGTTTTGTAACTGCTAGAGGCCTTGGAGTCACTTATCAGTGCAAACAAAGATCCACCACCTGCAGAAACAAGCGTCAGTGCGTTTTTGTTGAATGTGATGTCACCTTGAATATTTGGGCTAAAACTCATTGATCATCATAGACTTCACCCAATTCCAGACCATTCCGACCACGTTAAAGGGTAACGAGCACTTGACAAACATCTGTATTACATATTAGTGGCCAGTCTACGGTGGCTGGCACACCTCTCAGAGGAAAAATTGTTATGAAATGTCCTAGCTTGTTACATCTCTGTGACAGGCACACCTTGTGAAGTGACTCACATTGCCTGTTACTCAACTCTGGAATTGTAAGAAAGGCAGTAGGTTGTGCTTGCTGGTCTAACATGAGTTCTCTTGGGGCATATAAGTGCCTTCAAGCCATCCATTCGTGCATGTTGGCCGCAACCGTTCTTCTGATGTGTATTGGTATTACTTGGATCAACAGCATTCACAGGCCTAGCATCGATAGTGTAACTGCCCCTCCTCCTTTTATAGTGGTCCCAGGGACAGCTCCGTTAAACTGAGAGCAATGGAGGGAGGCATTTGTAGTGCACCCAAAATTAATTTACAAGGCATTTTCACTTACAAAAAGAAAACCACACTCATTTACAATATGGATCCTGAAGGAAAAAGACTCTTGAAAACATTACTGCTAAAGTAAAAGCACCAGGGGCGGCCCCTCCATGTGAGCGGAGGAGCATCGCCCGTCAAAAAAATGCCCCCTATAACGAAAAAATAAAATGGTAATAAACGCTGTTTATTACCATTTTATTTTTCAGCGCCCCTTTCTGAATTGAGTCCCAGGACGGGGCAGTGCAATTGCTGCCAAGTGGCAGCAGGTAGCTGTGCACTTGTTTAAAGTGTGCATGTCCCTTTGGCTGGCTAGCCTGCGACAGCCATCCAGACATGAGCACTTTAAACATCTCTAACCCAGCTGTCTTAAGACAGATGGGTTTGAGAAAGCACAGGCCTCCAGTGATTTTGTGAGCACTGAGAGAGCCCGCTCCCACCAATCCTGATGCTGCTTTCATGCTGGTTACCAGCATGAAAGCAGCATCAGGACTGGTTAGTGGGGTTTCCTGGTCCCGCCAGCTGGAGCTTCCAGGAGCAGGATGACGCAGCGAGGAACATGCCTGAGGGTAAGTGCCTTTTAAAAAAAATGTATTATTACTATTGTGTCCCTCCCTCCTCCTCTGCCGTAAACATAAACCAGCCGCCACTGAAAAGTACACAACTGGAGAAGAAGTGACGTATGCCTCTGTTTCAAAAACATTTCATAAAAGATGTGGGGACAGATGTAAAAAGCATATTTCTGGTCGCAAACGGCTTAGTTAGCAGAATCGAGCCACTTGCGACCTGAAAAATACCTTTTGAGATGTACAAAATGCAAAATTCATTTGGTAACTTTTACCAAACCACAATTTGCCATTTGGTATTTGAAAGGGTCATGTTTTGAGCATCACTTCCAAAAACCATATCTGTATGGAATGTGTTACTGTTTTTGCGACCAAATACTGGACACAAAACAGCAATACTTTACCACCATTTTAAAAGTGGCGGTAACTCATTCGCATTCCCCTTTGTGAATGTTGAGAAAGAGTGGTAAGAGTGGTAAGTGGTCCCATGAAACTTTCAAGTTATATCTTGTTAAACACATCCCGTTTTTCTTTAAGGAAAATGCCCTACATTTAAAAAAGATTGCTTTATTTAAAAGCAATCACAAACATGGTGGTCTGCTGACCCTGGAATGCCATCATTCCTGCAATGCCAGTAAATCCCAATGGGGCTCAAATTGTGACCTACATCATTAATATGCATCAGGTAGGTCTATTTGCGACACACTAGGAATCATTAGTGAAACTCAAAGGAGATTCATACATTAGGAATAGCGATTTCCTAATTGCAATTCACAGGAAATCGCAATTAGGAAATCGCTATTCCTAAACTTTGTACATCTGGCCCTTAATCTCTAGAAAAATGTTAAACTTGAGAGACACAAGCTTTTGTAAAGATGTCAAATGACAGGTGAACCAATTGACAACTTTGTGGACACTGGAAACCATGGGCAATTATTGCTACGTTAAGGATGAGAAAATGTAGAAGCAATAACTGTCAGAAGAGGATCCTAAACTTAATACTAGTGAGATGCGTAGAACAATCAGACATGTATATGGGGGGAATATTCAAAGTTATGGCAAATTAAAATAAAGAAGTAAGGCATGTATACAGGAATGATGAGAAACTGAATGTGGAAGCCAATATTGTGGGAGTGCAAGCATGATCCGACAATTCTATACCTAAAGTAACACTTGAAGATAGTTAAAAGGTGTGCCTATAGTATGGTAGCAAATCACATACAGTGAATGTGAACAATAACCAGCGCAAAATCAAATGTATTTCAAGTCCAAGTGTGCAAGGCAAACATGAGTAAAAAAGGAAATATGAATCATGTGGTTTCAGTGATTGATGACATAACAGAGGAAGATGTGGAGAATCTGTGGGTAGGCCTAGTGTCCGACGGAGGAAAAGGGCCAAAATGCAACATGGACACATGATATTTTTCCACAGAAAACCGACCCTTTTTTTGCAAAGTGGGTAGTAAAACCTGCAATTTTTGAAGACTCGACACCTAAGGGAATCCAGTGTGGGCTGACTTATGTGACTCTCACCAGGTTATTTACGTAGAAACCCTTGCAGCCTCAACCTTTAACCAAAAAAAGCACATTTCTCCCACATTTGTGTGATAGAACTTTCTGGAATCTGCAGGGAGACACATATTTCCTTCCACCCAGCATTTAACCAAGTGTACCAAAACACATGTACCTCACTTATGTGGGTAGGACTAGTGCTGTGATAGCAAACGGCCCAAAAATTCAATAAGGATAGATTACATTTTTCACCGAAAACTGAGCTTTTTTTTTCAAAGTGGATAGCTGTGGATTTGTGGCCCTAGTTTAGCCAGCACTGAGGGAAACCTCACAAACCTGCACGTTTTCGATTTTCGATTTCCCCAAGTAGACACTTGGGGAAATCCAGCACGGGTTGACTTGTGTGGCTCTTACCACGTGTTTTCTCCAGAATCCCATGCACACCTAAAACGTTGACTAAAAAAGCACAGTATCCTCACATTTCTGTGAATGAAAGTACTGGTATCTGTGGGAAGCACAGACCTCCTTCTACCTTGCATTTCCCGAATTGTCGAAATAAAAATGGTTCCTCACTTTTGTGGGTAGGCCTAGTACTGTGGGAGGAAATGGCCCAAAATGCTACATGGACACATCACATTTCTCCACAGAAAGTGGATCCTTTTTTTGCCAATGGCTGACACCTGCACTTCATCCCCAGTGTTCCTGTCATTCATTGGCCATCACGGGGGACGGATTTAGAGCACTCTCTGGTGATTTGCACCAGATGTATAGCCACTCTGCATTACAATTGGTGCACACAGTTCCAGCAAACTTTGCCACATGGTGGCATTTCTTCTTGTGTGCAGCTCACCAAAATTAACTTGGCAAGTGAGAATTTGCGTCCCCATGTGCAAAGTGGGCAGTTGTGGCAAGTCATAACTGTTTGTGTTGAGAAAGTGACTGCTCAAATTGAAAATCTACCAGAACAGCGGTAGGAAGCAGCACCCACTGACACCCTGCATGTTGCAGTTTGCATTGATTTTACTGTGTGGAACAAGCACCCAGCAGTAAAAATCAGCATGAGCAGTGGAATTGCCTGAATACCTCCCACTTGCCGAGCTTTGCAGAATCTTGCAGAGTTTTTTATGTAACTCTACAAAATTCTGCAGAGTGAAACCACATAAGTTGTGCCCAGGACGACAGTATTCCTTTATTTTGTTTTTATCTCAGGCTGCTTGGGAAGAGCTTCCTGTGCACTCTGGGTCTTTTTTCATTCTCAAGTGTAATGACCATTAGTGTGCAGGACACACTGACATAACTCTAAAAGGAAAGAAAACGAGCTGAAAGACATGTTTTACTTTTACTGACTCGGTGCTTGGGGGCATATCCCAGCACTGATTCTCCTGGAAGCGGTATCGTTGGAAGGGGGAGAATCTCTGCTTTCCAATGATAGCTTGGCCTAGTTGATCCCTGCTTGGAAATTGACATAGGAGAGAGAACCCAAAGCAGGGATCCACATCCAATAGACACCAGGGATTTTAGGGGAGTGGCCCCTTGGGCCCACTCCCCCTGAGGTGAAATGGGAATAATTACCTCTGATCCACCACCTGCAGCAGAGGGCAGAAACCCCCCTAGACACCAGGGATATCTTGCTAAACAAAAAGTATAGGGATGGAACCTTGACACAATAGGCAACTGTCTTTCTGCTTCCCCAGTGGGTGGATGGTGGTAAATCCTCAAAACTAGTGTGCCTGTCAATCCGCTGCTGTCTGGAAAGTTTTGGGGGTGATTTGTCAAGTGGAGGCAGAGAAAAATGGGGGTCCCAAAAGACGTTTTCCCCAATGCAATTTCTCATAGGGATTTTGTTAGAAATGGGGTCTTTGGTTGACAGTCTGGTTACCCTCTGTTCAAGCAAGGACCCTCACTCTAGTTAGGATAAAAGAGAATCACCCTCAGCTAACCCCTGCTTACCCCCTTGGTAGCTTGGCAGAGCAGTAGGCTTAACCTCAGAGTGCTAGGTGTAAAGTATTTGTACCAACACACACAGCAACTTAATGAAAACACTACAAAATGACACAACACCAGTTTAGAAAAATAGGAAATATTTATCTAGACAAAACAAGACCAAAACGACAAAAATCCCACATACACAAGTCAAGTTATGATTTTTTAAAGGTTTAAAATAAAAAGAGTCTTTAGGTAGTTGTAACACCACACTAGCGCTGCTAGCGTGAAAATGTACCTGGTTTGCGTCAAAAATAACCCCGCACGGGCGGTGTGCGTCGAAAGTAACCCTGCACGGCTGTGTGCGTCGAAAACAACTCGGCACGGCGGTGCGTGTTGAAAAAGCCAGCCACACGACGATCCGAAAGTCCCGCGGCGCAGGGTGCGATCTCTCAGCCTCCGTCAGCGATGCTGCGCGTCGTTTCTCCTGCTCCGGGCGTCGGTTTTTCGGTCGCGTTTCCTGCGGCGTCGTTTCTCAGCTGCGGAACCGGCGTCGCGTCGTTTTCTCAGCCGCGATCGGATTCGCGTCGATCTTTTCTCCGCACGGCGCTCGGTGCGTGTATTTTTGTCCTTAGGCTGCCAGCCTCTCCTTTCAGGGTCCCAGGAACTGGAAGGGCACCCCAGAGCAGAGTAGGGGTCTCTCCAGAGACTCCAGGTGCTGGCAGGAAGAAGTCTTTGCTATCCCTGAGACTTCAACAACAGGAGGCAAGCTCTACATCAAGCCCTTGGAGATTTCTTCTTCAAGATGGAAGGCACACAAAGTCCAGTCTTTGCCCTCTTACTCTGGCAGAAGCAGCACTGCAGGAAAGCTCCACAAAGCACAGTCACAGGCAGGGCAGCACTTTTTCCTCAGCTATCAGCTCTTCTCCAGGCAGAGGTTCCTCTTGGTTCCAGAAGTGTTTCTGGAGTTTGTAAGTTTGGGTGCCCTTCTTATACCCATTTTAGTCTTTGAAGTCACCTTTCTTCAAAGGGGACTCACACCTTCTTGTGAAATTCTGCCTTGCCCAGGCAAGGCCTCAGACACACACCAGGGGGCTGGAGACAGCATTGTCAGAGGCAGGCACAGTCCTTTCAGATGAGAGTGACCACTCCACCCCTCCCTCCTAGCAGAGATAGCTAATCAGGAAATGCAGATCACACCCCAGCTCCCTTTGTGTCACTGTCTGGTGTGAGGTGAAAAACAACCCAACTGTCAAACTGACCCAGACAGGGAATCCACAAACAAGGCAGAGTCACAGAATGGTTTAAGCAAGAAAATGCTCACTTTCTAAAAGTGGCATTTCCACACGCACAATCTTAAAATCAACTTTACTAAAAGATGTATTTTTAAATTGTGAGTTCAGGGATCCCAAACTCCACATGTCCATCTACTCTCTAGGGGAATCTACACTTTAATCATATTTAAAGGTAGCCCCCATTTTATCCTATGAGAGAGAGACAGACCTTGCAACAGTGAAAACGAAATTGGCAGTATTTCACTGTCAGGACATATAAACCACATTACTATATGTCCTACTTTATCCATACACTGCACCCTGCCCTTGGGGCTACCTAGGGCCTACCTTAGGGGTGCCTTACATGTAAGAAAAGGGAAGGTTTAGGCCTGGCAAGTGGGTACACTTGCCAAGTCGAATTTACAGTGTAAGAATACACATACAGACACTGCAGTGGCAGGTCTGAGACATGATTACAGAGCTACTTATGTGGGTGGCACAACCAGTGCTGCAGGCCCACTAGTAGCATTTGATTTACAGGCCCTGGCACCTCTAGTGCACCTTACTAGGGACTTACTAGTAAATCAAATATGCCAATCATGGATAAACCACTTACATACAATTTAAACAGGAGAGCATATGCACTTTAGCACTGGTTAGCAGTGGTAAAGTGCTCAGAGTTGAAAAGCCAACAGCAACATGTCAGAAAAAAATAGGAGGCAGGAGGCGAAAAAGACTGTGGATGACCCTGCATAAGCAAAAGTCCAACATGACCCCCTACCAGCCTAAAGCCAGGGGAGAACAATCAATACCTTGATGTACTTCCCTGATTGGGGCGATAGAACAGGGACCCAGGCCCACAACAGCAGGGGCATGTTCCAGTTCTACGCCTTCCTGACTCCAGTTGGATCCCTCTGTCCATACTCTCAGGGCCCACTAAGCTAACCCATGGGGAACCCTTCTCCACATCTACAGACACCATATGTGCAACACCTAACTTTACTTTGCTCACAGATGTATTGCAATGGGCAGATAGTACCACCAGGGCCAACACAGTGGTGTTGCCCACTCCACCCCCGGGGTGTGACTCTCGTCCTCCCCCCCCCAGGGGCAACTCTGTCCACCAGGGCAGGGATGACAACCTGACCCTGGTCCTCCCCTCTGGGGCTCTGTAACCTCCCTGCAGAAGCGGCACCCCCAGAGTCAAAAACTGTCAGGGTGCTTGTAGAAGCAGTCCTGCACAATTCTTCCACCAGTGCAGGGATGTTAACCTGCAACTGATCTTCCAACCTGGGGTCTGTACCTTCAGGTTGGACCAGGGCCAGGGGTGAGGCTTCCCTCCCCCTGCCCTCTCTTCTGGGGTCCTGAACCACCCAACTAGGAGTGGCCCCCCCAGAAGACAACATGGTAGGGGCACTGTTAGCAGTAGCCCCTTCCTCCAGGTCAGGGGGGACACCCTTAACCTGGCCTCCCAATCCAGGGTCTGTACCCACAGACTGGATCACTGCCTGGCAACCCAGGACTTCCTGGGGGGCATACCTACCCCCTACCAGGTCAGAGTTTACCCTCTGAACCTGGTCATCCAACCTAGGGTCACCACCCTGCGGTTGAACCATTGCCTGGCACACCAGGACTTCCAGGGGGGCACACTTACCCCCCTCAAGGGACACACTGTCCCGAAGGGCCACACAAGAGTCTGGCTGGCGCAGGTCTCCTGACCTCTGCCCATCTGACAGAGTCTGGATTCCCCCCAACCCAGAAATGGTCTCACCAAGGTCATTCATGGGGGGCTCTGCTCTCAGAGCTGACCCCTGACCCTCCAGGTTCTCCACTGGGGTCCGCAACCCCCTCTCAACCCTCTGTCTGGACTTCTGCACCCCCTCACTAGGAGTGGTACTGCCAGACACCAGAACTGGTGGGACGCTGGCTACAGCCGCCCCCCCAAGTTCTCCTGACACTGTGGGGTCTCCCTCAACAGATGGCCCTATGGTACAGGCTAGGCTCCCCTCCTGGTGTTCCCGCAGGGAACCCTCCAGGACCTGGGACCGGATCTCGGGCACCTTGGGCCTCAACCCATCCCCATTCCCTCTCCTCTGAGACTGGACATGGGGTCCCTCACCCATCCCACTACACTGGGACCTACCTGGGACACTACAATCCTTCCCTACCTCACCTGGTTGGGAACTACCTAGACCACTCCTCTCAGGAGCACCCCCAAATGCCTCTTCAGACTCTCTGGTACTCACCCAGAAGTCTGCCTCCATTGTAAGCTCCCTGGGGTCAGAGAACTCACACTCCACCTGGTGTTGGCATAGCTCTGGAAAATAAGGACTAGACATATGCTCTCCAGCAATTACATCACTCAGCCCCTCACATGAATTAACCAAAGTACCCTTCACCCAACCATCCAGTGACTCTGCTTTGAAAAAGCACCCCACATCACCCTCCTGAGACTGGTGAGACAGTACCTGACTGTCCCTGACACTCAACCCACACTCTTCTGGGATGTTTTCACACTCCATAACCAGGACTTCTACCTGGGGGGAACCCCTCTCCCTGTCACTCTCACCTAGAGTCAGTAGAGTGTCCCTCCCACCAGTAGGAATATGACTCCCCATGCCAGTTCCCCAATCCACCTCAGGGACACTGTGCATCACTGGAGCTACCTCATACCCCTGAACCTCCTGGCGTGTGTTAACTCCCTCCTTCAAGTAGGGCACCACCTCTCTGGGCATGTGCACTTCTGCAGCATCACTGGATATACAATTGTTGCTGCCACCATTCCAGCTGGACTCAGCCCTCATGACTTCCAGCTCTTTCAATTTAAGCTCGTAAGCATAAATCATTTTTTTAATCTCTAAGTTCCTCCTCCTTTCTTCCAACTCCCAATCGAGCTTTTTCAGCTCCCATTGGTACTCCCTCTCTGCCTGTCTGTCCTGTAACTCTTCAGGAGTCAGACCCTTGGGTGACACCCTGCCATCCCTCCTGGGGACCCTCCCCCCAGGCGTAACAGGTTCCTCCACTACACCACTGTGTATCCTCTGCACTTCCCCCCCCATATTCTCCTCCTCTGTGTGCCTTCCAGCCTTCTTGATTGTCACCCAGGCCCTCTGTGCCTGTTGCAGCTCCCCCTCCCTGGTGGAGCTCTCAGTGGGACAGTCAAGATCTTTAAGGAACTGTTTCAATTGAGCAACTGAGTACTCCTTCAGTTTCTCCATTTCAAACACAGCTCCAGCTGTTGCATCTCCAGATTGAGACATGATGGTCACAAGTGCAAAGTTCCAAAAGGCAGAAAATAATTTCCCAATGAAGAAAAAAGAATCAGTCAAGGGATCAGCAAAATCATGGAAGTAGAATAAAAAGAGTCCTTAAGAGAAAAATCAAAAGATCACCAAACAAGTAGTATGTGGTCACGTAGTGGTCTGAGATCAAAACAGTAGTGTACACTTAATTACTGTATGTCAAGTACAAATACAAGTCCAATCCCGACCGCTGGTCACCAATGTTAGAAATGGGGTCTTTGGTTGACAGTCTGGTTACCCTCTGTTCAAGCAAGGACCCTCACTCTAGTTAGGATAAAAGAGAATCACCCTCAGCTAACCCCTGCTTACCCCCTTGGTAGCTTGGCAGAGCAGTAGGCTTAACCTCAGAGTGCTAGGTGTAAAGTATTTGTACCAACACACACAGCAACTTAATGAAAACACTACAAAATGACACAACACCAGTTTAGAAAAATAGGAAATATTAATCTAGACAAAACAAGACCAAAACGACAAAAATCCCACATACACAAGTCAAGTTATGATTTTTTAAAGGTTTAAAATAAAAAGAGTCTTTAGGTAGTTGTAACACCACACTAGCGCTGCTAGCGTGAAAATGTACCTGGTTTGCGTCAAAAATAACCCCGCACGGGCGGTGTGCGTCGAAAGTAACCCTGCACGGCTGTGTGCGTCGAAAACAACTCGGCACGGCGGTGCGTGTTGAAAAAGCCAGCCACACGACGATCCGAAAGTCCCGCGGCGCAGGGTGCGATCTCTCAGCCTCCGTCAGCGATGCTGCGCGTCGTTTCTCCTGCTCCGGGCGTCGGTTTTTCGGTCGCGTTTCCTGCGGCGTCGTTTCTCAGCTGCGGAACCGGCGTCGCGTCGTTTTCTCAGCCGCGATTGGATTCGCGTCGATCTTATCTCCGCACGGCGCTCGGTGCGTGTATTTTTGTCCTTAGGCTGCCAGCCTCTCCTTTCAGGGTCCCAGGAACTGGAAGGGCACCCCAGAGCAGAGTAGGGGTCTCTCCAGAGACTCCAGGTGCTGGCAGGAAGAAGTCTTTGCTATCCCTGAGACTTCAACAACAGGAGGCAAGCTCTACATCAAGCCCTTGGAGATTTCTTCTTCAAGATGGAAGGCACACAAAGTCCAGTCGTTGCCCTCTTACTCTGGCAGAAGCAGCACTGCAGGAAAGCTCCACAAAGCACAGTCACAGGCAGGGCAGCACTTTTTCCTCAGCTATCAGCTCTTCTCCAGGCAGAGGTTCCTCTTGGTTCCAGAAGTGTTTCTGGAGTTTGTAAGTTTGGGTGCCCTTCTTATACCCATTTTAGTCTTTGAAGTCACCTTTCTTCAAAGGGGACTCACACCTTCTTGTGAAATCCTGCCTTGCCCAGGCAAGGCCTCAGACACACACCAGGGGGCTGGAGACAGCATTGTCAGAGGCAGGCACAGTCCTTTCAGATGAGAGTGACCACTCCACCCCTCCCTCCTAGCAGAGATAGCTAATCAGGAAATGCAGATCACACCCCAGCTCCCTTTGTGTCACTGTCTGGTGTGAGGTGAAAAACAACCCAACTGTCAAACTGACCCAGACAGGGAATCCACAAACAAGGCAGAGTCACAGAATGGTTTAAGCAAGAAAATGCTCACTTTCTAAAAGTGGCATTTCCACACGCACAATCTTAAAATCAACTTTACTAAAAGATGTATTTTTAAATTGTGAGTTCAGGGATCCCAAACTCCACATGTCCATCTACTCTCTAGGGGAATCTACACTTTAATCATATTTAAAGGTAGCCCCCATTTTATCCTATGAGAGAGAGACAGACCTTGCAACAGTGAAAACGAAATTGGCAGTATTTCACTGTCAGGACATATAAACCACATTACTATATGTCCTACTTTATCCATACACTGCACCCTGCCCTTGGGGCTACCTAGGGCCTACCTTAGGGGTGCCTTACATGTAAGAAAAGGGAAGGTTTAGGCCTGGCAAGTGGGTACACTTGCCAAGTCGAATTTACAGTGTAAGAATACACATACAGACACTGCAGTGGCAGGTCTGAGACATGATTACAGAGCTACTTATGTGGGTGGCACAACCAGTGCTGCAGGCCCACTAGTAGCATTTGATTTACAGGCCCTGGCACCTCTAGTGCACCTTACTAGGGACTTACTAGTAAATCAAATATGCCAATCATGGATAAACCACTTACATACAATTTAAACAGGAGAGCATATGCACTTTAGCACTGGTTAGCAGTGGTAAAGTGCTCAGAGTTGAAAAGCCAACAGCAACATGTCAGAAAAAAATAGGAGGCAGGAGGCGAAAAAGACTGGGGATGACCCTGCATAAGCAAAAGTCCAACAGATTTTTAGACACGCTAAACCAAATTAAACTAAATTTGTCAGAAAGCTTGATCGTGGTCCAGAAATTTCTATTTTTTGTAAGTTGGTGTGAATCTGTTCAGTAGTTTTAGAGTTATTACCAACAAAGGATTTATGTATATTGTTAAACATGTCTACTTTTGGCCTGGTCTCCCCTGTCGTTTTGGCTTCTGACTGTTTTTGATACTGTGTTGAATTTCATTTTTGATGGCTTTAGGACTCTCTGCACTTTACCACTGCTGACCAGTGCTAACGTGCAAGTGCTCTATCTGAATTATATTGGTAATTGGTTTATCCATGATTGGCATATTTGATTTACTAGTAAGTCCCTATAAGGTGCACTGTGTGTAGCTAGGGCCTATAAATTAAATGCTACTAGTTTGCCTGTAGCACTGATTGTGCCACCCATATGAGTAGCTGTGTAAACATATCTCAGACCTGCCACTGTAATGTCTCTGTGTGCAGTTTTAACTGCGAGTTTGCCCTGGCAAGTGAACCCAGTTGCCAGGCCCACTTGACAGGCCCAAACCTTCCCTTTTACTACATGTAAGTCACCCCTAAAGTAGGCCCAAGGCAGCCCCCTGGGCAGGGTGCAGTATATGTAAAAGGTAGGACATATATTGGTATGTTCTAGATGTCATGATAGAGAAATACTGCTAGCTTCGCTTTTCACTATTGCAAGGTCTGTCTCTCCCATACGTCAGCATGGGGATTGCCTTGAAATAACTTTTAGGTATAAGTTCCCCTTGTCCCCTTGGGAGCAGATAGAGATATGGAGTTTGGGATCCCTGCACTCACAATTTAAATATACATCTTTTGGTGAAGTTGGTTCTTAAAATGTAAGTTTGAAAATGCCACTTTTAGAAAGTGGGCATTTTCTTGCCTAATCATTATGTGCCTCTGCCGGTGTGTGTAATACATGTCTGGGTAGGATGACAGATGGGCTGTTTGTGAATTCACTCTGGACAGTCACACAAAGGGAACTGAGATGTGACCTGCATATCCTGATGGGTCTTCCTGGGCTAGAGTGGTGGGAGGAGCTGACAATTGCACCTGACTAGGGCAGTATATGTCCTTACACAACGCAGGTTCTAACCCCCTGGAGTGTGTCTGGGGCCAGGACAGGAAAGGTATGGTCTTGTGCGATACAAAGTCTTCTTGAAATTTGCCCACTTTAAAGGCAGAAATAAGTTGAAGTTTTGGACCTCTGAGAACACAACTTCAGAAAATGTCTGGACTGATGACACCCAGGAAGATGATGCAGTAGAGGGACTGCCACTTTGCCTGTTGCTTTGTTGTGCTGCTTGCTGTTTCTTTCCTAGGAGTGAAAGGACTGTACTTTGCTTTCTATATACTGCTTTTCAAGGTTCTCCAAAGGATGAAGTGACTTTGCCTCCTGTTAGAAGTCTCAGGGATATCAAAGACTTCATCTGCCAGTGCATGGGCCCTTCTGCTGAGAGTTCTGACTTGCCAACTGGTGCCAACTCCAGACCCTGGGCCCTTGGAAGTGTAAGCTGGTGACCTGCAGAAGAAAATCCTCCCACTGGTGGGTTGTGGCAGAATAATTGACACAGCACCTGTCCCCTGGCTAAAGAATTGATGCAGCACCTGTCTCACGGCTGCAGAATCAAAGCAGTACCTGTTTCAGTGCAACTCCATCAACACAGCGCATCTGGATTTTCCAAGCATCGTCCCCAGGGCTTCAATTTCTCATTGACCCTGCACCACAGTAAGGAAACGAGGCTCTGTGTCTGGAGATCAAAGCATCACCTTTCCATCAAGGAAAGTATCAACACATCACCACTCTTGCCAGTAAGGAATTGATGCCTCTCCTGCGAGGAAAGATTCAACCCATCACTTTGCTTTTCAGCACCTCACCTCCCCTGCATCCCATATTGTCTTTGATTTTTGACACATCCCAGGTGTTTTGTGCTAAAAAAGATACAACCGTTGACTCCTATGGATTAAGACTCATTGAAACCTTTAAAAAGTGATATCTTTACTTGTGCATGTTGGATATTTGACATTTCGGTCTTGTTGTTTTAAGATAAATATTGGCTATTTACCTAAATGGGTCATTTTGGAATATATTCACTGTGTTACTGTGTGTGTGTGTGTGTGTGTGTGTGTGTGTCCAATTACTTTACACATTGCCTCTGAGATAAGCCTAACTGTTCACGCCAAGATACCAATGGTGTGAGCTGGGGTGATCCTAGCTTTATGGCTCCCTTACACTGACTGGAGTGAGGGTCCCTATTTGGACAGGGTGCAAACCACTGCCAACTAGAGACCCCATTTATAACATATATCTAAAGACACAGATCTATCACCGTGATTGGCTGGCTGCAACCTGATAAGAAACTTGCGGCTGTTATTTCGCCATTTGGGACATGGGACTCCGGCGGAGTGGTGAATATAATGTGAGGGGTCAAGATAAAAGTATTCTGACCCCACAAGACTAACGGAGGGGTGTGTGAGGGACCGCTCATGGACACGAAGTTGCCCAAAAATGTGGTTTTGTGGTGTTTGAGGATCCACAGATACATTGCTGTCCCTGTATAAATTTGCAACAGGTACACCAGGTTACCCAGTAAAAAAATACACACACTCACACACCCACTAATACACTCACCGACACACCCATTCACACACTCACACAACCTCCCACAGGCCCACAAAACCCCTATCATACTCACTCACAGACCCAAACTGCCACTCACACACCTACTCACACAGTCATTCACACACTCACACATCCACTCTCAAACTCATTCATACACTCACACGCTGGCTCACAGACTCAAAAAAACACTACCACACCCACTCACAGACCCACACAGCCATTCACATATACACACACTCATACACCCATTCACACTCACACAGCAACCCACACACCCACTTACACACTCCATCACCCATTCACAGACCCACAAAACTACTACCACACCTACTTACAGACCCACACAGCCACTGACACACACACTCATATACCCATTCACACTCACACAGCCACTCACAATCTCATTTACACACTCTCTCACCCATTCACAGACCCACAAAACCACTACCACACCTACTCACAGACCCACACAGCCACTCACACACCCACTCACACACCCATTCCCACACTCACATATCCACTCACACACCCAGTCACAAACTCACACACCCACTCACACAGGCATGCACACACTCACATACCAACTTAAGAACCATAAAACTGCTGCCACACCCACTTACAGAACCACATAGTCACTCTCTCTCACACACACACCCATTCACACACTCACACACTCACTCACATACCCATTCACACACTAGCACACTCACTCACACACTCATTCACACACTCACACACCCACTTACAGGCCCCTCTCACATACCCATTCACACACTCACACACCTACTCATACACCAATTCACACACTCATTCGGACACTCACAGATCCACTTACACATCCATTGACACACACTCTCATTCACGCACTCAAACACCCACTCACAGACCCAAACAACCACTCACACACCCCCTCACACACCCAAGATGTCACTGATACGTTACTCAGAGACCCAGAAACCCTCTCACATACCCACTCACAGACCGACACAGGCACTGACACACCTGCTCACACACTCACATAGCCACATACGCACTCACTCACAGACTCACACACTCAGCAAAATCAGATCTACAGATCCATTGCAGATCCTTCCATAATATGACAGGCAGACCCCTTGTTTGGCCTGGGATCCATGGTGGATCTGCGGATCCAAGTAGAAATTTTAAAAAGTATTTAAAAACAAAAATAACCAGTTTTTAGGACATAGGTTGGCTCTGGAAAGAGCCTTTGTGTTTATGATGTGTGGATCCTAATTACACTTATACCAGGATGCTTCTTTTAATTTGTTGAGGAACACCCTGTTGCCTCCGTCTGTGAAATGGACTCAGTCTTTTTGATGTATTCCATCCATATCAAAGTTTAAGTTGTTATGGTATATAGAGCCATGTTGTCGTCTCTGAGAAGGGCAGAAACTGTTTTATTGACATGTTTCCTGGATTTCTCTAACGGTGGACAAAATTTGGTTGCCACTGCCATTTCTATCTTTGGCAAATGTTGGAGAACACCAAGGCAGTATATGGGAAAAATGACATTAATTTACCAAAGGTATCCCTCACTAGGATTTCCAGTCCAACTCCAATAATTCTGCCTTGGGCATTGCCTCCACAGTGCACAATAATGAGGTCTGGATGTTAGCAATCTGCAGTGCTTTCAATGAAAGGCAGCAATTGATGCCACTTGAAACCTCCCTGGGCAAACTAAGTAATGTCTACATTAGATAAACCTAGGTCCCTTTTAACGCCATTCTTTCTAGCACTCCTCATCCCAAACACAAAATTATGGCCCACAATCCAGACTCCGACTATTTTGGAGACAAGCAGGGTTTGCACACAGGAAAAGGCTGTAGCAGAATGAGGCAGTTTTGAAGATGAAAGGCAATTAAAATGGAGAACAGCAAGTAAAACATAATAGAACATATTTGATTGGATGTTGGAGATGTGCAGGGAATGAAAATTAAGTAGTGACTTTAAGAAAAAAAGTAACTAACTCTGTGATTGACTTTAGAAAAAAAAGTTATTTTGTTGGAGATATGCTTGGAATTGCAAACAGTCAACCACACCTGCTATTGTTAATGTGAAGCTAGTATGCTTTGTATGCTACTAAGTTTTGTGAACTTTTAACCTACTGGTAGGCAGAGCCTATTGGAAACATTGTTACTACGGAAACAGAGATAAATGAGTGTGGGGGGAAGGGAACAAATGAGACTGCGTGTGAAACTGAAAAGCAGACCTGTGTACAACAATTGCTCAGTAGGGTGTGAATGTAATTGACATTTGTTATAAATTGGGTGTCTGATTGGCTAGGGTCTGCACCTAAGCCAGGTAGAACCCACTCACTCTAGTCAGAGCAAGGGAGTTACACACCCAGGATAGCCCCTGCCCACCTCCTTGGGAGCTTAGCATTAGCAGCCAGGCCTATCCCAAAGGCAATGTGTGAAGCGAGTGCACAACACACACAACACAGGTGACACTATAAATACACCACAAAGAAAACACAACACCAAGTTATATAAAAATAAACTGTATTGCATAAAACATCATTAGACCAAACAAAGCATGTCATTAATACCCTACTACACAAGCAGTTGTCAGAACATTACTCAGGTACTAGTATTCTGCAAAAGCCATCAGTAGTCACATAAAACACATAGGTTACTGGTTATTCTGCAACATAAGCAGTAGTCTGATTGTCGTCATTGTTATCAAGAATGCACATGTCATGCCGTACACATAATTATGAATGCCAAAACAACATCATGAATGCCGTTAAAATGAAAAATCAGAAACGCTCATGGTGTTATCATAACTGCACCATCATGGCTGCACTTAAGAGGAAACATCACTCAAAAATACACAAGGGGTAGTCAACACATTACCAGAGGCCAAGACATTATTCTGAATGTACTTCATGGAACTATTCCCCTTGGGAGTATGTCCTCATTATCACCCACCTCAATGTAGAGGAAACACAAGATCATCCAGGGGGGTTTACACTGGGGAGCACAATGAGACAAAATAACTCCAGAGATGGCAGGAGAACCCTCCTTCGGTTTCCCTGTGCCAGATTCCAGAAGGGGTGGGCTGCCCGTGATCCTGCATTGTGGCTAAGCCCAGGGGGCAGCACCAGCCGACTCTGTTTACCCACTGAGCCACCACTATTTGAGCCTCTGGGCTTGAGACTCACAGCTCCTTCCTTCTGCCTGACCAGCAGAAGCTCCCTTCAAGCTCCAGCCGCGGCTGTGTTTACACCAAAGCTGGTGCCTGCCTGTGCCCTGGGGGCGCTCCTCACTTTGCTCCTGTGCACTGGGGGCACTAACACAGTGCACTCCCTTGCGCTGACTTCGTGAGACCCGCCTGGGTCACGGCAGTATCCCCGCACAATGGGACTGATTCTCCTGCACTGGGGGAGACAAGACAGCGCTCTCCCCGTGCTGCGCAAGGCAAGAACAGGGAAAAGTAGTGCTCTCCTTGCGCTTAGGTAAACAGAATGCTTTTCCTGCACCATGAGGGAAGGTAGCTGAAGCACTCAACGCTGAAAGGCAGGAAGAGTTGCAGAAGACAGGGGACACACCACCAAGCCCCTGGAGACAGCAAAAGGGGGGCACAGGGTGGTAGTGCCCAAGCAAACAGGCCAGCACAAAGGGTTGCAGGCAATGACAGTTCCTCCTAGTGAACCAGCAGGGAAGAGGTCGGCACAACAGCAGCAGTCCAAAGATGGTTCCTGCTGAATCCCTCCAGCAGCGTCCTGTGCCCAGTTCAGTCCATTAGTGTCTCTCCAACATGGGGAAAAACTCCTGTACTTATACTCAGTTTTGCACAACTTTTACAAAAGTGGGGAGGAGAAGTTCCAACCAGTACTAACTGGTCCTAGGAGCATCCCCTCTCTCCTCCAGTACAGGCTTTAGACATCTGCGGGGGTAACAAGACCTTTGTCTGAGGCCAGGGAACAGCCTTTACAGATGCATGTGTGCCCTGCCTCCCCTTCTCTCAGTCCAGGAAGACCATTCAAAATGTAGATGCACCTTTGTGACACCTCCACCCTCCCTGTGTACAGGCTGTCTGAAAAGTATGCAAAAAGGCCAGCTGTCACTCTGCCCCAGACATGGATTTGGAGTCAAGCTGCAAAACACCAGAGTCATAAGCACAGGGAATTGTCCTCTTTCTAAAAGTGCCATTTCTATAATGGTAATACAAAATCCACCTACAGCGGTAAGCAGCATTTCTCACTACCATTACAACCATACCAAACATGCCTACACTACCCCTCATATATCAGACAATACCACCTAGACATAAGTTAGGGCATTTCCAATGCAATCCTATAAGCAAGGCAACACTCATAGCAGTGAGAAACCAAATAGGCTGTTTGTCACTGCCAGGACAGGCCACACAACCAGGCACATGCCCTGCCTTTTAAACACATAGCACACTGCCCATGAGGCGAGCTAGGGCCTACCTTAGGGGCGACTTATATGTAGTAAAAGGAATGTTCTAGGCCTAGCAAGTAAATTAAGATGCCAGGTCCCTGTGGCAGTAAACTGCGCATGCAGGCCTCCCGCTAGCAGGCCTGAGACAGGCTTGAAAGGCCACTTCTGTTGGTGGCACAAGCAGCCCTGCAGGGCCAATAGTAGCATTTAATGTGCAGGCCCTAGGTATAGGGATACCACAGTACAAGGGACTTCTAGGTAAATTAAATGTACCAATTAGGTGTAGACCAATCATACCAACTTTAGAAGGGAAAGCGCCTGCACTTTAGCACTGATCAGCAGTGAGTCCTAGAGCCAACAACAAGAGGTCGGAGAAAAAGGAGGAGGAAGGCAAAAAATGTGGGGATGACCCTGTAAAAAGGGCCAGGTCCAACAACAATGCTCTACAAAATAACATATAAATGAAAAGCATTGACAGCAGATTGTTGAATGCTTTTAAGGCCTTCTGTGTAGCTCTGCAGATCCACCAAGGACCATATGGGTGCCACACTCAGCACCATGGTAGATCTGAAAATCCACACAAAAAAATACCAACTTGGGCTTCTTTACAGGAAACACGTAAAGGGTTAAAAATGGTCACCATTTAGAAGGGGCATAAGTGGTATAAGAAAAATAAAAGATAAAAGGAAGTCTGTGATTTGGTTAGTACAGCAGTATGAGTGAGAGCACAGTGGGAAGGGTAGCCATTATTGGTACTTTTCTTCTGAGAGTGGAGGAGGATTGACATATTTCTGACTTGAGATTTGCAGTGGAAAACAGATGTTAACAGATAATAACATAATATTTGGACAATAGCAAAGGGATTTTACAGGTTGTAATATAAAAAGTTATATTTAAAAAAACAAACATATGAATGTATAGGAGCTGAAAATTTGTTTTTGCTTCTAGACACTACATTAAAAAAGGAGGCTATATGAGACCACTAACTAAAAATAAATTGTGAGCAGCAAAGGAGGAGAAATTGCTATTCTGAAAATATAGTTTTTTTATTAGGCCAGTATAAATGAATGTGGTTGACGTGAGATGTAGGGGCGTGCTTATAGTATGTAATTTAATAGACTGTAATTTTCACCCACTCACACATTCAGGCAGGCACTTACACACCCAGTTATACTCCTACGAAAGCACTTATGTACCCACTAGCAGTGCTTAATTTTTTTTGTTTTTTTAAGTGCCAGGGCGTCCTCAGGATTCCAGTGCAGTTTGCCCAAACCATTGCCCCTGCCAGCCCTCCCAATGACAGTACCAGCACAACTACCAACTATCACACTCCTACAAGAGTGCCAATTGAGAACATTCCAGGCTATTCCAGGCCCCCAAAAGGTATGAGAATGGCTTGGTGTTTTGTGAGAGCCAGTCACCTGAATTTCAGGCATTCCAATGGGACGATGACAATTCCCCAAATGTGGCCGCAATGAAGAGTACATTGCCCTCTTGTAAGTCCTCAAGGGGACGGGGGTTTGGGGAAGTGAAAATACCAGCTTTTGCTTCATGGACTGCAGAATAGGACTGCTGGACCCTGGACTGAGTGTCCTGTTCCGCGGACTTCTGATTTCTCAAAATACTGGGTTCTTGTTTTTTAGGATTCCGGGCTGAAAAATAATGACTTCATTAATACATTGAACTTGCATAAACTATTGTACATTGCATAATGTCAGTTATTGTTGACACATTGTGCATACGTTTCTATAAGGCTGAATAAGTCTCTTCCTCTTTTTACAATATTTTCAGAGTCTCTGAAGCAGTGTCCAAGCTCAAAAACAATCAACTTGACTAAAGGGCTTCTTTGTATTGTGGTGTCATCTCTTGCCAATAATAGATTTGATAAACTTGCTCTATTTCCAATCTCCTAATTCTCAGGGGAGCTTTTGTTACAGGAAATATGTATTTTCCTTAATGCCTGTTTAGAGGTATCTTGGATTCCCACTCAAATGATACATCATGCTAGTTCTTATTGTTATAAATTATTTAAAAGACAGAGCCCTGTTTTGTTTTATTTAAACAAATAATCTGTCTGTACCTTGAAATGAATTACTTGCTTGCAAATTTCAGAAGAACCCAAACTGGGTTTTTTCACCTTTCTAATTTTCTTTTTACAGGAAATATGGGATCGTCCGCAGAAGACGGAAGAGGAAAGCCAGGACTCCGCAGGAAGCCGACAGAAGGGTGAGGATCGCTGGAACGTGACGGGCTAGGCTAGGCTGTCTGGAGGACGAGATGGGCTGGCATTTCATCATATGGCACAACTCATGGCAGAGTCTAGGATAATGGTAGAGCTGATATGTACAATGCAGTGCCACTTGTATGCATAGCATATCACAGTAGAAGGGTTGTTCTGTAACCAATTCAAACAATCTCCGAGGAAACTGGACTGCCTCTAAAACAGCAAATAATTCATATCCATGGCTTTCTCTCCTTTCTGCATATCATCTGAACGGGGGTAGCATATCATCATTTCAAACTGTCATGAAATAATGTGAGCTACCTTTAGCATAGTAGCCGTGTTACTTGAAACATGACCACTCCTCTCTGAGAATCATCCGAGAAAAGCTGGCACTTCGTCATTTCAAAATAGTGGCAGAGGTGTTTGAACTTGCTCTGATAGAACCATTTAATATGCACACCGATCTCTTTCCGCTGCTTATCATCCAAGAAAGGCTGGCATTTCAAACAATCATTGAGCTTACCTGAGATTCATTTGGCTGAACAGCCTTTTAACAGGCTGTCATAGGTACCGGTGTTGGCAATTAAGACCCACTGGCTCAAATTAAGCACTGCCCACTAGTCATATAGACCGATAGTCACTGACACACTCAGTCCCACAATCATAAAACCATTCACACACCCATTTATTCATATATACATCCATTAACACATCTATGCAGGCACTGTCACACCCACTCAAACATCTATACAGCCATTCATGTAGCCAGCACTCAGACAGTAAATTACACCACTTACGCACCTACTCTTACACACACTTATTCACCCAGTCAGCCACCAATACAAACACTCACATATCTATTTACAAAATCAAACATCCACTCATACACCCAGTTAGCCAGTGACAAAGGCACTTACACAACCACTCACATACCTCCACAATGCTTATTTATCCACCAGTAACAGAGCCAACAGAGCCACTGCACACACAGTTACACACCCAAACACCCACTAAAACAGCCAGATACCAATCCATAAGTCAAGTTACATACCCATTTAGACATCCATAGTCACTAACACACCCATTCACACACCCACACAGCTACTTACACATCCAGTGACACATCCAGAGACACTGATACTCTCACTCACATATCCACTTGACCCCTGACACACCCAGTTATCCCACCTGTGCAGCCACTCATATACCTATTTATACACTCATACTCAGACTCTTTCAAAGCCGGTTACACACTAATATAACCACCTATGTAGCTACTTATTTGCTTATTGTATGTAATGTAATAGTATGTGATATAAAGGTAAATGTATTCTATATTTGTTTTTCAGATATCTACTTGTGTTTAAAGAGGAATGGTAGAAGGAACTGTGAGGTAAAAAAATAAAAATAAAATTATGATTGTTAACACAATCCATAAACTGGGCAACGGATGATATTTGTAATGCAACTGTCATATGGCCTTTGCTACAAATAGTGACCAAGATGTGTGACCATGTCTTCTAGCATTTTTACTTTTAAATCTCAGCAAATTCTGTGGATGGATCTGTGGATTTTCCCAAGATTTACCCAAAAATTGGCATTCTCTCGCCCTTTTATTTTATTTTGCCCTCAGGTGGGCCAGGTCCTGGGGACATTGGGGGCTTAAAAAAGGAGGGGGTCGCATGGGGCCCCCCTCCTAGGGCATATATTAACACCGGAGACCACCACATCCCTAGGGCAATGATGTAAAAATATGGGGGGGCATGCCCCCTGTGGCCAGGGACCACCACTTTAACAGGGCAAGAAATATTTATAATAGTAGGGGGGGTCCTGCAGACCCCCCAGGCCCAGAGAACCACCACATCCCCTGGGTTGTTTCTATTATTTGCATGGGTGCCACATGGACCCCCTGCAGCCCCGTGAACCACCACCACCCAGGGGCAATTTATTCAAAATATGACAGAGGTGCACAGTCTCCTGTAGCACCGGGGACCGCCACCTTCCTGGGGCTGAAATAAAGTAAAATAGGGGGTCCGTCATGGACCCTCAGCCCCGGGAACCACCACCTCCCTAGGGCTACATAGACACAATGGAGCGGGCCCCCCTCATGGAGCCAATAATGCCCTGTGGGATCGCAACTCTCCCCCGGGCCAGCTCCTGCTATGACCCGACGTACAATCTCTGGGACACAGCTGTTTTCTCTGAGTTGGTGGGAGCTTTGACAGCTCCCCCCAAGTCAGAGCAAACACTCCACTTCAAGAGGGTGAGAGCTGTCACAGTGCTCCCGCGTGCTAGAAGCTGAGGTTTCATCTGTTTCGCTGCCTGCAAACATACAGGCAGGGAAAGAAATTAAATTATTGCTCTTGCACAAAAGGAGCTGCATGTTTAGCAGTTCCCTGTGTGCAATAGTAATGCTGGCTTCCGCAGAAGGCAGGGTGCCGGCTGAGACCACGGGGACCTTGAGGCTCCCCCTGCAGCTCCATTGCACACTGGATTCCCTGGAGGGCACCCAGGAGCCATGGCTGGGCCCCGGCAGATGGGGCCCTATGAGCTGAGATGGGCCCAGGGAGGGGGCCCCTGTGCCTCCTCTATTGAATTAAGGCCAGTCCCAGGGTTTGGGGTCCCCAGGGCCAAAAACAGCCCATGGAGAGGGTCTGCACGGCTCCCTTCCCCTAGAGTCCATGGTTCTCCTTTTAAATTGCTATGAGTATGCAAATGTGTAAATCACCTAGAAGTTGCGCCTACTTGGCCCCGCACTGTCCACCTTAGTAGTAATCATATGTCTTCCCGTCCTTTTTCCAGGATGATGGACAGCTTACCAAAGGGCCCCCCAGTGCATTTCCAGTTGAATTTGGTGGTGTGTTCCTGATGCCAAAGAATATGAGGACATCTCTACAAAACAAAGAAGGTCTTATGTCATACAGATAAGAGGAAGGACCCCGGTTTGGTGGAGATTTACATCTTTGTAGTCTTGTTGGCTTCTCTACAGGAGGATTTTTGTTATCACAGAATTCTAGAGAAAGACGCAAAATGAACAATCATGTTGCCAAAACGCACACAAGGTCACATTTCCATATGCTCCATTGTTGGATAAAAGGGAAGGTGAGGTTCCTTTCTAACAGAGTCACTCACACAGCCACTGACAAACCCACACACTCACACATCCACTCACAGACACACTCAGACACCTACTCAGAACTCAGAACTCAAATAACCACTCACAGAGTCACTCAGAGAATCACACACCCACTTAAAGACTCACTCAGACACTCACATATCCACTTACAGACCCACTTAGACACTCATGCACCTACTCACAGATCCACCCAGGCATTTACACACTCAATCACAGACCCTCTCAGATATTCATGCACATACTCACAGATGTACTCAGCCTCACACACCTGTTCACAGACCCACTGAGGTTCTCATGCACTCATGCAGTCACTCACAGACCCACTCAGAAACTCATGCAATCACTCACAGATGTATTCACAGACTTATGTACCCACTCACAGACCTACTCAGACACTCCCACTCCCACTCACAGACCCACTTGAACACAGATGCACCCACTCACAGATCCACTCACAGACTCACGTACCCACTTACAGACCCACTCAGACACTCATGCACCCACTCATAGACCCACTCAGAGACTCACACTCCTACCCACAGACCCACACAGACACTCACACACCCACACCCAGACTGACATTCACTCTCACACCCAAAGACACCCTTTCACACCTATTCTCACACTCAGAGAGACAGGCCCTGCAGCCAACTCCTGCTGCACATGGGCAAAGGCCATGGTTATGTGGTGGTTGGGTGGCCCTGCGGCCAATCCCCTCCAAGCACAGCCATAGGGGCTGGGTGGTTATAGGGGGGTAGCTACAGGGCCTGGCTACAGGCAAGGCCGAGCCCCGCCATGCACATCCAAAAGGCCACGTGCGGCAGTTGTTGGATTAAAGTATAGAACTTCAAATTACTTTACATTAAAAATACTATAGAAATTCACTGAAAATCAAAGGTTATAGGGGCATTATAGTTAGGACATAGAATTAAATAAAACATGGAAATTCACTTTAAAAAAACAAAGGTTACAGGAACGTTATAGTTTCTGAATTTATCCAGGTAAAACCATAGAAATTCAGCAGATATAGAGTTATTTCAAGTAACTCTAACTCGTGCCCTAAGGTAACTATAACTCGCTCCCTTTCCATGCACTGCTAGTTACACCAGATATTACAGCACTCATGACAACCTTTTTAGCCTCAATAAAAATATCAATGAAACATTAGCTGTAAAATTATTGAAGAAAAAACTGTGCATGGCAGGGCACGGGTTACAGTTATCTTACGGGGTGTGTTATAGTTACTTGAAACAACTCTAAATATAACAGCTGAGTTTCTATGGTTTGTGAGAGTAAATTCAGAACCAGTAACCTTTGTTTCTAATGTCATGGTGGGAGGTTGGATGCAGGGCCTTCCTTCTAACCAGCTATCCCTATGGCACGCACAGCTTTCTTCAGCATTTAAACATAAAAAGTGAGCCTATTGGCTTTGTTAAGGGGTGAGCATATTAATAAATATAAAGCAAATATCTCATCTTTCTCCAATAATCACCAATAATGTTTTCAATGTATATTTCAATAATTCACACAATGCAAGGTTTATTAATTTTGACTAAAACATTTCTTGAAAACATGTATGTGACTTTAATTTTCACAGTTTTACTATAACTTTTGTGGGTAAAATTTTAAAATAAATAGTTAGAGACATATAGAGACACTAAGGGGGTCATTCCGACATTCCCGCTGGGCCGGCGGGCGCAAACCAAGTTTGCGCCCGCCGGCCCAGCGGGAATGAGGCCGCAACACAGGAGCCGGCTCCTAATGGAGCTGGCGGTGTTGCGGCCGTGCGACGGGTGCAGTTGCACCCGTTGCGCTTTTCACTGTCTGCTATGCAGACAGTGAAAAGCTGGCTGGGGCCCTGTTAGGGGGCCCCAGGACACCCCTTACCGCCAGCCTCTTCCTGGCGGTAAGGGGGTCATAATCCCCAGGGCAGCGCTGCTTGCAGCGCTGCCCTGACGGATTATCCCCGCCGGGGCATAAACGTCGGGAAACCGCCTGTTGGCGGTGCTTTGGTCAGAATGACCCCCTAAGACTGCTCCTTTTTAAATTCCACCCAAACATCTGTCAATCATCATTTCAGCATCCCATCTACCCATCAACGTTCACCATTTCTCCTTTACATTATGTCATCCCTTCATTCTTTTACCCATCATTCAATGTTTCACCATTCCATCCATACATTGGCTGTTTCATCCATCCACAAATTCACACATTTATCTTCTATGCATGCATCCATCCATCCACCTATACATCTATCCATTGACTCAGTCATCCAAAAATTAAGGCTTTCATCCACCAATTAATCCATTTGATCATCTATTCATTCATCCTCTCAGATTTCCATTTACTTTGCCATCCATCCATACACTTAGATTTCCATACACTATGTCATCCATGCACCCTTCCTCTCACATTTCCATTTAATCTGCCATCCTTTCATCCACTCATCCAACCTTTCTGATTTACATCTACTCTGCTGTCCTTTCACCCTCCAATATATCTATCCATTCATCATCTGAGATTTATATTTACCCTGCCTTCCATCCTTTCATCCACCCATTCTCTCAGACTTCACATTACCCATCCATCCACCCACCCATCCATCCAACCTATGTTTTTCATTCACTCTACTGTCCTTTCACCCAACCATCCTCTTAGATTTCCATTTATACTGCCATCCTTTCACCCACCCACCTCTTTATCCACCCATTCATCCACCCATCTATCCAGGTGCCATTCATCCATCCATCCATCTTCCCTCTCTAATTTCCCTTTGCTCTGTAATCCTTTCACCCACCCATCCATCCAGTGCAGATTTCTATCTATCCATCCATCCATCTTTCCTCATATCTGAAATAATGTTGCCATCCATTCATCCCTACAGATTTAAATTTGCTCAGCAATCCTGTCATCCAACTATCTACCCATCGTCTCACTCGCATCCACCAATCCTCTAGTCTACCCATACTTTCACCCACTCATCCTTTCACCAACCCATCCATCTGTCCATCCATCCTTTTACCCACCCATCCAACATTTTATCCCCCAACCTTGCATGCACTCACCCATCCATCCTTTCACACACCCATCATTTAACCCACCCATCCATCCTTTCACCCACCTGTCCTTTCATCCATAGATGAAAAGATCGATTAATTCATCCATACATTCATGCCTTCACCCACTCATCCTCCTTTTTTACCCACCTATCCTTTCGCTCATGAAAGTCTGTGCTCCAGCCGGGATGTCTGAGTCCTCCTTTCACCTGCTATGGTATTTATGTATTTATGGGTTAGGGAGTAAGGGCCAGATGTAGCAAGCAGTTTTGCCCATTCTGTGTCTATGGGAAAATGTGTTCGTACATATGGCCCTAAATGTATTGTGTGTGTGAGTGATGGTGGAATGTATGCATGGAGTGTTCTAGGAGCAATTGATACATGCAAAGTAGATTGAGGCTGGTTCTCTCGGGGTGGGTGTGGCAAAAAGAATCGAGAGTTGCCTTATGATTAAATCTTACTTTCAATAGAAATCTTCAGCGGTTGCACGGCTGTGCAGGTGATGGCAAAGGATCGCCTAAGGGGAGGTGGGAAACATTTTGTGAATGGGGTCAGTTACGGCTTTTTCAGTTATGTCCACAACAAGATCCTCCTTTTTATTTTCTATTTGCTTTATTTCTACTTTTTCGTGCAGAGCTATTGAACCCTTCAAGGTTTTTGTGATGAGTTATCTAACCTTATCAAAACTGAATGGTGTTCGGGAGATTTTTTGGTTTTGTGTATGGTAGGGCAGGGCCTGCTTCAGGGCACTTTTTTCATCTCCACGAGACGTGATTTTTCCTAATTCATTGTTGGTCACTGTTTTGTGGAAATTGGTGCTGGGAGTAGCTATTTTGGCTAGATATTTGTTAGTTCTTGCTTTACTGTGCACCTATGACCTTATGCGATGAACAAAAACAGTTTTCCGAGTAATTTTGAGGGAGGGGCTTTGGCTTTGCCCACACATGGGTTCCCTGGCAATGGGATATGATTAAGCCAAAGTTGTGTACTTCCACTTAAAACAGTGCTTGTGTTGCACTTTTTGTCTTGTGGCAAAGCGACTGGATTGGTCATGGAGGCACGCCAATTATCATGACTGTAGGCTTGATCTGTTTAGGACAGAAGTCCTGATATATATATGTTAACAAGAATCCACTTAAACGTGGACTGCTATTGCTCTGTATGAAAGCCTGCAGAAAAAGATTTTGTTACATGGAATCTCATAAAGCAAGGGATTTGATGTTGGTTACTATTTGTGATATACTGTGGATATAATCAAAGAATGAAGCCAACTTGTAGAGTGCACGGCTATTCTGAAGAGTATCTCAGTTCTAACAGGCAGAGCCCAGGCACGCAGCCCCAAAGCAGAGAACTTACTGCCCCTAGAGAAAAAAAAACAGGTTTTAAGTTTTTTTTGGAAAGCAAGCTCAGAGGAGATCAAGCACAATTCTCGAGGGCGCACGTTCCAAGCTTTAGCTGTCAGGAAATAAAGTGCTTTACCACTCCTTCGAAAATGCTTAAAGCACGGGATTACCAGAGGTGAAGCAGAATTTGATCACAGCGCTCTGGAGAAAAGCCCACTTGAATCGCTCCACCAAGTAACCAGGGCTGAAAAGGAACACTGCCCTCTGAACCATAACTGAAGGTTTGAACAAAATCTGTTTCTGAACGGGAAACAAATGTAAGGCTTTGAGTGCAGGTGCAGTTGGTGAACCTGGCTGCAGCATTTTGGACCACGTGTAAGCTTCCACAGCTCCTAAAGGCAAAACATTCACGTAAGACAAATGTGAAGTGATCTGGGCAAGGATCACTACTCTCCTCACCTCAAATGGCAAGAGGGGGAGAACTTTCTTCAGAGTACGGAGCAGGTCAAAGCATTAGCTTACCACCGCAGGGATCTGAGCCCTCAGAGAGCGGGTATTATCCAACCTCACACATAGGGTTTTTACCACAAGGGAAGAATGCAGCGGGGCTGGTAATGCAGGACCAAAGGTCTTTCCACCAGTAGGACATGTTGTCCAAAAGGAATAATTTCAGTCTTCTTTGCATTGCATTTAAGTTGGATGATCTCCATCCAATCAAGGACAGCAAGCATGCAGTTGGTGAAAGGAGCTGTGGTAGAAGCAGGAGGATCCTCGAAGGCAAAGAACAGCTGAGTGTCATCAGCATCGGAAATTATTTTACATCCAAACGGCTCGACTACCAAAGTCAAGGGTGCCATGAAGACATTAAAAAAAGTAGGATTGAGTGAGGAGCCCTGAAGGACCCCTTGGTTCACTGCCTTGACTTCCAAGGAAAAAGGAGTGAGACAAACTGATTGGCTTCTAGAAGTCAGGAATGACTTGCACCAGTCCCACACAGAATACCCCACACCCAAGACAGAAATACTGTGCAGGTGAATAGAGTGCAGGATGGCATTGAAGATAGTAGACAGATCAAGAAGGATCAAGGCCACGTTTTTCCCTGATTCCGACGACCATTCAATGTGGTCAGATATTTTCAAAACTGCTGATTCAGTACTATGAAGGGGACGTAAGCCAAATTGACTCAGATGTTACAGTTTACCCTCATTAAAATACTCAGAGAGCTGAGCGTTGTCTAGCTTTTCCAGCAGTTTTGTAAAGGCCAGAAGAAGAGAGATGGGCCTGTAATTACAAAAAAATGTTAGGGTACAGTGCAGGCTTCTAATGTAAGGGACCACTTTTGAAAGTTTACGGGTGGCAGGCAACAGCCGCAGAGAAAGGGAGCAATTGAAAGTGGAGTTGATCACTCGGTTAATAAGGTCCACTGCCTCAGCAAGCAGCATGGGGGGACAGGTATCAAGGGGGAACCCCGATTTACATTCATTTGAGGGTGGCGTCCCTGGACGTTTGCAAGGATATGGGCCTAAACTGAGTAAACTTATAGCTGAGCCTTTCCAGATCAGAATGAAAGACAAGAGGGGGAGCCTTTGACAAAACAGGCAATGTTTTCTGAATTTCAGAAATTTTTGTTTTGAAGTATGTTGCCATTCCATTGCAAAGCTCTTGGGAAAGAACACTAGCTCTTTGACAGGGCTGTGGAGAAATGAAGGATTTCGTGATCTGGAAGAGAAAGCAGAAACCCTGCTTGGCCAAACTGATTTTCCTGGTGAAAAACTGGCTCTGGGCCTGTTTGAGAGAAATGTGATAAGCTTCGAGAGCAGATTTATAGACAGCTTTACTACGGGTAGAATAGTACTTGCACCAAATGCGCTCAAGCTTTTTGCAGTCATTAAGTTCCTCAGCCAAGTTTGAAGAGTACCACGGGGCAGATCTGCCGTTTCTCTTCTTCCGCTCCTACAAAAGAGCTAGCCCATCTGCTGCCACCTGAAGCAAGACTTTAAAAGCCTCTACATTTAGATTGACATCATCACTAGGGCAGGTATTGGAAATAAAATCAGATGATGGTCAGACCATGGAGTGGGCTTGGGAGGGCAAATCTATAACAAAGATTTGTAAAAAATGTGATCGCTAGTGTGTCCTGCCAAATGCTTGGGTGCCAGAACCAGCTGAGGCAGATTCAAAGCGAGCATGCACGCAGTAAGCGAAGAAGCCAACAGGACTTGTGGATCATCCACATGCAGATTAAAGTCCCCTAATACAGTAAAATTGGCTCATTTAAAAAGATGACGGACCAGGGTTTCTTAAAGAAAATCAAGGAAATCCCAAGTGGTGCCCAGAGGATAACAGATAAGTGTCCAAGAAAAAGAGATTTGAGCTGAAAGCATAAGATGGAAACCTAGACTGTCCCCTCCCTTAAGGTTACTGATCTTAACAATGGAGCATGTAAATGACTGTTTGAAAGCTATTTCCACCTCTCCACCCCGTTTATGGCATCTGTCACAGAAGACCAAAGAATACCCCTCAGGGACAGCCATTGCAATTTCCAGCACAGAAGACTCATTCAGCCAAGTTTCTGTCATACAAAGCCTTAAAGTTGCTGAGCTCAATAACGGAATATGTAAATGACTATTTAAAAGCTATTGCCACCCCTCAACCCCATTTATGCCACCGGTCACAGCAGACCAAAGAATACCCCTCAGGGATAGCCACTGCAGTGTCCAGTGCAGAAGACCAATTCAGAATTCTGTTATGAGCACATCTAACACCCCCATCACTAAGAAGATCAAAAATGTGGAGGACGAGTTTGCGCAAAGAGCAGACATTAATAGGAAGGGCTGACAACTCCCTCCCTTGACTAACCCCTAAATATGAGGTATGTAATGACCAAGCATTAGGTGCACAAGAAGGACCTGGGAATAAGCAATCCAGGGGAAGCATAGTGACAGGCAGGTCAGGGTACTCATCCCAGGAAATCTTCCAGGTTCAACAGGTAGGGACAAGTAAGGCATGGACAAAGGGCTCCGAGCTCCCTAGTGGAGTAGAAGAGACCTCAGTGGTTAGTAGGAGTCCCACAGGAAGTGTAGCTGGCCCCCTCCCTGGTGAGACATAAATGACCGCAGACGGGCTTGCCTTGAAGAATTAATCTTTGCAAATCTTTAATAGGTTCTCCTAGGAGAAATAGTATTTTGCTTAGTCAACTGTTATATTATATATAATTTTATGACAGTGTGCCTGAGGCTTGCCTGGAGGGAAAGCTTCCCCTCATGACAGTAGGCCTAAATTGGTTGTGGTGGCATGCTAGAGGTCTGATTGGTGCACTGGGAAAAGTTATGTCCAGTGCTACAGATCGGATCTGCTATAATGAAAAGTTATGACAAAGGCAGTAGGCTTTGCTCATTTATTGTAGGAAACATTTGTTGAAACTAGTAGGTCTTTAAGAGTGGTTTGTTATCATATTGTGTTACAGGTAAAAGGTATTTTATGAACACTTCAGTAGGCCAGGGGTGAGTCAGTGCCAAAGGATATGCACCTTATCTGTTCGTAATAAAACATCATAACAATGTATGTAGGCCTGACTACTTACGTATTGAGAAAAAGTATGTGGTAAAGAAAATATGTTTTTAACAGTGTTAATTGTTATTACACTGTGCTAGGGCCCGTAGGCAGGTATTTTGTTACATAAAATCTCTCAAATTAATACAGTAGGCTAGGGTTTTCGTGTTGGTGACCCACAGAAACATACCACAAAGAAGGAGGTTTGCACTATGATAACTATTGGGCTTTATTTGTTTGCATTAGGAAGGATTTTATATTGTTTTGGTAACTGTGATTTTGTGCATATGTGCAATTTTAATATCCGTCACATTTGGGACGGAGTAATCCCCTCTGCCAAAGTCATCATCAGGCCCTGAATGCCTAAACTCATTAACCACACAAAGGGCACTTTCATTCCTAAGCCAGACTGATTGGAACTGCCAATGTTTGTTTTAGTATGTTGGATCAGGAAAGTAACCACCAATATTATTGCTGAGGTAGCATCAATAGACCCAGAGCTAGCTGTGTGATGACTACCGGGATGTATTTCAGGGCGCTGGTTCATAAAACGAAAGTTTTGAGTATGATCATTCTTTTTTGTGTGTGGCTGCATTTCCTCTGATGGATGATAACATCTGTTGCTCAGTGTTCTTTCAGAGCTGACTCTGATGTGATGTATCTGTATTTTTCCATGATTTATGTGACTTTTGTACACTTCTCAAACATTTAGGACAACTGCACTACATTCTCACAGAGAATCACACTATAATAATGGTCTATGCCCCATCTCGACAATTCTGTTGTGAAGAATGATGGCACATATTGTTTATCCATGAGAAATAGCAGAATATGATTAGTAACAAATTCCCTCGAGAGATTTTTCAGCTCTCACTTAAAGAATTTAGTTGAAGGTCACTGCCGTGGGAAACCATGTTTAACAATCTGAGCAGCCACAAGTAAAAAAATGTGATATCTTTGTAACAGAGATTCCCAGAAATATTATTTTAAAAGTGTCTAGATGAGGTCAGCAAAAATATATCAAGGATTCACTGTAGTAGACAATAGTTTCACATCACACACACCTAAGCATGTTTCAAGTCTTTCTACATTTTTGTGTGATTGGCTTTCATATTACATAAAAATAGGATAGCATGCTGATACCTTGTTGGCAAGGATGCTGTGTGGAAAAAGCATCACAGCACTATAGGAGCGTTTGCTGACTTTAAATGTGTCTACTCTGATAGGGTACACATTTTTATGTTTGAGTTGAGTAACCATGATACAAAAAGAAACAGACCCGGAACAGTCCCATTGATCTATGGCGTAGGATATTTTATTGTTGCACCTTTCAGCTCAAAGCACCCCATGAAGCAAGGAAATGTGTTGTGATTGTAAAGGTACCTCTACTCTGAACCTATAAGTCTACTTAGATGTCAATGCTCATTAATAATAAACTGGATTTCTTGTCCTGACCTGATTCCAATCTCAAATTTAATGTAGCTCCTTTCTTATATCCGAATATAACTTATTCTTTATTCAGAAGTTACTTGCTAGTGATTTCCATCACCAAGGGATGTTCCGTTTTGTCCAAAAAGAAGTGCTTTCTATCATCCTTTCACCTCATCGCGCTTTATTAATACTCTGACAACTCTGCTTCTTGATCACCTAAACTCAGGCAGATGACTTAGTCTTGAGGAACATAAGTGTTATCTTGATGTTTTTTTTTAAATATTGTCTACTTAAGACATTCTGAACAACAACTGTACTAGACCCTAATTCTCAAATGTACATCCCCTACTGCAACATTAATAAGTATTTGTCTACAGTTCATAAAACATTTTCTAGCTGTCCAAAAAATGTCTAACCATTAACCATTCTCAGCGGGAGAGTGTCAACTATTCATTTGAACCCCACCCAAACCACGATCTTAATTGCGTCTGCTTTATCTGCAGCAGAATACGACACAAGCTTAAAGCGATATCTAATGGGCAGCTCCCCAGATTCTTCAACAGTGTTGCTGAACTTAGGAATTCTTTTAGAACAGCACCCTGTCCCCAGGAACCCAAGTCATGTATGTGGCATCACACCTGTTTCACCTATTTTTGTCTACTTAAAAGATTTCCCTTATCATTGACCCCTTTTAGCGTATGCCAGAAGGGAACAATATTATTCTATCTCATCTTGACTAATCTAATTCAATCTATTTTGAATCTCCAGAGAAATCTTACGTGGAATGCAACCTGCTTAGCATGCTGCATTACAAGTGCTTACATAAAGTGCCAAACGATTGCATATGTCATCAGTACTATGACCTCTACACTAGTTTCTCATTCAATCTTGGGTCGGCTTTAAGGCCTTAAAATTGCCCATAAAGCTCTACATCTCAGATCACCCTATTTCTTGCCAATTAATTTTCCTTTTATCAACAGTCATGCTCTCTAAGATTAGCAAACCAATACTTGCTTGCTACCACTATAACCAGAACGGTAGCATATGGGGACCATGCTTTTCTGCACCAGTGGCCCAACTGTGGAATTTTTCTCCCTTTGGGTTTGGAGGCAAAAACAAATATTCTGTCTTTTAGATACCAGCTGTAATTTTGGCTTTTTAATAATAAGTTGTCTTCTGTCCTTTTTCCTCAAGCACCTGTAGGTTTTAATGTCATGTCTTCCTAAAGTGAGAATATGAATCTGCATCTGAGCGGTCTACAAATAAATCACAACAGAACGTAATATAAAATAACTAATTGTTTATGGAATTTCTAAAGGAATTCCTACATCTATCCTCCTCAATACAGTGTCACAAACCTAATCCTCCAGCCATATTAATGCAGGAAATACACTGCCACTACCTGGGGAATCGGTTCTCATTGTTCATCTTATGCCATTGTAAATCAGCAGCATCTCTTTGGTTTCAGTTGTCAGATTCACACACACATAGAGACCTTCTACTAGATGTGTTCCACATGCTCACTACACACACACTTGCATTCAACATACAGACAGGATATCAGCGCAAGGTCTTGGTAACCACATAATAGGAGAACTGTGCACAAGAGGGGCCAGTTGACCGCCCTCTCACTGACTCAGATAAAAAGGATTGGTCACAATAGAAATCACTAGGATAGTAGCCCTCTGTTCAATATAATTGTATGCTTGGTGCGCCTCTCCAGGTCACAGGACAGGCCCAGCACCTTGCATCGTCAAGGACAGTCCCAGGCATCTGGGCACACTTTAGATTAGAGTGACACCAGATTCAAAATTAAAAGTTAGGATACAACATATATACATAGTCTCTCCAGCCTGGCCCTGGGACAGTGCCATCGGTTCAGGACAGGTCGACTAGAACATTTCTCCTGGCTAACTGCCGGTCCCTGGCTTCCCATAAACTCAACATCCGCCTTCTCCTGAGCAAACTCTCTCCGGTAGCCCTGTTTCTGACAGAGACATGGCTTCATGAGGGCTTGTCTCCGGACGTGGCCTTGGCACTTCCACAAGGCTACTTAATAAACAAGCTGGATAGAGGCACCACAAGAGGTGGAGGAATTGCTATTATCCATAGGGATTCCGTAAAATTCACCTCTCAGCCCCTATAGCTGCCCGGATGCGAGAGCATGTCCTTTTCCTTAATACTGAATCCCCTGTATACATTGTCAGGGGTACTGCTTTACCGCCCCCCGGGCCCTCCGGAAGCCTTCATACAATCTCTTCCTGACCACATCGCAGATTTAATATGTATTAAACTGAACTTTACGTTACTTGCCAATTTCAATATTCATGCAGAGGACACAGGTAATTCAGCTGCTAAAGTCCTTCTCCTTGACCTGGCTGCTCTGGATCTGGTCCAACTAGTTTGCAGTCCCACACATGCCAAGGGCCACACTATAGATCTGGTCTTTAGTAACGTAGCTGGTCTAATTTTCATGCCTCCCCATCCCCTGGTCTGGTCTGACCATTCCCTAATCATGCTGAATCTCCTTATCCCTATTGCCTGTAGTCCCCCTCATATCATAAGACAACCTTACCGCCATTGGCACAAGCTTAGGGCAAGCGACTGGACCAACAATCTTGAAAGTCTGAAACCAGCTCCCCCAGATCATAATGCTTGCTTTTCAGAGATATTTAATGGGTGGATATCCAAAGCCTTAGATATGGTGCTACCTTACACCACCAAAGTAGGGGGCCGACGTAATATAGGTGCTCCTTGGTTTTCCCCCCACCTCCACCTCCTAAAAAGAGAATGTAAGCGCCTGGAGAGGAGATGGAAAAAATCATACAATGCCTCATTAAAGTTGGAATAGGAAAGCGATTAGATATTTCCATTCCAAAATCAAATCATCCCAGGCTTCCTATTATGCCTCTAGAATTGAGCAGGCTTCAAAGTCGCTTAAGGAGATCTTTCAAAGAGATTGTACAGCCTAACTTTCATAGCAAGCTCTTGGATGCTTCTCAAAAACATAGCAGCAACTTAGCGCTTTTCTTCCAACAAAATATTTCAGACATTTATTCGGCGTTTCCTGAAAAATCCCATCAGCTATTTGGTCCTGTAGGTCAGCATATTCCACAACGCAACTCTATCTCAGGTGTCTCTCCCTTTACTGAAGACCTGGGGCCAGATGTATCAAGGTTTTTTGCATTCGCAAATGGTGCGAATGCCCGTTTGCGAATGCAAAAAGCCAGTTCAGAATGTATGAAAGACATTCTGAACGCAATTTTAAGGAATCGCTAAAATAGCGATTCCTTAAAATTGCAACCCTGTTTAGACAGTCGAAAATTGTGACTCTCTAAATAAGAAATCGCAAATAAGGATTCCTTATTTGTGTTTTCTTAGCACATGTATGAAGCCATTCCTAAATGCGATTTGGGCGCTATTTACCACCAGGTTGAAGAGAAAATGACAAATCTGCAACTTCACTCCTCTTTAAACAAGTACAAAAAGGAAATTAATAAAATAAAAACAGATTACTATGCTACTGCAATTTTAACCACTTCCAGTAACACCAAGAAAAACTTTGACCTTGTGCAGGAGGTATCTAATCCGGAATGTCTGAAAAGGGACATTATTCCCTCCCAAAAACTATGTGATAGCTTGGCCTTGTTCTTTGAAAAAAAGACTACTGATATCCTAACTGATATTAGGGATGCTTCACAACTCAGCTGTCCTTCTTCAGTCAGGTAATGCCAAGAGAATATGAAGAATGGAGTTTCTACTCTGCACTTCCTTTGCAATATACATAAGACATTTTGCAGTCATGATAAGCCACAAGATTTTCTGGATTGCTTTGAGTCCATCCAAGAGGACGATTTTCCTTCCTCAGTTAGATCTATATTCTGTGGCTCTCCTCTTGACCCTCTATCACACAAGATATGGAAAAGCCTAGTGGATTAATTGTTTCTTCTGGTATGGCAGATTTGAAATCAGTCACTAAATTCAGGCCTAGTGTCATTGTTTTGAAAAAGGGCCATTGTCTCCCATATCCTGAAAAAATCTTCCCTAGATCCGTAAACTCCCAGTAATTACCATCCAATTGCTTTGTTGCCTTTTCCCATAAAACTTTTGTAGCGATATGTTAGCAAAAAGCTTTCTAACTTCCTTGAGCAGCATGATCTTTTAGAAAAGGAACAATTCAGCTTCAGACCGGGACATGGGTCCGAGTTGGCCCTACTTCTAGCTTTGAACGAGTTATGGATGCTATCAATCGAGGCCAGTCTGCAATCTTGATTCTTCATGATCTACCTGCCGCATGTGACAGGGACAATCATAACATCCTGATAAATAGACTTGCCTCATCTGGAGTCGGAGGAACAGCCTTAAAAAGGCTGATTTCCTATTTTCCTGAACGCAGCCAAGCAGTTGCCCTTCTGCCTTTTTGATCTGCCTTCAGGAAGGTGGAAAATGGTTTTCCTCAGGGGTCTGACCTTAGACCAATCCTGTTTAATCTCTATATGAGACCTCTTATCAGTCTTATTACATCTCATGGTCTCAGAGACAATACTCAGCTGATTTTGTCTTTGGACGGTGATCATCAGACTGCAATAAAAGTATTCCATAACTGCGTGAGGGGCATTGTGATGTGGCTGAACTCCAACTCTCTTAAATGAAGTGGGGATAAGACTGATTTCTTATGTTGCTCGGCAAAATCCCCATAAATCTTCCTGTCCATTTCTGGCCTCTTCCTGCAAAGAATGTACCAATTCCCTTGGACTCAGCCCGTAAATTGGGAGTCTTCCTTGACAATAAACTGTCAGTTGAAGTTCATACCACAAAAGTAGCTTGGACTTGTTTCTCACTCCTGGGGGCCTGTGGTAACTGCTCCCTCTGGTGCCAGCTGATGCGAATTCTTTATAAATCCATAGTGTGATCCTGAGCAGGCTTGACTATTGCAACTCTCTTCTGCTTGGAGCCTCGGACTATTTAATAACCAGATTACATGGACCAGTGGTTCCCAAACTTTTGACTTCTGTAGATCCCCATTTTATCATTACTGGAACCCAGGGACCCCCACTGAATCATTCCTGGAATCCAGATACCGCCCCCACTAAGTCATTACTGAAACAAGGGGACCCAGGCCTGAACATTGTCAAAGATTTGAACTACAAAACAATACACAAAAAATACAGAAACAAGTATTCCATCAAACACATACAGAAATGCTAACACATTTTATTTAATTTTCAAACAAATAAAATATTTTTGCTCCCACAAATCAATCTGAGGATGCAAATTTAATTTTTAGCCTCCAGTTCCAAATTCCTTGACATTTACAGTAGGGTTTAAAATTTTCAATTGTGCATTTGGCCACTTTATTTACATACACTTTATTAATTTGTTAATATTAGTTCATTTTCTAAGCAGTCACAGACCCTCTGAGGAGGCTTCATGGACCCCCAGAGGTCCCCTGACCACGGGTTGGGAACCACTGATATAGAGTACAGACTGCTGTGGTAAAGCTGGCCCTGAATCGTGCCAATCAGATGCCTTAAAGGAGCTTCACTGACTAACTCTGGAGTAGAGAATAGCTTTCAAAGCTCTATGTATTGTTTTTGAAGCTTTACATGGACTTGGATCAGTCGCCCCGCGGCATAGTTTTTCCAGGTATGTCCTGAGGAGGAATCTTAGCTCCTCATCAGCTTTCCCAGCCTGCATTCCTAATGCTAGGAAATCAAGAATGGGAGGGCAAGTCTGTCAGAGTCACCAGATCCTCGGGGTCTGTGCACGTTCCCAACACGTCCACCACTGAACAGCTCCAAGACTCTTATAGATAAATCACAGAGACTGAGAGAGTTCAAGAGGGGAAGAAGGGATTAGGAAGGGAACAGCTGGGACCTGTGGTAAGAAAAAGGTTAGAACACACAATATGAAAATTATATCTCCTGAAATCAATACTAGACTATGATTCTAAGCCTAGTCACTCTGAAAACATGAACAATCTAAGAGTTAAGTTTAAAATGACTAAGTTTCAAGATGGCCGGATACCTGTAAGGGAATCAAGATGAATTAAATTAAAACTTTCTTATTCAAGTACTTTCCTTTACATGAGAATCAGAAAAAACATTCTGACTAAATTTTAAACCAGTCATATAAATCCTGTTTTGAGAATGTATACTAGGACCATACAATATTGCATCTAGAAACTTTGGCCTTCTGTGTACTCTTAAAATGTTTCAACACAAATTGCGCATATTGCAGATATATATATATATATATAGTAAACACCATAAAAGGATTGTGCACCATGAATAACACAATATGGATTCAGGAAACAAATCACATAACTTGTCAACTCGAATATTACATAATAAATATCTTAGAATAGTGGCATACAATAAACAACATGAAATAAACTCGAGGAGAGAATCGTGCGTCTTGCCGATTCAAGTGTCACCATGTAAAATACCAAGAAATGGTAGCACGCAACGAATATCAAAGTCAAATCATCATTAATCGAATCGCGCGTCTTGCCGATTCGTAAAACACAATGTAAATGTCAAGAAATAACAGCTCACAATAAATAACAAGATCAAAGTACAATGAAACGAATCGCGCTTCTTTTGCCGATTCTTAAGCCACCATGTAAATGTCAAGAAATGGTAGCGTGAAATGAACAACAAAGTTAAATCCTCATGAAACGGGTTGCGCGTCTTGCCAATTCGTAAAACATCATGTAAATGTCAAGAAATAGTAGCGCGCAATGGACAACAATGTTTAAACACCATAAAACGAATCGCGCGTCTTGCCGATTCTTAAGCCACCATGCCAATGTCAAGAAATGGTAGCACGCAATGAATAACAAAGTCAAACCTTTATGAAACAAATCGCGCGTCTTACCTATTTGTAAACTACCATATAAATGTCAAGAAATGGTAGCGCGCAAGTAATCTGTTGCTCATTTAAGAATTAAACCAAGAATATGAAAATTCTCAATAACGGTGTCGGAACAGTCCAACCACCGTCTTACCGCCTGGAACAATGATCACCAATGAAGGATGAAGGGCAGAAGACTGGAAGATCCAAATAGGCCGCCGGGACAGGAGCTCAGGAAGAAGCTGCTGCTCTGCACCGGGACCTCTGAATAGTGAGCACTGGGAGTTGGGCTGGCTCTCTTTTATAGAGTCTTGGCCCAGCCCAGAACCACGCCCAGGCACGTTGCAGGGAAAGTCTCTGGAAGGCCCTGGAAAGGGGCCACACCCTAACACACTCTGAAAACCTGCAGCAATACATTGCAAAGGAACAGTATTTGTAAGCATATTAAAAATAAATTTTCAGGATTGAACTCTGCAATGCACAACATATCAGCACAATGCATAAATTAAGTTGTTTTCAGAGTGCTGGGTTTTTGTCACCAATAGAGCGCGTACTGCTCTGGTGTTGACACCTTCTCAGTTAGAGCTGTGCAACTATGTAATCAGTTCCCAGCCCCCCTTAGACTAAGGGAAGACTTGCTTTCTTTCAGGAAAGCGCTGAAGACCTGGCTCTTTCCTGAGTAACCTGTGTATATACCAGGTTGGAGTACGCTACTTCTGTTCTTTGGTACCCAAGGCCCCCAGCACCATGATACGTTTTGGGTGAAACATGCCCTCTATAAATGATAATAATATTAATAATAATAATAATAATAATAATAATAATAATAATAATAATAAAATAATAATAATAACAGGTAGAAGTTCTTAACCACTTCTCTGTCAGGCCTTTTTCCCCTCCTGTGCCAAGCCTTTCTTTGGCTATTTGGGGTAGTTCACGCTTAGGCTCTCATAACTTTTTGTCCACATAAGCTATCCACACCAAATATGCGTTCATATTTTCCAAAATTCTGGGAATTCTAAAAGTACCCAGAGTTTGTGGGTTCTGCTGGAGGAGACCGAGAAATTAGCCACAATACAGCTAAAATTTGTTTTTTTTTAGAAAAATGGGAAAAAGTGCTGCAGAAGAAAGCTTCTAGTTTTATCCTTGCAAATGGCATCAACAAAGAGTTTGCAGTGCTAAAATCAACATCTTCCCAGCTTTCAGCAGCAGGCAGACTTGAATCAGAAAAACAACTTTTTTCAACAAAGGTTTGGCATTTTACTGGGACCTACACCATTTTTCCTATTTGTTGTGCTTTCAGCCTCCTTCCAGTTAGTGACAGAAATGGGTGTAAAACCAATGGTGGATCCTGTACAGTTAAATAATTCTGAAAAGAAGACAGAATTCTGAATTCAGCAAGGTGTCATTTGTGTAGACCCTTCAAAGTTTTCCCGTACAAAGTAACAGTTGAAATAAAAAAATATGGATATTGAGATGAATTTCTTTCTACGTTTTCTTCTGTAACTTTTTCTATCTATGGCAGATTTTTGAAAGCAATATACTGTTGCATATGCTGGACCCTTCTGGTTGTGGGGATATATAGTGCTTGTAGGTTCATCAAGAACCTAAGCCAACAAATGAGCTGCACCTTGCAATGGGTTTTCATTGTATACCGGGTACACATCAATTCATTTGGTAAAATATAAAGAGTGAAAAATAGGTATCAAGGAAACCTATGTATTTTAGAAATGGGTACAAGATAAGGAGCTTAGAAGCAGTGGTTATTTGCACATCTCTGAATTCGGGGGTCCCCATACTAGCATATGAATTACAGGGCATTTCTCGAAATGACTTCTTTCTTACACCCCGTCTTACATTTGGAAGGCTACAATGTAGAGAAAGACAATTGGCAATAACACTTCTTTTTCTATTCTGTGTTCCCCCAAGTCTCCCAATAAAAATGGTACCTCACTTGTGTGGGTAGGCGTTATGCCTGTGACAGGAAATGTACCAAAACGCAACATGGACACATCATATTTTTACACTGAAAACGTTTGTTATTTGCAAAGCGCCTCGCTTTGGATTTTGGCCTCTAGCTCAACCGCCGCTTAGGGAATCCTACCAAACCCACACATTTTTCAAAACTACACACCTATGGGAATCCGGGATGGGGTGACTTGTGGGGCTCTCACCAGATTCTGTCACCCAGAATCCTTTGCAAACTGTCGGGAATGCTGGAAGGTAGGAAATGTGTGCTGGCTCCGTGATCCTACACAGAAATGTGCTTATTTAAGCTAAATTAGAGGTTTGCAGGGGATTCTGGGTATGAAATGTTGGAGGATCCACACAAGCCTCACCACTGTGGACTCCACCGGGAATCTAGAAATGTCGGAGTGTGGTCGGTTTCCCTAGATGACTGCTGTGCCCGGGACCACAAACGCAGGTGCCCACCTGGCAAAAACAGGTAGTTTTGTAATAGATAATTTTGATGTGTCCACGTTGTGTTTTGGCCCCTTCCCTGTTGTGGGCTATTGGCCCACCCAAACAAGTGAGGTAGGATTTTTATCAGGAGATGGGTGGAGGGGAAAACTGTGGGTGGTGGGAAGTTTCTGATTTCTTTTTGCTTCTGGAAGAATATGGCACAGAAATGCAAGAGAAATGATTGATTTTAGACACATTTTGAAGCTTACAGGGCAATGTGGCCAAGAAAAGGCACACCGCCCTGTACTCCACCAGGTGTCTAGTTTTCAAACTTACCAAGAGTTGGTACATTTTCCCTAGAGAGGAAGCAAGCATGCTACCAAGACTCTTACTTCTATGATGTTAAAAAAACACTCAAATTGTCAAAAGAAACACTCTTAGGTTTTGTTAAAAAGACCCCTCAGCCACCAACAGAGTGGTGGGTCCCACCCTAGACACCTAGCATTTCTTGAGTGTGATTCAATGCCTGATTAGAGCAGAGCGGGTTTTTTCCTTTATTATTTTACCACACACATACTGGTTGGGTGTGGCACAAGGATGAGTGATGATTCAATAGATCAAATTTTATTAACAAGAGATTTCACAAAAATAAAATGCATGGTTAATAACTGAAAGGCCACAAAACTGAACCAATGACTCACAGCTCATGAGCTGTAAATCCACAGCAAGGCACCAACCACTTTACAGGCCATTCACACTCCTTTCATACATGACACGCACAAGATCATCCGCACCGCTAGCCGGCGGCCCAGCACATAACAACACTCACATTAACAGACAGCGCCAGTCACGGGCCCATCACTTTCATACACCCACATGCCTGAAGCAGCAATCACACCAACTGGACTGGCATTTGTCTAGCAGTCTGTTGTAGTGACCAACAGCAAGTCAATATTTAGACCACCAGCCAAGCGCACTCCACACTCACCGCCACCCAAGCACCACTCAATACACGCCACTAGCCATGCACCACTCCATGCACACCACCAGCCAAGCACCACTCCACGCATACCGCCATCCAAGCGTGACTCCATGTACACAACTATCACATTTTTTTTAACAAAAAGGAAAACATTAACTAATTATAATTAAGTACAATACTGCAAACACAAAAGCTCTAGCTAAATACATGACAGGCATTTCACTTTTACGGTAGTTATCAATAATTCTTGTGGGTGTGGTAGCTTCTGAAGCAGCTGGCCACCCACAGCCCAGGATTAGAAGGACTATCGGGACAGCACATACAAGTCTCCCTCTGTATACCTCCTCGGGCACCAAGTCTACATTTCTTAGTGGGAAAGTCATTTTTTGGTGCGGGAGTAATGTGATCAGGAAAGTGGTGATCTTTCAATCTAGCCACATCCTTCACCACTGCTTCTCTAGGAACTCTTGCATGTTCCACTACAACAAGGCTCTCTATCACAAACTTCTGAAACTTTAAAAATTTCATTTTTGACTCAGGAGAACAATCTTTGAACACAACAAAAGCATTAAAATGTGCTAAATGGAAGAGATGTATAGCCAACTTCTTCTACCAAATGTAAGCCTTACAAACATCAGTGTAAGGTTCCAACCTCTGATCTACTCTATCTACACCAGCTATGTGCTTATTGTAGTCTAAAATGCACACAATGCAAACAGTCACAGGCAAAGTACACTCATCTGGATGGTAGCATGTAGACAACCATCCTATATGCAAATATCACACCTAGCAGCTCATCAGTACGCAAAGCACTGCAATGTGCCTTCTCAAGTTTTTCATAGATAAGCTACCTTAGATAGCCTTTACGGTTAGAGCGGATTGTGTCTACTTAGTATCCTCGGCGTGGCCTCCCCTAACTTTTAGCCTCTGTTTCGCAGGTTGTTGATGTGTACTGGACTCTGTTTTTGCTGTTTTTGTTTTACTTTGGGCACTTTACCAATGCTATCCAGTGCTAAGGTTCAAGTGCCCCTATGTAGCACATATGTGTAATTCACTTTCCATGATTGCCATATTTGATTTACTCGTAAGTCCCTAGTACAGTGCACTAGAGGTGCCCAGGGCCTGTAAATTAAATGCTACTAGTGGGCCTGCAGCACTGGTTGTGCCACCCACATAAGTAGGCCTTTAAACATGGCTCAGACCTGCCACTGCAGTGTCTGAGTGTGCAGTTTTAAACTGCCAATTCGACTTAGCAAGTGTACCCACATGCCAGGCCTAGACCTTCCCTTTTTATACATGTAAGGCACCCCTAAGGTAGGCCCTAGGTAGCTCTATGGGCAGGGTGCAGTGTATGTTAAAGGTGGGACATGTACTTATGTGTTTTACATGTCCTAACAGTGAAATACTGCCAAATTCGGTTTTCACTGTTGCAAGGCCTATCTCTCTCATAGGTTAACATGGGGGTGCCTTTAAATATTATTAAAGTGCAGGTTCCCTTAGGGAGCAGATAGAAATGTGGAGTTTAGGGTCTATGAGATCACAATTTAAAAATACATCTTTTAGTGAAGTTGGTTTTTAGATTGTGTGTTTGAAAATTCCACTTTTAGAAAGTAGCCATTTTCTTGCATAAACCATTCTGTGACTCTGCTTGTTTGTGGATTCCCTGTCTGGGTCAGTTTGACAGTTGAGCTGTTTGCACCTCTCTTCAGACAGAGACACAAAGGTAGCTGGGGTGTAGCCTGCATATCCTGATGAGCCATCTGTGCTAGGAGGGGAGGGAGGAGGGGTTACTCACACCTGAAAGGGCTGTGCCTGCCCTCACACAAGGCAGTCTCAAACCCCCTGGTGTGTGTAGGCCTTCTTCAAAGGCAGAAAGGGATATAAGAAGAGCCCCCAAACCCCCTAAAAATGTGATCACTTATGGAATCAAGAGGAACCTTTTCCAAGGAGAAGAGGTGAAGAGCTGAGTAGAAGTGCTGCCCTGCCTGTGACTGTGCTTTGTGGAGCTATCCTGCAGTTGCTGCTTCTGCCTGTGAAAGGGAACAAAGACTGCACTTTGTTGTGCATTCCTGCTTGAGAAGAATCTCCAAGGTCTTGGGCTGATTTTGCCCCCTGTTCTGAAGTCTCAGAGCCATCAAAGACTTCCTCTACCAGCACCTGGACTCTCTGCTGAGACTCCTGCCCTGACAAGTGTTGCCCTATCCAGTCCATGGGCCCTTGAAAGGAGAAGCTGGTGAAAATCCAAGAAAACTCACTTTGGATGACTCCGGACTGATGCTGCTGCCGAATCCCGGGAGGCTGCCTGCAACCAACTCTGTGGTCCTTGCTGGAGTGCGACGACCCTCGCAGGCCCAACACCACTGCAGCCCCACCGAAGTCCGCGACTCTGTGGAAGTCGCCGCACCACGTCGTGACCGACACCAACCAAAGTGCACAGATTCAACGTATCACACTGATGCCGCCTCACCTCCACCGCTCTGCAGCAAGGACCCAACGCCTCTTCATGACACCTCTGCTCCTTCACCCTGCAACATCGCAACCGATGCAGCCTTGGATCCAGGAATGCTGTGATCCCCAACTTCACGCACTGGCTTGGTTTCCCCATTGTACTAAAGAACTGTACCTGGGAGTCTGCGTGACTCCTGACCCGGCGCCATTGCCATCGGATTGTTTGGAACGACTCCCTCACAATGCCGTGTTATCACCTCATCAAAGCATTTTGTGTTTCTAAACGCTATTTTTGAGTTTAATCTTTAAAAATTCATAACTTGACTTGTGTATGTTGGATTTGTGTTGTTCTGGTATTGTTATGTTTAGATAAATATTGGCTATTTCTATAAACCTGTGTTGGGTCATTTTGTAGTGTTTTTACTATATTACTGTGTGTGTTGGTACAAATACTTTACACCTGGTCTCTGAAGTTAAACCTACCTGCTCGTGCCAAGCTACCAAGGGGGTGAGCGGGGGTTAACTGAGTGTGATTCTCCTTTACCCTGGCTAGAGTGAGGGTCCTTGCTTGGACAAGGGGTAACCTGAGTGCCAACCAAAGACCCCTTTCTAACAGCCACAAGCAACAGTGTCCACTTTGAACAATTCCCTGAAGAATTGCACACCAGTGTAGAAGTTATCTAGGTACAAATGGTGACCTTTGTTAAATAGTCGTGTACCAAGTTCACAAACAATTTTCTCACTAACTCCAAAAGTGCACAGGCAACCAGGGGGGGTCAATACTGGAATTCCTACCAGTGTAGACCTGGAAATTATAGATATATTCTGTACTTCTCTCAGACAGCATATACATCTTAATTCCATAATGTGCCCTTTTGATAGGAATCTACTGCCTAAAAACCAAACAGCCCTTAAACAGGACCAAAGACTCATCCACAGCTATTTCTCTCCCTAGAACATAGATCTCTGAAAACCGATCTACTAAGTGATCAATGACAAACCAAATCTTAAAAAGACAGTCAGAATCAGGGTGATCTCATGGCAACACTAAAGCATTTTCAACAAAATGCAGCATCCGAAAAAGAAGCAAATACCGATTACGACTCATGTTGCAGGAAATGTAGCCGTTGCCATCAAGGGACTAGTAGACCAATATGAAGACAGTGACACCTTGCTTCTCGGCCCCATCAAAAAAGTTAAACCCAAGAGCTTCTTTAACCCTTCCAGATTTGTGGGAATCCACTGGGTAGCTCTAGAGTGTGGCCTAAGTCTGGCACTGTTTTCCCTCAAATACTGTTCAGGACACAAATTAGTCTGCTCAACAAACTCTTCCCAAAATACATCTTCCATAAACAACTGAAAGAAATTGATAGGCAAAAAGTTGTCCATTTCAACTCCATACCCTGGGACACCAGTAAAGGAAGGCAACGCTGGCTGCTCCATATTTGGGGAAACCCAGAGGTCAGGTCTTCCAATGGGAAGCCTTTCAGCCCCAGATGGCTGCACTATTGGCAATTCAGTGTCCTCTTCTAAAACAAGCACTTCATCCACACTGAGAGTGGCTTTCTCATCAGATGATTTCTCTTAGACAGAAAATTCACTGCCAGAATCTTGCACTTCCTCCTCATATGCAGAGTCAGTCTTTTAATCATGGTCAGAAGAAGTCTCAAAAAGCATACCAATATCCTGCTGAGCAGTCGTCCTGCAGCTAGCCATGATCCTTCCTAATAACAATAACTTGACAGATATGTCAAAAACAACCAATACTGTGTAAAATAAGTAATAAACAAAGTGTAGCTTCATCACAAAGACCTCTATACTCAAAAACTATACCACTCACTTGCCTCAGACAGCTAGACTCACCAACACCTACTCTGCACAGATACACCAAGCACCAAAGTTATCCCACTAAAAAGGAAAAGCAAAATAAAACTACTCATAAGACAACACAAATAACATTGTCCACAAATCTAAGGGCAATTCCACACATAATGAAACATAAGCTAAATATCCTGCATTTAGTACACCATTTATAAAAAAAATCATACATGCATTGCAACAATACTAATTTGGAGTAAATAGTCCAAAAAAAGTTTTCCTTACCAACAAACACAAACTGCAGGTCTACCACTGCCAAAACCGCAAAGGAATCAAAAGCTTTGACCTAGAACAAAAAGGAGAAATAAAACATTATGATCACAAATACAAATACTTCGCCAGTCTATAAACACCATGCCACTAAACATTTACACATTTTCCCTGGTGTCTAGTAGTTTCCCCCTTGGTGGCAGATAGGCCTAACATACAAAGGCCTACCTGCCCCCAAGGGTGGCAGAAATGACCAAAAGTACGTGCCCCCATTGGGGAGCGAGCCTTGCCCAAGGGGCCACCCTGAACAAAAACAACACACAAAAAACATAATCCCTGGTGCCTACTGGTTTCTGCCCCCTTTGGGGGCAGATGGGCCTCACAAAAGTAGGCGGATCTGCCCCCAAGGGGAGCAGAAATGGGCAAAAGTAATTTACCCCGGGGGAGGGGAGCGACCCTTGCCCAAGGGCCGCCCCCCCAAGAAAAAACATGCACCCATGCAATAATCCCTGGTGCCTAGTGGTTTCTGCCCCCCCTTGGGGGCAGATGGGCCTTATAAAAGTAGGTTGATCTGTCCCCAGAGGGGGGCATAAATGGCCAAAATTAATGCCCCCCCTAAGGGAAGCACCCTTGTCCAAGGGACCAACCCCCAAACAAAAAAACACACACACATAAAACGTAATCCCTGGTGCCTAGTAGTTTCTGCTCCTCTTGGGGGCAGATGGGTTTCACAAAAATAGGATGATCTGCCCCACAAAGGGGCAGAAATGGGCAAAAGTAATTCACCCCCATGGGGGAGCGACCCTTGCCCAAGGGACCACCCCCCTAAGAAAAAAACATGTGCCCACGCAATAATCCCTAGCGTCTAGTGGTTTCTGCCCGCTTTGGGGGCAGATGGGCTTAAGACAATGGCCGATCTGCCCTCGGGGGGGCAGAAATGGCCGAAATATATGTCCCGTACTGGGAGCGACCCTTGCCAGAGGGGTCACTCCCTGAAAAAATGCTAATATTTACAAATTCCCTGGCGACTAGTCTGCCTAAATAAATTGCTGATCTGCCCCCAAGGGGGGTGGAAATGGCCAAAATATATGCCTCATAATTGGGAGTGACCCTTGCCCAAGGAGCCGCTCCCCGCACCCACAAACACACACACATACACAAAACAAAATCCTGGTATTACTGCTGTATGATTCCGACACTACTGTATGTGCGATCATGCAGCAGTAATACTTTTCAAAGAGACACAGAGGGAAAAGAAAAACTCCTTCCTTTCCCCCTGTGCCTCTTTGAAACTCCCCCAGCTCTCCCAGGAGGTCAAACTTACCTCCTTCTCGATCCAGCCCTGGAAACAAATAGCTTCTAATGCCACTGGCACCATCTGATGATCATAGCGTGCTCTGCGCATGCTGACATCATCAGATCACCGGGGGGTCTGGAGTGGCAGCGGAAGGTCTTCCGCTGCCATTCCCGGTGGGGGGTGTGGGTGGGTGTTCCAAGGGGGGAGCACAGGTCAATGCCAGGACAAAACAGTTACCTCCATGGCACACAGGACGTAACCTTTCTGTCCATGGCATAGAGGGGGTTAAACAGAAATTGCTGTTTGCAAAGGCTGAGGCTAAAAATCAAGGGGTCCAATACAGAGACTACTTCCCAGAAGTAAAGATCTAAAACTCTTGCCTGACTCAAGTCAGAAAAAGTGCAGGAGAACGTAGTCCAAAGGTACCAGGTGCTCGGCCATTGCTTCTAAATCAGCCGTGGAACAATGACGAAGGCAGTTATGAACTGGTTACCAGGCACAAGAGACCATGATTAGAAAGTCCTCAAATTTGGAGATCAGGAAGGTCTTGCTCAGGGGGAGCTCCGCCTGGCGTGAAGACCAGAGATACATATGTACAAGATGCCAAAATTGAGTCAGCTATACATCCATTGGCGGTTTTCTGCACACCAGTGCAAGATATTTTACAATCAACAGTTCATCTGTGGATTGTCGGAGGTGAATCAAGCCAGCACAGCCTGTCGTCACATGCCAAACCCTCTAGATTGAAAGGAACTTTCAGAAGTTGTCTTCTTTCCACCAGCAGCTCTTCACAGATGCATAGTAAGTGCAGTAAATCCTCGGTGTTGGAGTCACACAAACAACGGATTGTTGTTGTGGATTTTCTCAGCCAGTGAGGGTAGCATCCCCAAATGGTACTTCAGAAATTGCTCTTTGATGAATCTGGGAAAGCCAAGGCTGAAGTTATTCAAGAGTGCAGGTGCTATACAGGTATTTAGTGACACCCAGGTGTGAGCTATTGCTGAGAATGTTGTCTTATCCTCCACTAAGAAGAGGAGTTTAATTGATTTTCACACCACTTTTTTAAAGAGGGGATGACTAGTAAGGGTCTTCCTCAACTGGGTCAGCCCCGTTCTGGCCTAGGATTCCCTGAGATATATTCTAGCAGGCAATAAGTCCCTCTGTTGAAGCACCTGCCATTGATAATGTTTGAGAATGCAGGGAGCCGCTTCTCTGATTTTACCCCAGAAGCTGATGAAAACTCCTCGCCAGAGACTGCTTTTGCAGGCCAAACTACAGCCTGATTTGTGCAAGTGAGGTGTGTTTGAGTAAACCGAAGATGATCCTGTATGCTTTCACTAGTGTGCTCTCTAGGGTTTTTGCATTCCTGCCTATTTGAATCTCTCTGTCACATGTTATGTGGGCCGAAGTTTGGCATGTTCTACATGGAGGAGACAGGAGGGTGATGGCCCATTTAATTTTGATTTTAGACTTTTTAGTGACACTGCTAGTGCCAGGCCTTTCCTTTTTATGTAATAATTTTGTTGCACAAAATTGCCTGCTTTGCCAACAACCCCTCTAAGGTATATGTAGTCTATGGATGGCTAAATTAGCATCTTACCACAGAACCATGCAGATGGATTTATCCTGTTGTTGCCATTCATTATAGTGCATCTTTTTTGCAAAGTTGATGTTTAGTTCATTGTTTTATGAGTTTTCCTGCATCACATTGAGAAGGCGCTGCAGGCCTACCTTAGTGTGACTAACTAGGACTAGATCGTCGGCACACATGTGGCTTGGCAGCGAAAGGCCCCCTAACTTTGAGCATGCAAATTGTAGGTGTTGAGTGCCCACACCAGGTCTGCTAAAAACAGATTGAACAAAGTGGGAGCCAGGATGCCCTGTTTCAACCCTTTACTTGTTGGTATTTGTCTAGAGTGGTACCTTCCTACTCACAGCATCATCTGCACACATGCTTCCATGTGAAGAGCGATTATCAAGTCCAAGAGGGTCTCCCAACACACTCAGGCGGTCATTCCAACCCTGGCGGTCCGAGACCGCCAGGGTTGGGGACCGAGGGAGCACCGCCAACAGGCTGGCGGTGCTCCCATGGGCATTCTGACCGCGGCGGTACAGCCGCGGTCAGAAACGGAAAACCGGCAGTGTACCGCCGGTTTTCCGCTGCCCTGGGGAATCCTCCATGGCGGCACAGCTTGCTGCGCCGCCATGGGGATTCCGACCCCCACACCGCCATCCTGTTCCTGGCGGTTTCGGCCGCCAGGAACAAGATGGCGGTATGGGGTGTCGTGGGGCCCCCTAACAGGGCCCCACAAAGATTTTCAGTGTCTGCCATGCAGACACTGAAAATCGCGACGGGTGCTACTGCACCCGTCGCACCCCTTCCACTCCGCCGGCTCCATTCGGAGCCGGCATCCTCATGGAAGGGTGTTTCCCGCTGGGCTGGCGGGGGGCCTTCTGGCGGTCGCCCGCCAGCCCAGCGGGAAACCCAGAATAACCGCGGCGGTCTTCTGACCGCGCAGCGGTATTCTGGCGGCTCCCGCCGGCCCTGCGGTTACCGCGGCCGGCGGGAGTCAGAATGACCCCCTCAGTTAGCCCAGAGCCTAGTCCTCGCCACGTGGTTGAACGCTGCCCTGAAATCATTACACCATAGATGTTGTGACTGTTTTGAGGCTTTTGCCTTGTCTATTAAAAGCGATATGGCCATAATGTTAGTTGTTGTAACAGAAGTTTTTGAAAACCCAGTCTGACTGAGTGGTATTACTACTTTTTCAGTTGCCCACAGTAGGGTCCCTGCAAAATACTTTGCCTCATTATCAATGAGGGTGATTAGGTGATAGTTCTTTGGCATGGGTCTGTCCCCATTTTTGTTATTGGAGAAATTAGTGGCCCTCTCCAAAAATTTGGAATTGTGCTGGTGAGTCTGATTTCAGAAAAGAGGGGCTCTAGCACCTATGTCAAGAAGTCCTCCTTGAGCTTAAGGATCACAGGAGGAATGCCATTTGGCCCCGGAGCCCCTTCTCTCCTACCTTTAGTTATCTGATGCCTGATTGACTCCATTCTGTGGGACCTCAAATAGCAACCCGGTACATTTGCTGACAAGGGGGAGTGTGCCAACTGGCTGATATTCTTCAGAGAGCTGTTTTACAGAATGCTTGTCGATATCGGGGTGGCTTCTAAGCATGTAGGGTCTACAAGGCACTGGCAATTAAAGTGGTCCCCTAGATACGTTGCCCAAATGTCTTTGGGTATGTGGGAGTTGACTCCGCTGTGTGAAGGGCATATAAGATTGTTTATTGTTCCCCAAAAACACATACTATCACTGTGTTTAATGTCTGAGAATAGCTTTGCCTAAATCTCGTCCTCAAGTGATCTTTTGATGGTCAAGTTCAGCTTCTTCTGTGCTCTTTTTTGTGGCATAGGGCACCTTGCAGAGTGAGGTCCGTTGGTTTATGTCAAAGGGAACTTAAAGTGCTGTTTATAGATATTTTGAGTTGCCTGAGCTGAATCTTTGGTACCTTTGAAATGCACCCTATCTCAATAGGTACTTGAGTTTATATTAAGTGCTGTTACAAAAGTTTCCCCCAGCTTGGTGGTGAAGGACTCCCACCACCCTATTTACCTGTCTGTTAGGCCTCCATATTTGCATAATAGTGCCATTGCAAACTGAGATAAATGCTCTATATTTGCCAGTGCATACTTAATCCTCTCATAATTGACAGTGAAGATGGTATTAGGAGGTTCCTTCACTCTGTTGAATGTGGGTGCAGTTGTTAATTAAACTGTCTCTTGAGGGCAGTGGCCACTATCGTTTCAGTTACCTAAGGGGAAGTAAGCGACCTGTTCGAACAGTGGAAGGGAAATGATAGTGTAATCTATTGTCGTGCAGGTAGACAAGGAATAATAGGTGGTCGCTGCTGGATTATCTTCCTGAAACCAGCCATTAAGAGCTCTTAGATTCAGGTGTTCCGGTTGTCCAATAGGTCTATTGCAATCTTGGTTGCGTGGCCCTGGTTGTGTTTACCTTGCACTGGTATGTCCTAGATTAAGGTTTGAACTCCCATGGATTCACCTGAAGAGGCTCCAAGCAGACATAAATTCAAGTCCCCAGAGAAGATAATGTTTGCTGTTTCTCCCTCGCTTATAAATTCCACAAGATGATCAGCCAGCTGTCGAGCAGCTTTGGCTTTATGTTTTGGATGGATGTAGGCATTAATGATTAATATCTCAATGGCCTGATTTTGCTCTATGGTTATGATTTTAACAATGTTAGTAGATGGGAGGGGGAAGTCTAAAGGACTGGCTGAGCAATGCGGGCTACTGAACCGTAGGTTGCCAAGCCTCTCTGTAAATGGCCAAGCTTTGCCCCTCTAAATGCAGGCAAGAAAAAGCACATTTATCCCTGCAGGTGATGTGGTTCCGTCATCCAGGTTTTCTGCGTCAGGATAATATCATAGGCTCTGATGTAATAGAGAAAGTCCTGATCGGAGATTTTGCTGTTGAGACCATTGACATTCCATGTATCAAAGCTGAAGGTGATCTTTGCAGGGCACATTATCTACTGCTGTTTCCAGCACTTGTCATTGATTGCCGTATTGATTGTTGATTGTTCTGAAAATCCATCCAAGATCAGTGTCCAGGTATTGTGGATCTGTTACATTCCAAATGCCCCAATGTGCATTCAGGGTGGTCCTTATGCTACTAGGTGAGTACCCCAGGACTCCTTTAAGGATAGAGAAGGTGTGATTGTTCGAACTGACTTGCTCACTAGCCAAAGCGATTATCGTCCTCCTAGATAAATTCCCCAGAGTATCTCTAAGGACAGAGCGAGTTTGATTGTATGGGCGAACCTGCTCACTGACCTGCTCAAATGGTAACAAGGGAGAAGGGTAGTCAGGTTCATGGAAAAGGGTGCTGTTTACACCCAATTTTCAAAGGCATCACTTTCTGCAAGAATTTTCTATGCATTTGAGATAATTCTCTGAGTTGTATTGATGACTTCATTCAGTGTCAGTGATTTGGAGTGAAAGAATTCTATTACCAGGAGGTCCGTCGTACATGGGCCGGCTGTTGTGGAGATGTGTGATAAAAAGAGGAGGATGTTGCCTCTATTCAGGATGTCACCCTTGCCTCTTGATTTGTCGTTGTGTTTAAAAATAATAGTTTTATCAGACTGCTGGTTATTTGCCTCTGGGGTTTGAAAATGCATGGCTCCCAAACTAGGAGTGCCTCGAATGTCTTGGCCGGCCATGTTTGGTCCCATTCATCATATCTCTTTCCCCTTAACTTTGTAACAATGATGTTGGGTACAACCTGAGCCTGATGAGATATGGCATCGTAATGCTTAGTGGGAGATCTATGGCCTTCAGACGGCATATGAATCCCTACCTCTGTGCTCCCCCCATCTGACATTGTATCCGTAGGGATGTTAATGGTGGCTGTCTGGACATCGGTGTCCTAAGCGATATACGTTTTTCCTGGCTTGCTGGCTCTGGTTGAAGATACCTGCTGCCCATCATTGAAATCCCTCCATGCTATTTCCAGGACAGGGGTTGGGACAAAGGTTGGGGTATGGGGAGGAGGCGGTATGAACGTAGGCCTGGTATCTATTGTTTTGTGTTTTGGCCCACCTTCTGTTCTCATGTCATGTTATTTGGTATTTCATCTGAGGGGCTCTTTTTGTATCTGAGGGTGGTGCACTAGCTGAAAAAGTGGTGCTGCTGTGGGTAATAACTGGAATTGCTAGATGGTTCCTTGCCACTCCTTGCTCTTCAGTGGAATGTTGCTCAGGGTCCTCTGTGGTCTTTAAGGATCGGTTAACTTGTTCTTAGACTGTGCTCATTTTCTGCACTGCTATGGGCCTGAAAATTGAGTGAATAGCTACATGATTTTGAAGGTTTTTCTTTTTTTATTTTGGCCATTCCTCCTTTAAGCCCATCTTTGCCTTGCATTTGTTTTAGTTTCTGAGATGCCTTCTAGTGGCTGTTCTCTTTCAGCAAGTATGCCTGAGCCCGTATTGAGGTCTCGGACAGCCGTAGCAGTTGAGTGGCCCACTTGCAAATCTTACCCTATTGTACCTCTATTTCCTGCTATCTTGTTGGATGTTTGTTGTAGACTTCTAGTTGGTGGGATTAGTGTGGGATCTTGCTCTTCATAGGGTAGCATATTTAGCACTTGTTAGAATGGGGCACGACAGTCTGAGGCCTCATTGGTTAGATCCTTGCATAGACTGCTGAGCATAGAGGGGAGGGGAGATAGTTTGTCCACAATAGTGCCACGTCCTCAGCTAAGTTGTGCACTAAGCGAGTTCGACTTTTTTTTTTTACTTGCTTATATCATTGACACCTTTAACGAATCTTCATGAAATTTTCCAAAACAAGTATCCTGGTTATTCTTGCTGCGCATGAAATGTTTTGGAGTGATCCGTGAAGTGGGGGCCGAGAAACAAGGGGCTCAAAAAACATTGTGTTTCCCATGTTAATTCCCATAGGACCTGTCCTCACGTCTACAGCCCGAACTACTGGACAGAATTACACCAAAGTTGGCAGAAAGATAGCTGCTGGTACGCAGATTGTGCTTTTTGTTATTTGGTGGGAATCCATTCAGAAACTTAGGAGATATTTAAGGGCAAATACATTTGCAAATACGCATGCAAAATGATGCATTGCAATTGGCTGACCGCAACCTGACTAGAAAGTTGCGACCCTATTTTATTTCATGGGACACGGTCCCCAGGGGTGAAAATTAAAATTGAAAGTGGCATAAGGGGTCAGGGTGAAGGTAACCTGACCCCAGGGGTCACCTGGGAGCTGTGTGCAAAAGAGTCACAAAGCCCTTGCTTTTATTAAAAAAAAAACATTTTGCTGGAGCCGCAGCAACTCCCACCAAATATTTTTCAAACAATGCTTTTTTGCTGTGGGGGTTTGGGGGTCCCTCTGAGACCCCAGCAACAGAGCTAAAGGATCAGGGTATCACTTATTTCTTCAGCATCATGTGAACACCACAACCACCTGACGCATTTCGACCAACACGGTCTTGATCACAGGTTGTGGCGTTCACATGATGCTGAATAAATAATTTAAAGAAGAAGTTTTCTGGAGTGCAATGGTTATTTAGGTTTAATATATATATATATATATATATATATATATATATATATATAACATTCCTCAAACGGCCCCAAAATTATTAGCGAAACTAAAAACATTTTTTCTATGGAAACATTATCCTAACTATAACTACGTGGTGGCAAGCGCCACTAGGTAATATATATTTATACATATAACATATATGCATGTAAATATAGAATATATAAATAAATATATATATATATATATATATATATAAAGATATATATCTATATATATCTCTATGTATATATATATATTTTACCTAGTGCCAGTTACCAATAGGTAGTTATAGTTAGGACAATGTTTCCAAATAAAAAGTGTTTTTTGACTTGTCTATAACTTTGGCACTGTTTGAAGAATCTTCACAAAACGTTCCAAAAATAGTTCCCTGGTGATTCTTATTGTACATGGAAAGTTTTCTGGGTGGTCAGTTAAGTGGAGGCTGAGAAAAAGGGGGGAATAAAAAACTTGTGTTTCCCACGTTAATTCCCATAGGACCTCTGAACATGACTACAGCCTGAACCGCTGACTGAATTACACCAAATTTGGCAGAAAGCTATCTTTCAGTTTGGAAATGACACTATCGCTTAATTGGTGTAGATCTGCCCAGTAGTTTTGGAGACATTGAAAGAAAAACAAATTTGTATATATATGGTCGCGGATCCATTGCAACATATATGCAGCGATTGTGATGTTTTTGTGAATGCACATGACAACAGGAATGTTGTGATTGACTGGCCGCAACCTGATTAGAAAGTTGTGGCTGCCATTTTATATAACAGGACACTGTCCCCGGGGCTGAAATCTGTCCTGAAAAGTGACATAAGGGGTCAGGGTGGGATTACTCTGACCCCATGGCTGTGACATAGTAGTGTTTGTAGGTCAAGTTATGATCTTAGAATGTTTTTTTTTACGCTATGCAATATTCGCTAATACATCACGATGCTCAACGTGGCTCCCTGTTAATCGTTGCAACGAATTTGTGAATTTTGGTGACATCAAAAAAGAAAGATTTACAGTCATTCATACACTGATTCATTCACTAACAGTGGCACTCAGTAGCTCATGCACCTATTCAAAGAACCACTGAGAGAGCCATACATCCTTTTACAAACTCACTCAGGCACTCACGTAGTCATTCACAGAACCACTCACAGTGTCAAGGACTCATTCACACATCCGTCACACCCTCACACACCCATTCACAGAGCCAGTCACACCCTTGTGCACCCTTTCTGAGATCCACTCACACCATGGTGCAACAATTCACATATGCATTTACACCCTTGTGCAGCCATTTGCAGACCTAGTCATACCCTCATGCACCCATTCACATATCCAATCCGACCCTTATACACCTATTCACAAATCCACTCAGACCCTCATGCACCCATTCAGAGACCCAGTCACACCATCATGTATCTGTTTATAGATCCACTCACACCCTGATACACCCATTTGCAGACCTAGGCTCACCCTCATGCACCCATTCACAGACCCACTCACACTCTCATACACCCATCGCAGACCCAGTCACACTCTCATGCACTCATTCACAGATCCACTCATACCCTGACGCTCCCATTCGCAGACCCAGTTACACCCTCATGCACCCATTTGCAGACTCACTGTCACACACCCATTCAAACATTCATGCACACCCTGATGTACCCATTCACAGACTCCCTAGTACTCTCATGCACCCATTTACAGATCCACTCACACTCTGACGCACCCATTTGCAGACCCAGTCACACCCTCAAGCACTGATTCACAGACTCACTCACTCTCATGCACCCATTCACAGGCACAGTCACACCCTAACGCACCCACACGTGCTCTGCACGGCAGTGGTTGGATTAACGTATAGAAATTAAAACTACTTTATATTAAAAAACTCGGAAATTCACTAAAAAAACAAAGTTTACAGGGATGTAATAGTTAGGTCCTGAATTTACTCGCACAAAATCATAGAAATTTAGCAGTTATAGATATCATTTTTTCAATTAACTATAACTTGTGCCCTCACCATGCACTGCTAATTACCCCACAAATTACAGCACTCATGACATATTTGATAACATCATTGATGTCACTATAACATCTGCAATTAAGTTATTGATCAGATAACTGTGCATGGCGTGAGCGCGAGTTATATTTGCCTAGGGTGTTAGTTAAAGTCTGAATCATGGACGTCATTTAGGGGTTGCCAGGGGTCGCAGCTGCAACCTCTGCCACTGCCTTTGCAACCCCTGGCTTCAGAAGTGGTAAATTCAGAGCCAGGAACCCAGTGGCAGCTCACTCTTTATTTTCTGTCAGTTTTTATTACAACTAATTAGTGGAATAAAAATGAGGTACAGTTAGCTGGTATATGCCTTTCCATGGCAGCTGAGGTAAGTAAAAAAAAATTTAAGTGTGTGTTGTAAGCATGCTTGTGGGTGAGAGCGTGTTTAGGTGAGAGAGTGTGTGCATTTGTGTGTATGTGTAAGTTTGTGCGTGTGAATGAAAGTGGAGGTCGAAGAGCGCCTGATGTTACTTCCACCACCCCAGGGATTTGCTGAATTGTCCATGGTCTAAATGTGTTAATGCGGCGGTTGGGGAGGGGGTGAGGGGGTAGAGGATGGACTAAGAGGTCGGCTGCCTGTCACTCATCAGAAACAGCACAGAGAGAACTTTCAGATTTTTAGTTAAATTACCTGTGTATTAATTTTCAATTTGATAACACCAACAGTAAAAAAATGCTTTAATGTTTTAACAGTGGCGTAACAAAACTTAAGGGCGCACCCCTGCAAAGTAACTGTAGGTACCCTCCCCTTCCCAGATCCCCCCTCACTCCAGTCAGGGGTCTGCCACCTGTGCACAGTGTACTGTGCTGAGGTGGCCCCTGGAGCTCGACCTCCCCCCACCTCCTTGGTGGTTACAGGGACCTTTGTTACGCCAGTGTTTTAAATGAATTTACACAAATCATTAATCTCAGTTCAGTTGTGTCGTCTTTCACACTCTGCATGTCTTTCTTGAAGCGTTCCATATGTGTTGTTTGAAGTTGCGATTAATCTGGTGCAGAATTTCAGAAATATTATGTATAAGCTACCTGGTATGAGCTATCATGTCGCACTTCTTTTTCCAAATGAACACACGCGTTTTCTCTTTTAATGGCGTGAATGTATAGCTGCAAACACCACTAGACAGGTGTTTCACAGTGCTATGTTAAATTCGAACAGTGCCTTTTGATGTTTACTTTTGAAACTGAAACGGATTTGCTATCTGGCACTTTAAATTCTAAACTGATATTTCCAAATGTGCTATTTCAGCGGACAAGTATTGCCTGCGAATCGCAGACATTATAGTTAATTGAAAAAATATGTATTACTTTTGGCCTTGTGGCATTTTTTGTAAGTGATGTAGCTTCGTGGGGGCCACCACTGCGCGTGGTGTCATCCTCTGCGTTACAGTCTTTGTATACCCATTTGCTCACAACTATACATAAATTCCAAGTTACACGCTTCCTAAATCAACATGTTTTAGAAAGCCTAAAATAATATACACTTATATCACAAACTGTATGCAGCTATGTGGGTTGTGTATGTGTGTATGCATGCATAACGCTCAGATGTCTTCTTGTGGTTGCATGGACTCTGACATGTGGGCTGTGCAGCCCTGAGTGGCTGGCACAGATATGTTGAAGATTGTTACATTTCCTGAGTTAGGGTGTGTACCTGCGTGTATTGCTTTGCTGGTATATCACATTATTTTATTTACTTACTTGGCAACTTAAGTAAGTAACCATAGCGGTGGGAAGTGTTGCATCTGTCCCAGACTTTGTAGTGTCTTGCTGGACAAATTCTAATTTAATACCAGCCACTCTGCTGAGGCCTCGCTTCCACACTCACCCCACACCCATCCATCACAAGAGTCACCAGTCATGTGACCCGGCTAATAAAAGAGGCCGGGCGCACGTGCCCTGGGCCAGATGCATGAACCCTAACTATGGGGGTGATTCTCACCCTGGCGGGCGGTGGAGGCCGCCCGCCAGAGTTCCCCCCTCCAGAATACAGCACTGCGGTCATTAGACCGCTGCGGGTATTCTGGGTTTTACACTGGGCTGGCGGGCGACCGCCAAAAGGCCGCCCGCCAGCCCAGTGTAAAACAACCTTCCCACGAGGACGCCGGCTCCGAATGGAGCCGGCGGAGTGGGAAGGTGCGACGGGTGCAGTGGCACCTGTCGCGAATTTCACTGTCTGCAATGCAGACAGTGAAATTCATTGTGGGGCCCTCTTACGGGGCCCCCTGCAGTGCCCATGCCACTGGCCCCAGGGGCCCCACGACACCCCATACCGCCATCCTGTTCCTGGCGGGCGAACCGCCAGGAACAGGATGGCGGTATGGGGTGTCTGAATCCCCATGGCGGCGCAGCGAGCTGCGCCGCCATGGAGGATTCAGAAGGGCAGCGGAAAACCGGCGGGAGACCGCCGGTTTTCCACTTCTGACCGCGGCCGAACTGCCGCGGTCAGAATGCCCTGCGGGGCACCGCCAGCCTGTTGGCGGTGCCCCCTTCATTTTAGCCCTGGCGGTCGACGACCGCCAGGGTTAGAATGACCCCCTATGTGTCTGTGTCATTAATATTAGTAGCATGAGGGCCTCGGGCCCTCAGCACTTCAGATCTCTTCCAGGGGATGTTGGGTTCAAGAACCATTGCTGCTGTCATGGGGCCCATGCCACACCACACTAGTTCTGTGGGATATCCCGGCTGTTCTCCGGCCGTTGCACTAGTGGAAGCTGGGGTCACAACGGTCCTGGGGTAATTGTGACTTCAGTGAACCAGTAAAGAGGAGTGAGGTGCTCGGGTGTTTCTGGTCTGTGTGTGGGAGTCAAGGTGGGGTTTGTCATTCTGTACTTTAGTCTCATCATGAAAAGAAAGAGTTTCTCAGAAGAAGGTGACGACGTGCTAAGCCAGTGCCATGAAGCAAGGCTTTGAAGTGTGTATACCTGCTCCTGCCGGCAGCATGCATGTGGAATGTCCACGCACAGCGATATATGTTCTGCTCGTGCTCCAAAGGTGTAAGGTGAAGTCTGAAGATTGGTGAAAGCATGGAACATTGGTGTGCAGGACATTACAAATGTAGTGCTTGCATTGTGTTCTGCATGACAGTGTAGTAAATTAGAAATAAACCTCAACACGTAACAAATATGGTGCTTGGCGATTTACATTGTGCAGCATGTAAATGACGTGGAGCTATTATTATTATTATTATTGCTTTACACTGTGTGCTACATAATAAGTCTATTGCATTCCATTATGGAAAGGGTTGCAAATTTGACTCTGTGTAGTGCATGAAAAGTATAGTAAAATACAAGCTTACTGCATCACAAGTATAATTATTACATTGTGTGGTTCATTACAAGTACAGTTCACTCACACAACCTCTCACATGTTCAGTAGTTTTAGACGTATTAAAGGAAAACTAAATTTGTATATCTAAAGGTGCAAACCCTCAGACAGACAGATTCACACACCTACTCAGAAATACCTATTCAAACACTAATACTGGCAGTATTTTAAATGTGTTGTTGTTTTAAATTGCAATATACTCAGTCCTAAAAAGAAACCCTACAAATTAACTCAAAAAACTAAACATTACAGGACTATAATAATTTGGAAATAGAATTAAAAAAAAACAGAAAGTCACTTAAAAACCAAAGGTTACATGAGCATTATAGTTAGGAAATCATTTTTAAAAGGTTAGAAATCCACTGAAAAAAAAGGTTACATGGATGTTATAGTTAGGATATAGAAATAATAAAAACCTTAGAAATTCACTGAAGAAAACACAGAGCTTAAAGGGGCGTTGTAGTTAGGCTGAGATTTCACAAGCACAAACCATTGAAATTCAACATTTATAGTTACCTGAGCTAACTATAACATACACCCCAGCAGTGCACTGCATATGACCTCACATATTATATCACTCATGACATAGTCAGTCATATCACTGATGACATCTCAAATGACATCACTGATGACATCACGGATGACATCATTCACAGAACCACTCACACATCCACACAACCACTGACATACCCACTCACAAACCCATACAACCACTCACCTAGCCACTCACACACCCACACAACCACTCACACACCCACTCACAGATCCATACAACCAGTCACACACTCAAGTGACCATACAACCACTTAAACACCCACTCACAGACCCACACAACCACTCACACACCCAATTACGCACCCATGCAATCAATCACACACCTACTCACAGATCCGCAAAACCACTTATACACCTACTCACACGCCTGCACAACTGCTCACACATCCATAGAACCACTCACACATCCACACATACACATACAACCACTCACACACCCACTCATACACTCACTGACACACCTACACACACACACTCACAAATCCATAGAACCACTCACGTAGCCACTCACACCCAGAAAACCACTAACAAACCCATTCACTGACCAATACAGCCACTCACATAAACACTGACAGACCTATACAGCCACTCACGCACTCACTGACAGATCCGTGCAGCCAGTCACACACCCAAACACCCAGTCACACACTGATACAGTCATGCAGCCACTCAGATGACATATGTTAGAAATAGTATCACTCCTTAGTAGTATATAAAGGACAGTAATTTAACTTATGCAGTTGCTTAGTATCTATCTTTAAATCTCAGAAACATTTACGAAAAACACTCACTAGATGATTCCATCAGTGATGTCATCAGTGATGTATTTTGAGATGTAATCAATTATGTTATAAGTGGTGTCACTAACCATGTCATGAGTTTTGTAATATGTGAGGCCATAAGCAGTGATTTGGGGGGAATAAGTTATAGTTAGCTCAGGTAACGTAACTGATGAATTTCAATAGTTTTGTGCATGTGCATTTCATTGAAAAAAAAAATATATATAATGTTTTGTGACCCAGGTGGGGTCCCTAGGGTACCCCAGCACCAGACCTAGGCAGTCAGAATATTCCTACTCTGTTCTCTTTTCTTTATTTTTAACTTGTTTTTTGGGACTTGGCTGAGTCCAAGTCCCAAAATGGCTGGAAACACTTCCTGGTTGAAGTGTTGACAGCCAATCAGATCTCAGCTTGTAATGTCAGATCTGTGGAGCATCTGCATTCCTACATATCAATATGTTTTTTGCTTTGCATATTTCCAAAACTACTGAACGGATTTACAGCAAACCACAAAAAAAGCATGGTTTTTTTATTAAGAGCTAGTTCTCTGCCAGATTTGGTGTCATTCTGTTCAGCGGTTCATACAGTAGTTGTGTCTAAAATCCCTAAGGGAAATTGTAGGGGAAAATCTTGTTTTGGAACCACCTCTTTACTCGGCCCCCCATTGACAAATCACCCCAAAACTTTCAAGGTAGCAGTTGAAGTGAGTGGTGTACTAGTTTTGAAAATTCGATGAACATTTGGCAAAGGCTCCAATGTTATTGGCAAAACAAAAAACGATGCCTGAAAAAGGGAGGATCTCAAAAACACATTTTACCCATGCAATTTCTCATGGGGATTTTGAACATGACTACAGCCTGAACCAGGAAGTGGTAGCAGTCATTTTGGACTTGGACTCAGCCGAGTACCAAGAAAAACGTGAAAGAAAAACAGAAGGAGGAACGTTGTGAATACCCTGACCCCCTTGGTCTGTGTTGAGGTCCCACAGGGACCCTGCTTGGGCCAAATTTGTTTCTTTTAAAAAAATGTTTTCATGAATTTGCAGGAGATCCTCAAATCCACAACAATTTTTTTTTTTTTAAAAGGTTGTTCTACCGCACTTGTTTTTTATTTTGCGCTCTGTGTAGACCCAGTTCCCAGAGGGAATTACATATATATATATATCATTTTGGCCCCGGGGACCACCACCCCCAGGGCCCAGCCATAGTATTTAAGGGGAAGTTCGCATGCAGCCCCCTCCCAGGCCAATTGCAATCCCGGGGACCACCATGCTGCAGGTTACAGCCAATAAATTTAAAAAATTGATGATTTCAGCCACGGTGACCGCCACCCTTGGGGACTGTCCATTAAAAAAGAACAGTAAAGGGGCCATGCAGCCATTTTTGTATTGGAGAGAGGGGGCTATGTGACCCCCACCCCTTTCTTTTTATGGCCATGCACCAGGAGATGGGGTCCTATGGGCCAGAAATCAGTGCAGGAAGGGGAACCGTATGCCCCACTCCTCACTTATGTGGGGTTTGCTGCATGCAGGAGGTTTGTCCACACCCCCGCTGTGCTAGGCTAAAGGCGGTGTGTAGCAGGGGGTTTATCGTATGGTCATTGGTTGCATGGAAAAACCCCCACCATGCACAGCCAAGGAGTGTGCATGGTGTGGGATTACCACCCTCGCCATACACTACTACTTACCCCAAATATTACATCAGTAATGACATCTTCTATGACATGATTGCTAATATAACAACAACATTTGCAGTAAAAGTATTGATGAGAAAACTGTGCATGGCAAGGACATGAGTGATAGTTACCTTAGGGCATGAGTTATACTTACTTGAGATAATGGAAACTGCTGAAATATAATGCTTTTCTGTGTGTAAATTGTGAACCTAACTTTAACATCCCTGTCACCTTTGTTTTTTTTTAGTGAATATATATATTACCCACTGGTGCTCGCCAGTAGGTAGTTATAGTTAGGACCATGTTTTCATAGAAAAAGCATTTTTTGACTAGCCTCTATCTTTGGCACCATTTGACAAATCTTCACAAAATGTTCCAAAAAAGTGGCCCGGTGATTCTTGTTGCACACGGGAAGTTTCGGGGTGATCTGTCAAGCGGGGTCCAAGAAAAAAGGGGCTCACAAAACATTGTGTTTCCCATGTTAATTCCCATAGGACCTGTCAACACGTCTAAAGCCCGAACCACTGGACGGAACTACACCAAATTTGGCAGAAAGCTAGGTGTCAGTACACAGATTTTACTTTTTGTTATTTGGTGTAAATCTGTTCAGTAGTTTAGGAGATATTTAAGGGCAAATAAATTTGTATATCTCTGACCGCGAATAATTTGCAAAATTTGCAAATTTTCACGAATACACATGTGAAAGGAAGCATTGCGATCGGCTGACCGCAACCTGACTAGAAAGTTGTAACCGCGTTTTTATTTCACAGGACATGGTCCCTGGGGGTGAAAATTAAAACTGAAAGTGGGATTAAGGGTCAGGGTGAAGGTACCCTCATGCAAGGGGTGTGATATAGGTGTGTTTTAGGGGCAAATTATAGGTTTCATATAATTTTTCAACACAGTGCGCGATATTCATGAAAATATGTGAACTGTTGCGAACGTTCACAAATTATTCACAAAATATTCACGATTATGGAAACATTTGAAAGAAAAACCACAAACTCATTTATACACTAATGAATTCACTCATAAATGAACTTAGAGGCTCGGTTTCCCACTCACACAACTATTCAGACACTCATTCACCCACTCAGACCCATTCATAGACTCACACACCCACTTTCTGACCCAGTCAGACACACACACCCACTCACACATTCACTGACAGACAGGCCCTGCGGTCAACTTGAGCTGTGAACGGCCAAAGACCATCCATAGCGCGTGGTTGGGTGCTTATAAGGGCTTGGCTGCAAGGCCTGGCTCGCATGGCTGAAGGCTGTGCGCTGCAGGGGTTGGAATACCAAATAGTAATTTAAAAAAACATAGAAATTCACTAATAGAATTTTGGAAATGCAGGAACTGTAGTCAAAGATCTTTACTGGTTATGACACACTGGACCTAAGTGGCTTAAATCTGGATGAAGAGATGAATGTACATTTGGGATAATTGCTGTGGTGAGCTGTAAAGATATTTAACAATGGTGTAAGCTATCGGCATCATGTAATGTGTTTTTTAAAATTGGTTTTCATTGTGGGTTGGGTTTCATTTTGCTTTTAGAATGATGTTCCGGCTGGAAGAGAAAGATAGAATAGAGAAGGGATTAAAAGCGGTACTGCAAAAAAGCTATTGTATCCTTTAATAGTGTTATTGATTGTGATTTTGAAATGGTTTCCAATCAGAGGATTACTACTGAGGGAAGTTTACTAATATTACTGAATGGAATTAAAAACTATTAGAAATTATTTAGGGCATGTGTTATATATCAAAATATAAAACACATACAAAAAATGCAAAATATATATCTAAATGTCCGTTGGGGTAAACAAAGTAATGATGTAAATTAAATGATGTACTTGAAATGAATGCACTCACTAGGACAGGAATAAGTGATGCATTTGAAATTAGGATAATTAATTATGTTTAATTTGGTGGCCCTTTTCAAAACACAAAATTTGAATAATGTTGTGAAAAAATTGTGAAAGTAGAATAGTACAAGCTGATTGGTATATTTCAAGAAGGCCATCATTAAAACCTTAATTGATAACTGCAAAGTATAAGTGGAGAAGAACGAAGTATAACATTTCCATTGAGTAGAATGCACTTAAAGAAATATGCCCACTAGGGCAGGGATAAGTGTTGTTTTGCAGAGTGGGATTATGTATCAAGATTACTTTGATATGTCCATATATGTATATGTTTTAAGAAATCATCTAAAAGCTGGAAATCCGATTGTGAAAAATCAGCAGCACATGTTTTTAGTACAGGCTAAGATGGTCGCCGTTTAGGTAGTCACGGTAACAGTGAATTGTATGCCCTATGTTTATGTTTTGCACACTGGTTTTTTCTATAAGAGAGGAAATTGCATGAACAAATGTTTATCCTTTGTCAAGGAGACTGGGGCCCTCATTACGAGTTTGGGGGGTCCCATGACCACCATGGTAGCGATGGCGGTCGCACCGCCAGCGGCCCGGCTGAGAAGACCACCATATTATGAGCATGGTGGTGTTCCCAACAGAACACAGCCAATACACTGCCAGTACCGCCAGTGCGGATGGACAGCCGTGGCCGGCGGCAGGTACCTTCAGGCCAGCAGAGAACATGTTTCCACTGACCACATTATGAGGCTGTACACCACAAGGATTTCTGGGGCGATTACACCGCCACGAAAAGTCTGGCAAAAACGAACAACATAAAAGGAGACACTCACCTCCAGGAACACAGACACGTCTGCAGCTGCCATGGAACCCAAACTTGAAGTCTTCCCACTGCTTCTGGTGGCCATACTATTTCAGAACCAGTGACGGCGACAGAGACAACAACCGTAAGTACACCCACCGAGCACACACTTGAGAGAAGGCACTTAGTACATACCCACACACAACACAAAACCCAGGCACGGCTAACCACAGCCACACATACATGCAAACATACACCCATATAAACACTCCAACACATCTACATACACACACCCACACACAAACAACACACACCACAGCCAATGTACACACGCCATACACACACTACACCGCACAGACACACCACCGCCACCGCCACTGTCAAACACATCTACACACAACACTATTGAGTTACACAATGACAGCACAATCGTAACCACACAAACGCATTGTCAGAGAGGCACACCGCACACCTCTCTAGGAAAACACATACTGGCAGCAACACGTAACAACAGCACATAACCATTACAAACAAGAACACTGCCAAACAACGAGTCTGAACACACGCCACACACCACATCCACCCAACACACCAAGTACATCACAGATGCATCACAACACACACACCATTACCACATCACAACAAGTTTTAGCACAACTCACCCACATAAAGCATACTGCTACACATCACATACACAAAAGACACACACCAAATCGCACATGTACAACACATACATGTGGAAGGAAAGCCAGGACACGTTTGTAACCATTGACACCAATTGTCAAGTGGTGCAGATATATTAAAATATACAAATAGATGTGTAAAAAACTACATACAAAATGGGCATACTTGCCAGTCCAATACTCCTCAGTACCCCTGGCACACTGGGCAATGTCTGTCGGCGTTATGGGGGTGAGGTGGGGGCTTGGGTTTGGGAGGGGTGTCCTTTGGATTAGGCTTGGGGGTTTGCCCTTAGAATTCGACTTAGGGGGAGGGCTCTTGGTTTGGGTTTGGGAGGGCTTTCCTTAGCTTTTGTGGGGGTCGAAGTCTTAGGTGTGATAGGGGCATGGGCAGTACTGGGGGGCCATGGAAGGACTGGGAGGTGAAGGGACTTGGTCTGGGGAGGGTAGCAGGGTGTTTGGGGAAAAACAGGGACTGGATCAGTTGGAGGGAATAGGGCACACATACAAAAATCTTTTTTGGGAACACAAAGGTGGACATGGGAAAAACATTTCGGAGTGGAGGGAGAGGGATTGCTTGATAGGTATGTACATGTATGTGCTTTGGGTGCTGGGGAATGGGTGGATGCCATGTTTGTGCTGGGTGTCTGTTGGGTGGGTGTGTGCTGGCATTTAGGTGAACTGGGAGAAGGGGGGAGCTGAAGCAGGGAGTTGCTAGGGTGGATGTGCAAGTGTCTGTTGGGGTGGTGTGTGCAGGTAATGTGATGTACTGCATGTGGGGGTGTTGATAGTCATGGTGAGTGTGCATGTGGTGTATGGGGTGGATGTATGGGTGTCTGTTATTGTGATGATGGTGGGCATGAGGGGACTCTTGGCTGGATCTGGGAGCGTTGCTAGCAGGTTTGAGTGGTGTAGTGTCTGTGAGGGAAGAGGTGGTGGGTTAGTCTGCGTAGGGATTGGATGTTGTTGTGTCTGCATGGCACTGGTGTGACTTGTGGTGCCTGTATTTGTTTTTGCAAACTGTGTCTGTTGAGGTAGATGAATGGTGGTCGACTGTGTGCTTTGGATGGGTGCCGGGAGAGGGGTATGGGATTGGACACAGGTAGTTGGAGGGGGGACGGAAGATGAAGGGACACTGCCTGCCGTCAACGAGGAGGCCAGAGCCTGAAGGGATCTCTGCAGGCCAGTCAGGACACCGTGAATGCCTTCCGAGAAGGCATTCTTGTGTTGCATCTGAGATGCCACTCCCTGGATGGCATTCACAATGGTTGACTGTCCCACAGAGATGGACCTCAGGAGGTTAATAGCCTCCTCATCGAGGGCAGCAGGGCTGACAGGGGCAAGGTCAGAGGTGCCTGCGGCAAAGAAGATGCCCACCCTCCTGGTGAGTGGGCAAGGGCAGCTGGGAGGGGAGCTATAGGGAGGGCAGTGCTGGTAAGGGGGTGGCAGACAAGGATGTTGATGGGCTGGTCCCAGATGGGTCCGCCACCACTAAGGAGCATCCATCGGAGGAGGAATCCGTTGATGATGTTGTTGATCCAGTCTCCCCGTGGTACTCCCCTTGCCCTCTGTCCCACTTGTCCCCACGGCTCCGCTGGTCTCAGCCTCCTGGGTTCCATGGGCTGCAGCTTACCCACTTGCCGGTGCCCCTTCTCCTTTGCTGATGCACACAAACACAAAGGAGGAGATGGAGGGAGGGTTGGAGAAAAAGAAAGGGTGCAATGGGTCAATACCTACCCATCATTCACACAGAGTAACAACCTCAAAATCTGATGATTATGCCATGCCATTGCATGCCTTTGAACCAACAAGCACATCTGACTGAAATCATAGGAGAAACTGAAGCTATGCAGTGAAAACCTACTGATGTGGAAACATCTGGCACAATTTGACTTGATGAAGGGTCATACAATGCACAGTAGCACAGTACTTGCCACACCACCATGCTTGTCTACATAGACATACCCTGTACTCCTTACCCATATGATTCCTGCATGGCAAGGTAACATGGCAACAAATCCTTTCACAATATGTACAGTAATATCTTGGTCCCCTGTAGCAACCCACACCTACCGTATGAGACAGCTCACTGGCAATACCCTGACACCTCAGGTATACTGATGCTGATGGAAGGAGCTGGTCACTCAAAAGATATGACTAGACAAACTCAAACATGGGGCTAAGTCCCCTCTAGAATCACTGCATGGCTTTGGCAGACATAATCAAGATAAATCCAGCCAATGTGCAAGCACCAATGATATACACCACATTTTCCCACTAATAGGCTACCCAAACCCATACATGCCTGCCATTAGTGAGTTGTGAGTGTGTACTTGCCCCCTTGTGGCTGCTGTGCCACCCTCAAGCGTCCATCCACCTCAGGGTAGACCACTCCCAAAATGTGGGCCATTTGGGGGGTCAAGGTCAGACAGGAACCACTCCCTCTTTGGGAGGACGTCCCCAGTTTATCGATCAACAAAAGTGTCCTCAGTGAAAGCGCACTCTCAGCAGTTTAACATAGGGAAATACGAAGTTGTCAGTTCACAGAGAATTCCTTTAAAATCTTGTCATTATAACGGGCCAATTTTTTGTTTTTCTCTGCTGATGAGGGGAACAATCCCTGAAACACGTGTCCAGAGATATTTTATTGACATTTGGCCCGTTATAATGACAAGATTTTAAAGGAATTCTCTGTGAACTGACAACTTCGTATTTCCCTATGTTAAACTGCTGAGAGTGCGCTTTCACTGAGGACACTTTTGTTGATCGATAATTACCGGCCTGTCCAGCCGGGAAGGCAGCACCACTGTGCTATGAGCAGTTCTAGTGTGACTAACATGGATCGTCACACATTGAACAGCAAGTTGGGACTGTAAGTCAATTTGAATATTTCACTTTTGAATTCGCCCACTGTGGTCGTGATTTTCTTTCATTATTTTGCCTGGCTCCAGCAACCCACTGAGGGGCTATATATATGACTATAAAAACCAGCATGCACCTGGTCTGGCATAAAACAGATTGATCAGGTGCCTGCAATTTCAATTAGCTGAATGAGCCAGGTACGTGGCTGTTAAAAGGAATGAGTCTGGAACAGCAATGGCTGCACCTATGATGGTGTGAATAATTTTTGTTTTTCTCTGCTGATGAGGGAAACAATCCCTGAAACACGTGTCCAGAGATATTTTATTGACATTTGGCCCGTTATAATGACAAGATTTTAAAGGAATTCTCTGTGAACTGACAACTTCGTATTTCCCTATGTTAAACTGCTGAGAGTGCGCTTTCACTGAGGACACTTTTGTTGATCAATATATATATATATATATATCCACACTTAATCCCCTTGATACAGAGAAGGACAGCACTCCGCGGGAATCATAATTCATCAGGGTTTATTGGCACAAAAGAAAAGAACGCGTTTCGGCGTTGCCGCCTTCGTCAGCTTCTAATTCGCCATTTTGTTTTTCTTCATATATATCACATGATCTTTACGCTCAATCCCAATCTACGTTACAACCAATTTGTCTTTCAGTTGAACTTTCCATCATAATTTTTTTTTGTATAAATATAAATATAAATATACTTTATGTCGGTCGCCATATGCATACATAAATGAATAAATGAATAAATAAATAGGTCTTACTTTGATACGGATTACCCACATGTGCACTGTGAACCGGAATGACCCAAATATATATACAACGATGTGAATAGAAATAAAAGTGTATGTGAACATTACGGAAATGCTAAAAGAATGGGCCGAACACAACGCACATAGCTCGGCAGGAATGATGAGAATTCTGATAAAGTATGCTCAGAGTGACAGGGATAAAGTGTTAGGAAAAATCGACAGCCTGACCAAGGATAGACGGTTTCACAGATAAAAAAATAGTAAATCAAATATGGATATCAGCGAAAGTTCAGATACAGACGCTGAGGAATCAACACGTTCACATATACAAACAACCTTACAGGACTAATTCGATTTTTTAAGGAGAGACCGCAGATCCAATCACAGACCATGGCGAGGTGCCAGACCAAGAGGAAGAAGCAGAGACAGAAGAGACGAGGGGGGAAAAGAAACTTACACAGAAGGGCACGAGAAATTAACCCGCAGCAACAAGCGATATTAACAGATGACAAAACAGTTGTGAATCTGTCAAAGCTTGACCTGGAAGAAGACAACATTAAGAACCTGTCACTGGGATTATCATACTGTCAACCCAATCATTTTGAGTACGAGCAAAGCCGGATAGACCTTTTCCTGTTTATACGAAAATTGAAGTTGTTAAAAATCCATACTCTTAAAAACAATAAAACCAGAGAGGAAGAAAAGGCATTGACAATCAGTAGGGATATCATAAAGAAGCTATCGACTGACAATTTACTAATCGAGGATGCAATATTATTAAAAGAATTGTGGGAAATGGATGAGAACATTAGAATAACTGATGATGAACAAGTCATTGCCAGATGAGACTTGGAAGGGATAGCAACGGACAAAATGGAGATCTCAGGACTCAAACAAAGATTGAAAACTGTGCCAGGATCCAGTGGAGACCTAATTGATCAGTTCTCAGAGACTATAATCAAAGGCCTAAAATCATTGAAAAAAAGAGAAATGGAGAAGACAAGGAAGATCAAGACTAAGTATATCAAGACCCTTGAAAAGCTGACCAATAACCCGCAAATGGTGGTGAGAGGATCAGACAAAGGTGGAAACATTGTGATCTGGCCAATCAAAGAATACATGGAAGAAGCATACAGACAATTGAATGACCCTATATGCTATGAAAAGATAGATAAAAAATATGTGGACAATGTCAAACATCAGTTCGACATAGAATTACAGAGTTGGAAAACCAAATGTCTAATCTCGGAGGATGAATATAGATTTTTTAAAGTGGACTACCCAAAATTACCTGTGTTTTATTTAATACCTAAGATACACAAAGACGCAGCAAAACCCCCTGGGAGACCCATAATTTCAAGTAGAGGCAGTCTCTTTGAACCCCTATCACAGTACATAGATAAATTCCTATCCCCTTTAGTTGTGAGCTTGCTATCGTACTTGAAAGTCAGCACTGACTTCTTAAAAAGGATCTTTGATATTGGGTGGGAGGATGATTTCCTCCTCATGACGTTAGATGTAACAGCACTGTACACGAGTATACCCCATGATTTGGGGATGAAAGCTATTGAACACTTCTTGAGAGTGAGACCTATCGGATTTTTCCAACACAGCAGAATGTTAATCAGCATGATTAGTTGGTGTCTACGACATAACATGTTCTTTTACAACAATGACATATTTGAGCAGAAATGCGGGACTGCTATGGGAACCTGTTTCGCACCGAGTTACGCGAACCTGTACATGGGGTGGTGGGAAGAACAAGTACTCAATCTTCCCCCCCTGGATCAGTGGAACCAGCATATTGTACTTTGGTTGAGATATATCGACGATATTTTTATCATCTGGAAGGGGACATGACCAGTGCTTTACAATTCTCACAAGAAGTAAATAAGAATAATTGTAATCTAAAATTTACAAGTAAGATACATGCAAGTGAGATAGAGTTTCTTGATGTAAAAGTGATGATAGAACATAACAGGGTAGAAATCACAGTATTTAGAAAACCAACCGCAGGTAACAGCATTTTACACGCTTCCAGTCATCATCCACAACCGTTAAAAGAAAGTATTCCATTTGGTGAGATGATGAGAGCCAAAAGGATATGTAGCACTGAGACCAAGTTTAAAGAAGTTCAGTTAGACATGGAGAAGAGATTACATAACAGAGGATATACCGATAGGACACTCGAAAGAGCTAATAACAAAATAAAATCCAGAGCTAGAGAAGATCTATTATTCTCGCCAAAGGGAAGCAAGAATCAGATAAACAGTGGTGCTAATATTGGAACAACAGTGAGATTCATTACAACATTTAATGAAGCACATGACCAAGTACGCAATTTATTACAAAAGCACTGGCATGTTGTAAGGAGTGATCCTATAATAGGACAGAGTTTGATGAGGAGACCACAAATAACCTATCGAAGAGGCAAATCTTTGAAAGATGTTCTAGTGAAAAGTGATATCAGACAATTGAACAAACAAACCACATGGTTCAATACACAGGATGGCTTCTATAAGTGTACGAAATGTAAAGCATGCAAAAGTGGAGAAAATATCAAAAATGTAACCATTAGCAACAGGACCGTACACACTATAAAAGGAAGATACACATGTAAAAGTGATTATGTGATCTATATCTTGAAATGTACTTGCCCGAAACTATATGTGGGCAGTACAAAATTGCAGGTACATAAGAGAGTCTTGCAACACTTAAGAGCCATCACAAATAAAGATACCACATATCCAGTAGCTAGACACATTCATGAGATACATGGAGGGAAAATAGAGGAGCTACGCTACAGTGTAATTGATGGAATAACTAGAGACAGTAGAGGGGGAGACCGAGAAAAAATCTGCGCAAATTAGAGTCAAGATACATATTATCACTCGATACGAAGGAACCAAATGGGCTGAATATCAGTGAGGAGTTATACATACATTTATATCAATGAATTGATTTAATCAGCATCATGCAAATACCCGAGGAGGTAGAAATTAGCTTTACCTCTATACATTAAATAGCCATGATGTACAGATGGAAATGTTTGTTATTCAAATATAAAATTCCCTCACTCAGTACCAAGTTAGGAGATGAGCCGGATATGGTCAGGTTATCAGGAAGATAACGTAAGATGTCAGATACTTCAAGATCGAGTTAAGGAAACACATTTGAAGAGATAAAATGCATGGTAATTATATAATATGCTGTAGACTAGTTAAAATCAATTACACCAATCAATGGGTAGTCTACTCTTAAATGCTTTACAACATATATACACCGAGGTAACGTGGTTTTGTATTTATTGTTATTTATTTGTATTGTTCACATACACTTTTATTTCTATTCACATCGTTGTATGTATATTTGGGTCATTCCGGTTCACAGTGCACATGTGGGTAATCCGTATCAAAGTAAGATCTATTTATTTATTCATTTATTCATTTATGTATGCATATGGCGACCGATATAAAGTATATTTATATTTATATTTATACAAAAAAATGTTATGATGGAAAGTTCAACTGAAAGACAAATTGGTTGTAACGTAGATTGGGATTGAGCGTAAAGATCATGTGATATATATGAAGAAAAACAAAATGGCGAATTAGAAGCTGACGAAGGCGGCAACGCCGAAACACGTTCTTTTCTTTTGTGCCAATAAACTCTGATGAATTACGATTCCCGCGGAGTGCTGTCCTTCTCTGTATCAAGGGGATTAAGTATGGATTTATAACGAGGTAGCGCTCGCAAGGTGACGAGCACCGCTGACGGTTTGGAGCAGGACTGGTACGCTAGTTGGAAGTGTTTAATATATATATATATATATATATATATATTTATATATATATATATATATAACTGCAATATGCACAATTTGTGTTGAAACATTTTAAGAGTACACAGAAGGCCAGAGTTTCTAGATGCAATATTGTATGGTCCTAGTGTACATTGTCAAAACAGGATTTATGTGACTGGTTTAAAATTTTGTCAGAATGTTTTTCTGATTCTCATGTAAAGGAAAGTATTTGAATAAGAAAGTTTTCATTTAATTCATCTTGATTCCCCTACAGGTATCCGGCCATCTTGAAACTTAGTCATTTTAAACTGAACTCTTAGATTGTTCATGTTTTCAGAGTGACTAGGCTTAGAATCATAGTCTAGTATTGATTTCAGGAGATATAATTTTCTTATTGTGTGTTCTAACCTTTTTCTTACTACAGGTCTCCTTCCCAGATGTTCCCTTCCTAATCCCCTCTTCCCCTCTTGAACTCTCTCAGTCTCTGTGATTTATCTATCAGAGTCTTGGAGCTGTTCAGTGGTGGACATGTTGGGAACGTGCACAGACCCCGAGGATCTGGTGACTCTGACACATTATCAGTCATGTGTGCAAGGATGTGCTGTCTGCTTTACTCAAACATCTGGACAGCTACATCAAGTTCCCCCAGTGTGCGGATTTGCACACTGTTAAAGCTGAGTTCTATGATATGGCACATATCCCTCATGTGATAGGGGCCATAAATGGGACCCACATTGCGTTGGTACCTCCCAGGGCCAAAGAAAATGTCACAGGAACAGAAAAAACTTTTACTCCATAAATGTCCAGGTGGTGTGTCTCGCTGACCAGTATATCTCCCAAGTGACAGCCAAGTTTCCCGGTTCTGTGCATGACTCCTACATTCTGAGGAACAGCAATGTCTCACACATGATGACACAACTACAGAGAGAGAGGGCCTGGCTCATTGATATGTGTCCAATTGTATGTGCGCATCTGTTATCTCACCTCTCTTCACATACTGCCCTCTGTGTCTACCAGTATTTTCATGTGTTAAATCCTTATGCACATAGGTGAGTCCGGCTATCCTAACCTGTCGTGGCTGCTGACACCAGTGAGATACCCGACAACAGATGGGGAAGACCATTTCAATAAGGCCCACTGCAGGACGAGGAATGTCATCGAAAGGGCCTTTGGGCTACTGACAGCCAGATTCCGGTGTCTACACATCTCAGGAGGTGCCCTGCTCTGTAGACCACTAAAGTTCTGCCAGATAGTTGTTGCCTGCTGCATGCTACACAATCCTGCCCTGAGAAACCACATTCCATTACTGGATGTCGAGGAGGTGGCAGCTGGCCCAGTGGCTAATGATGGTGACATAGATAGTGAAGAGGAGGCAGATGATGAGGATGCAGCTGACACTAGAACAGAGTTGATCCCACAATACTTCCTATGACATACAGGTATGTGTTTATAGTATGTGTACTGTACTGCAGTCTGCCTTGTGACATTGATTCTCCTGATGTTTACCATCAGTAGAGGTGGTAAGTGCAGCAATCCCACTGTGTGGGTTTGGGGGACATGTTGGCCATCAGGAGAGGAGTTTCGGTTCTGATGTCAAAGCTATTTTTACTATGCTGTAGTCTAGCATCACATCTGCAATGACTTGGGCATGTTGTATGTTCCCTGTACTGCTATGTCAACTGCAATTAGACTGCCACACATATTGTGGTTAACAGTATTTCTACCTATCCTCACTGTACACAGTGGAGGTTTATGGAACATAACTTTTACTGACAGTGGGACTTGCCTTTAGTGGAGTAACGTCAGCTGTGAGGGATGTACCATTCGGAATGCATGTCTGGAAAATGTGGGTCTGCCATGGTAATATGTGTTAACATTCCACTTGTCTGTTCGCACTAGGGAGCTCAACAATGTACTGCATTTGTGATGGTTGTGCAACATTGACTCCTATTGTGATGGTTGTCCTTGTCTTGGTCTCTTTTCATGTCTGTTGGGTGGTGCTACTACAGTTCCAAGCTTGACTGTTGGCTCCCTTGATACAAGATTACAAAATATGTCTGTTCTACTGTCATACTTCCTGCACTATGCACCTCCTTCTGTCCATCTTCCAGACTTTTAATGGTTAATGTGTTAACTATAAATATTTTGTACAACAGTAAATCTTACTTGTGACAATAAATACAGGTAAGCAGTAGCTGTGCTCAATGCTGTTTATTGTGATACACAAGGACAATGGGTGATAAGTGGGCTCATGGTGGACGAAATCATCAGAGTAGCTGGCCGACCTGTGAGTAGTTCAGGTCCAGTATCCAAGGGCCATGGGAAATTTGGAGACATGACAGCTGGACATTCAACAGGGTGTCTCAGTGGCACACCAGGGAGAATGCTCAGCAGAGGCTAACTTACTGACAATGGTTTTGATCTTGGCATTAGTACCTGCCGAATGCCTTGAAGGACGACCTCATTTGCATGGGGGTTCCTCAGCTAAAGAGGGAGGGGTGCTAGTGGCCTGTGGGGCCTATGTTCCACTAGCTGCGGCAGAAGTGGATGGCTCAGTTGGTATGTGGCTAGTGGAAGGGTCCTGCTGGTAGGGGGAGGACGCGCGCAGGATGGTAGTAAGTTCTTTGAGCACCCCTGCAATGGAGGCCATGGTGGCACTGTGGGCCTGCCACTGCTGGATGGCCTCCTGGTGGTATTCCCTCTGCAGCCTCGGGTTCTCCTGCCAAGTTGAGAGAGTCTGGACCATCTTGTCCTAGGATTGCTGGTATGCTCCCAGGACTTTGGAGATGGCCTTCTGGCCACTCGTTGCACTTGGTAGCCCTGTCCCTTGGCCCACAGGTGCCCTCCAACTACTCCTGGCCCCTGAGCCTCTGGCACAGTGTGCCCACTCCCAGTTAAACCAGGATCTTCATCGCTTGGGTGTGAGGGGTTGACACTGGTCTCTTTACTGTGGGGCACACTGCTGATTGACCAGAACTTGGAGCAAAGGTTTGGGGACAAGAGGTTGGCTGTGTTGTTGTTGCCACTTTGGTGGGGGACTCAGATGTGGTCAGGGTGGGGCTGGTGGTGGTGGAATGACCAGTTGCCACAGATAGGCCAGGTAAGTCGTCATAGTCCAGACATCCACTGGGGGCTTCATCCTTGGGAAGGCTGGCTGTTTATGGCATCCTCTGCAGGGCAGCAGGGGTACCTGTGGATGGAAAGGGAGAGAGTTACATTGTGGAGGTGTACTTCTTTGTTTCATAGTATGGTGCATACAGTGGCTTGACTTGCTTCCCAGTGATGGCAATGACAGATGCAGCACTGCAGACATTGTCTGTGGGACATGGAAAGTGACATTGGTACCATGTTCCATTGAGGGTTGTGCATAGAGGATAGCATTGTTGTCATTTCCATGCAGTGGACACATCCAGCTGGTGTATCTGGTGCAATGGTTTTACGTGTAGGTGTTCCACTGTGAAGTGGGTATTTCAGCTTTTCATGTGTAGGGAGTAATGCATTGTGGGGGTTGTGGTGCTTGCCATTGTGAGTGGTATCCGTGCACAATGGAGGGACTGTGTGGGGATGGTGGCAGTGGGGTGGTGTAGCATGCAGGGGAGGGGCATTAGGTGATTGGGATTGGGGGAGTGTGCAAAAGGGTGAGATTGGGTGAATTGGGGAGTGATAAGGTGGTGGGGATGCATGCTGTATAGGAGTCGTTGGTGCCAGAGGAGTGTTGTTGACTTACCAGAGTCCAGTCCTCTGGTTATTCCAGTCAGGCCTCTGGATGCATGATGTCCAAGACCTTCTCATCCCACGATGTGAACTCTGGGGGAGGAGGTGGGGGACCAGAGCCAGTCTTGTTGATGGCAATCTGGTGTTGTGAAAGCCATGGAATGCACCTTCCCCCTAAGGTCGTTCCACCTCTTTCTGATGTTCTTCCTTATGTGTGGATGGGTGCCCACTGAGTTGACCCTGTCAACTGTCCTCTGCCATAACTCCATTTTCCTGGCTATGGATGTTTGCTGGATGTATGCTCCAACAGTTGTGGCTCTACCCTGATGATTTCATCTACCATGACCGTCAACTCTTTGTTTGTGAATCATGGGTGCTTTTGAGGGGACATAGTGGTTGTGATGCGGTTTGGGGGAAGGGTGTGTTGTGTACAAGGGTGGGGTGTTTGGGCTTTGATGGGGTGTGGAGGGTGCTTAGTTTTGTGTTCTGCTGTGTGGTGGTGTTTGTGTGCAGTTGTGATGTGTGTATGGTTTTTTGATGGTGCAGTTATGTGATGTGTGCTGCATGTGTAGTGGATATGTGCCTTTGGAGGATAAGTGGTAGGTGATGGGTTTGTGGCTCCTCACTGTCTGTCTGTGGTTGTAGTTGCAAAGGATTGTGGGATGGTGTGTTTTATAGTGGTGGGTGTGGGTGGGTGTAGTGTCGGAATGTGCATCAGATGTGGGGTGTTCATACTGTCCAATGTGGTGTTGGGTTCTGGTGGTGGTGGCAATTTGAGCGCAGCGGTGCGCACTGCCAATATTTTTCCACTGTTCAATGACCATTGGGCTGATTTGTGGGCAGTAATATAGAGGATGGGATGTTGTCGGCGTGGCGGGGCTGGTGGTAGGACCGCCTCTCTCCTACCTTTGGTCGGCCTGGCAGTCTCGGATTTGTGACCATTTTTGGGCAGTCGACAGTATGTGACTAGTAATACGGCAGTCGGGATACCGCCATCACTGGCGGTCGTCAGCACGGCGTTCTTCCGAATAACGAGGGCCTGGGTCTCCAAAGCGCATTGGATTTGTGCCATACAATTGCATAATAAAAGTGAAGTTTGACATTTTGAGGTGGAGTGTTCTCAGCTGCTTTTCCTAGTGGACATTCTGACATGTGTGAATGATAAGGGAAAGCATTTTTGGAGAAGAAATTAGGGGAGTCGCTACTCCGGTGAGACCTGCTGCATTGCTGGCACAGGATAGAGGCATAATTATGTTTGGATATATATATATATTTTCACACCAAATGGTCAGTCTCAAATGCGGAGCACTCTTACTGCTGGTGCCAGCGTAGGGTTAAGACCACATTTCAATATTTCGTCTTTCTCAAGTGGTTTTAGTTAGTAAGAAGCAAACTGAAACCACTTGAGAAAGATGGAATGTTTAATTGCACACACATATATATGTATATATATATATATATATATATATATATATATATATATTAGTTAGGAAATATAATTTTTTTAAACTTAGAAATTTGCTGGAAAAAACAAAGGTTACATAAATGTTATAGTTAGGTTCTGAATTTACTCATACAAAACAGTAGAAATTCAGCAGTTATAGGTACCTCAGCTAACTATAACTCGTGCTCCCATAATGCACTGCTCATGACCTCACATTTTACGTCACTTATGACATGGTCAGTGACATCATTGATGACATTACTGATGACATCTCATATGACATCAGTGATGACATTACTGGTGACATCATCCACACAGTCATACACCCACTAATTTGCCGATTCAAACTGTTGTATGCCCACACACACACATTTACTCACATACTTATTCAGAGATGCATAGGAGTAGTGATATACAGACATTCATTCAGGTAAACAGCAACTGACACAACCACTCACCCACCCATACACTACTAACTGAAGTATTCACAGACTCATACATTTATTTACACACCCACTGATACACCTACTGACACACCCACTCATACTCATGCATCCCATTAATAGATCACTATTCTAGTGACACATCCAGTTAATCAGCTGTAGAAACACTGACACACCCACACACTCATCCATGCAGTCACTGACTCATTATTACAGTCACCTACACACTCAATCACTCAACTGTAGAACTAGTCTCAAACCAACTCACTCACATGAACAGGCTCTTACATACCCACTCAGTCACCCATACAGCAATTCACACAGCCACTCTCTGAACAACACAAGTTCTCATACATCCACTCACTATCCTATATCAAATCTGACCCACCCACTCAGTTTGCAATACAGCTACTCATACACCCACTGACTCTTGCATACAGTTACTGACACAGCCACTCAGTTATACTTACAGCCATACAGTAAGTGACTCACTAAGTCACTCACCAATACAGTGACACCCATTCACTTACCCAGACAACCACTTTAACACCCACTCACTCACATATGCAGCCATCCACAGACCCACTCAATAAATGTAATGCAGTTGCTCACACAGCCACCCATAGACACACTCACACACCCACTCACACATCGATACAACACTTACACTAATTGGATGATGTCATCAGTGATATCATCATTGATGTCACTGACCATGTCATGAGTGTTGTAATATGTGAGGTCATAAGCAGTGCACTACGGGAGCACCAGTTATAGTTAGCAGAGGTGCCTATAACTGCTGAATTTCTACGGTTTTATATGAGTAAATTGAAAACCTAACTATAATGTCCAAGTAACCTTTGTTTTTTTCAGTGAATTTCTAAGGTTTTTTAAATTCTATTTGCTAACTATCACGTCCCTGTAACCTTTGTTTTTTTCAGTGAATTTCTATGTTTTTTTAACGTATAGTAATTTTAATTACTATACATTAATCTAACCACTGCAGCACACAGCCTTTGGCCAACCCCCTATAAGCACCCAACTGTGCACGTCCTTCACCCATGCACAGAGGAGGATGCCCGCAAGACCTGGCCTACAGCAAGACCCTGTGGCCAACACTAACCAACCACCCAAACCCACGCTGTGCACAGCCCTTTCGCCATGCGCAACAGGAGATAACGGCAGCTTCTCTGGTTGTGAGAATAGGTGTGAAAGGCTGTATCTGGGGGTGACAGTGGCTGTCAGATTGTCTGTCTGGGTGTGAGATGCGTACCTCAGTGTTTTAGTGGATGTGTCAGTCTGTGCGTGGGTCTCTGATTGGCTGCATGAGGGTGTCAGTTGGTATGTGAGTGGGTTTGTGAGTGCCCTAGTGGGTCTGTGAGTGGGAGCACAAGTGTCTAAGTGAGTGTGTGAGTGGGAGAAATTGATTGAAAGAGACACAGAAAGAGAGGAAGTGAAAGAGAAAGGGAGATTGTTTTTAGGCATTAATATCTCATATATTTAGAATGAGATATTTTTGTTAGATTTAACAACAAAAAATGTGTTTAATACGTTTTAAAAAGTTTTAGAAAAATTAATTACAAAAAAAGAAAATGAGTCCAGCTGAATTCGAACACCCATAGCTCATTGTGAAGGTCTGTGACCTTCACACTGAGCTATAGGGGCTTTCTATTTGTTTAGTCTTTTGTGGGCTTCGTAGTGAAAACAAATATGTAAAAAAGTACTGACTGCAGGGGGAGCCCTTAAAGGCTCTCCTGCAGGATCTACTTTTTTAAAAACATTTTTTTAAATATAATTACATTTTCATAATAAAGCTCTTTACAGGCTATGTGGGATCGCGCGGGAGCCCTCAAGGGCTCCCCCTGTGGTCCCTACTTTTTACTATTTCTTTTTAAAGCAATGCCCTTACCTGGCACGGGGTGGTGGTCCCCGGGGCATGGGGGTGCCATAGGGACACCCTGTATTTTTTAAAGCATTTGCACTGGGGGGTGGTGGTCCCGAGGGTGCGGGGGCACGCGGCCCCCCACTTCAACTACAGTCTTGCCCCAGGGAGTGGTGGTCCCCAGGGCAGCAGGGGTCTACAGGGACCCTCGCTTTAATTACAAGATCAGCTCGGGGAGGTGGTGGTCCCTGGGGCAGCGGGGAGTGCACAGGGCCCCCGCTTTAATTGCAAGAATGCCCTGGGCGGTGGTGTTCCCCGGGGCAATGGGGGCCACATCCCCCACACTTTAATTACAAGATCGCTCCAGGGAGGTAGTGGTCCCTGGGGCAATGGGCGGGGGCCAGGAGGCCCCCTCACACATATTACAATAATGCCCTGGGGAGGTGGCGGTCCCCAGGACAGCGGGCAACCACAGGCCCCCCTATAAAAAAAAAATGAGCGCCTGGGAGGTGGTGGTTCCCGAGGCAGCGGGAGGGGGCCAGGAACACCTGCTTTTTTTTTTTTAAAAGCACCCGGGACTTGGCCCTCCGGGGACCTTAGACTAATGAAGCGCGTCTTTGCTTAGTTTTTTTGTGATTTTACGAGCGGATTCCCAGATCCAACGCATCTCCACTCGTAAAATCAACAAAAATAAATGCTGTTTAGCCTGGGGGGGTCTCTTTGGGACCCGACCACCATAGGTAAGGGGTCAGGGGTCACTTTTTTTTGGGACTCGGCTGAAGCCGAGTCCTAAGATGACTGACAACACTTCAACAGCTTCTGTTGTTGAAGTGTTATCAGCCAATCAGATCTCAGAACAAGATCTCTATGGGTTGCAAATCCTTCTCGTCCCTAGATATGCAAATTAGTTTTACCCTTAATTTCTCAAAAACTACTGAACGGAATTACAAGAAAACAAAAAAAGCACTCTTTCTGGACCAGGCCCTACCTTCCTGCCAAATTCAGTGTAATTCCATCCAGCAGCTGAAGGAACAGGCACATTTTTCTGGAAAGTTTTGTGAAGATTCATCAAGCGGTGGCAAAGATATGGGAAAGTAAAAAACGCTTTTTGTATAGAAATATAATCCTACATATAACTGCCTAGTGGAGGATGCCATTTGGGTAATAGATATACCTATATCCATCTATCTATCTATCTATCTATCTATCTATCTATCTATCTATCTATCTATCTATCTATCTATCTATCTATATAGATATATATATATATATCTATATATATATATATAGAGAGAGAGAGCTATAGCTATAGATATACATATATATATATATAAATATAAATATGTACATATATATGATTTTTTTACTGAAAAAAAAAAGATTAAGGTGACATTATAGTAAGGTAAGTTAATAAACTTTAGGGTGCTGTAACAAAAAACTAGCAATTCACTGAAAAAAACAAACATAGTTAAGGCTTGTAGTATTATTAAAATTAATGTTTAAAAAGCAAAAATAAAACTGAATTTCACTAGTTATAACTTACTGAGCTAACTATAACTTGCACCTCTGCCATGCACTACTTAAGACAGAACATATTACATTACTTATTACATGCTAAATTACATCCTTGGTAACATTGCTGACATCTCAAATAAGATCATTATGACATCACTTATACCTTCATTGTTCTGTAAAGTATAGAGTTAAAGGGTGTAAATATGGGTCCCTAGCATGGAAATAGTAAAAGTTCTGTAGGCAAGCATGATTGCAAACTGTTGAAAGCTATGTGGTGCACTTTTATGACTCTGCTGTCCCATCCCTGGGGACTGCTGTAAACAGACTATCTGTAGCCTGGGAATCATCATTAACACTCACCCAGAGTCCCTTTCCAATTCCTGTTTGCTTCCCTTTTTCCGTATGGCATGCTATAGAACTACATTTGCTCCCATGGACTTCAGGTCCCATAATTCACTGCCTGGTAGTAGGTAAGACCTGTAATCTGCTGTCCATTGCTTCCTGTGGGAAAAGTCTGCGTGGAGTCACAAGGCTGGGCTGCACAAGAGAGGTCACAGGTGTGTGCAGTTTCAGTCTCTCACAAGTCCTGGAGGAGAGATTCTAGTACAAAGGAATCTACTTATAAGCTGCCATTCCCTCGTGTATTGGAGTTTGAACCCTTGTTAGATTGTGTTCCAGTCCTGTTCCTGTTCTGCTTCAGCCTGAACCTGCTCTCTGTTCCTCATCCCTATTCCTGCTTGTATCAGCAAGAGTCTGCTCCCTGTTTCTCAGCTCTATTCCTGCTTGTTTCAGCCAGAGCCTGCTCAATGTTTTCCAGACCTGTTCCTACCTTGTTTCAGCCTGAACCTGCTCTCTGTTTCCCAGTCCTGTTCTTGCTTGTTACAGCCAGAGCCTGCTCTTTGTTTCCCAGACCTGTACCTGCTTTTTGCAGCCTGAGCTTGCTCCCTGTTTTTCCAGTCCTGTTCCTGCCTTTGCTTCAGCCTGAGCTTGTTCCCTGTTCCGTGTTCCTGCCTTTGCCTCCTAGTTTGTTCCTACTGTTTCTGTTTTCTCTTAGGTTATTGTGTCTGGTAAATGTACTATCAGTCCTCACCTGTGTATAACTGTTTTCCTCTGCACTGGGGTTGGCTCCTGGTTTCAAGGAGGCAATTCCAGCCCCTAACCTTTGTCTAGTGTTGTATGTAGATTTAGGCCCTCATTACAACATTGGCGGTAAATCCCGCTTACCTCCGTGCAGAAGACCGCCAACACACCACTGCGGCGGCGGAATTCCGCTACAGCTATTACGACCCACAGGCCAGAATCCGCCAAAATCCAGACACCCACACAAGTCCGCCACACCAAAGGTCAGTGATAAATTGGCGATAACAAAACCTCCACTGTCACGCCAACAGGAAAACGCCCACACTATCATGACCAACGAATCCACGCGGCAGTCTTTCAACCACGGTATTCCATTGGCGGTCCACACCGCTGTGCTTAAAATACACACACATTTACAAAACACAACCACATTGGACAATTCAAACTACACACACCTGATACACATACCCACACCACTCCCACACTCCCAACCCAATATAAAACACACACCCACATCACCCACAAACCCTTACTACCAAAAATTCCGAAAGAAGCACAGAGAGAGACACCACCATAAACAATACTAGCATCAACAGACACACAACACCATCACTCACACAACATCCATGCACCTCAGACAACAAACACATCCCCTCACACATCACAACACACACCACCCCACACATCACCTACACCACACCATGGTGGAGGTAATCATCCAGGTAGAGCCACAGCTATTCGGATAACAGGTGCAGCACACCTCCATAGCTAGAAAGATGGAGCTCTGGTGCAGAATCGTAGACTGGGTCAACGCAGTGGGACAGCATCAGAGAAACACGGGATGACATCAGGAAGAGTTGGAATGACCTACGGGGGAAGGTGCGTTCCGTGGTCTCAAGACACCAGACTGCAGTTCAGAGGACTGGCGGCAGACCCCCACCACCTCCCCCACAACTAACAACATGGGAGGAGCAAGTCTTGGCTATACTGCATCCTGAGTGCCTCGCAGGAGTAGCAGGAGGAATGGACTCTGGTAAGTCAAATCTTAACTATTACATCCCCCACCCTACCTGCATGCTCTCACATACCCCACCCTCACCCCCATCACTCCAACACCTCACATATGCCTCACTAACACAATCCACACATCCCAATACCAAGCCCTGCATGCAACAACAAAGCATGGACACCCATCACCAAAGCATGTCCACTATAGATACCCACACAGACCCCAAACCAATTATCACACAAGGTCCTACACAAGAATGCAAGCACTGGAGTACAAGGTCACCCACCCATTGCATACAATGGCACACACAGATGCAATAATCATGCCTTTACACCCCTGCAGCACCCCTAACCAACATCACCGGACAGGAGGTTCCAGACATGTCCACTCCCCCCACAGAAGAGGCCCACAGTGATGACAGCAGCTCTGTCCAACTGGATCAAGATGACCAGCCCGTCCCATCTGTGACCTCGGGACTGTCGGTTCCCCTGACACTGGCACATGCCACCACAGAGCCTCCCCCCTCAGGAAACACCAGCACAGCACCCACCCAGCGGGCCCATCCCTCTGTCCCCAGAACACGTCAAGCAGCAGTGTGTAGACCACTACAGGGAACCCAGGCAAACCCACCACCCCAAGAAAATCAGGGACCTGGGGGCAGTGGCAGTGGGCACACGGTTCAGGGGACAGAGGAACAGGAAAACAGGGGTACTGGGAGGACTGCTGTGTGACAGGGGTAGGACAGGCCCAGGCAACCCACTCTCCACGAGGCCTTCTCCAACATCATGGGAGTGTACCATCATTCCCAGGAGACGATGGCAACGGTACTGGCCAAATTTCAGGAGACCCAGCGGCTGCAGGAGGAACAGTATTTGGGGATCAGGGAGGAACTCAAGTCCATCAACACCACCCTGGTCACCATTGTAGGAGTGCTGAAGGACCTTGTGAACACCAGGAGGGACACTGTGGCACAACAAGGGGCCCCTGACACTAGCCTGGATGATGAACAGCCCACCAGCTCCGCTAGCGCTAGTGGACGGGAGGCACCACCACAGGACCACAGCACCAGCACCCCACCCCACCCCCTGCAGATGGAGAACCACCCCGCAAACGGTCCCTGAGATCCAGGACAAAGACAGAGAACAATGCCAAGACCCTGCCAGGAAATGAGACCACCCTGAATGTCATCCTTCTGTCCCACTTCGTCACCCCGTCCATCCATTAACTGCCCTAGCTCCAATTCCTATGCCCCTTTGGACAATGCACCTGTGAAACAAATAGACTGGACTCTGCCATGGACAAGCCTCCACCATCACCCCTGCCCATTTTACAACCCCCTCCACTATTTTGCACTGAAATAAACATCCTTGAATCACAAAACAATCTGGAGTCAGTCTGTGCTTTCACAAATGTGTATTTCCAATAACTAAGGAAAATAGCAACATCGAATGTATTGTCAACATACCTATATCACACAGCTCTAGTCCGTGAGGTAATATAGCAGAGGTCACACAGTGGGACCCACATCTGTGAAATGGAAAGGCATAGTGACAAGTCAGGGTCCATACACTGGGTGAAAGTGACAGACATTTGATAGGTCTAACAATTGTATGAGATGTGTGAGCCAGTGACATCTTCTTACCTGTGTCTCGCTGGAAGTATTGCTGGATAACGTTGTTTCTGTTGTCGATATCCTTTTCTTCTGCCTCCTCTTCTTCACTGTCCACAGGCTCCACAGCTGCCACAAGAGCTCCTTCTGGACCATCCTCCTGCAGAAAAGGCACCTGTTGTCTCAAAGCCAGGTTGTGCAGCATACAGCAGGCCACGATGATCTGGCACACCTTCTTTGGTGAGTAGTAGAGAGAACCACCTGTCATATGGAGGCACCGGAACCTGGCATTCAGGAGGCCGAAGGTCCTTTCGATCACTCTCCTAGTTCGCCCATGTGCCTCATAGTAGCGTTCCTCTGCCCTTGCCCTGGGATTTCTCACCGGGGTCAGTAGCCATGACAGGTTGGGGTACCCAGAGTTACCTGCATATGTCGGGGGACAACTGTTAGACACACACTAACACTTAGGGACACCCCCAGACCCAGACAACTATTCACACGGTATAGGGTCCTTGTCCTCACCTATTAGCTACAGGCGGTGCCTCTGGAGTTGGCCCATCACATAAGGGATGCTGCTATTCCTCAAAATGTAAGCGTCATGCACTGAGCCTGGAAACTTGGCATTCACATGGGAGATGTACTGGTCGGCCAAACACACCATCTGCACATTCATTGAATGGTAGCTCTTCCGGTTTGTGTACACCTGTTCACTCCTGCGGGGGGTACCAAGGCCACATGTGTCCCATCAATGGCACCTATGATGTTGGGGATATGTCCCAGGGCATAGAAGTCACCTTTCGCTGTGGGCAAATCCTCCACCTGAGGGAAAACGATGTAGCTGCGCATGTGTTGCAGCAGGGCAGACAACACTCTGGACAACAGGTTTGAGAACATAGGCTGGGACATCCCTGATACAATGGCCACTGTTGTTTGAAAAGACCCACTTGCCAGGAAATGGAGTACTGACAGGACTTGCATAAGAGTGGGGATTCCTGTGGGATGGCGGATAGCTGATATCAGGTCTGGCTCCAACTGGGCACACAGTTCATGGATTGTTGCACGATCAAGTCTGTAGGTGACTATTACGTGTCTCTCTTCCATTGTCAACAGGTCCACCAGTGGTCTGTACACCGGAGGATGCCGCCATCTCCTCACCTGCCTCAGCGGACATGCCCTGTGGACGAGAACAGTGAGCAGAGAGTCAGCCAACACGGAGGTATTAAAAAAAATATTTATTTCACACATTTGTCAATCCGCAATGTGACTGTCATCGTGAGTATGCAAGGCCTAGATAGGTGTGACGCATTTAAAAATAATGCCATGTGGCCCTCTGAAATGGCGGCTGCCTGACCTGTAAGGTGGGACAAGGGGATATGAGGTAACTCCGCTGGCGTTGTACACCGTCGCAGTGGGCGGTCGAAGACCGCAGCGCAATCCTGCATTGGTTAACATTGGACCCTATGGGTCCCAGGAGCCAATGACAATGTACACCGGCGGTGACGGAACACACCGCCGTGGACGTGACCGCCATTTTCTGTCTGTTCACTCACTTGATACCTGACCTTCGACAGGAGAGGACCTATACTGCAAGTGCTGCTGTAACCTCAGTCTGGAAGCGACAATGGCTCATGTGTCTGGGGAAAGGGCCCCTGCCTTCACTTCGGAGGAGTTGGAGAAGTTAGTGGATGGGGTCCTCCCCCAGTACACGCTACTCTACGGTCCTCCAGACAAACAGGTGAGTACACTGTGAGCATGCTGTATGGGCAATGCCTGTTTAGAGTGGTGTGGATGGAAGATACGGGGGGCTGAGGCCTGCATGAGCGGACGGTGAGTGTATGTGCGTCAGGGCAATGGTGGGAACGTGGGTCAATGACTGTAAGAGTCCGCACGGTTAAAGATTATCCTTTTCCCCTGTACTATTCCTCTAGGTCAGCGCCCACCAGAAGAAGGATATTTGGCATGCCATCACCAAGGATGTCCGGGCCCTGGGGGTCCAACACAGACGGAGCACCCGCTGCCGTAAAAGATGGGAGGACATTTGCCGCTGGAGCAAGAAGACGGTGGAGGCCTGGCTGGGGATGGCTTCCCAACGTTTGAGGGGTGCCCGTTGCACCATGACCCCCCTGATGTTCCGGATCCTGGTGGTGGCCTATCCGGAGTTAGATGGGAGCTTGAGGGCATCACAGCAGCCACAAGGGGGTGAACACAGTCACATCCATCTGACTCTGCGTGCATTACGAGGTGTCTGGGTGGGGGAGGTGGGCTGTGGGTTCCCCTAGGCCAGGGTGAGTTTTATAGGCAAGGTCCATTCGTGAGGCAGGCTATGTGGCACCCCAACCCCACCAGTGGTAACAGCCAACTACACCTAGTCAGGCTCCTGTGACTTCCATGTGTGCAGCAATCAGGCATAGGCCTTGTACCCCATGTCCCTGTGTTTAATTAGGGAACTTTAAGTGCATGGCGTTGTGCAGAGGGCTGCTGTGTCTGTAGTGTCCGCCAACTGTAGCGGTATTCCATGCACTGAACATGTCTTTCTTCTGTATTAACCCCCCCCCCTTTTTGTGGTCTTTCTGTTCTTGTGTGCATTAGAATCATCAGGTGGAGGAGCAGTGGCAGCAGAGCAGGAGGGAGCTGCATCCCACATGGCCCTGGAGGGCGAGACAACGGAGTCTGAAGCCACCAGTGGGACGTAGGGCGAGGGGAGCTCCACGGCAGGGACAGGAGGTGACATCAGCGACAGCAACTCCTCCTCTGATGGGAGCTCCCTTTGCTGTGGCAGGCCCCACTGTGCCCTCCGCATCAACAGGTACAGCCACCACCCCCCCTACCAGCACCGCCCTCCCAGCAGCCCCTCAGCGTGTGTCCCCTGGCCGTTCACCCAGGAGGGTGGGCATCTCCTTCGCCCCAGGCAACTCAGGCCCTGCCCCAGTCAGCCCTGCTGCCCTCAGTGAGGAGGCTATTGACCTCCTGAGATCCCTCACTGTTGGGCAGTCTACCATTCTGAATGCCATCCAGGGTGTTGAGAGCCATTTGCAACAAACACATGCATACCTGGTGGGCATTCGTTCTGGCCAGGCAGCCCAACAGAGAGCATTTCAGGCTCTGGCCTCAGCACTGATGGCAGCCATTGTCCCTGTGTTCAGCCTCCCCCCTCCAACTTCCTCCACCCAGACCCAATCCCCTGTACCTCAGCCTATCCCAAGCACACCATCAGACCAGCATGCACACACCTCAACACACAAGGGTGGCTCTGGCAAACATGAGCACCACACATCCCACAGGCACTCACACAAGCATCATACCCATACACACATACCAACATCCACTGCCTCCACTGTGTCCCCCTCCTCCACGTCGTCCTCCTCCCTCCCTGTCTCGTCTCCACTCTCACCCGCATGCACTACATCTTCAGCCACTACCTCCATCACCAGCACGCCCATCACCACTCACCGCTCACGTGCACTCCCCACCCCCACTACCATTCACACATCCCCTGTGTCCTCTACCAGTGTGTCTGTGAGCCCTCCTCCCAAAGTACACAAATGCAGCCACACACCCACCCAACAGCCATCCACCTCACAACAGCCTTCAGCCCATGCACCTTCACCCAAAGTCAGAAAACGTACACCTCCTACAACCACTACCTCTTCCTCCACTCCCAAACCCCCTCCATCATACCCATCCCAGTGTGTCTAAAAAGCTTTTCCTATCTAATGTTGACCTCTTCCCTACACCTCCCCCCTCATCCATCCCCTAGGGCCCCCCTTTCCAGGTCCCAACCCAGCACCTCAGCCACCACATCACCGGGCACAGTGGTGCCAGCAACTGCGGGCTTTTGGAGTGCACCAAGCAACAGGGCTGCCAGTGTTCCACAGAGCTAGGGCAAGGACATTCTGCCACCTCCAAAAGTAAAAATGTTGCCCACATACCGGAGGGAGAAGGCGAAAACACCTGCCACCAAGGGCTCAGGCAAAACAAAAGTGGATAGTGGCTGACAGCTGAGCCACCATCCAAGGTGGGGAAGAGCCAGAAAATCAAGGGCAGGTCCACGTCGACGCCAACCTGCATGGCGGACAAGACTGCCACCAGCACCGCCACCTGCACTGCCTCACGCACCGCCACCAGCACCGCAGTCACTGAGCCCGCCACCAGTACCGCAGTCACTGAGCCCGCCACCAGCACCGCAGTCACTGAGCCCGCCACCAGCACCGATGCCACAGAGCCCGCCGCCAGCACTGCCGCCACAAAGACCGCCGCCAGCACCGCCGCCACAAAGACCGCCTCCAGCACCAATGCCACAGAGCCCGCCGCCAGCACAGATGCCACAGAGCCCGCCGCCAGCACTGATGCCACAGAGTCCACCGCAAGCACCGCCGCTACTGACACCGCCGCCAGCACCGATGCTACTGAGGCAGCCACAAGCACCGCCGCTACTGACACCGCCACCAGCACCGCCAGCGGCTCTGTGACATCCTGAGCCAGTGCTACCACCGCAGACATGGCTGCCATCCCCAGTGGTCAGTCGTCCGAGGCTGGTGGTCAGTTACAGGAGCCTGGGCAGCTTCCTGGTATCACATCCACTACCTCAGTCCTTGGCAGGATGAAGCACTCTGGGCACAAAGCCCCTCTAGAACCAGTGGAGTATCACATCCACTACCTCAGTCCTTGGCAGGATGAGGCACTCTGGGCACCAAGCCCCCTCCAGAAGCAGTGGAGACTGTTATCCACTTGAGAGACTGTGGCTTTGCACTCCCCGGGATAGAGCAGTGGGCAAACCACCCACTGGAGAGACTTGAGAGACTGTGGCTTTGCACTCCCCCGGATAGAGCAGTGGGCAAACCACCCTCTGGAGAGACTTGAGAGACTGTGGCTTTGCACTCCCCAGGATACATCAATGGGCATGGAGCCCCCTCATGGAGCTGGCGTCGTGCACTCATCCGGCTGAGGTGCCCCACCCTTCCCTTCCCCCTGAGGTGCCTGTTTCATTTCGATCTGATGGCCCTGCAGTGTTCTCTCTGTTTGGAGTCTGGTATCGAGTGTGGGCTTCACCCATGCATTTTGGGCCCAGTGGTCCACAGACTATGAATCGTGCACTATCCGGACTTGTGTAGTTGGTGTACATAATTGTTTATACTGTATTTCAAGTTTTGACTAATGGATTTTTATTTATTACAATCGTTCAACTCATTTCCTTTTGCCCTTGCTTTCTTCCAGGAGGGATGGGGGGGTGTAAATGTAATGTTGCAGCATGTATTTGTGTGTATGTTGTTGTGGGTGAGGGTGGGGGTGGGGGTTTTGCGTGTTGCATGTGTGTGTCACTCTCTTTTCCCTCCCCCCTCCCCTGTGTTGTAGGTGCAGTACTCACCGTGGTCGTCGCTGCCATCTTTCGTGCTCCTGGTAGAGGAGCAGGAATACTATTGCAGGGAGTATTTGGAGTTCTTGCTCCAGGGAGTCCTGGTTCCTCATGGAAAGTATAGAGGTGAGTGTTTTCTCTTCCAAGTCCTGTTTCCGCCGTGTTTTTGTTCGCGTTGGTTCCACCACGGAAAAGGTGGTGGATTGGCATCTCATAATAGTGTGGGTGGTACATTGTCTTCCGCCAGTCTGTTGGCGGTGACCGCCAAGCTGTTTGATTGTACTGCTGTGGCGGTCGTAGTGTTAAAGTGGCTGTCTATGTTGGCGGTTTCCACCATGGTCGTGATTTCATTTTTTTTACCGCCGGCCTGTTGGCGGTCTTACCGCCACTTTAACACCGACCCCCAGGGTTGTAATGAGGGCCTTAGTGCCTAACAGTGACAGTGTGCTATTGGTGTTTTCTAAGAATTGCCACTGTGTTTTCAGCTGGACCTAGAAGGGCTAGTCTTGTGTATGTAAGTACAATCCTTGTTTGTGCCCTAAGGGTCCAGAGACAGAATCACTTCTTCTGCCTCCTTTCTATGGGGCTTGCAGGGCAACTATCTGTAAGAGTAATCTGCACAGAGGTATTGACGTTCCCTGTTGCTGTGGGAAGTTCTGAGCCCTACCCTGTGTACAACCTTAGTGATAACCCCATCATGTAAGTCCATCACTGATCAGTTCCCTGTTTGTTCACACTAAGGTTGCTCTGCCTTCACTATTCTGTTTCTGTGCCTTACCATAGCTGTCCTTTCCTCATGTATGCCTTTAGCTGCCCTTCTGCTTTGGTACACTACCTCCTTGGGGGATATTATGCGACCTCAAGGGGTGCGCCAACCAGAGTCCTGACTAGACCCGCCTGAAACCATGACAGAATACATGACCCAAAAATGTCAAGCTCCCCAGGCAGTAAAGGAACACACAGACCTAAAATGTTTTCCTATCATGTTAAGACACCCATTCTAAATCTAGACATTCTCTGGAGATCTCTAAAAAATACCTTAATTTAAAAGATAGACATGTTAAGGAAAATCAAAGATTGCAAATTCAGTACTAAATTGCATGGCTTGCTGATCCATCAATGTTCAACTATTATCATATATGTGATTATGACCCCCTACCCCTGTCTGCAGAAGAATTACAAAGAAATAATGAATTTTGGGAGATTCTATTACCTCAAACATGGGAGAATGTTACTAACTGTGAAAGTGCTTTTGCTACCTCTGCACAAGACACTTAGGGGGTCATTACAACATTGGCGGTAAAAGCCGCTTACCGCCGTGCAGTAGCCCGCCAACACACCGCCACGGCTGCTGTATTCCGCCACAGCTATTATGACCCACATCTCGGAATCTGACAAAATTCAGACACCCACACAAGTCCGCCACACCAAAGGTCAGTCATAAACTGGCGAAAACAAAACCTCCACCGTCACGCCAACAGAAATACGCCCACACTATCACGTCCCACGAATCCACACAGCGGTCTTTCAACCACGGTATTCAATTGGCGGTACACACCGCCGCACTCAAAATACACACACTCTTACAAAACACTGCCACATTGGACAATTCAAAATACACACACCTGATACGCATACACACACCATACAATATAAAACACACACCCACATCACCCACAAACCCCTACGACCACAAGTACCGAGAGAATGCCAGAGAGAGACACCACCATCAACAAACTAGCATCCACAGGTACACAACACCATCACCCACACAACTTCCACGCACAAAACACCACACACCACTACATATCACCACACTTATCACCACACACACCACCCCACACATCACCTACACCACCCCATGGCACGGCAAAGACACCCCAGGTTCTCGTAGGAGGAGCTCAGGGTCATGGTGGAGGAAATCGTCCGGGTAGAGCCACAGCTATTTAGAGCACAGGTGCAGCACACCTCAATTGCAAGGAAGATGGAGCTATGGAGAAGAATAGTCGACAGGGTCAACGCAGTGGACCAACACCCAAGAAATCGGGAGGACATCAGGAAGAGGTGGAACGACCTACAGGGAAAGGTGCGTTCTGTGGTCTCAAGACACCACCAGGCGGTTCAGCGGACTGGCGGCGGACCCTCTCCTCCTCCCCCACAACTAACAACATGGGAGGAGCAGGTCTTGGCGATTCTGCATCCTGAGGGCCTCGCAGGAGTCGGTGGAGGAATGGACTCTGGTAAGTCAAACCTTTAACTACCATATCCCCCACCCTATCTGCATGCTATCACATACCCCCACCCTCACCCCCACCCCTATCACTCCAACTCCTCACAAATGTACCAATATCACAAACCACCCATCCCAACACCAAGCCCTGCATGCAACCCCAACGCATGGACACCCATCACTAAAGCATGCCCACTGCACATACCCATACTACCCCCTAAACGATCATCACACAAGCCCCCACACAGGAATGCCAGCACTGGGGTACACGGTCACCCACCCATTGCACACCATGACACACACAGATGCAATAATCATGCCTTTACACCCCTGTAGGACCACTACCCAATGTCACCAGACAGGAGGGTCCAGACATCTCCACTCCACCCACAGAAGAGGCCCACAGTGATGACAGCACCTCTGTCCACTTGGATTTAGATGACCAGCCCGGACCATCGTGGGCCTCGGGACAGTCGGTTCCCTTCACACAGGCACAGGCCACCACAGACCTTCCCCCCTCTGGAAACACCAGCACAGCACCCACCCAGCGGGCCCATACCTCCGTCCCCAGGACACGTCAATCAGCTGTGTGTCCACCACTACAGGGAACCCAGGATAATCCACCACCCCAACAACAACAGGGACCTGGGGGCAGTGGCAGAGGGCACACGGTCCAGGGGACGGAGGCACAGGAACACAGGGGAACTGGGAGGGCTGCTGTGCGACAGGGGACGGAAAGGCCAAGGGAACCCAATCTCCACAAGGCCCTCTCCTCCATCATGGGAGCATACCACCACTCCCAGGAGACAATGGCAACGGTACTGGACACGTTTCAGGAGACCCAGCGCATGCAGGAGGAACAGTATTTGGGGTTCAGGGAGGAACTCAGAACCATCAGCTCCAGCCCTGGGCACCATCGTAGGGGTGCTGAAGGAACTACTCAACACCAGGAGGGACACTGTGGCACTCCAAGGGGCCCCTGACACTAGCATGGACGATGAACTGCCCACCACCTCCACCTGCGCTAGTGGACAGGACGCCCCGCCACAGGACCACCACACCAGCACCCCACCCCCTGCAGACGGAGAACCACCCCGCAAACGGTCCCTGAGATCCAGGAACAAGAAAGAGAATGATGCCAAGACCCCCGCCAAGAAATGAGACCACCCTGATTGTCATCCCACTGTCCCACTTTGTCACCCTGTCCATATTGAAACAGCCCCAGCTCCACTTCCTATGCCCATATGGGCAATGCACCTGTGAGACAAATAGACTGACTCTTCCATGGACATTCCTCCGCCATCACCCCTTACCATTTCACTTCCCCCTCCAATTATTTTGCATTTAAATAAACACACCTAAAGCACCAAAAGATCAGGAGTCTGTCTGTGATTTTGAAATAGTGTATTTGCAATTACAGTGACAAAATGTTCTGGAAATTGTAATGTTAACATACCTATGTCCCACAGCTCTAGTCCCTGAGGAATCTAAGCAGATGACACACGTTGGGACCCCCACCTGTTAAACTGTAAGGGAAAGTGACAACTCAGTGACCATACACTGGGTGAAATCGACAGACAGGATAGAGGTAGAAGTGTAAAGGTACATGTAGAAGGCAGGAATGTATTCTCACCTGGGTTTCACTGGAAATATTGCTGGATGACTGAGTCCCTGTTCTGCATGTCTTCTTCCTCTGCTTCCTCGTCTTCACTGTCCACAGGCTCTACAGCTGCAACAACACCGCCATCTGGATCATCCTGCAGAAAAGGCACCTGTCGTCGCAAAGCCAAGTTATGAAGCATACAGCAGGCCACGATGATCTGGCACACCTTCTTTGGTGAGTAGAATAGGGATCCACCTGTCATATGGAGGCACCGGAACCTGGCCTTCAGGAGGCCGAAGGTCCGCTCGATCACCCTCCTAGTTCGCCCATGGGCATCATTGTAGCGTTCCTCTGCCCTTGTCCTGGGATTCCTCACCGGGGTCAGTAGCCATGACAGGTTGGGGTAACCAGAGTCACCTAATAGCCACACACGGTGCCTCTGGAGTTGACCCATCACATAAGGGATGCTGCTATTCCGCATGATGTAGGCGTCATGCACTGAGCCAGGCAACATGGCATTCACATGGGAGATGTACTGGTCTGCCAAACATACCATCTGTACATTCATGGAATGATAACTCTTCCGGTTCCTGTACACCTGTTCACTCCTTTGGGGGGGACCAAAGGTACATGGGTCCCATCAATCGCACCTATGATGTTGGGGATATGTCCCAGGGCATAGAAGTCACCTTTCACTGTAGGCAAATCCTCCACCTGAGGGAACACGATGTAGCTCTGCATGTGTTTCAGCAGGGCAGACAACAGTCTGGACAATACGTTGGAAAACATAGGCTGGGACATCCCTGATGCCATGGCCACAGTTGTTTGAAAAGACCCACTTGCAAGGAAATGGAGCACTGATAGCACCTGCACTTGAGGGGGGATTCCTGTGGGATGGCGGATTGCTGACATCAGGCCAGGCTCCAACTGTGTACACAGTTCCTGGATTGTGGCACGGTCAAACCTGTAGGTGATTATCAAATTTCTTTCCTCCATTGTCGACAGGTCCACCAGCGGTCGGTACACCAGAGGATTCCGCCATCCCCTCACATGTCCCAGCAGACGGTGCCTATGAAGGACAACAGCGACCACAGAGTCAATCAACTCAGAGGTACGTACCCACAGTTTACCCAGAACACCAATCTTACACAAAAAGTGGCCTGTATGTGTGTTGAGAGTAGGCCTAGATATGTGTGGCGCAGTTGGTAATTAGGCCATGTGGGCACCTGAAATGGCGGCTGCCTGACCTGTAAAGTGGGACAATGGGATGTGAGGTAACTGCGCTGGCGTTGGACACCGTCGCGATAGGCGGTCGAAGACCGCAGCGCAATGCTGCATTGGTTAACATGGGTCCCAGGAGCCAATGATGATGTACGCCGGCGGTGACGGTAGGCACCGCCGCGGACGTGACTGCCATTTTCTATCTGTTGAATCACTCGATACCTGATCTTCGACAGGAGAGGACCTATACTGCAAGTGCTGCTGTGACCTCGGTCTGGAAGAGACAATGGCTCGTGCGTCTGGGGAAAGGGCCCCTGCCTTCACATCGGAGGAGTTGGAGAAGCTCGTCGATGGGGTCCTCCCCCAGTACATGCTACTCTATGGTCCTCCAGACCAACAGGTAAGTACACAGGGAGCATGTTGTACGGGCTATGCCTGTGTGGAGAGGGCTGGTTGTAAGAAGGAAGGGGGCAGAGTTCTGAGTGAATGAAAGACGGTGGGTGCATGTGCCACAAGGCAAGGGTAGGGATGGGGGCCACTCACTTTGACGGTGCAGTTGGTAATGACTTCTCTTCTTCCCCTGTACATTTCATGTAGGTCAGCGCCCAGCAGAAGAAGGATATTTGGCGTGCCATCACCAAGGACGTCCAGACCCTGGGGATCCACCACAGACGGAGCACCCACTGCCGGAAAAGATGGGAGGACATTCGCCGCTGGAGCAAGAAGACGGCGGAGGCTCAGCTGGGGATGGCCTCCCAACGTGGGAGGGGTGCTCGTCGAACCATGACCCCCCTGATGTTCCGGATCCTGGCGGTGGCCTACCCGGAGTTGGATGGGCGCTTGAGGGCATCACAGCAGACACAAGTGGGTGAGTACACTCTCATTCAGCTGACTTTGCGCGCAGTGGAGGTGTCTGGGTGGGGGAGGAGGGCTGTGGGTTTCATTAGGCCAGGGCGAGTTCCGTAGGCTAGGCCCCTTCGTAAGGCATGGCCCTGTGGCCTCCAACCCCACCTCTGTAGAGTGCCAACTACAGCTATTCATGCACCTGTGTCATCTATGTGTGCATATGTCGTCCATAGCCTTGTAGGCCCATCCCCAGGAATTGCACCTTAGAGCCCAAGAGCGCGACATAGTGCAGGGGCTTCTGTGTCTGTCTTGTCCGCCAACGGTAGCGGTAAGCCATGCACTCAACATGTCTTTCTTCTGTTTCCCCCCCCTTTTTTTTGCGGTCTCCCTGTTCTTGTGTGCATTAGCATCATCAGGCGGAGGAGCAGTGGCACCGGAGCACGAGGGAGCTGCATCCCTCATGGCCATGGAGGGCCACACTACGGACTCTGAGTACACCAGTGGGACGGAGGGCGAGGGGAGCACCACGGCGGTGACAGGAGCTGAAACCAGCGACATGGACTCGTCCTCCGATGGGAGCTCCCTTGAAATGGCGGCAACATCTGTGCCCCCCCCTTCTACAGGTACAGCCGCCACCCCCCCTACCAGCGCCACCCTCCCAGCAGCCCCTCATCCTTCGCCCCGTGCCCGCTCACCCAGGAGGGTGGGCATCACCTTCGCCCCAGCTGCCCTGCCCCTGTCACCTCTGCTGCCCTCAGTGAGGAGGCCATTGACCTCCTCAGGTCCCTCACTGTTGGGCAGTCTACCATTTTGAATGCTATCCAGGGTGTAGAAAGGGAGTTGCAACAAACCAATGCATTCCTGGAAGGCATTCATTCTGGTCAGGCTGCCCTTCACCGAACATTTCAAACTCTGGCCTCAACACTGATGGCAGCCATTGTCCCTGTGTTTAGCCTCCCCCCTCCAACTTCCTCCACCCAGACCCAATCCCCTGTACCTCAGCCTATCCCAAGCACACCATCAGACCAGCCTGCACACACCTCAACACACAAGGGAAGCTCAGGCAAACATAAGCACCACACATCCCACAGGCACTCACGCAAGCATCACACACATACAGATACACCAACATCCACTGCCTCCACTGTGTCCCCCTCCTCGTCGTCTCCCTCCTCCCTCCCAGTCTCGTCTACACTCACACCTGCATGCACTACCTCTACAGCCACTACGTCCCGCACCAGCACACCCACCAGCACACCCCACTCACGTGCAGTCACCACCCCCACTACCATTCGCACGTCCCCTGTGTCCTCTCCCAGTGTGTCTGTGACGCCCCCTCCGAAGATACACAAACGCAGGCACACACCCACCCAACATACATCCACCTCACAACAGCCTCCAGCGCATGCACCTGCACCCAAAACCACAAAACTTACACCTCCTACAACCACCACCTCTTCCTCCACTCCCAAACCCCCTCCAGCTACCCGTCCCAGTGTCTCCAAACAACTTTTCCTGTCCACCCTTAACCCATTTCCCACCACCCCCGTCCAACTCATAGGTCCCGAACTGGAACCTCAGCAACAAAATCTACGGGACCTGTGGTGCCTGTTGTCACAGGTATGTGGAGTGCACCGGCCACCAGGACAGCCAGTGTGGCACGGAGCCACAGCACAGCCAGTCCCCCCCTGTGAAGCACCAGAAGCTGGCCAGTGCCCGGCAGGAGAGGGGGAAGACTCCAGCCACCCTAGCCGCACCCAGGGGTCCCGGGGGGAGTGTGGACTCAGCTGTGACTCCTCCCAAGGTTGGGAAGGGCCAGAAGAAAGCCGGCAAGTCTGGGAGGAGCAGCTGGGCGGAGAAGACCGCCATCATCCCCGCTGTCCAGGAGGGCCCCGCCAGCCACAGCCCAGCTGCCCAGCCCCATCCCAGCTGCCCAGGAGGGCCCCGCCAGCCACAGCCCAGCTGCCCAGGAGGGCCCGCCAGCCACACCCCAGCTGCCCAGGAGGGCCCTGCCAGCCACAGCCCAGCTGCCCAGGAGGGCCCCGCCAGCCCCATCCCAGCTGCCCAGGAGGGCCCGCCACCCACAGCCCAGCTGCCCAATGAAGGAACGCCAGCCACAGCCCAACTGCCCAATGAGGGACGGCCAAGTCAAGCACCGCTGAACAGGGCAAGGACGGCTAAACAGGGCAAGGACCGCCAAGGCAAGCACCGCTGAACAGGGCAAGGACCGCCAAGGCAAGCACCGCTGAACAGGGCAAGGACCGCAAAGGCAAGCACCACTGAACAGGGCAAGGACCGCTGAACAGGGCAAGGACCGCCATGGCAAGCACCGCTGAACAGGGCAAGGACCGCCAAGGCAAACACCGCTGATCAGGGCAAGGACCGCCAAGGCAAGCACTGCTGAACAGGGCAAGGACCGCTGAACAGGGCAAGGACCGCCAAGGCAAGCACCGCTGAACAGGGCAAGCACCGCTGAACAGGGAAAGGACCGCCAAGGCAAGCACCGCTGAACAGGGCAAGCACCGCTGAACAGGACAAGGACCGCCAAGGCAAGCACCGCTGAACAGGGCAAGGACTGCTGAACACGGCAAGGACCGCCAAGGCAAGCACCGCTGAACAGGGCAAGCACAGCTGAACAGGGCAAGGACCGCTGAACAGGGCAAGGACCGCTGAACAGGGCAAGGACCACTGAACAGGGCAAGGACCTCCAAGGCAAGCACCGCTGAACAGGGCAAGGACCGCCAAGGCAAGCACCGCTGAACAGGGCAAGCACAGCTGAACAGGGCAAGGACCGCTGAACAGGGAAAGGACCGCCAAGGCAAGCACCGCTGAACAGGGCAAGCACCGCTGAACAGGGCAAGGACCGCCAAGGCAAGCACAGCTGAACAGGGCAAGGACTGCTGAACACGGCAAGGACCGCCAAGGCAAGCACCGCTGAACAGGGCAAGCACAGCTGAACAGGGCAAGGACCGCTGAACAGGGCAAGGACCGCTGAACAGGGCAAGGACCACTGAACAGGGCAAGGACCTCCAAGGCAAGCACCGCTGAACAGGGCAAGGACCGCCAAGGCAAGCACCGCTGAACAGGGCAAGCACAGCTGAGCAGGGCAAGGACCGCTGAACAGGGCAAGGACCGCCAAGGCAAGCACCGCTGAACAGGGCAAGGACCGCTGAACAGGGCAAGGACCACTGAACAGGGCAAGGACCTCCAAGGCAAGCACCGCTGAACAGGGCAAGCACCGCCAAGTCAAGCACCGCTAGCCCATGAGTGGCAGCGGCACTGACGCAACAGGGACCATCACAGGGTGAGTGATGCACTCTGGGCACAAAGCCCCCTCCAGAACCAGTGGAGTATCACATCCACTACCTCAGTCCTTGGCAGGATGAAGCACTCTGGGCACAAAGCCCCCTCCAGAACCAGTGGAGACATGCATCCACTACCTCAGTCCTTGGCAGGATGAAGCACTCTGGGCACAAAGCCCCCTCCAGAACCAGTGGAGTATCACATCCACTACCTCAGTCCCTGGCAGGATGAAGCACTCTGGGCACAAAGCCCCCTCCAGAACCAGTGGAGACATGCATCTACTACCTCAGTCCTTGGCAGGATGAAGCACTCTGGGCACAAAGCCCCCTCCAGAACCAGTGGAGTATCACATCCACTACCTCAGTCCTTGGCAGGATGAAGCACTCTGGGCACAAAGCCCCCTCCAGAACCAGTGGAGACATGCATCCACTACCTCAGTCCTTGGCAGGATGAAGCAGTCTGGGCACAAAGCCCCCTCCAGAACCAGTGGAGTATCACATCCACTACCTCAGTCTTTGGCAGGATGAAGCACTCTGGGCACAAAGCCCCCTCCAGAAGCAGTGGAGAGAGGCATACACTTGAGAGACTGTGGCTTTGCACTCCCCAGGATTGAACAGTGGTCAACCCACCCACTGTAGAGACTTGAGAGACTGTGGCTTGCACTCCCCAGGATTGAACAGTGGGCAAACCACCCACTGTAGAGACTTGAGAGACTGTGGCTTTGCACTCATCAGGATTGAACAGTGGGCAACCCACCCACTGTAGAGACTTGTGAGACTGTGGCTTTGCACTCCCCAGGATTGAACAGTGGGCAAACCACCCACTGTAGAGAATTGAGAGACTGTGGCTTTGCACTCCCCAGGATATGGCAGTGGGCAAACCACCCACTGTAGAGACTTGAGAGACTGTGGCTTTGCACTCCCCAGGATGGAACAGTGGGCAACCCACCCACTGTAGAGACTTGAGAGACTGTGGCTTTGCACTCCCCAGGATTGAACAGTGGGCAACCCACCCACTGTAGAGACTTGAGAGACTGTGGCTTTGCACTCCCCAGGATTGAACAGTGGGCAAACCACCCACTGTAGAGACTTGAGAGACTGTGGCTTTGCACTCCCCAGGATATGGCAGTGGGCAAACCACCCACTGTAGAGACTTGAGAGACTGTGGCTTTGCACTCCCCAGGATGGAACAGTGGGTAACCCACTCACTGTAGAGACTTGAGAGACTGTGGCTTTGCACTCCCCAGGATACATCAATGGGCATTGAGCCCCCTCGTGGTTCTGGCATCGTGCACTCATCCGGCTGAGGTGCCCCCCCCTTCCCTTCCCGCTGAGGTGCCTGTTGTTTTTCTATCTAATGCCCCTGCAGTGTTCTCTCTGTTTTGATCGGGTGTCGTGTGTGGGCCTCGCCCATGCATTTTGGACCCAGTGGTCCACGGACTATGAATGGTGCAATACCTGGACTACTGATCTTGGTTTATATTTTGAAAATAGTGTATATATGTATATATTTGCTTACTGAATTTTGATATATTACAATGGTTCCACTCATTTCCTTTTGTCTTTGCATTCTTCCGGGGGGTTTGGGGCGTGTAACTGTAATGTATAAATATGCATTGGTGTGTGTGTTGTAGTGGGTTAAGGTGGGGGTGTTGCGTATTTGTGTCCTTGTTTTTTGCCTCCCCCTCTCCTGTGTCGTAGGTGCAGTACTCACCGTGGTCTTCGCCGCCGGCGTTGGTGCTCCTGGTACAGGAGCAGGAAGACTATCGCAGGAAGAATATGGAGTTCCGGATCCATGGTGTCCTGGTTCCTCGTAGAGTGTGATGAGGTGAGCGTTTTCCCTTCGGAATTCCTGTTTCCGCCGTGTTTTTATCCGCGGTGAATCCGCCCCGAAAAAGGTGGCAGATTGGCCTGTCATAATAGTGTGGGCGGTACATTGTCTCCCGCCTGTCTGTTGGCGGTGACCGCCGCGCTGTTTGTTTGTACCACCGTGGCGGTCGGAGTGTTAAAGTGGCTGCCTTTGTTGGCGGTTTCCGCCACGGGCGTAATTGCAAATTTTTTACCGCCGGCCTGTTGGCGGTCTTACCGCCGCTTTAACACCGTCCGCCAGGGTTGTAATGACCCCCTTACTCTCAAGAAAAACTGATTCATTCCTTGCCTTATGCTAATGCATCCCAGGTTCACTTCCAGGACTCTGCTATAACAAAGAACCCTGATACTGTCCAAGAAGCCACCCTAAGGACCCGATTGTTTTCTGATGCGTGATTTAGCCCATCTAGGTCAGTTTCTCAGAATCCTACGTGCTGTGCTGACTCTTGTAAAGACCTACCAGTCCCTCAGAGCTTTCAAGTCAGCAGGATAGACTCTATATCAAAGCGATCGGTAAAGACTGTGGGATTCCTTAGTTCACATCAAAAGGCTTGTGCTTTTCCAAAACTGGATCTGGATGAGAATACACCAGTCTCAATTCCTAAAAGCTCTGTTAAACCCTTTCCATTGTGAGTGGGTTTGATAACAATATGGACATACACACACTAAAAGAGCAGTTCTGGCAGATTAAAAGGCAGATATTGGACTTCTATGGTGAATATGTTGTTACAATCTTGCACATGGGTGCTTTTCATCGAAGCATATTTCACTGTTGCCGAAACTTGAAAAAATAAAATGATCACCAGCTTTGGCTCAAAGAACATTATGCTACTACATTTGCCTCTCCAAAGACCACTGTAGATTAGATTGTCCCTTCTATTAATTACAGTCACAAGACAGCTCCAGTTAAAAATCCATCAGCCTCTTCATCAGACTCTCTCTCATCTAGTAGTACTCCAGAGAATATTCCTGCACAGTTGAAGGACTCTCTGACATCTCTAGGAGATGAGACACCTCTTGTTTCAACGGATGAATGAGAGTCATCAGAAGAAAGTGTCTCTGCATCTCTACTAGAACAAATAAAGCCAAGGGAAGAAGAGAGTTCTGATGTAGACTCAAATAGCTGCACCATAAGAAACCAAGATATGACTTTACTGGAGAATCTGAATCTAGTGATGACAGTAGTTCCTGCCCTGCGGGGAACAAACCTGCAGATAGTGCTGTTCAAATGACGCACACACCAGAATTTTCAGATTGTGGGGGTCTTTCCTTTCAAATGGTATCATAGAATTTTCAGATAATGAAGAGACAGTTCCTGAATCAATGGATTTTTCTGACCGTGAAGAACTACCTGCAGCTACTAAGAATGTGATGGACTTCCCAGAAAGTCTAAAGATCTCCTTTGTGTCAAAGCAAACCATAGAGATTTCAGACAAGGAAGAAAGCCAGCAATCTGAAACTGAACAGTATGTCATAAGAAATGATTGCCTTCTCCTAGAACTGGACACAGTTGCAGCCTCAACCACTGATCCTGACTTGCTGTTCCCTGCCACTGTGTTTCCTGTCTCAAGCTCAACCGTTAATGAAGAACAGATCTTTGATCTACTGGTGTCTGATTTTGATGTAAAACCAGCCACATCAATGCCACCTGCTGAGTCCCTGAAATTAAAGACTCTTCAAAACCAGCAATCTGAAACAGAAGCTCAAGTACTGAAGGATGTAGTGTCTCCCACTAAAACTAAAGACTTGAATTTGAATCTTGTACTTGAAGATCTGATGATAAGTACGGTACTGAGTGTTTTATTGCAAGAAACCATCAGCAATTCAAAGGCTAGAACTGAAAATTTAGATAACAATGCAAAGGCAACTTATGAAGGGATTCCAGTTCTGTTTTTCCCCAAAGAACAATATTTCAGTGTGAACAGAGCTAAAGATCAACTACCTATAGTAGGAACGCTTGGCAAAGAAACCATTTCTGATACCATGAATACACCACAGAGCACTTGCAATGCTGAAATCTCAGTCTTGTCTGAAGATCACCCTAAAGAGTTAGCTCATGGGACTTCTACATTTTCAGTTGTTAATCCAGTTTCTAAAGACTTGAAAACTCTTGTTGATCCTGTAATTGATACTCCCAAGTCATTCAAAACTACAGAGAATTCTGACCTTTTCACGTTTACCTTCAGAACACCAGTTACCAATGTCTCCAAAGTCTCTATGCTTTGCAAGCCTCCGACCACAATCAATGTAAATACTGCTGCAGAAACAGATATATCCTGCTAGTTGGAAGACCTGGCTCTTACTAATATGTCAATTATCTCCTCCAAAGAAAAAAGTACTGACCAAGAAAGTAATGTCCTAAAGAGTACAGCCCATTATGCCATTCCAGATCTCCTTGCTCCTGAATCCACTTCACCAGAAACCAACTCCATGCACTCCTCCCATATTAATCGAACAATCAAGAAGAAAGACATCAGAGCCCATATGGGAATAAATACATGCTTTGTTCATTGGATGATTCACCTGTGGCAGGACTATACACTTATCAACCAAGGTTGGTGTTGGATTTTCTTGCTGTGGATTTTTCTCTTCAGCTTTCTTCAGCCAAAGGATTGCTTTCTCTTCTTGAGCAGAACGGTGGGGGGGGGGGTATACTGTTATGACTCTGCCATCCCATCCCTAGGGGGCGCTGTAAACTGACCTTCTGTAGCCTGGGAATCATCATTAACACTCACCCAGAGTCCCTTTCGTATTCCTGTTTGTTTCCCTTTTCAATATGGCATGCTATAGAAGAACTACATTTGCTCCCATGCACTTCAGGTCCCATAATGCACTGCCTGGTAGTCGGTAAGGCCTGTAATCCGCTGCTTTTGCGTCATTTGGGAAAAGTATGGTTGCTCCTTTGTACTGGATTCTCTCCTCCAGGACTTGTGAGAGACTGAAACTGCACACACCTGTGACCTCTCTTGTGCAGCCCAGCCATGTGACTCCACCCTGGGTTTGCTGCTGCCTGGAACTGCTTATAAGTTGCCATTCCATGAAGGTCCTCGTCGTGCATTGGAGTTCGATTCCTTTGTGTACCAGACCCCTTGTTGGATTGTGTTCCAGCCCTGTTCCTGTTCTGCTTCAGCCTGAACCTGGTCCCTGTTTCTCAGCTCTGTTCCTGCTTGTTTCAGCCAGAGCCTGCTCCCTGTTTTCCAGTCCTGTTCCTGCCTTGTTTCAGCCTGAACCTGCTCTCTGTTTTCCAGTCATGTTCCTGCTTGTTCCAACTCCCGGTATTCCAGCCCTGTTCTTGCTTGTTCCAGCCAGAGCCTGCTCTCTGTTTCCTAGTCCTGTTCCTGCTTGTTCCAGCCAGAGCCCACTCCCTGTTTTTCCAGTCCTATTCCTGCCTTTGCCTCAGCCTGAGCCTGTTCCCTGTTCCTGCCTTTGCCTCCTAGTTTGTTACATTCTCGTAAACGTAAGTACAATCCTTGTTTGTGCCCTAAGGGTCCAGAGACAGAATCACTTCTGCTGCCTCCTTTTTATGGGGCTTGCTGGGTGACTATCTGTAAGAGAAATCTGCACAGAGCCATTGATGTTCCCTGTTGCTGTGGGAAGTTCTGAGCTCTACCCTGAGTACAACCTTAGTGATAACCCCAGCTTGTTTGCCCATTACTGATCCATTCCCTGTTTGTTCACACTAAGGTTACCCTGCCTTACCATAGCTGTCCTTTCCCCGTGTATGGTTTTAGCTGCCCTTCTGCTTTGGTACACTTACTCCTTGGGAGAAATTCTGTGACAGCAAGGGGTGCCCCAACCAGTCCTAACTAGACCCGCCCGAAACCGTGACAGCACTATTTACAAATCACAAAAGTTTGAGGTGCAAGTATTACTCCCTATTATACAAGATGAAGGCTGAGCACACCTAATGTGAGTGGCAGAGGTATAATTGAAAGTAGGTTGAGGCTCCAAACCAAAGCCTAAAAACCTGTGAGAAAGACCAAACCTTCTGTTCACAATAGCTCATTCACCGGATTATGCTTGGGCACAGGCTTGTATTAAATAGACAAATCATGGATATTTATAAAGTGTGGATTTTTATTTTCAGAACTTCACTGAATATTGTGAGGCATTGGAGATTGCTGAATGATGTAAATATAGGTGTGTCCCATTTGGAAGTGGTTTATCTCTCACTGGTGTTGTGCGTATGGCTCTAAAGTCGTATGTCATTGTGCCCTTCTCAGAAACTTGCGTAGTGTATGAAGAGCTTAGTTGGAAAAAGAAGGAGTTTTGGTGCCCAAAGCTCTGCTCAGAAACCCAAGGACAGCACTATTAAATGTCAGCACACTGAATACTAAGGCTTCGTACTCTTGAGTCATCTGCATGTTTATTTAAACCACTTCCAATGCCTGCTCCTTTATCTCAGTCTTGCAAGCTCCTGCTTTCTCCTTCTGTAGTGGGTTTTCCTGTCTTTCTCTTCCTCCTTCTTATTTCTTTGTGTGTTTGTCCTTCTCTTGCACTCAGAAAAGGTTGGATGAGGAAAAATATGTGCCAGTCCCCAAAAGCGAGGTCCTGGGGCCCCACCAGCAACCATGGTTCAAATTGAGTACCAACTATATCCTACTAAACTAGAGAGTGAAGTTCATTGTGCCTGGAAGAACTTGACTTTAGAGTGGCAAATGTATAAATTTTTACCTCTTGACTTTAAAATGCGGGTCATGTGAAATAGTTGAATGGATATCCCTATTAATATTAATAGAAAATTGTCAACATCTGCAGTGTGTTGAATTACTTCAAGGCCACAAATCCTATAGGATGGTATCACAACAACTGTATGACATCATCAATGATGCAATTTGAGATATCATCAGATGTCATTTAACATGTCATACGTGATGTAAAGTGAAGTCATAAGCAGTGCAAGGTGGGGGCGTTTTTTCTATGAATTAGAAATTTACCAAATTATAACTTCACTTTAACATTTGTTTTTTTTTTGTGAATTTCTGAAGTTATCATATCTAACTAAAACATCACTTTAACCTTTGGTTTTTAAGTGAATTTGCAGGGTTTTACTAACTCCAAAAAATTACTAATATTATGTTTAGGTTAAATATTAATGTAAGTTAATTTTTATTTATTTTAAATGCAGGCCAAAGAAATAAAAAATATTTTTCTGAAGTTTAATTGAAAATTAAGTTTGAAACTAAAGTAAAAAACACATTGCTGTTGTGCTTTATTTATTAGTGCAAGTGATATAATTAAATTCCTTTTAATTAGTTTTAAAAATGTTACATTTATGTATGTTTTGTTACAAAAATATCTTTGTTTGATTTTTAGATAAGTTTAATCATCAACTTAAATGTGTTTGCATTTTTAACTACTTTAAATAATATTTTTTTTCAATTTTTCAGTGATTTTGTATTTCAAGTCTCTCCCTTCATTTCATTTTTATATAAGAGTGTGTCGGGCCTTTGAACTTAGTTGTGCCCCAGTAAAAAACTTCTGAGTTGATCATTTGCCTTTGCAGAGACAATGCTTGTTTGAAGAGACCAATGCTTGTTGGAACGAATGCTTGTTAGAGACCAATGCTTGTCTGGGAACATGTGTTGCCCAAGCCTCCAGCATCCCTATGACTCAGACTGGGTGTGGCTCCATATGCCTCTGACTGAGTGTAGCTGGATGGAGCAGGAATTTAAACCACACCCCGCCTGAGTGAATTACTTGCTGTAAAGGTGACTGGCTGCAGAGAAGGAATATCTGCTCTTCCGCTTTTGATCTTCTGTTCTGTTCAGCATCTTGAAGGCTGCTTCTTGGAGAAGAAGAGACCATTGGAATTAACATTTGAAAGGCGGTAACATGCTTCTCCTGATATAAGAACATTTATTGCTAAAACTTGATATTTGCTTACTTGAAACCTGATAAGCGAATATTCCAGGATACTCTGTGGTTAAACGGGCACTTCTTTGGTTTTTAAGGTCATTGAGATGCTCGCCACCTGTCATGCTATAACTCCTATTGTAGTTGCTTGCATTATACCACAGAAAGGAATTTCTAATGAACAATTATTATAAAAAGTATATACTGTAAATAAGTTTATTATCGCTGAGTTTAATGTGGCACTACTATTGTTGTTAGCGATACAATGTACTGTGAATACGTTTATTATCATTGAGTTCAAAATTACGCTGTGATGTAACAGTGATAAGCTGGTTGTTCATGAAATTGAACGCTATTGATTAACCCTATGTTTTCATAGTATTACATGACTCATAATCCTTGATAATAACCCTATGTTTTCAGTGTGACTTAAACACTCCATTCCATATAATACGAGCACAGTACAATGATTAACCCATGAATATCTTGAGAATCCTATTCCCTGTGAGTTTGCTATTATTGTTGCCTACATAAATGTTTGTGAGTCGAGTTAGTCAGCATCTTGGGAAATCTCATCAAGGTGAAACACAAAAGCTATCCACTGAACGTCAAGGAACATCTAGATAAGATTAATTGAGGTGATGAGGGACTCATCTAGGATTACAGTGGGAGTAGTTATAGACAGTATAGGAAGTTCAAGTCTCTTATTTAATTACAGGTAATCCACATTGTTTCCGAAAATTGCTTAAGAGAGGGAAAGCCACGAAAAGCCGTAAAGGGGTCCCCAACAGGTACATCTAGCTTGCATATTATAGTTTAACTGTAGAGTATACATGGATTATGAGATATTAGTTATTTGACTAATTTGTAATTTGTCATAGGAAAGACTGGGTCTTCAAGAACCATCACTAGGCCCTGTGACTACAGTGTCTCTCTCCTTCTCTCATCCATCCCCTTTTCCCCAGGATTTTGCAGTGCCGATCATGTGTATTTAAGTGGGAGGCACGTAACGTTTAGGTGGAATTGGGAACAAGCAGCTTGGTCAACATTGTGTCTCCGTGGGACGAACAGATTAGTGCTTGACAGAGTGTTGCAGTACAAATGGTTAGTCATGTGTGGTGTGGGACATCTCTGAGTTTAAGTGATGTAATACTGTTGGGGCATGGCCAAGATGGCGGTGAGAGCGGACGCCTAAAAAAGAGCTCCGCTAATGGCCTACAATTATCCTACAATTCAAGGATATTAAACGCCAAAAAATCAGAGCAGATGTTGTCCTAAAGACGCAGGTAGCCCCGGAGCAAAGAGGAGCGCAGCGCCCGAGACTTACACCATGCGCCCTCTGCCCGCGCAAGCCACTGCCGAATCGCGGCCAGAGTGCAACCGCACGCCGCCGCACCCGAGGCAAGGACCCCTCTACCCAGCGCTGAGCCGGGAAGGCTCAAGAAGACGAAACACCAAACCAAAGGGAGGTGAGGAGGGCTGCTGCAGCGGGGCTGCCTCCACGGGCTGGGGAAGATCATGGGAGTGGTCGAACCCGATCCCAAGAGAATGTAGATGGGTATCCCCCTCTGGATTAGGAGCCGCGTAGCACATGAACACTCCCGCCTGCCCGAAACTGGGGGAACGTCGCGGTTCCCACTGACCCGCGCGGCACCTCCGCACTGTGCCCTCGCCATCGGGAGTGGAGCGAACACGGGGTTGGGATTACCCCGGAGACCAGCCCGACCTCCAGCACGAATTAACGCCTGAGGGGAACAGAGGGGAACCCATGAGCTGACGCACTCAGTACGGAGACCCCGGGGCGGACGACACGCAGAGGGAGACGCACCTCGACACTGAGACACACCAGCTCACGGCACAGGAACGCCGGATCTGAGACGAGCTGCGCAGGACTGCAGGGTCGGAAATAGAGGACTACAGGTGTCCTCCCCAATGAATCAAACAACGTAGGGAAAACAAGATCATGGGCATCGCCGAGCCCGGCCCAGTGGAAACACAATAGGATCCCCCATAATAAGACCTGCCTGGAAGCACGCGCCGCTCTCGATGGCACATAGCAACAAAGGGAGAAACCGCGATCCCCAGTGAACATCTGTCTCACTAAGAAGGGAATCGAGACATCGAGACACTACCAAAGGGATTACGAAACCCCAGAAAAGAAACACAAACACCCAGAGCAAGGCAGAGACTTCCTTCACAGCAACCAGCACGGAAAAACAACAGGGACACCCCGCATCTCGCTGCACAATTCTCCCAGTGAAAGCGAAATTAAGAAAATTGAATATCAGCAAACATCATATACCAAGCCAGACGATATCGGCCCTGGCGGACACTGCGGAAGGGCTCACAACCTGCATTCCCCAGAAGCAAAGTCAAATGCAAGTAACATCAAAAACTAATCACAAGCACATATAAACTGCAACTGCTAATCGAAGCACAGATGAGAGGATAGGGCGCAACCCGCTACTCAACCACAGCCCTCAAGCAATACAGCCAATAATACAGCCCGCCCTCCCAGGCCTGCTGATAAATCATGGTTAAACCAAAACCCCCAAGAGGACAAACTGAAGCGGGCTCCAAGACCCCGCCACTAGAGTCAAATATGGACACCACAGCCATCGCCCTACGTAAAGTACCCTAAACTCTTGCCACTCACTCTATAAAATTCAACAGAGTATTACAGGCCGTGCTGGAAACTAAAACCTCCCTGGAAGCATACATAGACTCAGTAACAACGGAGGTCAACATCCTAAGAGCTGACCACCGCAAACTGGCAGAAAGGGTCACCACCACCGAAGCAGCCATTGAAATGATCCACCCCGACGTCAAGGACCTGAAAGCCAAACTTCAACACCAAGAAACTGAAATAACAATGCTGCAAAAACGAGCTGAGGACGCAGAGGGCCGTTCACGTCGAAACAACATCAGATTCTTGGGGTTTCTGGATCGGATAGAACTTCCAGATGCAGAAATATTCCTCGAACGCTGGTTAAAAAAAACTGTACTTACACAGAACGCCTGACCTTTACTATCAGTGGAACGAGCTCACCGGATACCAGGAGGCCCACCGCGCCCAGGAGCACCTCCTCGACCACTGATAGCGAGATTCTTGAACTACAGAGACAGAGACCAGATCCTACGGGAATTCCGGACCTTGGGTCCTGTGGACATAGAGAACGCGCAAGTCAAGGCCTATCCTGACTATATGGCAGAAGTCCAGCGCAAGCGCACCACATTCATCAAAGCAAAGCAAATCCTACGAGATAAAAACATACCCTACTCCCTCATGTACCCGGCTAGATTACGAGTGGTGGACGGCGATAGAACCCACATCTTCCCGTCCTCCAAAGATGTATGGACATGGATACATGCAAAAGATTTCGCGGACCACGTCACCGAACATACTGAACAAAAAGACTGGCATACTCAACGCCCCCACAGGGGGAGGAAGATAGGCACGGGATCCAAATCACGCCCATCTAGATCACAAGCAGAAGCTGAGCAGTTGCAAGTCATAAAAGACACTAACATGTTCTCGGCCTTACTCCCAACACTCAATAACGAAACCAGCGTAACAGGCTCAGGCTCACCAAAAAGCAATAACAGTTCCACGTCATCGCCTATGCTTTCTGGCCCGACTTTTACAATACGCACGGCCGACGATCTCTAAAGACTAAGGCCCTGATTCTAAGCTTGGCGGGCGGCGGTAGCCGCCCGCCAGGCGGGAACCACCAGAAGACCGTACCGCGGTCAAAAGACCGCGGCGGTCATTCTGGGTTTCCCACTGGGCTGGCGGGCGACCGCCGAAAGTCCGCCCGCCAGCCCAGCGGGAAACACCCTTCCCACGAGGAAGCCGGCTCAGAATGGAGCCGGCGGAGTGGGAAGGTGCGACGGGTGCAGTTGCACCCGTCGCGAATTTCAGTGTCTGCAAAGCAGACACTGAAATTCTTTGTGGGGCCCTCTTACGGGGACCCCTGCAGTGCCCATGCCATTGGCATGGGCACTGCAGGGGCCCCCAGGGGCCCCCACGACACCCCATACCGCCACCCTGTTCCTGGCGGGCGAACCGCCAGGAACAGGATGGCGGTATGGGGTGTCAGAATCCCCATGGCGGCGCAGCAAGCTGCGCCGCCATGGCGGATTCCCATGGGCAGCGGAAAGTCGGCGGTACACCACCGGCTTTCCGCTTCTGGCCGCGGCTGTACCGCCGCGGTCAGAATGCCCGGCGGAGCACCGCCAGCCTGTTGGCGGTGCTACCGCCAACCTCCGCCATGGCGGTATTTACCGCCAGGTCAGAATGACCCCCTAAACGTATAACCACAACATAAATGCAATCTCTTTGTCCACACATGATGAGACCACAAATGGACACCACCTCGGTCCCAACCAAATTAATAATAACTAAGACCAAAAGTCAACAGACGTCCCACACGCATTCACCTGCTCTACTCGAGGACGTGCCCGATGATTTCATCGAACTGGATATCACATACCAGATAATGTGACTTTGCCCCGAGAATAGGAAAGCTCACAAAGGAAATGAACACATCCGAACAGGCCGACCTCGCAGGCCACCCCCACATCCATCTCGGCCCTACCCCCTAACCCGAACGGGTTACCGCATGGACATAAACCGAACTACTACCCAAGTTGACACCAGTTGTGCCCCGTTAATCCCAACATTAGTAAACTGTCTTCCCTTTCCTTTCCTTTCTCTTTGTTCTCGCTGTAACCGTCACCATCATATCTCGGACTCGGCTGTGCTTGGGGGGAGGGGACAAATGGGGACCAGGGGAAAAGGACGGAGACTCAAGCCGAAACTTCTTGTAAAATGCGCCCTATCCAACATATAATAACAAAATACAATGGGGTCTTATAATATACTATCATGGAACGTAAGAGGAATGGTGAACATAAATAAGAGTAGTAGAGTATATGTATATCTCAAGCGACACAATATACATATAGCGATACTCCAAGAAACGCACCTATCTGCACATGAACTACGCATAATCAATAACAAATGGTCGGGCACAATACACAGCACCAAAACGTCCACATATGCTAAAGGGGTCCTAATCTGGATCGCCCCTGGGGTCCCGTACCTGATTAATGAAACACAGATAGACACAGATGGCAGATACGTCTACCTGAACGGCGAACTAGATGGCAGACAATTAGCCATAACTGGCATATATGAACCCAACACAGGCCAAGCGGAGTTCTACAAGGCTACATCTAAATTATTATCACATGACTTATCAATACCCATTGAATGGGGAGGGGACTTCAATGGAGTCCCGGACGTATCACTAGACAGATCACACCCCCCATTGGAGAATACACAGAGCAAGAGAATATCTCAGGCTTTAAAATCCTTGATCTCAGATAGGAGACTACATGATATACGGAGGGACCTACATCCCACAACAAGAGAATCCTCCTTCTACTCCCCGGTACACCAACTACACCCATGCATCGACCTAATACTATGTACAGACGAGATCACACACCTAACTCATAATGTCTTTTACATGGCTAAGACACTATCCGGCCACTGCCCTCTAATGGCCACACTAAAATGGGGCAGACAACATACATGTATCCCCATGTGGCGACTGCAGCCCGCATTGCTACAGGACCCCCCCTTCCGCAAAGAAATAGCAGATAACATCGACACCTACTTCAAAACTAACACAGGATCAGCATCAACACGTGCAATAGAATGGGATGGGCATAAGGTAGTGACGAGAGGCATGTGCATGGCAATAGCAAGTGGAGTCAAGCATATACTGACCTAGGAACTCAGGGAAATTGAAAAAAATAAACGCAAAGCAGAGTGCAAAACAGGTGAGGCTGGTAATGACACACTCACTCTTCAAAAGCAATGGAACGAAGTTGAATCCCGACTGAAAAAATTCAACTACCGCCACTACACGAAGCGCCTCCACATGGAAGGAGACCACTCTAGTAGAATGCTAGCATGGCTGGTGAAAGGAGAACAAAAACGCGCTCCTATTAACGCCATCCTCCTCGACACAGGCATAATAGTCAATACACAGACAGAAATAAATGATGCCTTCAGGCACTACTATGACACCTTGTATAGTGCAGGATCTCCCCCATCTCCGGAGCAGATAAAAGCCTTCCTCCAATCCGCTCAGTTAACTCGCTTAACGGCGATTCAAATATTAGAACTAGACAAACCCATTGAAATAGACGAAATAAAACAGGCCATACAACAACTAGCCCACAATAAGGCTCCAGGGAGAGACGGACTCTCAGTCGAATACTACCAATCTTTCCTGACCCAGATATTGGCCCCTTATCTAGCAATGATTCAGGAAGCATATACCATGGGGCGACTACCTGACTCTCTACGAGAAGCATTGATAGTGGTCCTCCACAAGAAAGATCGAGATCCTCTGGATGTCCGCTCATACCGCCCACTATCATTGTTGAACACAGATTGTAAAATACTAGGGAAAGTACTGGTGAATCGCCTCCTCCCAATAAAATCCACCTTAATTCACCCAAACCAATCTGGGTTCATACCAGGACGGAATACTTTCATCAGTATCAGAAACCTGATACGTCTGATAGCTGAGACACCAGAAACCGACTTTACTCGAGCAGTGGTATCCCTTAATGTCGAGAAAGCGTTCGAATATTAAAAGAAATGGGATTTGGCAAAGTATTCACATGCTGGATATCAGTCCTGTATGCTGACCCAAGGGCGCGAGTCAGAACGGGAGCGACCGTCTCTGAAGAATTCTCAATAGGGCGAGGCACCTGGCAGAGCTGCCCCCTGTCACCACTCCTTTTCGCGCTAGCTATAGAACCACTCGCAGCCAGACTGTGTAAAGAGGCAACACACTGGGGAATACCAGATGGAGAGAGCTATCGCATTATTTCCCTATACACGGACGACGCATTAATATTTCTCCGCAACCACCCCAAATCTGTACCCGACCTGCTTCAACTACTGAACTCTTTTGGGCAGTTATCTGGGCTGCATGTGAACTGGGCAAAATCATGCCTGTTTCCAATGAGACCGCAACCAGACTGACAAGATAACCTGGACACAGTACATGGCTTACAATGGAGAAATACCACTTTTAAATATTTAGGCGTACATATCTATCAAGACGATGCAGATCTAAAAGAAGGAAACATAGAACGAATGATCAGGTCAGTAAAAAGCTAACTGCCCTTCTGGTGCTCCCTACCACTATCACCAATGGGCAGAGTCGCAGTGGCTAAGATGATAGTTCTCCCCAGACTATGATACTACTTAACTGGACTGCCACTAGTACTACCAAAATCACTCTTTGTACAACTGACAAGAATACTGACCGACTTGATATGGGGAGGTAAACAACACCGTGTGGCCCTGGCCAAAGCTTATCTTCCTCTAGAAAGGGGAGGGATGGGTTCACCGCAGTTTGAAATATATTACGCAGCGGCGCAAATACACTGGATCATGACGTGGCTGAAAGATCCACATGGCCCAGAAATCAGTGCTTTAAGCACAAATATAGGGCACTCAGACGTACTTAGGTGGCTCCTAGGCCACAAGGTCATCCCCAACACAATAATGTATTGCTAAAAACAGCCGAACGCATATGGCGCCGATATGTAGACATAGGAAAACGCGCCCCGCTATGCTCACCCAAAATACCACTACAGGCCATACCGGGGGTAGATAAACTACGCCGCAGACTAGATCTGTTAACCTGGGACACAAAAGGTGTTCAGACAATGAGGGACCTCTTCTCGGAGGGACAATTCCTCACATACGGGACGCTAGCTGAAAAGCACAATCTAGGCAGCGGCAAATTTATTGTACACGGGGCATTGCAGCTGTTGATACGAAGTGCATGGAGAAGCAGGAATAAAGAACCACAAACATCACCAGTTCTACACGAACTACTTCAGGGCTCGGGAATACAGTCAGATATCTCTTGGTTATATAAGACTCTACAAGCCAACCCAGAAGTAGCACAATCACAGGCCAAGATCAAATGGGAAGAGGCAATACACACACCTCTGAGCACACAAGCATGGACCATGGCACTCACAACTACACGCGAGATATCACACAATGCCCGTTTCCGCTATACACAATTCAACCACCTACATCAAACGTACTTAACACCAGCCAGAATACAACGCATGTTCCCGCAGGCAGGATCTGACTGTCCAAGATGAGGTCATTCACCAGCCGATTTCTACCACATGACATGGGATGCGATAGGGGAGTAGTGGTGAAGGGGGTGGAAATATGGGAAGCATTCATAGAACAGCTGGAAGAGAAAGATGACACCCGCCCCCCCTGAACTGCACACACACATCAAATTGAACAGCATGATAGTTACCTAATAAGATCAATAGCATAATCATACCGATACAGAGACCTACCCAGACATGGAAAACATGCGAAAACAAGGACACATAACTAAGCTGCAACACACAGAGCCTCACAGAACCCCCCATATTCCATACTGCTTCCCTCTGCTGGACTATAAGATCAATGATCAAATACCCCACTACTCTCCAGAAGACCCCTCTCCCTGTCCTGACTGGCACTCCGACGTCTAAAAGAACCCCACATGTCTCTTCAAGGTGACTTCTTCTTTTCTTTTTCTATTCTCCCCTTCAATCGTTATTGCAATGCAGAGCAAAATATTAACTCGTACTCATTCGAAATTTGACAAGGCAATTAATCTTTCAACGTATTAAGATGTACACAGGAACTACTAAAGCCAATATTGTAGCCTAATGTATTGTCATGCTTGTAAACATTGCATTATATATAACAAAAGCTAATAAACAGATTTAAAAAAAGAAAAAAGTGATGTAATACTGTTTTGGGTCCCCTTTAGGGTGTACTAACTTTATGAATGAAGGTTGTAAATAGCAATTGGCTTACTCTTTGTTTGGATGGGTGCATATCTATCCCTAAATCCCTTCCTAATCTCTCCATTTTCCTCCCTAAACCCCTCCAATTTATTAGTAACTATTCCCCTTTTTCCAGCCACTCTATGAGTCTCTCCCACACTTACTATTAAGTAGTAGTCTTACATGTGTGAAGATCTCTCATAGAAAAGATAGGAGAGGTAGAGACTTACACATGTAAGTTTGTGAATAGCATATTGTTGTACTTTAGTAGTGCAGTTGTAGTACTAATACACATATTTCAAAATTCAGTTTGTGAATAAGGCCGGTAATGCATTACATGCAGTAGCTAAAAAGGCATGTGCATCTGTTGTATTTGTAATGAGTAACAAGTTACTATGTTTAAGATGTCATACTGCAGGTGCACATGCAGTCTCATTGTGAGATGTTCTTTTTTTTTCTGTGAGAAACCCCATGGCATTGAAAATGCCTACAGACACTTTGACCATGCGATGAATGGCTTGTCTTTGAATACCAAAGATGAAAGCTATGCATTGAGTGATTTGGCAGCTCAGGAACTGATATGGTAGTGTCTTCGGCCTTCATTACAAAGAATCTGGCAGTTATGGAATGGTCTTGGTAGCAGGAGTGTCTCGCAGGGCTTAAAAGGGGTAGGCAGTGTATGGCGGGGGCAGAGGGAATATTGGGGGAAAAGAGAAAAAATAAAATAAAAAATACTCTTTCCTCATGCCCCTGTTCTTCAGACTCCACTGCAGGCACATGCCCTCAGCCTGTCCTGGGGCTAATCTGAATGCTGCTTTCATGCTGCTGGCAGCATGAAAGCAGCAATTGGTTTGGCTGGAGCACTATGGCTTGGCACTCCAAGGCAGACTGGGAGCCTCCGTCTGCTCTCTCCAACCCAGAAACACAGTGCCGGGTTACAGAGAGCCCAGTGCGCATGTGTGTTTGGCCGGCCCAAGAAGGCCGGCCAAACACACATACTCCATGATGGGAGTGCTGTGCACTCCCCTTCGGTCCCTATCATGCCACTTTAACAATAAAACAATAATAAACATAGTTTGTTATCATTTTATTGTTAACATTTTTGCAGCTGCGGCTGGCGGGGAGGCGTCGTTCCTCTGCCGTAGCGGAGGAGCCGCGCCTGCTTGGCAGGATACTTTAGTGATTAACTCACACACATTGGTGGGTACATGCTGATCTGCATGTGTGACCGAGCTCTTTGGTTTTGTGATTTATCCTGTCATGATTTTGTTCTTGCTGCTGACCTGCAAAACCTTGTAAATAATTTGTTGGAGGGTATGGGAGCCTCAGTGTTTTCAGTTGCGACAATATTTACATGGACTGCTTTGCTTGTTAATTTTTTGATTAGGATGCTTCTTTCCCAACCTGCTTCTGGTGGTTCTGTTTTATTGGGACGAGCTGCCAATGATGACTCAATGTGAGAAGCATTAGCGTCTCATGGCTCATGTGAATGATCTAGTGTCAGCATGTTATGTGTTGTCATTTTAGCATGGCACAGAATTTCCTTCTTTAGTTGAGAGGAACTGCAGTCTTGGATAAGCTGCACTCTTATCGTGTATTAGTGAACTCACAAGGGCTGGCAAGACTCCGAAAATGAGAGTACAACATGTAAATCAGTTCAGATGGAACTTTTTTTGATGCAGTATGAATCTCTCATAGTCAGGATTCACTTGAGTGCTGTTTTCTTAGAGCAATCAGTGCTGTATTGTAATCATCTTTAGGGCTAGTGTGCAGTAGCATTAGGAACATCTTATGGACTTCTCATTCACAACGGATGAGTGGAATAACATTATTTTATGTTGGGGGCGATGTTTCTTAGGACTGGGCCATCTAAATAAATAGTGGGAGGGCATTTCAACTCAATGGACATAGCAGAGCAACATAGAAATGCCCCCAAATATTTGAGGAGAGGCTAATTCATTATTCTAACTATAGTCATGTCATGTTTGGAGAAACTGTATTTCCTTTACCCTTGCTATAGTCACATTCAGGCAGAGTAAAAATATGGGCCTGTCAGTGCACATTCATGTCATACGTTTATAGGCACTGCAGAGTCTGTAGGAAATTGACAGATGGGAGCTTCAAATGACAGAACACTGGATCCAACAAAATTCTGGTGCCATTGCACTAAAAGACATAAGGCAGGAATTACATCAATCTTGGAGATGCCTTACCAAGATGATGTGAAATTGGGAATTTCTCATACTGCAGTGAATATATACTGGGAGTATACTTTGCCCTGTTTACTAGAAATTGTTCTTCTTACATCAATGATACTTTTGAAGTCATCTTTAAAATACCCACACCCAAATGGAATTTTCTTGAGTGTAGTGACATCAAACTTGGGAACTGCCTTGCCTACAGTGACATAAGGCAGGGAGGGGGCTATCAAAACCGGAACAACTTTACAAATGGAGATTGCTGTTTTGCAGTGGTTTCACTGTTTCTTTATTCATTGAAAAAAATGATTACAGTAATGACTTAACAAAGGTGCCTTTGGTAAAAAACTATGGGGGTCATTCCAGCCTTGGCGGTCGGTGTTAAAGCGGCGGCTAAACCGGCAACAGTCTGGCGGTAAAAAAAATGGAATTTCCGACCCTGGCGGAAACCGCCAACAGAGACCGCCACTTCAACACACTGCCCGCCACGGCGGGACAAACAAACAGCGCGGCCGTCACCGCCAACAGACAGGCGAGAGTCAATGTACCACCCACCCCATCACAACCTACCAATCCGCCACCTTTTCCGGGGCGGTAGCCCCGCCGATAAAAACACGCCGAAACAGCCATTTCTAACGGAAAACACTCACCTCCATACACCCCACGAGGAATCTGGACAGCATGGAACCCGAACTCCACATCCTCCCAGCGATTGTCTTCCTGCTCCTCTACCAGGAGCACGAACGCCGGCGCAGAAGACAACGGTGAGTACTGCACCTACGACACAGGGGAGGGGGGATGGAAAAAATTACAGGGACACACATACGCGACACACCCACCCCCACCCTCACCCACTACAACACACACATCAATGCATAGCAACAACTCAGAGTTACACCCCCCAAACCCCCAGGAAGAATGCAAAGACAAAAGGAGATGATTCTAAACATTGGAATATATTGTATCACTGGCTTAAAAATATATCACACATCTAAAACCTTTATATACAAAATTTTTAAAGTCTGATCATTGTAGCAGGCATTGTCCGTGGACCACTGGGCCCAAATCACATGGGCAAAGCCCACACAGGATACCTGACTCCAACGGAGAGAACACTGCAGGGGCATCAGATAGCAAAACTACAGGCACCTCAGGGGGAAGGGAAGGGGGGGCACCTCAGCCAGATGAGTCCACGACGCCAGATCCACGAGGGGCCTCCATGGCCACTGTTCCATCCTGGGGAGTGCAAAGCCACAGTCTCTCAAGTCTCTACATTGGGTGGTTTGCCCACTGTTACATCCTGGGGAGTGCAAAGCCACAGTCTCTCAAGTTTCTCCAGTGGGTGGGTTGCCCACTTTTACATCCTGGGGAGTGCAAAGCCACAGTCTCACAAGTGGATAACAGTCTCCACTGGTTCTGGAGGGGGACTGGTGCCCAGGGTGCTTCGTGCAGCCCTGCCCGACACAGAGGCGGGCCTGCCCCTTCCGCCAATGGGCCAGCGGTGCTTGAGACGGCGGTGCCCTGTTCAGCGGTGCTTGAGACGGCGGTGCCCAGTTCAGCGGTGCTTGAGATGAAGGGCCCAGTCCAGCGGTGCTTGAGACGGCGGTGCCCAGTTCAGCGGTGCTTGAGATGAAGGGCCCTGTTCAGCGGTGCTTGAGACGGTGGTGCCCTTTTCAGCGGTGCTTGAGACGGCGGTGCCCTGTTCAGCGGTGCTTGAGACGGCGGTGCCCAGTTCAGCGGTGCTTGAGACGGCGGTGCCCTGTTCAGCGGTGTTTGAGATGAAGGGCCCAGTTCAGCGGTGCTTGAGATGAAGGGCCCAGTTCAGCGGTGCTTGAGATGAAGGGCCCAGTTCAGCGGTGCTTGAGATGAAGGGCCCAGTTCAGCGGTGCTTGAGATGAAGGGCCCAGTTCAGCGGTGCTTGAGACGTCGGTGCCCTGTTCAGCGGTGCTTGAGATGAAGGGCCCAGTCCAGCGGTGCTTGAGACGGCGGTGCCCTGTTCAGCGGTGCTTGAGATGAAGGGCCCAGTTCAGCGGTGCTTGAGACGGCGGTGCCCAGTTCAGCGGTGCTTGAGATGAAGGACCCAGTCCAGCGGTGCTTGAGACGGCGGTGCCCTGTTCAGCGGTGCTTGAGACGGCGGTGCCCTGTTCAGCGGTGCTTGAGACGGCGGTGCCCAGTTCAGCGGTGCTTGAGACGGCGGTGCCCAGTGCAGCGGTGCATCGGATGAGTATCCAGCTCAGCGGATCCGGCCATGGCATGGTCATTCGCCACCTGACCTGTGGCTGGCGGTGCCTTCCTGCCCATCTGTCGTGTGGCTGGCGGGGCCCTCCTGGGCTGCAGTACCGTGCCTGTGGGTGTCCTCCTGCCCACCTGGGATGGGCTTGCGGGGCCTTCCTGGGCTGCCGTACTGGGCCTGTGGGTGTCCTCCTGCCCACCTGGGATGGGGCTTGCGGGGCCCTCCTGGGCTGCAGTACCGGGCCTGTGGGTGTCCTCCTGCCCACCTGGGATGGGGCTGGCGGGGCCCTCCTGGCCAGCTGGGCTGCTGGCGGACTTGTCGGGCGTGCTGCCCTTCCCAGCCTTCCCTGTTCGCCTGTGGCCCTTCCCCACCTTTGGCGGTGTGCCAGGTGGCACCACACTTCCTGCCGGAGCCATGGTAGGGATTTTGGTCCCTGGTGTCTTCGGCCTCTCGCGCCGGCCACTGACAATCTTTGGATCCTTTACCGGGGGTGGGCTGGCCGTGCCTTGGCTCCTTACTGAACTGGCTGCCCTTGAGGGTGGGGGACTCCACAGCCCATGGCACACTGTCATTACAGGTCCCGCTTTTGTGGTGGCTGAGGTGCTGACTGGAGTCCTATGAGATGGACGGGGTGGGGGAGTTGGAAAGAGGTCAAGTTTGGAAAGGAAAAGCAATTTAGGAACAGAGGGACGGGTAGGTGTAGTGGGTATGGGAGTGGAGGAAGAGGTTGTGGTTGTAGGAGTCTTCAGTCTGGTGCCTTTGGGTGCAGGTGCTTGGGCTGGATGCTGTCGTGAGGTGGATGGCTGTTGGGTGGGTGGCTGCCTGCGTTTGTGTAGCTTGGAAGAGGGTGTCACAGACACAGTGGGAGAGTACACAGGGGACGTGTAAATGGTAGTGGGGGTGGTGACTGCACGTGTGCGGGGGGTTCTGGTGGGTGTGCTGGTGATGGACGTAGTGGCTGAAGATGTTGTGCATGCAGGTGTGAGTGGAGACGTGACAGGGAGGGAGGAGGGGACGAGGAGGAGGGGGACACAGTGGAGGCAGTGGGTGTTGGTATGTCTGTATGTGGATGTTGCTTGTGTGAATGCTTGTGTGATGTGTGGTGCTTATGTCTGGATGAGCTTCCCTTGGGTGTTGAGGTGTGTGCAGGCTGGTCTGATGGTGTGTCTGGGATAGGCAGAGGTACAGGTGATAGGGTATGGGTGGAGGAAGTTGGAGGGGGGAGGCTAGAGACAGGGACAATTGCTGCCATCAGTGCTGAGGCCAGAGTGTTGAACGATCGCTGATGGGCAGCCTGACTAGAATGAATGCCCTCCAGGTATGCATTACTCTGGTGCACCTCCCTTTCTACACCATGGATGGCATTCAAAAGGGTAGACTGCCCAACAATGAGCGTCCTCAGGAGGTCAATGACCTCCTCACTGAGGGCAGCAGGGGTGACAGGGGCAGGGCCTGAGGTGTCTAGGGCGAAGGAGATGCCCACCTTCCTGGGTGAGCGGGCACGGGCCAAACACTGGGGGGCTGCTGGGAGGGCGGTGCTGGTGCGCTGGGTGGCGGCTGTACCTGTTGGTGCGGTGGGCACGGATGTTGCCGCCACCACAAGGGAGCTCCCTTCAGAGGACGAGTCTGTGTCACTAATGTCTGCACGAGTCCCCGCTGTGGAGCTCCCCTCGCCCTCCGTCCCACTGGTGTATTCGGAATCCGTTGCATGGCCCTCCAGGGCCATGTGGGATGCAGCTCCCTCGTGCTCCGATGCCACTTCTCCTCCACCTGATGATGCTAATGCACACATGAACAGGAAGACCACAAAAAAGGGGGGGGGGAAATAAAGACATGTTGAGTGCATGCATTGGCGACACCGTTGGCGGAGAGGACAGACACAGAAGCCCCCTGCACTACGCCGCGCACTTGGGGTCCACTACTCAATCCGTGGGACATGGCCTACAAGCCTATGGACGACAAATGCACACATAGATGACACAGGGCCATGGATAACTGTACTTGGCACCCTACAGAGGTGGGGGGCGGGGGCACAGGGCCATGCCTTACGGAGGGGCCTAGCCTACAGAAATTGCCCTGGCCTAGGGATACCCACAGCCCTCCTCCCCCACCCAGACACCTCCACTGCGCGCAAAGTCAGCAGAATGAGGTTGTACTCACCCCCTTGTGTCTGCTGTGATGTCCTCACGCGCCCATCCAAATCGGGGTAGGCCACCGCCAGGATCCGGGACATCAGGGGGGTCAAAGTACGACTGGCACCCCTCCCACGTTGGGAGGCCATCCCCAGCTGAGCCTCCGCCGTCTTCCTGCTCCAGCGTCGGATGTCCTCCCATCTCTTCCGGCAGTGGGTGCTCCGTCTGTGGTGGACCCCCAGGGCCCGGACGTCCTTGGCGATGGCACGCCAAATGTCTATCTTCTGGTGGGCGCTGACCTATGTGAAATGTACAGGGGGAGAAAAAGAGTCATCACCTTCTGCACCCTCAATGTGAGTGGCCCCCCATCCCTACCCTTGCCATGTGGCACATCCTGTCATCCGTCGTCTGATGCATGCCTCATTCGCTCCCCTCCCCACCACCTTTCATCCACCCGACTCAACACAGGCATTGGCCACAAAGCATGGTCCCAGTGTACTTACCTGTTGGTCTGGAGGACCGTAGAGTAGCGCATACTGGGGGAGGACCCCATCCACGAGTTTCTCCAATTCCTGAGCAGTGAAGGCAGGGGCCCTTTCCCCAGTCGCATGAACCATTGTCTCTTCCAGACCGAGGTCACAGCAGCACTTGCAGTGTAGGTCCTCTCCTGTCGAAGATCAGGTATCGAGTGATTAAGCAGATAGAAAATGGCGGTCAGGCCCGCGGCGGTGCGTACCGCGACCGCCGGCGCACATCGTCATTGGCTCCTGAGACCCATAGGGTTCAATGTTAACCAATGCTGCTTTGCGCCGCGGTCTTCGACCGCCTACCGCCACGGTGTGCCACGCCAGCGCATTGACCTCACATCCCATTGTCACACTTCACAGGTCAGGCAGCCACCATTTCAAGGGCCCACATGGCTTTCTTTTAACTGCGTCACACATACCTAGGCCTTGCATCAACACTCCTACAAACCATTCAATGCATTGGGAATTGTGTTTTGTGCAAACTGTGGTTACGTACCTGTGGGCTGATTGACTCTGTGCTCGCTGTTGCCCTACATAGGCACCATCCGCTAGACATGCGAGGAGATGGAGGAATCTTCCTGTGTACAGACCGCTGGTAGACCTGTCGACAATGGAGGAAAGACATGTCATACTGACATACAGGCTTGACCGAGCCACTATTCAGGAACTGTGTGCCCAGCTGGAGCCAGACCTGATGTCACCCATCCGCCAACCCACAGGGATCCCACCTCTAGTGCAGGTGCTGTCAGTACTCCATATCTTTGCAAGTGGGTCATTTCAAACAACAGTGGCCATATCATCAGGGATGTCCCAGCCTATGTTTTCCAAGGTGTTGTCCAGAGTGTTGTCTGCCCTTCTGAAATACATGCGGAACTACACTGTTTTCCCTGAGGTGGAGGATTTGCCTACAGTGAAAGGTGATTTCTATGCCCTTGGACATATCCCCAACATCATAGGTGCCATTGATGGGACACATGTGGCTTTAGTACCCCCCAGCAGGAGTGAACAAGTGTACAGAAACAGAAAGAGTAATCATTCGATGAATGTACAGATGGTGTGTTTGGCAGACCAGTACATCTCCCATGTTAATGCCAAGGTCCCTGGCTCTGTGCATGATGCCTACATCATGCGGAATAGCAGCATCCCTTACGTGATGGGTCAACTCCAGAGGCACCGTGTGTGGCTAATTGGTGACTCTGGTTACCCCAACCTGTCCTGGCTACTGACCCCAGTGAGGAATTCCCGGACAAGGGCAGAGGAACGGTACAATGAGGCCCATGGGAGAACTAGGAGGGTGATCGAGTGGACCTTCTGAAGGCCAGGTTCCGCTGCCTCCATATGACAGGTGGATCCCTATTGTACTCACCAAAGAAGGTGTGCCAGATCATCGTGGCCTGCTGTATGCTTCACAACCTGGCTTTGCGACGCCAGGTGCCTTTTCTGCAGGAGGATGGTCCAGATGGTGGTGTTGTAGCAGCTGTGGAGCCTGTGGAGAGTGAAGAAGAGGAAGCCGAAGAGGACGACATAGACAACAGGAACACAGTAATGCAGCAGTATTTTCAATGACACACAGGTAAGAGTCCAACCCGTCATATTACATATACTTAACCCCTACTACCTCTCTACTGTCTGACCTTTTCCCCCTGTGTATGGTAACTGAGTTGTGACTTTCCCTTCCAATTTCAGGGATGTGGGCCATACTGCGTGACATCTGCTTTATTTCCCCATGGACTACAGCTGTGTGACAGTGGTATGTTGGCATCACAATGTAAATATGCATTTTGGGACGGTAATGTCTAATACATTAGTACAAAATCACAGCCAGACTCCTGATTGTTTTGGCGAATAACTGTCCTATATTGTTGGGTGGTTGCAAGTCGGTGAGGGGTGATGGTGGAGTAGTGTCCATGGCAGAGTCCAGACTATTAGTCTCACAGGTGCAATGTCCAAATGCCTGTGGAAAGTGGAGCATGGGCAGTATAAGAATGGACAGGGTGTCAATGTGGGACAGTGGGAGGACAATCAGGGAGGTATCCTTTCCTGGCGGGGGTCTTGGAATCTTACTCTGTCTTCTTCCTGGATCTCAGGGCCCGCTTGCGGGGTGGTTCTCCTTCTGCAGGGGGTGGGGTGCTGGTGGCCTGTTGGTCCTGTGGCGGGGCCTCCTGTCCACTAGCGCCGGCGGAGGTGGTAGGCAGTTCTTGGTCCATGCTAGTGTCAGGGTTCCCTTTGTCCTGCCACAGTGTCCCGCAATGTGGTGACTACCTGATTCAGAGCCCCTACAATGGTGGCCAGGGTGGAACTGATGTTTCGTAGTTCCTCCCTGAACCCCAAATACTGTTCCTCCTGCAGAAGCTGGATCTCCTGAAACCTGGCCAGGACCGTCGCCATCGTCTCCTGGGAGTGGTGGTAGGCTCCCATGATGGAGGAGAGGGCCTCGTGGAGAGTGGGTTCCCTGGGCCTGTCCCCCCCTGTCGCACAGCAGCCCTCCCAGTTCCCCTGTTTCCCTGTGCCTCTGTCCACTGGACCGTGTGCCCACTACCACTGCCCCCAGGTCCCTGTTGTTGTTGGGGTGGGGGGTTAACCTGGGTGCCCTGTAGTGGTGGACACACCCGACTGTCCCGAGGTCCCCAATGGGCCAGGCTGGTCATCTAGGTCCAGGTCGACAGAGGTGCTGTCCTCACTCTGGGCCTCTTCTGGGGGTGGAGTGGACAGTTGTGGACCCTCCTGCGCGGTGACGTGGCATGCTGGTGGGGTGGGGGGGATGAAGTAGTGAAGATGACACTTACCAGAGTCCATTCCTCCGCCTACGCCTGCGAGGCCCTCAGGATGCAGGATCGGCAAGACTTGCTCCTCCCATGTTGTAAATTCTGGGGGAGGAGGTGCTGGTCCGCCGCCAGTCCGCTGCACCGCGATGTTGTGCCTGGATGCCATTGAACGCACCTTCCCCCGTAGGTCGTTCCACCGCTTCCTGATGTCGTCCCTATTTCTTGGGTGCTGTCCCACAGCGTTGACCCTATCGACTATTCTGCTCCATAGCTCCATCTTCCTGGCAATGGTGGTGTGCTGCACCTGTGTCCCGAAGAGCTGTGGCTCTACCCGTACAATTTCCTCCACCATGACCCTGAGTTCATCCTCGGAGAACCTGGGGTGTCTTTGCGGTGCCATGGGGTGGTGTGGGTGATGTGTGGGGTGGATTGTGTGGTGATGTGTATTGGTGTGTTGTGTGAAGTGCGTGGAAATATTGCTGGGTGAAAGTAAAATGCGCGTCTGGGTGCTCAGTTCTCTTTTTCTCAGTGCGTGGTCCCGATTCTGTAGAAGTGGGGGTTTGTGGGTGATGTGGGTGTGTGTTTTACATTGTGTTGGGTGTGTGGGAGTGGTGTGTGTATGTGTATCAGGTGTGTGTTTTTCGATTTGTCCAATGTGGATGTGTTTTGTAAATGTGTGTGTATTTTGAGCGCGGCGGTGTGTACCGCCAATGGATTACCGCGGTTGAAAGACTGCCGCGTGGATTCGTGGGTCGTGATAGTGTGGGCGTATTTCTGTTGGCGTGATGGTGGAGGTTTGGTCATCGCCAGTTTCTCGCTGGCCTTTGGTGTGGCGGACTTTTGTGGATGTCTTCATTTTGGCGGTTTGCCTGTTGTGGGTCAGAATGACCGTGGCGGATTACCGCAGCCGCGGCGGTATGTTGGCGGTCTTCTGACAGCGGTAAGCGGCTTTTACCGCCAAGGTTGGAATGACCCCCTATGTCCCTCATTATGACACTGACAGTTGCCAACTTACCACCCCGGTGGCGGATATCCGTTCACCATATTTATGACACACACACACCAATCTGACAGAATACAGCCACATACACAAATCCACCAGACCAAAGTGACAAAGTGGCAGTCCCATACCATTACGCCAACAAAACAACACCCATCACGTTATGACCCACGAATCACCACAGTGGACATTCAACGGTGGTAAACCATTGGCGACACACACCGCCGCGCTCAGAATGGACACCCACATACAAAACAACACTACATTTGTAAATATGAAAAATACACACCCTACAACCATACACACACCACACCCACACCACTATAAAGCACACACCCACAATACCCACAACCCTTTACAAACAACAATTACTGCCAGGAGACTGAGAAGAGCACAGATATAACTAGACACACACACCACATACACCCATACACCCCTCACGCACACCACATCACACCCCACCACATTACCCAACACACCCTCACCAACACATCACACAACACCCATGGCACCACAAAGGCACCCCTGTGTCACTGAGGAGGAGTTAAGGGCCATGGTGGAGGAAATTGTCAGGGTAGAGCCACAGCTGTTTGGAGCACAGGTACAGCAGATATCTATGGCAAGGAAGATGGAGCTATGGCGGAAAATCATGGACAGGATGAACGCCGTAGGACAGCACCCAAGAACAAGGGAGACATCAGGAAGAGGTGGAATGACCTACAGGGGAAGGTATGTTCAATTGCAGTAAGACACCAGCTCGCCATACAGAGGGCTGGCGGAGGACCTCCACCTCCTCCCCCACAGCTCACAGCATGGAAGGTACAGGTACTGGCAATAGTGCATCCTGAGGGACTCGCTGGAGTTGTCGGAGGACTGGACACTGGTAAGTCAATATTTACAACTTATCACCCCCCATACCTGTATGCTATCACACCCCCTCACCCTCACTCCCATCACTTCACTCCATCCCACACACTGCACCAACACATCTCACTAACCCCAATGCCAAGCCCTGCATGCCATACCAATGCATGGGCAGCCCTCCCAGCCCTGCATGGACACCCATCACTGAAGCATGCACAGAATAGGGAAACAAACATAACCACAATACATCACCATACACAAGCAAAAGCTGGCAGGGCAACACCAACCATAGAGGGGAAGCTATGGAAGTACAAATGTCAGACACTTGAAGCATAATACACCATTTACATCCCCACAGGTACCCCAACCAATGTCAGTAGAGAGGAGGTGTGACCACTATGCAGTCCTCCAACAGAAGAGGCCTCCAGTGATGATAGTAACTCTGGACTTCTGGATCTGGAGGACCTACCTGGCTGATCAGGGACCACTGGACAGCCGGTCACCCAAGCCCACTCACAGACCACCACAGAGCCTACCCCATCAGGAACCAACACCACAGCACCCCCCAGCATACCCACACCTCTGTCCCCAGGACACGTCAATCAGCAGTGTGCCCACCTGTACAGAGACCCCAGGCCACACCTTGCCCACAAGACAATCAGGGACCTGCGGTCAGAGGCAGGGGGCACACTGTTCAGGGGACAGGGGCACAGGGACACTGGGGGGACTGCTATGCGCCAGGGGGAGTACAGGAGCAGGGAACAGACTCTCTAGGAGGCACTCACCGAGATCCTGGGAACCTACCAACATTCCCAGGACAAGATGGGCCAGATCCTTGACAACGTGCAGGAAAACAGGCGGCTGCAGGAGGGACAGTATCAGGGGATCAGGGAGGACCTGTAGGCCATCAACAACACCCTGATCTCCATTGCATGGGTGCTGGCAGACATGGCCAACATCATGAGGAAGACAGTGTCACACCAGCGGGCCCCTACCACTAGCCAGTCAACTGAACAGCCCTCCACTTCTGCTTCAGTTAGTGGCCAGGAGGCCCTGCCACAGGACCCACAGCCCACCAGCATCCCTCAGCCCTGCAGAAGGTGAACCACCCCACAAACGTTCCCTGTGACCCAGACAGAAGCCAGATACATTTACCAAGACCACCGCCAGGAAATGAGACTCGCCTGATCGTCCCCCTCTTGTCCCACTCTGTCACCTTGTCCACCTTGAACTGCCATTGCTCCCCTTCCTATGTCTTCTTGGACACTGCACCTGTGCTACAAACAGACTGGAACAATACCCTGGATGTTCTTCCATCATCAATCCATTCCATTGCACTTTGCCCTCAATTTTTTAGCACTACAATAAACACCCTAGGATAAAACTTGACTACTAGTATTTCATGTATTGCAAATCTGTATTGATTGAAACAGCTACATCCATTGCAAATGAAATGTACACAGTGAGAGCATAGAATGAATGACCTGTTGCTGGATGTAGTGATCACATCACAACATTGTTGTCATATCACCAACATCTGTAAAATGATAATCCATTGGTGACAGTAAGTATAAGAAAAAAGTGGGTAATGTCAGCATGCCACTGCCACACAGAATACACCAATGGTCATAGAAATGTGAAGTTGCACTGCCTCACCTGTGAGTCATTTGAAGTACTGACAGATCACTAATGTTCTGTTGTCAACATCCTCATCCTCTGCCTCCTCATCCTCACTGTCCTCAGGGTCCACTGCTGCCACATGGGCATCTCCAGTCTCCTCCTCCTGCAGCAAAGGTACATGCCGTCTGAGGGCCAAGTTGTGCAACATGCAGCATGCCACTACTATCTGGCAGACCTTCTAGGGTGAGTAGCACAGGGATCCACCTGTTCAGGAGGCCGAAGGTCCTCTTAATTATCCTTCTGGTTCACCCATATGCCTCATTATAACTTTCTTCAGCCCTTGTCCTGGCATTCCTCACAGGGGTCCGCAGCCACGATAGGTTTGGGTAGCCAGAGTCAGCTGCAAGTATTGAGGGACAACATTTAGCCACACACTATCCTATTTAGCTTACAGCAGAGGCATACACCAACATACACTGGGTGCGGACCAAGGCTTACCTATAAGCCACACCCTGTGCCTCTGTAGTTGGGCCATCACATTTGGGATTCTGCTATTCCTCAGGACAAAGGCATCATGCACTGACCCTGGATATTTAGCATTGATGTGGGAGATTTACCGGTCCACCAGGCACTCCATCTGCACATTCATGGAGTGGAAACTCTTAGGATTCCTGTACACCTGTTCATTCTACCGGGGGGAACAAACGTAATATGTGTACCGTCAATCGCCCCAATAATATTTGGAATATGTCCCATTGCATAAAATCCGGCCTTCACAGTGGCCAAATCTTCCAGCTGGGGGAAAGCAATTTAGCTGCACATGTGTTTTACCAGGGTAGACAAAACTCTTGCCAGCACAATTGAGAACATTGGTTGTGACATTCCTGCTGCCAAGCCCACTGTCACTTGGAAAGAACCTGATGCCAGGAAATAGAGCACTGATAGAACCTGCACAAGAGGAGGGATCCCAGTGGGCTGACGGATAGCTGATATCAGGTCAGGCTCCAACTGGGCACACAGCTCTGTGATTGTGGCCCTGTCCAGTCTATAGGTGAGTATAATGTGCCTGTCCTCCCGTGTAGCTAAGTCCACCAGGGATCTGTACACAAGGGGATGTCTCCATCTCCTATTCATCCGCAGCGGTAGGCATGTAAGGGACAAAAGAGTGAGTAAGCTGTCACAATTTGAACAACTATACCACAACAGCAGTCCACATCGTGCAATCATGTTTTGGGACAGCATAATTTAAAAGTATGTGCCTATTTATCCTGTGATGCAGCAATTATCGATAGGCCTGTTCACTCCCCATGAAATGGCGCCCGCTGGTCCTGTGTGGAAAGACAGGTGGAAGAAAGGTAATTCTGCTGATGTTGTGTGCCGGTGTGGTAGGCGGCCATGAACCGCCATGCAATTCCTCATTGGATAATATTGGGCCCTATGGGGTACAGTGGCCAATGGGGAACTACGCTGGCGTTGACGGTGTACACCGCTGCAGACGTGACCGCCATTTTCTCTGTCATTCCTCACTTGTTTCCTGACCTTCCACAGGAGAAGACCTACATTGCATGTGCTGCTATGACCTGTGTCTGGAACCTACCATGGCCTGTGTGACCGGGGAAGGGCCCCAGCCTTCACTTCGGAGGAGTTGGAGCGGCTAGTGGAAGGGGTCCTACCCCAGTACGGACTGCTATATGGGCCTCCAGACCAACAGGTGAGTACACTGTGGGCACAATGCATGTGGCATGAATGCATAGAGATGTGTGTGAAGGTATCATGTAAGGGTGGGTGGGGGGATTGTCTGTTGGCGGTGTACATGTTGTGAGCTGGCCTATGTGTGTGCCAACGGTGATGGGATCGGGTATGGTGGGCCATGCGTGTGACAGGCTGGACTGTTTGTTTAATGGAGTTCTCCTGTATGTATTACCTCTGCAGGGCAGCGCCCATCAAAAGAAGGGATTATGGCATGCCATCACCAAAGACGTGTGGACCCTGGGGGTCTATGGAAGATGGAGCACCCACTGTTGGAAACAGTGGGAAAACCTGAGATGCTGGGCATGGAAGACCGCGGAGGCCCAGCTTGGGATGGCCTCCCAACGAGGAAGGGGTGCCCGTTGGACCCTGACTCCCCTGATAGCCCGCATACTGGCGGAGGCGTACCCTAAGCTAGATGAGCACTTGAGGGAATCAAAGCAGCCACATGGGGGTGAGTACAATGGGTATCATTACAAGTTATGGCCGGTGAGGTGATATCCGGGTGGTGGTTGTGTGTTAGTGGGTGTCCCTAAGGCCAGGCCAGACATTGCAGCGTAGGTCCTCTGAAGGGTAATGTTTCATGGCAAATACAGGTAAGCTAGCTTGCTAGCATTCACTTCTAGGCAGGGCTGCGTATGTCCCAGATGTGCTGCAGTTGGCAGTGTGTGCTCCTCCACATGCCATGGTGACTAGCCACTTCACTGGTAGTGCAATGCATATTGCGTAGGCCTGTTCTCTGTGTGTGAGCGTCCTGTGTATGCCAACGGTGGTGATGGTGGAGTCATTTGCCCTTGTGTATCCATTGTCTCTCTCTCCCTCTTTCCTGTTTTGTCATCCTGTCCTTGTGTGCATTAGCATCATCTTGTGGAGGAGCAGAGGCACCAGTGACAGAGGGAGCTGCATCCCACAGGACCCTGGAGGCAGAGTCCACCGACGCCGAGGGAACAAGTGGGACGGAGGACAAGGGGAACACCACGGCAGAGTCTGGAGGAGACAACACAGACTCTGACACCTCCTCCGATGGGAGCACCCTGGTAGTGGCGATCACCTCTGTGACCACCCCAGCTGCAGGTACAGCTACCACCCCCATACCAGCACTGCCCTCCAAGTAGGCCCTCAGTGAGTTGCCCGTGCCCGCTCAGCCAGGAGGGTGGGCATCTCCTTCAACCCAGGCACCTCATGCCCTGCCCCAGTGAGCCCTGCTGCCCTGAGTGAAGAGGCTATTGACCTCCTGAGATACATCTCTGTAAGGCAGTCAACCATTGTGAATGCCATCCAGAGGCTGGCATCCCTGTTGAAGCAATGCAATGCATTCCTGGAGGGCATTCATGGTGGTTTGGCAGCCCAACAGAGATCGATTCAGGCTCTGGCCTCCTCTCTGATGGCAGCCATTGTCCCTGTTTCTACCGTTCCCCACTCCAACTTCCATTTCCCAGTCCCATTCTCATCAACCCCAACCCATCCCAAGCACACAGACAGATGTGCATGCACACAAGGCAAACCCAAGAGTGGCACAGGCAAACACAAGAACCACACTTCATCCCACAGGCACTCACACAAACACCATACCGTTACAGACACAACAACATCCACAGCCTCCACTGTCTCCCCCTCTTCCTCCACCTCCCTCCCAGTCACGTCCACACTCACTCCTGCATGCACTACATCTACATCCACTATTAGCATTACCATACCAAGCAGAACACACACCTCACTGGCAGACACCTACACAACAGCCATGCACGCGTCCCCTATGTCCTCTCCCACCATGTCTGTCCCCCCTCCTAAAGGACACAAACACAAGCACTCAGACACCCAACAGCCATCCAGCCCACATCAGCTTAACAGCCCATGCACCTGCACCCATATCCAGCAGACATACACCTGCAACAACTACTCCCTCATCCTCCACTCCCATTACTCCTCCCTCCTCCCGCCCCAACGCCCCTAAAAAGCTTTTCCTTTCCCAACCTGACCTCTTCCCTACCCCCCCTCGACCTGCACGTATGGGCAGGGTACCAAGGAAACAGCCCAGCACCTCAGCCAAACAGTGGTAGCACCACCTACTCGTGGTGGTAAGGATAACAGACCTACAACACTGAAGGGGAAGGAGCCAGAACCACCAGTGATGAAAGGGAAGAGTCCTGCACAGCTGTGAGGAAGGGGCAGGGGCCTGCACCAGCTATGAGGAAGGGGAAGGAGCCTTCACCAGCTGTGAAGAAGGGGAAGGAGCCTGCACCAGTTGTGAAGAAGGGGAAGGAGTCTGCACCACCAAGCAGAAAGGGGAAGAGCCCATCCACCCCTGCCGGGAAGGGCAAGGGATCCCTGACCCATGAACAGGAGGAGACAAGTCACTCTAAGCCAGCAGAAGCTGTCAAGCTAACACCACCACCGCCACCAGCTGTCACGGGGCACCCAACGCCAGCTGTGGATGTGCAGCCATCAGGGAGTGCAGGGGCTGCCCAGGAGTCTCCTCCAACAACCACCATAATGCAGCCATCGGGGAGTGCAGGGGCTGCACAGGGGCCTCCTCCAACAACCACTACAATGCAGCCATCAGGGAGTGCAGGGGCTGCCCAGGAGCCTCCTCCAACCACCACCATAGTGCAGCTGTCACCGCCGGCGGACGCCATGTAGTCCACCCTCCAGGGGCTACTGTCTGGGGCTAGGCCAGGACAAGGCATGATCTTGTCAACAGCAGAGAATTTCCTTTGAAGTTTGCCTACTTCAAAGGCAGAAATGGGAATAAGTAGTGGATCCAAAACCCCAGACTTTTAGAAGATTCAACTTTGAGAAAAAAATCAGAAACTTACCTATAAACAGTAAGGTCCTAGTTCTCTTACCTATGACTGGTAATAAGCTCCTGGCAAAATGGCTAGGACCCTTTAGAGTAATGGAAAAAGAAACCCCACTGACATGTAGGATAGAAATTCCAGAGAACTCCAAGAAAGGCCAGATATACCATGTCAACTTGCTCAAAACCTGGGAAGAAGAGAGCTCTTTTCATTCTCACGAACAATACAACCCTACTCATTACAGAAGCAATACCCCTAGAAATACCTCTGCTCCCTTTATCAGAAGAAGATAAGGAAATAAAACCCACTTTTAGCTTGGAGTTGACAAAAAAACAAAGAACCCAAATAAAGCTAGTACTCCTAAAAAACAAGAGATTATTTTAAAAAAGACCAGGCACAACTAGTTTAATTCAACACTATATCAAGACGGAAGAAGGAAAGATAGCCAGACAGAAACCTTATCAACTCCCCGAAGCCCAACATTATGTCATAGAGAAAGAAGTAAAAGACATGCTAGAGGCAGGTATTATCACACCATCCAATGTTCCCCGATGTTCACCAGTGGTTCTGGTTCCAAAACCAAACAGGAGCATAAGATTTAGCATTGACTTCCGTCTATTCAATTCCGTTTCTCAGTTCGATACTTATTCTATGCCCGAGTCGATTAATTAATCGAACGATTAGGGCAGGCCAGGTATTTAATGACCCTAGACCTAACGAAGGGTTACTGGCAGATAACTCTGAACCCATCTGATAAGGAGAAGGCGGCCCTCTCCACTCTTTCTGGACTGTATGTATTTACTGTATTGCCTTTTGGACTTCATGGAGCTCCAGCCACCTTCCAACGGCTAATGGATGTAATCTTGAGACCCCATCAGGAATACACAGCAGCATATTTGGATGATATTGTTATATATAGCCGCACCTGGGAACAACACTTAGAGCAACTATCCAAAGTCCTGCAAGCCTTACAAGAAGCAGGGTTAAACGCAAATGCGGAAAAATGTAACATAGTCAGGACGTCCATTAACTATCTTGGTTATGTATTTGAAGGAGGGCAAATGAAACCCCAACTGGACAAAGTTGAAGCCATTACACAAATACCCATTTCTAAATGCAACCAAGACATCAGGGCCTTTTTGGGGATGGTGGGTTATTGTAGGCAATTTATTCAACACTATTCCACTCTGGCAGCACCCTTGACAGATCTCTTAGAGAAGAAAAGCCCAGATAAGATAACTCATTTAACCGGAAAACAGTACCACAGCTATCAGGTACTAAAGGAACAGTTGACCACTGAGCCCATCTTACAGTGTCCCGACTAAGAAAGCTTTTATCCTACAGACCGATGCCCCTGACCAGGGACTTGGGGCCGTCCTTTCACAGGAAGACGAGGAAGGACAACCACATCCTTTAGTATACATTAGTAGGAAACCATTGCCAAGGGGAAAACACTACCCCACCCTGGAAAAGGAATGCCTGGCTATAAAATGGGCTGTTGACAATATTATCTGTTGGGTAGACCTTTTGTGCTTCTCACTGATCACGCCCCTTTAACATGGCTGGCTCATCATAAAGATAAAGATGCAAACGCAAGGGTCCTTAGGTGGTTCTTATCCCTCCAACCCTTTATATTTCAGATACAAAACCCCCCGGATCCTTATTAACCAATGCAGACTATCTATCAAGACATCCTGCTGACTTGTGACCCCAGCAGCCACTCTATGGGGAGAGTCAATGTGGCAGGGCACAAGAGCTAGCAGAGGGAGGGCCGGTGTTTGAGTTCCCCAGGGGGACTACATATTGAACAGTGTTGGCATGCATGGAGGGGCGTGTCAACATCATGCTAGTGAGGTGACCGTTCGAAAACCCAGAAGAGGACAGAGACGCTGGGGGAGACAAGGAAGATGGAGAAGACAGAGACACTGGAGGAGATGAGGACAACAGAGAAGATGGAGACACTGAAGGAAAGAAAGTGGAAGAAGATGGAAAGGAACGGGAGGAGGCAAGTGGAAAGCCAGGAGACACAGGACGACGTCAAGACCAAACCGGACCTGAGCACGACAGCAAGGGAGCAGCAAAGAGGAAGGGTGAATGCAGACAACCCAGGTACTGGGCAGCTTGCGAGATCAACTGCAGAAGTTGATAAGGGGCGGATGGGAGGGACCTGGGAGAAGTAATGGTGGCGGGAAAATGATTCCCTGAGCACAAACGGTGACAATCACAACCACCCCTTACACAGGCCAATAAAAGGAAGGATGACTGGGGCAATCATCATTATTTTTTTTTCAGTGAAAAGCACTGTGATCACGACAAATATAAAGAAACTTTAAGTTTTATTTTTCAGCACCTTTTTTTGTTCTTGTTGGGCAGCACTAGCCTATATAAATAGATATCATCACAAAGGAACTTCCTCACTAGCACATCCCCAAGTGCACACCATTAATAATAAAAGAAAAAGAAAGAGAAAAGAAATAAATCAAACAAAGCTCAGTTGAATCACTTACTTGACAACGGCTTCTTGTTCTTCTTTCTTCCCTTTCCCTTGCAGGTTACCTGGGGCTGAAAGACGGAGAATTCCTAATGACCTAATGGAAGAAAAGAAAGAAACTGTCACCGAGGGGAGGAAGAGAACGACTATAAAAATAGACTAAACTCACAACTGAGTGGACATTTTTCAAACACAAATAAAGACCTGTTTGAAGAGACTTACTTAGTCCTCCTTGGACTCCAACTCTATGACATAGGGTCTTAGCTTCTTCAGTGCCCAGACCAAAGCAAAAGCTTCATGCTCAATTGCACTCCACATACGTTCCCTTGGAAGTAACCTCCTGCTTATGAAGGCTACAGGTTGATCTAGGCCTTCTTTAATAAGCTGTGAGAGTACTGCTCCAATACCATACTCTGAGACGACTGTTTGCACAACAAATTCCTTGGAATAGTCAGGTGCCTTCAGCACAGGGGCTGTGCACATGACAGGCTTCAGGGTATCAAAAGCCATCTGGCACGATTCAGTCCAGATCACATTTCTGGGCTGCTTTTTGGAAGTTAACTCAGTCAAGGGAGAAACAATTGTACCATCACTTTGACAATCCTCCTATAGTATCCAGTGAGGCCTAAAAAGTCTCTCACCTCAGTCTGGGTCTTGGGGCGCTCCCAAGTCAGAATGGTTTCAATTTGTGGCTGTAGGGGTGCCACCTGGCCAATCCCCACTCCCAACTCGGTGTCCCAAGTACACAACAGAACCCTACCCTATTTGGCAATTGCTTGCCTTAATAGTGAGGCATGCTTTCTGCAAGGCCTCCAGCACTTTACAGAGGTGTTGCAAGTGTTCCTTCCATGTGGAACTGAAGACAGCCATGTCATCCAGGTAGGCGGCACTGAAATCATCCATGACAGCCAACACCTGGTTGCCCAACCTCTGAAAGGTGGCAGAGGCATTCTTCATCCCAAAGGACATCACCCTAAACTGGTGGTGCCCATCTGGAGTGAAGAATGCAGACCTCTCCTTAGCCCCCTCAGTTAGGGCAATCTGCCAAAATCCAGAGGCAAGATCAAACATACTTAGGTATCTGGGAGCTCCCAACCGGTCAATTAACTCATCAGCTCGGGGGATGGGGAGCGTGACAGTCTTGGTGACCCCATTGAGTCCCTGGTAATCCTCACAGAACCTGAGTTCTGGTGTGGCACCAGGAGCAGCAGGCTTTGGGACCAAAACCACAGGGCTGGCCCAAGGGCTGCTGGAAAACTCAATAACGTACAACGCTTACATTTTAGAAACGTAGGCCCATATTTATACTTTTTTAGCGCCGCATTTGTGCCGCTTTTTGACTCAAAAGCAGCGCAAACCTACAAAATACAATTGGATTTTATAAATGTGCGCTGCTTTTGTGTCAAAAAGCGGCGCAAATGCAGCGCTAAAAAAGTATAAATATGGGCCGTAATCTTTAATGTTAGCCCTAACCCTGTCAGTCACTCTGTAAACTTTGTGTTTAACAGAGGGACTTTCCCCAGTTTCCACATCATGTGCACACAAGTGTGTGACCCCTGTAACCAGGGACAACAGGGAGGCAAACTGACCCATCACCTGGAAAGAGTCCCTTTGCTGCTCTGGGGTCAGGGAGGGAGAGGAGTTTACTCCCTCCACAGACCCATCCTTTTCTCCAGCAGAGAGGAGGTCAGGAAGGGTTTCACTCTTCTTTTCTACCCCATCATCTGTTGCTAGGAGCATGGACAATTCAGTCCACTTAAAGTGTGGCTTGAGCCTGTTCACATGCAGGGCCCTCAAAGTGTTCCTGGGAGTCCACCAGTCCACCAGGTAGGTGACTTCACTCTTGTTCTCCACCACCTCAAATGGCCCAGTGCACTTGTCCTGGAGCACCCTAGGCTCCACTGGCGCCACCACCCACACTTTCTGACCAGGTTGAAACTTGACCAGAGTGGCATTCTGGTCATACCAGTGTTTCATGTCTTCCTGGCTTGCTTCCAGGTTCTCCTGTGCAAGACTCCTGAAGCGAGCAGTCTGGTTTCTTAGAGCAGGCATGTAACTGAATACATTCTGGGGATAATTACTAGGGGCTTTCTCCAAAGCCTCCTTTACTGGATTTAAAGGTCCTCTCACGGGATGACCATACAACAGCTCAAAAGGACTAAAGCCAACTCCTTTTTGAGGCACCTCCTTGTAAGTGAAGAGAAGGCATGGCAAGAGGACACCCCACCTCCATCTCAAGGGCTCTGACAGGCTCATTATCATGCCCTTCAAGGTGCAGTTGAATCTCTCAACCAGGCCATTGCTTTGGGAGTGATAGGGTGCGGTGAACTTGTACATTACCCCACACACCCTCCACAGAGACTTCATATAAGTTGATATGAAGTTGGTATCCCTATTGGACACCACCTACTTGGGGAACCCCATGCGGGTAAAACCACCATCAATGCACGGCCCACCACAGGGGCGGTGATCAATCTCAAAGGAATGGCTTCCGGGTACCGGGTGGCATGGTCCACCAAGACCAGGATAAACCTGTTGCCCATGGCTGTCTTGGGATCCAGAGGCCCCACACTGACAATACCAACCCTTTCAAAAGGGGTACTAACCACAGGGAAAGGTTGTAGGGGGAGGCCTTCCATTTCCCCCCACTCTTGTCACTTGCCTGACAAGTTGGGTAAGACTTACAATGAGCATCCATGTGCCTGCGCATTAGGGGTCAGTAAATGTGGGTGACAAGCTGTTCAAAGGTCTTGTCCTGCCCCAAATGTCCAACTAAAGGCACATCATGAGCCAGACCCAGTATGAAGGCTCTAAAGCAGTGTGGTACCACCAGCACAGTACCACCATCACACTGGCTGACCCAGGCTCAGGAACCTTAGGCTTGCTATATAGGAGTCCATTCTCCCAGTAAATCAAATGTGATCCAGGCTCCTTGCCAGATGCCTGGTCTGCAGCCTGCCGCCGCAAACCCTCCAGAGTAGGGCATGTTTTCTGTGCCTCACAGAATGCTTCCATGGTGGGCCCCCTTCCTGCTGCCACTGTGACAGCTCAGGGACCTCACCCAGTTCAGCCACCTGTTCCCCTGTAGGCTTGAGGGCCTCCCCCTCAGGTTCAGCCTTCTCCTTGGCAGTGGGAACTTCTGTGGTCAGTTCCCATGCCCCTTGCCCTTCCTCCTTCTAGCAGACACCTGGGCCATTCTTTCAGGCTCCAGGGTCTCCTGATCACCCTGACGGGCTGCCATAGACCGGGTAGACACACACGTGTGACCTGCGTAGACACACAAGTGTGACCTGCGTGCCACCTCCTGCCAAGGGGAATCCTCCAGGTCATTTCCAAGCAAACAATCTATAGACGTGGTTTGACTCACAGCTACCTTCAAGGAACGTGAGCCCCCCCATTCAAAGGGAACATGCCCCACTCTGCACAGGCGCTCTGAGTTGTCCACTGCAACTACTTGGTGAAGCACAAGGAGATCTATATGCTCTTTGTACACCAGTTGACTCCTCACTGTAGTCACACTGGCTCCTGGGTCTCTCAGAGCCTCCACCCTGTGTCCATTTATGGTCATCCTCCGCCTGTACTTCTTAGTGTTATCAGGCAAGAGGGTCCTCTGGACCACCTCACTATCCCCTAGTGAGACAAGGGTCATCTCAGCTGGCTCTCTCCCACCTGAAACCAACTCCTCCCCAAGGGCTACACTGGCCAAACCCTGTGACTGAGCACCAGTGGGTGCTGGTGTCTACTTTGGACATATGGGGTCCCCCCTCATGTGTCCCTCCTGATCAAATGCAAAGCACTTGCGGGACCCCTTCTCTGAAGGTTTCCCTGTCGAGACCCATGGTTTAATTGCTACTGGAGGCTGGGATTCTTTACCCTGGGAACTGGGTTGGAGCCCTTTAGCGAACTCCCCCTGTTTACCTTACCCCCACCACTTCTTTTGATGGGGACCCTGCCCACATTTGGCATAGTCTCCTAGATACCTCTTTTGGACCCTGGTGCTCTCCAACGGTCTGCTTCCGGCACAAGCTTTGTGGGGTCAGTCAGCTTGCTATCATTTAGGTGCTGGCGCAGCTCTGGAAAACATAAACTGTACAAGTGCTCCCAAGCAATCAAATTGTAAAGCCCCTCACACATTATTAATTTACTGCCCTTCACCCAACCATCCAGTGACCTGAAAAAATAATCAACGCACTCCAACCATGTTTGGGATTTCTTCTTCTTATAGGACCTAAACTTGTCCTTATACTGATCAGGGGTGAGACCATACCTTGGAATCAGGGTATTCTTCATGATGGGGTAAGGGAGCCCCTGGGAATCCCCTAAGGGTGTCAGAGTATCCCTGCCTTCTACCTCAAAGTGCTTCCACAGACCAGCCCCCAATGAACTTCAGGGACCAGATTCATGTGGACAGCAGACTCATACTCCTTGAATCACAACAGTTTGTCATCCTCCCTTTTGTAATCCTTGCAAGCTCCTTAGGAATGTGTGCCCTCCTCTCAGGCTGCACTGTGCTATTGCTGTCACCATCCCTACTAAACTGGCTTCTCTGATCCAGCTCTCTCAAGCTGAGCTCATGAGCCAACAATAACTTTTTCTCTTCTATAGCCATCCTCATTTTCTCCAACTCCAACTGGTAAGCCCTCTATGCCTGTCTGTCCTGCAACTCTTCAGGAGTCAGACCCTTGGATGACACTGCTACCTGCCCTGGAGACCCTCTCCCTGGACATAACAGGCCCACCCACTACACCATTGTGTATGGATTGCTCTTCCTCATCCTCCTCCTCCCCCTCTGTGTGCCCCTCAGCCTCTTTGGCTGTTACCCAGGCCCTCAGTGCCTTCTACAGCTCCTCATTCCTGGTGGAGCCCTTAATAGGATAAGCAAGGTGTTTTCAGAACTTCCTCAACTGGGTAACTGTATAGCTCTCCAGTTTTCCTAAATCAAAAGCAGCTCCAGCTGATGCATCTCCAGATTGAGACATGATGAAGAGTCAAAAGTGCAAAGTTCCAAAGGCAGAATAACGAGTTCCCAATGAAGTTCAAAAGTCAATAAAGTATTACCACCAAATGTGGAAGTAGGGAAAAATCTAAAAAAAAGGAAAAAAGCTAAATTCACAAAGACAAGTAGTGTGTGGTCACTTAATGGGCTACACTGAAAACAGTAGTGTACACTTAATCACTGTATGTCAAGTAAAAATACAAGCCCAATCCCAACCTCTGATCACCAATGTTAGAAATGGGGTCTTTGGTTGGCAGTCAGGTTACCCCCATCCAAGCAAGGACCTTCACTCTAGTCAGGGTAAAGGAGAATCACCCTCAGTTAACCCCCGCTCACCCCCTTGGTAGCTTGGCACAAGCAGGAAGGCTTAACTTCAGAAGCAATGTGTAAAGTATTTGTACCAACACACATAGTAACTCAGTGAAAACACTACAAAATGGCACAACACAGGTTTAGAAAAATAGATAATATTTATCTAAACAAACCAAGACCCAAACGATAAAAATCTGACATACAAAAGTCAAGTTATGAATTTTAAAAAAGAATAAGGGGGTCATTACAACATTTGCGGTAAAAGCCGCTTACCGCCGTGCAGAAGACCGCCAACACACCGCTGCGGAATCCAGCCACAGCTATTATGACCCACATATCGGAATCCGCCGAAATTCAGACACCCACACAACTCCGCCACACCAAAGGTCAGTGATAAACTGGCGAAAACAAAACCTCCACCGTCCCACCAACAGAAACATGCCCATGCTATTACGACCCACGAATCCACACGGCGGTCTTACAACTGCGGTATTCCATTGGCGGTACACACCGCCGCGCTCAAAATACACACACATCTCCAAAACACTGACACATTGGACAATTCAAAATACACACACCTGATACACATACACACACCACTCCCACACACCCAATACAATATGAAACACACACCCACATCACCCACAAACCCCTACGACCAAAATATCTGAAAGAAGGCCAGAGAGAGACAACAGCAATAGACAACCCCACCACACAGAGGCACACAACACCATCACCCATACAACATCCACGCTCAAAACACCCCACACCACCACACATCACCACACTCATCAACACATACACCACCCCACACATCACCTACACCACCCCATGTCACGCCAAAGACACCCCAGGTTTTCCGAGGAGGAGCTCAGGGTCATGGTGGAGGAAATCCTACGGGTAGAGCCACAGCTATTTGGAGCACAGGTGCAGCACACCTCCATAGCCAGGAAGATGGAGCTATGGCGAAGAATCGTCAACAGGGTCAACGCTGTGGGACAGCATCCAAGAAATCGGGAGGACATCCGGAAGAGGTGGAACAACCTACGGGGGAAGGTGCGTTCTGTGATATCCAGGCACAACATCGCGATTCAGCGGACTGGCGGCGGACCCCCACCTCCTCCCCCACAACTAACAACATGGGAGGAGCAGGTCTTGACCATCATGCATCCTGAGGGCCTCGGAGGAGTCGGTGGAGGATGGGACACTGGTAAGTCAAATCTTAACTATCATATCCCCCACCCTACCTGCATGCTATCTCACACCCCCACCCTCACCCCCTCCCCTATCATGCCAAATCCTCACTAATGTACTCAATACACAAACCACACATCCCAACACCAAGCCCTGCATGCAACACCAAAGCATGGTCACCCCTCCCTAAAGCATGCCCACAGCACATACCCTTAACACCCCCCCAACCATCATCACACAAGCCCCCACTGGAATGCTAGCACTGGGGTACACGCTCACCCACCCATTGCACACAATGACACACACACATGCAATACTCATGCTTTTATACCCCTGCAGGACAACTACCCAAAGTCACCAGACATCTCTACCCCACCCACAGAAGAGGCCCACAGTGATGACAGCAGCTCTGGCCAACTGGATCCAGATGACCAGCACGGACCATTGTGGGCCTCGGGACAGTCGGTTCTCCTTGCACAGGCACAGCCCAACACTGACCTTCCACCCTCTGGTAACACCAGCACAGCACCCACTCAGCAGGCCCATACGTCCGTACCCAGGACACGTCAATCAGCGGTGTGTCCACCACTACAGGGAACCCAGGGTAACCCACCACCCCAACAACAACAGGGACCTGGGGGCAGTGGTAGTGGGCACACGGTCCAGGGGACGGAGGCACAGGAACACAGGGGAACTGGGAGGGCTGCTGTGCAACAGGGGGCGGACAGGCCAAGGGAACCCACTCTCCACGAGGCCCTCTCCTCCATCATGGGAGCCTACCACCACTCCCAGGAGACGATGGCGACGGTCCTGGCCAAGTTTAAGGAGACCCAGCGCCTGCAGGACGAACAGTATTTGGGGTTCAGGGGGGAGCTTAGAACCATCAGCTCCGCCCTGGGCACCATCGTAGGGGTGCTGAAGGACATACAAAAGACCATGAGGGACACCGTGGCACTACAAGGGGCCCCTGACACTAGCATGGACGATGAACTGCCCACCACCTCCGCCGGCGCTAGTGCACAGGACGCCCCGCCACAGGACCACCACACCAGCACCCCACCCCCTGCAGACGGAGAGCCACCCGCAAGCGGTCCCTGAGATCCAGGAACAGGACAGAGCAAGATGGCAAGACACCCACCAGGAAATGAGACCACCCTGATTGTCCTCCCACTGTCCCACTTTGTTACCCTGTCCAGATTTGAACTGCCCCAGCTCCACATCCTATGCCCATATGGGCAATGCACCTGTGTGACTAATAGACTGGACTCTGCCATGGACATTCCTCCAACCATCACCCATCACCATTTTGCCACCCCCTCCAATAATTAGCACTTCAATAAACACCCTTGAACCACAAAACAATCTGGAGTCAGTCTGTGATTATGAAAATGTGTATTAACTATAACAATGGTAAAATCTGTTCGAAAATGTAATGTCAACATACCTATGTCACACATCACAAGTCCATGAAGGATGCAAGCAGATGACACACGTTGGTAACCACACCTGTGAAACCGTAATGGAAATGTACAACTCAGTTAGCATATACTGCTACTAATTGACAGACAGGATAGAGGTAGAATTGTGAAAGTGAATGTGATAGTTAAAAAATTGTTCTCACCTGTGTGTCACTGGAAATATTGCTGTATGACTGACTCCCTGTTGTCTATGTCTTCTTCCTCAGCTTCATCCTCATCACTGTCCACAGGCTCCACAGGCTCCACAGCTGCCACAACACCGTCATCTGGACCATCCTCCTGCAGAAAAGGCACCTGGCGTCGCAAAGCAAGATTGTGAAGCATGGAGCAGGCGATGATGATCTGGCACACCTTCCTTGGTGAGTAGAATAGGGAACCACCTGTCATATGGAGGCACCTGAACCTGGCCTTCAGGAGGCCGAAGGTGCGTTCGATCACCCTCCTAGTCCGCCCATGGACCTCATTGTAGCGTTCCTCTGCCCTGGTCCTGGGATTCCTCTCTGGGGTCAGTAGCCATGACAGGTTGGGGTAACCAGAATCCCCTAATAGCCACACACAGTGCCTCTGGAGTTGACCCATCACATAAGGGATGCTGCTGTTCCGCAGGATGTAGGCGTCATGCACTGAGCCAGGGAACATAGCATTCACCTGGGAGATGTACTGGTCTGCCAAACATACCATCTGTACATTCATGGAATGATAACTCTTCCGGTTCCTGTACACCTGTTCACTCCTGCGTGGGGGGACCAGAGCTACATGGGTGCCATCAATAGCACCTATGATGTTGGGGATATGTCCCAGGGCATAGAAGTCACCCTTCACTGTAGCCAAATCCTCCACCTGAGGGAAAACGATGTAGCTCCTTACGTGTTTCAGCAGGGCAGACAACACTCTGGACAGCATGTTGGAAAACATAGGCTGGCACATCCCTGATGCCATGGCCACTGTTGTTTGAAATGATCCACTTGCAAGGAAATGGAGCACTGATAGCACCTGCACATCAGGGGGTATTCCTGTGGGATGGCGGATTGGTGAGATCAGGTCTGGCTCCAACTGGGTACACAGTTCCTGAATTGTGGCACGGTCAAACCTGTAGGTGATGATCAAATGTCGCTCCTCCATTGTTAACAGGTCCACCAGCAGTCGGTACACCAGAGGATTCCGCCATCTCCTCAAATGTCCCAGCTGACGGTGCCTAAGAAGGACAACAGTGACCACAGAGTCAACAAAATCCCAGGTATGTACCCACAGCTACACAGAACACGACACCAAATACAAAACTCATCCTGTATGTGTGTTGAGTGTAGGCCTAGGTATGTGTGACGCAGTAGTAAATGAAGCCATGTGGGCCCCTGAAATGGCGGCTGCCTGACCTCAAAAGTGGGACAATGGGGTGTGAGGTATCTGCGCTGGCGTTGTACACTGTCGCGGTAGGCGGTCGTAGACCGCGGCGCAATGCTGCATTGGTTAACATTGGACCCTATGGGTCCCCGGAGCCAATGACGAAGTGCGCCGGCGGTGATGATACGCACCGCTGCGGACGTCACCGCCGCGGACGTGACCGCCATTTACTATCTGTTCAATCACTCGATACCTGATCTTCGACAGGAGAGGACCTATACTGCAAGTGCTGCTGTGACCTCGGTCTGGAAGAGACAATGGCTGCTGCGTCTGGGGAAAGGGCCCCTGCCTTCACTGCTCAGGAGTTGGAGAAGCTAGTCGACGTGGTCCTCCCCCAGTACACGCTACTCTACGGTCCTCCAGACCAACAGGTAAGTACACAGGGAGCACGTTGTATGGGCTATGCTGGGTGGAGAGGGCTGGATGTCAGTAGCAAGGGGGCAGAGTTAAGCGACCATGAAGGACTGTGAATGCATGTGCCACATGGTAAGGGTAAGGATGGGGGCCACTCACTTCGACGGTGCACTTGTTAATGACTTCTCTTCTTCCCCTGTACATGTTATGTAGGTCAGCGCCCACCAGAAGAAGGACATTTGGCATGCCATCACCAAGGACGTCCGGACCCTGGGGGTCCACCAGAGACGGGGCACCCACTTCCGTAAAAGATGGGAGGACATTCGCCGCTGGAGCAAGAAGACGGCGGAGGCTCAGCTGGGGATGGCCTCCCAACGTGGGAGGGGTGCCCGTCGCACCATGACCCCCCTGATGTTCCGGATCCTGGCGGTGGCCTACCCTGAGTTGGATGGGCGCTTGAGGGCATCACAGAAGACACAAAGGGGTGAGTACAACATCATTCTGTGGACTTTGAGCACAGTGGAGGGGTCTGGGTGGGGGAGGAGGGCTGTGGGTTCCCCTAGGCCAGGGCGAGTTAGGTAGGCTAGGCCCCTCCGTAATGCATGCCATGTGGCACTCCACCCCACCTCTGTAGAGTGCCAAGTACAGGTATACATGCCCCTGTGTCATATATGTGTGCAGAAGTCCACTATAGCCATGTAGGCCAGATCCCAGGAATTGCATCTGTAGAGGCCAAGAGCACGGCGTAGTGCAGGGGGCTGCTGTGTCTGTATTGTCCGCCAACGGTAGTGGTAAGCCATGCACTCAACCTGTCTTTCTTCTGTTGTCCCCCCCCCCTTTTTGTGCTCTCCCTGTTCTTTTGTGCATCAGCATCATCAGGCGGAGGTACAGTGGCACCGGAGCACGAGGGAGCTGCATCCCGCATGGCCATGGAGGGCCACACCACAGACTCTGAATACACCAGTGGGACGGAGGGCGAGGGGAGCTTCACGTCGGTCACTGGATCACCAAACAGCGACACGGACTCGTCCGCCGATGGGAGCTCCCTTGTGGTGGCGGCACCATCTCTGCCCCCACTTCTACAGGTACAGCCGCCACCCCCCCCTACCAGCACCACCCTCCCAGCAGCCCCTCAGCCTTCGCTCCGTGCCCGCTCACCCAGGAGGGTGGGCATCACCTTCGCCCCAGGCACCTCAGGCCCTGCCCCAGTCACCCCTGCTGCCCTCAGTGAGGAGGCCATTGACCTCCTCAGGTCACTCACTGTTGGGCAGTCTACCATTGTGAATGCCATCCAGGGTGTAGAAAGGGAGTTGCAACACGGTAATGCATTCCTGGAGGGCATTCATTCTGGTCAGGCTGCCCTTCATCGAACCCTGCAATCTCTGGCCTCAGCACTGATGGCAGCCATTGTCCCTGTGTCTAGCCTCCCCCCTCCAACTTCCTCCACCCAGACCCAATCCCCTGTACCCCAGCCTATCCCAAGCACACCATCAGACAAGCATGCACACACCCCAACACACAAAAGTAGCTCAGGCAAACATAAGCACCACACATCCCACAGGCACTCACACAAGCATCACCCACATACAGACACAGCAACATCCACTGCCTCCACTGTGTCCCCCTCCTCGTCATCTCCCTCCTCCCTCCCAGTGTCGTCTACACTCTCACCTGCATGCACTACATCTACAGGCACTAGGACTCGCACCAGAACACCCAGCACCACACCCCGCTCACCTGCACTCACCATCCCCACTACCATTTACACGTCCCCTGTGTCCACTCCCAGTGTGTCTGTGACGCCCCCTCCCAAAGTACACAAACGCGGGCACCCACACACCCAACATCCATCCACCTCACGACAGCCTCCAGTACCTGCACCTGCACCCAAATCACCTAAAGTGACACCTCCTACAACCACCTCCTCTTCCTCCACTCCCAGACCCCCTCCAGCTACCCATCCCAAGGTTCATCAGAAACTCTTCCTCAGCGACGTTGACCTCTTTCCCCCCACCCCCACCCTTCCAATTCATAGGTCCCGTAGTAGCACCTCAGCCCCAAAAAAGTCTGGTACCAGTGGTGCGTGTTAAAGGTGTGTGGAGTGCACCGGCCACCAGGGCAGCCAGTGTGACACGGAGCCAAAGCACTGCCAGTCCACCCCCTGTAAAGCACCTTAAGTTGGAAAGTGGCCGACGGGAGAGGGTGAAGACTCCTGGTGGAAAAACAGCTCACAAGGGTCCCGGGGGGAGTGCTGAGTCTGCTGTGACTCCTCCCAAGGTGTTGAAGGGGCAGAAGAAGTCTCCAAAGTCTGGGAAGAGCAGCACGGCGGTGAAGGCCGCCATCCTCCCCGCCGGCCGGGACGCCACCGCCAGCAGTATCGTCACAGGTCCGGAGACCACCGCCGGAGTCAGTGCCCTGGAGGGCACCAGTATCGTCACAGGTCAGGAGACCACCGCCAGAGTCTATGCCCTGGAGGGCACCAGTATCGTCACAGGTCAGGAGACCACCGCCGGAGTCAGTGCCCTGGAGGGCACCAGTATCGTCACAGGTCAGGAGACCACCGCCGGAGTCTGTGCCCTAGAGGGCACCAGTATCGTCACAGGTCAGGAGACCACCGCCGGAGTCAGTGCCCTTGAGGGCACCAGTATCGTCACAGGTCAGGAGACCACCGCCGGATTCAGTGACCTGGAGGGCCCCAGCAGCCACAGCCCCGCAGGGCACTGAAGGACCGTAATGCCACACACCGCTGCACAGGTCAGAGACAGCAAAGGCAAGCACCGCTGAACAGGCCAAAGACCGCCATGGTGAAGACCGCTGAACAGGGCAAAGCACCGCCATGGCAAGCACCGCTGAACAGGCCAAAGACCGACATGGTGAAGACCGCTGAACAGGGCACAGCACCGCCATGGCAAAGCACCGCTGAACAGGCCAAAAACCGACATGGTGAAGACCGCTGAACAGGGCAAAGCACCGCCATGGCAAAGCACCGCTGAACAGGCCAAAGACCGTCATGGTGAAGACCGCTGAACAGGGCAAAGCACCGCCATGGTGAAGACCGCTGAACAGGGCAAAGCACTGCCATGGCAAAGCACCACTGAACAGGGCAAAGACCGCCATGGTGAAGACCACTGAACAGGGCAAAGCACCGACAAATCAAGCATCGTTAGCCCATGAGCAGCTGGGACAGTGACGGAACAGGGTCCGTCACGGGGAGCGTGATGCACTCCGGGCACCAGTCCCCCTCCAGAACCAGTGGAGACCTGCATCCACTCTGTCTGTCCTTCAGAGGATGAAGCACCCTGGGCACCAGTCCCCCTCCAGAACCAGTGGAGACCTGCATCCACTCTGTCTGTCCTTCACAGGATGAAGCACTCTGGGCACCAGTCTCCCTCCAGAACCAGTGGAGACTGTTATCCACTTGAGAGACTGTGGCTTTGCACTCCCCAGGGTGGTACAGTGGGCAACCCACCCACTGTTATCGAGTTGAGAGACTGTGGCTTTGCACTCCCCAGGATGGTACAGTGGGCAACCCACCCACTGTAGAGACTTGAGAGACTGTGGCTTTGCACTCCCCAGGATGGTACAGTGGGCAACCCACCCACTGTTATCGAGTTGAGAGACTGGCTTTGCACTTCCCAGGATGGTACAGTGGGCAACCCACCCACTGTAGAGACTTGAGAGACTGTGGCTTTGCACTCCCCAGGATGGTACAGTGGGCAACCCACCCACTGTAGAGATTTGAGAGACTGTGGCTTTGCACTCCCCAGGATGGTACAGTGGGCAAACCACCCACTGTAGAGACTTGAGAGACTGTGGCTTTGCACTCCCCAGGATACATCAATGGGCATGGAGCCCCGTCGTGGATCTGGCGTGGTGCTGTAATCCGGCTGAGGTGCCCCCCCTTCCCTTCCCCCTGAGGTGCCTGTTGTATTTCTATCTGATGCCCCTGCAGTGTTCTCTCCGTTTGTGGACAGGTATCTAGTGTGGGCCTCGCCCATGCATTTTGGGCCCAGTGGTCCACCGACATTGAAATGTGCATACCTGCACTACTAATCGTGATGTATATATTTTGAAAGTGTATATCTATCTGTATATAATAGGTTACAGTATTTTGATACATTACAATGTTTGAACTGATTTCGTTTTGTCTTTGCATTCTTCCGGGTGGGTTGTGGTTGTTACTGTGCTGTTTGGAACTGCATTGGTGTGTGTGTTGTAGTGTGCGAGGGTCGGGTTGGGGGTGGGGGTGTTGCATGTGTGTGTCCCTGACTTTTGCCTCCCCTATGTCGTAGGTGCAGTACTCACCGTTGTCTTTGGCGCCTACGTTGCTGGTGATCGTACAGGAGCAGGAAGACAAGCGCAGGGAGTATTTGTAGTTCGGGCTCCATGGTAGCCTCCTTCCGTCGTGGAGTGTGTTCAGGTGGGGTTTTCACATTGCAAAAGCTGTTTCCGCCGTGTTTTTATCCACGGTGAATCCGCCCCGGAAAAAGTGGCGGATTGGCAGGTTGTGATACTGTGGGCGGTACTTTGTCTTCCGCCTGTCTGTTGGCGGTGACCGCCGCGCTGCTTGTCTGTACCGCCGTGGCGGTCGGAGTGTTAAAGTGCCTGTCTATGTTGGCGGTTTCCGCCACAGTCATAATTCCCTTTTTTTGTCCGCCGGCCTGTTTGCGGTATTACCGCAGCTTTTACACCGTCCGCCAGGGTTGTAATGACCACCTAAGAGTCTTAGGGCCAGATGTATCATTCTTCACAATAGCGATTACCTAATTGCGATTTTTAGCGAATCGAATGTATGAAACTCCAGGTGTTTCTTACTGTAATTCGCAAGGGCTCGCAAATGGACCTACCTCATTAATATTCATGAGGTAGGTCGCAATTTGCGAGCCATTGCAAATGGCTACTATCACAGGGATGGTGGACTGCTGGGCTCAGCAGACCACCATGACTGATTGCTTTTCAAGAAAGCAGTCTTTTTTTATTTATTTTTTAAATGCAGACCATTTTCCTTAAAGGAAAACGAGATGCGTTTAAAAATGAAAAATGAAGTTTTCTTTTAATTTTTTAAGAGTAGACAGTGGTCCGTGGGACCAGTGCCTGCTCTTAAAAAATGTTTTCGCATGCATTCACAAAGAGGAAGGGGTCCACCACCAATTTGAAATTGGTGGTAACTATGATTGTTTTGTGACCGCATTCACGGTCACAAAACAATCATACATTCCTCTGTGATTCGGTATTAGGAAGGGACACCCTTGACATGCCCCTTCCTAATACCGAATAAGTATATAGTCGCAAAACCAATTTGCAATTCGGTAACAAGTTACCGAATCGCAAATTGGACTTGTTACATAACAAAATGCATTTTTGCGATCACAAAAATGTTTGATACATCTGGCCTTAAACTTAAAAAACGGTGAGAATGCTGTTATTGCACAAAATACCTGGGTAGCATCAAAGTAAAGCCGTACGGGCGACTGTGGGTTGAAAAAGGCCAGCGATGCGTTGATTTCTCACTCGCAAGCGAGACCGTGCACCATTCCTCCTCCGGTCGGGTTGGAGTGCGTTGTTTCTTCTCTCCCGCAAGACAGCGATGCGTCGATCCTGGATGGGCACCTCGGGTCTGGGCAGGCTTTGCATTGATTTTCCGTGCCCAGCGATGTTGCGTTGAAATCCACTCGCACTGGGTCAAGAAACCGCGCTGCATGGGGGCTTGCGATGTTAACAGCAGCCACGTTGGTGTTGCGTGTCATTTCTCCAGACGCTTTGCGTCGATCTCCCAGCCGCGATGCAGGTGTAGCAATGATTTTAGCTGCGAGGCCGGCGGCAAGTCATTTAGCAGCCGTGAAGCAGGTGGTGCATCTAAAGTTTCCCTGCACGGAGGTCTTTGCGTGGATTTCTGTCCTTTTAAACCAGCTGTACCTTTCAAGGGCCCAGAGATAGGTTAGGGCACCACTTGGCAGGCAGGACTCTCAGCAGATAGCCCAAGTACTGCTTTGTTGTCCCTGAGACTTCAACAATAGGAGCCAAGCTCATGTCAAGCCCTTAGAGGTTCTTCACCAGTGGGAAAAGAATCTGCGCTTTAAGGATATTTAAAGGCAGCCCCCATGTTAACCTATGAAAGAGATAGGCCTTGCAACAGTGAAAACCAAATTTGGCAGTATTTCAATGTCAGGACAAGTAAAACACCTAAGTACATGTCCCACCTTTAACATACACTGCACCCTGCCCATAAGGCTACCTAGGGCCTACCTTAGGGGTGCCTTACATGTATAAAAAGGGAAGGCTTAAGCCTGGCAAGTGGGTACACTTGCCAAGTCGAACTGGAGTTTAAAACTGCACACCCAGACACTGCAGCGGCAGGTCTGGGTCATGTTTACAGGGCTACTCATGTGGGTGGCACAACCAATGCTGCAGGCCCACTAGTATCATTTGATTTACAGGCCCTCAGCACCTCTAGTGCATGTTACTGGGGACTTACGAGTAAATCAAATATGCCAATCATGGATAAGCCAATGTACATGTATAATTTACACAGGGAACACTTTCACTTTAGTACTGGTCAGCAGTGGTAAAGTGTCCAGAGCAGACAAAAACAGCAAAAACAGAGTCCAGCACACAGAAACAACCTGGGAAGCAGAGGCAAAAAGTTAGGGGAGACCATGCCAATGATGCCAAGTCTAACAACCTTTGAGACGGTTATGGGATAGAAGTAATTAACATAAGAGATGAGTGGATCACCAGGGCAGCACGCCTGGAAAAGCTCAGTCTACCTGTGGTTTCGTTTTTGTTCACAACTAGCGCATCAACTACTGCTAATTAGTGGGTCATCATCCAGTATATTTTGTTTGTGACTTGTAACACCAGTTTTGAAATTGTGCACGCATTATAGAATAACACCATGCATGCTGCATGTTTCTCTTTTCTTTTCTATTTTTGTGCAAATATCATTGAATAGCTCAATTTTCCTGATTTACATGTATGTTGCATTTTTTTAGAGTTCCCCAATGAAGGATTTCACCCGAAATGCATAGGGATTCATTGTATAATAAATCATCGAACAATAAAACATCGAAGGATTGAGAATTGTTGTTTAACCCCTTCCCCGCCAAGGAAGTAATGGTTACGTCCGTGGCTGTGGATCTGAGGCGCCACAGACGTAACCATTACATCCTTGGACCGGCCCTCGGGGGAAGCGCTAGTGCTCCCCCCCCGAGGGCCCCCCCCCCCGGTTAGGGTTGGAAGGAGAATCGCTTCCCCTTCCACCTCCGACAACCCCCTACCCCCAATGACATCAGCACGCGATCACGCGCTGACATCATCAGAGGGTGCCAGACACGCTGGAAGCCATTTGCTTCCAGTGTGTCCAGGAAGACGGAGGTAAGTTTTTCCTCTGGGCAGGGGGGATTGCAAAAAAAGAGGCATCGGGGGAAAGTGAAGGGTTTTCCTTTTCCTCAATGTCTCTTTCAGCATTCCTGCTGCCCGATCGTGATGCAATCGGGCAGCAGGAATGACCACTAGACACCAGGGAATTTGTTTACGTGTGTGTGTGTTTTTACAGTGTGGGAGTGCCAATGCATTTGTTGCCGTTTCTGCCCCCTTTGGGGGCAGATCAGCCTTTTATTTTAAGGCCGTTCTGCCCCAAAGGGGGGCTGAAGCAACTAGAAATCAGTGATTGTTTTTGTGTGTTTTTTTCTGTTGGGGCGGCCCCTTGGGCAAGGGTCGCCCCCAAGGGGCAAAAAACACTATTGGGGAGCTATGCCACCCTTGGGGGCAGATCGGCCTAATTATTTTAGGCCCATCTGCCCCCAAGGGGTGCAGAATCTACTTAGCGCCAGGGATCATGTGTGTGTGTGTGTGCTTTGTGTGGGGGGGGTTGCCCTTGGGGCAAGGGTCGCCCACAAAGGGGGCAACATATTCTATGCCATTTCTGTCCCGCTTGGGGGCAGAGTAGACTATTTTGTTTAGGCCCATCTGCCCCCAAGGGGGGCAGAGAACACTAGACACCAGGGAAACTATATAAATGTTTGGTGGTGGGGTGTTTGTCAAATGGCAAAGTATTTGCATTTGTGATTATAACAGTTTATTTCTCTTTTTTTTCTAGTTCAAAGCTTTTGCTTCCTTTGCTGTGGCTTGTTGCTTTTTTGGCAGTGGTTGTCCTGTGGTTTGCGTAGTTGCATGTTTTAGGTAAGTAAATGCATTTACTCCAAAGGAGTATTGTTGCCATGCATGAATGACATGTTTGTGGGTGGTGTACTACATGCAAGTTTGTGTGAGAAATTGTCCTTAGATTTATGCACAATGGTATTTGTGTTGTCTTATGTCTAATTTGTTTTTCTTTTTTCTTTTTAGTAGGATATCATTGGTGATTGCTGTGGCTGTGCAGAGTAGTTGCTGGTGGCTGATCAGAAAGGCTATCCAAGAGAGCTTGTCTGTAAAAAACTTGAGAAGGGACAGTGCAGTGCCTTGCCGAAGTATGAGCTACTAGATCTGAAATTTGTAGACAGGAGGGATGTGTACATGCTAACTACCATCCATGATGAGAGTATTTCACCTGTGGCTGTTTGGGGTCAAGTTGCTGAAGTGCACAAACCTGGGTGCATTTTAGACTCCAATAAGCACATGGGTGGTGTTGATAGAGTAGATTAGAGGTTGGAACATTACACTGCTGCTGGTTAGGCTTATGTTTGGTATAAGAAATTAGCGGTTCACCTATTCCACTTGGCAACTTTTAGTGCTTTTGTTGTGTTCAAGGATAGTTCTCCAGAGTCAAGGATGACATTTGTGAAATTTCAGGAGTCTATCATTGCGAGCCTTGTTGTGCTGGGACAGGCAAGAGTTCCTAGAGAAGTAGTGGTGGAGGATGTGGCTAGATTGAAAGATCGTCACTTTGCTGAGCACATTCCTACCACGGCCAAAAAGGACTTTCCAGCTAAGAGATGTAGAGTCTGTGCTCAAAGAGGTATCAGGAAGTAGACTAGGATGTATTGCCCTGATTGTCCTTCAAAGCATGGGCTGTGTATGGGTGGCTGTTTCAGGAGCTACCACACACAGAAGAATTATTGGGAAATACCATGAGCGTAATCTGCTGTTTTATATTTTCATATGTTCAGTTTCACTGGCATTACTGTCATGTATTCAGTTAGAGATTTTGTGTTTGTAGTTTTGTACTTATTTATAATTAGTGGTTTCTTTGTTGTTTAAAAACAAAAAAAGAAGTTATGGCGATATGCATGGACTGGTGCTTGGCTGGCGGTGTGTGTGTGGTGGTGCTTGGCTGGCAGTGTGCGTTGGGTGGCGCTTGGCTGGTGGTGTGTCTGGGGTGGTGCTGGGCTGGCGGTGTGCGTGGGGTGGCGCTTGGCTGGCATTGTGTGTGGGCTGGTGCTTGGCTGGCGGTGTGCGTGGAGTGGTGCTTGGCTGGCGGTGCCAGCCAAACACCAGTCCTCACATTCCCATCAGCTGGTGTGATTACTGTATCAGGCATGTGGGCATATGAAAGTGATGGGCCCTTGCATGGCTGTTGATGCAAGTGTTGTAATGTGCTGGGCCTGCGGCTGGCGACGTGAATGGTCTTGAGCATGTCATGTATGAAAGGTGTGTGAATGGACTATAAAGCGGTTGGTGCCTTGACGCGGCTTGACAGCTCATGAGCTGTGAGTAATTGGTTCAGTTTTTTGTCCTTTCAGTTATTAACAGTGCATTTCACTTTTGTGAAATCTCTTGTTAATAAAATTTTATCTACTGAACCATCTCTCACCCTCGTGCCAAATCCAACCAGTATGTGTGGTAAAAATGACAAAACCTGCTCCGCTGTAATCAGGCGTCGCAGCACACCCGTGACACGCCAAATGTCTCGGGTGGGACCCCGATGATGAAGCATGACACCAACTTGGCTGGTGGGTGAGGGGTCTTTTTAACATAACCTAAGTGCGTTTCTTTTCCCAATTTTAGTGTTTGGAACATCACAGAAGCACACATCAAAATGATCTATGACAAAGCTACCTGTGTTTGGAGGGGAGGCACCAATGTTTTTGGTCCCGGGTCCGGCCTTCATCTAGGGAAATCTACCAAACCCAGACATTTTTTTAAACTAGACACTCCAAGAAGTCCAAGGAGGTGAGGCTTGCATGGATCCCCAACATTTTCTTACCCATTCTCCTCTGTAAACCTCATAATTTGCTTAAAGAAGCATATTTTCCTCACTTTTCCTTGTAGGATCACCGCTCTGTCACAAATTTCCTCCCACCCAGCATTCCACGCAGTCTCCCAAGTAAAATGATACCTCACTTGTGTGGGTCCCCAAAGCAGAGTCAGTCTAAAGATGTATAAGAGAAAAATATGTGCTTATCAACTCGCTGTGCTATCCCCTCAATCTATACAGGTTTTTGGCCTTTTTCTGTAGCAGGTACCTGGGTCACCCACACAAGTGAGGTACAATTTTAATCGGAAGACTTGGGGAAACACTGGGTGGAAGGAAATTAGTAGCTCCTCTCAGATTCCAGAACCTTCCGTCATCGAAATGTGAGGAAAAAGTGTTTTTTTGCCCAATTTTGAGGTTTGCACAGGATTCTAGGTAACAGAACCTGGTTAGAGCCCCGCAAGTCACCCCATCTTGGATTCCCCTAGGTGTCTACTTTTAAAAAATGCACAGGTTTGGTAGGTTTCCCTAGGTGACGGCTGAGCTAGAGTCCAAGATCCACAGCAAGTCACTTTACAAAAAACAGCTCTGTTTTCTTTGGGAAAATGTGATGTGTCTGTGTTGTGTTTTGGGGCATTTCCTGTCACAGGCACGAGGCTTACCCACACAAGTGAGGTACCATTGTTATTGGGAGACTTGGGGAGCACTGGGCGGAAGGAAATTTGTGGCTCCTCTTAGATTCCAGAACTATCTGTCACCAAAATGTGAGGAAAAAGTGGTTTTTTTGCCAAATTTTGAGGTTTGCACAGGATTCTGGGTAACAGAACCTGGTGAGAGCCCCGCAAGTCACCCCATCTTGGATTTCCATAGGTGTCTAATTTTCAAAAATGTACAGGTTTTGTAGAGTTCCCTAGGTGCCGGCTGAGCTAGAGGCCAAAATCCACAGCTAAGCACTTACCAAAAAACAACTCTGTTTTTTGGGGGAAAATGTGATTTGTCCACGTTGTGTTTTGGGGCATTTCTTGTCGCGGGCGCTAGGCCTACCCACACAAGTGAGGTACCATTTTTATTGGGAGACTTGCGGCAATGCTGGGTAGAAGGAAATTTGTGGCTCCTCTCAGATTCCAGAACTTTCTGTCACCAAAAAATGGGAAAAAGTGTATTTTTTGCAAAAATTTGAGGTTTGCAAAGGATTCTTGGTAACAGAATCTGGTGAGAGCCCAACAAGTCACACCATCCTGGATTTCCCTAGGTGTCTAGTTTTCAAAAATGCACAGATTTGTTAGGTTTCCCTAGGTGCCAACTGAGCTAGAGGCCAAAATCTAGGGCTAGGGACTTTGCAAAAAACAAGTCAGATTTCAATGTAAAAATGTGATGTGTCCATGTTGTGTTTCTTGTTGCGAGCATTAGGCCTACCCACGCAATTGAGGTACAATTTTAATCGGGAGACTTGGGGAAACGCTGGGTGGAAGGAAATTAGTGGCTCCTCTCAGATTCCAGAACCTTCCATCACCGAAATGTGAGGAAAAAGTGTTTTTTTTGCCAAATTTTGAGGTTTGCACAGTATTCTGAGTAACAGAACCTGGTGAGAGCCCTGCAAGTCACCCCATCTTGGATTCCCCCAGGTGTCTACTTTTCAAAAATGCACATGTTTGGTGACGGCTGAGCTAGAGTCCAAAATCCACAGCAAGGCACTTTACAAAAAACAGCTCAGTTTTCTTTGGGAAAATGTGATGTGTCTGTGTTGTGTTTTGGGGCATTTCCTGTCACAGGCACGAGGCTTACCCACACAAGTGAAGTACCATTGTTATTGGGAGACTTGGGGAGCACTGGGCGGAAGGAAATTTGTGGCTCCTCTTGGATTCCAGAACTATCTGTCACAAAATGTGAGGAAAAAGTGTTTTTTTTGCCAAATTTTGAGGTTTGCACAGGATTCTGGGTAACAGAACCTGGTGAGAGCCCCGCAAGTCACCCCATCTTGGATTTCCATAGGTGTCTAATTTTCAAAAATGTACAGGTTTTGTAGAGTTCCCTAGGTGCCGGCTGAGCTAGAGGCCAAAATCCACAGCTAAGCACTTACCAAAAAACAACTAATTTTTTTGGGGGAAAATGTGATGTGTCCATGTTGTGTTTTGGGGCATTTCTTGTCGCGGGCGCTAGGCCTACCCACACAAGTGAGGTACCATTTTTATTGGGAGACTTGCGGGAATGCTGGGTGGAAGGAAATTTGTGGCTCCTCTCAGATTCCAGAACTTTCTGTCACCAAAAAATGGGAAAAAGTGTTTTTTTTGCAAAAGTTTGAGGTTTGCAAAGGATTCTGGGTAACAGAATCTGGTGAGAGCCCCACAAGTCACACCATCCTGGATTCCCATTGGTGTCTAGTTATAAAAAATGCACAGGTTTGGTAGGTTTCCCTAGGTGCCACCTGAGCTAGAGGCCAAAATCTGGAGCTAGGGACTTTGCAAAAAACACGTCAGATTTCAATGTAAAAATGTAATGTGTCCATGTTGCCTTTTTTGTCGCGAGCATTAGGCCTACCCACGCAAGTGAGGTACCATTTTTATCGGGAGACTTGGGGGAACACAGAATAGCAAAACAAGTGTTATTGACCCTTGTCTTTCTCTATATTGTTTCCTTCCAAATGTAAGACAATGTATAAAAAAGACGTCTATTTGAGAAACGCCCTGTAATTCACATGCTAGTATGGGCACCCACACAGATGTGCAAATAACCACTGCTTCTCAACACCTTACCTTGTGCCCATTTTTGAAACACAAAGATTTTCTTGATACCTATTTTTCACTCTTTATATTATACCTGGTACAGAATGAAAACCCATTGCAAGATGCTGCTCATTTATTGGCTCTAGGTACCTAGGGTTCTTTATGAACCTACAAGCCCTATATATACAACAGACTTAACGGTATATTGCTTTCAAAAATCTAATATCGCAGGAAAATGTTACAGAGTAAAACATGGAGAAAAAGTTCTGTTTTTTTACCTCAATTTCAATATTTTTTTATTTCAGCTGTTGTTTTCTGTAGGAAAACCTTGTAGGATCTACACAAATTAGCCCTTGCTTGATTCAAAATGTTGTCTACTTTAAAAAAATGTTTAGCTTTCAGGGATCCAGCATTGGTTTCACACCCATTTCTGCCACTAGCTGGAAGGAGGCTGAAAGCACAATAAAAAGTAAAAATGGGGTATGTCCCACTAAAATGCCAAAATTGTGTTAAATTGGGTTTTCTGATTCAAGTCTGCCTGTTCCTGAAAGCTGGGAAGATGTTGATTTTAGCACTGGAAACCATTTGTTGATGCCATTTTCAGGGAAAAACCACAAGCTGCCTTCTGCAGCCTTTTTCCCATTTTAAAAAAAATAAAATATTTTTTGCTGTATTTTGGCTTTTTTTTGGTCTAATTCAGAGGAACCCACAAAGTCAGGGTACCTCTAGAATCCCTAGGATGTTGGAAAAAAAGGACTCAAATTTGTCGTGGGTAGCTTATGTGGACAAAACGTTATGAGGGCCTAAGCGCGAACTGCCCCAAATAGCCATAAAAAGTCTTGGCACCTGAGGGGGAAAAGGCATGGCAGCGAAGGAGTTAAAGACTTTTGCATCAAGATTACTTTTGACATATTGATTGAGCCGATCTGGCCTGCAGAGTGTGTGTTGAGACTAGAGCACATAGTGTTGGCCCTAGCTTTTGTTTTGAAGTGTGCCCAGTTGCCAGGCCCAAACTGTCCCTTTTTGTTTACATGTAAGGCACCCCTAAAGTAGGCCCAAGGTAGACCCAGGGGCAGGGTGCAGTGTATTTAAAAGGAAAGGTCGGACATGTCCTGCTGTGTTTTATGTGTCCTGATAGTGAAATACTGCCAAATTCGTTTTTTACTGTTGCAAGGCCTATCCCTACCATAGGTTAACATGGGGACTGCCTTTAAATATCTTTTAAGTGCAGTTTCCAATTGGGAGCGGGATTTGGAGTTTGGGGTCTCTGAACTCACAATTTAAAAATATATCTTTTGGTAAAGTTGTTTTTTAGATTGCCAGTTTGAAAATGCCACTTTTAGAAAGTAGGCATTTTCTTGCTTAACCATTCTGTGCCTCTGCCTGCCTGTGGAATCCATGTCTAGGTCAGAAGGACATTTGGTCTGTTTGTGAATTCACTCTACACAATGACACAAAGCGAGCTGGGAAGTGTCCTACATATCCCGATGAGTCTCCTTGGCTAGAGCGAGGAGGTAGGAGCAGACCTGCGCCTGAAAGGGCTGTGCCTGTCTTCATACAATGCAGTCTCCAACCCCCTGGTGTGTTTCTGTGCCAGGCCTTGGCAAGGTAGGATCTTGTCAACAACAGAGACTTTCCTTTGAAGTTTGCCTATTTCAAAGGCAGAAATGGTGTATTAGTGGACCCAAAATCCCACACTCTTAGAACACTTCCGGATCAAGAGGAACCTCTGCCAAGGAGAAGAGCTGAAGAGCTTGGTGAGGAGTACAGCCCCTTTGCTGTGTGTGCTTTGATGGGTTGACCTGCAGTTGTTGCTTCTGCCTTAGAGAGGACAAAGACTGGACTTTGCTGTTTATACTGCTGGGAAAGTTTCTCCAGTGGCTTGGACTGAACTTGACTCCCCTTAAGAAGTCTCATGGACAGCAAAGACTTCACCTACCAGCCTCCGAGTTCACTTGTTGTGGACCCTAACTCGTTAGATGGTTCCTATTCCACTTTCTGGGCCCTTGGAATGAAAGCTGGTTGAAAACCAAGAAAAACCAAGTGCACCAATGCCGGACCATGCCCAGACTGACGCCGCTGACTGACCCTTTCACATGGCCTGCAACCGAAGCTGTGGTCCCCCCTGGTCCCTGACTCAGAGCACAGGCTGGTTTTCTCATTTTTAAAAGATAATGTATCTGCATGTCTGTGTGACTCCATGACCGGCACCATTGTGGTCAAATTGTTGCAAACGACTCTGTGACGATGACTTTGCTTATGTATGTTGGAATTCTGTCATTTTGGTCTTGTTTTAATCAGATAAAATTGGCTATTTTTCTAAACTCGTGTTGAGTCCTTTTGTGTCAAGCTACCAAAGGGGTAAGCAGGGATTATACCAGGTGTGTAACCCCCTTACCTTGACTAAAGTGAGGGTCCCTGCTTGGTCAGAGTGCAAACTGATTGCCAACTTAGGGGGTCATTCTGACCCTGGCGGTCATTGACCGCCAGGGTCAACGACCACGAGAGCACCGCCAACAGGCTGGCGGTGCTCTCAAGGGCATTCTGACCGCAGCGGTTTGGCCGCGGTCAGAAAGGGAAAACCGGCGGTCTCCCGCCGGTTTTCCGCTGCCCTCAGGAATCCTCCATGGCGGCGCAGCTTGGGTTCGCCGGCCAGGAACAGGATGGCGGTATGGGGTGTCGTGGGGCCCCTGGGGGCCCCTGCAGTGCCCAGGCCAATGCCATGGGCACTGCAGGGGCCCCCGTAAGAGGGCCCCACAAAGAATTTCAGTGTCTGCTTAGCAGACACTGAAATTTGCGACGGGTGCAACTGCACCCGTCGCACCTTGCCACTCCGCCGGCTCCATTCGGAGCCGGCTTCCTCGTGGGAAGGGGTATCCCGCTGGGCTGGCGGGCGGCCTTCTGGCGGTCGCCCGCCAGCCCAGCGGGAAAGCCAGAATGGCCTCTGCGGTCTTTCGACCGCGGAGCGGCCATATGGCGGTTCCCGCCAGGCGGGCGGCGACCGCCGCCCGCCGGCCTCGGAATGAGGCCCTTAATACCTAATTTCTAACAGTTACCCTTACCTGTTGTCACTGAGCCCTATTCCTAAGGAAGGGGCATGATTGTGGGAGCTGCACTTAACTCAGTTCCACTAAACAATGACCTCTTTTGCAGAAGTCACACTATCCTGAAATCTTTCTTTACTGGAGTTCTTATTCATAAGAGAACACAGAACAGGTCGGTGGAACATTAGCACTAAAGAGAATAAATGAAATGTCCGATTACTGCACCAAAATCAAAAATGTGGATGAACAAATCACCTAAAACATATGCAGAAACAACCTTGCTGTGGTGTATTCATTTAACCGTGAGCACATGAGTCTGTTGCCATAAAACAGACTTTTACACATCAATATCTGCTTTCACTCGATAAAGGTGCTAAAATACCTCAGCAGTTCATTACGGTATGATAGTGCGTGATCGGCCTTGGATGTTCCATGAAAGCACGTTCTTCTTTTACTGCAAAGGCAAACATGCAAAAATACACGCCAGTGCACATCTGGAGGATACAGCAGTAACCGATTGCACACTGCGCTCATCATTGTGAAGAGCCAATAACTTGTCTTATCCACCATTAGCACAACGCGTAGTCAGAATAAGTTCAAACATGCCTGTGATATCATAGTAATGCGTTACTGCTGGAGCAATGAACACAATAGTGGCTTTGCACTTTTGAAAAAATAAAATATTGATCTTATTCATCACAACTATTGTGCAATACCCATAACCAACACACACGTATGTTCTAAGAGAAGAATGTGACCTCTACTGTAATCGATCATTGATGTCCAGTATCGTTCAGTAAGGCGGTGTATCCTCTTATATAATGAGCGTGTCTATTATCCTTTGTTATCCAACTATTATTGTTGGTGCAATTAATACTGCTTCACTATAGATGAATTTAATAAAACAAGGGACCTTTTATCGAAATAGACTACAGGCTAGATTTAAAGTTTGGTGAACAGTACTCCGTGGTCTGCGTGGCGGAGTTCGTACTGTCCATCAAATTTAGAGATCATCCCTTGTCCAGCATCATGGCGATTCCTGTCCTGATACATACATTTGGTGGATGTCCGCAGTCCGTTTTATTGACCGTCCACCAAATTTTTGAAAAGTTTTTGCTCTTCAGTGAATTCCATGATTTCTAGTCTACAAGCGCAAAAGGTCTGCCACCTTTTCCAGTTGAATTATAGAAACAGTCAGTGGCAGCTTAAAATATAGATTTCAACCCGGGTTGTACATTTCAAGCATATGTTAAAAAGGTAAACAACTGACCAAATATAGCTTTATAAATAATTGTTAAAACTATAAATTCATTTTTGCCTGAACTGACCAATGAAACGTCTGAAGAACCACAGAACTATGTTGACATTTTGGGGTCAATGTAACCCCTAACATGAGCAGTCTCAAGCACGTTGAAGGTTCTTAAGTTTTTTTTGTAGTTGTGCCTGGAAAGTATATATCAAGTAATCCATTTTCGCCCCTCTCGCGGCTCTGGTGATCGTGGGTTGGTGCGTCTAAGATATAAACAAAAACTGCTGATAATCCTGCTTACATTTTCCACGTAATAGCTGCCGGCGGGTGCAGCCTGGTTCACCTGATTATGCATTGCCATAGAGGAAACAGAAAAAATAGCATGAGTGTGCACTTTCTGACATAGATTAAAAAAAGAGTTGATGGATGATTGTTGATTGTGTGGAGTGAGGTGATGCCAATCACAAAGACTATGCCTTTGAAGCATTTCGGTTTATCCAATTCTGTTTCATTAAAGCCATGCAAAGGTGTGCTTAACAGTCTTTTAGTCTTCCTTCAGAAAGTCAGAGAGTTTACCAGTTAAGTGTTACCATGATAATTGTGGGATTCTACATAATTAATGATACAATGGATACACAAAGATATTGAGCTATTTTTGGCTGATTGGGACAGTCTGTGGGAAACTTCACTTTGATTTCTAAAGATGCTGTCTGAACAAATAATTTGAAATATCTATCGTTTAGAAAGAACTGAACAATCTGTATGTTGTGAACCCCACCACATCTTCATGCTAAAAGCTTACATTCAGGTAAGCTAATCAGAAATATTCTTCAAAGGGAATGGTTGCATCATAAATGAAATTTCTGACAGGAATGATTAAATAATATTGGTATGAAGGCTACTCTGATAACATTAAGTGACAAAAGTGTATGGGGTTCATACAGTTCTGAAAGGTCCTCAACTGCAACTGTATTTCTAGTACATGCCCTATTTGTTATCTGGCAATGAACAGCAATATCACCATCTTTATTGAACTGAGAATAAAATATCCTGTGGTTCTATCAAAAGATTTGACTCAGTGGTTTATTAGTAACTGCTGTAATAGGGTAAGCCTGACTATGGTATTACAAAAGATGGCTGTTTTGTAAGATCAAAGATTTTTAATGTTCTGGAATATGGGAGATGAGTCTGTACCCAGCAGTTGTAGGACATGCATGGGGACCGAAAGTCAATATTTAACACAGTTGCATTTGATTTTGTTGAAAATCAAACATGAAGAAAATGGTTCTGATAAATTAATTTTGGCAAACCATTGTTATCAATTCTTTGTTCTAGAATGGCATTCACAAGAGTCATGAAATCAACCTGCTGAAAGTCATTCGTGAAGAATTTTCATTTTGTGGCCTTTAAGGGGTTCCACCTCTCTAACCGTCTTTTTCCACAAAACCGTTCTCTGTTATCTATGCCTCTTGTGTTACTGACTTTCCACTTAACTGCAGTTTTTTTTACAAATGCCTTACTCCCTTTTCCACTTTACTCCTGTTTTTTTACAAACACCTTACTCTTTCTCCAGATTGCCTTCCTTTTTAGGTCTTGCCCATTAGACAGTTCATGCACTGTCTGTTAAAAGACATATTGTTAGCTTACATTGGGCGTAAAGCCTGCCCATTGCTTACCATTAGTTGGCTTCATTGTCACTCTCATTTGTGCGTGTCTTATTGATTAGGGTTGTAGGCATTCCTTCCTCTTCTTGTGTTTATCCCTCCTCTGGAGCATAGATGCATTACTATGGTGGTCATTACAACCCTGGCGGTCGGTGTTAAAGCGGCGGTAAACCGGCCAACAGGCCGGTGGAAAAAAAAAAATGGAATCACGACTGTGGCGGAAACCGCCAACATAGACAGCCACTTTAACACTCCGACCGCCAAGGCGGTACAAACAAACACCGCGGCGGTAACAGCCAACAGACAGGCGGAGGACAATGTACCGCCCACAGAATTACAACAGTCCAATCCACCACCTTTTCCGGGGCGGATTCACCGTGAACAAAAACACGGCGGAAACAGGACTTGGAAGGGGAAACGCTCACCTCTACACACCCCACGAGGAACCAGGACGCCATGGAACCCGAGCTTTAGATTCTTCCAGCCTTTATCTTCCTGCTCCTCCACCAGGAGCACGAACGCCGGCGGTGAAGACCACGGTGAGTACTGCACCTACGACACAGGGGAGGGAGGAGGGAAAAATCAGTGACACACACACGCAACACGCAACACTCCCACCCCACCCTCACCCACTACAACACACACACTAATACATCATGATACATTACAGTTGCACCCCTCAACCCCCCCCCCTGGAAAAATGCAAGGACAAAAGGAAATGAGTCGAATGATTGTAATATATTCAAATACAGTAATCAAAAATATATACATATATAAAGATGTGTACACTATAAACAAATATATACACCAAGAATACAAGTCCAAGGTATTCCACTATCATAGTCCGTGGACCACTGGGCCCAAAAGGCATGGGCGAGGCCCACACAAGATACCCGAACAAGACGGAGAGAACACTGCTGGGGCATCAGATAGAAAAAAACAGGCACCTCAGGGGGAAGGGAAGGGGGGCACCTCAGCTGGATGAGTGCACGACACCAGATCAACGATGGGGCTCCATGCCAACTGTTCAATCCTGGGGAGTGCAAAGCCACAGTCTCTCAAGTCTCTACAGTGGGTGGTTTGCCCACTGTTCAATCCTGGGGAGGGCAAAGACACAGTCTCTCAAGTCTCTACAGTGGGTACAGTGGGTGGTTTGTACACTGTTCAATCCTGGGGAGTGCAAAGCCACAGTCTCTCAAGTCTCTACAGTGGGTGGTTTGCCCACTGTTCAATCCTGGGGAGTGCAAAGCCACAGTCTCTCAAGTCTCTACACTGGGTGGTTTGCCCACTGCTTAATCCTGGGGAGTGCAAAGCCACAGTCTCTCAAGTGGATAACATTCTCCACTGGTTCTGGAGGTGGCCTGGTGCCCAACGTGCTTCATCCTGCCAAGGACTGTGGTAGTGGATGCCTTTCTCCACTGGTTCTGGAGGGGGCCTGGTGCCAAGAGTACTTCATCCTGCCAAGGACTGAGGTAGTGGATGCCTTTCTCCACTGGTTCTGGAGGGGGCCTGGTGCCCCGAGTGCTTCATCCTGCCAAGGACAGAGGTAGCGGATGGGATACTCCACTGGTTTTGGAGGGGGCTTGGTGGCCTGAGTGCTTCATCCTGCCAAGGACACAGGTAGCGGATGGGATACTCCACTGGTTCTGGAGGGGGCTTGGTGCCCAGAGTGCTTCATCCTGCCAAGGACAGAGGTAGTGGATGCCTTTCTCCACTGGTTCTGGAGGGGGCCTGGTGCCCAGAGTGCTTCATCCTGCCAAGGACTGAGGTAGTGGATGGGATACTCCACTGGTCCTTGAGGGGGCTTTGTGCCCAGAGTGCTTCATCCTGCTAAGGACTGAGGTAATGGATGCCTTTCTCCACTGGTTCTGGAGGGGGCTTTGTGCCCAGAGTGCTTCATCCTGCCAAGGACAGAGGTAGTGGACGGGATACTCCACTGGTTCTGGAGGGGGCCTGGTGCCCAGAGTGCTTCATCCTGCCAAGGACAAAGGTAGTGGATGGGATACTCCACTGGTTCTGGAGGTGGCCTGATGCCCAGAGTGCTTCATTCTGCCAAGGACTGAGGTAGTGGATGGGACACTCCACTGGTTCTGGAGGGGGCCTGGTGCCCTGAGTGCTTCATCCTGCCAAGGACTGAGGTAGTGGATGGGATACTCCACTGGTTCTGGAGGGGGCTTTGTGCCCAGAGTGTTTCATCCTGCCAAGGACTGAGGTAGTGGATGGGAAACTCCACTGGCTCTGGAGGGGGCTTGGTGCCCAGAGTGCTTCATCTTGCCAAGAACAGAGGTAGTGGATGGGATACTCCACTGGTTCTGGAGGGGGCCTGGTACCCAGAGTGCTTCATCCTGCTCATGGCGGCCTCAGTAGCGTCGGAATCTTTGGCGCTCACTGGCCTGTGGTGCTGGTGGCGGCGGTGTCCTGGGCAGTGGTGCTGGTGGCGGCGCTGTCCTGGGCAGCGGGCCTGGTGGCGATCTTGTCCGCTGTGCAGATTTTCCCAGACTTGCCGGTTTTCTGTGCCCCTTCCCCACCTTGCATGGTGGCGCAGCTGTCTCCACACTCCCAACTGTACCCCTGGGAGCGGCTTTGGTGGCTGATTTCTTTCCTCTCTCCCGCCGGGCACTGGCCAACTTTTTGTGCTTTACAGGTGGGGGTCTGTCCGTGCTCTGGCTCCTTGCCACACTGGCTGCCCTGCTGCCTGGCACACTCCAGAAGCCGGTTACTACTGGCACCACTGGTCCCGCAGATGTTGTGGCTGAGGTGCTGGGTTGGGACCTGGAGAGGTGGGCACTAGGAGACTGAAGGGGTGGGGGAGGTGAGGGGAAGAGGTCAAGGTTGGACAGGAAAAGTTTTTTGGGAACAGTGGGACGGGTAGATGGAGGGGGTATGGGAGTGGAGGAAGAGGTAGTGGTTGTAGGAGGTGTACGTTTGGTGACTTTGGGTGAAGGTGCATGGGCTGGAGGCTGTCGTGAGGTGGATGGCTGTTGGGTGGGTGTGTGGCTGCGTTTGTGTACCTTGGGAGGTGTGCTCACAGACACACTGGTAGAGGACATAGGGGATGTGTGAATGGTAGTTGGGGTGGGGACTGCAAGTGAGCGGGGTGTGGTGGTGGGTGTGCTGGTGATGGACGTGGTGGTTGAGGATGTAGTGCTTGCAGGTGTGAGTGGAGACGAGGAGGAGGGGGACACAGTGGAGGCAGTGGAAGTTGGTGTGTCTGCATGTGTATGATGCTTGTGTGAGTGCCTGTGGGATGTGTGGTGCTTATGTTTGCCAGAGCTTCCCTTGTGTGTTGACGTGTGTGCATGCTGGTCTGATGGTGTGCTTGGGATAGGCTGATGTACAGGGGTTTGGGTCTGGGTGGAGGAAGTTGGAGGGGGGGGCTAGAGACAGGGACAATGGCTGCCATCAGTGCTGAAGCCAGAGTCTGAAAAGCTTGCTGATGGGCTGCCTGACCAGAATGAATGCCCTCCAGGTATGCATTGGTTTGTTGCAACTGCCTCTCTACTCCCTGGATGGCATTCAAAATGGTAGACTGCCCAACAGTGAGGGACCTGAGGAGGTCAATGGCCTCCTCACTGAGGGCAGCAGGGGTGACATGGGCAGGGGCTGAGGTGCCTGGGGCGAAGGCAATGCCCACCCTCCTGGGTGAGCGGGCACGGGACACACGCTGAGGGGCTGCTGGGAGGGTGGTGCTGGTAGTGGGGGTGGCGGCTGTACCTGTAGAGGAGGGGGGCACAGATGGGCCCGCCACAGCAAGGGAGCACCCATCAGAGGAGGAGTCCATATCACTAGTATCAGCTCCTGTCCCAGCCGTGGAACTCCCCTCGCCCTCCGTCCCACTGGTGAATTCAGACTCCGTTGTGTTGCCCTCCAGGGCCATGTGGGATGCAGCACCCTCCTGCTCCGGTGCCACTGCTCCTCCGCCTGATGATGCTAATGCACACAAGAAAAGGGAGACCACAAAAGGGGGGGGGGACAGAAGAAAGACATGTTGAGTGCATGCAATAACGCTACAGTTGGCGGACACTGCAGACACAGAAGCCCCCTGCACTATGCTGTGCACTTGGAGTTCCCTAATCAATCCCTGGGACATGGGTTACAAGGTTATGCCCAATTGCTGCACACATGGATGTCACAGGAGCCTGACTAGTTGTAGTTGGCACTGTACACAGGTGGGGTGAGGTGCCACAGGGCCTGCCTGAAGAAGGGGCCTTGCATACTGAACCCACAGCCCACCTCCCCCACCCAGACACCTACAATGCGTGCTGAATCAGCAGAATGAGAGTGTACTCACCCCCTTGTGGCTGCTGTGATGCCCTCATGCGCCATCCAACTCTGGGTTCTGAACATCAGGGGGGTCATGGTGCGACGGGCACCCCTCCCACGTTGGGAGGCCATCCGCAGCTGGGCCTCCGCCTTCTTCTTGCTCCAGCGGCGAATGCCCTCCCATCTTTTCCAGCAGTGGGTGCTCCGTCTGTGGTAGACCCCCAGGGTCTGGACTTTCTTGGCGTTGGCACACCAAATGTCCTTCTTCTGGTGGGCACTGACCTACAGGAATAGTACAGGGGAAAAGGAGAAGATATTACCGTCCGCACCGTCACAGTCATTGGCCCGCATCCCTACCCTTGCCATGACACACATGCACTCACCGTCATTTCATGCACGCCTCATTCTCACCCCCCCCATCTTTCATCCACGCCACTCCACACAGGCATTGCCCATACAGCATGCTCACATTGTACTTACCTGTTTGTCTGGAGGACCGTAGAGTAGAGTGTACTGGGGGAGGACCCCATCCACTAGTTTCTCCAACTCCTCCGTGCTGAAGGCAGGGGCCCTTTCCCCAGACACATGAGCCATTGTCTTTTCCAGACTGAGGTCACAGCAGCACTTGCAGTGTAGGTCCTCTCCTGTTGAAGATCAGGTATCAAGTGATTGAACTGAGAGAAAATGACGGTCACGCTCCCGGCGGTGCGTACCGTCACCGCCGGCGTACATCGTCATTGTCTCCTGGGACCCATTGGGTCCAATGTTAACCAATGCAGGATACCGCGGCGGTCTTCGACCGCCTACCGCGACGGTGTACAACGCCAGCGCAGTTACTTCATATCCCCTTGTCCCACTTTACAGGTCAGGCAGTTGCCATTTAATGGGCCCACATGGCGTTATTTTGGACTGCCTCACACATATCTAGGCCTTGTTTAAACATTAATACAGGCATATGTTGATTTGCTAATATTTTCCGATTAAGCTGTGTTTACGTACCTCAGAGTTGATTGACTCTCTGCTCGCTGTTCTCCTCCATAGGCACCGTCCGCTGGGGCATGTGAGGAGATGGCGGTATCCTCCGGTGTACAGACCGCTAGTGGACCTGTCCACAATGGAGGAGTGACATGTGATCATCACCTACAGACTTGATCGTATCACAATCCTGGAACTGTGTGCCCAGTTGGAGCCAGACCTGATGTCAGCTATCCTCCATCCCACAGGAATCCCCCTCAAGTGCAGGTGCTGTCAGTACTCCATTTCCTAGCAAGTGGGTCTTTTCAAACTACAGTGGCCATAGCATCAGGGATGTCCCAGCCTATGTTTTCCAACGTGTTGTCCAGAGTGTTGTCTGCCCTGCTGAAACACATGCACAGCTGCATCGTTTTCCCTCAGGTGGAGGATTTGCCTACAGTGAAAGGTGATTTCTATGCCCTGGGACATATCCCCAACATCATAGGTGCCATTGATGGGACACATGTGGCCTTGGTCCCCCCGCAGGAGTGAACAGGTGTACAGAAACCGGAAGAGTTACCATTCAATGAATGTGCAGATGGTGTGTTTGGCAGACCAGTACATTTCCCATGTGAATGCCATATTTCCTGGCTCAGTGCATGATGCTTATATTCTACAGAATAGCAGCATCCCTTATGTGATGGGGCAACTCCAGAGGCACCGTGTGTGGTTATTAGGTAAGGACAGGGACCAATACAGTGTGACTAGGTGTCTTGGTCTGGGGATGTCCCTATGAGTTAGTGTATGTCTCACAGTTGTCCCTCGACATTTTCAGGTGACTCTGGTTACCCCAACATGTCATGGCTACTGACCCCAGTGAGGAATCCCAGGACAAAGGCAGAGAAACGCTACAATGAGGCCCATGGGTGAACTAGGAGGGTTATAGAGCGTACCTTCGGCCTCCTGAAGGCCAGGTTCTGGTGCCTCCATATGACAGGTGGTTCCCTATTCTACTCACCAAAGAAGGAGTGCCAGATCATCGTGGCCTGCTGTATGCTTCACAACTTGGCTTTGCGACGACAGGTGCCTTTTCTGCAGGAGGATGGTCCAGATGGAGGTGTTGTGGCAGCTGTGGAGCCTTTGGACAGTGAAGACGAGGAAGCAGAAGAAGAGGACATAGAGAACAGGAACACAATGATCCTGCAATACTTCCAGTGAGACACAGGTAAGAAGACAACACTGCCTGCTACATCTGATTTAATTCTCATCTGTCTGTCATTTTCACCAAGTGTATGGTCACTGAGTTGTCACTTTCCCTTACGATTTCACAGATGTGGGTCCCACTGTGTGACATCTGCTTTGTTTCCTCATGGACTAGAGCTGTGTGACATAGGTATGTTGACATTACATTTGATATAGCATTTTGCCACTGTTATTGCTAATACACATTTTCAAAAGTCACAGACAGACTCCTGATTGTTTTGTGATTTAAGGGTGTTTATTTAAGTGCTCAATAGTGAAGGGGGTTGTAAAATGGTCAGGGGGTGATGGTGGAGAAATGTCCATGGCAGAGTCCAGTCTATTAGTCTCACAGGCGCATTGTCCAAAGGAGCATAGGAAGTAGAGCTAGGGCAGTTTAAGTATGAACAGGGTGACAAAGTGAGACAGAAGGATGACAATCAGGGTGGTCTCATTTCTTGGCGGGGGTCTTGGCATTGTTCTCTGTCTTTGTCCTGGATCTCAGGGACCGCTTTGCGGGGTGGTTCTCCATCTGCAGGGGGTGGGGTGCTGGTGTGGTGGTCCTGTGACGGTGCCTCCTGTCCACTAGCGCTGGCGGAGGTGGTGGGCAGTTCATCGTCCAGGCTAGTGTCAGGGACCTCTTGTTGTGCCACAGTGTCCCTCCTGGTGTTGACGAGTTCCTTCAGCACCCCTACAATGGTGCCCAGGGTGGAATTGATAGATTTGAGTTCCTCCCTGAACCCCAAATACTGTTCCTCCTGCAGCCGATGGGTCTCCTGAAACTTGGCCAGTACTGTTGCCATCGTCTCCTGGGAATGGTGGTAGGCTCCCATGATGTTGGAGAGGGCCTTGTGGAGATTGGGTTCCAAGGGCCTGTCCTCCCCCTGTAGCACAGCAGCCCTCCCAGTTCCCCTGTGTTCCTGGGCCTCTGTCCCCTGAACCGTGTGCCTACTACCACTGCCCCCAGGTCCCTGGTGTTGTTGGGGTGGTGGGTTAGCCTGGGTTCCCTGTAGTGGTGGACACACTGCTGATTGACGTGTCCTGGGGACAGAGGTATGGGCCCACTGGGTGGGTGCTGTGCTGGTGTTTCCAGAGGGGGAAGCTCTGTAGTGGCCTGTGCCAGTGTGCAGGGAACCGACTGTCCTGAGGTCCCAGATGGGCCGGGCTGGTCATCTTGATCCAGTTGAACAGAGCTGCTGTCATCACTGTGGGCCTCTTCTGTGGGTGGAGTGGACATATCTGGACCCTCCTGTCCGCTGACGTTGGGTAGGGGTCCTGTAGGGGTGTAAAGGCATGATTATTGCATCTGTGTGTGCCATGGTGTGCAATGGGTGGATGACCGTGTACCCCAGTGCTTGCATTCCTGTGTAGGACCTTGTGTGATAATGGTTTAGGGGGGTGTATGGGTATGTGCGGCGGCCATGCTTTGGTGATGGGTGTCCATGCTTTGGTGTTACATGCAGGGCTTGGGTTTGGGATGTGTGGTTTGTGATATTGGGACATACATGAGGAGTTGGAGTGATGGGGGTGAGGGAGAAGGTGGGGGTATGTGATAGCATGCAGGTAGGGTGAGGGATGAAGTAGTTAAAGTTTTGACTTACCAGAGTCCATTCCTCCAGCTACTCCCGCGAGGCCCTCAGGATGCAGTATAGCCAAGACCTGCTCCTCCCATGTAGTGAGTTCTGGGGGAGGAGGTGGGGGTCTCACGCCAGTCCTCTGAGCCGCAAGGTGGTGTCTTGAGACCACGGAACGCACTTTCCCCCGTAGGTCATTCCACCTCTTCCTGATGTCATCCCTAGTTCTTAGGTGGTGTCCCACTGCGTTGACCCTGTCCACGTTTCTTCACAATAGCTCCATCTTCCTAGCTATGGTGGTGTGCTGCACCTGTGATCCAAATAGCTGTGGCTCTACCCGGATGATTTCCTCCACCATGACGCTGAGCTCCTCCTCAGAGAACCTGGGGTGTCTTTGCGGGGCCATGGGGTGGTGTGGGTGATGTGTGGGGTGGTGTGTGTTGTGATGTGTGGGGTGATATTTAGAGGTGTGTTGTGTGAGGTGCTTGGATGTTGTGTGAGTGATGGTGTTGAGTGCCTGTGGATGCTAGTTTGTAGATGCTGGTGTCTCTCTCTGGCCTTCTGTCGCTATTGTGGTTGTAAGGGTTTGTGGGTGATGTGGGTGTGTGTTTTATACTGTATTGGGTGTGTGGGAGTGGTGTGTGTATGTGTATCAGGTGTGTGTATTTGTAATTGTCCTATGTGGTAGTGTTTTGTAAGTGTGTGTGTATTTTGAGCGCGCGGTGTGTACCGCCAATGGAATACCGCGGTTGAAAGACCGCCGCTTGGATTCGTGGGTCGTGATTGTGTGGGCGTATTCCTGCTGGCGTGACGGTGGAGGTTTTGTTATCGCCAGTTTATCACTAACCTTTGGTGTGGCGGACTTGTGTTGGTGACTGGATTTTGGCGGATTCTGAGCTGTGGGTCACGATGACCGTGGCAGAATTCCGCGGCGGTGTGTTGGTGGTCTTCTGCATGGTGGTAAGCGGCTTTTACCGCCAATGTTGTAATGACCCCCAATGTCCTTACACTGCTCACTTTTCCAGGCTCTGCTTTTTCCTTTTTGTTTAAGCACTCTACAAGAGGACATATGTTTTCCAGCTGTCTCCCTAGTGTGCTGCTCTTCCACTCTTCTTCCTGCATTCACTCACCCATGTGCTTTTCCCGAGTTTCCTTCCATGCTGTGCCTGCCCTTGTGTTTTCTCCCCTGCCCTGTTATGTTTTTTTTTTTTTAAAGGATCTGTTTTCCACAATGGTTGAAGGTTCCAAAATATCTAGAAAACTGAGTTTGAAGAAACTGCAATCATTTTGACAGAGTGCTCCAGACTTTTGTTGCCTTCTAGATAGTCCAAGAACCAAAAGAGCAGTAGTGCTCTACAAAAGAACCCAAAGGTAGAGCCTAAACCATAAAAATGGGCACACAACAGAACTTTAGTTAATAACACTTCAGAATTGCTTATTAAGACCACAGACTTGCATCTGGATGATGGCAATTCTTTGCTCCATGGTGCCCAGACTCTACACAGACACCTGTGGTGATGACATGGAAATGAATGTAGATTGTGACATCAGAATAGAATGTGGGGTGCAAGCTGGTAGACTGAGAGGGACAACACAAAGGTTTGCTGGTGATGTTCTCCTATATCTACAAATAAAGTCATTAAAACTTGAAAGTGCACTGACTTCATCATTATGCTAGCGACAAGGATGAAATCCAAACCCATGCAAACATCAAGAAATATTGTATCTAAAGTGTATATGTGTTATATATATATCATTATACATACCAGATACAATATTTTCTTGAATGTACTATGATTATTTGAATGTAATATATAGAAATATGAATTGTATTATATGTGTGCTTTGTTGAAACAAATCATGATGATATAAGGAGCAGATGTGTGATGATGGCATGGAAAGGAATGTAGAGTGTGTTGACGCAGATATGCTAATTAGAAATTATTAATAAATGCTTATATGTTATAAAGGTTTATAGAGAAATTAGTTCTAGAGAAAATAATGTGCACATCTGAAAATGTGCCCACGGAGAATGGTAGCCACTTATACGAAAGTTGTATTAAAATGATTAAAAATGCTTAAAATAATGAAAATGTGTAATAATAATGCAGTAATGTGCCATAATGAGATGTATAACCTATGTTTTGCATTATATCGTAGAGTTAACTTAGCCGAAGTTGTGGCCTAGTTTTCCAGGCCTCATACAGAAGATGAATTTCTAGCGCACTGCAGAGAAGCTGGTGCGTTGAACTGTTCCTGAACTGCATACGTTAATAAAATCTGCTTAGCTAGAATTTTCTGCAATGTACGGACGGACAGGAGACGATGGAATCAAATTGCTACAATTATGTGTAGAGTAGACGAGATGTACTTTCCCAGGACTCAAACAATAGAGACACTGACTGAAGAGGAAGATGCAACATTTTCGATACCTGAAGAGCCAGATGATGAGGACATTGTACAGGGAACCAATCAATGAACCGAGAAGAACATTATACTAGAACTCATAGATTTGTAGAATTAAATGTATTGGGTAGCGTCACATATGATGATTAATTGACCAATTAGGAATTAGGGGGATGGACTGAAAAACTCCAAAAAAAAAGTCATGACAAAGGGCTAAAAACTTCAGATGCAAGATGTTAATGCTGATGACGTCAAGAGACGCGGTTTGAGCTTCTGTCATTGGGGTCATGCTCTTGAGAGCCTGATACGTTGCTGATCGATTGATGACCTGAAGATGAAGATTGACTTTGTTACTGATCCATTCTGTGGATAGGTAGCTATCACAATGTGACTGATTACCTTTTTTTTTTTTGTTGTCCTCATACATCCCAGCCGCCAGGTCTTCCTTCGGTCTAATACCAAACCATGCTCCTTGACCCGGGGAGGAACAAAAGGCCTGCTTCTTTCTCTCTCACCAAACCTCCTCACAATGTGAGAGACCGCAGGGAGGGAATAATCATCGGACAAAATTCTATGCATTCACCAACAGTGCATCCAACCAGGCTTTAAAAGGTAGCCAGAATTTATTTGCCCTGCTGATACCCATTACCGTATCCATTTTAAATACATATTTCACTTGATCCAACCATTCTTTATAAGAGGGAATAATACTACCCACCCATTTCCTACAGATTTCTCTTCCAGCTAATGAAACTGCATAAAATAACCACTTCTGCATATCTGCCCTTAAATTTATTAACTGCTCCGATCTGCCAAACATGACTAATAGTGGGGTAATCTCGATCTCAACCTCCAACACTTCCGAAATCGTATGTCTCACTGCATCCCCAAAAAATTGAATCGTCAAACACTCGAAAAACATATGAACGTCCGACGCTTTTTCCATCCCACACTTTCCACATTTAACCACCTCACCTTTCGCCATCTTAGACAGTCTGCATGGAGAAAAAAAAGCTCTATGTAGTGTAAATATATGATTTCGTCTAAACAGAGCAGGTTTCACCACTTGATATAGCGTGCGCATCGACACCTCCCAAGCCTCCCCAGCTGTAACTCTGAAAAAACATCACCCCAAAGTTCTTTAGGCAGATTAAATTCACCATCCCCAGCCTCTAGCAACTCCCAATGCCACAATGCCACGACTTTTTTTGGGAGGGGATCTACCAAGATTTTATCCTTTATCTGGGACTGCCAACCACACATCTTATTATCCTTAGCTATCCACCCTTTCAATTGGAGATATTTTAACCTCGACAAAGCCCCACCTGTCTTCTGTGACATTTCCTCCCAAGACAGCAAGTCTCCTTCCTTTACTGACTCTCCCCAGTGTTTAAACCTGCCTTTTTAATTGGGGTGGCCAAAACATCCTTCAAACACTCTGGGGTACCTGGTGAGTCCCAAATAGGTGACCATTTGCTATAGTAAACAATCCCCACCAGGGACCTGACACTGAACCATAATTGGGCAGCATCCCTCAGAAGTTTCAGCTTAATTTTTTTAAAGAATTTATGATCCCCAAATTTGAACAAATAATAATTCAATCCCTCCTTTACTTGTGATAACATAGCCTTAAACATACAACCGGAGTCTGTCGTACCTAGAGCAGAGCCAAAAATCCTAAAATTCTTAAGTTGAAACTCCCAACCATACACTAACAAATCTGGTAGTTCTAATCCACCTTTTTCCCTCTTCCTCCGCAACTTTTTCCAGAAAATCCTCACTCCCTTCTGTGCCCAGATAAATGAATTTATCTGTTGCTGGAATTTGCCAATCAAAACTTTATCAAATAGCAAAGGAACTGTGTTGTATAAGAAAGTAACTTTAGGTAAAATTATCATTTTAACTAAATTAATTCTACACAGAATTGATAAAGGTAAATACATCCAATTTTTCATAAGCTTACAACACTCCCTCATTAACAAACTAAAATTCACCTCTGCTATTTGCTCAATATCTTGGAGTATCTTAATACCAAGATACCTCAATTCTTTTTTACTCATCCAATTCCACTTACTACGATTCCATGCCATTATTACTGTCTTATCGGCATTTATCTGATAACCCGATACCTTACCAAAATTGTTACTTATATCCAAAAGAGCTGGTAAAGCTGCGTGTAAATCTGATGAACAAACTAACAGATCATCTGCATAGAGGGAGGCTTTTTTCTCCCACTCCCCGTATACAAACAGAGGGATTTTCTGCTCTAGTCTAATCCTTCTAGCAAGAGGTTCAATATATAAGTTAAACAATAGTGGCGAGAGTGGGCATCCCTGTCTCGTGCCCCTTAACATTTGGATCGGAGGAGTCAAACTTCCATTTACCAGAACCCTAGCCGCAGGTTTCGAATAGATTAAATGCATCACCCGACAGAATTTATCCCCAAAACCGTATTCTTTTAAAATATTGAAAAGAAAAACCCAATTCACCCTGTCAAATGCCTTTGCAGTATCTAGCATTATTGCCGCTAAAGGGAGACTAACTGAGGTGGCAATGTCAATTGTCCCTATTAAACTCCCTGTCAATTCGTGTAAATGCCTCCCCTTCATGAATCCTTTCTGGTCCTTATGTATGAGACCACCCACCACTTTGTTTAATCTCTCTGTCAGCACCTTAACAAAGACTTTATAATCAGTATTCAATAAAGAGATTGGTCTGTATGACTCACACCTGACTGGACTTTTGCCTGGCTTCAAAACCACTGTGATTATAGCGCTATTCCATGATTCTGGTAGTGCCTCCCCCTTATCATATATCTCCTCGAACAAAACCAACATTATCGGGACAATAGCATCCCCCAAAATTTTATATAATTCAACTGGAATACCATCAGGGCCCACAGCTTTCCCTCCCTTGCACGACATAATTGCTGACTTAATCTCTTCCATCCTAAATTTATGATCCATCATTTCCTTCTCTATATCTGAACCAACCAACTTTCAACCTCTTCACCTTTTACCACAGTATCCTCATTGTATAGATCAGTAAAAAAAAGATTGAAAAACCTCCCTAACATCATGGGAACTGAACTGTCTCTAACCCTTTTGATCAGAGATCTCTCGGATTTCAATTCTTGTCCTATCTGTCTTAACTTTCCAGGCCAACAATTTGCTGGGGTTCTCTCCATATTCAAAATGAGCCAACTTACTGACATCCCATCGTTTTTTTAACCTGGACTGTAACAACGCCTCTAATTGCAATTTCAAACGAGACCTCCTAACCCCTAACTGCTGTAAGGATTCAAAACCACCCATCTGTACGCGATCACACTCATTCAATTTCTTTTCCAACACCTTCATTTTCAATCTATACTTCTTATCCCTTAGAACAGTGAAACTCGTGATTTTGCCTCTTAGAAAGGCTTTAAACGTATCCCAAACCATGCTTATTGAAGCGGAACCTATGTTAAACGTGAAAAATTCCTCTGTCTCTATAAACAATTGCGACTTCACCTCATCCTCCAATAATAATGCTCGATCTAATGTCCATCTTCTCATCTCTCTTTTGGTGCTAAGATTGAGTGTTATAACAACAGCAGAATGATCTGACAAATGTGCGGCCTTATATTCTAAATTATCCACCATATCTTCCAATCCCTGATCTAACAAAAAATAATCTATTCTAGATGCATGTCCATACTTCTTATTCTTAAAGGAAAAGATCCGTTGTGCACCAGCTCTTACTCTCCAAATATCCTGCGAGCCCAATTCTCTCATGCTGGATTTTTAAAAAATCGGAGATTTTAACATGACTGTGGACCTAGCACTTTGTGACCTGTCTAAGTCATTATCCAACCGAACATTAAAATCCCCCCCCATAACTATCGGGTCAGGAAAATCTAGAAGATGCAGACATTCCTTTCATTGGTTCTACGTCATCAGAGTTTGGACCATAAAAACCAACCACCGTTAATACTACATCTTGAATCTGAAGTCTAATTATAACCCAGCGACCCTTGCTATCCACAACAGTTTTTAACACAACCGCATTAAGTTTGTGTTGAATGATTATGGCCACCCCCCTAATATTCGTGATATTCTCTGTAAAAACCACCTGTTTGACCCACCGCTGAGAGTTAAACAACTTAGAACATTCAGGCCCCGTGACTGATTAACTTTTGTGCCTTTTCTTCCAGGTACAACTGCTCTGTTTTATAGTTTTTCTTCTAGCTAGATGTTTTCCAAATTCACATTTTTCTAAATTGTTTTTGCATGAAGTCCCAACATGCTGATGTTAATCTGGGTTAGGTAGGGTTTTTTGGGTGACGTTGACAGTGACAAATAATTGACGAACTGATTGCTGAACTTTGCTATTAATGTCGATATATATATATCTTTATTGGTTTATGCTGAAGCACTAGAGCACATGTTTTCTCAAGTTCTGATTAGACTGTGTTATTGGTGATCGCTAATAAAATAATTCTGTGCTGATTGAATAAAGTACCGAGTTAACCTTATCCACTAGAATTGTAACTGATAGGGAAATAAAAATTGTTAAAACGTATATATAGAGTTGTGGTTATTCATGAAATGTTGATATAATTGTCAAATAATAATTGATTCTCTTAGTGGTTATTGATTGGTTATATTGAATATTGATAACATTGGTCACTACATGACTAGGATACTCAATGCGATCCAAAAGGTTAAACGGCCTATACGCATCACCTTAAGTTTACTTACTAAGGACCAGGTGCGCTTGCAAGTGTGGCATTGGAGTAGAATGCAGGTAGAAAGAAGCTGGGAGGCTGGGGGCTGAAAAGAAGACAAGAACATTTGCTGGAGATGTTTTCCTATATCTACAAATAAAGACACTAAGGGGGTCATTCAGACCTTGGCGGACGGCGGAGGCCGTCCGCCAAGGTACCGCCAACAAATGACCGCACCGCGGTCAAAAGACCGCGGCGGCCATTCAAACATTTCCGCTGGGCCTGCGGGCGCTCTCCAAAAGAGCGCCCGCCGGCCCAGCGGAAATGCCCCTGCAACGAGGACGCCGGCTCAGAATTGAGCCGGCGTAGTTGCAGGGGTGCGACGGGTGCAGTTGCACCCGTCACGTATTTCAGTGTCTGCAAAGCAGACACTGAAATACTTTGTGGGGCCCTCTTACGGGGGCCCCTGCAGTGCCCATGCCATTGGCATGGGCACTGCAGGGGCCCCCAGGGGCCCCGCGGCACCCCCTACCGCCATCCTGTTCATGGTGGGTTTCCCGCCATGAACAGGATGGCGGTAGGGGGTGTCTGAATCCCCATGGCGGCGGAGCGCGCTCCGCCGCCATGGAGGATTCAATGGGGCAGCGGTAAACCGGCGGGAGACCGCCGGTTTACCCTTTCTGACCGCGGCTGAACCGCCGCGGTCAGAATGCCCTTGGGAGCACCGCCAGCCTGTTGGCGGTGCTCCCGTGGTCGGTGACCCTGGCGGTCACCGGCCGCCAGGGTCAGAATGACCCCCTAAAGCTTGAAGGTGCACTGACTTCATGAATACAACACCCTCTAAGAGCATTCAAAAGGCAGCAGCACATCTCATCCAGGGCCTAAAGAAATATGACCATATCTCCCCCATGCTGATGAAACTTCATTGGCTTTCCCTGCCGGTACTCACCATCTTCAAAACCAGCTTCATTTACAAAGTCACCATGACCAGCACCCCCACTAATCCCGCAGACAAGTTCTACATCTCTGGTGGCTTTCAGCACACATTTGCAGCCCGGTCATCATCAGATTGCAGAATAAAATGTGTTAAAAAGAGAAAAAAACAAGGTGGAAGACCTTTTCAATCTATGCACTAAGAATCTAGAAAAATATACCTGTATCTATATGGACCACCCCAACGCTGCTCCAATTCAGCACAGAGTTGAAGATACACTTTATTTAAGAACACAATATCACAATACATTAACATTCCACAAACCAGCCATCACTCCTACTAGACATTGACTTTATGCTTGTCTTTAACCGTGTACATCATATAGGCCCATATGTACCAAAGCATTTTCCCATTGACACAGAATGGGTAAAACCCTTTGATACATCTGGCCCATAGGCTCATGCTATAAAAATACTGCACACGTACATACATACATACAAAGAATGGTGGTCAGTGAGACTAGAAGGCAACCGGTGTAAGGAATCTGGTTTAGCACAAATAGCTGACCAAGCATAGGGCTAACAGGGGGGAATGGGCACAGTGGAGAATAGCATAATAGCCACTGAAGAGATTGGGAGATCTAGACCATCAACTGACAGATTCACTAGCACACTCACTTTTTTGTTACTGGTACACTTCCATGGCATTATGGGTAGAGACAGTATTTAATACCACTGCAATATGTTGTGAGTTGTTATGATTCTTCTCTTCATGACAGTTCACATCCGTTATCTGTCCCTCATATTTCTTGTTTTCCTCCCTCTTGGTTGTTGGCATTAGATCTCTTTTTAGGCCTTCTTTCCTTAAATCGTATGATTCTGTTTAGGCCTTCTTTCCTTAAATCATACTTTGTTGTGCATAAGATCTTCAGGTATCTATCTCTATGATAGGTCTCAGTTTCTGACCTACCAGTTGTGGTGGCATCCCGGGGCTCCATTCTCTGCTCGCTCACTTACTGTGACACAAACAATCTCACATCACCTCAATATCTTTTGAGTTCACTCTGCATAGTACTATAATACTAATGCGTAGAACTCTGTTTCTCTGGCAGACAGTTCAAAGGCTTTCCTTTCCTCAAGTTTTGAGGTTATGGTTATTCTGTGCTGTCCCTCACCTGTGACAAATTTATTCCAAGAGTGAAATCCAGTTCAAGCTGCCTCTCTCACCTAGTCCTTATTTTGTCTTGATTCTTACTGCAGGTTGGGAACCACCAAGATTACTTTATTATTTTCTTATTTATATTTGTATGCAAATGGAATAAAATGTGTCATCACTTGTGACTGTGTTTGATGAATGCTTGTTTCTGTATTATTTGTGTATTGTTTTGTGTTTCAAATGATCAACGATGTTTAGGCCGGGGTCCCTGGCTTCCAGTTATGACTCAGTAGAGGGTCCCTGGATTCCAATAATGAGTCAGTGGGGGTTCCAGGGTTCCAGTCTTGATAAAGTGGGGGTCCACAGAAGTCAAAGGTTTGGGAATCACTCTACTACTCTGTCTCACACTATACCTCTATCAATCTCTCCTCTATCTCCACTCTCTGACTCATCCCAGACTCCATTCTACTACTATGATCTCCAAATTAACCCTTCCTAGACTCTTCCTTCCTCTATCTTTCCTCGCTCACCCCAAACCTCAGTTTACTACTATGATCTCCCAAATAACCCTACTAAATTCTCCCTCACGTCTCTCCTACTCATCCCAAACCTTGTCTCACTATGATCTCCCAATTAACACTTTCTGGATTCTTCCCAGTCCTATTCCTCCACTATTCTTTTTAATCCAACTAACAAACTAACATGTCCAACGCTCAAATTAACACATATTTCCCTATACTTATACTATACTCTTAATACCCTATACTAAGCCATCACTAACCATTCTGGGTTCCGGAGTAGCGTGCTACTTGCTGAAAAGTGCTTCAACCCCTTGTCAGGGCTAGTAAGTACTTTATAAATAGAATTACAATAAAAAAAAATCACAACCGTTGTCTCACTTTTGGATGATTCATCAGTCGATGATTCACTTACCTATTCACTTGATTCACTCACCTCTGGTTCTTGAATCTGAACTTGAGCCTCATTCTAAGAAGTTGCCACAATTAATAAATAATCCATAAATGCATTCTCTGCTTCAAAATCACTATGGGCCAGATGTATCATCAAGGCCATTTGCGATTCGGAAATAGCAATTTTTAAGAAATTGCTATTTCCGACTCTCAAAGTGCCATGTATCACATTTGCGAATCGGTAATAGCGATTTCTTAAAAATCGCAAATGCTATAACCGATTCCCAAATTGCGATACCGGCCCCATTCTCACCTATGGGCCTGTTGGCCCATATCTGCAAATTTTTTGCATTTCCAAAATTGCGTTTTCTGAGCCAGAAATCGCAATTTTGGAAATGCAAAACCCCAGGCTGTGGGGGCCTAAGGCCCCCTCTGCTGCACCCCAAATGTTTTTGGGGGGACATGTAAGGTGTACACATGCCAAAAGGGCATGTGTGCTTTACATGTACAATTTAAAAATGCATTTTAAATACATTTGTAAATTTTGCACATGGTTACCTCCAAGTTCAACTTGGTGGTAATTAGCGATTCCTAAATGCCAAAATCGCATTTAGGAATTGCTTCATACATGTGCTAAGGAATCGCAAATAAGGACTCCTTATTTGGGATTTCTAATTTAGAGAGTCGCAATTTGCGACTCTCTAAACAGGGTCGCAATATTAAGGAATCGCTATTTTAGCGATTCCTTAAAATTGCGTTCAGAATGTATTTCAAACAATCTGAAATGGCATTTTTCATTAGCAAACGGGCATTTGCACCGTTTGCGAATGCAAAATGCTTTCATACATCTGGCCCTATTTCTCTAGTCTTTATTTCTATTCATATTCACTTTTGATTTGTTTTTTTATGTGGGTCACTAACAATTACGGGAAATGCCCCCACAATTTCTCACACTTCCACACATCACACCTTTTTTTTTTTCTAGCAAATGCAGTCTTGCACTTATCCCATTATGAACCGCCTCACCAAACTGATTTTCCAACATTCTGTTGTGTGCTTTCTCATTAGATACATAAACCCATTTATTCAGTGCTTCATACTGCACATGATTCAGGTGTGGTTTAATTTCAAACAAAACACGCCCTAACTAATCATGTTTGTTCACTTCAAACTTACCATTTTCAGGAAAGGGCAGCTTTCTATCATTTATGGTAGCTTTCTGCCATCCTTTAAGCCACAGACAAGTATGCATTCCATGATTCAAAGGCATTTTGGCCCATATTTATACTTTTTAGCGCAAAACTGCGCCAATGCAGTTTTGCGTCAAAAAAATTAGCGCCGGCTAACGCCATTCTGAAACGCCATGGGGGCGCCGTATTTATTGAATGACGTTAGCCGGCGTTAGCCGCCGGCGCCGTCTGGTGTGCGTTAAAAAAAACAACGTACACCAGGCAGCGCTGGCGTAGGGGGATATGGAGCTTGGGCGTCAAGAAATGGGGCAAGTCAGGTTGAGGCAATTTTTTCGCCTCAACCCAATTTGCGCCATTTTTTTTCACTCCCAACCCCCATTGAAATGACTCCTGTCTTAGCAAAGACAGGAGTCATGCCCCCTTTCCCAATGGCCATGCCCAGGGGACTTCTGGCCTCTGGGCATGGTCATTGGGCATAGTGGCATGTAGGGGGGCACAAATCAGGCCCCCCTATGCCACAAAAAAAAAAAAAAAAAAAAACACTTACCTGAACTTACCTTAATGTCCCTGGGATGGGTCCCTCCAGCCTTGGGTGTCCTCCTGGGGTGGGCATGGGTGACAGGGGGTTTCCCTGGGGGCATGGGGGGCACCTCTGGGCTCCTTCAGAGCCCACAGGTCCCTTAACGCCTGCCTTTTGCAGGCGCTAAAAAAGGCGCAAAAGCGGCCGTATGTCATTTTTTTTGACCCGCCCACTCCTGGGCGTGATTTTTGCCCGGGAGTATAAATCCGACGCACATGCCTCGGAGTCGATTTTTTAGACGGGAACGCCTACCTTGCATATAATTAACGGAAAGTAGGTGTCCACGCTAAAAAATGACGCTAACTCCATGGACTTTGGCGCTAGATGCATCTAACGCCAAAGTATAAATATGGAGTTAGTTTTGCGTCGAAATTGCGTCAAAAAAAACGACGCAATTTCGGCGCAAACGGAGTATAAATATGCCCCTTTATGTGCAGCACTTCCAACAAGGAATTCTTAGATTTTGCTAAAATTGCACTCATTTTAGATTCAAACACCTCACAATATACACACATAATTAGTTACTCTACAGTGTCTCAAACACATTATTCAATAAATCCCAAAACTAAAATAAACAATAATCCTGTTTTGTTCACCACAGGTCACAGGATCACTTGCACCTCGAGCTGGGCTTCTGACCAGCAGTAATCTAACCTGGAGGCAGTGTATTTTATCCTTGCACAGAAAATAAACACCACTATTCCGAATTAGCACTCGTTCACAACTTGACTATTAAGTATATCATACCTTCAATTAATTTTTAAGTCTGCAGTCTACCTTTAAATCTTCCACAGGCATTTCTATCTAACCTAAATCCAAAAATATTCACATAAAATACACAACTTCAAGATCAATAAAACATCAACAATATTTATTGCAGCTTCATCAAGAGATCATAACATATCTCGTATGACACAATACCCTAAGCACAATAGGGACACACTTACCAAAACACAACACTAGCTGATGTTCTTTATAACTATTGGATGCTATTACTTTGCCCTAAATACCAGATCTACAGAAACCCTCAAATTCCCTATTTTGGAAGAAATAATTAGGAATAATATCCCCTCCCTCCCCAGAGGCCGTACCCCAGGAACAAAGGGGCTACCACTGAATTCCATGCTCATTTGAGGCAAGTCTTATCCCCAGACTCCACCTAGCCTTTTTACACGGCCAGAGACTTAGGGACCCTTCTAATCTCTATGGGTGAATCTCTTGTTGTCCCCATACTGACTGAAACCTGGACCTCACACTTTGTATCATAATGGCCAAACTCCCTCTTCTCTACAGACTATAAAAGAAAATGCTGGAACGCCTGATACCACTCCTGACGGCTTTGATCCAACCAGGCCAGAATGGGTTTATCCCTAGATGAAATACCCCTCTTAACATAAGACTTCTCAATCAAGGAGATGTGACCGAAAGATAGCTCAGTCAGCATGCCTTTCCTTCGATCTGGAATAGGTGTTTGACTCATTAAAGTTGGACTACGTGCTCCTGGCTCTTTCTAGCTTTCAATTTCGCCTGTGGCTCCTGGGCTGTCTATCACTACTTGTTATCAATCCCCCAGCAAGAATGAAGGCTCTGCAACATATATCAGGGCCCTTTGGAGTAGCCGGGGCACCCTCTAGGGGTGTCCCATGTCGCCTCTGCCATTTGCTCTGGCCCTTGGCCACTTATGGCCAGGATGTGGGAGTGGGGCCTGGAATGGGTATACATTTGGGGTATCAAACTCTCATCACTTCTTCATACGCAGACAATATGATTCTGTTTCTCTGAGGTGTGTATCATAACTTATGTAGAGGACTTTACTAGACATTCTGGGCTTAAAGTCAGTTATAACAAATGCCTTATTTTCCCCTTCAGGATAAATCTCACAGAATGAGGCATGGGTATTGGTGCCCCCTCATGGCACCCATGCATTTTTAATTATTTAGTGTCAGAACCCTGTTCGGAAGGCCAAAGGACAACCATGGGTGACAGGGGTCAATCTTGGGGGTCTAGATGTCTTGGTGCCAAACCTACTATGGACCTGAGCAACTCCTACAGGTACTCCTTCAGCATTTGAGTCACAGTATTAGCATTATCTGAGCAGTCTAAGGCTCCCTCAGGGGAAGAGGTTAATTACAGGGGGTGAACAAAGGCTCACAACTCAAAATATGTACAGCAGTAACAAATTATTGTCCAGCCAAATACTCATGTTTATGATAAAAGAAGTATTTTATTTTACAACTACCAACACAAAGGGCACTATGACGTTCACAACCAACTTCCACAGTCCCCTTGAGGTCAGGGCACTAGTGTTTCTTTGGCAGTTTCCCAAGTACCACTACCTCCCCACTCTAGCAATAGTGGTTTTACCCACTCACTATAAGCAACATCCAGTGTTAGACCCACTATTAGTCCAAGTCCAAGAGTTCCACTCCAACTCTGTCTTAAACTGTTCCAGTGCCAAATGCTATCTAACAAGCAGGTTGTCCTGGAGTCAACTGATCTAAAGCCATTGTTACCACACCTGTAGGATCAGAGCAACAGGAGTTCTTGAGCATGCCCCCTTCGCCTGCTCTGGAGTGGCAGCGGCTGGTTCAGGTGAGATCAATGCACCAGGCCCAAGTCGGCTGCACTTATCCTTCATCAAGTTCCTCACACACGGCTGTGCAGTCACAGTTACAGGACGCTCTTTGTGGGTCTTTCAAACTGGGTAAGTTCTTTGGTCTATCCCATGGCATGTGGGGGTGGGTAGTATGTAGCTCTTGGTGCTGATCCTCTGTCACTGTGTAGATCTGAAGGGGGTCCTGACAGCAGCATCTATGCTCTGGTGATGTTCCTGGCCTTGTCTCACTTCTTGCTTGGTGCTGGTGACCCTCTCTGGCATACAGAGTCACTGTCTCTCCACCGCACATGGGCTCTGACCCGAGCAACACAGCAGATTCTTTCACTGTGGCCCCTCCTGAAATACAGAGTCTTTGGCTCACCACTGCACACTGCCATGGTACGCTCAGCATGACAACCTGTCCATAGCAGCTCATCTTGGCACATGTGGTTGCAGATTCCTCACTCTTTTTGCATTTATTGCCCCAAGTGGGAAGGGCATGCCCAGAAGTGGGTCCCTTGCTCCCCATGCCACTGGAGTCAAGCTAGCCTGTCTTATGAAGAATGATACCCTGAAACCTGTCCTAGGATGCTTGTTTCCAGTCCAGGGAGGACCTGTCTTGGCAGTTCGGGCAGGACTGTTCCCCTTTGGGAACAGGGTCAAGACTGATTTGGATATGGCTGGGTCCAACCTGGAATGGCATGGGTGGCAAAAAAATGATGGATTTAGGCCCAGATCTCTGTACTGGGGGTGAATGTTTGACATTGTTCAACATTCCGTCCATCACTTGTTCTTTTTGCATTTGTTGCCCAAGTGGGAAGGGTATGCCCAGACGTGGGTCCCTTGCTCCCCATGCCACTGGAGTCAAGCTAGCCTGGCTGATGAAGGGTGATACCCTGAAACCGGTCCTAGGATTCTTGTTTCCAGTCCAAGGAGGATCTGGCTTGGCAGTTCGGGCTGGACTGTTCCCCTTTGGGAACAGGGTCAAGACTGATTTGCATATGGCTGGGTCCAAACTGGAATGGCATGGGTGGCAAAAAAAGCAATGGATTAAGGCACAGATCTCCGTACTGGGGGTGAATGTTTGACATTGTTCAGCATTCCGTCCATCACTTGTTCTTTTTGCAGGTTCCTCATTGTACACAGGTGATGACCTGTCTGGCACAGCAATGATTATGCCTCACTTCACAGTGGCCCTCTTTTAGCATACTAGGAGCATTGACCTTTTAATGCAGACAGGCAAGGACCCAACAAGTTCAGCAGCCATCTCTTCACACCTCACTTCAGTGCTCTTCTCTTCCTCACATGGCACACTGGTCTTAGCAATCAGGCATGTGCTGTTGTTCCGGGGAAGGTGGTCTTGGATTCCCTGGATGATGCCCCTTACCCAGCTGGGACACTAGCAGGCCTTGGCCCCCATCCTGGTCACAGGCAAAAATCTTGCAGAGCTTCTCCTCCTCACACCGCCCGACTGGCTGATTGACAGCTGACAGTTTTTGGAGTCTCAAGCTCCCCTTCTTAAAGTCCATTTTGAGACACCATATGTGATTTAGAGTCAAAGTCTTTGAAGTTTATGATGAGGATCTGCCTCATTTAGAATTTCTCTCTCCTCTTCCCTCTCTTCATCCGGAAAGAAGTCAGTCGCAGCAGGAATGATTACAAAGCTGATAGCCTCAAACACAAGCCATGGAAGCCTCAGGGATACGTGTATCAAAATGTTAGGCCAGGGCCTCAGCCCTAGTCTTTCTGGTTCTCTTATCAGCCCTTCTCCTTACTGAGATGTGCTCAGACTCCTTCCTCATGATCCTTCTCTGAATCAATGAGCACCTTTTAAAGTTTACTGGGAAAGCCTGGCTCTCCCTCTCTTCAGTGTGTCCCACCCAGTTTTCAGAATGCAGCGATAGACAAATCAGTCTGAAAGGATTCTTATACACACATAGCAGCAGAACTTTAAATGAGTGAGCCTATAGGCCGCACTCCAGTGACACAGGTAAAAAGGACCTGTTCACTCCTACTGATCACTATATGATATGCTGCACCACCGTGCTCATGCTACGTAATTCCTGATAAAGTCAGCAGTTCTTGACCATCATGAGGGCAGCATTTGGGAACCCCTCCCGGTCGATCAAGACTGCAATCCATGAGACAGGCCTACTTCACAAGGTACACACATGATCCATGTTTACCTATGACAACAAAAGGAATTCAGGGGTGAATGTCCATTACCATGTGGAGGACTTTTCTATCCCTTTTCTATCCCTACATTTAGGCATTGCAATATACCATAAAAAGGCTGAATAACTTGAGGGTAACCTGCGCAAGGCAGTTAGATCACTGCACCGTCAACTCTCTTTTTGAACCACACTTCCACTGTCCATGATGGGCTGTATTTCCTCATCTAAAATTGTGATGTTTCCTCTGCTTCTTTATTTCTTCTACAACCTCCTGGTTCTTGTTCCACCCATCACCAAATGTTTTGTGATACTGTTTCCATTTTAGTGGACCTTACCTGTGAATGGGCAGGAGAAGGGTTGTGCTATTCAATCTAAGGATCTCGACTTCGAGTGGTAGCATGAGAGACTAGATTTTTTTCAATACTACTTGACAATGTAGTTTTAGTGGGTAGCATTTTGGCTGGCTGGCAATCATGGAGAGCCAGGGTTCAAACACGCACAGTTAAGAGAAGGACACATCTATGGCCTTCTATTCCCCAGTGTTGCTTTTACTGGTCCTTTTCTGCTTCTGCTTTTCACAGTGCTCGGTTGCTTCAAAGAGCGATTTCTAAGCACTTTGGAATTGTGCCTCAATTCCTTGTCTCTTCCACTCAGGGGGGCTAGCCTTGGAAGGAATATGATCACATCTAGTGCATTATTAGCATGTGAAGATGCTGGTGTCACTACACTTGTGGAATTATTCTAGGGCGCAGCTCTTTTGAGGTCCTAGAGCTACAAGAACAGCATGGATTATATGGTGGAGTTTTTTTGTTTAATCTATGTGCTATTAGAAGGGGTTTAACTACCCATTGGGATACTAGACACCAAGAACCTGCCACCAACCCCCTTGTTCACATTTTACACACCATAGTGCACAGTAAACCTCTATGGTATGGTCTGGTATGCCTAGGTGGTTGTACAGGGTACTTCAATGAGACCCCCTAGTGGCCCTAACACAGAGTAGATATAAATGGGAAGATTCTTTCGGGCAGATATGTAATGAATCAGATTGGTTTAAAGCTCTAAAATATCACAGCAGAGTCACTAGGAATACCATTTTGACCCCCCCACACACAGACTACACCTAATCTAGCCAACTAATGCAGATAGATTTCCCCATTGTCAAATGTTGCAGGTTAAGATTCTGAACATGCTGGGAGTTATGTACATTCTGGGGGGCAATACTATCACACATTACTCAAGCCTCAGAATGAGCTGAAATCTCCACTGCACAACACAACAAGTTACAACTTCATTTATAGATTTGTTACTGCTCATGACCAAATGAGTGATGGTGATGAGATTAAATCTCCTGTGTCCCCTTCAATCACACAATGGAGGGCTCAAGTTTTTAAGTCGTCACAGGCAGAGAGAAATACACTCTGTAGGAAGGAAAAACAGGGCCTGAGAAAACGGCTGCTGGAGTCATACTGTGATACGATCCTTCATGACTTTACATAATATGCCAAAGATGATACCTAACTGCTAATAAAAATGTATTTAAAAATAATCACCAAAACACAACCCAAGTCTCAAAATACGCTGCTCAATACCCTATCATGACTCAACAAATCAAACTTCTGGGCAACATCTAGAAGTACTCTAGCAATACTCCAAAAATCTCCAGGATTCTTCAAATTCCCGACAACCAAAACATTTCCACTGAGATGTACAATTAATTTTAATTAGTTGTATTAATTAGTATGTTAACCTTATCTGCCACCAAAAACTGTTGATGCTATAATTAGGAAGTTAAACGGTTGTTACGTGGGAATGGGACTATCTGAGTCTCTCATAAACTTAGTTCAAGGATATTATTAAAACTGCACATATATTTACTTTTATTTATTCATTAAAACATTTGTAAAGTGCACAGACACCAAACAGGTATCCTGGCGCTAAAGCTTGACTAAAACCAAAAACATATTTACTGTTTTAATGTTATATCACAAGGGGGGGCACGTTTTTAGTTCCTTCCTAAATTAAAGTAAAGCAGTGGAGGCCCTTAGGCTTACCGGAAGCGTATTCCAGAGTTGGGCTGCTCCAATCATAAAAGCTCTAACTCCCTGTCTTTTCTTGCAGAAGTAGGGCATACAAATTAGATTAGTTGATTCCGACCAAAAGCATCTTCCAGGGACATATCTTCTGAATCTTTTTGTTGGGGTTTAGGACTCTTGCCCTGGAGTGTTTAAAAAACAATGCACATGGATTTGAAAATGATCCTTTGCCTGACAGGGAGGCAGTGAAGTTCTTTCAGGGCATTGGATGCAGACGATCTTCTTGGCCAATTCAAGGCTAGTTTTGCTGCAGAGACTTAAACTCACTGCAAACCTTTTGTTAAAAATTCAGGCACCCTGAGTAACAATGTTTTGCAGCAGTACAGCCTGCTAAGAATCATGCTTATCACAATCAGCAGTTTAACTTGTGATGGCAACAACAGTAGCATTTTCCTTAAACCCTGAAGCAGACCGAAGCAGGTGCCCGCCACTTTCTTGACTCCTCAACTACGCTCACAAAGCACTGTACAACACCGGATGCCTCAACAGACGACTCTCCTACACCCGACCTGGCATCTCTGCTCCACCAACCCCACCCTCGCAACTGTCCCACACGTCTGCAGAACTACAACTGGTGGTAGATCATGCTCGCACCTCCCCGCCAAAACATGGAACACTCTTCCCACCCACCTGCACCAGACCAAAGACCTCCTTACCTTCAGGAAACTTCTCAAGACCTGGCTGTTTGAGCAGTAGCAGCACCTCCCCTCCCTACAGTCTCCCCCTCCTCTCCTCAGTGCCTTGAGACCCTAACGGGTGAGTAGTGCACTTTACAAATCCTTGATTGATTGACATGCTGATTTAGAGTGGACTTATTATCAAAAATAACACCCAAATTGCATACTGTCTCTGGTAGTTTGACATCTGGTTTCTTGGACAGAGGCCAGAAGTTCGAGGAATTAGGGATTTCTGAAGCAGAACAACATAAAACTCTGTTTTGTCCCCAAATCAAATCAAATCAAATCAAATCAAATCATTAACATTTATAAAGCGCGCTACTCACCCGTGCGGGTCTCAAGGCGCTAGGGGAAAGAGGGGGTTACTGCTGCTCGAAAAGCCAGGTCTTTAGGAGTCTCCGGAAAGCGGAGTGGTCCTGGGTGGTCCTGAGGCTGGTGGGGAGGGAGTTCCAGGTCCTGGCCGCCAGGAAGGAGAAAGATCTCCCACCCGCCGTGGAGCGGCGGATGCGAGGGACGGAAGCGAGTGTGAGGCCAGAGGAACGGAGGAGGCGGGTGGGGACGTAGAAGCTGAGGCGTCGGTTGAGGTATTCCGGTCCCTTGTCGTGGAGGGCTTTGTGTGCGTGGGTGAGAAGTCGAAAGGTGATCCTTTTGCTGACTGGGAGCCAATGCAAGTGTCTCAGGTGTGCGGAGATGTGGCTGTTGTGGGGTACGTCGAGGATGAGGCGGGCCGAGGCGTTTTGAATGCGTTGCAGGCGATTTTGGAGTTTGGCTATGGTCCCAGCGTAGAGGGTGTTGCCGTAGTCCAGGCGGCTCGTGACGAGGGCGTGGGTCACGGTTTTTCTAGTGTCGGTGGGGATCCAGCGGAAGATCTTGCGGAGCATGCGGAGGGTGAGGAAGCAGGCGGAGGACACGCGTTGACTTGCTTGGTCATGGTGAGAAGAGGGTCCAAGATGAAGCCGAGGTTGCGGGCGTGGTCTGCGGGGGCCGGTGCGGTGCCGAGGGCCGTGGGCCACCAGGAGTCATCCCAGGTGGACGGGGTGTTGCCGAGAATGAGGACTTCCGTTATTTCAGAGTTCAGCTTTAGGCGGCTGAGCCTCATCCAATCTGCTACATCCTTCATACCCACTTGTAGGTTGGTCTTGGCGCTGGCGGGGTCCTTAGTGAGGGAGAGTATAAGTTGGGTGTCGTCGGCGTAGGAGGTGATGATGATGTCGTGCTTGCGTACAATGTTGGCGAGGGGGCTCATGTAGACATTGAAGAGTGTCGGGCTGCGTGATGAGCCTTGGGGTATGCCGCAGATGATCTCAGTCGGTACTGAGCGAAACGGAGGGAGGTAAACTCTTTGGGAACGGTTTGAGTGGAGCCATTAAGTTTTAAGGAATTAAAATCCAGCCATTTTGCTATGTCACTAATGCAATTCTGGAATACATTTAGGGTATCTGATCTATTGCTGTCAATGGACAGAATCAACTAAGTATCATCTGTATAGTTGACCAGCAAGATGTAATGTGACTTGATCAGTATTACCAAAGGTTCCATATAGATTTTAAAAAGGATCAGGCTAAGAGCAACAACACCCTACATGGATTTAAAGTCAGAGCAGTAGAGAGTCATAGAGATTGCTTGAGATTGGTCTGCCAGGTAGGAGTTCAGCCAATCAAGTACTGTCCCACAGATTCCACTCAACACCAATCTAGTCGGCATAATCTTATGGTTCCTCATATCAAAAGCGACTGATAAGTCAAGCAATATCAGTACAACTAACTGGCCATTGTCCACCCACATCTGAAGCTCATCTATAGCTATGATCAGAGCCGACTCCGTCCCATGACATGGTCCGAATCCAAACTGTTCTTCCTCCAGGAAGCTAGTTCTTCCAAATAGCAGGAAAGTTTCTTATTCACAAAACTCTCCACAATATTTATTGGGAATTGCAGCAAAGATATTGGTCTATTGCTGCTGAGTATCCGGCGGTCAGGAGAGGGTTTTTTAGCTGAGGGGTCACAATGGCCTGTTTCCTAGCACGAGGAACGACACTGGATTCTAAAGCTTGGCTACAGACTTGCCATAGGGGAGGAAACAATTCCTATGCTAGATCCTTTCAGATCCTACAAGGTGATGGATCTAAGGGTGAACCATACTAAGTAGACCACGCAATGGCTTTAAAGCTTTTAGTGGTCAGTGATTCAAAAGTATCTAGTTTGCTTATGATGTTGGTGGGAGTCTTAACAAGTTCATGATTTACTAAAGTCAATATGGTCCAGGGGAGTGGCTTCGATGCCACACAAGATAGCCACCTGACACGGGCACTTCTACCATGACACAGACATTTCAAAGTGCAGCATCACCCAAAAATTAGGAAACGAGGCGAATACTTTTTCCCTTGTTTCCTTTTAACCAGGAAATTCTCTTGTTGTATGCGGTAAAGGAAACAGCTGCATTTTTCATGTTTTTTTTCATTTATTCGGATGCCAGTTAAAAATGGCAGTAGTATTGAGAACACTGTTGAGGAACAAGAAGTGAGCCGTGACTCTGTTGGACAGCGCGGCAGAGGTCACGATATGTCGCCGGAGTCTGAAAGATCATCTGGATGCGACAGCAACTAGCGATTACATCGCGGTTGAGACAGCGGATGGCCACGTTCTCCCACACGATCGGGTTTATGATTTAACAATTCAGATAGAGGGAGACATGGAACGAGTTATTAGTGTAATATTTTGGGATGAACTAACTAGTGATATCCTGTTGGCCGAGAGAGACTGGCCACCTGAACACGTCCGCAAGCTTCCGCATGGGGAAGATGTCATTTTGCCTTCTTTCTCCGATCTTGTCCCAGAAGCAGACAAAAAAGCCTATGCTGCTGAATGGGCTTTAGCGCAGGCACCTGCACTATACCGTAATCATGTAGGTTGGGACAAGGACTCTCCTTGTCATGTTATTCCCGTTAGGTCTACACCCCAACCACAGCCACAATACCCTGTTAAACAGCAGGCGAAAGCTCCGGTGACGGAGATACTGTCACAACTTGAGTACCAGGGACTGATTGAGCCCTGTACATCGGCAATGAATAATCCACTATTCCCTGTTGCAAAGCCAGATCATTCATATAGAATAGTGGTTGATTATAGACACTTGAATAGTCATACACGCACATATGCTATACAAAACTCCCACAGCACAGCACTGATAAATAATATAGTGCGAAAAAAATGTAAAACATCATTGGATATATCTAATGGATTTTTCTGCCAGAATTTAGCGCATGAGAGTAGGGACCTAAGTGCATTTTCATTTGGCTCCCGGAAACGCTTTTGTCGTTTACCTCAAGGCTATGAAAATAGCCCAGGCCTGTTTTCAGCCCGTGTAACATCAATTTTGACCGAAATTGATTCCAATGCATTGTTCTATGTGGATGATATCTATCTCACTGACGACGCCCTCGACATTCATCTTGCGAGGGTCGATCGGATCATTTTGGGGTTTGCAGACCTGGGGTATAAATTCAATTTTAAGAAAAGCAAGATAGCCTTTCTTAGTGTGTTATTCCTGGGATATGAGCTATCAAACGAAGGGAAGAGCCTGGCCCCGCACTTTCTAGAAAAGTGTGCTCAACTACAGCCTCCCAACACACTTAAGAAATTACAGTCATTACTGGGTTTCTTCATTTTTTGCAAAACATACATTCTAGATTATGCAGAACGAATCAAGCCACTTTATGACTTGATACAGCCCAATTTTTCTAGCAGACGATGGACGATTGAACACACACATATCCTTAGGGATATGCAACAGGACATTCTCGATGCTAAACACTTACACACCTGTGACAATAAAACAAATGTGGTCATCAGAATAATTGCTGGAGCACTTGGATTTACTTATGTCACCTTTAATGAGGATGACACAGTGCCGATAGCATATAAATCACATTTATATTCCAATGCTGAAAAGCGTTTTTCACCTACAGAAAAGATTCTGACAGCAGTTCAGATGGCCGTCATAAAGGAGAGGCCACTTGCCCAGGGGAAACGCATTATTGTTGTCTCCCCGGTGCCTGCCTTAGAGGCGGTCACTAAAGCGAGCGTTCCGAACGCTAAGGCATTACATCCACGTTGGATTCAATGGGCAACGTCTCTGACCGCCACTGATGTCGATTATGTATTCGATTCCAGACTTCAGACACAAGAGTTTCTCCAGTATGAACAGGAGTACCCCGCTCCTCTAAATATTTTGCCACTAGACAGTTATGATACTATCATTTATACTGACGGATCAGCACAACCGGCTGTAGGTACTAAACATCAATACTCGGCAGCTTGCGCAGCCGTGTGTGGGGTACTGGAAGACGGAGTTTTCCACCCTCACAATACCTACACGCAGACCTTAGTGGACTGCACAGCCCAGTTGGCTGAGCTTAAGGCTCTTCTTCTAGCACTCGAACATACTGAGGCAGGAAGCCAGACTTTGATAGTCTGTGATTCATATTACTGCGTCCAGTCATACAATGAATATCTCAATCATTGGAAACTGAATGGGTTTAGAGATTCTAAAGGGAACACCATTAAACACAAAATGTTGTGGGGAAGGGTGGCTGATCTTAAGGATAAGCTGCCATGTGTCCATGTAGTTCATACATTAGGACACCAACGTGTAGGAGTACACGTTGCCGGCAATAATTTGGCATCAGTAGCTACGGCTTCTGTGGCTGCAGTGACTCGTTCTCGGACGAGATTGGATAATGAAATACTGATTGCCGTTAAAGCTTCGGCTGCAGGCAAGATCCTTCCGAAAGGATTCCCTACAAACTATACTTACCATATCAGTGCACAGAATATTACTTATACAACAATTCCTGGGGTTGGAGATCGAGTGATCCCCAATGAAGACCAAAGACTAGAGCTGATTACGGCTGCACATGAGGGTGTCGCTTCTGCACATGCTGGTATACAGGCCACGATAACAATTTTACAGCAGCGATACTGGTGGCCTGGTCTATGCAGACGGACTAAAAAGTATGGGGGTCATTCTAACCCTGGCGGTCCAAGATCGCCAGGGCTAAAATGACGGGGGCACCGCCAACAGGCTGGCGGTGCCCCGCTGGGCATTCTGACCGCAGCGGTTTGACCGCGGTCAGAAGTGGAAAACCGGCGGTCTCCCGCCGGTTTTCCGCTGCCCATTTGAATCCTCCATGGCGGCGCAGCTCGCTGCGCCGCCATGGGGATTCTGACAGCCCATACCGCCATCCTGTTCCTGGCGGTTCGCCCGCCAGGAATAGGATGGCGGTATGGGTTGTCGTGGGGCCCCTGGGGGCCCCTGCAGTGCCCATGCCAATGGCATGGGCACTGCAGGGGCCCCCGTAAGAGGGCCCCACAAAGAATTTCACTGTCTGCATTGCAGACAGTGAAATTCGCGACGGATGCCACTGCACCCGTCGCACCTTCCCACTCCGCCGGCTCCATTCGGAGCCGGCGTCCTCGTGGGAAGGTAGTTTTGCACTGGGCTGGCGGGCGGCCTTTTGGCGGTCGCCCGCCAGCCCAGTGCAAAACCCAGAATACCCTCAGCGGTCTTCCGACCGCAGAGCGGTATTTTGGAGGGGGAAGTCTGGCGGGCGGCCTCCGCCGCCCGCCAGACTTAGAATCACCCCTATGTCCTTTGTTGTGACATTTGTCAGCAGATTAAGGGTTCTAATATCAAACGCCCTCCGCAAACATCCCTCTTATTGTCAGACAAGCCACTCCAGTGTGTGTACCTAGACCATTGTGGTCCCTAACAGCCTGATGGTGCATACAAATACCTTTTAGTGGCTGTGGATTCCTGTTCTAGATTCCTGTGGGTATGGCCACAGCGGTCGGCTGACGCTCGGACCGATATAAAAGATTTGCTGATCTTTATCGGTACATATGCGGTTGCAGCATTCCATTCAGACCAGGGCCCTGCATTTGCCTCTAAGGCATTTAGGGACACCATGGGGACGATGGGTGTTGAACTCCATTACTCCTCACCATACCATCCTGAGGGAAATTCGGTCGTGGAGAGGCGGAATTGTGATCTAAAGCAGTCCTTAACAGCTTGAGTATTAGGTTCAGGCCGCAGTTGGTTACACCACCTATATGGGGTCCAGAGAGCACTGAATAATCTGCCAAGACGGTCCTTCGGGGGGAAGTCTCCATATGAGGTTCTCTTTGGGATACCTATGTATGTCCCAGATCTCGATGCCCCTGGTATGGTGGCAGCAGACACACCATTTGACATAAAAGAACGTCTCACTGTTTTACAGGAGCTTCAGCAATTTCGTGATGATAAATCATCTGCAAGTGCTTCCACCTTAGGAATAAGGGAATTGGCGAAAACTTCGACTGGCTGGATTCCTAACGTTGGGGATCTGGTTCATGAGAAGATCGCTGTGAAAAAGGAGTTTGGTCCATCATACAGAGCACCTGTACCAGTCTTGAGAATAAGAGGCACCAGGACTGTCATTTTGCCACCACTGTCTGGGTCTAAATCGAAAAGATTCATCTCCATTGATGACATCAAATTACACCATGTGGCCGATTCTTCATAGTAGACCAGGAGGTCCCTTGGGTGGTTCCCGATCCCCTCTCACTACCCAACAGGACATCCATCTACATAGTAGGATGAACATCACTACTACTGACTATGCAACTATGTCAACTGCTGCTCCAGACACTTCCTCGACCATGGGGAGGGCGGAAATTGAACTTTTGTTGGTTCCAGTCACATCCTCGGTGACCACCCCGCTTCAAGATTTGGCTGTATTTTATAGGAACACTTCCACGACTGATGACATTGTTTATCAAGAGCCTCCACGAGTGGCGGATCAGAATTTGGCGGGTCCTGTGTTTGCAGAGACTTCCTCTGGCTATTTCATTGACATTGATGATTTTTCTTCGGATTCCTCCTCAACTGTGTCTGACAAACTTTCAAAAAGTAGTAAGCTGTATCGATGGCTTAAAAGGAACTATTTGATATACCCATGGAACTATCTATGGTTCTGTTTGACATTTATTGCATTATTTTTATGGGTTGGTTTTGTGACTGTTTTCTTTTTGCTGATAAATGGTCACTATATTCCTGATCGCTCCTCTGTGGAGCCTGTTGATGAAATTTTAACACCGCATCATTCTTCACATAAGGTCCGACGAGATTTGTCCCCTGTAAATATTACAGCTATACCAATTACTGATGGGATTGTGTGGGACAAAGTTCCATTCAATATATACGGGCCTACGGAGATAATTCAAATACCATACGTGTTCAAAATTTCAATGTCTGATGTTATTACACCTAATGTTGTCTCTGATGATTGGGATGTCCAAACAGTTAATTCCATGCTAGCTGAAATGAAGGACTATTCCGCTTTTGGGAGTGATGATGTATATGATTATACAATGAATTATGGGGAAATGTTCTGCTATAACAATTGGGGACATCACTACCTACACCGTGCAACTAGATATAGGCCTCTCTTGAACTACACACAGTGGGAACACTGTTCCACACCAGGGGTGGGGAGTCCAAAGTATTACAGCGATAAATTTACATACTTTTCTGGGCATGATACAAGGAAAGCAGAGTCGTATTATTTTAAAATATCTCCGGCACATATTGGTAAACTTTTGCTAACAGATACAAAACTGTTTTATTCAGATCCCTTTGTTTCCCGGCTCGCGCTAGAGGGTTACAAATATTGGAAAAACACTATTGATTTGAAAAGTGTATGGGGAACACAAGATTGGCAGATACAGGGTAGTAAGGCTTTGTTTCGGGCATGCCTGATTCCTGTGCAAATGATTTTCTTAATTGACACTATAGAGCAGACATCCTGTCTAGGGTTAGCAAAAATTAAAGACATGAACACACCCAGTATCCCTACTCCTACAAAATTTAAAGATTGGCAACACTTTCTTAATGTCTCGGAAGACAGACTAGATGCAGTGGTTAAGGCTGGTGCCTATAATTCTTCACTTTCTCGTCCCGGCGGGTGGTTGGTATGGCCCACCGACACTGATGAGTGTCAAAAGCGTTTCTTGAACTCTTCAAGGGGTTTTTCTATTCACAGGCCTGACCCTCGCTTTCTATCAGGTCAACATACAGGTATAATTACGACATACAGTGTGGGTAAGCTGTGCCAGCAATGGGTACAGACAAACACGTTAACAGCCGTTAAGAAACACCTGAACACTCTTTCTGACAGTATAGACTTGCAGGATTTCCTGTTAGGTCCTAGAAAACAGCGCTCGAAACGGTTTTTATATGCTATGTACAATGAAATTTGGAAACTTTCCCAGATTGAGGCTGCTGCACGTTTAAGGCAACTCGATAAAGAAAATTTGGAAAAAACATTAGCTGTTGTCGACAGTGGCATGAACACGCTGTCCAACAGGATTTATACACTATCAAATATAGTGTCGTCTGCGATTGATATCACTCAGACAGACTTGTCCCGGATATATCATGGGCAAACGCAGCTACGTTCCATCATGCAGCTGGGTTGGACATTACAGACACTGAAAAGTGGCCACATTCCATGGAGGTACATTAATGGGAGTGAACTATTCACTGCTTTAAATTTTTCCAGGGAACAAGAGACAATAGCTAAAAGGGAGGCTAGTTTCACCCTGCTTCAAGTAGAAAAGTTAGATAAGTTGCCCTTCACAGTAGCAGAGAGTCCTTCAACTATCTGGCTCTTGCATGGCATTATTAATTTACCGATTTCAACGTTTCGTTTCTCGAGCTGCCTGAAACATCTTGCCGTGGGACGATATGAATGGCTAGGAGATAGCTTTATTAAGGAAGAGTGGGAGTTGCCCTTTGACTATAAATGTCTGAACGGTGAACAGGAGGTCTTTCTTAGCGGAAGTGAATGTGAGACTGCTGTTCGTCATTCCATGATATGCAAACAGGTGTCTTTTCACGGTCTTTGCAATGCGGGGGTCGCAAATTTGGCCTGTTTTCTGAAGGGTACTCCCGTCCCCTTGATTCGTCCAGTGTTTCATGTACTTTCCAATGGAAGTTATGTTCTACTGAACGATCAAAGCTGTTACGGCTTGCGACCTGGAATTGCCTACGCAATCTCAGTCACGAAGGTCGTTAGGTGTTGTGGACATATTTTGTTTCCCTCCACCCGAGAGATAAAAGTATCTGACCTGTGGCCCCACATAGATACTATTAATATGAACTATGACAAGTTGAGTAGACTAAAGGCGCTATTGTTTCAGAAACAGGTCGCCTTGACATCCGCAAGAGAGACTTATGCTCTCCAGATTCCGAGATCATCAGCCGAGAAACAATCCCTTTTAAATACCGATTTCCCCAAACACTTTGGAGAGCTGGTGTCCAGAATATTCAATGCTTCAAACACCACTGGGATTGTGCATTTCTTTAAGGCTGTCGGGTCTGGTTTCGTGTCCATCTTCCAGACTGTCTTCGGAGTTATCCCATCAGCCATCCATTCTCTCTTTTCAAGTGTGTTTGGTGGCTTTCCAATTATTTTGGCTTTAATTGGCGGACAACTACTGCTATTTCTTCTGATTCGCGGTGGTTGTTTCTTTCCAGCAACACAGAGCAATGGAGCCGCTCCCGCCAACTCCACTGTGCCGCGAGCGCATGGTTCGGATCTTCGGTGCACCTTTGCTGGTAGAACTGGAGCTTGACTGGTCGTTGTCATTCCGGCCACTTCTCTGGTGTGTACAGCCAGTCTTCCGCTGCATATGGTGTCTCTTTGAACATCTGCCTATGGTCTGTCTTTCTGTTGCACCGACATCTCCTGTGGACCACGAACTGCTGATGTCCCCGATGAGGGTTCATACACCGTCATGCCCCTTGAGACTGAGGTTGCTCCGCAAGGCCACCTATGAGCCTTCCGTTATGAGATCTACCATGGATGAGGACACTGCAGCAAGTATCAATGCACCAGGAATTGAGGCTCACTTCTGCTCTGTGGATCCGTTTGTCCGCCCAGCGCTAGACTTAACTTCGGACGATGTTGACTCATTTTTGAGGTCCTTGACTGATGACTTCGATGACATTCTTCAAGATCATGCGTATAACATATAATTTGATGAATTAGCTTGCCATTCCCGTTTCCAAATTATGCAATTTAATAGACATTTGCTGTTGCACGCTGTACTTGTCATGGTTGATATTGACATCTCTGTATGTATATTTAGACAGATTTGTTTTAACATATTTTTAACACATGCAAACGCTTTTTTGCCTTGTTTTAGCATTTAGCTTTTAGTTTAGGAGCAATTTTTTAGCTTTTGGGTTCCTGTACCTTCATCATACCTGTTACGGCAATGGGGAGGGTGTAGTGAATCCTAGTTTGTTTTAATGGGATAGCAGGAGTTAGCTTAGCCGCTGGCTTGTAGACTCATGCCCCCGTCACCTAGTGACTTTTAACCTACTTAGCTTGCTCTGTCTTAGCCCATTTAATTATTTATTTCTTCTAAGATGACTGCCTTGTTTATAGTTAGGCCACTTGTTATGAGTTACATTATCTGTGTCACCGTGCCAAGGCGTCAAGATCAAGCACCAAAGACAAACAAACAGTAAGTGTTCACACTTAGGGATTTTCCCTCTCTATACTTTCGAGGGATTGTTGATATTAATTGCCGTCCCAAGCATGCCTGTTATCTATTGTTTTTTAATACACCTACGTCAGGGGACCTTGTAGATCGGTATAAATATATCACACTTTAGACAGATAATCAGAGGGATTCCGACCAGAGGGCATCGACACCATCGCTGATACCGATGCTGCAGTCGTCAAGACGCTGACCCAGTCTTCGTGTCCCTACGGAGTCTGAGATAGAGACCTCATTCCAAGGTAACGAGGGTTGGGGGCTCCACTCATGGACACGGTTTTGGCAGATTAGGTTTAGCAAACCCAGCTCTCCTTTAGGTAGGAGGTTAGGCCTATTCTCATTAGGATAGTAGGGTATTAGGGCAAATTCCATCTTATACATACATATATATATTTCTTTCATATATTGCAAAATGGTGGGGGTCTTCATAACAATGACTCTCTTCTTCACAATACTGTTGCTTGGTATATTCATTATCCTAATCATTGAAGTTCATGCAACTTATCGCAAATTGCAGTTATGTTAAATAAAAACTATTATAACTTCACTGCATCTGTGTTATTGCCTTTGTTTGTATGAGACATAATATATCTGTGAGAAAAGGGTAATTTCCGTTTAACCACGACAACCCTGAGATATCTTACTTTGAGTCCATGCGTAAGCGACTGCCACAAATCACCTTTTACTATTGTGTTTCTGGTGAGGTGCTGCTAGTGAGCCGGTAAGGTTGGGACAACAGTTGCGACTTGTTGTAGGAAAGACTCAGTCGCCTACAAACAAAAGTACTGTTATCCTTAAACCAGTAGTCTTGCTCAGAGCAAGAGTCCAAACTACGACAGTTGTGGTTCCGACCGCGTTGTTAAGACTTGCATTGTGCCGGCATGCGTGGTTCAATCATGCAACCCTCTCCGTCCATTTGTTGAGGAAACCAATAATCAAATTCAACTTTGGGATGTCAAATGGTCTCAAATGGACTCAAGAATTTCTGTAGTGGAACAACATGAGTCATATGTACAAGACAACATCAATAAAATGATGGACATGAAAAAAGAAGTCAATCAACTTAAGGAACAGACAGAGGATCTGGAAAATAGAAATAGACATAAACATTTAGGGATCTATGGATTACCAAAGGAATTGAAGGTCTGAAACCTGTTGTCTTTTTCAAGTCTTTCCTACCAAAACTGCTGGACTTACCTCCCACTTCCAATTTTAATATAGGGTGAGCACACAGGCTGGGTCCTCGTTTGACCGACTCGTCATCTCCTTCCAAACCTAGAGGAGTCATTTTATTTTTTCTGGAACTTACAGACTTACTAACATTCTCGAAGCAGTGAAACACAAAAAACCAAGTTACATGGTATGGAAATAAAATCTTTCTTTCCCAAGATGTCTCTAATGTGACAGCTCACAGAAGGAAGGAATTTCTTGCTCTCAGCCCGATATTGAGATCTCTGGGAGCTCGTTGTGGATTGTTTCATCCTTGTGTTTTCAAGATCACCTATAAGAATAAGACAAATACTTATAATCATCCAGCTGAACTTAAGACATTTAGGGGGTCATTCTGACCTCGGCGGTAAAAGCCGCTTACCGCCGGTCAGAAGGCCGCCACAATACCGCCGCGGCCGCGGTCAGCCGCCACGGACATTCTGACCCACAACTGCAAAACCTCCGAAAATCCGCCCTCCACTGCAGTCCGCCACATCAGCGGCCAGCGGTAAACTGGAGAAGACCAATCCTCCACCGCCACGCCAACAGAAATACGCCCATCCCATTATGACCCGCAAATCGACGCGGCGGTCATTCAACCGCGGTATTCCATTGGCGGTAGACCCCGCCGCGGTCAAAATACACACACCTTTACAAACCCCTACCACATTGGACAATTTGAAAGGCACACACCTGAAACCCATACACACACCACTCCCACACATCCAATACCATATAAAACACACACCCACATCACCCACAAACCCCTACCAACAAAAACCAGAGACGAAGGAGAGAGAGACACACATCAGAGAATAGATAGCCAGACACACAGAGGCACACCGCAACATCACACACACCACATAGAAGCACAAAGCACCACACACCAACACACACATCATCACATACACCACCCCACACCTCATACACTCCACCCCATGGCACCACAAAGGCACCCACGCTTTTCGGACCAAGAACTCCGGGTCATGGTGGAGGAGATCATAAGAGTGGAACCCCAGCTCTTCGGATCACAGGTCCAGCACACCACCATAGCGAGGAAGGCGGAGCTCTGGCAGCGGATCGTGGACAGGGTCAACGCGGTGGGACAGCATCCCAGAAATAGAGAGGACATCCACAAACGATGGAACGACCTACGGGGGAAGGTGCGCTCAATGGTCTCGCGACACAACATCACAGTGCAGAAGACTGGCGGGGGACCCCCACCCACTCCACCCGAATTCACAACATGGGAGCAGGAGGTACTCAACATCCTGCATCCTGATGGCCTCGCTGGAGTACACGGAGGAATGGACTCTGGTAAGTACAAGGCCAACCACTTCACCCCACCCCCAGCATGCTAACCCCCACCCTCACCCCCAATCCCCCAGCACACATCCTCCCTGAGAATGTCTTCCCAGCACAACCCACCCAACACCAACCCCTGCATGCCACCCCCAAACTATTGACACCCATCACCTAAGCATGACCACTGCACATACCCATCACCCCCCCCCCCACAAAACACCCTCACAACACCTCCCCCAAGGGAATGCCAGCACTGGGGGACAAGGGCACCTATAAAACGCAAGCTAATGCACACACAGAAACAATAACCATACACTCTTACCCCATGCAGGACCCGAACGACAACACACCGGTCAGGAGGGACCAGAAATGTCCATCCCACCCCCGGAACAGGCCACTAGTGATGACAGCAGCTCTGTCGACCTGGAACCTGACGACCAGCCCGGACCATCGGGGACCTCTGGGCAGTCGGTTCCCCTCACCCAGACACAGGCCACTGCAGACCCAACCCCCTCTGGGAACAACCGCACAGCTCCCACCCAGCGGGCCCATGCCTCTGTCTCTAGGACAGGTCAAGCAGCGGTGTGTCTACCACTACAGAGGCCCAGGGAAACAGGGCAACTCGGAGGGCTGCTGTGCGACAGGGGGGGGAGGAGAGGCCCAGGGAACCCACTCTCCAAGAGGCCCTCACCACCATCATGGCTGCCTACCACCACTCACAAGAGACGATGGCGACGGTACTGGCCAGGTTCCAGGAGATCCAGGCACAGCAGGAGCAACGCTACATGGGGTTCAGCGACCAACTAACCAACATCTCAACCGCTATGGGGAGCATAGTCCAGGCCCTGAACCGCATAGAGGACACGTTTCGGGACCATGTGGCATCACACAGGGCCCCTGTCACTACCCAGGAACAGGAACAGCCTACCACCTCCGCCGGCGCTAGTGGACAGGAGGCCCCACCACAACGACAGCCCCCCAGAACCCCACCTCCTGCTGAACAACAACCGCCCCGCAAAAGGAGCCTGAGATAAAAAAAAACGACAGAGTAGGATGTCAAGTCCCCCGCCAGCATCACATACCCCCTGAAGTCCTCCCACTGTCCCACATGGCCACCCTGTCAAACCTTGAACTGCCCCTGCTCCATCCTGCCACAGGCGTATGGACAATGCACCTGTGAGACTGAGAACTGGACTCCGCCATGGACATTACTCCACCCCCACCCATCACTGTTTCACCATCATGTACCAATATCTATGCACTAATAATAAATCACACATTGCACTGAAATCAATCAGGACTCAGGCTGTCTTATTTACAAATGTATGACACATTACATATCAATTACGTATTGTGAACATTGTGAATTACACATACCGAGGTAACTTAGCATTAGTCCATGGGCCAACCAAGCCGATTTCACGCAGTGGCTCATACAGCACAGAAAAGGGAAGGGAAATTCAAACATCATGTCCATAGGTCTGGGGGGAAACCGACAAAGTTGAGATGCAGGAGGCTTTCAGGAAATGTAAAATGGCATGGGTGATCATTACCTGTGTGCTACTGGAAATACTGTGCTATTACTCTGTCCCTGTTGTCTGTGTCGTCCTCTGAGTCTTCCTCCTCTTCACTCTCCGCAGGCTCCACAGCTACTTCAACCCCACCATCTGCACCATCCTCCTGCAGGAAAGGGACCTGACGTCGCAATGCCAGATTGTGAAGCATACAGCAGGCCACGATGATGTGGCACACCTTCTTTGGTGAGTACATCAGGGATCCCCCAGTCATATGCAGGCACCTAAACCTGGCCTTCAGGAGGCCAAAGGTCCTTTCGATGATCCTCCTAGTTCGCCCATGGGCCTCATTGTACCGTTCCTCTGCCCTGGTCCGGGGATTCCTTACTGGGGTCAGTAGCCAAGGCAGGTTGGGGTAACCAGAGTCACCTATTAGCCACACACGTTGTCTCTGTAGCTGCTCCATCACATAGGGGATGCTGCTATTTCGCATCACATACGCGTCATGCACTGACCCTGGGAACTTGGCATTTACATGGGAGATGTACTGGTCAGCCAAACAGACCACCTGGACATTCATCGAATGATAACTTTTTCTGTTTCGGTACACCTGCTCATCGTCTTTTGGGGGTACCAAAGCCACATGGGTCCCATCAATGGCACCAATGATGTTGGGGATATGTCCAAGGGCATAGAAATCACCCTTCACTGTAGGCAAGTCACCCTCCTCTGGGAAAATGATGTAGCTCCGCATGAGTTTCATCAGGGCAGACAACACTCTACTCAAAATCTTTGAAAACATAGGCTGAGACATTCCAGATGACATGGCCACTGTGGTCTGGAATGACCCACTTGCCAAAAAATGGAGGACTGACAAAACCTGCACCAGAGGGGGAATCCCTGTGGGTTGGCGGATGGGGGACATCAGGGCTGGCTCCAGCTGGGCACACAGTTCATGGATAGTGGCTCGGTCAAGTCGGTATCGTAGTACGATGTGGCGTTCTTCCATTGTCGACAGGTCCACCAGCGGTCGGTACACGCGAGGATTCCTCCTTCTCATCGCAAGTCCCAGCGGACGGTGCCTAGGAAGAACAACATGGAGCACAGAGTCAGCCAAACCACAGGTACGTACAGACAGCTTGCACAGTTAAAGAATGGCAATGGGTTGAAAGGCGTGTATGTGTGGCAATGCAAGGCCTAGGCCTGTGTGTCGCATTCAAAATTAAGCCATGTAGGCCCTTGAAATGGCGGCTGCCTGACCTGTGAAGTGGAACAATGGGATGTGAGGTCAATGCGCTGGCGGGGCACACCGTGGCGGTAGGTGGTCGAAGACCGCAGCGCAAAGCCGCATTGGTTAACATTGAAGCCTATGGGTTTCAGGAGCCAATGACGAAGTGCGCCGGCGGTCGCGGTACGCACCGACGTGGGCGTGACCGCCATTTTCTATCTGCTTAATCACTCGAGACCTGTTCATCCACAGGAGAGGACCTATACTGCAAGTGCTGCTGTGACCTCGGTCTGGAAGATACAATGGCTGCTGCGACTGGGGAAAGGGCCCCTGCCTTCACGTCTGAAGAGTTGGAGAAGCTCGTGGATGGGGTCCTCCCCCAGTATGCGGTACTCTACGGTCCTCCAGACCAACAAGTGAGTACACCGGGTACACATGGAATGGGCTATGCCTGTGTGGATTGGGGTGGATGTAAGTTGGTGGGGTGGGGGGCGAATGAGGAGTGCAACGCCCGACACATGAGAGCATGTGCCATATGGCAAAGTTGGTGGGGGGGGCCAATCACATCTAACATGCAGGTCATTGATGAATTCCTCCTTTCCACCCTGTACATGTCAAATAGGTCAGCGCCCATCAGAAGATCGAGATTTGGCGTGCCATCGCCAAGGAAGTCCGGAACTTGGGGGTCCACAACAGACGGGGCACCCACTGCCGCAAGAGGTGGGAGGACATCCGCCGCGGAACAAGGAAGACCGCAGAAACACTGCTGGGGATGGCCTCCCAACCTAGGAGGGGTGCCAGTCGCACCATGACCCCCCTGATGTCCCGGATCCTGGCGGTGGCTTACCCAGAATTGGATGGGCGCTTTAAGACATCACAGCAGACACAAGGGGGTGAGTATCAGCACATTCTCCTATCTTTCTGCGCAGTGGAGGCGTCTGGGGGAGGAGGGCTGTGGGTGACATTAGGCCAGGGCGCTTTCTGTAGTGTAGTCCTCTCCCTTAGGCATGGCCCTGTGCCCCCGGCCCCCACCTCGGTAGGGTGACAAGTACAGCCATTGAAGGTCCAGCATCTCCCATGTGCGCATTTGACGTCTCTTGGCCTGTTGTCCTAGTCAGTAGTACTGAGTAGTGTACCCCGAATGCGCGGCTTAGTGCATTAGGCTCCTGTGCCTGTCCTCTCCGCCAACGGTGTTGACATTGCATGCACTCAACCTGGTCTTCTTTTTTCTCCCCCCACCCTTTCTCTTCATCTTCTTGTGCATGTGTGCATTAGCATCATCAGGCGGAGGAGATTTGGCATCGGAGCACGAGGGAGCTGCAGGACACAAGGCCCCGGTGGGCCCAGGAACAGACACCGAGGGCACCAGTGATCCGGAGGGCGAGGGGAGCACCACGACGGGGACCGCTGGTGAGAGCAGCGAAAGCGACACGTCCTCGGACGGGAGCTCCCTAGCGGTGGCGGCAACATCCATGCCCCCCGCCTCTACAGGTACAGCCGCCACCCAGTGCACCAGCCCCGCCCTCCCAGCAGCCCCTCAGTCTTCGCTCCGTGCCGGTTCGCCCAGGAAGGCGCGCGTCTCCTTCGCCCCAGGCACCTCAGCCCCTGCCCCTGTTGCCCCTGCTGCCCTCAGTGCGGAGCTCATTGACCTGGTAAGGATGCTCATTGTTGGGCAGACGACCCTTTTGAATGCCATCCAGGGTGTGCAAAGGGAGGTGCAACAGAGCAATGCGTACCTGGAGGGCATTCATTCGGGTCAGGCTGCCCATCAACGAGCGTTCACTGCTCTGGCCTCAGCACTGACGGCAGCCATTGTCCCTGTTTCCAGCCTCCCTCTTCTTACTGCCTCCAGCCTTTCTCTGTCTCCTGTTCCTCAGCCTATCCCATCCACACCATCAGACCAGCCTGCACACACCTCAACACCCAAGAGCAGCTCATCCAAACACAAGCACCACAGATCCCACAAACACTCACCCAAGCAACACCCAGATGCAGACATGCCAACAGCCACTGCCACCCCTGTGTCCCCCTCCTCCTCGTCTCCCTCCTCCCTCCCTGTGACGTCTACACTCACACCTGCATGCACCCCAACATCAGCCAGTGCTTCCATCACCACCTCACCCTCCAGTACAGTCCACACTCGTGCAGTCACCACCCCCACTGCCATTTACACGTCCCCTGTGTCCTCTCCCACTGTGTCTGTCACCCCCTCTTCCAAGACACACAAACGCAGGCAGCCACCCACCCAACAGCCATCCACCTCACGACAGCCTACAGCACCAGCACCTTCACCCAATGACAGCACACCTGACTCTCCTACAACCACCTCCTCTACCTCCACTTCCATCTCCACTTCTCCTACCTTGGCCCTAAAAAACTTTTCCTGGCTAACCTTGACCTCTTTCCCCCCGATGAGCTCCCCCATTCATCTTCAAAGAGTCCCAAGAGCACCGCAGCCACCACCAGCCCAGCTTCGGGTGTCACTGTTGTGCATGGGTTCTGGAGCCCACCCTTTGCCAGCAGTGACACATCCATCAGCAGCAAGGACACGCCCAGCCCCCCCCCGGCAAGAGGACCTGCAAAAAACAAGGGCCGCCGTGCGAGGACCGACAGGGCTGCCCCCAAGGAGCAATGTGCGGCCACTTCACCACCCACACCATCTAGGGGAGGCAAGGGCCCGAGAGCCCCATCAAAGGAGCGGAAGGGCAGCCGGAGCGCGGAGAAGGTGGACCCCACATGCCACATCCCAGCTGGGAAGGAGGACACTAAGGAGGCCAGGAGTCCGTCCCCGAAGGGTCCAGAAACGTCACGGTCCGAGGGCGACTGAGCCGGGAGTCCAGGCCAGGTCTGGCTCCCTTGACCTGCTGGATGAGCACCGCTGAACCGGGCCCGCGGGGCAGAAGAGCACCGCTGAACAGGGCCCCGCCGTGGAGATAGGCACCGCTGAACAGGGCCCGCGGTGCAGAAGAGCACCGCTGAACAGGGCCCCGCCGTGGAGATAGGCACCGCTGAACAGGGCCCGCGGTGCAGAAGAGCACCGCTGAACAGGGCCCGCGGGGCAGAAGAGCACCGCTGAACAGGGCCCTGCCGTGGAGATAGGCACCGCTGAACAGGGCCCGCGGTGCAGAAGAGCACCGCTGAACAGGGCCCCGCCGTGGAGATAGGCACCGCTGAACAGGGCCCGCGGTGCAGAAGAGCACCGCTGAACAGGGCCCGCGGGGCAGAAGAGCACCGCTGAACAGGGCCCCGCCGTGGAGATAGGCACCGCTGAACAGGGCCCGCGGTGCAGAAGAGCACCGCTGAACAGAGCCCCGCCGTCTCAAGCACCGCTCCGCTGGGCCCTTCATCTCAAGCACTGCTCCGCTGGGCACCGCTGTCTCTCCACCTCTCCGCTGAACCCTTCTTCTCAAGCACCGCTCCGCTGGGCACCGCCGTCTCAAGCACCGCTCCGCTGGGTCCTTCATCTCAAGCACCGCTCCGCTGGGCCCTTCATCTCAAGCACCGCTCCGCTGGGCCCTTCCTGTCATGCACTGCTCCGCTGGGCACCGCCGTCTCAAGCACCGCTCCGCTGGGCCCTTCTTCTCAAGCACCGCTCCGCTGGGCCCTTCATCTCAAGCACCGCTCCGCTGGGCCCTTCCTGTCATGCACCGCTCCGCTGGGCACCGCCGTCTCAAGCACCACTCCGCTGGGCCCTTCATCTCAAGCACCGCTCCGCTGGGCACCGCCGTCTCAAGCACCGCTCCGCTGGGCACTGCCGTCTCAAGCACCGCTCCGCTGGGCACCGCCGTCTCAAGCACCGCTCCGCTGGGCACCGCTGTCTCTCCACCTCTCCGCTGGGCCCTTCTTCTCAAGCACCGCTCCGCTGGGCACCGCCGTCTCAAGCACCGCTCCGCTGGGCCCTTATTCTCAAGCACCGCTCCGCTGGGCACCGCTGTCTCTCCACCTCTCCGCTGGGCCCTTCTTCTCAAGCACCGCTCCGCTGGGCACCGCCGTCTCAAGCACCGCTCCGCTGGGCCCTTCATCTCAAGCACCGCTCCGCTGGGCACCGCTGTCTCTCCACCTGTCCGCTGGGCCCTTCTTCTCAAGCACCGCTCCGCTGGGCACCGCCGTCTCAAGCACCGCTCCGCTGGGCCCTTCATCTCAAGCACCGCTCCGCTGGGCACCGCCGTCTCAAGCACCGCTCCGCTGGGCACCGCCGTCTCAAGCACCGCTCCGCTGGGCACCGCTGTCTCAATCACTGTTTATGGTTCACTGTGCCCACCATGCCTCCTCCTTGACCAGTGGAGACTGTCATCCACCTGATGGACTGTGGCTTTGCACTCCCCAGGATGGTCCAGTGGGCAGCCCACCCACTGTAGAGACATTGAGAGACTGTGGCTTTGCACTCCCCAGGATGGTCCAGTGGGCAGCCCACCCACTGTAGAGACATTGAGAGACTGTGGCTTTGCATTCCCCAGGATGGTCCAGTGGGCAGCCCACCCACTGTAGAGACATTGAGAGACTGTGGCTTTGCACTCCCCAGGATGGTCCAGTGGGCAGCCCACCCACTGTAGAGACATTGAGAGACTGTGGCTTTGCACTCCCCAGGATGGTACAGTGGGCAGCCCACCCACTGTAGAGACATTGAGAGACTGTGGCTTTGCACTCCCCAGGATGGTACAGTGGGCAGCCCACCCACTGTAGAGACATTGAGAGACTGTGGCTTTGCACTCCCCAGGATGGTACAGTGGGCATGGTGGCTCCTCGTGGATCTGGCGTCGTGGACTCATGTGGCTGTGGTGCCCCCCCCTTCCCTTCCCCCTGAGGTGCCTGTAGTTTTTACATCTGATGCCCCTGCAGTGTTCTCTCCAAAGGACTCAGGTCTCCTGTGTGGGCTTTGCCCTTATTTCTCAAAACTTTGGCCCACGGACATGATGAATTCGTAGGATGTGCAGGACTTGTTACTTCAGTTATACACTGATGTGTATGTTATTAGTTTTGTTGTGAATATCTTTCATGGTTGTACGATAATTTTCAGGAGCTTTTTGGTACATAAATATTTATTCCAAATTTGATTATGTCCTAGCATTTTTCAGGGGTGTTTGGGTGGTGTCACTGTGACTTGTTGCTCTGCATTGGTGTGTACATAGTTGGGGGGGGGGAGGGTCGCATATGTGTGTGCCCGTGACCTTTCGTCCTCCCCCTCCCGTGTGTCGTAGGTGCAGTACTCACCGTTGTCGTCTGCGCCGTACTTCGTACTCGTGGTAGATGAGAAGGTAGATGAGAGCAGGTAGGATGTTTAATTCGGGTTCCATGCTGTCCTCCTTCCTCCTGGAGTGCGTAGTGGTGAGCGTTTTCCCGTCCGTAGTCTGTTTCCGCCGTGTTTTTATCGGCGGTGCTCCCGCCCCGGAAAAGGTGGCGGATTGGTGAGTTGGAATAGTGTGGGCGGTACATTGGCTGCCGCCTGGCTGTTGGCGGTGACCGCCGCGCTGTTTGTTTGTACCGCCGTGGCGGTCGGAGTGTTAAAGTGGCTGTCTGTGTTGGCGGTTCCCGCCAGGGTCAGAATCCCATATTTTTTACCGCCAGCCTGTTGGCGGGTTGGCCGCCGCTTTAACACCGACCGCCAGGGTTAGAATCACCCCCTTATTGACTTACATTCATCATCAAACATGGATACTGCTGGTCCCTCTTCTAGTTAAATCCTATTGCACTTTTTCTATTGATCATATGCATAGTTGATTATTAATAAATTCTTCTGTGATATGTTAAAATTCTTCTTAGTATTCAGCTAATATTATTCTGATCTTGCAGATTTATTTCATGTGTTACCTTGTTCGTTCTTCACTTCTACCTTTGTTTGGTTCAGTTGTGGTGGACATACCCCGTGTTGGTAGGCCATTGTTATCTGTGTGTCACCACCCCAACATCGTATGCATTTTATTTACTTCAGGTACGTATTTCAGTCGTCTTCATGATCATATACTGTCTCTCTTTTCTATCCTTTTTTCTGTTCTTATCTGTTCTCTTTCCTATTTTCCCCTTTTCCTCCTTTTCCAACCACTCTCCAGCTGTACTATTATATTTCATAGTTTTTCTATTTGTTACACAAGGTTTGTTTTTTATTTGTTCAAAGTATGTTAATCCTTATTATTCATAAATGTTTTTATAATTACATCATTCAGAGTTATTTCATGGAATGTGAAAGGTTTTAATAATCCTGAGAAAAGACAGAGGGCCTCATTACAACACTGGCAGTCTTAAGACCGCCAGAGCCGTGGTGTCGGTCGAACCTCCACCAATGTGGCGGTCCGACATCCACAATTATGACTGCAGCAGTGTCATCATAGTTGGACCGCCAGCGCTGCCACTTCTCCTCCACTGGAGGGGCTGGCAGTGCTAGTGGTCTTAATCCACCAGGGCAGCGCTGCAAGCAGTGCTGCCCTGAGGATTACGACCCCCCCGCCAGCTTTTACACGGCGGTAGCACCTCCATGTAAGGGCTGGTGAAGACAGGGTGCACGGGCCCAATGGGGGCTCCCGCACTGCCTATGCAGTTAGAATGGGCAGTGCAGGGGCCCTCATGGCCAGCCCCATCACGCTTTTCACAGTCTGCTTTGCAGACAGTGAAAAGCATGACGGGTGCTGGTGCACCCTATGCACTGCAACATTGCTGCCGGCTCAATTATGGGCCATCATTAATGTTGTGGGCTGTTTCCTGCTGGGCCAGTGGGAAACTCTTAATAGAAGCCGTGGGAAGGGCACCGCACCAATGGTATCCTGACTGCGGGACTTCGGCGGATGGCCTTTTCCGTCTGTGGGAGTCTTAATTAGGGCCAGAGATTTTTATCTCACCTAGCCAAACTTGCTCCAGATATTTTGTTATTACAAGAAACACATCTCAATGAAACGGAAGCCTTGAAACCTAAACGTAGTTGGGTTGGTCATGTATTTGTATCCCCTGCTGACAACAAGAAAAATTGTACCATTATTCTATGTAATAAACAATTACATTTTAATGTCCTTTCACAAGAAATAGATCAGAAAGGTGGATGGATTATTTACGATTTATGATTAACAATATACATTTAATGATTTCAATTTTTGGCCCACGGTTGCCTATAAATGTCTTCAATATCTTGACACCTACATGATTTTGGGAGGTGATTGTAATCAAATTACTGATCCCTTATTAGATCGGCAATCTTCATCCCATAAAGTCCATAAACAATTTTGTTTGACTATAGCAAACTCCTCATTTATGGATTCCTGGAGACTTGATAATCCTGACTCCCATGGCTGCACTTTTTACTCACCTACTCATGGTTAACTCACTACATTAAATCATATATTCCTCTCCAAACCTATGACAGAACATATAATTCAGTGATTTGTTGGTCCTACAGTACATTCAGATCATGCTATGGTGGTTATGGATTTGGACTTGACTCCCCCAATTATTCAGTTCCGTAGATGGTGCTTCAATAATTCTTTACTAAATGATCCACAATTCTCTAAATCATTGCTTTAATTTATCTCTGAATTCTTTAAGATTAATGATGTCACCAATCTTTTACCCTCTCTTATTTGGGACTCGTCTAAGGCAGCTGCCCGGGGCTTTATTATAGATTACTCTTCAAAAAAGAAACTTTGCATTAAAGAAGCTAAGTCCCTAACATCAAGCATTACGAATTTGGAAATGAAATATTTCACACCTAAATCAGATACTGATTTAAATAAATTGCTTAAAGCTAAGTTACAGTTTAATACTCTTTCTGCTGAGGAAGCCTCTTTCATTTTGTTAAGGAGCAATGCTCACTATTATGGAAGTAGAAATAAGGTTGGCAAACTACTAGCTAACTATCTTAAAGTTAGAGAACAGCGATTTCAAATTGATTCGATAACTAAGTCAGATAGTGCTATACTGAACAAACATGGTGATATTTTGACTGAATTTGTTAACTTTTCAAAGTACTCCAGAAACACAGACACATCATTCTCACATTGATGAATATTGATGGTGCACTCCTGCTGCAAATTCTTCTAATCTAGATGTTGCCTCCTTAGAAACAGATGTTTCAGATACAGAAATTTTACAAGCCCTAAATACACTAAAAAAGGGTAAAACAACTGCCCTGATGGTTTTACTGTAGAATTTTATTTACATTTTTCATGTATCCTTATTCATCATTTGTTTTCTTTATTTAGTTACTTTAACACATCTGGAAACACTTCAGGCACTTTTCAAGAAGATACAATATGTTTAATACCTAAAGATGGGAAGGACTGTACATTATGTAAGAACTATAGCTCTATTTCCTTGATTAATGTGGATTATACAATTTTTGCAAAGCTACTAGCATTAAGATCAGAATCTTATCTTCCACAACGCGTTAGGAAGGAACACTCAGGTTTTATAAAAGGTAGGTTAGCATCTGATAATACCACATTATTCCTTAACGGTCTCAGCAAAAGCCCCTTTTCTTAATAAATCCCTAGCTGCCATAACTATTGATGCAGAACAAGCATTTGATAAAAATTAATTGGGATTTTATGATTAAAACTTTATCCTGGCATGGTTTTGATCCTAAAATTATTTATACTATAGCTTTATTATATAATTCCCCACGAGCTTCAGTTCTCGTCAATGGTACAGTTTCTTCCTATTTCTCTCTTAAACATGGTGTTCAGCAAGGTTGTCCTCTTTCGCCCTTAATTAGCTCTTGAACCCTTCCTCACTCGTTTATGTCTAAATTCAGATATTTCTGGTTTTCCAAATAGAGATAAACAGTTAATACTAGTGGCATATGCAGATGACATTCTTCTTTTTATTTCTTCCCCTGACAAATCTGCTTTATTAAATGAAATAGATCTCTTTTCTCAGATCTCTAGTTATAAAATTAATAAAGATAAAATGGAAGTCCTTCCACTAAATAAGTTTACCTTTAAGCATTTTGTTGTCAATTCTAGTTTTCAGTGGGCTTCTTTATCTCAGATCAAATATTTAGGCATTTAGGGGCTCATTATGAACCCGGCAAGCAGTGCCACCCTGCACATAATGAATCCTGTTTTCCCCAGCCTTTCCCTGGCTGGCGGAAGGGGTGCTCCGGGGCCCCTCTGGGGGCCCCTGCACTGCCCATGCACTTGGCATGGGCAGTGCAGGGGCCCCAGTGCAGTGCCTCCTCGCGCAGGTAACTGCCCGATTTACGGGCAGTGATCGCGCGAAGGGTGCTGCTGCACCCACCGCACTCAGGCATTCATGGCGGCTCAATGTGGAGCCATCTGCAATGTCCCAGCCCTACATTCTGCTGGGCCAGTGGGTGGAAACACTGTTTCCACCCTCCAGCCCAGCAGAATGTTCGTAATGCACCCGGCGGGATTTCAAGGGGGCTGGCGGTCTATGGAAAGACCGCTAGCATGAACACGGCGGTGTTTACCGCTGTGTTCATATTGACGCCCTTAGTTTAATTCTTCAGTTAAAGAAAGAATTGACATTAAAGAATTTTGTCGCAAAATTGACCGCTTAATTTCCTCCTGGAATCCTTTATATTTATCTTAGTGGGGTTGCTTGGATTCTATTAAAATGATGAATTATCTTTTAATACTATATTCTATTTCTATGTTACCAGTATCTACTCCAAATATTATTTTTAAACAAATAAGGGCCAGTTGTAGGAAGGTTCCCTTTTGCGAGTTGCAAATTGCGAGTCCCAGCGACTCGCAATTTGCAACTCGCAAAAGGAAATGCAGAAAGGTGTCTCAGACACCTTCTGCGACTCGCTATGGGGTCGCAAAGACCCACCTCATAAATATTTATGAGGTGGGTCACAGTTTGCGACCCCATAGCAAGTCTAGGCACTCACGGGGATGGTAGCCTGCTGGAGACAACAGACCACCATGTCCGTGACTGCTTTTAAATAAAGCAGTTTTTTTTGTTCTCTTTGCAACCCGTTTTCCTTAAAGGAAAACGAGCTGTAAATAGAAAAAATACCGAAACCTTTTTGTTTCGGTTTGTTTCAGAGTAGGCAGTGGTCCATAGGACCACTGCCTGCTCTGAAAAAAAATATTTTTGTGAGCATTCACAAAGGGGAAGGGGTCCCATGGGGACCCCTTCCCTTTTGCGAATGAGTTACCATCCACTTCAAGTGGATGGTAACTGCGAGTTGATTTGCTTTCGCGGTCACAAATCAACTCTACATCGTGATGCGGTCGCAAATAGGAAGGGAACACCCCTTACTATTTGCGAGTCAGAATCACATTTTGCGAGTCGGTACCGACTCCCAAAATGTGATTCTGCATCGCGTAAGGGCTTTTGCGCCTCGCAAACGGCGTTTTTCGCCGTTTGCGAGTCGCAAAAGCCTTCCTACATCTGCCCCTAAATTCTTTATTGTTCAAATTCTTATGGAAAAATACAAAAGCAAAAATATCTCTTGCTTGTTTAGAAAAATTGAAAACTGATGGTGGGGTGAATTTTCCGAATTATGTTAAATATCATGCTGCTTGTGGTGTACGTCAAGCTTCTTTTTAGCTTTCTGAATCTGTTCATCCCTTTTCTCTGTTATGGCTCCAAACTGAATCAACCTTGTTGAACCCCTTTTTGACTAAAGGGATTCTATTGTTTGCATCGAGCTGTTCTCTTGTTTCTACTCCATTTCTTAAATCTATGCATTCTTTATTGTTATCTACATTTACTAAACAATCATTAACTCCTTTCATTTTCCTCTCTAAATCCCTATGGTATAATATTCTAGTTAAAATCAACAATAGACCTATTTTTTGGCATGCTTGGAATTCTAAAGGTATTATATGGATTAGGCAACTTTTTGAGGGGAATGGTCCTCTCTCTTTTCCTCAATTTCAACAAGAATTTAAACGTCCCCCCTTATTCCAAAATTTCCATACAAAATGATCCTACTATAATTTCCCATTCTTCACATTAACTGCTTTACTTGTCTTATCCCCTAAAGCTTCCAGTATTCATAAGGTTTTATTATCTTCTAATACAAATTGAGCCAAGTCTAGATCTTAACTCTTATGGAAAAAGGATCTGGGGGTTGTTTCGGATATTATCTTTTGGCATAAGATTTGTTCATGTATTTATAAACTCTCTAGACAAATAATATCACACAAACTTTATTTGTATTTATCACAGACTTTACTCTACACCCCTTCAATGTTCGAACTCTTTACCCTCCAATTTATCAAAGTGCTGGTCCTATGATTGTCCCATAGCAGATCTAATGGACTTGTTATTTTAGTGTTGTAACATGCTAGCTTTTTGGCACAAAATATGGTCACGACTGATTCATATATTCACCTTAAAACACATTTTGCATATATTTTGGGTACTCTGTCTACTGAATTATTTTATAATGTGTCAGAGAATAAACTATTTGATAATTTCTTGGTATTGCCTTTCAACAAATTCTGTATCAGTGGAAATGTTCTTCTAAACTATCATACATGGCATGGTGGGATAGTGTTTTGTATCATCATAAACTAGATACTTCATTTTTATATCATTGTTCCAAAGATCAGAATGCTCACATGTTAAGGCTACCATTAACTAGTTTTTTACATAAAATAGATAATTCTGCAGCTGAGACCGACTGCATATTGTGAGAGAATTTCCATCCAATGTGAGCATTTCACTCTGTTATTTAACATTTAGTCATACTCTCTAAATTGTTTATGTTATCTTTTACTATATTGTTCAATTTTGAAATCTCTTTAAATGTGTTTTAAATAGGAGGATATCTCTTTTTTTTATAAACAAATATTTATTGCTTTTAAAAGGAACAGACAAAATATATAGGTAACATACAAGCCCTGGTCCATTGGTCACCGGCTGAACAGTCAATTCTAATCTGACATTTCTGTACTCGGGATACACAGGATTCTCCAAGATTTCATAGTTTGAAATTACAGTATATGCACACAGTCTACTAAGCCCCTTTAGTCTAGCAATCCCGTCCATTTCCCCCAAATCTTCTCATACTTATGGGGGCATCCCCTTGATTCGTACACCACTTTTTCTTGGGCTGCACACCAGTCCACCCCGCCTCCATTTCTGAAGGGAGGGGCCCCTGGCGGTCTTCCAAGCAGCAGCAATGTCTCTCTTGGCCACCATCGTCGCTGCTCCGACCAAGGTCTTGTCCGCTCTAGATCCCTCCATGTCATCCATCACCCCCAGTAGTACCTGTTTGGGGGTCAATACCTGCGTTACTCCCAAGACACTGTTCAGCTCATGGTTTACTCCCTCACAGTACACCCGAACCACGGGGCAAGACCATATCATATGAAAGAAGCCGGCTTGGTTTTCACCGCATCGTGGGCATTGGGCTGAGTTGCGGAAACCCATCTTGTGCAGTCTATCTGGAGACAGATATGCTTTATGTAGAAAATAAAATTGTGTCGCCCTCAGCCTTGCTGACACTGCCAGCGTTCGGGGAGCCATCAATGCTTCCGCCCAGTCCGCATCCTCAAGTGGACCCACCCAGTTCTCCCATCCCTTCCTAAGGAGGTCAAGATCCCCAGGTGTGTTGATAACTAACATTTTGTAGATCTGAGAGACGCCTTTCTTCCCCAGACTTCCCATGAATATTTTAGCCTCCACTGGGTTGAATTCCGGTACAGGTGTCGACTCTTTTAGGTGCATAGCCAGGGCATGCCGGAGTTGGAGATATCTAAAAAATTGATTCGGGGACAATTGGAACTCTTGTTGAACTTCCTGAAAGGACTTCATCATACCTCCCTTCCACACATCTCCCACCAAGGATATGCCCAATGTGTCCCAATTCCCGAATCCCTTCAGTTCGGCTGTCTCTTTCACCAGCTACCATGCCACAATGGGGTTTGCCGAGTAACCACTTTGTTCCAACCAGTGTGCCTTAGGGCCGCTCTCCATGCTAAAAAGACCGCCTTGGTGATAGGCTCCAGTTCCCTAGGGATCGGTGCACCGTATAGCACATTCTGGATACGGGAATACCCCAAAGCGTCTAATTCTACCTGGTAAGCCGGGTCCGACCACCCCCCGTTGAACCAATCGTGAGCCACCAGGAGTTGTGTCGCCAACTAGTACAGGTAAGGGTCGGCCATGCCCAGTCCCCCATCGTATACCCCTCTTCGGCAGTTCCGGGACACTACTCGGTGCCTTGCCCCTCCCCATATAAAGGAAATGGTAATTCCATCTAGCTTTCTATACCATGATCGGGGGGATCGCGAATGGCAGGTTCTGGGCCACATATAGAAGACGTGGTAGGACCATCATCTTGTATAAAGCTACACGGCCCAACACGTTCAGGGACAATGACTACCATCGCTTAAGGTCTTCTCGTATGAGAGACACCAGTGGAGTCAAGTTCAGGGACCAGGCTAGCTCTGGGAGCAGCGCAACCCATATCCCTAGATATTTAAAACTTAGCCGACGCAGGGGGATCACCTCTTGCCAGTCAAAGCACTCTCGCGACCGTGCCAGAGGAACCAGTATTGATTTGGCCGGGTTCATTTTGAGCCCCGAAGCCTCCTTGAAACGCCGTAATAGATGGAAACCTCGGGGACCGGTCACTCCCGGGTTCACCATGTACAACAGAACGTCGTCCGCATATAGGGCCACTCGGTCTTCGTACGAAGAGCCCCACTTCCAACCTTGGTAAATCGGGTCTTTCCTTATCGTCTCCTCCAATGGTTCAATGGCCAGTGCAAAAAGGAGAGGGGAGAGGGGGCACCCCTGTCGGGATCCCAGATGAATCGGAAAGGCCGAGGACAAGACTCCATTGACCTGCACCCGTGCCGTAGGCTTTGTATACAGGGCCCGGACCAGTCGGCGGAACCTTGGTCCAAAACCGGCGCGCCGGAGCACCGCAAAAAGGAACCCCCAGTCAACTGAGTCGAACGCTTTTTCGAAGTCGATGAACAGGAGGACTAGGTGTTGGGGCAATCGGTGTCGCCCTGCAAGGGCCACCTGAAGCCTTCGTATACAGTGACGCGTACTACATCCGGCCATGAAACCACCCTGATCCAGGTGCACCAGCAGGGGCATCACCCTCTTGAGACGAGAGGCCAGTATTGCAGCATAGATTTTTACTTCACTGTTAATCAGAGATATGGGCCTGTAGTCCGCGCAGGAGAGGGAGGGGGGTTGAGTCTTAGGCAACACAACAATGGTGGCAACATCTAGCCCCTCTGGAAAAAGGCCTTTCTGGTCAACTTCTGCATAGAGATTCATTAGATGCGGGACCAGGTCATCCCTGAACCTCTTATAATATTCTGGAGGAAAACCGTCAGGCCCAGTTTTCCCCACTCCCATCGCCGCTATAGCCTCCCCAATCTTTGTTTCTGTGAACGGTTCTTCCAATGACCGGACATCCACCTGGGGCAGTTCTGGGAGCGAAGTGTCTGCCAGGAACCCGTCTGGGGAATTCATCTTCTCTGAATTTGTCGCTCGGTACAGGACCGTATAGTATTCAGCGAACGTTTCGGCCACCTCCTGGAGTTCAACCAGGCATTCCCCATGCTTATTGCAAATCTCAGGGACGATTCGGGGAGCTTGTTGTTGGGAAATCAACCAATATAGTAGTTTCCCTGTTTTATCACCCCAACCATAAACTTGGGCTGTGGAAGCGCGCCACATGTGTTTGGCCGCTTCTAGGGATAGACTACGAATCTCCTCTTGAATCAGCAGTAGTTGTCTGGTTATCCGTTCATTCGGGTGCGTTTCTTGCTCTGCCTCGAGATGAATGGTACGAGCCTCCAGATGGGCAATACGAGAGTCCCGGTCGCGTTCCTGTGCACGGATTAGGCCCCTAGCTGTCCCTCTCAGAACCGCCTTGCTCGCCGCCCATAGGATTCCGGGCGACCTCACCGAGCCCCCATTAATATTAAAGTATTCGCGTAACGACTTCCTCAAGCTATCGACGTAGTCCTCGTCCTGTAGGTACCATGCGTTTAGCCTCCATATGGGGCGAGTCAGCAGGTTTGCGAGACCCATCTTGAGGCGGACCGGCACGTGATCTGAGATCCCCCTTGGTAGAATCTCGATGTGGGAGAGGTGACTGCAGTCGTTGGCCGACATGAAAACCAGGTCTACCCTGGATTGTGTGTTGTGAGCTGCAGAGATATGTGTGAATTGCGTGCGCAGAGCCACGTTGATGACATCCATCCGGACAGACTAGTGGTCAGGGCCTGTCGGTGGGCTGAGGATCCCCCACTCGTGTCCAGCCCTGGATTTGGGATTGCATTGAAGTCACCCCCTATTATCGTGTTCCCTGGGGGCAGTTCCGCCAATATTCGTGTCAGATCCCCCAGAGTCTTGTTTGCGTTCTTTGCTGGTGTGACCTACTTCCATTATTTCCAGCCGGTAATTGAGACCATAAGCCTGTATTAACTGTGAAGAACAATAACAGCAGCCAGTTGGCTGGATGAAACCAAACATATCCCCCAACTCCCCACCCACCCCATACTTCCCCCCAGAAGCATCTGTCGCCCAATACCAACAGCTCACTCCCGAACATAGTGAGCTGATAACTTTAGTGTTCGAGCTATGGTGGACCCCTCCACTCTTGCGGATTAAGAAGTGTTACGTTTGAACATAAGCACCATGACCTCGTCCTGGTCACTGGCTCTCTTGGCCCAGCCCTCCCGTCCCCGGAGGGGATTCACAACACTGGGCTTCAAGAAAGGTCAGTATCCTCCGCCGTCACCGGGAGCAGATCTCCAGAGTCTCCGACTCGGCGGTCATCACCACTGTCTCCCGGCGCCCCTTCCGCCGTTTCCCCGGCGGAACCCCGGGGGGAGCCCGACGGCGAGCCCCCTATCTCTTTGCATCTTCTGGAGCGAGTTCTCCGGCAGGACCCCCCCGGTCGTCGCGGTTGGTTGTTCTTCTGTTGACCAGAAAAGGCCCGTCGCCGTTCCTCCCCATTAGGGCCCAACGGGACCTCTTCAGTCAGCCATGTCCATGCCTGTTCGGGCAACTCGAAGAAGTAGGTCTTGTTGTTGTAGACCACCCTTAGTTTGGCCGGGAAGAGAAGGCGGTATGGCACCTCCATCGCTCTTAACTTTTGTTTAACTTCTATGAATGAGCGGCGTTGCATTTGAACGTCTCTTGTGTAGTCAGGGAACACCATGATTTTGGTTCCATCGCAGTGCAAGTCTCCTTTTGATCTTGCCGCTTGAAGTATCGCATCTCTGTCCCTGAAGTTAAAAAGTCTGAGGATCACCGCCGCGGCGGGGAGCCCGGGGGGGGGTCTGGCCTGCAAGGCCCGGTGAGCGCGTTCAATCCCGAACCAGGGTGTTAAAAGATCCCGGGGCATCCAGGACCGGAATAAATCTTCCAGGAATGCAGCCAGGGAGGAGGCCGCTGCATTTTCCGGCAGTCCCACAATTCTGAGGTTATTGCGGCGGGATCTATTTTCGGCATCTTCAGCCCTTCGGTATAGTTCTGCTGTTCGGGCTGTTAGCGTTGATACCTGTGTTTTCAGGGCAGCCAGGTCGTTCTCCACGTGGAGATTCTGGACTCCGCTTCCGTGATCCTCGCTGTCGCATTGCGGAGGTCCTGGCGTACTAGGGCCACATCCACCCTTACCTCTCCAATTTTAGCCTCCACCGCTTCTTGAGATGACTGTATCGCTTGGAGGATGGCCGCCAGGTCACTGCTCCCAGCTTGTTTCCCTTCACCGCCTTCCGCCTTTCGGTCATCCTTTGGCGCTCCACTAGGGCCTGTGGCAAATTGGTCGATACGCGTCTGTGCTGCGGCAGGCCGGGTTTGTCTGTCTTTCCCCATTACGTCCACCCTCTGGAGCCTGCTTGCGGGCCACCTCCATGCAATGCTTCTCGCACCTCCCGACGTCGTCTTTTGGACCGCTATTATCCAAGAGGGGTGGAGGAGGGGGGAAAGAGGGCAATCCTTTCAGTTCTACCGGTGTGTCTTTGATTTCAACTCTTCCGCCTCCCCTCCCGCAGCACAGATCACCCGCCCTGGCTCCGAAGTTTCCTGGCCCAGGGTCACTCCTCACCGCTGACCACGGGGGCTCCTTCTCTCCTCCTGCGCCAGGGTCTCCAGCTTGGCCCGCTCCAGTGTCCGTCCCCCACACACAAATCTCAGGTTTCCATCCGCTCTCCAGAGCCTTGACCTCATCTGCTTTTCATTGTCCAGGGGCCCCGGGGGCCACACCCCGGACAGGGGGGGGCGGGGAGCCGGGAAGGGCCCCCTCCCGCAGCAGCAGCCACTCACCGGTGCCTCCCCAGTCCCGGGGGGGATGTGGGGGGCTGCCCCGTTTTGTTTCCGCCCACCGGGCGATCTTTGGTGTCCGTCAGGCCACCGCTCCTGCCCCCGCTCCGGCGCCACCTGCGCCTCTCCTCCGGGTCGGTGCCACCTCCTCTCCCCTCCGGTCAATGGGAGCACGGGAGGGGGAGGGGGAAAGATAAAGAGACCCTCGCCTCTCGCAGCCGAGGCTGCTAGGATCCACAGCTTTTTGCGGCCGGAGCGCCCGCCATTTTGCACGCAGGGCGCGCCGCTTGAAAATCTCCTTTGCTTGTCACCGGTTTTTCAGCGCGGACCGGCGCCTACGGTCCCTCGCGATGCCTCTGCAGTCCCTCCCTTCCCTCGGGAAGGACCGCCTGCAGCCTCAACCTCCGTCGGCCGACGCAGCCGGCTGCCTCTTATGTCTTCGGAGCGCCCGCCATGTTGGATGCGGGACGCTCCGTCCGTTTTCTGCTCCCCTTTGGGCCGAGAGCTCCGGGACGTGGATCAAAACGTCCGCGGAGCTGCCCCCAGTCTTCCGCGGCTTCTCTTCTCTTCAAGGGAGGGCCGTCGGTGCGTGTATCTTGAGCGGATGCCGGACGGGTCCGGAGCACTATTAAAGTGCGGCCGCCATCTTGACGCTCAAGCCACGCCCCCTAAATAGGAGGATATCTCTTTGCTCTCGTCTGCATTCATATGATTAATCTTTCCCAATAGTTCCTTACCTCTCCTTCCCTGATTTTCCCCAGAAAAATCTCTAAAGACTTCAATTATATTTTTTAGTATTTTCATTTACACTCTTTAATAATAAGGTCAATATGTTATGATTTTCTATGTTTTTTAAATATATCTAAATAAAGCCTTTTAAACGCAGAAACTGTATATGGGCCCTATTTCATCAATGATCTTTTTAATCTTGCTATCAAAAAACTCAGCAAAGTTATCACCATAATGCCTTTAAGGGTTCAATCGCCTGCTTGATGCATTCTGGATTATTTAACAGCTCCATAATTCAAAGGCCTTTCTAGCACCGTAAGGGGCTTCAAGAATAGCATTTTCAAAAAGAATGGCCCTTTGCCAAAGCAAACGCCTTCTTGCAGCTATTGGTGGCAGTTTTTAGGTGCATTTTATCTTCATCTGAATAAGATTTACGCCATCGGCGTTCAAGCTTCTTACAGTCTTGTTTCATCTCTTTTAGCATTATATTATACCACAGAGCAGAAGGTCTTCCCCGGGTTTTCAAATTTGTAAATGGAATTGATATATATCAAGCATCTTGATAATACCAGTAGTCATAGCATCATAGTTATCTTCTACTGTTTTCTTGTGATCAAATATGTTCTCTAGGTCAAACAATGTTCCTGCCTTAGATCTAGTTAGTTTATGCCTGGCCCTTTGCTGTCTTGCCCCAGTCTGTTTTGTGCATTCCCAAAAATACTGTGGAAGTCCACCAGTGCATGGTCAGTCCAACAGATAGGGACAATATTGTCCATCGCAATCAAAACCTCTGGGGCGAAAATAATATCTGAGGTGTGCCCACCTTGATGCATAGAGCCCTGTACTAATTGTTGCAGTCACAGGATCTCAAGGGACTCCTGTAGTTCTTTAAAAAGGAACGATAAGTCACTCTCTGCCCATATTTTAAAATCACTCAGTATAAAAAATTTGGCGTGTGTAAGTGCAAAAATGGAGATTAAATCATGAAGAGCTTGTAAGTAAGGTGTGATTGGGCCTGGTGGTGGATAAGCAAGAATGCCCGAGAAGATACAAACATTCTCAACTTTGAAGGTAAAGCCCATTAGTTCAAGGTGTGTTAATTCAACTAGAGTCGGAGCTATACATTTCATTTATCTTTGAAAATTGCCACCATTCCTGACCCTTTTATATTTCTTCTCAGTTTGTGTACAATATTGTTCCTCGGGCTTCCACCAGGTCAAAAGACGAATCCTGAGTGGTCCCAGTTTTGGTTAGACACAGGATATTCCAGTCGTTGTTGTCTAGCAGCATATTTATCTCAGCATAATGCTTAACCAGGGATCATACATTAATAAAACCACACCGCAATTTTACCAATATATTGGTATGTAAGGCAGTGTATGACTCAACTCCTATGTCGAGAGTGGAGGTAGATGGTATATAGTTAGGTTGCTTACCAATCTGTAGAAGCCTATCCCTGGAATAGCAGATTATGGCCCTCATTCTGACCCTGGCGGTCGGTGATAAAGCGGCGGCCAAGCCGCCAACAGGCCGGCGGTCTAAAATATGCAATTCTGACCCTGGCGGGAACCGCCAACACAGCCCGCCAACTTAACACTCCGACCGCCACAGCGGTACAAACAAACAGCGCGGCGGTTCCCGCCAACAGCCCGGCGGCAGACAATGTACCGCCCACCCTATTACGACCCACCAATCTGCCACCTTTTCCGGGGCGGGAGCACCGCCGATAAGAACACGGCGGAAACAGACTACGAACGGGAAAACGCTCACCTCTACGCACTCCACGCGAGATTCCGGCAGTATGGAGCCAGAGTTGCAGGTCATCCCCGCACTCCTATTCCTGCTCATATACCAGGAGCACGCCCGGCGGCGCGGAAGACATCGGTGAGTACTGCACCTACGACACAGGGGAGGGAAAAGATTACCGGCACACACCCACCCACCCACACCCACTACAACACACACATCAATGCATTCCCACAGATCACTGTCACAACCCACAAACCACCCCCCTCCGAATTAATGCAAAGACCAAAAGAAGAGATCATAAACGGGCAGATATATTGAAATATGTACACCAGTAATCCCAATTAATAAATAAACTATGTACAAAATATATACAGCTACTAAATGTAGTCCAACCACTGTCCGTGGATCACAGGGGTCCTGTGCAAAAGGGCAAGGCCCAGTCCCACGACAAGAACTCCACGGAGAGAACACTGCAGGGGCATCAGAAAGAAAATAGGACAGGCACCTCAGGGGGAAGGGAAGGGGGGGCACCTCAGCCACTTGAGTACACAACGCCAGATCCACGAGGGGACTCCATGACCACTGGCCCATCCTGGGGAGAGCAAAGCCACAGTCCAAACAGTCCATACAGTGGGTGGCCTGCCCACTGGGCCATCCTGGGGAGAGCAAAGCCACAGTCCATACAGTCCATACAGTGGGTGGCCTGCCCACTGGGCCATCCTGGGGAGAGCAAAGCCACAGTCCATACAGTCCATACAGTGGGTGGCCTGCCCACTGGGCCATCCTGGGGAAAGCAAAGCCACAGTCCATACAGTCCATACAGTGGGTGGCCTGCCCACTGGGCCATCCTGGGGAGAGCAAAGCCACAGTCCAAACAGTCCATACAGTGGGTGGCCTGCCCACTGGGCCATCCTGGGGAGAGCAAAGCCACAGTCCATACAGTCCATACAGTGGGTGGCCTGCCCACTGGGCCATCCTGGGGAGAGCAAAGCCACAGTCCAAACAGTCCATACAGTGGGTGGCCTGCCCACTGGGCCATCCTGGGGAGAGCAAAGCCACAGTCCATACAGTCCATAACAGACCCCACTGCCACTGGAGGAGGCAAGTTGGCCAGAGGACATCCTGCAGCCCTGCCCGAGATAGATCCTGCCCTGCCACGTCTGCCAAAGGGCCAGCGGTTCTTGCCTTGAAGGGCCCAGTTCAGCGGTTCCTGAGACGGCGGGGCCCAGTTCAGCGGTCCTTGCCCTGAAGGGCCCAGTTCAGCGGTTCTTGAGACGGCGGGGCCCAGTTCAGCGGTTCTTGCCCTGAAGGGCCCAGTTCTGCGGTTCTTGCCCTGAAGGGCCCAGTTCAGCGGTTCTTGAGACGGCGGGGCCCAGTTCAGCGGTTCTTGCCCTGAAGGGCCCAGTTCAGCGGTTCTTGCCCTGAAGGGCCCAGTTCTGCGGTTCTTGCCCTGAAGGGCCCAGTTCAGCGGTTCTTGAGACGGCGGGCCCAGTTCAGCGGTTCTTGCCCTGAAGGGCCCAGTTCAGCGGTTCTTGCCCTGAAGGGCCCAGTTCAGCGGTTCTTGAGACGGCGGGGCCCAGTTCAGCGGTTCTTGCCCTGAAGGGCCCAGTTCAGCGGTTCTTGAGACGGCGGGGCCCAGTTCAGCGGTTCTTGCCCTGAAGGGCCCAGTTCAGCGGTTCTTGCCCTGAAGGGCCCAGTTCAGCGGTTCTTGAGACGGCGTGGCCCAGTTCAGCGGTTCTTGCCCTGAAGGGCCCAGTTCAGCGGTTCTTGCCCTGAAGGGCCCAGTTCAGCGGTTCTTGAGACGGCGGGGCCCAGTTCAGCGGTTCTTGCCCTGAAGGGCCCAGTTCTGCTGTTCTTGCCCTGAAGGGCCCAGTTCAGCGGTTCTTGAGACGGCGGGGCCCAGTTCAGCGGTTCTTGCCCTGAAGGGCCCAGTTCAGCGTTTCTTGCCCTGAAGGGCCCAGTTCAGCGGTTCTTGAGACGGCGGGGCCCAGTTCAGCGGTTCTTGAGACGGCGGACGGTCTATGGCCAACTGCTAATTGCCTGGTGGTGCCCTCCTGGGCAGCGGGGATGGTGCTCCTTCACTGCCCACCTGGGCTGTGGGTGGTGGGGCCCTCCTGGCCAGCTGGGCTGGGTCCTCCCTGGGCAGCGGCTATGGGGGTGGTGGGCTCTCCCGGGGCAGCTGTGCCGGTTCCTCCCGGGGCAGCGGCTATGGGGGTTGTGGGCTCCTCCTGGGCAGCAGGCCTGCTGCCTGACCTCTCTGACTTGCTGCCCTTGCCCTCCTTAGTCGTGGGCCTGTGGCCCTTTCCTCCCTTTGGAGCTGTGGCTGGTGACTGTCTCTGGGTGGTGTCCGGGGGGGATGTAGAAGGCGGGCTCCTGCGGCGACCCTTCCGCCTTCTGCTCCTCTTCCCAGGGGGTGGGCTGCCTGTCCCCTTGCTGCTGGGCGAAGATCCAGACATGCGGGCTGGCGGGCTCCAATACCCCTGCACCCTTGTCAAGGGGGCTGCAGGGCTGGTGGTGGCTGAGGTGCTCTTCTTACCCCGACGAGAAGGAGGGAGGGGCTCAGGGTCAGGAAAGAAGTTAGTAGTGGCGAGGAAGAGCTTCTTGGGACAATGGAGAGTGGTAGGTACAGTGGGAATGGGAGTGGAGGGAGAGGATGTGGTTGTAGGTGAGTCACGTTTGCTGTCTTTGGGTGCAGGTGCAGGAGGGATAGGCTGTCGTGAGGTGGATGGCTGTTGGGTGGGTGGGTGGCTGCGTTTGTGTGGTGTGGAAGAGGGGATGACAGACACAGTGGGAGAGGACACAGGGGACGTGTAAATGGCAGTGGGGGTGGTGACTGCACGTGTGCGGACTGGAGTGGAGGGTGTGCTGGTGATGGAAACACTGGCTGATGGTGAGGTGAATGGAGGTGTGAGTGTAGACGTCACAGGGAGGGAGGAGGGAGACGAGGAGGTGGGGGTCACAGAGGTGGTAGTGACTGTTGGCATGTCTGCATCGGAATGTTGCGTGTGTGAATGTCTGCGTGATCTGTGGTGCTTATGTTTGGATGAGCTTCTCTTGGGTGTTGAGGTGTGTGCAGGCTGGTCTGATGGTGTGGGTGGGACAGGCAGAGGAACAGGAGACTGGGAGGAGGGAGTTAGTAGAGGCAGGCAGGAGACAGGGACAATGGCTGCCGTCAGTGCTGAGGCCAGAGCCTGGAACGATCGCTGATGGGCAGCCTGACCCGAATGAATGCCCTCCAGGTACGCATTGCTGCGATGAACCTCCCTCTCCACCCCCTGGATGGCATTCAAAAGGGTAGTCTGCCCAACAATGAGCGTTCGGAGGAGGTCAATGACCTCCTCACTGAGGGCAGCGGGGGTAACAGGGGCGGGGCCTGAGGTGCCTGGGGCGAAGGAGATGCCCGGCTTCCTGGCAGAGCGGGCACGGGGCGAACGCTGAGGGGCTGCTGGGAGGGCGGAGATGGTGCGCTCAGTGGCGGCTGTACCTGTAATGGCGGGGGGCACGGATGGTGCCACCCCCGCAAGGGAGCCCCCTTCCGAGGACGTGTCCGTGTCGCTGCAGGCTCCAGTCGTCCCCGTCGTGGAGCTCCCCTCGCCCTCCGTCTCACTGGTCCAGTCTGACTCTGTGGCATGGCCCTCCTGGGCCATGTGAGATGCAGCTCCCTCCTGCCCCGATGCCACTTCTCCTCCGCCTGATGATGCTGATGCACACAAGCACAGAAAGACAAACAAAAAGGGGGGGGAGAGAGAAATAAAGGGATATTGAGTACATGGATCTCCGGTACAGTTAGCGGACATGACAGACACAGATGCCCCCTGCACTAAGTTGCGCACTTGGGGTACGCTACGCATTCCGTGGAACATGCCCTACACGCCTAGAGTTGACAACTGCACCCATGGATGACACGGCCCAGGGATGGCTGTACTGACAAACTACTGAGGGTGGTGGCTGGGGACACAGGGGCTTACGGGGGTGCCCAGCCTACAGATATCGCCCTGGCCTAGGGGGACCCACAGCCCTCCTCCCCCACCCAGACACCTCCACTGCGCGACAACAGAGTAGATAATGCTTGTACTCACCCCCTTGTGTCTGCTGTGCTGCCCTCACGCGCCCATCCAATTCAGGGTAGGCCACCGCCAGGATCCGGAACATCAGGGGGCTCAGTTGACGGCAGGCACCCCGCCTACGTTGGGAGGCCATCCCCAGCAGAGACTCGGCGGTCTTCTTGGTCCAGCGGCGGATGTCCTCCCACCTCTTGCGGCAGTGGGTGCCCCGTCGATGGTGGACCCCCAGGGCCCGGACTTCCTTGGCGATGGCACGCCAAATCCCGATCTTCTCATGGGCGCGGACCTATGTGACACGTACAGGGAGGGAGAAATACCACGTTCAAGTTTCTCAGCATTTTCCTTTCCAGTGGCCCAACGCCCCCCATCCCCGCCAGGCCCCCCGCCATGCCCCCCGCCATGCCCAACATGCCCCCCATCCCCGCCAGGCCCCCCGCCAGGCCCAACATGCCCCCCTTCCCTGCCAGGCCCCCCGCCAGGCCCAACATGCCCCTCATCCCCGCCAGGCCCCCCGCCAGGCCCAACATGCCCCCCATCCCCGCCAGGCCCCCCGCCATGCCCCCCGCCAGGCCCAACATGCCCCCCATCCCCGCCAGGCCCCCCGCCAGGCCCAACATGCCCCCCATCCCCACCAGGCCCCCCGCCATGCCCCCCGCCAGGCCCAAAATGCCCCCCATCCCCGCCAGGCCCCCCGCCAGGCCCCCAAGCCAGCCAGTGGCCCCAAATCCAGATTGAATTAAACTCACTTGTTGGTCTGGAGGACCGTAGAGTAGCGCATACTGGGGGAGGACCCCATCCACAAGTTTCTCCAACTCCTCTCCAGTGAAGGCAGGGGCCCTTTCCCCAGGCGCAGCAGCCATTGTCCCTTCCAGACCGAGGTCACAGCAACACTTGCAGTATAGGTCCTCTCCTGTGAAAGTTCAAGTCGCAAGTGGATAAGTAGATAGAAAATGGCGGTCACGTCCGCGGCGGTGCGTACCGCGGCGGTGCGTCCCGCCACCGCCGGCGCCCTTCGCCATTGGCTCCTGAAACCCATAGGCTTCAATGTTAACCAATGCGGCTTCGCGCCGCGGTCTTCGCCCGCCGCCCGCCGCGGTGTGCCACGCCAGCGCATTGACCTCACATCCCATTGTCACACTTCACAGGTCAGGCAGCCGCCATTTCCAGGGCCCACATGGCTCAATTTCAACTGCGTCACACAGGCCTAGGCCTTGCATAGCCACTCAGACACGCCATTCACTGCATAGAGAATCGTATACTGTGCTAGCTGTGAGTACGTACCTGTGGGTTGCTTGACTGTGTGCTCCATGTTGTCCTTCCTAGGCACCGTCCGCTGGGTTGGGCGAGGAGACGGATGAATCCTCCCGTGTACCGACCGCTGGTGGACCTGTCGACAATGGAAGAACGCCACATTATCCTGACCTACCGTCTTAACCGTGCCACTATCCATGAACTGTGTGCCCAGCTGGAGCCCGACCTGATGTCCCCCATCCGCCAACCCACAGGGATTCCCCCTCTGGTGCAGGTCCTGTCAGTACTACATTTCTTGGCAAGTGGGTCATTTCAGACAACCGTGGGAATTGCTTCTGGGATGTCTCAGCCCATGTTTTCGAAGGTGTTATCCAGAGTGTTGTCTGCCCTGATGAAATCCGTGAGGAACTACATCATTTTCCCTGAGGTGGGCGAATTGGCTACAGTGAAGGGTGATTTCTACGCCCTTGGACATATTCCCAACGTAATTGGTGCCATTGATGGGACCCATGTGGATTTGGTTCCCCCAAGAGACAGGGAGCAGGTGTACAGGAACAGAAAAAATTACCATTCAATGAACATCCAGGTGGTGTGTTTGGCTGACCAGTACATCTCGCATGTAAATGCCAAATTCCCAGGGTCAGTGCATGACGCCTACATCCTCAGGAATAGCAGCATCCCTTACGTGATGGAACAGCTACAGAGACACCGTGTATGGCTAGTGGGGGACTCTGGGTACCCCAACCTGTCGTGGCTACTGACCCCAGTAAGGAATCCCCGGACCAGGGCAGAGGAACGGTACAATGAGGCCCATGGGCGTACTAGGAGGGTGATCGAACGCACCTTTGGCCTCCTAAAGGCCAGGTTTCGGTGCCTGCATATGACAGGTGGATCCCTAATGTACTCACCTAAGAAGGTGTGTCACATCATCGTGGCCTGCTGCATGCTTCACAACCTGGCTTTGCGCCGCCAGGTGCCTTTCCTGCAGGAGGATGGTCGAGACGGTGGTGTTGTGGCAGCGGTGGAACCTGAGGAGAGTGACGAGGAGGAAGACGACGGGGCTGAAACAGACAACAGGGACAGAATCATTGAACAGTACTTCCAATAGGACACAGGTAACATTTCAAAGATAATTTAGTAAAAGTTAACTACTCTCCAGCATCTCTGCTGCCTGTCTATTTGCCCCAGTGTATGATGACTGAGTTTTGGCTTTTCCCTCCCTATTTCAGATCTGGGGTCCCCACTACGAGTCCTGTGCTTCGTTTCCCCATGGACTACAGCTTTGTGGCAGCTGTTTGTTGACTTCACCATGTACAAGGACATATTTGCACTGTCATGTCAATTACAATCTATTGAAATCACAGCCAGACTCCAGATATTTTGGTGCAAAATCGGTGTTTATTTAAGTGCTCAAAATGGGATGGGTGGTTTCAAGTGGGTGGGGGCTATGGTGAAGGAATGTCCATGGCAGAGTCCAGAGTAACAGTCACACAGGTGCATTGTCCAGAGGCCTGTGGAGAGATGGAGCATGGGCAGTTCAAGGATGGACAGGGTGACAATGTGGGACAGTGGGATGACATCAGGTGGTATCCATTGCTGGCGGGGGTCTTGACATCCTACTCTGTCTTCTTGCGAGATCTCAGGGCCCTCTTGCGGGGTGGTTCTTCTCCTGCAGGAGGTGGGGGTCTGGTGGGCTGCTGCTGTGCGGGGGCCTCCTGTCCACTAGCGCCGGCGGAGGTGGTTGGCTGTTCTTGGTCCAGGCTAGTGGTAGGGGCCCTTGGGTGTTGTTCAGTGTCCGCCCTGTTGTTGACGAGGTCCTGCAGCAGCCCTACCATGGTAACCAGGGTGGTGTTGATGGCTCTGATGTCCTCCCTGTACCCCCGATAGTTTTCCTCCTGCAGCACCTGGATCTCCTGGAACCGGGCCAGTACCGTCGGCATCGTCTCCTGGGAGCGGTTGTATGCTCCCATGATGGTGGTGAGGACCTCGTGGAGAGTGGGTTCCCTGGGCCTCTCCTCCCCCCCCTGTCGCACAGCTGCCCTCCGAGTTCCCCTGTTTCCCTGGGCCTCTGCCCCCTGGCCGGTGTGCCCACTACCACTGCCCCCAGGTCCCTGTTGTTGTTGGGGTGGTGGGTTATCCTGGGTGCCCTGTAGTGGTAGACACACCGCAGATTGACGCGCCCTGGAGACAGAGGCATGGGCCCGCTGGGTGGGAGCTGTGCTGGTGTTCCCAGAGGGGTTTGGGTCTGTAGTGGCCTGGGCCTGTGTGAGGGGAACCGACTGTCCAGAGGTCCCCGATGGTCCGGGCTGGTCATCGGTGTCCAGGTCGACAGAGCTGCTGTCATCGCTGACGGCCTCTTGGGTGGGGGGTGTGGATAATTCTGGCCCCTCCACCGCGGTGTGTTGACGGTCGGGTCCTGCAGGGGTATAGAGGTATGGTTATAGTTTCAATGTGTGGCATATGGGTGTATCTGTGGGTTCTCGTGTCCCCAAGTGCTGGCATTCGTGTGTGGGGGCTTTGGTGAGGGTGGCTTGTGGGGGGGATGTGTATATGCATTGGGCATGCTTTGGTGATGGGTGTCCATGCTTAGTGGACGCATGCAGGCCTAGGTTTTGGGATGTGTGGGTTGTGATGGTGAGACATTGGCGGGGAATAGGTGTGCTGGGGGTGGGGGTGAGGATGGTGGTGGGGGTGAGGATGGTGGTGGGGGTGAGGGTGGGGGTGAGGATGGGGGTGGGGGTGAGGGTGGGGTTCGAGGATGGGGGTGAGGTTTGGGGTCTGATTTGGCATGCAGGTGGGGGGGAAGCAGTATTGAAGCTTCAACTTACCAGTATCCATTCCTCCGCCGACTCCTGCGAGCCCGTCAGGATGCAGGATGTTCAAGACTTCCTCCTCCCATGATGTGAATTGTGGGGGTTGAGGTGGGGGTCCTCCGCCAGTCTTCTGCACGGCGATGTTGTGCCTGGATACCATGGAACGCACCTTCCCCCGTAGGTCGTTCCATCGCTTCCTGATGTCTTCCCGATTTCTGGGGTGCTGTCCCACTGCGTTCACCCTGTCGACAATCCTCTGCCATAGCTCCGTCCTCCGGGCAATGCTGGTGTATTGTATCTGTGTGCCGAACAGCTGGGGCTCTACCCGAACGATTTCCTCCACCATGACCCTGAGTTCTTCGTCTGTGAAGCGGGGTTGTCTTTGGGGTGCCATGGGGTGGTGTGTATGATGTGTGGGGTGGAGTATGTGTATTTAAGTGAGTTGAGTGTGGTGGTGTGTGTTGTTTTGTGTGTGGATAGTGTGTGGGTGATGGTGTTGAGTGGCTGTGGCTGTTATTTTTTGGATGCTGGTGTCTCGCTCTTGCCTTCTTGATGAATTTTTTAGCGTAGGGGTTTGTGGGTGATGTGGGTGTGTGTTTTATATTGTATTGTATGTGTGGGAGTGGTGTGTGTATGTGTATCAGGTGTGTGGGATTCAAATCGTCCAATGTGGCTGAGTTTTGTTCGTTTGTGGGTATTCTGACCGCGGCGGTGTGTCCCGCTAATGGAATACCGCGTTTGAATGACCGCCGCGTGGATTTGTGGGTCGTAATGGGATGGGCGTATTTCTGTTGGCGTGGCGGTGGAGGTTTGGTCACCTCCACCTTTCCGCCGACCGCTGGTCTGGCGGTCTGTTGTGGCGGTCGGATTTTCGGAGGTTTGCCTTCTGCGGGTCAGAATGACCGTGGCGGGTTTCCGCGACCGCGGCGGGATTATGGAGGATTTCTGACCGGCGGTAGGCGCCTTTTACCGCCGAGGTCAGAATGACCCCCTATATTCCTAGTATTCCCTTCCAAGAGGCTACAGGAGTCTACAAAGCCACCGGTAGCATGTCTGACACTGAGCGCGGACGGGCGCGGACAGGCGCAGACGAGCTTGCCTTTGGTGCCCCTTAGTCGTGCCATTGGCACACCCACTGCATGGACCCACAGCTGTCTTCCTCAAGTAGTCACATCCTAAGGAGAAACTAGACCGGTGACCAAATTTGCGGTGCACAAATGCACAAATGGTCCGAGACGCGGTAAAACCAAATATTTTATTTAAGTTTTAAAATGACCCCAACTAAGGACACTGATTAATGCATTTTTTTAAAGTCAGCAAAACAGTTTTTGTCCCCTTTTCCGGCACCCTAGAACATCACCAGCAGCAACAATTGACAAAGTGCAAGCAATGCAGTCACTCAGGCATCTCCTGCAAGTAGTCTCAAGTGCACATGGCAAGATTCTAAAGTTATTAACCTTGTGGATTTATTAAAAATATTATCATTGCAGAAAACAAATAGAATAATTAATATATCAAATGAATTAGCATACTTATAAGAATTTAAATAAGCCTGCAAAATAGACAGACATTGAGTTCATCTCCCAAGAAAGCCTTTCATAGCATTAGCCCCACTCCAAAATACCATACCTTTTAGAATGTTTTGGGGACATAAGGCACACAGATTTTATAGCTTGACGTTATGTAGAAGGGTTAAATTAAACTTTTTTCTATTCATGACAACCAATCAATCTATTCGTTGGAAATAACAACCCCAGTAGCATTATAATGGGTAAAGCTGTACATATTAAGGAGTTTAAATCATACATTATGAAAGACAAGAATACAATAGCTTCTTCAACTATACAGCAGAGCTTGGCTAAGTAACCTTGAACTTGTAACAGAAACATATCCTTCCCTCCAGAGAAAATAACACATATCATACATGTGTATTAGGACAGACTATGACTGAAGCCATATTTTCAATGATTGTATGGAATAGAGAAAAACACATGCATGTGGAACTTCATTCACTTAAAACAAACGTTCTTTTCTGCAGCATTTCTTGAATGATTGTTATTGCTGTCTGGTGTTGCCTTGTTATGCTAACTGAAGTAAGCCTGAATTAATCATTGTTTACCACATATGAGAATTAGAGAGAAGGGTTGCTGCAGAAGGGGACACGAACGCAAAGATGCTAACAGCAGAGTAGCTGGGGAGAAGGTAGAGTATGGTCTGGGTGTCTGGGGCTGAGAAGGACTGAATGGAAGGGAATAGGATCCAATCAGAGTTTTCTACCTAGACATGTTGAAGCAGGTGCTTCCAGGGTATTTTAAGTAGCCAGTTGTTATTGCGTGATGCCTTACAGCAAGCTTTGTTGTAACCCCCCACCATCATTCATTAGAGCTCCCACAGTTTGTTGTGTTTACGTTTTCCGCATGTTTTTCTCTTTAAGTGTTTCCTTCTGCATTCCATGTGTTTAATGAGGCGACAGCATTAAGTGTGATACCCTTGCTGCCTTCTGTGCTCAGAACTCTTCAAGGTTGTGGTGAGCTCGACTCAAAAGGACTCAGCAACCTACCAACTAAGGGAGAAGACCGATGGAATATCATCTGAAATCAGTCTCAGATCATCTTGCCTCTGGCCACATCCTGGCAGTGAGATTCTGCGACTAATGATTCGCATTCTGTAGTTTATATTCCCAGGCTCTTTCAGAAACAGAAGGCAACTGCACAATCTATGGCAGGGAATCACTAGAAATCAAAGAAACCTCTCACTGAAGACATTTTCTTTAAAGAGCCCATAATGAGATCACATTGTAGAGAGATCAAAATAATCTACTATATCTTACTTCCATGAAATGTGACAATTGTAGGCATACACAACAGACACAATTGTTATCCTCGTTCAGCTATGTCCTCATTTGCAGGCATAAAAATAGACACAGAAAGACGGATGCCCTCTCTTGACAAAATGATGATTGTCAAATAACCAGCACCATTCACTGTACACTTTCGGCATCCAACACAGATTTACCTAACTTCATAGGATTAGTAAAACCTAAGGCTTTGAGAGTAGGAAATTTATACTCTGAGAACCTGGCAGGAGATCTTTAGCAAAAGAATAGATATACTGAGAAGGAGCTCTACTCCTTCCTTGTGAGAGGTCTTAGGGTTATATGTACGAACACATTTTCCCATAGACACAGTATGGACAAAACTGTTTGGTACATCTGGCCCTTAATTAACAATAATGAATTGGCCTCATGCTCAATAGCTGGACAACCAGGACAGAAGAAAATGTTCGAATTAATTAGATGGACTTGTTTCAAAACATTAATAAAGGAGCATATTCAGAAATGTGCTCAAGCCAAGTCCTTGCATATGCCTTCAGCAAACGTCTTGCAAGCCCGCACCCCCTACTGTGACACAAACCTGGAGCATGATTTCTATGGACCTGCGTACATTCGTGGTTGTCGTCAATTACGTCATCGTGGATTACTTCAGTAAATAGAATGGTTCATTCAACTCAACAAAATCTTCACATGTAGTAGAACTGAGAGGAATCTTCATCACCCACATCTTCCATTTGCATGGTTTTCAGGAAGCTATTTTCATGGATAGAACTAACTCACGGGTAGAGAAAATCAATTCACAGACTTCATTTGAAAAGAACTGATGAAAATATTGGGTATTAGATATTTCAAGTCAATGACGCTATTAGATAAATCTGCAACTTGTATCTACCATGAGGACAGGACGCAGGGCATGAAAATATTCTCTTGAAACACTGATGTTGGTCACCATAAACCCTCCACTCATAAGACCAATGTCACGTCCATCTATTGTTTTAGCTGTGTCGCGTAGGCTCTCATTATTCTAATGAGACTACTGGATTTTGAGCGGCAGAATTGCCTGCGGTGTGGGAGACTGAGTCTGACCCACTATAGGTGACATCTGTCGCCCCAATCTGGGTTTTGCTCCAGCTAACTAGCAGTGCCTCCTCTCTACTCAAGGGCAGGGATGATTTGGCAGCTGAGCGCATGACATAATTGATATCTCAGGAAAAAAAACGTGGTCACTCAGGTCTAATCCGTTTCGCTCAGTTACATTAGTCTCACATATACAATGACGAACAGAGGCAGTATATATTTCATTAAGATTTAATGAAGCGACTGCATCTTGGATAACAAACCATGTGCTGCCATAACCAGGACAATACAGCATGACATGATTAAAATTGTGACAAGGAGAGTAAAGCATAGAAATAACGCTACCATATTGTCACTAGACTAATTCCTACCTAGGTTATAATAGAGCACAGCGTGTTAAGCTCTAATTCTGCCTTTCAGGTTCCCCTGGGAAGACATCATCCCCCATACCGGTGCAAAGGCCTGAAGTCTGCATAAACAGCTGTAGCGAAGTGTTCAGCAATCAGCATACAGTCGTGGTTCTCTAGCTGGAATCTCCCTCTAACATGTAAGGGACAGGGAAGTGCTTATATAATAAAACAACTGATGTTTTGAGAAAATGTCCCTATGTAAGGATGTGTGTTTTTCTATGAATGTCAGAGACAAAACTTGTACCACGTTCACCGGCAACCTAGCTTACTGCAGCCTTGAAAGAAGTACAGAGTGAGCAAGAATGTCGTGTTTGGAAACGTAGTGCTATCCTAGGCAAAAACAGCTAGCTAGAGAGAAATAAAACAAGACCGCAAAAGTGGCTATTGTAAGAATAATAAAACGAAGCTGAATAAAATACATCTAGCTTAAAGTGCACAGCAGCAGGCCTACTATGCTAAAATAACGTGCATGAAGCTATAACTAAAATGGCTACACAACAGCTGAATGCAGATGAGCTTGACTTGAGCATGCCTTCAGCACACCCATTGAGTGCCACTTCTAAATGGCTACACCTTTCTAAATAGGCATGTCAGATATGTCAGGTAAAAGGCTTTGAGATCTTACTCTGCAGTAAACGCTCATTGAAAGCAAGATCAAAATGAGCAGTAAAAGAAAGTTACCAAAGAAAGACTGAAAGGGGTCCAGAAGCTCCTGCTGCAAGCGTGCAAGTATTAGAAAACAAAAGTCAAAGAAAGAAATACTAAGTAGCACTGCGCTTGACACATTACCTAATATAATACATTCAAATAGCAGATATGAAATACAGGGTGAGTTGAGGGCCTCAGACCACAGAAGGGAAGTAAGACTAAAGTAGTCCATAACCTCATGAGTAGTCAAATATGTAATATGGCAAATTAGAACCATTCACTGTTGACTACATCTTTTAACCTACATCAAATAAATTAGTATTTATTTTTACAGTAATTGCTAATAAGCAATTGCTTGTAAACAGAAATAGTTAATTTGCAAACCAGACACAATAGCTAACATTATTGCTGTTATGAGCTAGCCACTGTCTGAAACAAGGTGGATCTGATAACTTATATTGCTATGTCTTTAGTGGCGGTGTGCATTCTAAGCACCATATTTGTAAATAGTGAGATGTGGGACATTGTGCAAGACACTGGTTATGGATACTGCTTATGTCTATTTCAGAGACATTCTATACTTTTTAGCGCCGCATTTGCGCCGCTTTTTGACTCAAAAACGGGGCAAACTTACAAAATACAATTGTATTTTGCAAGTCTGCGCCGCTTTTGCGTCAAAAAATGACGCAAATACGGCGCAAAAAAAAGTATAAATATGGGCCTCTGTCCCCTCCTAGTACAGCCAACACTTTGCACCATCCATGGAAGCAGATGCAGTCCTTGATTGCACCTACCCTCGAAGTGCTCAAGAGATTTTAAATGTTGTGGTCAGGGTTGACTGGCTCATGTTTAGGCAGCACAGCAGAAGCCACTCTGAACAACCTATAGAAAGACCACTGCCTTTCTTTAGTAATTGCGAATACGGTGGAACCTTCTATATCCTTTGCAAGCAACTAGATGATGCAGCATTACGTCAGCAATCCGCCGTGTGATCCACCTTATTAGATCATTCACGATTTCTGTTCAGTAAACACATTTCTGTAAAGGGAGTATGCACCAGCCCAGTTCAAGAATGTTTGAGTTGCGCAGGGACTGCCGCCAACCAAATAAGGGAAAGTCTGTTTTAGTGCACCGCTGGAAGATGTACTGCAGTGTATCTGTTTCATCACTGATGTTGAGGAGCATTCACGGACACACCGGGAGCTGGGTTTAACCTGGAATGAAGCGCAGCCTCCCAGTAAAACCAAAATGCAAGTATTGATGAGCTATCACACATAATATTAAGTAACATTATGTGAATGAACTCAGGGCCGAAGAACCTCCCATAAAATGTTTGAATAGTAAAAGGTTTATGAACTATCCTTATACATTTAAATACATATCACAGAACATATAATTGAATATGAATATTAATTAATGCTTCCGTAAGTGGTTCTTCAGGAATTGACGATGGATAAAATAATTCAGCTGTTTGACAAAAATATATCACTATCAAGTGAAATGTCAATTTCAGACACATTTAAAAGAAGCCACGATCGCCGCCACATGACGAGAAGACTTCAAAGCAGCGTTATCTGAACAACAAAGGGATGCTTAATTCATTGACATCGGGAGGCTTTGGGTAGGCATAGACAGAGGTTGCATTAAGAAAGAAACGTGTGGCACAACTCACTTCACTTGCAACTGCTGTATCTAGAGCAGGGGTGAGCTGGAGATGATCAGGGTCTTATTGCACAAGTTCCACAATAAGAAATAGATCAGAAGTGGTCTTGTAACAAGGGCCGATAATAAAACAACAGGTATTTCAGATGTCATAACATTGGGGCACCTGTGCAGGGCGATTATGAGTTCCCACATATGGAATGGGGATTAATATAGGGAAAGTGGTGTTATTGAATACCAGTACAACCATCTGCTTTTCGCAGCTGGATATATACTAGGAAATACCTGGCCAAGTGTAATCTCATCAGCGAGGCAACAAAAAGGATTATGAGCCCATTTGAAAAAGAAATAGCGTTCTTTAAGTCTTTGCATTTTAAAGTGCCAAACACGTGCTTTATACGGGTCTGGTGTATTTTTGTAATCGTCGGAATGTCATTTTGATCTCTGTATATTTTCATGGCAGGCAGATACATTCCCAAACACTTATATTTTAAAATTAGAGTAATGTATTATAAAACACAGGCATGCAATGACCGGAATCAGATTTAATGACATATCTATTAAAAATGGTTTCTATTTGCTCCCTTTTTAAGTCTCACGCGGGACCCTATGGAATTGTGCTCCAAGTTAATATTTATTGTGATGCACATAATGCACTGAGGAAATATCGATTAAAGTAACATAAGGAATCAGTGTTATAAAATGCATTTTATCTGTGAAATTCCACACATCGGCAGGATTTAGATCCCTCCACACTCCTCTGAATGCCAGCATGCACATTGCATCACTTGAAGGAGAGACTTTAAATTTACTTTTCATGAGCTGTCACAAATATCACCTATAAAATAGTAAATCTGGCAAAACGTAAGGGATTTTCATGTAATATGGTTTGCTGTGAACCTTTGCACTCAATTTGTGCTCCATAAAACAAGGCGGTTGTCAAGGGTGCATACATTTTGAAAAGTCTGTGCACTCAGTACAGGTAGCAAATGAAAACGGATATATAATTCAAACATATATTGTAGATATCAAGGTGGGCGCACCATGTGGAAGCTCAATAATATCTAAACAAAAATCTTAACGTAAGTTAATATTAAGGTTTTAACGGAAAATCTGAAAGACTAAGAAACCGAGCAGTTGTGCATCCTCAAAAGGCAAATTCTACTCATGTATGTTGGAAACATGTCCTCCAATACACCTCTGTGCTCTTGCTGACTTCACTGCGTAGACATCCACATAGGCTACAACAAACGATATAGGCGATGTAGAAAACGGCATCAAATATAACAGACCAATTAATTATATTATCAATGACTCAACACAACGATGCTGCAGTTCATGTAATTTTTAGCTCCACTATTCTTTAATAAATTATAATAAAGGGGGTTGAAGAACCAGAACCTTATGGGCCTGGCGGCGCAGGGTACGCCTGAAATCTCCTTGGATTCACCTGCCTCAACTAACAGAGACACGGGACACTCTGTCAGGCGTAAAAGATCAGATTTTATTAGCTGCAGCTAGTACAGTTGTCCAAGAAGTACACAAGGTATGTTCTCAGGAGACTGCCACTTTACTTTGTGGCGCACAATCTTATATACCGTATAAAAACCATTTATTAACTACATACACTCCCAGAACACATAGAAAGGAGCCAGTAAGAATAATGTAAAGATAGAACAGAGCCAATAGAAATGTCGGAAAACAAGACAGCACCAATAGAAGGAATTGGAAAACAAAGTATCAAGTGACTTAAGGTTGCCTCCCCTCCAGCTGTGTTTGTCACCCCTCCCTTGAACTAATTCATTAACCGATCCACAACGAAGTTGCATGTGGTGTGATAAGTTTGTGTGCGTTTGGAGGACAGTTGTGAAATGAGAGAATACTAGCAAAGGACAGCGAAGGCCAGACGATAAGATAAGATCGGCGGAGAATAGTGTGAGCCTACAGATAGTTGAAACAAGGATTAGAAAACCAGACAGGGATTAGTGTACTCGGTCAGACCTTAATACCAGCCTTGTAAAGATAGAGGCAGAAGGCTGTTTTGAACACCATGTTGCAGAATAAGCAGAAAAGGCAGAATGGACTTCGTTCGCTGTGCTGCCTGAGTGAAGGCAACATAAAATGGCGGCGGGCCACAAAATGGCGGGTCGATACGATCGTATTAAAAATCGAATTTCCTCAGACCCTCCTTTTGCCAGAACTCAGGCAAGATACACAAACTCATGTTAATCTGAGTCGATGTCTATGGCCATGAGGTCATCAAGCTGTTGCTGTACCATCATTTTGATATTCTCTGCTCTTTGTGACTTGGGTTTGGGAATACATGCAGTAGCACATAGGTTACAGATGGCAGGACCGCAGTGCATACAAAGACAACAAGAGAATATAAAAGCTAAAATTACTCCAAAGAATGTCAATACCTTCCAACCCCATTTGGACAGTAATCCCCAAAACCACTCTGAAAAGGACCAATCTCCTTCGTCCTGATGAATCGACTCGGAGATTATGTGTAACTTAGAGATAGCTTGGTATACTGTCGGAGCGTCATTAGGTATGAAAATACAGCAACTTGATCCGATCAATTTGCATACTCCACCACGGTCCGCAAGAACAAAGTCTAAGGCAACACGGTTCTGCAAGGTCATAAGACGATCAGCCTGTAGTTCAGCTGTAATGTTACTTAAAGCTCCTACAGTGATGTCTATGGTGGTTTCTACGACACGAACCAATTGCCTTATATTTCTGCTGTTGGCCATTGGACCCCAGAAGGGAAGAAATCCTTTGAGGAAATCTCCTCCCTCTTGTCCTGCTGTGTCTTTCGAATCCACAATCCCTCTGCCATATCTATTTTTATGATGGTTCGCAGGAGCGGTGTATGTAGGGGGAAGAAGAAAGGCTATATAACAAGTACCAGAGAAATCAGCTGGCAACCATGTATAAGCCCTATCGTGGCAAACGAAGTATGTACCTTGAGATGGTACTAACGGCAGTGAATTCAGGGCTGAATAAACATATGTATGGGAACATAAACTTTCTCTTTGTCCGGTGTTTGGAGTTCTACCATTTATTTGCAGACAGAAATTTCCTTGTTGGGGTATGACCCGTATCGGAGGAGATTTTCCTTGCTCAACCTTATCATTGAGGCTGGAAATGTAATTAGTTATGTTCCAATTGGTATATGCTTTTCTTTCATCTATGGAAGCTTCATTTTTTTCCATGATTTTAGCCATAGCTACCATTCCCTTTATCAATAAACTATGACTGAAATCTGAACCAACACTATGTGAACTGACAGGTTGTTTAATTTTACTTTGATATGCATTATTGAAAATGACAAAATAAGCCCAAGCGGAACCTTCATAGGAGAATGGAAGAACTAAATATGGCATTCCTTTTTCTACCGTATGTGGTATGAGTCCACACACCCAACAGTCAGTTGTATTGATCACTAACTGATGTTGATGTAACAACTGGACGAAGGAATTGTTAAAGTATTCAGTTCTTCTGATGAGTTCATGCTGGGGAAGAGTGTGAAATAGGTGCGGAGAGATAGTAGAAGAAGATGTAGAGATAGGAGAAGAGACAACTTTTTGCTGCAGAGTAATAATGATCCAGTTTACAGATGCCAAAAGAATACACGACAATATAATGACGCATAGAGCAATACTACAACGACTATATATTTCTTTACAATTATTCTTTACATTTTTACTTTCTCTTTTATCTAATGTAGCCTCCATCTTTCTAAGTGGATGCTCACGGCAATCTTCCTCAATCACTGTAGTCACGATTATCTACCGTCCTATGACACTGTGAGGTCCTGCAGGCCTATTGCCACTTACTCAGGTCGTAACTAAGACTCCTACCGTGACCCTGCAACCGGGATAGAGAACTACATAGGAGAGAAATTTACAAGTTCTTTGGTCTTGGTCTCAAATTATAGCGTTCCTGTCCAGAGGCAGTCTGGTTTTGAAACAATGTTCCTGGATTTGTCGTGTTCAAGCGACGATGCGATGGTATTGCTTCTTGAAGGATGTCGTCGTCCTCTTTCTCAGAAAGTGTTCCAATTAGACGCGCATCACTGAATGGTACAAATTGCGGAACTTTCTCACTTTCAGAGTCACTGATGCCTCTACGGACCCACTGATCGAAAGGCAAGGGCAAAGGCACTTTCTTGCAGTGCACGGCATGCACCCAGTTTTTCTTTCCTTCGACTTTAACTGCTGTTCTTGTGGTCAAAAGAACCAGGCGTGGCTCTCTCCATCTGGGCTCCAAATTTCTCTGTCGTTGGAAATTTTTCGTGCAGACCCAGTCACCTGGTCGGATGGAATGACCTGGGTCTGTGGAAGCCTCTGGTAGAGCACTCTGAACCTGTTGATGAAGAACACGCAATTTAGTTGTAAGGTCATGCAAGTAGTCAATCAACATCGGGTATGGCAAGTCTGAGTATTTCTTAGGGCGAGGAACTCCCCATACATTAGCTGGGCGACCAAATATCACTTCGTAAGGGCTAAGCCCCAAACGAGAGTGTACTGCTGTTCTGGTGGACAGAAGAGCCAATGGTAAAGCATCAGGCCAATTAAGTCCTGTGCTAGCTTGCACCTTAGCAATTTTAAGCTTCAATGTTCCATTGTAGCATTCTACTAAACCAGCCGACTGTGGGTGATTCGCCGCGTGGAACTTCTGTTTTATGCCAAGACCTGCACAAACTTTTTGCATGACTTGACCCACAAATTCGCTCCCATTGTCACTCCAGACAATGCGCGGCAAACCAAACCTAGGGAAGAATTCTTTCAAAAGTATTTTGGCAGTTGATAAAGCAGTATTGTCTTTCAGAGGGTAGGCTTCTACCCATCTAGAAAAAGCACATACTACCACCAGAACATATATGAGGTTGTTGCATCGTTCCATGTGAATATAATCGATCTGCAACACCTCAAATGGATATGTTGGAGGAGCAAAATGACCTGCTGGAGTTGGGGTTCCCTTTCCCGGATTGTACATCAAGCAAACAATACAATGTTTTACTACATTATTTGCACACTTTGGGATCCCCTCATTTTGCCACACTGGAGCCAGAAGTTTACATATTCCTTTTGCACTTAGGTGAGCTGGACCATGTGCCATAGTAACTACAGGTAGTACATAAGCATCTGGTAACAGCCAACGTTGATGTTCTGATAATTCAACCCAACATCCCATCTCATCTAACATTCCTGTACTTTCCTTCCACTTTCTCAACTCATTCTCCGTAGCCTCTCCTTGAATTGATTTCACACTCTCTACTGTATCTTCACACATTCCCTTTTCTCTTACGCAGTTTACGGGACCTGCAACATACATTCGACTTGTGTTGTCTCTGGCTGTCTTTTTCGCTACCTCATCTGCAAATGCATTTCCTCGACCAACATCGTCCACAATCTTTTTGTGTGCACTACACTTCACGATCGCTATCTGAGTAGGCATTGTAAGTGACTCAAGAAGTTCAGTCACTAATTGACCATGTTGTATCTTAGTACCATGGGAAGTAAAGAATCCTCTTTCCTTCCATAAACGCCCAAAGTTAAACGCTACACCAAAAGCGTATTGGCTATCAGTGTACACGTTTACTCTTTTTCCTTTGGATAACACACACGCTCTAGTTAAGGCTATCAATTCAGCTGCCTGAGCTGAATTATGTCTAATGCGTGCTGTCTCCACAATCGTATGCAAAGTAGTAATAGCGTAGGCTGAAACTGTATCTCCATTCGGGAGCTTGAAACAAGAACCATCTACCCATAGTGTTCCATCTGGATTCACTAATGGCGTGTCTTTTAGGTCAATTCTACCCTTAGTCTCTTCTTCAGTACGGAGAAAACAATCATGCTGTTCAGAGACATCTCTCTCTTCTGGAAGAGGCAACAAAGTAGCTGGATTCAGGGTATTACATCGTTTGATGTGTATGTGACTAGCCAAAAGCGTCAGTCATATCCGGACAACCGAGCACTCGTAAGATGCTGCGTTTTTGTCCTATTTAGTAAAGTATCCACTGCATGTGGCACCATAACAATGAGAGTATTATCTAGCACTACTCCAGCAGACTGTCGAATAGAAATTGCTGCTGCCGCTGTCGCCTTAAGACAACTAGGCAATGCTTTAGCTACTGGATCTAACGTAGCTGAGAAATATGCGCATGGTCGCTGTTGATCTCCAAAACGCTGCGTTAAGACTGACAATGCACAACCCTCTCTTTCGTGGACATAGAGCGTAAAGGGCTTACTGTAATCAGGAGTACCCAATACAGGAGCAGAACACAAAGCAATACGCAAATCAGTAAAACTCTTCTGACATTTGTCAGTCCACGGAAGAGGCTGAGGCGTATCTTTTAAAGTTAGCGCCAACAGCGGTTTAGCCAATAAAGAGAAACTCGGAATCCACTGTCTACAATAAGAAGTAATGCCCAAAAAAGCACGTACCTCTCTTTGTGTGGATGGCACTGACATTTGTGCAATTGCCTGAATTCGTTCGGGGGTCAATCGTCGTCCCTCCTTTGACAAGAGATGACCCAAATAAGTCACCTCGTGACAGACATATTGTAATTTAGAAGGAGAAACCTTGTGATTCAGATCAAACAAATGACGCAACAGTGCAACGGTCACGTTTTTGCAAATCTCCTCTGAATCAGCGGCAACTAATAAGTCATCCATGTACTGAATGAGAGCGGCACCGGACGGTAAGGAAAAGGCATCAAGATGACATTTTAGAGCTTGACTGTAAATAGAGGGACTTTCACAATAACCTTGAGGTGCGCGTTTAAACCGGAAGCTTCGGCCTCCGAGGGAAAAACCAAAAATATCTCTACTCTCTTCGGCGATGGGAATACTAAAGAAAGCATTCTTTAGATCAATAACTGAAAACCAAGTAGCTGTAGAAGGTATCATCGTCAACAGAGCAGTGATATCTGGGACTACAGGAAACTGCGGTACGACAATCTTGTTTACCTCCCGAAGATCAATTACAAAACGATAAACAGGAGGCTGAGAAGGATCAGTGCGTTTAAGAACCGGAAGAACAGGACTGTTACATGTATTTCCTCTCGTTTCCTCAACCACACCCTTCTGAATCAAATCATGGACAATTTCCAGAAGTGCTTTCTCACCTTCAGTAGAGATTCTGTATTGCGGAATACGTGGCATTTCAGCATTGGGCTTAAGAGTAACAACATAAGGTGGGATCTCAAGACAACCAACGTCATTCGGACCCGTAGCCCAAAGCGTTTCGGGAAGAGAAAGCAATTCAGGTGGGAATTGATCTTTTGATAAGTACATTGGACTAGTCATTTTCTGTCCTAGAGTGAGGTATACACCAGAAGGTGAACAATATATCGTAGCATGCATTCTTTTTAATAGATCTAAACCCAACAGATTTTCACCACAACCATTCGTCAGAAGAAGCGGAGCTTCTAAATCATAAGGGCCTATTGAAACAGGCAAAGGGCAAGAAACTGGATTGCGAACAGGGGCGCCAGAAAATCCTACAGATACATTCGTTAAGCCAGACAAAGGTGCGCCAGGAAGTTTAGAATGAATGATTGAGCTTCTCATGGCACCAGTATCTAAAAGAAATGGCTCTGAAACACCCATTGTAGTGACATTAACATAAGGTCCATTCTGATCCACTGGAATTGACGTAACCCCCTTACTTTGTCCATGGCTGTCCTATTCAAAATGAAGACTTTCATTCCCTCCTTCAATATACTGATCCTCACTGTAATACTGTGTAGACCTAACATTTTGCTGGTCAAAGTAATTTCCGGAATTTGGAGGAACAAAAGAACGCTGCTCTTGGGTTAACACACCTTGACCTCTACCTCTATTTGCTGACTGAGGACCACCAAGACCTCGTGAAGCAGATGTTGCTCCATTACGCTGCAACAATGCCGGACAACTGTTCTTAAAATGACCTTCCTCCCTACAATAAGCACATTGATTGGGACCTAGCAAAGGTCTTGGAATGAATGGTTCAGGCTTTTGATACAACCTCTGAAACTGCGGAGGCTGTTGAAACTGAGGCTGAACATAACGAGGAGGATAAGCCTGTTGCAAGAGAACTTTAGTTTTTAATTCTTTCGTCTTTTTCTCTTGTTTTTCCCTTTCTTCTTTGTCTCTATTTTCATAATATTGTGCAGTAGCCAATATCTGGGCGGAAGAAGAAACTGCCCATGAACTCTCGGAGTCTTTTAGCTTGTGTGATAGTTCAGGAAGCAGGTTATATACGAACTTATCCACAAATAATCGCTGTCCCCCTTCTGTAGCCATATCTTGACCACTGTGATCAATGAATGTCTCCTCGAATCGGGTAAAGAAATCGGAAACACTTTCATCTTTCTTTTGTTTACATGCTGCTAGCTTATCCCAATTAACTCTCAAAGCAGGCATCATTGTTTTCATTAATGTAATAATCCTACCAGGGAGTTCTGAGATCAAAGCGTCGGGCTTTGCACCACCTACTTGACCTCTATCTGCGGCAATAATAGCGTTCCAATCGCCGCCTAATTCTTGAGCGTGATCCTCTCTACGAATTTTAGCCCATATTGTCTGTGGAACTACATTTCCCATCAACATGTCAATATCTGCTAGATTCATAGTACATGCATCAACTGTTTGCGACAACTCTTTATAGTAACCAGCAGGATTTTTGCGTGGATCTGGTAGTGACTGTTTAAGTGCTAAAACTTCAGACCTTTTCCAGGGGACATGTATCCATATGCGCTGAAAATGCGCAGGAATAGCTGGATTAGCACCTGCTGCTGCAACTTCTTCCTTCCATATTGGAGAAACCTCTCTCATGGGATAGTTTTTCAGTGCTGTCCTAACTGAAGGATCAGAATCAGGAAAAGTCTGTGAGAACAATAGGGATCTGAAAGAAATAAGTGTTCTGACAGCGTTTTCAACCTTAGGACCCACAATAAGTCCTTTGTCAAAGTCAGCCTGAACATCTAACAGATCCTGTGGGACCGAACCCAAATTCATATCCTCCCATTCTTTAGCGAAAGTATCGCACATAACTTTAAAAACATATCTCTGCGTAGGTGCATTCCATTGCAGAAAGGTGGACATAATATCAGACGTACTATATTGGGGACCCTTCTTGATCCATCTACAAGCAAGTGAGTCCAATTTTTCTCGCTCTTCGGAGTCTGGGAATTGACTACGAGACTGTCTTCGAGAAAAAGCTGGAGACACGTTTAAAGCTTCAAAGAAAGGTGATAAGAGACCAGAGACAGTATCGGTAAATCGCTTACGCATAGATGGAGAATTTGACATAAGGATAGGGGACAAGGTATTAGGTGAATTAACTAAAGGAGCATTAGGAATTGCCAAAGGAGCAGAAGGCAAAGGAGTTAAAGGCAAAGCTGGCATAGGCAATACTTGAGGAGGCAAATGTGGAAAAGCTGGAGCAGGCGGAAGCACAACTGGCGGCTGAACAGGCTGTAACATCGGGGGTGCATTAGCACCTAGTACATAGGGCGGAGGCAATTTCAATAAGTGGGACATTAAGGAATCTTCCTCAAAATCTTTTCTCTTATCAAGGGAAGAGATAGGCAACGTCGGATAGCATTTATCTATTGCCATTCGATGCTGTCTGTCTGAAATTTCCATTGCATTATCTATTTCATCATCTTTGAATTGCTGAGCAGCCTGTATAATCGTCATTCCCTGTGTTTTCCTATCTCGTTTCGCTTGTTTAATTTCTCTCTGTTTGGCTTCCTTACGCCAAAGGCGAAAAGAGTCAAACATTGCCGGCCGGGCTTTTCTTTTAAATAACGTTGCTTCTAAATTATCTAGCACATCAGTTTCGAAACTACCATTTTCTGGCCATTTTAAAACACCATCTTTCTTTGTATATCGGGTCCATGTCTTATTAAAGGCAATAGGACCAACACCATGTTTAGAATAGAGCTCATATGTGGGAGTTCCAACCGAAGGAATCGGACAGGAGTCCTCAAGCTGGGAGTCCCTATTACAACCAAAGCAACAAAGTTTTCCAAACTTAGTCAGACCAGACATCTCACGATTTTTACTGGCTGTTCACAAACATCAAGGGGGTAAAACTTTCAGTTAACACAGCACAAATGCACTTACCCCTCGGCTTTGGCCACTGCAATGGCCAAATCTAAGGACCTAAGGACAAAACAAAGACCAAAATTTGTGGGCGCGACCCACCAAATACTTAACTAAGGATGTCTTCTTACACCAACAGAGGCCCGTATATCGTCTCGCTTTACCATACATCATCAAAGAAAGGGCCAAGGCAGGGCGGCAGTCAGGGCAGCAGTCGTCAGTAGCCGTCAGGAAGGAGTAACCGCGCTGAAAAAGACCTTCGGACCACTTCGACATACAGGGGTCGCTTGACGTGGCTCGCGATTCCTCCAGAATTTTCTTGCGGGGTTCCTCACGACCTTCAGGCAGAACCGGTACCGCTGAAGCCGCCCCACGTTGGGCGCCAGTTGAAGAACCAGAACCTTATGGGCCTGGCGGCGCAGGGTACGCCTGAAATCTCCTTGGATTCACCTGCCTCAACTAACAGAGACACGGGACACTCTGTCAGGCGTAAAAGATCAGATTTTATTAGCTGCAGCTAGTACAGTTGTCCAAGAAGTACACAAGGTATGTTCTCAGGAGACTGCCACTTTACTTTGTGGCGCACAATCTTATATACCGTATAAAAACCATTTATTAACTACATACACTCCCAGAACACATAGAAAGGAGCCAGTAAGAATAATGTAAAGATAGAACAGAGCCAATAGAAATGTCGGAAAACAAGACAGCACCAATAGAAGGAATTGGAAAACAAAGTATCAAGTGACTTAAGGTTGCCTCCCCTCCAGCTGTGTTTGTCACCCCTCCCTTGAACTAATTCATTAACCGATCCACAACGAAGTTGCATGTGGTGTGATAAGTTTGTGTGCGTTTGGAGGACAGTTGTGAAATGAGAGAATACTAGCAAAGGACAGCGAAGGCCAGACGATAAGATAAGATCGGCGGAGAATAGTGTGAGCCTACAGATAGTTGAAACAAGGATTAGAAAACCAGACAGGGATTAGTGTACTCGGTCAGACCTTAATACCAGCCTTGTAAAGATAGAGGCAGAAGGCTGTTTTGAACACCATGTTGCAGAATAAGCAGAAAAGGCAGAATGGACTTCGTTCGCTGTGCTGCCTGAGTGAAGGCAACATAAAATGGCGGCGGGCCACAAAATGGCGGGTCGATACGATCGTATTAAAAATCGAATTTCCTCAGGGTGTGCAAGAGAGCCTGAGACCACGATTGGCATACTTTAGTGGGGGCCCCTCCAGCTAGGCGAGATATCCGGCATCACCTGTCCGTATTTTGCCTCCATGTTCTCCCTTTGGTAAACTCGTCATTGTGGAGCAGGCTGAGGTACACAACTTGGTGCCCAGCCTATGAAGCCTGGAAAGTACCATGGTTTGCTGGTGAGCCTTCAGGCCCTCTGCCATTCCCATATCACTCTGTTGGCTTGGCCTGTGATGAGCCAACAGCATATCCATCTGGTGCAAGTCCACCTTCAAGAAAGCTGCTGAGACAGAAAAGTGGGCTGTGACTGTGTGCTTGCTGGAGAAAACAGCAGCCTTTGCTTCATTGACTCCTGGTTTGTCATACCTTGTGTGATGAACCTAGTGCCTGGAAGCCTGCCAGCTGGTCCACATAGGATCACTCCCTGGGAGACTCTATGGGGTGTCTTGGAGACCTTTGCTGGGAGTTGCTATCGAGACACAACAAAGGATCCACAGCCTGGTGAGCTGACTGCCTTAAGAGCCTGAGTGCTGGCCTGTTCCAGGGGCCTGTCTCACTGCCTGGCCTGGGATATACAGCTGCTTCTCAATGATTCAAATTCCTGTGTAGGATGGCCTGATTGGTCGAGTTAATGGCACTGCTGGAACGGGGAACTGCAAGAGAATGAAGGTAATGCCCCACAAACCCTGTCATCATGGCACAGATATCTAAAGGTTGTGGACAGATAGCTAACACATTAGTCTCTAATGAACGCTCACCAGACCACTCATGAATTGTTGTGTCACATAGACCTCAGTCATAGACCTCAGTCAGCCAAAACCTTGGATAATTGCAATAAACTAAAAATCATGATATGAGATGCATTCAAGATCGGACAAGACCAGCCACTCAACATTTGCACATAACTATTCTAAACTGCTTACCACCTTAACCTCCTAAATACATAAGAGAGAACCAGAAACAATACAATTTATCATTTGACCCAAGGTGACAAGGACTTCTGAAAAGGAAACGCGGTTTGCCCTAAAGTGACAGTTTCCAACTTTAATAACTTAACACTGATGGTGCAAAGGGCCCGAAAAGCCTAAAATTTGAAAACGAAGTTCAGCTACTGAACATATACTGCGTTATGATCTAACTGCACAACTAAAGATAAACCTGTAGTGGAAGGTGCTTTTGATCAGAGTTAGAAACGGGGTTTCTGGTTGGTAGAGATATACACCCTGTCCGATCAAGAACCACAATCCTAGTTCGGGTAGGTCACAAACACATCCTAAACTAACCTGTGCTCAACCCCTGGTAGCTTGGCACAGAACAGATAGGCTTCACTTAAAACGTAAAAAAGGTACCACATCTGGTTAGAAAAATAGAACTTAACTTAATAAATAAAACAAGACCAAAACAACAAAAATCCTATATGTAGATTACATAGAATATGAAACATTGTTTTTTTTTAAAATAAACTATAGAAAAGTGCTTAGAAGCAAAAAGCAGCAACTGGGGCTACTTGGTTAGGCTGGACCGGGGCAAAGCCAAAAGTTAAGGCCAACCATGATTAATCGCAGGCGAGCTACAGGGAGCCAGTGAGGCCTGCTGAATAAAAGTACCTTGTTCCTGGATGTGTTAATGTCGAAGATGCAGGGAGCAGGGTGAAGTGATACATCAGTGTAGATCCCCATAGTGAAGGCGATGCATCAATCTTTCCCAAACAGTAGCAAAGATACATCAATTTTCTCCAGGCTACAGGGGTTCGAGATGCAGCAGTTCCAAAGGTGATGCTCCAAGGTGAATCCGCGCAGGAGGGTCGATGTGTCAACTCCGATCTATGCAATGGGCAGATGCACTGGTTTCAATTCATGCAAAAGGGGCGATGCACCAATTCCAATCCACGCAGCAGTGGCAATGTGCTGTTTCAGCTGCAGCAAACATCTTAAGCCCACTTCCAAGGGTCCAGAACTGGGGTGGCACCACTTAGCACGGCAGACTCACAGATGGCAGAGCCCAGGTGTGGATGCGGATGAGTTGGGGGTCTTTTGTGTCCCTGAGACTTTAAAAGACAGGAGACCAGTCAGCTGACCCTTGGTGTCACTCTGGGCTCTGGGTTTAAGTGATGTAGGTCCGGTACTTCAAACCCAGGAAAGGAGAGCAGCAATGCAGCAAGACTGAAGCTCTTTCAGAGCAGCAGTCCAGCAGAGTGGCAGTCCTTGAGCAGCACAGCAGCCCTTCTTTCTGGCAGGGTATGCACAGTTCCAGAAGTGTACTGGTCTGAAGTCCAGTGGTGCCTTTGAAGTGGGGGAGACTTCAAAGGATTCTTTGAAGTACACAGAGGACTTCCCTTTCTGCCCTGTTTATGGACTAACTACAGGGGAGCATGGAGCCATTTGTGTGGCAACAGGACACAGCCTATTCCGGTGTAAGTGTGACACATTGGCCAGCTCCTCCCTTCCATCCTGTCCTGATGGCCCATCAGGGACCAGCAAGTCACACCCAAGCTCCCATTGTATGTGGCCGTCTCAAGGAAATACACAAAGCCCAGCTGTCACTCACCCCAAACAAGTGATCAGAGACAGGCTGGAGGCACACAGGACTAAGAGCAGAAACATGCCAACTTTCTAAAAGTACCATTTTCAAAACTGTAACAATAAATGTGACTTTACTATTAAAGAGGATTTATCATTCCAATTCCATAAATGCTAAACATGACAGATCTACCGCCTCACAATCAGGAATTACAGCTTATTAATGTAATAAGGACTCCTCAATGTTATCCTATGAGAGGGGTGGGCCTCACCGTAGTGAAAAAAGAATTTGGGGGTTTTCACTACCAGGACATGTAAAACTTAAAAGTACATGTCCTACCCTTGGATTACACAGCACCCTCCCCTATGGGCTAACTAGGATCTACCTTAGAGGAGATATATGTAATAAAAGGTGAGTTTAAAGCTAGGCAAGGGGTTTTAAATGCAAAGTTGCCATGGCAGTTTGACACTGCATTAAGGCTGCAATGGTAGGCCTAGGACATGTTTTAAAGGGCTACTTAAGAGCATGGTACAATCAGTGCTCCAGGCCCACTAGTAGCACTTAATTTGTTTGCCCTGGGCACAGGCAGTGCACTTTACTTGGGGCTTATAAGTAAATTAAATATGCCAATTAGGTAAATAGCAATCAAACCAAGTTTAAGGGAGCGAGCACAAGCACTTTAGCTCTGCTTAGCAGTTGTAAAGTGCACAGAGTCCTAAGGCCAACACAAACAAATTCAGCATAATTGGAGGCAACCAAGGAAAAAAGTGTGGGTGAAGACCACCGTAAGGCTAACAATAAGTAACCCACAGTAGGTCATGCACACATTAAGATGCGTGTCAATGCTGGTAGCTCACTTTGCCCGGCTCTACCCAGCTAGGCTGATGATCAGTCTGAATGGAAAGGTTTATTTTATTGGTGACCCACATTCAGATATTGCATATGCAGACGCATCCCGGAGCTGCCCTAGCCTTGATGGCTGGCTAGAGATGAGCTGTTACTTCTTCAATGATAATTAATGATAGTATGTCTACTCTTTTCAAACAGACATATTCAGCCCTCCCAGTGATTAGTGATCAATGGTGGTCAACAGTAGCTGAAATTTATTTTCATGTCACCCGGAGGGCCACTCGTTGGACATAGGCGTTCATTCTGACCGCGGCAGGCGGCGGTCGCCGCCCGCCATGCGGTTACCGCCGAATGACCGCCCGCGGTCAAAAGACCGCAGCGGCCATTCCAACTTTCCCGCTGGGCCGGCGGGCGACCGCCAAAAGGCCGCCCGCCGGCTCAGCGGGAAAGCCCCTGCAACGAGGAAGCCGGCTCCGAATGGAGCCGGCGGAGTTGCAGGAGTGTGACGGGTGCAGTGGCACCCGTCGCGATTTTCACTGTCTGCGAAGCAGACAGTGAAAATCTGTATGGGGCCCTGTGAGGGGGCCCCTGCACTGCCCATGCCAGTGGCATGGGCAGTGCAGGGGCCCCCAGGGGCCCCACGACACCCGTTCCCGCCATCCTGGTTCTGGCGGTTTTCAGGCTGGCGGGAAGGGGGTCGGAATCCCCATGGCGGCGCTGCAAGCAGCGCCGCCATGGAGGATTCCCTGGGCCAGGGGAAAACCGGCGGGAAACCGCCGGTTCCCCTTTTCTGACCGCGGCTTTACCGCCGCGGTCAGAATAGCCCAGGAAGCACCGCCAGCCTGTTGGCGGTGCTTCCGTGGTCCCCGGCCCTGGCGGTCATGGACCACTAGGGTCGGAATGACCCCCATAATGCTTTATCACTGTATCACCTATGTTCATGTCCCATGTCTTATTTTTGTGTGCCTATGGGAGTTTATTTAAAACAACTTAATACATGAAAGATTCGTTATTTTCTCTGGGCTTGGAGGGATTATGAAGGTATCTGATGGGTGGCAGGGTACTGCCTACCACTCCAGACAGCAGAAAAAAATGGGCAACATGGTGGCTAACCCCACCCTCAGCACACAGAGCGCTAGCTAAGCTCTGAGAGAAAGCTCCCTGGATTACCCAATTACCCTCTCCCCCCAGTGATCATCAGCCTGTCTCCAAAAAGGGCACAACAATCACTGAAATACTGATGAAGTAGGCACAGTTATTTTACTACTGCAATAATGAGATCAATAGTAACTGTGAAATGTGTCAGTGTCATTTAAGAATGTCCTCAGCTTCACGGCTGAAGCCGTGGATGCAAATGCTGAAGAGACTCCAGTGCTGTGAGTGGGCCACAGAGACCACACTTGGCTATTCATGGTGAGCCCTGGCTGCCCAGCTATTTTACCTACCTTGAAATCCCTGGATCTGCAGAGACCTCTCTGGGTCTTGGAGGCCTGCAAGTATGGAGCTAGATCTTAGTCTTATCACAACCCTATTCTTGAAGAAACAGGACACTGGGAGCCAGACAAGATTAAAGACTGAGAAAGTAGATAAAAAGAGAGCTGCCTGTGCAACCAAGGTAAAATCCCCAGCAATGCATTTAAAAAGGTTCGCATCATCAAACCTGGTGGATTATCCTAGATGATGAACAATGAAGATAACAACACACTACTGATAAACCCACAATGAAGATACCAATGAAGAGAACAACAATGAAGATAACAACACACTACTGATAAACCCACAGAATAATCAAGCGACAACTCTACTAGACAAAAGGAGCAATATATCCCTGTATGCGATATCTCTCCCTACAGTGAGAACAAATAGACCGGATTCAGTGAAACATCCAAAATACTGAAATAGATGAAAGAGAAATACTAAGGATAAAGCACAGGGGAATTCATGCATCCACAGGAAGTCAACTAGGAGAACCGCCATGATACATCAGTCGAAGTATGAGTATCTACTCTATCCAACCTGGTTACCCACCGACCCACTAAAGGGGAAGAAAGAACAGGCAGAGTCATAGAACAAATAGACTGGAAGTGATGGATATCACCCATGCCTCAAAGGAACAGTGTACTGCGTTTTGAGATAATTGAAAGTTAATATGGATCACTATGGAAAGAGTCATCAGCAATCAGTCAAAGATTGGACACACCAACTGAAATAATTATTGTGCAGCACTATGAAGTACAACTTTAGGTGCAAGACAGGGAGTCTCGGCTTTGATAAATGTGTGGCTACAGGTGAGATTTCACCCCCAGTGACTGATGGAGTTTATTCCTGACAATTACAGGGTGACTCAATAAGGACTAGGTAAGAATTAGTCTTACCCCTTTGCATGTTCTTTTGACATGTTGTACAGACTACAAAGGCCTAATTAAAGTACCTGCCCTGACAAAGGCCTGGGACCCTGGTCCTAGAAGGGTACTATTTATAAAAACTCCAGGTAGGTATTCCTTGTTGGGACCAAAATTATTGTGGGTGTGTTGATCCCTCAAAAAACTGTAACTTCCACCATTGGTTGCTCCACAGCATTGAAGCAATGAGTTTTAAATCCTACCCTGTGCAATCACAAATAAATTAGATATTCTGGATATGCACAGAGTCAGATTTATTCTATTAAAAACTGGTTCCCTTGATTATCAGGACAAACTTTATCCTGAACTCTTTGTTGGGCTAAGGTTTAGAACGCCAGGCTAGTACTATCTTAACCCGACAGGGTAGACTGGCCGAGGATGAAGCATGTGACAATTATGTGGTTGAGGCACTCCGTCCATAAAGAAAACATGCCAACCAAATGGTTAATAGTCAGATGTCCAGAGACAGGAGAATGAGTGCATTAGGATAGAATGATAAAAAGCACCCGACTCTCCTTTTGTGTGTAACCAGAGGGTTAAAATGTCTAAGCAACGAATATGCACCATGCAGATCAAAGAACTGCATTTTAAGCGGAAAGCTCATTGGGTTACTGCTTTTGTCACAGGCATTCTTTTGTTAATAGCGGTTTATAAGGTGAAAGACTAAGGTAGCACAGCGACCTATGAACTGCTATCAAAGACCTGCATGCAAACTGCATGGTACAGTTTATAATGTTATGTTTTCCCCACATAGTTTTTCATTATTTTAATGTTGCTAAAAAATGTTTGTTTGGGTAGAACTACATTCTTCTTAGTAAGGCCAACCCAAACCACTGTGATATGGTTTAAATCCTGTGTTTATGCTTCTCCAGATTGAATACTCTTATGTTTCAATGTTTATTTGACAATTTAAAGACTCTAAAAAGTAGAGCAAATTGACATTACGGATGAAGGATGATTTATTATATTGAATTCAATATGTTTTTGTAAACACTGTATTTGATGTATTATGTAAATATTATGTTAGGGTTTGAATGTGTTTTATCTGTTGTCTTATGTGATTTGTCTTGAGTCTTTATGTGATGTCCTTGTTGGGTGTTTTTTTCATGTCATGTTGAGTGTAGATAGGTTTTCTTATATTTTCATTATTATCAATAACAATAATAAATACATGTTTTTCCATTGAAAAGATTCTGTGTTATTTTAGATATGTAGAGTGTTCTGGCACAAGGCAGAACTGATGATTGTTTAAAGTTTACTCAAGTGGGTGGCACAATCACTGCTGCAGGTCCACTAGTAACATTTAATTTACAGACCCTGGGCATTTGTATTGCCACTTTACTAGAGTCCAACAAAGTACATTAAATATGCCAATTGGGAATCAGCCAGTGTTACTAGATTCTAATGAGTGAGCACATGCACTTTAGCACTGGTTAGCAGTGGTAAGGTGCGCAGAGCCCTAAGGCCATCAAAATCAATATCAGAAAAATGGAGGAGGAAGGCAAACATTTAGGAAGAAGACCACACTAAGGCTGGCAGATCTAACAAATTATGACTCAGCCGAGGTCCCTGTGTTGCAGTAATGATTCAGTGTGGGTCCACAGAAGTCTAAAAGAATAAGAACTGCTGAAATAGACCATGGTCATTATTCAACAATGGCAATGACATTCTTGCCAACATCATTGTACAGACTCCTACCACACAAGTCCAGCATTGTGTTCATAGAACAGGATTCATTCCTGGGGGCTCTATGTTTCAAAAAACTTTGGGCCATAGTCACTTTGCTTCATAACTTACCTCTGGCAAGGGTAACAACAGCTACCTTCTTGAACACAGGAAATTGTTTAATTGCTTGAAATGGCAATAACATTGTGATGCAAGGGTTATGGAATTAGACCTAGGGTGGTTCTTGTTATTTTTGAATTTGTGTTTGTTTGAGTTGTGATTTAGTTTGGTTAAAAGTAAAAGTAGGAAATATTTCCCCAAAGAAACTGAGCCATATTGGTAAAGATGATGATGCTGGTAAGAATGGTTGTGATAGTGATCATGACTTTGATGATTTCACTTTGGCAAACTGCTGTTTTCTCACTGTTAGCATTTTGGATTTGAGAAGGCACAATTTCCCTTCTCTTGCCATGATTTTTTATTAAGAGTGTTGATACTGTTTTGGGTGACCACCTGTTTGTGGGTACATCCCAATTGGGGGAGGTATTTGCAGGGACATGTTACTTTCTCAAATTACAACATCTATGATTCATGCTGTGTCTGGAGTTATGTGGAAGTTATGGGATGTATGTTATTGGTGGAAAAATGATATATTGAAATATCTTGGTTGGATGTTCGAGTTTAGGAGATTTTAATGTTGAAGTGTTTGATTGGAGCACGAGGTGTGTGTGATTTTTGATGTATGGGAATATGATGTGTATGACGAGTCACTAAGGGCCTCATTTCCATTGTTTTGGCACAGGGTAGCATTGCACACTTTCTTGCAGCTTTGCCCTGCGTCAAAAGAAAAGGGCAGGAATGCACCATGTCTACGAGATATGATGCATTCCTATTTTCTTCTACAAATCTTGTGCACAATTGGCTGCCATGCGCCAACAAAGGCACCCTTGCACTTTTGTGCAAGGGTGCCTGCATTGTACAGATGATTGTTTTTGTGCAGGAAGGGACACCTTCCTGCACAGAAGCTTTCAATGGAAGTGGTTTCCTCTTCCTCTTACTGTGTGTGTTGCCTAATCCAGCTAACGTAGTAAGAGGAAATAAACAAGGATAAATAATGTTATTTCTCCTTGGACCTCTTCCTTATGCCACCGCGGGGAGGCATAGGCTTTTGACGCATTCCCAGGTTTACATCACATTGTAAATCTGGAAATGTGTCAAATACAACAGTGGTTACCTGGGCACACCCACCAAAACGTCCAAAGCACAGCTCCCTATTGCAGTGTGAGGCAACGCAGGAAATTGCTCTGCGTTGCATCACTGCATTTCTACAAGGCCATGAAAAGCCATGCAGGATGGCTTTACTTGACCTTGTGGATATGGCTCTGCAGTGTGCACCACAGGAGTGTCAAAAAAGTGACACTAGGGTGGTGCACAAGAGCTCGTAAATAAGCACCTGAATTTGGACACAGAAAAGTAATGTGAATCTATTTCAAATATCAGATGTAGGGATCTTAATTAATGTGAATGTGAGATACATGATGAGCTATTAGATTTTTTAATGAGATCACATTTTACTTATTCATTGTTAACAAGGGCACAATTAACCCAGAATCTGTAGATGTAATCAGTGACTGATCATTGTCTGGAATTGAAATTACATCATGAGCATGAAATACAATACAAAGTGAAATTGATTTGTGATTATAGGATGCACATTTTTATAAAAGTCATTAGAGAAATAAGGATTAATCAAGTGAATCAGTCTTTTATAGCAAAGGATGGTCATCTATGCAGGTTTTTGATTTTGGGTGTGGCAATGGTATGGGGGAACCTTTGTATTCTGTCTGATATGTAACTCCATTGTCTTTGGAAATGGGTATACCGCACAACTTGACAGGCTTTCATGTCTTGTCTGACTATGGCATTTCTGTATTGAGACCTCCTTTGGTATCCTTTCAGTTGAATTCTCAATTTAACTTATAATGCACATGGTGTGTGCGATATGGTGCTGGGAGATTAACTGTACTATTGTGTTGTATTAATGTGCATATATGGTATTGATGAAAACAGATTATATATGTGGTTTATTTTTTTGTATTGCTGCCCTGAAGAAGTTTGTTGTACAAAAGAAATGCGTTGGCTGAGGCTGTAAAGATTTTTTAAAGATATTGAATGACGAATGTTGGAACGAAAATGTATGAACAAAAACTTTTGAATTTTAGACTTGCTTTGAGTGCACTGCCAAGTTTGTGATTTTACATTTTTGAAATGAAACTTCATGTTTTTAATTACATGAACAACTGTACTAGGGGATGAATTGAAAGTAGGGGTGGGTGGAACTCACAAAGTTTTACTGTACAGAATTCAGCAGAATTACTGTTAGAAAATGGGTCTCTAGTTGGCAGAGTTTGCCTTCTGTCCAAGTGGAGACCACAATCCCAGTCAGGGCAAGTAAGATACACACTAAGCGTTTACCTGTGCTCACCGTCTGGTAGCATGGCACAGAGCAGCGAGGCTAAACTAAAGAGGCAATGTGTAAAGTATTTGTGCACACACACACACAGTAACACAGTGAAGACACCACAAAAGAACTTCACATCAGGTTAGAAAAATATACAATATTTCTCAGAGTCAAACAAGACCAAAATGACAAAAATCCATCATACATGAGTCAAATTATCAATTTTCATAGATTAAAGCAAAATGCAGTGTTTAGAAGTCAATAGCTCACACCCGGGACTACCTGGTCACGCTGGCAAGGGCAAATCCAAAAGTTCAGTCTGACCATGATAGAGGGCGGGCTGGGTAAAGGAGTCATGCAGATCCGCTGAAAGTACCTTTGTTCCGTCAATGATCGGTGATGATGCGCTGATCCAAGGAGAGGATGCGTTGCGCTTGCAGGTGATGTGCCATTTCCTGATGGGGTAATGTCGTTGATGTGTCAATGTCCAGAAGCGATGAGTACCAGTTCCGATGTGTCAGTGCTGAGTTGGCCAAGTCTGGGCTTTGTTGAAAGTCGGGGTCATAGTGTTGCACATTCAGCAAGTGGTGTACGCAGCTTCGGTGTATGCAGTAGAAAAGCAACACTTCTGCAGTGGAACGTGTCAGTTCCAAGTGATGTGTTGATGCATCAGTTCTTGTGTTGCAGAACCACACCCACTTCCAAGGGCCCAGGACTAGATCTGGCAACACTTGGCAGGGCAGGACTCACAGCAAAAGATATCCGCAAGACTTCAGAAACAGGAGGCAAGGTCAGTAGGGCCCTCATAGAAACTTTAGATTGCACGATGCAGAGAGTTAGATCCATCCAGTCCTCTCAGGCAAGAAGTAGCTGGCATCAGGCCAGCAAAGGAGAGCGAACAGCAAAGTGGCAGTCCCTCCTGACAGCACAGTGGTGCTTCTTTCTGGTTGAATGTCCTCAGTCCAGAAGAGTTCTGAGTTTATGGTGTCAGAGGCCCAGTACTCATACTCAGAAAGGCCCTTGATGTGGGTGTAGCTTCAAAAAAATTCTCTGAAATGCACAAGGGTCCCTCTCAATTCAGCCCTTGCTCCAGACTACTAGTAGGGGGTAATCAGCCCTTTATGTGAGTTCAGGACAAAGCCTTTTTAGATGTAAGTGTGAATTGCCCTCTCTCTCCCTGCCCAGGAAGCCCATCATTAAGATGAATACAGATGTATCTCCTGTCACACCCAGCCCTTCCTTTTTGTGACTGTCTGGAGAGAAATCACAAATGTAGCTGTCACCTAAACCAAAATGTGTAGTCAGAGACAGACTACGGAACAGCATGGTGAAAGTAAGAAGATACCAGCTTTCTAAAAGTGGCATTTTCAGACCTGCAATTTAAAAACCACCTTTACCAAGAGATGTATTTTTAAAGTGCAAGCCCAGAGACACCACACTACATATTTCTGTCTTTTCCCACTTGGAAATTGCACTTAAAGATGTTTTAAGGCACCCCAATTGTAGCCTAGGAAAGAGAGAGTCCTTGCAATAGTTTAAAACGAAATTGAAGAGTTTTTCACTACCTGGACATGTTAAACTAGAAAGTATGAGGAACCAGGAAAGATTTGACCCCCACACGGGGTCTCCTTCCCAGCGGTGGAGGGACACCCTTTATGTCCTCAGGGTCAATTTAGCAGAGAGTTCACAAATCAGACGGAGTCACCAACTGGAGGAATAAAGAGAATTTTATTACATGGATTTATAGCTCGAGCTAATACAGAGTCCCAGGACAGTCAAGTGACTATCCTACGGAGGCTGCCCCTTCACTCTGGGGCACCCAACCTTATATACACAAAACTGCTTAGTCAGAGGACAACTCCACCCCTATCGTATTCAAGGTCCTCTGTGGTCTTCAGAATATCTCAGGGATACACGTGTGGTGGGAGAAAGTACAGATGCAGCTGGCAGGAGGTGGCAACGACCTGTACAAACTTGTTCTGGCAGTTACTGATTAAGCACGACTATTCTCGGAACTGTAATTGGAAAAAGTAATATGGCAGCGATAAGCAGATTGCAGCCCAAGGCTGTGAGCACAAGGTCAATCATCAAAGTTCAGGAGGTTTGTCGAGCACATGGCAACATAATAAAGATAAACAGATGCCTAGCAGCTATGGTGTATGATTAACTTTATGTACATTTTCTCAATCCCTCCTTTTGCCATTGTTAGGCAAGTTTGAACGCCATTCAGTGTCTATGTTAATGGACATAAGGTCTTTTATCTCCTGCTCAAGGGACAGCATAACCGTGTGTTGAGGAGGGCGAACAGGCCAGGGGGCAAGTGATGCCATACAGCAACCGCACAAAGCAGGTAGGCACTGTACACAAAGACAACAGGTGAGGAATACAGCAGCAAGCACAAAAAGGAATATTAGTATCTTCCAGCCCCATTGGGAAATCAAGCCCCAAAACCAGTCGGTCAAGGACCATGTTCCTTCGTCTTGGTGTATTGTGGAAGCTATCATATGCAACCTTTGAATAGCTTTATACACTGAAGGGGCATTGTCTGGTATATAAATGCAGCAGCTCGATCCGATTAAAGTACAAACTCCACGACGGTCTGCCAAGATAATGTCAAGAACCATTCTGTTTTGAAGAGTAACAAGGCGGTCAGCAGCGAGCTCTGCAGTGATGTTACTCAGAGCCCCTGCTGTTTCATTTATTGTTGCTTCCACAACTCGTGTGAGATGTCTGATATCCCTACTGTTCATCATAGGGCCCCAAAATGGAAGGACTCCTTTAAAGTAGTCCAATGCTTCTTGTGCTGAGGTATCTTCTGCAGATATTACCCCTCTCTGAGTCCTGTGGTGTTGAGGGCCAGCTGTGTAAGTTGTTGGTAGTAACCAAGCAATGTAACACGTGCCAGTCCAATTGGGTACCAAGGAGGTGTAGGCATTATTACCACAAACAAAATACGAGTTTTGCGATGGTATCATGGTAGGCCAATTAGTTCCATTCAATATTACTGTAGCATTACAGTTACTGGCACCTACACTTCTATTACCACTTTTCTGAAAACAAAGTGGAGCCTTGACCTGTGTTACAAAAAATCTTCGGCCAATCCGGGGTGTGGTATTAAAGGATAAAAAATATATGTCAGTAGACCTATTTCGTCGGTCAGCATATTCTGACTTTTCTTCCTTTGTTCCATAAACTCTCCTTCCAGTGGGCCAGCATAACCGGTATAGGTGGGTGACCAATAGTCCGGAATTAGTTGCATCCATTGAGGTAGCCCAAATGGCTGATAGTTCATACCAGGCGCTGCAAAAGCCATCAAAAGAAAAAGGGAATGCAATATATGGCAACCTTCTTTGCACAGAACTCGGTAGCAAGCCACATATCCAACAATTTGTTCTATTTACAGCCAGCTGATGTTGATGTAACATAGATATGAAGGTATTGTTTTCATATTCCTTACGTCGTCCTTCCTCATGGGGTGGTAAGGAAACATGGCTGTGTTCTGGAGGCAGTGGCGTAGTTGGTGAGACCTCTGAGTCAGAATCATGTATTACCCACCCAATGCAAGACAGAAGTATCAAAAATAGTATTGTTATGGTGAGACAAGTGATATGTGGGCCTAATAATCTTTTTAAATTACTTATTTTCTTCTTTTTCCTCTTGTCTTCTTGTATAACATCCATTTCTCTTTATTGCTTATCCCACTAGCAGTTCAGTCCAACCTAGGTGCTGCCCGTGACTGGTGGTTGCTTCACTGTGGGGTGATTCCAGCAGTCCTATTGACACACTCTGGTCCGCCCCGACAGTCAAAATCACGGCCCCGCAGCTATCGTCAGACTTAATACGGGGGACAAGCAATCAGTTCATTGTTCATTTTCTTATTTTCGTGGGCGGAAATCGTATCTTGTGGACTGTGGTATGGTATGGTCAGGAAACAATTGTTCAGTGTGACCAAAATCTGAGGGAACCTCCTGCAGCACACTGTCGTTCTGTTTTTTATCACTCTGCGTAGTGTTGTTGAAATGGTCCTCAGTCGTCGGGTGGTCACCACTTTTTATTTCATCAGAGGGTACGAGTAGGGGTACTTTCTTACAGTGGGATGCATGTATCCAATTCTTAGCTCCCTCGACTTTAACTGCTGTTCGAGTAGCAAGGAGGACTTGTCGCGGACCTTTCCATCGAGATTTGAGACTCTTTTTCCGCTAGAAATTCTTTGTGAGGACCCAGTCTCCAGGTAGTATCTTGTGGCCTGGATCAGTGGATACAGATGGAAGTGCTTCACGCACCTGTTGGTGAATAGAACACAAAGAATTAGTGAGTTCATTTAAATAGTCCATCAAAACAGGATGTTCTAGTTCTGAGTACTTGTGAGGTCGAGGGACCCCCCAGACATTTGCTGGCCTACCCATCACTATCTCATGGGGTGACAACCCTGATCTAGAGTGAGGCGTCATCCTGACAGACATTAAAGCCAGGGGCAATGCGTCCGGCCACCATATACCGCGTTCTGTGCATATTTTTGACATCTTCAATTTAAGTGTGCCATTATATTTTTCAACTAGTCCTGCTGACTGGGGGTGGTTAGCTGCATGAAACTTCTGGCGGAGGCCCAACCCTTCACACACCCTTTTCATCACCTGCCCTACAAAATGACTCCCATTATCTGACCAGACACTCCTTGGGATCCCAAACCGTGGGAAGAACTCCTTCAGAAGTACCTTTGCGGTGGTAAGGGCAGTATTATCTTTAGTAGGGTAAGCTTCTACCCACTTACTAAACATACAGACCACAACTAGGACATATTTCAAGTTATTACACATTTCCATCTCAATATAATCCATTTGTAGTACTTCAAAGGGATACGTTGGTGGGGGAAAATGCCCAGCGGGGACTGAGGCACCCTTCCCTATGTTATGTTGTAAACAAATCATGCAGGATTGAACCAGTTGGTCAGCTACTCTTCTGAGATTTTTATTAGACCAAACCGGATCAAGCAAATCACAGATGCTTTTCGCACTAACGTGTGCAGGACCATGGTCCATAGTCACTACTGGCAGAACGAATGCATCGGGTAACATCCATCTTTCCCTCTGTGACAGATCTGTCCAGCACAGCGTACTTTCATCTAACTTGGCCTTTCCTTCTTCCCATTCCTTTCTCTCCTGTTCAGTTGCCTCATCCTGTATCTTCCTGACACTCTCTACCGTGTTCCCAAATATTTCATGGGGACGAACCTTCTCTGTACTTTCTACCACATACATGTGTCCTGTCTGCATATGCTGTATCTTTTGCTGTCTGATCGGCTAGGGCGTTGCCCTGTCCAGTTTCATCTGTCACCTTTTTGGGTGCACTACACTTCATGATAGCCATTGTTTTGGGCAAAGCCAGGGCAGAAAGTAAGTTAGTTATAAGGGTTCCATGTTGAATACGTGTCCCATGTGAAGTGAGGAATCCTCGTTCTGCCCACAAGCGACCAAAATTGTGTGCTACGCCAAATGCATACTGACTATACGTGTAAACATTCAAATTAGGTCCTTTACTTAACTCACAGGCTCGAGTTAGAGCTATTAATTCTGCGGCCTGAGCAGATTTATGTGGTATTCTAGCTGTTTCAACTACAGTGGTAGCTGTTGTAACTGCATAGGCTGCAGAGGTAGTGCCATCGGGTAGCTTGATGCATGAGCCATCTACGTATAATATGCCATCAGGGTCTCTCAGTGGAGTGTCCTGTAAGTCCACTCTCCCTTTTGTTTCATCCTCCATCCGGAGAATGCAGTCATGTATGTCATCATAAGAATCTTTCGTTTTTTCAGTAATTGGCAATAAAGTGGCAGGATTGAGCGTGTTGCACCTTTTTAATGTTATATGACTAGCTAAAAAGTGTCAGTTCATAAGTAGTTAATCGTGCATTAGGAAGATGCTTTGTTTTTGTTTTGTTTAATAGTGCGTCAACAGTATGTGGGACCAACAGGGTGAGGGGTGAATCCATGACTATCCCGGCCGACTGGCGCACTGTGACCGCTGCAGCGGCTACTGCCCGTAGACAGCTCAGGAGTGCACGGGCCACTGGATCCAGTAGGGCCGAAAAATAAGCACAGGGGCATTGTTTGCCGCCATGCTCTTGGTTTAACACTGATAGTGAACATCCATTACTCTCGCTCACATATAACTGAAAATCTTTGCGATAATCGGGCGTACCCAGTACAGGTGCTGTGCAGAGTGTATTTTTCAATTCATCAAAACCAGACTGAAAATCATCATTCCATTCAATCTTTTCAGGACAATCTTTGTGGGTGAGATGCAAAAATGGTTTTATCAAAAGAGAATAATTAGGGATCCTTTGACGACAGAAGGAGGTAATACCTATAAAGGCCCTAAAGTCTCTCTGTGTCCTTGGAACCAGTATGTCTTGTATAGCTTGTATTCTCTCAGCCGTTAACGTACGTCCCTCCTTAGATAGGAGGTGTCTTAGGTATATAACCTCCTATCTACAATATTGCAATTTGGAGAGGGAGACCTTATGGTGATGGTGTGCAAGATGTTTCAATAAGGCTACAGTATCTGTTTTACAATTTTGTTCTGAAGTGGATGCTATTAAAAGGTCATCCACATATTGAACCAGCGTCGAGGAGCAAGGAAAAACAAGGGCATCTAATTGACCCTTGAGGGCCTGGCTAAAAATGCTAGGCGATTCAGTATAGCCTTGTGGAGCGCGACAGAACCGGAAACTGCGACCACCCACTGAAAACTCAAAGATGTGTCTACTATCTGGATGAATAGGAATGCTAAAGAATGCATTCTTAAGATCGATAACAGAGAACCAAGTAGCAGAGGCAGGTATCATTGTTAATAATGTTGTAATGTCAGGAACAACAGGGAACTGGGGTATTACAATCTTATTGACCGCCCGTAAATCAATAACAAATCGGAGTCCTGGAGACGCGGTGCCATCAGATAATTTTTTATGAACAGGAAGGACAGGACTGTTACAATCATTACCACGCGTTTCTTCAATGACACCCAAATCAATCAACTGGGTCACAATATTTTTGAGTTGTTGTTCAATGTGTTGGGATAATTTGTATTGGGGAAGACAAGGCAATTTGGCATTTCGGGTGGAAGTGGTTTTGACAAAAATTGTGACGGGGAAATATTTGGACCTAGAGTGACATGAACTCCACTGGAGAGCAATAAATGGTGGCGTACAATTTCTTTAATAAGTCCAAACCCAATAAATTCTCACTACAGGCCGAAGTAAGAATGAGAGGGGAGCTAATGGTGTAAGGACCTATAGCAACATGCAGCGGCTGGGAGACGGGGTTAGCCACCGGAACACCAGAATAAACCCATAGAGACGTTAATATTGCCAGACAGAGGGACCCCTTGGACCTCTTCCTGTTTAACAGAACTTTTGGTGGCCCAGTATCTACCAAAAAATCATGTGGAGTACCGTCTAATTGTACCTCAACGTGAGGGCCATTCTGCCTAACAGGACTAGAAACTGGTCCCACCCCCCTCTGTCGAAGGCTGTCCTAGTCAAAGGAGGATCCCTGACCTTCATACGCATCATAGTTGTCATTAAAATATTGACGCTGGGATGAAGCATCAAAATAATTTGGGCGGGGGTACTGTGGGACCGTGGAGGGGCTTGCTGGCGGGGTCTGTCTGCAGGACCAGACCTACCGCGTGGTCTGTAGTCCTGTTGCGGTGGGGGCATGGGGCGGCCTGTGGAGTTGTCCTTATTGGGGCAGTCATTCCTCCAGTGGCCCTCCTGCTTGCAATAGGCACACTGATTGTAGGAGAGGGAAGAACGGGGAGGGCGTTGGGACTGCCTTCTGTCATTGGGAGGTCCTTGTGACCTTCATCTGGACTGCTGTTGACGGGGCTGAGGGTAGGCCTGCTGATATAACACCTTCGTTTTCAACTCCTTCGTTTTTTTCTCGTTCTTTTCTTGTTCTTCTATCTCCCTGTTCTCATAATATTGGGCCATTGGCAGTATTCCAGTGGCAGTAGAGACTGGCCACATAATTTCACACAATTTAAATTTTCCCTTTATGTCTGGTAATAAATTGTCCACGAATTTGTCAACAAAGAGTCTTATCCCCCCTTCAGTAGTCATGTCTTGGCCGCTGTAATCAGAAAAGACACCCTCAAACCTTGTATAAAAGTCTGAAACACCCTCGTCCTTTTTCTGTTTACAGGCGGACAATTTATCCCAATTTATCCTGTGTGGTGCAAGTATGGTCTTCATTAAATCCAAAATACGCAGTGGGAGAGCCAATATAAGTGGGTCTGGTTTCGCTCCCCCAACCCTGTCTCTTTCTGCTGCTTGCAATTGGTCCCACGTGCCCCCTAGTTCAGCATGGTCATGCCTCCATACTTTTGACCATACTTCCAGCGGGACTACTGCTGCCATTAACATGTCAATATCGGACAACGTCATAGTACATGATTCAAGAATTTGTTGCAATTCTTTATAATATCCTGCAGGGTTCTTACGGGGGACAGGTAAGGCAGCTTTTAGGGTATATGTTTCAGATCTTTTCCATGGGGTGTGTACCCATATTTGTTGAAAATGCCCTGTGGTAATAACTTGGTCAGCGTCACCCGTCACCGGTTCTCGCCAAACCAGCAGAACCTCTCTCATGGGAAACATGGATGCCCTTATAGAAGGGCTACATGTCCACAGGCGGTCCCTATATACAAGAAGAGTAACAACATAATCATGTAGACCAGAACCAAACGGCAGCCCAGTAGAGGTGCGTTTTTGGAGGTCCACCAGTACCGCGGGAGCTGAGGAACCATCATCCTCATATTCTTGTATTATAATGTTGCACATAAGGGTGGCTGCATGTAACTGAACTAAACTATCCCATTGTTTCATAGTGTGGACAATGTCCCTGACCCCATAGTCATTCCAATTAGTCATCCACCTCCGTGTCATTTCTTCAATGACATCTTCCTCTTGTGAATTAGAGAACAAATGTCCGCGTAGGGTGCGCTTTCGCGGGGTCATGGGGCGGGGGCTATGTGTGGTGTCTAAACAGGAGTCAGGGGTGGGCCAAACGGGGGCCAGTCGAAGGGTGGGTACAGTCGGGCGGGGTGTATCTTCTATAGGTCTAGTGACAGGAGGGGTAGTGGTGGGTGGCGGAGCACTTGCCTGAGATCCAACCGGGGGTGGCACAATAGGGTCACCTGGTGCAGGTTGAGGATGTAGTGTAGGATATATTGGTGGAGTATATAACAGGGGTTTATCTAACATATCGTTAAAAAGGGGGTCTTCCTCTTGTGGCTTATCCACTATTGTCCTGGAAGGGTAACACTTATCAGTTTGTAAGTGAAGCCTTCGGTCATGTTCTAAAATTTTCTGTTGATGTTCAGCTACGTCAGAGTCATACACCTTTTCAGTCACCGTCCTGGTCTTATGTCTCTGCAATTCTTTCTCTGCCTTCCTATGTCTTTGGTCTGCTTCTTTCTGCCAAGTCCGTAGTGAATCAAACATCCCTGGTCTACTTTTTGTTACAAACAAACGTTCCTGTAAATAGTCTAATTTATCTTTATCAAATGTCCCATGAATAGGCCATTGCAAATCAGAACTACCTTTGGTTCTTTTTCTCCATATATCAGACCAAATAATCGGACCTATGCCATATTTAACATATATATCATAATTTGCAAAGAGCAATAGAAACCGTACAATACTCACAGACCTATTTTTAGACAGGAATCTTTCAACTCCTGTCCTTACCTGACACTTCTGTTATAGTCCAACAGTTGGGGACTCCAGTAGTTCACGGAAAACAGAGACCTGAATTCAGACAGCGCCAGGAGAAGTCGAGCCGGCTGGAAGACACACAGTGGAGATCCGCAGGTCCACGACAGAGAACGAAGCTCAGAATCTGGTGTCGGGCACCTCCCTTGGAAATCCAATCGTGAGTCCTCCGTCACCTGGTCGGTCCCCTGGACGCCTGACTCGGGTCCCTGTTCGGGCACCAACTGAGGAACCAGGAAAGATTTGACCCCCAACCGGGATATCCTTCCCAGCGGTGGAGGGACACCCTTTATGTCCTCAGGGTCAATTTAGCAGAGAGTTCACAAATCAGACGGAGTCACCAACTGGAGGAATAAAGAGAAGTTTATTACATGGATTTATAGCTCGAGCTAATACAGAGTCCCAGGACAGTCAAGTGACTATCCTACGGAGGCTGCCCCTTCACTCTGGGGCACCCAACCTTATATACACACAAAACTGCTTAGTCAGAGGACAACTCCACCCCTATCGTATTCAAGGTCCTCTGAGGTCTTCAGAATATTTCAGGGATACACGTATGGTGGGAGAAGGTACAGATGCAGCTGGCAGGAGGTGGCAATGACCTGTACAAACTTGTTCTGCCAGTTACTGATTAAGCACGACTATTCTCGGAACTGTAATTGGAAAAAGTAATATGGCAGCGATAAGCAGATTGCAGCCCAAGGCTGCGAGCACAAGGTCAATCATCAAAGTTCAGGAGGTTTGTCGAGCACATGGCAACATAATAAAGATAAACAGATGCCTAGAAGCTATGGTGTATGATTAACTTTATGTACATTTTCTCAAGTACATGTCCATCTTTTTAAATGCACTGCACCCTGCTCTTGGGGCTAACCAGGGCCTACCTAATGAGTGACTTACAGGTAATAAAAAGGGAGGCTTGGGCCTGGCAAGTGGGCACACTTGCCTGGTTGACCTGGCAGTTCAAACTGCACACAGAGGCTCTTCAATGGCAGCACCGAGACATGTTTGAAAGGCTACTGTTGTGAGTGGCACAATCAGTGTTGCATGTCCATTAGTAGCATTTGAATTACAGGCCCTTGGCACATATAGTTCACTCTACTAGGGACTTCCCGGAAATAAAAAACATATGCTTATACACGTTCAGGTGGGTTTCTCCTATGTGAGTGTATTTGCAGCCATGAAGTAAATTAATCATCAGTAGGGGTTTTGTATCTGAGTTGTGCGAGTTGTGACCATTACTAGCCCCTCTTCTCTTCTTATTTTGTTCTGTGCACTGGATTTCTTGCAAGTACCCAAACACATCCCTTACACTATCAGGCATTGGTCTAGATTTGATCAGTACCAGGGTTAAGGCTTCATTTTCATGTTTCCATTTAGGCCTCAACCTTCACCTGTGTGTCACCACTGTCCTGATGATGAACTCTAGTCATGAAGGTGAAAATGCTGTCAACATGTACCAGCTAAATTTGGATCTTAAATTATGACATGATGTTGCATTATTGTTATTGTATTCAAACAATTCATGCACAACAATCTTCCAAATTATTTCCAATATGTTGTGTCACCTTTATTCTCATGTGTTTAACTTGCTCTGTTTAAATATAGTTTATTACGAGAGCAATGTGTTAACTCTGCACTTGAGACACCGTCTAAAAGCATGGTTGATGTTGCAGTATAACCCATGAAGCATATTGTTGTGCCTATGTTGAGAATATAACTGCATCGAACCAAAAAGTTGGTACTGTGTGTTTTTTGTTTCTTTTATGATTAACTTATTTCTTAATTTATGCTCTTTTCTTGATATCCATTGAAACATTATTGTATAATTCCATATTACAATCTTCCAAATTATTTCCAATATGTTGTGTCACCTTTATTCTCATGTGTTTCACTTGCTCTGTTTAAATATAGTTTATTATGAGAGCAATGTGTTAACTCTGCACTTGAGACACCGTCTAAAAGCATGGTTGATGTTGCAGTATAACCCATGAAGCATATTGTTGTGCCTATGTTGAGAATATAACTGCATCGAACCAAAAAGTTGGTACTGTGTGTTTTTTGTCTCAACTGGATCTACGTATCTTCCCTGTGGTTTGCAATAATGTTCTTCTCTGAAGCAGCAAATCTGGTTCAGCAGTCCTTTCCAGAAAGGATATCCTTGTTGGTTGCAGCCTGCAGCTTTGTTCCGCTTCAGGTTTTCAACTTTCAAAAAAGAGACTATGTTCAAATGTGGAAATCTTCACAGCAACTTTGTCCAATGACTCACCGACGATGATGCCTCCTCTTTGGACACTGGCTGTAGCCGTGCTCCACTCAGTCACCTTCTCCACAAAAGTTTTCTAATTCCAAAGGAAAGTGCTGAGCAGGCCCAATCCACTTCTTGTATCCAACTCGTGCTCCATCAAGGTCAGTCATATTTTTCAACTTTGATCCGGGCTCACAGCACTAGCTGTCCACTATTGGCATTTTGATCTTTTAGGCTCTAGCTTTTACCCTACATTTTAAAAATTCGTAACTCCAGTTCTGCAGATTGGATTTTTGTTGTTTTGGTGTCAAATGATTTATTAAGATGTACTCTATCTATCTATTTTGGTGTAGGATGTTTCTTGTATTGTGTATTTACTTTATTACTTTTTGTGTGCTGCATTAAAACTTTACATGTCTCCAAGTTAAGCCTGACTGCTTTTGTTTTGTGCCAAGCTACAAGAGGGCAAAGCACAGGTTAATTTACTGACTTTAGTAATCCACCCTGACAGTGATTGTAGCTGTTGCTTGAGCAGGCTTTCCATCACACTCAACCAACAACCCAGTTTCTCACTTGTGGTTTTATCCTACAAGTCAGTGCCTGGTGAGACTGATGAAGATGAGCAGCTTCCATACAACCCCTGACACTGGCCAATTAGAATACAATAGGTAGATGTACCTTGGTGAACGCAAATACTTGAACAAAACTTTGCAATGCGTTATCGAATGAACCATAAGTGAAACTGAGAGGGCATGTAATCATGAGAGTTCAAGAAATCATGCGAAGGGCACTTAAGTATATTGTCTGTTTGTGCTTGTAAAGAAAATACATAAAATAGGACCATATCTTACCAATCACTGAAATTCTCAGGAGTTCGTCCAATAGAATGTAAAGGTTGCAAGTTTTAAATGCAACTGATAGGTCCAAAAAACAGGGTATTGACACTGCTGCGACATGTCGCCAGTTAAAGATGCACTCCATCCGGTTCAAAAGACTGCCTTGAATATTGAATCATTGCGAATGTTGTTATCCTATAGGAAGGAACAAAGTTGGCAGCAAAACTTTTTTCAAATACTTCTGCGGCCAAAATGAAGAGGCTTTTTGAAGTTGTAGAATACAGTGCCAAAGTCTAAGGCCCTCATTACAACACTGGCAGTAAATCCCGTTTACCGCTGTGCAGAAGACCGCCAACATACCGCTGCCGCTGTGGAATTCCGCTACAGGTATTACGACCCACAGCTAGGAATCCGCCACAATACAGACACCCACACAAGTCTGCCACACCAAAGGTCAGTGAAAAACTGGCGATAACAAAACCGACACCGTCACGCCAACAAGAATACGCCAACACTATCACGACCCATGAATTAACGCGGCGGTCTTTCAACCATGGTAAACCATTGGCGGTACACAACGCTGCGCTCAAAATACACACACATTTACAAAACACAACCACATTGGACAATTCGAAATACACACACCTGATACACATTCACACACCACACCCACACACTCACACCACTATAGAACACACACCCACATTACCCACAAACCCTTACTACCAGAAATTTGAAAGCAGGCCAGAGAGAGAAACCACCAAAAACAACACCAGCATCCACAGACACACAACACCATCACTTACACAACATCCATGCACCTCAAACAACACACACCAACACCTGGCCTAGGGGAACCCACTGCCCACCTCCCCACCCAGACACCTCGTAATGCGAGCAGAGTCAGCTGAATGAGAGTGTACTCACCCTCTTGTGGCTGCTGTGATGCCCTCAACCACCCATCCCATTCCAGATAGGCCACCGACAGGATCCGGAACATCAGGGGGGTCATGGTGCGACGGGCACCCCTCCCACATTGGGAGGCCATCCCCAGCTGGGCCTCCGCAATCTTCTTGCTCCAGCGGCGCAGGTCCTCCCATCTTTTACGGCAGTGGGTTCTCCGTCTGTGGTAGACCCCCAGGATCAGGACATCCTTGGCGATGGCACGCCAAATACCCTTCTTCTGGTTGGCGCTGACCTAGAGGAATGGTATGGGGGAAAGGAAATGACTTACCCGTCTGGACCGTCATACTCATTGCCCACCAGTTCCCACCCATGCACTGATGCACATACACTCACCATCCACACATGCAGGCCTCAGCCCCCCACCCCCAAGTATCTTCCATCCACACCACTCAAAACAGGCATTGCCCATGCAGCATATGCATTGCCCATGCAGCATATGAGAGCACTGAGGTGCTGAGACTGGCAAGGAATGAGGGAGATGCAAGTAGAGTGCCTAGGAAGAGTAGTTAACAGAAGAGGTAGACTTTCAAACATTTGCAGAACAGAAGACGAGAAGAGGATTACTAAAGCTCATGGGCAAGGCTATTCCATTGTGTGGGACCTTAGACACTGGAAGATTACCATAATAAATGAGTGCAGTGAAAATGAGTGATTTGCACAGAACTTAATCTAGGTGATCTAGTTGGGATGTAGTAAGGGGGCTAGAAGGATAGAGACTTGGGAGCAGTATTGTTAAAAAAGTGGTGGACAATACAGGGAGCCTTGATTGAATTCTAGTCTTGATTGATAGGTAATGGATAGTGTGGCATAGCTCCAGAGAATGGCCAACCTTCTTGAAGCCAGACACCAAATATAGAGCCATCTGGTGGGCGTGGCTTGATGCCGTTTCGAGATGGCTGCCTTCCGTGGAGCTCTGTGACCACGGCGGGAGTCAGAAGAGCCGGACGATTTTCGTGGCCATATTTACATACTTCTGCAGTGCAGAAAGTTAGGGGAACATGCATGGAAGGCATTGTTCCCCTTAAAGGGACTTAAAAGGTATTTTTTATTCCCTACGTGCTGATTTTCATGGCGGTCCTGTGAGGAATTAATTGTGGACGCCATTATTTTGTTGTTGTTTTTACCTCACAGTTTTCTTTTTTACTCATGCTTCGCTGCCTGAAGGATTCTTTTTGCACTTTTTGTATCTAAATGGGTGTGTGTATGCTATCTGCTCACCGTGCATTGCCTTTCGGGGGATTTTGGCCAGCTTTATTTTGTTTTTCGCTCTACTCTCTCTTCTGAGGTGAACTCTTGCTTCATAAAGTATATGTTTTTGTATATTTTGGGCAGAATTATATATTTTTTCTTATGGGCAGATCTAGAAACCTTCAATTGACTACTAACAAAGTACAGAGCAATAAAAGTTCAGATAATATTCCTTTGTCAAACTTTTTTGCTCCTTTTTCAAATCCTTTATCAATTATGAAGAGTACAGGAGGCACTTCTCTGGATGCTACACCTTCAACCCCTGTTTCTCCTCCTATTCTTGTTAATAAAGTTTCGTCCAAGCTTCAGGTAACAGTTTCAACGTCCATGAATAAGAGAGCTAAAAAGGATCCTCCATCTCCTATTAAAGTTGTTGATACCATATCTATGGAGTTACTCCATGAGGAAATAAGGGCACTTAAACCCTATATGAAAGATACAAATGAACAATTACAAATATTGGACAACAAATGGTCTCTTGTGGAAAACAGAGTCTCTCGTGTGGAACGAAGAGTGGAAGTCCGTGAGGATTCAGTTGCGGCTATTCAGTCTCTACAATCTGAAGTTACTATGTTGAAAAAGCATGCAGAGGATATCGAAAATCTGAACTGTAAGAATAATATATGTATTTATGGTCTCCCTGAAGAAATTGAAGGTTCAGGCTCTTTATCTTTCTTTAAAGCATCTCTGCCCAAGATTCTGGACCTGTCTACTTCTCCGGTTTTGACTATACAAAGAGCACATAGACTTGGTCATCCTTCGCATTTGGCTTCAACTTTAAAGAAGCCAAGAGAAATAATACTTTATTTTTTGGAATATGTGGACTTGCTAAAGCTTCTCAGAGCAGCAAAAGCTAAAGGCCGGATCACGTGGGCAGGTTCCAATCTCTTTTTTGCTCAGGATTATGCTAAATCAACAGCAGACAAACAAAATAAATTTCTGGATATACATCTGGCATTAAAGTCGCTTAGTGCTCTGTATGGTCTTTTTCATCCATGTTTGTTCAAGGTGACTTACAATAATAAGACCACAACATATGAAGATCCAGTATTACTTCAGCGATTTATTGAATCTTGTAGAGTTGAAACAAAGGACACTTCCAAAATATCAGTGACTTGACTATTGTGTTGACTTTTGTTTTGTTTTCCTATTTTTGCTATTATGTTAGGGATATGCCCATTATTGGTTCATGTATTCTTAAGTGTATTCAATTATCTAAGTGATTTGAATGATTCCTATGTCCCTCTCTTTTTAGATCTTAATGCATTAACGTTCCCATCATTTATGGTAACAACCTGTGTGGCTGGATCTCTCATCCCTTCCGTATCTGCAGTCGTGGAGTGAAGGTAAGGTCGTCTTCGCTCTGTGGTTTCACCACCCTCACGTTGTTTTTGTCTTGTAGGTATGTTTTTATTACTCGTTCTATGTTTTTTCTGTAGTTTTCATGTTTCCTTCTCTATTATGTTCTGTTTCTTTTCTTTAACTTCATCTCCTTTGCTTTTACAATTTTTTCCTGCTTTTCTTCTCTTATTTCTATTTTCTCATGTTCTTAGTTCTATTTTTCACTTTATGTACACCAAATGTTTTCTTTTGGTTCAATTTCACCATACTAATATGTGGTTTATATGCATTAATTTAATGGTCATTTTACATATTCTCTATATTAAATGACAATTAGATTTCTTTCATGGAATGTTAAAGGTTTGGGATCCCCAATAAAGGGTAAAGGAGTTTTAACACATATTTTAAAATTGAAAGCTGATATTGCTCTGTTGCAAGAGACTCATATAATAGGTGATGGGGTGGCCAAACTTAAAAGACAATGGGTAGGTCATGTTTTTGCATCTCCGGGTACGGGGAAAAGAAATGGGGTTACTATACTGTGTCAGAAAGCTTTGAACATTTCTGATTTTTCTCAAGATTCTGATGAGCAGGGTAGATAAGTTATAGTTACAATGACTATTAATAAAGTATCTTTAACTATATTTAATGTTTATGCTCCAACCCAACCTGATCAATCCTTTTGGAATTAAATATTAGCTAAGTTAATGACTCTTTCAGATGAACATTTGATTTTTGGAGGAGATTGTAATATGGTTATGGACCCCTTTCTAGATTTGTTCCATCCACCATATTTTCACAGTTCACCTCCATGATTAAACAAAGAGCATTAACAGATGTTTGGAGATTGTGTAACACCACATTACAGGAATTTTCCTTTTTTTCCCCCAGTACATTCTTCTCAATCGAGGATTGATTATTTGTTTGTTTCACAACACCTTGTACAACACGAAAACAAGACAATGCCAGGGCACTCCAAATAATCAGTCCACGATGGAAGAAAGTTGCAAATGTCTTTATTCCTTTGTATTCAGAAAAATCAGATCATATCCTCATGTTTGAAAGAGTTCAAAAACAGCCAACACGTGTTTCGTCCACACAGACTTTTTCAAGGCAAGACGATGGTTGAGGACAACAGTGTCCAGAGATGTCCCTTATTATGCAGGGAGATGACGGTTCTTGAAGATGTAAGGCCTATATGGATCACGAGCATCTGAAATTTATGGGATGGCGCGTGTAGGGGCACTGATAAGCCCACACCTGACCTCTCGCCGGTCCCGAGAGGCAGGGAGGAATCAGCAAAATGCGGCGTGCGCCTGGTAACGCTGCCGAGTAGATATGAATATCTCTGAACATTGATCTGATTTTTCTGAATACAAAGGAATAAAGAAATCTGCAACTTTCTTTCATCGTGGACTGATTATTCGGAGTGCCCTGGCATTGTCTTGTTTTCACTTTGTATATACAGCACGCAACATAGGAGGCATCCTCGTATTCTTTCTGTGTTCTGTGCATCTGATACCCATGGTGGTTGGGTATCTATACCAGGTTGGCACCCTCCCCAGGACTCGACATTCTCTATACAAACTTTGTTGCTTTTCGTTTCAGATGTGCAATATTTTTAGCATCAACCACTGTGTAGTAATTTTCACCTTGTACAACACGTTTTGAGTTCAGAAATTGGTTCCATATTAATCTCAGACCATGATCCCATGAGTATGGACCTTGATCTTATAGCACATAATCAGCCAAGTAATAGATGGAGATATAATAATTCATTACTTCTCGATTCTAATTTTACTCAGCTTTTTTAGAAGTTTGTTACACAGTTCTTTGTAGAAAATGGTACACCTCAGATTTCTGTTCAAATTATTTGGGATACATTCAAAGTGGCCTCTATGGATTTTATTATATCTTATGTTGCCAACAAAAGGAAAACAGCTAATAAAAAATTACTTAGTTTAATGGATCGTATCAAACAATTAGAAAACCTGTACTACTCTTCCAAATCTACAAGTTGTCTCACTGACTTACTTCAAGCTAAATTTACTTTCAATAAAAACTCGACTGATATTGCTAATTCTTATCTTCTTAGGTCCAGTGCTAAGTAATATGGTGGTCAAAATAAACCAGGAAAACGTCTAGCAAAATATCTTAAAATCAAAAAAAGATAGAACAAAGATAGAATCTATTTATAACTCCTCCAACCTTTTATTACATAGGAATGAATACATTTTGGATTAATTTGTTCATTTCTTCACACAGTTGTATACTCCTGATTTTGTTCCCACACAGGATCTTATTGATCAATACTTGTCTACCATGAATCCACCTGTACTTCCCTCTTCTGATTTTTCTGATCTTGATAATTATATTTCTATTAATGACATTCTCAGTGCACTAAATCCTATTAAAGAAGGCAAAGCCCCAGGCCCTGATGGTTTTACTTTTGAATTCTATTTGCGTTTTTCTAAATCATTAGCTCCAAGATTATTTAAGCTTTTTACCCATTTTGTTGAAACAAAATCCTCTTGAGGGTCTTTTCAGGAAGTCTTAATAGTTCTTATACCAAAAGATAACAAAGATCCAAAGTTCTGTAAGAATTATAGACCTATATCTCTAGTAAATTTGGATTATAAATGTTTTGCTAAAATTATTGCTATGCGTCTGGAATTGATTTTACATAAGTTAATTGGTAAAGAACAGTCTGGTTTTATTCAAGGACGCTTACTATCGGACAACACACGCCTGCTTTTTAAATATTTTAAGTAAGTCTGTGACAGATAAGGATTCTCTATCTGCAATAGCCCTAGATGCTGAAAAAGCTTTTGATCGTGTTAAAATGTTTTTTTATTTTTTCAACACTTTTATGGTTTGGCTTTGGAGCTAAATTCATAAATTGAATCTTGTTATTGTATTCCTATCTTAAAGCCGCTATTTTTCTAAATGGTCTTATTTCTCCCTCATTCTCACTTCATAGAGGAGTTCGTCAGGGATGTCCATTGTCACCGCTTTTGTTTGTTCTTGCCTTGGAACCTTTTTTATTGAAACTTAGAGCTAATCCAAATTTGCATGGTTTCCAATATGGGGAAATACAGATAAAATTTTCGGCGTATGCTGATGACATTTGACTTTTTATATCAAATCTGAAATCTTCAATTCCTACTTTTCTATCCGAAGTATAGAATTTTGCTTCTATTTCAGGGGATTAGTTAAATAAAGACAAGTGTGAAATACTTCCACTAAATAAATTCTGCTTTCCTGAATTTTTTAAATCCTCTAATTTTCATTGGAATAATGATAAAATTAAGGGGCATATTTATACTCTGTTTGCGCCGGAATTGTGTCGTTTTTTTTTACGCAATTCCGATGCAAAACTAACTCCATATTTATACTTTGGCGTTAGACGCGTCTAGCGCCAAAGTCCATGGAGTTTGTGTCATTTTTTAGCGTGGACACCTACTTTGCGTTACTGATATGCAAGGTAGGCGTTCCCGTCTAAAAAATTGACTCTGCGGCATGTGTGCCGTATTTACACTCCCGGGCAAAACTCACGCCCGGGAGTGGGCGGGTCAAAAAAAATGACGTCCAGCCGTTTTTGCGTAGTTTTTTAGTGCCTGGTCAGGGCAGGCGTTAAGGGACCTGTGGGCTCGGAAGGAGCCCAGCGGTGCCCTCCCATGCCCCCAGGGACCCCCCTGTCACCCTTGCCCACCCCAGGAGGACGCCTAAGGATGGAGGGACCCATCCCAGGGAACATAAGGTAAGTTCAGGTAAGTATTTTTTTTTTTTTTTTGTGGCATAGGGGGGCCTGATTTGTGCCCCCCTACATGCCACTATGCCCAATGACCATGCCCAGGGGACAGAAGTCCCCTGGGCATGGCCATTGGGCAAGGGGGCATGACTCCTGTCTTTGCTAAGACAGGAGTCATTTCAATGGGGGTTGGGAGTAAAAAAAAATGGCGCAAATCGGGTTGTGGCGAAAAATTTGCCTCAGCCTGACTTGCCCCATTTTTTGGCGCCCAAGCTCCATATTCCCCTACGCCGGCGCTGCCTGGTGTACGTCATTTTTTTTCACGCACACCAGGCAGTGCCGGCGGCTAACGCCGGCTAACGTCATTGAATAAATACGGCGCCCGCATGGTGCTTCAGAATGGCGTTAGCCGGCTAAATTTTTTGACGCAAAACTGCGTTAGCGCAGTTTTGCGTCAAAAAGTATAAATATGGCCCTAAATATCTAGGTCTATGGTTTAAACCCACTTTTAAAGATATAAGCTCTTGTAGTTTTTTGCAATTATTTTCTGTTCTTGATCCTCTTCTTGCTAAATGGAACCCTTTATTTTTATCCTGGTGAGGAAGATTAGATTCTATCAAAATGATGTTACTCCCTGTACTCCTTTTTTATTTATCAAACATTCCAATTAATATCCCATGTTTTTATTTTAAGAAGCTGAACTCTATTTTAATAAAATTCTTATGGAATAATAAGAAACCCAGAATGTCCCTCCAAAAGTTAATGAGACCTAAATGCAGCAGAGGGGTTAACTTTCCGAATCTCTGGTCTTATCATATGGCTTTTTCTCTTAAGCAAGCTTCTTGTTTATTGAAGGATGATGATTCTTCTTTTTTAACCTTATGGGTTGAAGTTGAAATGTCTTTTGTTGTTCTCTTTACATTTTCGGAGGTATTGACTCTGTCAAATAAACCAACATATATCTCCGTCCTGATTTTCAAAAACACCTGTAGAATTTTGCAGCCTGTTTTTACATCATAGATCTATGATAAGGTGCAGTTTTTAAATTTGTCAATTTGGAACAATAAGCTCATTAAGTTGAATAATAGAACCATCTTTTGGAAATCGTGGCATGTGAAGCGGTTAAGATGGGTGCACCAATTATTTGAAAATTATTCCCCTCTTTCTTTTGTACAGACACAATTTCTTTCTTCGTTTCCATCCTATTTTCACAAAAAAATATGACGCTCTAATACACGTTATAAATAGTTTACATCAATCATTTCCAGTTCAGCAAGCACCTTTGGCCCATCCTCTTCCAATTAAGAATTTGTTATTAAAAAAATGCATCAGCTTCTCGTCTTTATAAAACTATTACGGCTCTTCCTGAAGATAGACCTAAATCAGCAATAGAAATGCAGTGGAAAAGGGATTTGGATATTTCACTTTCACCTTCTTTATGGAGTAAAGTGTGGATTAAAATACGGAAATCCTCTAGAGCAGCTAATGCAATTCAAACTTTATTTTTAATATATAATAGGTTATTAATTACACCTTCTTCATTACACAAAATGAATTCTAACCTTTCGTCCACTTGTTGGTCCTGTAATAAGCTAGTCTCCAGACGAAAACACATGCTTTTTGAATGTCCATATTGTTAGACTTTTCATCCTTGGCGTGGTCTCCCTCAACTTTTTGCCTCTGTTTCCCAGGTTGTGGATGTGTGCTGGACTCTGATTTTGCTGTTTTTGTTACTCAGGGCACTTTACCACTGCTAACCAGTGTTAAAGTGCAAGTGATCCTTTACAAAATATGTATGTCATTGGTTTATCCATGATTGGCATATTTGATTTATTAGTAAGTCCATATTACAGTGCACTAGAGGTGCCCAGGGCCTGTAAATCAAATGCTACTAGTGGGCCTCCAGCACTGGTTGTGCCACCCACATAAGTAGCTCTGTAATCATGTCTCAGACCTGCCACTGAAGTGTCCTTGTGTGCAGTTTTTAACTGTAAATTCGACTTGGCAAGTGTACCCACTTGCCAGGCCTAAACCTTCCCTTTTCTTACATGTCAGACACCCCTAAGGTAGGCCCTAGGTATCCCCAAGAGCAGGGTGCAGTGTATGGTTAAGGTAGGACATATAGTAATGTGTTTTATATGTCCTGACAGTAAAATATTCCTAACTTTGTTCTTCACTGTTGCAAGGCCTGTCCCTCTCATAGGTTAACATGGGGGCTACCTTTAAATCTGATTAAAGTGTAGATTCCCTTCAGGAGCAGATGGACATGTGGAGTTTGGGGTCTCTGAGCTCACAATTTAGAAATACATCTTTTAGTAAAGTTGATTTTGAGATTGTGTGTTTGAAAATGCCACTTTTAGAAAGTGAGCATTTTCTTGCTAATATCATTTCTGTGACTCTGCCTATTTGTGGATTCCCTGTCTGGGTCAGTGTGACAGTTGGGCTGGTTGCACCTCACACTAGACAGTAACACAAAAGGTAATGTGTAGCCTACATTTACTAATGAGCCATCTGTGCTAGGAGGGAGGGGAGGAGTGGTCACTCACTCCTGAAAGGGCTTTGCCTGCCCTCACACAATGCAGTCTCCAACCCCCTGGTGAGTGTCTGGGGCCTGGCCTGGGCAAGGCATTTCACATTCAAGAGAGACTTTGCTTTGACGTAAGCCTACTTCAAAGGAGAAATTGGGTGTAAGAAGGGCACCCAAAACCACAGACTTTAGAACACTTCTGGAAACCAAGAGGAACCTCTGCCTGGAGAAGAGCGGAGGAGCTGACGAAGAAGAGCTGCCCTGCCTGTGACTGTGCTTTGTGGAGCTATCCTGCAGTTGCTGCTTCTGCAAAGAGTAAGAGGGCACAGACTGGACTTTGTGTGCCTTCCATGTTGTGAAGATCTCCAAGGGCTTGATTTAGAGCTTGCCTCCTGTTGTTTGAAGTCTCAGGGACAGCAAAGACTTCTCTCTGCCAGCACCTGGAGTCTCTGGAGAGACTCCTACTCTGCCCTTTGGTGCCCATCCAGTTCCTGGGACCCTGAAAGGAGAAGCTGGCAACCTAAGAGGAAGAAATCACGCACAGAACGCAGTGCGGTGAAAAGATCGACGCGACTACGATCTGCGGCTGAAAAATCGACACGCCACCTACTTCGCGGCTGAAAATCAACACTCGCCTGCAACGCGACCGAAGAATCGATGCACTGAGCTGGAGAAACGACACACAGCATTGCTGACGGAGGCGGGTGAGATCGCAACCCGTGCTGCATGGTTTTCGGATCAACTAGCAGCTGGATTTCCGACGCAAGTAGCGCTGGGCGTAAAAACAACGCAAGGCCTGCCCGGACCCGAGAGTGCTGACTGGATCGACGCATCGCTCTCCGGCAGAGAGAAGAAACAACGCGCCCGACCCGACGAAAGGAGAAAGGACGCAAGGTCTCGCTCTTGAGTTAAATCGACGGATCGCAAGCCCTTTTTGACGCATACTTGCCCGTGCGGGGTTATTTTTGTGCGTTTACAACTACATGGAGACTGTTTTTGCTTTTTAATTGATAACTTGAATCGTGTATTGTGGATTTTTGTCATTTTGGTCTTGTTTTGTTTAGACAAATATTCTCTATTTTTCTAAACCTGTGTTGTGTAGTTTTGTAATGTTTTCATTAAGTTACTATGTGTGTTGGTACAAATACTTTACACCTAGCACTCTGAAGTTAAGCCTATTGCTCGTGCCAAGCTACCAAGGGGTAAGCAGGGGTTAGCTGAGGGTGATTCTCTTTTACCCTGACTAGAGTGAGGGTTCTTGCTTGGACAGGGGGTAACCTGACTGCCAACCAAAGACTCCATTTGTAACACATATACATTTCAATTTTGGGTTAAAGTATGGTGTCAAATTTTTACTATTTTTAAAACTGAATGAGCTTTGCAAATATATTTCTAGGTAGCATTGCAGCTGATTGGTCTCGTTTTCCAAAAAAGTATATTGTAATACTGGATTATTGTTGGCTGTTGCTTTTCAACAAATTATGAAAAATTGGAAGGATTTGTCTCAATTATCATTTCAGGCTTGGTGGAATGGTGTATGTTATAATCATAGACTGGATAGAGCCTATGTATCCCCCGTCTCCCTTGCTATTAAAAGAGACATATTATGGTTACCTATTACAAATTACCTAAACTCTTTGGCTTATTCTTCGTACACTAATTTTCCTAGAAATGAGGAGGTCTCTAAACCACCATGAATTGTGTTTCTCTCCCTATCCTAGTGTACTTATATTTAACTCTCTCTTATGATATTTATAATATACACATATATACTTATGTTTTTAAGTATTTATATATTTTAAGTGTTCTACTAATATGCGTTTCTCATGAAATTGAACTGCTATTGTATTATTTCATTCCTGTTATCAAATGTATTTATATATTTTGTATATTGTATGATTTTTCAATACATTTTCTCTTTAAACTTAAAAAAAATGCAGAGCCATCCCCAAATCCTCTGCAGTTTGGCAATTTAGTAGCCTGAAAGGATGAGATAAAGAGTATTACCATAATGTAAGGGAGAGAGTGAGTCAGGTAGATAAGGGGAGTCTAGATGTTTTGAGGAAAAAACAAACTTCCTTAAGCGTTCTCAAAAGGGTAAACATGACCTGTAGTCTTTCTATTTCTCGGTTTTCAGGGATAGATCATAGATCACACCTGAAAGGCAGATTGTTTACTTCCTTAGTCGCTGCTACAAGAATGCACTAATAGTTCTAATGCTACGCACGTTTAGCATTATCTTGGTTTCTGCTTAGATGTTTATTTGTGGCTCATTTTAGGTTTTTGTTTGTATAGAGAAGAAATGTATGTTTTTTGTCTCATATTTTACAAGTTCTGAAATGTCTCTTGGGGGAGTTTCGTAGTACTGGTTCCATCTGTTGGGAAGAAGGATCTCGCAGTGAGAATGGGTTGATCCCCATGAAATATTGCATGTGTGATTAGGTTTGGATCTAGATGGATCATGTTGAACGCGGAACGTAAACATTGTAGTTGGTGCCTGCTACTTGTCTGCTTGGCCACACGTGGTGTTGCACTGATTCACATATGACAGCTCTACCTGGAGCCTTTTTGATTCCATTTGTGATACCAACATTGAATCCTGCATACAAGGTAAGTGCGCACGCAGAAGCTTCAATGTCTAAAAAAACAAAATGCATTCACGCTCATTCACTAACACCTCGCTCGAATCTGGCAGGAATGACATGGCTACTAGAGGAAATGTTGTATAGTCAGTTTGGCAATAGAGTTGTTCGGAGAGATTGGCCCCGGGACAGCACGGTCTGCGTGAAAAATAAGAAAGTAATTCCTAACACACTCTCCAGTTAACCTTTGTATGTTCCGGAGAGTACTTTGTTTCTCTTAGGACTTGTGGCAGTCTAAAAGTTAGCTTTGAGGGAGTGTACGAAGCACATGTAGTCCCCAGAAGGTCAGAGTGCGGGTTTCAAGCACCGCAAAAGAGGACAGGCCTGAGTAGCTCGTGAGGTGAGTCCAGCTGCTGCTCGTACCAATCTGCAGCTGTATCTGGTTTCACCTGTGTGTATAAAAACCAGAGCTTAGGTGGGTTCATACTTCCTTTTGTTAAAACTAAATCTCATGAGTACAAACAACTGGGCTCTTTTCTCATAAATCTGCTTTTATAGCAAACTCTACTCAATTGAAAACACTTCTGCCTTTTTGTCCATTTGATCTATTTTTTCAGCATACTTTTCTTATTACTTCTGGCATTTCGCGACCATCTGTTTTCAACTCCCAAGGAAGGACTTTAAGCCGAGCTGTGGCGAGCACAGCAAGTATCCTACTACCCGTTGAAGGGAGGACGACTCCGAACTGTGAAGCGCTGCGAGGCTGCTGTAAGATCAGGGGAGGCGCCGCCCACCCCCTCAAGTGGATGTGACCCGCAGAAGAGATCTACTACTGTAATAAAGCCCAGGGTCACATAGTGCATGGCTACTACTACATACACAACACAAGTTATTATCTCGAGAGGCCTGAACAAACTCGTGTATAAACGTCTAAACCACGCAGACCAGTCAGAAGGTTTTTTCCGCAGGCTCCAACACCACGTTTTTTTCAGGCTCCGTCACGCATGCTACAAATGTTATTTATAGACTTTAAATTTAAAACAAGTCCGCTCTGTTTACTACTGATGAGGAGTCTTTTGTTGCTACAACCAGTAGATGGCGCCAGGAGCTGTGGGTTGGAAGCTCTGGCCTCGGAAAATGTTCAGAAACCGCGGACCCCCGGACTGTATTTTAGGCCTTACATAAACATCGGGAGCCTTGGGAAACTTGTATGTACTGTACTAAATCAATTCCATCCTGCCCCCTGGAAGCTCACTCTCAGAAAAAAACAGCATTACATTTCTCATGTCAACTTCTGACAGAATATTTTTTCTTGCTATTTCAATTCAGTCCTGCTGGATAACAATATCGAAAACCGTCCCAATCCACACTTTTCACCTCCCCAATATATTGTTTCCATAATATGGCTTTACTGCAGACGTGCATATTGGGGCTTTAATCAGAACAGTTTATCCCGGACATTACACCACATATACATGTTACAACCATTCAGATTAAGTTATTTTAATATAACACCTAGAGGCTCAGAATTTTGCATCAAAAATATATAGCTGGCTGTGATGGCCGTCTACAGAATTATCTACCTAACATGGCCTATGAACAACCATTCGCCCCTGATGCACATCCATACATATAACACCGCTACGCAAAATATAAATAGATCCCTAAGAAGATTTAAATTATTGCGATTTTCAGATCAACCAATACCACTTGTTTAGAAAAAAAATCCGTCCATGACAAGTACAATTAACATAATGAACACAAACATAACTTGCCGATGAAAATCCCAGAAAACTCCAAAAAGTGCTGTGGCACCAAACAAACCTGCAAAGATGATTTGAAAATGCTCATATAGGAAACCAGTCACTGATCATACCGTGATGTGCTGGAGCCACCTTCTCCACATAAACTAGGAAGCTCTTATGATGGATCTTGAAATATAATTGAAAATAAAAAGAGTCATTCAGTAACTAATTTAGCATTCAACTTGTCATGCCCATTCAACCATAAAAAGAGCCAGAAACCATTATCTAAGTTCAAAATGTATTAACCAAATTGGTTCAGTCAATCATTATTGATCTCAGTAAAATATAAGTAAAATTACAAAATAATAAATAGTAAGCTGACCTCGTGATAAATTCTGTCTTAATAAGGCATAGAACAGAATAATCACAATCACACAAATACAAAGACTGAGAACCAGAAAATAATGTTAGGTAGAGGAACTGGAATATACTCTTGCAAACATCAGAGTTATAAGGTTCTAAAAGGTATTCCAATCTAAAAATAAGGATGATTGGGGCGCAAAGTTTCAGAAATGCAAGAAGGTGTCAGCAGACAAACTTTTAGCAAAAAGCTTCACACCCTGGGCAAAGAGCATAGAGAAGCCTATTCCCCCCCTAAAGCAATAGGAATCTGCTCTCCTCAAATGATAAAGCGAATCTACCTAACTTCTATGAGTGAACATTAATTAAAGAAACAGAAGCTTCAGGAACCCTCATGTCTCTGTTCATGTCATCAGTCACCAATCAAATCACTCAGCCTAATTCCAACTGTAACATCTTTCAGTCTTTTCATCCCACAGTATTCCAGGCAGATAAAGCACCCTTGAACATCTTCAGTGTCTGGTAAGAAAGAATAAAGGTCTACATGGGCTTGATAGGACCTTACAGTCTTGCCAAGATTCCTTTCTCAGGCCTCACTATTGACAAACTAGCATTAAAACAATTCTCCTTTCTGTAAATAACTGTGGGAAACTGGTACTTTGTTGCAATACCCCCCTCCACCTTTTGCCTAGTTTCTGGATCCAACTTTGACTGGAGTGCACTGAGATCCTGCTAACCAGGTTCCAAGTGCTAGTGTTCTTTCCCTAAACATTGCAAAGGTAATTAGCAGCACCTTTAGCTGCCACTATAAGTCCCTAGTAAATGGTACTTAAGTACCCAGGGCATGGGGTACTAAGAGTAAGCCGCTGAGGGCAGCAGCACTGATTGTACCATCCTCTAGGGCAATGGTCTTCAAACGTTTTAATGCCGCCCCCAGTTGAAAGATAAAAATCATTTGAACCCCCCCCAGAATTTTTCACAATTATTTTATAAAAATGGCAATGTACAAATATGTCTAAACTTATTTAAACATTGGAGTTAAGTACTGTTACCTTTTAAAAAAAAAGCAATAACATGTTTATGCTTGAAACAAAGCACTGTTATCTGTATAATGCTTTTTTGGGCAGAGCCTGGCACGCCCCGTGGGATCACTTGAGCCCCCCCACCCCCTAGTTTGAAGACTCCTGCTCTAGGGCCATTCATCCAGATGCACCCAGCACTGACATTGCAGGCTGAGCGACCTGGTGCAATCCTAAAATGCGAACTCGGCATGGCACACTGCATGTGTGCCCTGTCCACTATGCACTGCATACCATATAGGTAAGTCACCCCTCTGGCAGGCCCTTCATCCCTAAGGAAGGGTGCACTATATTGATTGTGATGGCATAGCTGCATGAGCAATATGCCCCCACTGAGTCCTTGCCAAATGTGGGACATAGTGAGTAAACAGAGCAGCCATTTTAAATGCATGTGCTGTACACTCCCAGGCCTGCTGCTAGCAGCAGATGGTCTCCCCTGTTGCAAACCCCGCTGTTGGTGGTAGCAATGGTGGGAGGACCAAACAAAGGGTAGGAGGAGTGGCTCCACCTGGCATGCACCACCCCTAAGGTGTTTCCTGCGAGGTGGGCACTCCATTTCATTTTCCTCCATCTTGGATGAAAGGAAAATAGCCAATCAGGAATAGGGAAGTGACCCTTTCCACAATAAGTGGTCACTTTAGTGGGTGTAGCCATCCAAAAGTAGATGGCCCATTGGTCACTACCAGGTTCCCCCTAAAACACTCACTAAGTACAGTATTTAGTGGGCATCCCTTGACCAGGAAAACAAAACAGATTTGACGCACAAAAGAAGACTAGCATCAAGAGGATCCAAGGCACGAGAACTGTGGACCTGCTACAACAAAGAAAAGGCACCAAACCCTGCCTTCTGCACCAAGGACCCGACAATCGCTACTGAGGAGCTGCTGGACAACTGGAAAAACTCTAAAGAACCCCAAGAGGACCTCGAGAATTCAAAATCACCATGGAACTCCCTCCAGAGTGGAGGTAACACTCTACAACAGTAAGTAACCAGCAAGCCAGTGAGGGTCACTTCCCTAGCAAGCAGCTAACTCCCAAACCAGAAGCCACAGCTGCACCAAACGACAAACTGACGACTGCGTGGACAAACTCTGTAAGTGTGCCAGGTTGAATGGCACTGTGATCTCCAGTGGTCAAACCGTACCAATACCCTGGGAATTGGTCAGCTAACATCGGACACCAAGAAAGCCAGCTAGTCCGGGGCAGAAAGACGACCATGAGGAATCCCCAGTCAAGGGACTTCAGGAACACCCTGGACCTCCCACCAGAGTGCCTCGTTGTCCTGCAAAAGACCCTTGAACCAACTTACCTCCATCTCCAGAGGGCATCCTTGCGCACAGCTCGTGGCTCATCCATTCACTCTGCCCCCGGCTGCCCTGTGCCCTGCAACAAAAGAACCTGCTGTTCCCAAAGGGTCCCCCACCCCTTGCAGCCTCAACACTACAAGGAGACCCCGAAGAACCACCTTAAAATTTACCTGTGCAGTGCTTTTCCAAGTGGTCCTCTGCAGTGGCCCTGCACCAGCTTCAGAGACCTTCCAACGCTGCCCCCTCCAGAACTGGGAGGTGCCCGAACTTCTCCAGCTGGCACAGTGCGCCCAACAGTGATCTCAACCAACCTGCAAGAACTTGGTAAACCAACTGTGCAATTTTCTATGTATTTTTAAAGGCGATCCTCCATTGATTCGTAAGGTGCATAATTATGCACAAAAAGACTATTTTCATAATACTTCAAAAATTAATATCTCAAAAAGTACTTAACCAATTTTGATAATCTTGGCATTAAAAATTATATACAAATCTGAAGTATTTATGTAAATTGGTCTCAAGTTATTCCTATGAGTGTTTGAGTTGCAAGACTGATGCTGTGTGTACAACAAATACTTTGCACTTCTCCAAGATTGGTCTAACTGCTTGACCAAGCTACCTTAAAGATTAAAGCATTAGGTGATCTAGTTTTTACCCCTGTAAACCAACGTGCAGTTGCATAGACCCCCTGCACAGTGTGCCTAGCTTTGCACACTACATTGAGGGCCAGCCTCCTACACTAACAAGCTCATGTAGTTGCACCTGCAAAGGAAAATTACCAACCAACCAAAATACATTTCGATGCAAGGCCAAGACTGAAGGCCTCAATTCAGTTGCATTAGCTTAACTAGAATAAAGTTAACAAGTGAATACACAGCAGCAGTTCTGCCATATGAGTGAAGAAGCATCACCACCCCCCACTGCTGCAGCAAGAGTGCAAGTGAAATGGTAATAACATGATTTTATTACCATTTTATTTTGTACTCTGTGCCAAACGGAGTGTGGGGGGTGGGCTATGTCGTCATTTCTGCCAATTGGCAGCAATGAGGAGTGGCCCGTTTGTCAGAAGTGTGCATGTAAGTTTGGCCGGCTACCTTGCTACGGCCAAACTGACATGTGTAATTCAAACCTCTCAGCCCAGCTGTCTAAGACAGCTGGGTTGGAGAGCAGGCACAGGGCTCCAGTTTTCTCTAGGAGCACTGAGTAAGCCTGATCCAGCCAATCCAGATGCTTCACTCATGCTGCTTAACAGCATAAGAGCAGCATCTGGATTCGAAAAGGTAGCTGACTTTGTGACGTCACTTCGCGCTTGGAAGTGACTGGAGCCCGGGACTGGAGAGCATCGAGGACATGCTGCAGGATAAGGTAAGTGAAACTTGTTTTTTCTCTTTTTTAATTGTTTATTGTAATGTGTTTTGATATAATTGTGTAATGTATGTAAAGTAAATGTATGTTGCACTTTTTAATACCACCAACCGCCACTGCAAATACATGTGTTTATACTTGGGCACTTTTAACTTTCAAAATAATGCAACATCTACTTACTACATAGCACTCAAAACATAAATGAATATGAATAGTGATAACATATTGAAATTTAGGTCAAATTGTGTTGACTTTGATGATTACTTCCCATTCTAACAGTTAAAACTTTATACATATTAATGATATTAGTGCACATAGTAAATATAACGTCAAATATAAGTATATAATTGCACATGTATGACGTGTAAAGAGAGGAGCCCAAATTGCGCTGCTCCAGATGTAAGTACTGTTCTATTTTGACTGAAGGGTTCTGATGGCATCTCATCTGCTGCCACTAGCATCAGCTTATATAAGAAGATACAGTTTCAAAGCAACATAGAACTTAGGGCCAGATTTACAAGGCCCTTGTGCCCCTTAGCTCCACATCTGCAGCAACATTTTTGCCACAAATGTCACGCTGATGGCCCACTACCATAGCACCACATTTACAAGGTGGCGCAAACTAGGTTTGCGCCGCCTTGCAAACCCTTTGCACCACATCATGCAGAATATATGCATGATGCATGCAAAAGGGGCATTTCTCTCATTGGAGGGCCGCTAAAATGGCACCATTTCTAGCATAATTGTTAACGCCTGCTTGATGCAGAAGTTAAAATGAGGCTTCCATTGATTTTAATGGGCCTCTTAACACTATACTGGATTTGCATAATTTTTTTAATGCTAATCCAGTATAGCGTTACAATAGCGTAAAAAAAATGACACTATTGCCCCTAACATGCGCCAAGGTGTGTCGTACTCTAAATAGGGCGCTACCATGGTGGCGTGAGGGGACGCAAGGGGGATGCTGGCAAAGTGGCACATCGCTAGTGATGTGCCACTCTCCTGTAGATACGACCGTTAGAATGCAGCATACTTTGACATAAAGTAGCTCAAGTTCTGCAGTGCAGTGCAGCTGTAGTGAAATAAAATATGTCTTGTTTACTTAATGCACTTACACTCACAACGCCAACAAAGCATAGACATCAGAAACCCCTCTCAAGAAAGGATTGAGATTGCGGCAGTGACGTAACATCGGCCCCAGCAGCCCTCCCAATGCGAGGGGGCCGACAGAGCTCAAGGGGTCCCTCTCAGCACAGTACCCTGGCCTGAGACCTCCTGACTGAGTCGGAAGGGAGTCCTCTCCATGTAGTTTGCAGGGGGGCCCTCTCAAGTTTTGTTACACTACTGGATGGTGGCATTACAGAATGTGGCACCCTGGATTTGCACAGTGACTCCTCTTGCCCATGACACTGTGTCAACCTGACCTGTGTGTATTGACTAAATCTTGTATTGTTGTAACAGCTTTGGTAGCATGCTTTTATGTGTTAGGTCTGGAGGATTGAAGGGCCTAAGATGGTTGTACGAATTGTGTTACTCTATAAAATAGACTAATAATGAGTGCAATCACAATGCTTACCGGGAGCGACCCTTCATCCAGCTCTATCTGTTCCAAGTAATAAAAGGTATCCTGTTACACCTCTACTTCATATATTTGCAAAAGGAGTTCTTATATATATAGTAGTAATATTTTGCATTTTCATTTAATAACACACATCTTCTCAGGTGTACATGTTTCATTCTGACACATCAGCCGCTAAGCTTTCTTAAGTCAGTCACCATAGTCAGTATCACAGTCAAGGTAGAAATGATGGGATCAGGTTAATTCCACACAGTTGCATCGATCATCTAGCAATGCATATCTGATCTTACCACCTCTGCCTTTTTTTTTGTCCGATACAAAATTGAAAGCATTATCACTGTATCATACTCTGACTGCTGCAAGACATGCATACTTTGATCAGACAAGAGGACACATTTTCAAACTGCTTGTGTTTATTTATTTTGGAAAGCGCGCTGACATCTTTGAGTTACTTTTTGTGGTGCTCAATCGTACAAAAAGAACACATAGCAAAAAAAAACAGCAGAAAGTCACTAGTGTCCAACAGGGTGAAGTGAGGTTGGCAACTCTAATTCTCACATGACGAATTCCGGATATTAAATGGTAGACAAACAAATTCTTAAAAAGATCCATTATATGGAGTTTCCGAAATCTCTGGTAATTATGTTTAGTGTACACCCTCTTCATTGGACAATACATCACAACCACTGCATAGGGAATCACTACACAGCAGGAAGATTTCACGAAAACAATGTTTTTGTTGCAGTTCTGGATGTTATATAGCAGCACAAAAAGCCAGAAAGTCTGCCAATTCGATTAAACCAACAGGAAGTGCAGGTTGTGTTCAAGCCTATGATTCTTTGTCATCAAGAGATTTATATTTATAGTTGAATGTCTCTTCTTATCTCCATTGCTGTATGAGAGAAGGGGAAGCAAGAGTAAGGCCCTCATTATGACAATGGCGGTAAGTGCCGTTTACCACCATGCTGACTGCCACCAACATACCGCTGCCACATATTATGACACACACATAGCAATCCGTCACTATACAGCCACACACACAAGTCCGCCACCCCAAAGGTCAGTGATAAACTGGTGGTAGCAAAACCCACACCATTACGCCAACAGAACTACGCCCACCACAATATGACCCACGAATCACCACGGCGGACATTCAATGGCGGTAAACCATTGGCGCTACATACTGCTGCGCTCAAAATACACACACACTAACAAAACAACACTACATTGGACAATTTGAATAACACACCGGACACCCATACACACACCACACCCACACGACTATTAAACACACACCCACATTACACACAACCCTTTATGATTAAAAACAATTGCCACAAGAGAGATAGCAAGACCACAGACAAGACCACAGCCATATACCACCAACACCTATACACCATCCACACACCTTACATCACACACCCCAACACACCACCACAAACCCCCTCACCCACACCACTCACACTACACCCGTGGCACCACAATGACAACCCAGGTTCTCAGAGGAGGAGCTAAGGGTCATGGTGGAAGAAATCATCTGGGAAGGGCCACAGCTATTCGGGTCACAGGTGCAGCAGACATCCATTGCTGGGAAGATGGAGCTAAGGCAGAGAATCGTGGACAGGGTCAACGGCATGGGCCAACACCCCAGAACTAGGGATGACATCCTGAAGAGGTGTGTTAGAAATGGGGTCTTTGGTTGGCAGTCAGGTTACCCTCTGTCCAAGCAAAGACCCTCACTCTAGTCAGGGTAAAAGAGAATCACCCTCAGCTAACCCCTACTACCCCCTTGGTAGCTTGGCACAAGCAGTAGGCTTAACTTCAGAGTGCTAGGTGTAAAGTATTTGTACCAACACACACAGTAAATTAATGAAGACACTACAAAATGACACAACACAGGTTTAGAAAAATAGAAAATATGTATCTAAACAAAACAAGACCAAAACACAAAAATCCACAATACACAATTCAAGTTGTCAATTAAAAAGCAAAAAGAGTCTTCATGTAGTTTTAAACACACACTAACACTATTAGCATGAAAATGTACTTTTGGCGTGTCAAAAATAACCCTGCACGGGCAAGTGTGCGTCAAAAAGGGCTTGCGATGCATCGATATCACTCACGAGCGAGACCTTGTGTTGTTTCTTCTTTTGTCAGGTCAGGGCGCATCATTTCTTTTCTCCGCAGGAGAGCGATGTGTCCATCCAGTCAGCACTCTCAGGTCCGGGCAGGCCTTGAGTCATTTTTACATGCCCAGCGGTGTTTGCGTCCGCAATCCAGCCGCATGATGATCTGAAAACCATGCAGCGCGGGTTGCGGTCTCACCAGCCTCCGTCAGTGATACTATGCGTCATTTCTCTAGCCCCCAGGTCTCAATCTTCAGGTCACGTTGCAGGCGAGTGTTGATTTTCAGCTGCGAAGCTGGCGGCACGTTGATTTTTCAGTCGCAGATCGGAGTTGTGCCGATCTTTTTGCCGCACGGCGTTCTGTGCGTGGATTTCTTCCTCTTAGGCTGCCAGCTTCTCCTTTCAGGGTCCCAGGAACTGGGTGGACACCACAGGGCAGAGTAGGAGTCTCTCCAGAGACTCCAGGTGCTGGCTGAGAAAAGTCTTTGTTGTCCCTGAGACTTCAAACAACAGGAGGCAAGCTCTAAATCAAGCCCTTGGAGATCTTCACAAGATGGAAGGCACACAAAGTCCAGTCTTTGCCCTCTTACTCTGGCAGAAGCAGCAACTGCAGGATAGCTCCACAAAGCACAGTCACAGGCAGGGCAGCTCTTCTTCCTGAGCTCTTCAGCTCTTCTCCAGGGAGAGGTTCCTCTTGGTTTCCAGAACTGTTCTGAAATCTGTGGTTTTGGGTGCCCTTCTTATACCCAATTTCTCCTTTGAAGTAGGACTGCTTCAAAGCAACGTCTCTATTGAATGTGAAATCCTGCCTGGCCCAGGCCAGGCCCCAGCCACTCACCAGGGGGTTGGAGACTGCATTGTGTGAGGACAGGCACAGCCCTTTAAGGTGTGAGTGACCACTCCTCCCATCCCTCTTAGCACAGATGGCTCATCAGGAAATGCAGACTGCACCCAGCCCCCTTTGTGTCACTGTCAAATGTGAGGTGCAACCAGCCCAACTGTCAAACTGACCTAGACAGGGAATCCACAAACAGGCAGAGTCACAGAAATGGTATAAGCAAGAAAATGCTCCCTTTCTAAAAGTGGTATTTTCAAACACACAATCTTAAAATCAACTATACTAACAGATGTCTTTTTAAATTGTGAGCTCAGAGACCCCAAACTCCACATGTCCCTCTTCTCCCAAGGGTAATCTAAACATTAATCAGATTTAAAGGTAGCCCCCATGTTAACCTATGAGAGTAGCAGGCCTTGCAACAGTGAAAAACATCTTAGCAATATCTCACTGTTAATATCAAAACACATTGCTATATGTCCTACCTTAACCATCCACTGCACCCTGCCCTTGGGGCTACCTAGGGCCCACCTTAGGGGTGCCTTACATGTAAGAAAAGGGAAGGTTTAGGCCTGGCAAGTGGGTACACTTGCCAAGTCGAATTTACAGTTAAAAACTGCACACAAGGACACTGCAGTGGCAGGTCTGAGACATGAGTACAGAGCTACTTACGTGGGTGGCACAACCAGTTCTGCAGGCCAACTAGTAGCATTCGATTTACATGTCCTGGGCACCTCTAGTGCACTGTACTAGGGTCTTACTAGTAAATCAAATATGCCTATCATGGATAAACCAATTACATACACATTTTGGAAAGGAACACTTGCACTTTAACACTGGCTAGCATTGGTAAAGTGCCCAGAGTAGCAAAAACAGCACACATCAACAACCTGGGAAGCAGAGGCAAAAAGTTAAGGGAGACCATGCAAAGGATGAAAAGTCTAACAAGGTCGAAAGACCTATGGGGGAAGGTGCATACCACAGCAGCAAGACACCAACTCGCTGTGCAGAGGACTGGCGGTGGACCCCCCAACTCCTCCCCGCAACTCACAACATGGGAGTAGCAAGTCTTGGCAATACTGCATCCTGAGGGCCTGGCAGGAGTAGTAGGAGGACTGGACACTGGTAAGTCAAATCTCTATTACTATCACCCCCTACCTGCATGCCATCACAAACCCCCACCCTCTCTCTTACTCCCATCACTTCCCCACATACTCCACTATCACAATCCATTCATCCAAATACCAAACCCTGCATGTAACACCAATGCACGGACCCCATTCACAGACCTGCATGGACAGCCATCACTAAAGCATGCACACTAGAGAGAATCACTTAGCCCACCAACTAACTATTCACACAGGGCAAAGCTGCCACGGCAATAACAACAATAGAGGGCAACATACCCATGCACAAGATGTCACAAGCAGAAACAATAACACTGCATTTACATCCCCACAGGTCCCCCACCCAACGTCACAGGGGAGGAGGTGCCGGCAACATCCAGTGTCCCCCCAGAAGAGGCCCACAGTGATGACAGCAGCTCTACTCGCCTGGATCTGGATGACCAACCTGGCCTATCAGGGACTTCCGGACAGTCGGTTACCCAGGGACACTCCCATACCACCACAGAGCCTCCCCCCTCAGGAAACACCAGCACAGTACCCACCCAGCAGGCCCATACCACTGTACCCAGGACGCGTCATTCAGCAGTGTGTCCACCACTACAGGGACCCCAGGCCACCCCACAAACACAGGACGATCAGGGGCCTGGGGTCAGTGGCAGTGGGCACACGATTCAGGGTACAGTGGCACAGGACAACAGGGAGGCTGGGAGGACTGCTGTGCAACAGGGGGAGGACAGGGCCAGGGAATCGACTCTCCAGGAGGCACTCACCAAGATCCTGGGAGCATACCACCATTCCCAGAAGATAATGGGACAGATACTAGACAAGTTGCAGGAGACCTAGGGGCTGCAGGAGGGACAGTACCTGGGGATCAGGGAGGAATTGAAGGACATAAACACCACCCTGGTCACCCTTGCAGGGGTGCTGGCAGACATGGCCAACACCATGAGGGAGGCAGTGGCACACCAGCAGGCCCCTGTCACTAGCCAAACCACTGAACAGCCTTCCACCTCCGCTGCCGCTAGTGGACAGGAGGCCAGCCACAGGACCAACAGGCCACCAGCACCCCTCCCCCTACATAAAGAGAACCACCTGCGATCCAGGCAGAAGCCAGAGACTATTGCCAAGACCCCCGCCAGGAAATAAGACTCTCCTGATTGTCACCCTTGTGTCCCACTCAGTCACCCTGTCCACCTTGAACTGCCATTGCTCCACTTCCTATGCCCCCTTGGACAATGCACCTGTGATCCACATAGACTAGACTCTATCCTGGACATTCCTCCACCATCACCCTAGCCCATTGTACAACCCCTTCTACTTATTGGCACTTAAATAAACACCATTTGAATAAATACAAGTATGGAGTCTGTCAAATGATTGAACTATGTATTCCTTTAATCTGCAAATAGAGATGCCAAAGGGTACAGTAAGTGGCCATAGAAGTGGGAAAATCAGCCTGCCAGTGACAATGTCAAACGTTATGTTACAGTGTCTTACCTGTGTGTCATTGGAAATATTGTCATATTATTGCACTTTTGTTGTCCTCATCCTCTGCCTCCTCAACTTTTCTGTCCACAGGGTCCACTTCTGCCACACGCCCGTGTTCAGCCTCATCCTCCTGCAGTAAAGGCACCTGGTGACGTAAGGCAAGGTTGTGCAACATACAGAGTGCCCCGATGATCTGGCAGACCTTCTTGGGTGAGTAGTACAGGGATCCTCTTGTTAGATGGAGGCAACAAAACCTGGCCTTCAGGAGGCCGAATGTCCCCTCTATGATTCTTCTTGTTCGCCCATGTGCCTCATTGTAATGTTCCTCTGCCCTTGTCCTGGGATTCCTCACAGGGGTCAGTAGCCATGAAAGGTTGGGTAACCAGAGCCACCTGAAAATATCGAGGGGCAACTGTTAGCCACACACTAATCCTTAGGGCCCACACCATACCCATACACCAACACCAACTGGGTGGGAATCAGGGCTCACCTATTAGCCACACCCACTGCCTTGGAGTTGAACAATCACATATGGGATGCTGATATTCCTCAGGATAAAAGCATCATGCACAGACCTTGGATACTTTGCATTGACATGGGAGATGTACTGGTCCGCTAGGCACACTATCTGCACATTCATGGAGTGAAAGCTCTTTCGATTTCTGACTGCCTGTTCAGGTCTCCGGGGGGGGACAAATGCAATATGTGTACCATCAATAGCCCCAATAATGTTGGGGATATGTGCCATTGCATAGAAATCAGCTTTCACTGTGGCCAAATTCTCCACCTGGGGGAAAATGATGTAGATGTGCATGTGTTTAATCAGGGCAGACAACACTCTGGCCAGCACTATTGAGAACATTGGCTGAGACATTCCTGCTGCCAAACCCACTGTCACTTGGAAGGAGCCAGTTGCCAGGAATTGGAGCACTGAGAGCACTTGCACAAGAAGGGGGATCCCAGTGGGCTGACGGATAGGAGGGATTAGGTCAGGCTCCAATTGGGCACACAGCTCTGTGGTTGTAGTCCTGTCCAGTCAATAGGTGAGGATAATGTGCCTGTCCTCCATTGTTGCCAAGTTCACCAGGGGCCTGTGGGTCTCATGTATGCTGCAATTGGCGTAAGGTATCCCTGTCCATGGGCTGGTGACTAGCATTGTGACTATTAGTGCATTGCCTAGTGCGTAGGGCTGTTACCTGTGTGTGTGTGTCATGTACGCCAACTGTGGTTTTGTTGCCGACACTGACCAAGGGTATTATTTGTCTTTCCACCCTTTTTGTTTTATCACCCTGTCCTTATGTGCATTAGCATAATCTGGCAGAGGAGCAGAGGCACCGGCTACGGGGAGAGCTGCATCCCACAGGGCCCAGGAGGCCGAATCCACCGATGGTGAAGGCACCAGTGGGACAGAGGGAGAGGGAAGCAACAGCGGAGACTGGAGGGGACAGTTCTGACAGTGATACCTCCTCTGATGGAAGCTCCCCCGTGGTGGCAGACATCTCTGTGCCCACCCCAACTACAGGTACAGCAGCCAACCCCCATAACAGCACCGCCCTCCCAGCAGCCCCTCAGCGTGTTTCCATGCCAGTTCACCCAGGAGGGTGGGCTTCTCCTTTGCCCCAATTATCTCTGCTGCCATGAGTGAGGAGGCTATTGACCTCCTGCGATCCATCTCTTTTGGGCAGTCAACCACTGTGAATGCCATCAAGGGGTTGGTAGCCCATTTGCAACAAACAAATGCATTCCTGGAGGGCATGCACTCTGGCATGGCGGCCCAACAGAGATCAATCAAGGATCTGGCCTCCTCCCTGATGGCAGCCATTGTCCCTGTTTCTAGCATCCCCTCTCCAATTTCCCCTACCCAATCCCATTCCCATCAACCCCAACCTATCCCAAGCACACAGGCAGACCAGCATGCACACAAGACAACACACAGGAGTGGTTCAGGCAAACACAAGCACCACACATCATCCCACAGGCACTCACACAAACACCCTCCAGAATCAGACATGCCAACATCCACTGCCTCCACTGTGTTCCCCCTCCTCCTCGTCCATCTCCCTTCCAGTTGCGTCTACACTCAGACCTGCTTGCACTACATCCTCATCTACTCCCACCATCAGCATCACGCGTATCACTATACTCCCCTCACTGGCAGTCACCACCCCCACATCCCATGCACACATCCCTGTGTCCTTTCCCACTGTGTCTGTGCCCCTCCTCCCAAAGTACACAACAGCCATCCACCTCACAACGGCATCCAGCCCATGTACCTGCACCCAAACACAGCAGACAGACACCTCCTACAACCACTTCCTCTTTGTGAGAAGGTAGCCTCTTTCTAGCCTTGTTACCCCCACTTTTGGCCTGTTTGTGAGTGTATGTCAGGGTGTTTGTCACTGTTTTCACTGTCTCACTGGGATCCTGATAGCCAGGCCTCAGTGCTCATAGTGAAAACACTATGTTTTCAGTATGGTTGTTATGTGTCACTGGGATCCTGCTGGTCAGGACCCCAGTGCTCATAGGTTTGTGGCCTATATGTATGTGTCACTGGGACCCTGTCACACAGGGCCCCAGTGCTCATAGGTGTGCATGAATATGTTCCCTGTGTGGTGCCTAACTGTCTCACTGAGGCTCTGCTAACCAGAACCTCAGTGGTGATGCTCTCTCATTACTTTCAAATTGTCACTAACAGGCTAGTGACCATTTTTACCAATTTACATTGGCTTACTGGAACACCCTTATAATTCCCTAGTATATGGTACTGAGGTACCCAGGGTATTGGGGTTCCAGGAGATCCCTATGGGCTGCAGCATTTCTTTTGCCACCCATAGGGAGCTCTGACAATTCTTACACAGGCCTGCCACTGCAGCCTGAGTGAAATAACGTCCACGTTATTTCACAGCCATTTTACACTGCACTTAAGTAACTTATAAGTCACCTATATGTCTAACCTTTACCTGGTAAAGGTTAGGTGCAAAGTTACTTAGTGTGAGGGCACCCTGGCACTAGCCAAGGTGCCCCCACATTGTTCAGAGCCAATTCACTGAACTTTGTGAGTGCGGGGACACCATTACACGCGTGCACTACATATAGGTCACTACCTATATGTAGCTTCACCATGGTAACTCCGAATATGGCCATGTAACATGTCTATGATCATGGAATTGCCCCCTCTATGCCATCCTGGCATTGTTGGTACAATTCCATGATCCCAGTGGTCTGTAGCACAGACCCTGGTACTGCCAGACTGCCCTTCCTGGGGTTTCTCTGCAGCTGCTGCTGCTGCCAACCCCTCAGACAGGCAGCTGCCCTCCTGGGGTCCAGCCAGGCCTGGCCCAGGATGGCAGAACAAAGAACTTCCTCTGAGAGAGGGTGTGACACCCTCTCCCTTTGGAAAATGGTGTGAAGGCAGGGGAGGAGTAGCCTCCCCCAGCCTCTGGAAATGCTTTGTTGGGCACAGAGGTGCCCAATTCTGCATAAGCCAGTCTACACCGGTTCAGGGACCCCTTAGCCCCTGCTCTGGCGCGAAACTGGACAAAGGAAAGGGGAGTGACCACTCCCCTGACCTGCACCTCCCCTGGGAGGTGTCCAGAGCTCCTCCAGTGTGCTCCAGACCTCTGCCATCTTGGAAATAGAGGTGCTGCTGGCACACTGGACTGCTCTGAGTGGCCAGTGCCACCAGGTGACGTCAGAGACTCCTTGTGATAGGCTCCTTCAGGTGTTAGTAGCCTTTCCTCTCTCCTAGGTAGCCAAACCCTCTTTTCTGGCTATTTAGGGTCTCTGTCTCTGGGGAAACTTCAGATAACGAATGCATGAGCTCAGCCGAGTTCCTCTGCATCTCCCTCTTCACCTTCTGATAAGGAATCGACCGCTGACCGCGCTGGAAGCCTGCAAACCTGCAACATAGTAGCAAAGACGACTACTGCAACTCTGTAACGCTGATCCTGCCGCCTTCTCGACTGTTTTCCTGCTTGTGCATGCTGTGGGGGTAGCCTGCCTCCTCTCTGCACCAGAAGCTCCGAAGAAATCTCCCGTGGGTCGACGGAATCTTCCCCCTGCAACCGCAGGCACCAAAAAGCTGCATCTCCGGTCCCTTGGGTCTCCTCTCAGCACGACGAGCGAGGTCCCTCGAATCCAGCGACACCGTCCAAGTGACCCCCACAGTCCAGTGACTCTTCAGCCCAAGTTTGGTGGAGGTAAGTCCTTGCCTCACCTCGCTGGGCTGCATTGCTGGGAACCGCGACTTTGCAAGCTTCTCCGGCCCCTGTGCACTTCCGGCGGAAATCCTGTGTGCACAGCCAAGCCTGGGTCCACGGCACTCTAACCTGCATTGCACGACTTTCTAAGTTGGTCTCCGGCGACGTGGGACTCCTTTGTGCAACTTCGGCGAGCACCGTTTCACGCATCCTCGTAGTGCCTGTTTCTGGCACTTCTCCGGGTGCTACCTGCTTCAGTGAGGGCTCTTTGTCTTGCTCGACGTCCCCTCTCTCTGCAGGTCCAATTTGCGACCTTCTGGTCCCTCCTGGGCCCCAGCAGCGTCCAAAAACGCCAAACGCACGATTTGCGTGTAGCAAGGCTTGTTGGCGTCCATCCGGCGGGAAAACACTTCTGCACGACTCTCCAAGGCGTGGGGGATCCATCCTCCAAAGGGGAAGTCTCTAGCCCTTGTCGTTCCTGCAGTATTCACAGTTCTTCAGCCTAGAAAGAGCTTCTTTGCACCAACCGCTGGCATTTCTTGGGCATCTGCCCATCTCCGAGCTGCTTGTGACTTTTGGACTTGGTCCCCTTGTTCCACAGGTACCTTCAGACAGGAATCCTTCGTTGTTGCATTGCTGATTTGTGTTTTCCTTGCATTCTCCCTCTAACACGACTATTTTGTCCTTAGGGGAACTTTGGTGCACTTTGCACTCACTTTTCAGGGTCTTGGGGAGGGTTATTTTTCTAACTCTCACTATTGTCTAATAGTCCCAGCGACCCTCTACAAGGTCACATAGGTTTGGGGTCCATTCGTGGTTCGCATTCCACTTTTGGAGTATATGGTTTGTGTTGCCCCTATCCCTATGTTTCCCCATTGCATCCTATTGTAACTATACATTGTTTGCACTGTTTTCTAAGACTATACTGCATATTTTTGCTATTGTGTATATATATCTTGTGTATATTTCCCATCCTCTCACTGAGGGTACACTCTAAGATACTTTGGCATATTGTCATAAAAATAAAGTACCTTTATTTTTAGTATAACTGTGTATTGTGTTTTCTTGTGATATTGTGCATATGACACTAAGTGGTACTGTAGTAGCTTCACACGTCTCCTAGTTCAGCCTGAGCTGCTTTGCTAAGCTACCATTATCTATCAGCCTAAGCTGCTAGACCCCCTATACACTAATAAGGGATAACTGGGCCTGGTACAAGGTGCAAGTACCCCTTGGTACTCACTACAAGCCAGTCCAGCCTCCTACATTGGTTGTGCAGTGGTGGGATAAGTGCTTTGAGACTACTTACCACTCTTGTCATTGTACTTTTCATAAGAGAAAAATATACAAAACAAGGTCAGTGTATATACACATAGCCAAAAAGTTTTGCATTTCCTCTTTTCACTCTTTTCTAAGTGCTGAAAAGTACTTCTAAACTTTCAAAAAGTTCTTAAAAGTTTAAAAAGTTTTTTCTGTCTTTCCAAAAAGTTCTGAAAACTTTTTTTTTCTCTTTGGATATCACTTTAACTCTCTCTAAAAAATGTCTGGCACAGGCCAAAAAGTTGAACTGTCCAAACTTGCATATGATCACCTTAGCTGGAAAGGAGCAAGGAGTCTCTGCATAGAGAGAGGTTTGAGTGTAGGGAAGAATCCTTCCTTAGAACTGTTAATTAATATGCTTAGAGTACAGGATAAGGCCATAAGTGCCCAATCTGTAGAAAAAGTAGCTAATGGTTCTCAATCTGATCCAGGGACTCCCCCAGGAAAAGGTTCAGGAAAGAAACTTCTCAGCCTGCCCATTACTAGACAGTCTAGCATAGTTGGTACAGAGGTTGAATCACATCATACTGATGATGTGCTCTCACATTATACTGGTAGCCAAGCTGTTAGGGTGCCCTCTGTAAGGGACAGGTCTCCTTCTGTTCATTCCCATCACACCTCTGTATCTAGAAATGTCCCTCCCACCCACCCTGATGACAGATTGTTGGAAAGGGAGCTCAATAGATTGAGAGTGGAGCAAACCAGACTGAAGCTCAAGAAGCAACAGCTGGATTTGGATAGACAGTCTTTAGAAATAGAGAGGGAAAGACAGAAAATGGGTTTAGATACCCATGGTGGCAGCAGCAGTATTCCCCATAGTCATCCTGCAAAAGAGCATGATTCCAGGAATCTGCATAAGATAGTTCCCCCTTACAAGGAGGGGGATGACATTAACAAGTGGTTTGCTGCACTTGAGAGGGCCTGTGCTGTACAGGATGTCCCTCAAAGACAGTGGGCTGCTATCCTATGGCTATCATTTACTGGAAAAGGTAGGGATAGGCTCCTTACTGTAAAAGAAAATGATGCTAACAATTTCCAAGTTCTTAAGAATGCACTCCTGGATGGTTATGGCTTAACCACTGAACAGTACAGGATAAAGTTCAGAGATACCAAAAAGGAGTCTTCACAAGACTGGGTTGATTTCATTGACCAGGCAGTGAAGGCCTTGGAGGGGTGGTTGCATGGCAGTAAAGTTACTGATTATGAAAGCCTGTATAACACAATCCTGAGAGAGCATATACTTAATAATTGTGTGTCTGATTTGTTGCACCAGTACCCGGTAGACTCTGATCTGACCTCTCCCCAAGAATTGGGAAAGAAGGCAGACAAATGGGTCAGAACAAGGGTGAACAGAAAAGTTCATACAGGGGGTGACAAAGATGGCAATAAGAAGAAAGATGGTGAAAAATCTCAAGATAAGCATGGGGATAAGGGTAAAACCAAAGATCCCACTTCAAATCTTAAACACTCTTCAGAGGGTGGGGATAAAACAAATTCTTCCTCTTCTTCCCAACCTGCACACATTAAAAAGCCTTGGTGCTTTGTGTGTAAAAACAGAGGCCATAGGCCAGGGGATAAGTCCTGTCCAGGTAAACCCCCTGAGCCTACCACCACTAATACATCAAGCTCTAGTGCCCCTAGCAGTAGTGGTACTAGTGGTGGGACTGCTGGCAACAGTCAAGCAAAGGGTGTAGTTGGGTTCACTTATGGGTCCATAGTGGAAACTGATGTAATCAGTCCCAAGACAGTTTCTGTCACACCTAGTGGCATTGGCCTTGCCACACTGGCTGCTTGTCCCCTTACAATGGATAAGTACAGGCAGACAGTTTCAATAAATGGTGTTGAGGCCTTGGCCTATAGGGACACAGGTGCCAGTTTCACTTTGGTGACTGAAAACCTAGTGCCTCCCGAACAACACATCATTGGACAACAGTATAAGATTATTGATGTCCATAACTCCACTAAGTTTCTTCCCTTAGCTATAATTCAGTTTAGTTGGGGTGGAGTTACTGGCCCTAAGCAGGTGGTGGTATCACCTAGCTTACCTGTAGACTGTCTCTTAGGTAATGACCTAGAGGCCTCAGGTTGGGCTGATGTAGAGTTTTATGCCCATGCAGCCATGCTGGGCATCCCTGAGGAATTGTTCCCTCTCATTTCAAGTGAAATGAAAAAGCAAAGGAGAGAAGGCCTGAAAACTCAGGATCCCTCTCCATCAACAGGTAAAAAGGGTATCACAGTATCCCCTAACCACCCTACCATTCAGGATACCATTCCTGTGGTGGGAGAAACCTCTCCTGGGGTGGCACCTGTTCCAAGGGAATCATCAGTTGGCAAAACTGGACTCCCTGAGGTGGAAGTACCTCTCTGTGGGATAACTAACATTGGTGAGAAAAAGAGCACCATTTTAGTTAACATGGAGCATCCCTCCAACCCTCCCAGAGAAACTTTAGTGCAGAAACTCTGCACTGCCTCACAACACTTAGGACAGCATCCCTGCCCTAGTGTGGAGCTGATAGGACAGCATCCCTGCCCTGCTCCAACTCAAGAGAAACAGCATCCCTGTTCTCTCTTCCAGCCAAATGGACAAAGTTTTTGTCCAGCTATGGCTTTACTGAGACAGCATCCCTGTCTGGCATTTCCATCATTACAAATAGGTTCAGTGGATAATTCCCACTGCTCTAAACTAAAACTTACTGATAGAAAATCTGAAAATACATCTTCACATTGTTGGTTAGCTAAAAAACTTCAAACAGGGTGGTTTACATCCCCACAGGGAAGTAACCATATAGTGGATGATAAAGGGAGTAACCAGTCTATTGCAGAGCTACTCTCTACTTATCACCACTTAGACAATAAAGTCTCAACTGGCCAAGGTTAGCCTTATTGTCCTTCGTTTGGGGGGGGGTTGTGTGAGAAGGTAGCCTCTTTCTAGCCTTGTTACCCCCACTTTTGGCCTGTTTGTGAGTGTATGTCAGGGTGTTTGTCACTGTTTTCACTGTCTCACTGGGATCCTGATAGCCAGGCCTCAGTGCTCATAGTGAAAACACTATGTTTTCAGTATGGTTGTTATGTGTCACTGGGATCCTGCTGGTCAGGACCCCAGTGCTCATAGGTTTGTGGCCTATATGTATGTGTCACTGGGACCCTGTCACACAGGGCCCCAGTGCTCATAGGTGTGCATGAATATGTTCCCTGTGTGGTGCCTAACTGTCTCACTGAGGCTCTGCTAACCAGAACCTCAGTGGTGATGCTCTCTCATTACTTTCAAATTGTCACTAACAGGCTAGTGACCATTTTTACCAATTTACATTGGCTTACTGGAACACCCTTATAATTCCCTAGTATATGGTACTGAGGTACCCAGGGTATTGGGGTTCCAGGAGATCCCTATGGGCTGCAGCATTTCTTTTGCCACCCATAGGGAGCTCTGACAATTCTTACACAGGCCTGCCACTGCAGCCTGAGTGAAATAACGTCCACGTTATTTCACAGCCATTTTACACTGCACTTAAGTAACTTATAAGTCACCTATATGTCTAACCTTTACCTGGTAAAGGTTAGGTGCAAAGTTACTTAGTGTGAGGGCACCCTGGCACTAGCCAAGGTGCCCCCACATTGTTCAGAGCCAATTCACTGAACTTTGTGAGTGCGGGGACACCATTACACGCGTGCACTACATATAGGTCACTACCTATATGTAGCTTCACCATGGTAACTCCGAATATGGCCATGTAACATGTCTATGATCATGGAATTGCCCCCTCTATGCCATCCTGGCATTGTTGGTACAATTCCATGATCCCAGTGGTCTGTAGCACAGACCCTGGTACTGCCAGACTGCCCTTCCTGGGGTTTCTCTGCAGCTGCTGCTGCTGCCAACCCCTCAGACAGGCAGCTGCCCTCCTGGGGTCCAGCCAGGCCTGGCCCAGGATGGCAGAACAAAGAACTTCCTCTGAGAGAGGGTGTGACACCCTCTCCCTTTGGAAAATGGTGTGAAGGCAGGGGAGGAGTAGCCTCCCCCAGCCTCTGGAAATGCTTTGTTGGGCACAGAGGTGCCCAATTCTGCATAAGCCAGTCTACACCGGTTCAGGGACCCCTTAGCCCCTGCTCTGGCGCGAAACTGGACAAAGGAAAGGGGAGTGACCACTCCCCTGACCTGCACCTCCCCTGGGAGGTGTCCAGAGCTCCTCCAGTGTGCTCCAGACCTCTGCCATCTTGGAAACAGAGGTGCTGCTGGCACACTGGACTGCTCTGAGTGGCCAGTGCCACCAGGTGACGTCAGAGACTCCTTGTGATAGGCTCCTTCAGGTGTTAGTAGCCTTTCCTCTCTCCTAGGTAGCCAAACCCTCTTTTCTGGCTATTTAGGGTCTCTGTCTCTGGGGAAACTTCAGATAACGAATGCATGAGCTCAGCCGAGTTCCTCTGCATCTCCCTCTTCACCTTCTGATAAGGAATCGACCGCTGACCGCGCTGGAAGCCTGCAAACCTGCAACATAGTAGCAAAGACGACTACTGCAACTCTGTAACGCTGATCCTGCCGCCTTCTCGACTGTTTTCCTGCTTGTGCATGCTGTGGGGGTAGCCTGCCTCCTCTCTGCACCAGAAGCTCCGAAGAAATCTCCCGTGGGTCGACGGAATCTTCCCCCTGCAACCGCAGGCACCAAAAAGCTGCATCTCCGGTCCCTTGGGTCTCCTCTCAGCACGACGAGCGAGGTCCCTCGAATCCAGCGACACCGTCCAAGTGACCCCCACAGTCCAGTGACTCTTCAGCCCAAGTTTGGTGGAGGTAAGTCCTTGCCTCACCTCGCTGGGCTGCATTGCTGGGAACCGCGACTTTGCAAGCTTCTCCGGCCCCTGTGCACTTCCGGCGGAAATCCTGTGTGCACAGCCAAGCCTGGGTCCACGGCACTCTAACCTGCATTGCACGACTTTCTAAGTTGGTCTCCGGCGACGTGGGACTCCTTTGTGCAACTTCGGCGAGCACCGTTTCACGCATCCTCGTAGTGCCTGTTTCTGGCACTTCTCCGGGTGCTACCTGCTTCAGTGAGGGCTCTTTGTCTTGCTCGACGTCCCCTCTCTCTGCAGGTCCAATTTGCGACCTTCTGGTCCCTCCTGGGCCCCAGCAGCGTCCAAAAACGCCAAACGCACGATTTGCGTGTAGCAAGGCTTGTTGGCGTCCATCCGGCGGGAAAACACTTCTGCACGACTCTCCAAGGCGTGGGGGATCCATCCTCCAAAGGGGAAGTCTCTAGCCCTTGTCGTTCCTGCAGTATTCACAGTTCTTCAGCCTAGAAAGAGCTTCTTTGCACCAACCGCTGGCATTTCTTGGGCATCTGCCCATCTCCGAGCTGCTTGTGACTTTTGGACTTGGTCCCCTTGTTCCACAGGTACCTTCAGACAGGAATCCTTCGTTGTTGCATTGCTGATTTGTGTTTTCCTTGCATTCTCCCTCTAACACGACTATTTTGTCCTTAGGGGAACTTTGGTGCACTTTGCACTCACTTTTCAGGGTCTTGGGGAGGGTTATTTTTCTAACTCTCACTATTGTCTAATAGTCCCAGCGACCCTCTACAAGGTCACATAGGTTTGGGGTCCATTCGTGGTTCGCATTCCACTTTTGGAGTATATGGTTTGTGTTGCCCCTATCCCTATGTTTCCCCATTGCATCCTATTGTAACTATACATTGTTTGCACTGTTTTCTAAGACTATACTGCATATTTTTGCTATTGTGTATATATATCTTGTGTATATTTCCCATCCTCTCACTGAGGGTACACTCTAAGATACTTTGGCATATTGTCATAAAAATAAAGTACCTTTATTTTTAGTATAACTGTGTATTGTGTTTTCTTGTGATATTGTGCATATGACACTAAGTGGTACTGTAGTAGCTTCACACGTCTCCTAGTTCAGCCTGAGCTGCTTTGCTAAGCTACCATTATCTATCAGCCTAAGCTGCTAGACCCCCTATACACTAATAAGGGATAACTGGGCCTGGTACAAGGTGCAAGTACCCCTTGGTACTCACTACAAGCCAGTCCAGCCTCCTACACTCTTCCTCCACTCCCAAACCTTCACCCTCTTCCCACCTCAATGTCCCTAAGAAGCTTTTCCTCTCCACCATTGACCTCTTCCCTACCACTCCCGCCCGTCGTTCACTTCGGGCCAGGGTGGTCAGAACCCAGGCAAGCACCTCAGCCACCCAGTCCACGGCCACAGTAGTGTCGATAGCTACTGCAGGTGGGAGAGGATCCCGGGCACCAGGTAGCAACAATGAAAGGGTGCCTGCACCAGCAGCATCCAGGAAGGGCAAGGAGGCACCACCATCTGTGACAGGGAAGGGCAAGGAGGCACCACCAGCAGCATCTAGGAAGGGCAAGGAGGCACAACCATCGGCGACAGCGAAGGGCAAAGAGAAATTCCCGGCTGCTGACAGGAAGGGCAAGGGGCATGCACCAGCAGGCAGGAAGGGCTAGGAGGCCTGGTGCTGGGACGCATTCGGAGCCCCCACCACCAACCATGGTGGTTCAGCTGTCCGAGGCTGCAAGGAAAGGGCTGGAGGCTCTCCCCACCACTGCCAGCACTCCCACCAGCACCTCCACTAGCACCACTGCCAGCAGCAGCCCCAGTGGGCAGCCATCTGAGGCTGCAGGGAATGGGCTGGAGCTTCCCCCACCACTGCCAGCACCGCCATCAGCACCACCACTGCCACCACTGAGCAGCCGTCACTGCCGGCGGACAGTGTGTAGTCCTGCATCAATGGGCTGTTGTGCGTCCTTGCCACTGCAAATCCTGTGGGTCTGACACCCAGGTGAGAGACTGTGACCTTGCACTCCCCATGATCTGCATCACAGGGCACAATGTCCCCTTCAAAACCAGTGGAGAAGCCATCTACTCACCCCATCCTTCCCAGGATGAAGAAGATTGGGCACAATGCGTCCTCCAGAACCAGTGGAAGAAGCCATCCACTCACCCCATCCTTCCCAGGATGAAGCACACTGGGCACAATGCCCTCTCCAGAACCAGTGGAAGAAGCCATCCACTCACCCCATCCTTTCCAGGATGAAGCACACTGAGCACAATCCCCCCTCCAGAACCAGTGGAGAAGCCATCCACTCACCCCATCCTTCCCAGGATGAAGCACACTGGGCACAATGCCCACTCCAGAACCAGTAGAAGAAGTCATCCACTCACCCCATCCTTCCCACGATGAAGCTCACTGGGTACAATGCCCCTTCCAGAAAAAGTGGAGAAGCCATCCACTCACCCCATCCTCCACAGAATGAAGCACACTGGGCACAATGCCCCCTCCAGAACCAGTGGAAGAAGCCATTCATTAGAGACACTGTGGCCTTTCACTCCCCAGGACCAAGCAGTGGGCAAACCACCCAATTGAGAGACTGTGGCCTTGCAATCCCAAGGACCAAGCCGTGGGCAAACTACCCACTTGAGAGACTGTGGCCTTGCACTCCCCAGGACATCGCACAGGGCATGTAGCCTCATCCAGGACCAGTGGTGTTGTACCATCTTCTGGCTGAGGTGCCCTCCTATTCCCCGTCCCCCTGAGGTGCCTGTGTATTTTCGACCTGATGCTCCTGCAGTGTTCTCTCCATGTTGTTGCAGGAGTGAGGTGGGGCCTTGGCCTATGAGTTGTGGTCCTGTGGCCCACGGACATTGAGGACTGGGCAGTGTACCTTTATTTGTAAATATGTATATACGTTTGGATTTTGATGCACTTATTCATGTTATTTTATCGAATTACACTCACTTTCTTCAAATCTTTTTGTCCTTGCATTATTCCTGAGGGTTACGGGGGGAATATGTAATGTTAGTGGATCTGGTTGTGTGTATGGTAATGGGGGTGGGGGTGTTGCGTGTTGCATGTGTGTGTCACTCTCTTTTTCCTCCCCCCTCCCTTGTGTGCTAGGCGGCAGTACTCACCGTAGTTATCTTCGCCAGCGTTGCTGTTCATAATGCAGCAGAAGGTAGACGAGCATCGGAAATACGTGCAGCTCGGTGTCCATGGCATTGTGGATGTTCTCTGAGTCTCCACAGGTGAGTCCTTTGACTTCTGAGCTCTGATTCCGCCATGCTTTTGATGTCATCGGTACCTCCCCAGAAAAGGTGGCGTTTAGGCCGGTCATAATAGTGTGGGCAGTACATTGTCTTCCAGCTGGATGTTGGCGGTTACCGCTGTGGTGCGTGTTGATTCTGCTGTGGCGTTCAGTGTGTTAAAGTGGCTGTCTGTCTGAGCGGTTTCCGCCGTGGTCATAATTCCATTTAGGTTACCGCCGGACTGTTGGCGGTATTACCGCCACTTTATCACCGACCGCCAGGGTTGTGATGAGGGCCTAAGTCTCAATGAATACTTTTGAAATCTATGTCATCTTGCTACAAATACAGGAATTTACTGAACATATATTACAAGACAGGAAGCTTTGTTACCCAGCCTCTCGTCTTGCTTTATTTTCTACAACATATAAAAGAACTCTACAACTCTCATAAACATTTTACAGAAACAAAGGATATCAACACCTATGAATAGAAAGTAGTCCATACACCATTTCCTCTTCTGTTGCTGCTAGAGATAAATGCATTGGAAAATGCTGATTGCTAACATGGATTATGATTTACTGTAGATTTATGTATTGTTTGTTTGGTGTTTAAACTTACCTTTTCATTTCTTTAAGTCTACTCTATTCCACACATGTACCTGCTTTCAATCCCCTATATGAAATTGTTGCTTTGTTTCAAATTAATTTCACCTGCTTTTAAGGCTAGTGCTGGAAAATGGCCCTCTCTGAAGGGTCACCCCAAACTTTTTGCCCTACTCCTTCTCTTTTTTACCTAATTTTTGTAGGCTTTAGGACTCTGTGCACTTTACCCCTGCTAACTAGTGCTAAAGTGCATGGGCTCTCTCCTGTAAAGATGGTCACATTGGCTCCAACCCACAGGCATATTTAATTTACTTATAAGTCCCTAATAAAGTGCACTACATGTGGCCAGGGTATTTAAATTAAATGCTACTAGTTGGCCTGTTGCACTGGGTCAAGACTGATTTGCATATGGCTGGGTCCAAACTGGAATGGCATGGGTAGCAAAAAAACAATGGATTTAGGCCCAGATCTCTGTACTGGGGGTGAAGGTTTGACATTTTTCAGCATTCCGTCTGTTGGACTTTTGCTTATGCAGGGTCATCCCCAGTTTTTTTGCCTCCTGCCTCCTATTTTTTTCTGACCTGTTGCTGCTGGCTTTTCAACTCTGAGCACTTTACCACTGCTAACCAGTGCTAAAGTGCATATGCTCTCCGTGTAAATTGTATGTAATTGGTTTATCCATGATTGGCATATTTGATTTACTAGTAAGTCCCTAGTAAGGTGCACTAGAGGTGCCAGGGCCTGTAAATCAAATGCTACTAGTGGCAATGCAGCACTGGTTGTGCCACCCACATAAATAGCTCATGTCTCAGACCTGCCACTGCAGTGTCTGTGTGCGTATCTTTACACTGTAAATTCGACTTGCCAATTGTACCCACTTGCCAGGCCTAAACCTTCCCTTTTCTTACATGTAAGGCACCCCTAACGTAGGCGCTAGGTAGCCCCAAGGGCAGGGTGCAGTGTATGGATAAGGTAGGACATATAGGGGGTCATTCTGACTTTGGCGAGCGGCGGAGGCCGCCCGCCAAAGTCCCGCCGTCAGAATACCGCTGCGCGGTCAAAAGACCGCTGCGGTAATTCTGAGTTTCCCGCTGGGCTGGCGGGCGACCGCCAGAAGGCCGCCCGCCAGCCCAGCGGGAAACCCCCTTCCATGAGGATGCCGGCTCCGAATGGAGCCGGCGGAGTGGAAGGGGTGCGACGGGTGCAGTTGCACCCGTCGCGATTTTCAGTGTCTGCTTGGCAGACACTGAAAATCTTGGTGGGGCCCTGTTAGGGGGCCCCTGCAGTGCCCATGCCATTGGCATGGGCACTGCAGGGGCACCCAGGGGCCCCACGACACCCGTTACCGCCATCCTGTTCCTGGCGGAGAAAACCGCCAGGAACAGGATGGCAGTTAGGGGGTCGGAATCCCCATGGCGGCGCTGCAAGCAGCGCCGCCATGGAGGATTCCCCAGGGCAGCGGGAAACCGGCGGGACACCGCCGGTTTCCCGTTTCTGACCGCGGCTGTACCACCGTGGTCAGAATGCCCATGGATGCACCGCCAGCCTGTTGGCGGTGCATCCGCGGGACCGCCAGGGTCGGAATGACCCCCATAGTAATGTGGTTTATATGTCCTGACAGTGAAATACTGCCAATTTCGTTTTTAACTGTTGCAAGGCCTGTCTTTCTCATAGGATAATATTGGGGCTACCTTTAAATATGATTAAAGTGTAGATTCCCCTAGAGAGTAGATGGACATGTGGAGTTTGGGGTCCCTGAACTCACAATTAAAAAAGACATCTTTTAGTAAAGTTGATTTTAAGATTGTGCGTTTAAAAATGCCACTTTTAGAAAGTGACCATTTTCTTGCTTAAACCATTTTGTGACTCTGCCTTGTTTGTGAATTCCCTGTCTGGGTCAGTTTGACAGTTGGGTTGTTTTTCACCTCGCACTAGACAGTGACACAAAGGGGGCTGGGGTGTAACCTGCATTTCCTGATTAGCCATCTCTGCTAGGAGGGAGGGGTGGAGTGGTCACTCTCATCTGAAAGGACTGTGCCTGCCTCTGACAATGCCGGCTCCAACCCCCTGGTGTGTGTCTGAGGCCTTGCCTGGGCAAGGCAGGATTTCACAAGTAGGTGTGAGTCCCCTTTGAAGAAAGGTGACTTCAAAGACTAAAATGGGTATAAGAAGGGCACCCAAATCTACAGACTTTAGAGAAACACTTCTGGAACCAAGAGGAACCTCTGCCTGGAGAAGAGCTGATAGCTGAGGAAGAAGTGCTGCCCTGCCTGTGACTGTGCTTTGTGGAGCTTTCCTGCAGTGCTGATTCTGCCAGAGTAAGAGGGCAAAGACTGGACTTTGTGTGCCTTCCATCTTGTGAAGAAATCTCCAAGGGCTTGAGTTAGAGCTTGCCTCCTGTTGTTTGAAGTCTCAGGGACAGCAAAGACTTCTCTCTGCCAGCACCTGGAGTCTCTGGAGAGACTCCTGCCCCGACAAGTGGTGCCCTATCCAGTCCCTGGGCCCTTGAAAGGAAAGCTGGTGGAATCCAAGGAAATCGACTTCGGACGACTTCGGACCGACGCCGCTGCTGAATCCGGTAACGCCGCCTGCACCTGACGCCGTGACCTTTGCTGGAACGCGATGCTCTTCGCAGGCCCGACACCGCAGCAGCCCCGCTGAAGACCGCGACTCCGTGGAAGTCACCGCACCACGTCGTGACCGACGCCGCTCGAAGTTCATGGATTCAACGTTTCGCACAGACGCCGCGATTCCCGACTTCACGCATCGGCTTGTTTTCACTCTTCACCAAAGGTACTGTACTTGGGGGTCTACGCAACTCCGTGTCCGGCGCCGCTGGTGTCGGCTTGTTGGGAACGACTCCGTCACAACGCCGTGTTAACATCTCATCGAAGCATTTTTGTTTCTAAGCGCTATTTTTGAGTTTAATCTTTAAAAATTCATAACTTGACTTGTGTATGTCGGATTTTTGTCGTTTTGGTCTTGTTTTGTTTAGATAAATATTTCCTATTATTCTAAACTGGTGTTGTGTCATTTTGTAGTGTTTTCATTAAGTTACTGTGTGTGTGTTGGTACAAATACTTTACACCTAGCGCTCTGAAGTTAAGCCTACTGCTCTGCCAAGCTACCAAGGGGGTAAGCAGGGGTTAGCTGAGGGTGATTCTCTTTTACCCTGACTAGAGGGAGGGTCCTTGCCTGAACAGGGGGTAACCTGACTGTCAACCAAAAACCCCATTTCTAACACCGTCCATCATTTGTTATTTTTGCATTTGTCGCCCCAAGTGGGAAGGGTATGCCCAGACATGGGTCCCATGCTCACCATGCCACGGGAGTCAAGCTAGCCTGGCTGATAAAGGGGGATACCCTGAAACTGGTCCTAGGATGCGTGTTTCCAGTCCAGGGAGGACCTGGCTTGGCAATTCAGGGTGGACTCTTCCCATGGGGAACAGGGTCAAGACTGATTTGCATATGGCTGGGTCCAAGCTGGAGCGGCATGGGTAGTGAAAAAATAATGGAATTAGGTCCAGATCTCTGTACTGGGGTTGAATGTCTGACATTGTTCAGCATTCCGTCCATCATTTGTTCTTTTTGCATTTGTCGCCCCAAGTGGAAAGGGTATGCCCAGACATGGGTCCCATGCTCACCATGCCACGGGAGTCAAGCTAGCCTGGCTGATAAAGGGTGATACCCTGAAACCAGTCCTAGGATGCTTGTTTCCAGTCCAGGGAGGACCTGGCTTAGCAGTTCGGGCTGGACTGTTCCCATGGGGAACAGGGTCAAGACTGATTTGCATACGGCTAGATCCAAAATGGGAACGGCATGGGTAGCAAAAAGACAATGGATTTAGGCCCAGTTCTGTGTAATGGGGGTGAATGTTTGACATTGTTCAGCATTCCATCCATCCTTTGTTCTTTTTGCACTGATTGTGCCACACACTTAAGTAACCCCTTAACCATGTCTCAGGATTGCCATTTCAGAGCCTGTGTGTGTAGTTTTGAACTGCCATGTTGAACTGGCAAGTTAAACCTCTTGCCAGGCCTAAACCTTCCTTTTTAATACATATGTGATCCTCAAGGTAGGCCCTGGACAACCCAGAAGGCAGAGTGCAATATATTGATAAGTCAGGACATGTGCTTTTAGGTTTTACATGTCCTATTAGTGAAAAACTCCCAAAGTCATTTTTCACTTCAACGAGGCCTATCTCTCTCATAGGAGAACATTGGGATTACCTAATTACATCTTTACAAGTTTAATTCACAATCTGGAACAGTTCAGTTTTTCAAGTTTGGGGTCTTTGGACTTCAAATTTAAAATCACAATTTATGGTGAAGTTGGATTTTAAATTGTAGTTCTTAAAATGCCACTATTAGAAAGTTGGCTTTTTCTTACTTTGGCCATTTGGTGCCTACTGCCTGTGTCCAATACACATCTGGGGTAGGGTGACAGCAGGGCTTGGGCATTCCCTCTAAACAGCCACACACAAAGGGAGCCTCAGGGGTGACTGATGGGCCATCCTGGGCGGTTAGGGAGGGAGGGGCTGACACACCTGCATGGGAAGTGTCCTGCCCCACACAAAGGGCTGCATACCCCCCTGCAGTGAGTCTTGAGCCAGGGCAGTAACATAGAACCTCTGCACACTACAAAGGCCTTTCTTTGAAGTCTCTCCCAATCAAAGGCACAACTGGCTATAGGTAGCAGACACCACCAACTCAGTACACTTCTGGACCTGTGAATACTCTGCCAGGAAGATGTACTGCTGTGCTGCTAAAAGAGCTGCCAATCCACTAAGATGTTACTCAGATGGACTGCTGCTTTGCTGAGCTGACCTGCTGCCTGCTGCCCTCTTGACTTGAAAATGACTGGACCTGCATCTTTACTTTCCAGAACCAAAGTGTCTCCAAGGGCTTGCTGGCTCCTGCTTTCTGAAGTCTCAGGGACACAAAAGACTTCCAACTCACCTGCTACAGCTCCTGATCTCGTCTTCAACCAGCTCCTGACCCCTAACACATGCATCTCCAATCCTGGGACCTGGGATGTGTTTTTGTGGTTTCAGAAATCAAGCTTTTGGGCTCTTCGTGGCCACGAACGGGCCTGCAACACCAGAATCATGCTGCTTGCCTGAAAAATCAGCGCAAGCCACCACAAATTTGTCTCATCCCACAGCAAGTATCATCATTTGCAACCACAAGGCTCCAGCCCGTGTGTCTGCGATGCCCAGTCAACTCTCTCCTTGCTCCCAGCAAATTTATTCCCCATGAACGGATTCTTGGCACAATTCTTTAGAAGGTAAAACTTCAGTAGAATTTATCTGGGATTGTCTAAGACCCTTGCACCATCACAGTTGGCTTGAACTTTTGTGCAACCAGATCGGCCTGGTTGGCACTGTATGCTTTTAAGTACTATATTGCATTTTAATCTTTAAAAATTCATATCTCAACGTGTACTTATTGGATTCTTTTTTGTTTTGGTAGTGTTTTGTTCAATAAATTAAGCTCTGTTTTTCTAACCCAGGGTGGTAACTTATTGTGTGGTGTTTTCACTGTTTTACTGTTGAAGTGTTGCACACATACTTAACTAATTGCCTCCCAATTTAAGCCTAACTGCTCTGTGCCAAGCTACCGGTGTGAGCACAGATTAATTTATAGTGTGTATCTGGTATACCATGAGTAGGATTGTGGTTCCTGCTTGGACGGGGTGCACACATCTGCCAACCAGAAACCCAATTTTAACAGCTTGCATGTGAAATTGTTACTATGTTTCAGTGTCTTGTGGGTGGTGTGTTTATTTATGGTGAAATTCATCTGTTCTCACTGCTCAATGTGAATAATTACATTGCAGCAGTGCAGGACTGCTGGGGAGTTTTGCCTCTAATATTTCATAGTCAGATACTTCCTATTTGTTGCAAGGCAGACGCTTGTCTGGGACAATGTTTATGCAAACCGCTACCTGGATTTATGTGAATGCCATTTTAAGGCACCACATGTTTTCTGTCTGCTTGTTTATTATATTTGATGTAACTTGTTCAAAGAAAATAAATAATGTGGGGGCTCAAACCTCTGCTCTTTGCTGATTAAAATGGTTGACAGTAGTGTTAATAATGAGTAGTATGAGGTTTTTAAGAAAATCCTTGGAGGTTTTTTAGACAATTGAATTTCTAATTATATTCATAAAGCAGTCTCTTTTTCATTTAGGAATATGGCCACGAATATAGGCATTTCGGTTGTGCCCTATAGTTCCTGCAAATCACAGCTTACATTCCCAACAAGGGGTATTATCTTGTCATGGAGGCAAAAGAATGATAAAGAAAAATTATGTTTTTACTCATGGGTGTGAGGGAGATGAATTTGGTGGCAGTTCAATATCCGTATAATGTACAGCAAGTGGTAATGTATTCCTCTGCAGTGGTTTCAAAACCTGATTTTGTAGGGCAGACTCACTTTGATGGTGTGCAGCCTTTTGGGGTGCTCACAGGCATGCCAGGCCTTTCAGAATAAGCCTCTACTTATATGAGAGCATTCTGGGTGAAAGGTATAATCTATAAGTTGGCATGGGGTACCTGTAGCAGATGGTGTGTGGGAAGAGGTATTGATCTTGTTTTCTCTGATATCACAAGCATTCTGCATCTTTTGGCATCCTTTGCAGTGGTCAGAAGCCATATTGAGCAATTGAAGGCTATAGATCAACTATATTAATAGGACATCAAAATGTTGAAGGTACCCAGATGAGGAGCCAACACTGTCTTGTAAAATATTGAACAATACAAGGTATACACTTCCACCTAAACTTTGGTATTTTACCTTGTTTGATGTAGAAGTAGTTCTACATCTTTTTATCATTGGAGGACAATGACAGGTTATCTTTTAAATTGTTGTAAGCAAAACTATTAATGTTGGTACATTGGTTTGATTTTCATCCTGTGAGGGTTCATTCCAAAATATCAAGACATACCAAAAACGCCTTTTCTTCCTCAAAGATCAGTGTCTTTCCTCTGAAAACTAAGCTGGGTGTTTTCTTTTGTCTTAAACTGTACATACACATAACAGTGAGTTTCAGGACTTCTGTGGGCAGAGTTTTTCAAGGACTTGTGTTGCCCTTAACTTGGATTTACCAAGTCATGCAAAGCCATCTTGTGTGGCTTTGCGTGGTTTAGTATAACCTTAACTGGGATTTACTAAGTCACGCAAAGTCACTTTGCATGTCTCCGCATGGTTTAGTAAATCTAAAGTAAATCAAGACAGCTTATTTCCGCTGCTGTGCTTTAACTTGCAGCAGGGAGGCATTTCATGGTTGGAGTGTGAGTGTTCCCACGCATCCACCCATGATTTTTGACACAATCCCTGAATTACAAAATTCTGTAGACCTGGGAGTGCTCCTAAATGGTCTGCTTCCTGAACCATGGCATAACAAAGAGAAATAGCTTTATATCTCCTCATTACGTCCTATTTGTATGTGTGCAGCATTCAGCAACACACAAAGAGGAAAATGCCTTTCAAGATTGTTTTTGGGCAGGAAGCAGTGGCTTCCTGCAAAAAAAAAAAAAAGGTTTTGCTCATAACACAGGCATTCTTGCACTATGGCACAATGGTGCCTGCATTGGCACTAAGCAGGCATGAGTGTGCCAGTGCTTGAAGGCAGAATAAGTGCACCATACCTTAGTAGATGTCATGCATTTCTGCTTTCTCCTGCTTTCTCTCTTTCATGTAATGCAGCACAGCACATTGTCTTGCTGGGTAGCTGTGGCACAGAGCAGACAGGCTCAACTTAAGAGAATGTGAAACGAATTAGAAGTAACAAAAGTTAAAAATCTGAAAACACAATACAATAAAAACCTCACTCCAATTTATAACAATAAAAGTGTGATTTATTGAACAAAATAACACCAAAATGATGACAAACCAAAAAAGGGAACTGGAGATAAAGTTTTAGATAGAAATGTCATAAAAATGCATTACGCACCTACCACAGTCAACTGGATGTGCCTGACCAAAACCTAGGTGCGGTTTAAAGCCAACCAAGTGGAGCACGGGTTGGATGCAAAAAACAGGTTAAGCCTGGTTGGAGGTTTTACCTTCTGACTTAGGGCCTGATTGAGGTCTTGGCAGTAACGGTCCTGCTGTTGATTTTCTATCCGAGTTCCCGTCCTCTGCCTTGGTGGTTCGCCCATTTACTTTAGATGTTGGCAGTTCCATAAATGAAAGACTACCATCGAACTGCTGTCATGGCAATGAATCTTCACTTGCATCGAAGGCAAAATAGGCAAAAGAGTTTGGCAGCAGGACTCCAGCAACATTTACCACAGAGTCGATCATGATGTGGCTTCCCGCTGATGTAACTTTGGAGGCCAAACCCCCTCACCTGAGTTGTGGTTTGGGAGGAATATAAGCATGAAACTTAACTTATCTTCCTTTTCAGTTTTCTCATTTCCTGCCACTATGAACCCGATCATACAAGTATTACATTTGCTGCTGCTGCTGGACCAAGACAAAAATCTACACCGTCATTGCCGGAATCAAAGGTAAGTCACTGTTTACCTTTCATCCTCGAAATTGTCAGTGTACATTAGCACTGGACTCATGCATGTTTCAAACATATTTACAAGCAATAGCACAATGATTTGCAAGGCATATGTGTGTGATGTTGTTTGATACAAATAAAAAAATAACACCCCGATATATATGTAAAGCCCATCAATCTGGTACTTCCTTCCTTCATAGCAATGGATACCTACACAAAAAGTCACATCAATCCCAAATCAAATTGTGTCCATACAGGTGTGTGCAATCATTTACCCAAAACTACCATAAACCTTACATAAAAGGGACACCTAATTTGAACAACCTAAATACTGTACAATTTAAAGCAGCAATTGCACTACACAGTGCTACAAGTGAGTGTACACAGAATGTACAACCAATGTTAGCATTAAACTCCAAATATGTCAGAGATGTATGAAGGTCACATGCCCTCTTGGCATGTGAAATTATTGTAAACATTAGATGTGTTTTAACTCTAAAGTGTCATTTTCTCTGTGTAATGCATATAGGAGTAACCCATCATGTTAAAATAAACACACATGCATTCTCCAGGCAAAATAAGAGAAACAGTTACAATTTTTTACACCAAAAATAGCATGTTCATCACAAACGGAAAACAAATGTTTGCGTCATAAATAATATATCAACAATGAAACCTGTGCATGTCACTGTCAGAACTGAGGGTAAGTTCATGGCACACAGATATGCAGAAATTACATTATCAGCAAACATTTAGGAACAATTTCAAAATAATATCTAGACAAAGGTATTGTAAAGTTATAGAAAATTGAGATACTTCTCTCAAAACACATTTTTAATAAAATAGATTAGCCAAAACGCATTGTGAGTCCCAATCCTGTGTTTGAAGCCCAGAGCTCTCCTCCTATTTGCAATGCCAAAAACAATCACCTCAGGAGGACGCATCTTGTGGGCAGTGAGCAGGCACCTTAATTATTTTTCTCGGAGGGGGGGATCTTTGGGTTTGGGAGCGGTAGGTTTGGATTTGGGAGGGGTGGGTTTGGATTTAGAAGGGTGGGTTTATATTTGTGAGGGGTGGATTGGGGTTTGGAGGGTCGGGGTCTTATTGGGATGTGGGAGGGCTGGATTGGGGTGTGGGTGGTGGGTTTACATTTGAGAGGTGTGGTTTGGGATGTGGCAGGGGTCAGGACCAGGACAAATAAAATGTCTTTAATGGGAAAAGGGGGAGGGTGGTTGGGAGGGAGTTATGTTTGGGAAGTAGAGAGAGTGGCATTGGGTGATGTGTGTGGTACATTTGCCGGTGAGCCTGGTGTACATGGTGTAAGGATTGGTTTGTGTTTCTTTCTGGGTGTTTATTGTTTGTTGAGTGTGGACATTTGTGCACAGTGTGTGTTATGTCCAATGTATGTGTGTGTGTGGATGGGTGTACTGTGGAGGTGCTGTGTGTGGTAGTGGTACCTGTGGGTGTGCTGGTGCATGTGTGTGTGATGACTGTGCTGGTTTGTGGTGTGGTGGGTGTGGTGTCTGTGGGTGAGGTGGTTGTGCATGTTTGTGTCATAGGGGATTTGGTGTCTGAGAGTGTGGTGATGGTTGTTGGGCATGGCTGTGTGGTGGTGAGTGTGGTGTCTGTGTGTGTGGTGAGGGTTGTGTGCATGTTTGTGTGACAGTGGGTGTGGTGTCTGTGTGTATGCTTGTGGTGGTGGTGCTAGTGGTGGTGTGTGTGGTTTCTGTATATTTGTGTGTTTGTATTTCTTGCTCTGTGTTTATTAGTGGATGTGCTGCTTGTGTGTGTTTGAGTGGATGGGTGCAAAGGAGTGCAGATGGGGACACAGAGGTGGGGAGAGGTGGCTGTAGTGAAGGTCACACCACTTCTTCTAAGGGGGTGGATACGGCCAACTGGGGGGAGCAAGAAGGAGGGTGGAGATGGGAACATGGTTGGCAGACAACGATGCAGATGATAATGTCGCAGCAGGGTCTTCCATCACTGGGGACTGGTCTGCTATAGAGGCCTCTGAAGATGACATTGTATCACTGCTGGCCTCCGTGCCAGTCCCCTCACCCTCCATGGCACTGGGTCCCACGGTGTCGGTAGTGTCTGCCCAGATACAGTGCCTAGCTTCTTCCCCATCGATGCTGCCTATGTCACCTTCTCCTTGCCCAGGTGTTGCTGAAAAGACAGATATAACAGTTTGAATGTATATATGTAAATAGAATTGAACATGGATTTTGCTCACAAAACATTTACCAAGTCTACATATTAAACCATTTTCAAGGCTCTCAAACCTGGCTTCTTTATCATAAGTATCTCATGCATACATGGAAGAATTCCACAAATTATTTGCTCACAGTCTAGAAATTCTCAGTGCTAGCTCCTGTATCATGTATGCCTTTGTCTCTTATCCACTTTTATTTTTCTGCATGACAAATGGTTTTGACAGCATGAGTAAGTACATAGGCCTTGATACATTTCTAACCCACTTCAGTACAGACCAAAAATATAGTCACATTTCCAAAAGAGTCATGTTTTGGGCTGATGTTGAATTTTCGAGATTGGATACTTCAACATCTATGTGATGTACCCTTCCATCTGCAAATGTCCCTTTAAGCATCACATTTTTCACCATCATTGATTTCTCATCTGAACTTAACCAAGGACTCAAAAATGTTGTTCGGGGGTATGTGTAACTCTATCACCAATGTGGACACATTTTTGTCTGTTTCAAACAATACAGTTTGCCATAAAAATTCATGTTGGTTGACACAGCCTGGCTTTCATGCACACTTGTGAAGGACTAAGGCTTAAGGCCAATTTGCTACTGTGTACGTGAATTGACTTGAATCTTGCTGTGAAAACATATTTCTAACATATTTCAGATAAAGGATGATGCTATTGTACACGTTTCCAGACCAAGTGCCCATTATCACATTAGCTTCTCAAAGTAAGGTCTCAAACATCAACTGTACCATAAGTGCTTAGTTTGCCATGTCACCAGAAATAGGGCCTGCATTATCTACTCATTTTTGTGATGGAGCATTACACCTGACCCAGTACTCAAATGGGGCATGTTTTTTACAACCGTCCCTTATAACATACAGAAAATGCAGGTACCTCTTTTTTGCATGCAGACATGTCTGTTCAAAATAGGGCTTGGGCTGTGATGAGGAATCTAGTGGCAGCCTTTAGTACAAAACAAATCACCAAACACAGCATCAGACACCGTCTAAAAAACGTATACCCCCATAAATCCTTGTCTGCATTGGATGTGTGTCAGCCACCATGTTGATGCCCTACAACACTGATGCAAATAAAAAAGGTTAAACAACAAATTTAGCTACAAACAATAATTCACCTCCTTGAAGCTGCTGTTGGGCCCTCAACTGCCCATCCAGCTCCGAGTAGACTACCACCAGGATGCAGGCTATTAGGTGGGTAAGGGTGTAGCACATGTTCTTGCCTGGTTGAGAGGACTAGCCAAGCTGGACTTCGGCTGAGTTTCTGGTCCAGCATCGTAGGTCCACCCACCTGTTCCTGCAATGCAGGCTGCGCTGTCTATGGACCCCAGAGTCTGCACCTTTGTGATGATGGCCTTCAGATGTTGAACTTTTGCTAAACGTTGGCCTGTATGGATGCAAAAAATAACAGCAAAAGAGGTTTTGAGTGATTTTGTTTGCCTGTATTGGTGTGACGCATTTTTGTTGCATCTCTCACATGCATTCCCAAAGCAGTCAGTGCAGATTATTTTCAAAGATTTAAATGTTCCTTGGAAATACTAGTTTGCGGTGATCTGTTGGGTACCCACACCACTTTCTCCTCGTTACCAGTCCAGGCCACAAACATCATATAGGACAGGGCTATGAAACATTTCCTGTAGTGAGACTTACTCCTGATTAGTCCACATCATTGTGAGCTACTAAAGGCTAAACAACCTGTACCTTATTTGCACACAATCCCACTCAAGGCTATTTTGGCTTCATGCCTAAACATCTAAGAGTCAGATATTATGGTTTGTACAACATACTTACTGCGACTAAGGTAAGGTAGTATGGAAGGGCTGCAATGTGTCAGTGAGAGCACGGTTTTGGGTGATGTATATACAAGGGTGTGTTGTAACAGGACATACTTGTATGGGTGACTGAGAGCTTGTGTTATTTAGACTTGCAGCACAGGAAATAGCTTTCCCTATCTGTGGCACCACAGCTTGTTTAAATCTTACAGAATCTCTTATTCCAAAATATGGGCAGTAATCTCACTTGAAGGAACAGCATCAGACAACTCTATAACTTTGAAGCTTCTTCTTGCACTTTACATTCCTCTCATTTAAAACATGGGCTGTATGTTTTCACTTAAACTACAGCTACAGTGCCTACTAGCCACTGGAAGTAAGGGGCCTGCAGTTTGTCTAATAAAATCTGAAAAATTCAGCTTATTCTTGCAGGTGACTTTTCATTTCAATGTACAGACATTTCTAACATAGTCAAACAACATTCTGTACCCAGCTAAGTCATTCAGTTCACTACACTCCAATCACAATACTCTACTCGTGAACAAAAACTGAAAAATTAGCCTATGGACAAAGAAAGCGCACGTTACTTTATCAAACATTTCTCACTCAAACATGTACCTGTTTCTCTGGGTTCCCACAGAGCTGGCCTCCGTGGTGAAGGCCTGGGCCCTGTCACCTACTTTGTCCATCGTCCTGGCTCCCAGAGGCCGGTAACAGCAGCAAAGGTTGAGAAGGTGTTGTTGGCTGCAGTGTTAGGAGGCAAGTGAACTATTTTTCAAAATGCTGCATACAAGTACATAGCATATGTGATTCATGATGGAGAGTGACACAGCCATTGGCTTTCATGTGCATCTGTCACCCATGTTAGCATGTGGCTGTGTCCATCGTGGATTGTTACACCTGCTACACAGTCAAATTCCACTGGCGGTCATTGAGACCCAATGTCCTGATGTCAAGATCAGGAACCCACCATTTTAGGATGTGAAGCTTTTAATTGTTTGTGCGTCACCAGCACTCAAAATGGAGGCTAGTTTGTATTCCAATGTCAGATACAACACAGTTATTGGCAAAATATAACATATTAAAAGGTGAGCCATGACTGTGTTTAACATCGACAGTGCTGTGGTGTATGTTATACCTCCGTTAACAGTATTTTAAAAAAAAAAATAATAATAATGTGCAAATAACACATTTCAAATGAATTATTTGCACATTATTAAGAAAAAATCTGACATATAAAAAAGTGAGATTTCAGTTGGAACAATTTGATAAAATTATATTTACATGTATGGCACAATGAGATTCTTAATGTTACCGAGACATAACATGAGTGTTGACTATCAAAGTATGGTGTGACCACTTAAAGTTATAGTTTGTTTTCCTTACATGCAGACATATGAACCCAGGTATTGGTAGATCAGCCTCAAGTCTTCAGATCATTTCCAGTCCTTGTGACCATGGAGAAAAGGGACATCATAAAGAAATTCAGAATAAATAGACAAACTATACTGGATTGGTGTCACACCAGCTGGAGCCTCACAATGTAAATACAACAACAATAACACCAATAGTGAAACTCCTGGGATTACTTCATTTTGTGGCCACTGGATATTTTCAATACAGTGTGGCAATATTTGGAGGTATGACAGAGCCAACTTTCAGAGGTGTGCTAAAAGAAGTCCTTGCTTCAACAATAAGACACTTCAACAGCTTCATCCAGTTTCCAGGACATCAGGATTTCGCCAATTAGAAGGGAGCTTTTTATACTTTGGGTGGCCTACCACATGTGGTTGGAGAAATTGATGGCATACATATTGCCTTGGTGCCACCACACACCAGGGACCAAGTTCACCGGATTTGTACATCTCAAGCATGTGTGCCCGCTTTCCAGGGTCAACACATGATTCCTTTTTACTTTGGAACAGCACCATACCCATGCAAATGTTGCAACTTGGAACTGAGAGGGCCTGACTTGTTGGTAAGTACAATGTGAGCTGTGGATTGTTTGCTTTAATCTTAATTTTGGAGTGTATAATGGCTTGATATGAATTCAATCTATCAATTAATTGCTTCCATGTAGGAGATTCAGTGTATCCTAACTTACCAAAGTTGTTGTCACCACAGAAGGAATCCAACAGCGCCAGGAAAAGTCTGCTTCAATGAGGCCCATGGAAGAACACAGAGGCCAGTGGAGTGGGTGGGCTTTTGGGCTCCTGAAGGTCAGATTTTGCTGTCTGGACAAGATTGATGGAGCCCTACTCTACTCACTCAATAAGATGTATCAAATCTCAATTGCCTGCTGCATAACATCGCCCTGTGGCGGAACATCCCAGTCATTGGAGAGGGTGGAGACTGTGAAGAGCCATAGGGTGAGGATGTTGAAATTCCCATTGAAGATGACAGTGATGAAGAGGAAGGAACTGAACTATGTCAATGTGTTATTGATCACTTTTTCACCTAAGTGTAAGCGTACCTTTACATATTGTAACAGCCAATGTCAGAACAACTTGTGACATACTGAGTACATCAGTCTATAATTTAGTAGGAATGGTCAGTTCAGGAAAGTCCAAGGCAAATAGGGTTGTAGATCAAAGTTTCCCCACATTGACTACTGTGTTTATTGGCAGAGATTATTTTTGCTTGTGCTAAGTAAATGCATCCTCCTAACCTATTATTTGAGTCAAATTTCTTATGTGAAATCATTGTTTTCCCCTTGTTATTCTGTTTGAGGCTCCTTTACCAAGTCATCTTCATTTGGACATTTCAAAGTTGTGACATTTGCAGTGATATGTTGCTGTTGGAAAGTACAAATGATTCATGGGTTGATCCTGGGACAGACACCCACTTTGGACTGACACATCTTGTACAGAGACAACTTGCACTGTGATTGAGTGGAGGTTCTTGTGATTGTATCAGACCTGTTATCTGTTGGGTGTTGCCACTAAGGCAATATGTGCTGTTTAACTTTCTCTGTTTATGTATATGTTAAGCCATGGCATACTGATCTCCCTTCACATTGGCTAAATCTTCAATTTGTGTTCAGTGTATGAAGCTGTTGATATGTCTTCTCATAGTTGAAAGAAATATTTGTAGCTCACCAATGAACCAGATGCTGCCACAGTGCACTGAAATGGTCATGTGGCTTCAAAATGTATTACTGCCACGATATAGACCATTGGTGTTATCAATGTAGGATTCCTATTGTGACAGCAGGATGTATGACTCCAGCTGAGGTCATGAATCAATAATAGTTTCCCTATTTAAGTTGGTTTTATAAAATATTCCCTTTATTGCATGGTGTCAAGGCTGTGGAGTGCCAACCTCTAAGTGGCACACACTGTTTGGATTATGCATGATTTGTGAAAATCATCTTTGATTTTGTCAAAGGCCCATATTTATACTTTTACATACAGCACTATGTTAGCGCAGGTTTGAGTGTAAAAGTATATCGCCAGCTAGCGCTATTCCTGGATGCCAGCCGGGAGCCATATTTATGGAATAGCGGTAGCCGGCTGTAATGCTCGGTTTGCGTCATTGTTAATGACGCTAACTGGGTGGGGGAGGTGTAGGGGGAACCGGAGGTAGTGTGCCGAATTATGGAGCTACACTGTTTAGAGGCTAAAGAATGCCTCTAAGAAGAGTAACGCCATTTCCTGGCAAATGTCCCAGAGGCCTGGCCATTGGGGCCATGCAGGGGGCCCCAAGTTAGGGCGCCCGAGAGGGGGAAAAAAAAAAAAAAAACATTCACCAGGACTTACCTGGGATGGGTCCCCCATCCTGTGGTGTCCCTCTGGTGTGGGTGAAGGTGTCCCTGGGACCAGGTAAGGGCACCTGTGGGCTCTTTCCATGGTCTCTGACCAAGGAAACATGCCCACAGGTCCCCTAATGTGTGCCCTGACCCAGGCATTAAATAATGGTGCAAAGCAAGCTTTGCACCATTTTTTGAGCTCTCCTCCCCCGCTGGTATTTTTTAGCATGGGAGGATAAATATGGCGCTAAGGCCATAAAGTCATTTTTTGCACTGGAACGCCTACCTTGCATCTCATTGACGCAAGGTAGGGTTCCATGTCCAAAAACTGACATTAACTCCAAAACGTTGGTGCTAGACAGGTCTAGCGCCAAAGTATAAATATGGAGTTAGTTTTACACCGAATTTGCATTAAAAAATGACCAAATTAGGCGCAAAACAAGTATAAATATGCCCCATATTACCTACAATTGTATGACACCAATACATTGTGATGTCATTGTTTCTTTTCCGATCTCCTTTTAAATGGGAAACAGATAACCAAGTTGGTATCTATTATTTATTTTTTAATCATATCGCTTGACAATGTTTAAAAAATGAATGGTGTACGTGAGACATAGATAAAGGAATTACCACAATAAATACTACACCACTCTTTGACTTTGTTTAATGTGAATTTATTTGACAAACACAAATTACCCATAACAATTGCCGAAAACAAAAAACAAATGTAGATGAAAAAAAATAATGTCAATCATGGTGGATGAAACTATTTTTGTTGAGCTACAATTGTTTAAAGTTAAATTTACAAAGTGTAGCTGTGCTCAAAAAAGGTAAATTTGTCCATGAAATAGTCCACAGAGTGAATGGTAGACACACACTGGAGGAAATTAGGTTCAGCATCTCTTGGAGGTGGTGGTGGAGGTCTTGTCATCCTCTCCTGGTGGTCCAGATGAACGTCCCCTCCAGGGGAGGGGGCAATCCACAGCTGCAGGGACTGGGGTGGGTGGATCAGTGTCCTGTCGTGGCAAGGTCTCATTGTCTGAGGCTGGGACTGATAGAGTTTGTCCAGAGATTGAAGGACCATAGACAGGGTTAGATGGTATGGAAAGGGCACTGCATGTGTGGTGGTAAATATCACAGTCAGGGAGCACAAATTGGAGTTGAGATTCTGCATCTCCACATGGTGCTCCTTCTGCACTTGCTTCATCTCCAGGAGTTCTGTTACAACCTGACTCATCATGTCTTGGGACTCTTGTAGTGTTCCTAAGACTTGGTCAATGGTGATCTAAGTGATAGATATTGCAGTGGCCTCAATATGCTGGCCCACAGATTCCCCCCAACAACCCGTGCCCCCACTACCATATGTCCTTGAGCTATCATACCACTGGGGCCAGGCATAATTGGAGATGGTTGTGGTTGCTTAAAAGTAGTTAGGACTGAGGGGCACAAGATATGAGCTAAGCTCCGCTGGACACAGGAAGTGGAGGTATTCATAGGCTGAGTTGTTATAGCAGCTGGGGTGGGAGGTGTAGGAGTGGGCCGAGTGTGACTCATAGGGGCTGTCTGTCCAGACAGACCAGATGGACCAGAAACCTCCTCATCATCCAGACTTACAGGAGTGGTGTCATCACTGAGAGCTTGATCCTGGTTTGGAGTGGAGGTGTCTTCAGTTGTAGACGGTGGTCCATTGGCCCTAGGTATGGGACCTAATTTGAATTACAAACAAAATGACATTAAAGGTCTGTATTGTACCTCAAATATGTCTTCAGCTACAAATGAAGCAACAGCAACATAAAATAAATACATTTTACGATTAATGGAATATTTAGACCTTTGTGTGCTTTTTAGCTTTTTACTCATGCAAAAGTCAGTAACAATGATGGAGAGGTGTCCTGAGATGTAAAATATAAATTAGAAAGTGTACAGTACATGTTCCTGACATGTAACTCAACACAGCAGAGAGGAGATTTGAGAGCTCTGCCATTTCAAAGCCTAGCAGCCACAAAAACAAACTATGGTATACATTATTGGATTTAATGGCATTAGTCATCATATGAACACTGCAACGTAAATTGTGTATCAATACTACTTATAATCAGCATGCCACAGAACATGATTGGAACACTTTGAATCCACAAACTATGATTTATGCAAACAAGTAGATCATATCATTGTAGTGACAAGAAGGTGACAACATACTGAATCAACACAGCAAATTACATTTTAATACACATCATAAAATGGTCACTATGGGCAACTACATAAAGCTTTGCCTTTTGTGCCTAAGAGGAAGGAAAGGGAGGTTGAGTTACATCATATTGCACTATTGTTTTACAGAGACAAAAGCAGGGCATCATGGTAGTTGTAGTCATTTGTAAACACTATTACCAATACTTGTGAAAAAGTGACTAACACACACCCATATAAATTAGTACAGTGAAAATGAACACACATTTACAATATACACACACACACCTATGTGTGTGTGTGTGTGTGTGTGTGTGTGACGTGAATAGGTTAAGATACCACTTACAAGCACTGTAGATTCATGTACATATGGATGGAGTTTGGATCCTGTTTTTTAAAGTACAACAACCTACATTAAGATAAAGAAAGGGACTAAGGAAAAGCAAAGGGTGATCCATGGAGAACAACACACAATTTGAGAATACACATTGTTCATTCTTAAATAGAGAGAAACAACTGTGATGCTACTAATTTGAATAACACAAGATATTTTTGAAACTGAAGTTTCAATGTGTATGTTTTGATAGGTGCCTAGAAACATTCTGAACACCTACGTTAAGGCAAGGACTCTATTGGTGATTACTGATACACAATAGGTATAACTTACCAGTCTCAACCAGGGATTCCTGTCAAGCCTTCAGGATGTGGGATCTGCAACACCTTCTCCTTCCAGACAAAGAGTTATAATGGGGGGCTGGGAGGACCACCACCAGTCCTCTGGGCCTGAATGTGACACTTGGAGGACGGTGAATGGACTCTTCCATGCAAGTAATTCCACCTCTTCCTAAGTTCCTCCTGTGTGCGCTGATTGTTATCTACAGCATTCACTCTGTTGACTATTCTAGTTAACATTTCTCTTTTCTGAGATATGGAAGTATTTTGTACATGTGCTCCAAACAACTGTGGCTCTACTCTAATAATTTAATCCACTGTGACTGTCAATTATCCCTCTGTAAAATGTAGGTTCCTCCTCCCAGCCATAGTGATCCAAAAAATAAATATACTATTGCCCCAAAAGTGATTTTAAAAATAATTGAAAAAATGACAAAATGAAAAAAACAGACGGAGAATTGAAAGACAGCAGTTGAACTGCCATAGATCTAAATATGCCTTCCAGAACACTGTCAGCTTGATAGAGTACTTTGGACTGCTGCTGTAGAAGAACAAAGGTATCACTGTCAGGATCTAAATCAGGCCCTTGGTCCCTTTGTTCAAATCTGGACTTTTTCCTAAATAAAGATTTATTAACGGATAAACCTGCTGTCATGATTTATTTGGATCACTAATTTACTATGCTTATTTTGTTTGTAATGAATTGAATTCATATAATAACAATTCATATAATAATTTCAGGGCAAGGATGACCTGCTTTGGCAACAGAGCTTTTTCTGTTGCCACTGTAAAAAAATTGAATTCTCTCTGAATTCAGCTCCTTACTGAATTCAGTCTCCTGCATTCAGGAAACTTTTCAAATCCTATTTATTTTCAGAGGATGCAGTATTGAGTGTCTTAATAAAGCAAATACTATGAATGGTTTCAATCCACAAGCAGCTGATGGAAACTCTATCCAAATAAAACTGTAAAAAAATGGAATTCTCTCTGAATTCAACTCCTTACTGAATTCAGTCTCCTGCATTCTGGAAACTTTTAAAATCTTATTTATTTTCAGATGATGCAGTATTGAGTGTCTTAATAATGCAAATACTATGAATGGTTTCAATCCACAAGCAGCTGATGGAAACTCTATCCAAACAAAACTGTAAAAAAATTGAATTCTCTCTGAATTCAACTCCTTACTGAATTCAGTCTCCTGCAGTCAGAAAACTTTTTAAATCGTATTTATTTTCAGATGATGCAGTATTGAGTGTCTTAATAATGCAAATACTATGAATGGTTTCAATCCACAAGCAGCTGCTGGAATCTCTATCCAAATAAAACTAGTGAAAATGAAGAGTAACTCCATTACTGTATGTTATTCCTTTATTTGTTTTAAATACTAGGGGGCAGATTTATGAAAAGTGGTGCTTTACCTAGTGCAGCTCCACTTTTCTTGCACCTCTTAGCGCCTCCCTAACCCCACCGTGTGTATGCTGTATTCCAAATACGGTGTAACATGGTGGTAGTTAGGGGTACTAGCGTTATAATTTTTTATGTTAGTCCAGCTCATTGCAGAATTTTTACGCTAATCCTGCAAAGCACCCAGAGGCCTATTGAAACCAATGGAAGCCTCCTTTTAGTGCCTGCTCTAAGCAGGCATTAAAAGTGCTGAAAGAAATGGTGCAAGAAAATATCTTAGATTTCCTTGCACCATTTTTTTGCCCCCCTCCTAACGGAGGAACGCCCCCTTTGCATACATTATGCACTGGCATAAAGTGGCGCAAAGGCTTACAAAGTAGCGCAATGCATACATTGTGCCACATTGTAAATATGGTGCTGCATTTTTGCCTTCTAACACCACATTGGCATCAAAAACATGACACTAATGTGCCGTTAGAATGGCGCAAGGCCCTCTTAAATCTGGGCTTAAATATAGTGGTAATGCAGAATGCTAACATTATTACTTCTCCAGTCCATTTGCTCTGGATTTGTCACTCAAGTCTTGGTAGGTTACAAATAGTGCATCATTACTACAGCCCTAGATATTTTCAAATTCACCCAGTCGGTGTCACTGATTACTGGGGTACTAATAGCTCCAGTGCTTGCGACGTTCATATTGAGAAATAAGGAATTACTCTGGTCTGGAGATTTTGGCTGTTTTAGATAGTATCTGCAAATCTTGTAATTCCAATGGAGCTGACAACTCTAATTATCACCAACAGAATTAAGCAGGCACGTACAATTAAGGTCATAGCTTTACATGCTTTGAAAAAGACCAATTCAGATATTCTGTCTCCAGACCATGTACAAAGAATCCTTCCTGTAAATGCAAATTTGCATTAAGAATGAGGCATAGAGGAGCCTGGGAAGACAGCAACCTCATTTTCATTGTGTGTTGCATGCTCAAGAAGGCAATAATTCTACAGTACCTTGATCAACAGTCCAGATGCTGACCATTGGAGTCTGCCGACAACCAACCTTTCCATATGGTCAAGCAAAGATCTCCTATCGATCCCGATGTGCTATATATGTGTTCTGAATGAGAGCTGCTATTCTTTCAATGAAAGTTGCCCTCTGGATGTTTATGGGCTATGCAAATGATGAACATAGTCCTAAAAGTTACTGTTTAAATGAATCTTATTCAATCACTGAAAGACGTTCTAGAAAGAGTATGTGAGGGAATCATAAAAGTTACATGAGTACTCGCATAGACAACAGATAGAGCAAAGTAGCTCATTAAGGAAAACTGAAGAACCCGAAAAAGAGGATGTCAAAAATTGGGTATGAGTATGAAAACATCACACCCCTGCACCCTGTCTGCAGTCACTATATCTTACAAAAGTCCAATGAAAGAAACAAGGTTAAAGGCCAACAAAGAAAGCAATAAAAAAGTGTGTGCCTAAGTTAACAATCAAGAGATGATCAATAATCAGATAAACCACCTACTGCAGAAACAATGGTCTGCAAACTAGTCTCCTGAGAGTGAATAGCAGCAGGAATGGAAGAAGGCGACCTGCAAATCTATCACTCCTTGTGCCTAGCGTATTCTCAAATCCACAAGGGTTACAGACGACCAACATCACACATCTTGAGCTAACAGAAAAAAGAGGGTGCTGGGCAGGAGCCCCTGCACTGCCCATGCCATGGGCAATTCAGGGCCTCTCCTGTGGCCCCCTGCACTGTGTTTCCACCAGCCTTTTCATGGCCGTGAAAAGCCTGGCAAAAAATGGACTTGTGATCAGCGCTGCAGTGCTGAACCCAGCGCTGCTGTGGCTGACCATGACTCCAACCGCCGTCAACCCTTCGGGTCCATGTTCCTGGCGGGCCCGGTAGTCCCCTGGTTGTCCGACTGCAGACGGACCACCTGGAGTGGGGTGGTAATGAGGCCCTAAGTCAACAAACCCACCAAATACGTTAGTCTATGGAATGACTTGCAGTTTATTGAAATGTAATTTTTTTCTTAAACATTGCATAATTATTTGAGGCTGTGTATTTGCTTGTGCATTTCCAGGACTCTGGAGCCCGGATTTACCATTATTTTATATTATTTTCCATGAATACTCACATGACGCAAAGCCATAGTAAACTATGTAAACAAACAAAATATAGCATCGATTAGCTTTCGCACTCCAAAGTATGCTCACACAACAAAATGCAAGAGATTGCAAGCTGAGTTGTGTTGCACTAATCTATGCATATCTAATCCTACAATTACCAGTCTTCACCTGCTATTCACAGGGAGCCCGTCATTCTGTATGAGGTAGGCCAAAATGGACCTACATAATACAATACATGAAAATGTGTTAACTATTTTTTTGTTTGTGTTTTTGAGAGGGTCCGTTTTGTATTCAGGTAAGTTTTTGGGAGCTTATGAAGTAGTGAATGGATGAAGTTATAAATACATTGAATGACTTATCAACCTGTGCTCTCTTGTTGTGAAGCACTAGGACATCAGTAAGTGCCTGATACTGGGTTAATTTAATGTACATTTTTAGAGAGGCGGGTAGTTAAATTAATAAAACATTATGTTTTAATTTAACATGAAGAATTCCAGACTTTATTTCGATGAACCTTTTTGATAATTATAGAGCAGGCAAGATCTTAATGTTGATAGAGGTATAGAATGTGTGGCATTAAATGGAAGAATGCCTGGGGACTCATCAGCTCCATTACTGATTTCAAATTTGGGAAAGGGAAAGCTTATGTAAGTTTGGTAGCTCAGTGCATTAGTGAGTGTGCTCTAGAAGCCTGTTTTCGATCTCACAGCCACAGGTTCGAAGTCCAATCAGCCATTAACCCTTCAAAGGTCAATTAAAAGTGTACCGTGGACTAACAATAAACACCAGTTATTCAGTGCTAGTATACACTAAGGGATGAAGATGAGCATTACCAATGTATTGTTATTTTACTTGGATTTCAGAACTGAATAGAGAACGGGGTATAACCATCTCTCCCAATGTTGTGTTTTTATGTTTGGGTTACACACAATATTCTTTCAATAACCTATAAGATGTGCGAATGATTTATTTAGAATCTAGACCTGGTAAATGGCTTCTTTTACTAGGGTTAGATGAAAGATGTTAGACTGAATAGTGCCCAGAATATTATAACTACAGGATGCACTCTAATTAAATGTATAGTGGACTCTCAATTCATAGTTTTAAACATTTCCTTCTGGCAAAATGTTGGTCTTTCCTCTCCTGAGTGACATCTATCTGGTTCTCACCCCTTAAACGGATCTGTTTATTCTCTGAAAGGGGGAGAATTTAAAGTACTGGGTCTGAAGCGTTGTATATCCATTTCAAAGATGCAGTTCTGTTTGGGCCTCCTGTCTAACTTGCACCCTAAGCCTCAAGTGCGATTCAAGGGCTACTGTTAGAAACTGGGTTTTTGGTTGGCAGTCAGGTTACCCCCTGTCCAAGCAATAACCCTCACTCTAATCAGGGTAAGTCACACACAATCCAAAATTATCCTGTGCCCACCCTCTGGTAGCTTGGCACGAGCAGTCAGGCTTAACTTAGAAGGCAATGTGTAAAGTATTTGTGCAATAAATCATAGAATAACACAATATAGCACCACAAAAATACACCACACAGTGTTTAGAAAAATCTATAATATTTATCTGGATATTTGCAGGTCAGAACGAATAAAGATGCAATTTGAAATTGTAGAGATATCACTGAAAAGTGATATAAAGGGGGTCATTCCGACCCCGGCGGTCAAAGACCGCCGGGGCCGGGGTTGGCGGGAGCACCGCCAACAGGCTGGCGGTGCCCCGCAGGGCATTCTGACCGCGGCGGTTTGGCCGCGGTCAGAACAGGAAAACCGGCGGTGTCCCGCCGGTTTTCCGATGCCCTGAGGAATCCCCCATGGCGTCGCAGCTTGCTGCGCCGCCATGGGGGATTCCGACCCCCTCACCGCCATCCTGTTCCTGGCGGTTCCGACCGCCAGGAACAGGATGGCGGTGAGGGGTGTCGTGGGGCCCCTGGGGGCCCCTGCAGTGCCCATGGGCACTGCAGGGGCCCCCGTAAGCGGGCCCCACATAGAATTTCAGTGTCTGCATTGCAGACACTGAAATTCGCGACGGGTGCAACTGCACCCGTCGCACCCATCCCACTACGCCGGCTCCATTCGGAGCCGGCGTCCTCGTGAGAAGGGGTTTCCCGCTGGGCTGGCGGGCGGCCTTCTGGCGGTCGCCCGCCAGCCCAGCGGGAAACACAGAATGGCCGCCGCGGTCTTTTGACCGCGGTGCGGTCATTCGCAGTTCCCGCCAGGCGGGCGGCTCCCGCCGCCCGCCGGGGTCTGAATGACCCCCAAAGTGTCTTAAGTCTTTAAAAAAGCAAACAAAGTCTCTTTCAAGCACAAAGTACCGGGTTTAAAGTGGAAAATCTCTGCAAAGGGCCACAGAGGTGGAAAAATAGTGTGTGTGTCGATTTCTCCCCTGCACACACGGACTTGCGTCGTTATTTTTCACGCGGGGAAGTCGTGTGTCATTTTCTGACACGCGGACAGCCTCCTTCTGTGGTTCGTGGGGTTACCAGATGTCCCGGGGTCTGTGCATGGAATCCTAGGCTTGTTTTCCGGCTGCGCGTCGTTCCGGTGGGCTGTGCGTGGAATCTCCTCCCTCACGGCAGGTGTTGCGTCGATTTCCTTTCTGGAGTCGGGCGGTGTTGTCCAGGCGAGGCCGTGCGTCGAAGTTCCGGTCGCACCGCAGGCGTCGCATCGAGCGGCGTCTTTCCGGATTGGCGTGCGGTGAATTTTTCACTGCGGAACAAGCTGTGCGTCGATTTTGCGCCGCACAAGGTGTCCAAATTAAAAAGAGAAGTCTTCTTGGTCCTGAGACTTCAGGGAACAGGAGGCAAGCTTTATCCAAGCCCTTGGAGAGCACCTCAGCAGCAAGGCAAGAGTTCAGCAAGGCAGCAGGGCAACAGCAAGGCAGCAGTCCTTTGTAGAAAGCAGACAGGTGAGTCCTTTAGGCAGCCAGGCAGTTCTTCTTGGCAGGATGCAGGTTCTGGTTCAGCTTTCTTCTCCAGCAAGTGTCTGATGAGGTAGGGCTGAGGCCCTGTTTTATACACAAATGTGCCTTTGAAGTGGGGGAGACTTCAAAGAGTGGCTAAGAAGTTCACCAGGTCCCCTTTCAGTTCAATCCTGTCTCCCAGGGTCCCAGTAGGGGGTGTGGCAGTCCTTTGTGTGAGAGCAGGCCCTCCACCCTCCCAACCCAGGAAGACCCACTCAAAATGCAGATGTATGCAAGTGAGGCTGAGTACCCTGTGTTTGGGGTGCGTCTGAGTGAATGCACAAGGAGCTTTCAACTAAGCCCAGCCAGACGTGGATTGTAAGGCACAGCAAGATTTAAGTGCAAAGAAATGCTCACTTTCTAAAAGTGGCATTTCTAGAATAGCAATATTAAATCCACTTTCACCAGTCAGCAGGATTTGGTATTACCATTCTGGCCATACTAAATATGACCTTCCTACTCCTTTCAGATCAGCACCTACCACTTCAATACTGTATGAGGGCAGCCCCAATGTTAGCCTATTAATGGAGCAGGCCTCACAGTAGTGTAAAAACACATTTAGGAGTTTTACACTACCAGGACATGTAAACTACACAGGTACATGCCCTACCCTTCACCCACACAGCACCCTCTTCTAGGGGTTACCTGGGGCACACATTAGAGGTGACTTATATGTGGAGAAAGGAGAGGTTTAGGCTTGGCAAGTACTTTTAAATGCCAAGTCGAGGTGACAGTGAAACTGCACACACAGGCTGTGCAATGGCAGGCCTGAGACCAGGTTAAGGGGCTACTTAAGTGGGTGGCACAACCAGTGCTGCAGGCCCACTAATAGCATTTAATCTACAGGCCCTAGGCACATACAGTGCACATTACTAGGGACTTATAGGTAAATTAAATAGTCCAATTGGGTATGATCCAATGTTACCATGTTTAAAGGGAAAGAGCATATGCACTTTAGCACTGGTTAGCAGTGGTAACGTGTGCAGAGTCTAGAAACCAGTAAAAAATGAGGTTAGAAAAAGAGAAGGGGGAAGGCAAAAAGTCTGGGGATAACCCTGCAGAAGGGCCATTTCCAACATATCCCCCTTCCAGCCTAAAGCCAGGGTAGACTAATCAACACTCTGATGGACTTCCCTGCTTAAGGCGATAGAACATGGACAATGGCCCACTATTGCAGGGGCACTTGCCAGTTCTACGCCTTTCTGAACTCAGTGAGGCTTCTTTGTCTATACTCTCTGGGGCCACTGATCTGGCCCATGGGGAACCCTTCTCATTACCTGAGGACCCCATCTGTAAAGCTCCTAACTTTAATTTGCTTACAGATGCATCCCAGTATGAAGACCGTACCACCATGGCCAACAAAGTGGTGTGGCCCATTCCATTCCTTGGGTCTGACTTCTGCCCCCAACCCAGGGAAAACTCTGCCCACACGGACAGAAACCAAGAGATGCCACTGACAGCTGTTAGTGTCATGAGCCAGGCCCCACGCCATCCACTGCTAAGTGGAGACCCTGAGGGGGGCCGTTGGATGAGCTTCTCCTCCAGCTGGGGGGCTGGTAGGGAGCTCCCAAGGGGCTCCTGAAGCATCCCAGAATGGGGGGCAGTAGCCCCAGGGGCCTTGCACCCCTTCTCCATTCTACGCCTTTCTGAACTCAGTGAGGCTTCTTTGTCTATACTCTCTGGGGCCACTGATCTGGCCCATGGGGAACCCTTCTCATCACCTGAGGACCCCATCTGTAAAGCTCCTAACATTAATTTGCTTACAGATGCATCCCAGTATGCAGACCGTACCGCCATGGCCAACAAAGTGGTGTGGCCCATTCCATTCCTTGGGTCTGACTTCTGCCCCCAACCCAGAGAAAACTCTGCCCACACGGACAGAAACCAACAGATGGCACTGACAGCTGTCAGTGTCATGAGCCAGGCCCCACGCCATCCACTGCTAAGTGGAGACCCTGAGGGGGGCCGTTGGATGAGCTTCTCCTCCAGCTGGGGGGCTGGTAGGGAGCTCCCAAGGGGCTCCTGAAGCATCCCAGAATGGGGGGCAGTAGCCCCAGGGGCCTTGCACCCCTTCTCCATTCTCACCAGGTCAGGGGTGGGTCCCTGATACTGGTCACTCAGCACAGGGTCTGTACCCTGAGGCTGAACAGAGGACAGGGGTGAGTCCTTCCTCACCGTGCCTCCCCATCTGGGCTCACATACCCTCCTCTGGGGAGTGGTACTGCCAGACATCTGAACTGTTAGTGCACCCTTAGGGGTCAACCCTTTCAGCTCTCCTGACACTAAGGGAAACTCATTCCCCAGAATGCAGTCAATGGGCAGCTGGGGACTAACTATGACCCACCTCTGGGTCACTTCCCCATCCCACTCTAGGGACACCCGGGCCATGGGGCGGAAGAAATCTTCCCCAATGGCTGGAGTCACTCTACACACCTGTCCGGTGTACTGCTCTGGTGACACTAGTCTCTCCACAATCATGGAAAACTAACCCCTGTGTCTCTCAGAGCAGTGACTGGGACCCCATTTACTCCCACCTGGTGGAAGTGACGACTCCCACCCTCAGGGATCACCAGTTTACCCTCTGAGTCCACCTCCCAACTAAAGGAGATGAAGGCATGGTCAATGGCCTGCCCCTGGGGACTACTTTCCCCTAAGGCCACCTGAGCCACCCATGTAGAGGTCCCAATACTGGGTGAGTTCTTTGGACAGACAGAGTCCCCCTTCCTGTGTCCTAGCTGGGAACACTCAAAGCAGCAGGGTTGGGAATGGGATGCTTTGGGCCACTGCCCACCAGAACCACCACCCTGTTCCTCAGATGGGACATGGGACCGCTTTCCTCCCCCCTTATTCTGGGACTCGTCTGGGTCATCTCTAACCTCCCCCTCACTCTGTCGGGGGAAACCGGAACCACCCTTCTTGGGGTCACTCCCAGATACCTTTTTGGACACTCTGGTGCTAGCCCAGAGGTCCGCCTCCTCAGCAAGCTTCCTGGGATCAGTCAGCTTACTGTCTACTAGGTGCTGGCACAACTCTGTAAAACAAATACTGAGCATATGCTCTCTCAGAATCAAATTATATAATCCTGTGTAATCATCTACTTTGCAGCCCCACACCTGTCCATTCAGTGCCTTACTGGAAAAGTCAAAGAAATCTACCCATGTTTGTGTGGATAGTTTGGTGCTGTCCCTGAACCTCTGACGGTATTTCTCAGGGGTCTGCCCAAACTTGGCAAGTAAAATGGCTTTCTGAAGTGGGTATGTGTTTTGATCCGGTTTGTCCAATGTGAGAAGTGAGTCCCTCCCCAAAGGCGGCACATAACCCCACATAGCTGTACCCCATTGCCCTTCAGGCACCTCATAAGCCCTTAGTGCAACTTCATAAGCAGCTAACCATTTATCTATTTCATCTCCCACCACAAAACTGGGCACCACGTTTTTGGGTATACGAACCTTCTTTTCTCCAGCAGGTCCTGTCAGTGCGCTGCCACCATTACTGCTGGATTCAGACTGTCTTGCCTTGATCTCCAGCTCCTTGAGACTCAGTTCATGAGCCAACAATAGTTTATTTTCAGCCAAGGCTCTCTCAGCTGCAGCTTCAGCTCTTTCAGCTTCAATCTGTTTTGCTGCTCTTTCAGCCTCAGCTTGCTTGGCTTCCCTCTCTGCCCTTCTTTACTCCTGTTGAGCCTCAATTTTCAGTCTTGCCATTTGCAATTGGAACTCCCTTTCTTCTTCCCTTTCCTCTGCGGTCAGGCTTTGCACAGAGACACTGCTCCCTGGTCTGGAAGCGGGCACAATTGCAGTGGTAACATCACCCACTGATAGCAACAAATCCTCTGAGGGGCCATTTCCTCATCATCCTCCTCTAAATGGGCTTCTGCCCAGGCCCTCAGTGCCACTTGAAAGTCCTCCTTTTTGGAGGCCCCTTGGGTGGGTACTCTCATCACCCTGCAGAACCCTCTTAGCTGTTTGACAGTATATGTATCCAACAGGGCTAGGTCAAAGTCTCCTACTTGAGACCCAGCCAGAGACATGTTGAGTGAGGATTTAGTTGTTTAAAATTGTGAGGAAAAAACGAATTTGCAAAAAAGAGAAAAAATCAAGTTGACCTTCAACTGTGGGTAGGTAATGAAATACTTAGCTACTGTATGTCACTGCACAAATACAAGTCCTATCCTCACCGCTGATCACCAATGTTAGAAATTGGGTTTTTGGTTGGCAGTCAGGTTACCCCTGTCCAAGCAAGAACCCTCACTCTAGTTAGGGTAAGTCACACACAATCCAAAATTATCCTGTGCCCACCCTTTGGTAGCTTGGCACGAGCAGTCAGGCTTAACTTAGAAGGAAATGTGTAAAGTATTTGTGCAATAAATCATACAATAACACAATATAGCACCACAAAAATACACCACACAGTGTTTAGAAAAATATATTATATTTATCTGGATATTTGCAGGTCAAAACGAATAAAGATGCAATATGAAATTGTAGAGATATCACTGAAAAGTGATATAAAGTGTCTTAAGTCTTTAAAAAGCAAATAGTCTCTTTCAAGCACAAAGTACCTGGTTTAAAGTGGAAAATCTCTGCATAGGGCCGCAGAGGTGGAAAAATAGTGTGTGAGTCGATTTCTCCCCTGCACACACGGACTTGCGTCGTTATTTTTCAGGCGGGGAAGTTGTGTGTCGTTTTCCGGCGCGTGGACAGCCTCCTTCTGTGGTTCGTGGGGTTACCAGATGTCCTGGGGTTTGTGCGTGGAATCCTAGGCTTGTTTTCCGGCTGCGAGTCGTTCCGGTGGGCTGTGCGTGGAATCTTCTCCCTCACGGCAGCCGTCGCATTGATTTCCTTTCTGGAGTCGGGCGGCGTTGTCCAGGCGAGGCCGTGCGTCGAAGTTCCGGCCGCACCGCAGGCGTCGCGTCAATCGGCATCTTTCCGGATCGGCGAGCAGTGAATTTTTACCCGCGGAACAAGCTGTGCGTCTAATTTTTCGGCGCACAAGGCGTCCAAATGAAAAAGAGAAGTCGTTTTGGTCCTGAGACTTCAGGGAACAGGAGGCAAGCCCTATCCAAGCCCTTGGAGAGCACTTCAGCAGCAAGGCAAGCGTCCAGCAAGGCAGCAAGGCAACAGCAAGGCAGCAGTCCTTTGTAGAAAGCAGGCAGGTGAGTCCTTTAGGCAGCCAGGCAGTTCTTCTTGGCAGGATGCAGATTCTGGTTCAGGTTTCTTCTCCAGCAAGTGTCTGATGAGGTAGGGCAGAGGCCCTGTTTTATACCCAAAAGTGCCTTTGAAGGGGGGGAGACTTCAAAGAGTGGCTAAGTATTGCACCAGGTCCCCTTTCAGTTCAATCCTGTCTGCCAGGGTCCCAGTAGGGGCTGTGGCAGTCCTTTGTGTCAGAGCAGGCCCTCCACCCTCCCAGCCCAGGAAGACCCATTCAAAAAGCAGATGTATGCAAGTGAGGCTGAGTACCCTGTGTTTGGGGTGTGTCTGAGTGAATGCACATGGAGCTGTCAACTAAGCCCAGCCAGATGTGGATTGTAAGGCACAGAAAGATTTAAGTGCAAAGAAATGCTCACTTTCTAAAAGTGCCATTTCTACAATAGTAATATTAAATCCACTTTCACCAGTCAGCAGGATTTGGTATTACCATTCTGCCATACTAAATATGACCTTCCTACTCCTTTCAGATCAGCAGCTACCACTTCAATACTGTATGAGGGCAGCCCCAATGTTAGCCTATGAAGGGAGCAGGCCTCACAGTAGTGTAAAAACGCATTTAGGAGTTTTACACTACCAGGACATGTAAACTACACAGGTACATGCCCTGCCCTTCACCCACACAGCACCCTGCTCTAGGGGTTACCTAGGGCACACATTAGAGGTGACTTATATGTGGAGAAAGGGGAGGTTTAGGCTTGGCAAGTACTTTTAAATGCCAAGTCGAGGTGACAGTGAAACTGCACACAGAGGCCTTGCAATGGCAGGCCTGAGACCAGGTTAAGGGGCTACTTAAGTGGGTGGCACAACCAGTGCTGCAGGCCCACTAGTAGCATTTAATCTACAGGCCCTAGGCACATACAATGCACATTACTAGGGACTTATAGGTAAATTAAATAGTCCAATTGGGTATGATCCAATGTTACCATGTATAAAGGGAGAGAGCATATGCACTTTAGCACTGGTTAGCAGTGGTAAAGTGCGCAGAGTCTAGAAACCAGCAAAAAATGAGGTCAGAAAAAGAAAAGGAGGAAGGCAAAAAGTCTGGGGATAACCCTGCAGAAGGGCCATTTCCAACAGCTACATTGTAAGAACCTCTATTAGTCCCCAATAGAGAAGCATATGTGTAAAAAGTCAGAACAAGGAGGGACTCTCTCTGGGATAATGGGGATCAGCTCCATTACCTTTCTTTGACATCCCTCACCGGTTCTTTCTCTGGCATCACTATAACAAGAGAGATATACAATAAAGCTGTAAATATTACTGCCAAGATGCTCTGTGGAGTTGGCATTTCCAGACCCATCATGCACCCCTTCAGAGCTGATAAGATAAGAACATACTTACTAACCCGCATGAGAATTGCATCATTTTATGTATGGCTGGGGCATGGCGTGCTATCTCTAAACACAGGAGATGCTGACTTTAAGATAAAGAATTGAAGAACATTATTATTTTATTTCATTGCATGGGTACAAGCTTACAGTAAATCTTGCTAATCTAGGTTGGAGGAGGAGCAGTTGAAAAGACCCTATACATAGGATATGTTATCATAGTCAGAATCCAGCAGATATCAAGCATGAACTAGACAATAGTTTACTCAAAAGCTGTGGTGTCAATATCCATAAGTTAGAGATGGTGCTTTATATTTGGTGACCTGATTCTACAATTCCTACGATTTACCATATGGAATGTATTAGCCTTGAATGTTTTACATTTGTTGATAGTTTTTAACATGATGAAATTAGTACTGTATTTATTCATGTAGCACAAGAGTGAAATTTGTATATTTTGATATTTCGCTTTTTTTCTCAAACTGGAATAAAACCTTAAGAACAAAATAATTCAGTAAACATCTCATATTAAGCATTTGTCTTTTCTACAGTGATCTTTGGAAACGCCACCTCTGCTTTCATGATTAACTTGGTTGTGTGCCTAATACATAATGCATATTATTCTGATATCACCCTATTCCATTTCTCCACAATTTTCAATTGAAAGTTTGCATGTAATCCAATGAGACTGATGCACTTCTGCCTATCCGTAAATGCAAATATCTTAAGTTAAACACCTGTTTTGTAACTGTACTTCTTATTGGGTACATAAATGCCAGTTAGACAAAATGTATTTCAATACCGTTTTTTAGACTTGGTTTAGTCTGCCTTTAGGGAACATGCATCTCTAGTGTAGTATAAGTATAACCCTGCCGCTGGCACAGCACTGCTCAATTAACTGGCCTCAAAGGCTTGTGGGGCACAGTTAAGTGATCTAGTTGTACCACCATCAGTAGCTATTAGTATAGTTCTGGCAGTGAACTCCACTTTAGGAAAATTCATTGAGGCTATATCCGAACAATCATTTGCCCGACTGGCTTGCATTTTGAGTTCTCACTAACATAGAAATCCTTCTCTAGTGGAAAAAAGAAAACACAATAAATGATTGTTTTATGTGTGCAATGTGTTATTGAGATAAATAATTGAATGTAGTATGAAAGTGCATTTTTCAAATATTAAATATTACCCCATGTACTCCAATGCAAGCACTCCACAGAAGGCGGAGTGATACACCAGTGTGAGAAAAAAGAGAGATTCACCCTTAGAATGGAAGCAAAGTCCACACAATGCATATTTTAAAGTATTTGTTAAAATTGGTCCTGCAGACCATTGTGCTGTCAAGCCAGACCTAAAAATGTTCCTCTGAATTCTACATTATGACAGCTGAAATGACCAATTAAGCCAACTCCAGCCACAAATCACCATCTTCAGATCATCAACAAAATGGCTAACCTAGCTTGCAAGACAAAAGATCTCAACCTTGCACAACAGCTACAGGACTTATGAACTCCCACCCAGATTTGCAAAGAAATCACACAATGCAGCTCAGCAAGTAACGTTGCTGCACTGTGTTGCGTGAATAGGAGAGAGCATAGTAGAGCAACATCTTCTATGTGGCGCTGTTCTACTCTCTCCCTTTGTGGTACACTTTGAGCTGCCATGCGACAATGAAGTCACCATTACACCATAGTGCAAGGGTATTTGTGTTGTATTAAGCATAGTTTTTGTGCAGGAAGGGATTCCTTCCTGTACAAAAACTATGCTTCAAGACATTTCCCTCTTTGTATGTGTGCCGTACAATGCAGTACTCTTGCAAATAGGGAAAATGTGATGAAATTAAAAAAATTCTCCTCTTATGCCTGACTCAGGGACGTGCATGATTTTGATGCAAATTCATGTCTACAATTCTTTGCAAATAGGGATTTGTGTCAAACCTCATGCATGATTGCATGAAAACGAGTATGCAGCACCCATAGTGCCCCTTGACACAAAGCAACACAAGGCAGTGCACTGCGCAGGTTCTCATTACTTTTGGTTATAATCCAACACAAATTGTGATTTGCACTCAACTGTAAATCCCAACCAAAAACTTTTAGTTGGTTTGCGTTAAAAAAGTAATACAAACTTGACACAAATCCTTGGTAAATTTGAGCCTTGCTACTATTCTTCAGAACATTAACAGTCTATGCATTTCTACTTAGACAAATATTCAGAAATTGATCCTTTTCTTTCACTTCCCTGCAGCATTTCCAACTGGTAGAACCCCAGTGGTGTAACAAAGACCCCTGCAGCCCCAGAGGTGAGGAGGGACTGAGCTCTAGGGGGCCCCCGCGGGACAGTACTCTGGCCTCAGAGCTCCTGAATGAGTCAGGAGGGGGTTCCCTCCATGTACTGTGCAGAGGGGCACCCTCAAGTTTCAATACACCACTGTGGAACCCATCCATGTGATTAGCCTCTATAATTCATTTTACTTTTCCTATTTTCCCCATGCCGGTTAGCCTGCCTATTTGTCTGTTTTGAAGAATCTTAACCCCTTGTGGTATGCAAATGAATGGACGAATAACCACACATACTATTGGGAGAACCAGAATTAAGACACACAAGTAATAGGGGTGGATAAGGGAGTCTGTCAAAGAGTACAGTTCAGGCAGGGACGTGGCAACCAATAGCACAGCAGGTGCAGTGCACCGGGGCCCAGAGCCCTCGGGGGCCCATTAAACCTTGATAGTTGCTATATTTCACTATGGCAACAACTATCAAAGGGGCTATTTTCATTGCTTGCACCAGGACCCATGGCATCCTTGCAAAGCTACTGAGTTTCAATTTGTGATATACTGAAGCGCATGATCAGGGCAAGAAGCTCCCTAGTCCGTTGTATCTTCTGTGTGTATCTGGCAGCGCAGCAGTGGACTGAACCAAATCATATGTGAACCAGTGCCGTTTTGTCTTTCTCTGCATGCATTCGGCCTAAGAAGGTATGTTCTAGTGCCCGCTTTGCATTTTTGGTGGGCCTTTGCAGAACAATCGCGCAATTTTGCCTCGCTAGTTGAGGACTTTCTAGCAGATTTCTTTGTGAACATTGGCGGATTCAAACTGAAAAACAATTGGCTATTGTTTTTGGATCAAGGACAGAGTTTTATTTTCAAAACCGGGCCCTGACTCCCTCCCTTGGATGAGAACATCTGGTGCGCAGCCCCTTCCGAATACAGCACATGCACGATCCATTGACCCGTTTTAGCATACCTACTGCAAATACTATTCCGATCGGCATAGATTATCTCGGGGCCTCTTTCTTCGGCGGTGCCTCCGGTACGCAGATTTCTGTTCCGTATTAGGTCCCCCATCTGGAGGCTGCTGGCTCGGATTCTCGACTTGAACCCCCTGTGTGTTTACAATTACTTGTAATGTTCCGTTCCTGAAGAAAAGTTCGCTAACACATGGATAGCATATGAAGGGCAAGCAAAAAGAAATAAATGACGTCTATGATTATGAAGAGAGGGCGGCAGAGCTTGGGGTAAAAACAGCTGATGTGGTGCCAAGATCGTTTGCTGCAGATGTCATAAACCTGAGGCAAGACAGAGCTTCAATAGGGTTTTCTGCTGAGGAGGGCACGAGAAATCAAAGACTTCACAGTGCACGATATGACTGCGATAAGAGAGAGTGAATGAGCCACGCACCGTGCACGACTATATTCACCCCGACGGTGACGAAAGTATTCGATAACTTCCAGATTATTGGCGCCCTCTAATCGTTGTTTGTAATAAAAAGCATCCATTCTTGAAAGAAGTCCTACCCGGGCTTGTGTGTCTCATCCGAAGCCATCTGGAAGCCGGCACTCCATTGTGCTGTAACTCAATGAGCGCGCATAACAACGGCTTGTAAAATCTGGAACCATGCGAACAACGGCGCCTTGTTACAGCCATGTTTAATCTCCACCAAATGGGGCAGCAACGGTCGGAGCGCAATTACACTCTTCAAAACGACTCCATAAATTCACTGGAATAATCATGTGTTGTAGTGGCACATAGCGCAGAGGTACCGGAACCAAGAGCAAAAATATATGGTTTCCGATCACTCCTCGTGATATTGACCTGTATTCCCTTAATAAGGGCGTCATCATGTGCTTATCGGAGGGATGGCCACACAACAGTTTGCCAGCGCTCCTGCCCTACCAAACCCGAGGATCCTTCACCCTTATTTAGCATCAGTGGCTGAGATTAACCCAGAACAATTGTTCAATCATCTTGTTGTTTGTTGCAGTAAATGCTGGAAATGGTGCAGGTATGCAGCAGAGTGGATCCTATGCTTGCTGTGCCACCACACTCAAGCTATTATTGCTGAACAGGCCTAATAGTCAGAAACTGGTCTGGAGTGACTTGTGTTCCCAATTGGCGGTATCTGACTTGGCAGTTCTGGCTGGACTGTGCCTACCAGAGCAGGATGTAGACCAATCTGCATTTGCCGGTCTCAGTCTAAAGTGGGACAGTGGGAGAAAAACAGTGCACCAGAATGCGGATCGAGTGATTGCCAGTGGCTGAGATTAATACCAGCATTTCTTCTACCATTGTGTTGTTTAATTAGAGTCTTGGCTGGTATTCAATAGAAAACCTATGACCCAGTGAGTCATCCAACAATTGGAACGCCCAACATGACATGATGGCTGACTGCTACTTGACAAAAGTCTCTGGTTTGGTGGGAGCTGTTGCTAAAATGATTTCTGCTGACCCCGAGGGGCTTTCTAATTATGGCAACGGACATCTTCCACAGCAGTCAGCCAAAACACAATACATGATACCTGGGCCCATATTTATACTTTTTTAGCGCCGCGTTTGTGCCTTTTTTTGACTCAAAATTTTATTTTGTAAGTTTGTGCCACGTTTGTGTTAAAAAGCGGCACAAATGCAGCACTAAAAAAGTATCAATATGGGCCCTAGTCTGTGGAAAATGTGGATGACATCCACTGTTGGTCTACAGAAATGTTTCTGCTTGTTGTCCACTGCCTATGGAACCAGAACACTGGACAAGACCAACTACAGGGGTATATATGTAAAGCCACAGTCATGTTAAGAAAAAAATGCATTGTGGTTTAAATGTGGTAAGGTGATTTGTTCTATTTTCACTGCTTCCGTGATAGACAGTAAGGCAAAAAAAAAGTTTTTAAGGCACATCACACATTGCAGTTTGCGCACCATGGTTAAATTGAAGGCTGCTGGCGGGGGCGACGCTTCTCCGCCCCAATGGAGGAGCCGCCCCTGAGTGCATTCACTTCCGCAGTGAGTCTAGCAACATTTTCGGTGAATCACCAGGCCACCATCAGGAGATGTCAAAATTTTAATCATCAGCACATAATAATCCCAGCTTCTGTCCCGTCTACCATAGTCAGAAGTGTGATTAGAGACTGCAGTCGTGTTTCATAAAGGAAGTAGGAACTTTAACCCTGTGTTTTGGAACGTCTGTAATTGGCACACACTTCTAAGTTATTTTCAGTTCACAAAGAACTCTACGAGTACTCCTTGAAGTTTTAGGTGACAGAATACCAACAGAACTCATAGCCCTAAATTTGTGTTGATTCGAAAATGTAGCTCATGTATATTTCTGAATGCTAACATGTAAGGCATTGTGCCACTTTTTCTCCACACATAGGAACATGTGATTCCCTGAGATGAGATTCAAGTAACTATTTTTTACAAGTTCAATTACACAAATCATTAGTAGAAATAAAAAAAAGATTAAAAAACACCTGTTAATTAATTGAGAAACGATTATAGTGCTCCTGTGAGTTCAGTTACAGGATATTTGCTTTCTGTTCTAGAAAACAGTGTGATTGTATGTTTTACTTTTTACACAATTGACCGCCATAGTTGTTTTTTGGTTGAACAATAAGTGGCCTTTCTTTGCCCTTCTCCACTTCTGCTTGCAGTGGTGTTTTATGGTGCTGGCTCACTAACTGAAATGCTGGTCACACTTGAGCCCTCCTCAGTTTCCCCAACCACCTTGCTGCTCTAATTCCTGTATCAGCAATTTGCATTTCTTCTGAGGTATTTGTTATTTGTGCTAGACTCCTTGTTCCTTCACCGCTCTGGTGGTCAAACTCTGCCTGGTTGTTAGGAGTTTAGTAGAGGTAGCTGTAGCCAAATCTTCAACAGAACACCCAAATATATGGAAGCCAATGGTCATGTGGGTGTTGGCGTCTATGTGATGTAGAGTCTTGAGTCATTTGTGTGGTTGTTTAACTCTTCAAAGCCTGATTAAATGGCTTCATTACCTTCAGAAATGTTTCTACTTAATTCTGCTATCTGAACACTCAATTCACAGGTAGCCCTGTACTTCCATTGCATTTTCAGCAATAATTGTTCCAGTGCAAGTAACTGAGCAGAAGTAGGGGGGCTTTCCCAGACTTCTCACATTGTGGACCTTACAGTAGCCATTGAATCCCATCTTTCTCTTTCTAAAACAGAAAAAGATGGTGATGTATGTGTTCGTATGGTCTTATTCAGTGGTCCATAGGGCCTCGGAGGCAGTTACTGAGGCAGTGACATTGTTCATCATAAATTAAATGTAGGCACTTGCATAATTTTCATTAGGAAAGTTACATTTACATAGTTCCTAAATTTTGCATTATGGAACATTTACAAAATTTAGCATGCTTTTGGCTATGGGAGACTGACTTTAACAGAAAATACCAGACAGAGATGAATTATCTGCTTAAACCAGTCTCCTGGCACGATCTCGAGTAACAAGGTATGTCTTCACCTAGAAAATTCATACAAGACATTGGGCCCAAAATTATTGTAACCTTGCATTATGACACTGGATTGGACTGATTACCATCTTCTCAGTTTTAGACCGAGTAATCTCTCTGCTGTTTAAACAGCGGATTCTCTCCCCTAAAGCCAGCCAGGCAGTGGAACAGTATTAAAGAATCACAACCAAGGCCTGCTCTGGTCTCAGGCTGGAAAGCTGCAGAGGACCTTTCTCTATCGGCCAAAGACAGATTTAATCAGGGGATCAGAACAGCCATGGACCAGATGGCCCCCTGTAAACCGCCTTGTTTTTCGAGGAGGAAAAAGGCTAACAGCCTATGGTTTACGAATGACCTTAAAACTGGCAAAGGAAATACCGTCAACAAGAATGGAAATGGAGGTTAGACCCTACTCCTATGGAAAAGGCAAGACTTAGAGCTATCCTTAGTTTGTATAAGAATGCTATTAATATTGCCAAAACGTATTAATTATTCATGTAGAATTGAGGAAGCTATTAATACTCCTAGAGAACTTTTCAGAGTAGTTCGCACTCTTACCACCTTTAACAGTCCTACAGTTTTTGAGAATTCTCAAGTTTTTTGCAATAAGGTCCTTTTTTTAAAGTAAAATCTTACATATCCAGGCAGACTTTCCACAACCTGCAGACACATATGATGTATATGAATCCCCGAATAGTTTTATAAAGGATGACAACCTTATATTGACGAATTTTCAACTACTCTGCTCAGAGAAGATAAAAAAGCTTATGACAACCATTAAATCGGGTTCCCCTAGTGACCCTTATCCACCTCATATTCTACAGCTTGTCCCTGATCTAGTTTCTACTGCCCTTGTCCCTACATATCAGGAAGTCCTGACCTCAGCTGTGTTGCCCTCCTCTTGGAAGGAAGCGACGGTGATTCCTTTGAAAAAGAAATTAGATGGTGTATCTAATGATCTTAAGAATCTGCGGCCTATTGCTTTACTGCCTTTTCAATCTATGATCTTCGAAAAACATATTAATGAAGAACTGGCCAAGTTTCTTCAAAACTCAGGTAGTCTAGATCCTACTCAACATGGTTTCAGAAAGAACCATAGTACGGAATCCGCCCTTATTACTACTTCGGATATGATTCGGAAATTAGTTGATGAGGCAGTTGGTACTATTCTAGTGATTTTAGATTTGTCAGCAGCGTTTGACACCATTTCTCCTCAAATCATGACGCTTCGCCTGCATCAGGCAGGCATTAGAGGCACAGCTCTAGACATACTGAAGTCCTTTTTTGAAGACAGATCTATCATAGTATCTTGTGGAGATTTCAAAGCACCTGCATATGAGTTACCATGCAGTGTACCTCAGGGTTCCTTGCTTAGTCCTACCCTGTTTAATTTATTTATGGCCCCTTTGGCCAGCCTGATTCGCTCTTTTGGTTTCTTGAACATTTCCTATGCGGATGACACCCAGTTAATCATTCCTGTACATGGGAATTGGGAAGAAGTTGCTGATCGATTCCATCAATGTATGTCTGAGATCAATAGATGGATGGGCCTGAATTGGCTCAAAATGAACAGGGACAAAACTGAAAATCTTCTCTTTGGTTCTAGTAGAAACTTATGGAGCTCTTGCTGGTGGCTTTCTGTGTGTGGAGACCTACCTGTTCCTGCTGGCTCTACTAAGAATTTGGAGGTCATCTTTGATACTATCTTATCATTTACGCCACAAGTTAATTCTATCCCTAAAACCTGTTTCTGGATTTTGAAAACGTTGAAAAAAATATTTCCCTATTTACAAGAGAAGCATAGAATTATGGTGTCTCTTGCTTTGGTAATATCTAAAATAGATTACTGCAATGCATTATTGCTTAATATTGACAAGCTTTCACTTAGTAAACTTCAACTTATCCAGAATACTGCTGCTCGACTAACACTCAATCTTCCTTTCTCCATTTCGGTCAGTGCTACTGTGAGGCAACTACACTGGTTACCTGTGAAAAAACGTACTCTCTTTAAGTCAATATGTTTAACACATAAAGCTTTACATATCAGCAGTCCTGAACATTTGACGTCAGAGATTCCTTGGTACACCCCTAGCCGTCAGCTTAGATTTGCAGACTCCAATTTAGCCTATGTACCATGGACTCGTAAGGCCAGATGGGGTGATAAGGCATTTTCGGTGGCTGCAGCTAAACACTGGAATATGCTTCCTCGCATGATGAGGAAAGAACATAATTTCTTTGTCTTTAGAAAGAAGCTAAACTCCTGTCTTTTTCCACAGTAGACGTGACCTTGTTCTTATTCTGTTTTGTTTTTTGTGGCTCCCTCACACTTGTTCCTAGTGTTCCGATGCCTCGGCCGGAATGAGCTTTATAAATGTGAAATACATACATACATACATACATACATACATTATTTCCAATAGATTTAACACTATTTCGGGCAAATAATTACAGAGATAGCACACAGATCTAATTCAAATTGAGCAACTGCAAAATTAGAGTTTCATGTTAGTTAGCTGACACATTCAGAGACATCTTTTACCTCCATCTCAAGCTTGTTATCTGAGGAGCACTTACTTTCCAGGCTCCTTTTTTTGCTCATACTACTTTCCAAAATCTTTGGGATTTAATTTAAGTGTTTTGGGGATACTCTTGTTGGCCCCCGTTACCTGCTAACTAGGATGGGAGCACTAAATGTGGGGTATGTGGAGGTTTTCACTTTAAAAAATCATTTGATTGATAATTTGTATGATCGTTTGTATCATTTGTCTAGTTTGTTCTTTCTGCCGTTTTTAATATGAGCATTTCAGAAGATCTCTGATATGTAACTGTTGGCCATCCCTTTTCTGTGGAATCATTTGCTTGTAGTTTTGATTGTTGACAGAATTCCATTGAAAGTATCCATGGGGATAATTAACATCCCATAATACATTCAGGGTGTGTATATTCCTGTAGATAGTCCTAAAGACAATCAGACGCTAGTGCTGTTGCTTTATTACTCTTTCCAAGCTTGACTGTAGTATAGAGGGAATGAGCAGGAAGCCATTTCCATTGTCAAAGGTGAGAACAAATGGCCATGGCCCTGATTACTAATTTGTTGTGTTAAGCAGTTATTCTAAGGTGCACGCCGTAAGCTATTGGCTGTGTGTGCTGCTTGATCTGGTCATATCTGGGACCATTCACTCCCCCAAGTGTGAGTGGCATGTAGGAAATGTGATTGTGGTTAGCTGAATAAATGAGTGACTGCAGTCTGCCTGCCTCGTTGTTGATGCAGCTGTCAATGATGCTGGTGTTCACTGTGTCCTTAATTTGTATAAGTTTCAACAGTAAGATAAGTCAGACTGTCCATACATTGGCAAGTAACATATTTAACTGTAGAGTTATAGCTTTTTACTTAAGTATTCAACTTATAGTGAAAAAAATGACTAGGCTCCTATAAGATATAACCTGGAGAAGCTGGGTCATCCATACATTGGTGGCAGAAAGTGAAAAATACATAGGAAAAAGCTGAGCATGGGGGCCTTCTGTTCAAGTTACTTTACTCAACCTCAACCCGTCAGTACTTTTGTATCCTTCATGCACAGATGTCACACAGTTCATCTCATACTTTATTTACCCAAAGATCAGATTTGTCAAATCACTTATCAAAGTGTCACATTTCATTTCAACCTGGGCCAATAACATTGATGCAATCCTTGCTAAAACATGTTATCAGTAACTATATTTTTGGAAGAACAGGAACACTTTTACCTTTATCGTAGTCCTTTATTTACAAGATACAAGTAAGTAAGCAACCCAGGCAAGCACTCTCAATCACCCCCACTCTCGTAACCACCTTTTCAGAACCACACAAACTCCTATTTCCTGGTTTCATCTCAACACGCTAACTTAAATACACACATTCCATCTGATCACTCCAACATTCATGCATTCCACTCACTACCCATTTAAGAATAGCACACATTTCCCTCATTAACACAACATATAAACTAGGCCTTGGAGACTTACACAGGAGCAATCAAAGTAATTTTGGTAATTCTATGCTTTAGTCTTTCACACGGAATTACCAACTATAACGCTATTACTCTGGCGTAATTGAAAATAATTTGAGGGGAAAGAAATCCTACCATGAAAACACATTAAGTGATTGCAAGCAGTTCCCTGTGCTGATATTTATGTTCTGTTGCATTTAGTGCTATTTCCGTTTTAGACACAAGAGTGAATCTTGCTTTAGGAAACCAGCACTAATTGCCAGAACTAAGCTGGGAAAAAATACAACCACATGTGTAAATTTAACAAGCATGAGTGGCACCACATGCTGCTATTCATGTTCTGTTGCATTTAGCACTCTTCATAGGGTGAACTGCACCCTCACTTCCATTTTGGATGTGAGGGGACATTTTTGCACTAAGAAAATAGCGTTAAAAGCAGAATTATTCTTCTCACATAATTCTGAGTAACTTCGCAGAATTCTTTGACAATTCCACATGATTACGCTAAATGGAATCACACAAGTCACTGCCACCCCAATACAAAACAACAGTATATAAAGCAACTCACTAACAGAACATATAAACTTTGTACCTCATTGGCGTTCCACCCCTTCTCCTCACATAATGCTGTAACACTTAATCATTTCTTCGATAAACATCCTATACAATATCTGCATGCTCCACACCATTATTCACTCGCTCTATGCTACCACACACAAACACAGTTCCTTGTCCCCAATGTCTAGGAACATATTTCCTTGACCTTCACACCATTACCTTTAATATCTTTGACCCCTTTAGACACATAGGCCCTCATTCTGACCTTGGCGGGCGGCGGAGGCCGCCCGCCAAAGTCCCGCCGTCAGGTTACCGTTCCGCGGTCGAAAGACCGCGGCGGTAATTCTGACTTTCCCGCTGGGCTGGCGGGCGGTCTCCTTCAGACCGCCAGCCAGCCCAGCGGGAAAGAGGCTTCCACGATGAAGCCGGCTCGGAATCGAGCCGGCGGAGTGGAAGCTGTGCGACGGGTGCAGTTGCACCCGTCGCGTATTTCACTGTCTGCGCAGCAGACAGTGAAATACATGTAGGGGCCCTCTTACGGGGGCCCCTGCAATGCCCATGCCAGTGGCATGGGCACTGCAGGGGCCCCCAGGGGCCCCGCGACCCCCCCTACCGCCATCCGGATCTCGGCGGTCCGACCGCCGGGATCTGGATGGCGGTAGGGGGGGTCGGAATCCCCGCGGCGGTGCAGCAAGCTGCGCCGCCGCGGAGGATTCAATGGGGCCGCGGTACACTGGCGGGACCCCGCCAGTGGTGCCGGTCCGACCGCGGCTTTACCGCCGCGGTCGGAATCCCCATTGGAGCACCGCCGGCCTGTCGGCGGTGCTCCCGCGGTCCTCCGCCCTGGCGGTCAAAGACCGGCAGGGTCAGAATGACCACCATATACTCTACCCAAATTCCAAACATGACCATCTTGAGCTCTCCCTACCATTTTCTTCTCCTCATCTTAGGATCTGACCATGATGCACTACTTTTGCGTACATGCCAGGATTTTTAACCCTCACCCAATCACCAACCTGAATGTTAGACCTGACAGCCTTTGTGTGGTCTTCTTCCAAAGCTTTGCCTGTTTGCCTCAAACTATTTGTGGATTTCCTTTTGTTGGCCTTGGGAACCTGAGGACAGCTAACCAGTGCTAAAGTGCATATGCCCTCTCACCTGAACATGGTCTGATTAGTACATTCACAATTGGCATATTGAAGTTACTTATAAGTCTCTATAAGAGTGCACTGCACATGCCCAGGGGCTGTAAATTAAATGCTACTAGTGGTTCTGCAGCACTGCTTGTGCCACTCACACATGTTCCAGGCCTGCCATTGCAGAGCCTGTATGTGCAGTTACACTGTCATGTTAACTTTACATTTAATATCTCTTTCCAAGCATGAAACTCCCCTTTTATTACATATAAGTAACCCCTGAAGGTAAGTCCCTAGGTAGCCCATAGGCAGGGCGCTATGTTATTAAAAGGCAGGACATATATATTTACATTTTACATGTCCTGGTAGTGAAAAAGTCACAAATTCGGTTTTCACTACTGTGTGGCCTAGGCCTCTCGTAGATTAACATTGAGGTTTCCTTATTACATTTAATATGCTGTAATTCCTAATTGGGAAGGAGATGATATGACATGTTTAATACTTATGGAATTGTAATATTAAATCCTCTTTAATGGTAAAGTTTGATTTATTGTGATAACTTTGAAAAAGCCACTTTTTAGAAAGTTGGCTACCAAACACTACAGTTACATTTCTCATTCAGCATTATAGTGAGTTCCCCCTTCTGTAGCTTATACTATTCCAAACTTTTTCTGTCCGCTGTTTTACTTTCTGGCAAGATGGTGGCAAAGTCTTTAATCTGGGAAGGTATTACTGAACTATGTACACCAAATCCCATTTTTGGTAGTGCCCAGGAGGGATCGTTAAAGTTCCTTTGCTGACTGATTTATAATCCATGTCTGGTGGGTTGGAACTCTATGACCAATAGTTGTTGCGGTTTATTGATACAATACTAGCAGTTACTTCTTTGGTGTGCCAAAACATTAGTCCAACAGAGTTTTTTAAGTCAAATCCTACCATAGGCTCTATGGAGGAAACAAACGTTTTGTTTGGTTTGCAAGGTCTTGTTCAGTTTGCCACTGACCTTTGGCTTCTTTTTCTGTTCCAGCTCCGGGATCAGTGCACGCACCACGATGAGTGGATGCTGATTCAATGAAGGGGGGGTATGCCAGAAACTTCAGCCTTGGGATGAAGATGTATGTAAGTGCGTGCGTGCAAGGAGAGACTTTGAAAACAAAGAGAGTCAAGCACTGTAAGGGTGTTGGGCCTGGCTTACATGGCCTACCAGCCATGATGGCTGCCGTTATCATATGATTGAGCTAAATCTCACCTGAAATATTGTGAGATTTCACCTGAGCACATGTCCAGAGACATGTAGATGACTACTGGCTAGGTGACTCAGACCACGAGTCAAGAATAAGAGTTACCCAAGCACCAAGGGGCTTATTTTTTTGCATCTACCCCAGGTTTGGACTCACAGAGGCCAAGTAGAACCATATAGGAAGTGCTCTGAAGGAGTTAAGGGTAAGAAGGAGATCGGGCACCCCAGGAGTAGCAAGGATTCATTTGCAAACCACTCAGGATGTAACTCCCAACAACATGATACCCAAGTGCCCAAATACGAAATTGCCAATAAAGTGATGGTCAGCTTAACACAATGACAGAACTTACATGAGGTGTACATTAAATATGTCAAAGTGACACATGACTTCAGTGCTACTCTGCTCACTGTTCATCGACAATAGACCTGAAGGAGCTGTGAGAGCTCTTGTCTTCATCAATAGAATGATTTTTTTCCTGAGCTCTACACCAATTAAGCCTCATCTGCTCTGAACGTTGGATCATACACACCTCTCCTCATGCTCAGCCACTTACAATGGCTACATAGTTTCATACTCGGCTGCTTACCAAATTTGCAGTTCTCCTTCGATCAGCCTCTCATTGCCAATCTCTTCTTGTCAACAATGGTACACTCCACACCTGCAGCACTCTGCAATGAGTTCTGACCTCTGGAAGTCATACTTGTTGAAAGTGAATAGAAAATGCTGTCTGTTTGCTCACTGTGTTTACCTGCTCATCAGCACTGTTGTGAAGGGCTGAACACTTTTTATCTTTACCGTGGTCATTAGGTTTCAAGATAAAGATAAAAAAGCAACCCAGTGCAGCTCTCCCACTCACCTCCACTACAGCTACTACCCTTTCAAAACTGAGCAAACTCCTAAATTCTGCCACCACTCTAACGTATATATCTACGTCCCATCTGAACACCCCAGCATTCATGCATTCCATCCATCACCCATATAAGATGACCCTCCATCATCCCATCTAAGACTACCAAATACCTGCACCTTCTGGAAAACTTTCAGACTCATAGGAATGGCCCTTCTTTTGTCCATTGCTTAATTCCCACAAATTGGCAGTCAAATTGAAACAGTCAGAGTCCCACTACTGTGCTTCATTGCCTGTAAATAACTTTAATTACAAGCAACACACAACACAACTATTTTATGACCTGCCCAGATCGCAATGTATACGACAGAACCCTCCTGAGGGTGACAGATATGCCACATTCAGGGATATCCAGTTCAACAATTCTTCCTGGATCTTTCTTCTCAGTATCCATTGTTCTTTAGTGGGTCTCCTACATAGTTATTGTGGCTGCATCTAGAAAAGGTGACGAGAAATGCAATATTGGTGTTTTCTTTCACCTTCTGGGTCATTCCTCAGGGCCGTGCCCCTCAAAGGTCTCCAGATACCATAAATTAACCCATAATCTAGGTCATACTGAGCCTCACAATCTAGAGTGTTTGCCACTAGGAACAAAACTCATATGTGTCCACACACTTCATGATGCACAAAGGTAGGGCTTCACAATAACCACCCAACCAACTTTTCGAACCACAACTGATGTACCAATAGTGACAGTGTAAAATTCCCATTAATGGAGGTTCACAAAAACGTCTGCCTCATTTAAAATTTAGGAATAAGGAGTCTTTTGTGACCCCCTGCGAATGGCTGCAAATGCAGACTTGCAAAGGATACAAGACCATCATTCCAGCATTTGTATTTACTGAATTCTGACTCTCCTAAAACCAGCCTCTATCCCTCAAAGTGACAGGGGTAGATTTCAGAAATGAGAATTGGCATTCAATGAATGGCATTGGGGAGAACATTCAGCAGTTCTCTGGACTGCTGATGGCTCTGAACATGACACCAGCCACAATTCACAAGGTCAAAGTTGTCCCACGTAGGCAGATTCCATTCAGCAAATGCCAACTCACTCCACTTTGGAACGTAGCAATAGGTCAATGGTTTGCAATTGCAATACCAAAGCATTGCTAAACTGCATAGAGAACTTCAAAGGAGAGTGGCACATGTATAACGTGCCTCCTTTCCTGTGTAAGTCACGATGGGTTTCAATGCGTACAAGTTGAAAAAAATCTATTCTAACTCACAATTTGTCTTGTGTATATTGTGGCTTGTTTTTCTGGGGCTCCAAAGCCTTTGATATTATGATTCAAAGATTTTATTATAGCAAAAATTATTTCTACCTCATGAAAACAAGATAAACAGAGATGAGCTACATGAATCATGTTGTGTATCTTCAGCAACAGGGGTTACATAAGGCTTTCTAAAGTTTGACTTTGCCCAATGTTTGTGCCACTTGAGCTCCTGATGATGTTCTTCAATTGCTTGATTAGTCTCAGTGGGAAAATGAGGTCTGACAAGTCCTGTGGATGTTAACCACATTTCATATTAAATAGGTATTGTCAAGGGAATTGTGTACTGCACTGTTCTATTTGAACTCCAACAGCTGTCAATGACTGGATGCTGTGAAGGTCTTTCTAATATCCTTCTTAATTGCTTGAGGGAAGGGCAACTCCACCCAGTAGCTATGGCACCCCTCGGAACTTAATACACACAGGAAAAGTTGACAAGTAACTCCATAAGAGAGACCCATTTTGTATGGAAAAGCCACAAAATTTAGAAAAACGTTTTGACAATATTGATAGTTATTGGCTTCTGATGATGAATAATGTAGGCATTGATGAGTAAGGCACCAACGCCACGCAGTGTTAGGGTTGAGAAACAGCCTAATATATAGCCTGCCAGGTGAATGGAAATCCAATAAAGGATACTGCTGCAGAATAAGGGAGCAGCATCCATCAAAAATGAATCAAAGATGTGATGAAAAAATTGACAATAGAAGCAATGTGATGCATCTTTCCTTGCCCAACCCTTCATTATATATGGTCTAGTCAGGAAATATGTCCAAGGGACAAATACGCATGATACCATTGTAAATTTGGAAACTCTGATCATAAACACTGGAGAAACAACCATCTAAAAAGAAAAAGATTTATAGTTAGCAACGCCCACTTCTTCAGGAGAATGACATTTCAATGAAAGTACAGGCATATGAAGAAAAAATGCATGCTTGACTTTCTTCTTTTACTCTATGTTCCCAAGGTTCACAAACCAATTTTTTATCCCGACGCCCCTCTCTGCATGTGATACCTTTCAGGCTGCTGTGGTTGTGGGAACACAAAGACTGACTGAGCGGAGCAGAAGCAATCTCCTTACTGTGCGAAGAGCATGCACACCAGAGATTTGTTTTGCTAATTTCAGTAGATGTGAGGATCAATAGCCACTTCTTTGCTGCTTCAACACAGCCTTGTTCTTAGGTCTTCTGTACACTCTATGATTGGAAATTTATTTGGTGCAAACAATAGACTAGTTCAATATGAACTGAGAAATCCACCTTTTGTCTGTGGTTACCCCAGATTTTTTGCCTTTTCCTGGACCATATTTTTGCTGCACTTAGATCTCTGTGCAGTGTTACCCCTGCTAAACAGGAGTAAAGCTCCTAACACTTTAAAAATGGTTAAAACGTCTTAGCCCTGATTGGCATATTTAAATTGCCTATAAGTCCCTAGTATATGGTGTAGAAAATGCACCTAGGGCCCAAAAGTTGAGTGTCAAGTGGGCTGTAGAATCTATTGTGCCTTCCACAAAATGGGCTTATAAAACATTGCTTCTGGACTACCTACTGCAGCAGCCTAAACCTGTTCTGTCAGACCTGTCAAGATAACCCTTTTTTTCACCTCTAAGTACACCATGTTGCCTAAAAGGTAGTATGCCTGATATTTAGAAGAGAAGCATGCATAAAATAAAAGTTGGCATGTTCCCCCAGTGACTATCATTGAAAAGCTATTTTCACAGGCATGGCTGGATCCTAGAAAGTATCAGAGTATAGATTGTACATTTTAATCAGTATCATTTAACAGAAAATAGCTAAAATATTTATTTAGGGACTATTATTCATATTTATTAAAAGTCCAATTCATTGGTGAGGTTGGAGTTTTAATAAATATTTAGGAAAAGTAATGTAGCTTTCCCTACCTGAAGCTCCTGGAGGCTAATTTGCATTAGTCTGGTCGCCCCTGTCCAGGAAATGCTTGACGCAGAACAATGTCTTAGACATGGAGACAGGAAGGACTGAGAGTGGAGTATTCGATGCCTAGCAGACGAGGAAGTATAGTTAAGGTGGACCCAGGATCTTCTTTAATGTGAAAAGGGCATATGTGACGCCTGCCAATTCATACCATAGTGTAAGAAGAGACCAGAAAAAGGGAGAGGCAAAGGCTTTCCTCGAGGACCACATTAGCCAGGCTGCCTTCAAATCCAGAGGGAGAGACCCTAACCCAGAACTTGTTTGCAGTGCACACAGAGGAGGAGACTGTTTATTTCCCTGACCATGCCTCTGGGTAGACATAAGAGCTCTGAACAACAGAAAGGGTTTCCCCCATCTTGAATTTTAGTAGTGAGGTGCACTGTGGGAGTGGTGGCTCCAGGGCAAACAGGAAGGACTGAAAAAATGGGCAGGTTTACCCCTGGGAACCTTTTCCCATTTGTTAGGGAGTGTTCAAGAGTCACCCCACCCAGTGGCTAGTGCCAGCCATAAATGTGGCTTCTCAGGGATCCCTCCACAGAATGCAGAATGCAGCACACACAGAAGTGACAAGGCGTCATTTTGAAATGATTGTTTATGTGCAGGAAAGGACACCTTCCCACACATAAACAATTATGTCTGGCGTTTTGCTCTTTCTATGCGTGCTGCAGAATGCAGCACACATAGAAAAAGCAAAAAACGAGGAGGAATAAAAGTATTCCTCCTTGTTGCGCCTTGCTAATGCCACCCCTGGGGTGGTGTTAGATTTTGGCTCTGCCTCAGGTTTACGGAAACTCATAAATCTGAGGCAGCGTCAAAATGCAATTGGTGTTGCTGTGGGCACGCCCCTTCAACGCAAAAGACTGTATGTAAAGGGGCTGAATTTACAAGGTTCTGTTAAGCCACAAAAAGTGGCTTAACGCACCTTGTAAATACAGCGCAGGTCATTGCGCCACCGGAGCGTCACAAAAAGTGACGCTCAGTGGCGCTAGGTACTCATTAATATGCACCATAGTGAGAGAAAAAAGAAAGCTCCCTATGCTAAAATGAGACTTCTCATACATTCTCATACATAGTTGTGCTGAAAGTTCAACTACTAAGATATTGCTCCAGTTTTACTTAACCTTAGAGCGAATACAGTCTAGATCTATTGTTATATGGTTTGTATCACAACCTTCCACAAGGCCAGTTTCTTACCTTAATGTGTGGCTGGGAAAAACAATACTGAAACCCACATATGTGCGGTCACTCAGTCAACCACGTGATCTGAAGGCCAGCAATTATTTATAAATAAGACACTCTCAATGATGGTTACCTTGTGCTGTTTTTATGCCAGTGTGACATTTATTGTTAATTATTTCTTAAGAAATATTAACAATGTTTTTTTCGGAATATTGTGCTTTTTGGTAAGTTGTATGTCAGTATGTTTACATTATATATTAGTTATTGCTAATTGATTGATATGTTGAATATTTGACATTATTTAGTTGTTATTTTTTAAGTTACATATTTAATATTTTTTCAGTTATGTAATTCATTGTATCTGTTCTGAGTGTTTTCTAAGGAATTGGATGGGGTAGTGTTTTAGCTAAAATATATATAAACTTTTAGTTATTGGTTAGTGTATTGATTTTTTAAATTGCTTAATAGGGAATACTTTTGTGATGTTTTACTTTCGTGTAATCTTTACAATTATTTGTTTATTTATATCATCGAGATGTGGGATTTATTGGGGAACTGTGTGAGGAGCTTTTTCAAATTCAAATAAGAATTAATTGACATTGATATTAAATGGTGAATGATTGAGTTAGCTTTAGCTTTGGAAGGGTAACCGCATAGCCGCTTTTAGGTTAGTTGACTTTGCAATTTATACTATTTTATGGTGAGAACACTCAGTGCTAATTTTAGTCTTATATTTTGAGTCTGTCATTGGAAATGCATTATTCCGCTTTGATTGCTTTTGCAGCCCATTCTTATGCCATGAAAATCTAAAGGACCTTTATTGAGCTTAGGATATTTATTTTGCGCCTTGAGACCCCACGGGTGATAAGCCGCGCTAAGGAAGTATTGATTGATTGATGATTGATTTATTCACCTAGGTAAGTGTTAATGGTTTTTACTCACTCTCTTGTGAGGTCATTTTCTAGGGACATTATTGATTGGTTTATTCCATTTTTTAGAGAGCAATTAAGGTGAGCAACCTTGCTGTCTTCCCACCCTCCATAGGACTCCTTCCACAGAAAGGCACTTTCATACAACTTAATCTTAATGTGCTTGCCGTATGAAACACACACAGTTCTTAGGAAACACATCAGCCATAGCTTCTCTAATCACTCCCTGTCATTTTTCACAGGTTGCCCCTCTACCACATCCTGATGAAGACCCTTTGAGATGGTTTCAAGTAACCACAACTATCTGGGTCTAAACATCAACAATACTAATCAGTAGCGGTTCCTCCATTTGGGCAGAGGAGCGTCACCTCCCCCAACCCCCGCCAGCAGCAGAGTCTGCAAACCTTTCACAACAAAGGGACAATAAACTGTGTTTATTGTCCCTTCCTTGTGAAAGGGATGTGGCCATGGGGGTGACGAGCAGTGAGGGGAGTGCACTGTGAGAATGAGCATGTGCCACACATCTCCACCCCCAGGCCCTGACTCCCCTCCCAGAAGACAGCATTTTATGATACAAATTTTCTGATCTTGACCTCCAAGGAATCCACATTTTGGGCATGAGTCCAACTGTATCCCACGGTTACTCACCCAGCACTCCCAGATTTTATCAAATTTCTTACAACAACCCCTAGCAATGTAGATGGAATGTTCAAGATCCAAGCAGCGATCCAGCTCCTTCTTTCACCCCTCCAACAAAGAAGCCAGAGCTCTCTTCGAAACCCTCACTATGTCACATTTGGCAACTGCGAGCCTTAACCACACAAGCGCTCAACCATATTTACTACTGTCCACGTCATCTGAGATTGCAGTAAGGTGCACATAGGAAAGCGCAGCAGGAAAAAGCCCAGCACGTCTGTTAAACAATCAAATAACCTATTTGTTGGACCTGGCTTTTTGACAGGGACATCCCCAAACTTTTTGCCTCCTTCCTCCTATTTTTTCTGACCTGTTGTTGGCTTTTGACCTCTGGGCACTTTACCACTGCTAACCAGTGCTGAAGTGCATATGCTCTCTGTGTAAATTGTACTACTGATTGGTTTATCCATGATTGACTATTTAATTTACTTGTAAGTCCCTGGTAGAGTGCACTACATGTGCCTAGGGCAGGTAGATTAAATGCTACTAGTGGGGCTGCAGCACTGGTTGTGCCACCCACCTCAGTAGCCCCTTAACCTTGTCTCAGGCCTGCCATTGCAAGGCCTGTGTGTGCAGTTTCACTGCCACTTCGACTTGGCATTTAAAGGTATTTGCCAAGCCAAGAACTCCCCTTTTTCTACATATAAGTCATCCCTAATGTGTGCCCTAGGTAACCCCTAGAGCAGGGTGCTATGTAGGTAAAAGGCAGGACATGTACCTGTGTAGTTATATGTCCTGGTAGTGTAAAACTCCTAAATTCGTTTTTACACTACTGTGAGGCCTGCTCCCTTCATAGGCTAACATTGGGGCTGCCCTCATACACTGTTGAAGGGGCAGCTGATGATCTGAAAGGAGCAGGAAGGTCATATTTAGTATGGCCAGAATGGTAATATAAAGTCCTGCTGACTGGTGAAGTCGGATTTAATATTACTATTCTAGGAATGCCACTTTTAGAAAGTGAGCATTTCTTTGCACTAAAATCTTGTTGTGCCCTTCAATCCACGTCTGGCTAGGCTTAGTTGACAGCTCCTTGTGCATTCAGTCAGACACACCCCAAACACAGGGTGCTCAGCCTCACTTGCATACATCTGCATTTTGAATGGGTCTTCCTGGGCTAGGAGGGTGGAGGGCCTACCCTCACACAAAGGACTGCCACACCCCCTACTGGGACTCTGGCAGACAGGATTGAACTGAAAGGGGGCTTGGTGCATTTCTTAGACACTCTTTGAAGTCACCCCCACTTCAAAGGCACAACTTAGTATAAAACAGGGCCTCTGCCCTACCTCATAAGACACTTGCTGGAGAAGAAACTTGAACCAGAAACTACATCCTGCCAAGAAGAACTGCCTGGCTGCTCAAAGGACTCACCTGTCTGCTTTTCTACAAAGGACTACTGCCTTGCTGTTGGCCTGCTGCCTTGCTGAACTCTTGCCTGGCTGTAAAAGTGCTCTCCAAGGGCTTGGATAGAGCTTGCCTCCTGTTCCCTGAAGTCTCAGGACCAAAAAGACTTCTCTCTTCCTCTTGGACGCTCCGTGCGCTGAACGTTTCAACGCACAGCTTGTTCCGCGGCAAGAAAAACGCCGCACACCGACGCTGATCAACGCGACGTCTTCGGGACGACCGAAACTTTGACGCACGGCCTCGCAAGGACAACGGCGCCCGACTTTCCAGGAGAAATCGACGCGACGCCTGGCGTGAGATCAAAACTTTGACGCACGGCCTCGCAAGGACAACGCCGCCCGACTCAGCCGGAGAAATCGACGCAACGCCTGCCGTGAGATCGAAACTTCGACGCGCAGCCCCGCAGAACGACGCGCAGCCGGAAAACAAGCTGGAAAATCCACGCACAGACCCGGGACATTTGGTACTCCCCGCAAACCACAGTAAGAGACTGTCCGCGCGCCGGAAGACGACGCCCGACTCCCCGCGTGGAAAATAACGACGCAAGTCCGTGTGTGCTGAGGAGAAATCGACGCACAAACACCAGTTTTCCACGCACCTCTTCTCCTGTGGCCCTCTGAGGAGATTTTCCACCAGAAACCAGGTACTTTGTGTTTGAAAGAGACTTTGTTTACTTTCTAAAGACTTAAGACACTCTCTATCACTTTTCAGTGATATCTTTACAAATTCGTATTGCAACTTTGATCGTTTTGACCTGAAGATACCCAGATAAATATTATATATTTTTCTAAACACTGTGTGGTGTATTTTTGTGGTGTTATGCTATGGTGTTGTATGATTTGTTGCACAAATGCTTTTCACATTGCCTTCTAAGTTAAGCCTGACTGCTCGTGCCAAGCTACCGGAGGGTGAGCACAGGCTGATTTTGGATTGTGTGTGACTTACCCTGACTAGAGTGAGGGTTCTTGCTTGGACAGAGGGCAACCTGACTGCCAACCAAAAACCCCATTTCTAACACTATTCTAGAAGAAGGTGAGAACAGCACAACTCCAGAAAGTATGCATAAAATCTCCTGCCACAATCTGACATTGCAAACAATTGGCAGATGTAATTTGGACTCTTCTCCACAACCTCCCCCTAATGTATTAGATCCTATGTAAATAGTGCAGCTGAATGGGGTGGTACTGGGAGGCAATGGATGTCGCATGGAGAGAAGCCTGTGCCTCTCTCCAGTCCTTGTCCTTCCAGGGGCCCAGGTCATGAACCTACATCTCGCTGAGGGCCAGAAAGGTGAACGGTGCATTGACTACCACTTAGCAGTAAATGAGTGAAATCTTGTGTTGGGGAAAGTTAGTCAAAAAGAATTTGCCCTCGAAGGACGTCTCCAAACTGGGAGATACCTATTGAATATCAGCATGAGAACCCTTGCACCGTGACCACCTGGCATAAGACTGTACCGTCCCACAGCAGTGATCCTCCCCCCCACCCCATAGATTCTCCCGTACAGAAGCAGGGGGATGGCCACCATCATAAAGATGTCTAACCCACTGAGAAGGGAAAGAGGCAATGCTTCCCAATACGCCAGGTCACCTTTAAGTCTGTCCATCTGCGGTTGTAGGTTTAGAGGCTTGGCCCAGGCCTCATCAGCAGTGACATGGACCCCCAAACAACGGAACCCTGAGGGAAGATCTGGAGCCCTGCTGCCCGGGACAGCTCCTCCATGCCACCACTCCCTAGATCTGTTCCCTCTAATCATTTATGCCTGTGTACAGCAGCAATATGCTTGTCTGCACTCTTTTCTCGACTTTGTGTGCAATCAAAGGTAATGATGAGCAAATGAATGAGGTCAGAGGGTGGCTCAAAAGCCTTTGCTTTGGTTCTATCCGAATAGTTAATAACAAGGTGGCCATTTTGGATAGGACAAATTACATCAGAGAGATGGACTGACCATATTGGTGTTCAGGTCACAGCAAAGAAATTAATGTATGCTGGAGCATAGTTGTGCAGGTGAACCATCATGTGGTAAGGCAATCATGGCCCCCAAACATAAGGGCAATGAAATGAGTGAAAGATACCATGCTGGTGACAAAGCTGCCTGTATCGGCTGCCAGTCCCAGGACCTCCTGCCTCCTCTACTGCCTGTGTGAGAACCTTAGCATGGTGGGTGGAATACATGATTTGAAGGTCTGGCTTGCACCCGAAGCGTTTTGTTGGTAGAGAACAACAAAGAAGTGAGCTGAGCTATGGGATTGGTTTGAGCCTAAAGCAAAAGTATGAACCAAACCATCAAAAGATTTAGAATATGATATAGTCTAAAATCTACGTGTCTCAATTTAACACATTAGAAGATATCACAGTATTGAAAAGACATTTATTGAAAGTAGTCATTTTTAAACATGAATTTAGCAATAGAAGAATACTTCTGTGCCCTGACAGTGTAGGCATATGTCAACCATGAAAGATTTCAGTTTGCCATCTCCATCATAAACATGACCAACTTTACAGTATTGCTAAATGTTGAGCAATACTATTCCCTATTAAACTATGTGTGCTTGGCCTTTTTGTGTAGTGCACATCCTGAGTTTATGGTTAGGTAATTTAATTTATATTGGTCGCACAAGGAAAATAAGGCACTGTGAAGTACAGTGATTTGCCCAGGAGCACACAATTTGGTAAAGTAAGGAAACTGACATTTGAGCACAGGTTTCCTAGTAACACATTGTACAATTCAGGCTGTGGATGAATGTCCCCACCAGTTAATAACAGAAATGCTTTGTATTCAGCTTTGTCAAGAGCTAAAGTAAATATTTCATGTTAAAACACATCACGTTAAATCAAGCTGACACCATATATATAAGAAAAGCACTGGTAAGTAAAAAGGAAGGCATGGCACTATGTTTGCATTCATATGCCATATCCCAGGCTTATACTGACAACATAGCTTTTCAAACACATTGTTATGAAATCAATGGACTAATGCCCAGTGCAGAGGAAGTTGTGGGGTCATTTGCATTTATCAGTGTTTGTGGAAAGGTGAAGCGCTGTAATGAAGGATATCTGAGCCTTAACACTATCAGCATGTGCAGTGTGTCTTTTAAGTAGCCAGCATTTGTTTACAAGGGAATCTGGGATAGAAGCAGCAACAGTAACATATTACTACTGGCAACTCTTTAACAATATGTTAATCTTTGGCAGTGCTGATAAGAAGAATTAAGAGTAGCAGTGCACTGACCTAAAAGCTTTTTATGAGGCACGTCATGAAGGCCTTTGTCTGATGAGTCCAATGGGCTATTCACATTGCAGTTAGGTTCAGTACTGGTGTGTTTTCAGTGAGCATTGTGTGCACGCTATAAAGCTTTCTATGCTCAGCAGGAAGGCAGCACCCGGGCGGGTGCCCAAACAGGTATGTTACAGGGAACACACCTCAATGGATAAAACAAAGACTTACCAGGGTGGACCTGGACCTCCAAAAACTTCACAAAAATGTCCAGTATCTTAAGTGCCTGTGGCCCGTGACATGTAGATTAGTCAGAAAGATGAGCGCGTCATCGGCATACAACTCAATCCTCTCCTCCAACTCAGGACCCCAATTAAAGCCCTGCAACTGTGCATTGATATGACCCAACTCACTGAAGGCTTTATAGCTAAGGCAAACATGATTCGAGATAGGGTGGCACTCCTGATGCGTTGCACACCCACCCAGAAAGAGGTTGGAAGTAATCCCACCCACTCGGACGTGAGCAAACAGCTCCCTATTAAGAAGCTTCACATAGCTAATCAATCGAGGCCCGGAATTCATCTTGGAGAAAAGGGAAAACAAAAATGGACAAGCAACTGAATAGAAAGCTTTGCAGAAACCCAGCTACAGAAGCACATTTTTGATATGGTGACACTGGGAAAGAGCAATAGCATTACACGCTCACCGAACATTGTGCCTCGTGGTGGGGCCCAAGCTGAGCACGCCTCCTCTTTCATAGTGTGCAAGGCTGTCTTAGTGTGCAGCAAATGCCGGATCAAGGAAAGCCAAAAATCTGGTTTGAACTCGAGAACCCTTGCTTCTAACTCTTCCACCTCTGTGTCTTCACAGTCGCGGTGTGCCGCAGGATAACTGTCAATAAAGTCCCACATCATGGCCTTCCACGCTTCTCATAGATTTCAAGGGGAGGCAACCGAGCCCGCACTAGGGTGAGGTACTCACATGTGGCATCATACTGGGCCAACCAAAACTGCACATCGACCAGGGTGAAATTACCCAGCCACCATTGAGGTGGGCTCCTCCTCTCTCCTATCGCCATACGTAGCCTAACAGGTGAGAGGTGCGACAGAACGAGCAGCCTAAAATGCACCTCACTGATCGCATATCCCTGGGCCTTAGGAATGAGGAACTAGTCAAACTGAGAGAAGGAACCGCGTGCTCCAGAGGAGAAGGTGTACTCCCTATCTAAGGTGTGACAAAATTCCAGGCGTCTAACAAGCCTATTGTCTCAATGCACGATGCCATGGGCATCTACAATGAAGAAGCCTCCAGTCTTCCGGAAGACCAATCCAGCTGCGTAGAGACAACACAGTTCATGTTTTCCCAAGAATTCAGGTCCTCCTAGGGAACTCCACCATGACAGTATAAATTGAACCTGAAAATCCTTCTGATGGGGGTTGCACACACATTAAGAATGGAGACGAGTTTGCCCCGGGTAAGGCCAGTGATTGCAACATATCAACCTATGACATCATGCAAAGTCTGAATGTGTTGGAAAGGCATGTGTCTCTTCACGAGTACAGCCACACCCCTGGACCCTCTATGAAAGTCAGAAAGAAAAACTCATTCAAATAACAGGTAGGCCAGAAAGGGACATTTGTTTCCCACTAAGTGAGTTTGTTGCAAAAGCAGGAAATCCAGACCTGCTCTTTGGGCAGCCTGCAAGACCGCACCTCGCTTAATCTTGTCAAGCAATCCATTGACATTCCAGGAGAGCAGCTGCAGGGACCCGTACCTGTCATCTGGAGTAATGTCATCTGCCATGGGAGTCAATAAACAAGCCAAACCTAGGGTGTGGGGAGGGTGTGTAGCAGAGGAGGAAGAACAGTGGAGTGTATGCCTGCAATGTGATGTAAATAACATCAGAAGTAAAACAAAAAATACCAAAACTAAACCCCACCTTCCCCATTCCCCTATTCTTCAAGAACAACAAGTACCAGTCGCAATAGGAACAGCAGGGTGTCACCAATCGGTCACACTAGAGACCAAGCTTTTCTTTAACTGTCCCACAAAACTTAACGGAACGAAAACCCATCCCATAACCATGGGTCATGGGCAAGTAGCCTACAGGTAATGCAAAACGACTGACCCTGCACTCAATAGACCAAATTCAATAGGAAACATTGCATGTGCAATAAGAAACAGTCTGAGAACAAAACAGTAAAGCAGATGAATCATTATGCAAGCAGCATAAAAGGAAAAAGGATATCATATCATATGTAGTGTTCATCAGCTAAAATGAGAGACCTAGTGACCAACAGGACAGCTGATAAATAAAATCAGGAAGCTGCGTCAGAAGGCAAGGTAAGTTTGTCATGGTCGGGAGGGCTAAATCCAGTGCAACATTAGTAGTCAGAGTAAGATGTTCATCCTTCCCAACAGCAGCTCAGTTTGCATTTCCCTAATGGGGAATCTGAAACTGGGGCAACCCACCCCTTATACCACCACACCTGTGCCCATACAAGGCCTTTGCTTTCCATTTCCAGGCCATCTCTGGAGTGTCAAATAACAGTGACTTGCTCTCAAAGAGAATTTTAAGGCATGCAGGAAAGAGCAGCATGTAGTGTACACAAAGGGCCTTGAGTTTCTGCTTCACTTCCTGGAAAGAATGATGCTGCTGCTGGACCTGCAGAGTGTAGGCAGGGAACACCATTGCTTTGGCTGAGTCACAATGCAACGAGTCTCAGGTATGAGAGATCGGCAAAATGGCATCACGGTTGGTGTAGTTCCACAGTGGGTGATTGGCTGCAATGGGGCCCCTGGCGGGGCTTGGCTGCTAGGGCTCTGTGGGCATGCTACACAATAAAATAATGTGATTCAGCATCAGGTGGCAATAACGACCATACTCTAAAAGTAACAAAAGCAGTCACATTCAAGACTTCCACTCCCTCCGTTATGCCCACCACCTGGATGTTATTCCACAGGGAGTGGCCTTTCACGTCCTCCACTCCTGCTGCCAGCAGGGCCACAGTGCATCGCAGAGTTGTTACTTCAGATTGACAAGACTTCAGGGAATCCTTCATTGATGATAGCCTGATTTTATGGTCTGCCACTTTGTCCGCCGTTCTGAGTAAGTCTTGGCGAATAAAGGAGAGATCAATTCAGAGTTCCCCAATCTTCCCCGCAAAGATTCTGAATGCCTCTGACACGGGGGCGGGGCAATCCCTTGAGCATCACTGAAGGCAGACGGGAGCTCTGCTGAGGTTGTTGACCTAGCATATTTGTCGATTTTCCCTTGTTTGGAGGGCTCGGCAGCTTATCCTTCCCCATGGTAGCCAATGTTGGGCAGGCTGGCTCGATAGAGTGACCTCGGTAAGAACGAGTGGGGAGAGACAAAGCACACCAGATTGTACCCCGTGGCCCGGTACAGCCTCCAATCTTGAGGCACAAAGGCAAGGGAGTTGGTAAATGTCGGGAGGCCCCCTTCGTCCTGAAACCAGAGCAGACTGTTCCATCCAACCAAGGGCCCACCACTACAGTCCCCAGCTCCTCACCAGAGCATGGTCATGACCCGACTTAGCCGTTGATCCTTAGGTGAAATGAAGTAAAGGCCCAGAGAGGAGAAGGAAACACCACGGGCTCACACCTCAGGCTTGGGGCACACACCAAGGAAGGTGGAGGAAGCCTGAGACCCACCTCACGGTCCAACCTGGCCACTGACTTTAGGCACAGGACCTCCCCTTTGTGGCAGCCCAGGATGCCCTATGACCCAATCTGGCCACTGACTACAGACACAGGACCTACCCTTTGTGGAAGCCCAGGATGCCCCATGACCAACCTGGTCACTGACAGCAGTGGCACCTGGTCATTCAGAAAAGCCCAGGGTGATTCCCTTCACTTGACCGCCCTCCTTTCCAGGGAACACTGCACAGGAGTATGAAGGCAAAAGAAGGGTTGATCTCCCTAGCCACCGCTCACGGGAATGAAGGCACACAACCCCAGGATGAGCAAGTGCCTGCATGGGAAATCCATCATGAGCTAGGGATCTGGAGCATGCACAAGCCTCTTGGGCTGTCAAAATAGCTTGTTTAGCTGTTTATTATGCCGGATTCAGTGTGGGCAGCCGGAGCACTTCACAGTGCGACCATCTTCCCCAGCCAAGTCACGCCCCAGGGAGGCATTACATTTTGACACATTCTCAGGACTACCACTCAATGCTTTAAATGGGCAGGTACCGTCCAGTACTGAGTACCAGCACTTTTTTTTATTTTGAGAGGGAGAGTACCTGCACTTCTCAAGAAAAATGTAATACTTTTCATTGGAGAGTACAGGCACTTCTCAGAAACAAGCAGGTACTCTGATACAGAGTACCTGCACTTCTGTTTTTACATTTCAACCACTGCTACCACTAATGGTAAATCTGGGAATGCTCCAAAATACATGGGTTGAATCTCAACCCATCTTACTCCTCCCTGGAGCAGAATAACGGAAAGAAGCGACTTGCTCTGCATTGAGTTACTCCACATTTACTAAGCTATGAAGGGCCACGCAAGGTGACCCAAACACATGATAAATATGGCACTGAATCACTTTAAATGATAACTGCTTTGGATGTGCAGCAGAGTAACCTGAATTATAGTGAAAAAGGGGCCAAGGTGTAAAGTTGCAGTTTAGAAGGTTATTGGTCAAAGGTCTGATAGTAAGTACTAGTGCTGTAGATCCCAATAATTTTCCGAGAAGCTTTCTGGGATCCCTCAACTTTTATTTCTATAGTGTTACATTACTTCAGTCCAGCAGAGGGCGACTGTGCCTCTAATTTACATGGTGCTGTGATTTTTTTGTTTTTTAGCTGCTATTGTGGTGATGCTTATGAAGGCACTTTGCCTGTTCCGCATCCTTCAACTTCACAATTCTCCTAAATGTTCCCTTCTAGACTGTCGACTACTAATGAACCTTGTCATTTTTGCTATGTACACCTTTTTCTTTTCTAAATACTATAAAAAAGGAATAGAAACGATGACGGGATGCCTACTCCTCATTGCTGTTTTTACTTATTCGTAGGACAGATTGATAAAAATGTGAAGTATTGACCATTTTAGGACCGGATTGACACTATAAGCTAACAACGATTTGCATTTGTCGAGTAGACCAGTAATTGAAGAAGACTATTAGGAAAGATAATTTAATTATGTTATTGCAGGGGTATAAAACATAAACAAACATAAAGACATGCTTCTGAATTATCAACAACACGGAGTGGTAAAAGTTGGGTTTCAAATAACCGGAAAGGTCACACAGAAAGTGACACAAAAGGACACAGCCGCCATTTTTGCAGATAACTGCAAATGAGGTGTGTGAAACATGACGTAGGCAGGCATAAATTTGAAATCCCGAACGAAGAAAATATTTCCTTGCGTAGACCATGTTTTTAATGAAACTCCTTTAAAACATAAATATTTTTCAAGTCATATGAGACAGCATAAGATAAACAAATAACCGACTTTTAAAATGTGCTTTCGATCCCAATGTAATTGCAAAGGCACCCGGATCTAAAGTCGTTTACGTTTTATGTTTGTTTCGATTATTCTTTGCATATGCTACCATCTAGTGGCAGTCAGTGAAGTTATCTTTTTAGTAAACTAAGGGCTGATCAGGTTCCAGGACAAACTAGGGTACAATTGTAATCGCTGTGTTCTGGGTGAAGTACATATTAGAGGTGGGCGAGCAAAAAAATAAAAAATAACAAGGAGACGGAGTCAGACCCGAGCAAAGGTTCTGGTTGGGCTCTAAGAGCCCGTGAACGAGCCAAGCCCTAAAACAATTTGCCAAATACATTGTATACCATTCATCATTTAAAATTATGATAAAGGATGCCTATTCTAAAAATGTTAAGCGTAATTTCTTTAATACGCGGAACCGTTTCACCGTAGTACTCCGATTGGTACTGCTTTAAAAGTTTTTACATGTGAACTTAGAAACATACATGCCCAACCCCTGCCCTAAGAACAATTGCATTCCTGAAATTAAAGGGAAGTAAATTGCCATGTGTATCCTATATGTGGCCTTGTTTCGTATAACAGATGGGAAAACATACAGCGAACACCATAAATTAACATTTTTAAAAGTGCGCTCTTAACTGATAAAAAGGACGAATGAAGAAATAAAATATTACCTAAAATCACACAAAAGGACAGGGAATTGCATGTTCTCCTAACTCAAGCTTCTCCAACGAGTATCTCGTGAGCTACTGATAGCTCCACAGCTACCTGAAAGTATCACTCCTGTGTGTGGCCCAGCTACTAAATTAGACCATTATGCTTAGTTGAATTAATATATGTATACCAAAAATGAAAGTGTGTATTCGAGATGAAAATGTGTGTATTTTTAGAATTCATGAGCGGATGGTTGGAGAAAAAGGTTGGACTTCCAAGATATATTTAAAGCTCATAGTTAAGTGATAAATAATGTGGCGCTGAAGACACTTAGGCCCTAATATATACTTTTTGATGCTGGACTGCGCTAACGCAGTTCAGCGTCAAAATGTTTACCGCCGGCTAGAACCATACCAAGACGCCGGCCGGGCATCATATTTATGGTATGACGTTAGCCAGAGGTAAGGTCTGGCTAGCATCGTAGAAAAGGATGCTAACCAGGTGCGGGAGGCGTAGGGGAAACAGGGGCCCGTATTTATACTTCTTTTGAGCCGCATTTGCGTCGTTTTTTGACGCAAAAACGGCGCAAACTTGCAAAATCCCATTGTATTTTGTAGGTTTGCGCCGTTTTGCGTCAAAAAGCGGCGCAAATGCGGCGCTAAAAAAAGTATAAATACGGGCCAGGGGGTTTAGCGTCAGAGGATGACACTAGCACTAGCATCATTTTTTGACATTAAAACCCCATGGAGTTATGCCCCCCAGCCCAACGGCCACACCCAGGGGACTTATATCCCCTGGGCATTGCCATTGGGCACAGTGCCATGTAGGGGAGGCCCAAGTTAGGCCCCCCTATGGAACTTTGAAAAAAATGTAAAACTACTTATCTGGACGTACCTGGGATCACTGGTGGTAATCTTGCAGGGAGTTGCCACTAATGTAATCTTGTTTAATATGGCCATTATGACACCACTAATAATGTTAGAGGCTCGGGGTGATTTTCATCTCTTATTAAATAAAGAGTGGGCGACCCCCGTCTCAACCAGTTGTGAGGAATCCTGATTTTATTAAAGACAACAGAGGTGAATATTATTGCATCCTCTTTCCTTGCAATTTATTTATAGTACTTCAGCAACAACAAAAAAACACAAATCCCATAATCTTGCAGTCCCCACCAGGGGTGGTTCCTGCAAATCTTTTCCCAAAAAACAATCATAAACTGTGTTTCTGATAATTTTTTGGAAAAGGGGCGGGCCATGGGGGTGACGTGCACTGAGGGGGAGTGCGCTATCCCCTCAGAGTGCATGTGTGTTTGGCCGGCCGTCTAAGGCCAGCCAAACACACATGCACACAGGGCTCTCTCCAGCCCGTCAACACAATTGCTATGCTGGAGAGAGCCTGCACAGACTCCCAGTCTGCCTGGGAGTACCCTGCTTTGGCGCTCCCAGTCAATCCTGATGCTGCTCCAAGCAGCGTCAGGATTGGTGCAGAGCAGGCTGGGAGCCTGTGCCTGCCTGCAGCAAGACAGCTGGAGGCAGAGGAGTGACACCCCTTTCAATTAAGGTGAGCCGCTACTGGTCCCCAATGTAAATTATATAATACAAGTGCCCAGGATTAAAGGGTCCTTTTAGAGCATATTGCCCTTTTTTCATGATGCATCCAGAAAAGTCTCAAAGATCCATAGGTGAAGCAGAAGACCTAAAACAGTAAGAGAAAACCCAGCAGGAGTCACAGCACATCCTCTTGACCATTCCTGACATCACCAACAGTCCAAGGGTCAGCATTAAATGTTGTCCTAGGCTTTGATGGAGGCCACGTTGACCCATCAGATAGATGTCTGTTTTGGTGCTCCAGAAGCTACAGGAAAGTCCAGAGACACAATAATTAATGGGAGGAAAGATAAGGAAAGTATAAAATTTGCCTCTGTTGTCCTTAATTAAATCAGGACTCTCCTTTACAACTGGTTAAGAGAATCTGCAATTTTGTAACACAACCCGGAGGCACTATTATTGCACGTTCAATTACAGACATCACCACATGAATAGAATGGTTTAAAAGTGGAAACTGTAGACCAATCTTCAAGACATCCTCCAAAAGAGCCCCTGTGCAGCCCCTAGCAGAGTTGCAGCCTTTGTAGCAGCATAGCTTCTTCTTGGCAGAGTAGCCACGGGTCCACAAGTGTACACAAGGGGTGGTGTATGAGGTTTTTCTTTTATACACATTTGGGCCTTAGAAGTGGGGAGAACATTTAAGAGCCATGCCTCTGTGGTGCACCCCAAAATTGGATGTGTTTACCCCACCTCTTACCATCACCAGCTTAACACATCTACCGAAAGTTGTAGGAGAAAAATGATGAAAAGGCTATGAGCAGCTGAAGTGAAGGGCTTCTCACTGCTTGAGTCACCTGAAGGCACCTTATCACACAGACGGGGTGAGCACCAAAATATGGAAACTCCATGAAAAAGAATGCATTTTTGGTCAGTCTGTTAATACAAAAAATTAACCACTGAAGGTATGAATTGCATATCTGTTATGTTCAAATACCTAACATGCAGAGACCATTTCAAAAGTGATTACACACAAGAGCCTCACCAGCTTAGCAGACAACGACTTAAAAGACAATGAATCATTATCACCCCAAGACTCAAACAAAAGCAGAACTGGATTCACATCCCTTATAACTGTGTACTGTGATTTAGAAGGGTTCATATACCTGATCATTTTCAACAACCTGCTTATTAAGGGATGCTCTCCCATTGGTTTGCCATCGACCTTAAGATGTCCCACTGAAATAGCAGACCTATATCCATTAGTGGTTCAATAGCTCTATCACCCTGCTACTAGAGAACCCAGGGAGTTGGACACCCCCACAACATCTGCTAAAATACAATCCAAAGTAGTGCTTAATTTAGCCCAGTGGTTTCCGGTCGGAGGCATCAGCACTTGTTTTTGGGGCCGCCAATTACTTTTCTGCATCAGGCATTTACTGCAAGCAAAAGACACATATGGGAAAGATAGAGAAAGAGAAAGACAGAAAAGTGTTGCAGAGGGAGAAAGCAGGAGTGAGATGAAGGGACAGGTAGTGACTGTAACTGGATGAAAGAGGCCCGAGATGGCTTTATGATTATGCTGGCTCAGTATTCTGTACTCGTACACATAATTGGAGCATCAGTATGTTTTAGAGGGGAGGTTTGGTCACTGAAACATTTTTATTTACAATTTAAGCACTGATCCAAACCCCTTTCCAGACACCAGCCACACCAAAGTCCCCATCTAGACTTGTGAACCTTGAAAATGCTAGTGGCCCAAGAGGCTTTGATGTAACATGCAGCCTTATCTGAAAGTCCTGGCATGTCTGCAAGCATCCCAAAAGGTTCCATGCCACCAAGACCAGTCAGTGGTGTTAAAAAAACTAGAACTACTTCCTTTAACCCCTTCGCTGCCAGGCCTTTTCCCCTCCTGTGCAGAGCCTTTTTTGGCTATTTGGGGCAGTTTGTGCTTAGGACCTTGTAACTTTTTCTCCACATAAGCTACCCATGCCAAATTTGCATCCTTTTTTCCAACATCCTAGAGATTCTAAAGGTACCCAGAATTTGTGGGTTACCCTGAAGGAGACCAAGAAATTAGCCAAAATACAACAAAAATTTCGTTTTTTTCAAAGAAGATGGGGAAAAAGGGCTGCAGAAGAAGGCTTGTTTTTTTCCCCTGAAAATGGCACCAACAAAGGGTTTGTGGTGGTAAAATCACACATGAATAGAATGGTAGAATAGAATCCTCCCAGATTTCAGGAACAGTCAGACCCTGAAAACCCAATTTTCAACACAATTTTGACATTTTACTGGGACATACCCCATTTCTACTATTTTTTGTGCTTTCAGCCTCCTTTCAGTTAGTGACAGAAATGGATAAGAAACCAATGCTTGATCCCAGAAAGCTAAACAAGACAAAGACAAAATTCTGAATTCAGCAAGGGGTCATTTGTGTACATCCTACAAGTGTTTCCTACAGAAAATAACAAGTGAAATAAAAGGATATTGAAATTGAGGTGAAAAAAACAGCAATTTTTCTCCATGTTTTACTCTGTAACTTTTTCCTGCGATGTCAGATTTTTTAAAGCAACATACCGTTATGTCTCCTGGATTCTTCTGGTTGCGCAGCCGTATAGGGTTTGTAGGTTCATCAAGAACCGTAGGTACCCGGAGCCCATAAATGAGCTGCACCCTGCAATGGGTTTTCATTCTATACCGGGTATGCAGTAATTACTTTGCTGAAATATAAAAAGTGAATAATAGGTATCAAGAAAACCTTTGTATTTCCAAAATGGTAACAAGATAAGGTTTTGAGAAGCAGTGGTTATTTGCACATCTCTGAATTCCGGGGGGCCCATACTAGCATGTGAATTACAGGGCATTTCTCAAATAGACGTCTTTTGTAAACACTGTCTAACATTTGGAAGGAAAAATGTAGAGAAAAACAAGGAGCTATAACACTTGTTATTTTGTGTTCTCTTAAGACTCCCAATAAAAATGGTTCCTCACTTGCGTGGGTAGGCCTAATGCTCATGACAGGAAACACAAAATGGACACATCACATTTTTACATTGAAATCTGACATCTTCTTTGCAAAGTGCCTAGCTGTAGATTTTGTCCTGTAGCTCAGCCGGCACCTAGGGAAACCTAGCAAACATGCACATTCTTTAAAACAAGACACCTAGGGGAGGGGGGTGGTCTGGCCACGTAGTTTGATGGCCGCATGATTCCTTCGCTCCGCGAGGCGGCTGGGACGGGCCGCGGGCGGGGGCAAGAACCCCTCCCCCTTGTGTGTTAAGTCATTTTGCCGGTGTCAGGTGGGCGGCGCCAACCTCAAGGAGCGTCACGGAGCAGGGGCTCCAGAGAAATCGGTGCAGAGGTACGGTGGCCCGGGAGAGGACCTGGAGCCGCTGCCTCTGGTAGTGCCGAGACCCGACGCCATTACAGTTTTGCGGCACGACCTGTGAGCGGCGGTGACATCTTGGAGTCCTTTCCTACCTGAACCCCTAATCACCACACCCCCGCCAACGCAGCGATCGTACCCCTCCACCTGACTACTGGGGAGATGCGTGAGGCGGGGGCAGGGAGAGAGCTCCGTGAGACCGGAGCTCCGGAGCAACGACGCCCTGAGGCTTGGGGCCAGCCCTAACTAGATGAAGAGGACACAACCATCCCCCCACAAGAGGAGGGGGCAACAAGCACTGATAGGAGCCCCGCGAGGGGCTGGGGGCCCTAAGGAAGAATAAGGGAGAAGTAGGAGACAAGACTTTGCCTTTTTCTCCCAATGGGTGCCTCCCTACTTTCCCCCTGTACACACCTGCCCCCCTTCCAATCCTCCCCCCCTTCCCACACACTCAGCTGATCAGGAGGAGGGACAGCGACCCAGTGAATCGGTGACATATCTGGGGCCACGACGGAGTCCGAAGAGACAGGTCAGTCTGCTTCCTACTTCTCATGCACTATTATTGCTCATACTGTCATACCCACTGGTCATTGGTTGCACAGTGAGGTGGGCAACTGTGCTATGCTTGCTGCAGAGACCTGTCATATGAAGTGGGACCAACCACAGCTCCGGGAGGGGGCCTTTAATACTTTGGGTCACCCCCTCCCCCACCCCACCTACGTGGTCATCATCAAGTCCCACGACCGGAGATGTCAGGCAGACGGTCATCCCACAAAAACACGGGCAAGCTGGCGAGACAGTTACTTTTCTCTGAGGCCTTACTCCAGACGAAGGGGACTCCCCCTCAGACCGCGACGCAGCCCTCTACCACACATCAAGAGATGGCGAACCCGGCCCAGGAGCCCACAATGGACCATATCCTTCAGGAAATCTCAGCAGTTGGCCGTAGATTGGAGGGGATGAATAACGTAATGGTTTCAATGGTGGCGGAAACAAAATCCATCCGTATGGAACTTTCAAGTTTTCAGACATGCGTCCTGGGATTAGAACAGCGAGTGTCGAAAGTAGAGGCCCACGCATCTTACTTCCAGGACAGAGATCAGGAACTCCTCTTCCTTTGTAGCAAATTAATGGACTTGGAAGACAGGAGCCGAAGAGACAACGTTCGTTTCATAGGATTTCCTGAAAACATTGAGGGGGAGGACCTTCACAGATTCCTACGAGACACTCTGCCCAGGCTGACCGACAATGCCTTTGACCCACCCCTGGAGTTTCAAAGAGCCCATTTACTGGGCCCCCAGAGAACCAATAAGGACGCACGCCCCTGACCGATCATAGCCTGTCTTCTTCGCCATACACAGGTCCGTCAACTCATACAGAAAGCACATACCAAAGGCCCTTGTCAGCTAGACGGACACACAATTCGAATATAGGCGGATTACTCCAAGGAAACCAGCAACCGGCGTAGGGCATTCCTGGCCCTCAACCCACGATTGCGCCAGCTGGAAGTGAAGTATGGCCTGTTCGACCCGGCGAGAATGTGGATAACTAAAAACGGCATATTCAAAGACTTCTACGACCCGGAAGAATTGCGTTCCTTCTTGGATGGTTTGTCCCTCACGGACTCCTCCACCTTGACTCCACACTGAGATATGATGGCTACAGATCAGAACATTCCCTCACAAGACCCTGCCCCAGGAGGGTCAGGGTCTGGCCATCAACCTGTTATCCCCTGCCCCAGGGGGCGAGACCTAGAGAGACTCCTTCACAGCCACGACGATAGGAGACAGGTGCTGCATGCGGTGGCGCTCCATACACACGTGGGGGATAGAGACAAATCCCGCTCCCCTTTAAAACCCCTAGCAGAGACCACCTGAACCTGCCCTATCCTCTGGGACAGTTCGAACCGAGAACATTGAGACCATGAATTCTCTGTGGCCTGAAACAGCGGACCCTCTATTGACCCGTTGACTGGTTGAGTACAGCTCTTTTCATTCTTATATATTGTTAACTGTTTTTTCTCCTTATCATACCCATGTTATTATTTCCAAGCAAAGTTTTTTGTATTCACCAAATGAGGGTCAAGCAGAATTGACTCGTGCAATCTGATGAAGACTGCTTATGTCATGTTAGGTCTAATGACATGTGGGACAACTCACGCTCCTTAAGCCTTATGACCCTGCAATGGTTTTAACGATATAGTTGTTAATACAGTGAGGAATACTGTGCAGATTGATTATTTCCTTTGGTCACGTCGCCGTTTTCCTACAGCCCCTGTGCTGTTTTTAATTTTTTAATCTCTTCTCTGTCTTTAAATTTAGGCAGAGTTACTTGTGTCTCACCCCGCCACTCCCCTCCTCTCCTCTCCCCCCACCCCCAGTGGGCCTATCTCCTGGCGGTGCGGTACTGCGTTGTCTTACCCCCTCCTCCTCCCCCCTCACTAGGGTACATCAAGTCAAACAATACCTTCTTACAACGCATCCCCCCTGAGGGGAACCCGACGCACGGGACTATGGAAAACTGGTACCAGTGGACAAAGCGGCCTGCACTGCTCCTCCGCCCCTGGCCGCAGTCCTTGCCTCGCGCTAGGACTAGTGCGATCCGGGTATAGACCCGCAGATTAAAGTTTAGGTTTTCTGGGGCTTTGGTTTGCTCCACTCTCCTTCTCCTCCCTCTTCCTACCTTCCTTCTTTCTTTTTTTTTCTTATCTTTATCTTTCCTTCTATCTTTTCTTATTTTTCATTTCCTATTCCCTATCTTTTATTTTCTTTTTTTTCCCTCCCCCTTCGCATATCTTTTCTGCATCCTTATTTCCTGCCTCACGCTCGCTTCACCCCCTCCCCTTCCCGGTGTCTCCCCCCTATTTAGTCCCTTTACTTTTCACTATCCCCCTCCATATTCTACCGACCCACTAACACACCACTTCACCCTAAATTATACAACATTCCGCGCCATCTATACTTTGCCCCTTGCCCGTGTGCTCTCTCTCTATATACCTCTCACTCTTCTGCCCCACATAGCTTCCTCCCATGGCTGGACGCGCGCCTACCCTGCCTGCCCCATTATCGATTGCCTCTTGGAACGTCAATGGTCTTACCCACTTCATTAAACCGAAGAAAATACTCTTGTACCTTAACACCAAACGAGTAGACATAGCCCTCCTCCAGGAAACTCACCTGACTAAACTTGAATCTGATAAACTACAAAGGGACTGGGTAGGGACTGCACAACCCAGCTGTAGCACTCCCCCACTGGAGGATCAGAGTACGGTGCCAAGAAAGCTTGGGACTATGATATTATTGTGAAGAAGCCTGCCCTTAACAATTACCAAATCATGGGCTGATCCGGAGGGACGATACGTATTTGCCAAACTAAAGCTGGGAGACACCTCGCTCAGCGTGGGATCAGTCTACGCACCAATAGGCCCCAAGAGACAATTTTTCCTCTGCATCAACCGTCTCCTAACAGAGATCGGAGCAACACGGTACATCATTGACACGGACTGGAACCTGAAACGAGATGCCGTACTAGACAGGACAGGGCCTTTGGACACTATCAATAACGGAGATAGGGCCTTGCAGCTCGACGTAATGCATGACAATGGCCTGGTGGAACTGTGGAGCCTGATGCACCCGAGTGATAGAAAGTATACTTTTTTTATCCCTGGTTCACAGCACCCAGTCCAGACTGGACTATTTTCTCGTTTCTCACAACCTCGTAGCACAAACCCAGGATTCTTGCATACTGAGTAGGGGCCTGTCAGACCATTCCCCGATCTTATTAACCCTTCAGTTAGGCATAGTGTCCCCAGGCTGCAAACCGTGGCACTTCGCTACCCAACATTACTGAACCCCTCAGGGGAAGGTGCAGCTGCAAGCACACACATCCACATATATCCGGGGCAATCTTGGACCAGTGACATTCAAAAAGATACTCTGCGCCGCGGCCAAAGCAATGATACGGGGTCAGATGATGCGTGACGCCGCACTGGCAAATAAAGAAAGGGCAGAGCGACAAACAACCTTAGAGACCAATATTACATGCCTGCTGCAATGCTACACAACCCATCCCGCAGAGACCTGGAGAGGGCCCGTATGGCTCTGAACGAACTCTTTACTTCTCAGGGGGAATATGCGCTGCAGCGCCTGCAGGGACATCATTATGAGCAAGGGGAGAAGACCGGCCGCCTCCTGGACGCACAACTCCATTAAAGAGTGTCGGCCCTAGCCATACCGGCAATCAGGGCTGAGTCGGGAGAGATTCTCACACACCCGCAGAACATAGTGGATGAATTCGCAACCTTCTACCGCTGCCTCTATACCTCAGAATTACAGTCCTCCCCCGCCCAAATAGAGGCTTTTCTCAGTACTGTCACCCTGCCCTCCCTTTCCGATGAAGGTCGAGAACTGCTAGGGGGGGACATCACCCGCCAAGAAATCATACAGGTTGTCTCCGATCTCCCGTATCACAAATCACCAGGTGAAGATGGATTCCCTGCGGAATTCTATAAATAGGGAGGGGAGGAGACGCTTGATGTTCTACACAGAGCGCTGGACGAATCCTCTCAGACTAACTCGCTGGGCGCGATATCCAACTCCGCCGTCATCGCTGTTATACCAAAACCGGGCCGGGACCCTCTGCTCTGCGGCAGCTACCGGCCAATATCCCTCTTGATTTTGATATTAAAATATTGGTCAGCGTCTTAGCGGCTTGTTTACGTAGGGTCATTCCGGCCCTTATACACCAGTCACAGGTCGGCTTTGTGCCGGGCCGCAGCTCACGGAATCACCTTCGTACATTGTGCCATGCCCTCTGGGGGGTCCGGAATATGCCTGAGGCCGCCTTAGCACTGTCCCTCAATGCCGAAAAAGCATTTGGCTGTATGGAATGGCCATACCTTTTTGCAACGTTAACAAAATTCGGTCTGGGCAATCGATTTATTTCCAAAGTACGTCTATTGTATGACCAACCCACTGCACGGGTCAATTGTGGAGGCTTCCTCTCAGACCCTTTCCCTGTCTGCAGAAGAACAAGGCAAGGCTGCCCGCTCTTCCCCCTTCTGTTTCTATTAGCACTTGAGCCGCTGGCGCCTACGATTCGCATATCGCCTGGGATAGCGGGGCATCCCACTGCCGGGCGACATCACCTCTAAACTCTACCTGTATGCTGACGATATCCTGCTTACCTTAACTGACCTGGATCGCTCATTGCCTGACCTTATGGCAATCATAGAGAACTTCGCTCCCCTTTCGGGATTTTGGGTAAACTGGGAAAAGAACGAAGGCCTCCCGCTGTTGCGAGAGACGACGAAATCAGCGATTTTGGGCTTCCCCTTCCACTGGGGTGTTCCTGGTCAACCGCGGCCTGGAACGCATGACGGCGGACAATCCAGACCCTCTCATGGCATGAATGAGACTCGATTTTGACAAATGGAAGCAACTTGGCCTCTCCATATGGGGCAGGCTGCAGGCGGTGCGCATGATCACAGTCCCGCGTTTCACATACGTAATGAGTCTTCTCCCCCTTCAGATACCTCTATCCACATTGAGGTCGGTGGACACCGCCATCAGGGCCTTTGTATGGGGAACTACACACCCCGGCTTAGCATCGGCTAAGCTCATAGCACACAGGTCACACGGCGGAATGGGACTTCCTTTGTTGGAACACTTCTCTAGCCCTGCATCTATCACCAATGGCTGCCACTCTGAATAGTCCTGCAGAATCGCCCCAATAGGTGTCAGTGGAGAGGGAATTGCTCTCCCACAGGGGAGGCCTTAATGGACTGTACCGCAGGACCACTGTCTCCCACGATGACCCGAACCCGATCCTGAAGGTGACGAGCGTAGCATGGAAGAGGACCCATCGCCTTTTAGGGGTTCACCCCTCCCTCCATGCCCAGGCTCCCCTATGGCATAACGATAGTATACACATGGGGGGTGCGGCCCTGAACTGGTCGCATTGGAGAGACGCCGGTATAACTAGCCTAGACCACATATTGGAGACCAGCAGGCTCAAACCCTTCACTAGTCTGGTAGAGGAATTCCATCTCCACCCCACGCAGAAGTGGAAATATTTACAACTCCAGAATTATATGAGTCAAAATCCTGACACTATCCATTGGGGACTGCAATCCTCACCCTTAATTGCCTACCTGAAGACATGGGGGAAACATAAAGGCGTCATGGCTGGCCTGTATGAAGTCCTTGTCAGCCACCTATTCTCTCGACCTGTCTTGGACAAGCTATGTCTGCTATGGCAAATCCGTCTTCAGCTGACTTTTGAGGAGGAGGACTGGGCAGACATGGTGGAAGCGTTGGACAGAGGGACCCGCGAGGCTCGCCTAAAGTTCTGCCTTTTCAAGATTTTACATGATTGGTACTGGAGCCGGATGAAGTTACATAAGGCCGGCCTCCTCCTGCATGCGTCGTGCTGGCACTGTATGGAACCGCGTTGTGACCTGCTTCACGTGCTCTGCAGTTGCCCATCGGTGCAACCCTTATGGAAGGCGGTGGAGCATGCTCTGACAGACTCTATGCTGCTCCCAACCCCCTTGCCCCTGCGTTGCTTATGCTACATGATATGATCCCTCTCCCGGCCCTATCACGACCACAAAAAAGACTCTTACGCACAACCTTGGCAACTGCAAAAATATGCATCCTGCGACACTGGAGGTCCACGATGCCACCCACGCCTGAGGAATGGACTGTGGCTATGTTTAACATTGCCGCGCATGAGTCATCTATAATCTTCAAGATCAGGCTGCCATCTTTGCTCAGGTATGGGCCCCCTTCCTTCCTCCCTGATGTTTTGTCGACAGCATAGCCAGTGCTGCTGCTCACCAGCCGGCCCCATGCATATGCCTTCCGCTCCCCTTCTCTTTCCCCTATTGCCCTCCCCCCTCCTCCTTACTTCCTCCCCACCCACACTCACCCCCATTTCTTATTTTCCTATTCTCTATCATCTCACATTACCCCCCCCATGTTTTTTCTAGCCCTGGGATCACTACACCTGATTGGATTTTGCACCACCTTCCACACCCCCTCCCTACTCCCTCCCTCTTGTCTACCTATCTTCTCTTAGTCATCCCTCCTTCCCCCCCTCTCTCCCCTCTCCGACACCAGGTACTCTCCCCCTCTCCTACTTATCCAAGCCCTCTTTTTTTTTCTCTCCTTCCCTTCTCGTTTTCCTTTCTCTCATCTCTCTATTTCTTCTTTCTTTTCTTTTCCTCTCCCTTCCCTCCCCTCTTCTCTCTCCTCGCTCCTTCTTCTTTGTATCGTTTCTCATATCATTTCCCTCCCCTCTCTCCCTACCTCTTGTTTAACACTCTAAGACATGGACATGCCATTCTTATACCATCCTTGCCACCGCACCCCTTAGTATTGCAATACCCGATTAATAGGGAACAACTTCTATTATTCCCACTTAAGCAGTCTCGGACAGTCCCCGCTACCACCAGAAAATCACAACTATGACGGATGCAATCCTATCTTCCTAATCCAATCAAGCCAGGGAGAATTTGATAAACTGAGCCGCTAGGTTCAAAAGGGGCAGACAAACAAACTCCGGAATATTATCCAAAACTGTCAGTTGACTCTTTCTATCCCCATCTCCTTCCCCCTCCCTTTCTATCAGCAGACATCTGGAAGATCCACATTCCTCTGCCCATCCCTGCCCCTCCCCCTCCCATCACTCCCCATCCCCCCATTCCCCATCCCCCTTCCCCCTCCTCCCAGTACGTGTTGGTATTACCTGATTTGTTGATTATTGGTGATTGCCTCTGATGACATTATTGTTATTATTGTTATTGGAAGTATCATCTCTGTTATTATCACTATTGTTCCCACTCACTGCCCTTTTTTGTTGGTCTGTATTGCTATTTTTCCGCCCTCCCTTCCCCTCTTTTCTCTCTCTTTCCTCTTTCTTCCTCTTCCTCCCCCAAACAATGTTAGGATCTACGATCATGCATATGTGTGCCACGTACCTATGGTTGTATCTTAGAAGACACCTTTGTGCTCCCCTAAGAACATGTTATTCTTTGAATCGCTGTTTTATAATTTAATTCACAAGGACTAACTTTTCTTTTTGCCTTGTAAATTTGTAATATGTCACATTGCGATGGCTTGGCATGTTTCTTGCTGTTAAATGCAATACAAAACTACAACACAAAAAAAGACACCTAGGGGAATCCAAGATGGAGTGACTTGTAGGGCTCTGACCAGGTTCTGTTACCCAGAATCCTTTGCAAACTTCAAAATTTGGCCAAAAAAACACTTTTTCCTCTAATTCCGGTGACAGAAAGTTCTGGAATCGGAGAGGAGACACAAATTTCCTTCCACCCAGCGTTCCCCCAAGTCTCCCAATAAAAATGGTACCTCACGTGTGGGGGTAGGCCTAGCACCCGCAACAGGAAATGCCCCAAAACACAACGTGGACACTTCACATTTTCATAAAGAAAACAGAGCTGTTTTTTTGCAAAGTGCCTAGCTGTGGATTTTGGCCCCTAGCTTAGCCGGCACCTAGGGAAACCCAGCAAACCTGCGCAGTATTGAAAACTAGACACCTAGGGGAATCCAAGATGGGGTGACTTGTGGGGCTCTGACCAGGTTCTGTTACTCAGAATCCTTTGCAAACCTCAACATTTGGCCAATAAACACTTTTTCCTCTCATTTCGGTGACAGAAAGTTCTGGAATCAGAGAGGAGCCACAAATTTCCTTCCACCCAGTGTTCCCCCAAGTCTCCCAATAAAAATGGTACCTCACTTGTGTGGGTAGGCCTAGCACCCACAACAGGAAATGCCCCAAAACACAACGTGGACACTTCACATTCTCATAAAGAAAACAGAGCTGTTTTTTTGCAAAGTGCCTAGCTGTGGATTTTGGCCTCTAGCTCAGCCGGCACCTTTGGTAACCTAAAAAACCTTCGCATTTATGAAAACTAGACTCCTAGGGGAATACAATATGGGGTGGCTTGTGGGGCTCTGACCAGGTTCTGTTTCCCAGAATCCTTTGCAAACCTCACAATTTGGCCAAAAAAACACTTTTTCCTCTCATTTCGGTGACAGAAAGTTCTGGAATCAGAGAGGAGCCACTAATTTCCTTCAACCCAGTGTTCCCCCGAGTCTCTGGATAAAAATGGTACCTCATTTTTGTGGATAGGCCTACTGCCCGTGAGAGGAAATGGCCCTAAACACTATCTGGACACATAAAAATTATCAAATTCAAAACTACCTGTTTTTGCCAGGGCGGGCACCTGTGTTTTTGGTCCTGGGCTCAGCAGCAATCTAGGGAAACCTACCAAACCCAGACATTTCTAAAAAATAGACACCCGAGGGAATCCAGGGAGGTGTGACTTGCTTGGATCCCCCAATGTTTTCTTAGCGAGAATCTTCAGCAAACCTCAAATTTAGGTAAAAAATCATATTTTTCCCATATTTCTGTGTGGGATCACCGCACCGGGACAAATTTCATACCACCCAATTTTCCCCTCAGTCTCCCAGGAAAAATGATACCTCATTTGTGTAGGTGGGCCAAGTGCTTGTGACAGGGAAGAGCCAAAAACATGTTGAAATTGAGGAGCAACCAAATCAGGTCTAAAAGGGCAGTTTGAAAACAAATCATTTTCTGGCTGACAAGTGCAGCAGAATTTTTATCGGTATAGATGAAGCAATGCTGGGTGGTAGGAATTCTGTGGATTCCTGCAGGTTCCGGAAGGTTCCATCACAAAAATGTGGGACAAATGTGTAATTTCCAGCAAATATGGAGGTTTGCAGGGCATTGTGGGTAAGAAAATGGTGTGAGTGCATGTGAAACACACCACCCTGGAATCCCCCAGATGTTTAGTTTTCAGATGTGTCTAGGTCTTGTGGATTTTTCTACATGGCAGCGTCCCAAAGTCCATAAAGTGCAGCCCTCACCATTCCAAGTGGGACGATTTTGAGAGTTAGCCAAGCTCTCATGGCCCAAATGTAAACCAAAACCCAAAATAATCAAATGTCCTCTTGCTTGCTGTGGGAGAAGATGTTTTAATGTGCGGGGAGAGCTGAAAGACTGTTACCCCCTTCAGTTGGGGTGGGGGCATAACCAGGCCCATACTGGTTGGTAGCCACCAACCACTATTCTTTTTTAATTCCCTGGCATCTAGTAGACTTTCTGCCCCAAAGAGGCACATCGGTCTAATAGAAATATGCCAATCTGCCCCCAAGGGTGGCAGAAATGGCCTAAAATAAATTTGCCAGCCTAGGGAGCTACCCTTGCCTAAGGGGTCGCTCCACTTTCGTGAAATTGGCGCAAAAAAAAAATCCCCGGTGCCTAGTGATTCTGTCCCCTTTTGGGCCAGATTAGCCTAAATGAAATATGCCGATCTGCCCCCAAGGGGAGCAGAAATGGCCTAAAATAAATTTGTCCCCCCAGGGGTGCGACCTGTGCCTAAGGGGTCGCTTCCCTTGCGTGGATTCACCTTAAAAAAAAACTCCCTGGTGTCTAGTGGTTTCTGCCCCCCAAGGGTGGCAGAAATGGCCTAAATAAAATTTCCCCCCTAGGGGACGCTCCCCTTGCCTAAGGGGTTGCTCCCCACCTCTAAAAAACAAAAAAACAACAACAAATAAAAAAATAAAATTGATCCCTGGTGCCTAGATGTTTCTACCCCCCCAGGGGCAGATCGGCCTAATGACAATAGGCCGATCCGCCCCCGGGACGGGGCAGGAAATTCCTTGAAAAAAATTGCCCCCCTGGGGAGCGATCCTTGCCCAAGGGGTCCCTCCCCATATGCCAGTTTCCGTTCCTAAAATAAATTCCTGGTGTCTAGTGGGCATTTTAGAAGCCGGATTGCTTCACAAATGCTCAGAGAGACTTCAAAGGGAAGGAAATTCTTTTCCTTCCCTTTGAAGCCTCTCAGGCCCCCATCACATGATCAGAATAGAAATGCTTTGCAATTGCGCGCTGACGTCATCAGACATCACTGGGGGATCAGGGAGGGTCAGGGGTGGAAGGGGAAGGGCTTCCCCTTACATCCCTGCCTTGAGGGGGTGGGAGGGAAACCCACATAGGGAGCGCTAGTGCTCCCTCCGTGCTCCAGGCCAAGGGCGTAATGTTTACGTCCTCAGCACAGGAGCACTGTGCCGGTGGACGTAACCATAACGTCACCGGCATAGAAGGGGTTAATAAATAAAACAAGGCCAAAACAACAGCAATCAAATCAGTCGATCCTGAGATGTGCATGTTAAAAGATTTAGGTGAAAATAGTGCATGGGAGAGCAAAACACCAACTGGGGATATCTGGTTGAGCCGGGCTGGGACAAAGTTACAAGTTCAGACCAACTACGATGGAACGTGGGCCAGCTACAAGGACCGAGTTAGCCTTCGTGTCATCCGGTGTCGGTTCCAAGTTGTGCAGTGAGACTTTGCAGGGGATTGCATCGCTTTGTATCGGTCCTAAGGAAACGTGCGTCAAGGGTTTGTGGGGCTTGCCATTGCTTTGTATTAGTCCCGGAGATCTGAGGCTTTGCAGAGCTGGGTGTTGGGGGCTTGCAGCTGTGAAGTGAGGCTTTCGGGGGCTCTGAGTCCCTCAACCTTGACGCAGTGAGGCTGGCAGCTGTGTTACGGGGCTTTGCGTTGCTTCACCTCAATTCCGATGAGGACGAGAGAAGGCTTGCTTAATGGAAGTACTTCCAGGTCCACTTTCAATAGTCTAAGACAAAAGTGGCACAACTTGGGAGAGTAGGACTCACAGATGGCAGAGTCCAGGCAATGGGTTCAAGGTTTTTGGAAGCCGGTTATGTCCCGGCATCTTCTGATCAGGAGGCCAGACAACTAGCACTTGGAGTTACTTTGGGTTCTGGGTTCAAGAGATGCAAGTCCAGTCTTTCTAACCCAGGCAAGAGAGCAGCAGGCAGCTGGTCAGCCTAGCAAAGTTGCAGCCTTTGTAGCAGCACAGCAGTCCTTCTTCCTGGCAGAGTATCCACAGGACCACAAGTGTACAGAAGAGGTGGTTTATGAGGTTTTTCTTTTATACACATTTGGGCCTTGAAGTGGGGAGACAATTTTAGAGCCATGCATTTGCAGTGCACAGATGCCCTGCCTTTTCTGCCCTGGCTCAAGACTAACTACAGGGGGTACGTAGCCATTTGTGTGGAGACAGGACACAGCATATTTATGTGTAAGCGATGCTGGACCAAGCTCCTCCTTCCCATCCTGCCAGTAACTTCCCATTAAGTCATGTATAAGCTCCCATTGTATGTGGCTGTCTAGGAGGAATACACAAAGCCCAGCTGCCATCTACAGCCAGGCATGTGACCAGAGACCTGGGGATCACGAGTCCCCTCGCCACATGCTTTTGAATGGCAGTAGCACTGCCAGGTAAAAGCTGGTGGAGACGTGGTGCAGGAGGCCCAATGAGGGCCGCTGCACTACCCATTCACTTGGCATGGACAGTGCAGGGGCCCCCATGGACACCCTGGTCACAGTTTTCACTGTCTGCCCAGCACACAGTGAAAACCGGGTTAGGTGCTGTTGAACTCTACGCACCACAGCATTGCCTCTAGCTCGATTACGAGCCAGCGTCAATGTTGTGGGCTGTTTCCCATTGGGCCAGTTGGCGGAAACTCTGTTTCCCCACACAGCAGGGAACTTGTAATAGGAAGGCTTTTTCAGTCCACCAAACTCATAATGAGGGCCAGAGTCCTAAAGTCAACAGAATGAAAGCAAACACTCGGGGATGACGCTAAAGAAAGGGCCATTTCCAAATCCTCCTGTACCATCTTCCTCCAGACCAGAAGGTGATACATAGGCCTTATTGAGAGAGGCAAATGCTTGGACATATCAACTGATTTATTTGATAAAATGTCTCCCAAACAAGGCCCTGTGAGAAATTGGATTCTTGGTTGAATGGGTGTGAGATCTGGTCAAGCAACAGCCACAATTCCTTGCAGGGTGAACCACAAAAAGTGAGTCATTTAACTGGTGATTAACCTTGGGTAGCTTGGCACTAAAAGCAGTCAGGATAAACTTAGAGGCAATGTATTAAGTATTTATGCAGTACACAAACAGCAACACAATTCAAATACAACACAAAAAAATCCCAAACCAACTTAGAGAAAATTAAAAAATACATATTTGACACTTAAACCATCAAAATCCAATTAGTAGAACCTGAATTATGCCTTTTTAAAGTGTAAGGTCAAAATAGCAAGCCCTCAGTTTTTGAAAATGGCCACCTGGATACCTTCAGCACCAGAACCAAGGGTCCAGGAGTGGATGGATACCTCTTGGGGTACAAGACTCACTCAGGCTGGGTGCAGATGTAAGATGGTTGGAGTCTGTTATGCCCCTGTGGCTCGGAACAGGAGGCAAGGTAAACTAGTCCTTGGAGTTACTTCTGAAGTCCTGGGTGCTAGTGGCGATGCAGGGCTCTACAGCAGGACTGGACTCTGAAAGTTCCAAGCAGACTCCAGGCAGCAAAGCAGTCCTTCCAGGTACAGCAGCAGTTTGGCTGAGTGCACAGTAGGTCACAGCAGCATGCAGTCCTCTAAGAGTCCTTCCGCAAATCCAGTAGTGAACTGAGGGGTAGGTCTGAGATCCCTATTTTTATATCCTGATCCTAGAAGTTATGTGAAGTTCCCAGAAAGGTTCTCCGAAGTTCAAGGAAATTTCTGTCTCCCCTGCCCTGGCTCTCAGCCGGCTGCACTGACAATACAGGCTTGTTAAACTTATTGTGCGGTGGCAGAGCCCTACCTATTCATTTGCAAGTTGGGCCATGATTAGCTCCACCCCATCAGGTGAGTTAAAGGCCCATTTAGGCTCTGCTAAACCCCTTATTGTGTGGCTGACTGGGGTGAATACACAAAGTCCCAACTGTCAGTTACACCCAGTCATGTGACCCAAGGCATGTTACAGGCACAGAGGGCTAAGGGCAGGGAAATGCCAACTTTCTAAAACTGGAATTTTCAAACTTGTAATAATAAATCCGATTTTACCACTAAAAAGAGTTTATTATTACAAGTTTATGATCATGTTCTACCTATCTACCTATCACCTCTGGTCTAGGAATGACAACTTATTCATTTTAACATGAAATCCCCAAAGTTATCCTATAAAAGAGGTAGGACTTTCAGTAGTGTATTTACCTGTCCCACTGCTCAGGGAATGTTTTATAAAGGTCCCAACACATCCAACACTTTATCCTGACAGGATGGCCACACTTTATCCACTCCTTTATGGGGATTCTTCCTACCTTGCCAAAAAATGTGACAATTTTAAAGTCAATTGTGTCATAGGACTCTTACCTTGGGCATAAGACTGCATAGTTTTGGGCTGCAGAATCACTGAGTGTGGGTCACTGAGTTGGTGCCATACCATATGGAAGCTGTCATCGTGACTTCTTTGACTAGTTCGCACCACCTCACTCAAACCTAGAAAGAGAAGGTGATTTGTGGAAACCTAAAAACATGTCACCCAGACTCCACAGGAAAGTCGTGGTGAACAGATAATACCCTTTCTCTCAGTTTCACAAAGTCTCACACATGACAAGGAGAATGAGGTGATGCAGGATATGTTTCAATAGGTTTTATTGAAGCAATTGCATCCAATTATAAAAAAGCATGTGCTGCGATAATTAGGTATATAAAACATAATACATTGATTATTATTACCATTAGAGTGAAGAAAATAATCAATCCCACCATCCTGGTACGATCATAAAACCTAATAATTCCTACCTACACCCTAATGTCTAAAACCTGAGAGCATAATGCTGTTGGCCGTTCTGCCTATCCTGGACTATAACAGGAGCCCTAACCCCATACCTGGAAGACAGGTAAGGGTCTGTCTTTTGTCTGCTGGCAATCCTCCTGGTTGGTTGAAGAGTCAGTGCCAGGATCAGCGAAGCTGTCACTGAAATGCTGCACATCCCTGGACAGCCATGAATCACCACAATGTGCCTGGTTTTCAACACTTTTTTACATCCAGGTTTATTTAGGGAATCAGCAATAACAGTGGCAACAGAATTACCAATATCTGAGGCAACTGTTTTAAATGTGGAAGAGACTGCCTTATTAACTAAATTTGAAATAGAGGAATTAAGAAATTGTTTCAAATTCCTCCTAAGCACTTCTTCATTTAGTTCCTCTGAGTTCCCAGGGTGGTCACCATCACTTTCCACTGTGGACAAAGCCACAAATCCTTTGGGAATTGAACTCCACCAAGTAAAAATGCATGTAAAAAAAATTCTGTTACTTAGTTTTAACTTTTTATGGGTAACTGTTGTGTACGTTTAGTAATGAAAACATAGGATACAAAACAGCAATAACCACAAAAAAACATACACAGAGAAGCACAGTAATGCAACAGTTTACTAAAAGGCACAACCTAAATAAATAAATGTAAGCATTAGCGCATAGAACCCTACAACCTGAAAGCTTCAGGTGAGTAGAACAAGAAACAAAGTCAGACATGAACAACTGTGACCTGATGCTGAACTCCACCCTAATACCCAGATTTATTAAGCTTAAGTTCAAGTGAGACTTACTAAGCCACACAAAACCACCTTGTGTGGATCTGCATGGCTGAATAAATCCAGAGCAATGCAAGATAGTGCAAATCAATGCCCCTCAGTATTCTGTGTTGGAAAGGCATCCCATGGGTGGAGTTCATTGGGTAGTGCCTGGCTATTCCCATGCATCCACCCATGGATTTTGATACAGTTGTTAGAAATGGGATTCCTGGTTGGTTGCACCTCAACCAGGCAGACCCACCACTGTAGTCAGGGTGAGAAAGCTACACACCCAAGATATCCCCTGCTCAGTCTCTTGGTAGCTTGGCACGAGCACTTAGGCTTTACCCAGAGGCAATGTTTAAAGCGTTTGCACAACACATGCAACACATGTGACACAATAAATACATCACAACACTACAACAAGTTATGTAAGAATAAACTATATCGCACATAAATCATTAGACCAAACACAACATGTATTAGTAATACCCTGCTACTCAAGCAGTTGTCAGAACATCACATAGGTTACTAGTAGCAAGCAGTAGTCAGATGAACACATAGATAATGACTATTTGGCAAGCAGTAGTCAGGTCATCATGGTCACTAAAAATACCATGTCAAAACAAACATATCATTGGGTATGCATATAATGGAGAAACATTCCCTTCTTGCCCAGGTCCTAAAAAGCACATCTTCCTAAAGGCATAAACACCAGATCCTGAAAAATGCATGTCACCAAAACACTGTCACCACAACATATAATGCCATATTAGGTCACAAACTGCGGGAACAAATTCAGAGGGAGAAATTTCACATACGTACCCTCCCATGGTCCCTCACACAAGACAATTACAGCGCATCTGCGCTTTTCATATGTATACCGGGGCACACACCGTTCCCAAAGATGGTGCCGGGGCACAAACACACCTATTGTGGTGGCAAGGCAGCCTTGCTGGGTCCTCCCCATGTGGTACCGCTTTTCCAGGGAGCCACCCATGTCGGCCAAGGCTGTATGCCCTCAAACTACCTGGTTCACCAGTAGTGCACCCGCTGTGGTGGGGGAAAGGTCTAAATGTTCCCCATGTGGTACAGCTTTTCCAGGCAGCCACCCATGTCAGCCAGGGCTGTATGCCCTCAAGCTACATGGTTCACTAGTAGTGCTCCCACTCTGGTGGGGGAAGGTCTAAATGTTCAGGAACACATTCAGAGAGAGAAACATTACATCAATAACCTTCCCGTGGTCCCTTGTACAAGACATTTACTGCACATCTGCACTTCTTATATGTATACTGGGTGTTAGAAATGGGGTTTCTGGTTGGCAAGGGTATGCACTTAAGCCAGGCAGAACCCACCCACTCTAGTCAGGGCAAGGCAGTTACACGTCCAAGATAACCCCTGCTCACTCCCTTGGTAGCTTGGCACAAGCAGTCAGGCCTAACCCGGAGGCAAGGTGTAAAGCATTTGCACAATACATACAACACATGTGACACAATATGCACACCACAAAGTAAACACAACACTGAGCTATGTAAAAATAAACCATATTGCACAAAACATAATTAGACCAAATATTACATGCGAGTAATACCCTGCTACCTTAGCAGTTGTCAGAATGTTACACAGGTTACTAATACCCTGCAAGAATACGCAGTAGTCACATTAGAACACGTAAGTACTCAGGATTCTGCAACATAAGCAGTAGTCAAGAATCACATTAAAGTAATCACTCAAATACCATAAATGACTATACTAAGCATTTTAAACCATATAGCAAGTCAGGACATCATATCAGCGTAGGGTGTCCATAAAAGGAACACTAACACATGTATGTTATAGCACACCAAGAACAGGTTAGCCCAACAGCCCCCTCAAGCTCCTAAAAGAAACTTCCAGAAAGAGTTTTTCAGCAAGAGTACCTGTTTTGGATTTGACTGGCACCTCCCGTGCCACGAAGCATATGAGGGGACCCCCCAGTGCTCCTTGCGCACAAGTTGGGGGCCTCATGGTAATGGTTGTGAGGAGGGGGTGGCACACACCCCCTCTGGTTTTTATATCAGGGCCCCTCCTGTGACCCGCAATCATTTGGGTGGCCCACAGGCCCGTGCGGACCCTCCAAAAAGGGGGGTGGAACAAAGTGATGCGAATGGTGCTGGATGCATCCTCACCCCTAGGGCAGTGGCTGAGAGGAAAGGAACTCCCTCTCCGTCCCCGGGCCTTGCAATGAGGTAGACAGCTGCCCACCGTCCTCGAGGAGGCAGCCCAAAAAAAAAGACGGGGAGAGGCAACCCCCTACCAGCTGCGCTCCTCCTGGGGAGCCTGCAATGATCTCCAGCAGCCCACTTGTCTCTCCGGGCCACGGCAGTGTTGCATGCCGCCATCAGATCTGGCGTGTGCCCCAAGGGCACCTCTCTCAGCGTTTGCCACCCGGAGGCATTCTTTAGGAGCACATTTGCTCCTGCCTTTCTCTGGCCAGCCGCCGGGGGTCCTTAGCGCAGCACGCTTCCGACGCGCTGCAAGACAAAGACTACCTGGGTCACAGCAGTAATTTTAAGGCGCTGGAATGCGCTTGATGAATGCAGCCATCTGGGTGATTTGGGGAACAACACACTCACGAGTGCTACGACACTCCAATAAGCATGGGTCACGGCGGTGTTTCTTGGTGGCGAAAAGTGCGCTCCAGCACTGGGGGCTATAAAATAAAGTGCTTTCCAAATAGCTGCTCTTTAAGAAGGAGCAGGGCACCTTCTGGGAGCTAAACCTAAGAATTGAAGCGCTCCTTGCTTTCACGCAGTTGCAGGGGTCAGGGACCACGGCACCCTGCCCCTGGAGACAGAAGATGGGAGGGAAGCACAGGGCTAGCCAACCCAACAACAGGCCAGAACAAGGGATGCAGATGGTGGCAGTTCCTCCTACTGACCAGGCAGGTCACAGGTCAGCACAGCAGCAGCAGTCCAAGGTTGTTCCTGGTGAGTCCATTCAGCAGCGTCCTGTGTCCACTTCCAGAGGAGTCTCTGGAGTCCCAAGAATGTCAATTCATGTCTAAATTGTGGGGAAAATTCCCCTCTACTTATACTCAGTTTACAGTGTGTTTTACAAAGATGGGGAGAGGATGTTCCAACTAGTTACGACAGGTTCTGGGATTGCCCCCTTCTCTCCTCCAGCACTGGCTCCAAACATCAGTGGGGGGTAAACGACTCTATTGTGTGAGTCCAGGGCAAAGCCTTTACAAATGCAGGTGTGCCCCACCTCTCCCTTCTCTTAGCTCAGGAAGACTATTCAGTATGTAGATGCACCTCTGTGACACCTCCACCCTCCCTGTGTAAAAGTATGCACAAAGCCCAACTGTCACTCTGCCCAGACGTGGATTGGAGTCAAGCTGAAAAACATCAGAGTCATAAGCACAGAGAAATACTCACTTTCTAGAAGTGGCATCTCTGTAATAGTAATAAAAAATTAACCTACACCCGTAAGCAGCATTTCTCACTACCATTACATCCATATCAAACATGCCTATGCTACCCCTCATAAATCAGACAATACCCCTTACACATAAGGCAGGGCATTTCCAATGCAATCCTATGAGAAGGCAGCCCTCACAGCAGTGAGAAACACAATAATCTGTTTGTCATTACCAGGACAGGCCACATTACTAGGCATGTCCTGCCTTCTATATACATGGCACCCTGCCCATAGGGATAGCTAAGGCCTACCTTAGGAGTGACTTACGTGTAGTAAAAAGGGAGTTCTGGGTATGGCAAGAACATTTTGATGCCAGGTCCCTGTGGCAGAAAGACTACGCACACAGGCTAGCAGGCCTGAGACAGGTTTGAAAGGCTACTCCAGTGGGTGGCACAAACAGCACTGCAGGCCCACTATTAGCATTTAATTTATAGGCCCTGGGTATAGGGATACCAAGTTGCAAGGTACTTATAGGTAAATTAAGTATGCTGATTAGGTATAAGCCAATTATACTCAGTTTAGAAGGGAGAGCACATGCACTTTAGCACTGAATATCAGTGAAAAAGTGCTTAAAGTCATAATGTCAGCAAGCAAGGGTCAGAAAAATAAGGAGGAAAAGGCAAAAAGTTTGGGGAATGACCCTGGAAAAGGCCAGGTCCAACACTGGGTCACACTCTGTCACCACAGATGGTGAAGGGGCACAAACACACCTACTATGGTGGTGAGGAGGTCTTGATGGGTCTTCCCCATGCGGTTCAATGTTTCTAGGCAGCCGCCCATATCGGCATGGGTCGGCTGCCCTTAATCTATCTGGTTCACCAGTAGGGCGGCTGATCTGATGGGAGAAAGCACCCCCACACTTCCCCTGTTGGCCTGCAGGTACCTCACAGGGTTCCCTTCTCATGGCCAGAAAAAGCAACACACAGCCACTAGCATCATCGCTGGGGCTGCCAACTCCTGGGCTCTTAATCCTGGCAGGAAAGGGACTCCTGCCAAGGGTTCCCTCCTGCACTGCTGCTGGGTCGAGATCAGGTCTATCCTCCTGCAGGAGACTTTAGGCAGTCCTCGCGGTTGAGTGCATAGTTTGGCACAGCGGCTGCCCACGGCCACGTGGTGCAGCTGCTCTCTCTCCTGTCCTGGTCTCGACTGGCAATCCGCTGTCCTGGGCCATGGCAGGGATGGCCCAATAGCTGCACACCACAGGGCAAATGATGTGCATTGCGACTGTGCACACTGCACCAATGGCAGAAGTGACTGCCTGCTTGTGCCCAGGGCCACCACGGAGTGAGCGCCTCATTTGTGTATGATGAGGGGCCTCCTGCACGCTCCTCCTCCCCACAGTTGTCCTGAAAGGGGGGAAGTAGCCAAACCAAGGGCCCCCAACCGTAGGGATAATAGGAGCGCTCTACCACGCTCCTGCTCAAGCAAGAACAGTGATCCCCTTGCGCTGGTAAGAAGACAACAGGTGGGGCTGGGGGCACACCACCCAGCCTGAGGAAGGACCAAGGAGAAAAATAATAAAGTGAGCTGGGGCCAGCACATTAGGGTCCCTACGGTAAAGAAATAGTCCTCCTTGTGACCCAGCCAACCACAGGGCAGTGCAACAAGCAGGCCAGTTCTGATGGCAGTTCCTCCAAGCAGCATAGCAGGTCCCTCTGGCAAGCCCATACAGTGTGTGACTATGTGGGGGACAACCTGCTGTACTTATACTCATTTTGCATGCTTCCACAAAGGGGGAGAAAAGGTTCCAACTAGCACTTACCTGCTCCAGGAATGTCCCCTTTCTCCTCCAGCACTGGTTCCAGACATCAGTAGAGGGTAAATGGTCCCTTTGTGAGAGGCCAGGGCACAGCCTTTACAGATGCAGGTGTGCCCCGCCTCTACCTCTACCTGCCCTGGAACAACATTCAGTATGCAGATGTACTAGGACATGTAGCACATAAAGATATATGTCCTACGTTTTACATACACAGCACCCTGCTCATAGGGCTAGCTAGGGCCTACCTTAGGGGTGACATATGTAGTTAAAGGGGAGTTCCAGGCCTGGCAAGTAAATTTAGATGCCAGGTACCTGTGGTAGTAAACTGCGCAAGCAGGCCCTGTGGTGGCAGGCCTGTTACAGGTTTGAAAGGCTACTTCTATGGATGGCGCAAGCTGTGCTGCAGGCCCACTGGGAGCATTTAATTTACAGGCCCTGGGTATAAAGGGTACCACTGTACAAGAGACGTATAGATAAATTAAGGGTGCCAATCAGGTGCAAGCTAATCATACCAAGTTTAGAAGGGAGAGCACATGCACTTTAACACTGATCAGCAGTGATAAAGTGCTCAGAGCCCTAGAGCCAACAAAAAGAGGTCAGAAAAATAGGAGGAGGAAAGCAAAATGTTTGGTGATGACCCTGCAAAAAGGGTCAGGTCCAACAAATCACAGATTTACTAAGGTTAGTAAGCCTGGGATTGAGTCATAATAAATGGTGTGCCATCCCAACAGAGGCTTACTTTCCTCTTTCTACATATGCCGCATTTTGGAGCACATGTTGCTGCATTCAGCAGCACACACAGAAAGAGGATTATTCCTCTAAGGATTCTTTTTTGTGCGGGAAGGTGTACCTTTCTGCACAAAAACAATCCTGACTGTAACTCAAGCACCCTTGCACAATGGCGCAAGGGTGTTTGTGTTGGCAGTAGGCAGCACCAGGGTGCCAGTGCAGGAAGAGAGGATGAATGTGTCATATCTTTGTAGGGATGACACATTCCTCCTCTCTTCTTGTCATGGAGCATAGCACTTTAAGTTGTCTTGCGGCGTTGCATTGTGTGACTGATGTTATTCATACAGAAACCATGTTGCTGCAGCCTCAATATCGTGAAGGATGGCTTTAACGGGAGAAATAAAACGGAGAACACATCACTGACACAAGCTGCAAAGACTGATACACTGTATCACCAGCCCATTGTTTACTCAGTGCCTCTCGCAGGAATAATTAGAGGATTAGTCATGCTTCACCCAGCACCTACTTTTTGAACACCAGCAAATACAAAGTACCAGCAGGCAATTATCAAAGCAAAACAACTAGGCTTTACCCTGGAGGAATTTACAACCTGGACTCCACGGGGAAAAAAGAATTCAACAGTGCCTCAACCAATTCCAGCTTTACCGAACATATTACTGTTCATAGAGATAATTTCCCGTCATACGCTGTTTCTTAATCAGAATTACATCCTTACATCCTGCATCATTACATTCTTGTTTGGCACAAACATGCTTCCTTCTGCTCTAAAGGCCCGGCCCTTTCTGTGAGAGCTCGTCTTGTTATCTGTCACCATCCTTGATGGAGCAACAAGCTGCCTTGATGCAAGCATGTGCATCTCTCTGTCTCAGAGAGCTGAAGACAAGCTATTTGTACGGTTCTTGAGGACAAGTTTGATAAGTATCCCCAAAATTGCAGATACAGTGTGTCAAGAATTCTGTCGGAAAATGCTACATTTCAGCCAAACAGTATACCCTTTATTTATTTTTGTGTTTGCATAGCGTGAAATTGACCCCTCAGAGCAGCAAAGCGCTTTACTGTAATATTGGATATAACAGAGAAGAGTTGCTGGGCATTCCTGAAAGTGGGGATGAGAACACTTACTGGATATAGAATATGATAGATTGGATATAGTAGTGCAAATGAACCGCCAGAGAAGAACGAATCCTTGAAGTGACTACTTCATACAATGAGGAGAGGTCAGCATCAGGGCAATCTGGTCTGTACGTGGCACTGGAGATGAGTTAATTCTTGAAGGCACTGAAGGAAACGCTCATCCTAAAAGTGTCTGATACGGAGTTCCAGACTCTATATAAACTTCTAGAGAAGGATTTATTCAGGATTTTGGCTTCCTTGGAGGATGGCATTTCTAGGAGCGATAGAGTGAGGTTCGTAGAGTACGCGATTCACCCTAAATTATCAGCTTCTCTATCAGATACAATTAGGTTAATTTAGTCAGACATTCTGGCATCAGAAATCAGAGGCACTGCTGCACTAAAAGTTGTGGGTAAGGGAGTTAGGTGTGATTTGGGGATACCAGTCAGGAGGCTGTTTATATGGCTGGGAGAAAAGGAGCCAGGCATATTATTTTATTATAGCCATAGAGAACAAACTTCAACAAGTAAAACGAGCTTTGGCAAAGCCAATAGGTCTTGTCTATGCAAGGGCTTTTGGCTTTGGCAATGTGTTTTACAAAAGGGTGGGATGGATTAGAGGGGCGGATTGGAGTGAAGTGGATTGCAGTGAATGGGTAGATTAGGGTGAGGTGGGGTGGATTGGATTGAGTGGGGCAGATTATGGTGGGGTAGATTGGATTGCCTGTGGTGGATTGGATTGGATTGGGGTGGGGTTTATTACATTGCGGTGAGGGTGATTGCATTGGGGTGGAGTGGATTTGGGAAGGGTGGATTGGAGTAGAGTGGATTTTGGTAGATTGGAGTGAAGTGGATTGTAATGGATTGGACTGGAGTGGGGAGATTGGATTAGAGGTTGGTGGATTAGATTGGAGTTGGTTGGATTGGATTGGAGTGGGGTGGATTGATGGGTGGATTGGATTGGTGTGGTTGGATTAATTTGAGAGGGGTGGATTGGATTGGAGTGGGGAGAATTGGAGCTGGGCAGATTGTTTTGGATGTTAAGTAAATTGTTTGGGATTGGAGTGGGGCAGGTTGGAGTGGGGTAGGTTAGCGTGGGGCAGAATGTTTTGGATTGAAGTGGGGCAGATTGGAATGAGGTGGTTTGTAGTGGGACAGATTGTGTTGGACTGGAGTGAGGCAGACTAGAGTGGGACAGATTTTTTCAGTTTGGCATGGGGAAGATTGGAGTGGGGCAGATTGTATTAGGGTGGATTGGAATGTGGTGGATTGGGTTGGATTGGAGAGGGGTAGATTGGATTGGAGTTAGGTGGAGGGGTTGTTGTGGGGTGGATTGGAGTGGGGTGAATTGGAATAGAGTGGGGTGGATTTGATTTGGGTGAGGTGGATTGGATTGGATTGGATTGGAGAGGGACGTATTGTTGGTGCAGATGGGAGTGAAGCAGATTGGAGTGGAACAGATTGTTTTGGATTGGAGTGGGGTGAATTGGAATGGGGCTGTGTGGAGCTGGACAGATCGTTTTGGATTGGAGTGGGGCAGATTGGTTTGGATTGCAGTAGGGCAGATTGTAGTGGGACAGATTGTTCTGGATTGAGCAGATTGGGGTGGGGCAGATTGTTTTGGATTGGAGTGGGGCAGGTTGCTTTAGGTTGGAGTGGGCCAGAATGGAGTGGGGTAGATGGGAGTGGGGCATATTGTTTTGGACTGGAATGAGGCATTTTGGATTGGAGTGGGGCAGATTAGAGTGGGGAAGGTTGCTTTGTATTGGAGTGGTGTAGATTGTTTTGGATTGAAGTGGGGTGAACTGGAGTTGGGAAGATTAGATTTGGGTGGCTTTGAAGGATTAGAGTGGTGTGGTTTGAATTGGGGTGGCGTGGGGTGGATTGGGGTGGGGGTGAGGTGGGGTGTAATGGGCTGGGTTGTAATGTGGTGGCTTGGAGTGGGGTGTACTGGGGTGTACTGCCCGATTATTTGTTAAAGCATCATTTTAGAAAGTACACATAATAAATAAACAATGTCGCTTTGCAATATTTATTTGTTCATCATTTTTTTTTAAATGCACCCATGAGCAAAAACAAAAGAAAACATGAGCGCAAAGTGAGAAAAGACAACTTGGCAAAACAAAAGAAAATTAGCGATAAAAAAAATATAACTTTTCAATTTTGTTTGTCCTCATGGGCACCTTTTTGACAGTCACAAGCCTTCTGTTTGCAGGGCACTGGAAGTTAAAAAGAACAAAATAGTACCTCACTCTCGTCCGGAGCAGCAGAGAGGCACTGGTTAACTTGAACCATTTAGTGGTTTGTCCCTGCTCATACAGAGGAATGGAAATAATGCCAGGCCTTCAGTGACAAACTATGAAGCTGTGAAGAAGAGTGCCACACAAGCCAACAAATGATAAGTGCAGGGGGGCTTAAAGCCCTTTACTGTACATAACAGAGTCTCTCAAGCGAGACACAGGCACTAGCATATGCACTCACAGGCTCAACCCTAAAAATGTGGTAAGCAAGCCTAACTTTCTCCGAGTGGGTTCAGGCAATTTCTGTGACTTACCAAACGTAGACTTGAAAAATGCACTCTGTCCACTGTATGTTGTGACATGTAGGTCTGTACTCATGACAAGTAAAGCAAGTGTCATCCTCCTGAATAAGTTAGAATGAACACAATTTGTGTGCTCGCCTAGAACATTGGACAGGAAGCTATTTCTTGGAAGCGTGTGCAACCTTCTATTGAGATAATTATAGTGTATATGCACTTAGAAGGTCTCTTGTCACATAATGCACTGCTGCACTCTTGACCTCTCATGCTTTTTCACCTGTTGATCAAACTTTTAAGGAGGGGAAAATGCGTGAATAACTAGAAGGTTTCTTGTTCCTTGAAAAATAATATGAATGTATTATTTATATAGCCCTTTTGCCTATGTACCTTGCATAGAACAGTTGCAAATCACAGTTATTATTACCCGAACTAAATTCATAGTCATTTCATCAAAGATGAAAAGATGAAAGTCTGCGTCAGTCTTGGCCGGATTGAAATCTGCTAATCCCTCAAAAAAGACCTCAGCACAGAATATGCCTTGCTGGGCTTTTTCACATTAATGATGAACAGAGGCATGAAAAAGTTTCAATATAAATATGCCAGCTTTGGTGGGAAGTGTCCTTCCTGCCCCAGCATAGAGGCCCAGCAAGAAGTGCTGGCACTCTTTCATAAAGTGTACACCAGGTCTAATCAAAATGGTTTGTCCTTCCATCTAAATGATGTAGCATACTTGCTGTTAAGTTTTAATACTGATTGATAAATATTGTGCAGACCTCCTGGCATATGTAGGTAATGTCCATGTGCAGTAAAGCAGCTTATCTTAAAAGTCACTATCATGTGAGTCATTGTTGTACTTTCATTTAAGGTATAGCAGCTTTTCTGAGAAATTATTTTTCTGTAACACATACATTGAAACCTTAATTGCAGTATTGGCCCTGTCCATGAAAGATATGGTAGTAGACCCCAACAAAGCTATGTCAGGCCTGATGAAACATTTTTGTGAAGTTGATGTACTGTTTTTTATAAGTATTATTGTCCTGCTGTAAAGCGTTTGCACTCTCAATAAGAAGGAAAACAGCCCTGCTTAGAAGCATTGTTACTGTTCATGAAAAGTATAACAGTCCCACTGGGAAACACAAAGGCCTACAAAGAAAGTATGATATAGCCCTAGTGAATATATGTTAGCCTTACTGAGAAGTGCTGGCACTGTCCATGGAAAATATAGGAGCCCTGCTGATTGCTGTCATTGTTATCAATTTTATTTCACTGGAATAAAGGAGCAATGCCCTCCTTCCATCTAAATAAAATGTAAAACATTTGTAGAATGTATGCTTCAAATGACAACCACTGCACTGCTCTCCTAGTTAATGTTAAGCGTTTTTTTCTTAATTCAGCAATGCTGTGTAGCCCTATATTGTGAGCTCTATTGAGGATAGCTAACCTTTTTTAAAGATACTGAGATACAGGATATTTGCAAAGCCTTGTCTTCAATTTACTAAAGATCCAAATTGAAAGTTCTCAGTTATTCTGGAGGCATACTGCCTTATGTAATTTAGATAATTCAAGTGGGGGGCAATGCTTCTTACTGCATTTAAGCACCAATGCCCCATAGATGTCTAAATAGACTCTAAGATTTTTGACACTACTTTTAAGTTGAATGATATTGTGAGAAATTGGGTTACCGGTTGAGGGGGGTGAAACCCTACCCAAGCAGCAACCGCTATCCTTGTCACAGGGTTTAGAACAATAGAGAAAAATGTAATTCAATAAATCAAGCCCAAAATGGCAAGAATCCAAACAGTAAAACAGGAAGTATGCAGGAGAAAGTCACAAGTTCAGGTCTACTGTGGTTGAGAACAGGTCAGATACAGGGAGCAGATTAATCCCACTGAAAAGTTACCTTCTCATTCCAGTTGCAACAGTCCCATGGATGGTGGAAGGGGCTGTGAGGAGCAAGGAAGCGTTGCAAATGGTCGTCAATGTAGCATGAAGAGTAGTCCTCCTGTCTCAGATGGTTTTTGCTGTAGACAAAGATTCTGTTGTCACCATGAACGGTTAGGTTGGAGCTTCACTGTGGCACTCCTGGAAAACAGTCAGTGCTGTAGCATGATAGGTCTGGATGACAGAACTTCCCATTTGCAGGCTTTGCTAGTGAATAGGATTTCACACCAACAGGCCCATTCATAGTAGAGATGAGCCTGAAAACATCTCTTCAGCCCCACAGAAGTCTCACCAAGTGTCCAGGACCTGAGGGGCACTCCTTGGGGTTCAGGGACTTACTCCAGCTGGATCTGGGTGCATTTTCAGGTGGTTGGGAGCCTGTTATGTCCTTGTGGCTCTGAACAGGAGGCCAGCAGAGTAGTGCTTGTAGTCAATCTGGGATTCCTGGATTCAGCTGCAGTTCAAATCCCTGCTACTCAGGCAGGAGGGTAGCAATGCAGCAATCCAGAAAGGCAGCAGATAAGCAAGGTAGTAGTCCAGCAGGGCAGCGGTCCAGCATAGTGGAAGTCATTTGAGCAGCACACCAGTCCTTTTTTCCTGACAGACTATTAACAAGTTAAGACATCAACTCAAGGGTTGGTGTCTGAGGTTCAATTTTTATACCAGGTGCTTCTGATGAATGGGGAGAAGCTGCTACAGTTTTTTTGACTCACCTGCCTTGGCTCCATGCTACTTGTATGCAGTGTATGATGCACTTTATGTGGAGGCAAGACACAGCCTATTCAAGGGTAAATAGGGCTATGCCCAGCTCTGCCCTCCCATCCTGCCAGTGATGCCCATCCTGGCAGACCTAAGTCCTCTATTGTGTGTGACTGTCTAGGAGGATTACCTAAAGGCCACTGTTAGCTACTCCCAGTCATGAGACCCAGAGACAGGAGTGAAGAAAGCACTAAAAAAGCTGAGACAAGAAAATGCCAACTTTCTAAAAGTTTTAAAATCCAGCTGTACCATAGAGAGGATTTTGCATTACATTTCCAAAAACACCAAGCATGACCCGGTCACCCGTTCCCATTTAGAAGTTACAGCATATCCAATGTAATGTGTTAACTCCAATGTTATCCTATGGACAGGTAGGCTTTGCAGCAGTAAAAAACAAATGAAATAGTGTTTTTGCTAGGGCATAACAAATTTTAAAGTACATGTCCAACTTTTTAAATAGACTGGACCCTGCCTTCTGGGCTATTCAGGACCTATGCTAGTGGGGACTTATAGGTATTAAAAAGGAAGTTTTGGCCCTGGCAAAAGGTTTATTTTGCCAGTTCAATATGGCAGTTTAAAACTACACACAGGCTGCAATTGCAGAGCTTAAACGTGTTTAAAGAGCTACTTAAAATGGTGGCACAATCAGTGCTTTACGCCCACCTGTAGCATTTAATTTGCAGGCCCTGGGCACAGGAAGTGCCACTTTACTATTCATATTTATTTTTTATTTATTTTATTTATTTACTTATAGTATTTATAGAGTGCACTGTCACCTAACTGGGGTCCTTACCTCTATTGAAAGGCCCTGCTGTTGAAATGGCTAGAGAAGTTATTACTGATAACATGAGAATAGCCAGGTTTTCAGTGCTTTCCTGAAAATGCATTGGCAGTAGTGCTCCTCAGTAAAGCAGTTAATTTGTTCCAAAGTGGAGTAATCTTGACTGCGAAAGCTCAGCCACCCTGCCTTATTTTCCAGGATTTCAGAAAGCACAGAAGATTTGCAGTTGCTGAACGCAGGTTCCTCCTAGGGACATATCTTTTAGTTTCCTTTGAAGTGGTTTAGGTTCTTTACTCTGAGTCACTTTGAAGACTATGCAAAGTGATTTAAATGCTATTCTTTGCTATGGCAGTGGAGGAGGGTGACATTCTTTGCCTGTTTTATGTTAGTTTTGCAGCTGCTGCTTGTACTCTGTACAGTCTATCCATCAAATAGTCTTGTACTCCTAGAAACTGAGTAGTAATTAAGCCTGCTAAAAATAGTACTCTGCAATATCAGTGCTCTAGCTTGAGTATGTAAGATTGACAGACGTTTCCTTAGGATCTGAATAAGTGAAAGATGGGCAGCTGCTATCTTATTGACATGGCTCTCCTTAGATAGCTTATAATCAAAGGTAACCCCCAGACTACAGACTAACTTTGGGGATTCCATATTGTATTTAATAATCTATCATTCATAAACCAGAGGAGGTAGCTATATCATGTTTGGTACCTATTGTCAACACCAGAGCATTACGCGCTCTATTGGCGACTAGAATGCAAAAACCCAGCACTCTCAAAACACTGTAATTTATGCATTTTGCTGATATGTTGTGGTTTAACCTTTTTGCATTGCAGAGTTCAATCCTGAAGACTGATTTTGAATATGCTTACAAATACTGTTCCTTTGCAAAGTATTGTTGCAGGTTTTCAAAGTGTGTTAGGGTGTGGCCCTTTCCAGGGTCTTCCAGAGACTTTCCCTGCAGCATGCCTGGGCGTGGTTGTGGGCTGGGCCAAGACTCTATAAAACGAGAGCCAGCCCAAATCCCACTGCTCACTATTCAGAGGTCCCGGTGCAGAACAGCAGCTATTTCCAGAGTTCCTGTTCCGGTGGCCTATTTGATTTTCCAGTCCTCTGCTTTTCATGCTTCATTGGTGAATCTTGTTCTTGGGGGGTAAAACGGTAGTTGGGTTTATTCCCAACACCGTTTATTTTCAGAACTATCGTATTCTAGGGTCTAATTATTTATTTGATTACCATATTGCTTTGAGCTCAGAAAAAGTGCACTTGAGTGTTTGTAGTGTTTACATGGGAGTTTTGTGAATCGGCGAGACGCGCAATTCGTTTGTGGAAGTTTGGAACTTGTGTTTCATTGCGTGCTGTAATTTTTTTAGCATAGACATGGACGCTTACAAATCGGCAAGAGGCGCGATTCGTTTTATGAAAATTTCGAACTTGTGTTTCATTACGCGCTACTATTTTTAACATGTACATGGACGTTTACGAATCGGCAAGACGCGCGGTTCGTTTTATGAAGCTTTAAAACTTGTGTTTCATTACGCGCTTCCATCTATTGACATTTACATAGAGGTTACGAATCGGCAAGATGTGCGATTCGATTAAATTAAATTTTAAAGCTTGTTGTTTATTGTGTGCAACCATTTCTTGACATTTACATGAAGGTTTACAAATCAGAAAAACACACGATTCGTTTCAAGATGATTTAAACCTTGTTGTTTATCACGCGCTACCATTTCTTGACATTTTGCATGGTGGCATTCGAGTCAGTAGGACGTGCGATTTTCTCCTCGAGTTTATTTAATGTTGTTCATTGTATACTACCATTCTAGGACATTTGTTTGGTGGTATTCGAGTTTACAAGTGTGTGATTTCTTTCTTGAACTCATATAGTATTAAGTCATTGAAACACAATTCTGCCATAGTGTTTACTATATATAAATCTATGTATATATCTGTAAAGAGTGTAATCTGTGTTGAAAACATTTCAAGAAAACATTTCAAGAAAACACAAAAGGTCAGAGTTTCTAAATGTAATATTATGTGCTTCTATTATGCATGTTCTTTTTTCTGATTCATGCTTGAATAAGAAAGTTTTCATTTAATTCATCTTGATTCCATTACAGGTATTGGACCATATTGAAACCTAGTCGCTTTGAACTTCATTCTTGGATTGTTCATGTTTTCAGAATGACTATGCTTGGCAACCTTAGTCTAGTATTGGTTTCAGGTCATATTGTGTGTTCTAACCTTTTTTTCTTACTATAGGTCTCCTTCCCAGCTGTTCCCTTCCTAATCCCCTCTTCCCCTCTTGAACTCTCTCAGCCTCTGTGATTTATCTATCAGAGTCTTGGAGCTGTTCAGTGGTTGACGTGTTGGGGACGTGCACAGACCCCGAGGATCTGGTGACTCTGACACCTATGAACTTGTAATGTCAAACCCTCTTTAATGGCAAAGTTGAATTTATCTTTAAAAGTTTATAAATGCCACTTTTAGAAAGTTGGCATTCTCCTACCCTTAGCCTTCTGTGCCTGCAGCCTGCCTTAGGTCACACGACTAGGTGTAACTGACAGTTAAGACTTTGTGAATTCCTCCCAGAAAGTCACACAATAGTGGAATTATCAGAGCCTGAATGTGCCCTTAACTGACCTGATGGGGTGAAGCTAAGCACAGCCCCACATACACCTCAAAAGGCTGGGCTCTGTTAACACACAATAGGCTTAACAATCCCATATTGTCAGTTCAGCCAGCTAGGAGCCAGTGCAGGGGAGGCAGGAAACTCCTGGAACTTCAAAGAACCCTTATGGAAATGTCTCCCATTCTCTAGGAGCAGGGCACCAGGGTGTAAAACTGGGCTCTGAGACCTGCTCCTCAGTTCACTTCTAGACCTGCAGAAGGACTCTCAGAAGACTGCCTGCTGCTGTGACCTTCTGTGAGCTATGACAGATTGCTGCTGTACCTGGAAGGACTGCTTTGCTACTTGGAGCCTGTCTTGAAACTTCAGAGGCAAGCCTTGCTGTGGGACTCTGCATCTTTACCTGCACCCAGGATCTCAGAAGTGACTCAAAGGGCTAGTTGTGCTGGCCTCCTGTGCAGAGCCACAGAGGCTTAACATACTCCCACCATCTTGAATCCAAACCTGGACCCAGCTGTTCCTGTGCCCTTGATTCCGCTGCTGAAGGTGCTTAGATGGCCATTTTGTAAAACTGAGCACTTGTCATTTTGAACCTTAAACTTTAAAAAAGTAATGACTCTGGTTCTAATAATTGGATTGGGTGGTTTGGTGTCAAATCATTTTTTTAAATGTACTCTATTTTCCTAAATTGGTTTGGGATTTTTATTGTGTTGGGTTCTCACTGCATTGTGGTTTGTGTACTGCATAAATACTTAACACATTGCCTCAAAGTTTACCCTGACTGCTTTGTGTGCCAAGCTATCCAGGGTTAAGCACAGGTTAATTTAGTGATTTGTTGCTGTTCATCCTGCAAGGGACTGTGGCTGTTCCTTGGCCAGGGCTCAAATCGGAACCAACCAACAAACCAATTTCTCACAATCGGGATAAGCGCTGACCCTTGGGGATTCTATACTCTATTGTTTTAAAATCCAAACAGTATGGGAGTAGAGAAACCAATGACACATATCTGTCAGCATTGAACATATGCATTTCAATGCCATACTATCTACACCACTCTTTACTAATCTTGACAGTAGTATCTTGTGATTAACTCTGTCAAAAGCGGGTGACAGATCAAGTAGTATCAGAATTGATGATTGACTACCATTCACAATGATCTGGAGTTCCTCTATTGCCAGTACCAGCATTGACTGAGTACCATATACTGTTTCTAAAGCCAAACTGCTCCTCCAGGAGGTTTTGACCATCCAGATTTGTTGAAAGTTTCTTGCTTGCATACTGTTCTAGCATTTTTACAGGGAAGGGTAATAAGTATAGTGGTCTGTAATTACGAAGCACCAGAGGGTCTGCTGTAGGCTTTTTAATAGGGAAGTAGCTATTTAATTTTTCCAAGCCCAGGGTACAAGTTCTTATTCCAGTGATTGATTACAAATCTGTAATAGTGGGGAGAATAGCTCCTCCACCAGATTTTTCTAAATTCAATGCAGTAGAGAATCTATTGGGACGTGTGGTGCTGTAGACATTGCTCTAAAGCTGTCCTTGCTCATTAGTTCAACTAAACTAAAGTAACGGCCATACTGGAAACATTCAGCCCTGACAGATCAATCCTTTAAATCTTGTTTCCTGTAACAAATAGTCCATTTTTAGAGCAGTGGTCTATTTTTGGGCAAACATTTTCATTGCCCCCTAGGATCTTTTTAATCTTGTCCTCAAAAACGCATGGAGGTATAGGTAAATTAAATATGCTGATTGGGTATAGACAACTCTGCTGTGTGTTAAGGAGAGAGTACTAGCACTGTAGCACTGGTTAGCAGTGTTAAGTGGTGCAAAGCACTTAGGGGGTCATTACAACCCTGTCAGACGGTGTTAAAGCGGCGGTAAAACCGCAAACAGGCCGGCGGTAAAAAAATGGGAATTATGACCGTGGCGGAACCCAAAGACAGCCACTTTAACACTCCGACCGCCACGGCGGTACAGACAAACAGCCCGGCGGTCACCGCCAACAGACAGGCGGGAGACAATGTACCGCCCACAGTATCACAACCTACCAATCCGCCACCTTTTCCGGGGCGGATTCACCGTGGATAAAAACACGGCGGAAACAGCCATTTCAAAGGGAAAACGCTCACCTCTACACACTCCACGAGGAAGGAGGACACGAAGGAACCGGAACTCCAAATTCTCCCTGCGATAGTCTTCCTGCTCCTATACGACCATCATCAATACCGGCGCCGAAGACAACGGTGAGTAGTGCACCTACGACATAGGGGAGGGGGAGGCAAAAATCAGGGACACACACACGCAACACCCCCACCCCGAGCCTCACCCACTACAACACACACACCAATGCATATCCAAACATTACAGTAACAACCCCCAACCCCCCTGGAAGAATGCAAAGACAAAAGGAAATGAGTTCAACCATTGTAATATATCAAAATACAGGAAGCAAATATATACAGATATATATACACATTCAACAAAATATACATCACAATTTGTAGTGCAGGTAATGCACCATTCATTGTCCGTGGACCACTGGGCCCAAAATGCATGGGGGAGGCCCACATCAGATACCTGATCAAAACGGAGAGAACACTGCCGGGGCATCAGATAGAAATACAACAGGCACCTCAGGGGCAAGGGAAGGGGGGGCACCTCAGCCGGATGAGTGTACAATGCCAGATCCATGAGGGGGCTCCATGCCCATTGATGTATCCTGGGGGGTGCAAAGCCACAGTCTCTCAAGTCTTTACAGTGGGTGGTTTGCCCACTGTACCATCCTGGGGAGTGCAAAGCCACAGTCTCTCAAATCTCTACAGTGGGTGGGTTACCTACTGGACCATCCTGGGGAGTGAAAAGCCACAGTCTCTAAAGTCTCTACAGTGGGTGGGTTGCCCACTGTACCATCCTGGGGAGTGCAAAGCCACAGTCTCTCAAGCCTCTACAGTGGGTGGGTTGGCCACTGTACCATCCTGGGGAGTGCAAAGCCACAGTCTCTCAAGTCTCTACAGTGGGTGGGTTGCCCTCTGTACCATCCTGGGGAGTGCAAAGCCACAGTCTCTCAAGTGGATAACAGTCTCCACTGGTTCTGGAGGAGGACTGGTGCCCAGAGTGCTTCATCCTGTTAAGGACAGACGGAGTGGATGCATGACTCCATTGGTTCTGGAGGGGGACTGATGCCCAGAGTGCTTCATCCTGTTAAGGACAGATGGAGTGGATGCATGTCTCCACTGGTTCTGGAGGGGGACTGGTGCCCAGAGTGCTTCATCCTGTTAAGGACAGACGGAGTGGATGCATGTCTCCACTGGTTCTAGAGGGGGACTGGTTCCCAGAGTGCATCACTCTCCCCGTGACGGCCCCAGTTCGGTCACTGACCCTGCCGCTCATGGGCTAGCGGTGCTTGCCATGGCGGTCTTTGCCCTGTTCAGCTGTCTTTGCCCTGTTCAGCGGTCTTTGCCCTGTTCAGCAGTGCTTGAGTTTGCAGTTTCTGACCTGTTCAGCAGTGCTTGCCATAGCGGTCTTTGCCCTGTTCAGCGGTCTTTGCCCTGTTAAGCGGTGCTTGAGTTTGCAGTTTCTGACCTGTTCAGCGGTGCTTGCCATGGCGGTCCTTGCCCTGTTCAGCGGTCTTTGCCCTGTTCAGCAGTGCTTGAGTTTGCAGTTTCTGACCTGTTCAGCGGTGCTTGCCATGGCGGTCCTTCATTGCCCAGCTGGGCTGGAGCTGGCGGTCCTTCATTGGGCAGCTGGGCTGTGGTTGGCGGTCCTTCATTGGGCAGCTGGGCTGTGGCTGCCGGGGCCATCCTGGGCAGCTGGGCTGTGGCTGCAGGTGGCCTCCTGGGCACTGACTCTGGCGGTGGCCTCCTGGCCAGTGACGATGGGGCTGCCCTCCTGGGCACTTGCTCTGGCAGTGGCCTCCTAGCCAGTGACGATGGGGCTGCCCTCATGGGCACTGACTCTGGCGGTGGCCTCCTGGCCAGTGACGATGGGGCTGCCCTCCTGGGCACTGACCCTGGCCTCCTGGCCACTGACGATGGGGCTGACGGTGGGCTCCTGGCCAGTGACGATGGGGCTGGCGGTGGCCTTCTGGGCAGCGGGGATGATGGCGGTCTTCTCCGCCGGGCTGCTCTTCCCAGACTTTGGTGATTTCTTCTGCCCCTTCCCCACCTTGGGAGGAGTCACAGCTGAGTGGACACTCCCCCCGGGACACTTGTGAGCGGCTTTGCTGGCTGGATTCTTCCCCCACTCCCGCCGGGCACTGTCCAACTTCTGGTGCTTCATGGGGGGGACTGGCTGTGCTGTGGCTCCGTGTCACACTGGCTGCCCTGGTGCCCAGTGCACTCCACATACCTCTAACAGGCACCACTGGTACCGGAGATTTTTTGGCTGAGGTGCGAGTACGGGACCTATGAATTGGAGGGGGTGGGGGGGTGGTAAAGAGGTCAAGCTTGGTCAGGAAAAGTTTCTTAGGAACACTGGGACGGGTAGCTGGAGGGGGTCTGGGAGTGGCGGAGGAAGAGGTGGTTGTAGGAGGTGTAACTTTTGTGGCTTTGGGTGCAGGTGCATGCACTGGAGGCTGTCGTGAGGTGGATGTATGTTGGGTGGGTGTATGTCTGCGTTTGTGTACTTTGGGAGGGGGCATCACAGACACACTGGGAGAGGACACAGGGGATGTGTAAATGGTAGTGGGGTTGGTGAGTGCAGGTGAGCGGGGTGTGGTGTTGGGTGTGCTGGTGCGGGACCTAGTGGCTGTAGTGGTAGTGCATGCAGGTGAGAGTGTAGACGAGACTGGGAGGGAGGAGGGAGACGGCGAGGAGGGGGACACAGTGGAGGCAGTGGATGGTGCTGTGTCTGTATGTGTGTGATGCTTGCGTGAGTGCCTATGGGATGTGTGGTGCTTATGTTTGCCTGAGCTTCCCTTGTGTGGTGAGGTGTGTGCAGGCTTTTCTGATGGTGTGCTTGGGATAGGCTGGGGTACAGGGGATTGGGTCTGGGTGGAGGAAGTTGGAGGGGGGAGGCTAGAGACAGGGACAATGGCTGCCATCAGTGCTGAGGCCAGAATTTGCAGGGTTCGATGAAGGGCAGCCTGACCAGAATGAATGCCCTCCAGGAATGCATTAGTGTGTTGCAATTCCCTTTCTACACCATGGATGGCATTCAAAATGGTAGACTGCCCAACAGTGAGGGACCTGAGGAGGTCAATGGCCTCCTCAATGAGGGTAACAGAGGTGACAGGGGCAGGGGCTGAGGTGCCTGGGACGAAGGTGATGCCCACCCTCTTGGCTGAGGTGGCACGGGCGAAGGCTGAGGGGCTGCTGGCAGGGCGGTGCTGGTAGGGGGGATGGAGGCTGTACCTGTAGAAGTGGGGGGCACAGATTTTGCCGCCACCACAAGGGAGCTCCCATCAGGGGACGAGTCCGTGTCGCTGGTTGCAGATCCGGTGACCGCCGTGAAGCTCCCCTCGCCCTCCGTCCCACTGGCCATGTGGGATGCAGCTCCCTCGTGCTCCAGTGCCACTGTACGTCCGCCTGATGATGCTGATGCACACAAGAACAGGGAGACCACAAAAAGGGGGGGGATGACAGAAGAAAGACAGGTTGAGTGCATGGCTTACCGCTACCGTTGGGGGACAATACAGATACAGCAGCACCCTGCACTACGCCGCGCTGTTGGGCTCTACAGATGCAGTTCCTGGGATATGACCTACATGGGTATGGTGTACATCTGCACACATAGATGACACAGAGGCATGTATACCTGTACTTGGCACTCTACAGAGGTGGGGTGGAGTGCCACATGGCCTGTATTACGGAGGGGCCTAGCCTACGGAACTCGCCCTGGCCTATGGAAACCCACAGCCCTCCTCCCCCACCCAGACACCTTCACTGCGCGCAAAGTCAGCAGAATGATGTTTGACTCACCCCCTTGTGTCTGCTGTGATGCCCTCAAGCGCCCATCCAACTCAGGGTAGGCCACCGCCAGGATCCGGAACATCAGGGGGGTCATGGTGCGACAGGCACCCCTCCCACGTTGGGAGGCCATCCCCAGCTGAGCCTCCGCCGTCTTCTTGCTCCAGCGGCGAATGTCCTCCCATCTTTTCCGGTAGTGGGTGATCCGTCTGTGGTGGACCCCAGGGTCCGGACGTCCTTAGCGATGGCACGCCAAATATCCTTCTTCTGGTGGGCGCTGACATACATGACATATACAGGGGAAGAAGAGAAGTCATTACCAACTGCAGGTCAAAGTGAGTGGCCCACATCTCTACCCTTGCCATGTGGCACATGCATTCACAGTCCTTCATGCACGCAGAACTGTGGCCCCTTCCTTCTTACAACCAGCCCCCTCCACTCAGGCATAGCCCATACAACGTGCTCCCTGTGTACTTACCTGTTGGTCTGGAGGACCGTAGAGTAGCGTGTACTGGGGGAGGACCCCGTCCACGAGCTACTCCAACTCCTGTGCAGTGAAGGCAGGGGCCCTTTCCCCAGACGCACGAGCCATTGTCTCTTCCAGACCGAGGTCACAGCAGCACTTGCAGTGTAGGTCCTCTCCTGTTGAAGATCAGGTATCGAGTGATTGAACAGATAGAAAATGGTGGTCACGTCCACGGCGGTGACGTCCGCGGCATTGCGTATCATCACCGCCGGCGTACTTCGTCATTGGCTCCTGGGACCCATAGGATCCAATGTTAACCAATACAGGATTGCGCCACGGTCTTCGGCCGCCTACGGCGACGGTGTACAACGCCAGCACAGTTACCTCACATCCCATTGTCCCAGTTTAGAGGTCAGGCAGCTGCCATTTCAGGGGCCCACATGGCTTCATTTTCAACTGCGTCACACATACCTAGGCCTAGACTCAACACACATACAGACAACTTTTTGGATTATGTTTCATGTAAGGAAATGGCGGAATCCTCTGGTGTACCGACCGCTGGTGGACCTGTTGACAATGGAGGAGCGACATTTAATCATCACCTACAGGTTTGACCGTGCCACAATCCAGGAACTGTGTACCCAGTCGGAGCCTGACCTGATGTCACCAATCCGCCATCCCACAGGGATCCCCCCTCAAGTGCAGGTGCTATCAGTGCTCCATTTCCTAGCAAGTGGGACATTTCAAACAACAGTGGCCATGGCATCAGGGATGTCCCAGCCTATGTTTTCCAACGTGTTGTCCAGAGTGTTGTCTGCCCTGCTGAAACACATTCGGAGCTACATCGTTTTCCCTCAGGTGGAGGATTTGGCTACAGTTAAAGGTGACTTCTATGCCCTTGGACATATCCCTAACATCATAGGTGCCATTGATGGGACCCATGTAGCTCTGGTCCCCCCCCACAGGAGTGAACAGGTGTACAGGAACCGGAAGAGTTATCATTCGATGAATGTACAGATGGTATGTTTGGCAGACCAGTACATCTCCCAGGTAAATGCTATGTTCCCTGGCTCTGTGCATGACGCCTACATCCTGAGAATAGCAGCATCCCTTATTTGATGGGTCAACTCCAGAGGCACCGGGTGTGGCTATTAGGGGACTCTGGTTACCCCCAGCCTGTCATGGCTACTGACCCCACTGAGGAATCCCAGGACAAGGGCAGAGGAAGGCTACAATGAGGCCCATGGGCGGACTAGGAGGGTGATCGAACGCACCTTCGGCCTCCTGAAGGCCAGGTTCAGGTGCCTCCATATGACAGGTGGTTCCCTATTCTACTCACCAAGGAAGGTGTGCCAGATCATCGTGGCCTGCTGTATGCTTCACAATCTGGCTTTGCGACGATAGGTGCCTTTTCTGCAGGAGGATGGTCCAGATGACGGTGTTGTGGCAGCTGTGGAGCCCGTGGACAGTGATGTGGAGGAAGCAGAGGAAGAAGACATTGACAACAAGGACTCAGTTATCCAGCAATATTTCCAGTGACACACAGGTGAGAACACATTCCTGCCTACTACAAGTACTTTCACACTTCTACCTCTATCCTGTCTGTCGATTTCAACCAGTATATGAAAAATGAGTTGTACATTTCCCTTACGGTTTCACAGGTGTGGTTACCAACGTGTGTCATCTGCTTAGATTCCTCATGGACTTGAGATGTGTGACATAGGTATATTGACATTACATTTGAGAACGAATTTTGTCACTGTCATTGGCAATACACATTTTCAAAAACACTGACTGACTCCAGATTGTTTTGTGGTTCAAGGGTGTTTATTGAAGTGCTAAATATTGGAGGGGGGTGGTAAAATGGTGAGGGGTGATGGTGGAGGAATGTCCATGGCAGAGTCCAGTCTATTAGTGTCACAGGTGCGCTGCCTATAAGGGCTTAGGAAGTGGAGCTGGGGCAGTTTCAATATGGACAGGGTTACAAAGTGGGACAGTGGGATGACAATCAGGGTGGTCTCATTTCTTGGCGGGGGCTTGGCATCGTGCTCTGTCCTGTTCCTGGATCTCAGCGACCGCTTGTGGGGTGGTTTTCCATCTGCAGGGGGTGGGGTGCTGGTGTGGTGGTCCTGTGCCGGTGCCTCCTGTCCACTAGTGCCGGAGGAGGTGGTGGGCAGTTCATCGACAATGCTAGTGTCAGGGGCCCCTTGGAGTGCCACGGTGTCCCTCCTGGTGTTAAGTATCTCCTTCAGCACCCCTACGATGGTGCCCAGGCCGGTGCTGATGGTTCTGAGTTCCTCCCTGAAGCCCAAATACTGTTCCTCCTGCAGGCGCTGGGGCTCCTGAAACTTGGCCAGTACCGTTGCCATTGTCTCCTATGAGTGGTGGTATGCTCCCATGATGGAGGAGAGGGCCTCGTGGAGAGTGGGTTCCCTAGGCCTGTCTGCCCCCTGTCGCACAGCAGCTCTCCCAGTACCCCTGTGTTCCTGTGCCTCTGTCCCCTGGACCGTGTGCCCACTACCACTGCCCCCAGGTCCCTGTTGTTGTTGGGGTGGTGGGTTATCTTGGATTCCCTGTAGTGGTGGACACACAGCCGATTGACGTGTCCTGGGTACGGAGGTATGGGCCCGCTGGGTGGGTGCTGTGCTGGTGTTACCAGAGGTTGGAAGGTCTGTGGTGGCCTGTGACTGGGTGTGGGGAACCGACTGTCCCGAGGCCCAAGTTGGTCCGGGCTGGTCATCTGGATCCAGTTGGACAGAGCTGCTGTCATCACTGTAGGCCTCTTCTGTGGGTGGGGTAGAGATGTCTGGACCCTCCTGTCTGGTGACGTTGGGTAGTGGTCCTGCAGGGGTGTAAAATCATGATCATTGCATCTGTGTGTGTCATGGTGTGCAATGGGTGGGTGAGCGTGTACCCCAGTGCTAGCATTCCTGTGTGGGGGCTTGTGTGATGATGGTTGGTGGGGTGTTCTGGGTATGTGCAGTGGGCATGCTTTAGTGATGGGTGTCCATGCTTTGTTGTGTCATGCAGGGCTTGGTGTTGGGATGGGTGGTTTGTGTTAGTAGTACATATGTGAGGAGGTGGAGTGATAGGGGAGGGGGTGAGTGTGGGGGTCTGTGATAGCATGCAGGTAGGGTGGGAGATATGATAGTTAAGATTTGACTTACCAAAGTCCATTCCTCCACCAACTCCTCCGAGGCCCTCAGGATGCATAATGGCCAAGAACTGCTCCTCCCATGTTGTTAGTTGTGGGGGAGGAGGTGGGGGTCTGCCGCCAGTCCGCTGTACCGCGATGTTGTGCCTGGAAACCACGGAACGCACCTCCCCCCGTAGGTCATTCCACCTCTTCCTGATGTCGTCCCGATTTCTTGGGTGCTGTCCCACTGCGTTGACCCTCTCGACTATTCTGCGCCATAGCTCCATCTTCCTAGCTATGGAGGTGTGCTGCACCTGAAATCCAAAGAGCTGTGGCTCTACCTGGACGATTTCCTCCACCATGACCCTGAGCTCCTCCTCCGAGAACCTGGGGTGTCTTTGCCGTGCCATGGGGTGGTGTAGGTGATGTGTGGGGTGGTGTATGTGGTGATGAGTGTGGTGATATGTAGTGCTGTGTGGTGTTTTGTGCGTGGATGTAGTGTGGGTGATGGTGTTGTGTGCCTCTGTGTGGTGGGGTTGTCTATGCTGTGCTGTCTCTCTGGCCTTCATAAAAATTTTTGGTCGGAGGGGTTTGTGGGTGATGTGGGTGTGTGTTTTATATAGTATTGATTTTGTGGGAGTGGTGTGTATATGTGTATCAGGTGTGTGTATTTGGAATTGTCCAATGTGGCGGTGTATTGGAGATGTGTGTGTATTTTTAGCACAGCGGTGTGTACCGCCAATGGAATACCGTGGTTGAAAGACTGCCGCGTGGATTCGTGGGTCGTGATAGCATGGGCGTGTTTCTGTTGGCGTGACGGTGGAGGTTTTGTTTTCGCCAGTTTATCACTGACCTTTGGTGTGGCGGACTTGTGTGGGTGTCTGAATTTTGTCAGAGTTCGAGATGTGGGTCATAATAGCTGTGGCAGAATTCCACGGCCGCGGCGGTGTATTGGCGGTCTTCTGCACGGCCGTAAGCGGCTTTTACCGCCAATGTTGTAATGACCCCCTTTGTCTAGCAAAAACAAAGTTAGTACCAAAGAAGGTCTAAAGCAAAAAACTTAGGGGGAAAGCCGCTCCAAGTATGCTAGGTCTAACATATGTGTTCCATTGTAAAGTCCATTTCCTATAGGGAGATGGACCACCTCAACAGGTTAGGATTCTCCCCCCTCTGCATTAGCCACCTGAGGGGTCTATGATCTGTCTGAACTCAGAGGTGAGCACCCAACACATAGGGCCTCATCTTCATTAATGGCCAGACCACAGCAAAGGCTTCAGTTTGTATTGCACACCACCTCTATTCCCTGGGAAGTTACCTCCTGCTAATGAAGGCCACAGGTTGGCATGGCATAGAGGCCTCTTTCATTCATGGCCTCTATACCATGCTTTGATGGGTCTGTCTGCCTAATGCATTCTCTAGAGAAGTCAGGGTCCTTGGACATGGGTGCTGTTCACATTGCCTTTTTCAGGGTGTCAAAAGCATTCTGGCATGCCTCCATCCACATTACCTACCTCAGCCTCTTCTTAGAAGTCAGATCTGACAAGGAGGCAACAATAATGCCATTGACAAATATCTTGTAGTATCTGGTGAGGGTGAGGAAAGTTCTCACCTCTGTCTGGGGCATTCCCAAGCCAGAATGGTTTGGATTCTGACCTGGAAGAACTGCACCTTGCCTCCTCCCACTTGGTGTCCCAAGTAGACCACAGAACCCTGCCCTAGCTGGAACTTACAGGCCCTGAAAGTCAGGCCTGCCTTCTGCAGAACCCAAAGAACCTCCATGAAGAGGTACAAATGGTCCTCCTAGCTGAAGACTGCAATTTTGACTAGGTAGACAGCACTGAAGTTCATCAACTCCACCCGGACCTGGTTGACCAACATCTGGAAGGTGACCGAGGCGTTTTTCAACCCAAACGGCATTACCCAGAACTGGACGTGCTACTCTGGGATAGAGAATGCAGACTTTTCTCTAGCTACCTTGATCAAGTCAATCTGCCAGTAACCAGATGTTAAATGAAACATGCTGAAAACATGGCAGCTCCCAATCAATCTCAGAGCTCATCAGCTTGAGGGGTGGGTGTGAGTCAATCTTGGTGATTGCATTGAGCCCCCTGTAATTGTAGCTGCAACTAAGGTCTGGATTGTTAAGTGGAGGAGCATCCTTGGGAACCAACACCACTGGACTTGATCAAGGGATGTTTGAGGGCTCAATGACCCTAGTTATAGCATTCTGAAGACTTCTTCCTTTATGCTGGCTCTCACGTAATCAGAAAGCCTTCAGATTGTATTCTTCACAAGCATACTGCTCCCACTATCAGCTTCATGGGTGAACCATGTGAACCATGTAGTAAACTCTGGGATAAAGGAGAAAAGGGAGGTAAACTTCCCCAACAACTGGTGGCAGTCCCTCTGTTGCTCTAGGGTCAGTGGAGGGGAGAGGCTGACAACTCATACTTTCCAATCCTGCTCCTTGGAAGAAAGGAGGTTGAGTAGAGGTTCATTTTCCTCCTCCACACCATCTCCATGCCCAAGAGCATGGTTAGCTTGGACCTTTCAAAGTGGGGCTTGTGGTAATTGACATGCAAAACCCCTAAACGGTTCCTGGGTGTCTTGAGGTCCACCAGGTAGGTGAACTCAAACTTACGGTTCTTGAGCTCATAGAGCCAAGACCATGGGCCTTGGCGGGCCCTGGGCTCTATAACCTGCATTGCCCACATTTTGTGGCCAGGCTCAAACTCGACCAGAGTGACTTTCTGGTCATACCACCATTTCATGACCTCCTAGCTGGCTTCTAGATTCTCTTTGGAATTCTTCCAGAAGTACTTCATCTGAGTTCTGGAGAGCTAGCATGTAGCTGACCTAATCCTGGGGTGCTTTTGTCTGAGCTCAACCTTCCTTCATCAGACTGGGAGGCCCTTGAACAGGGTGCCCCTTTAGAAGCTCAAAGTGGCTGAATACAATGCCCTTCTGTGGTACCTCCCTGTACACAAACATCTGGCATGACAAAAGGGCATCCCACTTCCACCTCAAGGGCCCCACAAGGTTTGTGGTCATGCCCTTCTGGGTCTTGTTGAACCTCTAAACAAGCTCATTAGTTTGAGGATGAGTGTGGAGAACAAACTTCATGTATGCAGACACAAAGTTGGTACCACAGACGGATACTACCTCATTGGGGAATCCCACCTGGGTTAATATCCCCATCAGTGCCCTTGCCACCATGGGTGCAGACTTTCTCCACAGAGGTGGAGCTTCCGGGTACTAGGTGGAATGGTTCACCAAGATCAGGATGAACCTGTTGCCCAGGTCTGTCTTGGGGGCCATAGGCCCAAGAATGTTGATGCCCAACAGTTCAAAGGGGATGTCAAAGACAGGTAATGTCTGACTTGACCTTCCCTACTGACTTGTAATTGTACTGGCATCTAGGGCAGGACCTGCAGAATGGATCTGAGGCCACCCTCATCCGGGGCCAATAAAAGTGTGTGACAAACCTTTGCAAGGACTAGTCCTGCTCTAGATGACCTGCCAGGGAAACAAAATGAGCCAGCTCCAGTTGGAAGGCCCTGTATTAGCACCCTGGTGAAAACCAATAAATGGGTAGCACCAGGCTCAGGACCCTTAAGCTCCCCATACAGGAGACTATTCTCCTCATAGATCATGTAATCACCAGACGTGTCACCAGATGCCTGGGCACTCTATTTGCACCTTGGTGGGACCCCTTCCTTCTGCCATTTGGTCAGTTAAAGTGGGTTCCCAGGCATCGCTCTGAGGCTCAGCATCCTCCGGACTATGGGAGTTTCACGAGCAGGTTCACATGCCTCTTGCTCGACCTCTTTTTGGCAGGCACCTGAGCCATTCTTTCAGGCTCCAGGTCCTTATAACTACCCTCTCAAAAGGCCATGGATCATGTAGTCAGGAACACCTATTCAGACAACCCTAACGTCTCCAGGTGTGACCTGTTTTCAGAAGGTGTGCTCTAAGTAATTGCCAGGCAGAAAATCCACAGGCATGGATGGACTCACAACTTCCTTAATGAAACTGAGACCCCTCCCCACTCAAAGGAAACCAGAGCCACTGGAGAGTGACTTTCATAGTTGTCAACTACAATAACCAGGTAAAATGCATAAGGGACTCCCTGCTCAAAGATGAACATATGACATCTGACAATTGTCATGCTGGCACCAGTGTCTCTCAGAACCTCAACCCTCTGCCCACTGATGGTGACCCACTGTTTGAATTTCCTAGTATTACTAGGCATGTGGTGCCTTGGCACCATCTCTTCATCACCCAGGAACACTGGGGTAACCTCTGCACTACCCTCCATACTATCTGAGGCAATCTCCTTCCCAAGTGCTACAGCAGCCATCCTGGGTCTCTGATCAGTAGTGGGGGGCTGTGTCCACTTGAAACACTGGTCATCCCACTTGTAGAGACCAACCTGCTCGCACTCGCCTTCCCTGAGGACCTATTATCGGAGAACGATTTCTTTTTATGCTCAGGAGGGGATTGGGAGTCCTGATCCTTATAACTAGTTTGGATATCTTCAGAGAACTTCTTGTTTTTATGTTTGTCTCCTATTTCCTTCTTCTGGTGAGGACCCAGCCGACACTTGTGGTGATCCCCCCAGGATAGCTTCTTATGGACCCTGGTGGTGAGCTAGTGGTTTGCCTCTTTGGGAAGCTACCTGGGGTCAGTGAGCTTACTATCAATCAGGTGTTGGTGCAGCACAGGAAAACAATTACTAAACATGTACTCTTTTGCAAACAGATCATACAACCCTTTGTAATCATTCACCTCATTGCTCTTCACCCAACTATTGAGTGCCTTGCAAAAGAAATATACAAGGACCAGGATAGTCCAGCTGAAATGTTATCAGTCCAGTGCAAAAAATCTCATTGCAGTGTATGGGGCACAAGGAGCAGGGAAGCAATATGAACGGTCATCAATGTTGAGCAAAGAGCAGGTCTGGCATTGCAGCTGGTCATTGCTGTAGTGTAAAGATCCTGTTGTTGTTGTGAATGGTTGGGGCAGAGTATGCAGTGGTATTCCCTGTGAGTGGTTGATGCTTTACTGTGAAGGGTCGGGGTAACAGAACTTCACGTTGGCAGGCACCAAGGTTTTAACACCCACTTCCAACCACTTCCATGTAGAGGAGGTCATGGGGATGCGTTTTGCTGTTTTAAGTGTTTAATAAAAATAAGCAGCCAATTGCACTTTACAAGTAATACAGAGCAACTGACTCAATGATATGTGTGATGATAATGTGTCTACAAGTAGTGTGTTACTTATTACACAAAATATATATATATGTATACCCACACAATACAGAATTCTGAAATCCGTGTATAAATGCCAGTGTCCAATTTCTTTATAATTCATATAATGCACTCAGCCAGCAATTATAACGAAAATATGTCAGAACTCAACTATAACAAGTTAAGAAAGTCATTTTCTGATGTCACAATGCCTGCTGCCAGTAGCTGAGGTTAAAGGCAGGCCTTTCACACATGCATACATATTCACTAAAAAAAACAAAGGTCACAGGGACTTCATAGTTAGGAAAACAAATTTAAAAAAACATAGAAATTCACTTAAAAAGCCAAAGGTTACAGGGAGGTAAAAGTTAGGTTCTGAATGTACTTGCACAAAACCATAGAAATTCAGCAGTCATAGTTATGATTAGCTCAAATAACTATAACTTGTGCCCTATACATTAATCCAACAACCGCTTCACATTGCCTTTGGCCGTGCACAGTGGGAATTATTTGCAGGGCCTTTCCCGTGGCCAGGCTCTGCAGCCAATCCCCTGTAACAACACCAACCTTTCAGGTGGGGGACTGGCCACAGGGCCTGCATTCAACTCCCTTTAAGATCCAAACCCAGTGCCATGCATGGCCTTTGGCCATGCGCAACAATGGCTGGCCACAGGATCTACCCCCTATTAAGCAACCAACCCCATGACACGCATGGCCACAGGCTGTGCGGTTTGTAGCTTAAAGGGGGCAACATTATATGCATAACTTTAGGGGCCCCATGGGCCAACCCGGGAACCACCTCCTCCCGGACGCTATGTGATAACAAATGTGATAAAAATAGTTAGGGAAACCACTCAGGCCCTCCCTCAGCCCCGGGGACTGCTACCTCCCCGGGGCTACATTTATTAAATATATGGGGGGGCGGGAAGACGCCCAAGGCCCTGGGGACCACCTCTTCCCCAAGGCTACATTTATTAAATATAAGAGAGTCTGCATGGTGCCCCCCTGGGCCCCGGGAACCACCACCTCTCCAGGGCTACATTTATTAAATATAACGGGGTCTGTGTGGACCTACCTGGGCCGTAGGGACCACCACCTGCCCATAGCTACAATTAATAATTATAAGGGAGGCCAGGAGGAGCCCCCTGGGCCCTGGGAGCCACCACTTCCCTGGGGCTACATTTCTTTAATTTAAGGGGGGATGTGTGAACCTCTCTCTGAGCTTTGGGGACCACCACCTCCCTGGGGCTACATTTGCTAAATATAATGAGGGCGGCGAGGACCCCTCAGGCCATAGTGACCACCACCTTCCCAGAGCTATATTTATTAAATATAAAGGGGGCCGCACAGATCCCATCTGACCCTGGGGACTACCGCCTCCCTAATGAAAAATACTTAGTTTAAAATGGGAGGGGGCACGTGGCCTCCTCTCCATAGGCTGATTTTGGTCCCAGGAAACCCATACCCCTGGAACTGGCCATGACCTCCTGGGTGCCCTGGCATCACCCCGGCCACCCAGTATTCATAGATGGCAATCTGCATCCGGCGGGAGCCTGCATTGCTCCATCACACAGGGTGATGCTAAAAATGGAGCTCCCTGCATGCAGGAGCAATATATTTATCTCCTTTCCTGGCCACATGAGAGGGGGCAGGGAACTCTGCTCCAGCATGCAGGAGCAGTTTTAACACTCCTGCTTGCTGGGAGACAAGTTATGTTTGCTTTTGCTTGGCGGGAACTGTCAGGTCACACAAAGCAAAAGCAAACAGCTACCTTCCTGGGCTAGCCTCCGTGGGCAGCGGTAGTGGCAGTTGGCCACAGGGCCTTGCCTGCAGCCAGGTCCTCTAGCAAACCCCTAAAACCACCCAACCCCAGCGCCGTACATCGCTTTGGCAATGCGCAGCGGGAGTTGGCTACAGAGACTGCATCCAACCCCATAACTAGCCAACCTCATGGAGTGCGCTGCCTTTGGCCATGCACAGAGGGTTGGCTGCAGGGTCTCACCTGCAACCAAGCCAATTTAACCACCCAACCTGGCACCATGCAATGCCTTGGGCTGGGGTTGACTGCAGGGACTGGCCACCCCTAACCACCCAACCCCATACTGCATACAGCCTTTGGCCATGTGCAGCGGGTGTTGACCGCAGCTACACATGGCCCCCTCCATTGGCCAATTTCAGCCACAGGGACCCCATCCCTTGCGGCCTGGCCTTCTAAATAATTATTTTAGGGGATGGGGACCACGGGGTTCTCTCTCCCTGCCAATTTCAGCATTGGGACCCTAACCTCAGGGCCTGGTAGAGAGGCCACGCACCCCACCTCCCCTAGCTGATTTCGGCCCCAGGAACCCCATCCTATGAGTCCCAGCCTAAACATTTGGGGAAGGGGGGCTGCATGGCCTCCGTTTCTAGTCTGATGTCGGCTCTGGGGACCCCATCCGTGAGGGCTCAGTCATGTCACCTGGGTGCCTCCAGAGCACCTAGTTGCAATGTTGGGGACAGCAAGGGGATCCTGAAGACCCCCACTGTCCAAGCCAGCCTCCAAACTTCTTCCCCAAAGAGGTGGAGGTCCCTGGGGCTGTGTGGGGATCAGGTGCTCCCCCAACATTTAATTCAGCAATCTGCCCTGGGGAGGTGGCGGTCCTCTGCATTCAAACTTTCAATGCCTCTGGGACCTGGCCCTCCGGGAGGCTGCTTTTAAACAAGCGTGGGAGCTCACACTTGGTTTTTTTAAAGAAAATTCTGCTGATCCACCTTGTCTCCCACAAATTTTTTTTTTTTTACATGCTTTTTACTCTGAGGGGTCCCTCTGAGACCCCAGCACCAGAGCTAAACGTTCAGGGTGTCCCTACTCTGGCCCCTTTTCTTATTTTTTTACATTTGTGTCTGGAACTCGGCTGAAGCCAAGTCCCAATAAGGCTGCCAACTCTTCCTTGCTAAAGTGTTCACCCAGATCTCAGCACGAGATGGGTAGGGTTTGTGTCCCTATATATATAAATTAGTTTTTCTTTAACAACTTAAAAACTACTGAATGGATTTACACCAAATAACAACAAGATTGCTTTCTGGACCAAGAGCTACCTTTCTGCCAAAGTTGGTGTAATTCCTCCTAGTGGTTTGGGTGCTATACCTGTTTGAAGTCCCTATGGAAAAATGCATGGGGGAAAACATTGTGGGACTCCCCCTTTTCCTTAGCCCCCGGTTGACAGCTCACACCCAAAACTTTCCAGACAGATGCCGACATGAGTGTCAATTTTCTATGGAAAATTTTGTGAAGATTCATCAACCAATGGCAAAAATATAGGTAAGTAAAAAAACACATTTTCTATAGAAACTAGGACCTAACTATAACTACCTAATGGCCACAAGAAAATATATATATAGTGAAACTCTCTCTCTCTCTCTCTCTCTATATATATATATATATATATATATATATATATATATATATATATATATATGTACTGAAATAGAACGCAAATCAGTCAGCCCCTAACGCGGCAGGGTGTAACAGGGTCGCAAACCCTATATAATCGACAAATTACTTCTTAAAAAGAAGAAAATGTTACAGCCACTTGTGTCACTGTCAAAAAATAAATTTAATGTAGCAGAACAAACAAAACAGCAAAAAGAAGAACTCTTTCTCTAACGCGTTTCAGGAGACATGGCTCCCTTGTTCACAGAGACATCTTCAGCCCCATTTCTCTCTCCATTTTACATAGTGTAGTCCTTGGATTATATCAATATAATAGCTCTTTTGCTTTTATATAATCAATTCAAATTCCTGTCAAGAGATAGAAATGAGGAAACATTAATAATATCAGACCATACATAAATCATACGATAAATTACTAATACTGAGTCAAAATAATTATATCAGAAAAAACTAATACTGGTTTCACGACTAGTTAATACAACTGTACAGATAATTATTCGTCCTTATTCATCCCTATAGGGTCCATCGTATTACATTTGATAATCAACCTGGATTCTAATTTTCTCAAATCCAAAGTCCTGTTTCCACCTCTTACTCTCATTAAGATCCCGTCAAGAACCATAAACTGTAATTTGTTTACATTTTTGTCATGACATTCCTTGAAATGCCTTGCCACAGGATATGACTTATCTTCGTTCTTAATTGCTCTCATATGTTCCAGGATACGTTTTTTAGCCATATGTATCGTACTACCTATGTAAAATTTATTGCATGGACATTTTAAAGCATAAATACAGTAATCCGATACACAAGAAACATGCTTTCTTATTGTAAAAGGTTTTTGTGTCCCCGCAAAGTCCACCTCCTTACAATTAGAACTATATTTACAAGCTTTACATTTACCACAAGTATAAAATCCTTGAATAGACTTTACTTTTTCATTACTAGATATTAAACTATGGCTTAGCACATCTTTCAAAGAGCGACTTCTTCTAAAAGTAAAAGCTGGATAGTCATCCAATAATTTGCCTATATTTTCATATGTTTTGAGGGCTGGCCAGAATTTTGAGAAGGCCTTCTTAATATCATTAACCCTATTATGATACAAGGTTATAAGTCTTATCTTAGTATTCTCTTTTTTGGTATTATCCAACTTTTCAACCAGAAGATCTTCCCTTTTAATTTGTCGAACCCTACTTATAGCTTTATTTATAATTGTATGAGGATACCCTCTTTCTCGAAATCTGTTGACCATTACTTCAACCTCACTTTCAAAAGTCGGTATCTAAACCACAATTCCTTCTAGCCCGTAATAATTCTCCATACAGGATACTATAGATCAGATTCTTTGGATGACTACTCGTTGCATGAAGGATACTATTACCCGCTGTGTTTTTCCTATAAAGTTCACATTCCAATTTGTAATTTATTACTTTAATTCTCACATCCAAAAATTCCAGTTCAGCTGAATTCATCTTTCAGCTGAACTTCAGATTTAACTGATTGTCATTCAATTCCTCAACAAAATTGAGGGCTGATCCCTTACTGCCTTTCCAGATACAAAAAATATTGTCGATATACCTCACCCAAAGGACTGCTCGGTCTTCATAACCTGTGATGTTCCAGACCACCTGTTCCTCCCACCAACCTAGGTATAAACCTGCATAGCTGGGGGCGAAACAGGTCCCCATTGCAGTCCCTTGGCACTGTCGGTATAGCATGTTATCAAAAATGAAAAAATTATAAGTCAAACACATTCGTACCATGTCTAATAGCATTTCAGTGTGTAAAAGGTATGACAGTGATCTAGCCCTCAAAAAATGTCTCACTGCCTCAATGCCCTTTTCATGTGGAATGCATGTGTATAAGCTATTGACATCCAAGCTAAGGAGGAGATAATCTTCCTCCCTACCTATTCCATCAATTATGCGTAACAAATCTCTAGTGTCTTTGATGTATGAAGGTAGAGACTCCACAAAAGGACGCAGGAAATAATCTACATATTTTGAAACATTCTCCAACAAGATGCCCATAGATGATACAATGGGTCTTCCAGGTGGATCTTTTGCATTTTCATGTAATTTGGGTAAAAAGTAAATTGCTGCCGTTTTGGGGAATTCAACCTTCAGGAACTGGTACTCTTCCAATGTAATCAATCCTGAATTCTTCATTCATCTAATCTATCAAATACTTCCTTCTTAGCTGCTAACATTTCATTTCTGTCAACTACTGAATAGCTTTCTCTGTCTTGTAATTGTCTTAACCCTTCCTTTAAATAATTGTCTCTTGTGAACAAAGGAGCCATGTCTCCTGAAACTAGTTAGAGAAAGAGTTCTTCTTTTTGCTGTTTTGTTTGTTCTGCCACATTCAATTTATTTTTTTGACAGTGACACGAGTGGCTGTAACATTTTCTTCTTTTTAAGAAATAATTTGTTGAATATATATATATATATCTACATATATATATATATATATACACACAAGTTTGACACAAAGTCAAGAACGCGGCACTCACAGGATTCTTTGAATTACTCCTTTAATCCCCCAGGTGTTGGGGTAAACAAATGCAGATTAAAGGAGTAATTCAAAGAATCCTGTGAGTGCTGCGTTCTTGACTTTGTATGAAACTTGTGTGGATGTAAAATACAGCAGGGAAATGGTCCTTCCTTGATGTGGGCACCGACGAAATGAGTGCGCCTTGAGTGGACCGTTTGTTGTAATATATATATATATATATATATATATATCAACAGACCATTTGTCCTGCTTTCTCCAATCAGTGGGAAAGAGAAAACAGCACCGCAGTCACTCTTTTGAAAAAAATCTCCATTTCCTTTCATACCATATCACCATTTTGGTGTTAGCCTTCAATTGGACCATAGAGACCCACTGACTACATAATCTTTTTTAAAGTGCCCACAGCCATATTAGTCCATCTTTTCTGTTTACATGCCGACCACAGATCTTCCTTTTTCAATAAATATTTAATTCAATGGTCCCAATAAATACATGTAAAGAACATGACAAAGCATTTCATGATGGAATTTGGCAACAAATGTTCTAATTTAACCTGTGGGCAGACAGATTATTTTTCTCCACAAATATATTGTCTAGAAATATCCTTAAGAAATTGGAAGCTTTCAAAAATTACATATTCCTTTACATATCAAGGTAAACTATGCATGTTTGACATTGATCCAACAATTCCAAATAATACTTAATGGAAAAAGAATAATCATGTGGAGGTCTTTGACAGGCAAATATGCTACCAGAAGGCAAATGCTACACCAGTGGTGAATCAGATTTTTTCATTTTAAAAAGTGCATTAGGATGTTAAATTGCAAACTTTGTATGAGTCAATAAAATTCCCTGTTCACAAAAATAATCTTCATAATTTTCCTACTGAGGTTGAAATGAGAAGTACTATTATACAAAAAGGTCATCTAGACTAAGGTGCAAACTGTTTGATGATTAAGCATAATTCCATCACAATGGGAATAAAGGTTGATAAAATGTTTTTATTATTGAGGTACATACATGCATGGTGAAGTACCATAAGCTTGTCATTTTCTCTATATCATACTTGTATAGGAAAAAGTTCACATTGAAATAAATTCTCTGAAAAGAGTGCAACACGTAGCAATTTTAAACTTATAAGTTTAAAAAAGAGGCTTATGACTTCTGAAGCCAAAAAGTGGGGCTAACTGAGTGATGGTTTATTCCTGTGTATTACTTCAATAGTTAGTCCTAAAGGGATGTTGTTAGCTGAACATACAATAGAAAACTTACCACTAGGTATGACATGTGAGCTGAGGTACTACTATACTGATCTATAAACTATTCCAAGTGATGCATGAAGTGCCTTCTTTAGGAAAGTGATCACATACATGCGTTGTAAAGTAATCGTTTTGTCTCCTCTTTAGATGGTAAAATGATCATGTGCATATAAAGTGCTAAATCCAGAGCATCTACTCATTTAACAGGGAACCGGCATAGCTGTGCTATGCTGTTGAGATGGGAAAGTGATCACATGCATATAAAGTACTGAAACCAGAGCAACTAATCATTTAACAGGGGAACCATCATAGTAGACCTATATCATCTATTGCTGTTATCAACAAATGCAGCTGTCCCCTATTGTAAACCTTCTGATGTGCAAAAGCTGTTTAAAAAGTGCTTGTTTGTCTCATGCATGAGCATTTACTCATTTGACAGAGAACCATCATACTAGCATTGTCTCATCTATTATTGTTATCTAAGGATGCTCACAAAAATATGAGGTGCAACATGGTCTTCTAAACATCATGATGTGCAAAAACAGTTTATCAAGTGCTTATATCTCATACATAACAGGAAGCTGATGTAAGCATAAGTATCCTCTTCTTGGTCTCTCATAATCTAACCTACAACATGATCAAGCCTACAATTTACTTATTGGCAGAAAGAGATACCCACACACATAGTGCAACATGTTCCTGTTGTAAACATTCTATTGTGCAAAAACCAGTTAGAAAGTGCTTGTATGCCTCATACATGACAGAGAGCTGACACCATCATGATCAATGTCTTGTGATCAAGTTCATATTTCCTAGGAATCCATACGGTATAGTATGATGTACTTCAGTTGTAAAGAAATGACTGTTGTGCAATACCTTTCAATGAAAGGAAAAGCTATTGCTATATTTAGAACAAAAGTGGAATTCTTCAAGATCAAAGGGCATCTAAATCTAGCCAGATGACCAACCGCCTTGAGTCAGCATAAATCAGTCATAAATGTATGTACAATTCAGCATCTGAGTTTTGTCCCAAAGGATTTTCTGTTCTTTAGAAAATCATCAATATTGACTCTGTTCTTCTCAATGTGAGTTTGGGGTCACAAATCCTCTCTCCTGGCATTATATGGTTAATTCCAAAGTATTTCAGACCTTTGGTATCACCTCCATGTTGATCCTAAAAGTGCTTCGCTCTCGGATATGAGAATTCCCAATTCTCAATTGTGACGTGCACTTAAACGTGCGTCTCCTTTTTCAGGTGCAGTCGGACCACGACTCCGACTATCAGAGCGCCATCCTCCTAGTTTTTGCACCACATTAATAGCGCATTTCGGGAAGCACATTTCGTGCTACCGGACGCATCGTCCGTACCTGTTTCCCTGACTTTATCTTCCTGCTTGTTGGTAGCAGACCCCTCTTCTTTTCTTTTCTTTTTTCTTCTTTTCTTCTTGTTTCGGTGCACTTTGCTTTTTCTTCCTCCTGGTCTCCATGTTGTCTTCTTTATGTTAATTTTTACCAGCATGCCTTTTTAGGGTGAAGCCTGTGTCGCATGCGCTTGCGTGTGCATATCGCTAGCGAGACGCTATAGGAATTAGAAAAGGGCTCAGAGCCCCATCCACGTCACGTCAGTGTCTTTCATTGGTTCGTGGGCTTGCCAGTTAGAATCTGCTTCTTTTGATTACTGGAAGGCACGCCTTTTCTGGTGGTTAGCCCTCCTCGAGGGCAGCGACCAAGTACAGAAAACATGCGAGGCTCGCTGTTTCCCGTCAGGTTTGTGGAATACTTTTTCTCTATTTTCGCAGCGTGATCTCGCTTGGCAGAAGTCGAGCGCTTTACATAACATCGACCCTGTTACACAGTTAATTTCACTTTTGCCGGTTATGTACATAATTGCACTTTTGCCGATAGGTTTCATTACGAGTGAACTGTAGCAGCGCGATCGCGCTGTTTTTTTCCTTTAAAGTGGCAAGAAAAATCCAGTTGGGAGTTTACAACTGGTAATAGCTGTAACTCGGACAAATGCGAGACTCTAGTGCATTGCAAATGCTTGTTCTTTTATACTACTACATTTTTTCCTATTATTTTCTATCGGCCTATCCCAATCCAAGATCGTGTTGCTTCCTTTTCCTGTGTTGTCACTTCCTGTCTTCCAGTATATAAGTCACTAAGTCCTGATCTTCTTCACGCTGCAAACACTTCATCTTGGTGGTGATCCTTGCTCCTGTACGTCGTGTTTTCTTCAGTTCCTGTTGTTCTGATTGAGATTTTTTCAAATTTTTCCATCCTTGTTTTTTCCTCTTTTTCCGGAGTTCCTATTTAGAGGTTTTTCCCATATTTTGGGGTTTTTTCCCTCTGAGACTCCTTCTGGAGGGTACGGTCTGTTTTGGCGTTTCCTGTCAAGCAGCACAGTGGCTACTAGAAAGGGTCACCCTTATCTTGGTCAGTCCAGAACCAGCAGAAGACAGGATGCTCTTTCAAATCCTTCAGTCAAAGGTGAGCAGCATTGTGCAGATCGTGACATTAATGTCTTGCAAATATTGTAAAATCCTGATTTGTTTTTGGTTAACTTTACTTCCCAAATATTGTTTACTGCAAGGACATTGTAAAACATAAATTACAAAAATTGTCTCACATTTACTATGTTCTTTGATTTTTTCTTGTTTACTTTTGTATAGCTTATAGGTGATGTTTGTTCCACACTCACAGGCCTTGCACTTTGCAAATGTCCAGAAACTTGGTTGATTGAGCCAGTTGGCATTGGTGTTTTTCACAAAGTTGTTCAGAGCTGGCAAATCTTTCACAGTAATTTGAGATATTTTGCTGTAACTTGTCATACCCTCTTCATGAAATGGTGAATGTGTTAGAAAGTGCTTCTTTACCTTCAGTTTTCATGTAAATTTATAGAGCTCAATTTGGACACTTGCACAATCCAATTCTGAGACAGGGCAGAAGGTAAGTCTTTTATTCAAAACATTTATCTGGTTGCCAATAAATGTTTTAGAGGAGACGTTAATTACTAAGTTCTCCTTCATTATGTTTCTCTTCAATTTCATTTGTTTTCTGTTTCCTGATTTTGGCTTTTCATCTTCCCCTGCTCCTGTGGGTCTTCATTTCCTTCTGCCCCTGCTGCTGCCCCTCCCGGGGATTGCGCCTCTTCCTCTGCCCCTTCGTTACATGCTCATTTGACTAGCTATATCTCCCCAGAAAAATCCAGATTGGCAGTGGAAGGATCTTCATCAACAGAACTCATATCAAAACTATACACAACCTCTGGTGTTTCCATGTTCTCAATAGCCTTAACCATTGTGGTTCTGTTACTTAAGACATCAAGGCCCTCATTATGACCTTGGCAGGCTGCTGAAGCCGCCCGCCAAGATTGGACCGCCGGGCGGCCGCCAATGCAGCCGCACCCCCGCCGCGGCCATTTGGAGAGCCCCGCTGGGCCGGTGGGCGGAAACCTAGTTTCCGCCCGCCAGCCCAGCGGGGATCTTGGCCCCAACACAGGAGCGAGCTCCAAATGGAGCCGGCGGTGTTGCGGCCGTGCGACGGGTGCAGTTGCACCCGTCGCGCTTTTCACTGTCTGCATAGCAGACAGTGAAAAGCTGCACGGGCCCTGTCAGGGGGCCCTGCACTGCCCATGCCAAGCCAGGCTGGCGGTAGGGGGGCTCGTAATTCCCTGGGCAGTGCTGCAAGCAGCGCTGCCCTGGTGTATTACAACCGCCGGGGCCATTGTGGCTTTCGTTGCGGTCGTAATGACTTGGGAAGACCCACCAGCCTGTTGGCGGTGCTTCCCCCGAAATAGCCCTGGCAGTCTTGGACCGCTAGGGTTGTAATGAGGGCCCATATGTCCTTGCAAAGGTGTAAATTCTCATAATTCACATAATCAATGTGGTCCCCAATAAATATTTTTGTTTTCCTTTTTTTTCCAACCCTGCTTCATGTTTGTTAATTTTCTTTTCCATCTGTTCTAATGATTCTTTGGTTTTATCGTCAATAGGGTGTTTTTCCAGCTCCTGCTCCAGTTCCTTTATCCTATTTGTTACTTTCCCCAGTTTTCCTTTAGTATAAATGATGAGGGTTAGCATCAGTTTAAAAGAACATTCATTACTGTCATTCTGCCAACTCTTTATCGGATATTCCAAGTCACTTAAGATAGGCATAATTACAATTCTTAATCCTCTCGGTCCCCTTTTGTGTTCACTGTATTTTGGAAGCATAGACATTTCCCACCATTTATTAATTTCTGCAATTTGTGTAGCCTTAGTGATAACAGTAGGTGTTCTTGTTTTCTCTTTCTCCTCATTCTTATTATCCATTGTCTGAACCGTTGTTACTTTCTCATCACTCAATAGTTCCCTGGCTCGTTGGGCTCTTGACAATCTTCTGTCTGACACGTTTCTACTGAGATAATGGATACCTAATATACTAAATGCACTATCAGTGCTACAAATTTATATTAGTCTATTTGTTATGAGTGATCGCTACCCTGATAAATAAATCCTATAATCAGGTTGTCAGATGACATTTCTATACTTTAATCATTGCCATGTCAACAGGGAGTTATCTACATGTTCCTCTTGCTTCTTCTCTCACACTGTAATGGTACTCTAATGGAACACTGGTTATTTACAGGTAAGGGCAGGGGAGAACTTGCCTCCCTACTCTATCTCTGAAGCATTGAGGGGGACACTACAAGCGTCCCACTTTTCAGATCCCCACTGGTGTTCCCACTTACAGATAAAGTGTATCTGGATATTCACAGCTGGGACAGAGGCATCCGTTTCTTACTCCTTACACCACGCACCACTCGTTGATAAAGATGCTCCTTCACCTCGTTGTCCAGGTGCACACTTTGTGCAGTACAGTTGCTGCATATAATATCTAAACCAGTTTCCCTGCTTTCTCCAATCAAAAGGGAAAGAGAAAACTGCACTAGAGTCACTCATTTAAAAAAAATGATCTTCATTTCATACCAATTTAAAGTATATATAGAAATATATATATATATATATATATATATATTGCTCTCCTCAAAGAAACCGAGGAGCACTCTCCGGGTTTGGTTTAATTATTTTATTCCAATTGCCAGGCATGACGCGTTTCGGACATTTCCTTTTACAAATGCTGGCTACAAAGTGACGCTCCTACAAAGTAAAAACACACATCCATAAATAGTTTACTCCAATTAGTTGTGTAGTCACTAAAGAGAACGAACTTCAGTTTCTCCATATGTCTGTCTGATTTGAGCGCCACCGTGATTGTATGCTACTCTTCAATTTTATATCGTGGCTAGAGTAGCCATTATTTCAATCAAAGTAAGTCTTTGCATGTGCTGCGCTCATTGTACACCAATTTTCCAATGTTCCCTTTATTTAAGAGTGTCATGTCACAACAAAGGATTCTCTCATTTCACCTCCCTTTCATCTCCGTATACTGCTGAAAGGAAGCTCCCTGTTACCTGCTTTCACGTCCCAATCGTTGGCAGATAAACAAAGCTTCCCAGGTTCTGGCAGTTCTGGCAGTATATGTCAATAGTCCTCCAAACACCTCTTAAACTGCCGAACTCTGTTACAATGGGTGCCTCCTTCGTGCAAGTGGTATGTACATAAAATATATGAAAAAAATGGCTCTTCTCAAAGAAACCAAGGAGCACTCTCCGGGTTTGGTTTCATTATTTTATTCCAATCTCCAGGCATGATGTTATAGTTAGGAATTGGCATATAAAAAACCTAGAAATTCACTGGAAAAAACAAAGGTAACAGGGACGCTATAGTTAGGTTCTGAATTTACATGCAGAAAACCATAGAAACCAGCTGCATTAGTTAAAGTAATTTCAAGTAACTATAACTTGTGCCCTAAGATAACTATGACTTGGGCACCCACCATGCACATTTTTGTTATCACTAATGCTGCGGTGATAATATCAATGATGCCTTAGAAGATGTCATAAATGATGTAACATGTGGGGTACTTAGCTGTGCATGGTGAGAGCATGAAATATAGTTACCTCAGGGCATGAGTTATAGTCACTTGAAATACCTCTAGTTATAACAGATGACTTGTTCTGGTTTTGTGCATGTAACCTAGATATATAATGTCCCAATAACCATTGCTTTTTAGTGAATTTCTAAGGTTTTTTAAATGCTATTTCCTAGTGTTAGAAATGGGGTCTCTAGTTGGCAGAGGTATACACCCTTGTCCAAATAGGGACCAGAATCCTAGTCAGGGTAAGTCACACACAACTATCACACAAATTATCCTGTGCCCACCCTCTGGTAGCTTGGCGCTGAGCAGTCAGGATTAACTTAGAAGGCAATGTGTAAAGTATTTGTGCAATAAATCATGCAATAACACAGTGAGAACACTACAAAAAGACACCACACAAGTAAATAAATATATAAGATATTTATCTGATTAAATTAAGGTCAAAGCAATCAAGAGTTGATAATAATAAGTTGAAATATTACTTTTGTAATGAGAAGAGCGTTTAGTTCTTAAAAGCAATAAATGTCTTTTGCAAGCACAAAGTACCTGGTTTGCGTCAAAATTACACACACGAAGACTGCAGAGGAGGAGATGCATGGAAAAAGGTAGGTGTGTGTCAGTTTTCCAGGCGCACACAGACAATGCGTTGATTCTTTTCCACGCGGCAACAGCTTTGTATCAAATTCTGGCACGCAGGCTTGAATCCTCTTTGTGATTTGGGATCTTTTGACGACCAGGGATGATGCGTGGAAATCCTGGGTGTGTGGGGCGAAGTCACAGCTGTTGCATCGATCCGGTGGGTGAGGCGGCGGAATTTCTGCCACACAGCTGGCGCTGCATCGATTCCTATCACAGGAAGTCAGGCTGCATTGTTCTGGCTCTGCGATGCATCAATCTGGTGGGCTATGCGTCGAAGTTCCGGTCGCAACGTTGGTGAGACAGGCGCAGAAGGATTTAAGTACAGAGAAATGCTCACTTTCTAAAAGTAGTATTTCTAAAATAGTTATATGAAATCCAACCTCACCAGTCAACAGGATTTTGTATTACCATTCTGGCCGTACTAAATATGACATGTTTACTCCTTTCTAATCCGAATCTAACACGCAAACAGTTTATGAGTATAGCCCTAATGTTACACTATGAAAGGAGCAGGCCTCACAGCAGTGGAAAACGAATTTAGGAGTTTGCCATTAGCAGGACACATATGGCATACAGATATATGTCCTGCCCTTTACCTAAACAGCACCCTGCCATATGGGTTACCTAGGGCCAACGTTAGGGGTGACGTCTATGTTGGAAAAGGGGAGTTTAAGACTTGGCAAGTACTTTTAGATGCCAAGTCGATGTGGCAGTGAAACTGCACACAGGCCTTGGAACAGCAGGCCTGAGACATGGTTAAGGGGCTACCTATGTGGTTGGCAATAACAGTGGTGCAGGCCCACTAGTAGCTTCAATCTACAGGCCCTGGGCACAAGTAGTGCACTTTACTAGGGACTTACAAGTAGATCAAATATGCCAATTGGGTATGAACCAATGTTACCATGTTTTAAGGAAGAGAGCATATGCACATCAGCACTGGTCAGCAGTCGTAAGGTGCGCAGAGTCCTAAAACCAGCAATAACAGTGTCAAAAAGTGGAGGGAGGCAGGCAAAAAGTTGGGGGTGACTACCTTAAGGCTATTAGGTCTAACACCAGCTATAATTTCCTGTCACATTATATTTTTTCAGTGAAATTCGATGTTTTTTTAATGCAGCGGCTGGTTGGCCGCAGGGCTTGGCCTTTGGCCAGGGCCTGCCGCCAACCCCCTGCATGCATCCAGCCCCACACCATCCACAGCCTTCAGCAGCCAACCCCTGTATGCATCGAACTCCTACCACACACAGCTAAAGGCCATTCATAGGTTAGGGCTGGGTGTATGCAGTGGGAGGCAGCACAAGAGCAATGGTGGCTTCATCTCCATCAAGGATTTCAGATAATTGTTCAAGATCGAACGGTGGAAAAACACACTTGCTTTGCCTTGGCAAAAATCATAGTTAGGATAGTTTGTACTTTACAGAAGTGGAGCTTCGACTGGGGCACCTTCTTTGCTTATATTTGTAAGTGCTTCCCGTTGACGTTTAATTTCTGTGAAATGAGCATTAGTGCCATGGTACATACTGATCTAATTACTTATCAAAGAAAAGGCCACAGTTTTGAGCAAAATGTCTACAGAAGAAGCCGCAGTTCTAAGCAAAATGTCCACCCAACTGGAGTACCAACTACTGGATAATCAGCATGTGCTACCTTGTTGGGTAAATTAATAGTGCATCTCCTAAACTACAGCTGTGTGAAGGACCACGAGTTAAAGCCTCCAGTAACCTTGTGTGTCTGTAATTTTTACAATGTGATTATTCCTTGAGCATCTTCATACACACTAGCTTTGCCTTAGAGAATGGAAAAAGCTCTCCTGGGGACCCTCAAAGCAACCTTGGTCCCTTCAGCTCCTCTCCTCTAGTTGGAGCTTACATTGCTCCCACACGCAGGAAGCAGCTAAAAATGCTACTCTCTGCATGTGGGAGCAATCGTTTCATCTGTTTTCCTGCCCGCTTGACAGCGGACAGGAAAACAGATGAGCATCCGCTCCCAGTGAGCGGGAGCTGTTTTCCTACTCCTGCCCACTGGAAGAGGACTTACAGTTTGCTCTCACTTGGCAAGAGCTGCCAAAGCTCAGATCCCACCAACGAAAGCAAACTTTTATCTCCGAAGGGTGGGCACCTCAGAACATAAGGAACAGGATTGGGGAGGTGATAATCCCCGGGGCCATTAATGTCTCTTGGAGGAGGGCCGCGCATCCTCCTCCTTTCAGTTTGCATGGGCCAAACCTCCCCCTTTATTTATATTGGTTGCCCCCGCCCCGGGGAGGTAGTGGTCCCTAGGAGAATATAAGGCCATAGAGAGGGGGTCCACACAGCACACCTCAAATTTTTACATTAGCCCCAGGGAGGTGTTGGTCCCCAGGACTCTAAAGAGCTGATGAAGGGTTGCCCGCATGGCCCCCCCTCCAACATTTATACAAGCCCCATGGAGGTGGTGGTCCCCCAAGTGCGAAGGAGCCTGAGGGGGGGCGCATGTGCCCCCTCCCATTCTTTTTTATATGGACATGTCCCCAGGACCTGCCCCACCTTGGGGTTAATTTTTAAATAAGCGCTTGATTTTTTTTCCCGGATCTGCAGATCCTCTGCGGTTTTGTGGTATTTTTTTTAAAAAAAAGCTTTTAACCCTAACAGGGTCTATGAGGGACCCGAGCACCAGGACTAAGGAGTCCGGGAATTTCTAACCTTTCCCCTTTTCTTTATTTTTTACTTTATTTTTGAGACTCGGCTAAGTCTGAGTCCCAAAATGGCTGCCAACACTTCCTGGTGGGAAGCATCCTCAACAACAACTCCTGAACAATGAAGTCGTGGAAAACGAAAGCGGAACAACGCTTTTGTTAACCACAACTTCCTTGTTCAGGGCCTTAACCACGCATGTGCTGAACCATGCACATGCGTGGTTAAGGCACAGAAGAAGGGAGTCGGCTGAGGAGGACGACGCAATCAAGAAGGAGGTAAGTGGGGGTCAGGGTATTTTTCGTTTTTGGGGGTGGGGTGGGGGCCTCGGGTGATTAAGGTTTAGGGGCGGGGGTCAGGGCATTTTTAGTTTTAGGGGTGGGGGTGGTGGGTTGGGCTACTTTTAGTTTTTGGGGGTGAGGTTGGGTGGGGGGGCTCCGGCTGATTGAGGTTTAGGTGTGGGGGATGGGGGAATCAGGGCATTTTTAGTTTTAGGGGCGAGGGTGGGGGGTCAGGGTATTTTTAGTTTTTGGGGGTGGGGTGGTTTAGCTTTAGGGGTGGGGGAGGGGAGGTCGGGGCATTTTTTGTTTTAGGGGTGAGGTGGGGGGGTCGGGATATTTTTTGTTTTAAGAGCGGGGATGGTGGGTTCGTGGTATGTTTACTTTTTGGGAGTGGGGGGTTGGGTTAGTTTAGGTTTTAGTGGTGGGGTGGGGGGTCGGGGTATTTTTACTTTTTGGGAGTGGTGGTTGGGGTAGTTTAGATTTAGGAGTGGGGATGAGGGGTCGGGGTATTTTTTTTAGTTTTGGGGGTCGGGGGGGTTTAGGGGAGGGGGTCAGGTTATTTTTTGTTTTGGGGCAGTTGACGTTTCAGGCGGGAGAAAGGGGGTCTGGGTATTTTTAGTTTTAGGGGTGGGGGTCTGGCAGTTTAGGTTTGGGGAGGGGCATTTTTAGTTTTAGGGGCGGGTTGGGGGGTCAAGGTATTTTTAGTTTTAGGGGTGGGGGATCGAGCAGTTTAGGTTTGGGATGGGGTATTTTTAGTTTTAGTGGCAGGGTGGCGGGTCGAGGTATTTTTAGTTTTAGGGGTCGGGGGTCGGGTGGTTTAGGTTTAGGGGTGGGGAGGGGGGTCGAGGCATTTTTAGTTTTAGGGGCGGGAGTCGGGGTATTTTTAGTACTTGGGGGTGGGTTTGGGGTGGTTTAGGGTTTATGGGTGGGGTGGGGGGTTGGGGTGCTTTAGGTTTTAGGGGTGGGGGTTGGGGTGGTTTTAGGTTTTAGGTGCCGGGTGAGAGGTTGCAGTAATTTTAGGGGGTGGGGGTTGGGGTGGTTTTAGGGGTGGGATGGGGGTTGCAGTAATTTTTAGGGGTGGGGGCGGGGGGCCAGGAGGGACACAGGCTGGAACCATACATGCCGTTCACTAATGCATTTACCAGGAATGCCTTTATAACAAAAAATCATTGTTAAGGCATTCGTGGTAAAGGCACTAGTGATAACAACGAGGTCGTTGTTCCGAGTTCGTTGTTCAGGCATGAGTTGTTCCAGCATGTGTTGTTCCGACATATATTGCTTCCTGGGTAAAGTGTTGGCAGCCAATCAGATACCAGCTAGGGAGCTGTTGGATTCGCGTCCATAGATATCTATATTTAGTTTTCCTTTAATTTCTCAAAAACTACTGAATGGATTTACACAAAATAAAAAAAGGGTTTGGTTCAATTTGGACCGATGGGAAATTGCATGGGGAAAAAGCGTTTTGGGGCGCTCCTTTTTCTTTGCCTTTATTTCTTAAATATGATCTCAGGACATCTATCCGATGTCCAGAGATCGTATTTAAGAAATAAAGGGTAGGGCTGCTCTCTCAATGTATATGTATCAAATTTACCCAGATCTACAAAAATGTATTGGCAGCACAACAGGAAATCAGTTCACCTAGATATATTTGAATCTCACCTGCATATTGCCTAAGATAACAGTTTTTTGTTGTAATGGGTAAATTATTTATAACAAAGTTTTGTTTTGTCTTTCAAGTCAAAAGGATACATTTTTAGGTGATCTCTAGTGTATATATTGAAATCATATAGTGGTACATGTCCTTACATATAAAGGCTTTTGAAATTTGCATAATTTGCTTTTGCATAACTATTTCAAATTACAGCAAAATTACACAAAATTTTGTGATTTTGTGCTGTTATTTAGCGTGAAATGCATCATCTTCATAGCATGAGAACACACTTAAACAAAAGCACCATAAAGAACAGCCACTCATGTCCTGTTTTTGCTGGCTTTGTACTGTAAATTTTGATTGCAAGCTGAGTTTTTGCCTTAAAGGTTTACAGCAAATAGTGCATCATTAAGCAAAGTTGTTTAATGGTGTGATTTCAGGAATGGTGGCATAACAAGCATCATGAAAATTCCTGAAATTACTCAAATTAAATCAGCATCATTTATATTTTTCCCAGGTCCATTCACTAACCTCCAAAAGAATGCTAAAATTGTTGAATATTACAAATATTGATATACAAGTCCTTGAGGGACTCCACTTCACTGTGTTGTTGAAGCACAGTACGATGGACTGTGGGACAGGAGAGGCAAGCATCCTAGGTTGCACAGCTCTCACACACATTAGGCCAGTCCTGAAATGTGAAACCCAAATAACTTCACTTTGTATCAATCTTTCACAACATTATGTTATTTATTATGAATAAAAAAACATATTGGTCCTCAGTTTGATCCGTATTCTAAAAAACATGAAGACCAGTTTGATGTTATAAACATGAACTAAGAAGTATTTTATAGTAAGTTTATTAATTAAAGTTACTGCAGCGCACACAGAAGTGCCAAATCGCCATTAGTGAATGCTTATGTGCAGGAAGGGACACCTTCCCACACAAAAACAATCAAACCCCTCAATGCAGACATCCTTGCACGATTGTGCAAGGATGCCTGCATTGGTGCTAGGCAGCTCAATTTAGCAGCCGGGGCAGGGGACAACACAGGGGTGCGCCGTATTAAATTAAACACAGCACATCCCTGTATTGTGAAAATGACGAAGCGCTGCACTGCCAATTTTGGTGCAGCGTCGCGGTCCATCAATTTCCGTTACGTATGGGTCACAATCTGGCTTTATATATTCTGAGGGGGTTGGTGGATGGCTTTAGAACATTGTCTGCAGCAGTGTCTTATTTAGCTGCCACTTTATGTGGTCAAGCCCCTTCTGGTGCTAGCTTAGTCTCAGAAACATCTACAGCTGGCAGCTCCATTGTAAGTGGGGCACTGCTGCACTTGAAGCTACCTATTACACCCCCCGTTGACCCTTAGTTTGCTTCAATATCCCTTTGAGGGATCACTCATTTGGCCCAATGAGAACAACTCCTATGAAGCAACCTCCAAGAGATGCTATAAAGAATGTCCTAATTTGTGTGTTTGGACTAATCACCTTTTGCACTTTATGTCCATACATTTCCAATCTACTCATGGACTGTTTTCTGAAAAAGGACTCTAAGCAATTGTTGTCTTGTCTTGAATTTCTCATCCACTATACAAGTTAACTACTTTTCAGAGAATCTGAAATCTTATTTTTACCTCATTTGTTAAACAAAATGTAATGTATAAATTAATAATGTGTTAGGGCACTCTCCCCATAAAATGAATTATATGTAACATTGATGTCTTATGAACACCTACATACCTCTCTGTATATTTTGCATCATTGCTAAGCATTTATTACATACAAAAAATTTGTATTTACTGTCATCTCAGTATGTCTAACTACGTGTATATGGTTTGCTACATTTGCATTTTAACCTAAAAATTGTTCACATCGTAAAGCCCATCAAGGGAGAAGAACATGTCAACAATGTACACAAACCCTTGTCTTCATAGACACCATGAAGAAAAGACACAACATTAGGAAGTACCGGATCACATTAAAAAGTGTAATGGCAAAGTAAATATGACACTTACATTGCAGTAGATGCAATAATTCAACCCATATTAAAGCTATAAAGTTAGAGTTCCATTTTGTTAGCAACTGCACCTCCAAATATACTAGCAACACAAATGGAAGTCTTCACTTACATGTTGGGTTGTCCTCATGTTGTACCCAGAATGCTCAGTCACAGTCATAAACTACACCAAATTACAACAGATATGCTAAAGTTGACATCTTCAATTGGCCATTAACCCCTACTAGGTCCAGTTTGGTCTCAATAAATTAATCCCTGCTCAACTCTTGGTAAGCTTGGCAACGAGCGACAAGGCTTACCTTAGGAGAGAGGTATTTAAAGCATCTAAAAATCAAAAAACAGTAAATAACTAAAACACAAAACACATGAAACCATCCACACCAACTTATAAAGATGGATTTTATTTTTTCAACAAAGTGATTAAAATCAGATAAGGGGAACCAGAGATATGAATTTTTAAAGCATTAATGCTTTTTAGTGCATAGAACCTGAAAATGCCAATCTAGTCATTTGGTCACAATAGACCAGGGCAAAGTCAAAGTCTGAGGCTGACCGCAGTGGAGCCCTGCTCGGCTACAGGAAGCTCGAGGCCTCAGTCAAAAGTTTACCTTTGGATCTAGGGGGTCATTACGACCCTGGCAGTCTTGAGACCGCCAGGGTCACTGTCGCGGTCTGACCACCGCCAAAGCGGTGGTCTGACCGCGGTAGCAGCGGTCTGACCCCCACATTATGACAGTGGCGGTTGCGCCATGGTCGGACCACCAGGATGGACTGGCGGTAGTGGTGGTTCTAACCCTCCAGGGCAGCAATGCAAACAGCGCCACCCTGGAGATACGACCACTCTCTCTGCCAGCTTTAACATTACAGTAGCACCGCCATGCAAAGGATACTGGAAATAGGGTGCAGGGGGCCCAAGGTTGTCCCTGCACTGCCCTTGCACTTGACATGGGCAGTGCAGGGGCCCCCCTGGCCAGCCCCTTCGCTCTATTCACTGTCCGCATTGAACAGCGCAACGGGTGCTGCTGCACTCAACACACTGCAGCATTGCCGCTGGCTCAATTCTGAGCCGGAGTCAATGTTGTAGGCTGTTCCCTGCTGGGCCAGGGGGCGGAAACACCTGACCCAGTGTTGAACTCTTAATGGGGCTCACAGAAAGGCCTCCGCCAACCTCATAATGATTCCCTTAGTCTTTTTCTTCAAGATTTTCTTCAGCGGGATGAACTCACCAATCCGATCCGACCTCCCTTGAGCCCTTGTCAGATACACATCGGATGCACGCCGCAGGAGACCACGGTGAAGAATTCTACCTTCGGACTTAGACAATTTTTCAGGATGGAAATCTTCTTTTGGGCCAAAGCTGAATCTTGACCTGACGTCCCTGGAGTCTTCCTCCAATACGCTGCATGGTGAGGCCCAGTCATCTTTTTACGTTTTGACTTCGTCACTTTTTTTGTAGATGTTTCCATCTGATGGGAGTCGACCTTCCACAACTAGCCAATTTCCATGCAAGGTCATCGGATCACCTTTCCAGGAGCCCCCAGTAAAATCCTGGAAGTCTGGGGCTCCGAAGCTTTTCAGCTGAACAAATGTGCAAGTCAGGCCAGGTCGCAGTTGAGGTAAGCCGGCTTGACTCACCACGGCGGGTCGATCCCTTTATGGAGCTTTTTTTCAAAAGCTCTCCAAACTTCTGAATCTTCTTCCAGGAGGTCTTTGAATGCCCTTTAGGAGTCCACAGCTCACTCCAAGGTTCCAGAAGCTCTTAGTTGCTCCTTGAGGGTTAGGACTCCAACTCCCAGAGTGCACCTGGTACAGATCTAAAAATGACCACTAGCACAGGTCAGCTGGTCAGTTCTTCAGATTTCGATGCAGCAGACTCTGGGGAGCTATTTTTTACCTGCAGCAAGCATGGAGTTCCTTCTTGAACCAGCTGAAAACAGGCAAAGTCCTTTTAGTGGTGAAGCCCAGGTTTGCAGCTGGTGCAGTTCTTCAGAGTGCAGTGTCCAGGTGCAGGTCAGGGATCCAGCAGGGCAGTTCTTCTTCTTCTGTTGTTGTTCCTTGTAGGGATCTGAGGTGTGGGTGCAGCTCTGCTAAATATATCCTTGCTCCTGGGGTGAAAAGCAGGGAGGCAACTGTCCAATCATAAACAGGCCACCACCTTCTTAGATGACAACTTCCTGGGAAGTGTTGCAAAAATCAATCCCAGGGAGCAACAAAATGTCAAAAACTGAATTTTGTAGGTTAGGTCTGGCTGAGCCCACCCACTGGTGTTGCTATCAATCCTTAACGCATCCCTCTCCTGCCCTCTCCTAATCTAATCAAGAGGTCACCTGATTGTCTGGGTTTGCAGAAAATGGGGGAGGTCCTGAGCTGCTCCAAATGTCCTTCCCTCCTTTGAAGACCAGTTTTGCTGTTCTCCTCCCATCCTGTTTCACCATCTGCTCAGGCAGATCTCCTCCCCAGGCACTTCATTTGTGTTCAGCCTAGGCCACTTCACATCTCATCAAGGCAGCCTGGCCTGGCTGCCAGAGGCTGGCTAATCACAGAGCTGAAACTGGTAATTTTTAGGAAGAGTTCTAAAACTCTTTCCCTGAACTAGTTATATTAAATCGAACAATGGCAGGTTGTTGCGTTTAATATAAAAATCAGCTTGAGACCAAACTTGACAAATCTAGCTCATTTGGAGTCTTTATTAATTAAAATAAAGTCTCCCCATTTTAGCCTATGGTGCATATTCAATACAATGAGCTAAAACACATTTGGGTATTTTTCCTCATCAGCGCTTATAAAACATATTTTATAAAAGTCCATGCTTATAGTTACACTGCCCCCAACCTCGGGGCACCTAGGGCATACTTAGTGGTGACTTAAATGTAAAAATAGGATAGTTTGAAACTTAGGAAGTATTTTTAATTCAAAAGATGAATTTGCATGTAACTTTAATTTAAAAGCAGCCAGCAAGTCAGGCATGCCTTTAAAATGAACTGGGGCCACTTCAGCAGTGCTCCTATGGGGGCACTACTGATGCTGGGGTCTCAAAACCTACATGCCCTACCAGAGACTAGGGACTTATAGGTAGGTTGACATAGCCAATTATAATTAGCCTAATTTGCATACTCATTTTACACATAGCACAGGCCTTGGGACTGGTAGGAGTACCCAATGCACCATCAGAGTCTGGAAAACACCAGCAAAAAGTGAAAAATGGGGGCAAAAAGTTAGGGGGCCTCTGCAATCAGTCCAGGGTTCTCACACCACAGATGTCTTGTTAACCAGTAGGCCTGGGAGGAGATATGTAGTTCTGCTACGTGGAACTCCGCAAAGTGCCAAAAACACTCTTCTGCGCTACGTGGAGTTCCGTGAGCAGCAGAGTTTGGTTAAGTCAGGCTGTTTGCACTGATTTTCAGAGTCAGACGTTTCTCCTGCACTGTAAACTCAATGAGAACAGCATCTCGTGGAGCGCCACGGGGTGCTAACTTCTTTCTGCCACTCAAATAGATTTTCTACTTGAGCAGCAGCTTCCTCATCGTGAGCTGCACCTTTCTCATCGCGACTGATTGTGGCCTACCGTGACCAATTGCATTCAGAAATGTCGCTCAAGCTTGCCAACTTAGTGATTTCTCTTGCTCGACAACTTAACAAAGAGAGCGAGAGAAAAACTTGGAAGTGGGGAAAACTCTAAGAACTCCACCGGCAGAGTGGAATTCTTTGCCCACCCGTAGTAGCCAGTATCTGTGCGACACGCCACAGACTCCATCGTTGACTTGCTAATGGCCCACCAGATGGCAAGATGCCATTACCCAGAAACAATTGTGTGTGGCAAACTTTATATTATAATTGTAGCCATTTTTCGAGGATCAAACATCAATAGCTGTAAAAAGAAATTCTTATAACTTGATCATAATTATATGTATGCTATTGGAAGTATAGAATTGCACTTTCAAAACATAAATAATAACCAAACTAATTGTAACTATACTTTAAATTAAATAATCTGAAATGTCGTTAGTCAGTTAGTAGCATAAATTGTAAGAAGACATTTCTAAAAGAATCAGAAACAAATTACATTTTCCCTACATTTACTTACGATCAGGCAAAGATGTTTTCAATGGGTTTGCACTTCAGACCTTCATTCTCATCACTGTCACCATGGGTACACATGTCACAAACACTGAATTGTTATGAGAAACCCTCAATGGTGTTATGGTTTGTCCTTTATTGCTATTGATTTGCATGTGACTAGAACCAAACTGAGATGGCATGGTGGGCAAAAAATGATGGATTTGGATGCCGCCAGAGCGATTGCCAGTGGCAGAGACTAATTCATACATTACATCCATCACCATGTTGTTGTTGAGATGGGGAGGCCCTCAGACTATGTATGAGTAGTCTAGAGTTGCCCACCCTGCAACGCAACAAAAAGTTGTGTTATTGCCACTCTCTGAACAGGGTGTCAGCAAGGAAGGAAAGCCATCAGGACTGTGAGAGAAAATTGGACCTGCAAAATAGTGTCCAAGAAAGTGACACTGCTTTTAAGGGTCTGAAGTTGTACTATGTATCTGGTATGTTAGCCAGGAGAGAGAGTGCTGTTAGGTTTGTGCCATCTGGACAGCCTGGCTAATCCAGCCTTGAGTGTGAGCAAGGAGAAGCTATGATGCTTACAATGTATTGACTTGAAGTATTAAACAAGGTTTACGGAGCATCAGCAGCAGCTCCAAAACTTGAAAAATAAAACTATAATAAATTGTGTTTATTATTGTTTTATTTTTAAACGGGTGGGGCCATAGAGGATGACAGGTACGGAGGGAGCAGCGTGCACTCCCCTCAGTATGCATGTGTGTTTGGCCAGCCACCTCAGGATGGCTAAACACACATGCGCACTGTACTCTCTCCAAGCCGGCACTGTGTTGCAGGGTTGGAGACAGCAGGCCCAGGCTCCCAGTCTGCTTGGGAGCGCAAAGGCATTCAGGTCAATCCTAATGCTGCTCTCATGCTGCCAGCAGCATGAGAGCAGCATTAGGATAAGCCACAGGGTAGACTGGAAGCCTGTGCCGTCAGTGCAGCCTGAAGACTGGCGATGCAGCACAGCAGGGAGTCAGGTACTATTTTTATTTTTCCTTTTTTTTTTGTTTTGTCATTGTTACCACCCACCTCCCCACCCCCAACACCCACCCCCCACACCCACCCCACCACAACGGCCTGCCCACCACTTTAGCACGTCGCAACCCACGACTGCAGAGCATACATTTTCTCTGCCCTCGGTCAGCAATGTGTGTATCATTTTGAAATGCACAAGCAGCAAGACCTTGGCACATTGAGTAAATCTGCCTGCTAACCTCTTAGCTGCCTGTCACTGTTTGAATGGGTGAGACATACAGCTTAGGAATAAGAAGGGGTCACTTTTCAGTGACTGTCAGAACTATACGTGCACCATGGGACATAGAAGCAGCATGGTGTAATTAGAAAGAGGTGGGACACACCTGCAGCAAATTTCATGAGAGGCTTTTACTTTGCTTCAATGGAATGCCTGATATAATGAGGAATCTTTGGTCAGAAGTACTATCAGCAGAAGGATACGGAGATGCAGAAGGGGTAATTCCCACGCTACAGAAAGACGTAGATGTAGTACTGTGGGTCCACAGCCGATCTGAAGAGAGCTTCGCTCCTCAGTCCAGATTCAGGAGAAATACAAAGAGCAGGTTGGTAAAGGGGCAAGAGGAACATACTTTTAAAATGATTTTGTTCAGATAAAAACAAATCTAAGAAGTTACAACAGTATGAAACAAAATGTGCTTTATATTTTTTAATATATGATATGTTCTTATTTATAGGAATTCAAAATATTATTGTTGTAGTGACATGGATCTATGAAAATATGCACAAATTCTTTCTGTAAACAGTTTTAAAGGAAATGTTTGTTCTTTTGGATAAGGGCAAGCTTTAAACTTTTGGAAGTGATAAGGATTTCACTGTAAAGCTTTGAGATTGCATTTGTGTTTTGAGTTCTGGTTTTCAAGCCAAGACAGTAATCTCTAGATTTCATTTAGCCTACATTATGTGACTTAGTGCATTGTAAATAAGTTGTGTAGGTGTGGGTGGCAGGTAGCATAAGAGGAATTTAGTGTTCCTTTGGGCATTATTGGAATTGCGTACTTCTTGTGCATACTCTTGTGCCGCAATGTAGGGAAGAAAAGTATTCTGGTGCATGGTGTGGGCATGGTGTTGCTATTGTAAGCAATTGGAAAATTAGGGGTTTGTCTCTGTGTGTAGGGGGAAGAAAAAGACCTCAGATTATGGTGTTAAGGTAGCGAAGAGGAGTAGTCTGTTACTGTACAGGAGGCTGTCATCCTTTTGTGCAGCAGACGTCCAAACTGGTGTTTGTGCAGCTTACAAAAGGCGTGGTGCTAGGTACAGATTTAAGTTATGTTTTCACTCTACCATGCAGTGATGTCGGTTAGGACAGCTAATGTGACTCAATGTCGGGCATGGTGGAGTGCTTAACTTCACTTTTGTGTGTTGAAGATGGGAGGCAGTTTGACTACACAAGGTTCTGGAGCCAATCAGGTAGAGGGTAAGTTTTTTATTCCATGTTAAACCATTATGTTCAGCGCAGGTAGATCCATTCTGTAGGAGGCTGGACTGGCTTGTAGTGAGTACCAAGGGGTACTTGCACCTTGCACCAGGCCCAGTTATCCCTTATTAGTGTATAGGGTGTCTAGCAGCTTAGGCTGATAGATAATGGTAGCTTAGCAAAGCAGCTCAGGCTGAACTAGGAGACGTGTGAAGCTACTACAGTACCACTTAGTGTCATATGCACAATATCATAAGAAAACACAATACACAGTTATACTAAAAATAAAGGTACTTTATTTTTATGACAATATGCCAAAGTATCTTAGAGTGTACCCTCAGTGAGAGGATAGGAAATATACACAAGATATATATACACAATAGCAAAAATATGCAGTATAGTCTTAGAAAACAGTGCAAACAATGTATAGTTACAATAGGATGCAATGGGGAAACATAGGGATAGGGGCAACACAAACCATATACTCCAAAAGTGGAATGTGAACCACGAATGGACCCCAAACCTATGTGACCTTGTAGAGGGTCGCCGGGACTATCAGAAAATAGTGAGAGTTAGAAAAATAACCCTCCCCAAGACCCTGAAAAGTGAGTGCAAAGTTCACCAAAGTTCCCCTAAGGACAAAATAGTCGTGTTAGAGGGAGAATGCAAGGAAAACACAAATCAGCAATGCAACAACGATGGATTCCTGTCTGAAGGTACCTGTGGAACAAGGGGACCAAGTCCAAAAGTCACAAGCAGCTCGGAGATGGGCAGATGCCCAAGAAATGCCAGCGGTTGGTGCAAAGAAGCTCTTACTAGGCTGAAGAACTGTGAATACTGCAGGAACGACAAGGGCTAGAGACTTCCCCTTTGGAGGATGGATCCCCCACGCCTTGGAGAGTCGTGCAGAAGTGTTTTCCCGCCGGATGGACGCCAACAAGCCTTGCTACACGCAAATCGTGCGTTTGGCGTTTTTGGACGCTGCTTGGGCCCAGGAGGGACCAGGAGGTCGCAAATTGGACCTGCAGAGAGAGGGGATGTCGTGCAAGACAAAGAGCCCTCACTGAAGCAGGTAGCCCCCGGAGAAGTGCCAGAAACAGGCACTACGAGGATGCGTGAAACGGTGCTCGCCGAAGTTGCACAAAGGAGTCCCACGTCGCCGGAGACCAACTTAGAAAGTGGTGCAATGCAGGTTAGAGTGCCGTGGACCCAGGCTTGGCTGTGCACGAAGGATTTCCGCCGGAAGTGCACAGGGGCCGGAGAAGCTTGCAAAGTCGCGGTTCCCAGCAATGCAGCCCAGCGAGGTGAGGCAAGGACTTACCTCCACCAAACTTGGGCTGAAGAGTCACTGGACTGTGGGGGTCACTTGGACGGTGTCGCTGGATTCGAGGGACCTCGCTCGTCGTGCTGAGAGGAGACCCAAGGGACCGGAAATGCAGCTTTTTGGTGCCTGCGGTTGCAGGGGGAAGATTCCGTCGACCCACGGGAGATTTCTTCGGAGCTTCTGGTGCAGAGAGGAGGCAGACTACCCCCACAGCATGCACAAGCAGGAAAACAGTCGAGAAGGCGGCAGGATCAGCGTTACAGAGTTGCAGTAGTCGTCTTTGCTACTATGTTGCAGGTTTGCAGGCTTCCAGCGCGGTCAGCGGTCGATTCCTTATCAGAAGGTGAAGAGGGAGATGCAGAGGAACTCGGCTGAGCTCATGCATTCGTTATCTGAAGTTTCCCCAGAGACAGAGACCCTAAATAGCCAGAAAAGAGGGTTTGGCTACTTAGGAGAGAGGAAAGGCTACTAACACCTGAAGGAGCCTATCACAAGGAGTCTCTGACGTCACCTGGTGGCACTGGCCACTCAGAGCAGTCCAGTGTGCCAGCAGCACCTCTGTTTCCAAGATGGCAGAGGTCTGGAGCACACTGGAGGAGCTCTGGACACCTCCCAGGGGAGGTGCAGGTCAGGGGAGTGGTCACTCCCCTTTCCTTTGTCCAGTTTCGCGCCAGAGCAGGGGCTAAGGGGTCCCTGAACCGGTGTAGACTGGCTTATGCAGAATTGGGCACCTCTGTGCCCAACAAAGCATTTCCAGAGGCTGGGGGAGGCTACTCCTCCCCTGCCTTCACACCATTTTCCAAAGGGAGAGGGTGTCACACCCTCTCTCAGAGGAAGTTCTTTGTTCTGCCATCCTGGGCCAGGCCTGGCTGGACCCCAGGAGGGCAGCTGCCTGTCTGAGGGGTTGGTAGCAGCAGCAGCTGCAGTGAAACCCCAGGAAGGTCAGTCTGGCAGTACCAGGGTCTGTGCTACAGACCACTGGGATCATGGAATTGTACCAACAATGCCAGGATGGCATAGAGGGGGCAATTCCATGATCATAGACATGTTACATGGCCATATTCGGAGTTACCATGGTGAAGCTACATATAGGTAGTGACCTATATGTAGTGCACGCGTGTAATGGTGTCCCCGCACTCACAAAGTTCAGGGAATTGGCTCTGAACAATGTGGGGGCACCTTGGCTAGTGCCAGGGTGCCCTCACACTAAGTAACTTTGCACCTAACCTTTACCAGGTAAAGGTTAGACATATAGGTGACTTATAAGTTACTTAAGTGCAGTGAAAAATGGCTGTGAAATAACGTGGACGTTATTTCACTCAGGCTGCAGTGGCAGGCCTGTGTAAGAATTGTCAGAGCTCCCTATGGGTGGCAAAAGAAATGCTGCAGCCCATAGGGATCTCCTGGAACCCCAATACCCTGGGTACCTCAGTACCATATACTAGGGAATTATAAGGGTGTTCCAGTAAGCCAATGTAAATTGGTAAAAATGGTCACTAGCCTGTTAGTGACAATTTGAAAGTAATGAGAGAGCATCACCACTGAGGTTCTGGTTAGCAGAGCCTCAGTGAGACAGTTAGGCACCACACAGGGAACATATACATGCACACCTATGAGCACTGGGGCCCTGTGTGACAGGGTCCCAGTGACACATACATATAGTCCACAAACCTATGAGCACTGGGGTCCTGACTAGCAGGATCCCAGTGACACATAACAACCATACTGAAAACATGGTGTTTTCACTATGAGCACTGAGGCCTGGCTATCAGGTTCCCAGTGAGACAGTGAAAACAGTGACAAAACACCCTGACATACACTCACAAACAGGCCAAAAGTGGGGGTAACAAGGCTAGAAAGAGGCTACCTTCTCACACAACCCCCCCCCAAACGAAGGACAATAAGGCTAACCTTGGCCAGTTGAGACTTTATTGTCTAAGTGGTGATAAGTAGAGAGTAGCTCTGCAATAGACTGGTTACTCCCTTTATCATCCACTATATGGTTACTTCCCTGTGGGGATGTAAACCACCCTGTTTGAAGTTTTTTAGCTAAGCAACAATGTGAAGATATATTTTCAGAGTTTCTATCAGTAAGTTTTAGTTTAGAGCAGTGGGAATTGTCCACTGAACCTATTTGTAGTGATGGAAATGCCAGACAGGGATGCTGTCTCAGAAAAGCCATAGCTGGGCAAAAACTTTGTCCATCTGGCTGGAAGAGAGAACAGGGATGCTGTTTCTCTTGAGTTGGAGCAGGGCAGGGATGCTGTCCTATGAGCTCCACACTAGGGCAGGGATGCTGTCCTAAGTGTTGTGAGGTAGTGCAGGGTTTCTGCACTAAAGTTTCTCTGGGAGGGTTGGAGGGATGCTCCATGTTAACTAAAATGGTGCTCTTTTTCTCACCAATGTTAGTTATCCCACAGAGAGGTACTTCCACCTCAGGGAGTCCAGCTTTGCCAGCTGATGATTCCCTTGGAACAGGTGCCACCCCAGGAGAGGTTTCTCCCACCACAGGAATAGTATCCTGAATGGTAGGGTGGTTAGGGGATACTGTGATACCCTTTTTACCTGTTGATGGAGAGGGGTCCTGAGTTTTCAGGCCTTTTCTCCTTTGCTTTTTCATTTCACTTGAAATGAGAGGGAACAATTCCTCAGGGATGCCCAGCATGGCGGCATGGGCATAAAACTCTACATCAGCCCAACCTGAGGCCTCTAGGTCATTACCTAAGAGACAGTCTACAGGTAAGCTAGGTGATACCACCACCTGCCTAGGGCCAGTAACTCCACCCCAACTAAACTGAATTATAGCTAAGGGAAGAAACTTAGTGGAGTTATGGACATCAATAATCTTATACTGTTGTCCAATGATGTGTTGTTCAGGAGGCACTAGGTTTTCAGTCACCAAAGTGAAACTGGCACCTGTGTCCCTGTAGGCCAAGGCCTCAACACCATTTATTGAAACTGTCTGCCTGTACTTATCCATTGTAAGGGGACAAGCAGCCAGTGTGGCAAGGCCAATGCCACTAGGTGTGACAGAAACTGTCTTGGGACTGATTACATCAGTTTCCACTATGGACCCATAAGTGAACCCAACTACACCCTTTGCTTGACTGTTGCCAGCAGTCCCACCACTAGTACCACTACTGCTAGGGGCACTAGAGCTTGATGTATTAGTGGTGGTAGGCTCAGGGGGTTTACCTGGACAGGACTTATCCCCTGGCCTATGGCCTCTGTTTTTACACACAAAGCACCAAGGCTTTTTAATGTGTGCAGGTTGGGAAGAAGAGGAAGAATTTGTTTTATCCCCACCCTCTGAAGAGTGTTTAAGATTTGAAGTGGGATCTTTGGTTTTACCCTTATCCCCATGCTTATCTTGAGATTTTTCACCATCTTTCTTCTTCTTGCCATCTTTGTCACCCCCTGTATGAACTTTTCTGTTCACCCTTGTTCTGACCCATTTGTCTGCCTTCTTTCCCAATTCTTGGGGAGAGGTCAGATCAGAGTCTACCAGGTACTGGTGCAACAAATCAGACACACAATTATTAAGTATATGCTCTCTCAGGATTGTGTTATACAGGCTTTCATAATCAGTAACTTTACTGCCATGTAACCACCCCTCCAAGGCCTTCACTGCCTGGTCAATGAAATCAACCCAGTCTTGTGAAGACTCCTTTTTGGTCTCTCTGAACTTTATCCTGTACTGTTCAGTGGTTAAGCCATAACCATCCAGGAGTGCATTCTTAAGAACTGTAAAATTATTGGCATCACTTTCTTTCACAGTAAGGAGTCTATCCCTACCCTTTCCACTAAATGATAGCCATAGGATAGCAGCCCACTGCCTTTGAGGGACATCCTGTACAGCACAGGCCCTCTCAAGTGCAGCAAACCACTTGTTAATGTCATCCCCCTCCTTATAAGGGGGAACTATCTTATGCAGATTCCTGGAATCATGCTCTTTTGCAGGATGACTATTGGGAATACTGCTGCTGCCACCATGGGTATCTAAACCCAACTTCTGTCTTTCCCTCTCTATTTCTAAAGACTGTCTATCCAAATCCAGCTGTTGCTTCTTGAGCTTCAGTCTGGTTTGTTCCACTCTCAATCTATTGAGCTCCCTTTCTAACAATCTGTCATCAGGGTGGGTGGGAGGGACATTTCTAGATACAGAGGTATGATGGGAATGAACAGAAGGAGACCTGTCCCTTACAGAGGGCACCCTAACAGCTTGGCTACCAGTATAATGTGAGAGCACATCATCAGTATGATGTGATTCAACCTCTGTACCAACTATGCTAGACTGTCTAGTAATGGGCAGGCTGAGAAGTTTCTTTCCTGAACCTTTTCCTGGGGGAGTCCCTGGATCAGATTGAGAACCATTAGCTACTTTTTCCACAGATTGGGCACTTATGGCCTTATCCTGTACTCTAAGCATATTAATTAACAGTTCTAAGGAAGGATTCTTCCCTACACTCAAACCTCTCTCTATGCAGAGACTCCTTGCTCCTTTCCAGCTAAGGTGATCATATGCAAGTTTGGACAGTTCAACTTTTTGGCCTGTGCCAGACATTTTTTAGAGAGAGTTAAAGTGATAGACAAAGAAAAAAAACAGTTTTCAGAACTTTTTGGAAAGACAGAAAAACTTTTAAAACTTTTAAGAACTTTTTGAAAGTTTAGAAGTACTTTTCAGCACTTAGAAAAGAGTGAAAAGAGGAAATGCAAAACTTTTTGGCTATGTGTATATACACTGACCTTGTTTTGTATATTTTTCTCTTATGAAAAGTACAATGACAAGAGTGGTAAGTAGTCTCAAGCACTTATCCCACCACTGCACAACCAATGTAGGAGGCTGGACTGGCTTGTAGTGAGTACCAAGGGGTACTTGCACCTTGCACCAGGCCCAGTTATCCCTTATTAGTGTATAGGGTGTCTAGCAGCTTAGGCTGATAGATAATGGTAGCTTAGCAAAGCAGCTCAGGCTGAACTAGGAGACGTGTGAAGCTACTACAGTACCACTTAGTGTCATATGCACAATATCATAAGAAAACACAATACACAGTTATACTAAAAATAAAGGTACTTTATTTTTATGACAATATGCCAAAGTATCTTAGAGTGTACCCTCAGTGAGAGGATAGGAAATATACACAAGATATATATACACAATAGCAAAAATATGCAGTATAGTCTTAGAAAACAGTGCAAACAATGTATAGTTACAATAGGATGCAATGGGGAAACATAGGGATAGGGGCAACACAAACCATATACTCCAAAAGTGGAATGTGAACCACGAATGGACCCCAAACCTATGTGACCTTGTAGAGGGTCGCCGGGACTATCAGAAAATAGTGAGAGTTAGAAAAATAACCCTCCCCAAGACCCTGAAAAGTGAGTGCAAAGTGCACCAAAGTTCCCCTAAGGACAAAATAGTCGTGTTAGAGGGAGAATGCAAGGAAAACACAAATCAGCAATGCAACAACGATGGATTCCTGTCTGAAGGTACCTGTGGAACAAGGGGACCAAGTCCAAAAGTCACAAGCAGCTCGGAGATGGGCAGATGCCCAAGAAATGCCAGCGGTTGGTGCAAAGAAGCTCTTACTAGGCTGAAGAACTGTGAATACTGCAGGAACGACAAGGGCTAGAGACTTCCCCTTTGGAGGATGGATCCCCCACGCCTTGGAGAGTCGTGCAGAAGTGTTTTCCCGCCGGATGGACGCCAACAAGCCTTGCTACACGCAAATCGTGCGTTTGGCGTTTTTGGACGCTGCTTGGGCCCAGGAGGGACCAGGAGGTCGCAAATTGGACCTGCAGAGAGAGGGGATGTCGTGCAAGACAAAGAGCCCTCACTGAAGCAGGTAGCCCCCGGAGAAGTGCCAGAAACAGGCACTACGAGGATGCGTGAAACGGTGCTCGCCGAAGTTGCACAAAGGAGTCCCACGTCGCCGGAGACCAACTTAGAAAGTGGTGCAATGCAGGTTAGAGTGCCGTGGACCCAGGCTTGGCTGTGCACGAAGGATTTCCGCCGGAAGTGCACAGGGGCCGGAGAAGCTTGCAAAGTCGCGGTTCCCAGCAATGCAGCCCAGCGAGGTGAGGCAAGGACTTACCTCCACCAAACTTGGGCTGAAGAGTCACTGGACTGTGGGGGTCACTTGGACGGTGTCGCTGGATTCGAGGGACCTCGCTCGTCGTGCTGAGAGGAGACCCAAGGGACCGGAAATGCAGCTTTTTGGTGCCTGCGGTTGCAGGGGGAAGATTCCGTCGACCCACGGGAGATTTCTTCGGAGCTTCTGGTGCAGAGAGGAGGCAGACTACCCCCACAGCATGCACAAGCAGGAAAACAGTCGAGAAGGCGGCAGGATCAGCGTTACAGAGTTGCAGTAGTCGTCTTTGCTACTATGTTGCAGGTTTGCAGGCTTCCAGCGCGGTCAGCGGTCGATTCCTTATCAGAAGGTGAAGAGGGAGATGCAGAGGAACTCGGCTGAGCTCATGCATTCGTTATCTGAAGTTTCCCCAGAGACAGAGACCCTAAATAGCCAGAAAAGAGGGTTTGGCTACTTAGGAGAGAGGAAAGGCTACTAACACCTGAAGGAGCCTATCACAAGGAGTCTCTGACGTCACCTGGTGGCACTGGCCACTCAGAGCAGTCCAGTGTGCCAGCAGCACCTCTGTTTCCAAGATGGCAGAGGTCTGGAGCACACTGGAGGAGCTCTGGACACCTCCCAGGGGAGGTGCAGGTCAGGGGAGTGGTCACTCCCCTTTCCTTTGTCCAGTTTCGCGCCAGAGCAGGGGCTAAGGGGTCCCTGAACCGGTGTAGACTGGCTTATGCAGAATTGGGCACCTCTGTGCCCAACAAAGCATTTCCAGAGGCTGGGGGAGGCTACTCCTCCCCTGCCTTCACACCATTTTCCAAAGGGAGAGGGTGTCACACCCTCTCTCAGAGGAAGTTCTTTGTTCTGCCATCCTGGGCCAGGCCTGGCTGGACCCCAGGAGGGCAGCTGCCTGTCTGAGGGGTTGGTAGCAGCAGCAGCTGCAGTGAAACCCCAGGAAGGTCAGTCTGGCAGTACCAGGGTCTGTGCTACAGACCACTGGGATCATGGAATTGTACCAACAATGCCAGGATGGCATAGAGGGGGCAATTCCATGATCATAGACATGTTACATGGCCATATTCGGAGTTACCATGGTGAAGCTACATATAGGTAGTGACCTATATGTAGTGCACGCGTGTAATGGTGTCCCCGCACTCACAAAGTTCAGGGAATTGGCTCTGAACAATGTGGGGGCACCTTGGCTAGTGCCAGGGTGCCCTCACACTAAGTAACTTTGCACCTAACCTTTACCAGGTAAAGGTTAGACATATAGGTGACTTATAAGTTACTTAAGTGCAGTGAAAAATGGCTGTGAAATAACGTGGACGTTATTTCACTCAGGCTGCAGTGGCAGGCCTGTGTAAGAATTGTCAGAGCTCCCTATGGGTGGCAAAAGAAATGCTGCAGCCCATAGGGATCTCCTGGAACCCCAATACCCTGGGTACCTCAGTACCATATACTAGGGAATTATAAGGGTGTTCCAGTAAGCCAATGTAAATTGGTAAAAATGGTCACTAGCCTGTTAGTGACAATTTGAAAGTAATGAGAGAGCATCACCACTGAGGTTCTGGTTAGCAGAGCCTCAGTGAGACAGTTAGGCACCACACAGGGAACATATACATGCACACCTATGAGCACTGGGGCCCTGTGTGACAGGGTCCCAGTGACACATACATATAGTCCACAAACCTATGAGCACTGGGGTCCTGACTAGCAGGATCCCAGTGACACATAACAACCATACTGAAAACATGGTGTTTTCACTATGAGCACTGAGGCCTGGCTATCAGGTTCCCAGTGAGACAGTGAAAACAGTGACAAAACACCCTGACATACACTCACAAACAGGCCAAAAGTGGGGGTAACAAGGCTAGAAAGAGGCTACCTTCTCACACATTCTTTTTCCAATTCAAAATAATTCCCAAGTGTCACCCAGCATACAGACACCAATTATCCATACATCTTCTCATTTTCACAGCATCAATAATATAGAAGGCACACTAGGCACTCACACAATCAAGTCACATCACTACATCACTCTGCAGTTGAATACAGATACAGCTCTAGAGAACTCCTTGGGCCATACAATTGTAAAAAATGAAAGTTTGGGTCCATGCTAAGAAGCTAAACTAGAGGGATTTTCAGTAAAAGATATCAGGATACTTACTCCATAAAAATATTCACACAAGAACCTACAATATAGCGATGGTAAGGACCCCTTAATATTGTTGCAGAGCTTATATCTAACCTTAATTATGATTATCTAAAAGACTTCATGGTGCTCATAAATACCCTAAAATACTCACAGTAGGGCAGCCCCTCCCACTTCATGATGATCTAATCACACATATGCAGTGGCAGCTGGCGGCTTCAGGAGGGAGGGGGGCGGGCAGGATACACACACACACACACACACTCATTCTTTCACACACAGACACACATGCACGTACATCCATTAACAACACTCATACCATTCAAACATGCATGCACGCACCAAACATTCATTTTAAAAGATCTCACACACTCATTCTTTCACACACACACGCACGCACATCCATTAACAACACTCATAACACTCAAACATGCACGCGCTCACCAAACATTCAATTTAAAACATCACACACATACACACACACACACACACACACATTTACCTTCAGCCTCCAGGTCCCAGGAGGGACCAATGAGGGAAGGCAGCAGTCCCAGCCTCGTCACAGAGTGGGATGGGGTCAGTGAGAGTGCTGACCCCACCCCACTCTGTGAGGAAGTGTCACTGATTGACACTCGCCCTGGACACTTCAGGGCTTAAACCTGAAGCGCCCAGGGCAAAGTCAATGGGTGACGTTTTCCTCGTCACCCAGGGGAGGGCCTTGAGGCACCTTTGCTGAGCCGAGGGGGTCATGCCCATAGGAGCTGTGACCTCCTCAGCCCAGCAAAGTTCAGCTCAGGCAGCCAGGATTATTCGCAAATTGCGCATGTCTGCTCCTGGCTGCATGAGCTGAACATGGAGAGTGTCTGTCAGGCTGGCCTTTGTTCAGCCTGACAGACACTCTTCATGAGGGGTCAAAAGGTGGGGGGGTGTGGCCCCTCTGCCCTAAAGGACGGGCCGCCACTGCACATATGTGCTCTGGTCTGTAATTTTTCACATTGCTCGAGGGAGGGGGTAACGGAGATCACTTGAGTGATGATGAATCATTTAATAGGTCAACGAAAAGGTAAAGATTATGGCAGGGGAGTTTGAAAGTCAAAGAAATCGTGCAGCAGCGTGGTGTTGGGAATGTTGTGAGTGGCATAACAGCTCATAACCTTCAGAAGTGAAAAAGGATGGAGTTAGTATGGGTCTGCAACATGATTTGGGATCGTGTAACACATCTCAGTGTCTGCTACTGGGGTAAGGAAGTAATCATACCATTTGGTTGCAGTTTATTGGAATCAAAGCACGCATTATTTAAAATAAAATTTAAAATACGGCACACCCTGGCGCAGGGTAAGGGGCAATATTGTCAACATTTCTGATGCTATTGATGTACTGTTCAGGGTAAGCAACAACATTTTGGGGCTAACCCTGAACAGTACATAGGGGCCCATTGAAAACAATGGCATGCCCCCTTTTAAAGCCTGCTCTGAGCAGGTGTTAAAAATGCCCAAGAAAAATGACGCAAATAAATATTTTAGATTTCTTTGCACTATGTTTTCGCCCCCCCCCCTTACAGGGAAACACCACCCCTGAATACATTATGCTCGGCCAAGGCATAATGTGGTGCAAGGGGTTGCAAAGTCATGCAATGCAGGCATTGCGCCACTTTGTAAATATTGTTTTTTTGCCATCTAATGCCACATTAGCATAAACAAATAACACTAAAGTTTTGTTAGATGGTGCTAGACCCTCTTAAATCTGGACCTAAAGGTATTAGCCACAATAGCTGCGGAAGTGATGGCATGAATCTCACATCTTACATCTCAGCCCAATCTTTAATGGTCACCGATTATGGCAGAGGTGGGAGGCCTGAGGAAGACTGACAGAGGTAATGTCTCCGGTAGTGCAGATTACTCTGTTGAGTACTCTGTAAGTTCTGGTATTCTGGTAAACAAGTATCCCCAACCCACCCTGTTGTCTTCTGTTGAGGAGGTGGAATGTTTACTAGATTTGCACAATTTTCCAGACAATTCATTGATGACTTTTCAACTTTTCACCTCCTATCAGTAAACTCTTCAGGATTTCCTGTTCAGGCAGCCTTTGAGAAATCAACTGATTCACACGCCCTAATCAAGCTTTAGCATTCATTCTAGAAGCACAAGTCTTCAATTGCAAGGAGACGCACAGACTTTCTACTCTACCCAGCCGATTTTTTCAATCGTTTTACTCAGCTAAACAAATACTCCTTAAATGTCAAAGAACTCTTGCCCATTAGGACAGCTTTTAGTGAATGAAAGTACTGTTTGTTATGGGCAGACATACGATTAAAACTTACACAGATTAAAGCATCGACTCATTTCCGAGTTTGGCCAGAGCTTTATCCATAAGAATATGATGGACCCCATTATTCAAACTTTGTTATTACCAGCAGAGGACCCATAAGGCATAATGTGAAGGGTGATGCCATGCATCGTTTAACTAGTCTAGTCATATTTTTGGATACATATCCCTAGACCAGAATGAGCTTCTATGTTAACATTGTATTTTGACACAGACATCCTCATAACTCCTTCCTCGAATGTTGCAAACTATAGCCACTGCTTAGTTACCATAGGCTGAGCCAGAATCTGTCTTCCCTGGTGGGCTGCTATTGCAAGGACCTACACTTATCCTGCAGGTGCAGAGTCTAGCTATGTGCCACAAAACCATTATTTAAAGTCCCAAAGTCAGAAAAAAAGACCAACATCTCTTGTAAAGAAAACTCTGCAAATTTGTCAGAAGGCTACATAAAAAATTGCTCAAGCAATCAAGATATCAGCTCAAGGAAAGAGCATGGACAAAGTCAGGCCTGCCCTGTGACAGCCCATTTTAGACCTACATAGATCCTGACATGTATGTCTGATAGAATATTGATGACAAAAATATTGTGTGTACAAAAACAAAGAGGAAGGAGGTTGTGGGGATGGCTCTGCCCTCCTTATAGCCTATATAACATTACAAAAGAGGCTCAGCTAAAAGAACTACCACAGGATGGACAAGAAAAAGGATTTTCCTGTTAGAAAAACCCACGCCCACCAGGGTTACCCCTGTGTGGCATGCTTCATCATTGGGTTTCTTCCCGTCCCACTACGGAGCAGAGCATGGTACGACCTACGGGATATGTGGGAGCACTGATGTAGTCTTGTCAATGTGAATCACAGGAGGGATGGAAGTGGTGGGGTTTTGGGTAAGTTAAAAATATGTGTCTTCTAGAAATGCCAATGATTTAATAGATCTCTTAGAGGCGGTATGATTAAAAGGGGGTTGCGGAAGTGGGGGATGTAATGTACCTGACTTCCTAGTCTACATGTTTCGAAGCCTTACCCCTAGGATCCTCTTCAGGACCAAGGTGGACTCAATGGTGCTACTTCTTATTTGACTACCTTTAATGAAAGCATAAAATAATACATTCTTTGTGACATGGTGCAGTGCACCTTACTAATGTGGTGTCATAAGATAATACCTATCGTTTATGGTGTCCGGCATTGATACCTGTGGAAATACAAGAGAGGCATAGTTATCATAGCCGCCATTTGTAATGGGCCTTCATATATGTTGTTTGTGGGTGTGGTGCCTCCTATTTGCAAATTGCACCCCACTTGTAGGAAACAGCACTCGTGAATATCAGGACTGAGAGACTAAAGTACTCTCACAATCAACAGTACAAGACATACTACGTTTAAAACTTTTAAACATTATAAACACATGAAACACACCAAACAGCACACACGTGGTGCATGCGTAACCTACTCTGTAGTATTTGGATTCTCATATCATTGCTCCTCCAGGAGGGGGGGTGCTTGTAGTCACACTCTAAAGATTTGGCAAAGTTTTAGAATTGATTTATCTTACTGTATATGTAGCGCCATGTAAACAATATTCAAAAGGTACTTACTTCCTCAAAGTGACACTCCCAATCTGTACCTAATGCCCACCTCTCCGGGGTCTGAAACTTGAATGCTCACATGGGAGCTGAGTTTAAATGTGCGGCAGCTCTTGCATTTCAGTATGCTAAAGCGAGCAACACTATACCGCTAACTTCCCCAAGATGGCGGCCTCCCGTGGAACAAAGGGGGGGGTCTGCGAGGACCCTAAAAGTAGGTATCCCTTGTGTGTGCCTGTAATTGCACAGAGTTCATTGGGGCTTAATTGGCTTACAGAGGCAGAACTGGGTATTCCCATATCATTTTGAGAATTATTTGGGGAGTTTCTTTCTTGTGTTTAATGAAGGGTTACTGGTTCCCTTCTTACTGTGATGATGACATATATGTGAGTGTCTAATATTTATTGTTGAGGCTTTGCTTTTTGTGACACTATGGAATGTTAAGGAATGAGATGGACGTAGGACCTTTTGCGCTGCCTAGGTGTACCATTAATTTCAGGAGATGTATATCCAACTAATGATTAATGTGGTGTTAATACTTCTTCAGCTGGCTCCAAGGTATGTTCTCATTGAGGCCAAATTGGTGTGTGTGTAATTTATAAAACCATTGTTGTTCTTTTAAAAAAAGTATAGACTCAATTACTCTCTTTATGGTGTTCTAGGATAACCCACTGGTTATCCTCCACTGTGTGTGCTTTCTCTTTGAAATGAGTAGACATTTTAGTCGTAGACCGTCCACACCTCAGGTTACTACAGTGTACGCAGGTGCAAGTCTTAACCTTGCAGGTGGTCATCCCCACATAATGTAGGTTGCATTGACAAGTGATCATGTATACTGCTCGCTGAGTGTTACAATTGGAGAAATCTCTAATGTCCCATGTAGTGCTGTCGTTAAAGGTGACCTGGTTAGTGAACTTTGAAAGGCGGCACACACTACAGTTCCCACATGGATAATGTCCATTGGGTAGTGATAGGTAGTTGATATCTCCCGGTTTACTATCAAGATGGCGTGGGCGGGTGTGTACAAGCATGTTTCTAAGTCTCTTTCCACGTTTATGTGAAAACATGGGTTTAGGAATATTTAATGAGCCACTATTGAGGATGCACCAATATTTGTTGACGATCTTGCTTACTTGATTGGAGGCTATGTTAAATGTAGTGATACATATCAGTCTTTCCTCCTTCTCTTTTTGGAGAGGGGTGTCCAGAAGGGCTTCTCTGTTGTTATTGTGGGCTCGCTTCATGGCTTGGTTGATTATTCTTGGAAGGTATTTCCTAGCCTCCAGTTTAGATGCAGAAAATAGTCCAAACGGTAGGTTCCCTCTCAAATGGTGGGGGTGTGCACTATCAAACAGGAGTAAACAGTTTTTGGCTGTTGCTTTTTCATGGGTGGTTGCTTTAAGAGCCCCATTGGTGGCTATAATGTTTAAATACAGAAAGACCAAATTTTCCTTGCTCATTATGTGAGTGAAGTTCAAGATCTGATCCTGTCTGTTTAACCACTCTAAGAATGTCACCACTTGTGTCTCATCCTCTTTCCAGATAACCAATATGTTATCAATATGTCTTTTCCACAATACTATTTTGTCTTTGTATGGCTTGGTGGGGTTTAGGATTCTCTAGATGATGAACAAAAGGACCAGCCAGGCTAGGAGCAAAGGTGCTTCCCATGCTGGTCCCGTGTTTCTGAAGGTACACATTTTTCTCAAATTAAAAAAAAATTGTGGTTAGGGCCCAGAAGCAGCATTCCATAACCACATTATGTGGTGTTTGGTAGTCCCAATCTAAGTCAAAGATAACCTCCTTAATTATGTGTCAGGGTGAGGAAGACTCGTGTATAGGCTTTCCACATCCAGTCCTATTAGTATGTCATTTGCTGGATCAAAAGGTTTGTCTTTCAAAAGACACAGTATGTCCTTTGTATCTTTAAGATAGGTATCTGTGTTTTGGACTATGGATCTTAAAAACACATCTGCAAAACGAGACAGAGATTTCGAAAAAGAATTGATACCTGATACAATGGGTCTACCAGGAGGTGATTCAAGGTTTTTGTGAATTTCGGGGATAGTGCAGGAATAAAGAGTTACTGGACTTTTATTAATTAGGAAATCTTCTTCTTTCTGAGAAATCCAGTTTTTTAATATTAATGAGGTGGGTCTTTGCGACCCCCTTGCTATTCGCAGATGGTATCAGGGACACCATTCTGCATATGGTTTTGCGACTCGCAAATTGCGAGTCGCAAAAAAACATTTCTACCTACATCTGGCCCTTCGTCTTTAGGAAATCAGTAGGATCCTCCCTGAGTTTTTTGTAGTTACGTGTGTCACCCAATAGTCTTTAACATTCTTTACAATAGTTTTCTAAGGTATGGATTACAATAGCACCTCCCTTATCTGCTGGTTTTATTGTCATGCTGTTGTTGTTAGATAGTTCCTGTAAGGCTTTTTTCTCATTCTTGGTTGTGTTATGGAACACCTTCAAAGTGTTAGGATTAATCTCACTGATATCCTTCAGAAACGCTTTTTCAAAGGAGAGGATTTCTATTGGGATAGAAGTGTTGGTAGGTGTGAAGGGTGATTTTTTGCGTAGACATGTGTCCCCAATTGCGAAATTGTCTGCTGGTGGCTGACCTTCAAAAAAGGATCTTAGCTTGATCTTCCTAATTAAATCATTTACTTCAATGCACAATCTGCATTTGTCCAGAGCGGGCGGTTGGGACAAAACCTAAACCCTTTTAAAGGACTCCTATATGTGCGTCAGTCAATGGCACATCACCAAGATATACTACTAGACTGTGCGACTGCTTGGGCCTGCTTGATTGTCCGGACACGGTGTACTCTCTATTGTCATGCTTGGTGTCGTCATCCTCCCTGGATCTTGGTTGGATGCCTATTGGACTTGAGGTTGTCCATTTGATTTGTTCCTTGGGTGTCTTTGGCCTATTCCTAAAAAAGGAGGGTTGTACTGTTGAAATTGGTCACCCTGGGGTTCCTAATGTTCAAAATGAGGAGGATACATTTGGGGTGGTGGGGGACCTAATGGATAGGGGACTGGATACATAGAGTAGGTGCCCCACCCTGTTCTAAAACCAGCTCTCCTGTTATTCCAACTCCCCTGAAGCTGTCCTTTCGTGTTGGAGGCAGAATTGCTGGAGCCTGAGTCTGATTAGTCAGAGTCCATATTGTACCCTGGATTCCTTCCTGAGGGGACATAGGCCCTCATTATGACATTGGCAGTGAGTGATAACATGGCAGAAATACCGCCAACAGGCCGGCAGTAATTACTGCCAAATTTAAACCATGGCTGTGATAACTCCCATAGACAGCTAATGTGCAACACAATCTGCCAAGGCGTTAACACCATGCACAACAGCAGTACCCATCAACAGCCAGGCAAAAGACAAGGTAGCACCTACCATATTAAGACACTGCAATCCACTACAATTTCTGGGGCAGAACCAACACCATCAAAAGCCTGGTGGGAACACTGCACAGAAGACCAAAGACTCACCATCAGAGACACAGAGGAGAATAACGCTGCCATGGAGCCAGAACTGCAAGTCTTCCCAGTGCTCTTCTACATCATGCTCCACCTGGAACACCAATGCCGACAAAGAGGACGACAGTGAGTACATCCATCTAGCACACAAGGGAGGGAGGGAGGAAAAGGAGAGAGACACACTCACACACAACACACACAACACACACCAGACACACACACCATACACACAACCAGCTGCAGACCTAAACCAATGCACACGACACAGGGCATAATAAAGCAAGGACAACAATGAGACAGTCATGATAATGTATTGAGTGGGAACAACAACCAAATGAACCAAGTGGAAAACAAAGAGATATGTACAATTGTCCACAAAGGGACAATGCCCAGTCCAAAGTACTAAGGGCTCACATGGCCAACGTGCACAGTCCAAGGCCCAACTTGTTTCCTGACAACAATCACACAGAACTGTGCAGGAGAATCATTATTGAAGTGGGCAGGCACCTCAGGGGAAAGGGAGGTTGGGGGCACCTCAGCCGAAGGCGGGAACTTGCCCACTGGTTCTAGAGGGGGCTCCATGCCCATTTTCCAATGCTGGGGATTGCAAGGTTACAGTCTCTGAGGTGGAGAACTTGCCCACTGCTTCTGGGGGGGGGCTCCATACCCATTTACCAATGTTGGGGAGTGCAAGATCACAGTCTCTGGGGTGGGGAAATTGCCCACTGCTTCTGGAGGGGGCTCCTTGTACAGCACTCCCTGGAGAGTGGCCTACATGCCCCCTGCTGGAGGTGTTTGCTGCACCGTCTCAGCTGGAAGTGAGGAATTAATGACCACTGGTGGTGGTGTTGGTACCCTGCCAGCCTCTGCTGGAGGTGAGGGCTGCAGTATCTCAGCTGGTGAAGGTGCCTCCAGGGCAGCCTCTGCTGGAGGTGAGGGCTGCTCTGCCTCAGCAGGGGATGGGGGCCTCTGCCCACTAGGGGTGGTGGTGGTGTTGGTACCCTGCCAGCCTCAGCAGGAGGTGAGGGCTGCTGTGTCTCAGTGGAGGAAAGGGCCTCCTGGGGGGCCTCTGTTGAAGGTGAGGGCTGCTGTGTCTCAGCTGGAGGTGAGGGTTTCTTCCCTTTCATGGCAGGAGGAGAGGGTTCCTACCCTTTCATGGCAGGAGGTGAGGGCTTTTTCCATTTCATGGCACGAGGTGAGGGCTTCTTCCTTTTCCTGGCAGGAGATGAGGGTTCCTTCCTCTTCTTGGCTGGTGGAGTGGGATCCTTACCCTTCCTGGCCAGTGACGTGGGATCCTTACCCTTCCTGGCTGGGGGAGTCAGATGCTTCACTGTCTTGCCTCCACGACTAGGAGGTGCCTCCACTGTCCTGTGGACTATTTTGCTGAGGTGCTGGGCTGGGTCGTTGGGACCCTGCTCTTACTGGCAGGATGAGGGGAGGGTGGGGGAGGGAAGAGGTCAAGTTGGGCAAGGAAAAGCTTCTAAGGGACGGTGGGGCGGGAAGAGGGAGGAGGGATGGGAGTGGAGGGTGAGGGAGTGGTTGTTGGAGGAGAACGTCTGCTGGACTTGGGTGCAGGTACATGGGTAGTGTGTTAATGTGAGGTGGATGGCTGTTGGGTGTCTGAGTGCCTGCGTTTGTGTCCTTTAGGAGGGGGGACATCCAGGGTGGGAGAGGACACAGGACACATGGACGGACTTTGTGGAGGTGTCTGCTAGTGAGGTGTGTGTGCTGCTTGGAGTGGTGATGCTGGTGGTGACTGTTGAAGCAGTGCATGCAGGTGTGAGTGTGGACGTGACTATGAGAGAGGTGGAGGAGGAGGAGGGGGGAGACAGTGGAGGCAGTGGATGTGGTTGTGTGTACAACTGTCTGGTGTTTGCGTGAGTGCTTGTGAGCTGAAGTGTGGTGCCTGTGCTTGACGGTGCCACTCCTGTGTGTTGTCTTGTGTGCATGCTCATCTGTATGTGTGCATGGGATGGGTTGGGGTTGAGGAGGATGTGACTGGGAAGTGGTAGTTGGAGGGGGGACAATGGCTGCCATCAGAGAGGAGGCCAGAGCCTGAATCGATCTCTGGCGCCAATCCACCGTGGATGCCTTCCAGGAATGCATTGCATTGCTGCATCTGGGATGCGAGCCCATGGATGGCATTCACAATCTCTGACTGAGATGGATCTCGGGAGCTCAATAGCCTCCTCACTCAGGGCAGCAGGGATGCGAGCCCATGGATGGCATTCACAATCTCTGACTGAGATGGATCTCAGGAGCTCAATAGCCTCCTCACTCAGGGCAGCAGGGCTCACTGGGGCAGGGCCTGAGGTGCCCGGGGCAAAGGAGATGCCCACCCTCCTGGGTGAGCAGGCAGGGGCAACTCACTGAGGGGCTACTGGGAGGGCGGTGCTGGTTCAGAGGGTGGTGGCAGTACCTACAGCTGGGGTGGTCACAGAGGTGTCCACCACCACCAGGGAGCTTCTATCGGAGGAGGTATCTGAGTCAGTGTTGTCACTTCCTGTCTCTACTGTGGGTTGGCGTACTCGCAATCGAAGCTTGGCTTGAAAACATGCCGGGAACCACAGTATTTTTGTTGTCGTGATAATTACTGGGATACTTGAGAATATTCAAAGAAATGCTCGAAATTGTTGATTTAAACAGTTGAATTTTCATCCAGATGTGATTTATGTGATATAAGATTAACGTCCACTACAGAAACGACATTTATACAGTTTTTTGCTACATGAGGGGTTTTACTCTTGTTGTCAATAAGCCCTGAAGAAGTCGTTTGGGTAATTTCCCTATGACGAAACACGTGTTGGTTTGGAACATTGGGTGTCTGAACTAGTGGAATTCAAATTCTTGTAAGACTTTTCTTAATAAATCACACAGCCTGGATTACACATTAAGAACTGTTTTGATTTTGAATGTGAATTTGTTTACTATGTTTCACTTAATTGATATGATATTGCTGTATTTACACATATATTGAGATTGAGTGCCTCACGTAAATGCTTCTGTCTTTACTGTGGTGGTTCCCTTGCCCTCTGTCTGACTGGTTCCTCAGCGTAAGTGAACTCTGCCTCCTGGGTCCTGTGGCATGCAGCGCCCTCTGTCACCGGTGCCCCTGCACCTCTGCCAGATGATGCTAATGCACACATGGACAGGATGACAGAAGAAAAAAGGGGGAATAGAAAGAAAGGGAACACTGGGTCAATTACAGTACCAACACCACAGTTGGCATACACAGCACCGTCACACACAGGGATCAGGATTGAGCACTATGCATTTCACTGGCATTGATTTGGCTAGATGCCCCAGCAAAATGAGGGCCAAACACTGCCAACTGCACATCTCCTGGGACCCAAAAAGCCCTGACTGACATGGAATGCAAACGAGCTAGGTTACTTGCATTTGCCATACACCGATTACCCCTGAGCTGGATCATGCTGCAATGTTTGACCTGGCATTAAGAGGCACCCACTAAATCACACACACCACCTGGATCCCATGCCACCTACCAATTATTATAGTAATGCCTGCTGTACTCAGCTCCTTTTGGCTGCTGTGATGCCCTCAAGCCCCCATCCAGCTCTGGGTAGGCCACCGCCAGTATGCGGGCCATCAGGGGAGCCAGGTTCTGACGGGAACCCCTTCTTTGTTGGGAGGCCATCCTCAGCTGGACATCAGCATCTTCCATGCCCAGCATCTCAGGTCCTCCCACCGTTTCCTGCAGTGGGTGCTCCGCCTGTTGTAGACCCCAAGGGTCCGCACGTCCTTGGTGATGGCACACCACAATCCCTTCTTTTGATGGGCGATGACCAGCAGAGGGAATGCAGACAGGAGGACACTATTACACATATAATCCAGCCTGTCACACATATGTCCCACCAATCCCATCTCCATCACCTTTGGCACACACATCGTCCGGCACCCACCATGTACACTACCACCAGACATTCCCCCCCCGATGGCACGATGCTTGTACACACATCTCCAGGCATCCTTCCCACATGCATCGTGCCCAAGGTGTACTCACCTGTTGGTCTGGAGGCCCATACAAAAGTCCATACTGGGGAGGGCCCCATCCACCAGTCGCTCCAACTCCTCCGAAGTGAAGGCAGGGGCCATTTCCCAGGTCACAGAAGCCATGGTAGGTTCCAGACACAGGTCACAGCAGCACACGCAGTGTAGGTGTTGTCCTGTGGAAAGTCAGGAAACAAATGACGATTTAGAAAAAATGGCGGTCACGTCCGCAGCGGTGTACACTGTCACCACCGGCGCTGATCCCCATTGGCCACTGTACTCCATAGAGCCCCATATTAGTCAATGAGGAATTGCACAGCGGTGCAAGACCGTGCTCCGCCACGATGCCCAATGTCGGCGGAGTTACTTCACTTCCACCTGTCCCAAGATACAGGACAGGCGATTGCCATTTCATGGTGGTGGACAACGATCAGATAAACCATAACTGCATCATTGCCTAAAATTGCGCATACATTGCCATTCCCATTGTCCCATCACATTGATGCTGTATGTACACTGAGGTTGTGGTTCCATTGTGACAACCTACTGACTCTTGTGTCCCTTAGATACCTATTGCTGTGGATGAATAGGAGAAGGAGACAAACCCCTGTGTACAGATCCCTTGTGGTCTTGGCTACACTGGAGGACAGGCACATTATATTCACCTATAGACTGGACAGGGCCACAATCACAGAGCTGTGTGCCCAATTGGAGTCTGACCTAATACCAGCCATCCGTCATCCCACTGGGATCCCCCCCCTTTTGTGCAAGTGCTATCATTGCTTAATTTTCTGGCAACTGGTTCTTTCCAAGTGATAGTGGGCTTGACAGCAGGAATGTCACAGCAGATGTTCTCAATCGTTCTGGCAAGGGTTTTGTCTGCCTTGGTGAAACAAATGTGCAGCTACATTGTTTTCCCCAGGTGGAAGATTTGGCCACTGTGAAGGCAGGATTTTATGCAATGGGGTATATCCCCAATATCACTGGGGCAATTGACAGTAAGCATATTGCGTTTGCCCCCGTCAGAAAGAACAGATGTTTAGTAATTGAAAGAGTTTCCAAGCAATGAATGTGCAAATGGTGTGCCTGGCGGACCAGTACATTCCTCACGTCACTGCCAAGTATCCTGGGTCTGTGCATGACACCTTTGTCCTGAGAAGTAGCAGCATCCGAAATGTGATGGTCCAACTACAGAGACACAGAATGTGGCTAGTAGGTGAGCCCAAGTCCCCACCCACTGTTTGTCAGTGTATGCCTTCAGGTGTCATTCCCATGGCATTGTGTTTAGCTAATGTTTGTCCCTCAATACTTGAGGTGGCTCTGGTTACCCAAACCTTTTGTTGCTCCTGACCCCTTTCAGGAATGCCAGAATAGTGGCTAAGAACCGTTATAATGAGGAACATGGGCAAACCAAAAGAATAATCAAAAGGACCTTCAGGCTCCTGAAGGCCAGGTTCATGTGTATCCATCTAACAGGTGGATCCCTGTGCTACTCACCCGGGAAGGTCTTCCAGATAGTAGTGGCATGCTGCATGTTTCACAACCTGGCCCTTAGACGACATGTGCCTTTTCTACAGGAGGAGGAGACTGGAGATGCCCCTGTGGCAGCAGGGGATCCTGAGGACAGTGAGGATGAGGAAGCAGAGGATGAGGATGTGGAGAACAGAACATCAGTTATACGTCAATAGTTCTAATGACACAGGTGAGACAGTGGAACTGATCATTGCTCTGACTATTGATTTCATCTGTGTGACTCTAGAATGATGGCATTCACTTCCTGTGCATCTCAACTCACTGTCACATATGGCATGTCATTTTACAGAATTTGGTGATATGACAACAGTGTCCCGATGTGATTACTACAGACAGTTACAGGTCATTATTGTACGCTATCACATCATATCATTTGCACCAGATGTGACTGTTCCCCTGAATGCACATTCTCAACACATAAAATATTATCAGTCAAGTTGTGTTCAAGAGTGCTTATTGTAGTGCTATGAAATTGAGGGTAAAGTGAAACGGAATGGGGTGATGGTAGAGGAAAGTACAGGGCAATGTTTCAGTCTGTTTGTAGCACAGGTCCAGTGTCCAAGGGGCCATGGAAAGGAAGCAAAGACAGTTTAAAGTGGACAAGGTTACAGGGTGGAATACAAGGGGGACAATCAGGAGAGTCTCATTTCCTGCCAGTGGTCTTGGTCTTGGCAAGTGACTCTGGCTTCTGTCTGGGTCGCAGGAACGTTTACAGGGTGGTTCACCTTCTGCAGGGGGAGGGGTGCTAGTGGCCTGTGGGTCCTGTGGCGGAGCCTCCTGTCCACAAGGTAAGGTGGGCTGGTCAATAGTCTGGCTAGTGGTGGGGCCCACTGGTGTGTTGTCCATTCCCTCATGATATTGGCCATGCCTGCCAGCATCCCTGCTATAGAGATCATTGTGGTGTTGGGGGCCTGCAAGTCCTCCCTGATCTCCTGATGGTGTTCCTCCAGCAGCCTCTTGTTCTCCTGCATGTTGTCAAGGATCTAGCCCATTGTGTCCTGGGATTGCTGGTAGTCACCCAGGATCTTGGTGAGTGCCTCGTTGAGAGTCAGATCCCTGGGCATGTCCTGCCCCTGGCGCACATCGATCTTCCCAGTGTCCCTCTTCCCTTGTGCCTCTATCCCCTGAACAGTGTGCCCACTGCAACTGACCCCAGGTCCCTGATTGTCTTGGGTGTGAGGTGTGGACAGGGGTCCCTGTACAGGTGGGCCCACTGCTGATTGAAATGTCCTGGGGACAGAGGTGTGGGGACAGTGGGTGGGTGCTGTGGTGTTGGATACTGATGGGGGAGGCTCTGTGGTGGACTGTGAGTGGGATGGGGTGACCAACTGTCCAGTGGTCCCTGATGGGCCAGGGTTGCTCCAGTTACTGTCATCCCTGGGGGCATCTTCTGTTGGGACACTGGTTTGTCGTGGTACCTCCTCTCTGCTGACATTGGCTGGGGCATCTTTGGGGATGGAAGTGATGTATTATGCTTCATCCCTATGACATATTGTACATCCCTAGCTTCCCCTCTATCATTGCTGTTGCCCTGCCACCTTGGTTTGTTTATGTTGATATATTGTGGGATTGTTAGTTCCCCTATGCTGTACATGCTTTAGTGATGGGTGTCCATGCAGGGCTGGGAGGGCTGTCCATGCATTGCTATTGCATACAGGGCTGGGCATTGGGGTTAGTCATATGTGTAGGTGTAGTTTGTGGGATGGAGTGGAATGATGGGAATGAGGGTGAGGGTGTGAGATGGCATGCTGGTATAAGGGGGGTGATAAGTAATAAATATTTACTCACCAGTGTCCAGTCCTCTGGCAACTCCAGTGAGTCCCTCAGGATGCAGTATTGCCAATACTTGCTACTCACTTGCTGTGAGCTGTGGGGGAGGAGGTAGGTGTCCACAGCCTCTGTATTGCCAGCTGGTGCCTTGCTGCTATGGAACGTACCTTCCCCCGTAGGTCATTATACCTCTTCCTGATGTCGTCCCTTGTTCTTAGATTCTGTTCCGTGGTGTTCACCCTGTCCACGATTCTCGGCCATATCTCCATCTTCCTGGCAATGGATATTTGCTGTACCTGTGCTCCAAACATCTGTGGCTCTACCCTGACTATTTCCTCCACCATGACCTTCAACTCCTTATCTTTGAAATGGGACTGCCTTTGTGGAGACATGGATATTGTGTGGTGTGTGTAAGTTTGTGGGTGGGTGTGCGTAGTAGGGTGTGTGAGGGATATATGGGGGTATGTGGTGTGTGTGTCTAGTTGTCGCAGTGGTCTTGGTGTCAGTTTGGTGGCAATAATTTGTATTCGTAAAGGGTTGTGGGTGGTGTGTGTGTGTTTCTTATAGGGCTGTGCAGTGGTGTGTGTATTAGTGCCTGGTGTGTGTTTTTGGTATTGGCCAATGTTGTGTAGTTTAGTACTTGGGTGTCCATTCTGAGTGCGCCGTTGTTTACCCTCAATGGTTTACTGCTGTTGAATGGCCGCCGTGGTGATTTGTGGGTCATGATGTAGTGGGCGTTGTTTTGTTGATATAACGGTATGGGTGTTGGTACCGACACTTTAACACTGAACTTTGGGCTGGAGGATTTGTGTATGTGGCAGTATCTTGTCGGATCTTGTGTGTGTGTCATAATATGGCAAACGGATATTCACCAGCGCAGCGGTATGTTGGCGGCCGTCACTGTGGAAATAAGCGGAATTTGGTCCAGAGCTCGCCCCCCACGTCCGCAGCACCACCCTGCTGTCTCGTGCCCCTGACCCCCGCCAATGCTGCTGCTAGCGTGTTCGAGGCCCGTGGCTTCTGCCGCTTTTTCGCCGTTCCTGTAAGTGTTTTTCCACTTTTTCAGCGCCTGCCTCCTTGCGCTCTAGCCCCCATTTGTGCCCCTTCTGACTGCTGTATTCCAATTGTATTTGTGCCATTTAGCGTATTTTTGTGACTGTTTTGAATTGTGCCTTACTCTTGTTATTTTGCCTTGTTTACGGCTTTTTCGTCCCTTGTGCGCTCCCCCCTTGCTGTTCTCTCCCTGCCGCTGCCTCCCCGCGGCCCCGCCCACCTCGCGCCCCCATTCGCCGCTCCCTCCCGCCTCCCAGCTGCTCTTCCCTCCCCCCTCCCTTCTTAATGGCTGGCGCTGCGCATCGCGAGTGAGCGACCTCTGACCTGTTTTGGTCCAGAGCTCGCCCCCCACGTCCGCAGCACCACCCTGCTGTCTTGTGCCCCTGACCTCCGCCCACGCTGCTGCTAGCGTGTTCGAGGCCCGTGGCTTCTGCCGCTTTTTCCCCATTCCTGTAAGTGTTTTTCCACTTTTTCAGTGCCTGCCTCCTTGCGCTCTAGCCCCCATTTGTGCCCCTTCTGATTGCTGTATTCCAATTGTACTTGTGCCATTTAGCGTATTTTTGTGACTGTTTTGAATTGTGCCTTACTCTTGTTATTTTGCCTTGTTTCCGGCTTTTTCGCCCCTTGTGCGCTCCCCCCTTGCCGTTCTCTCCCTGCCGCTGCCTCCCCGCGGCCCACCCCCCTTGCGCCCCCATTCGCCGCTCCCTCCCGCCCCCGCCTCCCAGCTGCTCCCCCCTCACCCTCCCTCCCCCCTCCCTTCTTAATGGCTGGCGCGCCAGAGGCAAGCCCGTCTGCGCCCGTCCGCGCCTGGACTGCGCCCAGCGCCACCCCCCCTGGTCCGCACACCTCCCGCACCACCAGCCTGCGATACTCAGCCTACGAACTCCTCGCCCTTAACCCCGGATCTTCCACAGCCTGCTTCCGGGCCACCCCGAAGAACACCAAAGGACCCTATTCCTGCCGCACATGCAACTTCACCTGCAACAGAACAACGAAGCCTGCAACAGCCAACACCAACCACCTGCACTGCACCCTCCTCAACACACGCTCCGCACGAAAACACGCCATCGAGCTCTGGGACCTGCTCGACACCATCGCCCCTGACGTAGCCTTCCTGACTGAAACCTGGTGGAACGACTCCTCAGACACAGACGAACTGATCACCTCCAAACGCACCTGCCAGAAACTCAAGAAAAAATGGATCCTCGAGCGCACACCCGACAGCCTAGCAAATCACAAGGAAGCCAACCGCAGACACCACCAACTTATCCAACTCGCCAAATGTTCCCACTTCACAGAACGCCTAAACAACAACGTACACGACAGCAAGGAACTCTTCTGCATCGTAAAGGAGCTCTCCAACCCCAACGCCAATGTCAACGACGTCCCACCATCCCAGAAACTAAGCGACAAACTCTCCACCTTCTTCTACCAGAAAATCGCTGACATCCACGACAGCTTCAACACCACACCTCCGCCAGACCCCACCCCCAACAACTCCTCCAACGCCGACCGCATCAACACCTGGACCCACGTAAATGACGCCGAAGCCCTAAAGACCATGAACTCCATCCACTCAGGATCTCCCTCTGACCCCTGCCCACACCACGTTTACAACAAAGCCGACTCCACCATCGCCCCCCAACTCCGCAAGATCATCAACCTATCCTTCGACACCGTAACCTTCCCGGACAGCTGGAAGCACGCCGATATCCAACCCCTCCTCAAGAAACCCAAGGCTGACCTCAACGACCTCAAAAACTTCCGACCGATCTCCCTCCTCCCCTTCCCAGTGAAGGTCATTGAGAAGATCGTCAACGCACAGCTCACCCACTACCTCGAACACAACTCCATCCTAGACCCCTCCCAATCCGGATTCAGACGCAACCACAGCACCGAGACTGCACTCCTCGCCGCCACAGACGACATCAGACAACAAATGGACAACGGCGAAACTTCAGCCCTCATCCTCCTAGACCTATCCGCCGCCTTCGATACCGTCTGCCACTGCACCCTACTTACACGTCTCCACGAAGCCGGAATTCAAGACAAAGCCCTCAACTGGATCTCCTCTTTTCTCTCCGGTAGAACCCAGAGAGTCCGACTCTCACCCTTCCGTTCTGAAGCCACCAACCTCATCTGCGGCGTCCCCCAAGGCTCCTCGCTAAGCCCAACGCTGTTCAACATATACATGGCACCCCTCGCTCAACTGGCCCGTCAGCACAGCCTCAGCATCCTCTCCTACGCCGACGACACCCAGCTCATCCTCTCCCTTACTAAAGATCCACACACCGCCAAAGCCAACCTCCACGAGGGACTGAAATCCATCGACGAATGGATGAGAAACAGCCACCTGAAACTAAACTCTGACAAGACGGAAGTCCTCATTCTCGGTCGCTCCCCCTCGGCCTGGGACGACTCCTGGTGGCCCACCGCACTGGGCCCCCCACCTACTCCAGCCAACCACGCACACAACCTCGGCTTCATCCTCAACTCCGCTCTCACCATGTCCAAACAGGTCATCGCAGTCTCCTCCTCCTGCTTCAACACCCTCCGCATGCTCCGTAGAATCTGCAAGTGGATCCCAACGGAAACCAGAAAAACGGTGACCCAAGCCCTCGTCAGTAGCAGACTCGACTACAGCAACGCACTCTATACAGGCATCCCAACAAAAGACATCCAACGACTCCAACGCATCCAGAACGCATCAGCCCGCTTGATCCTCGACATACCCCGCCGATGTCACATCTCCCACCACCTGAAAGACCTCCACTGGCTCCCCGTGGACAAGAGGATCACCTTTAAACTCCTCACCCACGCGCACAAATCACTTCATGACGCCGGACCCGCCTACCTGAACAACAGACTCAACTTCTATGTCCCCTCCCGCCATCTCCGCTCCACCAACCTCTCCCTCGCCATCGTTCCCCGAATACAGCGCAAGACCTCCGGCGGCAGATCCTTCTCCTACCTCGCCGCCAAGACCTGGAACTCACTCCCGACCTCCCTGCGCCAGACCCAGGACCTCACCACCTTCAGGAGACTCCTCAAGACATGGCTCTTCGACCGTTAGCAGCTCCCCCCCCCCAGCGCCTTGAAACCCTAACGGGTACATAGCGCGCTTTATAAATTTATTGATTGATTGATTGATTGATGTCATAATGAGGGCCATAGTCTTCTCCGATATAGGGGTATACTTTTTCATGCGAAAACCTGTTTACGTCCTTCTTAAGTTTTTGATATTTTGTTTGTTTAAGGTATACCTCATATTCTATTATTATTTTATTTTAATTCCTCAAGCTGTTTCTTAAAGTTTCCTAAGGGCCCCTGCGGATAGGTATGATTTTAGGTGAACCTCTATGGTGAGAATCTCCCCCTTTAGTTCCTCCGATAGTCCTGTTGCCATTTTAATGATGAGAATCAACCAGTCCTGGGTAAAATGCCAAGCTATAAGTGACCAGTCTTTTTCTAAAGTCTAGTCATGTTGGAATGTTCATTTCTTAATATGAGACCTTGTGGGGCTGCATTTGCTCTGAGGTATTCTGTCATCATGATCCCATGGATCATGGTTTTGATTTGATCACTTTTCAGGGTGTTTAGTTTGACCCAGTCCTTACTGTCTCCCACATTCTCCAAATAGTGTGTGGACAGAATATCATGTCAAAAATATTGAGGACCAAAAATTGAGAAGGTAAGTGCAAATAGGTAATAGTAAGCTTTGCTGTTCTTCACTCTACATCTAAGTGTCTTGAAGATATATATATATAAATATATATATATAGAATTATGTATATATCGTCAATGTATGTATATGTCGAGTTAAGTAAAACTTTGCTTTCCCATAGAAACTTACTTCACAATATTTTTGTTCTTGATATTAACAACACCTGATATTTTAGCCACATAATATTTTTACTTCAATATTTTATCCAAACACCTCCTGATGGACGGTGTCCTTTGATTTTATGATACTGTTACTTTATGGTTTCATTACACTGATGATAATCTTTCTAAGCATTGGGAGGCAGATAAAGTTTTGTGAGTGGCTGAACCAAGACTGCTGAGGGAGCCGGAAAGAGAACCAAAATAGACCCATAATGGTCAGATAGCCGCATTGACCACAAGATATGTAATCCTACGGTGGCCTTCACCATCTCTGACCCAAGGTGTTAGGAAATCCATTCAGGAAAAAGCAAAGTGATGGTGAAAAGGAACAGGACTTTCTTCTCTCTGGAAGCTTTTATAAGGAAGACTAGAACTTATGGGGTTGTAGACCTGACAGGCAATTCACATGGAATGGCTGCTGGAAGTGGACCTCCTCAGTGGTGTACAGTGACAATGCCAGCAAGCGCATCTCCTTCATCCATATATCTTTGCATCTGGTTCCTCGCTTAAGATGGCTGCACCGTGCATCCTAAAGAGGTCGATCACCTCTTTAGGAAAAACAAAATGGAGGAAAAAATTGCTTTCTTCACCCTAAGTCTTTGCTTTGAACAGAATAAATGAGAATGGTGGGAAATTTCAAAGTATGACTGCAGAAATAACCCATTTGAGTGAAAGTTGCTGCTCCACACTGCTTTATAGGGCATATGTTGTTTGCAAGGAAAATTAAGGGAAAATTGCCTCAAATGATACAGATCATGATTTTAAAGCCTGTGCAATACTAATAATGATAATGACACACATGGAATGGCAAACTGAGTTCCTGCAAGGGCTGCCTTCACCCGTTTTCTAGGCATTTTGAAGTGAGCCTAGGGTGAAACATTCCTGATCATCACTACACAGCAGTTTCTGAAGATGGAGATTATTTTTACAGACCCTTCTATCTGAGTTGCAGTTCACAGGGTTTTGAGACAGATGGCAAAGCTTATGAAGTGAGGCAGGGTTGCAGAGCTTAACAAAGGATTTCATTGCTTTGGGAATAGAAGCAGCTTTATGGCACTATGCACACCTCAAGGTGCAATTCAAATAGCTTCAACAGGTGGAAGCGGCACAGACGTTTTTGGAGTAAGACGGAGAGATATTGTGTTGGTGCACCAAGGCAGAGTGATACACAGATGGGTAATTTACTACTAGAGATGCTCAGAATGCAAGGCTTAGTGCTAAAACTCCAATATTAGCCAGTAATGACATCTGAAGGCATGATTAAAAATCTGCATGTACATAGAGTAAAGTTCATTGTTGCCCTCTTTCACCGAGCTAATGTTTCCATCTTGATATTCATACTGGGATAGGGGTTATAATGTTGTTGATGCTTTAAGGGGTTGGACTAAGATGGCTCATATTGGTTTAATGAAGATTCTGTCCTATAGCTCTGCATTCATACTTTGCTCATCTGATTGCTTTTCAATCAATAAAAATTATTTAAATGTAAAATGGTTCCTTTTTCTCCAAGTACTGATATATGTTTTTTATATAGCTTGGCTTCATGGCATCTCATTTTACTTAACACTGGTCTTGCATCCCAAAGGACACCCCTTTTTGGAAAGCAAGTTGAGTACCTTAGGATACTGAAGTCTGGTGAAACTTGAGACACCACTCTCAGACTGATGGCCAGACTGACATTGTCAACAGTTCAATAGAGTATTATCTAAGATGTTATGTTTTGACACAGTGACTTCTGTTGACTTTATTTGGGTTGTTGCATTTGCCTATAAATTATGCAGGGAGTGTTTCCCAGGGATACACTACATTCTATTGCACACTCCTGAACCCTAAAGCTCCCTCATTCCTACTCTAAGTCCTTTACTAACACACTTCCACATCCTGCCTTGAGTCCAGAACCTTCAGTGGAATCTGTTCATCAACAGCTGGAGTCCCACTTAACCAAACACACCTGAATGGATGCAACAGTAGGAATTATGAAAATAAATGTCTGGTTTGTGTTTACATTGATGAATACTGTTGGGTGGGTCTTGGGGTATGGTGTACCATTGCAATCTATAGCAGACACAACCTACAGGCAGTGTCTGCCTTTGTCATTTACTCATTTTGTACCGTTAGCAACTCACACAGTCCTTGTCCAGGTCTTTCTTGGTTCCATTCATTAAATCCTAGCTATGGCCTTTTCTCCCTGGCCTTGCGACTTGTAGGTGTGTAATTCCCTCTGCATGCTTGTTCTTACTTTTCATTGTTCTCTGGACTTAATCTCAGGAGACTATCCTAACATTTTGTCAGATTACCATACTTTCATGTGAATCATAGGATTTTCTCATCCATCTAAAACCTACACAGTTTCTGAAAACAATTGGTAATCTCATTACTCAGATTTCTCATTCTAAGTCCCAGTGCTTAATAAATCCAAATAGGCTCCAACGCAACACAACAACATCCTCTAAAAAAGAATCTTTTGTTACTCTGCTTCCTCAGTCATGTAACACGATCCCTTTCTAAAACATAAATGGAGCCAACTGGACCTCACATGCCTGTTATAATAGGGCCATTACTACTGCAAAAAAAGGAAAAGGAGAGTATGTTAGTACTTGGGTTGGGAAAGGGAATGGGAAATTATTACTTCCTCATTCTCATTTGTCATCCTATAACGAAGCAGAATGCCATTTTAGCAAAGTTCCTAAAAAGAAGAAACACTTAGAAGCAGGAGTGATGCAACACACAGAAACATATTTTTTTGCTAATACAACATCATAACTTACATCCAGTTGATGTTTTAAGGCACATAATTATTCAGCAAACCCTTTATGCTGCATGTCACAAACTGGGATATTGGTTGAGAGGGGTGAAAGCCTGTTCAAGCAACAACCAAAGTAGTTGTCAAGGTAAACCACAAAAGTCACTAAATTAATTTTTACTTAACCCTCTGGCGGCTTAGCACAAAGGCAGCCAAGCTTAATTTAGAGGCAATGTGTAACGAGTTTATGCAGCACTCAAACAGTAAGAAAGTGAAAACAACACAACAAGAAAAATCCCAAACCAATTTAGAAAAAATATAGAACATTAAATGACTAAAATGACAAACAAATGAATTAAATCTAATCAGTAGAACTACCATTATGAATTTTGTATGTTTTTTTATTGCAAAACAGTGTCTAAAAGATCAAAGGTTAAGGCTGACTGCCATGGCTACACAAGGTGGATAGGCTTGGTCTCAGCTTACATTTAAACTTAAAAGACATGTTAAGGAAAGTTCATGAGAAGGTAATTATTTTGCTGGGCAAGGCAACTGGAGGTGCCTGAGCAGAAGGCGTTGTCGTCAGGGAACTACTGGATGGAGTTGCAGTCATTTCTTCCTTCGGACTTTGTCACTTTTTTAGGAGTTGAAAATGTCCAGCAGAATAAAACTGGAGGCAGTAGCCCACAGTAGCTCGATGAGGCTGAAGACCTTGGCCAAGAGGCCCATCTGAGCATCATTTGCTGCTGCAGAGAAGAATGTAGTCGGAGCCAACTGGCACTGCACCTAAGGCAGGTCAGCGAGCAGGTAAGTCCCTGTCTTCTGTCAGTTCTCACTTTTTGGTAGAAATTGTTCTAAGTGGCAAGTTTTAGTGCTAAATGGGGGCAGAACCTTGAACATCACAACCAAGGATGCACGTGTTGGGTACTCCAATTTGGTGGTTAGGACTCACTCCAACATAGGGCAGGTACAGGGTTCACAGTCTATGGAACTTGTTATGTTACTGTAGCTCAATACAGGAGGTCAGCCAACTAACCCTTGGAGTCACTCTGATAGTTCTGGTTTCAAGCAACAAGGCAGCCTTTAGCAGCAGGACAGTCCTTTGGGGAGCAAGGCACAACTCAAACTGCAGGGGAAGTCCCCTGGGGATCCTTATAGTCCTTCTGGAGTCCTCCACAGGTCCAGGGAAGACCTGAGGAGTTGCTTTGATGGACCGATATTTATACCTGGGACAAGCCTTTGAAGTGGGTGAATCTTCTAGGTACCCCCACATCTGGTTCTGGGAAGTCCACCTCTTCTCTGTCTAGGCTCCAAGAACTCTGGGGTGACAAAAGACTAACATCAGGTTCCTTTGTGTGTTCAAATGGCTGGAGGCAGCCATTTGAAATGTAAGTGGGGCAGGGAACAGCAAAGTCCAACAGCGGACCCATTCAAAGTCCTGCGACCCAGGACACTGTAAGAGGCACAAAAATAGACAGGCAAGGAAAATTCAAAATTTCTAAAAGTTACATTTTCAGAATTGTGACTTAAAATCTGACTTTACTTTTAAAGAGGATTTCAAATTACAATTAATTTGATTCTAAACATGACATTTCTGTCTGTAGTCAATCAAACATTAATACTGATTAAATGTAATAAGGTAACCATTATTATCCTTTGGGAGATGTAGGCCTTACAGTGGTGCTAAACAAATTTAGATGTTTTTGACATCCAGGACATGTAAAACATTAAAATACATGCCCTACATTTTAATTGCAATCCACCCTGCCCTATGGGCTTTTAGGGGCATACATTAGGGGTGCTTTATATTATTTAAAATGGAAGGTTTAGACCTGGAAAGGGTTTGTTTTGCCAGGTTTAGTTAACATTGTTGAAAAGTGCTACATTAGTGGGAGGCACAATGAGTGTGGCAAGCCAACTATTAGCATTTAATTTACAGTCCCTGGATACAGGCATTTCAACCTTACTAGGGACTTACAAGTAATTTCAATGCACACTTCAGGTGGAGGGCAATTCTTCCATGTTTAAGGAGAAAGCACAAGCATTTTAGCACTGGTTAGCAATGGTAATATGCCCAGAAACCTAAGACCAATAAAAAAGAATTTCAGACAACTGTTCGGGGAAAGACAACACCAAGGATATCAGGTCTAACACCATACTACAATTCTGATCCTTGAGCAGGATTCAATTTGTAATAGTTAGCAAACATTGGGTTCTAACGTGAACTCCTATTTTCAATGCAAACCTTTAGCCCAAATTTACAAGGCAGTTCACAACTGTCGCACTCTTCAGAATAGCTGCCTTGCTAATTCGGGGTAAAAATAATTTGGGAGCCAGATTCTCCCAGTAGAACCCCTAAATTCAGAAAAGAGGGACCCGAAACCAAAATATAATACTTGGACTAAAGTATATTATATGGATAATATGAGTTGGATAGTAATGAGAATGTGTGCATTGAATATGTGAAAGCCTGGAAAAAGTGGGTTACTGTGAAACATGTTGACTGATGTTTGTGTAGATGTCAAACTTTTGGAATTATATAAAATGTGTTATACACAAGATGTTGTGAATAAAAGATTGAAAAAGAAATGGAAGCTTGGGACTCATGAAATTTTTAAATATGGATTTTTTTGCAAACATTGTGGTGTGAACTAGACTTGCGGAATTTCATATTTTGAATGTTCACATTACAATATGATATATGCTTCCACAAAGCAACAAAACATTTTAAGAGACTAACATCAAGGGGTATTGATATTGTGGAAGTGCAAGCACCAGACTATTTTCAAATACCCAGATCTAATTTCTAATCCCTCTGTAACACTAGATATCCTGAACCTTGACTACATCAAACCATGCATACCAGCTCGATGGAGTCCTCAGGACTTTATTAATATATACCATAAAGGCACCGCCACAGCATGACTACTGATATACAAGCTGCTGATCTATGAACTGTCTTAAACCAAAAGACTCTGTGATAAAATGTAACTCCTTCAACAATACAATATTCCCAAGAAAAGAGAAATAACTGAATTTCACTGGGACAGGAGTAGTAGGGCTATGGAACGTGTAATTGTGGTGGAACAGACATACTGTGAAATAACAGCAAAGTCCACAATCAGTGGGATATTGAGAGAAAGAAGGTGCAAACAAAGATAAGGTGCACACCTGGTAGACAGAGATGAAAGTTTGTTGTAGAGTGGTGACAAACTCGCATTTTGGGATTTAAGTGATTTTAGCTATTCATCATCTGAGATGTTCCCTTGCAGCACAGACTGCTATTGATATTTAACTGCTGCACTGCTCAGAAAAGCCCCAGAGTGAAATGCTGAATAGGAGTTGCAATAAAACAAGTTCTGAGGAAATGTTTAATACATGAATTACTACAATTGCAGTGCTAAGTTGTGACATGATAGGTTAGGGTCTTGAAATTAGTACTTGTGATGTAACGGAGGACTGTGAAATACAACTATAAGGTCTTCAGTGCAATGAGAATCCAGACAAAGAGAAATGACTAATAACTCAAAAGTCCACAAACTGAACATACGGGGCCAAAATTAGGTCAAACCGTATAGACTCAAAAGAGGGGCATGACCATGAGATCGGCCTAAGGAGTCAACTAAGACGGTGAACTGTAAACAATAAACTGTTGCTAATTTTAAAGGCCATCAAGACGACAGTGGAGGAAATACCGCAAACAATAACCAATTCCATGCAGCCAGTTCCATTTCAGCATCCAACCTAATAGAAGCTAGCAATGAAAACATGCTAACACTGAAATATCTTGCTTTAACAGTGTCACAAGAAAGAATCTCGACTACAATGCACTGACGTTTCTTAAGACATCTGTTCTTTTTGACAGCATTTGCCATGATAAAAGGTAGATCTAGGCCCGATATAGGCGTAATGAAACAATAAATTTGACAGTTTCAAAGTGCTAGAAGAAACACTAGGCAACAAGGTAACAAACATAATAAGAAACCTTGAAGAGGACAGGGTTACCTGGCAAAAAAATATGAACGAATATCTGAAAGATGCACTGACATAAATGCTAGACCCTGTTACGAATATCGACTAAGAATTACAGACTTTCAATAAAGCTGACGGTATGAAGGCGAAACAAATAATTAATGCTGCTTATTTAGGGAAAATGCATTGGAAGATTTCATTGATAAGCAAGCCACACATCCATGGCTCATAGATTGCTGCCTGTCCGAATCTTTCAAATGTTTACTCAGAGACATATGTATACCAGATTATAAAGTGTCAAAGGCCAGGGCCTAAGAAAATGCTAACAGGTAAGCAACAATGAGGGTATCAAGCAGAGCCTGTCCATCAGAACAAAAACCGGCTTTGTGAAGGGCAAGTCTACAAGCACACATGAAAAGTACAGTTGAAATAATAAAAAGAACAGATGACATTGTATTGCGATTGTTAGAAATGGGGTTTTTGGTTGGCAGTCGGTTTACCCTCTGTCCAAGCAAGAACCCTCACTCTAGTCAGGGTAAGTCACACACAATCCAAATGATCCTGTGCCCATCCTCTGGTAGCTTGGCACGAACAGTCAGGCTTAACTTAGAAGGCAATGTGTAAACTATTTGTGCAATAAATCGTACAATAACACCATATAGCACCACAAAAATACACCACAGAGTGTTTAGAAAAATATAGAATATTTATCTGGATATTTGTAGTTCAACACAATCAAAGATGCAATAAGAATTTGTAGAAATATTACTGAAAAGTGATATAAAGTGTCTTAAGTCTTTAAAAAGCAAACCAAGTCTCTTTCAAGCACAAAGTACCTGGTTTGGAGTGGAAAATCTCCGCAGAGGGCTGCAGAGGAGGGGATGCGTGGAAAAATGGTGTGTGCGTCGGTTTCGCCCCTTCACACACGGACTTGCGTCATTATTTTTCATGCGGGGAGACATGCGTCATTCTGCGGAAAGAAAAATGGTGTGTGCGTTGGTTTCACCCCTTCACACACGGACTTGCGTCGTTATTTTTCACTCAGGGAAGATGTGCGTCGTTTTCCGGCACACGGGCCGACTCCTTCTATGGTTCGCCGGATTACCAGATGTCCCAGGGTCTGTGCGTGGATTCCTCTGCTTGTTATCCGGCTGCACGTCGTTCCGGGAGGCTGTGCGTGGAATTTTCTTTCTCACGGCAGGCGTCGCATCGATTTCCTCTCTGGAAGCCGGGCGGTGTTGTCCATGCGAGGCCGTGCGTCGAAGTTCCGGTTGCCCCATAGGCGTTGCGTCGGGCAGCGTCGGCGTGCGGCGATTTTCTCACTGCGGAGCAAGCTGTGCGTCAAATTTATCGGCGCACGAGGAGTCCAAATGAAAAAGAGAAGTCTTTTGGTCCTGAGACTTCAGGGAACCGGAGGCAAGCTCTATCCAAGCCCTTAGAGAGCACTTTGGCAGCTAGAAAAGAGTTCAGCAAGGCAGCAGGCCAACAGCAAGGCAGCAGTCCTTTGTAGAAAGCAAACAGGTGAGTCCTTTGAACAGCCAGGCCGTTCTTCTTGACAGGATTCAGGTTCTGGTTCAGGTTTCTTCTCCAGCAAGAGTTTGAGGTGGTAGGGGAGAGGCCCTGTTTTATACCCAAATGTGCCTTTGAAGTGGGGGAGACTTCAAAGAGTGGTTTATAACTGCACCAGGTCCCCTTTCAGTTCAATCCTGTCTGCCAGGGTCCCAGTAGGGGGTGTGGCAGTCCTTTGTGTCTGAGCAGGCCCTCCACCCTCCCAGCCAAGGAAGACCCATTCAAAATGCAGATGTATGCAAGTGAGGCTGAGTACCCAGTGTTTGGTGTGTGTCTGAGTGAATGCACAAGGAGCTGTCAACTAAACCTAGCCAGATGTGGATTGTAAGTCACAGAAAGATTTAAGTGCAGAGAAATGCTCACTTTATAAAAGTGGCATTTCTAAAATAGTAATATTAAATCCAACTTCACCAGTCAGCAGGATTTTGTATTACTATTCTGGCCATACTAAATATGACCTTCCTACTCCCTTCAGATCAGCAGCTGCCACTTCACCAATGTATGAGGGCAGCCCCAATGTTAGCCTGTGAAGGAAGCAGGCCTCTCAGTAGTGTAAAAACGAATTTAGGAGTTTTACACTACCAGGACATGTAAACTACACAGGTACATGTCCTGCCTTTTACCCACACAGCACCCTGCTCTATGGGTTACCTAGGGCACACATTAGAGGTGACTTATGTGTAGAAAAAGGGGAGCTTTAGGCTTGGCAAGGACTTTTAAATGCCAAGTCGAAGTGGCAGTGAAACTGCGCACACAAGCCTTGCCATGGCAGGCCTGGGACAAGGTGAAGGGGCTACTTGAGTGGGTGGCACAACCAGTGCTGCAGGCCCACTAGTAGCATTTAATGTACAGGCCCTAGGAACATACAATGCCCATTACTAGGGACTTATAAGTATATTAAATAGTCCAATTGGGTATGATCCAAAGTTACCATGTGTAAAGGGAGAGAGCATATGCACTTTAGCACTGGTTAGCAGTGGTAAAGTGCGCAGAGTCTAAAAGCCAGCAAAAACAGAGTCCAAAAAGTGGAGGGAGGCAGGCAAAAAGTTAGGGGTGACCACCCTAAGGCATGTCAGGTCTAACAGCGATGAACAAGCAATCCTTCAAGAAGAAGAATGTCTATTCTTGAGGCATTTTTTCAAAGAGTGTGGCAAGCAAACTGGGAGCCTGGCTGGCTCTCAGTTCGAGGCCCACCTCTACCGGCAGGCTCATCCCTGGAGGCCTAGTGGCCATCAGCATGGAAGTATCTTCTGTCTCTCTTTACTCCTGTTTCACTTCTGCCTTTACTTCTGTTTTATACTTTACTTTTCATCCTTGGGGTGGTCTCCCTTAAATTTTTGCCCCTGTTTCCCAATAGTCGATGTGTGCTGGATTCTGATTTTGCTGTTTTTGTTACTCTGGGCACTGTACCACTGCTAACCAGTGTTAAAGAGCAAGTGCTCCTGTACAAAATGTGTATGAAATTGGCTTATCCATGTTTGGCATATTTGATTTATTAGTAAGTCCTTAGTACAGTGCAGTAGAGGTGCCCAGGGTCTGTAAATCAAATGCTACTAGTGGGCCTGCAGCACTGGTTGTGCCTCCCACATAAGTAGCTCTGTAATCATGTCTCAGATCTGCCACGCAGTGTCTGTGTGTGCAGTTTTAACTGTAAATTCAACTTGGCAAGTGTACCCACTTGCCAGGCCTAAACCTTCCCTTTTCTTACATGTAAGGCACCCCTAAGGTAAGCCCTAGGTAGCCCTAAGGGCAGGGTGCAGTGTATGGTTAAGGTGGGACATATAGGCCCTCATTACAACATTGGCTGCCGTGCAGAAGACCGCCAACACACCACCGCAGAATTCCACCACAGCTATTACAACCCACAGCTCGGAATCCGCCAAAATCCAGACACCCACACAAGTCCGCCACACCAAAGGTCAGTGATAAACTGGTGATAACAAAACCTCCACCTTCACGGCAACAGGAATACGCCCACACTATCACAACCCACAAATCCTCACAGCGGTCTTTCAACCGCGGTAAACCATTGGCGGTACACAACGCCGTGTTCGAAATACACACACATTTACAAAACACAACCACACTGGACAATTCCAAACACACACTCCTGATACACATACATGCACCACTCCCACACACACAATACAATATAAAACACACATCCACATTACCCACAAACCCTTACAACAAAAAATTTGGAAGAAGCAGAGAGACAGAAAAGCAAAGACCACACCAGCATACAGAGGCACACAACACCATCACTCATACACATCCACGCACAAAACACCACACACCCCAAAACATCACCCCACACATCACAACAGCCACCACCTCACACATCACCCACACCACCCCATGGCACCGCAAAGACACCCCAGGTTTTCTGAGGAGGAGCTCAGGGTCATGGTGGAGGAAATCATCCGGGTAGAGCCACAGCTATTCGGATCACAGGTGCAGCACACCTCCATTGCTAGGAAGATGGAGCTTTGGCACAGAATCGTGGACAGGGTCAACACAGTGGGACAGCATCCAAGAACACGGGATGACATAAGGAAGAGGTGGAACGACCTACGGGGGAAGGTGCGTTCCGTGGTCTCAAGACACCACATTGCAGTTCAGAGGACTGGTGGCGGACCCCCACCTCCTCCCCCACAACTAACAACATGGGAGGAGCAGGTCTTGGCTATTCTGAACCTGAGGGCCTTGCTGGAGTAGCTGGAGGAATGGACTCTGGTAAGTCAAATCTTTAACTACCATATCCCCCACCCTACCTGCATGCCAACACATACCCCCACCCTTGTCCTCACCCCCATCACTCCAACTCCTCACATATGTCCTATTATCACAAACCACACATCCCAACACCAAGCCCTGCATGCAACAACAAAGCATGGACACCCATAACCAAAGCATGTCCACTACACATACCCACACAGACCCCAAAACAATTATCACACAAGGTCCTACACAAGAATGTAAGCACTGGGGTGCAGGGTCACCCACCCATTGCACACCATGGCACACAAAGATTCAATAATCATGCCTTTACACCCCTGCAGGACCCCTACCCAACATCACCGGACAGGAGGTTCCAGACATGTCCACCCCCCACAGAAGAGGCCCACAGTGATGACAGCAGCTCTGTCCAACTGGATCTAGATGACCAGCCCGGCCTATCTGGGACCTCTGGACAGTCGGTTCCCCTGACACAGTCACAGGTCACCACAGAGCCTCCCCCTCAAGAAACACCAGCACAGCACCCTCCCAGCGGGCCCATACCTCTGTCCGCAGGACACATCAAGCAGCAGTGTGTCCACCACTACAGGGAACCCAGGCAAACCCACAAAGCCAAGAACAGCAGGGACCTGGGGGCAGTGGCAGTGGGCACACGGTTCAGGGGACAGAGGCCCAGGAAAACCGGGGAACTGGGAGGTCTGCTGTGCGATAGGGGGAGGACAGGCCCAGGGAACCCAGTCTCCACAAGACCCTCTCCAACATCATGGGAGTGTACCATCATTCCCAGGAGACGATGGCAACAGTACTGGCCAAGTTTCAGGAGACCTAGCGGCTGCAGGAGGAACAGTATTTGGGGTTCAGGGAGGAACTCAAGTACATCAATACCACCCTGGGCAACATTGTAGGGGTGCTGAAGGACCTTGTGAACACCAGGAGGGACACTGTGGCACAACAAGGGGCCCCTGACACTAGCCTGGACGATGAACTGCCCACCACCTCCGCCGGCGCTAGTGGACAGGAGGCACCACCACAGGACCACGACACCAGAACCCCACCCACTGCAGATGGAGAACCACCACGCAAGCGGTCCTTGAGATCCAGGCCAAAGACAGAGAACAATGCCAAGACCCCCGCCAAGAAATGAGACCACCCTGAATGTCATCCTTCTGTCCCACTTTGTCACCGTGTCCATTTTTAAACTGCCCTAGCTTCACTTCCTATGCCCCTTTGGACAATTCACCTGTGAGACTAATAACTGGACTCTGCCATGGACATTCCTCCACCATCACCCCTGACCATTTTACAACCCCCTCAACTATTTAGCACTTAAATAAACACCCTTGAATCACAAAACAATCTGGAGTCAGTCTGTGCTTTCACAAATGTGTATTTGCAATCACTGAGGAAAATAGCAATGCCCATTCTATTGTCAACATACCTATGTCACACAGCTCTAGTCCATGAGGTAACATAGCAGAGGTCACACAGTGGGAGCCACATCTGTGAAATGGAAAGGCAAAGTGACAATTCAGGGTCCATACACCAGGTGAAAGTGACAGACAGATGATAGGTCTAACCATTTTTCAGATGTAGGAGGCAGTGATGTCTTCTTACCTGTGTTTCACTGGAAGTATTGTTGGATCACGTTGTTTCTGTTGTCTATGTCCTCTTCTTCTGCCTCCTCTTCTTCACTGACCATACGCTCCACAGCTGCCACAAGACCTCCTTCCGGGCCATCCTCCTGCAGAAAAGGCACCTGTCATCGCAAAGCCAAGTTGTGCAGCATACAACAGGCGAGTAGTAGAGAGAACCACCTGTCATATGGAGGCACCAGAACCTGGCCTTCAGGAGGCCGAAGGTTCTTTCTATAATCCTCCTAGTTTGCCCATGTGCCTTATTGTAGCGTTCCTCTGCCCTTGTCCTGGGATTTCTCACTGGGGTCAGTAGCCCTGACAGGTTGGGGTACCTAGAGTCACCTGCAAATGTCAAGGGACAACTGGTACACACACACTAACCCTTAGGGACAACCCCAGACCCAGACAACTATTCACAGGGTATAGGGTCCTTGTCCTCACCTATTAGCCACACGCGGTGCCTCTGGAGTTGCCCCATCAGATAAGGGATGCTGCTATTCCTCAAAATGTAAGCGTCATGCACTGAGCCTGGAAACGGGGCGTTCACATGGGAGATGTACTGGTCGGCCAAACACACCATCTGCACATTCATTGAATGGTAGCTCTTCCGGTTTCTATACACCTATTCACTCCTGCGGCAGGGGTACCAAGGCCACATGTGTCCCATCAACTGCACCTATGATGTTGGGGATATGTCCCAGAGCATAGAAGTCACCTTTCACTGTAGGCAAATCCTCCACCTGAGGGAACACGATGTAGCTGTGCATGTGTTTCAGCATGGCAGACAACACTCTGGACAACACGTTAGAGAACATAGGCTGGGACATCCCTGATGCTATGGCCACTGTTGTTTGAAATGACCCACTTGCAAGGAAATGGAGTACTGATAGGACCTGCACTAGAGGGGGGATTCCTGTGGGATGGCGGATACCTGACATTAGGTCTGGCTCCAACTGGGCACACAGTTCATGGATTGTGGCACGGTCAAGCCTGTATGTGATGATCGCATGTCTTTCCTCCATTGTCGACAGGTCCACCAGCGATCGGTACACCGGAGTATGTCGCCATCTCCTCACATGTCCCAGCGGACAGTGCCTATGAAGGATAACAGCGAGCACAGAGTCAACCAACTCTGAGGTACGTACCCACAGCTTACACAGAACACGAATCATAATCCAAAAAGTGGCCTGTACGTGTGTTGAATCTAGGCTTAGGTATGTGTTACGCAGTTAAAAATGAAGCCATGTGGGCCCCTGAAATGGCGGCTGCCTGACCTGTAAAGTGGGACGTTGGGATGTGAGGTAACTGCGCTGACATTGTACACCGTCGCCGTAGGTGGTCAAAGACCGCGGCGCAAAGCTGCATTGGTTAACCTTAGACCCTATGGGTCCCATGAGCCAATGACTTTGTACGCCGGCGGTGACGGTACGCACCGCCGCGGACGTGACCGCCATTGTCTACCTGTTCAATCACTCGATACCTGATCTTCGACAGGAGAGGAACTACACTGCAAGTGCTGCTGTGACCTCGGTCTGGAAGAGACAATGGCTCGAGTGTCTGGGGAAAAGGCCCTTGCATTCACATCGGAGGAGTTGGAGAAACTCGTGGACGGGGTCCTCCCCCAGTACACGCTACTCTAGAGTCCTCCAGACAAACAGGTAAATACACTGGGAGCATGCTGCATGGGCAATGCCTTTGTGGAGTGGGGTGGATGTAAGAAGGGGGGGTAGATTGCGGCGTGCATGAAATGACGGTGAGTGCATGTGCCACATGGCAAGGGTAGGGATGGGGGCCAATAACTGTGACGGTGCAGTTGGTAAAAAGTTTCTCTTCCCCCTGTACAATTCATGTAGGTCAGCGCCCACCAGAAGAAAGATATTTGGCGTGCCATCTCCAAGGACGTCCGGACTCTGGGGGTCTACCACAGACGGAGCAGATGGGAGGACATTCGCCGCTGGAGCAAGAAGACAGCGGAGGCGCAGCTGGGGATGGCCTCCCAATGTGGGAGGGGTGCCCGTCGCACCATGACCCCCCCCTGATGTTCAGGATCCTGGCGGTGGCTTACCCGGGGTTGGATGGGCACTTGAGGGCATCACAGCAGCCACAAGGGGGTGAGTACACTCTCATCCTGCTGATTTTGCGCGCAGTGGAGGGGTCTGGGTGGGGGATGTGGGCTGTGGGTTTCCCTGGGCCAGGGCGAGTTTCGAAGGCAAGGTCCCTCCGTAAGGCAGGCCATGTGGCACCCCACCCCACCTCTGTAGAGTGCCAAGTACACCTAGTCATGCCCCTGTGTCATCCATGTGTGCAGATGTCATCCATAGCCTAGTAGGCAATTTCACAGGGATTGAACAGTGGAGCCCAAGAGCGCAGCGTAGTGCAGGGGGCTTCTGTTTCTGTCGTGTCCGCCAACAGTAGCGGGAATGCATGCACTCAACATGTCTTTCTTCTGTCGTCATCCCCCTTTTTGTGGTCTCCCTGTTCTTGTGTGCATTAGCATCATTAGGCGGAGGAGCAGTGGCACTGGAGCACGAAGGGGCTGCATCCCACATGGCCATGGAGGGCCACACTATGGACTCGGACTTCACCAGTGGGACTGAGGGGGAGGGGAGCTCCACGGCGGGGACAGGAGCTGAGACCAGCGACACGGACTCGTCCTCTGATGGGAGCTCCCTTGTGGTGGCAGCAACATCTGTGCTCCCCGCATCTACAGGTACAGCCGCCATCCCCCCTACCAGCACCGCCCTCCCAGCAGCCCCTCAGCCTGTGCCCCGTGCCCGCTCACCCAGGAGGGTGGGCATCACCTTCGCCCCTGGCCCCTCAGGCCCTGCCCAAGTCACCCCTGCTGCCCTCAGTGAGGAGGCCATTGACCTCCTCAGGTCCCTCACTGTTGGGCAGTCTACCATTTTGAATGCCATCCAGGGTGTAGAAAGGCAGTTGCAACAAACAAATGCATTCCTAGAGGGCATTCATTCTGGTCAGGCGGCCCTTCAGCGAGCTTTTCAGACTCTGGCCTCAGCACTGATGGCAGCCATTGTCCCTGTCTCTAGCCTCCCCCCTCAACTTCCTCCACCCAGACCCAATCCCCTCTACCCCAGCCTATCACAAGCACACCTAAAGACCAGCATGCACACACCTCAACACACAAGGGAAGCTCTGGCAAACATAAGCACCACACATCCCACAGTCACTCACGCAAGCATCACACACATGCAGACACACCAACATCCACTGCCTCCACTGTGTCCCCCTCCTCCTCGTCTCCCTCCTCCCTCCCAGTCTCGTCTACACTCACATCTGCATGCACTACATCTACAGCCACTACTGCCATCACAGCACACCCATCACCACACCCCGCTCACGTGCAGTCACCACCCCCACTACCATTCACACATCCCCTGTGTCCTCTCCCAGTGAGTCTGTGACGCCACCTCCCAAGATACACAAATGCAGGCACACACCCACCCAACAGCCATCCACCTCGCGAAAGCCTCCAGCCCATGCACCTTCACCCAAACTCAGCAAATGAACACCTCCTACAACCACAACCTCTTCCTCCACTCCCAAACCCCCTCCAGCTACCCGTCCCAGTGTCTCCCAAAAACTTTTCCTGTCCAACCCTGACCTCTTTCCCACACCTCTCCCACCCCGTCCGTCTCCTAGGGCCCGACTCGCTGGGTCCCAACCTAGCACCTCAGCCACAACATCTCCGGGACCAGTGGTGCCTGTAGTCACCGGAATCTGGAGTGCACCGGCCACCAGGGCAGCCAGTGTGGCACGGAGCCACATCATGGACAGTCCCCCACCTGTGAAGCATCAAAAGTTGGCCAGTGCCCGGCGGGAGATGGGGAAGACTCCAGCCACCAAAGCCGCTCCGAGGGGTCCCAGTGGGAGTGTGGAGTCAGCTGAGACACCTTCCAAGGTGGGGAAGGGCCACAAGAAACAAGGAAAGTCTGGGAAGAGCAGCACTGCGGAGGAGAGCGTCCTCATCCCCGCTGCCCAGGAGCCAACCGCCATCATGCCCAGGAGGCCACCGCCATCATCCCCGCTGCCCAGGAGGCCACCGCCATCATCCCCGCTGCCCAGGAGACCACTGCCATCATCCCCGCTGGGACAGATAGGACCCCAAGAACAAGCCCCGCTGGGCTAGAGAGGACAGCCAGCACAAGCCCCTCTGGGCTAGTGAGGACCGCCAGCACAAGCCCAGCTGGGACAGAGAGGACCACCAGCACAAGCCCCGCTGGGACAGAGAGGACCGCCAGGACAAGCCCGCTGGGACAGAGAGGACCGCCAGCACAAGCCCTGCTGGGCTAGAGACGACCACCAGCACAAGCCCGGCTGGGACAGAGAGGACTGCCAGCACAAGCCCCACTGGGACAGAGAGCAGCTGAGTCACTGCAAAGGAGCCCACCACCTCAAGCACCGCTGAACAGGGCACCGCCGCCTCAAGCACCGCTGAACAGGGCACCGCAGCCTCAAGCACCGCTGAATAGGGCACCAATGCATCAAGCACCGCTGAACAGAGCCCCGCCACCTCAAGCACCACTGAACAGGTCACTGCCACCTCAAGCACCGCTGGCCCATGAGCGCCAAGGGCACTGACGCTATTGAGTCTGTCACGAGCTGGATGAAGCACTCTGAGCACCATGCCCCCTCCAGAACCAGTGGAGAGATACATCCACTACCTCTGTCCTTAGCAGGATGAAGCACTCTGGGCACCATGCCCCCTCCAGAACCAGTGGAGAGATACATCCACTACCTCTGTCCTTAGCAGGATGAAGCACTCTGGGCACCATGCCCCCTCCAGAACCAGTGGAGAGAGACATCCACTACCTCTGTCCTTAGCAGGATGAAGCACTCTGGGCACCATGCCCCCTCCAGAACCAGTGGAGACTGTCATCCACTTGAGAGACTGTGGCTTTGCACTCCCCAGGATGCAGCAGTGGGCAACCCACCCACTGTAGAGACTTGAGAGACTGTGGCTTTGCTCTCCCCAGGATGGAACAGTGGGCAACCCACCCACTGTAGAGACTTGAGAGACTGTGGCTTTGCACTCCACAGGATTGAACAGTGGGCAACCCACCCACTGTAGAGCCTTGAGAGACTGTGGCTTTGCACCACCCAGGATTGAACAGTGGGCAACCCACCCACTGTAGAGACTTGAGAGACTGTGGCTTTACACTCCCCAGGATGGAACAGTGGGCAACCCACCCACTGTAGAGACTTGAGAGACTGTGGCTTTGCACTCCCCAGGATTGAACAGTGGGCAACCCACCCACTGTAGAGACTTGAGAGACTGTGGCTTTGCACTCCCCAGGATGGAACAGTGGGCAACCCACCCAATGTAGAGACTGTGGCTTTGCACTCCCCAGGATTGAACAGTGGGCATGTGGCCCTCTCGTAGATTTAGCATTGTGCACTCAACCGGCTGAGGTACCCCCCCTTTCCCTCCCACTGAGGTGCCTGTTTTCTTGCTATCTGATGCCCCTGCAGTGTTCTCTCAGTCATGGTCGGGGATCTTGTGTGGGCCTCGCCCATACCGTGTGGGCCCAGTGTTCCACGGACTTCATTGGCGCACTACCTGGACTACTAAGCATGGTGTAGATTTTGTTTATGGTGTATATATATATTTTTGCATACTTGATTTTAATATATTACAATGGTTACACTCATTTCCTTTTGTCTTTGCATTCTTTCGGGGAGGTTGGGGGGTGTAACTATAATGTATCATGCTGTATTAGTGTGTGTGTTGTCGTGGGTGAGGGTAGGGGTGGGGGTGTTGCGTGTTGCTTGTGTGTGTCCCTGTTTTTTCCCTCCGCCCTCCCCTGTGTCGTAGGTGCAGTACTCACCGTGGTCTTCACCGCCGGCGTTCGTGCTCCTGGTAGAGGAGCAGGAAGACTATCGCAGGGAGAATTTGGAGTTCCGGCTCCATGGTGTCCTGGTTCCTCATGGGGTGTGTAGAGGTGAGCGTTTTCCCTTCGATGTCCTGTTTCCGCAGTATTTTTATCTGCGGTGAATCCACCCCTGGAACGGTGGCGGATTGGTAGGTTGTGATACTCTGGGCGGTACTTTGTCCTCCGCCTGTCTGTTGGTGGTGACCGCCAAGCTGTTTTTCTGTACCGCCGTGGCGGTCGGAGTGTTAAAGTGGCTGTCTTTGTTGGCGGTTTCCGCCACGGTCATAATTCCAATTTTTTTTACCACCGCTTTAACACCGACCGCCAGGGTTGTAATGACTACCATAGTAATGTGTTTTATATGTCCTGACAGTGAAATATCGCTTAATTCTTTTTTAACTGTTGCAAGGCCTGTCCCTCTCATAGGTTAACATAGGGGCTACCTTTAAATCTGATTAAAGTGTAGATTCCCTTTGAGAGCGGATGGACGTGTGGAGTTTGGGGTCTCTGAGCTCCCAATTTAAAAATACATCTTTTAGTAAAGTTGATTTTAAGATTGTGAGTTTGAAAATGCCACTTTTAGAAATTGAGCATTTTCTTGCTTATACCATTTCTGTGACTCTGCCTGTTTATGGATTCCCTGTCTGGGTCAGTTTGACAGTTGGGCTGGTTGCGCCTCACACTAGACAATGACACAAAGGGAGCTGGGGTGTAGTCTGCATTTTCTGATGACTCATCTGTGCTAGGAGGGTGGGGAGGAGTGGTCACTCACATCTGAAAGGGCTGTATCTGCCCTCACACAATGCAGTCCCCAACCCCGTGGTGAGTGTCTGGGGCCTGGCCTGGGCAAGGCAGGATTTCACATTCAAGAGAGACTTTGCTCTGAAGTAGGCCTACTTCAAAGGAGAAATTGGGTATAAGAACGGTAACCAAAACCACAGACTTTAGAACACTTGTGGAAACCAAGAGGAACCTCTGCCTGGAGAAGAGTTGAGGAAGAAGAGCTGTCCCACCAGTGACTGTGCTTTGTGGAGATATCATGCAGTTGCTGCTTCTGCCAGAGTAAGAGGGCAAAGATTGGACTTTGTGTGCCTTCCAACTTGTGAAGATCTCCAAGAGCTTGATTTAGAGCTTGCCTCCTGTTGTTTGAAGTCTCAGAAACAGCAAAGACTTCTCTCTGCCAGCACCTAGAGACTCTGGAGAGACTCCTACTCTCCCCTGTGGTGCCCATTCAGTTCCTGGGACCCTGATAGGGGAAGCTGGCAGCCTAAGAGGAAGAAATCCACGCACAGAATGCCGTGCGGGAAAAAGATTGACGTGACTCCCATCTGAGACTGAAGAAACGACGCACCGCCTGCACTGCGGCTGACAATCAACACTCGCCTGCAACACGACCGAAGAACTGACACACAGAGCTGGAGAAACGATGCTCAGCATTGCTGACAGAGGCTGAGAAATCGCAACCCCGCTGCCTGGTTTTCAGATCATCGTGCGGCTGGATTTCTGACACAAATACTGCTGGGCGTGTAAAAACAACGCAAGGTCTGCCCGGATCCGAGAGTGGTGACTGGATCGACTCATCCCTCTCCTGCAGAGAGAAGAAACGACACGCACCGACCCAACAAAAGGAGAAATGACGCAAGGGCTCGCTCGTGAGTGAAATCAACACATCGCAAGCCCTTTTTGACACACACTCGCCCGTGCGGGTTTATTTTTGACACACCCAAGGTACATTTTCACGCTAACAGTGTTAGTGTGTGTTTAAAACCACATGAAGACTCTTTTTGGTTTTTAATTGTAACTTGACTGGTGTATTTTTGTCATTTTGGTCTTGTTTTGTTTAGATAAATATTTCCTATTTTTTAAAACTGAGTTTTGTCATTTTGTAGTGTTTTCATTAAGTTACTGTGTGTGTTGGTACAAATACTTTACACCTAGCACTCTGAAGTTAAGCCTCCTGCTCGTGCCAAGCTACTAAGGGGGTAAGCAGGGGTTGGCTGAGGGTGATTCTGTTTTACCCTGACTAGAGTGAGGGTCCTTGCTTGGACAGGGGGTAACCTGACTGCCAACCAAAGACCCCATTTCTAACATCCATCTTGTCTCTTTCACTCTCTCTTTACCCTCCTAGCATTTTTCCCCGCACCCCGGCTACCCCTGCGGTCCAGGCCCTGCCTCCCTGCGAAGCGATTTACCCGCCCTCCCACCTCCTAAGTGACTGTTCCCCCGCCTCCCTCACCTTCTTAATGGCGGTCGTTGTGCACTGAGAGGGCGACTCTTCTGACCTTCTGGTCAGTGTCTGTTGCCCTCCTCTGTGCAGCTTCACCTATTGCTGCTGCTGCTGCCTCTGCCTCAAGTGAATGGAGAGCCTGCCTGACTCTCAGTTTGATGCCCACCTCCAACCGCAGGTTCCCACCTGCGCCTTATCCCTGGTGGCCCAGTGGCCATCTGCATGTAAGCAACTTATGTCTCTCCTTACTTCTGCTTTCACTTCTGCCTCTACTTCTGTTTTTTACTTCTATTTTATTTAATTTTATTTCATTTTTTACTTCTTACACCCAAAGACTAATGAACTCCATCTACTCTGGAGCACCTTGGACACACGCCCTCATCATATCTTCAACCTATCCAGTGCCACCATAGCACCTGAGCTCTGCCGAACTATCAACCGATCCTCTGAGACCGCCAAATTCCCATCAGATTGGAAGCACGCCGAGATCAACCTGTTACTCACAAAACCCACTACTTACCCAAGGGAACTCAAAAACTACTGTCCCACCTCTCTGCTTGGTTTCCCAGCCAAAGTAACAGAAAAAGCAGTCAATGAGCAACTCGCCGAATTCCTCGAGACACACCAAATACTAGACACATCCCAATATGGATTCAGAAGCAACCACCGCACTAAAACAGCACTCCTAGCAGCCACCGATGACATACACACCATAACAGACCATGGAGGGATGCTGCACTCATCCTCCTCGACCTCTCCGCTGGGTTTGACACCATCTACCACTTCCCCCACTGCGCCAGACTACACAATGCCGGCATCCGAGCTAAAGCACTGGAATGGATCAAGTCCTTCCTCACCGGAAGAACACAGAGTTTCAGACTACCGCCGTTCACGTCAGAACCCAGACACATGCTGCAGAGTACTCCAAGTATCATCAATCAGCCCAACACTTTTTAACATCTAGATTGCCCCGTTAGCCAAGATCATGAAACAACATGGGACAAACATAGTCTCCTACGCCCACGATACCCAACTGATCCTCTCCCTGTCCGATGACCCTGCAAAGGCCACAAGGAATTTCCATAATGGGATGAGAGCAGTCTGGATGGAAGCCAGCTGCCTCAAACTCAACTTGGACAAGATAGAGATCCTCCTAATCAGTTCCACCCCTTCCACCTGGGATGACTCCGGTTGGACCAACGCACTGGGGAACACTCCTGCTACGACGGACCATGCATGCAATCTGGGCAACATCCTGGACTCCTCTTTATCCATGACCCGCCAAGTCAATGCCATCTCATCATGTTGCTTCCACACCCTCTGACTTCTTCTAAATATTTTCAAGTGGATCCCCTCCGACACAAGGAAGACAGTCAACCACGCACTTGTCACCAGCAAACTGGACTGCGGCAATGCACTCTATGCCAGCATCACCAATAAACTGCAATCAAGATGACAAAGAATCCAGAATGCATCAGCCAGACTCATCTTGGACATCCCCTGACACAGCCACATCTCCTCACTCCTCAGAGACTGACACTGAATCCCAGTCAACAAGCACATCACATACAAACTCCTGATGCACACCTTCTACGTACCCAACAGACATCTCAGTTCTTCCCAGCTCACCCTGGCAGCTGTTCCTAAGATACAGAAAAGCACAGCAGGAGGAAGATCTTCTCCTACCTCACAGCCCGGACATTGAACACACTACCTCTCAAACTAAGGCAGACCACATCACTGAAGCAGTTTAGGAAGAACCTCAAGACCTGGCTCTTTGATTGAGCAGCATACCCGCAAACAGTGCATTGAGACCCTTTGGGGGATTAGCGGCACTTTAGAAATTACTGATTGATTGGTATGCTTGTGAGATGGTAACACAAGGCATCTATGGCCAATGAGGTAGCAGTCTGGGAACACAGCAGACATGTGGCAGGAGCTTTACACTCTTGTCAAAAATCACTTATGTTCTTATTTTTGCTGGAGCATGACAATTAAATGTTGCATGCTAGTACAACAATTCAGCAAAATTGTAATCAACTATCCAAAGGTCTGGAAATGATGAAAATCACGTGCAGCTACACATTAATGAGGGTAAATGTCCTGTGTTGCAATGCTACTGAAGTGGATAATTCCATCAGCTGGCAAGAGGTAGGTAAACAAGAAATCAAACATTGGCTAGTTTGCTACATTATTGAGAAGTCCAGAGGCCCACAATGTGGATCTCCCTAAAAGTGGTCACACCAAGAAGGTTAAAATGAACAAATCAAGATATGTCTAGATATGCAGCTGCCCAGCAAAACCATAGAATGAGAAAGACACAGACACCTGAGACTTTGTATTTAAGGCATGACCACTCAACTAAACCTGTACAGGGTGTTCTATAAACGTGTCCTAAACAAGAACTATCACTGAATTGAGTAATAGGGTATCTGCAAATACAGAACACGTTTCTACATGTATCTGAGATTGTTAAAGTAGAAGTGGCTATTTATAAAGGAATCAGACCCATTCTGAACACCTTTACCTGCAATGAAGCTAGTCTTAATTTTGGTTTAATGGCACAGAAATATGACGATCCAAGAAAAGTGAAAGACAAGGCTCTGCTAAACACACCTACAACAAATGAGGTAAGAGTATTTATGTCCTTTCTAGGGATGGTTAGTTGCAATACATGTAACACCAAAGTCTACACCACACCAGGGGCTAGATGTAGCAACTTTGCAAATTGCGACTTGCAATTTGCGAGTCCTAGCGACTCGCAAATTGCAACTCGCAATTTGCAATGCAGAACGGTGTCTCAGACACCGTCTGCGAGTCGCTATGGGGTCGCAAAGACCCACCTCATTAATATTAATGAGGTGGGTCGCAAATTGCGGCCCCATTGCGACTATGGGCACTCACGGATATGGAGGCCTGCTGTAGTCAGCAGACCTCCATGTCCGTGACTGCTTTTAAATAAAGCAGTTTTTTTTTTTTCAAGTGTAGCCCGTTTTCCTCAAAGGAAAATGAGCTGCACTTAAAAAAAAACGAAACCTTTTGTTTCGGAATTTTGTCAGGGCAGGTAGTGGTCCCTTGGACCACTACCTGCCCTTAAAAAAAATTTGGGGTCCAGTCACAAAGGGGAAGGGGTCCCATGGGGACCTCTTCCCGTTTGCGGGTGGGTTGCCATCCACTTCAAGTGGATGGTAACTGCGACTCCATTTGCGACTGCGTACGCGGTCGCAAATGGAGTTGCATACCACTCCGACTCGCAAATAGGAAGGGAACGCCCCTTCCTATTTGCGACTCTGAAATGCATTTTGGGAGTCGGTTCCGACTCGCAAAATGCATTTCTGCATAGCAAACTCAGGTTTGCGACTCTCAAACGGCGATTTTTGCCATTTGCGACTCGCAAACCGTTTGCTACATCTGGCCCCAGAGGCTGTATTACAGAATCCAGTGCACTCTCCTTGTTTACACTGATCTCACTTTTCAAAAGGTGCAACTGGGGCAAACACGGAGAGTGCACTGTACTATATTGAATGTGCTGCCCCCAGGGCAGCAGCAAACTTATGCTGGACTCTGGGCAGCACATTTAAGAGAAATACAGAGCAGCTGTTTAAAAACTGCTCCATGTTTCTCCTTGCAGATGGCACCCCGCCTGCACATTTAAAGGCACACACCTGCAAGGGGTTGTCTGAGGGGTCCATGGGTCTCTCCCCCCCAAGGGCTGCCTTTAGAAGGTGCACTGCAAGTGTGCTACCTTTTTGTGGTGTGCTTGCATTGCGCCTTCTAAAGGCATGTTTCACGCTGCACCCATGTCGTAATACGGGAAGATTGCTGAGGCAAGTGATTCCGTCATTTATATGGGGCCATGCACCCATGCAAATAAGAGATCGCCCTCCAAAAATAGAGCTGAGGCTGTATGTCTACCAGTTCTATCTGTATTACAGAAGGGGCTGCACAAGCATTTGCATCCTCTTCTGTAGTACCAAATGAGCACCGTGGGCGCAATGGGCATTTGCACACCCCCACCTCCCCAGGGCACTTCTGTTATACGGCCCGTGTTATGCTGCTCAGAGAGCTTTCAAAATGAGGCACAAACTTTGTGTGGTCCCATGAATGTGAAGAAGTATTCTAGGACACCAAATAAGCAGTGAACTTTCATTAATATACACTACGGCCCTCATTACAGCCCTGACGGTTGGAGAGAAGTGGCGGTCTTACTGTCAACAGGCTGGTGGTAAAAAAAATTGAATTATGACCATAGCGGTTACCGCTATGGTCATCCGCCACTTCTCCGATACGACCGCCAGGGCAGAGATGACCGCTGGGCTGGAGACATGGGTCTCCAGCCCGGCGGCCGTCACAAGACCGCTTGCAGTATAACGACCCGGCTGACCGCCATGGATTTCATGGGGTTGGGAACCGCCATCAAATCCATGGGGGTAAAAACAGGGAATTCCATCCCTGGCACTGATTGGGGTCTCCCCCACCCCCCCACCCCAACCCCTGCTTCATCCCACCACACCCCCCACCCCCCTGCCACCCAAAAGGTGGCAGGACCCCCCTCCTCATCCCTACACCCAACATCGCATCCCAGACACACACCGTACACGCATGCATACACCACCAACATACATACCCGCACACATATCACCAAACATGCCAACAGCCACACACACAGTCATACACGCACACACGCACACATCCATTCAGACCTACAGACAAACAGACACGCACACATTTCCAAACACAACACCCCCGCATGCATACAAGCACTCACACATCCTCACACGCACACCTCCATTCACGCACACAGCACACAACACCCCCATATATTCCTTTAGATGCAGTACAACCTACCATAGAAAAGAAAATTTAACATACACATACCAGTTAACTAATGTTCGCTGCTATATGCAAGGCCAATTCTCAAGCATTGAGTTTCCCAAGTGGGGCTATTAATTATGTCATGGGCATACTCAGAGAGAGGGTCTCTGTTAATCACCTAGAAACAGATGCTAAGGCCTATGCAATATCTTTCTATCGGAGGGTTTATTCTTCTGCTTCCTTCTTTACCAAAATTCAATTTAAATGAAGCAGAGTGTCTATAGTTGACTAAACCCTAAAGAAAGGGCATATTGATTTGTATTAGTTCTACACAAAGTAGATGTACACAAGGACGGAAATGTATTGTTTTTCTGTTTTTGAAGCCTCCCCCACTTCCAAAATCCAAGACATTTTGGGTACATAAACTGGGTCCCTGACCTCACCAAACTTGACACTTTTAGACCTGAACGTGCAACCAGTCAAGAGGAACTGCCTGGCTGCCCACAGGACTCATATGCACTGCTTTAATGAGAAGAACTGCTGCCCAGCTGTAGCCCGGCTGTCCTGCTGCCCTCTAACTTTGCTGAGAAGTACTCCCCCAGGGCTTAGATTGAGCTTGCCTCCTGTTTTCTAGAATCACAGGGCCAAAAAGACGTCATCTCTTCAAGGAACTTCCCGTGCGCTAAAAATCAATGCACAGTCTGCCGGAAACAACGGGCATCCATGGTGCGACCGAGAAATTGTTGCACAGCCGAACCAAAATGAAACAGTCCGATTTCCCAGGTGAAGAATCGACGTAGAACCTGCAGTGCGACAGAAAACTTGACGTATTGCCTACCAGATTGATGCAATGTCTATGACGTCGTCCCACACACTCAGGATTTCAAAACATAGGGGGTCATTCTGACCTCGGCGGTAAAAGGCGCATACCGCTGGTCAGAAGACCGCCATAACACCGCCGCGGCCGCGGTAAACCGCCACGGTCATTCTGACCCGCAACTGCCAAACCTCCAAAAATCCGACATCCACAAAAGTCCGCCATACCAAAGGTCGGTGAAAAAATGGCGATGACCAAACCTCCACCGTCACGCCAACACAAATACGCCCACACTATCACGACACACAAATCCACGCGGCGGTCTTTAAACGCGGTATTCCATTGGCGGTACACCCCGCCGCGGTCAAAATACACACACACATAGAAAACTCAGCCAAATTGGTCATTTTGAAACACACACACCTGATACACATACTAACACCACTCCCACACACCCAACACAATATAAAACACACACCCACATCACCCACAAACCCCTACGACCCGAAATTATTGACGAAGGCTAGAGAGAGAGCACAGAATAGACAATCCCACAACACAGAGGCACACAACACCATCACCCACACAGAATCCACGCACCAAACACCACACACCACCACACGCACCACACCCATCACCACAAACGCCACCCCACACCTCATCCACACCACCCCATGGCACCCCAAAGACACCCCAGGTTCAGTGACGCAGAACTCAGGGTCATGGTGGAGGAAATAGTCCGTGTAGAGCCCCAGCTCTTCGGGGCACAGGTGCAGCATACCACAATTGCCAGGAAGATGGAGCTATGGCAAAGGATAGTGGACAGGGTGAACGCGGTGGGACAGCATCCACGCAATCGGGATGACATAAGGAAGCGCTGGAACGACCTACGGGGGAAGGTGCGTTCCATGGTATCAAGGCACAACATTGCGTTACAGAAGACTGGCGGCGGACCCCCACCTACTCCCCCAGAATTCACAGCATGGGAGGAGGAAGTCTTGCACATCCTGCATCCTGAGGGCCTCGCAGGAGTAGGCGGAGGAATGGACTCTGGTAAGTCAAATCTTCACTACTTCATTCCCCCCACCCCACCTGCATGCCAAATCATACCCCCATCCTCACCCCCACCCCCATCACAACAACACCTTGCAAATGGCTCACCATCACAACCCACCCATCCCAAAACCTAGCCCTGCATGCAACCACAAAGCATGCACACCCATCACTAAAGCATGCCCACTGCACACACACATCACCCCCACAAGCCACCCTCACAAAAGCCCACACAAGGGAATGCCTGCACTTGGGTACACGGACACCCACCCATCACACGAAATGCCACACACAGAAGCAATAACCATACCTTAATACCCCTGCAGGACCCGAACGCCACCACACCACCTCGGAGGGTACAGAGATGTCCATCCCACCCCCAGAAGAGGCCCCCAGCGATGACAGCAGCTCTGTCTCCCTGGACCCAGATGACCAGCCCGGCCCATCGGGGACCTCGGGACAGAGGGTTCCCCACATACAGCCACAGGCTATACCAGACCCAACCCCCTCTGGGAACACCAGCACAGCTCCCACCCAGCGGGCCCATGCCTCTGTCTCCAGGACACGTCAATCAGCGGTGTGTCCGCCACTACAGGGCACCCAGGTTGACCCACCACCCCAACAACAACAGGGACCTGGGGGCAGTGGTAGTGGGCACACCGTCCAGGGGACAGAGGCCCAGGGAAACAGGGTACCTGGGAGGGCTGCTGTGCGACAGGGGGGGGACAGGCCCAGGGAACCCACTCTCCAAGAGGCCCTCTCCTCCATCATGGCTCTAATCCATGGGCAAACAAAGCAGAAGTCACGCAGTGGGTCATACAGCTCTGAAAAGGAAAGGGAAAGTCACAAATCAGTTAACAGGAACTGGGGGGAAACACAGACAGTACAGACGCATGAGGCCTTAAGTCAATGTAATATGGCGTGGGTGATTCTTACCTGTGTGCTACTGAAAATATTGTTGTATGACTGTATCCCTGTTGTCCGTGTCGTCCCCGTCCTCTTCCTCCTCTTCACTCTCCACAGGCTCCACAGCTGCTACAACACCACCATCTGGACCATCCTCCTGTAGGAAAGGCACCTGGCGTCACAAAGCAAGATTGTGAAGCATACAGCAGGCCACGATGATATGGCACACCTTCTTTGGTGAGTACATTAGGGATCCACCTGTCATATGCAGGCACCTAAACCTGGCCTTCAGGAGCCCGAAGGTTCTTTCTATGATCCTCCTAGTTCGCCCATGGGCCTCATTGTACCGTTCCTCTGCCCTGGTCCGGGGATTCCTCACTGGGGTCAGTTGCCACGACAGGTTGGGGTACCCAGAGTCACCTATTAGCCACACGGTGTCTCTGTAGCTGTTCCATCACATAAGGGATGCTGCTATTTCGCATGACATACGCGTCATGCACTGACCCAGGGAACTTGGCATTTACATGGGAGATGTACTGGTCAGCCAAACAGACCACCTGGACATTCATCGAATGATAACTTTTTCTGTTCCTGTACACCTGCTCACTTTCACTGGGGGGAACCAAAGCCACATGGGTCCCATCAATGGCACCAATGATGTTGGGGATATGTCCAAGGGCATAGAAATCACCCTTCACTGTAGCCAAATCGCCCACCTCAGGGAAAATAATGTAGCTCCGCATGTATTTCATCAGGGCAGACAACACTCTGGACAAAACCTTTGAAAACATAGGCTGAGACATCCCTGATGATATGGCCACTGTTGTCTGAAAAGACCCACTTGCCAAAAAATGGAGTACTGACAGAACCTGCACCAGAGGGGGAATCCCTGTGGGTTGGCGAATGGGGGACATCAGGTCTGGCTCCAGCTGGGCACATAGTTCATGTATAGTTGCTCTGTCAAGCCGGTATGTAAGTATGATATGTCGTTCTTCCATTGTCGACAGGTCCACCAGCGGTCGGTACACGGGAGGATTCCTCCTTCTCCTTGCAATTCCCAGCGGACGGTGCCTAGGAAGGACAACATGGAGCACACAGTCAAGCAACCCACAGGTTCGTTCACACAGCTTGCACAGTACACGATTCGCTATGCATTGAAAGGCTTGTATGAGTGGCAATGCAAGGCCTAGGCCTGTGTGACGCAGTAGAAATCAAGCCATGTGGGCCCTTGAAATGGCGGCTGCCTGACCTGTGAAGTGTGACAGTGGGATGTGAGGTCAATGCGCTGGCGTGGCACACCGTGGCGGTAGGCGGTCGAAGACAGCGGTGCTAAGCCGCATTGGTTAACATTGAACCCTATGGGTTTCAGTAGCCAATGACGATGTGCGCCGGCGGTCGCGGTACGCACCGCGGCGGTGACCGCCATTTTCTACCTGATTAATCACTCAAGACCTGATCATCCACAGGAGAGGACCTATACTGCAAGTGCTGCTGTGACCTCGGTCTGGGAGATACAATGGCTGCTGCGACTGGGGAAAGGGCCCCTGCCTTCACTTCAGAAGAATTGGAGAAACTTGTTGATGGGGTCCTCCCCCAGTATGCGCTACTCTACGGTCCTCCAGACTAACAGGTTAGTACACAGGGTGCACGTTGAATGGGCTATGCCTGTGTTGAGTGGGGTGGATGTAAGATGGTGGGGAGGTGAGCGAATGAGGAGTGCAACGCTCGAAAGATGAGAGCATGTGCCACATGGCAAGGTTGGGGAGGGGGCACTCACATTGACCAGGCAGAAAAGTGATGATATTTATTTTTCAACCCTGTACATATCACATAGGTCAGCGCCCATCAGAAGACGTCCGGGCCCTGGGGGTCCACAACAGACGGGGCACCCACTGCCGAAAGAGGTGGGAGGACATCCGCCGCGGGACCAGAAAGACCGCTGAGTCTCTGCTGGGGATGGCCTCCCAACGTAGGAGGGGTGCCAGACGGCAATTGACCCCCCTGATGTCCCGGATCCTGGCGGTGGCCTACCCCGATTTGGATGGGCGCGTGAGGACATCACAGCAGACACAAGGGGGTGAGTATCAGCACAATCTGCTATCTTTGCGCGCAGTGAAGGTGTCTGGGTGGGGGAGGAGGGCTGTGGCTATCTCTAGGCCAGGGCGCATTCTGTAGGCTAGGCCCCTCCGTTAGGCATGGCCCTGTGCCCCCGCCCCCCACGTCTGTAGGGTGCCAAGTACAGCTATCCATGGTCCGGCCTCACCCATGTGTGCATTTGTCATCCATAGACCTGTAGGCCTAGTCATAATAACTGAGTAGTGTACCCCGATTGCGCGGCCTAGTGCAGGGGGCTTCTGTGTCTGTCCTCTCCGCCAACGGTGTTGCCAATGCATGCACTCAACCTGTCTTCAATTCTCCCCCCCCCTTTTTTGCTGCTCTTCCTGTTCATGTGTGCATAAGCATCATCAGGCGGAGGAGAAGTGGCATCGGCGCATGAGGGAGCTGCATCTCACATGGCCCCGGAGGTCCATGCAACAGACTCCGAGTACACCAGTGAGACGGAGGGCAATGGGAGCTCCACAACGGGGACCTGTGGAGACTTCAGCGACACCGACACGTCCTCGGAAGGGAGCTCCCTTGCGGTGGCGGCAACATCCGTGCCCACCGCCACAACAGGTACAGTCGCCACCCAGCGCACCAGCGCCGCCCTCCCAGCAGCCCCTCAGCCTTTGCTCCGTGCCCGCTCGCCCAGGAAGGCGGGCATCTCCTTCACCCCAGGCACCTCAGGCCCTGCCCCAGTTACCCCTGCTGCCCTCAGTGAGGAGGTCATTGACCTCCTCAGAACGCTCATTGTTGGGCAGTCTACCCTTTTGAATGCCATCCAGGGTGTAGAAAGGGAGGTGCATCGGAGCAATGCATACCTGGAGGGCATTCATTCGGGTCAGGCTGCCCATCAGCGATCGTTCAACTCTCTGGCCTCAGCACTGACGGCAGCCATTGTCCCTGTCTCCAGCCTCCCTCTTCTGACTCCTTCCACCCAGTCCCAGTCTCCTGTTCCTCTGCCTATCCCATCCACACCATCAGACCAGCCTGCACACACCTCAACACCCAAGGGCAGCTCATCCAGACATAAGCACCACAGATCCCACAAGCATTCACCCAAGCAACATCCAGATGCAGACATGCCAACAGTCACTACCACCTCTGTGTCCCCCCCTCCTCATCTCCCTCCTCCCTCCCTGTGACGTCTCCACTCACACCTGCATGCACACCACCATCATCCAGTACTTCCATCACCAGCACACCCTCCATTACAGTCCGCACACGTGCAGTCACCACCCCCACTGCCATTTACACGTCCCCTGTGTCCTCTCCCAGTGTGTCTATCACCCCCTCTTCCAAACCACACAAACGCAGGCAGTCACCCACCCAACAGTCATCCACCTCACGACAGCCTCCGTCACAAGCACCTGCACCCAAAGACAGCACACTTGACTCTCCTACAACCACATCCTCTTCCTCCACTCCCATACCCACTGCACCTACCCTTCCCATGGCTCCTAAAAAACTTTTCCTCTCCAAAATTGACCTCTTTGCCTCACCTGACCCACCCCCTCCACCTGGTAAGAGTCCAAACAGCACCTCAGCCACCACCAGCCCTGCATCTACTGTGACCATAGTGCAGGGCTATTGGAGTCCACCAGCTCCTAGGGCAGGAACATTGGCCAGCAGCAAGGGGACAGCCAGCCCACCCCCTGGGAAGAGGACAAAAAAGAATAAGGGCTGGCGCGACAAGCCTGAGACGGCTGCCACCAAGGACAGTAGCCTTGCCCCGTCTCCTGCCACATCATCAAAGGGAGGCAAGGGCCACAGAGCTTCAGCGAAGGAGGGCAAGGGCAGCAGGGCGGAGAAGTCAGGCAACAGGCGAGCTGCCCAGGAGGGCCCCACCAGCCCCATTTCGGTTGTGACGGACGACACCCACAGGCGCAGAACTCCATCACAGGAGGGCCCCGCGACCGCAACGTCGGATGCCGAGTGAGCGGGAAGTCTTGGCCAGGTCTGGCTCCCTAGAAACACAGGACAAGCACCGCTGAACAGGGGCCCGCCGTGAGAAGAACCGCTGAACAGGGGCCCGCTGTGAGTAGCATCGCTGAACAGGGGCCCACCGTGAGAAGCACCGCTGAACAGGGGCCCGCCGTGAGAAAAACCGCTGAACAAGGGCCCGCCGTGAGAAGAACCGCTGAACAGGCCCCGCCGTGAGAAGAACCGCTGAACAGGGGCCCGCCGTGAGAAGAACCGCTGAACAGGGGCCCGCCGTGAGAAGAACCGCTGAACAGGGGCCCGCCGTGAGAAGAACCGCTGAACAGGGGCCCGCCGTGAGAAGCACCGCTCCGCTGGTCCCTTCATCTCAAGCACCGCTCCTCTGGGCCCTTCCTGTCAAGCACCGCTCCGCTGGGCCCTTCCTGTCAAGCACCGCTCCGCTGGGCCCTTCCTGTCAAGCACCGCTCCGCTGGGCCTTTCATCTCAAGCACCGCTCCGCTGGCCACTGCCGTCTCAAGCACCGCTCCGCTGGGCCCTTCCTGTCAAGCACCGCTCCGCTGGGCCCTTCCTGTCAAGCACCGCTCTGCTGGGCCCTTCATCTCAAGCACCGCTCCGCTGGGCCCTTCCTGTCAAGCACCGCTCCGCTGGGCCCTTCATCTCAAGCACCGCTCCGCTGGGCCCTTCCTGTCAAGCACCGCTCCGCTGGGCCTTTCATCTCAAGCACCGCTCCGCTGGCCACCGCCGTCTCAAGCACTGCTCCGCTGGCCACCGGCGTCTCAAGCACCGCTCCACTGGGCCCTTCCTGTCAAGCACCGCTCCCCTGGGCACCGCCGTCTCAAGCACCGCTCCGCTGGGCAACGCCGTCTCAAGCACCGCTGGCCCATTGACAGTGCAGTTTCTGTGTCGAGCAGGGCTTCACGTAGCACTCTGGGCACCGTGCCTCCTCCATTGACAGTGGAGTCAATAATCAATCTGATGGACTGTGGCTTTGCACTCCCCAGGATGGCACAGTGGGCAAGCCACCCACTGTAGAGACTTGTGAGACTGTGGCTTTGCACTCCCCAGGATGGCACAGTGGGCAAGCCACCCACTGTAGAGACTTGTGAGACTGTGGCTTTGCACTCCCCAGGATGCTGCAGTGGGCATGGAGGCCCCTCGTGGATCTGGCGTCGTGGACTCATGTGGCTGAGGTGCCACCCCTTCCCTTCCCCCTGAGGTGCCTGTAGTTTTGTCATCTGATGCCCCAGCAGTGTTCTCTCCAATGGATTCGGGTCTCCTGTGTGGGCTTTGCCCCTGTGTTTGTGCACATTGGCCCACGGACTCTGGAACTTTGACAGTATGGGCAGGACTTATTGCATATGTATATATTTTTAACTATGTTCATTCCTTATTTTGTATCTTTCATATTTCATATTTCACATTACTTCATTTGTGCTATAATATACTTCAATTTCAATGATAATTTCTTTTTGTCTTTGCATTCTTCCGTTGGGTTTGGGGGGTGTCACTCTGACTTGTTGCTCGGCATTGGTGTGTAGGTATTTGGGGGGGTGGGGGGGGTGGGTGTATCGCGTATGTGTGTGCCCGTAAACCTTCCTCCTCCCCCCTCCCCTGTGTCGTAGGTGCAGTACTCACCGTTGTCGTCTGCGCCGGCGTTCGTACTCGTGGTAGATAAGCAGGTAGACAATAGCTGGTAGGATGTTTAATTCGGGTTCCATGCTGTCCTCCTTCCTCGTGGAGTGTGTATAGGTGAGCGTTTTCCCGTTCGTAGTCTGTTTCCGCTGTGTTTTTATCGGCTGGTCTCCCGCCCCGGAAAAGGTGGCGGATTGGTGAGTTGTGATAGGGTGGGCGGTACATTGTCTGCCGCCTGCCTGTTGGCGGTGACCGCCACGCTGTTTGTTTGTCCCGCCGTGGCGGTCGGAGTGTTAAAGTGGCGGCCTGTGTTGGCGGTTCCCGCCAGGGTCAGAATCCCATTTTTTTGACCGCCTGCCTGTTGGTGGGTTGGCCGCCGCTTTATCACCGACCGCCAGGGTTGGAATGACCCCCATAGTCCCTGTGTGTCAAAAAGATTCCCGCATCGCAATGAGGAACCAAGACTGCACACCGGAAATCAACGTAAAGCCCCATACAGGATGGAAAGAAACAACGTATCATCTGTGCTGCGCCAGAAATTCTGACGCGCACCCTATTTTTCCACGCATCTCCTCCGCTGCGGTCTCCGTGCGTGTTATTTTTGACGCAAACCAGGTACTTTGTGCAAACAAGAGACAACTGTTGATTTCTAAGATTTAAGACTTTTTAATCTTGCAAAAGTGATATCTCACCTTGTGCTTATTGAATCTTTATTGGTTTGACCTTAATTTAACCTGATAAATATCTTATATTTTTCTAAACCTATGTGGTGTATTTTTGTGGTGTTTTCACTGTGTTACTGTATGACTTACTGCACAACTACTTTACACATTGCCTTCTTCATTGAGCCTGACTGCTCAGTGCCAAGCTACTAGAGGGTGGGTACAGGATAATTTGGATTGTGTGTGACTTATCCTGACTAGGATTGTGATCCCTATTTGAACAAAAGTGAATACCTCTATAGAGACCCCATTTCTAACAAAGTACGTTCCAGTAGACAGTCCAATTGATTTTGTAGAAGATCAAAGTAGATGAACAGCTGTGGCATGAGCTACTTGATGCAGACCCGTGAAGTATTTGGCTAAATCCAAGAGAAACATGTTGCTGAAATCATGATTGCAGATGCTGCTGACACACTTCTGCACAGGATTAAGGAAGGAGGAATCTTGCTGAAAACCTGGAGATGAAAGAATCTTTAAGAGGATGTTGTATTATCCTTGATTCAAGTTAAATTCTACATTCCTAACAAGAGTGATGCAGCAGTTTATGTAAAATGGGCAGATGACTTGCCACATGATTGACAACATCGCCCACAACAGTGTTGACTTTGATCCAGTGCTGCACCCCTAATTCCTGTTTTCCACCAACAAGTGTTGACATTTATGGTCTGTGGACACCCTATCCTCTCCACCTTGAGGAGGAACTGCTGACAACATATGCTTATAAAAATACTACCTATAGGTTTGGGCGAGCCTTGTCAAAGATTTAAAAAATGATTAAATGCATAGAATGTCAATGAGGGAGGAGGGTAACTAAGATATATCAAGAGCACCAATTGAGATCACCTCAAGCATCTGTTAGTTCATAGCCTTTTGACTGCAGTGGACCCCACATAATCATTACTGGAAACTTGGGATGACTACTGAGTAATTACTAGAAGCTGTAGAACCCGGCCTAGGCAATTTATATGAGTTGTACCTCAAAGCAATACATAGAAATACTGAAACTAGTAAAGAACAAGCAATTTGACAAATGAAGAAGTACTTTACTTAATTCACAAGCAAATGTAGAAAAATCGAAATTTTAATTGGAAGATTAGAGCTTTTCTAAAATATATTGTTATCTCTAAAAGGTAAAGTGAAATACTTGACTCGAGCTTATCACTTTAGGCCTGATTTAGGTTTCAGTGGATGAGTTACTCCATCACAACTGTGACAGACATCCCGTCGGCCAAAATATAAGACCTGTTATTCTCTGTGGTACTTATATTCCGGCCGATGGGATATCCATCACCGTCGTGAAGGAGTAATCAGTCTGCTGAAATATAAATCAGACCCCTTGCCTTTTCTCTTCCTAATGAATGGTCTAGTTCTTGGCTCTTCAATCAAGGTCATTCATTGTTCATACTAGATTCTATTTGCTGTTCTTGGGCTGCTACCACAAATCTAGCTATGAATATCAAATTAATTTAGATCCTCAAATGTCAAATTCCTTCACATATATAGAACTTGTTTAACTTTATATTTAACATTTTGCTTATTCATTGCTATATAGTTTATGTTATCTGCTAGTGTTATTTTATTTTTCAAACATTTGTGGAACCCCCGAGTTAGGATTGCGAACACCAGGGCTCCATGAAACACACGTCAAGAACCAATTACCTAAAGGATGCTTAATTATGACCACATCACACCAAGGCCATGATTGGGAGATGCTTACATTGTTTTCCCTCTCTTAATTTATTTTATTATTGTTTTATAATACTATAATGGTAATTGCATAGTGCATCTCTTGTGGTATGTGGTTCCAGCTGAATGGTATGAGACCCCATAGATCAATCTAAAATGACCCCTTCTTTAACCTACAACCAGCAATGTGGACTCACATGCCTTCTGAATAAAATAGTACACTGTCTCAGCTGAAATGTGGTGTACATCTTTATGCGGATACAATAAAGTATAGTGATGAGTAAATGATCCTCTGGCATTCCTAGGGTGTAGGGCATGTATAATGCACATAACTGGACCTATGCCAGAAGGAAAAGAATGGATGTATGTGTGTGCACTTTATGTTTTCAAAATAACCAACCATCCAATTCTCTTTCCATTTATCCCTATCTATAGTTTAATAATTGAGAATGATGTATATCATGGTACTTTTAAATACATTTGAATAGCATCTAGCATCAAATGTGCAGCAATGCCACGTGAGTTAACAAATTATTTTAATGATGAATACTTGATAATGTAATGTTTACATAGTTCGTCACCCTATGTATGAGATATATGGAATAAAGCACCCCTTGCCATACATGAAAATTTTGAAACATCAAGGTGACCTTCAATATTCTTATTATGTAAATCTGGGGTACTGAATCCATTATAATAAATGGTCACACCCTCACCTTTGCTGTAACCGGCTGAAATCCTTGCAAACAGTCAGTATCTGAGGTCTATTCTTTTTCCAAAGGTATCACACTGAAGACTTTTACTACTTTTTAGCTTTTAGTTATTTTGTTTCAAATATTATTGCGAAGAATTAAATTAAGATTGAACAGAACATTAGGACAACACATGCTTCATGACTGATACTGTTGCTTCTTCAGAGTTGAGGCATAATTAAATGCTAACATAAAGAAGATCTACTTTTTTAATAAGGTCAATGAAACCTAATCTTTTGTTTCAATTGTCATTTATCCAGTCAAAACAAGAATGAAACTTCAATACGCAACAACATTATCAATCAAAAAATTATCAGTTTCTTGAAGAATCCTAAATCAGAAGTCAAAAGTTTATTTGTGGCATGATAACCATCTGGAATACCGTTAATGGTTTTATAATACATAGTCACATCCTCTCCGTTTTCGCACACCACTTGAATCCTTGATACATAGATCTTTCATATGAAAGAAAGCATGGTTGCAAACATGAAGAATAAAAATATTGGCCCTCATTACAACCCTGGCGGTCAGTGTTAAAGTGACGGTAATACCGCCAACAGGCCGGCGGTAACAAAAATGGAATCATGACCATGGCGGAAACCACCAACACAGACAGCCACTTTAACACTCTGACCACCACGGGGGTAGCAACAAACACCACGGCGGTAACCACCAACAGCCAGGCGGAAGACAATGTACCGCCCACCCCATTACAACCCGCCCATCCGCCAACTTTTCCGGGTGGTTTCAACGCCATCGAAAGCACGGTGGAAACAGTACTTTGAAGGGGAACCTTCACTCAAGGAAGAACCAGGATGCCATGAAGCCCGAGCTGCAGATCTTCCCCCTGCTGGTGTTTCTGCTCATATATCAGGAGTACCAACGGCTGCGGCGACGACCACGGTGAGTACTGCACCTAGCACATAGGGGAGGGGGAAGGAAAAAGAGAGTGACACACACGCAACACCCCCACCCCCACCCCCACCCTCACCCCAACACCATATACACAAACACATGCAACAACATTATATATACACCCTGTAACCCTCTGGAATAACGCAAGGACAAAAGTAATTGAGTCAAATGAGTGTTATTAGAAATAGTCAGAAATACGTTAACCCCTTAGCTGCTGGGCCTTTCCCCCCCCCCAGTGCTGAGCCCTTTTTTGGCTATTTGGGGTAGTTCGCGCTTAGGGCTTCATAACTTTTTTTCCACATAAGCTAACCACGCCAAATTTGCGTCCTTTTTTTCCAACATCCTAGGGATTCTAATGGTACCCAGAGTTTGTGGTTTCCCCTGGAGGAGACCAAGAAAATAGCCAAAATGCAGTGACAATTTTGTTTTTTCCAAAAAAATGGGAAAAAAGGGCTGCCGAAGAAGGCTTGTGGTTTTTTCCCTGAAAATGCCATCAACAAAGGGTTTCTGGTGCTGAAATCACTATCTTCCCACCTTTCAGGAACGGGCAGATTTGAATCAGAAAACCACATTTTTCAACACAAATTTGACATTTTACTGGGACATACCCCATTTTTACTATATTTGGTGCTTTCAGCCTCCTTCCAGTTAGTGACAGGAATGGGTGTGAAACCAATGCTGGATCCCGGAATGCTAAACATTTCTAAAAACTAGACAAAATTCTGAATTCAGCAAGGGGTCATTTGTGTAGATCCTACAAGGTTTTCCTACAGAAAATAACAGCTGAAATAAAAAAAATATTGAAATTGAGCTGAAAACAACAGCCATTTTTCTTTATGTTTTACTCTGTAACTTTTTCCTGCGATGTCAGATTTCTGAAAGCAATATACCGTTTTGTCTGCTGGACTCTTCTGGTTGCGGGGATATAAAGGGCTTGTAGGTTCATCAAGAACCCTAGGTACCCAGAGCCAATAAATGAGCTGCACCCTGCAGTTGGTTTTCATTCTATACTGGGTATACAGCAATTCATTTGCTGAAATATGAAGAGTGAAAAAGAGGTATCAAGAAAACCTTTGCATTTCCAAAATGGGATCAAGATAAGGTTTTGAGGAGCAGTGGTTATTTGCACATCGCTGAATTCTGAGGTGCCCATACTAGCATGTGAATTGCAGGGCATTTCTCAAATAGACGTCTTTTTTACACACTCTCTTATATTTGGAAGGAAAAAATGTAGAGAAAGATAAGTGGCAATAACACTTGTTTTGCTATTCTATGTTCCCCCAAGTCTCCCGATAACAATGATACCTCACTTGTGTGGGTAGGCCTAGTGCCCGCGACAGGAAATGCCCCAAAACACAACATGGACATATCCTATTTTTTTTATAGAAAACACAGCTGTTTTTTCCAAAGTGCCTACCTGTAGATTTTGGCCTCTACCTCAGCCGGCACATAGGGAAACCTACCAAACCTGTGCATTTTTGAAAACTAGAGACCTAGGGGAATCCAAGATGGGGTGACTCGTGGGGCTCTGACCAGGTTATGTTACTCAGAATCCTTTGCAAACCTCAAAAAGTGGCTAAACAAACAAGTTTTCCTCACATTTCGGTGACAGAAAGTTCTGGAATCTGAGAGGAGCCACAAATTTCCTTCCACCCAGCGTTCCCCCAAGTCTCTCGATAAAAATAATACCTCACTTGTATGGGTATGCCTAGGGCCCGTGACAGGAAATGCCCCAAAACACAACGTGGACACATCACATTTTTTCATAGAAAACAGTGCCTACCTGTGGATTTTGGCCTCTAGCTCAGCCGGCACCTGGGGAAACCTAGCAAACCAGCACATTTTTGAAAACTAGAAACCCAGGGGAATCCAAGATGAGGTGACTTGTGGGGCTCGGACCAGGTTCTGTTACCCAGAATCCTTTGCAAACCTCAAAATGTGGCTAAAATAACACGTTTTCCTCACATTTCGGTGACAGAAAGTTCTGGAATCTGAGAGGAGCCACAAATTTCCCTCCACCCAGTGTTCCCCCAAGTCTCCCGATAAAAATTATACCTCACTTGTGTGGTTAGGCCTGGTGCCCGCGACAGGAATAGATCACACAACGGTCAATGTTGGTCCTTATGTGAGGCAGCTGTTGACCCTGGGGTGATCCATTCCTGACACAGGCACTAGGTGTAGGCACTCAAGTGGTGTTGTGTTTTTATCAGGACAGGTGAGGAGTCACTGGGTGGTAGGAATGTTGTGGATCCCAGCATATTCCTGTAGTTTGTGTGACAGAAATGCGAGAAAAATTGAGTTTTTTTTCAACATTTCAGCTTTGCAGGGTATTCTGGGTAAGAAAACTTTGGGGAATCCACACAAGTCACACCTCTGTGGACTCCCCCGAATGTCTAGTTTCCAGAAATGTTTGGGTTTAGTGTGTTTCTCTATATGGCCGCCAAATCCAGGACCAAAAACACAGGTGCCTGCCTTACAAAACCAGTTTGTTTTGCCATAGATAATTTTGATGTCTCCACAATATGATTTGGGTGGTGGAATTTGGGGCTGAACTAAATTGGGGAGCTCCCAAGAGAGCACTCTCTCTCTGCTTGCCGCCGCATTCACCTGCTCTCTGGGTTGGCCTAACCCACTATTACCCAGTTGCACGAACAGCTTGCGAAGGGACAGCAGGACTGTCCTCATCACCTCCCTCATAATGTACTGGAAGAGGAGTTATCGAATGGGACTCCTCTGGCTGAAAAATCACTCCCAGAGTCTGCGCCATTGTCCTATCCCTCAGATGCTGTCTCAGTATCTGATGTCTCAGTCTCTGATCCTATGTCATAGCTGTCCTCTATAACCCGAGTGCAGGCAGCAGTCATCCATCATGATGCCATCTCTGCTATTGGCTAAACTGTTGCTCTAAAACACTAGCCTACGTAGACAGTCACAAAATCGATGGTGTGTGAGATACGTGCAACAGTAGAGGCCACCTTACCTGCGCTTCTTCCCTCAATCAGCACGTACTTTCAAGACTCAAAAAACACCTTGTCACATACCATTTGTCACAGTCTTTAGCACCTCTTGCGCCCAGTCCAACAATCATTATTGGTGCTCCCACTCCCTCCTCCTCGGATTCCCTCATTACCACCCAGCAAAAGTGCCCTTCATCTCTCCATAGACTTTACTAATGTACTCAGCTATTTACATAAAATACAGATTTGCTCTTTGCAGTAGGCATATAAACCTTCTGCGCTTCTTTATGGCACTAAAACTGCCACTAGACAAGTCGGACCCTTTTCCCCCCAGGGAAACCACACACATATTGACAAAAGTGATATATATATGACAGCCAACCACCTGAAACTCAACTCAAGCAAAACCGAAATAATCCTCTTTGGCCCACACAAAAACACCTGGGACCCCTCATGGTGGCCCACCACGCTAGGCCCTGCACCCACCCCCGCCAACCACGCACACAACCTCAGCATCATCCTAGACTCCTCCCTCTCGATGACCCAACAAATCAACGCTCTCCCCTCCTCATGCTTCAACACACTCCGTATACTGAAAAACATTCAAATGGATCCCCACAGAGACCAGAAAAACTGTCACTCACGCACTCATCAGCAGCAGGCTTGATTACGGAAACGCCCTCTACGCCGGCACCACTCTAAAACTCAAGCGCAAACTACACGCATCCAGAACTCAGCAGCATGACTCATCCTCGACCTCCGCCGACACGAACACATCTCTCCACACCTCAAATCCCTCCACTGGCTCCCCATTGACAAAAGGATCACCTTCAAGATCCTCATCCTCGAACACAAATCACTCCACAAAACAGGCCCTGCCTACCTCAACGAGAGTCACCTTCCACAACCCCACACGAAACGTCCGCTCAGCTGACCTCTCTCTCGCCTCTGTCCCCCACATCAAACACACCACCACCGGGGGCAGATCCTTCTCCTACCTTGCACCCAAAACCTGGAACGCCCTCACAACCCACCTTCGCAAGACCCAAAACCTACTTATTTTCAGGAAGGGCCTCAAAACCTGGCTTTTCGAACAGTGAACCTCCCAGCCCCTTTCCCTCCCCCAGCGCCTTGAGACCCTCACGGGTGAGTAGCGCGCTTTATAAATCTCTCTGATTGATATAGATCTACCTCTATATATATATCTATCTATCTACATAGATATATCTATAGATATATCCATGTACCTAGATATATCTATCTACATAGATATATATAGATCTATCTATATATATTTTTTTTTTGTTGTTGTATGGTTTCCTTGGGGGCCAAAATGTCCCCCAGGGAAACCCTACAACATCTAAAAAAAAATATTGCCCCCACAGGGGGTCACCCTACCCACGGACGACCCCCTGTCATTTTATTTCATTTTTTTTATTTTTGAAAAAAAAATAAAATCCCCGGCGGGGGGGGGGGGGGATGGGGGGCGCCCCCCAAGGGGCACCTACCTTTTTTTTTTTTATAAAAATTATGCCGGGGGGGCGGCCTGTTTTCCGAGGGGGCCACCCCCCCAAATTGAAATCCCTGGCGTCTAGTGGTGTTTCCTGGCCCCTGATCGCAGCTGTGCTGCGATCGGGGGCCAGGAAACACTTTCAGAAGGCCTCGTAAGAAAGGGGAGACTCTCCCCTTTCTTACGAGGCCTTCTGAAACTAGGTCAGGTAGCAAGTGAGTGAATAGATAGAGACTGGAGGTCACGTCCGCGGCGGTGCATACCGTCACCGCTGGCGTACATCGCCATTGGCTCCTGGAACCCTTAGGACCTAATGTTAATCAATGAAGAAGTTGCGCAGCGGTCATCGTCCGCCGACCGCAACGGCGCCCGACGCCAGTGGAATTACCTAATATCGACTTGTCCCTCCTCACAGGTCAGGCAGCCACCATTTCAGGGGGGCACAGGCCATGGCACCTAACTGCCTAACAGCAGACACTGGGACATCAACTGACTCTGGGATTCACATACTGGTTCTGTAAATGAAGAGATGCATCATTATTGCAATAGATGGGTGAATATGACCCTCTGCTCACCGTTTTCCTTCCTAGACTTCGACTGCTGAGGATGAATATGAGATGGAGACATCCTCCAGTGTACAGACCCCTGGTGGACCTTGCAACAATGGAGCACAGACACATTATCCTAACCTTCAGACTTGATTGGGCCACAATCCAAGAACTGTGTGCCCAATTTGAGCCAGACCTGATTTCAGCTATCCGCCAGCCCACAGGTATCCCCCTTCTAGTGCAGGTCCTGTCAGTGCTCCATTTCCTGGCAGGTGATTCTTTCCAAGCAATAGTGGCCACGGCATCAGGGATGTCTCAGCCAATGTTCTCCAATGTGTTGACCAGAGTGTTGTCTGCCCTGCTGAAACACATGCGCAGCTACATTGTATTCCCCCAGGTGGAGGATTTGGCCACAGTGAAAGCTGACTTTCATGCCCTGGGACATAGCCCCAAAATCATTGGTGCCATTGATGGTACACATGAAGCATTTGTTGCCCCCCACCTCCCGGAGAAATGAACAAGTGATCTGGAATAGAAAAAGCTATCACTCTCTGAAAGTGCAGGTGGTGTGTTTGGCAGACCATTACATCTCCCATGTGAATGCCAAGTATCCTGGCTCTGTGCATGACGCCTTTATCTTCCGAAATAGCAGCATCCCATATGTGAGGGCTCAACTCCAGAGGCACCGGGTTTGGCTAATAGGTGAGCCCACGGTCCCCACCCAGTATATGTTGGTGTGTGGGTATGGGGTTGTCCCTAAGGGTTAGTGTGTGTCTAACAGTTGTCCCTCTATATTTGCAGGTGAATCTGGTTACCCCAACCTCTCATGGCTACTGACCCCAGTGAGGAATCCCAGGACAAGGGTAGAGTAATGTTACAATGAGGCACATGGGCAAACAAGGAGGATAACTGAGAGAACCTTCGGCTTCCTGAAGGCCAGGTTCAGGTGCCTCCATCTGACAGGTGGATCCCTGTAGTACTCACCCAAGAAGGTGTGCCAGATCATAGTTGCATGTTGCATGTTGCACAACCTGGCCTTGAGTGCCTTTTCTTTAGGAGGATGAGCCTGGAGATGGTCTTGTGGCAGCGGTGGAGCCTGTGGACAGTGAGGAAGATGAGGCAGAGGATGAAGATGTGGACAACAGAAGTTCTCTCATACAGCAGTACTTCCAGTGATACACAGGTAAGACACTGTAACTTCACTTTACATTTCAGTTTTCTATTGGGCATTGAACATAGCAGCCTGATTTCCCTATGTCTATGGCCACTTACTGTACCCTTTGGTATCTCTATTTTCAAATCTCTGTGCCCCACTCTGCGCCCCTGGTGTGTTTACTGCTGCTCACTACCGGTCATACCAATGTAAATATAACTGTACATATGAATTGCAATGTTTACAGAATGATGAACTAATACATATCTCAATCTGTTGACATACTCCAGACTTGCATTTGTTCCAAGGGTGTTTATTTAAGTGCTAAGAGGTTGAGGGGGATGTGCAATGGGCTGGGGTGATGGTGAAGGAAAGTCCAGGATAGAGTTCAGTCTCTTAGAATCACAAGTGCATTGTCCAATGGGGCAATAGAAGGGGAGCAATGGAAGTTCAAAGTGGACAGGGTGACAGAGTGGGAAGGAAGGGTGACAATCAGGAGAGTCTTATTTCCTGGCGGGGGTCTTGGCAATGTTCTCTGGCTTCTGCCTGGATCGCAGGGACAGTTTGCGGGGTGGTTCTCCTTCTGCAGGGGGTAGGGTGCTGGTGGCCTGTTGGTCCAGTGGTGGGGTCTCCTGTCCACTAGCGCCGGTGGAGGTGGAGAGCTGTTCTTCGGTGTGGCTAGTGTCAGGGGCCCATTGGTGTGCCACTGCGTCCGTCATGGTGTTGGCCATGTCAGCCAGCACCCCTGCAATGGTGACCAGGATGGTGTGGATGTGTTTGAGGTCCTCCTTGATCCCCAGGTACTGTCCCTCCTACAGCCGCTGGGTCTTCTGCAACTTGGCCAGTATCTGGCCCAAGGTCTCCTGGGAATGGTGGTATGATCCCAGGATCCCTGCAAGTGCCTCGTAGAGAATGGGTTCACTGGGCCTGTCCTTCCGCTGTCGCACAGCATTCCTCCCAGCTTCCCTGTTGTCCTGTGCCTCTGTCCCCTGAACCGTGTGCCCACTGCTACTGACCCCCGGTCCCTGATTGTCTTGGGTTTGTGGGGTTGCCTGGGGTCCCTGCAGTGGTGAACACACTGCTGATTGACGTGCCTGGGGACAGTGGTATGGGCCTTCTGGGTGGGTGCTGTGCTGGTGTTTCCTGAGGGAGGAGGGGCTGTGGTGATATGGGACTGTGACAAAGTAACTGACTGTCCCGAGGTCCCTGATGGGCCAGGTTGGTGGCCATCGTGATCAAGGTGTGCAGAGCTGCTGTCATCACTGTGGGCCTCTTCTGTGGGGGGACTGGATGTTGGTGGCACCTCCTCTCCGGTGACTTTGAGTGGGGGTCCTGTGGGGATTTAAGTGCAGTGTTATTGTATCTGCGTGTGCCATCTTGTGCATGGGTGTGTTTCCCAGTATGGTTGCGATTGCCCTGTAAGCGTTGCCTTGTGTGCGTGGTGAATTTGTGGGCTAGGTGATTCTCTCTAATGGGCATGCTTTAGTGATCGGTGTCCATGCAGGTCTGTGACGGGTGTCCATGCATTGGTTTTGCATGCAGGGCTTGATATTGGGATGGGTGGGTTGTGATAGTGGGGTATATGTTAGGTGGTGGAGTGATGGGGTGAGGGTAGGGCTAGGAGTTTGTGATGGCATGCAGGTGGGGGGGTATAGTAGTAAAGATTTGACTTACCAGAGTCCAGTCCTCCTGCTACTGCTGCGAGGCCTTCAGGATGCATTATCGCCAAGACTTGCTCCTCCCATGTTGTTAGTTGTGTGGGAGGGGGTGTGGGTTCACCGCCAGTCCTCTGTACGGCTACTGGGTGTCTTGCAAACACGGAATGCACCTTCCCCGTAGGTCATTCCACCTCTTCCTGATGTCAACCCTTGTTCTGGGGTGCTGTTCCACAGCTTTTACCCTGTCCATGACTCTCCGCCATAGCTCCATCTTCCTTTTAATGGACGTCTGCTGGACCTGTGATCCAAAAAGCTGTGGCTCTACCCGGATGATTTCCCTCACCATGAGCCTTAGCTCCTCCTCTAAAAACCTGGAGTGTCTTTGGGGTGCCAGGATGTGGTATGAGTGGTATGTGTGAGGAAGTGTGGGGTGATGTGTTGTGGTGCGTGCTGTGAGGTGCGTGAATGGTGTATGGGTGATGGTGTTTTGTGGCTCAGATTGAGTGGTTGTTCCTGGCTTGTCTCTCTCTCTGTTAGCAATTTTTTTTTTCGTTGAAAGGGCTGTGGGTAATGTGGGTGTGTGTTTTATAGTGGTGTGGGCGTGGTGTGTGTATGTGTGTCAGGTGTGTGTAGTTTGAATTGTCCAACGTGGTGTAGTTTTGTAAGTGTGTGTGTATTTTGAGAGCAGTGGTGTGTACCGCCAATGGTTTACCGCGGTTCAAAGACCGCCACAGTGATTCGTGGGTCCTGATACTGTGGGAGTATTTCTGTTGGGGTAACGGGGTGGGTGTTGGTACCACCAGTTTATCACTGACCTTTGAGCTGGCAGACTTGTGTTGGTGTCTGTATAGTGGTGGATTTCTCTGTGTAGGTCATAATACCCATAGCGGCCGCCGTGGTCACGGTATGTTGGCAGCCGTCAGGACTACGGTAGGCGGTAGGCGGCATTTACCGCCAATGTTGTAATGAGGGCCAGAATCTCTTGTACAAAATTGAACAACAAGCTGTGACATATTTGTTGCAAGAAGATATAGAATCAATGTACCTACAGCCAGAAAAACAGAGCAGAAGCCACATTTTCTTTTCTTTCAACCGCTGCCTTAATTATACTCTGTGACCTCACCTGCCTTTCCCTTCAGATATTGGCTCTAAGAGTAGGCATTGTGACATCAGAACTTGTTGAACCTGGTCCTTTTTGGAGGGTCATCCCCCAACTTTTTGCCTTCATCCTCCTATTTTTGTGACTCCTCTTGCTGGCTTTAGGACTCTGAGCACTTTATCCGTGCCAATCAGTGCTAACGTGCAAGTGCTCTCCCTTCTAACTTTGATGTGATTGGCTTACACCTGATTGGCTTATTTAATTTACCTGTAAGTCCCTTGTACAGTGGTATTGCTTATATCCAGGGCCTGTAAATTAAATGCTACTAGAGGGCCTGCAGCGCAGCTGGCTCCACCTACAGAAGTAGCCTTTCAATCATGTCTCCGGCCTGACCCTGCAGGGCCTACATGTGCAGTTTACTGCCACAGGGGCCTGGCATCTAAATTTACTTGCCAGGCCCAGAACTCCCCTTTTACGACACATAAGTCACCCCTAAGGTAGGCCCTAGAGAGCTCTATGGGTAGGGTGCTGGTAGGTTTAGAGGTAGGACATGTGCCTTGTTATGCGGCCTGTCCTATTAGAGACAAACAGCCTATTTGGAGTCTCACTGCTGTAAGGGCTGACACTCTCATAGGATTGCATTGAAAATGCCCTTGCATATGGCTGAGTGATATCTTCTAATCTATGAAGGTAGTGTAGGCATGTTTGGTGAGGTTGGAATGGTAGTAAGAAATGCTGCCTACTGGTATAGGTGGATTTTTTTATTACCATTGTAGAAATGGCCCTTGTAGGAAGTGGGCATTTCTCTGTGCTTATAACTCTGGTGCTTCTGCAGCTTGATTCTAATCCATGTCTGGGGTAGAGTGACAGCTGGGCTTTGTGCATACTTTTCAGACAGCCAGTACCCTGCACTTCCCTTTTCTAAAGCGCCTGAAGGGTGCTTTATGATTTATTTGGCCAGCGCAAGGAAAGCGCCCTGTGTGTTGTTCTCGAGCATGGAGGGCACTCCACTTGTTTGTTACAGCATGTTAAAGGTGCTTTGTTCCTTATTCATTGCCTGCTCTGGGTGTAGGAAAGCATCCCGTGTCCCGGTGGTGGTGTCCTTCCCCCTACCCCAACACCTGAAGGACCAAGAGGAGCTCTCCGGCAGCCTCTGTTAAAGCACAGATGAGTGTAACTTTGATGGTGCCCAGGTGGCACGAGTGGGAACTTTTATTTGCTACAGAAATCACCACCTCACCCAGTGTGAGTGTAACGGACCCTGCTGTTGGGGACCGAGCCGGCCAGGAGTGCTGCCATTGTGACCTCAGAGCACGGAGGGCCCAGGACACACTCCAGGAGAAGTCTGCACCCAGAAAAGACGCAGCCAGAAAAGATGCCGCTGAGTTGACAGCTGCCCCGCCTTGAGGCAACGGGCTGCCAGGAGCTTTGCCCTATGCAGGGGATGGAGAGGGGTCTCCCTGTCGATGAGGTCAGTATGTATGCCTCCCCCGGTCATGGCTCACCATTGGGGGCAATTTCCTGGCCCCAGTTTTTCGCTGGACAGACACCTCGATAGAGGCCATCCCTGCAGCTAAGCCAAGTACCACAGTTGTAGAGATAGGAGCACTGGAGCTCCTTTGTTGAACTGGGTGCTCGTCAGAGTACCATATTTTCCATAATAGGGGTGCAGGAGCTCCCGGCCTCAGCATGGTGAGCTGTGACCCATTATTGTACCGCATCTAGAACAAGTGCAGGAACACTGTGAGTCTCCCACAGAAGAGGTTGCTGGTGATTCTTGCCATAATTACCTTTCACCTTGATATTTCTTCCCCCATAAGGTATGTTGCATTTTTCATGTTCTGATTCCTATTATGAGTCGTTCCTGCCATGTTGGGAGTAACCAGCATATTTTCAGGGCCTGCCTGATATGCATGGGGAGGGAAATGTTGGTGTATGACTTATATCCAATGGGGATGTTTTCACAGTAATTGGATTTACCTTATTTACAATGCTGATCTGCCTTTGGGGAATGTTTCATTCTATATGCCTCCAGTTGGTGATGATGATGACTTGCCATCGGGGAATGTTTAATTCTATGTATTTATTAGTTCTAATAATGTGTTTACCTGCCTACTGCTGATTTGCAGAGTACTTGCATGATAATCTGACAACTGCTTGTGTAGCATGGTATAACTTATACATGTTGCTTTGGTCTAATGATGTTTTGTGCACTACGGTTTATTTTTATCTAACTTGTTGTGGAGTTTTCTTTGTGGCATATTTATTGTGTCACTAGTGTTGTGTGTGTTGTTGAAACGCTTTACACATTGCTTCTGGGATAAACCTGACTGCTTGTGCAAAGCTTCCAAGGGACTGAGCAGAGGTTATCTTAGGTGTGTAGCTCTCTTGCCCTGACTAGAGTGGTGGTCCCTGCCTGGCTGAGATGCCTACCCTACCCAACCAGGAACCCCATTTCTAACAAAACTCAGCTATAATATTTTATTACAGTTGAGTTCTGATGTCAATTCTTTATAATAGGCTACTGTGTACATCACACGTCGTCGATAACAAAGACATTTAAGACAGTTTTTTATACATAGATTGCAGAAGCCCATGTGCTATAAACTGATTAAACAAGAACAGATCTTCATTTGTAAAATATTAAGTGGAGGGTCCTTAGGCTTTGCTAAGACACCCCCGGGCAACTCTGCCTAATGTGGAGGGTACTGAATGCCATATGTGCATAGTTTTGATTCCACCTTATGTCACTTTAATCCACCACCAAACACTCTCTTGCACTGTGTTAGAAATGGGGTCTTTGGTTGGCAGTCAGGTTACCCCTTGTCCAAGCAAGGACCCTCACTCTAGTCAGGGTAAAGGAGAATCACTCTCAGTTATCCCCAGCTCACCCTTTGGTAGCTTGGCGGGCAGGCTTAACTTCAGAAGCAATGTGTAAAGTATTTGTACCAACACACACAGCAACTCAGTGAAAACACTACAAAATGACACAACACAGGTTTAGAAAAATAGATAATATTTATCTAAACAAAACAATCCCAAAACGACAAAAATCCGACATACACAAATCAAAATATACATTTTAAAAAGGATCGAGTTTTAATCCTTTAGAAAACAGTGAGAATGCTGTTTGAGTGCAAAAGTACCTGGGTAGCATCAAAATGACACCACACGGACGTGTGTGCATCGGAAAAGGCCAGCGATTATTCGATTTCTCACTCATAGGCGAGACCCAGCATCATTCCTTCCCCAGTCGGGTCGACGTGCGTAGTTTCTTCTCTCCTGCAGGAGAGCACTCCGTCGATCTGGACAGGCATCTTGGGTCCAGGCAGGCTTTGTGTTGTTTTTCCGTGCCCAGAGATGTTGTGTTGAAAATCTGGTTGCCCGGTATCCCAAAACCTCACTGCGTAGGGTGTGAGTCATCAGCTTCCGTTAGTGGTGTTGCTCGTCATTTCTCCAGCCGCTTTGCGTCGATCTTCCAGCCTCTAAGCAGGTGGAGCATTGATTTCAGCCACAAAGCCAGCGGTGCATTGTTTATCATCCACGTCACGGAAGGTGCGTCAAAAATGTCCCCGAACGGCAGTCTGTGTGTGGATTTTCAGTCTTTGTCTTCCAGCTTCACCTTTCAAGGGCCCAGGAACTGGATAGGGCACCACTTGGCAGGGCAGGAGTCTCAGCAGAGAGTCCAGGTGCTGGCAGGAGAAGTCTTTGATGGCCCTGAGACTTCAACAACAGGATGCAAGCTCAGTTCAAGCCCTTGGAGATTCTTCTCAAGCAGAAATGCATAACAAAGTCTAGTCTTTGTCCCCTTTCACAGGCAGAAGCAGCAACAGCAGGATAGCACAACAAAGCACAGGCAGGGGCAGCACTTCTCCTCAGCTCTTCAGCTCTTCTCCTTGCCAGAGGTTTCTCTTGATTCCAGAAGTGATCTAATTTCTCAGTGGTTTTGGGAACTCTTCTCATACCCCTATCTGCCTTTGAAGTAGGGCTAATTCAAAGAGAAGTCTCTGTTGTTTACAAGATCATGCCTTGCCCGGGCCAGGCCCGAGACACATACCAGGGGGTAGGAGACTGTATTGTGTGATGGCAGGCACAGCCCATTCAGGTCTGAGTAACCACTCCTCCCCTCCCTCCTAGCACAGATGGCTCATCAGGATATGAAGGCTGTCCCCCAGCTCCCTTTGTGTCACTGTCTAGAGAGGTACCAATAGCCCAACTGTCAAACTGACCCAGACAGGGAATCAACAAACAAGCAGTGTCACAGAATGGTTTAAGAAAGAAAATGCCTACTTTCTAAAAGTCACATTTTCAAACACACAATCTAAAAAACAACTTCACTAAAAGATGTATTTTTAAATTGTGAGTTCAGAGACCAGAAACTCCATATGTCTATCTGCTCCCAAAGGGAATCTGTGCTTATTTAATATTTAAAGGTAGCCCCCATGTTAACCAATGAGAAAGATAGGCCTTGCAACAGTGAAAAACAAATTTAGCAGCATTTCACTGTTTGGACATGTCCAACATATAAGTACATGCCCCACCTTTTACCTACACTGCACCCTGCCCATGGGGCTACGTAGGGCCTACATTAGGGGTGCCTTACATGTAGGGAAAGGGAAGGTTTAGACCAAAGTTTACGCCAATTCGATTTGGCAGTTTTAAACCGCAAACACAGACAATGCAGTGGCAGGTCTGAGCCATGTTTACAGGGCTATTAATGTGGGTGGCACAACCAGTGCTGCAGGACCACTAGTAGCATTTGATTTACTGACCCTGGGCACCTCTAGTGGACTGTACTAGGGACTAACTAGTAAATAAAATATGTCAATCATGGTAAGCCAATAACACATACATTTTACATAGGAGCACTTGCACTTTAGCACTGGATAGCAGTGGTAAAGTGCCCAGAGTAACAAGAACAGTGAAACCAGAGTCCAGAACACATCAACAACCTGGGAAACAGAGGCAAAATGTTCGGAGAGACCACGCCAAAGATGCCAATTCTAACACATGTCCTCCCCAGCTGAAAGATGGGGGCAGTTACCCAATTTCATGGGAGTTCTCATCACGAAGGCGTAAGAATCTGGACAGACCATCAGCATTGGTGTTTTCTGTACCAGGGTGGTGTTCTACCGTAAAGTCCATCTCCTGTAGGGAAATGGACCACCTCAAAAATTTGGGATTTTCACCCCTCACCTGCATTAACCATTTGAGGGAACTGTGGTCTGTCTGAACCCAGAAGTGAGTCCCAAACAAGTAGGGTGCTGTGCACATGGCAGCCTTCAGGGCATCAAAAGTGGTCTGGCAAGCCTCTGTCCAGATTACCTTCTTGGGTTGCTTCTTGGAAGTCAGCTCAATCAAGGGAGCAACAATGGTGCCATACCCGTTACCAAACTTCCTGTAGCAGCAAGTGAGGCCTAAAAAGGCTCTTACCTCAGTCTGGGACCTCGAGGCTCCCAAGCCAGAATGGTGTTAATCTTTGGCTGTAGGGGTGACACCTGGCCACTCCCTACCTGGTGTCCCAAGTACACCACTGAACCCTGCCCTATTTGAAAATTGCTTGCCTAAATAGTGAGGCCTGCCTTTTGCAGGGCCTCCAACACTCTGCAGAGGAGCTGCAAGTGTTCCTCCCGAGAGGAATTGAACACTGCAATGTCATCCAGGTATGCTGTGCTTAAGTCATCTAGCCCAGTCAACACCTGGTTGACCAATCTCTGGAATTTGGCTGGGGCATTTTTCATCCCAAATGGCATCACTTTAAACTGGAAGTGTCCATCTGGGGTAGAAAATGCTCACCTCTCCTTGCCCTCCTCAGTTCAGGCAATTTGACAATACGCAGATGTCAAATCAAACATGCTGAGGTATTTGGCAGCTCCCAACCGATCTATGAGCTCATCAGCTCGGGGGATGGGGTGCACATCAGTTTTAGTGACCACATTGAGACCCCGGAAGTCCACACAGAACCAGAGTTCTGGGTGGCTCCAAGAGCAGCAGCCTTTGGGACGAAGACCACAGGGCTGGCCCAAGGACTATTAGAAAACTCAATTACCCTTAGGGATAACATCTTAGACACCTTATCTTTGATGCTAGCTGTGACCTTATCTGTCACCCTGTAAACCTTCTGTTTAATGGGTCGACTGTCGCCACTGTCCACATCATGTGTACACAAGTGTGTGACCCCTGGGATCAAGGACAACAGAGAGGCAAACTGACCAAACACCTGGCGACACTCCCTCTGTTGTTATGAAGTCAGGCAGGGGGAGAGGTTTACTGCCTCCACTGACCCATCCTTTTCTCCAGCAGACAGCAGGTCAGGAAGAGGCTCACTCTCTTCCTCTACCCCTCATATGTCGTTGAAATCATGGACAATTCAGTCCGCTCAAATTGTGGCTTGAGGCAGTTGACATGTAGGACCCTAAAGGGGTTCCTGGGAGAGTGCAAGTTCACCAGGTAGGTGACTTCCCTCTTGCGCTCCACTACCTCAAAAAGCCCAGTCCACTTGTCCTGGAGCGCCCTAGACTCCACTGGTGCCATGTACCACCCTTTTTGTCCAGGCTGGTACTCAACCAGAGTGGCATTCTGGTCGTACCAGTGCTTCATATCCGACACAGAGAGTTGTTATATATAGATGTGAAGGTTGTACCCCTATTGGACACCACTTCCACCACAGGGGAAGTGGTTGACCTCAGAGGAATGGCTTCTGGGTATCGGGTGGCATGGTCCACGAAACTAGGATGAAACTGTTGCCCTTGGCTGTCTTGGGATCCAGAGTCCCCCACAATGTCAATACCGACCCTTTTATAGGGGGTACTAGCGACTGGAAAAGGTTGGAGGGAAGCCTTACATTTCCCCCACTCTTGCCACTTGCCTGACAAGTCTGGAAAGACCTGCAATGTGCATCTGAGTGCCTGCGCATTAGGGGCCAGTAAAAGTAGGTGACTAGCCGTTCAAACGTCGTGTCATGCCCTAAAGGTCCAGCTAAAGGCACATTGTGAGTCAGACCCAGTAGGAAGGCTCTGAAGCAATGGGGTACCACCAGCACACGGGCTGACCAAGTCTCAGCAACCTTAGGCTCACTATACAGGAGAACAGCCTCCCAGTAAATGAGTTGAGATCCTGGCTCCTTGCCAGCCGCCTGGTCTGCAGCCTGCTGCCGCAAACCGACTAGAGTAGGGTATTTCCTCTGTGCCTCACAGAATGCTTCCCTGTGACAGCTCAGGGATCTCCCCCAGCTCAGCCACCTGTTCCCCTGTAGGCTCTGGGGCATCACCCTCAGGCTCCGCCTCCCCCTGGACCGTGGGAACTTCTAGGGCCAGTTTCCCACACCCCTTGCCCTTCCTCTTTGTGGCGGTCCCCGGGGCCACTGTTTCAGGCTCCAGGGGCTGGGCTGCCATTGACCTGGTGGATACGCATACCCATCAAGGCAGACCCAACATCTCCAAGTGTGACCTGTGTTTCACCTCCTTCCAAGGGGAATCCTCCAGGTCATTGCCAAGCAAACAATCTACAGGCATGGTTGGACTCACAGCTACCTTCAAGGAACCTGAGACCCCCCCATTCAAATGGAGCCTGCACCACTCTGCAGAGGCGCTCTGAGTTGTCCACTGCAAATACTTAGTGAAGTACACGGGGATCTCTCTGCTCTTTAGACACCAGGTGACTCCTCACTGTTGTCACGCTGGCTCCTGTGTCTCTCAAAGCATCCACCCTTTGTCCATTGATAGTCACCCACTGCCTGTACTTTCTGGTTTCTCAGGCACTAAGGTTCCCTGGAATATCTCACTATCCCCTAGTGAGACAAGTGCCATCTCAGCTGGCTCCCACCCACCTGGAACCAACTCCTCCCCAAGCGCTACACTAGCCAAACCCTGGGACTGCGCACCAGTGGGTGCTAGTCTACTCTTGGGGAATTTGGGGGCCCCCCTCACATGACCTAGCTGGTTACGTGCATAACACTTACGCAGGGCACCTCCTTCCACAGGTTTCCCTTTGGAGAACCACTTATTCTATTCACTGGGGGGCTGGGAATCCTTACCCTGGGAACAAGGCTGGGGCCCTTTAGAGAACCCCCCCTGTTTACCCTTATCCCCCTTTCTTCTGAGAGGGAGCCTGTCCACTGTTGGCGTGGTCTCCCCCATACCTCTTCTGGACCCAGGTGCTCTTCCAGCAGTCGGCTTCCTGCGCAAGCTTCCTTGGGTCAGTCAGCTTGCTGTCAATTAGGTGCTGGCACAGCTCACTCTGAAAAACAAAAACTGTACAACTGCTCCCAAGCAATCAAATTGTAAATCCCCTTATACGTTGTTACCTTACTGCCCTTCATCCAACCATCCACTGACCTGCAAAAAGTATCAACACATTCCAACCATCTTTGGGATTCCTTCTTCTTATAGGATCTAAACTTGTCCTTATACTGATAAGGAGTGAGACCATACCTAGTGATCGGGACGTCCTTCATGATAGGGTAACTGAGACTCTGTGGTTCCCCAAATAATGTCAGAGTATCCCTTCCCTCTACCTCAAAGTGTTTCCACAGACCCACCCTCCAAGGAGCTTCAGGGAGCAGATTCATATGGAGGGCAGACGCATAGCCCTTAAACCACAACAGTATGTCATCCTCCCTCTTGTAATCCTTCACAAGGTCCTTAGGAATGTGCACCCTCCTCTCAGGATGCACTGTGATATTGCTGCCACCATCCCTACTAGACTGGCTCCTCTGATCCAGTTCCCTCAAGCTGAGGTCATGAGCCAACAATAACATTTACTTTTCTATGGCTATCCTCATTTTCTCCAACTCCAATGGGTGATCCCTCTCTACCTGTCTGTCCTGTAATTCTCCAGGAGTCAGACCCTTGGATGACACACTGCTACCTGTAATAGAGACCCTCTCCCTGGACATAACAGGTCCACCCACTACACCATTGTGGATGGATTGATCTTCCTCCTCTTCATCCTCCTTCTCCTCCTCTGTGTTCCCCTCAACTTCCTTGGCTGTTACCCTGGCCCTCAGTGCCTTCTGCAGCTCCTCCTTCCTGGTGGAGCCTTTAATGGGACAAGCAAGGTTTTTGCAGAACTGCCTCAACTGGGCAACTGTATAGCTCTCCAGTTTCCCTCAATCAAAAACAGCTCCAGCTGTTGCATCTCCAGATTGAGACACGATGAAGAGTTAAAAGTGCAAAGTTCCAAAGTCACAAAAACAATCTTCCAAATGGAGTTCAAAAGTCAATGAAGGATTTCCAAAATGGAAGTAGGCAAAAATCCAAAAAAGAGAACAAAACAAAAATCACAAAGACAAGTAGTATGTTGTCACGTAATGGCCTGCACTGAAAACAGTAGTGTACACCTAATTACTGTATGTCAAGTACAAATACAAGTCCCATCCCAAAGATTGATCACCAATTTTAGAAATGGGGTCTTTGGTTGGCTGTCAGGTTACCCCCTGTCCACTTAAGGACCCTCACTATAGTCAGGGTAAAGGAGATTCACACTCAGTTAATCCCCGCTCGCCCCCTTGGTGGCTTGGCAGGAGCAGGCAGGCTGAACTTCCGAAGCAATGTGTAAAGTATTTGTACCAACACACAAGTAACTCAGTGAAAACACTACAAAATGACACAACACAGGTTTAGAAAAAATTATAATATTTTTATAAACAAAACAAGACCAAAATATCGCAAATCCGACATACACAAGTCAAGATATGAATTTTAAAAAGAATAAGAGTCTTAGGCTCTCATTACAACCCTGGCGGTCGGTGATAAAGTGACGGTAATACTGCCAGCAGGCCGGCGGTAAAAAAAAAAAAAATTATGACCTTGGCAGAAACCGCCAACACATATAGCCACTTTAACACACCGACTGCCACAGCAGTAGCAACAAACACCGCAGCGGAAACCGCCAACAGCCAGGTGGAAGACAATGTACCACCCATAATATTACAACTGGCCTATCCGCCACCTTTTCCGGGGCAGTACCAACGACATCAAAAGCATGTCGGAAACAGTACACAGAAGGCAAAGGACTCAGCTAAGGAAACTCTGGGAAAAATAATGACGCCATGGAGCCTGAACTGCAGATCTTTCCATGCTGGTCTACCTCCTCCTACATCAGGAATACCAACGCCGGCGACGACCACCACGGTGAGTACTGCCGCCTAGTACACAGGGGAGGGGGAGGAAAAAGAGAGTGACAGACACATGCATCATGCAACACCCCCACCCCCAACACCATAGACACAAACAGATGCAACAACATTACATATCCACCCCGTACCTCTCAGGAATAATGCAAGGACAAAAGGAAGTGATTAAAGTGAGTGTAATATGATAAAATACTAGAAATACATCCTAAAAAATCAAAACAGTCTTGACATATGTACAAATGGAGGGACACTGCCCAGTCCATAATGTCCGTGGGCCACAGGGCCATATCACATAGGCCAAGGCCACACTTGACTCCTGCCTCAACACGGAGAGAACACTGCTGGGGCATCAGGTCAAAAATACACAGGCCCCTCAGGGGGAAGCGGAATGGGGGGGCACCTCAGCTGGAAGATGGTATAACACCACTGGTCCTGGAGGCCACAGTCTCTCAAGTGGGTGGTTTGCCCACTGCTTGCTCCTGGAAAGTGCAAGGCCACAGTTTCTCAAGTGGGTGGTTGGCCCACTGCTTGCTCCTGTGGAGTGCAAGGCCCCAGTCTCTCAAGTGGGTGGTTTGCCCACTGTTTGCTCCTGGGGAGTGCAAAGCCACAGTCTATAGTAGATGCTTTCTTCCAGTGGTTCTGGAGGGGGCACGTGCCCAGTGTGCTTCATCCTGGCAAGGAGGGGGTGAGAGGATGCCTTCTTCCACTGGTTCTGGAGGGGGCCTTGTGCCCATTGTGCTTCATCCTAGCAAGGATGTGGTGAGTGGATGCCTTCTTCCACTGGTTCTGGAGGGGGCCTTGTGCCCAGTGTGGTTCATCCTGGCAAGGATGCAGTGAGTGGATGCCTTCTTCCACTGGTTCTGGAGGGGGCATTGTGCCCAGTGTGCTTCATCCTGACAAGGAGGGGGTGAGTGGATGCCTTCTTCCACTGGTTCTGGAGGGGTCCTTGTGCCCAGTGTGCTTCATTCTGGCCAGGAGGGGGTGAGTGGATGCCTTCTTCCACTGGTGCTGGAGGGGGCATTGTGCCCTGTGATGCAGATCTTGGCGAGTGCAAGGTCACAGTCGCTCAACTGGGTGTCTTACCCACAAGGATTACAGTGGGCATAACACTCCATGGAGGCAGAACTACAGTCCATCCCCTGCCGGCGACGGCTGCACTGTGGTGGCAGTGCCAGTGCTGGTGTCAGTGCTGCCAGTGGTGGGGGAGGCTTCTGCCTTTCCCCGGCAGCCACGGACAGCTGCCCACTGGGGCTGCTGCTGATGGTGCAGGTGGTGGTGGCGGTGCAGGTGGCGGTGCTGGTGGTGGTGTTGTTGTCGGTGCTGCCAGTGGTGGGGGGAGGCTCCTGCCCTTTCCTTGCAGTCTCGGACTGCTGCCCACTGGGGCTGCTGCCAGTGGTGCTGGTGGCGGTGCAGGTGGCGGTGCTGGTGGCGGTGCTGCCAGTGGTGGGGGGAGGCTCCAGCCCTTCCCCTGCAGCCTCGGACAGCTGCCCACTGCAGCTGCTGCTACTGCCAGTGGTGCTGGTGGTGATGCAGGTGGCAGTGCAGGTGGCGGTGCTGGTGTGAGTGCTGCCAGTGGTGGGGGGAGGCTCCAGCCCTTCCCCTGAAGCCTCGGACGACTGCCCAATGGGGCTGCTGCTGCTGCCAGTGGTGCTGGTGGCGGTGCAGGTGACGAAGCTGGTGTCAGTGCTGGTGGCGGTGCTGCCAGTGGTGTGGGCAGGCTCCTGCCCTTCCCCTGCAGCCTTGGACGGCTGCCCACTGGGGCTGCTGCTAGTGGTGCTGGTGGTGGTGCAGGTGGGGGAGCTGATGGCGGTGCTGGTGTCGGTGCTGCCAGTGGTGGGGGGAGGCTCCAGCCCTTCCCCTGCAGCCTCGGACAGCTGAAGTGCCATGGTTGGTGCTGGGGTCTCAGATCCGGTCACAGCACCAGGCCTCCTGTCCCTCCTGCCTGCAGGGGCAGGCCCTTTGCCCTTGGAAGCTGGTGGTGCCTCCTTGGCAGCTGGTGGTGCCTCCTCGCCCTTGGCAGCTGGTGCAGGCACACTGCCAGTGCTGATGTGTGTCTCCTTGGAGCCTCTCACACCTGCAGTAGCTGCTGAAACTACAGTGGCTGTGGACTGGGTGGATGAGGTGCTGGCCTGGGTTCTGTCCACCCTGGCCCGAAGTGAAGGATGAGGGGGGAGGGGTAGGGAAGAAGTCAAGAAGTGGAGAGGAAAAGCTTCTTAAGGATACTGGGGCAGGAAGAGGGTGAAGGTTTGGGAGTGGAGGAAGAGGGAGTGGTTGTAGGAGGTGTCTTTCTGCTGTGTTTGGGTGCAGGTGCATGGGCTGGGTGCTGTTGTGAGGTGCTTGGCTGTTAGGTGTCTGAGTGCTTGCGTTTGGGTACTTTGGGAGGAGGGGGCACACATACAGTGGGAGAGGACAGAGGGGACGTCTGCATGGGTGTTGGGGTTGTGACTGCCAGTAAGGGGCGTATACTGATAGACGTGATAGTGATGGAGGCAGTGGGTGTAGATGTAGTGCATGCAGGTGTGAGTATAGACGCTACTGGGAGGGAGGTTGTTGACAAGGAGGAGGGGGACACAGTGGAGACAGTGGATGTTGATGTGTCTGCTTCTGGATGGTGTTTGTGTGAGTGCCTGTGGGATGATGTGTGGTGCTTGTATTGTCCTGAGCCACTCCTGTGTGTTGTCTTGGGTGCATGCTGGTCTGAATGTGTGCTTGGGATAGGTTGAGGCTCAGGGGAATGGGACTGGGTAGAGGAAGTTGGAGGGGGGAGGCTAGAGACAGGGACAATGGCTGCCATCAGGGAGGAGGCCAGAGCCTGGAATGCTCTATGTTGGGCCGTCACGCCAGATTGAATGCCCTCCAGGAATGCATTTGTATGTTGCAAATGCCCTGTCAGCCCCTGTATGGCATTCACAATGGTTGACTGACCAACAGAGATGGATCGCAGGAGATCAATAGTCTCCTCACTCAGGGCAGCAGGGCTAACTGGGGCAGGGCCTGAGGTGTCTGGTCCAAAGGAGATGTCTACCCTCCTGGGTGAGCTGGCACAGGAGAGTCGCTGAGGGGCTGCTGGGAGGATGGTGCTGGTATGGGGGTGGCTGCTGTACCTGTAGTTGGGGTGGCCACAATGGTGTCTGCCACCACCAGGGAGCTTCCATCATAGGAGGTATCACTTTCAGAACTGTCCCCTCCAGTCTCTGCCGTGTGCTCCCCTCGACCTCCGTCCCACTGGTGCCCTCACTGTCGGTGGATTTGGCCTCCTGGGTCCTGTGGGATGCAGCTCCCTCCGTCGCCGGTGCCTCTGCTCCTCTGCCAGATTATGCTAATGCACAGAAGGACAGGGTGACAAAACAAAAAGGGGTGGAAGAGACAGAGGATACACTTGGTCAATGCCAGCAACAACACCACCGTTGGTGTACACGATACACAGGGGACAGCCCTACGCAGTAGGCGATGCACTACCAGTCACAATGCTAGTCACCAGGCCATGGACAGGAATACCTAACACCAGTTGCAGCATACCAGAGACCCACAGATCCCTGCCCAGTTGTGGATGACCACTCGCTTGTTTGGGGGTGGAGTACATCAGCCCCTGCCATCATGGAACCTACCCTGCAATGTCCGTCCTGTCCTAGGGGCACCAACAGGTGCACATCCCCCACCCAGAGACCACCCCTCCATGCGCAAGTAGTATATTGGGATCTGTACTCACACCCTTGTGGCTGCTGTGATGGCCTCAAGCGCCCATCCAGCTCCAGATAGGCCACTGCCAGTATGCAGAACATCAGGGGGGTCAGGGTCGATGGGCACCCCTTCATCATTGGGAGGCCATCCCAAGTAGGGCCTCTGCTGTCTTCCGTGCCCAGCGTCTCAGGTCCTCCCCCCGTTTGCGGCAGTGGGTGCTCCGCCTGCCGTAGACCCCCAGGGTCCGCACGTTTTTGGCGATGGCACGCCATATACCCTTTTTCTGTTGGGCGCTGACCTGCAGAAAAAAAAACATAGAAAAAGGTATCAGTCATACCATCCGGCCTGTTACACTCATGGCCCACCATATCCCTCCCATCCCCTTATACATATACATTGCCAACCATACATGCAGCATGCTGCCCAGGACCCCTCAACCACCCCCCTTACATGAGGCCTTCACACACAGCACTCCATGCATTCATGCCCCATGCATCATGCAAAAAGTGTACTTGCCTGTTGGTCTGGAGGCCCATACAGCAATTGGTACTGGGGTAGGAGCCCATCCACCAGTCTCTCCAACTCCGCAGCAGTGAAGGCAGTGGTCCTTTCCCCAGTGACTCGAGCCATGGTCGCTTCCAGACACAGGTCACAGCAGCACTTGCAGTGTAGGTCCTCTCCTGTTGAAGGTCAGGTAGCAAGTGAGTGAACAGATAGAAAATGGTGGTCACGTCCGCAGCGATGTGTACCGTCACCGCCAGCGTACATCACCATTGGCTACTGTAACCCATAGGGCCCAATGATAGCCAATGAGGAGTTGCATGGCGGTACTCGACCTCCTCCTGCAATGGCGCAAAAGTTAGCGGCATTATTTCATTTCCACCTGTCCTTCCACACAGGACAGTCATCTGCCATTTCAGGGGGGGCAGGCCATGGCACCTAACTGCGTCACAGCAGACATAAGCACATTTTGGGACTAAACATCAACATCCTGTTTCTGTCACAACATGCAATGCATTGTACATTGAGGAAATGTCGGAAACTGACCTGTTGCTCATCATTTTGCCCCCTAGATTACAACCGCTGAGGATGTATAGGAGATAGAGACATCCCACCTGTACAGGCTCCTGGTGGACTTGGCAACAATGGAGGACAGGTACATTATCCTCACCTACAGACTTGATAGGGCCACAATCCAAGAGCTGTGTGCCCAATTGGAGCCAGACCTGATCTCAGCTATCCATCAGCCCACTGGGATCTCCCCTCTTGTGCAAGTGCTATATGTGCTCCATTTCTTTGCAAGTGGCTCCTTCCAAGTGACAGTGGCCTTTGCAGCAGGAATGTCACAGCCAATGTTCTCAAACGTGCTGACCAGAGTGATGTCTGCCCTGATGAAACACATGTGCAGCTACATCGTATTCCCCCAGGTGGAGGATCTGGCCACACTGAAAGCTGACTTCTATGCAATGGGACATATCCCCAACATTGTTGGGGCGATTGATGGTAAACATATTGCCTTTGTCCCCCCTGAGAAATGAACAGGTGTTCAGAAATCAAAAGAGCTTTCACTCGATGAATGTTCAGATAGTGTGCCTGACTGACCAGTACATCTCCCATGTGAATGCAAAGTATCATGGGTCTGTGCATGATGTCTTTATCTTGAGGAAAAGCAGCATCCCATATGTGATGGCTCAACTCCAGAGGCACCGGGTGTGGCTAATAGGTGAGCCCATGGTCCCCACCCAGTGTATGTTGGTCTATGGGTGTGGGGTTGGCCATAATGGTGAGTGTGTGGCTAACAGGTTTCCCTCGATATTTGCAGGTGACTCTGGTTACCCCAACCTCTCATGGCTACTGACCTCAGTAAGGAATCCCAGGACAAGGACAGAGGAACGTTACAATGAGACACATGGGCGAACAAGAAGAATTATAGTGCGAACCTTTGGCCTCCTGAAGGCCAGGTTTCGGTGCCTCCATCTAACAGGTGGTTCCCTGTGCTATTCACCCAAGAAGGTGTGCCAGATCATCGTGGCATGTTGCATGTTGCACGACCTTGTCTTGAGATGCCAGGTGCTTTTCTGCAGGAGGATGAGGCTGGAGATGGTCGTGTGGCAGCAGTGGAGCCTTTGGACAGTGACAAAGAGGAGGCAGAGGATGAGGATGTGGACAACAAAACATCTATCATTCGACAGGACTTCCAGTGACACACAGGTAAGACACTGTAACTTCACCTTCCATTGCAGTTTTATGTTGTATATGTTTACTGGCAGGCTGCGGTTCCCACTACTATGGCCCCTTACTGTACCCTTTGACATGTCTATTCACAGATATCTGTGCCCTCCTCTGGCTCCTGGTGTATTGACTGCAGGACAATACTAGTCATACCTATGTTTACATTACTGTACAGTCTAATTGCAATCTCTACAGATTGTTAAAGGAATACATATGTAAATCATTTGAAATATTATATACTTGTAGTTTTTCAAAGGGTGTTTATTTAATTGCTGAGAAGTAAATGGGGATGTGCGATGGGCTTAGGTGATAGTGGAGGAGAGTTCAGGATAGAGTCCATTTTCTTTGTATCACAGGTGCATTTTCCAAGGGGGCATAGGAAGGGGAGCAATGGCAGTTCAAGGTGTGGAGAAGTGTGGCACAATGGTTAGAGCGGCAGACCCTGAAGCAGAGATCTGGCTCAAGACCAGGGTTCAAGTCCCGCTTCGGCAGGTCTTGGGCTCAATTCCCTTGGACCAGATAATTCTCAACTCAGTGCCTAATCTAATTAATGAGTCCAACTCTGGGCAATGGCTTGCTTAATCGCCACAATGGCCCCAACAGTGCTTGGATGCCTGGCTTCACCTTGGGGGTGCCCAGGAGTGGGCACCTCACCGGGAAAAGCCAGGAGGGGTTCCATAGCGGTATGAGTACAGCGCCTTGAGACCCTAACGGGTGAGTAGTGCGCTATACAAGTGCAAATCAGGAGAGTCTTATTTCCTGGCGGGGTTCTTGGCAATGTTCTCTGTCTGGATCGCAGGGAGCATTTTCGGGGTTGTTCTCCTTCTGCAGGGGGTGAGGTGCTGGTGGCCTGTTGTTCCTATGGCGGGGCCTCCTGTCCACTAGCGTCAGCGGAGGTGGAGGGCTGTTAATCGGTGTGGCTAGTGTCAGGGGCCCATTGGTGTGCCACTGCCTCCCTCATGGTGTTGGCCATGTCTGCCAGCACCCCTACAATGGTGACCAGGGTGGTGTTTTTGGACCTCAAGTCCTCCCTGCTCCCCAGGTACTGTCCCTCCTGCGGCCGCTGGGTCTCCTGCAACTTGGTCAGTATCTGGCCCATCGTCTCCTGGGAATGGTGGTATGCTCCCAGGATGTTGGATCGTGCCTCGTGGAGAGTTGGTTCCCTGGGCCTGTCCTCCCCCTGTCGCACAGCAGTCCTCCCAGCTTCCATGTGTCTTGTGCCTCTGTCCCCTGAACTGTGTGCCCACTTCCACTGGCCCCAGGTCCCTGATCGTCCTGTGTTTGTGGGGTGGCCTGGGGACCCTGTAGTGGTGGACACACTGCTGATTGATGTGTCCTGGGGATAGAGGTATGGCCCGCTGAGTGGGTGCTGTGGTGGTGTTTCCTGAGGGGGGAGGCTCTGTGGTGGTATGGGACTGTGGCTGAGTAACCAACTGTCTGGAGGTCCCTGATGGGCCAGATTGGTCATCCAGATCCAGGCGAGCAGAGCTGCTGTCATCACTGTGGACCTCTTCTGGAGGGGACTGGTTGTTGCTGGCACCTCCTCTCCGGTGATGTTGGGTGTGGGACCTGTGGGAATGGAAATGCAGTGTTAATGTTTCTGCGTGTGACATCTTGTGCATCGGTGGGTTTCCCTGTATGGTTGTGAGTGCCCTGTCAGTTTTGCCTTGTGTGAGTAGTTATATTGTGGGCTAGGTGACTCTCTCTAGTGTGCATGCTCTGGTGGTAGGTGTCCATGCAGGGCTGTGAGTGATGTCCATGCATTGGTGGTGCATGCAGTGCTGGGTACTGGGATGGATGGGTTGTGATAGTGGGGTGTATGTGAGGTGGTGGGTTGATGGGGTGAGGGTAGGGTGGAGTTATGTGATGGCACGCAGGTGGGGGGGGTGAAAGTAGTAAAAAGCTGACTTACCAGAGTCCAGTCCTTCTGCTACTCCTACCAGGCCCTCAGGATGCAGTATTGCCAATACTTGCTCCTCCCATGTTGTTAGTTGTGGGGGAGTAAATGGGGGTCCACCACCAGTCTTCTGTACAGCTATCTGGTGTCTTGCAAACATGGAATGCACCTTCCCCCGTAGGTCGTTCCACCTCTACCTGATGTCATCCCTTGTTCTGGGGTGTTGTCCCACAGCGTTTACCATGTCCACGACTCTCCGCCATAGCTCCATCTTCCTTGCAATGGACGCCTGCTGCACCTGTGATCTGAATAGCTGTGGTTCTACCCGGATGATTTCCTCCACCATGACCCTTAGCTCCACCTCTGAGAACCTGTGTGTCTTTGTGGTGCCATGGGTATAGTGTGAGTGGTGTGTGTGAGGGAATGTGGGGAGATGTGTTGGGGTGTGTGCTGTGAGGTACGTGGATGGTGTATGGGTGATGGTGTTCAGTGGCTCTGGTTCTGTGGGTTCTCTTGCTGTATCTCTTTCCAGTGTTTTATAGTGGTGTGCGTGTGGTGTGTGTATGAGTGTCAAGTATGTGTAGTTTGAATTGTCCGATGTGGTGTAGGTTTGTTTGAGTGTGTGTATTTTGAGTATGTACCGCTAATGGTTTACCGTGGTTGAATGTCCACCGCAGTGATTTGTGGGTCATAATGCTGTGGGCGTAGTTCTATTGGCGTAACGGTGTGGATTTTCGTACCTCTATTTTATCACTGACCTTTGGGCTGGCGGACTTGTGTTTGTGTCTGTATAGTGACGGATTGCTATGTGTGTGTCATAATATGGGTAGCGGCATACCGCCGCTGGTCGCGGTATGTTGGCGGAAGTCGGCATGGCGGTAAGCAGGATGTACCGCCTGTAGGAGGCTGGCCTGGCTTGTAGTGGGTACCAAGGGGTACTTACACTCTGTACCAGGTCCAGTTATCCCTTATTAGTGTAGAACAGGTGTTTCTAGCAGCTTAGGCTGATAGAAGGTAGCTATAGCAGAGCAGCTTAGGCTGAACTATGAGACATGCAAAGCTCCTACTATACCATTGGTGTCATATGCACAATATCATAAGAAAACACAATACACAGATATACTAAAAATAAAGGTACTTTATTTTTATGACAATATGCCAAAAGTATCTCAGTGAGTACCCTCAGTATGAAGATGCCAAATATACACAAGATATATGTACACAATACCAAAATTATGCAGTAATAGCAAAAGGAAGTAATGCAAGCAGTGTAAAGTTACAATAGATTGCAATAGGAGCACATAGGTATAGGGGCAACACAAACCATATGCTCCAGAAGTGGAATGCGAACCACGTATGGACCCCAAACCTATGTGAGCTTGTAGAGGGGCACTGGGACTGTAAGAAAACAGTGAGGGTTAGAAAAATAGCCCACCCCAAGACCCTGTAAGGTAGGTGTAAAGTGCACCTACAACCCCCGGAGAGCACAGAAGTCATGATAGGGGGATTCTGCAAGGAAAACCAGCACCAGCAATGCAACAACAGTGGATTTCCGGGCCTGAGTACCTGTAAGACAAGGGGACCAGGTCCAAGAGTCGCGACAGTGTCGAGAGTGAACAGAAGCCCAGGAAATGCCAGCTGGGGGTGCAAGGAAGCTGCCACTGGGTGGAAGAAGCTTGGTGTTTTTGCAAGAACAAAGAGGACTAGGAACTTCCCCTTTGGAGGATGGATGTCCCACATTGTGAAGAAGCTTGCAGAAGTGTTCCCATGCAGAAAGAGCACAAACAAGCCTTGCTAGCTGCAAGGGTCGCGGTTAGGGTTTTTGGATGCTGCTGAGGCCCAGGAGGGACCAGGATGTCGCCACTTGGATGAGGAGACAGAGGGGGCACCCAGCAAGTCAGGGAGCCCTCACAGAAGCAGACAGCACCCGCAGAAGTACAAGAACAGGCACTTAGAAGAGGAATGAACTGAAGTCCACGCGAAGTCACAAAAGGGAGTCCCACGACGCCGGAGGACAAAGGAAATCCTGGAAGAGTGCACAGGAGCCAGAGCAGCTGCAAATCACGTGGTACCCAGCAATGCAGTCTTGCGTGGGGAGGCAAGGACTTACCTCCACCAAACTTGGACTGAAAAGTCACTGGACTGGGGGAGTCACTTGGACAGAGTTGCTGAGTTCCAGGGGCCACGCTCGTCGTGCTGAGAGGAGACCCAGAGGACCGGTGATGCAGTCTTTTTTTCCTGCGTTTGCAGGGGGAAGATTCCGTCGACCCACGGGAGATTTCTTCAGAGCTCCTGGTGCAAGAAGGAGGCAGGCTACCCCCAGAATGCACCACCAGGAAACAGGCGAGAAAGCCGTCAGGATGAAGCGATACAAGGTTGCAATAGTCGTCTTTGCTACTTTGTTGCAGTTTTGCAGGTGTCCTGAGCAATCAGCGGTTGATCCTTTGGCAGAAGGTGAAGAGGGAGATGCAGAGGAACTCTAGTGAGCTCTTGCATTCGGTATCTGAAGAATTCCCCAAAGCAGAGACCCTAAATAGCCAGAAAAGGAGGTTTGGCTACCTAGGAAGGAGGATAGGCTAGTAAGAAAGGTAAGAGCCTATCAGAAGGAGTCTCTGACGTCACCTGCTGGCCCTGGCCACTCAGAGCAGTCCAGTGTGCCAGCACACCTCTGAATCCAAGATGGCAGAGGTCTGGGGCACGCTGGAGGAGCTCTGGGCACCTCCCCTGGGAGGTGCAGGTCAGGGGAGTGGTCACTCCCCTTTCCTTTGTCCAGTTTCGAGCCAGAGCAGGGCTGGGGGATCCCTGAACCGGTGTAGATTGGCTTATGCAGAGATGGGCACCATCTGTGCCCATCAAAGCATTTCCAGAGGCTGGGGGAGGCTACTCCTCCCCAGCCCTGACACCTATTTCCAAAGGGAGAGGGTGTAACACCCTCTCTCTGAGGACGTCCTTTGTTCTGCCTTCCTGGGCCAGGCCTGGCTGAACCCAGGAGGGCAGAAACCTGTCTGAGGGGTTGGCAGCAGCAGCAGCAGCAGTGAAACCCTCGGAAAGGCAGTTTGGCAGTGCCCGGGTTCTGTGCTAGAGACCTGGGGGATCATGGAATTGTCTCCCCAATGCCAAAATGGCATTGGGGTGACAATTCCATGATCTTAGACACGTTACATGGCCCCGTTCCGAGTTACCATTGTGACGCTATACATAGGTAGTGACCTATGTATAGTGCACGAGTGTAATGGTGTCCCCGCACTCACAAAGTCTGTGGAATTTGCCCTGAACGATGTGGGGGCACCTTGGCTAGTGCCAGGGTGCCCACACACTAAGTAACTTTTCACCCAACCTTCACCAGGTGAAGGTTAGACATATAGGTGACTTATAAGTTACTTAAATGCAGTGGTAAATGGCTGTGAAATAGCGTGGACGTTATTTCACTCAGGCTGCACTGGAAGGCCTGTTTAAGAATTGTCAGATCTCCCTATGGGTGGCAAAAGAAATGCTGCAGCCCCTAGGGATCTCCTGGAACCCCAATACCCTGGGTACCTCAGTACCATATACTAGGGAATTATATGGGTGTACCAGTATGCCAATGTGAATTGGTGAAATTGGTCACTAGCCTGTTAATGACAATTTGGAAAGCAGAGAGAGCATAACCACTGAGGTTCTGGTTAGCAGAGCCTCAGTGAGACAGTTAGTCATCACACAGGGAACACATACAAGGCACACTTATGAACACTGGTGCCCTGGATGGCAGGGTCCCAGTGACACATACACTAAAACAACATATATACAGTGAAATATGGGGGGTAACATGCCAGGCAAGATGGTACTTTCCTACAACGCCAATATCATAATGAGGGCCTTAATCCTTTAGAAAACAATGAGAATGCTGTTAGCATGCAAAAGTACGTGGGTAGTGTCAAAATAACACTGCATGGGAGAGTGTACGTCGGAAAAGTCCAGCGATGTGTCGATTTCTCACTCGCAAGCAAGAACATGTGTCGTTCTTCCTCCGGTTGGGTCGGTGTGCTTTGTTTCTTCTCTCCTGCAGGACAGCGATGTGTAGATCCTGACGGGCACCTCGGATCCAGGCAGGCTTTGCGTTTTTTTTCCACGCCCAGCGATGTTGCCTTGAAAATCCAGTTGCACGGTATCCCAAAACCGTGCTGCATGTGGCTTGTGTCGTTATCAGCTTCCCTTAGAGGGTGTTGTGTGTCGTTTCTCCAGCTGTGTTGCGTCGATCTTCCTGCCACAATGCAGGTGGAGTATTGATTTCAGCCGCAAAGCCAGCGGTGCTTCGTTTATCAGCCATGTCACGGAAGGTGCGTCAAAAATGTCCCCGCAAGGCAGTCTTTGCATGGATTTTCACTCTTCCTTTGCCAGCTTCACCTTTCAAGGGCCCAGGAACTGGATAGGGCACTACTTGGCAGGGCAAGAGTCTCAGCTGAGAGTCCAGGTGCTGGCAAGGGAAGTCTCTGATGGCCCTGAGTTTTCAACAACAAGAGGCATTCTCAGTTGAAGACTGTGGAGATTCTTCTCAAGCAGGAATGCACAACAAAGTCCAGTCTTTGTTCCATTTCACAGGCAGAAGCAGCAACTACAGGATAGCCCAACAATGCACAGTCACAGGCAGGGGCAGCACTTCTCCTCAGCTTTTCAGCTCTTCTCCTTGCCAGAGGTTCCTCTTAATTCCAGAAGTGATGTAATTTTCAGTGGTTTTGGGCTCTCTTCTCATACCCCTTTCTGCCTTTGAAGTAGGTCTACTTCAGAGAGAAGTCTCAGTTGTTTACAAGATCCTGCCTTGCCCAGGCCAGGCCTCAGACACACACCAGGAGGTTGGAGACTGTAATGTGTGAGGGCAGGCACAGAACATTCAGGTGTGTGTGACCACTCCTCCGCTCCCTCCTAGCACAAATGGCTCATCAGGATATGCAGGCTACACCCCAGCTACCTTTGTGTCACAGTCTAGAGAGAGGTGTCAACATCTCAACTGTCAAACTGGCCCAAACAGGGAATCCACAAACAAGCAGAGTCACAGAATGGTGTGTTCAGAGACCCCAAACTCCACATGTCTTTCTTCTCCCAAAGGGAATCTACGGTTAAATAATATTTAAAGACAGACCCTATGTTAACCAATGAAAGAGACAGGCCTTGCAACAGTGAAAAACGAATTAGGCAGTATTTCACTGTTTGGACATGTACAACACATAAGTACATGTCCCAGCTTTTACCTACACTGCACCCTGCCCGTAGAGCTACCTAGGGCTTACCTTAGGATTGGCTTACATGTAAGAAAAGGGAAGGTTTAGGCTTGGCAAGTGGGTACCATTGCCATTTCGAACTGGCAGTTTAAAACTGCAAACACAGACCCTGCAGTGGCAGGTCTGAGCCATGTTTACAGGGCTACTAATGTGGGAGGCACAACCAGTGCTGCAGGGCCACTGGTAGCATTTGATTTACAGGCTCTGGGCACCTCTAGTGCACTGTACTAGGGGCTTACTAGTAAATCAAATATGCCAATCATGGAAAGTCAATTACACATACATTTTACATAGGAGCACTTGCACTTTAGCACTGGATAGCAGTGGTAAAATGCCCAGAGTAACAAAAACAGCAAATCAGAGTCGAGCACACATCAACAACCTGTGAAACAGAGGCAAAAAGTAAGGGGAGACCATGCCAAGAATGTCAAGTCCAACACACTGTGTCAAAGTCTGATGAGGAAAAGTCAGTGTCCGTCCCCCAAAATGAGCTCTGGTGGGCTTTACCTGCAACCACCAGCTCAATTTAACCACTTTACAAGCACATTTAGACGATTCAGTTTGCAGTGTGTGCAGTGTAAATATATAACCTAGCAAGGTATCACTAACACCACACAATAATAGTGCTCAAAATAATAATAATAATAATTGTAATAATAATAATAACCGTATTATTCATACTGCAAATACTACTAGCAATAATATTACTATGTAATGTGGCTATAAGCAGCGCTGCATGCTGTACTGCTGCTGTTTCTAAGAGCTGTACATATCATCATAACAACACAAGCATGCAACTGTAAATTTAATGTTGCAATTAGGAACATTCAACATTACGAACATTCAAAACGCAGATATGCTAAGAAGCGGCCAGGACTGTTTACTGTAAACAAATGATTAAGTGCCTCTTGCTCTGCAGCTATAGGTTTAGCATGGTCATCGTTTCCTTTATTATCCGCTTCGCTTCGTTTTGTGGATTCGGCTTGTTTTGGGCTCGCCTCGGTTAACGTGTGTGCTTCTTTCCATAGATAGTCTTGGCAGGTCGGAGAAATATCGCTGAGCTTGAGTGCCTGTCTGCCTACCGCTCCCGAGGGTCCGTTGCTGCTCGTGTTTTGGTCTCTGCTGCATCCTTAGTACATCATCGCGCCCTGGCCGTGCCCCTCCCCTGCCATTGTACCCTGGATTCGTTGCTCAGTCCTCGGCGCATCATTGCAAAGGACCATTTGCCTTAGCCGCTGCTCATCATCCGTCCATCGGGACTTCTGTCTCTGCTTCTTCGGTGCTGTGTACCTTTCCACTCGGGTCCAGGCTTTGACTCCAGCTGTACATCATGGGAAGAGTCAGTGGCATCATGAGATGCATCAAGTACTTGCTCTGCACCTTCAACTTCATCTTCTGGGTAAGTTAGTGCACGGTGCCTCTAATGCCTTGTTCCAAAATGTCAGCACCAAGAGATGCCAGTTCCTCGTTGTAACTTACCAGGAGGTAGATGGTATATGACTCAAACTCTTTTCGAATAAAGGTGCGAGCAATGTTTATCCCACATGCACTGTTTGAATTGGAAACGTACTCCAGAAACCCATCAGTTGGAGTTCAGGGTGTGGCCGAAATGGGGTGAAGTCACGAGCGGCAGAGTCAACTTATACATTTACATTTTAAGAACTCAGAATATCAGTAAATCATTTGTGGCTTATTTAACCCAGAGGCTGCATTTTATATGTCCAGTTTTAAGGCACCTGTTGCAGAGATGTTTGTATGTCCAGCCATTAATAATGAATAGATAACTCTTCTCGTTAATGAACTTGCAGGTGATGGAGAGGTCAGTGTTTTGTCTATTCTGAGTTTTGTAGAGTAGTGTAGCAGGTTAATGTGCCTACTGCAAAGCACATCCTGTAGCATGCAGATCACCGATTTTTTTATGCAGCTGTATAGGTGTGATACTTCATTTTTTACACATTCCATTGTGTTACCTGCATCCATAAACTGCAATCCTTCTAATCAAGCACAGTGAGCTATGGACCGGCATCAAGGCGTTGCATGCAATGCATAATAAAAGTTATGGGTTAAGACCCTATTGTTTTTTTTTTGTTCTCATCCTGTCATTATTCTAGGTTGCTGAAAAGGGTTGCATTGGGTAATAATAAAGTCATGTTAGTACATAGAACCCCAGCCACTGTTTTACATTTTAAATCTTAACTTTATCATTCTCCTGATCTTACACTCTTTACATATAATGCCGACCAGTACAGACGATATGCGTCTCTTGCACCTTGTAACCCTCATCGTATCCTGTAACATATCCTTTACATTGATTTACACACCTGTATTCTATATTGTCTCCCTGTAATGTGTGTGATTCATATCAAATACACAGAAACTAATTTGGGATGCGAAGTGAAGCGGTATAGGAAAATCTAAAAAAAATCGTTAGTGCTATTTAAACCGTTATTTGAGTAATTTAAGTAATATAAAGGCGGATACCTGTGACATTCTTACAGTGCATGCATATTTTTATGTACATGGCCTGAACACGGCTCAAGGTTCTCCCAGCCTTGATGATGTTTAAACAAAAAAGGACTGATGGCCCTTATGTAGGGATTTGTTTAGAGCCCAGCTGGAAGTGGAAAGTGAAAATAACAAAATTCCCTCAGTTTGCAAGCATTGAAATTGGCAAATGCAGTACATTTCACTGGGGACAGACTGGATCCGACTCAGTAGTAGCTGCTGTATTCAGGACACGACAGCATTCCCTAATTTTCTTTCCCACCCATGTTCCCCTACAGCAGCCTACAAGACTGCTTCATACCCCTTTTCTCGGGGGCAGGAAACGTCTCGTATGTACTCTCCTAATAAGCTAAAAGCATGGTGTAGCCCTAGTCTTCCAGGAGCAACCTCTCCCATCCACATAACACCTGTTATGTGCTATCTTACCTCTTCAAGCACCTGAGTGCCTGCCTATATCACCTGCACTGGCAGTACCCGCTAGGGACATAAAGCGTCTCCTTCGTCATTCCAACTTTTCTGGAGCAGCGAGGATTCCTTCTGTCGTTTACAGTAACTAGCTTCATGGAATATGCCATACGCTGCATTCGCAGCGCCCCACCGCAATGAATGAGTGCAGAGTAGTCAGAGGCCTTTCTGGAACCCAGGTGGCCTATCTCCTCCTTATCCTCTTCTTCTTCCGTACAACCACCGGCCAGGACTGAATACACCAGAAAAATACCAGCAGTATTTAGCACTATACAGGAACATTGACTTGGAATGGCATATTTTTTTATGAAACTTTAATTTATTCCAGACAGTTGGTACTGTACTGATTTAAAATATTTTTTTTGTTCCTGGTGTGGGTGGACAGATTTCTCCCAACTCACCGGTAATACTGAATGCCTGTTTAGTAACACTTGCCCCTGCGGGCAATGTAGTGGATGAAGCAGGGCCACCCACTTCATGGGCCAGATTTGGCAGTACAAGCCTAGGACAGGTCATAACCCAGTCATTAAAATTGAAGGTTTCTTGTCGGAGCAGTGGAAAGCTGCTGGTGAGCACTAATTAATCCCAGCTAGGTTTACACTTTACATATTCAGTAGTGCCATTGTTCGTGGTAGTTACAAAAGTCGCTTATTTGCAGTGACGTCTGAAAGTCTAAAATGTTGTGTCAAGACACTGCCTTGAGCACTGTTTGCAAGTCTGAGGATGCTCCGTTAAGAAGCTGCACCAGATGAAGTGAATTCAATCGTGATACCTAATGCACTGCAAATAAGGGCTCTGTCTGCAGCAATATTTTGGTTTGCTAAGATCCTGTCTACATTTGACGTATTGGGTACAAATATGCGCCATGGTGAGAGAGAGTTTGGCAGATAAGGAAACTGGACCACATAGCTAAGGTGAGTTGGCCAACATCACACAATTTGTTCAAGGGGCCTTAAGTATTAGAGCATTTTACCTGTTTTCTCTCTTTGGGGAAATGCATTTATACAAAAGGGTCTAAGGCTAAAATTTAAGTTGCAACTTACACTGATTGGTGGCCATCCAGTTGATCCATTGGTAGGGGTAGAGGGGCTGGGAAAAGGGAGGGTTGCAGAAAGTGTTTTTCCTATGCATTTTCCCATTCAATTTTTGAGAAGTAATGCAGAACAAGCATTTGCAATACAATGGGTCTCGCGTTTGCTCGAGTGTTGGACCTGGCCCTTTTTGCAGGGTCACCCCCAAACTTTTTGCCTCTTGCGTCCTATTTTTCCTGACCTGTTTTTTTTTTTTTTTACTTTAGGACTCTGGACACTTTACCACTGCTAACCAGTGCTAAAGTGCATATGCTCTCTGTCTAAATTGTGTTGGTGATTGGTTTATCAATAATTGGCATATTTGAATTACTAGTAAGTCCCTAGTAAAGTGCACTAGAGATGCCCAGGGTACGTAAATCAAATGCTATTAGTGGGCCTGCAGCACTGATTGTGCCACCTGCATGAGTAGCCCTGTAAACATGTCTCAGACCTGCCAGTGCAGTGTCTGTGTGTGCAGTTTTGCACTGCCAAATCGACCTGGCAAGTTTACCCACTTGCCAGGTACAAACTGTCCTTTTTACTACATGTAAGCCAAGCCAAAGTTGGCCCTAGGTAGCCCCATGAGCACGGTGTAGTTTATTTAAAAGGTAGGACATGTACTGTTGTGTTTTACATGTTCTGACAGAGAAATACTGCCAAATTCGTTTTTCAGTATTGCAAGGCTTATCTCTCCTATAGGTTAACATGGGGATTGCCTTTAAATCTCTTTTAAGTGCAGTTTTCGATTGGCAGCAGATAGAGATATGAAGGTTGGGGTCTCTGAACATACAATTTAAAATACATCTTCTGGTAAAGTTGGTTTTTAGATTGTCTGTTTGAAAATACCACTTTTGGAAAGTGAACATTTTCTTGCTTAACCATTCGGTGCCTCTGCCTGGCAGCTGAATACATGCCTGGGTCAGACTGACAGTTGGGCAGTTTGTGAATTCACTGTAGGCAGCGACACAAAGTGAGCTGAGGTGGGTCCTGCATATCCTGATGAGTCTTCCTGGGCTGGAGTGAGAGGGAAGAGCTGTCACCTGCACTTGAAAGGGCTGTGCCTACCCTCACACAATACAGTTTCAACCCCCTTCTGTGTGTTTGGAGAAGGGCAAGGAAGAGGCAGGGTCTTGTGCACTACAAAGATTTTCCTTTGAAGTTTGCCTGCTTCAAAGGCAGAAATGAGTATAAGCAGTGGACTCAAAACCCCAGAATTTTAGATTACGTCTGGATCCTCTGCCAAGGAGAAGAGCTTGATGCTTGAGGAGGACCTGCCACTCTGCCTGTTGCTTTGCTGTGCCAGCCTGCTGCTGCTACTTCTACCTGAAGAGGGAAAGGACTGGACTTTGCTTTCTGAAATCCTGCTTGTGAAGTTTCTCCAAGGGCTTGGACTAAGCTTGCCCCCTGTTCTGAAGTCTCAGGGACATCAAAGACTTCATCTACCAGTGCCTGGCCCTTCTGCTGAGAATCCTGATTTGCCAAGTGGTGCCACATGCAGTACCTGGGCCCTTAAAAATGGAAACTGGTAACCTGCGAGGTGAAAATCCATGCACTGCTGTCTGCGTGTCAGAAAAATGGATGCAGCGCCTGTTCTCCAGCTGAAAATTCGACACAGTGCCTTTCTCGTGGCTGGAGGATCGATGCAGCACATGTTCTCAATATGGTCACTTCGCACAGCGTGTCGGAATTTTCCACATATTGACCATGGGCGTCAACATCTTCCACATCAACACTGAGACCTGAGGCTGCTTGTCCAGACATCGACGCATCCCTTCACTACAAGGAGAGAATCAGCACACAACCTCACTTGCGAGTAAGGAATCAACACATCGCTTGCTTTTCTGTTGCACGTTCGCCCATGCGGCCTTATTTTTGACACATACCAGGTACTTTGTGCTAAAACAACACATGTATTGATTTTTATGGATTAAGACTCTTTACTTTAAAAATTCATATCTTTCCTTGCGTATGTTGAATTTTTGGTCATGTTTGAGTTACATAAATATTGGTTATTTCTCTAAACTGGTGTGAAGTCCTTTTGTGGTGTTTTCACTGTGTTACTCTGTGTATTTGTACAAATATTTTAAACATTGCCTCTGAGATAAGCCTGACTGCTTCTACCAAGCGGGTGAGCAGAAGTTATTTGAGCTGTGTATCTCCCTTGCCCTGACTAAAGTGATGGTCCCTACTTGGACAGGGTGTAAACTGACTGCCAACTAGAGACCCCACTTCTAACATCGAGGTAGAGCTATTAGCGTTATAAATTCCTAACTGGACTTTTCTTTCCATATAAATTGAAAATGAAATGGTAACAAAACTGCCTCACAGAGCGACAAAAGTGAGGCATTTATCAATGATAACAAAGGATATTGTAAAGGCAAGCCTGCGAATGAGTGATAGTGATGGGCGTGCGGTGGGCGTGGTTAAAAGCCCACAGGTAGATTACAACACGTCAGAGTGCTTGCACACTCGACCTAAAAAACGGCTGAACAGAATTATAACAAATCTGGCAGAAAGCTAGATCTTTACTCAGAAAGGGTGTTTTTTGTAATTTGGTGTGAATGCATTCAGTTATTTTAGAGAAATTAAGCTTTAAAAAATAGTGAAATCTGGATAGTAGTCCTGCAGGAGTATCGCAGTACCACAAATTTAAAAACAGAGCATTCTCATTGGTATGGATGGCTTTTTTTCCCGCCTAACCTTTCGGTCCTGTGGGGCTGGTACTCACCCTGCGGCACCAAGGAATCTGATTGGGAGCTGCAATTAAAACCGTTATGTTGCGGATGCCATTTTAGGACACAGGGACTTGATTTCTGTGTCGGGCTTTGAAAAGGAAAAACATACAAGGGGGCACAGTAGGGGGAATCCTGATCCCATTGTCCCTTTAGGAGTTCTTTGGGCCAAAAAAAAAAAAAAAAACATGTTTTGGGTCCCATGAGCCTCTTGCATGGTCCCAAGGGAGTACCTCAGGATGTCATGGAACCGTCGTACAAGCGGTAAGAAGTGAAGATTGCAAGTCTTGTGGTGTGTTGGAGTCCCACTTCTGTGGCCCTACCATGAGAGTGTCATAGTACCACACATAAAAAAAAACACAAAAATGAAAAATGTAGGGTGTTGCTTAGTGAGGGGTTGGCTGGCCATGGAGAGCTGGCCTGCAGTTGGGGTTTGACAGCTTGTAATCGTTTCGGTGCAGAGTCTTCACAGGCCAGGCCCTGTGGCCAGTACCCTGCTTCACACAGAAGTGTTCTCTGGTGGTTGGCGGCCTGCAATGGGGGTGTTGGGTGCAGGCCAGGCCTTGTCACCAATCTCTGTGCTGTACAAAGCCAAAGGTGTGTGAAGTGATGTGTTTGCTAACTGTTGGTGGTTGCGCTTAGGGCCTAGCCCGAGAACAGGTCCTGCATTCAACCCTCTGTTGTGCAGAATCAAAAGCCATGCTCAGTGAGGGAATTTGGTGTATATAATAAAAAAAAATCTGAATTCATTTAAAAACAAAAGATTAAAGTGACATTTTAGTTAGATGTGCTAATAATATTTATAGGTAGGTTCGCTATTAAGATTTTAGCTTACATTAAAAAAAAAAAACGAACAATTCTCTGAAGAAACCAAACGGTCGAGTGAAATTGTAGTCCTGTAGTATTATAAAGACTAACATTTAGAAAACAAAAAAACACTGAAATTTACCAGGTATACTAAATTAACTGTAACTTGTGCCCCCGACATGCACTGCTTATGATCTCACACATTACATCACTCATGACCTGTCAAATGACATCAATGATGACATCACTGATGACATTTCAAATTGCGTCACTGATCACATCACTGATTTTCCATGAGGGTTTTGAACACGTCTAAAGCTTGAACTGCTTAACGGAATTACACCAAATTTGACAGAAAGATAGATCTTGGTCCAGAAAGAATGCTTTTTGAAATTTAAATTTGGTGTAAATTCATTCAGTAGGTTTGGAGTTAATAAAGAAAAATTATTTATGTATATCTAGATGTCTGTATATCTAGAGATGCGAAGGGTCTGTGAAGCAGACAGATCTCAAAATAAAATCTGATTGACTGCCACCACTTCAACAAGGAAGTGGAAGTGGCAGCAGCCATCTTGGGACTTGGACTCAGCTGAGTCCCAAGAAAAAATCTAAAAATGACAAGGGGCAGGGTAGGAATTCTCTGACCACCAAGGCCTGGTGGCCCAAAACATTTTTTTTGTAAATTTTTCCTGCGAATTTGCGGAGGAGCCGCAGAAAAATAATAAAAAAAATAAGGACGTTTTTTCATTCTTGTTTTTATTATCCCACCTGGTGGGCCAGGGCCTGAGGGGAATTATTTATATTGTAATTGGGGAGGTGGGCACAGGTACCCCCTTTGCTGGGCTGCTTTCTGCCTCGGGCACCCCATCCCTAGGGTCCAGCCATCAAAATCAAAGGGAGGGGCATGCAGCCCCCCTCCCAGGCCGATTTTGGCCCCTTGGATCCCATCCGCCAGGGCCAAGCCTTAGTAATGGTGGAGCAGAGCACACAGCCCCCCTCCTGGGCCAGATCTGGCCCTGGAGACCACCACCACTGTGGCTCAGCCACAAGTGAGGAAGAGGGCAGTCGTGGCCCCGCTCCATGGGCCAATTTCAGCCCCAGGGGCACCAGGCCTTGCAAAAAAGGGGAGGGGTACCTATGCGTCCCCCCAGGGCCATGTTTGTCCCCAGGGACCCCATCTCCCAGGGCCAGCCATGCAGAGAAATAGGAGGGAGCCATGCGGCCTCCTCTTGGAGTCATTAATTGCCATGGAGAATCCACCCACCCAGGGCTGACTCCAGCTATGTCTCGGAGAGCCCACCCCCGGGACATAGCAGTTTACCTGATCGCACTGGTGTGGTCAGAGAAACCGGCATTTACTTTCGTTTGGCAGAAGCAATTTTAAGGCTTCTGCCAAGTGAAAATAAACACTGAGTCCTCTCCCAGTTTGGCTGGAGCATGAAAAACCTGCCCGCCCTCTGGGAGTGAACTTTTCATCTGTTTCCCTGGCCACACTTAAATGGCCAGGGAAACAGATGAAAATATTGCTCCTTCCCGCAGGGAGCAGCATTTTTAGCTTCTCTATGTCGATGCTATGTCTACAACACTCTGCTACACTGTATGCTACTCCATTCTACTCCACTCCACTCTACCACGCTCTCTTCCACTATACAACACTCCACTTAGCGAGACTTAGCTCTATGACACTGTATTCTACTCTACTCCACTCTATGCCACTCCACTCTACAATACTCTACTCCACTCTATGAAGCTCTGCAACACTCTACTTAACAGCACTCTACTCTATGAGACTACACTCTACAACTTCTACTGCACTCTAAATCGAATCAGTTATCAATTAAGTAGTCTATTATTAACTTACCATCTACTATGAATCTGCCATAAGGCACAAGTTTCACTTACCTTGCACTTACTATTGATATTTATCGCTGAATTAATTACAATTTGCATTTCTGATACTTGAAACAAATATATGAATAATATTGGTAGTAGCTCTTTGTCTTTTGAGCTATTATTTTTGTTTTTTAGGATTTTTTCAAGGATTTTTTTCCAAAGGTCAAGCTGACCAAACAACAAAAAAAGTCTTAAGAGGAAACAGGATGACAAAAAAAACAAAAACCTAAGGCTATGGGGAGGGCAGTGGTGAGCATTGACAAGCTCACGATGTATGGTCCTATCTCACTCTCCCTCAACTATGACAGTGTGGCAGGAGAGACCGTATGTCACAGTAATGCTATTCTGCTCTATAATTTCTCTTTTCTGCCTCAATGGATATATTGGCACTGCAATACCAGTTGCTGGTACTGATGCAGGGACAGATGCACCAGGTTGTGGTGGAGGTCCTAGAGGAGTAGAAGTAGAAGGTGGTTCTGGAGGGACAGATGCTGCGAGTGGTGGAGGAGGTGAAGGTGTTGCAGTAGCTGAAGAAGTGACCACTGACAATCTTCCTGCTTCGGCCTCTTCTGTCTCCTTCTGATGCCTTATTTCCATACACGCTAATGAATTGCCTGCAGTTGTTTTCTCTTCCACGTAGAATCGAATGACTACTGTTTCATATTCCCACAGGAAATTACTTTGCTGCAGGTTACCAGTTTTGAGTTTCCCTTATTTCTCCAGGTTGTAATGAGAAAACATCCAGCACTTTGATTCCTTACGTTTTGTCATCTGCTTCACCTCTTGTTCCTCCTGTTCCAACAGCACAAGATCTTCTTCAGAAAAGATATTCACTCATCCCAACAGGACAACTGTCCCCTTGGAAGAAATCAAATTGAAAAAGTGATAAGTGGTATACCCTTCCACTTTCCAACAATTGACAGACTTCTAAACCAATTGAATGTTGTTTTACAGAAGCAAGAGTACTGCGGTAGTATTTCATAGTATCAATACTAAGAGATATACCATTAAAATACATAACTAGCCACAAAACCCAGAATCTATATTTGTAATAAAAATGGCATATTTAAAGTAAAAACAATTAAACATTTTATGAACGTACTGCAGTACATTAGAAGAAATGCTAATGAGCATAAAATGGTGTTGCAGACGGTCATAGTGAACTTTGAATTTTCTCAAAAGTACAATAATACAAAACAAATGTTTAACAATTGTTAGCATAAGAAACAACATTATGGGCCTCATTAAAAGTGTGGCGGTCTTGAGACCGCCACACTTGAGATGGGGGTTAGGACCACTGCTGTTGTGGCGGTCCGATCGCCTCATTAAAACCCTAGCAGTCAGGGTGGTGGGAATCGTAATCCTGCTGCATGCAGCGCTGCCCTGCAGATTACGACCTTGTTCTCTGCCAGCCTCTCCATGGCGGTGTTATCGCCATGAAAGGCTGGTGTAGAACAGGTGCAGGGGGCCACAGGGACCGTGCACTGCCCATGCACTTGTCATAGGCAGTACAGGGGCCCTCTGGCTCAGCTCTGTTGCAATGTTTGCTTTGCTTTGCAGACAGTGAACATTGCACGGGTGCTGATGCACCCTGTGGGCTCCAGCAATGCCGTCACCTCGATTACGAGCCACAGACAATGCTGTAGCCTGTTTCCCCCTAGGTGGGCATTTGGAAACTGAGGTTTCCGCCCACTGACTTTGCGGGAAACTCTTAACTCCAGCGGAGTGTCGCCACACAGGTGGCAGCCACCCCGACGGGAGTTTGGCGGACGGGCTTTCCCGTCTGCCAAACTCTTATTTAGAAGCACGTACAAGGGCAGAAGACAAGTGCATTTCCAACAGGAGGAACATGGGCAAATACAGACCCAAAGACAACATCACAGGTGGTGAAACAGTCGAGTCCAGTGATTAATTTATCATCTTATCAACTGTCACCATCTGAAGATCAGGCTTTATCAAAAGGTCTATCCTTTGGCCCTACCAATCTACCCAATTCCTTTAATTTAAAAATGGAATGACATAACTTTTTTCAAAAAGTGAGACTGAGGTATTATTTTTGACATTCTATGTTTAAGACACCCCCTTCGGTGTCGGGCCTCAGAGTACCCTCGGTTTTTACTCCGCCTGCACATTTGATGTCAAATAAAATGTTGACATTTGAACAGGTAGTAATGAGGGATACTATGGATTTGATCTCAAGTGAAGATATGTGAAATATAATATCACAAAGACAGAAAGGGAAGCTTTACCTGTCCTAGGATCCAATAAGGAGATAGGGATTAAAATGGCAGCGAGGGAGGAGCTATAGTGGTACAAAATACAAGTGATTAACCCCTTCGCTGCCAGGCCGTTTCCCCCTCCTGTGCCGAGCCTTTTTTTGGCTATTTGGGGCAGTTCGTGCTTAGGCCCTCATAACTTTATGTTCACATAAGCTACCCACGCCAAATTTGCATCCTTTTTTTTCCAACATCCTAGGGATTCTAGAGGTACCCAGACTTTGTGGGTTCCCCTGAAGGAGACCAAGAAATTAGCCAAAATACAGTGACATTTAAAAAAAAAAAAAATGGGAAAAAGGGCTGCAGAAGGCAGCTCGTGTTTTTTCCCCTGAAAATGGCATCAACAAAGGGTTTGCGGTGGCAAGATCACCATCTTCCCAGCTTTCAGGAACAGGCAGACTTGAATTGGAAAACCCATTTTTCAATACAATTTTGACATTTTACTGGGACATACCCCATTTTTACTATTTTTTGTGCTTTCAGCCATCTTCCAGTTAGTGACCAAAATGGGTGAGAAACCAATGCTGGATCCCAGAAAGCTAAACATTTCTGAAAGGTAGACAAAATTCTGAATTCAGCAAGGAGTCATTTGTATACATCCTATAAGTGTTTCCTACAGAAAATAACAGCTGAAATAAAAAAATATTGAAATTGAGGTGAAAAAAACAGCCATTTTTCTCCACGTTTTACTCTGTAACTTTTTCCTGCGATGGCAGATTTTTTAAAGCAATATACTGTTACATCAGCTGGACTCTTCTGGTTGCGGGGATGAATAGGGCTTGAAGGTTCATCAAGAACTCTAGGTACCCAGAGCCGATAAATGAGCTGCACCTTGCAATGGGTTTTTATTCTATACCGGATATACAGCAATTAATTTGCTGAAATATAAAAAGTTAAAAATAGGTATCAAGAAAACCTTTGTACTTCCAAAATGGCCACAAGATAAGGTGTTGAGAAGCAGTGGTTCTTTGCACATCTCTGAATTCCGGGGGTGCCCATACTAGCATGTGAATTACAGGGCATTTCTCAAATAGACGTCTTTTTTACACACTGCCTTACATTTGAAAGGAAAAAATGTAGAGAAAGACAAGGCGCAATTCCACTTGTTTTGCTATTCTGTGTTCCCCCAAGTCTCCCGATAAAAATGGTACCTCACTTGTGTGGGTAGGCCTAGCGCCCACGAAAGGAAATGGCTCAAAACACAACTTGGACACATCACATTTTTTCACAGAAAACAGAGGTGTTTTTTGAAAAGTGCTTACCTGTGGATTTTGGCCTCTAGCTCAGCCGGCACCTGGGGAAACCTAGCAAACCAGCGCATTTTTGAAAACTAGGCACCTAGGGGAATCCAAGATGGGGTGACTTGTGGGGCTCTGACCAGGTTCTGTTACCCAGAATCCTTTGAAAACCTCAAAATTTGACCAAAAAACCCCTTTTTCCTCTCATTTCTGTGACAGAAAGTTCTGGAATCTGAGAGGAGCCACAAATTTCCTTCCACCCAGCGTTCCCTCAAGTCTCCCGATAAAAATGGTACCTCACTGGTGTGGGTAGGCCTAGCTCCCACGAAAGGAAATGGCCCAAAACACAATGTGGACACATCACATTTTTTCACAGAAAACAGAGATGTTTTTTACAAAGCGCCTACGTGTGGATTTTGGCCTCTAGCTCAGCCGGCACCTGGGGAAACCTAGCAAAATAGCACATTTTTGAAAACTAGGCACCTAGGGGAATCCAAAATGGGGTGACTTGTGGGGCTCTGACAAGGTTCTGTTACCCAGAATCCTTTAAAAACCTCAATATTGACCAAACAAACACTTTTTCCTCTCATTTCGGTGACAGAAAGTTCTGGAATCTGAGAGGAGCCACAAATTTCCTTCCACCCAGCGTTCCCCCAAGTCTCCCAATAAAAAGGATACCTCACTGGTGTGAGTAGGCCTAGCGCCCACCAAAGGAAATGGCCCAAAACACAACGTGGATACATCACATTTTTTCACTGAAAGCAGAGGTGTTTTTTACAAAGTGCCTATCTGTGGATTTTGGCCTCTAGCTCAGCCGGTACCTGGGGAAACCTAGCAAACCAGCAAATTTTTTAAAACTAGACATCTAGGGGAATCCAAGATGGGGTGAATTGTGGGGCTCTGACCAGGTTCTGTTCCCAGAATCCTTTGAAAACCTCAAAATTTGGCAAAAAATATACTTTTTCCTCTCACTTTGGTGACAGAAAGTTCTGGAATCTGAGAGGAGCCACAGATTTCCTTCCACCCAGCGTTCCCCCCAGTCTCCCGATAAAAATGGTACCTCACTTGTGTGGGTAGGCCTAGCGCCCACGAAAGGAAATGGCCCAAAACACAACGTGGACATATCAAATTTTTTCATAGAAAACAGAGGTGTTTTTTACAAAGTGCCTACCTGTGGATTTTGGCCTCTAGCTCAGCCGGCCCTGGGAGGGGCAGAAATGGCCTAAAATAAATTTGCCCCCCCAACCCCCTCGGAGAGCGACCCTTGCCTACGGGGTCGCTCCCCTTGCGTGACATTGGCGCAAAAAAAAAGATCTCCGGTGCCTAGTTGTTTGTGCCCCCCTTGGGGGCAGATTGACCTTAAATCGGCAGAAATGGTCTAACTACAATTTGCCCCCCAGGGGAGCGACCCTTGCCTCGTGGGTCGCTCCCCATCTCTAAAAAAACAAACAAAATAAAAAAAACACACAAAAAAAATTAGCCCTGGCGCCTAGAGGTTTCTGCCCCCCCGGGGGCATATCGGCCCAATAACAATAGGCCGATATGCCCCCAGTGGGGGAAGAAATGGCCTAAAATAAATTTGCCACCCCACTCCCCCAACCCCCTGGGGGAGCGACCCTTGCCTACGGGGTCGCACCCCTTGCGTGATATTGGCACAAAAAAAAAGATCCCAGTGCCTAGTTGTTTCTGCCTCCCTTGGGGGCAGATTGACCTAAAATCGGGCGATCTGCCCCCAAGGGGGATAGAAATGGTCTAAATACAATTTGCCCCCCAGGGAGCAACCCTTGCCTAATGGGTCACCCCCCATCTCTAAAAAAAACAAACAAAGAAAAAAATATATATATTTTTTTAGCCCTGGCGCCTAGAGGTTTCTGCCCCCCCTGGGAGCAGATCGGCCTAATAACAATAGACCGATCTGCCCCCAGTGGGGGAAGAAATGGGCTAAAATAAATATACCTCCCCTTGCGTGACATTGGCGCAAAAAAAAAAAGATCCCTGGTGCCTAGTTGTTTCTGCCCCCTTTGGGGGCAGATTGACCTAAAATACCTAAAATCGGCGGGGCAGAAATGGTCTAAATACACTTTGCCCCCCAGGGGAGCGACCCTTGCCTAATGGGTCTCTCCCCATCTCTAAAAAAAATAAATAAAAAAAATAATAATTAGCCCTGGCGCCTAGAGGTTTCTGCCCCCGGGGGGGCAGAAATGGCCTAAAATAAATTTGCCACCCCACCCCCCCGGGGAGCGACCCTTGCCTACAGGGTCGCTCCCCTTGCGTGACATTGGCGCAAAAAAAAGATCCCCTGTGCCTAGTGGTTTCTGCCCCCCTTGGGGGCAGATTAACCTAAAATCGGCAGATGGGACAGAAATGGCCTTAATACAATTTGCCCCTCCAGGGGAGCGACCCTTGCCTAAGGGGTCACTCCCCATCTGTAAAACAACAACAACAACAAAAAATCCCCGGTGCCTAGTGGTTTCTGCCCCCCTTGGGGTCAGATCGGCCTACTAATTAAAATAGGCTGATCTGCCCCCCGGGCCTAAGGGGTCGCTCCCCTTGCGTGAAATTCACGAAAAACAAAAAAACTCCCTGGTGTCTAGTGGTTTCTGTCCCCCTTGGGGGCAGATTGGCCTCATAAAAATAGGCCAATCTGCCCCCAAGGGGGGCAGAAATGGCCTAAATATAATTTGCCCCCTATGGGAGCGACACTTGCCTAAGGAGTCGCTCCCCACCTCTAAAAACAAAACAAAAACAAAAAAATGATCCTAGGTGCCTAGAGGTTTCTGCCCTGGGGGCAGATCGGCCTAATAATAGACCACTCTGCCCCCAGGGGGGGCAGAAAAGGCCTTAAAAATAATATGCCCCCCCCCGGGAGCGACCCTTGCCCAAGGAGTCGCTCCCCTCATGCCAGTTTCCTTTTGGAAAAGAAATCCCTGGTGTCTAGTGGGCATTTCAAAAGCCAGATTGCTTTACAATCCGGCTTTTGAAATGCTCAGAGAGACTTCAAAGGGAAGGAAAATCATTTTCTTCGCTTTGAAGCCTCTCCCGCCTCCTCCACGTGATCGGGAGAGAAATGCAAAGCATTTCTCTTCCGATCGCACTGGAAGCTGAGCTTCCAGCGCAATGGGAGAAGGCCTCTGTGACAATCAGCGTGCGATCGCGCGGGAGGTGGAAGGGGAAGGGCTTCCCCTTCCATCCCTACCTTGTGGGTTGGGGGGGAACCCCACAGAGGGAGTGCTAGCACTCCCTCTGGGCTCTGTGCCCAGGACGTAATGGTTACTTCCTGGGCACACGAGCACTGTGCCTCAGCACGTAACCATTACGTCCTGGGCACAGAAGGGGTTATAAGAATGAGATTTTGATGCAGTTGTCAGATCATGAGAGCTATAGAAGACTGGAAAGGGATCCAACAAATGAAGTGGGAGATTTGATTAAACAAGTGACCAATGAGGGGCAACGGATGGGTTTCTTGTCAGATTTGGAATATGAATATTTGAATGAGAAGAATCCTCGTATTCCAATGATTTATACACTTCCCAAAATACATAAGAACTTGGATAAAAACCCTAGGTCGCCCTATTATATCAGGATGTAGATCTATACTTGAACCTGTTTGTAAATATGTTTACTTTTTCCTAAAACCTTTAATGCCAATAACAGCGGCCTATGTGACAGATTCAATGGATACTATAAAATTAATGTATGTTGTACATTTTGATTGTGAGAATCAAATCCTGGTAACAATGGATATTGTTTACTTATATACTAATATCCCTCAGGGCCATGCCCTACAAGTTATTAGAGAGACATTGGAGGGAAGAATACAGCCGGTTCAAGAACCTACAGAATTTATTGTCAGGTTATTGGAGATAGCAATGACAAAAAACGTTTTCCTATTTCAAGGGGAATATTATGTACAAACAAAAGGAGTAGCGATGGGTGCAACTTTTGTGCCAGATGTGGCAATTCTGTATATGAATAATTTTGAGATGCAGTTCATTTTTTATGAAACGTTACCATACTTTGCACATATAGCTCTATGGAAATGTTATATAGATGATGTGCTGATGATTTGGACAGGCACTCAATGTGAATTGTTGGAATTTCATAGATGGGTAAATACAAGAACAGAGGATATACAATTTACTATACAATATAGTGTCTTTGAGATTACAGGATGGTCATTTGTACACTACATTGTATAGGAAGGAGAGTGAAAGGAACTCTCTTTTACAATACACGAGTCATCATCCTCAGAACTTGAGGGATAATTTACACTATGGACAATTCCTTCATCTCAGAAAGAATTGTTCTCGAAAAAGATTATTATTTTGTGGAATCTGACGAACAAATGAATTGTTTACAGATGAGATGCTACCCTAGGGGGTTGGTGAGGAAGGCTCGTAAAAGGGCTTGGTTCTGTTATCGTGAGTTCTTACTTGAACCTAAAGGTCGTGCCGATAATGATAGAAACAGGATGATATGTTTTACCACTTTTTGTACAAGAAGCACAGAAATTAAAAAGATTATTAATCAACACTGGAATTTAATTTTGGATGAACTTGAAGTCAATGAGCCCCCTATGCATGCTTTTCAAAGGGGTAAGAACATAAAAGATTGGGTGGTGAGCTCATTTTTTACGGAACCGGTGAGACCCTCACTAACAATGATGTTGAATTTACCAGAGATTGTGGGACATTTTAAATGTGGGACATGTAAGGTGTGTGTACAATGTCTAGAAATAAAAATGTTTAAATATAAACATCTGTCCGTGACCTTGAAGGAACATACAAATTGTAATAGCAATAATGTTATTTATGTGATTAAACGTCCATGTGATTTATTATATGTTGGACAAACAAAACAGAAAGTGAAAGTGCGGATTATGCAACATTGCAGTCGAATTTGATGTAAAACCCAAGGGGCACCTTTGGTTGATCATTTTACCACATTGACTCATTCAGTTGAATCATTGAGATAGTTTGTACTAGAAAAAATCAAGGTCAATAGACAAGGGAGGAATTTATCAGATGATCTTAACCTAAGGGAATGTAAATGGATCCATGTTCTGGATTCTGTTTCTCATGGCATATGATGAGGTAGCAAGACAAACAGCTAGTTTATCAAATGGTTAAGATATGTATATATACTTTGGTTATTATTCTGATAAATATACCCCTGGAGTCTGTTTCTGTGGTCAAAAAATCTCTATTTGTATAAGGGTTGTGTTTTTTTAAAATTGTTTTTGCACTGCGTAAATGTGCTTCATGCCATTATGGAGATTATGAACATGTGGAGTACAGATGCATTTTGAATGATCATGATATCCCTAGTATATATTTTTACTGACTGAATCCTCTTGTTGAGATATATTGGTTATTATAAGAGGTTGTTGTCTAAGTATAAGGGGGTGATTCACAATGGCATTAGTATAATTTGTATGAAGATTTATCAATTTGAATAGTTGCCTGCTTTAAAATGACATAGGGATTGATTGAAGGGATAGTTAAACTGTGCCATCATAATGTGGGAAGATGTGGGAGATTAAATGTAAAAGACTTCAGGCTGTTTATGTGAAATTTCGATGCTATAGTGCGAACGCGCTTGTGGTTACGATGACGGTCTGGAAACATCTATTTCTCCTTTGGCGGTGTACAGAAGACTGATTACGAATATATACGCATTTTTGGTAAATTCTTTTGGTATTAGGGGCGCATGCGCAGGTTTGAGATGTCCGAGGGACACACGGCTTTCCTCCGGGAGGACTTCCGCATTTCCCTTTGAATTGAACACGCTGATGCATACGTATGCACACACAATAGAGTTTTTAAACACAGATGTTTACCGTGTCTGGTTTCCTTACAAAAGATCTGAGGTCTAAAGAAGGCTGCCTAGCAAAAGTTATGGCGGCGTTCCGATGGTTTGTTATATATTATGATTGAGAAGGGCTATATTTAATGGATTAAACATGATTGAAGGGCCTTTGGGCATAATGATTTTGTGTCTAGGGCAGTTTGAAGTTAATATTGATGATTGAAAAGAGTTATATGGTATCTCAGCATGAAACAGAAAGGATATTGTATTGAAGGCTTGATGAAACATTGATGCTAACATTGTATTGTAGTAATTGATAGAAATATGGTATTGGATTTTTGAAAACTACATAAATAATTTTATTTTGCTTAAGGTTGTGAAATAGAAATAGAAGTGGCATTGGTTGGAAGTCTTTGAAGGGCTTGAAATATGCATAATAATGAAATGGTTTTGCTTTATATGAGTCAAGGTAAGAGTGTTTTTGTAGGTTTTTTTATATGGTTGTAAGTGGATATTGTGATGTGATATTTTATGGAGGTTTTCTCTGTGTTTTAGATTGATGGTTTCATTAAGGGCTACGGATGAAAAAGGATATTTAATTTAGTGCGGATTTATATTGGTGAGTATAGAGAGTATGCAGGATGTGGTGTATTACCTAGGAAATGAAGTTGATGATATGTAGGTTGATTTATTTCATTTGGTTAATTGTAGGTTCCCCTGTCTGTCAGTCCTGATGAAGACCCGTGTGGAGCTGATATTTGGCCCAAGAGTGTGAGGGGGTCGAAACGTCGACGATATTGCTCTAGCCTGGATTTGGTTTACTTTTGAAGAGAACCGGAATGGGGGATACAATTCTGTTTGAAGAAATAATATTGTGATTCTATGTGGTTTAAGGATTAACCAACAGGTTATATTTAATATTTTATATGTTTCTTAAGGGGATGTTTTCTGGAATGGTTTGATGGGAAATCTATCACTTCTCATTCTCTACTAAAACACAAGCACTTTATTTCAATTGCACTTGTTTCTCTTCTATTTTCTCTCTTGTTGTGATATGATGGGGGATGTTATAAATTGTGTATAAAGAAATATATATTTGGTATTTGTAATAAATTATTTTTGTAATAAGTGAAAGGTAATGATGTGTTTGTATGTATGAGGAGTGGGTGGTTTGGAGTTTTATTTTTTGCTCTCCGGGGTCTCTGTTGTTTTTGTAATTAAACTCTTATTTAAGCCCAATATGATTTCAAACACATTTTTATAACAAAACCAAATTGAAATGCAATGATAAAAATGTTGAGGATAATTTATAGTTAGAAAAACATAATTATTTTTTGTATACAAAGCAATCTTGAACAACACAAACCTTATAAATTCTAAAATTTATAATTTAAAGTTATAATTTGTGCCTGCCCTAAACTTACTATAACTCACACACCTCCATACACAGTGTTATCAACTCCCTAGTCACTGTACATTAATTGTGGCTCACACCTTCCTCATACTCTGCTTATACCCTTTTATATTGCAGCATTTATAGCATGTTAAAAAGTTACACTTTTTGCGCAAAACCCACTATAGCCTGTGCACCTCCGTATACAGTGTTGTCAACTCACTCACCTCATGACACTAACTATAATTTGGCCCTCAACCATCCTAAATGTTCTCATAAATTATGTAATTTTAGATGTCATGAGTCTTGTTATGAATGCCATCATTTAACACGCTAAAAGTGATGTAATATGAAAGGGTATGGTATAAGCAGTGCATGACGAGAATACATGGATGGCATTTTGTGCTAGTCTGCTGCTCAGCCTTTTAGGAGTTGACAGAGGAAGAGAGCAGCTTCTTGTAGCTTGTGCAGCAGGTGCACTGAACTTGTATGGATCTTGTTTGACCTGGCATCCTAGGCGTGGTCTTTCCTTACTTTTTTGCTTTCTGACCTCTTGTTTGCTGACTTCGTTTTTGCTGGCTCTACTACTCTGGGCACTTTACCACTGTTGACAAGCGTCTTTCCCTAAAACATGTTGTCGTAGTTGGACTCTTGCTCTAGGCAAGACTGCTGGTTTGGGGATGACAGTACTTATGTTTGTAGGCGACTATACCAATCCTACATCAAAACGCAACTGTTGTCCCAACGCTTCCGACTCACAAGCAGTACCTCACCAAAAACAGTCAAAAGTGAGCGGTGGCAGCCTTTACGCTTGGACTCAAGAGTGTGACATTTCAGGGAGCGACGTGGTTAAACGGAGAGTACCCCTTTCTCACATTAACAACATGTCTCAATCACACACAGGCAATGAAGAAGATGCAGTAAAGTTTCAATAGGTTTTATTTGGGCAAAACTGCAATCTGTGATCAATTACATGTGCTGCAATGATTAGGATAATGAACAGTGCAAGAAACAGAATCGTGAAGACAAGAGTCATTAATACAAAGACCACCACCATCTTGCAATATCATAAAATAACACGAAGTGTGTGATATGTCTTAATTCCCCAGAATGGTAGGCCTACCTCTAACCTAGAAGAGAGATAGGTATGTTAAACCTCAATCTGCTAATGCCATGTCCATGAGAAGAGCCCCCAACCCTCGTTACTTTGGAATGAGGTCTCTAGCTCAGACTCCATAGGAACACGAAGACTGGGTCAGCGTCAAGGCAACGTGCAGCATCGATAGCAGCAATGGCATCTGGTCGGAATCCCTCTGACTATCTGATAAAGTGAGGAGTATTTATACAGATCTACTATGACCCAGATGTAGGTTTGTTCCCAAACAATAGATAACAAGGAGTGCTTGGGACGGTAATTAATATAAACAATTCCTTCAAAAGCATGAAGAGGGAAAGTACCTAAAGTGAACACCTACAGTTTGTTTGTCTTGTCGTCTGATCTTGATGCTTTAGCACGGTGGCACTGATAATGCAAACTAAAACATGGGCCTAACCCAAAACAAGGCAGCCATCTTAAAATAATTAAATAAATGCTCTAAAACAGAGCAAGCTAAGTAGTGTAAAAGTCACTGGGTGATGGAGGTACGAGTCTGCAAGCCACAGGATAAGATAACTCCTGTATCCCATTAAAACAAAATAGGATTCACTACAATGTTACCATTGGTTTATCCACAATTGGCATATTTACTTATACGTCTCTGGTACAGTGTACTACATGTGCCAAGGGCTTGTATATTAAATGCTACGGATGGGTCTGCAGCACTGATTGTGCCACCCACTTCAGTAGCCCTTTAACCATGACTCAGACCTGCCATTGTAGAGCTTGAGTGTGCAGTTTTAAATAGCAATGTTGACCTGGCAAGTTAACCCTCTTGTGAGGCCTAAACCTTCTTTTTTAATACATATGTCACCCTAGACAGCCCCAAGGGCAGGGTGCAGTGTAAGCTTTACATTTCAAGGTAGTGAAAACCCTTTTGGGATTGCTTTATTAACATTTTATAAGTGTAATTACCAATTGGGAAGAGATGGGTCACCCAAGTTTGGTGTCTCTGAAATCAAATTTGTGAATCACAATTAGTGAAGTTGGATTTTAAATTGTAGTTCTAAAAATGCCACTTTCAGAAAGTTAGCATGTTCTAAATGGGTCCTGAGCCCTCACAAAGGACTGCATAGCACCTTGTGTGTTTGGAACCAAGGCAGGAAGAGCAGGGACTTTGTGCACTTCAAAGGCCTTTGAAGTCTCCTCCACTTCAAAGGCACCACTTGGTATAAGAACTGGACTTCGGACCCTACCAAATCAGTACACATCTGGACCTGAGGACATTCTGCCAGAAAGAAGTACTTTTGTGCTGCTAAAAAGACTGTCACTCTGCTGGAACTCTGATGGACTTTTCTGGACTCCTCCTTTGCTGTGCCTTACCTGCTGCCTGCTGCTCTCCTTGCCTGAGAATGAGAATGACTGGATTTGCATTTCTACATCCCCAGAACCAAAGTGACTCCAAGAGCTTGCTGGCTTGCCTTCTGTTCTGAAGTCTCAGGGACATCAAAAACTTCACTCACTCCTTCTACAGCCGCTGGACTCTGCCAGTTGTGAGTCCTGCCCTGCCAAATGGTGCTAATCCAGTCCTGGTCCACTGAAAGTGAGTTCTGCAGCTGTTGCAACAAAAACCCATACATTGCCGTCACGGCGCCTATCGGAACAACTGCATCTCTCCTTGACGGCTGCACGTCATCTCTGCTGTGGAGGACAAAGACATTGCAGTGCCAACTGCCTGCCTCAGAATAGATGCATTGCCCTGAGGACCAATGCATTAGCATCACTGGCTGTGGGGCTCGATGACAATGCTTCACTTTCATCGCCAAGGGTTTGCCACTGATGCATCCCCAACTGCGTGGATCAAAACCAACTTACTGCCTATGCAATGCCTCCTCTGTTCTTCGCAACGGGTCTCCGATGTCAATGCATCCTCCATCAAAAGTTACTTTTTCAGCCAGACAAGGTTGGTCCCTGTATCCGACCCATGCTCCATTGTGGTCTGCATGACATTTCTGATTTGACCTGGTCTAGCCTGAGCTGATAGCCCTTTGTTGGCGCTTTACGCTTCTAAACACTATATTTGCAGATATACTTTAAAATTTCATATCTCAACTTCTGCTTATTGGATTTATATTGTTTTAGTCTTGTTTTCTTTTTATTAAATTAAGCTAAATTTTTTGTAACCTGGTGTGGACCATTTGTGTGTGGTGTTTACACTGTTTTACTGTTGTAAGTGTTGCACAAATACTTTACACATTGCCTCCTAAGTTAACCCTGTCTGCTCTGTGCCAAGAAACTAGATGGTGAGAACAGGTTAATTTATGGTGTAACTGACTTACCCTGACTAGGAATGTGGTTCCTGCTTGGACAGGGTGCATACCTGTGCAAACCAGAAACCCAGTTTCTAATATCCAACCAGTGTAGCAAACCAACGAGTGCTCAGCATTCACAAAGGAGAGCTTCCAGGAACTTTGATTTTGGAAAAGCACCCAGCAGCAGAGGTGACAAAGGCACTACTTTGCTCCCTAGTAACCAGCTTTGAAATGCTATGGGTTGATCCTAATTGCAATGGACAGCCCATCCAGGCAATTCTTGAGCGGCATCACCCAATCAGCTAAAACTGACCAAAATTATATTTTTATATACATATGTATGTGTGTGATTTGTGGTGTGTAACAGTGACATTAGGTCTCAACACATAGTTCAGGCTGTGTTTAACACAGCTTAAAAAGCTAGCAACATCCGTGCCAATCACTTCCTGCGGAAGTAGGGGAGCTTCCTTCTGCCTCACACATACACCAAGGTACAGTCTCATACTTTCAGAAGACCACAAGCCAAGACCCGCAAAGTGAGACGGTAGGCCTTCACAGCTCAACGTTATGACATTGGTATGGCATATATTGGACAGAGGAACAAGACTTGTGTCTCATCTTTATCCCACTTCCAGCAACTATAGCAGTGTTTTGTCAGGTTGTGCACAATGCCCCATTTGAAAGTACTGTATTTCAACAATAAAAGGCTAATCCTAAACTTCATTGTAATTCAAAGCTTTAAATAAGAACATAACCCAATTTAGATACAAACGTGCAGGTTAGAAAGATTGGTCTATCTCCCTTGGGTGGACTTGGAAAGCAGCATCATCTGCAGCTAAATTTTATACTCACATGGAGATGTCTAAAACCATGTACTTAAAACATAGGGTGCCGGAGGGTGGTCTCAGGAGGTGTTTTAAGAAGGCTTTCTTACTTAGTGATAATTCAATCATCCTTGGCGATGGCACGCCATATACCCTTCTTTTGATGGGCGCTGACCTCAGAGTAATACACACAGGAAATGGGTCAGTCAGACCGTCCTGCCTGTTACACTTACCACCATACCCCTTCACATGACCATTTGCACACACATGGCCCAGCACACAAGCTGCACGCTGCCCAGGGGACATCAACCCACCCCCCCTGTGTGACAGCATTGGACTCAGCTCTATGTGGAGTTGAGTCCAATGCTGCTGCACGTTTTCCACTGGGCTGACCGACATAAATGGTCAGCCTAGTGGAAAACTCATAATGGGACCGGTAGGTAGACCGCCTGCCCCCAGGACAGTCCCCTCGCCACAGGTCTGGCATTGGGTTTTTCGACTGCCAAACTCGTAATCAGGCCCTATGTGTCTATAAGAGTATTTCAACAGATTATTGTGTAAAGAATATCCTGACATATAAATATCATATCAAACATTATGATGTTAAGAAGTTCATGGGACACAATATATAAGGTAATAATATCATGTTTTTAGATTTCTAAAATTTCAAAATTAAACTTGTATATAACACCTTTTTAAATCTATTTATATATACTATTGTGTTTAATAAATGTATTACATTTTTGTTATTTAGTAGTGGCATTCATTAGGATTGTACTGTTTGCATTTAAATTGTTTAGTATGTTTTGTGATTTTTTTTAATTTGAAAAGTATTTTTTTGATCTAATGACAAATTGTTAATTTAGTAACAGGTATTTGGGTTTGTAGGGGATTAAGGTGAGAACTTTTTAATATCTAAGTTGTTTTAATTAACAATTATTTTTTTGTTTATTTATCAAATAGATAACAAATAATTCATTAATAGATTATCATTTTAATTCATTGTTGACTTTTATTTAACTGGCAATTGGTTGATCAATGCATTTAATATCCACTTGTGTTTATTTTATATTAATTGATTGCATTAATTATTTTTATATATTTGTTGATTTTCATTTTTTGGGATTGTAGGGTGGGAAGTGCTTTAATTAATATTTTTAAATATTTTTATTTTATTTGTAATATAAAATTTGTATATATTAAATTACATATTATTTGTTTTATGAATAATTTATTATTTAAAACATATGTTAAAGTGCGTTTCCGTCTAATTTGAAATGTTTTAGTTACAAAAAACCCTCCAAAATCCAACACAGAATCCCGACTGCTGCACAGGTCGGAATAGAAATATAAAATTTGACTTGCCATAAGTCCAACACTTTCCAAGTTGTTGGTCAGACTGAAGTGGGAATATTAAATATGACCCACCAATGTCTAACACTTTGCCTACTTTTGCTTTCGTTGGAGTAGAAATAGTAAAAGCAGTCCCTCCACCGTCCAACACTCTGTCTACCTCTGCTTACGTTAGAGTGGTAATAGGAAATCTGACCCCTCCAAAGTCCAACAGTTTACTTGATGTTGCTCAGACTGGAGTGGAAATAGTAAGCCTGACAACTACAAGTCTAAGACTTTACCTACTTTTGCTTGTGTTGGAATGAAAAGAGTACATCTAACCCCTCCAAAGTCCAGTACTTTTCCTACTGTTGCTAAGGTTGGAGTGGGAAAAGTAAATCTAAGTAAATCTCACTCCTTAATCCATCACTTTCCTTTCTATTGCTTAGTTAGGAATGATAATGTTTTTTGTTTTTTTTAATATATTTTATTAATTATTTGTAAATTTCAATAATTTGTTCTTTATTTTATATTTTAATTGTTTTGAATTATTCTTTTTTATTTTATTGTTTATATAATTTGCTATATTTGTTATGCATATTCATGAATTCAGTGATTGTTATTAGCAATTGTAATTTATTTATTTTTAATCATTGTTTAAATAATGTTTTAATTTTAAAAGTATTATTTATGTTTAATTGTATTTTTTACTTTTAAATATTATATTTAGATATATTTAATTGTATTACTATTTATTTTAATTTTTTAAGTTAAATTAAATATAATGCTTTTTTATGCTATCCTGGTCCACAATATTTGTTTCTATATTTTTGTAGTTTACATACACAGTATGTGTACAAAATAAGTAACCATGATATTTTGGCTTCCATTATTTTTTTCAGGATATTTATGTCATACAACCTCTTTGAGACCAACACGCTGTCATTAGCAATTAAAGGTGATGCAATCTTATATTCTACTAGAAATGTGGCATCACTCATAAATGCATAAGCTGCCTCTACCATGTGGTTTGTATACAAAAACTACAAGAATGAGCATGAAGATCGTTGACTAATACCTTTATTTACAGAAAGTTTTAGTAGTTTCTCCTGCTGAAAAACCATAGCAAAATTCCTTTTATGAAGCTTGGCCACAACATTCAAGTGCCTGGAAGTAATTTCTAAAACATCCACCAAGTTCAAAAGCAGATGCCTTGGGATGTTGTCAAAAGTAGGCCACTGTCCACTAACACTACATAAAGTGATTTCCTCCTAAGCATAGCCTAGTTCTCTAAAGTAGGTAGAACTTAAGCTCCTAATCAATTGCACTAGTTTTCTTTGCAAAGCCTACTTGGAAGTGTGAAACTATTATAATTCTTAACCCACGTTTCCAGTCTGGCAAGCAGTGCAAAACCTTTTCTTGCAGTTACTGGCCATATCGTTTTTGGCACCTTTCTTGTATAAAGGCGCTATTTCTGCTCAATGTAAAGTTGGAAGTAGGGCTTCATTAAGAAAAGCATTGCTCACTAAATTGAGATATCTTCTCATAAAATGTGCATAGGTCTGCACAGGCCAGCTGTTATTTTATCAAGGCCAAAGGGTTTTCTCCTCTTTTGCCTGGTAATTGCCTGAATAATCTAATTTAAGGAAAATGCACAGTCTGCATCAATTCACATACGTATGATGTGGAGAGAAGATCATTCCCTTTCTGAGCTCCTAGAGCACAAAACAAAAATGAAAATGGTGCATACCAAATGTCTTCGATTATGTTTATTTCAGTCCTAGTGAAAATTTGTTTACTATCATTTTAGATAATGTGGCAAGAGATATGAGTGTCTCTTGTTCTAACTGCTCCAACATGATATTGTCACCTACAGTAAGCTCATGCTGTCTTTAACTCAGCAGGAATTTTTATTTTTTTCTGTTCATTGTTATGTCTCTACAAATATTACTTTTAATGGCTGATAATAATGCCTTAGCTGTTTTACATTCCTTATCAAATCAGCTATGTAGTTCCAGGTTTGTATTGTGAGGAAGCAGGTTCTGCTAAGAAAGGGACTCAATTACTGTGATACGAAGTTCCATATGTTAGTGGGGCTTCAGTGACATCGGGCCTGATTTAGATCTTGATGGTAATACTGCTGTGCTGCAGGCAGTCCCAAGTACTCTGTCATGTTGACAGAGTTCTAACTGTCGTTTTTAGATGTATTTGGGCTGAACTGTCGACGACCTTGATGGAGTGCTCTTTCTAGCCATTAGGCTGGTGGGCTATCGCCAGCTATATTTAGATGTTTCATTTCTGCAAGTGTTGTTCTGGCGGCGGATTGCTGACAGAGGGAGTCCTTTGCAGGAGTCATTGTACAATGTACAATGGCAGAGGGTATGGAAAAGGTGCAAGTAACACACACTCCATGTACTTTATCCATATATGTCCACCTGAATAACACACAACACAGCACACTGCATACACACTATGCCCCTTTGCTATTCCACCACAAAACAACTTTTATATGCTGAAAATACACAAGGTCACACATCCTAAAACATAACATACACATACTACACCCACATACAACACAACCACAACTACAAACACAGACACACTCATCTACCCAGTCAAACAAAAGCACAACAACACACATCATAATAACAACCAGAACTAAACAACCAAACTCATCTGAATATTGCACACAGCAACATAACACACAACAAAACATACACAACAAACACCAGATCCACACACAAGTGACACACATACAGACACAACCACATCACCCACTCCAGCTCCCTCTACCTTAACCAGCCAATCCACTCCTACCCCTTCCAAGTAAACGTTTTGTGGTACCAGATATATGCCCAATAGGTGCCCATTCATGATGAGGACGCCCTTGGACTGTAGGCAGGAGGCAAGTGAAGGACAACAGAGCCACGAGAAATTGTACCATCCAAACATTTTTCACTTTCATATATGAGTTAAATTGCAACAATAATCTACATGATAGTAGGAGTACATGCCTGATGAGTTGAATCCAACTTCCACCCAGTACATCCCACATTGTGTATTGCAGTACCATTCATTGTGTCATTGGAATTGTTGTTCCCTTGATATACATGTACTGACTCACATCCACAACTAGAAGCACAACATTTCACTTACAGGTTCCAATGCAAAGTGCACACATGGACAGAGTTTACAATTGAGATGTACTCTTTATGTTGGTGCAAACATTCATTTGGTAATGAATACTTATACCAAAATAATCATTGTGTATGTCATTGATTTAGTTTATATACAGGTATGTCTCTATTATGTCTGACACAGATGGTTAACAGACATATGCATGTCACTAGTTGTTTTTACAAATATTTGTGTGACATAAATATTACTGCACTGGTTACAAGCTAAAGTTAAGTGACCATAGAGCGTTCACTAGTTATATGTAATGCTTACCTTTGAGTCCTGCAACAATAGGGTTGTGTTTCCTTCGTGGTCCAGTGACAGCAGCAACAGCAGGTCTTGCCCAGTCAGGTCCAGTCCAAAATGTATGTGGAAATGAGAAAAAAGGTAGGTTTTTACCTCACTTCCCTTCCAATCTGCCAACTCAGGTGGAAGGCACATTGTAATTTCCTCTGTGGAAAAATTGACTGGAGTTCTGCCGCCAGCCATTACATCCAATTGGCCCGTCGACGCAGGTGGAGTTTCTGGCAGAGTCGGCAGGACTTGGCTTGGCTTTCATCTATGAGACCACCAACATCTAAATACAGCAGGCGGACTGCCACAGTGGTGGACAGTAAATCTGACTTAAAAGCGACACCCACATACTCCTTGTTCTATAAACAACAAGCTCCTGTTAAAGGGTATCTTATCCTTGAAGTTTTTCTTCTTCAACATAATGGTTCTTAGGATATTTTCAGGATCTATGGTTCTCCTAAATAGATGTAGCCTCTCACTCATACTTCTTCTAGGGACTATATATTGTTTTCTGCAACAAGGATTGTCTCAGTCACTCATCTTCTTTGCCTTTTTCTGCACCTACAGGACTCCACAAGGCTCCATCACCTCCCAGCAAAAATTCTGGAAGAAATTCTAGAACTGATATGTTACTTGAAAATATTTAATTCATTCTCTCGTAATGTTTCAGTTGGTGAAATAGGTTACCTCTGTTTAAGATAGCATGTGGATCCCTATGGGAATAATTAGGAGTCAGATTAGACTTGCATTAAAAGCCCAATGGTTCATTGTGGAAGTGGAGTAATTCTTCTCTTGCCACTCTTTCATTGGCCACTTTTGGCAAAGAAGCATTCAATGCCATTTGGCCACCCAACATCTCACCTTGAACTGCCATGTCTTCGAGACTGTAAAGTACTTCAAAGGCCTTGTAAACGATTGACATCTTCACACTGCCATATGTGCCACTGTGGTGAAAGTGGCTATACTCCTGGCATTGTTAGTGTGACAGCTCTTACCATTCATGAAACCTGTGCTACCATCAAACACAGAGAGCAATAGGTTGTTCCATAGTACTTTGGGTTCCTTTGTTGAGAAAAACTATGGGGCACAAGGGGTACTGGATTCCAGGTCAGATTTTTGAGTAACCTGCAAGAGGCAACAACACCCAGCTCCGGACCCAGCTTGAAAAGGAATCCATAGTCCTTTGGGTCAACTGACCTGGGCAATACCTTGACTGAGGCAGAGCTGGAAGCACTCACCCCCACTCCTTTTGTGTTGCTAAGGCTTTTCATTGAGTCATGCTCCATGTTGCGAGGATGGTGCAATGTCTAATGTGCCGCTTCATAGGGGCTCTTTGATGGCGATATGGTGACCATATAATGGACTCATGAACAAATATTGGTCTGGTGGCCCTCCCTTTGCTTTAATCTTGCCACAGATAATACACATCATTAAACATAGGTATTTAGGTTATCTGTAGGCAATTTTGTCATCACTACAACCCCAACCCCCAAACTACCGTTATTTTCACAGTCTGTTGGAACAAAGCCAAGAAAAGAACTCCATCAACTGACCAACGCACCACAGTCAGCTCATGGAGATAGGGCTCCTACCTTCCTAATTTTTATATCATAATCCAAGCATTATAAGATTTAATATGCATGTTTTTTCATAAAAACCTCACAATCTGATACATAATCATCCACACAAAAAAACTATTCACGATCCAGTACAAATGTATGGACTTCCTGTAGACGAGGCTTACTAACCTGTGTGTTTGGTTTAACAATCATCAGCAGGATATCTACACAAGGTGAACAAATGCTCTGCAAAAAAACATCATATAACATGTGGACGACGATAGCTGCACATCATTTATGTTGCTTGGTAAGGTCATCTGGTAGAACAACGTCTCATCTATAAACTCATAGTAGTTCATCTGTAATATCTCATTTGTCTTGCTTTTGGTATGATACCAGTTAGCAGTACTTGCTGTTTGTAATTTTCCCCTAACAATAAAGCTATTAATTCCTAAGGCAGGATCTTTACTCAGAGCTGTGTAACAGGGGTAATTAGCGTACAAGAAACAACTCTGTTCCACCAATTAGGGAAGGGGTCTTCTTGGTTCCCTCATGCATAAGCCTTGCAGGATCAATAGCCCTCACTCACCATTAGGTGACATACTTCATCATTGTGCATCATTTCTCACCTTTTATTCCTGCAAGGCTAATGCGTGTGGGAATCAAGAAGACCTGTATCCTGGGCACATGTTGACATTCTCTGCTGTCTATCATTGAGTTTACCATCATTCTTCACTAGTAATATATATTTTTTAATCCACCATTACATTCCAGGCAAAGCAGGAAAGAGTCTATTAAAATAGGGTGGCTGTCTTCAGACATTCAAAGAGAACACCATACTGTGATTATGAGCTTCTGTTCCTTGATTGGGTACCTGAACAAGCACTGGCAAAGCCAGTAGATCTCACCTATGAGAGTAATTGGCTTTGGCAATCTGTTGTATCCATACTGTACATCAGTGTGGATACTTTGCAGTATGACCAAAATTGATTTTAAAAAGCGCTCTCATGCAGCTAGGGTTAATGCACCTTTTCTTAGAGGGTTGAGGAGACTGTCTGTCTGTTGGCAGAAAATGTTTATATAAGGATTCTTTGTTAGATCACATTGGGAATAACCAGGTCTTAACCATCCTTCTGAAATCTAAGTAATACACAGTGGCTCTGATCTTTGCAGATGAGAAATTCCCCAGCTTGAAAGGACAAAGTAGCTCCACCAATGATGTTCTTCCTGTATTCAGGAATTATTATTATTCATAATGCAAGTCTGGAACATGATTTGGGAGCACTTGATTTGTATGATTTGTTCCTTTAATGAATTGTCTCTTGCCAATTGTAGCTGTGTGTTATACTCTGTAGTTGGAAAGAGGATCTTCTTGGAGTCAGTTTAGAACGTTCAAGACTGAAGAGAAGTGGATTTGGAAATTTGACATATAGAAGTAGGCTTGCTGCAGAGTTTTGGATTCTGTGTAGCCTTCTCCATAGTTGAAAGTGGAATGCTGTAGTATCGTCTGTTAGTATAAAAACATTGGAGCTCTTTTATTTTTTTGAGGAAATCCCAGATTTGTAAAGATGCATCTAAATGTTTAGTAGAATGTTGATTGAGACAGCCTTTTGAAAAGAAGAGGCATGCCAGTTAAGTTGATTTCTTCATTATTAAGATAATGTAATACAACATGATGAGCAGGGAGAACCAGCCCTCAGGAGACTCATGGAGACTAGTCCCCACCAACCTTTACTGCACCTCTACATTTCAGTTGTATCCCACTTTACAGTCTCGAAGACACTCCATTTCCACATTCTAACTGCAACACTGTCTCCACTTTGAACATTACATTCCCTCTTAGTCAATAATAAAAAACACATCAGTAAAGACGCCCCAGCTCCTTACAACTTCACTATTTATGGAAGTGTAGAGTCAAAGAAGATTCAAAAATTTCTGATACTAACAGCTATTTTTGGTGTGGGTTCATGTTCATCTAAATGAAAGTTATTAGGTAATAATATTTCCATTCAGCATTTAATTTTTTTAAGCACTCTGCAGAAGGTGACTCTATGCCATTCACTTATCTACAGTTATGAAACAAATGCTCCTATGTTCTTAGAGTTTCCAATTGTTAGAATTGTTTGTGTGTCATCCACATAGTTGTTGCAGATGGTTTTGAAAATGTTGATAAGATTTACGTGGTTTCATGTATGTATTAAAAAGTAGAGGTAAAATGATAGATCTTGAGAGACTCCTGTTTGTGTGCAGTAAGGATTTGAAGACAGTGGTGGTGTGTGAACCAGGTAAGATCTGTCGTTTAGGTAAGAAGAACCAGGTTGAGAGTGGTCATCTATACCACTCTATACCATCTATTTAGTCGAAGAAGTAACGTGTCATGGTATACTGTGCCAAACACTGCTGAAAGGTCCAGGACTAGTAATGCAGCTACACCTTTTTGATGTGACTTGACGTGGCAAGCAAAATAACAATGGATTAAACCAAGATCTGTGACTGGGGGTGAGTGTTTGAAAAGTTTCAACATTCTGTCCATCATTTTATTTTGTGATTTTGCTTTGTGCGCCATAAGTGGCTAGGGGATGCCCAGACGTGGGTCCCTTGCTTGCTGCACCACTGGATTCAAGCTAGCCTGGCTGATGAAGGGTGATACCCTGAAACCGGTCCCAGTATGCTTGAATCCAGTCTAGGGAGGACCTCGCTTGGCAGTTTGAACTGGACTGCTCCGGGTCAAGACTGATTTGCATATAGATGGGTCAGAACTGGGGTGATGTGGCAAGCAAAATAACGATGGATTAAACCCAGATCTGTGACTGGGGGTGAGTGTTTGAAAAGTTTCAACATTCCGTCCATCATTTTATTTTGTGATTTTGCTACACGTTTTTTGTCAACTATTTTTTAGGTCATCCCAAATTGTGATTAGGCAAGATTTGGGGGCATATTTATACTCTGTTTGCGCCAAATGTGCGTCAAAAATTTTGACGCATATCCGGCGCAAACCTTGCCCCACATTTAAACTATGACGCCTGACCCCGCGGACGTCAAAAAATTTCAGTTTGCGTAATTTTTTGGATGCGGGAAACCGCTTTGCATTAATGACATGCAAGGTAAGCGTTCCCGTCCCAAAAATGACTTCAAGGCCTGTGCACCTTATTTATACTCCTGCATCATTTTGATGCACAGGAGGGGGGTGGGCCTTAGAAAACGGTGCACAGCCTGATTAAGGGACCTGTGGTCTCACTTCCATGGTCTCAGACCATGGAAGCAGTCCTGAGGTGCCCTTCCCTGCCCCCAGGGACACCCCCTGCCACCCTCGCTCACCCCAGGACACCCATGGATGGGGGGACCCATCCCAGGTAAGTACAGGTAAGTTGAGGTAAGTATTCATTTTTTATTTTTTAAAGTGGCATAGGGGGGCCTAATTCGGGACCCCCTACATGCCACTGTGCCCAATGGCCATGCCCAGGGGACATAAGTCCCCTGGGCATGGCCATCGGGCAAAGGGGGCATGACTCCTGTCTTTGCTAAGACAGGAGTCATTTCAATGGGGGTTGTGCATCAACAAATGGTGCAAGTCCAGTTTGAGACTTGATTTTTGACTCTAACCTGACTTGCACCATTTTTTGATGCACAACCCCCATTTTACCCTACGCTGGCTAACGTCAATCCTTAAATAAGGCACCCGCATGGCGCGTAGGAATGGCATTAGCCGGCGGTAAAATGTTTTACACATACCAGCGCCGGCGCTAGTTTGCATCAAAAAGTATAATTATGGGCCTTGGTCTCTCTCCCTCAGTGAAATCCTGCTAGAGAGTCATTTGCTTTCTTCTATGAATTCTGACATCTGGCAAAAGGCTGCTTTTTCCGAAAGGTTGCTATCGAACTGAACATTGGTTCGTAGCTATTGATATCTTGATGGTGCAACTTGTTCTTCTTGAGTAGTGGGTGTATGTATGCCTTCTTTATTATCTCTGGAAAAGTTCCTATTTTTAAGCAGTGGTAAGGATAACATTTCTGACTGGGATAGATGCTGATGTTGACTGAAAAATAGTTTGGAAAATGTTAGGAGCGCAGGATTAAGATGGGGGAAGCTGGATGGACTTTAAGGTTTTAGCAGGTCTTTTAATTCGGAGGTTGTATTTTCTTAGCAGGTTTATAAAGATGGAGATTGTGTATCTGATGTGATTGTTTTGAGCTACATAATAGCAGAGCAAGTGTTTCTTTTGATTACTAGATAAACGTCCTTAGTTTCTGCTTTTTCTTTGTTTAGCTATTGCATTGCTAGTTTATTGCAGAGGATTGTGGCGTTTAGGTGGCGCTCATGGTGGAGCATTTGGCATTGTCAATTTTTTGGGCTTCTTTATGTATGGTATTGTGTCTTTATGTGTATACAGGGAGTGCAGAATTATTAGGCAAGTTGTATTTTTGAGGATTAATTTTATTATTGAACAACAACCATGTTCTCAATGAACCCAAAAAACTCATAAATATCAAAGCTGAATATTTTTGGAAGTAGTTTTTAGTTTGTTTTTAGTTTTAGCTATGTTAGGGGGATATCTGTGTGTGCAGGTGACTATTACTGTGCATAATTATTAGGCAACTTAACAAAAAACAAATATATACCCATTTCAATTATTTATTATTACCAGTGAAACCAATATAACATCTCAACATTCACAAATATACATTTCTGACATTCAAAAACAAAACAAAAACAAATCAGTGACCAATATAGCCACCTTTCTTTGCAAGGACACTCAAAAGCCTGCCATCCATGGATTCTGTCAGTGTTTTGATCTGTTCACCATCAACATTGCGTGCAGCAGCAACCACAGCCTCCCAGACACTGTTCAGAGAGGTGTACTGTTTTCCCTCCTTGTAAATCTCACATTTGATGATGGACCACAGGTTCTCAATGGGGTTCAGATCAGGTGAACAAGGAGGCCATGTCATTAGATTTCCTTCTTTTATACCCTTTCTTGCCAGCCACGCTGTGGAGTACTTGGACGCGTGTGATGGAGCATTGTCCTGCATGAAAATCATGTTTTTCTTGAAGGATGCAGACTTCTTCCTGTACCGCTGCTTGAAGAAGGTGTCTTCCAGGAACTGGCAGTAGGACTGGGAGTTGAGCTTGACTCCATCCTCAACCCGAAAAGGCCCCACAAGCTCATCTTTGATGATACCAGCCCAAACCAGTACTCCACCTCCACCTTGCTGGCGTCTGAGTCGGACTGGAGCTCTCTGCCCTTTACCAATCCAGCCACAGGCCCATCCATCTGGCCCATCAAGACTCACTCTCATTTCATCAGTCCATAAAACCTTAGAAAAATCAGTCTTGAGATATTTCTTGGCCCAGTCTTGACGTTTCAGCTTGTGTGTCTTGTTCAGTGGTGGTCGTCTTTCAGCCTTTCTTACCTTGGCCATGTCTCTGAGTATTGCACACCTTGTGCTTTTGGGCACTCCAGTGATGTTGCAGCTCTGAAATATGGCCAAACTGGTGGCAAGTGGCATCGTGGCAGCTGCACGCTTGACTTTTCTCAGTTCATGGGCAGTTATTTTGCGCCTTGGTTTTTCCACACGCTTCTTGCGACCCTGTTGACTATTTTGAATGAAACGCTTGATTGTTCGATGATCACGCTTCAGAAGCTTTGCAATTTTAAGAGTGCTGCATCCCTCTGCAAGATATCTCTCTATTTTTGACTTTTCTGAGCCTGTCAAGTCCTTCTTTTGACCCATTTTGCCAAAGGAAAGGAAGTTGCCTAATAATTATGCACACCTGATATAGGGTGTTGATGTCATTAGACCACACCCCTTCTCATTACAGAGATGCACATAACCTAATATGCTTAATTGGTAGTAGGCTTTCGAGCCTATACAGCTTGGAATAAGACAACATGCATGAAGAGGATGATGTGGTCAAAATACTCATTTGCCTAATAATTCTGCACTCCCTGTATTCATCCAAGTGACTGTCTTCTTTTATTGTGTTGTTTTGAGGTTGTTTTTTGTGGATTAAAGATGTCAAAGGCCAAACATATCCATTCATAAAATATATTTCTACATCTACAGTTTTTTTGTTTCTAGTTGAGCATTGTAAGGTGTGATTCCACTCCTGCATTTTTAATTTGTTCCACTTCCTATAGGCAGTAGTGAGGTGGTGGTATTTAGTTGTTGTTTTTAGGTTTCTTGAATGAGAATGTCCAAGTAACAGAACATTTTTGTTGAAGAGTTAAAACAATGTAATACATATTTTTGTTAATTAAACAGTTACACAATTCAATAATTGTATTAGCTTAAACATGTCAAATACAGCATTTCAGTTAGAAATAAACCTAATTGTAAAATTATGAAACATGTAACCAGATAATTAACAATGTTAAACATTACAAATATAAAATATTAAGCAATGAGAAATAATATAAATACCCAACCAGACCCTAAAATACAGCATACCGCATAAAAAAATCTAAACTATTTATCTATACAGAAATATACACAAATTAATTTATAATTTAAAAATAATTAAATGTATAAAAATTGTTCCCAGTTAAAAATGTGCATAATTCATACAATAGTCAATAAAAATCAGTTCACACAAACACTATTTAAAACACTACCAACTCAGTCTCCTATTAAACTCAACAGTGCTGCTCCTCAGACGGTGTGCTCTCCGTTTAAAAAGAGCATACCAGTATGTAATAGGAGGCCTGTTTTTTTTTTATCAGTTATTGCTGAAACGTCTCCATAATGTATTTGAATTTCAAAATGGACCAAGGTGGCACTTCATAGCTAAGCTTATGTTTTACAGGAACAGAATCCATGCATCTCAATAACAATCTTAAACATTATTGCAATAGTATACTCCACTCAGAAGGCCCACTGTACTAAGACTTAGGGCCCGATTATGAGTCTGGCAGCCCGAAGACTGCCAGACTTGCGGTGGAGGTCGGACTGCCACGGCTGTGGCATTCCGACCTGAATATTACACGATTGGAGTTTAGTGCCACCAAAAGACCGATGTCACTGCCAGAATCTCCGATCCCGACAGGATGATGGCAGTCTTGGTTGTAATCAGACACAGTAGCGCTGAAGTCAGTGCCGGCGTGCTGATTACAACCATGTTCTCCACCATCCTTTTCATGGCCGTTCAACTACCATGAAAAGGCTGGTGGAGAACAAGTGCAAGGGCCCCCCTCCCCAGCACCGTCAGAATGCACACTCTCTGCTGTGCAGATATTGCACATATCGAGGGTGCTGCGGGTGGCCCCTGTGCGACAGCATTGGACTGGGCTCCACATGGAGCCCAGTCCAATACTGCTGCATGTTTTCTTCTGGGCTGACTGGCAGAAACCTTGATTTCCGGCAGTCAGCTCAGTGGAAAACTCAGAATTTGGCCACGAGGCTGACTGTCAGGTTTTCCAACCACCAAACTCGTAATCGGGCCCTATATGTCTGCGGGTATCAAATAGTCACTTATGCACCCAATATGTTGTGTAAGTAAGTAGCAAAAATCTATTGCTTTATCCAAGGAATTCTGTTATTCTCTACCCAAACAACATTATTTATGTTCCCTGCTCTTCATTCACCAGCTGCAAACTCCATTTATTGTCTTGAAGTGATCACTGCACGGTCTCACCGTCATTTAAATATGATATGCCCTCAAGCGGCAATAATATTTACCTTGTGCCCTATCCTCACATGATACCAAGAGTGTTCTGCTTATCCATCTCCGCTGTTCACAGAGGCCTGTCTCCCACCTTTGCCATGAGAAATGTGTGCCCACTTCTCCCTTTTAGAAGCAAGGACGGCACTATCTATCCATCAATTGAAAACTATGCCCAGGTATCTTGATGTGGCCCTCCGAAGTCGACCTAAGGCAGTGATTGGACATTTAGGGCCTGATTCACAAAGTTAAACTTACACTTTAGTATAAGTTTGTGATTTTTTGCTATTCACAAAGGGATATGCTAGTAGTATCTGTATGAGTGCGAAGTCTCCGCACATAACAAGATAGGCTTATCTTTTTATGTAAATCAGACTCATTGTATTTTTGCATTTAGAGCCAAATATAGGGAATCTGAGAGGATAGTTGTTGTGGATAACAGGGGGCCAAAATAACTAATCATTTAATTTCAAACGGAATTCAGTGGTGGCAGTGTAAACATTATCCATATGTGCTACCACATGATTTCAACAGTAAAAACTAATTTAAAAAGAAATGCTTATCAATAAGTTGGAAGGCCATGAATGCAATTCCAAAGTCAGTGTAAGGTACGTTTACATACCACACAAAAAAAGAAAACACCAGCCATCAGTTACAGGCATTTCATATCTGTCTTTTTAAAAATTCCTCAACATTTAAGCACTCTCATTTCATACCACCAATACTGCTTATTCCTAGGTTTATGTCACTAGTATCGTACCAGGGTCCTTTTACCTAATTGAATGGAAATGTTGTCTGTTTATCACATACAGCCATTAGTATGCGCCATAGAGTCTCTATTCATCTTTGTTCCCTCTAAATTTGAGTCTTAGCAGGCATAGACAGCAGTGCAGGTGTGCTTTAACCATCTCCTAAAACCTTCACAGGCTACTGCAGAAAATCCTGCTCCATTTGGGGCTCCCAGCACACCTGAGTTGCTGCTTTGGGTACCAAGGGTTCATTTGTATGACTGGATAGCATTTAAACAGCAGGTAGAGATGAAACTGGTATGAGGACTATAGCTGGTGTGTGCAGGTGCACTGAGTTTTACAATGCCTCTGGGTGCTGAGCAGTATGGTGCTTCTGGAGTAGAGGCCAAGGTCACAACAGAGTCACAGAGGCAGCTAGAGTACTAAGTGAGGAGAAAAATGGGATTGTTCCCCAGTTGCAAAGCATGGACCTGAGGTACTGGCTGGCTATTGGCAGGATCATACTGAAACAATGATGGCATTTGGACGCTGAGTGGCCTGACAATGCAGGAGTGGTGACTCTCATCATGGTGGAACAGTGGCTGCAGACAGATGGATGACCCCACTGAGATGAGAAGAAGATAGTCTGTAGTGAAGTTTTGGCTGGAAGGCTGTAAATGAGGGCGGACAAGGACTTGGACAGTACAAGGAGTTTCTACTGCTTGAGAGACTGCAAGCCTTCAGTGGGAGCACACTTTGGAATAAATGAGGAGTGTGTAGTTGCATGTCCTCGTAACACCCTATGTAGTACCTGTGATTCTAACTGCAGCAGACATACTGCATTGGAGGACATGAAGCAATGTTTGGAGGAGAAGAAGATTGCCGTGAAGCAGACCGTCGAGGAGACTAGCCGCCTGAGCTGCCCAATTACATGCAGGGCCCACTCTTCTTTCCTCCCTACCCGGCCCTGCTTTCTTACCATCAACTCGCTGTCACCCACTGTCACCCGCTGTTTTGGCCCCAGCTCCAGCCCCAGTGGGTGGGCGAGGGAGAGTGGTGGAAGAGCGGGACATGTGGCGAAGGGCAGCCACGGACCGCAGGCAGAGGGCAGCTGCGGACTGCACCACACAGCATTGCGTCCCGGGTCTCCAGTGGCTGGAGTGGCCGTAGTGCCTGGGACTGGGCAACACTGTAACCAGCTGGTACTCTGACACCCTGAGGAGCCAAGGAGCCAGGGATACTGATTGGAGAGCCAAAAGGAAGGATGGACGGTTGATGGGGGCAAAATGAGAAGGCTCAGAGCTGCTGATCCCCCTTGGAGCAGGGCGGAAGCGGCTGGCAGCAGGCCAGTGTGACTTGTCCCATGGAGTTTTTGTCCCTCTTTCCTCATTGTTCATCTGCCCCACCTTCCATACCAACTGTCAACTGCCAGACTGTATGTTTGCGGCAGCCCGACTCCTTTCTAACAGCATAGCACAACAGCACAACTTGGCAGGCTTCTGCACTGCACCTGGGTGCAACTTGGCGCGCCCTCTTTCTGACTCAACATTAATTTGACGCACTGATCCTTGTCCAGCTACTGGTGGCTGATTGTGCCAACAGTGCATTTCAACTATTGAGTGGAAGACTACATTAGCCAACATCACTTGGCCCTGAGCCCGGAGACCTGTGCCCTGCATCCTGCAAGGTTCTGTGTGTGCTCATGCCCCCACTTCTAGGACAAAGGGGCCTCAATAAGGAATAAGTAGGTGGGGGTGCAAAACTAGAACGGGTGTGTGCAGATGGCGTGATAGTGTGCTGCAACTGGCTGGCTCACGGAGTTCCTGCATGCTTGTGCCCCTCCTTCTGTGAAAAGGAAAAATAAATGTGGGTGTGGCAGCGCTGAATTGGGAGAGCAAGTGATAAAAGTGGGAACTTCCAGCCCAGCCTGAAGCAATTGGCCTTAAAATCAAGAGTGAAGAACTCAAAAGGCTCCTAACATGGAAGAAGGTGGCCTGGGTGGGTGGGGAGGTTGTTGTTACCCCTTACTGTGTGCTCGTGTCCCCCTCCTTGAAGCTATCCATCACAGTGAGTAAGGGGCCTTGATACTATGTTGATTTTACTCTATTGTGGTAGGGGGCCACTCCGAGGCTTTATAATAGTGTTCATTTGGTTTTTAATTGTTTTTTAACCACTTGATAATCTGCCTCACGGCAAGCACAGCGCAGTTTTATTGTTAATAGTTTGGGCCTTTCGCCCTTTTTTAAGTTTAGTAACGTTGGAAATTTTTGTTCCTACTTTTTATCTCTACAAGCCTTTCCCGGCAGTCACTTATCTTGTTTCGCTCTCCAATTGACCTACGCTACGGCTGTTTTTCTCCTTCAAGGTTAGGGCCTGTTAGAGCCCTCCTCGATTGGTAATGCACTGCGGCAGCCATCTTGGAGGGAGGAACTAGTCGGCGGTCTAGTTTCTCTCAGGTAGTATTGACCGGATGGCTCCCATTTCCGCATTTAAGCGGATGGGGACACGGCCACATGGTCACAGTGAGTAAGGGGCTTTGATACTATTTTGATTTTACTCTATTGGGGTAGGGGGCCACTCCGATGCTTTATAATAGTGTTCATACGGTTTTGAATTGTTTTTTAACCAGTTGATAATCTGCCTAACGGCAAGCACAGCGGATTTTTATTGTTAATAGTTTGGGCCTTTCGCCCTTTTTTAACTTTAGTAACGTTGGAAATCTTTGTTCCTACTTTTTATCTATACAAGCCTTTCCCGGCAGTCACTTATCTTGTTTCTCTCTCCACTTGCCCTACACTATGGCCGTTTTTCTCCTTCGAGATTAGGGCCTGTTGAACCCTCCTCGATTGGCACTGCGGCGGCCATCCTGGAGGGAGAAACTAGTCGACGGTCTTGTTTCTCTCAGGTAATATTGACCGGACAGCTCCCTTTTCTGCATTTAAGCGGATGGGGACACGGCCGCGCGCAGCCAGAGCGCCTAAGGCAAGAGCGTCTGCGCCCATCTGCGCCCATCCGCGTCCGCTCGGGGCCAAGGGCCAGACATTCTGCCCAAAGGGCTTGCACCCCCCTTCTCAGGACATTTTCGAAAAAGGAGTTTTTAGCTCTTAAACAGGAGACCACATACAGGCACTGTGTGCCTGCAGATCCTGACCACTTAAGCAAATTGAATTGTGGGATGTGTGGTTGGAAAATCAAAAAAAATCCGATAAAGGCTGCCCTATATTTAAGACACAAACTGAATCCCGAAGTAATAACCTGGCAGGCAGCACTCAACCACACATTATTTGTGGGTTAATTAATGCTCGCTCCTTGGGCAAGCACACACTTGAAATCAGGGAATTGATTGAAGCGGCTCATCTCGATTGCCTCGTCATTAAGGAAACCTGAGCTAAAGAAAATTCTGACACAGATTTCCTGCTGGCCTCCCCCCAGGTTAATCTTTTTCCAGACTAAATAGGCTGGAAAAGAGAGGAGGTTGGCTTGCAGTAATCTTTAGGAATAATTTTTATTGTTAGCTGGAGGAGCTTAACATGAGCCAGACCATTTGTGAAGGAGCTTTTTTTAAGCTTCGCCTCCAGTATACTATCCTTCTTGAGGGACTATTACTATATAGAATGCCCGGCCCCAAAAAGGATTTTTTTTTTGGGCTGGCCCTTTATACTTGAACCTATTATCCTGTCTCCCAAAGCAATTGACTTGGGTGACTTCAACCTCCATTTAGAAGATCAGTCAGATCCAGTTATCAGTGAATTTCTGAGCCTAATGTTGAGTCTGGATTGGCACATTTTAGATTTGGCCCCATCACATTGCGCGGGGAATACGCTGGATGGTATTTTCTTTCGGCAAGGTAATGGTACCAGGTTAGACAACAGGGCCTTTGACTGGACAGCTCATCATTTATTGTCCTTTAAGGTAGCAGATATGGAAGTGGCTATTAAAAAATCCCTTGTGCTTAGATTTAAGAGATCATGGCATAAGGTACAGGAAACCAACCTGGCCAGGGCTCTTAAGTCAGGCTAGGAACAGGCGAAAGCTCTGGGCCTCTCTAGTTTAGAGGTTTCTGAAATGGGAAGTAGAGCCGCTGTTGACAAATTAGCTCCTCTTGTTTTACTTGGGGTGCTCTTCATCAGCTCCTTGGTATTCGGAGGAACTTAAAAATTTGCGGGGAATGTATCGTAGATAGGAACGCAGATGGCAGCTTAATAAAACCAACGACGGAGAGAGGTAAACTTAGGAGTTCTCTCGAAAATGAAAACAGCAAAAATAGAATACTTCTCCCCCATCATTAGAGAAGCACAGAGCGTACTGAAGGAACTTTTTAAAGTGGTTCTCTCTCTGACCCTTCCACCCTCTTCTCCCGGCTTAGAGAATTCAGATACGTTCTGCCAAAAAGTTAGAGATTTGAAAAAAAAAAAGAATTACTCAACTGCCGGCACATTTTTGTACAAATCACCCTGGAACGAGAGGGAGCTTGCGGGAGGAGTCTACACCTTTAGACTCCACCTACAGGTTAAACAGTTTCCTGCCCCTATCAGTCAAAAGGATCTCTGAACTACTAGCTGTAGTTAAATCCGGTTCCCTGAACAATCCCTGCCCCCGCGGATCCTCAAGTTAGTACCCAACTTGATCTCGATGGCCCTGGAACCTGTATATGCAGACATCTTGCTGGAAGAGTGCTTTCCGGATACCTGGAAAGAATCTATTGTGATTCCGCTAATCAAGAAGCCAGGCAAGGAATCTAATGATTTAACAAACCTCTGTCCTATTTCTCTTTTACCCACCTTAGCCAAGATCCTGGAAAGACATTTAAATACGGAACTGCCGGATTTTCTTCAAGTGAACGGTGGATTTGATTCGTCTCAACACGGGTTCCCACTAGCTCATAGCACGGAATCTGCGCTGATATAACTGGCAGATATTATTCGCAGAAGAGTTGACCAGGGGGGAGGGCACCATTCTTGTTCTACTTGATTTGTCTGCAGCTTTCGATACTATATCTCTCCAATGCATTATCCAGCGACCGCATCAGGCAGGAGTTAGATACCACGCACTTGATATCCTCAAGTCTTTTCTTACCAACAGATCTATCACAGTGTCCTATGGGGACTACAGGGCAACCCCCTTTCAATTACCTTGTGGTGTCCCTCAGGGGTCTTCGCTTAGCCCCACTTTGTTTAATCTTTATGTTGCCCCTTCGGCCAGTCTGGTGTGCTCTTTCGGCTTTCACATGGTGTCATACGTGGATGATACACATTTGATTATCCCGGTCTGTTGCAATTGGGAGGAAACTGCTGATAGATTCCACCAATGCATGAGAGCGATTAATAGCTAGATGAGCAGCAATTGGCTCAAACTTAACGGGGATAAGACAGAAATCATTTTTTTTTTTATTAGATAGCAAACTTTGGTGTCCCCGCTAGTGACCGGAGTCTTGTAGTGAGTGTCCGGTTACGCGCACCTCGGCTAGAAATCTGGGAATTGTATTTGATAGATCCCTTTCATGTGAGCAACAGGTTAACCAGACGGTTAAAGGCTGCTATTGGGCTCTAAGATCCCTTAAGAAAATCTTTCCATTTTTGCCTGAAAATTTGAAAGTAGTGGTGGTCCTGGCGCTGGTTATATCTAGACTGGACTATTGTAACGCCCTAATGTTGAATATCAGCAAATCTGCACTTCATAAACTTCAACTTATCCAGAACGCGGCAGCCCGCTTGATTTTAGATCTACCACGCTCGGCATCTGCTAGCAGCTGTCTCAAACAGCTCCATTGACTTCCAGTTGAAAAACAGATTAAGTTTAAATCCCTTTGCTTAACTTATAAGGCCTACCACCTAGAGGGCTGTGAATACCTTAGATCAGTTCTTCAACCTTACCAACCAGCTCGGACGCTTAGATCTTCATTCAGACAACTTATTTTTATACCCTGTTGTCACAGGGTTAGGTGGGGGGACAAAGCTTTTTCTGTGGAGGCTGCCATACTCTGGAACTCCCTACCTCTGATGATCAGGCCTACAGAGACATATTTGGGCGTTAGAAAGAAATTAAAAACTTGGCTCTTCTCCCATTAGTATGGGATTTTTAGGTGGTTTTTACTATGTATGGTTTCGGTGGTCCTACGTCTCACTAGTACTAATTAGCGCTTCAATGCTATGGCCGGAATGCGCTCTATAAAATATTTGCAATACAATAAAATACAATCCATCAGGACAAAGGCTTGAGGAGGGGCGAGGCGTTGCAGCTGACTTTATTTCTTTGGTCAACATCAGTGGGGGCAGGATGAGATCTGGAAAATCAGAGTGCCAGTGGTGAACCTAAAAAGGAGGAAAAAGAGGGAAATAAACACAGCCATCACAACCGCCACAGACTTGATTTCACCATTAACTACAGTCATGGCAACAACATCAACATAACAGGGTTTTGATGGTATTTTACAGGGGCCAACAGGGGAGGCTATCCCTCATGGGGTGGTAGCCAAAAGATCAGGAGGACCTCCTTTAAAGCTTGGCCAACCAAAAGTAACTTCAAAATGTAATTACATAAAGGATGCAGGGGCAGCCATTTTCTCTTCTAACGATAACATCAAGGGTCTGCCTGTTCCCTTAGACCCTATTGGGATCATTGAAAAAAGGGCCCAGTTCCCCCTTAGGGTGATGGGGGTCCGAATAGTTGTGTTACTCTCCACACTGGGCACATCCATTTCAGGTGTCTGCCTCTCGCCCTCCTAAAGTAAGGCATGGCACAGAGAGGAATTCCTGCTTGATACCTCCCACATGAGCACTCACAAGAGTATCGTCTGTAACTTGTTGGGAAGGAGGCCCTGTGCAGATTGAATCGGCACCCAGGGAACATGGAGCTTTGGATCACAATTTTACATACAGGGAAATTCTGAATTCAGCCACACCATCCCTCACTTCTTGCTTAGGAGGGGAAGACCTGTCTCAGTTACTGTCACAGCCAGATGAAGAGGAAAATAAGCAAGCCTTCTCCAGTTTAGACCCACCTCCCCTGCGCCACGAAGTTGCAGGGGGTCAGTCAGGACCCCAATGGTCCCACCTCAACCCCCCTGGGGACAATTGACAACAGCAAACCCAAAAAAGCTTAGTAAATTGGTTTAAGTGAACAGGCCTGCAATTAGGCACTATTAACATCTAGCAAAGATCTTTCCTACCTACATGCTAAGGAATGGGAGAACATGTTGCCTTCTTATGCTTCAGATGCCCCAAAGAACTCTATTTCCTTTAGAGCGGGAACTGCCGAACCCCATGAGCCTCACGAATCCTTGTGAGTGAGAGCACTTGGGATTATACAGAACTCAGTGGAGGCTATGAACTTCCAAGCTGATAAGATGGACATACAGATTAGCCTGCTAAACACCTTAGCCATGGAGGATGCAAGTATTGATGAAGAAATCTCAAACCTGAATTATTTGATATATTGGGCCCAATCCAATACGTGGGCCTGTACAGAGATGTAACTGCTCTCCAATTTTAGATAAACAAACCACGCTACCAGACGTAATGTCAAAGCTAGTTGGTGACCTGAAAGAAGTGGCTACTTCCAAAACCCAGAAGTCCTAATCTGGCCCCCTGGAATCAGAAGCGATATTAGCAGCCGGAACCCAGGGTAGCCTGGGCACTGATCACACTACAACGATGAATGGGGGAGAGGCTATTGCCGGTCATGTGCTCGAGCCCCTTTCCTGCCGATTTCATTTGCCAATCAACGTCACTGAATGGTTACAAACTGTGCCCGCTTTGACCTCATCTGCAGGTACCAGTTGCAGAGGGTACTACTCCCGAGAAGGAGCAACCGACAAAGAGATCCAAGAAAATGAAAGGGAATAATGAAAGGGTAGCCTGGGCTGAAAACCTGGTGATTTATCCAGTCTTTCAACCTTTAAGAAGAACACAGCACCTGGGCTCAAGTTGTGGGGATCCACAAAGTAGTCTCGGGAGGCCCCAACAGGTCTGAACCGATCCTTGACCTTGGCCTCAGAGACCCCAGGTGAGGCTCATGCAGTGACCCAAGCAGATGCTCCGTCTGTACTGCACTGGAGGTGAGTGGGACATCGCTGAGAGAACAACAAATATTCAATTTAGTTACACTTATGGGTGAAAGTCAGTACAGTTTATCCCAGTGCCAACCACCACGGCTGGGAGGGCCCCTGCTTTGCAACCAGATGTGACGCTGGAGAAGTCCATGCTCGCTTAGCCGGCTAAACGTGACTGCTATGCTTACTCCTGGGGAAACCAATCGAATAACATTATGGGTCCTATACTGAAAACCATCCTGGACACAAGCATAGTGCAGGTGTCTCTGGCCACTACCCAGCTTGAGGGTAATATAGCTCTTCTAACTATTACTGTTAGTAAAAAAGATGGAGCCACAGTTACAACTGCCGTGAATGTGGGAGAAATGCGGATGCCTCAGGTGTCGCAACAAACAGCAGCCAGAAGTGGCCTAGCATCCCCTCAAACAGATTGGGGGGATGTCCGACCCGCAAGTCTGGCGAGGGGTCCCGAAAAATGCCACAACTGAATTCAGCTTGCACACTTCTTTACATTTGACATTTAGAATTGTGGAAACATTCTCAGGCTTGCGCACCCAATTAGTCCACTAAGAGATTTAACATTGCAGGATATAGCCTCTATAGAATTCATTGCTCCGGGTCCTGGTCAATTTAAAAAATCAACTAAGGTTATCTGGATTTCTGTGGAATGGCTCAGAAGGTCCTGAACTGCTCTGAGACTTTTAAGCAGTGGGACATAATTTTATCTCCCTTCCGGGAACATGGTTACCCGCTTGTTTTAGAACATGGGCAGAAGGAGCCTGTTACTCCAAGGTGAAACAAATCTGTGTACTCAGTCTTAAGAAACGCCTTATGTAAAACTCCTAGTTCAACCTCTCAGCTGAACTGTATGCACCAGGAGGAGTGGAGGCCTGGCTCAATGGCGAAGGATAACTGGCTGACAGGGGCACTTAACACTACCAAACTGCTGCGCTGACAAAAATTAAATCAAGTAGTTTCTACAGAATGACCTCTTAAAATTTGCTTTTGGAACATCATTGGGTTGGCAAAAAAGTTAGGAGATTCAGACATCATAGGCTACCTTCGCTCTTTTCATATCATCCTCTAACAAGAGACATGGTCCCAGGAGGCCCAGCACCTGGATGGTTTTACCGTCCATTTTATTCCAGCATTTAGAACACAAAAATATGGCCGTAGTGTGGGCGGCCTTGCATTTATGTCTTGATCTCTAGCCAAGTCAAGCCCCGAGGAATATCGATCATTGAGCCTAGTCTTCAAGTAGTGGACCTAACCATCAGTTCTGCCAATGGATGTGTAAAGGAAATTACCGTGTTTAATGTTTATTGCACCCAAAGGTCTCAGCTAAGACGGCAGTAACAAATAAGCTGATATTACAATAGATCTATCGTCCGAAGGTTCGAAGGGTGACTTTGTCATCTCAGGCGACTTTAACATGTGGCTGACGAGCCCAACTCCTGCGAGTGAGGTTACAGAGGCTCAAGATAGTCTGTTGATGACTCCGCCCCAGGTGCTCCCAGATAATGTGTTGAAGAAATGTTGCATTCTTCAAGGTGCCCTGAAACACCTTGGCCTTAGGGCACTAAATGGCCGAATTGCCCCATATAAGCTGCCAGGACTTTCTTTTTAAATGACAATGAGGCCCTTAATTGTTTTCACTTTTGTCAGTCTTTCCTTACTGCATCATGTTTCTTCTTTTGGTGAATGTCTGAATAGTGATCACCACCTGCAGGAGATCTCCAGCAACACCAGGGTGGGGCACTTTGAATGGACAACACACTTAGGGGCATATTTATAATCTCCTAGCTCCACCTTGCACCACATTAGCATCATTATTTTTGAGGTTCAAGTGGCTCAAGTAGGCCAAATCTCTGTGCCGTAATTACAGATTGACGCAATGCATGCATTGCACTACTCTGTAACCCTTTGGGCTACATTATGCCTGCCACAGGCATAATGTATGCAAAGGGGTCTTTTTCCCATTAGGGGGGGCACAAAAATGGTGCAAGGAAATCTATGAGGTCTCCTTGCACCATTTTTTACGGCACTTTTTTATGGCACTTTTATTTATTTATTTAATATTTAGAATGGGCCCCTATGTACTCTGCAGGAGTAGCGCCAACATTTTGGCACTACTCCTGCAGAGTACATCAATAGCGTTATTTTAAATACAACACACACATGGTGGCGGAATGGGGCGCTAAGGGGCGCAGGAAAAGTGGCGCAATGACAACACAATTGACCTGAAGCAGATTAGGTCCACCTCAGCATACCTGTCTTCTCTGGCAGAAAAAGCAAAACTTTTCTTTTCCTCCACCCACCTGGCTACTGGTAATCCCCTGTTGAAAAGGGTAACATTTACAGATAGTTTTTTCAGGGCATCACGACAAGCAGGGCCACTCAAGGAAGCCGCAGAACCCAAAGAGCACAGCCTTCTCCAGTGGTGAGGCAAGCAACTATCAGTTGAAATGGGCCACATATAGGGCTAATTCACTATGGAGAGCGCTAAAGAGATCACCCATGGACACCAGAGTCCTGTCCCTCCTGCGGACAGCTAGAAGAAATCTGAAAATCTAGGAAAAAGGTCTACTGAGCAGCAAGTTGGAGCACATCCTGGGCTAAATTACTGCATGAGGTGCCCACAATGGTTTATGGGAGTGAGGTACTTAAAGGGAAAGATAGTGAATTATTGGATAAAATGCTTCTTAATATCTACAGAGCAATTTTTCAACTTCCCTCGTATGTTTCGTGTGATCAGATCAGACTCGAATTTGGGATCACTAAGCAAGCATTGGCATGGATAGGGGCTTTTACACTGCAATGCCATAAATTAAGGTCTGCAAAGAAGAACCTCTGGCCCACCACGTATGGGTTGAAGTGAATTCCACACTCAGCTCCCAAGCACGATCTTACTTGCATCAGTCTTTGAACTCATTGAATCTACAGTCTGCTCGGGATCTACCAATTAGCCACCAGGATTCAAAAGGATAATAAAGATAAGCAGTAAATGTCTTTCCCTGCTTGAAGATAAGGCCACCCTAACACGACCCAAACATGGTTGACTGACAGTCTCAACTACTGCTGAAACCCCGGATTTATCTCAGTGAGCCTTTCAAGGAAAAAATTAAGTCTCAACTAATTAGATACTGATTGGGTCTACTACCTACCAGATGTTATTTGCCGGTTTGGAATTCCTGTGGGCAACATTAAGGGCCTGTAAGTTCCCAGGTTCTCTGCCAAGTTGGTCGAGACTTTAAGGCAAGAGCAATTTATGTGGCCAGAATGGGCATAGTTAGTTTTATCTCAGTCGCCATTACTTGATGCTTCTAGGCCTTTTTAAATACTTTTGCATTACGTGATTATTTTTTTTACTTGTACTTTTTCTAAATAATTTTTAAATCATGCTGGCAGCAGAGCGAGAGTGTTTATACCAGTTTTATATAATCCTGTTATTGTTTAAGGGTTTTGATAGAACTCACTATAAACAAATTATAATGCTCTGCTGGCTGAATCACCCCACATTGCTTTTTTAAAAGTACAGCATTTTTATACAATGATGTACACTTGTTGCCATTACAATTAGAGATGATAGTTCTAGTGTAATCTTTGAGGCACCAGATTATTTTACATCATATATGTTCTTGGAAAACATTTGTTTTTTATTTTAAGAGTGCCAATATACCAATGGCTAAATACAGGCTTGACAAATGACATTAGTGTATTTATCTTGCAAACATTTCAATACCAATGTGTATGTGACGGGCATGGGATGGTTATACGGGACTTATTTTAATATCCTATCATGTACTTTCATGCAACAATTTTAAGAAAACAAGCAGTAAAGAATTTGATACTAACTGCTGAGGCAATTGCACAGGTTCCAGCAAGGGGGAGGATGAAACATGTTAGACCCATGAGTGAAACCTGTTCACCTCTTTGGGCTGATCAGACACATATGCTGGTGTTCACCTTGCTGGCAGTGATCGTGGGATTTAAAAGAAAGTGAAAATAAGGCACTAAGCTTGCACCTCTAGATTTATAATTCACCATCAGCATTTGTGGGGGCTTGCCTGGATCGAGCTAGTGAACACAGGTGAGTCTGGTAGGCACATAGAGAGGTCCTGACTCGGCTTACACTGCTCATATGGAGAATTGCGGACAAGGGCAGTCACAGGAAATTATACCAGGCGCCTTGAGTGAGAAAAAGACACACAGAACTGTAATTCCACAGTGCCAAATGATGTGCCACCTAAGTTAGACAATTTAGACAGCATCCTGCTGTCAGTCATGAAAAATTTAAGGAGGCCCTAGAATTTAAAATAGCAGTGGATCTCAACTTGCTGATAACCGATCGGCAGAAAACTACAGGAAAGATGACGGCTGCTGAGAAAACGATGGATGAGCTAGAGACTGCTACAAGGGAGATCCAGGCATAGTTGCTTTTGTTGCAGTGCCTGGGCTGAACCAGTGAATATAGGTGATACTTTTACACACATAGAGTGGCCCTAACTGGGTTTGCACTGCCCATAGGCAAAAGAGCAGACATGGGCAGACAAAGCCAATTGAACGAGGCTCCTTGAGTGCAGGGAGGATCTGCATAACAGTAAATTCTTTTTGGCCAATGATGTGGCTGTAGAGTCAGACAAGTTAGAAAGCTTCCTGTCAACAATCAGGGAATGAAGGAAAGCTTTGGAATTTGAAATTGGCACAGTAGCAATAGATCCCATTTTGCTGAGAGCCGATCAGCCGAAAACAGCAGAAAGGGTGACTGCTATTGAAAAACCTTTGATGATCTGCAGCCTGCTATAAGGGAGATCCAGATGCAGTTACCCTCAGTGCAGTGCACAATTCACACACTGGAGGCTATTGAAGATGTGAATTGCTGCTCCTGCTGTTATAACCTATGAGTATCCATTGGGCCTACAAATGTTTGGGATGGGTTTAAGGTCACAGTAAGAGAGTTGCTTCTGGAAATGTCGGATGGGGTCAGAAAAGTGTTAGAGATTGTTTCTTTGGAAAACACTCTGCACATGCTGGAAACTGAAACTGTCTCAGATGTGACAAAGCATGAACTATGGACACAAACTAGGAAGTAACACTGTGAGCTTTTACATAGGTTTGACCTCCATCATTATAAAGCATCCGTAACCAACAAATATAACAAGGGTGATAAAGCAGACAGAATGCTTGCTTTGTTGATCTGATCTGAGAGGGCACCAACATTGATAATCACTGTCATTACCCATAGCAACATCCCAGCTAAAACTCAAATGGAACTGTGGTAGGTGATTTTTTAATGTGATAGTAAACATGCATTCAAAATCCTTTGAATTACCATAATAACATTGTTGTCACAATGTTTTAGTTCCACTCTAACATCAATTGTTTGTAAATGTCATGACCTTTATTACGCCTTTTGATGTTTCTTTATTGGACTGTGCCCAAGATATTGATCTGTCCATAAAAGTGGCAAATGGTGAACTGAACTGGAGCTAGGGCACCTTTTAGGTCACAGCCTACTAGAGGGCAAAGCTGTCTGGTTTGCTAAAGACATCCTGTGGACTTTTAGAAAGGTGGAAATACTAGGAATGTATTCTACTCATTGTTTACCGTTGGCTTTGTGTTTTGTAACTCACACTTCCTGGCTTTCTAGTTGCTGGCTGTATTTGCTTTGGGTTCTCCAGGTTCAGTTCTTCCCTCCCTTTGCCTAGACCGTGTCTTCTATATCCTTCTGCAAACTCACTTTCTGTTACAGGCCTTTAAATGTTGTTCTTATATTGTCACATTTGCTGTGCATTCAAACAGGTCTGGCTTTGGGGGTGTGTGACTGGTGCAGTCACACTGGGCGCTGACCTTGAGGGGAGCACTGACATCAGAAGGGGCACTATGGTGAGAAATAACTTTCGACTTCCTTGTGAGTCCAGCTTTCAGGCAGCATTAGAAATGTCAATACAACTGTTGTGATTAAGGTTCCTGCTGGAGAGAGAGAGTTTTGTCAAGTGGCAGTTTTCACTCACCATAAAGTAGCGCAGAGGGTCAATTAGCCTGCTGCAAAGAAAAGATCTGTATTTTATGTGAATAGCTGAGTCAATTTGTAAGGCCAGCCTTTGCCAGTGCTTTAAAACTCATGCAATTTATGTTTGAGAGGGGATATATAGAGATGAGAGGCACTTTTGCTGGGTGGTAGTGAGGGAATATGAGGAGGACCTCACTGGGGGCCACCAAAAAATATTGTAACACCAAGGCCACCAGCGCTAAAGCCAGCCCTGCATTCAAAGACCGAAGTCAAATTTGAGGAGCTGTCTTCCAAGGGTGCTTGTTCAAGTTTCTTTCTCTGACTTCAAAGTGCGAGGATTTATGTGACACTTTTGCTGGATACTAAGCGTAGGAAAGAGTTTTTCTCTAGCAGACAAAAACGTTTAAACAAACTGTGTAAGTATTTCAGAATATATCAGAATTATGAACACACAAATTAAGCACATTTTTGTTAGTTCTGAAGTGTGTTGGAAACAAATACATTATTATGATCAAACGAATCATTACACTAGGAGATGCAGTTTCCACACATTTTCATCTGTACACTATATAGTTTTATTAGCAAAACTGTATGTTTGCAAATGTAATAATCACTTCAATTGATAATGTGTGCTCTTTAATGGCAGTGTGCTGCCATACCATGAATACTCAATCTACACTTCTCTACTTTACTCTGCACCACTGCACTCTACTCTGCACCACTCCACTTTTCACCACTCTACCCCACTACACTCTGCACCACTCCACTCTACTCCACTGAACTCACACCACTTCACACTACGCCTCTCTACTCTACCCTGTACTGCTATACTCTATTCAAAAGCACTCTGCCACTCTACACTACTGCACTCTACACCACTCTGCAACACTGCACTTTACACCACTGTGCTATATGCCAATACACACTATGCCATTCCACTTTACTCTGTAACACTCAACTCTATGCCCCTGCACTGTACACCATTCCACTATATGCCACTCTAATCTACTCTGTACCACTGCACTCTACACCACTTTACTCTATGCCATTACACTCTATGCCTCCCTACATAACTGAACTCTACCCTGCACCACTCCACTCTATGCCACTTCACACTACTCTGAAACACTCTGCTCTATGCCACTGAAATCTACTCCACTCTGCGCCACTCCACTCTATGCTACTCCACTCTATGCCACTCTACTCTTAACCACTGCACTCTGTGCCAATGAACTCTACACCACTGCACTCTGACACTCTGCTCTGCAATGCTGCACTCTCTGCCACTGAGCTCTACGCCACTCTACTCTGCACTACTCCACTCTAGGCCACTGCACTCTACCCTACTGTACTCAATGGCACTATACTCTCCTCTGCACCACTCTATGCTACTCTGCCCCACTCTTCACGACTGCAATCTACGCTCCTCGACACTACTCTACACTCTACACCACTGCACTCTATGCCACTCGACTCTACTCTGCACCACTTTCCTCTGCATCAATCCACTCAGCACCACTCTACTGGATGCCACTGCACTCTATCCTACTATACTCAATGTCACTATACTCTCCTCTGCACCACTCTATGCTACTCTGCCCCACTCTTCACGACTGCAGTCTATGCCCCTCAACACTACTCTACACTGAACACCTCTGCACTCTATGCCACTCGACTCTACTCTGCACCTCTTCCCTCTGCATCAATCCACTCAGCACCACTCTTCTGTACGCCACTGCACCACAACCCTCTCTACTCTACTCTGCACTACTCTATTTTGTGCCACTCCACTCTGAGTCACTCCACACTGTGTCACTCCTCCCTGAGCCACACCACTCTGCATCCCTCCAGTTTGTGCTACTATGCACCACTCTAATCTACGCCACTGCATTCTACAATTCTGCATTGTATGCCACTGAATTAAGTGCCCTGCACTCTACCCCACTCTACTCTGCAATGCTCTATACCAAAGCACTCTACCCCACAGGGAGGATTGCAAACACTTCACTGGCTACCAGTGAGGAAGCAAGTGACTTTCAAAGCCCTTTGCTTGGTCTGTAAGTCTCTTCACCAGCTGGGCTCTAGTCCCCTGGGACCTGCCTTCAATTGGTATTTACGAAGTAGACAGATAAGATCTGCAGCACAGAGGAAGGTAATTGTTCTCAGGTTCTGGAAAGCTAGATGGGGTGGAAGCGCATTCTTGGTGATAGTGGCCAGGTCATGGAACATGCTCCCTTCACATATTGTGAGTTTGAATTCCTATTCTATGTTTCACAGGCGCTTGAAAACTTGGCTATTCTCGCAACATTAATGCTTTTGCTGTCTCTCTCTGTCATCCCTTATCGATGCTAGTGCTTTGATACCTTTTTAATGTTCTGTGCTCCACAAATCTAAATTGCAAATGACAAATTACAATCCACTCTACTCTGTGCCACCTTAATGTATGCCACTGTACGTGACTCCACACTGTGGCCCTCAAGCACATGACACTCTGTGCTGCTCCACTCTACAACACTCTACTCCACTCTTTGCCATTCAGTTCTACAGCACTCCATGCCATTCTTCTCTCTGCCACTAACTTTTAACCATGGTGAGCAGCAGCCACTCTAATGAACAACATGGCTAAAACAAATTTTCATAGCCAATTGCTCTTGCATAGGCAAGACCTGTTGGTGTTGCCAATGCTTGTTAGAGTAGAGTTGGTTCACTAAAGATCACAGTGCTTCTGAAAAACCTTGGTGTTGATACTAATGATTTTAGCAAATCTGAAAAAACCTGCCTGGTTACATATTGTGAGCACATTCTGTGTTCAAATGCCTTTGTGAAGTTAAAAAACTGCAGGAACAGCATACTGGAAGGTTTATCCAGAGTCTTGCTTGGGAATAAATGCAAAGGTTTGTTTTAAAACTGGATTTAGGCATATAGTTCAGCACCTTTACACCAGTAAGTGCTGTGGAAGTGCTGATATCAGTGGTACATCACTGAAGGTATAGGGATTTTGAAAAACCTAACTCCACACAAAGAGTAGCTAATGTATTCAGCAGGAGAGAGTTTAGGAAGCATTATGTAGCTGGTGGTGATTTTTGAACACTCTGTTGCAAATACATTACTAAAGCATCTTGCGGTAGCACTCAATAATTTATAGCCAGCAAATTTTCCATTTAAATGGCCACTAACTTTGCACAATCATACAATTTTAGTGTCAAAACTACATAGCACATAAATGATAATGTATTGAAATGGGGTTCCAGTTAATAGTTATCATTTGTGCATCACCAAGTAAAACTGTTTTGATTTGTTTTCATCCCATTAAAATTAAAATCTTTGTTTCAGTCACACTTTAGAAGTGCAAACAAGGGCTTCATTTTTTCTTTCCTAACTGCTGATATATCCAGAAATATGCGTACAATTTATTTTCAGGTTTTTAAATTGTGTTGTGTTACCGCAAAAAGACATCATAAATCCCTCCATTTCAAACTTAATGTACCCCATCAATATTGTCATATATTTCACTTTAAAATATCCTCTCACTTTGCAGTCGGAGAAAGAACAATAACACACATAACCATGGTAAAAGAATAGTCAGAAATATGTCAGAAGACATACCCTGACAGTTTACTTCTGCTGTTGAAACCTTGAAAATTAGGCAAAATAGATACAAAATGTGAATGGTAACTTTGTTGGTCTTTCACAATGGACCAGAAACCGGCTGGTGACCCACAGTTTGGGAATGCTGCGTTACAGAGTATGCTGACTCGGAGGAAGATAGGAAAGCCCATTACAGTACTGTATTGCAGCCTATTACTATAATCACTAAAACATATCTCTTCACTGAAGGGCTCATGGAAAGGAGATGCTGTGAATGATTTCCCCTATGAATGGTCCCAGATAGTGGAATATCCATCAAAGATTAAGTTAATTGGACTGATTCAATTAAAATGCGCCATGGAGCCTACTTTATTCCTAAGAGGCTACAGAGCATGTTTCCCACTGTGATGGATAACTGCCCTTGATGTTGTTGTTCTAACGTATATTTAGTGCATATGCTTTGAAATTGTCCTAATCTGGTATCATACTGAGAGCTGGTTCAGGTCTTTGTAAGAGAGTTTACAGGGAAAGATTACATTCATACCCTAGAGGTCATTAGACCAGGCATATACAAAAAATTGAAACTGATAATTTCAAAAATACATTTGCATATCTGCATTGTTGTTTGCCAAATGTCATAGAGTTTTGTCATGGGCGGCATCTCAGCCTCCTTTAGTCAGAACCTGGATGAGAGAATTGCTGAAATGGCCAGAGGCAGAAGATGACTCTTTAATCACACTTCAAAGTCAAGCAAAGAGCCAGATAGACATAGCCAAGCGGGATGAAATGATTACAACCTTAAAAGCTCAGACTGGTGCCTCGAGGCAGGAAGAACAAAAGAACTAACCACTGAAGGAGGACATAGATTTAGCTTCACACTTCTTTTTTTGCAATAATTCTTTATTTATTTGTGGAAGTAACAACACACAGTGCCGGGAATGATACCCGAATGGGAGCAGTACACTGGACATCCAAGTCAACTTCCAAAGTCTTTGTAAAAGTACATCAGTCGCGCATCAGAGTCCCTGCGATGACAAGATATAGAAGATAAGTACATAAATACAGCGCCCTTTTCCAAAGCATTGTAGTGAGTCCTTCCATCACAATGAGAAAAGCAGGAAGGGACGGCAGGGCTAGGGTCACTTGGAGGATGGCAGAGGTCATCTGGCGGGGGTGGTAGTTTGGCAACAACTGGCCCATACTAAACTGTGTGGTGTGCCTCAGTTATTGAGCATCCCACTTCTTGACGTCATATTGTTAGGTAAAATGAATAGACCCTGTCCATGTGAGTTTGCTCGACCCTGTCCTCACACCAACTTGGTTCTTGACGTGTGACTAATAAAAATAATAGCATCACTAATTTTTTTATTTTGGCCTGGGGCATCCCAAAAGCCCCTTCTGGCAGCCCTTCCTTGTATGATTCCCTTCGATTATACTGGCATTTCCTCTGTAAATGGGATATTTATGCATGTTATAAAGAGGTCTAGTCTGTTCAGAGGTTTTGTTTAATGTTTGATTGTCACAGCAACATTATCTACTATGTAGTGAGCATTAGTAGAATATGTTAATGTTGTAAATGTTGAACAACAGTAAAACACAGCTAAAAACATTAAAATGTTTTGGTCTGGTATAGGTTGTTACTGTTGTTGAATTGAAATTTGTTTTGACAAGAGTCTTTAATACTCTTCATAGATTCTAAAGACAGCATTAGTTTGGCTGTTTCTGCAGAACCCGGTTTTCATATTTCGTATCCAGGAAAGGGCATATGGGAGTTAAATAAACATATAAACAGAGGTTCTGAATGGTACAACTGATTTAGAAATGCAAGTTATGCATAAATATAATGAATTTTCAATTTCTTGAAAGGTTTGTCAATATTTGGGACAAAATGCTCTGTGCTCAAGTGATCACACAGTAAGTGACCAGCTGTGGCTCCTCCGATAAGGTGGAGGAGCATTGCCCCACTGCTTGCAGCAGAAGGAAAAATAAAATGATAATAACGAGAATTATTATAATTTTATTTTTAGCAGAGTCAGGTTAGGGTGGGGTGGGGGAGTGCACCATAGGGGTTCATGTCTGTTTGGCCGGCCTTGTTGGGCCGGCCAAGTGGACATGCACACTTTGCATTTCTCCTCCCGGCTGTATTGCACAGCCGGGAAGAGAAAGTGCACAGAGTCCTACTCCCTGTGTGAGTGCCAAAGCTGGCTGCTAACACCTATCATGACGCTGCTGCCATGCTGGTGACAGCAGTGTTGTGATTGGCTGAGGTGAGTCTGAGAGCCTGTGTACTTCCAGACGAGGATGGAGGAGATCAACTGGTCTCTGTTCGGAGCAGGGTTTTTTTTTTATTCCCCTCCCCACCACCCACATTCAGTGGCAGCCACCACTGTAGGTGACAGTAAAACAGTGCAATAGCATGTATAATAAAGGAAGGCAATGGAACACAGTATAATTTACAGCACATGTACAATCCAATGGTCTTCAAACATTCCGACACCAGTACAATTCACAGTGCTGTGAGTGTCAGTGGCCTTTTAACCCAGAAGGAGTTAATGGTTATCAACAGGACTAATACATCGATGCAGAGCAAAAGCAGATTGTCAGCAAGTCAAAAATTGGGAAACAAGATTAGAAATAGTATCAAAAGGCCCAAAAGGTTGTGAAATGTAGCGTGGTTTTAACTCACTGAAAAAGATCAGTTAATGTGAATTTGAAATTGTTGAAAAGCAGATCAGAGTAAATAGATTGTCCAATAGTCGTGTTTGTGAGTAATCACAACCCCAGTGCTCAGTGCAGCCCAAGTGAAACAGTGCTGCGGTTGATCATCACCATGAGCAAAATCTAAAACTTACTCAATGGCCAAGGCATTGCTACTAGGTTCGCCTTATGGAACAACATAAGTTCTGAGTGAATAACAGGGTCCCTAAGAACAATCAGTATCACCTAGATAAATAAATAGTAAAGATTTTAAATGCACTTTTGCAGTGTTTTTGTCACTCACTGTTTGATGACTTGAGCACAGACTACTTTTCTCTCAGATATTGGCAAACGTTTCTAGACATTTCAATTGATACACTTGATCCATGACTGATTGTACATACTTTGCATTTCTTAATTAGTTGTTACACTTGGAACCTCATTTTGCCCCTGGTTCCAGGTGGTATTTTGGCCACTACTGGCCCATATAATCATAGGGGTAGATTACAGCACTCACTAATTCTGAAAATGTTTTTTCTTTATCAGTCTGTCTATGGGTGACTTAAGCTGTCAGGTATCCCACATGTAATAACTTCTTCAAAAAAGTAGCATAAGAAGTAAGTAGGGAGAGAGAGCGGACTTTGAATCGCCCTCTTTAAGCCTTTGTTTTTCATGTGTTCTTCATAGTTTTCCATTGACTCGGGCTTGTCATGAATCATTAAATTGTCCCATTTGTGTTCTCGTTAGGTTTTAGTAACAAGATATCAAGCACTGTTTTGTTAAACTGCAGCTGTGACATGATTTGTAACTTTTAAGTTCAAACCCATGTTACCCTTGATGTGTTTACTTGGCTGGCAGGACAGCATTTTATTTGCTCATCTATGGACAATTTGATCACCAAATGTATACTGTTTGGATGTCTTAGCCTGTTTTAAAGACAAAGGGCCTAATTTAGAGTTTGACAGAGGGGTTACTCCGTCAACAACAATGACAGATATCCAGCGGCAGCTCCTCCACTATGGAGGAGGAGCGTGCCCCCTTACCCCAGCAGCAGCAGCTGCAAAACTTAAAAAATAAAACAACTATAAATGATGGTTATTATTGTTTTATATTTGAAGGGGCGGGCCATGAGGTGATGACAACCAGGGAGAGGAGTGGTGTGTTTGGCCACCCTTCTCAGGAAACACACGTGTGCACTGAGCTCTCTCCAACCCAGCACTGTGTTGCTGGGTTGTAATAGCAGGCACAAGCTCCCAGTCTGCCTGGGAGCACCAAGTCAGGGCGCTCCGACCAATCCTAACGCTGCTTTCATGCAGCGTTAGGATTGGCCACAGGGCAGGCTGGGAGCCTGTGCCTGCCTGCGGTCCAGCGGAGAGGAAAAGAGTGGTGGTGTTGAAGTAAAAAAAAATATTTTTATTTTTTATTGGTTTTGTTTTGTTCACCCCACCCCCACCCCACCACTTTGCACTGTTGCTAGCCTCAACTACAGATATCTAGTCCTCTGAAATATAAATCCCATAGGATATAATGGAATTTATATTTCACCGGATGAGATATCCATCACAATTGTGACGGAGTAACCCCTCCACCAAACTCTAAAGGAGGCCAATAATGTTGTTACTTACTAAGAGCCTAAACAGTTCTTGTACTAAGTACAAATTATTAACTGACAAATTGCTTCACACAGCTTGCTATTTATGCACACACCGTGCACTTTCTGCCTACAGTAACCTTTTCTAAATACACTAAACACCCCTTCTGTGCCTCAATTGTTTTGCACAAACTATTACAACAAAGTATTACTGTCCGATTACAACAAACACCTTTGTTGTAATGAATAGGTAATAAATATACAACACTTTCAAATAGTACAAAAATTCTATTTTACTAACAAGGACGTAAGCACACACATTTTCCTTATTGTACAATATTGTACAACACTACTATATCTAAACACCATTACTTTCTTACACTTTTCACTATGTTTAGGAAACTTCTTTGTTTCTGAATTTGTATTTCGTCACACCGCTGCTCATATCAAATTGCATAACAGTGTCAAAATAGATAAATACAAATAAAACTTGCTTCAGTTGTAACAACTCTATTGCATATTTAACAATTGTTAAAAACAAATGGAATCATTAGTCACACCTACTGGCTTTTATTTACTTTCATTCGATTTCTTTGTCATAGATGACATACTGCCTTTCTGTCTGTGCCACTGAGGCTGTTGCTTCCAAGAGAACACCATGTCTTCTTCCTCTGCCTTTGATTGACATTACTGCACAGTATCTTTGCAGAATTTCTCAATAACAAATGTGTGATGCAGTCTTCTACACCTAATGTTTATATTCTTCAACCGTACCAATTATCTTTTCATCCTTTTCTATAAATGGACATGAGGGGCAGGGGCCTTATACCTCATCTATCCCCACCCCTTTTTTACTGCTTCCATCTGTACTTCATGTTTGACATTTTTTCCAAACTTCCCTTTTGTACCCAGTTCACCCATTCATTGTTTAGCCCTCCAAGTTCAGTTTCCATTCAAATCACCTGCAGCTAACTACCTTGCTCATACTGTCTACATACCTGCTAGTGTTATTCCTATATACAGAGACACAGGAAAATAATGTAAAATACCTTCCATTTCTGGTACAAATTATCTCAGGTGGGGGTCACATTGTAAAGCAGTTCAAGAGTGTCTAGTTTGCTGTATTTTGATGTTCATGTCTTTTAAGATCACCTCTTACAACACAAACACAGGGGCTCATTCTGAGCCCGGCGGGCGGCGGGAGCCGCCCGCCTGGAGGGAGCCGCCAAATGACCGCACCGCGGTCAAAAGACCGCGGCGGCCATTCAGACATTTCCCTGGGCCGGCGGGCGCTCTCCAAAAGAGCGCCCGCCGGCCCAGAGGAAATGCCCCTGCAACGAGGACGCCGGCTCAGAATTGAGCCGGCGTAGTTGCAGGGGTGCGACGGGTGCAGTTTGCACCCGTCGCGTATTTCAGAGTCTGCATTGCAGACACTGAAATACACAGTGGGGCCCTCTTACGGGGGCCCCTGCAGTGCCCATGCCATTGGCATGGGCACTGCAGGGGCCCCCATGGGCCCCGCGGCACCCCCTACCGCCATCCTGTTCTTGGCGGGAGACCCGCCAGGAACAGGATGGCGGTAGGGGGTGTCAGAATCCCCATGGCTGCGGAGCGCGCTCCGCAGCCATGGAGGATTCCCCCGAGCAGCGGTCACATTGTAAAGCAGTTCAAGAGTGTCTAGTTTGCTGTATTTTGATGTTCATGTCTTTTAAGATCACCTCTTACAACACAAACACAGGGGCTCATTCTGAGCCCGGCGGGCGGCGGGAGCCGCCCGCCTGGAGGGAGCCGCCAAATGACCGCACCGCGGTCAAAAGACCGCGGCGGCCATTCAGACATTTCCTCTGGGCCGGCGGGCGCTCTCCAAAAGAGCGCCCGCCGGCCCAGAGGAAATGCCCCTGCAACGAGGACGCCGGCTCAGAATTGCAGGGGTGCGACGGGTGCAGTTTGCACCCGTCGCGTATTTTAGAGTCTGCATTGCAGACACTGAAATACACAGTGGGGCCCTCTTACGGGGGCCCCTGCAGTGCCCATGCCATTGGCATGGGCACTGCAGGGGCCCCCATGGGCCCCGCGGCACCCCCTACCGCCATCCTGTTCTTGGCGGGAGACCCGCCAGGAACAGGATGGCGGTAGGGGGTGTCAGAATCCCCATGGCTGCGGAGCGCGCTCCGCAGCCATGGAGGATTCCCCCGAGCAGCGGGAAGTCGGCGGGAGACCGCCGACTTTCCGCTTCTGACCGCGGCTGAACCGCCGTGGTCAGAATGCTCGTGGGAGCACCGCCAGCCTGTTGGCGGTGCTCCCGTGGTCGGTGGCCCTGGCGGCCACCGGCCGCCAGGGTCAGAATGACCCCCACAGTCTGTTCAGCAAAGGTCCCAATTCCCAGCGTCCGTATAGTCCTAGCCCAAGGTGTTGTTTCATTGTGGGATTTACTTTCTAAGGCAGCTGGGGCAACACACACTGAACCCTGCTGTGTGAGATTCCAGTCGGTTTTATTTACCTTTCCTGTGCAGTTTTCTGTTTGCTCCAGCACTTTATGGTGTTTAATGTTCCCGTCTATGTTGTTTGCTTTCCGTTCAGTTTCATTGGTTCTGCTAAATTCCACTAGCTGATTTAGCTCCGAGAATAGACTTCATTGCTTGGCATATCAGTATTGTTTAATGGTTACTCATTTATATAGAAGCTGTATACGCGACACAATATTTTATGACACCTTTTGTTCAAAGGTCGTATCAGTACAATGCTAGATCTACACTGAAATCTACTGTACATTTTGGCAGTTTGGTGTCAACTGTGATCCGATGTAACAGCTTTTAGCCATCGTGCAGCCATTGACCAATAGTTATTGATGTTTTGTCTGTTAAATATGCAAGTCTGGGCTAACTGTTCTTGAATAATATTTGTCCATGCCCTGCTTTGTGTAAGTGTTTTTCCAAACCCAGCAATCTTTGCGCAAGCAGAGTGTTAGACAGTATCTTCCTCACTTATGACATCTATTTATATCACAAAAGAGGTTAGAACTATTTATGGATTCTTAGCATCTTATGAAAGCTATTTGATATGCTGTGTGCAGGCACCAGTGGCTCCGTATTATGTTTACCTACCTGAAAAAAGAAAATCTGCCACACTGAAATGTAATAAACATCGTGGTGATGTGATAATAAATGTAATCCACTCATTACCTCGTGACATTATAATGCAAGGTCTATTACATCCACATCTCAGAACCCAACCCTGTCTCACTTTCCCTCTCAGCTTGCAAGCTAACAGATAGCCCCTTGCCCCCTGACGGCCATTCTTGATTTCTATTTCCCTGTCTGCCTTCTACACACAAGGTAAGGAGTCCCCTTTTCTCTACAACTCTGATGAGCTCTCTGTTAGCATTTACAGAAGGATAATACTGTGACAATTTCAGCAAGCCTCAGCATCTGACTTCTCAGAGACAGGGTCAAGACTATGTCCCAGTCTAAAAACCCTAATCTGTATCCTAGGATAATTAGAATAAACATTGAGAAACAACCATTGAGGTGCATGTAATACATTTTTCGTATGGAATATTGATAAAACAAGATATGGTATACACTAGGTCAGAAACATTTCTGCATGCAGATCAGTCTCTTATGTAGTGTGCTTTCAGGCTTTCCATTCATCTAACAGTATGCAGTACGTTGCAAAATAGTAGGTCGGCACATATAATAAAGTAGTAGACTGCAGATCTGTTAAATTGGATACATACCAAATAACTCAGCTCATCTTTACTTTTCATTAACATGCATAAGTTATGTACACATATACTTATTCCAGTGGAATTATTTGACAATTTGTAATTATTTGCAAATGTACACCATACACTGAAGTAAGCCTAAAGGAGCACGTTTCTGACTTTTTTTTATTCTGGGCATTTATGACTGAGGACCCCAGTAATCAATTAATTTCTTTCTCATGGTCTTTCTGATACTGATACATAGGTGTCAAATCAATACTACCAAATTGCTTATCCTATTAATCTACATTGAATAACAAAATAATACAAATATTGTACATGTTTCGAAAAGGTCAAAAGATTCAGTTTTCGTTCTATTTAAGGTTTTCATTTTTTGTGTTCTGGCCTATTGTTGCGTTTGAGAAAATTCAAAAACAAAGCGCTGTTTGTTTGCATTAAGAAAACCAAATCTGCGTTTTTAATGAAGTTTTAAAATTGATTTTGCCCGATTTCTGATAAGGTCTTCTTGAGTGCTATCTCTTAACAGAAAGTGTAAGATATGTTATACCGCTTTTTTTATTGAATCTCAAAGAGGAATCTCGGGGAGATTTTTCTACAATATTGCATGAGAAGGACCTTGCATAAGAGAGGAGCAAAGTGAACACATTTTTTGAGGAGGACACATGAAAACTGTCTTTCAGCAATTTCTGAGGAGAGCTTGGCCTTTACTACCATAAGAAATGTCCTACGAACACCCTCAGTACTTCACTGGAAACAAGTAAAATATGTAGTTAGCTTGTTTGTTTATCTTTTCAGCACACTCGCGTAGGTATCCTGGGGAGGCGTGCTCCCGCCTTCCTGAGAGTTCTCCTGGTACTTCCGCCAAAGCTTGAACTGGTGGGGCCTGCAGCAGTTTCTGAGGGTGGGGACGAGGTTCATTGTTTGGAGGGTTTATTAGGAGCAGGGTGGATAGGCTCAGCGATGGTCAGGTCGTCCTGTAACAGATGAGCCTGCAAGTTCAAGTGAAGCAGTAAAGGGGACAGCTCCACTACTTGGGTGTGAACTGAGTGAGAGACACCCCTACTGAAGGCTTGACCTCACTGCTCAACCACACGACGTGTTTCAGGATGCAAAGCTCCTCAGGGTGAATCTTCCAGCTGTGGTAAGAAGCTTTACAAACAATAACCTTTAGGGTAAATCAGAAAGCTCCAGCAATAAAAATTACTCTTAATGTAGCACAATCGCAGTTTATGATAAACGAGTTTTAATGTGGAAACCCAAAGCTGTATGTAGTTAAAATTCCAAAGGAAACGGCTGTTTCTGTCGATGAATTACAATAACATGCATCATACCTCAGTGGTTTGATGCAATTGTTGTTTTTCGATTTAATTTGTTGTGCCTTTTGGCAGCGGTGTGCATTTCAGGCTAATAACTGTTATAGAGGAACCCCTTTCACAGACATTCAAGTTATTCATAATGAATAATATTCCTAATTTCTCGAAACACAGTGGAAGACTTTCATGTTAAAAACACCCTGCAGTTTTACCAGATCACACAGATGCTGCGATTGCCCCATAGAGCAGGATGTTTCCTGCCATCTCATCTTCCTCTCCCTGTCAATCCTCTCTCTAATTTGCTTGGGTGAACTCTCACACCGCTCTTTGTTCTCCACCGGGAGCGCCTCTTTTCATTTCTCTTTCCCTAAATCTTGCCAGTGGCCTCCTCTCTCATCTTCTGTTCTTCATTTGTTGCACATCTTCTCACTTCATCCATACCCTTTCCCCCTTTACCTCTTTCCTTCGTGCTCCTTTCCTGTCCATTCCTGTCATTTTTTGTCTATTTTTCCTCCTTCCAGGTGAGTTGTGTGTGGTATACATAAAAAAACGATTTTTGCACCTATGTTTTCTTCTTCTGCATCTCCTAAAATGAAACATATGAACAATTTTTACTGTTAAAGAACTGTAAGAGGTTTTCACTCGTTTTATGGCTGAACCAGGCTGTTATTTACTATACTAAACCTGGGACTCAGCACCAGGTCCAGTGCGTGTGTTTGTTTTTACTGAATTAAATACAGTTGTATTAAATATATTGGCACGATTTAATAATCTACCTAAGTAGGGATAAACCAGTTTGGGATCGCCAGAAATATATTCTGCCTTTTGTAGTTTTATCTAAGGGATGGAGAACCGCTTTTACGGCTATGTGTTGCATTGACGGGAGCAATCTCGAAGTAAATAGAGCAGAGTAGATGTCATAAATATTTTAAGAGCTGAACAGAATTACAAATCTCAGGAAACGCAACTGCATAACTGCCGTGAGCTACTGACATTGAAAGACTGACTTCCATTGTTGTAAATCTTAAATACATACACATGTACTCAGGATTGTGTTCCTGTGCATTAGGCCTAGGTACACAGGTTTGTGTTCCTGTGGAGTACGCATGCCGCGCACATGTACTCAGGTTGGCGTTTCTGTTCATTTGCATCCACAGCGGCATGGAAACTACATTGGACATTGTCTCTAGATTAGCAAAACATTTCACAATTCACTATGTTTCACAAACACTATTTGAGGTCGTCAAATTGTGTAACCACTAGTAGCTTCCTGTGCAGTACACACATTAACTAGAAACAAAAGACTACTGAATTGCAATAGAAAGCACCATTTCACAGAATCTCTAGCCCTTGCAGAAACCTTCCCCTGGCGCAGGTTTATTGAACAGAAATCCACAAGGTCAATACATTTCACTGTACTCTGCAGTGACTCATAGTCGCAGCCAGACTGCTCCTACAAATTGATAGCTCTTTCCCCACTCTGAGACCTTATGCAGTCCTTGGGAGCGGTTGTTAATCTGCTGCGCCACAACACTTCCGTTGCAACGGATTCGCGAAATGTGAAGTCTGCCCTTCTACAGTCACTTGGCGTCATCCTAAAACATCAGACAAAAGCAACAGCTTCACAATGAAGGATAACGCAGAATTATGTAAGGGATCTTCACGGCTCTTTAGGTCTTTTACTGTGGAAGTGGCATGGAGAATGTCTATCACTATTTTTCACGGTTAAATGTGAGAAGATGAAGATCGAGCATAGAAAACTACATGCAAATTCTAGTTTGTATTTACTTTCTCATTAATAGAACGTGTATTGAAATGTTTGAGTCAGTGGAGTATCTAAAGCTGCTGGAAGTTAACCGGCCCCCAGTCACTGAAGAGTAGGGCCTTTTGTAGCCATTTGAGGATTGGATCTCTGAGGTTGTACAATGGACAGCTGAACATGTGTCCAAGGATCAAGTGTTGCTCTCTGAAGGTTGGATGATGCTCTGCGAAGGTGTAGGAAAGTACCATCTTGCCAGGCATGTTACCCCCATTTTCACTGTATGTATGTATGTTTTATCCCCTGTGTCACTGGGATCCTGTTAGGCAGGACCCCAGTGCTCATAGTTTGTGCTCTGTATGTGTTCCCTGTGTGGTGCCTAACTGTATCACTGAGGCTCCGCTAACCAGAACCTCAGTGTTTATGCTTTCTCTGCTTTCTAAATTTGTCACGGCAGGCTAGTGACTAAATTCACCAATTCATTGGCACACTGGTACACCCATATAATTCCCTTGTATATGGTACTTAGGTACCCAGGGTATTGGGGTTCCAGGAGACCCCTACGGGCTGCAGCATTTCTTTTGCCACCCATAGGGAGCTCAGACAATTCTTACACAGGCCTGCCACTGCAGCCTGAGTGAAATAACGTCCACGTTATTTCACAGCCATTTTTCACTGCACATAAGTAACTTATAAGTCACCTATATGTCTAACTTTCACCTGGTGAAGGTTGGGTGCCAAGTTACTTAGTGTGTGGGCACCCTGGCACTAGCCAAGGTGCCCCCACATCGTTCAGAGCAAATTCCCGGACTTTGTGAGTTTGTGAAATTCTTCAGATAACGAATGCAAGAGCTCACCAGTGTTCCTCTGCATTTTCCTCTTTGACTTCTGCCAAGGATCGACCGCTGACTGCTCCAGGATACCTGCAAAACCGCAACAAAGTAACAATACGACTACCAGCAACATTGTAGCGCCTAATGCTGCAGGGTTTCTTGACTGTTTCCTGGTGGTGCATGCTCTGGGGGTCACCTGCCTTCACCCTGCACTGGAAGCCAAGAAGAAATCTCCTGTGGGTCGACGGAATCTTCCCTGCTAACGCAGACACCAAACGACTGCATCTTCCGTCCTCTGGGTCCCCTCTTTTCCTGACGAGCGTGGTCCCTGGAACACAGGAACTCTATCCAAGTGACTCCCACAGTCCAGTGATCCCTCAGTCCACTGCTCCGGCTCCTGTGCTCTCTTCCAGGATTTCCTTTGTGCACAACCTAGCCTGGGTCCCCAGCACTCCGTCCTGCAGTGCTCAACCCTCTGAGTTGGCCTCTGGCGTCGTGGGACCCTCCTTTGTGACTTTGAGCCAGCTCCGGTTCACAAATCTTCTAAGTGCCTGTTTGGGTACTTCTGCGGGTGCTGCCTGCTTCAGTGGGGGCTCTCTGTGTTGCTGTGCACCCCCTCTGTCTCCTCCTCCAAGGGGCGACATCCTGGTCCTTTCTGGTCCCCAGCAGCACCCAAAAACCTCTACCACGACCCTTGCAGCTAGCAAGGCTTGTTTGCGGTAATTCTGTGTGGGAACACTTCTGCGACCTTCAGCACACTGTGGGACATCTTCCATCCAAAGGAGAAGTTCCTAGCTCTCTTCGTTGTTGCAGAATCCTGAGCTTCTTCCATTTGGAGGCAACTTGCTTGCACCTTCATCTGGGGTTTCCTGGGCTCCTGCCCCCCCTGGACACTATTGCGACTCTTGGACTTGGTCCCCTTGCAGGTCCTCATTTCAGGAATCCGTCTTCAGTGCTTTGCTGGTGTTTGTTTTTCTTGCAGAATCCCCCTATCACGACTATTGTGTCCTTTTGGGGTAGTAGGTGTACTTTACTCCTACTTTTCAGGGTCTTGGGGTGGGGTATCTTGGACACCTTGACTGTTTTCTTACAGTCCCAGCGACCCTCTACAAGCTCCCATAGGTCTGGGGTCCATTTGTGATTCGCATTCCACTTTTGGAGTATATGGTTTGTGGTGCTCCTAGACCTATGTTCACCTATTGCATCCTATTGTAATTCTACACTGTTTGCATCACTTTTCTTACTCTTACTTACCTGTTTTGGGTTTGTGTACATATAACTTGTGTATATTACTTACCTTCATACTTAGGGTACTCACTGAGATACATGTGGCATATTGTCATAAAAATTAAGTACCTTTATTTTTAGTAACTCTGAGTATTGTGTTTTCTTATAATATTGTGCATATGATATAAGTGGTCACAGGGTGTAAGTACCACAGGGTACCCACTATAAGCCAGGCCAGCCTCCTACAATGGTGGAGCAGCGGTGGGATAAGTACTTGCAACTGCTTTACCACTTTGTCATTTTGTACTTTTCATAAGATAATCATATACCAAACAGTTCAGTATATGTACACTTAACCAAAAAAGGTTACTTTTCTATTCTAAAACTTTTTACAAAGTTCTGAAAAGTTTCTTAAAACTTCTAAAAGGTTTCTCAAAGTTAGAAAAAGGTTTTTTTCTGTGCTTTCAAAAGTTCTAAAACGTTTTCTTTTCTCACTATCCTTAAACCTTTACTATCATGTCTGTTGTAGAGTCCACTCTCAAGACTGTTAATGCAACATATGAGAGTTTGAACTATAAAAGTTTGAGGGGTCTCTGCCTGGATAGAGGTTTGAGTATAGGAAAGAACCCTACAGAAGACTACAAAAGAGTTTCTCTTTAACATGTTTGTTGTAGATGACCAGAACTAGTCTGGACCATCAAATGATAGGTTAGAAAATGGGGAAGCTTCCCAGTCTGACTCAGGGGAGTTCCCTGAGAAAGTTTGGGAGGGTTCTTATCAGGGCCTGCCCCATAGCAGGGCACCTAGTGATGCTGGTAGTGATAGAGGTTCCCATAACAGTAGGGCATCCTTTATCCCTAGAGGCCAGGTTACCAGGGTCCAGACAGTTAAGGACAGGTCCCCCTCTGAAACTTCCCATATTTCATCTGTGTCAAAGCATTCCTAACCTACCCACCCTGAGGATAACTTGTTAGAAAGGGAACTCAAAATGTTGAGGGTTGAAGAGACCAGACTGAAGCTTAAACAGCAGCAGCTGGCCTTAGATAGGGAATCCCTAGACATAGAGAAGGAAAGACAGAGGTTGGGGTTAGTTCCCCACGGTGGCAGCAGCAATATTCCTGATAGCAATCCTGTTAGAGAGCAAGATTCCAGAAATCTGCACAAGATAGTCCCTCCTTACAAGGAGGGGGATGACATTAATACGTCGTTTGCTGCACTTGAGAGGGCCTGTATGGTACAGTTGGTCCCTCAAAGGCAGTGGGCTGCTATTTTGTGGCTATCTTTCACTGGAAAAGGTAGGGATAGGCTCCTTACTGTTAGAGAAAGTGAAGCGAATAACTGCAAAGTTTTGAAAGATGCACTCTTGGATGGATTTGGCTTAACCACTGAACAATACAGGATTAAGTTAAGAGATACCAGAAAAGAGTCTTCTCAAGACTGGACAGAGTTTGTGGACTGTTCAGTGAAGGCCTTGGAAGGGTGGTTACATGGCAGTAAGGTATCTGACTATGAAAGCCTGTACAATCTTATTCTGAGAGAGCATATTCTGAACAACTGTGTGTCTGACTTGTTGCACCAATACCTAGTGGACTCAGATCTGAAGGCAGACAAGTGGGTCAGAACAAGGGCGAACAGAAAAGTTCATACAGGGGTGACAAGGATGGCAAGAATAAGGATGGTAAGTCTTCTGAGAAGGGTGGGGACAAAAGTAAACATTCTGAGTCTTCACCAGGCCCACAAAAATCCTCTGGGGGAGGTGGGTCCAAATCCTCTTCTAATAATCAACCTAAAAAGCCTTGGTGTTATTTGTGTAAAGTCAAAGGCCATTGGGCAACTGATTCCAGTTGACCAAAGAAAAGCACCAAACCTCCCACCACCACAACCCCTGCTGCAAATTCTAGTGCCCCTAGTAATAGCAGTGGTTGTGGGAAATCTACTACTAATAGCCAATCCAAGGGTGTAGCTGGGCTCACTATTGGCAATGTAGTTGGGGTTGGTCTTGTTAGGGAGACCACAGAGGCGGTTTTAGTCTCTGATGGTGGCACAGGGATGTAGAATTCCTATCACCCAACACCCGGGACATCTTGTTTGGGGTCAAGGGCAACAAGTTTTTATGTTTACTTTGTCCTTGGGACAAGTAGGCCCAACCCTCTGCAGCACAAACCCTTTGGCTGCCTGTTTACAGAGAGTGGAACTCTCTGCAGTTGAGGTAATGTGTTTCCAAAAGATAATGCTGTTCAAACTTGTATTTATGGTTAATTATTTGAAAGCCTTCATTATTAGGGTGAGTGCTGTAAATAAATGTTTTAAGGTCACACTTCACTACTGACGTTGGTTCCAGTACAAAAAAAAAGAAAAACGTGTATACACATGTTTGAAAAGTTTAGGCTATGAGGCTAAGTATAATGCTCCCAGAATGCTCTCTGATTAGATGCAAATGAAGTGTCATTTAGTAAAAATGTGTTGATGCATGCTAGTATTTCCCAAAAATATTTCTAATGGAAAATCAGTGTAACCATTTTCAACACGATTATGGGAAGCATGAAAATAAACAAACACTGACAAAGCCAACTGATCTGATATATTTTTATAAGTCTTTTAGTTTCATCAATGCGTGCCTTGTTTTGACATGGCTTTTGTAACACTTTATTGTTGTGGGAGCTACCAGGCCCTTAACATTGTAACAAACACTGGCAAAACCCCCCCCCAAAAGTTTTTGAACTCTAAAAGCACACGTTGCCACCAGTGGCATAACAAAGGCCCCGCAGCTGTCCTCCAGGGGGCCCCTCCAGCACAGCGCCTGCCCTGAGTGAGTCTGGAGAGGGGGCTCCTCCATGTTCTTTGCAAAGGGGCACCCTCCAGTTTCATTATGTCACTGATTGCCACTGTAGTTCCTGACACTGAACAAAACTACTTTGTGTGCAATATGCTCCTTGTGGAAGAGCAGAATGCGATCACTCACAGTAAAGCCAGCTGAAAGAGAGAGAAATAGAAGTTTAATAAAAACAAAATGTCTTTGTTAACACCAGACCTAATTAGGGACCAAGACCCACATGTAGGTAGCTTTTTGCATGTCGCAAACAGCGACTTTCGCTGTTTGCGACGTGCAAAAAGCACATTGCGATGCACAAACCCAGTTTTGCGACTCGCAATTAGGAAGGGGTGTTCCCTTCCTAATTGCGACTCGCAGTGCAATGTAGGATTGTTTTGTGACTGCGGGCGCAAACCAATTGCAGTTTGCACCCATTTCAAATGGGTGCTAACACTTTCGCAAAAGGGAAGGGGTCCCCACGGGACCCCTTCCCCATTGTGAATGTCACTGTAAACATTTTTTCAGAGCAGGCAGTGGTCATTTTTCGTTTTTGTAATGCATCTCGTTTTCCTTTAAGGAAAACGGGATGCATTAAAAAAAAAAAAAACTGCTTTATTGAAAAGCAGTCACAGACATGGTGGTCTGCTGTCTCCAGCAGGCCACCATCTCTGTGAGGGCCGCCATTCGCAAGGGGGTCCCAAACTGCGACCCACCTCATGATTATTAATGAGGTGGACATTTGCGAAGCCCTTGCGAATCACAGCTGGTGTCAGGGACACCATCCTACATTCGGATTTGCGACTCGCAAATTGCGAGTCGCTGTGACTCGCAATTTGCGGGTTGCAAATCTGAACCTACCTACATGTGGCCCCAAATTCTTAAAGAAAGTCACAATAGTGCACCCATGGTATATGTCGTACCCCTATAAAATATTTGTGAACTGTATTTTAGCATGGGTAAATACGATGTGTAGATTTGCTCATGTGAAAATCTATTGAGCATTTGCAAGTTAATTTTCCCTCCAGCCACTTTCTTCCCAACCCTGGAAGAAGTTCTAATTCTGCCATTGTCAGGAGTAAATGCCCAACCTTTCTTATTATGGGAAAATATTAGAGAGAAGCTGGTGAAAATCTTTAAAACATGCAGGTTAGTAGGTTTGCAGACTCAAAGGCATTCCAGGCCTGGAACTATTGCTTACTGCTTCCTCCAGCCCCAGTATGCAGATCTGCAGAAAGGTGGCAAAATAAGGAAATTGCTACAGTAGGGATTGAAACTGCAAGTATTCAAGCCCTACTATGGTAGTAGCCCTGGCATAATCAGAGAGGCTATTATCAGAGCTCTTACCTAATGAGATTGCTGCCATAATTTATCACCACCTTACATGGTACCAAATGGACAAGTAGATCTTTTTATAGGACAAGTAGATTTGAGAAGCAACCTGTCCCCTGGACAAGTAGATATTTTAATAAATTCCACACCCCTGGTGGCATTGATTTTGCCACCTTGGTTGCTTGTCCCCTTAATATGGATAAGTACAAGCAACTTCCCCTAATAAATGGTGTTGGGGTTCAGGCCTACAGGGACACAGGAGCCAGTGTAACTATGGTGATAGAAAAACTGGTCCACCCTAAGCAACACCTACTTGGTCAGCAGTACCAAGTGACAGACACTCATAACAACACTCTTAGCCACCCCATGGCTGTTGTGAATCTCAACTGGGGGGGGGGGGGGTTACTGGTCCAAAGAAAGCTGTGGTAGCCACAGATTTACCTGTAGACTGTCTACTAGGAAATGATTTGGAGACATCAACTTGGGCAGAAGTGGAGTTGGAGGCCCATGCAGCAATGCTGGGAATTCCTGGGCATATTTTTGCTTTAACCAGGGCTCAGGCCAAAAAGCAAAAAGGAGAGGGTAACTTGGATCCTGGAACAATGGGCAAAGTGCTCCCTAAAGCTAGGGGTAAAAAGGGTAAATCCCTACCCATCATCCCTCCCTCTACAGATGATTCCCCTTCTGAGGAAGAAGAATTTCCTCCCTGTGCAGAACGTACACCAGAGGAGCTGGCAGCAGACACTTCTGAGCTTTTGGGTGGAGGGGGACCTGCCAGGGAAGAGCTGAGTGTGGCACAGCAAACCTGTCCCACATTAGAGGGTCTCAGACAGCAAGCTGTCAAGCAGCAAAATGGAGATGTCAGTGACAGTCATAGAGTATACTGTGAAGATAACCTCTTGTACACAGAGTCAAGGGACCCAAAACCTGGAGCAGCCAGGAGATTGGTCATTCCCCTGCAGTACAGAGAGTTTCTTCTCACTCTAGCACATGCCATTCCTTTGGCTGGGCATTTTGGCCAGACGAAAACTTGGGAAAGACTTGTCCCTTTGTTTCACTGGCCTCATATGTCAGAGGACACCAAAGACTTTTGTAAGTCCTGTGTGACCTGCCAAGCCAGTAGCAAGACTGGTGGCACTCCAAAGGCCCCTCTAATTCCACTTCCAGTGGTTGGGGTGCCCTTTGAAAGGGTAGAGGTTGACATAGTTGGCCCCCTTGACCCTCCTACTGCTTCAGGCAATAGATTTATCTTGGTGGTAGTGGACCATGCCACAAGATATCCTGAAGCCATACCTTTAAGGACCACTACAGCTCCTGCAGTGGCAAAGGCACTCCTGGGAATCTTTTCCAGGGTGGGTTTTCCTAAAGAGGTGGTGTCAGACAGAGGTAGCAACGTCATGTCTGCATACCTAAACGCAATGTGGAAGGAGTGTGGTATTACCTACAAGTTCACCACCCCTTACCATCCACAAACAAATGGTCTGGTTGAGAGGTTTAATCCAACTCTCAAAGGAATGATAATGGGACTCCCTGAAAAACTCAGGAGGAGATGGGATGTCCTGTAACCTTGCTTCCTTTTTGCTTACAGGGATGTACCCCAAAAAGGAGTGGGCTTCAGCCCCTTTGAACTCCTCTTTGGGCACCCTGTAAGAGGTCCACTTACGCTTGTGAAGGAGGGTTGGGAACAACCTTTAAAAGCTCCTAAACAGGACATAGTGGATTATGTACTTGGCCTAAGATCCTGAATGGCTGAGTACATGAGAAAGGCCAGTAAAAACCTTCAGGCCAGCCAGGAGCTGCAAAAGCAATGGCATGACCAGAAGGTTGTTCTGATCCAGTACCAACCAGGACAGAAGGTGTGCGTATTGGAGCCTGTGGCCCCAAGAGCACTCCAAGACAAATGGAGTGGACCCCATCTAGTTGTTGAGAAAAAAGGGTGAGGTTACCTATTTGGTAGACCTGGGCACTGCCAGGAGTCCCCTTAGGGTGATTCATGTCAACCGCCTAAAACCCTACTATGACAGGGCTGATCTCACCCTGATCATGGCAACAGATGAGGGACAGGAAGAAGAGATTGACCCTCTCCCTGATCTCTTCTCCACCACTGAAGCAGATGCCTTAGTGGAGGGAATAGTTTTAGCAGACTATCTGACTGCAGAACAGAAAGACAACTGCATCAATCTCCTAAGCCAATTTTCAGACCTCTTTTCACTTGTACAGGGTACCACATCCTGGGGTGAACACACTATTGACAATGGAGACAGCCTGCCTGTCTAAAGTAAAATTTATACGCAGCCTGACCATGTCAGAGACTGCATTAAACAACATTAAACAAGAGGTGCAAAGAATGTTGGATTTGGGGGTGATTGAACCTTCTGAAAGCCCATGGGCTAGCCCAGTGGTGCTTGTACCAAAACCTCACATCAAAGATGGAAAGAGGGAGATGAGGTTTTGTGTAGATTACAGATTGCTCAATCAGGTAACAAAAACTGATGCTCACCCTATACCCAGGGCAGATGAGCTCATTGATACACTGGCTTCTGCCAAGTATCATTGCACTTTTGATCTGACTGCAGGGTATTGGCAGATCAGATTGGCAGAAGATGCTAAATGAAAGACTGCATTTTCTACCATAGGAGGGCACTACCAATTCACAGTAATGCCCTTTGGATTGAAAAATGCACCTGCCACTTTTCAGAGGTTGGTGAAAATAGTCCTGCAAGGGTTGGAAGCTTTCAGTGCAGCATATCTTGATGATATTGCTGTCTTTAGCTCAACCAAGGATGAGCACCTGGTCCACCTTTTGAAAGTTTTGGAGGCCCTGCAAAAGGCAGGCCTCAATATCAAAGCCTCAAAGTGCCAGATAGGGCAGGGGAAAGGGGTTTATCTGGGTCACCTGGTAGGTGGAGAACAGATTGCACCACGTCAGGGGAAAATCCAGACCATCATGGATTGGGTTCCCCCTACAACTCAGACCCAGGTGAGAGCCTTTTTAGGCCTCACAGGGTACTACAGGAGATTCATCAAGAATTATGGCTCCACAGCAGCCCCTCTTAATGATCTCACAAGCAAGACAATGCCTAAGAAAGTGTTATGGACAGCTAGCTGTCAGAAAGCTTTTGAGGAGCTCAAACAGGCCACGTTCTCTGCACCTGTCCTAAAAAGCCCATGTTACTCCAAGAAATTCATTGTTCGAATTGATGCATCTGAATTAGGGGTAGGGGCAGTCTTATCACAACTGAATTCTGAGGGCCAGGATCAACCAGTTGCTTTTATCAGCAGAAGGTTGACCCCTAGAGAAAAGCGTTGGTCTGCTATAGAGAGGGAGACCTTTGCTGTGGTCTGGGCACTGAAAAAGTTGAGGCCATACCTGTTTAGTACTCACTTTATTGTTCAGACAGACCACAAACCTCTACTTTGGCTAAAACAAATGAAAGGTGAAAATCCTAAATTGTTTAGGTGGTCCATATCTCTACAGGGAATGGACTATACAGTGGAACATAGACCTGGGAGTACCCACTCCAATGCAGATGGACTCTCCAGATATTTCCACTGAGACAATGAAGAGTCATCAGGACAAGGCTAGTCTTATTGTCCTTCATTTGGTAGGGTTGTGTAGGAAAGTACCATCTTGCCTGGCATGTTACCACCATTTTCACTGTATGTATGTATGTTTTAGCCCCTGTGTCACTGGGATCCTGCTAGGCAGGACCCCAGTGCTCATAGTATGTGCCCTGTATGTGTTCCCTGTGTGGTGCCAAACTGTATCACTGAGGCTCTGCTAACCAGAACCTCAGTGTTTATGCTCTCTCCTCTCTCTGCTGTCTAAATTTGTCACTGCAGGCTAGTGAGTAAATTTACCAATTCTCATTGGCACACTGGTACACCCATATAATTCCCTTGTATATGGTAGTAGGGACCAGGAGACCCCTATGGGCTGCAGCATTTATTTTGCCACCCGTAGGGAGCTCAGACAATTCTTACACAGGCCTGCCAGTGCAGCCTGAGTGAAATAATGTCCACGTTATTTCACAGCCATTTTTCACTGCACATAAGTAACGTATAAGTCACCTATATGTCTAACCTTCACCTGGTGAAGGTGGGGGCTAAGTTACTTAGTCTGTGGGCACCCTGGCACTAGCCAAGGTGCCCCCACATCATTCAGGGCAAATTCCCGGACTTTGTGAGTGCGGGGACACCATTACACGTGTGCTCTATACATAGATTACACTACCTATGTATAGCATCACAATGGTAACTGCGAACATGGCCATGTAACATGTCTAAGATCATGGAATTGTCCCCCCAATACCATTCTGGTATTGGGGGGACAATTCCATGATCCCCGGGACTCTAGCACAGAACCTGGGTTGTTGTCAAACTGCCTTTCCGGGGTTTCCACTGCACCTGCTGCTGCTGCCAACCCTTCAGACAGGATTCTGCCCTTCTGGGGCCAGGCAGCCCTGGCCCAGGAAGGCAGAACAAAGGATTTCTTCTGAGAGAGGGTGTTACACCCTCTCCCTTTGGAAATAAGTGTGAAGGGATGGGGAGGAGTAGCCATCACCAGCCTCTGGAAATGCTTTGATGGGCACAGATGTGCCCATCTCTGCATAAGCCAGTCTACACCAGTTCAGGGATCCCCCAGCCCTGCTCTGGTGTGAAACTGGTTAAAGGAAAGGGGAGTGACCACTCCCCTGACCAGTACCTCCCAGGGGAGGTGCCCAGAGCTCCTCCAGTGTGTCCCAGACCTCTGCCATCTTGGAAACAGTGGTGTTGGGGGCACACTGGACTGCTCTGAGTGGCCAGTGGCAGCAGGTGACGTCAGAGACGCCCTCTGATAGGCTCTTACCTCTCTTTGTAGCCAATCCTCCTTTCTTGGTAGCCAAACCTCCTTTTCTGGCTACTTAGGGTCTCTCCTCTGGGGACTTCTTCAGATAACGAATGCAAGAGCTCACCAGAGTTCCTCCGCACTTCCCTCTTCGGCTTCTGCCAAGGATCGACAACTGACTGCTCCAGGACACCTGCAAAACCGCAACAAAGTAGCAAGACGACTACCAACAACATTGTAGCGCCTAATCCTGACAGCTTTCTCGACTGTTTCCTGGTGGTGCATGCTCTGGCGGTCACCTGCCTTCACCCTGCACTGGAGGCCAAGAAGAAATCTCCTGTGGGTCTTCCTGAATCTTCCCCCTGCTAACGCAGGCACCAAGAGACTGCATCTTCGGTCCTCTGGGTCCCTTCTCATCCTTACGAGCGTGGTCCCTGGAACACAGGAACTCTATCCAAGTGACTCACACAGTCCAGTGATCCTTCAGTCCAAGTTTGGTGGAGGTAAGTCCTTGCCTCCCCATGCTAGACTGCAAACCTGTGTACTGCGTGATTTGCAGCTGCTCCGGCTCCTGTGCCCTCTTCCAGGATTTCCTTTGTGCACAGCCTAGCCTGGGTCCCCAGCACATCGTCCTGATTTGCTCAAGCCTCTGAGTTGGCCTCTGGCGTCGTGGGACCCTCCTTTGTGACTCTGAGCCAGCTCTGGTTCACAAATCTTCTAAGTGCCTGTTTGGGTACTTCTGCGGGTGCTGCCTGCTTCAGTGAGCGCCCCTTCTGTCTCCTCCTCCAAGGGGCGACATCCTGGTCCTTTCTGGTCCCCAGCAGCACCCAAAAAACCTCTACCATGACCCTTGACCCTTGCAGCTAGCAAGGCTTGTTTGCGGTATTTCTGCGTGGGAACACTTCTGCAACCTTCAGCACACGGTGGACATCTTCCATCTAAAGGAGAAGTTCCTAGCTCTCTTCGTTGTTGCAGAATCCTAAGTTTCTTCCATCCGGAGGCAACTTCCTTGCATCTTCATCCGGGGTTTCCTGGGCTCCTGTCCCCCCGGACACTATTGCAACTCTTGGACTTGGTCCCCTTGCCTTGCAGGTCCTCAGGTCCAGGAATCCATCTTCAGTGCTTTGCTGGTGTTTGTGGTTCTTGCAGAATCCCCCTATCACGACTATTGTGTCCTTTTGGGGTAGTAGGTGTACTTTACTCCTACTTTTCAAGGTCTTGGGGTGGGGTATCTTGGACACCCTGACTGTTTTCATACAGTACCAGTGACCCTCTACAAGCTCCCATAGGTCTGGGGTCCATTCGTGATTCGCATTCCACTTTTGGAGTATATGGTTTGTGTTGCCCCTAGACCTATGTTCATCTATTGCATCCTATTGTAATTCTACACTGTTTGCATAATTTTTCTTACTCTTACTTACCTGTTTTGGGTTTGGGTGGGTAACTTGTGCATATTACTTACCTTTTTACTGAGGGTACTCACTGAGATACATGTGGCATATTGTCATAAAAATAAAGTACCTTTATTTTTAGTAACTCTGAGTATTGTGTTTTCTTATGATACTATGCATATGATATAAGTGGTATAGTAGGAGTTTTGCATGTCTCCTAGTTCAGCCTAAGCTGCTTTGCCATAGCTACCTTATATCAGTCTAAGCTGCTAGAAACACCTCTATTCTACTAATAAGGGATAACTGGACCTGGCACATGGTGTAAGTACCACAGGGTACCCACTATAAACCAGGCTTCCTACAGAAGGGCAGTTGGTTTGTATAGAGGTGAACTTTGCGGCTCGTCTTTGTCACTGCAACAAGGGTCTTTTAAAGGGGATGTCTGAGGGCACACTGAGGATTGCTACGGAATGGCAAAGGGGAGGACCAACTTAGTACATGAAGATGGTCTCAGAGTTTCTTGATTGATTTTAGGACTTTTTAGCACATGGAAGTCACGGATGCAGGCTCTACGCCACTTACTCTTCAGCAATTAAATCTCAGTTCTGTTTACCCTCCTTGCACTTATCTGTACCCTTTCTTACTAACTTTTAATTCATCAAAATCATTTTTTCTAATCAGATTTTCTACTAAATTCTTCAATTTTTGGGGAAGAGTCACTCCCTAGTTTGGAAAGCATAAGGGGCTCTCTGTGACCCAGAGAAAAAGCAGTGATTGGCTGCTGCAGCCCACCCCTTTGTTTTATCTATCTATCTATCTATCTATCTATCTATCTATCTATCTATCTATCTATCTATCTATCTATCTATCTATTTATCTATCTATCATATATTACCTAGTGGCAACCTAGTTCAAGTTAGGACCTAGTTTCTATAGAAAAAACATGTATTGCCTTGCCTATATCTTTGGCACCACTTGACTAAGCTTCACCAAATTTTCTGAAAACATTTGACACATCAGCTGCTGTTTGGAGGCCCGAGAAAAGGGAGGGGGATAAAAAAAAAGGTTTGTGTCCAATGTTAATTCCGTATGGATTTTGAAAAGGTCTACAGCCCGAACCACTGTTCAGAATAACACCAAACTTGGCAGAAAGGTAGCTCTTGGTCCAGAAAGCATCCCTTTTGTTATTTGGTGTAAATCTATTCAGTAGTTCTTGAGAAATGTGTATATATTAGGATGCGAAGGCTTCACAAGCCTTCCCGATCTCGTGCTGAGATCTGATTGGCTGCCAACACTTCAATAAAGAACAGTTGACAGCCATGTTGGGACAAACCTTCAGCCGATCCCAGGCAAAAATGTAAACAATAAGAAAAGGGGGCAGGGTAAGGATACCCTGACCCTCAGCTCTGATTCTGGGGTCCTAGAGCCCCTCCCCCCCAAGCAAAAACACATTTTTTTTCATTTTCAGCAGGAATTGTGGCAGATCACTGAAAATTGAAAAAAGCCCCAAAAACCCTGGTACGGTCTTGCACTTGTTTCACTAAAACCCCTGAGTGGGCCAAGTCCTGGGGGCATTTAAAATTTGAATACAGGGACCGCCTGACCCCTCTGCAGCCCAGGGACCACCTCATCATTGGGGCTTTATAGAAAATGGATGTAGGGGGTCACCCAGGCCCCCGCAGCCCTGGGGGCCACCACCTCCCCTGGGCCAAGTTTAAAGTCAAAGCGAGGGGCTGCCCTGCTCCCTCCCAGCCCCAGTAACAAACACCTCCCTGGGGCCAAGCTTAAATCCATTGCAGAGGGGGCACTGGGGCTGCCCGTAGCCCTGGGGACCACCACGCCCCTGGGCCCAAGTTTAAATCCAATGTAGGGGGGGCACCTGGCTCCCCTGCAGCCCCAGGGACCACCACCTCCCCAAGTAAAATATTTAGTTCTGTGCAGGGGGATTATGCGGCCCACCTGCAGCCCCACAGACCACCACCTCCCCAGGTCTAAAATATAATAATGTGGGTCCATTTTGGACACCCCGCCCTGGCAACCACCACCTCCCTGGTGCAATAGTCCCCCTTGAGGAGACAATGATGATCCTGAGAACCAGCCCCCCGTCCCCCCCGGGCGAGCTCCTGCTATGTCCCGGAGTGCCCACAGCTGAGACATAGCTGTTTGCTTATGCTTGGTCAGAACTGACAGCACCCACAGAGCAAAAGCAAACAAAGTCCGCTTTCTGGGAGCGTGGAGCTGTCAAACTGCTCCTGCTGACAGAAAGCAGAGCCACCTACATCATCTGGCGTGGGCCAGCCAGGTGCTTATTAGGAGCACATCTGTCCCGCTGTGCTGTGCGGGTAACAGTGCTTGCCAAGGGGTAGTGTCGGACCACATGCCCCAGCTTCCACAGCAGCAGGAGCTGTGATCTGGGCTGCGCCAGCTTGGCACTTATTAGGAGCACATATGTCCCACTGTTTGGGATGCACGTTGGACGTGCCTGGGTGAGCCCAGGCCAAGGGCAGGCCCATCCGTGCCCACCTGCGACAGGAAGAGGCAGGGCAGGGCCAACCCCCTTGACTCTCATCTCAGAGGCTGTTTTTTTAACTACCTGTCTGCTTTGCCTCTAGCATCCAGGAAGGACTATCCTGGAGTGACCTTGATTTTGCTTCTTCTCCCTTTCTGGCACAGTGGTCTTGGGGTGTTGGGAGGTTGGATTTCTAAATAAATCTGGAAACCAGATTAAGACATTGTCAAGTCTTGTGAGTCAGTGGACAGTGCTGAGTTCATTTTGTGTGTGTGGATGCCTGGCCCGTAACTGGAGTTGCCCACGCCCCACAGAAAGTGTCACAGGTCCTGTTGCTCAAAAAGCACTCTGGACCGCTGGGAGGAGGGGAAACAGCCTACATCAGCTTCTGAATGACTGTGGGTAGCAGCATGGGCCTGCCTGTTGCAGGGAAACCTCAGGAAACTGCCAGCTCCCATCTCCCATCTGCCTTGCCATCAGCTGAACAGCCCTGAATAGCATAGCAGGTACTGTGTTACATACTTGAGTATAGTGGAGGGCCTCAACCAGCTGTTGCATTTGTTTGTTATGCATATTTATATCTAAGTGTATACTGAATATATGTGCCTGACCGCCCTGTCCCCTTGTTGATTTGTACTTAATTCTAATCCAATTTGGCTCAAAGGCAGGCTATTTTGCCCATTGTTTGTTTTTTGCCAGGGGCCAAAGACGGGTAAGAGGAAAGCCTTTGATAGTCATCCTGCATCTTCACCACCTGTTATAGTTACATCAAGTGATAAGATGCTTCACAGGGCGCAGGGGGTGATCAGCATGTAGATAGAACTGACTGAATGCCATATTTTTCTTCAGTCAGGACTGTCTCTGGGTCTGAGTAAGCCCCCTTATCTTGCTTCCCTTCATAGGTTAAGTTACCATCATCTGAAGACTCTCTTGCAGTTTGAAACTATCGAAGCTTCGGTGCCCAATCCTGGGACAGTTGGTGCTAGACCAGCGAGGAAGCAAACAGGGTGTGCAAAGAAAGAACGGCCTGCAACTCCTCAAACTCGTATAGCTCCCTTATTAAAACCAAGCAAATCCTCCAAATCTGTTAGGACTCTGAATGAGGTTCGTTCTGGTGATGATTGTTCATCAAAACCGGAGTGGATTGATCAAATCATTGCAGCTTTTATAATTAATATCAAGGACCTGCTTAGAGCTGAACTCAGTCTAGCTCGATGCTATAGAAATTAAATTGGCTCTAGAAAAGGACCTAGTTGCTCAATCAAACACAGATAGTAGTGTCAATAATCTGCTTAGAGCCGAACTTAATCCTCTGGATGTTCAACTTGACTGTAGAGAATTAATTGTCCCATCTAAAGGGCATATGTGTCCTTCTTGAAGCTAGCAATATAATAGATGTTAATGAAAGTAGAGCTGATAGCAGGGCTACCCACATTGTCTTGACTAGAGACTCACAAGCCACCACTGATACAGAGGCTCTGATTAATCCTCAGCAGTATTCGGGAGTCCCCACTGTAACTAACTCTCGCCCACTATCTGCCCCTGAAGGGCCTGCTCTCCCTCCCATCCCGTCATTGTTCCATCTGGAACACTTGCACCGAAATAAGGTAGGGGCGCATAGCAAGAGATCTTTATATAGGGAAAACATAAGTTTAGGCAATGGCGCTGAGAGGCTTAGGCTTCCTAGGATTAACCTTCTGCCAGCATCATGCTGGTATGTTGTCATCCTAAGTAGAGTACCAAAGTTGCAAGCAGAACAGAAATAGCCTTATGAAGTGCTGTTTAATAAAACATTGGACTGGCTTGTAAAGCATAGAGATTTCCCACTGTCACAGGCACATAACATTCTGCTTACTTGACGGGTAGCATGGCTGGGATCTGGTAGGGTGGACTGTGAAGGGGATTGTATTATTGTTAATTGTAGGTTTCCCTTACTGGCCCGTCTAGTTTTGTCTGGTACAACCAGCATTATGTATGAGCCTAGTAGTGGTATTGACCCACTTCCATTGGGACATTTCTATAGACCTGTGATAATTGCCCAGGTATTTAGCCACTACCAGTCTCAGCAGCCCATCCCTGCCGCAGTTCAAGCTCACCCACCACCAAGTGGAGCTGACATATGCAATCCCTACCCATAATCGGTTTCAGTGACTTGATGGGGTGGAATGACTCTCTAGAGGTAAGCAACAGTGTGTGCCTATGAACTATGAGCCTCCCATAGGGCCAGACCAACCAATTTTCTCTAGCCCCTTAACTTGTACCACCTCAACCGCATTTCCAGTGCTGTCCCAATCCATTGGGACAGCACTATACAGCAACCCTGATTTGGAATTTCCATTCTCTGGAGCTACTGAGGTGATGTTTGTGTCATCCCAGGTTCCCCATTTTTTAAATTAATCTCTTGGAATGTGGCAAGACTGGGGTCTAAATTGGCAGTTCCAGAATGGTGTGCATTTATTAATCAATTTGATATCTGCCTGTTCAAGGAGTCCTGGGTTATCCAGGGTTTGTTAACTTTTTTAAAGCAGCGATCTCTTCTGGTTTTGGGAATACCGTAAGGGCGGTCTATCAGCATGGGTGAAAACATCTTTGGTAGGTCAGTTTCAGTAGGTGAATGTGAACTCCCTTGATCTACTATGTGTGCCTTAGCTGATCCAGTGATCTGACTCTTTTTATAAATAATGTCTATTCTAGATCTGTTTGCATAAAAAGTGAGTCAGCGGTTCTGGATATTTTGAATGCCCACCTTTCTCTAGTTCCACTTACAGCAAGGAAGGAGGTGGGTGGAGACTTTAGTTGTCAGTACAAACCACTAAGTATTGATAACTGGTCCCTCGCTTTAGAAGGGGATGCTAGTAGAGTAATCCCAGAGACAGGAAGCACGGCTACTAAAAAATGGACAACAGTAGCTCTCCAAATTAATGCACTTACCTTTGATTATGGGATGCATGCTTGTAATGGCAGGAATACTTCTGATCAACTTGGTGCTCATACATATAACAGGGTAAATCACTGTAGTCTGATTGAATAAATAATGTTAGATACCAGACTGTGGCCCAGTTTTTTGGATATGACAATAGTTCTTCAACACAGTAGCGATCATAATGCTTTATCTTTATCATTGACTATTTTTGATAAAACGAGTTGTAAGATTATTAATGGAAACTGTGACGGAATGTTGATATTTGCAAATATTAGGTGCAGAGTTAAGTGGAGTAGTGTACAGTGCTTGCAGGAGTCAATTATTGGGATATACAGTATGGTGGCCAATTCTTTGGTAGCGCTCTCAAAACTAGATTTAATTGGGGGTACCAGGGAAGCTCTGGAGGCAATAGCAGGAATTAGTGTACAATTACTTGATAATATAAAGGATAGGTACTTCTGTAAGGAGGACAGGCGAAGGTGGAAGGGAGGCCTATTCATGGTTTACTTCAAATTGCAGAGCAGCTAAATGCAAATTGATCAAAGCAGTGAAAACCAGGACAGATCAGCAATTTTGCTCACCAGGGTGCAATGTAAAAAAGCCCTATTGGATGGAAAAAAGATGGAGAAAGGCAAAAATGGGAGGGACTCCTTTTGGCAGCAAGAATTAGGAACTCATGTTCTTTCTGGAATATAGTGACCTCTGGATATCGGGTTGAGTTATGTACCATTAAATGTAATATCACAGCATGTGACTAGGTTGTGCATTTTTTGACCCTCTACGCCGATGAAGGTGACAAGGTTGCCGTTTTAGTTGGTGAGGATCCACTTAAGACCCCAAACAAGTTATTCATTGCTGGTAGAAGTGAAGATGCCAGCCCTGCAGCTGGTCCCCGATTGTCTGCCAGACCATCTCAAGACAGGGATTATTGTGAGATCACAGCTCAGGAATTGACAAAAGCTATAGGATTAGAGTGTCCCCAGCAAAGCCCCCGGCCTTGACAAAATCTCTGGTGACCTGTTTCTGAACAAACCAGGAGTCTGGAGTGCTATTTTCTCTGCATTATTCACTGTCATCATGAAAGGGGCACCATTCCTTCATACATGGTCTGAGGCTGAAACTATCCCAATTTACAAAAAACGCCCACAGGATTCCCCTCTTAATTATCGACCCATATGCCTGATCGATAGTGCTCAAAAGCTTTTGAGTAAACAAATCCTGGCTAGACTGCAGGGGTGGATAATTGATAACGAGGCCATAACCCCCTTCAAGCAGGCTTCAGGGAGTCTGTTAGTATCAATTAGGTATTCAGACTCCAACTGCTGCATTGGAAAACTGTTACCCTGGGCAAGGATGGCTAAATGTCATTTTTGTTGATCTCCCATTGGCTTTTGACCTAGTTCCTAGAAATAATACGTGCAGAGTCTTAGCCGAAATGGGGATCCCAGGTTATTTGTTGGATGTTATAGAGAGGTTACACACCAGGAACTATGCCCGAGTGAGATGCAGTAGTTTAGGGGAGCTAACTGATGAGAAAGCAGTGAATAGAGGGGTGCGTCCTTGCCCCAACGCTATTTTCTATGTATATCAATGGCCTTGTTGATTATCTTAAATCTTGTGATAATGACTCACCTAAGCTGGCCAATCAGAGGGTGCCTGAACTTGTTTGCAAACAACACTCTATTACTCTTTATAAATTGAATAGGTTTGCAGATGTTGCTGGATGAATTTGAACTTTTCTGTGACAAGAGGGGTCTTGAGATTAATGTGAATGAGACAAAATACATGGTCCTGAACCCTGGTCACCTAAATAAGGCTAGTCCTAGGCTTGTTGGGACTTACCTTGAGGGAGTGCGTACCTTTGATTACCTGGCTATATCTTTAACTGAACATCTGGGGTGACATTTGTATCTTAACCAGCGAAAAATAAATCTAGAGCAAGCAGAGGGAGGAATCATTAAGATGTTATTTTAATTTCAGTTTTGCCCAATCCAGCCACCCCCTAGAAATGTACAATTAGCAACCTCTAGGGATGCAAGCTATGGGATTTAATTATGGGAACACCTTTGTGTGACTTCCCCTAGCTTAGTAGAAAGCCGCTTTATGCAGCAGTTGATTGGGCTTCTATAAGTTTTCCCTTGCTTCCTCTGAGGTTATATCTTGGGTAGAAACCAATTAAGGATAAAGTCGGGCAGCATCCTTTGCTCTATTGGAGAAGAGTCTGGTACACTACTGAGCTTTCTTCTTACAGAAAAGGATTGTATTAACTTCTGGCCCTTCCAGGTTCAAATCCCATTCCATGGGTCCAGCATATCAAGGCTGTTTTTTGGAAAATTGGGCTTGAGAATTTGAGAAGTAACCCTTGCTCAAAATTGGCAATCCCCAAGTTATTAGTCAAAACCAAGTATTGGCAGTGCAAGGGCTGGATGGAGCAATCTGAGCTGAACAGAGGCTCATTGACAGAGGCCTTTTTGACTGTTAAAGAATCCTATGGAATTTTTGGGATGAGATTCAACTGCCATTGGCTAGGCGATTGTATATGCAACTACGGTATGGTACCCTGCCATTTGGACACTTTACTGCCAAGTGGTCCAAAGTTAAGCCTGATCAAGCATCTCAGTGCCCACATTGTGGGGCTCCCAAAGACACTATAGAACATGTCTTGTTTTTTGGTCCATGTTAGAAATGGGGTCTTTGGTTGACAGTCAGGTTACCCCTTGTTCAAGCAAGGACCCTCACTCTAGTCAGGGTAAAAGAGAATCACCCTCAGCTGACCCCTGCTTATCCCCTTGGTAGCTTGGCACAAGCAGTAGGCTTAACTTCAGAGTGCTAGGTGTAAAGTATTTGTACTAACGCACACAGTAACTTAATGAAAACACTACAAAATCACACAACACAGGTTTAGAAAAATAGAAAATATTCATCTAAACAAAACAAGACCAAAATGGCAAAAATCCACAATATACAAGTCAAGGTATCAATAAAAATGCAAAAAGAGTCTTCATGTAGTTTTAAACACACACTAACACTGTTGGCGTGAAAATCTACCATGGGTGCATCAAAAATAACCCTGCACGGGCGAGTGTGCATCAAAAAGGGGTTGCGATGCATCGATTTAACTCACGAGCGAGACCTTGCGTCGTTTCTCCTTTCGTCGGGTCAGGCGCGTCGTTTCTTCTCTCCGCAGGAGAGCGATGTGTCTATCTGGTCAGCACTTTCAGGTCCGGGCAGGCCTTGCGTTGTTTTTACACGCCCAACGGTTCTTGCGTCAGAAATCCAGCCGCATGATGATCCGAAAACCACGGAGCACGGGTTGCAATCTCACCAACCTCTGACATCGATGTTGTGCGTCGTTTCTCCAGCCCCGGGTGTCGATCTTCGGCCCGCGTTGCAGGTGAGCGTCAATTTTTAGCTGTGATGCCGGTGGCACGTTGATTTTTCAGCCGCAGACAAGAGTCACATCGATCTTTTCTCCGCACAGCGTTCTGTGCATGGATTTCTTCCTCTTAAGCTGCCAGCTTCTCCTTTCAGTGTCCCGGGAACTAGATGGGCACCACTTGGCAGAGTAGGAGTCTCTCCAGAGACTCCAGGTGCTGGCAGAGAGAAGTCTTTGCTATCCTGAGACTTCAAACAATAGGAGGCACGCTCTAAATCAAGCCCTTGGAGATCCTCACAAGATAAAAGGCACACAAAGTCCAGTCTTTGCCCTCTTACTCTGGCAGAAGCAGCAACTGCAGGATATCTCCACATAGCACAGTCACAGGCAGGGCAGCTCTTCTTCCTCAGCTCTTCAGCTCTTCTCCAGGCAGTGGTTCCTCTTGGTTTCCAGAGGGGTTCTAAAGTTTGTGGTTTGGGGTGCCCTTCTTATACCCAGGGAGTTGGAGACTGCATTGTGTGAGGGTAGGCACAACCCTTTCAGGTGTAAGTGACCACTTCTCCCCTCCCTCCTAGCACAGATGGCTCATCAGGGAATGCAGACTACATCCCAGCTCCTTTTGTGTCACTGTCTATTGTGAGGTGCAACCAGCCCAACTGTCAAAATGACCCAGACAGGGAATCCACAAACAGGCAGTCACAGAAATAGTATAAGCAAGAAAATGCTTACTTTCTAAAAGTGCCATTTTCAAACACACAATCTTAAAATCAACTTTACTAAAAGATCTATTTTTAAAGTGTGAGCTCAGAGACCCCAAACTCCACATGTCCATCCGCTCCCAAAGGGAATCTACACTCTAATCATATTTAAAGGTAGCCCCCATGTTAACCTATGAGAGGGACAGGCCTTGCAACAGTGAAAAACAAATTTAGCAATATTTCACTGTCGGGACATATAAAACACATTACTATATGTCCTACCTTAACCATACACTGCACCCTGCCCTTGGGGCTACCTAGGGCCTACCTTAGGGGTGCCTTACATGTAAGAAAGGGGAAGGTTTAGGTCTGGCAAGTGAGTACACTTGCCAAGTCGAATTTACAGTTAAAACTACACACAGAGACACTGCAGTGGCAGGTCTGAGATATGATTACAGAGCTACTTATGTGGGTGGCACAACCAGTGCTGCAGACCCACTAGTAGCATTCGATTTACAGGCCCTGGGCACCTCTAGTGCACTGTACTAGGGACTTACTAGTAAATCAAATATGCCAATCATGGATAAACCAATTACATACACATTTTGTAAAGGGGCACTTGCACTTTAACACTGCTTAGCATTTTTTTTAAAACATAGAAATTAACTGAAAAAACCCAAAGTTTACGGGATGTTATAGTTAGGAAATAGGATGAAAAAAAACTTGAAAATTATCTTATTATAGTTTGGCTTACATTTTAAACCATAGATATTCACCTGTTATAGTTAGAGTTATCTCAAGTAACTATAACTCGTGCCCTAAGGTAATCCTATGGAACGTTTTGGATGAGTTTCAAGGTAGCTCGCTCCCTCGCCATGCACTTCTAATTAACCCACAAATTACGGCACTCAGGACATCTTTAATCTTTAAAAACATCATTGATAATATCAATGTAATATTTGCAGCAAAGTTTTTGATGAAAAACCTGTGCATAACGGGGCCACGTGTTATAGTTACTTTAGGACATGAGTTATGGTTACTTGAGATAACTCTATAACAGGTGGAAAAAACAAATATATATATATATATATATATGTATATTATATATATCTATCCATATATACAGGGAGTGCAGAATTATTAGGCAAATGAGTATTTTGACTACATCATCCTCTTTATGCATGTTGTCTTACTCCAAGGTGTATAGGCTCGAAAGCCTACTACCAATTAAGCATATTAGGTGATGTGCATCTCTGTAATGAGAAGGGGTGTGGTCTAATGACATCAACACCCTATATCAGGTGTGCATAATTATTAGGCAACTTCCTATCCTTTGGCAAAATGGGTCAAAAGAAGGACTTGACAGGCTCAGAAAAGTCAAAAATAGTGAGATATCTTGCAGAGGGATGCAACACTCTTAAAATTGCAAAGCTTCTGAAGCGTGATCATCGAACAATCAAGCGTTTCATTCAAAATAGTCAACAGGGTCGCAAGAAGCGTGTGGAAAAACCAAGGCGCAAAATAATTGCCCATGAACTGAGAAAAGTCAAGCGTGCAGCTGCCACGATGCCACTTGCCACCAGTTTGGCCATATTTCAGAGCTGCAACATCACTGGAGTGCCCAAAAGCACAAGGTGTGCAATACTCAGAGACATGGCCAAGGTAAGAAAGGCTGAAATACGACCACCACTGAACAAGACACACAAGCTGAAACGTCAAGACTGGGCCAAGAAATATCTCAAGACTGATTTTTCTAAGGTTTTATGGACTGATGAAATGAGAGTGAGTCTTGATGGGCCAGATGGATGGGCCCGTGGCTGGATTGGTAAAGGGCAGAGAGCTCCAGTCCGACTCAGACGCCAGCAAGGTGGAGGTGGAGTACTGGTTTGGGCTGGTATCATCAAAGATGAGCTTGTGGAGCCTTTTCGGGTTGAGGATGGAGTCAAGCTCAACTCCCAGTCCTACTGCCAGTTCCTGGAAGACACCTTCTTCAAGCAGTGGTACAGGAAGAAGTCTGCATCCTTCAAGAAAAACATGATTTTCATGCAGGACAATGCTCCATCACACGCGTCCAAGTACTCCACAGCGTGGCTGGCAAGAAAGGGTATAAAAGAAGGAAATCTACTGACATGGCCTCCTTGTTCACCTGATCTGAACCCCATTGAGAACCTGTGGTCCATCATCAAATGTGAGATTTACAAGGAGGGAAAACAGTACACCTCTCTGAACAGTGTCTGGGAGGCTGTGGTTGCTGCTGCACGCAATGTTGATGGTGAACAGATCAAAACACTGACAGAATCCATGGATGGCAGGCTTTTGAGTGTCCTTGCAAAGAAAGGTGGCTATATTGGTCACTGATTTGTTTTTGTTTTGTTTTTGAATGTCAGAAATGTATATTTGTGAATGTTGAGATGTTATATTGGTTTCACTGGTAATAATAAATAATTGAAATGGGTATATATTTTTTTTTGTTAAGTTGCCTAATAATTATGCACAGTAATAGTCACCTGCACACACAGATATCCCCCTAACATAGCTAAAACTAAAAACAAACTAAAAACTACTTCCAAAAATATTCAGCTTTGATATTGATGAGTTTTTTGGGTTCATTGAGAACATGGTTGTTGTTCAATAATAAAATGAATCCTCAAAAATACAACTTGCCTAATAATTCTGCACTCCCTGTATATGTCTTCTTCCACCAAACAAAGTAAGTGCTGGCAGTAGGTGTGAGTCCCACTAACTCTATCCACAGTATATTGTGCCCTAGATCTGTCAGCACAAAATAGGCTCACACTACAGGACTTACTCAGCTCCCAAAAATGTATTGGTGCCGCAACTCATCTATCCATTCTTGATCACAGCCAATGTGGAAGAAGGGCATGGACTCGCATAATGGAGGGCAGGGTGTAGGGTTCAGAGGCCACAAGTTGGCTATGCTGGGCAGGCAGAACGGGCAGTGTCAGCACATCGGACTTGGAAACGGCCTTTAATATGCATCCATGACCAAGCAGGCTGTACCCACGCAAGCGTTACCACGCTTGCCTGAACCACGCATGTGCCTGAACCACGCAAATGCACGGTTAAGGCACCATGCATATGTGTGGTTCGGGCACACAGCGGGAACAGCCGGAAGAGGAGCACGCCGGCCGGGTAAGTGGGGCTGCGGGAAGTGGGGGGTTGAGGGCAGGGGTGGGGGGTCGGAGTAGGTTTTAGGGCAGGTCGGGTAGTTTCTTGGGTTGAGGGCGGGGGCATGGGGGTTGGGGTAGTTTTTAGGACAGGGCGGGGTAGGTTTTAGGGATCAGGTTGGGGGGTCAGGGTAGTTCTTAGGGCAGGGCAGGGTAGGTTGGATGGTTCAGGGCAGGGGGTCAGGGTAATTTTTAGGAAAGGGCAAAGTATGTTTTAGAATTTGGGGCAGGGTGGTCAGGATAGTTTTTGGGGCAAGGTGGGGTAGGTTTTATGGTCCAGGGCAGGGGGTCCGGGTACTTTTTAGGACGGGGTGGAGTAGGTTTTAGAATTTGGTGCAGGGGCAGGGTGGTCGGGATATATTTTGGGGGCAGGGTGGGGTAGGTTTTAGGGTTCAGGATGAGGGCGGGGTAATTTTTAGGACAGGGTGGTGTAGGTTTTAAGATTGAGGGCAGGGGATCGGGTCATTTTCAGGGCAGGGGATCGGGGTCATTTTCAGGGCAGGGTAAGTTTTAGGGTTGAGGGTGGGGGTTGGGGTAGTTTTTTAGGAAATGGTGGGGTAGGTTTAATGGTTCAGGGTAGAGGTGGAGGATTCGGGGTAGTTTTTAGGACAGGGCAGGGTAGGTTTTAGGATTCAGGGCGGGGGCTCGTTGTTTCTTCTCTCTGCAGGAGAGCGATGCGTCGATCCGGTCAGCACTTTCGGGTCCAGACAGGCCTTGCGTTGTTTTTACACACCCAACGGTACTTTTATCAGAAATCCAGCCGCACGATGATCCGAAAACCACGCAGCACGGGTTGCAATCTCACCAACCTCCGTCAGTGATGTTGTGAATCATTTCTCCAGCCCCGGGCGTCGATCTTCGGCCCGCGTTGCATGTGTGTGTCGATTTTTAGCCACGATGCCGGCGGTGCGTTGATTTTTCAGCCGCAGATCGGAGTTACATTGATCTTTTCTCTGCACAACGTTCTGTGCATGGATTTCTTCCTCTCCTGCCAGCTTCTCCTTTCAGTGTCCCAGGAACTGGATGGGCACCACTTGGCAGAGTAGGAGTCTCTCCAGAGGGTGGGGGGGTTGGGGTAGTTTTAAAGATAGGGTGTGGTAGGGTTTAGGATTCAGGGCAGGCGCTGGGGGGGCGAGGTAACTTTTAGGTCAGGGCAGAGAAGGTTTAAGGGTTTAGGGTGTGGGTCGGGTAGGACTTTAGTACAGGGTTGAGTAGCTTTTGCGTTTTGGGGTGGAGAGTTGGGGAGGTTTTAGGACAGGACAGGGTAGGTTTTAGCATTCTGAGCAGAGGCGGGGTAGTTTTTAGGACAGGAAGGGGTAGGTTTTAGGGTTTAGGGCAGTATCACAGGGATTAGGGTAGTTTTTAGGACAAGGTGGGGTAGGTTTTTGGATTCAGGGTGGGGGCAAGGTGGTTGGGGTAGTTTTTAGGGAAGGGCAGGTAAATTTTATGGTTCACGGTGGGGTCAGGGGGGTCAGGATAGTTTTTAGGACATGGTGGGGTAGCTTTTAGGGTACAGGGTGCTGCTGGGGGGTCAGGGTAGATTTGTGGACAGGGCATGGTAGGTTTTAGGGTTCAGGGTGGGGGGTCGTTGTAGTTGTTAGAACAGGGCAGGGTAGGGTCTGAGATTCAGGGTGAGGTAGTTGGGGTAGTTTTTAGGGCAGGCCTTGTAGGTTTTATGTTTCAGAGCAGGTAGTGGGGTCGTTTTTAGGACAAGGTGAGGTAGGTTTTAGGGTTCAGGACAGGGACTGGGGGTCGAGGTAATTTTTAGGACAGGACGTGGTAGGTTTTAGGGTTCAGTGCGGTGGGGTCGGGGTAGGTTTTTGGACAGGGCAGGGTAGGTTTTAGGGTTCAGAGGCGGTGGTTCGGGCAGTTTGTAGGACAGGGTGGAGTAGGTTTTAGGGTTCAGGGTGGTGCCTGGGGGCAGGGTAGTTTTTAGGACAGGGCGGGGTAGGTTTTAGGGTTCAGGGCTGGGGGCAGTGTAGTTCATAATAAAGGGAAGGGTTAAGTTTTAGGATTCACGTGGGGTAGTTTTTAGGACAGGACCAGGTTGGTTTTAGGGTTCGGAACAGGGGGTCAGGATAGTGTTAAGGACAGGGTAAAGTAGATTTTAGGGTTCGGTGGGGGTCGGAATAATTTTTAGGACAGGGTGGTTAGGTTTTAGGTTTCAGGGTGGGGGTGGGGGGTCAGGTAGTTTTATGGACAGCGTGGGGTAGGTTTTAAGGTACAGGGTGGGGGTTAGAGGGTCGGGTATAGTTTAGGACAGGGTATGCTGTTTTAGGGTTTGGGGGTCGGGTAGTTTTTAGGACAGAGCAGGGTACATTTTAATATTCAGGGTGGGGTTGGGGTAGTTTTATGGACAGGGTGGGGTAGGTTTTAAGGATAAGCGTGGGGGTGAGAGGGTCGGGTATATTTTAGGACAGGGCATGCTATGTTTTAGTGTTCAAGGTGGGGTTCGGGGTAGTTTTTAGGACAGGGAAGGGTAGGTTTTAGGATTCAGGTCTGGGAGGTGTGGTTGGGGTAGTTTTTAGGGTGCAGTAGATGTTAGATTTCAGAGCGGGCAGTGGGGTCAGGGTAGTTTTTAGGACAGGGCAAGGTAGGTTATAGGGTTTAGGGTGGGGGGTCGTGGTGGTTTTAAAGACAGGCGTGGTAGGTTTTAGGATTCAAGGCAGGTGCTAGGGGGTTGAGGTAACTTTTAGGCCAGGGCGGGGAAGGTTTAAGGGTTCAAGGTGCGGGGTCGGGTAGGACTTTAGTACAGGGTTGAGTAGATTTTGCGGTTTGGGTGGAGGGTTGGGGAGGTGTTTAGGACAGGGCGGGGTAGGTTTTAGCATTCAGAGCAGAGGCGGGGATAGTTTTTAGGACAGGGAGGGGTAGGTTTTAGGGTTTAGGACAGCATCATGGGGATCAGGGTCGTTTTTAGGACAAGATGGGGTAGGTTTTAGGATTCAGGGTGGGAGTGAGGTGCTTGGGGTAGTTTTTAGAGCAAGGGCGGGTAAATATTAGGGTTCACGGTGGGGTCAAGGGGGTCAGGATAGTTTTTAGGACACGGTGGGGTAGGTTTTAGGGTACAGGGCGCTGCTGGGGGTTCAGGGTAGATTTTTGGACAGGGCATGGAAGGTTTATAGGGTTGAGGGTTGGGGTCGTTGTAGTTTTTAGGACAGGGCAGGGTAGGGTCTAGGATTCAGGGTGAGGTGGTTGGGGTAGTTTTTAGGGCAGGCATTGTAGGTTTTATGTTTCAGAGCAGGTTGTGGGGTAGAGGTCTCTTTTAGGACAGGGCGAGTTAGGTTTTAGGGTTCAGGACAGGGACTTCGGGATCGAGGTAATTTTTGGGTCAGGGTAGGTTTTAGGGTTCAGGGCGGTGGGGTCAGGGTAGTTTTTAGAACAGGGCAGGGTAGGTTTTAGGGTTCAGAGACGGTGGTTGGGGTAGTTTTTAGGACAGGGCGGGGTAGGTTTACGGTTCAGGGTGGTGGCTGGGGTCGGGGTATTTCTTTAGGACAAGGCGGGGTAGCGCTGGGGGTCAGGGTAGTTATTAATAAAGGGAGGGGTAGGTTTTAGGATTCACGTTGGGGGTCAGTATAATTTTTAGGACAGGGTGGGGTAGGTTTTAGGGTTCAGGGTGGGGGTGGGGGGTTGGGGTAGTTTTATGGGTGGTGTAGGTTTTAAGGTTCAGGGTGGGGGTGAGAGGGTTGGGTATATTTTAGTACAGGGCATGCTAGGTTTTAGGGCTCAGGGTGGGGGTTGGGGTAGTTTTTAGGGCGGGGTGGATCTTAGGTTTCAGAGCGGTGCCGTGGGATCAGAGTAGGTTATAGGGTTTAGGGCAGGGCAGGTGGTTTTTAAGAGAGGGCGGGTATGTTTTAGGGTTCAGGGCAGGGGATGCAGGGTCGAGGTAGTTTTAGAACAGGGCAGGGTAGGTTTTGGGGTTCAGGGTGCGGGGTCAGAGTAGTTTTTATGACAGGGTGGGGTAGGTTTTTGTGTTCAGGGTAGGGGAGCAAGGTAGTTTTTTGGACAGTGTGGGGTATTTTTTAGGGTTCGGGGGGGTTGGGGTAGTTTTTAGGGCAATGTGGGGTAGGTTTTAGGATTTAGGGTGGAGGGGGTTGGGGTAGATTTTAGGGCAGGGAAGGTTTTAGTATTCAGGGTGGGGGCATTGGGGTAGGTTTTAGGACAGGGCCGGTTAGGTTTTAGGGTTCAGGGTGGGGCGGAGGGGTCTGGGTAGCCTTTAGGACAGGGTGGGGTAGGTTTTAGGGTTCAGCTCGGGGGGTCAGGATTGTTTTTAGGAGAGGGCAAGGTAGGTTTTAGGGTTTGGGTAGGGGTCGGGATAATTGTTTTGACAGGACGGGGTAGGTTTTAGAGTTTAGAGCGGGGGCTAGGGTAGTTTTTAGCACAGGGTGGGGTAGGTATTAGGTTACAGGGTGGGGGCAGGGGGCAGGGTAGTTTTTAGGGTTCAGGGCAGAGTGGGTTTTGGGGTTCAGGGTGGAGGGGTCAGGGTAGTTTTTAGGACAGGGCGGATAGGTTTTAGAGTTCGGGCAGGGGTTGGGGTAGTTTTTAGGACAGAGCAGGGAAAATTTTAGGGTTCAGGATGGGGGCGTGGGTTGGTGTAGTTTTAAGGGTAGGGCGGGGTTATTTTTAGGGCTCAGGGCAGGGGGGTTTAGGTCTCAGTGCAGGGGGTGGAAGGGGCAATTTTAAGGGCTGGGGCAGGGTGGATTGCAGAGTATGGTATCAGGTGTAAGGGGACAGGGCGGGGGACAATTTACCACACATGTTACTTTACCAAACATTATTTTACAATGAAATTAGTTAAAAAGGCATGCATGGTAAAGACACAGTTGTTACTGTGGCTGCATTCCTAAGGCATGTGTGGTTCAGACATGCGTTAATCCATCATACAGCCCAACAGACCATGGAGGGCAGGGGACAGGGAGGGAAGGGCAAAAAACTAACCATGCAGGACAGGGAAGAGAGGCTGTGGTACTATAACAGACCATTGAGGGCAGAAGGATGAGGCAGTGGCAGTACAACCATACATGCAAACAGACCTGATTCAGGCAGGAGACTCCCAATGTTTTAATTTTATTTGTCTCCTGCCTAACATCTCCTCTTTTTCAATGTAAGTCAATGGGGAATACAATTTCCCAGGTTCTTTTTCAAAATCTCCCTCTTACCAAGTTCAAAATGTTGGCAAGTATGGTACAGTGGATCACAGAGGGCAGGAGGAATGGGATGGGGCATTGACTTGGATAACAGAGCACAGGAGGAAAATGGGCAGGGGCACCAAACTGGCCTTACAGGAGTAGGGGAGCAGGATCAGCAAGCTTGGGTGGGGGCAGCATAATTCCAGGCCTTTCCCTTCGTCCAACCCCTCACGGTGCATTTCGATGGGCATCTTACTTAACATTTAAAAAAGCCTAGAAATTCACTGAAAAGAAACTAAAGGTTACATGGAGTTATAGTTAGGAAATAGAATTTTAAAAACCTCGGAAAGTCACAAAAAAAACAAAGGTTACCGGAAAGTTATAGTTAGGTTTAAATATAAACCTCTCCCGGGTAGGCAGGGCCTATCGGAATGGTAAAGCATTATATTAAGGGGGATGCATGGCCTTCTACACAAGCTCCACAAGACCCCGGGGACCCCATTCCCAGTGCTGTTAACTTAATTGAAGGGAACAAGTGCTGCTCAGGCCAGGAGAGGTCCCAGGGACTCCTCGCCCAGGGTTGGTAACTTAATTGAAGGGGGAGGGCCATGCAGCCTTCCTCCTTGGGCCAGGCCCCCGAGCCATAGAATGGCCCCAGGGACCCGATTCCCTCGGGAAGGCTCAGTGACAGTGTCCCAGGGTGCCCATCCCCTGAAACACCATCTGTTTACCTCCCCGAAAGTGCAGGCAGGGAAACTGCAAAGTTCTCCCACAGGGCAGGAGCACAAAGCTGCTCCTGCCCAGTGGGAGATGAGAGCATTTCCCTGCCTGCGCTCTCGGGAAGAGAAATGCTTTTATGGCTCCCACTCTGTGGCAGCAAAAGAAAACTGCTCCCTCTGGGTGGGAGCAATGCTTTCTTCTGCTGCACCTATAATGGGTGCAAGCAGGGAGCAAGCAGGAATGTGGGGAACCTGAGCCTTCCCCAGCAACCCCCAAATGAGTAGTTGTGGAGTCCTCGAGATGGACACCAGGGCATGCCATAAAAAACAATGGATGTGTGGCATGCCCTGGGTATTTCATCAGTATGTCACCATTGATGTAATCAATTATGTAATTTGAGATGTCAACAGTGATATAATGAATGATGTCCTAGAACATGTCACTAGTGATGTAATATGTGTGGTCATAAACAGTGCATGGCAGGGCACAAGTTATAGTTAGCTCTGTCAAACATAACTCGTAAATCTCTGGTTTTTTTTGGTTTAAAACGTTGATGTTGTCACTGACATTCACCTAGCAATAACATTACATTCACCCAGGTCTCACATTACTTTAACCTTCCTTTTTTTTTCCAAGAAAATGTCTATTTTTTTTTAAACATCTTTTTATCAAACTTAACTATGACAATACGGTAACCTTTGTTTTTTCAGTGAAAATATATGTTTAATTTATATGTTTAATATATATAGGTTTAAGTGATGTTACCTTTAGGTGTTGATTTAAGATATTAAGGGCCAGATGTAGTAAGCCGTTTGTATGGTGCAAACTGTGAAAATCGCAGTTTGCGCCATGCAAACAGCCTTCTGCGATGCACATTCACAATTTGCGAGTCGGTACCGACTCGCAAATTGTGAATGCGACTCGCAAATAGGAAGGGGTGTTCCCTTCCTATTTGCGACTCGCATAGCAATTCGCAGTTACCACCAGTGTCACACTGGTGGTAACTCACTCGCAAAAGGGAAGGGGTCCCAATGGGACCCCTTCCCCTTTGTGAATGTTGCCCACAAGGTTTTTTCAGAGCAGGCAGTAGTCCAATGGACCACAGCCTACTCTGAAAAAACGAAACCAAATGGTTTCGTAATTTTTTTTATTTTGCAACTCGTTTCCCTTTAAGGAAAATGGGCTGCAAAATAAAAAAAAATAACTGCTTTATTTAAAAAGCAGTCACACACAAGGAGGTCTGCTGACCTCAGCAGGCCACCATCCCTGTGAGTGCAGGGACTCGCTATGGGGTCGCAAAATGCGACCCACCTCATTAATATTTATGAAGTGGGTCTTTGCGACCCCATAGCGAGTCGCAGACGGTGTCTGAGACACCGTTCTGCATCCGCATTTGCGATTCGGAAATTGCGAGTCACACAGACTCGCAATTTCCGAATCGCAAATGCGGAAGTTGCTACATCTGGCCCTAAATTCGTCAATTATGGTTTATTAAGTTTACTGTGCTACCTACTATAACTTGCATCCTCACCTCAGACTCTTCAGTGAGCTCTGGAAATGAAAACCACACTTTATAAATGTGATTGGTACATAGAAAATGTCTTTAGTACTGTATTACAGTTATTTAACGTGCATGTGCCCAAACATCTACTGTGAACAGAAGCTTTGGCTTTTCTGACTGATTTTTTTTCAACAGGATTTGGCTTTAAGCCACAACCTACTTTAAAACATGCCCTTGCAACCCTGATCAGACGTGCTCCATCTTCACCTTGTTCAACATGCATTTCTTGTATGCAAGACTTTATTTTGTGGTAAATGCTGTACTATATAAATTTCTACACTGACAACTGCACTTGGCTTCTGGGCTCATTTTTTTCATTCTGTGCACCTACTCAGTAACTCTGTGCAGTATATGACTATATTGTTATCAGTGATCTCATCAGCGGTCATCAACGGCACCATTTGAGGTTATGGGCCTGATTTAGATCTCGGCGAAGGGGATACTCCGGCGCAACCGTGATGAATATCCCATCTGCCAAAATCTAAATACCATTGATTTCTATGGTATTTAAATTTCAGCTGACGGGATATCCATCAGAGCTGCTACAGAGTAACCCATCGGATGAGATCTAAATCAAGTCTTATGTCATTTAACATGTCATGAGTGATGTAATATGTAAGGTCATAAGCAGTGAAATGCAGGGTGCAAGTTATAATTAGTTCACTAAATTATAACTTGTGAATTTCAGTTTGGTTTTTGAACATTACTTCTTATCTCTCCTAAATATAATGACCTTTTGTTTTGTCCATAAGGTTCAGTTTTTTAATGTAAACTAAGATCTGATTACCATAACTACTTATAATGCATTAACTGTTGTTTTTCTATGAATTTCTGGGATATTTTGATCGTATTCTAAGCTCAACCCCCTCAGGCAGTGCCAACGCCCAGGCTGCACTCAGCCATGCAGCCAGGGTGGCTGTGCACCCTGGCCCTCCTTATAGCCACCCAGTGCCCTGTCCGTTAGCAGTGTGCAGTGGGGTTTGCTAGAAGGTCTGGGTTCCAGCCTGGTTCTTCACCCAGCCAAGCAGGAACAGTCAACTGCCCCATGTGCATCCAACTGCCCTGTGTGCAGCAGGGGTTGGCCCTGTGCCCAACCCACCCATGGATGCCCAACCCCTCACCCCCACACTGCAAGTAGCCTTTAGAAATGTACAATGGTGTGGTGTGTTGGCCTTAGACCTAAACTTTTTTAACGTATGGCGGAGAGCTTTTGAGTCCCCTCCATATGGTCCTGTGGGTCATGGTGTGCCCACTCCGCCCCTTTATATTGCGTTATCAAAAACGTTTTAGGACTCAGGGACCGGGATCTGTAATGGCAGCAAAACATCTTCTTCAGTGTTACAGTCAGCCACATCAGATTAGATTATTGATATCACTGTACCAGCATAGTAGAACTTAAATAACCAATGGGCGAAAGATATACCACGGCCCATCAGAATTTGTTTCGTACTGTGGGATACCAACCATTCCGATGCAACTAATGTTTTCTAAAGATAAAACCCTTCATGCCCAGCATGCGCTGTTCTGTAGATTCTAATTTCTCGAAAACGGATGAATGAATGTATACCACGCTACAAAAAAACCTCTTTATGAGTAAAGTTCTAACTTTTGCCAGATTTGGTGTAATTGCATTCAGACAGATTTTTGTATCAGAAAGCAAAGTTGCCTTTTCGTTCCATGACTACAAAAAGAAACTCGACCTTCTTCCTCTATGTGGTTTCGGAACCCCATGGTAACTTGCTTTTTCCTTAAGATGTACAGCATGAGATATTTTTATCTCTTATATAATTTTGTCCCTTAGAAAATTCTCTTGGACTAAGACGATTAATTTATTTTTTGGAAGTACGTATGTAGTCAGGTCCTTCCTAATGCTATCTGTCAGTTTAAAGTCTTGAATCGCTTTGTATTATTATTATTACAGTTTCTAATTGGGCATCCCCACACCATTTGTCAAATTGTCGAACCTATGCTCTAGGAAGTAAAGATGCTCCCTACATGTCCTGCTGATCACTGTGCCATGACAAGTTCTTGTTTTTATGCTTGTGTATGTTTAAACGAATTACTTTTCTGAAAAATCTCAAATGTAACCATTAAAAATAATCAGTTTGAATGGCCTCAGTTTCTTTTGAGAGAACCTGAACTTGTATGTATTTTTTTCTCATTTGTGCTATATTCTCATAAAAAAGGTTGATGAGAAGTTGGGCCCCCATGTTCACTGGTATTTTTACTGAGACTAGTAAATATCAATAAAATACACAATTATCTGTAAAGGAGCCATAATATTCTACAATGTCTAGGATAATGTATAGTGCTTACACATATGCCGTTCGTCACTACAATTGAACAGCCTGCTCTTGATTACGCCCATAAGGCAACCAGACAACACACAAGGGCAATGTACATAATCCCCCACATACACTTACAATGCTGGCTACAGCCTTGTATGAAACATGAGTTATGGTCTTATTGTATTTTTTGCTTTAAGAATGTCTTTATTTTCACAGAAAAACTTTATCAAGGAAGGTATAGTTGCAGTTTGAAATATTCAGATATTGTTAAACATTTTATGGATGATAGATTCACTAAACTTGTGTGCTTATGAATGTAATTTGCATGTGCAAAAACTTGGAAATCAACATATTAAATATAAAACCTGATTCGTAAAGTTAAGATCTGTAGATATTTACGTAATCAAATGCAACTGACAACTGCAAAAAAATTGTCAAGTTTATGGATATTTCTTGGCTGTAAGTAACACCTAGTATTTCGATTTTGGGTGTTATCGATATGAGTGTCAGGGGGTTGGCGATGCATAAGATGTGATCACCCACACATTAATAGTTGTGTGGTTATTCACATACATGTGCACAACCCAGGCATCACAAATTAAGGCATGCACACACTAAGGGCCAGATGTAGCAAAGGGTTTTACCCATTCTGTGTCTATGGGAAAATGTGTTCGTACATATGGCCCTAAGTGCGGTAAAGTGCTTGGACACTCCTATTCCTAACAGTGTAGGGGCGAGAAGTGCTCATATGACTAATACCTTTCGTCGTGAAAAAAAGATTTTCTGCAGTGTAGATAATCTTCATACGGAGGGCTTGAACAAACAGTGGTACTCCAGGAAAACTAAAACAACCACAGTTTTCTCTGGCCTGTATATGGGGAAATTGTAAAAAGGGGAAGGACTGGAAATCTCTTTAAATTGTTGCTGTATGCACATTAGTTTTAATTAACTGGGTCCTGTGTGTTTAAAATTACACACCCCAGGTTTTTGTCTACAGAGGTAAACACAGTCATATTTTAAATGATAAGCACATTTATTTTTTTTGTGCCGGCCACGGGCTCTAAATGGATTCTTGTCAAGTATTTAAGCATGTATAGGGAAAGCGATCACTACAGCCATAAATCCCACTCAAGGGGTGAAAATTTGATTTTTCAATGTATGGTTTTCCAGCTCCTTCACCTTTCCACCCTGGGAAGGGTTATAATGTTAGCTCAGCACAGGGCCGAGTTAAGTCCCCTTCCAAAGTGGGAAGATGAATACATCTACCTATGATTAGGAGGGTGGCGGGGAAGGTCTCAGTCTATGGGAAAAATATTTACCCTGCAGAGAAAAAACATAAACTGAGCATTTGAACTGGAGAGAGTATATGAATCTCCCCCTCCCCACCTAGTGGACTTTTCTGCTATGGAGAACTCCACACAGTGGGAATAGGATCCCACAGAAAACATCACCTGACTCTCGCACAGGAGTATACCCAGAACTTTTTCCTGGTGCAGCGTTCCTGGCATATGTCTGGGAATAGCAGTAGGGCAGGGAAAAGGAGGAAAGGTACCTTTGGGTGGAGTTCTTCACCTATACGTTTTTTAATCATCCCTTGATATATAAACACTGTGACATGTTCAGGTATTATAAAGTAACTTTTCTTTGTGTCAGTTGGTTTGTTTTATTTGGTATCCATTGTGAGGTCTTGTGTCTAGTTCTGGGTGCTAGATATTTCACTAACAATTGGATTACAGCTAGCTCAGTCATTAAGTTTCCAACTTTACAATATTAAGATGCAGAAATTTTGGCTAAGATCAGTGGGGTTCTGTTGTGAAAGAAATGCATGGATCCCTGTCAGTCCAAAGTTACATTTGAAAGGGATATTATTGACTCAAAAAAGCTCTGCATGGGAGAGGGCCGCAGACTCAAAATTCTGGTGTGGTATAACTATTTTAGAAGTTTATTGTATTAGTCCTCAGATTACAATAAAACAGTGTATCATCATGATTATAGAATAGAAAATAATGGTTAAAAGGGATTGGTTATATGTATATAAAAGGAAAGCCATAGTTAAAAAGGCTGCTAAACGCAGGAGGCTAACGCTTTATAAGCATCACCTAAAAATGTCATTAGTCTTGTAACTTCAATTCTAAAACAATATCTAATGGCCCTTAAGGTGGATCTTATTTTTGCCTTCTTAAAATTTAGTTGCAAATATAATTTTCTTAGATACAAAACTTTAGGATAAATGCATAAAAAGTGCATAAGAGTTTCAGTTGTGAGGTCACAAAGCCGACAATCGATTTTCCTTTAAGAGCTTGATTTAATTTCCCCTCAGATTCTTAAATGGGAATGTATAGCAGTCTAAATCAAAGGTATTTTAATTTGATGTGACCAGGGAGATTGGATCCGAGATATTCTTGGTCTGAGGAAGCAAGGGTTTCAGAAACTAATTATACGTGTTTATACTGCTACAGCATAGTAATGTCATTATCCCTCTTTCTGTTGAGCAGGGTCCTTCATAGCAAACACTTTCCAGTCACTCGGTTTAGCTTAGCTAACATATCTAGATCAGGTAGATTATAGATTTCTACAGCCATTTTTTATTATACTGCGTTCAATTCCTCGTCCTTGTACAGGGAGTGCAGAATTATTAGGCAAATGAGTATTTTGACCACATCATCCTCTTTATGCATGTTGTCTTACTCCAAGCTGTATAGGCTCGAAAGCCTACTACCAATTAAGCATATTAGGTGATGTGCATCTCTGTAATGAGAAGGGGTGTGGTCTAATGACATCAACACCCTATATCAGGTGTGCATAATTATTAGGCAACTTCCTTTCCTTTGGCAAAATGGGTCAAAAGAAGGACTTGACAGGCTCAGAAAAGTCAAAAATAGTGAGATATCTTGCAGAGGGATGCAGCACTCTTAAAATTGCAAAGCTTCTGAAGCGTGATCATCGAACAATCAAGCGTTTCATTCAAAATAGTCAACAGGGTCGCAAGAAGCGTGTGGAAAAACCAAGGCGCAAAATAACTGCCCATGAACTGAGAAAAGTCAAGCGTGCAGCTGCCACGATGCCACTTGCCACCAGTTTGGCCATATTTCAGAGCTGCAACATCACTGGAGTGCCCAAAAGCACAAGGTGTGCAATACTCAGAGACATGGCCAAGGTAAGAAAGGCTGAAAGACGACCACCACTGAACAAGACACACAAGCTGAAACGTCAAGACTGGGCCAAGAAATATCTCAAGACTGATTTTTCTAAGGTTTTATGGACTGATGAAATGAGAGTGAGTCTTGATGGGCCTGATGGATGGGCCCGTGGCTGGATTGGTAAAGGGCAGAGAGCACCAGTCCGACTCAGACGCCAGCAAGGTGGAGGTGGAGTACTGGTTTGGGCTGGTATCATCAAAGATGAGCTTGTGGGGCCTTTTCGGGTTGAGGATGGAGTCAAGCTCAACTCCCAGTCCTACTGCCAGTTCCTGGAAGACACCTTCTTCAAGCAGTGGTACAGGAAGAAGTCTGCATCCTTCAAGAAAAACATGATTTTCATGCAGGACAATGCTCCATCACACGCGTCCAAGTACTCCACAGCGTGGCTGGCAAGAAAGGGTATAAAAGAAGGAAATCTAATGACATGGCCTCCTTGTTCACCTGATCTGAACCCCATTGAGAACCTGTGGTCCATCATCAAATGTGAGATTTACAAGGAGGGAAAACAGTACATCTCTCTGAACAGTGTCTGGGAGGCTGTGGTTGCTGCTGCACGCAATGTTGATGGTGAACAGATCAAAACACTGACAGAATCCATGGATGGCAGGCTTTTGAGTGTCCTTGCAAAGTAAGGTGGCTATATTGGTCACCGATTTGTTTTTGTTTTGTTTTTGAATGTCAGAAATGTATATTTGTGAATGTTGAGATGTTATATTGGTTTCACTGGTAATAATAAATAATTGAAATGGGTATATATTTGTTTTTTGTTAAGTTGCCTAATAATTATGCACAGTAATAGTCACCTGCACACACAGATATCCCCCTAACATAGCTAAAACTAAAAACAAACTAAAAACTACTTCCAAAAATATTCAGCTTTGATATTAATGAGTTTTTTGGGTTCATTGAGAACATGGTTGTTGTTCAATAATAAAATTAATCCTCAAAAATACAACTTGCCTAATAATTCTGCACTCCCTGTATGTTGTATTCCTAAATTACAGGTGTATTAGGGATTTTAAGGTAGTATTGTCGTCCCTTGCACAATCATATGAGTAATTCAGGCTAGTGCTATGATGGAGTGATGTTAAAGATTTTAAATTCAACTCTAGCCTGATGACATGTTGAGGAGTAGCTGTACAAAGATGCAGAAGATTATGTACACTCTGCATATACGTTTTATCTAGATTGGCTATGACTGTGCTATTTATCACAGGTGATACAAAGTGTAAAAGAGGGATATGTTTCATATTTAATGCTTTTAGTGAATGTTTGGTTGTTCTGCCGTCAAACAATTTGGAAAATCTTATTTTAGATTGAATAATCATGATTGACTTAAGCTTTCTTGTCGATAGATAATTGGTCAAAGTAAGCCTGTTGTCAATTGTAGCTCCAAGGTACTCATATTGGTTGACTGTTTCAATCTGAGCATTTTGTAGGACACATGGTACAGTCTTGGTTTTCTTTCTCAATATTATGATTTTGTTTTTTCACAAATTGCTAATTAATCAGGCACGCTTCCTCTGCTAGGGCGGAGGAGTGTCGCTTCCACCAGCAGCAGCTGCTGCAAACCTTTTGCTAAAAACAATAAAAAACTATGTTTATTATTGGTTTTAGTAAAAGGTAGCCACAGGTTGTTACGAGCACTGAGGGAGAGTCCACAGCACTCCCCCTAACTGCACATGTATGTTTGGCCGGCTGTCTCGGGCCAGCCAAACACACATGAGCAGTAGGCTTTCACCAGCCCAGCAACAGAGTTGCTGGGCTGGAGAGAGCCTACACAGGCTCCCAGTCTGCCTGGGCACTCCCTGCCAATCCTGACGTTGCTCTGAGCAGCATCAGGATTGGCCGGAGGGCAGACTGGGAGCCTGTGCATGCGGCCTTCCTGCATTAGAAGAGCAGCGCAGCAGTGACGATGGGGGCGGTGACGATGAAGGTAAGTTTTCTTTTTTTATTAATAATTCCACACCCGCGTGCAAACCCCACACCTGCAATTAATCCATTCTCCAAGTTGAAATCATTTAAATGATTTGATGAATACTGTAGCCCTTTTGGAGTTTGTGATAGTATCACCAGATCGTCAGCATAATCCAACTGTGGAACTCCCTTGTTTCCCAAGAGAGTCTTGCAAATTGTCGACATAAAAAGAGAATAATAAAGGGGCCAAGATGCAGCCTTGTTTAAGGCCATTCTCAGTATAGAGTTTGGATGACAAAACATTATCATTGGGTAGCCTTACTTGCAACAATGTATCTGTATGCAATTCGACAAGAAAATGTAATAATGAAGGGTCGATTCCCCAGCTCTTGAGCTTTGTCCATATGCTTTGATGATTCACTTTATCAAAGGCAGTGGAATAACCCACAAAGCAAGCAAACAGGGCTGTTTTGTTTTTTAGGGTTTTTTTTTTACAGGGAGAGTCAGTGCTATAATGTTGTTGTCAATAAACCAGCCCGGACGAGACCCTTTTTGGTTGGAGAGCATTAAATGTTGATTTGTTGGCAGCTTTGCAAATTATTTAGCAGTTTAGTAAATAGTTTACCTTCAAAATCCAAGAAGGCTATTTGGCTATAACTGGTTGGATCTTGTTTGGACCCCCTTTTGTAGATGGGATGAGTGACCACACCTTTCCATGAAGTAGGACCCTGCCCAGTCATAGTTACAATGAGAAATAGCTACTCTAGTAGTGTGCTCCAAAATGGCACACCATTTGGGACGCAGCTTTAGAAGGACAAGTGCTTTTGAATAATTTTGCTATTTCCTCCTGGGTAATAGTTGGATATGATAAGAAATCAAGTAGAGGTTTGAATGAGACACCAAGAGCTGATTTATAAAGGGACTTTATATGTTATTCTCATCCTTTGTTTGATATGAACAGATCACTGGGCTGTTGTAAGACCCAGAACCTTCTCCAACAAGGGTCCAGAATGCCCTTTAATTATATATTGAGATAGTGTGTTAGCTTGGCCCAAGCATTTTCTTGTTTACCATGTTTTACTTCTGCAATTTTCCTCTTAAACACAATCTTTGAGTTTCCAATTGTTGCATCACATTTCTTCGAACTGGTTTGTATTAAAATATGTTGTATCGTCCTGGAATTAATCCTTTTTGCATTAACTATTTCCTAAGTAATGGACGTCTGAAAGGTAATTCTCCATGCATTAGGTAATTTTGTGATCAGGATAGTCAGGATGCTGTCTGGGGTATGCTGCCAAATTCGGATTTAGTCAGTGCTTACAAGGAATAAGGCTGTACATATTCAGAGAGTGAACTTAGAGGATGGAGTGCATTACTTAAATTTGAAGCTTTATTTTATTTGAGCTTCTTTGAGTTTACAACTATCATGATATTATCATTTGCAGTTTTCCTTGATTACGGTTGGTCTGGTTTAACATTGAAAACAATCTTCTATGGGCCATGATCACGCTTAGACCTCTCGATTTTAGCAAAGCTTTTGCAGGTATGAAAGTTTGAATAGTGATTGAAGATGTAGTCATTTATAGATTGTGTGGTCGGGCTCTGAAATGTGGGTTTAGCAGGCTGGTCATCTGCTTGACTTCCGTTATGTGCCCTGGCCCTTTGGTTTCCCTGGCCAGGTTTTTTTTTTTAGCAAGGGGGATATTATAGTTTAGATCTTGGACTTCAGGGCTGTGGTTATATGTTAATGGGGGCAGAAGTTATTGGTTAAAGTCACTGGTAATGATGATAAATAGCTGGCCCCATTTCTACATAAGTAAATCCATCTTGTCTAGGATAAGATGCTATTTATCTTTATGTTTATGATCAAGAACTTAGTGATGGTATCTGCTTTATGATAGGACTGCTATTATATGAACAGAGGACAATTTAATGTTTTTTGTGTTAAGTTTGTTGCTGATCATTGTTAGCAAACCCCCACTAGGGCTCCCCGAGTTGCTCTTTCTTGCCCGAATTTTATGAGTGGTAAAATTAGGAATTGTTAAATTTGAAAGGTTCCATGTTTCTTGTATACACACACTACACAATGATCAATAAGGAAGGTTAGAACCTTTTCCCCGGTACATTTAACTGTATATCGAAGCCTGTGATGTTTCAGGAGACAATGGAAAATTCATTAAAGGAATATTCCAAGCTTCTAGAATTGTTAGGTGTAATGGTTAGTTATTGCATTTAGAGATTGCTTTAATGATCAAAAATTCTATGACCATGATATTGCTCATGCATGAAATAAGGATCCATTGATTGTTACTTTTAAGTTTACAAATGTTATGTTTAAATCCAGTCCTTTATAATTTGGAATGTTGGTGATGGAGAAAATAAAGAGATGGTATGCTGTTGTTTGTTCCAAAGCATGTAGGTTTAGTTGTTTTTTCAGTTTGTGAGATCATTATCCCACAGTCCGCTAAGATTTCTGTCTGTGCCCATATTCTTTGGACTTTAGTTTGTGGGAACCAAGTGGTCCTTGTGGTGTCACCATGTGAAATAGTTTTGCGATTTTGAAGAAAGCATATGGCTAACAGTGATTTGGAGTAAAGATCTTTTAATTCATCAATTTGATAGGTTGTGATGACCTTCTTACTTGTACAGAGGCATGAAATCAATTACACGGTTATATGTCGGAACCACGGGTGCCTCAACCACCCCTGGCTCAACAACGAGGTCGGAACAACAACCTCATTCTAACCACTAATGCCTTTACAACAAATGCGTTTACAACGATTTTACCATTGTAAACACATTCCTGGTAAAGGCATTACAATCAGCATGCACGATCCAGCATGCTTCCCCACTAGCCCCCACCCCACAACAACCCCAACCCACACCCCCCAAATTACCAGAACCCCAACCCCCTCCGCTAATACCTAAACCACCCCAGCCCCCCACCCCTTAAACCCAAACCCTGACCCCCCCAAACCCTAATCACCCCAGGACCCCACCCCACCCCAAAAACTAAAAATACCCCGAGTCCCCACGCCGGCCCTAAAACCTAAACACCCCAACCCCCAACCCATCCCTTAAACCCAAACCCTGCCCCCCTATACCCTAATCACCCCGAGTCCCCCAACCCCACGAAAAACAGCCCCAGTCCCAACCCAACTTACCTCCTCCTTCACCGCGTCGACTCTGACTCCCTTCTTCTGTACCTTAACCACACATGTACGTGGTTCAGTCATGCGTGGTTAAGGTACGAAAACCAGGAAGTCGTGGAAAACGAAAGCATTGTTTCACTTTCATTTTTCACAACTTTGTGGTTCCGGACTCGTTCTTCTGGGTGTTTCCCCAATTACACACATCTCCTTTGTGAGATAATGTGTGTTCTGACTGTCAGTTTTAATATCCATGCCAGGTTCATTTAAAATCACAATTTGCTCTTGGGCCCATGAGACCAGTCTCTTTTTAATTTTAGCAGGTGAGGGGTGTTTCTTCTGGATTCAGTATTAAAGCAGTATCACTTACTTTTACTCTATCATAGGCAAAGGTTGAATTTGCTCAGGCTGGTATATCGGAGGGTAAGATTGCTAGTGATTTGGCTATCCTTGCAACGCCATACATTGAGGTCCTCATTACGGCTTCAACGGTCTTTTTCCAAGAACGCCGAAGCCACGGCAGCGAGCTTACCACCAGTGCTGGTGGTATGCTGGCCGCCCTAATTGGAGTTTTCCGCTGGGCCAGCGGGCGAAAACAGTGTTTCCGTCTGTTGGCCCAGCAGAAAACTCACCACAACACCGATCACGAGCTGGCAGCAATGTTGTAATGCATCAGGTGCATAATTCAGGCAGTGAAATGTGCGACAGGTCTGTCCATGGGGGCCCCTGCACTGCCCATGCCAAATGCATGGGCAGTGCAGAGGCACCCATGGGGTCCCCGACACCCCCTTTCCGCCAGCCTTTCATATCTGATACGGCCATGCAAAGGCTGGCAGAAAGGGAACTAGTAACTTGCAGCGCTGCCCTGGCGGATTACGATTGCTGCAACCGGCGTTCGGACCGTGGCACATCTGCCACGGTCATAATAGGGCAGTCAGACCACCCTGTCTACGGCAGTCCGACCTCCATCACAAGTGTGGCGGTCTTGAGACCACCACACTCGTAAGGAGGGCCTATGTGTTTGAGCACCTCTTTGTGGTTGGTTTGCATTGGAGTCGAGATTGCATTTGTTTGGGTAGGAGTTGAGATAGCTTTGGTCTTTACAGAGGGCAACCATGACTACACAACCTTGCTTTTAGTAGGTTGGTTTATTGCTGTTGAGGTGGCAGGAGTGATTGACGGTGCTATTGTGATAGGAATAATAGTTGACGGATTTCTTTCTGTATGCCGTGGTCGGAATTAAGGTGAGGGGGACATATGGGTTTGAACACCAAGTCTACTGTCAGATGTTTTGCTTGCTAATCTGATTTTAGAGTGTCAGGCTGTGCCACATTCGCCATGGCAGATAATTCTGTATTTATAGTCGATGTAGCACTGTTGTTCACCCTTGTGTTACAGTAGGCTGTTTTCCTCATTGGCTTATTGAATATTGGAACGTTTTTCAATGATGCATGAGTATTTTGACATTAATTTATATCTGAGTTATTTTTAAGTCTTTTTAGTTACTTAAGGCTTCTCTTAGTTAAGTATGCAGCAAAGCCTTCCGGGGTTTCGTCCTTGATTGATGGTTATGCTGATGAACAAGGATTGTCAGGCTGGGAAACTTGTGTGACTTATGCAGTTGATTTATTGCTTGGTGTCTTTGAGGATCAAGAGTCCTGGCTCACTAAGAGTGCCTGTTTCCACAGTTGTAATAGGTGCAGGCGGTGACGACTGTCTTTGTGATCTAGCCTGCTGTAAGGTTCCTGTCCTTTGTTGGAAGGATTTGTAACAAATCAACAATGCAACCCAACCTTTGCAGATTGTTCAAGCAATTAACAGTTTGCTTAGCTTTGCTTAGTTGAGGATAACACTTTTGAGTTATCTTCCATCGATTTCAGCTCCCCATTAATCTGTTTAGCAGTGTGACTTGCTCTGAGAATAATGAGGATTAGCTAGTTATGATGTCTGACATACGAGTCAAAGTGGTGCTAATTGCTCCCAATGCGGCCAGCACTGGATAGTTTCAGGTGTATCCTCCTTGTCCAAGGTTTTAAGGTAGCTGGTTGATCTTTCCATGGGCTGAGTTTTATATCTTATCTTAGTATTTATGTTAGTAGTTTTTGGAGCCCACATGGGGTCAGCAGGGTAATATGAGTTAGATGATATTTCCAGCTCCTGTAGTAGATCTACCAGTATTGAGTTATAGCATGAGTAAGCCTTATTCCAGCATGATTATATTCAGAGTACAAGTCTGACTCCACTGCATCAATTGACACATTGCGGCCATAGATTGAGTCTGTGGCCAGATTTTCCTCACTTTCATCATTAGCAATAACGTCTTTAATGGTGTGCTTTGCTGTAAGGTTGGTCATGAAAAATGGTGGTATAGAAATTACGTGGGTAGTCTCATTAGGTGCTTTGGATACAGTGGGTGTTACTGCAACCAGAGGTTGTGACCTCAGGCCGCAAACAGAGTGCAATTCGGCATTTGCAGATCAGTTGGAGCCTGGTAGTAGGTTTTGCAGGGTTGAGAATAGAGGGTGATGCCTCTTCGTCCCACTCCACAATAATTACATAGTATACTGTGTGCATAGCAATTTGTTCTGTGGCTTTTCTGTAGAAGGCAGTACGGGCCTTGCTGGAGAGACCTTGTACTCACTCAAGACTACCAAACTATGGTTGTGTGTATGCTTAGCATTCAATTTGGCTAAGCGTGTTTCTATCTTCCCACAGCTGTCACTCAAGTTTTGTTTTTGTTTTTTTGAGGGAGAAGAGGTATAGCACTTAAGTCGACCACTAAGTACTTCTCTTTCCCCACTGGACCATTGTTCTGACTGCTTTTACTGGCAAATGATTGTTTTCTAATTACTAAGGCAGGGAGCGCTGAAAAAAACACCTTGGTTGGGCTTGGGTAGGCTTTACTGATCCTAGTAGGTCTTAGTTAGGCGTGAATTCAGACTTAAGCCACTCAAGTTACTCAAACCACTAGGACTCCCCTCCTTCTCTCCTTGTGATCCAGTGGAGTGGCACTATTGTCCTAGGTGGTTGTGTCATAAGACCCTTCTTACTTGATCACTGATGGAGGCAGATGAAATTGGGGGCTTGTGTGAAGGCAGGAGAGGGCTATGCAATGAGCAAGTCGCACCAACACCTGTATGGGTTGCCTTCTTGGACCGCTGTCCTCAGCTCTGTGGGGCTGCATCTACTGTACAGAAACCTCACCTCCTCGAGCCTTCCCTCCTGGGTGGACCGCACAAGGGCTACCCCTGATCAGCAGCCTTCTCTAGTGAGCGTCTGGTCCGGTGGCAGCAAAGCAAGCAGAATAGGGTAAGCAGACAGAGCAGGGCTGTGCTCAGGCTGCCGTGGAGCACACCTCTCCCTGGGATTGGGAACACCAGAAATGCCCTCCTGCTTCAATGCTCTGCTCCGGTGGGTCAGGAGGTTGGGGTTCAGTATTTCAATGTCTGGAATTGGAAGTGGAACTATGTTCCACCTCCTTCAGTAGATAAGGAGGTCCATTGTCCAAGGGTCACAGTCCGTGGTCCTAGGTGTTCCTGTATCATGTGCCCATATCAGGAGCGGGTAGACAGCAGTATCAGCAGCATCTATGCTGGGAAGGCAACGGAAGCCAGAAGTAAGCTGTTGGCTGAGATGCTATGCATAGTGTCACAGTACTGTTCAAGCATAAAACTGCACTCATGAGGAAATACAAATATTGTGGTGTGCATCTCTGAAGAAAATTTTGTTCCGTCATGACCCCAGGCAAAAGGTTCATCCTGGTTTTGGTGGACCATGACACCCGTTACCCAGAGGCAATCCCTCTGAGGACCGTAACTGCACCAGTGGTGACCAGAACTCTGATGGTGATATTTACCCGTGGGGGATTCCCAAAGGAGATAGTGTCTGACAGAGGCACTAACTTCATGTCTGCATACATGAAGACTATGTGGGATGCGTGTGGTGTAACCTACAAGTTCACCACACCCTATCACCCCCAATCTAATGGTCTTGTGGAGAGATTCAACAAGACCTTGAAAGGCATGATCACAGGCCTACCTGAGGCCCTGAGGTGTAAGTGGGACGTCCTCTTAACATGCCTTCTCTTTGCTTATAGAGAGGTACCCCAGAAGGGGGTAGGGTTCAGTACCTTTGAGCTCCTCTATGGGTACCCTGTCAGGGGACCCTTAAGCATTGTCAAGGAGGTGTTGGAGAAAGCTCCAAAGGCACCCCCTCAGGATGTGGTCAGCTACATGCTGGCCCTCCGCAACCAGATGCACCGCTTCTGGAAAGTGGCCAAAAGTAACCTTGAGGCCAGTCAAAAGGTAATGAAACGCTGGTATGACCAGAAGGCCACCCTGGTAGAGTTACAACCTGTAGACAAATTGTGGGTAATGGAGCCAGTAGAGCCTAGAGCTCTCCAAGACTGCTGGTCTGGCCCATTTGAAGTGAAGGAACGGAAAGGGGAGGCCACTTACCTAGTGGACCTCCAATCCCATAGGAACCCCCTAAGAGTGCTCCATGTCAACCGACTGAAGCCTCATTTTGAGAGGTCTGAAGTCAACATGCTTCTGGTGACAGATGAGGGGGCAGAAGAGGAGAGTGAACCTCTCCCCGACCTCCTCGCTGCCAAGGAAGGTGATGGGTCAGTGGAGGGTGTCATTCTCTCTGACTCCTTGACCCTAGACCAGAGAGGGGGTTGCTACCAGTTACTGGAACAGTACTCCTCCCTGTTTTCTCTAACCCCTGGACGCACACACTTGTGTGTCCATGATATTGACATGGGAGACAGTCCCCCTGTAAAGAACAAAATTTACAGGTTGTTAGACAAGGTGAAGGCCAGCATCAAAGAGGAAGTCTCCAAGATGTTGGCTCTAGGGGTTATTGAGAAGTCTAGCAGTCCCTGGGCCAGCCCTGTGGTGCTGGTACCCAAGGCTGCTGCCCCCGGTGCCAAGCCAGAACTTAGGTTCTGCGTGGACTACCGGGATCTCAGTTCAGTCACACGGACTGAAGCCCACCCCATCCCCGAGCTGATGAGCTCGTAGACAGGCTAGGCGCTGCCAAATTCCTCAGTACTTTTGATCTCACATCAGGGTACTGGTAGATCGCCTTGACTGAGGGGGCTAAAGAGAGATCAGCATTTTCCACACATGAGGGCCATTACCAATTCCGGGTGATACCCTTTGGGTTGAAAAATGCCCCGCTACCTTCCAACAGTTGGTTAACGGGATCCTAGCTGGCAAGGATGTCTTCTGCGCAGCCTACCTGGACGACATTGCTGTCTACCGTGACAGCTGGGAGGAACACCTTATCCACCTCAAGGAGGTGCTTCAGGCTCTGCAACAGGCAGGCCGGACCATCAAGGCCTGTAAGTGCCAGATTGGGCAGGGTTCTGTGGTGTACTTTGGACACCTAGTAGGTGGTGGCAAGGTGCAGCCACTCCAGGCCAAGATTGAAATTATCAAGACCTGGCAACCACCTAGAACCCAAACCGAGGTGAGAGCCTTCTTAGGCCTCACTGGGTATTACTGCTGATTTGTCAAGGGCTATGGAACCATGGTGACAACCTTGACAGAACTCACATCCAAAAAGCAACCTAGGTTGGTGACTTGGACAGAGGATTGTCAGAAAGCCTTTGACTCCCTGAAGGAAGCCATGTGCATGGCCCCCGTGCTCAAGGACCCTGACTACTCCAAGGAATTTATCGTGCAGACAGACGCTTCAGAGCATGGCATAGGGGCAGTCCTAGCACAGCTAACGAGGAGGGCCTAGACCAACCAGTAGTCTTTATTAGCAGAAGACTATTACCACGGGCACAGAGGTGGAGTGCTATTGAAAGAGAAGCCTTTGCTGTGGTCCTATACCTGTTTGGGACTCACTTCCAGGTTCAGACAGACCACAGGCCCCTCAGATGGCACATGCAGATGAGGGGTGAAATTCCAAAACTCTTGAGGTGGTCCATTTCCCTACAGGGGATGGACTTTACGGTGGAGCATCGCCCAGGGGTTGACCACGCCAATGCTGATGGTCTCTCCAGATACTTCTGCCTTAGCGATGAGAGCTCCCAGGAGGTTGGGTAGCTCTCCCCACTTTCAGCTGGGGGGACACATGTTAGACCTGACAGCTTTAGGGTGGTCACCCCTAACTTTTTGCCTGCCTCCCTCCACTTTTTGGACACTGTTTTTTTTGGTTTTTAGACTCTGCACACTTTACCACTGCTAACCAGTGCTAAAGTGCATATGCTCTCTCCCTTTAATCACACCAAATTGGACTATTTGATTTACTTATAAGTCCCTAGTGGAGTGCACTATATGTGCCCAGGGCCTGTAGATTAAACGCTACTAGTGGGCCTGCAGCACTGGTTGTGCCACCCACTTTAGTAGCCCCTTTACCTTGTCTCAGGCCTGCCATTGCAAGGCCTGTGTGTGCAGTTTCACTGTCACTTCGCCTTGGCATTTAAAAGTACTTGCCAAGTCTAAAATTCCCCTTTTTCTACATATAAGTTACCCCTAATGTGTGCCCTAGGTAACCCCTAGAGCAGGGTGCTGTGTGGGTAGAAGGCAGGACATGTACCTCTGTAGTTTACATGTCCTGGTAGTGTAAAACTCCTAAATTCGTTTTTACACTACTGTGAGGCCTGCTCCCTTCATAGGCTAGCATTGGGGCTGCCCTCATACATTGTTGAAGTGGTAGCTGCTGATCTGAAAGGAGTAGGAAGGTCATATTTAGTTTGGCCAGAATGGTAATACAAAATCCTGCTGACTGGTGAAGTCGGATTTAATATTACTATTTTAGAAATGCCACTTTTAGAAAGAGAGCATTTCTCTGCACTTAAATCTTTCTGTGCCTTACAATCCACGTCTGGCTGGGTTTAGTTGACAGCTCCTTGTGCATTCACTCAGACACACCCCAAACACAGGGTACTCAGCCTCACTTGCATACATCTGCATTTTGAATGGGTCTTCCTAGGCTGGGAGGGTGGAGGGCCTGCTCTCACACAAAGGACTGCCACACCCCCTACTGGGACCCTGGCAGACAGGATTAAACTGAAAGGGGACCTGGTGCACTTCTAAGCCACTCTTTGAAGTCTCCCGTACTTCAAAGGCACGTTTGGGTATAAAACAGGGCCTTTGCCCTACCACCTGGAGAACAAACCTGAACCAGAACCTGCACCCTGACAAGAAGAACTGCCTGGCTGCCTAAAGGATTCACCTGACTGCTTTCTACAGAGGACTGCTGCCTTGCTGTTGCCCTGCTATCTTGCAGCTTTCTTGCTTTGCTGCAGAAGTGCTCTCCAAGGGCTTGGATAGAGCTTACATCCTGTTCTCTGAAGTCTCAGGACCAAAAAGACTTCTCTCTTGCAACTGGACTCCTTGGGCGGTGAATAATACGACGCACAGCTTGTGCTGCGGTGAAAAATTAACTGCACGCCGACCCGGACGACGACGCTCGACTTCGCAAGGAAAAGATTGACACGGTGCCTGCGGTGCGACCGGTACTTTGACACACGGCCCACCTGGGACAATGCCACCCGAATTCCAGAAGGGAAATTGACGCAGCGCCTACCTTGAGGGAGAAATTTCCCCACATCGCCCACCGGAACGACGCAGAGCTGGTCAGCAAGCCCAGGATTCCACGCACAGACCCCAGGGCGTCTGAAAACCCTGCAACCCGCAGAGGAGATCCATCCACGCGCCAGAAAATGACGCAACGTCTTCCCCGCGTGAAAAATAACGATGCAAGTCCGTGTGTGAAGGAGCAAGACCGACGCACACACCATTTTCCACGCATCTCCTCCTCTGTGACCCTTTGCGGAGATTTTTCACTCAAACCAGGTACTTTGTGCTTGAAAGAGCCTTTGTTTGCTTTTAAAAGACTCAAGACACTTTATATCACTTTCCAGTGATATCTTTACATTTTCATATTGCATCTTTTATCGTTTTGAACTGCAAATATCCAGATAAATATTATATATTTTTCTAAAGACTGTGTGGTGTATTTTTGTGGTGCTATATTGTGTTATTGTATAATTTATTGTACAAATACTTTACACATTGCCTTCTAAGTTAAGCCTGACTGCTCAGTGCCAAGCTACCAGAGGGTGGGCATAGAATAATTTGGATTGTGTGTGACTTACCCTGACTAGAGTGAGGGTCCTTGCTTGGACAGGGGGTAACCTAACTGCCAACCAAAGACCCCATTTGTAACACAGTTCATGCCAGGCTGGCAGTGAGAACAAAATTTGGTGACCTTCTTTCTGTCAGGATTAGGGACATAGGCCCTCATTATGAGTTTGGCAGGCGGCAAATGCCGTCCGTCAAACTCGTACTGCCAGGAGGCCGCTTGTGCATCCAGAACACCACTGGCCCTATCAGGAGTTCACTGCAGGGTCGGCAGGCGGAAACAGCATTTCTGCTTACTGGCCCTGCGGTGAACAGGGCCTTAACATTGACATCAGCTTGTAATCGAACCGGCGCCAATGTAGCTGTTCGGCGGGTGCACCAGCACCCGTCGCACTTACCACTCCCCGTAACTTAGACAGTGGAAAGCGTGACGGGGATGTCCATGGGGGCCCCTGCACTGCTCATACCAAACGCATGGGCAGTGCAGGGGTCCCCATGGGGTCCCCGGCACGCCCTTTCCACCAGCCTTTGCATGGCAGAGCTATTGCTATGCAAAGGCTGGTGGAAAGGGGGCTCGTAATAATCAGCGCTGCCCTGGTTGATTACAACCGCCAAGACCCCCAGGCTGTCGACTGGGAGCAACCTGGTGATGTCGGTGGTCCAACCGTGGCGCTTTCACCACAGTCGTAATATTGCACCCGAACCGCTGCTTTGGCGGCTGTATGACCGCAACTGTGACCGTCATAATGAGGCCCATAATGTCCCCCGCCACTCTGACGACATAGAGAAGACTGCAAAGGGTTAAATGAGCCACTTAGCTCTTTATATATATGGTGGAGATCTTGGAATAATGGGTTGCTTATAGAAGGTCACAGTTGAGATGTGCAGGTATTGGCTAAAGTTGAACTCTAACTAAACAGAACAAAATCAGATACCACAGCACACAAACAAAATAATCAAAAAAAGCATGGCAGTCCATAATGTAGAATCTGCAGACAGTAGTTCCAAAAGCCAAAGATGTATTTATCGACAACAAAGCCTTTGTGAGATCCAGTGAATGCCATAGTGAAACAATTGAAACGTTGTCAAGTATAGACTTAGAACTGGATTTCAACACTTACACTTTAGCCTTGAAAATGTCATGCTCCATGATGAAACACATGTCGGCTGACTGTTATCTGATGTGACGTTGACCAGATCTCACAAAGGCTTTGTTATTAAAAAATAAATCTTTGACTTTTGGAGCAACTGTCTGCGAATTCTACATTATGGACTGCTATGCTTACTTTTTGATTATTTTGTATGTGTGCTGTGGTATCTGATCTTCAATTCATAATACAGTGGGTTATGGTCCACTGTCTTCGCTGCCCAGGGTAGCAGGGTACATGATACCATAGAAGCACCAACCCCTAGACGATCAATTCTGTTTATACTGCCCCTCGCTTTAAAACATGTTGGAGGTGTGATACCTAAAACCACTACTACCCATTACCCATTGGAACTTCAACTAAACAGAGGTGACAGAACCAACCGCTGTTCCTCTACCTTCTAGCAAGTCATGATGGATAGCTGTAGGAAATTCAACTTTTTTCTAAGCTTCCTCTAATGTGTTCCTAGGGTATTTTGTGTTTTTGTTTTTGGGTGGCTGAGGCACACTAATAAGACCCAGCTCTATATGCACTACCTACAAATGAAGATTGTGTGTGTTTTGCTATAGAAGACATTTTGGTAACTCAGTTGTAAAAGTAGGCAAAGGATTTGCATGGCTGTGATGCAAGCCTGAAAGAGGTGTTTTCTCCACTTGAATCTTAAAAATGGTAACATTCTTAAAAACACTTGTTTTTGCATAAACTGCAGAGGATTGTGTTTTCAAGGTAACTTTTATTATGAAAATGATACAAACTTCTAATTTGCAACAGCCAGGTTAATAACCATGGCAAAGTCAATTAAATCTATATTTTTAATGTCTACATTCCTTGAAAAATGTTTTCTAGTTTGCCATATTGCCTGCATGAACTTTAAAATAGTGTTAGCATAAATGTGCTTTCCCTGGATGGGTCCTCGTTTGTTCATACCAGATTATTTGCATTTATCTCTAATTCAGCTTTGAGCGTTAGTGTCCAAATGCTTGGATTCAAAGACCAACAGGAGACTGAGCTACAGGAAGGGGGAAATTCTCCTTCAACACATGGAGGTCTACATCTCCTTGTCAAAGGAAGCCATAACACTTGAAGTCACATTACATTTACCTCATTGCCACCATGGGGAGATGCTTAAGGATTCCAGATAGTATCTCTTGATGGGTTAACAGGTATCACAAGTTATACCCCCTGGAATATGGAATATCCTGCTGGACCCAGAATTGCCAGGTCATGTTGTGTAACTTTGCCTTATTTCCGAAGGTTATTGATGGCATTTGCTATCTGCTGTGAGTTTATGAGACTGGGAGTCTGTCAGGGGAAGGCAATGCTCCTGGGCTTCTTAGAGCTAACTGGCTCAAGCAGTCTCCATCCCACGGATGCTGCAAGAAGCAACTTATAATGTATGTCTTGGTCTCTTTTTGTAGACAAGTCATCCCCAACCAAGAAGAACTCTTCACAGGGATTAATGAGAGCAGCTGGAAACTGGTGGGGTGGAGATTGTCCTTGATTCCTGAGAGGCAGGAATGGTCAGCCCTAAGAAGGAGTAGAGGAGAGATCTGTCTGGAACAGAAGAAGGGAAGAACGCTTGCCTGCTGCAAGCTGGAAGGATCTTCATGTGTGTCACCAAAGGCAAACAATAATTGTGTTTCAAGTTTCATCTTGAATCTCTGGGACTGTCAAGTTAATTGCAGGCTAAAGAAGATAGGAGTTAAGGCACAAACAGACAGCTCACAATGGGTATCCATGCCACACAAACTTTTTCTGACCTGCCTCCCATTTTGCTATGTGCCCTATGTGGCAAATTGTTGCATTGCAAAATGTCCATTCGCAAGGGGTCTCAGAGTGAGTGGCCTAATGAATATTAAATAAACTGGTCGCTATTTGTGACTCCTTGCAATTTGCTACAAACGCAGGCATAGTGGCCTACAAGGGTCTTTAATTCTCATTGGTGTGTAAGCACAACCTTTGATACATACCATTGTGAATCACATTTAGTAGGGGATATTCTTTTTGATTCCCTTCCTATATGTCATTCAGAATGATTCCAATTTTTTTTTTTGTTTTGAATCTTTTTTACCAACTGACAAAGAAAGTGTAAGTCATACATTATTGTGCTAGTGCAAACCATGTTGATACTTAATCCCAGGATTTGCCACCACAAAATATTTTCATACATTGTGTCCAGATGCTTGTTCTAACATATATGGCAAAGGAGTCCATGGTGGTCATTACAACCCTGGCGGACGGTGCTAAAGATGCGGTAATACCGCAAACAGTCAGACGGACAAAAAAAGGGAATCATGACCCTGGCAGAAACCGCCAACAAAGACAGCCACTTTAACACTTCCCCCTCTACGGTGGTACAGACAAGCAGCGCAGCGGTCACAGCCAACAGACAGGCGGCAGACAAAGTACCGCCCACAGTATCACAACAGGCCAATCCGCCACCTTTTCCGGGGCGGATTCACCGTGGATAAAACCACGGCGGAAACAGCTTTTGCTATGGGAAAACGCTCACCTTCTATACATCCCACGAGGAACGATGACTCCATGGACCCAGAACTCCAAATACTACCTGCCCTTGTCTTTCTGCTCCTTCACGACCAACAGCGACGTAGGCACAGAAGATACCGGTGAGTACAGCACCTACGACACGGGGGAGGCAAACGTTAGGGGGACACCCACCAAACACCCCCACCATCGCATCTTACAACATACACACCAATGCAGTCACAAAAAGAACAGTCACAACCCATAATCTCCCCGGAAGAATGCAAAGACAATGCAAATTTCGGTCAAACTTTGTAATGTGCCACTATACATGTCATACAAAAATATACAAATATATGTATTCTAAAATCACTCTTATTAACATATACAATCTGAGAAGTAGTGCAGATATGTACACAACAATGTCCATGCACAAACAGTCCAAAAATGCATGGGCGAGGCCCACAATAGATACCTGACCAAAATCGGAGAGAACACTGCCGGGGCATCAGATAGAAACACTACACAAGTCTCACAAGTGGGTGGGTTTCCCACTGTTCAATCCTGGGGAGTGCAAAGCCACAGTCTCACAAGTCTCACAAGTGGGTGGGTTTCCCACTGTTACATCCTGGGGAGTGCAAAGCCACAGTCTCACAAGTCTCACAAGTGGGTGGGTTTCCCACTGTTACATCCTGAGGAGTGCAAAGCCACAGTCTCTCAAGTCTCACAAGTGGGTGGTTTGCCCACTGTTCAATCCTGGGGAGTGCAAAGCCACAGTTTCACAAGTTGATGCAGGTCCATACTGGTACTGGGGGGTGACTGGTGCCCAGACTGGATGAGTCTCCCCGTGAAAGGTAGTGTCCTGTCACTGTCCCAGCTGCACATGGGATAAGGATGCCTGATGTGGTGGGCCATTCATTCCTACCCGGTGCATTGCCCTGTTCAGCGGTGCTTTGCCATGGCCGTCTTTGCCCTGTTCAGCGGTGCTATGACATAGCGGTCTTTGCCCTGTTCAGCGGTGCTTTGCCATGGCGGTCTTTGCCCTGTTCAGCGGTGCTTTGCCATGGCGGTCTTAGCCCTCTTTAGCGGTGCTTTGCCATGGCGGTCTTTGCCCTCTTCAGCGGTGCTATAACATGGCGGTCTTTGCCCTGTTCAGCGGTGCTTTGCCATGGCGGTTTTTGCCCTCTTCAGCGGTGCTATGACATGGCGGTCTTTGCCATGTTCAGCGGTGCTTTGCCATGGCAGTTCAGGACTGTTCAGCGGTGCTTTGCCATGGCGGTCTTTGCCCTCTTCAGCGGTGCTATGACATGGCCGTCTTTGCCCTGTTCAGCGGTGCTTTGCCATGGCGGTCTTTGCCCTGTTCAGTGGTGCTTTGCCATGGCGGTCTTAGCCCTCTTCAGCAGTGCTTTGCCATGGCGGTTCGGGACTGTTCAGCAGTGCTTTGCCATGGCGGTCTTTGCCCTCTTCAGCGGTGCTATAACATGGCGGTCTTTGCCCTGTTCAGCGGTGCTTTGCCATGGCGGTTCAGGACTGTTCAGCGGTGCTTTGCCATGGCGGTCTTTGCCCTCTTCAGCGGTGCTATGACATGGCGGTCTTTGCCATGTTCAGCGGTGCTTTGCCATGGCTGTTCAGGACTGTTCAGCGGTGCTTTGCCATGGCGGTTCTGGACTGTTCAGCGGTGCTTTGCCATGGCGGTTCTGATACGGACATTGGTGTGTGGTATGACGATCTCCATACTGGACATTGGTGTGTGGCATGACGATCTCCATACTGGACATTGGTGTGTGGCCTGATGATTTCCATACTGGACATTGGTGTGTGACAATTTCCACACTGGACATTGGTGTGTGGCATGACGATTTCCACACTGGACATAGGTGTGTGGCATGACGTTTCATCATTGCCCAGCGGGGCTGTGGCATCCTGGCCCGCCTGGGCTGTGACTCCGGCGGTGGTCTCTGGACCAGTGACGATACCTGAGCCCTCCTGGGCTGTGACTCTGGCGTGGTCTTTGGACCAGTGACGATACTTGAGCCCTCCTGGGCACTGACTCTGGCGGTGGTCTCTGGACCAGTGACGACGGTGCTGGCGGTTGTGTCTGGAAATGATGGCGCACTTCTCCGCCGTGACACTCACAACAGGCTGGGCAGACTTCCTCGGGACCTTCCCCACCTTTTTGGGAGTTACAGCTGACTCACCAATCGCCTTCGATCCCATTTCACTTGTTGTCCCACCAGGAGTCTTGACACGGTCCCGTCGTCCACTCTCCAATTTCGGAGCCTTTACAGGGGGTGGGCTGCCAGTGCCATGGCTCCGGGTCCTACTGCCTGCCCTGGTGGCCGGTGCACGCCAAAAACCTGGAACACGCACCACTGGTACTGGAGGCTTTTTTGGCTGAGGCGCTACGACGGGACTGATCAATTGGAGGGGGACAGAGGGACAGTTTCTGACGAACACTGGGATGGTTAGCTGGAGGGGGTCTGGGAGTGGAGGAAGAGGAGGTGGTTGTAGGAGGTGTCACTTTAGCTGTTTTGGGTGCAGGTGCAGGTACTGGAGGCTGTCGTGAGGTGGATGGATGTTGGGTGAGTGATTGACGGCGTTTGGGTACTTTGGGAGGGGGCGTCACAGACACACTGGGAGAGGACACAGGGGACGTGTAAATGGCAGTGGAGGTGGTGAGTGCAGGTGAGCGGCGTGTGGTGCTGGGTGTCCTGGTGCGAGTCCTAGTGCCTGTAGATGTGGTGCATGCAGGTGTGTGTGTAGACGAGACTGGGAGGGAGGAGGGAGAAGAGGAGGAGGGGGACACAGTGGAGACAGTGGATGTTGCTGTGTCTGTATGGGTGTGATGCTTGTGTGAGTGCCTGTGGTGTGTGTGGTGCCTATGTTTGCTTGAGCTACTTGTGTATGTTGACTTGTGTGCATGCTGGTCTGTAGGTGTGCTTGGGATGGGCTGGGATACAGGGGATTGGGTCTGGGTGGAGGAAGTTGGAGGGGGGAGGCTGGACACAGGGACAATTGCTGCCATCAGTGCTGAGGCCAGAGATTGCAGGGTTCGCTGAAGGGCAGCCTGACCAGAATGAATGCCCTCCAGGAATGCATTACCGTGTTGCAACGCCCTTTCTACACCCTGGATGGCATTCACAATGGTAGACTGCCCAACAGTGAGTGACCTGAGGAGGTCAATGGCCTCCTCACTGAGGGCAGCAGGGGTGACTGGGGCAGGGCCTGAGGTGCCTGGGGCGAAGGTGATGCCCACCCTCCTGGGTGAGCGGGCACGGGGCGAAGACTGAGGGGCTGCTGGGAGGGCGGTGCTGGTAGGGGGGGTGGCTGCTGTACCTGTAGAAGTGGGGTGCACAGATGGTGCCGCCACCACAGGGGAGCTCACATCGGCGGACGAGTCGGTGTCGCTGGTTGGTGATCCGGTGGCTCCCCTCGCCCTCCGTCCCACTGGTGTATTCAGAGTCTGTGGTGTGGCCCTCCATGGCCATGTGGGATGCAGATCCCTCGTGCTCCGGTGCCACTGTACCTCCGCCTGTTGATGCTGATGTACAAAAGGACAGGGAGAGCAGGAAAAGGGGGGGAGGCAGAACAAAGAGAGTTTTAGTGCATTGCATACCGCTACCGTTGGCGGACAAGACAGACGCAGCAGCCCATGCACAACGCTGCGCTCCTGCCCTCTGCACATGCAATTTCATGGATATGGCCTACATGGCAATGGTGGAAATCTGCGCACATGGATGCCACAGGGGCAACTATACCTCAACTTGCTAATTTTCTGAGGTGGGGTAGAGTGCCATATGGCCTACATTACGGAGGGGCCTTGCCTAACTAACTCGCCCTGGCCTACGGACACCCACAGCCCACCTCCCCCACCCAGACACCTCCACTGCACACAAAGTCCGCAGAATGAGGTTGTACTCACCCCCTTGTGTCTGCTGTGATGTCCTTAAGCGCCCATCCAACTCCGGGTAGGCCACCGCCAGGATCCGGAACATCAGGGGTGTCATGGTACGACAGGCACCCCTCCCACGTTGGGAGGCCCTCCCCAGATGAGCCTCCGCCGTCTTCTTGCTGCAGCAGCGAATGTCCTGCCATCTCTTCTGGCAGTGGGTGCCCCGTCTCTGGTGGGCCCCCAGGGTCCAGACCTCCTTGGCGATGGCACGCCAAATGTCCCTCTTCTGGTGGGCGCTGACCTACATGACATGCACAAGGGAAGAGGAACAGTCATTACCAATTGCACCATCAATGTGTGTGGCCCCCTCCATTCTCTGACTATGTGGCCCATTTATTCCCATGCTTTACTGTAGTATGACTTCTGCCCCCTTCCCTCTTCCACCCAGCCCTGTCCACCCAGGCCTAGCCCCTACAACGTGCTCCCTGTGTACTAACCTGTTGGTCTGGAGGACCGTAGAGTAGCGTGTACTGGGGGAGGACCCCATCCACAAGTTTCTCCAACTCCTGTGCAGTGAAGGCAGGGGCCCTTTCCCCAGACGCAGCAGCCATCATCTCTTCCAGACCGAGGTCACAGCAGCACTAGCAGTGTAGGTCCTCTCCTGTAGAAGGTCAGGTATCTAGTGATTGAACAGATAGAAAAAGGCACATCATCACCGCTGGCGCACCTGTTCATTGGCTCCTAGGACCCATAGGGTCCATTGTTAACCAATGCAGCATTGCGCCGCGCTCTACGACCGCCTACCGCGACGGTGTGCAACGCCAGCGCTGTTACCCCACAATCCCATTGTCCCACTTTAGAGGTCAGGCAGCCGCCATTTCAGGTGCCCACATGGATTCATTTTCAACTGCGTCAAACATACTGAGGCCTACACTCAACACACATACAGGAAGGCTTTATTGTCTGGTGTAGTCTTGTGTGTGACTGTGGGTACATACCTGGAGGAATAGTGACTGTTTCTTCGCTGTTGTCCTTCGTAGGCACCGTCAGCTGGGACATATGAGAAGATGGCAGAATCCGCCGGTGTACCGACCGCTGGTGGACCTGTTGACAATGGAGGAGCGACATTTAATCGTGACCTACAAGTTTGACCGTGCCACAATCAAGGAACTGTGTACCCAGTTGGAGCCAGACCTGATGTCACCAATCCGCCATCCGACTGGAATCCCCCCTGACGTGCAGGTGCTGTCAGTGCTCCTTTTCCTTGCAAGTGGGTCATTTCAGACAACAGTGGCCATGGCATCAGGGATGTCCCAGCCTATGTTTTCCAACGTGTTGTCCAGAGTGTTGTGTGCCCTGCTGAAACACGTAAGGAGATACATCATTTTCCCTGAGGTGGAGGATTTGCCTACAGTGAAAGGTGACTTCTATGCCCTTGGACATATCCCCAACGTCATAGGTGCCATTGATGGGACCCATGTAGCTCTGGTCCCCCCCGCAGGAGTGAACAGGTGTACAGGAACAGGAAGAGTTATCATTCTATGAATGTCCAGATGGTCTGTTTGGAAGACCAGTACATCTCGCAGGTAAATGCTATGTTCCCTGGCTCTGTGCATGACGCCTACATCCTGCGGAATAGCAGCATCCCTGATATGATGGGTGAACTCCAGAGGCACCATGTACGGCTATTGGGGGACTCTGGTTACCCCAACCTTTCCTGGCTATTGACCCCAGTGAGGAATCCCAGGACCAGGGCAGAGGAACGGTACAATGAGGCCCATGGGCGGACTAGGAGGGTTATCGAGTGCACCTTCGGCCTTCTTAAGGCCAGGTTCAGGTGCCTCCATATGACAGGTGGATCCCTATTCTACTCACCAAAGAAGGTGTGCCACATCATCATCGCCTGCTCCATGCTCCATAACTTGGCATTGCGACACCAGGTGTCTTTTCTGCAGGAGGATGATCCAGATGATGGTGTTGTAGCAGCTGTGGAGCCTGTGGACAGTGATGAGGATGAAGCTGAGGAAGACGAAAACGACAACAGGGAGTCAGTCATACAGCAATATTTCCAGTGAGACACAGGTGAGAACATTTTCTTTTTTACCATTACATTAACTTTCACACATCTACCTCTATCCTGTACCTCCATTTCACTCACTATTTGTTAACTGAGTTGTCCCCTTCCATTTCAGTTTCACAAATGTGGTAACCTACGTGTCAGCTGTTTGCATCCTTGAAGGGCTTGTGATGTGTGACATAGGTATGTTAGCCTTCCAATGGGTAACCCATTATGAAACTGTAATTGATAATACAGATTTACAAATCATACACTGACTCCATTTTTTGGGGGAGTTTCAAGGGTGTTTATTTAAGTGCAAAAAAATGAATGGGGGTTGTAAAATGATGATGGGTGATGGTGGAGGAATTTCCATGGCAGAGTCCAGTCTATTAGTCACACAGGTACTTTGCACATCTGTGCATTGGAAGTGGAGCTGGGTCAGTTCCGATTTGGGCAGGGTAACAAAGTGGGACAGTGGGAGGACAAACATGGTGGTCTTATTTCCTGGCGGGGGTCTTGCTATCTTGCTCTGTCCTGTTCCTGGATCTCAGGACCCGCTTGCGTGGTGGTTGTCCGTCTGCAGGGGGTGGGGTGCTGGTGTGGTGGTCCTGTGGCAGGGCATCCTGTCCACTAGCGCCGGCGGAGGTGGTGGGCAGTTTGTCGTCGTGGCTATTGTCAGGGGCCCCTTGGAGTGCCACGGTGTCCCTCAAGGTCTTTTGAATGTCCGTCAGCACCCCTACGATGGTGCCCAGGGCGGAGCCGATGGTCCTGAGCTCCTCCCTGAACCCCAAATATTGTTCCTCGTGCAGACGCAGGATCTCCTGCAACTTGTCAAGGACCGTGGCCATCGTCTCCTGGGAGTGGTGGTATGCTCCCATGATGGAGGAGAGGGCCTCGTTGAGAGTGGGTTCCCTTGGCCTGTCCTCCCTCTGTCGCACAGCAGCCCTCCCAGTTCCCCTATGTTCCTGTGCCTCCGTCCCCTGGACCGTGTGCCCACTACCACTGCCCCCAGGTCCCTGTTGTTGTTGGGGTGTTGGGTTAGCCTGGGTGCCCTGTAGTGGTGGACACACCGCTGATTGACCTGTCCTGGGTAGGGAGGTTTGGACCCACTGGGTGGGTGCTGTGCTGGTGTTACCAGAGGGTGGAAGCTCGGTGTTGGGCTATGGCTGGGCAAGGGGAACCGACTGTCCTGACGCCCACGATGGTCCAGGCTGGTCATCAAGATCCAGTGGGGCAGAGCTGCTGTCGTCACTGTGGGCCTCTTCTGGGGGTGGAGTGGTGTTGTCTGGACCCTCTGGTGTGGTGACGTTCCTTCGGGTTCCTGCAGGGGTATAAGTACATGATTATTGCATGTGTGTGTTTCATGGTGTGCAATGGTTGGGTGTGCGTGAACCCCAATGCAGGCATTCCTGTGGGGGGGCTTGTGTGCTGATGGTTGGGGGGTGTTCTGGGTCTGTGCAGTGGGCATGCTTTGGTGATGGGTGTCCATGCTTAGTTATGTCATGCAGGTCTTGGGGTTGGGATGGGTGGTTGGTGTCATGGGTAGATAGGTGAGGATTTGGGGTGATAGGGGAGGGTGTGATGGTGGGGGTGTGTGATATCATGCAGGTAGGGTGGGGGTTATGATAGTTAAGATTTGACTTACCAGTGTCCGTTCCTCCAACGACTCCTCCAAGGCCCTCAGGATGCAATATGGACAAGACTTGCTCCTCCCATGTTGTTAGTTGAGGGGGAGGAGGTGGGGGTCCGCCGCCAGTCCGCTGTACCGCGATGTGGTGCCTGGATACCGTTGAACGCACCTTCCCCCGTAGGTCGTTCCACCTCTTCCTGATGTCCTCCCTATTTCTTGGGTGCTGTCCCACAGCGTTGACCCTGTCCACTATTCTTTGCCATAGCTCCATCTTCCTGGCTATTGATGTGTGCTGTACCTGTGAGCCAAATAGCTGTGGCTCTACCCGGATGATTTCCTCCACCATGACCCTGAGCTCCTCCTCGGAGAAGCGGGGGTGTCTTTGGCGTGACATGAGGTGGTCTGTGTGGGGTGGTGTATGTGTTGATGAGTGTGGTGAGTGTAGTGGTATGTGGTGTTTTGTGCTTGGAAGTTGCGTGGGTGATGGTGTTGTGTGCCTCTGTGTGATGGGGTTGTCTGTTCTGTGCTATCTCTCTGGCCTTCGTTCGTGAATTGTGGTTGTAGGGGTTTGTGGGTGATGTGGGTGTGTGTTTTATATTGTGTTGGGTGTGTGGGAGTGGTGTGTGTATGTGTATCAGGTGTGTGTATATGTAATTGTCCAATGTGGTGGTGTTTTGGAGATGTGTGTGTATTTTGAGCGTGGCGGTGTGTACCGCCAATGGAATACCGCGGTTGAAAGACCGCCGCGTGGATTCGTGGGTCGTAATGGCATGGGCGTGTTTCTGTTGCCGTGGAGGTGGAGGATTTGGTCCCACATCTTTATCGCTGACCATTGGTGTGGCGGTATTGTGTGGGTGTCTGAATTTCGACGGATTCCGTGATGTGTGTCATAATAGCTGTGGCGGTCTGCCGCGGCGGTGTATTGGCGGTCTTCTTCACGGCAGTAAGCTCCTTATACCGCCAATGTTGTAATGACCCCCCATATCTTGTCCAGTGAAACTTGCTTGCCTCTGCAATTTGTGTTCTTAAACCTGAGAGAGTATTAGTTCCTGGTAAGAAAGGATCTGTGTTTGTCTGGAAGAGAACCAGTAGACCAGTATCAAATAGATATGGATATGTGGCACATCTCCTCTGTCTTGATTGGAAGAGGCCTTACAGTTTCTGAGGGTTAGAACTGCAGCACAGGTAACCCAGAAAACATTGTGAATTCGGACTGGAATTGCTGACAGTCTTTCTACAGCTTGAACCAGTTGGCAGTTGAAGTATTTTCCAATTTTCTTTGGTTTCATTTTAGTGCAATAGCCCACTCTTATGTTTTGATCACACAATTTAATGATTTGCAGATTACTAAAAATTATCCACTCTCATAGAGCCCTCTCCAATCATAGTTTATAACCTTATGCTGCTGATGGTTTTGATATCCAGAAATATCGCATTTTCAAGACAAAGTATTTACTGGAACAAAATGATAATTCTTCCTCAATCTCACTCCAGTTATGCTCAGCTGCAAAAGATGTCCAGGCCACAGTCTTTTATAACATTAAATCAAGGTCAGTTGCCAAATTTTGTCTGACAGGATGGCTGGGGACACTGCGTAGGTTCTGATTGACTGCACCCTAAAAACAAATGTTTTTTTTTTTCTGTGCCTGTTATTCCTTGTGCAGATTATATTCGGGTTAATTCCTCATAACTACATCTGATTTTTGAAACCAACAAACCTGAAGCATGGTCAATACCGGGGCCTACTCCCAGGGAAGGAACAGAGAACTTGCATCAACAAGCAAAGGGACACACTCTCCCTTCTTCAACCAGAAAAAAAAATGGGTATCCCTGCCTCAAAATGAGGCTTTCCTTGTAAACAGTACCCTGTCAATAATAGAAAATAAAAAGGTCCCTGTTCTTTTGTTGGACCCTCACCCACTCTAGTAGTGGCATGCTTCATCATTGGGTCTCATTCTGGTCCCTAAAAACCAGGATAGGCTTGACCATATTTCAAGGAGCACTTTGAATATTTTCATTACCAGGGTTCCTAAAAAAGTTTTAAAAATACCTCAAACCAACCTCTGTTTCCGTTTGTTAGTGGCTGTTTGGGTATGGTTAAAAACTCTCAGTAGGGGGTAAGGAAATTATGGTCCTCTGCCCCTACATATCATCAACATGTTTTGGTGCCTACACAAAGGCCACTTGGGTCCAGGAATTTCATCAGGATGTCACATACATACTGCCCTGAAAACACAACCACTCCACACCCAAAAAGCATGCTGCACTATCTTGCATGCAGGTGAGTTAATACTTGCTTTTCAATAGACGTAATAGGTTGTGACTCCTATGGTAAAGAAAACAGCTGTTCGTGAGCAACAAGGTATCGTTAAGGAAAGCAGTGAATAGTGTTTGTTCATGATCTTTTACCATTAGTGATGATCAACCATACTGTCTCCATCTGTCAGTGCTTTAATGCAACTATTATTCATGCACTCATGTAAACTTGCTATATCCACGCAGCTATCGGTCTGTGAATACTACATTTGTCACAGACAGTGTGCCTTCTTTTTTCATGCCTAAAAACAATTTGGCATACCATGCTCAGTGTTGGGTTGTAAAAGTCAGTGCGATCTCCCTCATATAATGGGACTTACCCTCCTGGGGAATCCTAGAAAGCCACATGGGAGAAAGAGTTAACATGCCCCTGTAGTCACACACTATACAGGGAGTGCAGAATTATTAGGCAAGTTGTATTTTTGAGGATTAATTTTATTATTGAACAACAACCATGTTCTCAATGAACCCAAAAAACTCATTAATCTCAAAGCTGAATATTTTTGGAAGTAGTTTTTAGTTTGTTTTTAGTTTTAGCTATGTTAGGGGGATATCTGTGTGTGCAGGTGACTATTACTGTGCATAATTATTAGGCAACTTAACAAAAAAAAAATATATACCCATTTCAATTATGTATTATTACCAGTGAAACCAATATAACATCTCAACATTCACAAATATACATTTCTGACATTCAAAAACAAAACAAAAACAAATCAGTGACCAATATAGCCACCTTTCTTTGCAAGGACACTCAAAACCCTGCCATCCATGGATTCTGTCAGTGTTTTGATCTGTTCACCATCAACATTGCGTGCAGCAGGAACCACAGCCTCCCAGACACTGTTCAGAGAGGTGTACTGTTTTCCCTCCTTGTAAATCTCACATTTGATGATGGACCACAGGTTCTCAATGGGGTTCAGATCAGGTGAACAAGGAGGCCATGTCATTAGATTTCCTTCTTTTATACCCTTTCTTGCCAGCCACGCTGTGGAGTACTTGGACGCGTGTGATGGAGCATTGTCCTGCATGAAAACCATGTTTTTCTTGAAGGATGCAGACTTCTTCCTGTACCACTGCTTGAAGACGGTGTCTTCCAGGAACTGGCAGTAGGACTGGGAGTTGAGCTTGACTCCATCCTCAACCCGAAAAGGCCCCACAAGCTCATCTTTGATGATACCAGCCCAAACCAGTACTCCACCTCCACCTTGCTGGCGTCTGAGTGGGACTGGAGCTCTCTGCCCTTTACCAATCCAGCCACGGGCCCATCCATCTGGCCCATCAAGACTCACTCTCATTTCATCAGTCCATAAAACCTTAGAAAAATCAGTCTTGAGATATTTCTTGGCCCAGTCTTGACGTTTCAGCTTGTGTGTCTTGTTCAGTGGTGGTCGTCTTTCAGCCTTTCTTACCTTGGCCATGTCTCTGAGTATTGCACACCTTGTGCTTTTGGGCACTCCAGTGATGTTGCAGCTCTGAAATATGGCCAAACTGGTGGCAAGTGGCATCGTGGCAGCTGCACGCTTGACTTTTCTCAGTTCATGGGCAGTTATTTTGCGCCTTGGTTTTTCCACACGCTTCTAGCGACCCTGTTGACTATTTTGAATGAAACGCTTGATTGTTCGATGATCACGCTTCAGAAGCTTTGAAATTTTAAGAGTGCTGCATCCCTCTGCAAGATATCTCACTATTTTTGACTTTTCTGAGCCTGTCAAGTCCTTCTTTTGACCCATTTTGCCAAAGGAAAGGAAGTTGCCTAATAATTATGCACACCTGATATAGGGTGTTGATGTCATTAGACCACACCCCTTCTCATTACAGAGATGCACATCACCTAATATGCTTAATTGGTAGTAGGCTTTCGAGCCTATACAGCTTGGAGTAAGACAACATGCATAAAGAGGATGATGTGGTCAAAATACTCATTTGCCTAATAATTCTGCACTCCCTGTAACAAGTTTTGCATCATCAGTAGAATGATGTCATTGGGGCCCAAAATTATGAAGAGTATAAAGCAAATGAAACCGGTATTAGAATATAAAGTCACTAGGAACAAGAGTAAGCAATCCCTGAGATGTGAGTGGTGCCCTACTTACTTCGTCAAAGGTTGCATGTTGCGCTTTTACCTCTTCGGAAAGCCTGCCCTCCACACAGCTTGCTATACTGGTGTGACAGAGACCTAGTGAATTAGACTCTCCGGCCTCATCTCTGGGCATGCCGTGGAGCATACGAGATAAAGTGATAACATCTGCTGCATGATAGGAATCATAGGAAATGTAATTCCATTGTGGAATGTCAAGTCATTCCGTTTAAACTGATGTACATTGGAAGGGAGTAAGGAGGAGTGTCCTTTTGTTTCATAATGCATAAGTCAAAAAAGTCAATTAAAAAGGGATTCATATAAAGTTTTAGGAAGGCAAAGGAAACCCCCGGTATATGTATAGATGATGCCAAAAACAAAGTGCTATGTTATAATTAGTTGGAACTATTAAAAAGTAATCTATCACATTTATTCCGCTAACAAACATTATTGGAACATCCATTAATAATTTGATGGTTATTCAATCATCAAAATATCATTACACTTCTACAATGGATGGATAGTTTAGTCAATAGACAAGGTAGTTTATGAAAAATACTTCCATGTCAAGTATGAATTTAGTTTGGAAAAAAAAGGCCATTGAAGGCGGTGGGCCTGGAGTTGGGAGGATGGCTGTAAAGACATTGCCACTAGTATACCTGTTGGGGTGGTGTATTATGAAAGAACTGGCACTGATAGCCTCTTACTCCGCGGTTGTTGCATCTGCTTTTGTAGCTGCTGTTGGAATTGTCCCTGGAACAGTCATCTGACTGTTGTCTTTTTGAGTTTTCTGTACTCTGTTTCTTATAATAATCCCTGATGTATAGATAAATCTTCTCATGTGAGAATTGGGTAATATTTTTCTGCAGTATACTGATTTTGCTTTGCATTAGGTTTTGTTGTAGTCTCCACATTCTTCACTTCATCTATTTTTTTTATTGAATACATGGATCTGTTTTTTTTTATAAGTTCTTTTTATTATTTTTCAAACAAAAACAAGGTTTAAACTGTTGTATACATAAATGCATACAGGGTACATACATGAGAGTACATCACTTCTTGCATCATATCATCCAAGTCGTCATGGTGCTTTTACTGCCTCCTCCCCACTTGAGCAGAGAAACTTCCCTCCCTCCCTCAGGTCCCTTCCTCCTCCCACTCCTGCATGTTGCCATCAATTCCCCCACCTGAGCTGTTGCACATGCACCCCAGATCTTCTCCCATTTTCTGGGGCAACCTCTGCCTTGGTATATAGCCTTCTCAGTTCTCTGACACCAGTCCAGATTGTACTGCCAGTCTGATATTCGAGGGATGGCTGTGCCCCCCATGTTCTTGCAATGTTGCATTTAGCTACCCCAGTTGCAAGTCTCAGCCAAATCTGTGTAAATGAGCCCGGTGTGCTCTCCTAAAATTGCCAGGTTAAGCCACTTAGGGTCCAATGGGATGTCAAAGGCAGTGATCAGGGACATCTCCTCACCTAAACTGGCCCAGTAATCCCATATTTTGGGGCATTCCCAAAGTATATGCATGAATGTGCCTTCTTCATTGCAGCCCCTCAGGCAGAGTGTGTTTCTCGCCCTTCCAATTTTATTTAGTAATGTACGAGAGTAATACACTCTATGCAGGATTTTTAATTCAACCAATCAGAATCTGGCTCTGACGGCTATGTCTCTGATGCTGCCTTGGACCTACCCCTATTCATTTTCCTCTGTGTGTCCCAGGTCCACCTCTCAAGCCTCCCTCAATTTGCACAACAGGTGAGGGGAATTATTGATTATTTTTTTATAGATCATTGAGATTCCTCTCCTCGGAAGTGGCTCCAGTAGGACCCTATCTTCCAGAAGGGAGGCGTCCGACAGTTGATCACCTTCCCTGATATGCCTCCTCAGAGCTTGTCCCAGCTGCATGCAGTGATAGCATTCAGTGGGTGCCAAGAAGTATTCCTCCTTAAGTGTCTCAAAACTGATGAATGCCTGTGCCCTCCACACATTTCCCAGGTGCTCTATGCCTATCATCTCCCACTTCTGAAATCCCTATAGACGTTTCACCTCTGCCAGTTCATCACTATGCCATAGTGGGGAGAGGTCAGTGAGTTTTCCTGCCTATCCCAAATATTTGGTTGTGTCTTTCCAGGCCCGAACCACAACCCTTGTGTATTGCGGCAGGGTTCGCTAGTAGGGATTCAAGTTCCCCCCTTCCAATCAGGTGTCTATCCAACCTATACGCCAGGTCCTGCTGGTCTGCATACACCCATTCGTTGACTACAAGAAGTTTGGATGCCAAGTAGTATTTCTGAATGTCCATAACTGCCAGTACCGCCTTGAGAGCCCCACTCTGCAGTTTGGCTAGAGCAATCCTCGGTGCTCTCCGTCCCCACAGCAATCTGCTCTCCTCTGAGTCTATCCTACTGAAAACCTCTTGCGGAATGTTGTAAAGTGTGTTCTGCATGACATAGAGGAGACACGGCAAGCTCATCATTTTATGGAGAACTGCTTTCCCCATCAGAGTCAGGGGGAGACCGTGCCAGTGAGTTACATCCTCTTAGAGTTTTTTCCAGTTGGGGATCTAAATTCTTTTTCAGGAAGTCCCTTGGGTTCCTAGTCACATATATACCCAAGTAACGGAATCCCAGGGAAGTCGAGGCCTCTCACCTGAGAGGGGAAACACCACTGTTTTTGACCAATTTATGGTATATCCAAAGTGGTCTCCAAATATTTTGAATATTTGCATGAGCCTGCCGATCGTCAGAGAGGGCCTTGTCAAGTGAAGGAGAATGTCATCCGCGTATAGTGATATAAGCTCCTCCCAGCCATCCGGAATCTGTTTCCCCCGATCCAAGGATACTGGTGGTTCCATGATGCCAGTGGCTGCAGTGCAAGGGCAAAGAGCAGGGGGGATAGGGGACAACCCAGCCCAGTCCTCCTCCTCAACTTTAACTCCCGGGACACCACTCCGTTGATCCCCACACGCACCACTGGAGAGGCATATGGTAATTTGGCCCATGTGCAAAACTGCGTCCTAAAGCCCAGTCGCACCAGCACAGTGAACATATAGTTTGACTTCAAAGAGCCAAATGCCATTTTGGCACCCAGCACCATTAGGGCCGTCTGCTCCGTTTGAGGCTCAGCCGTCAAATGCAGCACTCTATATAGGCTCCGGAGGTTGAGCCTTGTTCTCTGGTTTAGCATGAACCCAGACTGGTCTGGGTGCACCAGCGATACTATGACCCCTCGTAGTCTGTTCGCCAAGACCTTAGCCAGCACCTTAGCCTCCATATTTAACAATGAAATCTGCTTGTATGAACTGCAATCCTCCGGGTGCTTACCCTCCCTATGGATCACTGTGATCGTCGCAGCCCTTTGGTCTGCTGGCAGGCGACCCCTGTCCTTGGCTTCCTTGCACATCTCTACCAGGGGACTGGCAATTGTATTAGCCATTCCTTTGTACAGTTCAACTGGGATCCCGTTTTGGCCCACAGCCTTCCCAGTCTGTAAGTCCTGCAAAGTTTGGGTCACTTTTTCCTCTGTCATATCGCCTTCCAATGCCTCTCTATCTTCCCCCATAACTCCTGCAGATGAATGTCTCTGAGGAAGTCGGTACAGTCCTCAGTGGACATGACTGTCCTGGAGGTGTACATGCTCTTGTAGTAGTTTGCAAAAGTCTCCGCTATAGCAGCGGCAGTTGTTTGCAGGACAATCTCTGTGTTCTCTACCTTTAATACCCAGGTGCGCTGCCTATCTCTCGCCTCCTGCCATGCTAGCAATTTGCTGGCTTTGTCGCCAGCCTCATACAGCCAGCGATGGACAGCTACCGCGTAGCTCCTGGCATGGTTCTCAGTTAGGGACCTCCATTCCAGCTCTCTCAGCCGCAATTTCTCTCAGTCTTCTGGGTCCCCTGAGTCGAGGGCTATCTCCTCCAACCCTACTATGTCTCTCTTGATGGCTGCGCTTTATAGCCGCAATTCTTTCTTTGCCACTCCTAGTAGTGCCTGTGCCTGTCCCTGCCTCACTGCTTTGAAGGCTTCCCACAGCGTTCCCGCCAATGACACCGAGCCCCGGTTTTCCTTAAAGTAGAGAGCTGCCCCCTCCCACAGGCTTTCTCTGGTCTCCCTATCCTGCAGTCCCCAGGCCTCCAGATGGCCCGGTAGTGTGGAGGCTTGCAGCGGGCCCATCTGTGTGACCTCCACCAGGGAGTGGGCCGAGATCCCTCTTGTGTGAATGACTGTGTCACAGAACAGAGAGGCATAAGCACACAGTTTGAAGATGTAGTCTGTTCAGGAGAAGGTCCCATGTGTCACGGAGAAGAATGTGTATTGTCTCATGTGTGGACTGCCCTCCCTCCATAGGTCAGTTGAGCCCAGTGCCTTGGCAAACTGGAAAAGAAGCACCCTGTCTCCTCCCTCCCCGAGGCCCCCGATCTGTCCATCCCCGAGTCCATGGTCAAGTTTAGATCACCCCCAATATAAGGATCCCTGGGGGCAGGTCGAGCAGTAGGTCTCCCACCTCTTGGAGCGCCGCCTCCTGAATGCAAGGGGGGAGGTATAAGGAGCATATGTTGAGTGTGGTTCCCCCCAAGTCCCTGATAGCGCCATATATCGTCCATGGTTGTAGTACCTAATCTGATGTATGCTGAGGGGCACTGTTTTCTTAACAAGTATGTCCACTCCCCTGGAGTCAGTGGTGTACCCTGGGTGTGCTATGAGCATGTTGCCAAATCGATCAAGTGCCTTAAAGTATTTCTCCTGGAGATGTGTCTCCTGGAGTAGAACAACATCCGGTGCATGGTGCTTTATATGCTGCAAGACCAATGTTTGTTTGATCCTGCTACCCAGACCATTAACGTTCCAGGACATATGGTCAAGTTATGCGCCGTACTTCCCATTCATCTACATTGAGTTTACAATTAGGCCAGGCGTGTGTAGCCCACAGTGTACCCTCTCTCACCTTAACACAGGTCCTGCTCTCACCCAGCAGTGCTGTGGTCACCCAAATTACCCGTCAACTAGGCCCAAAAACCATAAATATGACTAAGTGCTTGAACAAGAACACTTGCTCCCCTGGCTCCCCCTCCCAGCTACCCTGCGTCGTGGGCCCAGAACTGCCCACCATCCCAACTTGCAGAGTGCCTGTCGCCATAAATGAACTATGCCTCACTGGGGGTGTGCCGCCGCCTGCATGGTATCACTCAGCAGATGTCATCTGGGGGAATGTCTATTGTCTGCCCCCGCTTGCTTCAGCAAGCTATTGTGCCCTTGGTCGTTCTGTTTCTCCATGCCTTTCCCATAGTGGGGGATTTCATGCACCACAGGAGTATCATACAACCGTCTCGATTCTCCACAGCCCTTCAGTCCTCTGCCGGTGAGCGGCACCTCCCATTTGTCCTCCCTGGGCCGGGCTATGCGATTCCATCAGCTCAGGCCTTCATGCTTTCATCGAGTTTGTTTCCTACGGATCTCCAGCCCTCCATCCAGTCCCACGCCTCTTCTGGGAACCCGAAGAGGCCAGGATTTACCCTCCGCCTCCACCCTCAGACTGGCCGGAAACAGCATCATTTATTCTCAGTTCCTTGGCCCTCAGCGCTTTTTTAACTTCCTCAGGATTCTTCCGTTGGCACTGCACATGGAGGATGAAGTCAGGAAAGAAGCGAATGACAGCATTATCTTGCTTCAAGTCCCCAAAAGTTCTGGCTTCCTGCAGGATAGCGTCCCAGTCCTTGTAGTTCAGGATCTTGGCAACTATGGTGCGTGGTCGTACCACTGGCTTCGACGGAGTGCCTGGTACTCTGTGTGCCTTCTCCACCGAAAAGAAGTTGGACAGTCATTTCGGTTTGAGTTTGTTCAGCACCTGGTCTTCTACAAATAAGTCCCTACTTGGACCTTTCATGCCATCTGGTACACCCACCACTCTCACGTTATTCCTCCTGGACTGCCCCTCTTGATCCTTCACGTTGGCTTCATTGCTGAGCTCTTTTTGGTGAGCAACCAGACCTGCTCTTCCAAACGCTTTGTTGTTACAATTAGGCCCTCTATCTGTGTTTCTGCCACAGCTACTTTCACCAAGATCTTGCCCATACCTGCTCTAAGCAGGTTGATGTCGATCTGAACTGCATCCAGTTTTGGTTCCAAGGGGGATATGGAGCCTCAAATGTCCTGAATGGCTGCCATGATTGTGCTCAGAGATGGCTCCCCCACAGGGCTTAGGTCTTCGCCCCGGGGTCCTCCCCTCTCCCTGGATTGGGCCCTCCGCTGCCTCCATGCGCACCATGTATCTGTCCAGTCTATTTGTTTGTGCAGGCTTAGAAGTGTGGCCTTTCACCATGGTCCCAGACTCCTTTGTTTTTCCACCTCCTGCTGTCCCCTTCAGTGACTACTTGATGCGACTCTGTTTCCTCTGATCTACCTGTGGGGCCCACGTGCCTACTCTGTGATGCCCCTTCACTTGCCAGGCACTGCACGGTTTTCTCTATGGGCCGGCTCCTCCTGGCTTCAGATGGGCCAGACCTAGCTTCCTCCACCCAGACTCTTTGCCTTTATGGCCCGCTCTTGTTCCTGCAGCATTTGCAGTCGGGCAGTGATGGTCTCTTCCTCTCCCGGGGGTCGCCACCACAGCTATCCCAGCTCAGCCCTCCGCACCCTGCGAGTCCCCTCTAAGCTTCAGAGGGGGTCTCACCTCGCCGCTGCTGTTCCCTGAGAGTTGGCCTCTTATTCCTTCAGCCTTCGTCCCGATCCTTGTATCCTCTCTGCCTCTCCTCACTGCAGCTCTGTGCCGTGGCTCTTCACTACCTCCGCCATCGCTGGATCCTCCTAAGGCCCTCCGAGGACCACCCCGCTCTCCTCAACGCAGGATTTCTGGGGGGAAAGGCAGGGAAACTGTGATGGGGGTCTCTCCTATCCAATCAACCTCTGGCCTTCTCTGCTGCGGCCGGGCCGCTTCGTTTGGTCCATTTCCATGTTGTGTTTGGCAGCACCGGCTGGTCGGCGTTGTCTCTGTCACCACTGGCGCACTAGTGAACGCGCTGCTGGTTCCTCTGAAACTTCCAGGGTCCCAGGGCACAGGACTTGCCTTGTGCCCCCTCTGGTTCAGGATTGTGTTGTATTTCGGGGTTTACTCACCTCGGAGCTTCTGTAGTTCATGGCCATCTTTGTTGGTGGCAAGCTCCGCCCCCTGAATACACTGATCTTAACCTTCAAAAAAACTATTTTTTCATTTAAAAAACATAAAAAAATCAAGAGCATTTTGGTCCGGACCAGACCTACAAGAATGAACCTCCCTAGACAAACTACTCCCTGCAATGTCCCAAATGTTACAGGTCATTATCCCTGTGACCAATGCATAGCCTGTCCCCTAACAGTTTTTTCAAAAACTTTGCACATAGGCCTATTATTTTGGAAACAAAGCACACACAGTAATTGTATCTCAGAAAATGTTGTCTATCTGATTAAGTGCCCCTGTAAATTACGGTATTTGGGAATGATTATGAGAAAAGTTAAGATCAGAATCAGGGAACACAGATGCACCATTCGTTGTAAAAAGACATCAACTAGACTGACAGGTCATTACATTTAAAAATAACATAAAGAGTTGGAGGTATGTTGAACCATAATAGAAAAAGTGACACACAGTGATTACATGATGAGGGCACTATCAGAGCATGAATGGTTTATAGACTAAAAATGTATTTAAAAAGGCCTTATTGAAACGATCCTGTGGATTCAGTTGAAGTCTTTATACTAGATTTTTGAAAATTATTATGACTATATAGACACCAAGGAATGCACAGGAGACATATGTTCATTTTAAGCTATGTGAACAGCCCCATACCGTAAACATGGGAGTTTAACATAACCATTCTCGAACATTACTACTTACTTACTATGCTTGATCTAGAAGTATTTTCTGTGCATAACCTACCTTTTCCAATGACTAAACTATCCATCTATTTTAGAGGTGTAATGATAATTTGATGATTGACTAGCCATCCAATAATTAATGGATGTCCCAATAATGTTTATTTCCAGAATAACTGTGATTTATTTTATTGTCAGTTACAACTTAATTATAACAAAGCACTTTTTAGGCTTCATCTATACATCTACCTATGGTTTCCTTGCCTCCCTAAAACTTAATGTGAATCCCCTTTTAATGCAATTTTTTGACCTATGCATTAAAAAAGGTAGGGACACTGCCCCTTACAGGTCTTTCAAGTACATATGTTTGTAATTTGTATGGAATGACACAACATTCCTTAACATAACTACATTTCCCATGATTAGTATCACAAGGTGATTTACTGCGTCATCAAGTACACTCAGTGTCATGCCTAGATGCGTGCCTAAAAAAATACACACACTCTTACAAAAACACTGCCACATTGGACAACTCCAAATGCACACACCTGATACACATACACACACCACTCCCACACACTCAATACAATATAAAACACACACCCACATCACACACAAACCCTTACGACAACAAATCACTAATGAAAGCCAGAGAGAGACACCACCATCAACAACACTAGCATCCACAGGCACACAACACCATCACCCACAGAACTTCCACGCACCTCACACAACACCCCACTACATATCAGCACACTTATCACCACACACACAACCCCACACATCACCTACACCACCCATGGCACGGCAAAGACACTCCAGGTTCTCGGAGGAGGAGCTCAGGGTCATGGTGGAGGAAATCGTCCGGGTAGAGCCACAGCTATGCGGATCACGGTTGCAGCACACCTCCATAGCTAGGAAAATGGAGCTCTGGTGAACAATCATAGACAGGGTCAACGCAGTGGGACAACACCCAAGAAATCGGGAGAACATCAGGAAGAGGTGGAAAGACCTACGGGGGAAGGAGCGTTCCGTGGTCTCCAGACACCACCTGGCGGTGCAGCGGACTGGCGGCAGACCCCCACCTCCTCCCCCACAACTAACAACATGGGAGGAGCAGGTTTTGGCGATTCTACATCCTGGGGGCCTCACAGGAGTAGGTGGAGGAATGGACTCTGGTAAGTCAAAGCTTTAACTACTTGATCCCCCACCCACCTGCATGCTATCACCTATCCCCACCCTCGCCCTCACCCCATCACTCCTACTCCTCACAAATGTCCCACTATCACAAACCACACATCCCAACACCAGGCCCTGCATGCAACACCAAAGCATGGACACCCATCACTAAAGCATGCCCACCCCCCTAAACCACCATCACACAAGGTCCCACACAGGAATGCTAGCACTGGGGTACACGGTCACCCACCCATTGCACACCTTGACACACACAGATGCAATAATCATGCCTTTATACCCCTGCAGAACCCCTACCCAACGTCACCGGACAGGAGGGTCCACACATGTCCACACAACCAACAGAAGAGGCCCACAGTGATGACAGCGCCTCTGTCCAACTGGATCTAGATGACCAGCCCGGCCCATCGGGGAACTCGGGATAGTCGGTTCCCCTGACACAGTCACAGGCCATCACAGAGCTTCCCCCCTCTGTAAACACCAGCACAGCACCCACCTAGCGGGCCCATACCTCCGACCCCAGGACACATCAATCAGCAGTGTGTCCACCACTACCGGGAACCCAGGCTAACCCACCACCCCAACATCAACAGGGACCTTGGGGCAGTGGTAGTGGGCACACAGTCCAGGGGAAGGAGGCCCAGGAACACAGGGGAACTGGGAGGGCTGCTGTGCGACAGGGGAAGGACAGGCCCAGGGAACCCACTCTCCACAAGGCCCTCTCCTCCATCATGGGAGCCTACCACCACTCCCAGGAGACGATGGCAACGGTACTGGCCAAGTTTCAGGAGACCCAGCGCCTGCAGGAGGAACAGTATATGGGCTTCAGGGAGGAACTCAGAACCATCAGTTCCACCCTAGGCACCATTGTAGGGGTGCTGAAGGAAGTACTCAACACCAGGAGGGACACTGTGGCACTACAAGGGGACCCTGACACTAGCCTGGACGATTAACTGCCCACCACCTCTGCCGCCACTAGTGGACAGGAGGCACCGCCACAGGACCAGCACACCAGCACCCCACCCCCTGCAGAGGGAGAACCACCTCACAAACGGTCCCTGAGATCCAGGAACAAGACAGAGAACAATGCCAAGACCTCCGCCAAGAAATGAGACCACCCTGATTGTCATCCTACTGTCCCACTTTGTCACCCTGTCCATCCTTAAACTGCCCCAGCTCCACTTCCTATGCCCATTTGGGCAATGAACCTGTGAGACTAATAGACTGGACTCTGCCATTTGGACATTCCTCCGCCATCACCCCTCACCATTTTGCTACCCCCTCCAATTTTGAGCACTAAAATAAACACCCTTAAAGCAGAAAACAATCTGGAGTCTGTCTGTGATTTCGGAATACTGTATTAGCAATAACTGTGGCAAAAAGCTCTTTCATTTGTACTGTCAACATATCTATGTCACACAGCTGTAGTCCATGAGGAATCAAAGCAGATTTCACACTGTGGGATCCACATCTGTGAAATCGTAAGGGAAAGTGACAACTCAGTGACCATACACTGGGTGAAAACGACAGACAGTAGAGAGGTAGTAGTGTTTAAGTACATGTAGTAGGCAGGTTTGTATTCTTCCCTGTGTCTCACTGGAAATTTTGCTGGATCACTGAGTCCCTTTGTCCATGTCTTCTTCCTCTGCTTCCTCGTCTTCACTGTCCACAGGCTCCACAGCTGCAACAACACCGCCATCTGGTCCATCCTCCTGCAGAAAGGGCACCTGTCGTCGCAAAGCCAAGTTGTGAAGCATACAGCAGGCCACGATGATCTGGCACACCTTCTTTGGTGAGTAATAGGGATCCACCAGTCATATTGAGGCACCTGAACCCCGCTTTCAGGAGGCCGAAGGTGCGTTCGATCACCCTCCTAGTTCGCCCATGGGCCTCATTGTAGCGTTCCTCTGCCCGTGTCCTGGTATTCCTCACTGGTGTCAGTAGCCATGACAGGTTGGGGTAACCAGAGACACCTGCAAATGGCGAGGGACAACTGTTATACACACACTAACTAGGAGGGATATCCCCAGAGGGTAAACCATTCCCACTGACTAGCTTCCAGGTGCTCACCTAATAGCCACACACGGTGCCTCTGGAGTTGACCCATCACATAAGGGATGCTGCTATTTCGCAGGATGTAAGCGCCATGCACTGAGCTAGGGAACATGGCATTCACATGGGAGATGTACTGGTCTGCCAAATATACCATCTGAACATTCATCGAATGATAACTCTTCCGGTTTCTGTACACCTGTTCACTCCTGTGGGGGGGGGGGGACCAAAGCCACATGTGTCTCATCAATGGCACCTATGATGTTGGGGATATGTCCCAGGGCATAGAAATCACCTTTCACTGTAGGCAAATCCTCAACCTGAGGGAAAACGATGTAGCTCCTCATGTGTTTCAGCAGGGCAGACAACACTCTTGACAACACGTTAGAAAACATAGGATGGGACATCCCTGATGCTATGGCCACTGTTGTTTGAAATGACCCACTTGCAAGGAAATGGAGCACTGACAGCACCTGTACTTGAGGGGGGATTCCTGTGGGATGGCGGATAGCTGACATCAGGTCTGGCTCCAGCTGGGTACACAGTTCCTGGATTGTGGCACCGTCAAACCTGTATGTGATTATCACGTGTCTTTCCTCCATTGTCGACAGGTCCACCAACGGTCGGTACACTGGAGGATGCCGCCATCTCCTCACATGTCCCAGCGGACGGTGCCTATGAAGGACAACAGCAAGCACAGAGTCAAACAACTCAGAGGTACGTACCCACAGCTTACACAGAACACCTGTATGTGTGTTGAGTCTAGTCCTAGGTATGTGTGACGCAGTTGAAAATGAAGCCATGTGGGCCCTTGAAATGGCGGCTGCCTGACCTGTAAAGTGGGACAATGGGATGTGAGGTAACTGCGCTGGCGTTGTACACCGTCGCAGTAGGCGGTTGAAGACTGCGGCGCAGTGCTGCATTGGTTAACATTGGACCCTATGGGTCCCAGGAGGCAATGGCGATGTACGCCGGCAGTGACGGTACGCACCGCCGCGGACGTGACCGCCATTTTCTATCAGTTCAATCACTCGATACCTGATCTTCGACAGGAGAGGACCTACACTGCAAGTGCTGCTGTGACCTCGGTCTGGAAGAGACAATGGCTCGAGTGTCTGGGGAAAGGGTCCCTGCCTTCACATCGGAGGAGTTGGAGAAACTCATGGATGGGGTCCTCCCCCAGTACACGCTACTCTACGGTCCTCCAGACAAACAGGTAAGTACTCTGGGAGCATGCTGTATGGGCTATGCCTGTGTGGAGAGGGGTGGATGTAAGAAGGAAGGGGGGAGAGTGCGGCGTGCATGAAATGACGGTGAGTGCATGTGCCACATGGAAAGGGTAGGGATGGGGGCCAATCACTTTGACAGTGCAGTTGGTAATTACTTTCTCTTCCCCCTGTACAAATCATGTAGGTCAGCGCCCACCAGAAAAAAGATATTTGGCGTGCCATTGCCACGGACGTCCGGACCCTGGGGGTCTACCACAGATGGAGCACCCACTGCCGGAAAAGATGGGAGGACATTCGCCGCTGGAGCAAGAAGACGGCGAAGGCTCAGCTGGGGATGGCCTCCCAACGTGGGAGGGGTGCCCGTCGCACCATGACCCCCCTGATGTTCAGGATCCTGGCGGTGGCGTACCCGGAGTTGGATGGGCGCTTGAGGGCATCACAGCAGCCACAAGGGGGTGAGTACACTCGCATTCTGCTGACTTTGTGTGCAGTGTAGGGGTCTGGGTGGGGTAGGTGGGCTGTGGGTTTCCCTAGGCCAGGGCGAGTTCCGTAGGCAAGGTCCCTCCGTAAGGCAGGCCATGTGGCACCCCAGCCCACCTCTGTAGAGTGCCAAGTACATCTAGTCATGCCCCTGTGTCATCTATGTGTGCAGATGTCGTCCTTTGCCTTGAAGTCCATTTCTCAAGAAATGAACAGTGGAGCCCAAGAGCGCGGCGTAGTGCAGGGGGCTTCTGTGTCTGTCGTGTCCACCAATGGTAGCGGTAATACATGCACCCAACATGTCTTTCTTCTGTCATCCCCCCCCTTTTTGTGGTCTCCCTGTTCTTGTGTGCATTAGCATCACCAGGCAGAGGAGTTCACCAGTGGGACAGAGGGCGAGGGGAGCTCCACGGCGGGGACAGGAGCTGAGACCAGTGACACGGACTCGTCCTCTGATGGGAGCTCCCTTGTGGTGGCGGCAACATCTGTGCCCCCCCCATCTACAGGTACAGCCGCCACCCCCCCTTCCAGCACCGCCCTCCCAGCAGCCCCTCAGCCTTCGCCCCATGCCTGCTCACCCAGAGGGTGGGCATCACCTTCGCCCCAGGCACCTCAGGCACCGCCCCAGTCACCCCTGCTGCCCTCAGTGAGGAGGCCATTGACCTCCTCAGGTCCCTCACTGTTGGGCAGTCTAACATTTTGAATGCCATCCAGGGTGTAGAAAGGCGGTTGCAACAAACAAATACATTCCTGGAGGGCATTCATTCTCGTCAGGCAGCCCTTCAGCGAGCTTTTCAGACTCTGGCCTCAGCACTGATGGCAGCCATTGTCCCTGTTTCTAGCCTCCCCCCTCCAACTTCCTCCACCCGACCCAATGCCCTGTACCTCAGCCTATCCCAAGCACACACGTCAACACACAAGGGAAGCTCAGGCAAACATAAGCACCACACATCCCACAGGCACTCACACAAGCATCACACACATGCAGACACACCAACATCCACTGCCTCCACTGTGCCCCCCTCCTCCTCGTCTCCCTCCTCCCTCCCTGTCTCATCTACACTCACACCTGCATGCACTACCTCTACAGCCACTACGTCCCTCTCCAGCACACCCACCACCACACCCCGCTCACGTGGATTCACCACTACCATTCACACGTCCCCTGTGTCCTCTCCCAGTGTGTCTGTGACGCCCCCTCCGAAGATACACAGGCACACACCGACCCAACAGCCATCCACCTCACGACAGCCTCCAGCCCATGCACCTTCACACAAACTCAGCAAACGAACACCTCCTACAACCACAACCTTTTCCTCCACTTCCAAACCCCCTCCAGCTACCTGTCCCAGTGTGTCCAAAAAACTTTTCCTGTCCAACCTTGACCTCTTTCCCAAACCTCCCCCACCCCGTCCGTCTCATAGGTCCCGAACTAGCACCTCAGCCACAACATCTCCGGGACCAGTGGTGCCTGTAGTCACCGGCATCTGGAGTGCACCAGCCACCAGGGCAGCCAGTGTGGCACGGAGCCACAGCACAGATAGTTCCCCACCTGTGAAGCATCAGCAGTTGGCCAGTGCATGGCAGGAGAGGGGGAAGACTCCAGCCACCAAAGCCTCTCCCAGGGGTCCCGGTGGGAGTGTGGAGTCAGCTGTGACACCTTCCAAGGTGGGGAAGGGCCACAAGAAACCCGGCAAGTCTGGGAAGAGCAGCACGGCAGAGAAGACCGCCATCATCCCCGCTGCCCAGGAGGCCACCGCCAACACAAGCCCAGCTGCCCAGGAGGCCACCGCCAGCACCAGCCCAGCTGCCCAGGAGGCCACCGCCAGCACAAGCCCAGCTGCCCAGGGGACCACCGCCAGCACAAGCCCAGCTGACCAGGAGGCCACCACCAGCACAAGCCCAACTGCCCAGGAGGCCACCACCAGCACAAGCCCCGCTGTGCCATGAAGGACCGCCCGCAAAAGCCCCACTGGGCCATGAAGGACCGCCAGCAAAAGCCCAGCTGGGCCATGAAGGACCGCCAGCAAAAGCATTGCTGGGCCATGAAGGACCACCAGCACAAGCCCCGCTGGGCCATGAAGGACCGCCAGCACAAGCCCCGCTGGGCCATGAAGGACGGCCAGCAGCTGAGTCCCTGCAATGGAGACCGCGGTCTCAAGCACCACTGAACAGGGCACCGCTGTCTCAATCACCGCTGAACAGGGCACCGCCGTCTCAAGCACCGGTGAATAGGGCACCGCCAACTCAAGCACGCTGAACAGGGCACCTCCCTCTCAAGCACTGCTGAACAGGCAACCGCCGACTCAAGCACCGCTGAACAGGGCACCGCCGCCTCAATCACCGCTGGCCCTTGAGCGCCAAGGGCACTGAGGATACTGAGGGGGTCATTCTGACCCCCGCAGGGCATTCTGACCGCAGCGGTTGGGCCGTGGTCAGAACAGGAAAACCGGCGGTCTCCCGCCGGTTTTCCGCTGCCCTCAGGAATCCTCCATGGCGGCGCAGCTTGCTGCGCCGGCATGGGGATTCCGGCACCCCATACCGCCATCCTGTTCCTGGCGGTTCGCCCGCCAGGAACAGGATGGCGGTATGGGGTATCGTGGGGCCCCTGGGGGCCCCTGCAGTGCCCATGCCAATGGCAAAGCCAGAATGGCCTCCGCGGTCTTTCGACCGCGGAGCGGCCATATGGCGGTTCCCGCCAGGCGGGCGGCTACCGCCGCCCGCCAGCCTCAGAATGAGGCCCTGAGTCCGTCACGGGCAGAATGAAGCACTCTGGGCACCATGCCCCCTCCAGAACCAATGGAGAGATACATCCACTACCTCTGTCCTTAGCAGGATGAAGCACTCTGAGCACCATGCCCCCTCCAGAACCAGTGGAGAGATACTTCCACTACCTCTGTCCTTAGCAGGATGAAGCACTCTGGGCACCATGCCCCCTCCAGAACCAGTGGAGAGATACATCCACTACCTCTGTCCTTAGCAGGATGAAGCACTCTGGGCACCAGGCCCCCTCCAGAACCAGTGGAGACTGTTATCCACTTGAGAGACTGTGGCTTTGCACTCCCCAGGATGGAACAGTCGGCAGACCACCCACTGGAGAGACTTGAGAGACTGTGGCTTTGCACTCCCCAGGATGGAACAGTCGGCAGACCACCCACTGGAGAGACTTGAGAGACTGTGGCTTTGCACTCCCCAGGATGGAACAGTGGGCAGACCACCCACTGTAGAGACTTGTGAGACTGTGGCTTTGCACTCCCCAGGATGGAACAGTGGGCAGACCATCCACTGTAGAGACTTGAGAGACTGTGGCTTTGCACTCCCCAGGATGGAACAGTGGGCAGACCACCCACTGTAGAGACTTGAGAGACTGTGGCTTTTCACTCCCCAGGATAAAGCAGTGGGCAACCCACCCACTGTAGAGACTTGAGAGACTGTGGCTTTGCACACCCCAGGATGGAACAGAGGGCATGTGGCCCCCTCGTGGGTTTGGCGTCGTGCACTCAACCGGCTGAGGTGCCCCCCCTTTCCCTCTCCCTGAGGTGCCTGTTTAGTTGCTGTCTGATGCCCCTGCAGTGTTCTCTCCATCATGGTCGGGGATCTTGTGTGGGCCTCGCCTATACCGTGTGGGCCCAGTGTTCCACTGACTTAATTGGAGCACTACCTGGCCTGGACTACTATGCTTGGTATATATTTTGTAAATGGTGTATATATATATATTTTTGCCTACTTGATTTTAATAGATTACAATGGTTACACTCATTTTCTGTTGTCTTTGCATTCTTCCGGGGGGGTTGCGGGGTATAACTGTGATGTATTAATATGCATTAGTGTGTGTGTTCTAGTGGGTGGGGGTGGGGGTGTTGCGTGTGTATGTTTTTTCCCTTCCCCCTCCCCTGTGTCGTGGTGCAGTACTCACCGTGGGCTTCGCTGCCGGAGTTCGTGCTCCTGGTAGAGGAGCAGGAAGACTATCGCAGGTAGAATTTGGAGTTCTGGGTCCATGGTGTCCTCGTTCCTCGTGGGGTGTGTAGAGGTGAGCGTTTTCCCTTCGAAATTCCTGTTTCCACAGTGTTTTTGTCCACGGTGAATCCGTCCCAGAAAAGGTGGCGGATTACCCTATCATAATAGTGTGGGTGGTACATTGTCTTCCGCCTGTCTGTTGGCGGTGACTCCCGCCCTGTTTGTTTGTACCGTTGTGGCGGTCGGAGTGTTAAAGTGGCTGTCTTTGTTGGCGGTTTCCGCCACGGTTGTAATTGCAAATTTTTTACCACCGGCCTGTTGGCGGTCTTACCGCCGATTTAACACCGTCCGCCAGGGTTGTAATGACCACCCTTATGTTCTAATGTCTCCCTCTTTTTCTTCATAACATGGGGTATCCATTAAATCCTTCCACCGATGATGCAAAACTCATTGTAGTATATCACTACAGCAGCATGCTACCCCTTCCTGCTGTGTGACTTTTTGGGATTTCCCAGTAGGTTAAGTCCCATTTTATGAGTGAGAGCGCACTGACATTTACAACGCAACACTTTTACTACAAAGTATGGTATGCCAAATGTTTTTTAGGCATGATCCAAGAAGGCACACAATGTGTGACAAACGTAGTATTCACAGACCGATATCTGTGTGGCTATAGCATGTTTGCATGAATACATGTTGCATTAAAGCATTGACACAGAGTGAGATGGGACTGGTTGATCATCACCAACTATGAAAGATGACGAACAAACATGATTTACCAGTTTCCTTAAAGGTAACTTGTTGCTGCCAAACAGCTGTTTTCTTTTCCATTGGAAGACAGACCTATTACAGCTACTGAAAGGAGAGTAATAACTCACCTTGCACGTAAGATAGTGCTGCATGCATTTTGAGTGTGCAGTGGCTGTGTATCCAGGGCAGTATGTATGTAAATCTCTGATCCCAAGTGGCCTAGGTGTAAGAGCTGAAATATGTCAACGATTTGTTAAGGAGTCAGAGGACTATAATTTTCTTACCCCCATTGAAATTTTATTAATATAACCAGACAGCCATTAATAAAGGGAAACAGTTTGGTTTGAGGTATTTTTATTTTTATCTTTTTAGATACCCCAGTAATGAAAATATCCAAAGATCTCCTTGAAATATGGTCGAGCCCATCCTGGCTTTTAGGGTCCAGAAGGAGATCCGATGATGAAGCATGCCACTACTAGATTGGCTGAGGGTCTGACAAAAGAAAAGGAGCAGTTTCCTTTTCTCTGGTATTGGCAGGGTACTACTTACACGGAAAGCCTCATATTAAGGGAGGGGATGCCCATTTGCTTATTCTACATCAGATTCTCTTCATTATGATAGCATTTTAATCATTGCATTTCTCTCTAACAAACTTTGTAAATTTTAAGTCATTATTTTTTTTACTTTAACGTTGTTATATTTTTGTCAAACATATACAACATGTATTGTCCTCACAGAAGAGTTCACTACATGTGCAAAACTACTAAGGATGAGGTAGGAATCCCTCAGAAAATCTAATTTACTTAAAAGAAACCATATTGTTAGCCTAATGAGGTGAGAGGCTACAGTTCTGATATGAGCTATGACTCAGTTGCCAGAAAGCCAAAACAATCTATTTCCTGCAATACAAGTGTTACACTGATCCACTCATTTCCGAATAAGGCATTCCATTTTCATGCTTAACTATCTATGAAATGTGTATTTTAACTTATCATCATGCTTCTGCTTCCTTACAGGGCTTTGTTTCTATTGCAGTGGTGAGCTTGTGCATGGCAAGAGTCATCAAAGGATATAGCAGCCTGCGTAGCGTGGCTAGATAAGGAAGCTTCAAACGGACCAGTACACCATAGTCCATTTGCTTTTGAGGTTTGAAAGCTCAAATATGAATGTCACCACCTCTAATTGTTTGCAGTCAAGCAACAAATCTTAAATTACGTGTTTTGTGTTGCCACAAGTGAAAACACAACAAAAGAAAAATCTCAAAGGAATTTTGAAAAATAAAATAAAATGTAATAAATAAAATTACATGAAAGCAACAAACATCCAATAAGTAGAACCAGAGATATGAATGTATAAATTGTGTATGAAAATTTCACCAAAAAGCACAAAGTGCCAACCATAGTTATCTAGCTTCATTAGATCTTCTGAATGAGAAACTTTAAGGCAGTTACAAAGGATGAAAAACTGGAAAGCTCTGTGCGTGCAAAGCCCGTATCCAGGAATGCCCCGAGATTGCTCAGATGCTATTTGATATATGTCCCAAAGAAGCTCTGTACATTTAGACTTTCTTGATGCCAGATTTTCTTCAGGAGGGCAAACCAGCATTGGTCAGACTGGCAATTCAACATTGACAGTTGCAGCTGACCCCAGTCTCTGTCGGTTCTCTAGGCAGAAAGGTTCTAAGTCCCTTATCCTGCAGTTTGGTGAGAGGTGAAGTTCATTGTAACACCAGCCAAGACTTTAGGACCGGGGGCACTACTTGAGGTAAATACTCTCTTCAACAGAGGTCAGCAGCAGGATCCAGAGGAGATCCAGTTGGTACTGAACAGCTGGGCTGTTGCAGGGATTGGGCATCTGAAAGCTTGTTGTTTCCCTGTAGTTCAAACAGAAGGTCAATCAGCTGACCCTTGAAATCACTTCTGGAGTTCAGGGTTCAAGGCAAGTAGGTCCAGTCTTCCTTAAGGTTCTTCATTCAGCAGGGAAGTCATTCTTCTGATTCCTCACAGGTCCAGGTGTGTTCTGGGGAGCATTCTGTGGGGTCTACTTTTATGCACAGTACTAACCTTTGGGTGGGAGGTCAAGTCTTTGTCTACCTCCTAAACCTTTTCTGGTCAGTTCCTCTACCCCCACTGGGTTTGGTGCCTACCTGACTACATAGACAAAGGGGAGACAGGCCTAGGTGTGAGCTTCATTTGCCAGTGACATGTTAGGCATCCATTGAAGCTCAAGAAGGCACCCCCCCATGAGATCCTGTCAAGGGTGTAATCCTTCGTCCTACTACCTGGGCCCTTTGTCCTCTGTCTGGGAGGAATACACATCTTAAAATAGGGGAGCCATCTGGTGTCATGTGACAACTGGGCACTGGTAGGAAAGCCTTTTGGTTTTAAACATGGAAATGGCAACTTTCTTAAAATACATTTACCAAAAGATTAATATGAAACTCAACTTGACCATTGATTTGAATTTTAAATTACTTTGAAAATTAGTCTTGAACCATTTTCTAGCATCATCCTAACTGAATTTTGCACTTATTTAATGTAATAGTGTAAACCATTGTTAACCTATAGAAGGGCCAGCCTTGCCACAGTAAAAAACCTACTTTGAAGTGTTTTCAGTACCAGGACGTATAAAACTTCAAATATACGTGGGCATGTAGGGCCTACAATAGGATTGGGGTTCATAACTATCAAAAATAAATGTTTAGGCCTGACAAAATATATGTTTTGGCAGGTTGAAATAGCAGTATCAAATTTCACACCTAGGTTACAATGGCAGGCTTAGAGACATGTTTTACAGTGCTACTTTTCTTCTTGGTACAATGAGTGCTGAAGAAGCATTCACTATGTAGCAACATTTAATTTACAAGCCCTGGGAACATTGTACCATATATTAGTAACTTACTAGTTAATTAAAAATGCAAAGTGGTACTTATGTCAATCATAACGTGTTTAGAAAGGAGAGCACAAGCACTTTACTACTAGTTCTATGGTCAACAAAAACTGAAGGTGAAAATTGTGGGGTGATACAATGCGAAAAATTGTAATTTACAACACCATTCTACTAAGCAAGCATCTTTGCTCCAGTTCTCATTTCTAGTGGAGTTATTATGGTGGCAATGGATTAATCATCTCTTTCTCATAGAAGTGTCCTATGACTCTTACCATGGAGGCAAGACTGCTGGTTTTGGGTGACAGCCCCACCGTGTGTAGGGAACACCGTCTGGTAGCTTTCGGCTAGCTAGCAGCAGCTCACCCAGACCTATAGAGTAAAAGTGATTTGTGGCATTCTGAACCATGACATTCTGACTCCTCAGGGAAGATGCGTTTGGCAGATCTAGCCCTTTTCTCTCATTAGTACAAGTTTCACACATACACAGGCAGACAAAGAGATTAAGGACAGTTTTAAATGCATTTATTGAAAAGACTACAATCTATGATAAAATATATGAGGTGCGATTATTAGGAAGATGAAACATATCACAATTAGGAATGTGATGATAAGTGTTGAACAAATAAACAATCCCAGCATATTGGAATAAACAAATACCTAGAAATCCCTACCTACACTTCCAGAATTTACATGAGAGCAAAGCAGTAATAGCCCTTCTCTGCCTGTACTAGTCTGTGGAAGGCAAACCTGCCCCTATACCTGAAAAATGGGTATGCCCGCCATCTTCTCAGTTGGGTGTAGAGACAGGGCTGAACTCAGCAAAGTGGCAATAAAGTGGCATGCAGCATAGGATGGCTCCTCTAGCTGGAATGACCTCTTTAATTTTCTTTGGCCTGTGTGATGTTTTTATAACAAAACGTGTTGTGTTCTGAGAAACAGGCCTGACTTGGTAATGTGTCAAGTGTTGAGGTTGTCTGTGCACTCCTGTGGTGGCAATATTAGACAGATTATCATGTACAGCCTTGGGCAGAGGTACACATTGAAATGTTGTGCATGACCAGATCCTCAGGGGCCTGAGCATGCTCCCAACATGTCCACCACTAGACAGCTCCAAAGCTCTGATAGATATATCACTGAGCCTGAGAGAGTACAAGTGGAGGAAAAGGAGATTAGGTAGGGGACAGCTGAGAAGGAGACCTGCAGGAAGCAAAAGGTTAAACAACACAATATCAAGATATAATCACGTTAACTTTCAATAGACTATGGTTCTAAGAATTCTCATACTGTAACCATGGATATCCTGAGAAGTAACCATAACTAGACCTCAAGAAATCTAGGTACCTGGAAAAAATCAAGAATGGGTTAGTACAATGTTTCATATGAGCTTTTCATGAAATATCACATACTGTCTAGAAATACAAGAACCTTCTAGAATAATGTTTCAGAACAAACATTGCATTTTTACATGAGAACAAAGGGCTATCTGAAACATTCCCTGGAAAATAATAGGAATTGTACTAGGGACTTAATATTCACATAGAATGTCACATTTTGAATTAAGCATCTTCACAGAAAATCCAAAAGCGCAAGATTAAATGTGTGCAGCTCAACAAACACAACACACCAACGTTTTAATTACCATGAAATGATCGCGCACACTGTTGCTGATCCGAACATCAAGTTTTATATGCTGGAAATGAATCGCTCACACTGCCGATTCGAACAAGAATATGCAAATGCCATAAAATGATCGCACAAGCTGTTGCCGATCTGAATGCCAAGGTTTACATGAAAACAAAGAAACGCGCTTTGCCGATCTGAACATCAAGTTTTACTTGCTGGAAATGAATCGCGCACACTGCCGATTCGAACAAGAATATGCAAATACCATGAAATGATCGGGCAAGCTGTTGCCGATCTGAATGCCAAGGTTTGCATGAGAGCAATGAATCGCGCCCTCTGAAAGTTTCACAAGTAGGCCCAAAACCCGAGAGTCTTTTAGAACCCGGTCAGGGTCCAGCCCTGCTCAAGGATCACCAGTATAATGCGGGGCAGGCCTGGAACATCAAGGTAGGCCTCCGGAACAGGAGCTCAGGAAGTTGCTGCTGCTCTGCACCGGGACCTCTGAATAGTGAGCACGCGGAGCTAGGCTGGCTCCCTTATATAGAGTCTGGCCCAGCCCACAAACCACACCCAGTCATACTGCAGGGAAAGCTTCTAGAAGGTCCTAGAAAGGGACCACATCCTAACACACTCAGTAAGCCTGCAGCAATACCTTGCAAATGAACAGTTATTGCAAACATCATTAATAGTGTTTTTCAAGGTTAAACTCTGCAATGCAAAAGTTTAACATACTGCATATAAACAGAATGCATGAATTATGCTCTTGCATAAAGGCTGGATTTTTGCATTTTTGTCACCCATAGAGCGTGCACTGTCCTGATGTTGACAGTACTCCCCTCTCCCAAGCGCGCTCTAGGGCCTGGTTTGCCTGGGTTAAGACGATGAAAATGTCTCACTAGTCGTGGAGCATGAATGTCAGATGCGGAGACCCATGAGTTACTTTCAGGACTGTCACCTTTCCAAGAGATCAGATACCACAGGTTACTACCTCAAAGTTTGGAATCCAACACCTGTTTAACTTCGTATTCCAGTTCCCCCTGTACTAGAACTGGAGATGGTTGGGAGCGTACCTTCTGGACTGCTTTTTTCAGGAGGGAAGTATGGAACACCGGAAGAATACGTAGTGACCAGGGCAACTGCAGTTTATAGGTCACTGGATTAATTTTCCTGGAGGACAGTGTAAGGACCTATGAATTTGGGATTAAACATGTGCTTTTTCTTGAAGTCTATGGGCCTGATTCTAACTTTGGAGGACGGTGTTAAACCGTCCCAAAAGTGGCGGATATACCACCTACGGTATTACGAGTTCCATAGGATATAATGGACTCGTAATACGGTAGGTGGTATATCCGCCACTTTTGGGACGGTTTAACACCGTCCTCCAAAGTTAGAATCAGGCCCTATATGTCTTGTAGAAAGCCACACTTTATCACCTGGTTGATACTGAGGTTCTTCACAATGTTTCTTGTCGTAGTGCTTTTTGTATTTTTGTTTAGCTTTTTCTAGATGCTGTTGAATCAGTTTCTGGGTTTGGTGGAGTTGTTGAATAGTGTCCGACACAGCTGGTTTAAGAGAACTTTCTTGAGGAATTGTGATGGGCAAGGTATCAGGATGGTAGCCAAACAAGACAAAAAAGGGTGTGACACCAGTGGAGGTGTGAAACGAGTTATTGTAGGCTAGTTCAGCTAACCAGAGCATTGATGTCCAGGAATGATGTGCTTTCTCACCGTAAGCATGCAGGTATTGTTTCAATGTCTGATTCATTCTCTCAGTTTGGCCATCTGTTTGAGGATGATGGCTAGTAGATAGTGTGGATGTAACTTGAAGCGTTTTGCACCACGTTTTCCAGAAGTTGGAGGCAAATTGCAATCCTCAATCAGAGAGAATCATTCTCGGCAGCCCGTGATAACAGGCCACTCTATTCAGTAGGATGGTCGCCAGTTCACTGGAGGTGGACAATTTCTTACAGGCAATGAAATGTCCATATTTCGTGAGACTATCTACCACCACAAGGATTACTGAGAGCTGTTGAACAACTGGTAGACCTGTAATGAAGTCTAACGAGATGTGTTCCCAAGGTCGAAGTGGAGTTGGGAGCGGATGCAGCAAACCTTTTGGTTTTGAATGACTTGTATTGATGCGAGCACAGACTTCGCAGTTAGTGACCATTGTTTTAACGTCTTTCATCAGAGTAGGACACCAAAAGTAGCATTGGATTAATTCAAGGATTTTAGGAGTGCCTGGGTGACCAGCCATAGGTATAACATGCAACCAATGAAATACTAACTTGCAAAGCTTGGTAGTGGGCATGAACAAATGTACCGTCATGGAAAGGTAGTCCTTGCCTGATTGATCTTTTGGGATCTGCTTGAGCCCATGCCTGCCATTTCTCAATGGTGAAGGAATTACAGATGTCTTCAAAGAAGTCTTCGGTCCTTATGATGCAGAGGACCTTGTCTGGAGCAATGATAGCTCTGGAAGGCTGGATTGTAGGTAACGTGGTAGACTCTTGGCGGGACAAGGCATCTGCTTTGCGATTATCTTTACCAGGACAAAAAGTTACCACACAATCAAACTCAGCAAAAAACAGCATCCAGCGTAATTGGTGAGGAGTAAAAAATCTAGCTGAACTCATGAACTGGAGATTGTGATGATCAGTATATACTGTGATAGTGTACTTGGCACCTAACAAATGATGTCTCCACTCTTTAAAGGCATCACGGATTGCCAGAAGCTCTTTCTCAGCAATGAAATAGTTCTGTTCGGCTTCGTTCAGTTTTCGAGACATGTAAGCTACAAGATGAAGTTGGCCACTGTCTTTACTTCGTTGTGACAAGACTGCACCAATTGCCACATCTGAGGCATCTGCTTCAACTATGAAGGGACGATCCACATCAGGGTGAGTCAAGACTGGGGCAGTGGAAAAAGCTTCTTTCAAAGTTGAAAAGGCTCTGTCAGCCTCTGGAGACCACACACATTTTTCTTTCTTTCTCAATAACTTGGTGATTTGCGCCACTGTCTGAGAGAAATGGTTTATAAACCTGCAATAAAAGTTTGCAAAACCCAGGAAGCACTGCACATCTTGAACAGTCCTTGGAGTGGGCCAATCGGACACAGCTTGTACTTTCTTTTCTGCGATGACCATACCTTGAGGGGTAAGGATAACCTCTAAAAACTCAACTGTATTTACATGAAACTCACACTTGGTTAGTTTGCAATATAAATGATGCTTTCAAAGAGCTGTGAGAATCTTCTTGACATGTTGTACATGTTCGGTTTCATTGTCAGAGTAGATCAAAATATCATTGATATAGACTATTGCAAATATGTCTAGATACTCTCTAAGGACGTCATTCAGGAAAAATTGAAATGCTGCTGGAGCACTGCACAGTCCAAAGGGCATTCAAAGAGACCATATATTGTCTTGAACGCAGTTTTCCATTTGTTACCTTCTCTCATTCTGACTAAATGGTAAGCACCTCGTAGATCAAGCTTAGTGTAAATCTTTGCTTTGTTCTCTTGATCCAACAAGACAGGAATCAGAGGCAAGGGGTAGTTGTTCTTGACTGTGACCTTGTTCAAACCCATATAGTTAATACAGGTTCGAAGGTCCCCATTAGCCTTGGGGACAAAAAACAAAGGAGAAGCTGCAGGAGACTTGGAAGGGCAGATGAAGCCATTCTCTAAGAATTGATCTAGGTACTTTCGTAAGTGTTGATTTTCATGTTCTGACAAGGCGTACACACGACAGCTAGGGAGTATCGCACCTGGAGTTAGATCAATTTGGCAGTCATAAGGTCTATGAGGAGGCAAGGTTTCTGCTTCTCTTTCATCAAACACATCTTCATAGGATGAATACTGCCTGGGCAACTTTACTTCTTTCTCTGCTGCAGTGGCTATGTGAGAGTTGCAATTTTTGGCGACTCGAGACGTCTGGAGACATTTCTCATTACATAAGGCAGAAAAGAACACGACTTTCTGTTCTGCCCAGTTAATCTCAGGATTGTGATGAGTTAACCATGGTAAGCCAAGGATAATTCCATACTGAGGAGCATGGATAAAATCAAAGATGAGCTTCTCTTCATGTTTGGTTCTTTGATCTCCCCCATTACAGATCACCGACAAGGGGACAGTCTGAAGAGTTACTGGGCCTCCAGTCAAGAGTTTTCCATCTACTGCTTGTATTATCTCTGGAGTCTTCTTCTTGGTGCATGGGATCCCCCATGCGCGAACCAATTGGGCATCAACAAACTCCCTGGTAGCCCCAGAATCTACGAGGGCGTTCTTGAAATAGTTATTTTTCTTTACTTGAACTTTAATGCCCAGCTTGAGATGCCTAGACTGTGAAGGGTCCACGGTGACACCCAAGAGCAAACCTTCTTTGCATCTTGGGTAATCTAGTTTTCCGGCTTGACTTGTGCATTGGCTGCAATTTTCTGGACAGGACCTCGTTTGCTCTTTGGTTTGATTGGACAATCTTTGGCAAAATGACCCTTGCGCCTGCAATAAAGATATTGTCTGTTCTTTCTACGTAGGTCCTTTTCGTCTTTGGTCAAAGGTCTCCTGATAGTTCCGATTTCCATAGGTTCCGGAGTTCTGTCTTTCTGAGTTCTTGATTCTCTATGATCGTGAACACGCCAGGAATATTTCTCAGTCTTTTTGCTTGTTCCCCTTTGTTCTACAAGACGATGATCCAGTCTCAAAACAAGGTTTATTAGATATTGACAATCTGTAGGCTACGGGTCTATCTGGGCAAGAATGTCCTTTAACTCATACTTGAGTCCTTTGTAAAACAAGGCTGCTTGCTTTTATTCAGGCCTGGATGTCTCGGCTACCAGCGCTTAAAATTAGCTAAGTAGGAAACTAGATCTTGGTTACCTTGTCGCAAGTCTAATAGTTCAGGATCTGCTGACAATGTCACTGTTCTTCGATCAAACACTCATTCAAACTCACAAACAAAAATTCTCCAATTGTAAAGCAGGGGACTGCCTTTACACACAAGAGGGATTTCCCAGGTGGCTGCGTCCCCAGTCAGGTAAGATAACAAGAAGGCCACCCTGGATTGGGCATCAGGGAAAGTGTTTGGTCGGCAGGTAAAATGTATTTCCACTTGAACCAAGAAAGATTGCGCTTTCAGGGGATCACTTGAAAAAGGTTCTGGAGGAGCCAGGGGGATAGCTGAGGGAACGTTGAGGGAAATGTTCGTAGGAGGATTACCTCCAGAAGCCTGAGAAGGAGGACCAGGCCAAGACACACCCAAAGGACTTTGTTCCTTCTCTTCTACCCTTTCCTGCAACTGACTCACTCTCTCAGCTAAGCTGGCTGCTATATCCTTTGATGACTCTACCTCTGCTTGGAGCTGCGTGATAACTTTGACTAGCTCGTCCAATGTGGCCATGCTGAGAACACATGCAAACCAGGAGAATAATAAATTTGTGGGCTCACTATTCTGTCAGGGAGACCAGATCCTCGGGGCCTGCGCACACTCCCAACATGTCCACCACTAGACAACTCCAAAGCTCCAATAAAATATCACAGAGCCTTAGAGAGTCCAAGTGGGGGAAAAGGGGATTAGGTAGAGAACAGCTGGGAAGGAGATCTGTAGGAAGCAAAAGGTTAAACAACACAATATCAAGATATAATCACATTGACTTTCAATAGACTATGGTTCTAAGAATTCTCATACTGTAACCATGGATAACCTAAGAAGTGACTATGACCAGACCTCAAGAAATCTAGGTACCTGGAGAAAATCAAGAATGGGTTAGTACAATGTTTCATATGAGCTTTTCATGAAATATCACATACTGTCTAGAAATACAAGAACCTTCTAGAATAATGGTTCAGAACAAACATTGCATTTTTACATGAGGACAAAAGACTATCTGAAACATTCCCTGGAAAACAATAGGAATTGTACTAGGGACTTAATATTCACATAGAATGTCACATTTTGAATTAAGCATCTTCACAGAAAATCCAAAAGCGTGAGATAAATGTGTGCACCTCAACAAACCACCAAAGTTTTAATTACCATGAAATGATCGCGCACACTGTTGCCGATCTGAACATCAAGTTTTACATGCTGGAAATGAATAGAGCACACTGCCGATTCGAACAAGAATATGCAAATGCCATGAAATGTTCGCGCAAGCTGTTGCCGATCTGAACATCAAGTTTTACATGCTGGAAATGAATTGCGCACACTGCAGATTCGAACAAGAATATGCAAATGCCATGAAATGACACCACAAGCTGTTGCCGATATGAACATCAAGTTTTACATGCTGGAAATGAATCGCGCACACTGCCGAATCGAACAAGAATATGCAAATGCCATGAAATGATCGCGCAAGCTGTTGCCCATCTGAACATCAAGTTTAACATGCTGGAAATGAATCGCGCACACTGCCGATTCGAACAAGAATATGCAAATGCCATGAAATGATCGTGCAGGCTGTTGCCGATCTGAATGCCAAGGTTTACATGAGAGCAATGAATCGCGTGTTGCCGATCTGAACATCACGTTTTATGTGCTGGAAATGAATCGCGCACACTGCTGATTCAAACAAGAATATGCAAATTAAAGTTTCACAAGTAGGCCTGAAATCTGAGAGTCTTTGAGAACGGCGTCGGGGGCCAAGCCTGACCTCTGCCTTACCGCCCTGCTCAAGGATCACTAGTATAATGCAAGGCAGGCCTGGAACATCAAGGATGGCCTCTGGAACAGGAGCTCAGGAAGTTGCTGCTGCTCTGCACCAGGACCTCTGAATAGTGAGCACGTGGAGCTGGGCAGGCTTCCTTATATAGAGTCTGGCCCAGCCCACAAACCACACCCAGTCATGCTGCAGGGAAAGCTTCTAGAAGGTTCCTAGAAAGGGACCACACCCTAACAGACTCAGTAAGCCTGCAGCAATACCGTGCAAATGAACAGTTATTGCAAACATTATTAATCGTGTTTTTCAAGGTTAAACTCTTCAATGCAAAAGGTTAACATACTACATATAAACACAATGCATGAATTATGCTCTTGCATAAAGGCTGGGTTTTTGCATTTTTGTCACCCGTAGAGCGCGCACTGTCCTGATGTTGACAGTGCAAGAAACGTAATAACACCACTCTCACAGAACAGCAGCTGATCAGAAAAAGAAAACACCCCCAATAAAAGCATTGCTAAAATGAATTAAATGACTAAATGAACATGAATCATATAACTAGGTAAAAGGGCACAGAATTTAAATCAAAATCTTCAAAGGTCGAATTTAGAAATAGTCATGATCCTGCCGGAAATTTGCGATGTCATCAATGGAGATGGAAGCCACTCAGGGCCCCAATTTGGTAGGTGATAAATTGACCATATTGTCAGAGGTAAGATCCACTGAGCATCCATGTACAGATGCCTCTGCCAGAGTACCGGCTGAGGGGGCAGCACTCTATGCAGTGCCAGATGTAGAAGGAGCCATGACATCCACAAGAGGTGGCTCATAGGATGACTCATGTAACAACCACAGTCTCAATGGGCATGTCAGTGAATAAACCCTCATCTAGAACATTATCAGAGCTGTATGCAAAGAAGGTATGGGCTGCGCAGCAAGGGACACTTACAGTTCACATTCGAAGAAGCATTACAAAAAATCGAAAATTGGCTGCACACAAGTAAGAACCAGTCTGAATGACAGTAACCAATTCAATTCAAGTTCTGCCAGCAGTGACACCCTTAAATACTGCATAATGGGGCCATGACACAGGTGGGCTGGTTGGAGCTCTATTACTCTGATTTGTTGAGATGGGACAGCCATTACGGATCAAAAATAGCAACAGCAGAATACCGCCAATTAGTGCCAAAGGTATTGAGAATCCTGCCAAAGACACTTGAAAAGAGTGAGTGGACGGCTGAAGGTATAACTCTGAACAAGGTCTGGAAAGTGCTAATGAATTCAGAACCAACACCCTTAGAAAGTGCACAATCGCAGCAGGATTATATGTATTAAATGTCCTGTTCACCAATGGTCCAAAATGGCGGGGGAAGTTGCACTTAATAGGGACTGTTATTCTGTTGAGTACCTTGCTATTTGGAGGGCATAGGTCTCCCTGATGTCATAGCCATAAGTTTTTGCAACAGAAAAGTCTTCAGTCTGCTCAGCTTGTCAAAATTTACATTTGAAATAGCGAAGTGAAGCCACAATTCTTCAACTTTTATCTCATGCATGATGGGAATAACACATAGCTGGGAAACTGAAATCACATAGGTGATTCAGAAGTTTTATACCACAGCAACCTTCATCACTCTTCATTAAATAACCTCCATTCAAAAGTATTTGAAACTCTGGGTGAATCAAAGAAACAGGAGTACCCTTTAGGTAGCAAGCCAAGTTTGCCATGACAGCATTGTGTGTGCCGTGCAAGGACACCTGTTTACTAAATGAATCACAGAATAACTTACACAAGTCTCACATTTGCTTTTGCTCAGATACACGTCTGACTTGCCATTCAGGCAAATGAAACTGAAAGGGAACTCCCACACCTCGTGGATGTAACTGTCTCCTAACCACTCTAAAATGCCTACCAGAAAATGTTTTAAACATTAAATGAATTTGAATGTTGAAATGGGCACATTAATAACTCCATGTATTAACTATACTGACAATGGATTTCTGCCACAGTAAAAGGCAACTTTTCTAGCTTTTCAACGTTAAGTATAATGTAACTCACCTTTTTCTTAGCCATTATCTGTTGCAGTAATGTTAAATTGAATGCAGAATATAATTCCTTAGAGTTAATGTGCTGCCAGGGCACGCAGCCACTTTTGAGAGCTTGTAACGTCCAACCCAACTGTATAATGGACCTAAGATGACTCTGTCCATGATGTAAAAGTGACATGTCATTTTGAATTATGTCTATTGCAGAAAAGACAATGTTGATTTTTGTGTAAATGCAGTTTGGCAATGTGTTCTTACCATTATTGACAACGGCTATAGCCTTCTCCAAGTTTTCCTTATCAATCTGCCCTAACCATGCAACTGCTTACATTTGTGAAAGCATCCATATTTCCTCACATATTGCATAATAGAATTGTTTTGAGCATGGATTTGTAGGACCTAACTAGAAATCTTGCTAGTCAATGTCTTTTGAAAAGAGAATAAGAGGTTATTTTACAGTTGGTAATGTGGACGATAGTAACCATTGTTCGCACAGTTTGCCCACTGTGTATGTTGTGACAATACCTGAGTGTTGTGTGGTGATGAAACGAGGGTCCAGTCAACTCATTCTAAAACCCTGTGTGTAGTTTACAAAATCTGCAGGACAACCATTTGTGTCCATTGGCCACAATAACCACCTGTCAGGACGTGAAAGTGTTGAATACCACTCTGAACCCAACTACTGAGCTGTTTTTCTGTGATAATCAAAAGCTTTTGCCAATTGTCATATTTTGCAGAGGTGAGAATACTGGGAGCATTCATTTCTTTTATTTTTGCTAACCCATGGCATGTTGTTTGCTCGACCGTGTCATAAAAAAATATTTGTAAAGGAGTAAAGCATGCTCTAAAGTGTCTGCACCCTGTATTTGCCAATCTTGTGTTTGCCACACAAGTTTTAAATCAATCCATTTTTTCCAAAACTTGTAGCCTTCAATGGCTAGCTGGGAAACAAGGGAATGCAAATAAATCAATTTCAAGATGGTTAGCAATATTTGCCTCCCTTTAGAGGGAGGTAATTTGAAATGATATGACTTAGCATTCCTAGCATCATCCCAGTAAAATTTGCAAATGTGTCTACATATGTTTTGTAACATCCCACCGGTGGAGTTGGATAATGTTCCCATTGTGTTTAATTATAAGCTAATCTTGGGATTCTAGGTCAGTGCAGAAAATAACATCTGTAATGCTGATAATTGAACATTTCATCATAATTTGCAGTTGTCATATAGAACATCTTCACTTTCAAATATAGTATAATATTCAAGCTCAGAAAACATAGAATCAACTGTTTTTACATATTGTTCATATATACTTTGAAAACATGTGGCATTTGAAATACTTCAGAAGGACCAAAAATATCATACAGTACTTTATCCTATACAATTTCATTGGGAATTGGAAAAGCTGGAATGTTCACAAGGGGCAAGTCTCTTCAGACGTTATATGATGATGGGTAAGGTGTTAAGACCTTATCCACCAGTTCAACAGCAGAGCATTCAAGAAGATGGTGACCTTGTATCAGCAGGAAGAAAACTGTGACAAAACCAATCCAAAGCAGCACGGCAAGTAGTGTCAGTAGTATCCACAGATTGTATCATGGATGACCCAGGTCATTATGTTTAAGCCAGTTGAAAAGCTTACATGCTTTTGATACAGGTGCAGTTGATGATGCTGAAGAATTTGAAGAAAAGTTGTAATTGTCGGCAAAGCTTTCAGAAGCAGACTGTGTAAAAACTGGAACCGTGCAGAATGGCAGATTTACCCAATGGTGATGGTTCATAATAAACTATTTCATCTGTTTGCGTTGCGTTGGAATAGTAGGGATCTACATCCTACACATTTCTTGTTGGTGAAGTGGTGACAGGAATTACAAAAGTTCAATCACCACTTTCTCCAAGCTTGGTGAGACAATTGTAGCATTGTTGAACATTGCAGCATTACTGAGTGCTTGAAGAGGTATATCCCACGTGGTAGTGAGAGAGGCAAAGGAACTATCCAGCAATCCCCATAGTCTACTGTGCTGGACAGTGCAGTTTGACATTGTCAATTGAAACAAAGTGGGTTTCTTTACATCCGAGAAGCAATGGTAGAATGACAGTTCTGGTACCATGTATTCCCAAAACTGGAACCTATGCTCAATATGGTGGGTCAAACTCCTTTTTCACAGGTATATTTTCATGAGCCAGATTCACAACTTTAGGATTCCAGCCTGTGGATGGTGTCAAATCCCTCATTCCCAAGGTGGCGGCATATGCAGATGAATTTTCATCACAGAATTGTTGTGACACGTTCATTTATGTCACAAGGTGTTTCTACCACCACTGCACCACAGCCATCAAGGTCTGGGACATGCATAGATATCCCATCAAGACCTCATAAGGGGTACAGTCTCCCAAGAACCTTCTGGGCAGATTGTTTAGTGCTCTCTGGACCCCGCATAGCTGATGAAGCTAACTACGACCTGAAACAAATACCCTTGCTGTAAGGATTGCTTTATGTCTTGGTTCTTCCGTTCCATGTTCATCTGAATCATTGCCATGGTGTCCCTGAATGCCATGGGGGCAAAAGAGGGCCCTGGTTGGGGTGGAATGCTGTGACAGCAAATGTACAGATGAAGACTTGCAAATCTTTAATAACAGTTCAGGCTTCAGCCGATCGTTGTGGACGTTGTGGCCATACCCGCAGAAATCTAGAGCATGAATCAACAGTGACTAAAATGTATTTGTATGCACCACTGGTTGTAAGAGACTACAATGGTTGAGGTACACACACTGTAGTGGTTTATTGGAAATTTAGGAGGGGTGTTTGCAGTGGGCATTTGATAGTGGGACCTTTAATTTGCTGGCAGATGTCTCAGCAAAGGACATTCTGTTTGGTCTATTTGTATAAACCTAGCCACCAGTAGTGATTTTGAAATAGGAAAATAATAGCTACACACCAGCATAAATAGAAGCAACACCCTCATGTGCTGCTTTGATGAGATTGAGGGCCATATTTATACTCTGATTGCGCCGAATTTGCGTCGTTTTTTTCGACGCAAATTCGACGCAGAACTAACGCCAACTAACGCCATATTTATACTCTGGCGTTAGACGCTTCGGGCGCCAAAGTGCCCGGAGTGTGCGTCATTTTTTAGCGTGAACCCCTTCCTTGCGTTAATGATATGCAAGGGAGGCGTTCCCGTCTTAAAAAATGACTCCCAGGCCTTTACGTGGTATTTATACTCCCGGGCAAAAGAGACGCCCGGGAGTGGGCGTGGCCAAAAACGGCGCATTTGCGCCGCTTTTTAACGCCTGGGTCAGGGATGGCGTTAAGGGACAAGTGGGCTCAAAATGAGCCCAGAGTGCCCTCCCCTGCCCCCAGGGACCCCCCCTGCCACCCTTGCCCACCCCAGGAGGACACCCAAGGACGGAGGGACCCATCCCATGGACATTAAGGTAAGTTCAGGTAAGTATTTTTTTATTTATTTTTTGTGGCATAGGGGGGCCTGATTTGTGCCCCCCTACATGCCACTATGCCCAATGACCATGCCCAGGGGACATAAGTCCCCTGGGCATGGCCATTGGGCAAGGGGGCATGGCTCCTATCTTTACAATGATAGGAGTCATGTTGATGGGGGATGGGCGTCGAAAAAAATGGCGCAAGTCGGGTTACGGCGATTTTTTCGACGCAACCTGACTTGCCCCATTTTAAGACGCCCATACGCCATTTTCCCCCTACGCCGGCGCTGTCTGGTGTACGTGGTTTTTTTCCACGCACACCAGGCAGCGCCGGTCTGCTAGCGCCGGCTAACGCCATTCAATAAATACGGCGCCCGCATGGCGCTTCAGAATGGCGTTAGCCGGCGCTAATTTTTTTTACGCAAAACTGCGTTAGCGCAGTTTTGCGTCAAAAAGTATAAATACGGCCCTTAATCTCTGGTCTTGGTTGGGGATCACACAATCATCCATCCCTGGATTGTTGCATAGGCAATGTTTTGGGCACTTAAGTGGTAAGAATATTTTGCAGGATACTTTTGGTAAGGGCTTGTTGGCAGCTTTCACAGTGGCCAGGGTTTCATCATCCATTCCCATCTGCGAATGAGTAATTGCAGCAAAAGAACCCGAGCAACTGCAGATTTGGCAACTTCATCTGCCAAATTAATTCCTACAACGTGTACTCCAAAATGTTGGTGAGACAGTGTATGGACTACATGGGCCCATGGCAGCATCTCATTTGAATCAGCTACCGTACCCCACACAAAAAATGATGTTTGATGGTATTGACCTTAGAATTGCTGAACCCAATGAGATGTCAGTAATGTAAATATTCATTGAAGGACTGGACACAATAGTACGAATCACACACAATCAAAGTTGAAGGTTCAGGATCCAAGTGTTCCAGTCCCAAAATTAGAGCCTTAAGCTCTGCATGTTGTGCTGTGCAGTCCCCTACGGTCTGTGTATAGGTATGTAGAAGGTGGAATTCACAATCCCTCATTACTGCACTGACAGCTGTCCAAGCCACGGATTATTGGTGTTTAGTACCTGCAGCTGTTTGTGCTGAACTATCAGTGTAAAAGATGATTCAATATAGATCAAGGTGTTAGTGGACATTGGGTGCTCTTGTTCGAAGCAATTCTTGGGTCTGAAGTTTTGGATCAGAAACATAATCAACCTCAGTGGCCTTCAGAAGTGTTGCCCATTGAATCCAGTGTGGATGTAATGCTTTTGCATTTGGGATGCTAACCTCAGTGACAGTCTCAAGAGCTGGTATTGGCATAATAACAATGATGCACATCCCCTGGGTAAGTGGTCTCTCCATAATGACAGCCATCTGAACAGCAGTCAGTATTTTTTCTGTTGGTGCAAAATATTGTTCTGCATTGGAGTACAAATGTTATTTGTATGCTATAGGAACCAAGTCATCCTCATTAAATGTGACATAGGTGAACCTGATGGCACCAGGAATTACACTAATGACCAAGTTTGTTTTGTTGTTATGTGTATGTAAATGTTTAGCTTCAAGCATGTTTCATTTTAATGCACTGAGAATGCATGTATTTTCAGGTGTCCAATGTTTGCTTGAGATATCTGGATGAATGAAGTCATAAAGAGGTTTAATGTGTTGCTCTTATTTAGGAATGTGAGTTCTGCCAAAGTTGAAAAAAGCCCAGTAATGACTGTAGCTTTCTGATAATTGGGGGCTATAATTGCACACATTTCTCTAGAAAATGTGGAACTAGACTCTTGCGCTCATTAGATAATTGGTATCCTAAAAATAAGACACTAAGAAATGCAATTTTGGTTTTCTTGAAGTTAAATTTGTAGCCCTGTGCAGCGAATCCCAAAACAATGTGATCCACCCTGGCTAAATATGCGTTGAGGTCGTCATTTGTGAGATAGTCATCCACCTAGGATAATTCCTTAGAATCAATATCATGTAATATTGATGTCATTTCTGCAGAGAACAATCCTGGACTGTTCTTATACCCCTGGGGCAAATGGCAACATTTATTTTGAGAACCAAGTGCTGTAAAGGCACTTCAGTCCCTGCTTACAGGCACTAGATTTTGGCAGAAAAAATATCCAAGGTTGTTTTGTATTTTTTTAAACACTATGGCCCTCATTCTGACCTTGGCGGGCGGCGGAGGCCGCCCGCCAAAGTCCCGCCGTCAGGTTACCGTTCCGCGGTCGAAAGACCGCGGCGGTAATTCTGACTTTCCCGCTGGGCTGGCGGGCGGTCTCCTTCAGACCGCCAGCCAGCCCAGCGGGAAAGAGGCTTCCACGATGAAGCCGGCTCGGAATCGAGCCGGCGGAGTGGGAGCTGTGCGACGGGTGCAGTTGCACCCGTCGCGTATTTCACTGTCTGCGCAGCAGACAGTGAAATACATGTAGGGGCCCTCTTACGGGGGCCCCTGCAATGCCCATGCCAGTGGCATGGGCACTGCAGGGGCCCCCAGGGGCCCCGCGACCCCCCCTACCGCCATCCGGATCTCGGCGGTCCGACCGCCGGGATCTGGATGGCGGTAGGGGGGGTCGGAATCCCCGCGGCGGTGCAGCAAGCTGCGCCGCCGCGGAGGATTCAATGGGGCCGCGGTACACTGGCGGGACCCCGCCAGTGGTGCCGGTCCGACCGCGGCTTTACCGCCGCGGTCGGAATCCCCATTGGAGCACCGCCGGCCTGTCGGCGGTGCTCCCGCGGTCCTCCGCCCTGGCGGTCAAAGACCGCCAGGGTCAGAATGACCACCTATGTTATTAATAAGTGCTGTGTGCATTTTGTATTGCAAATGTGCATGTGTGACTGTTTAAGTGTCTTAAATCTAAGGCTATTCTATATGATTGTTCTGTTTTGCTACGGGAAACAAAGGGTTATTCATTGAGGAGACACAGGGATCAATTACTCCCTAATACTTGAGTTGTGAGAGTATTCTCTCACTGGTGCTTTATCCTCATGGTTAATGGGGTATTGTAGTTGGGTCTGTGTAGTTGAATAACTTGGTAGGGGAATCTTTATCCAACCCTACATGGTTGCGGCACAGTGCTGGTGCTTGCACCAATGCCCAATCTGCGTCATAATCTTCTTTTACTGTGTCTGCAAATAGGACTGAGAAAGAAGGCAAAATAACGTTGTCCCCTTGTGGAAGCATGCGGACAAATTCAGGTGGCCACTCCCTTTCTGCCAATAATATATGATAATATAGTGTATGTCTTCTCCAGAACATTACTTTAATGGTGCGTTCTATGTCTTCCTTAATTTGTATTCTTAATTTGTAGACTCTGTTGGGCATGGTGACATGCCTATCCACTGTTTCAACTTCAAGGAAGTTGTTAGTCGGTGTCACATCCTGCAGATCTATAAGATTCTGGTGACATATTAGATCTTCTGCTGCACTGTCCAGAAGAGTCACTGTCCACATCCTGTTCTTCTGTAGTGTTCTTAATATTTTTGACATGTTATAGCTGCAACCTTTTTCTGAATTGGGGTTTTTGATGTGGACGTTTCTCTCCCTCTTTTGTAAAAGTTTCGGAAGAACATTGAGAGTCCTTTTTTGGCTTCAGATGGTCACTTTGGTGTTCTGATCACCCTCCTCCCTCACTCCATTTATCTGGTGTGTCATGTGCTTACCGCGCCTCTCCGGCCTGCCTCTACAAGGTTTTGTCTCATGGCTTATCAGGGCCTGCTTATACCTGAACTTACCTACGTACCCAACACCTACTAACCCTGCTGCTCCTCGGGCAGCCATACTACTTTCAATTTACTAAACTATTAAGATCAATATCACCTATTCTAGCCCACATACCTAATTAACATTGAGCGTTCTAGCCTTACGGCCCAGCCTTGATGAAGTCACTTGTGTGACGAAACACGTGTTGGCTGTCTATCTATGATGTTACTATGGCTGTCAATCTATGATGTTGCTATGTTCTACAACACCCACGAATAAAGGCATCATCTACCAATGAGAGCCAGGACTTTTCTTCAACCTCATACTTACTCTGATTTTCATTACACTATCAGGGATCCTTATCCTTGCAGCACTATTGGACACTATATTCTGTGTGCTTTGGCCAATTCGTTCCAGTTTTTCCCGTGGGTACTTTGTTACCCGTTTGGTGCCTTTTGGGTAGTAGGGCACTCGGCCAGTTTGCACCAGACTTTGCTTTTTTCTTAAGATATTTGTTAAAAATAATTGTTTTACTACCTTTAAGTGCGGCATTCTGTACCCTTACTACCCTTGTGTTTCTTTTTTCTAATAATCTATCAGGATTTCCCTGTTTCTCAGGTTATATCTTTTTTCTGAAGTCTCCGGTTGTGGAGTTCTCCTTTTTGGCTTCTTCTATCTTTATTAGGTTTTTGTTTATCCCAATGTTTTTATAGCTCTCTGCCTGCTTAGTACCTTTCTTACCAGAAGTACTCTGTAATTGTAGTTTAGTTGGTCTGACCCCCAGACTGACTCGACCTATACTTGTAAATGTTTTGGAAATAATCTTTGGCAGCTCGTGTTCCTAATCCCATGTGGGAATCTCACGGAGCCACTGCTGCTGCTTCTCCTTTAATTTTACTTAAAATAATTGAGTAGACTGTGTCAAAATTGCACATGTTTATCCCCAAGTCCAGGGTTGGGGGCTGCCCCATGTTCATTTTGAAACAGTTTTAACACTGAAGATTTACAACCATTTGTGTACCATGTGTTGTAGTATATATTGCAGTAAAGACTGTGGTTGAAGTGGAACAGTCCACTATAGAGGAAACCATTCCTAAAGTCAAGCACATAGTGAGAAATCTTTTTTTATCTTGGGGTCCCATTGTAAAGCACGTTTTAATGATACTTACAAATGCATTTACAAAGGAGTTTAGACACAGAGAGTCGGAGTGAAAAATCAATGACCAAGGTCTATTTATTTTGCTGCAGCAAAGAGGACAGATTTGCAACTGGCATCCCCAGCCCGAAGTAAAGTGTGCTAACAAGGTGCATTCAACAGTGATATTTATACTCATACATCAAAGGATACATAAAGTAAGTGAATAATGATACACGTCATGCAGGAATTTTAAGGAGGGAATCAGCTTCCACACACCGGTTCCCGTCCCTGCTTTGTCCTCGACTCCCTTCTGCAGCTGTTTGACTTCTCACGTTCTGAGAACCCTTCAAAGGATTGCGTGGTTCGAAGATATAGATATCAACATTTCCCTCCCCAAAATACAACAGCCAAGGTCGGTTAGTTATTTTTACCACATGATTATAATGAGTAACGTGCCCCAGCTAGGGAAAGAAACCAGCTGCGAGCCCGTGGTGGAACCAGGCTTTTTTTACTAAACAAATATATAAGATAACATATGCAATAGGTAGTGTGTTCAGAGAGGGAACTCAAATTAAATGTCTTTAAGGAAAAGGAGCAATACAAAATGGATTCTTACACCATATTTGGAAACACTGCTTCCAGTTGGTTTGTTTTTTGTGCAACATAAAACAGAATTTTCTTCTGGTCAGTATATGCTTTTTCCGTTATTGGATAGACATTTTGTGGATTTATTTCTGCGGCGTCCAATTGATTTATAGCTGGAGCAGCCCTCGCTGGGGCAGTATTTAAAGTCCTCAATAGCAGTTGTATTTAGCATCGATATATAGCTATCTATAATGTACATACTTTAGTTGCTTGTATAGCTTGTACATTGGGATATGGAGTATATGTCGCCAATATTAGCTATGTCGATCTATAATTGCTTAAGGGACCTAACCTAACTGGTTGTATTACATGTGGGAGGGCACTATTAAACCATCATGGTGTTCTCAATAAATGAGAGAAATCTCTAAGTATTGATATGCTCTGTATTGTTGTGGTACATTTACTATTCTGTATGTGTGAAATGTGTTTGAGTCTGCGTTGACTGCAGGATTGACACATGAATAGAATATTTCTGTTCGGTATGCGCCATCTGCCTCAACCATGAACATAACGTTGTGCGTTAGCCTTATCAAAAAGATAGGAATCAGAGTTGGGAACAGCAATCAGGGGATTCTTTTAAGGTTCAAGCTTGAAAAACCTTCAGCCTAAGACAGGTATTCCCTATTTAGCTGAGGAGGATTTTCCCTAACATCACGGACATTACGGTATAAGGTAATTAGTGTACCTTTAGCATGTGCGAGAAAGAGATACTCAGGAGACCAGTAAAATTAGTGCCTTACCAATGCTGGTGGAGCCATGTTGTAGGACTCTACCCATAGAGGCAAGACAGCTGTTTTCAGGTGGCAGCATCACCAACTTTAGGGGACTGAGCTGGTCCCACGCCTCCTGGTAGCTGTCTGCCTATCCCTTTCAGCTAGCTAGCAGCACCTCGCCCAAACCTAAAGAGTAAAGGTGATTTGCGGCAGCCTGGCACATGACACTCTGACTCCTCAGGAAAGACGTGGTCGGCATATCCAGCCCTTTTCTCTCATTAGGACACGTCTCACACAAACACAGGCAGACAAAGAGATGCAGGACAGTTTTCAATACATTTATTGAATAGACTGCAATCTATAATAAAATATATGGACTGCAATCATTAGGAAGATGTAGCATATAACAGATAGAAATGTGTCGATAAGGGTGAAACAAATAAGCGATCTCAACATACAAGTATAAACAAATACCTACAAATCCCTACCTACACTTCTAGCATCCACATGAGAGAATAGCAGTGATAGCCCTTCTCTGCCTGTACTAGTCCATGAAAGGATCACCCTTCCCCATACCTGAAAAACAGGGGTCTGCCCGCCATCTCCTCGGTTGGCTGTAGAAACAGAGCTGAGGTCAGCAACTCACTGACTGAAGTTGCATACAGCTCCTCTGGCTTGAATGACCTCTATCACCTTTATGGCCTTTGCAAAGTTTTTATAAGAAAACGTGCTGTGTTCTGAGAAACAGTCCTGATGTGGTAATGTCTCTGGGTCGAAGTTGGCTGCACACTCTTGTGGCAGTAATATTAGATAGACTATCATGTACGGCCTTGGGCAGAGGTACATGGTGAAATGTTGAGCTAGGAAAGTAGTAACAACACTTTTGCGGATCAGCACCTGATTAGAAATATAAAACATCCTCGCTAATAGCTAGCCACGCTAAAATGAATTAAAATGAATACATGAAAAAGAATCATGTAACTAGGTAAGAGGACGCAGGTGCAGGCCTAAGCTAAAATAAGTTTACCCAAGCAAGGCACTAAAATGAACCCAAAGAAGAAATACTGTTGGGTGCTTGCTGTCTTAACTACATTTATCACACATGTCTTCCTAGATTGAAGGCTTATCCACTGCTCTCTATTGTGAAATTGCTGCAGTTGCTTGTTGTGCCACATAGTAACGGGTATTTACTTGTGTCTACAGTTGGCTGGGTCAGCGGTCACTGCTATCGGACTGTGGCTTCGATTTGGTGGTGACATTACAGAAATTATTGAATTAAAATCTTCTGATGGAAACGAAGCAACATCATTTTTCACAGGTAAATACCAATCTACTTTTATTGTTTTCTTTGTATGCTGAACCCTGAAGGGTCATTTATAAGTCATTAATTCAGTCACTTCCTTTACTTAGTTTTCTGGTATTTATAATGCATTAATCAACCCCCAAGATGCCAAGATGGGCAAAGAAATAAGGAGTTTTCTTGTTTGACATGGATCTAGATGCATTAGAGGAATATGCTCCTCTTGCTATACTTGATTAATGTATGGATGCCTTAGACAAATCACTATGTGGGTGGGTTTCTTGGCATGATTTACACTCAGAATGGACAATCATTAAAAGAGCTAATTTTTCAAAGCACGCAAAACACCTATTATTAGGAAAGCTACTACTACTCATATCAGGTGCCATTAAAAATAGTTATAATATTTTGTTCCTGTTCATTCTAGTTTGTTGTTCAGTTCATTTGTCTGCTTCCTTTTTTCCTCTTTTCTGCTCGATTTTTGCTCTGTTTTTTAATCTCTTTTCTGATCGTTTTCTGCACATTTTTCTCCTCTTTTCTGCTCGTTTTCTGCACCTTTTTAACATCTTTTCTGCTCACGTTCTGCTCACGTTCTGCTCCTTTTTCCCCTCTTTTCTGCTTGTTTTCTGCACCATTTTCCCCTCTTTTCTGCTCAATCTTGGCTCCGTTATCACTCTTTTCTGCTCGTTTTTATCCTGCTTGCCTTTTCTGCTCTTTCTCCTTTCTTACCCATTTCCCTTTTCCTGCCATTTCCTGCCTCCCGCCACCCAGCACCCCACCCTCCTCCCAGGACCTACTTAATGGAGGCTGCAGAGTGACACCATTGAGCAGGTCCTCGTCCTCCGCATCCAGGAGCATCATGTGCAGCTTACCCCAAGATGCATCCCTCAGCCCCACTCTATTCAATACCTACTTGACCACCCTAGCTGATATCGTTGGATCTCACTGACTCAACATCCTCTCCTACAAAGACAATACTCATCTGTTCCTCTTGCTTACTGAAGACCCCTCCTCCACTAGGACCAACTTCACCAATGCCATGACCACCATAGCTGACTGTAAGAAAACTAACTGCCTGAAGCTCAACTTCGACAAGACAGAAGTCTTGATCTTTGGAAAAAACACCTCTATATGGGACCATAGTTTGTGACCAGCCAAACCCGTACCCACTCCCATGCCTACAGACCACTCTTGTAACCTTGGCATCAACTTCGACAGTGAGCTGATCATAAAGTGGCAGATCATCGCAGTCACCCTTACCTTGCTTCCACACCCACCACATGCTCCACAGGCTCTTCGGATGCATCCCAGCCAACACAAGGAAACACTTCACCCAGGCCCTTGTCACCTGCCGCCTCAAGTACAGTAAGGCTCTCTATGCTGCCATGTCCTCCCAGCTCCTAAAGAGACTTCCGACAGTACAGAACACCACTGCCAGACTCTTCCTGGACCTTCACAGGTGCACCTACATCAGCCCCCACCTCTGAAACCTCCACTGGCTCCCGTCCTGAAGAGATGTCATTTCAAGCTCCTCATGCATGCCTACAAAGCCCTACGTGATCAAACACGTGACTACATCAACTACTGTCTACACTTCCACCAACCTACCAGACACCTACACTGTTACTCTTTGGCTCTCCCATATAGACCCAGAATCCAGCACAGCCGCAGCAGCGGACACTCTACCTCTTACTTTGCCACCAAGGCCTGTAACGATCTACTCCTCCAAACTGCAGTCTCACTGGCAGACTTCAGGAAAAGATTCAAAATCTGACTCTTCGGCAGAGACATTGCACCCCAGCGGCCGAATACTTCCAGGGGTGACAGCGACACGCTCTACAAACGACTGATTGATTGATATTTAAAAAAGGAGGGATGCCCATCTACTAAATTGTTTAATCACATTTGAATCCACATTAGGCATGTACTCAAGGAAATAATAATTAAGTAATTAAAGTAAGTTAATTGAAATGAACTAAATATAATTCTGATTTCCTTCAGAAATACCCAATTCACACCACTCCATAAACTTTATTTATGAAAAAATACCCTATAAATCGAAGCAAATGCCACTAATTAACCTTTTAAATTAAATTAAATATAACACAGCTAATAATTGTCTGTAGGGGACCTACGCTATTTTGTGAGATAAATTACGTATAGACCTCTAGACATAGAAAGGTTACTAGATATAACTCTCCAAGTATCTCCATAACTCATTTTGTACCTAGTCCTATATATGGATGATTACATTTTTTGTGGCCATTGAATATTTGAAAAATAAACCAGATACATACATATTTAAATTACAGATGTAAATTGCAGTAACCACTCATGAGGCATGTAAACTCTATAATATTACACTTTCCGATCTTAAGGGCGGAGAAGCTGTGAACTAAATTAGAAATAGTTAGGGAGAAGTTTCTCAATTTTATCCTAAAAATAGGTATGGATCCGAGGGTACAAAATCACCTCTTTTGAGTATAGGACCTTTCATTGGGTAAACTAATCAATGTAAAGTTGCATTTTCACACGTTGACCCAAGGTGTGTTCAGTCTTGCGCTGCAAAAACGTATGAACATGGTGGTATCTGTATTTTGAAAATTGCTGCTCTTGGGGATAGTATACATTTTCAGTTGTATTTTCGTTTCAGAGTGTTACAAATGTTAAACTCACAGCCACGAAAACACAAACTTGCATCTGACTAAAGGAACATAATGCTCAAAATCTGAAAAATGTGAAAGTGTGACCCACTCTCAGTCATTTTAAACGATGTCTTTCCCAGATTCATGACATTTCCGAACGATAAAGTTGTTAATGTTTTTATGAAAGATACAAGAAGAAAAGTCCTGCACTACGCAGGTTTTGAAGGTACAATAAACATGAAAAGGACTTTTTTTTTGCAATAGAATTCACGGTTATTTTCGCAGATTTACCCACAAACGTAATTTGATCGAAAACCTACGTTTTGCTTTGGTACTATTTTGCAACTATACCGAGTTGTGAAGTTTGACACTTAAAAAAGCTGTGTGGATGAAATTTCTCAAAGGAAGTGTTCGCCATTTTTCATCATGTGGCCTTCAATACACTCTCAAAAATGTGCCTCCGAGAACAGAACAAAGGAAAATGTGAACACGGCTCAGTAACAGAAAAAAAATATTGACCCAAATAGCCGCTTTATATTTTGTGAGTGGTTTTCCCTGATGAATAGTAGGTGCATGTTTTTGTATGGATGTGTTTGATTTGACGTTTGCCAGCATGATTTAAAGGTCACACTATGCAAGAAATGGGTGGAGGAAAGAAACGTATTTTTTGGCCTGTAGACTTCACTCGTAGAACAAATTAAAAAGTGCAAAACTAAAGTAAGTATTTTAGAAACATATTGACACCTTATGTTTATTATGTATGCCTTGCTCAAAAATAAGTATTAAAAACAGGTAAAGTATTCAATTCAGGGAAATTCAAATATAGCGAGTTTTTTTCTTTGGCTACAAAAAAATCATTTATTTTGAAGTATATATCACGACCCGTATTCCCATAATTAATGGCGTCCTCTTGCCCTAATAAGGTTCGGGAGGGGCACTATCTGGCCAAACGCCATGCGCAGCATAGGGTTGGCTGCCTACAGGGAGTTTGATGTGGGATCAGGCTGACTCATTTGAGATGTAATCAGTGATGTCATAAATTATGTCACATGTAATATGTGAGCTCATAAGCAGTGCATGGTGAGAGAATAAGTTATAGTTAGCACTGCTAATTATAACTGGTGTATTGCTGTGCTTTTTTTCTGTTCAAAACCCTATGTTGACTCTGACACATTCACAAAACTATAACTATAACCTTACTTTAACCTTTGTTTTTTGTTTTTATTCAGGAGGAAAGAAAAACAAAAACAACATATTTATGGCTGTTAAATTGCTTTATTAAAATCACAAAGTAAAACAAATAGCACACATTCTTTTCCAAAGTAAATCTAGTAAAAATATGTATAAAATACACATTGATTTATGTAAAAGAAGGGATTTGTGACTTCAAATCCTAATCTAGCATAACAGTTCCACAATGCAGTCTGACAAATCAGCAGAAATTGAGATTTCCACTAGGATTCATGATTTTCTTATCCAGAAAATGCTTCTAAAACTGCTCATTTTAATTGTGGCATTTCGCTCATTGCTGAGCATAAAGCCTTCCACAGTCGAAATTTTGGTGAACATTCAACAGATACTAAATAACATTCAGCAAGATGGGGTGTAAACACATAGAAAGTTAAAGTGATTAAGAGTAGAACTTTCACAAAACAAAAACAGATCCGACGCTGCTCAGTTGGAATGCAGAAGAACATTCTTTATAAATGTTTTTCTCACCTTCTCTTGTCTGTTCACAACCCCAGAGGGTGTTAACTATATGCGGACAGAACGTGAGTCTTTAGGGTCAGCAAAGTATACGAGGTATCTGCTGACAGAAGACCACTTCAAGTGGCCTTTATTTTTGAGGGCTTGAAGCAATTCAGTTCAGTTCTTTAATTTCAGTTCTGTGGGCATTGCTCTATCAACGCAGCAAAAGAGCCATGGAGACACCTAATTATGAACAGTAAATTCGGCTCGGTGAGTCAGCAGATGACATCAGGTCTGCACCTCACACTTTCCAGTCCCAGGTGTAAGCTGCAGCTCGCCAGGGACGTGAGGATGATGACATGTTTTATATATTCCGTCCCTTTGTCTTTTGGGAGTTTAGTATCACATGGTTGTCGTTCACCAGTCATAGTACCCAAAATCCACTAAATTCACTTACTTGACTGTCTACAATAATAATGCAAAATGCTTTGATCTTTACCTCACATGCCACTGGTCTTCTCATCTGTATCAGTTGATATTGTGAACTCGTGGGTCTCACTGATGTGAGATTTGAAATGTCCTCGTACCTCCCCTGTATCAACTTTCTCCATCACTGTCACTTGTGATCTGCACTGAATTGTGCTTTGCCTTCCCTATGTGGGTGCCAGCTGTGATGGGACAGTGGCATGGGCACGCTCAGTGTGCTCCATCCATTCCATGCCAAAACCTGCAGCAGCACCTACACGGCCACGCGCTTGCTCAATATAAAAGTACTTCACACAGGGAGAAAACACAAAACTGGCCACAGCCACATGGTATTGGTGTGTGGTACCGTGATGTCAGTGCACAGATGTGTTATGTCATTGATGTCACAGCTACGATCTTTTCTTGTACATAGTGAGCTGACCATATGCCCCCCGAGACTGATGCCTTGGCCCAAGTCAACATTTATATACCTGGTTAATGTCTCATGAGAGGATTTCGGCTTCAAAGTGTGTCTCAACTGGTCATATTACGAAGACTTTGTGCCACCGTTTCTAGTTTAAACTAATTGCACTGTTACCAGCATTATTTTGCACAGAGAATTGCACCAACTGGTGCAAAAGCTACTGGCTGCAAATGGCGGTGTATCTGCCACCACAAATGTGCACAGTGCAACCCATGAAATCCTGAAATATTAGTGCAGCAAGTAATCTGGCCAGCCTCCAACAAAACCCGGAAAATTTGCACAAGCTCAGTGACAATACTGAATGCTCTCTGGTACATTTACCTGTAGGAGTTTTGTTACTGCTTCTGTATTCACTGTTAGGGCGTATGGTCACAGATCCTGTGTTCTAATATAGGACTTTTTAATTTAGATTTTTAATACATTTCCTTTGTTATGATGTAAGCCCATTCCCTACGTCTTTAGCCAATTATCGGTTATCTATTTTTGTTTTCTGTTTATCCTTTTTTGAGCTGAATGTCAAGTTCCCAAAATTGATAGTAGACAGTTACTTTTCTGACACTGAGTGCCTACTGAATAATTCATTCTACTCCTGGAAGGGAACATCTTTGTAAAAACACTTTCCAGCTGCCGTAGATGAAATGCAAAACATAATTTGACTAAGCAGGTGAACAGCAAAATAAGAGCATATACACTCAGTACTGACAGAATTCCCCCTTGGGAATAACTGCTTGTAAATGGGATGTAATAACTACACATTATTTAAAGTACACAAATGCAGATTTTTACACTGCACTGTTACCTGCTATTAGCCATTTTTGTATGTCACCTTATTCTAAACGATCAGTAAACTGAGTCACAGGGAAGTTAGTTAGTTTGCCAAGAATTATTAAATGGAGAAGCTACAATTAGAATTTATGGTATGGTATGTATAGGAAATGTGCCCTTTCTACAGGGTCACCAGGGATTTTTTGCTAACCCCTATTTTGGATGACTCTATGCACCTTACTCCTGCTAACCTAACGTTCCTGTTCTTCCTCTTTCACTTTGATGAATTTGACATACCCTTGATTGGTATATTTAACTTACCTATAAGTCACAAAGAGTACTCAGGACCTGTAAGTTACATGTTACAAATGGGCTGCAGCGCCCATTGTGCCATCCACTGCAATGACAGTGCAAACACAACTTTAGGCATACAATGTGTAGCCTGGTTGTGCTGTTTTAAACCGCAAATCCGACCTGTTATTTAACCCCTTTTGACAGGCCTAAACCTTCTTTTTAAATATCAGTAAGTTGTCCCTAAGCAGGCTTTACTGCCAACAAGCAAGGGTACATGGTATTTTAAAATAGGACATTTAAAAGTTTATTGTCAAATATGTCCTTACAGTGAAAAGACCCCAAGGTTATTTTCACTGTAGCTGGTTTGGTTGTTCGATATGAAAGAATTGGGATGCAATATTAAATGAGTTGTTGTCTCTGGACAGGAAACAGCTATAAAATTAATTCTTGGACTTTTTGAAATATGTATTACAAGCCCAATTCCCTATGAACTTGTATTTATAATAGATACTGTGGAAAATACATTTTTAGAAAGTTACCTTAGCCCTACCTAAAGCCTCTGCATTAGAACTTGCATGAGTTCCAACTGTCACCTGACAACTGACAGACCACTTGGTAAGGTGTGAAAACTGCTTCCAGAGCAGGATAAAATCCTTGGGTGTGGGGAGTTGTGTCTTCCTTCGGCAGGATGACCATCTTGGCTGTGCCCAGGAACATGAATAACTTCAAAGAGGTCTCCACTGTCACAAGCGAATGTTTGCCTACATCAGGCCTGCCCCTGTCCTTCGTCTCCCAGACAGGCAGAGACCAATCCCAGAGAGAGAGGAGCTGCCCCCATTCTTCTTAAGAGTGACCATAGAGTACTGGCTGCTCATTTCGATTGCCTTACCTCTGAGGTGGGCATGGGAGCTGTTCATAGGAGAGAAAAGGTTCTGCCACCTTGTTTTTAGGCAGAGAGGGGCAATGTGGGATTGTATGCATGCAGTAGGGCACACAGAGAAAGCTGCAAACAACAGTAGGATTACCCCAGGCAACTTGTACCACCATTAGTTAGGGAGTTGCCAAGAGATTCCCACATACCCTGGCTCGTGCATGGAATAGATGAGTTATCACCCAGTACTTTTCTCAGAATAATTTGGGAACCTGCAGCAGTACAGACTAGGACTGTACCACTTGTTTGTCACCGGAAAAGGGTCTTGGATACTGGCTCTGCTCTCCCTCTTGTACCCATGACAAAGAAGTGGACTCCAAGGATCTTAAGGCTGAATTCCTGTGCATGCCGCAGGGACACAACAAGCTACAAGAGGCCTTTTGACTTTAGCTGCAACAATGGCAGCGCGAGCCACTAAATCATATTTATAAGACCACAAAAAGCCACTTAGCATGGCTTTGAATGGCCTCATAAATTTGGAGTAAGGCAAGGAAGCGCAAATCGCTGTGTTGCCTTACTCTGAGTTAGGGAGGCCTTTCATGGGTGTTGTGGTGGGTGTTCCCATGCAATACAATGATTTTGACTCATCCCTAGATTAACAAGTCCTTGAAAACCCCGGGATGCACCTAAACCTTACATCTCCCCAGGGGAAGCGCAACAAGGAAAAACAACACTATTTATCCTAATTTTTTCCTCTTTCTGCAGCACACAGAGAAGGAGAAAAAAGCTTTGCACAATTGTTTTTGTGCGGGAAAGTGTCACTTCCTGCACCAAAACAATCCTGCTTGCACCATGGTGCAAGGTTGCCTGCACTGGTGGCTGGCTGCTGAAATTGCGCCGGTGCAGGGGGAAAGGACACAAATGCCTCCTATGCCATAGATTTGTCACATTCCTGCCCTTTCCCTTTGACGCAGTGCAGCACAGCAAGGTGGCTTGTTGTGCTGCCCTGTACCAGAATCTCGTAAATTTTGGACTGATTTTGAAAGTGAAACTTTTGAATGGATCAAGCCTCCTTTGTGAATCCGATTAGTGCTCTGCTCCAATCTGCCTTAACATGTGCCTAGATACTCAAGCACAGCCAGATGCCTGTAGTTGGTGGTTTCTGTTTTCGGCAGTATTTTTATATTTAAGCTTTCAAAAAATATAATATTGATCTCTCTTTTTGGATTTTTATTGTTTTGATGTCATTTTACTTATGAAAATTTGCTGCTTTTATAAATTGGATTGGAATTTTTGTTGAGTTGTGTTTTGACTTTATTACTGCTTTGGTGCTGCATAAATACTTCACACATTGCTCTCGGTTAAGTCTGTCTGCTCTGTGCCATAGCTTCTGTGGTTTGAGCTCAGGTTAATTTAGTACCTCTAAAAGTTCACTCTGACAAGGGCTGTATTTAATTATTGAGGTGAATATTCACCCCTCAACTAATACTCCTAGTTTCTTACTGTAAGAATATTTATATAGTGATTTCTACCTCTGATATGGCATTGAATCACTTTGTATAAGGGCAGAAGGCTCAGTGTCAGTGTGTTTAGTTTTGCTTAAGGGTCACCATTTGTCATGCTGTTTTCATACAGTGTTATGCTTTTTGTAATATGAAGCTCTTCCATATTTATTTAGCAATTTCTTAGATATGGAGGTTAAAGTTGTGTGTTTTGAGTTATTTGGAATGCTTCACACCACTAGGAACTTTGACAAAAGTTAACCAGCCAATTTCACTTCTGGATGACCTGATTTGTCTACTAAAGAAGCGACCATTTAAAATCTGTAGTTGCTATACAGGTGGAAAGTGATCTTTCTGTTGTATAGATTAAAAATCCTACCATTTAAATATTTTTTTAAAGAATGAAGTACTAATCATCTATTCTTTTTCATTACAATAGTTTTCAAAGTTGATACTATTTCGTATTTACATCAGAGATTTCTCAAAGCAGAGGCATTAAAAATGTAATGAAGAAAGCCATATTTTGCATCTATTAAATCCATAATAACTATTACATTTCGAATGTTGTTTTCCACAAGAACCCTGCATTCTGCAGACTGCAGTTTCTGAAGTATAGCTGATGTACAAAATAACAAAGGATGTACAGAACTGTGTACAGAGCTTTGTATTATTGTGAGACGTTCTTCTATACATTCAACTTTATTGTGATCTTGCATGTCTGAGTACCTATCATATACATTACTATGGGCCCCATTACATCATTGGCGGTCCTAGGCCTGCCAATGCCGTGGTGGCGATCAGACTGCTGCACTCCAGGCAGTCAGACTGTCATATTACGATGCTGGCAGTTCAACTGCCAGGGGACCGCTGTGCCCACCAGGAGCATGGTTCCCGACGGGCTGACGGTAGTCGCAGTCATGGTCAGCCACGGTGGAGTCCATCCCCACTGCGTTGATCATGAGTCCAGTATCCTTCAGCCTTTTCATGGCGGGAACCCCGCAATGAAAAGGTTGGTGGAAACACAGTGCAGGGGGCCACAGGGAAGCCCCAGCACTTCCCATGCCTGTGATATGGGAAGTGCAGGGGCCCTCTGCCCAGCACCCTCTTTGCAGACAGCGAGCATTCAGAGGGTGCTGGTGTGCTATGGTATTGGCCTCGGCTCCCTTAAGGGAGCTGAGAACAATAACGTACCACTGTTCCCACGGGGCTGACCACCAGGAACCGCATAATATGATGTTACCGCCAGACAGCCCAGTGGAAACACAGTAATACGATGGAGGAATGAGGCACCTGGGTTGAGGACTGCCTCATCCCTGCAAGTTTGGCGGTTGGCTTGTCCAACCGCCACACTTGTAATAAACCCCATAGTCTCAAACGCTATACTGGTAATGACCTAGGGCCAGATGTAGGAAAGGAATTGCAACTCGCAAACGGCAAAAACTGCCGTTTGCGAGTTGCAAATCACATTTTCCTATGCAGAAATGCATTCTGCGAGTCGGACCGACTCGCAAAATGCATTTCAGAATCGCAAATAGGAAGGGGTGTTCCCTTCCTATTTGCGATTCCTAGTGGTATGCAATACCATTTGCGACCGCATATGCGGTCGCAAATGGTGTTGCAGTTACCATCCACTTCAAGTGGATGGTAACCCACTCGCAAATTGGAAGGGGTCCCCATGGGACCCCTTCCAGTTTGTGACTGGACCCAAAAACATTTTTTCAGGGCAGGGAGTGGTCCAAGGGACCACTCCCTGCCCTGAAAAAATACCGAAACTAAAGGTTTCGTTTTTTTTTTTAAGTGCAGCTCGTTTTCCTTTAAGGAAAACGGGCTACACTTAAAAAAAAAAAACTGCTTTATTTAAAGCAGTCACGAACACGGAGGTCTTCTGACTACAGCAGGCCTCCATGTTTGCGAGTGCCCATAGTCGGTATGGGGCCGCAATTTGCGACCCACCTCATGAATATTCATGAGGTGGGTCATTGCGACCCCATACCGACTTGCAGACGGTGTCTGAGACACCGTTCTGCATAACATTTTGCGACTTGCAAACAGCGAGTCACAATGACTCGCTATTTGCAAGTCGCAAAATGTTATTTTGCTACATCTGGCCCCTAGTGCTTTACATGTATTCAATCGCCTTGATACTAAACAAACAATAAAACAAACGTTCCTATATGTACTCCAAAATGGTATTTCATCTATGAAACCTTCTTTTAGAAATATTGGTGTGCTGTTTATACACACTCTCTGTCCTAGGACTCCAACAGTACAATTAAGACAAGCTATCTGTCGACTAACAAATAGTTCCTTGGATGCACTGTATTACTGACTGAATCCAGCAATTGATTTGTAATGGAAATCATAAAATATAGTCTTAAATGTTCATAATTAACTCATCCTTTAATTCTAATCTATAGTGTTAATTTTCACATAAATTCCCATTTTAAGTTTTCATGATTCTACAAATATAATTCAACAAATCAACCCGTAGTCCGCAGTGCATTTCAGACATTATGGGGGTCATCTGACCCTGGCGGCTGGTGGCCGCCAGGGCCACCGACCACGGGAGCACCGCCAACAGGCTGGCGGTGCTCCCACGAGCATTCTGACCGCGGCGGTTCAGCCGCGGTCAGAAGCGGAAAGTCGGCGGTCTCCCGCCGACTTCCCGCTGCTCGGGGGAATCCTCCATTGCTGCGGAGCGTGCTCCGCAGCCATGGGGATTCTGACACCCCCTACCGCCATCCTGTTCCTGGCGGGTCTCCCGCCAGGAACAGGATGGCGGTAGGGGGTGACGCGGGGCCCCTGGGGGCCCCTGCAGTGCCCATGCCAATGGCATGGGCACTGCAGGGGCCCCCTAAGAGGGCCCCACTGTGTATTTCAGTGTCTGCAATGCAGACACTGAAATACGCGACGGGTGCAAACTGCACCCGTCGCACCCCTGCAACTACGCCGGCTCAATTCTGAGCCGGCGTCCTCGTTGCAGGGGCATTTCCTCTTGGTCGGCGGGCGCTCTTTTGGAGAGCGCCCACCGGCCCAGAGGAAATGTCTGAATGGCCGCCGCGGTCTTATGACCGCGGTGCGGTCATTTGGCGGCTCCCTCCAGGCGGGCGGCGCCCGCCGCCCGCCGGGCTCAGAATGAGCCCCTATGTCCTTTGTCAGGAGGTATTGATCTTACTTGGATTGCATTGTATTCTAAGCTGAAAGATATTGGTTTTCAGTTGCACAACCACATCAGGTTTTGACTCAATCAAACTGGTGCCAAGGTGATTACAACTGTCATGGTGGCTGACATCTGTTTGACTTCGAAGCTTGCAAACTTCTCATGATATTTATAGCTCTGATCTTAAGTCAGCCTTTGTCTTATAATTAAAAAGTTTTTGATCGTACCTCGTATTCCAGCCTTAAAAGTATCCATCAGGATACTTGGTTCAGCCAAACCATCAATGAATGTTAAAAACTCTTGGATCCAGGAAGACAATATTTAGTGCATAAATGAAGAACAATGAGCTGTAAGAGCACCATTTACAGCAATATGTTACAGTGAGAAAAACAAATATTGATAATCATTATATAAGACAGTTTGCCAGACAATACAATGTATACAAATCCCAGAGCTAGTATAGTGAGATTATAGGTGAAACACTGGCATTTAAATTGCAACAAAATACAGTTTGATATAGTGGTGAGGCAATGATGAATTGCAAAGGGATTCTTTTCCACGATAGTCAAGAGATCTTTCAGGTTTTTTTTAAGCTTTACCTTTCATTCTATTAAGATAGCACTACAGCTCAAATCACAATTACTACATACCTGGAGAGTGTAAAAACTTAAAGCTATAACCAACAATGACAGAGGCATCGTAGAGGCGCCAATCTCCTGTCAACAGAATAAAGAAGCTATATACTCTCATGCAGCTGGTAAGGCGGTAGGTCCTGATGGTCTTTCCTTAGAATAGAATTGTATAAGCAGTTTAGGAGTTTTTTTACTCCTATTGCAGCTACAATTCTGTACTTTGTAGAGCAGTTTAATAAGATAAGCTTGTTCCACACACACAGACAACTACTAATAAAATGGTTTTATAAAAAGTACGTTACCGAGCATCCCAGGTACATACAGACCTATTTTCACTGGCAGATAGTGATGCCAAGATTTACTCACAGGTCCTGGCTTGTTGGCTGAGCTTGGTCATTGCCAGGTTAGCATCTACATGAAAACTGAATGTGTTCTAGATATATGAAGTACTGATCATACTGATATGGCTAATGCTCTAATTGGTTTGGCTGATGGTTGCGGCTCACCCCTGGGAAAGATCATGCTTGATGCTCAAAAGTCCTGTGATAGAGCAACTTGACTATACCTCTGGAAGACAATTGAAAGGATCGAGTTTGGTCTGTTGTTTATTAATGCAATCCATGCCCTCTATAAACAGCCACAAGTAAAACTGCAGATTCTGGCCCTTGAAACAAAGCACATTGAAATTTCAAGAGGGACACAGGGTGTGCACTTTTTAGCCTCTCCTTTTTGCAATATATACAGATTCATTTATTCAGAAGTTTTTGGCCAATGACAGGATAAAACTGCTATACTTAAATGGCTATACTACAAAATTGTTAGCTTACATGGATGACATTACGATAATTACCACGACAACCAATATATCAATTACAGAAATGGAGGATGAGGTAGGCAGTTTTGGGTTAGTCTCTGGCTATCTTTGAAATAGCAGTAGAACTCCAATATTAACAAATAAATACTCTAAAATACAGGAATAGAGAAAGACTGAGTTGGTAATGTATTTAGGGGTCAATTTGATGGCTGATGTTGACAAGTTAGTATCTGCCAATTATGACCCCCTATTAATTGAAATTGAGAATAGGCTAAACGCCTAAACAGTTTACATATGACTTTAATAGGTTGCTGTAACATTATAAAAATATAAATTCTGCCCTTGTTTCCGTATCTTTTTAGGCCTATCTCTCTTGAGGTAGACACAGCCTGGTTCAGGAAAGTGGATTTGTTGTGCAATACGTTTTTGTGGGGCTATAAGTCACCCTGAAGGGCCTTGAAATTTATTAGGCTAGGAAATCTGACCTTACCCTTGGTTAATCTTAACGTTCAACACTACAAAACAATCGGAATTTATATTACACTTAGGCCAAACTGTGGGCTTGGGAGATAATTCTGATTGCCCATGTTGCAGCGCAGTAGACACTGATTTGGTACATATGCTTGTGAGTTGTAATGCTCTTTGCACTTACTGAAGGGAAATATTTGTCTTTATAGGCAACCTACTCAGTGTACAGATTACTCCTAATCTGCAATTTGTCATGCTGGGGCAAGACAATGATATAGTTACCACTTATGATTCCTGTTTATCATTATTTGTTTGCTTTAGTATTGCTTGAATGTGCATAGCCGCAGCACAGCGGAAACTGAATATACTGGTTTTCAAGCAGTGGTAGGCACCTTGCTTTCATCTTGAGAATACAGTTTACCAATGAAAGAGGAAAAATGCAAAAATAAGAGTTTCTCAAAAATGGGGGCCCCTTGAATTATGGCTACATCAGCCCAAATGTTAGAAAGATGGAATCAAGCTGTAAATTATGTTCTGATATCAACTAATATTGAATATACTATGAATTAAACCTGAAGCACCCAGGTCGGAGTCAATGGGTGACGCTTTCCCTCGTCACCGAGGGTGAGGGCCTTGAGGCACCTTTGCTGAGCTCAGGAGGTCACGCCCATAGGAGCTGTGACTTCTTCAGCCCAGCAAAGTTCAGCTCAGGCAGCCAGGAGCCTGCGCATATCGCGCATGTCTAGCTCCGGGTTGCCTGATCTGAAAATGAGGAATATCTGTCAGGCTGACCTTTGCTCAGCCTGACAGACACTCTTCTTGAGGGGCAAAAGGTGGAGGTGTGTGGCCCCTCAGCCCCAATGGAAGGGCTACGGCTGCTCTCTATTATCATGCATCTATCCATGCCTTTTTTCAACTTCCTCAGGCTAGGAGTCTTGTCACATCCCTAATGTTGTGCAGTGTCCCTTTTTGTGACCATGTACCCTATGTGCACAAGGAGCTTCTGGCACCACGTGGCATCAGTGGATTCCCAGACCCCTAGTAGACCTAACTTAGGTTGCAGATCTATCAAGACCCCAGTTGCCTCTTCTAAAGAGTCCATCACTTCCCTCCAGAAAGTCCGCACCCTAAGGCATAACAACAGTGTGGGTAGGAAAGAGCCGTCCATCTCTCATCTACGAAGTTACGTTGCGTCATCCACTTTGCCCCGTGTGTGTAGCAGCGACTTCATGTAATATGTTTGGTACAAGACTTTTAGTTGAATCAATCTATAGGATGGCCTTGATAACTGTGTCTTCATGAAATCTCAGTGACATCTGCCAGTCATCCTCTTCTGTCTCTCCCATATCCTCTAACAAGCGCTCCTTCAACCTCACAGACCCCCTGTGTGTTCCTCATTAAAGTCCCGTAAGTCAGTGAGATAGCTTTCCCTGTGACTCCTCGGGCCAATAATCTCAGTTCTAGTGGTGTGTCTTCCTGAATCTCCTCCTCAGTAGGAATACATTCCTGGAGTGCATGCCTCAACCTGGCTGTTCTTGAGCCATTGGGATCTAAAGATGTGGTATTCTCTTTGCAGATGTTCAATGTGGACAATCCCAATAGCATTCCACACATCGGGCAGTGTGGAGAAGCCAATCGTATCCCAGCCACTGAAGCCCTGAAGAGCTCCGATGGATCCCAGTATTCGTCCTTCCTAGAGCGGTGTTCAGAAGCTCAGTTTTCTGTCCCGCTTCACGTCCCCAAGCAGTTAATGCCACACCGCAACCACCATCTGGCTACTGTTCCACCATAGAGTACATGCAAGTAACTTTTATCGCCCATTCCTCATCTACCCATCTGGAAGGCTGGATCATCCCACTCTGCAACCGTGCAGCCATTGACAATGCTAACCTGTGAGGACTTTTAATAGTTTTAATATTTGGTAGCACTATGGCCCCCTCATATTTGGAGGGCTACAGTATTGCCATTGCGATGCAGGGTTGACCCCCCGCCCACAGAACTGTTCTCAACAGTGCATCGATTTTTTTACAAAGAAGGCATCAGGGATTTTATATGTGCGATTTTGCAGCACAAATAACAGTCTGGGGAGTGCAATCATCTTAAACATTGCTGCTTTGCCCAACAACAAAGCAAGGCAATATATGCCAGTGCTTAACATACCATCCTAAGGCTCCAATCAGTGGTTGCAGATTTGCCCCATAGTGAGAAGTTGCATCTCTGGTGATCCAAATATCCAGATATTTGAACCGGTGGGGCTCAATCCACTGGGGCAATGGTAGGTCACCCAGCGGTTTCCAGTCTGCCATCGGAAAGAGCGAAGACTTCTCCCAGTTGATCACAAGACCCGAGTATCTAATGTATATGTGGAAAACATCTCATAGTCTGGTGAGGATTTAGTTCGGGTTAGTGAGGCACAGCAGAATGTCATCAGCGTACAGCAAAATTCTCTTCTCCAAACCTGCACCTCCTGGCCAACCTCAGACCTGTGCATCCACACGTACCCATGCATCCATTGCCTCTACTGCGATGCGAATAGCAGGGGTGATACCGGGCAGCCAAGTTGTGTTCCCCTCTCAATTTCAAATTCCCAGGAAATACATCCATTGACCTGCACTCTCAGCCTTGGTCCGGAATAAAGCAGTTTCACCCACTTTAGGTAACGGGCCCAAAACCCATCTTAGACAGTATTGCAAAAAGGAAAGGCCACTTTTGACCATATGAAAAGCCTTGTTCGCATCCAACAAGGCTATGACCCATGGTGTCGGTGTATAACCTGTCTGTACTAGGGTATTGTGGAGTTTCCCCAGGTTTAATCTGGTCGACCTTTAAAGCATGAAAACTGGTTTGGTCATGGGAACCAGATCTATAACTACTGCATGCAGTCTATTAGTTAGCACCTTTGGCAGTATTTTCGCATCAGTATTGAGTAAGGAGATTGGTCTGTAGGATTCACACTTGTCTTGAGGTTTCCTTGGTTTGGGGAGGAGAACAATATTTGCTGTCTGAGCATCCACAGGCAAGTCCATTATGCAGCATGCCTTCTCATACATTGCATGCAGTCGGGCTGCTGCTTGGCTGGTTTTCTTTACAGAAAAAGTCTATTGGAAGCCTGTTTGGGCCTGGACCTGCCCTTTGTGCAATTGCATTATCACTAGTTTAATCTCCCTTACTATGAGGTCTGCTTCCAAATCCTCTCACTGGATCTGATTTAACCATTTGGTGGGACATTCCCACACAAATTCCAGCACCTCCTCTGGGGGAACTGTCAGTTTATTTATTTTTTAAATCAGTCATGTAGGTCATGCAGGTCTCCGCTATGTTGCTACTCCAACTGACTCGGATGCCAGTGTCTAGTATAAGCTCCATTGATTCCCTCTCCCTACTCTGAAGCTATGCCAGTAGTTTCCTGGCCTTATCCCCGGCTTCATAAAGCCCTTTCTGTTTGGCTAGGTAGGAGGTTTTAACTTCATTGAGACGTAGATTCTGCTTACATTGAGGTGTCAAGGAGGCAGAGTACTTGGAAGACTGTTGAATGTCTTGTTCTAGGACCAGTAACGTCTTGTGCTTTTCCCTGCTCTCCCCTATTCCCCCAAAAATGAAGGTCCCCTTGATTGTGGCTTTTTAAGCATCCCAGAGCATGAGGACACTACCCACAGACACCATGTTCTCTTTAAAATAGTGGCCTCGTCGCTTCACCGCAGTTTTGTTCCCAAGAAGCCAGGCTGCCATCCTTCACTTCCCACGCCCTCGCGGTGCAGCTGTTTCTAAGGTAACAAGCAGAGGCAAGTGATCTGATATACCTCATGCTATATATGATGCATCTGTAAACCTGTGGAGTGTGATTGGTGGGGTGAGAACGTAGTCCAGTCTAGACATCATGTCATGGGTGTGGGTGTAAAAAGGGTAACCTTGCTGCTTACCAGGTAGAGAGCACCAAATATGTTCCAGAACTAGGGCTTGCACCAACCCCTGTAGTTTACCCTGTGTCTGTTTCCCTTGGGGTCTACTGCTTATTGTTAGAAATGGGGTTTCTGGTTGGCTACAGTATGCACCTCAGCCAGGCAGAACTTACCCACTCTAGTCAGGGCAAGGGAGTTACACGTCCAAGATAACCCCTGCTCACACCCTTGGTAGCTTGGCACGAGCAGTCAGGCTTAACCCAGAGGCAATGTGTAAAGCATTTGCACAACACACACAACACACGTGACACAATATCCCCACCACAAAGGAAACACAACACCAGATTATATGGAAATATACTGTATTGTACACAAGGCAATTATCAGACCAAACATCACATATCAGTACTATGCTGCTACCTTAGCAGTTGTCAGAACGTTACACATTAGTTACTCTGCAACCTAGCAGTAGTCACACAGTCGCATAGTCAGGAAAACACGTTAATACATCACAGCACTTGTCATAAGAATATCATGAAATGCCCATAGTAGGAATATTAGAAAACATATGGCAAGTTAGAAAAACATATTAGCAAGCATGTCCATAAAAGGAACATTTGCATACACATATGAAAAAACATCAAACGCAGGTAGGTAATATATGAATCAAACAAAAGTCTGTAGAAAGAACTTTGGATTGCGACTATATTGGTCCTTTAAACAGTACCTGGTTGGATGAAGGCACCTCCAGTGCCTAGAAGGCGAACAATGGGGCCCCCGGCGCTCCTATGCGCAAAACGGGAGCCTCCCTTATACTCTGGGGTCAGAGGAGGGCGACATGCACCTCCTCTCTTTTATAGACAGGCCCCTCCAGGGACCGTGATTACTGGGGGCCCCCAGGGCCTCAAACGGCCCTCACGAGGGGGGCCAAAGCCAGCAAAAACAACTTAGGGCAGGAGGGGGGCACCACGCACCCCCTCCGGTTTAATGACAGGCCCCTCCCGAGACCCGCGATCTCTGGGGGCCCCCCCGGGCCTCCACTGGCCCTTCCACCAAGGGGGGGGCCCACAATAATGCCCGTTTTACCTAACAGCAGAAAAGGAGCGTCCTGCTCCTAACGCAGAGGCCAGGGGGAAGGGGGCACTCCTTGCACCTTCCCCTGGTCCTGCTGTGAAGCCACAAGAAGATCGGACCCCTCCTGGGGCCCGAGCAGACACTCGCCTGCACCCGATGCGGTGCGCGAGTGTTCTTCCAGCTTCCCGGGCCGCTGCGGTGATATTATTTAAAGGGGCACAATGTAGCAAGGAGCCTACGAGCTCCCAAGGCTCCATAAGCGCGCTGCAATCAGTGCTATGGCAGCCGCAACCACGGAGAAGCACCCCTCATGAAGAAATGGATGCAGGGGTCAGGGGCCACAGCACCCTGCCCCTGGGGAGCAGAATCTTAAGACAAGGTCCTCAGGTGGAGGGCCCAGCTACAGGCCAGCACAAGGGAAAGGCAGCAAGTGGCAAGTCCTTCACAGTGACCAGGCAGGTCACAGGTCAGCACAGCAGCAGCAGTCCATGGCGGTTCCTGGTGAGTCCTTTCAGCCTTTGGTGTCCAGTTCCAAGATGATTCCAAGAGTCTCCAAATTGTGGGGAAAATTCCCCTCTACTTATAGTCAGTTCTTACAGTGTTTTACAATGGTAGGGAGAGGAGGTTCCAGCCAGTTACAACATGTTCTGGGAGTGCCCCACCTCTCCTTTCAGCACAGGATCCAAACATCAGTAGGGGGTTAACGACCCTATTGTGTGAGGCCAGGGCACAGTGTTTACAAATGCAGGTGTGCCCGCCTCTCCCTTCTCTCAGCCCAGGAAGCCTATTCAGTATGCAGATGCACCTCTGTGACGCCTCCACCCTCCCTGTGTACAGGCTGTCTGAAAAGTATGCACAAAGCCCCAACTGTCACTCTGCCCAGACGTGGATTGGAGTCAAGCTGCAAAACACCAGAGTCATAAGTACAGATAAATGTGCACTTTCTAGAAGTGGCATTTCTGTGATAGTAATAAAAAATACACCCACACCAGTAAGCAGTATTTATTATCACCATCACAACCATACCAAACACGCCTACGCTACCCCTCATAAATCAGACAATACCCCTACACACAAGGCAGGGCATTTCTAATGCAATCCTATGAGAAGGCAGCACTCACAGCAGTGAGACACCAAGTTAGGCTGTTTGTGACTACTAGGACAGGTCATGCAATATGGCACATGTCCTGCCTTTCTACATACATGGCACCCTGCCCATAGGGCTAGCTAGGGCGTACCTTAGGGGTGACTTACATGTATTAATAGGGGAGTTCTGGGCCTGGCAAGTAAGTTTAGATGCCAGGTCCCTGTGGCAGAAAACTGAGCACACAGGCCCTGCGCTAGCAGGCCTGAGACAGGTTTAAAAGTCTACTTCGGTGGGTGGCGCAAGCAGCGCTGCAGGCCCACTAGTAGTATTTAATTTACAGGCCCTGGGTATAGAGATACAACTGTACAAGGGACTTATAGGTAAATTAAATATGCCAATTAGGTATAAGCCAATCATACCAACTTTAGATGGGGGAGCACCTGCACTTTAGCACTGGTCAGCAGTGATAAAGTGCTCAGAGTCCTAGAGCCAACAGCGAGAGGTCAGAAAAACCAGGAGGAAGGAGGCAAAAAGACTGGGGATGACCCTGCGTAAGGCAAAAAGTCCAACACTTATTATATCCAATTCTGTGTCCCTCACCAAACTGAAGTCACCTCCCAACACAGTCATAGCCTGGGGCATGATAGTTAGCAGTTAACCTAAGTGTTGCAGTGCCTTTGCTTGCAGCCCCACAGGGGCATATACATTCACCAGGATTATGGTTTCACCCTCCCAGTCACCCTGTATTTCAGTATAGCACCCCACTTTATTGGGCCATACTTGGGTAATATGGAAGGATCATCACTCCCCTAAAGCCTGATGTATAGTGTGCCTGAACACCACAGCATATTTGCCCCTCCCGAAGCTGCGGTGCTGGGTATCTACCATATGTGTCTCCTGAAGGAACACTATGTCCACCTTTTATCTGGTGAGCGCCTTGGACACTAAACCTCTCTTAATCTTATTCCCCAGTCCATTGACATTCCACATCAGCAGGGTCAAATTGCGCCATTGAGTCATAGTGGCTGTATGTGGATATGTTCCACCACCCAAGTCTTGGATATCAGTGTGTTCCTTAGTGGTCTAATAGGCATATATTGGACGTGATGTCTTTCATATACTATCCTCCACCCTACCTTACCGTTCTGTGGTCTTCGATTTAGCTACCCCCCAATTCACTGTATGCACATTCACAGAACAAATACAACAATAAACTTTTGCATGTCTCATGCAGGGGAATACCTGTACCAGACTCCATTACCAACTGTATAGAATTTCTTGGAGGCTCTTCTGAGTGCTTATTATCCGTGCTGTGCTTCCATTGAGGTCACCAAAGCATGGGAGATGTGGCACTACCCCCAGGCGTGCTTCAGATGTGCCCAGTAGACAGAGATCAGGGGAACTATGCATCTTGCAAATGATAATAATGCGCAGTCAGTTTCCTCCACTGTCATCTGGGTGACCACCAGGAGCTGTTCCTCCTCCCTGTCCTGCTCCACCTCCGTACTGTCTGAACCGCTACTGTCAGTTTTGGGTATTAAGTACCGCCATGTGTTGTTGCTAACGATATTGTTGCATCGTCGGACCTTCAGTGATGTTTTTTTCCTGTTCTTCCCGCATCTGTTCCTCGGGTGGTGGTGCTCTGTTGATTTGCCTTTTCCTTATCCTCAGCCAGGCCCCTTGTTAGGCTTATTTGTCTTCAGGGCAAAACCTTGGTTCCGGCTAAAGCCACTGGTATCGGTATGCAAGCCTCATCCATGTCTCCTGTGCTGACAGAAAGAAATGTACCTTTTCCTTAAAGATGATCCTCAATTTCGTGGGTAAGATGAATGCATATTTCAGTTCAGTTTGACTGGACAAAAGTTCCCTGTTGCTTCTGGGCCATGTTAGCATAGTCATGATATATGTTGACGTTGCTTCCCTCTACATGCCACATGCCACGGGTACGGACAGCTGCAGGATATTGTCCCGATCTCCTAACCTCATGAGTCTGACAATAATTGGTCTTGATGGTGCTCCAGGTGGCGGTGGCTGCCATGGAATTCTGTGGGCCCTCCCCAACAAAAAGAAACAGGAAGGGTGCCCTTGCAGGCCTGTGTCAGCAAGCCATTCTTTCATATACAGTTCAACATGAGGGCCTTTTGCTTTTTATGGGACCGTTACTACTCACACATTATGGTGTTGTGACCTCTTCTCAGTATCTTCCAGTCGGTCTGTCAAGATTTTCACCTCCTTGGCTATAAAAGTGCATTTCTGCATCAGGTCTTTCACTTGCAGGTGGACATCGTGAAGCTGCATTTCTGCATCAGGTTTTTCACTTGCAGGTGGACATCATGGAGCTGCATTTCGGTGTCATGCATTCTTGCTGCCAACTTGTGGTGTTCATCCCTGAGGATCCACACCTCAGACACCACCACGGTAATTTGTGCTTCTAGCGGTACCCTAGTGTCTTTAATGGCCGCCAATATAATCTTCGAGCAGAGAGGTCACCTCCTCACTTGCTGGCATTATGGACCCTGGGATTTCTGTGTCCAGCTATGCCCATGGTTTACGCTTGGTGATGTGGGTTTTCCCCATAATTCTACTGTGCCAGGGCACTGTTACTTCTGTCCATACTCTTAGGGACTGTTCACCTCTTTTGGTGGTCCGCTGAGTCTCTGTGCTGGGGATCAGATCCCTACTATCACTGCCAATGGTGCTATCCTTGCACCGCTAGCAGTCTGTGCCCAGTGCTCAGCCTTCTGAGTGGCCTCCGCTGCAGTCACCTTCCCCTGTCTTTGCCCACGGCCTCTGGAGATACTAGTACCTCTAGATCAGGCCACTGAGTCTATGGTGTGATCCTCTTACTGTCAGACATCCACACAAAAAGTCTCCATTGTCTCCGCTGTACCTCAACTCCGATTTGGGTGGGGAGTCCATTGCCATCTGTTCCATCTATAATATCCCACCTTCTGGGCCTTACTCCTGGTGTACTTTTGTTCTGCTAATTTCCAAGCTTGAGAAGTGGGTGGGGGAGGGTAGGCAGACGCAGCCACCCCACATGCTGTATATCTGGGTCTAATAGTCACATGTCCCGGTCCTATGTTGTTGTTCTGAATCTGCACCCCACAGTACCTCAATGGCTCCCGTTCAGAGACCAGTGCACCAAGGATTGGTATCACGGAGTTTGGCAGTCATCATTGGATGCTCGCCCATCGGTCAAGCATGCTTCCTATGCCCCCCGATGGACTCTTTCAGTGTCACTCGCACTCTCCCCCATAAGTGCTGCAGACACTTCACTGACTCCAGCCTCCCAGCGCCGAGCTCACAGCGTCACCTTGCACTTAGGGCTTACTGGATGCCATCTTGTGTAAGGTGCAGTGCTCATCCAGGTCTAACGAGTGTACTATGGTCCACGCACCCCGACCTCATCACTCACTACCTCCGCTATGTCTTCAGCAGATTCTGCCAGATCTGTGCTGACAGGATCTCTGGTTTTGGGACCCTTGCTGGACGGAGCTCCAGGTCATGCATATTACTGCATTGCTGGACAAGCCACACACCCTCAATTTTCAATGTTGATAAACATAGATTAATTGATTCACATGTAAGTCTTTACTTAAGTCAGCTGGGCTGCACACCGAAAAACTACTTACAAGTAGCTGGAGAGCTAGCAGTAGTCCATGATTATGGATTGGAGAAGCCGGCCCTAGATGGTTCTTGCTTGAGTGCAAGCCATACAAAGGGCCTGATTTAGATTTGACGGAGGGGGTTACTCTATCACAAACATAACGGATATCCCGTCCGCTGTATTACGATCCCATAATAGCCTATGGAGATTGTAATACGGCTGACTGGATATCCATCATCTTTGTGATGGAATAACCCGTCCACCAAACCTAAATTAGGCCCAAAGTCTCTATCAATTAACTTTCTACGGATTGAGAGATTGAGACTTCCTGCCAGAAGCAGATGATGGTGAAAGTGGTATGTTGGATGGTGTCAAATGAGAGCAGTGAGATGTCCAGAGCCTCATCCCGAAGTAAGCACTGGCAAAGCCAATAGGTCTGACTGTTCTTTTCACAAGAGGACGTTCTCTTTCATTAATTAATGACTCTCTGCATGTGCTTGTGTAGGCACAGGAATTGTGTATTTAAGAATTAGCCAATGATTTTGAAGAATGGCTAGATGATTAAGTGCATTGAAAGATGAGCGGGGGTTGTATGCGTGGATGGATGTGTGGATGGATAGTGCATGGATGGATTGATGAATGGTATACTGAGGTCATGGACAAATGGCTACATGAGTGAAACAGCACAAGGTGGAATGAGTAGGGAGGAAGTGCATTAACAGATAAAGGAATCAATACAATTATGGCTGAATAAGTAGTCTGAATTGCAGGTGCATAAATGGATGGATACATTAGACTTAATAGAAATGTTTATAAAGCCCTACGGCATGGCTTCTCATTGACTGAGTGAGCTTCAAAGATCATCTGTTCTTTGATCTCTCGAACGTTGCTTTAATCCAGCATTCTCAGTTTTACGTGCTTTTAACTGGGAGTACGTGTAAATCAATGCTTATAAATTGCAAGAATTGCCACCATGATGGGCCAAAGTCAGCATTATACTTGAAGCTGACATCATGCCACGGATGCTCACAGAAAGTCAAAAATTACCAACTGTGTGAAACTGCCAGTTTTAACCGGAAGTGGGTACCATCACACCATGAGTACCCACATCATGACAATAAAAAACACAAATATACTACAGGTGGCACTATTACAGCATCCATTATGCAGGTCCCTAATATTCTAAGGATTAGCATCATGCCACACACAATATTATGTCAGAAGTGGTTGCCATCATACGGCGTGTCCACAAACTGTCAATAATTACCAAGATTCTGGGAGGTGCAGCATTGGGCTAGAGGAGGGTAGTGCCACAGGGGATGTTCACGTTAAATCTACACCCTTATGTAAAGAAACATCAGGAAGCTGTCAAGAACTATGACAATAATGCCTGGCCCAGTGTAATGCTAGAAGTGGGTACCATGATGATGTCGGTGGCCAAGGTTTGCAAAGAATTACAACCATTAATCCAGCTCCTACATTATACTAAAGCTCGGCATCCTAGTGCCATGGAAGATAAGTTTATACAAAGAATTACCTCACTAATGTTAAGGCGGGCCCTATCATGTCAGAAAATAATAAGAAAGTCTGTGCTTTAAAATGTGGTTTGCATGTGACCACTGATGTTTCAGTGAAATCCTCAGTATCTGTTGCTTTGACATGGATCATTAGGTACATTGTGCCCTATGAATTTTTCTGCATGATGTGTTTTACTGTGGTAAATGAAGTGCGATGTGCTCTGTAAAATTTGAACCAGACAGTGTCATACTGTGGTTAATAACTTATTGTGTGCCCTGTGAAATTCTCAAAATGTAGTGCTTTGTTGTGGTTTTTGAAGTGCTGAGAATCTACTACCTTGCTGTGTTACATTGTTGAATGAGGTTCAATCTGCCCTTTCAATATTCAGTATGGGGAACCTTGCTGTGTTGAATGGCGTACAGCATGCCTTCTATGAGATTGACCATGCAGTCAGTTATGGAGAATAAGATACCATGAGCTCTAATCATGTGGTGTCATGCTCTGATAAATGAGGTACAATGCGTTCTGTGAAATCATCATCTTGCAGAGTTTTGCTGTGGTGAGTGCGGTAACGTGTGTAATAAAATGCTTGGAATGCTCTGCGATGCAGGCTTAATAAAGTACACTATAGCATGGAAGTCCTCGACACAATTGTGCCTTGAGGTGGTAAATGGGGTAGCTATTGCCCCATTCATTAGGTCCAGCATAGCAGCTCTGCTTTTCCAAAGTGTTGTTATCTATTTGGGCTTTTAACCACACCCACCTCACGCCAATCATTATTGCTCGTTTATGGGCTTGCCCTTCAAAAATCCTTTGTTATCACTGATAAATGTTTTAAGTTTCTCCCTCTTAGGGTGGTTTGGTTACCGCCTGGGACATCAACCCTGTTACATGGCTAATTGCACTGTTGCTGATACGTTTCACTGCAAGCAAACTTCTTTTTCCTTTTGTGTGTCTCCTTCATGTTGATGCTCATGGCAGCCATGGTGCTTTGAATCAGCTCGCTTACTTGAAACTGTTTTACCTTTCATTTTCAAATTACCTGGCAAGAAAAGTCCGGTTAGGAGTTTACAGCGCTAATAGCGCTAACTTGAGCAAATGGGGGACCCATTGCATTGCAAATGCTTGTTTTTGAGCTTGTGATTGATGCTTTGCATGAGCAAGTTAGGTTTACTGTTCCTGTGAAATCGTGAAAGCTGTTCATGCTCACAGTACGTCCTATAAATTCTTCACTGTGATATATGGCACAATTTATGCTGAGCTAACCAAAACCGGTTATTCACATCCAGAATAACCAGCTAGGACTTGGGGTTCCAGATGTTCAAGCTACTAGGATCCCGCTAGAGGGTCAAAGACAAGCATAAATCCAACAAGTGACAGAAAAGTTAGCTGGCTTGTGCACTGTAAAAGTATTGTAATTTAATGTTCTTTCAAGAGGTGCCCATTCATCTCTTTCATAAATTGGAGCAGCGTTAGATTGGTCCTGATGAATAGGGGGAAGTCGTTCCAGATGCTGGGTGCATAGATGGAAAGATCCTGCTGCTTTTTTTTTCTTTTTTACCCTTCTTATTCTGCAGTTTTATGGTGCCCTTGCTGTGGGTGTACTGAGAGCCACCAGAGAGGGTCAGCTTGTCTGCAAGATAAGCATGTGTGTTGATCATGATAGCTTTGTAACTCAAACAAATAGTTTTGAAGATATTGTGAGCCAGCAAGGGGACCCAGTGTATTTCCATCAGGATGGGGGTGATTTGATCATATATCACATGTAAAGCTGTGTCTATTGGAAGTAGAGCCTCAAATCTGCTTGGTACACGTATACAAACTCCTATGTGTCCATAAAGTGATATTACAATTAGAATGCAAATTGAGCATACCAGGGGTTTTGTTTGCTTTTCTCCAGGTAAATATTTCTCAGAAATTGGGCAGGCAGATAGCTTGCCAGAAATGCAAATATATACATATTTGACATATCTACTTCCAGCTCCTTCCCTCTAAAGCCTCATTGAATGGGCACTGCAGAATGCCAATGCTAAATTGAGGCTTAAGAGGAGAGATGAGCTATGACGCTTAATGGGCTGAGCTGGAAGGGGCAGGTCTCAAGCTGTGGGACAGACGAAAGCTCTACCCAGCTAATATGGAGCCCTTTATTTCAGTTTTTGGATTTATCATACTCTGGATGGTTTAAGATGTTTGCCAAAAAAGCATGCTCAAAGGAAGGGAAATGCATCACAGTGCTTAAAAACCTGGAGTGGAAAACCTGATAATGTAGTAGTATTTATGAGGCCGCTGGACTGCTTTAAACGTTACTGTGTCTTGCTTGACCTTCTCTAAAGAGAGAATCTGCCTAGCGACAAAGAGAAAAAAAGAAACGTCTTTGTCTGTTGCTGGAGGTGATTTTTTCCATCTCTATTTGGACTTTTGCTCCCGAGTTTTCCTCTGAGGGTGGTTGTGGCTTCCTCCCTCTAACTCACAGGACTGACAGGGTCCAGTGCCTACTTGTGATGATGGCTGCTTGTTCTGAGAAACTGCACTCTTCTTCCTGGAGAGTGCCACAACATGCTGAGAAAGAAGGGCAATGCTGCCTACACAGATGAGTAATAACTGATCAGTTATAACTGTAAATGTTTCCGGTCTGTCCTTGTGGAGTTACCTTCCCCTGGCATAAGGGTAGGAAATGGCCCGAGGGCAAATCAAGCTGCTGCATTGGTTCAGAAAATTCCCAGGGACAAACTTCAACTGGAGAAATTGTTGTGAAACTAACTGGAGTTGTTGGATGATCCTGCAAATGTAAATCGGGGGCAGAGAGACCTGGCCTAAAGATTTGAGTACTTTTTGTCAAGAAGCAGAATTGCAACAACATTTACAGCACAGTTAGAATTTAGAAAATGCTTATACGTAGAGGACCCACCATTAAAAGATGCGGCCTCATGGATTTAATCTTGGCATTTATTTCTACTTAGGGCATGCTGGTGGGTATTTAAGGGCCGCAGTGGGGCCACGTCTTCAATGTATCTGACCTTGTGTATCCCTTCTCAGCTGGAGCTTCCATGTTTTCTACAGTGAAGATCTTTTGCTTCCAGAAAAGTTTGTAAATCCTCAGGTAAAAAAAATCAGCAAGACAAACCCTGGTTAATGCGGTGGTGGTCAGAGAAGGTGTCAAGCCAGGTCATCCACACAAAAGTATGACCTTTTTTTTACTTATCATTCGTTAGTTAACATCGAATTCCTTTTCCAATGCTTTCTTAGATGATGTTTTTATTTTGTTTACAACTTTGATCTCTTATCTGATTTTTGTTAATTCTATGATATTTTTCTTTCTCGTTTTAATTAAAGTAGTGTTAGGGTGCTTATGTAATGCAAGGAGGTGCTACACAATGCAAAAGTATCAGAAACAATAAATAGCACTGCTATGAGCTGAATGGTGATGCAACTTTACTTCACCTAGCACAAATCTCCTTGTTGAGTACGTAAAGTGGCTGTAACGGAGAGGCAGCAGCACAATCACTTGTAGTATTCTGATCAAATAATGGAATACAGTAAATTGTGTAATATTTCCACCCGAAATTGGTACCTGTGGAATGCTTTAAGGGGCTACTTAATCTTAGCAAGGGAAGTGAGGGGATTGAATGGTCTGGAAATCGATGGTTGTGGCTGCACATAAATAGAGAGTTTGCATTGTTAAGAAGAAGATGGGTCTGTCCAGTGATGACAGCCATCTTCAGATGTTGCACAACTCACCTGCAAGAGCTCTACAGAAATTTGTATCCACCAGAGTTAGAATAAGTATTGGTAAATGCATTAGGTTTCTCCTATGGGATTAAAAATAAGAGGTGTGGGAGCAGTGTATTAGTGCAGGAAGAATGGTGTGAGTGCTCTTTGTGCATTGTGAGTGGTGCATGAATGAAGGTTGGTAAGTGTGTAAGTGCAGGGTGAAAGTGCCAGAATACATGGTGTTGGATGTGGAATATAAATTAAGGAGAACTCCAGTCACTGATGACTATCAATCACGTCCCCGGCTTTCTCACCCCAAAAATCAATCCTGCCTCCATGATATGAAGTCGGAGTATGTCTAGTCAGGCACAGAGGAGATGGCTGTGCCTGCTGGACAGCCAGTTAGCAGAGTGCCCTAACCCTACATATTTCATCTGACACTGCAGTCAAAGCAAGGCGGTACATTGAAGCTGTTTCTCTGTACTAGGGACCTATTCTTTTAGGTTTTATGGGTAGAGCATGGCGAGGCACGTTTGATCACACTTGAAGGCTGACCCTGCAAGTGGTGAAACCCAAGGGACACCCCCATTAGAATGCTGGCATTGGCGGCACGTGTCCCTTCCACTGAAGTTCAAAAAGAATGTGCTACTGCTTTATTGGAATCCTCCAAACCTCACAGAGCAGAGAATAGGAAGCACAAAGACAGGAGAAGGAGGGGAAATGAACTCCTGTCTCAAACTCACAATAATACGAGGGGAGTGTCTGAGAAGCAGCGTGTTTTCTGCAGCTTAAACGCCACCTTGTGAGTGGAAGGAGGAGATTCCAGTTGCCACATTACCCCGCTGTCTGCAGTGCAGACACTGCTACAGCGATGTCAGCAGAGTGGCCTGAGGTGCATGTGTTATTTTTCTCCTGAAGAGTGGCCATACTGACCTGCAAGTGCAATGCCATGTTGGTGTGAGGCTGGGAGCTGGATTCACAGTGAGAAAAATGTCCGAAGAGAGGAGGCAAGGGGTGGAGCCTTCGAGGCGGGCGCAATGTGGTTGTGATGCTTACATAAATATTCACTAAAAGCTGATTATCACACACTATAATTTGTGTGCAGTATAGTTTTATCAGTAAAATATTATGCCAGTGCAAATTTAGTGACCATTTCAATAGAAAATGTGTTTTGTGAATGACAAAGCTCTACCACACAATGCTTGAGTTACATTAAAAAATTGTCCACCTCATGTCTGTTAAAGCTAGGTGGGTTGCGAATGTTTGTTGAACTAAAAAGTATTCTGTGGTTCTAAAAAGTTTGAGAAACAAGGATCTATGGGCATTGATAATATTACTGCTGCCTGTGGGCATTATTTACAGGTTAGAACAATCTGGAAAGTGCAGGTTGGCATCTTTTTATTCAGGCACTGTGGGAGCTGATATACTGACAACCCGTGCTTTACAGCAGCAGTGTGGAAACTAGCATCTCTGTATTGTATGTAGCTAGAGAGACAGCCCTCCTTCCTGAGGCCTTAAGCTGGTGACCTACAATCTGGCCACCAAACATGGCACCCCATGCACCAGCCTGGCAGCTTATCAGTAGTCTTCACACACTGATCACCAGCTTTGACTTCCTTGGCATAACCTCAGGAGCCATAGTTTTAATGGGTAACCAGAATCCTGGAAGAGCTGTCACTCGCCAGCACAACCAAAGCCTCGGCATAATGAGCTGTCTTTGCACCATGTGCGTCCCACTGGCACAAAGTTCAACTGTGGCACCGCGTGCAGCCCCAATGAATAATATCTATCTCCCTGGAAAATGTGCCACCCCGGAATAGAGAGCAACCCTCTTGAGCAGTGAGCACCCTCCTGGCACAATGGCCCTCCTATCGTGTTCGAACAGTGAATCCTAAGACATTGCAACCATAAGAACTCAGGCGTATTTGTTCAACCCCCAGATAACTTGTAAATTCGTATTATATTGATTGCAGCACTCTGGAGTATTTAAGTAGCCAGATTTGACAAATGGGAACATTTGAGAAACATTTGAAAAACGAAAGTAGCACAATGGCATATAATGGCAGCAATCGACTATTTAAAATGGCAAATCTCATTGCATTAAATTTTTTGGCACATGGTTTTTGATGGTTAATTGGTTATCCGGCGTACGGTGATGGGTACTGTCTTCCGTTGCACATTATTTGTATTCTTTTATTTTCCTGACATTATTTTTGTGGGAATGTTTTCAACTGGACATTTTTTGGAAGGCACTTCTGTTCACAGATATGCTGTGCAGCCTGTGCTTATGTTGTACAGACTGATTTCTTGCAGGCACATACATGATAAACCGAGGTGGGAGGGATAATCAGTTTGAATTAATTGAATTATTGGGATGCTGTTATTCAGAGCTGTTTGAAAAACATATGACTTTTACCCACAATATATGGAAAAATATGTTGTAAAATGCTGCTTTTGCCCATGCTAAAATGAAATTATTCGTCTAAGGCCAGCCCCAAACAAACCTGGAGAAGGTAAATGAGTCTTTTTGAGCAGGAGCGATGGTGTTATAACTGTTGCCATGATTGATTTAGATTCACCGTCCTGTCCTGCTACCATTTCAGGATTTCAATAGAAGTTATGAATATAAAAATAACGGCGAATCAGAGCCACTGTGCAAGCGCAGCTCGTAAATATTAGTTGTTAAAAACTCAAACGCCTTGGTAACTGCGGCCTTTCGGAGAACACCATGCCAATTTCTTCCTCAATCCCACTGTCATCTTTCTTGGTGAGAAATCGGTCCACTTAAGCAGCAGAACAAGACGTGTCCTCTCAGTATCGCTAAGACGTCACGTCAGTTCTGCTGTTTCGTATTTTGATGTTCAGAGTCTATACAGGGTACACTTGCTAGTTTTCATTAGTGAGTTATCACATCGTCTGTACTTCGAAAAAGGTTTTGGTAGTCTGATGAATTGAACCGTTGTAATTAGCGGTGTAGTCAAACATAATATTTTTTATTCTTTTTGTGGTGGGGGCAGTGTTTGGCGATATGATGCAGGTTGATTGAATAAACTGAAAGGGGTGGAAGGGCTACAGCCTCAGTCGTCACTTTATTCCCTTAAAGTGATTTATGATGAGGTATAGCATTTCAGCCCCTCCGAAATTTCATCCCTCGCTCTCCCTCGGTGTAGAGAAGGAGGTAGTGTTTTGCTGAGCTGCTACATTTTTTGAGAAGTTTTCCACTGGTTTCCAGTGGTGGTTGCAGATGCTTTGGGCTCCCGGAGCTGAGGTATCCTGATATTTACCGCGCAACTCGTCGATTTCATCTCATCTTCTGAGACGCATCAGTGCTGGTTCCTGGAGGCCTGCCAGAACTGGGAGTGGGAGGTGCTGAGGATTGAAAACGTTGTTTTTTTGCTGTAAATAGGACTCCCCAAACTGAATCCAGCAAAAACATAAAATCATCCTCAAGACGAACCAGGCTCCAGTCTGCGACGGTAAACAGAGCGCAGTGGACCTTAGGTGCAGGAAGGTGGAGGGAGGGATCAAGACAGTGGTGGACATAGAGAGGGGGTGACTGGCCTGCAGAACTGTCACATATTTCGTTGATGTTATACCCAGTTTTGCTGATAAAGTTACTAGGCTTTTAATGAATAAGGGCAGGCAAAGCAATTACACTTTAACAAGGAGAGTGCGTTCAAAAGTCAGAACTTTAAGAACCACAGCACATGAACACAGTGCTTGGGCCTCGGAACACTGATAAAAGCAAACACACGAGGAACAAGCATTGGTAAATGCAGGATATAGTACTACAGCCAGTAAAAACGGAGGAAAAGTAAGTGCTAAGCGCAGGAACCAATGAAAAGCATGGAAAGCAAAGGCTGATTTTAAGCTTTATATTAAATACAATGGATTTCATAAGCACAGTGCAAGCGCAGTGCAGACAAAACCTAAAAAGGTTTTAATTTCAAGCAGGGCTGATATTTTTTCACCGAAAACCCCAATCTGTCAGAAGCTAAAATGGAATACATTTTTCATGATTCAGTCTGAATTGATGTCAAGGATGTATAGTTAAGGTATATGAAAGCACTTTTAAGTACACGAAGTAATGATTGATAAAACGTTTGATGGAGGCCTTTAAGGAATCGAATACATTCGTCATGATGATATAATTTGTATAATCCAGATGTGGCTCATGCATCACTCATGTTCACCTTGGCAACGGCATTATTATAGATTTCTCTATCCGCCAGCAAGTCTCCACTGTCAAAAGAAAGGAACTTATGTTTGCTTTGATGCAGATTGCTAGAAAGTCAATTTTGAGCAAGAGGCCTTCTTCGTTTGAAGGAAGAGTTGTTAAAAAGAGGCTTAGGGCCCTGTATTTATTTAAAGGTGCGTTTTGGGAACCCGGTTATTCTTCTTTACTGATACTTGTTACAGAATTCCTTGTTCACTAATAAAGATAACTTCAGACCACAGGTAATAAGCCAGCCAGCTTTTTAACAGAGGAGAGCCAGCAGCTTCGAAAGCCACACTTTTTGAAAATTACTTTCTTGTGCCTAATGTGCAAGGATACTGGAAGAAGGCCAGAAATAACTATTTTGTATGCAAGCCTGAGGACTCTCAAATTCTGGTAGGAAATTATAGTATGTATTTTAATGCCTGTTAAATAAAAAATGAAAAATTGAAACATGTTTGGTGAGTTGGTAGGATGGAAAACCCTTTTAATAGTGAAGTTGAATGCCAGCTCCCAAGGACATTAGTAAACCTTCATGAGGACACTGCCCAAGGAGACACAAGCAGTCTGATGTCCGCTAATTGTTTAGTAGTCTCTCAAATCACCTGCTGCCATCTCTAAAACATCTCCGAAGCTGCAAAGACCTCTTGTATATCTTCTCCTAAAGGAGGAAAGGATCTGCCAGGTGAATCGGTCTCATTTGAGAGTAAAACCACTAAAAAGACAGGTTTCACTCTTAAGAGGATACCCTGGCTGCCTTGGAAAATGGGGTGCTCAAGGATGGATCCACATGTATTACCTGCCTGCCTGTAGTGGATTGATGCTAGATGGAGAGTGTACTCTTTTCATTTTAACCGTTCAATGTAGTAGTTAAGGTGGCTCTGCTTGAATGAGTGCGGCCTGTATGTAACAGTTGCCCTGGTTTACTTAACCCACTTCACTTAATTAAACAAAAGAACCTTTAAATCTCTCTTGACAGAGAGCGGCAACTACGGGTAACAGAAAAATGCATTTAAAGTAATATTTTTTCAATTTCAGGAAGAATTCAAGGACTACTCCTGAAAATGCGTGAAGTTATATATATTCATCAGCACTGAAACATGGAACTATTTCCACATCGGGAAATGTACTTGTTCATATGGGCTTGTACTTCCATACTGCTCCCTGTAATGCATACCAGTCAGCCCGATTCGGTATGTAATCTACAGTCCAAGAAACGAGGGGCACAATTAATTAATTCCAAAATCTATGTTTTCTTAGAATAATTGTGAAATGTAACCAAATCCAGGCCAACGCATGCCTCGACACGGAAATATAAATGCCGTGCAGTACCTGCAACACTGTGCGTGTTCCCCAACTTTTATGATCGACTCATCCAGGAAAACCCGTAAACTTTCCGCTACAACTAACGCTGCTCTGAGACATCTCACCCTACCGCAACATTTCCATGTAAGCGGGACTAGTTTGTCAACCAGAAATGGGATTTCAACCTTGCAAGTGACACCAGTGGAGTATGCCGGTCACTAAGGCTTATTCCGCCTGTGGATGCAGAAAGCAGACCCTCTTAAAATAAACTGTGCGGTGTGTGTCTTTGTTCTCCAAATTCCAATCTCGAAATAACTCCAGGAGCATAATAGCAGTTCAAGTGCCAATCAGCTGTTAGCAGTGTTGGAACTAGAGGAGGCGGGGGTGGGCGCCTGCCACCAGGATGGGACCAGGGCTTTTTATCTGCCTCGTCGACATATACTTATAGTGTACATACACCTTGATTTCAAGATATGAGGAATAATTACGGCACCTAATAAAAAATGATACTTCAGGGTGTGGGGATTACTTGATGCTGTAAATCAGAGACGTTTTACGGCATGGCAAAAGTGGGCAATTGTCCAGGGCCCCATCTTCCAAGGCCCCCCCTGAGAATACGACTCTATCATTATTTGACCTCTATTTATTCTATTCTAGTGTAAACCTCGCTCCATGTCTCTGCCTACCGTTACCAACGAATATCTCTCATCAGTGTCACATGAAGGATTTAGGACTCCCGGGGTACCACATATTTCAGCTGCTTTGGAAGTTTCTAAAAGTTTAACATATAATTTGTTAGTAATGGGATCTTTGGTTGGCATTCAGGTCACCCACTGTCCAAAACAAGGACCCTCACTCTAGTCAGGTTAAGTCACACACAATCCAAGTTATCCTGTCCCCACCCTCTGGTAGCTTGGCACTGAGCAGTCAGGCTTCACTTAGAAGTCAATGTGTAAAGTATTTGTGCAATAACTCATGCAATAACATAGTATAACACCACAAAAATACACCACACAGTGTTTAGTAAAATATATAATATTTATCTGGATAAGCAGGTCAAAACAATCAAGATTCAATAAGTACATGTTGAAATGTCACTTCAGAGAAGGATAAAAAGAGTCTTTAGTTTTAAAAAGCAACAAGTATCTCTTGCAAGTACAAAGTACCTGGTTTGCGTTCAAAATCTCTGCAAGAGGCTGCAAAGGAGGAGATGCATGGAAAACGGGAGATGTGTGTCGATCTCTCTGTTGCACACAGATGATGCGTCGATAAGTTTTCATGCAGAGAAGTCTTTGCATTGATTTCTGGGTTGCAGGGCATTTGGACGCCCCGGGGACTATGCAGAGAAATCCTGGGCGTGCAGGACAAAGTCACAGGAGTTGCGTCGATCCGGTGGGCGATGCGTGGAATTTTCTGTCGCACGGCAGGCGCTACATCGATTCTTCTCACAGGAAGTCTGGCTGTGTCATTTTGGCTCGGCTTTGCATCGATCCAGTGGGCCGTGTGTCGAAGTTCCGGTCACAACGCTGGTGCTGTGTCGATCTCCTCTCAGGGAGCCGGATTGCATCATTCCGGTTGGGCGGGCGGTAATTTTCTCATCGCGATGTAGGCTGTGCATCATTTCATTTTTTTTTTTTGAAAAGTGTTTTATTGTAATTTTCAAATAATACAGGAGAAACAAAAGAAAGAAGAGAGAACCAAGAAAAATTACAATTGTGTTTCAAGTTTACATGATTGCACATTTGTCTTCATGTTACGATTTCAATCCCACCTGTATTTGCGTTTTTTAAGGCTGCGATTATCAATCTTTTATTTGGGCGAGACGATTTGGAAACGTTATGCACTCAAGAAACACAATGTGACTCATGACATAAACATATTAAAGGAGAGCTGATATTAGAGAGAGAAGAGAAAAGAAGGAAGTTAAGATAGATCTGGTTAAACAACCACGCGCGGGGGCAGGGGGCAGGAGGGGGCCATGGGGAAAACGGGGCGCAGCTCGTGTCCCGCGCCAGCAGACCCTCCGACGACACCTGAGGTGGGATAATATATTTGCTCAGCGTGTCTTCAAATCTGGGTGAGCAGGGCGAACCCACGATCATGTGCTCTCAGGGGGAAGGGGTCACGGCGTGGGAGCGCATGCGTGAGTTGAGATCCACGCGGTAGGGATGTCCGAGGTGGCTGGGGCGTTTATGTCCTGCTCTCGTTCAGTTGACTTATTTATCCGAGTGCATCTGCGTACCATCATAATCCTTATCTTGTATTTCTAAAGTTCCTGTTGTTATGTTTGCTGATCGCTGAGTGGCACCATACTGCATTTGCTGTTGTATTGAGTGTGTACTCCTCATGGGCACATTCTATGGATTATTCAACAGTGCCAAACATTGTCATTTATTCACGGGGGAAGTTTGTCGTCTTTATTTTCTAGAGTTATCACAAAGGATTTCCAGGTTTCTACGCCCTTGATCTGTACCCCTTTATCCTGCAGTGCTTGCAGTGTTTGCGCTTCCGCGTTTGCGCTTCCGCGTTTGCCCAGGGCACGAGTTTGGTTTGCCACTGGTGAGTGCTTGGCGCACTTGGCGCTTTCCAATGCATAGCTGTTAGGCTTCTATACATCACCAGTGCTAATGCTATGCATCTGTGCGTCTGCTTACGTTTTTTAGGACTTACCCCTATCCCCAGCAAGCATAGCTCCGGGCTGGGAGACATTGGAGTGTCAGTTCATTCAGTTAACAAATTTATTATGTCAGTCCATGTGCGCATAATTGGTGGGCACTCCCACGTCATGTGAAAGAAGGTGGCTTCTGAGGTGCCACATCTGGGGCATCTTTGTGGTGTTTGTGGGAACATGTGCGCCAATCGGTGTGGTGACAAATATGCCTGGTGCACATAATTGAACTGGGTATAGCGAAATCGGGGATTACGCGACACTTCATATATCATTTTCATAGCCCGGCTCCATGCCTGCGCGGGGACTGGTTCTGGAAGGACTTGATCCCATCTATTCTTTGCTTGTTCCTGCCCGTGTTCAGTATGAGTTGCTAAGATTCTATATATCTTCGATACATTTACTGGAGTTGCTACGCTATTCAGTAAGTCATGTAGTATAGGGGATGTTTTTGGTTCATGTTGCCCGCAGTTCCAGCATGAGTTCACTAGGTATCGTAATGCGCCGAATGCTATGAAACTTCCTTGTCCCAGACCGTGAGCATTAGCTAGTGTCTCATATGTTAGAAGGCGTCCTTCTTCGTAGATATCGCCTACTGTTTGTATGCCCTTTCCTGGCCATATACTCAAGCCAACCTCTTCTGCTATGTTACCAATTTTCAGAATGGCCAATAGTGAAATCTTGGGGGAATATTGAGGTTTCTTGACCCCATCTAGTGCGAAGCGTCCCCAAACCCAATAAGCCACATTCAGTCAAATGTTTTGTGTGTGCATTGCATCAGTTCGGTTCATCAAATAATTTAGTATGCTTGTGTGCCTTAGGTCTCTGAGTACTGTCTGTGTTTCTTCAATCATAGGATTTCCAAGCCATTTAAACACCCATTGCAACTGGACGGAAGCATAGTATAGTTCGAATCTTGGTGCCCCTGACCCTCCTGATGTGAGTGGTTGTTGTATTTTCGTCAGCACCACGCGCCGGCGGCCTTTGCCCCATATTAAGTCAGTTAGCATACTGTTTAATGGTTTAAAAAAGGAAGTGGGAAGTACTAGTGGGAGCGCCATGAAGAAATATAGCAGGCGCGGTAGAATTATCATCTTTGCTATGGCCACTCTGCCCATAGGTGAGAGTGGGAGCGAGCACCAGAAGGATAATGAGCCTTTGACGGACCGGATTACTTCTCCCAGGTTTCCATCTTTGAGGTCCTGTGGATCGTGATATACATTTATTCCCAGGTATCTAAAGGTGGTATAACACCACTTCAGGCCTCCCGGGCTGGAGGTCAAACGGTGTATGTCCGGAACCGGACGCATTGGAAAAAGGCAGGATTTTGACCAATTCACTTTTAATCCGGACACCAATCCTAATTGGTGTAGTAATTCCAATAGGCCCGTTGAGGATGTTAAGTGATTTCGTAAGAATATTAGTGCGTCGTCGGCGTACAGTGACACTATGCGGTGTTTGTGTCCATCCCTGATGCCCCACGCCAGGGCAAGTGTTCGTAGCTGGGCAGCTAAAGATTCAATAGCTAGAGCAAATAGTAGTGGGGATAGCGGGCAACCCTGTCTGGTGCCTCTCTCAATGTTGAATTTCTCAGATATCATGTTGCCTGTCTTGACTCTAGCTGTAGGGTTAGAGTATAAGACCCTGACCCAACTGATATATGTGCTACCAAATCCCATACGGTTTATCGTTTCTATCAGAAAGGGCCACCCCAGCGTATCAAACGCTTTTTCAATATCTAGTGATACTGCTACTTGATTATACTCGCCCTCTGGGGAGTTTGCCATTAATCGTATTAAATTCCGTATGTTAGTGAAAGTGTTGCGGCCGGGGATGAATCCGGATTGGTCTTGATGAACCAGGTCCGGCAGCCATGGAAGCAGGCGGTTTGCAAGGATTTTCCCTAGCAGCTTACAGTCTGTGTTCAGCAACGATAGTGGTCTGTATGAGCGAACGTCCAATGGATCTCGACCAGGTTTGGGTAGCACCGCTATCAGCGCCTCTCTTAGAGTGTCCGGTAATTGACAATTTTTTAATGCTTCGGTAAGCATTTCTATATACGGGGTTAATGTTTGTGCCGAGAATATACTGTAGTACTCTATGGGGATGCCATCGCTGCCTGGGGCTTTACCGTGTGTTAGTTGTTGCAGAGCTTGCTGTATCTCTGCTAGGTCGATCGGTTTGTCGAGGTCTGCCACCTGTGTGGGCTTAAGCTGTTTAGTTCTATCACATTGAAGAACTCGTTTAGCTGTTCTGTTGAGGGGGGGGGGGCAGAGCACTATATAATGTGCTGTAATACTCTTTGAAGGCGCTATTTATTTCTGCCTGGGAATTTACTATTAATCCCGTGTCGAGGCGGATGGCTCCAATGGGGGAGTTCCGTCGTTCCCCCTCCAGTAGCCATGCTAGAAGTTTACCTGATCTGTCGCCTTCTGAGTGTGTTCGAGCTAAATAATGACGGTAGTCGTATTGTCTCAGGCGCCAATCTGCCTGGTTCCATTCTGTGCGTAGTCTAGTTATTTCTGTATCTTCGATTATGCCCTCCGCTTGTTTGCATTCTGCGGTGCGGACATCTTGCTCTAACTGGCGGAGCTCCAGCGTCAGGGTCTGTCTTATTCCCACCGCCAGCGAGATACATGTGCCCCTTATAACCACCTTATGTGTGTCCCATTCATTTGCTCTGGAGCTAGTGGTACCCTTATTTAGGGCAAAATATGAGGCGATGTGTGTAGCTATTTCTTTCCTAAAAGGAGGACCCTGCAGTAATCGTGGTTGGAGCCGCAAGGTTGGGGTGCAAGCGCGTGTCCTGTCCCATGTGATGTGCACTATGAGTGGGCAGTGATCGGAGATTACCTTCGCGGTATATTCCGCACTCGTAAATCTGTGTGTCAGGTCCTGTGAACTAAGTATTAAATCTATTTGGGTGTGTAGTAAATGTACGGGGAGTGGTACGAGTATTCTCTCTCTAGCGGGTGTAGGTGTCTCCATACGTCTATTAGGTGTCGGTCTGCTATCCAAGACTGTAGTACCTCTGAGTTTTTCCTCACTGGGGCAGCCACTAATGGTGGGTGTGATCTGTCCATCTCTATTTGTAGGACACAGTTCATGTCCCCTCCCCAAATACTGGGTGTAGTTATGTCGTTTGATAATTGTGAGATTGTGTTGCGTAGGAATTCACCCTGCTTGACATTCGGGACGTATAACCCATTAATTATCAGTGTTTCACCATCCAGTGAGCCTTTTAATTGTATGAACCTGCCGCCTTTGTCTGTTGTGCGACATTCTACTCTGTATGGAACCCCTGGGGCTATCCAGATCAGTACTCCTCTTGCAAAAGACGACGTCTCTGACCCGTATATTTGTCCTGCCCATTTCTTCTCCATTTGTTTAATATCTTCAGGTGTAATATGTGTTTCTTGTAGGATGGCGATGTGAATGTGGTGGCGTTTCAGGTGTGCGAATACTCTATTGCGTTTGGACTTTCCTGCCATTCCCTTTACATTCCAGGTTAATATGTTATATTGGCTCTTTATACATTGTGTTTTGTGGTGTTATCTCTTCCTATCGGATGTGCCTGAAAGGCCAGTGAACCAATCCTCCCACCCCTACCGTGGCCCTCCCCCAAGCATTTGTTCCCATCTCTGTCCCTCCACCCCCCGATCCCCGCGCAATGTGATGTCGACCTTAGAGAAGTGGGAAAGACCCCGATATAAGAAAAGAAAGGTGAAAGAGTCAACGAAAAAGGATATACAGGGCAATGCCCGACTTTAAACGGAGTGGCACAACTGGTGCCTAAACTTGAGTCTGTACAGTTCAGTTCCATTCGGGTACCGTTCAGGTGGTGGAGGACGTGGATCACGAAGGCCGGACACCTTGTTGGCCCACCACCGCTATGTTTTTTTTTTTTCTTTCCTTTTTCCCTACCCCATTACGATGGCTGAGTGCAACCGCTTTGTCTGGCCTTAGGGTTTCGCCATCTATGGTGGTCGCGACGGGTCTGGTCACGTTGTGGGGTGCCCGTGTGTGGTCCTTCCAACGTATGCAGGGGGGGGAGTGATGTTCTTGTGATCCTGGGGCATCAAACCCAAACAGAGTTATGTTTGCGATTCCCTAAATCTGGTCTGCCAGGCGTGGGGTGAGGTCGGGCCACCCGTTAGTTGGGAGAGGGAGGAGCTGGAGCCACTGTGCAGTGAGCCGCTGTCGTTTATGTCTACTTCGCTTTTAGTGTCTGATAGCGGTCGCGCAAATGTACTGGTGTCTCTTACTATTTTTGCCTGGGCGGCTGCCACCTGCGATTTTGTTGGGCGCGCTGTGGTATTTTTCTTTTTCTTTCTCTTGGAGCCAGGGGTGATCCAACGCTCTTTTGTTGTGTCGTCATTGGGTGGTTCAGCTAGGCCCTTGGCGTGTGTATCCATGTCCACGAATCTTCGGGAGTAGGGAACATCAGAGTTTTGTCGTCCACTCTTATCCGAAGATGCGCCGGGAACATGAGTGAGTAAGTGATATTGTGTTCACGAAGTAGTTTAATTTTGACATATGCTGCTCTTTTATGCTGTACTTCCATTGTGTAGTCTGGATAAGCAGTGACGGTGCTGTTCTCCAGGCCGACTGTGCCTGAGGTATTACGAGTCCATTATATCCTATGGAATTCGTAATACGGCTGGTGGTATATCCGTCACTTTATCATCACTTTTGGGACAGATTAACACCTCCTCCAAAGTTGTAATAACCCCCTAAGTCTCTATCTCTGTAGTTTAAGAATCGCGCTATTAGGGGGCGAGGTGGTGCGCCCGGTCACGGAGGTCTACCAGGAATTCTGTGTGCTCTTTCCACCACTGGTGCCCATGTGGAGTCTTGCATTTTCATTATTTTTTTAAGCCAATTCTCCAGAAATTCCTCAGTGTTGAGCGTTTCTGAGCGTTCTGGTATTCCTAGAAATCTGATGTTATTGCGTCTGGAGCGGCCTTCTGCTTCTTCAGCCCTGCGTTGTAGCTGGGTCATTTCCGTTTCCATTTGTTGAATTTTTATTTTCATGTTTGCGATCTCCGGTTGGGCCGTTTTTAGTGTTAATTCAGTATTGTGGACCCTGTCCGTTAGTTTGCGATGATCGGCACGGAGTAGTGTGACCTCCATGACCGCCGTGTCAATTTTACCTTCAAGTGAGGACTTGGTGTCCATTATTGCTTGTAAGAGTTTATCGAATTGCAGGGAGTGGGTGCGTAGTGTTTCATTCACCTGACAAAGTGTTGTGGTCTGCATGTCGGATTCACCGGTGGCAGGGGGGATACCCCCGTCCGTGTGGTTCCCTGGTTTAGGCTGTTTCGGTTTAACCATTATGTCCTGCGACAGTTGGCACTGTTGATCTATGTTTCAATGCTGATTTTGATTGGGATTTCCAGAGGGGCGTGAAGCACGCTGGTGATTTAGGAGTCGCTTGCGTTTGAGTGATTACGTAGGTGTAGGCTGCCTGGAGGACTGTGTGAGCCCCTTTGATGTGCTTCCTTTAAGAGCTCCGGTAAGTTTGGTTCGATTTAGTGAAATTTCTGGCGAGATTCTTGATTCGTTGCAGTGTATGCTGTTCGTCGGTGGGAAATGGTCGGAGAGTGCTCAGCCGTTATGGACGAGGTGCTAAAGGGCCAACGCTACAACATACGTCGATTAATTATTATGTCTGTTGAACTAGTGACTTACTCAGTTTCACTCCAGAGGGTTATTGCGATATCTTATTGTGCTTCACGTCTTTTAGCCAGCTTTGTGTTCATTCACCCCACAGCTTACTCCTTCCGCAGGTGTTTGGGGTGTCAGACGCGAGCCTTAGGGCCCCTGTGACGTACCCCGACGAGGGGCGAGCGACTGCAGCCCGTCCAGTTAACTCATGTGGTCTCTTTGTGCCTCTGCGCCTTCCATATGTGGAGCCCTGGAGGTATTGGAGGGGTGGATATCTTTTTCCTACTTGCAGCACGTTGTCATTATTGGCGTTACCATCAATTGGTTTGTTTGTGGTTTCCAGCTTTCGTTTTTTTTTTGTTGTTGTTATATATATTTTTTTTTTCACTTCCCTTTCACCTCCTGGGTTGCTCTTTATTGTTCATTAATGGGTGCTCCCGGGGTGGTCTTCCTCAGGGCCTCTGCCCAACCAGCGTCGCCGCTCCGCTGCTCCGGGACACCCCGCCAGCTGAGCACATTTGAAATGCGGGGGCAAGCTCCGTCCTGTCAGCGCGGCTGGAGCTGCGGTCCGTACATCGATCTCCTCTGGGAGCCCAGGCCAGGGCTCCCGCGGCAGGCAGGCGTGGCCTCCTGATCCGCCCCCGGCCCCGGAAATCCCAGGTAGGACACACTCGGGTCGACGGCGTGGCCCGCCTCCCCCACCTACGGGGACAGGGCCGGCCGGGGACCCGGGGGGCCCGCGTCCAGCGGGCAGCTCGCGCTCACCTTCCGGGTCTGCAGCACTGGGCACTCCAGCGCCGGCTAAGACCGGGTCGGCTCCTCACGATCCTGCTCCCCCGTCAATGGGTTGGAGAGTCCCCTACAAGTACGGGGGCCTCCGTATATCTTCGTAGCGCGACCGCGGCCCGCCCGGCCTGCACAGTTCGGGCCCGCCCGGCCCACACGATTCCAAGCGGCCGCCGCCCGAGCTGCACCCGGTCACCGGAACCCCAGGCAGGGCGCACACAGGCCGACGGCCCGTCTCCTTTTCCCCGTGGGGACAGGGCAAACCAGAGAGGTGGGAGGCCCGTGCCCAGCAGGCAGCCCGCGCTCACCTCCTCCTCAGGGTCCGCAGCCCGGGCCCATCCAGCGCCGATCACAAGCAAATCAATCCAGCTCACCCCTGCTTACACGCCGATGGATAAGAGAGCCCCTACGTGTGTCGGGGCCTCTGCGTGTTACTGGTGTCGTAGCCATCGCAGGGGTCAGGATTTTGGCAGATTTTCGGTGGGCCGTGAGCGGAGCTCTGTGTTCAAGCGTCCGCTCCGGCAGCCATCTTAGACGCCCCCCGCTGTGCATCGTTTCTGGTTGGCTGTGCATCGAATTTTCACCGCACAAGGAGTTCTTTGCAGGATGAAGTCTTTTTGGTCCTGAAACTTCAAGGAACAGAAGGCAAGCTCTATCCAAGGCCTTGGAGAGCACTTCTCAGCAGAGCCAGAGGGCAGCTAGGCAGCAGGGCAACAGCAGGGCAGCAGTCCTCCGCAGAAAAGCAGTCAGGTGAGTCCTTTGGGCAGCCAGGCAGTTCCTCTTGCCAGGTTGCAGGTTCTCGTTCAGAGTTTCTTCACCAGTGGTATCTTGTCCAGAAGTGTCTGAGTTGGTAGGGTCAGACGCCCTGTTTAACTACCCAAATGTGCCTTTGAAGTGGGGGAGACTTCAAAGAATGCCTTAGAAGTGCACAAGGTCCCCTTTCAGTTCCATCCTGTCTGCCAGAGTCCCAGTAGTGGGTTTGGCAGTCCATTGTGTGAGGGCAGGCCACTGTCCTTTGACATGTAAGTGTCAGGCCCTCCACCCTCCCAGCCAAGGAAGACCCATTCAGTATGCAGATGTGTGCAGGTGTGACGGAGCACCCTGTGTTTGGGGTTGTCTGAGTGAAATGCACAAGGGAGTTGTCAAGTAACCTAGCTAGACGTGGAAAGTAAGGCACAGAAGGATTTAAGTGCAGAGAAAGAACAGGAGTCGGAACAATGCATTCCAGAACCGCGCATGCCTTAACAACGAGGTCAGAACAACGATGCGTTGTTACCACAAATGCCCTTACCACGAATGCCTTAACAACGATTTTTCATTCTAAAAGCATTCCTCGTAAAGGCATGCGTGAACAGCATGCGTGGTTCCAGCATGCAACTCACCCCACCCCAACCACCCCACCCCTAACATAATTGTACCCCAATCCCCCCACCCCTAAAAACAATTGTACTACTGCCCCAACCCCCACCCCTAAAACTTAAACTACCCGACCCCCCACCCCTGCCCCTAAAACTACCACAACCCCCACCCCAAAACCGAAACTACCCCAACCCCCAACCCTAAAACTACCATAACCCTCATACCCCCTAAATTCTAAACTACCCAGACCCCCACCCCAAAAAACTAAAAATACCCTGACCCCCCCACCCTGCCCCTAAACCTAAACTACCCCAACTCCCCACCCCCAAAAACTAAAAATACCCCAACCCCACCCCTAAAACTACTGTGATCCCCCCACCCCCCAAAACCTAAACTACCCCAACCCCACACGCCCGCCCCTTAAACTATTGCGACCCCCTGTAGGAGGCTGGCCTGGTTTGTAGAGGGTACCTTGGGTACTTACACCTTATACCAGGTCCAGTTATCCCTTATTATTGAAGTAGTAGTGTTCTCGCAGCTTAGGCCGATAGAGGTAGCTATAGCAGAGCAGCTTAGGCTGAACTAGGAGACATGCAAAGCTCATGCAATACCACTTATAGTTACACAGTACTTATACACAAGTGAAGACAATACTCCGTGTTACCAAAAATAAAGGTATTTATTTGGGTGACCCAGTACCAAAAATATCTCAGAGACAATACTCCTTCTGGAGGTAAGTATTATACACAATATATACACTAGACACCAAAATTAGACAAGTAAATAGTCATAGAACAATTCAAACCTTAGGAACTCCTATAGAATGCAATGGGAGAAAATAGGTCTGGGGCAACACAAACCATATGCTAAAAAAGTGGAATGCGAATCACAAATTCCCCCCTAGACAAGTGTAGTGTGTGCAGAATCACTGGGAGAGTAAGAATACAGTAAAGGTAAGTAAATTACCCCACCCCAGAGCCCAGAAAAGCAGTACTGCAAGTTTCCCTAGGACACACTACACCTAGTTTTTGGGATTTTGCAGCAGCCACCCAAGTCTGCAAAGAACAACTGCTGGATTATTGGACCTGAAGACCTGCAAAGGAAGAGGACCAAGTCCAGAAGTCGAAAGAAGTTCCAGGAAGGACAGGAGCCCCTGCCAACCCAGAAGAGGGTGCAAAAGAAGAGTCCACAGTTAGTCGAAGACTGCAGAAATGCACCTGGGAAGATGCCAGCGGGTTCCTGCATGATGCAAAAGATGTCCCACGGCGTGAAGATCGTTGCAGATGAGATTTTGTGTTTGAAGGCGCCAACAAGCCTTGGCTGTGACAAAAGTGCATTTTTCATGAAAATGGCACTGGATGGACCCAGGAGGGACCTGGGGGCCTCAACTCTATGTGAGAAGGAAGAGGGAGCTCACAGCACTTTAGAGAGCCCTCAGGATACCAGCCCGCATGGCCAGGAGTTGCAGGATACGGGTTCAAAGGAGGTGCAAAACGCGGTTAATGCAGCACAACAAAAGAAGGTTCCACGCCGCCGGAGAACAACTCAGCAAGTTGTGTGTCACAGGATGGAGTGCTGGAGACCTGGGCTAGGATGTGCACAAAGGAATTTTACAAAGAGTGCACAGAGGCCTCAGGAGGTGAAGAAGACGCAGTACACAGGGGTACCGTCGCTCTCAGGGAAGGCAAGGTCTTACCTCCTCCAAATTGCTTCAGCCGGACCTCAGGACAGTCTATGTCAATGATGTCCACCCTCTGTGTCCTTAGGAGCATGCTTATCGCTGTGAGAGGAGTCCCAGGGTACCTGTTGCCATCTTGGAAGGTGCCTGCTTGGAGCAGGGGAGTGACTCCATCACTCCATAGGAGATTTCTTCGGTCCTTCTGGTGCAGGATGAAGACAGGGAGTCCCCAGAGCATGCACACCATGAAAACTGTTGCAGTTGCTGACTCGGAGCTGAGGTTGCTGAAGAAAAGTGTCTCTTGTAGACACTTTGTTCCAGTTACAGCATTTCTTGGAGCAGGCTGCCGTTGATCCAAGGTCAGAAGAGTCTGAAGTTGTTGCAGAGGATTCATGAAGGAAACTTGCAAGCAAAATCTGAAGAGAACCCACAGGAGAGACCCTAAATAGCCCTTATCAGGTATGGACCTATCAGGAGAGGTCTCTGACATCACCTGCTGGCACTGGCCACTCAGAGCCCTCCAGAGTGCCCCCACACCCTGCAAAACAAGATGGCTGAAGCCTGGGACACACCGGAGGAGCTCTGGGCACCACCCCTGGTGTGGTGATGGACAGGGGAGTGGTCACTCCCCTTTCCTTTGTCCAGTTTCCCACCAGAGCAGGGGAGAAGGGATCCCTGAACCAATGTAGACTGGTTTATGCAAGGAGGCCACCATCTGTGCCCTTCAAAGCATTTCCAGAGGCTGGGGGAGGCTACCCCTCTCCAGCCTGTAACACCTATTTCCAAAGAGAGAGGATGTAACACCCTGCTCTCAGAGGAAATGCTTTGTTCTGCCTTCCTGGGACTGGGCTGCCCAGACCCCATTAGGGCAGAACCCTGTCTGTGAGGTGGCAGCAGTGCAAGCCTCAGTTAGCTGGTTTCTCAGTACTGGGGGTTCCATGGTGGAGCCCCCAGGATGCATGGAATTGACTCCCCAATACCAGATTTGGAATGGGGGGACAGTTCCATGATCGTAGACATGTTACATGGCCATATTCAGAGTTACCATTGTGAAGCTACATATAGGTATTGACCTATGTATTGCACGCGTGTAATGGCGTCCCCGCACTCACAAGGTCTGGGGAAATGGCCCTGAACTATGTGGGGGCACCTTTGCTAGTGCAAGGGTGCCCTCACACCTAGTAACTTTGCACCTAACCTTCAGCAAGTGAAGGTTAGACATATAGGTGACTTATAAGTTACTTAAGTGCAGTGAAAATGGCTGTGGAATAGTGTGTACACTATTTCACGCAGGCTGCAGTAGCAGTCCTGTGGAAGGGTTTGTCTGAGCTCCCTATGGGTAGCAAAAGAAATGCTGCAGCCCATATGGAACTCCAGGAACCCCAATGCCTTCGGTGCCTAGGTACCATATACTAGGGACTTATAAGGGGGGTCTAGGGTGCCAATTGAAATTGGCAAATGTAGTCACTGGCCTACAGTGACAAATTTAAAAGCAGAGAGAGCATAAGCACTGAGGTTCTGATTAGCAGTGACACAGTTAGGTACTACACAGGCATACACATTAGGCCACAAACTTTGAGCACTGGTGTCCTGGCTAGCAGGATCCCAGTGAGACAGGCAAAAACACTGACATATAGGTTTTTATCTATGAGCACTGGGGTTCTGGCTAGCAGGATCCCAGTGACACTATAAAAACACACTGACACACACTCACAAACCGGCCAAAAGTGGGGGTAACCATGCTAGAAAAAAACTGCTTTCCTACACCCCAACCCTCTTAAAACCTAAACTGCCCCAAACCCCCACCCCCATAACTACCCTGACACCCCACCCCCAAAACCTAAGCTGTCCCGACCCCCGAGCCCCACCCCTAAAAAATAGAAATACCCCGACCCCCTGCCCCTAAACTACCCGATCCCCCACCTCTCCCTTAAAACTAAAAATACCCCCACTCCTAAACCTAAACCACCTGACCCCTCCACCCCCAAAAACTAAAAAAATACCCGACCCCCCACCCCTGCCCCTAAAACTAAAAATGCCCGACCCCACCCCTAAACCTAAACTACCTGAGCCCCACCCCCAAAAACAAAAAATACCCCAACCCCCCACCCTGCTCCAAAACTAAAAATGCCCGAGCCCCCACCCCTAAACCTAAACCACCCGACCCCCACCCCAAAACTAAAAATGCCCGACCCCTCCACCCCACCCCTAAACCTAAACCACCCGACCCCCACCCCCAAAAACTAAAAATACCCGACCCCCCACCCCAAAACTAAAAATGCCCGACCCTCCACCCGCCCCTAAATTTAAACCACCCCCAAAAACAAAAAAATGCCCCCACCTCCCGCCCCTAAAACAGCCCCAGCCCCACTTACCTGATCACTTCCTCCCACTAAGCTGACTCCCTTCTTCTGTGCCCTAACCACGCATGTACGTTGTTCAGCACATGCATGGTTAAGGCGCCGAACAAGGAAGTCGTGGTTAACGAAAGCGTTGTTCCGCTTTCGTTGTCGATGACTTGGTTGTTCAGGAGTCGTGGTTGGGGATGTTTCCTGCAGAGAAATGCTCACTTTCTAAAAGTGCCATTTCTAAAATAGTAATATTGAATCCAACTTCACCGGTCAGCAGGATTTTGTATTACCATTCTGGCCATACTAAATATGACCTTGTTACTCCTTTCAGATCAGAATCTACCACTCAAACGGTATATGAGGGTAGCCCTAATGTTAGCCTGTGAAAGGAGCAGGCCTCACAGCAGTGTAAAAACGAATTTAGGAGTTTTACACTACCAGGACATATGAACTGCACAGGTATATGTCCTGCCTTTTATCTATTTAGCACCCTGCCCTAAGGGTTACCTATGACCTACATTAGGGGTGACTTATATGTATAAAAAGGGGAGTTTAAGGCTTGGCAAGTACTTTTTTGAATGCCAAGTCGAAGTGGCAGTGAAACTGCACACACAGGCCTTGCAATGGCAGGCCTGAGGCATGGTTAAGAGGCTACTTATGTGGGTGGCACAATCAGTGCTGCAGGCCCACTAGTAGCATTTAATCTACAGGCCCTGGGCACATGTAGTGCACTTAACAGGGGTCTTACAAGTAGATTAAATAAGCTAATTGAGTATGAACCAATGTCACCATGTTTTAAGGGAGAGAGCATATGCACTTTAGCACTAATTAGCAGTGGTGAAGTATGCAGTCCTAAAACCATCAAAAGCAGTGTCCAAAAATTGAAGGGAGGCAGACAAAAAGTTAGGGGTGACCAGCCTAAGGCTGTCAGGTCTAACATAATTCAATAATTTTTGGTATCTTGTGAGCTTGAGTTAAAAGTAAATGGGCAATCAAATTGAATGTTGTTCTGAGCAGGGCCCCCAAAATGGATCTTTCCGGGGTCCTCTAAACCCTTAAGATGACACTTCTGTAAATACCTAATTTTCTGAGTGTTGCATGGAAAAATGATTGTCTACCATACTGATTACAACATTTTTCCCATTTCTTGTCATTTTGTAGTGGTAAATGTCGCCACAATTTTCCTGGCAAAATGTTCATGTGGAAAATTGCAGGGGTGAGGTCATTATCACTCACTTCGTATAGTCTGTTTGCTGACAGGTCAGAGTTTACAGTAGACTGCACTTAATAGCTATTCTTGGTGCAGTTTACAACATCTTTCTGTCTACATTTCCCTGAGCTCAGTCCAGATGTCGTGGGCCTTTGCTATGAAAAAAAAGCACCAGCTGAAACATTTTACAAATTGCTTCAGCAGGCTGTATTCAAAGGTTTTTCCATTGTACAGTTGCCTTTAAATCCTCCAAAGTTCTACACCAGTTTTACTGGTGTAATATGCTTAAGAATGATCCATTTGCTACTAAAGGTTGTTAAACTTCAATGTGGAAACTCTAAACCCTTCAAATATTTGACTAGTGATACTGATATTATAAGACTGCCAGGAAATGTTAGATAGTTTGACCCCCACTCCTGTTGTGCTGCTAAAACACTGTGTCAAGAAGGCGTACCTTGTTTCAGTTGTTAATGAAATATCACTGTCTGCAGCTCATGCGCAGTCTCACCGATAACTTTGTAAGTCAATGCATACTGTGCAGTCATATGTCTGCAGCTCATGCATTCAGTCGCTACCTCTTCAAGTGAATGCATATTCTGCAGTCAGATGTCTTCAGTGCATGCACACAGTCACTAACTCTGAAAGTCAGTTTATACTCTGCAGTCAGATCTGCAGCTCATGCACACAGTTACTGGCTCTGCAACTGAATGCATACTCTATTGTCAGATGTCTGCAGCTCATTTACTCACTCACTATCTCTGCAAGTGAATGCATACTCTTCAGTTAGATGTCCGCAGTGCTTGCACTTAGTCACTAGCTCTTCAAGTCAAAGCATACTTTGCAGTCAGATAACTGCAGTGCATGTGCTCAGTCTCTAAATCTACAAGTCAACTCATACTCTGCAGTCAGATGTCTGCAGTTCATGCACTCGGTGACTAGCTCTGCAAGTGAACGCATACTCTGCAGTCAGATGTCAGCAGATGGTGCACTCAGTTGTTAGCTCTGCAAGTCAGTACATACTCTACAGTCAGATGTCTGCAGCTTGTGCACTAAGTTGCTAGCTTTGCAAGTTAATGCATACTCTGCAATCAGATGCCTGCAATGCATACACTCAATCACTAACTCTGCAAGTCAACTCATAATCTACACTCAGATGTCTGCAGTGCATATACTCAGTCTCTAACTCTGCAAATCAACTCATAATCAGCAGTCAGATGTTTGCAACCCATGAACTCAGTTGCTAACTGCAAGTCAACTCATACTCTTCAGTCAGTGCAGCACAGAAATACTAAGCAGTGTCAGTCAGTCAGTCAGTCAAAGATCTTTATTCAGCATTTGCCATAAAAGTACAAATTAAAATCACATATCCAAGCGAACAAACAAACAAAAGGGCAAAGTGATCTAGTCCAAGTTCCTCATTCACAGAATATTCCAGTATTCTTATCAGAACATTAACTAAGGTCATATAATATAAAACCCAAAAACGTTTTAGCTACCCTGAAATATAATAAGAGCCTTTCTCCCTGTGGGAGAATCTGTACTATACCAAATATAAAACCTAAGATTTTAAAATAGAAATAAATTCTAAGAGTCAGCATAAATAGATGAATAAATTAAAAAAAATATTAGTAACAATTCCTAATAACAATAGATGATCTGATAAAATGTAATACCTGAAAACAAATTTTGTCATTTGATAATTTCTGAAGATGTATCAAAGCTTCCTGATAATGGATTGGTCTTAATGTACGTAAAATAGGTAAGATAAAAGCATTCCTCGGGGTGGCATAAAGAGAACAAAGAAGAAACATGTGGGAAGTACTTTGCTTTGAACTAGCATCACAGGGACAGAGTGGTAAATCTTCTTACTAAGCAGTGGTTTGATCACCTCTTCAGTTTCCATTCATTTGCACCCCTGACCTGTAACCACCTTTGTGCCAGGGCTCTTGTGCCAGCCTCGAGTGATGTGGGGTTGTCAGTGCTCAGGTAATTTCTCCTGCACTGTCAGCAGCATATATGACTTCATTGTGTACTCTCTAAGAAGCCCCTTATCACTTCCGTCCATAGCAAGAACTATCCTCCATTTTTCAATTAGGGAAGCACTTGTTCTATGACATGGGCTAAGTTGGCTACTTGTAGGAGTGAAGCACAAAATTAATACAGCTTAAGAACTAAGTGTTGTTAACATCTCCGCTGTGATATACAATGATGTAGACTGCAGGCCACTTGTATTTCACAAACGGGAAAGGACAAGGATTGGGAAAGGAAGTCCTGTCCTGAATGTTGCGTTGATATCTTGGAGAGATTTTAGCAGGGGTGTTGCTATCGATGATGATCAGGTTCAATTTCACTGTGGCCTTGAGGGCTCCACTGAACCGCGATTATTGTTGTATTATACTACCATACCAATGGTCGGGGAGCTATTTTTTGCTTGCACTAAGGTGCATGGCATCTGTTCTACCCCACTGGGTTGTAGCATTCTAAAAACAAGCATTTGCAATGCAATAGATCTCACATTTGCTTGAGTTAGAGCTATTGGCATTGTAAATTCATAACTGGACTTTTCTTGCCAAATAAATTGGTCATCTCTGCCTAATAATTTCGTCTTTTCCTGGGACATAATTCCAGTGGCAGATCATATAACTAAAGCACTTCCATTTACCTTCTTCCTCTATCTGCAGCAAAAAATTAAAACGTTGCCATTTAGTGTCCCAATTTAAATCTGCCATCAAATTCCAATAGAATACCACTTTCATCACCCCACCATCAGAGTTGCTGGCTGGTTAACACAATTCCCCATCCAAAAAAGACAAGACAGCCGCAGAGGAGAAATAAACTAGAAATGTCACAAAAACATATCAAGAGTGTTCAAATATGCATTGTGTAGTAAGGATGTTAAGTTGGCCTGAGTTGTGGTCACAACTATAACAAGGAGAGATTTTTCAAACATATAAAATCATCATATAAACCTTTATCAGAAATAAACTATTGGCATTAGACTGTAATGCTCAAAACAGCCGCTAGAGGGCACCATAACTAAAATATAATTCATAAGAAACATGGTCATGTACCCATATTGCTAGCCCCATGACAAAAACAGGAAAAAATAATGCAGTGTAACCACTTATCTACCCCTAGAGAACAAAGTGCATTGCACATTTTCAAGGCTAGCAGGACTATTACAATGATATTACAAACACGGCCCATAAAATATAACTTCTCCCAACTATAAAACAAAAGTTCCAGCCATAAGAAAGCTTAAAAAGATAATTATTTATTTTGGTATTATTTTGGAGTCCCCACAAACATAGTGTGGAGACCCAGAGATTATGTAGACAGGGCACATTGTGGTCAAAGTTTGGAAGGTGGTCCCATTGTCCTAGGACCACCACGGGCTGAGTTATGAGCAAAAATGTTTTGTAAAAGTAATGCCCTACAAAGCATTATGGGACACATTCCCATGTCACGAATATTTTAATATGTTGATATGACTGTAATGCTTAGAACAGCACCTAGAGGACACCATAGTGAAAATAGCATTTGAAAGAAACATGGTCATGTAACTATATATTTAGCCCCTAGATGGCATAGCGCATTACATATATTCAGAGGTAGCAGGCCTAAAACAATGATATTACAAACAAGGCCCTTAAAACTCAACTATTCCCAACTGCAAACCGAAAGTTCCAGCTTTGAGAGAGATTAAAAAGACATTGAATGGTGATAGGGTTTATTAGTTTGGTGTCCCCTCTAACCACCCACTAGCCTACCACTAACCTAGTGTGGGGACTGTTGGACTTTTTGCCTTACGCAGGGTCATCCCCAGTCTTTTTGCCTCCTTCCGCCTGGTTTTTCTGACCTCTCGCTGTTGGTTCTAGGACTCTGAGCACTTTATCACTGCTGACCTGTGGTAAAGTGCAGGTGCTCTCCCATCTAAAGTTGGTATGATTGGCTTATACCTAATTGGCATATTTAATTTACCTATAAGTCCCTTGTAGAGTGGTATCTCTATACCCAGGGCCTGTAAATTAAATACTATTAGTGGGCCTGCAGCGCTGCTTGCGCCGCCCACTGAAGTAGGCTTTCAAACCTGTTTCAGGCCTGCTAGCGCAGGGCCTGTGTGCGCAGTTTTCTGCCACAGGGACCTGGCATCTAAATTTACTTGCCAGGCCCAGAACTCCCCTTTTACTACATGTAAGACACTCCTAAGGTACGCCCTAGCTAGCCCTATGGGCAGGATGCCATGTATGTAGAAAGGCAGGACATGTGCCTAGTTGCGTGGCCTGTCCTGGTAGTGACAAACAGCCTAACTGGTGTCTCACTGCTGTGAGTGCTGCCTTCTCGTACGATTGCATTAGAAATGCCCTGCCTTATGTGTAACGGGTATTGTCTGATTTATGAGGGGTAGCGTAGGAGTGTTTGGTATGGTTGTGATGGTGATAATAAATGCTGCTTACTGGTGTGGGTGTATTTTTTATTACTATCACAGAAATGCCACTTCTAGAAAGTGCGCATTTATCTGTGCTTATGACTGGTGTTTTGCAGCTTGACTCCAATCCACATCTGGGCAGAGTGACAGTTGGGGCTTTGTGCATACTTTTCAGACAGCCTGTACACAGGGAGGGTGGAGGTGTCACAGAGGTGCATCTGCATACTGAATAGACTTCCTCGGATGAGAGAAGGGAGAGGCGGGGCACACCTGCATTTGTAAAGACTGTGCCCTGGCCTCACACAATAGGGTCGTTAACCCCCTACTGATGTTTGGAGCCTGTGCTGAAAGGAGGGAGGGGGCACTCCCAGAACCAGTTGTAACTGGCTGGAACCTCCTCTCCCTACCATTGTAAAACACTGTGAGAACTGACTATAAGTACAGGGGAATTTTCCCCACAATTTGGAGACTCTTGGAATCATCTTGGAACCGGACACCAAAGGCTGAAAGGACTCACCAGGAACCGCCATGGACTGCTGCTGCTGTGTTGACCTGTGACCTGCCTGGTCACTGTGAAGGACTTGCCACTTGCTGCCTTTCCCTTGTGCTGGCCTGTAGCTGGGCCCTCCACCTGAGGACCTTGTCTTAAGATTCTGCTCCCCAGAGGCAGGGTGCTGTGGCCCCTGACTCCTGCATCCATTTCTTCACGAGGCGTGCTTCTCCGTGGTTGCGGCTGCCATAGCGCTGATTGCAGCGTGCTTATGGAGCCTTGGGAGCTCGTAGGCTCCTTGCTGCATTGTGCCCCTTTAAATAAGATCACTGCAGCAGCCCGGGAAGCTGGAAGAACACTCGCGCACCGCATCGGGTGCAGGCGAGTGTCTGCTCAGGTCCCAGGAGGGGTCCGATCTTCTTGTGGCTTCACGACAGGACCAGAGGAAGGTGCGGGGAGTGCCCCCTTCCCCCTGGCCTCTGCGTTAGGAGCAGGACGCTCCTTTTCTGCTGTTAGGTAAAACAGGCATTATTGTGGGCTCCCCCCTTGGTGGAAGGGCCAGTGGAGGCCCGGGGGGGCCCCCAGAGATCCTAGGTCCTGGGAGGGGCCTGTCATTAAAACAGAGGGGGTGCGTGGTGCCCCCCTCCTGCCCTAAGTTGTTTTTGCTGGCTTTGGCCCCCCTCGAGAGGGCCGGTGGAGGCCTAGGGGGGGCCCCAGTGTTTACAGTCCCCAGAGGGGCCCGTTCATGAACAAGAGGAGGTGCATGTCACCCTCCTCTGACCCCAGGATATCTGGGAGGCCCCAGTTTTGCGCAGAGGAGTGCCGGGTGCCCCATTGTTCGTTCTAGGCACTGGAAGTGCCTCTGCATCAAGCCAGGTACTTTTAAAAGGACCAATATAATTATAATTGAAGTTCTTTCTAAAGACTTTGCTGATTGTTATATATTGCCTACCTGTTTTATGATGTTTTTATACATGTGTGCAAATATTCCTTTTATGGGCATGACTTGCTAATATGTTTCCCTAACTTGCCATAGATTTTTTAATGTTCCTACTATGGGCGTTTTATGATATTCTTATGACAAGTGTTCTAATGTGATAACGTGTTCCCTGACTACTGCTTATGTTGCAGAATACTGAGTAACCTGTGTGTTATGTGTGACTACTGCTAGTTTGCAGAGTAACTAATGTGTAACATTCTGACAACGGCTAAGGCAGCAGGATAGTACTGTTATGTGATGTTTGGTCTAATAATTACGTTGTGTACAATACAGTATATTTTCATATAATCTGGTGTTGTGTTTCCTTTGTGGTGGGGATATTGCGTCACATGTTTGTGTGTGTTGTGCAAACGCTTTACACATTGCCTCCGGGTTAAGCCTGACTGCTCGTGCCAAGCTACCAAGAGGGTGAGCAGGGGTTATCTGGGACGTGTAACTCCCTTGCCCTAACTAGAGTGGGTAAGTTCTGCCTGGCTGAGGTACATACCCTAGTCAACCAGAAACCCCATTTCTAACAGGGACCCAAATATGATTTATAAAGAGCACATTGTGGTGAGCGTTTTGACTGTGGTCTCATTGTCCTGTGCCCACCACAGGCTGAGTTATGAGCAAAAATGTTTTCTAAAAGCAATGCCCTGCAAAGCATTATGGGTCAAGTTTTCCTAAGTGCAATGAATATTGTAGTATCAGCTCTCCAGCTGTGCAGAGGGAGCTGCTTTCGCTTTAAGGATTTCTGTTTTACGTAAAGCATTCACCAATTTCAAGTGTTTAAGGGAAGACCCACAAGAAATTACTTTGATTAGGTAACTGTGAACAATGTGACCAGTGCTCCAATACCATTGACCTAGTTCACGCTGTTGTACGTGTTTGCGCAGTGAGCTTCATGGCCGCCATGCAACACGAAGGGGAGAGACAAAGGAAATAGTTCCCTCACTCTGAAGTATATTGGCAATCGTGCAATAATCCATGTAACAGGGGCAGTCTGCAAGGTGTGACAAAAACAGCCTCAAGGTGGGACAAATGTAAAGCATTTAACAATTAGACCAAGTGATTTTTGAAAGGCAAACCCACAAACGAGTGAAAGTGATGGGCATGACATGGACGTGGTTAAAAGCCCACAATACTTACAACAGGTCAAAGCGATTGCATGCTTGGCCTAAAATTACATGTTAATGGCGTGAATTAATCTCAGCCACCGGCAATCGCTGGGGGCCGTATCCCAATTCAGCATTTTTTGCCCAATATGCCACCTGTTTGGACCGAGACATATACAAATCAGTCTTGCCTCTGGTCATCATGGGAACAGTCCTGGCTGAACTGCCATGCCAGGTCCTTCCTGAACTGAAGTAAAAGAGTGATGGGTTGGAATGTCATCACAAGCGATTGTGATCACCAGTGGTTAAACTTATGGCAAGCACTCCTCCCATTTTTGTATGTTTTATGAAAAAATATAATAATTTTAGTTTTGCATCTGCACTTAAGGTTTCTGCATCTAACCCATATTCATGATTCAAACAAAAGCACTGGAGCTAGTTTACTGTTGTTACTTGCCGAACACAGCGTTCCAAATGAAGGGTGTCCTCATCAACACAACAGAGCTGCCATGAGAAAAAGGTTAGATAAGCTCCCTTTGAATAATGCAAGGGCAAGAAAGATCAAATGCTGTAGGGCATGATGCTTACCAGGACTCTGAGCCTAGGACTATCAAGTCTACAGCTGTTAAGAAGAGGAATTACATTATTCAGCAGCAAAATAACAAAATGCCAGAAGGCATATAGAGTTCTAAAATTAACTGATGAGTGATGTATGACATACAATGTTTCTGATTTTATAAATTTTATTCATTGTAATAATATTGTTGAGTTGTGCAATATTATGGTGCCAATACGAATAAAAAAAATATATTTCACATTAGTTCATAATAGACACTAAGGGGGTCATTACGACCTCGGCGGTCTTTTCGCAAGACCGCCGAGGTACCGCGTGCTGAAGACCGCCAGTGGTGGCGGTCTTCCGCGCCGCATATTATGACCGCTGGCAGCCCGCCGTCCTTTTTCGTACGGAAAGCCGCCAGCAGCTATACTGGCGGACGGTGGAAAAGTGGAGGCTGCTCAACCTCCACCGCCACGTCAACAGAACACCACCCACTGAATCACGTCCCATGATTCGGTGTGGCGGTGTTCTGGTGACGGTGTTCTGGTGGCGGAGCTGCCCCCATGGATCCCGTCCCCTCCTGGAGGATCAGCGGACAAGGTAAGTTGATTGTCCGTTAGGGAAGGGGGTGGGGGGTGTTGTGTGTGTGCATGGGGGTGTGCTTGTGGGAGTGTAGAGGGGGTGAGTGAGTGTATGCGTGCGGGTGGGTATTGTGTGTATGGGAAATGTGTGCGGGTCGGACAGTGTGCATGTCTGTGTGTATGTGTGCGGATATGTGTTGTCGGGGTGTATATGTGCATGTTCGGGGATGTTCGGGGTATGTGCATGTAGGGGTGTGTATATGTGCATGTTTGGGGTGTGTGCGTGTAGGGGTGTGTATATGTGCATGTTCGGGGTCGAGGTAGGGAGGGGGGTTGTGCCACCTTTGGGGGGTGGCAAGGGGGTGTGGGGGGAGGATTCGTGGGGGATGGGGGGGGGACCCTATCAGTGGCAGGGAAGGAATTCCCTGGCACTGATAGTTCCTACCACCATGGATTTCATGGCGGTTCCCAACCACACGAGATCCATGGCAGTATGCAGGGTCCTGATACCGTCGGCGGTCTAGTGACGACCGCCGGGCTGGAGACCGCAATCTTCAGCCCAGCGGTCTTCACCGCCATGGCGGTCGGAATGGTGAAGTGTCGGATGACCATAATTCCATTTTTTTTTACGCAGGCCTGTTTGCGGTCTTACCGCCGCTTTACCACCGACCGCCAGGGTCGTAATGAGGGCCTAAATGTTCAGGTGTGCATGTGTTGATTTGATGGGTCCAGAATACTGTTAATAATTTACACAATACAAAAATTTATCGGGTAAGACTGTCTATTTCAAACCCCTCCTCCAATACCCCTATGAGAAAAGCCAACACCAATTGAGTGAAAACTACCTTTCTGGTTTCCTTTCTTCTGCAGAGGTTTATACGGGTGTTTCTTGGGGCTAAGGACATGCACTGGTATGACAACCTGAAAGAGGGCATCCATGACACTTTGAAGGCAAGACTGAATACACAGACACTTTGTCCCTCAGTGATGACTTGGCATACAATGAGTTAAGGCATCTTGCAAGCTTCTTGTGAGAAAGGGGCTTTTCACCCTACATGAAAGGTCATAAGCATTAAGTGAGAGCAAAGATGAGTAGCCCTGGTTGGTTTGGTGGCACTGCACACTCACAGAACACATTTTTTTAAAATGCTAACCATACTTCGTTAAGAAAATCCTGCCAATTTGTTCCACGGTGTCAGCTTCTCATTTTAGATGGAGCAACAGAAAAGCTCAGAGGCCTCGCAAAAGTGAATGCCCAACTCTAAAAAGGTGAGAAAACGTGTGTCTATTGCAATGTGAGGTTAATTGTGAGTAAATGTAGTATGCACGACAATGAAGGCCTTACTGCATCTTTGTGTTAGGCAGAGTTCAGGCTCTTTACACAAATTTGTGATCGACGTGTTAGACTGAACAGTAAAATGAACCACTAACTCAATTCATTTCATTTCAATCAACAGTTTCAAGTCTAGAAAAAGTTATTCCTTTCAGCAATTCGCTTTACTAACATGGTTATGCTCACGTATAAGTAAGTGCAAACGTTAACAAATAGCCAGTAGTGAGAAAAATGAAGGTACACAGGGTACAGTTATACAACTGAGGAACAGGAAGCTAAAGGTTGTTCAACCCGTTGAACCTGTCGGCCATTCCAACCAAAACTGGAATGGTTTTCTGGCTGCACCATATCAAACACTCTTCTAAAAAGGTTCATTATCTACAAACCTTCAACTGCACCCAAAAGTGAAAAACTTGAAACATCTCAATATGCCAGTTCCTCTATGAAGCCATGGCTCAATATTTAAAAAAGCACAAGAGTCTGCTAGCTAAAGTGGTGGTTCCTGGTGATGTCTGAATTTGATAAATGAGGCAGGACAAAAAAATGAATTCTGCCCAGACAGGAGCCCAGAACTAGGAAAAAGCAAAGTCATATTTATTGCCGTCAATAAAAGTGCTGCCTCGCAGAAATAACAACATTTCCAGACAGCATACTATAAAAGAACCAACCCATCTAATATGTAAACAAAACCAAGGTTCACAATACTAGAGAAGAAAACAAAGAAAAAAAAGACACCTGTTACACCGATTTCCAAAGGTCACTCAGCTTGGGAAAAGCCTCAGTTCAATAATAAACATCATAAAGACCAACATTTTCATATTACAGCACATGCAGTGCAAAATAAAAACGAACAGCAGGTTACAAACATCAAAGCGGGTCTTTAAAATTAACATTTAGGGGGTCATTATGAACACGGTGGGAAACCCCACCGTGTTAATGCTGGTTGTATTTTCACAGACCGCCAGCCCCCTTAAGACCGTTATATATATACATTCTGCTGGGCCGGCGGATGGAAACAGTGTTTCCGCCCGCCGGCCCAGAAGAATGCAGGGCCAGGACATTGCCAATGGCTCCACATGAAGCCATCATCAATGCCTCTGTGCAGCTGGTGCAGCAGCACTCGTCACTCAGATCGGGCAGTGACATGCGCGACGGGGCACTGCACGGGGGGCCCTGCACTGCCTATGCCAAGTGCATGGGCAGTGCAGGGGACCCCAGGGGGATCCCAGAGCACCCCTTCCGCCAGCCTTTCCTTGGCGGGGGAACCCACCAGAGAAAGGCTGGAGAAACAAGGGTTCTTCATCCGCAGGGCAGCGTTGCTTGCAGCGCTGCCCTGTCGGATAAAGTATACTGCCATCATCAGGCTGCCTGCTGGCGATGTGTGTGTGTGTGCACATGCACATGTGTAGCATCCATCAGTGGAATACAAATTTCTCTTCCACAACTTTCTGGTGACAGGTGAGAGTTTTTGCTGGAGAGAATGGTGCTGTTGTGCGATCGCATGCAGTTTCACCACTAACTGAGCATAAAGCTATGCACAGCGACAGATTGGCATCATGCATGCTTCTACAGAAGAGTTTGAATATAGTGAGTACAGCTCTTCACAGCAGCACTCTTTCCTGACAGAGTGAGTTCAGTTCAGCCTGCGCTCGTTCAGACTTGCGCCCTTGGCCTTGTGGGCTGAGTCGCACAACTGTTCCTTGGCAAAGTAATTGTGACTATAGTCCCGGTCCCACAAACCTCTCCAGACTCGTTAATTGGTTGTGATGTCCTACTAACGAAGACATGCATGGCCTGCTTCTCTAGGATCTTTGCATTCACAAATTCAGTAATCGGAAAGAACAAACGTGCTTTGCAATTCGTGATCACATTTAAGAATCGCAAAGCATGAATTGTAACGCCCTGCACATCAAAAGAGGAAACGGAGGGCAAAAGGCAGCCCTCTCCCATCATCCAAGTGCTCACAACTTTTTTCTTAGAGTCATAAACTGGTTCCGACCTCGAGGCTATTCCGAGGCAGGAGATTTTATACTGTCAGAGAAAAGTCCATTTGCAATGCAAACGCCGCCTCTACCAGCCTCTTTTGAGAATCAGCCTGAGATGAATAACGCTCCCTAGAAACGGTATGCTCCCTCCATAAAATGTTATAGTTTATGCTTATGTGTAAGTAATTCAGAAACAAGGCAAACACATTCCCAGAAACATTCGTCGACGACCTCCAAAGGTTTGACAGGATTTACTGGGCAATACGTGGCCTTCACACGTACTATCGTACACAGTCAATGCAGAAAGTAAACATTGGCACCTGCGTGCAGTATGGAAACCTCGCCTGATTGATGGGAGTTTACTTTCAGCACAGAATCCGTTCATGTTTTACTCCTGACGTGAGGCTCTTTAGTGTCGGCGTGTGTCACTTGTGTGTGAGATAGTAGCGCGTGTAGTGCCTCTTCGTGGGAACACAAAGTTAAGGGTGGCCCTTCTTGTTTGACCCTTGACCCTCCTCTATATCTAAGACTTCTAGTAATGGCATGGCAGGCGTTAGCATATAAAGTAATGTCTGCAGCAGAGGCGAAATTGCGGACAATGTGCCCACACCAGCGGCTGGGGAGTCGGCTATAAAGCTCTGCAGCTGTTCGTCTCCGCGCAGCGCATGCTGGGAGCAGCTATAGCAGACCGTGCTGGCTGCCTGTCATTTCAGACATCTGACAGGTACAAAGATATTTAATAGACGGGAAGAGCTGTACACTTCTTCCTCCATGGATTCCTGGCGTGTTATAAATAATTGTAACGACACAAAACCTGGAGACAGTTCAGCGCCCGTCGCCTCTCTGAGTAAGTCGGATGTCTGCTAAGAGGAGAAATGCATTAAGGCCATTTTATGCACTAAGCGCCTGATGTACACAACAATTTTACGGTCGCAAAGGTCAAACTTGAGCAAAGGGTTTTTTTAAAAGTACAAATTTGGAATTGTGAATCAGTAACATGTTACTGATTCGCAATTTGGGTTTCAAGCAAAATACAGTGTTGGTAAGGGGCATGTAAAGAGAGTCTGTCCAAATACCGTCCGTTGGTAAGCCATTCATATTTTACCACCAAACCTAAATTGGTAATGACCGTTTCCAAACAGGAAGGGGTACTTAAAGAACCCTTTCTCCTTTGTTAATGTTGACAAAAGCATGTTTCATGAGCAAGCAGTAGTCCACTAGAACATTGCATGTGCCTAAAATGTTTGTAAAATTATTCTTTTTCTTTTTTAAGGAATTCTGTTTTCATTTTGTACAATCAAGTTGCACTTAAAAAGAAAATATTAATTTATTTAAAAGCAGTCACAGACATGGTATCAGTGGTGCAGGTATATTGTCTGTAATCTCTAAAGTGAGGCATTGGAATGAGGAGTAGTTAGAAACTGCTTGTGGATAGGTGCAGACCCCCCAACAGTTTTTTCTGTCAAGGTGAAGGATGCTGTATCCTAACGGAAATGTAAGATCAGTCATTGGCATGGAGAACAGGCAGAACCTTGAAGAGTCTTGTATCCTAATGGAAAGGTAAGCTCAATTATTGACATGGAGGACAAGCAAAACCAGGTTTCTATGAATACAATAAAGTCAGGGTCACAGCCTTGAATGAGGCAAGATATTGAACTGACAATAGAAAATGCAGGCCTACAGTTTAGAAGGGCAGCCTTGATGTGATAGAGGAGGTGAATCTTCTGAGGCTGCTTGAGCAGAATGATCTTTGGTTGCATTTCAAACATCTAGCTCTGTATATCATGCAAACAGGATGCATTGTGGCATCGATGAACATAAAGTATTCTGTCATGTGGAGTGCATTATAGCTAATGTGCGTAGAGCAATGGTCTCCAAAGCGTAAGAACTGAAGTGTATGTTGGACTCTTCAGGATTAAGGCCCTCATCACAACATTGGTGGTATTGACCACCTACCGCCACGGTGACGGCTGCCAACATACGGCCGCCGTGGCTACCAGCCGGCAACACGTATTATGACTGCCAAAGTTATTCCGCAGAAATCTGGTGGAACACCGACAACGGTCATGGCAGCGGACAGCGGTAAGGCAGCACTGCTGATAGCAGCACCGCCACGCCAGCAAAACACCACCGACCATATGATGAGCAATGATACGGCCTGGTGGTGTTTTGCTGGCAGACTGTCTCCAGCCGGAGGACCCTCTGCAAGCAGGTAATTCAGGTTCTCCGACCAGAGAGGGGGGTGAGGGGTGTTGTGTGTATGTTGTGGGGTGTGTGTGTATGTTTTGGGATGCATGCTTGCAGGTGTGAGTCGCGTTGGATGCATGTGTGAATGAGTGATTGTGAGTGTTGTGTGTTGTGGATGCATGTGTGTGATAAGGTATGTTGGTGTGTGTTGTGGTGTGTGGGTACGTATGTGTGCATGCGTGGGTGGAGGTGGGTATGCATGTGTGCATGTGGGAATATGGGTGCACGTGTGGGTGTGCGTATGTGTGGGGGGCAGGAGTGGGTGGGGGAGGACTCTGGGGAGGGGGTGGGGGGGCAGAGGAGAACCCTATCAGTGCCAGGGAAGGGATGCCATGGCACTGATAGTGCCTACCGCCATGGTTTTCGTGGCGGTACAAAACCACGGAAACCGTGGCGGTAAGCCAGGTCGTAATCCCGAGGGTGGGAATGTGCGGCCGCCGGGCTGGAGACCGAAGTCTCCAGCCCAGCGGCTAATACTACCCTGGTGGTCAGTGTGTTATGGTGCTGGTGTTGGATGGCGATAACCGCCAGGGTCCAAATCCCATTTTTCTACCGCCAGCCTGTTGACAGTATTACCGCCGCTTTAACACCGACCGCTGGGATTGAATTGAGGGCTAAAGTGTGTTTCACAAGCAGTAACAAGGAGACTAGATGAACAGTCCCAAAGAGGAGAGTTGGGACTTCTAGTGGCAGAGAGAAGAGAAAGACGGAGTGTGTAGGTTTCAGGCTTTTTTTTTCAGATTCTGTCTGATGTCAAGTGGTCCATTTTTTGGAGTGAATAAGAGATTTGTGGTTTGTATCAGTTGTATGCAGCTGCAATGAAGTATGAGGTCAGGTATTGCATGTCTCATGTGAACCACCCCCCATGGACATTGAGTCCTTCCGCAGATAGTCAATTTATGTACTGTTGTTCTGGTATATCTAGATGAAAGAGGAGGTTGTTTGACAGGTAAGCTTTTTTTAGGGGTGGTGGTAGTCATCAGGAGGAATTGGTTCTTGAAAGTATTTTGTTCTGTGTCTGTGTGAGTGTAGCTTTGTTCCATGATACGGTTCTTACTACCTTAGTTTATGTTTGCACTAAAATGTCTAGTTTCATTCACCAAGGGCTTTGTTGGTTAAAATGAAAGGAATGGGGAGAGGAGATTGGAGATTTGAAGGTTTCATAGTCAGTATAAATAGCAGCCATAGTGTCAGTGTTAATGTCCCTTTGCATTGGAAGAAACATTAGGACTTCTTCGAGTTACACAGTAAGTTGATATCAGAAAACTGGACCATGCCCTTCTAGTTTTCATATAGACTGATATCTATCTCACATTGTAGCTATGATAACCCAAGATATGTGTTTCCTGTAAAGTAAGTCAGTTTCAATGGAGCTTAGACTGGTAGTATGGTGTTTGGCATTGATTAAGGTTTCTAGATTGTCTACCAGGGCTCTGTGTTTGTGGCATTTGAGGATAGCTTTGGATATCGAGGCACAGGTGGGTGCACAGAGCCACAACCAAAGCAATCTCTTGTGTGCTCAAACCATGTGATTAAATTTTGTTTATCCATGAGTGTTATGGTCACCCTTTCTTTCCCGCTTCTCTCCTCATCTTCACCCTTTCTTATCCATATTAAGAGACAGCAGTGTCAAATGTGTGCTAGTTATTACAGTTAGTGATAACTAATACTGATTTTTCTGGTCAAAGACATATTTTTCATCATCAGACTTTTATCCAGCAAAAATGCAGAGAAAGTAGAAAGAAGCTTGAAGATCAAGGTAGGAAATAAAAGAATCTGCAAGAGTGAGATAAGGAGACAGGACGCATAGAGCAGTGGAAGAAGGAGCTTGAGGTGAAATCAAAACCAGGCAGCTTTGATAATCGGAAACACCCGTTTCAAGAAAAGTTTGAGCTCTGTGCACGTTTGCTGTTTTACAAATTAAGCATTTGGTGACAGTGGTTCAAATGTTATTTACATTTAGTTTGTTAAATACAAAGTCTTTAATTCTACATTTGTTTTTAAGAGGTTTTCAAGTATTTACTGGAAATCATGCATATGACTGATTCATTATACTTTCTTTGACTTTTCCAGGCACTGGTTAATTATCTTCCTTGGATTATAGGAAGACATTGTGTTGTATTGTTTCAAATGGCATTGGCATACGGCAAGATATAGGGCTGAGCTGTAGATTGGCAACTTTGTGGGTGAAACCTGGTGACTGTGTTGGTGATGACAAGTCTATAATTGATGTCTAAATCCACACAACAACTTTTTTATATAATTGTATTTACACTATTCCGCCTATATTACGAGAAGGATTCCTATGATGATGTGTAATAAACGCTAACACAAGAAAAAGCTTTTGTTTAATTGACGTTTCATATTAGGAATATATAAGAATAAATGTGGATTTTTATTCAGCCACTTTTTTATGCATAAGTTGTCTCGCGCTGAGCACACGGAAACCTTCTGCATAAAAATAAATTGGAAAGGCATGCCTGACAAATAAAAGGGTTTCTTTCTCTATGAATTTCTTTTACTTTCTTAGTCATCCCAATTTCAATACTGACTTTTTGTTGAATGACAGTTTGATACACCCGTAGTCCAGCTGTGCTACTGTGTGGTTGCTCTCGTGCTGAATAGATACTAGGAAAACCTGTCTACGCCAATCAAGTAACAAGCTTTGAGGCAGCATTTAATTATGCGTATTCCGTGAAGTTCAATATTTAATGCACCCTCTGCAGACTTGGACAGCTTCAGGGAAAACGAACCTGGTACTGGGTTCCAGTCACTCTATCATTGCTGAGTAAATAATGTTTTTCTACATATATACGTTTGCGTGTTTGTACGTAAATAACGTCACGATTCCTAATCCCTGTAAACCAATGCAGTTGATTCATCTTTAGAAATCCTGACATGCCAGTTGCGCTGAAGACTGGTAGAGCAAGATAACAGCCTGTCCAAGGTTAGGTGTCCGACACTCAGCCTTTATTTCTGAGTAAAACCTACATTTACAGTCCTTCCAACTACCACGCGTTAAGGGTTAGACTAAAGCATTTTAGTGCTAGTGACCGTGCCATCACACTAAAATGTATTAGTCACGCATAATTAGAGGCCACCGAACAACCTGAGGTGTGATGCAATGAGAAGGTGAAGCAGCAAGCACTTTGCGCTGGAGAAGCGAGTGTGTGACTGTCTCCAAAAATTAAATAAATACATGATAAACATATCAATTATTAATTCAGGCGCCACACAGTCTGAAGAATAAATAATCATCACCACATCCATGGCTACCACGTGTCCTTACCAGCTAATAATCATGGGGAAACAATAACCCCAGCAGCCAAGACAGAGTGATACAGGGATCCGGGGCCGCCCCTTGCCTGATATTCTCCACCTGTAGCCACAGCATGCAGGTGATTGGCCTCCTATTCTGCAAGGCAGACCACTCAGGAGATAGGCAGTAGCCTTGTTTTTCCTAGTGCGCCTGCCACTGCTGTCTCAGTGACAGGCAACTTTTTTCCACTTGCGGCCTGGAGCTGGATTTGCACTTAGACTGGTGTTGGGGATTAGGAGACAGGAGGCGGGGATGCTTACAGTGTTAACTTCAGAATCCTGTGTGAATGAAAGCAGCATTCACCTGCTCAGCCCTCCACATGTTGGGGACATGAAGAGGGTGCACAGTTGTCACGGCTGGATCATGAACATAACCTACCCATCTTTAGGGGATTCACAGGAGGGAGTGTCAGAGCACACCTGCCCAGTCACGCTGGGGTCTCGCACCAGAGTATGGTTTTAAAAGCCACATTTGGCTGACTGGACTCAGCTCTGCACCAGAGACTGGCATGGTAGGCTGGCATCAGCCGGTGCTCTGCACTCTGGCTCCTCTGCTCTGGGACCAAGAGGGCCTGTCCCTGAATCAGCTAACCACCAACTTTGAAGCAACTAACTTGTGATAAACCAGACTGATGCCTAACTTGTGGCGGTCAACTTACAGCCTTGTGCCCCAAGAGAGCGAGAGCCTCTGCCGGTGCCCCTACCTACATTGCAATGGACACCAGCAGCATGGATTGGAGGCAACAAGTAAATCAGCACTGGAACCAATTTGGCACCTCGAGCATTTCCCTCTGAAGGTAAGGTTACTAACTTTCCCAAAAAATACTGGCCATGTGTTCATGCCATTTTAAGGCTCAAGCATGACAGAAAGTTATAAAAAATATATATTTTTAATTATTGTGGTGGGGAGGAAGTCTTAAGGTACTTCTGAGGTGATATTTGTGTTAGAGGGTGGCTCTTAATGTCACATGACACCAAGAACTGTAATGTGGGTGATCCCCAGCTGCTTCCTGTTAATTGTAGCACTGTGAATCATGACTTTTTAATCGTAAACACTTAGCATCGTGGGACTAGTAGTTTTCTCTTTTCCTATCATAATGTATGGACATACAGATCCCAGAATACAAAGTACACCTAGTTATAAAAAACAAACATCTTGTGATCTTTCATTTCAGATGCTCTGTAGCAGTTTCAAGATCTTTTTTGGGATTCTCGCTGCTCAAAATCGTAAAATGTGTACTATTTAACTGTTCCCATGAACGACATTGCTTGGTTTTACTTGGTCATTGAAAGTCACCCATAAGTATACTGAAACCATAAAAATGTCACACATAAGCCACCTGAAAACTTGCCAGCTATGCGTTATATTCAGTGCTATGTCTACAGTAAAGCTGCTCCTCACTGATGAAACGCAACAAGGCCAAAACTCGCCTGGAGTTGCTTTTGTCCTGTTTCAGAGGGCAGTAACCTGGTTCTTCAGGATTGACTGTCCTTCTGGAGCAGAACCGAGGCTGATTTGAATACATTTAATTTCTGCCCATAGTTTCAGAGAAAGCAAAAATGCAGTGGCCTGATATATGATCCTGCGTGTTTTCTAGTGGCTGAGGTTAATTTAAGTACTCTATCGATCACATCGTTTTATCCAGTGGAATCAGGACATGCAGAGGTTAGTGAAGAACTCATAACATAAGACATTGCAATCCCTCCATTTAATGTTTCGTTCCAGCACAGCAGGAATAGTATCTATCTGCGTACAACAATATAAGTGCACCTTGCCTTCACATACTACAGTGCAAGAAAGTCGTACCCTCTGAACTCGTTCTTTGGCCTACTGTTGTGAAACCAAAATAATGTTTGCATTACAGCAGACTGCCCCAAGGCTAGCAATGCTTGCAGTAGCGTTACATAGAGCTGCAGTGGTTGCTATAGATGAAGAGTATGCTGGAAGTACTGCTTATCTCTACTCGCTAGAAATAGCTCCGAAGTGTCGTAGGGTGTCATCAGTGAGAGCAGATGGGCTGGCTACACAGAAAAACAAAGAACAGAGAAACGATAAACGCTGAGAGCTGCGAAGTCCGCCCCAGTCACACTTTTTTATGTGATGCACATTGTGGGCGTCTAAATTAGAACATGTTTTAAAGTACTTTGTGGGATAGTACAGATAATTCTTTATTAGTGTTTGATAAAAGACAGACACATCAGTGCCAGACTGTCCGTAAGCACTGTGCGTGCCAAGCACAGCAACTGTTTCACAGTGTTCATCTCACACCTCCCTTTTATGGACCTGCTGTAAGTATCTTGGCAAGGCCAAAACTGCAATCCTGCTCCTCTTGGTTGGCATAGTAAGCTAAAGTAGATGTATTATGCATCTGCTGGGCGTATTACTAGGACCTCATTTCAAACTTTCGTTATAAAATACTCTACTGCTCTAGTTGACATAAAGACAAAGGACAAAACACATTTTGTGAGTGTTCTATATCATGAAACAACTGACCGCTTTCGAGTGACAGACCTATGAGCAGCAAGAAAAATAAAGAAGAAATTAAGGATGAGGGTTCAGGTCAGAAATTAGTTGATGTACCTGGATAGTGGTAAAAATGATGTGTCAGCTCACTATGACCATAAAACAGGAAAGTTGAGAGGGCTGCACAAGAACGTTTGAGGCCTCCAAGCAATATTTCTCTTTTGGAATGCTGGGATGATCCAACATGTATGCTCCTTATCAAAGCATCTTGAAAAGCATCAAATAAGGTTCCAAAAGCAGTCAAATAACACCAAGATTAATTTCCAGGTAAACAATAACACTAACACCAACTTGTGCTTAGACCATGTCCTGCACTCTGTGAAAGAGCGTATCCTCTGCAAGAAAATAACCAAGAGCAGGATCATTGTAATGGCAGATTGTGAGTCCTTGTCACTATGCTTCAACTGACCACCATTACACAATTCCTCTGACCAGGAATATATGGATACTGTTTGATCTAGAACTGTTGCTTACAGCACAAAATCAGTGCAATGGTAATGGATCAGTCTCCAGCTTGTGTTACTCCTTTTACCACAAACCTATCACCTGTCTTCATCAACCGTATTACACAGACTATAAAGTCCTAATCTCCTAAACTGCTTTCAGCCTGTCACTGAGACTCAAACCCAAACAAACATGCTTCAGGAAACAGCTCAGATCTAAACTATCAGACGAAGGGCCTGATTTAGAAATTTGCAGACGGGTACTCCATCACAAACGTGATGGATATCTCACCCCCGCATTACGATCTCCATAGGCTATTATGGGATTGTAATATAGTGGACAGGATATCGTCACATTTGTGATGGAGTAACCCCCACCTCCAAACTCTAAATTAGGCCCTAACTTTTTTAATAAACTAAGAGCCGTATGTCAAAAACTCACATATGGGCACACACTCAATTTCAATAGGCGTGTTATTCCCTATTTTGTTTTTTTCATGCTGAATAATACTTGAACCTCATTTGTACTCTGAAGTAACAGGCAGCATATGATAAAAATGTGGCTCTATAGTGGTATTTGTTAATAATAATATTTCCTCTTTGCCTATTGCTGCCAGAAGTTTCGAAACATATATAAATACACAGTACACGTCGTCATTTATAAAAGACAAATGAACTCAACCTGTTGAGGAAGGTGTTCTCCTTCCTCATAGCTTGGAATCAGTGCTGATGTCTAAGCTTGTTGCCTCTGTAGAAAACTGGATGTTGACAATGTCACAGGTCTTATCCTTTAGGAGTTTTCAGATGCCATTGACACAGTCAACAGCTTCATTCTTATTTCCAGGCTCCATACAATTGGAACTAGGGGCCATATGTACGAAGACATTTTCCCATAGACATAGAATGAGTAAAATCCTTTGATACATCTGGCCCTAGGTTAGAGCCAGTAGCCAGGATCCATATCTTTCAACAATGCTGAATGTAGGTGGTTAAACCACCTCATTCCTGGTCTTTATTTCACCCTCCTAACTATGAAGTTCCACAGGCTCTTCGTTAAGCCCTACCCTTTTAATATTTATTTTGCTCCTGTGACCTCTCAGATTTATAAATGTTTTTTTACCTTTCATTCATGTGCCAACAGTCCCCAGTGATCCATTTCAATCTTGAGCGTAAATCTATCTCCTTGAGAGATACTTGACCTTGAATGCTGCCTAGCTGCACTGAACACAATCATGTGTTGGACTAGGAGTGCCACCACCCATGTGGGACACAGGGTGATCTCATCCTCCCCCTTATCTGCATCAAAGTTATGCAACCTAATTTTATGGAATGACGAGCCTCTAACTCTGATTCATAATTAGCAGTACTTATGTTTCTGCCTTGCTTTAAAGAATATTAAAGAAAGTCATAACCAATTTGTTGTGTCAAGCAGAAAAGCAGCAATCCAATCCATTATAATATCGGGTCTGAAACGATCTGGTTTTGCGCATGTCCAAAGTCATTATCAGATGCAAAAACATAAAGAGTTCAGGCCTGAGGCTGATGCTGGTTCTTAATTAATGTTTATATACATCTGTTGAAGCACCACCCGCATATGGTTGGAATTGCATGTCATTTAAAGCTCTATGTATTTGCCACTGTCAACTTTAACAAGTGCCCTTACTTTAGACAAACTCACCTCCCGCTCTAAAGTTCATGTCATGTACTAGGGTCTTCTGATGGATCCTTTCTTCGGGTACCTAGGCCCCACCAGGCATGTGATGATGTGAATTATATGTCAAAATATCAACAACAAAAATATCATCTGGCATGAACATTGTGGCCTACATAATATTTATAATAATGTCACTCCATTTGGTGTATATTTTGTTTTATTATCTCCATTGGAGCGATATTTACCTAACCAATATTTAAGGTACTAGATTTCCGTCACATGTCAGCAATTTTGGCTATTATATTCTGGTATCATACTTGCTGATTAAATACTCTCTCAGTATTGAAATGGCACTTTAAGACTTAGCGTTTTTGGAAAGTAAATGGAAGTGCATTTGGTATCAGTTGATCTAACTATTGCTAAGACAAACGAAAGCACTGCTTTTTATAACATTTAGATCAAATCACAACAGCAAATTACACTTCCTTCCGTTGCTGTAGTCAACAATGGGTCAAAAGGACAAATCTGTTTGCCTCGGCATCCATCACAAGAATATAATGTCTCAGTTCCAAAGGCTCACTCTAATTCATTGCATTTTGTCCTGGACATTGCATACACGTACTAATCAGTTATATACTTCCAGAGAATTAAAAAGGGTATATATATTATTTCAAAAATATCCAAAACACAGCATGGATTTTTTTTAGAGTGAATACCCTATTAGGTTCAATTATAGTTTAGGTTGCTTGTTTTTTTTCAGAGCCTTGCTGCCTTCCTCGTGCAAGGTATAAGATAAACAGATGTTTCCTTTATAGGAAGGAGTAGATGAATTGTATTTTGCAGGGTGTGAAAAGCAGTAACAGCCTGACACTAGCAGGAAAGGACTACATATTTATATTTGGTGTATCCTTTCGATTTGATATAACTTCATTTTAAAAGAAGTGAAGGGCCAGTCGAGAACCAACCAAAAAATACTCTCTGTTTTATTCATCAGTTTGTGAAGGTCCACCCTGAAAAATAGGGCTTGCTGTGTACACCCTTGAATACACATTTAAATTGTTGCAGTGAGGTGTGGTGCTGCGTTTTTTTGCAGACAGTGTGCATTTTGGTTGTTGTATAAGAGTCAGGGTTCATGTATGAGAGTGGCCCATAATTCCTCATTCTAGTTACCAGAGTCAATAGTATTTGCATCATTTTGAATATCTTTGTGTTTTGAATTTCCCTACAGGATGATCCCTCTCATGTCCTTTATTTTATATCGTTAGCCAGTAATGTTCTAAAATGCATGTGGTTTTCCGGCTGTAATTCATACTGTAATGGTGTGTGTTCTTTCTGTCTGAATATCTACCCTTTCATGCCAGCGTTGAAATTGCATGTTGAGCTTTCTGTGCATCAGTATAAAACATTAGGGAACGCTCAGGCAAAACAATCTTGTATTGGCTGTTTTTATGATATTTTGTTTTTTGTTGCATGGTGAGTGCACTAGTTGTGCACCACGTTAGCATGGTGTGTACCGTGTTCTTTGATTTGTTTTTTGAGTTTGCCTTTGACAGTCATTAGTTTCAAATTGATAATTAGCAAGCCGTGAAGTTTATGGAGATTTTCTTACAACACTTATTTTCCTAAGGAAAGACCTGGCGATTTCTAGAAACATTCTGGTAAATGATCATCATCATTAACATCTTTGTGTTAATTACCTCAAAAGTAAATTTCAAAGTCTTCCACAATTCTGTGCTGGTATGCAATATTTGCAAACTCCATCCTGTGCATATTTATCTTTAAAGTCACATTCCGATCTATTGGAGTGTATGCATCAGTAAGGTATTATCAGATTAAGTAGCCTACAATTTGATATATGATTTCACTTTTTTAGTAAGCAGGAGCAGTCTGGATTTTTATATTTGTATTTTTCTGTCAGTTATTTTGAGATTTCAAAGTTGATAGGATGACTGGAATTAAATACAATTGCTGTAAACCTGTGTAGTGTCCTATGTGTTGGTAATCAAAACCACTAGTATAATATTGATATACCAGAGGTATATTGTGAAAGGTGGGGTGGGAATTGTTTTTCTCCAGTTGTGCCCTAAAATGTCTGGTTGCACTATCCTTGTTCATACACACAAAAGGTGCTGGGAGGATGCTTGCAATAAGTCTAACCACTGGCAATCACTCAGGGTAGCATTCTAACCCAGCATTCATCTGTCCACAATGCCACCTCAGATTAGACCAGTTATAGTTTTGCAAATTAGTCTTTACCCTGCTCCACTAGGAACAGTCCAGCCTGAACTGCCAAGCCAGCTCCTCTCTGAACTGGAACTCAAGCATCCCAAGACCAACTTCGCCCTCATTGGGGCTTTTCAGTCGGATGTAGATTGGTTCCTCTGACACAGTGAGCAAGGAAACCATGTCGGGCATACCTTTGGCCACTTAGGATGTAACACCAAACACAAGGGTATGCCCAAATGTGGGTCCCATGCTCACTGTGCATGTTATCAGGGGTTTTATGAGGTTTTGTACCCAGCCAGGGTATTTTTTCAGACTGAATGAATAGCAGAGACCTTTCTAGTATACCTCACAATGTCAAGTGCCTGCAAGACCTACCTTTCGGCCCTAGGACAGATTAGTTGTCTTTTAATGTTTTAAGTTATGTGTCCTAAACCAGCTTAATGATACCTATTTAATTGTCTTCAGAAGGACGAATGGCTAATTTCTGCCCTCAAAGGGGGAAGAAAGAATTAGTGTTCATGTGACTCAGAAGCAGGTACACATTGTACTGATATTGTTTAATAAGCAAGTGAATCCCTACTGGTACTTGGGATCTGAAGGTGCATTTGGATAATCGAATGTACACCATTTGACATGTTTCCTCTCCTTTTGCCCACATAACTCTTCCTTCAAATGAAAATGTATCTATTCTGTTCTATAGAGATAAAGATTGTCTATTTTGTACTGAGCAAATTGCTCAAGTTTACCCTGCTTTGAATACACAAGGAACTGTGTTAAGGAGAGTTTTCGGCCACAGCAAGGAATTCTAATTACTTTATTTAGTCTCAGTAATTACTCGTAAACAGCCACCACAGTGAAAAATCTACTTTCTCTCCTCGTCTCCCCTTGTCTCACCGTTGCCCGGCTACGCTCTTTCTCTGTGATGCACCTGTTAACGTGTCCCTTTATAATAATTTATTACACATCAGGACTCGTTTTAGGCCAATGAATCTTTTGACCCAGTTGAGAGACACCTTAGGACTAGATAGCTAATCAATATGTCAATCAATACGTCAATAATGTCATCAATATTTATCACAACAATACATTTCACTTTAGTCAAAGTCATTAATCAATTCAAGACTCTACCATGACCATTGCAGCCATGAATAACCACACCAGTTTAGTAGAATTTTATAAGTTTTATTCCCTATTGTTTACAATTCTATAAGCAGATGCGTCAATCTCAAAACCAAGAAACATAATAGCATAGTCACAATATGGCAACTTTGGTAGGATTTCATTAAGGCGAGAATCACAAACATCAGAACATAACACGGCGTGAACATAGATCAATTTAGCAGAGTGTCAATAATGCGTCAGTTCAACAAAGCATAGATTCAGTCGTTTGTCTATTTGCGTCAGTTTAGTGAACACCTGTCCTAACCACTGATTAGCATCGGCATGTTGGGCTTCATGCAAAACAATTTAGAACACCAATTTGGAAAACATCTATCTATGGTCTCTGTCAAAAGGTAAGCAGTTTGTACCTAGAAAGGAAAAGCAAACAGACAAATCACAAACGCATTGTCATAATTACCCTCCAAGGTTTAGGTCAGCACACAGGTTCAGTCTTCGTCTTCAGGACATCAGTCAAAACGCCATCAGTCAGAACTCAGCTCCGGGCAAAAGGGGCACTTCCCTCATAAGGAGGTAAAGTGTAAAAATGGGCAATATAAGGACGAGGATGGTTCGAAGTGAACCAATAAGTCACCAAGCAGAGTGACAAAGTTTCTGGATAAAATCAATAGCATTCCCTACCTAATTCTCTATGGCTCCCCGTGTCATGGGTTTTTTATCCCTTTTTCGTTGTACATTCCCCCAAAATTCTATTGGACATTTGTTATACCCCACTATCTTTAACCTATCAGAAAACACATTAGGTCACCTATCTTTCACCCCATATTATTTTACAAGTCTCTCATTGGTTCTCTTGTTCGATGTCTTCAGAGGCGGCACGTCCGGTATGATTTCATCTTTCTGTAATTCTTTGCACATCTTTTGGTCAGTAGCTCCATTGTCTTTACCGGTTTGAATGACCTTGTACATTACATTAATCTACACTGTTTCATTTTGTTTTAATATCACCCTACAAGCAATGAAAAATGCATGGGAACGGATCTAGTATGGTTACATTTGGCTTCTAGTTTTGAAGCAAACAAGAGGTCATGTCCTTTTGCGAGTCAGCACACTGCAAGATAGGAAAAATACATTTAATTTGAGTGCCAAGCAGCTAAGCTTCGGCTCATGCTAACTTAAGGCCTACAAGGATTTCAGCACAAATTCAATAATACAATTATTAATAATTTGTATAAACTTATTCAATATAATAATACACGTATACATTGGTGCCACTCCCGTGGTCACATTTCAGGTGCACATTGAAGCAAAATTTTACTATTACAGTTTCTATGCGGCATTATCACATATTAATTCATAAACATTTCATGTTAGTATAGATTATATAAGCTACGCTCTCTCAGTCCCTCCTCTGATGACGTTCGTCATCACACAAACCTTTCCCTTTACCTTTCACTTTTAATTTTTCTTATTCCTCTTTGTCCAATTTCTTTTAATTTTATCATTAATTTTGCATGCTCCCCATAAACCTAATAAACAGGCCAGAACAATTAATAGACCCCCTAGTATTTTTGCAAGAACCCCATTCCAAATGTAGCTAAACCAGCTCCCTACTCTAGCAATTCCTTTTCCTACTTTCTCCCACATTCCAGGTTCCTTCAAATCTTTCAAATCTGCACTATCTTTAGTTAAGTTAGTAAGCATACCTCTAATCTTTTTACTATTATCGGGTATATATGAGCAACAATGATGCTCGTTGAGCATCTTGCAGACTCCGCCGCTCTTTGCTAAAAGAATGTCTAAAGCAAGCCGATTTTGAAGAGTCATAGCTCTTTCTGCAGCAAGTTCAGTATCCATCAGGAGTATAGCCCCTGTGAAGTTTGTCAGCATGTTATCCACAATAGTAGACAACTTTTGAATCTTTATGGAGTTTAAGATAACCCCTACTGAAGGAATTATGGCTCCAAATATGTCACCAACAACAGCAGCCGCTGTCTCTCGTTTTTGTCTAGCATGTTTAATTCAGACGTTTTAGGTATTTGCTTTAAGTCATCAATCTGGTAAATGTTTGGGAAAACTATTCCCAAATAACATGTCCCATACCATCCGTTAGGGAGACGGTAATAAGCATTAAGTCCACAGATATAATAGATCCCAGGGATCGCTGGGTCCTGTCCATTTAACATGAATGTCAATTTACTCTGAAACAAAAACACATGCCTGCATTCACTCGTTCCCACAAATAAAGTGTCATGTTCAGATTTCGGCCTATATATACAAAGCCTTCCTACATGTAATGCGTCTATATCTAGTTTGCCTTGCGTCTTTATTGCAGTGTAAGCATAATCATTTGCATATGTGCGTTTCTCTAGCCCCTTTACTAGTCGCTCTTTCAAGGCTTTGCGTCTATCATCAGTATGATCTAAAAAGCTTTTTTCTACAGGTGTCAATAAGCAAGTCAGATTATTGCGGTGTGCATAAGCTGTCCCAAATGTAAGTGTTGGTTCAAAGAAACCTCTAACTAATTTTATATAATGCTCCTTAGCTAACTTATTCAAAAACTCAATCACTGGCACAAAAGAAAACACCACATCCAAATTTGAATAAAAATATTGCACATGCTCTTGATTATAGAATCTCGTTAGTAGCAAACTACAACTTATCCCATAGGTTAATGGCAAGCTATGATAAGTGACCCCTTCTTGTACTGATGAAGGAATCTTTGTGCACACATAACAGTTTTTCGCATCCATGGTTTCAACATACTCATTCAGCAAGCGATAGAAGACATTAGTGGAAAGTTCCCCTTTTGAGTTAGTTCCCTCATGCAAGTGTTTTGCATCCTGCTCAAACCTTTCCCACGGTGTTAATGCTGTAGTCTCAGGTTTTGAAGCATTGTTAGTCGCTTTCTTATCCAACCACGGCATTCCCACAATCACACCTACAATTATTATTGCACACACAATACCTAATATAAGACTTAACCAACCACACACCTTACCCCTTTTGTTACTACCTCTATTATAAGCCATGTCAGTAAGAATCAGTTAGCAGATGATATAAGACAACAATCGACTTGAGGACGACTTAAAGCTCTTGTTTTTTTTTTATTTTCAAAGTCTCTCTTTCTTCCTGCGTGTATTTACAGCGTTCCACTCACTCCAGGACCCCTTTTGTCAAATCAGGTTAGCAGCTTGTCATAATCGGGTTTCAAAGTCAATTCAGGTTATCAGTGTCACATCCGGTAATTTATAAGTCTCTTTCTCAGCTTTCCAGCTTTCCATTTCAACTTTGACACAGTCTCTTTCTCTGTTTGAATTCAGGTACCGTAGTTTTGACCTGGTACTTCTTGATCAAAACAGAATGCTAAGAATTCTTGTTGCCATTCAAATGTAGTTGCATATGCCCATTTAGGGCCTGCGTACCTTCTATTTGCGGTTCTTTTTCTTTTCAATCTGCGTTCGCCTTGCAATTCTCCTTCACTTAGATCCTCCACTTGGGATGTATCAGTTTCTTCTGTTATTGTTTCACCTGGTACGACCTTTTCTTTCGCAGCCTGCTTCTCTGGCCAGTTATCTCCCTTATGCGTCTTCTTCCTGCTTGTCCTTTCAGGATGCTGAACAGCACCCTCCTCTTGTGCTATGGTGTTTTCTCTTGACGGACCTGCAACTGGCTCAGGGGATGCCGGTGTGCTTTGATCTCTCTCTACTATTTCCCCTTCTTCTTCTTCTGGGTCTGTAATGGGTTCAAGTTCTAACCCGTATCTGTCTACTTCTGGGAGAACCTCTCCTTGATTTAGTTCTCCTGCTGCCTCTACCGAGATAGGCACACTGTCACCTCTCTCGAACTCAGTTACTGTTTGAGGGACTAGGCTGTTCTCAGTGGGGTCCCCTGCAGTCTCAGTTCCTCCTTGGCTGTTTTCTGGCCCTGAGACTTCCTTTTCTGGACTTGCTGAATCGGAAACTTCAAGTTCTTCATCAGTCGGACACGTTACCTTCTTTGTGTGACTGACATGTATCCAGTTTGGAATGCCTGCACATTTCACAGCAGTGGTTGTTGTCAGTATTACTTGATATGGCCCCTTCCAGCGCGGCTCCAAACACGACTTTCTCACGTGCTTCTTGACAACCACCCAGTCACCGGTTTGCAGGGTGTGACCTGGATCACTGATCGGTGGCAATGTGTTGGCTTCCACCTGGTGAGAAAAAGAGCAAACCACATCAGCCAAACCTTTGCAGTAGTCCAACACCATATCATCCGTGATATTCACAATAGCATTCGCAGGTACTGCGGGCAGCCTCATAGCTCTTCCCATAAGAATCTAATGGGGTGATAGTCCTGTCTTCTTATCAGGGGTGTTCCTCATCGACATCAGCACTAAGGACAATGCATCTGGCCATTTCATATTGGTAGCTGCGCACATCTTTGCCATTGTCGACTTCAAGGTACCATTCATTTGTTCTACTAGTCCTGATGCTTCAGGGCGGTAGCTACAATGCAACTTCTGTTCAATGTCTAATGCGGCACACAAGAGTTTAATCACCTCATTGTCGAAGTGTCTGCCCCTATCTGATTCTAAAGAGACTGGAAAACCGAACCTGGGTATTAGTTCTCTAAGCAGCAGCTTTGCAACTGTGAGACTGTAATTTCTACGTGTGGGGTAAGCTTCAATCCAGTGGCTGAAAACACACACAATCACCAACACGTACTTTAATCCTCCACAAACAGGCATCTCAATGAAATCCATTGGCATCTTGCTGAATGGACCGTCAGCTCTCCCTATGTGGCTCAATGTTACCACAGTCCCTTTTCCTGCATTCATCTGTTGACAGATGATGCACCTGTGAAAAGTAACCTCTGCAGCTTGTCTGAATTTCTGGTTAAACCAGTCAATCTTGAATGGCCTGATCATTGCATCTCTCCCAAGATGTGCCTGTCCATGATAAAGCCTTGCAAATTGTGACAGAAGACTGTTTGGCAAAACAAGTTTCCCTTCCTCTGAAACCCATAAGTCGTCAGCTCTCTGTAGACATTGCATTTTCTGCCAGGAGCGTTTCTCCTCACTGCTAGCACAACCCTGTAGTGTTTTTAGCTCATCTAGTGTATCAACCACCCTTAATGCAAAGTTCAAGCATGTCTCATTTTCATGTAACAATTCCCACTGATCCTTGAACGATATACAGTTCAATGCGCAAAACCTCGCGACTTGATCTGCATAGCCGTTTCCCATGGACACAAAGGGGGTTATTACAACTTTGGAGGAGGTGTTAATCCGTCCCAAAAGTGACGGATATACCACCAGCCGTATTACGAGTTCCATAGGGTATAATGGACTCGTAATACGGCTGGTGGTATATCCGTCACTTTACCGTCACTTTTGGGACGGATTCCTCCAAAGTTGTAATAACCCCCAAAGTCTTGTGACTTAACATGAGCATTGCTTTTCACCACGGCAATTTCAAGAGGTAACTGAATCGCATGTAACAAATCCTTAATCTGTTCGCCATTTTTCACTGGAGAACCAGAAGAGGTCATGAAACCTCTCTGTGACCACAATTGGGCAAAATCATGCACAATGCCGAATCCGTATCTGCTGTCAGTATAGATAGTGACGTTCAGGTTTTCAGCTGCGTGGCATGCCTTAGTAAGGGCAATTAATTCTGCCACTTGTGTGGAATACACTCTCTCGATCCAGGAAGCTTCAATGATACCAGCTATTGTACATACAGCATAACCAGCTCTCAGTATTCCGACTGAGTCTCTCAAACAAGATCCGTCAACAAACATCATGCAGTCATTTTCTTTTAACTGCGTATCTTGAATATCAGGTCGGGGCTTGGTACATAGTTCTGTTACCTCAAGACAATCATGCTCCACTTCCTCTTCATTATTAATCTCGGTACTCTAAACAGGGAGTAGAGTTGCCGGATTCAATACAGTACATCGCTTCAATGAGACATTAGGTGACCCCAAAATTACAGGGAGTGCAGAATTATTAGGCAAGTTGTATTTTTGAGGATTAATTTTATTATTGAACAACAACCATGTTCTCAATGAACCCAAAAAACTCATTAATATCAAAGCTGAATATTTTTGGAAGTAGTTTTTAGTTTGTTTTTAGTTTTAGCTATGTTAGGGGGATATCTGTGTGTGCAGGTGACTATTACTGTGCATAATTATTAGGCAACTTAACAACAACAAAAAATATACCCATTTCAATTATTTATTATTACCAGTGAAACCAATATAACATCTCAACATTCACAAATATACATTTCTGACATTCAAAAACAAAACAAAAACAAATCCGTGACCAATATAGCCACCTTTCTTTGCAAGGACACTCAAAAGCCTGCCATCCATGGATTCTGTCAGTGTTTTGATCTGTTCACCATCAACATTGCGTGCAGCAGCAACCACAGCCTCCCAGACACTGTTCAGAGAGGTGTACAGTTTTCCCTCCTTGTAAATCTCACATTTGATGATGGACCACAGGTTCTCAATGGGGTTCAGATCAGGTGAACAAGGAGGCCATGTCATTAGATTTCCTTCTTTTATACCCTTTCTTGCCAGCCACGCTGTGGAGTACTTGGACGCGTGTGATGGAGCATTGTCCTGCATGAAAATCATGTTTTTCTTGAAGGATGCAGACTTCTTCCTGTACCACTGCTTGAAGAAGGTGTCTTCCAGGAACTGGCAGTAGGACTGGGAGTTGAGCTTGACTCCATCCTCAACCCGAAAAGGCCCCACAAGCTCATCTTTGATGATACCAGCCCAAACCAGTACTCCACCTCCACCTTGCTGGCGTCTGAGTCGGACTGGAGCTCTCTGCCCTTTACCAATCCAGCCACGGGCCCATCCATCTGGCCCATCAAGACTCACTCTCATTTCATCAGTCCATAAAACCTTAGAAAAATCAGTCTTGAGATATTTCTTGGCCCAGTCTTGACGTTTCAGCTTGTGTGTCTTGTTCAGTGGTGGTCGTCTTTCAGCCTTTCTTACCTTGGCCATGTCTCTGAGTATTGCACACCTTGTGCTTTTGGGCACTCCAGTGATGTTGCAGCTCTGAAATATGGCCAAACTGGTGGCAAGTGGCATCGTGGCAGCTGCACGCTTGACTTTTCTCAGTTCATGGGCAGTTATTTTGCGCCTTGGTTTTTCCACACGCTTCTTGCGACCCTGTTGACTATTTTGAATGAAACGCTTGATTGTTCGATGATCACGCTTCAGAAGCTTTGCAATTTTAAGAGTGCTGCATCCCTCTGCAAGATATCTCACTATTTTTGACTTTTCTGAGCCTGTCAAGTCCTTCTTTTGACCCATTTTGCCAAAGGAAAGGAAGTTGCCTAATAATTATGCATACCTGATATAGGGTGTTGATGTCATTAGACCACACCCCTTCTCATTACAGAGATGCACATCACCTAATATGCTTAATTGGTAGTAGGCTTTCGAGCCTATACAGCTTGGAGTCAGACAACATGCATAAAGAGGATGATGTGGTCAAAATACTCATTTGCCTAATAATTCTGCACTCCCTGTATTGTCTCATATTGGGTAAGTCGGCATTTGTCATGTGCTGAGTTTTAGTTCGAGTCAACAAAATTTCAACTGAATGTGGAACCATTACTGTTAAGGGATATCCCATCACTATGCCTTCACACTGCGTGAGGCTTTGACCAACTGCTGCAACTTCGCGCAAACAACCCGGTAAGGCTGCTGCGACGGGGTCCAAAGTAGCTGAAAAATATGCTACAGGGCGGTTTGCACCTCCATGGACCTGTGTCAAGACAGACAAAGAACAAGCATCACGTTCATGACAAAACAGTAGAAAAGGTTTTATGTAATCATGTATTCCCAAAGCTGGTGCCCTGCACATGCACTCTCTCAATTCCATGAATGACTCAAGCTCTTCCTTGGGTAGGGTTATAGTATACGGTTCATCCTTAGTCTCTTTGCCTGTCAGTTTTATCAATGGTTTAGAGATAATCGAAAAGTTGGGTATCCACTGGCGACAGTAGCCCACCATTCCCAAAAACATCCTGACATCCCTCTTTGTTGTCGGGGGGTTCATTTGCAAAATAGCTGTCCCCCTTTCCTTTGATATTCTCCTGGACCCTCTCTCAATCAAATGTCCTAGGTATTTCACCTCTTTCTGACAGTACTGCAACTTCTTTGGAGACACTTTATGTCCGTTCTTTCCCAAATGATTCAGTAAGGCAATTGTGTCACACTTACAGTCATCTTTTGTCCTGGACGGAATCAGCAAGTTGTCAATGTACTGTACTAGAGTCGAACTGAAAGGCAGTACTAAGGATTCTAAGTCCTTTTTCAATATCTGATTGAAGATGGACGGTGACTCAGAAAACCCTTGAGTAATTCTGCACCAACTGTACACCTTGTCCAGGAATTTAAAACTGAATAAAAACTGGCTGTCCTCATGAAGAGGCACCGAAAAGAAAGCTTGTGACAAGTCTACCACAGTGAACCATTCTGCATCACATGGAACCTGAAACATGATCACTGCTGGGTTTGGCACTATGGGGCAACATTTTATCACAATCTTGTTTATTTTCCTGAAGTCCTGAACAATTCGCACCTTCCCACAAGGCTTTTTCAGACCCATTATCGGTGAATTACATGGGCTGCTCAATACTTCCTTCAGGACTCCTTGCTTTACAAAGTCCGCAATTATTTGCGACACCTGAATAAGGACATCTTGTGCCATGTGGTACTGCGGCACCTGGGGAAACACTGCATTTGGTTTCACTTGTACTTTAACTGGTTCCACTCCTTTTATCAATCCCACTTCCTTTACTGTCAAATCCCACACTTTCTCTGTCACCGTTCCTTGTAACTCAGCTGGTAAGTCAGTTACTGTAAACATCGGGAATAAGGTTATCAAAGGGTAATCTTCATTCACGGTTTCTATCTCTAACTCTGAGAACTGACCATCATCCCCTTCATCATCACTGTTTGTCTGCACCTCAATTCCATCATTGGAACAGGTAATCGAACATTTTGTTTTGCACAGTAAGTCTCTTCCCAGTAAGGACACAGGACTTTAATCGCAGACTACAAACTTATGCAGTCCCTGAAAGTTGCCAATCTCAACTTGCACCGGGTCTGTAATTAGATTTGTCAAATACTGGTTTGCTACTCCGACCACTCTTATGGTACGCCCTGAAAGTGGTAATTTTGGAACCTCTGCACTTCTGTAGAGCGTGTAGCTCCGATGTCAACCAAAAATGAGACCTTGTGACCCATCACCTTTCCCTCTACAAAGGGTCCCCTTTGATCTACTTCTAGGGATGCTGCAAGCCTGCACTCTTCACTGTCTGAACTATCATCCGACCATTCATCATTCACTCCATCTTTACCACGCAATGGGAATTGCTGTACTGTATTATTCTGACTCACTACTTGACCTGTGACCTGCTGAGGAAGCATCCCCTGTTGCTGTCCCATTGGAGCTAATGGTAATTGCATTTACTGTCTAGGTACCATTGGAACCTGCTGTTGTACTTGCTGCATTTGCGCTGGTTGAACACGCGGCATTTGCATTTGCTGCATGGGCTGTAGCCCTTGCATCTGAACCATGTTATTTTGGAAGTTCGGATTTTGACTTCTCAATTTTGGACCTCTCACATTTTGTAATGTACCGACATTAGTGCTTTGTTGAATGACACCATCCTGCACCGTATTTGGGCATTCCCGCTTCCAATGCCCCACGCTCCGCACGTGTGACATGGTGACATCTTTTTCATCCCTTGCGCATCATTTTGAACCACCACAGTATTCAAGTCTGGACCGCGATTCACAAAACCTCAACATCGGCCTCTCGGTTGTGCCTGAAACACACCATTCCCTTGTGGTGGTTGCTGTACAATCTGCTGGATTCCATTTCCCTGCATACCTGCCTGTGCTGCCCTTATCTGCATCACCATCACTTTCTCCTTCAACTTTCTCTGCTTCAGCTCAATCTCGTCACTACAGTATTTCGCATACTGCAACACCTCATCAATCGGCTTCGCTTGCCAACAGATCAAATGATTCTTAATCATCTGGCTAACCTCTGGTCTCAGCCCTTCAAAAAATCTGAACACAAGATGGTTCATGTCTTTCGGCTCAATAGTCTCAGTACCACTGTAATGTTTGAACGCTTTTAACAACCTCTCATAGTAAGCATGGATCGATTCTTTAACCTCCTGTGAGGTCCGGTCGATTTTCTGCCAATCTGTCAATTTCAGCGACACTTTCTGTTTCAAAAACTCAATCACTTTGTGATAATACTTCATCACCTCCCCAGAGGGTGCTCCGGTCACCTGATCCCTTGCCGGCTCCTGTGTCGGCCAGTCTACCCCTCTCTTGCACTCAAGCCATAAGTCGGACGGAACAATGATCTCAAACAAGGTATTCAAATCTTCCCAGAGACACTTCGCAAGCTTCACAAACCTATCTGTTTGCTGATACCACTCTATCGGCTTCTCTCTCAACCTGGGATAATCATTTGTGCAAGATAGGATGTCTCCCCTGGACCACGGTACATGCATTAAAACCCCACCAGCTGTTTCTCTCATGGGTAATATTTTTACTGATCCAATATCTGGTGAAGCTTTAGCCTGACTTGATCCCGGACTGTCACTTTTCTCCTTATCTCTTTTCTTTGCCCATCTGCCTTCCCACTTTTCTAAAGCTCCCCAGATCTGCGCACTTTGCAGTATTTCCTTTAGATGCGCTTTCATTCCGGCAGACCTCATGTGCTCGAAGTCCTTTGAATCAAAGTCTAACCTGTAGCTTCTTTTCAAATGTTTGGTATTCTCAATATCGATATGGTATTTGTCTGCCAGGTTCGCCAACCTCTGATGTACCTTACCTACTTCTTTAGTGATCTTAGGACACAGATACCTCAATTCCGCTTCGGTGTATGATTCTAATCTGTTTACCCCCATTGTTCCTTCCACTAATTCAGCAGCTTCCATGCCCAATCTCACAAAGTTCAGGTATTCATCTTTTTCTGACCATTCTGGCTTCTCTGCAGTTACTGTAGTCTTTTGTGAAGCGTACGTTTTTTCTAACCACTCATTCAACTGTTGTACCATAAAACCTTGCAGTGAAATATTCCCTGCATGCATCATTGGCGACTGTGAAGCATTCGTACTTATTGTCTGTGGGGTTAGCACACCTAGCCCTGCCTGTCTCATTACCTCCGATGGTGCTTCAATCGGGCTAAGGTCTAACAAAGACCTCGGTCTTTCGACCGCTTGCCCTCCCGGAGCCATTAACTGGGGAGCTCCTATGGACCCTCCTCTTATTGCATCCTGGGTCATTACTCCCTGATCACACATACCAGGTTTACCTTGTGAATACAAGGGCACCAGTGGACCAACAGTAATTGGCAATGAAATGGCCGTAGGTGTCTGACCTGGTCCAAAACTCTGTGGAGCAGCGACTAAAAAGGTTTGATTCTCTGAAGCCTAGGCAGGTACTAATGGAGGTCCTGCTGCTGGATTATACCCTGGTATCAGCTGTTGCTGCGGCAGCAATTGTGGAGTTGGCTCAATCTGCACTAACCTCGATTTTGTATATATCGGGTCTGGCGGCACTATCAGATTTGTAGTAGTCTCTAGTACTGGGACGTCTGGATAGATTCTCTGTATCTGCGGTGGAGGTTGCAACTGTATCTGCATGTCTGGTGCAGTGGGTACACTGACACCATTTTATGTCAAAACCGTATCACTAGTCTGTACTGTATCAGTAACTCCCTTCTCCTGCGTCTGGTTCCCAGGACCCGTACTAGTGCTCGGGACATTGTCGCTTACCGCATAAGGTGGCGGGCGATCATGCAATATCCGATTTAGGAACTCTTCCCCGTCTGAATCATCTTCATCTATCCAAGACCTCTTGGTCTCTTTAGGCTTATTAGAGTCCTTGTCTGTCTTACAGGTGGCTTTCTTTTCCTGCGTCTCCTCTCCCTGTGCTATTGCTGGGAATAATTTGAGTCTGTCAACCATCCCCGTCTCCACATTTTGCTCTCATTATCCCAGCTAGCTTCCGCTAAAGTCTTTTCTGCCCTTTTTATTCTCCTTTGGAATTTTTCTTGTCACTGTTTAATAGCCATTAAATCCCAAATTGCTAAAGCCTCATACTGAGCTGGCCTCGGAGGTGGCTTCTGTACACTTAACATCCACCTCAAATTCTCTAGAACTCTCGTATTGAACGTTCCGTGTTCTGGAAATGCCAAACATCCCTCCTTTTCCGTCAATTTGTGCCACTGTTTCATCCATAAGCAAGGCGCGACACCTTTTTCCTCCATAACTATATAGGCTGGAGTACCCTCAGGCTGTGTAGGCTCCCCTTCACTCGCCATAATGTATGCGTCTCCTTTCAGAGTGCTCTTAAAAGCTTTGATAAAATCCATCTTTGCGTCTTTTCTTTTTTTGTATTTAATCAGAAAGTGACTTTAATTCCCAGGACACTCTTCACCCACCTTTCCCTACCTATTGCCTCTCACGGACGGCAGCCAATCCGTGCGCGACCCCTCTCGGCAACTGACCTATCTCAGCGCGGCACCACTGGCGTCACACTCACACACACTACAGCTGACAAAGTCTTGCGGCTTGTCCGCCCCTCACTAGATTCTTACCAAGCGAATGCAAAATTACTGCGAGCACCTTTAACAACAACAACTCAAATTTGCCGGTTTACTACAGGAAGGGTACACATTCGCTTCAGAACTTTACAGAGATTTCACTTGAAGCCTCGGCCGCTACTCTCTCCTTCTCAGTTCCCGCACACGCAAGCAGAATTCGACCTGCAAATCCTACTCTCGACTTGTCAATGGTTTGCTCTAGTGCACCTTAGAACTTGCCAAATCTCCATCGAAGGTTTCACACATACAATTGACTCAAACTCGACTTGTCAACCACGCCCGATTGACCTAATTAAACCGCACAAATTACAACATAAACCCAAGTGCCTCCTACACTTGTCGATATACTCCGGAGTCTTAGACCACGACGGGTCCGTACATTAACAACCAACCACGTGGATAATTTTTAGCACAAAGCGCCACACTCATATGAGGTACGCCGAATTCCCTACTCTCATACTGCGGAGTATGCCCACTCCTACTAAAACAACATTTACCTGGCCTGACAAATACACAAACTTCACAAATCACCTGCAAGATGCATAAGCTGAGCAAGCGCAAATTCTACACCACGCATGCTATGACGCCGAGAACATTCCCAACTCACTTAGGCAGGCTCCGAGATCCCAGAAAAGTAATGGGGAATTTAGAAACGCATCATACCTCCAATTTGCATTATCTCAGAAAAACAGTCTAAACAATAATTCTCCGTCCTAGGGCCCCAAAGGGCCAAACCGTCGCTCTGCTACCAGAACTGTTAACGCGTCCCTTTATAATAATTTATTACACATCAGGACTCCTTTTAGGCCAATGAATCTTTTGACCCAGTTGAGAGACACCTTAGGACGAGATAGCTAATCAATATGTCAATCAATACATCAATAATGTAATCAATATTTATCACAACAATACATTTCACTTTCGTCAAAGTCATTAATCAATTCAAGACTCTACCATGACCATCGCAGCCATGAATAACCACACCAGTTTAGTAGAATTTTATAAGTTTTATTCCCTATTGTTTACAATTCTATAAGCAGATGCGTCAATCTCTAAACCAAGAAACATAATAGCATAGTCACGATATTGCAACTTTGGTAGGATTTCATTAAGGCGAGAATCACACACATCAGAACATAACACGGCGTGAACATAGATCAATTTAGCAGAGTGTCAATAATGCGTCAGTTCAACAAAGCATAGATTCAGTCGTTTGTCTATTTGCGTCAGTTTAGTGAACACCTGTCCTAACCACTGATTAGCATCGGCATGTTGGGCTTCATGCAAAACAATTTAGAACACCAATTTGGAAAACATCTATCTATGGTCTCTGTCAAAAGGTAAGCAGTTGTTACCTAGAAAGGAAAAGCAAACAGACAAATCACAAATGCATTGTCATAATTACCCTCCAAGGTTTAGGTCAGCACACAGGTTCAGTCTTCGTCTTCAGGACATCAGTCAAAACGCCATCAGTCAGAACTCAGCTCCGGGCAAAAGGGGCACTTCCCTCATAAGGAGGTAAAGTGTAAAAATGGGCAATCTAAGGACGAGGATGGTTCTAATTGAACCAATAAGTCACCAAGCAGAGTAACAAAGTTTCTGGATAAAATCAATAGCATTCCCTACCTAATTCTCTATAGCTCCCCATGTCATGGTTTTTTTTTATCTCTTTTTCGTTGTACATTCCCCCAAAATTCTATTGGACATTTGTTATACCCCACTATCTTTAACCTATCAGAAAACACATTAGGTCACCTATCTTTCACCCCATATTATTTTACAAGTCTCTCATTGGTTCTCTTGTCCGATGTCTTCAGAGGTGGCACGTCCGGTATGATTTCATCTTTCTGTAATTCTTTGCACATCTTTTGGTCAGTAGCTCCATTGTCTTCACCGGTTTGAATGACCTTGTACATTACATTAATCTACACTGTTTCATTTTGTTTTAATATCACCCTACAAGCAATGAAAAATGCATGGGAACGGATCTAGCATGGTTACATTCGGCTTCTAGTTTTGAAGCAAACAAGAGGTCATGTCCTTTTGCAAGTCAGCACACTGCAAGATAGGAAAAATACATTTAAAACAAGAGCCAAGCAGCTAAGCTTCGGCTCATGCTAACTTAAGGCCTACAAGGATTTCAGCACAAATTCAATAATACAATTATTAATAATTATTATAAACTTATTCAATATAATAATACGTAAACATTTTAGTCATCATTATTAGTCCACGTAAACATTGGTGGCCACTCCCCGTGGTCACATTTCAGGTGCACATTCAAGCAAAATTTTACTATTACAGTTTCTATGCGGCATTATCACATATTAATTCATAACATGTCAAAATTGGTCAAATATATCATTAAAATATACATTCAACAATGAAACATAAAATATATTCTAACAATATATGTGACCCGCTGAAGTATTACACATAGGGTCTGAATACAACCTTGGCGGAGGGGATCACTCCGTTCCATAGAATATAATAGAACTTGTAATACGGCTGATGGGATATCTGCCACATTTGGGACCGAGTTATCCCCTCCGCTAAGGTTGTTATCAGGCCCAAAGTGTTTAAGGTACGTAGGCTTCCTTCTTATGCAAACCTCTTTGCATGACACATTTGTCTTAAAATTACGATTGATTTCTCTACTGTTTTCCAATCCAACATTCTGTTGTTTGGCACCTGTCACTTTAGAATTCCAATTGCACTTAACCAACCTTAACATACTCCATACCTTTCCATTCTCCAATACCACAACTTTTTTTTTCTTGAGTTCTTTGATTTGAAATGGTCCTATGAACTTAGATTCTCCTTTAGATGACCACCTTGTTTTTTTCACAAGTACCATTTCCCCTCCCCTAGTTTCCAGTACTTGGCAACAGCACTATGCTTATCATCAAACATTCCTTATGCTTCTTTTGGTAGATAAGAACTTTACTCCTGTTGGAACTTCCTTTTTCATTCTTTCATTCCAACCATTTAGGATTCAACTTGGATCCTGCCACCCGTCCTTTCATACAATGAATGGAGATTCATTTGTTAAGGTGTTGGGAGTGATCCTATGAGCCCATAGCTTTTCCCTCAGAATCTCTTTAAGAGTTCTTCTTTTCATTATGGCTAACTGGGAACAGTCCCTTACCAGTCCATTCATTTTCTCCACAATGCCATTGGCTTGAGGAGCATATAATGCTGTGCGCTGGTGTTCAGTAGACAAATCCCCTAAAAACCCTTTCATTTAATCGGACACAAACTGAACACCATGTGACTATTATTTTAGGAATTTCTTCCACAGCAAATACATCTTTAAAAAATTCCATGACAGCTTTTGTAGTAATGGAACTAGTCCAGCAAGCAGCCACCCATTTCGATTTATAATTTACAAGTACCATCACATATCTTTCGTTGATATTCAGTAAGTTAAAAGGTCCCACAATATTTAGCTCTAGTTTGAACAAGGGTTCATCAGCTACCTCTACAGGAGATAAGGGTGCTGTTCTTACCACTTTAGTTTTATCGCCGTTTGCACACAACCAAGAATCCCTTACTAGATTTTCAGCCTCTTTGTCAAGACCTGGCCACCAATACTTTTCTCTTATTCTTGTTTTAGTAAGATTTCTACCTAAATGTCCCTCATGTGCCAGATTCATTATTTTCTCTCTTAATCCTTTGGGTGGTATTGCACGATCTCATCTAACAATCTGATCATTAATAACACTTAATTCATATTTCAATCCCCAGAGTTTTTGTAACTCTACATCCAAACTCTTCTGTTCAGGCCAACCTCTAATTATCATGTGTCTTATTTCCACTAGATTGGTATCTTTTTCATTTTCTTTGTCCCATTCTTCCTGACATAAAGCTGATTCCAACACCCACATCACTGGAACCCTCTTTTCCAAATCACCATTTCCTTCAACTGGCAGTCTGGAAAGACAATCTGCTGTTGCATTCCCATATCCTGGTAGATACTCAGTTTTAAAATTGAATTCCAATACACTCTCCACCCACCTTTTAATTCTAGTAGTAGCTCTTTCCGTCCCTTTACACATAAATATCTGCACTAAAAGTTTGTGATCAGACCTTAAGATAAATGGTAGATCCCACAAAAAAAATTGAAAATGATGGATAGCCCATATACCCGCAAGTGCTTCCTGTTCTATGACAGAGTATTTTTCTTCTGCTCCCTTCAAGGAATGAGAGGCAAATGCTATCACTTTTTCCTCACCATTGTCGATTTGAGTCAACACTGCTCCCAGACCTTTGAGACTGGCATCTGTGGTCAGAATCGTTTTCCTGGTAACATCAAAGTGGTTTAAATTAGGCACATTTCCTATAACTTCCTTAATATTCACAAATGCTTCCTCACACTCATCACACCACACAAATTTGCTTCCTTTCTTTTTTGTTTCTTAATTGTATTTATTGATTTTTTAAATAGAAGTACATCAAAACTTCCATCACTGTACAACATTTCAACTTATAAACCGAGGTGAGCACACATGTCGCTTTACAACCAACATTTCGATGAGGGGTTGTGCGTTTATTCAAGTGTGTCCACATAATACACAGTTGGTTAACCTTACAAACTGTTCCACAGCATACAATTGTACACTGGTCTTTCTGCCACAATTAGGAATCCAGGCTTGGATCAAGTTTACAGTAAGTAATCCAGGCATTCCATATTTTCTGAAATTTACACTGGCATCCTCGGCTACTATGTACCATTTTTCCTGCCACTACATACAAGTCCATCCCTCGTTTCCACTCCCTCAGTGTTGGTACCTTAGGCACCCCCCAGTGCATCGCCAGATCCGTTTTGGCTGTTGCCAGTCGAAGCTTACACAATACGAGTTTCTTCGGGGGCAAGCCTACATCATTAGGAATGTCAGTAGCACACACCTCGGGTCCTCCGGGATCTCTGCCTCAAGTTTTTTGCCCATTTCAGTCAGTATGGTTGTCCAGTATACACGTATCACCGGGCATCCCCAGAGGGTATGGTGGAAGCTCCCCTCCTGCGAGGAACACCGCAAGCACTGCGGGGAGGACGCCCTTCCCATTGTATGCAAATGCACGCTATCATAGTAAATTCTATGAAGTATATTGAACTGAATGAGGCGGAGTCGGACTTTGATTGCCACTTCTCTAGGGAACATTAGTGCTGCCAACTAGTCAACCTCGTCCAACTATCCCACATCCCCTTCCCAATGTCGTCTGAGTTTCTGTAGGTTGTCAGGCCTATTTTTAGTAAGAGTTTTATATGTACTGGAAACTGCTTTTTCAGGTATTTCCCCTATCGCTAATCTACTCTCAAGGGGAGAGTGCTCCAGCAGCTCATCTAGTAGTGTTTCTGCTCCCCATGCGTGCTTTAATTGTATGTATTTAAAGAATTGTATGTCAAGGAGTTGGTGTTCTAGTTGGAGCGATTGAAAGGTTCTAAGATCACCCCCTCCTAAATGTCTCCTATCTTAGATATTCCTATGGTATCCCACTCAGTGAAGCCATGTAGCTTCCGATTTCCCTTAATTTTCTGCCTTCCCACAACGGGGTTTCCTTTGTTATTTTATTTGCCTATCCTATCTGCTCACTTGCTCTACGCCACACCTCTATTACCACTTGTGTGCCCGGTAGTAGACTTCTTACTCCTGCCCCTCCATAGAGATAGTGTAGATAAGAACGCTTCTCAAATTGTGCTCTTTCCACTGCGTAGGTGGGGTGAGTTCCTACCACACATCCCCATTAATGACCATTAAATGAGTAGCCCAGAAGTATGCCCTGAGGTCTGGTAGTGCCAGTCCCTCATCGTAGCAATTTTGCTGTAATGTTTGCAGACTTATTCAGATAAGCTTCCCATTCCACAATAGCAGACAGAGTTCTCTGTCCACCGTATTAAACAGATCATCCGATAGTTTATAGTATGTATTTTGCAGGATATATAGGAACTTGGGGAGGCTAATCATCTTAAACAGGGCCGCTCTGACCATAAGGGTAAGGGGGAATGCTCTCCATCTTTTTGTATCTGCCTGGAATCCTGCTGTGATCTTGCCTATATTTTCGGCTAGTCTTCAGTCAGGGTTGCTAGTTGAAATACTTGAAACCGTCAGTCGTAACCTTTAGTTGCCCCACCAACTCATGGAGAGTGATGTTATCTGCTGCAGTCTGATGGGGTGCGTAAAGTATAGATTTTGTCCAGTTTATAGTGTATCCCGAATATGTGCTGTATGCCTCAAAGGTCTGTAGTGTGGCTGGAAGCGACCTAGCCGGAGGGGTGAGGTACAAAGTGAGTCACCAGCATATAAAGAAATCTTTTCCTCTCCCAGTAGTGAACTGGTGGCTCTAAAACCTTCTATGTCAGGGTTTTTACGGACTGTACAGGCTAACGGTTCCAGCACAAGGGCAAATAAGAGAGGGGAAAGAGGGCAGCCCTGCTTTGTGCCTCTACCTATGGGGAATTCCTCTGATACCTTCCCATTAACCCATACTGCTGCGCAGGGCTCTGTATAAAGCTGGGTCACCCATTCAATAAATCCAAGTCCAAGTCCCATTCGACGTAGGACACCCATCATGTAAGGCCAATGAACTGTGTCAAACGCCTTTTCCACGTCCAATGAGACAAAGACGTGCAAGTCAGGGCGGGAAGCCACCATCTCCATCCTGTTATGGAGGCGGCGCAAATTTCCTCTAGTTGAACGTCATGGCATAAACCCTGTTTGGTCATTATGTACCAAGGGTGTTATTACCTTCGCGAGTCTAGTGGCAAGTATTGTGGCCAAAATGTTTGTCTCCACATTAAGCAGTGATATTGGACAAAATGATCCACAGCTTGTGGGGGGGTGGGGTCTGACTGGCTTGGGTATGACCACTATTGTGGCCTGCCTTAGATCTGGTGGGAGATTTTCTCCTCTCTCACTGCTACATATAAATTTAGGAGAAGCGGGCCACTAGATCTGCCTGAAACCAGAAACCCTTTGGATCCCGTTGACTTCCCACTGGATAATTTAGTGATGGCATCTTTCACCTCCTCAAGGGTTACATCCTCATTTAAAGATTTTGCATCTTCTACCAGGAGTACCAGCATATCTATGGCATTAAGGCATGTGTCTATCTGGGATTGAGTGGTTAACGGTCTCTCCCTGTAAAGAGCAGTAGAGAAGTGTGCGAACTCCCTTGCCACTCCCTCATCCATGTCCCATGTCAACCCCTCTTCACCTTCTATCCTCACTGGCATGGTTAAGCCTTCTCTGCGGCTTAACCGTGCCAGTAATGTCCCTGCTGTATCTCCCGCTTCGTACAGCAGGTGCTGAGTGGCCAGGAAGCAGGACTTGATATTATCAGTGGCTAACGTCTTATACTCTGCCTTCAAGGCCTCCTTTTGCCTTATCGTCAAGGGGGTGGAGCCACGTACATTTACTGCCTCTAGGGCTGCTAATCTATCCTCTATATCTTTTTGTGTCTCAAGCTTGACCTCTTTTTATAGGCTACCATATTCTGCGTTCTACCTCTCATGGCCGCCTTATATGCTTCTCACAATGTTGCTGCCGAGCTAACCGTACTTAGGATTTCTTTAAAGTACAGTTCTGTTTCAGTTCTGATTTCCCCCCAGATTGCAGCATCCTGTAGCTCCCATGTATTCAGTCTCCACCTAGAGCCCCACTTCCTACGTCAGCCCATAGTAACCCACAGAGGGGAGTGGTCAGTTAAGCCACTTGGTAGGTATTCTGCTCTTTGTATCGTTCCCACTTCTCCTGCCAATATGAAAATATCATATAATCTGGAAAAGACTTTATTGGCTCTAGAAAAATAGGAGTAGCCTCTTACAGTGGGGTTATGGCACCTCCATAGATCTGTCAACTCCAACGTATCCCCTAGTTGCTCCAGTGGTGTTGTTCTAGCCATTGCTGTGGCCGTGCCTACTGTTGTTCTGTCCCGTGTAGGTGCCAGTACGTCATTGAAGTCACCCCCCACTGTATGCAGTGTGGATTCTTTTTCTAGTAAAATGTCTTCTATAGCCGTGTATGTGTACTGCTGCAGGCGGGGTGGTGCATAGACACTAATAACAGTGACCACCTCTCTACCCCACAGCCCCTGCACCGCTGCATATGTCCCATTGGGGTCCAGACATTGTATAGGGACCTTGAAGGGCAAACTTTTGTGTGCTAGAATGGCCACTCCTCTTGAGTCCGAGGCAAACCCAGCATGTACTAGTAGTACATACGCACTGCGGACCAGGAAGTGACAATGGTTTCCTCAGCGGTGCGTCTCCTGCAGGAGAAATAAGTCTGGTTTCTGCTGCTTTATAAAGTTCGTTACTATTCCTCTCTTTTCCCCTACCCTTTAACATTCCATGTAAGCACAGTTCTTGCATCTATCTCCGTATTATGTGTGATCATAGCAGCAGATGTAACCTCATTTCACGTCCCCTCAACATCTCAGTGCATCTTATGCACGGCAGTACAACTCCCAACTTCTTGTCAAACCTGTAACAATACTGAAGAAACAATATGCACATCAACCAATTATCCCTTCCCAATGCCCCTCCCCTCTCCTCACACCACTCCCGCATGTGTACTGCTACATTTTCTCATGTGACGATGCCTTCACTGTTCAAGGGGTTTGCAGACCACCCCTTCCCAACTATACCCTCTGGTTAAACAGGTTAATTTTAACAAATACTGTCTCTCCACTCAATCTTCCCTTTCTCCAGTGTCTCATAATACTGGTTGTCTATAGCCAGTGCCCACTGTCCTGTATCACTTCTTGGCTCGAAAAGCATGTACCGCATTCATACATACATGCCCTGAAGGAAAGAGAAAGGAGGAAGGAGGGGGGTAAAGAGAAAGGGAAAGCAAGGAGGGGGGGAGGAACGGGAAAATGGTATATGGAAGGGGAGGAATGAAAGAAAAGGTGATTTGTTGGGGAAGATTAGGCGGGACACACACCAAGTGGAGGAGAAAGAAAGGGGGGTAGGAAGGAGCACGCGGACAAGGCAATTTCTTCAGGCAGCCTTCCGCGTCTCAGAGCCCCGGCCGGGCCCCTTCAGTAATACAATTGGTTGCCTTCGATATCTTCTCTATTCAGCATCTCCATTTATCTCTTTAGTTGACTTTGCAGAATTTTGTGCAATACATAGTAAGTGCATCTCCTCTCTAAAGGGGTTCTCATCTACTTCCAGGTCAGTTTCACAGCTTCTTTCTTCCTGGATTTAGAGGGTTTGGCGGCCCTTCCAAGAACGGGCTTGCGTCCTCCGTTAACATCAGTGTCTGTTCCTGAAGATAGATTATTTGCTATGTGCTTTCCTGAAGTCCCTGGGAACCAGCCCGGGCCCTTTTGGTATTTGTTCGCCTTTTACGTTTTGTGGTCCATTTCTTGGGCCTGGCTCCCAGCGCAGCATCTCCAGTCGTCTCCATATTTTTCTGGGTGGCTGTGATCTATGGCCTCTTCCACCCAGTTCCATGCCTCCTCTGGCGTTATCTTGATGGATCACTTTCAATTTGGCCGGGAATAGCAACATGTATTTTTAGTTCCATTGCGCAGAGCTTAATCTTGACTGCATCAAAGGATCTGCGTTTCTTTTGTACATCACAGGAGTAATCTGGGAAGATCAGTATGGTGGTGGCTTCATAAATGATTTTGTCTATTTTACGTGCCTCTCGGAAAATAATGTCCCTGTCATGGTAATTCAGGAAGTGTGCTATCAGGGCTCTTCGTGTTGCACCTACTGGAGGTTTCGGAACCAATGCTCTACGGGCCCTCTCTATCACGAAGCATGTGGGGAAGCCTGCAGGCGGGAATTGTGTTTTAAGCCAAGTCTCCAAGAATTCAGGGGCTTTAGTCGCCTCTACCTCTTCAGGAAAGCCCACAAAGCGCAGGCTGTTTCACCGTGCCCAATTTTCCGCATCGTCTACCCGCCAGAGAAGGACTTTCGTAATTGCATGTATCGACTGCAGTATCGCCCCATGTTAGTTGTGTCTTCCAACTCCTTTGCGGTAACTCGCTCTGTGACTTTGCGCAGGTCTTGTCTCAGCAGCGAGACCTTTAGAGCCACTCCATCAACTTTGGCTTCCAAGGCTGGTCTGAATTGTTGTATGGCCAGCAACAAGTCCACTGTGTCTGGGGGCTGCACAGAGGAGTCAGTTTGAGTAGGAAAGCCCATCGCCTTGGTACATTTGTCGATCATACCCTGCTTGGGTGGCTTCAGCTCCTTGTCTTTGGCCATATTACAGTGTGTATTACAGTGTGGCATATGAAAGGGGGTCGCCGCTGTTGTGTCAGGTCTGCCTCAAGTTGGACAGTGCCTGCCTCGGGGATCGCCATCTCTTTGTGCTCTCAGATGTCATGTTCATCTCCTGATGACCTCCCCCACATGCGGCAAGTCAGACCTCCTATGGGCCACCCCGGGCGCAGGTGCCGCCTCCAACGGCGTGTAGCTCTCAACTCCATGTTCCCGCTGCCACTTTGCTTCCTTACTGGAACGTAGATCCGAGTTCTGAATCTCATTCACTGTTGGTCTCCCTTCGCGTTCTGTCTGCCGCCTTCAATCTCCACCCTCCGTTTTCCACTCTCGACGCTCCCGATTAGGATGGGCGAAAGCCTCCTCCTTCATCTCGGAGGCCGTTACACTCCTCTGGCTCTCCACTCTGGGAGTCTCCAGCACTCCCCGCTCAAGGCTCCAGTCACTCACCCCCCGCCAGTCTCACCTGCCACCAGCACCACTCTGAGCCTGTGTCAATCGCTCAAGGCAGTGCAAATGGCAGCCCTGCTGCACGTCTCCTGCACTCCGGTCCGTGACTTCTTATCTCCCCAGCCAGTCGACTGCCCCTCCAGCCTCCCTCACCTCCCAGGATTCAGTCCCAGGTGCGGTTCCTGGGTATTACTCTCCCGGCGGCTGGCTCCTTCCAGACCCTTCCAGCCTTCCCAGGTCTCGCTGCCATATTCCTCCTGGGACCGTGGCTTCACAGGCGCCTCTGTCCCCCGTTCCCATACCTGTGCTGCCAGTCCTTTGCTTTCTCCCCCTGGTTTCCACCTCCAGGGGCTTCAGTCAGGATCGCATCTTTTGTGTTGAAGACAAGGATTACTGCAGGATATCAACTGGTCCGTCCGGAGCTCATCCGGGACACGCCTAACCTACCATGTTGTCGGCCACGCCCCCCAATTTGCTTCCTTTCTTAATCAACATCCTTAAGGGCAAGGCAATGCTGGCAAAACCTCTAATAAACTTTGAATAATATTCTGCCAACCCAAGGAAAGAACAAACACCATCCTTGTCAACAGGAGATGGTGTTTTGATGATGGATTCCATCAAACTCATTTTGGGTTTTATGCCTTCTCCTGAGATAATGTGTGCTAAATATGTTACTGTGTTCACTCTAAATTGGCACTTCTCTCTTTTCACCATAAGTCCACTGTCTCTCAATTTCATTAAAACTTCCTTAGAATTACATCATGGGCTGCTTCATTTTCTCCATATACTAGGATGTCATCTTGAAAAATAGTACATTCTCCACTCCATCAAGAACTTTCATCATTAGTCTTTGAAAACATGCAGCCGCTGACGGTAAACCAAATCTATTAAGTGTATCGCAGTTAAAGAGACTTCTCAATAAACTGCATTTTTCTATGAGGGTAGGTGTGTTCAGATATTTCACATTTTGCCAAATCCATAATTGAGTAACTAAAAAGATTACTGTGAAATCCATTTCACAAATAATGACATATTTCAGTCCTAACTAATTTGTTCCAGTTTTAAGGGATGAGTCGCTATGTAAAAAGCTCCTTTTTGAAATAGGTAAACCAGGATATAGGATGGAGATTGTACAGTAAGATTCAGAAAATCACAGAAAAGTATTTGAAGAAAATGTTTGTTGGTTAGGTCAGCTATAGCCAATATATAGTGCTGCAGGTTTGTTAGAGGTACACTCATTTTGCTACAGAACGTGCAAAATGTTTAGTGAAACTCATATAAAACAAAGATTTGTTCCCCATTTGTTCTCATGTCTTGCTGAATGTTCCGGTCTACCCTGTAGATGGTAAGTGTGCCAACCCATCAGCTTTCTTTAAACCAGACTTCTCAAATGAAATATCAAGTGGGAATCTGAACATAATTGTGGTGGTAGCGAGAGAAAATGTTTTCTTAGCAGTAAGTTTGGAAAATAATAAGGTGGAAAGCTGTATAATCATGATTTCTTTTTTGAAGCCGTCCAGGAAATAAGGTCCCAACATTATAGTTATTAGTCAATCATAATAAGCTGTTTAACAGAAAGCACTAACCCTACAAGAGTGATGCAGTTCTTCCATCCCTGTCACCTCCACTAATGACCATATACAACAAGAATATGGGGACCAATAGTGGCAATGGGAAAAGGGAATGAGATAGCAGAGAAAATAGAGACACTGGATGTCATGTCAAGTGATTGACTTAAAGGTCTCTGGCAAGTTTGATCTTGTTTTTTTGAGGCAGTGGTAATACTCTCTGTAGCCATCTTAATCCAATGCTATAATATGTGGAAGGACCTGATGTCCTCAGAGAGGAAACACAATCTTCAAGAGAAAAAGCCAAAGGCAAGAAAACTTTCAGATGACAACAGGACTCAGACTTCTGAAGGAATTTTCCTTAGATGTGCAGAGCTGAGTACTAACGGACTGAACCAAATCCTAGGCAAGGATCTGGAACAAGGATGGTGAATAACAGACAAAGTGCTCCTACTGCATTTCATTGCAAGGATGGTTTCTGCTCAGCCCCTTTTGTACCTATAAAAGAGGTAGTGTCTTAAAGGAGGAGGAAGAAACTCCAGCAAGATGGATTTGGGAGAAAATCCACTACAAAAAATTGAATGACGGCCTCTTTACCTTGAGCTATTATGGTAATAACAGGAAATGTTTTTAAAGAGAAACTTCTGGAAAGTAGCTACAATGTTTGAGTGCATGCCATTGTAAAGCATTGCAGACTCTTTGTCTAGTTTTCCATTTTGTTTTCTCAAAAATACCCAAAATGAGAAGCAGCCCCAGCCACAAATGTACTGTCTGGAGATAGCAGGAGGGGCTCCGTAATCCCCAGACACCCGGTAGCTCTCTGGGAGTGTTACTGAACATGCAGGACACCAGCAACATGAGGCAAGATCAGTGCAGGCCGGCTGTAGATGCTGGCACTGGTCAAAAGGCCGGCTTGTACCAGCTCTCTGCTGGTGAAGGAGTAGCAGTACACCCCTCTCCTCGAAGGTCCAGGGTTGTCTGGAAAACAGGAGCATTCCCAAAGTGTGCCATAACCCATGATTTTTCACTGATAAAATAACCTTTCCAATGAACCAAATACATAAGTTGACCTCTTCACAGATGGCACCAATTCAAATTCTGGAGGTCCACGCATCATGATGGCCAGGAAGGTGGGTGGGAAATGTTAAAAAGAATCCGAAACATATGGTTGTAACTGATATACTTGAAAAGTTGAATGAATCTTTCATGAAGGTGGCAATTTAAGACAAAAGGTCACAGGATTTGTCTTCAAATATTTAAAGGCTGAAAAAATCTTGCTCTGAATTTGACTGAGGAATATTGTTTTGGAAGAAAGCAAACGGAAAGCCAGACTCTGTCTCTGATACAAAATCTTGGTGTAGGCCTATGGTGACAATTAACCATTCTCTCCATAGTAGCCATGGATTATTATAAATTCTTAACAATTAGTTTTGTTTGCTGTTCACGGTGATTAAAAGAACCGGCAGCTGCAGGCACCGTAATACATATTTGTGGGGTAAGCTGGAATGCTCTTGGATAGAAACCGTGCATATAAAAAAAGATAGCCTTAGTGGCTAAATTAGTTTAATTGTTATATGGAAACTCTCCAGTGTAGATTACCCAATCAGTTGTCCTTTGTTGTGTTGCTGTAACAATGTAAATATGATCTAGTGTATGATACGTCCTTTCAGTAGGTCCATTTGAGTGTTGATTATTGCCAGAAGAATATAGTAGTTGCATTCCGTTGGTTGTACAAAACATTTTCCAGAATTTGGAACATACTGAGATCCTTTTTTAGAAATAAATAGTATTGGGATAGTGTCTGGTAATCAGTGAAGACGGCAGATATGTCTGCACCAGTAAAGGCATAACATACCAGCACTCTAACTTGTCACTTCTGCTAGGCACTGATGCCTACAAGTCAAAGGAACTAGTAGATATCCTAGCATATGGCGAAGAAAGTCCTGCACCCTACTGTAACAGTGAAATAATATACTTTAGATGTACCTCTGTGTAACTTCCTGTGTCCTGCTATGATGCCTGCTAGTCCTAAAACTAAAGAAGGAAAAAAGTATATCTTATATATGTTCACCAGCGCTTCTCCCGTTGTAGAATCTCAGGCTTTGTAACCATGCACTCCCTGCTGAAAAAAACCTCAGTTACTAATTTACTCTTCCTGTCACTGAAAAGTTAATTAATAGCCGTTAATATTCAGTGGTTCCTATCTTTGAAAGTTCCAATATCACCAACTAAAAACTGTAAATACCTCATGCATAATCATAGACGCATATATGGTGCTGGATATCTTTACTTCAGAATTATTCCTGGGTTTTCACAGGATTAAACCTCAAGTATCTAATGTCAAATGTTCAAAAATTGTTCAGTTTATTCTTTCAGCATAACTTGATTTTCAGAATACGTTTCTGTTTTCCTAAATGTCTAAAACAATCAGCAAGAAGGCAATTGTTTTTACAAAGAAATTCCTAAATCCACATAGCAAAGTCCTGGCTGCAGTAACATTGAATTACCGTTGCCTACGAAGGATGCTGTGATAAAGATAGACTTGATAGCTCAAGATGGCAGCCACCATCCTCAAACAACACAAGAGTTCAGGGACTGCTGGGAAATATAATTCAACATTGAGGTGCTGTTGTGTAATTCAATCTTCACACACACAAATTATCACATTGGACAAGGCTAACAATCTGTGAAAACTAAAAACTGTAAATACCTCATGCATAATCATAGACGCATATATGGTGCTGGATATCTTTACTTCAGAATTATTCCTGGGTTTTCACAGGATTAAACCTCAAGTATCTAATGTCAAATGTTCAAAAATTGTTCAGTTTATTCTTTCAGCATAACTTGATTTTCAGAATACGTTTCTGTTTTCCTAAATGTCTAGAACAATCAGCAAGAAGGCAATTGTTTTTACAAAGAAATTCCTAAATCCACATAGCAAAGTCCTGGCTGCAGTAACATTGAATTACCGTTGCCTACGAAGGATGCTGTGATAAAGATAGACTTGATAGCTCAAGATGGCAGCCACCATCCTCAAACAACACGAGAGTTCAGGGACTGCTGGGAAATATAATTCAACATTGAGGTGCTGTTGTGTAATTCAATCTTCACACACACAAATTATCACATTGGACAAGGCTAACAATCTGTGAAAACTGAAGACTTTCCTTCTCTGAAATGGACTCTCTGCAAGTTGGTCTGAAATATTGCACCCCACTCCTGATAAACTGGAAGTTGGAATGAAAGGATGAGGAGGAATGGCCAATTCCGGCATCTCAGCAGTGTGCTGCCCCATATTAGGGAGCTCCTTGGATTCGGAGGGAAATTACAGTAGACCGCCTATTTCTGCCTCTGTTGCTCTTTGTACTGGACAAGACTCTCCCCCCCTCCTTCCACAATAACTCAGCAAGGAACAGGCTCTGTTGTGGTCACAATCCTCTCACTCTCACTTTCAATTCAGCTTCCCCCCTCATCAGCGCCCAGCATTTCTGAGAAGCCGGCACATATCCTATCAGTGTCAAGTCTCAGAAGATAATGGCCAGGGAGAATAAGACTAATTCCTCTGCTAATGAAGGTGGGGAAGAAATTCAGTATCAGACCTTTCAGGATTCCCCTATAAGCCAGCAGCAGGGATCCACTATGGAAGTTGCACTAGTCTGTACTGTTCAGCTGGAACAAGTACCGAAGAACATGACTCAGGCTCAGATGCCATTATGAGGCAGTGAGCTCTCAGAAATTCCTGGAACACCCATGGAACCTGCTTTTTTCCACGACATGCTGTAAGCGGTTCTAAGGAAGATTCGAGAGATGAAATGTGAACAACAGAAAGACCATAAAGAAATACAGATCCAGTTAGGAGAAGTCAACAACAATCTCCTTCAACTCAACATGGAACTAACTCAAGCTGAGCTGTGTATATCCGATTTACAAGACTTCCGGAACAGTGCTGAATTCCACGTTTGCAAATTGTAACAAAGATACTGGATACCCAGACCAAGGTCAAGGATATTGAGAACTGATCCAGACGTTCGAGTTTGCGATTTACCATGATTCCGGAAGGAAAGGAAATCAGACAGAATATAAATACATTTATTTCAGATCTGATTCAGTAACGTGTTCCCTGAGGCTCAGCCTAAGACAGAGGATTTCTCTATTATGTGGGGCCAGTGGGTTCTTTATACCTAGCCAGTGAATGCTAGGAACCCCCTCACTTTTCTTCCAAATCTCAGGAATTTCTGCACAAAAGAGAGCATTCTGTCAAAAGCTATCAGACAAAAAGGATTCCAGACCTCAGATGACTTTCAATTTCATTTTTTTCCAAACATGTCAGCCGCAGCCACACATCATCGCTGAGAGTTCAAAGCTATGATCGAACTGTTTTAAAAACAGGGTATACAACCACCTTTACCACAGCAATCCAAGCTCAAGGTGCTACTCAAGGGACAATTTCAGGTACTTGGGTCAGTGAAACAAGCCCATGAACTTTTACAACAATTGCATGCAGATATGCAAGTAAAATGACCGAACTATTTGAGTTTAAAGGCTTTCATGCCTAACGTAAGTTCTAGTGCTTCATTCAAAACTAGTATAATAGTGTTTCAACTGCTCTAATTATTTGAATCCTTTAGGTTTTTTTTTAATTATGGGACTAGGAAAGGCATCCTCCTCCTGGGTAGTCTAGGTTCCGTGCCACTCAAAGGCACACTGCCAAGGGAGGAGAGAGAGAGGTTAGGAAGGGTGGAGGGATTAGGCAGCCCCCCGGGGAGGTTCTGATGTGAGCAAAGTTATCTTGGGTGGCAACTCCATGGGTGGGTACCATAGTGAAAGGGGAAGGTGGAAAGGGAGGAGGCAATCAGCATGAATGCATGTGTGGGCTGTTTTACAGCTAGTGAATGCCAAACTAGGGAAAAACAATGCAGCAGACTGATTCAAGTGATGTAAATTTAAGGGATGTTACATAGAAGGATGAAAGTGTGAATGGCATTAATAATAGTACAAGTGTCAGGGTATGTTAGCATGGTTCAGATCACTAGACGCAAATGTGATATTTTTACAAGAGACACATTTGAAGGACAAAGCCCACCTGCCCCGAATGCCGGGTTATATCTAGCATTTGTTTTTTGCCTTATCTCAGACCTCGGTACGTGGGGTTGTAATATTGATCATGAAAGCACCCCAAAGTGATATTCATGGGGTCGTTAAAGATCCAGGCACTCGATGGCTGTGGGTAAAAGCTAAAATACAAAATCAATTATTCAACCTTCTAAGCTAGTATGGGCCTATTGAAGGCACACCCTTTGCCCTGCAAGATGTTCATCACATTTTGAAACAGGCTACAGGTCACTTATTAATAGTTGGCGATTTCAGTATACTTCAGAATATCTCTCTTGATCCATCATGAATGAATAAACATCAAAATAAACCAAAATCTTTTACGGCCCTACATATCCTAAAGTGAGATTTCACCCTTATGGACCCCTGGCGGGTGGGACCTTCTCTGGAGCGACAGTACACTTGTCATTCTAAATGATACAGCTCAGCGGCATGGTTAGATTTTTTTTACTATCTCACTCAGCTCAATGGGCGAACTCTGCTATGCCAACTAATGCATTCTCAGACCATTTTGTCATTTCTTTAGAGAGTGATCTTCTGGCTCCACCATTCCAGATACCTAGATGGCTTTTTATTATCATAATTCAAGCCTCCAGAAAAGATATGAGTAAAATTAGTACATGGCCAAATATTTAGCTTGGTCTGTCAAATGCAGTGCCAATGCCAATGTTATTAGTTGTAGATTTGTGATCTGCTGACCGACATGGTAGTATCACAGCCCCACGTGGTTGCTAAGATGTTTCAGGATCATTACTCCAAATTAAATTCTGAATCTCATAGCCCCTCCTCTGTGGTTATTAAAGATTGGCTAGATGTTATTTATATGCCAAAGCTTTCTGCAGAAAAAGATAGAAATGATGTTTACTCCTATAACTTTGGCAGAAGTCCAACAAGCGGTAAGGTCTCTGCCCAATGTCAAAGTTAATAGTAAGTAATGTATACCTGTGGAGATCTATAAAACATTTTCTTTGCAGCTGACCCTATTTTTGGTTTGTCTGTTCAATCAGATTCTATCTGGCTGTGCGATACCTGGCACTTTTACAGAAATGGTGGGCATTCGCTTTTTGAAAAAGAACAAACTAAAGATGGATCTTAATTCATATTGTCTCGCAAGTCTCCTCAACAGTGATTACAAAATGTTTACCATAGTCATCGCCATTAGGCTATCTTTGGTGGCTCAATCCATTTCACATACGGATCAGAATGGTTTTCTCCCGGCTCGGAAAATCACTTCGAACACAATTTTTTTGTCTCAAACAATAGATTTTTATTCAAACCAAAATGTCATGGCTGCAATGATAATGTTGGATGCGGAAAAAGCTTTTGATCTTGTTGAATGTGAAGTTGTATTTGTAATTCTCCACAAATTTGCTCTTCCACCCAGCTTCAATGGAGTATCTCCCACTTACGATCATAGGCCGGGTCTCTCTGATAAAAATGAGTGTGTTACCTATGTTCTTTTTGATTTTGCTGAAGTGATTATTAAAATTCCACAACTCTTTTCCGATGCCAAGAATGCAGACATTTGTGGCTTATTTTGCTAAAGGACGAAACCACGGATTAAACTGCAGGCCGTCCAATTAGATCATGAAGACGGCGGGCTGCAGGCCTGTGATATAAGACTTACTATCGAGCGGCAATTTTAGACTGGCAGTTGCACGCACTTAGAGGCATTGCAAGTGATAATAATTTCTATTTAACTATCATGCTAAATGCTTTCCTTTATGAAGATCCCTAAATCATCTCACAGAACAAGGTATAAGATTCTGCAAATTCTTGTGGATCATTTCAACCTGATGAGGGAGGAATACAAACTCCCCCATCTACACCCATAAATGGAACTTTGCTCCTGTGTTGTGTTGGGTTTACAGTTTGGTCACATATTTAGCTGCTGGGCCAACTTGGGTTTCCTGGAGATAAACATTTTTTTTTTTCTGCAATAATGAATTCATCTTGTGGCAGACATTAATAAGGAACAACTCCTCTATTAACTCTACACTTTTTTTAGCTGCATCCAAATCAAACATTTCTGCTCTGGTTACATGTTTGCTACAAACACATTGTCCGAGGAAATCACCGGGTGCTTTTTGTAACTTGCCTAGTTGGAGTGAGAAGTTGGTAAACAATATTATTCCAGAAATTGGGTGTGAATCTGCCGCCTGATTTTATGAGCAAAATCGCCTCCACTACAGAATACAAAATAGCTGGCGCTCAATGGTGTTATTTCATTCAGTTCAACGCTAAAGCCTTTCATGCAGCTATGTTCCAAAGAATGGCTCTTTTTTTAAAATGAATGCTATACTATACTCTGGATAAGATTAAAAAGATGTACGCAGGGGCATCATCGGCATGTGACTTGCTCCACATAATGTTTACTTGTCCCAGGTTATCTTCCTTCTGGATCAACTTTGTTTCTTCCAATGCTCAAGGGGAGTTATTTGGTATTTTGACCTTTTTTAATAATACTTCTATTTGGCTGACCCAGTTTTTTTTTATACTACTTTAGTAGCAAGGTCACTGATTCTAGCGAATTAGAAAACAGATGTAATTCCATCAGTCGCCCAATGGTATGCCAAAATGTTCAAGGTCAACTGTCATGGGAATCTGTACTCCAGAAGAGTGGGATCAAATATAACGTACAAGAACATCTTGCAGAACTGGGAAGAATGGGAAGATCAACAGATATTAAGGAGTAATAGATAGATTGAATTGTTCCAAGGTTGATGCAATTTTGGACAGTAATGTTATCTTTGGGACGTGCACTTTTTTGATTATTTGTATTCTTCTGACATTAATGTGGATTTGGATGGATCTTTTTATACATTCACTGCACTTTATATAAATCAGTATGCATCTTCCTTAATAGGTGAATGAATTTCGGTTCAACAACGTCTCTAAATTTGCACTGTGCGATCCTTTCTTGGTTTGTGCATGATACTTAGATATTGAAATATGTTAGTATGTATCTGCTGCATTTCCTTAAATATTTGTTCTAAAAAAATGTGTGCTTCAATTCAAGAGAGAGATATATGTAATTTGAATGTGAAACAAAAGAACACACACAAGAACTTGAAAGATGGGGGGTTTTGGGGCATGGGGAGGTTCTTAGTATCACATGACTAATGAATACCTAGCAGATGCAGCAAGAAAAACAGTTAACCATAGTCAATGTCTCATGGGATCAATGTGTTAAGACATATATGTGAATTTAAACCTGGCACACTCACCCACACATTAACGTATTGCCTAAACACAACAAACCATGTTAAATACACATTTAGAAATGTTCTCGGTGACCAAGCTCTGATGAGATCTGCAAGGCGATCTCCTCGATCAGGCCTACCTATTGCGTTTTGAAGTATTTAAGTGAAGTTGCATACTTGTCCGCTTGGCACTCTTAAGATGGGGAAACATAGATGTTAGGGCAGGCTGCCTGTCAGTCAGATACACCAAGGATTTTAAAAAGTATCAACAACCAAAAGGGAGTCTTCCTCACTGCAGATAGATTGACGACAAATGATATTGTTCTGCAATAGAGTTAAAATAAAATAAATCGTTTTGATAGATGATGTGTATCCTCTGGTGCCTGCTACAACTGCATTGATCCTTGCTCGGAAGCTGTGTCTTTCGGAGCTTCCTCTGCGAGCTTTTAACGTTTTTGGAGTAAATACCTTTATGAATTGCTTCGCAAATCGGCCCATTGGAGCTTTCAAAAATAATCCGTGTCTTTAGACGCGTGTTAAGTTTTGGTACTTTTGCCTCGGTGGCTACTACGTACGATGAAACATCCTTCCCTGCAATCTACTTAAAATGCCCTTTGATGTTAAGGTTTGATTGACATTATTCAGGATTACGGCTCTCCTGGAACTGAGTTCTTTCTCTGTGCAGTGGCTGCATGAATGTAAAGCTCTTGGTCAGTGAGAGATGCAGGATGAGATGCAGGATAAGTGATAACGTGAAGTCTCCAATGAAACAAAGAGAGGCCTCCACTCTGGACAGACAGGATTCGTGCGCTCTAGTGCATTTGTTTTAGTTTACTTTCAAGAGAAGCTTAAAGATTGGGGGTGCTAGAAGAAGTAGGACTGCCTGTAGACTAGCTTGGTGGAGCAAAAGTAAAGTCCATTGTATGTAGTGTTCTGCTTCAATTGTGACATCCCTGTATCTCACCTTTTGACCATAGGGACTGTTTTACACTCAGGTAGGAGAAATTCTAAAGCAAAGCAACATCAGGAATGCATTCTGCAAGCTTCTGTTCCACTATTGTGCACTTTAAGTGTCCAGTTATTGGCTGTAACCGACAAGTCATGTGCTTCAACGCTGCTATTGAAGCCTATTAACACCCTGTGGCTGTTCAACAGACATCAGATAGGCGTACAACCACGGGAGCTCGTCGTTAGACCAAGATGCCAATGGCAAGCTGTTGCTGCCACAGTGTACTTACCTACTCCTCTGAACACAATTACGCTGTTCACCGTCGTTGCTGCTCCTTTTCTGACTGTACACACTGCTCTGCAGCTGGCTCCACTTTCATTTTATTCTTAAACAAGATCAGATGAAACATAGCCGGTAGCAATCGGAAGCTATTTCTCTGATGCAATAAACATTGGTAAGAATTGGAGGAGTTTAGGAGCTCTGGTTGCTGGAAGCTACAAAGTCACTATATTACCGATTCAAAGTTACTTGGAAAGAATTTCAGCGTAAAAAAAACTGTACTTTATTCCTTGCCAAAAAGACCTTCTCTGTGAAAATGATAATTAGTGCATAATTAATCCTCTTTGAAAATTGCCAAAGATCAGAGCTTTTCTTCCCTGAGCAGCATTATTTACTCCCGCCCCTGCTGAGACAGGCTAGATGCATCTGTGAGTGTTGTGCAGGTCCATCCCCAGACATATTTCAAGTTGTAAACAAACACGTTAGTGTGACTCTTCCCATGCTAAGGCTCCACTTTGTAAAGCTTCTCGTTACAGCTAGATGGGTGAATGGGAAGTGAGCAAATGTCCCAAAGTCTTACAGTCATTATCTTTAATTAAAAGGACTCATGTCACGAGACTTGGTAAACAGTAATTCCAGTTTTGAGAGACTTTCTAATGTCTACTATAAAAGTGCAAGCAGAGGGTGGAGCCAGGCAAGGAAATGTCCAACTGGCTAGGTACAGGCTTTACATTTACATTATTCTAGGTTTAGAACTTACAGATATGTCAAGCTGTGGATCATAATATAAATGCAATTCTTTTTGAGCGTACACTTTCCTATGTTCCCCATCCCAGGCAGTAAAGCTTTTTTAGGCATGGCTGGAAAATCATGAATGGTAACTGAGAATTACCTATTGTTTGTGTCTCCACTGTACCGGCCCTAGTTCGGGTTTGAGTTTGAACCATCTGTTAGCACTCGAAAAATGAGCCACTGGATAACTCAAAACATCAGACCAAGCACCTCACAGGCTGCTGTAGCTTTCTTTAGCACATGCTCTGCTCCGGGTCAGAGCATCTTCTCACTTTACAAGATCACAAAGTCTTAGGAGGCTTGCAAGATCTCACTTAAAGCATTTTATTCACATGAGTCTATAGTAATCTCAAAGAAACAATAAGCCTCGTTGTGAAGGTTTGCACAGTGTATCTAATTCATCCGGTGACATCGCAGCTGTTTTCGATACATAAACGATGTGTAACTCTTGGGAGCATCCCCATGAATTAAAACATACCTGCATATAATGGATGAGCATGTCGATGGGTTTAAATGGTTTGCGTTTGACACATATTGAAACAGTTTACGGTGTGGACTAAGATGTATTCACCCTCTGAACTTAGTTACAGTGAGCAGTAGCCCTGGTCTGAAACAGCATGAAAGTGCATTCTGGCACCAGTCTTGTACCTGACCAAACTTCCATGCAGGCTTTCATTGCAAGCAGGGTTCCTCTGCAGTGTCTTTCTGTGGTGTTTACATTTGTATGACACAGGGGAACGAGGAAAATGCATGTAGCTCTCTCTGTTGAGAGATGACAGTTCATTTGCGGCTGCAACGCCTCGTCCATTACAGCTGAGAGGGGCTGATTGTCCACAAGGCAGTGCCAAGAAACCAAATATCGAATCCAGAATATTGTGCTAACAAACTATTGTGGCCAAACTACTGAGGACCAAAATGTCAAAGGCTAAACATATATAATGGTAAGTATAGGTTCACTTTACTCAACACTGAATCAATCTACCTTAAGGATATACATATTTTGGGATTGCATAGATGTGGATTTAAGAATAGAAAATGTATACTTACCTATATGCACTTACCTTCTCAATAGTTTTGTCCTTGACACTTTGGCCACAATAGTTTGGAAGTCAGTATTTCGAGATACAACCTATCGATGGCATTTGACACAAAGAAAGAAAGTATGTCTCCATTCACAATCAGTAAACACAATAGCTACAAAGCATTGCAATCTTTTCTGAGTCTTCATTGTAGCGTAGGCTGCCAGGTGCAGTAGTTGGGGAACGGGGATGCTTGATGGAATTGAGGAAATTCCTCTTTTTTTGGGCTGATTCAGTTTAAGTATCTGGAGCAAGGGTTTTAAATGGGCTAGGTCTGTTTAGGCCTCAGTCCTGGGAGTAATTAAAATGGATTTTGAAACGGATCCCTAAATGGCAAATGGCCGTATAATGATATCCTCAACTCTATAGGCAAACAACACTGATTGTATAAAAAATAATTGTAAAAATTGTTAAGGTAATCCATGTCAGCGTTGTAGTTTCTTTTTACATTTGGCATGTTGTACTTAATCTTGCATTGCCTATGATTGTTTGCTATTTTAAAGATCTATTTTTGTAGATTTGTTCATGTAGTATATTAATCCTGTAAAAGGCTTAAGGTGAAATTAGTCACCAATAGGTGTCTCAGTGAGTTCTGGTTGTGGGCGGGTGTTAATAACGAGCCATAATTTAGAGCTGAGGCTGAAGGCAGTGGGAGTTTCTCAGTGTCTGCAGTGGGCCTTAAAGGGGTTCAGAATACATCTTCATCCAATTCATAGCCTTTCTGCAGATCACGCAGAGCAATGGTCACACTTACCAATTGGAAATGTGATCCTATGCAGAAACATGTGAAGGGGATACACAGCTGTTGAAATACTAACAGTGCATAAGTAAAGGAAAATGCTGTGCTTACAGGTGAGTGGGTGCATTGTGTTTGTGTGGGCAGTGAAACAAAGGAGATGCAAGGAAGTTCATGCAATAGAGAGTGAAAACAGGCTGCTGAAGAAGAGAGAGATGTGGTGTGAGATGTACAAATGGAGGATTTTAGAACCGTGGGGAGAAAATGGGTATAGATGTGGGACAGAAAGTCTACAAATGAAAGTGATGTGACTGTAAGAACAGAGTTCTACAGACTACCGTCACTTCCACTGACCTTCTTATGTTTAAATCACTCATAATTTCAAAATTGAAAAAATTTCTCAATTCTAATTATTCACAATAAAATCATTGTTACTTGGTAGAACTCCTTTCAGAGGGCCATGGGACACACAAGGGCTGCTCGGCCCTACTGTGGTGGTTGAGGCCTATTACTCCTTTTGTCCCAGGCCCAACCTACTACAGACCCCACTGAACTGGGCCAAGTACCACTTCTGCACTTGACTCTCAGGGGTAGCTGTGTCTAGCAGTCATGGATTTCCCGTGGGGGGGGGGGGCAAGGGATGTAGATGAAGGTCAATGAACACAACTCATAACTCAAAATGTAAACAGTGCAAACAATAAATCAATGTCCAGCCAATACTTGCTTTTATAAGGAAGGGTAGTATTTTATTTCTAACTATACACAGACAAAGAAATGTGGCATTCAAATGCAACAACGCAATCCCCCTTGAGGTCGGGGCTCTAGTAGTTGTCAGGCAAATCCCTGTTCCACCCTCCTCTGTGTAACGTGTGTAGGGTTATTCCCCAGTTACTAGTGGTCGCATCAGGGAATGTAAACTTTTAGGCCGTACTCAAGAGTTCTCCCTTTCAACCCTATAAAAGTTTAGTCAAAAGTGTATATGGTGCCACAGCACCATTAGCAGTGAGTTTCCGCGGGCCGAATTTGCTGAATTGGCCCAAATGCTGCCTTACCCTCTCGCAGCACAGAGAAGTTCAGCGATGAAGCAGGTGCCTTTAAACACGCACCTGTGGGTCCTGCTCCATTTGGAGAGGTCAGGGTGCTTGTGGCCCAGTGAGCAGCACCTGGTGGTGCAGGCTGTCGCTCCAAAGCGGTGCTGCCCGAGGTCTCTCAGGTGTCAGACCATCTCCCGTCTTGTGAAGAAGTGGTAAGTTGACTTTGTTCCATGGTGGTAGAGAATACTTTTTTCAGCTCCTGACTGAAGCCAGCGAGGATGCGTCATTCACAGCATCACTAGCAGTCCTCCCTGTGAGTCAGGGGCAGTTCCCTCTCAGTGCGGGTCCACCCCGCAAGTCATAGCCTCAGTTTCTCCCATTGGTGGCAGCATGAATACTTTGGCAACGTTAGTACCGGCAGCCCCTCCTGGCATATCATGTTTGGTAGTACATAGTGACATAGGCGAGGGTTCTTCTATTCTAAGCACCCTGAGACAAACAGTCACAAGTCTTAGCACTCCTTGAAATGGTATTTTACCAGTGGCCCCTCTGGCAAATGGGGTCACCGCAGTGTGGTGGTATGAAAGTAGCAAGACTAGCACAGCACTCAATACACAGTATAGTCTATGGTGGCCCCTTCTGGCTTACGGGGATCATCAAATACAATCTTGCACATGGGGAATTGCCTGATTGGTGCTCAACCAAATCCTCACATCTCACACAGGGAGTCCTTTCGGACTTTGCTCCCTCTAGTGCTGTCCTCTTCCTCTCGGGCACACTGGTCCTGGCAAGCAGGAGCTGGTGCTCCAGGCATGGTAGTTTTGGTTCCCTGGGTGGTGTTCCCCTCAGCCAGCAAGGAAGCTAGCATGACTTGACCCCCAGTCCATGTCACAGGCAAATGTCTTACAGAGCTTCCGCTTCTCATACAGCTCATCTTAGCTGCATTTTATAGAACTTTTCCAGACACCAAATGTGAGTTAGGCTTTGGGTCTTTGAAGTTTTTTGTTGGAGTTCTTCTTCTTTTGAACTGCACCCTTCTCCTTTTCATCTTCCTTCTTAAAACATGTCTGTCACAACATGCACAACTCCAAAGCTGATTTTTCACAACATAGTTCATTGGAATTACCAGAATTCACTCTTGTATATCAGCCACAGTAATATGTGAATCAAAGGTTAATCCCAGACTTCCAGCCCTACTCTACAAACACTTGCACTGCCAGCACACACTCACTAAGTGAACACTGCACAACACTCCGTACTCCACACAAACACACATACCCTCAGCTCATGCTTTATCCACAAATGCACTGCACAGAACTACATTTCTCATGTAATGTATTCCTTTCAGGCACTGCACAGTACTGCTACATTTGTACTGCACCTTCCCAGGCACACATACAGCTAATGCAGAGTCACTACTCCTGTGTTGTGCAGCACTCCACAACTTACCTAATGTAGGCCAAGGGTGAGTTAAGCGCACAGCAGTGGAACTTTTAAAAAGGTGAGTGAGCCTGTAGGCCTCGTCCAGTGACTCAGTGTAAAAAAGTCTTGTTCACCTCTACTGATCACTACACAGTATGCTTCCACCACCGCGCACATGCTGCCTAGCTTTTGGTGAAGGCAGTAGCCTTCCACCACTATAAAGGTAGTCCTTTGGTTGCCCCTCCTGGTCAAACAAGACTGCAATCTGTGAGACAGTCCCATATCATGGTGCACAACCATGATCCGTGTTCACCTATGACAAAAAGTCAGTATAAAGCATCAAGACTACTGTACAGTTGGGCACTCAGAGCAAGGGTAGACATCTTTCCATGTAGAAGACTTTTCTGTCCCAACATTACTCATTTATCTGATACTGGTAACAAGCATTGGCATAGGTTGGCTTGTTTTACTTGCATGTCCTTTACTGTGTGATATGTTGATAAAAACTCACGCAAAGGCATCAAAGTACTGGTCTCGTGGTACTATAGGGAACATAGGACGTTTATGTGTATGTTTTAAGCCAAATGTTTTATTATATAGGTCACACACGTTAAAAACATTTGTAGCTACACATCTCATACGCAGACACTTTTAGAGATCCTGTCGCTCTCTTTTTACCCAACTCAAACCCCTAGTAGAACTGATCCTGTGTCATGTGTGTAAGCAGTATGATTGGGTACTTAAATACTCTTAGGCCGCCTATTGTCTGCAAATTAAAGTCTCATTCTTTCGCCAGCTTTTAACTACTATGTCCCTCCTATAACAGAGAGCGCCATGAAGTCCCTGTGCATGCACGCTCTATAGGAGTTCATGAAAATTACATTATAGGAAAGGCTATTTTCCTATTACAAGATAGTACTTAAGTCACATTCTTTTTTACATGTATATTTTCAGGCAACACGGAAACTAGTTTTTGCCAGGACAACAGGATTTTAGTGCTTCGGGTGTTCATGACATTGCTCAATAAATGATGGCCTTTAGGTGTTTTTTTATGGGTCTGTTACACAGCCTGTTATCTTAGCCGTCGCTGCTCGCCTGGATGAAGAACTGCATTTACCATACTTGAAGTTGTGAACTGCATCTTGCTCAGACCCAACACTCTCACACCTGAGGCCGTGGCGCTTCCTCTGGCTGCGTCTGGAGCCTGGGGGTTGTGGTCAAATATAGACTGGGTTGCAGTGGGTTCACGTGTGTGTACTCTGCAAGCTAAGGAGTAGGCAGACCTTTCAAGGACTCCCCAACTGAGGAGATCAAACGGGGAGACTATTACAGTGCTTGGACAATGTTCTTGTGGCATCATCGAGCTACAGGGCGGTCTCCCTTACCCCCGCCTTGCCCTTAGCGCAAATGAACAAAACAGCAGTCTTTAAATAACCCTGCCAGGGTGAATGGCAGGATTTTCCAGTGACATAATAGGAAAAGAAAGTCTCCAGACATTTCCCGTTATTGGAGCTGCGAGGCTTTCAATGTTGAATTTTCTCGGTCTTGGCGATTTTATCTCTGTGCTTTTTTCTTTCTAGAGTGAAAGATACATGTCGGGTTCAATTAGAGGGTGGCAAAGGGGCCTGCCAACTTTCAAGGGAATACCCGCGAAGGCGAGCAGCGCCAGGACAAACAATATTCCTTTTTTAGACCGAGCTCGTCAGCTTTCTGAAACTGTGCCAAAGGCCGCACTGTAAGCAGTGGAGCCTGGGATGGAAGCGCACGCAATTATCAGCAGGACTGTGGGACACTGCAGAACAAGGGAGTAGCCAGCAAATTAAAATACCCCCACTTGAACCGTACCCTAGCTCAGAGTACACACAAAGCCAGCAAACCTGACCTAGATAGGACGGTTCCCTCTACCCTTTAACCATTCGTCCTTCTATCCATCAATCTTTTCACTCTTCTGTCAATTCATCCATTGATCTGTCATTCCTTCTCCCTTCTATCCATCCAACCATGCATCCATTCACCCTTTCATGTATTCTTTCATGTGTACCCACCTGTCCATTCTTCATACTTTCATCCTTTCACAGCTCTGTCCTTTCACTCTTTCATCCATCTGCTTGCTCTTCTATCTATCCATTCTTTCATCTTTTTACTTCATCCTTTCAGCCTTTTGCTTCAGTTTTTCACTCTTCTATGCCTTTATATGTGCACACTTCCATCCTGCGTTTCACCTTTTCTTGTTTATTTAATTTATCCTTCTTCCTCTTACACTCCCTTTTAACTCCCGTTCTTTCTTTAATTTACTATTTCTACCGTTCTTTTGTCTCCCATTCTTTCTAATTTCTTACATTTCTCTCCTGCGCATTTTTTTTCTGTTTTTCATTCTCTCTGTGTGTTTTCTCACGTGTTCATCAGTCCAGCACATTTCTTTCTATATTTTCTTTTCTCTGCAGGTCAACCCGCGGCCCACACCACTCTCCAATGGTATTCCTTATCATTTATTGGCGTTTGGTCTGCAGGTGGAAGGGGCCCACACATGACCCTGTTAGCTAGCCCACTTAAGTGTGGGTGTTCACTAAGGCACTGCTACAGAAATGTCACTGCTTTGCGCTTCTGTGCACCTCAGTTCAAATCCGCAACATTGTTCAGGTGTAACTTTCACCACTGCTGTGCTGCAGCTTCGCGCACATGAAACACCGTCAGGTTGCGCATTAGAAGTATGTATGTAATGTTGTACACCTCAAGCTTTTGCAGCTGTGCTCATCTTAAGCAAGTTAGGATGCGTTTGCCCTCTGCAGTGTAACAGGCTGCAACTGTGTAAATATTTAGCTGTACTCAGAATCCACTGAATACTATTGCAGTTTAACCGGGTTGCAGCTTTCAATCTGCATCATAACTAGTGTGTGATGTTTCCTATCAGCCGCATTGTGTAGCAGTTTTGCAGATCTTGAGTATGTTTACTGAGAACTATCTGAAGCATTTCTCCCACAGATGTTGTAGGGTTGCAAAGAAAGCCATGCGTAGCCCAGATGTGTACAGTTACAAAGACAGGCATAAGCCACTTGGGAGGACACAGTCAGAGCCAGTGGAGGACTGACTGGTCGGTAATAAAGACACAACATTAATATCATAAACAGAAAATACATTGACATTGTATACGCTTCTCAGGCCAGAAGGTTGGTTATATGCTACGTGGGATACTTGTGCTGCAGTTACTAAGGTCTTACATGATAACCGATTATAATGACCAAGGGTTCTATGATAAGGCCTTCCATTTTGGATCGTCTTGGTTGGATTGCATATCACCATAAACAAGAATGGCTGTGGCAGAGATTCTGGCTGGCTGGTCCAGGAACAAGGCTAGCTCATTTTTCCATCCTCTCAGCTGTACCAACCTGAGAATTTTCTCCTGGTGGGATGGAGCCACTGGAGACAAGTTTATGAAGGCAGAGGGCCGCTACAGGTACCTCTGCTACCTTCAGCAGCTGCCCCAGATTGCTGCAGCTGGCGCACGAGTGTGCTTTGGAAGAGATGGAGTAAAGACAAAAGGAGAAGGTGAGGAGAGAGGAAGAAGAGAGTAGGGATGGTTTGATCATTTTTGCCACAGTAGGTTTTGGGTCCGGCTGAGCTTCCGAGATAGGTACTTTGCAAACCTTATGTTCCAAACCAGTAATGGATGTTACATTACTAGAAAATCAAAAAAGTTTGTTTTTATGATGGTACAGACAGTGGCGTGTCCTCCGCTAGGGTGGAAGAGCATCACCCCCCACCGCCAGCAGCAACCGCCACAAACACTTTCAGAAAGAGAGGATAATAAACTATGTTTATTATCTTTTTCTTGTGAAAGGGGAGGGGCCTTGTGGGGTGATCTGGACGAGGGGAGTGCATGTGTGTTTGGCCAGCCGTCTCGGGCCGGCCAAACACACATGCGCAATAGGCTGTAGTTGCCGGCCTGGAGAGAGCCTGCACAGGCTCCCAGTCTGATTGGGAGCGCCCTGGGTGGGAGCTCCAGCCAATCCTGACGCTGCACTAAGCAGCATCAGGATTGGTGCAGGGCAGGCTGGGAGCCTGTGCCTGGAACCTGCAGGAGAGGAGCAGGTGATGGCGGCAGTGCGGGAAGGTAAGTGTATTTAAAAAAATATATATATATTAATTCCCCCAAAGACCCCCCTGTGCTGTCACACCCCCCTTTATAACCTGTGAGCCACGATTGGGTATAGAGTTAATATTTAGAACAATCTCCATATTGTAACTGGTCACTTTGTGTTGCTGTGTTTTCCTTAGACGTTTCTGAGTTTCAAAAAGTGAGGGTCATATCACATAAATTGAGTACCGCAAGTGTTAATTTGAGGCACAGCGCCTTTAACAATCACAGTTTTGACTGTTGAAAATAGTTCAAAAGCTGGACCAGCGCTAATTTCCACCTTACACAGTGGTAAATGGTTGCTGTCATTTGAATTTAAAAGGATGAGGTCCTTTTGCCTACAAATATAGCACAATTTGTTGACATAAATAAAGTAAACAACAGAACAAAACATATGCTAAGCAACATAACAACACTATTAATACATGGCACAACATATACAAACACCGAAAACAGAATGCACCTTCACAATCACAGTGCAACATTACATTGCAATAATACAATACAAAAACACAGCGCAGCAGAAAGCAATAGAACACATCATCACCACAACAAAATGTCTCGCAACAAACATGAAAACATTCTCATTGCACATTACCACCTTATGAAACATTTCATAGGGTAAGGTGGTAAATGGTGTATGTCACCATGCACTCCTTTAACTTACAACCAAGAACATTAAATTATTCCAGTCAAAAATGTTTTGCGCTCCGACCTTGAGAACACAGAGTTATTGCAAAGAATTTCTGATTGAACAGATATGGTAAAATCTTAATTTGATTGAAGTACCCTTTATTGAAATCTGCATGGCGCTGTCCTCTGTTATCACTCTTCATTTTATATCCCAGTTACTAGTTTGATATATATTTTATATGAACACTCAGTACACGCTATTGGTTGCCTAAAGGCTCTTCCAGACATGTTACAGAAATATCAGCTTTAGATGGAAGTAGGATCTGTGCCTGAATGAAGAGAGAGTGAGGTTAGAAAACGTTCGTACTCGCAATTTTATAGGAAATTCATTAGTTTAAATTCTTGAGAAACTGGAAGTGTCCTCCATAAGGATTTCGACTGGCAGGCTATAGGGGGTAGAGGTGATAGTCTTGATGTGAGCTGTGACTGATCTCCCACATTGCCTAAGGAGTAGACTCAACAGTTATGAACAGGGGATTCAGTTACATTAACTTATGCTCACTATTGGTAGGTTGGCGTGAGCTGTAAGGCAATTCTTAGTGATAAGCAGTGAGTTTCACTAAGCAACCAGATAGCAATTACTGTTAATTAATTAACATATACATCCATACCAATAAGGCCAAAGAGGTAAACACGTAATAAAAGAGCACAAGTTATTATAAAGAAATTCAAACACCTTATGTAGTAATGGCGTCAATTAAACTTTGACCTTAAAACAAAAAATCAAAATGAATCTTTTATATAAAGTGCTAACTGACAGACAACATCACACCAACTTAGCTCCACTTCAGAATCTGAGTGTAGATGTGGTCACAGAGTCTAGTGGGGCTGAGAGGGGGGTTTTAGAGGTCAGCTATCTGAGTGCTACAGGCTTCTAACCTGGACGGATGCTGCTTTGGGATGGGCAGCTTTTTTCTGCTTCTTCATGTCTTACGGTTTTTAAGACTAACCGCCTCTTCATTTATTCTTGGTATTTCAGGCATGATCCAAGATATTTCAGTTCTCTTTAAAATAGATGTATAGGCCTTCCCCATATGTTTCAAGTCTCAGATGTCCTCCCATTAAAACACTGTACTTTAATGTAATAGTATTTATATAGCGCTTATTACCCCTGATGAGGCGTTGAAGCGCTTTTTGGCGAGTAGCACACTACTCCGGAACCCAAAAGGAATCAGTGGTGGATTAGTATAGGGAAATATGAGTACAGTTTTAGTATTATTGTGAGTTAATTTGAGCCGCGGATATGTGAGCTTGTTAGTTGGATTGACTGGAGCAATGGAGGGGTGGAGGAGGGAAGAATCCAGAAGTGTTAATTGGGAGTTTTTGGTAATAGGTTTTAAGCTTGGGATGAGTAAAGGGGGGATGGAGGAGGGAAGAGTCTGTGGAAAGGGTTAGGGAGATCATAGTAGCAGGGTGAGATAAATGAGGGAGAATTTAGTAGGGTTGTTTGGGAGATCATGGTAGTAAAGCGAGGTTTGGGTGAGTTAGATGTGGAAGAGGAGGGAAGAGCTTAGGCAGGGTTATTTAGGAGATGAAAGTAGTAGAATGGATTTGGGATGAGTCAGAGTGGAAATGGAGGACAGATTGATAGAGACATGACATCTGGTGATGGGTAGACAAAAGTGTGATTTAAAATGAGAGCAGGGATTCACACGTATCTAATATAACAACTTAACTAGGAATTATGCAATGACCTATGAACATGTTAAGCATAGAATAACACACACACACATATGTAAATATATATATACACACACATACATACACACATATATGCACACATATAGGTACATACATATACATATTTAAACCATGAGTAAGTATACATTAGTTAAACATATTTTCTAAAGAACTATATATAACTAGAATATACACATAATCAGATAAAAATATTTATCAACATAGGCATATGCAGTCCATAGCTGTTTGAATATCTGGGTGCTTTGTGCTGGTCAACTGGGTTGGTTACTACATCATAAAAGGAAAATCATTTTCCCCTTGTTTTAAGAACATACTAGATCATTACAATGTCAAATTGTTGCCAAATTCTCAAGATCGAACAATTGTTTAGTTTGGGTATCTACAAGAAACATGAAGGGGCTACAAGACCAATTGCCAATTACTGACAATTTTTCTGTTCTGCCTGGTGAACAAAAGTGACCATACAAAGCTGATGATTGGTACCCAATTGCAGATTGCTCCTCAGTCTGCGTTTCAATAGGAGCAGAACCATCTGAAAGCATCAACACCTAGTTATATCTGGTGGCACTGTCCCATTTTCAAATACATACTTCTTGATAGGTAGCTCGTCAAAATGTTGTTGGGGAATGTAGTTGAAACTTCAGGAACACAAGCAAGTTCACAAATATAAATTACCCTTTCTCTTGAGAACAGAATATTGCAACACAACACAAAGACCACATCCATCCTACTTGTTATGAATCACCGTCACTGCAACAGATCTATCTAGGTCCTACCCTTCTGCACTCACTAGACAGTACTCACCCCGATATGCTGCAGGAGTCCTTCATCAAAATAAGTCTTGTAAAAATGTCTTATTGTTTGCTGTTTTAGTCCTTAAAATGTCCCTTTCCCAGAGTTCTCACTGGTTCTTTTTCAGCAGATGACCACTCTCCTCCACAACTATCACTGCAAGTTTTTGTAATAGATCAACAAGTGGATCCTATGTGGAACATATTGCCCCCTACTCTTAAGTACACTGAAAATGGCTAAGGCACTATTTCACAGGGTCTCATATTAGCTGTACGTTATCTATCTTATGCAAAAACAACAGATGATGGACGGAATGCTGAACAAATCAAACATTCAGCCCCCAGTAACAGATCTGGGTTTAATCCTTCAGTTTTTTTGCTTACCATGCCAGTCCACTTTGGATCCAGCCATATGCCAATCAGTCTTGACCCTCCTCCCCATGGGAACAGTCCTGCCCAAACTGCCATGCCAGGTTCTTCCTGGACCACAAACAAGCATCCTGGGACCGACTTCAGGGTATCACCCTTCATCAGCCAGGCTAGCTTGAATCTGGTGGCATAACAAGCACAGAACCCACGTCTGGGCATACCCTTCCCACTTGGGGTGACAAAAGCAAAAACAACAGATGAGGGTCGGAATGGTGAACAAATCAAACATTCACCCCCAGTCACAGATCTTGGTTTAATCCATCAGTGGGCGTGAGTGTTTCAGCACTCCGTCCATCATCCTTTTGTGTTGTTATCTATCTTATATCTTCCTTAAAAGAACGTGTTTTGCTTTAATCTTCACTTTGGAACACGTTATTAACTAGTCAACTACGAGTCTTATAATTGTTTCAGCAGCATTACGTGACACCGGACCTTCTCAATATTGTAGTATTTCAGGCTTTCAGGAGGTGGTCTTGTGAGCAAACAGTCAGATATTTTCAATAAATCAAAAACCAGATGTCCATGTGGACCTGTTTATTGAACTGATCATTTTCAAACTGTATGATCGCGTCACAGTAGTCAAATAATTCAGCTAGATGGTTTGACAGCTTTTCCAATTTTCCTCCAGCAGTAGTGTTTCTTCTGAGCAGCAGTAAGTGCATACTTTTTTAAGCATGTTTTTTTAAAGTGAATATCTAGCTTGCCATTGATGGTAGTTATAGGCCAAAACCTTAAGTAGTTTTTGTAGCCTGTGCTGCAACTCTGCCATAATTTGAAGTATACAATGGCCTGGGACTCGCAGTGTCTCTTGCAGGGAAATCTCAACAATACCGATGGTTACTTTATGAGTAGAGAGCTTTCCACCAACTGCAGATCTGATCAACCCAGTCCTCCTAAAAGTATCACACCAGCTGTATATCCTACAGAGCATGAGAGCTTGAGAGAAAGCCATCAGATAAATAGAGGTATAATGCAAAGCTATACACTTCCCAATTGCTGGGTCTGTGGCCCCTCTATCCCCTGGGTATTGTGGGTCATACTGTTGAGCTACGGAACCTGGTCATTTCATTTGTGAATGAGCCTGAATGGGTCTGCTCTCAGTAACTCTGGTTGAGTGGTTTTTTTAGGGTTTTTGTGCCAAAGACACAGTGGCTACCAGGCACTATAAAAGGACGAATGCTAAGAGTACTTAGTAACCATGACACCATTAGGTCAGTAATAGAAAATTTATGTCTCAAAGGGCCAGATGTATAATTTTTAAGGTCGAGCCTGCGTTGCAGGCGCTCGTACATGCGTATCGCAGCGAGACGCTTTAGTTATTAGAAAAGGGCTCAGAGCCCTGTCGACGTCACGTCAGTGTGTTTGATTGGTTTGTGGGCTTGCCTAGTAAAATCTGCTTGCTTTCATTAGTGGAAGGCATGCACACGTCATGCCTTTTATGGTGGTTAGCCCTCCTCAAGCGCAGCGACCAAGTCCAGAAAACATGCGAGGCTCGCTGTTTTCTGTTGGATCATGGACTACTTTTTCTCTATTTTCCTAGCGCGATTTCGCTTGGCATAAGTCGAGCGCTTTACACAGTTAATTTCACTTTTTCAGGTTACGTACATAAAAGCACTTTTGCCGATAGATAAAAAGTCGGGTTAGGAGTTTACAACGCGATCAGCTCTAACATGAGCAAACGCGAGACCTGTTGCATTGCAAATGCTTGTTTACAATAGTGATTACCTAATTGCGATTTTTACAGAATCGCAATTAAGTAATCGCTATTGGAATGTATGAAACTCCAGGAGTTTCATACCGCGATTCGCAAGGGCTTGCAAATCGACCTACCTTATTAATAATCATGAGGTAGGTCGCAATTTGGAGCCATTGCGAATGGCTACAGTCACAGGGATGGTGGCCTGCTGGGCTCAGCAGACCACCATGCCTGTGATTGCTTTTCAATAAAGCAATCTTTTTTTTTTTAAATGCAGCCCATTTTCCTTAAAGGAAAACGGGATGCGTTTAAAAATGAAAAATGAAAAGTTTTCTTTTCATTTTTTAAGAGTAGGCAATGGTCCACAAGACCACTGCCTGCTCTTAAAAAACATTTTTGCATGCATTCACAAAGGAGAAGGGGTCCATTGAGGACCCCTTCCCCTTTGCGAATGGGTTACCACCTGCTTGAAGTAGGTTGTTACTGTGATTGTTTTGCGACCACATTCACGGTCACAAAACAATCATACATACCTCTGCGATTCGGTATTAGGAAGGTACGCTCCTGACACGCCCATTCCTAATACCGAATTGGTATGTAGTCGCGAATCCAATTTGCGATTTGGTAACAAGTTACTGAATCGCAAATTGGACTTGTTACATACCAAAACGCATTTTTGTGATCGCAAGTGGCCCAACGCAAAAATGTTTGATACATCTGGCCTAAAGTATCCTTGACTCTCTAGCCCGATGTGGACGAGCAACCAAGGATTGCTTAATGGCTTAATGGAGATGGTGTAGAGGAAACCTAGTTATGGTACAATACATTTCTTACTGTTCCAGTAACTATATTAATTGCCCAAAGAGAGTTAGACAGTACTTTAATAATGAATAAAGAACATAGGAATATACTTATATTATAAATGGTAAGTCAAGTCGAGTATATCTTCATTCGACCGTTGTGTATGACAATAAAAGCACAAAATAAAATCAATGTTACATCATACAAATCAAAAAATAAAAACATTTAAAATCAATGATACATCCGAGTACATTTTTTTTTTTTTTTTAAAAAGCATCACAGGAAAACTCATCCAATGAGCCACTAAGGTACATATGTACGTTCTTCTTGATGTAATAACAGCAACAATAAAGCTAAGGACAGCAGTACAGATTACAGGAACAATCATCCAGCAAACAGTTAAAGTGCATATCTTCTTCTTAATTTAATAACAGCGATAATATAGCGAAGCACATTAGTGAAAATGTCAGCAGAAGATAGACTTTGCAGATCAGCCCCATCTTACATCCTAAGATGTCAAATGCCTATTTAAGAGAATTGGACGCAGAAAGTGCAATCTAAGGGAATCAGATAGTGTGCAAGAGAGCATAAAGTGTTGAGTGGATGGGGCAGTGACAGCTTCGCAAGGGCAACAAGGGAGAGATGTATGTCAAATACCTCCTATGGTAAAGGCCAAAAGGAAATGGGCTGTGTTCAGTCTCATTCTAGTGAAATAGAATCGACGCTCCAGGTTAGTTATCCAAACTAAACATAACTCCATGCCTGTAGATGTAGAGATTTGCATGTACCTGATAACTAATGGCATATCCAAAGATCTCTCAAGTATGGTTTCCTCTCTGTATGATTCATAAGCCCCTTTGAGTATCTTTTTAGATTTAGGAACAATACTTTCAGGTCTTTCAAATAGGTGACTGTAACCAAGGCTGTAGAAAGTATTTTTCAATCTACTAACACCTGTTTTGAAAATTGTGCCTCAGGGGTACTCCATACCTTTAACAATAAAAACAGTTGTGCCAAACTGATTTGATCCTCCATAAATCCTAATCTTAGTTCCATGTGTGCATTAAAACTCACAGTGGTTTTAGGAATAGCTAAAAGTCTGCACAGAAAGCTGTTTTCAGCTACCTGAAGTTTCCCTGAGGCATCATAGCCCCACACTTCAGTTCCATAAGTTCCCACTGATAGGCATTTGTTTTTATAAAGCTGGGCCATCTCCCAAACCGGCTTTTGGCCCAGCCTTTTTCTCAAATTTAATTATAGCATTGCCTGCTGCTCCCATTTTTTGCATTCTCTGGGATATTAACCTATCTCATTGCCCATTGCATCCAATAAAATACCTAAATGATTAAAAGTAGATACTTTATCAGTAGGTCTCCCCACTATAAAAAAACGTTTTTGATTTAGTGTTTTTTGGACCACTTGACATAATAAAGGACTTTTTCTGATTTACCTTACATTTGAGTCGAAACATTAAATTATTAAAACCAGTTGAAAGCTTTTGAAAACAGTTTGCTGTCCAAGCAAAAAGAACTACATCATATTCATACAGCAATACCGGGACTGCCTGTTGGAAATTCTGGGGACGTCTTTAATACATGATCTTAATACTGTATCTAAAGAGTTAATATACAATAGGAAAAGGAAGGGAGCTAATATGCGGCCCTGCCTGACCCCTCTGAACATCTTTATCGGAGCTGTGCAATCCCCAGTTCATGAATAACTCACTCTAGTTTTGGAGTCTTTGTAAACGCCTAATGAGATCTAATATGGGGGCATTAATTCCCACCTGTTCTATCAAATCCCAGAACAAATCCCTGTCTACAAGGTCAAAGGCACAGGGGAAGTTCATAAAGGCCATATACAAGGCCCCTCCCCTGGCTATGCCATATTTACTCAGGATAAGTGTGAGATACAGGGCCTGCTTTACAGTCCCTAAACCTGGTCGAAAACCATGTTGGACTGGACCAAAAAAAGAATTAGCCTCTGGCCAGGTCTCCAGTTTACCTAGAATGAGATGCCCTAAAATCTTCACTGTCAAGTCTAACAGCCAAATTGGGCGGCAACAGTGCAGGTGAATTCCGATCACCTTTTTTATAAATGGATACTATTATTTGTTCTCTCCATGAGGCAATCGGTCATTCCTTCACTACAGCCCTCAACACATTTGTAACCAGTGGGGCCCAGAACTCTACATTTTCTTTAAACAAGTCAATTGGTACCTCATCAGGCCCGAGACCCTTCCCATTTGCAACACCCATAATGGCTTTGGTTACAGAAACTAGATCTACAAGGTCAGCCCTCCAGTTTTCCTCTACATTGTGAAAATCAGACTCAGTTTCTTGAACATGATGGCCCTCCCTTTTTTGGATTGAAGTCAAGAGAATAAGAGTCAACCAAATCTAGTTCAGGAATGTGTCAATCGCTATATAGATAACTTTTGGAAAAAAGGGGCAGTTAACTATTTCCCCAAAATTCTGGTGTCCACTTTATTTAGATCCTCCCATGTATTCACCCTGATGTCTTGTTTTCTTTGATGGAGTGGTTGCTTATACTTAAACCTTGCTGCTCTACTTTCCGTAGTGTTGCGTGGGGTAGTTTTGGTGACTGCCTTAAGGGCTTTAAGTGCTGCAGTGCAATAAGAACTAACTGACGAGTGGCCAGCTCTCTCTATGAATGGTTTACTTGAGACACACCCAGGCTTGCAAAGTCACCCGTATAATTCCTTTCTAAAGGTCCAATGCCACCCACTTGCTGTACAAAAAGAGTCTAATTATTGAGGTACCAATGGCAGTTTACTGTACGGTAAGGTCAAAACATAAAACGTGCACCACAAAAAAGGCTCCTGGCTAGGCATACTATGTAGTGTTTATGATCACTATATGATTGCAAACCTAAGCATAGCCCGACACAATAAACATAATACCATAAAAATGCAGTTACAAAGTTGTTTAAATCATTGAGTTACTACACTAATGATAATTAATTGCAATTGCGAGCTGACAGTATTCAGCTCACAATTGCAATTAATTATTCAGTACTGTGAGAAGATACTCCTTTTTGCATGGTCATCCCAATTTTCTGCTGCAGTTATTGCTGGTTTTTAGACTGTGCATACTGGGACATTGTTGTCCAAAGCCCAGTGCATGTGCTCTGACTTCTAAAATGTATAGAAACTGCCTAATCTGTGACTGTCTTATTTAACTTTTCTTTAACATAGTATATGGTGTATAAACTGCACTTGTGGCATGAGAAGTTAAATGTCACCTATGGAAAACATCAGCACTGTCCCATCCACTAATATGACCAGGCAAACAAGACTCCAGACCAGCTGTAGACAGACTGACTGTAGCCTGGCTGCCTGCAGTTTGAAATCTGCAGCCTGTATTGCGAACTCCTCCTTTTGTTTTAACAGGAGAAGACTTTAATAAAAATATGATTGTCACCACTAGTGTATGCCTTTTAGCTCACAAGACAGGTTGCATGGTGTTTAAAAGTAGGATAAGTAGAAATTTAAAATTGGCATGTCCTTACAGTGAGTAGCACCCTAAAACTATTTCCACTGCAACAAAGCTAGCTGGCCCATAGAGAAACACTGTGAAGTAGTATTACATATGAATTCTTCTAATTCCGGTTAGTCACCAGCTAGAAAATGATTGAATAACTATTTTTTATATTTGTTATTATTATTAAAAGCCCAATTCAATGGTGAAGTCAGTTTTTTAATGCATATTAAGGAAAAGTAATTTCTTGAAAATTACCTTTTCCCTGCCTGAAACTCCTGCAGGCTATTAACCATTAGCCTTCCAACTGTACTTCACCCACCTTGTAGATCTGGATGAGATGTAGAAACTGCTCCCACAATAGGCTTAGGTGTGTGTGTGTGGGGGGGGGGTGATTTGTTCCTCTGGCAGGTAGACCACCTGGAGTGGGCCCAGGAACTTAATTTACTTCAAAAGGGCCTTCCCTGGCACATGGACATCTGGAGAGTCCTTAAATTCTGACGTCCCAGTCAGACAGGCACTGAACACCAGTGTGGGTAAAGCTGTCCCCAAAATGGGTTTGAAGTCACCAAGGAGAAGAGCACTACACATTAGTCTGGCCACATCTCTGATTGGGCACACAGGCTCTGCACAAGAGGCCAAGGGCTTCTCCTTTCATTTTGAGAGTGAAGGGTACTGTGGGACGGTTTGCAATATGGCAAACAGTAACTGCTGCAAATGTGGGTAGAGTTACCCCTGGGAACTTTTACCTCATTGGTTAGGGAGGGACCAGTGCTAAAGTGCATATGCTCTCTCCCTTAAACATGGCTATATTGGTTCATACCCAATTGGCATATTTGATTTACTTGTAAGTCCCTAGTAAAGTGCACTACATGTGCACAGGGCCTGTAGATTGAATGCTCCTAGTGGGCCTGCTGCACTGGTTGTGCCACCCACATAAGTAGCCCCATAACCATGTCTCAGGCCTGCCATTGCAAGGCCTGTGTGTGCAGTTTCATTGCCACTCCGACTTGGCATTTAAAAGTACTTGCCAAGCCCTAAACTCCCCTTTTTCTACATATAAGTCACCCCTAAGTTAGGCCATAGGTGACCCACAGGGCAGGGTTCCATGTAGATAAAAGGCAAGACATGTACATGTGTGATGTATATGTCCTGGTAGTGGAAAACACCTACATTGGGTTTCCACTACTGTGAGGCCTGCTCCTTTTATAGGATAACATTAGGGCTACCCTCATATACTGTTTGAGTGGTAGATTCTGATCAGAAAGGGGTAACCAGGTCATATTTAGTATGGCCATAATTGTAATAAAAAATCCTGCTTATTGGTGAGGTTGGATTTTATAGTACTATTTTAGAAATGCCACTTTTAGAAAGTGAACAAAAACAAATGATGGACAGAATGCGGAACCAATCAAACATTCAGCCCCAGTCACAGATCTGGGTTTAATTAATCAATTATTTTGCTCACCATGCCACCCCAGTTTGGACCCAACCATCTCCAGCTTTTGGAACTGAACCAGCAACCTGTCTAGAGGTACTGCCTGGCTGCCGAAAGGACTCATCCGGACTGCTTTGCTGGAAAAGACTACTGTCCTGCTGTTGCCCTGCTGCCCTCTGACCTTCCTGAGAAGTGCTCTGCAAGGGCTTGGATTGAGCTTGCCTCCTGTTTTCTTAAGTCTCAGGGCCAAAAAGACTTAATCTCTTCAAGGAAACTCCTTGTGTGCCAAAAATCGACGCACAGCCTGCCAGAATCTACGCACAGCCGGTGACAAGAAAATCGCTGCACAGCCAAACTGGAATTATGCAGCCCGACTTCCCGAGCTAAGATCAATGCAGTGGCTGCGTTGCGACCGGAAATTTTAAGCATGGCCCTAACGGATCGACGCACAGCTGAGCCGGCACAATGCAGCCCGGCTTCTTGAGTGAAGAATTGACAGAGCGCCTACTGTGCAACAGAAAATTCAATGTATCGCCTACTGGATCGACGCAACGCCTCTGACTTCTTTCTGCACACCCAGGAATCTCCCCGCATTGTCCCTGGGCATCAAAAATATCCCCGCATCACAGTAAGGAACCAAGCCTTTTTGCCAGAAATCAACGCAAAGTCCCTTGCAGCGTGGAAAGAAACAACGCATTGTCTGTGCCACGCTGGAAATTCCAATGCACACCCTATTTTTCCACGTATCTCCTCCTCTGTGGTCTCCGTGCATGTTATTTTTGACGCAAACCGGGTACTTTGTGCTAACAAGAGACAACCATTGATTTCAAAGATTTAAGACTTTTTTATTCCTGCAAAAGGGATATTTCAACTTGTGCTTATTGAATCTTTATCATTCTGACCGCAACCAGATAGATAAATATCCTGTATTTTTCCAAACCTGCGTGGTGTATTTCCTTGGTGTTTTCACTATGTTATTGCATGATTTATTGCACAAATACTTTACAAAATGCCTTCCATGTTAAGCTTGCCAAGCTACCAGAGGGTGGGCATAGGATAATTTGGATTGTGTGTGACTTACCCTGACTAGGATTGTGGTCCCTACTTGGACAAGGTTGCATACTTCTGCCAAGTATAGACCCATCTTCTAACTCTGAGAACTTGATTGATTGTTTATAAAGTTTTGGTCAGATAGTCAGTCAACTGACTCAGAGTGCATGCCAATCATCTGACTCACAATGCCATTCATACATTAGAATAATTCTGCAGTCATTTTTGACTAACGTGGACAGATCACAGAGCAGTTTTGTTTTCAATTTAATGGTGTCAGAAAATAAATGTAATCCCTTCAAACTTGCTTTAAACTTGCTAAAGTTGTAAAAGTGATGCCCATGGCGGAAAACAGACAGATATGACTTGAGGGTTTGCTGAACTATCATGCACCTGAACTAAATAATGATGTGGATATTGTGGTTAGTAATTTTACAGACTGGATAAATTAAGCTGTTACAAAACTAGCCCCAGAAAAAATTCTAAAAACATATAGGAAAAGTCTCTGCCCCGTGGATTTCTCTCAAACTAAAAAAAATAAACAAAAATACAGGGCTTAAGAGCATAAGTGGAGGAAGGAGTATAAGCATTAAGCATTAATCAAGACAGAAAAATCTGACCATCACACAGAAAAAACTAGTGCGGCACCACAAGTGAACTTTTCAAAAGACTATACAATTACAATAATACTCATATTTTTACACCATAACAACAGGTTTGTACTGAACTGGCTGAATTTTTTCAGGCCAAACTCAATGATGTCCATAAAGAATTCACTGCTACTCAAAAGGCTGGCCATTCAGTCACTTCACCCTGTTTCCCTTTGCTATCCTGGGATGGGCTAAACAAGGTGGAAGGTGATGTGAATATGCTAGATAACTTTACACCCTTAACTGAAGACAGAGTCAGCAGGCTATTAGAAACTACCAAATCTGGGTTCCCTCTGGACCCTTGTCCTCTGTATGTATTACATATGGTTTCAAATACGATTTCCAGGCACCTGACTCCCCTTCTCATTAAGATGCTAACTTCAGGCCACCATCTGATGAATTGGAAAAGGCGTTGGTATGCCCTTTACTAGAAAAAAAGCCTCCCTGGATCCGGGCAACACTAAACATTATCGCCCCATGTCCAGGCTTCCTCTTCCCACAAAAGGAAAAGGCAATCAATGAAGACCTTATGGGCTTCCCAGATGCCCACAATATTTTGGATTCTTTCCATAATGATTTTAGAACTCAACATTGTACAAAGTCCGCTGTAGTGATTACCATAGAGGAGATACGGAAACAGGTGGATCAGGGAGGGTGGGCTGCACTGATACTTCTTGATCTCTCAGACACATTTGATAAGGTGAACCACTTTATGCTTGTCAGACGGCTAGAGAGTGTCAGAATTAAAGGTGCAGCCCTTACCATCCTGCAATCATTCCTTTCAAATAGAGAACAAAGGTTGTCCTTTGGACATTTTACATCAGACCCTTTCTCTTTACCCTGTGGGGTACCTCAAGGATCGTTTTTTGTCACCGACACTTTTCAACACTTGTGTTATCCCTCTGACAAAACTTTGCTCATATGGGTTTGTGGCAGTATCCTATACAGATGACACACACATAGTGGTATCTATATCATCTGATGTGGATGAGGTTGCCAGAAACTTTCAAAATTGTTTGGTTAATATAGTCATCTGGATGCTGGAAAACTGCCTGATTTCAGAAAAGGCAGAAATAGTTCTTTTCAGTACAGAAACGTCTTTGTGGAATACGTCGTGGTGGCTGGCAAATCATGGACAGCTTCCTTGCCCTGTTCAGAGAGCAAAAAACTAAGAAGTGCTATTTGACAATCAGTTGAGCTTCTCAGCTCAAATCAACTAGGTCACCTCTGCCTGTTTCCATCTCCTTAGAGGTCTGAAGAAAATACTTACATTCAATCCAACAGAAATGGTGGTAGTGGTGGTCTTGACATTATCTAAATTACATTATTGCAATGTGTTAAACTTGGGTACCTAGAAGCTCTCGCTACTGAAGCTTCAATCCCTTCAAAATGTGACTGCTCGCCGGCTTATGAGAATACCAACATTTGCTTCTTTTTCCAAGAGTATTAGGAATCTACACAGGCTGCCTGTCTGTGAAAGAATTAAATTCAAGGCTCTGTGTGTAGCCCACAAAGCCATGCATAGCAGTGGCCCTGCGTATTTCCAAGAGATTTTCGCCTAACATGCACCTACCTGATCTAGCTCTGCAAGACTTGTCTAAGTCCAAAAAAGAAAGAAGGCAAGATGGGGAGTGAGACGTTTCTCCTTCCTAGCCTGTAAACTTTGGAACTTTCTTTAGAAAGCTTCTTAAGACATGGGTTTTTACCAATTGCATGGCATGCCACTAATCTATAAATAAGTATTATGTCTTGTTTCACGAATACTAGCGCCAAGACGCCTCAGCAGTGATGCACTCTTTAAAATTTAATTGACTTACTTACTAGTGGATAGAGCTGACGCCAAGAGTGAAATGAGCCCAAGATCATCCAAATCGACACAACAGGGCCCGAGGTTTGGCATTTTAAAGTTGGCGACTTTCGAGACTTTACCAACAAAAGTGCATAGGGCTCCACTGCTGTTTCCTACTTTACACCCGGGGTGGGCCAGGCCGCAGCCGTCAGTGCAAGGATGTTTATATTATGTCCCAGAGAGAGGGCATGTGTGGGTCTCCCCTCGCTTTATTTCCTTAAACATCCAGGGATCCCATCCCCGAGTGTACTCCTTTCCAGGGGCTGGGACCTCATAACCGACCCCCGCATTTACAGAAATGATAGGGGGAGTGCTGTTGTGCTCCTCCAACCATGGTCAGCAGTCCCACTCGTCTGCCTGTGGGGAGCGGGAGGCTGCCACAGACTGCAGTGCACCTGGCTGCAGGAGCAGGCAGGGAGAAGGAAGAAGCCGACTCCCTTGGCTTGATACGGAGGTGAGGGCCACATGAGCGCCAGCAGGGCAGCCAGGGGTAGGCTTCCTCGACCTCCTCCAAATAAATTGAGCCATCGGGGTGCCCAAGTGTGACCGGGTACCCCTCCCTAAATGTAAAAAACATAAAGGCACCAGCAGCACGGCTGTCCCGGCTAAGCCGAAGAATCAATACTAACTTAGTCATGGAAATCTGCCCCGAATGCGGACCTAAATATAATATTCATAAATGTCCTTTGTGAATTACCAAAGTCTCAAACGTCTAAGTTTACCTTAGTGAATCAGGCCCATAGGGAGGGAACTGCCTTAGAGTGTAGTTTCCCTACCCCTTGGTCTACACAGACTGTTGATGTCTTGAATTAGACTGTAACCTGTGCGAGAAAACCAAATTTGTAACTTCAATATTACAACTGTACATCTTGTGGGTCATTCAGAGTTTCTAAGTTTTCCTGGCTCAGCTTAGGATCAAAGCCCAGGCCCTTTGTCACCCTGCTGTGCTCAGTAATTACTTTTTCTCCAGCACAGGATCAGAGGCCACCCCCACACAAAAGGAGAAATTAGCATTGCTTCCTGAAAAGGAAAGGGGTGAGACAGGATGACCTGTATCAATCAAGCAGCTGTCACACTGCAGCAGGGATGGGCCTGCCTAAGGCCACTGAACAAAGGAGAGTGCCCAGATAACTGTAGCTAAATCACTGGTCTAGTGTGCAAGTCCCTGGTAGCGACGTCAGTCAGGGGTGGAGCTGGGACCCTAGGAATTAATGTAACCTGTGGTTCCTGGATGACACCATTTTTGATTGTCTCAACATGGTGTGCAGGAGGGTTGGGACAGGAATAGAGAGCTGATGTGGAACCCCAGGGTTGGTTAGGGATGCCTGTCGTATAGAGCCTTCCTCTCCCCTTTATAAACTCTTGCACAAGGCGAAGACTCTCTCTTGCCTGTGGATTTTCTACCCGCCGCACTGCTGGATCCTGGGAATGCAATGGAGAACTGGACGGAGGAACCTCCTGAACCCTACTGAGGACCCAGGACTCTGTCCAGTTTACCCCAGGACCAGTGGGTCTCCTGAGAGCCAATGAGGCTGGCCCTCTTACTCTCCCTGAGGTTGTGCTAGGGAAGCCCTGGACTTTTCTGCACCCACCAACAAAGCTACAAAGGAGAACTGGCACAGGGAGCCGGGAGGACCAGCTTTTGGAGAACTGGACTGCTTTGGAGGTGAGGAGGATTGTTGCAACTGTCCCTGGTGGATAGAGCTCACTGACAGGAATAAAATGAGCCCATGATCATCCAGATCTGCCCAACAAGGCACAAGTCATGGAATTTTAAAGTTTGGCGCTCTTTGACCTATTACCAATGAAAGCAATTGGGGCTCCACTGCTGTTTCTTACTTTGCCCCTCGGGATGGGCCAGGGCCTAGGGGATGGCACAAGGATATTTATATTATGTCCCAGAGAGGGAGTGTGTGAGTGGCCCCCATCCCTTTACTCCTTTAAAAGCCCAGGGACCTTATCCCCCTTTCAGATGGCTGGCACCCTATCCTTGACCCTCGCTTTCACAGAAATGATAGGGTGAGTGCCATAGCATTTACCTAACTATGGTCAGCCGCCCCGCTCCCCATGCCCGTGTCTGGGGGGTGCAGGTGGTTGCCACAGCCTGCAGTGAACCTGTCAGCAATGCAGCGAGTGGTAGGCTCCCTCGACTTCCATGGCATGGGTGTGCCTAAGTAGGACAGGGCACCACCCCCACAAATGTAAAAAACATAAATGCAGCAGCAACAGAAAAACCAATACTAACTTATTCATTGCACTCCTGGAGGAGAGCCACATAATGCCTTGCAGGGCCTTTCATTTTAACTGCATTTTCACCCAGAATTTAGCCTGTGGTGGTCCCTGGGTGCTGGGACCACCACCAAATCAATCAGCATGACCTGCTTTTGCTTTGTAGGTCATCTTCGGTGTCCTTTAAACATTCATATCTCTGGTTCTCCTTATTGGATTTTGTCAATTTGGTGGCATTTTGTACATTAAATTATATCCTACGTTTTAACTGTTTTGGTATTTCTAAATGCTTTACACATTTTCTATCAGTTAAGCCTGTTTGCTCTGTGCCATAACTTCTGGAGGTTAATGGAATCCTTTTAACTGTACCAAACAAAATAGTTACTTTATTATGTGTGGTGGCCCACAGTCCACCTCAACTAGTAAACCACTTTCTCAAAAGTACACCTTAAAATGAAGCACTTGCAATTCTCCAACCAAAATTGATTGTTTGCTCAAGGCATAAGGTCTGATTTTTCTTGCGTAAATACAAAACAAGGAATGAACAGAGCAAACCACCTTTGTGCATGGCAAACAGAAAAATACATTGTATCCAAGTTCAAATAGCTTGTATACTGGCTGCTGGGTAGTATGCCTATCTTTGGGGTGTAGTGTTAGTGATGTCAGTCATCTGCAATGAGGCATCTTGCTTTTGAAGGGCTCTAGAGGCTGTGGACCATCAGCTCTTTACACACTCTGAAGTGGCCGACCTTGAAGATGGTGTGGGTCAGAACACTGTCTGGTCCAATGAAATGGTGAGAAGGACTGCATTCACATAGGGCTCCTCCCAAGTCACACGGACCTATCTCAGTTTCCTAGTAAAGCATGCTCACCGCTTGTACTTCTTTTGTAATTCTAGGGTAATGTTTCATGATGGTATGGTCTACATTTGAATGTGCTAATTGTTTATTAGCGATTACCATCAAGTCCCTGTCCTCCTCGTTCTCATTCTGACCTAATGAAGCATCTGGCTCTTCAACAGACTTGAAGTCCAAGGATTCTCTCTATAAAAGTCCTTCTTCTCCTTTTATAATTTTTTCCTTTTGCTGTTCTGTAATACCCTGAAACAGCAACATCACTTCTTGTTTTTTTTTTTTTTTTTTTTTTTTTTTTTTTATCTTAAGCGTTGCCAGTATCCTTTTAAGCAGAGAGTTGTTCCTGATTTTTGTCACTGCTTAGCCAGGCTAGGCAGGCAGGCAGGCATTCAGACATTGGGTGATTCTCCGATGCTTGAATGATGCGTGGAACCTCCTGTTGTGGCGAGTACTTGCAGGCAGAGATTTCTAGGGTATGATAAGTGTGAGATCTTTGTACTTCTGGTTCTAGCAAATGTACCTGCAAGTTGGCAGGGATGCTACAGTTGCCACAGCTCTTCCAGATCCAGCTCTTGATCACCATCCTCTAAAAGGCACATACCTAAGCCTCTTTGGAAACTAAGATTTTCCATTCCTGATGTCCACGCTATGATTTCCAAGACAGTGATAAATGCAGTGACATCTGATTGAAAAGGCAGAGGACATTTCTCTTCTGAGTATGTGGTAGAAGATGTCTTAGACTCAAGGGGGAAATCAAGATTCATGTCCAAGCAGTTACTAAAAACAGTGCTAATTTATGTTCAAGACAGTGTTGGGCTGCCTTCTGATACTGAAGCTCGGAACCATGTGGAAGATGTATTTGCTATATATGATCTTCTCTCTGCTTCGGAGTTTCCTAGAAATACATCAATAAAAAATGTCATTTTTTGTGAAAGGAAAAACTCTGCAAAACGGATTATGCAAAACTTAATTTCGAGCATGTAACACAATAAAGGAGAAGAAACAGTATCGCAAAATGACATACCTGTTCATTTCATGTTATCAAATTTGTGTAATAGAGTTTTTATGGCTGCAGAGTATATAGCTTCTAAGTACTTTGTAAAATGGATGGAACTTTAGCAAGCATTGGCAAAGCCAATAAGTCTCACCTACGTGAGAGCTATTAGCTTTGCCAATGTATTTTAACCATATGGTAAAGCAGCGTGGCTGCTGTGCAGCATGGTTAAACATTATTTTTTTAAAGTGCGATGCAGAAATGGAAAGCCAAATAAAGTGCTACAATACGGGCATAGCTGGCTGCTTCATAGTCAATTTATTTTCTTGTGGCGCTTGAGGGACACCACACACAACAAAACGGTGGGGTGTGAGACAAAGGCAACAGATGGGTGGTTGGAGGGAAGAGGCAACACAGACAATGGGACGGTAGTGTTTGCTCCAGGAGAAAAAAGAGGGAGTGAAGCCAGTACACGTTGCCCAATTAGGAGGCAACAAATGAGAGTGACAGTGAAGCCCATGAATGGTTAAAAAATGGATGGATGGGCTCCTGGCCCTTTCTAATATTTCTCACAAGCAAGAGCGCATGTGCTGTCATATGCAAAACCTAAAAAAGGCTCTGTACAGACTCAGATCTCTTTAAGAGCGAGTGTACATGCTGCTTATGTGGCAGAGTCTTTGAACAAGTGTTTTCAAACTTTGAAACAATGCAGGATGAGCAGGTTGTGCTGAAGTTCAGTTGGACAGCAGGTGGACTATCAGACAAATAAAGCCTTTGATTCATTAGAGCAGAAGCCTTAACTGTGGCATCTGCAATCGCTGCATGACAAACTATCTGAAACCGAACATGGCATTAGGCTTTGAAGAGAACAAGGATGTAGGGCCTAGAAAGTGGATTTCCTCAAGTAAAAGAAACATTAAATGCAGCAAACATGATTAGGCAGCAACTCCAAGATCCAGTCAGAACCAGTGGTTACGCCGATTATGTCTAAGCCGTATCATACAAGCAACTTGTTTTAGTAGAAACCATTTGCAACTCCATTTTTGTGTTTGGGGATCAGGTTTTTTTGTGACTTCCAGAAAAACACACATGGTGTGATTTCATGGGAGATGGACCCTTTTTTTCTGTAACAACTGCTGAAAGAGGAACTGATGTCTCACTATAATATGCCTTTGTCCTATGTGGTTCAGGCACACACTAAACAGTGATTGGGGAGTTCACCTCAGTGACCTCTTCCAAGGTCTGTGGAGAACGGCTGAACAAAGGATATACACACCTAGATTTAATCCACTTTCCATATCCATCCGGATTTGGCGGATTATATTAAAAAAGGGCAATATTCAGTGTTGTGAAAGTGGATGTTGTGTTGAAAGTTCCTTCCTTAAGAATGTCAGACCTTCGGAAATCTACATTCCATCTTTAGCACAAAGTATGTATTCATCCATGTACCACACAAAATGGCCGTTCTCGTTTTTACAAGGTGCTATTTCAGGCCGGGATGGTTGTTGTCACATTTTCCAAGCTTCTTTTTCAGCCTTAACCCGCACACAAGCGTTCTGGTAGCCATAGCAAAGCAGAGGAAGTGGCAGGCCACAGAGATCAGGAAATGAGGTACCAGTTTTGTGCATGCAGTGGCGAAACCAGTGCCAGTCTGTGCCAAGGAGTATCACTCTTTCATCCAGCGACTCTGGAAATAGCGCATCTGTGCGTTGAAAATGGAGGGGGATATTTTGTGAATCATTTCGTACCTTTTTTGAATAGGTAGCTTTGAAAGGCAGCAACCTTCTCCAAAGCTTTTTGTCTCCGAAATACTTGCTGCGGTGCGTGTCCCGCGGCTGAAACTATTTCTCCAAAGGTCCTGTTTAGCGAGCTGCCATTTCATTTGTGCTCCTTTAACGACCGTTCAATAAAATATTTATATCTGCATTTTCCTTTCAGCGTTCTGTTTTTTAGGTGAGTATTTTTCCATTGTGTTTTTCTTTAAAGGGCCTTTTCAAGAAATGTTTTTCATGTGCGAAGATTTATTCAATGTGCCTCTTAAGGGCTCTGTTCAGTGAACATTTCTACTGCATGTCTTTATAGGTCTGTATAGTGAAGTGTCATTCGTTAACGTTTTCAGTGGTCTTTCCAGGAAAATGTTGTCATGCACTTTTCTCGTAATGGTCGGTTTATAAGAGTATATTTCGCTGGACTTTCACATAGAAGGACTGTCCAAATAAAGTTATGTCGACTGCACCTTTCAAAGTGCTTATCCAAGTTACTACTATTTCTTACACTTATTATTAAAGCGTTCGACCAGAATAGAGACCTTTCTTGTACTTTATGTTAAGCGGTCTGTTTTGAGCAACGTCCCCAAGTCAAAAAGGAAGATCTTCCTGGAGTCATTCTGAAGTCATCTGATGACTTCAGCTGGGCTACCTGTAATTATCTGGGGAAGTCATCACTGGCCATCCTGAAGTATGTGTATAGGGTGAAATATTTCAATGAGATGACTCCAGTGTCATCACTGAAACCACTCCAGGACGTGTTCTGATGGCTTCCTTTGAAAATGTGTGATTATCTTCTACTACAGGATTACTCCATGACAACAAAAGGATTAGAGCAGATTACTTTGTGGTAACTCCATGACAACTAGGGGATGGGGCCAGATTACTTCATGATGACTTCATGGCAACAAGGGGATGGAAGCAGATTTCTTCGTGATGACTCTGTGACAACTAGGGGATGGGGATAGATAACTTCAAGATGACTCCATGACAACCAGGGGATGAGGGCAGATTATTCCATGATGACTCCATTATAACTAGAGGAGGGCAACAGATTACTTCACAATGACTCCATGACAACGCGGGGGTGGAAGCAGATTGCTACAAATGACACAATGGCAACTAGGGAATGGGAGCAGACTATTTCACAATGATGTCACTATTACTTCCGGTTTTGTTTGCATTACTTCACAGTGACTTCATGTGTAATTCAGGGTGTGGTTATATTACTTCACTGTGATCCCATGAGGACGTCTGGATAGTTTTTTCCCATTCCAGTAACAATCCAAGATGACAGCTTTTAAGTCTTTCACTGTGGTTGATATTTCCCTCTCCTAGGGTCATTCCACTGGATTTTAACTGCACTGAAATGTGCCATTAAACAAAAATATACAGGCCCTTAATTAGTGAAAGTCATATAGCTGCCTGACATACTGTTGTGGTAATACTGCAATTCAACTCCATGTAAAGCTGCATTCTTACCACAAGCTTTCAGTGAACTGAAATAGCCTTACTGCATGTCTTAATGTAGCAACACTATGTTTATCTAAACTGAAAAAATAATGTTAAAGGTAAGGAATTCTCCTTTCAGTATACTGGACATTAGCTTTTGCATGTACAGCAATCTGTTACAGAGGGCCAGAGAGAACTACCATCATGTCTTTAACCCAGTTATTTCAATCTCACTAACCATTAGCTCTTTTCGTTCTGACTGGATGTGTGTCAGCAGTGATAGGTAGATAGTAAAGACAGTGGGAGAGGAGCACGTAAAGAGGCTATGAGTGAGAGTGTGTTGGTAAGTATGTTCAGAGGTTGTTATAACGCTTCTGAGATGTGAGATTATTAATGGGAGAAGAGAAGAGATGTGAATGTTACTGTGAATAGCGTGAGATGAGGAGCAGGTCAATTATGAATTAATGGGTTTGCAGGTTTCTGGTGTTACACAAGTGAATGGTGTAGTGAAATATGTGAAAAGCATTGCAAGTTTTTTTTTTTATTGGCTTGCAGGGGTAGGGCAAAGAGAATGTAATGAGAGTGGGAATTTGAGTGGTTGAAATTATATGATGTGATTGAAATTATATGATGTGAATAACTGATGAGTTGTTAATGGGCACCTCGACGGTGGATGTTGGAGACTGGTATGAACAAGTATTGGAGACTGGTTAAGAGTAATATTCAGAGTAACTGCAATGCGAGTGATGATGCATAGCTGAGCATATGAACTTTGAGCGACTTAGAAAAAGTGATGTATTGCAAGTGGCTGTTTGGTGTGAATGGTGTTGTTTGGCTGTAGTAAATAAACAGTGTGAAAAACTAGAACTAGAGTCTGTGAGCAGAGGATCTGAGTAAATGGTAAGAGTGGGCTATTAGGTAGTGATGTAAGTGCCAATGCATTGTGATGAATGAGTGGCAAGCATATGACACAATTGGCTGTAAGTGAATGGGTATTGTACAAGGGCGAGAGTAAGTATGCTGGTGATGGGTAAGTAGTAAGAGTGTTTTCAAAGTAAATGTCAGGGAGTAATGCAGTGAATTGTGTTCAACATGGCAGAGCATAAATCATGCAATTCTTTTTTTGAATCTTAGTAAACATAGATTATAAGTGAAAATTATAGTGTAAAGAGTGGATGATGCCCTAGAGAGCGTATAAGATGAGAGGGTACGCTTGAAGATGTTCAGTGTAAGGAGTAGCTATGAATTGTGATCTTGGAGTGTGGAATCAGGACTATGGATATGATGAGTGAAGTGTGGTGTGCCAAGCAGAACTGGAGAGCATATCAAGCAGAAATTTCAAGAAAAAGAGTGTAGAGTGCTTGTGGAGGCTGGGCGTGGGCAGAGATGGGGAATCAGTGGATGTTCAGCAGATAGGGAGACATAAGAATGTAGCGTGGATGAACAGGTTGGTTTTAGGGGCCAAAGGGTGCATAAGGAGGCAGAGTAGGTAGTGGCAAGCAGATGTTCAGATTTATAAGTGGATGTAACGCAGAGAATATATACAGGGTGGAGACGCAATGAAGAGCTTGCAGAGACAATGAAGAGGGCTAAGTGTGAATGAGTAGGTTAGGGAGCAGATGTAGCTGACACATACAGAGAGTGGGTTGTGGATGTAATGCACAGACAGCATAAGTAGAAAGTAAATGTATAGGGTGGGAATAGGAAATGGAACTTGGCAAGTTGATTCAAAACGCTCAGATTAGATGTGCAAGGTGAAGAACAGATTTGAAACGTGGATATAGAGGGAGGACAATGAATCATACAAATGAAGGATGGAAAACCCATTTAGATGATTGTGTTCCCACATGAAGGATGAAGAGCAAGTGTGGAGATCTAGAGATAAGGGCAACTGTGTACAGGTAGTAGCTGGAGAGCAGATGGTTGCAGCAGGGTGGGGGAGTGAATATACAATATGGTCTCGAAAATGGGGAAACATAAAAAGTGGAACATGGAGAGAGGATGTGGGCTGTGGGACGTGCGTGGTGAAAACAGAATGTATAGCCTGCACATAAGATGTGGTGAAGTGGTGGGATCAACAGATATAGAGGGAAGGTTTGGAGGTTGCACAGTGGATGTACCGAGTGGAGAATGCATGTCCATATTAGAAAGACATATGGAGAGGAAAGTACTCAGAGGATATAGAGGCTGGAGAGATCACAAAGTGGGTGAAAAGTGTTCCTTAAGAGTGGAGAGCTTGCCTGGAGGATGAGAGAATTTGTACATGGTGGCAAAGATTAGTGAGGTTTGAGAGTGCACATATATAGGTTGTATGGTAAATATGTGTGATATGCAGGTCAGTTAGCAGAAGTGAAGCGTGGATATATAGGTTGTGAAGCAGATGTGGAGAACAGATTCACAGAGCGTGAAGTGCAATTTGAGTGTACAGCGCATATGTACAGAATACAGTGGGCATGTCGAGGGTGGAGAGCAGATGTTTAGGCTGGAGAGCAATTGTTCAGGATGAATAGTGCGCTTACAGCACATGTAGAGAGTTTACAGCAGAGTACAGGGTGGACAGAAAGTGTAGTTAATGGAGAGTGTATATAGAAGGTGGAGAGTATACTTTGAATATACAGTAGAGAACATGTAGAATATGCATTGGAGGGGTTTCAGAGCATGCGTGTCGAGGGGAGAGTGCATCTTAAGGGTGGCGATCAGCTCTAGAGGTTGGAAAGTGAAGATGGATAGAGGATGCAAAGGGCAGAATGCATTTGTGGCGGATGGAGGAAAAGGGTACGTGTTAGAGGTAATGAACAGTTTGTAGAGCACAAATTGGGGATGGAGAGCATGTGGGGCATATAAATTGGATGTCTGAGGTGGAGAATGATGCTCCGGGCATACAGCAGATGTAGAGAGAGAAAGTGAATTGTGGTAAGTGAATGTGAAGAGGGGAGTGTGAAGAATTCCTGTGGAAAGCACATATGAAGAATATATGGGCCATTTACACAGTGGTTAATGTATTTTCAGAGTGTGGATCATACATGGAGAACAGAGGTGTAGAGTTGAAAGTGCATGTGGTGTGTGGATAGCCTCTGCCGGGTGGAGACAGGACAGCAGGTATATAGTTTGTACAGCATACCTAACAGTGGGGAACTCTTGTACTTAATAAAGAGCAGAGGGAGTTAAAAAGGATGTGTATAAAGTGGATAAACCAAGTGGAGTGTGCAAGGGAGTCAAAATTAACCCCTCCCACATTGAACTAAATCTCTTGTGGCACCAAGCTAGCCAGGCAAGTCGGCGTGGCCCTCCTAACTCTTCTATCCAAGCATCTATTCATTCATCTTTTGAACCTTACATTCACATCCATTCATTGTGAATGTGACATCCACAATTTCATCTCCACATTCTGTTTTCCATTCAGTCTCTCATCCAACATTCAGTATGTCACCTTTCTGTCTATCTGTCCGCCCGTCCCTATCCAAACCTATCTGTTCAATCTTCAAACCTATCCATCCTTTTACTCGGTCATCCATCCTTTCACTTGTCCATCCGCTTTCATCCATCCTCCCTTTCACTCATGTATTCATCCACCATTTTACTCAACCATCCATCCTTTCACACATCCATCTACTCTTTGCCCCATCCGTTTACCCTTTCACTCAGTCCATCAATTCACTCATCCATCCATTTACCCTTTCACTCATTGATCTATGCTTTAACTCACTCATCAATCCATCCTCCATCATCTATCCTCTCACTCATCCATCCAGCCATGTATCTAACCTCTCTTTCACTCATTCACCTTTACATCCATCTTTTCATTCATCCAGCCATGCATCTATCCATCCACCTTTTCACTCACCCATTCATCTTTTCACTCACATATCCATCCATTTACTCTTTCACTCATCCACCCATCCATCCTTTCACTCATCCATCCATCCACCCATTCTTCCAACCATCCACCTACCCTCCTTTTCACTCATCCATCCTTGAATCCATTCTTTCACTCATCCATCCACTCTTTCAACTCATCATCCATCCAGTGATTCACTCCATCCATCATCCATGTACCCTTTTACCCCATCCATCCGTTCTCTCATCATCCATCCATCCTGTCATACATCCATCTGTTTATCCATCCTTCATCCCTTTCACTCATTAATCAATGCATCTATCTATCCACCACTTCACTCAACACCCGTCTGCCATTTCATTCACACACCCATCTATTCTTTCACTCACTCACCATCCCACCCCTTCTCGTTAACTATGAGCCTTTGTCTGCCGAGCTGCAGACAGAAGAAGACATCAAAAACCCCACCCCGCTGTATCTGCTAAAGCGTGGGGGGTTGAAAACATCCCTGCATGCATCCATTTACTTGCTCAAACACCCTTTCACTCATTTATCCGTCCATTCATCCTTTCACCCAGCCATCCATATACCCTTCCTTTAAGTCATCCATCCTTATATCCATCCTTTCACTTATCCATCCACCTATCCACCCATACCTCCTTTCACTCAGTACATCATTTATCTACCCTTTCACTCATCCTTCCCTTTTTTATCCATTCTTACATCCATAGTTTCTCTCATTCAGCCATGCAGCTATCCATCCACATTTTCACTCACACACACATCCACGGTTTCACTCACACATTCATCCATCCATCTACTTACCCTTTCACTTATCCATCTGTCCACCCTTTCACTCATCCACTCTTTCAGCCGATCCAATGCATCCACCCTTTCAACCCATTTATCCATCCACTCCATCCACTGTTTGTCTCATCCTTTAACATGTCCAGCCATCAATTCATCCATCCCTTTATTCATTCATAATTTCTCCCTTTCACTCATCCATCCTTACGTCCACCTTTTGACTACTTGATTCATCATTCGTTTATGCATCCACTCCTTCACTCATCTATCCACCAAACCATCCATCGTCCTCTCATTCACTCACCTTCCTGTCCTTTTACGTTAATTATGAGCCTTTGTTTGCCGACTTGCAGACAGAAGAGGCCCATCGAATTCCCACCCATGCTGTAGCTGCTAAAGAGAGGGGGGAATGACAACGCCCCTGGAGGGTGTATGTTGAGATCGAATTGTGGACCCTGAAGGATGCAGAAAGCGATGTGCTGAGCTGGGAGATGTGTGGATGTAGGGTAGAAATCTGATGCAGCATTAAGATCTGATGTAGAGCGGAAGTACAGGGTGAATAGTGCACATGGGACAAGGTGCAAAGTCTAGATAGGGAACGTGAATTAAAAAAATACCTTGCTGAAGCGAGATGTAGAACCAAAAGAGCAAAATGAATTGAACGGAGAGAAATGAAACCTGGTAAAAGACTGAGAGTGGGAGGCATTCCTACACCCTCTTATTTAAAAATTATGAAACTAGTGTAGCTCTCGCCTAAGGGGTGGGTGGGTTCCAAGCCTTACTCACGTCGGCCATCTCGCATCTCTTTGCTATCTTTTCCTACTCCCTTTCCCCTTCTGCCAGATTACTGTACTTGATTCAAAACCCTGCACCTTTCCTTGTTTTTATCTCTAAAGAGACACAGGAAGCAGCTGCAGTAATTCCTTGGGTTATAGCTCCATGTACGCTCCTGCAAATTTCCCTCGTTTTCAGCTACATGTTGAACAAAGGCCAGCGAGTTGTGGTCAAGTAGGGGAGTGCTTGTTTGGACACCACGATTGCCTTGACTGATTGGCCGAAACAGCCCAGGAGGTGGGAAAGGTTGGTTGCAGGAGAGCCTTTAGCTATTTCATTTCAACAAACTATATTTACCACAAAGGGCTGACTTTAGTGCTGGTGGCGCCCTGTGCAACAGTCTTTTTTGGTGCCCCACCCCATGACCACCTCCTCTAATCCACTCAGTTATTCAGATAAAATATATTTCTGCTCTTTGAAACATCTACCTTACTTTATGGCTACTTTATAGCAAGTCAAAGCTGTCGCTAGACAAAACTCCTATTTCTCTTCCCAGTAGGAACATCAATCACATGCGGTATGTTGACATTTTAATTGCGTCCTGACGTCTAGACAAAAGGAACTTTTCAACAGGTGTTTTTAAATAGCAAGTTTTGTAAGTTATTTCTAAACACAGTGCCCCCTCAGGTCAGTGACCCCAAGCCAGGTAAGCAACCAGTGCAGCAGCACCGCTTGCACTGCCCTAAAGCCGGCCCTGTGAACACTTGAGAGTAACAGGAAAACAGGAAAAGCGATTCAGTTCCGAACAGGACATGAATCTCAACCTATAGTTTCAAAGAATAGTTTTAGGCTCAGGATCTGGAAATGAGATGAGATGATATGACCGCAGAAGGGTGGACGGATTAATTATAGTGTGCAATGATGCTGTCTACAATATACATCCTTAAAAAAATCTGTATTGATATGATTTAAGAATCTTTGCCATAACTCACTCCTCAGCACCACTACTGAATTTTAGAGCCAGTGTGTGATCCCATATCCACATTAGAGGAAACAAAATCTGGGAAAACTAATTTAAGGAAATACAATTGTAAGTAAATACAACCAAACCAAAAATGAAAGAAAACATTTTAAAGGAATGATGAATTATTTATTCCAATTGATGCGGGAAAGATGGAAATAGAGGCATCCAGAGCAAAGGAAATGCCAATGGGAAAAGGTCCAACACCCAAATATCTGATTGGTGCAGTGGAGTAGATGTTTGGTTGGTTGGCAATGCCTTTGACAGGCTTCCTTTCCTATCAGAAACTGCATTCTGGAACACGTAGCTGTAAATTTAGATTCGCTCTCAACACCAAAATCCATGGAAAAAGGCACTTGGGGCCAGACGTTGGAAATTGCGAGTTTGTGACTTGCAAATTGTGAGTCTGAGCGACTCGCAATTTGCAAGTCGCAAACCCGGATGCAGGATGGTGTCCCTGACACCCTCTGCGAATCACAAGGGGGTCGCAAAGACCCACCTCATTAATATCAATGAGGTGGGTCACAATTTGCGACCCCCTTCCGATTTGCAGCACTCACAGGGATGGTGGCTTGCTGGAGACAGCAGACCACCATGTCTGTGACTGCTTTTGAATAAAGAAGTTTTTTGTTTTTTTTTGTATTGCAGCCCCTGTTTTCCTTAAAGGAAAACGAGTTGCAATACAAACAAAAAAATGAAACGTTTTTGTTTCATTTTTTCAGAGCCATTCACAAAGGGGACCCCTTCCCTTTTGCGAATGAGTTAGCACCCATTTGAAATGCGAATTGCTTTGCGACTGCGTTCGCGGACACAAAGCAATTCTACATCGTGATGCGAATCGCAAATAGGAAGGGGAACACCCCTTCCTATTTGCGAGTGGCATTCCCATTTTGCGAGTCAGTAACCAGGTTACCGACTCGCAAAATGGGAATGAGCATCGCAATGTGCTTTTTGCATGGTGCAAACAGCGAATTTTGCTGTTTCCACCATGCAAAAAGCTTCGTACATCTGGTCCAGAGTAACATAATTGTTTCTTTGTCTAATAGTTTTTCAGTCTGCATAGCATAGAGGCCTTAGTAGCTTTTTTATCATATGCACTTTTTAATAGAAGTATAATGCCTTCAACAACATTTGCATAGCACTTTGTAAAAATATCTACATAGCTCTACTATAGCTGCCAAATTTTCATTGTGTGTGACATTTCCATGATTTATATGAACGTAGGAGTGACATTCTACAGTCAAATGTGTGACACTTAGAGTTGCACATATCTTTTACTGTCTTTAATACAATTAATGCACGGTCAAAATGCATTTGCAGTTGCAGGGTGAGACCTCATAGCACTATAAGTAGACATTACTCCCTACACTGCCTACCAGGATTCTTTGCTCTTTCTTGCTCTTTACACATATAAAGACATCTGCAGAATGATTTAATTTACCAATTTAGTTTCACAATGCAAAATAGTGCATTTCCCACCCATAACTTGAACTTGCATTGTTCATTTAAATTGTGTATATTATTTCTAATGTAACTGATTTGAGGTGAAAGACCAACAAAAATACAGACAGAATAATTTTGTCTCTGTTATCCCGTTTTTGCCCAACCCATCCCACGCTCTAACACTGCCTCATTCAACTTTAGTGACCCTCTGCCATAATTTTCTGTGCCACAAAGACATGACTGCCAGGGCAGGCGAAGACTCAACCAGCATAAAACACCTTGCATCTGGAACTGTGCACTGAATACATACATTGTGCTGCTATTGACAGCCTTACTACCATCAGTGCAGCATGCGCTAACAGGGCCTGGTGGAATCATGGTAATAACGCCATCAGTGCTGCTCAGAGGGGAGATCTATGCCGGCTGAGGGCTGGCTGGCTAGTACTTTTAAAGTGTGTGCTCTGACACACCCGACTACTGAGACCCCACACTCGAGACAGGAGGGCAGATGAGGCCTACAACTTGACTCAAGTCAGTATACAGGCCGGGCAGTATGTCTAAAGGCCTGGAGGGCTGGCTCGAGTCAGGGCTGGCCTGAGCGCTGCTGGTGCCCTGTGCGACAATGTTTGTTGGAACCCCCGAATGACCATCTCCACTACGGATTCCTTCACTGCCACCCTTAAAAGTGCCTCTCAAGTTTCCATAAGTGCCCCTGAAGTTTCCATAAACACTCTCTCTCAGATGCATTGAATCAGTTTTATAGCACCACTCATACCAGTGTAGGATGTCAGAGAACTTTACATTGCACTCACATTGCAAAGAGACAATCAATCATAGGTGTGTAAATCATTGTATAAGAAATGTTACATAAGACAGAGGACTACAGGGTGTAGGAGTCTCATATCATCCATAATGGTAGGGTGTATAGTTTGAGTGCTTGGTCTGGAGAAGCACAAATTCAGAATTTATAATGTAACACCATGGTTGGGGGTTCTCTTTAACAATAAGAATTGATTTCTATCCAATATTAGGATAATGAAAGACTGAGGAAAAAATCATAACTCTCTACCTTGCAGAATGCATGCAGTTCTTTGCTGACAGTTAATAGCTTACTGTTCTATATTAGGATTGTAACTTCTAAATTGCTAGTCATAAAAGGACCTCTCTGATAAAAGTAGTAACCCATTGACCTATTTGCATTTTATGCATTTGGGCCCATATTTAATGGAAAATGCCGAAGCGTGATGCTGTGCTAAAATTGGCAGCACCCGAGCTTCGTCATTTTCATTACGCAGGGATGTGCCATATTTAATTGAATACGGCACACCCCTGTGCTGTCCCCTGCCCTGGTGCTAAATTGAGCAGCCTAGCGCCAACGCAGGCATCCTTGCACGACTGTGCAAGAATGACTGCGTTGAGGGGTATGATTATTAATGTGCAGGAAGGTGTCCCTTCCTGCACATAAACAATCACTAATGGCGATTTGGCACTTCTGTGTGTGCTGAAGAATGCAGCACACACTGAAGTGCCAAAGCGTCATTTTGAAATGATTGTTTATGTGCAGGAAGGGCCACCTTACCGCACATAAACCATCATGTCTGGCATTTTGCTCTTTCTATGCATGCTGCAAAATGCAGCACGCCTAGTAAAAGCAAAAAAACAAGGAGGAATAAAAGTATTCATTCTCGTTGCACCTTGCTAACGCCACCCCTGGAGTGGCGTTAGATTTTGGCGCTGCCTCAGGTTTACAAAAACCCGTAAATCTGAGCCAGCGTCAAAATGCAATGGGTGTTGCTGTGGCACACCCACAGTGGCACAGGGCATTGCGCCACCAGAGCATCACAAAATTGCCACTCCGGTGGCAGTAGGGGCTCATAAAAGTGCCCCTTAATCTGCATGGTACATGTTCTTTGCAGCAGGCATATTCACCCTCTGCACTACCTTAAAACATCCACTAGAAAATCAGATCTCTCACCAGTCAGAATATTAATCACCAGAGTTATCTTGACATATTTATTGTTGCCTGAAAATGTCACAATAGGTGCTTTTAAAACCATAATATACTTGTAAACACTTTGCCCCCACCTGAAGTCAGCACCCCGTGCGGTGGCACTGGTCGCACCGCCTTAGAGCTGGCCCTGGCTGGAGTACAGAAGATAAACCATTGTAGTGAACCACATACCCAGTGGAGTAACAAAACTTAAGGCACTGCTACTTCCCAGCTTCACCAAGGCAATGTTTTAGCCACTTGTCCTGAAGTTTGTACATTGGACTTTTTTCTAGCATCAGGGTGACCCAACCTTTGGCTTTCCAAGGTAGGACAGTTGACAGCGAGAGGGTGAGGTGGGGTCTGGGGTGATGCCCAAACTCTGATAACACTATCTATGGGGGAGTAAGACCAAGTGACTTCGCTTGATAGCAGGTGATGGAGCATAATGTTGGTCTCAGAATCTGATTAGCAAAAACGTTTCTGGTAGGGTCTCAGATGGAGAGCACAGGCAAGAGGCAAAAGTCAACATTGCAGGAATGGTTTCTCGCTGCTGCAGAATTTCACTGAAGCTGTCATTTCTTTACTTTGCAGTACTGCACTTTACACAGTTAAAAAAGCATGTTAAGTTTCAAGTTGCCTGAGTCTGTAACCCCTTGTTAAAATATCAAGTGGCTAAATTTCACATAATTTGCAGTATAGTTTGCATTCTTTGAATTTATAATTTGTTTTTCCCAGCTGCATGGTTTATACAATACTACCCAATAATTTCATACTCTCTTGCTGCCTAATCGCATTGGCCCTACCTACAATAGATCAATTGAAATCTAATACAGATTATTAAAATAAAAGGATGTAAATAAGCTCAAAAATATTTATCTGTGAGTGCTCTTTCATATCGTATGAAACACATGGTATGCTAATTTGCATTTAAAGAAAACTCTTTTTAATGTCTAAATAGTATTCACGGAGTAGTAATCAGAAAATAATTCTAAAATCACACCTCAGGTTGGACCTTTCTTACATAAAATGAAACAAAAATAGTGGATGTATTCTTGGGGTAATCAGCAAATCATTTTCAAAACATGTTAGAAAGACGTGATGCTTGTGGAGTTTTAGATATATATTTTCAAATCATCAAAAACACATTGGGAAACATGAAAAGTGGAACATGGAGAGAGGATGTGGGCTGTGGGACGTGCGTGGTGAAAACAGAATGTATAGCCTGCACATAAGATGTGGTGAAGTGGTGGGATCAACAGATATAGAGGGAAGGTTTGGAGGTTGCACAGTGGATGTACCGAGTGGAGAATGCATGTCCATATTAGAAAGACATATGGAGAGGAAAGTACTCAGAGGATATAGAGGCTGGAGAGATCACAAAGTGGGTGAAAAGTGTTCCTTAAGAGTGGAGAGCTTGCCTGGAGGATGAGAGAATTTGTACATGGTGGCAAAGATTAGTGAGGTTTGAGAGTGCACATATATAGGTTGTATGGTAAATATGTGTGATATGCAGGTCAGTTAGCAGAAGTGAAGCGTGGATATATAGGTTGTGAAGCAGATGTGGAGAACAGATTCACAGAGCGTGAAGTGCAATTTGAGTGTACAGCGCATATGTACAGAATACAGTGGGCATGTCGAGGGTGGAGAGCAGATGTTTAGGCTGGAGAGCAATTGTTCAGGATGAATAGTGCGCTTACAGCACATGTAGAGAGTTTACAGCAGAGTACAGGGTGGACAGAAAGTGTAGTTAATGGAGAGTGTATATAGAAGGTGGAGAGTATACTTTGAATATACAGTAGAGAACATGTAGAATATGCATTGGAGGGGTTTCAGAGCATGCGTGTCGAGGGGAGAGTGCATCTTAAGGGTGGCGATCAGCTCTAGAGGTTGGAAAGTGAAGATGGATAGAGGATGCAAAGGGCAGAATGCATTTGTGGCGGATGGAGGAAAAGGGTACGTGTTAGAGGTAATGAACAGTTTGTAGAGCACAAATTGGGGATGGAGAGCATGTGGGGCATATAAATTGGATGTCTGAGGTGGAGAATGATGCTCCGGGCATACAGCAGATGTAGAGAGAGAAAGTGAATTGTGGTAAGTGAATGTGAAGAGGGGAGTGTGAAGAATTCCTGTGGAAAGCACATATGAAGAATATATGGGCCATTTACACAGTGGTTAATGTATTTTCAGAGTGTGGATCATACATGGAGAACAGAGGTGTAGAGTTGAAAGTGCATGTGGTGTGTGGATAGCCTCTGCCGGGTGGAGACAGGACAGCAGGTATATAGTTTGTACAGCATACCTAACAGTGGGGAACTCTTGTACTTAATAAAGAGCAGAGGGAGTTAAAAAGGATGTGTATAAAGTGGATAAACCAAGTGGAGTGTGCAAGGGAGTCAAAATTAACCCCTCCCACATTGAACTAAATCTCTTGTGGCACCAAGCTAGCCAGGCAAGTCGGCGTGGCCCTCCTAACTCTTCTATCCAAGCATCTATTCATTCATCTTTTGAACCTTACATTCACATCCATTCATTGTGAATGTGACATCCACAATTTCATCTCCACATTCTGTTTTCCATTCAGTCTCTCATCCAACATTCAGTATGTCACCTTTCTGTCTATCTGTCCGCCCGTCCCTATCCAAACCTATCTGTTCAATCTTCAAACCTATCCATCCTTTTACTCGGTCATCCATCCTTTCACTTGTCCATCCGCTTTCATCCATCCTCCCTTTCACTCATGTATTCATCCACCATTTTACTCAACCATCCATCCTTTCACACATCCATCTACTCTTTGCCCCATCCGTTTACCCTTTCACTCAGTCCATCAATTCACTCATCCATCCATTTACCCTTTCACTCATTGATCTATGCTTTAACTCACTCATCAATCCATCCTCCATCATCTATCCTCTCACTCATCCATCCAGCCATGTATCTAACCTCTCTTTCACTCATTCACCTTTACATCCATCTTTTCATTCATCCAGCCATGCATCTATCCATCCACCTTTTCACTCACCCATTCATCTTTTCACTCACATATCCATCCATTTACTCTTTCACTCATCCACCCATCCATCCTTTCACTCATCCATCCATCCACCCATTCTTCCAACCATCCACCTACCCTCCTTTTCACTCATCCATCCTTGAATCCATCCTTTCACTCATCCATCCACTCTTTCAACTCATCATCCATCCAGTGATTCACTCCATCCATCATCCATGTACCCTTTTACCCCATCCATCCGTTCTCTCATCATCCATCCATCCTGTCATACATCCATCTGTTTATCCATCCTTCATCCCTTTCACTCATTAATCAATGCATCTATCTATCCACCACTTCACTCAACACCCGTCTGCCATTTCATTCACACACCCATCTATTCTTTCACTCACTCACCATCCCACCCCTTCTCGTTAACTATGAGCCTTTGTCTGCCGAGCTGCAGACAGAAGAAGACATCAAAAACCCCACCCCGCTGTATCTGCTAAAGCGTGGGGGGTTGAAAACATCCCTGCATGCATCCATTTACTTGCTCAAACACCCTTTCACTCATTTATCCGTCCATTCATCCTTTCACCCAGCCATCCATATACCCTTCCTTTAAGTCATCCATCCTTATATCCATCCTTTCACTTATCCATCCACCTATCCACCCATACCTCCTTTCACTCAGTACATCATTTATCTACCCTTTCACTCATCCTTCCCTTTTTTATCCATTCTTACATCCATAGTTTCTCTCATTCAGCCATGCAGCTATCCATCCACATTTTCACTCACACACACATCCACGGTTTCACTCACACATTCATCCATCCATCTACTTACCCTTTCACTTATCCATCTGTCCACCCTTTCACTCATCCACTCTTTCAGCCGATCCAATGCATCCACCCTTTCAACCCATTTATCCATCCACTCCATCCACTGTTTGTCTCATCCTTTAACATGTCCAGCCATCAATTCATCCATCCCTTTATTCATTCATAATTTCTCCCTTTCACTCATCCATCCTTACGTCCACCTTTTGACTACTTGATTCATCATTCGTTTATGCATCCACTCCTTCACTCATCTATCCACCAAACCATCCATCGTCCTCTCATTCACTCACCTTCCTGTCCTTTTACGTTAATTATGAGCCTTTGTTTGCCGACTTGCAGACAGAAGAGGCCCATCGAATTCCCACCCATGCTGTAGCTGCTAAAGAGAGGGGGGAATGACAACGCCCCTGGAGGGTGTATGTTGAGATCGAATTGTGGACCCTGAAGGATGCAGAAAGCGATGTGCTGAGCTGGGAGATGTGTGGATGTAGGGTAGAAATCTGATGCAGCATTAAGATCTGATGTAGAGCGGAAGTACAGGGTGAATAGTGCACATGGGACAAGGTGCAAAGTCTAGATAGGGAACGTGAATTAAAAAAATACCTTGCTGAAGCGAGATGTAGAACCAAAAGAGCAAAATGAATTGAACGGAGAGAAATGAAACCTGGTAAAAGACTGAGAGTGGGAGGCATTCCTACACCCTCTTATTTAAAAATTATGAAACTAGTGTAGCTCTCGCCTAAGGGGTGGGTGGGTTCCAAGCCTTACTCACGTCGGCCATCTCGCATCTCTTTGCTATCTTTTCCTACTCCCTTTCCCCTTCTGCCAGATTACTGTACTTGATTCAAAACCCTGCACCTTTCCTTGTTTTTATCTCTAAAGAGACACAGGAAGCAGCTGCAGTAATTCCTTGGGTTATAGCTCCATGTACGCTCCTGCAAATTTCCCTCGTTTTCAGCTACATGTTGAACAAAGGCCAGCGAGTTGTGGTCAAGTAGGGGAGTGCTTGTTTGGACACCACGATTGCCTTGACTGATTGGCCGAAACAGCCCAGGAGGTGGGAAAGGTTGGTTGCAGGAGAGCCTTTAGCTATTTCATTTCAACAAACTATATTTACCACAAAGGGCTGACTTTAGTGCTGGTGGCGCCCTGTGCAACAGTCTTTTTTGGTGCCCCACCCCATGACCACCTCCTCTAATCCACTCAGTTATTCAGATAAAATATATTTCTGCTCTTTGAAACATCTACCTTACTTTATGGCTACTTTATAGCAAGTCAAAGCTGTCGCTAGACAAAACTCCTATTTCTCTTCCCAGTAGGAACATCAATCACATGCGGTATGTTGACATTTTAATTGCGTCCTGACGTCTAGACAAAAGGAACTTTTCAACAGGTGTTTTTAAATAGCAAGTTTTGTAAGTTATTTCTAAACACAGTGCCCCCTCAGGTCAGTGACCCCAAGCCAGGTAAGCAACCAGTGCAGCAGCACCGCTTGCACTGCCCTAAAGCCGGCCCTGTGAACACTTGAGAGTAACAGGAAAACAGGAAAAGCGATTCAGTTCCGAACAGGACATGAATCTCAACCTATAGTTTCAAAGAATAGTTTTAGGCTCAGGATCTGGAAATGAGATGAGATGATATGACCGCAGAAGGGTGGACGGATTAATTATAGTGTGCAATGATGCTGTCTACAATATACATCCTTAAAAAAATCTGTATTGATATGATTTAAGAATCTTTGCCATAACTCACTCCTCAGCACCACTACTGAATTTTAGAGCCAGTGTGTGATCCCATATCCACATTAGAGGAAACAAAATCTGGGAAAACTAATTTAAGGAAATACAATTGTAAGTAAATACAACCAAACCAAAAATGAAAGAAAACATTTTAAAGGAATGATGAATTATTTATTCCAATTGATGCGGGAAAGATGGAAATAGAGGCATCCAGAGCAAAGGAAATGCCAATGGGAAAAGGTCCAACACCCAAATATCTGATTGGTGCAGTGGAGTAGATGTTTGGTTGGTTGGCAATGCCTTTGACAGGCTTCCTTTCCTATCAGAAACTGCATTCTGGAACACGTAGCTGTAAATTTAGATTCGCTCTCAACACCAAAATCCATGGAAAAAGGCACTTGGGGCCAGACGTTGGAAATTGCGAGTTTGTGACTTGCAAATTGTGAGTCTGAGCGACTCGCAATTTGCAAGTCGCAAACCCGGATGCAGGATGGTGTCCCTGACACCCTCTGCGAATCACAAGGGGGTCGCAAAGACCCACCTCATTAATATCAATGAGGTGGGTCACAATTTGCGACCCCCTTCCGATTTGCAGCACTCACAGGGATGGTGGCTTGCTGGAGACAGCAGACCACCATGTCTGTGACTGCTTTTGAATAAAGAAGTTTTTTGTTTTTTTTTGTATTGCAGCCCCTGTTTTCCTTAAAGGAAAACGAGTTGCAATACAAACAAAAAAATGAAACGTTTTTGTTTCATTTTTTCAGAGCCATTCACAAAGGGGACCCCTTCCCTTTTGCGAATGAGTTAGCACCCATTTGAAATGCGAATTGCTTTGCGACTGCGTTCGCGGACACAAAGCAATTCTACATCGTGATGCGAATCGCAAATAGGAAGGGGAACACCCCTTCCTATTTGCGAGTGGCATTCCCATTTTGCGAGTCAGTAACCAGGTTACCGACTCGCAAAATGGGAATGAGCATCGCAATGTGCTTTTTGCATGGTGCAAACAGCGAATTTTGCTGTTTCCACCATGCAAAAAGCTTCGTACATCTGGTCCAGAGTAACATAATTGTTTCTTTGTCTAATAGTTTTTCAGTCTGCATAGCATAGAGGCCTTAGTAGCTTTTTTATCATATGCACTTTTTAATAGAAGTATAATGCCTTCAACAACATTTGCATAGCACTTTGTAAAAATATCTACATAGCTCTACTATAGCTGCCAAATTTTCATTGTGTGTGACATTTCCATGATTTATATGAACGTAGGAGTGACATTCTACAGTCAAATGTGTGACACTTAGAGTTGCACATATCTTTTACTGTCTTTAATACAATTAATGCACGGTCAAAATGCATTTGCAGTTGCAGGGTGAGACCTCATAGCACTATAAGTAGACATTACTCCCTACACTGCCTACCAGGATTCTTTGCTCTTTCTTGCTCTTTACACATATAAAGACATCTGCAGAATGATTTAATTTACCAATTTAGTTTCACAATGCAAAATAGTGCATTTCCCACCCATAACTTGAACTTGCATTGTTCATTTAAATTGTGTATATTATTTCTAATGTAACTGATTTGAGGTGAAAGACCAACAAAAATACAGACAGAATAATTTTGTCTCTGTTATCCCGTTTTTGCCCAACCCATCCCACGCTCTAACACTGCCTCATTCAACTTTAGTGACCCTCTGCCATAATTTTCTGTGCCACAAAGACATGACTGCCAGGGCAGGCGAAGACTCAACCAGCATAAAACACCTTGCATCTGGAACTGTGCACTGAATACATACATTGTGCTGCTATTGACAGCCTTACTACCATCAGTGCAGCATGCGCTAACAGGGCCTGGTGGAATCATGGTAATAACGCCATCAGTGCTGCTCAGAGGGGAGATCTATGCCGGCTGAGGGCTGGCTGGCTAGTACTTTTAAAGTGTGTGCTCTGACACACCCGACTACTGAGACCCCACACTCGAGACAGGAGGGCAGATGAGGCCTACAACTTGACTCAAGTCAGTATACAGGCCGGGCAGTATGTCTAAAGGCCTGGAGGGCTGGCTCGAGTCAGGGCTGGCCTGAGCGCTGCTGGTGCCCTGTGCGACAATGTTTGTTGGAACCCCCGAATGACCATCTCCACTACGGATTCCTTCACTGCCACCCTTAAAAGTGCCTCTCAAGTTTCCATAAGTGCCCCTGAAGTTTCCATAAACACTCTCTCTCAGATGCATTGAATCAGTTTTATAGCACCACTCATACCAGTGTAGGATGTCAGAGAACTTTACATTGCACTCACATTGCAAAGAGACAATCAATCATAGGTGTGTAAATCATTGTATAAGAAATGTTACATAAGACAGAGGACTACAGGGTGTAGGAGTCTCATATCATCCATAATGGTAGGGTGTATAGTTTGAGTGCTTGGTCTGGAGAAGCACAAATTCAGAATTTATAATGTAACACCATGGTTGGGGGTTCTCTTTAACAATAAGAATTGATTTCTATCCAATATTAGGATAATGAAAGACTGAGGAAAAAATCATAACTCTCTACCTTGCAGAATGCATGCAGTTCTTTGCTGACAGTTAATAGCTTACTGTTCTATATTAGGATTGTAACTTCTAAATTGCTAGTCATAAAAGGACCTCTCTGATAAAAGTAGTAACCCATTGACCTATTTGCATTTTATGCATTTGGGCCCATATTTAATGGAAAATGCCGAAGCGTGATGCTGTGCTAAAATTGGCAGCACCCGAGCTTCGTCATTTTCATTACGCAGGGATGTGCCATATTTAATTGAATACGGCACACCCCTGTGCTGTCCCCTGCCCTGGTGCTAAATTGAGCAGCCTAGCGCCAACGCAGGCATCCTTGCACGACTGTGCAAGAATGACTGCGTTGAGGGGTATGATTATTAATGTGCAGGAAGGTGTCCCTTCCTGCACATAAACAATCACTAATGGCGATTTGGCACTTCTGTGTGTGCTGAAGAATGCAGCACACACTGAAGTGCCAAAGCGTCATTTTGAAATGATTGTTTATGTGCAGGAAGGGCCACCTTACCGCACATAAACCATCATGTCTGGCATTTTGCTCTTTCTATGCATGCTGCAAAATGCAGCACGCCTAGTAAAAGCAAAAAAACAAGGAGGAATAAAAGTATTCATTCTCGTTGCACCTTGCTAACGCCACCCCTGGAGTGGCGTTAGATTTTGGCGCTGCCTCAGGTTTACAAAAACCCGTAAATCTGAGCCAGCGTCAAAATGCAATGGGTGTTGCTGTGGCACACCCACAGTGGCACAGGGCATTGCGCCACCAGAGCATCACAAAATTGCCACTCCGGTGGCAGTAGGGGCTCATAAAAGTGCCCCTTAATCTGCATGGTACATGTTCTTTGCAGCAGGCATATTCACCCTCTGCACTACCTTAAAACATCCACTAGAAAATCAGATCTCTCACCAGTCAGAATATTAATCACCAGAGTTATCTTGACATATTTATTGTTGCCTGAAAACGTCACAATAGGTGCTTTTAAAACCATAATATACTTGTAAACACTTTGCCCCCACCTGAAGTCAGCACCCCGTGCGGTGGCACTGGTCGCACCGCCTTAGAGCTGGCCCTGGCTGGAGTACAGAAGATAAACCATTGTAGTGAACCACATACCCAGTGGAGTAACAAAACTTAAGGCACTGCTACTTCCCAGCTTCACCAAGGCAATGTTTTAGCCACTTGTCCTGAAGTTTGTACATTGGACTTTTTTCTAGCATCAGGGTGACCCAACCTTTGGCTTTCCAAGGTAGGACAGTTGACAGCGAGAGGGTGAGGTGGGGTCTGGGGTGATGCCCAAACTCTGATAACACTATCTATGGGGGAGTAAGACCAAGTGACTTCGCTTGATAGCAGGTGATGGAGCATAATGTTGGTCTCAGAATCTGATTAGCAAAAACGTTTCTGGTAGGGTCTCAGATGGAGAGCACAGGCAAGAGGCAAAAGTCAACATTGCAGGAATGGTTTCTCGCTGCTGCAGAATTTCACTGAAGCTGTCATTTCTTTACTTTGCAGTACTGCACTTTACACAGTTAAAAAAGCATGTTAAGTTTCAAGTTGCCTGAGTCTGTAACCCCTTGTTAAAATATCAAGTGGCTAAATTTCACATAATTTGCAGTATAGTTTGCATTCTTTGAATTTATAATTTGTTTTTCCCAGCTGCATGGTTTATACAATACTACCCAATAATTTCATACTCTCTTGCTGCCTAATCGCATTGGCCCTACCTACAATTGATCAATTGAAATCTAATACAGATTATTAAAATAAAAGGATGTAAATAAGCTCAAAAATATTTATCTGTGAGTGCTCTTTCATATCGTATGAAACACATGGTATGCTAATTTGCATTTAAAGAAAACTCTTTTTAATGTCTAAATAGTATTCACTGAGTAGTAATCAGAAAATAATTCTAAAATCACACCTCAGGTTGGACCTTTCTTACATAAAATGAAACAAAAATAGTGGATGTATTCTTGGGGTAATCAGCAAATCATTTTCAAAACATGTTAGAAAGACGTGATGCTTGTGGAGTTTTAGATATATATTTTCAAATCATCAAAAACACATTGGATCTTATGAAGTAATCAGATACTCATTCTTAATTCATCCTGAAGTCATCAGTAATAGTCACACCTTGTAAAGTCATCAGGTACTTATTCTGAAATCATCCTGAAGTTATCAGGAAAGTCACACCTTTTAAAGTCTTCATATATTCATTTTAAATCAGATGCTCATTTTCAAGTCATCCTCGAATCTTCAGGCTTAAGTTTCCAAATTTTGGTGATGACTTCAAGAGCTTGATGATGTCTGATATTGTGAAAATGACTTCTACAGTAGTTGGATGATCATCCAATGATTCTGGGATGGCTTCTAAAGTAATCCTGTTTGACCTGGTTCAATGCTACCAATATGGCAGTAATTGACCTGCAAGGCTTAGTAACTGCATGGGTGTTGGAAATGACCCTTTTTGCAGGGTTATGGCCCTTTCTTTTTGCCCCTGCCCCCTGTATTTTTGACTGTGTGCTGGATTTCATTTTTGATGGTTTTGGTACAGTGGGCACTTTACCACTGCTGATCAGTGCTAAAGTGCAAGTGCTCCCTGTGTAAATTGTGATTATGATTGGTTATCCATGATTGGCATATTTGACTTACTGGTAAGTCCCTAGTATAGTGCACCATGTGTGCCCATTGCCTGTAGATCAAATGCTAGTAGTGGGTCTGTGGCACTGATGGTGCCACCCACGAGTGGCTCTTTAAACATGTCTCAGACCTGCCATTGCAGTGTCTGTGTGTGCACTTTTAATATGCCATCCTTCCCTTTTAGTACATGTAAGGCACCCCTAAAGTAGGCCCAAGGTAGCCCCATGGGCAGGGTGCAGTGTATTTAAAAGGTAACACATGTACTGGTGTGTTTTACTTGCCCTGATACTGAAATTCTGCCAAATTCGCTTTTCACTATTGCAAGGCCTATCTTTCCCATAAGTTAACATGGGGGGTGCCTTGAAATATTCCATTGGGCGCAGATAGAGATAAAGAGTTTGGGGTTTCTGAACTGAAAGTGCATCTTTTAGTGAAGGTGTTTTTCAAATTGTGTGCTTGAAAATGGCACTTTTAGAAAGTGGGCATTTTCAAGCTTTGCCATTTTGTTCCTCTGTCTGGCTATGGAATACACGTCTGGGTCAGGATGACAGTTAGGGAGACTGAGAATGAGTCGTGGGACGTCCCAAAAAACATATAGAGTCCTGGATGTACGAGTGGCAGCAGAGCTACAGAGCGCATGGTGCATGGTGGGAGGAGCCTAATGTGTTACAGAGGAGCAAGGCGCTGACGCTCATTGCTAATCACCCTATCCACCCCACCCCCTCAGCCGCAGTGGGAAGGAGAAGGGTGCATTGGCATTGGGGGGATCGGCAGGTTGCGGAGATGTGGTGTGTTTACTGCTGGTGCTTACCGCTGCTGCTGCAGGACAGAGGATAGAGGAGTTTTGTGTCTACCACAGAGGACTAGAAGAGTGGTAGCCACTAAGCAACTGAGGAGTAAGGCGCCAGAGTTCCACGGGAGCGTTGTGGTTTCCACTAGCCGATTTCCTGCCTTTCTACAGAACAAGCCAGCGGAGGATTGGAGGGCCACGGGAAGTATCTTGTTTCCCACTGTGCCCATTGCCATTGTTGTGCATTCTGTTACACGACACCATGTTAAAAAGGTTGATTTTAAATCTGTGAGGGCGCTGACGGAGAGTTTAAGAGGCAGTGGTGGTGACAATTCTCCCAGCAGCAGTTTGTGATGCTGTGAGGAGGGAACAGAACCAGTTTGGAGAAGGTGAAGGAGAGCGGAGAACGAGGGGAGCTAAGTTCTGGCAGTCGGGCAGGCAGGAGGTAAGTGGGTTTGGAAGATGTGTGGCAGGGGTACTTTGGTTACTCGTCCTCACTTTGCCCCCTTTTCTTGTCTGATGGTGCTCTGCTTTCCCCAAAGTTAGTACCTCTTAGTTAATTGTCCTAATTGTAGTTGTACCAGGGCTGGTGTTGGTTCTCTCATTCAGCTGGTTGGAATCGGACAGAATCACTGCAGCCGTGCTTTTGGACAGTTGGGCAAGTTGTGTGGCAGGCGTTAGGTGGGAGGCGCGGAGGCAGCTGGCAGTCGGTAGGTGTAACTTGCACCCACAGTGGATTTCTGGATGCTCACATATACCATTCATTGGCTCATAATAGTTTGGCACTTGTTTAGTAGTCCGTTCACTGCTGAAGTGGCCAGTTCCATTTCTGCTGTGCAAGCTGCAAAATTATTTTAATCATCGTGACCAGTCGTCACCAGCTGCTGCCAGTTTTGATTTTTGCCCAGCACTAGGATGGCTGCCAAAAAGTTGAGATCGGGAAGATTAATTACTACAAGATGTTGTCAAAAAACAAAATCCATTTAGAAATACGGCACCATTTTTTGGTTACATAAAGGAGAAATCAATGCTACATTCTTATTTTTTGTGTCCTGGAGAGGCCCAGGGTAAAATGGAAGATGATTTATTGCCTCCGAGTAACAGACGGGTAAAAGAGGGACCAGAAAGATGGAGATTCTTCATTCCTCTCTTCATAACTCTTTGGGAGACAGGGCTTCATCCATTATTGCATCGCTCGCTTCAAGAATAATCTGTGTAAAATGGCCAATGAGCAGCTCAGTGTTGGTCTTTCAGGCTTGGCTCTTTCTGGGCTTCAGTGTGAGAGAAACCAGATGCCTCCAGAACAGTCCTGCCTTGGAGAGGCCTCGTTGCAATGTGGATATTCTCTCTCAGTGATATCCCCTTACAAAGCTGGTTCCCCTTCAGCTTTTTTTTCTATTATAAATGTTATGCCACCCTCACAAAGGAAGAGAAAGTCACTGGAGGTTTTTAGTAGTGCATCTAGTATTAATCTCTCTTCCAGGTCGATTCTTCTCACAGGTTCTGGTTCAGAGCTGTTGCTTAATCCAGCAGTAAATCTGTCTAGTGACTATGTTTCTCTAGGACTCTCCAGTGTGTTGAGGGAATTCTGTCTTTTATTTTGCAGCTCCTAGACAAAATGACTGACAGCTCTGATCGTATGTTGGACACCTTAAAATAATTTTGAAAGGGCTTCCAATGAAATGTGAAGGGGTTGATGCTTCTGTTGTAGTGCAGCCTGGTGTTCTTAAAATGATTAGTAAATGTGACATAGCAGTACAAGTTGGTTGTCCAACATCGAAAATCTTAGCTCCAGTTGATGAGCTTAAATCTGGGAATGGTGAGATGGATTTATCGGCACGAGAGCTCCTTTTAATGGAGAAAGATTGTTCCCCAGCCAATGAATTAGAGGGCTTAGGGAATTTAAAGTCGCCTTGCACTTATTCCAATTTATAAATCAAAGGGAATTGTGAAAGAAACAGTTCTTAATTATTTGGAACTAGGTGTAGTTCCAGGAAAAACAACAAATTTGGGAAAAAGGCTAAAAAGAAATTAAGACTCTTTAGAAAAAGAGGAGTTAGGAAAATTAAACTCCCAGATGAGCCTTGGGAAAAGTGTGCAGGCCACCTCAGAGTAGGGGAGGGTACATTGATTACTCGTTCTGTGAAAGTGGGTGGGGGTGATATCAACAGTGCTATTATGGGTGTGCAGGTAAAGGTTCGTAAGCGTTGGGTGGAAAAGGACGTTATTTTTACCAAAGAGTCTGAGATTGACCCCTTTAAAATCAAGTCTACGGTACCAAATATTTTTACTGTAAGGGTTAGGAAAGACTCTAAAAAAGGAGATAATGTCCCTTCAGGTGGCTGTGGAATCCATCCCTTTGGTTTTGGAGCCCAGAAAATATGAGATAAGGCAATTAGTAGCACTAAACTATTAAGTCTTTCAAAGTATAAGTCTCAATAATACAAAAGAAAATCCATCTTTAGACTTTATTGCTTTATTTGATGATGACTCTTTCTATTTGAATCACTTTTTTGTGTTAAATCTTCTAACCCAGGTACATCAACTTGGATTGGTTAGGAGTAGTGATTTAGAATTGGTAGAACTATTAGATGATGGTAAGGAGAGAAAAAACGAGGGTTAATTTTAAGTCACCTCTACTCGTAAATTTGATTTTGATGAATGGTGACTTTGTTTGTCCAAGCAATAGATATTATTACCTCTCCAGAGGAGAAGCTTGGTGGAAGGGGTGGGGAAGTTTGCACATTACCATGTGTTCTCGAGGAGGGTTCAGCATCTCAAAAAGAAATGAAAGTTAATGTTAAATTAACTGAGATTTCTTGTAAAACTGGTATGAGACTAGTTGAATGTGCTGATCAAAAGTCAGGTTTGGTATTCAGTGATGAAGATGTATCTAAATAGGTATGGCTTACAGGCTGTTTAATCACAAGAAAATCCTCTACTTCAAAGTTTTTCAAGAGAGGCGTTTAGTAGTATGTTAGATAATAATAGAATTCAATCATGGAATATTGCAGGTTGCTGGTCTAATTTAGGGAATATCTGGAATCTAAACTTTGGGATCCTGCGAGAAACTTTGGCACCCATCCCTTTTGAGGTTGAAAATGTTTTATTAGGATTCTTCCTCCTTTTATCTTGGCCACTTTGTATATTTTACCAGGTCAAGAAAACACTTATTTGATGAATGATTTATTTGAATATATTATCGTGGTAATGTCTATGGTGGGGATTCTAGGGTATTAATTATGGGAGATTTTAATGCCACTATCTCAAACACTCCCTTGCTCTTTTTGCAGATAAGGAAAGGGAGCAGGTGTTAAATATTCCAACTGGCTTGTTCCCTCAATTCTCCAGAAGAAATAGAAGGGGTGCTCTTCTTTGAGCTTGTAGGGAACATAATTTCATTGTTCTTAATGGAAGGCTCCAAAGTGACACTCCGGCTTGCTGTACCGACACTTCAACAAAATCGGCAACGGTTGTTGATCATGTTATTAGTTCTTATTCAGGTTTCCCTTGAGTGTCCGATTTAAAAGTAATAAAGAACGTCTGGAGCGACCATAAAATAAGGCTCTCCACTATCCTAGGTAATCCTCAGCTTAGTTACGCTTGGCAGGTATCTGGTGATGAGGAGGTGCTGTTTAGTATTGCGAATGGGAAGGGTTTATGGACTATGAAAAGCAAACAACGGCTCACCACCGAATTAAGGAAAATTACTGAGACTTTGTCCTCCTCATGTTGGTTACTGATCCATGTATTTGAGGAGGATATGGAGAACTTTGTGTGTAGAATATCAACCCCGCAAGGCCTCATCAGAAAGAAATATTTAAAGAAGTATAATAATTTTATTAAAATGTTCACTTTTAATAGGCTTATTAATCATATACAAAGAAGGTAATATGTCCATTACCCATTAGAGAGAAATAAATGGATTGCATGTCTAACAAGAAGAAGGACTAGATGGTTAACAATCTAACAAAGGCGTAGTTATGGTGATATTTGGATTAAGCTAACAAAGGCAGTAAAGTGCAACAATTACATTTTGGGAGAATTGTAGGGGAAAATACAGATTCTTTGGTTGAGCCAAAAATAAACACCATAACTAGTATGGAATGGCAGGATTATATAACTTCTTATATGCCATGACTCCGCAGTCCTCTGATAGTTATATTGAAAAGCTTGAAGATAAAGAAGTAACTGAGAGAAATGTCCCCCTCTTACCTCCTTTGCAACAGGAAGTATTGCTCCACCTCAAGTTTGCTAGAAACACAGGGGCTAGAGGCCCTGATCAACTGCCTATTTCTGTTCTAAAATTAAATATGGATTGTAGGGCCACTTATCTATCTGTGTTTTTTTATTACTGTTATTTCACTGGGAGGGTTCCAGGCTCATGGAGGGGGAGCATTATATTGCCGCTCAATAAGAGGGGCTCTATAATCTCTCCATGTAATTATAGGCAGATTACCTTATAAGATGCTACAGGAAAAATCTTTGCATATGTAATATTTATTTTAAATAACTTGTTAGAATGGGTAGAAGAAAAAATATCATCCCATTGGAAGAGGCTGGGTTTAGAGCTGGTCATTTGACCCTTGATAACATAATGGTCATCCATCTGCTGTTGGAAAACTATGTGAAATGGAAGAAAATGCCTGTCTACTTGGCTCTAATAGATTTTTCAACAGCGTTTGATCGTGTAGACAGGCAGATTCTTTGGAAGAAATTGGATGACATGGGTATTCCTGGGGGCCTTTTAAAACATACTATTGCCCTTCATACAGACACATTGTGTCATGCCATGTTAGGGGGTAGGTGGGGCATGACACCGAAAATCCCGACTAGAAATTGGCTTAAACAGGGCTGTCTATTGGCCCCTTTGATTTTTCTCATTATTTATGGCGGATTCACCCTTAACATTGAGAAAGATTGGTGGGGATGTGCCAAAATTAGGTGGAGACTTGCTCTATGCCGATGTCTTCAGAAGCATCTTGATGCTTTATCAACTTACTCTGATGCCCAGTTTCTGAAGGTTAATATAAACAAGACTAAAGTTATGAGATGCTCTGTAAAAGGTTGTCCGAGTCATAAAGGGTATAGTTGGTCCTTCAGAAATATTTCTTTAGAGGTAGTACAGTCATAGCCCTACCTGGGCAGAGTTATCTCAGCGAATTCGGCAGATAAGGATCCTATTGCCCATTTTTCAAATAAGGCCTATGCCCATAGAAATGCACTAAAATCACTTTACGGGGCAACAGGTTGTAGGCATTTTAAAGGTCTTTTAATGAGGGTTCCTTCCACTCTTCTTTATGTTGTTGAAACGATTAAAGTTAGCAGTTGGAACTTTATGCAAAGGTGGAAGGTAAGATTTGACGTAATATTTGCATCTTAAATTCCGTGGCCTCGGTGGAACCATTAAGATTAGAATTAGGATTGGTGAGTAAGTGCAGAAGACTAGCAGCTATCTTGAAATGGTATCATTGTATTTTTTTTTTGCTAATGCTAATACTTAAAGGGGTTTTAGCTATGGAAATTCTTCTTGATTATGTAAGTTCTGGGCCGTTTTTATCTAACGTTCTGTTTGCACTGGAGCACTTTACATTGTCAAAATTAGAAATTCAGAATAGGTGTTATGTTCTTCTTAAGGCATTTTTAAAGTGTTATATGAAGACTTCTTCCATCCTTTATGATATGAAGGTTTGGGACGCCAAGCCTTGTTTTGTTAATGTGATTCATTCATGTCTTCGAGCTATCCCACAGGCATATTTAAACTGGAATTTGGAGCATAGGGTGCAAAGACGTATGTTGCTATTTAGGGTGAATTGTTAACCGGTAAAGGTTATATTGGATGCTTGGTAGGACATTCCTAAAAAGGAAAGAAATTGTAACCGTTGTCATTCTGATATGCAGACAATTGAGCATGTTATTTTTGTTTCCCAGTTTTAAGGATATTACAATGAAGATTCTTAAACCCTTTATTTAAAAGGTATGGAGTAAGAGCTGCCAAGGCTGCTATGGATTTGTTAAATTATCCGCTGAATGAATTATTTTGTGGAAAAGTTCTAACATTTTGTAGTTCTTTTCTGAATTTGTATTGAATTGTTTTATATACTGTGGATCTCGATGTGAGACCTATATCTTAAATAAAAATCTGAACTTAAACCTGACTGAGAATGAAGATGTGGAGATACACAACCTGCAAAGGGACTTTGGAGTTCAGGATCTGCCTGTAGGGACAGTATCCTCCAGGAGTGGCAGTAGTCTGTCAACCAGAGGTTTGTTCCCAGAGTAGCTGGAGGACAGGCGACAGGCCAGAGAGCATGTGCTCAGAACTGAGAAGCTCTGGTTGGAAGCAGAAAGCAAAAAGTCTGAACTGTAGCAACAAGAGAGGAAAGGGGCCCGTGCTATGGAGGAAAACAAATTATTTTTGGCTCACGAATTGAGTATGAGGGAGCTGGACCTCAAGGCCAAGCCTGCCGAACCCAGCACTAATGGTGGCAGCATACTTGCAGTACAGTCTGAGAGGAGGGTGCACATTCCTAAAGATGTAATGAAGGACGATAGGAAGGAAGATTAAATACACTTGTGGTTTAAGGGATATGAGCCAGCTCTCCATATGAACGGTGTCACTGGGGGGCAGATCTGTGCAATCGCTTGAGGTAGGGGGTAGGGAGCACCTTGACATCCTTAGGGGATTCCCAGGGGCTCACCTACTCTACCATGAAGGACACCCTACTTACCTGGTATGGTCTCATCCGAGAGCAGTACAAGGAAATGTTTAGGTCCAACAAGAAGTCGGATTCCCAAACTTGGTTAGAATGTGTTGATTTTTTTTCAGAGCACTGGATCGATGGGTGAAGGACAGAAGGTAGAATATTTTGAGGGGATGTACAATTTGGTTGCATGGGAGTACTTGTATAGTTTTTGTTTTCCAGAGCTGCACCATCATCTGATTGACAGCAAGCTGACTGATCCCAGGAAGCTTGCCCAGGAAGCGGACCACTGGGAGAGTACCAGGGTTCACAAACGGTATGAGGGAGACTCTGCCAAGGATAGGCAGGGTCCCCATCAGAAGAAGGAGGGGGAGGTCAAGGGAGACACAGACAGGTAATTGTATAAAGGGTGATAAAAATGTTCCTATGTCCCTTCTGACAGGAAGTTCTGGTGAGTGGTGGCCCAGGGCACCCCACTTTCAACCCCATTGCTTAGAGTTTTCCGAACTAGGACACAAGAAAGGGGATTCTGTCTGTCTTAAGAGTACCCCCACTGGTGGCCCCTCTACAGGGATGGCCAGTGTGGCCTTAGGGGGAGGTAGTCCCCATGAGCAGGTCAGAAACCATGCTGTGATATCCCTTAGTTTGGAGGTGGACTCAAAGGGTTTGTTGGTGATCCCTAAGGATGGGAGTTGTCACTTCCACCAGGTGACAGCGAATGGGGGCCCAGTTACCGCTCTGAGGTACATTGGGGCTAGCCATACCATGATGGGGGTACAGCTTGACTCCCCAGAGTAGTACACTGGCAGGTGTGTATGGTGACACCAGCCCATGGGCAGGACTTCTTTCACCCTATGGCCCCAGTATCCCCAGAATAGGGTGGAGAGGTGACCCAGAGGAGGGTCATAATTAGTCCCCAGATGCCCATAGACAGCCTTCTGAGGAGTGAGTTGTCCAGGTGTTAGGGGAACTGGGAGGATTGGCCACCAGAGGTGTCCTCACAGTTCAGTTTGCTGGGGGTACCACTCCAAAGCAGAAGGTACAGGATGCCAGCAAGAGGAACAGGAGGAGGTAGAGCCAATCCATGTCCCCTGTTCAGCCTGAGGGTACAGACCCTAAGTTGAATAACCATTCTCAGAATACCACCCCTGAAATGGTGGGAGATAAAGTGCAGAAAGAGTGCAAGACACCTGGGGTGACTGCCCCCCACCTTTTGAAGCTACAGAGACTAGAGACCCTGGGATGGCCTGGGGCATGGCCCTTGACACTGACAGCTGTTAGTTGTTGTCTTTGTGGTCATAATTTTCCCTGGGTTAGATACCGAAGTCAGACCTAAGGGGTGGAAGGGGAAATATCACACTGCTGGACATGGTGATACTGTCTGCCTACTAGGATGCACCTGTGAGCAAAGTAAGGTTAAGTGCTGCACAGATGAAGTCCACAAAAGAGAAGAAAGTTTCCCCTTGGATTAGTTCAGTGGGCCCTGAGAGTGTAGACATAGGGATCCACCTGGGTTCAGAGAGGCGTAGAACTGACAAGAGCCCCTGCAATAGTGGGCCATAGTCCAGGTTCTATCCCCCTAAGCAGGGAAGCCCAACAAGGTACTGATTGGCCTCCCATGTCTTTAGGCTGGGAAGGGGCTGTGTTGGAAATGGCCCTTTTTGCAGAGTTATACCACTGTCTTTTTGCCTCTGCCTCCTGTATTTTTGACTGTGTACTGGATTTCGTTTTTGCTGGTTTTGGTACTCTAGGCACTTTACCACTGCTGATCAATGCTAACGTGCGAGTGTTCCCTGTGTTCATTGTGATTATGATTGATTATCCGTGATTGGCATATTTGATTCACTAGTAGGTCTCTAGTATAGTGCACTATGTGAGCTCAAGGCCTTTAAATCAAATGCTACTAGTGGGCCTGCAGTACTGATTGTGCCACCTACATGAGTAGCCCTGTAAACATGTCTCAGACCTCCCACTGCAGTATCTGTGTGTGCAGTTTTAAACTGCTATGTCAACATGTCAAATGCACCCACTTGCCAGGCCCAATCCTTCCCTTTTAGTAAATGTAAGGTACCCCTAAGGTAGGACCAAGGTAGCCCTATGGGCAGGGTGCAGTGTATTTAAAAGATAGGTCATGTACTGGTGTGGTTTACATGTCCTAACAGTGACATTTAGCCAAATTTGTTTTTCACTATTGCAAGGTCTAGCTCTCCCATAAGTGAACTTGGGAATTGCCTTGAAATATCTTTTAAGTATAATTTCCCATTGGGAACAGATAGAGATATAGAGTGTGGGGTCTCTGAACTCACAATTTAAAAATACATCTTGTAGTGAAGGTGGTTTTAAAACTGCATGTTTGAAAATGCCACTTTTAGAAAGTAGGGATTTTCTTGCTGAACCATTCTGTTTGTCTGCCTGGCTGTGGAATACATGTCTGGGTCAGGATGACATTTGGGCTGGTTGTGAATTCACTCCAGACAGACACACATAGGTAGCTGAGGTGTGCCCTGCATATCCCGGTGGGTCTTCCTGGGATAGAGTGGTTGGAGGAGCTGACACTTGCACCTGAATAGGGCTGTGCCTGTCCCTACAGAATGCAGTCTCCAACCCCTTAAAGTGTGTCTGGGACCAGGGCAGTAAAGGCAGGGTCGCACTATAAAGACTTTCTTTTGAAGTTTGTCTACTTCAAAGGCAGGAAGGAGTATATGTTTTGGACTCAAAACCCCAGACTTTTAGAACACTTCTGGATCAAGAGAGGACTCTGCTAAGGAGAAGAGCTGAAGAATTGTGAAGAGGAATACTGCTCCTTTGCTGTGTGTGCTTTGCTGCGTTGGCCTGTAGTTGCTTCTTATGCTTTGGAGAGGACAAAGACTGGACTTTGCTGTGTATCCTGCTTGCGAAGTTTCTCCAAGGGCGTGGACTAAGCTTGCCTCCTGTTAAGAAGTCTCAGGGACATCAAAGACTTCATCTGCCAGCCCTTCGGCTCTCTTGCTGAGTACCCTGACTTGCCAAGAGGTGCCCACTCCAGTTCCTGGGCCCTTAGCAGTGAAGTCTGGCAAAATAACAAGAAGATCAAGGCACACCAACTCAGGGCTACTCCAGAACCGGCACCACTGCCCGACTCCACGCCGCTGCCTGCACCCAAAGCTGTGGTCCCTGCTGAAGTGCGCTGAACGAAACCACCACCGCAGGCCTGATGCTGCCGCAGTGCCTCTGAAGTCCCACAACATCGTGAGTCATGAGTGCCGTGTCACCGACATCCATGATTCCCGACTCTGCAGCAGCGCCTGTAGCCGTGACACTGCAAAGTTGCTTCGTCGCGTCTTGACCCGCTGGACTCATCAACCCCATTGGATCATAAGGAACCGACACCTTGCACCAATGCTCCCTCACCTGTGCTTCCTCCTTAATGAACCGATGCCTAACCTCCTCTGCAAAGCAGTAAGGAACCAATGCCTCACCTTCTGCGTAGCAATACGGAACCGACACTGCTCCAGCGATGCCTCACCTTCCTGACTCCGTGCTACGTCTTTGACTCTGCCTCATTTCTAAGATACTGTACCTGGGGTCTGTGCAACTCTGTGAGGGGTGCTGCACTTCCTCACGAGTGGAGTCAGACTGTTGAGAATTACTCCATCACAACGAAGTGATAGCACCAGTTGGAGCTATTGTGTTTCTAAACGCTTTATTCAGATTTAATCTTTAAAAATTCACATCTTTGTTTGTGTACGTTGGATTTTTTTTTGTTTTGGTCTTGTTTTGCTCAGATAAATATTGGCTGTTCTAAATTGGTGTGGTGTCCATTTGTAATGTTTTCACTGTCTTGCTGTATATGGTTGCAAATACTTAACACATTGCCTCTGAGATAAGCTTCTCTTCTTGTGTCAAGCCACCAAGAGGGGGAGCAGTGGTTATCTTTGAAGTGTGACTTCCTTACTCTAGAGTGGACAGGGTGTAAACTGACTGCCAACCAGAGACACCATTTCTAAAAATGAGGAATTAATACAAAATATTTGTCAACATTCTTTCCATTTTCTAAATAGAATAAATGGTAATAAATATTCACAAGTGTGTGAGTACTATTGTTATGTTTCATGCACCAGTTTCTGCACCAAATGGTAGGTATTACATCATGTGTTCCATTATGAGTTTTGTGGGTGTGTCGTCACTATCCGGGCCTGGAGATTCCAGGTCTGACAGTTACTGGCCAGTCTCCCTTGTAGGGGCGGATACATGCAGTCCAAAAGTGTGAGACCAGGAGTGAGAAGTTATGAGGAGGAATTCACGCGGTGAGAACAGCTCATGAATTCCCTGTGGTGTAAAATTAAACCAAATTCAATGTCAGCTCCACAAGCGGACCAATGGGCTGTGACGAAGCTCCTAATTAACCAAAGTTGACCGAGACATATTTTCCTTATAGTGTCGTTCTTATGTCAGATGCATTGCCTTAGAGAAAGGGCCGTTATGAAAGCATCCATAACAGAGGTGATACGCGCACCTCGGTGTCTACCTTAACTGCAGTTGTGCACACTGTGTATATGCACATACAACAGTGATGCGTATACCATTTAATTGAGACTAGGTAAATGAGTGCAGTTAAGTTCGACAATAACTGTATCAGTCAAACCCTAACAGACCTCTTACACTTGTTGGAAGCTAAAGCTAAACGCTGTATTAGTAACATCAGCTCCAGCAGTGTTCGTAGAGCCCCACATCAACCATTCCAGGGCTTGAACAAGGGGAAGGGGAGAGTTTAAGTCTTGTCAGAGGCTGTATCAAGATACATTATTGAGAGGCAAACACTGCACAGACAGACGTATGATAAATGTATTTGTTTATGAAGAAGTGCGCAGGGATTAGACACCAACCACATGACAACTGTCCTCTGCATCAGTTTCTCTGATCACGAATTCTGACTTCACAGAGAGCACAGTTGAGGACGATAAAGTGGCCCAAACGGAAAGCAACAGGTATTCTCTTAGAGAAGAGGATGTCTCTGCTTTCCCCTCTCATTTATTATCTGAGATGGGAAATCATCAAGCATTTAACTCCATCGTTAGTGGAGGAATAAGAGGAAGTGGAACTGGACGAACGTGAAGTTGCAATAAAAATGTTAGACTTTAGTTTGAAAAGAATAGATAGTTGAAAGGCACCACTTTTAAGTGAGGAGCCTATTACCAGCTGAATGTGTAGTTAATTATATGGCAACACTACGAACATTATAAGTTACTTATAGCTACCCATCATTTCACGATGAGATTCTTCATGATCAGGTGGTACGGAAAACAAATCATACCAAGCATTGGCAAAGCCAATAGGCCTGGCATTGGCTGCCAGCCTTCTGGCAATTCTTGTCTTGTTTTATCATGTTTTTTGCAAACCTTTATTGTTTTGGAATTTGCAGGACCCTCAACAATAAAAATAAAAAAAACATTTGCTGCAGGCAAAAAAGTTTTTGATCTCCAAAAAACATACATTACTATGGTAATTCCTGGCACTCAAGGAAACTACTCTGTGTGGATGTGTTCATTGTGAAAAGGGCACCATTCTGTAATTTTTAATGAAGCCAGCCAAAAAAAAGAATGAAAGATGAAAGAAAGGAAGAAATAGTTTAAGTGGCGCATTCAATTTGTTAGACTGACAAAAATGAATTCTGTCATTGTACATTCTCACTAGTAAAATATTAATTTCATTATTATGGATCAATACAGTTTCATCAGTGTTGACCATTATTTCTCTGATCTCACTGAGTTTGAGCCCGTAGCTAGCACTCAAGAGTGGCGTTAAAACTTAATTTGTTTTTTCAAACAGTGCAAACTCAACTGGAGGCTGACGGTTACGTTGCTGCTGAAAGCTCATCTTACATTTATATTTTTGAATGTATGCAGGCATGCAGTTCGGGTGGGCATACAAATACGCTGCAAATACATTCATCTCACTGTGTAGATCAGCTACTTGGCTGAAAACTTCATCTTGGAAGAAACTAGCTGCAGATTAAAATGTTTGCCCTTTGAGACTCACATAATCTGTACTTTGTTCTTTCACCAATCCCTTTGGCCATTGTTCTGGCTAAACCACAGATAACACATTGAAGATCCTCTGATTTCTGATCAGTTGTTGGAGGTGGATGAGAGTTAGCCATCGATCTTCTAAGTGGATGGGCATTTAGGTTTGGTTGTCGTCGCTTTCTCAGAAGCCTCGGATTCTTGTTGTGATTCACTAGTTTCTGCTATCTTTTGATTAATTTCTTCCAGGCTTTTTTCCATTGTTTACGACTTGTAGCAATTGTTGCTACAATGATAAAATATTTGATCCTCTTCAGACATGAGTTTCAATCTTTTTTCTTGATATTTCTGCAGCATCTTGAACTTTCTTCTGCCCAACCGTAGTTGATGTTAGCTTTTCTTTCAGATTAGTTTGGCATGTGACACATTTTTTTTTGTTGAAGGAGTCCTCAGATTTTGTAGCTATTAACATTGTGTCAGGAGGTAAAGATCCTCTGCTACCACCTGCTTCACTAATTTGAATCAATGGAAAACCTGAAACAAAAACAATATTAAAATATATTACCAATAGGATGGCTAAAACACATCATTCTAGAGCTACCATTTTGTAAAATGGTAGAAGTGTTGCTCTGAGGGGTTATTTTTTTGTCTCTATACGAATACTTGACCGTCAAAACCTATGTGCAGACACTAAAATGAAGTATATGGGTCTCATGGTTCCGTAAATATTACATCATCACTGCACACATCTGCCATTTTAAAAAAATGTCATCCAGAAAAAATCGGTCCGGATTAGCAATGTCTACCCAAGCTAAATTACTTCTCTAATGATACAAAAACACAAATCAAAATTGAAAATCTCTGGACAACAGTTTTTTTACTGAGGTATATCAATGGGTCAGGACTAATATTTACAGGCTATTAAAAGTGCCTGAGGACACGTTAAGTTGTTTGATTTGTCCTCCATCTTCTACTGAATTATTTTCTGACATGTACTCAGCCCTGCTGTGAATTATCAAAAAGTTAATTGTGAATCAGCGTAAAACTATATAAGATCTGTTGACTTGCCATATTGTGAATTAAAGGGGACTTCTCAACTGATTCAGTGTATTGATTTACAAATCACTTTCATTTTTGAAGACCACATATATTTTCTGGCAATAAAGAAGACATGTTTTTCTTTAATCTATTTTGTATTGTTTTGCTTCCTCAAAAATTAATGAAGATTTCAAATTGTTATGCTTTATAAGAAAATGATTTATTATGAGATTTAAAAGAAAATAATGATTGATAATTTGCTTTTTGGATTTTAAACCCAACGTTCCTTGATTCACTCTGAGGCAAGGTAAATTCATTCTGGCATGCTCAATCAGATATTTTTTAGATACTGTTATATTTTCAGAATTTTTTGTATTGTAGCATTCATTGCAGGTGTCTATATCAGTAGGATGTGTATCTTAAAAAGTGTATGGACAGCTTCTCAGTAGGATGTGAATCTAAAAAAGTGTATGGACAGCTTCAAAAAAGGACATTAAGTGAAAGAAACTTCTCAATATCTGCATGTAGCGTAGAGAAGTACATCTGGCTGGTGGTATGTAAAGGTTCTATGCTCTTTCATTTGATTTTCAGTGCAGCTTTGTACATGTGAACATGTGTAGAATAAAATGATGTACGCCATTCTAAATACCATTGAATTCGTGTTGACTTACAAGCAATGCATCATTTTTGTTTCCAAGTGTAAACATATGGAGGCCACTAAAAATAATATTCACCGGGGTCTGTGATACCTTTCACCATAGCACTAAAAACAAACATCATAAAAGACAATAGGTACTGTCTGCAAGCCAACTTGCCTTGTCAGTGCTTGTTTTGTTTTGTCATGGTCTTGGTAAAACTTTATTGTTGGAGAACCAGATGTTGTCACAGTTTCGGGCGGGTCTGATCAGGACTTTGGTTGGGACACCCCTTGAGGTCACCGAATATCCTAAAGAGGTAGTATACTGGGGCAGAAGAGCAGCTAAAGGCATACACATAAAGGGCAGCTATGGATAGGCACAGGCAAGTAAAAGCAGAGCAACCCTTTTGTGAACAAACAGGAAACAGATTACTAATGGACAAACATGCTGGGGTTGTACACAGAGTAAGGCGCAGAAACTCCCACAGTGACAGGGAATGTCAATGCCTCTGTGCAGTTTGCTCTTACTGATAGTCACCCTGCCAGCCCCATAGAAAGGAGGCAGCAGAAGTGATTCTGTCTCTGGACCGTAGAGCACAAACAAGGAAAGTACTTACATACACAAGACACGCTCTTGTGGGTCCAACTGGAAACACAGTGGCGATTCCTGAGAAAAGAGCAATAGCACACTGTCAGGCACAGAAGACAACGTATAACACTGGACAAGGATGGGGGCTGGAATTGCCTCCTGGAAATCAGGAGCCCACCCCAGAACAAAGGAAGACACTTATATACTGGTGAAGACTGATAGAACACTTACCAGACACAAATAACCAAGAAGAAACAGAAGGGAACAAACTAAGAGTTAGAGGCAAGAACTAGGAACAGGCTCAGGCTGAAGCAAAGGCGGGACAAGGACTTGAAAAAAGGGCGCAAACCTCTAGCTGGGACAAACAGAGACAGGACTGGTTAACTGAGAGCAGGCTCTGGCTGGAACAGGCAAGGACAGGGCTGGAATGCAGGGAGTAGGAAATGAGCAGTAAACAGGACAGGGAAACAGAGAGCAGGTTCAGACTGAAACAAGGCAGTAGCAGGGCAGAGAAACAGGGAGCAGGCTATGGAAGAAACAAACAGGTACAAGGCTAAGAGATAGGGAGCAGACTCTGGCTGGAACAATCAGGAGCAGGGCAGAGAAACATGAAACAGGATCAAGCTGGAACAGAACAGGAACAAAACTGGACCACCATCCGACAAAGGGTCTGTAACACAAAGGAATCGAACTCCAATGCACGACGGGGATCTTGAAGAAATGGCTGCTTATAAGCAGTTCCAAGCTGGGCTGCACAGAAGAGGTCTCAGGTGTGTGTGTAGTTTGAGACACTTGCAAGTCCTGGAGGAGAGGATCCACTGAAAAGGAGCAACTGGACTTCTCCCATAGAAAACAATGGAAAACAGAATCCGGGCTTTCCTGACTACATTGCTGTGCATTTTGGGATTTGCAGTCCCAGGAAGCAAATGTAGTACTACTCAAGTGTACCATGGAGAAAATAGAAACAAACAGGAGTCAGCAAGGGACTCTAGATAAGTGTTTAAGGTGATTCCCAGGCTTACGACAGTCCCCTTACAGCGCCCCCTACAGATGGGACGACAGAGTTGTAACAGTATACCCCCTCCCACCAGTCTGCTCAAGAAGGGAAGGCGATCCTTTGGCTGAAAAAAGTTGAAGAGGAAAATCCACAGGAAGAAAATCCAACACCAACCTTGGTGGATAAGTTTACAGTCCTGCCATAGGTGAATCTTCCAATGAGCAAAGCATGTATTAATACCCATATGGGTTCTGATGTCTTTCCTCTTTATTGTTCGATTGATATGGGAGGAGTGCATGGAGTTGGTTTCTAGTGAAGGGATTTCAGGAGCAAGGAGATCTGGAATAGCATTGTGGGCGGAATTGTTTAGGACATTAGTTACCTGTTCAGTACTTTCTTCTTTGGAGGAGATAATTGGCGTATTAGTAACTGTCAGGTCTGTCAGGCTTCCGACAAGCAGGATATGTCTGTTTCTGCAGCAGTATTTGCATTGGTTGTGGTCTGAGGCTTGCAAAACATAGGGACTTGGGAGACATGGGTAACTGGTGTTCTCAAGGTAAACATGAAAACGTCAGAATTGTCTTTCGTCTTGGATGACTTCGGAGTATCAAATTCAGGAGCAACAAGAGTTTTCAAGTTTTTAGAAACTGGATGAACATCTGAAAATGTAGAAGTTCCACAAGCTAATTCTTTAGCGTCATCTTCAGACAAGGCCGAGATTTCTTCATTGCAAGTGCTCTGTGGTGTTTTTGTGGTATCAGAAATGGTTTCTTTGCACAGCGTTTCTACTACAGGTAGTTGATCTTCAACTCTGTTAACACTGAAAGGTTGTTATTTGGAAAGAAATGGAACTGGAATCTCTTCAGAAATCTCCTTCACATTGTTATCTACAATTTCAGCTCTTGCCTTTGAAGTGATGATGGTTTCTTGCAATAAAACACTAAGTACAGTACTTATCATCAGATCTTCAAATACAAGATTCAAATTCAAGTCTTTAGTTTTAGTGGGAAATATTACATCTTTCAATACTTGAGCTTCGGTGTCAGATTGCTGGTTTTCAGGAGTCTTTAATTTCAGAGACACAGCAGGTGGCATTGGTGTGGCTGGTTTTTCATCAAAATCAGATACCGGTAGATCAGAGATCTGTTCTTTACTAACCGCGAGCTGGGGACAGGATACATAGTGCCAGGGAACAGCAAGTCAGAATCAGTGGTTGAGGCTGCAACTGTGTCCTGTTCTAGGAAAAGGCTCTCATTTCTTATGATAGGCTGTTCAGTTTCAGATTGCTGGCTTTCTTTCTTGTCTGAAATTTCCATGGTTTGCTTTGACACAGAAGAGATTTTTAAACTTTCTGAGAAGTCCATTACATTCTTAGTAACTGTGGGTATTTCATCACGGTCAGAAAAATCCATTAATTAACTTGACACAGGAACTGTCTCTTCATTATCTGAAAATTCTATGATATTGTTTGAAAGGGCAGGAGTATCCCCACAATCTGAAAATTCTGGTGTGTGCACCATTCGAACAGCACTATCTGCAGGTTTGTTCATGGCAAGGCAGGAACCACTGTCATCACTAGATTCAGATTCTTCAACATTGCTGCACAACTTGCCATTAATCTCCAGTAAAGTCATATCTTGGTTTCTTAAGGTGCAGCTATTGGAGTCTGCATCAGAACTCTCTTCTTCCTTTGGGTTTATTTGTTCTGATAGAGGGCCTGAGACACTTCATTCTGAAGACTCTGATCCATCCTTTGAATCAAGAGGTGTCAAATCTCTCAGAGATGTCAGATATTCAGTCAACTGTACAGGGATATTCCCTGGAAAACTACAAGCTGAAAGAGAGTCTGAAGAAGAGGCTGATATATTTATAACTAGAGCAGTCTTTTGACATTCATTCATAGCAGGGAAAATCTGCTCAATAGTAGTCTTTGGAGAGGCACATGAGGTAGCATACTGTTCTTTAAGCCAAAGCTGATGATCATTTTCTTTTTTCAGGTTTTCAAATTGCCTTGCAGTTGTGTCCATCAGCTGCTCTGTTACTTCTTCTACCTTACAGATAAACAGAATGTCTGGTTCTAGCAACAGTGAAATATGCATTGATGAAAAGAGCCCACGGGCAAGATTTCTAGTATAGCCTTAGAACCCGCTGTAGCGGGCTCTGGGCATTTAACAAGGGAGAGGGACTTTAATAGCCGGTAGAGCCCGCTACGGCGGGTTCTAAGGCTATTAGAACATTCTGCCACTCAGGGCAGAATGTTCTATTAAAAAAAAAAATGTTCACGGAGCCCAAGGGGATTAAAATCCCCTCGGGCTCCGTGAGGCTTTGTTCACAGCTGCTGCTGTGAACAAAGCGAACATTGGAATGTTGGCGCTGCGGGCTTTTACCGGCCAGTAAAAGCCCGCAGCACTCCATTGTTTTCAATGGAGCTAGCAACATTCCAATGTTCTAATATATGTTATAACATATTCATCATAGAAGTCCGATATATGCCTTTTAATCTGCCAAAACTGCCCTTTTAGTGTGTTTTTGTCCATATTGTTATCAAACCCACTCAGAATAGAAAAGGGTTTAGCAGAGCTTTTAGGGATTGAGACTGGTGTATTATCATCCAGTTTGGAAAGAGCACAAGCCTTTTGAGTTGAACTAAGGAATCCCACAGTCTTTACTGATCCCTTTGATACAGAGTTTATCCTGCTGACTTGAAAGCTCTGAGGGACTGGTAGGTCTTTGCAAGAGTCAGCACAGCACTTAGGAATTGAGACTGATGTACTGTCATCCAATTTGGGAAGAGCACAAGCCTTTTGAGTTGAAGTAAGGAATCCCACAGTCTTTACTGATCCCTTAATTACAGCTGATCCTGCTGATTTGAAAGCTCTGAGGGACTGGTAGGTCTTTATAAGAGTCAGCACTGCACTTTGAATTCTGAGAAACTAGCCTAGATGGGCTGAAACACTCAACAGAAAACAAGGGAATCCCTAGTGTGGCTTCTTGAGCAGTGTCAAGGTTCTTTGTTTTGGCAGAGTACTGGAGGTGAACTTGGGATGCACTAGCACGAGGCAAGGAATTAACCAGTTTTTCTTGAGAGTAAATGTCTTGTGCAGAGGTAGCAAGAGCTCTTTCACTGTTAGGAACATTCTCCCCTGTTTGAGGCAATAGAATCTCCAAAAACTCATTATTTCTTTGTAATTCTTCTACAGACAGGGATTGGGGGTCATAATCACAGATATGATAATAGTTGAACATTGATGGATCAGCAAGCCACGCAATGTAGTACTGAATTTGCAATCTTTTATTTTCTTTACCAAGTCTATCCTTTAAACTAAGGTATTTTTTAGAGGTCTTCAGAGAATGTATAGGTTTAGAAAGGGGTGTCTTAACATGATAGGAAAACATTTTAGGTATGTGCATGCCTTTACTGCCTGGGGAGCTTGACATTTTTGGGTTGTGCATTCTGTCATGGTTTCGGGCGGGTCGGATCAGGACTTAGGTTGGGACACCCCTTGAGGTCACCGAATATCCTAAACAGGTAGTATACTGGGGCAGAAGAGCAGCTAAAGGCATACACGGAAAGGGCAGCTATGGATAGGCACAGGCAAGTAAAAGCAGAGCAACCCTTGTGTGAACAAACAGGAAACAGATTACTAATGGACAAACATGCTGGGGTTGTACACAGAGTAAGGCGCAGAAACTCCCACAGTGACAGGGAATGTCAATGCCTCTGTGCAGTTTGCTCTTACAGATAGTCACCCTGCCAGCCCCATAGAAAGGAGGCAGCAGAAGTGATTCTGTCTCTGGACCGTAGAGCACAAACAAGGAAAGTACTTACATACACAAGACACGCTCTTGTGGGTCCAACTGGAAACACAGTGGCGATTCCTGAGAAAACAGCAATAGCACACTGTCACTGCTAGGCACGAAAGACAACGTATAACACTTGATGATGCAGAAACAAAGGTTTTACATTTATTAGCGCATAAACGTAGTGCCGCAATAATCAAGTGTGACTTTAACCGAACTAATAAAGATTGTACGGGGACAAATGTGCCCTCAGAGTAGTTCGCCAACATTTATAAGCGTGCTTTATATAACGTGATGTATTAGAATTGTACTAATCTGACATAAACCGTAAACGTGTGCCATGATTTCCTTGTTTGAAATGTTTTAACTTAGCATAACTTTAGTGGAGGCTTCAGCCTAGTTGCCTTGTCTCACGGTTTAGATGCTCGTGTTTTTCTAATGTGCTAATAAAACGTGTATTCCTGCTTGAAGCTGTACTTTTCCAGTGAGATCGGTTCACATGCTTATCTTTAAGGTTTCGTGCCAGCCTGGCATCTTCTTCTTTGCTCCAAGGTCAATCTGCAGGTGCAGACAATGGAAGCTCTGAAAGTGAGTTAATTGGTAAAATATGTTGCAACTTACGTTCCCGACTTCAAGGATAATGTAGGCCTAGGTAGAAGCTTGTAAATTGTTGTTTTTGATTGGACAATTTGAAGCCAACCTATGAACCCTCCAATGGAAGACCCTACTGGATTTGAACTGTTGATTATTTAAACCTGGTGCACAAGAAGAAAGCGGCCATTACCCACTGCACCCATTGAGGACATTATTGCCCATTGCAGCCATTATGGCCCATCTTGCCGACCTCGTCATTTTGCCATCTTCTACGATGCCAATTGATGTTCGACGCCATTTGAATGAGACTTTGATGCTTTCTCTAATCGAGAGAAACAGACTTTAAGTAATTCTCGCTCTAGAGACTTTAACTTTGATCTGCCCCTTTGCATAAAGTAGTAGTTTTGTCCTTTTATCTTGCCGCTGTGAGGCAATTGCCCCGTCCACCCTGCCCCCTTTGCCCCGTCCCATGCTGATCGAAACCGGTACCTGTGAGACGAAGACTTCCTTGAATGCTGATTGAATTTGGTAAATATGAAAGGAAATGTACAATTGCATTGTGTTTCTTTTTAGGTAACCAACTGCTGAATTTTGATAAGAGCCCTAGTTAGGAGTTTTCCAAATCAATGTTGCTAAATTGTTTTTTGCATGAAGTCCCACATGCAGATGCTAATTTGAGGTTAGATGAGGATTCATTTGTTGCACGATGCAATTTGAGACCTTGTTATGCTGACTAATGTATGCAATTAGCCCATTACAGATTATAGTTTTAGTGGTTTGCGTTGCTATTATCGAATGCATTGTTATTCAAATGCTGCATAGATTGCATCTTTTCGCCGTTATGGACAGCTATTAATGTTCATTTACATATATCATTTGGTGTTGAGACACATTTATATCGTGCTAGCTTTGTTAATATAGGGAAATAAATTCATTAACTTTGAATGAACTGGTGTGGTTATTCATGGCCGAAAGGTCATGGTTCGCCGAAATGTTTTCTGGATTAATTGTGAAGTGTTATGTTGATCAGGGCATTGCTTATGTTCGTTATTGATTATTGATTAGATTAAATTGACTAATCTCGGGTGAAGAGGGCCCCACTTGGTCAAAAGATTCATCGACCCAAGAGCGTCCATATACAGGTAATTTATTAGGAAGGAACGCTCTATCAGTAGATGGTAGCAGAGGACGGTTTCGCCCTTTGGGACCCCACTCGAGAGGTAACGGTTTCGCCCTTTGGGATCCCACTCGAGAGGTAACGGTTTTGCCCTTTGGGACCCCACTCGAGAGGTAACGGTTTCGCCCTTTGGGACCCCGCTCGAGAGGTAACGGTTGCGCTCTTTGAGACCCCACTCGAGAGGTATATGGTGTTGAATTAGATTTTTCTTGGGTAAAACAGATTGAGAGAATGATGATGCCCTAAGTCCCCCGCGACTTTCCCGGGATCTCGGAGCTTGCGAATGGAGAGAATGGAGGTGTGAAATCGGCGTTGGCGGTACTAGTGACGGTATGAGTGAAGTCAGGGTTTTGCGCTTGCACAGCTTATTGCCGCAGATTGTTTGAAAAGGTTGCGAGGATTTTAGAGAATAGCGGAGGTGCGACTCCGAGTGTGAGAGTAGGGAAGTCGTCGAACTTCATGTGCATGTGGCGCTTTGTGCAGAAAAAGGTCCACGTGGTTGTTGTTGTTGAGACGGGCCCTGCGAGGTCAAGAGACTCCGGAGTATGTTGAAAAGTGTATGAGACACTTGTTTTATGTTGTGGTCTGGTCGGTTTAATAGGTTGACCGGGCGTGGTCAACGAGTCGGTACGTGTGTTAAGGGAGTGAAAGAAAAATTCGACTTCGGGCTTTGACAAATTCTAAGTGCACTAGAATAGATCATTGACAAGTTGAGAGCAGAGTCTGCGGGTCAGGATTTGCTTGCGAAAGTGGGGACCGAGAAAGATGGAATAACTGCCGAGGCTAGTGAAAAATCCCTAAGGTCCTGAAGCGATTGTGTTACCCTTCCTGTAGTAAACCGACAGATCTGTTTTATTATTATTTGGTTGCTCGCGATACATGCCGGAAGTTGTTACGAGAGGAGCGGAGTGAAGGAGGACAAGCCGCGAGGCTTTGTCAGCCGCAGTGTGTGTGAGTGTGACATCACTAGGAGCCGCGCTGGGATAGGTTGGTTGCAAAGAAGGGCCGCGCACGGATTGGACGCAGTCCGTGGGGCTCGATTGGAAGGGGAAAGGCAAGCGAAGAGTATTCCGGGAATTAAAGTCACTTATTGATTACAAACTTTGTGAAATAAAAGACGAGAAAATGAAATTTTTTAAAGCATTAAAGAGTGCGATGAAGGGGGAGTCTTACATTAAAGCGAGCGTAGGAGAGGAGACGCCACCCGAAGGTACACCAGCTTACATTGTAATGGAGGAAAGGGGGGTAGCTCCGTGCCTTTGGCTAAAGCAATGGCACAAGCTGACAGAGAGACATGGGAGCGTAGCGTTCCCGATCCATGGGACATTCAATATAAGGATCCTAGAGAATTTGAGAATCGCGATGTACGACATGAAGGTACCTCCAAGGCCAGCACAGTTTGAGGCTCTAGCGATTTGGGAACTAATGGCTAGACAGCAACAGCAAAAGAAGTTCGAGACCAGGATAAGAAAGGTAGAAAAGACACTAGCGGACGCTAGGTGGGATAATGCACAGAAGGTGTGGAGGTCAGATATATTGCAGGGGATAAAATTGTTTCCCGCAATTGCTAAGGAAGAAGAGGCGACAGGCAAGAAAGCTACCTGTAAGACAAACAGGAGGTGTTCCAAAGATAGAGAGGACGAGGAAAAGTTAAGGAGAGAAGACGAGTCAGAGGATGAGGAGTTCATCATGCAATTGCTGAACGACCGTCCACCACCTTATGCAGAGAGTGAACAAGGTCCAAGTACCAGTTCTGCCCCTCCGGCACCGGTACAGAATAATGAAACTCCGAGTTCAGAAACGCCATCGGGATCTAAGGACCCGAGTTTACTGTTCACCCCGCAGATACCGCAGGTTAGGAGAATATATCCAGATGTGCCTATATTGAAAACAGCAGAAAATTATCAGCCGCAGGTCCCAAGGTACTACAGCAGTGACAACAGTACGGGAATGATTCTAGATCCAACCGTAATGGGAGTACAGAATGGTCGCAACCCAACATTGGCACAAGCTGAATCAACCCAGTTTTTGATGCCTCAAAAGCAGATGCAGGGGGGAACCGCACATGCTCAGATGACGGGGAGTCAGACGGGCATGCCGGCAATGATGACCCATAGTGTGGGAATGAACATGCCTCAGAACCTGGGGAATGGACAGAACCCAGATGCGATATCCCTACCCATTACTGTAGGTCCACCGGTACCTTTGTACATTCAGCCTAACTCAGGTATGAGCGGTCAAGGATCAATGGTGCAGAGTGGGACGGAAAGGAGGTGCATAGAAAACACTCCAGAGACAACTCCGATAGCGGCTCTGCCAACTGGATCTGGGTCCTTGATGGAGTTTAGTCCCATATGTGCTCAGTCAACAGTGGTGAGGTCGAGTCCCCCACTGATGATACCGCTATCATCGAACACTGAAAAGTTGCCGCAACCATCAATGGCAGTCGATGTGAATGCTACACTGATGGGGTTGAATGCGCAACAGCTGACACAGTGGTTCAACAGTCTGAATTCCACACAAAGCTCAGCCAGTGGGAAGGGAGAAGACTATCTGAATAAGGTCAGGTTGAACATGGAAGCAGAAGAATTGGTGGAAGGGACTATGGGTTTGAATAGGTTAGAGTCCTACTCGGAAGAAGAGCTGAGGTATCTATGTCCTAGGATTACGAGAGAAGTGAACAAGGTACATAGAAGGTTGCAAGAAATAGCTGACAAAAACGGGGTTGAGATAGACAAGACAAAACACTTGAGCAGGAGCTATAGATTGGATTTCGGGACCACAGACTTTGAACACATGAGGTCAGCAGGCATGAAAACGCACCTTAGAGAATTGCTGCAGAGTGCCCAAGTGTGGAGGTGCTTAGACAAATGGGAAAGCAGATGGGCAAAGAAAAAGGAAAAGAGGAAAGACAGTGTCCCAGAGCACAACGAGAAAAGATCACAGAGTAGTGATGCAATAACCATGTTACCAATGAGGGAGACAGCAGGGGGAAAATTAATACATGTACCGTGGCACAGAAGCGACATTCAGTCTTTTACGGATGATTTTCCCAAACTGAGAGAGAAACCGATTGAATGGTATCAACAGACTGATAGGTTTGTGAAGCTTGCAAAATGTCTTTGGGAAGACCTGAACACCCTCTTTGAGATTGTGGTTCCGGCAGATTTGTGGGAAGACTGCAAAAGGGCTGTAGGTTGGCCGACAAGTGAACCAGAGAGAGACAGGAATACGGGTGCACCATCACCTATGGTAATGAGCTTGTACTATAAGGTGATTGAGCATTTGAAGACGAAGGTTGCCGCGAAAAATGTGGATTGGCAGAAGATTGATCGAACTGCCCAAGAGGCTAAAGAGTCGATTCATGGTTACTATGAGAGGTTGTTGAAGGCGTTCAAGAACTACAGTGGCACGGAAACAATAGAGGCGAAGGACATGCTTTATTTTGTGTTTAGATTTGTGGAAGGGCTGAGACCAGAGATAAGTCAGATGATAAAGACGCATTTGATTTGTTGGCAGTCGAAACCTATTGATGAGGTGTTGAATTATGCGAAATACTGTAGCGACGAAATTGAAGTGAAACAGAAAAGGTTGAAAGATAAAGTGATGGTGATGCAACTTAAAGCAGCTCAGACAGGTCTGCAAGGGTTGCAAGGGTTCCAACAGCAGATACCGCAGCCGCAGCCGCAGGGAAATATGGTGTTTCAGCCACAGGCGAGAGGCAGAGGCAGAGGAGGCTTTGGGAGTAATGGTCCGGATTTGAACACTGTTGCAATTCCGAATGGTGTGCAGGCAATGAAAAGGGTGATGCCGTGTCACATGTGCGGAATCGTCGGACATTGGAAACGCGAGTGCCCGATGGTGATGCAGGAAGGTGCAGGTGTTGGTCAGCAAAACAATGATGTCAATGCATTCCAGACAATGAGGGGACCGAAAATGAGAGGTCCAAACCCAAATTTTCAGACCATAAATCAGCTGCAGGGATTACAGCCCATGCAGCCGCAGCAGATGCAGATGCCCCGTATGCAGATGACGCAAATGCAGCCAATGCAACAGCAGTTTCCCATGGTACCTAATCAGCAAATGCAAATACCTTTGGCACCAGTGAGTCAGCAGCAAGTGATGGTTCCTCCACAGGTCTCGGGTCAGGTGATGAATACAAATGGCACCGTACAACAGTTCCCATTACACAGTGAGAATGGAACAAACAATGTATGGGAGAGTGAAAGTTCAGATGAGGAGGGAAATTGTGTGCTTGCAGCATCCTTGGAAGTTGATCAAAAGGGTCCATATGTGGAGGGAAGAGTTATGGGTCATCGTGTTTCATTCTTGGTTGACACAGGAGCCACACGTTCAACTGTTAGGAGCATTGAAGTACCAAATTTGCCACTCTCAGGGATAACAGTTCAAGTAGTGGGAGTAGCAAACAGGCACCTGACGAACCCAATCACAGATCCAGTACAAGTCAGAATTGGTAACTATCAAGGGTCACATAATTTTGTGGTATGTGACTCAAGCCCGATAGCACTGTTAGGGAGAGACCTATTGTGCAAATTGGGATGTTCGATTATGTGTTCGAACGATGGAATTAGAATTCAGACGAACAGTGATGGGGAAGAAGAGGACAGTGTAGAAGGGGATGAGATGGAAACTGTCGATGAAGAATATCCTCTGATTAACCTTTTTCCGATGATAACTGAAGAAGATATTCCAGCTGAATTACGGGAAACAGTCGGAAAGGAAGTGTGGGATATGACAGGAAAAGAGGTGGGATTGGTGAAAGGAGTGGAACCAGTGAAAGTGACCGTAAAACCCAATGTAACCTTTCCCCAGACCCCACAATACCACATGGCACAAGACACCCTCATGAAAGTCGCCCAACTCATTGACAAGTTTGTAAAACAGGGAGTACTCAAAGAAGTGTTAAGCAGTCCATGTAATTCACCAATCATGGGACTAATAAAGCCGAGTGGAAAGGTCCGAATCGTGCAGGACTTGAGGAAAATAAATGACATCATAATTAAATGCTGCCCTGTAGTACCGAATCCAGCTGTGATAATGTTTCAAGTCCCTTGCGAGGCCGAGTGGTTCTCAGTCATTGACTTGTCACAAGCATTCTTTTCGGTGCCTCTTCATGAGGACAGCCAATTTCTCTTTTGTTTCAAATTCTTAGACAGAGTTTACAGTTGGTGTCGAATTCCTCAAGGGTTTTCGGAGTCACCGTCAATTTTCAATCAGATTCTAAAGAAAGACTTGGAAGCGTTAGAATTGCCATTCGAGTCAACCCTAGTACAGTACATCGATGACTTACTGATTGCATCTAAGACAGAAAGTGGCTGCACAGCCGACACCATTGCTCTACTGAACCATTTGGGAAGGAACGGACACAAGGTGTCTCCTTCAAAGTTGCAGTTCTGTCAGAAGAAAGTAAAATACTTGGGTCATCAAATAGAGAAAGGGTCACGGAGAATAATGAAGGAAAGAATAACAAGTGTACTTCAAATGAGTCCACCAAAGACGAGGAGGGAGGTGAGGAAGTTTTTGGGGATGGTGAGCTACTGTCGCCAGTGGATTCCCAACTTTTCAACTCTAGCAAAGCCTTTACTGAAACTGATCCAGAAGGATGCCTTGGATGAAATTGAGCTGAAAGAAGATGAGATGGATGCTTTTATTGAATTGAAAGAATGCATGTGCAGGGCTCCAGCTTTAGGTATGCCTGATTACACAAAGCCTTTCACATTGTTTTGTCATGAACGTGATGCATGTTCTTTGTCTGTCTTGACCCAAGCCCATGGTGGCATAAACAGACCAGTAGCGTATTTTTCAGCTACTTTGGATCCGGTCGCAGCAGCACTGCCAGGGTGTTTGCGCGCCGTAGCAGCAGTTGGTATCAGCCTCACTCAGAGTGAAGGAATAGTGATGGGACACCCATTAACAGTCATGGTCCCTCACTCAGTTGAGATACTTTTGACCCGCTCCCGAACGCAACACATGACTGGAGCAAGACTCACAAGGTATGAAACAATAATTCTGGGCTCACCGAATGTGCAGCTGAAAAGGTGCACTACGTTGAATCCAGCAACCTTGCTTCCCAGTGAAAATGCTGAAATTGAGAACGCTGAAGACGTCGAGCACGACTGCCTTCAGGTGACTGAATTTTGCACAAAACCCCGACCTGATATTAGGGATACTAAGCTTGATGAAAATGACCATATTATTTTTGTTGATGGTTCATGTCTAAGAGATGGGTTGGGAATTTTGAAAGCAGGATATGCTGTATGTACTGTAACAGGTGTCTTGGAAGCATCCTGGCTTCAAGGAGTCTATTCCGCACAAGTAGCAGAGCTTGTAGCCCTTACAAGAGCATGCCAACTGTCTACATTGATGAAGGTTACCATTTACACTGACAGTCAGTACGGGTTTGGAATTGTGCACGACTTTGGGCAACTATGGTCACAGAGAGGTTTCCTGACCTCTTCAGGGTCCCCAGTGAAAAACGGGGAGAGAATAAGGGAATTGTTACACGCTATTCAGATGCCAGCCGAAATTGCAGTGGTAAAGTGTATTGCTCATACAAAAGGACAGGACTATGTTTCCCTGGGAAATGCATATGCGGATCAAGTCGCAAGATTTTGTGCCTTGAACTGTATATTGCTCAGGGATGAATGGAATTTGATAAGTGAACCAGAACTCGAACCAGCTGAAGCATTTGCCTTGAAGGTCGTGGATACAATGGATGAACTAAAAGCATTACAGAATAGCGTCAGGGAGGATGAAAGAGTTTCCTGGATTAAGTCACAATGTACAAGGAGACCAGATGAGTTATGGGTTTCAAATGAAGGAAAATTTGTTTTACCAAATAGTCTCTTATCGCAGCTAGCGCGGTTCTATCATGGGCAGGCTCACCTAGGGAGAGATGCCATGATAAGATTGTTCAAAACTGATTGGTTTAACCCCAGATTCCGTCAAGTTGCAGAAGCAGTTTGCCATCGTTGTGTCATTTGTCAGCAGATGAACCCAGGAAAGGGAACGGTTGTGAACGTGAGCCACATTGGCAGGGCGGGTGGCCCATTCAGCAGAATGCAGATGGACTTTATTGAGATGCCTGTGCATGGAGGTCTGAAGTATGTGTTGGTGATTGTGTGCATTTTTAGTCACTGGATTGAAGCATACCCCACACGTAGAAATGACAGCCTTACAGTTGCAAAACTATTATTGAGGGAGTTGATACCACGTTTCGGATTCCCGATCTCTTTAGAATCAGATAGAGGAAGTCACTTCAATAACGAGGTGATAAAATTACTTTGCGCAGCGCTGAACATTGAGCAAAAACTGCATTGTAGCTATCGCCCTGAAGCCTCAGGATTGGTGGAACAGATGAATGGTACACTGAAATCAAGAATGGCGAAAATATGTGCATCGACAAATTTGAAATGGCCTGACGCATTGCCTTTGGTGTTAATGTCAATGAGAAACACCCCTGACAGAAAGACTGGATTGTCCCCGCACGAAATTCTCATGGGCAGGGCCATGAGACTTCCTGCAGTTCCCGCAAACGCGCTTTTGAATATTACAGATGATATGGTGTTAGACTACTGCAAAGGTCTGGCTGACGTGGTTCGCTCTTTCTCTCACCAGGTGGAAGCAACCACCTTGTCACCGATCCAAGGTCCAGGACACACACTGAAAGCAGGTGACTGGGTCGTGATAAAGAAGCACGTGAGGAAGTCGTGTCTGGAACCCCGTTGGAAAGGCCCTTTCCAAGTGATCCTGACGACCACTACCGCTGTGAAGTGTGCGGGAGTTCCCAACTGGATTCACGCCAGTCATACAAAGAAGGTGTTGTGTCCCACAGATGAGGAAGTTGAAGCGCTGAAACTGCCAGTACCTGATAACAAAGTGCCGAGCGCTGAGACAGAGCAAAACAGAACTAGGAGCGAACAGGCAGAAATAGAAGAGAGAGAAATATTCTCTGAGGACGAAACAACCGATTCACTTGGGGAAGACCAAGGAGAAACCTCAGACAGCGACGAAGCAGCTGAAGGTAACAAAGAGCCTGAAGCAGCTGAAGGTAACAAAGAGCCTGAAGAAAGTAACGGTGACAAAGGGCTCGAAAGAGGTGAAGAAGCAGGAGAGCCTGATCAGAGGAGGGCTTTCCCAGAAGCAGACGGTACAGAAAAAGAAAAGAAAAACCTGATTGACTCCCCAGAAGGAGGGGACAAGGCAGAACAGAACAAAACTGTTCAAACTTCCTCAGAAGAGATCGCAGGTCCATCAAGTGGACACAGTGCAAAGAGAAGACCAAGTATATCACCAGTAAAACTAAGAACTAGAGAAACGTTGAACGACAGTGAAGGGCCAAGAGTGAAAGAGAAAAGAAAGGAAGTGTCTGTCGTGGTACCAACATCAAGTGAAGAAAAAGACTTGGCCAAAGAGGAAAGTACCAGTGAGGCAGAATCGAAGAGAGATGCAAAATTGAAAAGGAAAAGGATACCAAACAGGAGATATTCCGGTCCAGAATGGGCATATATAGTCAATGACGATTAGACCGACGAATTTGTATCTCTTAGCCTCGAGAACGAAGAAGAAGAGATACCAATAGAAAAAAAAAGTTTTATGGACACTATTGATTGAAAGGGTGATAAATGACATTGCTTGCTATAATCTAACGTGATACAACCAGCTGAGACATTGCTAAACCGGATGAGACATTTGCTAACTTGATAAGACTTTGATAACCTGATTGACTCTTAAACCCGATTTGAGACAACGTTGCTAACTGATAAAAGACTGAGTTATTGCCGAATTGAGACAAATGCTGCTAACCGATAAGTGACTGGGCTCCTGAAGAAAACTGTGTGAACATTGCGCTCGTTCAGCTTTGTAACTAATTGCTAAATCGTTTCTTTATAAGTGCTTCTAGCTCTCTGATTCTATACAGATCATGACTAAGTACGCTACATAAAACAGTAGAGTGAAATATTGTAAATATGCGTGTATAGGCTTGATAACTGCATGTGTACTAATAATAATGGCAATAGTGCTTGCAACGCGTGGTAAGGGTGAGAATGAGAAAATTGATGCTTCTACTTCTGCTCCTGTTACTGTCACTGAACTAACCGCATTGAAAAGACTAGAATTAGATGAGAGACACTTGCATGATAAGAAGGAACTTTCGTATAATGTTTTCTATCGCCTACTAACAGAATATGTTGAGACTATGGATGCGAAAGATTGTTATGTGTGTACACAGATACCGACATCGGTAACGGAAGGGGTGACCTATCACCACATGCCTCTTACATATGGGATTACATGTAGTTTAGTAACTTCTAGATTTTATGGTCAAACTAACATACAGTATTTTTATTCAAATTATGATGTTACCTTTGCATATGTTCCTATAATAACGCAACTAAGCCAGATTGCTAAAGATTGGGATGCTAAAATAATGAGGGAATTTTTCGAGCCAATGCAACCTTTTGAAACAGCTCACGCTCATAGGGAAAACCTTACCTGCTCACTCTCTGCAGTAGAAATAAGCCTTTTAGATCGCACAGATGATAGAAGGGCACAAATGAATGCGAAATTAGAAAAAGAGCTAAGTAAGAGGACTTCAGTAGATAATTATGCTTTTGCCGCAATAAAAACACAAGGAAAAATAGCTTTAGACGCTTGGCATGTAGGGAAATTTTGTATATATCGTGGTGAATCTTATTATGATAACATTTTCGTGGGAGCGAGTGAATGTAAACATACGTTTATCTTTAAGGCCAAATGGACATTCATGCTGAACGGACTTGACCCTGTCATACCTGGTGTATATTACATTTGTGGGCATAATGCCTATTATCGTCTTCCAAAGGGATGGTGGGGGAGATGTTATTTGGGTATAGTGTTCCCAAAGGTTTATCAACTGGATGACCTATCGGTGATTCCAAAGACGTCTGGATCTCATCGTATCCAGAAAAGAGAGACTGCAGCTGCTGTGGTAGGAGATATATTTGGAGCCATGATTCCTTCATTGGGAGTTGTGTTGAATTCCATCAAAATAAGAAAGTTGTCTACTATAGTGGATAACATGTTGACAAAGTTTTCAGGTGCTATAATCCTGATGGATGCTGAACTTGCAGCAGAAAGAGCTATGACTCTTCAAAACAGGCTTGCCCTAGACATTCTTTTAGCAAAGGATGGTGGCGTTTGCAAAATGCTTGGTGCGCGTCACTGTTGCACGTATATACCAGACAACAGTGTGAAGATTAAAACAATGCTTGCAAATCTAACAAAAGAGAGTGCAGACTTGAAGGAATTGAAAGAACCAGGAGTTTGGGAGAAGGTTGGAAAGGAAGTTGCTTCAGTGGGAAATTGGCTTGGTGGCATTTGGAATGGAATATTACTAAAAATAATACAGGGAATACTAATAGTACTAATTTGCATCTTTGGGATTTGGGGAATAAAGAGGGGAATACTAATGATCATGGCAAGAATTAAGAGAAGGAAGGAAGAGAAAATGATGAAAAGAATGGCAGAAGAATACAAGGCAAGAACAAGGGGAACTAAAAGGCAAAGAGAACTGACAGAATTTTAATGGAATAAAATTTGTGGGAATAGTTTTGTGTGATGACAAATAGTCATCAGAGGAGGGATTGATGACGCAGAAACGAAGGTTTTACATTTATTAGCGCATAAACGTAGTGCCGCAATAATCAAGTGTGACTTTAACCGAACTAATAAAGATTGTACGGGGACAAATGTGCCCTCAGAGTAGTTCGCCAACATATATAAGCGTGCTTTATATAACGTGATGTATTAGAATTGTACTAATCTGACATAAACCGTAAACGTGTGCCATGATTTGCTTGTTTGAAATGTTTTAACTTAGCATAACTTTAGTGGAGGCTTCGGCCTAGTTGCCTTGTCTCACGGTTTAGATGCTCGTGTTTTTCTAATGTGCTAATAAAACGTGTATTCCTGCTTGAAGCTGTACTTTTCCAGTGAGATCGGTTCACATGCTTATCTTTAAGGTTTCGTGCCAGCCTGGCATCTTCTTCTTTGCTCCAAGGTCAATCTGCAGGTGCAGACAATGGAAGCTCTGAAAGTGAGTTAATTGGTAAAATATGTTGCAACTTACGTTCCCGACTTCAAGGATAATGTAGGCCTAGGTAGAAGCTTGTAAATTGTTGTTTTTGATTGGACAATTTGAAGCCAACCTATGAACCCTCCAATGGAAGACCCTACTGGATTTGAACTGTTGATTATTTAAACCTGGTGCACAAGAAGAAAGCGGCCATTACCCACTGCACCCATTGAGGACATTATTGCCCATTGCAGCCATTATGGCCCATCTTGCCGACCTCGTCATTTTGCCATCTTCTACGATGCCAATTGATGTTCGACGCCATTTGAATGAGACTTTGATGCTTTCTCTAATCGAGAGAAACAGACTTTAAGTAATTCTCGCTCTAGAGACTTTAACTTTGATCTGCCCCTTTGCATAAAGTAGTAGTTTTGTCATTTTATCTTGCCGCTGTGAGGCAATTGCCCCGTCCACCCTGCCCCCTTTGCCCCGTCCCATGCTGATCGAAACCGGTACCTGTGAGACGAAGACTTCCTTGAATGCTGATTGAATTTGGTAAATATGAAAGGAAATGTACAATTGCATTGTGTTTCTTTTTAGGTAACCAACTGCTGAATTTTGATAAGAGCCCTAGTTAGGAGTTTTCCAAATCAATGTTGCTAAATTGTTTTTTGCATGAAGTCCCACATGCAGATGCTAATTTGAGGTTAGATGAGGATTCATTTGTTGCACGATGCAATTTGAGACCTTGTTATGCTGACTAATGTATGCAATTAGCCCATTACAGATTATAGTTTTAGTGGTTTGCGTTGCTATTATCGAATGCATTGTTATTCAAATGCTGCATAGATTGCATCTTTTCGCCGTTATGGACAGCTATTAATGTTCATTTACATATATCATTTGGTGTTGAGACACATTTATATCGTGCTAGCTTTGTTAATATAGGGAAATAAATTCATTAACTTTGAATGAACTGGTGTGGTTATTCATGGCCGAAAGGTCATGGTTCGCCGAAATGTTTTCTGGATTAATTGTGAAGTGTTATGTTGATCAGGGCATTGCTTATGTTCGTTATTGATTATTGATTAGATTAAATTGACTAATCTCGGGTGAAGAGAGCCCCACTTGGTCAAAAGATTCATCGACCCAAGAGCGTCCAAATACAGGTAATTTATTAGGAAGGAACGCTCTATCAGTAGAGGATTGGGGCTGGAATTGCCTCCTGGAAACCAGGAGCCCACCCCAGAACAAAGGAGGACACTTATACACTGGTGAAGACAGATAGAACACTTACCAGACACAAATAACCAAGAAGAAACAGAAACAGAAGGGAACAAACTAAGAGGCAGAGGCAAGAACTAGGAACAGGCTTGGGCTGAAGCAAAGGCTGGACTAGGACTTAAAAACAGGGTGCAAACTTCTGGCTGGGACAAACAGAGACAGGACTGGGAAACTGAGAGCAGGCTCTGGCTGGAACAGGCAAGGACAGGGCTGGAATACAGGGAGTAGGAAATGAGCAGTAAACAGGACAGGGAAACAGAGAGCAGGTTCAGGCTGAAACAAGGCAGGAGCGGGGCAGAGAAACAGGGAGCAGGCTCTGGAAGAAACAAACAGGTACAAGGCGAAAAGATAGGGAGCAGACTCTGGCTGGAACAATCAGGAGCAGGGCAGAGACACAGGAAACAGGATCAAGCTGGAACAGAACAGGAACAAAACTGGACCACTGTCAGACAAAGGGTCTGTAACACAAAGGAATCGAACTCCAATGCACGACGGGGATCTTGAGGAAATAGCTGCTTATAAGCAGTTCCAAGCTGGGCTGCACAGGAGAGGTCTCAGGTGTGTGTAGTTTGAGACACTTGCAAGTCCTGGAGGAGAGGATCCAGTGAAAAGGAGCTACTTGACTTCTCCCATAGAAAACAATGGGAAACAGAATCCGGGCTTTCCTGACTACAAGGCTGTGCATTATGGGATTTGCAGTCCCAGGAAGCAAATGTAGTACTACACAAGTGTACCATGGAGAAAATAGAAACAAACAGGAGTCAACAAGGGACTCTAGATAAGTGTTTAAGGTGATTCCCAGGCTTCCGACAGTCCCCTTACAGCGCCCCCTAGAGATGGGATGACAGAGTTATAACAGATGTGTTCTGACCAGTGTACAAAAAAAGAAAACATTGTTTAAAAGCAATAATATATTTTTGTTTCAAAAGAATCACATTGCCATAGTAATTCCTTGCACCATAGGGAGCTACTTTGTGTGCAGATGTGCTCTTTGTGAAAGAGCAGAATGTTGCAACTCGAGGGAGGTTAACCAATGGATGACGAGGGCTGGCAGTAAGCATATTACAGAGTACATAAAATTTGAAAAAAATCAAAGGGAATTAGCTAATGCCAGACTTAATTGTACCTAGATATCACAGTTCTGTTCAGTGGTGGTTTCTCCATGAGGGCGGGGGAGCGGCACCCCCCCAACCCACTGTAAGCCGCAGGTGAAAAACATAAAATGGCAATTAAATGATTTAATTGCTATTTTATCTTTTTCCCCAATGTGCCCGCTGCAGTGCCCCGAGGCAAAAGACATGGGGGCATGTCTTCTACTTTCAGTTGGCAGCATGCAGGGCAGGAGCAGTGGCTGGCGGGGTGCTCCACAGTGCGCATGTCACTTTGGCTCGCTGTTTTGTGCCAGCCAAAGTGACATGCACACGTTGAGGCCCTCCACTTAGCTGTCTTAAGACAAATAGGTGGAGACCAAGCACAGGCCTCGAGGGCCTGAAGGAGTGTCCAGCCAGCATGCTTCTCTCATACTGGTTTTTAGCATGCATAAGAGCAGCGTCTGGATTGGTCATGGGAGCTCCACAGCAGACTGAAGTTTGCAGACTACCAAGGAGGACGTACTGCAGTCGGTGAGTACCTTTTTAATTTGATTTAACATAGTAGTTTTACTCTGGTGTTTTGGAGGGAGGAGTTGTTTTATTGTGGGATTTTGAAAGGAGGGGGTGTTTTATCTTGGGCTTTTGAGAGAGGGGGTGTTTTATTAAAGGCTTTTGGAGGGAGGGGAGTTTTCTTTTCATTTTTGGGAAGTGGTAGGGCACTTCGTTAATGTTTCGCTCCACATTCAAGTATTCCTAGACCATGTGCATACAAACTCTCTGCCTCTGGCAACAGCTGCATACTAGTTTTTGGTTGCTAAGATTTCATTTCATTTAAGTGGACAAAGGGACAGCGAAAGGAGCACGAGAATGTTTTTTTTGCTGGACTGTGACTGTCTTAGGGGTGGAGGGCCACGCAAGCCTACAAAATGAAAGCATGTGTTTAAGTACTTATACTGAGAAACGATGTCAGTTATTCAGTAAAAAAAAGTATTCACACGAGGTCTGTGTTTGCGACAGCGTAAAAGGCGAGCATTTTTCGTTCCATATTTTTAAATTGCTGATGATTTTTAGTTTTATACTCAACACAGAAGGAAAAAAGCTAATAAAACACGAGAAAACCGTGCGCAACGTCTCCCTGTTCTTCTGTAATTATAAGAGAGCATGGCGTGGCTTTCAAATTGGTAGAGAAATGTTTCGTTCCTTTCACAGAGTCTCTGCTCCAGAATCGACCTTTCGCTGTCTGTCACACAGTGGTACATGTTTACATGTGCTCTGCCAGGGTAGCAGGTCTGCTTCTACTCTCTTGGTGATTGGGAATTTGAAACTGACATATTTACATCCTATTTTATTTTTAGACTCTATTAAAGCAGCTACATTTTTAAAACAGGCGTCTGTTATGCGTGTTAATTATATAAATTAGTTATTCACTTATGCCGGTAACCTAACCGTAAGAATAAAGTGTCAAACTCAGCGTTAAGGATTGACGGCGAATGAAACGTATATTACCATAGTTTATTTCTCATGCGTGATTAATTAAAATCAATACATGCTGTAGCAATTCATACAGATGTCGATACAATTTATAAACGATTACAGATTATATGAATGGTGTGGCGGAGGCTGGAGAAGGGTATGTGCAGTGCTTAGTTTGTAAATAAAAAATATATGTTGATGGCGGAAGTTTTTCTCAGATGCCACCACCCACTTCCACCATTTTCGCAGCACGCGTTCACCTCTGCCTAAGCCCACTTCCCCCTCGCGTAGCTCACTTCCACTGTTGTATGTAAAGCCGTAGGTTTCCTGACGAGTGTTGACACAAAAGATAATGGGTGCAGTTAGGATTACCAAGGAAGGCGATCAACTATCTACACCAACATGTAAAGCTGCACCACAAATTTCTAGTCTATCAGGTCATTTCTTCAGTTCCAGGGCCAGATGAAGACTGCAGCATTATTAGTGACCACTGCTGTATTTTCTCCATGCTGGATGGTGTTGCTTGCAATGTATAACCAAGGCTCCTTCTATTTCATTGCTCTCTAGTAGTAGCCGAGGTTGAGGGAGCTGCATTATAACAATAAATGTCACAAATAATAAACATTAATTTTCCGGACCTGAGTAATTAACTGTTCTGTTTACCTATCTGCAAATAAATACTACTGTCTGGAAACTGAAGTTATGAAGTGTTATTTACTGTGTCCTACTGAATCGAAGTTTTTAAAAGCTTGCATTGCCTACAGAGATCCTTGACTGTCCACTCTTCCTTCCCAGAGAGAATCAAAAGCTCAAACGGCGTAACTTGCATGTGTAGTCGGAATGCAAAAGTATTGTGGCCCACGAGCACTAGTGGTAACAGAAAGTACCCACACAATTTACGGTCCAGTGATCACTGATGACCCCAGGACACCCATTAAAAAGCTTCTCAGAGACCAGCACATTACAATGCCACCAACAGGGAGGTTTTAAGGGGAAAGGCAACATATGTTATTCTACAGCATATGAGCCTGAGCTGATCCTCCTTACTTGTTTCTCTCGAGTGGCTAAAGATACACTCAGACCGAGCTGGTGTGTATGCTTTGTTGAAATGAGCACCCTGGTACTTGATAACGAGGCGTATACAGCCAAAATCGGTTACAGCCATGGGGAGCCCAGTGTAAACCCCAATTGCCAGTTCAGATGCAAGACTGCTCGATTGAAAACGTTTACAGCAAACCAGATTGATGAAATAAAAACCCCTTTAGGACTTCTCTATATTCTTCCTTTCCAAAAGCTGTCTCCTGCAGCCACAGTGGCAGCAACCAGCATGTCCCAGCCGCCATCATTTTTGAAGGAAGCGACAGCACAGAGGCAAAAAGCTGCAGCGAGGAGCGTGGAGGCAGACAATCGCAGCACTAGGCCGCGAAGCGGGGTATTTTGCAGGTGGTGGAGCATGAGCGCATCCTGCGTGAGATTGAGAGCACGGAGGCGGCCTGCATAGAACCCACGCTGAGGGTCAGCAACTCTAGACTCACGGACTGCGATGAGTACAGAAGGAAGGTGGTGCAGGCAGAGTTCTGGGTGTGGATCCACGCCTGCAGAACTGATGATGCAGAAAAAGAAGGACTAACAAATATTCATCTATCATGTAACCAAAATCATATAAGGTAGTGTGATTTTAGCAAAGAAAAATTATGTACGGGGGAAATTGTGCCCACGAGGTAGTTCGCCATTATTATAAACGGGCTTAAATAATCATGAAGAATTGACAAATGTAGTAATCCGTCATAATTGCAAATGTATTCTATGATTTTTTTGTTGAAACTATTTTATTCTTAGCTTAAATTTAGCAGAGGCTTTGGCCTAGTTGCCCCGTCTCAAATTCTAACTTCATGGTTTTCACTTGTACTAACAAAGACATTATTTTACTTTAAGGCTGTATTTTTACAGTAGAGATGACTAATACACTTATCCCAAGGTTTCTAGGCTGGTTTCATCCCTTTTAAGCAAGGTCAGTTTCTGCAGGTGCGGACAATAAAAGTACTGATACCGAAATAATTGGCAAACTTTGTTGCAACTTGTGTTCCAAGGCTCCAAGGACACCTTATGCATAAATGAGTACTAGGAGAAAGACACTATTCATTGGTCAAGTTGAAGCCACCCTATGAACCCTCCAATGGAAGACCCTGAAGAATTTGGAATGTTTCTTACTTAAACCCACCGGACAAAGAGAAGCCAGCCATTTTCCTTGATGTCATTTTTGAAGCCAAATGCCAGACGCCATCTTAGACGACATCTTGATGCCCTTTTCTCTATTCCAGAGAAAGAGACTTTAAAGAATTCTCACCCTAGAGACTTTAACTTTAATTTTGCCCCGTGTTGCCCATGCAGTAACTTTTGCCCCATTCTCCCTGCTGCTGCAAGGAAACTTGCCCTTAACTTTGCCCCTTGAAATCTGCCCCATGCTGATCGAACCGTTACCTGAAGGACGAAGACTTTTCCTTGTATGCTGATTGTATTTGGTAAATATGAAAGGATAATTGTATTATGCATTGTGTTTTCCTTCCTAGGTACCAACTTCTTATTTTGATAGGGCCCAAGCTAGAAGTTTTCTAAAATTGTGTTGACTAAATTCGTTTTGCATGAAGCCCCACATGCCAATGCTAATTAGAGGTTAGTTGAGATATTCACTTGAGGCACCATGCTAAATTGAAATCTTGTTATGCTGACCGATGTATGAAATTAGTCAAATTCAGTTGCTTATATTAGTGATTTGCATTGCTATAACCGAGTGCATTATAATCCAGATATTGCGTAGATTGCATTTCTTCCGTCGCCATGGACAGCTAGTAATGTTCGTATAAATATATCATTTGATTTTGAGACTTACATATATTGTGCTAGCTTTGTTAATATAGGGAAATAAACTCATTAACTTTTAATAAACTGGTGTGGTTATTCATGACTGAAAGGTCATGGTGCGTCAAAATACTGATTGTTATTGATTTTTAATGTGTCGCTTGATCTATTGATTAAGTATTGGGTATTGATTTCAATGGTTATTGATTATTGATTTGAGTGATCCGACTATTCTTGGATGAGGAGAGCCCAACTCGGCTAAAAGGTTCACCGACCTCCAGCGTGTCCAAGTACAAGTAATTTATAAAGACTGGACGCGCTATCAGAACTGACCGAAGAGGCCAAGAATGGGAAGCCCCTAGGAGTTGAGAGAGCGAGTCCGGTGGTGTGACCCAGAGTGGAGAGAAGCTTCAGAAAGGCAAACCGCCTTACAACTCTCCTCCCTGATGGTCCAGAAGCTAAGAAGGACACCACATGCCCTGACGCCATGACCCAGGAGGGTTGTGACCTAAGCCAAGTACAGAGGTGGGAAAGTGGCATGAAAAGCTGGTAGGTGGGGCTATGGGCCAGGAATGAAGGAGTGTGGCGAGTCCCAGCACGGTTTCTGAAACACGTTATGCACGTTCCTCCCCCACAACACCTACCTACAACTAAAACCTAGAAAACAATAACCTGAATTTAAAGGAAGTTGGAGAAAAAGAGAAAGGGAAATGGGAACTTGCTATTTCTTGTTGTGTGTTGTGTATTATCACAGTGAACAATAAACCAGTTTCACTTTAGGTACTTGTTCCCTTTATAGGAGCCGGTTTCAGCTAGCAGCAGTGAGCTGCTTTACTGCTGTTTGTGTGGTGGCTGACCCCTGGGGTGAGACTTCATCCCCTAGGGTCCACCTTATTCAGCGCACAGGAGGGTATAGCTCAGTGAAAACGCATAATAACGCTTTTTAAAGCATCAAGGCCTCTGCTCCCAGGACTGAGGTCGGGTGGGGTCACCCCGCCTGGTCTGGGGGTTTGGTGGAGTCACGGATCTTATTAGCCACCTCTGCTTTGTTCTGATGAAGGAGTTGAGACTATGGAGAAAAGAAAGGCAGAGGCTACTGTTCCGACAGGAAGGGTTATCACAACCCTTAATTCCTTTCTGACGCGAGCTGCAGACTTTCAGTCTAAGGAAATTGAATTAACTTAGTGGTGATTATCATTGGAGCTAGGCCAGGATGTTCCCATATCCTTAGTGTCACCAGTAGCCGTGGCCCAGGAGGGCAATTACCGTTCTTGTGGAACGCCAATGCTCAACCCGGCTTTATTGACAATGGGTGACCATTCTGTACAATTGGATTTGCCTGACCCCCAACGAACTTAATGAACCTCCAGTAAAAAGGAAAAAGGCAGGGACTGCAAGGAAAAAATTCCTTGTGTAACAGTTTCTAAGGGTGCAAGGGGGGATGTCAGCTTTCGGGGCAGGCTCCCAGTTTGATTGGGATGTCCTGTGTGCTGGGGTAGAGTTAATGTTGAAACTCTCTCTTAAGCCTTTGCAAGACCGGCTGTATGGTATTGAAATTAAATTGTCATCTATAGTGGGCAAACTATATGGTAATTATGTTGGCAGTGGCCACACTCAACTGAGTGGTGGGCGGTCAACACCCTTCTGGGTGCTTGTAGCCCCACTACTTGTACTTCACCCATGGTCCCCATTAGTAGCCAGGTTTGGGAGTGGCCTGTGGTCGGGTGGGAGGGTGGTGGACCCCCCCCCTGCAGATGGGGGGCCAGGGACCTAATATACCTGAGTGCAACGCAGTACATACCCATTCCCAGGATGCGGCTACTGTCCCTACTGGCAGTGGCATTGAGGAAGAAGGTGGTCAGGGAAGGGGGTCACAATGTCCCTCGAGTAAGTTCAAGGGGTCTGCTGATGTTTTACTTCAGAGGAAAAGTAAAGATCATATGTGCCTCTAGTTACCTCCAGCTTCAACCCCGTATGTAATGGTACTGGTAAATGTCTCCTGCGTAAGGCCGGACCTGTCTGAGTCCACTCAGCAGCTGATTGTTAAGTCAGCACATTTGCTGTCTACGAACTCCTCACAGATGCATGACAGATTACCTGGTATTTTATTGGCTAGATGGGTGGACTGGGTGGGTGTGGCCGCCAAGGTGTTTTCAGAGGACTGTGTTGTTGTTAATTTTGATGCTGCTGGGTTGGTCTGCAATTTATTGCAGCTACTCCCATTCTCTTGTAATCAGTGGACCAGAATTTGCGCCCTCCCCTTAGGTTTCTTTTATAGACCTTGTGACCCTGCTGCATAAAACAAGGAGGGGGGGCAGAGAGTTTCAGGGTTCTGTGAGCCAGTCGAGGTCAGTTGGTTTCCCCCTGGTGTTCCCCTCACACACAGATATGAGATTTTGGAGTGGTTGGAGGGTTGTGATTGACTCTCTGTGAGGCCGATTATCGTGCCCTCTTCCCCCATCAGGCCCTTGGTCCTAGTGAGGCAGAGGCCTAGTGTAGCAGTCCACACCTATTCAACAATGGTGAAGATCTTATTGTGGAATATTGCCGTGTTGGGGGATAAGATGGACAATCCTGGATGGGTGGATTTGGTGGCAGATTTTCACATCATTTGTCTCCAAAAAACATGGGCAACTGATTCGCATGAATTGGATTGGCATCAGTCGTTTTGCACCCCATCCTGCCCTGCCTATTCAGGCAGGACAAAGGGAGGGTTGGTAACATTTGTAAGCAATGGTTTTATTGGGAGAATCACTAAACAGTGCATTGGTTCCTCCTGCCTTCAATTTATCCTATTCACTCTTAATTTAGGCTGGGATCTTTTGATAATTATTGTAACAATGTTTTTGATGCTTCTGACCATCTTGTCATCGACGAATTGGAGAATAGTATCCGAGGCAGGTTTACAGTGAGGTAAATTAAAGCGGAAATGCTCTGCCATTTTTTTTTCAACAGGTATGAATTAGAGTAATTCTGTTTGGCTGAGAAAACTTAGCTAATGCATAATATTTATAGAAGAAAAGTGCATGAGCCCAAATATTTTCTAAGAAGCTTGTTACTTCTGGAACTCTAGGTTGCCGAATATCTCAGCTGCTTAGTTTTGCCTGTCAGAACTTAAAAAAACAGATGCAAGGTTCATTAATGTACCAGACAGAAATGTTTACAGCTACTCTTCTAACTTTGAAAAAGAATGAGTAAAAGAATGACGTGATTCGAAAGTCAGCAGTGTGATGCCAAGGTCACAAAAAACATTCCCCCGGGGTCAGCAAAAAGTATAGACTTCTCATCCTGCCTCAAAGTCTGGGCATCCAAAAAACCCTGTGGATAGTCCATGCTGTTTTCTCACCCTCCTGAGGCATAAAGTGTTGAATGAGGAAGGGTTAAAAACATAAAAGCATAGACTGACCAGAGTTGATCAGGACAGACGAATTGTCCAGACCAGTATCTGAGCCTGCACAAAGGTTGAGAGAATGAAAACCATTTGGTCAGGGTTTGCCACCAACCTACCCTTACACATGTACTGGCGAGTGCAATGTCTGTGGACAATTTTATTATATATCACCAATGATGTCATCGAACCTGTAATTTGTGATGTCAGCTGTGACATCATGCAGGAGGTCATAAGCAGCTTATTGAGAGAGGTATAGAGGAAGCTATGGAATTTCCGTGGTCTTTAGGTTTGTATCTTAACCATGACATCCTTTCAATTGACGATTGAGGGTAAAGATATATATGTATGGAAACAGGATCGCTTTATGAATAGAGGGTCATATGACAGTGAACAACCAGAAAATGTTGCCATTCTGAAGACAGAGTGTAAAAAAAGGAACTGTGCTTGGAATGTTTAATAGCAAATATTCGAAAATAAACACCAACATCACGTTTTGTTATCTTCAGAGGCTTAAGAATTCATTATGAAATCAGAAAATAAAGTGTGCATTATAACTGAAAATATAAAAGGGTATGCCATGACCAGTCGCTTTGGAATCTATAAGGTATAACAATGTTGTTCTTGCTGTCAGTAAAGTCAATGTAGCGCAGCCCCCAGTGTAGGAGACATGAAATGAATTCTGAAACAGGGTTGTGGCTGTATTGAGGTACACATCTAATTGTATGTATGTATACGTATTTCTATAGTGCAAACCTAGCTACAAACAGCTGGGCGTTGCACATGGTCAAAGGCAAGCATAAAGTTAATGAGTAAGAGGAGAGGAAGTTGGGCTGTGGGCAGTTAATGCATCATGGCCTTTCAAGTGTTTGCCATGCTTGATCCAGTTGGAAGCACTAAACTGCACCCTCTGAAGTTACCATTGTTAACCACTCCCTCCCTATTTATTAAATAATTATATTTTGAGGTACCCATGCCGAGGGCTGTATACTCAGAATAACTATTGAAAGCAGATCCTGAACCTGTCCTTACTAATAGGAAAATATGCCATAGCCAGGAGAGGTGCCCTTCATATGACTTTTATGGACCTCTCCTGTGCTTTTGACCTGGTAGATAGGGCAAAATTATGTGATTGAGTGGCAAACGCAGGAGTTGATCCCCCTAGACAGTTGTTTACAGTGAGATACATCCACAAAGGTACACTACACGCAATGCGGTGATTGCCAGCACCATATCAAGGTCTCTAGAGGAGGTAGGCAGGGCTGTATTTTGGCACCATTTCTACTTTTGTTTTATATAAACTCATTAGATGCATTCCTAGGATCTTATAGTAAGGATCTTCCTGAAGTTGATTCTCACCTGGTCCCCATACTTTTATATGCGGATGATGCTGTCCCTATACCCCAAACTGGAAATGGACTGCAGAATATTTTAAATGGTTTTAGCATTTTAAGAATAATTTGAACCTTAAAGTTAGCCACCAAAAATCTTTCATCCTGACTTGCTGCCCCCAAAACACCCGAACTAAAAACTATCATATTGGGGGGACCCCCATTGTTAAAATCTCTAATTTTAACTATCTGGCCATTCTGTTCGAAGCAAATATGTAGTGTGAGCAGCTGCTTAGGCAGAGAACACAGAATAGGGGGGCTTCTTGTGAGTCAGTGCATATGTTTGCGAAAAAGCTAGGGCATAAACCACTCAGACAGATGACCCAGTTGTATAAAAGCAAGTGCCTTACAGTTGGCACTTATGAAGCAGTAGTCTGGGGAAATGCCCCCATTGGGGGCCTACATGCAGTGGAGAATAAATGTATTTGTACGATTTTAGCTATTGCCAAATGTATTTCAAGTTATATTTCACATCTTTAACTGGGCATGGGCAAGGCCAAAATGGTAAAGTTGTTAAATAAGGCCACAGCACTCAGATATATGTCAATTACTACTACCCCAGGGACGAATCATGCTTGTTATAGGTTGGGAACCCTGTACACAGACTTTATCTTACCAGGCTGCTGCTAAGTATGAATATAATGGTGTACACTGTTCCAAAACTAGCCAACCAGAGGACCAGGAGTGGCTTAGAGCGTAGAACCCTCATGTATCTCAGTGGATGACTGGCTTCATCATTGGGAACGCTCTTCACCAGGCTGGTGCTGCAATGCCTGGTGGGCTCCCCAAAGGGAGCTCTTGACCATATTGCTGTCTAAGTAGCAAGTGAATCCAGGTGAGGCAGATGTTAACCTTATTTAAAGGATCCAACGTAAACCGGAGAGAGTGATATAGGAGTAAAATTGGTTATCCACCTCAAAACAACATCATAGATTTAATCAGTATAAGTAAGGTGAAGACCAAGATTAAAAACTGAATGAAAGTAAAATGATGAGTGACAATGCTCAATTACTTTCAACAAAAACTACTAGAAAACTCCAACAATCTAGGGATTCTAGTACAAGGTCGGCATGTTTCACATCCAATGGTCCATACGGATCCTGCGACGCTTCATCAGGACCAAAAGTGAGTTAATTTAGGAACATCTTCTCCAAAACCTTATATCTATGGGATCATTAAACTGAAAAGTAAAGAGAAACCGTTACTTATGTTAAGTTGACTGGTTATTATGAAAGGTCACCCTGGAATAGAAATACAAAATCACGCGTGTCAAAAAGTGACATAAAAGCAGTGGTAGAAGTGCACTCGTGAAAGAAGTGTATGGTGAAGTATCATACATAAATGTTAAAAGCTTACCACCCCCAGAGTCAGGAACGGCTCCTTGGAAAACGCATGTCAGGGACAGAAGTTGGCACTGCATGCAGTTATGGTTATAAAAAAGGTCAAGATTGGATAACAAACCAACATTTAGTCAAATACATCATAAAGAAAGCATAGATCAAAATACAGTGATCCTGAACACCAAATATAGAAGCAAAACATCATATTGATGGTCTCAACTAAGTAACACCGGGAATTAGGAATAACAGAACTATGTTATGTCAAAAAAGGTTCCTTAAGGTCCTACATGAAGTCAAGATGCCATATTAATTAGAACCCCCACACATACGGTCGGGTGAAAAATTATTACATTGTTATAACAATCCCTCTACCAAATGGTATGAAGACAGCCAATTTCGAGCAAAAATAGAAAGACCAGACCGAGTGTCATAGGCCATGGAGTGATTTACAGATTATGCCAGGAGTCCTCGCCGGGAACCTACCCTCCGAACAGCGCACCCGTAATGGTGAGCACAGGCGCTGTCGGAGGTCTAAATAACGCGCTGAAACCCGGAAGCGTTTCTTCCGGCTCGCACGTTCCAGTGAGAGAGAAATAGATGACGGACTTTAGGTGTATTGAAGCAGACAATGGCAACAAAGAGAGGACTAAACTCCCCTATTACAACGGGACCCAATTGGCAGGTTATCCCGTCTTTCTTCTTAAGTAGTGGTGCAAGATGTAAACTCGAATAAAGAACATCCCACTGAGGTTCAAAAAATTAGCAATTTGTCCCATGTCTAACTAAAGGAGAGGAGTATGGTGCCAGCTAAGAAAATCGTCAAAGCAATCCATAAAGGTTATTTTTAACCAATCGGTGGGCAGATACTGTTACCATGAAAATGGGATACGTAAAACATATATATAATTCCTAGAGAACGGGAGCAAACATACGCGCATAATACAGGGAACTCATATAGCCCTTATTAAAGCATGTAAAAAGTGGAAACAAATGATTATAAAGAAAGAGAAGACCAAGGTGTCTCATCATTTAATCCTTGTGTACTGGTCCCTAGTTTGAAAACCCATTGTTGCTCCGTCTGAAAAAGGAAGCTAGGGTCATTCGGGCACATTTTAGGTGCTTCTAGAATGACCCACCTAAGATCATCTGCAGTATGAGGAGTGTCAAAAAAAAGTGGGCACATAGTTTTGTGGTAACCTGCTTGCATCTAATGTTGCTTCTGTGTTCATTTATGTGGGTTTTTTACAGAACGTGTAGTCATCCCAACATAACGTAACCCACACGGGCACGTTATCATGTAGATACAATGTTAGGTATTGCAGTTGGTGTGCTTTTTTAATCGCCTCATCCCAATAGGGTCTAAATAGAGTATCGTAGAGTGTTGTGATAATGAGCAAGCATTACAGTTACCTCATAGATGGTGCCCCCAACTGGCGGAAGATCCCATAATGTCCTTTTAGTTGTAGTGACCTGTGGTAATCGTTGGCGGGTATGGACAACAATATCCTTGATGTTGGCAGCACGTTTAAATGCAAACAGAGGTCTTGGAACCACTACGCCTCCACTCAATAATATCGACCATCTTTTGTTATTAAATTTTTTGATGGTGTTAGACACTGGGGTATATGTGGAGACACATGTCAGACGGGTCTGCTGACCCTTGTCAATAGTGGCCAATAAGCTGTTCCTGTTGTTATTTTTTGCTCGCTTGCGGGCCAGGTTTACAATTTTGGTGGGATAATGTCATTCGTGAAGCTTATATTCGAGTGTATCTGCCTGTAAGTCAAAGTCTCGTAAAGAGCTACAATTGCGTCGTAACCGAAGGAATTGGCCAACGGGCAAATTATCTCTCAAGGCCTTGGGATGATGACTTTCAAATAGTAGAAGACTATGACGGTCTGTAGGTTTGTGGTAAGTACTTGTCAACAATTTTCCGTTGTTGATGGTAATCATCAAGTCTAAGAAGGGTAGATTTGTAGAGGAAACAGTAGCAGTGAATCTCAAAAAAGGGTCAAGGGTATTGATCCAAGTCGTAAAGTCATCTGCTGTTGTCAATGGTCCATTCCATATAATTAAAATGTCGTCGATATAACGTCTCCATAGTTTAATGTTGGTCTGGAAGGGATTGGTAGGGGGTAAAATGTAATGCTTTTCAAAGTCATACATATATAGGCATGCTAAACTTGGTGCGAATGTACTTCCCATCGATGTGCCTCTGATCTGATGGAAGAACTGATCCTCTAATTGGAAAACGTTTTCTGTCACGGCAAGGGATGCACATTGCATATTAAAAGAAATAGGAGTGGACAGAGGAGTAGAAGCCTCCTGGAGTGCCAATTCCACTACCTGCAAGGTAGCCGCTTGCGGGATATTAGTGTACAGGGTTTCTACATCTAAGGTGATGATTCCATGTGTATTGCCCAAAGTGTTGATAGATTCAATCAAATTCAGGATATCTTTAGTATCCTGAAGGTAGGTGGAAGAACCTTTCACTAGGGGTTGCAGGAAGTGATCACAAAAAATGGATAACGGTTTGAGGACTGAGCCTATTCCTGACAAAATAGGGCGTCCAGGCGGCGGTGTAATTCCCTTATGGATCTTGGGAAGGCAATCGAAATATGGAACACGAGGATGGACTGTGTCTAAAAAGTCAGCTTCCTTTGGTGAGATCCACAAATTATTTTTAGCTTCCTCGATCAAACATCTGATCTGAATTTGAAGTCTCTCTGTGGGGTCACTAGAGATCCTCTTGTAATAAGTAGAATTGCTCAAGAGGCGCAAGCACTCCCGTCTGTAATCTGCTGTATCCATAACCACAATAGCCCCACCTTTATCGGCTTGTTTGATGACTATCGTATCATACGATGCCAGAGTCTGTAGAGCCCTCTTTTCTCTTGTTGGAATGTTGAGATATGGGTGTTTGGGGCGTACTTGGTTTATGTCTGATAGTACTGCTTTCTCAAAGGTTAATACTTCATTGGGCATCAACACTGCTGGTGGAGTGAAGCTCGAAGGTCTTTTTAGGCCTGAGTCTACTGTATGTGGTTCAGTAGGTTTATCTTTGAAGAAGAAATAGAGACAGACTTTCCGGAAGAACTGGGCAAGTTCAACATGTAGTCGAAACAGGTCCTCCTCTGGAGTAGGTACAAAACCAAGTCCTCTGTTGAGGGCAACAGACTCATCCCTAGTCAGTTGGCTGGTTGATAGATTAACTACTAGGTTCTCTGCAGGGGTTTCTTTGTTTGGCTCCTCGTTATCATTTGTTGTTCCTCTCCGGACCACTGAACATGCCTCCCTCTTCCTCTCCTTCTGCTGCTCAGCATGGCCCATTTCCTAGTCGCATTCCCTGAGACAGGTACTTGGGGGCATACCTATACTTTGTTTGCACTGAAATAGCGTCATTTGTTTTTTACACTATTTCAGCGCAAACTTAACTTCATATTCATATTTTGACTCTAAACCCATCTAGTGTCAAAATATTGGAGTTAAAATCATTTTTTTGCCTGGGGAAAACTACCTTGCGTCAATGAGATGCAAGGTAGGCATTCCCAGGACAAAAATGACTCTAAGGGCCTTGCGCCTTATTTACCCTCCCATGCAAAAATTGTGCACAGGAGGGAGGTGGGCCTAAATAATGGCGCTAAGCTTGCTTAGCGCCATTATTTAACACCTGGGTCAGGACAGGTGTTAGGGGACCTGTGGGCTCATTTCCATGGTGGAACACCATGGAATGAGTCCACAGGTGCCCTCCCCAGGCCCCAGGGACACCCCACCCACACCAGAGGGACAACGAAGGATGGGGGACCCCATCCCAGGTAAGTACAGGTAAGTAAAGGTAAGTATTTACCTTTTTTTTTTAAATGCCATAGGGGGCCCAGATATGGGCCCCCATACATGCCACAGGGTGCAATGGCCATGCCCAGGGGACCCTTGTCCCCTGTGCTGACCATTGGGGTGGTGGGCATGACTCCTGCCTTTTGTAAGGCAGGAGTCATGTGGCATGGTAGGTTTAGCACCATAAAATGACGCTGATCTGGTTAGAGTCATCTTTTTTTACTCTAACCAGCCTAGCATCATTTTTCGGTGCTAAACACCCATCTCCCATAATGCCACCCCCACCCGGCTAACGTTAATGTTTTTGACGTTAGCCCACTCTTTGCGCCAGATTGCACCATTCCATAAATATGGCGCCTGGCTGGCATCCTGGAGTGGCTCAAGCCGGCGCTATACTTTTTGACGCAAACCTGCGTTAGCGCAGGTTTGCGCCAAAACGTATAAATTAGAGCCTAGGTTTCCTTATCTCCTGTTTTGCCCTCGTGATGAAATTTCCCCAAAATCAATGGCTCACTTTATGCTTTTTTTCACTTTGTACCGCACTTTAAGGCATCACTTCTAACGCCCACTGCTTTCCCATATGCACTTTTTATTTTATCAGAATGGGATGCCCTTTTTGCAAAGCTTAGGCTCCCCTACAATCTGCTTTGCCGTGCTTAATTTAATTATTGCTACAATAAAACTAAGAAGGAGATCTTTTTAGAAGTGTTTGTGCTAACTATGAAAATGTATTATTCTTAGCTTTTTAACCACTTAAAATGATTTATTATGTCTGTTTGATTGTTTTAAATGTATTCATTTTGTGCTTTTATGGTCATTTCTTAGACCGAATAAACATTCTTATCTGACTGACTGAACTATTGACTTCTTACTGTTTACAAAAGGTAGTTCGTTCTTTCTCAAAATGAACAAAACTGTTCTCCTATTTTGATCTTCCAAGTTAACATTTTTCTTTTAAAAATTACATATTTTATGTAAGCTGATAAACAAAAGCTGTACTGTGCCAAGCTGTTTTGTGAATTCCAGGAAAACAATCTACTCAATACTGCACGTAGCCCGTGCTGTAATTGGCAAAACAGGTCATGCTACAAAAGAACAATTATTCAGAAATAAGTTGCAAAACTGATGTTAGCAGTGAATTCCGACAAAGGGAAGGGAAACTGAGATAGCTTCCTCTGTTGACTGAATAGTGGGATAACGATTACAATGAACTAACCAAAGATGTACGTCTGCAAAGATTTGGCACCAGTTGTATAAAATAATATTAGCAAGTATGGAGAATCCATGCATATGCACTAACTCGTCCTATTTTTTTCTGCATGTATGCTTGCTTGCACAAAGACAGAATGCATGCTTCCACATATTACATGAAGGAGGTTCTTTTTCTATTCTTTGGTGCATTGCTAGGGATGAGCAGGAATTAGTCTTAGAATTATGACGCATTGCTGATTTTTCTTGCCCAGAATAGTCTTAAATATAACACGTTAGTAATATGTTGTGCATTGCAACCGGAGCATTAATATAAGGTATTTTATATTATTCAGCCAGTGGATGTTTCAACGGAGTCGCCTCTCCGTTATGGCTGAGGAGCATCGCCCCACTTCTGAAAGGCAGCAGAAATATTAAAATGATAATAAAACTACTTTATCATCATTTTATGTTTCACTTATCCAGTCTGCTAGTCTACGACGAGACAGGGCCTTCCTCTGCATCAGCAGCAGGGTGAGGATTGGAAGGTGCACTCTAAGTGCCATGTTGGTTCAAACTGACATGCGTATTTAGAACTCTCCACTCGAGCTGTGTTGTACAGCTGGGTGGAGAACCTTCACAGGCACCCAGTCCCCAACTGTGCGGCATTTCAGGCTGCACAAATAAATTCCAGTGCTTCCCTCATGCTGGGTAACAGCATGAGAGAAGTGTCTGGTTTGGGTGGGGAGGGGAGCAAGCAGAAAAGCACTGAGGCAGGGGGAGCAGTGGAACACCGAGGAAGCACCGGGCAGTGTCAAGTAAGTGCTTTCCTTTTTTTTATTTCCCCTCCCTCGCTTTATTGGAAGCAACCGCCACTGTGTTTCAAGTCTATTTCAGTGACTGCTTCATCCTTCATCACCATTTCTGTTTTCCTGTGTGGGTAATTGGGATGTTGGTTGAGGGGTGTGTGACCCCTTTTCAACCAACAGTCTCTCGGTGAACCACTAAAGTCACCAAATTAACCTGTGCTTGACCCTCATGTAGCTGGAAGGAAAAGCAGTCAGACTTAACTTATAGGTAATTTGTAAAGCATTTATGTAACACACAAACAGTAACAAAGTAAAGCACATTAGAAGAAAACTCCTACTTTAGAAAAATAGAGTACATTTTAATAAAGAATTTGACACAAGAATGTAGAAAATCCAATCAGTAGAACCGGAGTTAGAAACTTTTAAAATGTAAAGTGACGTCTAGCCCTTAACAGATTTAAGTGGCAATAGCGTACCTCTAGTCATGTGAAACGGGGGAAAAGTCAAAAGGTACTGCCGGCCATGAGTGGAGCGCGGCTGAATACAAGAAGTGGTCTGGGTCCAGTCTCCCCTTAAATTCAGACATAGAAGGAATTTTGTAGCAGAATTTCAGAGTAGGTAAAGTTCAATGGGGCAAGGCAGCTGGCGGTGTCTGAGTAGGAGGCATCATCTTCGAGGTCCTCTGACTGAAGACGTAATGAAGAATCCTTCGTTCGGAATTAGTCCCTTTTTTGGAAGTCGAAGATCTCCATCTGGATGAAGCTGCAGGCTGTAGCTGACGAGGGCTCCATGAGACCTGATACCCCTTCTGCAAGGAATCGCTGAACAGGATTTGCTGCTGTGAAGAAGAACATATTGGGAGCTGCAGCGAGGTCAGGCCAATCAGTTACACACCTTGGGCAGATAGACAAGCAGGTAGGTCCCAGGCTTCTCCTGGTTTTCAGAGTACATTTTGGTAGACAATTGGGCAGCATGTTTTGGATATGGTCTATCTGGGCACATTTAGCACTACTTCCAAAAGTCCAGGACTGGAGGGAATCCACTTGGAGGGTTAGGACTCACTTAGGCTGGGTCCAGGTGCAGGTTCACAATGTTTGGAGCCTTTCTGTCCATAAGGTTCTAATCAGGGGCGAGCCAACTAGCTCTTGGAGTCACTGTGGTGGTCTTGGGCTCAAAGGGAAGTGCAGGATACAGCAGCAGGGCAGATCTTCGGGGGCTCAGGGCAGGCTTTAGTTAGCAAAGCAGTGTTCTTGGTGCAGCTAAGCAGTCATCTGATGTACACAGAAGACTGCAGCAGCAGGCAGCCCTCTCAGAGTCCTTCCACAGGTCCAGAAAATGAACTGAAGTGTGGGTCTGAGGGTCCTAATTTTATACCTGGTGGCTCCTGTGAAATAGGAAAAGTTTCTATAAGTTCTTCTTTCAAAAGCACTTGGACTTTCCTGCCTCCCTGCCCTGACTGCAGACACAATGGACTAGGGTGAAGTTTTTTGTCTGAAGGCACAGCACACCCTATTGACTTGCAAGTGAGGCTTTGTTCAGCTGCCCCATCCCTTATTTTGCCTGAGATGGCCCATCCAAACACACCTAATCTCTCTATTGTCTGGCTGTCTGGGAGGTATATACAAAAGCCAACTGCCACAACACCCAGTCATGTGACCCATAAAAAGGCTGAGGCACCAAAAAGTAAGGGCAGGAAAATGCCAAGCTTTTAACTTTTTAAAAGTGGCATTTTCAAGATTGTGACCTCAAATCTCACTTTACCATTAAAGAGGATTGTAAATTACAATTTTGCAGATGCAGTCTATGACTTTGCTACCTGTTCCCACTCAAACACTAGCACTTACTAAATGTAATAAGTTATCACAATGTTATCCTATGGGAGAGCTAGGCCTCACAGTAGTGAAAAAACAAGTTTGTGAATTGTTCACTACCAGGATATGTAAAACCTAAAGGTAAATGTCCAACATTTTTTATTACAATGCACCTTGCCCTATGGGATGTTTGGGGCCTAACTTAGGGGTGACTCAGAAGTATTAAAAGGGAAGTTTCAGACTTGGTAAGGGGGTTATATTGTCAAGTCGAATAGGTAGGCTGAAATAGCAGGCATTGGATATCTTTGAGGGGACTACTTAAGTAGGTGGCACAATAAGTGCTGCGGTCCCACTGGTAGCATTTAATTTACCTGCCCTGGGCATATCATATACCACCTTACTAGGGACTTATAAGTATATTAAATATGCCAATCAGGTGTAAGCCAATTTTACTATTTTTTAGGGAGTGAGCACAAGCACTGTAGCACTGGTTAACAGTGGTAAAGTGTGCAGAGTCCTAAGATCAACAAAAATGAATTCAGCAAGTCTAGGCTAAGATTGTCTGGTCTAACAGTGTGCCAGTAACAGGCTTCGGCAATTGATTTAATAGAATGCCCATTGGCTCTTTTGCTTTGTGTTTTGTCCAATGGTTGTTTTCTCTCTCTCTCAATATGAAATATGTGACTTTTCCGCATTTATTTAAATCTGATTAAAGTGGTTCTAATTGCACGACTATGCGCATGTATTTTACAGAGTGATCTATAACATTTTCAAGAAATTAGTAGCTATTTTCTTTTGAATTTATTTTCAAAAAAATGTAGAGGTATCTGGTTCATGTTGGTATCATCTGATGTTTCAAAACCATCATCCATTTTTGAGCGGAAAGGCACAATGCCTTTGTATTAAAAAAACACTGCAGGCAGTACGAAGGAATGGATATATCGCTAAAGCACTTTTAGTCTGTGAACAATAGATCTTATATGTATATCTTTCTGTATTATTCCAAAAATAGTCACACCATGATATTCTGCAGTGGCTCTTTCTCTTACTTCAGCATCCCCTACATTCTACCTGCCTTGCCACTTCATATCATTGTCAAAGAGTCTGACTCTTCTATATTCTCATAAGCAAGAGATAGACATTTTAGATACGTGTATCAAAGTGTCTCAATATATGTGGTTAAGCATGCTGTTTAGTATTGACTGAAACATTTTCTAGGGGTTTTATCTGAAACCTTCCCTCAAACAGATTCTAAGGAGCTAATAACTCATATTTAATTCTTGTGTAGAAGATTTTGCACTGAATAAAAAAGGTTATACTGAATATATAAGATAAACTATACCTTTGTGCAGAAATCAGAGCACATACCAAACAATGAGATCACAGCCATACTTTAAACAAGCATTTGCAAAGCCAATTGGTTGCAGCAATAAAATGCTGAGCTGTTGGCTTTACCAATGCTTGTTTGCATTGCCTTACCTAAAGTCAGGATGGCCGACACATGTGCACACACATGAGAATCCATGAGTCATCACTCAAGGGTGTGCACACAGATACATTGCCAGCTATCTTCAGAGGGATTTTCTATTGAACACTGCTTATGCAGCCATCATGATGCATGCATGTATGTGCACTTTGACGCAAGTTTGCACATGAAGCTTTTCATAGCTGGCCATGATGTATACACATACACATGCACGTACTGGCTGCCATTTTGCCAACAACAATTTTAGAACAATAAATAATAAAGTAAAAAGGTGAAACAGAAAGTATATGCCAGTGCAATAAAGGATGCAAGTGGTCCTATAGCACTTGATAACCGTCTGGCCCAAATAAAAGACAAATAATAAAACAATTGAATATGGAAAGAAAACGTGATGTATCAGTGAGCAAATGAAGAATGTGTGAGGCTGGGAATGTTAGGATGGGAAAACACATTTTTTAATTTTTATAAAGGGAATCTAGAGAAGGTGTACCACGGAGCATGGGAGGGGAGTAAATATTAAGTTGAGGGTAGGACGATGGAATGTTATGAATGACAAGCAAGGGAGAGTACTGAAGATGAAAGAAAACAAGAACCTTATTTATTATTTTTGGTGCAATACAGTGAAGCAATCAACATTGTTGTACTGCACTGAGCAAAGGGGAGAAATCAAAGCATTGGCAAAGTCACTAGGTATCGCCTATACATGAGCTTTAGGCTTTGCCAATGTGTTTCAGCCATGTTATACACCAGCTTGGCTGCTGTTGAGAAGAATGGCATGAAGCAGAGTAGAGTAGAGCTGCATTGAGTGTAGTAGAGTGGCTTAGATGGAGTGGCATAGAGTGGAGTGGTGTAAAGTGTTGTAGAGTTGAGTGGTATGGCATGAAGTGGAGTACCCTAAAGTGGTGTGTTGTAGAGTGGATTACAGTGTCATAAAGTACCATGGAGTAAAGTGAACTAAAATGTTGTTGAGTGTAGTGACATGGAGTGGAGTGCCTTAGAGTGAAGTGGTATAGAGCAGAGTGACATAGAGTGGAGAACAGTGCTGTGGAGTGGCATAGAGAGCTGCGTTGTGGAGTGAGTAGAGTGTTGAACGCTGTACTCGCTCACTTGAACATACTTCTGTGGAATTCTCAAACTTTGCCAGAAGAACAGCTAATTTACCAGGTTTCCATGCACACTCCTATAACTGGCATGACTTTTCCATTTGTACTCATTTTCCCAATGCTGAATTGTACTAACGATACAGTTTGGCTTTGGAGAATTCTATTGTAATGTGAAATGTAACTTTATATTTTTCTCCACTATGAAAACATTTTCCCCATGCGAGAAAGCTCTTGCAATTTATTAGGAGTGGAGAAATGGGGAGTTTTTTCCTCAGATATTATGAGAAATTTTCACAAAAATAAAATAAAAATATCCACATTATGAGACGGCCGGCCAAACATACATGCGCACTTAGGGGAGTACACAGTGTTAAAGGATTTGCAGTGGTTGCTGCTGGCAGGAGGGTGACGCACCTCCGCCATAGCAGAGGAGCCGCCACTGCATGAAGCTATTGAATTTTTATTTTTTTTGATTGATAATTGTTAGGGTTTTAAAAACATTGCTAAAAGCAATTTGGGTCAGTTAGGATAAATACTCCATTTATATGTAATAAACCTTGGAGGGTTAAGCCACTACGGAGATCTGCATGCAACCTAAATCTCCCAGTCTCCGATTTACGTACTTTTGGATTTCCCAGATATTAGTTGATAAGATGTCATCTTAGACCCCATTTCTGGTCCTAAACTTTATCAACCAAATGCTTTTAGAGAATGGTACTCTCAGTTTATTTCAACATTTCAATGTACCAATGGTAATGGTTAATGGAAAGGCAATGATGGGGCATAGGGCATCCTTAGCATTATGCATTCATTCGACCATGGGGGCAATGAATTCTGGACACTGTACTTCTGGTTTCCATCATCAGAGTCAGTTGGACTAAAGCACCTGAAAACTATGATTGGGAAAACCTCAGAACTGGGACAGGTGTTGCTGATTATATGAAATCTTATTTAATCGTTATTTAAACTACAAAAGTGGAAATTCTATTATCGTGACTGCTGCAACACTTTACTGTGCAAATACATTTCATAGATGATTGCGTATAAAGTTATGGCAAACATCTGATTAACAAAGCCATTCACTGGCCCATTTTAGTTAAATGACCAGCAGTTTAGTTTGAGAAATATTTTTACATTTTAAGAGGAATGAAGGAAATTACTATAAAACAAAGCATATAATCAGAAATAACTGCTTATCTCCATACTTATGTTTCCAACGTAGTTTTAAGATAGTGTACTTTTAAATTAACTCAGTGCACAAAAGCACATTTATTAACGCATCCGTGGGTCTTTTGCTCCCATCTGAGGCTGGTGCATGATGATTCAAGACTTAAAGATGAGCAGGTCCCTGAACGGAATCCTAAGGATTCCAAAGACCAAATTTGCCCTTCCGCCTCAGCCTACTCTTATGGATAAACTGGATGCATGCAGGGAGAGTTCAAAAGAGCTTTGCAAGACAAAGGTTGATGTGAATGCGAAAGCCTGGAAGCAGCGCTCAGAATGACATAATTTCTCACTTCAAAACAAGTATTGGCAAAGCCAATAGGTTTTGCCGATGCAAGAGCTGGTGCCTTTTTCAATGTGTTTTAGCCATGTTGTACGCCGACATGGCTGCTGCTCAGCATGGCTAAATGTTAGTGGCATAGAGGAGAGTGGTGTGGAGTGTTGTGGAGTGAATGACAAAATGTGAAGTAGAGTGTTTCGGAGTGGAGTGGCAGAGAGTGTCATATATTGGAGTGGCATAGTGTAGAGTTGCATTGAGTGGCATACACTGGAGTGGTATAAAGTAGAGTGGACTGGTGTAGAGTGCATTGGCATAGAGTTGCAGAGTATAGTCATGCAGATTGTAGTGGCATTGAATTCAGTGGCGTATAATGCAGCATAATAGAATGCATGGAATAGTTTACAGTAGTGCATAGTAGAGTGCAATTGTGCAGAGTAGAGTGGCGCAGAGTAGAGGGACTCATAGTAGATGGCACAGAGTAGTATAGAGTACTATGGCATAGAGTCCAGTGGCATAGAGTGCAGTGGTGTAGATTGCAGAAATGGCCTAGGGTAGTGCAGAATAGAATAGTATAGAGTGGTGTAAAGTATAGTGCTGCAGAGTGCAGTGGCATAGAGTGCAGTATTGCAGAGTCGAGTGTCAGATTGCAGTGATGTAGAGTAGAGTGCAGTGGTGCAGAGCACAGTTAAATAGAGTACAGTCGTTAAGAGTGGAGGGGCGTAGAGTGCAGATGCATATAGTGGATTGGCACAGAGTAGAGTAGAGTGGCATAGAGTACATTGTTTCAGAGTACAGTGAATTGATGTAGACTGCAAGGTAGAGTGCATTTGTTTAGACTAGTATAGATTGTAATGACGTAGAGTAAAGTGGTGCAGAGTGCAGTGATGCAGAGTAGATTAGTGTGGTCTACAGTGGATTGGCATAGAGTGCAAGGGCATAGAGTTGAGTGTTACAGAGTAGAGTGCACTGATGTAGAGTATAGTGGCATGGAGTGCAGTGATGTAGAGTGCAGTGTTGCAGAATGGCGTAGAGTATAGTGGCATAGAGTGGAGTTGTGCGGAGTAGAATTGTGTGGCCTGGGCTGGAGTGGTGTAGAGTGCAGTGGCTAAGAGTACACTGGTGTAGAGGGGTAAAAAGTGCATTGGCATAGTTAGAGTGGTATAGGGTAGAGTAAAGACGCATAGTGTGAAGTGGCTTAGAGTGCAGTGGCATAGAGTGGAGTGGTGCACAGTGCAGTGGCATGTGGTGTTGTAAAGTGGAGTGGTGCAGAGTAGAATGCAGTGGTGTTGAGTGGTGCAGAGTAGAGTGGAGTGCCATAGAGTGGAGTATTCATGGTGTGGCAACAAACAGCCATTACAGATGTTAGAAATGGGGTCTGTAGTTGGCAGTTGGTTTACACCCTGTCTAAGTAGGGACCCTCACTCTAGTCAGGGTAAGGGGCTCACACTCCTAAGATAAGTCCTGCTCACTCCGTTGGTAGCTTGGCATGAGCAGTCAAGCTGATCTTAGATGCAATGTGTTAACTATTTGTACCCACACACAGTAACAAGTGAAAACACTACAAAAGAACACCATATAATTTAAGAAAAATAAGCAATATTTATCTAAGTGAAACAAGACCAAAATGACAAAAATCCAACATACACAAGCAAAGATATGAATTTTAAAAGATTTGATCCTGTTAAAAGCACTTAGAAACACAATAGCTCCAACTGGTGCTATCACGGTGTCTTGATGGATTAATTCCCAACACTCTGACACTACTTGTGAGGGAGTCAGCTCCAGTCACGGAGTCCCACCGAGTCCCACAGACCACAGATACAATACCTTAGAAATGAGGCAGAGTCAAAGATGTGGCACGGAATCAGAGAGGTGAGGCATTGCTGAAGCCACCACGGTATTGGTTCCGTAGTGCTGTGCAGGAGGTGGGATATTGGTTCCTTACTGCTACGCAAGGGAGGTGAAGTGAGGAGGCGTCAGTGGCGAGGCGTTGGTTCCTTAAAACCCCGTGAAATAGATGAGTCCAGCAGGTCAAGATGCAATAGGAGGTCCTATTGGGGTCACGATCACATCACAGGGCCACAGGCGCCACAGTAGAATTGGGTGTCACGGACGTCGGTGACTCGGGACTCACGATGTTGCAGGACTTAAAAGTCACTGCAGCAGAGTCAGGCCTGCAGTGTTGGTCGCACTTGGTGGGGACCACGTCTTTGATTGCAGGCGTCGGGCAGCGGTGCCGGTTCTGGTGTCGTCCGGAGTCAGTGTGCCTTGTTCTTCTTGTTTTTCTGCCAGACTTCACTCACAAGAGCCAGGAATTAGAGTGGTACCTATTTGCAAGTCAGGGTCCTCAACAAGAGGTCCCAGGGGCTGGCAGGTGAAATCTTTGATGACTCAATCAAAAAAGGCTACACACAGTTCCATATGAAATGTATCTCTGTAGAACAGGTAACCAAAAATGTGAAATATTTAGAGCAAGAGCCCTCAGTCACCTTACGGTGACATGCTTCATCATAGGGCTAAGCTCCTCGTCAGGCCGGCACTGCAATGCCTGACGGGCCCCACGAAGGGGCTCTTTGCCGGAGAGCTTTTATAAGAGGAAGCCGGTCAGTGAAAATAGCAGATATAGGATTGGTATGAAAAAACTGTTAAAAATGACTAGAGGTGAAACATAGTTTATTAGGATACCTCATCTCTGTCATGATTAAAAACACAAAAAAAGGGGGGAAGAAAATAAAGCAATGTTTAAACTCCCCAATAACTTTTGTAAGGGCACACCACTAAAATACCCAAATTAGAGTTTTAGTGGGAGTAGACACAAGATCCCCTGTGCTACTTTTAGACGTCGGTCAACATGTTTCTCGCTAATGAGTCAAAATAGATCTAGTGAGATTCATCAGGACCATGACAGCTACCTAATCCTAAAATGATATACAGCCCATATTAGGGGATTACTAATTAGTGGGAACCTGAAACAGAGAACAGAGGACATCAATCATAAGGGTAACACATGTATCTTAAGATGTGCTCAGTTCAGTAATTCATATCCACACACACGTGAAAAATTCCCTTAGGTAAAGTGTGCCACAACTTTGTGTCAAACACTGATAAACCACATAATATGGATAAAAACATCAAGGTGCTTACCCTCCATATACTAAAAGATGGCCCGCATCGAGGAGAACAACAGGCTTGGGTAGTCCATGTAGTCTGAGTATATATAGAAAACATATACAAATCTTCAAGTGTTAATGAACACTAATAACTCACATGAAAGCTGGAAAAATGTAAATACAGAAAAATAGAAGAGAGACACTACCCTCAGTAAAAACATAAGTCACTCCCAACTTATAAACCAGGTTCGTCTAAATTAGATTACAAATATATAGAAGTACGGGAAGTTCCTCGGAAATGGTAACCATAGTGATCACGGTCGTATACAGAAAGAGAGAACAGAAAGGAACAAATAATGCGCACAATCCATATCGATCCTAACAAGGAAGGCAATTCTAATCTAAATGTGTATGATCATACTGACGAGTCGTAAGTTATAACACCTAAAGACATTAGTAGGAGTACATGAAATGCCAAAGGAATAGTCTTGCCGATATTAAGTGAAATAAATGTTACACAGAGCCTATGAAAGAGTGTTTAAAAAATATTGGAGTCTCTGTGTAGAGAGTCATGTGGGTAATACGCGTGCCGTTAATCCTTTTAATAATACGGCGCACGTTTAAATGAGAGCGCTGTCTAACTATGGAGGCGTGTAATAAACGACAACTGTAGCAGGCTGTTACAGAGAGAGAGATCCTTGCATGCAGGCTACATTCTCGAAGTCAGAATACCAGCGCACATTTAAATGTCGGCGCACTCTAACAATAGAGGCGCGTAATTGACAGCGCGAAAAAGGCATCTGTAACAAGTTGTAACAGAGGGAAACGAGGATCGTAAGGATCCTTGCGTGCGGGCTACATTCTAGAAGACGGAATGCCGCCACGCATCGTTACTAGAAAAACTTACTTGAACGGAGTCCCACTTCTGCTGGTACACCTACTATACCTTTGTGCTCCTGGAATATTGGAGAGTAACGGAGGGAGGGGCTTTAAAAACAAGTCAGAACCAGAGGGAACCATAGAAATCAGAGAAGGACTATAAAAAAGAGTCAAGTGCAACACAAAAAAAGGACAATGTGGTTAATACCAATGGGAAGACTGTATATTGGCAGATAGAAATGAAAAACCTTATGTAGGAAAAGGAAATATAGTAAAGAAAACGAAAATCACTGGCAGTTGATGGAATAATATTTATCATCAAATGAGTTAACACGCAAACAATTATGTTGTAAATATTGGTCAGAAGTACTACTGTACCAATGGGGGTGTGTAATGGAAAATGAAGAAAGAATATATGCCCAACCATGAAGGGTGGATTTATCTGTGGATAAAGCTGACCCAAAGGATTTCATCATTGAGTCCATTGATATGGGTTAGTAATCTGTACACCCAACGTTGTTCCTTCTCGAATAGCCTGTTGGTACAGTCTTTATTATCCTTCACAGTTTCCAAAATGACCCACCTAAGGTCTTCAGGAGTGTGATGTTTTTCAATGTAGTGATTAGTCAATTTCGTAGCAGTTCGTTTACATCTAATTGTACTGCGATGTTCGTTAATGCGGATTTTTGCCATCCTGGTAGTCATACCTATGTATCTCAAATCACAAGGGCAAGTAATCATGTATATACAATTCCTTGTTCGACAGTTGGTATGTGATCTTGACTGCCATTTCCTGGGTAACCCCAAATCCAATTTGTGCGTGCTTATAGTTAGTGGGCAGACATTACACCCACCACAGGGGTGATGTCCCTTAACCCCTAACCACCATCTTGTGCTGGTGGGGTTCGGTTGTTTTTGAAGTATTGGTCTGGTATGGACCACTAGATCTCTGATGTTTTGTGTTCTCTTGAAAGAAAATAATGGACGTTCAAGTGCCTCACCCGCACTATTAAGAATTAGCAAATGTTTTTGCACAATTTTTTTGATTTGATTACTCAATGGGGTAAAGGTTTTTACACAGGTCAATTTAGATTGCTGATCGCGTGTAATGTCAGTTAGAAGGGATTCCCTTGGGATATTGCTGGCTCTTTTCTTAGCACGTCTGATACTGGAGGCCGGAAAGAATGTCTTTATCATCAAATACAAGGTACTTCCATGGGAAGTACCTTTGCACCCAGTCTTGCATGTCTGTACATGTATATTTTCGAACTACGACATATCCTGACACCATCGCAACCCTTTTTTTCCAACATCAGATTGTGGCGTCATTATGTAGATGACATCTTGATAGTTTGGAAAGGAGATGTAGAGCAAGCAATTGCTTTTACCGAATGGATTAACACCTTAGATGTCCATCTCTGCTTTAGTGCTAATATGTCAGATAGAGAGGTATCTTTTCTTGACCTTTGAATCACATTAAAAGATGGTCACTTACATTCATCTGTGTTTCACAAACCCACAGATAGGAATAGCCTTTTACTTTATGATAGCCACCACCCTAAAGCCCTGAGGGATAACCTGCCGTTTGGACAATTTCTAAGGATCAGACGTAACTGTTCAGAAATAACTGACTTCCAAACGCAAGCAAACATCTTGAGTCTTAAATTACAGGAACGGAATTATCCGGCCTCCAGTATCAGACGTGCTAAGAAAAGAGCCAGCAATACCCCAAGGGAATCCCTTCTAACTGACATTACACGCGATCAGCAATCTAAATTGACCTGTGTAACAACCTTTACCCCACTGAGTAATCAAATCAAAAGAATCGTGCAAAAACATTGGCTAATTCTTAATAGTACGGTTGAGGCACTGGAACGCCCATTATTTTCTTTCAAGAGAACACAAAACATCAGAGATCTAGTGGTCCATACCAGACCAATACTTCAAAAACAACCGAACCCCACCAGCACAAGAGGGTGGTTAGGGGTTAAGGGACATCACCCCTGTGGTGGGTGTAATGTCTGCCCACTAACTATAAGCACGCACAAATTGGATTTGGGGTTACCCAGGAAATGGCAGTTAAGATCACATACCAACTGTCGAACAAGGAATTGTATATACATGATTACTTGCCCTTGTTATTTGAGATACATAGGTATGACTACCAGGATGGCACAAAACCGCATTAACGAACATCGCAGTACAATTAGATGTAAACGAACTGCTACGAAATTGACTAATCACTACATTGAAAAACATCACACTCCTGAAGACCTTAGGTGGGTCATTTTGGAAACTGTGAAGGATAATAAAGACTGTACCAACAGGCTATTCGAGAAGGAACAACATTGGGTGTACAGATTACAAACCCATATCAATGGACTCAATGATGAAATCCCTTGGGTCAGCTTTATCCACAGTTATATCCACCCTTCATGTTTGGGCATATATTCTTTCTTCATTTTCCATTACACACCCCCATTGGTACAGTAGTACTTCTGACCAATATTTACGACATAGTTGTTTGCATATTAACTCCTTTGATGATAAATATTATTCCATCAACTGCCAGTGATTTTCGTTTTCTTTACTATATTTCCTTTTCCTACATAAGGTTTTTCATTTCTATCTGCCAATATACAGTCTTCCCATTGGTATTAACCGCATTGTCCTTTTTTTGTGTTGCACTTGACTCTTTTTTATAGTCCTTCTCTGATTTCTATGGTTCCCTCTGGTTCTGACTTGTTTTTACAGCCTCTCCCTCCGTGACTCTCCAATATTCCAGGAGCACAGAGGTATTGTAGGTGTACCAGCAGACATGGGACTCCGTTCAAGTAAGTTTTTCTAGTAACGATGCTTGGTGGCATTCTGTCTTCTAGAATGCAGCCCACACGCAAGGATCCTTACGATCCTCGTTTCCCTCTGTTACAACTTGTTACAGATGCCTTTTTCGCGCTGTCAATTACGCACCTCTATTGTTAGAGTGCGCCGACATTTAAATGCGCGCTGGTATTTTGACTTCAAGAATGTAGCCCGCACGCAAGGATCTCTCTCTCTGTAACAGCCTGCTACATTTGTCGTTTATTACCCGCATCCATAGTTATAGAGTGCTCTTATTTAAACGTGCGCCGTATTATTAAAAAGTTTAACGGCGCGCGTATTACCCACACGACTCTCTACACAGAAACTTCAACATTTTTTAAACACTCTTTCATAGGCTCTGCGTAACATTTATTTCACCTAATATCGCCAAGACTATTCCTTTGGCATTTCCTGTACTCCTGCTAATGTCTTTAGGTGTTATAACGTACGACTCGTCAGTATGATCATACACATTTAGATTAGAATTGCCTTCCTTGTTAGGATCGATATGGATTGTGCACGTTATTTGTTCCTTTCTGTTCTCTCTTTCTGTATACGACCGTGATCACTATGGTTATCATTCCCGAGGAACTTCCCGTACTCCTAAATATATTTTTTAATCTAATTTATACGAGCCTGGTTTAGAGTTGGGAGTGACTTATGTTTTTACTGATGGTAGTGTCTCTCTTCTATTTTTCTGTATTTACATTTTTCCAGCTTTCATGTGAGTTATTAGTGTTCATTAACACTTGAAGATTTGTATATGATTTCTATATATACTTAGACTACATGGACTACCCGAGCCTGTTGTTCTCCTCGATGGGGCCCATCTTTTAGTATATGGAGGGTAAGCGCCTTGTTGTTTTTAACCATATTATGTGGTTTATCAGTGTTTGACACAAAGTTGTGGCACACTTCACCTAAGGGAATTGTTCACGTGTGTGTGGATATAAATTACTGACACTGAGCACATCTTAAGATACATGTGTTGCCCTTATGATTGATGTCCTCTGTTCTCTGTTTCAGGTTCCCACTAATTAGTGATCCCCTAATATGGGCTGTATATCATTTTAGGATTAGGTAGGTGTCATAGTCCTGATGAATCGCTCTAGATCTATTTTGACTAATTAGCGAGAGACATGTTGACCGACGTCTAAAAGTAGCACAGAGGATCTTGTGTCTACTCCCACTAAAACTCTAATTTGGGTATTTTAGTGGTGTGTCCTTACAATAGTTATTGGGGAGTTTAATTTTCTTTCCCCCTTTTTTTGTGTTTTTAATCATGACAGAGTTGAGGTATCCTAATAAACTATGTTTCACCTCTTGTCATTTTTAACAGTTTTTTCATACCAATCATATATCTGCTATTTTCACTGACCGGCTTCCTCTTATAAAAGATCTTCGGCAAAGAGCCCCTTCGTGGGGCCCATCAGGCATTGCAGTGCCGGCATGACGAGGAGCTTAGCACTATGATAAAGCATGTCACCGTAAGGTGAGTCAGGGCTCTTGCTCTAAATATATCACATTTTTGGTTACCTGTTCTACAGAGATACATTTCATATGGAACTGTGTGTAGCCTTTTTTGATTGAGATAATGTTGGGAGCTATACACACAGGACCAGGAAAAAGAGTTCTTTTTCCGAACTTCCCACCTTTTACTAGCCCCCCTTTCTTTGTTGTTTGATGAAATCTTTGATGTCCCTGAGACTTCTTAACAGTCTCAGGACCCAGGAATTGTAGTGGGCACTTCTTGCCAAGTCAGGGTACTCAGCAAGAGAACCCAGGGGCTAGAAGGTGAAGTCTTTGATGTCCCTGAAACTTCTTAACTGGAGGCAAGCTCAGTCCAAGCCCTTGGAGAAACTTTACAAACCAGAATCACAGCAAAGTCCAGTCTTTCTCCTCTTCAAAGTGAAAGCAGAAACTGCAGGCCAACCTAGCAAACCACACACAAGAAAGGGTCAGTACTCCTCCTTACAGCTCTTCAGCTCTTCCCATTGGCAGAGTGTCCTCTTGATCTAGAAGCGTTCTAAATTTCTGGTGTTTTGGGTCCAATGCTTATACTCATTTCTGCCTTTGAAGTGGGCAGACTTCAAAGGAAAGTCTTTCCTGCCCTGGTCCCATACACACTCTAAGGGGTTGGATACTGTATTGTGTAAGGTCAGACACAACCCGATTCAGGTGCAAGTGCTGGGGTGTGGAATGTAATGAAATATCTATGTGGCCATGGGATATGTTGTTTCATAAATCTACTTTTCCTGTAAAAAAATATACTTGTTAGTACCATGTAGTGTGGTGACAAATTATGCAAGCAATCTCATATTTGAGCTCTGATAATAGCCTCTCTGATTATGCCAGGGCTCGTACTATAGCAGGGCTTGAATAGTAGCAATTACTTTATTTTTCCACCTTTCTGCAGATCTACATACTGGGGCGGGAGGTAGCGGAAAGCAATAGTTCCAAGGTTGAAATGGCTTTTTTAGTTTGTGCAAACCTATTAACTTGCATGCTTTAAGGGTTTTTACTAGCTCTTCTCTAATCATTTCCCATACTGAGAAAGTTTGGAAATTTACTCCTGACAAGGGTCAGAAGTAAAACTTCTTCCAGGGTTGAAAAAAACATTGGTTAAAGGAAAAGTGAATTTAAAAACGCTCAACAGATTTTTGCAGGAGCAAATCTACACCTGTGGATTTGCTCATGATAAAACACAGTTCAAAAATACTTTCTAGGACTGCGATTTTCTGGTCTACTTCTGTAAATTCTTGTGAATTCATGAAATACATAAATCTGAACTAATGCAAAGACATATGCCATAGGTGCACTTTTGTGACATTCCTTAAGAATTGGGCACCTAATTAGGTCTAGTGTTAACCAAGACCTTTTCATCATCATTTAACTTTATTTCGGTGAGTAAAAACAAACCATTAAAGTACAGTACACAACAAAGAAAGAGAGGACTTCTAAAAGCACAGAGGAGATAAAAGAAAATAAGGTAAAAGTACAATTAAAAGGAACAAGACAGGTTTTAAAAAACAAACAGGAAATAAGCAGTCAAATAAACATCACTTAATATAATGAAAGGCAATACTCAAAAATGAAAATAATTCCCTAAATCAGCACTAGTTAAAAAATATAATACACCAATATCTGAATACTGTGGAGCAATCACACATCCAATTTGAAAAATATAAATAAATAAGTCTAAAAATGAGTTCCCCACTCTTGCTCCTTGAAGTTGCTGAACTCAGATATCATAATAATACAAGAATTTTCCCCTTTTTCCCCCCATTAAGAAAACTGTCTGGGTGGATTGTTTTCGCTTTAAAATTCTCACGGCATAAAATAAGGGAACAGTTCCATAGGTCTATAAATAATCCATAAGGACCCAAGCCAAAATCCATGTCCTGTACAAAAAGAAGCTACAATCATACATCCAAGTCAGATAAATATACATAAATAGTACTAAACAATAACTACACCATTTTATCCCTTAAACTTGCTAATCTCAACCTCCAGATAGACTCGAGAAAACTTGCCACTGGTAGAGCTATCTTGACGGACGGGTCGCTTTTTAAAATTCTCTCAGCATGGGGACAGGATCTAACTCCTAATTGTTTAAAAAGCGGGATGAGCCAAAGTGCTCTTTGTTTGTGATATGCTTGACAGTGGAAGAAAACGTGTGAAACAGTTTCTGCACTTTTACAACCCATCGGGCAACCTTTAGATCTATTAGTTGAACTGGACCATTTGTACGTAAGGCAGCACAGGGGGAGGGACCCAATCCTAAACCTGATAAAAAGGGCACGAGCAAATGGAGATAACTTTGCATCCAAAAAGGGCTCAAATTCGTAATGGCATTTAACAAGTAAAAAATTGTCGGACATGGACAATGGAATAGAACCAGCAAATTGTCCAACCTGAACATTATGCCAATAAGCATCCTTTACCAGCTGTGCAGCATTTTTAGGAATAGAAATAGGATCATGCCAATAGGAACCTAACCCCAGATGGGAAAAAGATTGTTCAACGAATACACACCATTTAGGTTTAATACTAAAATCACGGCCCACCACTTTTAGGAGGCCACACCGAAAAGGTGTTAGGGCATCAGTTGTCCACAGCCGAATCCAAAACAGCAGGGGCCTTAGGGCCGCAATCTGTGAGATTGAGAAAAGATTTAGGTCCAGGTGAATGGGCAAAGATGGGGTACTCGATGGAACCTTTAGCATCATTTTTAAAAACTGGTTTTCCGCGCTAGCCAGATTCGCCAGATTACAATGGCCCCAAAGTTCGGCTCCATATAGGGCGGCCCCCCTAGCTTGAGCTTTGTATATTTCCAATGCAGGAGATATTGCAAATTTCGGGGAACTAGAGGCAAATCTGACAATTCCACCCGCCCTCTGCTTCAGGCATAATAAAGATTTATGGCGCTGGGCATGCCAAAGATGTGAATCTTCCACTTTGATACCTAGATAATCAAAGGTACCCACCCTTTCCAAAGGGACATCATCTAAATATACAGGCCCCTTCATTTTTTTCCTACTATCTCCAAAAACCATGTATTTTGTTTTTGCTGAATTAATTGATAACCCATGGTCAGTGCAGAACTCCAGGAATCTGAAGAGCAGCCTAGAAAGGCCCATAGCAGTACGTGATAGCAATAGGGTATCATCTGCAAACAGAAGACAGGGGATCTTCTGCCCGCCCAGACTAGGGGCGTCCCTTTGACAGTCTAAGAGATATGGCAAACAGGCATTAATAAACAAGAGAAATAAGGTGGGCGCCAAGACACAGCCTTGCCTCACGCCCCGTGTAGTTGGGAAAGCAGGCGTCAGATCGCCAATGGAACCCCAGCGGACTTTAGCACAATTATCAGAATAAAGATCCTTGATAATATTAATCATGGAACCCGGAACACCGGTGGTACTAAGGAGCTCCCAAAGCTTGGCACGCGGGACCAGGTCAAACGCAGACTTCAAGTCTACAAAGGCCACAAATAAATGGCCTTTGTCTGCATCTACGGTCTTCCACTTGATGGTGATGAATCGGAAGATCTGATCGATAGTGCTGATCTTGTCCCTAAATCCTGCCTGGAGATGGCTTAAGACCTGATTTTTCATTATCCATTGTTTTAATCTAGTTAGCAACTGGTACGAAAAGATTTTCTGCAAGTTGTCTAATAGACTGATAGGCCTATAATTCCCAGGGGAGCTCTTGTCTCCTTTTTTATGAACGGGGACAATAATCGCCATCTTCCACGAGAGCGGATAGGAACGAGATGCCATGGCAGTGTTTGATACCCTGTTTATATAACGGGTCCACACAGATAGGTCTGATTTGTACAGATCAGAGGGAATACCATCTTGGCCAGGGGCCCTACCAGATCTTTGCGCGCAAATTGCCATCTCTGTTTCTTTTAGGGTGAAGGGCGGCATTTCAGGCTGGCACAGTGCATTATCTATGGGAGTATCATAAAGCTCCGTCCGGGAGCCGTACAGTTCACGAAAATAAGAGAGCCAGGTTCCTGGGTCGATATGACATTCAGTAGTGGATGACAGGCCTGGGTCGCTACACGCAACCAAAGTCCAGAAGAGCTTGGCGTCGCGAGAGCTAGCAGCCGCCGTCAGACACTCCCATAAATGCTCCTCATATTTTAGTTTTGATCGAGTGAGAGTAGACACATAGTTCTTTCTCGCATGTGTAATGTCGTCCCGATTCTTTGCCTTTAAGGCCTCAGATAGAAGATACTTGGCCACCCGGCACTCTTTGTCAAACCATTTGCACCTAGGAGCAGAAGATTTTGTTTGGGATTTGGAAGGTTTAGTGAAGAGCTCCTTAAGTTCCGCAAAAACCCCCACATGGGTGGACAAAATTTCTGAAGGAGATAATGCAATGGAGTCCTCAAAAAGTTGGTGACGGGTCATCATAATGCCAAGCTTATGGTTCAGTAAGTCAGATTTAAAAAATGAGGGCCACTTTACCGCAAGCTTATTAGTGGAAAGTTTTTACAGAACACTTCGGCCAGCCAAACCAGCGGGTAGATCAAACAGGGCTATGTTATATGCAATTTGCAGGGGGGCGTGGTCACTAGTGCGGGGAAGACCCACCTCTACATTAGTTATGAAATGCCAAACTCATAAGTCCAAAATGACATAATCCAAGCAGCTACTATAATTACCTCTGAAAAAAGTGGGCCTAGCAGGGTTATCATTTGGAAATCGCCCATTTCCAAAACGGAGGCCGTAGGTAAGTGCAAGGTCTATAATCTGAGACACCCTAGGGGAAGGAGTGAGTGGCGTAGGATGAAGCTGGAGAGGGGGAATGTTCCACACTACGTCCTCATCCTGAGTGGACTCAGCAAAGGCTGAGCCAAACTCAATTTGGGCGTTAAGATCACCAGCAATAATGACTCGATATTTAGAATGGAATTCTGAAAGAACATTATGCAAGCGATAAATGGTATCAGACTGTTGGTTAAGGGAGCCTGGTTGGTTATAGATATTAATACACAGCACAGGGGTACTAGACCTAGACTGTAATACTATGGCTAAAATATCACAAGAATCAACAGCAATTTCCTTGACCCTAACCATCTCAGACATCTTGACCCAGATACATAGACCCCCAACTGCCCTCCCCCTGGGGGATTGAGTTGCCTTTTTTACAAAAGAACGATAACCTTGCCTATGCATACCACCCATTGCCCAAGTTTCCTGGAACATGCAGATAGAGTAAGATTCCACAAAAGCCCCCCACTCCGGATCAGGCAGTTTGCTCTTAATACCCGCCACATTCCAGGACAGCAAATACCCTTCAGAAGTTGGAGTGTTACAAGTGAGCGTACCAAAATCAGAATCCGTAATTAGTTTAGAATTAACTATAGGAGTACAGAAAGAAGCACTTGGGTTAGGACCACCTGGGCTGATTAAAGGTCTTTGAGACAATACAAGTGGACCACAAGGTATGCAATGATTAGGGAAGAGTAGTCAGTCAACATCAGATGTATCCCCTATAGTAACGGGGTCTTGAGAACCACTATGTTTGGGTTTGTGAACCAAAGCAGCCCCATCAACCGGGAAAGGCAACAAGCCAGACTTAGGAGCAAGAAAGGGAACACTGCGGGGGCTTCCCATGGGCCTAAGAGGATGTGCAGGCAAGATCTTGTGGCCAATAGCAGGCAGGCGTTCGTGGAAATGTATATCAAAATCAGTTCTTAGCGTATTGCGGGCTTCCATCTGCAAAAGTCCCCTAACTAATTCGGGGTTAGTGAGGTTAATTTTGATGGTATCACGGCCACCGGGACAACCACGTACTCGAGAAGCAAAAACAATGTCAGAATGAATGATAGAAACACAGCCCCTGGTGTGACGAATCCAATATGCCACCTTGTTGACAAGGGAGGAGGTATCTTCTCTGATATGAGATGTAAGAGGAGGAACATTGCACAAATAAATACAATTTGAATTATCCACGTGAGTAGAAGGGGCCATAACTTGACCAAAGTCAAAAGAGGAGGGTGCTGAACGTACTGCCGAAGTGGCCGGTTGGATCCTATGGCCTGGCTTATTAGTGGGGCCCTTGTTGTGGTCCTCAATTGTTGAAGAAATAGCAGGCAGTGCAACCGGGCCCAAAGGACAAGAAGATTGTACCGGCACTGGAGTCAAAGTACGGTGAGGAGGTGAATCAATTTTTTTTAAGAGATTGAGAACCTAAACAATAAACCCTTTAGCTCCCCGACTTCAGGTTTTAAGCTAGAGACTATAGTTAGTACGTCTTCTCCTGGAGGGTCACAGGGAGTGATAACATGTGAAGATATCGGAGGTTGGTTGGCACCCACCGAGTCAGCCTGGTCTAAAGTAGAAAAGCGATTAGCGCAAGGGATGCCACTGAGAATGAGATCGTAAGAAGTGGCATCTAAGTTTTCCAATAGACTTGGGGGAGTAAAAGATTTAGGCAAACCCAACTGACTAGGCGATACAGAGACTTGCACAGGGGATTTGAAGGGCTGGGGATCGATAGAAAGGTTAGGGCCTGCTGTTAGGAACGGGAGTAAAGTCCCAGATTTCAGTCTCTTGCAGGCCTTGCTCTCCTTTTCCTTAAGAATAGATTCCACCTCCTCAATTAAGTTAACAATTTCTCTTGAGACGCAGTTTGAGTGGACTTGCGCTACTTGTTTAAGTTTTAGGTTTTTAGATTTAGCACCTGTAGCATCAGGACTGGTGCGCGCCTTACGCTTCCCCATGCTTGGCAAGGGAAGTAAGATAGGTAACACAGGGAAAAAAAGGCACTCACTACCCTCTTGTGAGGTGCGTAAACAAAGAGTTTGGAAGAGAAAACCAAGGGGAGTGGCCCAGCCCAGCCTCTTCCGGGCACTGACGGGCAAAAGACGGGCCCGCCCTTGGCCCGGGCTTTGCCCGGGTGCTTCCCGCGCGCGTCCCGCGAAGCGGGCGCACTCAAATTTGATTTGAAGGGCTCACAGCCCCGCCCCCAGGCTTCAGGGACCAGCAGCAGCAGCAGTCCTCCTCGGGAAGTTCAACGCGCGACCCACGAAGCGGGCGCGCTCAAATTTGATTTAAAGGGCTCACAGCCCCGCCCCCAGGCTTCAGGGACCAGCAGCAGCAGCAGTCCTCCTCGGGAAGTTCAACGCGCGACCTTTTATTTTATTAAAATTATATTTCTGTCAATCTATTGGCTCGCTTCAGTGACTGTTCCTACTTGCAGAACCCGCTCCTACTCAGCTTCTGGATACACACACATGTGACAAGTTCCATGCTCTACAAGTTCATTTTTACATTACAATACAATGATCGCAATATGCTCCTTCACAAGGGGCGTACCGGCACACTAATTCATTTTTTCCAGTGCCAGGAGAGACTGTGGCAATGTGTATTTATTGCAACCAAAAATATTTTAGCTTTTTGCTAATATTTGTTACAATGGTGAGGGCCCAGCAGCTCCTACAACAACAAAGTTTTACAAAAGCCATGCAAAACGGACACGCATTGACAAATCCAAAAGACTGACCACCAATGTTAGACCTATTGGCTTTGCCAGTTCTTGTTGATATTCATGATTCCCTTAATTTTGTTGAAACTAGTTACACTGACTTTTCATTATGAATATTTTTTTGCATGCATAAACACATTTTACTAAACAATGCTTCAAAGAAATGGCACCTAAGTTTCACGGTAGTTTAGCACAACATTTTTTCTACTTGCATTTTTTTGTGAACATTTTATTTTGAAAGCTTCTGAAAAATATGCATTTAATCAGAGAGCATTCTGGGAGCATTATACCTAGCCTCCTATTTTAAACTTTGCAAACGTGTGTACACTGTCAGTACTGCAGCCCGAGCTCACAACATTTATTTAGAATGCCCACCCTAATAATAAAGGCTTTGCATCAATGAACCCTAAATACAATTTTGACAGCATTACCTTGTGGATTATCTCAACTGCAGACAATTCATTTTCCTACTCCTTAATGTGGTACTGTAAATTGGCAACCATAGGGTTTATGCTGCAGGGGGTTGGGCCTACTTGTCCCAAGTACAAAATGAGCTTCAAAACATGTTGTCCTTGACCCTAAACAATATGCCCAGGGTGTTGAGCTATGGGAATTCCTCACCCCTGAAATGTCAGCTCCTCCCACCACTGTAGCCCAGAAAGACCCATTAGGAAATGCAGAGCACAACTCAGCTCCCTTTGTGTGACTATCTAGAGTGAATTCACAACCAGCACAACTGTCATCCTGGCCCAGATGTGTATTTTACAGCCAGGCAGGCGCACAGAATGGTTAAGCAAGAAAATACCCACGTTCTAAAAGTGGCATTTTCAAAAATGCAGTTTAAAAAGTTTCTTCACTAAAATATGTATTTTTAAATTGTGAGTTCAGAGACCCCAAACTTCAAATCTCCATCTGCTCCCAAGGGGAAATTACACTTAAAAGATATTTCAAGGCAATCCTCATGTTACTCCATGGGAGAGATAGGCCTTCCATTAGTGAAAAACAAATTTGGCAGTATTTCACTATCAGGACATACAAAGACTCCAGTACATGTCCTACCTTTTACATGTACTACACCCTGCCCATGGGGCTACCTTGGGCCTACCTTAGGTGCCTTACATGTACTAAAAGGGAAGGTTTGGGCCTGGCATGTGGGTGCCAGGTCGACATGGCAGTTTGAAACTGCACACAAAGGGCCAGATGTAGCAAAGGGTTTTCTCCATTCTGTGTCAATGGGAAAATGTGTTCGTACATATGGCCCAAAGACACTGCAGTGGCAGGTCTGAGACATGTTTACAGGGCTACTTAGGTGGGTGGCACAATCAGTGCTGCAGGGCCACTCATAGCATTTGATTTACAGACCCTGGGCACGCATGGTGCTCTATTCTAGGGACTTACTAGTAAATGAAATATGCCAATCATGGATAACCAATCATGATCACAATTTACACAGGGAGCACTTGCACTTTAGCATTGATCTGCAGTGGCAAAGTGCCCAGAGTACCAAAACCAGCACACAGTCAAAAATACAGGAGGCAAAAAGACAGGGGAAACCACTCCATGGATGCCAGATCTAACAATGGGCAGTACATTTTCAATTAAAATGAACATTACATTGCACAGACATGCACATTTACTAATAAAACTATACAGTGCACAGGCGGAAATGTGTGTAAATTGAATCACCTAGTGTAATATTTGTTTCTAACACACTTCTAAAATAACAAAAGATGTGTTTCATTTGTGTTTCTAATTCTGACATATTCAGTTCAGTTAAATGTTGTTGCATGCAAGAAAAAATATTCTTTGCTACCCCCAGCATTGGGCAAAATTGTCACATAAATCCTCTCACTTTGAATTCGGAGAAGGAGAAAGAAAAGTAAACCAGTGCCCTCGGGAAGGTAGTGCCTGACATTTGATCTCCGTCTTTGAATGCCCAGCAAATGAGACGAGATAAGAATAAGCTTTGCAGGCCTGTTAACAGAAAGGGAGCTCTCTGAACAATACTGTAAATAAGGTTTGTGCAAGGGAAGGTATGAACACAAGCTGGATAGCCTAAACAAATAAAAACATTAAATGGAAGGCAAGAAAATGTGAGTTATATACTGTTAGACTTTTCATCCTTGGCGTGGTCTCCCTTAACTTTTTGCCTCTGTTCTCCAGGTTGTTGATGTGTGCTGGACTCTGATTTTACTGTTTTTATTACTCTGGGCACTTTACCACTGCTAACCAGTGCTAAAGTGCAAGTGCTCCTGTTTAAAATGTGTACGTAATTGATTCTCCATGTCTGGCATATTTGTTTTACTCTTAAGTCCCTAGTAAAGTGCACTAGAGGTGCCCAGGGCCTGAAAATCAAATGTTACTAGTGGGCCTGCAGCACTGGTTGTGCCAACCACACAAGTAACCCTGTAATCATGTCTCAGACCTGCCACTGCAGTGTCTGTAAGTGTATTTTTACACTGTAATTTCGACTTGGCAAGTGTACCCACTTGCCAGGCCTAAACCTTCCCTTTTCTTACATGTAAGGCACCCCTAAGGTAGGCCCTAGGTAGCCCCAAAGGCAGGGTGCAGTGTATGGATAAGGTAGGACATATAGGCCCTCATTCCGACCCTGGCGGTTTCAAACCGCCAGGGTGGAGGACCGCGGGAGCACCGCCGACAGGCCGGCGGTGCTCCAATGGGCATTCCGACCGCGGTGGTAAAGCCGCGGTCGGACCGGCAACACTGGCGGTCTCCCGCCAGTGTACCGCCGCCCATAGGAATCCTCCAAGGCGGCGCAGCTAGCTGCGCCGCCGAGGGGATTCCGACCCCCCCTACCGCCATCCAGTTCCCGGCGGTTCTCCCGCCGGGAACCGGATGGCGGTAGGGGGGGTCGCGGGGCCCCTGGGGGCCCCTGCAGTGCCCATGCCACTGGCATGGGCACTGCAGGGGCCCCCGTAAGAGGGCCCCTAAATGTATTTCACTGTCTGCTTTGCAGACAGTGAAATACGCGACGGGTGCAACTGCACCCGTCGCACAGCTTCCACTCCGCCGGCTCGATTCCGAGCCGGCTTCATCGTGGAAGCCTCTTTCCCGCTGGGCTGGCGGGCGGCCTGAAGGCGGCCGCCCGCCAGCCCAGCGGGAAAGTCAGAATCACCGCCGCGGTCTTTCGACCGCGGAACGGTATTCTGGCGGCCCCCGACAGGCCGGCGGCGACCGCCGCCGGCCAATGTCGGAATGAGGGCCATAGTAATGTGGTTTATATGTCCTGACAGTGAAATACTGCCAATTTAGTTTTTCACTGTTGCCAGGCCTGTCTCTCTCATAGGATAATATGGGGGCTACCTTTAAATATGATTAAAGTGTAGATTCCTCTAGAGAGTAGATGGGCATGTGGAGTTTGGGGTCCCTGAACTCACAATTAAAAAATACATTTTTTAGTAAAGTTGATTTTAAGATTGTGCGTTTGAAAATGCCACTTTTAGAAAGTGAGCATTTTCTTGCTTAAACCATTCTGTGACTCTGCCTTGTTTGTGGATTCCCTGTCTGGGTCAGTTTGACAGTTGGCTTGTTTTTCACCTCGCACTAGACAGTGACACAAAGGGGGCTGGGGTGTAACCTGCATTTCCTGATTAGCCATCTCTGCTAGGAGGGAGGGGTAGAGTGGTCACTCTCATCTGAAAGGACTGTGCCTGCCTCTGACAATGCCGGCTCCAACCCCCTGCTGTGTGTCTGATGCCTTGCCTGGGAAAGGCAGGATTTCAAAAGTAGGTGTGAGTCCCCTTTGAAGAAAGGTGTCTTCAAAGACTAAAATGGGTATAAGAAGGGCATCCAAATCTACAGACTTTAGAAACACTTCTGGAACCAGGAGGAACCTCTGCCTGGAGAAGAGCTGATAGCTGAGGAAGAAGGGCTGCCCTGCCTGTGACTGTGCTTTGTGGAGCTTTCCTGCAGTGCTGCTTCTGCCAGAGTAAGAGGGCAAAGACTGGACTTTGTGTGCCTTCCATCTTGTGAAGAAATCTCCAAGGGCTTGAGTTAGAGCTTGCCTCCTGTTGTTTGAAGTCTCAGGGACAGCAAAGACTTCTCTCTGCCAGCACCTGGAGTCTGGGGAGACTCCTGCCCCGACAAGTGGTGCCCTATCCAGTCCCTGGGCCCTTGAAAGGAAAGCTGGTGGAATCCAAGGAAATCGACTTCGGAGGACTTCAGACCGACGCCGCTGCTGAATCCGGTAACGCCGCCTGCACCTGACGCCGTGACCTTCGCTGGAATGCGACATTCTTCGCAGGCCCGGCGCCGCAGCAGCCCCGCTGAAGTCTTCGTGGAAGTCGCCGCACCACGTCGTGACCGACGCCGCTCGAAGTGCACGGATTCAACATTTCGCACAGACGGCACAATTCCCGATTTCGCGCATCGGCTTGTTTTCACTCTTCACCAAAGGTACTGTACTTGGGGGTCTACACAACTCCGTGTCCGGCGCCGCTGGGGTCGGCTTGTTGGAAACGACTCCGTCACGACGCCGTGTTAACATCTCATCGAAGCATTTTTGTTTCTAAGCGCCTTTTTTTAGTTTAATCTTTAAAAAATCATAACTTGACTTGTGTATGTTGGATTTTCGTCGTTTTGGTCTTGTTTTGTTTAGATAAATATTTCCTATTGTTCTAAACCGGTGTTGTGTCATTTTGTAGTGTTTTTATTAAGTTACTGTGTGTGTTGGTACAAATACTTTACACCTAGCGTTCTGAAGTTAAGCCTCCTGCTCTGCCAAGCTACCAAGGCGGTAAGCAGGGGTTAGCTGAGGGTGATTCTCTTTTACCCTGACTAGAGTGAGGGTCCTTGCTTGAACAGGGGGTAACCTGACTGTCAACCAAAGACCCCATTTCTAACATTGGTGATCAGCGGTTGGGATTTGGACTTGTATTTGTACTTGACATACAGTAATTAAGTGTACTCTACTGTTTGAGTTCAGACCACTACGTACGTGACCACATACTGCTTGTCTTGAGATTTTTGCTTTTTCTCTTTTTGTGGATTTTTCCCTACGTCCACTTTGTTTTTTCGCTGATCCTTGATTGACTTTGAACTTCATTTGGGAACTTGTTTCTGCATTTGGAACTTTGCACTCTTTTTACCTTTCATCATGTCTCTACTTGGAGATGCATCAGTCGGAGCTGACTTTGACCTTGAGAAATTGGAGAGTTATACCAAAGCTCAGTTGAAGCAATTCTGTAAAAGTTTGTACTGTCCCATTAAGAGCTCATCCAGGAAGGAGGAGCTGCAAAAGGCACTGAGGGCCTGGGTGGCAGCCAGGAGCACTGAAGGGTACACAGAGGATAAGGGAGATGAGGAAGATGAGGAAGAGTGTTCAGTACACAATGGTATTGTGGGTGTGCCTGTTATGTCCAGGGAGAAGGTCTCCAGGGCAGGTAGCAGTGTCTCATCAAAGGGTCTGACACCTGAGGAGTTGCAGGACAGACAGGCAGAGAGGGCATACCAATTGGAGCTGCAGAAGCTCAATCTGGAGAAAGAAAGAGATGAGAGAAGAGCAGTCCTTGAGGAAAGGAAGATGCCACTGGCTCATGAGCTTAACTTAAAGGAGTAAGATCAGAGGAGCCAGTCCAGTAGGGATGGTGGCAGCAATCCTACAGTGCTGCCGGAGAGAAGGGTAAACATCCCAAAAGACCTTGTGAGGGATTATAAGAGGGAGGATGATATCTACTTGTGGTTCAAGGGTTATGAGTCAGCTTTCCACATGAACCTGGTCCCTGAAGCTCATTGGGGGGCAGCCCTATGGAAGCATTTTGAGGCAGAGGGGAGGGACACACTGACAGCCTTAAGGGATGCTCAGAGTCTCACCTACCCTGTCATGAAGGAGGCCTTACTCACCAGGTATGGTCTCACCCCTGAGCAGTACAAGGAGAAGTTTAGATCCTACAAGAGAAAGGAATCCCAAACATGGTTGGAATGTGTTGATTCTTTTTGCAGGTCACTGGATGGTTGGGTGAAGGGCAGTAAGGTAAACACGTATGAGGGGCTTTACAATTTAATTGCTTGGGAGCACTTGTACAGTTTATGTTTTCCAGAGCTGCGCCAGCACCTCATTGACAGCAAGCTGACTGACCCCAGGAAGCTTGCGCAGGAAGCGGACCGCTGGGAGAGCACCAGGGTCCAAAAGAGGTATGGGGGAGACCACGCTAAGGGTGGGCAGGGTCCCTCTCAGAAGAAAGGGAGGGGTAAGGGCAAACAGGGGGAGTTCTCTAAAGGGCCCCAAACTGATTCCCAGGGTAAGGATTCCCAACCCCCCAGTGAAAAGAAGCCATGGTTGTCCAAAGGGAAGCCAGTGGTCCCCCACGTAAGTGCTATGCATGTGACCAGGTGGGTCATGTGAGGGGGGACTCCAAATGCCCCAAAAGTACACCAGCACCCACTGTCGCGGTTCTTAACGGTCTTACCCTCGCAGCGGAGAGGCGTAGGGGAACTGTCCTTGTTCCGACGGGTTCTGCTCTGGCCGAGGTAGGGGCGACCCCTTCCGGTAGCCACGGTGCTGTTTGGTATGAGCGAACCACTACAGTCCGTGCCCTCCAGAAGGAGTCCCAGAGGAAAAACCCCAGTAGGGTAAAAAACCTCCACTGGAACTCCCTGTAACGAAAGGAGGACACCAGGGTATTAGGACCGCAGTTCAGGAAGGCAGGAAAACAAAGCAAATCAGGAACAGACAGGATTCGCAGAAGGATATCAAATAGGAGCGTGACTACCACCAAGGAGTGTTGCAAAGCAATGAACAGGCAGTTGGAATCCCCTTAAATACCCCTGGACAGGAAACAGGAAACAGGAAGTAGAACACCGCCATCTTGGATTGGGGAAAAGAAAACAGTAATGAATTAGGTATGTGTGTTAGACAATGCATGCTGGGTAGAGAGGAAGTGGTAAGCATGCTGGGAAGAGAAAAAAGGCAAGTATAAAGAACCCCCAGTGTAAGGGTTCGGTTTGTCCTAGGAACATCGGTAAGTGGTGGTGGGCAAGTGAATACATGCAAGAGAAATAAATGTTAAGCGCATAATGCGCTGTGTGCGGCCATGCCTGAAACCCCCTCGGGGTTTCAGGCTCTGCCGCGTCTGCCTTTAAGGCAGAACTTGAAAAAGGGGGAGCGGCGAGCGCCGTGACCCCCAGACCGGCTCCCTGGAGCCTTTATGGCCCTCGCCGGAGCCGCGGCGACCCCCGCGACCTGGGTGTCTGCCTCGGCGTCTACCGCGGCCCGGGCGTCGGCCGCGGCAAAATTAACGTGCCGCGCCACGGCAACCTGAGCCCGCGGCCGCAGCGAGCGCTGCGGTGTAACAGTATGCCCCCTCCCCGAGGCCCCGGGTTTATGAGGGAAGAGCCGAAAAAAGCGGCGGATTAAAAGAGGAGCATGGACTGAAGAGGCATCCTCCCAGGAACACTCACTCAAAGGGTACCCCTTCCAATGAATAAGGTATTGGAGGCGCCCATGGAAAAATCGAGAGTCACAGACCTCCTGCACTTCGTATTCAGGCACATTGTCAACCAACAAAGGAGGGGGACAGGGCAACTGCCTATGAAAGAGATCAGGACGGTAAGGTTTCAGTTGCGAGACATGGAATACTGGGTGGATCTTCCATGTCCGAGGTAGGCGAAGACGCATGGACACTGGGTTGATCTTCTTGAGAATGAGAAAGGGACCATAAAAGCGGGGCTTGAATTTGTTTTGGGTGAGTCGGAGAGGTAGGAATCTAGAGGAGAGCCAGACCTTATCATGGACTTGATATAGAGGAGCCGCACAGCGTCTCCTATCTGCTATTGTCTTCATGCGGGACTTGGTGGACACAAGGTTAGAATGGATAATTCGCTGTATACCCCGTAGCTGTCGAACGAAAGAGGAGATGGCGGGAAGGTTGGAGTTGTCTCTCAGGGGAGTTGGGAAGGCCCTGGGATGGAAACCATAGGAGCCATAGAAAGGAGAGACTTTAGAGGCACTGTGTAGAGAGTTATTATAGGAGAATTCGGCAAGCGGTAAGTAGGGAGCCCAATTACTTTGTGTAGCGTTACAGAAGCTACGTAAGTACTGCTCGAGACCCTGATTGAGTCGTTCTGTTTGTCCATTGGTTTGAGGGTGGAACCCGGATGACAAGGCCACCTGGATCCCCAAGATCTTGCAGAATTGGTTCCAGAAACGGGAGATATATTGGGGACCTCTGTCTGATATAATAACTTGGGGTTGCCCATGTAGCCTGAAAATTTCTTGAGTAAAGACCTGACTTAACTCCTTTGCCGTGGGTAACTTTCTCAAGGCCGTGAAGTGGGCCATCTTGGTGAAGGAGTCCACAGTTACCATTATGACGTGGTTTCCCATTGAGGAAGGTAAGGCGCACATAAAATCGGTGGATATGGTAAGCCATGGGCCTGGGGGAACAGGTAATGGGCGGAGTAAGCCCACAGGTCTGGTTCGGGGTGTCTTGGCTTGAGCACATGTAGGACAGGATAACACATATGCCTCAGTGTCAGCCTTGAGAGTTGGCCACCAGAAAGAGCGAAGCAAAAGATCTTGAGTCGCTTTCACTCCTCGATGACCCGCAATAGGAGAATCATGGCACATGTGTAAGGCTTCGATTTGCACTGTTTTAGTGGGTAAAAACAGGGCCTTATCATGATAATAGTAGTCATGATCTATGTGCAGCTGTGGACGTAACCTCTTTAGTTCTGTTTCGTGTAGACGGGCATATTCAGACTTAACTTGATCTAAAAAGGTCTGTGCTACCCCTATGATTTTATTGTTGTCGAATAAGTTTTAAACCGCGGAATCACCGCACCCAGGATAACGTCGGGACAGGGCATCCGCCAGGATGTTCTGAGAACCAGGGATGTAGGTGATATAGAAATCATACTGGCTGAAGAAGAAGGCCCATCGAGCTTGCCGGCTATTTTGGCACTGGAAATTTCTTAAACACTGTAGTTTTCTATGATCGGTCCGGGCTTCGAAGGGCTCCTTTGATCCCATCAAAAAGTGTCTCCATTCAGTGCACGCGACCTTTAAGGCGAGTAATTCGCGTTCTAGCACGGAATAGTTTCGCTCAGAATCAGATAGAATGTGGGATAGATAGAATACAGGGTGTTCTAGGTCATCATCGTCTTGTCTTTGTAACAAGGCAGCCCCAATGGCTCTTTCTGAGGCGTCTGTGACAACAATGAATTGTTTGCTAGTGTCTGGGTGTCGAAGAATAGGGGCTTGACTAAAGGCTTTCTTTAAGTCCTGAAAAGCTGACTCAGCGCCTGGTGTCCAACAAAAACCTTTCTTTAGGTGTTCCTTTTTGAGGGTTTGAGTAATGAAGCTGGTTCTCTGGGCAAAGTCTGCTATGAACTGCCGGTAGAAGTTGGCTAGTCCCAGAAAACATTGAGTCTCCTTGATGGAAGAAGGAGATGGCCAGTTCAATATAGCCTGTACTTTGTCTGAGTCCATGGCAATTCCGGTTTGGTCTATACAGTATCCCAAATATTTCACTTCTATCTGATCAAATTCGCATTTTTCAGGCTTACAGAACAAATGATGTTGTCGGAGTCTTTCTAAGACTTGGCGGACGTGTTTGGAATGTTCCTCTGGATGAACCGAATAAATTAGGATATCGTCAAGATACACTACCACTGTTTGTTGCAAAAGATCAGAAAAGATAGAATCCATGAATCTTTGAAAGATGGACGGGGCATTAGTGAGTCCGAAGGGCATTACTCTATATTCGTAGTGACCAAAAGGTGTTCTAAAGGCGGTCTTCCACTCATCACCTTCTCTGACTCTTAGCAGATGATAGGCTCCTCGGAGATCCAGCTTAGTGAACCTCTTGGCTCCTCTGACTGCTTCTAAGATGTCTTTGATGAGGGGTAGCGGATACCGGTCTTTGATAGTGATCCTGTTTAACCCTCTGAAGTCGATACAGGGACGCAGGTCTTTGGTTTTCTTTGGTACAAAGAAAAGAGGAGCCCCGGCGGGTGAAGAGGAGGGAGTTATTAACCCACTTTGTAGATTCTCATCTAGGTACTCCTTCAGAATTTGTTTCTCTGGTTCGGTGAGGGAGTACATCCGCCCAAAAGGAACTAGTGTCTGGCTCTAAAGAAATGGCACAGTCGTATTCTCTGTGGGGTGGCAATTCAGGTCTTTCTGGCTTCTGGAATACATCGATATAGTCCTGATACTGTCTGGGAACTCCCTGTAGAACATTAATGGATCCTCCCACCTGGGCAGGTGCTGTTGAGAGACTTTTTGGGGACCAATAATCCCCGGCCGGATAGCAATGGTGTTGACAAAAATGGGAGGATAACGAAATGGTTTTTGTTTCCCAGTTGATGTAAGGATTGTGCCGTGTAAGCCATGGAATTCCCAGGATCATGACATGGTGTGGTGATGAGATTAAGTCAAACGAGAGAATTTCCTGATGTTTACCGAACTGTAAACAGAAAGTAGGGGTGGTGTATTGTACCGGTCCAGAGGCCAAGAGTGACCCATCAACAGTATGTACCTGTTCTGGTATTTCTTTGGGTATTTGTGTTATTTGTTGTTCTTTGGCCCAGGTTTCATCTAAATATAGGCCACTGGCTCCGCAATCCAATAAAGCCAAAGTTCTTGCTTCGCGGCCATCAGTTAAATGGAGGATAACTGGTAAGAGAAAAAGAGCAGTTCCTTCCTCCCTGGAAGAGCAAATAGAAGGTATATCACGATATCCCGTCCTCACCCTTCTTACTGGGGACGGGAGTTGGCGTTTCCCAAGGGCTTGGTTGGACGAATGGGGCAGGCGCGAATTAGGTGACCAGCTGCACCACAATATAGGCAAAGCCCCTTCCTTCGTCTATGTTCCCTTTCGCTGGCGGATAGAGGTCCGCGAGCTGTGTCAATCTGCATGGGCTCTTCCTCGGTATTCCCTTTGGATTCAGGGCGGGCTTCCTCGGAACGATGGGCGAAGGGACGAGATGGTACTGAGTGAAAAGGCAAACGACTCTTCTTTTTCTCCATTCGTCGTTCATTTAACCGATACTCTATAGTTAGTGCTTGGTCCATCAACCCTTTGAGGTTTTCTATCCTGGCAGAATGTACTAGTTCATCTTTGATGTCCTCTCTTAGACCTCTACGGAAGAGTGTCACCAAGGTACGTTCCACCCAGGTTGTTTCTGCAGCTAATTGTCTGAAACGGGTGATGTATTGTAATACATCCTGACTCCCTTGTTGGACTTCGCAAAGAGCCTCTTCTGCTGACGCCTCGAGTCCAGGGCGTTCAAACATCTGTTTAAAAGTAGTGATAAAGGTGGAATAATTAGATAGACAGGGATCGTTTCTGGTTACTAGAGGTGTGGCCCAGGCCAAGGCTGGTCCTGATAAGGCACTAATCAAATACCCCACCTTGGTCTTATCTTGTACAAATTGCGAGGGGCGAAAGGCAAAGTACACCGTTAAGGCATCCAGGAATTCTTTTAATGTGGTGGGATCCCCGGAAAATCGAGGTGTAGAGGCGGCTACTGCAGGGACATCTGTGGTCCTGGAGGCAAAGGTTTGTCGATAAACAGTATTCTCAGTACGTAATTGCTGGAGTTCTTGAGCCTGTTGTTGTATCGTCGCCAGCAGGTCCTGGTTAGTAGGTTCCGTGTTTACCACTGGGTTATCCATAGTTCCGGACTGCAACAGGAATTGTGGGCGTTGCAATCTGTCGCGGTTCTCAACGGTCTTACCCTCGCAGCGGAGAGGCGTAGGGGAACTGTCCTTGTTCCGACGGGTTCTGCTCTGGCCGAGGTAGGGGCGACCCCTTCCGGTAGCCACGGTGCTGTTTGGTATGAGCGAACCACTACAGTCCGTGCCCTCCAGAAGGAGTCCCAGAGGAAAAACCCCAGTAGGGTAAAAAACCTCCACAGGAACTCCCTGAAACGAAAGGAGGACACCAGGGTATTAGGACCGCAGTTCAGGAAGGCAGGAAAACAAAGCAAATCAGGAACAGACAGGATTCGCAGAAGGATATCAAATAGGAGCGTGACTACCACCAAGGAGTGTTGCAACGCAATGAACAGGCAGTTGGAATCCCCTTAAATACCCCTGGACAGGAAACAGGAAACAGGAAGTAGAACACCGCCATCTTGGATTGGGGAAAAGAAAACAGTAATGAATTAGGTATGTGTGTTAGACAATGCATGCTGGGTAGAGAGGAAGTGGTAAGCATGCTGGGAAGAGAAAAAAGGCAAGTATAAAGAACCCCCAGTGTAAGGGTTCGGTTTGTCCTAGGAACATCGGTAAGTGGTGGTGGGCAAGTGAATACATGCAAGAGAAATAAATGTTAAGCGCATAATGCGCTGTGTGCGGCCATGCCTGAAACCCCCTCGGGGTTTCAGGCTCTGCCGCGTCTGCCTTTAAGGCAGAACTTGAAAAAGGGGGAGCGGCGAGCGCCGTGACCCCCAGACCGGCTCCCTGGAGCCTTTATGGCCCTCGCCGGAGCCGCGGCGACCCCCGCGACCTGGGTGTCTGCCTCGGCGTCTACCGCGGCCCGGGCGTCGGCCGCGGCAAAATTAACGTGCCGCACCGCGGCAACCTGAGCCCGCGGCCGCAGCGAGCGCTGCGGTGTAACACCCACTGGTGCACCGTCCCAGGGTTTGGCCAGTGTAGTACTTGGGGAAGAGTTGGTTTCAGGTGGGTGGGAACCAGCAGAAATGACCCTTGTCTCACTAGGGGACAGTGAGATGGTCCAGAGAAACCTAGTGCCTGATAACACTAAGAAATACAGGCAATGGGTGACCATCAATGGACAGAGGGTGGAGGCCCTGAGAGACACAGGAGCCAGTGTGACTACAGTGAGGAGTCACCTGGTGTCTGAAGAGCAGATTGATCCCCGGGTACTTCACCAAGTAGTTGCGGTAGACAACTCTGAGCGCCTCTGCAGAGTGGCGCAGGTTCCCTTTGAATAGGGGGGGGTCTCAGGTTCCTGGAAAGTAGCTGTGAGTCCAACCATGCCTGTTGATTGTTTGCTAGGTAACGACCTGGAGGATTCCCCTTGGAAGGAGGTGGAACACAGGTCTCACTTGGAGATGTTGGGTCTGCCTGGGTGGGTATGCGTATCCACCCGGTCTATGGCAGGCAATCAGGGAAGTCAAGAGCCCCTGGAGCCTGAAACAGTGGCCCAGGGGACCGCCAAGAAGAGGAAGGGCAGGGGGCGCGGGAAACCGGCCCCAGAAGTTCCCACGGTCCGAGATGAGGCAGAGTGTGAGGGTGATGCCCCAAAGCCTACAGGAGAACAGATGGCTGAACTGGGGGAGGTCCCTGAGCTGTTGCAGTGGCAGCAGGAAGGGGGACCCACCAGGGAAGCATTCTGCACAGCGCAGAAGGAGTACCCTACTCTTGAGGGGCTACGTCAGCAGGCTGCAGCTGAGGCGGCTGGCGAGGCACCAGGTACTCACCTGATTTATTGGGAGGATGGCTTCTGTATAGTGAGCCTAAGGTTCCTGAGCCTGGGTCAGCTCGTATGCTGGTGGTACCCCAGTGCTTCAGGGCCTTCCTACTGGGTTTGGCTCATGATGTGCCGTTGGCAGGACATCTAGGGCAGGACAAGACCTATAAGAGGCTTGTCTCCCACTTTTACTGGCCCTTGATGCACAAGCAGTCAGCTGCTTATTGTAGATCTTGTCAGACTTGTCAGGCAAGTGGCAAGAATGGGGGAAAATGCAAAGCTCCCCTCCAACCTTTACCTGTAGTCAGTACTCCCTTTGAACGGGTAGGAATTGACATTGTGGGGCCTCTGGACCTCAAGACAGCCATGGGCAACAGGTTCATCCTGGTCTTAGTGGATCATGCCACACGATACCCAGAAGCCATTCCTCTTAGGACGGTCACTGCCCCCGTGGTGGGACGTGCCTTGATGGGAGTTTTTACCCGCATGGGGTTCCCCAAGGAGGTGGTATCTGATAGAGGTACAAACTTCATATCCACTTATATGAAGTCTCTGTGGAAGGTGTGTGAGGTAACCTACAAGTTCACCACCCCTTACCACCCCCAAAGTAATGGTCTGGCTGAGATATTCAACCGCACCTTGAAAGGCATGATTCAGGGCCTGTCAGAGCCCTTGAGGCATAAGTGGGACGTACCCTTGCCATGCCTTCTGTTTGCTTACAGGGAGGTGCCTCAAAAGGGACATGGCTTTAGCCCCTTTGAGCTCATCTATGGCCACCCTGTGAGGGGACCGCTCAGTCTAGTGAAGGAGGCTTTGGAGAAAGCTCCTAGTAAACCACCCCAGGATGTATTTAGCTACATGCTGGCACTAAGAAACCAGACTGCCCGCTTCAGGAGTCTCGCTCAGGAGAACCTGGAAGCAAGCCAGGAGGATATGAAACGGTGGTACGACCAGAATGCCACTCTGGTTGAGTTTCAGCCTGGACAAAAAGTGTGGGTCATGGCACCAGTGGAGCCTAGAGCTCTCCAAGATAAGTGGACTGGGCCTTTTGAGGTGGTGGAAAGAAAGAGCGAGGTCACCTATCTAGTAGACTTGCAATCCCCCAGGAACCCTTTGAGGGTCCTACATGTCAACCACCTCAAACCACACTTTGAGCGAACTGAGCTATCCATGCTCCTAGCGACAGATGACGGGGTGGAGAAAGAGAGTGAACCTCTTCCTGACCTCCTGTCTGCAGGAGAGAAAGATGGGTCTGTGGAAGGAGTGATCCTCTCCCCCTCCCTGACTGAGGAACAGCTGAGGGACTGTCGCCACGTGCTGGGACAGTTCGCCTCGCTGTTATCCCTGATCCCAGGAGTCACACACCTGAGCACACATGATCTGGACACTGGGGACAGTACACCTGTTAAACATAAGGTTTACAGGGTGACTGACAGGGTCAGGGCTTGCATTAAGTAGGAAGTCTCCAAAATGTTAACCCTAGGGGTTATTGAGCACTCCAGCAGTCCTTGGGCCAGCCCAGTGGTCTTTGTCCCAAAGGCTGCTGATCCTGGTGCCACTCCAGAACTTAGGTTCTATGTGGACTACCGGGGTCTCAATGCGGTCAGCAAGACTGACGCACACCCCATCCCCCGAGCTGATGAGCTCATTGATCGCTTAGGAGCTGCCAAGTACCTCAGTATGTTTGATTTAACATCTGGGTACTGGCAGATTGCCTTAACTGAGGGGGCAAAGGAGAGGTCAGCATTCTCTACCCCAGATGGGCACTTCCACTTCAATGTGATGCCCTTTGGGATGAAGAATGCCCCTGCCACCTTTCAGAGGTTGGTCAACCAGGTGTTAGCAGGACTGGATGAGTTCAGTGCCGCCTACCTGGATGACATTGCTGTGTTTAGTTCCACATGGGAGGAACACCTGCAACACCTCTGGAGAGTGTTAGAGGCCCTGCAGAAGGCAGGCCTCACTATTAAGGTGAGCAAGTGCCAAATAGGGCAGAGTTCTGTGGTGTACTTAGGACACCAGGTGGGGAGTGGCCAGGTGGCACCCCTACAGCCTAAGATTGACACGATTCTGGCTTGGGAGCCTCCCAAGACCCAGACTGAAGTGAGAGCCTTTTTAGGTCTCACAGGATATTACCAGAGGTTTGTTAAGGGATATGGTACCATTGTTACCCCCTTAACTGAGTTGACTTCTAAGAAGCAACACAAGAAAGTGACCTGGACAGAGGCTTGCCAGAACGCTTTTGATGCCCTGAAGGCTGCCATGTGCACAGCACCTGTGCTGCAGGCACCTGACTACTCCAAGGAGTTTGTTGTGCAAACAGATGCCTCAGAGCATGGTATTGGAGCAGTACTCTCACAGCTTAATGAAGAGGGCCTAGATCAACCCGTAGCCTTCATTAGCAGGAGGTTACTACCCAGGGAACGTAGGTGGAGTGCCATAGAACGCGAAGCGTTTGCTGTGGTCTGGGCACTGAATAAGCTAAGACCCTACTTGTTTGTGACTCACTTCCGAGTTCAGACCGACCACAGGCCCCTCAGATGGTTAATGCAGATGAGGGGTGAGAATCCAAAACTCTTGAGGTGGTCCATTTCCCTACAGGAGATGGACTTTACGGTGGAACATCGTCCTGGTACAGAGCACGCCAATGCTGTTGGTCGGTCCAGGTTCTTCCGCCTTAGTGATGAGAACTCCCATGAGGTTGGGTAGTTGCTCCCCACTTTTAGCTGGGGGGGACACGTGTTAGACTTTTCATCCTTGGCGTGGTCTCCCTTAACTTTTTGCCTCTGTTCCCCAGGTTGTTGATGTGTGCTGGACTCTGATTTTACTGTTTTTGTTACTCTGGGCACTTTACCACTGCTAACCAGTGCTAAAGTGCAAGTGCTCCTGTTTAAAATGTGTACGTAATTGATTCTCCATGATTGGCATATTTGTTTTACTGTTAAGTCCCTAGTAAAGTGCACTAGAGGTGCCCAAGTCCTGTAAATCAAATGTTACTAGTGGGCCTGCAGCACTGGTTGTGCCACCCACACAAGTAACCCTGTAATCATGTCTCAGACCTGCCACTGCAGTGTCTGTAAGTGTATTTTTACACTGTAAATTCGACTTGGCAAGTGTACCCACTTGCCAGGCCTAAACCTTCCCTTTTCTTACATGTAAGGCACCCCTAAGGTAAGCCCTAGGTAGCCCCAAGCGCAGGGTGCAGTGTATGGATAAGGTAGGACATATAGTAATGTTGTTTATATGTCCTGACAGTGAAATACTGCCAATTTCGTTTTTCACTGTTGCAAGGCCTGTCTCTCTCATAGGATAATATGGGGGCTACCTTTAAATATGATTAAAGTGTAGATTCCCCTAGAGAGTAGATGGACATGTGGAGTTTGGGTTCCCTGAACTCACAATTAAAAAATACATCTTTTAGTAAAGTTGATTTTAAGATTGTGCGTTTGAAAATGCCACTTTTAGAAAGTGAGCATTTTCTTGCTTAAACCATTCTGTGACTCTGCCTTGTTTGTGGATTCCCTGTCTGGGTCAGTTTGACAGTTGGGTTTTTTTTCACAACGCACTAGACAGTGACACAAAGGGGGCTGGGGTGTAACCTGCATTTCCTGATTAGCCATCTCTGCTAGGAGGGAGGGGTGGAGTGGTCACTCTCATCTGAAAGGACTGTGCCTGCCTCTGACAATGCCGGCTCCAACCCCCTGCTGTGTGTCTGATGCCTTGCCTGGGAAAGGCAGGATTTCACAAGTAGGTGTGAGTCCCCTTTGAAGAAAGGTGACTTCAAAGACTAAAATGGGTATAAGAAGGGCACCCAAATCTACAGACTTTAGAAACACTTCTGGAACCAAGAGGAACCTCTGCCTGGAGAAGAGCTGATAGCTGAGGAAGAAGTGCTGCCCTGCCTGTGACTGTGCTTTGTGGAGCTTTCCTGCAGTGCTGCTTCTGCCAGAGTAAGAGGGCAAAGACTGGACTTTGTGTACCTTCCATCTTGTGAAGAAATCTCCAAGGGCTTGAGTTAGAGCTTGCCTCCTGTTGTTTGAAGTCTCAGGGACAGCAAAGACTTCTCTCTGCCAGCACCTGGAGTCTCTGGAGAGACTCCTGCCCCGACAAGTGGTGCCCTATCCAGTCCCTGGGCCCTTGAAAGGAAAGCTGGTGGAATCCAAGGAAATCGACTTCGGAGGACTTCAGACCGATGCCGCTGCTGAATCCGGTAACGCCGCCTGCACCTGACGCCGTGACCTTCGCTGGAACGCGATGCTCTTCGCAGGCCTGATGCCGCAGCAGCCCCGCTGAAGTCTGCGACTCCGTGGAAGTTGCCGCACCACGTCATGACCGATGCCGCTCGAAGTGCACGGATTCAACGTTTCGCACAGACACTGCAATTCCCAACTTCGCGCATCGGCTTGTTTTCACTCTTCACCAAAGGTACTGTACTTGGGGGTCTACACGACTCCGTGTCCGGCGCCGCTGGTGTCGGCTTGTTGGGAACGACTCCGTCACGACGCCGTGTTAACATCTCATCGAAGCATTTTTGTTTCTAAGCGCTATTTTTGAGTTTAATCTTTAAAAATTCATAACTTGACTTGTGTATGTTGGATTTTTGTCGTTTTGGTCTTGTTTTGTTTAGATAAATATTTCCTATTTTTCTAAACTGGTTTTGTGTCATTTTGTAGTGTTTTCATTAAGTTACTGTGTGTGTTGGTACAAATACTTTACACCTAGCGTTCTGAAGTTAAGCCTCCTGCTCTGCCAAGCTACCGAGGGGGTAAGCAGGGGTTAGCTGAGGGTGATTCTCTTTTACCCTGACTAGAGTGAGGGTCCTTGCTTGAACAGGGGGTAACCTGACTGTCAACCAAAGACCCCATTTCTGACATATACCATAAAGCCAATAGCAAGCAATGAACATAATACATTCTTAGGTCAACCTTCTGAATGTCCCCAAGATGTCTTTAGGAAACCAGACAGCTGTGCTGTATGATAAGGTGTGACCTAGTGAACCCAATGCTTTTCCTCTCCTCTCATGCCATGGGTCTAAAAGAAACCCAAAGGACTGCAATAGTATAGAGACTTCGGCCCAACAGGCGCTAGATCTGTGAAAAATATATGCATTTTGGAGACATTTTGGAGACTAGCTGCAGCATGTTTTATTTCTGCTTCATTTTAGAGCAGATGTTTTGTCCCAGTTTTATTTGGGAGTAGTAAGTTTAACTATAATTATGAAAGGTTCCAGTGTCTCAGTATCCATCAAGGGATGCATGACATTAGGGCTAACAGAGCCAGGGTGTTCCCTGCCATAGACACAGCAGCTTTACAGCATAGAACCATCTAACCCTTGATGATTGAGATGAGTGAATGAGGGTGCATTGTAAATTATGATCTTCCAAGAAGGATGTGACAGAGGGCTGCAAAGGAAGTTAATTTTTTGGGTGACAACTTTTGATAGGACTCCTAGTCATACACCAGAGCCTCATACCTAACAACAAGAAGTAAATTGCTTAATGCAGTAGTTACTCTTGCAGAAAGCGGCCTGTGAAAACGTTGAAGTCACTTTGAATGTGAGAGCGTAGAAGAGATAAAATAGCAATTTGGATACAGTAGGCTTACAGTCGTATACAGATTAGAACATGCTAAAGCCTAGTGTTGTTCTGGAAGTGATAACCCTTGCTGTGCTTGCAAAGACACCGAAGTGCAGGAAAAACTGTCTTGCCTAAAGAAACTTGAAAACACATCCAAAGCTCTGTACAGAACTTCCGCACCGCACTTTAATCAAATATTAAGCAAAATATTGATGGCAACACTTGCAATTCGGATCATAAAGCCTGGCTCTTGCAGGCAATATGGATCAAGAGAAGGTTAGTTTGTGACCGCATAGCTTCCAATGTAGGAGCTTCAGGAAAATCCAAAACTATTGTTGGTAAAGATTAAAATATTATATGCAATGTTTGCCAGATAGCATCAGAGTCAGGCATTAAGATTGACTTCCCATGTGGCCATAGATAGTGATGCGATTTCTGTGGAACATGGAAGAGCAGTGTGGTACCGGAAAGGCAAGTCTGTAACTTGTTTTATATTGCAAGTGTCAAACGGATGATCATCATAGGATAGTATATTACCAAAATGCATTATCATTTTACGTGAATGTTTCCACAGCTCTATGCAGCGCTTCATAATGTAAACAGCGGTGCTCATTAACTTGTGTACAAAAAAATACTGTGCACTAAAAATGTATACAAATGCTACACCATAATCTTTTGCTTCGCCCAGCCCCAAGTCCCGGGACTGTAAAACGTTTTGTTGCTTCATTAAATTGCTTAGATATAAAACTTCTGTACTGTGCTTGCTTCATGCTAGTTCGGATGGGTCGAAGTTTCATTTAATTTTGTGACAGGTTTTTCTTGAAGGACTGTATTGACACCACAAAACATAAAACACATTTCTCTGTGGTCCATGCAATGTAGAACAAAGAGCAGGAAAAGGCGAATAGCCCTCAAAGTAATTTATTTTCCTTTGTTGGATGCTTTCACCCACAGCTCTTTTTTATTATTCGAGAAAGTATGAAGAGAGATGGAGGTGAATAACACATTTTCATTCTCTATAAGTTTAAAGATATTAACCATTTGCAATTTACATGAATTCATAATTGGTGCCAAGTTTAAAAATCAATTTTGGCTTAACAATGCAGAGGGGCATTATTACCGATCACTCTTTGACTACGTACATGCCTGTTTTAAGGACCAGAAGTTGTGAAGCATGTTCTGATATTGTAGTGATATGTGCTGGTGGTGGGCGCAGCCCCATATGTCTTGGTTGGGGACCCGATTTTAGTTATAGACACAATTGCAGAGCACCTTATAATTGTGTTGATTTTTTATGTACACATATATATTTTGTGAACACAAAACTTAGGCCATGGAGAAGGTGTGCCATTATTGTGTATCCACTGGTACTATTTCTCCTGCTATAGCAACAAGGCAATAGGTACCCAAAACAACTTCCCAGGAGTAGTGTTCAGCATCTAAATATTAACTGTGAGTTATTTAGGTGCGGAGGTTGAAGTATGATATCACTCTGAATTCTTTAGTTTCAGACGGCTCTTATTGAGCCGTACTATCTCAAAATAATGCAGTAGCTGAGAGAAATATGGTATAAATAGTTTTTTTTAACTCTCTGCAGGTCTACAGATGGAGGTGCTCGACACTATGGTGCACCAGAAAAGCTTGTGTAAGACTTACGTTAAACGCAACAGAAAATAAAAATACATATCCACACTTGATATAACAAAAGGCACGCCTGTTTTATTCTGCACATCTCAATTGTATCTTCAATATTGTGTGTAGCCTGCGTTCACAAGTGTTCATCTGGGTGCCGTTCTTTCCATTAGGAAGCAGGCCTGACAAACCATACAGTACAATAATAACTATTGACATTTCTGCATAAGCAGAAATTTGGTATTTTTGCAGTTTTTTATAGCGCGAACACGGCCCACAGGTATGGAGCTCTTTATATGAGCAACAGTTACATTACACGAGGACACACTCAGTTTTTTTTAGTTTTAGGCACAGAAAGGTTAACTAGTTAAACTCAGTAGACCTTAAAAGAGAGATGTGTATGTTTGGCTTGATTCCAAAGTGTGCTAGGCCTTTTGAAAAAAAATATTGAGTTCTCAATAGTATTTGTGAATACACCCTGCTTTGAGAGAGAAAAAGGCACGACTTCAGGATACTCATTTAGAGATGCAAATTCACCTTTACGCATAGCAAAGGGGTCATTAGTATCACAAGAGACCCGTACTCTCTTAGTCCAGACTGGAGGATGGGTCCTCTTTCTAGCACACCTTTCTACAGAGATGCAGCATGAAAGGGCTGAGGTGTCCAAACAGAGACTGTCTCTGCTCAGCGTCAACTAATAAACATTTAAATAATTGCAACTGTAAAGCAATGTATGATTTTAAAGGCACAGCAACATTTAATGTGTAAATTGTTTTATTTGTACCTAAATAACTACAACTAAGGTGTGAGCTCGTGCAGACTGAAAGGGTTACATGTGTCCCACTTCCTCTCATAAGCTGACAGTTTGGAGTTACTGTGCTGCATTTTTTAAGCTGTTCACATCTTCAGTAGTGTGCCCTAGAAATAGCCGTATGTGAGGAAAGGAAAATTACATGGCTGGGACTTGGACTACATAACGGGGTGACTGAGGCGAAATCTAACAAAGGACATCATGAGAGGTCTGGGGCGTGTGATGTGTTGAGGAAGAAAGCATGGGAAGTCGGCATACTAGATGAGTGGAGAAAGGAAATGGGAAGATCAGAGGAAGGAGAGAATGGTAGCGCTAAAGTGGAATATTGCAGAAGGGAGAAAATCACAAGGCCTGGCTGAAATTTTAATTAAGCTGTCATGATTTGCATAATTTCAGAAATTCTATATTGCACTTGTTACTCAAAATTCCCCAAATTATGCCTTTGTGTCATTTCATGTTTCCAAAACCCCCTTCAGAGGACCCATGATAAGCAGGGGGTTACTGGGCCCAACAATGGGGATTGAGGCATTTTACTCCTGATGTCCTGGGACCTGCCCTACTATGGGTTATGAGCAGTTGCGCCAAGTACCCATTAAGCATTTGACTCTCAGTGGTAGTGAGGGTAGAACAGTCCAAGGCTTCTCTGGGGGAAGGTACACACAGGGGTGTGTGGAGGGGGGCAATTCGGGCACTGTACAGTAGCATGGAGTTCCCGACTCCCGGGCGGAGCAGAATTTGTTCGCACTTACAAAATTGGGTTTTGGTTCTCCCTCGTGAGCGCAAAAATACTCCTGGGCCACAAGCAAGTGCACACAAGACTTCATGTTCGCTTGCGCTGCTTCCAACCGCGCCGATGGCCAAAACAGGGCCGCTAGCATGAGCAAATTCACTTCTGAAGTAGATTCTCTACTCCGGAGCCACTAACTCTAGTCAAAAAAAGACGGGACTCGATTTTCTATGGACCCTGCAATTTGTTTTTCAGATTGAGAAGCTTTCTTTTTTCAAACAGGAAGGAAGTGTATCAGAGACTACAACTTCCTGTTCCTGTCCAGCAGGCTCCTCCCAGTGCTTTGTCTGTCTCCTGGTCATTTTTCCCTTAGATTTCGAGGTGGAAAGATCACCCTGTTTGTTGCCTGCATATACCTTTGGATTTAAAGACTTTGTTTTTGTTGAATTAAACAAGTAAGTTCAAGAACAATTATATAAAGGTGTTGTTTATTTCCTTGGGCATGCACCAGTATTTCTTTGTACTTCAATTTGATATTTGATTAAAATTATTAGAGTGTTGGGTGGGCTGGAGTTTAAGTATTGGCCTAGTTATTTTGTATTTTGCATCTAATTGATTTTTCACATTTTGTGAAGAAAATTTGTTGCACAGCATAGTACATTTTCTGCATGTTTGTAACATTGACAATATTATTTTAGTATGTGGCCTAGGTTTCCAAAGGGCCATTCAGCCAGTAGACCCCGTACTAGTAGTCATCAGTGCATGAAATAAATGTTTCAGTGGTATATGTTTTTAAAACTTCATTTAGGGCAGGGATGGCATTGGATTACATTTAAAATGTTGGCTATTGTGGTTCTTTTGCGAAAAGTGTATATATTGTGGGGTAATCAAATTTTATGGCATAGGAGGATGTTTTTTGATCATGTTTCTGGCAGCCATTTTGTAAATGGAGCCAGTGTCCCTTTGCCATAGGCTTGCATGTGTTCTTTGTTTGCCATGCCTCCTTGCTCCTTGTTGTTGTTGTTTGACCATGTGGCTGTCTGGCAGCCATTTTGTCCATCCAGCCATAAGCTTGCATGTGTTCTTTGTTCTTCATGCATCCTTGTTTGCAGTTGTTGTTTGACCATGTGTCTAGCTGCCTTTTTTGTGCATGCAGCCAGTGTCCCTGTGCCATAGGCTTGCATGTGTTCTTAGTTCCCCATGCCTCCTTGTTCACAGTTGTTTGACTATGTGGCTGGGGGCCATTTTGTGCATCCAGTCAGTGTTCCTTTGCCGTAGGCTTGCATGTGTTCTTCTTTGTTCTCCTTGCTCTTTGTTGTTGTTTGACCATGTGGCTGGCAGCCATTTTGTTCATGCAGCCAGCACCCCCTTGCCATAGGCTTGTATGTGTTCATTGTTTGCCAGGCCTCCTTGCCACTTGTTATTGTTGATTGACCATGTGGGTGGCAGCCATCTTGTCCATCCAGACAGTGTCCCTTGCCAAAGGCTTGCAAGTGTTCTATGTTCTCCATGCCTCCTCATTACTCCTTGTTGTTGTTTGACAATCTGGCTGGCTGGCAGCCATTTTGTGCATGCAGCCAGTGTGTCTTTGACATAGGCTTACATAAAAACAGTGTTAATTATTGATCCTTTGTCTTTTATGTTTCTATTTTTACTTTTTTATTTTTTTCTATTTTATTTTTTATTTGTTATTTTAATTTTTTATGCCATTTTTTATTTCATTTTTAATTTTTTTAATTTTTTATATTTCAGTTTTATTTTTTATAATGCTTTATTTTGTATTTTTTATTTTTAACTTTAATTGTTTTAATTTCTGATGTTTGTTATTTTTTTAAAATTCTTTTTAAATTCTGCATTTTGCCTTGATCTATCCATCCACATCCATCCAAACGATTCGTCCATCCATCCATCCACCAAAGATGCACAGCTGCGCTACAGCATTCAGTTTCTTTATGTGTAATACCAGTTCTTCCAGGACACCCTGGCTGTGGATCACGGCAGACAAATCCACAGCATAATTCATTTTGTTATTGATAATCTATTTCCCCTGGACCACCTTGCCACTATAGGTTATTTAAATAACTATTCCATTTACCCATCCACCTCTCTCTGACTACCCCAGGTGTCTTCTTTAAAACAAATGGAGATAAAGCAAAGAGCTAGATTTGCCTGCTGTGCTGTCTGATCTGAAATGTAATTTCTTTAATGGTTTGGTGGTGTGGTTTCCCTTTATAATGTTTGATTACATAAGTATATTACATAAGTAATCAACCGCCCTAAGATTGCATTTCTCTGTATTATTTCAACCTGCAACAATACCATGTTTCACTTACTACATATTTTTCTTGATTAGATATTTTTAGGTGCACAAAAGAAGAGACCCCACATCACCCACAGTACTGCCAAAGAGAAAGCCTTACAGTTACTTCGGTCCACAGGCACCAAGCTCTTTCGCATCTTAGAGCCACTGCCAACCTAGAACTTAAGATGGCACCAAAGAAAGTTGCTCCCCAGAAAGTGGCCAGTGAGAAGAAGCAGCTTTCTGCCAGTGATGTGCCAGCTGCAGTCTTACTCGGGAGATGTGTGCCTGCCACACCAGCCTCCGGGGAAGATCCTGGGAGCAGCACTCCTGCATCAATAGCACCACCCCTATACAAACCAAAGACCATGTCTGTCAGTGAGGCAGCCACTGCAATGATGGGGGATGCCGAAGGGCAGTGATGTTGAATTGCATTTGTCCCTTTTCCAAAGTAGTACCCAATCATTTCAGGAAACAGAGCAAAGTGGACAGTAGCCACATCCAGATCTTCCTGAAGTGGGAGCAGAACTGGAGGTCAAGCTTCCTGGTGACCAAGAACTTCTTCTTTTAGAATCAAAAGCTCACAGGACTCCAGCAAGAAAAAGGAAGGGTACTACTCCACCATCTTCTCCACCACTTCTGATTACGATGATAGGAACATGGAGTGGACCCCGGCAGAGTCCCCAAGATGCCAGGAGATGCAAGGGAAAAGAGAAGTTCTATAAAGCATTAGAATCACAGAAGGGTATGATGAGGAGGATTATGATGATGAGCCAGTCATTGTGGAAGCTGGCACAGAGGAGTCCGACATTTCTATCCAACCTGCTCTGAGGGAAGCAGCACGGGCAGGACTGCCAGCTCCCTTATTTGTAAGGCCCTAGCAGAGACCTACACTAACCTGTACCTCAGAAGAAGTATGCACTGCAGAGAGGCAACCGACACACCCACCTACATCCAGTTCCTATTCAGACATTGGCCCAAAAAGAAAGTACGCCTCCCCAGTTTGAGACTTTTTTACGATTAGCAAATAGGAGGAGAAAATTGTCATATGCTCCATTTGAAACACAAGTGTTCATCTAGGTAAGCCAGGTTCACATTATGGTACTGGAGGCCAGATTACGTATATGAAAAAATATCACGCAATCTGGTGGGAGCAGCACCTTAAAAAAATGGTTCAATGTGGTTGTGGCGGTAAAGTGTGGAGAGCCAGGAAACATCAGCTACAACTGGTCAAATCACTGTGGAAGGTGAGGAAAAAAAAGTAGATATAGTCATGCAAAGCAGCTTTGTCCCCAGCAATGCACCGGATTCACTCACCTCAGTGACCTCCCAATGGCACAAGAATACTCAGAGTCAGATGGAGACACCACAGCATACAGTGATTGCACCATGACGTGCATTGAGTCTACCACCACCTACATTTCAAAAGTTGCCTGTGTCAGTGGCCCCATAAAAGAAAAAAAATCTAGGCTACAATTACAGGCATGTTTAGGCAGGAGGGGCCCTACAACCGCACCCACCCAATGACTTGTTTGTGCAATGGAAAGCTGGCAAAAATGTTAGTGTTGGACCTCCTCCCTTTTTCTTTTGTGGAAGGAGTGGGATTCTTAGAGTCCATGGCAGCCTGCTGCCCGAAATGGAAGGTTCCAAGTTGGACCTATTTTGCCAGAGTTGCTGTTCCAGTGCTGCATCACAATATGCTGCAATTGGTTGGACAAGCTTTGCAGCAAAGTGTTGTCCATACTATCCACCTGACAACAGACATGTGGACCAGTCTTTAGGCGACTGACTACATGTGCATCACTGTACACTGAATCTCTTTTGTGGGGATACAGCAAAAGCTATCTACCAGTCTTGGCCCTGAAAACATTTTTAAGAGCGTTCGGCAGCATGCAACAGTAGCCATGATCGCCATCGAGAAATAACACACATCTGCAAACATCTTGAAGGAATTTAATAGCAAGGTGTCTGAATGGTTGCAACCCAGAGGTCTTTGAGATGGACCTGTTGCCATGGACAATGGCAGTAACATAGTCAAGGCAACGGAAGACGGTTAAAATTTCAAGGTCCTGTGTTTGGCTCACTGCATCAACCTGGTTGTGCAAGACTTTTAAAAAAAAGAAGACATAGCAACATACTGACTATCTACAGATGCATCTGCACTCATTTCTGCCAATCTTTTAAAGCCTGGAAACAGTTGCGGATTATTCAGCATGGTAACAAAGTACCAGTTAAAGCCCTGATACAGGAGGTGCCAACACAGTGGAACTCAATCTATTTTATGTTACAACATCTGTTTAAGCAGTACAAACAGATCAATGAATATGTCATTCAAAGAGGAGCTGATGCAATTTGGAAAGCTATGGCCATGGATGTTGACAAACGGGGCCTAGTCAAATGCTTCACACAGATGCTGTTCCCTTTTGAGGTTTTCATGTGGGAAGTTAACAAGGTGGACAGTACAACAGACCAAGCTGTCCAGTACTTGCATCTGCTACAGGAGCAGCTAAAGAAGGTGTCTGAAAAGTTTGCATTTGGTGGTGCAAACGAAAACGAAGAAGGGCATCCTTGGTTGCGAGCCTACGCTATTGGTTGACTTGTAATGCAAGGCTGCAAAATGACATCATCTCATCCAAAAGGTACATCTGTGCCAATCTACAAAAGACATTCCTTCCGCTTTCATTCCTTTTTCTGAAGAAAATGCTTTACAATTCAAGAGGTGGATTGTTGAGCCAGCAGGAGAACTGGAGGAACGGCTGGAATGTAGAGTCCCACTCCTCAGTTCTGGGCTGCTGCCTTCAACTACCAGAGAGGGCATTCTTGTCTCACATCTGCCAAACCCACCAACAAGAAAACCAATGACAACAGAAACAGAAGAATTTGACCCAACCTCTGCGTTTGGCTTGTTTTCTGGTGGCAGGTCTTAAGTCCAGTGCAGAGGTGAAGGAAAGAGCAGTTGAGCAGATGGCAACACCAATGACCATTCAGAGGATGTTCCAGGAGTATCTGCATGACTCAAAAGAAGTGTATGTAGATCAAAACCCCTGGATATATTGGTATGGGAAGATGCACCAATGGTCAGAGCTCAGTAGGCTGTCAATAAAGTTTCTGACTTGTCATGCAGCCAGCTTGTCTGCTGAACATATATTCAGTGTAGTGGGTGCCGTTGTTACAGTAAGAAGAACCAGTCTCTCACCTCAAAACATGGAGAGGTTGACCACGATCAAAATGAACCAGCATTTTATACAACCTGATTTCACCATTCCTGAAACTTCACAGGAGAGGAAAAGAATGATTGGTCTGAATCAAGCGTGTTAGCTGACCAACTTATGGGAGAACCAGCAGAGTTTGAGGACAAACTCTACTTCCTGGACTGAGTATGTCAGTGCCATGATAGAACTTCTTAATTATTTATTGTTCAGTTTCTTTTTCCCTTTCTTTCTTTGTAAAACATTATAGATATTCTGGTGCAACATTATGTTTGTCTCCGATTCATACTGCCCCACCAGTGATTTTATAGTCACATAAAAGCCTGGATTAGAGTTGGACCAGTGTGCAGTGAAGAAGCCCCAAATATCCTTCAGGACTTTGGAGATGATGCCTGCCTCTCTTATTTACATCACTTAGCAGGGCTGCCCTAGAAGATCATTGATTGAAAGACTGCCAGTGCCAATGCATAATTACAATGTATGGATACCATCAAAGAGGAGATATTTCAGCCAACAACCATGCTTGGATTGGAAGAGGTAACTACTAAATAACTATTGCACTGAGTGGTAATATATTGATTGATTTTGAATTTGTGAGTGATGACTAATATATGAGGTAGCTGACAGTGAGGGAGGGAATACAACTAATTTGTAAACTTGTTTCGAATGATTTGCAATGTTTGGGGTCTAGTGGGTGATACTTTTTTCCTGAAAGTGATTGGCCTTTCAAAAGTAGTGAAATTTACAGGAAGGGTCCTTTTTTCTTGCTTCTCAGAACAGACCAGTCACTTTAGTTACCAAATACAAATCTACACAAAAATACTCTAGTTCTGTTTCTCTATTTGTTCTTCAAAAGCAGTGCACTTCACAGGTCTACCTTGCTCAGTTTGGGAATGGGACGGAGTTACTCTGAATCCGGAGGAGGAAGATAGAAGGACTCAGAGCGGGACTACCTCAACAGCTAGAAAGAAAAAAGTTATTGTCTTCAAAGAGAACTCATGATGATGGTGAAGACTCTGTGATCTAGTACTCACTCACTCTGTGAACTACAGATAGGTGCATTGATTTGGATGGGCTGCAATGTATGTGTTTGCTCCATTGCTATCTCAAGCATGAAATGCCTCTTATATTCTTCCTCTGCCTCTGAGTCTTTTTGGTACACTCTTAAATCCTCATGAAGCTTACCTTTCTTTCTTCTGTCCTTTTCCTTTACTCTATAATACAGCTACTGTTTTTTCAATACAAAGGCATTGTCTTAGTCCTCTTCTGCACAAACAAAACTTGGGGATATCTCAAGGCTCCAGCTTATCTACCGAACAGGTTCAGACAGGCACCACAGAAGATGAATGGAGATGCATCACCCAATTTGGCAATACAGTATAATTTTCTTTTTAACAATCATAATTTTTAGAACTGGGTGGGTTACATTCGGTCTTCCATATTTCAAAACTAGAAGACATAACCCATAGGATATACTATCTGGGGTCTTTGTGGGGCAGAAGGACTGTTTCCAATGCACTTACTGAACTGTGTCATTCTTACTTATCCCTTTGTTTCCTTTCACAACAGATTGATGATGTTATGCTGCTCAGCGCCCCAAAGAGTACTGTCATGGTTCCTTTTGTGTAATGTGTGTCTTTGTCATACTTTTCCCCAAATCTACTTTCCCATTCATTCATTGAGCCCCTAACCTTCTTCTCGGGCTGTGTGATTTATTGAGGTGCGACCTAATTTTATACTTTAAATGAATCATACACTTGCTGGGGAGGATGTGGTGAAAGCAACACCAACTTACAATATTCCACACCGGCCTCATCAACATCATCATTCATGTCTTGTGTGTGTGTTCCAAAAACGCTTAACCTGGTCCAAACACTTTTCTTTAGTACACTAAAAGACAGCAGTGCAAACTTAAAGTCTAAAACACCAAAGTAAAGATTTGAGATGCAAAGGAAGTAAAAAAAAAGTATCCCCTTTAAATATTTACAAATAGAAAACCCTCCCTCTCCATCCACATCAATCCCACCCCTCTCCCCGAACAAATAAACTAATTCCCAAAAAGTGCAATTAAAAGGCCAAAGTCCATCCCAAATCACTCCCCACCCCACCCACATCAAGTCCCTCTCACCAAAACAAAAAAAATAAAAAAGGGCTTAAAAGAGGGCACTGTCAATATGGGTCTAGAGCTGGTCCAGGCTCTACTCAGTGTTGGTGAGCCAGATCTCCATCCAGTCCATCCACTGCAGGATGCGTCTGAGCAATGACCTGTTGAAGTGGGAGGGGTGCAGCAGCAGGTGCAGTCAGGGAGCCTGACTGCTGGCAGCAGCACCAGCTATGTACTGGCCGGGAGACTGGGGGCTGCTGTGCTTCTCTGCTGGGTCCTGGGTCCAAAGCAGCTGTTTCAGCCTCTTCCTCCTCCAGAATCACCAGCCGCTGATTTTTATTCTGGATGTTCTCCAGCCTCTGATGCCACAGACAGGTCGCTATCTCCTGCCTTGTTGGTGGTCGCCGTGCGGGACTAGCTATATCAAGAAAAAGAGGAATAAAAAAGACAAATTGTAAACAGTGCTGTGAACAAACACCTCTTCAAATGATAGGTGGTAGGTGGCACAGTGGCACTACATTGCTGGCCCCCTAGGGAAGTTGAAATTTGATGTGATTATAATTAGGAGAACCACAGGGACAATATTTGATTTCTTTACCTACAAATGCCTCACATATAAAGCACTGACTGTCTAGTAGAAAAGAATTAAGCCAGAAAAAGACCAGATGAAGGTTTTTTTAAATAACTAAACAGACACAATTAGTAGAAAAATAACAATGAATTACCTCTCATTTATGATGAGTAAGGCATTATGCTCTATGTAGTACAAGTTGTTGTGCCAAATAATTGGAAGTGTTCTAACCAGTGCATCAAGTACTTTGCTACTGTCTGCAGCTCAGGCAGCTGTAGCTGACAATTATCTAACTTTAATTACAATGGTCCTACTCTTCCCCACATGCCTTTCACTTAGTTTAGTTTCTACACTGACTCCAATGAGGCAGATGAATAAAAAAGATACGTCACCCATTCCATATATAAAATGCGGATATATTTATCTAGTCTGTCGTAGGTAGATGGGTAAAATGATGCACTGCACTACATGGAAAGGAATGGGTTATATAGACTGTATTCAGCACGTTTCTCACAGAGTATCCCTTATGCCAAAGTAGAAATCATATTGGGCACTTACTAGTCCCACTTTACCCACTGGCTTGCCCACCATTACAAATTCTTTCCAACAAATTGATTCGCTGGGCAGTAAGGAAAGTAAAGAAACTTGACTTACTCTACTGCTTAGTAAGGCAGATCGATTAGGCAGGTAGGTAGAGCTTTTGCTATAGAAGAATAAAGGGGTGTCACTGATCTCTCTGCAGATGAAGAGCTCCCTTCTTTATTCATACAATAAATTATTCAATCATCCTTTCATTCTTCCCCTATACACTCCAGTAGCATCATGATTTAACCTTTATTTTCTCTCATCCAGTCTTGCACCCTAACTCACAGCCTTTATCCATCCATTCAGTACCCACACTATCCACCCTTTCTTTTAATCATCCTTTCACCCATCCATCCATTTATCAATATCAAAGCTCCCCCACACATCCTTTTTCATCCACCCATGCATCCTTTCCTTTTACTCTTTTCATGCATCGTATCTTTTAACCTTCCGTTCTTTCATGTTTCCATCAAGCCATCATTTTTAGCATACATTATGTGTGCTTTTGCTGAGGTTCAGATAGAAGAGCCCATAAGTAACCCAACCACCACTTTAGCTGTAATGCGGGGGGTTAATGAATACAATCACAACAACGCCCTTGTAGCTAGTGAGTAATAGTAATTGTCAATAAGCAAGCAATGTGACTTACATCGCCCATCCCTGTCGCTGCCTCTCCCCCTGCTCCATCTGCTCCTGCAGCGGTAGAACGTGAGCTGGCTCTAATGGTTGGTGTGGCTATAAAAAACAATATACAGTTTTTAGATGCCAGGTACACGTCTCATTCTTAATTTTTCACATACAAAAATGCAGCTGCAATACATCATTACAGTTTGGTTAACACTGCAGAATCTTCTTTCAAAAATATCACTCTGGGCATTTTGTTGGAATGTTAGAAAAGCCAGGTAGTCAAGCCAACCAAAAGCTGTGCGTAGTAGAAGGGCAGAGCAATAGCCTATGATTGACAGAATCATTGAAGAGTAATGAAGGAGTGGAATAAAAAATGGACAAAGCAAGACAGAAAAAAAAGATAATGCGGGCATAATAGGTATTAAACAAAACTTGGATAGGAGAGTTAAAAAAATAAACAGTCTAAGAAGTAAACAAGGCAAAATTAAAAGTAGTATAAAAGTGGGGAGAGGTAAATATTGAGAAAATAGTAATAATAATATTAAATTATAAGACCTACTGGAATGAGCAGAGCCATCAGCATCGATGCTGGTGGTTGGTGACCCTCCAGCTCCTGCTGAACCTACTGATGCAGTAAATAAAGAAGATAAAAAATACATTAGTGGTACCCTTAAAGTCCACAAAATTATTATATAACAGGCAAATACGATAACATTGTACTCAAATGAGATTGCCTATGGCACTATACTATTATGATCAACTATTGTTGAGTTGGCTTTACTCATAAAATTCCTATTCCAAATTTCCTTAACAAAAACTACATTTGGGAATCACGCATTGCAATGAAAGATCTTTCATTCTATTCTCATTTCTCAAACCCTTTGATGGACCAACTTAGTCACCCCTTTCTGCAATGCATGCATACTCGCATCACTGTGAAATTGCTGGGAACTGTATGAGCTACATAAAATCACCGAGAACGCTAACTCACTGGTATCACTAATTCAGTATGTGGACAAGGGGACAGAGGAGTCTGCATTGCAATGGCTTTTTAAATAATCAGCCAAAAGCAAGTGCCTATGAGTACGATGATGGATATCACATGTTGATGAATCTCGATAAACCTGAACTTTTAAGAGAGCCGAGGATCTGTACTTCGATTTTGAAAGTGAGATTGTGAGCATGTAAAAGTAAACTGCACTTCCCTTATTTCTGAGATTTTTTCACTAACATCATATAGTAGACAAGCTAATATTTATTTAAAATAACTGTTGGAATTTTGTGCATGGCTCTTAAGAAAGATCAAACAGACTAAAAGTTCATATAATTTGAATGTGCAGTTTCATGTTCAAAATCATTGGGCATGCCATTCAGCAACTGTAAAAGTAGTAGCGACATTGGAAATCATGCACCTGTTACGCAAACATTGGGCCTCATTTACAAGGATTATGCCCCACCTTAGTGTCATTTTTTATGCTAAGGCGGTCTAAAACATTCCCCACCCCACAGCATATTTACAAACTTGTGCAATGTCACCGTTGCAACAAATTGTAAATCCTTACACCACTTAAACCTGTGCAACAAGATTTCACTGCACTATGCTGCACCAGCATAGAGCAATTTTTTTAACGTCTGCTCAGGGCAGACAATAAAGATGATGCTGTGCGGTTGTCTATGAAGCCCAGTTAACATTGCTGGACTAGTGTCTAAATTTTGACTATCCTAACCAGGACATTTACGAAGGCTTCAGGAACCAAAACCTGCCCGCACCACCGCCAAACACCACCACAGACCCAGCACCACACCAGATCCTAAGCTCCTGGACCCCCATCACCAAAGAGGACTCCCAAAGACTCATGAACTGCAGCCACTCTGGAGAACCCTTGGATCTGTGCACTCATCATATCTTCAACCTGACCAGCGCCACCATAGCACCTGAGCTCTGCCGATCTATCAACCGATCCTTCGAGACTTCCACCTTCCCATCAGACTGGAAGAAGGACAAGATCAACCCGCTGCTCAAGAAATCCACCTCCGACCTAAGGGAGCTGAAAAACTACAGACCTATTTCTCTGCTTCCATTCCCAGCCAAAGTAACAAAAAAGGCCATCAACCAGCAACTCACCTAATTCCTTGAGATACCCCAAATCCTAGGCCCATCCTAATCCCGGTTCAGAAGCAACCACAGCACTGAAACAGTACTCCTAGCAGCCACCAACGACATATACACATCATACTAGCCACCGAGGCACGGCCGCACTCCTCCTCCTTGACCTCTCTGCTGCGTTTGACACTGTCTCCCACTCCACCCTCTGCACCAGAAAACACAACACCAGCATCCGAGATAAAGCACTAGATTGGATCAGGTCCTTCCTCACTGAAAGAACACTGAGTGTTAGACTACCACCTCTTACATCAGAACCCAAAGACACATGCTGACCTCAAGGATCATCACTCAGCCCAACTCCTTTCTTCATCTACATGGGCCCGCTAGCCAAGATCATCAAATAACTGGGGCTAAACATAGTTTCCTATGCCGACAATACCCAACTGATCCTCTCCCTGTCCGATGACTCTGCAAAGGCCAAGAGAAATTTCCACAACGGGATGAGAGCAGTCACCGTCTAGATGGAAGCCAGTTGCCTTAAACTGGGACAAGACAGAGATCCTTGTAATTGGCTCCTACCCTTCCACCTGGAACGACTCCTGGTTGCCTACCGTGCGAGGAAAAGCCCCCGCTCCCGTGGACCACCTCTGCAATCTGGGCTTCATCCTGGACTCCTCTCCATCCATGGCCCGCCAAGTCCATGCCGTCTCATTGTCATGCTTCCACACCATCCGACTCCTGCGAACATTTTTCAAGTGGATCCCCTCTGACACAAGGAAGGCAGTCACCCATGCACTGGTCACTACAAACTGGACTACTGCAGCTCACTCTGTGCCGGCATCACCAAACTACAATCAAGACTACAAATAATCCAGAATGCAGCAGCCAGGCTTATCCTGAACATCCCCCGACACAGCCACATTTCCTCCCATCTCAGAGACCTACACTGGGTCCCAGTCGACAAGCAAATCACATACAAACTCCAGATCCACACCTACAAGGCACTACACAACATAGGACCAGCATACCTCAACCACCTCCTCACCTTCTACTTAGCCAACAGACATCTCCGTTCTTCCCAGCTCACTCTTGCAGCCATTCCCAAGATCTGGAAAAGTACAGCAGGAGGAAGATCCTTCTCCTACCTCACAGCCCGGACTTGCAACACGCTACCTCTCAAACTCACGCAGACCGCATCACTGAAGCAGTTCAGGAAGGACCTCAAGACTTGGCTCTTCGATTGAGCAGCATGCCTACAAACAGCGCCACAAGACTTTACGGGTGATTAGCAGTGCTTCAAATATCACTGATTGACGCATGTTCAGCAATAGTAAGGTATAGCTCTGACGCTGTTGTGAACACTTTGCGCCATGGAGCATTGTTTTGCAAATACAGAGCTCCCATGGTGTCGTTAAGGGGGAGCAGGGTGGCACATGAAAACTGGTGCATCGATCACAATGCGCCAGTTTCTCGTTAATGAGCCCTGTTGTTTTAAGCTCTTTCCCTTGCCCAATGTCCTCTCTGTTTCTGGTGGGGAAGGTGAACTATTCCCCTCATTCTGAAAGTATAAGGCTGAGAGCTTGAATTTAATCTCTGTCTATTGCTGGAAAGTTAGAACACAAAGGTTCGATTTGCATTCTTTAACACCATAATGGCTGCAATTCAAGTGCTCGGCCTGGCATCCTCTGTATTGCTAATACAGCGCAGGCCACACTCTCTCCTCCTCATCTTGAGGCTGGAGAGGTTTGCCTTTCGCCATTTGATCATCAAGATACTCACTTGATCTGTTTTAAGCTGCCCTTAATGTAACAGTAACACTTTATTTTATGTCAAGCCTCTTGTGGGTTTTTTCAGTTTTTAAACTTTTCCAAGTTATCATTACACAGTTAAGTGTGAGAACGGGTAAAACAGAAAATATCAACAGCACTCAATGTATTTTTTTTAATGGGTTTGCTATAGTGCTTAAGTAGATTTTAGGGATAAGTGGTTACTAACAAAATTCTCTGGGGGAGATTCTCAAACATTTTGTGCTGGGTTAGCTTCACAAACGTGATGCTAATCAGTACAAGATGTTTTGTTTCCTGATTCACTTTCCAGTGCAAAACTTATTTTGCGTTGGAAAGTACCCAAAAGTAATGCAAAGCAGCGCGAAAAACCCTGCTTAGCAGTACTTAGGTCATGGAGGTCTTACATGGGTGTTACATGGGCGTTCCCATGCAAACACCGATGCCTTTTGAAGCTAAATCCTATCTACCAACATTAATAGACAGGTTTTAGTACCAAAAATAATGTTGTTGAAAAACAGGCGTAAAAAGGAGAACAGTTTCATTTCTCCTTTCTTTTCTGACTTTGCATGGGTGCTGCACTGTACAGCACACATACAAAGTAGGAAAAGGTTTTCACTTGTCCAGCCATAGTATTTTGTACAGTAAGGGTACCATTCCCCAGTTGTGGCTCACTGGGGCTACGGGGGGTTGGGCGGCACGCAGAGGTAAAAGGGAATATTAAGAAACTTAAACAAATACATTTTTTTAAATGGAACTCCGCTCCGTGCTGCCTATCCTCCGTCTCCTCAACATGCAGGCACAGGCTCCCAGCCTGCCCTGCAGCCAGTCCTGATGCTGCTCAGAGCAGCGTTAGGATTAGCTGGGAGCGCCCAGCCAGGGTGCTCCCAGGCAGACTGGGATCCTGTGCCTGCTCTCTCTAGCCCGGCACACAGTGCAGGGATGGAGAGAGCACAGTGCGCATGTGTGTTTGGCCGACCCGAGACGCCCGGCCAAACATACATGCCCACTGAGGGGGGTGCTCAGTGCACTCCCCTCCATGGCTGTCATCCCCAATGCCCCAACCTCCGCCCGCCAAGTTGTAACCGCTGTGCGCCCGCCAATGCGGTGGCGATTTCGACATCCCCGCTGGGCCGGCGGGATGATGGCTGCAACATGGGAGCCGGCTCCAAATGGAGCCGGCGGTGTTGCGGCGGTGCGACGGGTGCAGTTGCTGTCTGCAGACAGTGAATAGCTTCATGGGGCTGTGCCAGGGGGCCCCTGTACTGCCCATGCCCTAGGCTCCCCTTTCCGCCAGCCTTTTCATGGCGGTTCCTACCGCCATGAAAAGGCTGGCGGGAGGGGGACTCGTAATCCCCTCGGCAGCTCTGCAAGCAGCGGTGCCCTGGAGGATTAAATCCGCAGGGATCAACATGGCAGAAAACCACCGGTCCCAGCTGTGCGACCGTGGCGCTTCCGCTGCAGTCGTAATCCCCAAGATTACACCGCCAGCCTGTTGGCAGTGAAATCGACAAAACAGCCCTGGTGGTCTTTGACCACCAGGGTTGCAATGAGGGCCATAGTCTATTAACGGTTTGTAGTAAAAGATTTGCAGCTGCTGGCAGTGGGGCAACGCTCCTCTGCCATAGCGGAGGAGCCGCCACTGCCCTTCCCATAAAAAACCTAAGGTAGACTCAGGCATGCACCCTAGCACTATGGCACTAAGGTGTATGCCTGGTGCAGAGCAGCTGAAATCAGCACCTGCATTAGGGAGCGGAGAGGAGAGTAGAGAGGCATAACTCTGTGACTATGGCGCTCTTCTGCTCTCTCCCTGTCACACAGAGCTTCTCAGCATTTTTGGCTGCTGCGCTGCATTCCGTAACACCTTTCAGAATCAGGGTCTCTGTTTAAGTGCGATAGCTAAATTGGTAGATTTTGACACCAGCAATATGCACTTTTCATGCCTCCCAGTTTGATATAATCCAATACACCACTTTTTAGGACCAGGAAGAGGAGTATCTTTCATACCCCACTAAAGTGGACGGAGCACACATTTATTTGGTGTCCCAGCACAGAGACACTGACACTCACTTTAGTCGGTGATAGAAGTGAATTTTAAATGCTCTGAAGACATATGATGCAGGTCAGGAAGGTAGAGCATTGCAATAGCTCTGTGAATTTTACATCTGTGAAGTAGTACATAGTACATGTGTGAAAAGATGCACAGTGAGATAAAGATTAGCACACTGGTATATGGGATGAAGGATGCTGTGAAAATCAGCATTGCTAGTTTCACATGTTAGGTTTACTCGACTAGGATTTCCACTCAGCTGTTTTTTATGACTTGACCAGAATTTAAATGGCCTGGCAATTATAAAACTTAAGTACATATAAAAAGAAGCCCCCTAACATGTTCTGGTGCTGCTTCAATGACCAGTAGCTCAAAATTTAGGTAACCAAAGATAGGAAAGCCATGTTAAAAATGAACACATAAAATTATATATAAAGTTCTCTTTAAATATCATGTCCCAGGGTTTGCAGAATCGAAATTGTGTACAACTGGCCTGTATTTTTCTGTTGGGATGTTGGCAGTGCTATTGCAACTGATTCTTTGCTTTAATCAGCATTGTAGGTGCAGATAGGAGATGACATTGAGGCAAGTCCCTCATCAAAGCTTTGCTGCTCACTGCAGGTTTAACATCTGGTATGGACGAGTAAAACAATGTCACTTAAGTCTCAAATATGACTGCACGATATATTTTGATGTGTTCAATAATGAGTAATAGTTTTCATAGAGTGGGCTCTCAGGGTGGACGGTCATCCGAGTGTGCTTTGAGTTTGTCTATGTAAGTATCCCAGACTCCCAGGGGCCCTCCCCATCCTTTTCTAGCTGTCCAATGTGGTCCTCTGCCACCAATAATTCCTCACTCAGGCCCTTACATACTCTATACACTGTTTTCAGACACACACCACTCCACACCGCTTTAAAAGTGTCCCATTCAACCATGGTCTGATGCTGATGCTGTCCACTCATCGTCCAGGAAGTAGTGGTCTATGGCCTCACCAAACTGGTACTGAAGCGTGCATCTTCCAGGAAGCAGTGGGTAGGCGCCAGGTGGGGATCTTATGTGGAGACCTACCTCAAATATGTGTAATCAGTAGAGGATTGTGATCTGAAATTGTGCGTCCCATGTACTCCACTTGCAAGGACTATGTGGCCAACATAGGAGGGACAAACACAATGTCCAGCCGTGAATGCGGTGCATGTACTGTGGAGTAGTGAGTATATTCTCTGTCTACCGGGTGAAAGAGTTTCCACAGCTCCCCCACGTGCATGTCACATGCCCAGGAGTTTAAGTTTTGTGAGGCTGAGCAGAACGGTGCCCATTTTAGGGGAGGTGTGGATCTGCGGGCGTGAAGTCTAACACCCCATTGAAATGCCCAAACAACCCTCTGGATTTATCAGTGTGTGTGTCACAGTGAGCCGTACTCCCAGAGCCACCCACATGAGTACTCCCCATGGATAACTGGAATAGGTTGTCCCATATATCCCACCCGCCATCTCATGTTCAGCCTGGTGAGTTCCAATGTGGTGCAGTGTGTTTTTTGAAGCCATGCAAAATGTACCTGGCGCCTTCACAGATAAGTATATAGCAGGTGTTGCTTGACATAGGAAGCCATGCCTCTTACTTTCCACGTGAGGAGCTGGTATTGTTGTAACACCATAAGTAAGAAGACCTACACTATAGGGGTAACTTCATGTATGAAAGCCAAGCAAGTAGTGCTAGCTCGATCATTCTCACATACGGGTACCCAAACATAAAGTAAACCCTGAACTCTGTTCGCCAGGGTGCCGTGCAACACAACCCTTACAGAGTGCTTGTAACTGATGTAAAAATAGTCCTGCGGGGGTGTGGTGTAATACGTGGCAACTACAATTCCATCAAAAGTGTTCCATATGCCCCTTGTCCCCCAGCTCAGAATGTGACCCATTCCTCTCAATCACCACAATACAGTAAAGTCATTACTGTGCACCCCTAGCCAAACATAACACCAATAACTATAGCATTGACATCACCCCCATATCAAATAAAAACATTACAGGAGCCACAATGTCTTTACAGAAGATCAGCCATCACCGGTGTGACCTCAGGACCCCCGCAAAATTTCTGGAATGTCTTCCGGTATGTAGCCACTCAAGGATAATGTCTTCGAAATCTCAAGTGTACCAGCCTTGGTTTCAAGAGCCAGGGGACCCTGCCCCCACTAGTGCAGGCACTGCCTGCGCTGTCTCTTGTGCTGCCTGCTCCTGTGTAGGTCGTGGGCAGATTTTTTGATTTGCCTGGCATCTGTTTTGCGCTGTCAGACAGCCCCCTTCAGAGTCTTGATGGTCGAGAGGGCTATGTTCTCCCTTGGATTCCCACAAATCCCACGCCTTCTGAGCCATCTGAAAGATCAATGCCTGTTCTCCGTCCATGACTTTGAGCTTAGAGGGGAAAAAACGGTGCGTACATGAGCCCCATATTGATTCTCCACATAGTAAAATGCCTTGCGCTTCGGTACATCTGCAGTGTAATCTGGGAAGATCGTGACTGCCTGTTCTCCATTTGTCAGGGGCATTTAGGGTGAACAATTTGTAATATATTATTTCTATCTTGATTATTGAGCAGACATGCCACTACTGGACATGGCAGGGCACCAGGCAGAGGTGGGTGGGCCAGCACTTTATGTGCTCATTCCACTGAGAAGAAGGTGGAGGTTTTGCCCCCAAGGACCGTCCGCACCAACCATTGCTCAGAGCAGAGGTCCATACTTGGTCTCTTGACTCTTTCAGGCAGTCCCACCACTTTGATGTTATTCCAGCATGATCACCCCTCCACATTTTAGCAAAACCACTCCCCACCTTAGAGCGATATCTGGGCTTTTGCATCCAACACCGTGGTTGTGACTTCTTCCAGAACGGACTGTTGGGCAGGTACATTAGTTTTCAGTTTGCTATGCTCCTGTCATCTATGGCCAATGTCAATGTTCAAAGAGGAACATGATCTGGCTCCAAGAGGCCATCCCAGTAAATCACATTAGCCACACACTATCTCTTTGGCCACTTGAACATGATTATAATCATACATGTCTTTGTGGGAATTTAAACATTAATATAATATACACTATAACAGGGATGGAACATCATTACAATTACACACTCTTTGTGGAGACTTGTACATCACTATAATCACACACTGTATTTGTAGGGACTTGAATATAACTATAATCAGACACTAACTTTATGGAGACTTGGGCATGATTTCCTTCTCACACCATCTCTGTGGAGATTTAGGCATTCATGTAATCAAACACATTCTATGTTTAGACATACACATAATTATCATCACACACTATTCTTGAACATTATCGTCACACACTATTCCAGTGGAGACATGAACATGATATTCATCAAACTTTAGCTCTGTGGGGACTTGAAATCACAATAACCACACACTATCTCTATGAGGACTTGAACACTTTATCATCACACACTATCTATGTTTGGACTTGAGCTTAAGTATCTGCACATTGTACCTTTTTGGAGACATGAGCATTGCTTTTACATGCAATTTCAGAGGGGACTTGAATGAGGTTATCTTTACACACTATCCTTTGGGAACTTGAACATCACTACAATCACACACTATATTTGTGTGGACTTGAACATCACTATAATCATACACTCTCTGTGGGGACTTGAAAATCACTATGATCACACACGCTCTCTGCGGGGACTGAACATCACTACAATTACACACTTTCTTTGTGGTGGCATGAACATCACTATAATTACATACTATATCTGTGGGGACTTGAACATCTGTATAATAATATCACACTATAGCTTTGGGGACTTGAACATACCTGCACTATCTATGTTTGGATGTTAAAATACTTTTCTTCACATTCTACCTTTTTGGAGACTTGAGCATTGTTTTTGCTCACAATTTCAGTGGGAACTTGAACAAGATTATCTTTACAAGCTATCACTGTGGGGACTTGAACATCACTATATTCACACACTATCTTTGTGGGGACTTGAACATCACAATAATCACACACTCTCTCTGTGGGGATTTGAACATTACTGTAATCACACACTCTCTGTATGGGAACTTGAACATCATTGTAATCACACATCATCACTATGGGGACTTGTCCATCACTATAATCGTACACTATTGTTATGGGGACTTGGACAGACCTGAAATCACATACTATCTATGTTTGAACATGAACATGCTTATCTTTACATTCTACCTTTTAGGAGTCTTGAACCTTTTCTTTTCACATCATTTCAGTGGGGACGTGAATACAATTGACTTCACAAACTACCTCTTTTGGGACTTCAACATCACTATAATTACACACTATCTTTGTGGTGGCTATCTGTATGGGAACTCAAACGTGGTTGCCTTCATACACCATCTCTATGGAGTCTTGAACATTGCTATAATCACACACAATATATGTTTGGGCATAAACATAATCATTATCACATACTATTTCTGTGTGGTTTGGAACATTGTTATTTCAATGGTGACATGAACATGATTGTATTCAAACATTATGGCCCTCATTCTGACCTTGGCGGGCGGCGGAGGCCGCCCGCCAAAGTCCCGCCGTCAGGTTACCGTTCCGCGGTCGAAAGACCGCGGCGGTAATTCTGACTTTCCCGCTGGGCTGGCAGGCGGTCTCCTTCAGACCGCCAGCCAGCCCAGCGGGAAAGAGGCTTCCACGATGAAGCCGGCTCGGAATCGAGCCGGCGGAGTGGAAGCTGTGCGACGGGTGCAGTTGCACCCGTCGCGTATTTCACTGTCTGCGCAGCAGACAGTGAAATACATGTAGGGGCCCTCTTACGGGGGCCCCTGCAATGCCCATGCCAGTGGCATGGGCACTGCAGGGGCCCCCAGGGGCCCCGCGACCCCCCCTACCGCCATCCGGATCTCGGCGGTCCGACCGCCGGGATCTGGATGGCGGTAGGGGGGGTCAGAATCCCCGCGGCGGTGCAGCAAGCTGCGCCGCCGCGGAGGATTCAATGGGGCCGCGGTACACTGGCGGGACCCCGCCAGTGGTGCCGGTCCGACCGCGGCTTTACCGCCGCGGTCGGAATCCCCATTGGAGCACCGCCGGCTTGTCGGCGGTGCTCCCGCGGTCCTCCGCCCTGGCGGTCAAAGACCGCCAGGGTCAGAATGAGGGCCTATGTCTATTGGGACTTAATAATCAGAATAACCACACACTATTTCTGTGGGGACTTGAACATCACTATAATCACACACTATCTCTGTGGGGTCTTGAACACCCCTATAATTGCACACTGTCTTTGTGCAGACTTGAACACACCTATAATCACATACTTTCTATGTTTGGGCTTGAACATACTTATCTTCACATGCTATGTATTTGAAGATTTAAAAAGTGTCTTTACACACCATTCCATGTGAAATACACTTGAAATATATTATCTTTACTCAGAATCTGTGTGGGGACTTAAACATGACAATAACCACACACTATCTATGTGGGGACAATAACATTCCCATATTCACACACAAACTCAGTTTGGACTTGAACATCATCATCTACACACACTATCTGTCTGGAGACTTGCACAGTAACTTAATACACTATTTTAGGTAGAACTTGAACAAGATTATCTTCGCACACTAACTATGTGGGAACTTGAATATTGTCTTTACACACTATTTCACTTGGGAATTGAACAAGATACTTCATACACTATTTTGTATGGGGGACTTAACATCACTATATTAAAACACTACGTTTGTTTGCGTTTGATCATGATTAACTTCACACACCAGGGTTATAGGAGTTCTATAATCAAGATTGAGATGTTATTGCAAGGAGGCAAAATATATTTTGAAAAGGGTGCAGTGGCATATGCAGTGTGTCATAAAGTGTAGTAGAAGTAATTAAATGTGTTCCTGTGCTCCGGCTAGAAGCAAAGCATTATTGTGTGGGGGTGGTGTTTTTATGGTAGGGTGTTACTTCACCTGCCGCACATATTGAAGTTAAGGATCAGAAAGTGATGCTGTGTAGCGAAGAGGTGGAAAAGGAAGAGGGAAAGGTATCTTTGTGGTCGGTAGACAAGAACATACTTTGCTTAGGTGATTTTGTAAGTAAAAGACAAGACATGAACGATCATAGTTTTTATATTAGAACAGGATGGAGGGCATGAAAGATGCAGATAACTTATTAGAGTGCCTGTTTACTTTTTCCTCACGGTCTTTTGCTAACTCTCTTTGCGTGGCCACTTTCCCATGGTATTGCAGTCGGAAAGTGCGCGTGCCCTGTCTATAAATGCTAGGAGGGGGTGCTTATGTGATTCGTTGAGGTGCTGTACTCTGGAGTTCCCTGTAAAAAGGTACACCACATATCCAGGGTGGGTACAGCCCTGGCTACTAGTAGGATGTTGCACTGAGTGTGCCACTTACTCGACTAGCCAGTGAAGAATGTAATGGGCCTGCCAGTGCAGGGCTGCGGAGGTGCATTTGCTCATGGGCTTAGGTTGGCACTACTAATGTCATAGCCAATCCTGAGGGGACCCTCTACTATTTCTAGAGCACCCCCTGAAAGGTGGGGTAGGTGGGAGATGGGAGGATGGGCAGGTATACATGGGTGTTCCATGCTCTGTAGGGAAGAACCCCCACATGGATACTCCCTGCCTAGGGGTGGGGGTCATCTCTTCCCATAGGTGTTTGCTGATTCCCTGCCTGGTGGCCTTAGGGCCCTGGGCACTTTTCCCCTTGGCAATACAGTGGAAAATGGGCACACCTTCCTACATATACGAGGAAGGGGCACTGGCCGGTGTGTGCGCACGTTCCCACTGGCGTACCAAATGTGTTGGGCCTGTCATAGCAGGCCTGGGTGCTTTAAATCTGTATCCAGCCTGTTGTAGCAGGTCTTTGCATGCTCACTAGTACTTGAGGGGTCTTAAATAGTATCCAACATGTCATAGCAGGCCTAGATGTACGCACTAGCACCTATGATGCTTTAAACATGTTAACTAGCCTGACTTATCAAGCCTGTGTACGCACATGCACCTTTGGTGCTTTTAAACATGTCTCCAGCATGCCAATGCAGGGTAGTATGTGGCAAGGGCATGTATGCCCAGAGAGTGAAGAATATCCATGTGTGTTTTCACTGCATAGGAGAGCTGATCTGCCCATAGGTTACCATTGGAGAAGTGTTACAATTACTCTAAGCTGCAGCAGTTGATTGCAGTTGAGCAGCCTCATGTTGTTTACTATCACTGGATTTATCTAGACAAACCCCTTTCTATGGTAAAAGTGGTTCTGTCAGAAATCATGGAAAAAAGCCACTTCTAGAAAGTGGACATTTGTCTGCCCTAAAACCCTTTGTGTGTTTTTTAATTCAACTCGAGTCCACACTGGGGAGTGGAGAAACACATCTGTGCAGTCCCCAGCAACAGCTATAAAACTTGGGCACACAACTGGAACAAACACCCTCTGCCATTTGTGGCCCTGACTGGATAGATTGGAGGGAGAGGTTCTGTCACTTGGCCTCTCAGAGCCAGAGCCTGATCAGCCATTATCTCTTTGCTTCCTCCCACACCTTTGCCTAGGGTCCTGAAAAAGTGTAATCCAGCCTTGTGGGGCCTATTATCTCGGGGGAAGGGTGCTATCATCTCTAGCTCTTGAGGGGGTGAGGTAGTAGGGACTGGTTGGAGGAAGGTTTAGACCCAAGGAGGGTCCTGCCAGTGCAGTGACCACTAGCCTGCCGGAAACTTTATTTACATACACCTTGTGTGAAGTCCATTTTTTGACGCCCAGTTTATCTGATGTGTGGTAGTTCTGTGCCGGTGCTTTACACATTTTCCCTGTGATAAGCCTGACTGCTCTGTGCCAAGCTACCCCAGGGTGAGCGCAGACCATACAGTGAGTATAAGCACCCACCCCTGACAAGAGTGGCAGGTTCTGCCTGGCTAGGGGCCCGCCTCAGCCAACCGGAATGTGCCTCCTCCAACAGCACCTAAATCAACAAATGTTGAAAGTAAACTCCAGGAAAGTAAAGAATGTAAATGTGGAGACATTATGAGTTGATGCAATGTCGGTCAAAGTGTTAAAAGGACCTGAAGACACACAGTGAAGTTTTGCAGTGGAAAAGGAAGAGGGCAAGGCGCCACTGGGGGCTTAATGCTGCACAAGGGTTGGGAGGCCTGTTTGTTTTCAAGTTGCTAAAATCGTCAACTTTTGCTTCTTATGTAAAGCTTAAGGAAGTGAGTTTACTGTCTTGTAGTGGCTGTACCTGTTGCACCAATGAAAAATGTGACCATGGAAGTGCGTGTTTGGACAGAGGCAAGAGACAGGAGAAGAATATGTGTATGGGTGGAATAAAGACCTAGACTAGGTTTAGTAGATTTTTGTGTAGGACACTGTGGTACTGCATCTGCTTCACAAATGGAATATACAGTCTATGAAGTATAGTTCTGAATGGCAGATGAGGAGAGAGAGGTGTGTTGGTGGTGGGTGTGCACTGAGGAAGAGTGGTAAGTTGTGGTGGTCTTAGTTAAATCTTGCCTTGAAACAGCATACTTTATCTTTCAAAATCGATCGAGGGGAAAAATGTGTAGGCAATGTGTGTAACATAAAAATTGTTTCCTTGGTTTCTGTTAAAAATGTAAATTAAAGCAATATTGTAGTTGTAATGTGTCCATGAGTCCTTATTACCCTGGTGCCACTGTACTTGCTGTCTGAATTGAAAGTCTGCTTCTAAAAGTCTGTGTGTGCAAAGGGTATATACAGAAGAGGCGTCTTGAACTCTGTAGAGGGGCAGTGATGTGCCATTGTTTCAGAAGAACATGTTCACCTATTTCTTTGTTACCACACGCACCTGCCAAATAGCGTAAAAAACGTGTACTAGTGTAGGCAGATTGCTATAGAACATAGTGGAAGTATCTAATTGGGTTCCAGGTCTCCTGTCTGAAGTTTGCAGGAAGCAGTAATCTGCTTTGCCTGTGTTTTTGTGGCATGCTGCTACTGCACCTGTTGCACATACTGAGACTAATGCTCATTAGGTGTAGTTGTGAAAGCTAGACTTTTTGGCTTTGCCAAAGCGTGTTATTATTGAAAGTGCTTGGTAATCGGTGTTGCAGTCTCTAAACACAGAGATAATTAGTCATTCAGCAGAGTAGCTCGTTAAGCTAAAACCACCAGCGGTTTGATATGGGACAGAGCCGCGAAGTACTTCACAATTTAAACAAGAAATATACTTTTTCAAACGGGCTCACTGTTAAGAGTTTCTGCTGGGAGAAATCTGTTTTCAGATAGTCAGACAAAGCAAAGTGTAGAATGCTAAAGGTAACTAACCTGGAGATACGAGGCAGTGCCAAATTAGCTCTATCGCAGCACATCTATGGTCAAGCAGCATTACAAAGAAAGCCTATGTACTTATTATAACATATTTAAATTTATAAATATACAAAAACGTGCTGATATGGCCATACATTTGCAACCGTGGCCCTTTATTTTTTGGTAACCATATTTTATGATTCCATATTAGTGGAAATGCAATAGAATGGATGCATTCCATAGTATTAACGGTATGTGCACATATTCCATGTTTGGTTGGTTATCACTAGTTTATAGTAGTTTTGTGTCACATATTTATACATTTGACAGATTTTGTTTACATTGTACTGAAGCAATATTCAAATAAACTGTGTTTATAAAAATCCTATGGTTTACAGGAAGGTGGGAGCACACTGCCTCAGATCCCAGCACTCAGTTCAACCCAACGCATTATAGTAAAGGCAGTGCATAATGACACTTACTTCAATAACAGTCTCCAGTTTTTCACCTTGTTGACGCAGCCAGTGCTGTGCATTTCTAGAAACGTGTTTCAGGATAATTGTCCTTCATAAGTAGAGAGCAACAAGTAATTTTGGGGGTGCTGGAAATGCTGTTCAAAGTCTTTAATGGGTCCGTGTACCACTCACTGAGCTCAGGTGTATCAACCAGAGCTCATTAGCTCAAGGGAGACTTTTCAAACTAAAGGAGAGTGTGGGCACACTGCCTCACATCCCATCACTCACTTTTCCTCAGTGCATTATGGTAAATGCAGTGCATACCGAAAGTAAGCAAATGTAGCTGACAAGAGGTAAAGCCAATAGTAAGCAATAGGCAGAATGCATTTCTATGCTATCTCCAAAATGTATTTTGCAGTCAGACAGTGTACAGTCTGGTAAGCTTCTACATAAAAATGGCCTGCTGGTGCTGTCTTCCTGTGTGCTGGTGCATTAAGAAAGCTGCCTTGCAACATGCACAGTCTCATTCCAAGGTGCAGAGGTGAGTGTGAGTTGTCTTACACAGGATTTTACTGAAAGCATACCCTTCCAGCACTAATTCTTAAACCCACAGCTCTGAAGCATCACACTTATTGGATGTATAATATGCTTTATAACACACATACATATGCGAAGTGTGGGTTGTTTGGAGGAAAAAAAACATTTATCTTTTTAATAGCTGCTTCCAGCAGGCCTCTTTATTTTTTTAACATAATCCAGGTATGTCTATCTTAGTATATCATGCTTAGTCTCAGTAAAGCAGCACAAACTGCTGTTTGCATTGAGAAATGAGGACATTACCATTGGCAAATAACTTTTTTATTGAAAAGTTAATACCCTTCTGAGACTTTGGATTACTTTGCCTTGCTACAGATCTTTAATAAATGTGCCATTAAGTCCTCTCAAGGCAACAGTGGAAAGATACAACTCTTCTGATCGAAACACTGTGTGATGAAAATGCTCATGCATAAGGGAACACAAGAATGGAGGGGAAAGCCTTTGTATCAAGACCAAAGGCAGACAACAAAGCTATTTAAACATGAGCAAAGGGCTAACACAAGCCCCACTCTATCTATATGTCATGTGTTGTAAATAATAGTCTGCTAAAATAAATCTAAATATGTTTCTAGCTGAGAAATAAAATAAATATTTAAAAAGCTACAAACGGAGCAAGAAGAGGCACATCAGAGCGCATGGGAGAGGAGTAATTAGATATCACCTTTGTAAGGGGTGATGATTGGGGAGACAAGTGGAAAGACATGCATTCCCATGAAATGCTGAAAAGCAAAGGAAAAAGTCCCTTCAAGCCAACATTTGAAGATTACAAGTCATCCTATTGTAACACTGTGAGACAAATGCTTTTGAGAGGGGCAAATTCAAGAATAGAGAAGAAAGCCATTGAATCAAGACCTGACACCTGAGACAGACAAAAAGCTGTCATAAGCTTCAATCTGAGGGAAATATTACGTCTGTCAGCAGAGCTGTGTATAGGCAAGACTATAAAACGAAAATTGAACACATTGTTAGTAAACAAATTACACTGTAAAACAGCTATTGGTGCTGTACATGAGGCACTTGTCAGAGCACAGAGAGATATGGTAAAATGTACATTGAACTCTAAATAATAAGTGCCAAGTGGAGAATGTACAGTTGGACCTCATGAAATATTGCAAGTTAGGTCATGCAATAAAAAGAACAAACATACATATTGCAACATTGGAGAACAAAAGCATGACAGTTCTACCTTAATACAGGTACAGTAGACATGTGTAAAATTAAAGCACAAATGTCAGTCTAATTGCTCCACATAACTGCCCCATAATTTGCCCCAAGATATGAAGAAACTTTGCAGGTGTTCAACTTGAGAAATCCTAGATCAGTATAACCCAAAACAGTCTGTTTATGTCAATACATGTAAATGTTTATTTGTGGCAAAGATGTGAGCCAAAAAGGGTTTTACCTTTTCAGTTTTCAGCTTTTGTATCAAGTAGAAATACATTGGTAACTTCTGACTTTTCTGAACATGAGTGTCTTTTGCTTTGCTCGTCATTTTGATATGTTGGAGTTGCAGAGAGCCACACTTGGAGCACCCTTTACACCACCCTTCCTAAAAGAACATATAACCCTGCAGGTCTCCTGACCCAGTACTGGAAGGTGGGCACTGTAAGCACAGAATGTCTGCCATAAGCCTCACGTTCCCTTTTCCGTTTCCACTTGTGGGGCTGTACTTAGTGAAAAAAGCCAGAGCCTGGCATAGGTGATCAGGGGGTATGACAACTGCTGCCATGCCCCACACCAGATGTTTACCCAGCGAACTCGGTGTTAGGGCACTTTCACACAAGATCAGGTGCTGTGCCGGCGGTAAACATCCTCAAAGAGTCTGGTGATGGTGCAATGCGCACCCCCAACCCCCGGGCTCCACCTGTTGAGGTTTGAAGGTTCTGCTGCCTGCACCATCAGATTCTGGCAGGAAGTGCAGCATTTGGGAACAGGACACATCTTTACATAACCTCCAGTGGAGAATAATTGTTATTTGATGCACTCAGGATAATTCTAGAATTGATAGAACTTTTGAAAAGTGAGTACACAGGTAATATGTCAGGCTTACTACCTTTATCGTATCTTTTCAAAATAAAAAATAAGGCCTATAACCTTTTCACTAATATATCATCAAACCAACTCAAGCATACTGTACTGAGCGTAAGCTTTCTACAAGGCAACTATCCAGCATACAATCATAAAAGTACAAATGTATACAAAACTTACAGTTGGCAAAGCAAAATACTATCTCCCCAAAGAGAGACTAACAAAGATAATGAAACTGCAGGTGTCACCTACCTTTGTAACAAGAGCTAATCTTGTTCAATGAAAATCATACCGAGCTACTAAAAATTTTAGGGTGATAACAGCAAACATATCATACAAAATTACATTAATGACCACCCCATGCATTATTACCAGCAATGATCACCTCAGTACACCAGGAAGGGTTGCCAGTTGTAACATGAAAAAGGTTGTATCAATCAGAAATGCCTCTACATGGTAAATGGGATGACAACCATAACTGCTATGCCCCTTGCACCAAAGGCATAAAATCAGGAGGAATTGGGGAGACTTATTACATATATTATCCTACTAGTAATAAGTTTCCCCATTGCCTCATGATTTATCATTAAGATTTAAGCATTACAATTATTAAATCTATTTAGGAACTCCAAACATCAGGTTGTGAGTACAGACAAAACCATCATTTTCACCTTGAATACGCATTTTCCAATATTGGGATGCATATATTAATTCAACCAAGCAAAAACTTCTAATTTAATAGGCTGGGCTGCACACAGGAGAGCTGTGTACACCTAGTTGGAGAGCTACAAGTATCTCACACCACAAGCTACTTTTTAGAGATGCCTGTTGTAGTGCATATCTTCTATTCATGTGGTTTGTTTGGGTGAATCACCAAAAACCAAACCCCTTGACTGCTATGGTTGTCTGTGAAATTCAGGCTTTAGCACAGTGTATTAACAATGCATCCTTAAAAACCTGTTGTCTATACCACATGCTTTTCACAATAGGTCAGGACTATTGGCTTTGTTATAATATTTCATAATGAACACATCAAACCTCTGAAATACAAAACAACGTTTCCAAATGAACCAAGGAAGTCTTTACTCTTTACCACTGACTGTACACCTTACCTGACACTGCCCTATGCAAGTGCACATCAACTGGTAATAATATGCATACAGTTATACAATTACACATAAGTAGAATAATACTGCTTTCAATACAACATACAGCCCCACACAACAGGGCATAACAAGAATCATCACAGTGAAAACCCTAGGCTTTGTGTGAGTGGGAAGCCAAAGCCATAAACCCTGCATACAACGGTAATCTGTGAGATTACATGTAACAAAATACCTATTGGTAGGGTTTAAAATTGAGTAATAACTATCCACACTTAAATGCCTATTTGCTTGAACATATGGTTTTCACAATAAATATGTCAGACCCAATGTATTTATCATAACATGTCATAAAAACAGATCAGGCCAATAGTCATGCTCTTTGACTTGCCACCATACCCAACTCAGTTCTGTTCAAGTATACATATTACCAAAAGCCAAAATGTGCCACACAAGCAGTGTTTTTAATGAAAGCACACAAATGCGGCCCAATCAAATCCTATACTAAACTAACATGTGGACGGAGCATAAGTGTCTCTCTCAAAAGTACTCAGATTGTTCTTCTTTGTTGATCACCTAATTTCAGGCAACAGTTGCATTGTCAAGCCAGACAAAAAATCCATGTACATTAGTGATTAGCATAACCCTCAGCATCCCATACAACTCTCATACACAAATATCCATTCTGAAATCTAAAGTTAATCATGGACGTTGAAGGTACTGGGACCGAAATACATTCCTTATATCTGCCCTCCTCCCATCTGTGCTGCTGACAGAGAAATGCAAATAAAATAATTTATCTAGTTATCTAATACACTTTACCAGAAGTACAGTATCATGTGTGCAACCCTGAAAATTTGAGCTCAGGCAGCTGGCTAGATAAACAAAATGATCAAAGCTGTGTAGAGGATAACCACTTTTTGTGGAAGCACAGAACTTCTGCACAATCAACCTTTGTTCTCCTGGCTTCCAACACATGGATAGAACGAAAGCCATTCTCTTGGTGATTCTCACATTATTACCTCTCAACTTTTTTGAGGATGTACACAGTTTCTGCCCAATCAAAACATGTACTCCTGGCTCCTAATGTGAGCAGGGCCCAAGGCCCTGTGTAGTGATACTCACATAATTGTCTGGGACTATGAGTAGCTCACACCACAAACTACAAAAATGGAGCAACTTGAGCACCATTTTGTAGTACAAATAAAGCCTTATTTGTTTTTCATAAATTGAATGTTTAGAAAGCACAGTTGCCAGTTTGGTTTCTACTAAATTTTCACGTGCAGACCCACTTATACTGATGTGAAAGCGCCTATAAAGCAAAGTGTACACTAACAGAAGGCTAGGATCAGTTACACTGCAGCCCTCATGATCCAGAGTTACTGTGAGTCTCTAGTGTGAAGCCTGCTTGTGGGGAGAATAGATGTGGACACAATTTCAATATCCCTGACCGGCAATGCCAGGGAATGACTCATAAGACAGAGGGCATTGTGAACAAGCATGGACCTAGCCAAAAGTTCTGGTTTTGTCTACCAGTCTTTTGGATTTGTAATTTTTTTTTGTTTTGTTGTAGTTTTTCCTACTGTTGACAAAACAACTGGCCTTTCAACAACATAAAAAATAAAACATTGGTTAAAAGAAAACATATCCTTTTGGTCTGAAAATGTCCATATTATTACAGTAGTCTCTGGCACTGAAGGGAACAACTTTGTGTGAGGATGTGCCCCTTGTGAAAGAGCAGGATGCTGTCATCACAGTGAAGTTAACCAGAGGCTAAAATGAGCTGACCCTATACTCCATACTGTATGCTATAGTAACCAGAAGTAAAACTTGAAAGACACAGCACCAGACCAATAACGAAGAAGGCTGGCAGAATACCACTGTAAGTAAGTATATTTATATATAATTTTAGTAAAATCAAAAGTTCTTGATTAACACCAGACTTAAACAGGCATTGACAAAGCTAATAGGCCTTTCCTATGCAAGAACTATTAGCTTTCCCATTGTGTTTTACCCATGATGTACAGCTGCATGGCTGCTGTTCAGTTGGACTAAAGGTTAGTGACATGAAGGAGAGTGGCATGTAGTAGAGTGTCATAGAGTGATGTGGAGTTTTGTGGAGTGGAGTAGGGTTGAGTAGAGGGGAGTACAGTGGTATGGAGTGCTGTAGAGTGGAGTGGCATGGAGTAGCATGGCATACAGTGGAGTAGAGTGCTATAGAGTGGAATGGCATAGAGGGTTGTAGAGTGTTGTAGAGTGTGGTGCCGTAGAGTGGAGGGGGGTGGTGTGGAGTGGGGTAGGGTGGAGAAGAGAAGATTGGAGATTGGTAAAGTGGAGTGGAGGGGGTAGAGTGGAGTAAGGTATTGTAGAGTAGGGTGGCATAGAGTGTTGTCGAATGGAGTGGAATAGAGTGGTGTAGAGTGGAGTGGCATAGAATGGAGTAGGGTGTTGTAGAGTGGAGTGGCATACAGTGGCGTAGAGTGGAATATAGTGTTGTAGAGTGGAGTAGAACCACAAAACCAATGGTAAGCAATGGGCTGAATGCATTCCAGGGAAGCTTTCAGAATGCCCCTAAGAAGTATTTTCACAACTAGGCAACTGTGCTGTGTGGTAGGCTTTGACCTTAAAAAGGGACTAGAGATGGCCAAATGCAAGCAAACCTGATTAAGTTGTTTTTACATTCATCTGCTGATTCAAGAAATAAGCATTTCATTACCTATTTAGGAAGTTTAAGACATGTGACAAATAATTAAACGGATTATTTGTGAAACTATAAAAAGCACTGGCCCTCCAGATTTTAAAATGTAAATTTGAGCAATGTTATTTTCATAACCTACTACATTTCATAAACGAAGTCATTTTTCAAATGAATGGTCAAGGAGTTCTGCTTTAGACACAGTCTGCAACATTCAAAAGAAGCAACAGAAACAGGGACAATAAAACTTTTAAAGGAAAACCTAATGCTGTGTGAGGACATCAGAGTCTAGCTACTAGTATGCGCTTGAGTACATATATAAATTAAACCACACAGCCTCATTGAAGAGAGCTGTGCAGGTTATTTTTCCTTGTTCTTTCTTGTAGTGATACTCCTAGTGATCACTTTTGCAGACCTAACAAGAAAGCACCTCTCTTTTTTGATAGATGTCACTCTCAGATTACCAAAGATTCTGCAATTTAGATCACCAGCACTGACTATATTTGGTATTTTCCATTGATCTTGGTATTTGTCAGTTGAACATTCTTTGCATTTTCTTTTGTTTTTTAAGACAAGCTGGAATGTTTCCACGTTGAAGACTGTTAGTTTCATATGTATAGAGGTATCTGTAGTAGTCCTTTTTACAGTATTAGTTAATGCTTTAACACAATATACTCAAAGACATTTGTGTGTATTCACAACAGCCATCTTAAAATGTGTCTTGTTAATGCTTACCAAAATGCATTCAAAGACAGTGCCCATGGATGTGTGTATCTGAGGAGGCCATGTTTTAATGCATTTTGTTATGGTATTAACATAATACATTGAGGAAGTGACAGCTGGGTGCGGAGTGGAAAGGGAGGAATAAAGAGATTAGGATGAAGGGGAGCAAACAGACAGCAGAAAAAGAATCCCTCATATTTACTCTAGTGCATGGTCTTATGTCAGCAGTGGAACAATACTTAATCCACGCAAAACATAGTGCAACCAAAGTGCTACTGGGCAAGACAAGCACACCACTGCCCCAAACCGTAGAGCTGTGATGTATCACCTAACGTGCACTCCACTCTGCCCCCAAAAACACATTACTCCAGATGTAGTAGTGCTGAGGATGAGAGCTCTGTTCCTTAAAGGATGCCGTAAACCAGAGGACTTGGTGGAAAAGAAGCCCAGAAGAAGTGCACACAGGTAATTTAGATTAAATTCATGAAGTTGCAAAAGATTGTTGTATATATTGAATTTTAGTGATAAAGTAGTGTGCTAGGATGTCAGGAATGTGGCTTATTGTTGAGGCTAGTAGAATAGGCGATGCCACTAGACTAGGAATTCTTGGATTTTGTATCCTATATTTGAGAGTATCTATAAGATGCTTGTGGCAGAATACATTAAAGAATATGAAAGGAGAATAAATGAGTTCAGAACTGATGAAGTATATTAGTTGCTTCTATCTTTCATAAGATGTTTTAACCCAGTTACACCTGATATGGTTGGTAGGTTGGTCCGCATGGTGATGAGCGAATAAGGGAAGGATTTGAAGATGGTTGTGGTGCATTCTACGATGGGTATCCTGGGTAGTAATGCTTTTTTGGTTTATGGATGTGTGTAGGATATTTTGATGTCTCTGAAATAGTCCCGAGCTCAAAGTCAGAGAAAAATAAAGACCATTTTTGCTAGCCAGGAAAAGAAACGGTTACAGTTGATTTTTGAGAAGGGACATTTGAAAGTGTGACATTGATAGGAGCTATGAATGACAGCTGATAAATAGCTGGAAAGCAACATTTTGTTCATAACATGATCAGACCAAATGACTGTAAACATGCTGGTTGTGCACCGTGACGACTGCCACTGAACAGGGGTGGCGGAACGTGACAGGGCGCGAAGGGACGGGGGCATTTAAAAAAAACAAATTTTAAAAAAACACTTACCTTCGAGGGGAGATGTCCTCTTCCCGGCTGCACAGTCTCCTGGCCAATCATGACACTACTGACAGCAGCATCGTGATTGGTCTGAGTGGCCTGCTTCGCCGCTCAGACTGGGAATGGGAGCCTGGGAATGTTCTCCACTCGGCTGTGCTATACAGCCTGGTAGAGAACATGCAAAGTGTGCATGTCTTTTTGCCAGTCCCAACACAGCCAGCCAAACAGACGTGCACACTTTGTGTGCACGTAGCCCTCCTCCTACCCCTTCCCTCCAGCCCAGCCACGCCCGCACTACAAGGAAAAATAAAATGATAATAACATACACTGCACTATTGTAATTTTCTTTTTGGGAAATCGAGTAAATGTAAATTTTGCACTTGTATAGAGCTCTACTCACCCGTTAGGGTCTCAAGGTGCTGTATGCATACCGCTGGGGAACTCCTCCTGGCTTTTCTCTGTGAGGCACCCACTCCTGGGCAACCCCCAGGGTAAAGCCAGGCATCCAAGCGCTATCAGAGCTGTTGTGGAGATTAAGCAAGCTATTGCCCTGAGTTACAGAGTGGGACCCATTAATTAGATTAGGCACTGAGGCAAGAATTATCAGGTCCAAGGAAATTGAGCCCAAGACCCGCCAAGGTGGCAATTGAACCCTGGTCCCAGGCCAGCTCTCTGTATCAGGGTTTGCTGCTCTAACCATTGTGCCACACTTCTCCAGTGGAGTGTTGTTCCTCTGCCTTAGCGGAGGAGTCACCCCTGATTGTATAGCAAGAGCAGATGACTAGAATGCCAAACCAATGATTCACCATTCAGAGTAAGTTGTGTAAAACTTTACACAAATATGGCCTGTATGGCTGAGAAGCTAATAATGAATGACAGCAGAGACATTGAAATTACCCAGAACTAAAATAATTGGATGTATTAAGGATTAAGGGAAAATTAAATCAGTAAAGCTTTGTGGTGAAATCAATTGCAGGGCCTGGTGAGAAAAAGAGCAGAATTAAGGGAAAGGTAAATGTGAGCCATTCTGCATTAGAAAACAGTCCCAGACAGAAAATAGTAATGGAAAGTTGCACATGGTAAAAGCCCCTTCAGATTTTTAGGTTTGTGTGTAATTCTGGTGTGTAATTGTTTGAAGTTTCTGCAATTTGGCCAAAATTACACTAAATTGCATGTCCTTAGCTGAAATGCAAATCTATAATGTTGCACTATATTTTGGCACAAAAAGAATCCTTGTCAAATTTTGGTATGAGGGCACATTTAAACAAAAGCACCATGAATAACAGCTGCTCATGTTCTGCAGTTCCCCTGCACTCACTGAACATTTTTACAGCAACGGGCACATTTCACAGTAACGTTTAATGAGAATGGTATGTAACTAAACAAAGTTAAATAATGCCATAATTATGGAAAATTCATGTAACAAGCAAAATGTGAAATTAAAAAAATCACTGCACTCTATGGCACTATACTCTACACCTGTCTACTCTGCACCTCTACTCTGCACCACTTTCCGCCACTTCACTCTACGCCACTCTTCTCTATGCCACTCCACTCTACTCTGCACAACTCCACTCTGCGCCATTGCACTCTACTATGAAAAACTCTAATTTACGCCACTTCATTCTACAATGCTGCATTGTATGCCATTGAACTTCATGCTGCTGCTCTCTATGCCACTACAGTCTATGCCACTGTACTCTGTAACTCTGTAACACTCTGTGCCAATGCACTCTACACCATTCCATTCTACTCTACACCTCTCCACTCTACGCCAGTCTGTGCAACTCCTCTCTATGCCACTCCGATACACAACACTCTATTCCAGTTCACAACACTACTTCAGTCTTTACCATTCCACTCTTTGACGCTCCACACCACTCTCCTCTACACCACTAACATTTAGCCATGCTGAACAGCAGTCATGCTGTTATACAACATGGCTAAAACACATTGGCAAAGCCAAAAGCTCTTGCATAGGGAAGACCTATGAGCTTTTCTAAGTCTTGTCCAGTATAGGGGATTTTCTGCAGTCATAGTTATAATAAAAATAGGACCAGTGTAGGCATTCCAGGGAGAAGAGGAGTGCGGAAAATATTGTAAACCTCAGACGTTAAGGGTAAAGTTGGAAATACACATGAGCAGCAGTAGTAAATGCATTTTAAAGGGACTTTCCTGAGCTTATGGTGCAAAATATCTTTCCTGTGGAGAAAACTAACGACATTTTGATAGGTGTCCATTGAATATTTAGGTTTATTTGAACCACCAGAATGTGCACATTTATGCAAATCATAAGCCTCCAACACATTCATGTATACACAATTTTTTTTTCTTCCTAAAAGCATTTTTAAAATGAAATGTCAACAACTGGTGGAAAATAGAGTTGTAATTGTATGCATCTAAATATTCCACAACAATGTCAATAATGAAACACAAATTGTGTGTGCGTTTTGTTCTAGAAAACACATCTAATAAATCCTTGTAAAAAAATTACCACAGTTCAAGTCAAAATTATTTATTTCAGTTAAAAGGTACAAATGAGGTCCATCAATGTTAATTATGATCAGAAAAATTCATAATGTGTTATTCTAATGATTTATTCGACTTGTATATCCCTTGCTTGGAACCTGGAGACATTTTGAATGAGGAACAAATTAAACTAAATGCACATATTCAAGATATCAGTGCCTTCTCCCCACTGTGCCAAAAAAATTATGCTTTCTGATCGTGTTGATGTATGCGAGGAATTTCATTTTTTTTTAGGGACAGGTGAATTGGCTGCTCTCTCTACACCGTTCTAATGACTTTATACCATGGTCATGGCTTTGAATGTTAAGAGGTGTTTTGCAATTGTAACATTGTTTTGTCATCCCTTCACAGGACTCTATGTCCTGATCGGAGCTGGAGTCCTGATGATGCTGGTTGGATTTTTTGGGTGCTGTGGAGCAATACGCGAGTCCCAGTGCTTGCTGGGATCTGTAAGTACACTTTTCTACATCTGCATGTATCTTACAGCATAAACATATTTTACTCATGTGGTGTTTACTGCTATGTGGCCTAAAGCAGTAGATAAGCAACAAAGGCACTTACCTTTGTGCCTGGGAATAAAATAAGGTCACTGGTGTCTTAGAAATGTGGCATAGGTTTTAGAGGTGTATCACAAAAAAACTCTTACATTTTTCCAAGACCTGTCATAATATCCTCTTCAAAGTAAAATAATTGTATGTGCCCATTGGAAACAATATGTGTTCAACATAAAGGCTGCACATCATATCATTCGTATGATGTAGATGGGGACATTTGAATAATGATGTTTGTGTATGAACGTTTTGCATCATAATTAGCACCAGATAAAAACAACACATAATACTTGGGATTCTGCAATCCCTTTATAAACACTGGTCACTAATTTCTTTATAATCAACAACTTGTGACCCACCAAAGAAGTCAGAGCTCGACTGCAGTAAGTTATTGCAGTCGAGTTTTGATTTTGCAATTCCTGCTGTCTGAGTCAGCAGCCGAGGTGAAAGACAGATCAGGTTCAGAACATAATCATTATTTGCATGTCTTGGATAATTATAGAAAAGTTAGAATCTTTTTACACATTCCAAACTACTGCAGCTATTTGTTTTCAAAAACTGATTTGTATTGAACTGTTTCTAATATCTTTTTTGCAACAAATATCTAACAGGTTTTTAATATTTAATTTTGCCGCAGAGGATCTATTTCTATTCTTCATGCTTGCAAACATGCTCGCTCTTTCATGCGAAAGAGCTACGCACCATGATTTTGATTGATTTGTGGGAAAGATGATAGTGTGACGCTGTACTAGATGGGATAAAGTATCCCCTGCTGTACATGATAAGGATATTGCAAGTCATCTCCGAGTTCCATAACCTTATAAAGGAAGTCCTTGATGACTTGCAATATCCTTGTATGGGAGGAGCACTTTATCCCTTATATCATACAGTCTTAGCCAGAAGAATATGATTACAAATTGCATTACTGCACATGAAAACGCTTTTATACTTCTGTGTTTAGGCTGTGTTGTAAGGTGGTTTATTAGTAGGGGTTGGTAGGTACCCACTACCAGTAATAAGGCCACAGTCACAATATAAGGTCCAGTCAAGGTCTCAATAAATTAATCCCTTGCTTAACCCTTGGTACTTGGCAACGAGGAGGCAGGCTTAATTTAGAAGACAAATGTGTAAAGCATTTAAAACACCAATACATTAAGGGCCAGATGTAGGTAAGTTTGGGTTTGCGACTCGAGTTGCAATACACTCGAGAAAATGAAACTTTTTTTGTTTCATTTTTTCAGAGCCATTCACAAAGGGGAAGGGGTCCCCTTTTGCGAATGGGTTAGCACCCATTTGTAATGGGTGCTAACTGCGAATTGCTTTGCGACTGCGTTCGTGGTCACAAAGCAATTCAGCATCGCGATGCGAATCGCAAATAGGAAGGGGAACACCCCTTCCTATTTGCGAGTCGCATTCCCATTTTACGAGTTGGTAACCAGCTTACCAACTCACAAAATGGGAATGAGCATCACGATGCGCGTTTTGCATGGCGCAAAGAGCGAAATCCACTGTTTGCACCATGCAAAACGCTTTGTACATCTGGCCCTAAATATGTAGGACACAACAGACAATACAAATTTAACACTTATTTATAAAAATAGGAAATATGTTTATCTTTAAAATGACACCAAAATGACAAATTCAAACTAGGGAAATGGAGATATGAATTTTTAAAGCATAAATGTTTTCTAGTGCCTAAAAGCCAAAAGCGCTACTTGGTTGCGCGTGACTGGGACAAAGTCAAAATTTTAGGCCGACACAATGGAGCTCAACTCAGATACACTGAGTGGGAGGCCTCTGTCAAAGTTTTACCTCCGGAATTAGTTGTTTTTCTGGAAATTTCTCTCTTGTAGACTGGTGAGGCTGTTTGTCAGAGTGGTCTCCAACACCAATCCAAGTGTCTAGAAGCTCTGAGGTGGTCCTTGAGATAAAAGTCCAACTGAAGGTGGTCAGCTGGGTTCCTCTTGGTGAGGATAATGCAGGTGAAGCTCTTGTAAACTGTGGCTTTCAGGGAGTTCACTCCTTAACTTCTGGAAGCCAGACAAAGTCCTTAGAGCTGTGGTTATCAGTGTGCAGCAGGTGCAGTCACAGAAAGTGCAGTCTTTTGGGATGAAGAACAGGGTTCCAGCAGAGCAGTCCTTCTTCTCTTTGTAGTTTCAGGCAGTGATTTGAGTTTCTGGGTAACTCTCCCATATTTATTTAGTATTCCCGGGCTTGCAAACAGGGAGGCACTCCTGTTCAATGGCATGCAGGGTGCCACCCTCTGGGGTGACCATCTACTGCAAAGTGTGGCAAAAATCTATCCCAGAAAGCACTAGTGTTCCAAAATCCAAGATAGAGAATCTTTCCTTTGGCGGTTAGGATCTGGCTTGGCCCTTCCACTGATGTGGCTAATTTCCCCTAATACTCCGCCACCAGCCCCTCCGCTAATCTAATCACTGGGGCTCCCATCTGGCTGGGGTGGCAGGAGGTGATGGTGAGCATGTTTCCTATCCTAAGTGTCATTCAGCCTTTGAAGATCAGTTTGGCTACCAGTGTTTTTGCTGACTCTCTTTGCTTGGCCTTAGGACTCAGGGCATTTTCTCACTGTACTGCAGTGGGAAAGAGTGCACGCCCTCCGTACATATGCCAGGAAGGGGTGATCATACGATTGGTTAAGGTGCTGAGCCGAGGAATGCCCTGTAAAAAGTTACACCACATACATACCTGAGGCAGGTACAGCCCCGGTTACTAGTGGGATGCTGTACAGAGTATGCCACTAACCAGAATAGCAAGTGAACCATGGATCAGGCCTGCCGTTGCAGGCCTGGGGAGGTGTAGTTGTGCTTGGGGTGGCATTTCTTACTCCTCAGCAAACCCCGAATGGGTCTTACACTACCCATAGAGCACCCCCTGAAGGGCAGAGCAGATGGTAGGCAGAGGGCTGGGCAGGTACACATGGGTGTCCATTCCCTGGTAGTGAAGAACTCCCACATGGGTTTTCCCTACCTAGGAGGTTAGCTCATTCCATAGGTGTTGCTGATTCTCTTTTAGTGGCCTTAGGACCCTGGGCACTTTCCCCCTGTAAGTAAGGTGTGAAGGTGGCATGCGCCTTTCCTACGTATGTTAGGAAGTGGCGCTAATCATTGTGTGTTGAGTCTGCCATTGCAGGCCCGTGTGTATGTGCGCTTGCACAATAGTGTTTTAACATGTGACCCACCTGCCATTGTAGGACCGTGTGTGCTTTCTTGCACAATGGTGTTTTAACTTGTTCAGCCTGCCATTGAAGACCCACCATGGGTGGGTGCCTGCACAATAGTGTTTTAACATTTGCCCAGCCTGCTATTGAAGGCCCCTCTATGCACACTTGCACCAAGGGTGTTTCTAAACATAGTGAAGAATTCCCATGTGTGTTCTCGCTACCTTCGCAAGGTTGCTCTCCCCATAGGCTTACACGGGGGAGTGATTGAACTGCAATAGCGGATTGCAGTAATGCAGACTCATGATGTTTCCTACCACTGGGTTCACAGTGTTAAACCCCTTCCATTGATAAGGGTGGTTTTGTCATTAATAGCTGAGAAATTACACTTCTCGAAAGTGGGCATTTCTCTGCTCTAAAGTTTGTTGTGTGCCTTGCTACCTGGCTCCAATCGACACCGGACGTTGAGGGAGCACATTTGTGCATTCCCCAGCGACAGCTATAAACATTGGGCACACAACTGGACGACAGAACTCTGCCATTTGAGTGCCTGACTGGATAGATTGGAGGGAGAGGTTTTGAAACTTGGCTTCCGAGAGCCAGATCATGGCCCCAATAAAGATTAAGATCTGCATTCCACTGTTTCATGGCAGATAGGACTGAAATTTAGGGGAGACATCTGTGGTTCAAAGGGAGAGCCTTTGAACCACTCCAGCTTCAAAGGCACACTGCAGTATAACTACTGGTGCCATACTGCAGCAGGGTAGAGATACACTTGCAAGGGACATGGGGCTGGAGAAGCTGGTCTGTGTAGTGCACACTGCCAGAGTAATCTGTTGTGCACATGGATACTTACAGCCCCTGGAAGGGACTGTGCACCCTTCCCGAATTGTGGCTGGCCTGGGGAGACTGCCTGCTGCTGTGTGGCACCCTGAAGTGTGTTCTCCAAGTTGGCTTGCCCCCTATTCTCTTGTGGAGGTCTCAGGGACATCAAAGACCTCCCGCGAAGGACCCACACCATTGTCTTGTGACACCTGGAGAGCGGTGCCCTCATAAGTGCCCACATCCCCTGCTGGGTTCCAACTGACAGGGTGGAATGAGTGTGGAACTAAGAATTGTGTTTGGAGTCCGGATTGCAAAGCCCCAAAAGCATTGCCTACATCTAATGATTGTGGCCCCTGCATCATGGGGCTTCAGCACACATAAGCGTCTTGTTGGTGGTGAGCGGATTCACATGTTGTGGGACCCCGTGGTCCGCTTCACCGATTGTGCCACTTCTCACTTGGCTTCACGCCGACTGCTTGCTAATTGTGTGTGGTGTCCTATTCACAGGTTGCGACCTTTTGAGGTGGGTGCGTAACCATAGTAGTGCCTCTTTCTGCCTCATGCAGCATGATTGGTAACTCTTCATCGTAAGTGACTGGAACTGTCTAGTACTATTGCCATCAATGCGCACTGGGTGTTGTTTGTCATTCCAGGGAGGTGCGGAATTTGCAACTCATTGTTGTGTGTGAAGCTGAAATGGTCTGCTACAGTCCCCTTATCATCGATTGTTCCTTCTGGACACTCTGAGCAGCGCCATACGTGCCCTCTCCTCCGTCCACGACAACAGCATGTACCAGATAGTATTGCCCAGACCAGGCTTGAGTGGCAAGAGTAATTGACTGGCTTGAGTACCAATTCTGTGAGCAATTGGAATTGGAATTGGAAGTAATTGGCTTCAGGCACAGGCTCCCAGCCTGCCCTGCGGTCAAACCTGATGCTGCTTAGAGCAGCGTCAGGATTGGCTAGGAACGCCCAGCCAGGGTGCTCGCAGGCAGACTGGGAGCCTGCGCAGGCTCTCTCTAGCCCAGCAACTGTGTTGCTGGACTGGAGAGAGCCTACTGCACATGTGTGTTTGACTTGCCTGAGACTGCAGGCCAGACACACATGCGCTCTGAGGGGGAGTGCAGTGCACTCCCCCTCTCTGCTCATCACTCCCGTGGCCCCACCTATTTACCAGAAAATTATAATAAACTGGGTTTATTATCGTTTTCTGGTAAAGATTTTGCAGCTGCCGCTGCTGACGGGGATCAACACCCCTCCACCCTCACGAAGGAGCCGCCCCTGGGAACCTTATGCTTCTTCATAGCTCCCAGTGCTCTAGTTACTTCTGGGATTAATATCTCTATTACATTGGGAGAGGTGGACAGGGCATCTCGCATCTGCTTGGAATCCAGTGAATCAACCTAAACTGTACTATAGAGAGTACTAAAATGATGGACTCAAACAGGTTGACCTATACAAGTTTCTACAACATTCTTAGTCCCCTTCTCCACTCTGGCTACCAATTCCCAGAATTTCTTAGAATTATTCACCACTGCAACCTCTCTCAATCCTGCCCATAGAGTATTTTGATGCAGCTGTTTCTTGGCAGCCAGAAGGCACTCATAGTTTCTTCTACACTCTCTGAATTTCTCATCACTAGTGCGACTATCATGGTGCTGTATTAAGGCATGCGAAACACCTCTCTTTGCCCTCATACACTCCTTATCGAACCAACATTTGCAACCAGACCACCACCCCTCTGTTACTGCCAGCTAGCTTAGATACTGCAGGTTTAGACCATAGAGCCCTCAACTCCCCTATCATCTCATCATAAGCAGCTAGAATTGAAGGGCTATCATTGGCTAGAGATTCTATAATAGATTCGCCATAATTAGCCATTATATTTTCAAGTTGCTGGAGTTCCCACAGGCACTTCTGATCATCACACCTTATTATTTTTCTACAATTAGACGGAGAAATATTTTTCTAACCCCATAGTACTCATCCTTATACTGAGGATAAGAGGGTTGTGGTCGCTCTCCACTCTGCTGATCACAGCCATATCAAGAATGGACTTCCATGCTTCCACGCTGACAATTACATAATTAATGACTGAGGAGCATCTTCCATTGTCGAAGTTTGCCTTGGCAGCACCATCCGACTTGGTACTCCCATTAGGAAAGCGGAGACAGTTATTTAACAAAAGACCCCTAAAGGCTTCAGCCTTTTTTGTGGACTTGAAACAGGTCATAGCTGTCTCAAGGATCCCTAAACTGTGATCTTCCATCAAGATTTCACTGTTATTGATGGCATAACAGGGTTGGTTGTTCAAATCTCCTCAAATCAGCATCAAGTTCATGTCTCCTTCATTCCCCCTCATTAATTTATCATCTGTCATATCCCGTCTCACTCTTCCAATATATGTAGAACACTCTTACCAAGGTGCATGGACCTCCAGGGACCATCCTGGCTGAATGTATACATTCAGGATGTCAACCTCCCCTTCCCCCACTCCAGAGTCTCACATGCTGAATCTTAGCAGAAACTATCAAAGGTAGCAAATCTACTCACTCTACTTTGCAATTTAACTTGCACGAAGCCCATATTGAAAGACCACCATGGTTGGCTGCCCCTTCCTAGGATGGGTGGCCAGTGTATCAAACCCCAAGAACCCATTTGTACATATTTCACCAACAGCCCAGGCTTCTTGGAAGCAGCAAATATCATAAAGACTAACACATTATAACCAATCATTATCTTACATCTTGCTAGCAAGGCCTGCTATATCCCATGACAGAATTTGTAAACAGTCCCCCTTTAAGTTATTACAAGGTGGAGATGTGGGGACGATGTATACAGGGGGAGGGGCAGAGTAGAGGGGGAGTCCCTTCTTTACTCTGTCAAATCTCACTCTGGGAGGGGCTCCTGGGTCTCCAGCCAATGCAGCTGCTACCCATGACCAGTCCTCTCAATCGTTCCCTTTTTACTTCTCGTCATGATTGAGGATCCTGATTTGGCTGCTGTTCTTATGGGTGGTGATGGTCAGTATGTCACACACGCCATTACCATCGGCTTAAGCCCTCCTCATTTTTCCCCATGTTGCAGATTCGTATCCATACAGGTTGCAAGTCCTTGACATATCTGTAATACTCGTACACCACTCAACCAAGCCAATTTCCTTTTGATTAATATCAGGACACAGCAATACATCAACCTCCATTATATGAAAACAGTCTGCATGATTGAGGATATGTCTAGCTATACCCGGCAGGGCAACCAGAGCTGAGGGACAGGAGATGACAGAACCACCTTGGAGGGCAACAGAGTGGGCACACGTCCTACCACTGTCAAACCACTGTTGCTTACTCCCCAGCTTCATTAGTTTCAAATCGCTTGAGGAAAGAACTCTCAACCTTGGAACAGCATACAAAAGAGCTAGCAGCAGTGATTTGATTAGGGGTTAGTTTAACACAGCATCAGGGAAGAAATCGACAAACTCCAGGCAACACCCACTGTGCCTACTTCCTGGCATCATACCAACAGGAACAACAGAGCTGTCATAATGCAGATCTTGATCTTCTAGGCTGTCTCTGTGTCTAATTCCTGGGGATGAAACAAATGGTAGAGCGTCGGATTCAGGCCGGGAGACACCCTCAGTTCATTAGAAATACATACATCTTCCTGCTCAACCTGTGCTGCCGCTGTCTCCCGAATGCGAGGCAAAACGCTACGAGCCTTAGCTGCTCTTCTTGAGCCCTTCCTTGCCACCGTTCCCTTTCTAGAGCCTTCTTTTTTCCTAGGCATCCTTGCCCTTAAGGGTTTTTTGGACAGATTACTTCTTCAGTTGAACCTCCCTCACTTTGACTGTCCTCACAATAGAGGCTTTGGGTGGTTCCAGAGGCCCCTACTTTGTCCCAACTCCTTCCATCCTGCCAAGAGACTTTATCCAGCGGAGGAACAGCTGCATTACTAGCATCTATGTTCTCCCCGTTCAACAGATCCTTAGAGCTGGTAGCTGGAATTACCCCAAATCTGCATGGCTCTTGGGGTTGGAGAACAACCATTTTAAAGAATAAATTGGAAACGGTATTGCACACTTGCCCTTTTTTGCAACATTCCCCTTCTTCTTGGTGCCCCTACTTTCACCTGTTTCTTCTGGGACTTTACCCTGCAGCCCCATAGCTCTTGCTTTGGACTCCGCAGTACCGGACAGTAACTGCTTGGGGCTAGTGACTGCGGCTTTATCGGTGAGAGTAGGCTGATGTTTATCTGTGGGCTGCCTACCCATCCCTGCTATAATTGCCCCGTCACCCTCTTCACAACCGCAATTGCCATCACCGCAGGGGTTGGCCCTAGTTGCATCAGTTTGTAATTGACTCTCAGTTTGAGCAGTGTTGGAATCTAGAGTTTGCATCTGTACAATGCGACTTGTATCAACCCAGGCTTTGTGCCTCATTCCTCAGGAGGTAAGGATTGGTAACTCTTTATCGTAAGTGAGCTGAACTGTCTAGTGCTACTCCTATCAATGTGCACTGGGCGTTGTTTGTCATTCCAGGGAGGCACGGAATTTGCAACTCATGTGTGAAGCTGGAATTGTCTGCTACATTCCCCTTATCATCGATTGTTCCTTCTGGGCCCTCTGAGCAGTGAACTATGTGCCCTCTCCACGGTCCGGGACAACAGCATGTACCAGGTAGTATTGCCCGGACCAGGCCTGGGTGGCGGGAGTAATTGACTGGGCTGGAGTACCAACTCCAAGAGCAATTGGAAGTGGTCTAGAGTTTGCGGACTCCTTTCTCCCTCTGGGTGCTTCACAGAACAGGGCTGGTGCTGGAATGCACATTACGGAATCCTTTAGTTAAATGAACTATTGCCGTCAGCTGCTTCTGTGCTTCTGCTCCACATCCTGTGGTTGAGCTTCCTGAGTGGTGGCCAACCCCCTTTTGTTTGTCATCTGCCTCCTAATCAGTCCTGCTACCTACCCCCCCACCTTCTGCCTTGGGACCCCAACTAAGTGTTACTATGGCTGAGAGCAGTCTAATCGGGGGTGGGGGGTGATATCTTTTTAATCCATGAGTGTGGGGTAGTTGGGGTGAGATGGAGAGGGAGGAGGATTTGGGCACCAGGGTCTGCATTGTGCTACCAATTGACCTGAGGGATATCAGCTGCACCACATTACAGTGCTGGGTGGGTGCATGCCTGGGTGCAATTGAGCTCCATACAGACCTGACTGATCTCTGTAGCACTGCGTAGTGCTGAGTGAATGTGTGCATGTGGGAGTGCCTGCATGAAGACCACCTGCTAGTGATTACATCGCCCAGCTGTGCTGCCTTACACGTTGACTTCTTGCCAACTGGATACTACTTTTGACATTGGCTCTACCCATGTGGCTTTGGCCCACGGAGTTTCTAAAAGTGTTGTCATTATCTGTGTGTACATATTCTTGATATCCTTATCATTGTGTGTGGTACTGCATTATATCAATTGCCAGGGTGGGCCTAGTTCTGACAATGTTTCGCACACCATAAGGGTGCGTGGGAGGGGTAACGTAGGATTTCTCCCAAGTGTACATGCTACTGATGTAATTTTAACACAGTTTGGCCTAGTACTGCTAGTAATTTCTATGTTGTGTTAATTAATGTGTGTATTAAATACAAACTGTGTTAACCTACCACATGTGTGAAGTCTCTATTGAAATGCTCAGTGTAATTACAGCGTGAGAGTGGTGTGCCAACGATTTACACATTCTCTCCATGGTAAGCCTGACTGGTCAGTGCCAAGCTACCCAAGGGTGAGTGCAGGTTATACAGTGAGTGTAATCACCCTCCCCTGATGGGAGTGGTAGGTTCTGCCTGACTGAGGCCCCGCCACAGCCAACCAGAAAGTGCTGCCTCCAACAGTTATCCTTTAATAGGGTTTTCTTAAGTTAGCCTATGGAGCTAATTGACTTCAATTGGGAAAAACAAAATTAGCAGATTTTCCCACATCCAAGGCTTAGAAAACATATTTTATTATGTCCCTACTTATAGTTACAAGGCACCCTACCCCTGGGGCACGTAGGGGAGACCTATGGGGTGATGTGTATGTAAAAATAAGGTAGTTTAAGACTTTGGAAGCACTTTTATTTCGAAAGTTGAATTTTCATATACATTTACTTTAAAAGCAGCCTGCAGGGCTGGCTTTTAAGTTGACAGCAGGCACCACAGCAGTGCACACTTAAGTGCATTAAATCAGCTGGGCCTCTAATCCTACAAGCCCTACCATATAATAGGAACTTACAGGTAGGTTGCCATGGCAATTATAATTTTGGCTAATTTGTATATACCGTTTAAACAGAGCACTGGCCCTGGGTCTGGTTAGCAGGGCTCATGGCGCAGTCAGTCAGAAACCACCACTATCAGTCAAAAAAATGGGGGTGACCAGGACAATAATATCCATATCCAAGTAATGTTCATTAGCGCTAGGGAAGATAAGAGAAGATGGTGAAAGAAATATTAAGTGTGAGCATTTTCTGAAGGCAGATGGGTCCTTCTGAATCATCAATGATGGGATAAACATGTAGTATGTAGTAATGAGCATAATTCTTTTTGATTTGGAAGCCAGTTTAGAGTAGCCAGGAGGTTCAATACTGCATCTATTTATCATCCACCTAGCGGGAGATATCAAACGTACAAAAAATAACATTTCCATATTCTAACCTAGAGGAGATAACTACATAGATAGCCCTAATTGTGGCAGAAATTCTTCAGTACTTGTAATATGGCGGTCTTCTGGCACCTGTGGCTTCAGCGGTCTGCTGAACAGACCACCAAAGTCATAACGAGGGCCTGAGTCTCTCAACTCGGGATCAGGGATGATTATGTTTATAACAAAACCTAGATATTCTAGTAAATCTACAGTCATCTGAGTATGTTTTGTGACCATATCTTTGTGTGGACCCATAACTAGAATTTCGTCTCCGTAAATTACCAGTCTCAGCCCCCTTGATCATAGCCAGGTTACTATTGGGCGAAGAACCTTGGTAAAGCACCAAAGTGCTGAAGAGAGGCCAAACAGGAGACTGGAGAATGGCCACAGTTTTCCCAGCCATATGAACCTGATGTACTTCTGGTGAGGGAACCAAATGGATATAGTCAAATGCACATCTTTGAGGTCTAATCTTGTTAGCCAGTCGTCTTTCCTTAATACATCTTTTAACAGATGGAAACTCTCCATTTTGAAGTGATGATATACTATCCATTTGTTCAGATTCTTTAAGTTTATTACCGGTTGCATACTTTTGTCTTTCTTTTGGACCAAGACAATTTTGCTGACGAAACCTAAGTCCACATCTGTGGCTTCCTGGATGGCCCCTATTTCCAACAAATCCTGTACCTCTTGGGTCGCCAATTTTGAATCTTTTCTCGAAAAGGTAATTTCTCAGAGAATGGTTGTTTGAACCAAGGTATCTACAAATTCCATTGTGGAACCTTTGACAGTTTCCAGAGGGTCCCTCGTCACTAGTACCCAATTCCTACAAAACTGGGCTAACCTGCCTCCCACCTTTATAGGGATAGGTCTTGTAGAACCCTTACCTGAAGAAAATCCTCGTCATCTTTTACCTCCTCTAAAGGGTCGGCTGCCAATCTTCTGTCTTTGGGTATAGAATCTCTTGAAGGTTCCAGAAGTTGTCTGGTTAAACCTTGCACGTCCCAAATAGAGTCTAGAACTGGACTGTCCTCAACCGGGGAACCGACCCTGCATTCTTCCGGCCCTGCTAAAAACCTTGTCTTGGAATACTTTTTTAATGTCCTTTTGTGATTTTTGAATGGAGCTGAACACTCCCAATACTTCACCATGTCTTTGATGAAGAGGTGTCCTTGAGAGGAGGGACTTCCTTATTAGCCAATTTGATTATTTTTGTATCAGTTTTGAGAACAATACTTTTCCTTCTCTCATTAGACATTAGGCAGTATCAGTGTTGCTTAGGAGGCATATCACTCTTTGCATCCATGGTGTAGTTCATTAGCATCTACGGGAATATCATTCAAATAAGCCTCCTCAGCCATCTCAAACATTTTAGTTAGCGGAACAATGATGTCCAAAAGACGGTCTTAGAAGACGGTCTTGGCAGGATTTTAGGCCTCAAGCTAGGCCTTTTCTTGTGTCTTTTCCACTTTTACTAATAAATGCTACTACCTTAGCATCCAAATCAGGTGTCATGGTAATCTTATTTGGTAGAGGGGGTCGTGGACATTCAGACCTGAAACATGATCCACCTCCTTAGGGATTTCCTTTCTTAGTCAGAAGGAGATGTAATCCGCCACATGTTTAGAAGGAGCCCATTCAGGAGAAAATAGATGTTTTATCAAGAGGGGATCAAACATCTCATGACCCAGAGGGTCCACTTTTCCCCTATTTGAACTCAAGGCCCTAGATGCCTCCTCTGATGTTTCCATATTTTTGTTCTCCAAACCCTCCAGTTCGGAATCAAACTCAGTTGAGTAACAAAGGTCAGTTCCAAGGTTAGAATCACTATCGCTGTTGATGGGTACAGGAACATTTGGGCCTTCACGTTGCCCATCCACAGTGTCAGAAGCACTAAGTTCAATGTGACCACTAAGATGTGTCAAATCAGGACCTGCCAATTTAGATTTTTATTTTTAATATTATGGTTGGCTCCTAAGTTTCTTTCCCTTTGAGGTCTGCTAGAGCACTCTGGATGTTCATCACCTTTAGAAATGTTATCTTTTTTAGCCAGAATCTCAATCCTTTTGGTACTGGTCTCATTTAATGACCCACTTAGTTGGATAATGCACTATTAATCATCCCTTCAAGCTTCTGTTGTCCTCCTTCTTCTAACTGGCTCTCAGCCATTATAATAATATTAGAGGTAACTAAACACATAATAATTAATATAAAGATAACAAGAAATTTTAAATATGAATAACAGATTAATTACATAATTGATATGGTCATAGGAAAAGAGGAATTAAACAGTCTAAGATACTTTGTTCTAAGAGGAAGTTACCAGATATTGGTAAAGGGGCGTAAGGTGCTTTTCTTTCAGTAGTCCAGAGGAAGAAGAGGAAAAAAGGGCAGCTAACCCGAAGGTAAGCGACACAGCAGTCCGTTTCAGTTAATTGCTGTGCAGTGGTATGAGCGGAGAGGTGGCAGAAAGAAGGCAGTGACTGGCAGCTTGGAGAAGGCGTGTGGCTCAGTGGCGGAGCATCTCCTGGTGGCTCTTTTGCCAACACGTCTTACTCATGAACAAATGGTGAAGGTGCGTGGCTCAAAAGCTGAAGCGTCTCGCTGTAAGGCAAACAATGGTGAGAGAAGATGTGCGGCTCAAAAACCGAGGTGACTTCCCTGGTGAACCTCTGCCCTGTGATCCAAACCTAATACGCTTCTCTTTGGAGTTGAATGATTCAAAAATATTGAAATTTATAGCGCTGGTGACAAATAAATCCCAGGGGAAGAAAACGATCCGTCAATGCTAATGTTTTGGAAAAATAAACAGGATTACAAAATAACTTTGGAAGAAGACGGATAATGCTAAGAATGAAAAATAGGGTCAATATGAGGGTTAACGAAGGAAAGGCACAAGTACAGAAGTCAAATTTACAAATAATTCATAAAGACATTGGTAAATGCCATTAAGAGCAATATTAGTCAAGGAAGATAGTTAGGCACTTATCTTGTCAGCAGCAGCATCAAAAGAAGGAAGATGGCTATTAGTTGCTAGACTTTATGGTTTCCTAGAATGTTTACAGTGTTCTAAGTTCTCTCTATTGTTGCTGCTGTGAGCGGGCAATAAAAGGAGATTGCATAATGTCAGTGTTAACGCGTCCGTCTATGTCAATTTATACACATCAGGACTCGTTTTAGGTCGATGAATCTTTGGGCCTAGTGATGAGTCTCCGTAAGACGAGATTACCAATTATTAAATCAATAGCATTATTAAAAGTTAGCATCAACACATATTTCACAATAACCATTAATGAACCTTCGGCGCATTCATTAGTTCTCAGACTCAAATAACCACACCTTGAAGGAGGATTTTGTGAATTTATTCCCTATTGATTACAATCTAATAATAAACACATTAGTCTCAAAACCAAGAAGCATACGAACATAATCACAAGGTGGCAACTCTGATAAGCTTTCAATAATGCGATGATCAGAAACATAAGATAGATGCGTCAGCGTAAATAGAACACAGTGCATAATAATCCATAGAATATCAGTTCAGCATAGCCAATGTCAGTCACGTCAGTTCCGTCAGTCAAATGAACACCTCATCTAACCTCAAATTAGCATTAGCATGTTGGGCTTCATGCAAAACAATTTAGAATATCAATTTGGAAAACATCTAACTAAGATACCTAATTAAACATACAGCAGTTGGTACCTAGAAAGAAAGGCAAATAGATTCCGTTAGCATTATAATTACCCTCCTCGAGATAGGTCAGCACACAGGATCAGTCTTCGTCTTCAGGACATCAGTTGAGTCATCGTCAGTCTATCTAAGTGGGAAACAAGGAACACCTTCCCCTTAAGGGGGAAAGTTAACAGGACAAACTATGGACAAGGTTGTTTTCTAAGTCTCGAGTCACCAAATAGAGCGACAGAGTTTCTGGATGCAATCAATATCATCCCCTGCCTAATGTGTCTCGTCTCTCGTGTCATGAGTTTTTATCCCCTTTTCGTAATACATTCCCCCAAAATTCTATTGGTTAATAACTACACCCCATTATTGGTAACCAATCAAATTATACATTAAGTAATGCATTTGTCATTTCTTGATATTAGCTCGTCTTCTAATTGGTCTTCATAATCGACATTTTCGTAGGTGGCATGTCCGGGGTTACTTCACCATTTTGGTACACATCTCAGGTCAAAAGTTCTCTTCTCCTCGCTTCAATGTCCTTGGAAGTGTCTGTGTTTGTTTCAAATCACACAATTTTGAACTAGAAGCTACTAGCATACAAATGGGAACATTCCTCTATGTTGCTAACAAATACAGAAAAGAACAATAGCTGGGTCATGGTCGTTTGCAAGTCCGCATACTGGAGAAGCAGAAAAATACGCTTTTAAAATGAGAGTTTCACAGCTAGTTCGCGACTCATGCTAACTTAAGACATACGAGTTCTAATGAATACAGTATTGATCGTAATAATACATATAACTGAAAGATTATTATTAATTCAGCATTAGTGTTCGCAAATGAGTAAATCTTCACATTTATTAATATATTTCAATTATTAATTATTAATATTGCATTGTCAAATGTAAGCATTTCACGTCTATAATATATAATATTTAAACTACGCTCTCTCAGTCCCTCCTCTGATGACGCTCGTCATCACACAATTCTTGATCTTCAATTTTTCACCTTGCGCATAATGCGCATTCAACATCTTGCCCTTTATGTGAACTTTCCCATATTTCATTGAACATTTTCTCTCTTTCACTTTCTTCATTCAATCTGGCTCCTTTTGACAGGTTTCTTTTAATTTTGTCATTAATTTTGCATGCTCCCCATAATCCTAATAGACAAATCAAAACAATTAATAGACCTAACATAATTTTCGCAAGAACTCCATTCCAAATGTTGGTAAACCAGCTTCCTACTCGGGCAATTCCTTTTCCAAATTTTTCCCAAACTCCAGGTTCTTTTAGATCCTTCAAATCTGTACTATCTCTAGTAAGGTTAGTAAGCATACTTCTAATTTTCTTACTATTATCAGGTATGAATGAACAGCAGTGATGTTCATTAAGCATTTTGCACACACCTCCATTCTTTGCTAAAAGAATGTCTAAAGCAAGCCGATTTTGAAGAGTCATAGCTCTTTCTGCAGCAAGTTCAGTATCCATCAATAGTATTGCTCCTGTAAAATTTGTCAGCATGTTATCCACAATAGTAGACAACTTTTGAATTTTCATAGAATTTAAGATAACCCCAACTGATGGGATTATTGCTCCAAATATGTCACCAATGACAGCTGCCACTGATTCTCGTTTCTGTCTAGTATGTTGTATTTCAGAAGATTTAGGTATTTGTTTTAAGTCATCAAACTGGTATATCTTTGGGAAAACTATTCCCAAATAACATGTCCCATACCATCCCTTTGGGAGACGGTAATATGCATTTAACCCACAGATGTAATAGATTCCAGGAATCGCTGGGTCTTGTCCATTTAACATGAAGGTCCATTTACTCTGAAACAAAAACACATGTCTACATTCACTCGTACCCACAAATAAATTGTCTTGATCAGATTTTGGTCTATATATACATAGCCTACCTACGTGTAATGCATCTATAGCTAATTTGCCTTGGGTTTTAATGGCTGTGTAAGCATAATCATTTGCATAAGTACGTTTTTCTAAGCCTTTCTCTAACTTCTCCTTTAATGCTTTGCGTCTATCATCTGTGTGGTCTAAAAAGCTTTTCTCTACAGAAGACAGTAAGCAAGTCAGATTATTGCGATGTGCATAAGCAGTTCCAAATGTAAGTGTCGGCTCAAAGAATCCTCTAACTATTTTAATATCATGTTCTTTAGCTAACTTATTCAAAAATTCAATTACAAGCACAAAAGAAAACACAACATCCAGATTTGAATAAAAGTATTGTACATGCTCTTGATTATAGAATCTTGTTAGTAGCAAGCTGCAACTAATCCCATAAGTAAGAGGGAGGCTATGATAAGTAACTCCCTCCTGCACGGATGAAGGAATTTTAGTACACACATAACAATCTTTCGTATCCATAGTTTCCACATACTCATTTAATAAGCGATAGAAGACATTAGTAGAAAGTTCCCCTTTTGTATTAGTTCCCTCATGCAGATGTCTAGCATCCTGTTCAAATTTCTCCCACGGTGATAACTTATTAGTAATAGTAGTAGTCTCTGGTTTTGAAGTTGCATTAATAGTTTCTCTCTCTCTCCACGGCATTCCTACAATCACTCCTACAATCATTATTGCACATACAACACCTACCATAAATCCTAACCAACCACACACCTTGCTTCCTTTGTTACTATAAGCCGTGTTTGTATAGAATCAGAATAGCAGATCAACAATCAACTTAAGATGGCAAAACTCTTTCTGCGTATTTACAGCGTCTTCTCTCACTCCAGGACCCTTTTCGTCAGTTCAGGTTAGCAGCTTGTCGTAATTCGGTTTCTTGATGTCAAATCCAGGTTTAATTGTCTCTTTCCGGTAAGTTTATAAAGTCTCTTTCTTTTGATTTTCTCAAGGTTTTCTTTTGAAGTTTACCTTCAGGTACCGTAGTATTGGCCTGGCACTTCTCGATCGAAACAAAATGCTAGGAATTCTTGTTGCCATTCAGAAGTTGTAGCATATGGCCATTCAGGACCTGTGTATCTTCGGTTTGCTATTCTCTTTCTTTTTAATCTTCGTTCACCTTGCTGTTCCCCTTCACTCAGATCATCTGCCTGTGAGGTATCGCTTTCCTCTATTATTGTTTCGTTTGCTAATTCTCTTATTATAAAATGTGACTTTTCTGGCCATTTATCACCTCTATGTGTCTTGTTTCGGTGTTTTCCTTCAGGACGCTGAACAGCACCCTCCTCTTGTGATATGTTGTTTTCTCTTGACAAACCTGCAATCAATTCAGAAGACTCTGATCCGTTTTGATTTGAATCTATGATTTCTCCTTCCCTGTCGTCTTCTGGTTCTATGTTGTATTCAGGCTCAGAATTATATTTGTCTACTTCTGGGAGAACCTCTCCTTGTCTTAGTTCTCCTGTTGCCTCAACTGAGATAGGCACTCTGTCACCTCTCTCGATCTCACTTTCAGCTTGACTGACAAGGCTGTCCTCAGTGGGCTCATCTGCAGTCACAGATCTTTCTTGGTTGATCTCTGTTTCTGTGGCCTCTCCACCTGAAGTTACTGTACCAGACTCTTCAATTTCCTCTTCAACAGGACACGTTACTTTCTTTGTATGACTGGCATGTATCCAGTTGGGAATTCCGGCACACTTCACAGCAGTAGTGGTAGTCAGTATTACTTGATATGGCCCCTTCCAGCGTGGTTCAAGACACGATTTCCTCACGTGCTTCTTGACAACCACCCAGTCGCCAGCTTGCAAAGAATGTCCTGGTTCACCGATTGGTGGCAATGTGTTAGCTTCCACCTGGTGAGAGAAAGAGCGAATCACGTCAGCCAAACCTTTGCAGTAATCCAACACCCTATCATCTGTAATATTCACTAGGGCATTTGCAGGTACCGCTGGTAACCTCATTGCTCTACCCATGAGGATTTCATGGGGGGACAGTCCCGTTTTCTTATCTGGTGTGTTTCTCATGGACATCAGTACTAGCGGTAATGCATCTGGCCACTTCATGTTCGTTGCTGCACACATTTTTGCTATCCTTGATTTTAAGGTACCATTCATCAGTTCAACTAGTCCTGATGCTTCAGGGCGATAGCTACAGTGCAACTTCTGCTCGATGTTAAGTGCTGCACACAGAAGCTTGATCACCTCATTGTCGAAGTGTTTTCCCCTATCTGATTCTATAGAAACCGTAAACCCGAATCTTGGTATTAACTCCCTGAGTAATAGTTTTGCAACTGTGAGACTGTCATTTCTACGTGTAGGGTATGCCTCAATCCAATGACTGAAAACACATACAATTACCAACACGTACGTCAATCCTCCACAAACAGGCATTTCAATGAAATCCATTTGTATTCTATTAAATGGACCTCCAGCTCTTCCAATGTGGCTCAAATTTACCACTGTTCCTTTTCCAGCATTCATCTGTTGACAGATGATGCACCTGTGACAAGTAATTTCTGCGGCATGTCTGAATTTTGGATTAAACCAATCGACTTTAAAAGATCTGATCATGGCATCTCTTCCTAAATGTGCTTGCCCATGATATAATCGGGCAAATTGTGACAGAAGACTATTTGGTAAGACCAACTTTCCATCATCTGAGACCCATATATCATCTGGTCTTTGTACACATTGCATTTTCTGCCAGGAATGTTTTTCTTCTTTGCTAGCACGATTTTGTAGTGTCTTTAATTCATCTAAAGTATCAACCACTCGTAATGCTAGACTCAAAGTTGTGTCGTTTTCAGGCTGTGGTAGCAATTCCCACTGCTCTTTAAATGATATACAGTTCAATGCACAAAACCTTGCAACCTGATCTGCATAACCATTCCCCATTGACACAAAATCTTGTGATCTGGTGTGAGCACTGCACTTTACCACGGCAATTTCAAGAGGTAACTGAATTGCATGTAACAAATCTCTTATTTGTTCTCCATTTTTCACTGGTGATCCAGAGGAAGTCATAAAACCCCTTTGTGACCAGATTTGACCAAAATCATGTACAATTCCAAATCCGTATCTGCTGTCAGTATAGATTGTAACTTTCAAATTCACAGCAGCATGGCAGGCCTTTGTAAGAGCTATTAATTCTGCCACCGGTGCAGAGAATACCTTTTCAAGCCAAGAGGCCTCAACTATGCCAGATATTGTACATACTGCATAGCCGGCTCTCAATGTCCCTGTTGCATCTCTTAAACAGGACCCATCCACAAACATAATGCAGTCATTTTCTTTTAACTGGGTGTCCTGTATGTCTTGGCGAGGTTTGGTACAGAGGTCAGTTACCTCAAGACAATCATGCTCAAATTCTTCCCCATCTTTGATTTCTGTATTCTCATTGGGAAGTAGAGTTGCCGGGTTCAGTACTGTGCATCTTTTCAGTGTAACATTTGGTGACCCCAAAATAATCGTTTCATATTTGGTAAGTCGTGCATTTGTCATGTGTTGTGTTTTCATTCTTGTCAACAAGATTTCAACAGAGTGTGGGACTAATACTGTCAAAGGGTATCCCATGAGTATGCCCTCACATTGTGAAAGGCTTTGACCAACTGCTGCAACTGCTCGCAAACAACCCGGTAAGGCTGCTGCGACAGGGTCCAAAGTAGCTGAAAAATATGCTACAGGGCGATTTGCATCTCCGTGGACCTGTGTTAAAACAGACAAAGAACAAGCATCACGTTCATGACAAAACAACAGAAAAGGTTTCTCATAATCGGGCATTCCTAATGCTGGTGCCCTGCACATGCATTCCTTCAGCTCTAAGAATGACTCAAGCTCTTCTTTTGTCAAAGTGATTGTGTATGGTTCATCTTTGACATCTTTCCCTGTCAATTTTATTAGGGGCTTTGTGATTATTGAGAAGTTGGGTATCCATTGACGGCAATAACCCACCATTCCCAAAAACATCCTGACATCTCTCTTTGTCATTGGGGGATTCATCTGTAGGACAGCTGTTATTCTCTCCTTTGATATCCTTCGGGATCCTTTCTCAATTAGATGCCCCAAATATTTTACTTCTTTCTGACAATATTGCAGTTTCTTAGGTGACACCTTATGCCCATTCTTTCCCAAATGGTTCAACAATGCAATGGTATCATATTTACAACTGTCTCTGGTTTTGGATGCAATCAACAAGTCATCAATGTACTGCACAAGAGTTGAATTAAAAGGCAGTACAAGAGGTTCCAGATCTTTCTTTAATATCTGATTAAAGATGGATGGTGACTCAGAAAACCCTTGAGGGATTCTGCACCAACTGTACACCTTATATAGGAATTTGAAACTGAACAAAAATTGGCTATCTTCATGTAGTGGTATTGAGAAAAATGCCTGTGATAGGTCTACTACAGTAAACCATTCGGCATCACAAGGAACTTGGAACATTATTACCGCTGGGTTAGGTACCACAGGGCAACATTTTATCGCAATTTCATTTATTTTTCTCAAATCCTGCACAATTCGAACCTTCCCACAGGGCTTCTTCAAACCCATAATAGGTGAGTTACACGGACTGCTCAAGACTTCTTTCAAAACTCCTTGTCTGAGAAAATCTGCAATTATCTGTGTCACTTCAATGAGTACATCTTGAGTCATGTGATATTGTGGTACTTGTGGGAATACTGCATTTGGTCTTATTTGCACCTTGACTGGTTTAACCCCTTTAATTAATCCAACCTCTTTTCCTGTCAGATCCCACACTCTCTCTGTTACGGACCCTTGTAGGTCAGCAGGTAAGTCGATTAGAGTGAACACTGGGAATAAAGTAATTAAAAGGTAATCTTCACTCGTCTCCCCTCCTTCTATGAACTGACCCTCATCTCCTTCATCATCACTGTTTGTCTGAACTTCTATTCCATCGTTGGAACAGGTAATTGAACATTTAGGGGGTCATTCTGACCCCCGCGGGCGGCGGGAGCCGAGCGGAGGCCATTCTGGCTTTCCCGCTGGGCTGGCGGGTGACCGCCAGAAGGCCGCCCGCCAGCCCAGCGGGAAACCCCTCCCCACGAGGAAGCCGGCTCCGAATGGAGCCGGCAGAGTGGGTATGTGCGACGGGTGCAGTGGCACCCGTCGCGTATTTTAGTGTCTGCAAAGCAGACACTGAAATACAAAGTGGGGCCCTCTTACGGGGGCCCCTGCAGTGCCCATGCCATTGGCATGGGCACTGCAGGGGCCCCCAGGGGCCCCACAACACCCCTCACCGCCATCCTGTTCCTGGCAGTCGGAGCCGCCAGGAACAGGATGGCGGTGAGGGGGTCGGAATCCCCCATGGCGGCGCAGCAAGCTGCGCCGCCATGGGGGATTCCCAGGGCAGCGGAAAACCGGCGGGAGACCGCCGGTTTTCCTGGTCTGACCGCGGCCAAACCGCCGCGGTCAGAATGCCCTGCGGGGCACCGCCAGCCTGTTGGCGGTGCTCCCGCATCCCCGGCCCCAGCGGTCCTTGACCGCCGGGGTCGGAATGACCCCCTTAGTCTTACATAGTAAGTCCCTTCCCAGTAGGGATACTGGACTTGAGTCGCATACGACAAACCTATGCAGGCCTTGGAAATTTCCAATTTCAACCTGTACTGGGTCAGTAATTGGATTTGTCAAATACTGGTTAGCCACACCAACCACTCGTATAGTGCGCCCTGATAAGGGCAGTCTCGGTACTTCTACGCTGCGGACTGTAGAGCGTGTAGCTCCAGTGTCAACTAAAAATGAAACCTTATTGCCCATCACCTTTCCCTCTACGTATGGGCCCCTCTGGTCTACTTCTAACAAGGCTGCAAGCCTGCACTCTTCGCTGTCTGAACTGTCATCTGACCATTCCTCATTCATCTCATTTTCACCTCGTAATGGGAATTGTTGTACAGTGTTGTTTTGACTTGTCACCTGACCTGTGACCTGCTGAGGAAGCGTCACCTGTTGCTGTCCAATCGGAGCTAGGGGTAACTGCATTTGCTGTCTAGGCACCATAGGAATCTGCTGCTGCATTGATTGTATGGGCACGTTTTGAAAACGCAGCATTAACATTTGTTGCATAGGTTGTACCCCTGGCATTTGCATCAAATTATTCTGTAAGTTTGGGTTCTGTTGTCTCATTCTTGGACCTCGTGGATTCTGCTGTGCACCAACATTTATGCCCTGCTGAACTGTACCATCATGCACCATATTTGGACAATCCCGCTTCCAATGTCCCACGCCCCCGCGTGCATGGCATGGTGACATACCTTTCACTACCTGCCCGTCATTTTGAACGACGACATTATTCATGTCCAAACTACGATTCACAAAACCTCGGCCTCTACCTCTCGGCTGTGCCTGAAACCCACCATTCATTTGCGGTTTTACTGGTGCATCATTTGCTGAATACCATTTCCCTGAATTCCAGCTTGTGCAGCTCTTATCTGCATCACCATCACTTTCTCTTTCAGCTTTTTCTGCTTCAACTCAATTTCATCACTACAGTATTTTGCATACTGTAACACCTCATCAATCGGTTTAGCTTGCCAACAAATCAAATGGTTCTTAATCATCTGACCAACCTCTGGTCTCAGCCCTTCAACAAATCTGAACACAAGATGATTCATGTCTTTCGGTTCGATCGTCTCAGTACCACTGAAATTTTTAAATGCCTTTAACAATCTCTCATAATAGGCATGTATTGATTCCTTAACCTCTTGTGAAGTCCCGTCGATTTTCTGCCAATCGGTCACCTTCGGTGACACCTTTTGTTTCAAAAACTCAATAACCTTATGATAATATTTCATCACCTCTTCAGAAGGTGCTCCAGTCACCTTATCCCTTGCCGGTTCCTTCGTGGGCCAATCTACCCCTCTTTTGCACTCGAGCCACAAATCTGGTGGAACAATAATCTCAAACAAGGTATTTAAGTCTTCCCAAAGACATTTTGCAAGCTTCACAAATCTATCTGTCTGTTGATACCACTCGATCGTTTTTTCTCTTAACCTCGGGTAATCATTCGTAAAGGACAAAATATTTCCCCTGGACCAAGGCACATGGACTAAAACACCACCAGCCGTTTCTCTCATTTTACTGAATCTACATTGGGTGTGGTTGTTGTTTCAATAGACCCTGGGCTATCCCTCTTCCCTTTGTCTCTTTTCTTTGCCCATCGGCTTTCCCATTTTTCTAATGCTCCCCAGATTTGCGCACTCTGCAGCAATTCTTTCAGGTGTGTCTTCATGCCTGCAGATCTCATGTGATCAAAATCTTTAGTGTCAAAGTCTAATCTGTAGTCCTTTTCAAATGCTTCGTGTTACCAATATCAATATTGTATTTGTCTGCCAGGTTTGCTAATCTCTGGTGTATTTTCCCTACCTCTTTGGTAATTTTAGGGCATAAGTATCTCAGTTCTGCCTCGGTGTAGGATTCCAACCTGTTCACTCCCATTGTTCCTTCCACTAACTCAGCAGCTTCTGCCCCTAGCCGTACAAGATTCAGATATTCATCTTGTTTTCTCTTTTCAGGATCAATTTCGGTTACTGTAGTTTTTCGAGAAGTAGAAGTTTTCTCTAGCCACTCGTTTAATTGCTGTACTGTAAAACCTTGCAGTGAGATGTTTCCTGCATGTATCATTGGAGTATGTGAGGTATTCGTACTCATAGTTTGGGGAGTCAAAACTCCCAACCCTGCTTGTCGCATTGCTTCAAGAGGTGCCCCTATTGGACTAAGGTCCATTAAGGATCTCTGTTGCTCACATACCTGTTCTTCCTGGGCCATTATCTGTGGAGTTCCAATAGACCCTCCTCTTATCGCTTCATGAGTCATAACTCCCTGTTCACATGTCCTTGTCCTCTCTTGGGCATATAACGGCACTGGGGGACCGACAGTGATAGGTAGTGATATAGCGGCAGGTGTCTGACCTGCTCCCAGGCTTCTAGGAGCCGCAACACCATAGGTCTGTTCCAATGTACCTGGTACAGGTACTATCGGGGTCCTGCTACAGGGTTATATCCTGGTATCAGCTGTGGCGGTTGAGACACTAGCTTTGGAGTTGACTCAATCTGAATCAGCCTTGGCTTTGTATATATCGGGTCAGGCGGCACCACCAAGTTCGTAGTAGTCTCAAGCACTGGAACATCGGGATAAATTATTTTTATCTGCGGTGGAGGCTGTAACTGTATCGGCACGTCTGGTGCAGTAGGTACACTGTCACCATTCTGTATCAAGGCTGTATCGCTAGTCTTTACCGTATCAGTAACTCCCTTCTCTTGCGTCTGGTTCCCAGGATCCAAGCTAGTACTCGGAACATCGTCGCTCACCGCATAAGGTGGTGGTCGATCATGTAGCAATCTATCCATAAACTCCTCATCCTCTGAGTCATTCTCTTCTTCCCAGGACCTTTTTTGTTCTTTAACTTTGCCTGAATCTTTGTTAGTTTTGCAAGAAGCTTTCTTTCCCTGTGTCTCTTCTCCCTGTGTTATCGCTGGAAACAGCTTTAACCCATCTACTATTCCCCGTCTCCACATTTTATTCTCATTGTCCCATCTAGCTTCTGCATAGGATTTTTATGCCCTTGTCAACCTCCTATGAAACCTTTCCTGCCTATGTTTAAGAGCCATCAGGTCCCAGATCGCTAGAGCCTCATATTGTGCCGGTCTCGGAGGTGGTTTCTGCGTACTTAACATCCACCTCAAATTTTCTAATACCTTTGGGTTGAATGTCCCATGTTCCGGAAACGCTAGACACCCCTCTTTTTCCGTCAATTTGCGCCATTGTTTTATCCATAAACAAGGTGTAACACCCTTTTCCTCCATAACTGTATAAGCTGGAGTACCCTCGGGTGGTGTAGGTTCCCCATCGGTTGCGACAATGTACACATCTCCCCTCAAAGCGCTTTTGAATGCCTTAACAAAATTCATTTTGCAATTCTTTTATTTTGGGTTTAATCAGAAAAAATGGCTTTATTCCCAGGACACTCTTCACCTACCCTTTTCTCAACCTGTTGCCTCTCACGGACGGCAGCCAATCCGTGCGCGACCCCTCTTAACACCTGACCTATCTCAGCGCGGCAACACTGACGTCACACTCACACACTCTGCAGCTGACAAAGTCTTGCGGCTTGTCCACACCTCACTAACTCATACAATTCATACAAACTAATGCGATGTATTGCAGACACTTTAAAATGACAATACAAATCTGCCGGTTTACTACAGGAAGGGTAACACATTTGCTTCAGAACTTTACAGAGATTTCACTTAAAGCCTCAGCCGCTACTCTTTTCTTCTCAGTTCCCACATGCACAAGCAGAATTCGAAGCGCAAATCCTACTCTCGACTTGTCAATGACTCCCTCTAGTGCACTTTAGAGTTCATCAAATCTCTATCGAAGGTTTCATACATACGTCATAACTCAAACCTGACTTGTCAATCACGCCCGATTGACCTATTAAACCGCACAGATTACAACATGAACCATATTTCTCATCCTACTCCGGAGTCTTAGACCTCAACAAGTCCGTATACATTAACCAACCACGTGGATAATTTTTAACAATAAGCGCTGCATTCACATGAAGTACGCCGACTTCCCTACTCTCATACTGTGGAGTACGCCCACTCCTGCTAAACAACACTTAATTTGGCCTAAATACACACAAATCTTCACAATCTCCTGCAAAATGCATAAGCTTTGAGCAAGCGCAAAGACCCTAATCACACATACTATGGCGCCGAGAACATTCCCAACTTCATCTAGGCAGGCTCCGAGATCCCGGGAAAGCCCATGGCGAACCTAGCCACTCATTGTTTTGCCAAATTTCATTATCACAGAAAACAAAATTAACAATGAAAACTTCGTCCCAGGGCCCCCAAAGGCCAAACCGTCGCTCTGCTACCAGAACTGTTAACGCGTCCGTCTATGTCAATTTATACACATCAGGACTCGTTTTAGGTCGATGAATCTTTGGGCCTAGTGATGATTATTAAATCAATAGCATTATTAAAAGTTAGCATCAACACATATTTCACAATAACCATTAATGAACCTTCGGCGCATTCATTAGTTCTCAGACTCAAATAACCACACCTTGAAGGAGGATTTTGTGAATTTATTCCCTATTGATTACAATCTAATAATAAACGCATTAGTCTCAAAACCAAGAAGCATAAGAACATAATCACAAGGTGGCAACTACGATAAGCTTTCAATAATGCGATGATCAGAAACATAAGATAGATGCGTCAGCGTAAATAGAACACAGTGCATAATAATCCATAGAATATCAGTTCAGCATAGCCAATGTCAGTGACGTCAGTTCCGTCAGTCAAATGAACACCTCATCTAACCTCAAATTAGCATTAGCATGTTGGGCTTCATGCAAAACAATTTAGAATATCAATTTGGAAAACATCTAACTAAGATACCTAATTAAACATACAGCAGTTGGTACCTAGAAAGAAAGGCAAATAGATTCCGTTAGCATTATAATTACCCTCCTCGAGATAGGTCAGCACACAGGATCAGTCTTCGTCTTCAGGACATCAGTTGAGTCATCGTCAGTCTATCTAAGTGGGAAACAAGGAACACCTTCCCCTTAAGGGGGAAAGTTAACAGGGCAAACTATGGACAAGGTTGTTTTCTAAGTCTCGAGTCACCAAATAGAGCGACAGAGTTTCTGGATGCAATCAATATCATCCCCTGCCTAATGTGTCTCGTCTCTCGTGTCATGAGTTTTTATCCCCTTTTCGTAATACATTCCCCCAAAATTCTATTGGTTAATAACTACACCCCATTATTGGTAACCAATCAAATTATACATTAAGTAATGCATTTGTCATTTCTTGATATTAGCTCGTCTTCTAATTGGTCTTCATAATCGACATTTTCTTAGGTGGCATGTCCGGGGTTACTTCACCATTTTGGCACACATCTCAGGTCAAAAGTTCTCTTCTCCTCCCTTCAATGTCCTTGGAAGTGTCTGTGTTTGTTTCAAATCACACAATTTTGAACTAGAAGCTACTAGCATACGAATGGGAACATTCCTCTATGTTGCTAACAAATACAGAAAAGAACAATAGCTGGGTCATGGTCGTTTGCAAGTCCGCATACTGGAGAAGCAGAAAAATATGCTTTTAAAATGAGAGTTTCACAGCTAGTTCGCGACTCATGCTAACTTAAGACATACGAGTTCTAATGAATACAGTATTGATCGTAATAATACATATAACTGAAAGATTATTATTAATTCAGCATTAGTGTTCACAAATGAGTAAATCTTCACGTTTATTAATATATTTCAATTATTAATTATTAATATTGCATTGTCAAATGTAAGCATTTCACGTCTATAATATATAATATTTAAACTACGCTCTCTCATCAGCCTCAAAGTCCTGCCATAAAATCGCAATTGTATGACTGCAGCACAATTTGAAATAGCAATTACCAATGATTCACAATCACAATACTGCAAATTGCGATTAGATATTTGTTGCAGATTGTGACTGCCACATTGGCAGATTCTCATGACATCACAGCCCAGAAAATGGATCACAATTCCTCAAAGCTGCTCTGAAGAGTAGAGGAGCACAGGAGAAGTGAAAAGTCAATACTTATCAGAATGAGAAAGAAGCAGAAAGAAAAAGGTAAAAGAAAGTCATGGACATTGTTGGACCTGACATCTTTTGTGTGGTTTTCCCTCAGACTTTTTGCCTTCCATCTTCTGTTTTGCTGAATTCCTTTTTGTTGGCCTTAGGGCTCTGCACACTTTGCCACTGCTAAAATACTTGTGCTCACTTCTCTAAGCATGATAAAATTGGCTTACCCCAATCGGCACATTTCCTTTACTTGTACGTATGTAGTAAAGTGGTACTGCATGTACACAGGGCCTGTAAATTAATTGCTACTAGTGGGCCTGCAACACTCATTTAAGTGGCCTTTTAAAACATGGATCAGGTCTGACATTGCAGCTTGTGTGCAGTTTTAAACTGCCATTTTGACCCTGAAAAAATAACAGTTTTACAGGGCCTCAACCTTTCTTTTAAATGCATGTGTCACCCCGAAGGTAGGCCCCAAACAGCCCTTAGTATGGGGTGCAGTGTATTTAAAAGGTTTGACATGTACTTTCAGGTTTTACATGTCCTGGCAGTGAAAACTCTCAAATGCATTTTTTTACTACTGCAAGGCCTACCTCTCCCTTAGGATAACGTTGGGTTACCATATTACAATTAATAACTTTTGAATTGAAACAGGTAGGAATGTCAAGACTATTCTCAAAATAATTGTAATTTTAAACCCTCTTGAATTGTATAGTCAGATTTTGATGCCACAATTCTGAAAATGCCACTTTTATAAAGTTGCATTTTCTTGTCCTAACCACTTGATGCCTGCAGCCTGTATCCTGGGCTGCATGACTAGGAATTGTTGACAGGTGGCCTTTGTATATTCTTCTCACACTATACAAAGTGGGACAAGGTGTTGTCAGGATGGAACATCTTGTCAGGATGCAGGGACAGAGCTATCACCTACCACACCTGTACTTCAAAGAGGCTGCCTCTGCACACTCACAAATGACTTCACACTAGTCTCTTGTCACCCCAGACCCCTTAGAACCATGGCAAGGGAAGGAAGTAAATTCCAGAATTAAATGTAGGGGGTGGCCTAGAAGTTTCTCCCATGACAAAGCTGCCACATGTATAAATATTGAACCTTCAGACCAACGCTTCAGGTCACTTCTGGACCTGTAGAAGACTCGAGAGTAGGTCTGCTTTGCTCCTCTGCTGCTGGAAGGTTTGCCTTCCTGCACGAAGAACTGCCCTGCTGCCTGAGGAAGGAAGACTGGATCTGCTCCTTGAACACAGAACCACAAGAGTGATTCCAAAGTCTACTTAACTAGCCTCCTGTTCTGAGCTACAGGGATATAACAAGTTTTAATGACCTGCCCTGCATCCGCCCAGCTGCAGTGACTCAACTGGACCTGCCTGTGCCCTGCTGCTGGCCTCTGCTTGAGAGAGTCCTGATCCCCAGGAGGAACTACCCAGGTCCTGGACCCTTGACTGGTATCAGACTGTCCTTCTCCTGGCACAATTGTGAGTTCCCTCAGAACCAATGCCGCATGACCCAAATCAACACATCTCGCCGCAAGGCCTCACATCTCAGCATCTCACAGCTCCTGATTGGTGGTCTTGCCGTAACTGACACAGCATGATGCAACTTGACACAATACCTTGCAACTCCTCAATGAAATGAATGCCCCATCGGAACTGACGCAACTCGAAGCACCATGTCACATGGTTTTACATCTCAGTCCGTGTGTGACCAGGTACATTCGCCAGTGGACCAAACTCAGTCCTGTACCCGGCCTGCGCTCCATCATCGATGGCTTAAACTTATGACTTTGTCCCGGTCTGGCATGAGCTGATTACACCATTTGGCGCTTTGTGCTTTTTGGTGCTTCTTTTACCTAAGACTTTGAAATTGCATATCTTCAGTTCTACTGATTGGATTTTTGTTGTTCTGGTATCATTTTATTTATAAAAAATGTATTCTAGATTTGTGTGGGATTTTTCATGAGTTGTGTTTTCACTTTATTACTGTTTGAGTCCTGTATAAATGCTTTACACATTGCTTCTAATTTAAGCCTGACTATTTGTACCAAGCTACCAGATGGTCAATCACAGGTTAATTTTGTGACTTTTGTGGTTGACTCTGACAAGAACTGTGGTTGTTCCTTGAGACGGGTTAACACTCCCCGCAATCAATAACCCAATTTTTCACAGACATGAATTAGAGACCCTTGCTGAAAAATGTGCTGTAATCATTGACAAATATTTTGGAAAAGCTCCCTATGAATAAAAGAGTTCACCAAAAAACAAAAGCACATTAGTGACATTGGGGTGTCACATCTGACAGCAGCAAGATTCAGAATAGATGGTAAGGCCTGCATTTGTGTACTGAAGACAAATGGGCCAATAGAAGGTGTGGGACTATAGAAACTGCAGCAGAACCTCCCATCAGACAGTCGACCGCCACCATGCAGAGCCTTATCAGGAGCACATTCAATTGTCAGCCCCATAGACTCGTCTGTATCACCTATCTTACACTGGTGAATCCCATACTGCTCTTCCCCATACATCATAGTCGGCAGAGGGCTTCAGTATGCACAACTGGGGGCACCTGCCCACGAGCGTGGTTACACTCACACGAAGAACTCACAAGAAACAGATACAATGTAATCCATATCAGTGCATTCAAAAATTAATAATTGTGTAACTTGTAGTCCCACTTTACATCTATCAGTTGTCATGTATTCTAGTAGAACTCTGCCAAAGTAATTGTAGATGCACCTGCAGTGTAATAGAAATTTACTGTATGTTACCACAGCACAGCATCAAATTATGTAATGTTATTAGTGTGCACCTGTTGACAGGTAAACGAGGTATTCCTTTCCTCAATGGGTCCATCGACCCAAATGGCAGATAAGCCAGAAAGTAGGAAAAAGCAGGAGTTCCATACATGAAGAGGTAAGCTAACTTTAAGTGTAGCTCCACAATAAGAAGGGCCACGAGTAGTGTGACTTTGCTGCAACTAGCCCATTTCCTAGAGGCGCAGTAGAGACATATGCAGTGCATAGCTTGGCCAGTAAGATTGTGTGTGGGGGTGAGCTGCAGACCTTCTAACGATCATGCTGCAATAGAAGGTTAAAATACATTATACAAATCGCTGGGTGCAGGAGAGTGTCTTAAGGGACAGTGGAATAGGAAAGGAATGCGGATTGGTAGGAGTACTAAGTGAGAGAAAAACACAGTATTTTGTAAAATAACTAACATTTTGGAAGGCTTTCAAAATAGAGAGGAGAGTGAATGTGGGTGTTTTTGTCTGTCTGTATGGAACAATTCCTGGTGAAATCCAAGAGACACCTCACAATACCTGGCTCAGAGCTCCTGTACAAAATAATTTACCTAAAAATACATTAATTAGGTGGTGGAACACCCTACCCCCAGCAGTGGCCTGTCCCTACGGGCTGAGAGGCCACATTCCTCTACCTTTTTCCTGACCTAAAGAGTATCTGTCAGGATGAACAAAAGTCAGCCTGACAGACACTCTTCTGGTTCAGGTCAGGCAGCCAGGAGCTGGGCATGCGCTAAATGCACAGACATCTGGCTGCCTGAGCTGAACTTTGCTGGGCTAAAGAAGTCATAGCCCCCTGGGCATGAACTATTCAGCCTAGCAAAGGTGCCTCGAGTCCCTCCTGCTCATGACAAGTGGGAATGTCACAGATTGCCTCAGACCTGGGCGCTTCAGTTTTAGGCCCTGAAGCGCCCAGGGCCAGTCAATCAGTGACACCTGGTCACAGAGTGGGGTGGGGTCAGCAGTCTCACTGACCCCATTCCACTCTGTGACGATTTGGGCCTGGTGTCTTCCACCATTGGCTGAACTTAAGCCAGCCCATGAGGGAGGGCAGCGGTCCCAATCACCTTGAGACCTCTGAGACTTCCCTGTTGGAGCTGTACGTTTTATTTTTTTAATGTTTGGTGCGTACGTGCGTGCGAGTATGAATGTTAGTGAGTGTTGTGAATGAATGCGTGAGTGCCTGTGTGTGAATGAATGGATGTGAGTGAGGTGTATGAGTGCGTGGGTAGTGTACACCTTCCCCGCCTCCTTCCCTCTTAAAATTACCGCTGCCACTGCCCACCCCTTGGAAGTATATTAATGTAATCCCTCCGTAATTCGGCTGTTTGTTCGGTTGGATAAACATACACACACCCTACACTAGATGGCAGTATTGGTTATAAAATTAGGTGAGTGCGTTCTAATACAGGTAGGAGCAGAATAGCTCCCCAGAGAGCTGCACCAAAGGGTCTCCGATACATTAGATGTAGATCATGTAGCACATTGGAAAAATGTACAGAGCAGATACTCAACTTTTCAATAATTTTGAATTCTTTAATTCTAACCTTTTTACTACAGAGTCGTAGCTGCTTAGGGCTGAAGTAAAATGGTTTATCTCGTTTTACACATGTTAAAGGCAGCAACAGTACAATAGAGGCTGTCCAGATGCCCATTAAATTAGATCATGCCATTGCTGGTAAATCTCGTGTCGAAAGTGCATTATGTCTGCTGTTCCTGTAATAAACAAAATTATTGTTTCCTCTTTCAGTTCTTTGCCTGTCTTCTGGTAATATTTACTGCAGAAATGACCGCCGGCGTATTTGTGTTTCTTGGCAAAAGCACGGTAAGGATTGTACTAATTCACCTCCAGTGGCAAGCAACCAGATCTGTCTAACGCATTATATTGTCTCCTAAATAACTAGCAAATGACTGATCTGTTCCCTTTGGGCAGCTATACAATACTACGTAATGCATGAAAAAGAGTGTGTCGGAAGCACTAGCATTTATTTAAACAGCCCCTGGTGTTCTCTTTGCTTCTTCCTGTTTGTATTGCTTTGTAGAACGAAAACCTATGCCGTTCAGAAACACTCAGGGAATACGATGCGCAGATGTAACCAATAAACCGCTCAGCCCAGTCGGGCAATAATCAGGATTATGTCACACTCTGGCGTTTACGCCCAAACTGAGACTGCAAACAGCGCGAAAAACCTACTCTTTTTCCACGGCACATATTTAACCAGGTAAACCTAGCGCAATTTGTGCGTGGAAAGTACTGCAAATTCTGAACGTTTGAGCCCCAGCACAAGAGAAAGGTAATACGAACATTGCGGCATCAATATTTATTGAGCGCGGTACACCAACCCAAGACTAAAGGGACATTTTGATTGCCCTTGTTGCTAGGGTACTTTCTCTAAGTGTAAGACTGGCATTGCAAGTTTCAGGATGAGACGAGAGCTGCCCGCAGAGGGGTAGGCCAGCACCATTTCTTCTTATGGCCTGCCATTGTTTCAACCAGGCTGGAAGGGATGCAGATAGTCCACAGGAGGAGACCGTTCACAAAAGAGAGATTTATGCCGTCACTGACTCCTTTCTCAGGGCGGACGCTTGATTGTCTACACTTTCAAGCGTGTAAAGATGTCCTGGATAATGGTTAGCTTTGAGCATCTGCTCAGGTGCCTAGCGTTTGGAATATACATTCGAATTGCCGTGCAGCCCATTAAACATGTTGTGGACTGAGGATCCGTGTGGGTTCATCTGTTTAAACTGCATCCCAGGATGTGGCACTAGTGCGCTACCCACATCGTTCTGGAAAGCACTGTGCCTGTCGCACTGCAGAAATTCTGCTGCTTTGCCATGCTGCTGCTGACTTAACCCTGGGTGGAAACCGTCCAGTGGTCCCAAGGAGCTCTGTAATGCTAACGATTGCCTTTGCCCACATTATCCTCGCCACAAGACGGAGTTGAGTAACAGAAGAACTGATTCCGAAATCAGGAGATTATTGCCTATATCTGTTGACCGCCTCGTACCCAGCACTAGTGATGAGAACAGCTGTCCAGAGATTGACTGTTGCGCGGCAGATGAGCTTATAGTGATTCTACCTGGTGATCACATATCATTCTCCACCGAGTTTTCTTATTTTCAAGTTTTTTATTGCTCTCTTAACCTTTCTTAATGAAGTGGTTATGTACCCAATTTGCATGCTAGCCAGCCATATCCACTGATACTATTGTCAGCTGTGAGCCTTGTGTGTTCACAGGTTGTTGCGTTTTGTGTGCAGAACAACTGAATGTCAGAAGGTGTCCTCAGTGCCAATGAAATGAACACATTGTAACCTTGAGTCACTATCCTCTTTCCTTGAAGGCACCTGCTTCAAACCTACTTAACTTTGTGTTTTACTTGCGTAGGGTAGTTTTAGATGCCCGTGAACCTCCTAGGTCACGAACCGTACAATTATCATTAATAAAACACACCCATTTGTAGCAAGAAGAGTGTGATCCTCCATCTCAGCTCCAGTGCCCTTTTAAGGCTTCATACTGTTTTTTTTTGTTGTTTTTTTTTCTTATCCGATCTGACTCCAAGTTTCACAACCACTAAAGCTTCACAAAGATTACATTCTGTAGTGTGTTTAGGGAGAAGCCCTGGTGTCATCACTGTATAGTGCTTAAACACCTGCTTTACCTACTGGCTGTTACCTACACGAGTGTACAGTTTGCATCATAATCCTGGTTCAATATATTTGTGTTTTCAGCTTGTCACTGGCTTGAATTGTTTATAGTGTAAATATATGAGATATACGATTTATTATTAACCCATTCGCTGCCAGGCCTTTTCCCCTTCCTGTGCCAAGCCTTTTTTTGGCCATTTTGGGTAGTTAGCGCTTAGGCCCTCATAACTTTTAGTCCACATAAGCTGTGCACACCAAATCTGCATCCTTTTTTCCAACATCCTAGGGATTTTAAAGGTACGCAGAATTTGTGTGTTCCCCTGGAGGAGACCAAGAAATGAGCCGAAATACAGCAACAACTTTTTTTTTTTTTAAACAAATGGGAAAGAAGGTAAGCAGAAGAAAGCATGTGTTTTTACCCCCTGAAATGGCATCAACAAAGGTTTGCAGTGCTAAAATCAGTATCTTCCCAGCTTTCAGGAACCAGCAGACTTGAATCAGAAAACCCCATTTTTCAACACACTGGCATTTTACTGGGACATACCCCATTTTACTATTTTTTGTGCATTCAGCCTCCTTCCAGTTAGTGACAGAAATGGGTGTGAAACTGTTAGACCTGACAGCCTTAGGGTGGTCACTCCTAACTTTTTGCCTGCCTTCCTCCACTTTTTGGACACTGTTTTTGCTGGGTTTTAGACTCTGCACACTTTACCACTGCTAACCAGTGCCAAAGAGCATATGCTCTCTCCCATTAAACATGGTAACCTTGGATCACACCAAATTGGACTATTTAATTTACTTATACATCCCTAGTAGAGTGCACTATATGTGCGCAGGGCCTGTAGATTAAATGCTACTAGTGGGCCTGCAGCACTGGTTGTGTCACCCACTTAAGTAGCCCCTTAACCTTGTCTCAGGCCTGCCATTGCAAGGCCTGTGTGTGCAGTGTCACTGTCACTTCGACTTGGCATTTAAAAGTACTTGCCAAGCCTAAAACTCCCCTTTTTCTACATATAAGTCACCCCTAAGGTGTGCCCTAGATAACCCCTAGAGCAGGGTGCTGTGTGGGTAAAAGGCAGGACATGTACCTATATAGTTTACATGTCCTGGTAGTGTAAAACTCCTAAATTTGTTTTTACACTACTGTGAGGCCTGCTACCTTCATAGGCTAACATTGGGAATGCCCTCATACATTGTTGAAGTGGTAGCTGCTGATCTGAAAGGAGTAGGAAGGTCATATTTAGTATGACCAGAATTGTAATACAAAATCCTGCTGACTGGTGAAGTTGGATTTTATATTACTGTTTTAGAAATGCCACTTTTAGAAAGTGAGCATTTCTCTGCACTTAAATCTTTCTGTGCCTTTCAATCCACGTCTGGCTGGGTTTAGCTGACAGCTCCTTGTGCATTCACTCAGACACACCCCAAACACAGGGTACTCACCCTCACTTGCATACATCTGCATTTTGAATGGGTCTTCCTGGCTGGGAGGGTGGAAGGCCTGCTCTCACACAAAGGACTGCCACACCCCCTACTGGGACCCTCGGAGATAGGATTGAACTGAAAGGGGACCTGGTGCACTTCTAAGCCACTCTTTGAAGTCTGCCCCACTTTAAAGGCACATTTGGGTATAAAACAGGGCCTCTGCCCTACCACCTCAGACACTTCCTGGAGAAGAAACCTGAACCAGATTCTGCACCCTGACAAGAAGAACTGCCTGGCTGCGTAAAGGACTCACCTGACTGCTTTCTGTAGAGGACTGCTGCCTTGCTGTTGCCCTGCTGTCTTGCTGCTCTTTTGCTTTGCTGCAGAAGTGCTCTCCAAGGGCTTGGATAGAGCTTGCCTCCTGTTCCCTGAAGTCTCAGGACCAAAAAGACTTCGCTCCTGCAGCTGAAATCCCCGTGCAGTGAAAATACGATGCACCGCCTACCAAAAACGATGCACAGCCTGCTCGCGGTGAAAATTTCACCGCACACCAAGTCCGGAACGATGCAGCCCGACTTCACAACAGGAGATCGACGTCCGCATGCTGGAAATCGATGCACCGTCTTCCCCGCGTGGAAAATAATGATGCAAGTCTGTGTGCGAAGGGGTGAAACCGACGCACACTCACCGTTTTCCACGCATCTCCTACTCTGCGGTCCCTTTCGTGGATTTTTCAACACAAACCAGGTACTTTGCCTTGCAAGAGACACTTGTTGTTTCTAGGAGAACTTAAGACACTTTTTATTGCTTTTACAGTAATCTTTGAACTTTAAAGACACTTGACATCACTTTCAGTAATATCCCTACATTTGCTTATTGCAACTTTAATCGTTTTGACCTGCATTTATTCAGAAAAATATGATATATTTTTCTAAACATTGTGTGGTGTATTTCTGTGGTGCTATATTGTGTTATTGTATGACTTATTGCACAAATACTTTACACATTGCCTTCTAAGTTAAGCCTGACTGCTCAGTGCCAAGCTACCAGAGGGTGAGCACAGGATAATTTGGATTGTGTGTGACTTACCCTGACTAGGATGAGGGTCTTTGCTTGGACGGGGGTAACCTGACTGCCAACCAAAGATCCCATTTCTAACAGAGACCTATGCTGGATCTTGGACAGCTAACCATTTCTGAAGAGTAGACACAATTCTGAATTCAGCAAGGGGTCATTTGTGTAGATCCTTCAAGGTTTTCCTACAGAAAGTAACAGCTAAAATTAAAGAAATATTGAATTGAGGTTAAAAAAAAGAGGCATTTCTGTCCACGTTTTCCTCCATAACTTTTTCCAACTATGGCAGTTTTTTCAAAGCAATATACCATTACACCTGCTGGACTCTTCTGGTTGCGGGGATATATAGGGCTTGTAGGTTCAACAAGAACCCTAGGTACTTAGAGCCAATAAATGAGCTGTAGCTTGCAATGGGTTTTCATTGTATACCAGGTATACAGCAATTCATTTCGTGAAATATAAAGAGTGAAAAATAGAGGAAACCTTTGTATTTCCAAAATGGGCACAAGATTAGGTGTTGAGAAGCAGTGGTTATTTGCATAACTCTGAATTCCGGGGTCCCCATACTAGCATGTGATTTACAGGGCATTTCTTAAATAGACTTCTTTTTTACACACTTTCTTAGATTTGGAAGGAAAACATGTAGAGAAAGACAAGGGGCAATAACACTTGTTCTTCTAATCTGTATTGCCCCAAGTCTTTCAAGAAAAATGGTACCTCACTTGTGTGGGTCGGCCTAGTGCCCGCGACAGGAAACGCAACATGGACACATCACATTTTTACATTGAAATCTGATGTGTTTTTTGGAAATTGCCTAGCTGTGGATTTTGGCCTCTAGCTCAGGCGGCACCTAGGGAAACCTACCAAACCTGTGCATTTTTTAAAACTAGACACCTAGGGGAATCCAGGATAGGGTGACTTGTGGGCTCTCACCAGGTTCTGCTACCCAGAATCCTTTGCAAACCTCAAAATTCGGCAAAAAAAACACCTTTTCCTAACATTTCGGTGATCGAAAATTCTGGAATATGAGATGAGATCACAAATCTCTTTCTACCCATCATTCCCCTAAGTCTCCTGGTAATAATGGTACCCCACTTGTGTTGGTAGGCCTAGTGCCAATGAAAGGAAACGCCCCAAAGTTCAACATGGACACACCAAATTTTTACATTGAAAACTAACATGTTTTTTGGAAAGTGCCTAGCTGTGGATTTTGGTCTCTAGCTCACCTGGCACCTAGGAAAACCTACCAAACCGTGCATTTTTGGTAACTAGACATGTAGGGGAACCCAGAATGGGATACTTGTGGTGCTTTCGCCAGGTTCTGTTACCCAGAATCCTTTGTAAACCTCAACATTTGGCAAAAAAAACTTTTTCCTCACATTTCAGTGATAGAAAGTTCTAGAATCAGAGAGGAGCCACAAATTTCCTTCCACCCAGTATTCCTCCAAGTCTCCCAATATAAATGGTACCTCACTTGTGTGGGTAGGCCTACTGCCTGTGACAGGAAATGCCCCAAAACACAACATGGACACATCAAATGTTTCTTATGAAAAGTGACCTGTTTTTGGCAAAGTGTCTAGCTGTGGATTGGCCTCCAGCTCATCCGGCACCTAGGAAAACCTACCAAACCTGTGCATTTTTAAAAACTAGACACGTAGCGGAACCCAGGATGGGGTAACTTGTGGCGCTCTCACAAGGTTCTGTTACCCAGAATCCTTTACAAACCTCAAAATATGGTTATAAAAACCACTGTTTCCTCACATTTTGGTGATAGAAAGTTCTGGAATCTGAGAGAAGCCACAGATTTTCTTCTATCCAGCATTCCCCCATGTCTCCCAATAAAAATGGTACCTCACTTGTGTGGGTAGGCGTAATGCCCGCGACAGGAAATGCCCCAAAACGCTACGTGGACACATCAAAATGATCAATTACAAAACTACCGGTTTTTGCAACGGGGAGCACTTACGTTTTTGGTCCTGGGCTTAGCAGCCATATAGGGAAACCTCTCAAACCCAGACATTTCCAAAAACTAGACACCCGAGGAAGTACAGGGAGGTGTGACTTGCGTGGATCCCCCAGTGTTCTCTAACCCAGAATCCTCAGCAAACCTCAAATTTAGCTAAAAAATCATATTTTCCCCACATTTCTGTGTGGGATAACTGCAGATTTCCTACCACCCAACTTTCCCCTCAGTCTACCAATATAAATGATTCCTCACTTGTGTAGGTGGAGCAAGTGTCTGTGACAGGGAAGAGTTAAACATATGTCGAAATTGAGGGGGAACCAAAGCAGGTCCAAAAAGGCAGTTTGAAAAAAAAACATTTTTAGACTTACAAGTGGGGCAGACTTTTTATTGGTATAGATACGACAATGCTGGGTGGTAGGAATTTTGTGGAATCCTGCAGATTCCTGAAGGTTCCATCACATAATTGTGGGGAAAATGTCTGATTTCAAGCATAATTGGAGGTTTGCATGGCATTGTGGGTAAGAAAATGATGATGGGTGCATGTGAAGCACACCACTGTGGATTCACCCAGATATTTAGATTTCAGAAGTGTCTAGGTCTCATAGATTTTCTAGATAGCATCATTGCAGAGTCCAAAAAGTGCAGTCCTCACCATTCCAAGTGGGACGATTTTGAGAGTTAGCCAAGCTCTCATGGCCCAAATGTAAAATCAAGACCCAAAATAATCAAATGTCCTCTTGCTTGCCATTGGGATACAATCTTTTAGTGTGCTGTGGGGGAGGGGAGGAGAGCTGAAAGACTGTTACCCCCTTCAGTTGGGGGTTGGGGCATACCCATGCCCATTTTGGTTGGTAGCCATCACCCCACTTTCTTTTTTTGAATTCCCTGGCATCTAGTAGGTTTTCTGCCCCCGCCCGGGGAGTGGATCAGGGGTAATTGCCCCATCTACCTACCAGTGGATTGCACTAGTGTTTGTTTTCTGATCATCAGATTCTTCGGTTAATATTTTGCATTACCATTACTGAGTTGCTTGTTTGCCTTATGTTAATTTGTTTTAACTTTTTCCCACGTTTTGGCTGCCACATTGCTATTCCGTATCTTTACAGTATGTTTTTGAGGTTTGTTTGCACTAACCTCAGTGTTAACATGTAATGAAACCTTTTAACTTTATTTCAGATTTGGGTCTTCAGTGTGTGACAAAATGGGTTACACTATTTAATGTTGAATGACTGTTGCCAAATTCCCTTTGTATGGACCCCAAGATTCATTGACCTTGAATTAAAGCATAACTGGCAAATGATCCATCAAAGCTGGTAACAGAGGACGGTTGGCTCTCAAGGAGATAGAGCTAGGGAAATTAAGCTGTCCCATAATGACATTTTCGTGATCCAGCCTATAATTCTAAGCCTATGGTTCGTTTGGCACATTACTGGAGTTCCAATGTTGATCCTATGCAGCGGATGTGTGACTACTAATAGGGTTACGCTTTTCAGTGCTAATGCTCAGATTGCGGTGAAATGAGGTGATTGTGAAGTGTTTTCTGGAGATTTTGAAGTTTTTGAGTGAATGAGGTGCTTATTGCAAAAAAGTTGAGTTGGTTAACGGGTCTGTTGTGGCCTAAGATCCTGGGATACCATACAAGTGTATAAGGCGCTTGGTGGTTGTGGTTTTTTGAGTAAATGGTGCTGATCATGAGACATCATCAACAGTGCCATTGGTAAGGGACTTTCTTTGTGTTATTGTTGGTATAGTGAATCCCAAGAGCATAGAGAAGAACTGTATCAATCTGAGTGAGATCTTCTGGTTGAGTCTCATTCACAGAGGTGAATGTGAAATTAGAGCATAAAGTTTAGCTTCAAACTGTCTTTGAATTGATTGATTACCTGAACCTTTGAAGGAGCAGACAAAAGGTGTTGTTGAGCATCGCTCGCAATTTTTTGAATTTAGGTTGGAGTGAGAGAGTGATTGCGAGAGAAATTCTAAAGGACAGAGAGCTCCAGCAAGGAGTGAGATTGACATCACGTTGTGCTGCGCAGACATAGGTCGGTTGGTGTGAAGTTGCGCCGGTATTGGTGGACTACATCACAGAGTCATGTTGGTATTGGTTGTGAACGCCGAACATAGGGTTGTGGGTGAAGAATTACTTCCTAATTTGTAAACGAAAAGTCACTTGTGGTAAATGTGATTGAAAATGAAATTCCTTAAAGCATTGAAAAGTATAATGAATGGTGGTGCATTTATTCCGATTAGAGGGGGAGTGGAAACTCCACTCAAAGGTATACCAGGTCATTATGTAATGCCAACTGTAGGTCTTTATGCATGTCTTTGGCTTGAACGATGGCATAACATTACTGAGAAAGAGGGTGCATTAGCATTTCCATGCTATGGGACACACAGCTGGAGAATTAGTGAACATTTGAGACAAATTTTATATGAGATGAAACCGCCTCTTGGACCTGCACAATTTGAGGCACTCAATACTTGGGAACACAAAGCTCATCACAGACAGAAAGATAAATGCGAGGGAAGGGTCAGGAAAGCAATGAGAACTTGTGCAGATGCTAGATGGGTTAACCAACAGAAAGCTTGGATAACTGACATAATTATGGGAACTAGATTATATCCTACTTTAAAAAAGGAAGATGAGAGAAAGACTAAATCAAAAGGACAGAAAAAGAATGAAGAGTCAGGGGATAATGAGAATAAGGGTGACAATTGTGAGAGTGATTCGGATGATGATTGTCTAAGTGAACTAATGCTGAATTGTCCACCACCGTAGAATTCTGTTGAGATGGAATAGGTAACTGAGATAAGTGGAAATAAGACTTTGGACATACCTACCGCACCAGTAGAACTAAGTGCAAATCAGATAGGACAGAGTTTAGGGATGACAATTCCTCAAAATTCAAATGCTTTCACTACTCCTGATGCACTGACAGTTCCTGTGACAATAGGTCCTGTGTTTCCATTATATGGTCTTGGAGTGACAGGGAATAATACACATACATTGGTTGTGCCTACTGTTCAGATTGAATGAAATACCAAAATTAATCACAATAATTCAAGTGATGCCACAATCAGAACACTTCCTGCAGTCCCGAGTCAGGTAAACCCTACACACACTTGAAATGCAAACCCAAATACAAGTCTCATATGTTTTTCACCCAATTCTAGGTTTCCTGAGGGATCGCCAACATTTTTCATACCCCAAAATAACAATAATCGAATTGTTGAATGCAGTATCCCTAAAAGGAGATTAACCTTGAATTTGGCTGATTCAGAAATATCTGTTGCTAATACTCCAGATTGCATAAATTGAAACTCTTCTCGAGGTGAGATATAGCAGAAATATGGGGCTTTAATGCCCAAGAATTAGATGAATTGCTGAAGAGTTAAGAAGTCCAAAATAATTCCGGAAGTTTGGGGTACATTGGAAGAACATTTCACACCCTCAAGAGAGAAAGGGAGAGCGTTGGATGTTTCCAAACTGAAATTGGAATTAAATTAAATGATATTAGAAACATTTGATTTAGCCCAATTAGACACCTACAGAGATGATAAACTATCGTTCATATGCACAGACATTACTAGATGTGCGGAAGAAGCTCATGAGAGATTAGCTGATTTAGCCCAGAAATATGAGGTTGATTTGGCCAAGTCTAAAGCACTCCAAAGAAGATATTGTTTCAGTTTTACAGACCAAGACATTACAAACATTAGGCCTCCAGTATTGAAACTACAGATTAGGGAATTAATTGGCTGCATTTGAAAATGGAGTGAAGTAGACAGGTGGGAAGGGTGATGGGTAAAGAAGAAAGAGTCCATAAAGAAAGTAAGGATAGATCTGCCTCCAACTGGAGCAGATGAGTGTGAGGAAGATGTGCAAATGCTTCCCACGAGAGAAGTTCCAAGTGGAGGATATGTTCATGTACCCTGGGGTGGAGATGACATTCTATCATTTACAAATGATTTACCCAAATTGAATGTGAAGCCTCTGGAATGGTACAAACAGGTTGAGCGATTTGTGAAACTTTCCAAAGTCTTATGGTAAGATTTAAATACATTATTTGACATTGTTGTAACAAGTGATTTGTGGGCTAAATGCACATTAGATGTTGCCTGGCCTGAGAAAGAGCATATGAGACATCCGTCAATGAAAGCTCAATCTCCAATTGTGATGACAAAGTATCATAAGGTGATTTTGATTTTTAAAACAAAGGTGTCCCATAAAGTATAGTTTGGCTGAGAATTGACAGAGTGACTCAAAAATCTAAGGAGTCGATACATTCCTATTCTGAGAAATTGTTACAGGCTTTCAAACATTTCAGTGGTACATAGTCTATTGATGCAAAGGATATGGGACATTTGCTGTTCAGACTCGTACAGGAATTTGAGTGAGAAGTGAATAACATGATTGCGCATCACCTGATCTGTTGGCAGAACAAACTAAATGATGAGATTTTTCCATATGCCAAATATTGCAGCAGCGAAATGGAATTGAAACAGAAAAAGATGAAAGAGAAGCTTATGATAGTGCAGATAAAAGATGCCCAAAGGATTCAGGGAATGTTGGTGGAAGGCAGGGAGTGTATCAGCAGAGAGTTCTTATGATGCAAGGAGGTAATGGTTTTCAGCATCAAGCTAGAGAACAAGGCATTCCAATTGATCTAAGTACAGGTGTGGATGTGATGACTGAAAAAAATGAATCCATGTCACGTATGTGGCAAGTTGGGTCATTGGAAGAGGGAATGTCTCTTAAATCCAAATAATAATCAGATGCAGAATGGTGGATTTGTGCAGATGTAAGGAACCAATCAGGTTCATTACCAGCAAATGCAAAAACCAAGAATGTGAAATTCCAGTGTAGCCCAGAGACAGACAATACAGAATCCACAAGCCCCAGTGCCACAACAGAGAACAAATTGTCCCAGATCCAATTTGGGTCACATCCAAATGAAGAAACCAACCCCTTTGTGAATCAGTACCCTATAATGCACTCACCTGGTTCCAGCCACTGGTACAATGCTGAATCTCCAATTCCAGCTATGGCTCCACAGTGTGACAAGTAACAATTGTCTATTTTCACCAACAGCCCCCAGAGGCTAAGATAAGAAACGATGAAGCCAGGTCACTGCAGGAACTGCTCTACTTCCTCGTGCACTGCTTAGAAGGTTGGGACTCTCTGGACCTCAATATCCTCTATGCAGTTACCTACTGATTCCCTACTTAGAATCTCAAACAGTAGTTTGTGTTTCTGGTACACTTAGAGGCATCATCGTAAATATTGCATGAAAGGAAGCAACCCATTCAAGAATAAAAGGTCAACTTCTACAACTCTGGAACATACAGGATTTCCAATTCGGAACAAATACAACTTTAGTCTCTAGGAACGTATTCCAGGGTACTCAATACAACTTGTTAAGAAGCACAATGACAAACTTTCAGTTTGTATATGGAGAGTGCAGACGGCTACAAAGAAAGATTTCAGAGCAGTGGGCCTCAAGGGGAGGGTCAGTACTTCAACAATGTTCAAAATACAAAACGGCCTCACACCTTAAGGGAATTAAGTATTGCTTGCTAGTCTATGGATTAGTGCACACTAACCTGAGGGTTAAGTATCAGCCTTAACCATACTGGAACTGGAATTCAAAGGTGACAGGAAACTCGGGGCAAGAAGCTCAAGAAGAGGTGGAATCATAACTCATGAAGGAAGACACTGGAAGCATCACAGATGCCAGAATCATGGAGTCACCAGAAGGGCTTGGAAGGATAGAGCACTGGAAACTCCATGCCAATCAGGAGACGATCGCAGGGAGGAGACATGCACAGGACTAAAATGCTGGAAGGTGAATGAAGGAACGATGCTTTTGCATGTCAGAACAGGTTTGAGCCCACACATCGATGCAAGTTAAAGGGGGTGTATTTATACAGGAAGCCGTGAGTGTTCCAGAAGGGCACTTGACCCACATGGAAGCATGGAATATTTGCCTTATATCATGGTCATTGCCCTCTGACCCTGTAAGTCACCCCTAAGGTAGGCCCTTCAGCTCAAAGAGGAGGGTGGATGGTTCTAAATATGAGGGCACCCCTGCATGACCAGAGGTGTCCCTACAAACCCCAGACTTCATTTCCTGGGCTTTGTAAGTGGACTATTCCAATGAAGCTGAGGGGAAACCACATTTTACATAACAATGGAAATGGGCTTAACAGGTAGCCGGTGCAAACAGTAATTGACACTATAACTGTCACAAAGGAACCAAGTGCATGATGGTACAACCCAATGGTTCACAGTGGAAACATGACTATCCTAAATAGACACATGATATCTGCGGGTGCAAAGTCGATCAAACTTGCATAGCAACAGGAGGGTCGATGGGTCAGACTTTTCAGGCGGGGGGAAACCATAAAGAGAGGGCAGGTCTGGGAGTTGCAACTAGGGAAGCAGACATGACTGGAAATACTCAGGTCAGGGAGGTGCCACAAGGGAAGGATGACATGAGCCCGGAGATTAAAACTCACAGCTCATAGGGCACAAGATGGAGTTGTAACATACTCCATGATTCCAATGGATGAGGATTCCAATTCAGATCAATCCTTATGATGGTGCCTGAGGGGGGAAGAGAAATGCGTACTTGGTGCATCCTTAGAGGTAGACCAGAGTGGTACCATACATTGATGGTAACGTTAATGACCACCTGTGTCATTTTTGTTTGACACAAGCGCTACCCACTCTACTTTGAGAACAGCAGAGGTTCCCAACCTACCAGTCCTGTGAGTTTGCTTGGGTGAGAGTTGTTATGTAAACTTAACTGCTCGATCTATTGCAATCTGAAAGGCATTGAAATAGAGGCTCATGAGGAGGATGTGGAATTCAAGCTTGTGACTCAAACCCTACGCGTCACATTTTACTCCATGCTGACAAGTGAAGATTTACCTGCAGATTTAAAAGACTCAGGGTTACCTGACGTATGGGACATTTCAGGAAAAGATATAGGCCTCAGTAACAGTGTTGAGCCTGTACAGATAATTGTGAAGCCAAATGCTTAGCATCTGAGAGCCCCACAATACAAAATGATACCCAAAAACATTGGAGGAATTACCCCAGTGAATGAGTCAATGATTGGGCAAGGGATACTAAAAGAGATAATTGGGAGTCCATGTAACTCTCTGATTATGGGACTGCGGAAACCCAATGGAAAAACCTGTATTGTCCAAGATTTGAGAAAGGTTAATGAAACTGTGGGTCCTTCTTGTCCTGTGGTACTGTATTCCGCAGAGATTTTGTTTCAGATTCCATGCGAAGCCAAATGGCTCACTGTGATTGACCTCTGCCAAGACTTTTTCTCCATCCCATTGCATGAGGAGAACCAGTTCCTTTTTCCATTTTGGTTTGGCAGTTGTGTTTTGGCATGGTGCTGAGTTCCACAGGGGTATACGGAGAGTCCATCTATCTTTAATCAAGTTCTGAAGAAGAATCTTGAGTCTCTAGAGATGCCCTATAATTCAGTGTTGATTCAGTATATTGATGACCTAGTAGTGGTGCCAAATACCCACAAAGTTTGTAGATGAGGTACAATTACCCTGTTGAACCATTTAGCTGAAAATAGACATAAAGTATCCTCATTAAAATTTCAGTACTGTAAGAAAGAAGTCTTATACCTTGGACATCACATTGAGAAAGGTGGAAGGAAGGTGTCACAAGGGAGAATCTCAAAAATTCTGAAAATGTATCCGCCTTCAACTCAGAAAGAAGTCAGGATGTTCTTGGGGATGGTTGGCTACTATCATCAGTGGATTCTAAACTTTGCCCTTCTTGCCAAGCCTTTATAGAAGCTGACACACAAGAATGTGTCTGATCCTGTACCATTGGAGGACAACTGCATGTGTGCCTTCACAGAGCTGAGAGGAAATCTCTGTTGTGCCCCTGCTCTGGGAAATGCCAGATTTTAACAAATGTTTTACTTTGTACTGCAGTGAGAGGGTGGGAAGCGCTCTGTGTGCTAACTCAGTTAAATAGAAAAACACACTAACAAGTTGTCAATTTTTCTGCCACACTTCACCCAGTGGCTTCGGTGTTGCCTGGCTGTCTTAAAGTAGTTGCTGACGTAGGTTTCAGTATTGAAGAGGGTGAAAACATTGTTATGGGTCATCTTCTGAATGTTTTTGTCCTCCTACTCTGTAGAGATTTTTTTAACATGTGCAAAAACACAACATTTGACCAATAGCAGATTTATGAGGTATGAGCAGACCATCTTGGCCGCACCTAATGTAACTTTGAAGCGCTGTACAAGTTTAAATCCTGCTAATTCACTTCTCTTATCTGTAAATTAAACTGCTGATGATGAAATTGAGAACAACTGTCTAGATGTCACTGAACTGTGCACCAAACTGAGACCTGACATACAAGAAATGTCACTTGCTGAATCAGATTATGTGATGTTTGTTGATGGTTCATGTTTGAGAGACCATGAAAGAAATCTGAGAGCTGCCTACGCAGTCTGTACTGTCACAGAATTGGGTGAAGACTCGTGGCTTCAAGGAGTCTTTTCTGCACATGTGGCTGAATTGATTACCCTTACAGGAGCATGCTCTGTTTCAGACTAGCTGAAGGAGACCACTTTCACCAATACAGGGAGTGCAGAATTATTAGGCAAGTTGTATTTTTGAGGATTAATTTTATTATTGAACAACAACCATGTTCTCAATGAACCCAAAAAACTCATTAATATCAAAACTGAATATTTTTGGAAGTAGTTTTTAGTTTGTTTTTAGTTTTAGCTATGTTAGGGGGATATCTGTGTGTGCAGGTGGCTATCACTGTGCATAATTATTAGGCAACTTAACAAAAAAAAATATATACCCATTTCAATTATTTTTCATTACCAGTGAAACCAATATAACATCTCAACATTCACAAATATACATTTCTGACATTCAAAAACAAAACAAAAACAAATCAGTGACCAATATAGCCACCTTTCTTTGCAAGGACACTCAAAAGCCTGCCATCCATGGATTCTGTCAGTGTTTTGATCTGTTCACCATCAACATTGCGTGCAGCAGCAACCACAGCCTCCCAGACACTGTTCAGAGAGGTGTACTGTTTTCCCTCCTTGTAAATCTCACATTTGATGATGGACCACAGGTTCTCAATGGGGTTCAGATCAGGTGAACAAGGAGGCCATGTCATTAGATTTCCTTCTTTTATACCCTTTCTTGCCAGCCACGCTGTGGAGTACTTGGACGCGTGTGATGGAGCATTGTCCTGCATGAAAATCATGTTTTTCTTGAAGGATGCAGACTTCTTCCTGTACCACTGCTTGAAGAAGGTGTCTTCCAGGAACTGGCAGTAGGACTGGGAGTTGAGCTTGACTCCATCCTCAACCCGAAAAGGCCCCACAAGCTCATCTTTGATGATACCAGCCCAAACCAGTACTCCACCTCCACCTTGCTGGCGTCTGAGTCGGACTGGAGCTCTCTGCCCTTTACCAATCCAGCCACGGGCCCATCCATCTGGCCCATCAAGACTCACTCTCATTTCATCAGTCCATAAAACCTTAGAAAAATCAGTCTTGAGATATTTCTTGGCCCAGTCTTGACGTTTCAGCTTGTGTGTCTTGTTCAGTGGTGGTCGTCTTTCAGCCTTTCTTACCTTGGCCATGTCTCTGAGTATTGCACACCTTGTGCTTTTGGGCACTCCAGTGATGTTGCAGCTCTGAAATATGGCCAAACTGGTGGCAAGTGGCATCGTGGCAGCTGCACGCTTGACTTTTCTCAGTTCATGGGCAGTTATTTTGCGCCTTGGTTTTTCCACACGCTTCTTGCGACCCTGTTGACTATTTTGAATGAAACGCTTGATTGTTCGATGATCACGCTTCAGAAGCTTTGCAATTTTAAGAGTGCTGCATCCCTCTGCAAGATATCTCACTATTTTTGACTTTTCTGAGCCTGTCAAGTCCTTCTTTTGACCCATTTTGCCAAAGGAAAGGAAGTTGCCTAATAATTATGCACACCTGATATAGGGTGTTGATGTCATTAGACCACACCCCTTCTCATTACAGAGATGCACATCACCTAATATGCTTAATTGGTAGTAGGCTTTCGAGCCTATACAGCTTGGAGTAAGACAACATGCATGAAGAGGATGATGTGGTCAAAATACTCATTTGCCTAATAATTCTGCACTCCCTGTAGTCACTATGGCTTTGGTTTCGTTTACAACTTTGGACAGTTGTGGTCCCAGAGAGGGTTTATGACCTTCTCTGGATCCACTATGCTTAATGGAGAGAGAGTCCATGACTAGCTGAAAGCATTACAATTGCCTGCTCAAATTGCACACCTCACAGAGAGTGATTATGTCACTGTCAGCAATAATTATGAGAATGAAGTGGCTAGATACTGTCCTTTGAATTCTTGTGCATTCAATTGGTAATAGCTAAATGAGGGATCAGATGAGACAAATTACAATCTCTTATTGCCTGCAGCAGATAAATGGGAGGATGTGAAGAGGTTACAAGAAGAAGTGTCAGAAGCTGATCAACAGGGTTGGATTAGGTAAGGATGTGTCAAACGAGATGAGGATGATGCTTGGGGTTCAAGTGATAGAAGAGTTGTGATGCATAATAGTTTGTTATCAACTATGGTGATGCATTGCCACAGTCCAGCTCATGTGGGACATGATGCAGTGGTAAGATTATTCCAACAGACATGGTTTAACCTTAGGTTTAGATTGATTGAAGAGGCTGTATGTCACAGATGTGTTATGTGTCAGCATATGAATGTAGGCAAACTGCAGTAACAATGAGTCACATAGGCAGATCAGGAGGTCCTTTGAATTGGATGCATTTGGATTTCTTTGAGTTACCTATGGCAATAGACTGAGATCTGTCTTGGTTCTTGTATGCATTTTCTCCCATTGGGTTGAAGCCTACCCGGCCGGGAGATATGACATCCTCACAGTAGCAGATTTGTTGTAAAGAACTGATTCCACGTTTCGGGTTCCGGACTTACCTTGAGTCAGACCGAGGGACTCATATTGACAGTGAGGTCCTAACCTTGCTGTGCATCATTGCAAGTAGAGCAAAGACTACATTGCAGTTACAGACCAGAGGCTTCCGGTATTGTCAAGCAAGTCAATGGAATATTGAAATCCGGACTAGCTAAAGTATGTGCTTCCACTTCACTAAAATGGCATGATGCACTGTCTCATGTGCTGATGAGCCTTCACAGTACTCCAGACAGAAAGACAGGACTATCACCCCATGAAATGCTTACAGGGTGAGCCATGAGATTACCAGCTGTGCCTTCAAATGCACTTGTGAACATTACAGATGACATGGTCCTTTTCACTGCAAACGACTGGCTGATGTAGTTCATTCTGTATCTTATCAGGTTGGAGAAGCTGCAGTTCAGCTGCAGCAGGACCAGTTCTGTGACCTGTGTCCCGGAGACTGGCTTGTGGTGAAGAAGCACATTAGTAAGTCATGCTTGGAGTCTCAGTGGAAGGGTCCATTCTAGGTTATTCTCGCTACCACAACAGCTGTGAAGTGTGGAGGCCTCCCCAATTGAATTCTTGCAGCACACAGTTGTAAAGTTCCAGGTTCCCTTGTTGAAACAGTACCTGTTCCTGAAGGGTGAGTTACAGTGAGACAAAGGGAGCAGATTAGTCAAGCTGTTGTGGATCAGCAAGTGACTGAAACAGCACATGTTTGGTCTGAGGGGGGTCTGAGTGAGTCAACAGGTTAAGTTGATACAGAAGGGTTGAGGAGAGAGAAGTTGACTGTACAAAACTCAGATATTAACAAAGGGCCTAGCGCTGTAGTAAAACAAGATGTGCCTGGAGACCGCTGGCTGAGAGAACATACTGTGCCTGAAGTGCAAGTTCCACAAACTATTCTGGAAAACATTGAGGAACATGGCTGAAGTGACAGTGATGGTGAAGGGCCAGTAGTCCAAAGAACAGAGAGCGCAAGAGTGTCCTGACACAGGTACGCTGCACCTGAATGGACATACTTGGTGGCAAATGACTGGGAGAGAAAATTTGGAAACTTTTGTTTTAACAATCCGTATCCAGATAAACCTCCTTGAACTGATTTGAGTCATAGAACTGAGTTCTGAAATGAAATTGCCACTTGATAGACTGAAACATTACACTCTGGATGTGATTGCTAGTGATTTTGAACTGCACGTTTATTATGGGACATTTATAGATTGTAGAGAATAAAGAAGAGTACTCAGATCTGAGTCTGCGGAATTCATCGTAGGTTTGTCATTTAGAGGAACACGGAGTAGGGTTAAGGATGACTAACAAAGATTGCATCTAACATTGAACTTTGATGAAAAGATAGTTGCTTGCTTCTGCTTTGCTCAAATGAAAGACTGAAAGAGACTGTTGCTGTAGCCACAGCTGCATTTTTCAATAAACAGTCTGAAATTAAAGAATCCATGGAATCTAGAAACCGTAATAGATGCAGATACCTATGTACAGGAGTATTAGTAGTAACAATTATAGTAATGGTTTCTTTGCTTACAGGATTGAGACTACCTACACATTCTAATATAGGAAGCAAAGATTACCCAAGCTGTTAGTGATAAGAAACATTAAATAGATAAAGAGTTACATGTAGATACTTCTAGAGGAGATCTTTCATCAAATGTGTATTATAAATTGCTTTACGAGTTCATTGACACAATGGATGCAAAGAATTGTTACGTTTGTTACGAAAGTCCAACCTGATCCGAACTTTCTGTTCCTAATGGTCACCCCTCCCAAGTTGGGGCAGGGCTTCATGGGATCACGCAGACCAATAGCCAGGCTTATAATACACTTTGTAAAGTCCTGACGTCGGGTGTATTCACCTACCCCTGGTCGTGCTCCCGGGCTATTGGTCTGCGTGATCCCATGAAGCCCTGTCCCAACTCGGGAGGGGTGACCATTAGGAACAGAAAGTTCAGATCAGGTTGGACTTTCGTAAGTGACTGGTGATACTTCTTTGACTGTCAGTTATAGTTTGTAAGAGTCCACTTAATCTAAAGTTGGAGAAGCTTAGAAAAACATTAGGTCCTGAAGAAGCGTCATAGGATCCTTGTGGACCACAGAGACGCGAAACATGTTGACCCTAATTTAAGGTGGGTCTGGTAGTTTCTAACCTCCTTCCTTCCTTTTTCCACATTCAGTATTAGAGAGTGGTTGAGCATTATCTCTACTTCACTCCCTGGATATATTTTTAATCTTGGCCATCACCCCATACAGATAAATAAAAATAGTATTTAGTAGGGGTCCTGAGCCAATTTTAGTTAGTTGTGTTTGATCTCTTCTCCCCTTATTTTGCCCTCACTCACTTGTGGGGTACTAGCGGCATCATCGATAAAAGATCTCCAGCAGAGAGCCCCCCTACGGGGGGTGCCTGTTAGACATTGCAGCGCCGGTCTGACGAGGAGCCCGTCCGATGATGAAGCATGACACCCATTAAGGTGTGTGAGGACTCTTGCTCCTAACAATTAGGACTCCCTAGTTTTCACCTTGTCTTTTCTTTCTAGCCTTGGAACAGTGTTTTTCATTATAAAGTAACTTTCATCGGAGGGTATACACTGGACCATTAATCCTCCGGATTCCCTTTATCTTTTTGCACTTGTTTCAAAGTTCAACCATGCAATGGGGTAGGCATTGCCTGAAGTGATATGTTCAGAGTAGGTGTTTCCTAACTAAATTTGTGACATTAACTAGGACTTTGACTGGTTGATTTGAGAGCAGAAAGGAGTGGATTCCTTTGGACTTTGAGAAGTACAGACCTCAGCTTCACTGAGTGTGGCTTTGGCTTACACTAGATTCGCTAGAAGACCCTTGACCGAGCTTCCGATATACTGACTCCTTCACTTTTTACTTACTTTTTTATCTTCATTAGTTACATTCTTTTTGCCCCAAAGAACTTTCTCCGAAATCTTTTTTATCTCGTTTTTGCTTTTTTGGATTTGTCCTCATGTTCTTTATTGGATATTTGCTTATTATTTTAGTCCTTTGGAAGAATCCTATTTGTCCACAGCTAACTTACTAATATGTCTTTGAAATTACACTACTGTGTAATAGATTGCACTAGCAATTGTTTTCTGAGCATCAGATGCTATTGTTAATATTTTGCATTACCGTTAACAAGTTCCTTGTTTGCCTTATGCTAATTTGTTTGAACGTTTCCCCCTGTTTTGGCTACCCCATTGGCATTCTGTATCTTTACAGTATATTTATGAGATTTGTTTACATTAACCTGGGTGTTAACTTGTAATAAAACCATTTAGCTTTATTTACGACTTCAGTGTGTGACTAAACGAGTTACACTGTTCAATGTTGATTGACTGTTGCCATGTTCCCTATTTGAACCCTTTGCATTGACACCAAGGTTTGTTGACCTCGAACTAGACCATAACAGGTAAAAGCTTCATCACAAGCATTCCACATGGTGCAGTGGTGCCCTAACTAGTTACACAGACCTCTGTACAATGAATAGCTTTCCTGGAGTTCGACCTAGAGTTTGGCTAGTAGCCCAGCTTTGCAGTTCAACTATGGTCAGTCCCACCGTGTCTCAAACATGACAAATCACTCCCCTTTCAAAAAGAGAAATCCTGCCTGATATCAGCTCTACCCTGTATCACAAATTAATTAGGGCCTGCGGTTTTCACTCTGCTCTCCAAACCCATGGCGACCATCAACAGATTGATTTCTGTTCAGGCTTTTGTAAGCATAATAAGGAACATCAGAGAGGTTCTTCTCTTTACAGGTGATCAAGGGCAAAGTGGTGCTATATTTTTGCTGGGCCTCCAAGCTGCATTTTAACACCACAGTCCAATATATGTCGACAGTGTGTGATTCCATGTGACATTGAAGATGTCATATGAAATCACACACTTTAGTTTTGTAAAGGTTATGTGGTTAAAATCCTTGACATATGACAGAAGTAATATATCAAGGTTTTTAACCACATAATCTTCACAAAAACCATGCTCTAGATCATACTTAGAAGTTGATCAAATCTCAGGGTTTTTGAAAACTAGCTGTCATTCACATGTATTGTACTAGAATGAGTGCCAGACAAAGTTCAGGCTAGAAACACCCCACAATGAATTGCGGAGTAACAAGTATGTGGTTCATATAATTTTACCTTCCATCCTAGGACATAGTGAGAGGGCTTTGTTCCTTTATTATTCACAGCAAGTTTCTTATTTTGTCACTAGGTATTGGGATGAGGAAAGGCTTGGCAATCTGTATGGAGATTGCTGTATTTGCACTGAGTCAAAGGTTACTTTTATAGGTGAAGTTTTACTACTTTTTTGGTAAACCGGTCACTATATATATCTAATAATATCCTGATCCAAAAATTTAACAAGTTAAAACCTCTTAGTGAAATGAGAATGACAAGAAAAACTGACAGATACATAGCAGACCTGACTCCGGGCCCCCAGACCAAACTAACAAACCAGGAATGCTTTTGAGGAGTGTCACACCCCAAACATCCCTGCTGAAGCTACGTCCCAGCCTGTCCCACCTGATTTCTGTGGACGACCAGAAAGTCCTGGAATCCCTATCTTGGGATCACTTATTTTAAATGTATTTACACTGCAAACAAGTCAAATTGGTGCATGTCGGCAGGGCTTTATGTTTCTAGTCCTCACCTTTTAGTAATCACTTTATCAAGTGACTGATGGCCCTATGTATTAAGCCAAAGTCGCAAACAGAACAATGTATGCAGGCAAACTAATAGGGTGTGTCAAACCATGGGTCTGGCTTGGCTCTAAGACTCCATGCATGAGCTGAGTCGTGAAAACCATTCGGTATGTATACTGCGCAACAAACATAATATAAAATATTGTACAAGCTCTTAAAAACATGCAGAAGCCTTTCACTTTAGCACATCCGATTATATCACTGCATAGACAGACATTTGTTAAAACTTTTTAGAATCATTCATGTATCGACCCCAATGACAATTTTGTGTACTGAGGCAAGTCAGTAGCTCTGTAAACCCTAAGCGTGGTCTAGACTCTTATTATTTGGAGCAGCATTACAGTCAATCAAATAAAACAGGTGCGCATACAACGCACGTCTTGAACTGAAGTGTTTAAAAGTGCGCTCAGATGTGATAATAAAGAAAAAGGAGGCTCTGTGAAATAAAGTATTTGCGCAGGATCACACAATTTGGATAAGTAGGAAATCTAGCATCAATTCCAGGCTATCTGGTTTCACATTTTGAATATCTCATTCACATCAAAAGTCACTGTTTTGTTTTTCATTCTTGGCTCACATCAAAAATTAAAGCTGACACAGAGATAGAAGACTCGACTCGGGCCCCCATACTTAGCTAGGAAGCCAAGAATGCATTTATTTGGCGAAAGTGTCTCACCCCAAATGCCCCACCCCTCAAAGCTACACCGCTGACTGTTGTATGCTAATTTACAGTTGAGGAAACATTTCAAGCTAGGCCATTTTGCTGTGAAGTGAACATCAGAGGAAAATGTATTAAACCTGCTCCTATGTGACCTGTACCTGTCAGGATCCACCTGTTGTACTCCGGGGAATAAAAGGTATATTTAAAAAAAACATTTGTTGTACTTTGTAAAAGGATACGTATGCCGTACCTTACCTTGAGTTAGGCAGGCACTGCTGTGACTTGTACACCAGCATTTACAGCAGTTCCTGTCCCTAACACAATCACTATGGGGACATAGAATTATTTTACATCTTACACCAGTAACACAGGGAAAAACCATATGCTGATGGCGCAGTAGTTAAACTCTGCATGCCTTGAATGGCTGTTGCATTGTGTGCCAAGCACCAGTCACAAACACTGTATTTCTACAGTCCATACTGGGCTCCATCCTCTAATAAATCCCTTTTAAATGCAATAGAATGAGTGGACCTAAAAGTAAAAGCCAAACTTATACAGTTTCCAAGAGGTTCGTAGAAAATGCTGTTTCATAATTTTCCTCTTTTCTTTAGGCTATTGAAGAGTTTCAAAACATTTACACTGAAGCACTTGATGACTACAAAAATGGGGTAGAAGGAAGTAATACAACTCTTCTGTCTTTCCACAAAATTGTAAGTATTCTACATGCTACTGTCTACCAATTTGCCTTATTATATAACTGTTATCATAAAAACAATCATGTTTAGTCACATGAACCTGCCGCTTCTGTTTCAAAATTTGACTGATTACTTTTCACGTGTTTCAGGGCAATATTAGGAATATATATTTATAGGAAAAAGCAGCAAACAATTACGAATTTTTCAAAATATTTTTCATGAATAATGGGAATGTTGAGCCTTTTTAGGTCTGGCTTGAAAGTGCAGTCCCACGTGTTTTGCATTCCGGCAGACAAAGCGCTGTTGACTGAAAAGTCAAGGTTTATTAATGGTATCACACATGCCATTTAGCCAATTATCAGGTATATGTCAATGTTTATATAGCAGCCGATGTCATTACCGACCCTGTGATGTTGCTGGTGGCTTTGGAGCCCCAAAAAAGGTCCTTCAGCAGAGTCGCCCATGAAAACACACAGCTGCTAGCCCATGCTTGTGATTGTGGTCTTTGCAGATGGTATGTGGGGACCAGAAGTCTACTAAGAGGTGGCAGTATAGTCAAAGCAACACTGTAAACTGCACAGAACAGAGCAGTGGGCCTTGAATATGAAAAGCTGCTTATGGAGAGAGCCTTCTACCAGGGTATGAGTAATACCTCTTGTGGGATGTATGCATAACAGTGTATTTTATATTGACAGGCAGATATCAATGCTTCTGGCTAAAGTGGAATATAACCTATGGATTGTCAGTAGGGGCCAACTAATCCTAATGTCTGTCATGAGAGAGGTTATTCCCTAAGGCTTTCTGGTCAGACACTATTTGCCCTAGATTTGCAAGTGGGTTATGCTTAATGGATTCCCTATGCTGTTGTTGCTGTTGGATGCTTGATCCTACACAATTCCGAGAATGTTAATAGTGTCTCAGGCTGCAGAGTTTTTTTCTCTTCTCTCAGTAATATGTCATATAATGTAATCATGACTTATGAGTTAAAACCATTTACTGAATTGAGAACAAGAACAAATATGACATGGACATAGCAGATCTGACTTGGGCCCACAGACCCAACTAACAACCCAAAAATGCAGTTGAGGGGTGACACACCCTTGCTGAAGCTGCTCCCCTTCCTGTCCTGCCCATTCCACCCGACTACAGCCACGGACAACACAAAGTACTAGAGTCCCTGCCCTTGGATCACCCATTTATTTATTTATTTTTCCAACTGTGTTTTATTGGTTTTACTTTTCACATAAATAAGGAAAGAACACTGCAGGAGTCTCAAGCTCACATAAAAGTGATCCCACATAACAAAGCTGCAGCATTTTCCAAAGATTAGCTACATCATACATGTCATGTTAGGCATCAGGAGTGTACAGCAGTCGGTACATAATACAGCATGAACCAAGCCATCAAGCCAGTTTCTTAATGATAGACAGAACAATACCACACTTGGGGCCTCATTACAACATTGGTGGGCGGCAACCGCTGCCCGCGAAGTTGTAACCGCCGTGCGGCCACCAATGCGGCTGCACTCCCACGGTGCCCATTATGACATCCCCGCTGGGCTGGCGGGGATGTCGGCCGCAACATGGGAGCCGGCTCCAAATGGAGCCGGCGGTGTTGCGGCTGTGCGACAGGTGCAGTTGCACCCGCCGCTCTTTTCACTGTCTGCTGTGCAGACAGTGAAAAGCTGTGTGGGGCTGTGCCAGGGGGCCCCTGCACTGTCCATGCCAAAGGCATGGTCAGTGCAGGGGCCCTCAGGGGCTCCGCGACTTCCCTTTCCACCAGCCTTTCCATGGCGGTTCCTACCGCCATGGAATGGCTGGCGGGAAGGGGACTCGTAATCCAGCCCTGCCCTGGAGGATTAAATCCGCCGGGACCAACGTGGCGGAAAACCGCTGGTCCCGGCGTTTCAACCGAGGTGCTTCCGCCACAGTCAAAATACGCAAGATTTCACCACCAGCCTGTTGGCGGTGCAATCGCCAAAACAGCCTGGCGGTCTTTGACCGCCAGGGTTGTAATGAGGGCCTTGGTTGCTACATCGCTTATAGAATTATACTCAAATCAGACGAAAATCATACTCCATCATCCAAGCTGGTATCAGAGCTTGAGTCCCCTTCATCTTTAAACTTATCAAGCAGCAGTCCTCAAACCATTATCTCTTCCGTCGTCCCATCATTGGAGCGTGAAGGGCACATATGGGGGGTCATTCTGACCCTGGCGGCCGGTGGCCGCCAGGGCCACCGACCACGGGAGCACCGCCAACAGGGTGGCGGTGCTCCCACGAGCATTCTGACCGCGGCGGTTCAGCCGCGGTCAGAAGCAGAAAGTCAGCGGCTCCCGCCGACTTTCCGCTGCTCGGGGGAATCCTCCATGGCTGCGGAGCGCGCTCCGCAGCCATGGGGATTCTGACACCCCCTACCGCCATCCTGTTCCTGGCGGGTCTCCCGCCAGGAACAGGATGGTGGTAGGGGGTGCCGCGGGGCCCCTGGGGGCCCCTGCAGTGCCCATGCCCATGGCATGGGCACTGCAGGGGCCCCCGTAAGAGGGCCCCGCAAAGTATTTCAGTGTCTGCCATGCAGACACTGAAATACGCGACGGGTGCAACTGCACCCGTCGCACCCCTGCAACTACGCCGGCTCAATTCTGAGCCGGCGTCCTCGTTGCAGGGGCATTTCCTTTGGGCCGGCGGGCGCTCTTTTGGAGAGCGCCCGCCGGCCCAGAGGAAATGTTAGAATGGCCGCCGCGGTCTTGTGACCGCGGTGCGGTCATTTGGCGGCGGAACCTTGGCGGACGGCCTCCGCCGTCCGCCAAGGTTAGAATGAGGCCCATGATGTTCTCCAAGTTACCCCCCATTCAATCCGGTCTCTTAGCCAATGGGCTGCCACCGGCACCCTGGTTCTCAACCACCCAAAAGACACATGACACTTAGCCCCAAGGAATGCAAGCATAGTGAGTTTATAGGCGATCTTACGTCCATCTGGCCTCACCACCACTCCAAAAAGGCAAGCTATCGGAGTCAGAGGAATCACCAATCCAATGACCTCTTCAATATTTGGCACCACCACCCTCCAATAGTTCTGAATCTCGGTGTGGTTGTCCCAATCTAAAGTAAAAAGGTAGCACTCTTCTCCCCACAGCACAGGCATTTAGCCGCCCTGGAGGGCTACATCCTATTCAGTTGGAAAGGAGTCACATAGGTGTGGTGTAGAAAGTTGAAATGTAATAACATAAACCTTTTATTACAAGATACCATTCGCACGAGCTCAGATGCATATGCCCAGTCCGCGTCTGTGACTGGCTGTTCCAGTTCCCTCTCCCAGGCCCACCGTGGTGCATAAGGTTTGTTCAGCATGTCCCCCCTGAGCACTTTGTAGAATAACATGATCAGGTGCTGCCCCTCACCACACGGAAGCAGGCCTCCAAGTACCCGTCGTAGCTCTGCCAGAAAGTCATTCCACACCTCTCTTTCCATACTTTCCAGCTTGGCATAGTGTAGAAAATGACCCGGCCCCACTCTTCTTGAAAAGTAGGAAAAAGCTTGTCTGGGTATGTGTTGCCGACCACCTGCCAGCCCCACCTTCCATTGTTCCATAGACATATCTGCATCAATTGTCCAGGACCCTGCGAGATCTCAGAGTTGCAGCTCCCTATCAAAAGGAGCCCTGCAAAGTACTTTTTGTAGCACCTTTTCCCAAATTGTAACTGTAGTCTTCATCAGATATGGGACCAGTTGCTCCGACCTGCTCCCCGCATCAGTAGGCATGCCAACGTGTCATCTCCAAGCAAATATGTAAACAGCCTTTTCTCCAAATTATCAGACTCCCTAAGCCACCTTGCAGCCTGCAAGTGTGCCCCAAAATAGTAAAATTGCACAATTCGGAGGGCCAGCCCCCCATCTTCCATGTCCCCTTTAAGTGTTGACAGCACTACCCTGCTACGTTGAGCAGCCCAGGTCCTGGAGATTAACAAACTATCTAATTTGCAAAAGAGTCGAGGCACAAGTGGGAACATCAAATTCTGAACTAGGTAGAGGCAGCATGGGAGGAAGGCCATTTTTGCTATGGTTGCCCTGTCCATCAACGACAGGGGGAGTATGTTCCAAAATGCAGTAGAGTTTTCAAGGTCACCCACTACCCTGTCCAGATTCAGACACCAATCAGTGGCTTGAGTGAGTGTGACCTGTATGCTTAGATAAATGAAATCCCTCAGTCTCCCAACAAAGTCACGCATTTGGGAGTTGGGCAAGGGGCTTCCCAACCAACCCACCAGCGGGGTAGTAACAGTGACTTTTGAATATTGACTCTGAGGCCAGAGACCTCACCAAAGTCCATCAGAAGCTGTATAAACATAGGCACCGACTGACCAAGAGAATGAACATAAATCAGCACATCATCTGCATATAGCGAGAAAACACGTGTGGAGCCATCAACTCAAATCCCCTAAAGTTCCAGCTCCCTACCTAGTAGCTAAGCAAGGGGCTCGATTGCAAGTGCAAAGAGGAGCGGAGAAAGAGGACATCCCTGTCTGGTCCCCCTGCCTACCGCCCATGACTCCGAGAGCTCGCCTCCCACCTTAACTTGGACTGAGGGCTCTGTGTACAGGAGTCACACCCAAGCACAAAAATGAGGCCAGAACCCCATACTCCTTAACACTGCCATCAGGTAACTCTACTCCACAGTATGAACATCTTTTTCTTGGTCCAAGGAAACTAGGGACATCTCACTATCATCTCCCATGGTTTCATGCAGTATGTGGGTGAGTCTACACAGGTTGAAGGTTGCACTGCATGCCAGCATGAAGCTGCAATGATCTTCGTGAAACAGCTCCCAGATTATACCCCCCAGCCAGAATTCTACACAGGAGCTTAACTTCAGATTTGAGCACAGTGAGTGGCCTATATGAGGAACGGCCTGTGGGATAACCCCTGGGCTTCAGCATAGGATACACAGGTCCTCATTACAATATTGGCAGTAAGTGCCGCTTATCGCCATGCTGACTGCCACCAACATACTGTGACTGCGGTGGTATACCGCTACCCGTATTATGACCCACACATAGAAATCCACCACTATAAAGACACACACACAAATCCTCAAGCCCAAAGGTCAGTGTTAAAATGGCGGTACCAAAACCCACACGGTTATGCCAACAGAAATACGCCCACAACATCATGACCCACGAATCACCGCAGAAGTCATTCAACCATGGTAAACCATTGGCGGTACACACCGCTGCGCTCAAAATACACGCACACTAACAAAACAACACCACATTGGACAATTCAAAATACACACACCTGACACACATACACACACCACACCCACACCAATATAAAACACACACACACTACCCACAACCCTTTACGACCCAAAAATTTTGGCAAGTGAGAGAGAGAGACAAGCCAAAAGCACCCACTGAATCTGAGCCAAAAAAATACCATCACCCATACACCATCCACGCACCTCACAGCACACACCCCAACACATCACCCCACACACCCTCACACACCACTCACACTACACCCATGGCACCACAAATACACCCCAGGTTCTCAGAGGAGGACCTAAGGATCGTAGTGGAGGAAATCATCCGGGTAGAGCCACAGCTATTCGGATCACAGGTGCAGCAGATGTCTATTGCAAGGAAGATGGAGCTATGGGGGAGAGTCATGGACAGGGTCAGTGCCGTGGGACAGCACTCAAGAACAAGGGATGACATCAGGAAGAGGTGGAATGACCTACGGGGGAAGGTACATTCCATGGTAGCAAGGCACCATATAGCAGTACAGAGGACTGGTGGTGGACCCCCACCTCCTCCCCCACAACTAACAACACGAGAGGAGCAAGTCTTGACTATCATGCATCCTGAGAGCCTGGCAGGAGTGGCAGGGGGACTGGACTCGGGTAAGTCAAATCTTTACTACTTTATCCCCCCCCCTACCTGCATGACATCACAAACAATAACCCCTACCCTCACCCCCATGACCCCTCTACCTCACATATACCCCACCATCACAACCCACCCATCCCAGTACCAAGCCCTGCATGCAACACCAATACATGCACCCCCATCACAGACCTGCATGGGCACCCATCACCACAGCATGTACACTAGTGACAAACCCTTAGCCAAACCAAGCACTACTCACACAAGCCAAAGCTGCCTTGCTAATAACAACCATAGAGGGAAAGAAATCCATGTACAAGATGGCACACGTAGATACAATAACACTGCATTTACATCCCCACAGGACCCCCACTCAATGTCACCAGAGAGGAGGTGCCAGCAACATCCAGTTCCCCCCGAAGAGGCCCACAGTGATGACAGCAGCTCTGCACGCCTGGATCACGATGACCTACCTGGCCCACCAGGGACCTCTGGACAGTCAGTGACCCTGGCACAGTCTCAACCCACCACAGAGCCTCCCCCCTCAGGAAACACCACCACAGCACCCACCCAGTGGGCCCATCCTTCTGTCCCCAGGACACGCCAATCAGCAGTGTGTCCACCACTACAGGGACCCCAGGCAACCTCACATACACAGGAAGATCAGGGACCTGGGGTCAGTGGCTGTGTGCACACTTTTCAGAGGACAGAGGCACCGGCCAACAGGAAAGCTGGGAGGACTGCTGTGCGACAGGGGGAGGACAGACCCAGGGAACCGACTCTCCACGAGGCACTCACCAACATCCTGGAAGCATACCACCATTCCCAGGAGACCATGGGCCAGATACTGGCCAAGCTGCAGGAGACCCAGCGGCTGCAGGAGAGACAGTACCTGGGGATCAGGGAGGACCTGAGGGACATCCACACCATCCCGGTCACCATTGCAGGGGTGCTGGCTGACATGGCCAACACCATGAGGGAGGCAGTGGCACACCAACGGGCCCCTGACACTATCCAAACCAAAGAACAGCCCTCCACCTCCGCCGACGCTACTGGACAGGAGGCCCTGCCACAGGCACAACAGGCCACCAGCACCCCACCCCCTGCAGAAGGAGAACCACCCCACAAACGGTCCCTGCAATCCAGGCGGAAGCCAGAGAACATTGCCAAGACCCCCGCCAGGAAATACGACTCTCCTGATTGTCACCCTTCTGTCCCACTCTGTCACCCTGTCCACCTTGAACTGCCATTGCTCCCCTTTCTATGCCCCCTTGGACAATGCACCTGTGAACAAATAGACTGGTCTCTACCCTGGACTTTCCTCCATCAGCAACCCAGCCCATTGCAATACCCCCTGCACTTATTATCACATAAATAAACACCCTTGGAACAAAATCAAAGATGGAGTCTGGCAATTGTGTGACACATGTATTAGTTTCACAAACTGTAAACATTGCAATTCAAATGTACTGTAATATTTGCATAGGTATGACCTGTAGTGGGTAGCAGTAAACACACCAGGAGCCAGAGTGGGGCACAGAGATCTGAAAATAGAGACGCCAAAGGGTACACTAAGTAGCCATAGAAATAGGGAAATCAGGCTGCCATGTTCAATGTCAAACACAAAACTGCAATGGAATGTTAAGTTACAGTGTCTTACCTCTGTGTCACTGGAAGTACTGTTGAATGAGTGTAGTTCTGTTGTCCACATCTTCTTCCTCTGCCTCCTCTTCATCACTGTCCACAGGCTCCACCGCTGCCACACAACCATCCCCAGGCTCATCCTTCTGCAGAAAAGGCACCTGGCGTCTCAAGGCCAGGTTGTGCAACATGTAAAATGCAACGATGATCTGGCACACCTTCTTGGGTGAGTAGTACAGGGATCCACCTGTCAGATGGAGGCACCAGAATCTTGCCTTCAGGAGGCCAAAGGTTCTCTCAATGATTCTCCTTGTTCGCCCATGTGCCTCATTGTAACATTCCTCTGCCCTTGTCCTGGCATTCCTCACTGAGGTCAGTATCCATGAGAGGTTAGGGTAACAAGAGTCACCTGCAAATATTCGAGGGATACCTGTTAGCCACACACTCATCCTTAGGGCCAAACCCACACCCATATACCTACATCAACTGGGTGGGGACCATGGGCTCACCTATTAGCCACACCTGGTGCCTCTGGAGTTGAGACATCCCATATGGGATGCTGCTGTTCCTCAAGATAAATGCATCATGCACAGACCCAGGATACTTGCCATTGCCATGGGAGATGTACTGGTCCACCAAACACACCATCTGCACATTCAGAGAGTGAAAGCTTTTCCTATTTCTGAACACTTGTTCATTTCTCCGGGTGGGTTGGACAGATGCAAAATGTGTACCATCAATGACGCCAATGAGGTTGGGGATATGTCCCAGTGATATGTCCCAGTGCATAACATCAGTGGCCAAATCCTCCACCTGGGGGAATACGAGGTAGCTGTGCATGTGTTTCAGCAGGGTAGACAACACTCTGGTCAGCATGTTTGACAACATAGGCTGTGACATTCCTGATGCCATGGCCACTGTCGCTTGTAAGGATCCACTTGCCAGGAAATGGAGCACTGACAGGACCTGCACTAGATGGGGGATACCTGTGGGGTGGCAGATAGCTGAAATCAGGTCTGGTTCCAATTGGGCACACAGTTCTTGGATTGTGGCCCTATCAAGTCTATAGGTCAGGATAATGTGCCTGTCCTCCATTGTTGCCAGGTCCACCAGGGGTCTGTACACAGGGGGGATGTCTCCATCTCCTATTCATCCTCAGCAGTTGAACTCTAGGTTGAAGAACGGTGAGCAGAAGGTCATATTCACAGATATATGTCAAAATGTACATGCAGTTTTTGCTTTACAGAAACAGTATGTGTACTCGTAAGTCAGTTGATGTGCCAATGTCTGCTGTGACGCAGTTAAGTGCCATGGCCTGGGCCCCCCTGAAATGGCGGCTACCTGACTTGTGAGGAGAGACAAGTGGAAAGGAGGTAATTCTGCTTGCGTTGTGCACTGTTGCGGTCGGCAGTCGATGACCGCCACGCAACACTGCATTGGTTATCATTGGTCCCTATGGGTTCCAGGATCCAATGGCGATGTACGCCAGCATTTATGGTACGCACCGCCGCAGACAAGACTGCCATTTTCTATCTGTTCACTCACTTGCTACCTGACCTTCAACAGGAGAGGACCTACACTGCAAGTGCTGCTGTGACCTGTGTCTGGAAGCGACAATGGCTCGAGTATCTGGGGAAAGGGCCCCTGCCTTCACTTCGGAGGAGTTGGAGAGACTGATGGATGGGGTCCTACCCCAGTACCCTTTACTCTATGGTCATCCAGACAAACAGGGGAGTACACTGTGAGCATGATGCGTGGGGCATGAATGTATGGATTGCTGGGTGTGTAAGCCTCGTGTAGGGTGGGGTCTGAGTGGTCCTGGGCAGAGTGCTGAGTGTATGGTGGGCAATGTATGTGCGTAAGGGGATGGGGGATATGTTGGGCCATGAGTATAACAGTCCAGACAGTATGACTAATACCTTTTCTGCTGTATTTTTTCTGCAGGTCAGCGCCCATGAGAAAAAGGGTATTTGGCGTGTCATCGCTAAGGAGGTGCGGACCCTGGGGGTCCTTGACAGGCGGAGCACCCACTGCTGCAAACGGTGGGAGGACCTGCGCCGCTTGGCAAGGAAGACAGCGGAGGCCCAGCTGGGGCTAGCCTTCCAACGAGGACGGGGCGCCCGTTGTACCCTGACCCCCCTGATGTTCCACATCCTGGCGGTGGCTTATCTGGAGTTGGATGGGCACTTCAAGGCATCACAGCAGCCACAAGGGGTTGAGTACAGATTCAGAATCATGACTTTGCACGCGTTAAGGTATTACCTGGGTGGGGGATGTGGGCTGTGGGTGCCCCCAGGCCAGGGCGAATATGGCAGGGTATGTTCAATGAAGGGGCAAGCTCAGTTGCACTCCAACCCCAATATTGTTAGTGGGCATCTACTATTGGGCAGGGTCTTGTGGGTTTCAGGGGTGCAGCTAATGGCGTTAGGCATTCTACCCCATGGCCTGGTGACTAGCAGTGTAACTGGTAGTGCATGGCCTAGTGCATAGGGCTGTTCCCTGTGAGTTGTGTATGCCAACGGTAGTGTTGTTGCTGGCACTGACCAAGTGTATCCTCTGTCTCTCCCCCCCTTTTTGTTTTGTCACCCTGTCCTTGTGTCTTGTGTGCATTGGCATCATCTGGTGGAGGAGCAGAGGCACCGGCGATGGAGGGAGCTGCATCCCACATGGGCCTGGAGGCCGAATCCACTGACGGTGAGAGCACCAGTGGGATAGAGGGCGAGGGGAGCACCACGACGGAGACAGGAGGGGACACTACCGACAGCGACACCTCATCTGATGGTAGCTCCCTGGCGGTGGTGGACACCTCTGTACCCACCCCAACTACAGGTACAGCTGCCACCCCCCATACCAGCATCACCCTCCCAGCAGCCCCTCAGCATGTTTCCCATGCCCGCTCAACCAGGAGGGTGGGCATCTCCTTCACCCCAGGCACATCAGGCCCTGCCCCAGTCAGCCCTACTGACCTCCTGAGATCCCTCTTTGTTGGGCAGTCAACCATACTGAATGCCATCCAGGGTGTAGAAGAGCATTTGCAACAGACAAATGCATACCTGGAGGGCATTCACTCTGGCGTGGCGGCCCAACAGAGAGCATTCCAGGCTCTGGTCAACACACTGATGGCAGTTATTGTCCCCGTTTCCAGCCTCCCCCTTCCTACTTCCTCTACCCAGTCCCAATCCCCTCAACCCCAGCCTATCCCAGGCACACCTTCAGACCAGCAATCACCCAAATCAACACACAGAAGTGGCTCCGGCAAACACAACTACCACACTTCATCTCACAGGCACTCACACAAGCACCATCCACGAGCAGACACACCAACATCCACTGCCTCCAATGTGTCCCCCTCCTCGTCATCCACCTCCCTCCCAGTAGCATCTCCACTCACACCTGCATACACTACATCCTCATCCACTACCTCCATCACCAGCATGCCTATCACTACACGCCCCTCACTGGCAGTCACCACCCCCACATCCATGCACACATCCCTTGTGTCCTTTCCCACTGTGTCTGTGACCCCTCCTCCCAAAGTACACAAATGCAAGCACACAAACACCCAACAGCCATCCACATCACAACAGCATCCAGCCCATGCACCTGCACCCAAACACAGCAGACTGACACCTCCTACAACCACTCCCTCTTCCTCCACTTCCAAACCTTCACCCTCTTCCCGCCCCAGTGTCCCTAAGCTTTTCCACGCCACCATTGACCTATTTCCTCCCCCTCCCCCCGGTCCTTCACCTCGGGCCAGGGTGGCCAGAACCCAGCCCAGCACCTCAGCCACCCAGTCCACGGCCCCTGTGGTTTCTGAAGCTACTGCAGGTGTGAGAGGATCCAAGGAGGCACCAGTCAGCCCAGCCAGTGTGCCAACACCACCTGCTAAGGCCAAGAAGGGGACACCACCCAGCAAGGGGAAGGAGGCAAAATCAGCCAGCAAGGGCAAGAGAAAGACACCAGCTGGCAGAAGCAAGGAGGCACTGCCATCTGCCAAGGGCAGGAAAGGGAACACAACACCAGCCTTGGCACTTCAGCCGTCCGAAGCTGCAGGTGAAGGCCTGCAGGCTACCACCACCACTGCCAGCACCGCCACCTGCACCGCGGCCAGCACCTCCACATGCCCCGCCACCAGCAGCACCTCTGCCAGCAGCAGCAGCCCCAGTGGGCAGCTGTCCGAGGCTGCAGGTGAAGGCCTGGAGGCTACCACCACCACTGCCAGCGCCGCCACCTACAGCGCAACTGGCATCCACAGAGCAACCGTCACCACTGGCAAGCAGTGTGTAGTGATGACTACATGGGCTGCAGTGCATCCTGGCCCCTGCAACACCTGTCGGTGTGACACCCAGGTGAGAGAATGTGACCTTGCCCTATCCAGGATGAAGCACACTGGGCAAACGGCCCCCTCCAGAACCAGTGGAAGAAGCCATCCACTCGCCGCATCCTTCCCAGGATGAAGCACACTGGGCACAAGGCCCCCTCCAGAACCAGTGGAAGAAGGCATCCACTCACCCCCTCCCTGCCAGGATGAAACACACTGTGCACAAGGCCCCCATCAGAACCAGTGGAAGAAGGCATCCACTCACCCCCTCCTTGCCAGGATGGAGCACACTGGGCACAAGGCCCCCTCCAGAACCAGTGGAAGAAGCCATCCACTTGAGAGAAGGTGGCCTTGCACTCCCCAGGACCAAGCAGAGGGCAAACCACCCACTTAAGAGACTGTGGCCTTGCACTCCCCAGGACCAAGCAGTGGGAAAACCACCCACTTGAGAGACTGTGGCCTTGCACTCCCCAGGACCAAGCAGTGGGCATGGAGCCCCCTCCAGGCCAGTGGTGTTGTACCATCTTCCGGCTGAGGTGCCCCCCATTCCCTGTCCCCCTGAGGTGCCTGTGTGTTTTCGACCTGATGCCCCTGCAGTGTTCTCTCCTATTGAAGCAGGAGTCAAGTGTGGCCTTGGCCTATGTGTTTTGGCCCAGTGGGCCACGGACATTTTGGAGTGGGCATTGTCCCTCCTTTTGTATATATTGTACATACTGTTTATTACTTTGAGACCGTATTTTTCAAAATGTATAATATTACACTCATTTTACTCCATTCCTTTTGGCCTTGCGTTATTCCTGAGGGTTACGCGGTGTATATGTAATGTTGCTGCATCTGTTTGTGTGTATGGTGTTGGGGTTGGGGGTGTTGCGTACTGCATGTGTGTGTCACTCTCTTTTTCCTCCCCCTCTCCCTTGTGTGCTAGGTGCAGTTCTCACAGTGGTCCCCTTCGCCAGGCATTCGTGTTCCTGGTGTATAAGAAGGTACACCAGCATGGAGAACACCTGCAGTTCGGGCTCCATGTCATCGTGGTTCTTCCTTGTGTGTCGAGAGGTGTCATTTCCCTTCAGAGTACTGTTTCCGCTGTGTTTTTGATGGCATTGGTACTGCCCCAGAAAAGCTGGCGGATAGGCGTGTTGTAATGCAGTGGGCGGTTGTCTTCTGCCTGGCTGTTGGCGGTTACTGCAGCAGTGTTTGTTGCTACCGCTGTGGTGGTAGGTGTGTTAAAGTGGCTGTTTGTGTTGGCGGTTTCCGCCGTGGTCATGATTCAATTTTTTTTATCCCCAGCCGCTTTCTCACCAACCGCCAGGGTTGTAATGAGGGCCACAGTCCCTTCCCACATGGTAGTTGGGAGAATGCCATTCGCCTCAAGGAGAACTTTCAATATTTTGGGGGTCATTCCGACCTTGGCGGGTGGCTACCGCTGCCCGCCAGGCGGAAACCGCCATGCGGCCACCAATGCGGCCGCAATCCCACGGCCCCCATTCTGACATTCCCGCTGGGCCGGCGGGCACAAACCAAGTTTGCGCCCGCCGGCCCAGTGGGAATGAGGCCGCAACACAGGAGCCGGCGGTGTTGCGGCCGTGCGACGGGTGCAGTTGCACTCGTCGCGCTTTTCACTGTCTGCTAGGCAGACAGTGAAAAGCTGGCCGGGGCCCTGTTAGGGGGCCCCTGCACTGCCCATGCCAGTGGCATGGGCAGTGCAGGGGGCCCCAGAAAACCCCCTACCGCCAGCCTCTTCTTGGCGGTAAAAACCGCCAGAAACAGGCTGGCGGTAAGGGGGTCATAATCCCTGGCTATACCGCCGCGGTCAGAATACCAAAAAAAGCACCGCCAGCCTGTTGGCGGTGCTTTGGTCTTTTTTCCCCTGGCGGTCTCGGACCGCCAGGGTCAGAATGACCCCCTTTGTCCTTAAGCACAGTGGAATAAGTTTGATAAAGCTCTGTGGGAAATCCATTGCCACCCAGGGCTTTAGACCTGTTGATGGCACCTACAGCCTCACCCAGTTTTTCCAGGGAGATTACCTCCTCCAACTCTCGCATACATTCCAGAGCTAAGGGCGGCAACCCCACTCTCTCTTTCAAAAAAACTCTCTATTGCCCCTAAGGGTCAACCACGCCACCCGGTCTTAAAGTGATCTACAAGGGTAGATAAAATGTCCTGTGGACTGATCTCTAAGACTCCATCAGGAACGCAAAGGTGCAGTATGGGTGGAACCTCTATTACATCCAGGAGCATCCAAGCCAGAAGCCGGCTGGGTTTATCCCCCTCCCTGCTTAATCATTGACAGTACATTTTAAGGGTAGTTCTATCTAGTGCATCCTAAATCCTTTGCATCTCTTGCTGTGCCTGCATCACTTCCGCATGTGATTATGCTGAACACACCCCGGTTTTTTGCAGGCCAGCAAAGCACCTCTGCTGCTCTTCAAAATTGGCCTCTATTTGCCTCTGCATCCCGCTTTGGGATGTTGAGGCAAATTAAGGCAGAATTCAAAGTGCAAGAGAGGTGCTTGACTGGCCTGCAAAAGTGGTCCCTATAAACACATCCCTCTTATAACTGCTTTGAGTGCCTCACATTCAATGGCCCTGGTGTCCATGGTCCCCCAGTTCACCTCTAAATAATCAGCAAGAGAGGCTGCCAGTGTGTCCCGATACACCATGTCTGTCAGAAGATCAGAGGGTATACACCAGTTCTGAGCACGGCGAAGCACATTTCTCCAACCCAAGGCAAGCAGAAAATGTGCATGATCAGAGAGGAGCCACCCCACATGCATCACTGGGACCAATTATGCAGGATCTACCCCACCAGCAGGTGGTTCCGGCGACTATAGGTATCACTCATCATAGAATGGCAAGTGTACTCACGACCCTCTGGGTGCAGCACACGGCATCCATTCAGAAGGACCAGATTGGGCATGACAGCAGTGAGAGAGCATGCCATCAGGGGCTTAATGCCACATTTAGGCAGGGTGCGATCCCTATCACCATCCAGGATACAATTAGAATCGCCTGCCAAAAGTATGTGAGACCCCACACTGCCCTCCTGCAGGTTCTGAATTCTCGCATAAAAGTATTGATCTTCCACATTGGGCATGTACGTATTCTGGACTGTGATATTCTTACCTTCCAGAGTACCCTCAAGCAGGAGATAGCGTTCTTCCACATCCCCCTCACTGTAAGTATGTTAGAATGAGACCCCCGGAGCAACCCAATTAGTCACCGCCTAGCAAATGAGGAGAAAGCAGCAGAGCATCCCCCATTTTTTCCCTAGCTTCTGAAGTTCCCTGCCAAATAAGATGCTTCTCCTGTAGGCAAGCAATCTGCACTGTATTACACCTGAGAAAGGAGTGCATTCTATATCGCTTACTGTATCGGCATTTATATACTCAGCCATGAGTCACTATGTGCCCCCATTCAAAGGCTGATCACCACCTCACCTCCATAATCAGCCATCTCATCAACCCTAAGTGAGGAATTCTGGTGACTTGATACCTCATTTGCACTTTAATGAAAAACAGGAAATCCCCAGCGGGAGGAATGTATAACAGTCCAACATCCCCAACTCCCTCCACTCTGTATAGACAGTGAAGCGGCTAAATATCCCACTGCATATCCAGCACGACTCACACTATCAGGACCCACGGCCTAAACCCCTGTTTCCCAACTACTGCCTACCACTAACATTGGAGAGGCACCCCCTAGACCCCATACACAATGCAATGCAAAATACAGTAAAGTTTTACATAATGGCCCAAACACACAAATGATTTAATCATTAGACAGAGTGCCAAATGCACCCTCTATAGGATGTAGACACCCCTCCCAGGACAGAAAAAAACAGATAAAAAAAAAGGTAAGGGGAGCAGAGAACAGTATAAGACAGAAAGTCAGACAAAGGAGTCACTCATTGCCAAGGCAACCACCTGGGTAGGCAGGTCCCCCTCCAATCTGGATACCCTTCTCAGAGGTGGATCACTTATTTTAAATGTATTTTCACTGCACATACTCTTCTTTGTCTCTGTTAAAAGAGGCCTTGATGGTAGAATTATCAAATCTGTGCATGTCGGCAGGGCAGAATGTTTCTAGCCCTCGCCTTTTACAAATCATTTTATCAAGTGGCTGACAGCTCATTTATTAAGCCTGTTTCACAAATAGAAGAGGGTGTGCATATATTAATAGAGCAGGCTGACTCTGAGCCGAGGGGTAGGTCTGGCTTGGCTCTAAAAGTCCATGCACCAGCTGAGTCATGAAAACATTTAGCAGGTATGTTGTGCAACAAACATGATGTAAAATATTTTACAAGCTCTTCAAAGTGTATTTCTTTAACATGTGGAGACATTTAATGTTAGCACATCAGATTTTAACACTGCATAAATAGACATTTATTCAAAGTTTTTATAATCAATCATAACTTGCCTCCAAACAACAATGCGTTATTGAACTAAGAGGCAAGTCAGTAGTCACGTAAAGCACATGGCCTAGATTCTTATTAAATGGAGCAACATTACAGCCTAATAAATCAAATATGACAGGTGCTTGAATAATGCATGTCCTGAACTTAATTATGTAAAAGAGTGATCATATGTGATAATAAAGAAAAAGGAGGCTCTGTAAAATAACCTTTTTGGCTAGGATCACATAATTTAGACAAGCAGGAAAGCTGGTATTCCAGGTTATCTGGTTTCATGTTTTTAATATGTTTTTCTCTGTCCGTCTTTGACATCAAAGGCCACTGTTTTCTTTTGTCATTCTTGGCTCATGGCAAGAAAAACCAACACAGAAGTAGCAGAGTTGTCTCGGGCCTCCTTACCTAACTAGGAAGCAAGGAAACATTTATTTTGGTGGTGTCATGCTCTGTATGTGATTGCCTCTAGGTATGCTACATCCAGATGGCACATTATGTCCTTCATCAGTATTTAATTGATGCTGTTAAGCAGAGTACCAAGGGCATCACCACTAGCCAAATCTACCCAGTCTTTCTTGGAGAGAAAGCAGCAGCAACATTTTGATTATGTTTCTGATAGTTTAGATAAGCTCGACAAAAACATTTGATAAGTAGCTCAGGTGATCACCAGAGGTGCCGCGAGCGGTCTCAGCCTGTTGCTGTAGGCCCTTAAAAGTGGGGCACTCCGTCTCCACCTCGCAGAATTCCTCCTTTGTGGGACCCTCTTCCTGCTGTCAATTGGCCAGCTCATCTAGGTTTCCCAGGGCATCAACATCCTCCCCTGTGGGCTCCGGGGCTTCCCTTTCAGATTCAGCCTCCTCCCGAACCATTGGTGTTTCATGAGTGGGTTTCCCATGCCCCTTGTGCTTCCTCTTTTTGTCAGATGCCTGGGCCATTCATCTGACTACCCTCTCAGGCGGCCATTGACACTGTGGTCAGGCACACCCACTCAGGCAACCCCACCATCTCCAAGTGTGACCTGAGCTCCACCTCATTGTCAGTTGCAACGTCTTTGTGAAATGCATTGGGGCTGCCTGTTCTGAGTTCCCCAAATGACATCTGACAGTTGTTATGCTGGCTTCAGTGTCTCTCAGAGCCTCTGCCCTCTGCCCATTGATGGTGAACCTCAGTCTGCATTTCCAAGTATTACTAGCCATGTGAGCTCTCTGTACCATCGCTCTGTCACCCAGGGATACTAGGGTAACCTCTACAATGTCCCCTCACTAACTCATCCCCATGCACTACACTAGCTAGTCCCAGTGACAGCCCACCAGTGGGGGCTGTGCCCGTTTGGGACACTTGTCATCCCCCTTGTAGTGCCCTTCCTGTTCGCAGTTATAGAACTTGTGGGTGCCTTCAGTGATGACCTACTATCAGGGAACCACTTCTTCTTTGTCTCATTTTGGAGATGGGAGTCCAGACACATGGAACTAGTTTGATGCCTTTAGAGAACTACTTAGTTTTATTATTGTCTCCCCCTCTTCCTTCTGGTGGGAATCCTGTCAACCCTTATGGTGATCCCCCAGATACCTTCTTATGGACCCTGGTGCTGACCCAGTGGTCTGCCTCCTTAGCAAGCTCCATGAGTTCAGTGCGCTTAATGTCAGTCAAGTGTTGGCACAGATCTGCTAAATAAAGACTGAACATATGCTCCCTGGCAATCAGACTGTAGGTCCCCTGATAATCTTTCACTTCACTTCCTCTTCACCCAACCATCCAGTGCCTTGCAAAAGGAATACATACAATCCACCAAGGTCTGCTGGTGCAGCTTCTGGCTGCCTCTAAACTTCTGCCTATGCTTTACTCGGTTAAGGCCATACTTCCTGACAAAAGTGTCCTTCATATGGGGGGAGAAGGATACCTCATCCTGTCCCCCTTCTCTAGGGCCAGTAGGGTGTCCCTCCTTTCAACAGGTATATGCTTCCACGGACTAGCCACCCAGTCCTCTCAGGGGTGCTGTGCATCTGTACAGCAATATCATAAGCCTCAAACCACTTATTAATATTGTCCCCCACAACAAAGTCAGGCACCAAACCCTTGTGAATGTGGACCCTATTGTCTCTAGAAAGCACTGGAGAAATGTTTTCACCATCATGGCTGGAATTTGCCTGCTTGGCCTTGATGTCCAGCTCCTTAAGGCTCAGTTGGTAACAACTTTTCCCCTCTAAGGCTGTTTCTGCCTCACCTTTTTGCTCCTCCATTGCCAGTTTCCTTTCCTCCATTCGTAACTGGGCCATCTGCAGCTTGAATTCTCTCTCCTCCCTCTCCTCTAGGGACAGGCTGCAGGAAGATGCAATGCACCCTGTCCTGGCACTTAGTGCCATTCCAGGGGTCAAGACATCCCACTCAGCTGCAGAATCTCATCATCCTCTCCAGTGACTTCAACCAGTGACTGATGGGTTTCCGCTCAGACCATCAGTGCCATTAGGAGTCCCACATTCCTGCTTGTGCTCTTAGTTGGGCCCACCCATCCCTCACATCCTACAAGTGATGGCCCATCCAGTCACACCTAAGCTCTCCTTTGTGTGTGGCTGTCTGGTAGGAATATGCAAAGCCGAACTGTTCAGGGCCTACCCTAGGGGTGACTTATATGTAATAAAAAGGAAGATTTGGGCTTGGAAAAGGTATATTTTGCCAGGTCAACATGGCAGTTAAAAAATGGCACACAGAGGCTCTGCAGTGGCAGGCGTGAGACGTGCCATTTACATGGTTGGCACAATCAGTGTTGCAGGCCCACTAGTGACATTTAATATGCAGGCCCTGGGCAGAGGTAGTTCGATTTTACTAGGGACTTACAAACAAATTCAAGATGCCAGTTGGGTATAATCCAATGCTACTGTGTTTCAAGGAAGGAGCACACTCACTTTAGCACTGGTTTGCAGTGGTATAGTGTGCAAAGTACTAATGCCAGCAAAAACAAAGCCATCACGAAAAGGAGAGTCTGAAGGCAAAAAGTTAGGCCTAAATCACACAAAGGATTCCCGGTCTAACACTAGACATACATATTTGAGTTATTATTAAATGGTTGTTCTTTTGTACAAAATTGCAACTCTATCTTTAATGTAACTAATACATGTGTGTTCCATTGAGGTCTTCCTAAGTGTTATTTTCTCTTGTTTATTTTTTATTATTGAGCTGCCTGGAGCTCTGCTTTCTATGTCCTGTTTGTCCAGAGGAAGATTCCAGTGTGGCCAGTGACAGGTGTGCAAAATATAGGTCGTATCTTCATTAAAATGTGTAAACTACACTTCAAAAAACATTTTCTTTGTACAAGAGCTCCACATTCATCCTGTTTTACAACTCAACCTTCATCATAAATTCCTTGCAGCATGCCCAGTTTGCTTGACCACAGCTACATTGAGGGCCTACTTTAGCCCACTAAAAGCTGTTCTTTACACAGTTGCATCTGTAGTTGCGTAAAGATAATCTCAGACCTATATTAAACTTGTGTATCTAGTACAAATAAGTTCATATAAACTTGCCAAAATATTGCAGATGTGCAGGGTTGTTTAGAAGTAAGAAAGAAATTGCCTGTAATTTCTAAGGTTTATGAAACAGAGGGGCCTGAAGCCAGCCTTATGAGGAGCTGTGACAAAACCTCTGCTTCTCTCTATCAGGTAGGCACTTATAATAAACATTTGTAGGGTTCAATTCAAACCATTCTTAATTAAAAAACCTGGCCAGAAAGGACATATTTCCTTTAATCAATTGTTTCATGCATCTGTTTTTTTAAACTATGTTAAACTGTCACTTTGTGGTTCATCAAAACAAATGTATTGTTTAAAGTTTTATTTACGTGATCGAGTTACGCAAAGCCCATCACAAAGTGAGAGCTCTGAAAAGAGACTGGGTGAGAATCTAGTCTCCTTTGTTTAAAGAGTTACAAGTGGGGATTACAAATGGGTTTACTGATGCAATGAAAAATCAAAAAGATATACAAAAAACAAGTCTAGTTTTAGGAAAAAAGATAGATGACCTGATAACTCAAACTAAAGTCCTAGATGCCAGTAAGTTTAAAGTAACACAGGAAGTAAAAAATAATGAACAAGAAACTACCATACTGAAAGCTCAAGATATGCTGTTGCAGAGACTTTTGAAAATAAAGAAAATTATTGGAGAACCAATTTAAGAACTTTAAATGTCCCAAAAAGAAGTAAAGTGCAAAATGTATAATCCTTTGTGATCAACATCGTCGAGGAAGGGTTATATAGAGGAGACTGTGGCTCCGATTTACAGCAGTAGATCCAAAGGGTACACAAAGACCAATTTAGGTATAACATGAGTCAGAAAAAAATAGGAAAAAATTAATGCATTTCTTAACATTCACAGTCAAAGAAGGAATATTGGCCTTATCATTCCAGACAAAGGAAGCTACATGAAAACATTTCAAATGTAGCATTAGATCAGACATCTATTGTACAACTGAAGAAAGACAATGGGCACTAGGAACAAGGATGAGGAGAAGAAGTAGAATAAGGATTTGTGAGCATTAGACATCAAGTTCAAATGAAAGTGTAATGTTGAGAAATATGTGGGATAATAAAATGCATATTATAAGAAGCATAAAAAAAGTTGACGAATTGATAAAAATTGTTAGAAGAGCTTCTGTCTAGAGTCTATCATGACAGAGTGAGAATATTTACTGTAGGGAGGCCACAGTCCCCAAATTGCCTCAGATGTGTGAAGGGCAAGGGATCCTTCTTTCACAGGCTCTGGGATTGTCCCCGTATACAGTTATATTGGAGGGAGGTGGCCGTGGAGCTCACCTCAGTGATAGGGGTATGGGTTCTGATCACCTCAGAATTCCTGGTGCTGAGGGTGCCAAGTGAAGTGGACCTGCCCAGGAGACAATTACTGGTCTATATGCTGGGATTCACTCTCACAAAGAGGGACATAGTCAAAGAATTGGAGAGTCCCCCCGACTAAGGCCCAGTGGACGATTGGCATGATGCACTGCATGGAAGCAGAGAGGGTGGTCTACAAGGAAAGGCGATGCACAGGGAAATTTCAGAACATGATAGGCCAATGGAGGGAATACTGTGGGCTAGAATGGGAATCCTGGAGACCTCCCAAGTCCCTGCTAGGGGAGTGGATTACTAGGGTGGAGGCCTGGGAGACCAATGTTGTGACTCCAGAGGTGAGTCAGTATAGGGCAGGTGCTGGCAAATGGGCATTGTCTAAAGAGAGCATGCCTGCATCCGTAGGGTCTGAATATTCCTACATCCGGTCAGGCAAAGGGATGGGAATCAAAGGCATATGCTATGTACTGTGTATGCGCACAGAATGATGGTATGTTCTGTTTGAGAGGTTGAAAGCAATACAATAATAAAAATACTCTTACAAATAACCATTAGGGGAGCAAACAGCAAAACATGAGTTACAAAATGGTCCATCAAGCAGATGTATAAGAGATTTAATACAGTATGTAGGGATTTGCTGTGATCTATAAATAAACATTAAGAAGTATAAGGAAAAGGAGAAGCAGAATATTTAGAGGAAGTTAAAGATATTGAAATACATCAGAATCCGAGTGACCCTGCTGTAGCTCAGACCACGGGGTTGTCAGTTCCCTTGATGAACAACTCTAATATTTACAAGACATTCCACTATAATAATAAAAGTTACAATTGGTGGGGAGTCTTTAAAGTACTAAACTCAGAGTCAGACTTTTCAACCTATTTTTTATAAATCAGATGTATCAAAAGAATTCTAAAGAATATCACATGTGTTCGGATAAAATGAAAGCTCAGCTTTCTTCCTCTGGAATTTCCCTGTTGAGTAACTACTCACATTGAGAAACGATTTTGGGGCCATTACGAGTTTGGTGGTGAAGACCGCCAAATTATGACCCTGGCAGTATTCAGAACACAGCCAAACTACCGCCAGTACGCCAGTGTGGTCAGACCGCCGCAGATGGCGGTAGGCACCTTTAGACTGGCAGGGACCATGTTTCCACCGGACACATTATGAGGCTGCACACCGCCAAGGTTTCCACCATAGTCACACCACCACGGAAACCCTGGCGGAAACAAATGCTATAAAAAGACCCGCCATATAACCAGAACTGGAAGTCTTTCCACTACTTCTACTTGCACAACTCCAGAACCAGCGACGGTGATGAAGACAACAACTGTAAGTACACGCACCTATCGGACATTGGAGAGAAAGGCATCAATACCCACACACACAACATACACATCCAGGATGGTTTGTGAGTGCCACACACACGTAACCACACACCCATACGAACACACATTTGTCGTAGTTTGGACGCTTTCTCTAGGCAAGACTTCTGGTTGAAGGATAACAGTACTTTTGCTTGTAGGCGACTATGCCTATCCTACATCTAATTGCAACTGTTGACCCAACCTTACCAGCTCACTAGCAGCACCTCACCAGAAACACAATAATAAAAGGTGATTTGTGGCAGCCTTTACGCACGGACGCGAGAAAAAGACTTCTCGGGGAGTGTCGTGGTTAAACGGAGATTACCCCTTTCTCACAGATATATCATGTCTCATACAAACACAGGCAATGACAAAGATGCAGTAAAGTTTCAATAGTTTTTATTTAACACAACTGCAATTTGCGATATGATGCATGGGCTGCAATGATTAGGAAAATGAATAATGCAAAAAGCAGAATTGTGAAGACAAGAGTCATTATCACAAAGACCCCCACCATCTTGCAAAGCATGTAAAAGACATACGAGGTGTAATATGCCCTAATACCCTAATGTGTTAGGCCTTTGTTAAACCTAATCTGCCAATGCCTTGTCCATGAGAGGAGCCCCCAACCTTTGTTAGCTTGGAATGAGGTCTCTATCTCAGACTCCGCAGGGACACGAAGACTGGGTCAGCGTCTAGATGACGTGCAGCATCGGTATCAGCGATGGTGGCGATGCCCTCTGGTCGGAATCCCTCTGATTATCTTTCTAAAGTGTGATGTATTTATACAGATCTACCAGGACCCCTGACGAAGGTGTGCTCCCAAACGATAGATTACAGACATGCTTAGGACGGCAATTATTATTAACAAATCCCTTGAAAGTATAGAGAGGGAAAATCCCTAGATGTGAACACCTATTGTTTGTTTGTCTTTGTAGCTTGATCTTGACGCCTTAGCGCGGTGGCACTGATAATGCAAAGCATAACAAGTGGCCTAACTATAAACAAGGCAGCCATCTTAGATGAATTAAATAATTAAATGGGCTAAGACAGAGAAAGCTAAGTACGTTAAAAGTCACTAGGTGACGGGGGCACGAGTCTGCAAGCCGAAGACTTAGCTAACTCCTGTGACCCCTTTAAAACAAACTAGGATTCACTACACCCTCTCCATTGCCATAACAGGTATGACGAAAGTACAGGAACCCAAATGCTAAAATTGCTCTGAACTAAAAGCTAAAAGCATAAAAAACTAGCTAAAAACTCTTTAAAATGTGTTAAAAAAGAATAAAAACAGTTCAGCTAAAATACATACAGAGATGTTAATGTCAACTGTGACAAGCACAGCGTGCCAAAGCAAGTTAATTTAAATGTATATTTTTAATCGGCAAGCCAATTCATCAAATTATTTGCTGCATGCGTGATCTCGAAGAGTGCCATCGAAGTCACCAACCAAGGACCTCTAAAATGAGTCAACGTCATCTGATGTTAAGTCGAGTGCTGGGCGGACAAACGGATCCACAGAGCAGTAGTGAGCAGTACTTTCTGGTGTAAAGTCATCCGTTGCTGTGCCGTCGTCCATGGTAAATCTAAAAACAGAAAGCTCATAGGTGGCCTCGTGGAGCAACCTCAGTCTCAAGGGGCATGGCCTTGTATGAACCCTCATCGGGGACATCAGCAGTTCGTGGTCCACAGGAGATGTCGGTGGAACAGCAAGATGTTCAAAGAGGCACCATATGTAGCGGAAAACTGGTTGTACACACCAGAGAAGGGGCCGAAATAACAACGACCAGTCATGCTCCAGTTCCACCAGCAAGGGTGCACCGAAGATCCGAACCATGCGTTCACGGCACAGTGGAGTTTGTGGGAGCGGCTCCATTGCTCTGCGTAGCTGGAAAGAAACAACTACTGCGTATCAGAAGAAATAGCAGTAGTAGTCCGCTAATAAAAGACAAAATATTTGGAAAGCCACCAAACACACTTGAAAAGAGAAAATGGATGGCCGACGGGATGACTCCGAAGACAGTCTGGAAGATGGACACGAAACAAGAGCCGACCGCCTTAAAGAAATGGACAATCCCAGTAGTGCTCAGAGCATTGAATATTCTGGATACCAGTTCTCCAAAGTGCTTGGGGAAGTTGGTATTTAATAGGGAGTGTATCTCGGGTGATGATCTCGCAATCTGGAGAGCATTCGTCTCTTTTGCAGATGTCAAGTCAACCTGTTTTTGAAACAATAGCGCCTTTAGTCTGCTCAGCTTGTCATAGTTCACATTAATAGTATCTATGTGGGGCCACATGTCAGATAGTTTTATCTCTCGTGTGGGTGGGAGTAAAACATGTCCACAACACATAACGACCATTGAGACAGAGATTCCGTAGGCAATTCCTGGTTGCATGCCGCAACAACTTTGATCGTTCAGTACCACATAACTTCCATTGGAAAGTACATGAAACACCGGTCGAATCAAAGGAACAGGAGTATCCTTAAGAAAACTGGCCAAGTTCACAACCCCGCATTACAAAGGCCATGAAGGGACACCTGCTTACATATCACTGAATGACTAACAGTAGTCTCACATTCGCTTCTGCTAAGAAAGACCTCTGTTTCGCCGTTCAGACATTTATAATCAAAGGGCAGCTCCCACTCTTCCTTAATATAGCTATCGCCTAGTTGCTCGTACCTTCCCACTGCAAGATGTTTCAGGCAGCTTGAGAAACGAAAGGTCGAAATGGGTAAATTAATAACGCCATGTAAGAGCCAGATAGTTGAAGGACTCTCTGCTACCGTGAAGGGCAAGTTATCTAATTTTTCTACGTGAAGCATGGTGAAACTAGCTTCCCTTTTAGCCATTGTCTGTTGTTCTCTGGAAAAATTCAAAGCAGTGAAGAATTCACTCCCGTTAATGTACTTCCCTGGAATACATCCATTTTTCAGTGTCTGTAAAGTCCAACCCATCTGCATGATGGGACATAGCTGTGTCTGTCCATGATATAACTGGGACAAGTCTGTCTGAGTGATATCAATAGCAGACAACACTATGTTTGATAGTGAATAAATCCTGTTGGACAGAGTGTTCTTGCCGTTGTCGACAACCACTAAAGCCTTCTCTAAATTTTCCTTATCCAATTGACTTAAACACGCAGCAGCCTCAATCTGTGAAAGTTTCCATATTTCATTATACATAGCATATAGGAACCTTTTCGAGCGCTGTTTTCTAGGACCCAGCAGAAAATCCTGCAAGTCTATATCTTCAGAAAGAGTGTTCAGATGTTTCTTAACTGCGGCTAACGTGTTAGTCTGTACCCATTGCTGGCACAGTTTACCCACACTGTATGTTGTAATTATACCTGTATGTTGACACGATACAAAGCGAGGGTCTGGCCTGTTAATTTAAAAACCTCTGAAGAGTTAAAAAAACGGGCTTGACACTCATTAGTGTCAGTGGGCCATATTAACCACCCGCCAGGACTGGAAAGTTAAGCATTATATGTACCAGCCTTAACCATTGCATCTAGCTTTTCCCCGGTGATATTAAGGAAATATTGCCAATCTTTAAACCTTGCCGGATTGGGGATACTGGGCGTGTTCATGTCTTTAATTTTTGCTAACCCCAGACATGACGTCTGCTGAATGGTATCATTTAAGAAAATCATTTGCACAGGAATCAGGCGTACTCGAAATAAAGCTTCCATACCCTGTATCTGCCAATCTTGTGTTCCCCATACACCTTCCAACTCAACGGTGCTCTCCCAGTATTTGTAACCTTCAACTGCGAGCCGGGAAACAAAGGGATCTGAATAAATCAGTTTTGTGTCAGTTAGCAACATTTTCCTAATTTGTACTGGAGGTATTTTAAAATAATATGACTCTGCTTTTTTTGTGTCATGCCCATAAAAAGATCTACATTTATCAATCAACATAGAATTTTGGGCTCCCCACTGGTGGTGTAGAACAGTGTTCCCACTGTGTGTAGTTTAATACTGGTCTATGTCTAGTGGCACAGCGTAGGTAGTAATGTCCCCAACTGTTATAGCAGCACATTTCCCCATAATTTATTGCATGTTCATATACATCATCACTTTCAAAAGCGGAATAGTCCTTCATTTCAGTTAGCATGGAATCAACTGTTTGGACATCCCAATCATCAGAGACAACATTAGGTATAATTACATCTGTCATAGAAATTTTGAACACGTATGGTATTTGAATAATCTTTGTAGGCCCGTATATATCAAAGGGAACTTTGTCCCACACAATCCCATCACAAATCGGTATTGCTGTAACATTTACAGGGGACAAGTCTCTTCGGACCTTATGTGAGGAATGATATGGAGTTAAAACTTCATCAACAGGCTCAACAGAGGAGAGATCAGGAATATAGTGACCATTTATAAGCAAAAAGAAAACAGTCACAAAGCCAATCCATAAAAATAATGCTTAAAATGTCAAACTGAGCCATAAATAGTTCCATGGGTATATCAAATAGTTATTTTTAAGCCATAGATACAGCTTACTTCTTGTTGATACATTGTCAATCACAGTAGTGGATGAGTCTGAAGAAAAATCATCAATGTCAATGAAATAGCCAGAGGCAGTCACTGCAAACACGGGAGCCGGTGCACTATCTGTACTTTTGTCCACTTCACGTGGAGGCTCTTGGTAGATAGTATCAACAGTCTGTGAGGTGTTTGTCTAAAAAACAGCCAAATCTTGGACAGGATTGGTCACAGAAGTGGTGACTGGAACTAGCAAGAGTTCATTTTCCGCCCTCCCCATGGTCGAGGAGGTATCTGGAACAGCGTTGGGCATTGTTGCATAGTCCGTAGTAGTGTAGTTCATCCTACTGTGTAGACGTATGTCCTGTTGAGTAGTGAGAGGGGATCGGGAACCACCCAAGGGACCTCTTCATCTACTGTGAAGGATCGGCCACATGGTGTATTTTGATGTCATCAATGGAGATAAATCTGTTTGTTAGAGAACCAGAGAGTGGTGGTAGGATGACAGTCCTGGTACCTTGAATTTCCAAGACCGGTACAGGTGCTCTGTATGATGGACCGAATTCCTTCTTCACAGCGATCTTCTCACAAACCAGATCCCCAACTTTAGGAATCCAGCCAGTGAAAGTTTTCGCTAAATCCCTTATTCCTAAGGTGGCAGCACTGGTAGATGATTTATCATCACAAAATTGCTGAAGCTCCTGTAAGACAGTGAGGCGTTCATTTATGTCAAATGGTGTTTCTGCTGCCACCATACCAGAGGCATCAAGATCTGGGACATACATAGGTATCCCAAAGAGAACCTCATAAGGAGTGTGTCCCCCCAAGGACCGTCTTGGCAGATTATTCAGTGCTCTCTGGACCCCATATAGGTGATGTAACCAACTGCGGTCTGAACCTAATGCTCGAGCTGTTAAGGACTGCTTTAGATCATGATTCCACCTCTCCACGACCGAATTTCCCTAGGATGGTATGGTGAGGAGTAATGGAGATCAACACCTATCGTCCCCATGGTGTCCCTGAATGCCTTAGAGGCAAATGCAGGGCCCTGGTCCGAATGGAATGCTGCAACCGCATATGTACCAATAAAGATCAGCAAGTCTTTTATGACAGTATAAGCGTCAGCCGACTGTTGTTGCCATACCCACAGGAATCTAGAACAAGAATCTACAGCGACTAGAATATATTTGTATGCACCATCAGGCTGTAAGGGACCACAATGGTCCAGGTACACACTAAGAGAGATGTCTGCGGTGGGTGTTTGATATTAGAGCCCTTCATCTGCTGGCAAATGTCACAGCAAAGGACATACTTCTTTGTTCGTCTGCATAGACCAGGCCACCAGAAGCGTTTCAGAGTGTTATCGTGGCCAATATACCAGCATGTGCAGAAGCAACACCCTTATGCGCTGCTTTTACTTGATCTAATCTCTGGTCTCCGTTGGGGATCACTCGATCTCCAACCCCAGGAATTGTTGCATAGGCAACATTCTGTGCACTGATAAGGTAAGTATAGTGTTGTATCCAAAAGAAAGGAAAAACGGAGAAGGACTATTCCTGAACACAAAGTTTATTTCCGCATCAACACCAACGCCCTCACAGCTCCAAGTACAGCAACTGACTACGGGAGCCGATGAAGTCATCAGAACTCCACGCACCCAGCCTTCCATAAAGGTACACTGCCCACAGCAAACAACTAATTACAATAGCATATTTTAAAACACATCTTCCCCCTTAACAAACAGAACAAATACAAACACACATCCTACACATTCCCTACTATGCTACAGTAAAATATACAAGAGATACATTGGAAATAAAAAAAATAAAAAAACATTCTAAACATTCCATACATAGACTAAGAAATGAAATACAAGTTATACATAGGCAATAAAGGCAAGTTGTACATAGGCAATAAAGGCAATATCCCACTGCCTCCCTTAATACATAATACGTCACAAACTGATTTAAATATTTGGATCTAACAGCATTTCTTTTGGGCCTACCCATCACACCCTCAAGATTAACACCTTCCTCCAACCTTTCAACTTCACCTTCACCCATCACCCCAGCAGTATTTCATATGCCAAAATTTCCACGACCGTCATGCATTCTATTGTCCCGTATGTCTTCTCCTGACCCTCTTCCTAGATCACTGAATTGCCCAGAAAACACACTTCCTCTTTCATGTGGAGAACTACCACACCCCACATTCTCACCAGATCCTCTACCTAAGGCACCGCCATCATGACCACTATCTTTCAACTCAACTTCAGCCCAAACACCTGAATATTTTACCTCAGGTGCCACATCTGTCACTTTCACCACATTCCTCTTGTTCCACCATTTGCCACCCTCAACCATAACAGTATGTTTGGATACCCCGACCACCGTAGTAGTGGGGAAAAAACTTGGCAATCCCTTTTTTTACTCTAACTACATCACCCATTCCAAATTGAACCTCCTTAACTCTTTTCAGATCGTCATATCTCAATTTGCTCTTGACTTGTTGCTTAATCACCTTGTCTCTCAACTGATTGATATCAGAAGCAACAACACCCCCTAAAGATTCCTGTACAACCCACTCTGGAGACAGTTCATTGCAAGAATGTCTACCCTTCAAAAGTGCAAAAGGAGCAACACCAGAAGAAGAATGTGGAGAGTTGTGATAACACCATATCCTTCCTGCCACCATCTCCTGTATATTCTTCCCTGACCTGATGGGCAATTGTATAGTTTCCTTGAGTAATCTATTTACTCTCTCAACAAGCCCATTACCCTGCGGACTATACAATGCAATAGTAAGATGCTTAATATTAAGTCTTTTCAGAAATTCAACCATCTGGTGCGATACAAATTGCACCCCGTTATCTGTGACCAAAAACCTGGAAATACCCTCCCAATGAAAGATCTCTTTTAAAAATCCAATCACTTTGGTGGTATTAGGTTCTCTTAAAAACTTGTACAAAACCCATTTGGAATGATAATCTTCTGCAACCAACACATATTTCTTTCCGTCATTGTAAACCCCAACCGGACCAATAAAATCCAATCCCAATTTCTGCCAAGGTTTAGCAGGAAAGGGTACAGGACACAAAGGCACTTCTCTAGTATGCAAACCTTTATCTGCCCCCCTGCAAATGCTACAATTCTTAACTGCAAATTCCACCTCTGTGTCCATACCCGGCCACCAATATTATAAACGCAACCTCTTCCTTGTGCCAGTGATTCCAACATGCCCTTCATGAGCCAGCTGTATCAATTTGTGCCTTAATTTATTAGGAGGTATCAAACGTTCCCCCATCATGACAAGGTTGTCCTCCACGTTCAATTCCTCTCTAACCTTACAAAAAGGTTTTATTACCTCTAGAAGACCATTCGCTGCTGGCCAACCCTCACAAATATATTTTTTAAGAAGCGATAGAGAATTGTCCTTGTTCATAGCTTCAGCCCAAACCTGCCTGTAAATGACCCCCCCAGAAACAAACACTCCGTCTATCATTCCCACCATGACATCCTCATCCTCCGTTTGCTTCCCCTCATTTGGATTGTGAACCGGACACCTGGAAAAATGTTCTACCATTATTCTTCCCAGGAATATGTTTCATTTTCATGTTAAACTCGTACAGTTTAGCCAACAACCTGGTCAATCTAGGACTAGTCTTATTGAACATTTTGTCATTCCACAGATAAACCAATGGCTTGTGATCTGTTACCAAAATAAATTCTCTCCCCCAAACTTACATTGAAAGATGGTTGACACCCCAAACACAAGCTAGTGCCTCCCTCTCAATTGTGCTATAATTCACCTCGGCCTCAGAAAGTCGTCTGGACGCAAAAGCAATCGTAAATTCTTTGCCTCCTATCATTTGACTTAAAACAGCTCCTAGGCCAATCCAACTCGCATCCACAATAATGACAGAAGGTACGTCTTTATTGAAAGGATGAAGAGCAGGAGCCTCAATTATGAGAGTCTTAAGAGTTAAGAAGGCTTGAGCCTGCTCATCCTGCCACTGAAATTTCTCACCCTTCCTCAACAACTTCCTTAATGGCTCTGTCAGATAAGCAAAATTGTGAACAAATCGTGAGTAGTACTCACAAAGACCCAAAAAAGGTCTCAACTAGTCTTTGTCATTAGGAGATGGAGCATTTCCAATAGCCCCTAATAAGTCCTTCTTGGGTAGGATTCCCTGTGCACAAATTGTGTGACCTAAATAATCAACCATCTCAACCATGAATTTACATTTCTCTTTTCTCACCGTAATCCTGTGATCTTCCAGAATTCCTAGGACTTTATTAAGTTTGTGTATATGTTCCTGAATAGACTCTGAGCCTATCAGAATATCGTCCTGATATGCCAACACTCCGTGTACTTCCCCAAACAGTTGATACATTAGCTTCTGAAACACAGATGCTGTGGAAGCTAAACCGAAAGGCATCCGCAAAAATCTGTAAGCCCCAAATGGAGTGAAAAATGTTGTGAGAGAACAAGACTCCCTACTCAACTCAACTTGATGATAGGCGGACTTGAGGTCAATCGTGGAGAACACTTTCATACCCCACAATCGTGCCAATAACTCCTGTATTTTGGGCAACGGGAAACAATCAACTAGAATATTTTTGTTCAAAGACCTCAAGTCCACACATAATCTCAAATCCCCCGTTTTCATAACTGCAACCACAATCGGAGAAACCCATTGGGACAAATTAGTCGATTCAATGACTCCATCAGCACATAGCTCACGTAGGTGCTCCTTTAACTTCCCTCTGATGCTCAAAGGCACATTACGCACCTTGTGTACCACAGGTACCGCATCAGGTTTGAGAATTATTTTATGCTCATAACCTTTTACAGAGCCTATCTTATCCCTGAAAATCACAGTATGCTTGTCTAGGACATCTTTAAGAGTATCAAGTTTTATGTCCACTTTCTCAATTAAGGTGATAGGTCGTTCAGTACCAGGTCTTAGAACCATCCTAAATTGTCCTTGATCTTTCCACCCCAGAATATTGTACCCTCTCTTGGCTACATATATTTTTGTACTAATAGTCTTATGCTGATAACAAATCCTTTCAAAGAAATACCCCATCATATCAATTTCTTGACCATCAAAAGCTACTGTTTTTATGTCAGGAGCTGACAAGGGAAGGTTACTCCAATGTGAATGATAATTTGTATCAGATACAATTGATATAGGTGAACCTGAATCCATGGTAACACTTAGCTTGACTTCCCCAATTTTAACTTCACATACTGGATCCTTAGAAAATTTGCAATCAGAATTAATATCATCAACAATCAAAATACATCTTTTTGAAAAGTCCACCTCCCCTCCATCTGTCAGCTTGTCAATGGCTTGCTGATGCTCAACTAACATTACTTTTTGTGATTGCTTACATACACGAGCAAAATGACCAGACTTCCTGCATTTCATGCACACTTTCCCCAGTGCAGGACAATTTGAGGAATTGGCAACGTGTGACTTAGAACCACATCTGAAGCATAGTGAATTTTTAGTATTATTTTTTTTTAAATTTGGAGTACCCGACATAACTGTCTTAGACTTCTGTAAAACTATGTTCACATTTTCTGCCTGACCTACTTTCATTTTGCTTAACTCTTTGGAAGCTGTTACTGAACGCTCGATGCCTCTAGCAATTTCTAGTGTTTCACACAAAGTTGGATTTCTACAACATAATTTTTTTCTTGGATTCTAGAATCGTAACAGTTCACCACTAACTGATCTCTTAGGTACTGATCCAGGGGTCCTTAAAATTCACAAGTGGCTGCTAATACCCTAAGCTCAGCTACAAAATTATCAATTGATTCGTGTTGGAATTGTTTTCGAGTAAAAAATGTGTGTCTTTCAACTATTATTCTAAGGTCATCCTTAAAGTGATTTTCTAACCTCTTTACAGCTTCAGTAAAAACATCCCAACCATCACTGGATGAAGGTTGCACTTGGGGTTGATGATCAAAAATTCTCTGATCTTCTGTACCAAGGCAATTATACAAAATCGCCTTCTTTCGAACCGCAGAAATATTTACCCCATCTATCGCCACTAAGTAACTTTCAAAAGACTTGAACCAGTGTTGCTATTTTATCGTGGGAATACCGGGTTCAGGCAAAAATGCCAGCGGTAAATTTGCTGTTTGCATAACGAGGAATAGACACTGTATGAACGTGTATATAACCAATAAGACACCACTAAGGATAAAAATTGAACAAGTGTGCGAATCACTGTACAAATCCGCAAACGCCTTCAATGTTGAGTAGTCGTGATACATGCACAAAATATTGCAAACAGATTCACAGGTCCGCAGATCCAGAAATGCAGTTGAGTGTGCGAATTACTGTACGCATAACCTTTTAGGTCCACAGGTCCATACAATTTGTACTTTCACTGTAAATTCACAGTCAGAATAGAAGTGTGCGAATCACTGAAAAGATCCGCAATTACGTAGAAATATCCTCCATTCAATAGCAACAGTGAGATAAATACATGAATATGTACGAATCCGCAAAGTGCACTTAAAATGAAGAGTGCGCGAATTACTGTGCTCCTGTCCGCGTGATAGTGGTTGAATAGGATTCTTATTTTCTGGTGCAGAAAGTCCTGCACATGTTCTCTTTGTTTATGTGTTTAGACAGAGTAGAGGCACCAGAATTCTCCCGTCGATTTGCGGTTTTATATTTCAATGTTTGTAAGCCAAAACTTAGAACGTGCCTGGGCAGAAGGGAACATAAACTACAGGAACCAGAACTTGCTCCATGTTGTTTCAAATATGTAGATTTCAATCTCTGTAAACAAAATATTCTTGCATGTCTTAATCCAATGTCGCATTAACCATAGCAAAAAGGAAGAGTTAAACCGGTTCCTCTGACTAGAATGTTTGTTGATCAGGCGTAACTAGGCAACAGGAACTGAAACCAGAGGACTGTGCCGGGCGCGCTCAGCCAAAGGCCTTTAACGAAATAAATAAACGAAGAAGGAGGAGGAACACAAACAGATTGTAATCTGCTTCAAAATCGATTTAAAAACACCGGCATAATCTGTCAGCTGAAGGATTTCCGTTTAGTATAACAAAGAAGTAAACGAGTGTGAGGACATTAAATGAATATCAGAACAGTTTCTTGGTTCCAGATGGTGTTGATAGTAGCTCATCGCCAATTTATGTTGTATCCAAAAGAAAGGAAAAACGGAGAAGGAATACTCCTGAACATGAAGTTTATTTCCGCATCAACACCAACGTCCTCACAGCTCCAAGTACAGCAACTGACTACGGGAGCCGATGAAGTCATCAGAACTCTACGCACCCAGCCTTCCATAAAGATACACTGCCCACACCAAACAACTAATTACAATAGCATATTTTTAAACACAACAAATAGTTTGTAGGGTATCCCTTTGGAAGGGGCTTGCCTGCAGCCGAAGCTTTCACGGCAGTCAGTATTTCATTATCCAATCTCGTTTGTGAACGAGTCACTGCAGCCACAGAAGCCGTAGCTACTGCTGCTTTGCCCACTTCATCAGCCAATGTATTGCCAGTAACATGTACTCCTACACATTAGTGGCCCAATGTATGTACTACATGGACGCACGGTAGCTTATCCTTAAGATCAGCCACCCTCCCCCACAATATTTTGTGTTTAATGTTGTTCCCTTTAGAATCTCTAAACCCGTTCAGCTTCCAATGATTGAGATAATCATTGTATGACTGAACGCAGGAGTATCAGTCAGAGACTATTAAAGTCAGGCATCCTGGCTCAGTATGTTCGAGCGCTAGCATAAGAGCTTTAAGTTCAGCCAACTGGGCTGTGCAGTCCCCTAGGGTCTGTGTGTAGGTATTGTGAGGGTGGAAAACTCAATCTTCCATCACTCCACTCACGGCTGTGCAAGCTGCAGAGTACTGATGTTTAGTACCTACAGCCGGTTTTGCTGAACCATCAGTGTATATGACAGTATGGTAGTTGTCTAGTGGCAAGATATTTGTTCGTACTGGAGAAACTCTTGTATCTGAAGTTTTGGATCAAAAATGTAATCGACATCAGTGGCGGTCAGGGACGTTGTCCATTGAATCCAACGTTGATGTAATGCTTTAGAGTTAGGAACGCTTGCTTTGGTGACAGCCTCTAAGGCTGGCACCGGGTAGACAACAATAATACATTTCCCCTGGGCAAGTGGCCTCTCTTTTATGATGGCCATCTGAACTGCTGTCAGAATCTTTTCTGTAGGGGCAAAACGCTGTTCTGCATTAGACTATAAATGTGATTTATAAGCTATGGGTACCATGTCACCCTCGTTGAAGGTGACATAAGTAAATCCAGTGGCACCAGCAATTATTCTGATGACCACATTTGTTTTATTATCACATGTGTGTAAATGTTTAGCTTCTAGCATGTCCTGTTGCATTTCCCTAAGGATGCATGTGTGTTTAACTGTCCAGTGTCTGCTAGAAAAACTGGGTGAACCAAGTCTTAAAGTGGCTTGATACGTTATGCATAATCTGGAATGTATGTTCTGCCAAAATTAAAGAAACCTAGTAGTGACTGCAATTTCTTAAGGGTGTTTGGAGGGTGAAGTTGAGCACATTTATCTAGAAAGTGCGGGGCCAGGCTCTTTCCCTCATTTGATAGCTCATATCCCAGGAACAATACACTGAGAAAGGCGATCTTGCTTTTCTTAAAGTTAAATTTTTAACCGAGCTCTGCAAATCCCAAACTGATCCGATAGTCCCTTGCAAGATGCATGTCGAGGTCATCGTCTGTGAGATATATGTCATCCACGTAGGATAACGCCTCAGAATCAATATCATGTAATATTGATGTTACTCTGGCTGAAAATAGCCCTGGGCTGTTTTTTATAGCCTTGAGGTAAACGACAAAAGCGTTTCTGAGAGCCAAATGAGAATGCACTCAGGTCCCGACTTTCGTGTGCTTAGTTTGGCAGAAAAAGCCATTAGATATGTCTAATGTTGTTTTATATTTTTTACGCACTCTATTGCTTATTAGTGCTGTGCTATGTGAGTTTTGTATAGCATATGTGCGTGTATGACTATTTAAATGTCTCTAATCAATGACTATTGTGCATGAATGGTCTGGCTTTGCAATGGGGAATAACAGGTTATTCATTGCAGATGTACACAGCTCAATTACTCCCTGGTACTCAAGCTGGGTGAGTATTTCCCTCACCGGAGCTTTCGCTTCATGTTTGACAGGATATTGTGGCTGTGGTTGGGGTGTAGACCTAACGGGAATAATATGACAAGGAGACTCCTTGTCCCAACCTACATGATTGCGATATAATGCAGGTGCCTGTGCTAAAGCCCATTCAACAGCATAGGCTTATTTTTCTGCTTCCGGAACAAGATCGGAGAAAGAAGGCAAAATGACATCTTCCCCATGCGGGAGCTTACAGACGTCCTCAGGTGGTCAATCTCTTTCGGCCAATAGGATGTCACTAGTAAGTTCATCCCAAAATATCACACTAATGGTGCGCTCCACGTCTCCTTCTATCTGAATTTTGTAAGTCAAAAACCCAGTTGGTGGTAGAACGCGGCCGTCCGCAGTTCCAACTGTGATGATATCGCTAGTTGCTGTCACATCCAGATGATCTTTCAGACTCTGGCGACATATCGTGACCTCTGCTGCGCTGTCTAACAGAGTCACTGCCCACATCTTGTTCCTCAACAGTGTTCTCAAGATTACTGGCATTTTTAGCTGCCAGTGCTGCCACCTTTTTCTTTTTAAACTGTGGCTTTTGCTGAAGAATCTTTTCTTCTTTTTTAATGGTAGACTGCGGCAAGTCTTTCTTTTGTTTCACGTATTCAGGACGTCGGTCTGGATGGCCCCTTCTCTCGCTACATCTATCCGGTGTGTCCTGAAAGGAACGAGAGGGACGTGAATCAGTATATCTGTCAGGAGTTTTAATATTCTCTCTATTTCTGAGATTGTATCTCCTTTCGGAGTTCTCCGGGTGTGGAGAATCAGCTCTCTTATTTCTTCTATCTTTAAAATCTTTTTGTTTGTCCCAGCGCTTCTTAGGGCCCTCTTGTGCCTTCTTTGTACCCTCATTATAGGTGGTACCTTGTAACTCCAATTTCTTTGGCTTGGCTCCCAAACTATCCCGCCCTATACTAGTATATGTATCAGAAATAATTTTCAGTAGCTGTCTCTCTTGTTCCTGGTGTGGAGTTTCCCGGAGACGCTGGCGTATTGCCAGTGCTACAGCTTCCCCTTTAATTTTACTGAGTATTATTGAGGAAACCGCTTCAAAATTTGTTAATTTCATCCCCAAATCCAAGGCTGGTTCAGCCCGTGCTCATTTTGTATTTGTTTTAACACCTCCGGTAAATTGGCAAGTGTCAGAGTTCCATGTGTGGTAGTGTATATGGCAGTGAAGACCATAACCCATGTGGCGCAGTCATCCACGGAGGGAACCATTCCAAAGGGAAAGCACATAGTGAGCAGTCTATGTTTTTCCTGTGGTCCTGTATGGGGAAACACAGCTTCCAGCTGATTAGTTTTCTGGGCAATCCAGAAAGGTATTTTTTCCCATTCTGTGGGTACTTTACCCATGATAGTATGCACTGTTTGTGGATTAAGCCCAGTAGCCAATTGGTAACCACCAGGTGCTGGTGGTGCTGGACGTGCTGGTGTGGTGTTCAATGTTCGCATTACGAACTGAACTAATCGTCTATTGAATGTCACTAATTCATTGTATAAATCTCGCAGATCTGCTATTGTCATATTTTGTATGTCTGGGTGAGGTGTTTAGGTCCGTCATTACTTAAGGGACCTAGCCTCACTCTTTGTAGTAGATGTGGTAGGGCGCCTTCAAACCAGTTCTGGTGTTCTTGGTATGTGAGCGATATTTCATGATACTGGTATGCTCGGTACTGTGGAGGTACGTTTGCAATTTCTTATGTGTGGAATGTATGTGTTCTCTGGTCCACCTCAGGAAAGGTGACCCAACAATAAAATGTTTCTATTTGGTATGCTTCATTAGCCTCTATTATTAGAGTAACATCCCCGCCTTCATCTGTAAGGCCATGCATTAATAAGTGTTGTGTTAGTGCTTGTCTAGCATTTTCAGGAATGTCAATGGCAGCAGCCATTTTTGTTTAGAAAAACGGAACACCAAAAATGGGGAGTATAAGTCCTTTTATGAGTTCGAGCTCGGACAACCTACAGCTTAATCAGGTGTTACCTTTTCAGCTGAGGAGGAATTTCCCAAAGACCACGGACGTCTCCATATAATGGTACTTAGGGTACCTGTTGTCTGTGAGACAGTGATAGTCGGGGTATCCGTAAATTAGTGCCTTAACACCATCGTTGGTGGTGCCATGTCGTAATTTGGACTCTTGCTCTAGGCAAGACTGCTGGTTGGAGGATAACAGTACTTTTGCTTGTAGGCAACTATGCCTATCCTACAACAGATCGCAACTGTTGTCCCTACCTTACCGGCTCACTAACAGCCCCTCACCAGAAACACGATAGTAAAAGGTGATTTGTGGCAGCCTTTACGCATGGACCCGAGAATAAGACATCTCAGGGAGTGTTGTGGTTAAACGGATATTGCCCCTTTCTCACAGATATGTCATGTCTCATACAAACACAGGCAATGACAAAGATGCAGTAAAGTTTCAATAGTTTTTATTTAACACATCTGCAATTTGCGATATGATGCATGGGCTGCAATGATTAGGATAATGAATAATGCAAGAAGCAGAATTGTGAAGATGAGAGTCATTATTACAAAGACCCCGACCATCTAGCAATGTATGTAAAAGACATACGAGGTGTAATATGCCCTAATACCCTAATGTGATAGGCCTAACCTCCTACCTAAAGGAGAGCTGGGTTTGTTAAACCTAATCTGCCAATGCCATGTCCATGAGAGGAGCCCCCAACCCTCATTACCTTGGAATGAGTTCTCTATCTCAGACTCCGCAGGGACACGAAGACTGGGTCAGCGTCAAGACAACGTGCAGCATCAGCGATGGTGGCGATGCCCTCTGGTCAGAATCCCTCTGATTATCTGTCTAAAGTGTGATGTATTTATACAGATCTACCAGGACCCCTGATGTAGGTGTGTTCCCAAACAATAGATAACAGACATGCTTGGGACGGCAATTATTATAAACAAATCCCTCAAAAGTGTAGAGAGGGAAAATCCCTAAGTGTGAACACCTACTGTTTGTTTGTCTTTGTAGCTTGATCTTAACGCCTTAGCGCGGTGCCACTGATAATGCAAAGCATAACAAGTGGCCTAACTATAAACAAGGCAGCCATCTTAGATGAATTAAATAATTAAATGGGCTAAGACAGAGCAAGCTAAGTAGGTTAAAAGTCACTAGGTGACGGGGGCACGAGTCTGCAAGCCAAAGGCTAAGCTAACTCTTGTGATCCCATTAAAACAAACTAGGATTCACTACATACACACACCCATATCACACTCACGCACACCCATATTACATACACCATGGCTGCCATACATACACCAACCAGCACACACACAGCACCGGCAGTGTCCAACACAATCATTCACAGCACCACCAGCTGACACAACAATACCAAAACCTCAACTACACAAATGCTAGGTCATGCAATCTCACTGCACACCTCCACATGACAACACATACATACAACAACACGTAACAACACCACACAACCAATCAATGCAATCACCCTGCTAGACAATGAAGCATATGTCACACTACGCACACACCACACACAACGCATATGAAATAGCCACAAACACTTCCGCACACACAACAACCACTCAAGGGCACACAACACCAACATTACACATCTCCACACAAACAATAAATAATTCACATACATACATGCATGTAGTAAACACAAACATATCCTACACACAATACACAGCAATCACAGCGGGACAAACGGCAGAGCCACACACACAACATGCTGGCCAGGCACAACAGCTAGAACAACCCTCACACACACACATGTCACACACACACATATACAAACCAAAGCCCACAAACACCAAACAGCCATGTGGAAAGAAAGGCAGGACAAGTATGTCACCATCAAACCCAACACCAGGTTGGTCCAGATGTATTCATAATGATAAACAGTGAAATAAATATTGAACTATGTACAATAATGTGGCCATTGGCCTGTCCAAAGTTCCAAGTGCCAGAAGAACTAATGCCACTTCACTTCACCCCTACTTGACTCCTGGCTGCAAAACGACCTCCACAGGGTAGGGGCATCAAGGGGGAAGGCAGGCACCTCAGGTATGAACGGAGGGTATTGGGGTTTGTTCTTGGGAGGGGTGTCCTTGGGCTTGGGTCTGGGCTTTGGAGGGGGGTCCTTGACCTTGGGCATGGGAGGGGCAGACTTCTTGTCAGGGGGAGGGGCATGGGCACTACTATGGGGGCAGGGGAGGACTTGTAGGTGGAAGTGATGGACTTGGGGAGGGACACAGAGCACTTGGGGATTTCACGGTGTAGTAGAGGGGTAGGGAACAGGGAAAACTCCACAAGAAAATATTTCTTAGACACACAGGGGCGGTCATGGCAAAAAGGTTTGGTAGTGGAGGGACAGGGGGTGGTTTTAAAATGTCTCTTGGTGGATGTCTTGGGTGCAGTTGCGTGGAATGCTTGCGGGTGCTGGATGTCTGTTGTGTGAGTGGGTGCGGGCGTTTAGGTGTCTTGGAGGGGTGGTGCAGGGAGATGCCGCAGTGGATGGGTAACTGTCTGTTGGGGTGGTGTCTGCAGGTATGGTACATGTGCTGCATGTGGGGGTGTCAGTGGTTGTGATGGCTGGGGATGTGGTGGCTGGGGTGCATGTCTGCGGGTCTGATATTGTGCTTACTGTGGGTAAGATAGGATTGGTGGCTGGATCTGTGAATGATGATGTGGTGGCTGCAGGTGTGTCTGCTGTAGAGTCTGTGATGGAGAGAGTGGCGTTGGAGTCAGTGCAGGGAATAAATGTTGGCGTGTCTACACGTGTTGCTTGTGTGCATGCCAGTGGTCGGTCTTGTGGTGCTTGTGTTTGTCTAAGCTGCCCTTGTCTGTTGAGGTGGATGCATTCTTGTGTGTACGTGTGCTTTGGATGGGTATGAGGAGAGGGGTTTGGGATTGGGTAGAGGTAGTTGGAGGGGGGACGGAAGACAAAGGGGCACTGGCTGCCATTAGAGTGGAGAACAGAGCTTGAAAGGATTTCTGTAGGCCAGCCATGGCTCGGTGAATGCACTCCAGGAACACATTGCTCTGTTGGACTTGAATTGCCAGTCCCTGGATGTGATTCACAATGGTTTACTGACCCACAGAGATGGGCCTCACTGAGGGCAGCAGGGCTGACTGGGGCAGAGGTGCATGCAGTAAAGGAGATACCCACCTTCTTCAGTGAATGGGCACGGGCAACTGGGTGGGGAGCAACTAGGAAGGCGGAGTTAGTATGGGGGGTGGCAGACAAAGATGGTGCTGAGGTGGTTCCAGATGGGTTCAATACTGCCAGGGAGTGTCCACCGGAGGATGATTCAGAAGAAGAGGTGGTAGATTAAGTCTTCCCCGTGGCACTCCCCTCTGCCCCACTGGGTCTCTTGCTCTCACTGGTGCCAGCTTCCTGGGTCCCATGGGCTGCTGCTTCCCCACTTTCCTGTGCCCCTTCTCCTTCACCAGACGATGCTGATGCACACAAAGAGAAAGAGAGAGGGAGGGAGGGGGGAGAGACAGATAGGGGGGAAAAGGTTCAACATATACCTCCCATAGACATGGGAAAACATTTTCATTGGTGACAATACATATTTCCTAGTCATATGGTGACTAGGCAATGGCATTACACCTTATCTACATCATGCTTTTACATATCACTTCCACCCACCCACATCTGTATGCCATCCCTCACACCTGCATCAATACCTAAGTAGAACAGCAATACAAGAGTCAACCCCATGATGCCACCAAAGCCCTTTTAGCTGGCACAGCATGGCCTGGATGCACTATCAGTAGTATGGCTAGATACACATCTTAGCTCTCCATACCCCTTTCATTCATAGGATGTGCAGCTGAACACAACACATCAGGCCTCTACATTAACAACCCCTGATAAGTCCATGTCCTCTGTGACATGTCAATCACATTGAAGACAACTCCACTCACAGACCACACTGAACCTACCTGTCATATTACATGACTGGTCACTCAGCACAGTGATGCCATTATGGAGTACAACTCTGAGTTAGCCAATACAAGTCAGACACCGAAACAGTTCACATCTGATGTGTACCATGTGAATCTGTGGTATAGCCATATGATCAGTCAGACCATATCGCAGAGCCAGTGCAGCTGACACCCAACAAATACAACACTACTCAGCACACTGCTAAGTGCACCTCCAATGGGCCATGTACCACATATAACACATCCATACACATCCACTGAGTACAGTATCACTACAGAAGTACCACTGGAACACACATGTAACATCATGGACCACTTCCAATGCCACCACACATGCAGGTACACCAGCCTCACACAACCATTCCACATACAGATAAACCTGTCACAGAGGCCAGACAACACACATCTCGGAGGGGTAAGTTTAGCATTCATTATGCACACTTGAACAAACACCACTGGCTGTACACCAATTACAGATCCTACTACAACATAAGGCAGCCTGAAGAGATTGAATACAAATATTGAATCACATCAAAAAGCCATGTGTCATGCAAACCCACACCGCTCATTATCTGCCACTACCTATTGCCCAAGTCAAGCTGTAATAGTCACAGGCGATCAGATGTGCCCCCAAATTTCCATCTTGACATGATATAGGCAATTACTCAGCATTCCAACATAGGAACTGCTAGTGCTTTGTCATACATGCCATGTGCATATCATGGTGACAAATTAGGGATCTCCCAGGGCACTTACCATCTCTAGTACCATCCGATAGGTTTGAGGGCCACATCCTCCCATGTATAGGTCCTAGAAATGCATGATCTGTTTAATCAGGTCATATAAATTCTATATATTGCAGATCCCAGTTTGGCTACCTACACATACCCTACAGTCAGCAGATCACTCATATATGCCTAGTCATCTATCAGGCCTATACTCCTATCCCATGAGGGCTAATTCTGTGGTGGAAATGTATTTGCAGCCCCACAGCCTGTCAATACCAGATAGAGTACATAATGTACATAGTCCCAGTGATAAAAGGAGAGTCACACAGTAGCATTTATCGGTTGGCAGCACAGATGGGAGAGGGCTGACACCTCAGAGCCACTAATGCAGATGGATGGAGCTTGTTATACACAATGCTTAGGGTGATCCAAACACTCACATCCATTGTATGGCCAGGATGGAGTCAGACATGTGCATATGTCATCAGTGTATATCCACATTACAGATATGGAGAGGAATGGAAATGTGAGATGTACATCCACTGACAGTACAGCATGTCAACACAACTACTAAAATACTCTGCCAGGGTGCCTAATACCCATTACCAATTGACAATGAACATGTAGCATAAACAACAATGTAAATTTGCCTGCAGTGAAGCACCCAATCCCATTTAAGGCCAGCCATGTCCCGGGATACAGTCAGTACTCACCCCCTTATGGCTGCTGTGCTGCCCTCAAACATCCACCCATCTCAGGGTAGGCCACTGCCAAAATGTGTGCCATTAGGGGGGTCAGGGTCCAACAGGCACCCCTCCCTCATTTGGAGGACATCTCAGCAGGGCCTCTGTGGTCTTCTGGACCCAGCATCCCAGGCCCTCCCACTGCTTGCGACAATTGGTACTCCGCTGGGCATGGACCCCCAGGGTCTGCACTTGCTTGCCAATCGCACACCAGATCCCTTTTTTCAGAAGGGCATTTACCTGCATGGGTGACACAGACAGAAGGAGAAAGTCATGTAGACTGGCACCATACCAACAGCAGTGGACTATAAACAGCAGACTCACCAAATGCCCACACATACCCATTGTTACAGTTTGCACGCCTTAACTCCATGCACCCTGTCTGCATGTACTCCCAGACTGCCACACTTACGCCATTCACCTTCACACACCCCTATCACACATGACTATGGCACTGGGCTCACCTCCTCCTCTGGTGCCCCATACAGCTGCCCATACAGGATTAGGACCCCTTCCACCAGCTTCTCAAGCTCTTCTTGGGGAAGGCTGGGGCCCTATCACCTGCAGGACGTTGCATGATGGCTCCCAGAGACAGTACACAGCAGCTCACGTCATCCAAGTCTTATTTGCAAGAGTGTCAGGAATCAAGAGAGCAAGGCTGCAGAAAATGGCGGTCACAGCCACCGCATACAGGACTGTCACCGCCGGTGGTGATCATCATTGGCCCCAGTCCCCAGTAGAAGTTGCACATCGGTTGCGTCTGCCTACCGCCATGACGAAATATGGCAACAGACTTAGGTCACTTCCAACTTTCCTGTGCAGCAGGACAGAGGCTGCCATTTTATGCATATATCATGCCTTGCTGCACCAATTTAAGTGCGCCATACACGTTTTTATTTACCAGAATGCAGAGCAGGCCTATGTTGTGCCATGATGCGTAGGCTGATACATGTCACATGCATAACACAGTGACCTCAGATGACGTGCATGTCCAGATACTCGAAGCCTCATAGGCGCTGTGACAATATAGGTATATAGCATGGCTACATACATGCTCAGTGCAGGTCAGCTCAGTGTATCAGATATGGAATATTACACATATGATGTGTGTAACAAACTATTGATCAGGGGCAGCAATGTGCAACAAGGATGGTGCCCATGCCTCTTCAGCATGCTCAATATAGTGTGTGTCAGCAGTGCGAGGCATGTCTACAGTGTTAGGTGTGAGCGATGAGGACAAGTTCAGCTGACATGTGTGGAGTGCTTATCACTTTGTACATTCTCTCTTCTCTGTCCTAGATGCCCTGTTAGAAGGATATTGAGACATGCACCAGTATACCATCTGCTAGTCGACCTTGCAACCCTGGAGGACAGGCATATCATCCTGACCTATCATCTGACTCCTCATACCATCATGGATCTTTGTACCCAGTTGGAGACAGATCTGTTGCCTGCCATTTGTAATCCATATGCCATCCCTCCCACAGTCTGTCCTGTCTGTGATACTCTTACTTGCCACAAGCTCCTTTCAGAATACAGTGGGCGTGGCAGCAGGGATGCCACAGCCCATGTTCAGTTTTGTGTTGAAGGATGTACTGTGTGCTTTCTTGAAACACCTGGACAGCTACATCAGGTTCCCCCAATGTGCAGATTTGGCTTATGTAAAGACTGTCTTCTATGAGATGTGATGCATCCCTCATGTGATAGGGGCCATAGATGGCACCCATATAGCGTTAGTCCCTCCCAGTGCGAATAAACAGGTCTATAGAAACAGGAAAAACTACCACTCCATCAATGTTCAGGTGGTGTGTGTAGCAGCCCAGTACATCTCCCAAGTGACTGCCAAGTTTCCAGGATCTGTACATGACTCCTACATTCTGAAGAACAGCAATGTCTCCCACATGATGTCACGTCTACAGAGAGAGAGATGGATTGGCTCCTTGGTATGTATGCATTTGTATGTGTGCTTGCGTTATGGCACCTGTCATCACATACTTCCCTGTGTCTGTATCTGTATTGTAACAGGTCCCACCTCTGTGCAGTCAGGTGACGCTAACTATCCTAACCCTCCCTGGCTGTTGACACCAGTGAGGTACCCTGCCACGGAAGGGGAACTCCATTTCAATGAGACCCACAGCAGGACGAGGCATGTCATTGAACGAACATTTGGCCTACTGAAGGACAGATTCAGGTGCCTGGACATCTCTGGAGGTGCCCTCCTCTGCACTCGCCAAAAGGCATGCCAGATCATAGTTGCCTGCCACATGCTCTACAATCTAGCCCTGAGACATCAGATACCATTACTAGCTGCTGATGAGGAGGCAGCTGGACCAGTGGCTGGTGATGCAGACTTGGAAAGTGATGAGGACGCAGATGAGGAAGGAGCTGCTGACTCTAGAACGGAGCTCATCATTCAGTACTTCCAGTAACATACAGGTATGTTGTGTGTGTACTTGCAAGTGTTAGATTTCCATGTTGATTGGTGTCAATGGTCCTCCTGATTTGAATCATAAGTGGTGTTGCAAAGTGTTCCTATCCCTATGTGTATGTTGTGTGAGGTGACTGATTGCATGTAAGAGTGAAAATGTCTCATCTCTAACATGTGTACTCTCTGCAGGATGGAAGTATCACATCTCCTATGGGCTAGCCTGTATTGTGCTATTTGTTCAGCATTTTCCTGTTCTTATGTCAGTCCAGCAAGTAACTGTGTACTGTGTGTCTTTGCCTCTCCTACATATTGCTTGATGCATTCATGTTCATTGGCCTTCGGTAACTGATTACAGAATAGACATTAGCACATGACAGATGCCAGCTACAGTGTTTTGTGATGTATTTCCTGTGACAGGTGACATAGAAGTGACATCTGTTGTGCCCTGCTTAGTTGGCAATCCACACTGGGCGTGACAACTATAAACTTCATATGTGCTTTGTGTGCCACCATGCCTACTATCCTGATGGAAGTCTCTGTCTTGGTCTTTTTGCAGGTTGGATCAGTGGATATGCTCTGGTGTGTGACTGGACTAGTGACTCTCTTACTTCTGCCTTTGGACATGTCTGTTCGTTCTTCTGTGTCTCCTGCAGAGGGTGCCTCCCTCTGCTGTCTATTACACTGCCTGTTGCTTTAGGGGGCCATACCCACATAACTTATTGCTGAATAAAAATTTGAAATAGTACAAATAAAGACACATATGCATTTGCTGTGATCTAAAGTGTTGTGCATTCATTGTCCAACAGGGGGTAAGTGGGGTCATGGTGCTTGAATTCATCAGAGTAGGCTGCACAGCTTTAGGTAGCACAGGTCCAGTGTCCAAGGGCCATGGGAAAATGAAATGGAGAAATGCCATTGAATAGTCAACAGGGTGTCTCAGTGGCACAAAAGGGAGAACAATCAGGAGTGGGTCACTTCCTGGCAGTGGGTTTAGTCTTGGCATCTACTCCAGCTGGATGTCTGGATGAACTTCCACATTTGCGGGCAAAATTCATCGGCTACATAGGGAGGGGTGCCTGAGGGCTGTGGTTTCTCTGGCAGGGCCTCCATTCCACTAGCTGCCGTAGATGTTGAAGTCTAAGATGTGAGGTGGCTACTGAAAGGGGCCTGCTGTTGGGTGGAGGAAGCATGCAAGGTAGTGTGAATGTCCCTGAGCACCCCTGCAATGGAGGCCATGGTGGCATTGTGTGCCTGCCACTGCTGCATGACCTCTTGGTGGTATACTCTCTGCAGCCTTTGGTTTTCCCCCAACATGGTAATGATCTGGCCCATCCTGTCCTGCGATTGTTGATATGCTCCCAGGACTTGGGAGATGGCTTCCTAGTCAGGTAACTGCCTTGGGTGCCCCGTCCTCTTGCCCACAGGTGCCCTTCCACACCCCATGCCCCCATGGACCAGTGCCCTTGGCACGGTGTGTCCACTCCCATTTTCACAAGGTCATTGTCTAGGCTGTGAGGGCTCGACTCCAATCCCTGTACTCTAGGGCACACTATTGATTGAACAGTCCTTGGGACACAGGTTTGGGGACAAAGGGTTGGCTGTGATGTTGGTGGCACAGGGTGGGGTTTGATGTGGGCAGGTTGAGGCAGGGAGTGGTAAACTGGCCAGGGTTCCCTGATGGGCCAGTTAGGTCATCAGTGTCCAGATATCCAGGGACTTTGTCCTCACTGGAACCTTCATCCTGAGGAGGGCTGCAGTCTCTAGTATCCTCTCCATGGTGGCACCTGCAGGGGTACCTGTGGATAGAGTGTGAGAGGGTTAAATGGTGGAGGTGTGAATGGTTGTCTCTTTGTCTGATGCATACAATGGCTTGACTTGATGCCCAGCAATGGCAATGACAGGTGCAGCACTGCTACCACAGTTTGTGGATAGTGGATTGTGACATATGTATCATGCTCCATAGGGGTTGTTGTCGGTCGGGCTTGGTAACTTTAGGTCGGTGAGTGGGTTCTGTTAGCATTTGGCAATTCAGGCTTGCTAGATGTGAGTGGGTATGGCTGTACATTGCAGCATGGTGTCCAAGTGGGAGAGGGCTATATATGTATATGAAAGATTGCTTATCCTGTCTGTGTAGGTTTTGCATGGAGTATACCTTCTTACTTACAAGCCCGTGTTCAGTCCAATTCTGGGTTGTTGATCTGGATAGGTGGCTCTTAGGTTTGGTGACAGTGCTGTGTATGTGTTTGTCATTGCATCCAGTTGGTGTAGTTGGTGCAATAGTCATACATGCAAGAGATGTGATGTGCACATTGCAGGTTTTGATGGAGATGGGCAGGTGCATTGTGGGAGTTGTAGTGATTGTAATTGGCAGTGCTATCCATGCACTTGGCAGGGTCTGTGCAACCATTGGGGCTGGGAGGTGGTGTGGCATGCAGGAGAGGGGCATTAGGATATTGGGTGGGAGATGTAGTGGGAGATTGGGTGAAATGGGGTGTGATTGGGTGGTGAGGAGGCATGCTCGGCCGGACGATTTTGTTCCGGGGGAGTGTTAGTTACTTACCAGAGTTCAGTCCTCTGGATATTCCAGTCAGGCCCTCTAGATGCAGGATGTCCAAGACCTTCTCCTCCCATGATGTGAACTTTGGGGGAGAAGATGGGGGCCCACCACCAGTGTTCAACACAGCAATTTGGTGTCTCAATGTCATGGAACGCACCTTCCCCCATAGGTCGTTCCACCTCTTCCTAATGTCGTCCCTTGTGTGTGGGTGGTTGCCCACTGAGTTGATCCTGTTGACTATTCTCTGCTATTTTTTGGACAATGGATATTTGCTGCACCTGTGCTTCAAACAGTTGTGGCTCTACCCAGACGGTTTCATTGACCACAACCCTCAACTCGTCATCTGTGCAGCATGGGTGCTTTTGACGGGACATGGTGGTTGTGTTGTCGGTGGGCGTGGGTATTATGTGGGTAAGGGTGCAGTATAGGGTGCTTGGTAGAGTGGGGGTGTTTGGGTATGTGTGCTGGTTGTTTGTGGTGTTTGTGTATAGTAGTGATGTATGCATGGTGTTGATGTGCAGTAGTGTGGTGTGTGCTGAGTGTGAAGTGTATACATTCCTATGGTGTATATATGCTAAGTAATGAGTTCTTGGCTACTCGCAGTCTCTGTATGTGGTTTTTGTCACAAAGGATTGTGGGTTGTGTGAGGGTGTGTTATATAGTGCAGTGAGTAGGTGAGTCTGCTGTGTGTATGTTTGTCGGGTGTGGGGTATTTGAACTGTCCAATGTGGTGTTGTGTTCTGTCTGAGGTGAGTTTATGAGCAGTTCGGACCGCCAATTGTTTTCCACCATGGAAGAACCACTGTGGTGATTTGTGGGTCGTAATCTGTTGGGTGGAAGGTTGTCGGACTGGCGGTGCTGGTGGTGTAACTGCCTGTTTCCCCCCTCCAGTGTCCCGGCAGTGTCTGATTTGTGACTGTTTTTTGGTGGTTTTCAGTGTGTGACTCTTAATACTCTTAATTGTGACACCGTGGCGGTCTTGCAAAAAGGTTGCCAAAGTCGTAATGAGGCTCTATGTATTTAGGTGAATTATAATAAATGTCATATTTCAACTGTAGGCCCTTAGGAGGACACTTGTTGCCTATTCAGTTCTCTTTCAAATTCATCTATAACTTGCTATGTTTGCCTCTCTTGATGCATAATTTCTGAATCACTAACTGGCTATATAATACAGCTTCTAAATCCTTGGAATAAGCATTGCACTCATAAATACCATACTTATTTGCTTTTAGGCTTTGTAATTAAAGCTTTTATGTTTCATCTATGTGTTGTTTATGAATGATGTACCTTTCAACACTTGATGTGCCCTCTGGAATCAAAAGATGTTTGAATGTAATTGGGACATTATGTATCAATATGTAAATATTTTGCCCTCTTGATTCATCTGATTGCTAGTAAAAAAAAAGTAAAAATTAGATTGAAAAAATTGAGTGTGAGTTTAGTACTTGTATTACCCCCCTACAAATAGTAACATTTATTGATATAGTGGAAAGGCATTAGTAAGCGCCAGATAAATGGCAGAAGGTTCCTATTTGGAGGGTCACATAGGGTGGAGAGCTTGGAGGAAAAAAGGAAAAAAAATACATAACGCTCAAATCTCCTGTACAAACTTCCTGGACTAATAAATAATACACTAAACGATATGATGACTAATAGTAAAAAGATATATTTTATACCATGGAATGTTATTGGGCTACAAACAACTTAATATTATTTCAAGAAATATATTCCACTAGCCACAAATGTAAGGCCCTAATAAATAAAGAAGGATGATTACAGCATGTGACTTGTACTAAACAGGCATGTCCTATTAAACAATTGTACTACTTGATGTCAAATGTCAAAATATTGTTATGTAAGAATATCAGGGATAAAGTATTGAGGACCAAAATATTAAAAGGTAAGTGCCATAGCAGAAGTATAGTTTTAATATTGCTGATTCCACATCTACGTACCATGAAGATATAAAGGGCACACCCATTGAAGGAGCTGAAATTATAATAAAAAAGGGGTCAAACATAGAAGTCATAGACTCATTAGTGAATAGAATGGTAGGTTGGCCATCACAAAAAGGTGTGCAATGCAGCATACATGTGTGAATGATAATTTGGCCCAAATATCACCAACATGGGTCTATTGAGAGGCCTGTTTATAACATTAGCTGATTACAGATTGCCAATCATAGTAGGAGGAGACTTAAACAACCTGCTAAAAAAGAGATGGATAGATCTACAGGGACCCTTCACATTATTTCACCTAGTGAGGTGAGGACCTCAAAAAATATTTGTGATGTTTGGAGAAGGTAAGTGAGGAAACAGAGAAGCTATACCTTTCTAAGTTAGAAAGACAGCCATGTCTCTAGAAATGACATTTGGTTGCTAGATGGTAAATTTAAAGATAATGTATTAAAAGTAAACAATATTTCAGCGTATATCTCAGACCCTTCTGCAGTATGAATGCAATTAAAGTTTATATTCCAATATGTATCAAAGAGGTGGATATTGGATAGACAAATACTTGCCAGAGAAGAAATATCTCAATTGTTAAAAGAAAACTCTATAAAGATGTTTTTTATATAACTTGGCTAGCTGCAATTTGAGTATTGTCTAAGATGCATATAGAGCTTATCTGCAAACAATAATCAAAAATTAAAGAAGAATGGTAAAAAAGAGAGAAGAATAACATTCATTAATGCAAAAACTGAGAGCGAGTGAACTAAAATTAATAGAATCAAAACAAATTGACTTTGATGATGGAGTTCAAGGGGCAAAACATGATTTTGAAATTATATTAGAGCAGATAAATAGGATAAGATGGGAAACAAGTAAATTCCAATATTTATAGTATAGTGAAAAAGTGGTAAATTGCTTGCTTTGAAGAGCAAATTATAGAGGGTTAAAATCATAGTAGAAGTATAAAAGAGGCCAAAGAAAGTAGGATAAAAACTAGTCAAAAAGACATGGAACAAGCTTTTCATATTTTTTTCAAGATTTAGATAAAAAAGAAATAAAGATTGACAGCTTTCATTTAAAGCAATGGTTGACAAACTCATGTCATTAAATGAAAGACTCCAGTCTATAGTGAGCCACAAGATTACAGAGTCAGAAATTAGAGATATCATAGAAGGGCTGAAGAATGGTAAGGCAGCAAGCCGTGGTGGCTTACCAGGTGAAGTATATAAAAAAGGGGAAGGAGGAAGTTGTTCCAGTTTTGAAACAACGTTTTAATGCAATTTTAACTTAAAACATCACAGTACCATATTCCTGGCATGGGACAACAAATATCTTAATACTAAAACAAAAAGCAAATCCCCAAATTTGAATCTCATAGATCAATTTCACTGCTAAATGTAGATAAAAAAATCTTTGCAGGAGTGACGGCCAAAATACTGTTACGAGTTGCTGGAGAACTGATCCATGAAGATCAAAAGGGATTTGTCAAAAGGTGACAAATACATGGTCTTACACATTTATTCTTAAGTGTAATAGATCAGGCTGTATAAGAAAAAGCCCTAGCTGTAATAACTCTGCAAATGTATGTCTCAGTTTCGGATTCCCCCTGGTTTCACATCTGCAATCTAGTCTTTGTATGAGATCCAAACTGCAAAAGTATTGTTCCCAACAAATAAAGTTCTGCTGGAAAGAGGTGCAAAACAGGGATGACTTCCCTCTCATCTCTCTCTATACATATACAGAGACCTTTGCCCAGTTAATTAGACAACACTCCCATATCCTTCCTTTTGGTTTCAAGTGATTAATAAACAAAAAGTGTCCTTTTTGCTGATGACCTCTAAACAAAACAAGGCAAAAGATCAGACTGAGGAGCTGGCTTCTGAATGTAGGAAAATCTCAGGATACCTGTTAAAGGAAGAAAAGACAGAAGTTATAGAATGGATTATCTCACCAGAAGAGAGCACAAAAATGAATACAAAGGGGATACAATATCTGGAAATATTGATACAGCTGGACATTGATATTATTCCATCAAGGTATTTAACAAATGTGGTTAAGGAAAATGATGACTTACTGGAAAAAAGGTCAAACCTTCCTTTAAATATTTGTGGACAGGTAATCCTAATAAACATTTTGAGTCTCCCAAAACTGCATTTCTTATTGTATATCATTAGACTTTGACAGATAAACAATCTTAACTATTCACAGCAGTCTTTCCATGTTTTATATGGTTTCAGAAAGGGATGAGAGTTTCATGGAAGAAACTAAGGAGGAAGGTAGGTAAAAGTGGACTACATCTACTAGGCCTCCTATGTTATTGTTGGACCTTCCAGTTCAAAAAAAGATAAAATGTTCTATTCTCCAATTCAGTAGATCAATCCAGTAGAGGGTAGTTGTTCCAATCTCGTTTTAAAAAATTTATGCTATGATGGAGCATAGCTATATAAATTTGTTGCAGTAATATTTTTTTAAAGTTGATTTTGAGACACTTAAACCATATGCCACTATCTGATATAAAATTAAGCTGAGACTGGGTATACCATATTGTAGTATAGACTGCTTAATTTGGGATCCCCACAGAGCACGTGGCTTTATGAAAGACTATATGAGTCAAACATTTAGAACAGAGGGGATTCTTCGCAGGGGAGACTTACTGGAACAATAAAACAGTGCTTCATTTATAGAAAATGAAGTACCAGGGTGAGTCAATTCATAAGAGTCCACTCCAGCTGGCACCACGAAAAAGGTGTGCAACTACTGCTGAATGCCGGTATCAGCACCATCACTGGAAAAACCCCATGATAGGTGCCAGTCTTTAGAAATGAGTGCTGTTGTGGAGCACCTGAATACAGTGACACAAATTAAGCACTGAATGCAATCTAAAAACGTGTGAAGATTTATTTGAAGATTCGGGGGGTCATTAGGAGTTTGCCAGACAGAAACATCAGTCCGGCAAAATCCTGATGAGGAGACCACCGCAGTACAGGCTGTCTCCCCACTGGCCTTATTACAACTTTCCCACTGGGCTGGCCAGCAGAATCCAAGTTGAGAAAGGTTCAGCAGAAAGCTGGGCAGGGGGAACCCTGCACTACCCATGGCATGGGCATGAGCAGTGCATGGACCCCCCTGTGGCCCTCTGCACTTGTTCTCTGCTAGCCTTTTCATGGTGGTGACCAGGACCGCTGTCAGCCCGTCGGAATCTTGGATCCTGGTGGGGACGGCGGTAGGTTGACAGGTCTGGACGCCAACCCCGTAATGTGGCGGTTGGACCGCCACCTTGAGTCTGGCGGTCTTACAACCACCAGACTCATAATCGGCTACTCAGTCTGGAGCATAGCAAAAGTTAAGCACATCCAGTTGCAAACTTCACAGACTCAGTTGAGCTTGGAATTGGAGTAGACAAATATCAAACCCAAAAGAAGGAAGTTGCAAAATGGTATGAAGCTTTGTCTGGGCACAAGACAAAGATGAAGTTGCCATATGCCACTTCGGAAGGATGCTTGTCAAGCCCAAATATGGAAACCCTATGGAAGATATCTCTATGAGCAAATGTGAACTCTGCTGACCTGAAAAAGAACCATTTATTCAAACTCCATAGTCTCCATTGAAACCTACGAAGCTGAGTAGGGCTAAAAAAAAATCAAGAAGTGGTATGTATAAATGTGGGGCACCAGTGGTAAATGATAAACATATGTTTTAAGTTACTCCAAACTAATGTTCTAGAAAGAAGTAAGTATGTTCCTTAAAGCTATATTTTTCTATATAAAGTGAAGGTTGATGATATTAGGAATTGAGCTAAAATCAAAAGAAACTGTTTTCATGAATAAGGCTAAAAATATATTAATGTTTTATGTAACATTATTAGCTCAACTTGATCTTTAAGAAATTGATTTTCAACTAATGTACCTCTAGTTCAGATTGGCTAAGAGAAAAAGCCTTAACTTAAAAGTAGGACATTCACAGTCAGAGTACAAAAAAATTGAATTAACAAATACATCAATCAATCAATCAAGGATTTGTAAAGCAAGGCATGATATCTGTGAGGGTGTTAAGGCGCTGGAGTTGCTAACTGCTTCGTGGTGATCTGCTCATTTGAACAGCCAGGTCTTTAGTCCTTTCCTGAGTTGCTGGAGCAATGAGACAGGCCTGAGGTGCAGGGGATGGTCGTTCCAAGCTTGGTGTAAGATGGAGCGTCCTCTTCTTTTGCCTCAGGAGTTCAGGGGGTGTCTGCGAGGAAGAGGGAGGCAGATTATAGGTGTCTGGTTGATTGGTAGTCATACGCTGGCCGTGCAACAATGACCCTCATATATTATGCCATTTTACCATCGATAAGGCTCTGATTCATACAAATAGAGCCTTTCCGACCTCAAAATAACATTTTTTAATCCACCAAACACAATTAGCAATTCAGTAATATGCTACCAATTATTAACAAATCGCTATTTGGGTTTGGGAACCCATATCGAATTAATAGTTGAAAGGGATGTGAAAAGGGCGTCCTTTCAAAATACCTATTCCTTTAGGGATAAATTAATATTTTGTGACTGTAATCTGGTTGCAAAACATTAATATTTTACCCCCTCCTTAAAGGAGCTGGTACTTCATTTCCAAATGGGAAGGGACCTCTTCCCCTTTGTAAATGTTCACAAAAACGTTTTTTGTGAGCAGGCAGTGGTCCACGAGACCACTGCCATCGCATAAAAATAGTTTGTAGAATGTTTTTTAAATGCATCCCATTTCCCTCTAAGGAACACAGGCTGCATTTAACCAAAAAATGTTTATTTAGAAGCAAAAAAATACTATGGGCCTCATTATGACCCTGGCGGGCGGCGGAGGCCGCCCGCCAGGATGCCGCCCTCCAAAATACCGCGCCGCGGTCAAAAGACCGCGGCGGGTATTACAAGTTTTCCCCTGGGCTGGCGGGCGGTTGCTGAAAAACCGCCCGCCAGCCCAGGGGAAAACGACCTTCCCACGAGGATGCCGGCTCGTAATCGAGCCGGCGGAGTGGGAAGGTGCGACGGGTGCAGTGGCACCCGTCGCGTATTTCAGTGTCTGCAAGGCAGACACTGAAATACTTTGCGGGGCCCTCTTACGGGGGCCCCTGCCGTGCCCATGCCATTGGCATGGGCACGGCAGGGGCCCCCAGGGGCCCCGCGACCCCCCCTACCGCCATCCTGTTCATGGCGGCTTTCCCGCCATGAACAGGATGGCGGTAGGGGGGGTCAGAATCCTCATGGCTGCCGAGCGCGCTCCGCAGCCATGGAGGATTCACACGAGCAGCGGAAAGTCAGCGGGAGACCGCTGACTTTCCGCTTCTGACCGCGGCTGAACCGCCGCGGTCAGAATGCTCGTTGGAGCACCGCCAGCCTGTTGGCGGTGCTCCCGTGGTCGGTGGCCCTGGCGGCCGGTGTGACCCTCTATGTTTTTACTAGCAGTTAATGCACAAATTGCAAATATTTCCTAACAAATCCATTTTGTACATTCCTTTAAGAAATCGCAAATTACGAACCATTACTTGTCGCAGTTTTCGATTCCTTAAATGGAATCTTTGTACATGATGACCAATATTCAATAATGGGCTAATAATGTAGAAGGTTTACCTCAAACAGTCCCAATTACACATATACGATTTACGCAGATTTCGTGGCCAGGTATAAAGTGCAAAATGTAATTCAAAAATGCACCTATATTAAGGATGGGTACAGAGTGAAAGATATATAAATATATCTATATGCATCTTGTGGTGATGAGAACTAAAAAAAGGGGGTGTATGTGTTTTTATAGTGTCCTTACCCATCTTCACTCCCTGTCACTGCTTCATACCCCACACTGACATATATTTTGAATTCTTGTAATATGGCCAACATGAGTATCCCATCTGCCAAGGTCATAATCAGGCCCTATGTCTTGTTTTCTATGATTTATTGGATCGGCCCAATGCTTCAGCTTGACAGTTTCAGATCCTTAATCCAGCCATCATATCTGCACTAGGGCGCTTGTATCTATAGTATCTATAGTGTATTGCTTTTTCATTTCACTGGTTTAAACCAAGCACTTTTACGTGAACATGTGGGTAAAGCTAGTCCACTTTAGTTTGGTGTCCAGCCGTTTATGCATTATTGGATAGATATCAACAGAATACTACCAGGAAGGATTACACTTAAAATTATAATCTTGTGTCCAAAATGAGGTTATTTCTTTAATTGTAGTCTCTGAACGCTCAGTGTTTGTAAGCCCATTGATCATTTGCTCATGTGCATCGCACTCTCTATTAAAGAACTTACACCAGCACTTATTCTTTGTCTGTATTGGTATGTACAGCGCTGGCTCTTTCGCTATGGCGTAGGAGAGTCATGCCCCCGCCAGCAGCAGCTGCAAAACGTTAAAAATAATAATAATTTATTATTGTTTTATTTTTAAAGGGGCGGGGCCATGGGGATGGTGAGCATGGAGGGGGAGTGGTCCTAAAACGGACAAACACACATGCTCACTGAGCTCTCTCTAGCCCGGCACTGTGAAGCCGGGTTGGAGAGAGCAGGCAGAAGCTCCCAGTCTGCCTTGGAGCGCCAAGTCAGGACGCTCCAGCCAATCCTAATCCTGAGAGCAGCGTTAGGATTGGCTGCATGGCAGGCTGGGAGTCTGTGCCTACAGTGCAGCCTGCAGACCGGCTATGTGGCGGGGAACTCGGGAGTCAGGTAAGTTTTTTTTATTTTTTTTATTTTGTTGTCCCCTCCGATCCCCCCACACCCCTTCACCACGCAGCAAGCTGTGACTGAGTATGTATTTGAATTTTGCAAGTGAAAACATACTGTATATTAGGCGAAGGACTGGGAGATGTTACAAGATTATGTACATGAAGAGTATGGAACTCCAAACAAATCAAGATCTGACCAAGGCCTTAAAGTTTTCAAAGAGGATATGCCAGACCACTTTTTGTGCGTCATTACTCTCTTTAAAGAGACCACTTTTTCTACACCACTGCTCTTGTTTGAAGTGCCTGTTTGCACTGTCCACACTGCTCACTTAGGTCACAGGGAACCTGTGTTTTTTATCTTAACTACCACTTTAAATATATGGTATATTCAACTAGTTGTGTGCTCTGCCCCTCTTCTGTATATATGGAAACTCATGCAACTGTTCTTTTATGTGTGCTAGGTAGTGTTTGGCTGCCATCCTGTGTTTTGTTAGCTCTATATGAAACAGCAAAACAAAAAGACCTAAAAAATAAGAACATGTTTTTTACAATTGCATTTCACATATTTATATTTTCGGCATTTGGAAATTAAGTGATTTGTCCAGAGGTACACAATTTTTCAGTCAAATGTTAAGCTTGGGATTCTGGTCCAGGTCCCTAGGTACTAAAGATGGCACCTGTTCAATAGCCTTTATACTATAACGGGTTAAATAAAGTTGCAGAAGAAGGGTGAGCCCAACATCAGCCCCATATAGTCTACTTATTCAAGCACTATTGTTCCTTAAATAATGAATTATATTTTTTTATTTCACCTAATCCAGGTTGGCTGCTGTGGGAAAGACAGTGTTGAAGATATGAAACACCTGTGTCCCAAAGACCTAAAAGTGCATAAAGTAAGCTTTGCCTTTTCTTTGTTCATTTTCTAAGGCTAACTTGCATGCTTTTCTACACATCTAATAACCAGTAGGTATGCAGATATGCAGAGTGCTAATTATTACCATTTTTGAGCATGGGATAGGCCATGAGTCATAAAATGTGAAGACTTGAGTTTGCCATGGTGCCCCTTCCCTCCCTCAGTGATGTTAGGAAATAGCATATTACACTCTGCACACTTGTACATATGGTTAATATTGTTCCATTTGCTCATGTGCAGTAATTATAAACCAAGGCATGTATTACTAAAGAGAGCACAGGGGGTTAAATCCTTACAGTGAACTAAATTTGAAATGATGAGGCCATGTGAGTATGTCCCTCTTGTCTTTGTGTAATATGATTTTAAAATGGAATCAGAGGTGCACTACATACCATTTCTGTTGTCATTTATACTGTTCTGTAGTGATACCATGGAATTTGACTCTTGCACTTGTGGTGAATCCTAGTTTGTCTTAGCGGGATAACAGGAGTTAGCTTAGCCGTAGGCTTGTAAACTCGTGCCCCTGTCACCCAGTGACTTTTAACCTACTTAGCTTGCTCTGTCTTAGATCATTTAATTATTTATTACCTTTAAAATGGCGGGCTTGTTTATAGTTAGGCCACTTGTTATGGGTTCAATTATCAGTGTCACTGCGCCAAGGCGTCAAGATCAAGCACAAAAGACAAACATACAGTAGGCATTCACACTTAGGGATTTTCCCTCTCTATACTTCCGAGGGATTGTTGATATTAATTGCCGTCCCAAGCATGCCTGTTATCTATTGTTATGAATAACACTTATGTCAGCGGACCTTGTAAATCTGTATAAATACAACACACTTTTAGACAGATAATCAGAGGGATTCCGACCAGAGGGCATCGCCACCATCGCTGATACCAATGCTAAAGTCATCTTGACGCTGACCCAGTCTTCGTGTCCCTGCGGAGTCTGAGATAGAGACCTCATTCCAAGGTAACGAGGGTTGGGGGCTCCTCTCATGGACACGGCTTTGGCAGATTAGGTTTAAAGAACCCAGCTCTCCTTTTATAGGTAGGAGGTTAGACTTACTCTCCTTAGGGTATTAGGGCTTATTCCATTTCTTTTACATATACATATATTTCTTTCATATATTGCACAATGGTGGGGGTCTTTATAACAATGACTCTCCTCTTCACAATACGGTTGCTTTGTATATTCATTATCCTAATCATTGCAGTTCATGCAACTTATAGCAAATTGCAGTTATGTTGAATACAAACTATTATAACTTCACTGCATCTGTGTTATTGCCTTTGTTTGTATGAGACATAATAAATCTGTGAGAAAAGGGTAATTTCCGTTTAACCACGACAACCCTGAGAGATCTTACTTTGAGTCCATGCGTAAGCGACTGCTACAAATCACCTTTTACTATTGTGTTTCTGGTGAGGTACTGCTAGTAAGCCGGTAAGGTTTGGACAACAGTTACAACTAGTTGTAGGAAGGAACTTCGTCACCTACAAACGAAAGTACTGTCATCCTGAGACCAGCAGTCTTGCTCAGAGCAAGAGTCCAAACTACGACATGGCGCCACCAACGATGGTGTTTAGGCACTAATTTACGGATACCCTGACTATCACTGTCTCACAGACAACAGGTACCCTCAGTACCATTATACGGAGACGTCCGTGGTCTTTGGGAGAATCCTCCTCAGCCGAACGGGTAACCCCTAATTAGGCTGTAGGTTGTTCGAGCTCGAACTCACAAAAGGAAAAACTTCCCCTATTTTGGTGTTCCGTTTCTCTAAACAACTATGGCTAATACCATAGACATTCCTGCAAATGCTAGACATGCACTTACACAACATTTATTAGCGCATGGCCTTACAGAAGAGGGCGGGGAGGTTACTTTGATTATAGAAGCAACTGAAGCATACCAAACTGAAACATTTTACTGTTGGGTTGCCTTTCCTGGGGCTGACCAACGAACGCACACATTTCACACATATGACATTGCGGACGTTCCAGTACGATATGAAGCATACCAGTATCATGAAATATCGCTCACATATCAAGAGCATCAAAACTGGTTTGAAGGCGCCCTACCACATGTACTACGATGAGTGAGGCTAGGTCCTTTAAGTAATGAAGGGCCTACATGGCCCATGTTTGCCACATATACACCTCACCCGGACATACAGAATATGCCGGTTGTAGATTTAAGAATATTATATAATGAATTAGTGGCATTATATAGACGACTAGTTCAGTTCGTAATGCGAACATTGAACACTACACCAGCGCGTCCAGCACCGCCAGTCGCTGGGGGATATCAATTGGCTACTGGGATTAATCCACAAACAGTACATACCATCATGGGTAAAGTGCCCTCGGAACGGGAGAAAATACCGTTCTGGATTGCTCAGAAAACAAATCAGCTAGAAGCTGTGTTCCCCCATACGGGGCCACAGGAAAAACATAGATTGCTCACTATGTGCTTGCCATTTGGGATGGTTCCCTCGGTGGATGATTGTGCCACTTGGGGTACAGTCTTCGCTGGCGTTTATACTACCACACATGGGACCCCTACACTTGCCGATTTACCGGAAGTGTTAAAACAAATACAAAATGAGCATGGGGCTGCACCGGCCCTGGATCTGGGGATGAAATTAATGCGTAACTTTGACGCTGTCTCCTCGATAATATTAAGTAATATTAAAGGGGAAGCAGTAGCACTGGCAATACGCCAACGTCTCCGAGAAACTCCACATGTGGAACAGGAGAGGCAGCTACCGAAAATAATATCAGATACCTATACTAGTATAGGACGGGATGGATTGGGGGCCAAGCCTAAAAAATTGGACATACCAAGTACTACCCATAAGGAAGGTACAAAGCAAGCACAAGAGGGCTCTAAGAAGCGCTGGGACAAACAAAAAGATTTAAAAGACAGGAGAAATAAAAGAGATGATTCTCCACATCCGGAGTACTCCGAAAGGAGGTATAATCTCAGAAATAGGGATAACATTAGAACTCCAAACAGAGATACTGATTCACGTCCTTCTCGTTCCTTTCAGAACGCACGGATAGACGTAGCGAGAGAGGGGGCCGTCAAGATCGATGTCCGGAATACGTGAGAGAAAAGAAAGACTCACCGCAGTCTACCATTAAAAAAGAAGAAAAGACTGCTCAACAAAAGCCATAATTTAAAAAGAAGAAAGTGGCAGCACTGACTATTAAAAATGCCAGTAATATTGAGAACGCTGTTGAGGAACAAGAGGTGGGCAGTGACTCTGTTGGACAGCGCGGCAGAGGTCACGATATGTCGCCAGAGTCTGAAAGATCATCTGGATGCGACAGCAACTAGCGATTACATCGCAGTTGAAATGGCGGATGGCCGCGTTCTCCCGCCCGATCGGGTTTATGATTTAACTATTCAGATAGAGGGAGACGTGGAACGAATTATTAGTGTAATATTCTGGGATGAACTAACAAGTGAAATCCTGTTGGCCGAGAGAGTTTGGCCACCTGAACATGTCCGCAAGCTCCCGCATGGGGAAGATGTCATTTTGCCTTCTTTCTCCGATCTTGTTCCAGAGGCTGACAAAAAAGTTTATGCTGCTGAATGGGCTTTAGCACAGGCACCTGCATTATACCGTAATCATGTAGGTTGGGACAAGGACTCTCCTTGTCATGTTATTCCCATCCGATCTACACCTCACCCGCAGCCGCAATACCCTGTTAAACATGAAGCGAAAGCTCCGGTGACGGAGATACTGTCACAACTTGAATACCAGGGAGTAATAGAGCCCTGTACATCGGCAATGAATAATCCGCTATTTCCCGTTGTGAAACCTGATCATTCATATAGAATAGTGGTGGATTACAGACACTTGAATAGTCATACACGTACATTTGCTATACAAAATTCGCACAGCACAGCGCTGATTAATAATATAGTGCGTAAAAAATACAAAACTACTTTGGATATCTCGAATGGATTTTTCTGCCAGAATTTAGCACATGAAAGTAGGGACTTAAGTGCATTCTCCTTAGGCTCTCAGAAACGCTTTTGTCATTTACCACAAGGCTATAAAAACAGCCCAGGGCTGTTTTCGGCCTGTGTAACATCAATATTGCAGGAGCTAGATCCCGAGGCATTGTCGTATGTAGACGATATCTATCTCACAGATGATACACTTGACATTCATCTTGCAAGGGTCGATCGGATAATTGTGGGATTTGCTGCCTTCGGATATAAGTTTAATTTTAGGAAAAGCAAGATAGCTTATCTTAGTGTATTGTTCCTGGGATATGAACTATCAAATGAGGGAAAGAGCCTGGCCCGCACTTTCTAGAAAAATGTGCTCAGCTACAGCCTCCAAACACTCTAAAGAAATTACAGTCATTACTGGGTTTCTTTAATTTTGGCAGAACCTACATTCCAGATTATGCTGAACGCATCAAACCACTATATGACCTAATACAACCAAATTTTTCTAGCAGGCGATGGACAATTGAACACACACATATCCTTAGGGATATTCAACGTGACATGCTGGAAGCTAGACACTTATACACATGTGATAACAAAACAAACTTGGTCATCAGAGTAATAGCTGGTGCCCTTGGATTTACATATGTCACCTTTAATGAGGGTGACACAGTGCCTATTGCATACAAATCACATTTATACTCCAATGCAGAGAAACGTTTTGCTCCTACTGAAAAAATTCTGACAGCAGTTCAGATGGCCGTCATAAAGGAGAGACCGCTGGCCCAGGGGAAACGCATAATTGTTGTCTCCCCAGTGCCGGCATTAGACTAGGCCTTAGCAAGCGTTCCAAACGCTAAAGCATTACATCCACGCTGGATTCAATGGGCAATGTCTCTGACCGCCACTGATGTTGATTATGTGTTTGATCCAAGACTTCAGACACAAGAATTTCTCCAGTATGAACAGGAGTACCCCGCTCCCATACACATATTGCCAATTGACAGTTATGATACGATCATTTATACTGACGGTTCGGCACAACCGGCTGTGGGTACTAAACATCAATACTCAGCAGCTTGCGCAGCTGTGTGCGGGACAATGGAAGACGGTGTTTTCCAGCCTCATAATACCTACACTCAGACCTTAGGGGACTGCACAGCCCAGTTGGCCGAGCTTAAGGCTCTACGTCTAGCGCTCGAACATTCAGAGCCAGGAACACTGACATTAATTGTCTGTGATTCATATTACTGCGTCCAGTCGTACAATGAATACCTCAATCATTGGAAACTGAACGAGTTTAGAGATTCTAAAGGGAACACCATTAAACACAAAATGTTGTGGGGAAGGGTGGCTGATCTTAAGGATAAGCTGCCATGTGTCCATGTAGTTCATACATTGGGGCACCAGCGTGTAGGAATACATGTTGCCGGTAATACATTGGCTGATGAGGCGGCCAAAGCAACAGTAGCTACGGCTTCTGTAGCTGCAGTGACTCGTTCTCGGACGAGGTTGGATAATGAAATATTGCTTGCCGTTAAAGCATCGGCTGCAGGCAAGACCCTTCCGAAAGGATACCCTACGAACTATACCTATCATATCAGTGCACAGAATGTTGCTTTTGCAACAATTCCTGATGTTGGTGATCGAGTGATCCCAAATGAAGACCAAAGATTGGAGCTGATTACAGCTGCACATGAGGGTGTCGCTTCTGCAAATGCTGGTATACAGGCCACTATCACCATTTTACAACAACGATACTGGTGGCCTGGTCTATGCAGACGGACTAAACAGTATGTCCTTTGCTGTGACATTTGTCAGCAAATTAAGGGTTCTAATATCAAACGCCCTCCGCAGACATCTCTCTTAGTGTCAGACAAGCCACTTCATTGTGTGTACCTGGATCATTGTGGTCCCTTACAACCTGATGGTGCATACAAATACATTTAAGTGGCTGTTGATTCCTGTTCTAGATTCCTGTGGGTATGGCCACAGCGGTCGGCTGACGCCCGGACTGTTATAAAAGATTTGCTGATCTTTATCGGTACATATGCGGTTGCAGCATTCCATTCGGACCAGGGCCCTGCATTTGCCTCTAAGGCTTTCAGGGACACCATGAGGACGATGGTGTTGAACTCCATTACTCCTCACCATACCATCCCGAGGGAAATTCGGTCGTGGAGAGGCAGAATCGTGATCTAAAGCAGTCCTTAACAGCTCGAGTTTTAGGTTCAGGCCGCAGTTGGTTACATCACCTATATGGGGTCCAGAGAGCACTGAATAATCTGCCAAGACGGTCCTTGGGGGGTAAGTCTCCATATGAGGTTCTCTTTGGGACACCTATGTATGTCCCCGATCTTGATGCCCCTGGTATGGTGGCAGCAGAAACACCATTTGACATAAAAGAACGTCTCGCTGTTTTACAGGAGCTTCAACAATTCCGTGATGATAAATCATCTGCAAGTGCTGCCACCTTGGGAATAAGGGACTTGGCGAAAACTTCGACTGGCTGGATTCCTAACGTTGGGGATCTGGTTCGTGAGACGATCGCTGTGAAAAAAGAGTTTGGTCCGTCATACAGAGCACCTGTACCGGTCTTGGGAATAAAAGGCACCAGGACTGTCATCCTTCCACCATTGTCTGGTTCTAAATCAAACAGGTTCATCTCCATTGATGACATCAAATTACACCATGTGGCCAATTCTTCACAGTAGACCAGGAGGTCCCTTTGGTAGTTCCCGATCCCCTCTCACTACCCAACAGGACATCCCTCTACATAGTAGGATGACTATCGCTACTACTGATTATGCAACTATGTCAACTGCTGTTCCGGACATTTCCTCGACCATGGGGAGGGCAGAAAATGAACTTTTGTTGGTTCCAGTAACAACTTCAGAGAACCCCCCGATTCAGGATTTGGCTGTATTTTACACGAACACTTCCACCACTAATAACGTTGTCTATCAAGAACTTCCAACAACAGTGGATGGGAATTCAATGGGTCCTGTATTTGCGGAGACTTCCTCTGGCTATTTTGTAGACATTGATGATTTTTCTTCAGATTCATCCTCAACTGTGACTGACACACTTTCGAGAGGTAGCAAATTCTATTGATGGCTTCAAAAGAACTATTTGATATATCCTTGGAACTATCTCTGGTTCTGTTTGACATTTATTGCATATTTCTTTTGGATTGGTTTTGTGACTGTTTTCTTTTTACTTATTAATGGTCATTATATCGCTGACCGCTCCTCTGTGGAGCCTGTTGATGTAATTTTGACACCTCACCATTCATCACATAAGGTCTGATGTGATTTGTCCCCTGTCAATATTACAGCTATTCCGATTCCTGATGGAATTGGATGGGACAAAGTTCCGTTCGATATATACGGGCCCACAGAGATAATTCAAATACCATACGTGTTCAAGATTTCTATGTCTGATGTTATTACACCTAATGTTGTTTCTGATGATTGGGATGTCCAAACAGTTGATTCGATGCTGACTGAAATGAAGGACTACTCCGCTTTTGGAAGTGATGATGTATATGATTACTCAATGAATTATGGGGAAATGTTCTGCTATAACAATTGGGGACATCACTACCTACACCGTGCAACTAGATATAGGACTCTCTTTAGCTACACCCAATGGGAACACTGTTCTACGCCGCAGGTGGGGAGTCCAAAGTTTTACAGTGACAAATTCACATACTTTTCTGGGCATGATGCAAAGAATGCTGAATCGTATTATTTTAAATTACCTCCAGCGCAATTTAGGAAACTTTTGCTAACAGATACAAAATTGATTTATTCAGATCCCTTTGTTTCCCGACTATTGATTGAGGGTTACGAATATTGGAAGAACACTGTCGATTTGAAGAGTGTATGGGGAACACAAGATTGGCAAATACAGGGTAGGGAGGCTTTGTTTCGCGCTTGCTTAATTCCTGTGCAAATGATTTTTTTAAATGATACTGTAGAGGAGACATCATGTCTGGGGTTAGCAAAAATTAAAGATCTAAACACGCCCAATATCCCTACTCCGACAAAATTTAGAAATTGGCAACACTTTCTTAATATTTCAGAGGATAGGCTAGATGCATTGGTTAAGGCTGGTGCTTATAATTCTTCACTTTCCCGTCCCGGGGGATGGTTGGTATGGCCCACCGACACTGATGGATGTCAGATGCGTTTTTTGAAGTCGTCAGGGGTTTTTTCCATTCATAGGCCAGACCCTCGCTTTCTATCGGGTCAACATAGTGGTATAATAACAACATACAGTGTGGGTAAGCTGTGCCAGAAGTGGGTGCAGACAAACACTTCAACAGCAGTGAAACAACACTTGAACACTCTTTCTGACAGCATAGATCTACAAGATTTCCTAGTAGGTCCTAAGAAACAACGTTCAAAACGGTTTTTATATGCTATGTATAATGAAATTTGGAAGCTTTCTCAAATTGAGGCTGCTGCACGTTTAAGGCAACTTGATAAGGAAAATTTGGAAAAAACATTGGCTGTTGTCGACAATGGCATGAACACGCTATCGAATCGGATTTATTCACTGTCGAATATAGTGTCATCTGCTATTGATATCACTCAGACTGATTTATCTCGGTTATATCATGGGCAAACACAGCTGCGTTCCATCATGCAGGTGGGTTGGGCATTACAGACACTGAGAAGTGGCCACATTCCATGGAAATATATTAATGGAAGTGAACTGTTCGCTGCTTTTAATTTTTCCAGGGAACAAGAGACAATGGCTAAAAGGGAGGCTCGTTTCACCTTGCTTCAAGTAGAGAAATTAGATAAGTTGCCCTTCACGGTTGCAGAAAGTCCTTCAACTATTTGGCTCTTACACGGCATAATTAATTTACCGTTTTCGACCTTTCGTTTCACAAGTTGCCTAAAACATCTTGCAGTGGGACGATATGAACGGCTAGGAGATAGCTTTATTGAGGAAGAGTGGGAGTTGCCCTTTGAGTATCGATGTCTGAACAGTAAACAGGAGGTCTTTCTTAGCGGAAGTGAATGTGAGACTACTGTTCGTCATTCCATGATATGCAAACAGGTGTCTCTTCACGGTCTTTACAATGCGGGGGTCGCAAATTTGGCCTGTTTTCTGAAGGGTACTCCCGTCCCCTTGATTCGTTCAGTGTTTCATGTACTTTCCAATGGAAGTTATGTTCTACTGAGCGATGACAGCTGTTGCGGCTTACGACCTGGAATTGCCTACGCAATCTCAGTTACGAAGGTCGTTACGTGTTGTGGCCATGTTTTGTTTCCCCCCACACGAGAGATACAAGTATCAGAAATGTGGCCCCACATTGATACTATTAATGTGAACTATGACAAGTTGAGCAGACTGAAGGCGCTATTGTTTCAGAAACAGGTCGCCTTGACATCCGCAAAAGAGACGTATGCTCTCCAGATTGCGAGATCATCAGCCGAGATACAATCCCTTTTAAATACCGATTTCCCCAAACACTTTGGAGAGTTGGTATCCAGAATATTAAATGCTTCGAGCACTACTGGGATTGTTCATTTCTTTAAGGCTGTCGGGTCTGGTTTTGTGTCCATCTTCCAGACTGTCTTCGGAGTCATCCCATCAGCCATCCATTCTCTCTTTTCCAGTGTGTTTGGTGGCTTTCCAATTATTTTGGCTTTAATTGGCGGACTACTACTGCTATTTTTTCTGATTCGCGGTGGTTGTTTTTTTCCAGCGACACAGAGCAATGGAGCCACTCCCGTCAACACCGCTGTGCCGTGAACGCATGGTTCGGATCTTCGTTACACCTTTGCTGGTGGAACTAGAATTTGACTGGTCATTGTCATTCCGGCCTCTACTATGGTGTGTACAACCGGTGTTCCGCTGCATATGGTGTCTCTTTGAACATCTGCCTATGGTCTGTCTTGCTGTAGCACCTACATCTCCTGTGGACCAAGAACTGCTGATGTCCCCGATGAGGGTTCATACACGGTCATGCCCCTTGAGACTACGGTTGCTCCGCGAGGCCACCTATGAGCCATCTGTTATACAATCTAACATGGATGAGGACGCTGCAGCAAGTGTCGATACACTGATGAATATGGCTCACTTTTGCTCTGTGGATCCGTTTGTCCGTCCAGCTCTCAATTTCACATCAGACGATGTTGACTCTTTTTTAAGATCGTTGAATGGTGACTTCGATGACATTCTTCAAGATCCTGCGTATAGCACATAATTTGATCAAATTTGCTTACCAGTTCCCGGTTCCAAAATTTGCAATTATATTAAACGTTTGATTTACTTGTCATGGTTGATATTAAAATATCTATTTGTTAATTGGCTTTTTTAGTTCAGTAGCAGCTTTTTTAGCATTTTGGATTTCTTTCCCTTCATCATACCTGTTACGGCAATGGGGAGGGTGTGGTGAATCCTAGTTTGTCTTAGCGGGATAACAGGAGTTAGCTTAGCCGTAGGCTTGTAAACTCGTGCCCCCGTCACCCAGTGACTTTTAACCTACTTAGCTTGCTCTGTCTTAGATCATTTAATTATTTATTTCCTTTAAAATGGCGGGCTTGTTCATAGCTAGGCCACTTGTTATGGGTTCTATTATCAGTGTCACTGCGCCAAGGCGTCAAGATCAAGCACAAAAGACAAACATACAGTAGGCATTCACACTTAGGGATTTTCCCTCTCTATACTTCCGAGGGATTGTTGATATTAATTGCCGTCCCAAGCATGCCTGTTATCTATTGTTATGAATAACACTTATGTCAGGGGACCTTGTAAATCTGTATAAATACAAAACACTTTTAGACAGATAATCAGAGGTATTCCGACCAGAGGGCATCGCCACCATCGCTGATACCGATGCTAAAGTCATCTTGACGCTGACCCAGTCTTCGTGTCCCTGCGGAGTCTGAGATAGAGACCTCATTCCAAGGTAACGAGGATTGGGGGCTCCTCTCATGGACACGGCTTTGGCAGATTAGGTTTAAAGAACCCAGCTCTCCTTTTATAGGTAGGAGGTTAGACTTACTCTCCTTAGGGTATTAGGGCTTATTCCATTTCTTTTACATATACATATATTTCTTTCATATATTGCATAATGGTGTGGGTCTTTATAACAATGACTCTCCTCTTCACAATACTGTTGCTTGGTATATTCATTATCCTAATCATTGCAGTTCATGCAACTTATCGTAAATTGCAGTTATGTTGAATAAAAACTATTATAACTTCACTGCATCTGTGTTATTGCCTTTGTTTGTATGAGACATAATAAATCTGTGAGAAAAGGGTAATTTCCGTTTAACCACGACAACCCTGAGAGATCTTACTTTGAGTCCATGCGTAAGCGACTGCTGTTTCTGGTGAGGTACTGCTAGTAAGCCGGTAAGGTTTGGACAACAGTTACAACTAGTTGTAGGAAGGAACTTAGTCACCTACAAACGAAAGTACTGTCATCCTGAGACCAGCAGTCTTGCTCAGAGCAAGAGTCCAAACTACGACACACTGTAGTTGTAAGCACATAAATATATGTGTATTAGTATATTAGTTCCAAACAATGTGTCATTGGACCAAAATTATTTTCACCACCATGGTATAAACTGTAGTCCATAGAGACTCTTTGGTATATTGTTGTTAGGAACATTATAAACTTTTTCTTGGAGGATAAAGGTGAAAGCCCCTTATTTACAAAAGTAATGAACATTAACAAATTCAAAACATCTTAACCAGTAAAGGTCATAGCTCAGATTTTCTGTGTTAAATCTAACGTTATGGGGTTTAGGAAACATCAACATTAACTAACATTTTTAATGAATGATTTGTGAGAAGAAAGTGTGCGTACTTTTGAGTTAAAACTGATAATCCACAAATGTTTTGGGTAGTTTGAGACTGACCTGCCAATACTTTCAAATGCAGTAATATTAAGCACTGACAAAGCTAATAAGTTTAGCATTAAGATTTTACATGACGACTTAAAAGGCATCAATGAAGAAGAAGGCAAAATATACGGTATGATGTGACTCCTTTGTCTGCTTCCATCCTTCCTCTACACAAGTGTACAGGGCTTCATCCAAACAGAAGGTAAACAAAAGATAAGAAAACAGTTTCAATGTTTTATTTAGTACAGTTCCAACTTGCCTGCAACAAACTAGCTGTTCAAATTCTAGGTTTGATTCAACATTCTCAAAGAAGCCATTCTGGTCAAGGTGCATTTCATTCAGGAAACAGGAAAGGAGGGATGGGCAGGTAGCACATCACCATGTAGGTTGTGCAATGTTGGCCATTCTCTTAGTCACAGTCATTGTTCAAGTGTTACTCTTCTCAGGTGACAGACTAACCTGATAGAACGTGTGTGTTCTAGGAAATGTGATTCCAAAGCATCTTTCCTGCTCCAGTCAGTGGTTGCAAATTTCAACCCAGACACAAACACTTGGCTTTAAATTAGTTTCTAGCAGGACAGACAAAATGAGAGAGAAAGAGTAAGAGTGCAAGGGCACAGCAGGGGAAAAGGGAGCACAGACTACCATTAAACTCTGTGGAGCAATCTGAATATTATGTACCCAAACACTGTTCTAACACACCAAATGCAATCAGGGCAAATCATTGGGTCCAGTCTTGACATACTTGATGGATGTACACTGGGAGAGCTGGTGCAGAGTCGCTCAACTGTGGTATTGGTGAAAAGGCAGGTATCCCCATATTTAAAGGAGTGCCACATTCGTTGGACCTCCTCAGTGTCTAGAACTCTGTTGATGAACAAAATTATGCATAGCACTTGTCAGAGTACTCATAACATATGTGCCTTCCAATAAAAATAAAACGTACCATGCTGTTCTGAATCAGAAAAGGAGGGGCAGGTTGTCACATGGACACTGCTCCAGGGATCTTATGTTATGTAGAGTACACGGTTGCCCAAAAATCGGATTCTGGTGGTGGAAGAAACAAAGAGGAGGTCCGACAAGAGGTATGGAGGTTAGCTAGCATAAAGCCAAGTTTTCAAAAGCTCACTCAATGGAATAATGTGACTTTGTAAGAAAAGCATGAGGAGGAAGGTGTACCAGAGACGTGCTGTAGAGATATGAAAGACTCATCCTAATGACCTGGTTTAGTACAAATGAGTCATTATGAGGAGCCTGGTTTGAAGACCTAAGTACCCTGGATGAAGTGGAGAAGGTGACATTTCTACATAGATATAGGGGTGGTAAAGAATAAGCAAAGTGTGTTAAATACAATTCTCTTTTTCAATCAGTCAGGATTTGTAGAGCATGGCTAATCACCCATGAGGGTATCCAGGCACCAGGAACATGCTGCGATCAGTCAAAGAGCCAGGTCTTGTGTCCTTTTCTGAATTCTGTGAGCAAAGATGCTGTTCAGAAGTGGAGGGGAAAGTCGTTCCAGGCCTTGGCAGCGAGGTAGAAGGAGCATACTCCTCTGTGGTTTCAGCAGAGATGGTGGGTGTGAGCGAGGGTGAGGGAGGTGGAGCACAGGTGTCTGGAGGGTTGGTGGTAGTTAAGGCAGTGGTTGATGAATGCTGGTCTTTGGTCGTGGAGGGCCTTGTAAGCATGTATCAGCATCTTGAATTGGCATCTTTTCTGGACGGGGAGCCACTGGAGGTTCCTGTGGTGGGGTGTGGTGTGGGTCCGTGTGGGGGGTTGAAGATGAGTCTGGTAGCTGAGTACTGTGTCGCCTGGAGTCTCTTCAGGAGTTGGGTGGCAATTCCTGCGTAGAGCTCATTGCCATAGTCGAGTCGGCTGGTGACTAGGGCTTGAGTGATAGTTTATCTGATGTCAACGGGATCCATCTGAAAATCTTTTGGAGCATGTGAACGGTGTGGAAGCAAGTGGAGGAAACTGTATTGATTTGGTGTTTCATGGTGAGTTTCCTGTCCAAGATGATGCCAAGGTTGTAGATGTGGTCTGTTGGTGTGGGTGTGAGTCAGAGTTCTGAGGGACGCCCTGTGTCATTCCACAGGGAGGTGCTGTTTCCAAAGATCAGAACTTCAGAATTGTCCGTATTGAGCTTCAGGCAGTCGGTCTTCATCCATTCGGTGACGCTAGTCATGCAGTTGTGGAAGTTGTTGCTGGTGGTGGAGGGGTATTCTGAGAGCTAGAGGATGAGCTGAGTGTGGTCTGCGTAGGAAATTATGTTGAGGCCGTGAGTTCTGACAATGTTGGCCAGGGGTGTCATGTAGGTGATAAACAGGGTGGAGCTTAGGGATGAACCTTGCATCTATTGTTGAGCGTGTGGTGAGAAACAGTGTTATATGCTTCTGATAGGTCGAGGAGGATCAGAGGTGCTGTGTCTCCCCGGTCCAGGAGGGTTCTGATGTCATCGGTGGCCATGAGCAGAGCTGTCTCAGGTCCATGAATGTTGTGTAAACAGTCCCCTCTTTTACTTCTGAATATTTATTAATTAGGAGGTAGAAGATGAGAGAATGCTCAACTGTTTCCACACCTGGAGAAAAAACTAATTATAAATCAAACAAATTATAAATCAGACATAACCTGTTTGTCCTTGACTCACATCTTTAAATGATCTAAGAGGATCCTACCCATTACCTTAGCCATAGAATCTATCAATGGTATTGGACAATAACACTTTGGATCACTTTTATTGCCTTTTTAAAAAGGATACAATAGTTGCATGGGGCAAGGAGAGTGGTGGACCAGAACTGGCAACAGCCCTACAGAGGTTTGTTAAATGAGGAAGCCACAGATTGGTATTTTACCTGCATAAGTCTACTGGGACCCCATTGGGCTGGGTGCATTCCCTTTAGGACATCTGTTATTAGAGTTCAGTACATCTTTGTAATCTATCTTAATACAAACATACTTTGCTGCCTTGCTTTCTATGGTCTCAGCAGTTCATATACGCTATATAACACTATAAACCTCTGAAAAATGACTAAACCAGTTGCCAATAGGGATAACAATGTCAAGCCATGGGTCAGATGAATCATAAAAAGAGGGAGGTTAATTACCTGCCAAAATGCTCTGCTGTGTTTTTAGACAGAAGATGTTAACTAGGATTGCATAAGCCTCCTCCCTAATCTCTTTCTTTCCCGTAGCAAAGGTTCTTTTATTTTCTGTTCTACAAAAACAAATATGATTGTCATTTCTGGAAGCTAGTTTAAGTCCTTTTATCTAGTTCCTGTTGGTTTTTGAGCAGTACGCATCAATCCAATATATGGGTTTTGCTTCTAGAGGCCAGGGAGGGACCAAGTGTAATTCCCTGCCTGATCTACGTAGCACAGAAAACCAATAATAATGTATCCTGCTCTGGCTTCCTCTTCAAGGCATGTTAGTAACTCAATCTTATTGCCTAGAGCCAAATTGGTAAACAAGTGTTGCTTGTCACTTTTCTCCCATCTCAACAAAACTCTCTTATTCTAATCCAGTGTGAGAGGTAAACAGTCAGCCACTTGATCTACAGTGACCTTCCTTCAGAGAAAACATCCAATATGTCAAATGAAAACAAAATATAATCAATTAGACTACTGTGGTCCCTTCCAATACATGTTGGCTTTAAAACTGGAGTGGTAGACAAGAAATTGAAAGAAAACAACAGCAGGAAAGCACATTTAGGACTTTATCATATGGAGTATGGCAGAAGTGTATTAAAGCCTACTTGGTCTCATCCACAATCCTACAAGAGGTTGAGCTGAAAAGTGGTCAGTCCTTGAGATTAAAATCTCCCATCCTTAAAAATGATAATGGCCCATTTTATATGGTTATGAACCACCATATTTCCCTAGAAAGGAAATTATCAATATCAGTGTTATTCAAATCAAAATTGTTATTATAAAAATAATTTTATAAAACATTCATATAGCTGCAAACCCACCAGAACAATTGGAAATGTAGAGAAACCAGATAACCAGGCAACCATCCCAGGAAATGAAGTTGGGACCAAAGTTAATAAACCTCTCTTTGGTCCAGCTGAGCGTGCACTGACAGCAGCTGTGAACTATGAGCTAAAGCCATCTCTACACTGTATTTACAAGGCCCAGTTTTCGTGACTACCAACCACATCAAAGGCTTTTAGGGAACTCAACCATTCTGCATTGTTCATCTTGGACCCTAGGTCTGCTCCATCCCATGAGGCAAAGCAATCTGAAGCCATAAGTGAACACTGTCGGCAAGAGTTGATATATATATAATTAGTATCATGTATCTGGACGGGAGACAAACACCCTTTATGATCAAACGTTGGAACAACCATATCACAGTTTTGTTGTAGCAGGACTAAATTGTCAATCTGCAGTCTCATGCTGAGCTAACACTGCATATCTGTTCACAACTGAGATACAGAAACGTGACAGAGTGTTACATACTCCCTGGACAGTCTGTACATTGTCAGGTCTCATCACAGGTCTAGAATGATAAAAATAATCTAGTGGACATACCTTAATCTCTCTATAGCCGTGGGGTAGGGAATTGAGCTTGAACAACAGATCATGAACAACAAATTAATTTCTAAAACTGATCACTATACAGTCATTAAAATCAAGTTTCGGCACATTCCTTACCCACGGAATCCTGTGCACCATAATTATTCAACTATGCCGTGAGTTACTAATACCAGTTCTCCCTTTTAACTCTAATGGATAACCTTGTTAATTAATCACATCTCTCAGATTGGCCTAGCCAAGTGGGTAAAACTTTGTATGGACAATGGTAAATGGAGTTGCTTTAGGTGGCAAATGTAAACCGAAGATTTCTTAGCTGTGGAACATTTGGGGACAAAGGATAATTTATCCCCTCCAAACATACAGACACAACAGATTCAGAATCAAGTGGAGGCTGAGTCAAAGGCATGTTGATGGGATCAGAAGGATGTTGTTACGAACATTTTCATCATGCCGATCCAAAGATGTTAAAGTAGAGGCATCAAGCTTATTGATAAAAAGAGGATGAACATCATTTACCTTCAACTTTGGAAGTTGACTCTCAGTGGGTCTCAGTAGGCCAGTAACCCGGTCCATAAAAGTGGTAATTCGACCCTATGAAAATTCCTGGTTGCACCAGATTAGAGTGAATTTCCTAGCCTCTCTTTCTTCTTTGGTAATAGTTAAGGAGTTTTCTGGGACTTGGGACTCCACTGATTTAGACGTGAGATGGGCCCACTCTTGGCCTTGTCTTTGCCTGAAGAGTACCCGGGAGCATCCCATGCAGCAGGAATCTCAGGTGCCTCTTCTAGCGCTGGACAACAGCCCTGCCTTCCCAGACAAGGAGGAGCTCAGCTGGGGTTTGGAAAACTGAGTCCAGTGGCAGTGAATAAACACCTGCACAGTGGGAAGCCTAGGTGTTTCTTCTAGCATCGGCAGCAACAAACCCACCTTCCAGATAATGAGGAGCTCAGCTGGAGTCTAGAAAACTGAGTCCAGAGTCAGTGTCATTGAAGAAACACATGTGCAGTGGGAAGCCCAAATGCCTCTTCAAGCGAGTGCAAATTCATTTGTCATGGTTTTCAGCTCAATTAACTATACAGCTTGAAAATGCTGTTAATAGTCTGGCAAGGTACCCCACTTACCCACCTTTTCACTGGCATAAGAAGTGTAGGAAGCAGAGATGTGGTAGGGAAAAGGAGTCAAAATTTAGGATTTGCTATAGCTATCCCAATCCTAAATATTCATACATTTTACAATATATGAAACAGAAATGTATCGGGATAAGAAAACAAGCATGTTTTTATCCAAGTGCAGCTTTCTTCTTGGAGGCATGAGAAAGAACTAAGGAGTCTAAAAATGTATTCAAAATCTCATGCAGGTGTAATTAACAATGCAAGGGACTAATTAATGCTACGTAGAAGACACACTTGTTAATGAATATGGAGATATGTTTGGCCATCCTCACTCTCATTTAACTGTATAAGATAGGTAAATGTACATTTGCATTAGGGGTTATGAGATGGCCATAAATTAAAGCATTTTGTGAATATGAAATTGCATATAGAAGAAGCTTCATAGAGTCAAAATTATTTGTAGTGCTTCTAATTGCCTCTTCTACAATGAAGAATTTGTTACCAATGTTTTGATACATAGTTTAAAACAAACACCTTTTCTTTTTGATAGAACTGCTTGGAAGAAATTGAAAAGTTGATGAGCTCCAAATTGAAAACAGTAGGCATTGTATGCATTGCAGTTGCCGGAGTGACGGTAAGTGCATACACTTTAAGGTTGGCTAACAAGATAGCATATGTCATGGAGTAGGTAAGATAATAATGTGATGTACAGAGTAGTGCACAATAGAAACCACTGAAGCCAGTTCACCTGTCTTTTTTTCCAGCCCTTAATGTCTGTTTGGAAATGTATCCAGCAGCACAAATTGCATAATTGATTTTCACAAGATCATAAAAACACTCCCAAGTTTGGTAAGATCACTGCAGAGCATCAATGTGAAAAATCTGCCAAGTGTTGCTTGCTATATGTGTGTCAGTTTTGTCCGTAAGGTAATTAGTAGTGGGCTCAGCATTCCTAAGACCCTTCTATTATATCTGTCCCCTTTACGGATCTTAACACAAATGTGATGAATCAAACTAAAAAAAAGGTTTGTGACATTTTGTCAAGCAGTTACAAAGTTAATAAAGATTTTAAATATAGATTCAATTTCTAAGGTATACTGTAATGTGACCATCAGTCAGGAGCTATCACCACTCTGTCTTTGCCTTGTAGATCTAGAATTATGCATTTGTCACTCACACCAGTTCAAAATAAATGTTTTCTACATTATGCCTTTCAACAGCCCATGGGTCCTGCAGGGTTATCCAATCAAACGGCTGACACCGATTGGTAATCTTTCTGCAGTGATGGGAACCAGTTAAGGATATCATCTCCTTTACACAAGACAGGCTATCAGATATTTAGTTCTGAGGTCTATCAAGGGGTTCTATGTGGATAAAGGTAGAATATACATCCTAACTGAACTCCTGGAGTGGCTCTATTGAAATCGGAACTTTGAAAATGTCATCTTTTCTATACAATAAATATAGATGATTAGGATAGCTTTTTGAATGTGTTACTTTGTCGATTTCAAAGAAATGTGTTTGTACAATAATGTAAAATAGCTAGCTATAATGTAATTAGTGTCAAGCATTTCAAATTACATTTCAAGGCATCCATCGAAAACAACAGGTTTGCTTGGAGAATCCACTGCTCTTCAGTTATGTTCTCAAGAGCTGGTCTATTGTTTTGCATCAAATGACTTCCCCAGTATTAGAGCACATATCCAGGTCTGCAGTGGGAAAACTGTTCTCAATTCTCTGATGTATTCAGCACCTAGAGCCAAAGGTAATATGTCATGCATGGATTAATTTGCTGAGCACCTTAAACATTGCTAGTGCATTAATGATATGCAGATGATGAAATGGGTAGAAAGTCATCACAGCCTACTGACCCCTTCCTTAGGTCCTGTTCTTTTAAACATGGCTTGAATGCAAAATACCAAGAACTTTTGTTATCTCGAAGGATGTAGTCTCTAACAGCAGAAAAGGAATCAGTGAAGTCACATGGATTTTTATCTCACCTTTCCTATTGATTTTCACTTATTCACTCCACTATTCAAGTACCTTTCCAGACTCTGCTACCATAATCTATTTATATAAAATCTCAGGAATATGTAGTTGAGAAAGCCACTCCTTTATTTTCAACGGGCAGCTTGTCATTAATAGACTGAACCCCACCTATGCTTGGTTTGATAACGGTTGTTGCAAAACAACAGTCTTTTTATCTCAGGTCTGGTGTACTTTTACATAAGTGCCATTTCTCACAAAATCTTATAAATTGATGTTTTCAAGAAGAAGTAGACTTGATAGGTTTGAGAACGGGTTGACATACATAATTCAAATGAATAATGATAGTGCCGTACACAGTTTTCTACCATACCTATGGTTGACTGAAGACATTTATGCTAAAAAACAGTTGAGTAAATCTTTTGAACACAATTACTTGATTGAATTGCACAACTATTCCTAGATGTCAAAAGTTGCTAGTACTTTGTTTTCTTTAATAACAGACATATGTATGCCTTTTTTAGATATTCAGGAAAAGTTCCTGTAGTTAAAGAGTTATTGGTGATTCTTCTTACAGGTGTGACAGCAGAAGTAGATAAAAGAATGATCTTGAGGATGTGTGGTGGACAAGGATCACAAGGGCAGATGGAAGTCCTGCTTGTTTTGACCAAATCCATAAAATCACCTTGTGATATTTGTTTGAAGGAGTGGAGAGGCTGGGTTAGTTTACTCTGGGAGGGTATTTTAGGAAACTTGTTGGTGCTAATGGTTTTCTTCTGTTTTAAATAGGAGTCCAATGTGTCTGCCTTGCTTGTGTAATGAGTTGCCAGTTTGTTTGTGAAATCTTTAGTAGTGGGATGCATTTAGGTTTTTGAAATTCATTGAGAATTTTATAAAATTCTTTAGTTGCAGATTTAGCATTTAGGATTCTGTCTGAATAGTACCTTTTTTAGCTTTTTCATTTATGATTTGTATATTCTGTTACGTTTATGTAACTGAAGTTTGTCTTGAATGTTGTTTGTTTTGTACCAGGTACACCACCTGCTCCTAATTGAAAGTTATCACTTATGTAATTAATAGCCTATTGATATCCTATGGGAGAGGTAGGCTTTAGAGTGCTGAAAAACAAATATAGGTGTTTTTCAGTACCAGGACATGTAAAACTTAAAAGAACATGTCCAAATGTTAATATATTGCACCTTGCCCACTGGACTGTTCAGGGCCTACCGTTGGGGTGACTTATATGTATTAAAAAGGAAGGTTTGGGTCTAGCAAAAGGTTTATTTTGCCAGGTCGAAATGGCAGTTTAAAACTGTACACACAGTCTGCAAGGGCAGACTTGAGGCATGTGTAAAGGGTTACTTAAATGGGTGGTCCAAAGAGTGCTGCTGGCCTACTAGTAGCATTTATTTACAGGCCCTGGTAAAAGTACAACTTTACTTGGGACTTACAAGTAAATTAAATATGCAAATTAGGTGTAAGACAATTCTACCATGTTCAAAACCTGAGAGCACAACCACTTGTTGGCAGTGGTAAAGTGTGCAGAGTCCTAAAAGCCAGCAATATTGTGTTTCAAAAACAAGATGGTGAAGGCAAAAGGTTTGGGGATGATCCAGCAGAAAGGGAAGTCCAACACTTACCTATATATATTTGCTTTCGGTCAGTGCTGAGTGCCACATGACCTTGTGCAGTGCTGGGAATGACCACTGGTTCCTGGTTGAGTGCAGAACTGCTGCCAGCATTGTCGGAACCGGGTTAACTGGGCAAACACACTGTCAGACAGAGAGAGAAAAAGTGTCAGGCAAGAGGAGCGCCACCACACTTGGTCCCGCTTGGCAAACATCGCTGCCATCACTAACATTGCCTCGGCTGCTGCCACCCCTCTGCAGAAAATTCCTGCTAAGTTACTTGAGCCTAGAATAGCCTCTGTAGCCTTGCAGGGACCTTGGGATTTCTACAGGATCCTCATTAGCAAGGAAGCAGCATAGAGGGTCACTCAGGGAAAAAGCTAGTGCACATTTGCACTTCTCATGCCGCTCACTGCCGGCCAGTCTGACTGCTTTGTCTTCCCTGTTGACACACAATGCTTACCTGCTGTCTGGCCAATCTGGCCCTCCCCAGACCATGGCTGCTATTCCACGCCTCAGTCACAGCCCTATGCTCACTCCTATGCTCATGAGTCAAGAAACTTGGGAGAGTACTTGTTAGGGCCCCCCACCCAAGAGGTTGTAGAGGTCTGGGAGGTGCGTGGAAGCAGCCAGCCTGCACATAGATGTCCTAGCTGCCTTTACCACTCACATTAAGCTCTGGCAGCAAACAAAGTGCTTCAAACAAGGACCTGAGGAACCCGTCTCAACAGGCAGAGAGCCAAATTGACTGCAGTCAGAGTAGTTTCAGAAAAAGTGGAACAAGTGGATTCCCTCAGTCGAGGACTGAGCTCGGAAAATCAGCAAAAGGAAAAGGTAAAATGAAAAATAAAATACCCTTCTCCACCTCTTGACCATCCTCTATCTTGGCAGTTGCTAAGCTCCACATAACGCCACATGAAAAGGCCACACCCAGCCACATTTTTTCACATACTGTCAGCGAGTTACCAAGTCAGACTTAACTGACTTAGGAGGCGATACTATGAGATCTGGGATATTTAGGTCTGCTTCACTCGAGGGATTGGCAAGAAAGTGAAAAAACACAGGCCTGGGCAAACACGCTAAATCAGGTCTAGAGACTCACGAATAGCCCACTCCCCTCCACGGTGTTTGACTTCTTCAAAAAAGTTGTAGCAAAATAGGCTTTTTGCGGGTTTCCCCCCACTTTTAGCCCCCATTTGGAATACTAGCTGCTGATTTAGGATTCTGAAAGTGCACTGGAGCCTGCAGCCTGCTCACCAGGCCCCAGGGCAATTTCTCTCCTCTTAAATTGTTAAATGTGAATTGGTATCCCAAATTGGCATGTACTTTAACCCTCATATAATTCCCTAGTATATAGTACCAAAGGTACCCAGGGCATAGGTGTTAAAGGGGTCACCAGGGCCCGAAGCATTGTTGGACCACCCTGGGTAACCCAGGTATCTACTGACAGCTGTTCTGCCTTTGCAGACTGCAAGAGCAGTACAAACTGTCAGAACTCTACTGTGCCCACACCAAGTGTGGCACAGCGCAAGCACTATCCTTAATATATGTCAGTCACCCCCTAAGAAAGTCTTCCTGAGCCCAGGAGGCAGGGTGCATTAAATTAAAGGTGTGGACATATAGGTGTAGGGTTATATGCCTCTGTAGTGGCCTTAATGGCTACTATAAGTGAACAACCATCCAAAAAATAGCATGGACTCAGAGAGCAATTTAGAGGTTGCCCACCGAGGTGTCCCAGTTTTCCTGTGCTCTGGCTACTATCTCACAGCTTCCGCTGCCAAGACTGGATTCTGACCCCCTGGGCAGATGTGTGAACACTCCCAGGAGTTAGGACACTGGCTAGGGTGGGAAGGATGTCACACCTCTCTCCCTCTCTCTCTCTCTCTCTCAGGAAGGCTAGTGAAGTGGCACATCAAGGTGGTCAACTTCAAAGGGAACACTGCCTTTGATATGCAAGCCGGATGTCCCTAAGGGGAGGAAAAAGCTATTTCCCTACTCCTAGGCAGAATTACACCCAGGCGGGTGGGAAAGTTAGTTAGTCATGAGGTGTACGTCCCCAGAAGGTTGGCCACACCTCTAAGGTGATCAGCCTAATCTGTACAGTTGAGGAAGACTACTGCAATCTTGGAAAGTTACAAAATAGAGTGTTCTGGGTTGAAAAGGTGCCACAACCCACTAGCTTGGTCACGGCAGGGGCGGACCAACCACTAGGGCTAGTAGCCCAGTGCGTACTAACACGCACACCCCTAATGCCCCTAAATCCAAGCTGTAAGGGGCTCCCCAGGCACCAGAACATCAGATCTGTGCTAACTTGCGACAAGAGGACATGGAAGACCCTCATCAACGACAACAGGAACTTGCACCAACAAAAGGCGTGATATCATGAACCTGTGGCAACCTCCTGAAACTGCTTGACTGTTGTTCATCCTGGATAAAAGAATGATTCCCACAGTAAGAGGGAATCCGTTGTGAGCCAAAGGCAGAACCAGACTTCTTTGGACTATTGGCACTAATCCCCTGCTTACCGCAGGTAAAAAGCACCTACCAGATCTGAAGAATTCCTGGCCATCGGCTCCTCCAAGGGAGTGCACAAAGACAGATAGTCCAGTGCATTGTGAGAAGTGAAGTTGACCTTCCTACCAAGTTACACCTGGCTGCTGTTTTCCACTGGACCTCCAGAAGGGAAGATAGCTTCTCCTTCTTCTTACTGCTGCCAAGGCTTGTTGGTGGCCAGTCCGGTCATCACCACCTTTACTCGATGCTGGAACTCGAGGGCACACTGCAACACCTTCATCTGACGTCACCTGTGGCTCCATTGAGTTTTTTATCTGCTCCTCACCTGCACCATCTCAGTGGTAAAACCAGCAACTGCACCTCCCGTTCAGCACCGAGGATAGCCACGCACACCTCTGCACCTGAGATACCTAAGTGAGGTGAAGTTGCTCTGCCTGGTGAATCCTGGTCCAGGGGTCCACACAAGCTTAACTCCCAGTGGGCTCACACAAACTCGACCTGTAAGTAACCGAGTGTCACAAGTACCATTTTTCAGCACCTGCAGATCCTGCATTCAGCACCAAGGACAGCCAAGATACCTCTGCACCTGGGCCCCATGAGCCAGGTAAAATTGGTCTGACTGTCACAGCTTGTCCTGGAACCTGCACAACCTTAACTAGAAGTGGGTTCCGCTGAACGCACCTGGCAAGTGACCGAGTGTCACTAGTGATTTTCTCCTTTTACCGCAATGATAACGTTTGACAGCATGTAAATATACTGATTTTATTTTCCCTCTAAAATCCATAACTCTGGTTACACACATCTGGTTTACCTTGTTTTGGTTTCTAAATTAATATAAGAATCTGCTTTATTTTTATTAATTGGTGTTGATTTGTTTCAAGTCGTGTCAATTACTTATCATCCATGTTGGAACTCTGACACATGTTCCTCTAGTAAAACCTGACTGTTCTTTGCCAAATTACCAGGCCTGAGCTGAGGATTTATTAGTGTGAATCTTAAGGACCATCTTTGTGTACTATGAGAGTATTACATAATGAAGCCTGACCAGCCTTACTACATAATACTCCACTTTTGTACAAAAATAAAAAAGGAGCATTCAGGTGAACCATTGGGTGTAGAGGCCCTAGCAAATGAAGATGATTTTAACTGCACCATCACCAACATAACCTGTGTAAAAAGTGGCAAAAGGGCACAATGCCTGCAAAGCCCATAGAATTGCAGTATGCTCAGAGCTACCTCATTAGCACTGAGAACACTGTATGGACCGCACTCAACCTAGTCCATTCAATCAATCTCATTTGCTTAAGTAACAACTCACAAACCCAACATTAAGTTCAATCTCTCCTTCAAGTCATGAGTGAGAACTGACAAGATGTATGTATTCCCTCCCAGGGGAACATCGCCTGTGTGAAAGTGACAGGCATGAGGCAGACTTTAACAGTAAAGAGACCAATGTGTTAATCCCGCTATTCCCACCATTCCCATTCCATAATAGAGGGCGCCCCAAAAAGCTGGCCTTTAGGCCAAAGCAAACAATCAATACATTTAGACCCTTGCTAATCAGAGCAGCAAAACCACCCAACTATATCAACCAACAGGGGTTAGTATTGGGCATTCTCAGTAGGTCGGTGGCTAGTGCCCAAGAAGGCCCAAACAAGTTGAGAAAGGGACTAACACCTACCCAGAGTGTTGGGCTGTTTTTATGGACAATCTACAGGCAACTGCAGAAGCTATGAACTTTCACTCATCTAAATTATATCTACAGGTTGATTTGTTAAGTACCATGGCCGTTTTCATCTCAGGAATTGACACCAAACTGGAGGCACTAAACAATTTAATCACTAGAGTCCAGAGAGATACTAATGCTGAATTTATCACTTGCCATTCTCCCCCGATAATGGAAAAGCTGAGTCAAAGGCATGTAATAAACAGTGAAAAGGAAAGAACCTGTATGAAGAACAAAATAGTCCCCTCACAATGGTAGGAGGAGAATGACGCCCTAGAGCATAATAACCAGCTTTGGAAAAACAACCTACACTGAAGTAACTTAGACTGGTGAGAGTGTAAACCTCAATATTAGAGTTTGATACTCAAGGAATACCTCCTCTCCAACTAGGTTAATCCCAGGCCCTCACTTGAAACCTCCCATCACCTGCACTTAGGAAGTACAAGAACTTGCTCTGAGTAGGGCAGTCAACCCGCCACCACCTGTGGCCTTTCGGCAAGAGAAGCAATATGAAATTTGCTACTTCAAATGCACTAACTGGTGACAGCATAGAGACAATTACGTGCGGAAGCACCAAGTTCAGGCACTCCAATCATAGGGGGCAACAATTCAATGAGAAGAGGAGGGTAAGAAAACTGAAAAGATCCTGAGTATCACAGAAGATTTGTCTAAGAGAGGACAACAAAGGGTCTGCAAAAGATGGAAACTCAAATCCAGACCAGCTTCCCTCATAGAGAAGGCTATTCTCAATCTTCCCTAAAACCTGACTCTGGAAGGATAAGGCATACCAAGGGAAGATATCCACCCAAACAGCCTGGAGGCAGAAATCGCAGCAGGAGGTGCACAAGCAACAGAAAGTCACCTAGTGGCCCAAGATTACCTACTCCATCACAGCTCCTAAAACCAGTTACAAGTACAGAGATATAAGTAAGTGCAACACACAAAAAATAAAAGCAATACAACCCGATCCAACACTGATGTACAATAACATGGAGACCTCTGAAATAACCAGTACGCCGGTGAAACCTATACACTGTCACACTCAAAATGAAGGCGCTGATGTTCTTACACCTCCCCAATGGACACAGAGCAAGCCAAAAAACTCCTGTTTGTCTCACAATACCAATTTAATGGCCCAAACAATGCATTCAATTGTGGCAATTTGATAAAATTATTCGAAAATGATAAACATTTAAAAAACTTCAAACCATCAGACCTTCTACCTGTAGAATTTGTAAAGCCTACAGGATCCCAATCATCTGAACTTCCCTAATATTTACAACACCAGGACAAGCCTTAAAAGTGTTCTGTGAAAAAGCAAAATTCTGTTTTGAGGAATCTTGCCCCAACAGGTAAATCGTTACCGAACTCTCCTAGCCACCACTAATCCTGAGACATCTGATTCAATGCACTCAGGGAGATCTCTGCAGCCACCATCGCCAGTAACACGGCAATCCAGTTGGGGCATCAAAACAATTCATAGAACAGTTACCTGCAATCAAGAACAAAGCGGTCAATTCACACTCCTTTCTCAATTCTAACAAATCCCACCTGCAAAGGAATCCCAAGTCAAAGAAAACAAATAACGATTGTTCTGAGTAAAGGCAACACAACCATGGAAGGATTCCATACTGCAAATGTTTCAGGAAAAGCAGACTGGCCATGGCTTACTTTGGCCTTGGTAGGAAGCAAGAAAACATGAATCGGGGATGTAGCACAGCCATCTTGGGTCACTGCTCAGGCAAACTACCACACAGACACAAATGAAGTGAACGCAGCCACAATTTGCATGAGCTCATGGGACATATCAGGCATTCATAATGAGGTTATCTACCCAGAAGTCATTTAGTATTTGAGGAAATTCCAAATCATTTTCCTACAGAAGACATTAGCAGATCATTCGATGCCCCTGCAGGGGTACATGAAATACAGCAAGACCACACTAAGATGAAGCCCTAGGGACAAGACAAAAGAAGGCCTTGCAATATACATCCCAATACATTTGAAAACAAAGGCAGAACAGCTTAATTACTCAGAGAAATGGATTCAGGCTGTCAACATTGAAGACTGTGCCCAAAGGTTAAAACATTAACTCATGCTACTCAATGTATACATTAATGCTGCATTCACAGAAAAGGCAGCAGCAACAATGAAATTCGAACCAATACTCACTATCATAAAATCAGAACAGGATGCAAAATACATTATGAATGCACTGGATTTCAACTGAAACCTCTTTAATCAACAACAGTACAATTAAAACCTCATCGCCAAGAATGAAAGATATCTAAGGCACTCAAATTGCCTCCTTTTGAACTGCCTCAGGCCTGCGAGTCCTGAATGGATGATTCACACGGGACAAGCCCCTGCCAGGACTCACATCTCATCAGAAACCGCCACCATAATAGAATATTCAGCTGTCCTCCTGACCCTTTTTAAACATATAGGCAATTTTAGAATAGAAGAGTGTGAAAACAGTGATCACAACCCACAGACAATAGATATGAATCTCAAGCCACACTTGCACACAACAGCCAACATCTTAATTTCAGACTAAAACCCAGTAGATTTTAAGAGGTTAAGATGGCAAGCATGGCTGCAGGATGAAATCCAACAAACTGCACAAACCTTCTAAATGAGGACCACTGATACAATATCGAGGTAAACAATGTTGTTTCACAAAAATATTGTGGAAAAAAATATTGTTTACCAAAATATTATGTCCCTTTACTTTACTAGTAAGTGCAAAAATATTGAAACAAAAATATAGACTCACACTAATATCATCCAAAATCTTACCAAAATATTGTGTGTGTATATATATATATATATATATATATATATATATATATATATATATATATATATATACAGTAAATCTACATTTTTAAATATATACCTTTAATATAATGTAAAATTATATAACATTATGGGCATCATTACGAGACTGTCTGCCAGCTGTGGGGGGCAGGATCGCCGCTGCTGTGGTGGTTCGACCGCCACAGACCACCAGGGTTCCCCCAGCACCGGCAGGATCGTGATCTGGCAGTGGTGGAGTTCATAATCTGCCAGGGCAGCGCTGCAGGCAGAGCTGCCCTGCAGATTATGACCTCGTTCTCTGCCAGTCGTTTCACCAGACAACAGGTGAAGGGGGCCACAGGGGAGTCCCTGCACTGCCCATGCTCTTGACATGGGCAGTGCAGGGGTCCCCCTGCCCAGCACCAACACCATTGCAGACAGAGAACATTGCGAGGGTGTTGGTGCACCCTGTGGGCTACAGCATTGCTGCAAGCTTGATTACAAGCCAGAGACAATGCTGTAGCCTGTGTCCCACTAGGCTGGCAGGTGGAAACAGAGGTTTCCTTCTACCGGCCTAACAGGAAACTCCTAATAGGTCCGGCGAGGTGGTCACCAGGGTTCCCCCAGCATGGCCGGGATCTGTGATCCCGACAGCCTGGCGGAGATCATAATCCGCCAGAGCAATGCTGCGACCAGCACTGCCCAGCGGATTACAACCTCGTTCTCTGCCATCCTTTTCATGGCGGTTTCATTGCCATGAAAAGGCTGGGGGAGAACAGAAGCAGGGGGCAACAGGGGAGCCCCTGCACTGCCCGTGCACTTGGCATGGGCAGTACAGGGGTCCCCCTGCCCAGCACTGTCACAATGTTCACTGTCTGCTGTGCAGACAGTGAACATTGCGAGGGTGCTGGTGCACCCTGCGGGCTGCAGCATTGATGCCAGTTCGATTATAAGCAGGAGACAACGCTGTAGCCTGTTTCCCACTAGGCCGGCCTAGCGGGAAACTCCTAATAGGTCTGGCGGGGTGGTTGCCACTACGGCAGAAGCCACTCTGTCAGGTGTTTGGCGGACAGGCTTTCCTGTCCACCAAACTCATAATGAGGCCCTACATGTTATAATACAACAATATAGAATAAATACATTTCACTAATATTTAATATGATATATAAATGTTATGCAACACAATTATTAAAAATATATATTTTACAATATATCAACTTCTAAGTTATTTTTTTTACATTTATGACAATACAAATCATATATATATATATATATATATATATATATATATATATATATATATATATATATATATATATATATATATATATAAGAAAAAAACAAAGATTAAAGTAATATGTTAGTGACAAAATTAATGTTTTGAACTAAAAAAAACACAAAAATTCACCACTGTGCTGATCACTAATTATCTTTCTGCCAGCCTATTCTTGGCGGGTTCCTCACCATGAAAAGGTTGACAAAAAGACAGTGCTGGTGGCCACAGTGGGAACCCTGCACTGTCCACAACCATGTTGTGGGCACTGCAGGCCCCCCCTGCCCTGCACCCTAGGGGTGTACACTGTCTCGTAGGGCAGACAGTGTGTATTCCGAGGGTGCTGGGAGCACCCTCTGTGCGATGGCATTGGCCATTGGCGAGGCTCCAAGGCCAATGCTGCCACACGGTTTCCACTGGGCTGACCAGTGGAAACCTCAGATTTCTGAGTTTTTCGCTGGTCAGCCCATTGGAAACCTTGTAATGGGCAATAGGGGAAGACCACCAGCTTCACGGTGATCTACTCTACTTGGGGCTGGAAGGCCGATGGTCAGTCCGTCAACCTCGTTATTAGGTATTTTGGACCTCAATACAAGGCTGGCGGCTTTAAGACCGCCAGCCTCGCAGTGGGAGTCAGGACCGCCGCTGCCATGGCAGTCCAACCTCCACATTAAGACCTTAGCAGTTAGACCGCCAGGGTACCTCCATCACTGCCGGGATGGCGGTGGCGGTGGCGTAGTTCGCAATCAGCCAGGGCGGCGCTGCATGCACCACCGCCCTGCAGATTACGACCTCATTCTCCACCAGCCTTTTCATGGCAGTTTTACCGCCATGAAAAGGCTGGCAGAGAACAGATGAAAGGGGCCACAGGGGGCGTCCCTGCACTGCCTATGCACTTGGCATGGACAGTGCAGGGTTCACCCTGCCCAGCACCATCGCAGTGTTCGCTGTCTGCAGTGCAAACAGTGAACATTGCGAAGGTGCTGGTGGACCCTGCAGCAGCAGCTTTGCCACCTGCTCGATTAAGAGCAAGAGACAATGCTGCCACCTTTTTTCCGGTACGCTTACAGGTGGAAACCGAGGTTTCTACCCGGCAGCCTGGCAGGAATCATCTAATAGGTCTGGCGAAGTGATGTAATATGTGAGATTGTGTGAGGCCGTAAGCAGTGAATGGTGTGGGGAGAAAGTTCTGCTAATACATATATGTATATATTCACTGAAAAAACAAAGTTAATAGGGACGTTATATTTTGGAAATAGAATTAAAAAAACATAGACATTCACTTAAAAAAAAACAAAGATTACAGAGATGTTATAGTTAGGCTCACATTTTAAACGTACAGAAACATAAAAAGTCACCTGATTAAGTAACTATAACTCATGTCCTAAGTTAACTATAACTGAAGTCTCTGCCATGCTCAGTTTTTTCATTAAAACTTTTACTGCAAATATTACATTAAATTATCAATCATGTTATCAAGGATGTTATTAGTGCTGTAATTTGTGGGGTAATTATCAGTGCATGGAGAGGTTACAAGTTATATGAACCTGCTCCCGCACACAATTATATGTTTGCCCCAGGGAGGTGGCAGTCTTCTGGGCTGGGGGGGGTCCGTGCCCCCCTCATCTATTTAGTTTGAAGCCCTGAGGAGTTGGCAGTCCCTGGTGTTGCAGGTGGGGGGCACAAAGCCCTCCCACATTCAGTTTGTTTAAAGCCACAGGGAGGTGGCCTCCACACTATTTTTTTCAATGGCCTGAGGAGGTGATGGTCAGCAGGGCAGCTGGGGGCCACGCGGGCCGCCCACACTCATTTTTTCAATGGCCCTGGGGACATGGCGGTTCCTGTGACTGCAGGAGTGTGGGTACCTCCCCAAGCACATAATGAGTTTAGCCACGTGGAGATGTAGGTCCCCAGGGCTGCAGGGGGGCTGGCTGCCCCCACATTTGATAAAGGATTAGCCCCGGGTAAGTGGAGGTTCCTGATGCTGCGGTGGAGCCTGTTGCCCCCCCGCCCCCCATATTCAAAGTTTCAATGCCTCAGGGACCTGGGCTACCCGGGGGCTGCATTTAAACAAGTACAGTGATTTAAAAAATATATTTTGGCAGATCTGCGAATCTGCTGTGTCTCCTGCTGAAAATGTTTTTAAAAAATGCTTTTTTGCTCTGCGGGTGGTCCCTCTGTGAACCCTGCACCAGAACTAAGGGGTCAAGGTGTCACTACTGTGGCACCTTGTCTTAATTCTAATCTTTTATTCTGTGACAAGGATGAAGCCGAATCCCAACATGGCTGCCAACACTTCCTTGTTGAAGTGTTGGCAGCCAATCACATCTCAGTAGGGGATCAGGAGGGTTTGCAGAGCCTTCGCGTTGCTATGGATACAAATTTGTTTTTTCTTTAATTTCTCAAAAGCTACCAAACGGATTTACACCAAATCACAAAAAAGTCACTTTCTGGACCAAGAGCTACCTTTCCGCCAAATTTGATGTAATTCCATCCAGTGATGCAGGAGCTATTCCTGTTCAATGTCCCTACGGAATAATGCGTGGGGAAAAAGCATTTTGGAACCCTCCTTTTTCTCGGCCCCGCTTGACGGATCACCCCGAAACTTTCCAGACAGGCACTGAAGTGAGTGTTATATTCTTTTCAAAACTTTTGTGAAGGTTCATCAAACTGCACCAAAGTTACTAGCAAAAAAGAAAACACTTTTTCTATAGAAACTAGGTCCGAACTATAACTACCTAGTGGCAACCAAACATAAACCTATTAACAGTTCAATTACAAAACATTAAATAAATTACCAAATATAGGAAATATACCAAAAAAAGACATTTACAAAAGTATTATAAATATGTAAACAAATTAACTAAATTAACACATAATATAAAGATATAAAGTTAACAAATAAACAAATAACAATAAAACATATATTAAACAAATACCAGGAAAAGTATTGGACTCTATGAATATTTGGTAAACTGGTTCCACTCCAATTTATGCAATAGTAGTGAAAGTGTAGGACTTTGGATGGGTAACATTTATTATTCCCTCTTTGGAGGGGTTAGATTTATTATTTGAACTCCAAACAGCACAACGGGAGGGAAACTGTTTGACTTCGGAGGGGTTCAATTTACTATTGCTACTTCAGTCTAAGTAGTAAACAGGGAACGTGTTGGACTTTGTTGGGTTAAGGTTTACTATTCCTACTTAAGTCTGTGCAGCAGTAGGTAAATCCTTGGACTTTGTATTGGTTAAATGTACTAAGTCCCACTCCAGTCTAAGCAACAGTAGGGAAAGCAATAGATTTTGGAGGGGTTTGATTTCGTATTTCCACTCCAGTCAGCACATCAGTAGGGAAAGTATTGGACTTTGGAAGAGTTTAATTTACTATTCCCACTCCAAACAACAGAATAGTAGGAAAAGTGTTGGACTTCAGAGGGGTAAGACACACTATTCACACTTCAGTCTGTACAACAGTAGGGAAAAGCTTTGAGATTTGGTGGGCGAAGATTTACTATTCCCACTTCAATCAGAAAAACAGTAGGGAAAGGATCGGGCTTCAGAGGGGTTAGATTTACTATTCCCACTCTAAAGCACACAATAGTAGGGAAAGTGTTGGACTTCGGAGGGGTAAGATTTACTTTCCCATTCCAGACTGTGTATCAGTAGGAAAACGATGAACTTCAGGAGGGTAAGATTTATCATTCCCACTCCAGTCTGTGTAACAGTGAGGAAAGTACTTCACTACAAACTCATTACACATTTTATTAGCCCTATTAATTTAGGAAAATATGAAACCCTTATTATAAACCTTATTTGAATAACACAGTTATATATTTAAAAATGTTAAAACGATTTACATAATTAATAAGCAATTAAATGATTAGTTATTAAGTAAAAATAGTTAATTATTATTTAATTAACTTCTCATCCTATATCCCTACAAACCTAGCAAACCCCCTAAAATGTAGCTACAATAAATAAGTATATCACAATTTACGTAATCGATAATCAATTAAATAATAAATTAACAGTTGATAGTTAATTGTTAATTATTACTTAACTTGTGTAGGAAGCTGGTTCTTTATATAGTGGACCAAAATGAAGTACACTGTGTAAAGAGTCCAAGCAAACCTGAGAGGAATTACACAGGCACAAATGATACCCCAGATGCTCTATTTTGTGGTAGTGTGGGCAAGCAGTTAGGCTTGTCAGAGAGTAGTGCGTAGTGCTAAACATTTATTGAACACACAAAGGCAGTAAGCAAGACACACAGTCAATGAAGAAATCCAATACCAATCTGTAAAAATTACACATATTATTATATAAAGTTTGATACCAAGATCATCAGAATCGGGTGAGTACTTTTTGAATTATGAATTTTTACAGTCTTTAAAAGTTGATAGTGCAAATATTTTAGTGGTAATGTTATCCCTTGCGGGGAAAACATATACTGTATATTGCTGCTCAGCAGCAACTTGCAGGACCCATCTTCTGGAGTTAAGGTAAGTATGGGGCAAGGTCCAAGGCAGCACCAACAGGTCTCATCGGGAGGCATTGAGGCATCCAGGTGCAGAGGTCCTTTTGAGCCAAGAGTGCCCTAATGTTATCCTATGGGAAAGAAACAGACACTGCATATAAGTACTTAGCAATGGCTTACAGGACTGTTCTTCTTGGCTTGAGATAAGTATGGGCCAGCTCCAAGGTCACACCAACGGTCCACCTCGGGAGGGCTCTGGGGGTCCGAGTGCAGTGGTATATTACTGCATCAGGCGTTCCTATTCACTTCAATGGAGATCAGTCCGTCAGAAAGATGCTGCAAGCATGGTCTGGGTGGCCAGTCCGGGTGAACCCACAAAGGGGCTGAACCCTTGAGATCCTTAGCCATGTAGGGACACCATGCGCCCACTTCTCCTCAGGCTTTCGGGTTTGGGTGCAGTGGTGTCTTTTGCCATCAGGTTCCAGTGCAGTGGATAATCGCCATTGGAGGGGGCCTGCAAAAAGAGACTGCAGGCAGCAGTGGGAAGTCCACTGTTGGAAAACTCAAGATGGGCTTTGGCTCTGGAGGATCTGGGGAACACACTGGTATCATTGGCCCACTTCAGCTCAGGCTAGGGGGCACGGGTGCAGTGGTGCTGTCCGGTGTCAGGTTTTGGCTGTCTGGAGTCCTCGTGAGTATTCTTTGGTGCCCACAGGGTGCAGAGAACCAGCTCTGCTGCTCTGCTACTCCACTACTCTGCTACTCCACTGGAGATCCTGGTTACTTTTTGAAGTGCTGGCAGTCCTCCCAGGCTTTTGTAGGCAGAGCAGCTGCAGTCATCTTTGACGCAATTGTCAAGGACAGCAGACAGGCTAGCAGGGTTGGGGCTGAGTCCGTTGCTGCTCCTCAGATCTTGCTTTTCATGGCTCTTTGAGTCCTTCTTCTTTCATAGTCCAGAAAATCTAAGGTCCTGGTATCAAGGGGTCTCCTAAATTCTGAATTTAGGGGTGTTAAGGGGACTAAAGGATAGTAGCCAATGAGCTACTTAACCTGGGGTCACTATGCTCCCTAGATGACCACTTTCTTTGGGGAGTGGGCAAAACTCTTTCCCAGAATTCCTAATTCCACCACACAGAAGATGGTGGAACTCCTAAGGTTGTGTTCCTTTCAGGCTAGTCATCCTAGAGGTGTGCCCAGCCTGCAACTGCAACACACTTGCTGCATAGCTAAATTTCCCACCTGTCCAGGGTGCTAAATGGGCTCTGGGGTAGGGAGGTCGCATATCCCTTCTGACGGAAGCCATATCTGCATACCAAGGGTGGTAGGCTTCGAAGCGCCCCTGCCTTGAATTGAAGATTTGCAGGGATTGGGAGGGGTGTATTAACACTCCTGCCAAAGTAGGCTTTGTTCTTGATGGCCTGAGAGCAAATGCTCTCACCCTTGGGGGGTGGAGGGGGAAAAACCTGTCTGTTAGTGGCAGACTGGTGGAAACTAGTTAGTCAGCCCACCAGCAGTTGGTAGGTTTTCAGGGGGCACCTCTAAGGTGCCCTCTGGGTGCATGTATTAATAAATCTATTACTGGAATCAGTGAGGGTTTATTTTTACGAGATGTTTGATACCAAACATCCCTATTTTCAGTGAAGCCATCATGTAGCTGGGAAACTTGTATTGACCAGTGTCCAGCACATGTAGTTAAAATGGCTTCCCTATTCACTTACTATGGGCCGAATTATGAGTTCAGTCGTCGAACCGCCAGAACTTCAACATGGCAGTGGGGAGGTGGTTGCTAAGCCAGTAACCTCCCCACCACCATATTACAATGTTTCTGTCGGGCTGGCTGGCGGAAACAGTGCAACAGCATTGGCTTCAGCTCTCAGAGAGAGCCAAGACCAATGAGCCACACACAGCACACTCAGAATGTGCACTATCTGCCTTGGCAGACAGTGCTCATTCTGAGTGTGCTGACAGGAGGACCCCTGCACTGCCCAGGACATGGTTGTGGGCAGTGCAGGGGCCCCCGTGGTCTCAACTCTGCCATTTGACGAGCCTTTTCATGGCGATGGATTGGCAGAAAGGAAAGTTATGCACCGCTGTGGCTGACCATGACTTTCACCCAAAGCCAACCCTGGTTCTCTGATTCTCGTGGTGGCGGCGGTGTGCATGCGGTCCAACCACCAGCATCATAATGTGGAGGTCTGGCCGCCAAGGTTGCAGTGCCTGACCACCACCACAGGTACAGCGGTCCATGGACTGACTTGTTCCTAATGAGGCCCTATGCCTAAGACTCGACGAAGATATAGTAGGGGTATTATTGCTTATACAAATATGCCCTCACCTGTAATATAATGAACTCTGCCTTATGGCCATAAGGCCTGCTGTAGGGGTGACCTACAAGTATTGTAGGCAGTGTTAGGGGACTAGGCACACAAGTGTGTGCCATGTCGTGTTTTCACTTTTTGGAACACCTTGTCATGCAGCCTTCAGTGGCCGTCTATATGAGTTTGGTGCTGGGTCCCTTACAGCAGCACATGGGTGATCCTCATTAGTACCCCTGTCCATGTACCAGAGGCACCATTTACTAGGAACTCACAGAGATGCTAAAAGCCCTGGCCACTTGGGGATCAAGTCACCAGGTATCTTGTTTTGGGGAAGGAACACTGGCACTGGGGACATGGTTAGCAGGAACCCAGTGCACTTCAGCCGAAGTTGCATTGCAAAATGGGCAAAAATTGTGAGGCTTCTACAACCGGAACCCATTTTTCTTTAACTTCCCATCCAATCCCCCTACAAACCTAGCAACCTGCATCTAAAAAATGACTAAAATAAATAAGTATAGCATAAGTTACAAAATTGATAATCAATTAAGTACTCTATTAGCGATTAATAATTGATATTATTTGAAATATAACTAAAACAATTATTACACAATATAAATCAATCAAATATTTCTTAATAAATTAATAATTGTTAAATATTACTCAACTAACCTCCTACCTTATACCGGTACACACCTTGCAACCTGCAACTAAAATGTAACTCAAATAAGTATAGCACAGTTTACATAATTGATAATCAATTAAACAACAATTATCAGTTAATCATTTATTAATCATTACTTAATTATTTTCCCACCCTATACTCTAAATACCCGAGTAGCCCACACCTAAAACAGAATAAAAATATAGTATTTATTACACAATTTACATGATTAATAATCAATTAAATAATTATTAATAAAATAATATTTGTCAACTTTTTCACCCTATACCCCTACAAATCTAGCAACCCACACCTAAAATATAACTAAAGTAAATCAGTATTGCATAGTTTACAAAATTAATATCAATCACAGAATTAATTAAAAATGAAATGCTTAATTAACTCCTGTTAGAAATGGGATCTCTGGTTGGCAGTCAGTTTGCACTCTGTCCAAGCAGGGACACTCACTCTAGTCAGGGTAAAGGAGAATCACCCTCAGTTAAGCCTCGCTCATCCCCTTGGTAGCTTGGCACAAGCAGGCAGGCTTAGCTTCAGAAGCAATGTGTAAAGTAATTGTACCAACACACACAGTAATACAGTGAAAACACTACAGAATGGACACCAGTTTAGTAAAATAGGTAATATTTATCTAAATTAAACAAGACCAGAACTACAAAAATCTAACATACACAAGTCAAGATATGAATGTTAAAAAGAATAAGAGTCTTAATCCTGAGAAAAAAGTGAGAATGCTATTGTTACACAAAGTACCTGGTTAGCGTAAAAAATAAAGCAGCATGGGCGAGCGTGCATCGAAAAAGGCACAGCAATGCGTTGATTTCTCACTCGCAAGCAAGATCGTGCGTCATTCCTTCACTGGTTGGGTTGGCGTGCGCCGTTCCTCTCTGCCACAAGAGAGCAATGCGTTGATTCGCAGATGGGCACCTCGGGTCCGGGCAGGCTTTACCTTGATTTTTCACACCCAGCGATGTTGCGTCAAAATCAGGTCGCACGGTGTCAGGAAACCGCGCTGCATGGAGCTTGTGTTGTTATCATTAGCCGCTAGCGGGTGTTGCATGTTGTTTGTCCAGCTGCAATGCATTGAACTCCCAGCTGCGATGCGTCAATCTCCCAGCCGCGATGCAGTTGGAGCGTTTATTTTAACCGCGAAGCCGGCGGTGCGTCATTTATGTGCCGCGTTGCAGATGATGCGTCAAGTTTCCCTGCACGGCAGTCTGTGTGTGGATTTCTGTCCTTTTCCACTAACTTCACCTCCAAGGGCCCAGAGAAAGTTTAAGGCACCATGTGGCAGGGCAGGACTCTCAGCAGAGAGTCCAGGTGCTGGCAGAGAGAGGTCTTTGATGTCTCTGAGACTTCAACATCAGGAGGCAAGCTCAGTTCAAGCCCTTGGAGATTCTTCACCAGTGGGAAGTCACACAAAAGTCAGTCTATGTCTTCTTCCAGGTAGAAGCTACTGAAGGCCAACCCAGCAAAGCACAGTCACAGACAAAGGGGCAGTACTCCTCCTCCAGCTCTCCAGTTCTTCTCCTTGGCAGAGGTTCCTCTTGGTTCCAGAAGTAATCCGATTTTCAGGGGTTTTGGGTGCAATACTTATACCCCTTTCTGCCTTTGAAGTTGTCCTACTTCAAAGGAAAGTATCTGTTGCTCACAAGATCCTGACTTGCCCAGGCCAGGCTCCAGACACACACCAGGGGGTTGGCGACTGCATTGTGAAAGGGCAGGCACAGCCGATTCAGGTGTAAGTGACCACTGCTCCCTCTACTCTAGTACAGATGGCTTATCAGGATATGCAGGCTACACCCCAGATCTCTTTGTCTCACTGTCTAGAGGGGATTCACAAACAGTCCAAATGTCAAACTGACCCAGACAGGCAATCCACAAACAGGCAGAGTCACATAATGATTTGAGCAAGAAAATGCCTACTTTCTAAAAGTGGCATTTTCAAACTAACAATCTAAAAATCAACTTCACTAAAAGCTGTATTATTAAATTGTGAGGTCAGAGAGCCCAAACTCCATCAGTCTATCTGCACCCAATGAGAATCTGCACTTTAATAATATTTAACGGCAGCCCTCATGTTAACCTACGAGAGGGATAGGCCTTGCAACAGTGAAAACTGAATTTAGCAGTATTTCACTGTTAGGACATGTAAAACACATCAGTACATGTCCCACCTTTAACATACACTGCACCCTGCCCATGGGGCTACCTAGGGCCTACCTTAGGGGTGCCTTACATTTAAAGAAAAAAAATCTTTATTGCCATTTTGTCTACAATCATACATCAACATACACCTATGGGCAGTGTAAAGGGACAGTACATCATTGAGGATGTTCGCGTACAGAGGAATGCGTGATCTTTGTATATTTGTAGTATCGCAGGATAAGCCAATAAGACACAACACAACATAGAACATTATTACATAGCTTCAATGTTACTATGATATAAAACAAAAGAAACCATCTGGGCAGCGTGGTATATCACCTATAATATAAATGTAGTAGGATTCAGAGCGAGAAAACAAAATGAGGGAGGGGGGTTCTACTCGCTGAGAGGGAGCCCTGGGGTTAGGGAGATATCCCCGAGTGATGTAGCACACATGTCATGAAGTTGTGTGTAGCTATCTTAATGGTCACTGTAAAAGCCTCAAAAAAGAACATAAATAATCATCAAAATATGAGCGGTGTCAACCGTGTCATAATGTCAGGCGTCCACCGGTGGGTGTAACTTATTATGCAGGCGGATAGTGTAAAGATCCCATGTCGCATTGGCGGTGTCACCACCACGTTGCCAATAGTCAGTAACCATGACTTTAGCTTCTGTTAAAACCCATTTGAGAGTAACTGGCAGCCTGTGATCTATTTTAGGGGGGTGAGGTGCCTTCCAGTGCATGGAGATTAGGCGCTTATAGAGCACTGCCGCAAGACCAGTGAATTTCAAGTAGTATTTATTATGTTTTGTTTGTAGCAATATTCCGAGAAGACAAGTAAGTGGGGTTGGTGGGCTATGGACCTCTAAGATCTCGGATATCGATGACATATTGCTAATTTGGCAAGGCCAGAAGGATCTTCTCAACCAATTCTTACAGACACTAACACCCAATAGATGTGGCATTGAGGTCACATATCAAATCTCCAACTCCTCAGTGGAATACCTTGATCTCTTGATTTTCATCCAAGACAATAAACTACAGACCAGGTTTTTTCGGGAAAAACAGCGGCTAACTCAAATCTGCATGCAACCAGTTGCCATCCTCCCAGCACCATCCGTAATATTCCCCAAGGTGAATACAGGAGAGCTAGACTGAACTGTACCAACACACCTGATTATGAAATCACTTCTACCCAAATGACTGAGAGACTGACAGCCAGGGGATACAACCGCAATTCACGTAAGATCACGAAGGATAAACTGAGAGATATGGATCGTAACAAGATGCTAAATAAACCTCAACACACCAGTAAGAACTCCATCATTCGGTTCATCACAGAGTTTCACAATGGCCATCACCTCATTCGAAAACGTTTGAGAAAACATTGGTACCTACTACAGAACAATCCTTCCATTAATTAACATATAACCAATTACCCCCAAATAGGTTTCAGACGGGCTCCCAACCTAAGAGACAAACTATGCTCATCTTTCTTCCACGTGAAGTCACCCCCAAAACCAAAAGGTTTCTATACCTGCAGCAAATGTTCCATTTGTAAGCTGGGCCTTTCCACATCTAGCATAGTCATTATAAATAATCACAGCCACCACATTAATGATTTCATAAATTGTGAAAGTTCTAATGTTATCTACGCAATCTGGTGCTCCTGTAATCAAGCCTATATAGGCAGCACTACCCGTTCACTCAAAACTAGGATCCAAGAACATTACTGCAACATACAGAAACTGGATATGAAGGCACCATTAGTAGAACATTTTTCTGAATTCCACCCTCATCAACGTACCTTTACTTTCAGTGGTCTTCAACTAATTACAGCATCCCCAAGAGGTGGGAACTTACTTCTACGACTGCGCCAGGAGGAAAGTCGTCTGATAATTCGATATGACACAGTGAATAATGGACTTAATAAAGATCATGAGTGGCATTTTTGGCTTATGTAAAAAAATTTGGTTATGTATTGTTACCTTCTGGTGATTTTTCTTGCCAGACAGGACACCTTTCCCATTTTCTTATTCAAATTACACATTTCTGTTGCCGTTGTTTTTCTTCATGTTTTAACCAATTAGTAATTTGGTATCAATATCTCTGATGTATTTCGCTTATTGTATCACATTTCTTTCTTTAATAGCTTCTATTTTACCGGTGTTCCTCCCTCTTGACAAGAGGGTCACAACAAGACTGTTTGTTTTTGAGTAGTCCGGGGTTTTAGTGTGTATATTAGTCTTTCAATACCAGGTTAATTTCAAACCTGGCTTCAACTCAAGAGATAGTATAACTATTATTATTATTTTTTACTATGAAATATCTTTTACTCATATCTCATTTTAACATTTTCAATGCTCACTACCCCTTCTTCTTTTTTTCCTTTTTCTCCCTGTTTTTTCTATTTTCCTGTCCTTTTCCCCGTCAGCACCTCCGACGAAGGTAAAACACAAGAAACAAGATGGCACCGCCCATTACCCAAGTCCAAGATGGCGCCGCCCATCTTTGTTTTCAATAGTTCTTTCTCTTTGTCCACACCTCATTGATAACATCGAGGTAGGACACTCAGCATATCGTAACGCTTTATAAACGCAGAGCGAGTTCGGCGCGTCCGCCTCCTTTTTATAAAATGATGGCGACGGACGGGATTGTTTTACTATCAAATTGCACCGACTTCACACAGGTGAGATTGGGGCTTTGATCCAGTACCCCCTTTGTTTAATCACATGCAGCCATTATTAGCCTCATGTTTCGGGTTGGTCTCGACATCTCAATTCTTAATATTTTGGTGTTACATACCGACCTCTTGTAGTATCCCGCATTGCTATTAGCTCTCCAAATAGGAGCAAAGCTTTACTTGTTACTACATTATTCCTTTAAGGACATTAACAGTGCTCTCCCAACATATTTTGTTTCAATCATGAAGGGCTCACCAGTAATGTTTTCCTTCGAGTGATTTTGGGTCACGTTTGTGTTTTGTTAAGATTTTCGTACTTCCTATAGAAATGAACTTTCTTATCTTAATAAGGCAGCTAATATGAGGTATCACTTCTTTGTCTGCTTTCCAATAATGATATTTTTCTTTCACCATTAATGATATTGTCAAACTTTACCTTAAATGTTACATGTCGACTTTATTTATTTATTTTTTACAGATAATAGACTGTTTTGCAAGTTGCATTTTGTTTACATGGTATGTTTGAAGTTACATGTTGTGTTTTAAATCCTTTTCATTAAGGTCACTTTTCTCTAGTGCAACACCAATTGGCATATTTATCTCCTTCCTCTCTCCCCCTCTTCGCACTGGGTAATAGGTACTTCTAACTTTGTTTCTCAAGTGAATTGCTTGATGTTTTCTCTGGTCACATTCCCTTTAATAACCAGCAGGTGATTTATATCTCTCTTAGCCTGCAAGGATACAAGCATAAGCACTTGTAATTACTATTCTTTAATTAGTTTACTCTCTAACTCTCTTGCATTTCTTACCCTTTTGCACCACTATGCACTTGGTTAAAGTGTTCTTGAGAATTAAATCTTGCTGCACGATTTCGGGCTTCCACATTGTGGTGTTGCTTTCCTTTATTATCTTCTCTCATTCAATACAATCAGACTTTTTTCTAGTTGAATGTCGTTTTTCCTTTTTTACAGCCTTGAGAAAGCCCTGGCGTACGCGCCTTGGGGCGAAACACGTGTTGGCTGACCCTCCGTTTCTTCTGAAGAACCTATCCTGCTTTATCTCAACTGGATGCTATTTGTCTTCTAAAATAAAGAAATCAAAATTCCCATTGGAGCAACAAAGGCTCTTTTTCATTATTTTTACACAAATCTAATTGAACCCATTGCATATTGACTTTAAAAAGACTTTTTAAGTGGGATCTTACCTTCTTTTCATCCATGGAGATTAGGCGCTTAGGGAGCACTGTCGCAAGATCAGTGAATTTCAAGTAGTATTTATTGCGTTTTGTTTGTAGCAATATTCCGAGAAGACAAGTAAGTGGGGTCGGTGGGCTATGGACCTCTACGATCTCGGATATCTGTGTCATGACCTCAGTCCAAGCCTGCAACAATGGTGGACATTCCCATACCATGTGTATACAAGTGGCAAGTTCAAGGTTACATCTAGAGCATCTAGGACACATTCCTGGGAACATTGTTTTGAGCCGGCAGGGTGTAAGGTAAGCCTGGTGTACATAATTAAATTGTGCATATTTCAAACGTGTATTCCAAGAAACCTGCTTAACCTGCACGAGGGCGATAGCCCATTGTGTGGTGGTGAGCTCTATATTTAGGGAGTCCTCCCAGCATACCCTGCTCTGAGATGGGCGGATTACCTTTCCCAGGAAAAAGTGCCTTATATAGGGCCGATATATAGCTCTATGGTCTAAGTGATGCACTGTAGCCCTGCATGTACTTGAGGTTCCGATGTTCCTGGGGGCCATATGTTAACCATTTTCACCCTGATGGCTGAGTAAGCAAGAAAGAGGCCTGCCCCACGTCATGTTGCTCCTGGAGGTCTAGGAAGGAGAGTAAGGCACCGTCATGATACAGATCGCCTAAGTGTGTCAGTCCAGCCTTCCTCCATTGGACGGAGTTATGTATGCCCAACAGGCTACTTATGACTGGTAGGTCCCATAAAGGTAATTCCGGTACATAAGGAAGTGGTGCCCGTCGGACGTTTAGGTAGAGTGTCCAGAGGAGCTTGGCTGTGCGCAGCAGCAGCCCAGGATTGTAGTCCTGCCCATCCTGGAAAAACAACCATGTCTGGAGATTGTCATCTCACAGACTAGCTCTTATCAAGCGCACCTCTCCCGCTCCGGTGTCCGCTAGCCAGCGCATAGGCCATTGTAGCTGCGCTGCAACAAAGTATAGTTCAAATCAGGAACTCCAAGGCCACCCTCTGTGCAAGGATGTTGGACAATCATCAGTGAGGCTCTCTTATGTGCCGATCACGTACCAGGGACGTTTCCAAACTCCATAGGGAGTGGAAGCAGGAGCTGGGTGGGATCTCTGGAAGAGCAGCAAAAAGATACAACAAATGTGGGAGCACCAGTGTCTTAATTATCGAAGCCCTGCCCATGGGAGACAAAGGTAGGCACATCCAAAAGTGCATTGATTTTCGTATAGATGATAATGCCCGCTCATGATTATCCCCCACCAAGTCCCTGTATGAGTGAAAAATATTGACTCCTAAATAACGCAAGGTATCAAAGGCCCAGGGGAGACGTCCTCCTTGTAAATGGTCACTGTGATCTACTGCCACATTCCGCAATGGGAATATGCAGGATTTGCCCCAATTTACCTTAAGGCCTGCAACCTCCCCAAAGTGCATACGTAAGTCATATAAATGTGGTAGTGTGGCGGCATGATCCCTTAAGTTTATAAGAACGTCGTCGGCATATAATGAGATGATGTGCCCTATGGGTCCCAACGCAATGCCCCATTCCGGGCCTCAGGAACGTAGTGCTATAGCCAGTGGTTCAATCGCCATGGCAAAAAGGACCAGTGATAGGGAGCAACCTTGTTGGGTGCCCCGTCCTATGGGGAAGGAACTCGAGATGTAGTGGCCTGTGTGAAAGCGCACTTTTGGATCCTTATATAGAAGCTTAACCCATCTGAGGAAGTTGGGTCCTATTCCAAAAGCTTGAAGGGTTTGTAACAAATATTCCCAACATAGTGTATCAAACACCTTCTCAGAATCTAATGAGACCACCACAGGTAGACCGTCCTCCCCGAATAGGGCATCCACAATATGACATAACCATCTGATATTGGAGTGTGTGGCCCTCCCCGGGACAAAACCCCTCTGGTCAACGTGAATAAGTGTATTTATTATAGGGAGAAGCATGTTCATAAGAATGTTGCATAAGATCTTATAATCTAGGTTTAGCATTGACAACAGCCTATATTAGCTCACCTCTGAGGGGTCCCTACCAGGCTTCAACAGCACAACGATCAAGGCTTCCCGAAGCGATTCAGGCAGTATACCACCCTAATGCGCCTCACTGTAGACCTCAAGGAGACGAGGGACTAAAGAGGATCCAAAGGTCGCATAGTATGCGACAGGAAACCCATCTGTGCCTGGTGTTTTACCCAGTGCCATTTGCTGAATTGAAGTGATTTCCTCTCGTTGGAGGGCCCCGTCCAAACTCCTGCTGTTGCGCTGTGGACAAGGTGGGAAGCAACCAGCACAGGGCCAAACAGAAAATTAGGAAGGAGTGGAAGCCTCTGGGGCAGTGTATAATTGTTAGTAGTATTTAGTAAATGTCTGCCTGATTGTTCTGGACAGTCCCCGTGTGGTCACGTATGGCTCCAGTCATGGACCTTGCCGTCTCCGTTTTCAGCAGCCATGCTAATATACACCCTGGCTTGTCACTGTCTGCGTGTTGACAGGCCACATGGAATTTGTAAACTAGATCAACTAGTCTATGAACTCCTACCAGTAGTGTTGACGCTGGGCCACCAGTTTTGGATATGCACTCAGTGTGGTGACCACCTCCATTTCCGACGAAGGCAAAAGCGGCTCTGATTCCAGTAGACTGTGTGTATGTGTGGAACTGACCCCCCAACTTGTAGAGATACAATGTACCCGCAGAACCACCTTCAAGGCTTCCCATTCCACCCCTCTAGATGTCCCCATTCCTAAGTGTTCCTGAAAGAAAGCAGAGATAGCTGTGGCTAATGTGGTGTGGTATGCTGTGTCCTGTAGAGCCTCGACTCTCAGGCACCATGAGAGGATTACTGAACATGGCATTCCCCATTGAAACTTGACCTTAAGTGGGTTATGGGCCGATAACATTCTGCCGAGGCATTCAAAACTATATAATAAAGGCTAGCTCTCGGAATTGCAGAGGAGATAATCGAAATGCGTGTGCACCTGGTGGCCTAGAGCATTGTAAGAGGATTCCCTTTCATCAGGGTGGGTGCCCTAGTCTCCAAACGTCATGTAAGTCCAGGCTCACAGTCCATTGTTAGAAATGTTTAGTCTCTGAGAGATCTGCTGTGCCTGGCATGGGGGGCAACGATCGGTCCCAATCTGAATTATGTATACCTTTGAAGTTGCCCCTCCATTATCCCGGGACTTGCAGCCTTTCTAACCTGGCAGGGGTTAGGGTGTCCAGGAAGACTGCCTGAGCAATGTTAGGGGCATATAAGGATACCAAATATATAGGATGGCCATCCAGGGTGCCCTCTACCATTATGTATCTACATTCAGGGTCTGACAATATTGTATTGGACATAAATGGAACCTCAGGCACAACCCAGATTAAGACACAGTAGGCATAGGATGAATAGCCCGTTCTATAGGTTTGGCCACCCCATCGCTTACAAACTTTGGCCAATTCATTTTTGGTGAGGTGGGTTTCCTGAATACAAGTAAAGTGGATATGACGGCTTCGGAGGTCCGCATATATTTTATGTCTACGCCTCTGTGTTGATTTACCCCTGACATCCCATGTGAGGACATTATACATTGCAGGTACATCTCAGTGCTATTGACCCCCCTCTTGGTGGCCCCTCCATTCCTCCCATGCCGGCAGCATGTGAACCAGACAGTAATATAAACCATAATAACACAAACATCATAAACAACTCCCATTCCCCAGGCCTGAGTGCTTAACTACACCATGCCACCCTTGGTAAAGAAAAACAGCAAGTATCTAGTGAACACCTTACGGCAAACAGCTCCTTACGGAACAGTTCTCCGGGGTGAAGTCAAGGAAGGAACAAAGAGTACCCAGTGTGGGCCCATGAGAACAGCAAGAGACAAATGCTGGGTCCTTGGCTTTAAAGATCATCGACTGCTACAAGACTGATTCGATTTGGGATGTTCCTGTGTGTACATCATATCAATTGAGGAACAGTCTCACAGGTTGTCTGCGAATCTTGGAGTGAACCGTGGCCCCATGAGGGTCGGAGTACCAGAGGACTGCGAGCCACTGGTGTCAGAGCCAGAGTCAGTCACCCGCTTAGTCCATAGGGCCATGTAAGGATTTGTGTTATAGAGAGAGGCCTCAGCGATTGCCCATGCTTGCTCCACAGCTGCCTGATCCTTAGTTTATTTAGCCTTGGGTGACCTTTTCTTTCAATTCTGGATGTGGGTGTCAGCCAATCTCTGGGTTCCTGAGTCTCCAATGATGAGCTCACTATATTATTGGCGTGGAGCCAGGTCCATACGTTTTCCGGTGAGTGGAAGACATGACTTACTTCGCCATCTATCACTCGAAGTTTGGCTAGGAACAGCAAGGCATATTTAAAATTCGCCTCTCGTAAGTGTTGTTTCACTTTAATGTAAGAATTTTGTTGCTGTTGCACCGCCATGGTGAAGTCCAGATATGCTGTAATCGGAGTGTTATCGTATTGCCAGGGTCCTTTGGTTCGGACCCGCTGCAGAAGCAAGTCTTGGTCCCTGTAATTAAGTAGCCGTGCTGTTATTGGTCACGGCAGAGCACCAGGCACTGGAGGGTGACCTGGTACACGGTGTACTCTCTGAATAGAAAATAATTTCAGTGTCTTGCCCTCCAAACTGTCTTTATGATCCAGGTTTCGAGGAAAAGTTCTACGCTGGGGCCCTCAGCGCCTTCCGGGAAACAAAATAGGCAAATATTTTTGCGCCAGGAGCATCCTTCTGTATCCTCGGCTCTCCACTGCAGTGTAAATATGTTGACTTCCATTCGCTGCAGCCGGGTGTGGACATCTTGCACCATTGGCCGCATCATTATGAGAGTGGATTCCGCCTCCTCCACATGTTCCACTAATTTACGATGATCTGCGTGAAGTAGATTCACTTCTGTTGAAATTGCGTTGATCCGAGAAACAAGAGAAGTTTTGGTATCTAGGATAGCTTGAAGTATTTTATCAAACTGCATGGAGTGTGATTGCAGAGTAGTTTCAAGAAGGAGGAGGCTCTCTAATTTGGAGTCCATTAAGCTAGTAGAGTGCAAAGTCTCATCTGACCCTGCCACTGATGATTTGAGTAGTTTAGATTTCCCCATCATGGTAGACATCCGTCTGGAGCAAGGCAGGGTGGCAAAGCACTGTCTCTAGGTCATCCGCAGGATGGCACCATCCGTAACAAGATAATTCACAAGAGTCACTGCAGTGCAGCAATGGGGCCAAGGTGCGGCACAGTGCCCCCACAATAATGTGTCAGTCCTTAATGATAGCCAACAGTCTCCGAACCTCTCATTCAGCTTCTTGGGACACTGCGTCCAGAAGCCTAACAATGCTTCAAGCTGCCGCAGAGGTAAAGTGCACCTGCCTAGATTCCACCAAGGCACGCGATGTCTCCCTCTCTCTACCAGGGCCGCCTCATCAAACAATGTCTACACAGCGTTCGAGCGCCTGAGCTCAGGTGGGCAACTTATTTACTACTAGGCATAAGGTTGGCCAGGGGGAGAGTTATTTCAGGGGGGTACTGGCCCCCTGCACAGCCTTGTCCTCCAACGGTGGATCCGGTGGGCCTAGCAACAGTCTGATCTCGGCCTCAGCTAGGCCCTGAGTGATCAAAGCACCGTCTCGGAATCACAGGGGTCAGGGCCAAGCTTCCATTGCGTCAGGTAGGGTGCAGCAGGGGCTCACCCTCTCCGTCCGCCTTTCTCCCTCTCTGGGCCCCAGCCCTGCCCACGTCTCCCGGCTGTGTCTCACTAGCGGACGCAGTGGCCCCTTCGTCCGCGGCATTGCTGCTGCTCCTGTCACCGCCCCTCAATCAGCTGGAATCAGCCCTTTCGGCTACACCGAGGCTTTGTGCTTGGCTGCACTGCCCAGGGGGCCCACGGGGTGCGGACACCAGCCTGAATTTCAGGATAATTGCAGGGCCTGTTTGGAGCTCCGGTCTTATGCGACCAGCGCGGTCACCATCTTGGCCACACCCCTCAAGGGTGTCAGGGGTGCCTTACATGTAGAAAAAGGGAAGGTTTAGGTCTGGCAAGTGGGCACACTTGCCAAGTCGAATTGGCAGTTAAAAACTGCACCCACAGACACTGCAGTGGCAGGTCTGAGCCATGTTTACAGGGCTACTAGTGTGGATGGCCCAACCAATGTTGCAGTAGCTGTTGAATTACAAGCCCTGGGCACCTCTAGTGCACTTTACTGGGGACTTACTAGTAAATCAAATATGCCAAAAAGGGATAAGCCAATTTACGCATATAATTTAGACAGGGAACACTTACACTTTAGCACTGGTCAGCAGTGGTAAAGTGTCTAGTGCAAATAAAACAGCAAAAACAGAGTCTAGCACACAGAAACAACCTGGGAAGCAGAGGCAAAATGTTAGGGGAGACCACAACAAGGATGCCAAGTCTAACAACTCCTCATCAAATAACCCACTTAAAATGTCAAACTATATTGAAGAACTTAATAACAAATACAGAAACAATAGTAACACATAAAATTAATATATGAACAGAAAGACATTAAAAAAATTAGAAAACAATAATTTTAACAACTATATTATTGAAAACAGTATAAAAAACAACATCCTTAAAATTATATTACTTACCTAAAAAGACAGCGATATTTTTGCATCACAATATTTTTGTGTCACAATTTCTTTTTCTATATTTGTGGCTCCTGATATTTACAACTCAATATTTTGTCCAAACACTGCACATATCAACTCCAACTCACTCCGCATAATGCAACAATAAGTTGTGAATAGTACTGTGAGGCACTGCTGGAAATATACAGCAGAGAGAAGGTTTCCTCTCTCCTTGTTACTGACAGGAGGAGAACATCATCATGGATGACAAACCAGCCCATTGCGCAAAAGAAAGAGCTAAACTGAGAGTATTGTTTATTAAAACAAGATTCTCTCCACAGGGCACAACAAGATAGGGTGAGAAAGCTGTGTTGAGAATACAAGAGGGCAGTTTGGACAGCCAAGAAAAATCACTTCAGCAAGTTTTGGTCAAAGATACTTTAAATAGTGCCCAGCATATAGGAAGGTGTGGTGCTTTCAGCGACCCACTTTTGATGAAAAAACGTCAAGGGAAACAGCCCTTATAACCAAGTGCTCCAGAAGATGCCTCACGATGCCTGACCCTAAAATGAACGACACCAGGACTCCACGTGGATAAATCTCTACTCGACTACCCTAGCATCACTACAAACATCCTACCCCTAGAGGTGAGGTATCAAAGGACAAATGGAGACCGTTGATGTCCCATGATCCAGAGTTCTTAGTTTCTTACTAAACTTCAGTGCTTTCGTTTTTGTTGGGTTTATTTCAACTTTATTCTGCTGTTCCATGATCTGGAGTTCTTAGTTTCTTACTAAACTTCAGTGTTTTCGTTTTTGTTGGGTTTATTTCAACTTTATTCCGCTTTGTAAGTCAGTAAGGGTTACCTCCCATGTTTTAAACGCCCTGTTGTATGTTGTGTTGTGTGAATGCATGTGTTCCTGTATGTATGAAAGTGTGTGTGGATGTGTGTGTGAATGGATGTCTGCATGCGTGCTTGAATGTGAGAATGAGTGTGTGAATGCGTGTGTGCTTGTGTGAATGAATGTGCATGAGTGAAGGGAGTGTCTGGAGAAGAAGGGGGTAGGGGGGAACCTGGAGAGGGAGATGGGGCAGGGAAGACCCCTATCAGTGATAGGGAAGTGATTCCCTGTCACTGATAGTGCCTACCGCCATGGTTTTTGTGCCTTTAAGGTTGCCAACAAAATCATGGCGGTAGGTGGGGTCGTAATCCTGCCATGGTGGTCGGTGTGGTACAATCCAATGTCATAATATGGCGGTATGTACCACCAGCCTGTTGGCGATACTACCGCCACTATTACACCGACTGCCGTGGTCATAATGAACCCCATAGTATTTTGACACATTCCCAGGTGTACCACTAATGATAAATCTTGGAATGTGCCAAAATCCATTGGTGGACGTGTGGGAGCACCCACACTCCACCCATGAAATCCATCACTGGGGCAGTGTAACGCCAATCAGCTACTTGTGCTGCCTTCTGTTAATCCAGATTTACTAAGTCACACAGGGCCACACAAGGTGGGCGTGTGTAGCTTGGTAAAATTTCACTCTAGGTTTTCTGTTGCTCTTGCATCACACTGTGGGAGGCAGGGTAGTACAAACCCTTTGGTAACTATACCCCTTGATTATTGAGAGAGGAGTAACGCACACAGAGCATCCTGCTATGATTCTGTCTCCTTATCTGAAGTTCGATATGTAGCTCAGTTGGGGGAATATTTCACATTGAGTAGTTCCCTTAACTAGTTTGAGAACCTCCTCACTATTTGGCATTGCCAAACAATTTTGACAGAAACCTGCGAAATTGAATGCCAATCTATTTGCCTGGAAGCAGTAATAATTTGCTTGAGCAGACTCTGGTAAACAAAGGAACTGGGGAGGACGGGCTCCTGGCTATGTTGCATAAGACGTTTCAAGATGTACATGTTCCAGTCTTCTTACGACTAATGCATACATTGGTTGAAATTACTATTATTTCTGAAACTTTTGGTCGCACAAATACACCAAGTTCATTAATAAAACGATCCAAAGTGGGTGAATGTGAATGTTGATACGAAGCTTTATGCCAAACTATTGGCTGACAGCATCAATTATGTTTTTTTACTGGATCTCGTTCAGCAGAACAATATGGATGTATAGCGGGCTGGGACACCACCGTATATAATTACTTGAGAGTTACCCATATGAATGTGTACAAATCCACAAAAAAATGTAAGCCATTTTTGCAGATGATGAAAATACATTTAGAAGGATTTGTAGGAAAATGTGTGGAAGGTAGTGAAGGCTTACACATTCCCACCATTTTGATTGCAGTGAAAGGAGCCCTTTATCAGTGCCACCAACTCCTTTAATCAAACTATTCTTGGCATCACGACCTGCTTGCTTTAGCAGCTTAAGCGGGGGTATTATTGATGCTAGAAACACTGACAAGTTATTTATAAGTCTGTTCTGTCTGCACCTCTGCAAAACAAAGTGAGGCAAAATCATAACAAAAGTAAGGAAAGTGACGCCAGTCATAGTATAAAGGCCCAGAAAGAGAAATGTTAGAAAGAGAGAGAGAAACAGCGAGAGAGAACAGAAAGAGTAAAATGAAAGACATAAACAAAATAAAAAGAAACTGTGAGAAGAAAGAAGAATCCAAAGGGGTACATTATGAATGCAAGGCTTAATAGTTGATGGATGGAAAATTAACCCATCATATTTTCATGGGTGGGTGAAAGTAAGAACGCATGGAATAATGAAAGACTGGATAAATGGGGTGTGTGTTAATATAAACCTAGATGGTGAAATGATGGGTGGCAGGAAAAGAATCAATGGATGAATGGTTGGATGGATGCTGGGTAAAATTCTGGATAAATGGTTGGATGTGTGAGTAAAAGGATGGATTTACGATTGCAATGAAGAAAGGATGTAGGGGTAGAATAGTAGAGGTAGGATGGATGGAATAGGGAAAGGATGGACAAATGGATGGGCCATAGATGAAAGGCTTAAAGGACGGATAGATGAGTGGATGAAAGAAGGGATGAAGGGACCTTCTAGGGTGAATAGGTCTTATTTGCTTCACTCACCTGATGCTATGAGGAATAGGTCGAAGTCGAGGCTATCCCTTTGGTTCCCTTTTATGCTTGGCACCAGGCAGTGTTGTCTGTTGCAACCGGCTGTTTGTCCTATGAATTCAGCCTTTAATTGAAGCTACTTAAGACTCCCCTGAGATCACTCTATTGTGTCTTTTTGATACCTAAATGAAAGTTCTTGTGTGTGCAGGTTTATCTCTGTACTCACTTTCGCACTTGATACAGCCCTGCAAAAACTTAAACACGTGTAAAGAGGTTTCGCAGTAGATCTGGATGCAAGCTTTCAAAGCAGGATTTGAATGATCACAATTAACTTCGAAGGATTTACCTGAAGGAGTGAGTACAGTGGAACATCTGGCCGTAAAGCCGTTCAGAAAATGTTATGGTATATCTTGCCCTTTTCTTATATTGGCTCATTGTGGCTGAATTCATCTTTATACGCTAATTATATGGCTGTGTTTTGCTGTATTTATTTCTAGCTATTGCCTGCTTTATTTCCAAGTATTGTTTTTAAATTATTCATTTGTTTTCATTTCAAAATCCAAATAACCTCGGGGGTTACAAGCAGCCTAGTCTGAACATTGTGGCCAGTAGGTTAACACTGCCAGCTTGTAAATTATATTTTTGTGCTGCTTTGGGAGGCTGACTATGAATCTGAATATGGGGAGACATCCATCTACTTTATGCCAAGGACGGGCTTCACCAAAACCATTTATACAAGCTCATATATCCAGTCCTTTATTAAGGAAATTAAAATGAAACGACTTTAGTCTAATCATGTCTGTAAAGACAGTTCTCATTTGAGTGTCCTATTTAAGATTGTCGTCCTTTTCCCTCAATATGTGACAAATTGCCCCAGGTATGGGAGATCCAAGGCCTTGGCACATCGGATAACTGATTATAGTAAACCAAGATGTTACTTTTTAACAACTATGCAACTAATACAACCTTACAGAGGTCGATATGATCACATATCTACATTTAAAGGAATGCTTTAAATCTCATTATCCCGGTCTATTTGAGCTTCACCCAACCCTGACCCTTCTCCGTTTTTATGTGCAACCTCTACATCGGGCTATTATTCTGTGCAATTTTAGAAGGCCTAGTCAGTAGGTGAATTGAAGAACATAGCTGACAAGTTTCTAGGGACACGATGTTAGAAGCATTCATAATTGTAATACATTATCTCAAACTGGTCAGCCTTAGGTTGGAAGCTTGCCTCATCTGGATTAAATTCTACTCCTAGTTGGCTGGTCCGAGAGGGACTGTACTCTAGTTTATTATCGCAGACTACACCAAAAGAGTGACTGGGCTAATAAGATTACATAATTGAATTAGAATTTAGTTGTCTTACTCTGCCTCAATATTGTTGAAATATGAGTTGACTGTGTGAAACATAAATAAATGGTCTCATTTTTTAACTTAACGGGTGACCTGCTGCCCCAACAGGGATAGAGATCATGACCTTTCACACTCTGGCAGTGAGCCGCTGCACCATTCTAGAGTCTGCCTTGCAGGGATCTTAGACCTGTACAAGGAGCTGCCACGATGGCAGCTGCTTTCAGGCTAGTGAAGTTTGCAGAGCGCACTATGGGGCATATTTACAAGTGGCTTGCGCTGCAGGTGAATCACCTTTTTTGATTCACTGGCGGTGCAGGTTGCATGTCTTACATGGCCTTGTAGATATGGAGTAAGGCATTCTGCAGCACACATAGAAGGAAGAAAACACCTCCATTGATTGTGTTTGTGCAGGAAGGTGTTCCTCCCTGCAAAAAAACAATAATTCCGACAACGCAGAAACCCTTGCACCTTGGTGCAAGGGTGCCAGATTTGGCTCATGCCAGCCAATTGTGCATCAGCGCAGTGGTAGAGGACAGCAGTGCACCGTATCTTATAGATACAGCACATTCCTGCCATTTTCTTTTGATGCAAAGCAGTGCAGTAGGAAACCTTGAGGCACTGCCGTGTGCCACCATATTGCATCTATGCCCTTAAATCTGTAAACCGCCTGCTCTGCAAAATGTTTTGTTTTCAAGGAAGAAACTCCCAAAGCAAGAGTTTATTTCTTGAAAACAAAAACTTAATGGTCCGACACATTGGGAATTTTTTCCCTGCACATGAGGGCCATTAATCTTTTTCCCTGCCTTTGTTTTCCATGTGGGGCATGAGGGACATGGACAGGGAGAGTGAGTGACTGCCATCCTGGTCCAAAAGGGGTGGGACAAGCATCACTATGACCAAGCTCTACAGGGCCGACTGCTGGGTCAATAGTTAACAACACTGGAAACAGCATTCTTCTTACTCTGCCAAACTTTAAGTAAGACCTATGACAATATTATGTTTTAATGAAGTGACATTTTAGTGTGTTTATGGTCTGGCTGGACAGCACAGAGGTCGCCAGACAATTATTTGAGGAGAGGCACATTGGCTACTACCATATGCTGGGAGCAATGTTTATAATTTGATTGGACAGATGTTGTGTACTGCCTCAAAAATAGTGCTTATGGTTTTGGTGCTGGAAATGTGGGACTTGTGATAAAGGAGAAAGGAGTATATTAGCTACTTGCAGCTATTCTTTTCCAGCAAATCATATAACCTTATATCATCACTTTGATACCTCATTTGGAATGTTCCTCCGAAATAGGACTGTATCGATTTGAATGTAGTGTCCCACTCCCCTCTTGTGGAGTTTTTAAATTATTACTAACGGTGTGCTTTTTGTTTTTTTTTACTTCTGTGACATTCTTTTTGACTCTGATGGATACACTATAGCTACTGAAAGCCACTGTAAATCAGGGGGACTCTGCGAAATGTGTAGCCTGATCTCGCAAAAGTTAATAGCGTATATACATATTGAAGAAGGAATCGTGATGTAGATTTTATCCCAACCTTTCTTGGTTAGACATCTTAGTATCCTAGTTATCACATTTTTCCTTTATATTATCATATAGCTAAATTTACCTTTCTCACCGAACAAAAAAAAGAAACTTTAGGCAAATAAATGTCTTATTGTTCTTCTAACTAAAGCCAAACTAATTAAGGAACACATTGCAGCCAGTAAGCCTACACCAAGTGCCTAATTTATAACTTAAGAGGTGCCGGTGCTCAAAGCCCTTCTCTTAAACACGAGGCTGCTGTAATTAAATCTGCCAGCACTGAATACTGAGGCAGCATAATCCTGAAGCCATCTGGGGCCTCTTCAATCCATTTACGGCCAACCCTGCCCCTTCAGCTCACCCTGCAACTTTCTACTTCCCCCCTTTATGAAACTTTTTAGTTTTTCCTTCTTCCGCCTTTCCCATATGTGTATTTTGCTCGCAGCAAATGCTTGAGGCATAAGAATAAGCCCCGGCCCTCACAAATAAGTGCCGGTGCTCAGCACCGGAAACAACAAGCGCAAATTAAGCACTGCCTACACCACTCTGATAAAGCTTCTTCTGAAGCAGTGGTGGTGCAAAGCCCATCTCGCCTTTGGCCCCGGAGCCAATGCACCAGCTGTACAAGTGATCAGTATGCCACGAAATTGACTCTTTATGCATTGCAGCTTCCTAATAGTTCAATTCAAGTACTACTGCTTTGTTCTGCTAATGAATTGTCATTTCTCTTTCTGCGTGAATTATCAAGAGCAATTTGAAACTGAGCATCTCGTGTGCTAATGTTTTGCGAGGATTCACGTGACCCACTAAACATTATAAAAACAATAAAAACTGTCTATTATGTTTTGCAGATCTTTGGCATGATCTTCAGTATGGTCCTCTGCTGTGCCATCAGAAATTCTAGAGAGGTACTCTGAGTGTGCTGCACGGACCCTCTTGCACTTCAACGCCTCCAGCGTTTACAGGGGTGTCCTTGCTCTGTCAGGATGAATAGCACCTTTGTTTTGTATTGTTTTTGTATTGTTCCTTATGAATATGATGCTAGGCGGTGCTGGTACCTTTACCCGCAAAATAGCATCTGAGGCATTCAAATGTTTTTTTTTTTTTTGTTTTTTTTAAGATCAAAAAGCTGAAATACGCTACGCTTGTGATGGATAAAACTTATTTCGTATATATCTTTAAGTGAAAAGATGCTTGAAAATAATTTTATTTGTAAAATATTTATATATAGCCAGGCTGCCTTGTAAAGCAGTCAAATGTTGTATTGCTTTTTGTTGAGGCTGTGCTTTCTTATGCCTTCTGACAATAAGAACATGTCGTTTTGAAAGTACACTGGTCTCTTTATAAAGATATATAAATATGTGCCCAGCTTACCTATGTAGTAAATATGTTAATATTGTTCATTCAATTGATGGTTAGAGTGCAAAATATAAATTAAATGTTAATTTTCTAATAGCCTAATGTGTAGCATCACGTGTGGGATAAATGGAGAAATAGGATGGTTCACTCCGTTCTGTCATTCTAATACAGCATGAACCACAATAAGTATAGTCACATACACAGTGTCCGAGTGGTCTGTAGATTCTACTGCCTCAGTTACACCTGTATTTAGTGACATGTGCAGAGACCATCCCTGGAAAGTAACAAACTCCTAATGGAGCACCAGGCAGCTCAGGCTATTTCAATGTGATTACAGATGTTATAAATATTGTCATTCGTAATGTCATGTTGATATGTAGGTGTGAGTATTTCATTAATCTCTAATGCCTCAATGATAGTGCCTTCCAAAGTGTGTGGATTTAACTTTTGCTTTACATACATATACAATCTAATGTCTCTGCCTTACACTTGCAGTGTAGCAGTCCAGTAGATGCTAGGGAGAGAAAGAAAGTGAGGGTTCTCCCTTGCTTGATGCTGTTCAAAACAAGTACATAGAGTCCGGGTATGAAAGTCTGCTCAGAATTTGTGTACATGAGATTGGGTAGTGGGCTAAGGACAAATGTTAAGATTTGAAATGCACTGTTAGTAATCGTTGTGGGTAGACATCATTTCAAACTCTAGTGTTGGAGGGAAGCCAGGTGTGTGTCATAGACAAGAAAGGTCAGAAATTGCTGCAACACATATGCCCTTTTTAATGCTGTCACTGTATCCTTGTAAATCAAGAGTGTTTTAAAATATACTAGGGCAGATATCCTTAAGTTAACATTCAGCCTGCACAATTTACAGCTTTTGACTACATTTTCTGCATTCCATTATTGGTTTTACTTCTTGATGATCACAGTTTCTCCGGCAAGCCAAAATATGGCATGTTGTCACTGTAAAACACACCTTAATAAATGTCATATATATGCTTACCCTGGAGTATGTCAATTATTATCACTCATGCTAGAGGACTGGTTTCCTTGTTCATTGACGGAGGAACTGATGGTGCCATTTTTTAATGCAAAGTAGACCTGCTTAACAATGCCATCAGAATCGGATCAAAACCTCAAGGAAATAGCACCTTTCTGACAAGTAACATCCAACAACCCTCTCAGAGCCTCACATATGTAGGCTCAGTGTCCGCCTTGTCATTGCTTGTCCTCTATTTCTTACATCAAAAGTAGCAGCCGTACCCAGAATCCTTATGTCCCATTATAGCTCAGGCTTGCCTAGCCTCACAGTTGTGTGTTTTAACAGTAGAATCCTACCAAGTCTGACACCAGTTATGCTGGTAGATCTTGGATCATTGCAGTCTCTCCTTGAACTACAACTCTAGCAGTACCATTTCTTCTCTGACAGCAAAATCAGAAAATTCCACCATAGAATTATTCCTCCATTGTATTGCCAGACGAGGGCATGCTGTTACCTGTGGACCACCCCACTCTCTTACTAAAAAAAAAAACATAATTCCAGCCTCTTTCCTAGTTGTGCACAAGACACTTCTCCTCTTAGGCTGAAGATCATTAACACTTCACTTAAAGAAGCCATCTTCCCCTTATCTCTGAAAGCTGATTAGGTTATTCTCCATCTCAAGAAATCTAACCTCAATCCTACCAATTTTCAGAAACTTACTCCACTATCTCAATTCACATGCCAAAGCAACATCAATGAAAAATTGGTTCCTACATAATTCACATTCCATATTTCCAAAAGCAACCTCCTAATTTCAGCCCTGATTGTACTCTATATAAAATGCAGACACTGCTTAAGTACACATACTTGATAATGCACTGAAAATCATGGACGAAGAAGATGCCTTTCTCTTGGCCACTTCCAGTTAAGGCTATAGCTCATCAATCATGTCTGTGTATTTTGTATTTGATTAGGGGAATATGCAGACCTATTTAGTAATTCCTCTCTTCAAGGCCATAGTTTGTGAAAAATACTTCTTTGATTCAGGTCTAATTTATGTTAAATATGGTGCTCTATGAGGCACAATCATTTTGGATCTTTTCATCATGCAACTAGAACACGTGACTAAAATGCTATGAGAAAAAAATTCTACTTGCATCAGTGTGCTGATAGAACTCTAATACCTAACAGTCTCAAACCCATTCAATATAGCAGATCATCATGCAACTGAAACACCTGGCTACAATACTATAAGATAAAATATCTACATTGCATGACCTCAGTCATCAAATGAGCCCTACCAAAATGGAATCCTTACTCCTCTTTTCCAGTGCTTCTTCACCCCGGTCCAAAATTTAATGATATCATACATCCCCTGGGTATTTCCCTATCTCTCATCCTGCATGCCAACTCTCTCAACTTTCCAGTCACCCAAAACATATTGTCAAATAGGCAGTCAGTCTTCTACCAAATATATGTGCTCAAAAATCGTGAGCCATCCATTCTAAATTTGGACTTCCAATCAGCAGTCCAGGTGCTTGTACTTCCCAAGCTTGATGGAGACAATGTAACCCTAGCGTAACTTCTCAAATCTGCTGTTGTGCCTGTAAAAGCTGTCAATCATGTTTACATCAAAATGATTACAGGAACCAGAAATCAGACCATAACACACCAGTCTTAAGACATCATCACAGCCTCCCTCTTTAAGCTAGAATTCAATTCACTATAGCATGTAAACTACAAAAACCTTCAGCAGCCCACTATCCAATCCTAACGTAATGAATCATAAACTCCATTTGATGGATCATAAAGACACCAGAAACAAAAATTACAGAATTCTGCAAAAACCTAAAGAAAGAAATAAAACAGGAAAACATGCCTTTTTCATACCTAGCTCCCGGATTGTGGAACTTCTTTCCTAATAACACTGGTCTGATTCATGATCTCCTTGCATGATGAAAGGATCCGAAAACCTCTTCAGACAATATCTTCCTGGTTAACATTCTCTCTTGGTTTGTCACTCTCCCCCATCATGTACATTTATTCAATGTTGTTTTGTTAGTTATGTTCTCTGTAAAATGCTTCCCTGCCCTCTTGGTTATGTTCACTTTGTAACTAATACTTCAAATTAATATATACCATAATTGAAACATACATCATGAACGCAGGGAAATGAATCCTGTAGGTCTCCGAGTGATGCCATTTGGTTTGCAAAGTACTCCAGTCACTTACGAGAGACTCATGCATAAGATAATAAACTTCACCATTAACATAACAAAGCCTAACCAGATGAGGTCATAATTTATAGAAAAACACAGTAGGAGGATTTCCACCATTTGACAGCATTCTTACCACATAGAAAATTAGTGGACTTGCAGCCAACTGATAACATGCATTTTGTAACATATTGTGGTCCATTACCTGGGGTATGTGATGGAAACAGCCTTATACAACCAGACCACAGTTACGTACAAGCCATCTTAGAGAAAGCACCTGCCTCAAACTTAAGCAAATATTCACAAATTGTGGGTTTTCTCAAATACAGAGGGTTCATACATAATGCCCTTTCACAGGCATCATCGCTTAATCTGCACTTACGAAAGGAAGATGCAACTCACTATCGGTAAAATAGCAAGCTTGAATGAACCTTTCATAACCTATAAGAGGTTGTAAATCAAGAGCTGTTCTTATGGCTCCCTACTTTACCAAAACGTTCTTGTCTCATACTGATGGGTCTGATCTGGGCTAAAAAGCAGCAATATGACAGAAGCAAAAGGCCTATATTATGCCTATGCCACAAACTTCATCCATGAGATAGGGCCAGTCATTAGGTGCAAACCCTTCAATGCAGGTGGCTACTGAATCATAGAAGTTCTTTCTAGAGGGAAGGCGCTTCTGCCTCATTTGTGGATATGCCCCATTCGTCTACAAGGCATGCCATGTGGACAATAATACTAGGATACTGTGATGTTTTTTAACCCAGCAGGTTTATTACTTTTATATATCCCAAGGGAAATGGATAAATAAAGATGCCAGTGTTAATTTATTGTCCAACCTAAGGGACTGTTGCTCTTTAATTTACTTAGCAAAGGTGACAGATGTATGTCTCATGGCGCATTGAGGGCTTTAATTGCCTATCTTTATTCATCCATTATGCTACCAAAGGTATTCATCGTGTGCAATTTTATACCAAGCAGGTGAGCACGGCAACAGTGCTCACAAGGCACAAGGAGAGGGTAGAGAGACTGAATATCAGAAAAACCTACGGAGCTCTGGCCAGGTTCCTGCTGCCTCAGTTATGTAAGTCTTATATATTGTTTGTCACGGACAGAGCTCAGGGTGGACCCAATCTTGAAGGAGGAATATCACATCTGTTTTGAGTCGACATCCAGTTGAAAAGGAAAATGTTGAGTGTTTGTCCCTTTCTTGGGCCTTCTTGTGTCTATCAGACCCTACCTACTGGATACTAAGTCAAAAGCGAGGCCCTAGACAGGAGACTCAAAGGGCCCACAAAAGCTTTAAAGACAACTTCCTGGGAGAGGCAGACAGGAAAATAAGAGGAAACATACCTAAAAAAGGTACATGAAAAGAGGTTTCTTGGTTGGTCTCTTAAGTAGAATTTCCTCCTCTTGTTTAATTTCTCACTGTGTAGAAAATATTGCCAGTATTATATGAAGAGCACCTAATCACACTAAAGCCCTCAATACAAGTAGGGCAGAATTAAGTGCAGGGATACTGTGAGTCAGAATCTCCAATTCCTGCCGATATTCCAGCATCACATTCCAGCTTATCGTGAGTTTTCTTCCCAGGATGGGCTATAACTGCAAGGATTCAGACATACCAGGTACTTTATTGTGCACCTTTCCCCCTGTTCTGGGAAGAAATCCGCTAACAATAAGCACCTTTATGGAGCAGGGTCGGTGGGGCTGAAAGGACGGGGTGAGGTGCGATGCTTGAAGGTAGGCTTCTCTTTGTCCTGGGAGAGCATTGTTTGCTCCCTCTGTGCTGCAGCAAGGGTTCGATGCAGGGTCGGGCTGTGCTACTGCCAGCCGCTTTTGCGCCCACAGCAGTAAAGACAGGCCTGGAGTGTCTAGATCTGGTAATTCTAGGCCTGGAGGCACTTGTATTTGTGGGTTGCATAATACCACCCAGGATTATAGATCTGGGTGAAATTGCACTACTCCTGTAGGCCTATGAATATGATGGTACACAAGTGTTCTTCCAGTACAATCATAATTAAACCCAAGACAATTAGATTTTCTTTTCAATGATATACCAACATTTTTCATCAGTTTCCCAGCAGCCTGTAGTATAGCCCATGTGCACTGTCTTAAACACTCTGAGGGTCATTACAACCCTGGCAGTCTTCGACCGCCAGGGCTGTTTTGGAGGAAGTACCGCCAACAGGCTGGCAGTGCTTCCAGGAGGATTACGACCACTGCAGAAGCGCCGCGGTCGCACCGCTGGGACCATCAGTTTTCTGCCACTTTTGTCGCAGCTGGAGTTGCCCAGGGGATTACGGGTCCCCCTCCCGCCAGCCTTTTCATGGTGGTAAGAAACGCCATGAAAAGGCTGGCGGAAAGAGGAGTTACGGGGCCTCTGGGGGCCCCTGCACTGCCCATGCCTCTGGCAGGGGAAGTGCAGGGGCCCCCTGCCACGCCCGTTTCACTGTCTGCACAGCATTTGGAGCCGGCTCCTGTGTTGCGGCCGAGATCCCTGCTGGGCCGGCGGGCGGAAACCAGGTTTCCGCCCATCGGCCCAGCGGGGATCTCATAATGGCCGCGGTGGGAGTGCGGCTGCTTTGGCGGCCGCCCGGCGGTCCAACCTTGGCAGGCGGCTTGTATTGACCCCCTCTGTGTTTTCTACCCCTGAATTGCCTGTTCTACTCCCCACAAGCCCTCTGTGTTGCTGGTGATTATCAAGTGATCACAATCCTATATTAGAGCTATGCTCAGTAGGGACCAGGATTCATCCTACTGCCATGTGCTGTTGCAGCCCTCAGACATTTCTTCTTCTTATACTTCACAAGGTAAACTCTAGTGACCCATGGGGCTGTCACGTGATCATGAAGAGCTACAACCAGTTGAGGTAAGGACGTTACAGAGTGGTTAAGGATAGTGCTGTGGTATCCTGCCTCATGTCTCCTGCCTACCTGAGCATTATGAGGTTGGAGTAAAGTTTATTTTTCTTCAAGCTTATCATGTGTGCTATACTTACTGTAATGTACTCATATGAAAGTGGAAAAGTTTTAAATTATGTCTAAGCATTTTTTTTTGCCCTGAAAGGCTACTCTTCTAGCACAAAACCAATGCTAAAGATCAAACACATTCTTGCACTATGGTGCAAGGGTGTGTGTTTTTGGTGCAAGGGATCATAAAGAGGGCCAGCGTTGTGAGAGAGAGCACTAGCACAAGATATGGCGATGTACTGCTTTCCCTTACATGCAACACAACAAGTTTAGGTACTACACTGTGTTGAGTGATTTCTAAGTACATTTTCCTCAAGATTTTCTCTCAATTGTGCAATCCTTTGTCTTAAAAAGTACACAAAACTTCACTGGAGTCAAAGGTAAATATATATTTGGGTATTATTGGTTAGTGCACACCAACTTGCCACTAAGATGCTCATCTACACTTAAATAGTTGGATGGAATAAAATAAATTCAAGTACATCTGCACATTTGTCAGTAGGTAGAATGAGAGGATGGACTTACCACTAGATATTCAGTGAGTTCAGTAGTGTCATACTATAAATCCACTAGAGCTGAGCCTGACCCTTTAAATTGTTCTATGAAGGAAAAAAAGGCGTCTAACATCGTTCACCTTGATTATGATATGTTTGTATAATGTGAATTTAAGTTACCAGTGGTATTTAGTATATAAGATATGTGTGGGTAAAAATATGAATCACAGATTGCTAATGAGTGGTATTTACTTTACAGTTGCATCAAATATAAAAACAGAACCAAAGCCAATCTGTATCAGAAGGTGTACATGTATGAAACTGAAAGTAGTAATTTGTCATGCAATTCTATAAAATCTGCAGGCCTGTAAGTGTTTCTGAATCAATGGTGACATGGAGACAATGGTATCTACAACCTGGTCAAATGCATTAACAATTGCTGCTGGCATGTGCTTTTATCTGAAAGAAACAAGTGTTGGTCCCTAAAAGGCAAAGTAAGCCTCCCATCCTTCTGAGGATGCTAAATTAAGTAAAAGTAAATTAGGTAATAGGGCCATCTGTTATTAACCTTTTCGGTGCGGGCGTCGACCACTGGCCGACGCCCACACACCCTCCCTGGTGCGGGTCACGACCAGTGGCCAACACCAGGAAGGGTATTAATAAATCCTCGGATGCGTCGCACCCGAGGATTTTTTATTTTTTTTAACCTTTCCCCGGGAGACACGGAAGCTTCCGTGTCTCCCCCCCACCCGCTCGCGGCGCACTGACGTTTCAAAGGTGTTTTCCCCATCAAAGCAGGAAGCAGCCTTGTGGCCGCTTCCTGCTTCGATGGGGAAAACGGCCTTCCCCACGTTCGGGAAGGCCTCGTAAGAAAGGGGAGAGTCTCCCCTTTCTTACGAGGCCTTCCTGAAAGTGTTTCCTGGCCCCCGATCGCAGCACAGCTAGTCTAGTGGCGTCTAGTGGTGTTTCCTGGCCCCCGATCGCAGCTGTGCTGCGATCGGGGGCCAGGAAACAGTTTCAGAAGGCATCGTAAGAAAGGGGAGAGTCTCCCCTTTCTTACGAGGCCTTCTGAAAGCACAGCTGCGATCGGGGCCAGGAAACACCACTAGACGCCAGGGATTTCACTTTGGGGGGGCGGCCCCCTCGGAAAACGGGTCACCCCCCACCCCCCCCCCCCCGGGCATATTTTTTATAAAAAAAAAAGGTAGGTTTTTTTTTATTTCCCCCCCCCCCCAAAAAAAATATATATAAAATAAAATGACAGGGGGTCGCCCGTGGGCAGGGTGACCCCCTGAGGGGGCAATATTTTTTTTTTAGATCTTGTAGGGTTTCCCTGGGGGCCATTTTGGCCCCCAAGGAAACCATACAACAACTAAAAAAAATAGATCTATATATAGATCTATATATATATATATCTATGTAGATAGATATATCTATGTAGATAGATATATCTATGTACATGGATATATCTATAGATATATCTATGTAAATAGATATATATATATATATATATATATATATATAGAGGTAGATCTATATATATATCAATCAAAGATTTATAAAGCGCGCTACTCACCCGTGAGGGTCTCAAGGCGCTGGAGGGGGATACGGGGGGAGGGAAAGGGGCTGGGAGGTTCACTGTTCGAAAAGCCAGGTTTTGAGGCCCTTCCTGAAAAGAAGTAGGTTTTGGGTCTTGTGAAGGTGGGTTGTGAGGGCGTTCCAGGTTTTGGGTGCAAGGTATGAGAAGGATCTGCCCCCGGTGGTGGTGTGTGTGATGCGGGGGACAGAGGCGAGAGAGAGGTCAGCTGAGCGGACGTTTCGTGTGGGGGTGTGGAAGGTGACTCTCGTTGAGGTAGGCAGGGCCTGTGTTGTGGAGTGATTTGTGTGCGACGATGAGGATCTTGAAGGTGATCCTTTTGTTAGTGGGGAGCCAGTGGAGGGATTTGAGGTGTGGAGAGATGTGTTCGTGTTGAGGGAGGTCGAGGATGAGTCGTGCTGCTGAGTTCTGGATGCGCGTAGTTTGCGCTTGAGTTTTAGAGTGGTGCCGGCGTAGAGGGCGTTTCCGTAATCAAGCCTGCTGCTGATGAGTGCGTGAGTGACAGTTTTTCTGGTCTCTGTGGGGATCCATTTGAATGTTTTTCAGTATACAGAGTGTGTTGAAGCATGAGGAGGTGAGAGCGTTGATTTGTTGGGTCATCGAGAGGGAGGAGTCTAGGGTGATGCTGAGGTTGCGTGCGTGGTTGGCGGGGGTGGGTGCAGGGCCTAGCATGGTGGGCCACCATGAGGGGTCCCAGGTGTTTTTGTGTGGGCCAAAGAGGATTATTTCGGTTTTGCTTGAGTTGAGTTTCGGGTGGTTGGCTGTCATATATATATCACTTTTGTCAATATGTGTGTGGTTTCCCTGGGGGGAAAAGGGTCAGACTTGTCTAGTGGCAGTTTTAGTGCCATAAAGAAGCGCAGAAGGTTTATATGCCTACTGCAAAGAGCAAATCTGTATTTTATGTAAATAGCTGAGTACATTAGTAAAGTCAGCCATTACCTGCGCTATAATACCAATGAAATGTATGTGCGGGGTGGAGGGCGGCTATGGAGAGATGAAGGGCACTTTTGCTGGGTGGTAATGAGGGAATCCGAGGAGGAGGGAGTGGGAGCACCAATAATGATTGTTGGACTGGGCGCAGGAGGTGCTAAAGACTGTGACGAATGGTATGTGACAAGGTGTTTTTTGAGTGTCTTGAAAGTACGTGCTGATTGAGGGAAGAAGCGCAGGTAAGGTGGCCTCTACTGTTGCACGTATCTCACACACACCATCGATTTTGTGACTGTCTACGTAGGCTAGTGTTTTAGAGCAACAGTTTAGCCAATAGCAGAGATGGCATCTTGATGGATGACTGCTGCCTGCACTCGGGTTATAGAGGACCGCTCTGACATAGGATCAGAGACTGAGACATCAGATACTGAGACAGCATCTGAGGGATAGGACAATGGCGCAGACTCTGGGAGTGATTTTTCAGTCAGAGGAGTCCCATTCGATAACTCCTCTTCCAGTACATTATGAGGGAGGTGATGAGGACAGTCCTGCTGTCCCTTCGCAAGCTGTTTGTGCAACTGGGTAATAGTGGGTTAGGCCAACCCAGAGAGCAGGTGAATGAGGCGGCAAGCAGAGAGAGAGAGAGAGAGAGAGAGTGCTCTCTTGGGAGCTCCCCAATTTAGTTCAGCCCCAAATTCCACCACCCAAATCATATTGTGGAGACATCAAAATTATCTATGGCAAAACAAACTGGTTTTGTAAGGCAGGCACCTGTGTTTTTGGTCCTGGATTCGGCGGCCATATAGAGAAACACACTAAACCCAAACACTTCTGGAAACTAGACATTCGGGGGAGTCTACAGAGGTGTGACTTGTGTGGATTCCCCAAAGTTTTCTTACCCAGAATACACTGCAAAGCTGAAATGTTGGAAAAAAAACTCAATTTTTCTTGCATTTCTGTCACACAAACTACAGGAATATGCTGGGATCCACAACATTCCTACCACCCAGTGACTCCTCACCTGTCCTGATAAAAACACTACCCCACTTGAGTGCCTACACCTAGTGCCTGTGTCAGGAATGGATCACCCCAGGGTCAATAGCTGCCTCACGTAAGGACCAACATTGACCGTTGTGTGATCTATTCCTGTCGCGGGCACCAGGCCTAACCACACAAGTGAGGTATCATATTTATTGAGAGACTTGGGGGAACGCTGGGTGGAAGGAAATTTGTGGCTCCTCTCAGATTCCAGAACTTTCTGTCACGAAATGTGAGGAAAACGTGTTATTTTAGCCACATTTTGAGGTTTGCAAAGGATTCTGGGTAACAGAACCTGGTCAGTGCCCCACAAGTCACCTCATCTTGGATTCCCCTGGGTTTCTAGTTTTAAAAAATGTGCTGGTTTGCTAGGTTTCCCTAGGTGCTGGCTGAGCTAGAGGCCAAAATCCACAGGTAGGCACTGTTTTCTATGAAAAAATGTGATGTGTCCACGTTGTGTTTTGGGGCATTTCCTGTTGCGGGCGCCAGGACTACCCACACAAGTGAGGTATCATTTTTATCGGGAGACTTGGGGGAATGCTGCGTGGAAGGAAATTTGTGGCTCCTCTCAGATTCCAGAACTTTCTGTCACCGAAATGTGAGGAAAACTTGTTTTTTTAGCCACTTTTTGAGGTTTGCAAAGGATTCTGGGTAACAGAACCTGGTCAGAGCCCCACCAGTCGCCCCATCTTGGATTCCCCTAGGTCTCTAGTTTTCAAAAATGCACAGGTTTGGTAGGTTTCCCTATGTGCCGGCTGAGCTAGAGGCCAAAATCTACAGGTAGGCACTTTGCAAAAAACAGCTCTGTATTTTGTCAAAAAATGGGATGTGTCCACGTTGTGTTTTGGGGCATTTCCTGTGGCGGGCGCTAGGCCTACCCACACAAGTGAGGTATCATTTTTATCGGGAGACTTGGGGGAACGCTGGGTGGAAGGAAATTTGTGGCTCCTCAGATTTCAGAACTTTCTATCACCGAAATGTGAGGAAAACTTGTTTTTTTAGACACTTTTTGAGGTTTGCAAAGGATTCTGGGTAACAGAACCTGGTCAGAGCCCCACGAGTCACCCCATCTTGGATTCCCCTAGGTCTCTAGTTTTCAATAATGCACAGGTTTGGTAGGTTTCCCTATGTGCCGGCTGAGCTAGAGGCCAAAATCTACAGGTAGGCACTTTGCAAAAAACAGCTCTGTATTTTGTCAAAAAATGGGATGTGTCCACGTGTTTTGGGGCATTTCCTGTGGCGGGCGCTAGGCCTACCCACACAAGTGAGGTATCATTTTTATCGGGAGACTTGGGGGAACGCTGGGTGGAAGGAAATTTGTGGCTCCTCTCAGATTCCAGAACTTTCTGTCACCGAAATGTGAGGAAAACTTGTTTTTTTAGCCACTTTTTGAGGTTTGCAAAGGATTCTGGGTAACAGAACCTGGTCAGAGCCCCACGATTCACCCCATCTTGGATTCCCCTAGGTCTCTAGTTTTCACAAATGCACAGGTTTGGTAGGTTTCCCTATGTGCCGGCTGAGCTAGAGGCCAAAATCTACAGGTAGGCACTTTGCAAAAAAACAGCTCTGTATTTTGTCAAAAAATGGGATGTGTCCAAGTTGTGTTTTGGGGCATTTCCTGTGGCGGGCGCTAGGCCTACCCACACAAGTGAGGTATCATTTTTATCGGGAGACTTGGGGGAACGCTGGGTGGAAGGAAATTTGTGGCTCCTCTCAGATTCCAGAACTTTCTGTCACCGAAATGTGAGGAAAACTTGTTTTTTTAGCCACTTTTTGAGGTTTGCAAAGGATTCTGGGTAACAGAACCTGGTCAGAGCCCCACGAGTCACCCCATCTTGGATTCCCCTAGGTCTCTAGTTTTAAAAAATGTGCAGGTTTGGTAGGTTTCCCTATGTGCCGGCTGAGCTAGAGGCCAAAATCTCCAGGTAGGCACTTTGCAAAAACAGCTCTGTATTTTGTCAAAAAATGGGATGTGCCCACGTTGTGTTTTGGGGCATTTCCTGTGGCGGGCGCTAGGCCTACCCACACAAGTGAGGTATCATTTTTATCTGGAGACTTGGGGGAACGCTGGGTGGAAGGAAATTTGTGGCTCCTCTCAGATTCCACAACTTTCTGTCACCGAAATGTGAGGAAAACTTGTTTTTTTAGCCACTTTTTGAGGTTTGCAAAAGATTCTGGGTAACAGAACCTGGTCAGAGCCCCACGAGTCACCCCATCTTGGATTCCCCTAGGTCTCTAGTTTTAAAAAATGCACAGGTTTGGTAGGTTTCCCTATGTGCCGGCTGAGCTAGAGGCCAAAATCTACAGGTAGGCACTTTGCAAAAAACAGCTCTGTATTTTGTCAGAAAATGGGATGTGTCCCCGTTGTGTTTTGGGGCATTTCCTGTCGCGGGCGCTAGGCCTACCCACACAAGTGAGGTATCATTTTTATCGGGAGACTTGGGGGAACATAGAATAGCAAAACAAGTGTTATTGCCCCTTATCTTTCTCTACATTTTTTCCTTCCAAATATAAGAGAGTGTGTAAAAAAGACGTCTATTTGAGAAATGCCCTGCAATTCACATGCTAGTATGGGCACCTCGGAATTCAGAGATGTGCAAATAACCACTGCTCCTCAAAACCTTATCTTGATCCCATTTTGGAAATGCAAAGGTTTTCTTGATACCTTTTTTCACTCTTCATATTTCAGCAAATGAATTGCTGTATACCCAGTGTAGAATGAAAACCAACTGCAGGGTGCAGCTCATTTATTGGCTCTGGGTAACCTAGGGTTCTTGATGAACCTACAAGCCCTTTATATCCCCGCAACCAGAAGAGTCCAGCAGACAAAACGGTATATTGCTTTCAGAAATCTGACATCGCAGGAAAAAGTTACAGAGTAAAACATAAAGAAAAATGGCTGTTGTTTTCAGCTCAATTTCAATATTTTTTTTATTTCAGCTGTTATTTTCTGTAGGAAAACCTTGTAGGATCTACACAAATGACCCCTTGCTGAATTCAGAATTTTGTCTAGTTTTTAGAAATGTTTAGCTTTCCGGGATCCAGCATTGGTTTCACACCCATTCCTGTCACTAACTGGAAGGAGGTTGAAAGCACCAAAAATAGTAAAAATGGGGTATGTCCCAGTAAAATGCCAAATGTGTGTTGGAAAATGTGGTTTTCTGATTCAAGTCTGCCCATTCCTGAATGGTGGGAAGATAGTGATTTCAGCACCAGAAACCCTTTGTTGATGGCATTTTCAGGGAAAAAACCACAAGCCTTCTTCGGCAGCCCTTTTTTCCAATTGTTTTGGAAAAAACGAATTTTTCACTGTATTTTGGCTATTTTCCTGGTCTCCTCCAGGGGAAACCACAAACTCTGGGTACCATTAGAATCCCTAGGATGTTGGAAAAAAAGGACGCAAATTTGGCGTGGATAGCTTATGTGGACAAAAAGTTATGAAGGCCTAAGCGCGAACTACCCCAAATAGCCAAAAAAGGGCTCAGCACTGGGGGGGAAACGGCCCAGCAGCTAAGGGGTTAAGAACTCTCAGAACTACAGATGTGTAGTATAAAGTGCTATATAAAAAGAAGTTATAGTTATAAAACTTGGTATTAGTTGTGTCAATACCGTAGGCAGTCATCGGTCAGTCACAGCTGTTTGCTAAGTCCATCAGAACAACACCTCCTTGTTCTTGTGTTATTAAGGAAGAGGTGATATCAAACAGCACCTGTTCCTTACATTGTCTGACATTGATGGAGATTGATTTTGCCTACTCTTCCTAAATTTCACATTAACAAAAAAAAATATGTAAATCATAATTAAAAATAAAACTATAAGAAATTAATTGAATAAATGTTTAGAAGCATAAGCAAACACAATCAAAATGTTCCTAATAAAAGTATGATATCTCTAAAAACTACAAAATAAATGTCCTGCTCTATTAACTCACAGCTTCCTGCCAGTCCTACCATTATAAACTATATCTGTTTACCTCTCTAGCTATCGGACAGACCTCCTAACCATCTTGCACCCTAAATAAATCATGAAAGAAGCCATGAAATCCTAACAATGTTTTTGAAAGCTCAGATCTCCTCCTCAGTTTCAGAAACATCTTACAGAGATTCAGGAATTTAAATTGTCTTGCAAGCATTTGCTGGAGGTTTGTGCTGCCTAGCTCAATTTTATTTCCCTAAGTTGTCAAAAATCTAACCTTGTATGGGTATTCTGACTGGCCTACAAAATGACATGATCATATCATTATTCCTGACAATCCCCCTATTGGTTGTTAGGTGCCCAGAATACACCCTAATCTAATGGGATATACAAGCCACTGTGTATCTTCTAAATTGTATTCTGCGACTTACTTTCCACTGTGTTCACTTGTCCGAAGAATGACTGTCTCCAACAATATCCTATTTTTCCATCCATTGCATATTAAATACACCTCCATTTAATTACAATGGATAATTAAGTGATGTTTGTTCTTTGTAATGCTGCACCACTGTGGAGCAATGCAGAACAGAACAATGGGCTTTCAGAAATAGATAATTATTGCGATGAGTCCGCAATCTTATCATGCTCAACAAGAACCCCAATTTGCCACTGAAATTGAAGTGAATTAGATAACATTTAAACAAGTTTACTAGCTTTGTCTATTGTTTCTTACATTTTCACTATCCAAACTGCATGTTTATCATTATTTTCCCTTCAAATACTTGCACATACCAGATAACCCATTACTTTCTTTAACAACACCCTTTATTTTCTTCATTTACCAGTTGTAAATTCTATGTTAAATGAGAAATCACGTAATTCATTTTTTTCTGTATGGGTCTCTGTCAGCACTGGAACAGGCATGATTAGCACAGAACCCCACAATGCTTCCAATGTAATTGCTCTATACCATTAGGTTCCCTCCTCCATCCAGTGCAGGCAAACAAGCACATTAACAGTAAAAGATTTAAATAGCACCACAATAGCAAAGCCAATTGTACTGCCATGCAGTGTGTTGTATGGCAAAAAGAAATACCAAATGTGTGAGAAAACACAAGGACTATTGTAATAAGTTGTACCCACAAAGCTGTTGTTTGAAACCCTGCTGGAAGGTCAAGGTGGACTGAGCCTCTCTGAGATCATTAAGAAGCCTGACCCAAGAGTGGGCAATCCATACATAGATTCTCTTTACTTCACTCAATTTGTTTTAGGAATTTTCAGTAGCAATTTCTTCACCTTTAAGGGGAATGTCTTCGAGGTAATGCATACATCTTATTCTGATTTAGCCTTTTGAAGCAAAAGGATTATATCCTGTGTCATCAGTGAGTGACATATTTCCCAGTTGTCTGAATATGAAAGTCTTGTTTTTCTAAAGTTAATTTATTCGATCCTCTCAAGTTCCTCATGTAGTGAGTTGCTTTTATCCAATTGGAGAATGGTTAGTACAAGCACAATATGACAGAGGAGCCAGAGCACTGTATAATTTATTTTGTATTTAAGAATATGTTTAGCATAAAAAATGCCTCATCCACTATACAGCTACTAACTCTTAGCTGTCCAGTACGCATCTAACCTTTTAACATACCAAGAATAGTATAGTACTCCAGGGTTCCAAATAGACCAGCATTCTAACCCAATCAAGAGTTCAGAGTTCATTATTAAAGCTGAAGATCCTACACACCTCCCTCCTCATACAGACCATAACAACCCCTCCAAAACACTGGGAACAAAAAAAAACACTGTAACAGAACTAAAAGAACATTTAACAGAACATAATCCTGCATGAATTTTGGTGATTTCACCATCTAACAAAGTCTTGTGTAGGTCATCACTCTCTCTCAATTGTCTTCTAATTTTACAGCATTGCCTTAAGTTGAGTGGAAAACTTTGAAAAGTTGACAATACCTAGAGTATTTTAACCCTCACTTGGTCACCAACAGCAACTTTGCTAGGTTGGACAGAGCAACCTTAATCGAAATGTCTCATTTTATGACAAATATTTTTTCGTTCCTTAACCCTCCAATCGTTCACTGATCCGGGTGAATGAGAAACATTTGTATTCATCCAAGGAGGACGAATCAGGGAACTTGGACTTCTACCTCTGAAAAGCTCAACTGGTTCTTTGCATGTGACTGAGTAAGGAGTTAAACAGTAGATTCCAACTCTAGCTAAAAACTCCTCCTTCCATTCTTCGTCATTCAGCTCTGTCATCTCCATATATTCTTGTTAAAACCTGTTCAATCGCTCCACCATAGTATTGGTTTCTGGGTGATTGATATAGCTCTTCTTTTGTTCGATACCTCTTTGAGCCAAACATTCTTCCATTTCAGGAGAAGCCAATTGTACACCATTGTCAGTGAGAATTGAATCTAGTTGACCTTCTCTGCTGAACACTGCTTTCAAGAAAGCAATCACATTGTGTGTTTCTATTCCACTGGAAATGGGATCCTCTGGCCATCTAGAAAACATCCCCTTAGGACAATCACATAATATTGTCCTGATCTATTGGTCACAGGATAACCCAAAATATCCAACAACACTTCCTCCCATGATCTTGTTTTATACACCTTGTCACTGTTCACACACTTCAGACAGTGCCTGACAGCTCTTTTCACCTGAACACCTTACCATGGTCAACATAAATACAACCTTCCTCTTTTCTTTGTGTTGCCAATACCCAAATGACCTTAATGTGCCAGATTTACCAGAGACTCTCTGACACTATTTGGAGGAATCAATGTTGTTCCTCCCCATAATAGTTGCTGTTCCACCAACAATTCATTTCTACCTGTTGTACATTTAGGACTAGTTTTGTATTTGACTTTCCATCCATTATTTATAACTCCTGAAAGCTGTTGCAGAATTGTATCTCCAGCGACGTAGTTCCTCCATTCATTTTTACTTTTAATATCACAGGTGATCTCAGAAACAATGTACTCATCAAGCTTAATCTGATGGAATGCAGATTTGGGAACCAGAGTGGAAAATAGAACAGCACCGTTAAGTTGAGATAGCATCATGGCTATGTTAGGCATGGGATACCTATCTACCACCACAGATTCATTTAAAGCTCTCAAATTAATACATAACCTCACTTCACCTGATGCTTTGCGTGCCAAAACTACAGGGGCAATCCAATTAATAGCCTCAAATTCCCCAATTATCTCCTCTATGTTTAATTTCTTGAGATCACTCAACATAGACTGCCTTGCATCAATGGGCCCACCACACAGACAGGACTAACATTCTTGTTCAACACTATTTTATGTGTATAACTGGTCAAACATCCTAATTAATCACTAAATATTTCAGGAAAGTCACAATATATCACATCAGCAAATTTAATCTGCTCGCTACCTTGAACCGAGCTGATGGAAACCATATCTCACAACACAGTAGGGGGCACACTGTTAGGGTCAAGCAGTAGTCCCATGTCTTTCTGATAGAACTACTGATGAGACTGCCTCATTTACAATAAAGATAAGCTTTTCCTGTGGTAAGTCTTGTACTTTAATTCACCATGAAAATAACCTACAGGTTTAATAGGTTGGCAACTGTAAACCAAAGGTTTGATATATGGCTCCAACAACTTGACTTTATTCTTCATTGAATTCCTAAGTACAAGTGAAATGTTATCACCTGAAACATATAGCATTTTTAGCTCAAATTCATTGACCCTCACATTGTCCACCAGCCCATCTGTATTCCATTGTTGTATTTGTAGAATATTCTCACCACATAGTAGCTCATATTCTGTGTCGTCATCATCATCTTTTTCAACATCTTGTACATTATTTTTCCTGGTGTTATGCGATCTGTAATTGTTCATATAATGACCCCCCTTACCACAAACTTTACATGTGGCATTCCATGCTGGTAAATTCAGATCATTTACCATGTGACCAGCTGCACTACACCTGAAACACTTCCCAATGAGTTTCTTCTTAGTGGCACCAACTGTATCATAATTCTTTTTCAGTATATGTAAGAAATTGAGTTACTGCTTGAGGGAAGTGAAACCCTACTCTAGCAGCAACACCAAATCTCTGATAGGGTGAAGTCACAAAAAAACTTTAAATTAACATGTGCTCAACCCTCTAGTCACTTGGGACAGAGCAGTCAGGCTTAACGTAGAGACAATATATACAATATTTATGCAGCACTTCAAACAGTGATAAAGTGAAACAGAAGACAACAAAAATCCAACACCATTTTATAAAAATAGTGTAAAATGTAATACATAATTTAAGATCAAAACAACCAAAGTTCAATCAGGAGAACCAGAGAAATGCAGGTTTCAAGTGAAACTAATACCAAAAAAGCACACAGCCACAACTATAGTTATCTGGTCACAATATTCCAGGACAAGTCCCGGCTGACCATGATGGAGCACAGGCCAGTTACAGGGACCCAGTTAAGCCCACTGAACAAAGTACCTTAAATCCTGGTTGCAATGTGAAGCGATGGGGAGTACCATGTCCAGAATACATCGCTCAGCGGATGTTCCAAGGAGTTGCAAGGTTGCAATGCGAAGTGCTTGCGATGCAAAGTTCTTAGTTGAAGATGCATCAGGCACCAGATGGTTCCAAAAAAGTGTGAGGCTTGTGATGTGGAGTCCTGTGTCATAGTCAAGGATGCCATAGACAAGGGGCTTGCGATGCAATGTCCTGCATTGAGGATGTGTTAGAAATGGGGTCTTGGTTGACAGCCAGGTTACCCCCTGTTCAAGCAAGGACCCTCAATCTAGTCAGTGTAAAAGAAAATCCCCCTCAGCTAACCCCTGCTTACCCCCTTGGTAGCTTGGCAGAGCAGTAGGCTTACCTTCAGAGTGCTAGGTGTAAACTATTTGTACCAACACACACAGTAACTGAATGAAAACACTACAAAATGACACAACACCGGTTTAGAAAAATAGGAAATATTTACCTAAACAAAACAATTCCAAAACGACAACAATCCGACATACACAAGTCAAGTTATGAATTTTTAAAGATTAAACTAAAAAATAGCACTTAGAAACACAAAATGCTTCAATGAGGTGTTAACGTGGCATCGGGACGGAGTCGTTCCCAACAATCCGACACCAGCGCAGCCGGACATGGAGTCACCTAGACCCCCAAGTACTGTACCTTTGTCGAAGAGTGAAAACAAGCCGATGAGCGAAGTCGGGGATCGCGGCGTCTGTGCGAAACGCATTTCGAGCGGCGTCGGTCACAACGTGGCGCGGCGACTTCCACGGAGTCACGGACTTCAGCGGGGCTGCAGCGGTGTCTGGCCTGTGAAAGTCATCTCGTTCCAGCGAAGATCACGGAGTCGGTTGCAGGCGGCGTCACCGGATTCAGCAGCAGCATCGGTCCGAAGTCGTCCAAAGTCGATTTCCTTGGATTTCCATCAGATTTCCTTTCAAGGGCCCAGGGACTTGATAGGGCACCGCTTGTCAGAGCAGGAGTCTCACCAGAGACTCCAGGTCCTGGCAGAGAGAATTATTTGCTGTCCCTGAGACTTCAAACAACAGGAGGCAAGCTCTAAATTAAGCCCTTGGAGATTTCTTCACAAGATGGAAGGCAGTCTTTGCCCTCTGGCAGAAGCAGCAACTGCAGGATAGCTCCACAAAGCACAGTCACAGGCAGGGCAGCAGTTCTCCTCAGCTCTTCAGCTTTTCTCTAGGCAGAGGTTCCTCTTGTTTCCAGAAGTGTTCTAAAGTCTGTGGTTTTGGGTGCCCTTCTTATACCCAATGTCTCCTTTGATGTAGGCCTACTTCAAAGTAAAGTCTCTTCTGAATATGAAATCCTGCCTTGCCCAGGCCAGGTCCCAGACACTCACCAGGGGGTAGGAGACTACATTGTGTGAGGACAGGCACAGCCCTTTCAGGTGTTAGTGACCACTCCCCCCCTCCCTCCTAGCACAGGTGGCTCATCAGGAAAGGCAGACTACACCCCAGCTCCTTTTGTGCCACTGTCTAGTGTGAGGTGCAATCAGCCCAACTGTCAAATTGACCCAGACAGGGAATTCACAAACAGGCAGAGTCACAGAAATGGTATAAGCAAGAAAATGCTCACTTTCTAAAAGTGGCATTTTCAAACGCACAATCTTAAAATCAACTTTACTAAAAGATGTATTTTTAAATTGTGAGCTCAGAGACCCCAAACTCCACATGCCCATCCACTCCCAAAGGGAATCTACACTTTAATAAGATTTAAAGGTAGCCCGCATGTTAACCTATGAGAGGGACAGGCCTTGCAACAGTGAAAAACGTATTTAGCAATATTTCACTGTCAGGACATATAAAACACATTACTAAATGTCCTACCTTAACCATACACTGCACCCTGCCCTTGGGGCTACCTATGGCCTACCTTAGGGGTGCCTTACATGTAAGAAAAGGGAAGGTTTTGGCCTGGCATGTAGGTATACTTGCCAAGTCGAATTTACAGTCAAAACTACACACACAGACACTTCAGTGGCAGGTCTGAGACATGATTACAGAGCTACCTATGTGGGTGGCACAACCAGTGCTGCAGGCTCACTAGTAGCATTTGATTTACAGGCCCTGGCACCTCTAGTGCACTTTACTAGGGACCTACTAGTAAATCAAATATGCCAATCATGGATAAACCAATTACATATAATTTTACACAGGGAGCATATGCACTTTTGCACTGGTTAGCAGTGGTAAAGTGCTCAGAGTTCAAAAGCCAACAGCAACAGGTCAGAAAAAATAGGAGGCAGGAGGGAAAAAGATTGGGGATGACCCTGCATAAGCAGGATGTGTAGCGCAGTGGCGGTTCTTAAAAGACTGCTGGCTGCGATGTGAAATCCATCATTTGGGATGCATCCCTCAGCAGTACAGATGATGATTTTTGTGAGGTGATGTGTTGAGCTGCGTTAGTTCTGCTGGGACCACAGATGGGCTAGAAGAGCATGTTCAAGGGTACAGGTCTGGGGTGGCACAATTTGGGGGGCGGTTGGCAGAGTCGTGGTGCTGAGTACAAGGTTGTTGGAGCCTGTTTTGCCCCTAGGGCTTCTGATCAGGAGGCCAGTCAACTGGCCCTTGGAGTCCTTCTGGTGGTCCTGGGTTGAAGATGTAGGTTCACTTCTTTACCCAAACAAAAAATATCCAAGGCACTATATTAAATAATTTTTAAGTCCACAGATCCATAGATGAAAGGTTTTCTTGTATTTATTGCAGCTTCCTTCTTCAACCTCATCCAAAACCAGCCAACACGTGTTTCATCACGCGACCAATCCTCGCATTGACTTCATCAAGGCTGAAATTGATAAAATTAATTTCTATATTTTATCCAAACAAATAACCAATATATTAAAATGTATAATAGTACTTCCCAGTGCTCAGGAAATAATACTCATGATACAATATCCAATTTTAAGTGCCACCAATATAGTAAACAGCCAAATGTGAAGACAAAATGGTGGTAATGAAAACATTAATGGTAACAAATAATAATTACAATAAGAAAGCGCATGTAATCCAAAAATAGTCCTAATTATTATCCATGTGCTGTATCCATGAAAAAATTCAAATTGATACACCACCCCATGTGTGGAACTAAGCAAAGCAAAGGTGAAAAAAAGGTCATGTAAACTTGCCTCTACCGATTGAAATGAGTCAAAAAACCATTGGTTCAAAAATTTCCCGATTGATCATTTCACAAGTGTCTTGCAAAACAATATAGTGCGTAGTCAGTAGAAATCAATGTCATACCTAAAGTCCATATCTATTCAAAAATATCAAAACAAATGAATATGAACTATGTTAGAATCAAACATAATGACACAATAGAAATGTTTCTTCAATTAAGTAATAACTGCAGTATTAAATTCCTCAAAGAATTACTAATATATCTACTATCAATGAAAAAAGAAACCTGCATCAAATTGGCAAAAAAAAAGGTAATGTCCGTAAATAAATGAAGTACGTTACGTAAAAGACACTAGAATATAATCTGACCCTCAATAAAGCATCCAATCAATTAGTATGGAGTGGTCATTGAAATTCTACCACGTGTATTAACAAATATATACAATAAACCGTTAGAGCATTAATAGTACCGGAACTCATGTTTAAATCATATGAAGTCAATATGCGTGAATAGCAAAATTGAACGTAAGTCTGATTAAGTCCATAAAACAACCAATCGCTTGATTACTGTAGATGGAAACAAGATGCAGAGGCTCAGCTTACCTCAAAAAACGATGCCCGTAAACCATGTCTCTCAAACAGCGTGTACGCTTCGATATCCGTCAAACCGCACTGCCCAAACATCAACCTATACGTGTGGAAGCAATAAGCTAGAAAGCGGACTGAACCGAAAAAAGTTGTCCGCCATTGTTGTAGTTCATAATTCATCATACAAAGTGCGATGTATTTAAGAGCAAAGTAGCCAAGAATTATATAACAAAAAAAGAGCATAAATGTGGTTCATTGACAGAAAATATCAATACATATTAAGTTCAGTCTCTCTAAGCCCATAAAGTGCATTATGAAATCGAACAGAGGTCCGTAAAACAAACTATCTCTCACGGAGGATCATAAACCTAAACAAAAAATACAAGTCACAGACATAAAAAAAATAAAAATAACGGGGGAACAAACATAAGGTATGATTTCAAACCTCAAAAAATTCATATAAGATGTAGGTTACCATTCTACATGGAAACAGCATGTGTAACATTCTCTCATAAATATATAACCTATACAACCAGTATATTGACAATTTAGTAGGTTCTAATGGCATAACAAAAGTAATCAATATTCATATAACGCAAATACATTTAGCCCCCAATCAAAATGTATCATGATCATACATCCAAAACCAATATCAAATACATATTAGTCTCCCAAAAAAACTCCAATTCATGATTAGTATTCAGACCTTCCTCAATCATTCTAAGTCTCAGTATCCAAACGCATTCTCTTTTTCTGAGGCGTAATTCTCTGTTGCCCCCACGAGGGTCCGATGGTATGTGTTCCATCCCAAAAAAGTGAAAGTTCTTAGTATGACCTTGTGCTGGACAATGTTTTATGTGTAAGGCGATAGGATACCTGACATCATCTTGTCTCACAGCCCTATAGTGTTCACTAATCCTTAATTTCAAAGCTCTAATTGAACTCCCAACATACATTCGATCACAATTGCAAACAATCGCATAGACCACATATTTACTATTGCAAGTAATATTTGATTGAATCTGAAAATCCTCCCCAATACTGTTTTTAAATGAGCAAATTCCATTTCTTGCCCACCTACACATACCGCAGTGCCCACATTTAAAGAAACCTTTGTTCCTCATTGTTATTGGGGGACACAATCTTGGGGGTAGCTTGGACAAAGTATATTTTTCAAACTCCTGTCCCTACGATAAGTAAAACACGGACGATCAGAAATGTATTTGTTTGATTTTTGTCCGCGCGTAATATATGCCAATGTTTGTACATGTATTTAAGTAAATCACTAGATGGCTGAATATAATCTACTACACATCTTATCATATCATTTCTAGTTTTCGGAATATATTTAACAGTATCCTTCCTGTCCACTCGCATAACCTTCTTACAGAGTTTATTAATGATTGATTTCTCATAACCCTGTTGTACAAAGCGTCTGCTCATATCCTCCGTACATTGTAGAAAGTCCTCATCCTTGCTACAGTTACATCTCGCACGTGTTAATTCCCCATAGGGGATTGAATTAATTTGATGCTTGGGGTGTGCACTTGCCACATGTAATAATGAATTGCATGTTGTGCTCTTGCGATATAAATGACTATGCATTTTCTGAATTATACATCCAAAAATGTAATACGTGTACTACTGTGCTCACACGTAAATCTAATATTGGCCTGATTTGAATTCAAATAATCACAAAACTAATTTAATTCCAAAATTGTCCCTGTCCAGATCATAAAGCAATCATTAATGTATCTGCCCCAATATAGGATGTGACTATTCCATTTTGCACCTCCAGGGCCCCAAATTAGCTCTTTCTCCAAGTAACCCATAAACAAATTAGCATAGGAGGGAGAAAACATCGATTCCCATCGCTACACCCTGTTTTTGCTTATACCAATCACTCTTAAAAAGAAAGAAATTGTTATGAAGTATTATTTCTGTCATACTTATTAACATCTCCGTATGTTCTAATAGACTCTCAGACCTCTTTTACAGAAAGTATTTAACAGCCAAAACACCCAAGTCGTGTTGGATACTAGTATACAATGAGACTACATCCAATGTGACCATACTCATCCCTGGCTCCCAATTGACATCCGTCAAAATACTCAAAATGTGTTTTGTATCCTTAATAAATGAAGGCAAATTACGTACAAATGGTTGTAAAAAATGTCCACAAATTGTGACAATTTCTCAGTTGGGCCCCCTATACCCAATACTAATGGTCTAACCGGGGGAAACTGAAGGTTTTTATGAACCCAGGTAGTAGGGGAGCAGGACAGGAGGGCGGCACAGCAAAGCAGCAAAGTGGCAGCCCTTCTTGTGGCACAGCAGCCTTTCTTCTCAGTCTTTCACAGGTCCAGATGTGTAATGAAGGATTGGGTCTAAAGGTCTATTATTTATACCTAGTGCCCACTTTGAAGCGAAGGCTCTGGATTTTTCCAAACCCTGAGGTGTTAGGCATCCCCTTCCTTTGTGCTCCAGCCCGAGCCTGTCTGGGGACACAAAAGGCTAGTGACAAACCCTTTGTTGGTGTACTCAGGCAGGGCCTTTGTGATGTGACAGCTTTGCCCCCTCGTTAGGTCAGAGTGGCCCATCCTGCCAGCACCTATCTTTCCTTTGTCTCACAATCTAGAAGCAATTCATAAAAACAAACTATCAACTGCACTTAATCATCTGACCCAGGAACAGGCTGCAAGCACCAAATGGTTAGGACAAGAAAAGGCCAATTTTCTAAAAGTGGCATTTTCTGAATTGTCAATTAAAAAATCCAACTTTATCATTAAAGCAGGCTTTCAATTATTATTCTTAAAACACCAAGCTCAACCTGTCCATCTGTTTCCTTTTGAAATTTACAACATAATAAACGTAGTGAGGGAATGCAAAGTTAGCCAATGGAAGAGGTAGGCATTGCAGTGGCGAAAAACAAATGTAAGGGATTTTCACCACCAGAACATGTAAAACTTAAAAGTAAATGTCCTACTTCTTAAATACACTGTGCCCTGCCCTAGGGCTATTTAGGGCTTGTCCTAGTGGTCACATAAGTATAAGAAAGGAAGGTTTAGGCCTGGCAAAAGGTTTATTTTGACAGGTCGAATTTCAGTTAAAAACTGCACACACAGGCTACAATGGCAGACCTGAGGCACGTTTTCCAAAGATATTTAAGTGGATGGCACAATCAGTGCTGCAGGCCCACAAGTAGCTAATTCACTGACCCTGGGTTAAAGGGGGCACAACTTTATTAGGTACTTACAAGTAAATTTAATGGACCAATTCAGTAAAGTCCAAATCTGCCATCCTTAAAGGAGAGAAACCAAGAACTGTATCACTGGTTAGCAGTGGTAGAGTGCACAGAGTCCAACAAAAATGGGTTCAGAAAACAGGAGGGTGAAGGCAAAACGTTTGGGAATGACCCTGGTGAAAGGGCCAGGTTCAATAGTATAACATGTTGTACTTTTTCCATTGAAGAAATGGATTCACATCCTCTCTTTTTATCACATCTACACTTGCTAGAGTGATCTCTATTTTCTTAACAACATTTATCACTTCATCAAAGTTATGGTCATCCTTTTGCCAAATTTCCTCCCTAACCTTCTCTATGTTGCCTCGTAACATAAATTGATCTCCTATACTTTCCTTCAAAGTACTTCCTAATTTACATGTCAAAGCCAATTTATATAAATCTGTGAAATAGTTCCTAATTGACTCTTGTTGTCTCCAGATTATTTTACCAAAGTTGTACCTTTCACGGATGATACATGCCATAGGAAGATAATGCTTGTCCAACGTCTTAATACACACCTCAAATTCATTTAAACCTTCAGCTTCTTCATTATTAGGAACATGATCAAATATATCCTAAACTTCAAGACCCAAACAATTAAGAAGAGGTTTTCTTCTGATCACTCATTAAGTTGCCACAGACTCTTGCATAATGTCCAAAAGCCTTTTTCCACTTTGTCCACTACATGATAGGATCACCAGGCGAAGCTAAAATTAAAGGAGGTGGTGTAACATTCTGCATTATGAAAAAGTAAGTAGAAACCATTAAAAAAAATAAAAGTACAACTAGAAAAATGTCTTAATACAGTGCATACGTAACATGGTTGTAGTGGTACCTGAACTGATAAAGAAAAGATGTAAAAGTGACTGCACAAGTATCATATGAAGTATCCTGCGCAACACCCTGGTATCAGAAATAAAACCTGAAAGAATACACTAACTCAAAGTTACATCAGAAGGAGAAGTTCCGAAATGTAGAGGCACATACCATCCCGGGGAAAATCATGTGTAGCAAACTTGCGGTGCAGCCTTGACGAACATAATGGGGGTCATTTTGACACTGGCGGTAAAAACCACCTACTGCCATGGCGACGGCAGCCAAAAGGCCATCGCTGTGGCTACCTACCGTCCGCCATATTATGACCGTAGCCGGAATTCCACCAGACTTCTGGCGGAATTCTGGCTGTGGCCATGGCGGTGGACAGCGGTAAGATGGCAGTAGCGCCACGCCAGAAGACCGCTGCCGACTATATCATGAGCCATGATACGGCCTGGCAGAGTTCTCTGGGGGACACTGCTGCTGGCAGCAGCGCTGCATCCCGTCTCCTGCTGGAGGCCCCCCTGCAACCAGGTAAATGGGCTTCACCGACAGGGGAGGGGGGTGTGGGGTGTTGTGTGTGTATGTTTCTGCGTGCATGTGGATGTGTGGCGTGTGGAATGTGTGTGTGCATGAATGGGTGTGAGTGTGCATGTATGTTGTGATGTGTGAATGCATGTGTGCTGGTATATAGGTCAGTGTGTGTGGATGTATGTGTGCATGAATGTATGCATGCGTGGGTGAATGTAGGTATGCGTGTGTGTATGCGTGTGTATGTTTGTGCGTGTATGTGTGTATGTCGGGGGAGGTCAGAAGGGGGAGGGTGAGGGTGGGAGAGGTCTCTGGGGAGGGGGCTGGGGCAGGGGAGACCCCTATCAGTGCCAGGGAAGGAATTCCCTGACACTGATATTGGCTACCGCCATGGTTTTCGTGGCTGTAAAAAAGCCACCGGAAACCATGACGGTGGGTGGGGTCATATTGCCGTGGGCAGACTAGTGACAGGCCCTGGGCTGGAGACTGTAGTCTCCAGCCTGGTGGTTGTTACTGCCGTGGTGGTCGGTGTGTTACATTGGCGGTTTGGCTTTTGCCAAAACACCAATGTCATAATATGGCGGTATGTACCGCCAGCCTGTTGGCGGTACTACCTCCACTATAACAGCGACTGCTGGGGTCACAATGACCCCCAATGTGTCCTGATCTGAGTAACACAGGAATGCCAAGGAAACAGCAATTTAAACAATTAACTTCACCAAGAAAAAAATAATCTAAGAAGTTGATGCAACCATTGTTAAGGTGTTATGTTGATTCTAGTGAACCAAGTCGAAAAAGGTGGCCTGCGCCAGGTGCTCACTGTGTGAAGAGCTGCAATGTGGGCCAGAATGATGTGTCCAAGCCCTATAGTGATAAGAACTTGCAACACATGGCAAGACAATCATTTCCAGAAGGTGTCTCAAGCACACACCTTTGAGCAGAGGTGAGAACACATCATGTAATCTTGTGAATGGTAGCATTCCCAACTGTAGGTCCATTGTCAACTGCATACACTACAACAAAGTATGGCAATGATCGCTGGGTGTGGCCAGCAACAATTTCCAGACTGGGAACTTTAACGTTTAACGTTTGTTCAGCATCACTGTAAACTAAAAATTTTGATATTAAGTTTGAGAGGCTTTACACAACACCCTCCAGAAATCTGTCACCAATCGATTAAAATGCTCATACCAGTACAGCAAAGTTAGTGCAGAGGTGTAGATAGTACAAATCCGAATGCCAAGAAAACGGCCATTTCAAATGAGTACAAATCTTTAGTAATGAATCCCAAAGCAAAAGCGTTGAGGCATTATGGAAAGCTTTAGTTACCTTTCAGTAATTATTGTCACCAATGTGAAGCAAACTCTGTTTGATTTCTTCTGTATTTAATCAGATGTTTATCATAAAAATGCCTTATACACCAAACAGCTATTAAACTTATAGCTGTCCAGTATGCATCTCATCTTTTAACATTCTAAGAATACTACCAGCCTCCAAGCTTCTAAATAGACCATCATTATAGCCCAATAAAGAGTTCATTGTAAAAGCACCAGATACTACACAAGTGTATTAGGCAGCCCTCTGGGGAGGTGCACGGATGGTCCTTCTCATTTTGAGACTGACCAAGAGGCTAAACTAAATCTGTGTTCTCATGGATCGGCAGTTATGGCAAAGGCAATGCTACTTGGATTTCTAAGTCGAGGAGACTCTTGTATTTCTATGTTTGCACCCTGATAAAGAGTATTCTGTTTTCAAGGAATATGACAATGATCAGACATGGTTTAACATTGTTTCCCTCATCCTACTCTCCTGTAATTTCTGAGAAGAGCATTTAACCCACTCAAAGTATCTCGGTCATTTCATCATTGGAATTTAAGGCACAGTCAAAATGTGTCAGGCATATTTGAGAAAGAGATGATCGAATAATTTTCCCAATTCAGGTGTGAAGTTAGAGTGGATGAAGAAACAACGTTCTGTTTAGGCACTGGGTATTGGACCAACCAGTGAAACAAGCTGCACTGAGGTAAAGAACCAGATTTGAAAAATGTATCCTTCAAGGTGGTGTTGTAAGGAATCATTTCCATTATTATGGTTGCTGGTGTCCTCTATGCCAACATCTCAAAAGTCTCATATAAAAAGTTTTATTATAATTTTGGGATGAATGGTTCAGGAAGTGGAATTGAAGTCCTTATGGCAGGACAGCAGAAGAAAGGCTCTGGAAAAACAGGTGAATTACTAAGTGCTATCAGATTGTTAGTACATTAAGACCAAGATTCATAGCAATTGTATTCCACCAAGATGCCCGATGCCGCCACCCTAAACTAACTCTGGAAAACATGCAGCTATGGCAAGGTTCTCATGAGCTGTCCCCTTTCCATATTTGGTGCAATTATCACAAATGCCCTATTACATTGTTGCATGTGCTCAAATTACCATCCCTGGTTGTGGTACACCTTAGTGCTAGGAATGGTCTGAAAAGAGCTTGAAAGGTTATTTTCTCAGGGTAATCATGAAGTTTTAACATTCCTTAAACAAAAAAAACAATACTGGTAATCCTCTAAAATAATTACGATGACAGATAAAATAGAATGGCAGAGAAAAAAAATGAGTTGGTGGTGTGGCGAACACAGTTGTTGCTAAAACCGCACAAGTAGGGTCCTGTGATTCAGACTGCATAATTGATTGCAGTCTTTGCTGGCTACCAGCGCCAGATATGACTTGGGCACGTTGGAGACTTGGATAGCCAAAGGAAGATAATCTCTCTGATGAGCACAATTGATTCAGTCTTTCCCACTTTATTTGTATATCTCAACACCTGAGTAAAATTAGCAATCATTTTCATGTATTTGAAACAATTTCATCAGCTCTTAAAATCAAAACACTATCGTAACAATAAAGCCACATTGTACACTCCAAATTGGTGATACAGACACTAATATTAGTATTATTCCTCAACGTTTTCACCAAATGTTCAATTTCAAGTGGAAACAGCAGCAGGGACAAGGGGGATCTTTACTGCACTTCATTGACTTTCTTAGCAACATAACAATCAGTTCTGCTGTAGGGGTGGGGCAATATGTCACGGCGCCTGATAAACCTGAGTTTGGAATTTCAAAGCTAGAGCTTCTCAGGTAAACTCTCAGTTCACCAGATCAAAACCTTCCTTTGGTGTCTAGAAACACTAATAGGTAACGTCTTTTCACCTTTCAAATTTTCAAAGAAGAAATAAGAATTAGAGGCCTTTTGCTGCCGTTTGATCCAGCTTCACTGCTTTATGCATACCTTAACTGAGACATACTACCACCACTTTTATATATATATATATCAGTTCAAAGTTTAACAGTTTGATGGGTCAATATAAACATCTGATGCCTTTTTAATTTGAGAAAAATTATCAAAGCTCCCTGATGGCAAATCTCTAGTTTATAACTCTGCCCACCCATATATGTTTGAGGAAAAGTTCACTGGGGAAACAGTGAAACAATCAGTTCTCAATAGATTCTCGCCAGAAAACTACTGGATATAATACATAATTACTTCATCCTTATTTGGAGTTTTAAGGGCTCCCTTATTGCAATGATCAGTTATATCTTCCTGTTTTAGGAAGGTTGAATCTTTTCTTACCAGCTGTGGATCACATTAATAAAGTCCAGTAATATATCTGTGACAAATGAGCTGGGTACATTTACAATTGTCAGTATTTTGTCAACACTTGCAGTAATGTTAATCTGCAACAGCTCTTCCTAGCACTTTTGTGAAGGTAGGAACTGCCGAACATTTTCACTTTCCTCTTGAAAGTTTTGTTGACTCAAAGTAAAAATCTATTTTGCTAATTAATGTACAGAATGCGCTGTTTAACTTTTACCTCTGAGAAAGAGCATGACAAAAGCTATAAATGGCTTAATATAATAATAATATTAGGAAGAAAACGAAAACAATAGTTTGTTACACTAGTCAGTCACTATGAACATCGCACACAGTATAAAAAATAAAAATATTATTAGACAATCGCAATTAAAACAGACACTGCTCTTAAAAAGGACGCCACTGCCAAAGCACTTGGGTTACGTTTCGATAGAAAATGAAAGCTTGATTGAATAATGCATGGTTGTTTAAGTTAGGAAACTTGGAACAGCAAACTAATTTTGAAAAAGGTTCACCGTCTGAATGCAATCACCACTGCACCGGTTATCTTACAGATCAAGTAAGGTCTAACAAACGTTGTTTCAATTTTTTCATATTTTGGATTGAGAATGGCTTGATAACCAGAACATATCCCTTGTATTGATCATTGATGTTGGGCTCTTTTTCAGATCTGCATTCTGTTTATATTCCGGAATTACTTTTTTAAATTCACAATATAAAGCCTTCAAGACCTAAGCGATGTTTATTAGGAATTCTAGTATGCATACTGGATCTTGGATAGCATTAAACTGTCCACCACATGGGCACATGACGCACATGACGCACATGACGCAAAACTGTGCAAACGCAGCTTTGTGTCAAACAGTTTACTGCCGGCTAGGCCATTCCTGACAGTAAGCCGGACACCATATTAATGGAATGGCGCAAGTTGGCTGTAAGGATCGGCTAGCGTCAAAGAAAAAACACTAGCTGGGGGGTGTTTCGGTAGGGGGAAATGGCGTTTGGGCCCCAGAAATCACCCTAGGCTGGTTAACGCTAATTTATATGGTGTTAACCAGCCTAGCGTCATTTCTTGACCCAATAGCACCCAGAAATGACTCCTGTCTTAGTAAGTCATGCCCACCACCCCAATGGCCATGCCCAGGGCACCAGTGTCCCCTGGGCATGGCCATTGGACCCAGTGCCATGCATAGGGGCCCATTAAAGGGGCCCCCAATGGTACAGAAAATTAAAACATGTATACTTACATATACTTAGCCATACTTACTCAGGATGTGGTCCCCCATCCTCTGGTCTCCCTCTGGTGTGGGTGGGGGTGTTGCCGGGGCAGGGTGTTCAGCCATGGAAATGGTTCCACAGCTACTCTAACACCTGGTCTGACCCAGGCGTTAAATAATGGCGTTAAGCAGGCTTAGTGACATTATTTAGGTTTGCCTCCCACTGTGCGCCATTTTTGTATTGGGGATAAATATGGCGCTACGGGCTTAGAGTCATTTTTTGGATTGGAACGCCTACCTTGCACCTCATTGACACATGGTGGGTTTACAAATTTAAAAAATAGTGCTAATTCCAATATTCTGGTGCTAGACGTGTCTAGCGCCAAAATATAAATATGGAATTAAGTTTGCGACGTTTTAGCTTCAAAATAAATTAAGCTAAAATGGCGCAAACAGAGTATAAATGTGCCAGAATGTGTGGCATTGTTGGTTGTATGCAATTTCAGCTGCCTAGAGAAGATTCACCGAAGATCCATTATCACCCTCTGGGATGTAGCAAAGCAAAATTGCTCTGTGGTTTGCTTATGAGTGATATTTGTCAAGCCTGGAGGACACAATAGGAGCAAATCACTCACCAACACTTTGAGATGAATTAAGACTTACGATCTGAGATTAGTTTTTTGGGCTTCACATGCAAATTGAACTGATTCTGTGACATGGGATTTATTAGTTGGACAGCCACTTAAAATCCCCTGGTGGAGCACAAAAGTATCATCTTTGGAAGAGAATCATTAATCAGCATGACAGCTACAACACCATTTACAGTTTGGAGCTGCATATGGATGTGACCATTGGCAGGCTGTGTATGAAGATTCTTTTGTTAACAATATTCATGAGTAAATATTCCTGCGCCAAATTGTGCTTGGGATAAACAGTACCCTCTAGCATGGATTAATTCTCAGTTTAATATGCTTTACTGAACAATCAAATGTTTATTAAATGATTCTAGACTTGCATTATTTCATCTGTAACATTTGTCACTCCTTTCTTATCATAAACATTCCGTCGGCAGCACAATATTCTTGATTCTTTATATTCATGAAGTTCGAATAAAGTGTGAAAGGCTGCCTGTCCTTTATCACATTTGCTGTGACAGATTGAGACCCACATCACGACTTCGGCAGTCTTTTTGCAAGACCGACGAAGCCGCTGCCGCCAACAGACCCCCAGCGTTGGCAGTCCAAAGACCGCCATATTTGGAGTTGTTTTGGATTCCTGCCCATTTAAGGTTGGAAATCAAATGCCGTTGGCCTGGCTGACAGGAAGAGAGGTGGTTCCACCGTCATTCCAACAGAACTCCACCTGCCATATTATGATATGTAAAATGGTGCGGCAGTGTCCTGTATGGCGTTATGACGCTGGCGGTGGCAGATGCCAGGACCCATCCCCTCCCAGACGACCACCTTGCTGAAACAGGTAGGTGGACAGTCTGAAGGGGGTGGGTGTTAGGTGCATGTGTGTGGTGTGTATGTGCGTGTATGTGTAGCAGAATGGGTGTGCATGAGTGCATGTATGTATGTGTGTGTGGAGGGTGTGTGTGTCTGCATGTAGGAGGGTGTGTCGGGGTGCGAGTGAGTAGGTGTGTGCATTGGGATGCATGCAGGTGGGGGTGCATGTGTGCAAGTCTTGCAGTGAGTGTGGGTGTTTGTGTATACGTGTACGGTCGGGTGGGGGTGTTTGTATGGAAGTGTGTGAATGTGGAGGTGTTTGTATGGAAGTGTGCGGATGAGAGGGTGTTTGTATGTAAGTGTGAGGATGAGTGGATATTTGTATGGAAGAGTTAGGATGAGGGGAGTGAATGATTGTAGAGGGGGTGTGTATGTGTGAGTTGGGGTGTGTGTATGTCAGTGTGAGAGCAGGTGAGGGTGTTAGCATGGATGTGTGCAGTTGGGTGAGGGGTGTTTGGAAGTGTGTGGATGGGTGTGTGCATGTGTGTGGACGTGTGGGTGTGCGTGTGCCGGGCCACAGGAATGGGGATTCCTGTCTCCAGGTGCGTTACCGCAAGGGTTTTTATGGCAGGGTGACCGCTGTGAAAAGCCTGGCTGTTTGCTGCCTTCTAATTCGGCCGGCGGTCTTAGGCCTGCTGCTGGTCTGGAAGAGCTCACTGCCATCTGTGGCGGTCTGACCATACCAGCAGGACAGGCATCATTGTGGCACTTTGGCTCCGGCCAAACTGTACAACTAGTAATGCGGCGGTCTTTATCACCAGGTCTGAGGCGGTTAGACTGCCACCGCAACTTTGGCGGTCTCATGACCGCCAAACTCGTAATGAGGGCCTATGTGTTGAATTCCACACAAAACTATCATTGCATAGATGAAACCATTATTCACCTGCTGTAACAGCATACAAATCTTCCTCAAAGGGTGAGAGCCCTCTAGTTTATTCAAAGTTGTGTTGAACCTCAGCTGTTAGACCAAAACAGCAGCAATACTGCTGGCATTTTTTAGAACCCCCGGAAATCAGAAGCCAGGTTATTTGTAATAATTTTCTTTGAAAATAATTCTCAGACTCAGTCAATGCTCGAATGCACTAAAATGACATATCCCCAAACCAAATTGATTTTACAATACACATTTCTTTTTCACCCATATAAAAGCTTTTTTAACTTGGAATATTCCCCTGAAAGTAACACTTTCTTGGTATATGTGTACATGGAATATTGAAAATTATGACGCACAGTTCATCCTTTGGCAGTTGGCTCTTGGCTGTTGATTTATTTGTTAATGTATGCATATTAAAATGTATTGCTTATGTTTTTTAAATGCTGTTATGAGTATACAGTAAGAAATGGGGTTGTTAATTTGGAAGGGGGTACTCCAGTTGTTAGACCTGATATCCTTGGCGTGGGGTTCCCACAACATTTTGCTTTCACTCCTTCACTTTGCTGAACTAATTTTTTGTTGGCATTAAGACTGTGTACTTTACCTCTGCTAACCAGTTTTAAAGTGTTTATGGTCTCTCCTTAAAACATGTTACAATTGGACTACACCTAACTAGCACATTTAATTCACTGGTAGGTAAAGTGTACTACAGATACCCAGGTCCTGTAAATTAAATGCTACTATTGGCTTGCAGTACTCATTGTTCCACTCACTAATGTATCCTTTGAAGTATGTTTCAAGGCTTCCACTGCAGCCTCTAGTGCAGTTTAAAATTGCAATTATGACCTAGCAAAGCAAGCATTTTGCCTGGCCTAAACCTTCCCTAAGGTAGGCTCTAAAGGTTCATAGGGCAGGGAGCATGTTAGGACAAGTGTGTTTAAGGTTTACATGTCCTGGCAGGGAAAAACTCCTAAAGTCTTTTTTCACTGTGGCAAGGCCTATCCTTTCCTTAGACCAATGCTGGTTTACCTCCCTTAGACTGATGCTGGTTTACCTTATTACATTGAATAAGCACTAATGTCCGATTGGGAGCAGATAGAGAAGTGATATTCACACTCAAATGAATTGTAATTTGCCATCCTCTTTAATGTTAAAGTCAAATTGTAAGTTACAAATTCTGAAAATGCTCCTTTTAGTAAGTTGGCATTTTCCTGCCTGGAGTTTCTCAGGCCTTTCTAGGAGTTTCTAGCTGCCTGAGCCTATTAATAGCTCACCCATCAAGACTGTGTACTGGCCCAGACAGTGAACAATGGGGCTTGGGTGTAGTTGGTAGAGAGCAATTCTGACAGGATGACTGGGAAGGAACTGTGAGCTGTTCCCCCAAATGATTACGTTTCAAAAGACCTTGCGTTTATTATCTTTTTCTTGAAAATAGGCGGGTCCATGGGGGTGACGAGCACTCCCTTCGGAGCGCATGTGTGTTTGGTCGGCCGTCTCAGGCCAGCCAAACACACATGCGCACAGCGCTCTCTCCAGCCCAGCATTACAGTTGATGGGCTGGAGAAAGCCTGCACAGGCTCCCAGTCTGACCGGGGGTGCCCTGGCTAGGCACTCCCAGCCAATCCTAACGCTCCTCTAAGCAGTGTCAGGATTAGCGCAGGGCAGGCTGGGAGCCTGTGTCTGCAGCAGAAGCCAGCAGAGACGGAAGAGCCGGGGAAGGCAGAACATGGCGTTCAGGTAAGTTTATTTTTTATTTATTTTATTACAAATTTTCCCGTCCTGAAACCCACCCGCGCCGCTCCACCACCTTTATCACCCGTGAGCTGCTATTGTTCCTTAGCAGACAGTCCTCGGGCAAGACTGGTTACCTGCATCTTTCTAAGGTCCAATGAGTTTACCCCAGTTCGCAGGGAAACCACTACAACAGAATATTAAGTAACCTCATTGTCTGCTTTGACCACATAATCGCTATTCTAGACATATCGGCTGGCACCTGACAGTTGCTATACTGACTCATGGTTCCCTCAGAGCCTTAACTATCTGCCCATTGATGGACAGATGCTGCCAGTACTTTTTTTGTAAGTCATAGGTTATACTTCCACCTTACCCATGGAACTTAGTTCAGCCTCTTACCCCACTAAGATAACTTGCACTGCCAGCCCTACACTAGAAAGTCAAGTGGACTGACCACCATTAGGAGATGGCTTGTTGTATCCACCTGAATCACCTTTCTTGTGCACTGTTTGTTGACAATCATTGCACCTAATCAATCAATGGAAGGGTACAGGGACTGCTTCCCCTTAGACCCTACCCCTTCTCCACAGATGTAGATTCAGTCTCTCTCCTTTTAGGACCCTTTGGAGAAGTCCATTTTATTTCCCTTGTCCCCACTTCCTCCTGTTGGGGGTCTTAACAACGCTGAACTATGGTTCTCCTTCATGTGTCTTCTTAGACACGCTTGTGCTGACCCAGATGTCACTCAAAAATGCTGTGATTCTTTTGGGAGGCCCCTGAAATGTCTAGGATTTTCTTAAGGAGTGAGAACATGCTTCCACAAGAGGGTTCTTTTTCTATCTCACCTTACAATATGGCCCAAGTCCTCTTTGTCTATCATATGCATCTTCACAATACTGTAAGCTAAGAATGTGCTTTCTATATCATCTCCAACCACAAAGCTAGGCATCATGTCTGTGGAAAGAGTAGGTTGTGCACGACCCCCCCCTTTTGATACCTCGCTATTGTTGACACCATAGATACCATTCTGATGCACCCTTAACACTCATGTCCATCCTCTGTATGCTCCTTTCATGAGCCAAAATTGCAGTCTCCTGCAAAGCCATCCTTCTACAGTGCAAGGATTACTCTTGTGTGTTTCTGCCCCAGAGCTAGGACTGCAGCTGCCCATTTCTTTTCAGCGACAGCCTCATTTCTTCAAGTTGAACTGCTGCCTTTTTCTCCTCTGAAGCACAGACTGCTCTTTTCTTGTCAGTAGCCAGAACAGCTGCTTTTTCTTTTGAAAAGCATCAGAGGTGCCTTTTTCTCTTCCAGTGCAAGAGCAGCCAACTTCGATTTCAGATCCCTCTCTGCCTCCTTGTCTTTTTATTCTAATTGGCACTAATGTAGACTAGCAGAGAGAAGACACACTGCTCCCAGATGAGGACAACGCAGGCCTTCCTTTTTCACTGACGCATGGTATCCTCATTCTCCTCAGAGGTGATCTATAAAAGTGGGTTTCCTGGTATTAACCACCTTCCTGACTTTCTGATTCAACTTCAGCCTTCTCTCCTTGCACATCCCTTCAAATCAAATCAATTTTTATAAAGCGCAGCTACTCACCCATAAGGGTCTCATGGCACTGAGGGGGTTTGACCTCTGAGCTTCAGTTGAAGAGCCAGGTTTTGAGGTCCTTTCTGCATTATGCAGTGATGGTGACTGCCTGAGGGGCAGGTTGTTCCAGCTCTTTGACGCAAAGAAGGCAAAGGATCTTCCACCAGCCGAGGTCTTCTGTATCTGGGTACGGTGACTAGTGCTTGTTGAGCAGAGCGGAGAGGTCTGGTGGGTGAGTAGAAGGCGATGCAGTATTTGATATAGGCAGGTCCTAGGTCATGATGGCCTTGTATGCGTCTGTGAGGACTTTGAAGTTAATCCTTTTCTCAGTTGGAAGCCAGTGGAAGTTTCTTAGGTGATTGGAGATGTGTTTGCGGTGGGGGATGTCCAGGATGAGTTTGGCTGTGGCATTTTGGATCTGCTGCAGTTTATTCAGGTTCTTCTGGGTGGTGCTTGTGTAGAGGGAGCTGCATTGTTGAGTCTGCTGGTAACCAGGGTGTGGGTCACAGTTTAGTGGCAGTCCTTTGGGATCCATTTGTAGATCTTCCAGAGCAGTCAGAGAGTCTGAAAACAGGGGGATGTGACTGAGTTGACTTGGCTGGTCATGGTGAGCGATGAGTCCAGGATAAAGCAGAGTTTGCATGCATGGTCTGTAGGGGTGTGAGGGGTGCAGAGATTGGATTGCCACCAGGAGTCATTCCAGGCTGATGTGGAGGGTCCCAGGATGAGGATCTCTGTCTTGGCAGAATTAAGCTTGAGGCAGCTATCCTTCATCCAGGGAGCGACGGCTTCCATCCCGTTGTGGAAATTCTTCTTGGCAGTTGTGGGGTTTTTTGGTCAGAGAGATAATCAGCTTGGTGTCGTCGGAGTAGGAGACGATGTTCAGCTCATGGTTTCTGACGATGGATGTGAGCGGGACCATGTAGATGTTGAAGAGTGTGGGGCTTAGGGAGGAGCCCAGTGGAACTCCACAGCTGATCTCAGTAGGTTCTGACAGGTAAGGTAGGAGTCTGACTCTCTGGCTTCTGCCAGATAAGAAGGAACATATCCATTGTAGGACCTTTCTGTGGATGCCAACTGCGTGGAGACTGAGACAGAGGGTGGGGTGTGAAACCATGTCAAAGGCGGCTAAAAGGTCCAGAAGGATGAGGGCTGCTGTATGACCACGGTCGAGGAGTCAGTGTATGTCATCGGTGGCAGTGAGGAGGGCGGTACCCGTGATGTGGTTGCTTCTGATACCTGACTGTGAGATTTCCAGGATGTTGTTGTCCTAGATGTGCTTACAGAGTTGAGTGTTGATGGCCTTTCGAAGACTTTGGCTGGGAAAGGCAGCAGAGAGATGGGGCGATAATTCTTGAGGTCCAGAGAGTCGGCTGTGGGTTTCTTCAACAGCGGGTGGATCTTGGTGTGCTTCCAGTCCTCTTGGAAAGTGGCTGTGTCTATGGAGCAGTTGAGGGTGTGGCAGAGCTTAGGTGCGATGGAGGTGTTGGCGTTGTTGAAAATATGTTGACGACAGTGGTCCATAGGTGCTCCGGAGTGGATGCTTCTCATGATGGTGTGGGTCTCGTCTGCAGTGAAGGTGGTCCAGCGGTGCAGGATCTGTGATGTTTCAGTGTGTTGGAGCACAGGAGTTGTAGGAGGGTTCGGAGTATCTTTGGGTCTGAAGCTGTCGTACATGTCTTTGATTTTCTGGTGGAAGAAGGTGTCTAGTCTGTCGCAGAGATCTTGAGATGGAAGGATGTTTGCAGTTTCAGATTGGGGTTTGGCAGACTCCTTGAACACGGCGAAGAGCTCTTTGGTGTTGTGAGCGGTGGCGCTGATACGGTCCTGCAGGATGGCTTTCCTGGTGAGTCTGTTGAAATGATGGTGGGTGAATTGCTGTTTCTCCATTTTTTCTCTAGCGTCTGCTGGTGCACCTGGAGTCCTGGAGATTGGGGGAGAACCAGCTGGCCTTCTTGAGGTGGTGTTTGGCTGAGGTCTTACGGAGAGGTGCAAGGGTGATGGCGCATTAGGAGATCCATTGGTAGAAGTTCCATGCTGAATTGTTAGCATCTGTGGTGAGGGGTGGGGAGACTTGCTGAGGGTGTTAGTGATCTGTTCCTCAGTGATCTTGTTCCATTTTCTGCTTGGGGCTCAGAGTGTGCAGAGGTGGATGAGCTGATGGTGGAATGGATGCAGTGGTGGTCAGTCAAGTAAAGTGTTGAGGTGTTGTTGACGATGATGTTGTTGCTGGTGGAAAAGATGGCTTTGAGTGTGTGTCAAGTGACGTTGGTGAGGTGACCAGCTGCTTTAGCCCTATTGTGGTGAGGTTATTGAGCAGGGAAGATGTGTTGGTCTTGTTACTTTTGGCAATGTGGTAATTGAGGTCGCCGAGGAGGAAGAAGTGTGAGGAGGTGAGAGTGTGAGGAGAGATTTATGTTGACGATGGAGTCGCTGAAGGTTGGGCTGAGGCCAGGTGGTCAGTAAATGAGGGTTCCATGGAGGGTAAACTTGGGGGTGGCGTGAATCTGGTAATGGAGGTGCTCCATGAATGGGCAGTGTTCTTACGCATTGGTTGTCAGACGGAGGGTGGATTTATGTACGATGGCCAGGCCGACGCCTGGGCAAGACGGCCGGTCTTAGCAAAGAAGTTTGTAGTCATTGGGGATGGTGACGTCGGTGCAGATGCTGGATTTGTCCATGTCTCTGTGAGAAAGGTGATGTCCAGGTGGGTGGAGTCTGGGAGGTCCCAGAGTTCTACAGCATGTTTGTGGAGGAATCAGATGTTGAGGGAGATGCAGCTGAGGTGCTCCAGGTTGATATTCACTGGCTCTGTGGCTGGAGGGTCTGGAGTTTATTGTAGGGTGAGGGTGCGGTGGCAGTAGAGGCAGGAGACGGGTTCATGGGTGTTCCTAGGTGATGCAAAATGGAAGGCAGTGGAGTGTCCTTGGTGGAGGGTTGTAGTGACCAGGCTTAATGGCACTGGGTGCCATGCAGGCGCAGACAGGCGTGCATTTGGACGGCTTTTGACATCCATGCAGTGGCCGTCATTAAGAAGGGGAGGGAGGTGGGGTACCTTGTCAGCTTGGAGGTGGGAGGGCGAGAAATCATTTTTGGAGAGGGAGGGGGCGGGGCCACAGGGGCAGCAGTAGCAGTGAACAGAGTGATGGGAGAGTGAAAGGCTGAGAAGAGAGAGAAAGAGACAAGAATGAAAAGAAAGGAAAAAATAAAGATGACAGAAAACATAACAAAAAGAAAAAAAGCAGATACTTGCACTCAGATGGGCACTAAGGATGAGGCGCAGGTGGGAGCCTGCCAGTGGGGCCCGAACTGAGAGTCAGGCAGGCTCTCCGTTTGCTCGCAGCAGAGGCAGCAGCAGCATCTCCACCATAGTAAGGTCAGCCATGGTAGCCAGATCTACCTCCATGTTACCAGAAATCTGGGTGACTGTAATGGGATTTTTAATTCTGCTTTTCACTGATGATTGCTGGACAAAGTCCTATCCCATAACAGAATATCAGTAACAGAAATTTAAATATGATTTTGAGAGAGAGGTACGCCTAACCTTTAATAAACACAACCTGTTCAGTCCATATAGTTATATGGAAAACTCTGCTCAACTACTGGGAGCAATGGAAAAATCAACAGACAGTTCCAGAGAGAAATGCAGATTCAAGCAGCAGCAACAATTAAGAATTAAACAAATCAACACTAAGGCCCTCATTACGACCCTGGCGGACGGGGGAGAAGTGGCAGTAATACCACCAACAGGCAGGCGGAAAACAAAAAAATTGAATTATGACCATGGTGGTTACCACCATGGTGATCCGCCTCTTCTCCACTCCGGCCCCCAGGGCGGTGACGACCGCTGGGCTGGAGACTTTGGTCTCCAGCCCGGCGCCCATCACCAGACCACCGGCGGTATCAGGACCCTGCATACGGCCATGGATTTCGTGTGGTTTGGAACCGCCACGAAATCCATGGCGGTAGGCACTATCAGTGCCAGGGAATTCTTTCCCTGGCACTAATAGGGGTCTCCCCTGCCACCCTCCCCCACCCCTGAGACCTCCCCCACACCTACGACCACGCTAACCCCCAAAGGTGGTAGTACCCCACTCTCCACACACCCCTACATCGACACATACCCCCCCTTCACGCACACAGACACCACCGCCACACAAACCCGCACACATACTAACAAACATTCCAGCAGACACACACAGTCATGCACGCACACATACATCCAGACATACACGCACACATACATATAGACATACACGCACACATACTCACAGTCAAACATACAGACACGCACACATTTCCAAACACACAACACCCCCGCATGCATGCACGCACTCACACACCCCCTCTACACACTCACACTCACACCGCCATGCACGCACACACCACACAACACCACCACCGCCCTCCCCTAACGGACGATCACCTTACCTGTTCCAATGATCCTCCGGGAGGGGACGGGATCCATGGGGGCTGCTCCGCCGCCAGCACCCCGTCACCAGAACACCGCCACGCCAAATCATGGGACGTGATTCGGTGGGCAGTGTTCTGATGACGGGGCGGTGGAGGTGGAGCAGCATCCACTTCCCCGCCGACCGCCAGTATGGCTGCTGGCGGCTCTCCGTCCGAAAAAGGACAGAGGGCTGCCAGCAGTCATAATACTGGTGGTCTTCAGCGCAGCGGTACCTTGGCGGTCTTTCCAAAAGACCGCTGAGGTCAAAATGAGGGCCTAAATCTCTTGAAGCAATTTAGAAAGAAATTTAGAAAATTCAAGAAAAATGTAATGAGCAAAAGGACACCAAAAAATTTAAACTCAGGTTAAAGGAACCTTTTATCTTTGTATAATTGTTTTTAAACTCTAAGATAAAAAGCTCCAAGAAAGCTTAAAAAGCCTATTTAAATTCAACAGTTAAAATTTTCCAGGATATAGACATGATGAAGCTGTGGTCAGGTAAGCCAAATAGGTGACAGCAGTTTGAGTTTTGTACCTTTCTGTCTTTGAACATTTTTTGATTCTGGGAGTCCTCCAGAGGTGCAAGATTTTATACTCAAATCTATAAGGGATCATTGAGGTTGATATGTTATTGCAAGCTACTGCTGAATCCTTCTGTTTTGTCATCAAAAGTTCCAAGGGGGATAAAGCCGTATTTCATAGCTGTCAAGGATATTCTCGGCCAGGGTAGACTTTCTGCATTGCCAACTTACAAGCCTTCACATTTGAACATAGTTATATTTTTGGTTCTAGGAATCCTCCAATGGGCATAGTTGAAAGCTGATGAAGGAATATCATGCCTGTCAAGAGTATGCCCTTCCATTCAAAGCATCAGCACCTTGCTCCGACCCTCTGGCGATCAACACGTACGATGAATCCCAATCAGTTATTGGTGCTGACATAAGTACTACTGGCCATTCCTGCAGTCTCTAGGTCCTCATGGCTGGCTTTTAGGCACAAGGTCACTTTCCAGCCAGGGCTCTTTCATTTTCCTGTCCTCAGTGTTCAGTTGGGCCTGGGATGAATGAGGAAGCCCTTCTGTCTTTTTTTGTTTATATGGCAGCATCACACGTACAGTGTCTATATAGCATCAGGAGGCCAGCCATTAGACCCTTGAGGAGCAGTTCCAGTGCCTGGGTGCCAGCATCAGCCATGAGTCCATGTGTCATCTTTCTTATAGTTTTCAAGCAGTCTTCTTTCTCCAAGTGTATCTTCCTATGACCAGGATTGTTCTGAGGGAACACTGGTGAGCTGCCAGTTTTATCCCATGCATATGCATTAGCCAGTGACTGAAGTATTCCACGCACTGAGTTCTGGCAACTTTCCAGAAAAAAGTCCCTCCTTTTTAGTTCTTCCTTTTTTACTTTACTACAAACCTTCTGAAAATCCTTTCATTCAAGCTGGTGCTTGTCTTTTTCCAGCTTCAGGAGTCCTGTCCCTTCTCCTTGCCACTCTACTATGAAGATGACATTTCCTTTCATCTCCTAGTGCTCGAATTGGTTTTCTCTCCTGATGTGAGTGGAAACACAAAGACTGGGAAATCTCTAGGCATGAATGGTTTGCATTGCTCACAACCCCATTTGGAATATGTGGTGCTAGCAGTGCTGTACACTGCTCCAGATTTACAAACTGACACATTGGATCCAAAGCATTGATTTGAAACCCTTGCGTCACATTATCCGTGTGGCAGGTATAATATATGTAGGGTAGGCGTTCCCATGGGGAAAGCCATGCAGAACTGGTGCAGTGAAATTTATATTTCACTCCATCATTCTGTGATTTCACTGCATAAGAATTTTACCACTTGCTCAGAGAAGGCGTAAAATTGACGCAGAGCTTTTCTCTATGGAAGCTTCCTTGAATTGCTGGAGTTGCGTCATTTTATTGACACTAGTTCAACAATGCGTGAGTTTAGCACCAACCGATGCGTCAGAATTTCTGACGTATCTGTGAAAATATGTGCCATGGAGCTCTGCATTGTAAATACAGGGCATTCATGGCGTTGTTAGGGGATCGTAGGGCAGCACAAGAAATCTGATACATTGGGCCGTTGTGTCAGATTCTTGCAGATTAGGCCCTTTGTTTAAAAAACAAGAGCTGTGAAAGCTGCTATTTGTCTCACCAGCTGTTGCTGTCCATCTCCCAGATAGCCAACTCCTTCTACGCAGCCACTGTTAGCACCTCTCTATCCTTCCTGCTGCCAGATGACAGTCTCTTATATCCTAGAAATAGAGTTAATAGTCAGAAAAAGATTTCATGAGGTAATCCAGATCTAAATCAGTTTACTCTCAGGCAACACAAATATATTTATAAAAGCATTTTTTCTTCTAAAGTTGTTAAACATCTGCTTTCACAATGGTAGTTGCTTTTTTATAATATATTTAAAATAGCTTGGTTTGAACGTTTTCTCATTTTCCCACACCATTAATGTGGCTACTAATGATCCTTAAAATCAAGGCTATCCAAAATCTACCTATTAAGGATGCAGTCTTGTGCTGTCACAAGGCACACTTTGGAGGTGACGTAACTAACATATATAAATATGTTAAATAAAAAACATAAAAGTAGGTATTCTTTCGCAGAAGCACTTTTCCTAGTCATGTGACACTGCAGCGCTTTTAAACTGTTGTCCAGCTAGAGAACAATGGTGCTGTCTCGAGCTCGACACTTTAATCATATATGTGGGTGGCATAAATACAAACCACAGCCCACATATTACATTATCTTCCAAGCCACTGGTGCATTTTGTGCACCATCTAGCATAGCCTTACTGGAAATTTAAATAAGAGAAATAGGTGATATATATTGCTCTTTCACCCGTGGAGTTACAGCTCCAATTGCACTCTGGAAATAAAGCATGATCATGAAAAAGTCAAAACAAAAATTCTTAAACATATCAGATTCACTATGCTTATGTCCATATTAAGGACACATTTTCAGAAGTAAAAACATACTAAAACTAATATTAAATAGACAGCCACCGAAAAATCAACTACATGAAGGATACTCTTACTGCATCAAAGCAAAAGGAATAGCAGTAAATATTTTGAGTATCCATGCACCAAGTTGGCCTGAATGATAATAAAGAGTGGATCACACTCTCAAGCAGAGGAAAGTGAACCACAAACTGCCTTTCCCCTATGTTAGACATAACATGCTAAGGTTGTGTTTCCCCAAACTTTTTTGCTTTTTCTAGTAGGTTTTGTTGATCCCCCCCCAGGGGCCTGAGCACTTCCCACTGTAAGAACAGTGTGAAAGTGCATGTGATCATGCCCACATACTTTGGTAAGTGCTGTTGGCCTGTGTGTGCCCTTGCACCTACATTGCTTTTAAACATGTGTCCAGCCTGCCAATGCAGACTTGTATGTGTGCAAGGGCACTATGCCCATAGAGTGAAGAATACCCATGTGTGTTTTCATTGCATAGGAGAGCTGCTCTGCCTATAGGTTAACATTGGTAAAGTTTTACAAATACTCCTAGACACAACAGTGGATTGTAGCAAGGCAGCCTCATATTGTTTACTATTGTTGGATTTGTCCTGACAAACCCCTTACTATGGTAAAGGTGGTTTTGTAATGATAATAGAGAAATGCCACTTATAGAAAGTAAACATTTCTCTGTCCTAAAATGCTTTGTGTGCCTTTTAATTAGACATGAGTTCACACTGGGGGATGGAGGAGCACATATGTGCATTCCCCAGCGACAGCTATAAAACTTGGCCACACAACTGAAATGAAGCCCTCTGCCATTTGAGGGCTTGGCTGGATTAATTAGAGGGAGAGGTTTTGAAACTTGGCCTGTCGAAGCCTGATCATGGCCATACTAAAGATCAAGATCTGCTTTCCATAGTCTAGTAGCAGACAGGACTGAAATTTAGGGGAGACATCTGTTCTTCAAAGGGGAACCCTCTGAACCTTTTAACTTCAAAGGCACACTACTGTATAACTACTGGTGCCACACTTCAGCAAAGTAGAGATACACTACAGGAACTTGAGACAGAGATTTTGGACTGGGTGCTGCACACTGCCAGAAGAATCTGTTGTGCACAAGGAGTAATTACTGCCCAAGGAAGGGACTGCGCACCATTCCTGCATCATGGCTGGCCTGGGCAAACTGGTTGCTGCTGTGTGGCACTCTGAAGTGCGCTCTCCAAGTGCTTGTTGGCTGGTCCCCTGTTCTCTGGTGGCGGGAAATCAAAGATCTCCCATAAGGGACCTGCACCTTCTACCTTTGTCATCTGGAGAGTGGTGCCCTCTTAAGTGCCTACATTGTCTGCTGAACGTCACCTGGCAGCATCGGTGTGAGCTTGGAACTAGGTATTGCACCTGAAGACCGGATTTGCCTGGTGCAGAGCCTACTGCCCGCATGCAGCTGTTTATCATGAGGAGATGACATGCATAAGCGTCTTGTAGGTAGTGAGAGGATTCACCAATCGCGGGACCCCACGTGGCCAGCTTTTGGGGAACATGATGCCTTTCTATCATGCGAAACCCGACCGCATGCTCATTGTGTGTGGTGTCCGATTCACTGGTTGCAATCCTAGGAGGTGAGGGCATACCTGGAGCAGTGTCACATTCTACCTCATGCGGCACCGTTGAACTTGTGTCTCTGTTTGTGTGACTGATGCAACTCAAGTCATGGCGCACCTGCCATTGTGCCTCATTCCAGAGAGGTACAGCATTGATAACCTTTTGTGTGTGCTCAGATTAGTCTGGTGCGACTCAAGTCATTGCACAGCAGATGTTGTGCCTCATTCTAGGGAGGTACGGCATTGATAACTCTCCGTCTGTGTCTGGATTTTCTGGTGCAACTCAAGTCATCACACACCAGACATTGTGCCTCATTCCAGGGAGATGAGCATCAATAACTCTGTGTGCACTTGGAATTGTCTGGTGCGACTCATGTCATCGTGCACCAGACATTGTGCCTTCTTTCAGGGAGGTGTGGTTTTGGTAACACTTCTTGTGCAACCAGGACTGTCTGGGGCAACTCCACTAATCATGCACCAGATGTTGTGCCCCCTACCAGGGAGGTGCAGAATTGGTAACTATTTGGGTAGGAGGAGTGCCTGGTTTGGCTGGTTGCCATTGTGAACAGTGTGTGTCCCAAGGTGACCCTCCTCCCTTGCTTGGCAGACCATGGCCCACGCCAGAAGGCACTGTGCGGAGACCCCTGAGTGAACTTCCTGAGCAGTGGCCCAACCTCCATTTGTCGGCTGTTGCCTGGTCAGCCGATATCTCTTTGTTTCCTGCACATTTGCCCTGGGATCCTGAAGAAGTGTACCTTTGGCTGCTAGCAGCCTAGGATCTGGGGAAAGAGTGCTCTCATCTCCAGCTGGTGGGGGGCAGGGTAGCATGAACTTGCATGAGGGTGGAGGAACCCAAGAAGGGTCTAAGAGTGCAGTGTTCACTAGCCTGCTGAACATCAGTGCACTGCATTAGGGCGCTGAGAGGGAGTGTGTGTGAGTGTGCCTTATACTAGCCTGACAGAAATCCATGGCTCCGCATAACAGTGTGAAGCAAGTGAGTAGAAGTGATTGCCTGTGATTGACTGCACCACAAAGCAGGGTTACTGGGCACGTTGGTTCTTTGTCACAGGGTTATCATGGTTGACATTGAGTTTTACCTGTGCGGCCTAAGACGTGGGGCTCTTTAAAAGTGCTGCAATTCTTTGTATGTACACATTGCTGCTATAGTTGTGAACTGGGGTGCACCCTCTAACTGTGTGATATTAAAATGGGGGTAATCGCTAGGGTGGGTCTCGTGATGACAGCATATTGGCACAGCATGAGGGTGCTGGAAGGGAAAGTGTTAGAAATTGGGTTTTTGGTTGGCAGTCAGGTTACCCCCTGTCCAAGCAAAAGCCCTCACTCTAGTCAGGGTAAGTCACACAAAATCCAAGATTATCCTGTGCCCACCCTCTGGTAGCTTGGCACGAGCAGTCAGGCTTAACTTAGAAGGCAATGTGTAAAGTATTTGTGCAATAAATCATACAATACCACCATATAGCACCACAAAAATACACCACACAGTGTTTAGAAAAATATATAATATTTATCAAGATAACTGTAGGTCAAAACTAATAAAGTTGCAATGTAAATTTGTAGAGATATCACTGAAAAGTGATATCAAGTGTCTTAAGTCTTTAAAAAGCAAACAAAGTCTCTTTCAAGCACAAAGTACCTGGTTTGGAGTGGAAAATCTCTTCAGAGGGCCACAAAAGAAGAGATGTGTTGAAAAATGGTGTGTGCGTCGATTTCTCCCCAGCACACATGGACTTGCGTCATTATTTTTCACGCGGGGAAGTCGTACGTTGTTTTCCGGCGCGCAGACAGTCTCTTTCTGCGGATCCCGGGGATTACCAGATGTCCCGGGTCTGTGCGTGGATCTTCCTGCTTGTTTTCCGGCGGCGCGTCGTTCTCCGGGGCTGCGGGTCGAAGCTTCGATCTCACGGCAGGCGTCGCATCTATTTCTCCTCTGGAAGTCGGGCGGCGTTGTCCTTGCGAGGCCGTGCGTCGAAGTTCCGGTTGTCCCGAAGGCGTTGCGTCGATCAGTGTCAGTACAAGCTGTGCGTCGAAAATTTCGGCGCACGGAGCGTCCAAGTGAAAAAGAGAAGTCTTTTTGGTCCTTAGACTTCAGGGAACAGGAGGCAAGCTCTATCCAAGCCCTTGGAGAGCACTTTCACAGCCAGACAAGAGTTCAGCAAGGCAGCAGGCCAACAGCAAGGCAACAGTCCTTTGTAGAAAGCAGACAGGTGAGTCCTTTGAGTAGCCAGGCAGCTCTTCTTGGCAGGATATAGTTTCTGGTTCAGGTTTCTTCTCCAGCAAGTGTCTCATGAGGTAGGGCAGAGGCCCTGTTTTATACCCAAATGTGCCTTTGAAGTGGGGGAGACTTCAAAGAGTGGCCAAGAAGTGCACCAGATCCCCTTTCAGTTCAATCCTGTCTGCAAGGGTCCCAGTAGGGGGTGTGGCAGTCCTTTGTGTGAGAGCAGGCCCTCCACCCTCCCAGCCCAGGAAGACCCATTCAAAATGCAGATGTATGCAAGTGAGGCTGAGTACCCTGTGTTTGGGGTGTGTCTGAGTGAATGCACAAGGAGCTGTCAACTAAGCCCAGCCAGACGTGGATTGTAAGGCACAGAAAGATTTAAGTGCAAAGAAATGCTCCCTTTCTAAATGTGGCATTTCTAGAATAGTAATATTAAATCCAACTTCACCAGTCAGCAGGACTTTATATTACCATTCTGGCCATACTAAATATGACCTTCCTACTCCTTTCAGATCAGCAGCTACCACTTCAATACTGTATGAGGGCAGCCCCAATGTTTAGCCTATTAAGGGAGCAGGCCTCACAGTAGTGCAAAAACGAATTTAGGAGTTTTACACTACCAGGACATGTAAACTACACAGGTACATGTCCTGCCTTTCACCCACACAGCACCCTGCTCTAGGGGTTACCTAGGGCACACATTAGAGGTGACATATGTGGAGAAAGGGGAGGTTTAGGCTTGGCAAGTACTTTTAAATGCCAAGTCGAGGTGACAGTGAAACTGCACACACAGGCCTTGCAATGGCAGGCCTGAGACAAGGAAAAGGGGTTACTTAAGTGGGTGGCACAACCAGTGCTGCAGGCTCACTAGTAGCATTTAATCTACAGGCCCTATGCACCTAGAGTGCACATTACTAGGGACTTATAAGTAAATTAAATAGTCCAATCAGGTATGATTCAAGGTTACCATGTTTTAAGGGAGAGAGCATATGCACTTTAGCACTGGTTAGCAGTGGTAAAGTGCGCAGAGTCTAAAAGCCAGCAAAAACAGTGCCCAAAAAGTGGAGGGAGGCAGGCAAAAAGTTAGGGGTGACCACCCTAAGGCTGTCAGGTCTAACATGTGTCCCCCCCAGCTGAAAGTGGGGAGAGCTACCCGACCTCCTGGGAGCTCTCATTGCTAAGGCAGAAGTATCTGGAGAGACCATCAGCATTGGCGTGGTCAACACCTGGGCAATGTTCCACCGTAAAGTCCATCCCCTGTAGGGAAATGGACCACCTCAAGAATTTTGGGTTCTCACCCCTCATCTGCATGAGCCATCTGAGGGGCTTGTGGTCTGTCTGAACCCGGAAGTGAGTCCCAAACAGGTAGGGTCTTAGCTTCTTCAGTGCCCAGACCACAGCAAAAGCTTCTCTCTCAATAGCACTCCACCTCTGTTCCCGTGGTAATAGCCTTCTGCTAATAAAGACTACTGGTTGGTCTAGGCCCTCCTCATTCAGCTGTGCTGGGACCGCCCCTATGCCATGCTCTGAAGAGCCTGTCTGCACAATAAATTCCTGGGAGTAGTCAGGGGCCTTGAGCAAGGGGGCCGTGCACATGGCTTCCTTCAGGGAGTCAAAGGCTTTCTGACAAGCCTCTGTCCAATTCACCAACCTAGGTTGTTTCTTGGAAGTGAGTTCTGTCAAGGGTGACACAATGGTACCATAGCCCTTGACAAATCTGCGGTAGTATCCTGTGAGGCCTAAAAAGGCTCTCACCTCAGTCTGAGTTCTAGGTGGTTGCCAGGCCTTGATAGTTTCAATCTTGGCCTGGAGTGGCTGCACCTTGCCACCACCCACTAAGTGTCCCAAGTACACCTTGGAACCCTGCCCAATCTGGCACTTACTAGCCTTGATGGTCAGGCCTGCCTGTTGCAGGGCCTGAAGCACCTCCTTGAGGTTGAGCAGGTGTTCCTCCCAGCTGGAACTGTAGACAGCTATGTCATCCAGGTAGGCTGCACAGAAGGCATCCTTGCCAGCTAGGTCCCCGCTAACCAACCGTTGGAAGGTAGCGGGGGTATTTTTCAATCCAAATGGCATCACCCGGAACTGGTAATGGCCATCAGGGGTTGAAAATGCGGATCTTTCTTTAGCCCCCTCAGTCAGGGCGATCTGCCAGTACCCTGAAGTAAGATCAAACGTACTCAGGAACTTGGCAGCGCCCAGCCTGTCAACGAGCTCATCAGCTCGGGGGATGGGGTGAGCATCAGTCTGTGTGACTGAGTTGAGACCCCGGTAGTCCACACAGAACCGGAGTTCTGCCTTCGCACCTGGGGCAGTAGCCTTAGGGACCAACACCACTGGGCTGGCCCAGGGACTACTGGATTTCTCGATAACCCTTAGAGCTAACATCTTGGAGACCTCCTCCTTGATGCTGGCCTTCACCTTATCCGATAACCTGTAAATTTTGTTCCTCACAGGGAGACTGTCACTGGTGTCAATGTCATGAACACAGAGGTGGGTCAGTCCAGGAGTAAGGGAGAACAGGGGGGAGAACTGCTCCAACAGCTCATAGCAGTCTCCTTTCTGGTTAAGAGTCAGGGAGTCAGAAAGAATGACCCCTTTCACTGACCCATCACCTTCTTGGGCAGAGAGGAGATCGGGGAGAGGTTCACTCTCCTCTTCCACTCCTTCATCTGTAACCAGAATGTAAATTTGACCTCAGACCTCTCAAAATGAGCCTTTAGTCGGTTAACATGGAGCACCCTTAGGGGGTTCCTCGGGGTTTGGAGGTCCACTAGGTAAGTGGCCTCCCCTTTCCGCTCCTTTACTTCAAATGGGCCAGACCAGCGGTCCTGGAGAGCTCTAGGTTCTACTGGCTCCATTACCCGCACTTTGTCTCCAGGTTGAAACTCTACCAGGGTGGCCTTCTGGTCATACCAGCGTTTCATTACCTCTGGACTGTCCTCAAGGTTTCTTTGGGCCTCTTTCCAGAAGCGGGTCATCTGATTGCGGAGGGCCAACATGTAGCTGACCACATCCTGAGGGGGTGCCTTTGGAGCTTTCTCCAACCCCTCCTTGACAATGCTTGAGGGTCCCCTGACAGGGTACCCATAGAGAAGCTCAAAGGGACTGAATCCCACCCCCCTCTGGGGGACCTCTCTGTAAGCAAAGAGAAGGCATGGTAAGAGGACGTCCCACTTACGCCTCATGGCCTCAGGGAGGCCACCAATCATGCCTTTCAAGGTCTTGTTGAATCTCTCCACAAGACCATTAGACTGGGGGTGATAGGGTGTGGTGAACTTGTAGGTTACACCACACGCATCCCACAGAGACTTCATGTATCCAGACATGAAGTTAGTGCCTCTGTCAGACACTATCTCCTTTGGGAATCCCACACGGGTAAATATCCCCATCAGAGTTCTGGTCACCACCGGTGCAGTTACGGTCCTCAGAGGGATTGCCTCTGGGTAACGGGTGGCATGGTCCTCCAAAACCAGGATGAACCTGTTGCCTAAGGCAGTTTTGGGGTCCAATGGACCAACAATGTCGATGCCCACCCTTTCAAAGGGGGTGCCAACGACAGGAAGTGGAATCAGGGGGGTTTTAACCCTTTTTCCTGCTTTACCACTGGCCTGGCAGGTAGGACAAGATCTACAGTACTTATCTGAGTTTGTCCTCATTCTGGGCCAATAAAAGTGGGTGACAAGCCTGTCAAAGGTCTTGCATTGCCTTGCCCCAAATGTCCTGCCAGGGGAATGTCGTGAGCCAGACCCAGTAGGAAGGTTCGGTAACACTGGGGGACCACCAGCGTACGCGCTGCCCCAAAGGCCGGAACCTTAGGCTCACTGTAGAGGAGATCATTCTCCCAATATATGTGGTGATCGCCAGAGGCTTCACCTGCCGCCTGGTCTGAGGCTTGCTTCCTCAGACCCTCTAGAGTGGGACATTCTTTCTGCGCCTTGCAGAATTCCTCCCTGGTGGGTCCACCCTCAACTTGCCAGCCAGCAAGCTCAGGTAGGTCACCTAGGGTGGCAATGTCTTCCCCAGTTGGCTCGGGAGCCTCATCCTCAGGAGCCCCGTCAACTACTGTGGGAACTTCTGGGAACAGTTTCCCGCGCCCCTTGCCCCTCCTCTTGGCAGCTCTCTGGGCCATTGATCCAGGCTCCTGATGCCCTTGTCTTCCCTCTCGGTCAGCCATGGACCGTGTGGTCATGCAGACCCACTCAGGTAACCCTAACATCTCCAGGTGAGATCTGAGCTCCACTTCTTTCCAAGCAGTATGCTCAAGATTATTGCGTAACAGACAATCTAAAGGCATGGCAGGACTCACAGCTACTTTCAGAGTACCAGAGACCCCCCCCCTACTCAAAGGGAACCAGAGCCACCGGTAGGTGACTCTCACGATTGTCAGCGACTATGACCTGGTGGAATGTATTAGGGACTATCTGCTCTGTTGACAACAGCTGACTCTTGATAGTAGTCATACTGGCTCCTGTGTCACACAGAGCCTCCACCTTCTGCCCATCAATGGTGACCCACTGTCTGTACTTGGAAGTATTTTGGGGCATGTGGGCTTTGGGCACCATTTCTCCTTCTCCCAGGGACACTAGGGAAATCTCTACCTGTTCCCCAAAGCTATCTGGGTCCATCTTCCCCCCAAGCGCTACACTAGTCAACCCAGGTGTCTGTCCGGTAGTGGACGGTGCTCTCTTGGGGTACTGGGGGTCGCCTTTATAGTGCCCATACTGGTAACACTCCATGCATTTGGGGTTGGATTTTCCTGACCTATCATATGTCCCTGGCTTTTTCCCAAATCTGGAAAAGGAATGGTTGCCACCCCCTCCCTGGGAATTCTTTTGGGGGCCTTTGGAGAGTTCCTTATCTGTAAGTTTATCTCCCCCCTCTTTCTTCTGTTGGGAACCCTGACCACCTTTGTGGGTGTCCCCCCAGGTACCTTCTTGGACACTCTGGTGCTAACCCAGAGGTCCGCCTCCTCAGCAAGCTTCCTGGGATCAGTCAGCTTACTATCCACTAAGTGCTGGCGCAACTCTGTAAAATTAGTATTAAGCATATGCTCTCTCAGAATCAAGTCATATAACCCTTTATAATCATCTACTTTGTTGCCCCGCACCCATCCATTCAGTGCCTTACTGGAAAAGTCAAAGAAATCTACCCATGTTTGTGTGGCTTGTTTGGTGCTGTCCCTGAACCTCTGACGGTATCCCTCAGGGTTCAGCCCAAACTTGGCAAGTAAAGTGGCTTTCTGAAGTGGGTATGTGTTTTGATCAGGTTGATCCAATGTGAGAAGTGTGTCCCTCCCCAATGGCGGTACATAACCCCACATAGCTACCCCCCATTGCCCTTCAGGTACCTCATGAGCCCTTAGTGCAACTTCATAAGCAGCTAACCATTTATCTATGTCATCTCCCACCATAAAACTGGGCTACGAACCTTCTTTTCTCCAACAGGTCCTGTCAGTATGCTGCCACCATTATTGCTGGATTCAGACTGCTTTGCCTTGAGATCCAGATCCTTGAGACTCAGTTCATGAGCCAATAACAGTTTCTTTTCAGCCAAGGCTCTCTCAGCTGCAGCTTCAGCTCTTTCAGCTTCAATCTGTTTGGCTGCTCTTTCAGCCTCAGATTGCTTGGCTTCTCTCTCTGCCCTTCTTTCCTCCTGTTGAGCCTCAATTTTCAGTTTTGCCATTTGCAATTGGAACTCTCTTTCCTCTCTCCTTTCCTCTGCGGTCAGGCTTTGCACAGAGACACTGCTCCCTGGTCTGGAAGGGGGCACAATTGCAGTGGTAACACCATCCACAGATAGCAACAAATCCTCTGAGGGGCCATTTTCTGGCTCTTCTTCCTCACCATCCTCTTCTAAATGGGCTTCTGCCCAGGCCCTCAGCGCCACTTGAAAGTCCTTCTTTTTGGAGGCCCCTTGGGTGGGTACCCTCATTGCCCTGCAGAATCCTTTTAGTTGTTTGACTGTATATGTATCCAACAGGACTAGGTCAAAGTCTCCTCTCTGAGACCCAGTCAAAGACATGTTGAGTGAGGATTTAGTTTTTGAAAATTGTCAGGAAAAAACAAATTTGCAAAAAGAGATAAAATCAAGTTGACCTTCAACTGTGGGTAGGTAGTGAAATACTTAGCTACTGTATGTCACTGCACAAATACAAGTCCTATCCTCACCGCTGATCACCAATGTTAGAAATGGGGTTTTTGGTTGGCAGTCAGGTTACCCCCTGTCCAAGCAAAAGCCCTCACTCTAGTCAGGGTAAGTCACACACAATCCAAGATTATCCTGTGCCCACCCCCTGGTAGCTCGGCACGAGCAGTCAGGCTTAACTTAGAAGGCAATGTGTAAAGTATTTGTGCAATAAATCATACAATACCACCATATAGCACCACAAAAATATACCACACAGTGTTTAGAAAAATATATAATATTTATCAGGATAATTGTAGGTCAAAACAAATAAAGTTGCAATGTAAATTTGTAGAGATATCACTGAAAAGTGATATCAAGTGTCTTAAGTCTTTAAAAAGCAAACAAAGTCGCTTTCAAGTACAAAGTACCTGGTTTGGAGTGGAAAATCTCCTCAGAGGGCCACAAAAGAAGAGATGCATTGAAAAATGGTGTGTGCGTCGATTTCTCCCCAGCGCACACGGACTTGCGTCGTTATTTTTCACGCGGGGAAGTCGTGCGTCGTTTTCCGGTGCGTGGACAGTCTCTTTCTGCGGATCGCGGGGATTACCAGATTTCCCGGGTCTGTGCGTGGATCTTCCTGCTTGTTTTCCGGCGGCGCGCCGTTCTGCGGGGCTGCGCGTCAAAGTTTCGATCTCACAGCAGGCGTTGCGTCGATTTCTGGAAGTCGGGCGGCGTTGTCCTTGCGAGGCCGTGCGTCGAACTTCCGGTCGTCCCGACGGTGTTGCGTCGATCAGCGTCGGTGTGCGGCGTTTTTCTCGCCGCAGAACAAGCTGTGCGTTGAAAATTTCGGTGCACGGAGCGTCCAAGTGAAAAAGAGAAGTCTTTTTGGTCCTGAGACTTCAGGGAACAGGAGGCAAGCTCTATCCAAGCCCTTGGAGAGCACTTTCACAGCCAGACAAGAGTTCAGCAAGGCAGCAGGCCAACAGCAAGGCAGCAGTCCTTTGTAGAAAGCAGACAGGTGAGTCCTTTGAGCAGCCATGCAGTTCTTCTTGGCAGGATGTAGTTTCTGGTTCAGGTTTCTTCTCCAGCAAGTGTCTCATGAGGTAGGGCAGAGGCCCTGTTTTATACCCAAATGTGCCTTTGAAGTGGGGGAGACTTCAAAGAGTGGCTAAGAAGTGCACCAGGTCCCCTTTCAGTTCAATCCTGTCTGCTAGGGTCCCAGTAGGGGGTGTGGCAGTCCTTTGTGTGAGATCAGGCCCTTCACCCTCCCAGCCCAGGAAGACCCATTCAAAATGCAGATGTATGCAAGTGAGGCTGAGTACCCTGTGTTTGGGGTGTGTCTGAGTGAATGCACAAGCAACTAAGCCCAGCCAGACGTGGATTGTAAGGCACAGAAAGATTTAAGTGCAAAGAAATGCTCACTTTCTAAAAGTGGCATTTCTAGAATAGTAATATTAAATCCAACTTCACCAGTCAGCAGGACTTTATATTACCATTATGGCCTACTAAATATGACCTTCCTACTCCTTTCAGATCAGCAGCTACCACTTCAATACTGTATGAGGGCAGCCCCAATGTTTAGCCTATGAAGGGAGCAGGCCTCACAGTAGTGCAAAAACGAATTTAGGAGATTTACACTACCAGGACATGTAAACTACACAGGTACATGTCCTGCCTTTCACCCACACAGCACCCTGCTCCAGGGGTTACCTAGGGCACACATTAGAGGTGACTTATATGTGGAGAAAGGGGAGGTTTAGGCTTGGCAAGTACTTTTAAATGCCAAGTCGAGGTGACAGTGAAACTGCACATACAGGCCTTGCAATGGCAGGCCTGAGACAAGGAAAAGGGGCTACTTAAGTGGGTGGCACAACCAGTGCTGCAGGCCCACTAGTAGCATTTAATCTACAGGCCCTATGCACATAGAGTGCACATTACTAGGGACTTATAAGTAAATTAAATAGTCCAATCAGGTATGATTCAAGGTTACCATGTTTTAAGGGAGAGAGCATATGCACTTTAGCACTGGTTAGCAGTGGTAAAGTGCACAGAGTCTAAAAGCCAGCAAAAACAGTGTCCAAAAAGTGGAGGGAGGCAGGCAAAAAGTTAGGGGTGACCACCCTAAGGCTGTCAGGTCTAACAGAAAGTATAATTTTTTCTTATGTATACGCACTGCTAATGTTGTTTTAACATAATTGGGCTAGTGCTACTAATGATAATTCTAAATGTGATTTATTCCCAGATTTACATGATGTTCATGTTGTGTAAGTTAATGTATGTGTTGAATACAACCTTTATTTACATACACCTCAGGTGACGTCTCTTGTGACTCTCAGTGTAATTGTTGTGTGGTAGTTCTGTGCCAATGCGTTACATATTGCCCCTGTGATAAGCCTGACTGCTCACCCAAAGGTGAGTGCAGGTTATACAGTGGGTGTATTCACCCACCCCAGATGGGAGTGGTAGGTTGTACCTGTCTAGGGCCTCGCCTCAGCCAATCAGAATATGCCGCCTCCAACACCCTATCTTGTCTCTTATGCAAATGAACTAACCAGTCAAATTACTTAAGGAGAAACCAATGGAAGCAAAATATGCTTATTCATTTGGTTACTCCACAATCTTGGCACCATTAATTTTATTCGAAAAGAAAAACTGTAAAAGTGATAATCATGTTATAAATTATTGAGAAATTATACTACTTGTGGGGGGACAACTGTCCCCCCAATGCCTGTGTGTCATTCCCAGAATCTCAAGTGTAGCGTAGTTTTTGATTTAATGTCCAATAAGCCTGACCACCATATTGGGATAGACAGAAGCACGTCTGGGAGATTGTTTATCCAAATTCCAGAGCACATTGTAATCTGAGTTCAGTAGGTGTAACATATTAGAGGATAATGTTCCCAATAATCCTGAGTGCTGCCTGTAGTGGTGGGCGGTGCTCAAAGTTGTTGTACTCTGTGGAATTTCACGGACTAACATAGAAACTAAGTGGGCCAGATGTATGTATGCTATTCACAAAGATACTGATTACCTAATAGAGATTCCTACAAAGTAGGTATCACTATAAGGAAATCAATATTAAGAAATGTCATTACATGTTAGTCAGTGGGCAGGTTTTGCATTTCGTAAATAGTGATTTCTTACTAAGAAATCACTATTCAGGGAATTCAAAACCCGGGATAGCAATGGGGAAAAGGCCCCCCTTGGAGCACCCCAAAAATAGGGGTGCACCTGTAGAGCACACATATGCCTAAGGGGCATGTGTGTGCTCTATTGCAATTAAAAAAAAACTTTGCAGTGCTTTTTTTTAATTGCACCTGGTTACCACTGACTTCAAGTAACTGGTAATTGCATCTCCAAAATGTCCAAATCGCATTTTGGAACTAATTGGGAATCACAGATTGCGATTTCTACAGGGTATAAATCACGATTTGTGATTCCTTAAAGGCTTTGTACATTAGAAAAGCCCAGTTTGCATTTCCTAACAACTAGAAACACTGATTCGGACTGTTCAGAAATGCAAACAGGCTTTGTACATCTGGCCCAGTGAGATTCCACAGAGTTCTGCCCATCGGAGCATCACACCACAATAGTGTGATTGGTGAGTAACGAAGCTTGTTGAGTGCCTAGAAAAGGGTCCCGTCCACAGATCCCTTTCACAGCCGTTGTGTGCTGTGCAGAGATTGTGTACACACTTTATCAGCTGCAAGCGAGACACGTTAGCTTATACGAATGGAGACGTCGTACACGATGTTTGAGGAAGCTTTTCCAAGAAAGAGGCTGTGTAATTAGATGTGGTAATGCACGTTGCTGCATGTGCATCTCTGAATAGCAGTGTGGGCAGGCACTATAAATGTGTTCGTGGGAACCTCTGCGGGCCTGCAATGAGTCACTGAAGCACTATCATTAGCCTTTAACTTAACTAGAGGTCCGGAACATAGAACATTAGCTAAATTACCCCATGACCAGTCAGTGAAAAGGCGCGCCTCTCCCCAGTGACCGTCATGCCATCCAATTCAGGTTTCACATCCCGAGTGCTTGCTGGTAGCAGCAGGGCCAGTCATAGGTGGCAGAACTAGTCTTGCAATCCGTGTCCCTCACCTCTCCTCCGAGCAATAAGTTGCATGCAGGGTTCACCTATGTGAAAAGTGATCAGCTCTAGATACATAAGGGGCACAGTGTGGACAGTACCAGAAGAGCATAATGATGAAAGGATGGGATCAATACGTCACGTGTTATCATTGCACAACATCACTGACATTTCCATAAAATCCCATCGGCACTCAGAAATTCTGTATGCAAAGTCCTCTTAACAGTGCAGGGTATAACCCTGTGACGTCCCTGGAGATGCCATTTACTTAAAAATACTCCATATGAGCAAAGTGATCATTATACATCCAGGCCAGCTTCTGCTTCCATTAATTAATCATGGCCCTCTGACTCTCCAAGGTGCAACGAGCAGTGCATGCAGGTGTATCACATCCAGGTCGCTTCACTTGTGTATCACAATCTCCATCAGCCTGTGAGTACTTACTATGTGCAGCAGATGAGGCAGCTTCTTGTGGTCGGGTTCTCCCTTCAATCTCAGCTGCAACTGCTCCTGACCAGAGCAACTTAGTGCTGTGGCCTGAAGCATTATCAGGCCGCTTCCCTCCCTTCTCTGCTCAGACTCCAGCATTCAGCTGTTTTAAATGGCACGTTAGGAAGCCAAGAATATTAGAGGTTGGACAGTGGCACATCTTCCACCGCTCCTCAAGTAACCCATAGCAACCCCTTTAGACCAATTCTGGGGCTGCAAAGACGAGAAAGCAGCACTGCCTCCTGGAGAGTGAGGGATACAGCAGCACTGAGCACAGTGTGCATATCAATTCAGCTTGCCTGCCTTAAATTAGGAGTTATCACCGGTAAACTCCGCCCTGTGGCATTGACAGAGTTTTTGCTGAACTCCGCACTCCAAGCAGAGAGCGGAGTGGCAAAACCCTGCCTGCGGAGCAGGGCTTATCCTTCGACACTTAGCTGCCAGCAGGCAGACACAAATCAAACCACTGCAGCATCAACTGGAGTGAAACTGCATTGTGAAGTATACCCAAGGATAACTCAGTGACTCATGGGGTGCTAGATTGTGCATAGCATGATGATGTCATAAAGGCACAAACATAATCACTGCATTGAATGTTTACAATAAGGCACTAAAATATAGGATGAAATCCTCATAAACCTCTTCATGAACCAAACTTAGAAAAAAAGGCCAGGACAGTGGGATAGGGTACAGTTGTAAAGCTAATAGGGCGCCACTCTTTTACATATTACCATCCCAAAGTATTTGAAAAAGTAGAAAACATTCTAAAGAGGAATCCTATGAAGGACCTTACTATCCAAGAAAACGCTCAGCAGCTCAAACTTACTGAATATGAATAATGTGCTAACAAAAATAGCAAAACAACTGTCACCTTCAATTCTACTTATGTGTGACAAAAGTGAAGGTGAGAGTATTGTGGTGCAGAAGTTTTCAGTATAATGAGGCATGAACATTACTCTGTTCTTCCAATTAAAACAACGTTTTAAAATGAAATATGTCAATCACAAGCCCTTTTCCCGTATGTTTTAAATGTTCTCTGTTTTCATTTATGGGAGAGCTCTCTACTCAGGATTCATTGCCTATTTACACTGACAACAGGTTATATATTTTATTCCCATGACAACACAAAAATCTACACCTTATGAATTCAGTAGGGGAGCTAGAACAGTAAAAGTGAAGGGTGAGCCACAGAGCCCTGCTAAATACTCATGCTATGGAGAGGTTTACATCTAAAGCAGAAACAAGTTGACTGTAAAACTAGACATATAGATTCCTATTAGCCTCAAGTCCACTTTTTCTTTTTAACCTTGTGCTTGAAACACATTAATAAAGATCGCATGCCAGGAAAAAGTATGTAGAGCTGCAGAGGACTCTAGAAAAACGAAATTTGTAGCTAGAGGAGAGCAACTCACACACAAATACATCAGGCAAAAAGAGCTTAAGTTGAGTGCACCAGCAACATTGTTTGCTGGCGAGGAGTGAGCCCTATGATTAAACTTGCTACTAAGTGATAATGGGCAGTTGCGGCTGCATGTGGGTATTCAAATGTATTCAAGTGTGTTACTATCTGTAATTATACTCATGATGGAGTGGACACTGGCAAGCATTCTACCTGTAACTTTCAGTTGTGGTTGGGCATCCGAGCCAGCTGAACGCTTCAGACTTTGGGCAGTTTAACCTTGGAATAAAGACTGTTTTACTCACCTGCTTGTGTGAATCATTTCTGCTATATGTTGGCGACGAGTGGAACTCGCCCACCGGTGTACCCATGCATTTGTACCGAATTTCTGTATTTCTGGAAGCAGCCAGTTAACCGGAGCATGTACAGTGTACTCCTGAGATTATCTCTATAGGAAGCGTCTAGAGAACTGGCAACTTCATTGTTCGTAATCGTTCAAAGCCAATTTTGATGTGTTCTCTACTTTCTTTGCCAGTCTGTTTTGCTTTTTGGAAGAAGTACTGTGAGTGTGTCTGACCTTATTTGGTCTTTGGAAATGTATTTTTAAGGGTGCGAGTTAGAGGCTCGATGGACCTTTTGACTCACGCTCAGCGTGATCCACCATGGGCACATAATTTGCTCATGACCTAACAAGCAACAATATAATATGTTTAATAAATCAATTATCGAAAACTTTGAGTCAGTAACCTTTACACACCATGACCCGTGTAGCCACATATAACCACACCTTTTAGTAAAGTTAAAAAGTTTATTTCCCTAGATTAACAATGCTAATATCACGTCAATTAATCTCAAGACCAACTGACATGCATATACAAACAACAGAGGCTGACCAAAGCAGCAGAAGAATCTAAATTTAACCAAAGGATTTCTCATTAAGCATTCAAGAGTTTCAGTACAACTTAATAACAACAATATTTGAACAACAAAGATGCCATACATCTAGACTCAACAGGTGAATAAAATCAATTCTTTGTTAATAACATTTGTTAGCACATGACACACTAACTAACCCTCCACTTTGAATGGCATGTTTGGGCTTCATGCAAAAGTAATTTAGTCAAATGTTAATTTAGAAAACATCAAACTAGGGCTCTAACAAAACAGCGGTTGGTACCTAAAAGAAAGAACAAAAATCTATAACAAGAAACAATACCATGTGGTTTATCTCTCCTGAATGGATTAGCAAGCTGTGATTTCTTCATTAGTTGGACATTGGTCTGGTCAGCTTTGGCAAAGGAAAGAGAAGGGGATTGGCTCAGCCATGATTGGGCTCTAAGTTAAGTGAACCAACTTAGAAATGGCATCAAGCTAAGGAAGCAGCATCAATAGTATTAACAAAAGTACACAATGAGGCTAAAGCTAGCAACAAAGGTTATCTGGAACTGCACCGTTTCTCGAACTGGGACTGGAACTACTAACTCTCCTGCTACGTGTAGTCGGGGTAAACTGAAAATCCATAAAGTATTTTCTCACGTCGCCATTGGTCAGAATATTGTGTGTTCACAGTAGAACCAATAAACATTAATTCCCAAATCTATTATATAACTAGACAGTCTTTTACACGTCAATGATTGGCTCCTCTTCTCCTGTTCCCATCACCAGTTTCATCAGGTAACCTTTTAGTTGCAATCATAACTCCAGTCAGTGAAGCCATTGTCAAGTCTTTGGAACATTTGCTTCTCAGGCACCAAAGATACAATTGTATCTGTATGTATTACATTGCATTACAGCAGACAGTTCTCACAAGGAAGCTTTCATCAACTAGTTTAATATTGTAATGTTACATATCTATTTGGTCAGCACTGTGTGAACAATGAGTAAGTGTTAATTCTCTGCTTTTACAAAAAATAATTCCAAACATTTATTTATGCTATGAAGCTCAACATGAGGTCTTGTTGACTAGGCCTATAATTTCACAATTACTCTGCGCCTAGTAAATTAAGCAAATACATTTTGTTTGTACATTAATATAGTCCACTTATACATTTTATTCTACATGTGCACATTACTTAAACTACTAATGTAATTTCTTTATTAATGTCGTACACAATATGATATCCCCTGAGGTGGGCACATTTTCCAAAACACTCTATTTGTCTATGTTAGCACAAGTCATGCAAATTCTTAGCTATTAATCAATGCTAATTTATTATTAATAAATTCAGCATTCACAGTACGGATACCTCTCGGTGCAGGTTTCCCGTGGCACGCATCTTCCACATGCAATTGTTACATGCACATTTGTACAAGTGCATCCTTGAGTCTGCTATTGTCAGTGCATACACTTGGAGTATGAGCATCCTCAAGCCTGTTATTATCACGGTGCACACTTGAAACGTGTTTCCTTGAGCCTTCCCTGCTGCATTTACGTTACGTAACTAACGTCCACAGCAGCCATTTTGGCAAGCTGAATTTTTACTTCAGTGGCATCAACACAAATCGGTGGTTTATTGTCAAGAATTATGAACTCATATTAGGCTTAATAATTCTTTTCTCTTGTCAAACACTACAATTATTATTATATATTATACAATTGTCTTTTCATAATAACTCAAGCCTAGCCTCAGCATAAAAGTGAATAAACTTATCAGCTTACCTTGCAAAACATCTTCAACACGTTATTCAGCACCTGTTATATTATTTTGATTGTGATTTACGTATTCAGATGTTTTCACATTACACGTTAGACAATTTGAAAGTTATATTGATAATTCAAGACTACTGTGCCGATCACTATGGCATCTCCACATCATATCACCCAGTCACCACCGTTTTTGAGTAAACCTGGCAAACCATATATCAAATGGTTACAGTGGTTCAGGCTATTTGAGAACCATTTAGCAAATTTTTAATAGTTTACCATCTATACCTGTGCCACAAGCACAATCTGAAGATGCTCAATGGAACATATATACTGAGGCATTAGCAAGATTAAGAACGCAATTTTCAGATGAAGCCAGCATAATGTTAGTACAACACAATTTTTTTAAGTGCAAGCAGCAAAGTGATGAGGAAATTAAGGAGTATGTTTCATTAGTAAGGGTTTTGGTGGCAATGTGTGACTTTGGTCCAAATTTGGATACATATATTCAAGACCAATTTGTACTTATGAATGGTTATTGACTTGCAGAAATCCTACACTTTCTGAAGCGATTGACTTGGGGTGTACAGGAGGAGGCTTGTCTGTTTCTGAGAACTCAGAGTCCCATACTGCTGTGCCATGCTGCTTGAGGAGGGTGTGTCCCTGTTTCCCCCGTGCTGTGTGCTCTTAAGCGCCCTACCACCTCCCTTGGCACATGGTGTACAGGAGGAGGCTTGGCTGTTCCTGGGGCCTCAGAATCCAATACTTCTGGGTTGTGCTGTCTGAGTAGGGTATGTGCCTGTTTTCTCTGCACGACATGCTCCTAAGCACCCTACCACCACCTGCAGCATGGGACCTACAGGAGAAGGATTGGCTGTTACTCGGGACTCAGAGTCCCATACTGCTGTGTTGTCTGAGGAAGGGGGCGTGCCTTTTACCCCCACTCCGCGTGCTCTTAAGCGCCCTACCACCTCCTGCGGCACAGCACATCGAAGCCCGGGCCAAGGGTGAGCCTGTCCTGAGCCTGTTGGAGCCAGGAAGAGCCAGGGAAGGGCCACCCACTTGGCTTTTCGGTCAGTGGTCAGAGCAGTCAGTTTCTTGTACCTGTGTTCCTTTGCCGATGCAAGGCTCTTCTGTGCTCGCTGGATCAGTTTAAATAGTTATAGTCCTAGAGGGGCCAAATACTATGAGTGTGAGTGCTAGCTATGCTCCACCTGTGCTTCCCATTGCTTGAGAGAGAGAAAATTTCTCGCAGAGCCTGTGGGGCAGCTTTTTATGGTTTTCGACTTCTGTTCGTGCCATTGTTTTATTGCAACTGGCGTTATTATAGAATACTTGGAGTAGGCTTTTGGCCTCCATGCTCTCATGTTTCACCTGGCCTCTTGGCACTCCGGCATAAGTTGTCTTCTACTTGTTACTTGTATTTGCTCTGTTTCTAGGGCAAGGTTAATCAGTGGCTCTTTGTGGAATCAGGGATTCTGAGTTCCACCGCCTTTGAGTTTATTTAAGAGTGAAAGAAAATCCCACAGACTTCTGTCTGAGGAAAAAGAGCTTGGTTTGAGTGGTAACACTAGCAACACAAAAGAATGATGGACAGAGTGCTGAAACTTTTCAATTACTCACCCCAGTCACAGATCTAGGTTTAATCCATCGTTCTTTTGGTCACCATGCCACCCCAGTTTGGACCCAGCCATATGCAAATCAGTCTTGACCTTGTTCCCCATGGGAACAGTCCAGCCCAAACTGCCTCTGTTTCACAGGTTTTTGATGTGTGCTGGACTCTGTTTTTGCTGTTTTTGTTATTCTGGGTAGGTGCTCCTACGTAAAATGTATATGTAATTGGCTTTCCATGATTGGCATATTTGATTTACTGGTAAGTCCCTAGTACAGTGCACTAGAGGTGCCCAGGGCCTGTAAATCAAATGCTACTAGTGGGCCTGCAGCACTCGTTGTGCCACCCACATTAGTATCCCAGTAAACATGGCTCAGACCTGCTTCTGCAGTGTCTGTGTGTGCAGTTGTAAACTGCCAGTCCATCTTGGCAAGTGAACCCACTTGCCAGGCCTAAACTTTCCCTTTTCTTACATGTAAGACACCCCTAAGGTAGGACCGAGGTAGCCCCATGGGCAGGGTGCAGTGTATGTTTAAGGTAGGACAAATACTAATGTGTTTTATGTGTCCAGATAGTGAAATACTGCCCAATTCGTTTTTCACTGTTGCAAGGCCTATCTATCTCATATGTTAACATGGGGGCTGCCTTTAAATATGATTAAAATGTAGAGGAGTTTGGGGGCTCCGAACTCACAATTTAAAAATACATCTTTTAGTAAAGTTGGTTTTAAGATTGTGTGTTTGAAAATGCCACTTTTAGAAAGTAGGCATTTTCTTGCTGAAACCATTCTGTGACTCTGCCTGTTTGTGCAATCCCTGTCTGGGTCGGTTTGACAGTTGTGCTGTTTGCACCTCTCTCTAGAAAGTGACACAAAGGGAGCTGGGATGTGGCCTGCATGTCCTGATGAGCCACCTGTGCTAGGAGAGTGGGGAAGAGTGGTCACTTACACCTGAAAGGGATGTGCCTGCCCTCACACAATGCAGTCTCCAATCCCCTGGTGTGAGTCTGGGGCCTGGCCTGGGGAAGATAGGATTTCACAAACAAAAGAGACTTTCCTTTGAAATAGGCCTACTTCAAAGACCAAAATGGGGATAAGAAAAGGACCCCAAACCATAGACTTTAGATCACTTCTGGAAATCAAGAGGAACCTGTGCCTGGAGAAGAGCTGAAGAGCTGGGAAAAGTGCTGCCCTGCCTGTGACTGTGCTTTGTGGAGCTATCCTGCAGTTGCTGCTTCTGCCTGGTGAAAGGGGACATAGACTGGACTTTTTGTGCATTCCTGCTTGTGAAGAAATCTCCAAGGGCTTGTCCTGAGGTTGCCTCCTGTTGTTGAAGTCTCAGGGCCATCAAAGACTTCCCCTGCCAGCACCTGGACTCTCTGCTGAGACTCCTGCCGTGCCAAGTGGTGCCCTATCCAGTTCCTGGGGCCTTAGAAGGTGGAGCTGGCAGACCAAGATTGAAAATCCACGCACAGACTGCCACGCAGGGAAAATGTTGCCGCACCTTCTCAGACGCGGTTGAAAACCAATGCTCCGCCGGCTTTGCGGCTGGAAACGTGACGCACACAGCTGAAAAAACGACACGCATCACCCGCTGACAGAGGCTGATAACGTCGCAACCCACACAGTGCGGTTTCCCTGATACAGTGTGACCGGATTTTTGATGCAACATCGATGGGTGCGGAAAAATGATGCACCTCTCTTCCGTGGAGAGAAGAGACGACTCACGCCGACGTGACCGGAGGATGACAATGACGCACGGTCTCACTTGCGGGTGCGAAATCGACGCACCGCCATCCTTTTCCAACACACACTCTCCCATGCATGTTATTTTGACGCTACCCAGGTACTTTTCAACGCTAACAGTGGTTTTACTGTTTTTTTTAAGGATTTAAGACTCTTTTTGCTTTTTAATTAATATCTTGACTAGTGTATGTTGGATTTTTGTCCTTTTGGTCTTGTTCTGTTTAAATAAATATGTGTTGTGTCATTTTGTAGTGTTTTTATTGAAGTACTGAGTTGCTGTATGTGTTGGTACAGATACTTTACACCTAGACTCTGAAGTTAATCCTGCCTGGGGAAGCGCTTTGAACCGCCCAGGGGGGCCGAGGAGGAGATGCCGCCAATTACCAAAAGGGCAGGAGCCCTTTAAATTTCGCACAGCGCTCCCGCCTTGTGGGAAGCGCTTTGAACGGCCCAGAGGGGCAGAGGAGACGCCGCCAATTACCAAAAGGGCAGAAGTCCTTTAAATTTCGCACAGCGCTCCCGCCTTGCGGGAAGCGCTTTGAACGGCCCAGGGGGGCCGAGGAGGAGACGCCGCCATTTACCAAAAGGGCAGGAGCCCTTTAAATTTCGCACAGCGCTCCCGCCTCACGGGACGCGCACGGGTGGCGCCTGGGCCAAGCCCGGGCCAAGGGCAGGCCAAGGGCAGGCCCGTCCTGCGCCCGTCAACTGCTGGCAGAGGCTGGGCTGGGCCAACCCTCTGAGAACTTCCTTGCAATCTCAGGACCTGGTTCGTAAGACTCTAAGCAGGTATTGCATTCTTCTTCCTTGACTCCCTGCGATTGTCCCTTCATAGCCTGCACCTCTGTCCTTCCGCAAAAAACCTCCAAATACTGGGACAAACCCATTTACTTTTCTCTGTTTCCACTACCCTATAAACAAACGCTAGCTAACTTACCTAAAAAAAAACTCTTATCCCGTAGGCAACCAATATAGAATTCCTGTGCCCAAAGCAGTTAGCAACAATGGGAAAAAGGAAGCAACCTAGTGTAAATGATATTTCGTCTCAAAAAAATCATACGTCAATACTGAAATTGATCTCAGGAGCCATGGGGGGAATTGACCAAGCGATTACTAATGTCGAAGGAAAAATACTCACCCAGAATAGGTCACTAGTTCCCCCCAAACCCCCCTCACTAGCAATAACTCCTGATAATTCGGTAAAGCCTTTGGAAAGTGGAACTCAGATCGAAAGTATAAATGGTTGTATTCAAGACACAACTGATTTTATCTCAGATGCTGACGAGCATCCACCCTCACCAAAACGCAAAAGGAAACCCCAATTAGCAAGGAAGGACATAGTATCCAGACAAGAGCCATTTGTTAACATTAGACCTGGCTCTCTGGAAGCCCAACCTAACGTACCTATCCAAAACGCACAAACTCGCTCTCAAAATGTAAAATCTGACTATAAGAATAAATTCCACACGGCGAAAGGGAAAACTAGTACTGCAGAGTCGACGAATGCTTTAAAAGAATTAGTTAGTTCATGCTTTGACCAAGTAATAAAATGTCTAACTCAATTGGAGGGAAAAATGGACTATCTGCTTAAATCACTGAAGCCACAATCCATAAACCCACCGGTTTCAACTATCCAGTATCTTGGCGACATTGATCCTAATGCTAGCTCCCTTCCAACGCATCAGATTCTACCACCCATTCCCCAGACCACCCAAAGACAAGTTGATTCTCGTGTTTTACCCGATAGAATGAGTAATTCCCAACCTCATAAAATGATGCTAAAAAGTGGGGAACATGTAAATATTCCTAAAGTTTATCAGGGCACCTCTTCTATAGGGAGAGACATACTTGACCTCCCGCCTGCGGCAACCCCCTATGTGGTAGTTCTTGCCAACGTTCCCACTTTACCTGGAGTACAGGGGGAATCATGGGCAGCCTTAAGGAACAAGTCCCTGAATTGGATTGCAACCCGTCTGAAACATCAAGATGGTTAGAAGGGTGAAATGGGTGGGTAGAAACCATAAAATATTTAGGGGTGATTGTGTAGTCCTTTCATTTAAAACTCCTACGCTGGTCGAAGACATCCTAAGAAATTTAACCTCACAGCAGATTACCGACCATGGCATTGCCCTGCATCTTTTGTTTTTTTTCTGTACGAGCATCATACGCCTCGACGGGCCTGACCTTCGTTTTGAGGAACAAATAAGCAGGCCTGAGTCGCAATACACGATTCCTACTATGAATAGATTCTGGGGGCTCAGCATGGAAGATACAGATTGACTATCACCTGATAAGGAACTCTCCAGGCTCATGCACCCTATAGAAGCATTAGACCCCGCCCAATTGGGCGTTGACAGCCTGGCAGTAGACCCTGGAGAAGAACGATTGGACATGGAACCTTCCCTTAGACACTTTGCCAAAGATGAACTGCTTCCCAAAGCCCCGTCAAAAAAATGCCCTACTCTGTATTGACTCCTTTTGCACACAAAGAAAGCAACATCATCCCAGAGAGAATCCAGGCAATCGACAAGCCCCCCGTGGGGCAGGCCAAAAAAAATGCATAGAGAGCACTTTTCATTTCTATTTTGGAATATGGCAGCCTCCGATCTAAAGTGGAGAATGAGGCTTGGTTAGAATATATCCAGCGTTTTCCCTGGGTGTGTCTTCAAGAGACCTGGTCTGTGAATCCGACTCACATAAATGGCTACAGGACACTACATACTCCTGCCGTTCCTTCTGCACGGGGCAGGGCTAAGGACGGCTTGTGCACCTTTATTTCTAATAAGTGTGACATTATTAAGGACATTGTCTTAACTTCTAATACGTTCTATCAAGTGATTACATGTGATTTAAAAAATATTGCACAATTGGTGGTTATTAATTTCTATAATAACATACCCCTTCAAGACTTTCGATCAGTACTTAATCTCCTTCAGGATGATATAGATAGAGCTTGTAACTCCTCAAATAAACAGTCCTATATTGTGTGGGGTGGCGATTTTAACACACACCTGTGTCTTCGAACGGTTAAGTGTCTCTGCCCCCACGTCCCTGGTGGTGAGGATGACCCACTACACTTCATACACAATAATCCAGGCAATTTGTTGAATGAAGCTCTATTTAGTTTTGACCTTATCCTGCGCAATAGCCTGACCCATGGTAGACTACAATTGAAACCCACTTTTAATGGTAGGCATGCCAATACGATAATCAATGTTATTTTACTTTCTAATAATCTTCTTCCTCATGTCCTCGATTATAACATTCAAGATACTATAATTAGCTACCATAATCCTCAAATCTTAGGTCTCACACTTCCCCAATATATCCCCAAACATAGGGAAATGGAAGAGGTTGTAGAAAACATTGAATTGGGAGCAAGAAACGGCTATACAATCCGGTGGTCAGAGATTGAACCCATAGGTTTTATGAAACAACTAATCACTAATTATTCTAAAGAATGTAATATCTGCCTCGCAGACAACATGAGCCCACGAGATTGCATTAAAGCCTTTACCGTAATTACTGCTGGAATAAAACAGTCCATTAAAGCAAGTTTTAGTAAACCGAGACCGAAGGAGGATAAAGGTTGGTTTGACTCTGAATGCACACAAGCCCGCAAGAATTAAAAACGTTACCTACACCTACAAAATCTGGACAAACGAGAAATAAGTCTAAAGAGGAAGGAGTATAAAAACGGCATAAAGAAAAGAAAACAGAACCTAAAAAATGAGGCATGGCAATCTCTCTACGATGCAAGCCTCCAGAATGATAATATTAAGTTCTGGAAAATTGTGAATTGCCTCCTCCTATGTGATGGAAAAACACCAAAAATTGAAATTGCCATCACAGAAGAAGATTGGGTTGCTTTTTTCTCTGCCATATATACCTCAGAAAATCTGGTATCTGAAACAAATCTCTCTAAACTAGACCCTCATGCCATTATCTCACCATTTGCACTAACTGAGGTTACTGATGCTATTAATGCAAGCAAAAGCAGAAAAGCCCCAGGCCCAGATGGAGTCCCAGCTGACATCTACAAATCTAACGTGTCACTCTGGGGCCCACTATTGACACAGGTGCTTTCAACAGGTTCAAAAGCTTTCATCTCGACCTGGGCTGAGTCTATAATTATTCCAATCTATAAAAAGGGAGATCGCCATAATCCCGCATGTTATCGGCCAATTTCCTTGCTCGATACACTTGGAAAGATTGCGGGACGCATTATTCTAAATAGATTGCAAGACTGGTCAGAGGAAAACCATATCCGTTCTGATTTACAATATGGGTTTAGGGCTGGCATAGGGACAACGGAACAGGCTCTTAACTTAGAAATAATACTTGGTAAATATACAAGGGCCAAGCCCGGAGCCCTATATCTCGCGTTTGTCAATCTGACCTCTGCATTCGAGTGCGTGGTGCATTCAAAACTGTGGTCTATCTTGTTGGACATGAGGGTTGATATTACCATAGTTTACTTTATTAGGGAACTGTACGCCGGAGCAAATGCCAGGGTTTGTTACGGGCGCCAGGGGGAATGCACTTCATCTTTTCCCATTGAACGAGGGGTGCGCCAAGGCTGCGTGCTAGCTCCCTACTGTTTGCCTTATATATTAACAGGTTAGAGGGGGCTCTATCCGATGCCTGCAGCGATCTCCCACAAGTAGGCCCTCGGAAGATCCCAGCGATCCTGTATGCGGATGACGCTGTTCTGATGGCCTGTACCCCAGTGGCCCTGCAACGATTAATAACAACCTTTGATAATTGCATGGATGCCCTGGGTCTTAGAATGAATCACACTGAAACTTTTTCAATTACATATTGCAGAAGTCGCACAAAGAATTGCCACATTGTGTTAAAAGGTGCAAAATTAGCCGATACAGGGACATTCTCGTACCTAGGCATCACGTTCGACAATAAAGGTACATGGGTACAAGCTATAAAAACGAGGAAACTGCTATTTACAAAAACCGTTATGGCAATAAAAAACTTCTCTAAAAAGGTGGGGAGAGTAACTCCTAAAGATATGAGGACTCTCTACAATGTGAAATGCGTCCCAGTTGCTTTGTATGGGGCAGGACTTTGGGGTTACCGGGACTGCAATACCTTACAGTTGACTGAAAACGCTCTTCTGAAGACAATCTTAAGCGTCCCGAAATCAACCTCAACACTAGTATGCCACTCAGAAATGGGAGTAACATATCTTACAGATCTTATTCGTGTCCAACCAATTTTACTTTGGCATAAAGTATGGACCTCTGATCCTGCGAGGTTGAATAGGGCCATCATAGCAGAAGCTTTAGCACTTACTCACTCGCTCAAAATTCCATGGTTAAACCACATAAAGGATTTCTTTCTTAAGCTGGGCCACCCTGAGCTGTTTTTTACTCCAGATAAAATGAAAACAATCTCCAGGAAAGACCTGAAAAATACTTGACTCACCTACCTGGCCGAATCGAGATGGGACGTAGAGGCAAATAAATATAGTGTTAGGAGAAATCATATGATACAGCAAACGAACGGCATGGAACCATATTTATGTAACATTTTGAACCCAAGACATCGGTTTGTCCTCACGCCCTTAAGATTAGAGTCCTTTTATCGCCTTGTCAGTTTTCCCCTGATTAACGACTGGTCTTCACAACTGGAAAAATGTCCTTGCGATAAAGTCTCTGATCAAAACACAATGCATACACTTCTCTTTTGTAAATATTACTCAACCTCTAGGAAAATGTTTGTGATACCATTTTTAAAATCAATGCACTTTAAACAATGTCGTCCAGCCTTTCTGTATCTTTTGTCCCTCCCATCTATCACGGTTTGTAATGGATTAGCTTTATTTCTGTGCTCAGTGATCAAGGCCAGATTACACTTTGAGGCAAATGATTGAGTTTTTTAAGCGTCATACCTGAGAGTACCCTTCCTGTTTTAACTAAACTGTTTATTAGCCCTTTTTAACTTCTATCTGGTTGTATCTATATTTATATTTATATGTATTTTAGCGTTTGCTCCTTTTTAACATTGCTTTTATGTATAATGACTTTTATGATTGTTAAATTCAATCGAATAAAGTACTTTTGATGATGATGATCCTGCCTGCTTGTGCCAAGCTACCAAGGTGGTGAGCGGGGGTTAACTGAGGGTGAATCTCCTTTACCCTCACTAGAGTGAGGGTCTTTGCTTGGACATGGGGTAACCTGACTGCCAACCAAAGACTCCATTTCTAACAGTGTGTGATAAAACACATTCCTGGAGTGAAGAACCTCCTGGCTGATTGTTTATCGAGCATGCCATTGGATGATAATAATGATGATTTACTTATGGATGATGTAGAGTGTGTAGCTCTGGTGGATGCTAATTCTGAGTGTGAGTAAGTAGTAACTGAAAAAGATTGGGTGGAGGCACACGCTAAGGATCAGTACCTATTAAAAGCAATTGAATATATTACACAGGGATGGCCGGAAAACAGATGCTTAAATGGAGATTTGAAAATGTTGTCACATGTGTCAGAGGATTTGTCAGTCATGGATGGCATGGTACTCAGTGGTGATCGTTTTTGTCCCACTAGTTGCATTACATCATATAAGCATAGAAAAGACTCATCAGGGACTTTTAGGAACTACTGGTATTCAGTTATGGGTAGTCAAGTTAAAACTATGGTGGAGAAAGGTCCTGAATGTTTACTTTCAGACAAGCACTGGGAAAATATTCCAACACCTTTTTACCCCACACCTTATACAGGTTCAATATATAAGAAAGTAGATTTAGACTTTTCAGGCCCCTATACTATTTTTTACACCAAAATGAGGTATTTCATATTAGCTGTTAGCTATTTTTCAGTGGATGTACTACATATTTGTGGAAAATCCTGATACCAATGCAACAGCAGACTTTCTGGAACACATTTTCATATTAGAAGATGCACCAAAAGGCATTGTCACTGACAATGGCACTCATTTTGCATTACAACGCAAGTGAAATTTTTTGTCTAACCAGGACATTAAACACCTGAGGGTTGCTCTGTACTCACCTTCATCCAGTGACTTGGTTGAGTGTGGTAACAGAATTATAAAAGAAGATGCCATTGCTTCAGGATTAGACCTAAGTAGTTCTATTAAACATAAAGTATGGAGTTACAGTACAATGCGGCACAGGAGTCACATCTTTTTTGTTGTTAAGAGGCAAGAATGTTCACACATCTTTGTTTCCATCATGTTTGAAGTGAAAGATCAAAAAGAGTAATCATTGAATTATGGAAAATAGAGATGTGGTATTGAAAGTAATTTGAAAACAATCAAGTATGAAACATAACTTTGATATCAAATAATGTGGACTTATCTATTGGAGATTAGGTCTTAATTAAAATCCCAAACAGGGTCAAGAAGGGGGTATCTAAATTCTCTTTACCAGTTCAGGTCATGAAAGTAAGTAAGGGTGCTGTTCTAATTGAAGGAAAAAAGGGTGCAGCAAAAGACAGTTGGTTAAAATGACTAAAGAACAGGCCAGCATCATGCAGAAAAAGAAGAATTCAATGTGCGACACTGTTTAGATACAATGATTCATACAGGATAGTGGGGGAACTAACAGACATGACTTACCATCTCGCAATGTCATTAGGAGCATAGTAGGTGCACATGTTAGGAAATTTTCGAAGAAGTATAATGATTTCATAAGGCACTGATGTGGTAATTATTTATTCATTTATTTTTTATTTATTCATATTACATACTGATGTGGTAATTATTTATTTATTCATAATATATTGATTTTATTTACTGCTTTATAAGAGGGAAGGTGATGTGGTCGCACGTGTGGGTATTCAAATGTATTCATGTGTGTTATTATTTATAATTACACTCGAACTGGTGTGGACACTGGTGAGGAACTCTAGCTGCAACTTTCAGTTGTGGTTGGGCACGTGAGCCAGCTGGATGCTTCAGACCGTGGGCAGTTTAAACTAGGAATAAATATTGTTTCGTCAACCTGCTTGTGTGGACCTTCTCTCGTACAGTGGTCTATTTTTATTTTTACTACAAACACAATAATAAACCAGAGCACGGTTATAGAATAACATGTGCAATTGTTCCTGGAAACAAAGGCTCAATGTCTCCAGAAGAGGGTCACGCTAACTGGATGTGTTAACGCTGAGTTAATAATGAGTTTATTAATGAATATTAATGTACTTTGAGTGCTGGATTTGTGTAGAAAATGTATTAACTTAGAGAAAAATAATGCACGCATTTGAAGGTACGCCCACCAGAGTGGCCCCCAATGTTCACAAAGTGTACTTATTAATGGCCTATTAATATGAAATGTTGAGTTCATGTTTGATTAATGTAGTATTATGTCATATTAAGGGCTATGCATTATGAATCAGCTTTATTAATTGTAGGTCCTAACTTAGCAAGGTCTTGGCCTAGTTGTATGGCCTCATGTCAAGCTGCATTTCTTAGGCGTATTATAAAATGGATGCTTAGAGAATTAAACTGAGATTTTCCTCTGTACTGACCATGTGCTCGTAGCTGAAGTTAGTTCTCACGATAAACTGCTTGCTAGAAGATGTTGTACTTGCTAGTGAAGCAATGTTTAATGTAATGTTTGTTGATTGACCTTCCCAGGAGAAGACCATGGATGCACTGACTGGAGTATAAGCTGAAACAATATTGATACCCGACAAGCCGAATGATGGGAGCGAGAGAAGAGGAGCCAATCATCGACATGTGAACCATATTCTAGTAGAATTATAGATTGGAGGGTTTTAGTTTCATTGGACTAAGTGGGAACATGCGATCCCCTTACTAATTAGGATGTGGGAAGTAGTTTTAGGAAATCTAACTGAGCCAGACTGCACTGAGAGGAGAAAAGCCATTCTTCCCATTCTTCTTGAGAGTTTAGTTTATTTTGACCTTCCCGAGAAGAGACATGCTTAACTTTACTGCTTGGAAAGACCTTGCTTATTCTGAACTTTGATATTGAATCCTGATGTCTAGCTGACTGAAGTGATGTCCTATTGACGAAGACTGTCCCACCTCGCTGAACCATATTAAGGACAGGTATACTGATTGTTATGTCTATTTGCTTTTCTTTCTGGGTACCAACCGCTTTTTTGATATAGCCATAGTTAGATGTTTTTCCAAATTTGTGTGACTAAATTGTTTTGCATGAAGCCCAAACATGCTATTCTAATCCAATTTTAGTTAGGGTTCTCATTTATGAAGTTCACTACGTGTAATAACAATTGATGTCTTTTCTTTGCGAAATCTAAATGTAATATCATTTGCGCAGTTATTCTTGCTATTAATTTGTACTGTAACCTTAGAATGTGTAATAGCGCAAACTTTGATTAGATTGAAATTCTTTCGCCGCTTTGGACAGCCAGTATTGTTTCTGTATGTTTATCATTTGATATTGAGACCATGTTACGTGGCCTTAGCATTGTTAATATAGGGAAATAAAGATTCTAACTTTTACACAAAGGTGTTGTTATTCATGACGGCAAGGTCATGGTGTGTGGAAATTATTGATTATTGATGTTACTGATTGGTGATGTTATTGATCTGTTTTGGACTGGGATTTTTGGTGGGAAAAACTCGAAACGCAGTCAAAAGGTCCATCTCCTATACGCATCTCCCTTGTAAGTTTACTTAATAAGGTCTGACGCCCTAACAGATGTACTTGCAATAATACAATCAGCCTGGCATAGAATGGACGTGTAAGATGGATGGCACATCTTCCACAAGAAGGTATGTGATTACAGCATTCTACCTCTTATGATGGCAGAAATTTTAGCTGCTATTTTCCAGTAGCAGAAAACCAAGAAAGAGATTGGTGATGTTATTGATCTGTATTGGTATGGGATATATGGTGGGAAAAACTTGAAGTGCAGCCAAAAGGTCCATCTGCCTATAGTGGTCTCCCTTGTAAGTTTACTTATTAAGGTCTGGCGTGCTAACAGATGTACTTGCAATAATACAATCAGTTAGAATGGGTGTGTGAGATGGAGGGCACATCTTCCACAAGAAGGTATGTGATTACTGCATTCTACATCCTATGGTGGCAGACATTTTAGCTGCTATTTCCCACTAGCAGACACACCAAGAAAGAGAAATACTGAACATGCCATGTTATTTGGTTTAATCATTTTTACATTTGTATTTATTCTCTATTACCACAATACTGTGACATTTTCTGCCAGTATTTAGCATATTAGCTTGGTTTCAAATAAAAGCTACTAATAGTAATACTCAGATGTATTACGTGAGTTGGTTCTAAAAGAAGAATAAAGGGGACCCAAAAATATACCTCTTGTCTGGCAGGTTTGTTAGCTCTTAGCGTGGAACCATTCCAGCAGTGGTGTAGCTTGGGTGTTGTGGCCCTAGTGCAAGCAAAGGAAATTAATCTCCAGGTTAGTATTAAAATAATGAAATAATAGGGGTGCAGCAGGCCAATTACACCTATTGACCTTGGAGTCACCACACCTACTACATTTATAGTTGCACCCATGCTTAAAGGTCTCCATGTTATCGATTGAACCTCTATTTTCTTCTCTTTTCCCTTTTCCCATCCTTCATGCCTTTTATCACTGTCTCTCTCTTTCCCTCTCACTGTCTCCTCCCTACCTGGTCTCCCAACATACTTATTTCCACCCCTCTTTCTTTCTCTCTGATCCTTGACTCTTCCTATTCTGTCACATTTTCCTCACTTCATCGCCTTTCTCACGTTTCACCTCTCATTTGTTTTATTCTCCCTTTTTTCCTTATCATCTACTCTCTCCAAAACTATGCCCAAAAAGTAAACACACAGCCGGGCCCCAGAAAGGCACTATGTTTGAAAACTTCTGATATGGCAGTCTCCAAAATAATTGCAGCTGGTTAAGGAAAGACTTGCCCACCTCCTCTGGGCCCCTTTGCCACTGCACTAGCTGCACCACTGGTAGCTATGCCCCTGCATTTCAGTTAGGGTTGAGAACGTTTCAAGGGACACCTGTCCATTTTCTACACTCCAAGCAGGAGGTTAGTATAACTGCACTCAATAGGGCTCTGGGAAATCTAACAGGTGTGACCAAGATTTGCTTAGCAATGTGACACAGAGGCCTGAACCAGTCTATTTTCAAGAAAAGTACTACATTTCTGTGCATCTGAGCTCCACTGAAGTAGTCCTCTTGTCAATAGGCACGTCTGTTCTTGGTGTGTTCATCCCAATCAAGGTTTTGCCGGTGAAGTTCTTCTGTGTAGTACATTCCTCAGGAAATTGATTATATGAGTGTGTATACTAAGAGTTGATGAATAAGTCATATTGATTGCTATTTGCTCCCAGCTGATCAATTTACTTTGAACCCTAGATGAAATCAGCTGAGTGGTATGCACTGGGGAGGATATTCAGAATATGGTTATCTCCTATTCTTGGGTGTTGCTTGCTCCTAATCTAGAGTTGCTAGACTTTATTTAACCTCCAAGGTTACCTTTCTTTTTTTCCAAGCAGACCTGACTCCACACCAAACTTCATTCGGCTTATAGGGGGCATTCTCATAAAAAATGATCCTTCTGAACAAAATATAAGCACCACCATTCATGGTTTGGCATAGCAAGCAAACGTGCCACCTACCTAATTCAGTTCACATAATCAATCAATCAATCAGGGATTTGTAAAGCACAGCCACTCACCCGTGAGGGTCTCAAGGCACTGGGGCATGTGGGGGGGTTACTGAGGATCAGTCGAAGATCCAGGTCTTGGGGTCCTTCCTGAACTGTGACAGGGTGGGGGACTGCCTGAGGTGGATGGGGAGGGTGTTCCAGGGCTTGGCGGCGATGTGGGAAAAGGATCTTCATCCGGCTGTGGTTTTCCTGATGCGGGGGACGTTGGCAAGGGCCTGGTCGGCGGAGCGAATTTGTCTGGTGGGAGTGTAGAAGGAAAGTATGTGGTTGAGGTAGGCTGGTCCGGCGTCATGTAGGGCCTTGTAGGCGTGGGTCAGGAGCTTGAATGTGATTCTCTTGTTGATAGGCAGCCAGTGTAGGTCTCTCAGAAGTGCAGAGGTGTGGCTGTGTCGTAGGGCATTCTTGATGAGATGGGCAGAGGTGTTCCGGATGCGTTGTAGTCTTTTCTGGGTTTTGGTGGTGGTTCCGGTGTATAGTGCATTGCTGTAGTCGAGGTGGCTGTTGACGAGGGCCTGGGTGACTGTCCTTCTGGTTTCGGTAGAGATCCACTTGTAGATTTTTCGTAGCATGGGCAGGGTTTGGAAGCAGCCCGATGAGATGGTGCTCACCTGTCGGTTCAAGAGATGAGTCTAAGATGACGCCGAACTTGACCTATTACTCTGTAATAGGACAATTTTGCTGTTATCTGTAAATATATCTGATTTACCAAAAAGAACATTCAATCTTCAAGTCACCCCTCTTTTACTCCTCTCTGCTGAGCTAGTTGATGATGCTGATTCAAAGCCAAACAGGCCAAATTAGCACAGACTGCTGCTCAGCATAGACAATGGCATCTTTTAACTCATCTCTTAGATCCCTGTAAAAGAGAACTCTCTTATCTTTAGGCCTAGTGATAACTGGCAGATTAACTGATTGCACTTGGAATGTTCCCTCTACCTGAGGACATGGTCTCTAAATAAAAAACTGGTTGAAATGGTTGTAGACAGTGCTAGAAAGTAGGGGGATCCCACAGAATCCCAGTTTTGTCGGCTATTGCTTGGCCAGGCTGACCCAGTGAAACATGTTGAAATTGTCCTGGTGTCATTTTCCACCCCTGGGACATAATTTTGCAGTGCTCGCACATTGTCTGCATTCCACTGTGAGCAGCAACATGCAGGCAGCAAAGGGACTTTCTTCTTTTTGCTTCCAGCAGGGTGATCGGCCTTTCATTTGTTCCAGTATTGCCCTGGGTGGGAGCTATTTAGAGCTTGTTACCTGGATGTCAATGAAATGGAACAAAACAAAGGCACACAGCTTATTAAAGAAACAATGGGCCAGATTTAAGAAGCCCTTAGCACCACCTTGCACCACATTAGCACCAGTTCTTTTTACGCTTATGTGCATTAGGTTGGCAAAAAGTCTACGCCATATTTACAAAGTAGCACAATGCATGCAATGTGCCACTTTGTAATCCCTTGCACCACGTTATTCCTACGGCTGGCATAATATATGCAAGGGGGGCAACCAGGCATTAGGAGGGCCAGAAAAATGGTGCAGTGGAATCTATAAGATTCCACTGCACCATTTCTAGCTTCATTTTCAGATGTTAAAATGAGTCTCCAATCGTTTTCAATGGGCCTCCTGTCATTTTGCAGGATTAGCGTCAATATTTTTGGCACTAATCCTCCAAAGCACAAAACTAGCTACAAAATTTATGATGCTAGTTCCCTAAATGTGCCATGGTGTACCGTATCATATATACAGTGTGCACATGGTGGCGTTAGGGGAGCGCAATGGAGCACAAGAAAAGTGGTGCATCACGACATGGTGCGCCACTTTTCATAAATTTGCCCGTATGTCTTGGAGGCAGGTTTGACTTTCTTCAATCCCCTATGTAAGAGATGTGCACGCATTGTAAGAATGCAAGATTTATCTGTGTGTTTGAGTAGCTACAAAAATAATGATTTAAATGCCATCTACTTTTTTATTTAATTGTTTTACAGCACTACACATCCCACTGTAAGGTGTCAAAGGACTTTAGATCACACACAGAGGCATAATAAATCATACAAGTGTGTAATTAAATGTAAAGGAAATGTTACATCAGACAATAAGGGTTATAATGGCTAGGATTCACATATTGTCCACACTTGTAGGCACTATTTATTAAGAGTGAATGATTGGAAGAAACACAAAGGGGGTTATTCTAACTTTGGAGGAGTGTTAATCCGTCCCAAAAGTGACGGTAAAGTGACGGATATACCACCAGCCGTATTACGAGTTCCATAGGATATAATGGACTCGTAATACGGCTGGTGGTAAATCCGTCACTTTTCCGTCACTTTTGGGACGGATTAACACCTCCTCCAAAGTTAGAATAACCCCCCCAGTCACGATATAAAACGTAACATACTGTTCGTGGTTGTCTGTACTAACAAGTCTTTATTACTTCCCTAAGGAACTCTTCTTTTCAATTTTAGAATTGCAACAGATTGAGAACAAAAACAATAATGATCTTAAAACATGAGTTACAGTTTGCACGCAGCTCCTTGGTGCCTGTAAATAGACCACTTCCCTAAATTTGAAGGACTGCAACTTCATATTTCGAAGTAACAAAATAATCTCAATGGTAAAAGTAGTAGCCAACAAACCTATGTACATAAAACACAAGTTTTAATTTACATGTTATATGGTGTGCTTTACAAAATTCCATTAACCCTTTATGATGCTTTATGAGTCAAAACTGTGACTGGACAAAACACAGTACTCTATTAATCACTAGAGTTCTCTTATCACTATTATACTTTCCTCAAACTTTCTTGGACCACAAAGATATCTGCACCATATGTGTTAACCCTAGTAAGATTTTTAAAAAACAGTCTTTTTATGGTCAATTCAGTAAGCTAGAACAGATTTACTGTCAGATGTGTTTGTTGCCAATGTATTTGCAGCATTTTTCTGTACATGTTGACTGTCAGACTCTGCTTCTCAAGCTCCACCTGTTAGGACTCCAACCCCTTTGCTCTACCACACCTTGACCCTTGATTTATGGATTCTGGAGTAAATTTCTTCCATTTCCAATGTAGTGTGGTTAGTTTTACGTATCCTTTGCGCATTCGCTTCAGGCTTTAGGCCTTTGTGCACTTTGCCCTGGATGTATTTTATTCATTTGCTTGCAGCTTAGAGCCTCTGTGCACTTTGCTCTAAATGCTTTTTATTAGGCTTCGTACTGTTATTTTTCAAATAGCCAGTTCTACGGTCTTGTTTTTTATTCATATCACACTGTTTAGCCTACTTCAGCACTGGAGTTCTCCATAACACATTCACTCTGTGCTTCAGTCAAGGATACAGTCTGGTACATTGCCAATAGACGTGGTAGGAGTTTAGTCTTTGGCATTCCTGCGTAGGGACATTTTGTGATCACGCTGACATGTTAGTTATAAAAACACTTCCTTGTCCCAATACACGCAAGAGGGAGATTCCGACCAGGGAACCACAACTAGACGCTGACTGCCTCGTTGCAGATGCTGAACCAGATCACAGGCCTTTGCTCAGGTATGAGGGCTGATGTCTCCCCAGTGATTCAGAAAGGCAAGCTAGAAGCTTAACATGCTGTGCTCGAAATAGATCAAGCAGAGGGAGAGTAGAAACTAATAGACACGATGATAGCTTTGTTCTTATGTTTTACTCTCCTGGTGACTATTTCAATCCTACTGTGTTGTATGGTTCTGGTTTTTGCGGCTCACGCCTTATTATCTAAAATACAGTCGTTTTATTAAAACATTATATAAAACTTATACTGCCTTTGTCATTTGTATATGAGATCATACAGTAAATGAGAGAGTTGGTTTGGATCTGAGTGACCACGACTTCCCTGAGAAAGTTCCAAAGATGTCATGCGCTCGGCTGCCCAATCATCTCTTCCCCGTGGGAGAAATGAGGCACTGCTAGTTAGCCGGACCAAAAACCGGATTTAGGGTGACAGAGTTCTTTACACGTGGGTCACACTCAGTCCCCCACACCGTTATCGATCCTGCTGCCTAGAAATCCAGTAGTCTCATTTAGAATAATGAGAGCCCACGCGACATGGCGCCGCCAACGATTGGTCTGGCTCTAATTTTCGGGTCCGACTGACTCTCTCGGTCTCATATATATATTGACTCCTTGGTTCCGTATACAGAGACGTCCGTGGCACTGAGGACTTCCGCCACCGCAATATAGGTAGATCCTATTAATAGCGGTTGGTTGTTAAAGTTTGAACTTTAAAAGGAAAACCCAGATATTGGTGTGCCTTCTCTGACCTAGTGCTATTTTTTACAAATGGCAAATGCTAATGTAGTGAATATAGCAATCAATATGCGACAACCGCTCGCAGGACATCTGATAGCACATGGACTGACGGTCCAGGGGGGTCCGGTCACTTTTGTGGTGGACGCCCATGCAGCCTATAGAACAGAACTTTTTTATTCTTGGGTGGTATTTCCAGCAGTTGATAGGGGTACAAATACTTTTCATGAGTACACTGTTGCGAATGTCCCTGGACAATACAGGGCATATGCATACTTAGAGATACCTTTATCTTATCAAGAACACCATAATTGGCTTGATGGCGCCCTCCCACACACAGTAGCACAGGTAAGGTTATGTCCACTGAGTAATGATGGTGCTACCTGGCCTTTATTGGCTACTTACACACCATATCCTGCGGTTGCTAACTTGGCAGTGGCTGACGTTCGTCGTTTATATATAGACTTGGCAACTACATACAGAAGACTGGTTCAGTTTGTAATGCAGGCATTAAATACTAATGCAGCGCGTGCTGTTCCGGCGCACCCACAGGCGGTGGTTCCGGGTATCAATCCGGCCACTGTACACTCAGTTATGGGTAAAATACCGGCTAAACGTGAGGAAACTCCATTTTGGCTGGCGCAAAAAATTAATACGCTGGAAGCAGTATTTCCCCATACGGGACCTCAGGATAAACATAGAATTTTGACGATGTGTTTGCCGTATGGGATGGTTCCTCCGGTGGACCTTTGTAATACCTGGGGCACGGTGTTTGCCGCGCTCTACACTACGGCACACGGTACACCGACATTAGCAAATTTACTGGAAGTGCTTAAACAAATTCAAGTTGAATATGGGGCTGCCCCTGCCTTAGATTTAGGCATGCAGTTGATGGGCAATTTTGCCGCAGTTTCTTCTATTATTTTGAGTAATCTCAAGGGAGAGGCAGTAGCACTAGCAGTGCGAATGCGTCTTCGGGAAGTTCCGCAGATTAATCAAGAGCAGGAACTGCCGAGAATAATAGCGGAAACATATTCCAGTATTGGTCGCGATAGCCTAGGGGCTAGACCACAAAAACCCAATTACAAGGTAAAAATAATAAGAATAATGCTAAACAACAGCAACCTGAGGGTACTAAAAAGCGCTGGGAAAAGAAACAGCAAACACCTAAGAAAGATGGGGACAGTCTCCGCAACCGGAGACCCTGCAGACTAGGTATAATCTCAGGAATAGGGATAATTTGAAGAAGCCTGAAAGATATCAATATACTGATACACGCCAATCTTGTTCCTTTCAGGACTCCTCAGAGAAGAGAAGTGAGAGAGGTGGGCGGTCAGAGCGGAGAACAGAGTACGTGAAACCAAGACAGGATTCACAACGCTCAACGGAGGTTTCTGTTAAACAGGAAGAGAAACCGCTCCAACAAAAGCAACAATTTAAAAAGAAGAAAGTGGCAGCAGTCTCAGTTAGACATGCCACTCAAGAAGAGAGTTCTCTTGACGAACAAGACATGGGTGTTGGCACTGTTAGATAGCGCGGCAGAGGTCACAATAGTTCGCCGGAGTCTACTAGAGCATCTGGAGGTGAAAGCAACTGATGACTTCATACAAGTCGAAATGGCGGATATGCGAGTCTCTGATCCTGATAGAGTATATAACGTGACTCTGCAATTAGAAGGGGACATTGACCGCATCGTACATGCCATCTTTTGGGACCATGTGGTAAAATCATATGACGTTCTGCTGGCCGAACAAGATTGGCCGCCTGACTTTGTTCGCGACTGTCCAGTGGGGGAAGAGGTTATTACACCTTCCTTCTCACCACTTGTTCCGAGAGAACTATCGGAGTCCTATAGTAAAGTATGGGCTCTTGCGCAGGCCCCCGCTCTATATAGAAATAATGTTGGGTGGAATAGACAATCACCTTATCATCTAATTCCAATAGAGGGCGAACCTCAGCCGCAGTATCCTATCAAATTTGAAGCAAGGGCATCGGTTAGGAAAATTCTTACACAATTGGAGTACCAGGGTGTTGTTGAGCCCTGTGTCTCGCCGATGAATAATCCCTTATTTCCAGTTGCTAAACCGGACCATTCCTATAGGATTGTGGTGGATTACAGACATTTAAATGGTCATACACGCACATATGCAATACAGAATTCACACAGCGCAGCGCTTATGAATAATATAGTGCGTAAAAAATACAAAACAACGTTAGATATCTCGAATGGATTTTTCTGCCAAAATATAGCGCCCGAAAGTCGGGACTATACCAGTTTCAGTGCGTTTGGCTCTCAGAAAAAGTTTTGTCGTTTGCCTCAGGGGTATACGAATAGCCCAGGACTGTTTTCGGCTCGTGTAACTGAAATTCTGCACGAGTTGGACCCTGAAGAGTTGTCATACGTTGATGATATATATCTGACAGACGATGAGATTCTGCAACATCTAAGGCGTGTATCGCGCATTGTTGTGGGGTTTGCCGAAGTTGGCTATAAGTTTAATTTTAAGAAATCGAAGATTGCCTTCCTCAGTCTCATTTTCCTGGGATATGAGTTGTCGAGTGAGGGCAAAAGCTTAGCGCCTAATTTTTTGGAGAAATGTGCTTTATTGCAGCCTCCTAATATGGTTCGGAAGCTCCAGTCATTGTTGGGGTTTCTGAATTTTGGCAGAACTTACATTCCTGATTATGCTACACGTATAAAACCCTTATACGAGTTGATTCGCCCGAATTTTTCGAGTAGATTTTGGACGATTGAGCATACACATATACTGCGAGATTTGCAAACTGATCTCTTAGCAGTTAGACACTTACACACACGGGACAATAAGACACATTTGGTCATCAGGGTGATACCTGGGGCTGTTGGGTTTACATATGTCACCTTTAATGAAGGTGAGACAGTCCCGATTGCATACAAATCTCATTTGTATTCAGCTGCAGAACAACGATTTGCACAAACGGAGAAAATACTCACTGCAGTACAGATGGCTGTGATTAAAGAAAGACCGCTTGCCCAGGGCCAATGCATCATTGTCGTTTCCCCGATTCCGGCCTTAGAGGCTGTTACAAAAGCGAGTGTTCCTAATTCGAAAGCTTTACACCCGCGATGGATACAATGGGCTACGTCTTTGACAGCCACTGATGTAGATTACATATTTGACCCTAAACTGCAGACTCAAGAATTTCTTCAATATGAAATGGAGTACACAGTTCCTGCTGGTACATTGCCTATTGACCAATATCAGGTGGTCATGTATACCGATGGCTCTGCGCAACCAGCGGTTGGGACTAAACAACAGTATTCTGCTGCATGTGCGGTGGTGAGTGGCACTATGGAGGGGGAAGTGTTCTGCCCCCGACATACTTATACTAAAACCTTGAGAGATTGCACGGCACAGCTGGCTGAGCTCAAAGCTCTATTGTTAGCGTTGGAGCACGCGGATCCGGCGATTTTGACCTTGCTGGTCTGTGACTCCTACTACTGTGTTCAGTCTTTCAATGAATATCTGCACTATTGGAAGTTGAATGGGTTCAGAGATTCTAAAGGCAACACCATTAAACATAAATTGTTGTGGGGAAAGGTTGCGGATCTGAAGGGGACGCTTCCTAAGGTCCATGTTGTGCATACACTTGGACACCAGCACGTTGGAATACCCGTTGCTGGGAATACTTTGGCTGATGAAGCCGCAAAGTCAGCAGTGGCTGTCACCACTGTGGTCGCAGTGACTCGTTCGAGTTCCAAACCAGAGACAGAGATTTCAGCTGCCATAAAAGCTACGGCTGATGGCACGCCATTTCCTAAAGGATTTCCTTCTAAATATAGTTACTGCTTGAGAAGTGTGCTAAATGCTGTTGTTAATATTCCAGGCATTGGTGTACATGAACTACCCAATAAAATTGAGAGACCTCGATTAATTTCTGCAGCACATGAGGGGGTGGTGTCTGCACATGCTGGTGTGGCTGCCACGATTTCACTTTTACAGGCTCGTTACTGGTGGCCTGGTCTCTACAAAGAGACAAAGCAGTATGTCCTTTGTTGTGACGTTTGTCAACAAATTAAAGCTTCGTCGGCTAGACGCCCGCAGCAGACGCCCCTTCCGATTTCAAATAAACCTTTACAGTGTGTGTACTTGGATCATTGTGGTCCACTGACACCAGATAGTGCATACAAATATATATTGGTTGCTGTAGATTCGTGCTCCAGATTTGTGTGGGTATGGCCACAACGCTCGGCTGACGCTCGAACTGTTATTAAAGATTTGCGCATCTTTGTCGATACATTTGCAGTTGCGGCTTTTCATTCGGACCAGGGCCCTGCTTTTGCCTCTAAGGCATTCAGGGACACCATGGCTTCGTTGGGGGTCCAACTCCACTTCTCGTCTCCATTTCATCCCGAGGGAAATTCTGTTGTGGAGCGTTTAAATCGTGATTTAAAGCAATCCTTAACGGCCAGAATTATAGGTACGGGTCGTGGTTGGCTAGCCCACCTGTATGGAGTACAGAGAGCACTTAATAACTTGCCTAGAAGGTCACTGGGGGGTCGTACTTCATATGAGTGCCTGTTTGGAACACAAATGTATGTTCCTGATCTAGATGGTCCTGGTGTGGAGGCAGCAGATACGCCCTTTGACATAAATGATCGTGTCACTGTTTTGCAGGATTTACAATTATTCCGTGAAGATAACTCTTCTGCAAGTGCTGCCTCCTCAGGAATTAAGGATGAGCCAGTAACTCCTACTGGTTGGATACCCAGGATTGGGGATCTAGTGCATGAAAAGGTCGCAGTAAAGAAAGAATTTGGTCCTTCTTATTGAGCACCTGTCCCTGTGTTAGGGGTTAGCGGCACGAGAACTGTGATTTTACCGCCGCTGCAAGGGGCCAAAGGAAATCGCTTTGTTTCCATTGATAATGTCAAGTTACAACATGTGGCCGATTCTGCACAGCAGACCAAGAGGGACACCCAGTAGTTCCGGAATCCCTCTCAATACTGGGGAAGAAGTCCCGCTGCAGGTGATTTGCACCGATGCTGTTTCCTCTCCGAGCTTGGGGAGGGTGGAAGATGATCTTGCGATTGTTCCACAGACGACGATTAATATGGAATCTTTTGATCAAGTTGCTTCTACGTTCTACTGATGTTTCTGAACATGTGGTTTATAGCGTGCCTAGGCGAGAGCCTCCATCTGCTTCTTTGTTCACAGTTGCACCTTTTGCAAGAACTGCCTCTGGCTGCTTCAATGACACTGATGATGCAGTGTCCAGCTCCTCGTCCTCGATGTCTACAGTCCGAGGTCCACGTAAGCTGCTGTGTTGGCTTAAACGCACATATTTTGTTTTTCCTTGGAACTATTTGTGGCTTTTTATGGCTGTAATGACTGTTTTTTTGTGGTTGGGATTTGTGGTTACCTTTTTTCTAGTAATACATGGTCATTTTCTTCCTGATCGATCTGACATTGAGCACGTGGAGACTGTGTTAAAACCACATTTTTCGTCTCATATGGTTCAAAGAGACTTGTCCAATGTAAACATTTCTGCAATACCGATTCCGGATGGGATTGTGTGGGATAAAGTAATGTTTGATATATATGGTCCCACCGAATTGATTCAAATACCGTATGTCCTCAAGTTATCAATGAATGATATTGTTATACCAGGCATTGTTTCTGATGATTGGGATGTGAAGACAGTAGATTCTATGCTGACAGATTTGCAATATTATACTGTCTATGACGATGAAGATGCTTACCAATTTAGAGATAATCATGGTGACATGTTTTGCTACAACTATTATGGACACCACTTTATTCATAAAGCTAGTAGCCCTAAGTCCATATTTAATTATGTGCAATGGGAACATTGCTCGACTCCTCCACAAGGGAGTTCAAAAACATATTATGATAAATTTGCATATTTTTCTGGGCATAATCAACGAAATGCTAGGTCTTACTATTTTAAAGTTACTCCGTATTCTAATAAGCAAATGTTATAGACCGATACTAAATTACTGTATTCAAATTTGTTTGTATCTAAACTTTCGGTCGAAGGATATGAATACTGGTTTAAGACTGTTGACTTGAAAAGTGTTTGGGGTACGGAAAATTGGCAGATGCAAGGCAGGGACACAATATTTAGAGCATGTATTATCCCTGTGCAGATGATTTTCCTCAATGACACCGTACAACAGACTAGCTGTTTGGGCTTGGCAACAATTAGAGAGTTGAATTTGCTTAGTATACCTGTCCCTTCCAAATTAAACAACTGGCAGCACTATGTGAATGCTACTTTTAGTGAATTTACACATTGGGTCCAGAATGGTACGCTTAACACTTCATCGATACATCCGGACGGGTGGTTATTATGGCCTGTAGACACTAATAAGTGTCATTAACGTTTTGTCACCTCTTCAGAGGGGTTCAGGACTAGTAGGGCAGACCCTCGTTACATTTCACCAGAACATGCTGATATTATAACTACATACAGTGTGGGGAAGCTTTGTCAGCAATGGTTAAAGTCATCCACGCTGGATGCAGTTAAGTCACATCTCACGTTACTGTCTAATGATACTGATTTACAAGATTTTTATACGAAGTTTATAATGAGATTTGGAAGCTTTCACAACAGGAGGCTGCAGCCCGGTTGAGGCAGATTGATCAGGAAAACCTGATGCAGACTTTGGCCCTCATTCTGACCTTGGCGGGCGGCGGAGGCCGCCCGCCAAAGTCCCGCCGTCAGGTTACCGTTCCGCGGTCGAAAGACCGCGGCGGTAATTCTGACTTTCCCGCTGGGCTGGCGGGCGGTCGCCTTCAGACCGCCCGCCAGCCCAGCGGGAAAGAGGCTTCCACGATGAAGCCGGCTCGGAATCGAGCCGGCGGAGTGGAAGCTGTGCGACGGGTGCAGTTGCACCCGTCGCGTATTTCACTGTCTGCGCAGCAGACAGTGAAATACATGTAGGGGCCCTCTTACGGGGGCCCCTGCAATGCCCATGCCAGTGGCATGGGCATTGCAGGGGCCCCCAGGGGCCCCGCGACCCCCCCTACCGCCATCCGGATCCCGGCGGTCGGACCGCCGGGATCTGGATGGCGGTAGGGGGGGTCGGAATCCCCGTGGCGGTGCAGCAAGCTGCGCCGCCTTGGAGGATTCAATGGGGCGGCGGTACACTGGCGGGAGCCCGCCAGTGGTGCCGGTCCGACCGCGGCTTTACCGCCGCGGTCGGAATCCCCATTGGAGCACCGCCGGCCTGTCGGCGGTGCTCCCGCGGTCCTCCGCCCTGGCGGTCTTTGACCGCCAGGGTCAGAATGACCACCTTTGTCTGTTGTTGATAATGGCATGCATACCCTTTCTAACCGTGTTTACACGATTGACAGCAATGTTTCCTCTGCTATTGACATTATTAAATCTGACATGTCTTCTTTATATCATGGGCAGAGTCAGACGCGGTCCATCATGCAGCTGGGTTGGACTCTTCAGACCTTGAAGGCAGGTCGCGTTCCATGGCAGCACATTCGTGCCAGAGAGATCTTTGTCTCCTTTAATTTGACTCGTCAACAACAGCTGATGGCTAAAAAGGAAGCGACGTATGTCATGTTGAATATTGAGAAATTGGAGAAACTGCCTTTCACGGTTGCTGAGATTCCGTCAGCTGAGTGGTTGATTCATGGGGTTATTAATCTGCCTATCTCCACTCTGCAATTTACTTCTTGTTTGAAGCACATTCCGGTGGGTAGATATGAACTATTGGGAGACAGTTACATACACGAGGTGTGGGAGCTTCCCTTTCAATACAGATGTGTTAATGGTATGAGGGAGGTTTTTCTTAGCAGTAGTGAATGCGAAACTTCTGTCAGCCATTCTATGGTTTGTAAATAGCTGTCCTTGCACCGAGAGTGTAACGCTTCGATTGCTAACTTAGCTTGTTATCTGAAGGGAGTTCTAGTCCCGGTTATTAAAAACACTTTCCAGGTGCTTTCTAACGGCAGTTACATTGTTCTTAACAGCGAACGCTGCTGTGGCATGCGTGCCGGAATAGTTTACGTTGTTGTTGTCAACAAGGCCGTTACGTGCTGCGGGAATGTGTTGTTTCCCCCCACTCAAATTAGGGAGGTAGGGGACATCTGGCCTCATATTGCTACTTCCAAGCTTAATTTCGACAAGTTGAGTAGACTGAAGGCGTTATTGTTTCAAAAGCATGTGGCCATTACATCTGCTAGCGAGACCTACGCACTACAGGTGGCAAGGTCATCAGCTGAAATACAGTCCCTTTTGAATACTAACATTCCGAGTCACTTTGGTGAACTTGTGGGACGTATATTTAATGCGTCCAGCACTGCTGGATTTGCACATTTTTTCAAAGCCATTGGTGTTGGTTTTGCTCACACCTTCTCTTCCATATTCAGTTTGATACCTTCGGCTATACACTCTATTTTCGGAAGCATTTTTGGGGGTTTCCCGATTACTTTGGCTTTGTTGGCTGGAGTCTTGCTATTGTTGCTATTTTTTCGCAATGGCTGTCCCGCCACAACGAGATCCTATATTGCTGCTCCCGTCAGCGCAGCTGTGTCGTGAACGCATGATGCAGCATTTTGGAGCAACACTCCTGGGACATTTGGAGTGTGACTGGTCTCTGTCATTCCGACCAGTTTTGGATTGTGTGCAACCCGTGTTTCGGTGCCTTTGGTGCTCGTTTGAACATGCACTGGCTTTCTGTCTCTCACTGCAGCGCCCTCCGGTGGTCGAAACTGATCTGTTGATGTTCCCGATTAGGGCTCATTCCCAGACTTGTGCACTACGGTTGCGTTTGCTTCGTGAGGCGGTTTATGAGATTCCCTTCCTGGAGTAAGATGGTGTTGTCTCATTCATAGGCCCTGCACGGGGTGCCGCCCTGAATGGTTTTGGGGCTTTGGAACACACCTGCTCCATGGTACTTTGTGGCATGGATCTTCCGATATTGACATATATCGAAGTGGAGGAGCTCCTACGTTCTATTGCTTCTGTCTGACAATTGGATTTCTTTCTCTCCTGCAAAATTGACACTATATTGAATTTGGCTTTATCGTCACATGTTTCCTAAATTTATGACTTTGTTGTCTTCTGACCTTGTCGAAATATATAGTTTTATGTATTATTTATATTTGGGGCATACTTTTATATTATTGGAACCACTTGCTACCGACAAGGGGAGGGTGTAGTGTGGTTAGTTTTACGTATCCTTTGCGCATTAGCTTAAGGCTTTAGGCCTTTGTGCACTTTGCCCTGGATGTATTTTATTCATTTGCTTGCAGCTTAGAGCCTCTGTGCACTTTGCTCTAAATGCTTTTTATTAGGCTTCGTACTGTTATTTTTCAAATAGCCAGTTCTACGGTCTTGTTTTTTATTCATATCACACTGTTTAGCCTACTTCAGCACTGAAGTTCTCTATAACACATTCACTCTGTGCTTCAGTCAAGGATACAGTCTGGTACATTGCCGATAGACGTGGTAGGAGTTTAGTCTTTGGCATTCCTGCGTAGGGACATTTTGTGATCACGCTGACATGTTAGTTATAAAAACACTTTCTTGTCCCAATACACGCAAGAGGGAGATTCCGACCAGGGAACCACAACTAGACGCTGACTGCCTCGTTGCAGATGCTGAACCAGATCACAGGCCTTTGCTCAGGTATGAGGGCTGATGTCTCCCCAGTGATTCAGAAAGGCAAGCTAGAAGCTTAACATGCTGTGCTCGAAATAGATCAAGCAGAGGGAGAGTAGAAACTAATAGACACGATGATAGCTTTGTTCTTATGTTTTACTCTCCTGGTGACTATTTCAATCCTACTGTGTTGTATGGTTCTGGTTATTGCGGCTCACGCCTTATTATCTAAAATACAGTCGTTTTATTAAAACATTATATAAAACTTATACTGCCTTTGTCATTTGTATATGAGATCATACAGTAAATGATAGAGTTGGTTTGGATCTGAGTGACCACGACTTCCCTGAGAAAGTTCCAAAGATGTCATGCGCTCGGCTGCCCAATCATCTCTTCCCCGTGGGAGAAATGAGGCACTGCTAGTTAGCCGGAGCAAAAACCGGATTTAGGGTGACAGAGTTCTTTACACGTGGGTCAGACTCAGTCCCCCACACTGTTATCGATCCTGCTGCCTAGAAATCCAGTAGTCTCATTTAGAATAATGAGAGCCCACGCGACACCAACACTGGTTATAGGAATGTTACCACATGTTAAATTACTTGTTACACCTCCAATAATTCAATATATACTGATTGAACAACATTTCACCCAAGAAAAATTTGTACAAAGGTCTTCTTGACGATGTTTCATTTATATAATGGGTGATTTCCAGCCTGATCAGTGGTACTGCCCAAGAGTCAGCATCTCCTCTTAAATAAGAGACAGTAAATGCCACCCCTGACTGGGCATTGAAGAAGGCAGTGGGGTAGCACATACATAGTACTTATAATTGTGCCAAAAGATATGATGCCCATGTGGGTGTCTAATATTCTTATCTGGGGGTGGCAGGGGCCCCACCAAAAGAAGTTGTCTAATACTGGCTGAATCATGGAGTGGAATCACAACTGGTGGAAGAGGAGAAGCTGCCCTCTGTCGAGTTGGCTGGTGATAAGTGTTGTGCGACAGTTCATCTGGTGTTCTGTGGCAGCCATCTGAAGATCTCTCGGAGCATGCTTAGAATGTGGATGCAGACAGTGCTTACTTCATTGACTTATGACTTTATGTTGATCTTGTTGTTCAGGGTGATCCTCAGGTTTCTGGTGTGAATGGTTGGTATTCGTCTTAGCTCAGTTGGCCATCAGATGGTATCCCATGGAGAGGACTTGTTTGTGAAAACTAGTATTTTTGTCTTGTCCGATTTACGTTTCAGGCCATTTGTTCTCATCCATTCTGCTACAATGGTCATGCAAGTGGTGCAGTTTTGTTTTTGTGGTGTTAATGTTGTTCATCATGGAGAAGATGAGCTGGATGTTGTTGGCGTATGAGATGATGTTGATGCCATGGCATTGAATGTGTTGGAGAGCGGTGTCATGTAAACATTGAAGAGAGTAGCGCTGGGGACGACCCTGAAGGACTTTACAGATTAGGTTCTTGGACTCCGATATGAAGGGTGACAGTCTCACTTTTTGGGTTCTTCCTGTGAGGAAGGAGCAGATCCATATGAGTGCGGATCCTAAAATGCCAATTTTTTGGGGACTTCCGATGCTGTTTGAGACTGTGTTGAATGTAGGCCTGGATGGAACTCGTGGAGTTTTGGGGCACAGAATTCTGTGGAGTGCCAAAAAAACCCACAGGGATTTCACAAAACTCAGTGAGTGGCAGAATCGCTCATCTGCCAATTCGCACTGCATTTTTAGAGGCAAGTAACGTGATCCATGCTGAAAAGTCAGCACGAGTGGCATACGCAGTCCAAATAGGCTAGCCAATTTGTTTTACCTGCTTTCAGTTCTCAGCATGGTGGTGGGCCTTATTTTCAAATCCATTTCAGTCCTTCCCCTATCCCATTCATCTACCCCTCATTTCCCTTTTTTATCAGTTTGTATTTTACATTTTTGTCTTTTTTTTTTACTTTTCTGTGACTTTTCGTACTTTTTTCTTTTCACTTTCCATTTCCTCTACTTCTTCCTTTTAGCTGCTTTCTTCCTTATTTACTATTTTTCCACCACAGTGCCATGTCTTAGGAGTACTAGGAGGCAAGCGTTGGAGCCAGTACAGCTGCTACAAGCCACACACCTTGTGGTCTCTGACACCGCCATGGTTGCAACCTGCCCCATTTTTTCTGAGGCCCAGGAGGCTGCACTTGTTTTTATGTGCAGTGTCACCTCGCCTCCATGCTGGCAGCAGGCTGCACGCCTGGGAGCGGGTATGTCCTGAGGGAGCATGACCTGCTGTAAGGAAGAGTGCACCGGAATGTGTGCTGAAGTACTGGGGTGGAGCACACGGTGCAGCAGTTGACGCACCACTGGGCCGACATCATCAAATGCAAACAGGACCTGTTCCACCATGTGGGTGTTGAGGTTGAGGGGCTTGGTGACTAATTATTTATTGTTTGTTTTCTAAAATGCTAATTTATTTTTCTAATAGCATGCTGCTCACACTCAGAAGTACGTTAAGTTTATGTAACAGTGTGAATATTATGTGATCCAGCTGAGCTACCTAATCATTCTCGTTGGCGGGCACTTGGGTTGTTTATTTAAGAAGTCATGCACACTCCTCTGTCCTGTCACTGAGATAGTGGTAGTAATATCTCTGAGTTAGCATTCTCTGTGCCTTTCTTTATGAAGCTCATACAGTCCGAATCTCCCAGTGGTGTGTAGTATACATCTATCCATTAAAATAGAAGACTGAGTTGGCCCATCAAAAGGAGTGAGAAGCAGAGATCATTTATTGTACTACATTAGTAGCTCCAAAATGTAGTGTAGGTTTAGAAAAATTGGAATAGGGCTTAGGAACAGGTGAACTCAATACCAGTACCATAGGCAGTATTATTTAGAAAAGTACAATGTTACTGTGTTTGCCTTTGCCTGTCAAGATATGTTTTGAGAAATTAACTGTATTACAAATCTATTTTTTTATCTTCTTTATTTCTTACATCATCACCAAGAGCAAGAAGAGGGTACCATTGAAGGTGACTCTGGGTGAAGGGGCTGCGGTGGTTGGAAGTAGCAACACCACCACCTATGCAGTGGCCAATGGATCTACTGGCCCCAGTAAGTCCTGTTATTATTATTATTATGACTATTATTATTTCCCTTAATTTTGCCTATCTCCATTTAGAATACATTTGCCTTTTTTAATACAGTTTCCTTTTTTCAACTTCTCTCCTCTTTAATGTTTCTTAAATTCTTGTTATCCCAGCATTATCCTTTGTTCCATATTTCCGTAGCTGACTTTCTCTTGACTGTACTAGTCTGTAGCTTTCTTCTGCTTTATTAGTAAGCTTTCGGTCTCCCCTTATATATCTTGTGGACTGGTACTGTAAGACTAAGAGAACAGATTTTAGATACCCTACTGTGAAGATTGCAGGCCCAAGTAAGCTATTTTCCTCTACTCATGTTTGTTGAGAAGGCTTTCCTTTTCTTGTACACATTCAACAGCAAAACAAGAGAGTGGCTTTGGTCATTGTGGACTCCCCCAAGGTTGTGTTGTGTTATTATTCATTTTATACCAGGAGTTTCCATGACAGTGCAGCATGGCTGGAAATCAGTATGAGGTCCCATTGCACTTCCCAGCAAAGACCATATGTCCTGCATTGACCAACTTATTACATCCCTTCCTTGCCCTTCAGTGACTCAGAGTCATCATTAGCTCTGCCCCTCCATTATGAAAAGTTTTTGGTAGGCTTCACTACCAGGCTTTTCTAACATTGTCACCCAACAAAAATCCAAAAGGGATATTTTCAAGTGATACCTCTGACCAAAATGTGGTGCTGTATTGCGGTTGTATTTTGTCAACAAAAATAATAAAGGCATGCATATTGGGTATTTAAAATGTGTAATGTTTTTTCTAGCCATGCAGACCACCATTACGGGGCACAGTGGCAGTGCTAGAGCTCCAGACGCAGCTTGTATACTAAAAGTATGCAAGAGGCCGTACGCTTACACTCGACTTAAAAAGTGTGGGCTAAATAATTAAGTAACTGGCTAGGGATGGAGGTGTTACAGATTTTGGTAACTAGTTACTTGGTTTCGGAAGAATGAGGAATCTCCTAAGGGCATTACTAATCAAATCAATGAAAGTTTCCAGATGCAAATAACAAATACATTTATTATTTGAAACATAGCAAACATAAGCAAAACGTACGTGTTTGGAGATCTGCTTGTTTGGCTGCGATGTCTGCACAGAAAACATAGGCAATGCAGAAGTAGAGATTTCTGCCATTAGATTGGTGAATTGCATTTTGTTGGGGGTGGGTACTACAACTCATGCACTACTCATGTACTACAAAATGCAGTTTATTAATAGATCTCCTACTTTCTAATTAGTTAACTAATATGAGTCCCTCAAATAATCTTGCAAGTGCTACTTCATCAAATGTTTTAGGGGGGTCATATATTCAGTGCTAGCAGCCTCTGTTTTTTCTGTGTATTGCTACTCTGTAAACTAACTCGAAGAAAGTGAATTAATAATTTGGGTGGATAGTAGTCTACCACGCGTAATAAGGTTCCAAAGCTATTAAAGCAACATTGAGTTCCCTACATCCAGAGACTTTCTACAGGTCCTCAAAAACAGATTTTCTGTTGCATAGAAGCTTCAAGTGGAATCAATTTAATTTATTTGCTTGTAAAGGTCATAACTTGCCTTGGGAGGTTGGTACCGATCCTTTGGAGCTCTCGAAGTTCCGAATTTTTCAGACATTTCAGAATAAGTTCTTCTAGCCACCACTAAGACTCCAAGGGCACTGCATTAAGGATTCATCTTGCTGTAGCGGGTCTATGGAGCTGTGGGGCTGCGTTGCTAGATCCTGCGTCAAGTATGGGCTGCCGAGTGGGGGTTCTGAGGAGCTGCAGAGTCCTGCATCAGGGATGTGTCACCATGCTGTGGCTCCAATGCAAGGCGATGCGTTGCACTGCATCAGTACTGCTAGGACCACAGGTTGGACACCTTCAGGCCCACTTTCAAGGGTCCATGACTGGGTGGCAGTTTTTGGGGGCAAGACTCAAAATAATCAGAGTCTCCACGCTGAGCTCAAGGTGACTGGAGCCTTTTCTGTTTGTGAGGCTGTGACCAGGAGGCGAGTCTACTAGCCTCTTGAGTCACTCTGATGTTGCTGTGTTCAAGATGCAGGTCCAGTTCTTCACACTCAGGCAGCAGGGCAGCAGAGTAACAGGCCTTCGTGTAGAGCATCACAGCTGCCCTTCTGTATCTTTCAAAGCACCAACTAAGGGTGTCTGGTTGTGCTGGACTGGGAAAAAGTCACAAGTTTAGGCCAACCCCGATGGAGTGGAGTACGGGAAGAAGACCAAGGTTGGATCGCTGAGAATTGCCCTTATGTAATTTGTGCCTGATCTGCACGGTGAGGCTTTGCAGCATCCAGAATTGGTTACAATGATCTGTCAGACAAGGCTTTGTGGGGCTTTACCTCACTCGATAGTCATTTTCATGAAGCTGCCAGCAGTGCGGTGAGGCCTAGTGGGGCTTGGAGTCACTCAACATTGCTTCCAATGAGGTTAGCAGCTGTCCGGCGTAGCTTTGCAGGGCTTCACATTACCTGCATTGGTTTCAATGACACTAGCCGCTGTACAACAAGGCTTTGTGAGGCTTCACATCTCTTCTTGCTGGTAACCTTCAGTTAGGCCAGTTGGAGCTCTCTCTGATGCCAGCCAAGGGCCCAGGACCAGAGGAGGCCCAACTTGGGGATGAGGAACTCACTCCAGCAGGCGCCAGCATCGGTCAGGCATGTCTACTTGCAGGTCCTTGCAGATCTAGTGCTGTGGGTCAGCTGGGCAGTTGCAGGGAGGCATCTGGCGTTTGTTATATTTCTGTAGCTCCAAACATTAGATCAGTCAACTAGCCCTTGGAGTCATTCTAGTAGAGCTGGGTTCAAGGAGCAGGTCCAGTCATCCTTCTCCATGTAGTAGTGCAGTAGAACAGTTCTTCTTGAAGCAGGTCTGTCCTTCCAGCAGCAGGACCGCAGAGCAGTCCCTCTTCTGAGTCTTCCACCTGTCCAGAGGTGTACTGAAGAGTGGGGTTTGAGGGTCCAATATTTATACCTCGTGCCCATTTTGAAGTAGGAGAGGATTCTATAGGTTTTCACCTGCAGAGGAGCTTGGATTTTTCTGCCTCCCTGCCCTAGCCCCAGCTTGTCTGGGATCACAAAAGAATAGTATCAACCCCTTTATGAGTGGGCTCAGGCAGAGTCTTTGTGATGTGCAAGTGTGGTAGGTGGCAGCTCCAACTCCCTATCACGTCAGAGATGGACCTTCCTGCAAACAGCTATTACCCCTTTGTCTCATTGACTGGGAACAAAACATAAAGACCATCTGCCATCTACAGCTAGTCATGTGACCCAGGATACAGGCATCAAATGGTTAGGATAAGAAAATGGCAACTTTTTAAAAGTGGAATTTTCAGAATTGTGACTTAAAATCTGAATTTACCATTAATTGAGGTCATAACTTACAATTCTATAGACAACAAACTCATCTGTCCTACCAGCTCCCAATTAAAAGTTAGCACTTAATAAATGTAATAAAGTAACCCAATGTTCTCCTATAAGAGAGTTATGCCTCACAGTAGTGAAAAAGGAACAAGTTTTTCACTACCATGACATTTATAACTTAAAAATACATGTTCAAGTTTTGCAATCCTCTGCACCCTGCCCTCTAGGCTATGTTCTTCCACAGGTGCAGATACTTATCTGAGCAAGGTCCCTTGAGGTGCCACATTTACGGTTTGTACAGCCAGCAGGTGGGGGTGACTCCAGGCTCCTTCGGAACAAAGAAGATAGAAGTTCTCAATTGGAAGCCTACCCAGTTTCTGCAATGGTTCCTGTCAATCCCAAAGTGTACCTTATTCCCAAAATCTAAAATGTAGTAACTCGTCTTCCCTTGTGCAAAGCCTGTATGCCCACTCACAGGTGTGGCCAGGGAAATGAAGGGTCTCCTCTTCTGTTATCACTCAGTTCTGAGGTTAGCTTCCCTCCCACTGCGTTTGGTGCCAATCTGGTCGGGGTAATATAAGGGTGCTCTCCACAGGCCTCACCCTAATTTTACATGTGAAGGAGAAGCCCCTGCACAAGTTAATGAATGTTCTGGGTCAATGCTAACTTGTGTTCCTACTAGGGGAAGAGAAACATCTCCCCACACCCAGGCCATTATTGCAGCTCTGGGAGTAGTTTTCACATCTCATTACAGTCAACACTGGCTAGGCAGCTGCTGAAGAGCTATTGCAAATTTTCCTGCAGAAGATTCAGGGAGCAAAAAGATATCTTTCTAAACTTTCTAAAAGTTACTTTTCCCAAATATTTATTAAAATGAATCTACACTATTGAATTGGGTCTTAATAAATATTGAAAACAGTGATTGACCTATTTTTCCATCTAGTCCAAAGACAGGAGAATAAATATTTTCATTTGTACTATAGTTTTCTAATAGGGTAGCCAGATCATTTGGGCTTTTCGCTGCAGTCACCATAACAGGCATCATGGGAAGAAGACTTTTCTACATGTCCTTTTTTAAATCCCATGCACACTACCTTTTGGGCTAAAAAACATACTTAGGGGTGAGATTTATAATTAAAAGGAAGGGTTTTCCTTGTCAAAAGGGATTATGTTGACAGCTTGGGCTGCAAATTAAAACTGAAGGATTCAAGCTTCAATAGGTGTTTGAAGCAATGTGTACCTTGTCACACTTAATTGTTGTATAGATAAAATAGACTTTATTAAATATGTATTAAATTCAGCAGTAACAGATAGATTACTATATTTTGATCTAATTCGTTTTTATTGTCCATGCATGTTATTAGGATATACATTTTGGTTTTATTAAAATGATTAATTCAATTTGCAACTACTTACTTACAACAGCTCATATGAAATTGGGCTTTTTTACTAATGTCAATCTAAGTAGATAGTTTTGGAACACAGAACAGACATTAGTTATATCTTTCAATATGTATACGTTATATATATTAATTTTGTATTTAATTGTGTATTTGTTTCAATATATGCTATGTTTTTGTATTGCTCTATAATGTCCTGAAGAAGTATTTTGCCCATCACCTTGAAATGTGTGATCGGATTATCATCTGGCAATTGTAACTCATTCCCCATCAATACTGAGCACCCTTTCTGGTGTTTGTTTGGATTAAATGTCACCATCATTGTCAAACAGAAAATGCTGTGGCACGTCTTTTGGTGCACAATGAGAAAAATGCAAATCAAACATCAGTATACCCCACAGAAGTAGTATCACATAGTAAATTGTCTAGTATGTTTTGTATTCTAGTCAGATTTGCAATACTTCAGTTCACTACTCACCTTGCATTTAACCTGTAACTTTCACCCAAATGGTATCTAATGTGGTGTCATTCTAGTGCTATGTGCAGAGTTTCTGACAGAAATGTTACTTTCTTGCACAACAAATAAATAAATACATACATTTAAATTTCATTTATAAGAGTTGTAGACTGGTAGTGTGAAATACTGTCTTCTGATGCACGTTTTTCCACTTATATTTACTTGGGGCATCATAAAATGTTTAACGTTACTCCAGGACCTTCCATTTATTTTTCAATTATGAATGACTATCAGGGTCAGCCACTTTACGTGGGAGGCAATGTTAATTCACCCTTTTGTCCCATACATAATTCCTGAAGTGGAAGCACATCAACATTTTCTACCAATGTCAGCTTTGAATGATAATTCGGGTAAATATTGCAACCTCTCACCAGTAAGGAGTTTAAAAGGATTTAGATAAATCGTTTTCCTTAAAACAAGTCTTGCAAATCCAATAAACCTATCCTTTTCTGATGTGATGGTATATTTTGTAGTGCAAGGATATGGCACAAAATGAAACGAAAAAAGTTGCCACTACTGCAATGTGCTTGCAATAAAAACTTCAAAAAAAAAAAAAACATTCACTGAGGTGACCACTTTACTAGTGAATATTTTCTTTAATTAAAAGCCTTTCAGTTGTGCAATGCATTGTATTATTATTATTTTTATTATTATTATTATTATTGTTATTATTATCATCATCAGTAGTGAATGAGACAAGAATAAGAGTTTATTTGTGAGTGATGCTGTCCTAAGACTGCCGTACTTGCGTTAGTGGTTCAACCACAGCAATATTGGCGGTCCAACCACCAGATTACGATGCTGGTGGTCAGAACCACAGGAGACCGCTGCCACCACCAGGCTCATGGATGTGGTGGGTTGGCTGCAGTGCAAGTCATAGACAAGCACGGTGGTACTGATGTCGGCACCCCCGTGCTGATCACGATTAGCCTTTCTGACAGCCTTTTCATGGTGGGGTCGCTGCCATGAAAAGTCTGGTGGAAAGGCAGGAACGGGGCCACAGGAGGGTCCCTGCACTGCCCATGACCATGAAGTAGGCAGTGGAGGGTCCCCTTGTCATTACACCTGGAGTGCACACTGTCTGCCGTGGCAGACAGTACGCATTCTGAGTGTGCTGCCAGCACGGACAGTGTGGGGGCATTGCCCTGGCTCTCATTCAGAGCCGGGGCTAATGCTGCCACACTGTTGGTGCCAGCCAGCCCAGTGGGGAAGTTATAATACGGCAGTGGGGATGCCGGCGGCTTGGCAGCTGCCTCCCTGCTGCCATATTAACGGTTCGGCAGTTGCACTGCTTGCATCGTAATGAGGTTCTAAATCACCACTTATCCATGCACTCAAATTACAGCATCTGTAGTGCTACAGTGTATTTTAAACACTGTAAAACACTAACTTTAAAAAAATAAACAGAAATGAAATCACCATCTAACTGGGTACCCAAAATAAACAAAAGAATGAACTCTTTTAAACAGCTTAGTCACCAAGGAGAAAGGAACTATTGCTAGGCAAATAGGAACAATGTACACAGGCTTTGTACAGTCACTCAAAGTGAACAGAGCCAACGGTTTGACCTACAAAAGCATGGAGTATGCTGAAAGTGGGCAGAAGCAAAATGTGAATGACAATTTAACAGACCAATGCATGAACCCCTCTGACCAAAAGCCCCTCACTGTATGTTAGTTATGTGTAACTTTTTTGTGAAAACAATAGCTTCAAAGTCCAGACCTAAAAAAATAAAATGCACATCTCTAAGGGCATCCAATATCACAACACCCAACTTTGAGTTTGAACGTACATCTTGTTTTTCACAGAACTTGAAGTCACAAGTCCTCCAGCAGCTACAGACCATTTGAAATAGAATTCTAGGTTTCTGGCAAGAACAGAGTCTGAAATACACCCTACAAATGTTTCTTGTTTCCAGTGTGACAGAGAAAAGGCATACAAGCTCCTAGCTGAACTCCAAAAAGAGGAAAAGAAGGTGACACCCACAGTTGCAGCAGATGTATACTTTCATGCCCGCTCCCATCCCACCCCAAGCCACCCCACCAAGACAGTGTGGTTTCAAGTGGTAACATCAGGGGAACTGACACAGTTAACCCCTTTGGTGCCACGAACAAGCCGGTCTCGCCCTTGGCTGCAGCGCTGCTGCGCTGAGAGCGAGACCAGCTCTTGCGGTGTTGGCAGTGGTTGACCTGCAGTTTACGTAGTTGCATGTTTTGGGTAAGAAAAAACTATTGACTCCAAATGAATATTGTTGCCATGCATTAATGTCATTTTTGTAAATGGAGTAATAAATGCTGGATTGTGTGTGAAATTGTCCTTAGGTTTGTTCACAATGATATTTGTGTTGTCTTATGTGTAATGTTCTTTTCTTTTTCCTTTTTAGTGGGATATCATTGGTGATTGCTGTGTCTGTGCAGAGTAGTTGCTGGTGAGTCTAGCTTTTTCAGGCAAGTGAGTGGTATAGTTTTTGAGTACATAACTCTTTGTGATAAAGCCACACTTTGTTTATTATTTATTTTAGAAAGTGCTTGTTGTTGTTGGTTCATTTGTCAAGTTACACTATTTAGAAAGGATCATGGCTAGCCGCAGGGTGACCGCTCAGCAGGTTGTTGGTATGCTTTTTGAGTCGTCTTTTTACCATGATTATGAAACTGACTCTGAGGCAGAGGAGGAAGGGCTAGATTCTGGCAGTGAATTTTCTGTCAGAGAGGGATCATCTGATGATGAAGCCACTCTGAGTGGGGATGAAGTGCCTGTTGTAGAGGAGAACATTGATGTGCAAATCATGCAGCAGCCTGGGCTGAAAGGCTTTCCATTGGAAGACCTGACCTCTTGGTTGCCCCAAAATGGAGCAGCTAGATTTGCCTGTCTTTACTGGTCTCCCGGTGTGTAGAGTGAATACGGATTTTTTTTTACTATCAATTTCTTTCAGTTCTTTATGGATGATGTGTTTTTAGAAGAGATTGTTCAGCAGACTAATTTGTATGCTGAGCAGTACTTGAGAGACAACTGTGCTAGACTTAAGCCACACTCTAGAGCTGCCCAGTGGATTCCGACAAATCTGGAAGAGTTGAAAAGGTTCTTGGGTTTAACTTTTTTGATGTGGTTGATAAGGAAGCTTTACCTTTCTTCATATTGGTGTACTAGTCCTTGATCGCAACATCTATATTTTCTGCAACCATGAGTCGTAATCGGTGTTTCTTCTTTGGATGCTTCATTTTCAGGATAGTGTTTTAGCCTTGTCACGAGATCACCCTGATTCTGACCTTCTTTTTCAGATTAGGCTTGTCCTTTATAATGTTGTAGATTGGTTTTCAGAGGTCTATGTTCTAGGCAAAGAAATAGCTTTGGATGAGTCTTTAATTCTGTTCAAGAGTCGTTTGTGTTTTAGGCAGTACATTTCTAGCTGGAGGGCACGGTATGGAATTAAAATGCATATGCTGTCTGAAAGTAGTACAGGACATGTTTATAATTTCCGGGTCTACACTGGTAGGGATGCCAGTATTGAACCTCCTGGTTATCTTCTGGAGTTAGTGAGAAAATTGTGTGGGAACTTGGTAGACGAATGTTTAACAAAGGTCACCATTTGTATAGAGATAACTTCCACACTGGAATGCAGTTGTACAGGGAATTGTTCAGAGTGGAAACTGTTCCTTGTGGCACAATCCGTTTTAACCACAAAGGCTATCCAAGGGAGCTTGTCTGTAACAAACTTGAGAGGCCTTGCAGAATGATGAGCTCTTAGCTGTGAAAATTTGCAGACAGGGTGGATGTCTACATGCTGACTACCATCCATGATGAAATTACTTCACCCGTGGCTGTTTAGGTTCAGGTTGCTGAAGTGCACAAACCTGTGTGCATTTTACACTACAGTAAGCACATGGGTGGTGTTGATAGAGTAGAACAGAGGATGGAACCTTACACTGCTGTTCGTAAGGCTTACGTTTGGTATAAGAAATTAACAATTCATCTTTTCCATTTGGCAACTTTTAATGCTTTTGTTATATTCAAGAATAGTTCTCCAGAGTCAAGGATGACATTTTTTTTTTTACCTTTGTTAAATTTCAGGAGCCAGTGATAGAGAGCCTTGTTGTGGTGGAACAGGCAATAGTTCCTAGAGTAGCAGTGGTGGAGGATGTGGCTAGATTGAAACATCGCCACATTCCTGATCACATTCCTCCCACTCCCAAAAATGACTTTGCCACTAATAAATGTAGAATCTGTGCCTGAAGAGGTATCAGGAGGGAGACTCAGATGTACTGCCTGATTGTCCTTCAAGGCCTGGGCTGTGTGTGGCTGGCTGTTTCAGGAGTTACCACACCCAACATAATTACTGGGAACTACGTTGAGCGTAAACTGCCTGTTTTATATTTTCATGTGTTCATTTCCACGGTAGGCATTGCTATAATGTATTTAGTTAGAGCTATTTTGTTGATAGTTTTGTACTCATTTATAATTAGCTAGTGGTTTCTTTGCTGTTTAAAAAAAAAGTAATGGCGGTGTGCGTGGAGTGGTGCTTGGCTGGCGGTGTGCATGGAGTGGCGCTTGGCTGGCGGTGTGCATGGAGTGGCGCTTGGCTGGCGGTGTGCGTGGAGTGGAGCTTGGCTGGCGGTGCAAATAGTGACTTGCTGTTAGACACTACAACACAGTGCTAGCTAAATGCCAGGTCACAGACTCCCATCAGCTAGTGTGATTGCTGTATCAGGTATGTGGGCGCATGAAAGTGATGGGCCCTTGAATGGTGGTGTCTGTTGATGAGAGTGTTGTAATGTGCTGGACCCGTGGCTGGCAGCGTGAATGGTCTTGTGCATGTCTTGTATCATAGGTGTGTGAATGGACTGTAAAGCGGCCGGTGCCTTGACGTGGCTTTACAGCTCACGAGCTGAGTCAATGGTTCAGTTTATTGGCCTTTCAGTTATTAACAGTTCAGTTCATTTTTGTGAAATCTCTTGTTAATAAAATTTGATCTACTGAACCATCACTCACCCTCATGCCAAATCCAACCAAGATGTGTGTTAAAAATGCAAAAACCTGCTCCGCTGTAATCAGGCGTCAAAGCACACTTATGACATGCTAGTTGTATCGGGTGGGACCCCGATGATGAAGCATGCAACCAACTAGATTGGTGGGTGAGGGGTCTTTTTAACATAACCTAAGTGTGTTTCTTTTTCCTGGTACGGCGGTCATCTAGGAAAACCTACCAAACCCAGACATTTTTCAAAACTAGACACCTGGTGGAGTCAAGGGGGTGTGGCTTGCTTGGATTCCCCAGCATTTTCTTACCCATACTCCCTGCAAACCTCAAACTTTGCTTTAAAAAGCATATTTTCCTCACTTTTCTTTGTAGGATCACCACACCGGCATACATTTCCTACTACCCAGCATTCCCCTGAGTCTCCCAAGTAAAATGATACCTCACATGTGTGGGTCCCCAAACAAGAGTCAGCCTAAAAATGTATTACAAAAAATTGTGCTTATCAACTCGCGGTGCTATCCCCTCAATCTCTACACGTTTTTGGCCTTTTCTTGTTGCAGGCACCTGGGCCACCCCCACAAGTGAGGTATCATTTCTTGTGGCAGACTGAGGGGAACATTGGGTAGTAGGACATTTGTATGGGCTTGGTGATCCTACCAAGAAAAGTGTGGAAAATGTGTTTTTTTTTTAGCTATATTTGAGGAGTCTGGGTAGTTTTGTAATAGATAATTTTGATGTGTCCTCTTTGTATTTTGGGGCATTTCCTAATACGGGCACTGGGTCTAACCACAAAAGTGAGGTACCATTTTTATCAGGAGACCTGGGGGAACACTGGATAGAAGGAAGTTGGTGGCTCCCCTCAGATTCCAGAACTTTCTATCACCAAAATGTGAGGAAAAAGTGTTTTTTTTGTGCCGAATTTTGAGGTTTGCAAAGGATTCTGGGTCACAGGACATGGTGAGAGCACCACAAGTCACCCCAACCTGGATTCCCCTAGGTGTCTAGATTCCAAAAATATACAGGTTTGCTTGGTTTCCCTAGGTGCCGGCCTAGGTAGAGGCCAAAATCTACAGCTAGGAATTTGCAAAAAATATGTCAGTTTTCTTTGGGAAAATGTGATGTGTTCTAGTTGTGTTTTGGGAGGTTTTATGTCACGGGCACTAAGCTTACCCACACAAGTGAGCTACCATTTTTATTGGGAGACCTGGGGAACACTGGGTAAAAGGAAGTTTGTGGCTTCCCTCAATTGCCAGAACTTTCCATCATCAAAATGTGAGCAAAAAGTGTTTTGTGGACCAAAGTTTGAGGTTTGCAAAGGAGTCTGGGTAATAGTACCTGGTGAGAGCCCCACAAGTCACCCCATTCTGGATTCCCCTAGATGTCTAGTTTTTAAAAATATACAGGTTTGCTAGGTTTCCCTAGGTGCTGGCTGAGCTAGAGGCCACATTCCACAGCTAGACACTTTGCAAAAAACATGTCAGTTTTCTTTGGGAAAATGTGATGTGTCCATGTTGTGTTTTGGGGGATTTCCTGTCGCGGGCACTAGGCCTACCCAGACAAGTGAGGTACCATTGAGACTTCAGGGAATGCTGGGTGGAAGGAAGTTTGTGGCTCAACTCAAATTCCAGAACTTTCTATCACAGAAATGTGAGGAAAACGTGTTTTGTCACATTTTGAGGTTAGCAAAGGATAATGGGTAACAGAACCTGGTGAGAGCCCCACAAGCCACCCCATTCTGGATTCCCTCAGGTGTCTAGTTTTCAAAAACGCACAGACCATAATCCACATCTAAGCACTTTTCAAAAAACATGTCAGATTTCAATGTACAAATGTGATGTGTCCATGTAGCGTTTTGGGGCGTTTCCTGTCACATGTTACTGCCCATTTCTTTCTCTACATTTTCTCTTTTCAAATGCAAGACAGTATGTCATAAAGAAGTGTTTTTGAGAAATGCCCCATAATTCACATGCTAATGTGGGGACCCCCGAATTCAGAGATGTGCAAATAACCACTGCTTCTCAACACCTTATCTTGTGCCCATTTTGAAAATTCAAAAGTTTCCTTGATACCTATTTTTGACTCTTTATATTTTAGCAAATAAATTGGTGTATACCCTGTATTCAATAAAAATACATTGCAAGGTGCAGCTCATTTATTGGCCCTGGGGTAGCTAGGGTTCTTGATTAACCTACAAGCCCTACATATTACCACAACCAGAAAATTCTTGCAGACGTAGCAGTATATTGCTTTCAAAAATCTGCCATAGCTGGAAAAAGTTATAGAAGAAAATGTGGACAGAAATTGCTATTTTTTCACCTCAATTTCAATATTTCTTTTATTTTAGCTGTTACTTTCTGTAACAAATCTTTGAAGGATCTACGCAAATGACCCCTTGCTGAATTCAGAATTTTGTCTACTTTTCAGAAATGTTTACCTGTCCGGGATACAGCATTTGTTTTACACCCATTTCTGTCACTAACTGGAAGGAAGCTAAGAGCACAAAAGAATTGGGTATTTCCCAGTAAAATGCCAAAATTGTGTTGAAAAATGTGGTTTTCTGATTCAGGTCTGCCTGTTCCTGTACGCTGGGAAGATGGTGATTTTAGCACCGCAAACCCTTTGTTAATGCCATTTTCAGGGAAAAAAACACATGCTTTCTTCTGCAGCCCTTTTTTTAAAAAAAATACGAACCTTTAGCTGTATGTTGGAGAATTTCTTGGTCTCCTCCAGGCAAACCCACAAACTCTGGGTATCTCTAGAATCCCTAGGATGTTAAAAAAAAGGACGCACATTTGGCATGGGTAGCTTATGTGGACAAAAAATTATGAGGGCCTAAGCGCGAACTGTCCCAAATAGCCAAAAAAAGGCTCGATACCTGAGGGGAAAAGGCCTGGCAGCATAGGGGTTAAGGATAGATTTAGTTTAGACATAGAAAAAATAGCTCTGTTGCCTTGTTTATCTGACAACAGGAGTCCACCACTCTTTGTCTTGCGGCTTGTACTCCCGAAACTCAAATCTCACAAAACTAATACAAAATATTTTGAGCACTAATAAAAAAAACAATACCAACGTATCTGCTTGTCATAGATAGGGGACACAAACACTTCAGAAGCCTCACATAATTTCCAACTGCGGCGTTTAGCACTAACAACTACTCATTCAACTTCAGCTGGAAACATATGCCACGCAGGATCTGTACATCAACAACCACATGGGTAATTTTTTAACACAAAACGCCACACACAAACGAACTTCAATGACTTCCCTACATGCACCCTTTGGAGTACGCACACTCCCTAACAAACTACATTGGAGTACGACAACTACCTAATTCTCACAAACATCACACTTCAACTGCGATTTGCTTAAGCAGTGCAAGCGCAAAACCCTAACTCAATCACAAATCACACTAGGAACGGTGAGAACATCTTTAAACAAGCATTGGAAAAATCTAATTCCATTAGCAAAAACAAATTTAAAAACTTTTGAATTTTCAAACAAGCACTGGTAAAACCAAATCTCTAAATTTTTCCAAATGACATATAATCAGTCTACTGGGACATAGCCAAACCTCTCCTTATTGAGACAAAATGATCCTCTGTGGCTACCAAATTCTGTGAGTGTGCCCTATCCTATATTTGTTTTGATCATTTATTTTATAAGGGGACACGTAAGGGTAACCAACCATCTACCCTCATGAGGTCGAATGAACCTTTGGACTCAGATAGGTGTGAGTGTTTGGCTCTGAACAAAATGAAGTCAACAATAAACAAAAGCAAACAATACCATCATTATTCAACATTAGAATCAGTAATTTAAACACACCATGACCTATTTGACCATGAATCACCACACCAGTTTAGTGAAGTTCAAACATTCATTGCTCTTTAGATTAACAATACAAAGATCACGTAAACCAAGCGCAAAACCAAATTATAAAGATACGTGAATAACACAGGTTGACCAAACCTTCTAGAATCTCAGCTTTGACAGATTATTAATTATTAGGCACTCAAGAATCACCATACAGAATAACAGCAATATCAGATGCACAGTTGAGATTGAATAGATTGAGTTAACACAGATGTATTATTCACAATCAGTTATTTTGTATAGCCAAATTCAGAATGTGACATTCTAACTATTACCCTAATTAGATTATGCATGTTGGACTTCATGCAAAAAGGAAAAGAAGACAAAAACTAATTTGGAAAACATCTATCGATGCTGCTAGCAAGAATAGCGGTTGGGTTTCTAGAAGAGAAAAACATGAAAACCTGCAAGAAAGACAAATGCGCAAACTATGCAATACCTCTCCTTAATAGGTTCAGCAGGCAGCGAAGTCTTCTCCATGGGAGCATGTTCATTGTCAGCTTCAGTGAACAATGACATATATGGGAACAGTTCAGTAATATTTGGCCTTAATGCATCTGAACTGTCAGTGACACCTAGCACATTATTTCACTAGCAGAAATAAAAGCACATCTCAATACAGCCAGGAACAGAGAAGAACTGCACTCTAAACAGCAGGGAAGAATTCTGCATAAGACTGATCACAGCAAAGGACATAGCAAAATCTCCTCCAAAGTCTGAGCTTACATCACAATATTAAAGTCCCAAAAGGTAACTAGATACTCTGCAATTGGTTAAGACTATAGGGTGGTTTTGGACAGAACCAGTTACAATTAAAGCATGTCTCTCCATGTTGCTCTTCTTGTGTTCTTTTCTCCCTCATTGGTTCAGCTCCTTTCACTGCCATCACCAGTTTCCGTTTAAGAAATAAAATGTTTCAAACTACATAAAACTACTGAAAGCCATTGTTTTCTGTGGAACACTATCTGGTAGGAACTAAACAAGTGTTTCAATATTAGTATGTTACCCTCCATGTCAACGGGATCCTTCAGGAAGGACAGGACAGTGGCAGTGTCTTTCTAAACATCACATTATTTCATCTGAATAAGCTTAACTTAGGTCTTTTCTAAAATGTAGTAACGTGCAGTGTACAACATTTTATGAAAACTCAATTTATTTATTTTCTGAACATCTAATTATCTAATTATTATTTTTTCATTACTCTCAGTTGGTAAAACATAAAATACATTTAATTAGACAGTGATTTGTTTTCATTTTGAAATAATTGTGTCAAAATATTTGTGTGTCCTTCATTTTCATTTCAGCCTTGGACTTTTAATCGCACGTTTTTCTTTCAGTTAATCACACAATTTTATGAGTAATTTTCATACTCTAACAGTGCTGGTGGTCCGACCGTGGTGCATTCACCACAGTCGTAATTTGGCTGTCGGACCGCCACATTGGCGGCAGTCTGACCGCCACCACAGCCCTGGAGGTCTTAAGACAGCCAGGGTTGTAATGAGGGTCTATGTTTTCTGTATTGTTTGTTGAACCTTTCCTCCTCTAGCAGATTCAATGCTAAATATTTAATTTGGGCATTGGGTGTACCCTGTAAGGAGGAAAGATAGTTACAAAAATCAGATCTTCGCAATCTGTCACTTAAAGCCCTAATATATTTAAACCATAGGATTCTTAAGGCACAGACCCGAGAGAGACAATCAGTAATTATTAGCCTATTTAGGGCTGTCTCCGAATGCCCCCCCACCTGTGCCACAATAGAATAGGATGTATCCTATTACAACATTCTAAAAAATGGAATCCTAACTCTTTGTGATGAACCTAAGTGGAGACACCGTGCAGAGCTGCTAAATACTTTCTTAAACAGGCCTTTTCCACAAGCTGGAATTTCTCTAAATTGGCATAGCCTCAAACACCAGTCAGAATTGAACCAGAGAGGTACATGTTGCGCTGAATACAGAACAAAGCTCTTTAAGTGTCCCTCTTCTCAAATATGTTAAGCCCAGCAATGCATTTAATAACCTGCAAGGTTCTCGTTGTAGCCAGCTGCATCCAAGAGCTCTGAGCATCACTCAATAGTCCAAGGTAGGAGAAAGTAGTTGTTAGACCTGGTATCCTTAGAGTGGTCTTACCCCAGACTTTTTGCCTTTCACCTCCTGGTTTTTGCTCTATCTTTTTGTTGGCTTCGGGACTCTAGCACTTTACCACTGTTAACCAGTGCCGAAGTGCAGGTACTCCTCCCCTAAACATGGTAACATTTGTGTATCCACAATTGGCATATTACATTTACTTGTAAATCCCCTGTAAAATCTTATACCATATACCCAGGCCCTGTAAATGAAATGCTAGGTGTGAGCCTGCAGCACTGATTGTGCCACCCACTTACATAGCCTTGTAAACATGTCTCAGGCCTACCACTGTAGGGACTCTGTGTGCAGTTCCACTTCACCTTGGCATTTAATATCTCTTGCCCAGCTTTAAACTCCCCTTTTGTTACATATAAGTCACCCCTATGGTAGGCGCTAGGTAGACCATACGACAGGGTGCCACATAAATAGGAGGCAGGGCATCTACTTTTAAGTTTTCAGCTGTAATTCCTGATCAGAAAGGAGTTGCTGCATCATGTTTCATACTATTGGAATGTTAATGATAAATCCTCTTTAGAGGTGAAGTCAGATTTATTATTACTATTTTAGAAATGCCTCTTTTAGAAAGTGGGCATTTTTCTGCTCTCACTGCTCTGGGTGCCTGACAGCCTGTCTCCAATACATATTTGGTCTGGTCTGGGTGACAGCTACATTTTTGCACCCCCTCCAAACATGCAGAACACAGGGTACTCAACAGTAGCTGCATTTATCTGCATACTGATCGGTGTTCATTGGCAGGGAGGATGGGAAGGGTTCACACTCACCTTTCAAAGGCTATTGTCCAGAGCCCTACATAAAGATCTGGTAACCCCCAACTAAACCCCCAACTGATAGTCTGCAGCCAGGGGTTTGATAAAAGGGGGGCCTGTACACTTCAAGAAGCTGCTTTGATGCCACCCTCCACCCCCACTTCAAAGGCACCTTTTGGTATAAGTACTGGGGTCCGGCCCCACTAACATCAGATCACTACTGGACTTGGGAAGAACTCTGCTGGTGTAAAGAATGCTGTGCTGTAAGGGTTGCCACTCTGCCTAGAGTGACTGTTCCAAGGAACTACTTCTCTGCATTGCTGACCTGCCCTGCTGCCTGCTGATCCCTGCCCTGCTGAAGACAAGGAATGGACCCATCCTGCTGAACCAGAGTGTCTCCAAGGACTTGCTGGCTTGCACCCTGTACTTCTGCAGTTCAAAGAGACATCAATGACTGCTTGCAACTTTTCTCATTCTGCTGGGCTATACCATCAGTAGATCCTCCCTTGCCTGAGGTGTCCCCTCTCCGGTCCTGGGCCTCAGACATGGAGTCTTCAGCTGATTCTTGCAAAAACTAATGCATCGCCTCAAGTGTGTATAAAACTTCGCCACACTGCTCCTTCAGCGTCGATGCAGAGACATCGGATCCACAGCCTGTGCGGCTCAATGACGATTGTTGGTGCGACTCAATGACAACATATTGCATTGAATTCAACAGAGTTCGATGCTGACGTGGGACCCGACGTATCATGCCCTCAACGTCAACACTTTGCTCCAACAAAGGTACTGTTTCAGGGGACCCCGCGTGGGTTTTGTAGTTGGCCTAGCCTCCATTGTGGTTGGCCTGAACTTGCACCGGTCCTTTGCGATCTCAAGTAACCTTTTGACCGCTAGAGACTTCGAAGCACTATTTTTTATGTAACTGTTAAAGATGCATAGCTTTATTTCTTCTGATTGGATTTTTGTTGTTTTGGTCTGGTTTTACTCGGATAAATATTCTCTTTTTTCTAAACCTGTGTGGAGTCTTTTTTGCTGTCTTTTTATTGTGTTACTGTGTGTGTGTTGTACAAATACTGTTCACATTGCCTCTTAAGTTAAGCTTGACCACTCTGTGCCACACTACCAGAGGATAAGCACAGGGTAACTTAGAAAGTGTAACTGACTTACCCTGACTAGGATTGTGGTCCCTACAGGGTGTATACCTCAGCCAACTAGAGACCCAATGTCTCAATGTGGTGGATAATGCAAGGTTAGTATCTCCTACCTTTAATTGGTAACATTGTGTCCACCTTTGAACCACATTTCATAATGAATGCTTTAGGCAAATTAACTCCTAAATCTAAATGGGCCATATATTCCACAAAATGATAATTCATGGCTTGCAGACCTTTTGTGTTATAAAATGCCAAAGTATGAAATAAGGTATAACCATTAATGTGAGAACAGTCAGTGGCCCACGTCTCCTTAAAGCACATGATGTGAAACTGTTTAAAAAAGGAGAACCAATCTGGGTTTTATTCCTAAGTAGGTTACATTCTAAAAAAGGAGACTGATCTTGCGTTCATGACTAGAAATTAATTCTCAATTGCTTGAATCTGACTAGCTTAGGTTGTACAACCCAGGGGTAGCAAAGACCAAATAGATGGCCTTCTATGATCCTACAGAATTTGCTGTGTTTGGGCTGAAAGACCGAGTATTAATAGTTGGTGACCTTGTCTGTACTTCATCCCTAGGGACAAGGCTGAAATATTAATGTCAGTGCACTGATCCATAAGTCAATCATTTGCATCCTGTTCCGCTAACGTAGCAAAACTATACATGGAAAGAACATTACATACATAATCATCATGCTTAATTTCCTGATCAGACACATGTATGTCATTAAGATCTCCTAAATCAGAGGGCTTATTAAAAAAGGCCAATGGTACAGCACTAATCTTCGTACTTAGCACCTATACCGCTCTCAGATGATAAAAAAAAATGTGCAAGACAAATTTGAGGAACTAAAATTCATTACAATGCAGTTTCCCAAATCTGTCTTTGAACTCCTGTCTGCCCAGCTTACATTACAAACTATTAAAGGGCTGAGTAGTAGGACCTGTTCTCTGGTTTTCAGGATTTCTCAGGTCTATGACAATGTCAAAAAACACAGGTGATCTCATATAGAAGTTATATGGATTCAAAGAATAACCAAACATTAACAAGATATAGCACACAATACTGATAGGATCGCCTACGTCCCTTCTAAGCAATGCCAGAGACCACTAGCTAGCTTTCTTTGCTAGCACCACGGCAAAAGGACAGACAGTGTTGAAGTCTGACTGATCTAAGGTGTTACAGTCTTTTAAGTTAGCAATCATGCTCGTGAATCCAATGGATAAACCGAGAACTAGGGAAAAACCACCAATATCTTTAGCTTGCTCTGGAAATCCTTGGCAATATTTATAATAGCAAAGGTTACACATTTAAGACGATCTCAGAAAATACAGCCCATTTTCACATTTGCACACATGCATCAACTAACCTAAGTCAAACCTCGAGTGACATTGAGATTCTTGTGCAGACTAACCCTGTAAACTTCACCAAGTGTGTATTCAACATTGCCATCTGGCATTGTTTAGGGGTGTGCAAAATTCACATAATTTGCGTTTGTGTAATTATGCAAAATTACAATAAAATTATGCAATATTGCACGTTATTACATGAAATGCAAAACCGACTTTTGGCTTTATTTTTTAGCGTTAAATGCATCCACATGTCCACTTTGGGGGAGAACCAGCCTTACTGGCTGAAAAGAATATAGCACAAAAGCGAGGTAGGGGTGTTTTTGGATGAAATAAAAATAAAATATCAAAAATAACAATCTGTGTTGGATCGTGTTGCATCCATGCCGATAGACCAAGTTTAGACGGGTGACTCACTACTTTTTAGGAAAAAATTGTTTTCTTTTACCTGTCTCCCGCCTAAAATTGGAGGAGCCAGAGAAGATTCTCGCCTATATCCCTCCTAAAAAGTATGATTGCAGCCACCCTCTCTCTTGTGCAGACATTTTTTGGTGTGATGCACGCATAATAAATGAAACAAAACAAAAATGTCTATTAGTGGGCATTCAATTCTCTGGTCAACGACGCATCAAATGAAGCAGGGACAATGTGAGAATTCTTCCAAATGTCCGTACCTGCAACACCTTTACATTTTCATATCATTAATGCCCAATTTTCACTTTCCACTACCTTTCCTTCACCTACCTGTTCATAAACATTGAAGTTACCTTCACTTAGTCTCCTTTACTTCATCTAACCTTCACTGTGTCCCATCACTCAGATTTATCAGTGATGCAAGCTCACACTCTGAACACCAACAGTATTTCCTACTTATTGAATTATATACAAATAATAAAAGTAGCACATTTCTAAAGACTAAAATTACATAATGAAGAGAATACCAAAAACACTGCTCACCGGTTAATACATAGACATAATGATGTGAAGATCCGACTGAGTGACACTGCACTTACATAGTACACTTTACTTTTGTCTCTAGGCTGTGAACAGCACATTATCTACATGTCTGAAACGAATGTGTTATTGGCACAATGAATTATCATCTATACTTCTTTGACATTTCTCAAAAGAGGATTGAAATCGGAAATTCTGATAATAATTTCCAAAGACTACTGCGGATTACACTTAGCTACTTTGTATTTCCAAACGGATGCTGGTTCATCAGTTCCTTTTGTGATTGTTAATTATATAGTGTAACCTAGAGATTAAGCAGAACTGAGGCATGGCATTCAGGATCTTACCCAGATCCTGAAAGTATCTCCATATTTGGTGAACTCTTGAGACAGAGCAATCTCTTGACTATCTTTGGGATTGATCTTCAGACATATTTGAAACAAATCACTGCTTTTATTTTGTGAAATATGTTGATCTTTTCATTTTTTTTACATTTCTGATACCTTGATTTTCAAAACCATTTTGGATAGAGGGAGAACATTATAGCCACGTCATCCTTCCTAGAAATATAACAATAACTACGGGGAATAGACTGGCTGATATTGCAAAGTACAAGAGGGCAACTTTCCCTACTGTATGTTCTCACACAAAATAATTTTACTGAAGCAGGACCTTTTTTGTTGCATTTTTCTGTTTGGGCCCCATTCACACTAAAGTTAGAACCTTGTTTGAGCGGGATTAAACCACTTTGGGAACTTTGATATATATATATTGCCTGGCTGGAGCGAACCTGAAAGGGATGAGTGTAAAATTGCCTAGCAGGTCAACAAATTAACTTTAATGTAGTCGCTCCTGAGAAGATTAAAATCAATGTATAAAATACATCTGTCCGGCATTTCTTCCTTGTTAGAAATTAGAGTATTAATTAACAGGGGTGAGAACCCACCTGAAATAATAATCACAATCCTTGTCAGTGTTAACCACTAAAGTCATCTAATCAAGCCTGTGCTCCACCCTATGTTAGCTGAGACACCAAGCAGTCATGCTTGACTTCAGGCACAATGTGTGAAGCATTTATGCAATACTCAAACAGTAATAACACAGTATTAAAGTAAACACACAGGATAAGAAAAATTAAAAACCAATTTAGGAAAAAAGAGAATATTTTATAAATAGCACCAAAAAGAACAAAGTGCAAACCATAGGTATCTGATAATGGTAGACCTGGTGTTAGAAATGGGGTATTTGGTTGGCAGTCAAGTTACCCCCTGTCCAAGCAAGGACCCTCACTCTGGTCAGGGTAAAAGAGGATCACCCTCAGCTAAACCCCGCTGACCCCCTTGGTAGCTTGGCACGAGCAGCAGGCTTAACTTCACAGTGCTAGGTGTAAAGTATTTGTACCAACACACACAGTAACGTAATGAAAACACTACAAAATTGCACAACCCAGGTTTAGAAAAATAGAGAATATTTATCTAAACAAAACAAGACCAAACTGACAAAAACCCACAATACACAAGTCAAGTTATCACTGAAAATGCAAAAAGGGTTGTCATGTAATTTTAAACACAACGATAATGCTGTTAGCGTGAAAATGTACCTGGGCGTGTAAAAAATAACCCTCCACGGGCGAGAGTGCGCCAAAAAGGGCTTGCAATGTGTCGATATCACTCACAAGCGAGACCTTGCGTCATTGCTCCTTCAGTCGGGTTGGCGTGCGTCATTTCTCCTCTCCACAGGAGAGCGATGCAACAATACGGTCAGCATTCTCGGGTCCGGGCAGGCCTTGCGTTGTCTTTACACGCCCAGCGGTGTTTGCATTGGAAATCCAGCCACACGATGATCTGAAAACCACGCAGCACTGGTTGTGCTCTCATCAGCCTCCGTCAGCGATGCTGTGCATCGTTTCTCCAGCTGCATGCATCGATCTCCCAGGTGCACGACAGGAGAGCATCGATTTCAGCTGCGAAGCCAGCGGCGTGTCGATTTTTCAACCGCGGATCGGAGTTGCGTCGATCTTTTTCCCGCACAGCGGTTTGTTTGTGGATTTCTCACTCTTGTCTTGCCAGCTTCTCCTTTCAGGGTCCCAGGAACTGGATGGGCACCACTTGGCAGAGTAGGTGTCTCAGCAGAGGCTCCAGGAGCTGGCAGAGAGAAGTCTTTGCTGTCCCTGAGACTTCAAATAACAGGAGGGAAGCTCTAAATCAAGCCCTTAGAGAGTTCTTCACAAGATGAAAGGCACACAAAGTCCAGTCTTTGTCCTCTAGCACAGGCAGAAGCAGCAACTGCAGGATAGCTCCACAAAGCACAGTCACAGATAGGGCAGCTCTTCTTCCTCAGCTTTTCAGCTCTTCTCCAGGCAGAGGTTCCTCTTGGTTTCCAGAAGTGTTCTTAGTTCTTAAGTCTGTGGTTTTGGGTGCCCTTCTTATACCCATTTTGCCCTTTGAAGTAGGCTTACTTCAAAGGAAAGTCTCTCTTGATTGTGAAATCCTGACTTGCCCAGGCCAGGCGCCAGACACACAATAGGGGTTTGGAGACTGCATTGTGTGAGGGAGGCACAGCCCTTTCAGGTGTGAGTGACCACTCCTACCCTCCCTCCTAGCACAGATGGCTTATCAGGAAATGCAGACTACCCCCCAGCTCCCTTTGTGACACTGTCTAGTGAGAGGTGCAAACAGCCCAACTGTCAAACTGACCCAGACAGGGAATCCACAAACAGGTAAAGTCACAGATGTAGTTTAAGCAAGAAAATGCTCACTTTCTAAAAGTGGCATTTTCAAACACACAATCTTAAAATCAACTTTACTAGAAGATGTGTCTCAAATTGTGAGCTCGGAGACCCCAAAATCCACATGTCTATCTGCTCCCAAAGGGAATCTACACTCTAATCATTTTTAAAGGTAGCCCCCAGGTTAACCTATGAGAGGGACAGGTCTTGCAACAGTGAAAAACGAATTTAGCAATATTTCATTGTCAGGAAATATAAAACACATGGCTTTATGTCCTACCTTAACCATACACTGCACCCTGCCCTTGGGGCTACCTAGGGCCTACCTTAGGGTTCTCTTACATGTAAAAAAGGTGAAGGTTTAGGCCTGGCAAGTGGGTACACTTGCCAAGTCGAATTTACAGTTTAAAACTGCACACACAGACACTGCAGTGGCAGGTCTGAGACATGATTACAGAGCTACTTATGTGGGTGGCACAACCAGTGCTGCAGGCCCACTAGTAGCATTTGATTTACAGGTCCTGGCACCTCTATTGCACTTTACTAGGGACTCACTAGTAAATCAAATATGCCAATCATGGATAAACCAATTACATACACATTTTGTATAGGAGCACTTGTACTTTAGCACTGGTTAGCAGTGGTAAAGTGCCCAGAGTAACAAAAACAGCAAAATCAGAGCCCAGCACACATCAACAACCTGGGGAACAGAGGCAAAAAGTTAAGGGAGACCATGCAAAGGCTGGAAAGTCTAACAACATGCAATTGCTGATTCACTATTAGAAAAATATTACTGCCATTTCCCACATGATAGTAAATATATGTCTGGTGTCTATCCATTGCAGGGAGTATATTCAGGAACTCTAGTCCCTGCACTTGGAAAAATGTTTTCCCCTCCCCATTTTTATGACACTGAGATCACTAATGACATCTTCTTCCAAAGGGAGCCACATGCAGGCGATTCCCTGCTTCGTCCTGAATCTTGAGTATTGAGAGGGGGAGCTAGGAGCATTGATCGCTGCTCCAGTCTCTCGCCCTATCCCTCCTGATGTGCTGATTTCTTTTTGGGGTCATGGGAAAAGCAGCTGGAGGGGCAAATGGGATGGGCAGACATCTACCCCCAGTACTCAAACGAAAAATCTCATTGCTGGGAGCTGGTGACATGCAGTAAAAACACTGCAAAAAGTGAGGAATGGAAGTATCGGTGGGAGTGAGGGTTGGAGAGGCTTTCAATAAGGGCAGTCTCATATGTGAGAATGCTAAGTAAACATGAACAAGGCAGAATCTTGACGCATAACACTATATTCATACCTTGGTCTGGGAGTACTTTGAATAACGTCAGAGTAATTTTGGTAATTCTGCCTTACTCTTTGATGCAGAATAACCGATAATAACATGCGTAGACAACCGTAAGAGTAATTTGGGGGAAAAAAATCTTACAGCGAGAGCACAGTTAGAACACATGAGTGGCTGCTCATGATGCTGTTTATGTTCTGGTGCATTTAGCGCCATTATTTTCAGTGCAAAAATGCATTCTTGCATCCATTTTAGAAGCAAGGGTGCATTTTGCACTAAGAAAAAAACGCTAAATGCCAGGAGTAAATTAAGGGAAAAACCTACCCAAGTGCACATTTGCGCTTGCTTTCATAATATGTTTCATTTACTGATAGTTTTTAAGCCAAAATTAATCCCAGTGTCCACTCAAGATGCAAGGGGACATTTTTGCGCTGTGAAATAACGCTAAATGTAAAATTAGCCTTCTTGCATAACTCCAAGTAAGGCCATGAAATGTAGGTCGTTCCACGTGATTACGCTACATGGATTTATGCGAGTTATACCTACCCCAATTCACAACCTCATGTTTGACCACACCCACAGTTAACAACTGAGGGCTTGAAAAGGGTGAAAAACCCTTCACAAACCCTCTGGCTATACAGACTCTCTTCTCCTTTAGTATTCGCACATTATTTTCCCACTTGAAAATGAGGATACAATCAGGCATCTTGTTGTTTTCATTGTTCTAAAAGCCATACTTTTAAAAGATGGTAGATAAGCAAAGCAGTAAAAGCACATGAGCTCAATCTTTCTACACATCTATGCATATCGCAAATCATTGGCAGCTTCAAGTTAGCTCACAGTTTTATCAATTGCTTGTGCACGCTATCTAAAGTTCCCTGTGAGAAATGCAGCCTCTATTAAGTAGGTTCTGGGGGCGGGAAGGGCGCTAGGAGGTGGTAGCGGACGGGGCTAGGCAGAGAGGCAGGACAGCGGGCGGCAGGCATAAGTGACAATGGGGAAAAAGAGGAATGAACAGTGAGAGAAAGGTGGCATAAAGCACAGGAAAACACTTAGGAAAATGTGGGAATAGGAAGCAGAAAGCAGCAAAAACGAGGAAAAAGAAGGTGAAAGCATTCAGAAAAACGGAGAAAGCAGTGAAAACGAGGCAAAAAGCAGAAAGCAGGAGAGCACTCAGAAAAACAGGAGCAAAGGAAAAAAGTAGTAAAAATGAGGCAGAAAGCAGGAGAAAGCACTCATAAAAACAGAGGGAGGAGAGGAAAAGGCAGTAAAAATGAGGCAAAAACAAGGAGAAAGAACTTAGAAAAACGTGGGAAAGGGAGGAGAAAGGAGGAAGAAAGCAGCAAAAACGTTGCAAAAAAAGGGAAAGCACTCATAAAACAGGGGAAGGAGGGATAAAGCAATGAAAATGAGACAGAAAGCAGGAGAGAGGGCTCAGAAAAACCAGGAGAAAGGGGGAGTTCGTAAAAACAAGACAGAAAGCACTTGCAAAAACGGAGGGAGAGAAGTAGGCAGCAAAAACAAGACAAAATAAAGAAGAAAGCGCTGTGAAAAACACGTGGAAAGGAAGGAGAAAGCAGTGATAAGGAGGCACTCAGAAAAATGTGGGAATAGGAAGGAGAAAGCAGCAAAAACGAGGAAAAAGAAAGAAAAAGCATTCAGAAAAACAGGGAGAAAGCAGTGAAAACGAGGCAAAAAGCAGAAAGCAGGAGAGCACTCAGAAAAACAGTGGCAAAGGAGAAAAAGTAGTAAAAATGAGGCAGAAAGCCAGAGAAAGCACTCAGAAAAACAGAGGGAGGAGAGGAAAAGGCAGTAAAAATGAGGCAAAAACAAGGAGAAAGCACTTAGAAAAACGTGGGAAAGGGGGGAGAAAGGAGGAAGAAAGCAGCAAAAACGTTACAAAAAAAGGGAAAGCACTCATAAAACAGGGGAAGTAGGGATAAAGCAATGAAAACGAGACAGAAAGCAGGAGAGAGGACTCAGAAAAACCAGAAGAAAGGAGGAGGTCGTAAAAACGAGGCAGAAAGCACTTGCAAAAACGGAGGGAGAGGAGAAGTAGGCAGCAAAAACAAGACAAAACAAAGAAGAAAGCACTGTGAAAAACACGTGGAAAGGAAGGAGAAAGCAGTGATAAGGAGACAGAAAGCAGGAGAAAACACTCAGAAAAGCCTAGGGAGAGGAAAAGAAGGCAGTAACAACAAGACATAATACAGGCGGAGCTGGCCTGGAATCTGAAGGAATATTTTATTTGAACACTGAACCAGTAGTCCCTGTGGCACAAATAATTAATATGTTCAGCTAAAAAAAGAGGTCATAACAAAATGCTTGTTTCTAATGCATTTTGACAGATACTCATTTGTACTGTTTCCTTCACTTGAAATCAATTTCAAGATTCCATTTTTATTTTGACTTTTCCAGTTTGATCGTGAACTTCAAAGTGTTTTTATGTAAATACTAAAAGATTTTTTTTATTCTCTTATGTCAACTCATTGGATACACTTGCTGAAGTTGGAAAGATTCATATATGTAGGTCTGCTGTCCGCGAAGCAAAATTGGAAATCCAGTTTCCTCTGGACCTTAATGAAAATAGAAAAAGATTGTTGATTGGCGCCTCCATCTTCATAGTAAATTGATATTACACTCCAGGTCCAATGAACAGTGTATATATCTGAAGCTCATTGAAGGGACACACAGTCATATTAATATTCCATATTGAAGACTGTAAGACCATTTGGAGGTCCATTTTAAATGTATATATTAATTCACCACAAGAAATATATTATTGACAACTGAGATCAAAATATTGGTGATAAAATATTGAATTATATAAGTTGTGCAGCTGTAGTACATATGATCGATCCATTGATGCATTGGCATTGGCACAGATGAAAGTCATGTTTTGTGGGATCTAGACTCTACTATTCTTCCCGGGTGACGGCTTTGCTGGTCTGTTAAGCCCAATAAAAATGTCCTGAACAAATGGGCAGCATTCGCTTTTTGTTGTAGACTCATAGTCTATCCACGCTGAGACTTTGCTTTGCTTGGTGCACATGTGACACTCTGTGACATGACTTTGTCATTGCTATTTCAGATAATCTGATAGAACAGAGAGATCAAGGGCCAGATGTATCATGAAGGCCTTTTGCGATTCGGAAATAGCGATTTTTAAGAAATCGCTATTTCCGACTTGCAAAATTCCATGTATCACATTTGCAAATGCTATTACTGAATCACAAATTGCTATACCGGTCCCATTCACACCTATGGCTGTGTTGGCCCATATCTGAAAAATTTTTGCATTTCCAAAATTGCGATTTCTGAACCAGAAATCGCAATTTTGGAAATGGAAAACCCCAGGGTGCTGGGGGTCCTAAGGCCTCCTCTGCTGCACCCCAAAATTATTATTTGCGACATGTAAGGTGCACACATGCCAAAAGGGCATGTGTGCTTTACATGTACATTTTAAAAATGCATTTAAAATGCATTTTTTAATTTTGCACATGGTTACCACCAGGTTCAACCTGGTGGTAAATAGCGATTCCTACATGCCCAAATCGCATTTAGTAATGGCTTCATACATGTGCTAAGAAATCGCAAATAAGGAATCCTTATTTGCGATTTCTTATATTGAGAGTCGCAATTTGCGACTCTCTAAACAGGGTCGCAATTTTAAGGAATCCCTATTTTAGCGATTCCTTAAAATTGCGTTCAGAATGTCTTTCATACATTCTGAACTGGCTTTTTGCATTTGCAAATGGGCATTTAAACCATTTGCGAACGCAAAAAACCTTGATACATCTGGCCCCAAGTCCCTACAAACGATGAGGGACGGTGTTGAACCAGAAAATTAGATAGGGCAATGAACCCCTAAATGGCAACTCAATACAAATGAATCAACTAGCATTGCATTAAATAAACTCTCTCAGGTCAATAAAATGTAACTTATGAAGGTTTATTAGGATTACTTCAACAGCATTACAAAGGCAAAAATAATAGTTAATTAGTTTACATAGAGAAATGTTATAACGCTCAATCAAATGCTGCATTACAATAACATGAACTCAAGACAAGAAGACTGCCTCACCTCTAAGATTCATACAATTTTGGAGACAAATCCACAATAGAAGCCAATGGAAATCCTACAGTTAGCATAGAGGGTGCAAATGTAGCAATGAACTGAAAAATCCCAATACATAATTATACAATGCTACCTATGCCACCAGTCTAGCACTAGCCCCTACTTCGATATATTCTGACCTAATGTTGGAGGTAACAGAACAAATCTAGCTACACAAACAAGGACAGTCTTGTAAAGAACGATACAGGCAGGAAGAGCCTTGAAAGCAATAAAAGGCTTTATGCTATGGTTCTTTGAGGAGAGCATGCCAATAGAAACCATCAGTACCCATTTTGGTTTTGTGCGCTATCAGAATGAGAAATGAAAACACACATCATGGCTGCATATAATTCCAAGAAATACGGTAGGCCTAGTTTGGTTGTAGTTCAGCCAAACCAAAGAAAGTGTAGTTCTGTCAAGTGCAGCATTTTCTTTTTAGTGCAGAAATATTCATAACATTTAGTACACATTTTATTAAATGAAATAAACTCTCACAACTTCATACAATGGGTATCACCAACACTCGTGCACTCTTGCACAGAGGAATGAGTGTACCTCCAGGTTGGAATGAGAGATTCACTTTTGGCAACCCAGGCACAGATACACACAAGCAGGCTGAGTGCCGACTCCACCTAAGGTCCATAACCTGAGGGGATAGTACAAACCTTGTAGTCAAACTCTAGCTGGCAGCAGCAACTGAGTCCAAGCACAGTGCCCTAGAGTTTGCCTGCATACCTGCTAGGTCAGGCCCATGGAACCTTCCCTCCCTGCCTTCTGCTAATCCACCACTGTATTGCTGTAGTCACTGTCTGCTTTGAGTTCTAAATCACTCCACCCACCCTAGAGTGTGGGTTGGATTAAAAAAAGATTGTCGGTGACAGTATTGATGTTCGTAATCAAGAACTAAGTAAGTGAGTGCGCTCACCATCATGAGCTGCATTGATCTCTTTGCCAGCTCAAACATCAAGCTCAAGCTGATTAATGTTGTGTTGTAATTAGGGGTTGGCAAAACTCGCAAAGTTTTATTCTGTGGAATTCCTTAGAGTTACATAAAAACTCAGGGAGATTCCGCAGAGTTCCGCCCTGCGCCTCAGCATTGCCAACTTTAGTTTACAAATGAGAAACTTTTAACTGCTTTTATTAAAAAGCCCTCATTACAATCTGATTGCCTCACATTTCCATCTCACCTGCTGCAGAGTGCGGGAAGGCTGAAATGCCCCACTGTGTGCAATTGGGCAGGCACACAGTGTCTACACTCAGAAAGCAGCAGCCCCTCTCAGGGGAACCCTGGCACCTTCCTGTACTCAAGTCTGCGCCTACGGCTACTGCGGGGGAAGCTCACTCTCCCATCACTTCCTCTGTAATCCCAAAGCCATGAAAAGAAGTGCAAAGGAGAAGTCGACACAACGGACAGGGGCCGGGCCGGACTCTACTTTGCCCAGACAGACCAGGCCACAGACAACAGCTAAAACTGTTAATGTGTGTGTCACCATTGCCAATGCTCAGTGCACAAAGTTGTGTGGGATAATATATATTTAAAATGTACAGTGAAACAGTTCTTTTTTTAAAAAGAGAGAAGAGCGAGTCCTCCAAACTATGAGTAAGAACATTATATATCATAGATGTTATTGTAAGTACCAGGTCTTTTATGCCGAAGGCTACAATGGGAAAAAGTTTAACTAGGTCAGCAGGCAGTCCCACCTGGACAAATAAGTCATATGTTACTATGGCCACCTGAAAGCAATGCGTTCATGAGCATAGAAGCACTTGAGCACGCATAGCGTGCTGTACGAGTTCACAATATAAAATAACAGTCTGACACTGAGAATAAATACATTTATTTGGGGTTTTGTGTGATGACATAAGGGATTGTGAGTGCATAAATTTTGTACTGATGTTGTCCTCATAAGCTTTGTGCCCAGTGTGCTTCATCCTGGCAAGGAGGGGGTGAGTGGAAGCCTTCTTCCACTGGTTCTGGAGGGGGATTTGTGCCCAGCGTGCTTCATCCTGTGGAGAATGGGGTGAGTGGATGGCTTCTTCCACTGGTTCTGGAGGAGGCTTTGTGTCCTGTAATGCAGCATATGGGGAGTGCAAGATCACAGTTTCTCACCTGGGTGTCACACCCACAGGATTTGCATGGGCCAGGACTCACTACAGTCCATGGAGGCAGGACTACACACTGCCCACCGGCGGTGACGGCTGCTCAGTGGTGGCAGTGGCGGGGCTGGTGACGGGGATGCCAGTGGTGGGGGGAGCCTCCTGCCCATCCCCTACAGCCTCGGACGGCTGCTGCTGCTGGCACTGCTGCAGGCAGTGATGCTGGTGGAGGTCCTGGTGGCGGTGCTGGTGTCGGGAATGCCCATGGTGGGGGGATGCTCCAGCACTTCCCCTGCAGCCTCGGACGGCTGTCCACTAGGGCTGCTGCTGCTGGCACTGCTGCAGGCAGTGATGCTGGTGGTGGTGCTGGTGTTGCGAATGCTCGTGGTGGGGGGAGGCTCCAGCCCCTCCCCTGCAGCCCTGGACGGCTGAACCGCCAAGGTTGGTAGTGGGGGTTCAGGTCTGTCCCTCCACCAGACCTCCTGACCTTCCTGCCTGCGGGGGCAGGTCCCTTGCCCTTCCTAGCTTGGGGTGCCTCTTTGTCTTTCACCTTGGTGGTCGGTGGTGCCTCCTTGACCTTCACAGCTGGTGGTGCCTTCTTGCCTTGCCCTTCACAGCTGGTGGTGCCTTCTTGCCCTTGCCCTTCACAGCTGGTGGTGTCTCCTTGTCCTTCATTTTGGCAGCTGGTGCTGGCACACTGTCAGTGGTTATGGCTGGTTCCCTGGAGCCTCTCCCACCTGCAGTAGCTGCCGACACTACTGTGGCTGTGGACTGGGTGGCTCAGGTGCTAGCCTGGGATCTGACCACCCTGGCCCGACGTGAAGGACGGTGTGGGGGGGTAGGGAAGAGGTCAACAACAGAGAGGAAAAGATTCTTTGGGGCACTGGGGTGGGAAGAGGGTGAAGGTCTGGGAGTGGAGAAAGAGGGAGTGGTTGTAGAAGGTGTCAGTCTGCTGTGTTTGGGTGCAGTTGCATGGGCTGGATGCTGTTGTGAGGTGGATGGCTGTTGGGTGTCTGAGTGCTTGTGTTTGTGTACTTTGGGAGGAGGGGCACAGACACAGTGGTAGAGGACACAGGGGACATGTGCATGGAGGTGGGGATGGTGACTGCCAGTGAGGGGTGTGTTGTGATAGGTGTGATGGTGATGGGGTAGTGGATGAGGATGTAGTGCATGCAGGTATGAGTGGAGACTCTACTGGGAGGGTGGTGGTCGAGGAGGAGGAGGGGACAAAGTGAAGGCAGCGTATGTTGGTGTGTCTGATTCTGGATGGTGTTTATGTGAATGCCTGTGGGATGATGTGTGGTGCTTGTGTTTGCCTGAGCCACTCCTGTGTGTTGTCTTGCAAGCATGCTAGTCTGAAGGTGTGCTTGGAATAGGTTGAGGTTTAGGGAAATGGGATGGGATAAAGGAAGTTGGAGGGGGAGGCTAGAGACAGGGACAATGGCTGCTATCAGGGAGGAGGCCAGAGCCGGGATTGATCTCTGTTGGGCCACCATGCCAGAGTGAAAGCCCTCCAGGAATGCATTTGTCTGTTGCAAATGGCCTGCCAGCCTCTGGATGGCATTCACTATGGTTGACTGCCCAACAGAGAGGGATCGCAGGAGGTCAATAGCCTCCTCACTCAGGGAGGCAGGGCTAACTGGGGCAGGGCCTGAAGTGCCTGTGGCAAAGGAAATGCCAAGCCTCCTCGGTGAGCGGGCATGGGAAACTCGCTGAGGGGCTGCTGGGAGGGCAGTGCTGGTACGGGAAGGTGGCGGCTATACCTGTAGTTGGGGTGGGCACAGAGGTGTCCGCCACCAGCAGGGAGCTTCCAATGGAGGAGGTATCACTGTCCAAACTGTCCCCTCCTGTCTCTGCTGTGGTTCTCCCCTCGCCCTCAGTGCCACTGGTGCCCTCACCATCGGTGGATTCGGCCTACTGGGCCCTATTGAATGCAGCTCTCCCCATCACTAGTGCCACTGCTTCTCCGCCAGATGATGGTAATGCACACAAGGACAGGGTGACAAAACAAAAAGGGGGGTATACAAAGGATACAATTGGTCAATGGCTGCACCAACACCACCGTTGGTGTACACAGCACACTCACACAGCAATGTCCGGCCTGGCCTAGGGGCACCCACAGGCCCACAACCCCCACCCGGAGACCACCCCTCCAAGCGCAAGTAGTATATTGGGAAACTGTACTCACTCTCTTCTGGCTGCTGTGATGCCCTCAAGCGCCCATCCAGCTCCGGATAGGCCACCGCCAGTATGCGGAACATCAGGGGGGGGTCAGGGTTCAACGAGCACCCCATCCTCGTTGGGAGGCCATCCCCAGCTGGGCCTCCGCCGTCTTTCGTGCCCAGCATCTCAGGTCCTCCCACCGTTTGCGACAGTGGGTGCTCCACTTGCCGTAGACCCCCAGGGTCCACACGTCCTTTTTCTGATGGGCACTGACCTGCAGAGAAATAAACATAGAAAAAGGTATCAGCCATACCGTCCGGCCTCTTACACTCATGGCCCACCATATCCCTCACATCTCTTTATGCACAGACATTGCCCACCATACATGCAGCACGCTGCCCAGGACCCTTCCACTCCCCCTTACACGAGGCCCTCACACACAGCACTCCATCGTGCTCCCAGTGTACTCACCTGTTGGTCTGGAGGCCCATACAGCATTCGGTACTGGGGTAGGACCCCATCCACCAGTCTCTCCAACTCTGCAGCGGTAAAGGCAGGGGCCCTTTCCCCAGTGGCTTAAGCCCTGGTCGGTTCCAGGCATAGGTCACAGCAGCACTTGAGTGTAGGTCCTCTCCTGCTGAAGGTCAGGTAGCAAGTGAGAGATAGAAAATGGTGGTCACGTCTACGGCGGTGCATACCGTCACCACTGGCGTACATGACCATTGGCCACTGTAACCCATAGGGCCATAGACAACCAATGAGGAGTTGCACCGCCTCCCACAACGGCACATAATGTCAGTGGCGTTACCTCATTTCCACCTGTCCATCCACACAGGACAGGCGGATGCCATTTCGGGGGGGAGGGGGGGCAGGCCATGGCACCTAACTGTGTCACAGTACACATAAGCACCATTTGGGCCTATCCAACAACATACTGTTTCAGTCACAGCATGCAATGCAGTGTACATTTTGGAAATGTGGAATACTGACCAGGTGCTCATCGTTTTACCCCCTAGATTGCAACCGCTGCAGATGAATAGGAGATGGAGACATCCCCCCCATGTACAGACCCCTGGTGGACTTGGCAACAATGGAGGGGAGGCACATTATCCTCATCTACAGACTTGACAGGGCCACAATCCAAGAGCTGTGTGCCCAATTGGAGCCAGACCTGATATCTGCTATCCGTCACTCCACTGGGATCCCCCTGTTGTGCTATCTGTGCTCCATTTCTTGGCAACTGGTTCTTTCCAAGTGACAGTGGGCTTGGCAGCAGGAATGTCACAGCCAATGTTCTCAATAGTGCTAGCAAGAGTGTTGTCGTCCCTGTTGAAGCACATGCACAGCTACATTGTGTTCACCCAGACGGAGGATTTGGCCACAGTGAAAGCTGACTTCGATGCAATGGGACATATCCCCAACATTATTGGGGCAATTGATAGTACACATATTGCCTTTGTCCCCCCCGAGAGAAATGAACAGGTGTTCAGAAATCGAAAGAGCTTTAATTCGATGAATGTTCAGATACTGTGCCTGGCGGACTAGTGCATCTCCCATGTCAATGCAAAGTATCCTGGCTCTGTGCATGATGCCTTTATCCTGAGGAATAGCAACATCCCATATGTGATGGCTCAACTCCAGAGGCACCGGGTGTGGCTAATAGGTGAGCCCATGGTTCCCACCCAGTATACGTTGGTGTATGGGTATGGGGTTGGCCCTAAGGGTTAGTGTTTGGCTAACGGTTATCCCTTGATATTTGCAGGTTACTCTGGTTACCCCAATCTCTCATGGCTACTGACCCCAGTGAGGAATCCCAGGACAAGGACAGAGGAACGTTACAATGAGGTACATGGGTGAACCAGAAGAATCATAGAGAGGACATTTGGCCTTCTGAAGGCCAGGTTTCGGTGCCTCCATCTAACAGGTGGTTCCCTGTGCTACTCCCCCAAAGTCTGCCAGATCATCGTGGCATGTTGTATGTTGCACAACCTTGCCTTATGTCGCGAGGTGCCTTTTCCACAGGAGGATGAGGCTGTAGAGGGGCGTGCGGCAGCAGTGGACCCTGTGGACAATGACGAAGAGGAGGCAGAGGATGAGGATGTGGACAATCGAACAGCAATCAAACGACAGTACTTCCAGTGACACACAGGTAAGTCACCGTAACTTCACCTTCCATTGCCAGTTTTGTATTGGATATTGTCACTGGCAGGCTGATATTCCCAATACTATGGCCACTTACTGTACCCTTTGACATATCTATTTTCAGATATCTGTGCCCCCCTCTGGCTCATGGTGTGTTGACTGCAGCAAACTACAGGTCATACCTATGTATATATTACTGTACAGTTGAATTGCAATGTTTACAGATTGTTAAACAAATGCATAGTTTAATCAATAGACAGACGCCATACTTGTATTTTTTACAAGGGTGTTTATTTATGTGCTAATAAGTGGATGGGGTATTGCAATGGGCTGGGGTGGTGGTGGAGGAGAGTCTAGGGTAAAGTTCCAGTCTATTTGTATCACAGGTGCACTGTCCAAGGGGTCATAGGAAGCGGAGCAATGCCAGTTCAATGTGGACAGGATGACATAGTGGGACACAAGGGGGACATTCCGAAGAGTCTTATTTCTTGGTGGAGGTCTTGGCTATATTATCTGGCTTCTGCCTGGATCGCAGGGACTGTTTGCGTGGTGGTTCTCCTTCTGCAGGGGGAGGGGTGCTGATGGCCTGTTCTTCCTGTGGCGGGGCCCCCTGTCCACTAGTGTCAGCGGAGGTGGAAGGCTGTTCATCGTTTTGGCTAGTGTCAGGGGCCCGTTGGTGTGCCACTGCCTCCCTCATGGTGTTGCCCATGTCTGCCAGCACCCCTGCAATGGTGACCAAGGTGGTGTGGATGTCCCTCAGGTCCTCCCTGATCCCAAGGTACTGTCCCTCCTGCAGCTGCTGGGTCTCCTGCAACTTGGACAATATCTGTCCCATCGTCTTCTGGGAATGGTGGTATGTTCTCAGGATGTTGGTGAGTGCCTCGTGGAGAGTTGGTTCCCTGGGCCTGTCCTCCCCCTGTCGCACAGCAGCCCTCCCAGCTTCCCTGTTGTACTGTGCCTCTGTCCCCTGAACCGTGTGCCCACTGCCACTGACCCCAGGTCTCCGATCGCCCTGTGTTTGTGGGGTGGCGTGGGGTCCTTGTAGTGGTGGACACACTGCTGATTGACGTGTCCTGGGGACAGTGGCATGGGCCCGCTGGGTGGGTGCTGTGCTGGTGTTTCCTGAGGGGTGAGGCTCTGTGGTGGTATGGGACTGTGCCTGGGTAGCCGACAGTCTGGAGGTCCCTGATTGGCCAGGTTGGTCATCCTGATCCAGGCGTGCAGTGCCGCTGTCATTACTGCAGGCCTCTTCTGTGCGGGGACTAGATGTTGCTGGCACCTCCTTTCCGGTGACGTTGTGTGGAGGACCCATGGGGATGTACATGCAGTGTTATTGTTTCTGTGTGTGCCATCTTGTGCATGGGTGTGTTGCCCTCTAAGGTTGTTATTGCCCTGGCAGCTTATGCTCATGTGAGTGGTGATTTGGTGGGCTAGGTGATTGTCTCAAGTGTGCATGCATTGGTGATGGGTGTCCATGCAGGGCTGTGAGTGGTGTCCATGCATTGGTGTTGCATGCAGGGCTTGGTTGTGGGAGGGATGGGTTGTGATGGTAGGGTGTGTGGGAGGTGGTGGAGTGATGGGAGAGAAGGTGAGGGTGGGGGTATGTGATGGCATGCAGGTAGGGGGGTGAAAGTAGTAAAGATTTGACTTACCAGAGTCCAGTCCTCCTGCTACTCCTGTCAGGATGCATGATTGCCAAGACTTGCTCCTCCCATGTTGTTAGTTATGGGGAGGAGGCGGGGGTCCACCGCCAGTCCTCTGTAATGCTATCTGGTGTCTTGCTACCAAGGAATGCACCTTCCCCGTAGGTCGTTCCACCTCTTCCTAATGTCATCCCTTGTTCTGGGGTGCTGTCCCACGGCATTGACCCTGTCCACGATCCTCCTCCATAGCTCCATCTTCCTGGCAATGGATGTCTGCTGCACCTATGATCAGAATAGCTGTGGTTCTACCCGGATGATTTCCTCCACCATGACCCTTAGCTCCTCCTCTGAGAATCTGGGGTCTCGTTGTGGTGCCATGGGTGTATTGCGTGTGGTGTGTGTGAGGGTATGTGGGGTGATGTGTTGGGGTGTGTGCTGTAAGGTGCGTAGATGGTGTATGGGTGATGTCGTTCTGTGTCTCTCTCTCTGTTGGCAATTCTTTCTAGTCGTAAGGGGTTGTGGGTAGTGTGTGTGTTTTCTAGTGTTGTGGGTGTGTGGGTGTGGTGTGTGTATGTGTTTCAGGTGTGTGTAGTTTGAATTGTCCACTGTAGTGTTGTTTTGTTAGGTTGTGTGTATTTTGAGCGCAGCGGTATGTACCACCAATGGTTTACCGCGGTTGAATGTTCGCCTCGGTGATTCGTCGGTCATAATATTGTGGGCGTAGTTCTGTTGGCGTAACGGTGTGGGTTTTGCTACCACCAGTTTATCACTGACATTTGGGCTGGTGGACTTGTGTGTATGTCTGTATGGTGACGGATTGCAATGTGTGTGTCTTAATATGGGTAGCGGTAAACCGCTGCAGCAGCAGTATGTTGGCGGCATTCGGTATGGCGGTAAGCGGAACTTACCGCCAATGTCATAGTGAGGGCCACAATGTCTTGTTCTTTGTCTTTTGCTTTACAGGTACCAATCTGCTGCTTATTTTTATAGTGCCATAGTTAAGTATTTTCCAAATTTGGGTTACTAAATCATTTGCATGAAGCCTGACATGATAATGCTAATCAGTGGTTAGTGAGGTATTACTCTTATACTTATGATCAGTCATTGACATTTGCCTTGTTGAATCAATGTATTCTATTTCTCTTGCTCAAATACTATTGCTATTAATTTGTGTATTTTCTATTGAAATAATCATTTTCATTGCGTTGATGAAGCTTAGATTCAATCGCAGGCTAAATCATCCTATATTGTTCCTTTACCTGTATCAGTTGATTTTGAGATTAATATTCGTGACCTTAGCTTTGTTAATATAGGGAAATAAACATTTTAAATTCTTAATAAGCTGGTGTGGTTATTTATGGTCGCATTGATCATGGAGAATTATTTATTGGCTTTATAATGATGTATATTGCATTGTTCATAAATAGACTTTTTGACTTTGATGTTTTATTTAAAGCGGCACAAAAGGTTCATTTACCTAAAGTGTGAAATCTGCTATCTAGTTTGTTATAACTAAAATATAGCCAAGATTTCTGCTTTATCAGTTTTGGTAGCAGGATTTGATGGTTAGTGTCTCTTTAAATGATGTCAGAGATTGTGTAAGTCAATTGATTGTTTTGATTATTGTTTTTGAATTGTTGTATAATATGGAGAAGATGAGTCCCTAAACGCCTAAAGTGACTTTCCCCGGTCCTTGGAGTTTGTCCATGTTGATGGGGAGTGTTCTCAGCGTACTACTGTCAGAAAGAATAGAGAAGATTACGCACTTGCACAGCTTTAGTTAATTTGCAGGTGAATGCGTTGTTTGCAAGATTTTAGGGGTCTGCGCACTCCAGGTGATGTATGGTCTAAGACCTCCACCAACACCAGCTTAGTTCAAAGCATTAGCAATTTGGGAGCTAGTAGCTAGACAGCCACAGGCATTCAAATTTGAGCGGAAAATGAGAAAAGCAGAGAAGCTACTGACAGAAGCTAGGCGGGATAGTGACCAAAGACAGTGGAAACTAGATACCTTAATAGGTATTAAGTTATTCCCTGCTATTTCTAAAGATAGTGAGAAGGATGCGAAGAAAACTTCGAAGACATCTAAAAAGAGTTTTACTTCATTGATTAAGAGCAGTAATCAAAAGTGTCTGAAAAGTCTTTGACTAATAATGAGGAATCGGACGATGAAGTTTATTTTACAGATATTGAGAAATCGTCCACCACCCTATATGGCTCAAGAAAGTCCGAGTACAAGTGGTACACACCCTACTGCACCAATACCTGTTACAGCGACACAGAGTCCAATATAGAATTTAATGCAGCGTTCTATACAAAATAACATGACTGAGAGTTCTATAATGGTTAATCCTAACACAAACCAGTGCTCAGTTCAGACTAGTCCTTTTGAGAAAATACCAATGCAGAACATCTTCAATCTGCCAAGTGTGTAGTGTCAGCTGCCACAACCTAGTGTTTCTAGGATTTACCCAGATGTACCGATTTTGAGCACAGCTACTAATCTAGTAGTATCCACAGGACAGACCTTACAGAAGCTGAAGTTGATCCAGACAGAACAAACTCCATTATTGGTGCCACACATGCCGCCACAGGAAATTCCAAAGTTTACTCATTTAGCAAGAACACAGACTGACATGTCTGTATTAATGGGTCAGAACACTGGTGTTACACAAAAAGTAGGGACTAGATCAAATCCAGATGCAGTGTCGATACCTATCACAATTGGTCCACCTGTACCTTTATTTGCTCAAGTCAATAACAATGCAGATAACCAGAGAGTTCAAAACCAGGATGAAAACATGAGGTTAATCTCACCTATAAGACAGACTTTAAATAAATCAAGGTCATTAGATTTAACTCCTATTAGAAATTCAGATTTGGTCACAGCACAGCATGGTTCTGAGATAAAAAATTACCTCCTCAAATTGCTAGTTCAATCCAACAGCATTTGCCGAGTATGCAACCTGGTAAATTTCATTTCAGGGTTTTCTGCACAGCAATTAACAGAAGAATTGAGTGCCTCTGATAAACGATCCATAGAAAGTGAATTTATAAATCGGACAATGGGTTTAAATAGTCTTTACACTTACAGTGAAGTAGAATTGAGATACTTGTGTCCAATAATTATAGAGGGAGCAGCTGAAGTACATCAGCAACTACAAAAAGTAGCAGATAAACATGGGGATGGATCTTAAGAAAATGAAACACCTGAAAAGAAGTTATAGATGACATTTTGAAGCTGAAGATTTTGAACACATGAAGTGTGCAGGGATGAAAACACACCTTAAAGAGCTGATTGAGAGAGCACAAATTTGGCGGGCTCTAGAAAAATGGGAAGGAAGATGGGTCAAGAAAAGAGAAAAGCTGAGGAGCGATTCAGATACTCCTCCTGTAGATATATCACAAAACAAAGAGCCAGTTAAAGTCTTACCAATGAGAGAAATTCCAGGAGGGAATTTTGTATATGTCCCTTGGAGCAGAAGTGACATCTTGTTATTTACAAATGACTACCCCAGACTGAGGGAGAAACCAGTAGAATTGTACCAACAGACAGATAGGTCTGTGAAACTTGCAAAATGCATGTGGGAAGATTTAAACACTCTTTTGGAGATAGTTGTTCCAGCAGACTTGTGGATTGAGAGTAAGAAGAATGTAGATTGGCCTATAAGTGAGCTGCAGAGAGATCCAGCAACAGGTGCACTATCTCCTGAAGTAATTCAATATTATTTTAAAGCGATTGAGTTTCTGAAACGTGGATTTTGCCTAAAAACACTGATTGGCAGCGCATACATAGGACAGCTCAGGAAGCGAAAGAATCGATTCATGTATACTATGAGAGTTTGTTGAAAGCATTCAAACATTACAGTGGAACAGAAACAATTGAGTCAAAAGACATGCCTCATTTTGTGTTAAGGCTTGTTAAAGGGCTCAGACCAGAAATTAATCAGATGATCAAGAATCATTAGATTTGTTGACATGCGAAGCTGACTGATGAGGTGTTACAGTATGGAAAATACTGTAGTGATGAGATTTAATTGAAACAGAAAACGTTGAAGGAAAAGGCAATGGTGATGCAGATTAAGGCAGCACAGTCAGGAATGCAGGGAGGATTTCCAATTCAACAGCAGCAGCAAGGAAGTGGTATGTTTCAGAATAAAGGCAGAGGTAGAGGACGTGGAGGAATGGCGATGGGAAATGTTAATCGCGGTATTGATTTGAATTCTGTAATGATACAGGGAGAGCCTCAGGGAAATAAATTGTTTCCTTGTCACATTTAAAGAGGCGTCAGACATTGGAAAAGGCAGTGTCCAAAGATGAATCAGGGAGGTGAAGTTCAACAGATAAAAGGTGTCAATTCTTTTCAAAGTATGAGAGGACCAAGAATGAGAGGTCAAATTTCATATTTCCAGAATAATATAAATCTGATGCAGGGTTTCCAACCCTTATAACCCATGCAGCCTATACAAACTTTACAACCGCAAGGACAACAAGTACGATTACCCCAATTATAACAGATGCAGCCACAAGTGCAGATGGTGCCTGCACAACAAATTCAAATGCCTAGACAATTACAGGTATCACAATCTCCTATGGACCAGCAACATGTGATGCTTTTTCAAGTAGTCATAGGTCAGAAAATAAACCAGAGTATTGATGCAGGTCACCAATTTCCTTTACACAGTGAGAATGGAATAAACAATGTTTGGATGTCGGATAGTTCAGATGAGGAAGAATGTGTGTTGGCTGCTCCTTCAGAATTGATCAGAAGGGTCCTTATGTTAAGGGAAAAGTGCACATCACAAAGTCTCTTGCCTGGTTGACACTGGAGCTACACGCTTGACAATGCAATCTGCAGAAGTTCCAGATTTACCTTTATCAGGGAAGACAGTCCAGATTGTGGGAGTAGCAAATCAATATTTGATGAACCCAATTACAGAACTTGTTTTGGTTAAAGTTGGAAATTTTAGGGTTATGCGGTTTGTGATTCAAGTCCTGTGTCCTTACTGGGAATGAATCTGTTGTGCAAAACGAGATGTTCAATCACTTGTTCAGACAAGGGTATTGAAATCTAGACAAACAGTGATGACGAGGAGAACCCAATAATTACTGTTGATAAGGAGCCAGAGTTGACAGAAGAGTTTTCATTGATTAGTTTCGATGAGACCGGAAACAATGGGATAGGAGTTAAAGAATCTCATTTGATTAGTTTCTTTCCAGTTTTTGAAGCGAAAGAACTTCCTGGGGATTTACAGAAGACTGTTAAGTCTAAAGTTTGGGATCTTTCAGTGAAAGACATTGGGTTACTAAAAGGAGTAGAACCAGTTAAAGTCGCAGTTAAGTCTAATGCAGTTTTCCCTCAGACTCCACAATTTCAAATGTCAGTTGATGTAATTAAGAGTGTGAAACCCTTAATAGAACAGTTTGTGGAGAAAGGAATTTTAAAAGAAGTGTTGAGCAGTCCATGTAACTCACCAATAATGGGTCTGCGAAAACCATGTTGAAAAATTTGACTTGTCCACGATTTGAGAAAAATAAATTAAATAGTGGTGAAATGTTGTCTAGTTGTGCCGAATCCAGCTGTGAATATGTTTCAGATCCCATGCAATGCTGAATGGTTCACCATGATAGACCTATGTCAAGCGTTCTTTTCTGTTCGTCTTTAAGAGGACAGCAGGTATCTCTTTTGTTTTAAATTTCTGAACATGGTCTACTGTTGGTGTAGAATTCGGCAAGGGTTTTCTGAGTCAGCATCTGTTTTCAACCAGACCTTGAAAAATAATTTTAAATCATTTGTCATGCCTCATCAGTCTACAATGGTGCAAAACATCAATGATTTATTAATTGTGTCCAAAACAAAAGAAGGGTGATACAATTGCTTTGTTGAATTTCCTGGGAGACAATGGACATAAAGTGTCCCCTGCTAAATTGCAGTACTGTCAGAAAGAGGTGAAATACTTGGGTCATCTTATTGAAAAAGGAACTAGGAAAATTTCCAGAAAGAGAGAGTTGCCACATTTTCACAAACGCAAGTACCAAGTACACAAAAAGATGTGAGGATGTTTTTAGGAATGGCTGGATACTGCCGCCAGTTGATTCCGAATTATTCAGTTCTTAGAACCCTTACAGAGGCTGACTCGTAAAGATATTTCTGATCCTGTTTCGATGGACACAGCTTGTATGAAAGCATTTAATGATCTGAAAGAAAGTTTGAGTCAAGCTCCAGCTTTAGGTATGCCTGACTACACTAAATCCTTTTTATTGTTTTGTCATGAACGTGATGCGTGTTTTTAATTCGTCTTGACTAAAACTCATGGCGGTGTAAATCACCCAGTGGCATATTTTTCAGCCACTTTGGATCCGGTCACAGGATTTTTGCGGTCCATTGCAGCAGTTGAGCAGAGCCTCGCTCAGAGCGAGAGCATAGTGATGGGTTATCCTCTCACTATTATGGTCCCACATTCAATTGAGATTTTGCTTACCAGGTATAAAACCCAGTATCTGACCCACTCTGGGCTGACCAGATGTGAAACCGCAATCTTGGGGTCTCCTAATGTTACAACTAAAAGATGTACAGTGCTTAACCCAGCAACCTTACTCCTGATTGATAATGTTTTCTCTCACAAATTGGATGATACAGAACATGATTGTCTTGAAATTACAGAATTATGCATGAAACCCAGAGCTGACATTAATGATACTTGTCTGGAAGAGAATTACCAAATTATTTTTCTTGATGGTTCCTGCTTGAGAGATAATGTGGGCACATTAAGAGCAGGATATGCAGTATATACTATTACTGGCATATTGGGAGCTTCATGGCTTCGATGAGTGTTTTCTGCACAAGTGGCAGAATTGGGAGCTCTTACTAGAGCCTGCCACATTTCAAGTCAAATGAAAGTGACAATATACACAGACAGTCAATATGAATTCGGCATTGTGCATGACTTCAGTCAAATATGGTCACAGAGAGGTTTCCTGGCTTCTTCTGGTTCACCAATAAGAAATGGTGAGATAATTCATGAGTTGTTACAAGCCATTCAAAAGCCCAAAGAGGTTGCTGTGGTAAAATGCAGAGATCACAAGATTACGTGGCAATGGGTAACACATATGCGGATCAGGTTGCAAAATTCTGCGCCTTGAACGGCAAATCCTTCAAAGGAAACTGGAAACTGTTACCTGAAAGTGATGAAGTCTATGCAAATTTTACTATGCAAATTATTGACACCATAGAAGAGTTGAAGACTCTTCAAGACAATGTTGCACAGAAAGAGCGCAGGGATTGGATAAAATCAAAATGTGTCCAAAGGAACAATGATGTGTGGATAACGGGAGAAGGGAAGGTAGTTCTGCCCAATAGTCTACTGACTCAAATGGCTAGATACTATCATGGACAAGCTCATGTGGGTAGAGATGCCATGGTCCTTATTTTTAAGCAACACTGGTTTAATCTAAAGTTTAGACAGGTTGCTGAAGCAATTTGCCATAGGTGCATTGTTTGTCAACAAATGAATGTTGGCAAAGGGACAGTTGTCAATATGGGGCATATTGGCATGGCTGGAGGACCATTTAGCAGAATGCAGATGGACTGCAGTGAGATGCCTGTGTGTGCTGGTTTGAAATATGTGTTGGTGATTGTGTGCATTTCAGTCATTGGATTGAGGCTTATCCTACAAGGAGAAATGACAGTCTTACAGTAGCAAAGTTACTGCTTAAAGAGTTAATTCCCCTATTTGGTTTCCAAGTCTCTTTGGAATCAGATACAGGAAGCCACTTCAACAATGAAGTGATTAAATTGCTATGTTCAGCTTTAAACATTGAGCAGAAACTCCATTGCAGTTACTGCCCAGATGCATCAGGACTTGTACAACAGATGCATGGCACTCTGAAATTGAGATTGGCAAAAATGTGTGCATCCAAGTATTTAAAATGGCCAGATGCTTTGCCTTTACTTATAATGTCAATGAGAAGCACCCCTGACAAGAAAACAGGACTGTCACCCCGTGAAATTCTCATGGAAAGAGCTATGAGATTGCCAGTTGTACCTACAAATGCTCTTGTGAACATTACAGATAATATGGTGTTAGCCTACTGAAAGGGTCTAGCTGATGTGGTCTGATCTTTTTCTCATCAGGTGGAAGCTACCACACTTCAAGCACCTCAAGGCCAAGGACACAACCTGAAAGCTAGTGATTAGGTTGTGATCCGAAAGCTCATGAGAAAATTGTGTTTAGAGCAAACTCCAGTTGATTTACCCACTCCTGTGTCAGAAGAAGTGGACGGTATCCTGGAAGATGAGGATGAATCATCTTCAAATGAAACAATGAGAGAGCAAGGACCTCTTCAGACTGAACCCACTCAGAGGAGGGCATTGGTTACAGAAAGTGGTCTGGGCAACCAGACTGCCAGACTGAACAAGTGTCTGACCATAATGGAAAAGGAGTTGAGGCAGATCAAAGCCTGAAGGGTTTGACTCCTCCTGAACCAGTTGCGGGAACATCAAAAGAGAAGAATGTGTGTCCAACACCGAAGAGAGCGTTTACGAAGAAACCTCTGAAAGGTGACAACTGACCAGAGACAAACTCAAAGACAGGGGAGATTAAAGTGGTACCACCAATCCGGGAAAAAGACAATTTAACCGGAGAAGAAGATCTAAGTGAAGGAGAAGCCAGCGGTGGCCAAAGATTGAAAAGAAAAAGAGTTGCCAATAAAAGATATTCCGGTCCTGAATGGGCATAATCAACTACTAACGAATGGCAAGAAGAATTTTTGAATTTTTGTTTTGACAGAAACATATTTTGGTACATGAATATAAATGAGACTTTAATGGAAATTGATACATTTGAATTTGAAAGGAGATAGGAGACTTTGTTGAATTTTACCTGAAAAGACTTTGATAATCTGATTTGACAAGCTGCTAAACAGGTTTTGACAACTGTTACAGAACTTTGACAGTGTCCTGAAAGTGTGAATGAACTTTTGAAAAAAAAAGAAAATTAGGAGGGGTAGAAGATTGAAGTTTGAAGAATTGAAAGTTTTTGTCTTTTTGTTTTTGTTTTAATTTTTGCTGCATAGCCATACTTTTGTATTTGTTTTTGATTCCTTACAGACCATGAGAGACTTTAGCAAACAGCACACTAAGAACAGATGCTGTAAATATATAGGTATTGGTTTGGCAATTGTTTGTGCAATTGTATGTTTGTTATTGATTGTGAGTGTGATTGTCTTTGATTCGAATGGAGCCAACCATACCATAGCTGTACATACCACTAGTACACCTTTAGAATTAATTCCTACTCCTTCAACAATAGATAGGTATAGAATAGATGGAAAATACTTACATGAAGAGAGAGAACTTTCTTCAAATGTCTTCTCTTGCTTATTGCAAGAGTATGTTGACACTATGGATGTGAGAAATTGCTATGTCTGTACGCGGATTCCAACCTCTTTTGAGAAGGGAATTTCATACCACAGTCTGCCATTAACTTATGGCATTACTTGCAGTCTTTTACTAACAAGGTTCTATAATCAAGAGAGTATTCAGTATTTCTATTCTAATCACAAGCGTGTGTCTTCCTTTGTCCCCATAATTAGATACTAGAGTAAAGTAGCTAAGGATATTGACATAGTTTTAGTAAGAGGATTCTTTGAACCTACATTAACATTTGGGATGGTGTATGCACACCGTAATAATCTAACCTGCTTACTAACACCTGTTGAAAAGAGTTTCTTAGAAAACATTGAGGAAAGGAGGGTGACGAAGGCTAAGATAGATAAGGGAATGGTTCAACGGAGCCCTGCCACTGATCATGCTTATATTGACATCACTAAACAAGGGAGGTTAGATTCAGATGCACAACATAAAGGCAAGCTTTGTAAATATAGGCCACAGCCTTATTTTGACAGAATATATGTGGGAACGAGTAAATGTAGGCATGTGTTTTTGTTTCAGAATAAATGGACATTTATATTGAATGGTCAGGATCCAGCAATGCCTGGTATCTATTACATCTATGGGAAAAATGACTATTACAGTCTTCCTAGAGGATGGCACCTGTTATTTAGGAATAGTCTTTCCGAAAATGTACCAACTTGATGACTTGAGTAAATTTCCTAAATTGACAGAATTACAACCTAGACACAAGCGAGAATCAGTTTCTAGCATTCTGTGTGACATACTTGGAGCAATAATTTCTTCAGTGGGAGTTGTTCTGAATTCAATGAAAATACAGAGGTTGTCTACAGTAGTGGATAACATGTTAATGGATTTTTCAGGAGCTATTCTCCTCTTAGACTCTGAGATGGCTGTGACAAGAGATGACTCTTCAGAACTGCCTTGCGTTAGACATTCTTTTGGTGAAAGAAGGCAGAGTTTGTAAATTGCTAGATCTGCGTCACTGTTGTTCATACATACCGGACAATAGTAAAGTAATTAGAAGCTTGATTTACAATCTAACGAAACATGAATCTGAACTAAAAGAATTAACCGAAACTGCTATTTGGGAAAAGACTAGCAAGGGAATTGTATCAGTGGGGAATTGGATTGGCAACCTGGGAGAAAGTATTATATTAAAATTAGCAAAATAGATTTCAATCATTGTGTTTTGTTTAATTGGAATTTGGGGAATGTACAAATTGTTTCAAATGATAAAAAGAAGAATATTTGGAAAGAATCAGAGGAGGGTAGGATTTCAAATGGAAAAATTCTATGGGGAAAATTAGAGGAGAAATGTTTTTTTACAGAAATTAGCAAGAAACTAGGTTTTAAGTCATGCACTGAAATAAATACATTTGTTTGGGGTTTTGTGTGATGACATATATAGCCATCAGAGGAAGGATTGTGAGTGCATACATTTTGTTCTGGCATTTTCCTCATACTTAATCATACTTATATTTCAATATATAAATAATTATCTGTTAAATTTTTTGTATCGGGCAAAATGTGCTTGTTAAATTGGCCACCATTGAATGTGAGGCCTACATGAAAACTAACTGTGAAAAGATAGATGTTAGAAATTGGGGTTTTGGTTGGCAGTCAGGTTACCCTCTGTCCAAGCAAGAACCCTCACTCTAGTCAGGGTAAGTCACAAACAATCCAAATTATCCTGTGCCCACCCTCTGGTAGCTTTGCACGAGCAGTCAGGCTTAACTTAGAAGGCAATGTGTAAAGTATTTGTGCAATAAATCATACAATAACACCATATAGCACCACAAAAATACACCACACAGTGTTTAGAAAAATTTAGAATATTTATCTGGATATTTGTAGATCAACACAATAAAAGATGCAATAAGAATTTGTAGAAATATCACTGAAAAGTGATATGAAGTGTCTTAAGTCTTTAAAAAGCAAACAAAGTCTCTTTCAAGCACAAAGTCCCTGGTTTGGAGTGAAAATCTCTGCAGAGGGCCGCAGAGGAGGAGATGCGTGGAAAAATGGTGTGTGCGTCGGTTTCGCCCCTTCACACACGGACTTGCGTCATTATTTTTCGCGCGGGGAGACGTGCGTCGTTCTGCAGGAAGAAAAATGGTGTGTGCGTCGGTTTCGCCCCTTCACACACGGACTTGCGTTGTTATTTTTCACTCAGGGAAGACGTGCGTCGTTTTCCGGCACGCGGGCCGACTCCTTCTATGGATCGCGGGATTACCAGATGTCCCAGGGTCTGTGCGTGGATTCCTCGGCTTGTTATCCGGCTGTGCGTCGTTCCGGGAGGCTGTGCGTGAAATTTTCTTTCTCACGGCAGGCGTTGCGTTGATTTCCTCTCTGGAAGCTGTGCGGCATTGTCCATGCGAGGCCGTGCGTCGAAGTTCCGGTCGCGCCGTAGGCGTCGCGTCGGGCAGCTTCAGCGTGCAGCGATTTTCTCACCGCGGAGCAAGTTGTGCGTAGAATATTTCGGCGCACGAGGAGTCCAAATGAAAAAGAGAAGTCTTTTTGGTCCTGAGAGTTCAGGGAACAGGAGGCAAGCTTTATCCAAGCCCTTGGAGAGCGAGCACTTTGGCAGCCAGACAAGAGTTCAGCAAGGCAGCAGGCCAACAGTAAGGCAGCAGTCCTTTGTAGAAAGCAGACAGGTGAGTCCTTTGAGCAGCCAGGCAGTTCTTCTTGGCAGGATGCAGGTTCTGGTTCAGGTTTCTTCTCCAGCAAGTGTCTGAGGTGGTAGGGCAGAGGCCCTGTTTTATACCCAAATGTGCCTTTGCAGTGGGGGAGACTTCAAAGAGTGGCTAAGAAGTGCACCAGGTCCCCTTTCAGTTCAATCCTGTCTGCCAGGGTCCCAGTAGGGGGTGTGGCAGTCCTTTGTGTGAGGGCAGGCCCTCCACCCTCCCAGCCCAGGAAGACCCATTCAAAATGCAGATGTATGCAAGTGAGGCTGAGTACCCTGTGTTTGGGGTGTGTCTGAGTGAATGCACAAGGAGCTGTCACCTAAACCTAGCCAGACGTGGATTGTAAGGCACAGAAAGATTTAAGTGCAAAGAAATGCTCACTTTCTAAAAGTGGCATTTCTAGAATAGTAATATTAAATCCGACTTCACCAGTCAGCAGGATTTTGTATTACCATTCTTGCCATACTAAATATGACCTTCCTGCTCCTTTCAGATCAGCAGCTGCCACCTCAACAAAGTATGAGGGCAGCCCCAATGTTAGCCTATGAAGGGAGCAGGCCTCACAGTAGTGTAAAACGAATTTAGGAGTTTTACACTACCAGGACATATAAACTACACAGGTACATGTCCTGCCTTTTACCCACACAGCACCCTGCTCTAGCGATTACCTAGGGCACACATTAGGGCGTGACTTATATTTAGAAAGAGGGGAGTTTTAGGCTTGGCAAGTACTTTTAAATGCCAAGTCGAAGTGGCAGTGAAACTGCACACACAGGCCTTGCAATGGCAGGCCTGAGACAAGGGGAAGTGGCTACTTAAGTGGGTGGCACAACCAGTGCTGCAGGCCCACTAGTAGCATTTAATCTACAGGCCCTAGGCACATACAGTGCATATTACTAGGGACTTACAGGTAAATTAAGTAGTCCAATTGAGTATGATCCAATGTTACCATGTTTAAAGGGAGAGAGCATATGCACTTTAGCACTCGTTAGCAGTGGTAAAGTGCGCAGACTCTAGAAACCAGCAAAAATTAGGTCAGAAAAAGAGAAGGAGGAAAGCAAAAAGTCTGGGGATAACCCTGCAGAAGGGCCATTTCCAACAATAGAGAAATGCTAGGAGTTAAGTTGTCTTCTGTAGAATTAATTTTCTGAAACAATATGAGTATTTCTTGTCCTCTGCTGGGCCTGAAGTTGAGCAAGGCCACTGTGCAATGTTATCTGTTTTAAATGTTTCTAGTGTGCTCCGCTCTTATGACTTCATGTCCACTGTTTGACTGGCTCTATTGATTTATGTAAAGACATGTTTCTAACTCTTGTTTTGTTTCGAGGATACATCCTTTTCCTACCGTTATTAAATGTTTGTAACATGACCAGCAATGTCGAACAAAGAGAACCATTGAAACTGGATGGAAAAAAAACTACCTGGATACTTTTGTATGAATTTGTGAATACGTGAATGGAGGCACATCCAACCAGAGTCCTGTGAACGTCTAAAAGAGAAACTTAGAATGTAATGTTGATATCTAATATCTTTGTAATTGGTCGCTCTTTCTTCGACTGACTCTCTTGTCCATAGAAAGTTTATTGTCTTTAAATATAGCATGACTACACTGAGATTTTGGGGTTATTCCTTGCCATTCTTTGCCATCTACGCGAACCATACTTTGAGTTATTCTTTAGCCAAATAGTCCACTGACTTTTTGGTATTTTATTATTTTCGGAGTTTAACTTTCCTGTTCTATGATGAACTAATAGGCTGATGGTTTAAGTACATTATAGTCCAAACTACTAAACCATCATCCCCTTTCTTTGTTCCTGTTCCGTTCCTGAGGTTACTGTCCCCTTGATGAAGCCGAGCCGTTTGCTGTTCTATTAGGATAGGTAACTATGTAATGTCTTGTTCTTTGTCTTTTCTTTGCAGGTACCAATCTGCTGCTTAATTTTATAGTGCCATAGTTAAGTATTTTCCAAATTTGTCTTACTAAATCATTTGCATGAAGCTTAACATGCTAATGCTAATCAGTGTTTAGTGAGGTATTACTCTTAGACTTATGAACAGTCATTGACATTTGCTTTGTTGAATCAATGTATTCTATTTCTCTTGCTCAAATACTATTGTTAGCAATTTGTGTATTTTCTGTTAAAATAATAATTCTCATTGTGCTGATTAGGCTTAGATACAATCGCCAACTCAAACAGCCTATATTGTTCCTTTGCATGTAAATTGATTTTGAGATTAATATTCATGACCTTAGCTTTGTTAACATAGGAGAATAAACATTTTAAATTGTTAATAAACTGGTGTGGATATTCATGGTCACATTGATCATGGAGAATTCTTTATTGGCTTTATAATGATGTGTATTGCATTGTTCAGAAATTGACTTTGGCCTTCATTATGACATTGGCGGTAAATCTCGCTTACCACTGCAGTGACGGCTGCTAACATACCGGAGGCGAACATCTGTTCACCATATTATGTCACACACACACTAAACCGAGAAAATACTGCCACAAACACATATCCACCACATCAAAGGTTAGTGGTAAAGTGTTGGTACGAACACCCATAATGTTTCACCAACAAAACAACGCCCACCACATAATGACCCACGAATCACCACGGCGGACATTTACCAGCGCTAAACCATTGGCAGTACACACCGGTGGGGTCAGAATGGCCACCCAAATACAGAAAAACACAACATTGGCCACAACTAAAATCACACACCTGACACTGATACACACTGCACACCCACCCACCCACAACACTATAAAACAGGTACCCACATTACCCACAACCCTTTACAAACACGGAAAATTGCCAAGAGATAGCCACGCAAATCACAGCAACAACTACACACACCACAAACACCCAACCATCCGACACGCACCCCACACCCCACCACATTATTCAACACCCACTGCACAACACACACCACACAACACACATGTCCCCACAAAGGCACCCCCCGTTTCACAGATGAGGAGTTGCAGGTCATGGTGGAGGAAATAGTCAGGGTAGAGCCACAGCTGTTTGGAGCACAAGTACAGCAAATCTCCATTGCCCGGAAGATGGAGCTATGGCGGAGAATCATGGACAGGGAGAACGCCATGGGACAGCATCCAATGACAAGGGACGCCATCAGAAGAAGGTGGAGTGACCTACAGGGGAAGGTATGTTCCATGGCAGCAAGGCACCATCTGGCCATCCAGTGAACTGGCGATGGACCCTCACCTTCTCCCCCACAGCTGACAGCATGGGAAGAGCAAGTCTTGGCAATATTACATCCTGAGGGACTCACTGGAGTTGCCAGAGGACTGGACACTGGCGAGTCAATATTTACTACCTATCCCCCCAAATGCCTGCATGCCACCACAACCTCTCACCCTGACACCCATCGCTCTACTCCATTCCCCCCACAGTGCACCACTACAATACTCTAACCTGAATGCCAAGCTCTGCATGCCATACACACTGCATGAACATCCCTCCCAGCCCTGCATGTACACCCCCAACAATGCATGCACAGCATGGAGAATTAACAATCCCACAATACATCAACATACACAAACAAAGGCGGCAGGGCGACAGCAATGATATAGGGGAAGCTAGGGATGTAGAAAATGTCACAGACATGTAACATAATGCACTACTTACATAACCACAGGTACACCAGCCAATCCCAGCAGCGAGGAGGTGCCACCGCTACCCAGTCCCCCACCAAAAGATGCCTCAGTGATGACAGTAACTCTGGACTTCTGGATCTGGATGAACTGCCTGGCCCACCAGGGACCACTGGCCAGTTGGCTATCCCAGCCCACACCCAGTCCACCACAGAGCCTCCCACTCAGTATCCAATACCACAGCAGCACCCAACATCCCCACACCTCTGTCCCAGTGCACGTCAATCAGCAGTGTATCCACCTGTACAGGGACCCCAGTCCACACCTCACAGCCAAGACAATCAGGGTCCTGGGGTCAGTGGCAGTGGGCACACCATTCAGGGGACACAGGCACAGGCGGAAAGGGACACTCGGAGGACACCTGTGCTCCAGGGGGAGGACAGGCCCAGGGGAACCGACTGGTCAGGAGGCACTCACTAATGTCATAGGGGCTAACCAACAATCCCAGGACAAGATGGATCAGGTGATAGACATCATGCAGGAGAACAGGCGGCTGCAGGAGGAACACCACCAGGAGATCAGGAAAGAATTGCAGGCTCTCAACACCACAATGGTCTCCAAAGCAGGGGTGCTGGGGGATATAGCCAATGTCATGAGGGAGTACACATCACACCAGCGGGTCTGTTCCACTAGCCAGTCAACTGAACAGCCCTCCAAATCTGCTGCAGCTAGTGGACAGGTGGCCCTGCCACAGGACCCACAGGCCACCAGAACCCCTCCGCCAGCAGAAGGTGAACCACCCCGCAGACATTCCCTGCGACCCAGACAGACACCAGAGACACTTGCCAAGACCAATACCACCGCTTGGAAATGAGACCCTCCTGAATGTCCCCCTTGTGTCCCACTCTGTCACCTTGTCCCCTTTAAACTGCCATTGATCTCCTTCCTATGGCCCCTTGGACACTGGACCTGTGCTACAAACACACCATCACCGTCACCCCATTCTATTGCACTATTCCTTCATAATTTTCACTTCAATAAACACCCTTAAACACAACTTGAGTGATAGTGCTTTATGTGACACACATGTGCAATAATTTTAACAGTTTCATCACGTACAATTGTCCTGAACCTTGCGATTCCATAAAAAAAATGGCCTGTAGCTGTCTGTAGTCATAAAATCAGTATACACTTGTAAAAACTGCAAAGTGAGAAGGCATAGGTGACAGTCAGTTGAGATGGTGAGGCAGTGACTGCCATCATGCTACAGCCACACTGAAGAGATAAGTAATCAGAGAAATGGTCAATTTCATTGTCTTACCTGTGTCTTATTGGAAGTACTGCTGTATGATTGATGTGCTTTTGTCCACATCCTCATCCTCTGCCTCCTTATCCTCACTGTCCTGAGGGTCCACTGCTGCCACAGGAGTATTTTCACCCTCTACCTCCTGCAGAGAGGGCACATGTAATCTGATAGCTAGGTTGTGCAACAAGCAGCATACAACAACTATCTGGCAGACCTTCTCAGGGTAGTAGCAGAGGGATCCACCTGTCATATGGAGGCATCTGAACCTGGCCTTCAGCAGGCCGAAGGTCTGCTCGATCATTCTCCTGGTTTGCCCCATGAGCATCATTATACCTACTCTCAGTCCCTGTCCTGGCATTCCTTACAGGGGTCAAGAGCCACGGCATGTTTGGGTAGCCAGAGTCACCTGCAAGAATTGAGGAACAAACATTAGCCATGCACTATGGTATGGGGGATGACTCCTGAAGGCATACACTGACATGCATTGGGTGGGGGACTCAAGCCTATCTATTAGCCACGCCCTGGGCCTCTGTAGTTGTGCAATCACATTTGGGATGCTGCTATTCCTCAAAACGAAGGAACAATGCACCGACCCTGGATACTTGGCAGTGACATGGAAGATGTACATTTCAGCCAGACACACCATTTGATACTGAGTGTGTGGAAACTCTTCCAATTCCTGAACACCAGTTCATTGTGCCAGGGGGGCAACAAATGCTATATGTGTTCCGTCATTGGCTCCAATAATATTGGGAATACGTCCCATTGCATAGAATCCAGCCTTTACAGTGGCCAAATCTTCCATTTGTGGGAAAGTGATGTTGATGCACATGTGTTTGAGCAGGGCAGACAAAACCCTTGCCAGCAGTATTGAGAACATTGGCTGTGACAATCCTGCTGCCAAGCCCACTATCACTTGGAAAGAGCCAGTTGCCAGGAAATGGAGCACAGATAGAACCTGCACAGGAGGTGGGATCCTAGTTGGATGACGGATAGCTGATGTCAGATCAGGCTCCAATTGGGCACACAGCGTTGTGATTGTGGCCCTGTCCAGTCTATAGGTGTATTAAGTGCCTGTCCTCCAGTGTAGCCAAGTCCACAAGGGGTCTGTACATGGGGTCTTGCTCCCTCCTCCTATTCTTCTGCAGTGGTAGGTACCTAAGGGACACAAGAGTGAGAAGAGAGTGACAAACTGAACAATGGAACCACCCCCTCAGCGTAACTGAGCTTGTATACAATTGGTCAATGTAAATGGCAAGGTATGTACAATTGACAGCAATGACACAGTTTTCTATTTCAGAATGTTGACCACCACCGTGAAATGGCGACCGCCTGTCGTGTCTGTAGGGACAGGTGGAAGTGATGTAACTCAGCCGGCATTGGGCGTCTTGGCAGAAGGCGGTCCTGCACCGCTGTGCTATTCCTCATTGGCTTACATGGGGCTCTATGGAGTACAGTGTCCAATGAGGATCACCAGCGGTGGTGATGGTGTACACCGCTATGGATGTGATCGCAATTTTCTGTCTATAACCTCACTTGATTCCTGACTTTTCACAGGATCACACCTTGACCGTGTGTGCTGCTGTGACCTGAGTCTGGAACCTACCATGGCCCGTGTGACAGGGGAAAGGGCCCCTGCCTTCACTACAGAGGAGTTGGAGCACCTGGTGGCTAGGGTCCTACCCCTGTATGGATAGCTGTATTAGCCTGCAGACCTACAGGTGAGTACACCATGAGGACGATCCATGTAACAAGGTTGCATGGAGATGTGTGTGCTGGCAGTGTGCAATTTTGGTGGGGGGTATGTCTGCCGGTCGTGTTCATGCAAGGCTCTGGGTGACATGTATGCCATTTGAGTGGACATGGTATTTGTGGGCCAGATGTGTGACAGGCTGGATTGCATGGTTAATGGTGTCCTCCTGTCTGTGTTCCCTCTGCAGATCAGTGCCCAACAGAAGAAGCAATTGTGGCGTGCCATTTCCAAGGACATGCAGTCCCTGGGGGTATATATCAGGCGGAGCACCCACTGCAGGAAAAGGTGGTAGGATCTGAGATGCTGGGCCCGGAAGACTGTGGCGGCCCTGCTGGGGATGGCCTCCCAATGAGGGAGCAGTGCCCATTGGAACATGACCCACCTGATGTCCCGCATACTGGCAGTGGCCTACCCAGAGCTGGATGGGTGCTTGAGGGCAGCACAGCAGCCACAAGGGGGTGAGTACAGTGTGAGTTGCCTGGCATGGGATCCTGGTGGTGGGTTTCAGTTAGTGGGTGCCCCTCAATGCCAGCTCAGACATAGCTGTGTGGTCCAGCTCAGGGTAAATGGGTGCATGACAAAATCTTGTTAACTAGCTAGGTGGCATTCCATGTCAGACAGGGCTAAGTAGGTCCCAGGAGGGGTGCAGATGGTGGTATTTGGCTGTCATCTTGCTGTGGTACCTAGCCAATGGAATGCCAGTGCTGTGCATAGTGCTCAATTGTGATCCCTGTGTGTGATGGTAATGTGTATCCCATCTTTGGAGTTGGTGTTGTAATTGACCCAGTGCTCCCTCTCTCTCTCTTTCTCCCCCATTTTTTTCTGTCATCCTGTCCATGTGTGCATTAGCATCATCTGGCGGAGGAGCAGGGGCACCGGCAACTGAGGGAGCTGCATCCCACTGGAGCTAGGAGGCAGAGTCCACTGACGCCGAAGGGACCAGTGGAATGGAGGGCGAGGGGAGCACCACGTCGGGGACAGATGACAACACTCACTCTGATTCCTCCTCCGATGGAAGCTCCCTGGTGGTGGCAGAAACTTCTGTAACCACCCCTACTACAGGTACAGCTGCCTCCCCCGTACCAGCACCACCCTCCGAGTAGCCCCCCACCAAGTTGCCCGTGCCTGTTCACCCAGGAGGTTGGGCATCTCTGTCACCCCAGGCACCTCAGGTCCTGCCCCCGTCAGCCCTGCTGCCCTCAGTGAGGAGGCCATTGACCTCCTGAGATCCATCTCTGTAGGGCAATCAACCGTTGTGAATGCCAGACAGGAGCTGGCATCCCAGATGCAGCAATGCCATGCCTACCTGGAGGGCATCCACGGTGGGTTGGCGGCCCTACAGAGATCGTTTCAGGCTCTGGCCTCCTCTCTGATGGCAGCTAATGTCCCTCGACCTACCGTTCCCTCTCCAACTACCACTTCCCAGTCCCAGTCTCCTCAAAACCAACCCGTCCCATGCACACATACAGACAAGCATGCACACAAAACATCACACAAGTGTGGCACAGACAAACACAAGCAGCACACTTCAGGCCACAAGCACTCACACATACAACAGACAGTTGCACACACTACGACATCCATTGCCTCCACTGTCTCCCCCTCCTCCTGCTCATCCTGCTCCGTCACAGTCACATCCGCACTCACACCTGCATGCACTGCATCAAAGATTGCGGCCTTTCACTCCCCTCCAGAGACTATTGGGGAAGGAGCCCCCTCTAGAACCAGTGGGCATGTTACCCACTTCAGAGACTGTGGCCTTTCACTCCCCTCCAGAGCCAATTGGGCAAGGAGCCCCCTCCAGAACCAGTGGGCATGTTACCAACTTCAAAGACTGTGGCCTTTCACTCCCCTCCAGAGACAATTGGGCAAGGAGCCCCCTCTAGAACCGGTGGGCATGTTACCTACTTCAGCTGAGATGCCCTCTGATACCCCTTTCCCATGAGATGCTTGCCCATTTCCAACCTGATGCCTCTGATCAGTGGAGTCCCGATTGTGTCAGGAGTCAAGTTGGGCCTTGGACTGTGCCCTGTGGCCATGTGGCCCTTTCATACTTTGGATGGGCTATGGGCCCAATCTGGAAATTGACACCTGCATTAACATGTAATTTTACATTGTGGTGGCTGTTGTCAGCAAATCACTGTGTTTGTACATTCTAATTGTTGTCCTTGCATTAATTTAATGTAGGTCCTGTGACATTCGTTTTACTCTGCAGCTGGTTCTAGGTATGGTGTGTGTGTGAATGGTGTGTGTTGTGCGTGTGTGTGTCACCCTCCTTTTCCTACCTTCCTCCCTTTTGTGCTAGGCGGCTGTACTCACCGTCGTCGTCTTCGACGGCGTTGGTGTTCCAGGACGGCCATGGCGTGGTAGAGCATCAGGAAGATTTGGAGTTCTGGTTCCATGGCGGCTGCAGAGTCCTCTGTGTCCCTGCTGGTGAGTCTTTTTTTTCTGTGAAGTGTTTCCACCAGGCTTTTGATGGCGTTGGTCCCGCCCCGGAAATCCTGGTGGTTTGCTATGTCATAATATGGTGGGCGATACCTTGACTTCCGCCTGGCTGTTGATGGCTACCGCCATGGACAGTGGTGTTAACGCCCTGGCTGTTGATGTGGTACATCGGCTGTCTATGGGAGATATCACCGCCATGGTCATAATTCTGCGGTAATTACCGCCAGCCTGTTAGCAGTAGTACTGCCACTTTGACAGTCACCGCCAATGTCATAATGACCACCTTTATGTCTTTGACATTTTCTTTAACCCGTTGGGTGCCTGGGTCGAGCTGGTCTCATCCTCAGTCACGGTTGCCGTGTGCTGAGGACGAGACCAGCTCGTCCTGCACCCGGTTCACAGAGGGAGCAGTAGCGCTGCCCCTGTGGGCATCCTACCCACACCCTCCGTCAGGGATGGAAGGGGAATCGCTTCCCCCCAATCCCTGCCTCCTCCAGTCCGTTTGATGACCTCATCAAAGTTCGCCTCCCTTCACGCTGGAAGTTCAACTTCCAGTGCGATCGGAAGAGAAGTACAAAGCATTTCTCTTCCGATCGAAGGTTGGGGCAGGCAGAGGCATGAAAAGAAAGGAAAGGTCATTCTTTTCCTTTCATGTCTCTTTGAGCATTTCTGCAGCCCGATCGTGAAGCGATCAGGCTGCAGAAAAGCCGACTAGACACCAGGGAGTTTTATTTTTTTCATATCTACATATATGGGTCGCACCCTTGGAGGGCAATTTTTTTAGGCCTTATCTGCCCCCCCACCTTTCCCCCCAGGACAAATCGGCCTATTGTAATTAGGCAGATCTGTCCCCAACGGAGGCAGAAACCTCTAGAAACCAGGGATTATTTTCATTTTCTTTTTTCAGAGGAAGAGAGCAACCCCTTAGGAAAGGGTCACTTCCCTAGGTGGCAAATTAATTTTAGGCCATTTCTGCCCACCTTGGGGGCAGATCGGCCTATTTTTATTAGGCCAATCTGTCCACAAAGAGGACAGAAACCACTAGACACCAGGGATATTTTTTTTTTCACATCATTTACACGCAAGAGGAGTGAACCCTTAGGCAAAGGTCACTCTCCTGGGGGGGAAATTTACTTTAGGCCATTTCTGCCCCCCTTGGGGGCAAATCAGCATATTTTATTTAGGCCGATCTGCCCCCAAATGGGATTTTTTTCACAATTTTTTTACAGATGGGGAGTGACCCCTAAGGCAAGGGTCACTCCCCTGGGGCAAATATATTTTAGGCCTCTTCTGCCCCCCTCGGATGCAGATCGGCCTATTTCTATTAGACAAACCACTTAGGCACCAGGGATTGGTGTGTGTGTGTTGTTTGGGGGGGCACATTACTGTTGGCCATTTCTGCCCCCCCTTGGGGCAGATCAGCTCTTTTTTGGAAGGCCCATCTGCCCCAAAGGGGGACAGAAAGCCCAGCAGAAACCAGGGAAGACTTTTTCTCAAAAAAAGAGGGTGGGGGTATGGACATACCCCCACCCCAAATAAATGGGGACAAAGTTGTTCTGTCCACTCGTGGGCAGATGGGGCAATTACCCCCGAACCATGCCCCGGCGGCAGAAAACCTACTAGATGCCAGTGAATTAAAAAAAAAAAAACAATCGTGGTGTGCCCATACCAACCAGTATGGGCATGGTTATGACCCCACCCCAACTAAAGGGGATAACAATCTTTCAGCTCTCCCCCGCACACTAAAAGATCTTATCCCAATGCAAGCGGACAGTTAATTATTTTGGGTTTTGGTTTTACATTTGGGCCATGAGGGACTTGTCTAACTCTCAAAATCGTCCCACTCAGAATGGTGAGGGTTGAACATATTGGACTTTGGGATGCTGCCATGTAGAAAAATCTACGAGACCTCGACACATCTGAAAACTAAACATCTGAGTGAATCCGAGGTGGTGTGCTTCACATGCACCCCGTACCATTTTCCTACCCACAATGCCCTGCAAACCTCCAACTATGCTGAAAATCACACATTTTTCCCACATTTTAGTGATGGAACATTCCGGAATCTGCAGGAATCCACAAAATTCCCAGCATTGTTGCATCTATACCGATAAAAATTCTGCTCCACTTGTCAGCCTAAAAACATTGTTTACTAAACTGCCCTTTTGGACCCGCTTTAATTCCCCCTAAATTTCGACATGTTATTGGCTCATTCCTTTCACAGGCACTTGGGCCCACCTACACAGGTGAGGTATGATTTCTCTTGGGAGACTGAGGAGAAAGTTGGGTGGTGGAAATTTGTGCTGGTGTGGTGATTCCACACAGAAATGAGTGAAAAATATGTGATTTTTTTAGTGAAATTTGAGGTTTGCTGGGGATTCTGGGGGATCCACGTAAGTCACACCTCCTTGGACTCCCTCGGGTGTCTATTTTTCAGAAATGGCTGAGTTTGGTAGGTTTCCCTAGATGACTGCTGAGCCCAGGACCAAAAACACTGGTGCCCCCACCCCCCAGGTCATTTTGTATTTGATCATTTTGATGTGTCCATGTAGTGTTTTGGGGCATTTCCAGTCACGGGCACTAGGCCTACCCACAGAAGTGAGGTACAATTTTTATCAGGAGACCTGGGGGAATGCTGGGTGGAAGGAAATTTGTGGCTCCTCTCAGATTCCATAACATTCCGTCATTGAAATGGAAGGAAAAGGTGTTATTTTGCCACATTTTGAGGTTTGCAAAGAATTCTAGGTAACAGAACCTGGTGAAAGCCCTACAAGTCACCCCATCCTGGATTCCCCTAGGCGTCTAGTTTTGAAAATTGCACAGGTTTGGTAGGGGTCGCTAGATGCCAGCTGAGCTAGAGGCCACAATCCACACCTAGGCACTTTTAAAAAACACGTTAGATTTCAATGTAAAAATGTCATGTGTCCATGTTGCGTTTCCTGTTGCGTGAATTAGGCCTACCCACACAAGTGAGGTAGCATTTGTATCAGGGGACTTGGGGGAACACAGAATAGCAGAACAAGTGTTATTGCCTGTTAGACTTTTCATCCTTGATGTGGTCTCCCTTAACTTTTTGCCTCTGTTTCCCAGGTTGTTGATGTGTGCTGGACTCTGTTTTTGCTGTTTTTGTTACTCTGGGCACTTTACCACTGCTAACCAGTGCTAAAGTGCAAGTGCTCCTATACAAAATGTGTATGTAATTGGTTCATCCATGATTGGCATATTTGATCTCTTAGTAAGTCCTTAGTGCAGTGCACTAGAGGTGCCCAGGGCCTGTAAATCAAATGCTACTAGTGGGCCTGCAGCACTGGTTGTGCCACCCACATAAGTAGCCCTGTAATCATGTCTCAGACCTGCCACTGCAGTGTCTGTGCATGCAGTGTTAAACTGTAAATTCAACTTGGCAAGTGTACTGTTGTGAAGGACGGCACTGGCACAGAGATGATTTCGTAGATAGTTTATTTTCAGTTCCAGTAACAGATGTGACCTCCACCTCAGCCAGCTCCCAGTAACCGTCTGAGGCGGAATGTCACGGTTCCCATGACAATCTACAAAGATTCTACTCGTGAAAACACACATTATAACATATCGTCCTCCTTTATATAAAAGCCCCCCACCCCTCTTAGTTCTCAACTTAAAGGTTACTATAACTTATCCAAAACAAAATTAGATTGAAACTTGACTTATGATAGACATAACTTAAAACATGACTACTTTACATAATCTTTTAAGTATAAAGGAGGACGCCTTTGTCTCTGCTCCTTCGAATGCAAACGACCCTCCCTGGGACTCTGTTCAAACTCCGGAATATTCTGAGGAGGCTCAACCTCTGATGTTTGAGAGATTGTCACACGCTCATCTTCTGAACTCCGAGAAGTTGACATCCCACTTTTGTCCACATTCTTCGGTGCTCCAACTATGGACCTAGCGGTCTCATCATCAAATGTTGGAGAGCCTGACTCACCCTCTTTTCTATAACTCTGACTTTCTGAGAGCACACCTTCATCCTCCATCAACATAGACCCCTCACATTCACTCCTCTGTGTACTGTACTTTGAGCCCTGCACACCAAATCTAGCTACCCTCCTAAAATTACACTTTTCACCATTTTCCAACACAACGTGCCATCTCCCAAAATCCTTAACTTTAAACAGCACTCGAAACTTGTTTAATCCTCCAATACATCGTCCAGATTTTATTTTTACCCAATCGCCAGGGACAATTTTGTTACTGTGTTTTCTTGCTCCCTGTTGGCATTCCTGCACACCTCCATTCCCTTCCAATAAAGCTTTTAACCAAAACGGTGTCAACTTGGTACTAGGCTTCCGACCACGCATTAACTCAAAAGGCAAAGATACAAGTGTGGTGTTCTCCGTAGTCCGATATGCCCACACTAAATCACTCACGACCTTCCCTACACATAGTCTATTCACCAAGGCTAGTTGAATGGCTCCCTTAACCATCCTATTAGCCCTTTCTACTGTACCGTTACCTTGAGGATTATAAAGAGAAGTGCGTGCATGTTTCACGCCGCACTCACTTAAAAATTGTTTCATACGATGTGACGTAAGTTGAGTACCGTTATCGGTGACAAGACAGTCTGGGTAACCTTCCTCACCAAAGATTTCAGATAATATCTTTATTGTAGAAGCAGTCGTCACTTCCACCATAAACTTCACGACTAGCCACTTGGTATTCAGATCAACCAAGACAAAAGCAAACCTCTGATTGTGATTCACACCTGCAATTGGACCAATAAAATCACCGCAGGCTGTGTGCCACGCTATGCCTGGATCCTGCCTGGTCCCACACATGGATTGCTTACCCACCTTCAACCTTTTCTCACTTTCAATGCACTCAGAACACCTCTCTTCCCAGTTTACTACATCATCGTCCATTCCTGGCCAACAAAACTCAGCTCTGAGACGCTTTTTTGACATAGTTTGCCCTAAATGTCCTTCGTGGGCAATATCAAATAACTTTTTCCTGACACCTAACGGGGGTATCAACCTTTCTCCCCGTACCAAAACTTTGCTGTCTAAAATAGACAATTCATCCAAAACTTTTCCAAATGGCCTAAGAGCTGTGGGTAACTTACTTTCTCTACTTCCTCCTTCCACTATCATCTTGAGTACTCCCTTCAACACTTCATCATGTGTCATCGCTTGTTCCCACTCCTCTTTACTCACAGCCCCCAAGGTCCAGTGTACTACATCACAAACACTTGCAACTGCCCCTTCACTCTCATACTTTAACACGCCTTCTTCGTCAACCGACTTCCAATCCAAAGGTAAACGTGATAGGCAGTCTGCCTGCACATTCTTCCACCCAGGTACGTATTCTAGAACATAAATGTATTCCTGTAATCTAGCTGCTAACCGAGCCAGTCTTGCCGAACCCTTGCCAGCCCCACCAGAAGACAAAATCTTCATCAAAGGTTTGTGGTCCGAACGTAATGTCACTCGCGTTCCCCATATGTAAACTCTGAAGTACTCCATACCCCAAGCTGCAGCCAAAGCTTCCCTCTCAATAACGGAATAATAGCGCTCAGAATTTGTTAAGGAACGCGAAGCAAATGCAACGGTCTTTTCATCTGTTGGATGTATCTGCGCAAACACTGCTCCTATACCGTATGCACTCGCATCCACAGTAATTACTGATCTCTTCCCTGTATCAAAAGGGGGCAGTATGCCAGCAGCACACACATCCTCCTTTATGGCCTCAAAACACCCTTGTTGCGTGTTAGACCACAAAAATCTTACACCCTTCCTCAATAACATTTTGAGTACCTCCGTCTTAGAAGCAAAATTCTTCACAAATTTTGAATAATACTCTATCATTCCTAAAAAAGACCTCAATTGATCTTTGTCTTGAGGCGGCGGAGCCAACCTAATAGCATCTAATAAGTTACTCTTAGGCTTGATACCATCACCCGAGAGGGTATGCCCAAGATATTCTATCTCCCTGACCAAGAACACACATTTCTCTTTCCTCAATGTCAACCCAGCATTAGAAATTCTGTCAAGGACCTGTTTTAAGGTGAAATTATGATTCTTAACTGTGTCTCCAAAGATTAAAATGTCATCCTGAAAGTAAATGACACGTTCTAAATCACGGAGTACCTCACTCATTACTCTCTGAAACACACTGGCCGCCGAACATAACCCAAAAGGCATTCGGGTAAATTGGAACGTGCCTTCCATGGTTATGAAACATGTAAGAGGTTTAGAATCATTGTGCAATTTGACTTGATGATAAGCATGTTTCAGATCTAATTTTGTGAAGAATTTACCACCCTTCAGTAGAGTCAAAAGTTCATTTATGTTGGGAAGTGGAAAATTATCTGCAACTACACATTGGTTCAAGCTCCTCAAGTCGACGCAAAATCTCAACTTGTTATCAGCTTTGCGAGTAATTACAACCGGAGAAATCAACTCTGAAGTCTCCACTGGCTCAATTACCCCATTTTTCAACATTTCTCGCAATATTTTGTTGACTTCCTCCCTAACCACAATAGGTACCCTTCTAACCTTATGCTGGATTGGCATCGCCCATTGTTTCAATTTAATCTTGTGCACATACCCTTTGAGTTCACCCATTTCCTCATGAAACACATTCTCCGCACCCCTGATAATGTCTTCCAACATCACTTCCTGTACTACCATAACGGGATTCTGCGCACGTGGATTTATTACAATGTGTAAGTCATATTGATGAGCCCATCTGAGAATCGGTGGACCTGATTCTGCCACATATTCTTTTCCTCAACCACCCTTTCACCAAAGATGATGTCAGTTACCATATAGCCTACAATATCAATTTCTTCACCCTGATACCCACCAGGGTTGATGTCTTTTGGCAATAACTTGACATCAGGCCAATTAGACATGAACGATTTCTTTGGTATGATGGTGTATAAAGACCCCGAGTCAACCATTAAATGAATTTTCACTCCCTTTATCAGAAATTCAGCTGTAGGTCTTTGTCTCCTATTGTCTTGATGCCCAACAATCAATACTCTGTCCGCACGCATACTCAAAGCCTCATCTGGTTCTTCTGATAACACTGCTACCTTCGTCTTTGCAATCCCTCGACACATCCTTGCAAAATGTCCTTTTTGCCCACACTTCCTACAATCCTTTTCTTTCGCAAAACAGTTTCTCACCCCGGTACTGTGACTATAGCTGCCACAGTTGTTGCATCCCTTACCAATTACTCTCACATTCTGACCACCTTTACTGCTTTTACACGCACTTGCCCCACCTTTGCTACCCATAGCTTCACTGTCTGTATGCTGACCAATAACTGACACTCCAATTTTCTCTTCCCTCTTATCCATCACTCTCATGCAGTACTCAGATTCTTCAATTACTTTAGCTATCTCAATGGCATCTTTTAACGTAGGATTTTTCGCAGCCCACAATCTCTCTTGTATCTTATGACTGTTACACTGTACTATAAGTTGGTCACGTATCATCTCTTCAGTCATTGGACCAAACTGCCATTTTAGCGACAATTCTTTTAACCTGGTGACAAAATCATCGATCGACTCCCCTGGACGTTGTGGCTGGGCATAAAATTTATGTCGCCTAATTACTATATTGCGACCCTTTGCAAATCTGATTTCTAAGCGCTTACGTGCATCAGCATAAACATTCCACATCAGGTGGATCTTCCTCAATGGGTAACAGAGGTAGGTACTTAAAAATGTGTTGTCCTTCCTTACCCAAAGCATTTAATAGAATAGCTTTTTTTCGCCCCAGGGAAAAATTACGCACATCAATTGCCTCTAAATAATTATCAAAAACATCTAACCATTCTTCCCACTCAAGTGATGGCTCACCTGGTTGGGGTAAGAACAGAGGTGGTGGTGCAATGGCTTATAAATCCATATTGTTATTGTTCAATGACAAATATCATATAAACATATATCTATAGCAAAAATATATATATATTAAAACTTAATGAAATACGCCAACACCAATTGCCCCCCCCACTAGTGCACTGTCTCTGCAAAGTACTGTTAGTGCCAAGAAAGCATAAAAAAAGAAAAAAAAAGAAAAAAAAACAACACCACAAAGATTAGAAAAGTTTCAGTAACATGCGTGCACATCACAGAGGGTCCCCATCATGGCAACAGGTACGGAATTTGTTCAGCGTGCTGCCAAAAGAGCAAAGAAAATGATCCCAAAATCAATATAAAGACTGAGTATTAGCTCAGTATATGCTGTCTTAGGTGTCGGTGTGAGTACCAGAACGGCCTTTCCTCTAGTGCTTGCCCGGAAGTAGTCCTTAGACAGATGCCGGAAAGGACACTGACTGCTAAACAAAATTGTGTTCCTGCGCACTCTGAACTGCAGGGTTACCAAGATGACGATGCGCTCCTACACACTTTCGCTGGCTGTGTGCGGCACTCAGGTGAGATATCGCTCCCACACGCTTCTGCTTGCCGTGTGGCACCAAGGTTGCGTTGCGCTCCCACGCGCTTTTGTTTGCTGTATGGCACCAAGATGACGTTGAGCTCCACGTGCTTTCGCTTGCTTTTGTGGCACGAGTGTTCCACCAATGTTTGAGTTAAAGCTGCGCGTTCCCATATCATCCGTTGATATGTAACATATGATGACTTGCACCACAGACCTGCACACTGGCCCAGTTAAAAAAACTGTAAACAAGACACTGACCGCAACAGTTAGCCTTGCGCCTACACGACCTCCTTGGCTCCCAAACACAAAGTCTGACGGAAAGCAGCTGCTGATCCAGAGACAACACAGCACACAATTCTTACACGATGTCTGTCTGCCATCTCACATCTGAAAGGACCGCAGCTGATCGGCAAAGTCTCTGGATAACATCAGATTAAGATTCCGATGCTCCTTACACAGTGCTTTTCCTTCCTTCGAGACAGAGATCACACCACTCCTTCACTGAAAAGCTGGCTCAAACTCGTCGCCAAATTTATGTTGTGAAGGACGGCACTGGCACAGAGATGATTTCATAGATAGTTTATTTTCAGTTCCAGTAACAGATGTGACTTCAACCTCAGCCAGCTCCCAGTAACCGTCTGAGGCGGAATGTCACGGTTCCCATGACACTCTACAGAGATTCTACTTGTAAAAACACACATTATAACATGTACCCACTTGCCAGGCCTAAACCTTCCCTTTTCTTACATGTGAGACACCCCTAAGATAGGCCCTAGGTAGCTCCAAGGGCAGGGTGCAGTCTATGATAAAAGTAGGACGTATTGGCCCTCGTTATGACATTCGCCATGCTGACTGCCGCCAACATACCGCGACCGCAGCGGTATCCCGCTACCCATATTATGACACACACATAGCAATCTGTCACTATACAGACACAAACACAAGTCTTCCAGCCACGCCAACAGAACTACGCCCACAGCATTATGACCCACTAATCACTGCGGCGGGCATTCAACCGCGGTAAACCATTGGCGGTACATACCGCCGCGCTCAAAATACACACACACATACAAAACAACACCACATTGGACAATTCAAAATACACACACCTGACACTCATATACCCACACATCCACAACACTATAAAACACACACACATTACCCACAACCCTTTATGATGCAAAGACATTGACAACTGAGAGAGAGACCCCACAGAACCAGAGCCATAAAACACCATCACCCACACACCATCCCCACGCACCTCACAGCACACAACCCAACACATCACCACACACACAACACCAATGGCACCACAAAGACACCCCAGGTTCTTTGAGGAGGAGCTAAGGGTCGTGCTGGAGGAAATTATCCGGGTAGGGCCACAGCTATACGGATCACAGGTACAGCAGACATCTATTGCCAGGAAGATGGAGCTATGTTGGAGAATCGTGGACAGGGTCAACACTGTGGGACAGCACCCCAGAACAAGGGATGACATCAGGAAGAGGTGGAACAATCTACGGGGGAAAGTGCGTTCCATGGTTGCATGAGTCCAGATAGCTGTACAGAACCCTGGCGGTGGATCCCCACCTTCTACCCCACAACTAACAACATGGGAAGAGCAAGTCTTGGCAATACTGCATCCTGAGGGCCTGGCAGGAGTAGTAGGAGGACTGGACTCTGGCAAGTCAATTCTCTATTACTACCACCCCCCTACCTGCAAGCCATCACATAACCCCACCCCTACCCTCACCCCATCACCCCACCACCTCACATACACCCCAAAATCACAACTCACCCATCCCAATACCCAGCACTGCATGCACCACCAATGCATGGACATCACTCACAGCCCTGCATGGACACCCATCATCACAGCATGCACACAAGAGAAAGTCACCTAGCCCACAAAATAACTACTCACACAAGGCAAAGCTGACAGGGCACTCACAAACATACAGGGCAACACATCCATGCACAAGATGTCACTCTCAGAAACATTAACACTGCATTTAAATCCCCACAGGTCCCCACACTCAACGTCACCGGAGAGGAGGTGCCAGCAACAACCAGTCCCCCCCCAGAAGATGCCCACAGTGATGACAGCAGCTCTGCTCATTTGGAGCAGGATGACCAAGCTGGCCCATCAGGGACCTCCGGACAGTCGGTTAACCAGGCACAGTCCCATACCACCAGCAATCCTCCCCCCTCAGGAAACACCACCACAGCACCCATCCAGTGGGCCCATACCCCTGTCCCCAGGACACGACAATCAGCAGTGTATCTACCACTACAGGGACCCCAAGCAACACCACAAACACAGGACGATCAGGGACCTGGGGTCAGTGGCAGTGGGCATACAGTTTAGGGGGAAGAGACACTGGACAACAGTGAAAATGGGAGGACTGCTGTGCGACAGGGAGGAGGACAGGCACCGAGAACCGACTCTCCACGAGGCACTCACCAACATCCTGGGAGCATACCGACATTCCCAGGAGACGATGGGCCAGATACTGGCCAAGTTGCAGGATACCCAGCGGCTGCAGGAGGGACAATACCTGGGGATCAAGGAGGATCTGAGGGACATCCACACCATCCTGGTCACCACTGTAGGGGTGCTGGTAGACATGGCCAACACCATGAGGGAGGCAGTGGCACACCAATGGGCCCCTGACACTAGCCACACCGATGAACAGCCCTCCAGGTCCGCTGACGCTAGTGAACATGAGGCCCCGCCACAGGAACAACAGGCCTCCAGCATCCCCCCCCTGCAGAAGGAGAACCACCCCACAAACGGTCCCTGCAATCCAGGCGAGAGCCAGAGAACATCGCCAAGACCACCACCAGGAAATAAGACTCTCCTGATTGCCACCCTTATGTCCCATTCTGTCACCCTGTCCACCTTGAACTGCCATTGCTCCACTTCCTATGCCCCCTTGGACATTGCACCTGTGATACAAATAGACTGGACTCTATCCTGGACTTTCCTCCATCATCAACCCAGCCCATTCCACTACCCCTTCTACTTCTTAGCACTTGAATAAACACCCTTTGTGGAGTATGTCAAATGATTTAAGTATGTATTCCTTTAAAAATCTGTAGACATTGCAATTAGACTGTACAGTAATGTATACATAGGTATGACCTGTATTGTGCTACAGTCAATACACCGGGAGCCAGAGTAGGGCACAGATATCTGTGAATAGACATGTCAAAGTGTACAGTAAGTGGCCATAGTAGTGGGAACAGCAGCCAGCCAGTGGAAATTTACAATACAAAACTGCAATGGCAGGTGAAGTTACAGTGTCTTACCTGTGTGTCACTGGAAGTACTGTTGAATGATAGATGATCTGTTGTCCACATCCTTATCCTCTGCCTCCTTTCCGTCACTGTCCACAGGCTCCACCGCTGCCACACACCCATCTCCAGCCTCAACCCTTCTGCAGAAAAGGCACCTGGCGACGCAAGGCAAGGTTGTGCAACATGCAACATGCCACGATGATCTGGCACACCTTCTTGGGTGAGTAGGACAGGTTGTTTAGATGGAGGCACCAAAATCTGGCCTTCAGGAGGCCAAAGGATTTCTCTATAATTCTTCTTGTTCAACCATGTGCCTCATTGTAACGTTCCTCTGCCCTTGCCCTGGGACTCCTCACTGGGGTCAGTAACCATGAGAGGTTGGGGTAACCAGAGTTACCTGCAAATATTGAGGGATACCTGTTAGCCAGACACTCATCCTTAGTGCCAACCCCACACCCATATACCAACATACACTGGGTGGGGATCATGGGCTCACACCCGGTGTCTCTGGAGTTGAGCCATCACATATGGGATGCTGCTATTCCTCAGGATAAAGGCATCATGCACAGACGCAGGATACTTTGCATTCACATGGGAGATGTACTGGTCCGCAAGGCACACTATCTGAACGTTCATCGAGTGAAAGCTCTTTCGATTTCTGAACACCTGTTCATTTCTCGGGGTGGGGAACAAAGGCAATATGTGTACCATCAATTGCCCCAACAATGTTCTATGCAATGTCCCATTGCATAGAAGTCAGCTTTCACTGTTGCCAAATCCTCCACCTGGGGGAATTCGATGTAGCTGTGCATGTGTTTCATCAGTGCAGACAACACTCTGGTCAGCATGTTTGAGAACATTGGCTATGACATTCCTGCTACCAAGGCCACTGGCACCTCGAAGGAGCCACTTGTCAAGAAATGGAGCAAAGATAGGACTTGCACAAGAGGGGGGATCCCAGTGGGCTGACGGATAGCTGAGATCAGGTCTTTGCTCCAATTGGGCACACATCTCTTGGACTGTGGCCCTATCAAGTCTGTAGTTGAGGATAATGTGCCTGTCCTCCATTGTTGCCAAGTCCACCAGGGGCCTGTACACGGGGGAATGTCTCCATCTCCTAAACATCCTCAGCTGTTGTAATCTGGGGGCAAAACGATGAGCAACTGGTCAGTTTCTGACATTTCCTCAATGTACAATGCATTGCATGTCGTGACAGAAACAGAATGCTGATGTTTAGTCCCAAAACGTGCTTATGTCTGCTGTGACACAGTTGGGTGCCATGGCCTGCCCCCTGAAATGGCAGAGGCCTGTCCTGCGTGGAGAGACAGGCGGAAATGAGGTAATGCCGCTGACGTTTTGTGCCGTTCCGGGAGGCAGTCAAGTACCACCATGCAACTCCTTATTGGTTATCATTGGGTCCTATGGGTTACAGTAGCCAATAATGATGTACGCCGGCGGTGATCTCCAACAGGAAAGGACCTACACTGCAAGTGCTGCTGTGACCTGTGTCTCCAAGCGACCATGGCTCGAGTCACTGGGGAAAGGGCCCCTGCCTTCACCGCTGCAGAGTGGAAGAGACTGGTGGATGGGTCCTACCCCAGTACCGATTGCTGTATGGGCCTCCAGACCAACGGGTGAGTACACTGTGTACATGATGCATGGGGTACGAATGCATGGAGTGCTATGTGTGAAGGCCTCGTGTAAGGGGGTGTGGTTGAGGGATCCTGGGCAGCGTGCTGCATGTATGGTGGGCAATGTTTGTGCGTAAGGAGATGGGAGGGATATAGTGGGTCATGAGTGTAACAGGCCGGGCGGTATGACTGATACCATTTTCTATTTTTATTTTTCTGCAGGTCAGCGTCCATCACAGAAAGGGTATATGGCGTGCCATTGCCAAGGACATGCGGACCCTGGGGGTCTAGGGCAGTAGGAGAACCTGAGACGCTGGGCAAGGAAGATGGTGGAGGACCAGGTAGGGACGGCCTCCCAACGAGCAAGGGGTGCCCATCGAACCCTGACCCCCCTGATGTGCTGCATACTGGTGGTGGCCTATCCAGAGTTGGGTGGGCGCTTGAGGCCATCACAGCAGCTACAAGGGGGTGAGTACAGTTCCCAATATACGACTTGCGTGTGGAGGGGTGGTCTCTGAGTGTGGGTTCTGCGTCTGTTGGTTCCCCTAGAACAGGCCAGACATTGCAGGGTAGGTTCCATGTTGGGCAGGGGCTGATGCACTCCACCCCCCTACAAGCTAGTGGGCATCCACTATTGGGCAAGGATCTGTGGGTCTCACGTATGCTGCAACTGGTGTTAGGTATTCCTGTCCATGGCCTGGTGGCTAGCATTGTGACTAGTAGTGCATCGCCTGGTGCGTAGGGCTTTCCCCTGTGTGTTGTGTACGCCAACAGTGGTGTTGTTGCTGGCATTGACCAAGTGTATTCTCTGTCTCTTCCCCCCCTTTTTGTATTGTTGCCCTGTCCTTCTGTGCATTAACATCATCTGGCAGAGGAACAGAGACACCAGCGACAGAGGGAGCTGCATCCCACAGGGTCCAGGAGGTCGAATCCACCGACGGTGAGGGCACCAGTGGGTCAGAGGGTGAGGAGGGCACCACGGCGGAGACTGGAGGGGACAGTTCTGAAAGTGATACCTCCTCTGATGGAAGCTCCCTGGTGGTGGCGGACACCTATGTGGCCACTCCAACTGCAGCTACAGCCGCCACCTGCCGTACCTGTACCGCCCTCCCAGAAGCCCCTCAGCGAGTTTCCCGTGCCCGCTCACCCAGGATGGCGGGCATCTCCTTCGCCCAGGCACCTCAGGCCCTGCCCCAGTTAGCCCTGCTGCCCTGAGTGAGGAGGCTATTGACCTCCTGCAATCCATCTCTGTTGGGCAGTCAACCATAGTGAATGCCATCCAGAGCCTGGCAGGGAATTTGCAACATACAAATGCATTCCTGGAGGGCATTCACTCTGGCATGGCAACCCAACATAGATCATTCCAGGCTCTGGCCTCCTCTCTGATGGCAGCCATTGTCCCTGTCTCTAGCCTCCCCCTTCCAACTTGCTCTACCCCGTCCTATTCCCCTGAACCCCAACCTATCCCAAGCACAAATTCAGACCAGCATGCACCCAAGACAACACACAGTAGTGGCTCAGGCAAACGCAACCACTGCACATTATCCCATAGGCACTCACACAAACACCATCCAGAAGCAGACATACCAACATCCACTGCCTCCACTGTGTCCCCCTCCTCCTCGTCATCCACCTCCCTCCCAGTAGCATCTACACTCACACCTGCATGCACTACATCCTCATCCACTACCTCCATCACACCTATCAGTACACGCCCCTCACTGGCAGTCACCACCCCACATCCATGCACACGTACTCTCCCACTGTGTCTGTGCCCCCTCCTTCCAAAGTACACAAACGCAAGCACTCAGACACCCAACAGCCATCATCTCCACAACAGCATCCATCCCATGCACCTGCACCCAAACACAGCAGACAGACACCTCCTACAACCACTCCCTCTTCCTCCACTCCCATACCTTCACCCTCTTCCCACCCCAGTGTCCCTAAGAAGCTTTTTCTCTCCACCCTTGGCCTCTTCCCTACCCCTCCCTCCCCGTCCTTCACTAGGGTGGGCAGAACCCAGGCCAGCACCTCAGCCACCCAGTCCACGGCCACTGTAGTTTCTGCAGCTACTGCAGGTGTGAGAGGCTCCAAGGAGACACTTATCAGCACTGGCAGTGTGCCTGCACCAGCTGCCAAGGGGAAGGGCAAGGAGGCACCACCAGCTGCCAAGGGCAAGGACGCACCACCACATGGCAAGGGCAAGGAGGCACCACCAGCTGCCAAGAGCAAGGGCAAAGGGCCTGCCCCTGAAGGCAGAAGGGACAGGAGGCCTGGTGCTGTGACAGGATCTGAGCCCCCACCACCACCAACCATGGCGCTTCAGGTGTCCAAGGCTGCAGGGGAAGGGCTGGAGCCTCCCCCCCAATACTGGCAGCACCACCACCTGCACTGCTACCAGCACCACTGGCAGCAGTTTCAGCCCCAATAGGCAGCCGTCCGAGGCTGCAGGGGAAGGGCTGGAGCCTCCCCCCACCACTGGCAGCACTGCCACCTGCACCGCCACATGCACTACCGCCAGCACCACTGGCAGCAGCAGGAGCCCCAGTGGGCAGCCGTCCAAGGATGAAGGGGAAGGGCTGGAGCCTCGGTCCTCCACTGGCAGCACCCTGACATGCACTGCCACATGCACCGCCACATGCACCTCCACCAGCACCACTGCCAGCAGCAGCAGCCCCAATGGGCAGCCGTCCAAGGCAGCTGGGGAAGGGCTGGAGCCTCCCCCTACCACTGGCAGCACTGACACCAGCATCAGCACTGCCACCACTGTGCAGCAGTCACCGCCGGCGCATGGACTCTAGTCCTGCCTCCATGGAGTGTTATGCATCCTGCCCACTGCAAATCTTGTGGGTATGACATACAGGTGAGAGACTGTGACCTTGCACTCCCCAAGTGCTGCATCACAGCGCACAGATCCCCCTCCAGGACCAGTGGACGAAGGCATCAATTCACCCCCTCCTTGCCAGGCTGTAGCTCACTGGGCACAAGGCCCCCTCCAGAACCAGTGGAAGAAGGCATCCACTCACCCCCTCCTTGTCAGGATGAAGCACACTGGGCAAAATGACTCCTCCAGAACCAGTGGACGAAGGCATCCACTCACCCCCTCCTTGCCAGGATGAAGCACACTGGGCACAAGGCCCCCTCCAGAACCAGTGGAGGAAGGCATCCACTCACCCCCCTCCTTGACAGGATGAAAGATACTGGGCACAATGCCCCCTCCAGAAGCAGTGGACGAAGACATCCACTCACCCACTCCTTGCCAGGATGAAACACACTGGGTACAAGGCCCCCTCCAGAACCAGTGGAAGAAGACATCTACTAGAGAGACTGTGGCCTTGCACTCCCCAGGACTAAGCAGTGGGCAAACCACCCACTTGAGAGACTGTGGCCTTTCACTCCCCAGGACCAAGCAGTGGGGAAACCACCTACTTGAGAGACTGTGGCCTTGAACTCCCCAGGACCAAGCAGTGGGCAAACCACCCACTTGAGAGACTGTGGCCTTGCACTCCCCAGGACCAAGCAGTGGGCAAACCACCCACTTGAGAGACTGTGGCCTTGCACTCCCCAGGACTAAACAGTGTACAAACCACCCACTTGAGAGACTGTGGCCTTGCATTCCCCAGGACCAAGCAGTGGGCAAACTACCCACTTGAGAGACTGTGACCTTGCTCTCCCCATAACCAAGCAGTGGGCAAACCACTCACTTGAGAGACTGTGGCATTGCACTCCCCAGGACCAAGCAGTGGGCAAACCACCCACTAGAGAGACTGTGGCCTTGCACTCTCCAGGACCAAGCAGTGGGCACACCACCCACTTGAGAGACTGTGGCACTCCCCAGGACATCACAGAGGGCATGTAGCCACCTTCAGGACCAGTGCCGCTGTACCATCTTCCGGCTGAGGTGCCCCCCATTCCCCCTCCCCCTGAGGTGCCTGTGTATTTTCGACCTGATGCCCCAGCAGTGTTCTCTCCGTGTTGATGCAGGAGTCAAGTGGGGCCTTGGCCTATGTGATATGGCCATGTGACCCACGGACATTATGGACTGGGCAGTGTCCCTCCATTTGTATATCTTTTTTATCTTATTACACACACTTAAATCACTTCCTTTTGTCCTTGCATTATTCCTGAAGGGTACAGAGTGGATGTGTATTGTTGTTGCATCTGTTTGTGTGTATGTTGTGGGGGGTGTTGCGTGTGTGTGTCACTCTTTTCCCTCCCGCCTCCCCTGTGTGCTAGGCGGCAGTACTCACTGTGGTCGTCATTGCCGGCGTTGGTATTCCTGGTGTAGGAGGAGGTAGACCAGCATGGGGAAGATCTGCAGTTCAGGCTCCACGGCGTCGTGGTTCTTCCTTGAGTCTCCAGAGGTGAGCCTTCTGTGTACTGTTTCCGCCATGCTTTTGATGTCATTGGTACCGCCCCAGAAAAGGTGGCGGGTATGCCAGTTGTAATAGTGTGGGCAGTACATTGTCTTCCGCCTGGCTGTTGGCGGTTACCGCTTTGGTGCTTGTTGCTACCACCGTGGCAGTCGGTGTGTTAAAGTGGCTGTCTCTGTTGTCAATTTCCGCCGTGGTCATAATTCCATTTTTTTTACCGCCGGCTTGTTGGCGGTATTACCGCCGCTTTATTACCAACCTGCAGGGTTGTAATAAGGGCCATAGTAATGTGTTTTATATGTCCTGACAGGGAAATACTGCTAAATTCGTTTTTCATTATTGCAAGGCCTGTCCCTCTCATAGGTTAACATGGGGGCAACCTTTAAATATGATAAAAAGTGTAGATTCCCTTTGGGAGCGGATAGACATGTGGAGTTTGGGGTCTCTCAGCTCACAATTTAAAAATACATCTTTTAGTAAAGTTTAATTTGAGATTGTGTGTTTGAAAATGCCAATTTTAGAAAGAGAGCATTTTCTTGCTTAAACCATTTCTGTGACTCTGCCTGTTTTTGGATTCCCTGTCTGGGTCAGTTTGACGGTTGGGCTGGTTGCACCTCACACTAGACAGTGACTCAAAGGGAGCTGGGGTGTAGTCTGCATTTCCTGATGAGCCATCTGTGCTAGGAGGGAGGGGAGGAGTGGACACTCACACCTGAAAGGGCAGTGCCTGCCCTCACACAATGCAGTCTCCATCCCCCTGGTGAGTGTCTGGGGCCTGGCCTGGGCAAGACAGGATTGCACATTCAAGAGAGACTTTGCTTTGAAGTAGGCCCACTTTAAAGGAGAAATTGGGTATGAGAAGGGCACCCAAAACCACAGACTTTAGAACACTTCTGTAAACCAAGAGGAACCTCTATCTGGAGAAGAGCTGAAGAGCTGAGGAAGAAGAGCTGCCCTGCCTGTGACTGTGCTTTTTGGAGCTAACCTGCAGTTGTTGCTTCTGCCAGAGTTAGAGGGCAAAGACTGGACTTTGTGTGCCTTCCATCCTGTGAAGATCTCCAAGGGCTTGATTTAGAGCTTGCCTCCTGTTGTTTGAAGTCTCAGGGACAGCAAAGACTTCTCTCTGCCAGCACCTGGAGTCTCTGGACAGACTCCTACTCTGCCAAGTGGTACCTATCCAGTTCCTGGGGCCCTGAAAGGAGAAACTGGCAGCCTTAGAGGAAGATATCCACGCACAGAATGCCGTGCGGGGAAAAAGATCGACACATCTCCGATCTGTGGCTGGAAAAACGACGCGCTGACAGCCTTGCGGCTGAATATTGATGCTCGGCTGCAACGCGACCCGAAAATCTATGCCTGGGGCTGGAGAAAGGACGCACAGCATCGCTGACGGAGGCTGGTGAGATCACAACCTGCGCTGCATGGTTTTCGGATCATTGTGCAGCTGGATTTCTGATGCAAATACCGCAGGGCATGTAAAAACGACACAAGGCCTGCCTGGACCCGAGAGTGCTGACGGATCAACGCATCGCTCTCCTGCGGAAAGAAGAAACGACACGCCCGACCCGACGAAAGGAGAAACGACGCAAGGTCTCGCTCTTGAGTGAAATCGACGCATCGCAAGCCCTTTTTGAGCACACTCACCCGTGAAGGGTTATTTTCGACACACCCAAGGTACCTTTTCACGCTAACAGTGTTAGGGTGTGTTTTAAACTACATGAAGACTCTTTTTGCTTTTTAATTGATAACTTGTCTTGTGTATTGTGGATTTTTGTCGTTTTGGTCTTGTTTTGTTTAGATCAATATTTCCTATTTTTCTAAACCAGTGCTGTGTAATTTTGTAGTGTTTTCATTAAGTTACTGTGTGTGTTGGTACAACTACTTTACACCTAGCACTCTGAAGTTAAGCCTGCATGCTTGTGTCAAGCCGCCAAGGGGATAAGCAGGGGTTAGCTGAGGGTGATTCTCTTTTACCCTGACTAGAGTGAGAGTCCTTGCTTGGACAGGGGGTAACCTGACTGCCAACCAAAGACCCCATTTCTAACATTGCCCCTTGTCTTTCTCTACATTTTTTCCTTCCAAATGTAAGACAGTGTGTAAAAAAGACATCCATTTGAGAAATGCCCTGTAATTCACATGCTAGTATAGGGACCCCGGAATTCAGAGATATGCAAATAACCATTACTTTTCAACACTTTGGTGGTCATTACAACCCTGGCGGTCGGTGTTAAAGCGGCGGTAAGACCGCCAACAGGCCGGCGGTAAAAAATTTGGAATCACGACCAAGGCGGAAACCGCCAACAAAGACAGCCACTTTAACACTCCGTCCGCCACGAAGGTACAAACAAACAGCACGGCGGTCACCGCCAACAGACAGGTGGGAGACAATGTACCGCCCACACTATTACGACAGGCCAATCCGCCACCTTTTCCGGGGCAGATTCACCGCAGATAAAAACACGGCGGAAACAGGAATCCCGAAGGAAAAACACTCACCTCTACACACTCCACGAGGAACGAGGGAGCCATGGAACCAGAGCTCCACATTTTCCCAGCCTTTATCTTCTTGGTCCTCTACCAGGAGCACGAACGCCGGCGGCGAAGACTACGGTGAGTACTGCACCTATGACACAGGGGAGGGGGGAGGGAAAAAACAGGGACACACACACGCAACACCCCCACCCTCACCCACTACAACACACACACTAATGCGTATCAATACATCACAGTTACACCCCCCAATCCCCCAGAAGATTGCAAAGACAATAGAAAATGAGTGTAACCATTGTAATATATTAAAAGCAAGTAGGCAGAAATAGATATATACACCATGTACATAATATATACCAAGCATAGTAGTCCAGGTAGTGTTCGAAGAAAGTCCGTGGAACACCGGGACCACGTGGTATGGGCAAGGCCCACACAAGATCCCGACCATGACGGAGAGAACACTGCAGGGGCATCAAACAGCAGCTAAACAGGCACCTCAGGGGGAGGGAAAGGGGGGCACCTCAGCCGCTTCAGTGCACGACGACAAATCCACGAGGGGGCCACATGCCCACTGTTCAATCCTGGGGAGTGCAAAGCCACAGTCTCTCAAGTCGCACAAGTGGGTGGGGTGCCCACTGTTCAATCCTGGGGAGTGCAAAGACAGTCTCTCAAGTCTCTACAGTGGGTGGACTTCCCACTGTTCAATCCTGGGGAGTGCAAAGCCACAGTCTCTACAGTGGGTAGTTTGTCCACTGTTCAATCCTGGGGAGTGCAAAGCCACAGTCTCTCAAGTCTCTACAGTGGGTGGGCTGCCCACTGTTTAATCCTGGGGAGTGCAAAGCCACAGTCTCTCAAGTGGATGCCTTCTCCACTGGTTCTGGAGGGGGCATGGTGCCCAGAGTGCTTCATCCTGCTAAGGACAGAGGGAGTGGATGTATCTCTCCACTGGTTCTGGAGGGGGCATGGTGCCCAGAGTGCTTCATCGTGCTAAGGACAGAGGGAGTGGATGTATCTCTCCACTGGTTCTGGAGGGGCATGGTGCCCAGAGTGCATCATTCACCCCATAACGGACTCAGTTGCGTCAGTGCCCTTGCTGCTCATGGGCAAGCGGTGCTTGAGACGGCGGTGCCCTGTTCAGTGGTACTTGAGACGGCGGTGCCCTGTTCAGCGGTGCTTGAGACGGTGGTGCCCTGTGCAGCATTGCATGAGACGGCGGTGCCCTGTGCAGCGGTGCTTGAGACGGCGGTGCCCTGTGCAGCGGTGCTTGAGACGGTGGTGCCCTGTTCAGCGGTGCTTGAGATGGCGGTGGTCTGTGCAGCGGTGCTTTAGACAGCGGTGCCCTGTTCAGCAGTGCTTGAGATAGCGGTCTCAACTGCAGGGTCTCAGCTGCTGGTGGTCCTTCATGGCCCAACGGGGCTTTTGCTGGCGGTCCTTCATGGCCCAACGGGGCTTCTGCTGGCGGTCCTTCATGGCCCAACGGGGCTTTTGCTGGCGGTCCTTCATGGCCCAACGGGGCTTTTGCTTGCGGTCCTCCATGGCCGAACAGGGCTTTTGCTTGCGGTCCTTCATGGCCCAACGGGGCTTTTGCTGGCGGTCCTTCATGGCCCAACGGGGCTTTTGCTGGCGGTCCTTCATGGCCCAATGGGGCTTTTGCTGGCAGTGGCCTCCTGGGCTGCTGAGCTGGTGCTGGCGGTGGCCTTCTGGGCAGCTGGGCTGGTGCTGGCGGTGGCCTCCTGGGCAGCAGGGCTGGTGCTGGCGGTGGCCTCCTAGGCAGCTGGGCTGGTGCTGGCGGTGGCCTACTGGGCAGCAGGGCTGGTGCTGGTGGTGGCTTCCTGGGCAGTGGGGATGATGTTGGTCTTCTCCGCCGTGCTGCTCTTCCCAGACTTGCCAGGTTTCTTGTGGCCCTTCCCCACCTTGGAAGGTGTCACAGCTGACTCCACACTCCCACGGGACCCCTGGGAGCGGCTTTGGTGGCTGAAGGCTTCCCCCTCTCCTGCCGGGCACTGGCCAACTTCTGATGCTTCACAGGTGAGGGACTGTCTGTGCTGTGGCTCCGTGCCGCACTGGCTGCCCTGGTGGCCGGTGCACTCCAGATTCCGGTGACTACAGTCACCACTGGTCCCGGAGATGTTGTGGCTGAGGTGCTAGTTCTGGACCTATGAGATGGACGGGGTGGTGGAGGTGTGGGAAAGAGGTCAAGGGTGGACAGGAAACGTTTTTTGGACACACTGGGACGGGTAGCTGGAGGGGGTTTGGGAGTGGAGGAAGAGGTGGTGGTTGTAGGAGGTGTACGTTTGGTGACTTTGGGTGAAGGTGTATGCGCTGGAGGCTGTCGTGAGGTGGATGGCTGTTGGGTGGGTGTGTGCCTGCGTTTGTGTATCTTGGGAGGGGGCGTCACAGACACACTGGGAGAGGACACAGGGGACGTGTGAATGGTAGTGGGGGTGGTGACTGCACGTGAGCGGGTGTGGTGGTTGGTGTGCTGGAGAGGGACGTAGTGGCTGTAGAGGTAGTGCATGCAGGTGTGAGTGTAGATGTCACTGGGAGGAAGGAAGACAAACAGGAGGGGGACACAGTAGAGGCAGTGGATGTTGGTGTGTCTGCATGTGTGTGATGCTTGCGTGAATGCCTGTGGGATGTGTGGTGCTTATGTTTGCCTGAACTACCCTTGGGTGTTGACGTGTGTGCATGTTGGTCTGTAGGTGTGCTTGGGATGGGCTGACGTAGAGGGGATTGGATCTGGGTGGAGGAAGTTGGAGGGGGGAGGCTAGAGATGGGGACAATGGCTGCCATCAGTGCTGAGGCCAGAGTCTGAAAAGCTCACTGAAGGGCCGCCTGACCAGAATGAATGCCCTCCAGTAATGCATTAGTTTGTTCCAACTGCCTCTCTACACCCTGGATGGCATTCAAAATGGTAGACTGCCCAACAGTGAGGGACCTGAGGAGGTCAATGGCCTCCTCACTGAGGGAAGCAGGGGTGACTGGGCAGGGCCTGAGGTGCATGGGGCGAAGGTGATGCCCACCCTCCTTGGTGAGCGGGCATGGGGAAAAGCCTGAGGGGCTGCTGGGAGGGCGGTGCTGGTAGGGGGGGTGGCGGCTGTACCTGTAGATGCAGGGGGCACAGATGTTGTCGCCACCACAAGGGGGCTCCCATCAGAGGACGAGTCCGTGTCGCTAGTCTCAGCTCCTGTCCCCACCGTGGAGCTCCCCTCACCCTCCGTCCCACTGGTGAATTCAGACTCCATAGTGTTGCCCTCCAGGGCCATGTGGGATGCAGCTCCCTCCTGCTACGGTGCCACTGCTCCTCCGCCTGATGATGCTAATGCACACAAGAACAGGAGACTACAAAAAGGGGGTGAAGACAGAAGAGAGACATGTTGAGTGCATGCATTACTGCTACCGTTTGTGGACACGTCAGACACAGAAGACCCCTGCATTACGCCGCTCCACTGTTCCTGGAAAAATGGCCTACAAGGCTATGGATGACATCTGCACACATAGATGACACAGGGGCATGACTAGGTGTACTTGGCACTCTACAGAGGTGGGCTGGGGTGCCACATGGCCTGCCTTACGGAGGGGCCTTGCCTACGGAACTCGTCCTGGCCTAGGGAAACCCACAGCCCACCTCCCCCACCCAGACAACTCCACTGCACGCAAAGTCAGCAGAATGAGAGTGTACTCACCCCCTTGTGTCTGCTGTGATGCCCTCAAGCGCCCATCCAACTCCGGGTACGCCACCGCCAGGATCCGGAACATCAGGGGGGTCATAGTGCAACAGGCACCCCTCCCACGTTGGGAGGCCATCCCCAGCTGAGCCTCCGCTGTCTTCTTGCTCCAGCGGCGAATGTCCTCCCATCTTTACGGCAGTGGGTGCTCCGTCTGTGGTAGACCCCCAGGGTCCGTACGTCCTTGGCGATGGCATGCCAAATATCTTTTTTTCTGGTGGGCGCTGACCTACATGAAATGTACAGGGGAAAAAGAGTAGTTATTACCAACTGCACCGTCAAAGTGATTGGCCCCCATCCCTACCCTTGCCATGATGCACATGCACTCACCGTCGTTTCATGCACGCCTCAATCTCCCCCCCATCTTTCATCCACCCCACTCCACACAGTCATAGCCCATACAGCATGCACACAGTGTATTTACCTGTTTGTCTGGAGGACCGTAGAGTAGCGTGTACTGCGGGAGGACCCCATCCACGAGCTTCTCCAAATCCTCCGATGTGAAGGCAGGGCCCTTTCCCTAGACACTCGAGCCATTGTCTTTTCCAGACCGAGCTCACAGCAGCACTTGCAGTGTAGGTCCTCTCCTGTCGAAGATCAGGTATCGAGTGATTGAACAGATAGAAAATGGCGGTCACGTCCGCGGCGGTGCGTACCGTCACCGCCGGCGCACATCGTCATTGGCTCCTGGGACCCATAGGGTCCAATGTTAACCAATGCAGCATTGCGCCGCGGTCTTCGACCGCCTACCGTGACGGTGTACAACGCCAGCACAGTTACCTCACATCCCATTGTCCCACTTTACAGGTCAGGCAGCTGCCATTTCAGGGGCCCACATGGCTTCATTTCCAACTGCGTCACACATCCCTAGGCCTAGACTCAACACACATACAGGCCACCTTTTGTGTATGATTGGTGTTCTGTGTAAACTGTGGGTACGTACCTCAGAGTTGATTGACTCTGTGCTCGCTGTTGTCCTTCATAGTCACCATCCGCTGGGACATGTGAGGAGATGGCGGCATCCTCCGGTGTACCGACTATTGGTGGACCTGTCGACAATGGAGGAGCGACATGTCATAATCACATACAGGCTTAACCGTGCCGCAATCCAGGAACTGGGTACCCAGTTGGAGCCAGACCTGATTCAGCAATCCGTCATCCCACAGGAATCCCCCTTCAAGTGCAGGTGCTGTCTGTGCTCCATTTCCTAGCACGTGGGTCATTTCAAACAACAGTGGCCATAGCATCAGGGATGTCCTAGTCTATGTTTTCCAACGTATTGTCCAGAGTGTTGTCTGCCCTTCTGAAAAACATGCAGAGCTACATCGTGTTCCCTCAGGTGGAGGATTTGCCTACAGTGAAAGGTGATTTCTATGCCCTGGGACATATCCCCAACATCATAGGTGCCATTGATGGGACACATGTGGCTTTGCCCTCCCCCCGCCACAGGAGTGAACAGGTGTACAGAAACCAGAAGAGTTATCATTCTATGAATGTACAGATGGTATGTTTGGCAGACCAGTACATCTCCCATGTGAATGCCAAGTTCCCTGGCTCAGTGCATGACGCCTACATCCTGCGGAATAGCAGCATCCCTTATGTGATGGGTCAACTCCAGAGGCAACGTGTGTGGCTCTTAGGTGATCACCTAGAAGCAAGACAGTGGGAATGGTTGTCTGGGTCTGGGTTACCATACAGTTTAGTGTGTGTCTAATACTTGTCCCTCGCCATTTGCAGGTGACTCTGGTTACCCCGACCTGTCATGGCTACTGACCCCAGTGAGAAATCCCAGGACAAGGGCAGAGGAACGCTACAATGAGGCCCATGGGCGAACTAGGAGGGTGATCGAGCGGACCTTCGGCCTCCTGAACGCCAGGTTCCGGTGCCTCCATATGACAGGTGGATCCCTATTCTACTCACCAAAGAAGATGTACCAGATCATCGTGGCCTGCTGTATGCTTCATAACTTGGCATTGTGACGACAGGTGCCTTTTCTGCAGGAGGATGGTCCAGATGGCGGTGTTGTTGCAGCTGTGGAGCCTGTGGATAGTGAAGACGAGGAAGCAGAGGAAGAAGACATGAACAACAGGGACTCAGTGATCCAGCAATATTTCCAGTGAGACACAGGTAAGAGTACAGACCTGCCTACTACATGTACTTAAACACTACTACCTCTCTACTGTCTGTCGTTTTCACCCAGTGTATGGTCACTGAGTTGTCACTTTCCCTTACGATTTCACAGATTTGGGTCCCACTGTGTCACATCTGCTTTGATTCCTCATGGACTTGAGCTGTGTGACATAGGTATGTTGACATTACAATTGAAAGAGCATTTTGTCACTGTAATTGCTAATACACTATTTTGAAATAACAGACAGACTGCAGATTGTTTTGTGTTTTAAGTGTATTTATTTAAGTGCTCACTATTGGAGGGGGTAGTGAAATTGTGAGGGGTGATGGCGGAGGAATGTCCATGGCAGAGTCCAGTCTATTAGTCTCACAGGTGCATTGCACAAATGGGCATAGGAAGTGGAGGTTGGGCAGTTTAAGTATGGACGTGGTGACAAAGTGGGACAGTAGGATGACAATCAGGGTGGTCTCATTTCTTGGCGGGGGTCTTGGCATCGTGCTCTGTCTTTGTCTTGGATCTCAGGGACCGTTTGTGGGGTGGTTCTCCCTCTGCAGGGGGTGGGGTGCTGGTGTGGTGGTCCTGTGGTGGGGCGTCCTGTCCATTAGCGCTGGCGGAGGTGGTGGGCAGTTCATCATCCATGCTTGCTAGTGTCAGGGGCCCCTTGTAGTGCCACAGTGTCCCTCCTGGTGTTCACGAGTTCCTTCAGCACCCCTACGATGGTGCCCAGGGTAAAGCTGATGGCTCTGAGTTCCTCCCTGAAGCCCATATACTGTTCCTCCTGCAGGCGCTGGGTCTCCTGAAACTTGGCCAGTACTGTTGCCATCGTCTCCTGGGAGTGGTGGTAGGCTCCCATGATGGAGGAGAGGGCCTCGTGAAGAGTGGGTTCCCTTGGCCTGTCCGCCCCCTGTTGCACAGCAGCCCTCCCAGTTCCCCTGTGTTCCTGGGCCTCCGTCCCCTGGACCGTGTGCCCACTACCACTGCCCCCAGGTCCCTGTTGTTGTTGTTGGGATAGTGGGTTAGCCTGGGTTCCCTGTAGTGGTGGACACACAGCTGATTGACGTGTCCTGGGGACGGAGGTATGGGCCCGCTGGGTGGGTGCTGTGCTGGTGTTTTCAGAGGGGGAAAGGTCTGAGATGGCCTGTGCCAGTGTGAGGGGAACCGACTGTCCAGAGGTTACCGACGGGCTGGGCTGGTCATCTAGATCCAGTTGGACAGAGGTGCTCTCATCACTGTGGGCATCTTCTCTTGGTGGTGTGGACATGTGTTGTCCCTCCTGTCCGGTGACGTTGGGTAGGGGTCCTGCAGGGGTATAAAAGGATGGTTATTACATCTGTATGTGTCATGGTGTGCAATGGGTGGGTGAGCGTGTACCCCAGTGCTTGCATTCCTGTGTGGGAGCTTGTGTGATGGTGGTTTAGGGGGTTGTATGGGTATGTGCAGTGTGCATGCTTTAGTGATGGGTGTCCATGCTCTGTTGTTGCATGCAGGGCTTGGTGTTGGGATGGGTGGTTTGTGATGTTGGGTCATATGTGAGGAGTTGGGGGGCTGGGGGTGAGGGTGGGGGTATGTGATAGCATGCAGGTAGGGTGGGGGATGTAATAGTTAAGATTTGACTTACCAGAGTCCATTCCTCCGCCTACTCCTGCGAGGCCCTCAGGATGCAGAATCGCCAAGACCTGCTCCTCCCATGTTGTTAGTTGTGGGTGAGGAGGTGGGGGTCCGCCGCCAGTCCGCTGAACCGCCTGGTGGTGTCTTGAGACCACGGAATGCACCTTCCCCCGTAGGTCGTTCCACCTCTTCCTGATGTCCTCCCGATTTCTTGGGTGCTGTCCCACTGCGTTGAACCTGTCCACTATTCTGCGCCATAGCTCCATCTTCCTTGCAATGGGGGTGTGCTGCACCTGTGATCCGAATAGCTGTGGCTCTACCTGGACGATTTCCTCTACCATGACCCTGAGCTCCTCCTCCAAGAACCTGGGGTGTCTTTGCCATGCCATGGGGTGGTGTAGGTGATGTGTGGGGTGGATTGTGTGGTGATAAGTGTGCTGATATGTAGTGGTGTGTTGTGTGAGGTGCGTGGAAGTTCTGTGGGTGATGGTATTTTGTGCCTGTGGATGCTGTTGTTCTTGCTGGTGGTGTCTCTCTCTGGCCTTCTTTCAAGATTTTTTGTCATAGGGGTTTGTGGGTGATGTGGGTGTGTGTTTTATATTGTAATGGGTGGGTGGGAGTGGTGTGTGTATGTGTATCAGGTGTGTGTATTTGGAATTGTCCAATGTGGTTGTGTTTTGTAAAGGTGTGTGCATTTTGAGCGCGGCGGTGTGTACCGCCAATGGAATACCGCGGTTGAAAGACTGCTGCGTGGATTCGTGTGTCGTGATACTGTGGGCGTATTTCTGTTGGCATGACGTGTCGGTTTTGTTTTCGCCAGTTTATCACTGACCTTTGGTGTGGCGGACTTGTGTGGGTGTCTGTATTTTGGCAGATTCCGAAATGTGGGTCATAATAGCTGTGGCGGTTTTCCACAGCCGCGGCGGTGTGTTGGCAGTCTTCTGCACGGCAGTAAGGGGCTTTTACCGCCATTGTTGTAATGAAGGCCTCTATCTTGTGCCCATCATGGAAATGCAAAGGATTCCTTGATACCTATTTTCACTCTTTATAATTCACCAAATGAATTGCTGCATACCAGGTATACAATGAAAACCAATTGCACAGGGCAACTCCTTTATTGGCTCTGTGTACCTAGGGTTCTTGATGAACCTACAAGCCCTGTATATCCCCACAACCAGATGAGTCCAGCAGGCGTAACAGTATATTGTTTTTGAAAATCTGACATTGCAGGAAGAAGTTACAGAGTAAAAGGTGGAGAAAAGTTGCTGTTTTTTTACCTCAATTTCAATTTTATTTTTTATTTCAGCTGTTATTTTCTGTAGGAAAACCTTTTAGGATCTACACTAATGACCCACTGATGAATTCAGAACTTTGTTTACTTTTTAGAAATGTTTAGCTGTCCAGGATCCAGCATTGGTTTCACACCCATTTCTGTCACTAACTGGAAGGAAGCTAAAACCACAAAAAATAGTAAAAATGAGGTATGTCCCAGTAAAATGCCAAAATTGTGGTGAAAAATGTGGTTTTCTGATTCAAGTCTGCCTGTTCCTGAAAGCTAGGAGGATGGCGATTTTAGCACTGTAAATCCTTTGTTGATGCCGTTTTCAGGGAAAAACCACAAGCTTTCTTCTGCAGCCCTTTTTTTTCCCTTTTTGTAAAATTGTGGCTTATTTCTTTGTCTCCTCCAAGGGAACTGCTAAACTCTGGGTACCTCTAGGCTCCCTAGGATGTTGGAAAAAAAGGGGCGCAAATTCGGCGTGGGTAGCGTATGTGTGGACAAAATGTTATGAGGGCCTAAGCGCTAACTGCCCTAAACAGCCAAAAAAAAGGCCTGCCACCTGAGGGGGAAAAGGCCTGGCAGCGAAGGGGTTAAAGCAGCACAAAAGAGTCATCGACCCAAAGCATGAAATGCGCTATCTTGTTTGTTTTAACTACAATATAGCAGAAATTTCTGCTTTGTCACTAGGTCGGCATGGAGTCCGACCTGGACAAATAAGTCACATGTTACTATGGCCAACTGAAAGCAATGTGTTCATGAGCATAGAAGCGCTTGAGCACGCACGGCATGCTGTACGAGTTCACAATATAAAGTAACAGTCTGAAACTGAAAAACAAAGGTCACAGAATGTCTTCGTCAGAGTACAAGAAATGTGTGTTCACAGGTTAAGGTAGCTGTCAATCTCTCTTTCACCTCCATTCATCCATCCATTAAATTTAATACGTAACAAACTCGAGATATCGGCACTCACCCTTTTTCTGCTGTAAGGCGCCTTGGCTTGTATTCAGCTCGGGGATTCTGCAGCTAGTCTCCTTGTCGTGATAGAAGTCTTTCTAGTAACACAAGCCAATCCCACAACTGAAAATGCCACACAACCCTCCCCTGAACTGTGCTGCTTGCATAAATTAGACCCTCCGGTTGTCATCTCTCGTCGTTATGCGCCAGCTGTTTAGGTTACAATCCTAAATCACGTTCATCAGTCTTTCTGTCAGAAAAGGCATGTTCTGTACAACACTTTAACTTCTGCTGGCAGGGAATTCTATGTTAGCACCGGAGGCTCTGATTATGCTTCTCCTTCTTCATTGTATTTTTTACAGCAACCAATCAAAAGTGAAAACAGAAAAAAATACAAATCCCAACAGTCCCATCAACACGTGATGACCATAGAGGAGAACCCCTATATAACGTTGCCACACATAACTCAACTTCTCTTTCTTTGCTGATTCGCAGCCATTTAGGTGCACTTTGTCTATCTTTCATTGTTTATCATGCAGTGCTTTTAGCGCGGCGAGCACTTGTTGTTTTGTTCTAATTTTGGCTTCAGGAGCAGTATATCCCTCCCGGGGGCGGCCACTCGGATCGCACCCCTGCATACTTGTGGAGTGGGAGCAGGGGAGTGAGGATGCCGCTTTCTATTTCCACAGGCCTTGCTATTTTTAGTGCGCTCGCGCGTCTGCCGAGCGTTTCGTTTACGCGAAGAGACACGTGTGATAGTCTCTCTTTGCCTTCTGTGTTTGGCTCCCCAATTTACACCCCAACTATATATTTTGGGGTTGCAAAAGATTTCTTTTCAGGCTGGGCCTGATTTTTTCTTGTTTTGGGCAAAGCGCCCTCCACATACTATTTACATATATATATATATATATATATATATATATATATATATATATATATATATATATATATATGACTCTATATATATTCTTATGTAGGATATATATATATATATATATATATATATATATATATATATATATATATATATATATATATATATATTCCCCCTTTGTTAAGTATTGTTTTTTTTCTGCCTTCCTTTTTTGTTATTTCTCTGAATTACAGCTACTTTGGAACCCTATCGGCTGTATTGCAGCATGGCTAGTTATAAAGACCAAGCGGGAGATTAATATTACATGGATGATTCAGCTGGATCTTTCGAGCAAGACCTGGTCTATGCTTTGGACGCTGGAGTGCGTCATACAGTTAATCAAGCCTTGGCACAGGCTATCAGACCGATTAAGCATCACCTTCTTGGTTTTGCAGAGCAGCAGGGATGGGTAGCCCCTTCGGGCATTCAGACAGTCATAGAACCCTCCCTGTCAGGCGGTTTCCAAACCCTCAAGCAGAGTACTAATCCGCACACTGCGGACTTTGAAAGCCTCATCATGGCTATGGATAAGGAGCACGCCTATAACGCTTCTTCTTCTCAGAAAGCTAAGTCCAGGGAGGATCTGGCTTCTTCCTCTTCAGACCATTCATCTGATCAAGGGGATGATCCACCCCGTAAGCGCAAAAAGAAATTTCACCACCAGGAGGAGCCTCTTCCTACCCCTAAAGTCCTTACATTTGAACCGGAGGACATTGTGCAACCCCGGTCTTCCTTATGGATGCCCCCTTTGGAGGTGGCAGATTATGTGGAATCCCACATTAGACACGGATTTGAAAAGGAAGTTTGCTCCAGATTGCAGTCTGTGTGCCCCAGACCGGAATTCTCCTCTAAAGTGAGACGCCAGAATTGGAACCTACCTTAGTCACCTTTTTGAAAAAGTCCTCTAAGGACCTGAAAAAGTGCATAGATCGCGCCTGGCGAGGCTGTCAAGATAAACTTTTAGATGAAACTGTCCCTTTGACAAAGATTTTGGAACTGGCTTTTCAGGCCAAGGAGTCGGTAGAGGCCATTAACCCAGACGTTTTGGTGGGTTGGGCTCAAAGAGCCCTGTGCTTCCTGGGGAATGCGAATTGAGCTATCTCCTCGGAACGTCACTGTTCCATATTGATTAAGCTGGACCCCTATTTGGCAGACCTTGCTTCCTCGGTGTCAGGTCCTCTGGCTCAGGGCTTGCTTTTAGGATCTCCATTCCTTAAAGAACTATCAAAATTTATAGCAACATACGCAAGTCTGGACAAGGCCCAATGCTCAATTAAACAGGTCCTTCGTCCACTTTTTCGAGAGGCCGGACGCTACAGAGGGCGTGTCTTCGGCCGTTTCAACCAACAGGGCCCTCAGCGTGGGTCCTATCACCAAGGACGAGATGGCATTCTTCTCCCGCCCGAGAGCAGGTCACTCCAGATCCCGCAGAGGGAGATCCAAGGGAATCCAATCCTACTCCCGGGTTACAGGATCTACAGGTGAGCATGATTGTAAGTTCAGAGGTGACTCTGGGGGGCAGGACAAGGGGTTTTCTGCAAGAGTGGAGACAGATTACTTGCGATTCTTGGGTCCTGGAGACCACTCAAGGTTTCAAGCTCTACTTTTTCGAGTCCCCATTACAGCCTTTCCCTCCCCGTCCAACATATTTTTTCCTTCAAGAGTGCAGTTTCATTTCCGCAGACATTTCTGCGCTTTTGGCAAAAGGCACTATTGTCAAGGTTTCAAAGCACCCTATCGGTTTTCTAAGTCCCATGTTTCTTGTAGACAAGAAAGGGGGTGGTTCGAGCCTTGCTTTGAACCTAAAAGAGTTCAACGGATTCTTGATTTATCGTCACTTCAAGATGGAGGGTATCCACTTGTTGAGGGACATCCTTTAGGAAAGAGACTGGATGGTTTGCTTAGATCTAAAGGGTGCTTATCTAACCATTCCCATTTTTCCTCCCCACTGAAGGTTTCTTCAGTTTCTGTGGGAAGGCCTCTGTTACGAGTACAAGGTTCTTCCTTTTGGCCTCTCTTCAGCCCCTTGGTGCTTCACGAAGGTGATGCGGCCTGTGGTAGAGTCCCTTTGCTCTCGAAGGGTACGTTTAATAATCCATCTAGATGACATTCTTATCATGGCTCAAGACCCAAGTCTTCTCCTTTCCCACCTCGATTGGGCCATTTCCCTTCTTCAGAGTTTGGGATTGATAATCAATGTCCAAAAGTCAGTTCTGATTCTGGCTCAGCAGATGGATTTTCCGGGGTTTCGGATCAACTCCATCCGATCTCAGTTAATTCTTCCCCCTCAGAAGATTCATTTAATTAAGAGGGAATTGAGGTTACTGTTGTCCAGACAGACTGTATCATTGAGGGCGATTGCCCGCATGGTGGGTCTGCCCTATTCCTCTATCCAGGCAATATTTCCAGGTCCTCTCCATTACAGAGCGCTGCAGAGGTTCAAAATTTCTCATCTGCAGAAGGGCCTCAGGTATGCGGATCAGGTTCCTCTTTCGGAGGAAGCTCGATCAGAGATGAGTCGGTGGTTAGACCACATGGAGGCTTGGAATGGCAGAGCTATTTTCATCTCCTCCCCGGAGAATGTGATAGAATCCGATGCCAGTCTTTGGGGATGGGAGCCCTTTGCCGGTCAGTCTCCACAGGGGGTCATTTGTGCAAGCCGGAGCTGAAACTACATATCAATTGTCTGGTGCTTCTAGCGGGCTCCTTTTCAATTAAGAGTCTTTCCCCTTTCAAGGAGTATTGTTGTATACTTCTTCCCATGGTCAATATCCCAGCTGAGAGATGTCAACAAATTGGGGGGAACCAGATGTCGCATTCTAGTGGAGATTGCCAAGGATTTTTGGCATTTCTGCCTGCAACACTGGATCTCAGTGGTTGAGGAGTATCTGCCAGGGAGCAGCAATTCGGTTGTGGATTGGCATTCTCGACACCTACAAGATTTCAGCGACTGAAGACTTCACCCCAAGGTCTTTCGGGCACTCTATGCTCGGTGGGGTGCATTTTCAATAGATCTTTTTGCTTCCTGTCTCAACCGACAAATTAAGTGTTTTGTCAGTTGGAGGCCGGATCCGGTGTCACTAGCGGTGGACGCATTCCAACAGGATTGGTTACTGGATCAGGGGTATGCTTTTCCTCCCTTCTTGATGATTCCCAGGGTATTGGCGCAGATCCGGTGTCAGCATGCAGATCTTGTTCTGGTGACTCCACTTTGGAGGCCCCAAGCCTGGTTTTCGGTGGCCCTGGAGTTGAGTTGCGAACATACTCTACTACTCCCGTTCAGGAGGAACCTCCTTCTGGATCCACTGAGCCTTCTTCATCCGCTTGTTCTTTCGGGACAGCAGGCCCTAGTGGCGTGGCATCTTTCATGGAAAGATGAGGGGCCCCAGGCCTTTCGCAGGAGTTCTCTGCTTTCATTGCGGGATCCTGGTCTTCCAGTACTCACAAAAGATATGCTTCCGCTTGGAACCGATGGAGTGCTTGGTGCAGTGCACGGAACGCAGATCCTTCTTTAGCGGATTGTTGTTTTGTCTTAAATTTTTTGTCCTCTCTAGCTTCGTCAGGTTTGGCGTATAGAACGATTAATAACTATCGGTCTGCCATCTCGGCTGGTCATATACCAATTGAGGGTAAGCCAGTAGGTGAATTACCCATTGTTTGCAAACTTTTGAGGGGTATCTGTTTAGCCAATCCCCCTCGCCCACGTTACTCTACTCTGTGGGATGTAGATGTTGTTTTGCATGTTTTGGAGTCTTGGCCAGCTAATAGGTTCCTTTCCAGGAAGCAGCTTTCTGCCAAGCTCACCATGTTATCATGTTTAATTTCCTGTAAAAGGGTGTCTGATGTTTGTAGGAGGCTGGACTGGCTTGTAGTGAGTACCAAGGGGTACTTGCACCTTGCACCAGGCCCAGTTATCCCTTATTAGTGTATAGGGTGTCTAGCAGCTTAGGCTGATAGATAATGGTAGCTTAGCAGAGCAGCTCAGGCTGAACTAGGAGACGTGTGAAGCTACTACAGTACCACTTAGTGTCATATGCACAATATCATAAGAAAACACAATACACAGTTATACTAAAAATAAAGGTACTTTATTTTTATGACAATATGCCAAAGTATCTTAGAGTGTACCCTCAGTGAGAGGATAGGAAATATACACAAGATATATATACACAATAGCAAAAATATGCAGTATAGTCTTAGAAAACAGTGCAAACAATGTATAATTACAATAGGATGCAATGGGGAAACATAGGGATAGGGGCAACACAAACCATATACTCCAAAAGTGGAATGTGAACCACGAATGGACCCCAAACCTATGTGACCTTGTAGAGGGTCGCTGGGACTATTAGAAAATAGTGAGAGTTAGAAAAATAACCCTCCCCAAGACCCTGAAAAGTGAGTGCAAAGTGCACCAAAGTTCCCCTAAGGACAAAATAGTCGTGTTAGAGGGAGAATGCAAGGAAAACACAAATCAGCAATGCAACAACGATGGATTCCTGTCTGAAGGTACCTGTGGAACAAGGGGACCAAGTCCAAAAGTCACAAGCAGCTCGGAGATGGGCAGATGCCCAAGAAATGCCAGCGGTTGGTGCAAAGAAGCTCTTACTAGGCTGAAGAACTGTGAATACTGCAGGAACGACAAGGGCTAGAGACTTCCCCTTTGGAGGATGGATCCCCCACGCCTTGGAGAGTCGTGCAGAAGTGTTTTCCCGCCGGATGGACGCCAACAAGCCTTGCTACACGCAAATCGTGCGTTTGGCGTTTTTTTGGACGCTGCTGGGGCCCAGGAGGGACCAGGAGGTCGCAAATTGGACCTGCAGAGAGAGGGGACGTCGAGCAAGACAAGGAGCCCTCACTGAAGCAGGTAGCACCCGGAGAAGTGCCAGAAACAGGCACTACGAGGATGCGTGAAACGGTGCTCGCCGAAGTTGCACAAAGGAGTCCCACGTCGCCGGAGACCAACTTAGAAAGTCGTGCAATGCAGGTTAGAGTGCCGTGGACCCAGGCTTGGCTGTGCACGAAGGATTTCCGCCGGAAGTGCACAGGGGCCGGAGAAGCTTGCAAAGTCGTGGTTCCCAGCAATGCAGCCCAGCGAGGTGAGGCAAGGACTTACCTCCACCAAACTTGGGCTGAAGAGTCACTGGACTGTGGGGGTCACTTGGACGGTGTCGCTGGATTCGAGGGACCTCGCTCGTCGTGCTGAGAGGAGACCCAAGGGACCGGAGATGCAGCTTTTTGGTGCCTGCGGTTGCAGGGGGACGATTCCGTCGACCCACGGGAGATTTCTTCGGAGCTTCTGGTGCAGAGAGGAGGCAGGCTACCCCCACAGCATGCACAAGCAGGAAAACAGTCGAGAAGGCGGCAGGATCAGCGTTACAGAGTTGCAGTAGTCGTCTTTGCTACTATGTTGCAGGTTTGCAGGCTTCCAGCGCGGTCAGCGGTCGATTCCTTATCAGAAGGTGAAGAGGGAGATGCAGAGGAACTCGGCTGAGCTCATGCATTCGTTATCTAAAGTTTCCCCAGAGACAGAGACCCTAAATAGCCAGAAAAGAGGGTTTGGCTACCTAGGAGAGAGGAAAGGCTACTAACACCTGAAGGAGCCTATCAGCAGGAGTCTCTGACGTCACCTGGTGGCACTGGCCACTCAGAGCAGTCCAGTGTGCCAGCAGCACCTCTGTTTCCAAGATGGCAGAGGTCTGGAGCACACTGGAGGAGCTCTGGACACCTCCCAGGGGAGGTGCAGGTCAGGGGAGTGGTCACTCCCCTTTCCTTTGTCCAGTTTCGTGCCAGAGCAGGGGCTAAGGGGTCCCTGAACCGGTGTAGACTGGCTTATGCAGAATTGGGCACATCTGTGCCCAACAAAGCATTTCCAGAGGCTGGGGGAGGCTACTCCTCCCCTGCCTTCACACCATTTTCCAAAGGGAGCGGGTGTCACACCCTCTCTCAGAGGAAGTTCTTTGTTCTGCCATCCTGGGCCAGGCCTGGCTGGACCCCAGGAGGGCAGCTGCCTGTCTGAGGGGTTGGCAGCAGCAGCAGCTGCAGTGAAACCCCAGGAAGGGCAGTCTGGCAGTACCAGGGTCTGTGCTACAGACCACTGGGATCATGGAATTGTACCAACAATGCCAGGATGGCATAGAGGGGGCAATTCCATGATCATAGACATGTTACATGGCCATATTCGGAGTTACCATGGTGAAGCTACATATAGGTAGTGACCTATATGTAGTGCACACGTGTAATGGTGTCCCGCACTCACAAAGTTCAGTGAATTGGCTCTGAACAATGTGGGGGCACCTTGGCTAGTGCCAGGGTGCCCTCACACTAAGTAACTTTGCACCTAACCTTTACCAAGTAAAGGTTAGACATATAGGTGACTTATAAGTTACTTAAGTGCAGTGTAAAATGGCTGTGAAATAACGTGGACGTTATTTCACTCAGGCTGCAGTGGCAGGCCTGTGTAAGAATTGTCAGAGCTCCCTATGGGTGGCAAAAGAATTGCTGCAGCCCATAGGGATCTCCTGGAACCCCAATACCCTGGGTACCTCAGTACCATATACTAGGGAATTATAAGGGTGTTCCAGTAAGCCAATGTAAATTGGTAAAATTGGTCACTAGCCTGTTAGTGACAATTTGAAAGTAACGAGAGAGCATAACCACTGAGGTTCTGGTTAGCAGAGCCTCAGTGAGACAGTTAGGCACCACACAGGGAACATATACATGCACACCTATGAGCACTGGGGCCCTGTGTGACAGGGTCCCAGTGACACATACATATAGGCCACAAACCTATGAGCACTGGGGTCCTGACCAGCAGGATCCCAGTGACACATAACAAACATACTGAAAACATAGTGTTTTCACTATGAGCACTGAGGCCTGGCTATCAGGATCCTAGTGAGACAGTGAAAACAGTGACAAACACCCTGACATACACTCACAAACAGGCCAAAAGTGGGGGTAACAAGGCTAGAAAGAGGCTACCTTCTCACACAACCCCCCCCCAAACGAAGGACAATAAGGCTAACCTTGGCCAGTTGAGACTTTATTGTCTAAGTGGTGATAAGTAGAGAGTAGCTCTGCAATAGACTGGTTACTCCCTTTATCATCCACTATATGGTTACTTCCCTGTGGGGATGTAAACCACCCTGTTTGAAGTTTTTTAGCTAAGCAACAATGTTAAGATGTATTTTCAGAGTTTCTATCAGTAAGTTTTAGTTTAGAGCAGTGGGAATTGTCCACTGAACCTATTTGTAGTGATGGAAATGCCAGACAGGGATGCTGTCTCAGAAAAGCCATAGCTGGGCAAAAACTTTGTCCATCTGGCTGGAAGAGAGAACAGGGATGCTGTTTCTCTTGAGTTGGAGCAGGGCAGGGATGCTGTCCTATGAGCTCCACACTAGGGCAGGGATGCTGTTCTAAGTGTTGTGAGGTAGTGCAGGGTTTCTGCACTAAAGTTTCTCTGGGAGGGCTGGAGGGATACTCCATGTTAACTAAAATGGTGCTGTTTTTCTCACCAATGTTAGTTATCCCACAGAGAGGTACTTCCACCTCAGGGAGTCCAGCTTTGCCAGCTGATGATTCCCTTGGAACAGGTGCCACCCCAGGAGAGGTTTCTCCCACCACAGGAATGGTATCCTGAATGGTAGGGTGGTTAGGGGATACTGTGATACCCTTTTTACCTGTTGATGGAGAGGGATCCTGAGTTTTCAGGCCTTCTCTCCTTTGCTTTTTCATTTCACTTGAAATGAGAGGGAACAATTCCTCAGGGATGCCCAGCATGGCTGCATGGGCATAAAACTCTACATCAGCCCAACCTGAGGCCTCTAGGTCATTACCTAAGAGACAGTCTACAGGTAAGCTAGGTGATACCACCACCTGCTTAGGGCCAGTAACTCCACCCCAACTAAACTGAATTATAGCTAAGGGAAGAAACTTAGTGGAGTTATGGACATCAATAATCTTATACTGTTGTCCAATGATGTGTTGTTCAGGAGGCACTAGGTTTTCAGTCACCAAAGTGAAACTGGCACCTGTGTCCCTGTAGGCCAAGGCCTCAACACCATTTATTGAAACTGTCTGCCTGTACTTATCCATTGTAAGGGGACAAGCAGCCAGTGTGGCAAGGCCAATGCCACTAGGTGTGACAGGAACTGTCTTGGGACTGATTACATCAGTTTTCACTATGGACCCATAAGTGAACCCAACTACACCCTTTGCTTGACTGTTGCCAGCAGTCCCACCACTAGTACCACTACTGCTAGGGGCACTAGAGCTTGATGTATTAGTGGTGGTAGGCTCAGGGGGTTTACCTGGACAGGACTTATCCCCTGGCCTATGGCCTCTGTTTTTACACACAAAGCACCAAGGCTTTTTAATGTGTGCAGGTTGGGAAGAAGAGGAAGAATTTGTTTTATCCCCACCCTCTGAAGAGTGTTTAAGATTTGAAGTGGGATCTTTGGTTTTACCCTTATCCCCATGCTTATCTTGAGATTTTTCACCATCTTTCTTCTTATTGCCATCTTTGTCACCCCCTGTATGAACTTTTCTGTTCACCCTTGTTCTGACCCATTTGTCTGCCTTCTTTCCCAATTCTTGGGGAGAGGTCAGATCAGAGTCTACCAGGTACTGGTGCAACAAATCAGACACACAATTATTAAGTATATGCTCTCTCAGGATTGTGTTATACAGGCTTTCATAATCAGTAACTTTACTGCCATGTAACCACCCCTCCAAGGCCTTCACTGAATGGTCAATGAAATCAACCCAGTCTTGTGAAGACTCCTTTTTGGTCTCTCTGAACTTTATCCTGTACTGTTCAGTGGTTAAGCCATAACCATCCAGGAGTGCATTCTTAAGAACTGTAAAATTATTGGCATCACTTTCTTTCACAGTAAGGAGTCTATCCCTACCCTTTCCACTAAATGATAGCCATAGGATAGCAGCCCACTGCCTTTGAGGGACATCCTGTACAACACAGGCCCTCTCAAGTGCAGCAAACCACTTGTTAATGTCATCCCCCTCCTTATAAGGGGGAACTATCTTGTGCAGATTCCTGGAATCATGCTCTTTTGCAGGATGACTATGGGGAATACTGCTGCTGCCACCATGGGTATCTAAACCCAACTTCTGTCTTTCCCTCTCTATTTCTAAAGACTGTCTATCCAAATCCAGCTGTTGCTTCTTGAGCTTCAGTCTGGTTTGTTCCACTCTCAATCTATTGAGCTCCCTTTCTAACAATCTGTCATCAGGGTGGGTGGGAGGGACATTTCTAGATACAGAGGTATGATGGGAATGAACAGAAGGAGACCTGTCCCTTACAGAGGGCACCCTAACAGCTTGGCTACCAGTATAATGTGAGAGCACATCATCAGTATGATGTGATTCAACCTCTGTACCAACTATGCTAGACTGTCTAGTAATGGGCAGGCTGAGAAGTTTCTTTCCTGAACCTTTTCCTGGGGGAGTCCCTGGATCAGATTGAGAACCATTAGCTACTTTTTCTACAGATTGGGCACTTATGGCCTTATCCTGTACTCTAAGCATATTAATTAACAGTTCTAAAGAAGGATTCTTCCCTACACTCAAACCTCTCTCTATGCAGAGACTCCTTGCTCCTTTCCAGCTAAGGTGATCATATGCAAGTTTGGACAGTTCAACTTTTTGGCCTGTGCCAGACATTTTTAGAGAGAGTTAAAGTGATAGACAAAGAGAAAAAAGTTTTCAGAACTTTTTGGAAAGACAGAAAAAACTTTTTAAACTTTTAAGAACTTTTTGAAAGTTTAGAAGTACTTTTCAGCACTTAGAAAAGAGTGAAAAGAGGAAATGCAAAACTTTTTGGCTATGTGTATATACACTGACCTTGTTTTGTATATTTTTCTCTTATGAAAAGTACAATGACAAGAGTGGTAAGTAGTCTCAAAGCACTTATCCCACCACTGCACAACCAATGTAGGAGGCTGGACTGGCTTGTAGTGAGTACCAAGGGGTACTTGCACCTTGCACCAGGCCCAGTTATCCCTTATTAGTGTATAGGGTGTCTAGCAGCTTAGGCTGATAGATAATGGTAGCTTAGCAGAGCAGCTCAGGCTGAACTAGGAGACGTGTGAAGCTACTACAGTACCACTTAGTGTCATATGCACAATATCATAAGAAAACACAATACACAGTTATACTAAAAATAAAGGTACTTTATTTTTATGACAATATGCCAAAGTATCTTAGAGTGTACCCTCAGTGAGAGGATAGGAAATATACACAAGATATATATACACAATAGCAAAAATATGCAGTATAGTCTTAGAAAACAGTGCAAACAATGTATAATTACAATAGGATGCAATGGGGAAACATAGGGATAGGGGCAACACAAACCATATACTCCAAAAGTGGAATGTGAACCACGAATGGACCCCAAACCTATGTGACCTTGTAGAGGGTCGCTGGGACTATTAGAAAATAGTGAGAGTTAGAAAAATAACCCTCCCCAAGACCCTGAAAAGTGAGTGCAAAGTGCACCAAAGTTCCCCTAAGGACAAAATAGTCGTGTTAGAGGGAGAATGCAAGGAAAACACAAATCAGCAATGCAACAACGATGGATTCCTGTCTGAAGGTACCTGTGGAACAAGGGGACCAAGTCCAAAAGTCACAAGCAGCTCGGAGATGGGCAGATGCCCAAGAAATGCCAGCGGTTGGTGCAAAGAAGCTCTTACTAGGCTGAAGAACTGTGAATACTGCAGGAACGACAAGGGCTAGAGACTTCCCCTTTGGAGGATGGATCCCCCACGCCTTGGAGAGTCGTGCAGAAGTGTTTTCCCGCCGGATGGACGCCAACAAGCCTTGCTACACGCAAATCGTGCGTTTGGCGTTTTTTTTGGACGCTGCTGGGGCCCAGGAGGGACCAGGAGGTCGCAAATTGGACCTGCAGAGAGAGGGGACGTCGAGCAAGACAAGGAGCCCTCACTGAAGCAGGTAGCACCCGGAGAAGTGCCAGAAACAGGCACTACGAGGATGCGTGAAACGGTGCTCGCCGAAGTTGCACAAAGGAGTCCCACGTCGCCGGAGACCAACTTAGAAAGTCGTGCAATGCAGGTTAGAGTGCCGTGGACCCAGGCTTGGCTGTGCACGAAGGATTTCCGCCGGAAGTGCACAGGGGCCGGAGAAGCTTGCAAAGTCGTGGTTCCCAGCAATGCAGCCCAGCGAGGTGAGGCAAGGACTTACCTCCACCAAACTTGGGCTGAAGAGTCACTGGACTGTGGGGGTCACTTGGACGGTGTCGCTGGATTCGAGGGACCTCGCTCGTCGTGCTGAGAGGAGACCCAAGGGACCGGAGATGCAGCTTTTTGGTGCCTGCGGTTGCAGGGGGACGATTCCGTCGACCCACGGGAGATTTCTTCGGAGCTTCTGGTGCAGAGAGGAGGCAGGCTACCCCCACAGCATGCACAAGCAGGAAAACAGTCGAGAAGGCGGCAGGATCAGCGTTACAGAGTTGCAGTAGTCGTCTTTGCTACTATGTTGCAGGTTTGCAGGCTTCCAGCGCGGTCAGCGGTCGATTCCTTATCAGAAGGTGAAGAGGGAGATGCAGAGGAACTCGGCTGAGCTCATGCATTCGTTATCTAAAGTTTCCCCAGAGACAGAGACCCTAAATAGCCAGAAAAGAGGGTTTGGCTACCTAGGAGAGAGGAAAGGCTACTAACACCTGAAGGAGCCTATCAGCAGGAGTCTCTGACGTCACCTGGTGGCACTGGCCACTCAGAGCAGTCCAGTGTGCCAGCAGCACCTCTGTTTCCAAGATGGCAGAGGTCTGGAGCACACTGGAGGAGCTCTGGACACCTCCCAGGGGAGGTGCAGGTCAGGGGAGTGGTCACTCCCCTTTCCTTTGTCCAGTTTCGTGCCAGAGCAGGGGCTAAGGGGTCCCTGAACCGGTGTAGACTGGCTTATGCAGAATTGGGCACATCTGTGCCCAACAAAGCATTTCCAGAGGCTGGGGGAGGCTACTCCTCCCCTGCCTTCACACCATTTTCCAAAGGGAGCGGGTGTCACACCCTCTCTCAGAGGAAGTTCTTTGTTCTGCCATCCTGGGCCAGGCCTGGCTGGACCCCAGGAGGGCAGCTGCCTGTCTGAGGGGTTGGCAGCAGCAGCAGCTGCAGTGAAACCCCAGGAAGGGCAGTCTGGCAGTACCAGGGTCTGTGCTACAGACCACTGGGATCATGGAATTGTACCAACAATGCCAGGATGGCATAGAGGGGGCAATTCCATGATCATAGACATGTTACATGGCCATATTCGGAGTTACCATGGTGAAGCTACATATAGGTAGTGACCTATATGTAGTGCACACGTGTAATGGTGTCCCGCACTCACAAAGTTCAGTGAATTGGCTCTGAACAATGTGGGGGCACCTTGGCTAGTGCCAGGGTGCCCTCACACTAAGTAACTTTGCACCTAACCTTTACCAAGTAAAGGTTAGACATATAGGTGACTTATAAGTTACTTAAGTGCAGTGTAAAATGGCTGTGAAATAACGTGGACGTTATTTCACTCAGGCTGCAGTGGCAGGCCTGTGTAAGAATTGTCAGAGCTCCCTATGGGTGGCAAAAGAATTGCTGCAGCCCATAGGGATCTCCTGGAACCCCAATACCCTGGGTACCTCAGTACCATATACTAGGGAATTATAAGGGTGTTCCAGTAAGCCAATGTAAATTGGTAAAATTGGTCACTAGCCTGTTAGTGACAATTTGAAAGTAACGAGAGAGCATAACCACTGAGGTTCTGGTTAGCAGAGCCTCAGTGAGACAGTTAGGCACCACACAGGGAACATATACATGCACACCTATGAGCACTGGGGCCCTGTGTGACAGGGTCCCAGTGACACATACATATAGGCCACAAACCTATGAGCACTGGGGTCCTGACCAGCAGGATCCCAGTGACACATAACAAACATACTGAAAACATAGTGTTTTCACTATGAGCACTGAGGCCTGGCTATCAGGATCCTAGTGAGACAGTGAAAACAGTGACAAACACCCTGACATACACTCACAAACAGGCCAAAAGTGGGGGTAACAAGGCTAGAAAGAGGCTACCTTCTCACAATGTTCGAGCCCTGGATTTAGCAGGAAGGGTTTTTTCTCCTGAGGGAGTAACATTTTCTATTTCACGTCGTACCAAGTGTAATCTGAAATCAGTTTCTTATCCTAGTTTTGTGACAATCCCAAATTGTGTGTTGTACAATGTCTCAGAGCTTACGAGCTAAGTACAGAAGAATTTTATTCTGATATTGGGGGTCACTTACTAATTTCTTTAGTTAAACCTTATTACCCTTTTCTTCGGCCACTCTGGCCAGATGGGTCGGCTGGCTATTGAATGAAGCAGGCATTGATATTTCTAGATTTGGAGCTCATTCCACTAGAGGAGCTATGGCTTCAAAATCTTTTGCTTTAGGATCCCGTCTGGAGGACATTTTAAGGACTGCAGATTGGTTCTCCCCATCTACGTTTAAATCTTTTTATTGTAAGCCTTTTGTGGATATTGCATCAGCAGTGGTGGATCCGCTTTAAACAAGCAAAATCAGAGCCTCTGGTCCTGACATAGAATAAAAACATTTCTAGCATTCACGTTAAGAATTTTTCAGTTCTATTAAGGACACTGAGGCGAGGATTATCCCACCCGCACTGTTGGCATCTGTTTGATTTGTCATGCTATACATGTTTAACATTTTCATTGACATGTTTATTGTATTTCAGTGCTTTTCCCTCCCTACTAATATGTATAGGATTATTCTATTGTGTTTCAGTTTTATGGCCTGGTTTTTTTCATCTCTTACAGGAAATGAAGACAAATAATTTGGTCAGGCCTACAGTGATTTGGTCTAAAATTCCGGATGGATATGGGATTTTTCTCTCCTTTTCTTTCAAGTTGATCGTCTTGTTTCTCCTCTTCGGAATGTTCTGATGTTCCTCTGTTGGTAGATTTTGGACTCAATTAGACGTTTTGCAATTTTGTTGGAGCAAAGAAAGAGGAGTTGAGATATGTGTAGCAGCGTTATATAGGGGTTCTCCTCTATGGTCATCACATGTTGATGGGACTGTTAGGACTTGTATTTTTTTTGGTTCGCTGCTGTAAAAAATAAAGTGAAGAAAGAGAAGCATAGTCCTCGCCTCCGTGTCCTTAAAAGAATTAAAAAATTCTTAACGCGAATGCTAGAACATTTTGTACTCTCTACTGAAACATTCTGTGATAGAAAGTTAAACATTGTGCCTGTGTGTGTTCAATGACATACTTAATAGAGACAGCACAAGCATCTAATCGTGGACCTACGATGATAAGCTACGTGTAGAGCTGCCGCCCTTGCACCTGGAACACCAGGTTCAAATCTCGGACTTGGCTCTGCATCTTGTGGTGCAAAATAAATATAATCGCTAAACGTCGATTTTAATAAAATGAAAGTTGACTTGCATTTCCATCTTCACGTGAAAGGCCCGGCACACTGAAAGGAAATGAAAAGTCCTGGGATAAAGTGGACTATCAATTAAAGGACATAAATAGTTTACAAAGACAAGAAGTTAGCTGGCGACTTTCGGAAGCGTGTCCGCTATCCTGGAATTGTTAAAAAAGAGAAAGAACACATTCAAAATATGTGCACCTGTACATGGGAATATAGAGTCATATATACCCGAATGTTTTGTTCTTCTTCTGTCACATTTCTACAGGACCAAGATTGTCTAAGATTGAAAGGATAAAGTTATTTTTGAAAAGTAATGAATGGTAAAGCTCGAGAAAAATACACGGATTCCAAAGAAATTGCCCGTGTTGGATGCAGAGCACTGCAGGTGGCAGCGAGTGGCGCTCGGTAACTGAGTGCAGGAGCTGCCATGCCATTGAAAAATGGGAAAATAAAGATTGCAGTTCATGAAAGTCAGTTATGCTTCACGTTTTATAGTGCTGAATGATTAATTCTACCTGTGGAGCGGAGCGGCAGAATTTATTAGCAATTTCGTGTCACGCGGGAAAAGGGGAATTACGAATTCCTCCAATTGCTGTGGTGGAGTAGAATTTGGCGGGTCCCTAGTTGTAATTGGCTAGCACACATCAATTTTTGTGATAGTGGTGTAGGTGTAAAGTAAATGCTCTGTAATATGCTTAATTATACATGCTGATTTATTTCCAGAACAGTACTGTTACAGTACATTTACTTTTCATTCTTGTTGCATTAATGCAAAGTAATGATAAGTAATGCAAATTAATTGCTCTGTAATAGTACTGCTCAGTGGCAGTGTTGTCCTCAAGAATAGATGGGACAATATGTCCCAAAATACAAGATTCAAAACAGCGTTTCAAAATACAGTCAGTAAATAAAAGTGACTCATAAAGAGAGTTTGAGATCAGTTAATTTGAGAAACCACGAAGGTGTGTTAAAATATTAAAGTGCAATATAGAAGAATTATAGTCAAAATTAATAACTCAGTCATTGGAGATTAATTTTAAAATAGATACAGCAATTAGCAAAGTTAAGAATGTGAAGTAAATTAGTAGATTAGTAGAAAACAGGGCAGCATCCTTAGAAGCTCAGAAAAGAGCCCGGCCCACCCCCAAAATCATTTTGTTATATAGAAAATTTCCCCATAGAAAGTTATTGGAAATCACACAGTCATCATGGGGTGAGCAATTGTAACAAAACAACAATTAATCAAAACACAGCATTATAAAACTTCAAAATAATACCACCATATTAGCAATATCCCCTTAAATTAATAAATATGAATCCATTCTGACCTAATGTCATTGGAGATGTCAGAACATATTTGGTTACAGAAACAATGGTAGGTCTCAAATACGAACTGCTGACAGGGAACAAACAGGAAAAGTATATAAAGATTTCCTCTGAGATTCTTCTGGAAAGACATGTTAACACACAGAAACAGTGTACATTTTGCTGTGTTCAGTGTTAATGAGAAATATAAACACACAATGAATATTATGAAGCAACATCAATAAAAATACTAAAGGAACATGAGGCCTCGTTGAGCCTAATTTGGACAATGCAAGGAAAACATGGTTCTTATACATCACAGCATTATTGTTCTGATTGCTAAAGGTTCATTTTAATAAGTAAATATGATTCTAATCAAGAAATAACTATAAAACGTGCTTGCACAGCACTTCGCTTTAGGCATGTGCATGCAGGCAAGGAAAGGGGCAAGTTGGCAAAGTAGTAAGCCCCGGTATTGGAAGTGGGAGGTGTTAGTGATGGAAGTGGGCAGTTCCAGTGGAGCAAGTTGGCATCTTATTTCATCACCGTTTTCCGTTTTTACAAATTAAACACTGACTATAAGGAATAGCTGTGGATTTTCCTTACCAACAGGAGACAGGTGGGGATTGCCTGTGACTGCCTGTGGTGGACTGTTGGTCAGGAGATAATGTGCATGTGGATGAATGGCTAGTGGACTGAGAACTGCCTAAGGCCTGGCTGTTCTCAGAGCATTTTGAAAGGATGAGAATCCAGTTTGAATTGAAGTTCCAAGCAGTGTTTGTATGGTAGATATTGCATGGATGCCTCACCCAGGGCTGCAATAGGTATACAAAAGCGGAAAGGTTTGTAAGTGGGTCACATCCATCACTCTCATTTCGAAGAGTCCAGGACAATACTCCTGGGAATAGTGCTCTTGGTCATTCTGAGTAGCCCAGTGTTTTCACACCAGTTATTACTGGATCTGCAAATACCATGACAAGTTATCCCAGGATTAAAAACTTTGGACCCAGTAAATCCAGTTTTTAAAACACCAGACCCAGATGCATTTAAGTGCTGCAGTGCCTGGCCTAGTCCATCTTACTCCTACACAAAGAGGGAGCTGAGAATATCCACCTCCCCCACCTCTTCTTTCACCTGTACAGTCACGAGCCCACTAGTATCATGGTCCTCAGCAAGGCTTCCACACCAATTTACCACATTCTTCCAACAGGTAGTAAATAGATGATGATTTGGGCACAATATTGCCTGGAAATGCAAAAAGCACACAAATGAATATGTTTTAATGTTGTTTCCCACTCTGACCTAAATCTTGCATATTCTCAGGATTTAGGTGCAGGCTTCTCATCGTTGTGCAAGGACATGATTCAAGTACAAGTCTTCCTGGCAGTGGCTGTGTTAGGGACTGACCTGGAAGCCTACAGTATCTTATATAAAGCATAATGTACATCCTCCCTGCTCCTATAGGCACTTTGCACAAAAAGAGCTACAAGAAACTGGTGCAGCGCGGTGCTGTGACAAAAATACCAGCAATGCACCAGTTTTGAAATGCAGGGATGCACTGTATTTTCAAAAGTATGGTGCACCCCTGTGTTTCCCCTGCGCTGGTGCTAAATTAAGCAGCCTGCACCAATGCAGACAGCCTTGCACCATAGAGCATGGGTGTCTGCGTTGAGGAGAGCAATTGTTTATGTGCACGAAGGTGTCCCTACCTGGACATAAACAATCTAAAATGCAGCCCACATAGAAGTACCAAATCGTAATTTTTGAATGATTGTTTATGTGCTGGAAGGGACACCTTCCTGCACATAAACAACCATTCATGTCCTTTTGCTCTTAAACGAGGAGGAATAAAAGTATTCTTATTTGTTGTGCCATGCTAAAGCCACCCCTGGGGTGTTGTTAGTTTTTGGTGCTGCCACAGATTTACGCCTTCTAGTAAATCTGTGGCAGCGTCAAAAGCAATGGGTGTTGCAATGGAATACCCACAGCAACATCCATTGCATGCCCCTCTGACGCAGAAAACTGCATCGGAGAGGGCCACATCTGAAAGGTGACATTAAGACACAAAAAGTGGCTTAGCTCAACCTTGTAAGTGTGGTGCACTTCATAGCGCCACCGGAGCATCACTACAAGTGACGCTCTAGTGGTGCCAGCACCTTGTAAATCTGACTCTGAATTTCATACCTCGGAGTTTCTATTTGGGTGAACTTTGGTTCATATACTTTAGAACTTTTTGCTTTGTCTCATCTTTTGACATATCTCATTTCCATTCACCCATACTATCGCAAATTACATTTACTTGAAAAAAGCAATGTTGCATTCCAAAGTGTCGTCTATTTGCCCTCTTTGAGCATCCTCCAAGGGCAGAGTAAAAGGTCTGTACGAAAGTTCAGGTAAACTGATGTAATTTGTGCAATTTTGTGATTTCACATTACGCTTGTTAAGGAATATACCTTACATTACACCATTATGTCATTTTGCACAATTTTGTGCCATTTGCTGTAAACATTCACTACAAATGTGACATCCATGGTAAAAATGTGCAGTGAATTTACAGGTACAACAATACATGAGTGGCTGATTGCAGTGATTTTTCTTGCACTGTTGTTTTAGTGAAAATGCATTCTTACATTAAAAATTGATGCAAGGACATATTTCAAGCTAAAATATATTAAATGATGGATTTGAATTTCATGTAATTTAGCCCGATTTTGCTGTGTAGTTTTATTGAAATTCCATGTAGATCTGCAAAAGCAAATTTAGCAAATATTGCACCCCTTTACGTAGACAACATTTCTACCACAAGGAATGTATTCAATTTTTTAATTAAACTGCAGAACATCTCTGAGCAATCTAGCTAGTCTTGCCATGGACTTCTTTATTTTGTTATCCTGCAAAATGTCAACCAAACGATCATGGTAGATTAGGCTCCAAAGGGACTTCCCCATTACTATGATTTGACTTTCTTCATTCCCACATGCAGGCCATCATCTCTTTCTGAATACCTAAGTTTAATAGGTGCGAGTGCCCTAGACGCAAACCCAACAGTAAACTTTTCTCAGTCTTCTATTTGACTTAGCACTCTGCCCATATCAAAAGCACTGACATCCAAGGTGATCTGAATGAACCACCCATTCACACATTTTTGTAAAGTTGGAGCTTCAGAGATCGTTTCATTTACCTTGCAAAATGCTTTTCATTCTTCTTATCCAAAAAGAGCGCTTTTTTAACTTTCAGTCACACTAGCAAAGTCATTCTTAATTTTCAAACAGACCTCACACAACCCCAGAAAAGAACGTAAATGATCTTTATTTCTGGGTGCGGGTGCATTCGCAATACTCTGCGCCAAACAGGGTTTTGGTGGGCTCCCCAGCCAGAAAAGAACCCTAAATGCTCAGTTTCACCTTTCTTTAAATGCACTTGTTCTTCCACAAAGCCAGATCTCGTTTATACAACAGCTTTGGTTCATTCTTGGCAGCACAGTCATTTTATTGCAAATCATTGCAGATTAGTATGCCATTTTTTAATGTAAGTGCATTTCTAATTCCAATGACATTTTAGTAAGTTACCCTGCAGATGCCAGGCATCATAGAATGCGTCAAAATGAGTAGGTGCCACTAGGACGGACCAAACCAATGAAGAACCTAGAATCTGGGGTAAAGACTAATTTATAATGTGCTGCCTTGAGATCACGTTTTGTATACCATTTGACCTGACCTACTGTTGCTAAAATATCTGCAAAGAGGGAAATACACCACCCAACTGACTTTGCCTGTGGCTCATGAGATCAACACACAGATAAAGCTCATGTTTTGTGAACCACCACAACAGCTAGCAATCAAAGTGTTGCTTCCACAGGTTAAATAATGCCTTACCCTCATATAGTTTAAATATGGTTGCCCAGGTCCCTTTGAACACTGTATGGCACGCTGCTCAACCTATGCTTCACAAGAAAGTGGTCCTTGTTGATCACAAATGAATGCTCGTCATTTAATCTTGCCTAACGTCACCACAAATGTCTTTATACTGAGTTTCTTGCCCAGGCGGAGAACTTTTGTCAAGCACACTTAATGCTACCACCAAAGGGAATTAAATCTCTTGTTTGTTACAATTGTTAAAGGTGACACATACCCCGAAGTACTGTACAATCATGGTTATACTGTGAGAAAACAGGGCTGATTGCAGAGGCCCCCTAACTTTTTGCCCCCATTTTTCACTTTTTGCTGGTGTTTTCCTGACTCTGATAGTGCCCTCAGTTCTGATAACCAGTCACAGGGCCTGTGCTCTGTATAAAATGAGTATGGAAATTAGGCTAATTATAATTGGCTATGTCAACCTACCTATAAGTCCCTAGTATATGGTAGGGCAGGTAGGTTTAGGGACCCCAGCATAGGTGGTCCACCCATAGGTGCAATGCTGAGGTGCCCCATGTCATTTTAAAGGTGGGCCTGCCTTGCTGGCTGCTTTTAAATGAAAGTTATATGTAAATTTGACTTTAGAATTAAAAGTACTTCCACAGTCTTAAACTACCTTATTTTTATATATGAGCCACCACTAAGGTGTGTCCTATGTGCCCCTAGGGTTGGGTGCCATGTAACTAGGAGCAGGGATCTTCTAAAAATAGTTTTATAAGCCCGGTGAGGTAAAACAGCCAAATTTGTTTTCCTCTCTCTGTAGTAAAAGGCAGGGAAGAACATTTGGAGCAACCTAGCACCTCCCTCACATCCTGCTACCCCAGACAATTAGGTGCCATCTTGATTAGGAGAGGGAAGGAGAGGGGTGTGTTTAAGATTTTTAGCCACACCAATGGGTGGGCTCAACAAGATGTATCCTCCAAATATCAGTTTCAGTCATGATGGATTTTTGAAGAGTGTTGCTCCATGGGATTGATTTTTGCCACACTTCCCAGAAAGTGGTCATCACAGGGGGAAGCACTCTGCATCTGGTTGGAGAACCAGGACCCCCTGTTTTTCACCCAGGAGCAAGGATAAATATGGCAGAGCTAAACCCACACCTCAGATCCCTACCAGATCCCTACAAGGAACAAGACAAAGAAGAAGAAAGACTGCCCTGCTGGACCCCTGACCTGAACTTGGACACTGTAAGCTGAAGGACTGCCCTAGCTGCACACTTGGCTTCATATCACCGGTTCCCCTTATCGGATTTCAATCATTTTAGTGTCATCAGGGTTAAGCTGGGTTTAATTTATTGAGACCTAACTGGACCTAAGTGAAAGTTAGTGGCCTGTTGCTTATTGTAGGTACTTACCTGCCCTTACTAATAATCAGCTTTCCAACATCTACCAAGTCACTTATACCACAATTTACAATCTGTTTTCATAGATACAATATAGATCCAGGACCCTTAATCCACAAATAAGTTAATTACTTTTCCTTCAATGGATACTTGAATGCGTGGATCCTCACAGTTCCTGAGAACATGTGTTTCCTGATCAGTACCCACCCCTGCTACCAAAACAACCTCATCCATCTTATGGCACACATCACAATTATCCTCTTCAACTTTGATATTGTCTTCACCACACAACTTACCTCACCCTTCTTGCAACCCTTGCACACCTTTGCTATGAACCTGACACTGTTCTGGCCAATGCTTGACATTATCTCCATATGTTGTTGAATCTCATTTGTAACAGACCATCAATTTGGAATTGTGTCTAAGGGATGTTCTAAATTTTGTAGATTTGATGCAGGAAAATTGTGTTTTTTTAGGTTTGTGGCCTGGAAACCAGCACCCTCCGAGACACGAGGTGGAATAGGGTACATTTCCAATTGCTTGGTAGCTTCTTGTGATATTTTATTGCTTCTGACAATATCAAGAGTTGAAGTGGGCCTAACTCACATAATTCAGTGTAGCGTAATCACGCAGAATTACCTGAGAATAATGGAAGATTACACCTTATTATGTGAGAAGAAGAATTCTGTTTAGTGCTATTTTGTAGCACAATATGCCTTCTTGGGTCCAAAACAGGCACAAAATGCATTTTGAGCTATGAAATAGTGTTAAATACAACAGAACACAAATAGTGTGCACAAGCAGCCACTCACACTTGCAAGTGATTTTGAGTGGATTTCCGGGATCCTCAAGAAAAAGTGTGTGTGACATTTTGCATGATGAAAATAGTATTTGAAAATGGGTACCCTAACTAAATGTATACAGCATGTCACCAGAGTAAAATAAGGAACATTGGATGCTACCAGCATTTATATGCAATTTTGTAGGCAGAGATTTAGAATGTGAATTACTGGTTGATGATCTGCACAGAAAATCAAAATCACTGGTGAATGAGTTGACTGCTGTAGTTCTTTAAGCAGATATTTAATTTATGAATCGCTAATGGATTATAAGCACAAACATTCAATGAAGAGTGCAGATCTCTGGAAAACCAATGGCAATGAGAGGAAGTACCCATGATAAACTGCTAAAGAACATGGTGTACATGGTACTTAGTTGAGTCAGTGTCCTCCATCAGCAAAGACAATCAAATGATATGATCTGTGCAAGACATAATTGGTTTTGTGAATTATCCCATGAAAGCTATGTTTCGATATTCAGCCAGAGAGTATCACTTCTGAGAAATAAAAAAACGAGACTAGCCCGAAGCAAAATCCATAGTTTAGAACAGCCCTGAATGGAAGACTTCTGAGTGTGGTTATCTTGTGCGGAAGAGCGTCAAGCCTGCCACTACAAATAGCCTCACTCACTGTGCCACTGGATTCAAGCTAGCCTGGCTGATGAATGGTGAAACTCTGAAACCGGTCCCAGGATGCTTGTTTCCAGTCCAGGGAGGACCTGGCCTGGCAGTTCGGTCTGGACTGTTCCCATGGGGAACAGGGTCAAGACTGATTTGCAAATGGCTGGGTCCAAACTGGGGTGGCATGGTGAGCAAAACAACAATGGATTAAACCCAGATCTGTGACTGGGGGTGAGTGGTTGCAGTTTCAGCACTCTGTCCATCATCCTTTTGTGTTGCTAAAGTTGTCCTAAGTGGGAAGGGTATGCCCAGACTTGGGTCCCTTGATCACTGTGCCCCTGGATTCAAGCTAGCCTGGCTGTTGAAGGGTAATACTGTGAAACTGGTCCAAGGCTGCTTGTTTCCAGTCCAGGGAAGACCTGGCTTGGCAGTTCGGGCTGGACTGCTCCAATGGGGAACAGGGTCAAGACTGATTTGCATGTGGCTGGGTCCAAACTGGGGTGGCATGGTTATCAAATGAATGATGGATTAAACCCAGATCTGTGAGTGGTTGAAAAGTTTCAGCACTCCATCCATCATCTTTTTGTATTGCTAAAGTTTCCCTAAGAGAGAAGGGTATGCCCAGACTTGGGTCCATTGCACTGGATTCAAGCTCGCTTGGCTAATGGAGGGTGATACCCTAAAACTGGTCTCAGGGTGCTTGTTTCCAGTCCAAGGATGACCTGGCCTGGCAGTTCGACCTTCATTGTTCTCATGGGGATCAGGGTCAGGACTTATTTGCATAGGCTGGGTCCCAACTGGGGTGGCATGGTGAGCAAAAGAACAATGGATTAAACCCAGATATGTGACTGGGGGTGAGTGGTTGAAAAGTTTCAGTACTCCATCCATCATCCTTTTGTGTTGCTAAAGTTGCCCTAAGTGGGAAGGGTATGCCCAGACGTGGGTCCATTGCTCACTGTGCCACTGGATTCAAGCTAGCCTGGCTGATGAAGGGTGATACCCTGAAACTGGTCCCAGGGTGCTTGTTTCTGGTCCAGGGGGGAACTGGCCTGGCAGTTCGACCTCGACTGTTCTCATGGGGAACCGGGTCAAGACTGATTTGTATATGGCTGGGTCCCAACTGGGGTGGCATGGTGAGAAAAAGAACAATGGATTAAATCCAGATCTGTGACTGGGGGTGAGTGGTTGAAAAGTTTCAGCACTTTGTCCGTCATCCTTTTGAGTTGCTAAAGTTTCCCTAATTGGGGAGGGTATGCCCAGACGTGGTTCCCTTGCTCATTGTGCCACTGGTTTCAAGCTAGCCTGGCTGATGAAGGGTGATAACCTGAAACCTGTCCCAGGATGCTTGTTTTAGGTCCAGGGAGGACCTGGCCTGGCAGTTCGGGCTGGACTGTTCCCAGGGTTCCCAGGGTCAAGACTGATTTGCATATGGCTGGTCCAAACTGGGGTGGCATGGCAAGCAAAAGAACAATGGATTAAACCCAGATCTGTGACTGGGGGTGAGTGGTTGAAAAGTTTCAGCACTCCGTCCATCATCCTTTTTTTGTTACTACAAATAACGAAGCATCACGTGCAGAGAGCGCAACTAGCAGTCTGACCTTATTCGAAGCCAAGCTCAAGGGTAGACCCGCTATGGCAGATACAGAAGAGACATGCACAGAGAGCAGCCAGGTAAAGCAAGCTGAGGAAGGCAAGGGACAGGTACCCGCAGTGAAGGTCCAAATAATGCACCTAGTAGTATACTGGCTCCACAGGCTCACTGGTAGAGGTTTTGGTAATAGAGAAGGCACATCACAACAGACCACACAGAAGCCCACTGGACAAATAAAAGTCCTGACACATACACATGTATAAATAGCATGTAACCTCACATGAGCACCCAATAATGTTAAACATTTTCTTCGAGGTCCTCTGACCATTTGCAGCCTTGATCAGTTAAGTCATCGTCTGTGTTCATAATGAGCTCCTGGTGGTGCTTTAGCAAAATATTTTAACAATATCTTGCTCCCTTAATATTAAAATGTCCACATCTAATGCACTTAAGTGCCCTTGTAATTGCTGCTATGATATGAAAAAGTTTGCCTGAATTTTTCAAAGCATTGAAAGCATTAAATTCAAACAAATTAGGATAGCTTTCACACACCTAATTTCAGCCATAACCTGGCTTGGGAGATATAGATCCTGGCAGAAAAGAAGAGCTGCAAAATAATAGGTGGGATCTCAAAGCTGCGAGTAAGGTCTTTACTATGTAGAAGCAATGTGTTAATAGTCTTTAGTCTCACCTCACCTTTTTAACCCCTTGGGTGCTGAGGACATAACGGTTACGTCCTCGGCTGCATTGCTTGGGTGCCGAGGACGTATCTGTTACTTCCTAGACCTGGCCCACGGGGGTGGAAACTAGCACTGGCCCCGTGGGCCTCCCACTTCCCTCCCAGGGGCAGGGATGGAAGGGGAATCGCTTCCCCTTCCACCCCAACAACCACCCACCCCCCCTCCTGTGGCGTCTGATGATGCATTTCTCTTCTGATTGTGGGGGTGGGGACAGGCAGAGGCATCAAAAGAAAGGAAAGGCCCCCCCCAGAGACCAGGGAAGATTTGTTTTTCAAAAAGATGGTGGGGATATGGCCATACCCCCACCCCAAATAAATGGTGATAAAGTTGTTCTGCCCCCCTGTGGGCAGATGGGGCAATCACCCCTGATTTACTCCATGGGAGGGGGGCAGAAAGCCTACTAGATGCCAGGAAATTAAAAAGAAATAATACAAAATAATGGCACCACTTGTCATCCCAGAAATGTTTTTTTCCAAACTGCCCATTTGAGCCCCCTTTGATTCCCCCTCAGTTTTTACATGTTTTTGGCTCTTCCCTGTCACTGGCACTTGGACCACCTACACATATGAGATATAATTTTTATCGGGAGGCTGAGGGGAACATTGGGTGGTAGGAAATGTGTGCTGGTGTGCTGATCCCATACTGAAATGTGGGGAAAAAATGATTGTTTAGCTAAATTTAAGGTTCGCTGAGGATTCTGGGTAAGAAAACACTGGGGGATCCATGCAAGTCACACATACCTGGACTACCTTGGGTGTCTAGTTTTCAGAAATGTTTGAGTTTGGTAGGTTTCCCTAGATGGCTGCTGAGCCCAGGACCAAAAACGCAGGTGCCCCACCTCGCAAAAACAGGTAGTTTTATGTTTGATCATTTTGATGTGTCCACATAGTGTTTTGGGGAATTTCATGTTGTGGGCACTAGGCCTATCCACACAAGTGAGGTACCATTTTTATCCGGAGACCTGCTGAAACACTGGGTAGAAGGACGTTTGTGGCTCCCCTCAGATTCCAGAACTTTGCAGCACCGAAATGTGAGGAAAAGTGTTTTTTTTCCAAATGCTGAGGTTTACTAAGAATTCTGGGTAACAGAACCTGGTGAGAGCGCCACAAGTTACTCCATCCAGGGTTTCCCTAGGTGTCTAGTTTTCAGAAATGTCCAGCTTTCCTAGGTTTTCCTAGGTGCCGGATGAGCTAGAGGCCAAAATCCATAGCTAGGCACTTTGCAAAAAACAGGTCAGTTTTCCTTGGGAAAATGTGATGTCTCCACGTTGTGTTTTGGGGCATTCCCTGTCGTGGATACTAGGCCTACACACACAAGTGAGGTACCATTTTTATCAAGAGACTTAAGGTAATGCTAGGTGGAAGGAAATGTGTGGCTCCTCTTGGAATCCAGAACTTTCTATTACCGAAATGTGAGGAAAAAGTGTTATTTTTTGCCAAATTTTGAGATTTGCAAAGGATGTTGGGTAACATAACCTGGTGAGAGCGCCACAAGTTACCCCATCCTGGGTTTCCCTAGGTGTCTAGTTTTAAAGAATGCACAGGTTTGGTAGGTTTTCCTAGGTGTTGGCTGAGCTAGAGACCAAAATACACATCTAGGCAATTTCCAAAAAACATGTCAGTTGTCAATGTAAAAATGTGATGTGTCCATGTTGCATTTTGGAGCGTTTCCTGTCGCGGGCACTAGGTCTACCCACACAAGTGAGGTACCACTTTTATAGGGAAACTTGGGGGAAAGCTGGGTGGAAGGAAATGTGTGGCTCCTCTCAGAATCCAGAACTTTCTATCACCGAAATGTGACGAAAAAAGGTTTTTTTTGCCACATTTTGAGGTTTGCAAAGGATTCTGGGTAACAGAACCTGGTGAGAGCCCCACAAGTCACCCCATCCTGGATTTCACTAGGTGTCTAGTTTTTAAAAATGTACAGGTTTAGTAGGTTTCCCTAGGTGCCGGCTTAGGTACAGACCAAAACCCACAGCTAGGCAGTTTCCAAAAACATGTGAGTTTTCTTCGGGAAAATGTGATGTGTCCATGTTGTGTTTTGGGGCATTTCCTGTCGTGGGCACCAGGCCTACCCACACAAGGGAGGTACCAATTTTATTGGGAGACTTGGGGGAATGCTGGGTGGCAGGAAATGTGTAGCACCTCTCAGATTCCAGAACTTTCTATCACCAAAATATGAGGAAAAGGTGGTTTTTTGCCAAGTTTTGAGGTTTACAAAGGATTTTGGGTAACAGAACCTGGTGAGAGCCCCACAAGTCACCCCATCCTGGATTTCACTAGGTGTCTAGTTTTAAAAAATGCACAGGTTCGGTAGGTTTCCCTAGGTGCCGGCTGAGCTAGAGGCCAAAATCCATAGCTAGGAACTTTAATAAAAAAACATGTCAGATTTCAATGTAAAAATGTGATGTATCCATGTTGCGTTTCCTGTTGTGGGCATTAGGCCTACCCACGCAAATGAGGTACCATTTTTATCAGGAGACTTGAGGGAACAGAGAATAGAAGAACAAGTGATATTGCCCCTTGTCTTTGTCTACGTTTTTTCCTTCCAAATGTAGGGCAGTGTGTAAAAAGGATGACTATATGAGAAATGCCCCATAATTCACATGCTAGTATGGGGACCCCGGAATTCAGAGATGTGCAAATAACCACTGCTTCTCAACACCTTATCTTGTGCCCATTTTGGAAATACAATGGTTTCTTTGATACCTATTTTTCTCTCTTTACATATCACCAAATGAATTGCTCTATACCCGGTATACAATGAAAACCCATTGCAAGGTGCAGCTCTTTTATTGGCACTGGGTACCTAAGGGTCTTGATGAACCTACAAGCCCTACATATACCTGCAACCAGAATAGTCCAGCAGATATAATGGTATTTTGCTTTTGAAAATCTGAAATCACACAACAACATGGAGAGAAATGGCATTTTTATTTCACCTCAATTTCAATATTTTCTTTTATTTCAGTTGGTTATTTTCTGCAGGAAAACCTTGTAGGAGCTACACAAATGACCCCTTGCTGGATTCAGAATTTTGTCACTTTTCAGAAATGTTTAGCTGTCCGGGATCCAGCATTGATTTCACAACCATTATTGTCACTAACTGGAAGGAGGCTAAAAACACAAAAATACAAAAAATGGGCTTTGTTCCAGTAAAAGGCCAAAATTGTGTTGAAAAATGTGGTTTTCTGATTCAAGTCTGCCTGTTCCTGAAAGCTGTAAAAATGGTGATTTTAGCACCAGAAACCCTTTGTTGATCTCATTTTCAGGGAAAAAAACACACCAAGCTTTCTTCTGCAGCCCATTTTTCCCATTTTTGTTTTTAAAAACGAAATTCTTGCTGTATTTTGGTTAGTTTCTTGGTCTCCTCCAGGGGAACCCACAAACTCACAAACCCTGGGTAGCTCTAGAATCCCGAGCTTATGTGGACCAAAAGTTATGAGGGCCCAAATAGCCAAAAAAGGCCTGGCACCTGATAGGGAAAAGGCCTGGCAGCGAAAGGGTTAAAGCAAAGCAGGTTACAGTGATAACATATCATTGTGTATTTATTACTGCCACTGATTACTAACGTGATAACTTGAATTACATATTTATTTCTGGGCTGTACCTGATCGTTCTTTGCCACAAAGCTAGGGATAGTAAAATGTAGTCCTTACATTTTTTTTTTTTGAAGAATATGACAAATTGGCAAGGGAAAATATATAGAAATACTGGCAGGAAAAGCGTTTTGAGCATGTTAGTTCAGCCAGTAGTTGTAAGAAGTAGGTCGTTATGTTTCTGGAGAAGTCTTTCCTTTCAGCTGGACTGGACAGGTAATACTTAGATTTTAGTAATGATAAAGGAATGTTCTGAAAGGCGTCCATATGTAAAAAATGATGAAATGTACACGTTCTCAGTTGCTGGATAAACTTGGCCTGCAGTTCTCTACGTGTCATAACATACCATTTCATCCAACTCGGTTGAAAGCCTTTACTGCTTCCAAAGAACACTTTTGGAAAAGGAAGAGCCAAGCTTTCTGAGATTTGTAGAAAGCACACAATAAAGTTCTGCTGTGATTATTACAGGTGTTTCCCGACCCACACCATGTCAGACAATAAGGATACAAGTTGCAATGAGACTAACAAAGTATGTTTACTACCTGCATTGAAATGAAAAATCGCTCAATATAATTGATTCAAGATAGGATACTTATATTTTTAGGATTTGACGATCTAGGACAATCTAACACTATTTTGTCCCCACGTGATACGCCATACTCTGTGTATTTTGATGTCATAGCCATCAATCAATCAAATTAATTTCTTAAGCGCAGTACTCACCCGGTAGGGTCTCAAGGCGCTGGGAGAAGGGGTTGGGGGGCAGTTACTGCTCGAAAAGCCATGTTTTTCGGTGCTTTCTGAAGGTTAGGAGGTCCTGGGTCTTGCGTAGGTTGGTGTGGGTGACTGTTCTTCTTGTTTCTAAAGGAATCCATTTGAACGTCTTGCGTAGCATGGAAAGGGTGTTGAAGCAGGAGGATGAAATGGCGTTGATTTGCTGGGTCATGGAGAGAGACGAGTCCAGTATGATGCCAAGGTTGCGTGCGTGGGTGGTAGGTGTTGGGGGTGGTCAGAGAGGGATGGGCCACCAAGAGTCGTTCCATGCTGCCTTTATCGATTACATTGACCGCTAGCCTTTGGCTGTGTCTGTATGACAGTCTTCAGATTTTTTTTGGGCGTGGCTTGGTCATGAGGTTGGTCTTGTCTTTTATCGATAGGGAGCGGCGCCTGCTACACCGGAGGATGCACTAAATGGCGCTTTTGATTCCTGCAGCGCGGGACGCAAGCGGGCCAAGGGCGGGCCCATCTGCGCCCGTCAGAGACTGACTGAGGCCAGGCTGGGCCACCCCTCTTGACTCTGAGGAACAATGCTCATACACGGTTAAGGTAGAGGAGAAGGAAGATCTTCTGGGAGAGGAAGTGGCCATATTCATATCTTTTTCGTGCCAACCTTATTACCGCCATTCCTTGTGGGGTCTTTAGGTTCCACTGAGCATTGCTCCAGGAGGTGCTGCTGAAGGGAAGGAGCCAGGCCCTTTGCCCCACGAAAACGCCGCCTTGCCATCGCAGTGTGGGACGTGCGCGTACCTGTCTGCGCCCGTCAAAAGCCAGATTAGGTTGGGTTGGGCCCCCCTCCATTTAGGGGAGTGGTTAAGTGTTTAAGCGTTTCACTATACGTAAAATTCCCAAGGTACGTGTATTACCCACCTCATGGGGAAAAGAAAGAATACTATGCAAAAAGGGGAGGGCAGACTGGGCTCTTTAGCCCAAACGTCGATTACTTGTTATTTATCATCTGTGATAGGGGCTATAGAATCTGAATTAGAGCAAGTAGAGGAAAATATTGGGGCTGTCCAGAAATCTGCTCAGAGGCCACCCCTGGAACATATTGTTTTTATAAATCCTATGCAAGTGGATCAGTCACCTTTGAAAGTTTCTAACTCAGGCACTTTACAGCCTCGAACCTGTGCTCCATCACTGCAAGACTCAAGTAAAAATAAGGAATTAAATACAAATCTATCTCCTGATTGTCCCCAGGTGGATTATCCACCTTTGAAAAAGAGGAAAGAGGGAAGAAGGTTTAAGAATACAAAACGAGCTTCAGGGTCTAAAAAAAGAAGTCAGATACAACCGGGAAATAATGTTCGACAACTGGTAGCCTTTGACATGACAAATGAATGTAGTGAGAAGAAAGATATCTTAAAAGCCCCCACTTATATAATTGACTCCATACTCAAACCATTCCTTGCAGCCTTGGAGGAGAAACCTATCAATTTGTAAACTAAAAGGCTGGACTATTTCCATAACTATGTGATTAGTACACTTTCTCAAACTATTAATTCAGGGCCACCTAATTCTAGGAAATTACATAATCCAGAGACTGTGGGGTCATTACAACATTGGTGGTATAAGGCGCTTACCGCCGTGCAGAAGACCGCCAATACACCGCGCCGGCGGCGGTAGACCGCCACAGCTATTATGACACACATCACGGAATCCGCCGAAATTCAGACACCCACACAAGACCGCCACACCAAAGGTCAGCGATAAACATGCGGAAACAAATCCTCCACGCCAACAGAAACACGCCCATGCCATTACGACCCACGAATCCACACGGCGGTCTTTCAATTGCGGTATTCCATTGGCGGTACACACCGCCACGCTCAAAATACACACACATCTCCAAAACACAGCCACATTGGACAATTCCAAATACACACACCTGATACACATACACACACCACTCCCACACATCCAATACAATATAAAACACACACCCACATCACCCACAAACCCCTATGACCAGAAATTCTGAGAGAAGACCAGAGAGAGAGCACAGAATAGACAACCCCATCACACAGAGGCACACAACACCATCACCCACACAACATCCAAGCACAAAACACCACATACCACTACACTCACCACACTCATCACCACATACCCCACCCCACACATCACACACACCACCCCATGGCACGCCAAAGACACCCCCGCTTCTCCGAGGAGGAACTCAGGGTCATGGTGGAGGAAATAATCCGGGTAGAGCCACAGCTATTTGGCTCACAGGTACAGCACACATCAATAGCCAGGAAGATGGAGCTATGGCAAAGAATAATGGACAGGGTCAACGCAGTGGGACAGCACCCAAGAAATAGGGAGGACATCAGGAAGAGGTGGAACGACCTACGGGGGAACGTGAGTTCCACGGTCTCCAGGCACCACATCGCGGTACAGCGGACTGGCGGCGGACCCCCACCTCCTCCCCCACAAATAACAACATGGGAGGAGCAAATCTTGACCATCTTGCATCCTGAGGGCCTCGGAGGAGTCGTTGGAGGAACGGACACTGGTAAGTCAAATCTTAAATATCACATCCCCCACCCTACCTGCATGCTGTCACACACCCCCACCATCACACCCTCCCCTATCACCCCAACTCCTCACTAATGTACTAATAACACAAACTACACATCCCAAACCCAAGACCTGCATGACACAACTAAGCATGGACACCCATCACTAAAGCATGCCCACTGCACATACCCAGAACACCCCCCAACTATCATCACACAAGCCCCCACACAGGAATGCCTGCACTGGGGTTCACGCACACCCACCCATTGCACACCATGAAACACACACATGCAATAATCATGTTCTTATACCCCTGCAGGAACCCGAAGGAACGTCACCACACCAGAGGGTCCAGACAACACCACTCCACCCCCAGAAGAAGCCCACAGTGACGACAGCAGCTCTGCCCTACTTGATCTTGATGACCAGCCCGGACCATTGTGGGCCTCAGGACAGTCGGTTCCCCTTGCCCAGCCACAGCCCAACACCGAAATTCCACCCTCTGGTAACACCAGCACAGCACCCACCCAGCAGGCCCAAACCTCCCTACCCAGGACAGGTCAATCAGCGGTCCACCACTACAGGGCACCCAGGCTAACCCACCACCCCAACAACAACAGAGACCTGGGGGCAGTGGTAGTGGGCACAAGGTCCAGGGGACGGAGGCACAGGAACATAGGGGAACTGGGAGGGCTGCTGTGCGACAGAGGGAGGACAGGCCAAGTGTTGGAAAATGGGTTATTGGTAGGGCAGGTAGGTACCTACACCTAGCAACAAGCCACTAACCACCACCTAGGTACAGTTAGGTCTCAGTAAATTAATCCCAGCTCAACCCTTGGTAGCTTGGCAACGAGCATCAAGGCTTAACTTAGGAGACAAAGTGTAAAGCATTCAAATATCACAAAACAGTAATTAAATAAAACACAGGAAACAGTTTAAAAATCCAAAACCAATTTATAAAAATAGTTTATATTTTTATCTTTAAAATGACACAAAAACGATTAAAATCGGTTCAGGGGAACCGGAGATATGAATTTTTAAAGAATTATTACTTTTCTAGCGCTTAGAAACAAAAAGCGGGTCATCTGGATGCACCTCGACCGGGGCAAAGTCAAACTTTCAGGCCGACCGCGATAGAGCCCTGCTCGGCTACAGGGCACGGGAGGCCTCGGTTAAAAAGTTACCTTCTGACTTAGTCTTTATTTTGAAGTTTTTCTTCACCGGGACGAACCTGCCAGTTGAATCCAACCTCCTGGAGCCCTTGTCCGGATACGCGATGTGGGTTTCCTCGGTGGAGACTTTTACCTTCGGACTTAGTCGTTTTTTCGAGATGAAAATCCTTCGACCGGGGTAAACCTGGATCTTGATCCGACGTCCATGGAGCCCTTCTCGGATACGATGGCTGGGAGGTCCCGGTCAACTTTTTACCTTCGGACTTAGTCTCTTTTTTGGATGTTTTTCTTTACCGGGACGAACCACGAAGTCAGGCCGGGTCGCGGTTGAGGCAAGCCGGCTAGAATTTCCGCGGCGGGTCGGTCCCTCTCTGGAGCTTTTTTCCAAAAATTCTCAAATCTTTTCCAAACTTCTGGGGCTTCACCCAGATGTTCTTTTAAGGTTCTTTTGGGGTCCACAGCTCACCCCAAGGGTCCAGAAGTTCTGTGATGGTCCTTGGGGGGTGCGGACTTCAACTCCCAGAATGCACCTGGCGCAAACTCCTTTTTGGCCACTGGACAGTGGTCAGCTGGTCGCTTTCTTCAAGAGTTGGTGCAGGGGACTCTGGTTAGCAATTTTTCACCTGTAGCAAACAGGGAGTCCCTCCTTGAACCAGTTGAAGCCAGGCAAAGTCCTTCTTGTGGTGAAGCCCAAGTGTGCAGCTGGTGCAGTCCTTCTGAGTGCAGGGTCCAGGTGCAGGCCAGGGGTCCAGCAGGGCAGTCCTTCTTCTCCTTAAGTTCTTTCTTCTTGAAATTTGGTGGGGATCTGAGGTGTGGGGGCAGGTCTGCCAGTTTTATCCTTGCTCCTGGGTGAAAAGCAGGGGGGGCCCTGGTTCTCCAATCAGGGACAGGGTCGTCCCCCTGTGATGACCACTTCCTGGGAAGTGTGGCAAAAATCTATCCCAGAAGGCAACAGTCTCTAAAAATCCAACATGGATGAATCTGATTTTTGGAGGTTACATCTGGCTGAGCCCACCCACTGGTGTGGCTAAAAATCATAAACACACCCCTCTCCTGCCCTCTCCTAATCTAATCAAGGGGGCACCTAATTGTCTGGGGTTGCAGGATGTGGGGGTGTTGCTGGGTGCTCCAGATGTCCTTCTCTGCCTTTGAAGACCAGTTTGGCAGCCCTCCCCCTTCCTGCCTCAGCATCTGCTGAGGGGAGATTCTCTCCCCCAAGCACATTCCTTTGTGTGAAGCTAGGCCACTTCACACCTCATCAAGGCAGCCTGGCAGAAGCTGCTGCAGGCTGGCCAATCAGAGCACAGCAGCAAAAACAATGCAGAGCTGAAATTGGCAACTTTTTAGGTAAAGTCTAAACTTTTTACCTGAACAAGTTATATTAAATCCAACAACTGGAAGCTGTGGGATTTATTATAACAATCAATTTGATACCAAATTCTTGGTATGTAACATTTAAGGAGACTTTAAAATTTAAAATAAAGTCTGCCCATTCTAGCCTATGAAGGCCATTTACTTCAATGAGGGAAAAACGAATTTGGCTGTTTTTACCTCACCAGGGCTTATAAATCTATTTTTATAAAGTCCATGCTTATAGTTACATGGCACCCAGCCCTAGGGGCACATAGGGCACACCTTAGGGGTGACTTATATTTAAAAATAAGGTAGTTTAAGACTTTGGAAGTACCTTTAATTCCAAAGTCGAATTTGCATATAACTTTAATTTAAAAACAGCCAGCAAAGCAGGCCTGCCTTTAAAATGACACTGGGCACCTCAGCAGTGCACCTAGGTGTGCACCACCTATGCTGTGGTCCCTAAACCTACATGCCCTACCATATACTAGGGACTTATAGGTAGGTTAACTTAGCCAATTATAATTAGCCTAATTTACATATCCATTTTACTCAGAGCACAGGCCCTGGGACTGGTTAGCAGTACCCAGGGCACCATCAAAGTCAGGAAAACACCAGCAAAAAGAGGAAAATGGGGGCAAAAAGTTATGGGGCCTCTGCAATCAGCCCTGTTTTCTCACACCAAGGGAACCAACTCTCCATGAGGCCCTCCCCTCCATCATGGGAGCATACCACCACTCCCAGGAGACGATGGCCACGGTCCTGGACAAGTTGCAGGAGACCCTGCATCTGCAGGAGGAGCAGTATTTGGGGTTCAGGGAGGAGCTCAGGACCATCGGCTCCGCCCTGGGCACCATCGTAGGGGTGCTGACGGACATTCAAAAGACCTTGAGGGACACCGTGGCACTCCAAGGGGCCCCTGACACTAGCCACGACGATGAACTGCCCACCACCTCCGCCGGCGCTAGTGGACAGGACGCCCTGCCACAGGACCACCACACCCCATCCCCTGCAGACGGACAACCACCACGCAAGCGGGCCCTGAGATCCAGGAACAGGACAGAGCAAGATAGCAAGACCACCGCCAGGAAATAAGACCACCCTGATTGTCCCCCCACTGTCCCACTTTGTTACCCTGTTTAAATCGGAACTGCCCCAGCTCCACTTCCAATGGGCAGATGTGCAATGTACCTATGAGACTAATAGACTGGACTCTGCCATGGACATTCCTCCACCATCACCCATCACCATTTTACAACCCCCCTTCATTTTTTAGCACTTAAATAAACACCCTTGAAACACTAAAAAAACTGGAGTCAGTCTATGATTTGTAATTTTGTATTATCAATTACAGTGTCATAATGGGTTACCCATTGGAAGGCTAACATACCAATGTCACACATCACAAGCCCTTCAAGGATGCAAGCAGTTGACACGTAGGTTACCACATTTGTGAAACTGAAATGGAAGGGGACAACTCAGTTAACAAATAGTGAGTGAAATGTCGGTACAGGATAGAGGTAGACGTGTGAAAGTTACTGTAATGTTAAACCTGAAAATGTACTCACCTGTGTTTCACTGGAAATATTGCTGGATGACTGACTCCCTGTTGTCGTTTTCTTCTTCCTCAGCTTCATCCTCATCACTGTCCACAGGCTCCACAGGCTCCACAGCTGCTACAACACCGTCATCTGGATCATCCTCCTGCAGAAAAGGCACCTGGCGTCGCAATGCCAAATTATGGAGCATGGAGCAGGCGATGATGATGTCACACACCTTCTTCGGTGAGTAGAATAGGGATCCACCTGTCATATGGAGGCACCGGAACCTGGCCTTAAGGAGGCCGAAGGTGCGTTCGATCACCCTCCTAGTCCGCCCATGGGCATCATTGTAGCATTCCTCTGCCCTGGTCCTGGGATTCCTCACTGGGGTCAATAGCCAGGAAAGGTTGGGGTAACCAGACTCCCCCAATAGCCATACATGGTGCCTCTGGAGTTGACCCATCATATCAGGGATGCTGCTATTCCGGAGGATGTAGGCGTCATGCACTGAGCCAGGGAACATAGCATTTACCTGCGAGATGTACTGGTCTGCCAAACAGACCATCTAGACATTCATGGAGTGATAACTCTTCCTGTTCCTGTACACCTGTTCACTCCTGCGGGGGGGACCAGAGCTACATGGGTCCCATCAATGGCACCTATGACGTTGGGGATACGTCCAAGGGCATAGAAGTCACCTTTCATTGTAGGCAAATCCTCTACCTCAGGGAAAATGATGTAGGTCCTTACGTGTTTCAGCAGGGCAGACAACACTCTGGACAACACGTTGGAAAACATAGGCTGGGACATCCCTGGTGCCATGGCCACTGTTTGAAAATTCCCACTTGCAAGGAAATGGAGCACTGACAGCACCTGCATGTCAGGGGGGATTTCAGTCGGATGGCGGATTGGTGACATCAGGTCTGGCTCCAACTGGGTACATAGTTCCTGGATTGTGGCACGGTCAAACCTGTAGGTGACGATTAAATGTCTCTCTTCCATTGTCAACAGGTCCACCAGCGGTCGGTACACCGAAGGGATTCCGCCATCTTCTCATATGTCCCAGGTGACGGTGCCTAAGAAGGACAACAGCGAAGAAACAGTCACTATTCCTCCAGGTATGTACCCACAGTCAAACAGAACACGGCACCAAATACAAAACCCTTCCTGTATGTGTGTTGAGTATAGGTCTAGCTATTTGTGACGCAGTAGTAACTGAAGCCATGTGGGCCCCTGAAATGGCGGCTGCCTGACCTCTAAACTGGGACAATGGGACTGTGGGGTAACAGCGCTGGCGTTGCACACCGTCGCGGTAGGCGGTCGTAGACTGCGGCGCAATGCTGCATTGGTTAACATTGGACCCTATGGGTCCCAGGAGCCAATGAACAGGTGCGCCGGCGGTGATGATGCGCCCCGCCGCGGACGTCACCGCCGCGGACGTCACCGCCATTTCCTATCTGTTCAATCACTAGATACCTGACCTTCGACAGGAGAGAACCTACACTGCTAGTGCTGCTGTGACCTCGGTCTGGAAGCGACGATGGCTGTTGCGTCTGGGGAAAGGGCCCCTGCCTTCACTGCACAGGAGTTGGAGAAACTTGTGGATGGGGTCCTCCCCCAGTACATGCTACTCTACGGTCCTCCAGACCAACAGGTTAGTACACAGGGAGCACGTTGTATGGGCTAGGCCTGGGTGGAAGAGGGAAGGGGCCACAGTTCATACTACAGTAAAGCATGGGAATAAATGGGCCACATGGTCAGAGTAGGTAGGGGACACTCACATTGACTTTGCAGTTGGTAATGACTGTTCCTCTTTCCTTGTGCATGTCATGTAGGTCAGCGCCCACCAGAAGAGGGACATTTGGCGTGCCATCGCCAAGGACGTCCGGACCCTGGTGGCCCACTAGAGACGGGGCACCCACTGCCGGAAGAGATGGGAGGACATTCGCCGCTGCAGCAAGAAGACGGCGGAGGCTCAGCTGGGGATGGCCACCCAACGTGGGAGGGGTGCCCATCGCACCATGACCCCCTGATGTTCCGGATCCTGGCGGTGGCCTACCCGGAGTTGGATGGGCGCTTAAGGATATCACAGCAGACACAAGGGGGTGAGTACAACCTCATTCTGCGGACTTTGCGTGCAGTGGAGGGGTCTGGGTGGGGGATGTGGGCTGTGGGTGTCCCTAGGCCAGGGCGAGTTTGGTAGGCAAGGCAAATCCGTAATGTAGGCCATGTGGCACTCTACCCCACCTCAGAAGAGTGGCAAGTTGAAGTATAGTTGCCCCTGTGGCATCCATGTGCACAGATTTCCACCATTGCCATGTAGGCCATATCCCAGAAATTGCATGTGCAGAGGCCAGGAGCAGGGCGTTATGCATGGGGCTGCTGCGTCTGTCTTGTCCGCCTACGGTAGCGGTGTGCCATGCACTAAAACTCTCTTTCTTCTGTCTCCCCCCCATTTTCCTGCTCTCCCTGTCCTTTTGTACATCAGAATCATCAGGCGGAGGTACAGTGGCACCGGAGCACGAGGGAGCTGCATCCCACATGGCCATGGAGGGCCACACCACAGACTCTGAATGCACTAGTGGGACGGAGGGCGAGGGGAGCTTCACGTCGGCTACCGGATCACCAACCAGCGACACGGACTCGTCCACCGATGGGAGCTCCCCTGTGGTGGCGGCACCATCTGTGCACCCCACTTCTACATTTACAGCTGCCACCTCCCCTACCAGCACCGCCCTCCCAGCAGCCCCTCAGCATACGCCCGTGCCCGCTCACCCAGGAGGGTGGGCATCACCTTCGCCCCAGGCACCTCAGGCCCTGCCCCAGTCACCCCTGCTGCCCTCAGTGAGGAGGCCATTAACCTCCTCAGGTCACTCACTGTTGGGCAGTCTACCATTGTGAATGCCATCCAGGGTATAGAAAGGGAGTTGCAACATGGTAATGCATTCCTGGAGGGCATTCATTCTGGTCAGGCTGCCCTTCAGCGAACCCTGCAATCTCTGGTCTCAGCACTGATGGCAGCCATTGTCCCTGTGTCTAGCCTCCCCCCTCCAACTTCCTCCACCCAGACCCAATCCCCTGTACCCCAGCCCATCCCAAGCACACCTACAGACCATCATGCACACAAGTCAACACCCAAAATTAGCTCAAGCTAACATAGGCACCACACACACCACAGGCACTCACACAAGCATCACACCCATACAGACACAGCAACATACACTGCCTCCACTGTGTCCCCCTCCTCCTCTTCTCCCTCCTCCCTCCCAGTCTCGTCTACACACACACCTGCATGCACCACATCTACAGGCACTAGGACTCGCACCAGGACACCCAGCACCACAAGCTGCTCACCTGCACTCACCACCTCCACTTCCATTTACACGTCCCCTGTGTCCTCTCCCAGTGTGTCTGTGACGCCCCCTCCAAAAGTACCCAAACGCCAGCAGTCACTCACCCAACATCCATCCACCTCAAGACGGCCTCCAGTACCTGCACCTGCACCAAAAACACCTAAAGTGACACCTCCTACAACCACCTCCTCTTCCTCCACTCCCAGACCCCCTCCAGCTACCCATCCCAGTGTCCGTCATAAACTGTCCCTCTGTCAAATTGACCTTTTTGCCTCCACCCCTCCTCCAATTCATCAGTCCCGTCGTAGCGCCTCAGCCAAAAAGCCTCCAGTACCAGTGGTGCGTGTTCCAGGTTTTTGGAGTGCACCGTCCACCAGGGCAGGCAGTAGGACCCAGAGCCAAGGCACTGGTAGCCCACCCCCTGTAAAGGCTCTGAAATTGGAGAGTGGACGACGGGACCGTGTCAAGACTCCTGGTGGGACAACAAGTGAAATGGGATCGAAGGCGATTGGTGAGTCAGCTGTAACTCCAAAAAAGGTGGGGAAGGTCCAGAGGAAGTCTCCCCAGCCTGTTGTGAGTGTCACGGCGGAGAAGTGCTCCATCATTTCTGGCGGTGCAGACAAAACGGCCAGCACTGTCATCACTGGTCCAGAGACCACTGCCGGAGTCACAGCCCAGGAGGACCCAAGTATCATTTCTGGTCCGGAGACCCCAGCCAGAGTCACAGCCCAGGAGGGCCCAAGTATCGTTTCTGGCCAGGAGACCCCAGCCGGAGTCACAGCCCAGGAGGGCCCAAGTATCGTTTCTGGTCAGGAGACCCCAGCCGGAGTCACAGCCCAGGAAGGCCCAAGTATCGTTTCTGGTCAGGAGACCCCAGCCGGAGTCATAGCCCAGGAGGGCCCAAGTATCGTTACTGGTCAGGAGACCACCTCCGGAGTCAGTCCCCAGGAGGGCCCAAGTATCGTCACTGATCCAGAGACCACCGCCAGAGTCAGTCCCCGGGAGGGCCCAAGTATCGTCACTGGTCAGGAGACCACCACTGGAGTCAGTCCCCAGGAGGGCCCAAGTATTGTCACTGGTTCAGAGACCACCGCCGGAGTCAGTCCCCAGGAGGGCCCAAGTATTGTCACTGGTCCAGAGACCACCGCCGGAGTCACAGCCCAGGAGGGCTCAAGTATTGTTACTGGTCAGGAGACCACCGCCGGAGTCAGTCCCCAGGAGGGCCCAAGTATCGTCACTGGTCCAGAGACCACCGCCAGAGTCACAGCCCAGGAGGGGCCAGGATGCCACAGCCCCGCTGCCCAATGATGGAACGTCATGCCACACACCAATGTCCAGTGTGGAGATCGTCATGCCACACACCAATGTCCATTGTGGAGATCGTCAGACCACACACCAATGTCCAGTTTGGAGATCGTCATGCCACACACCAATGTCCAGTGTGGAGATCGTCATGCCACACACCAATGTCAGTTTCAGAACCGCCATGTCAAAGCACTGCTAAACAGTCCAGAACCGCCATGTCAAAGCACCGCTGAACAGTCCAGAACCACTATGTCAAAGCACCGCTGAACAGGGCAAAGACCGCCATGGCAAAGCACTGCTGAACAGGGCAAAGACCGCCATGGCAAAGCACCGCTGAACAGTCCAGAACCGCCATGTCAAAGCACCGCTGAACAGGGCAAAGACTGCCATGGCAAAGCACCGCTGAACATGGCAAAGACCGCCATGTCAAAGCACGCTGAACAGGGCAAAGACCGCCATGGCAAAGCACCGCTGAACAGGGCAAAGACCGGCATGGCAAAGCACCGCTGAACATAGCAAAGACCGCCATGTCAAAGCACCGCTGAACAGGGCAAAGACCGCCATGGCAAAGCACCGCTGAACATGGCAAAGACCGCCATGTCAAAGCACCGCTGAACAGTCCAGAACCGCCATGTCAAAGCACCGCTGAACAGGGCAAAGACCGCCATGGCAAAGCACCGCTGAACATGGCAAAGACCACCATGTCAAAGCACCGCTGAACAGTCCAGAACCGCCATGTCAAAGCACCGCTGAACAGGTCAAAGACCGCCATGGCAAAGCACCGCTGAACAGGGCATGCACCGTGTAGGAATGAATGGACCGCCACATCAGGCATCCTTATCCCATGTGCAGCTGGGACAGAGACAGGACAGGAACTTTCACGGGGAGACTCATCCAGTCTGGGCACCAGTCCCCCTCCAGCACCAGTGGAGACCTGCATCTACTTGAGAGACTGTGGCTTTGCACTCCCCAGGATGGCACAGTGGGCAACCCACCCACTGTAGAGACTTGTGAGACTGTGGCTTTGCACTCCCCAGGATGGCACAGTGGGCAACCCACCCACTGTAGAGACTTGTGAGACTGTGGCTTTGCACTCCCCAGGATACATCAATGGGCATGGAGCCCCGTCGTGGATCTGGCTCCGCATTCATGTGGCTGAGGTGCCCCACCTTCCCTTCCCCCTGAGGTGCCTGTAGTGTTTCTATCTGATGCCCCGGCAGTGTTCTCTCGGATTTTGGTCAGGTATCTATTGTGGGCCTCGCCCATGCATTTTTGGACTGTTGGTGCATGGACATTGTTGTGTACATATCTGCACTACTTCTTGTATTGTATATATAATTATGAGTGATTTTGAGATATATATCTGTATATTTTTCAATGACATGTATATTGGCACATTACAAGGTTTGACCGAAATTCGCTTTGTCTTTGCATTCTTCCGGGGGGATTGTGGGTTGTTAATGTGATATTTTTTGACTGCATTGGTGTGTATGTTGTAATATGCGAGGGTGGGGTTGTTTAGTGGGTGTCCCCCTAACTTTTGCCTCCCCCCTCCCCCGTGTCGTAGATGCAGTACTCACCGGTATCTTCTGCGCCTACGTCACTGTTGGTCGTAAATGAGCAGAAAGACAAGGGCAGGGAGTATTTGGAGTTCCGGGTCCATGGAGTCGTCGTTCCTCGTGGGATGTGTTGAGGTGAGCGTTTTCCCATAGCAAAAGCTGTTTCCGCCATGTTTTTAACCATGGTGAATCTGCCCCGGAAAAGGTGGCGGATTGGCGGGTTGTAATGGTGTGGGCAGTACATTGTCTTCCGCCTGTCTGTTGCCGGTGACCGCCGCGCTGCTTGTCTATACCGCCATGGCAGGAGGTGTGTTAAAGTGGCTGTCTTTGTTGGCGGTCTCCGCCAGGGTCATAATTCCCTTTTTTTGTCCGTCGGCCTGTTTGCGGTATTACCCCACCTTTTACACCATCCACCAGGGTTGTAATGACCACCTGTGTCTAAAAATGAAAACGCAATACTTAATTTTCCACCAAATTAAATTGGTTCATCTCTGGTTCAACTTTCAGATGATCTTGGTTCCCCACATATTGAGTTCACCCTGGGTGTTTAAACACCCCTCCTACTTATTCTATAAACTGTGAAGAGACATTGCATTTACCTCCCGAATGTACGCCGTATGTCTTGGTTTTAGTAAATGTGGCGCCCTTGGACAATTGGACTAATGAAGATACTCAAGCCTTAATGAGAAAGTCTACTCATTGGTTGAGGACTAAATCTAAACATCAAGCGGACTTAAATAATAAGATCCTTATGACACGCAGAGTGAAATGGGTTGGTCTATCAAAGAAGGTTTCTGATGGTGGTTGTGTTGTGATTAATTTTGCTAATCTTTGTCTAGTTAAGTGATTGTTGGCTGATCTGGGTCACTGTGCCAGGATTCAAATTTACCCATTAAGTTACTTTTATGACCTGACTACTTTACTTTCTTCTGCAGCTATTGTAAATATAATCCAGGGTTGGTTATGTCACAAGTCCGGACAAATGTTTCTACTATCAACCGTTTTCAGGTTCTCAACTCTTTAGATGAGAATGATTGATTTATAGATATAGATAGGCACAGTATCGATGACCCGGAGGGGCTAAAGGTAGGTGAAGACCACAATACATCTCCACTGGAGGAAGGGGTGGCTATGATAGGTAATCTTCCTAGTGCTTTGGCTCATGTCATTACAATGAAAGAATCGATACAAGAATTGGGACATAAACCTTTAACATTAATTAGTTGAACACAGCGGGGCTTCTGTCACAACTTACTCGTTGCTTGAGCCTGGAGTCCGCTGAACGTGTGACAAGGTTCTTGTTCTTGCAGGTTCTGCCTTGGCCCAGATAGGGGCGACTCTTTCTTGTAGCCAAGGTGCTGCAGGCGATGGGAACGCCAAGGGCAGTCCGTGTCCTTTAGAAGGAGTGCCAGACGGAAAAAAAAAAACCTTAAAAGGGGAAAAAACCTCAGAAAGGACCTCCTGAAATAAGAGAAAAAGATCAATAGTTTCAGAACCCGAGACAAAATTAACAGGAAAAAACTGGAACCAGAACGGAATCAGAATCTGATGCATAGGAGAAGGAACGAAGACCACCATCCAAAAGGAAGTGTTGCAGCGCAAGAAGAAAAGGAATCACAGCCCTTAAGTACCCACAGAACAGGAAACAACCAGCAGGAAGTAAAAGGACACCATATTGGATAGGGAACAATACTCAGAAGGCAATAGACAAGGCACCATATTGAATAGGGAACCATGGCAGGCTGGGAAAGACAGGGGAATCATGGGTAAAGGAAAACATAAAAAAGGGAGAAAAACGAGGGTGACAGCAAGAGAAAAGGCACACAATGGAAGGTAAGTGGGGGAAACCATAGGAGTCAATAGGGGCAAGCCGCGCCAGTATACAAGTGAGGCCCTATGCCTAAATTGGGGCCTCGAATTAGACAGGAGAGGCTGGGGGCGTGGCGTGTCTTACCGCTGAGCCCCACGTCCAGAGCAGAATGTTCGGCTCGTGGCGCGTGCCGCAGTGCGACAGCTTCGGTCTAAAATAAAAAACCCTGATTGGTTGAAATTTATATCTACATACAATATAATCTGCTTTCAAAAGACTTGGTCAAAGGACACATTTTTATTGGATGGTTATTTATCCTTACATCAACCAGCAATAACCTCCACAGTGGGAAGGGCAAGAGGGGGCCTTCTAGTTCTTGTTTCATTACAATTACAAAAAATGGAGGCATCTTTAATTTGGTCCTCATCTTATTTTATGGTTGTTTTATTAATAATTGAAGAGAGTAAGGGTATTTTGATAATAAACTTCTACAATAATATCCCATGTGGTCTCCTGAAGAGAAACCTTGAGGATGTAATAGATTATGTTGATTCATCTACTCGGCTACAGGACAAAGAGCTAGTTATGCTATGGGTAAGAGATTTTAATATGCCCCTGTGTCATCAGGAAGCTCCACATCTGTGCAGTGTTCCTAACGAGGATAGAGAGATGTTAGCCCACTGTACTCATTCAAATGAAGGCGAAGTTAAAAAATGTTATATCTGTAAGTTTGATCTTGTATATGCAAGGGAAAAAACGTCTGCAAATGCCCAAGGCATTTCCACATTTACACAGAATTCCAAAGGGAGTATTATTGATTTTATTCTTATCAGCTCTTTAGATTTCCATCTAATTCTTGATTTCAAGATAATACCCCATCGCGCCAGTGATCATAATCCCCTATGTATTGATTTAGCTTATAACATTAAATTGGTCCCAAAGACTAGGGAAGCGAGAAGAAAATCTGTATTCAGTAAAAACTCTGGTGTACGCATGAAATCAGAAAAGGTAGATTCAAATGCCTTTAATCAGGAAATTATAAATCAAAGCTAGACTTCATTAATATTTGTCTGTTACATCAGTCAACCCGTAATCTCATAGTTTAAGAGTACGAACATTTAAGCAATGCCATCTCTGTCACAGTGATAACTGATAGAATTTTTCCGGGTCCAGTAGTTCACCGATGGTTCAACTGTGCGTGTACAGCTGCTCATAAAAACCTAAAAAAAGCTCTCAGAACTATTCCCTTTTTCACTGCAATTTAGTTAAAATGACAAAGGGTCAATACAAGGCAACGCTAGAAGAGAGGAAATTGGAAATTAGAACTAAAACGTGGGAAGAGCTTTTGGCAGCCACTGAACTGAAGGATGCATCAAAATTTTGGAAGGTGGTAAATCACCCATATTTTTCTGATTACGATACTAGACATGACGATTGTTTGATTTCAGAAGCTGTTTGGGTGAATAATTTTACGAGGGTATTCATTCGTGGAAATTATTTACCAATTGAGGGGGATGAATGTGTCAAGCAGAGATCTGCAGAATCTAATTTGAACATTCTAGATCTTTCCATTGACCTTCATGAGGTCACTTCAGCAATAAAGCGCTCAAGGCCAGGAAAGGCACCTGGACCAGATGGGGTCCAGGTAGACATTCTTAAATCTATGCCAAATTTTTGGGGTCTGGTAATTACAAATGTGCTAAGAAGTGTAGTAAAGAGTAACATTCCTTCTTCGTGGAAGTTGGCCCTTATTATCCCTATATTCAAAAGGGGTAATAGACAAGATCCTACTTGTTATAGGCCAATCTCCCTTATAGATTCCACGGCTAAGATATTGGGGAGTGTGATCCTATCACGGTTGGAGGATTGGGTGACGGAGGCAAAGATTCTCTCCCCAATCCAATATGGCTTTAGGCCTGGCCTAGGCACAGTAGAACAAGCACTAAATTTGCATCTCGTTCTTAGCAAATACGTAATTGCTAAAAAAAAGAATCCATTCACATGGCATTTATTGACCTTTCAAGTGCTTTTGATCTGGTAAACAGAGGGAAACTTTGGCAAATTATGGAAACCTTTGGGATTGATTTGAACCTGTTCGAGTTAATAAAGCATTTACATACAGATTTAAAGGTCTCAGTTCAGTTTGGATTGCATGGGGAGCGAACCCCCCCTATTCTATCAAGATGAGGAGTAAGGCAAGGTTGTATTTTAGCCCCATTTTAATTTTTTATATATATCAATGGGCTCTATGACTTTTTAATAAAATATGGAAAGGATTTCCCTAAGATGGGACAGAGACAGCTCCCAGTTTTACTATACGCAGACAATGCTGTATTTTGTTATTATACATATTATATATATTATTATATAATATTAATTGCACGCACAGCTAACGGCCTTCAAGACCTGTTGGATCTTTCCTTGACTTTTATGCTGGACCTTGATTTGAAAGTAAATTTCTCAAAGATGTACGTAATGACGTGTGGCCCCCAAAATACAAGGTCTATATAATTCACTATGGGAGGTAATATTATTATTAAGGTGAAAGACTTTTGTTATTTAGGTATGCATGTGAGTTCCTCTATGTCATGGAACTCCCATCTCACATTTAAGACCCAGCAACTGGTGAGAAATATAGAAGAGATATTTCACTTTGCCCTTAAATTGGGACACAGACCAATATCTCAGATTATTACGCTCTATAAATTCAAGTGTGTATCAGCAGCTACATATGGGCCGGGTTTATGAGGTTACGTTAAAGTAGACTTGCTTCAACATATTGAGAACAAATTTGCCCACAGACTATTGTTGGTACCCAAGAATGCAGCAAATATCATTTGCCATGAGGAACTGGGTTTACGACATATAGAGGATTTGATGGCTGAAGAAGAATGCTCCAGTGTCCCTTTCAGAACACTGAACGCTGTATACTGTGTGTTGTTCTGCTCTGTGGGGTGTGTAGTGGTGGAATCGTTCTCCTGGCTGGGAGCTAAAGCTATTAGTAGGCAGACCCTAAAAATGGACTGCCATCAAAACCAGTACCCAGTCCATTGACATGTTGACACTATTTTATCAGATAATATAAGGAAAAGTACCTAGGCAGAATCAGAAAGTGTCTTAATCTCAAGAACACGGGTATCAACAGATAACAGTTCTGACAGAAAATAAATCAGCATCATCAATGAAAAGTTTCAACTAAGGTTTATTTTAAAAAATAAAGATCAATATAGAAGGCAAATATGTAGTTGATCAGAATGCATGGTGATTCAATATAGGGAGTTAGCATAAGGCTCATTCAGATGTAGCAAAAGTCTGAGATAAAGTCAAGTCGCAAACCAAAAATATTAAAGTCAAAATTATTAGAAAACCAACAAGGGTCCAGTCTCCAAATTCAGGGAGACAGAAGACTGGCTCACCATCAAATGTTCCAGTTTTTATAGGCAAATTCACATTAAAAGTAAATGGAAATTGCACAGTCACCCTAAGTTGAGCAAAGCTGAACAAATCAAATTTCAGAATTACACAACCTCACCTTTTACCACTAATCTTGCTCTATCCCCAAATGAATATTAATGTGCCATATTCCAACCTACCATCATTGGATGTGACAGTACAAATATGGTTGCAAAAACACAGGAAGCTATATGAGCAATGATACAGGCCTTGAATGTTAAAAACGGCTTCCTTTGTGTCATTACAGATCATGAGTGCACATTTTGGTTATGAGATTCAACAGCATGAGAAATGAAAACACACATAATGGCTGCGTTTTAGAAAACATGATGGTGGTGAGACCTACTCCGTGCCTAGTTGTCAAACACAGAAAAATACAGTATTTCAAAGGTGCAATGTTTGTGTTTTAGTGCGGAAATGCTTATAATGTTAAGCACACATTTTTGTATTAAACCAAAATCAGCTTTTACAGCTTTATTAGAGCTACTAGTTCCTCGTTACCTACCAAGTGCTGGTATCGTACACAGACCATCACAAGAAACATGTATAGAACAAGAAACGTCTTTTATGTCCATGATGCAGATACTTCTTGTTATATCCTTGGGTTAATTGTGTAAGTCCGTCTTTATTGAGCCTGATACCATAATTTGCTTTAGAACTTCCAGCCAAAACGTCCATGTAGGGTAAGGCTCAAACATCGGATATACAGCCTGACATGACTAAATAAATTGGTTACTTTTCAGGACAGGCACATTTATTATCAGGGGCGACAATAGACATTTAGGGTCAGATTACTTTCCTTGCGTCCCTTAGCACCCCACTACCAACACCATATGTGTGCCCTATTTAAAATACGGTACACCATGGCGTAGGATAGGGGGCAATAGCATCAGAATTTTTGACACTATTGAAGTACTATTCAGGGTTAGCGCCAAAATGTTGGCGCTAACCCCGAACAGTACGTAGGGGCCCATTGTAACCAAAGGTGTGCCCTCTTTTAACACCTATGCTGAGCAGACGTTAAAAATGTCGAAAAAAATGACGCAAAGAAATCTTTTAGATTTCTATGCACCATTTGTTCGGCTCCCTAACAGGGGAACAACCCCCTTCCATACATAATGCCTGTCACAAGCATAATGTGGCGCAAGGGCTTACAAGGAGGTGCATTGCGCCACTTTGTAAATCCGACGTGGCGTTTTTGTCCTAATATGGCCACATTAGCATAAAAAAATTATGCTGATGTGGTGATATAGTATGGCACAAGGGACTCTCAAATCTGCCCCTTAAAGTCTCAGGAAAGAGACAAAATACACTGGTTTGTACACAAGGCTTCTGTGACCCCTGTCCCATAAGCATTTTGTTGTCAGCCTTAAATGCAAACTTTCTCCCAGAATGAGGCTAATTTCCAGTAACCCTCTTAAAAAATATGTGTGCAGCGTACAATGCAATGTGAGCTTTTATTTTTCCATTTTCATGTGGGTCGACAGATTTAAAATACTAGCTGTTGGTATGCATTGACTATGTATCAGTAATTTCACAGACCATCGAACAGCTATTATTTCTTTTGATTATATTTTAATAAGACAATAGCATAGAGAGGAAGACAATAAATAGTTCTGAGAGCAGCTGTTTGACTTTACAGGAAGCGAACAGGTGGAGAAGAAGCGGAAGTGACATCACACGTATTTTTACCTTTACTTTCAATCACACACATGCTTACATATACACACACACATACACACACTGTCGCTCACATAAACACACTCTTACTCGCAAGCATGTACACAACATACATTTAAAATCATTTTTGACTCACCTGATGTAGGAAGAATAGGAATACATCACATACAAACAAACATACGTTCCCAAATCCCAATACAAACATTGTAGGCTAGATAGTTGTAAACCAATGTAAGTAGTGAAAGGCTTAATACATGACATGTTAAAAAAAGACTGTGGGTTCAATAGAAAAGGCAGGTCATATTTAGGATAAACAAACACTTATTACTTAGGAAACTTATACACATGCTGCATTGTTAAGTTAGCTGTGCTGAAACACACAAGAGGCTCAAGCCACATTAGAATGAGAGTTTTTCTTTAAAGCTGCACCAACTGTTGCTTTCAAAATGTTCACTCAGCATGAAAAGGGTGGAATAGAAGGGTGTATCCTTCCTTAGCACAGGGATCCTAAAAACCACAAGTCATTCATATCGTGGTAAGGGGAACTGTGTAAGGGTCAGATAAGTATTTGCAGGGCTACCATGAGCAGCACTCAACATATAGGGGGTCATTCTGACCCGGGCGGGCGGCGGTCGCTGCCCGCCTGGCGGGAACCGCCATTTGGCCGCTTCGCGGTCATAAGACCGCTGGGGCCATTCTGACTTTCCCGCTGGGCCGGCGGGTGCCCGCCAAGGGAGCGCCCGCTGGCCCAGCGGGAAAGAGCCCTGCAACACTGAAGCCGGCTCCGAATGGAGCCAGCGGTGTTGCAGGTGTGCGACGGGTGCAGTTGCACCCGTCGCGATTTTCACTGTCTGCTAGGCAGACAGTGAAAATCATGCTGGGGCCCTGTTAGGGGGCCCCAGGACACCCGATCCCACCAGCCTGTTCCTGGCGGTAAAAACCGCCAGAAACAGGCTGGCGGGAAGGGGGTCAGAATCCCCATGGCGGCGCTGCTTGCAGCGCCGCCATGGAGGATTCGCCCAGCTGGGTGAAATCCGCCGGGAAACCGCCGGACCGTTTTTTTTATGGGCTCTGAAGCACCGCCAGCCTGTTGGCGGTGCTTCACTTATCCGTGGCCCTGGCGGTCTTAGACCGCCAGGGTCAGAATGACCCCCATAATCTCTTGTGCAGAAAGGTAGATATGGTGAATGACATCAATGTAACTTACCCACCCATGAGGCAAACAAGTGCATGTGCTTATTTCCAGAGGCACCTCATTATCTTATCTGTACTGCTTGTAGTTGCTTACGTCAATGGTGAACTCTTCACTTCAGTTTTTTGTGGTTTTTACAGCATAAATGCTACTGGTGTTTGAACCAGAACTTTGAACTTCAGTCATGGCCTCTATGTTGAGACTGCCTGTTGTTCCCAGCTGAAAATTGATTAAACCTAAATTATTGTGTCAAATTGATCTGTCTTATTTTATTAACAGATTTCCCTCTAACATATTGGCCAGCTAAGCCAGGAGCTCTACTTTGATCTCACCAACTGCTGGACTGGGGGCCTTGCCTGTCTCCACGAGGTGATTTGCGCACTTTTTAAAGAGGTAAGGGAGATGCCAACATTTATGTAAAAATCTCTGATTTCGTGGGGACAGATGGGTCTCAGTGGAAGGTAGTGAAGTGGACAAAGTACCTTTTATTTTATAAAGACATTTACAATTTTGACACTGTAATGTATGTAATTTTTGTGTTTGCATGCAAGATTGTGTATCGTGTATTGTGTCCGGAAGATTCAGGGAGCTTGACTAAGTAAGTCAAAAGTCGTCAGGAGTAGTGGTGGACCTGGGGCTGAGCAATCTGTGTATGTTCTAAAAAACACTCATGCAAACCTAACCCAGACATTTAGGCCCTCATTACAACCCTGGTGGTTGACGGAGAAGCGGTGGTCTTACCGTCAACAGGCTGGTGGTAAAGATTTTGGAATTATGACCATGGCAGTTACCTCCATGGTCATCCGCCACTTCTCCGATCAGACCGCCAGGGCGGAGACGACCGCTGGGCTGAAGACCTGGGTCTCCAGCCCTGCGGTCATCACAATACCTGCGCCTGCGGTATCATGACCTGGCTGACCGCCATGGATTTCATGGGGTTAGGAACCGCCATGAAATCCATGGCGGTAAGAACTATCAGTGCCAGGGAATTCCTTCCCTGGCACTGATAGGGGTCTCCCCCACCCACCCACCCCGACTGAGTCCTTCTCCGACACCCCCACTACCCCTGCCACCCCCAAAGGTAAGGTATCGACTTACCTGGTCCGTTGATCCTACGGGAGGGGACGGAATCCATGCGGGCTGCTCTGCCGCCAGCACCCCGTCCACAGAACACCGCCACGCCGAATCACAGAACGTGATTCGGTGGGCGGTGTTCAGTTGATGTGGCAGTGGAGGTGGAGCAACCTCCACTTCCCCGCCGACCGCCAGTATGGCTGCTGGTGTCTCTCCGTCCGGAAAAGGACGGAGAGCTGCCAGCAGTCATAGTGTGCCGAGCGGAAAACCGCCTGCACTGGCGGTCTTCAGCATGGCGGTCCTCTCGGCGGTCTTGTAAAAAGACCGCAAAGGTTGTAATGACCCCCTTAGTCTGGAAGTCAGTTGCAAATAGTGAAAAGTTGTCCCCTCTATGAATCCAGAGGGAAGTGACCAGTAGTATTTTGTTTGCCCTAGTATGAAATTGAGAATTACTGTGTATGTATTTGCATGTATAGATAGAAATGTGGCCACATAATAATGTCAATATATAAGTTTATAAAAAGTCAACTAATTAATTCCACATCCCTGAATTAATTATTCATTTTTATAACGGTCAGGCTGTCGCCCTCTGCAACAGAACTGACCTTAGTACATCAGCAATATCAATACCATAGAATAATTTTTTAAGTCAGAAGTTTAGGAATGCCTAGGTATTTATAGTATATCACCCCTAGGCCTAAAAAACAACGTACATTGACGTAAGAGAAATGCCTGTTAGACAATTATAAACAATTATTCGAAGAACTAATACAAGGACATTATCCTCCAAGTATAAAGTAGTGTAGTAGCGTTAAGAACCCCATAACAAATATTGACACTACTAACTATTATCCCCATTATGAAACTATAGAGCCTCAAGATTGGAGGCTAGATGAAATATCAAATAGTATAGACTGGGACAAGCACACATATATTGAAGGTATACAAATAGAAGGAGAATTATCAGCTACTATACATACAAATATATTTAACTACCTTTCAGATAGATGTGAACAGGATCTTCGCATAATCAGAATAAAAGAGTTTATTTTGAAATCTACAAAACCTGTTGCAGTTGTCTTTCCAAGACTAAAGGTTTAAATTTGTTTTCATGTGTGACACTGGTGCCACCTTGCGGCAGGAAAGTGAATACATTGAAGTTACTGCAATTTTTCAGTGGAATCATGGGCAACAGTCACGTGAATTCCCTGCAATAATAACAGACTCATATTTAGTATCAGACCTCCTACTGTATGCATTTATTACGGACCTCCCAGTATGGAATTTAGGATATGAGTAATTTATAAACATGTATATATCACAATAACATTACTGTTTGTTGTGTCAGGCAAACAAACCAGTTAGGCCACACATAAATGCACCTACCCAATATATATGTAAATGAACAAAGTCTTTCAGAGATTAAGGATATATATATATATATATATATATATATATATATATATATCTGATGTTCACCTTCACAGCCTAATAATAGTTTATGTGAAGTCTTGAAATACTCTAGGAAGTAAATAGAAGTCCATTTAGAGTGTAAAACATATAGTACAAAATATTAAGTTCACTAAACAGACATGGGGTCTCCTTTAGAATACATGGTTAAAGTGTTCTCAGGAGACAGGATAGGAAAATACTGTAAGGAATGGCACAAAGCAACATTAAAACTTGCACATGCATGGCCCAAAGAGGGCACATTTGATAATACAATAATAGAACACATGGCCACCTTCCTACAGAGTAAATACAAGGGAAATAAACTAGAGAAAAGGAAGATCACACTAGACCAATGGAGGGTCTTTTGTGAAACAAATATGAATGAGTCAAATACAAAGCCTCAAACCCTCCCTTCGGCTCCTCCACCCCCTATCAAGATGTGCAATTAAGGTTAGGCAGTGCAAAGGTACAGGGCATGTATACATTGCAACCTGGTGTCCCACACTCATTACCTACCTCTTTACATCCCCCTGCTGTGGGATATACAGACCCAGAGTATAGCCCACCATTAGAATCTTTTTCTAAACATAGAGAATATGTTCACCCATCTGTATGTCCTCAAATGGCCAGTACACCACGGGAAATGTCAGGTGGGGACAGTACTAAATACATAGGGACAGTAGATGCCACATTTACACTTCATTTAGAGGACGAGATGTCCCTCACTAGGAAGAATGAAGGTATACCTAATGAGGGATCAAGAGGGGTACAGAGAATGGAGGGGGCTAGAAAAAAGGAAGGTGTTTTGAAAAAACTGAGTACCAATATTAAAAATGAGACAAGAAGGTTAGCTTTCACACCAGAAAGTCCTCCCACAGAGTGCTGGAGGTTCATGCACTCAGGAGCAGAAGAGAATAGTGCAGGAAAGTGGGTCACAGAGCAGGAAGATGGACGGGTAGACAAAAGTGCAACTTGGGAAAAGGAGGAAGGGCCCCTGAGGCAGTCAAGGGCCCTCACTAGGCCACAAATAATTGAACAAGAGGGACTAGATGACACAGTCTCCACACATAGCAGCTTAGGTGAAGAAGATATGGATTTAGAAAAATCCTACAAAGGATCAGAAGGGGCATTAGATTACATCACTGAACATGTTAAAAGAATGTCCCTTTTTGAGGGCCATAACAAGGAACAGTCACAATATGCCTGTGAGGGAGAAGAAAACAGTAAGACAGGACAGACTTTACAAAAGAAGTCAAGGAAATTACAGAGATTAGTATTTGATGGGGTGCATGCACGCCCATATGAGAGAAAGGGAACATTTGATATGGCTGGAAAAATGACACTGAGGAAAGACATGGCACGTGCATTCTCTGTATGTCCTGGCAATAATTTGACACCCAATAAAAGAGTAGCTCAGTATGAAAATAGTTGGTATGATGTTGTCCTTTTTACTGACAACCTAGCAGGTTGGACAGAAGGATTGGCATCACAGATGACCCCATGGCCGCGAGAGGGTTCGTTTGAACCCCGAGACATGGCTAATGCAGAAATGTGCATTTTACAGGGTGAAGGGGATCCTTTCTGGGATTATCCCTATAAGCAGAAAAGTTTAAGAGTGTGGCAGAGATATGCTTGTAAGTATGACTCGCGTCACCCTACTGGCAATAGGACTACAGTCCTGTCACAACTGCCCTTGATATTCAAGGGCCCAGGGGTGCCTCAATATATACCATGGCCCCAGATGGACAAAGAAAATCTTTAAAAACAGTTGCCACAACTTGCTGAGGGTGCTGGGAATTTGATAGCAGCTCTGGAGAAACATACTGCAGGGATTACTCTTGCAATAGGGGACATTAAGAGTTTACTAAGTTCCCTTATAGGAGATAAGACAGACACACTGTTCACAAAGGCAGGAGTAAAAGATGTGACATTGACTAACCCAAAATGTGATGGGGCACCCTTTAATAGAGTAAGGGGAATTGTTTGGAAACAACTGAGGAAAATGTATCCAAACAGGCCAGACATTGGGTCCCTTATGGCACAAACAATGCAGCCAAATGAGGACCCAGCCCAATTCCTTAGCAGAATGAAGGACAAATGGACACAGGAAGTGGGGGAGAGTTGGGATGTCACTGGAGAGAATGAAATACTATTTTTCAATATAGTAAAAAAGGGTCTGCCACTTGAAGTGCAGGATAAATGAGATAATATAGTGGCCTTGGAGGCCAAACCATGGACAGAGATACAAGCACACATAATACATTTTTGTAAGAAGAGACAAGAAAAGGAAAAGAGCGAGAAAGATAAAATAGAGAAAGCAGCAGCTAAATTGGTTCAGCAGAAACTAGACAAGAAAACAGAGGAAGGAATTGCCACTGCCACCACCCAGTTAGCTGCAGTGTCCCTGGGAATGCCTCCTTCAGGCACCCCAATGCAACCCTACCAGTATGCCCAGAGAAGCAATAACAGGAATAATGGAAGAGGAGGGCGAGGAAGGTTTGGGGGAAATAGAGTAAACACATTCCAGAGTGGACAGACATGCCACTATTGCAAAATGACAGGAAATTTCATTAGAGACTGTAGGTTTAAAAAGGCAGATGAACTTAGCAACCAGACAGGGGCAAATTATGGCCAACAAATGGTACTGCTTGGAGGCATTGTAGCACAACCTGCCACGAGTCCCCAAGTGATATATCTCCCACAGCCCCAAATACAACCACAGCCTCAACCACAGATATAGCCTCAACAGTTACAGCAATCAGTGGCCCAAATACAGTATGGGCCACAGCAGACAGTGCAGCCCACCTTGCAGCACCAGAACTTACAAGGAGGGGTAACTGTCAGGGGAGGGAACCCATTCCAGCAAAACTACATGGGAGGATATGCCCAATGAAGGTGCCCAAGGAGAAGTCTCATGTGTTCAGTCTTATCGGTAACCCACAGGCCAGATGAGGAACCCACTGTGATGGTAGCCATAAATGACAAGGAGTACACCTTTCTCATCGACACTGGGGCCACTAGGTCCTGTATCCGTGAGAAGGGACTGCCATTGTCAAATTTATCAATGGATACACAGGGGTTCTCCGGCTTTAATGAGGGTTCCATTCACTAAACCTGTGGAGATGGAAATAGGGGGGAGGTATGTTGATGGATGTTTCTTATTCTCCCCAAATGCACCAGCTAATCTGCTAGGACGTGATCTTATGGCAAAATTAAACATGACTATTCACTTTGAAGAGGATGGGACTATGATCTGTTCAACACCTGGAGTATCTAGTACACGCATTATGACAATGGTTACACACCCCCCAGGTGGTAACCAAGTTAGAGCCAGACCTGTAGACATTTTAGCCTTTACTAGAGCAGTGTACACCATTATAGCAGAAACACCAGAACAGACAGGGAAACTAGTTGAATTACCCACAAACTTTCACTTTAGACAACAGGGCCCCTATTTTGAAACATTAGACAAAAACCTCATTCTGGAAATAGAGGCTCTAGAAGTGTCCCCCACCTATGGGACACTAATGGCAAGTGACCACACTGGTGTGATGTGGGCATGTGTCATCTTTTGTGATCCCAACATGCAGGTGGGCGACATATCAGATGACCAGTTGTTTGACGATGACTTTAGAAGGACAGAGATTGTTTTTCAAAACAGTGTACCTTTACGCACCACACTGGAGACAAGGCCTGTGATACCAATAAATGTCTCCAGTCCTATCAAAGATAATGACCTTGCGCAGGTACCCTCTAACTTATGGACAAAAGGCCCTTATGATGTAGGCCTCGTCCGCACAGCAGTACCATTCAGAATAACTTTGAAGGAAGGAGCAATACTGCCAAGAGTGAGACAATATCCTCTATCCAAAGAAGCAGAGGAGGGCATTGCACCTGTTATACAGGCATTGGTGGAGCAGGGAGTCATATACCCAGGTGTATCCCCCTGCAACACCCCAATTTACCCTATAAAGAAGGCCAAGGGAAATTTGTGGCGCATGATTCAAGACCTGCACTCCCTTAATGACATAGTGATACCAGAATTCCCTGTAGTACCTGACCCTTCCATCATCCTAACCAACATACCCCAAGATGCTAGATACTTTACAGTCATAGACTTGAAGAATGCATTTTTCAGCATTCCCCTGCACCAAGACAGTCATTATTTGACTGCATTTTCCTATTGTGGTTCACAGTACCTGTATTCCAGATTACCTCAAGGGTACTGTGAGTCCCCTAGTGTCTTAAACAGGATGGTCAAGAATGACCTCACCAATTTTCAATGTGACAGCACAGTGTTGCAGTATGTTGATGACCTACTGATCTGTAGTCCAGCAGAAGAGCAGTGTAGAAAGGACACTGTGGGGGTCATTCTGACCCTGGCGGTCCAAGACCTCCAGGGCCACGAATGACGGAAGCACCGCCAACAGGCTGGCGGTGCTTCCTAGCCCATTCTGACCGCGGCGGTAAAGCCGCGGTCAGAAAACCGGGTCCGGCGGTTTCCCGCCGTTTTTCCCCCGGCTGGGCGAATCCGCCAGGGCAGCGCTGCAAGCAGCGCTGCCCTGGGGATTCTGACCCCCTTCCCGCCAGCCTGTTTCTGGTGGTTTTCACCGCCAGGAAGAGGCTGGCGGGAATGGGTGTCCTGGGGCCCCTGGGGGCCCCTGCTCTGCCCATGCCACTGGCATGGGCAGTGCAGGGGCCCCCTAACAGGGCCCCAGCCAGCTTTTCACTGTCTGCCTAGCAGACAGTGAAAAGCGCGACGGGTGCAACTGCACCCGTCGCACGCCCGCAACACCGCCGGCTCCATTCGGAGCCGGCTTCTGTGTTGCAGGCCTCCTTCCTGCTGGGCCGGCCCAGCGGGAAGGTTGGAATGCCGGCAGCGGTCTTCTGACCGCGTAGTGGCAAAATGGTGGTTCCCGCCTGGCGGGCGGCAACCGCCGCCCGCCAGAGTCGGAATGACCACCTGTGTCCCTGTTGTGCACCCTTGCTCAAAGAGGTTACAAGGTAGACAGGGACAAATTACAGTACTGTCAGGAAGAAGTTCAATACTTGGGGCAACTACTGTCAATCAATCAAGAAATTTGTAAAGCGCGCTACTCACCCGGAGGGTCTCAAGGCGCTGGGGGAGGGGGGACCGCTACTGCTCGAACAGCCAGGTCTTGAGTTGCTTCCTGAAGGAGAGGTGGTCTTGGGTCAGACGGAGGTGGATGGGGAGGGAGTTCCAAGTCTTGGCTGCCAGGTAGGAGAAGGATCTTCCTCCCATGGTGGCTTTTCTAATGCGTGGCACGGCGGTGAGGGCGTGGCTGGTCGATCGTAGCTGGCGGGTGGGAGTGTAGAAGGTCAGGCGGTTGTTGAGGTACCTGGGGCCCTGGTCGTGGAGGGCCTTGTGTGCGTGGGTGAGGAGACGGAACGTCATTCTCTTGCTGACGGGGAGCCAGTGCAGGTCTCTCAGGTGTCCGGAGATGTGGCTCTGTCAGGGGATGTCAAGGATGAGGCGTGCGGAGGCGTTCTGGATGCATTGGAGTCTTTTCTGTAGTTTGGCCGTGGTTCCGGTGTAGAGGGTGTTACCGTAGTCCAGTTGGCTGGTGACGAGTGCCTGGGTGACCGTCTTCCTGATTTCGGTGGGGATCCATCGGAAGATCTTTCGGAGCATGCGTAGGATGTTGAAGCATGATGATGAGACGGCGTTGACTTGTCTGGTCATCGAGAGGGAGGAGTCCAGGATGAAGCCCAGGTTGAGTGCGTGGTCCGTTGGTTTGGGTGCGCTGCCTAGGGCAGGGGGCCACCAGGAGTCGTCCCAGGCAGAGGCTGATGATCCAAGGATGAGGACTTCCGTCTTGTCTGAGTTCAGTTTCAGGCGGCTGTTCATCATCCACTCGGCTACGTCTTTCATCCCTTCGTGCAGGTTGGTTCTGGCGGTGGCTGGGTCGTTGGTGAGGGAGAGGATCAGATGGGTGTCGTCGGCGTAGGAGATGATGTTGAGGTTGTGTTGGCGTGCAATGGCTGCAAGGGGGCTCATGTAGACGTTGAAGAGGGTGGGGCTGAGTGATGATCCTTGTGGTACGCCGCAGATGACTTCGGTGGCCTTGGATCTGAACGGGGGGAGGCGGACTCTCTGGGTTCTTCCGACGAGGAACGAGATGATCCAATCTAGTGCCTTCTCTTGGATTCCGATGTTGCTGAGCCGCTGCACTAGGGTGCGGTGGCAGACAGTGTCGAACGCTGCGGAGAGGTCCAGGAGGATGAGGGCCGCTGTTTCCCCGTTGTCAAGCAGGGCTCGGATGTCGTCAGTGGCTGCGATGAGGGCGGTCTCAGTGCTGTGGTTGGCTTGGAAGCCGGACTGCGAGTGGTCGAGGGATCCATTAGTCTCGAGGAAGGCGGCTAGCTGTCTGTTGACGGTCTTCTCGATGACTTTAGCAGGAAACGGGAGGAGCGAGATGGGGCGGTAGTTCTTGAGGTCGGTGGGGTCTGCTGATGGTTTCTTCAGGAGGGCGCTGAGTTCGGCATGCTTCCAGCTCTCCGGGAAGGTGGCAGTGTTGAAGGAGCAGTTGATGATGTCCCGGAGATGGGGTGCGATGACGGAGTCGGCCTTGTTGAAGATGTGGTGGGGGCATGGGTCGGTTGGTGATCCGGAATGGATGGTGTTCATCGTATGGATGGTTTCTTCGGTGCTGACCGGGGTCCAGGCGCAGAGAGTGGTGTTGGGGGGTGTCGGTTTGGTGGTTGGGTGCGTGGTCTGTGCGCCGAAGCTGTTGTGTATGTCGGTGATCTTGCGGTGAAAGAACGAGGCGAGTGAGTCGCAGAGGTCTTGTGAGGGAGTGATGTCGTTGTTTCCGGCGCTGGGGTTGGAGAGCTCTTTGACGATGCTGAAGAGTTCCTTGCTGTTGTGTGCGTTGTTGTCTAGTCGTTCTTTGAATGCTGTCTTCTTGGTGGTGTGGATCAGCTGGTGGTGTTTGCGGGAGGCGTGCTTGAGGGCGGTCATGTTGTCTGCAGTCGGGTTTTTTCGCCAGGCTTTCTCGAGGGTGCGGCAGTTCTTCTTGGAGTTCTTGAGGTCGTTGTTGAACCAGGAGGCTTTCTTGCTGTTGGGCCTGATGGGATGGGTTTTCAGAGGTGCGAGGTTGTCAGCGCAGTTGGTGATCCACTGTGTGAGGTTGTTGGCTGCTTGGTTGGGGTCCGCTGAGCTGGCGGGTGGGTTCTGGCTCAGTGATGTGGAGAGCTGGTTGGTGGTGATCTTGTTCCAGCTCCTGCGGGGAGCCTGTTGTGGGTGGTGGTGAGTTGTGGTTCTTCTGAAGCTGAAGTGGACGCAGCTGTGGTCTGTCCAGTGGAGTCCGGTGGAGTGGCTGAAGGAGATGTACTTGCTGGAGGAGAAGACTGGGTCAAGCGTGTGTCCGGCGTAGTGGGTGGGGGTGTTCACCAGTTGCTTGAGTCCGAGGTTGGCGAGGTTGTCCAGCAGGGTGGTGGTGTTGTTGTCGTTGTTGTTCTCCAGGTGGAAGTTGAGGTCCCCTAGGAGGATGTAGTCAGCGGAGGGGAGGGCGTGTGGGCTGATGAAGTCTGCGATGTCTTCGCTGAATTGTGTGCCGGGTCCTGGAGGTCTGTAGATGAGGGTGCCTCTGAGTGTGGTCTTGGGGTCGGTGTGTATCTGGAAGTGGAGATGTTCGGCGGCTGTGAGGGTGTCGTCGGAGTTGGTCCTGATGGTGTTCTTGTGGACGATGGCGATGCGTCCTCCTGTCTGGTTGACGAGGTCCCTCCGGGTGATCTTGTATCCGTCCGGGATGGCGATGGCGATTCGGGCGCTGAGGAGGCGTTCATCCAGGTTTCTGTGAGGAAGGCGACGTCTGGAGATGTGGTGTCGAGCAGGTTCCAGTGTTCCACGGCGTGTCTGTGGATGGAGCGGGTGTTGAGCAGGATGCACTTCAGGTGGTTGCTGCTGGTGCTTGGCTTGGCGGGTGCGGTGCGGGTCAGGATGCAGGAGAACTTGCATGATTGGCAGACGAAGGGTCCGTGGGTGCGTCTTGGGTCGGCACAGCAGCACCCGGGGATCCGGCTGGTGTTGAGTGCGAGGAGGGTGGCGGCGTCGTAGGTCTGGCGGGGAGGCTGGCAGCTACGGGGGCCAGGGGGACTGGTCCAGGTTCGGACGGGCGCAGACGGGCTTGCCTTTGGTGCGCCAGCGGCGCGCCCGCTGCGCGGCCTCCATATGAGGGGAAGAGGGAGGGAGGAGCAGCAGGGAGGTGGGAGCGGGGCGGCCAATGGGGTGCAAGGGGGCGGAGCTACCGGGACGCGGCGGCGGGAAAACGGGCGGCGAGGGGGAGACGCGGCAAGACGAGGGAAGCAGAAAGGAAGGGAGCACTGTCAGGGCAACAAAGGAAGAACAAATCAGGGCAACTATACCAGAGACACAGGCACTCGGGCACAGAATCGGAGGATACTGGCGCTCGGTCACAGGAGGCAGGCACAGGCAGTCAGGGCACGGCAGCGAGAGCGGTCACACTGGGGGCTGCGTGGCGGTGAGGGGAGGGACCTGCCTGACTGTCAGCATCAGGCCGCAGAGTTGTGCCTGGGAGAGCAGAATCCATTCAGCAGATGACAGAGCCTGAGACTGTGAAAGGAATGCAGAAGTTCCTAGGCTTATGTAATTATGTCAGACAATGGGTTTTTGACTACAGTACTTTAATATCCCCCCTGCTTGCATCTATCAAACAGGCAAAAACACAGAAAGACAGGATATCATGGTCTACGGAGATGAAACAAACCTTCAGTAAGATAAAAACAGAGATAACAACTGCACCAGTGTTAGGAACACCAGACTATAACAAAGAGTTTTTTCTTTTTTTGCCACTGTAATGGCCAGGTGATGACGGCTGTCCTCACCCAAAAGTATCCTTTAGGCAACAAACCAATTGCATATTTTAGTGGCCTACTTGATTCTGTCATGAAAAGTCATTACCCTTGTGAACAAGCACTAGCCACAGCAGCCTTTGCAGTAGAGAAAAGTGCTCCCATTGTCATGGGTGTACCCTTGACACTGTATGCTGAACATGCTGTGTTTGCAATAATTCAGAAAGCTAAAACAACACTAACAACACAGAGAGTATCAGGCTATGAGATAATATTATCATTACCATCCTTGAAGGTGGTTAAATGCCACACAGTCAATCCTGCTACCTTCTTTGAACGCCCCATTTCAGACACTGACGATGATGCCCATGATTGTGCCACATATATTCCAGATGAGTGTAGCCAAGCAACAGAAGACCCCATTCCAGGTAGTGTTCTATATTTTGTGGATGGATCTTCCACAATAGATCAGGACACAGGGGTAAGACATACAGGTGCTGCAGTGGTCAGAGCGATGCAGCACAACTCTTCAGACACACTGCAGATAACTGAACAGATAACTTTGCCATCTCAATATTCAGCCCAGGCTTCTGAATTAGTAGCTTTAGTGGCAGCCTCCAAACAAAGGGAAGGAGAAACAATAACAGTATACTCTGATTCAGCCTATGTTACTACAACAGTGCATTCTAGCATTATTCTGTGGAATAGACAGGGATTTCTCAAGTCTGATGGAAGCCCTGTCATGCACCGCCCCCTTTTAGAGGACTTGATACAAGCTTTAACACTGCCACATGCAGTTGCAGTAGTGTAATGCGCAGCCCACAATAATGCTCAGGATTTTGGTGGTCATTCTGACCTCAGCGGTCTTTTCAATAGACCGCAGAGGGACCGCCGTACGGAAGACCGCCAGTACTGGCGGTCTTCCGCACGGGCCATTATAACCGTTGGCAGCGCTCTGCCCGTTTCCGGGCGAAGAGCCGCCAACAGTCATACTGGCGGCAGGTGGGGAAGTGGAGGTAGCTCCACCTCCACTGCCACGCCAACAGAACACCGCCCAGCGAATCACGACCTGTGATTCGCTGTGGCGGTGTTCTGTTGGCGTGGCGGTGTCGGCGGAGCTGCCCCCATGGGTCCCGTTCCCTCCCGGAGGATCACCGGAACAGGTAAGGTGATCGTCCGCTAGGGAAGGGGGGTGGGGGGGTGTTGTGAGTTGTGTGCATGCATGGGGGTGTGCGTGTGTGTATGTTGAGGGGGCGTGTGAGTGCGTGCATGAATGCGGGGGGGTGTGTGTATGTGTATGAGTGCGTGCATGAATGCGGGGGGTGTGTGTATGTGAATGAGTGCGTGCATGAATGCGGGGGGTGTGTGTGTATGTGCATGAGTGCGTGCATGAATGCGGGGGGGTGTGTATGCGCATGAGTGCGTGCATGAATGCGGGGGTATGTGTGTATGTGTGTGTATATGTTGGGGATCGGGGTGGGGATGGGGTCCTGCAACCTTTTGGCGGGTGGCAGGGGTGGTGGGGCGGTAGGGGAGGGAGTCGGGTGGGGTTTGGGGGTGGGGGAGACCACTATCAGTGCCAGGGAAGGGATTCCCTGGCACTGATAGTGCTTACCGCCATGGATTTCATGGCGTCCCAAACCGCATGAAATCCATGGCGGTAAGCCGGGGCCAGGCGGGTTGGAATACCGCCGGCGGTAAGTGATGACCACCGGGCTGGAGACCCAGGTCTCCAGCCCGGCAGTCGTTACCGCCGTGGCGGTCGGAACGGTGAAGCGGCGGCTGGCCATGGCGGTAATCGCCATGGTCAGAATTCATGGAAAAAGACCGCCAGCCTGTTGGCGGTCTTACCGCCACTTCACTGCCGACCGCCACAGTCGGAATGACCGCCTTTGTGTCCCGTGGAAATGCCCTGGCTGATTGGGCAGCCAAAGATGCAGCAGCACGCCCTCTTAATGATACACATACCACAGTTTTGTTAGCTAGTGAAACATTGACATCTTCAGACCCTTTGAATGCATCCAGACATTACACAGAGACAGCTCACCTGCATATAAGAGAGATACAAGAAAATGCACCAGAGCATGAGAAACAGTTGTGGAAAGCCAGAGGATGCACAGAGACAGGAACAGATTTAATATGCAGACAAATATCAACAGGGAAGCCTGTCATGCCCCAAAAAATGCTACTGATAGCTCTAAAACAGCTACTTCTTCCTTCAAATACTACTAGAGACAATGGGGGTTATTACAACTTTGGAGGAGGTGTTAATCCGTCCCAAAAGTGACGTTAAAGTGACGGATATACCACCAGCCGTATTACGAGTCCATTATATCCTATGGAACTCGTAATACGGCTGGTGGTATATCCGTCACTTTACAGTCACTTTTGGGACGGATTAACATCTCCTCCAAAGTTGTAATAACCCCCAATATGTCCCTCCAAATACTTCAGGATTGGTTTGTCCCTAACTTACATGAGATGATTACAATGTACATACACACCTGCACAGTGTGCCAGCAGTCTTCACCAAATCCCACCTCTAAGGTAATAGCTTCCACAATACCTCGCCCACAAGGTCCCTTTAAGGAACTGCACATTGACTACATTGATATGATTGACAGATGCAATCATTATCACTATTTTATAGTTATAGTCTGCCCATTCTCAAGGTGGATTTAAGCAGGACCTTGTGTTCACTGTGATGCCAAATCTGCTGCAAATTTTTGGAGCCAGCAGGTAATACCGCAGTGGGGTGTCCCTGAGGGAATCGGATCGGACAATGGCACCCATTTTGTCAATAATATCTTTTCTCACCTCACCACCTTGTTAAGAATAACACATAAATTGTCCTCCGCAAAACAATGGAATTGTGGAGCGCCTTAATGGCCTACTCAAGAACAAAATAAGTAAACTATGTGTGACATTGAAGAAGAAATGGTTGTACTGCCTCCCTGTGGCACTCTTTGCTTTCAGAAATACCCCAGGATCAGATCATCATTTAACTCCCTATCAAATAGTGACAGGTAGAACAATGAGCACATTTGTGCCATCAACTAGACATAAATTGGAGACTGAGAGTGCACCTGAAGTTGTACAAACTGAAATGAATGAATACATGTCTGAGCTAACCAAAGTTGCAAAGTTCTTCTCTAAACAGGTTACACGTGCAGCCAAGAAGTGCGCCAACGCATCTCCTGTAAAGGATCAACAAACACCATTACCTTTGGGAACTTTAGTATATATTTGCAATTTTGTCAGAAAGTGGAAGGCTGCAAATTCAATGGACCCTTCCCAGTGACAGACAGCATAACTACAACAGTGAAAGTCCAAGGCCATAAACCATGGTACCACCTCCAGGATATCCGCCTGGCCCCAACCATGCCATCCATCCCTTTGGACACCAAGCAGGAAAAAGTGGGGGGAGAACAGGAGAAGCAACCGGAGTAAAGCCTCCCTCTAAAGCTTCAATCTTAGACAATTCTTCTTTTTAGTTATGTATTTTATGTTTGTTTTTCCTCCTCGTTGCACTGATATTGCTGCTTTTAGCCATTGGATATATTTTTTTTTGGATCCAATATCAATTATTACACGCATGCGTAGAACTGTTGATAATGATACTGACCATCACCCTCTCCATATTGCTTTGTTTGACAATGTGTGGTATCAGCACATGCACAGTATAGGCACATCCACATCCAACACCAGTTGTTATGTATGCTCTCTCATCCCCCACGATGCTGGAGTAGATAAATTGCATCTCCCTAAAGAGGTATCCCCAAACATTACACATTGTATCCTGCACCTATTTTTACGCAGAATGAGAGCACAGCTACAGCCAACTCACGTTAGTCCTGCTACTGCATGAGTTAACACAAATAGATTTGACACCACCCCAGAAGTCCTACAAGTCCTGACAGAAAATCAAGAGATAATTGAAGAGATATCAAGAATGAAGGAAGCAGGGCAAACAATGTTTCACCCAGACTGGGAAAAATGGGTGTTACGTCGAGGTATTTTTGGAAGGTCTTACCCATCATGTGAATGTAGTAACTATTTAGCTAAACCCCTTCCCCCTGATTGCGCAGGCAGGCCAGTTCTTAGTATCACAGGATCAGTATTTGCCCATGATAAATGGCATACTGAGGCCAAGTTCTCATGTAGAGCAATATCATTATGGAATGGTACCAAGACACAAGGTCCACTAAGCTTTAATAAGATAATAGGCCAGTGTCAGGAAATATGGGATGCGAACATACAGAGATATACATGGACAGGGACTACCATACACCCTAGAATAGCAATGAAATTACCACAGTTTTCTCTTTGTTTCAGAGGGAAAGGGACAGTGAAGGTGGGGAGTAACCTCAACTGCAACATCACCACCTGCAACCCTGATATGCAGAGTGGCACCTCCAGCCTGATGGATCACTACTGGATGCGTGGGGCCCGGCTCCACATGCAACTACCCCCGAACTGGAATGGCCTCTGCTCCCTAGTGACTTTGCACACCCCCTCCCTGGTAATACCAGGTGTGGACATCTCTCAGTTACATGACCATCCCATGAGCCGTCCAACAACCTTGCTTCACCAGTACCGGACAAAACGAGCTGCTGAGTTTCTTGGTACTAAAGTGTGGAAAGACGTTCCACAGGAATATAGACTATTTAATGATGCCCAAGTCTTTTTTGGAAGCATTCTACCATTCATTCAGGAGAAAGGCAACTGCACGCTGGCTGCAGATCACGCGCTTTGAATTGATGAAGACCATAAATGCAACTGAAGATGGGTTCAATGCTATCAAGGAAGAACTTCGAGCCCTTAGGCTGATGGTAATGCAACACAGATATGTACTTGATTTAATGACGGCCATGGAAGGAGGGGTGTGTAAGGAGATTGGATCGGCCTGTTGTACTTATGTGCCGGCCAATGATGCGGACAATGGGACATTAACTCAGGCCATTCAGACATTGCATGATCTACAAAAGAAAATGATCGATAAGGGAGGTGCCCCTGATGGGTGGTTCAAGGGCTGGTTCGAATGGGTGCCGTCCTGGATGTCGGGGTTGTTCAAGGCCTTGTTGCTTTTGATGTGTTTTATTTTTCAGGTAATAATAGCATGTTGCAAAAGGATGACAGCTAAATTGGAAGGGACAGAGTGGTGGGTATGAGATGATTCCCCTAATTTCATTAGTAGATGGGAAGGTAGGAAACGTAGTTGAATAATCAACTAGAGGGGGAATGATGTAGGAAGAATACATCACATAGAAACAGAAGTTCCCAAATCCCAATACAAACATTTTAGGTTAGTTAGTTGTAAACCAATGTAAGTAGTGAAAGGCTTAATACATGACATGTTAAAAAAAGACAGACTGTGGGTTCAATAGAAAAGGCAGGTCATATTTAGGACAAACAAACACTTATAACTTAGGAAACTTATACACATACTGCTTTGTTAAGTTAGTTGTGCGGAAACACACAAGAGGCTCAAGCCACATTAGAATGAGAGTTTTTCTTTAAAGCTGCATCAACTGTTGCTTTCAAAATGTTCACTTAGCATAAACAGGTGGAACAGAAGGGTGTATCCTTCCTTAGCACAGGGGTCCTAAAAACCACAAGTCATTCATATCGTGGTAAGGGGAACTGTGTAAGGGTCAGATAAGTATTTGCAAGGCAGGGCTACCATGAGCAGCACGCAACATATAGGGGGTCATTCTGACCCCGGCGGGTGGCGGTTGCTGCCCGCCTGGCGGGAACCGCCATTTGGCTGCACCGCGGTCAAAAGACCGCTGGTGCCCTTCTAACTTTCCCGCTGGGCCGGCGGGCGCTACCCAAGGTAGCGCCCGCCGGCCCAGCGGGAAAGAGGCCTGCAACACTGAAGCCGGCTCCGAATGGAGCCGGCGGTGTTGCAGGCGTGCGACGGGTGCAGTTGCGCGCGTCGCACTTTTCACTGTTTGCTAGGCAGACAGTGAAAAGCATGCTGGAGCCCTGTTAGGGGGCCGCTGCACTGCCCATGCCAGTGGCATGGGCAGTGCAGGGGCCCCTAGGGGCCCCAGGACACCCGTTTCCGCCAGCCTCTTCCTGGCGGTGAAAACCGCCAGAAACAGGCTGGCGGGAAGGGGGTCAGAATCCCCTGTGCAGCGCTGCTTGCAGCGCTGCCCTGGCGGATTCGCCCAGCCGGGGGAAATCCGGCGGGAAACAGCCGGACCCGGTTTTCTGACCGCGGCGTTACCGCCGCGGTCAGAATGGGCTCTGAAGCACCGCCAGCCTGTTGGCGGTGCTTCCGTCATTCGTGGCCCTGGCGGTCTTGGACCGCCAGGGTCAGAATCACTCCCATAATCTCTTGTGCAGAAAGGTAGATATGGTGAATGACATCAATGTAACTTACCCACCCATGAGGCCAAGAAGAGCATGTGCTTCTTTCCAGAGGCACCTCATTATCTTATCTGTACTGCTTGTAGTTGCTTACGTCAATGGTGAACTCTTCACCACAGTTTTTTGTGTTTTTTACAGTATAAATGCTACTGGTGTTTGAACCAGAACTTTGAACTTCAGTCATGGCCTCTATGTTGAGACTGCCTGTTGTTCCCAGCTGAAAATCGATTAAACCTATATTATTGTGTCAAATTGATCTGTCTTATTTTATAAACAGATTTCCCTCTGCACACACCTCAGCTGACAGGGATGATAATATTCCAGCTAATTGTACTCCAAATAGCACGAACTGCCTATGTGTTCCCGCACTGACTTTGCCACCTCTGAGGTCAGGGGTCGCAAAGGCAGGGTCAAAGGTCACAAGGGGCAAGTCAGTAGTCGCGGCTGCGACCCCTGGCGATCCCTACATCCAGGAAATGAGACTGGCTAAAGTTTAAGACTGGGCCGAGCCTGTAACAGGTGTTTGCAATGGAGGTTTGCTGCTTCAGTAAGGTCTCTGTGCTTTGGGAGCAGGTGCATATCAGACGCCTGCAAACAACAGAAATATGATTTTCTTATATGATGATTTGAGGAAAAAAAGACTGTCAATACATACATAAAAAGTACACATTGTTAAAATAATTGTTTTATTTTCTTCTGGAGTACCATGTATTATGAACATAGAATAAAAACTCCAGTTTATACAGGAAGCGGAGACTTGGATGGAGGCGGGGGTGATGGTGGCTATGATGGTGGCTATGATGGAGGGTACGACGGGGGATATGAAGGGGGAGGTGATTGTGGGGGGTGCGGAGCTGAGTGAGGAAACTACAAAATAAACAAAACAAGTGTTGTCTTTACTTAAATTCTGATTGATCAGGATTGATTTGAAAGTGTGCGGATCTCTTAATATAAAATGATAGCTTTCTTCAAGACTTTGCACTCTGTATGATCCCTTAGTTTTTAGAGCAAGGCTCATAAAAGAAAATGGAGATGTGGCAGACCACTACCTGGAACAGAGCTTTGGTTACGGTGATGGGTGTAATAATGAAAGATACCACTACTTCACTAAGAACTTTTGGAAAACCAGTTATCGTTGTAAACAATAATTGTATATAATAAAATAAAGCACATTGGGGGTTATTACAACTTTGGAGGAGGTGTTAATCCGTCCCAAAAGTGACGGTAAAGTGACGGATATACCACCAGCCGTATAACGAGTCCATTTTATCCTATGGAACTCGTAATACGGCTGGTGGTATATCCGTCACTTTACCGTCACTTTTGGGACGGAATAACACCTCCTCCAAAGTTGTAATAACCCCCTTTATTTGCAAAACACTGGCTAGAAATAGTCTTTATTGTTTGAGGGTCTAAGTTGAGGGCTCAAGTTACAGCAAACAATTTTAACCAGCGCCATGAAAGTGTGAAGAGAGCAAGGGCCGCATTTAAAGTTTTGTGGACTGGTTATTCCATCATAAATGTGACGGATATCCCGTCTGCAGTATTACAAGTGCAAGTGGATATAATGCACTTGTTATATGGCAGACAAGATATCCATCAAATAACTTATGCATAGTAAAACAATGTACCACTAAGGAATTGTGGACTAACATGGGCTGTTCTCACATCAGAAAGCGTTATAAGTAGCCAATGAAGCTAAAACAAGAACATGGTACACTAACAATTTAAAAGTAAAGTATTATATCCTGATTGTGGAACTTTTTTTACTGCCAGGTTGCCTTAGACAGCCATCTTGTTTGCTTTTCTGTATGCATGTTTGTATATAGTTGTTAGAAATGGGGTTTCTGATTCTCAGAGTATGCACCCTATACAAGCAGGAAACATCACTCTAGTCATGGTAAGCTAAATACACACTTAAAGAATACATGTGCTCACCCTCTGGTAGCTTGGCTCAGAGCAGTCAGGCTTATCTAAAGAGGCAATGTGTAAAGTATTTGTGCCTAATCACAAAAGAGGGCTAGGGAGAATTTAAAGACCTGCAGGGATTATTTTCCTGAAAAACTCACTATGAAACCCTAAAAAAAAACCAGTTCTATCCCAAACATAGAAGGAAAAAAGAAGAACCTAGAAAAAGCACTGACGGAAAAAAAAGGGAAAGGCTTTGGTGAAAGAAGGCATCCTTTTAAAGGGCAAATTCACTCATCCATCAAAGGAGGCATGCTTCATCATCAGGTGTGATTTAAACAGGCAGGTTTAATCTTTCCTGCGCTGTCTTGTTTTTTAATCCTTGCCCAGAGATGCATTGATAAAACACCTTGCATACCCTGTAGCTAGTTTTAAGTAATTATTTTCCTTTGTTTGCTTACCTCACCACATCTCGCTCATCATCGGAAACACATTATACCTATAAAAACATCCACAGAGCTTCTTCCTTTCTGATAGGGGGTTGTAGCCCAGACCATGGCTAGGCATCAAGGTTCAAGGAGGTTCCAGATGATGAAGCATTCCACCTCTAATGAGTGAGGGAATTTGTCCTTTAAACGTATGATTTCCTTCAGCTAGGCCTCTCCCTCTTTTTTCAAGTGCTTTCTCAAGGTTCTTCCTTTTTTCCTTCTATATGTGGGGATTTTTTAATGTTTCATTAAGTATATGTGCAACACACATACGCACACACACAGTAAAACAATGAAAAGAACACAACAAAGACTCTACATAAAAATAGAGAATATTTCTCTGAGTAAAACAAGGCGAAAGCTACAAAAATCCAATCAGTAGAAGTCGAGATAAGAACTTTTAAAGAATAAACCAAAAATAGAGTGCTAAAAGGTTACCTGAGATCTTACTAGACCAGGGTAAATTCAAGGTTCAGGCCGACCACAATGGAGGGCAGGTCAGCTACAGGACTCATGCAGAGCTGGCTAAAAGAGTACCTTGGATGAAATAAGCATTGGCGTCAAATAATCAATGCGTTGGTTCCGATCAGTGTTGTCGGGTAGGTGCATTTTCATTGAGCCTCTCACTGATGTCTTTGGAACAGCCTGCATCAGCATTGAAAATCGCAGCTGAGATCCCGCATCAAAGTCGAATCAGCACTGCTTTGGTTCCAAGTGGTGCAACGGCCAGCCTAATGCATCGATTCTTGCAGAAAAGCAGCTGCAAAACCCATGTCTGAGGGCCAGGACTGGGCTGGCACCTCTTGCTATGGAAGAACTCACAGATGGCAGAGTCCAGCTGTCGGAGTAGAACTGCAGGTAGTCTTTGATGTCCCTGATACAGTAAGAGAACAGGGGCAAGCCCTTGGAGTCGCCCTAGGTTCAAGTGAGATGTGTCCAGTCCTTGCCCTCTGTAGGACAGAGATCAGCAGGTAGCGGGTGCAGCTCAGAAAAGCAGTGAAGCAGTTTCTCAGAACATTCAGCCAAGCAGAGTGACAATACTTGTAGCAAAGCAGTCATTACCCCTTGAAGAGTTATTCACAGGTTCAGTAGTGATCTGTCTTGGTAGGGTCAGAGCCCAAATACTTATACCCAAAAGTGACTTTGAAGAGGGGGTGATTTCAAAGCAGCTCCTTGAAGGGCACGGGTCCCCCTTTCATCCCAGCCCTGGCTCCAGACTATCAACAGGGGGTACTCAGCCCTTCGTGCAGGTACAGACACTCCCTTTTCAAGTATAAGTGTTAGCTCCCCTCCACCCTCCCTGCTCAGGAAGAACCATCAGAATGCAGATGGATGCATATGAGTGCCCAGACACACCTAACCTTCCTGTGTTTGTTACTGTCTAGAGGAGATGCACAAAGTGTAGCTCTAACCCACCCCAGATGTGTATTGGAGATAGGCTGCAAGGGCACACAGAAAAGTAAGAGCAGAGAAATGCCCACTTTCTAAAAGTGGCATTTCTAAAATAGTAATGTTTAATAAAACTTTACTAGTAAAGAGGATTTATCATTACCATTGCAAAGATATGAAACATAATGCAGCTACTCCTTTCTGATCAGGAATTGCAACTTAAAGTTGTATTAAGGAATTTACAATGCTGGCCTATGAGAAGAGTATGCCTCCTACTCCTTTCTGATCAGGAATAACAACTTAAAGTTGGATTAAGGAATTTCCATTGCTGGCCTATGAGAGGAGTATGCCTCAATGTAGTGAAAAATGAATTTGGGAGTTTTTCACTCCCACGACCTGTAAAACTCAAAAGTGCATGTCCTACCTTTTTCTTACATAGCACCCTGCCCTATTGGCTACCCAGGACCTACCATATGGGTGACTTATATGTAATAAAAGGGGAGTTTAAGGCTTGACAAGAGGCTTTAAATGTCAAGTTGACGTGGCAGTGACACTGCTCACGTAGGCTCTGCAATGGCAGGCCTGAGACATGTTTAAGAACTACGTAAGTGGGTGGCACAATCAGTGCTACAGGCCAATTTGCCAATTGTGTATACAACAATGTTACCATGTTTAGGGAGAAGCATATGCATTTCATCGCTGGTTAGCAGTGGTAAAGTGTCCAGAGTCCTAAAGCCAACAATTAAATAATGCCAAAATGTGAGCCAAACAGGCAAAAAAGATTAGGGGAAGACCTGACAGGTCTAACAACAATAGTGCACACTAACGTAATATGCTTCCATGAAGTCCTAGAACAGCAAATGACTAATTAGCGGTATAAGTGATAGCCAAAGCTTATTCTTATCTAATAATTATTATAGAGATTAAAAGATTTGTAGACATGAGTAATGTGGCACACATACATGCACCATGGGGCACCCTCCCTCGAACATATTACTACCAAGCTTACACAGTCAGGGACAGATTATCAAGGTTAGATAGATGTAAAATGAAAGGATGACTCCCATACTTAAGTGGTCAATCCAAAATCAAGGCAAATGCAGGAGCTGTGAGAAGTGAAGATTCCCCCAGCCAGGTTTCCTGCAGGATCTAGTCTGGTTTAGCCAGCTACACCCTTTTGGAGTCTGGAATCTTTCAACTTTTTTGTCCCTTAATCACATAACAGGAAGCCAACCACTTGACCCTTGGTGAGTAGTTCCAGCCCCAGTGTGGCAGGAGAATTCAGAAGTCCTTTTGTGAATCCTCTATTTCCAGCAGGGTCTTCTTCTTCAGATGGTTTTTTCCTAAATGCAAGAATGCTCTGAGAAGGTAGTCCATATGCCAGATTTATCCTGTGCTAGAAAGTGTTTTGAGGAATTATACCACCCAACCCCAGCAATATTCTCTCAGTCTGACTACCTACTTTTGCAGCACTTCCTCATTGTCTTATTGGCAAATTACCCATGAACCCCTGATTCAAGATGGCAGGACCCAGCTACCACCAAGTAGGCCTACTGTGTCTGAGGCTTTCCTAGGTGGGTCCCGTTGGTAAATAAAGTCCTCCATGATATTGCCAAATGAAAAGAGGAAGTGCTGAAGCTGCACTTTGTTCTACTAACTGTTTCTACCCACTCCCAGGTAGTTAGTCCCTGCTGTGTGGTCAGCAGTTGACACCCGTTGGCTTTCCCTGGTTCCAGAGGCAAGCAATTATCCTCTGAACCAGAGATGTTACGTTTGTCAGCCAAATATATGTCCTGAAGCTGTGGGGGTGTAATGATTGGCAGAACTGGTTTAAACCAAATTTGGCTCAGGCAGATGAAAGTATATATGTTTGTTTTCTGCTTGAATCATAAAAAATGTGATTTCACCAGTAAGTCAGATTTAAAAAACAAAACAAATCAGGAATAACTTTGAAGCATTTGTTTCTAGCCCTTTTCCAAGAGATGGTAGAAAACAACATTTTAATCTCACCAAGGGCTGTTATGGAAACACCAAAGCAGGCCTACAAAATTAAATAGGTTTTGGGTTTTATTTCACTGTGAGAGCATACTAACGTCAGTATGTAGTATGTCCTGTTTTAATACAATAGCACCCTGTCCTGTGGCATTACAATGCAATTATAGGAGTGAATACATAAAAATAGCATTTTCCAGGCCATGCATCACTGCAGTGCATTTAAACTGCAGCTTAGCCAGAGCACAGAGGTGCTCCTGGCAGAAAGATATTTTTGTCACATATATGAATGGTGTACATTCACGCTTCAACCCACATATGACAATAAACTTACCATGCCGTAGGTACACTTAAATTAAGTTAAGGCACAATTAAGTTACGGGAGACTTACAGTGAAGTTAACTAGAACAAATATGGAGTTCCAGTGTATGGCACACATTAGACCGGAAGCACAGGAACTTTGTTATTATTGAGCAATGGTAAACTGCACAGAGTCCTAATGCCAGCAAAAATAGAGTCCTGACAAAGGCTTAAATCTGGGGTGATTATATGGAAAAAGACACATTTGCTACACAATTCCAGGCAGTTCCCTCGTAAGTTTAGCAGATCAGAGACAAACCACTCTATAACACTCTTTCAAAGGTGTGATGCTCATACATTGCTTACAGGTAGATATTCTAAAGCTTTAAGTATCTCTCAAAGATGTACGGGAATCAAAGGTAGGTCTATCTCAAACACCCCCTTGTGCACTAATACAAGGGTGACACAACATGAAACTCTGTCAGAAACTCCTATCCTGGAATGCTCGGCATGACACACACATTTGCTTAACTCCTCAGCCTAAGTTGACTTTTCATATTCTGCCAGTTACCTTCCAACCTGCCTCTTTCCAAAAAGCAAGCTTCTTTCAGGAGGAATGATGCACTACGATTCACATATTGACTCAAACAGTCATTCAGTCAGTCACACTTAGTCATCCCCATTTGATTCGCTCACTCACTCACTTGATAAATCACCCACAAAGTCAGCTACTTACTCATTCAGTCACATTCACTAAGTGATACTCAGTCAACCATTAATTAATTCGGGTAGCCAATCGGTTATTGTGTCAGTCACAACGAGTCATTTAAAAAAATTGACTATTTGTAATGAGCAGATGCTGCATCTTGTTTCTGTGCATCTCTTCTAACAGTGCCTTTTTGGGAACCAATGTGATGATGTGGGAGACTTATGTCATCTGTCTTACTGTTTCCGAATTCCATTGATACACCACCAACCTGTATGAGACCTCCTCCACATGCAGTAGCATTATATTTTTTACCTAGTGGCAGTCTCCACTGAGTAGTTATGGTTGGAACCTAGTTTCTATAGAAAAAGTGTTTTTGACTTACCTATATATCTTTAGCGCTGCTTGATGACTCGTCACAAAACTTTCCGCCAAAAATTAAACAGTCACGTCAGCCACTGCCTGGAAAGTTTCAGGGTGATCTGACAAGTGGGGAATGAGAAAAATGGAGGGGTCAAAAAAGGTGTGTTTCCAATGGTAATGGTGATAGAGATTTTGAACAGATCTACAGACCTAACCACTGGACAGAATTACACCAAATTTGGCAAAAAGGTAGCTCTTGGTCCAGAAAGTGCTATTTGTGTTACTTGGTGTAAACCCATTCAGTAGTGTTTGAGAAATTAAAGAAAATCCAAATTTGTACATTTAGGGACGCAAAGGCTCCACCAACCCTCCCGATCTGGTACCAACACTTCAACAAGTTCCAGATAAAAATGTAAAAAATAAGAAAAGGGTCCCAGGTAGGGACACCCTGATCCCTTAGCCCCCAGAACAAAGAATCATAAAAAAAAAAAATTGGTGGGAATCGCAGCAGATCCACGGATTCACCAACATTTAAAAAAAAAAAAGAGGAAATGCTGGCACCCCGCTTGTTTCACAAAAGACCCCATGTGGGACAGGTCCCGTGGGGCATTTAAAATTTTCATGGGGGGTCACCTAGCCCCCCTGCAGCCCTGGGGACCACCCCCTTCCCCAGGGCTTTATACAAAATGGATGTAGGGGGCCACTCGCCCCCCTCACAGCCACGGGGACTGCCAGGTCGCTGGTGCTTTGTAAAAAATGGATGTGGAGTGCCATCCAGCCACTCCCCCGCAAATCCAGGGACCGCCCCCTCCCCATGGCACTAGTTTAAATCTAATGATCTAATGCAGGGCAGCTGCCCGGTCCCCCTTGCAGTCCCAGGGACCACCTTCTCCCAGGGCAAATATTATGTCTGTGCGGGGTCGCGTTGCACCCCTGCAGCCCCTGGGACCACCACCACCCCTGGGCTAAAATACAATCATGAGGGGCAAGGTCTGCTACAGACCCCGGGCCCTGGGCCCTTCCCAGGGCAGGGCAATAGTAATTGGAGGGGGGGCCCTTTCAAGGAGCCAATGATGGTCCCAGGGTCCGTTATCCCCCGAGGCCAGTTCCTGCTATGTCCCGTGGTGCCCACTCCGGGGACATAGCTGTTTGCAGTTGCTCGGTGAGAGCTGACAGCTCCCACCACTTAAAAGCAAACAAAGTCCGCTTTCTGAGAGTGTTGTCATCTGGAAGAAAGAGGGAGATTATCATTGTAAAGGTCTTTCCATGCAATGACTTCAAAGAGTAAGACAAGCAAGATGTTTGGATGCAGAGTGGAACAAAGTCACTTCTGGACTAATGGTAAAGGTCTTGTGCTGTCACTCAGTTGTCTGAAGGTTAAAATTCTAGTATGGCTTGGCAGTGTATTTGTTTATTTACTAGGTGTTAGACCTGGCATCCTTGGTGGGTTTCCTCTATCTTTTTGCCTCTGCTTTCTGTATTTTTGACTGTGTGCTAGATTTAATTTTTAATTGATTTTGGTACTCTGGACACTTTACCACTACTGACCAGTGGTAAAGTGCAACTGCTCACTTAGTAAATTATTATTATGATTGGTTAACCCTTATTGGCATATTTGATTTACTAGTAAGTCCCTGGTAAAGTGCAGTAGAGGTGCCCAGGGCCTGTAAATCAAATGCTACTAATGGATCTGTAGCACTGATTGTGCCACCCACATGAGTAGCCCTGTAAACATGTCTCAGACCTGCCACTGCAGTGTCTGTGTGTGCAGTTTTGCAGTACTAAATTGACCTGGCAAGTGTACCCACTTGCTGAGCCCAAACCTTCCCTTCTTACTACAGGTAAGGCACCCCTAAGATAGGCTCTTGATAGTCCCATGAGCAGGGTGTAGTGTATTTAAAAGGCAGGACGTGTACTGGTGTATTCGTACATGTCCTGGTAGTGAAATACTGCCTAATTCGTTTTTCACTATTGCAAGGCCTCTCTCTCTCATAGATTAACATGGGGATTGCCTTTAAATATCTTTTAAGTGCAGTTTCACATTGGGAGCAGATAAAGATTTGACGTTTGGGGTATCTGAAATCACAATTTAAAAATACATATTTTGGCAAAGTTGTTTTTTAAATTGTTTGAAAATGCCACTTTTTGAAAGTGGGCATTTTCTTGCTTAACCATTCTGTGCCTCTGCTTGGCTGCTGAATACACGTCTGGGTCAGACTGACTGACAGTTGAGCTGTTTGTGAATTCACTCTAGACAGTGACACAAAGGGAGCTGAGGTGTGTCCTGCATGTCCTGATGAGTCTTCATGGGCTAGAGTAGGAAGGAGGAGCTGACACCTGCACTTGAAAGGGCTAAGTCTGCCCTCACACAATACAGACCCCAACCCCCTAGAGTGTGTCTTGGGCAGGGCAAAGAAAAGGTAGGTTCTTGTGCACTACAAAGACTTTCCTTTGAAGTTGCTTCAAAGGCAGATATGAGTATTTAGTATTGGACGGCTGATCCCACAACTTTAGAACACTTCTGGATCAAGAGGAAACTCTGCCATGGAGAAGAGCTGAAGGACTGTGAGGAGGAATACTACCCCTTTGCTGTGTGTGGTTTGCTTGGTTAGCCTGCATTTGCTGCGTCTGCCTTAGGGAGTGCAAAACCTGGACTTTGCTGTGCATCCTGCTCATGAAGTTTCTCCAAGGACGTGGACTGAGCTTGCCTTCTGTTAAGAAGTCTCAGGGGCATCAAAGACTTCCCCTCGGCTCTCTTTCTCCCACTTGCCAAGTTGTGCCACATCAAATCCCCGGGCCCCGGTAATGGGAAGCTGGCAAAACCAGTGTGAAAATCGACGCACAAGAGCCGAGGGCATAAAAATTGACACAGCACCTGCACCGCAGTGGAAAAATCAACACAGCATGGGTGAAACGATGCATCGCCAGCTCAGTTCATAATAATGGCTGCCATGCGTTCGGATTTGTGAGTAAGGAATCAACGCATCACTTGCTTTTCCGATGCACGCTCGCCCGTGCAGAATTATTTTTGCAGCATACTAGGTACTTTGTGTTAGAACAATGCACCTGTTGGTTTCTATGGATTAAGACTCTTTTTACTTTAAAAATTCATATCCTTGCTTGGGTATGTTGGATTTTTGTTGTTTTGGTCTTTGTTGATTTAGATAAATATTGGTTATTTTTCTAAACTGGTGTGGAGTCCTTTTGTGGTGTTTTCGCTGTGTTGCTGTGTGTGTATGTACAAATACTTTACACATTGCATCTGAGATAAGCCTGACTGCTTCTTAAAAGCTACCAAGGGGGTGCACAGGGGTTATCTGAGCTGTGTATCTCCGTTGCCCTCACTAGAGCGAGGGTCCTTCCTTGGACAGGGTGTAAACTGAATGCCAACTAAAGAGCCCATTTCTAATACTAGTGTTTTGACTGTTAAACCTTCATAGTGATGAAGCATTCATGTTTCTTTCCAATCTCATGCGTGGGTTAACTGCCATGGGTATGTCTGGAAGCATCACAGTAAGGAGTCCCCTATGGCCTCAAGGTTAATGTCCCAGACCCTTGCACTGAAGGTTGAGGGTCCTACTCCAGGTATGTCTGTGGTCATTTTCCTTTTTCAATTTCTTTTAAACTTCAAAAGTTTAAGGTTCATACTGAAAAGTGATCTCACAATTTCTTAATGACAAATACATTTTTCTTTCAATTTTGTCCAGAAATTTTGCATTCTAAGTATGTCATTCATCAAAGCCTAAAACACCCTCTATCTATCTCTCTGCCTCTCACTCTCTCTTTCTCAATTCCTCATTTTCAATCCTTTTCTCCAACTCAGACCCTTACGCATCCACTCACAGACCCACGCAGACACTCACATGCCCACTCACAGTCACACGCCCACTCAAGCCCAACCAGACTCTCACACACCCACTCTCAGACCCACTGAAACCCTCATGCATCCATTCACAGACCCACACAGACACTGATGCACCCACTCACAGACCCACAAGGACACTGAAGCACCCATATTCACACCCAGACACTCTCACATCCACTCTCACAGTCAGATACACCCTCTCACACCTATTCTCAAAGTCTGAGAGACAGGCCATGGCCAATTCCGGCCGCACACGCCCAAATGCTGTGTGCATCGTGGAGTTGTGTGGTTAAGGTGTTTGGTCGCAGGGTGTAGCCTTGTGGCCGACCTTTGCTGTGCACAGCTAAAGGCCGTGCTTGGCGGTGGTTGGATTAACTTTTAGTAATAAAAATGACTTTTTGTTAAAAAAACATAGAAATTCACTGTAACAAAGGTTACAGAAACCATAGAAATTCACTTAAAAAACAAAGGTTACAAGGACGTTATAGTTAGGCTAACATTTCTAAAGGTACCAAAATAGAAAATCACCTTTTATAGTTACAGTTATTTCAAGTAACTAAAACTCCTGCTATAAGGTAACTATAATTCGTGCCCTCGGCATGCACTGCTAATTACCCCATAGATTATGGCCTATATGGCATCTTTGATAACATCATGTATAATATCAATGTAATATTTGAAGTTCAATTTTTGACAAAAAAAACTGTGCATGGCGAGTTATAATTCCCTTAGGGACGAGTAATAGTTACTTGAGATAACTCTAAATAACAGTTGAACTTCTATGGTTTGGTACATTTATAGAGTGAGCCTTACTATAAAGTCCATGTAACATTTGTTTTTTTAAAGTGAAAAAGTGAATATATATATATATATATATATATATATATATATATATATTTACTTTTTCACTATATCTACATATTTATAACCATAAATATAACCTACTGGCAGTTGCCACTAGATAGTTATACCTAGTACATAGTTTGCATGGAAAAAACGTTTTTCATTTTGCTAACTTGTAACTTTGGCACCATTTGATGAATCTTCATGAAGTTTTCATGAACGCTCACTTCAGAGTCTGTCTGGAAAGTTTCAGGGTGATCTGTCAAGCAGGGGGAGAGAAAAAGTTGGGGTCCAAAATGCTTTTCCCCATACATTTTTCCATAGGAATTTTGAACATGAATAGCACCCGAACCACTGGATGGAAATACACCAAATTTGGCAGAACGGTAACTCTTGGTCCAGAGAGTGACCTTTTTGGTGTAAATCCTTTTAGTAGTTTTTGAGTAATTAAAAAAAAAAATGTGGATACATAGGGGCGCAAAGGCTCCACGAACCCTCCAGATCTTGTGCTGAGATCTGATTCAAGTTTTGGCAGCCATGTTGGGACTTGGCTTCAGCGGAGTCAGAGAAAAAAAAGAAAAGGGGTTAGGAGACGCCTGACTCCTTAGCTCTGTTGCTGAGGCTCCAGAAGGACCCCTCCCAGAGAAAAGAAGCATTTTAAAAAAAACATTTTTAGCAGGAGACGCCTCGCCCAGGTCCTGGGAGTATTTAAATTTTGAAGGTGAGTGTCCGCCACCTTCCCGGGGCTTTAAACAAAATGAATGCAGGGGACAGCCCAATGTCCTGCAGCCCCGGGGACCGTCACCTCCCCAGGGCTTTGAAAAAAATGAATGTAGAAGGCGGGGTCCCACCCCAGCAGTCCCAGGAAACACCACCTCACCGGGGCTTTAAACAAAATGAATACAGTGGGGCTTGTCAGCCCTTCTGTAGCCCTGGGGGCCACCACCTCTCTGGGGCTCTAACCTTAATTAAGGGGGTCACATGGGCCTCCTCCGCCCAGGAGACTGCCACCTCTCTGGGGTTTTAATCATAATTAAGGGGGTTCCCAAGGCTGAAATCGGCCTGGGGAAGGAGGCCTTGTGGCCCGCCTCCTTCGCCCCAAAAAAGAAGAAGGCCATGCCCTGGGGGATAGAATCCCCGGTGCCAAAATTGGCCCACGGACGGGGACCATTTGTCCACTCTAACCCCTAAAAAAATATATATATAAATGCTGGGTATCAGGGAATGGGGTCCCCAGGGCCGAAATCTGCCAGGGGCGGGGGGCCGCATGCCCAACCGCTCCCGTAGGAAAAAATATTTCAGAAGACCAGGCCCCAAATAATGTGCCCCCAGGGCTGAAATCAGTCAGGAGAGGGAGGGGGTGCAGCCCTCCCAGGGAATTGTAGGGGGCCCCAGGAAATTTGCCGGGAGAGGGGGGGTGACACGGATCTGCAGCCAACTCCTGCTGCACATGGCAAAAGCTGTGTGAAGCATGGGGTTGAGTGGCTAGGGGCTTGGCCACAGGGACTGGCTGCAGGCCAGGCCCTCAGACAACCACACTGCACTGCAGTCAGCCATGTGTGGCACAAGGATGGGTGGTTCTATGGGGTTGGGCGCAGGGCCTGGCCACAGGCCATGTCCAGCAGAGGTGTTATTAACAAATTGTAATAAAAATTATTTTATATATTTAAAAAAAAATATGAAATGCACTGAAAAAAAACAAAGGTTATAGGGACATTATAGTTGGGAAATAGAATTTAAAAAAACATAGAACTTCAATTAAATAACCAAAGGTAACAGGGATATTATAGTTAGGATCACATGTAAAACGTACAAAACCATAGAAATTCACCTGTTAGAGTTATCTCAAGTAACTATAACTCGTGCCCCCCGCCATGCACTGCTAATTACCCCACAAATTACGGCACTCATGACATCATTGCATTGATAATATCAATGTAATATTGCAGGAACATTTTTGAAGAAAAAACTGTGCATGGTGGGGACTCAAGTTATAGTTACTTTAGGGTATGAGTTATAGTTGGTCACTTCACCTGCTATTTCGGATGATCCTTGAAGTGGGGTAGAGAAAAAGGGGGGTCCCAAAATGCATTTTCCCCATGAAATTTCCCATAGGGGTTTTGAACAGCTGGATGGAATTACACTAAGTATGGCAGATAGCTTGCTTTTGGTCCAGAAACAGCCCTTTTGGGATTTGGTGTAAATCCATTCAAAGGTTTTGGAGTTTTTTTATGAAAAAGGAAAAAGGGATATCTAGGGACACAAATCTTCTGCAGATTCGAAAGATCTCATGGTGAGATCAGATTGGCTCCCAACACTTCAACTAGGAAGTGCTGGCAGCCATCTTGAGACTCTGACTAAGCCAAGTCCCAAGAAAAAAGTTTTTAAAAAATCAAAAGGGGGCCGGGTAGGAAGCCTTTGTTTTTTCAAATCTTGCCGCAAATTCACAGAGGATCCATGAGTCAATTTGGACAAAAAAGAAAAAAAAAAATAAGTGTAGTCTCCTGCTCTTGTTTTTTCATTTGCCCCCGGATGGGCCATGTCCCTTGGTGTGTATTAATGTGTATTACTATGGGAGGGAGGTGCACATGGCATCCCTCCCTAGGTCAATCTCAGCCCGGGGGACCTCATCCCCAGGGGGCTAGCCAATAACTCAAATGGGGAGGTGGCATTGGGCCCCCACCTACCTGAGCAGTTTTTGGCCCTGAGGACCACCACCTCTCTGGGGCCAGGCCTTTAATTTAAAGGGACAGGTGGGCCCACATCTCTGGACCACCACCTTCCCGGGGCGCTGCCGTGCAATTTAAAAGGAAGGAGGCCATCTGGCCTCCCTCCTGAAGCCACGTAGGAACCGCCACCACCAAGGCTTGGCTCCCTATGTCCTGAGGTGCCCACCCTCTGGACATAGCTGTTTGCTCTTGCTTGATGGGAACCAGCACCTGCTGGAGGTGAGGAGACACATGAGGCTGTGGGGGCATTGGGGCTCCACCTGTGGCCTGCAACAACAAAACAGTGAATGCCTTGGGTGGCCAGCCACCATCTAGTGGCCAGGCCCTGGGGAATGGGGTCCCTGAGGTCAATATTGGCCCTTGGAAGGGGCTGTGCACCCCCCATTTAGTGTGTGGCAATGGCCCCAGGGGATGGGGTCCCCGGGGCCAATGCTGACCTGGCGAGGGGGCTCTGTGCCCCCATCTTGCCTTAGTGTGAGGCTAGGCCCCAGGGGATGGGGTCTTAAGTGCCAATATTGGCCAAGGTAGGAGGGCTGTGTGTCCCCATCCCCATTTACTAACTGGCCATGTCTGTGGGGCTAGGGTCCTGAGGCCAATATTGGCCCGGGTTGGGGGTCTGCAGCATGCTCCCCTCCCCTTTCTGCTGTCTGTCCTGCCCCAGGGGATGGGGTCCCCAAGGCCAATATTGGCCTAGGGTTGATTGGTGTGTATCCTTTTCTCTCTAGTGAATAGCCAGGTCCCCAGGGCTAATTGTGGCCTGGGGCTGCATGCCCCCTCCCCTTTCACAATAAGCCCAGGCTCTGGGGTCCCTGGTGCCAAAATCGGCCCGGGTGGGGTACTGCATGCCTCCATTCCTCTTTAGTTAGGTGGTGGGCAGAAGGTCCCGCTCCCTGGGCTAATTTTGGCCCCGGACACCACATTACTTGGGGCCTGGCACCATGTTGAAGGGGGAGGGAACTACACAGCGGTCCCCTTCCCTGAGCCCATTTTGGCCCCTGGGGCCCTATTCCCCTGAGGCCCGGCAGTATATTCAGTGGGGTAGGGGTCACACAGCCCTCTTTCCTGGGGGCCAATTTGTCGCCTGGGGACCTGATCCTCAAGTGCTTGGTTTATCAAAAGGTGGGTGCCATAGTGCACACCCAGGGGAGCCAGCGCACTGTCCTTGGGGGCTACCCCACTGCCCCAGCCATCTGCCCACAACCAGCAGGAGCCGGCACTGCTCCCACAAACAGGGAACAGCTAATAATGCTGCTCCCTGTGGGCAGAGTAATATTTAGATCTGTTTTCCTGCCCATATCACTGCAGGCAGGGAAACAGATCTAAAGTCTGCTGGGAGGGGGGTTGGTATTTTCTCCCGCTTGGTGGGAGATTTAAAATGTATCCCACTAAGCTAGAGCAAACACACATTGTAACTTTTTGTTAACCATTTTTTCTTCTTTTTGGCCCCCGGGGGATCCTCTGGTTCCTCCATATGAGGCCTAGGGGGTCAGGTATCCATACCCTGCCCCCATATGTATTTAGAATTTCAGGACAGGGGTCTAAGGGCCAGATGTATGAAGGTTTTTTCAGCTCACAAACAGCCTGATTCACAGAATCGGGCCATGGCAAAATAGTTTTCCTTTATACTTGACCATTTTTTGCAATTCTGTAACCTATTACGGAATTACAAAGTGGGATAGTGATTTGGTATAAGAAAGGTTAAGGGTGCGACTCAACGTGGTATGCATGAATATTTGGTGACCAAAATGCATTCGCTAAACATTTGCTTTTCACAACCAAATTCACTTTGGTGGTAACCCATTCGCCAACTGGACTTTTTCCCCTTTGTGAATGATTGTTAAAGCATTTTTTATTAGCAGACAGTGGTCCGATGAGCCACTGCGTACTCTTAAAAAATGAAAAAAAAGATTTTCATTTTTGTTTTGGAAATTACCACGCACAAACTAGTCAAATAGTAGCACCTTTTTGGAAAGTTTCATGAACATTTGTCAAATGGTGACAAAGTTATTAACAACAGATAAAACACTATTCCTATGGACCTAACTGTAACTACCTAGTGCTGACTAATTACTTTGGCAACGTTCACAATCTTCACAAAATTTTCAAAACTAGTTTGCCTCTCACTTCAGCTGCTGTCTTGAGAGTTTCAGGGAGATTTGTCAAGCAAGGGCCAAAAATAGGGGCAATTTCCCAAAGGGATTTTAGATATGACTAGAGCCTGAACCGCTGGACAGCATTGCATCAAATTTGCCAGAAAGCTAGATCTTGGTCAAATCAATCAATCAATCAATTAATTAACAAATTTATTAAACGCGCTACTCACCCGGTAGGGTCTCAAGGCACTGTGCGGGGGAAGGGAAAAAAGGGGGGTGCCGAGATACTGTTCAAAAAGCCATGTTTTGAGGTGTTTTCTGAAGGTCAGGATGTCCTAGGTCTTGCGTAGGTTGGTGGGGAGCAAGTTCCAGGTCTTGGAGGTAAGGTAGGAGAAGTGCGAAGGATGCGGGGGACTGTGGCGAGGGCGAGGTCAGACGATCGTAGGAGATGAGTGGGTGTGTGGAAGTTCACTCTTTCATTGAGGTTGACTTGGTCCAGTGTTGTGGAGGGATTTGTGGGCATGGATGAGGATTTTGAAAGAGATCCTTTTGCTGATGGGTAGCCAGTGAAGGAGTCTGAGGTGGGCAGAGATGTGTTCGTGGCGTGGGAGGTTCAGGATGAGCCGTACGGCTGCGTTCTGGATCTGCTGGAGTTTCTGTCCAGAAAGATATATTTTTCTAATTTGGTATAAATCCTTCCAGTTGTTTTGGAGTTATTAAAGAAAAAATACTATGAATGTCTAGAGACGTGGAGGTTCCATGAATCTGACAGAATCCGACAGACCTCAAAAATAGATTTGATTCGCTGCCACCACTTCAACCAGGAAGTTGAGCCCCAAGAAAAAAATAGTAAAAAAGACAAGGGGTCAGAGTAAGTACTACCCTGAACCCATAGGCCTAGTGGTAGGGTCCCAAAAGGACCCCACCTGGGGCCAAAAACAATTAAAAGAAAAATGTTGCTGCAAATTTGCTGAGGATCCACAAATTTGCAGAAGATCTGTGAATTAACTGTGGCATAGGTACACAGAGACAAACACATATTCAAGCTGGAAAACATCATACGCTTAAATATTCAAAACAAATACATGTACAAAGACATGCATGCACAGACACATAAATGCCTGAAACAATACGAATACTTTAATGAGTACAACAAACAGAAACATGCACATTCATTTGCACAAAAAGGCAGACCCCCATAAACACACCTCAATGCATAAATAAACAATTTTAGCTTTGAAGAAATGTCATAATTAGGCCCGGAGGGAGATCGCGGAATACTGCGTAAGTGACCCAAAAACTCTGCCACAATATGTGGTGTTCTGCGAAGCAGAGGAGTGTGTTAGGTCACGCTGTTCATGCCAATTTTTAGTGCTGGGTGTTTTGTCCCATGCTATAAAATCAACGTGAATGCCACCCATGTGCAACGCAAGAGGATGCCACTTTGTTTATGCCTCTCGAGTATATTTTCTATTCAAGCGGCAGCTTCCTCAACACGAATGGAAGGTTTCTCAGTGCGAGTAGTAGCGACCATCCATGCTTGCAAACCCACTGAGGAAGAAACTCTGCTATTCTTAGATTTTTAGAAGCCTGCGCTCTAAGCGGAGTGGGGAGTGGGGAAAACACTGCAAATTCCGTGGAGTTCACTGCTCACCCCTAGTCATACTTACACAATACACCACAATGAAACACACACATTACTCACTTTCGGTGACAAAAGACAAACTAGTAAACAATGAGCGCTATCCGCTGGTAAACTTGCAACTTCTAACAGGAATCGCTTTGTAAACTGTAATAAGTGAATCACACTGACACAGGCAGACGATATGTGAAGAAGCTCAAACACAATATTTATTTTTGGGAATGTATAGTAGCTCATTTTATTTACAATACACATGCGATGAAGCATATTTTAGGGAAGAAGTCGTTATGAAAATCAATAGCTGTGCTAAATATTTGCATTATTGGAAAATTGTGAGGCAGCCCTTTTCTTAAAACATTTGTAGGGAAGAGGCTCTCGCAACCAATAACCAATGAGAAAATGGCCTCGCCTTCCGGAACTTCAAAACTTAAGGAAAAACTGCCCTTACCATAAACAATTGGGAAATGCTAAGGTCACCATCACTACTCTGACAGGTTAGATCCTCGGCTAAGAAGTTACCAAAACCCTAGGAAAATATCTGCTAATAACTCTCCTCAGATATCTCAGGGATTAAGAATACTGTTGGAATAATACTAATAAACTCACTTCCCACATCCCCTCACACTTTCTTTTGTGAAATATGTCAAGCCCTGGTGTGCACTACTGACCCTTTCAGTAACAAATGATCACACTATCAGCCTTTTTCTCTGTCTGTTGACTTTCATTAATCTCTCTTTCAAAGCAGACATGTACTCTCCTAAATTCAAAGCCTCTCCTTTCAGACTCACCTCAGAACCATACGCTTCTGACAATTACCGCCCTATCTCTCTTCTTCCATTATTTATGAAAATACATTATGAAATGAATTGCTTTTAATTATTTTACCTACTTCCTTACTGTTGACAATCTGATTGACCAATTGTAATCAGTATTACGTGCGTTGTGCTAACTTCATAACCTCTGGACACCAGTTGCTTGTGTTGACATTACCCCACCTGTTGTATGCTACTGCATAGTGCATCATATACCACTGCATAGCCTCTAATCACCTGGTAGGGAATATGCCCTTCCTTTTTATGTCACGCTACGGTTATATTTAGCTGTCTGCCAGAGGTATTTATCAACACACCAATTCATACTAGTATGCCACTACATCACACCCAACAAATGCATCCGGAGGCACTACATCAGGAGTACTATTACACTGTAGTCATTACAGTGCAAGTGGTTGTAGCTGCAAGAAGCGCACACACAAAAAACGGGGGAAAAAGAAAGGAGAAAGCAGTGAATATGAGGGAAAAGCAAGCACAAAAACGGGTAAAAAAGCAAGGTGAAAGCACTGAGAATGAGGGATAAGCAAAGAGAAGACACTTAAAAAATGGATGAAAAAGCAATGAGAACAAGGCAAAAACAAGGAGAAGGCACGCAAAATATGAGGGAAAATGCAAGTTGAAAGCAGTGAAAATGAAAGAAAAGCCAGTAGAAGGTACACAAAAGAACAAGGGAAAAGCAAGAAGAAAGCAGTAAAAATGAGAGAAAATCAAGAAGAAGGGACTCAAAAAATGGGTGGAAAAGCAAGGAGAGAGCAGTGAAAATTAGGGAACAGCAAGGAGCGAGCACACACAAAATGAGGGGAAAACCAAGGAGAAAGAATGAAAATAAAGGAAACTCAGGAGAGGGCAAACAAAAAAGGGGGGATGAGCAAGGAGAAAGCAGTGAAAATGAGGGAAACTCAAGGAGAGGGCACACAAAAAACAGTGAAAAGCTGAACGAAAGCAGTGAGAATGAGGAAAAAGCAATGAGAAGGCACTCAAAAAGCAAGGGGAAAAAGCAAGGAGAAAGCAGTGTGAACGGGGAAAAGGAAGCAGAAGGCACCCAAAAAATGAGGGAAAAGGCAAGGAGAAAGCTGTGAAAATGAGGGAAAAGCAAGGAGAAGGCACACAAAACACGGAGGAAAAAGCAAGGAGAAAATAGTGAAAATTAGGAAAATGTTGTGAGAAGGCACTCAATAAATTGAGGGGGGACAAAAAGAAAGCAGTGAAATTGAGGGAAAAGCAAGAAGAAGGCAGACAAACTACAGGGAAAAAAGCAAGGAGAAAGCTACGAAATGAGGAAAAAGCAAGGAGCGGGCACACAAAAAACGAACAAAAAAGCAAGGAAAAAGCAGTTAATATGAGGGAAAATCAAGAAGTGGGCACACAAATAGATAAAAAGCAAGGTAAAAGCAGTGTGAATGAGGGAAAAGCAAGGAGAAGTCACTTCAAGAGGGGGTGAAAAAGCAAGGAGAAAGCCGTGAGAACAAGGGAAAAGCAAAGAGAAGGCACACACAAAACCAGGGCAAAAAATAAGTAGAAAGCTGTAAAAATGAGGGAAAATCAAGAAGCAAGCACACATAAAATGGGGGAAAGCAAGAAGAAAGCAGTGAAAATAGGGGAAAAGCAGGCAGAGGGCACACATACAAATGGGTGAAAAAGCAAGGTGTACGCACTGAGAATGAGGGAAAAAGCAAGGAGAAGACAATAGAAATATGGGTGAAAAAGCACTGAGAAAGCAGTGAGAACGAGGAAAAGCAAGGAGAAGGCACACAAAAAATGAGGGAGAAAGCACTGAAATGATCAAAAGGTAAGGAGAAGGCACACAAAAAAAGCAATGCGAAACAGTGAAGAGGGAAAAGCAAAGAGAAGGTGCTAAAAACATTGGGGAAACACAAGGAAAAAGCAGCGAAAAGATGGAAAATTAGGAGAAAGGACACAAAATAAGGGGGAGAAGCACAGTGAAAGCATAGAAAATGAGGAAAAAGCAAGGAGCAGGCATCCAAAAAACAGGGAAAAAACAAGGAGAAGGCAGTTAAAATGAGGGAAAAGCAAGGAGAGGGCACACAAAATAACGGGTGGAAAAGCAAGGTGAAAGCAGTGAGAACGAGGGAAAAGCAAGGAGAAGGCACTTAAAAACCAAGGGAAAAGTCAAGGAGAAAGCAATGAGAATGAGGGAAAAGCAGGGAGAAGGCACACGAACAACGAGGTAAAAACAAGGAGAAAGCAGTAAAAACGAGGGAAAAGCAAGGAGAAGGCACATAAAACACGGGTAAAATAGGAAGGAGAAAGCAGTAAAAATTAGGGAAAAGCAAGGAGAAAGTACTCAAAAGATGGGGAAAAGCAAGGAGAAGGCACACAAAACACAGGTAAAACAGCAAGGAGAAAGCAGTAAAAATGAGGTAACAGCAAAAAGAAATCATTCAATATACGAGACTAACCAAGGAGAAAGCAGTAAAAATGCAGGAAATGTAAGACCGGGCACACTAAAAACGGGTCAAAAAGCAATGCAAAATCATTGAAAACGAGGGAAAAGCAAGGAGAAAGCACTCAAAACACAGGGTGAAACGCAAGGAGAAGACAGGAGCAAGAACGACGATGCAGTGGCATGGGGAGAGCTGGGCCTTTTTAAAATATTGTTGCTGCGGATTCGCAGCACAAATTAAAAAAAGTAATTTTTGGCCCCCTGATGGGGCCCCACCAGGCCTAGGGGGTAAGGGTATTGCTACCCTGCCCTCTTGTCTTTTTTTTAATTTTAATGTTTTTTCCTGGGACTCTGCTGAGTCTGAGTCCCAAGATGGCCATCATCACTTCCTGGTTGATGTGCTTGCAGCCAATTAGATCTCACCATGAGATCTGTGCTTACACTCCGCAAGGATACCTATATTTCTTTATTAACTACAAAACTGCTGAACGGATTTACACCAAGTCATAAAAAGGGTTCTTTCTGGACAAAGAGCTACCTTTCTGCTAAATTTCGTGTAATTCCGTCCAGCGTTTCGGCCTGTAGTGGTTTTCAAAACCCCTATGGGAAATTACATGGAGAAAAAGTGTTTTGGGACAACCCTTTTTTTCAGTCCCCACTTGACAAAACAGCCCAAAACCTTCAACATAGCAGCTGAACTAACTGTCATACTAGTTTTGAAAATTGTGAAGGTTTGTTAAATGGCGCTAAAGTTATTGACAAAACAAAAGAGCTTTTTCTTTGGAAACTGGGTCCCAACTGGAGACTGCCAGTAGGTAAAAAATATATATATATATAATATATAAATATATGTATATATATATATTCACTGAAAAAAGCAAAAGTCACTGGGACTTTATAGTTATATGTAGATGTTACACACATAAAACCATAAAAATAACACATTTATTTATAGTTGTACTTATCTCCAGAAACTATAACTAGTGCACTAAGGTAACTATAACTCACACCCTCGCAAGCACTACTAATTACCCAAGTATTACATCACTCATAACATCTTCTATGACATCATTAAATAATATCACTGCAACATTTGCAGGGAAATTATTGATGAGAAAGCTGAGCATGGCAGGGGCACGAGTTATAGTTACCTTAGGGCACAAGTTATAGTTTCTGGAGATAAGAATAATTAACTGTGTAAGTTCCATGGTTTTGTGTGTGAAAATCGGAACCTAACTATGACACTATAACGTCCCTGTAACCTTTGTTTTTTTGTGGAAAAAAATAAAATAAATATATATATATATATATGTATATATATCTATATATATATGCACATATATATTAAATTGTGGAGTACTGCTCATGTCACCATCCGTCTTTTAATCAGTTTTGCATCTTTTCAGCTTCCATACACACCTTTTGGGAAACAGGCCAAAAGATTTATACGCATTGGGCGAGGGCTTTGCTACAGACTGTAGGGTGAAGGGGAACACACAATGGTGGTCATTACAACCCTGGCGGACGGTGTTAAAGCGGCGATAAAAAATTGGAATTACGACCGTGGCGGAGACCGCCAACAAAGAAAGCCACTTTAACACTCTGACCGCCACGGCGGTGCAAACAAACAGCGCGGCGGTCACCGCCAACAGACAGACGCAAGACAAAGTAACGCCCACAGTATCACAACCTACCAATCCACCATCTTTTCCGGGGCGGATTCACCGTGGACAAAAACACGGCAGAAACAGGACTTCAAAGGGAAAACGCTCACCTCTACTCACCCCACGAGGAATCCGGACGCCATGGAACCAGAGCTGCACATCCTGCCAGCCATTATCTTCCTGCTCCTCTACCAGGAGCATGAACGCCGGCGGCGAAGACAATGGTGAGTACTGCACCTACGACACAAGAGAGGGAGGAGGGAAAAAACAGGGACACACACACGCAACACACAATACCCCCACCCTCACCCACTACAACACACACACCAATACAGCATGATACATTACAGTTACACCCCCCCAACTCCCCCGGAAGAATGCAAAGACAAAAGCAAATGAGTGTAACCATTGTAATATATTTAAATCAAGCACACAAAAATATATATGTACACTATAAACAAAATATACACCAAGCTTAGTAGTTCAGGTAGTGCTCCAATGAAGTCCGTGGAACATAGGGCGATCACGGTATGGGCGAGGCCCACACAAGATCCCCGACCATGATGAAGAGAACACTGCAGGGGCATCAGAGAGCAAGAAAACAGACACCTCAGGGGGAGGGAAAGGGGGGGCACCTCAGCCCGTTGAGTGCACAACGCCAAATCCACGAGGGGGCCACATGCCCACTGTTCAATCCTGGGGAGTGCAAAGCCACAGTCTTTCAAGTCTCTACAGTGGGTGGGTTGCCCACTGCTGCATCCTGGGGAGTGCAAAGCCACAGTCTCTCAAGTCTCTACAGTGGCTGGGTTGCCCACTGCTGCATCCTGGGGAGTGCAAAGCCACAGTCTCTCAAGTCTCTACTGTGGGTGGGTTGCCCACTGCTGCATCCTGGGGAGTGCAAAGCCACAGTCTCTCAAGTCACTACAGTGGGTGGGTTGCCCACTGCTGCATCCTGGGGAGTGCAAAGCCACAGTCTCTCAAGTCTCTACAGTGGGTGGGTTGCCCACTGCTGCATCCTGCGGAGTGCAAAGCCACAGTCTCTCAAGTGGATGACAGTCTCCACTGGTTCTGGAGGGGGCTTTGTGCCCAGAGTGCTTCATCCTGCTAAGGACAGAGGTAGTGGATGACAGTCTGCACTGGTTCAGGAGGGGGCTTTGTGCCCAGAGTGCTTCATCCTGCTTGTGACGGACTCAGTAGCGGCAGTGCCCTTGGCGCTCATGGGCCAGCGGTGCTTGATGCGGCGGTGCCCTGTTCAGCGGTGCTTGAGGCGGCGGTGCCCTGTTAAGCGGTGCTTGTGGCGGCGGTGCCCTGTTCAGCGGTGCTTGTGGCGGCGGTGACCTGTTCAGTGGTGCTTGAGGTGGCGGTGCCCTGTTCAGCGGTGCTTGAGATGGCGGTGCCCTGTTCAGCGGTGCTTGAGGCGGCGGTGCCCTGTTCAGCAGTGCTTGAGGCGGCGGGTTCCTCTGCAATGACTCATCTGCTGGCGGTCCTCTCTAGCCCAGCGGGGCTCGTGCTGGCGGTCCTCTCTAGGCCAGCGGGGCTTGTGCTGGCGGTCCTCTCTAGCCCAGCGGGGCTTGTGCTGGCGGTCCTCGCTAGGCCAGCGGGGCTTGTGCTGGCGGTCCTCTCTAGCCCACCGGGGCTTGTGTTGGCGGTCCCCTCTAGCCCAGCGGGGCTTGTGCTGGCGGTCCTCTCTAGCCCAGCGGGGCGTGTGCTGGTGGTCCTCTCTAGCCCAGCAGGGCTTGTGCTGGCTGAGGCCTCCTGGGCAGCAGGGCAGGTGCTGGTGGTGGACTCCTGGGCAGCGTGCATGATGGCGGTGGCCTCCAGGGCAGCAGGGCAGGTGCTGGCAGTGGCCTCCTGGGCAGCGGGGATGATGGCGGTGGCCTTCAGGGCAGCAGGGCAGGTGCTGGCGGTGGCCTCCTGGGCAGCAGGGATGATGGCGGCGGCATCCTGGGCAGCGGGGATGATGGCGGTCTTCTCTGCCGTGCTGCTCTTCCCAGACTTGCCGGGTTTCTTGTGGCCCTTCCCCACCTTGGAAGGTGTCGCAGCTGACTCCACACTCCCACCGGGACCCCTGGGAGCGGCTTTGGTGGCTGGAGAATTCCCCCTCTCCTGCCGGGCACTGGCCAACTTCTGATGCTTGACAGGTGGGGACTGTCCGTACTGTGGCTCTGTGCCACAACGGCTGCCCTGGTGGCCGGTGCACTCCATATTCTGGTGACTACAGGCACCACTGGTCCAGGAGATGTTGTGGCTGAGGTGCTAGTTTGGGACCTAGGAGACGGATGGGGTGGGGGAGGTGTGGGAAAGAGTTCAAGGTTGGACAGGAAATGTTTTTTGGAGACACTGGGACGGGTAGCTGGAGGGGGTTTGGGAGTGGAGGAAGAGGTTGTGGTTGTAGGAGGTGTTTGTTTGGTGACTTTGGGTGAAGATGCATGCGCTGGAGGCTGTCGTGAGGTGGATGGCTGTTGGGTGGGTGTGTGCCTGCGTTTGTGTATCTTGGGAGGTGGCGTCACAGACACACTGGGAGAGGACACGGGGGACGTGTGAATGGTAGTGGGGGTGGTGACTGCATGTGAGCGGGGTGTGGTGGTGCGTGTGCTGGTGATGGCAGTAGTGGCTGTAGATATAGTGCATGTAGGTGTCAGTGTAGACGAGACTGGGAGGGAGGAGGGAGACGAGGAGGAGGGGGACACAGTGGAGGCAGTGGATGTTGGTGGTTCTGCATGTGTGTGATGCTTGCGTGAGTGCCTGTGGGATGTGTGGTGCTTATGTTTGCCTGAGCTTCCCTTGTGTGTTGACGTGTGTGCATGCTGGTCTGAAGGTGTGCTTGGGATAGGCTGGGGTACAGGGGATTGGGTCTGGGTGGAGGAAGTTGGAAGGGGGAGACTAGAGACGGGGACAATGGCTGCCATCAGTGCTGAGGCCATAGTCTGAAAAGCTCGCTGAAGGGCTGCCAGACCAGAATGAATGCCCTCCAGGAATGCACTTGTTTGTTGCAACTGCCTTTCTACACCCTGGATGGCATTCAAAATGGTAGACTGCCCAACAGTGAGGGACCTGAGGAGGTCAATGGCCTCTTCTCTGAGGACAGCAGGGGTGACTGGGGCAGGGCCTGAGGTGCCTGGGGCGAAGGTGATGCCCACCCTCCTGGGTGAGCGGCACGGGCACACTCTGAGGGGCTGCTGCGAGGGCGGTGCTGGTAGGGGGGATGGCGGCTGTACCTGTAGAAGCGGGGGCACAGATGGTGCCGCCACCACAAGGGAGCTCCCATCAGAGGACGAGTCCATGTCAGCTGCTGTCCCCACTGTTGAGCTCCCCTCGCCCTCCGTCCCACTGGTGAACTCCGAGTCCATTGGCTCGCCCTCCAGGACCATGTGGGATGCAACTCCCTCCTGCTCCGGTGCCACTGCTCCTCCGCCAGATGATGCTAATGCACACAAGAACAGGGAGACCACAAAAAGGGGGGGACAACAGAAGAAAGACATGTTGAGTGCATGCATTACCGCTGCCGTTGGCGGACACGACAGACACAGAAGCCCCCTGCACTACACGGCGCTCTTGGGCTCCACTGTTCAATCCCTGGGACATGACTTACAAAGCTATGGACGACATCTGCACACATGGATGACACAGGGGCATTACTAGGTGTACTTGGCACTCTACAGAGGTGGGGTGGGGTGCCACATGGCCTGCCTTTCGGAGGGACCTTACCTACTAAACTCGCCCTGGCCTAGGGGAACCCACAGCCCACCTCCCCCACCCAGACACCTCCACTGCACGCAAAATCAGCAGGATGAGAGTGTACTCACCCCCTTGTGGCTGCTGTGATGCCCTCAAGCGCCCATCCATCTCCAGGTACGCCACCGCCAGGATCCTGAACATCAGGGGGGTCATGGTGCGACGGGCACCCCTCCCACATTGGGAGGCCATCCCCAGCTGAGCCTCCGCCGTCTTCTTGCTCCAGCGGCGAATGTCCTCCCATCTTTTCCGGCAGTGGGTGCTCCGTCTGTGGTAGACCCCCAGGGTCTGGACGTCCTTGGTGATGGCACGCCAAATATCTTTTTTCTGGTGGGCACTGACCTACATGATTTGTACAGGGGGAAGAGAAATGTTATTACCAACTGCACCATCACAGTCATTGGACCCCATCCCTTCCCTTGCCATGTAGCACATGCATTCATCGTCGTTTCATGCACACCTCATTCTCCCCCCCATCTTTCATCCACCCCACTCCACACAGGCATAGCCCATACAGCATGCTCCCAGTGTACTTACCTGTTTGTCTGGAGGACCGTAGAGTAGGGTGTACTGGGGAAGGACCCCATCCACAAGTCTCTCCAACTCCTCCGATGTGAAGGCAGGGGCCATTTCCCCAGACACTCGAGCCATTGTCTCTTCCAGACTGAGGTCACAGCAGCACTTGCAGTATAGGTCCTCTCCGGTCCAAGATCAGGTATTGAGTGATTGAACAGATAGAAAATGGCGGTTACGTCCGCAGCGGTGCGTACCGTCACCCCCGGCATACATCATCATTGGCTCCTGGGACCCATAGGGTCCAATGTTAACCAATGCAGCATTGCGCCGCGGTCTTCGACCGCCTACAGCGACGGTGTACAACGCCAGCACAGTTCCCTCACATTCCATTGTCCCACTTTACAGGTCAGGCAGCCGCCATTTCAGGGGCCCACATGGCTTAATTTCTAACTGCGTCACACATACCTAGGCCTAGCCTAAACACACATACAAGCCACTTTTCGGATTAGGATTCATTTTCTGTATAAGCTGTGTGTACGTACCTCTAAGTTGGTTGACTCTGTGCTCGCTGTTGTCCTTCATAGGCACCGTCCGCTGGGACATGTGAGGAGATGGTGGCATCCTCCGGTGTACAGACTGCTGGTAGACCTTTCGACAATGGAGGAAAGACATGTGATCATCACCTACAGGCTTGACCGTGCCACAATGCATGAACTGTGTACCCAGCTGGAGCCAGACCTGATGTCAGCTATCCGCCATCCCACAGGAATCCCCCCTCAAGTGCAGGTGCTGTCAGTACTCCATTTCCTTGCAAGTGGGTCATTTCAAACAACAGTGGCCATAGCATCAGGGATGTCCCAGCCTATGTTTTCCAACGTGTTGTCCAGAGTGTTGCCTGCCCTGCTGAAACACATGCGGAGCTACATCGTTTTCCCTCAGGTGGAGGATTTGCCTACAGAGAAAGGTGATTTCTATGCCCTGGGACATATCCTCAACATCATAGGTGCCATTGATGGACACATGTGGCTTTGTCTTCCCCCACAGGAGTGAACAGGTGTACAGAAACCGGAAGAGTTATCATTCCATGAATGTGCAGATGGTGTGTTTGGTAGACCAGTACATTTCCCATGTGAATGCCAAGTTCCCTGGCTCAGTGCATGACGCCTACATCCTGCGGAATAGCAGCATCCCTTATGTGATGGGTCAACTCCAGAGGCACCGTGTGTGGCTATTAGGTGAGCACCTGGAAGCAAGACATTGGGAATGGTTGTCTGGGTCTGGGGATATCCCTACAGGTTAGTGTGTGTCTAACAGTTGTCCCTCGCCATTTGCAGGTGACTCTGGTTACCTCAGCCTGTCATGGCTACTGACCCCAGTGAGGAATCCCAGGACAAGGGCAGAGGAACGCTACAATTAGGCCCATGGGCGAACTCGGCGGATTATAGAACGGACCTTCGGCTTCCTGAAGGCCAGGTTCTGGTGCCTCCATATGACAGGTGGATCCCTATTCTACTCACCAAAGAAGGTGTGCCAGATCATCGTGGCCTGCTGTATGCTTCACAACTTAGCTTTGCGACAACAGGTACCTTTTCTGCAGGAGGATGGTCCAGATGGCGGTGTTGTTGCAGCTGTGGAGGCTGTGGACAGTGAAGACGAGGAAGAAGAAGAAGTAGACATGGACAACAGGAATTCGGTGATCCTGCAATATTTCCAGTGAGACACAGGAAAGAGTACAGGCCTGCCTACTACATGTACTTTAACATTACTACCTCTTTACTGTCTGTCGTTTTCACCTAGTGTATGGTCACTGAGTTGTCATTTTCCCTTACGATTTCACAGATGTGGGTCCCACTGTGTGACATCTGCTTTGTTTCCTCTTGGACTAGAGCTGTGTGACATAGGTATGTTGACATTACATTTGAAAAAGCATTTTGTCACTGTAATTGCTAATACACAATTTTGAAATCATAGACTGACTCCAAATTGTTTTGTGCTTTAAGGGTGTTTATTGAAGTGCTCAATATTGGAGGGGGTTGTAAAATGCTGATGGGGGATGGTGGAGGAATGTCCATGACAGAGTCCAGTCTATTAGTGTCACAGGTGCATTGCCCTAAGGGGCATAGGAAGTGGAGCTGGGGCAGTTTGAGAGTGGACAGGGTGACAATGTGGGACAGAAAGATGACATTCAGGGTGGTCTCATTTCTTGGCTGGGGTCTTGGCATCGTTCTCTGTCTTTGTCTTGGATCTCAGGGACCGTATGCGGGGTGGTTCTTCCTCTGCAGGGGGTGGGGTGCTGGTGTGGTGGTCCTGTGGCGGGGCGTCCTGTCCACTAGCGCCGGCAGAGGTGGTGGGCAGTTCATCGTCCATGCTAGTGTCAGGGGCCCCTTGTCGTGCCACAGTGTCCCTCCTGGTGTTGAGTACTTCCTTCCGCACCCCTACGATGGTGCCCAGAGTGGAATTGATGGTTCTAAGTTCCTCCCTGAAGCCCAAATACTGTTCCTCCTGCAGGCGCTGGGTCTCCTGAAACTTGGCCAGTACCGTTGCCATCGTCTCCTGGGAGTGGTGGTAGGCTCCCATGATGGAGGAGAGGGCCTTGTGGAGAGTGGGTTCCCTTGGCCTGTCCTCCCCCTGTCGCACAGCAGCCGTCCCAGTTCCCCTGTGTTCCTGTGCCTCCATCCCCTGGACCGTGTACCCACTACCACTGCCCCCAGGTCCCTGTTGTTGTTTGGTGGTGGGTTAGCCTGGGTTCCCTGTAGTGGTTGACACACTGCTGATTGACATGTCCTGGGGACAGAGGTATGGGCCCGCTGGGTGGGTGCCGTGCTGGTTTTTCCAGAGGGAGGAACATCTGTAGTGGCCTGTGACTGTGTGAGGGAACCGACTGTCCAGAGGTCCCAGATGGGCCGGGCTGGTCATCTAGATCCAGTTGGACAGAGCTGCGGTCATCACTGTGGCCCTCTTCTGTTGGCGGTGTGGACATGTGTGGACCCTCCTGTCCGGTGACGTTGGGTAGGGGTCCTGCAGGGGTATAAAAGGATGTTTATTACATCTGTGTGTGCCATGGTGTGCAATGGGTGGGTGACCGTGTACCCCAGTGCTTGCATTCTTGTGTGGGACCTTGTGTGATGGTGGTTTATGGCGTGTATGGGTATGTGCAGTGGCCATGCTTTGGTGATGGGTGTCCATGCTTTGGTGTTGCATGCAGGGCTTGGTGTTGGGATGGGTGGTTTGTGGTATTGGGACATTTGTGAGGAGTTTGAGTGATGGGGTGAGGGTGGGGTATGTGATGGCATGCAGGTAGGGTGGGGGATGTAATAGCTAAGATTTGACTTACCAGAGTACATTCCTCCACCTACTTCTGTGAGGCCCTCAGGATGCAGAATCGCCAAGACCTGCTCCTCCCATATTGTTAGTTGTGGGGGAGGAGGTGGGGGTCTGCCGCCAGTCCGCTGAACCGCAAGGTGGTGTATTGAGACCACGGAACGCACCTTCCCCCGGATGTCGTTCCACCTCTTCCTGATGTCATCCCTATTTCTTGGGTGCTGTCTGACTGCGTTGACCCTGTCCACTATTCTTCGCCATAGCTCCATCTTCCTAGCTATGGAGGTGTGCTGCACCTGTGCTCCGAATAGCTGTGGCTCTACCCGGACGATTTCCTCCACCATGTCCCTGAGCTCCTCATCAGAGAACCTGGGGTGTCTTTGCCGTGCCATGGGGTGGTGTGGGTGATGTGTAGGGTGGTGTGTGTGGTGATAGGTGTTCTGAAATGTAGTGGTGTGTTGTGGGAGGTGCATGGACATTCTGTTGGTGATGGTATTTTGTGCCTGTGGATGCTTGGTAGTTGTTTGTGGTTTCTCTCTCTGGCCTTCTTTTGGAATTTTTGGTAGTAGGGGTTTATGGGTGATGTGGGTGTGTGTTTTATATTGTATTGAGTGTGTGGGAGTGGTGTGTGTATGTGTATCAGGTGTGTGTATTTGGACTTGTCCAATGTGGCTGTGTTTTGTAAGAGTGTGTATTTTGAGCGCTGCGGTGTGTACCGCCAATGGAATACCGCGGTTAAAAGACAGCCGCGTGGATTCGTGGGTTGTGATAGTGTGGGCGTATTTCTGTTGGCGTGACCGTGGAGGTTTTGTTTTCGCCAGTTCATCACTGACCTTTGGTGTGGCGGACTTGTGTGGGTGTCTGGATTTTGGCAGATTCCGAGCTGTGGGTCGTAATAGCTGTGGCGGATTTGCACGGCCGCTGCAGTGTGTTGGCGGTCTTCTGCACGGCGGTAAGCGGCTTTTATCGCGAATGTTGTAATGACCCCCAATGTGTTTAAAAAATACGGTGTCCACTTTCCTTGTTAGAGCACCCTGGACCAGCTATAGCTCAAATTTGGTATTGTCATTTTCAACTTTGATCTACTGTTACGGGACATTCGTTTAGGTGTGCTAATCAATAGGGAACGTATCCCATCGCACTTACTGCTTGAGAGAATTTTGAATATACTCTCTCTGGTGTGTCCAGGGGGTGGGGTCTCAAACAAGTTAGAATCAGGCATTACCACATCCATGGGTTTTGAGTGGTCACGCAATAGTGTTAGTCAGCAGCACTTTCTCCTTGACAACGTGAGTTTAATAGTTTTTTATGTTTACCAATACACAACAGGATTACATTCCTGCAGATGGAAGCCGCAGGGATAGGTACTTCAGTAACTTCTCATGTTTATTTATCCTGTGTTAGACCTTGCATCCTTGGCGTAGTCTCCCTTATCTTTTTGCCTCTGCTTTCTAGGTTGTGACTGTTGCTGGACTTTGTTTTTGCTGGTTTGTGGTACTCTGGGCACTGTAAGGCACCCCAAGGTAGCACCATGGGTGGGGTGCAGTGTATGTTAAAGGTATGACATGTGCTGATGTGTTTACATGTCCTGACAGTGAAATAGTGGCAAATTCGTTTTTTCACTATTACAAGTCCTATCTATTTCATAGGTTAACAAGTTGTTCTGCTTTCCTACTTATCTCGTATCAGAGCTTACAGAACATATCAAGAATGCACTTCTGAGTTCAAAGAAGACCTTTATTGTTGTTAATTCTTCCCCACCCACAAGTTCGTGAGAGACAAATTAATAGATTTCAAGCACACGTCGCAGCAATGAAAACAAAATATATCACAGTACTTCTCAGTTGCAATGTACACAGCAGGTTATATATATAATGCAAAGCAAAACAAATACTTCACCGTGTGAGAAACTATTTACAGCTTCATCTTTCTGGGGTCTGCAAGTTGATGACTCCGGTCAACTGCGAGAAAGAGATTATCTACCCACACGGGAGACTGGCAACTGGCACCAGGTTCCAGTCCAAAGTCAGGCAGATTTGAATCTAAAATCTCTGCAGCTCGAGTCATCCTTACAAAAGCGTGCCCCCTCCTCTCAGACCTGGGAAAACTACGCAAGCCTTTGGAGACTGGCCAGATCTCCTCGACTTCTCCTCTTCCCAAGCCTGAGCAGAAAGGAAAACACCAAATGTACTCTCTCTTATCAGGTCTAGTCTGGTGTGAAGAAAACATCTTGGTTCATCTTGTGGAAAAACATAGCTTGGAAAAATACAGCTTGGATTCTCAACTGCAATGTCTAACTCCACGTTAAAGGCAATAGGCAGCTAACCTAAATATCAAATATAATGTCTAATGTCATGTCAAAGCCAATAGGCAGCTGAGCTGAATACAAAATGCAATGTCTAATATCATGTCAAAGTCAATAGGCAGCTAAGCTGAATACAAAATGCAATGTATAATATCATGTCAAAGCCCATAGGCAGCTAAGCTGAATTCAAAATGTAATGTCTAGTATCATGTCAAAGCCCATAGGCAGCTAAGCTGAATACAAAATGCAATGTATAATATCATGTCAAAGCCAATAGGCGGCTAAACTGAACAAAACATATAATGTGCTACTGGGGAACATTGAGCAACTAATAAGCGCAGTGGTGAAACACAAAGTCATTGGTCAAACTCAATTAATATCATCACACAAGTTTGATGCTGTTAAATATCTTTTAAGTATAGTTTCCAATGGGGAGCAGATAGAGATGTGGAGTTTGGAGTCTCTGAGCTCACAATTTAAAAAGTTGTTTTTTAGATTGTCAGTTTGACAATGCCACTTTTAGAAAGTGGGCATTTTCTTGCATAACCACTCTGTGCCTCTGCCTGCTTGTGTTTTCCACATATGGATCAGACTGACAGTAGGGCTGCTGTGAATTTCCTCTAGAGAGTGACGCAAAGGGAGCTGGGGTGCAACCTGGGTATCCTGATGAGTCTCCTGGGCTACAGTGGGGAGGGGGAGCCGACTCTTACACCTGACAGGGCTATGCCTGTCCTCACACAATGCAGTCTCCAACCCCTTGGTGTGTGTCTGGGCCCAGGGCTGGGCAAGGGAGGATCTTATCAACAACAGATACTTTACTATGAAGCTTGCCTACTTCAAAGGCAGACCAGGGTATAAGTAGTGGACCCAAAACGCCAGACTTTTAGAACACTTCTGGATCAAGAGGAACCTCTGCCAAGGAAAAGAGGTGAAGAACTGGAGGAGGAGTACCACCCCTTTGCTGTGTGCGCTTTGCTGGGTTGGCCTGCAGTTGCTGCTTTTGCCTTAGAGAGGGCAAAGACTGGACTTTGCTGTGTATCCTGCTTGTGAAGTTGCTCCAAAAGCTTGGACTGAGCTTGCCTCCTGTTAAGAAGTTTCAGGGACAGCAAAGACTTCACCTACCAGCCTCTGGGTTCCCTTGTTGTGGACTCTAACTCGTCAGGTTGTGCCTATTCCAGCATCTGTGTCTTTAGGAGTGAAAGCTGGTGAAAAACCAAGAAAAACCAAGTGCATTGACAACGTCTGGACTGACACCACTGCCGGATTCTGTGGGAGGCTGGCCTGGGGTGTGGTGAGTACCTATGGTACTTACATCTTATACCAGGTCTAGGTATCCCCTATTAGTGTAGTGTAGGCAGTGCTAAGAAGCCAGGCTCTCTAGAGGTAGCTGTGGATGAGCAGCCAAGGCTTATTTAGGAGACATGCAAAGCTCATGCAAAACCACTGTAGTCACACACAGTACTTACACACATGAAAGAAAACACTCAGGCCCTCATTACAACCCTGGTGGTCAGTCCGGTGGTAAAAAAAATGGGATCACGACCATGGCGGAAACCGCCAAAACATACAGCCACTTTAAAACTCTGATTGCTACTGCAGTAGCAACAAACACCGCGGCGGTAACCACCAACAGACAGGTGGAGTCAATGTACCGCCTACCCAACCACAACCCGCCCATCCACCAGCATTTCCGGGGCGGTACCAATGCAATCAAAAGCACAGTGGAGACAGTACTTGGAAGGGATACCACTCACCTCTCGACACTCAACGAAGAACCAGGATGCCATAGAGCCCGAGCTGCAGGTCCTCCCCATGCTGGTCTACCTCCTCATCTACCAGGAGTACCATCGGCGGCGGCGACGACAACCATGGTGAGTACTGTACCTGGTACACAGGGGAGGGGGAAGGAAAAAGAGAGTGACACACACATGCAACACGCAACCCCCCACCCTCACCCACAACACCTTACACACAAACACATGCATCAACATTACATTTACACCCCATAACCCCATGGAAGAACGTAAGGACAAAAGGAATAGAGTCAAAACAGTGATATATTAGAAATAGTCAGATATACGTACAAATTTTAAAAGCAATACTTACAAAAATATATACTATGTACATAAGGCGGTACATTGTCCACACAAAATGGCTGTGGGCCAGTGGGCCAAAACTCATAGGCCAAGCCCACACTTGACTCCTGCCTCAAAACACGGAGAGAAAACTGCTGGGGCATCAGGTCGGAAACACACAGGCACCTCAGGGGGAGGGTGAATGGGGGTGCACCTCAGCTGGAAGATGATAAAATGCACTGCTCCTGGAGGGGGCTCCATGCCCACAGTGATGTCCTGGGGAGTGCAAGGCCACAGTCTCTCAAATGGGTGGGTTGCCACAGCGATGTCCTGGGGAGTGCAAAGCCACAGCCTCTCAAATGGGTGGATTGCCCACAGCGATGTCCTGGGGAGTGCAAAGCCACGGTCTCTCTAGTGTGAGGGTTGCCCACTGCTTGGTCCTGGGGAGTTCAAAGCCACAGTCTCTCAAGTGGATGCCTTCTTCCACTGGTTCTGGAGGGGGCTTTGTGCCCAGTGTGCTTCATCCTGCCAAGGATTGGATGAGTGGATGCGTATCTCCACTGGTTCTGGAGGGGGCTTTGTGCCCATTGTGCTTCATCCTGCAAGGATAGGTTGAGTGGATGCCTTCTTCCACTGGTTCTGGATGGGGCTTTCTGCCCAGTGTGCTTCATCCTGCCAATGATAGGGTGAGTGGATGCAAATCTCTACTGGTTCTGGAGGGGGCTTTGTGCCCAGTGATGTAACACTTGGGGTGTGGCAGTTCACAGTCCCTCACCTAAGTGTCTGAGGCACTCGATTTGCAGGGACCAAGTTGCATGACAGTCCATGGAGGCAGGGCTAGACTCTATCCGGCGACAGCTACGGCTGCAAACTGATGGTAGTGCCGGTGCTGCCAGTGGTGGAGGGAGGCTCCAGCCCTTCTCCATCCTTGGACGGCTGCCCACTGGGGCTGCTGCTGCTGGTACTGGTGCTACTGTTAGCAGTGCAGATGGCGGTGCTTGCGGTTGTGCTACCGGCGGTGCAGGTGGCGGTGCTGGCCGTGGTGCAGGTGCCAGTGCAGCCAGTGGTGGAGGGAGGCTCCAGCCCTTCTCCTGCAGCCTCGGACAGCTGACCACTGGGGCTGCTGCTGCTGACAGTAGTGGTGCTAGCAGCAGGGCTGCTGGCAGTGCTGGCCACAGTGCAGATGGCGGTGCTGGCGGTTGTGCTGGTATCCACCAGGCCTTCACCTGCAGCCTCGGACGCCTCAAGTGCCTTGGCTGGTGCTTTTCTGCCCTTTCCTCACCTTGGCAGATGGTGGTGTGACCTTGGGTCTGGCAGCTAGAGTCTTTGAGGTGGCCTTGCTGGGTAGTTGTGGCTCCTTCCCCTTGCTGGATCCTGTCCCCCTCTTCACCTTGGCAGGTGGTGGAATGGTTTTGGTCTTGGCAGGGGTTGGTGGCACACTGGCTGAGCTGACGATTGTCCCCTTTCATCCTTTGATAGCTGCAGAAACCACAGCGGACGACGATTTGCTGGCTGAGGTGCTGGGCTGGGTTCTGGCCATCCTGGCCAGAGGGGAAGAACGGGGGGAGGTGTAGGGAAGAGGTCAAAGTTGGACAGGAAAAGCTTCGTAGGGACACTGGGGCGGGAAGAGGGAGAGGGTTTGGGAATGGAGGAAGAGGGAGTGGTTGTAGGTGGTGTCTGTCTGCTGAGTTTGGGTGCAGGTGCATGGGCTGGATGCTGTTGTGAGGTGGATGGCTGTTGGGTGGGTGGGTGCTTGCGTTTGTGTACTATGGGAGGAGGGGTCACAGACACACTGGAAGAGGACACAGGGGACGTGGGCATGGATGTGGGGGTGGTGACTGACAGTGAGGGGTGTGTTGTGATGGGCGTGCTGGTGATGGAGGCAGTGGATGAGGATGTAGTGCATGCAGGTGTGAGTGGAGACGCAACTGGGAGGGAGGTGGAAGAGGAGGAGGAGGGGGACACAGTGGAGGCAGTGGATGTTGGTGTATCTGCATGGGAATGGTGCTTGTGTGAGTGCCTGTGAGATGAAGTGTGGTGCTTGTGTTTGCCTGAGCCACTTTTGTGTGGTGATTTGGGTGAATGCTGGTCTGAAGGTGTGCTTGGGATAGGCTGAGGTTGTGGGGATTGGGACTGGGTTGAGGAAGTTGGAGGATGGAGGCTAGAGACAGGGACAATGGCTGCTATCAGTGCTGAGATCAGAGCCTGAAATGCTCTCTGTTGGGCCACCACGCCAGAGTGAATGTCCTCCAGGTATGCATTTGTTTGTTACAAATGCCTCTCGACTCCCTGGATGGCATTCAGTATGGTTGACTGCCAAACAGCGAGGCATCTCAGGAGGTCAATAGCCTCCTCACTGAGGGCAGCAGGGCTGACTGGGGCAGGGCCTGAGGTGCCTGAGGCGAAAGAGATGCCCACCCTCCTGGTTAGCGGGCATGGGAAACACTCTGAGGGGCTTCTGGGAGGGTGGTGCTGGTAGGGGGGGTCGCAGCTATACCTGTTGTTGGGGTAGGCACAGAGTTGTCTGCCACCGCCAGAGAGCTTCCATCAGAGGAGGAGTCACAGTCTGTGGTGTCCCCTCCTGTCCCCGTCGTGGTGCTTCCCTCGCCCTCCGTCCCACTGGTGCCCTTACCGTCAGTGGATTCGGCCTCCAGGCCCATGTGGGATGCAGCTCCCTCTGTCGCCGGTGCCTCTGCTCCTCTGCCAGATGATGCTAATGCACACAAGGACAGGGTGACAAAACTAAAAGGGGGTGAGAGACAGAGGATACAATTGGTCAATGCCAGCAACAACACTACCGTTGGCATAGACAACTCACAGGAGCAGCCCTATTCACTAGGCCATGCACTACCAGTTACTAGGACAGTCACCAGCCGATGGGGTACAATGCCTAACACCATTAGCTGCTCACCTAAAACCCACAGGACCCTGCCCAGTAGTAGATGCCCACTATTACAATTGGGGGTGGAGTGCTTCAGAGCCTGCCCAACAAGGGACCTATCCTGCCATGTTCGCCCTGGCCTAGGGGCACCCACAGCACACATCCCCCACCCAGGTAAACCTTAACACGCGCACAGTCATGAATCTGAATCTGTACTCGCCCCCTTGTGGCTGCTGTGATGCCTTCAAGCGCCAATCCAACTCCGGACAGGCCAGCGCCAGGATGCGGAACATCAGGGGGGTCAGGGTATGATGGGAACCCCTTCCTCATTGGGAGGCCAGCCCCAGCTGGACCTCTGCCATCTTCTTTGCCCAGCGGCGCAGGTCCTCCCACCGTTTGCGGCAGTGGGTGCTCCACCTGTCAAAGACCCACAGGGTCTGCACCTCCTTGGCGATGGCATGCCAAATACCCTTTTTCTTATGGGCACCGACCTCCATGGAAAAGACAGCAGAAAAGAGAATTAGTTAACTGTCCAGACCATCACACTCATGGCCCACCAGATCCCTCCCATCCCATGACCCACATACATTCACCACCATACATGCAGCAGCCTGGCCAGGACGCCTCAGTCCCCCGCCCTACATGTGGCTTACACACACAGCAATCCATACATTCATGGCCCACACATCATGCTCACAGTGTACTCACCTGTTTGTCTGGGGGACCGTAGAGTAACGTGTACTGGGGTAGGACCCCATCCACCAGTTTCTCCCACTCCTCTGCAGTGAAGGCAGGGGGCCTTTCCCCAGACACATGAGCCATTGTCGCTTCCAGACTCAGGGCACAGCAGCACTTGCAGTGTAGGTCCTTTCCTGTTGAAGGTCAGGTAGCAAGTGAGTGCACAGATAGAAAATGGCGGTCACATCCACGGCGGTGTGTACCGTCAGCGCCGGCGTACATCTCCATTGGCTCCTGGAACCCATAGGGCCCAATGAGAACCAATGCAAAGTTGTGCGGAGGTCATCGACCGCCTACCGCAACGGCACACAACGACAGCGGAATTACGTCATTTCCACTTGTCCCTCCTCACAGGTCAGGCAGCAGCCATTTCAGGGGGGCACAGGCCATGGCGCTGAGGATGAATATGAGATGGCGACATCCTCAGGTGTACAGACCCCTGGTGGACCTTGTGACTATGGAGGACAGACACATTATCCTTACCTACGGACTTGATAGGGCCACAATCTAAGAACTGTGTGCCCAATTGGAGCCAGACCTGATGTCAGCTATCCACCAGCCCACAGTTATCCCCCCTTTAGTGCAGGTCCTGTCAGTGCTCCATTTCCTGGCAAGTGGTTCCTTCCAAACAACAGTGGCCATGGCATCAGGGATGTATCAGCCAATGTTGTCCAATGTGTTGACCAGAGTGTTGTCAGCCCTGCTGAAACACATGCACAGCTACATCGTATTCCCCCAGGTGGAGAATTTGGCCACAGTGAAAGCTGACTTTTATGCCCTGGTAGATATCCCCAACATCATTGGTGCCATTGATGGTACACATGTAGCATTTGTCCCCCCCTGGAGAAATGAACAAGTGTTCAGGAATAGAAAAAGCTATCACTCTATGAATGTGCAGATGGTATGTTTGGCAGACCAGTACATCTCCCATGTGAATGCCAAGTTTCCTGGCTCTGTGCATGACGCCTTTATCTTGAGGAATAGCAGCATCCCATATGTGATGGGCCAACTCCAGATGCACCAGGTGTGGCTAGTAGGTGAGCCCAAGGTCCCCACCCAGTATAAGTTGGTGTCTGGGTATGGGGTTGTCCCTAAGGGTTAGTGTGTGTCTAACAGGTATCCCTGGATATTTGCAGGGGACTCAGGTTACCCCAACCTCTCATGGCTACTGACCCCATTTAGGAATCCCAGGACAAGGGCAGAGGAATGTTACAATGAGGCACATGGGCAAACAAGGAGGATAATTGAAAGAACCTTTGGCCTCCTGATGGCTAGGTTCCGGTGCCTCCATCTGACAGGTGGATCCCTTTACTACTCACCCAAGAAGGTGTGCCAGATCATTGTTGCATATTGCATGTTGTACAACCTGGCCTTCAGACGACAGGTGCCTTTCTGCAGGAGGATGAGCCTGGAGATGGTCTTGTGGCAGCGGTGGAGCCTGTTGATAGTGAGGAAGAGGAGGCAGAGGAAGAAGATGTGGACAACAGAAGTAATATAATACAGCAGTACTTCCAGTGACACACAGGTAAGACACCGTAACTTCCCTTTACATTTCAGTTTTCTGTTGGACATTGTACATGGCAGCCTGATTTCCCTATGTCTATGGCCACTTACTGTACCCTTTGGCATCTCTATTTTCAGATCTCTGTGGCCCAATCTGCCTCCTGGTATGCTAACTGCTGCCCACTAAAGGTCATACCAATGTTTAAATGACTGTATACCTGACTTGCAATGTTTTCAGAATGTACTAATACATAATTCAATCATTTGACAGACTCAAGATTTGTATTTGTTCCAAGGGTGTTTATTTAAGTGCTCATATGTAGAGGGGGATGTGGAATGGGCTGGGGTGATGGTGGAGGAATGTCCAGTTAGAGTCCAGTCTCTTGGTATCACAGGTGCATTGTCCAATGGGGCATAGGAAGGGGAGTAATGGCAGTTCAAGGTGGACAGGGTGACAGGGTGGGACAGAAGGGTGACAAGCATGAGAGTCTTATTTCCTGGCGGGGGTCTGGGCAGTGTTCTCTTGCTTCTGCCTGGATCACAGGGACCGTTTGCGGGGTGGTTCTCCATCTGCAGGGGGTGGGGTGCTGGTGGCCTGTTTGTCTTGTGGGGGGGTCTCCTGTCCAGTAGCGCCGGGGGATGTGGAGGGCTGTTCTTCGGTGTGGCTAGTGTCAGGGGCCCGTTGTTGTGCCACTGCCTCCCTCATGGTCTTGCCCATGTCTGCCAGCACCCCTGCAATGGTGACCAGGATGGTGTAGATGTTTTTGAGGTCCTCCCTGATCCCCTGGTACTGCCCCTCCTGCAGCCACTGGATGTCCTGCAACGTGTACAGTATCTGGCCCATGGTCTCCTGGGAATGGTGGTATGCTCCCAGGATGTTGGAGAGTGCCTCCTGGAGAGGCGGTTCCCTGGGCCTGTCCTCCCCTGTCACACAGCAGTCCTCCCAGCTTCCCTGTTGTCCTGTGCCTCTGTCCCCTGAACCATGTGCCCACTGCCACTGACCCCATGTCCCTGATCGTCCTGTGTTTGTGGGGTTGCCTGGGGTCCCTATAGTGGTGGACACACTGCTGATTGATGTGTCCTGGGGATAGTGGCATGGGCCCGCTGGGTGGGTGCTGTGCTGGTGTTTCCTGATGGGGGAGGCTCTGTGGTGGGTTGGGACTGTGGCAGGGTAACCGAAGGTCCAGAGGTCCCTGATGGGCCAGGTTTGTCATTGTGATTCAGGCGTGCAGAGCTGCTGTCACCACTGTGGGCCTCCTCTGGGGGGGACTGGATGTTGGTGGCAACTCCTCTCCGGTGACGTTGAGTAGGGGTCCTGTGGGGATGAAAATGCAGTGTTATTGTATCCGAGTGTGCCATCTTGTGCATGGGTTTGTTTCTCTGTATGGTTGGGATAGCCCTGGCAGCTTAGGCTTGTGTGTGTGGTGATTTTGTGGGCTAGGTGATTCTCTTTAATGGGCATGCTGTGGTGATGGGTGTCCATGCAGGTCTGTGATGGGGGTCCATGCATTGGTGTTGCATGCAGGGCTTGGTTTTGGGATGGGTGGGTTGTGATAGTGGGGTATATGTGAGGTGATGGAGTGATGGGGTGAGGGTAGGGGTAGGAGTTTGTGATGGCATGCAGGTAGGTTGGGGGATATAGTAGTAGTAAAGATGTGACTTACCAGAGTCCAGTCCTCCTGGTACTCCTGCGAGGCCCTCGGGATGCATTATTGCCATGACTTGCTCCTCCAATGTTGTTAGTTGTGGGGAGGAGGTGGGAGTCCACCACCAGTCCTCTGTACAGCTACCTGGTGTCTTGCAACCACAGAACGCACCTTACCCCGTATTTCGTTCCACCTCTTCCTGACGTCATCCCTTGTTCTTGGATGCTGTGGGTAATGTGGGTGTGTGTTGGACTTTTGCTTATGCAGGGTCATCCCCAGTCTTTTTGCCTCCTGCCTCCTATTTTTTTTCTGACCTGTCGCTGTTGGCTTTTGAACTCTGAGCACTTTCCCACTGCTAACCAGTGCTAAAGTGCATATGCTCTCCTGTTTAAATTGTATGTAAGTGGTTTATCCATGATTGGTATATTTGAATTACTAGTAAGTCCCTAGTAAGGTGCACTAGAGGTGCCAGGGCCTGTAAATCAAATGCTACTAGTGGGCCTGCAGCACTGGTTGTGCCACCCACATAAGTAGCTCTGTAATCATGTCTCAGACCTGCCACTGCAGTGTCTGTATGTGTAATTTTACACTGTAAATTCGACTTGGCAAGTGTACCCACTTGCCAGGTCTAAACCTTCCCTTTCCTTACATGTAAGGCACCCCTAAGGTAGGCCCTAGGTAGCCCCAAGGGCAGGGTGCAGTGTATGGATAAGGTAGGACATATAGTAATGTGGTTTATATGTCCTGACAGTGAAATACTGCCAATTTCGTTTTCACTGTTGCAAGGTCTGTCTCTCTCTCATAGGATAATATGGGGGCTACCTTTACATATGATTAAAGTGTAGATTCCCCTAGAGAGTAGATGGACATGTGGAGTTTGGGATCCCTGAACTCACAATTTAAAAATACATCTTTTAGTAAAGTTGATTTTAAGATTGTGAGTTTGGAAATGCCACTTTTAGAAAGTGAGCATTTTCTTGCTTAAACCATTCTGTGACTCTGCCTTGTTTGTGGATTCCCTGTCTGGGTCAGTTTGACAGTTGGGTTGTTTTTCACCTCACACCAGACAGTGACACAAAGGGAGCTGGGGTGTGATCTGCATTTCCTGATTAGCCATCTCTGCTAGGAGGGAGGGGTGGAGTGGTCACTCTCATCTGAAAGGACTGTGCCTGCCTCTGACAATGCTGTCTCCAGCCCCCTGGTGTGTGTCTGAGGCCTTGCCTGGGCAAGGCAGGATTTCACAAGAAGGTGTGAGTCCCCTTTGAAGGAAGGTGACTTCAAAGACTAAAATGGGTATAAGAAGGGCACCCAAACTTACAAACTTTAAGAAACACTTCTGGAACCAAGAGGAACCTCTGCCTGGAGAAGAGCTGATAGCTGAGGAACAAGTGCTGCCCTGCCTGTGACTGTGCTTTGTGGAGCTTTCCTGCAGTGCTGCTTCTGCCAGAGTAAGAGGGCAAAGACTGGACTTTGTGTGCCTTCCATCTTGAAGAAGAAATCTCCAAGGGCTTGATGTAGAGCTTGCCTCCTGTTGTTGAAGTCTCAGGGATAGCAAAGACTTCTTCCTGCCAGCACCTGGAGTCTCTGGAGAGACCCCTACTCTGCTCTGTGGTGCCCTTCCAGTTCCTGGGACCCTGAAAGGAGAGGCTGGCAGCCTAAGGACAAAAATACACGCACCGAGCGCCGTGCGGAGAAAAGATCGACGCGAATCCGATCGCGGCTGAGAAAACGACGCGACGCCGGTTCCGCAGCTGAGAAACGACGCCGCAGGAAACGCGACCGAAAAACCGACGCCCGGAGCAGGAGAAACGACGCGCAGCATCGCTGACGGAGGCTGAGAGATCGCACCCTGCGCCGCGGTACTTTCGGATCGTCGTGTGGCTGGCTTTTTCAACGCGCACCGCCGTGCCGAGTTGTTTTCGACGCACACAGCCGTGCAGGGTTACTTTCGACGCCCACCGCCCGTGCGGGGTTATTTTTGACGCAAACCAGTTACATTTACACGCTAGCAGCGCTAGTGTGTTGTTACAACTACCTAAAGACTCTTTTTACTTTAAACCTTTAAAAAATCATAACTTGACTTGTGTATGTTGGATTTTTATCGTTTTGGTCTTGTTTTGTCTAGATAAATATTTCCTATTTTTCTAAACTGGTGTTGTGTCATTTTGTAGTGTTTTCATTAAGTTACTGTGTGTGTTGGTACAAATACTTTACGCCCAGCACTCTGAGGTTAAGCCTACTGCTCTGCCAAGCTACCAAGGGGGTAAGCAGGGGTTAGCTGAGGGTGATTCTCTTTTATCCTAACTAGAGTGAGGGCCCTTGCTTGAACAGGGGGTAACCTGACTGTCAACCAGAGACCCCATTTCTAACATTGGTGACCAGCGGTCGGGATTGGACTTGTATTTGTACTTGACATACAGTAATTAAGTGTACACTACTGTTTTGATCTCAGACCACTACGTGACCACATACTACTTGTTTGGTGATCTTTTGATTTTTCTCTTAAGGACTCTTTTTATTCTACTTCCATGATTTTGCTGATCCCTTGACTGATTCTTTTTACTTCATTGGGAAATTATTTTTTTCTGCCTTTGGAACTTTGCACTTGTGACCATCATGTCTCAATCTGGAGATGCAACAGCTGGAGCTGTGTTTGAAATGGAGAAACTGAAGGAGTACTCAGTTGCTCAATTGAAACAGTTCCTTAAAAATCTTGACTGTCCCACTGAGAGCTCCACCAGGGAGGGGGAGCTGCAACAGGCACAGAGGGCTTGGGTGACAATCAAGAAGGCTGGAGGGCACACAGAGGAGGAGAATATGGGTGGGAAAGTGCAGAGGATACACAGTGGTGTAGTGGAGGAACCTGTTACGCCTGGGGGGAGGGTCCCCAGGAGGGATGGCAGGGTGTCACCCAAGGGTCTGACTCCTGAAGAGTTACAGGACAGACAGGCAGAGAGGGAGTACCAATGGGAGCTGAAAAAGCTCGATTGGGAGTTGGAAGAAAGGAGGAGGAACTTAGAGATTAAAAAAATGATTTATGCTTACGAGCTTAAATTGAAAGAGCTGGAAGTCATGAGGGCTGAGTCCAGCTGGAATGGTGGCAGCAACAATTGTATATCCAGTGATGCTGCAGAAGTGCACATGCCCAGAGAGGTGGTGCCCTACTTGAAGGAGGGAGTTAACACACGCCAGGAGGTTCAGGGGTATGAGGTAGCTCCAGTGATGCACAGGGTCCCTGAGGTGGATTGGGGAACTGGCATGGGGAGTCATATTCCTACTGGTGGGAGGGACACTCTACTGACTCTAGTTGAGAGTGACAGGGAGAGGGATTCCCCCCAGGTAGAAGTCCTGGTTATGGAGTGTGAAGACATCCCAGAAGAGTGTGGGTTGAGTGTCAGGGACAGTCAGGTACTGTCTCACCAGTCTCAGGAGGGTGATGTGGGGTGCTTTGTCAAAGCAGAGTCACTGGATGGTTGGGTGAAGGGTACTTTGGTTAATTCATGTGAGGGGCTGAGTGATGTAATTGCTGGAGAGCATATGTCTAGTCCTTATTTTCCAGAGCTATGCCAACACCAGGTGGAGTGTGAGTTCTCTGACCCCAGGGAGCTTACAATGGAGGCAGACTTCTGGGTGAGTACCAGAGAGTCTGAAGAGGCATTTGGGGGTGCTCCTGAGAGGAGTGGTCTAGGTAGTTCCCAACCAGGTGAGGTAGGGAAGGATTGTAGTGTCCCAGGTAGGTCCCAGTGTAGTGGGATGGGTGAGGGACCCCATGTCCAGTCTCAGAGGAGAGGGAATGGGGATGGGTTGAGGCCCAAGGTGCCCGAGATCCGGTCCCAGGTCCTGGAGGGTTCCCTGCGGGAACACCAGGAGGGGAGCCTAGCCTGTACCATAGGGCCATCTGTTGAGGGAGACCCCCCAGTGTCAGGAGAACTTGGGGGGGCGGCTGTAGCCAGCGTCCCACCAGTTCTGGTGTCTGGCAGTACCACTCCTAGTGAGGGGGTGCAGAAGTCCAGACAGAGGGTTGAGAGGGGGTTGCGGACCCCAGTGGAGAACCTGGAGGGTCAGGGGTCAGCTCTGAGAGCAGAGCCCCCCATGAATGACCTTGGTGAGACCATTTCTGGGTTGGGGGGAATCCAGACTCTGTCAGATGGGCAGAGGTCAGGGGACCTGCGCCCGCCAGACTCTTGTGTGGCCCTTCGGGACAGTGTGTCCCTTGAGGGGGGTAAGTGTGCTCCCAAGGAAGTCCTGGTGTGCCAGGCAGTGGTTCAACCGCAGGGTGGTGACCCTGGGTTGGATGACCAGGTTCAGAGGGTAAACTCTGACCTGGTGGGGGGTAGGTATGCCCCCCAGGAAGCCCTGGTTTGCCAGGCAGTGATCCAGTCTGTGGGTACAGACCCTGGATTGGGAGGCCAGGTTAAGGGTGTCCCCCCTGACCTGGAGGAAGGGGCTACCGCTAACAGTGCCCCTACCATGTTGTCTTCTGGGGGGGTCACTCCTAGTTGGGTGGTTCAGGACCCCAGAAGAGAGGGCAGGGGGAGGGAAGCCTCACCCCTGGCCCTGGTCCAACCTGAAGGTACAGACCCCAGGTTGGAGGATCAGTTGCAGGTTAACATCCCTGCACTGATGGAAGAATTGTGCAGGACTGCTTCTACAAGCACCCTGACAGTTGTTGACTCTGGGGGTGCCGCTTCTGCAGGGAGGGTACAGAGCCCCAGAGGGGAGGACCAGGGTCAGGTTGTCATCCCTGACCTGGTGGAAGAGAGAGTGGTCAAAGGGTGCCAGGCACCTGGGGCTACCACCCCCCACTCTCCACAGTCACAGTGGTTAGAGAGGCCTGAGGTCGGGCTCTCATCCCTGACAGTTGTCTGGGGCCACTGTGGCTTGCTGTCCTGGTGGGCAGAGTTGCCCCTGGGGGGGGGAGGACGAGAGTCACACCCCGGGGGTGGAGTGGGCAACACCACTGTGTTGGCCCTGGTGGTACTATCTGCCCATTGCAATACATCTGTGAGCAAAGTAAAGTTAGGTGTTGCACAGATGGTGTCTGTAGATGTGGAGAAGGGTTCCCCATGGGTTAGCTTAGTGGGCCCTGAGAGTATGGACAGAGGGATCCAACTGGAGTCAGGAAGGCGTAGAACTGGAACATGCCCCTGCTGTTGTGGGCCTGGGTCCTTGTTCTATCGCCCCAATCAGGGAAGTACATCAAGGTATTGATTGTTCTCCCCTGGCTTTAGGCTGGTAGGGGGTCGTGTTGGACTTTTGCTTATGCAGGGTCATCCCCAGTCTTTTTGCCTCCTGCCTCCTATTTTTTTTCTGACCTGTCGCTGTTGGCTTTTGAACTCTAGCACTGGTTAGCAGTGGGAAAGTGCTCAAAGTGCATATGCTCTCCTGTTTAAATTGTATGTAAGTGGTTTATCCATGATTGGCATATTTGAATTACTAGTAAGTCCCTAGTAAGGTGCACTAGAGGTGCCAGGGCCTGTAAATCAAATGCTACTAGTGGGCCTGCAGCACTGGTTGTGCCACCCACATAAGTAGCTCTGTAATCATGTCTCAGACCTGCCACTGCAGTGTCTGTATGTGTAATTTTACACTGTAAATTCGACTTGGCAAGTGTACCCACTTGCCAGGTCTAAACCTTCCCTTTCCTTACATGTAAGGCACCCCTAAGGTAGGCCCTAGGTAGCCCCAAGGGCAGGGTGCAGTGTATGGATAAGGTAGGACATATAGTAATGTGGTTTATATGTCCTGACAGTGAAATACTGCCAATTTCGTTTTCACTGTTGCAAGGTCTGTCTCTCTCTCATAGGATAATATGGGGGCTACCTTTAAATATGATTAAAGTGTAGATTCCCCTAGAGAGTAGATGGACATGTGGAGTTTGGGATCCCTGAACTCACAATTTAAAAATACATCTTTTAGTAAAGTTGATTTTAAGATTGTGAGTTTGGAAATGCCACTTTTAGAAAGTGAGCATTTTCTTGCTTAAACCATTCTGTGACTCTGCCTTGTTTGTGGATTCCCTGTCTGGGTCAGTTTGACAGTTGGGTTGTTTTTCACCTCATACCAGACAGTGACACAAAGGGAGCTGGGGTGTGATCTGCATTTCCTGATTAGCCATCTCTGCTAGGAGGGAGGGGTGGAGTGGTCACTCTCATCTGAAAGGACTGTGCCTGCCTCTGACAATGCTGTCTCCAGCCCCCTGGTGTGTGTCTGAGGCCTTGCCTGGGCAAGGCAGGATTTCACAAGAAGGTGTGAGTCCCCTTTGAAGGAAGGTGACTTCAAAGACTAAAATGGGTATAAGAAGGGCACCCAAACTTACAAACTTTAAGAAACACTTCTGGAACCAAGAGGAACCTCTGCCTGGAGAAGAGCTGATAGCTGAGGAACAAGTGCTGCCCTGCCTGTGACTGTGCTTTGTGGAGCTTTCCTGCAGTGCTGCTTCTGCCAGAGTAAGAGGGCAAAGACTGGACTTTGTGTGCCTTCCATCTTGAAGAAGAAATCTCCAAGGGCTTGATGTAGAGCTTGCCTCCTGTTGTTGAAGTCTCAGGGATAGCAAAGACTTCTTCCTGCCAGCACCTGGAGTCTCTGGAGAGACCCCTACTCTGCTCTGTGGTGCCCTTCCAGTTCCTGGGACCCTGAAAGGAGAGGCTGGCAGCCTAAGGACAAAAATACACGCACCGAGCGCCGTGCGGAGAAAAGATCGACGCGAATCCGATCGCGGCTGAGAAAACGACGCGACGCCGGTTCCGCAGCTGAGAAACGACGCCGCAGGAAACGCGACCGAAAAACCGACGCCCGGAGCAGGAGAAACGACGCGCAGCATCGCTGACGGAGGCTGAGAGATCGCACCCTGCGCCGCGGTACTTTCGGATCGTCGTGTGGCTGGCTTTTTCAACGTGCACCGCCGTGCCGAGTTGTTTTCGACGCACACAGCCGTGCAGGGTTACTTTCGACGCCCACCGCCCGTGCGGGGTTATTTTTGACGCAAACCAGGTACATTTACACGCTAGCAGCGCTAGTGTGTTGTTACAACTACCTAAAGACTCTTTTTACTTTAAACCTTTAAAAAATCATAACTTGACTTGTGTATGTTGGATTTTTATCGTTTTGGTCTTGTTTTGTCTAGATAAATATTTCCTATTTTTCTAAACTGGTGTTGTGTCATTTTGTAGTGTTTTCATTAAGTTACTGTGTGTGTTGGTACAAATACTTTACGCCCAGCACTCTGAGGTTAAGCCTACTGCTCTGCCAAGCTACCAAGGGGGTAAGCAGGGGTTAGCTGAGGGTGATTCTCTTTTATCCTAACTAGAGTGAGGGTCCTTGCTTGAACAGGGGGTAACCTGACTGTCAACCAGAGACCCCATTTCTAACAGTGTGTGTTTTATATTGGATTGTGTGTGTGGGTGTGGTGTGTGTATATGTGTAGTTTGAATTGTCCAATGTGGTGTCGTTTTGTAAATGTGATGGTATTTTGAGCGCAGCGGTGTGTACCACCAATTGTTTACTGCAGTTGAAAGACCACTGCGGTAATCTGTGGGTCCTGATACTGTGGGCGTGTTCCTATTGGTGTAATGTTGTGGGTTTTGGTACCACCAATTTATCACTGACCTTTGGTCTGGCAGACTTGGGTGTCTGTATTGTGGCGGATTTCTCAGTGTGGGTCATTATACCCGTAGCGGAATACCGCCACGGTCACGGTATCTTGCCAGCCATCAGCACGGCGGTAGGGGCATTTATCGTCAGGGTTGTAATGAGGGCCTCAGTGTTGCAAAAATAAAGGTACTTTATTTTGGTGACACAAATACCAAAAATTGCATAGAGGCTAAACTCCCTTAGGAGGTAAATAATATACAAATTATATACACCAGCATGCAGAAATAGGCATAAAAACAGTTAGAAAACAATTCAATATAGTGAAGACCATAATAGGGAATAGTGTCTATATACTCAAAAAAATAGGGTGTGAGAGTTAGTCCCCCACCTAGGTAAGTGGAGTGTGTAGAGGGGAGCTGGGAGTACTAGGAAAGCCCAAAGGTAAGCACCACAACACCTCCCAGCAACCAGGAAAGCAGGAGTAAAACACTATAAATTCCCCAGAAATCCACTGAGAAGAAAAGAAGAAGAATGCAAAACCCAGAAGGGACTGCAAGACACCAACAGTGCATACCCAGACAAGAGGACCTGTGGAAAAAGGGGACAAAGTCCAACAAGCACAGCAGAGTCCAGGAAGGGCAGGAGCCCCTACACACCAGACAGAAGGTGCAAGAGATGAGTCAATGATGATGAAGGAGAGTCAGCACTGCACCCCAAAAGACGTAGTTGAGTTCCTGGAGAATGCAAGTGATGTCCCACGGCAGAAGGAGGATTGCAGTCAGGTTTGTGTCTTCAGATTCCATCAACAAGCCTTGGCACACGCAAAACTCACAGTTGGCGGAAAGTGGTACTGCTGGGAACCAGGAAGGACCAAGTGGACTCTACCCAGGAGGGGGAGTCAGAGGGGGTCCTTAGCAACACAGAGAGCCCACAGAAGCACAGGCAGCACCCACAGGCGTACCACAGGACGGGGATACAGAAGTCAAAGAAGGAGCCCATGCAGCACTACAAAAAGGAGTACCACGTCGCAGGAGAAACACTCAGGAAGCTGTACATCACAGGATGGAGTGCTGGGTGCTGGAGCTTCAAGATACCTGAAAATCCCATGGAGAGGATGCCAACAAGCCTTGGCAGCTGCAAATGACGAGGTGCACAGGGATGCTGTCCTGTGTGGGAAGGCAAGGGCTTACCTTCACCCAAGTTGAACAGCTGGAAGAGAGGACTGTTGGAACAACTTTAGTCCACCACCTGTGTTGCAGGATCTAAGCAGATCAGCAGGAGAGGGGATCCACACACCCAGTCATTCTTGCAGTTGGTTCTTGCAGATGCAGGCGAGTGACTTCTTCACTCCAAGGGAGAGTTCTTCTTCCTTCCTGTACAGGCTGAAGATGGGCTGTCCTCAGAGGATGAATGACCGGGGAAATGTTGCAATTGTTGGAAGGAGCTGTGGATACAATGTTGCAGGCAGAGTCTTGCTTCTTTGTTGCAGCTTGTCAGTCCTAGAGCATCCAGATGCAGTTTATTTGGTCAGAAGTCGAAGTAGAGGTTGCAGAGAAATCCTGCTGGAGTCTTGCAAGCCAAATCTGAGGAACCACCCAAAAGAGAGACCCCAAATAGCCCTGAAAGGTGGATTGGTCACCTAGCTGGGTAACCACCTATCAGAAGAGGGCTCTGACGCCACCTGCCTGCACTGGCCACTCAGATGCTCCCAGAGTTCCCTGCCAACCTTGAATCCAAGATGGTAAACCCCATGGACCCTCTGGAGGACCTCTGAGCACCACCCCTGGGGTGTTGATGAACAGGGGAGTGGTCACTCCCCTTTCTTTTGTCCAGTTTCATGCCAGAGCAGTGACTGCGGGTTCCTGAACCATGTAGAATGGTTTATGCAAGACGGGCAACAAATGTGCCCTTCAAAAAATTACCAGTGGCTTGGGGAGCCTACCCCTCCTAAGCCTGTAACATCAATTTCCAAGGGGAAAGGGTGTAACACCCCTCTCCCAAAGGAAATCCTTTGTTCTGCCTTCCTGGATTTGAGCAGCTCAAACAGCAGGAGGGCAGAAACCTCTCTGTGAGGTGGCAGCAGCTTTGGCTGGCTGGAAAACCTCAGAAGACTGTAATGGCAATACCGGGAGTCCTCTAAGGAGCCCCAGAGTGCATGGAATCATACAACCAATGCTTGCAAAAGTATTGTGGTATGATTCAAACATGTTGGATACCACACATGCCTATGTTCGAAGTTACCATTATGTAGCTGGACATAGGTATTAACCTATTTCCAGTACACACTTAAATATCATCCCCACACTCAAGAAGTCTGGGAAAATGCACCTGGAGTTAGTGGAGACACCTCTACTAGTGCAGGGGTGCCCTCACACACAGATACTTTGCATCCATCCCTCTTTGCTAGAAGGCCTTCCATAGGGGTGACTTAAAAGTGACCTGGTAAAGTGAAAAGTGGCAGTGAAACGGTGCTTGCACCTTTTCATGCAGGCTGCAATGGCAGTCCTGCAGAACAGTTTGCTTGGTCTCCCTATGGCTGGCAAAATATATGCTTCAGCCCATAGGGATCCCCTGGAACCCCAATGACCTGAGTACCTAGGTACCATATACTAGGAGCTCACAGTGTGGCACCAGTGTGAAATTGTGGGATGAAGAACATAGTTTTGGGAGAGAAAGCATAATCACTGTGGTCCTAGTTAGCAGGATCCCAGTGAACACAGTCAAACACACTGACATCAGGCAGAAAAAGGGGGTAACCATACCAAGATAGAGGGTACTTTCCTACAGATCCCACAACACCTCCTGCAACTGAAGCTGTGGTCCCCACTGACAACCCCGGTCAACCCCGCAGGCCCAGCGCTGCTGCAGCCTCACTGAACTCCACTACTCTGTGAGTCACCAAGTGCCATTGGCATCAGATTGTTGGGAACGACTCCATCAAATGCCGTAATATCACCAAATTAACTTTTGCTTCTAAACGCTATATTGAAGTTTAATTTTTAGAAATTCATAACTTTGCTTGCGTATGTTGAATCTTTTGTTGTTTTGGTCTTGTTTAACTCAGATAAACAATGGCTATTTGTCTAGCTTGGTGTTGAGTTATTTTGTGCTGTTTTCACTGTGTTACTGTTTGAGATTGTCCAAATGCTTTACGCATTGCCTCTGAGATGAGCCTGACTGCTTGTGCCAAGCTACCAAGGGGGTGAGCAGGAGTTATCCTAGGTCTGTATCTCTCTTAAGCTGACTAGAGTGAGCATCCTTGTTTGGACACAGTGCATAATGACTACCAACCAGAGACCCCATTTCTAACTTTCTGCATGTTTCTCTATAAGTGCTATGGTCTGGAACATTTTTGCAATATCGGGCCAATGTGTAATGTCGTACATTGGTTATTCCTTTGTGACTTGGAGCAACATTACATTTGTCCAATGTTTACTGATACGAGTTCCACTGTCCTGCACACTCGGAAATGATTCAGCCTATGAGATATGGAAAACACTGACTGAACGGAGTCTGTGAGAATATAAAAACATTTATGATCGGTTAGCCCTGTGTGTATCCCTATGAGTTCCACAGTCGTACACTGTTGGGTAGCATTGAGCCTCTAGGTTATGGCACATATTGATTGAACCTATAAACTCATTAAAACTTCTGTGTTTGTCTGTTGATACTATAAGTGGCAACACTTGTTTGTCCTGACTGAACAGTAGAAGAGATTAAGGCCCTCATTACAACCCTTGCTGTTGGTGATAAAGTGGCGGTAATACCCCCACCAGGCCGGCGGTAAAAAAAATGGAATTATGACCACGGTGGAAACCGCTCAGACAGACAGCCACTTTAACACATCAACTGCCACGGCGGTAGCAACAAGCACCACGGCGGTAACTGCCAACAATCAGACGGAAGACAATGGTGGTCATTTCAACCCTGGCGGTCAGTGTTAAAGCGGCGGTAAGACCACCAACAGGCCGGCGATAAAAAAATTGCAATTACGACCGTGGCGGAAACCGCCAACAAAGACAGCCACTTTAACACTCTGACCGCCACGGCGGTACAAACAAACAGTGCGGCGGTCACCGCCAACAGACAGGCGGGAGACAATGTATTACCCACACTATTATGACAGGCCAATCCACCACCTTTTCCGGGGCGGATTCACTGTGGATAAAAACAAGGCGGAAACAGGAATCCCGAAGGGAAAACGCTCACCTCTACACACCCCATGAGGAACGAGGATGCCATGGACCCGGAACTCCAAATTCTACCTGCAATAGTCTTTCTGCTCCTCTACCAGGAGCAGGAACGCCGGCGGCGAAGACCATGGTGAGTACTGCACCTACGACACAGGGGAGGGGGGATGCAAAAAACAGGGACACACACACGCAACACCCCCACCCTCACCCACTACAAAACACACACTAATGCATATCAATAAATTACAGTTACACCCCCCAAACCCCACCGAAGAATGCAAAGACAATAGAAAATCAGTGTAACCATTGTAATATATTAAAAGCAAGTAGGCAGAAATATATTTATATATATACACACCATGTACAAAATATATACCAAGCATAGTAGTCCAGGTAGTGCACTAAGAAAGTCAGTGGAACACTGGGACCACGCTGTATGGGCGAGGCCAACAAAATCTCCGACCATAACGGAGAGAACACTGCAGGGGCATCAGGGAGCAACTAAACAGGCACCTCAGGGAGAGGGAATGGGGGGGGCACCTCAGCCGCTTGAGTGCACGACGCCAAATCGACGAGAGGGCAACATGCCCACTGTTCAACCCTGGGGAGTGCAAAGCCACAGTCTCTCAAGTCACTACAGTGGGTGGGTTTCCCACTGTTCAATCCTGGGGAGTGCAAAGCCACAGTCTCACAAGTGGGTGGGTGGCCCACTGTTCCATCCTGGGGAGTGCAAAGCCACAGTCTCACAAGTCTATACAGTGGGTGGGTTGTCCACTGTTCCATCCTGGGGAGTGCAAAGCCACAGTCTCACAAGTCTCACAAGTGGGTGGGTTGCCCACTGTTCAATCCTGGGGAGTGCAAAGCCATAGTCTCACAAGTCTCTACAGGGGGTGGGTTGCCCACTGTTCCATCCTGGGGAATGCAAAGCCACAGTCTCACAAGTCTCTACAGTGGGTGGGTTTCCCACTGTTCAATCCTGGGGAATGCAAAGCCACAGTCTCCACTGGTTCTGGAGGGGGCATGGTGCCCAGAGTGCTTCATCCTGCTAAGGACAGAGGTAGTGGATGGATCTCTCCACTGGTTCTGGAGGGGCATGGTGCCCAGAGTGCTTCATCCTGCTAAGGACAGAGGTAGTGGATGGATCTCTCCACTGGTTCTGGAGGGGGCATGGTGCCCAGAGTGCTTCATCCTGCTAAGGACAGAGGTAGTGGATGGATCTCTCCACTGGTTCTGGAGGAGGCATGGTGCCCAGAGTGCTTCATCCTGCTAAGAACAGAGGTAGTGGATGCCTTTCTCCACTGGTTCTGGAGGGGGCATGGTGCCCAGAGTGCATCATTCACCCCGTGACGGACTCAGTTGCGTCAGTGCCCCTGCCGCTCATGGGCTAGCGGTGCTTGAGACGGCAGTGCACTGTTCAGCGGTGCTTGAGATGGCGGTGCCCTGTTCAGCAGTGCTTGAGACGGCGGTACCCTGTTCAGCGGTGCTTGAGACGGCGGTACCCTGTTCAGCGGTGCTTGAGACGGCGGTGCCCTGTGCAGCGGTGCTTGAGATGGCGGTGCCCTGTGCAGCGGTGCTTGAGATGGCGGTGCCCTGTTCAGCGGTGCTTGAGGCGGCAGTCTCCATTGCAGGGTCTTAGCCTTCATGGCCCAGCAGGGTTTTTGCTGGCGGTCCTTCATGGCCCAGCGGAGCTTTTGCTGGCAGTCCTTCATGGCCCAGTGGGGCTGGTGCTGGCGGTGGCCTCCTGGCCAGCTGGGCTGGTGCTGGCGGTGGCCTCCTGGGCAGCTGGGCTGGTGCTGGTGGTGGCCTCCTGGGCAGCTGGGCTGATGCTGGCGGTGGCCTCCTGGGCAGCTGGGCTGATGCTGGCGGTGGCCTCCTGGCCAGGTGGTCTGGTACTGGTGGTGGCCTCCTGGCCAGGTGGGCTGGTGCTGGAGGTGGCCTTCTGGCCAGGTGGGCTGGTGCTGGCGGTGGCCTCTTGGGCAGCTGGGCTGATGCTGGCGGTGGCCTCCTGGGCATCGAGGATGACGGCGGTCTTCTCCGCTGTGCTGCTCTTCCCAGACTTGCCGGGTTTCTTGTGGCCCTTCCCCACCTTGGAAGGTGTCACAGCTGACTCCACACTCCCAACGGGACCCCTAGGGGCAGCTTTGGTGGCTGGAGTCTTCCTCCTCTTCCGCCGGGCACTGGCCAACTTCTGATGCTTCACAGGTGGGGGACTGTCTGTACTGTGGCTCTGTTCCACACTGGCTGCCCTGGTGGCGGGTGCACTCCAGATTCCGGTGACTACCGGCACCACTGGTCCAGGAGATGTTGTGGCTGAGGTGCTAGTTCAGGACCTATGAGACGGACAGGGTGGGGGAGGTGTGCGAAAGAGGTCAAGGTTGGATAGGAAAAGTTTTTGGGACACACTGGGACGGGTAGCTGGAGGGGGTTTGGTAGTGGAGGAAGAGGTGGTGGTTGTAGGAGGTGTACGTTTGGTGACTTTGGGTGAAGGTGCATGCGCTGGAGGCTGTCGTGAGGTGGATGACTGTTGGGTGGGTGTGTGCCTGCGTTTGTGTATCTTGGGAGGGGGTGTCACAGACACACTGGGAGAGGACACAGGGGATGTGTGAATGGTAGTGGGGGTGGTGACTGCACGTGAGCGGGGTGTGGTGGTGGGTGTGCTGGAGAGGGACGTAGCGGCTGTAGAGGTAGTGCATAGATAGTGAGTGTAGACGAGACTGGGAGGGAGGAGGGAGACGAGGAGGAGGGGGACACAGTGGAGGCAGTGGATGTTGGTGTGTCTGCATGTGTGTGATGCTTGCGTGAGTGCCTGTGGGATGTGTGGTGCTTATGTTTGCCTGAGCTTCCCTTGGGTGTTGATGTGTGTGCATGTTGGTCTGTAGGTGTGCTTGAGATAGGCTGAGGTACAGGGGATTGGGTCGGGTGGAGGAAGTTGGAGGGGGGAGGCTAGAGACAGGGACGTGGAATGGGGGGGAACCTCAGCCGGAAGATGGTACAATGCCACTGCTCCTGGAGGGGGCTACATGCCCTGTGCGATGCCCTTGGGAGTGCAAGGCCACAGTCTCTCAAGTGGGTGGTTTGTCCACTGCTTGGTGATGGGGAGTGCAAGGCCACAGTCTCTCAAGTGGCTGGTTTTCCCACTGCTTGGTCCTGGGGAGTGCAAAGCTAGTCTCTCAAGTGGGTGGTTCGCCCACTGCTTGGTGATGGGGAGCGCAAGGCCGCAGTCTCTCAAGTGGCTGGTTTGCCCACGCTTAGTCCTGGGGAGTGCAAAGCTACAGTCTCTCAAGTGGGTGGTTTGCCCACTGCTTGGTCCTGGGGAGTGCAAGGCCACAGTCTCTCAAGTGAGTGGTTTGCCCACTGCTTGGTCCTGGGGAGTGCAAAGCCACAGTCTCAAGTGTGCTTCATCCTGGGAAGGATGGGGTGAGTGGATGGCTTCCTCCACTGGTTCTGGAGGGGGCATTGTGCCCTGTGATGCAGATCTTGGGGAGTGCAAGGTCACAGTCTCTCACCTGGGTGTCACACCTACAAGGTATGCAGGGGCCAGGATGCACTACAGCCCATGGAGGCAGGACTAGACACTGCCCCCCGGCGGCGATGGCTGCTCAGTGGTGGCCGTGGTGGGTCTGGTGTCAGGGCTGGCAGTGGTGGGGGGAGGCCCCAGCCCATCCCCTGCAGCCTCGGATGGCTGCCCACTGGGGCTGCTGCTGCTGGTGGCGGTGCAGTTGTCGGTGCTGGCGGTGGTGCTGGTGACGGTGCTGGCAGTGGTGCGGGGAGGCTCCAGTCCTTCCCCTGCAGACTCGGACGGCTGCCCACTGGGGCTGCTGCTGGCAGTGGTGCTGGTGGTGGTGCTGGCAGTGGTGGGGAGAGGCTCCAGCCCTTCCCCTCCCCCTGCAGCCTTGGACAGTTGCCCACTCGGGCTGCTGCTCCTGGCAGTGGTGCTGGTGGCGGTCCTGGTAGTGGTGGGAGGAGGCTCCAGCCCTTCCCCTGCAGCCTCGGACGGCTGCCCACTCAGGCTGCTGCTGCTGGCAGGGGTACTGGTGGCAGTGCTAGTGGCGGTGCTGGTGCAGGTGTCAGTGCTGGTGGCGGTGCTGGGGCTGCTGCTGCTGGCAGTGGTGCTGGTGGCAGGGCTGGCAGTTTGGGAGGGCTCCAGCCCTTCCCCTGCAGCCTCAGATGGCTGAACCGCCATGGTTGGTAGTGAGGGCTCTAAATGTGTCCCAGCACCAGGCCTCCTGTCCTTCCTTGCTGCTGGCCCCTTGCCCTTCACTTTTGCAGCTGGTGGTGCCTCTTTCCTCTTCCCTTTCGCCCCTGGTGGTGCCTCCTTGCCCTTCACATTTGCAGCTGGTAGTGCCTCCTTGCCCTTCACTTTTGCAGCTGGTGGTGCCTCCTTGCCCTTCCCTTTCGCAGCTTGTGGTGCCTCCTTGCCCTTCCTTGATGCACCTGGTGCATGCACACTTCCAGTACTGCTGGCTGGCTCCCGGGTTCCTCTCCCACCTGCAGTAGCTGTCAACACTACTGTGGCCATGGACTGGGTGGCTGTCCCCTCTTGTCTCCGCCGTGGTGCTCCCCTAGCCCTCCATCCCACTGGTGCCCTCAACGTCAGTGGATTTGGCCTCCTGGGCCCTGTGGGATGCAGCTTCCTCCGTCGCTGGTGCCTCAGCTCCTCCTCCAGATGATGCTAATGCACAGAAGGACATGGTGACAAAACAAAAAAGAGGGGGGGGACAAAGGATACACTGGGTCCACCGCCAGCACAAGCCCAGCTGCCCAGGAGGCCACCGCCAGCACAAGCCCCGCTGGGCCATGAAGGACCCCAGCACAAGCCCCGCTGGGCCATGAAGGACCGCCATCAAAAGCCCCGCTGGGCCATGAAGGACCACCAGCACAAGTCCCGCTGGGCCATGAAGGACCGCCAGCAGCTGAGTCCCTGCAATGGAGACCACCGTCTCAAGCACCGCTGACCAGGGCACCGCCGACTGAAGCACCGCTGAACAGGGCACCGCCGTCTCAATCACCGCTGAACAGGGCACCGCCGCCTCAAGCACCGCTGAACAGGGCACCGCTGTATCAAGCACCGCTGAACAGGGCACCGCCGCCTCAGGCACAGCTGAACAGGGCACCACCGTCTCAAGCACCGCTGCACAGGGCACCGGCGTCTCAAGCACCGCTGAACAGGGCACCGCCGCCTCAAGCACCACTGGCCCATGAGCGCCAAGGGCACTGACGCTACTGAGTCCGTCACGGGCAGAATGAAGCACCCTGGGCACAAGGACCCCTCCAGAACCAGTGGAGAGATCCATCCACTACCTCTGTCCTTAGCAGGATGAAGCACTCTGGGCACCATGCCCCCTCCAGAACCAGTGGAGACTGTTATCCACTTGAGAGACTGTGGCTTTGCACTCCCCAGGATGGAACAGTGGGCAACCCACCCACTGTAGAGACTTGAAAGACTGTGGCTTTGAACTCACTAGGATTGAACAATGGGCAACCCACCCACTGTAGAGACTTGAGAAACTGTGGCTTTCCACTCCCCAGGATTGAACAGTGGGCAACCCACCCACTGTAGAGACTTGAGAGACTGTGGCTTTGCACTCCCCAGGATGTAACAGTGGGTATGTGGCCCTCTCGTGGATTTGGCGTTGTGCACTCAACCGGCTGAGGTGGCCCCCCTTTCCCTCCCCCTGAGGTGCCTGTTTTCTTGCTCTCTGATGCCCCTGCAGTGTTCTCTCCGTCATGGTCGGGGATCTTGTTTGGGCCTCGCCCATACCGTGTGGGCCCAGTGTTCCACGGACTTCATTGGAGCACCACCTGGACTACTAAGCTTGGTGTATATTTTGTTTATGGTGTATATATATATTTTTGCCTACAATGGTTACACTCATTTTCTTTTGTCTTTGCATTCTTCTGGGGGGCTTGGGGGTGTAACTATCATGTATAAATATGTATTAGTGTGTGTGTTGTAGTGGGTGAGGGTGGGGGTGGGAGTGTTGCGTGTGTGTGTCCCTGCTTTTTCCCTCCCCCGCCCCTGTGTCGTAGGTGCAGTACTCACCGTGGTCTTCGCCTCCGGCGTTCGTGCTCTTGGTAGAGGAGCAGGAAGACTATCGCAGGGAGAATTTGGAGTTCCGGCTCCATGGTGTCCTGGTTCCTCGTGGGGTGTGTAGAGGGGAGCGTTTTCCCTTCAAAATCCTGTTTCCACTGTGTTTTTATCTGGGGTGAATCCACCCCGGAAAAGGTGGCGGATTGGTAGGTTGTGATACTGTGGGCATTACTTTGTCTTCCACCTGTCTGTTGGCGGGGACCGTCGCGCTGTTTGTCTGTACCGCCGTGACGGTCGGAGTGTTAAAGTGACTGTCTTTGTTGGCAGTTTCCACCACGTCGTAATTGCGATTTTTTTACTGCCGGCCTGTTGGCAGTCTTACCGCCGCTTTAACACTGACCGCCAGGGTTGTAATGACCACCTTTATATCACTTTTCAGTGATATCTCTACATTTTCTTATTGCATCCTTTATCGTTTTGACCTGCAAATATCCAGGTAAATATTATATATTTTTCTAAACACTGTGTGGTGTATTTTTGTGGTGCTATGTAGTGTTATTGTATGATTTATTGCACAAATACTTTACACATTGCCTTCTAAGTTAAGCCTGACTGCTCAGTGCCAAGCTACCAGAGGGTGGGCACAAGATAATTTGGATTGTGTGTGACTTACCCTGACTAGAGTGAGGGTCCTTGCTTGGACAGGGGGCAACCTGACTGCCAATCCAAGACCCCATTTCTAACACCTGGGATCAGGGAGAACAGGGAGGCAAACTGACCCAACACCTGGCGACAGTCCCTCTGCTGCTCTGGGGACAGGAAGGGGGAGAATTTCACTCCCTCCACAGACCCATCCTTTTCTTCAGCAGACAGGAGGTCAGAGAGAGCCTCTCTCTCTTCCTCCACCCCATCATCTGTTGCTAGGAGCATGGACAATTAAGTCTGCTCAAAGTGTGACTTGAGCCGGTTCACATGTGGGACCCTGGGAGTCTGCAAGTCCACCAGCTAGGGGATTTCACTCTTCCGCTCCACCACCTCAAATGGCCCAGTCCACTTGTCCTGGAGTGCCCTAGGCTCCACTGACGCCATCACCCACACTTTCTGACCAGGTTGAAACTCGACCAGAGTGGCATAGTGTTCATAGCAGCATTTCATGTCCTTCTGACTTGCTTCAAGGTTCTCTTGTGCAAGACCCCTGAAGTGGGCAGTCTGGTTTCTCAGAGCCAGCATGTAACTGAATACATCCTGGGGGGGGGGTTTACTAGGGGATTCTCTAAAGCTGACTTTACCGTACTCAAAGGTCCCCTCACAGGGTGGCCATATGAAAGCTAAAAAGGGCTAAATCCAAGCCCTTTTTGAGGCACCTCCCTTTAGGCGAACAGAAGGCATGGCAAGAGGACATCCCACTTATGCCTCAAGGGCTCTGACAGGCCCATTATCATGCCCTTCAAGGTGCAGCTGAATCTCTCAACCAGCCCATTGCTGTGGGGTAATAGGGAGTGGTGAACTTGTATGTTACCCCACACTCCCTCTGCAGAGACTTCACATAAGTTGATATGAAGTTGTTACCTCTATCGGATACCACTTCCTTGGGGATCCCCAAGCGGGTAAAACCCCCCCATCAATGCACAGCCCTCCACAGGGGCAGTGATCGATCTCAAATGAATGGCTTCCGGGTACCTGGTGGCATGGTCCACCAAGACCAGGATAAACCTGTTGCCCATGGCTGTCTTGGGATCCAGAGGCACCACAATGTCAATACCAACCCTTTCAAAGGGGGTACTCACCACAGGGAATGGTTAGGAGGGAGCCTTGCATTTCCCCCCAACGTTTCCAATTGCCTGACAAGTTGGGCATGACTTACAATGAGCATCCGAGTGCCTGCACATTAGGGGCCAGTAAAAGTGGGTCACAAGCCATTCAAAGGTCTTTTCCTGCCCTAAATGTCCAGCTAAAGGCAAATCATGAGCCATACCCAGTAGGAAGGCTCTGAAGCACTGGGGTACCACCAGCACCCGGGCAGACCCAGTCTCAGGAACCTTAGGCTCACTATACAGGAGTCCATCCTCGCAATAAATCAAATGTGATCCAGGCTCTTGCCAGATGTCTGGTCTGCGGCCTGCCGCCACAAACCCTCCAGAGTAAGGCATTTTTTCTGTGCCTCACAGAATGCTTCCCTGGTGAACCCCCCTTTCTGCTTCCATTGGGACAGCTCGGGGACCTCGCCCAGTTCAGCCACGTGTTTCCCTGTAGGCTCCAGGGCCTCCCCCTCAGGTTCAGCCTCCTCCTGGACCGTGGGAAACTTCTGGGGCTAGTTTTCCGGGCCCCTTGCCCTGCCCCCTTCTGGCAGACACCTGGGCCACTCTTTCAGGCTCCAGGGTCTCCTGATCACCCTGACCGGCTGCCATAGACTGGGTATACACACACATCCACCCAGGCAGACCCAACATTTCCAAGTGTGACCTGTGTTCCACCTACTGCCAAGGGGAATCCTCCATGTCATTGTCAAGCAAACAATCTACAGACATGGTTGTACTCACAGCTACCTTCAAGGAACCTGAGACCCCCCTCACCCCCATTTAAAGGGAACCTGCCCCACTCTGCACAGGCACTCTGAGTTGTCCCCTGCATTAGTTTGTGAAGTATACGGGGATCTATCTGCTCTTCAGACACCAGCTGACTCCTCACTGTCGTCACACTGGCTCCTATGTCTCTCAGAGCCTCCCCCCTCTGTCCATTGATGGTCACCACCGCCTGTACTTCCTAGTGTTATCAGGCACGAGAGTCCTCTGGACCATCTCACTGTTCCCTGGTGAAACAAGGGTCATCTCAGATGGCTTCCACCCACCTGGAACCAACTCCTCCCCAAGCGCTACACTGGCCAAACCCTCTGACTGAGCACCAGTGGTGCCGACGTCCACTTAGGATATTTGGGGTCGCCCCTCATGTGACCTTCCTGATCACATGCAAAGCACTTGCGGACCCCTTCTCTGCAGGTTCACTGTAGAGACCCGTGGTTTCTTTTCTACTAGGGGCTGGGATTCTTTACCCTGGGGACTAGGTTTGGAACCGTTTGAGAACTCCCCCTGTTTACTCTTACCCACCCCACTTCTTCTGATGTGGACCCTGCCCACCCTTGGCCTGGTCTCCTCTGTACCTATTTTGGACCCTGGTGCTCTCCTAACAGTCTGCTTCCTACGCCTACTTACTGGGGTCAGTCAGCTTGCTGTCAATTTAATGCTGGCACAGCTCTGGAAATCATAAACTGTTCAAGTGCTCCCAAGCAATCAAATTGTAAAGCCCCTCATACGTTGTTACCTTACTGCCCTTCACCCAACCATCCAGTGACCTTCAAAAAGAATCAACACATTCCAACCATGTTTCGGATTCCTTCTTCTTACAGTACCTATGGTTGTCCTTCTACTGATCAGGGGTGAGGGCGACCTTCATGATAGGGTAGGTGAGCCCCTCAGGATCCCCTAAGGATGTCAGGGTATCCCTCCTCTCTACCTCGAAGTGCTTCCACAGGCCCACCCCCCAATGATCTTCAGGGGCCAGATTCATATGGAGAGCATACTCATACCCCTTGAACCACAAGAATATGTCATCTTCCCTTTTGTAATCCTTCACAAGGTCCTTAGACATGTGCACCCTCCTCTCAGGCTGCACTGTGTTGTTGCTGCCACCATCTGTACTACATTGGCTCCTCTGATCCACCTCCCTCAAGCTGAGCTCAAGAGCCAACATTAATGTTTTCTCTTCGGTGGCCATCCTTATTTTCTCCAACTCCAAATAGTGAGCCCTCTCTGCCTGTCTATCCTGAAACTCTTCAGGAGTCAGACCCTTGGATGATATACTGCTACATGCCCTGGAGACACTCTCCCTGGACATAACAGGCCTACCCACTACACCATTGTGTATGGATTGCTCCATTGGTAGCTTGGCACGAACAGGCAGGCTTAACTTCAGAAGCAATGTGTAAAGTATTTTTACCAACACACACAGTAATCCAGTGAACCTGCTACAAAATGACACAACACAGGTTTAGAACAATAGGTATTATGTATCTAAACAAAACAAGACCAAAACGATAAAAATCCGACATACACAAGTCAAGTTATGAATTTTAAAAGAAAAGGAGTCCTAAATCCTTACAAAAAAGGGAGAACGCTGTTATTGCACAAAAGTACCTGGGTAGCTATAAAATAAAGCTTCACGGCCAAGTGTGCATCGAAAAAAGCCTCCTCCGGTTGGGTTGTGTGCGTTGTTTCTTCTCTCCAACAACAGAGCAATGCGTCGATCCCGGCCGGGCACCTCGGGTCCGGGCAGGCTTTGCGTTGATTTTCACCACCCAGCAATGTTGCGTTGAAATCCGGTCGCACGGCGTCATGATGCCACGCTGCGTGGGGGCTTGCATCATTGATATCAGCCACTGTGGGTGTTAACGTTGTTTCTCCAGCCGCGTTGCGTCGATAGTCCAGACGTGATGCAGGTGGAGCGTCAATCTTAGCCGCGGGGCCAGTGACGCATCGTTTAGCAACCACAAGGCAGGTTATGCATCGAAAGTTTCCCTGCATGGCGGTCTTTGCGTGGATTTCTGCCCTTTTCCACCAGCTGCACCTTTCAGGGGCCCAGAGACAGGTTAGGACACCACTTGACAGGCAGGACTCTCAGCAGAAACCCAAGTGCAGGCAGAGAGAAGTCTTTGCTGTCCCTGAGACTTCAACAACAGGAGGGAAGCTCAGTTCAACCCCTTGGAGATTCTTCACCAGTGGGAAGTCACACAAAAGTCGGACTTTGCCCTCTGTCAGGCAGAAGCAGCTACTACAGGCCAACCCAGCAAAGCACAGTCACAGACAGAGGAGCAGTACTCCTCCTCCAGCTTCTCCAGCTCTTTTTCCGGGCAGAGGTTCCTCTTGGTTCCAGAAGTAATCTGATTTTCAGGGGTTTTGGTTGCTCTTCTTATACCCCTTTCCGCCTTTGAAGTAGTCCTACTTCAAAGAGAAGTCTCTGTTGTTTTCAAGATCCTGCCTTGCCCACACCAGGCCCCAGACACACACACAAGGGTTGGAGACTGCATTGTGTGAGGACAGGCACAGCCCTTTCAGGTGTAAGTGACCATTCCTCTCCTCCTCCCCTCCCCTCAGCCCAGATGGTCTATCATGATATGCAGGCTACACCCCAGCTCCCTTTGTGTCATTGTCTAGAGGAGAAGTGCAAACGGCCCAACTGTCAAACTCACCCAGATAGGGAATCCACAAACAGACATAGAAACAGAATGGTTTAAGTAAGGAAACGCCTACTTTCTAAAAGTGTCATTTTCAAACACACAATCTAAAAACCAACTTCACTAAAATATGTATTTTTAAATTGTGTGTTCAGAGACCCAAAACTCCATATTTCCATTTGCTCCCAAAGGGAATCTGTGCTTTAATCACATTTAAAGGCAGCCCCCATGTTAACCTGTGAGAGAGATAGGCCTTGCAACAATGAAAACCGAATTTGGCAGTATTTTTGTCAGGACATGGAAAACACATAGGTACATTTCCCACCTTTAACATACACTGCACCCTGCCCATGGGGCTACCTAGGGCCTGCCTTAGGGGGTGCCTTACATGTATAGAAATGGAAGGTTTGGGCATGGCAAGTGGGTACACTTGCCAAGTCAAATTGGCAGTTTAAAACTGCACACACAGACACTGCAGTGGGAGGTCTGAGCCATGTTTACAGTGCTACTACTGTGGGTGGTACAACCAGTGATGCAGGCCCATTAGTAGCATTTGATTTACAGGCCCTGGGCACATCTAGTGCACTTTATGGGGGACTTACTAGTAAGTCAAATATACCAATCATGGATAAGCCTATGCGCACATACAATTTACACATGAACACTTACACTTTAGCATGGGTCAGCAGTGGTAAAGTGTCCAGAGCAAACAAAAACAGCAAACACAGAGTCCAGAACACAGAAGCAACCTGGGAAGTAGAGGCAAAAAGTTAGGGGAGACCATGCCAATGATACCAAGTTTAAAAAATATATACTGACTTGGTCAGGGCAAGAGGCCTTACTCAGCTTCTGCATGCCCATGACCAACTCAACCTCCTTTATGGAGAAGGGTTCTGTTTGGGGTTGAGTAAAGGTTTATAAAGAAAGATTTCCAGACACCTGCCAGGATATTAACATTTGTGTATTTTGGACAAACTGAATCATCAATGGCAAATTACCTCCAGTAAGCTATACAGTCTTTGGAATGATACCTTTAATTTCTCACAATCTATAGACATGGCATCCTCCTTCTTCTGTGAAGCATTGACCCTATACTCTGCACTTAACTGGGCACAGCCAGCTGTGTTAGCAGAAGGACATGCTTCAAGCTGCATAACCAGAACAACCTTTGCATTTGTACACAACTAACTGCACCAACTCTGAATAGACTTACTGTTCTTCATTCTACTAATCATTGTGACAATGTATCCTTGCCTCCCCCATTAGTATTGTATAATACTGGAATTAAGAAATTCAGGAAATGACTCAAGACATGGCTGTTTGAAAAAACAGAGCACCACAAAGCATCTAGCAGCTCCAGCGCCTTGAGACCCTCACAGGTGATTTGCTGAGCTTTATAAATCCCGATTGATTATTCAAGTCTGGATTCTTAAGTAAGAATTCTATAGTTTGGAGTTGGGATTCAGGTAAAAGGCACCCAAAACAACCTTAGAATTCGTACCTGCCCACCTGAGTCCCATAAGTGGTGTCTTCTTAAACCCCAGAAGAGGGAGAGTGTCATTCAGCTCCTGTACTAGCAAGGACAAGGATAGCAGTTGGTGATGAATTTCCTCTCTCGAATCACTTGCAAATCCTGGATCAAAGGCTGGAGTTAGACAGAAACCACGAAGCAACTAAGCAATCAACACACAAGGGTTTGTTCTATCACATAAACATTCAGGAAGCCATCATCATTACACTCCTCAGAAACAAGGCCTCACATTCAAGTTATGTCCCAGAAATATCTTAACCTCCATACTTCTCCTGTGACCTTTCCCCTTTATGGTCATAAACTGCATCAAAAGGCACCCCAGAAAGCTAATCTCTTGGGATCTCACATAATCAAGCACCCTTGTGTTGCAAACTTTGCTGAAAAGCTAGACCCTGTGGATGCCAGCTATAGACAGAGTAATCCATTTAGACTAAAGCCCTGATTTAGAGTTCGGGGGATGGGTTAGTCCATCACAAACGTGATGGATATCCTGTCCATTGTATTACAAGTGCCATTGCATATAATGCACTTGTAATACAGCGGATGCGGTATCTGTCACCTTTGTGATGGAGTAACCAGTCTGCTAAAATCTAAAAGAGGCCCCAATGAATCAAGAACACCCTGGACCTGACCAAGCTGAAAAACAAAATTGCAGTGGTGGTTGGTAACATACAAAAATGGTGAGGCGGTATGCAAGCATATGTTAAAAAAATATTTTCCAAAGGAAAAAACATATGTTTGACTTACCTTAGTCTGTAGCATGTCCTCAATCTTCTCCTGTCCCTGGCTCCAGAATTTGCAGAGTGCAAGGTCCCACAGCCTACTACTTTATCAAATCCATGAGCTACTCTGATGATTGGCTGGTGTGGGCTAGCTCGAAGCTCCTAAAGACACTGGAGGGCTGTGCCTGCTCTCCACCCAGCTGTCTAAGACAGCGGAGTTGGAGAGGTTTGAATTATGCATATCAGGCTGGCCATCACAAGATAGCTGGCCAAACCGACATGCGCACTACAAACTGAAGTTGCCACATGTCACCGCTGCCAATCAGCAGCAATGACCCACTGGCCTCCCCCTCCCTCACACTCTCTTCGGCTGGCAGAAAGTAAAAAATAGAATGGTAACAAAATAATTTTATTACCATTTTATTTTTCACGCTTTCTGTGCAGCATTGGTGGGGGTGGGGGGCCTTTGGAGTATCCACTGCTGCAAAAAGAGTGGTAACAAACTCTTTTCTAAAGCAGTCATGCTGCTGGTCTCTCCATGTCTGCTTGAATGTATTTAATTCTCTCTTTCTTGCTCTCTCCCTCCCTCTCTCTTCATCTCTCTCTCTTTCTCTCCCCCCACCCCATGTGCACACACACACACACACTGGCCTCACTGTAAGCACTTCCTGTAGAGATACATTAAACAACGTTATAATCTGAAGTGTTTCATCCTTAAGCTTTGGAAAGAAATTGAGTAGATGTCAAAATGCAGTGTTGTCATACAGCTAGAAGCCACTGGATTCGGGTTCTGATAGCACTCTTTTGTCAGCACTGAGTTCCAGTCTGGCTTATGGGACTCACCTTGACAGTGTTCCAGAGTAATGTGCCAACATGGAAGGAAATATGTAACATCACATCACACATTCAGTATGTGTGCAATGTAGAATGGCAGTCTGCGAGGAGAGGTTACAGGCTGGAAGGACATTTTACTTACCAGTACTCTGTTCTAAAAGCATCCTTGAAAGGACAATTAGACACATTTTGACAGCACCTAGACATAGGCTACATCGGAAATGGAGCACCACTGGACTTTCACATCTGGCAATCAGAATCAGCAGCCCATCGGTGGAAGAGGAAATCACTTTGTTGAGTTGTCCTAGTTTTGCAAAAGGATCCACTGAAAGATCGCTTAACTTTTTCAGGCCCTATATAAATGCAAGGCAGGTGAGTCTATGTGTGTGATTACACAAATTATGATAATTTATGCATACCACACAATGCAACTGAATTGTTCTTTGGACTCAATGATAATGGACCTAAGTACTAATTCCAGGAACCTACGCCACTAGGTTTCTGCCCTCGAAAGCTTTGAAATTTATAATATTCACCAAGGCTTCTAAACGTATGACAATTTTCTTTGGTATACTACAATTTGCTCACAGGAAGAGGCATTAGGTATACACATAATATGACTGGGGAGTAGGAGAGAGTGTCTTGCGATGTTGACAGATGCATTTGTCCGGAGAATACATTTTCTCATGGGACACCTCTTCATATGTCCCCACCAATCTGCATGTGTTTCCATAACTGCATTTCAACCTGCTCTTTACAGGAGTAAAACCCTTAACTTTCCCTCGTTGTGAATTAGTCAGACAGTAGTATGTGTAAATAACAAACATGTAGGTTTGTGCTTATGCGCCAACTTTTGGGGTATATTGATTGCAAAACACTCACTCACCTCCCTCTCCTTATCCCTATCCCCAACGGTTGCCTTAGCTAAACAAACCCCTTTGTGTGAGTAATCTTTCTCAAGCCTAAAACTATCTTTTGTGAATTGCAAAAGTGGGTCTAGGCTTGTAAAAATGCTATTTGTCTCAATAAATTAAATGTACAGGTATAACTAGCTTTATGAATCAAACCCTTGGGTGTTTTAAAATATCCCAGTTCAATGGATCCAATTTAGAAAACCCTAGATGAACAAGATTAAGTTAAAATTGGAAAGAATAGAAATATATGCCTGTTACATTACATGACAATATTGAAGAACAAGATTATTTGCATCTGCAAATTGAATTTGCTTTAATTACTTATTTGGTTACCACATCAAATACATTGGTCAATCAATTCAGCACTATGGCACGCAAACATAGAAATATCTAATATGTATAGCAAGTAAATATATAATACAAACCTTTGTTCTGTAGGTTGTATTTATTGCTCCGAAACAGGCCCATTATTCCAGAAACAATATTCTGATGACTTAAAACTCTGAACAGAGAATCAATCAATCAATCAATCAATCAGTCCATTTATAGAGCGTGCTACTCACCCGAGAGGGTCTCAAGGCCCTGGAGGGGGGGGGGGGGAGTTACTGCTGCTCGAAGAGCCATGTCTTGAGGAGGGAGTTCCATGCTTTGGCTACCAGGTAGGCGAATGATCTTCCTCCGGCAGTGGTTCTGCGGATCCGTGGGGCGGTGGCGAGGGCTAGGCTGGCTGAGCGGAGCTGACGGGTGGGCGTGTAGAACGAGAGGCGATGGTTGAGGTATTCGGGGCCCATGTCGTGGAGTGCTTTGTGTGGGTGGGTGAGGAGCCTGAAGGTGATCCTCTTGTTGATGGGGAGCCAGTGCAGGTGTTTCAGGTGGGTGGATATGTGGCTGTGGCGAGGAATGTCGAGGATGAGGCATGCGGATGTGTTCTGTATGCGTTGTAGACGTTTCTGAAGCTTGTCGGTGGTTCCTGCGTATAGGGTGTTTCCGTAGTCCAGTCGGCTTGTGACTAGGGCATGGGTAACTGTCTTTCTGGTTTCGGGGGGGATCCATCGGAAGATTTTTGGAGCATGCGTAGGGTGTTGAAGCATGATGACGAGACGGCGTTGACTTGTTTGGTCATTGTGAGGAGGGGGTCCAGGATGAACCCGAGGTTGCGTGCGTGATCCGTGGGGGTTGGTGCGGTGCACAGTGCCGTGGGCCACCAGGAGTTGTCCCAGGCAGATGGGGATTGTCCGAGGATGAGAACCTCCGTCTTGTCTGAGTTCAGTTTTAGGTGGCTGAGCTTCATCCATTCCGCGACGTCTTTCATTCCTTCCTGTAGGTTGGTTTTGGCGGTGGTTGGGTCTTTGGTGAGGGAGAGTACATGCCGTTTTCCGTGGTGAGTACATTAAGCACTTAAGCCACCTTATGAGTTGTATACACTGTGCATTGTAACACAGGCGTCTACAGCAGGTGCCCTACCCGGCAATATATCTAAAAATGCCATCTGCTTTTAATCAATAAAGTAAGGTAGAAAGGTTTAGCTGTTACAGTTTCTTGGCAGTTCATCGAGATCTCATAAATGTCATACATGTCTATGAACAAATCATAGGGTGGTTGGCATTGACTGGGCTTCTCATGTCTTGAGCCCTCACAATTTCATACTTCTAGACTTTACCCCTTTGCACAACCTTCCCCCAAAATCTGAACAATCTTAGAGTGTATTTTTCCATTGTCATCACTGCCTACAGGTCTCGAGCAGTCACGTGTAGTTGCAAACATAGATGCAAACATAAAAATGTCATAAAATAAATTCATTTGGATTATGGCTTGCGTTAATTTCCTCAAGGCTCTCAAATCCCTAGTCTTAGTATACTATGTAAAGAATTGTAATTGTTATAAATCTTGGTTACAAATATGTCCATGGTCTTTCAAGCTAATTTCTTGCTTTCTAGATTCTAGAATTGTTAATAGCTTCATTCAAAATCAGTTATTACTGTCTCTTCCTTTGCTTTCCTGGTTGAGGTATGTATATCCTGCATCTTGTGGACAGAGGTATCTCTTTATTTAATAAATGTTTCTGGAGAAATGTCCTTTGTAACACATTTTTGGCAGGTGGCACATCTGAAATACTTCTTAAGTATACAGATTGATGCCATGATTTGGCGCATTTATTTATGTATTACATTATTGTTCATTATTTATTGCATCATTGTATAAAGCTCAGCTGGGAAGCCCACCCAGTACAGTGTTATCAAGCCCCTCTGCATGCCACTTGGAATAACTGTCTGATTAACACGCACGCTGCGGGAATGTCTGGACTTCGATGCCACTCCGTCTTGTGCACATTATACTACAAGGAGGCTAAAAACACTTCTGAGATCACAGGGGGAGGGGTACTGAGAAGAACACACATCACTGTGTAATATCCTCATGGCAGCTACGTGAGTCTTTGCGTGGCATTCCAGATGGGAATACAATGGGCGGATGCCAAGATTTCTGCAGCGACAGTTAGCCCAGGTTTCTCTTCTGATAGCAACGACTTACCTTAGCAGAAATAAATACAGTATATTTCTACATATCATGTCTGGATGAACACTTCTTGGAATGAGAGATTTTACACTGGCATCAAGCGGGAGACCAGCAGGAGAACAGAGGAAAAGACTGGAGCTCATCCGAGAGGTGAAAGTGCAAACAGTATCCATGTACATGAAGTGGATTGATACGGACGGCTGTGCGGGTGGAGGGCAAGTAGTTAACTGCAAGTCATCCTCGTGGATCACAACAGGAAGCATGGGAACTTAATCACGAGTGCGAGCATACAGCAATACGGAAAAAAAAGGAAACTTCCAGACTGGGAACTTGAGTTATAATAGCATTACTACTAGGCAATCATATTGAGTATAGTGCATTCGTAATTTAAGCCTTTAATGCAAGGTGCGGATGTCAGTGATTCGCACACTAACAACAGATGCATTGGACACATAATGGTTTTAAAAGAACACAAATTCAAATAGTTAACAAGTGCGGATAGCAGTGATTCGCCCACTTGGTAACAGGAGAGTATGGATATCAGCGATTCGCACATTAAGGGGGTCATTACAACCTCGGCGGTCTTTTAACAAGACCGCCGAGGGACCGCCGTGCAGAAGACCCCCAGTAGTGGCGGTTTGCCACTCGGCGTATTATGACTGTTGGCTGCCCTCCGTTGTTGTTCCGACGGAGAGCCGCCAGCAGCCATACTGGCGGGCAGCGGGGAAGTGGAGGTTGCTTCACCTCCACCGCCACGCCAACAGAACACCGCCCAGCGAATCACGTCCTGTGATTCGCCGTGGCGGTGTTCTGTTGGCGGTGTGGTGTCGGCAGAGCTGCCCCCATGGCTCCCGTCCCCTTCCAGAGGATCGACAGAACAGGTAAGTCGATCGTCCGTTAGGGGAGGGGGTGGGGGGATGTTGTGTGTTGTATGGGTGCACGGGGGTGTGCGTCTGTGTATGTAGAGGGGGTGTGTGAGTGCGTATATGCTTGCGGGGGTGTTGCGTGTTTTGGGAATGAGTGCGTGTATGTCTGTAGGTATATGTCTGTATGGAAGTGTGCGTGTATGTTTGAATGTGGGTGTGTGTGTCTGACTGTGTGTGTGGATGTAGGCATGTATGTCGGTGTGTGTGCGTGTATGTGTGTTGGTGGTGCCTGAGTGCGTGTCGGCTGTGTATGTGTAAGGTAATGTCGGAGGTCGGGGTGGGGAGGGGGTCCCTGCCACCTATGGGGGGTGGCAGGGGTGGTGGGGGGGTGTAGGGGAGGGATTCGGGGTGGGAGTGGGGGGTGGGGGAGACCCCTATCAGTGCCTGGGAAGGAATTCCCTGGCACTGATAGTGCTTACCGCCATGGGTTTCATGGTGGAAATCCACGGCGGTAAGCCAGGTCAAAATACCGGTGGCTGTATTGTGACGGCCGCCGGGCTGGAGACCCAGGTCTCCAGCCCAGCGGGCGGAACGGAGAAGCGGCTGATGACCATGGCGGTAACCGCCATGGTCATAATACTCAAAAAAAGACCGCCAGCCTGTTGGCGGTCTCACTGCCGCTTTAACACCGTCCGCCAGGGTTGTAATGACCCCCTAAATACCAGAAGTCTGTACTTGGTAACAGGAGAATTCGGATATCAGTGATTCACACACTAAATATCAGAAGTCTGCATACACCACAGGGCCTGGTTATGAAAAGAGAATCAGATTGAGAGTCAGGCAGTGATTAACACACTTGAAAGTTTAAAATTACTGTAAATCATATTGCGTGCCAACACCATTAGTATAGGCTGTTTAGCTAATAATGAATTAGCTTGTGTTCAGTGATTTACATACTTTATGAATACTTTGGATGCATACATCTCAGCAGTTTATAAAGACTCTGAATGTATGTGTTATGCAATTAAGTTACTAAGTGGTAAACCAATATTATATCTCAACGTTTAGTAAGATTTATCATAGAAATACAGAAGGTATTAATGCCCCAACATTTTTTTTAATCCAGTCCAGGGGAGCCAACACTTGAGTGGGATCAATGCAAGGAAGGATTTGAGGCTTATCTGAAGGCTAGAGAAGGTAACATATTTACTGATGAAGGAAATTAGCTATTCTTAGAAATGAGGTCTCTGGTTGGCAGTCAGTTTGCACTTTGTCCAAGCAGGGACCCTCACTCTAGTCAGGGTAGGGAGATACACAATTAGGATAATCCTTACTCACCCCTTGGTAGCTTGACACAAGCAGTCAGGCTTATCTCAGAGGCAATGTGTAAAGTATTTGTACCAACACACACAGTAACACGGTGAAAAGACCACAGAAGGACTCCACACAACTTTAGAAAAATAGGCAATATTTATCTACATCATACAAGACCAAAATATCAAAAATCCAACGTACACAAGTAAAGATATGACTTTTTTAAAGTAAAAAGCATCTTAATCCATAGAAATGGTAGTTAGGTAGAAAACTATTTTATCAGTTAAAAAACAATAAAAAGAACACATCAAATGAATACAGGCATATATGTTCATTGACCTAAAAACGTGCAAACAATAAAATATAGACAGTAAATAAAAACTGGGGCGAGCCCCTCTGAAATAGAGACAGAGAACCTAAGTACAATTAAGACAAAAAGCCTATGATTTTGAGAAGGCAGACGATATGAACTAAACTGACAATGGGCAGGGCGGCCTGTTATTTATTTATTTATTTATTTATTTTGCTTAAGGGGCGCTAAGAGTATTTGCTGGGACGACCAGTGCTATTAAGATTCTCAGGAACTGGATTAATCTGGTGTTCAATTTTTCATTACTTGGGTCAAGAGCTGTTATGACAGCCGACCTACAGGATGTTAAATTCATTTCTCAGTAATTCCTTTCTCTGGAATTCCAAAACTGGACAGATCCAAACCACATGGATTAGGGTCTCCCTAGTCTGATGACATAATCTACACACTTGGGTTTGCCATCCTGCCTCTCTTTTCAATTTTGGGAGGAAATCCAGAGTTGGCAGATCTCCCAGCCGCATCCGTAGGAGGGCCAACTTAGTTTTTCATGCTAATGTGGCAGATAGGATACAAGGTTCCTTACCCCACACATATGACTTTAGGACTAGCCATCCATGGGATCGGTTTGATAGAACCTCCATGTCTTCTAGCCGGGCTATACATTTTTCCCAGTATTCCTTGAAGTTGTTGTTACCCCTCACAAGATTGATTTCTTACCAGACTAGGGCCCTCATTCTGACCCTGGCGGTCGGTGATAAAGCGGCGGCCAACCCGCCAACAGGCCGGCGGTCCAAAATATGCAATTCTGACCCTGGCGGGAACCGCCAACACAGCCCGCCGCATTAACACTCCGACCGCCACGGCGGAACAAACAAACAGCGCGGCGGTCACCGCCAACAGCCAGGCGGCAGACAATGTACCACCCACCCTATCACGACCCACCAATCCGCCACCTTTTCCGGGGCGGGAGCACCGCCGATAAAAACACGGCGGAAACAGACTACGAACGGGAAAACGCTCACCTCCACATACTCCACGCGAGATTCCGGCAGTATGGAACCCGAGTTACAGGTCATCCCCGCACTCCTATACCTGCTCCTGTACCAGGAGCACGCCCGGCGGCGCGGAAGACATCGGTGAGTACTGCACCTACGACACAGGGGAGGGAAAAGATTACCGGCACACACCCACCCACCCACACCCACTACAACACACACATCAATGCATTCCCACAGATCACTATCACAACCCACAAACCCCCCCCTCCGAAATAATGCAAGGACCAAAAGAAGAGATCTTAAACGGGCAGATATATTGAAAAATGGACAGCAGTAATCCAAATAAATAAATAAACTATGTACAAAATATATACATCTACTATATGTAGTCCAACCACTGTCCGTGGACCACAGGGGTCCTGAGCAAAGGGGCAAGGCCCAGTCCCACGACAAGAACTCCACGGAGAGAACACTGCAGGGGCATCAGAAAGAAAAAAGGACAGGCACCTCAGGGGGAAGGGAAGGGGGGGCACCTCAGCCACTTGAGTACACGACGCCAGATCCACGAGGGGACTCCATGACCACTGGCCCATCCTGGGGAGTGCAAAGCCACAGTCCATACAGTCCATACAGTGGGTGGCCTGCCCACTGGGCCATCCTGGGGAGTGCAAAGCCACAGTCCATACAGTCCATACAGTGGGTGGCCTGCCCACTGGGCCATCCTGGGGAGTGCAAAGCCACAGTCCATACAGTCCATACAGTGGGTGGCCTGCCCACTGGCCCATCCTGGGGAGTGCAAAGCCACAGTCCATACAGTGGGTGGCCTGCCCACTGGGCCATCCTGGGGAGTGCAAAGCCACAGTCCACACAGTCCATACAGTGGGTGGCCTGCCCACTGGCCCATCCTGGGGAGTGCAAAGCCACAGTCCACACAGTCCATACAGTGGGTGGCCTGCCCACTGGGCCATCCTGGGGAGTGCAAAGCCACAGTCCACACAGTCCATACAGTGGGTGGCCTGCCCACTGGGCCATCCTGGGGAGTGCAAAGCCACAGTCCACACAGTCCATACAGTGGGTGGCCTGCTCACTGGGCCATCCTGGGGAGTGCAAAGCCACAGTCCATACAGTCCATACAGTGGGTGGCCTGGCCCATAACAGACTCCACTGCCACTGGAGGAGGCGGGGCCCAGTTCAGCGGTTCTTGCCTTGAAAGGCCCAGTTCAGCGGTTCTTGCCTTGAAGGGCCCAGTTCAGCGGTTCTTGCCTTGAAGGGCCCAGTTCAGCGGTTCTTGAGACGGCGGTCCCCAGCGGAGCGGTGCTGGAGACGGCGGGGTCCAGTTCAGCAGTTCTTGCCTTGAAGGGCCCAGTTCAGCGGTTCTTGCCTTGAAGGGCCCAGTTCAGCGGTTCTTGCCTTGAAGGGCCCAGTTCAGCGGATCTTGAGACGGCGGTCCCCAGCGGAGCGGTGCTGGAGACGGCGGCCATTCTATGGCCAACTGCTCATTGCCTGGTGGTGCCCTCCTGGGCAGCGGGGATGGTGCTCCTTCAATGCCCACCTGGGCTGTGGGTGGTGGGGCCCTCCTGGCCAGCTGGGCTGGGTCCTCCCTGGGCAGCGGCTACGGGGGTGGTGGGCTCTCCCTGGGCAGCTGTGCCGGTTCCTCCCTGGGCAGCGGCTATGGGGGTTGCGGGCTCCTCCTGGGCAGCTGTGACGGGTCCTCCATGGGCAGCAGGCCTGCTGCCTGACTTCTCCGCCTTGCTGCCCTTGCCCTCCTTAGTCGGGAGTCTGTGGCCCTTTCCTCCCTTTGGAGCTGTGGCTGTTGACGGTGGCTGGCTAGTGTCCTGGGGGGATATAGAACCCGGGCTCCTGTGGCGGCCCTTCCGCCTTCTGCTCCTCTTCCCAGGGGGTGGGCTGGCTGTCCCCTTGCTGCTGGGCGAAGATCCAGACCTGCGGGCTGGTGGGCTCCAATACCCCTGCACCCTTGTCAAGGGGGCTGCAGGGCTGGTGGTGGCTGAGGTGCTCTTCTTACCCCGACGAGAAGGAGGGGGGGGGCTCAGGGTCAGGAAAGAAGGTAGCAGTTGAGAGATAGATTTTCTTGGGACAATGGATAGTGGTAGGTACAGTGGGTATGGGAGTGGAGGGAGAGGATGTGGTTGTAGGCGAGACAAGTTTGCTGTCTTTGGGTGCAGGTGCAGGAGCGGGAGGCTGTCGTGAGGTGGATGGCTGTTGGGTGGGTGGGTGGCTGCGTTTGTGTGGTGTGGAAGAGGGGGTGACAGACACAGTGGGAGAGGACACAGGGGACGTGTAAATGGCAGTGGGGGTGGTGACTGCACGTGTGCGAACTGTACTGGAGGGTGTGCTGGTGATGGAAACACTGGCTGATGGTGAGGTGAATGAAGGTGTGAGTGTAGACGTCACAGGGAGGGAGGAGGGAGACGAGGAGGTGGGGGGTCACAGAGGTGGTAGTGACTGTTGGCATGTCTGCATCAGAATGTTGCTTGTGTGAATGTCTGCGTGATCTGTGGTGCTTATGTTTGGATGAGCTGCTCTTGGGTGTTGAGGTGTGTGCAGGCTGGTCTGATGGTGTGGGTGGGACAGGCAGAGGAACAGGAGACTGGGAGGAGGGAGTTAGTAGAGGGAGGCAGGAGACAGGGACAATGGCTGCCGTCAGTGCTGAGGCCAGAGCCTGGAACGATCGCTGATGGGCAGCCTGACCCGAATGAATGCCCTCCAGGTACGCATTGCTGCGATGAACCTCCCTCTCCACCCCCTGGATGGCATTCAAAAGGGTAGTCTGCCCAACAATGAGCGTTCGGAGGAGGTCAATGACCTCCTCACTGAGGGCAGCGGGGGTAACAGGGGCAGGGCCTGAGGTGCCTGGGGCGAAGGAGATGCCCGGCTTCCTGGCAGAGCGGGCACGGGGCGAACGCTGAGGGGCTGCTGGGAGGGCGGAGATGGTGCGCTGGGTGGTGGCTGTACCTGTAATGGCGGGGGGCACGGATGGTGCCACCCCCGCAAGGGAGCTCCCTTCCGAGGACGTGTCCGTGTCGCTGCAGGGTCCAGTCGTCCCCGTTGTGGAGCTCCCCTCGCCCTCCGTCTCACTGGTCCAGTCAGACTCTGTGGCATGGCCCTCCTGGGCCATGTGAGATGCAGCTCCCTCCTGCCCCGATGCCACTTCTCCTCCGCCTGATGATGCTGATGCACACAAGCCCAGAAAGACAAACAAAAAGGGGAGGGGGAGAGAGAAATAAAGAGATTTTGAGTACATGGATCACCGGTACAGTTAGCGGACATGACAGACACAGATGCCCCCTGCACTAAGTTGCGCACTTGGGGTCCGCTACGCATTCCGTGGAACATGCCCTACACGCCTAGAGTTGACAACTGCACCCGTGGATGACACTGCCCAGGGATGGCTGTACTGGCACACTACTGAGGGTGGTGGCCGGGGACACAGGGGCTTACGGGGGTGCCCAGCCTACAGATATCGCCCTGGCCTAGGGGGACCCACAGCCCTCCTCCCCCACCCAGACACCTCCACTGCGCGACAACAGAGTAGATTATGCTTGTACTCACCCCCTTGTGTCTGCTGTGCTGCCCTCACGCGCCCATCCAAATCAGGGTAGGCCACCACCAGGATTCGGAACATCAGGGGGCTCAGTTGACGGCAGGCACCCCGCCTACGTTGGGAGGCCATCCCTAGCAGAGACTCGGCGGTCTTCTTGGTCCCGCGGCAGATGTCCTCCCACCTCTTGCGGCAGTGGGTGCCCCGTCTATGGTGGACCCCCAGGGTCCGGACTTCCTTGGCGATGGCACGCCAAATCCCGATCTTCTCATGGGCGCGGACCTATGTGACACGTACAGGGAGGGAGAAATACCACGTTCAAGTTTGTCTGCATTTTCGTTGCCAGTGGCCCAACGCCCCCCATCCCCGCCAGGCCCCCCGCCATGCCCCCGCCAGGCCCAACATGCCCCCCATCCCCGCCAGGCCCCCCGCCAGGCCCCCCCGCCAGGCCCAACATGCCCCCCATCCCCGCCAGGCCCCCCGCCAGGCCCCCCCGCCAGGCCCAACATGCCCCCCATCCCCGCCAGGCCCCCGCCAGGCCCCCCGCCAGGCCCAACATGCCCCCCATCCCCGCCAGGCCCCCCGCAAGGCCCCCCCCGCTAGGCCCAACATGCCACCCATCCCCGCCAGGCCCCCCCGCCAGGCCCAACATGCCCCCCATCCCCGCCAGGCCCCCCGCCAGGCCCAACATGCCCCCCATCCCCGCCAGGCCCCCCGCCAGGCCCCCCGCCAGGCCCAACATGCCCCCCATCCCCGCCAGGCACCCCGCCAGGCACCCCCGCCAGGCCCAACATGCCCCCCATCCCCGCCAGGCCCCCCGCCAGGCCCAACATGCCCCCCATCCCCGCCAGGCCCCCCGCCAGGCCCCCCCGCCAGGCCCAACATGCCCCCCATCCCCACCAGGCCCCCCGCCAGGCCCAACATGCCCCCCATCCCCGCCAGGCCCCCCCGCCAGGCCCAACATGCCCCCCATCCCCGCCAGGCCCCCCGCCAGGCCCAACATGCCCCCCATCCCCGCCAGGCCCAACATGCCCCCCATCCCCGCCAGGCCCCCCACCAGGCCCCCCCGCCAGGCCCAACATGCCCCCCATCGCCGCCAGGCCCCCCGCCAGGCCCCCAATCCAGCCAGTGGCCCCAAATCCATATTGAATTAAACTCACTTGTTGGTCTGGAGGACCGTAGAGTAGCGCATACTGGGGGAGGACCCCATCCACAAGTTTCTCCAACTCTTCTCCAGTGAAGGCAGGGGCCCTTTCCCCAGGCGCAGCAGCCATTGTCCCTTCCAGACCGAGGTCACAGCAACACTTGCAGTATAGGTCCTCTCCTGTGAAAGTTCAAGTCGCGAGTGAATAAGTAGATAGAAAATGGCGGTCACGCCCGCGGTGGTGCGTACCGCGGCGGTGCGTACCGCCACCGCCGGCGCCCTTCGCCATTGGCTCCTGAAACCCATAGGCTTCAATGTTAACCAATGCGGCTTCGCGCCGCGGTCTTCGACCGCCGACCGCCGCGGTGTGCCACGCCAGCGCATTGACCTCACATCCCATTGTCACACTTCACAGGTCAGGCAGCCGCCATTTCGAGGGTCCACATGGCTCAATTTCAACTGCGTCACACAGGCCTAGGCCTTGCATAGCCACTCAGACACGCCATTCACTGCATAGAGAATCGTTTACTGTGCAAGCTGTGAGTACGCACCTGTGGGTTGCTTGACTGTGTGCTCCATGTTGTCCTTCCTAGGCACCGTCCGCTGGGTTTGGCGATTAGACGGATGAATCCTCCCGTGTACAGGCCGCTGGTGGACCTGTCGACAATGGAAGCACGCCACATTATCCTGACCTACCGGCTTGACCGTGCCACTATACATGAACTGTGTGCCCAGCTGGAGCCCGACCTGATGTCCCCCATCCGCCAACCCACAGGGATTCCCCCTCTGGTGCAGGTCCTGTCAGTACTCCATTTCTTGGCAAGTGGGTCATTTCAGACAACAGTGGGAATTGCTTCTGGGATGTCTCAGCCCATGTTTTCGAAGGTGTTATCCAGAGTGTTGTCTGCCCTGATGAAATACATGAGGAGCTACATCCTTTTCCCTGAGGTGGGCGAATTGGCTACAGTGAAGGGTGATTTCTATGCCCTTGGACATATTCCCAACGTCATTGGTGCCATTGATGGGACCCATGTGGCTTTGGTTCCCCCAAGAGACAGGGAGCAGGTGTACAGGAACAGAAAAAGTTACCATTCCATGAACATCCAGGTGGTGTGTTTGGCTGACCAGTACATCTCGCATGTAAATGCCAAATTCCCTGGGTCAGTGCATGACGCCTACATCCTAAGGAATAGCAGCATCCCTTACGTGATGGAACAGCTAGAGAGACACCGTGTATGGCTATTGGGGGACTCTGGGTACCCCAACCTGTCGTGGCTATTGACCCCAGTAAGGAATCCCCGGACCAGGGCAGAGGAACGGTACAATGAGGCCCATGGGCGTACTAGGAGGGTGATCGAACGCACCTTCGGCCTCCTAAAGGCCAGGTTTCGGTGCCTGCATATGACAGGTGGATCCCTAATGTACTCACCTAAGAAGGTGTGTCACATCATCGTGGCCTGCTGCATGCTTCACAACCTGGCTTTGCGACGCCAGGTGCCTTTCCTGCAGGAGGATGGTCGAGACGGTGGTGTTGTGGCAGCTGTGGAACCTGTGGAGAGTGACGAGGAGGAAGACGACGGGGCTGAAACAGACAACAGGGACAGAATCATTGAACAGTACTTCCAATAGGACACAGGTAACAATTCAAACATAATTTAGTAAATGTAAACTACTCTCCTGCATCTCTGCTGCCTGTCTATTTGCCCCAGTGTATGATGACTGAGTTGTGGCTTTTCCCTCCCTATTTCAGATCTGGGGTCCCCACTACGAGTCCTGTGCTTCGTTTCCCCATGGACTACAGCTTTGTGGCAGCTGTTTGTTGACTTCACTATGTACAAGGACATATTTGCACTGTCATGTCAATTACAATATTTTGAAATCACAGCCAGACTCCAGATAGTTTTGTGCAAAATAGGTGTTTATTTCAGTGCTCAAAATGGGATGGGTGGTTTCAAGTGGGTGGGGGCTATGGTGAAGGAATGTCCATGGCAGAGTCCAGAGTAACAGTCACACAGGTGCATTGTCCATAGGCCTGTGGAGAGATGGAGCATGGGCAGTTCAAGGATGGACAGGGTGACAATGTGGGACAGTGGGATGACATCAGGTGGTATCCTTTGCTGGCGGGGGTCTTGACATCCTACTCTGTCTTCTTGCGAGATCTCAGGGCCCTCTTGCGGGGTGGTTCTTCTCCTGCAGGAGGTGGGGGTCTGGTGGGCTGCTGTTGTGCGGGGGCCTCCTGTCCACTAGCGCCGGCGGAGGTGGTTGGCTGTTCTTGGTCCAGGCTAGTGGCAGGGGCCCTTTGTTGTTGTTGAGTGTCCGTCCTGGTGTTGATGAGTTCCTGCAGCAGCCCTACCATGGTAACCAGGGTGGAGGTGAGGGCTCTGATGTCCTCCCTGTACCCCCGATAGTGTTCCTCCTGCAGTACCTGGATCTCCTGGAACCTGGCCAGTACCGTCGCCATCGTCTCCTGGGAGCGGTTGTATGCTCCCATGATGGTGGTGAGGGCCTCGTGGAGAGTGGGTTCCCTGGGCCCGTCCCCCCCCTGTCGCACAGCTGCCCTCCGAGTTGCCCTGTTTCCCTGGGCCTCTGCCCCCTGGCCGGTGTGCCCACTACCACTGCCCCCAGGTCCCTGTTGTTGTTGGGGTGGTGGGTTATCCTGGGTGCCCTGTAGTGGTAGACACACCGCAGATTGACGCGCCCTGGAGACAGAGGCATGGGCCCGCTGGGTGGGAGCTGTGCTGGTGTTCCCAGAGGGGTTTGGGTCTGTAGTGGCCTGTGCCTGTGTGAGGGGAACCGACTGTCCAGAGGTCCCCGATGGTCCGGGCTGGTCATCAGTGTCCAGGTCGACAGAGCTGCTGTCATCGCTGACGGCCTCTTGGGTGGGGGGTGTGGAGAATTCTGGGCCCTCCGTGGCGGTGTGTTGGCGGTCGGGTCCTGCAGGGGTATAGAGGTATGGTTATAGTTTCAATGTGTGCCATATGGGTGTATCTGTGGGTTCCCGTGTCCCCAAGTGCTGGCATTCGTGTGTGGGGGCTTTGGTGAGGGTGGCTTGTGGGGGGGATGTGTATATGCATTCGGCATGCTTTGGTGATGGGTGTCCATGCTTAGTGGACGCATGCAGGCCTAGGTTTTGGGATGTGTGGGTTGTGATGGTGAGACATTGGCAGGGAATAGGTGTGCTGGGGGTGAGGATGGTGGTGGGGGTGAGGATGGTGGTGGGGGTGAGGATGGTGGTGGGGGTGAGGGTGGGGGTGAGGATGGGGGTGGGGGTGAGGGTGGGGTTCGAGGATGGGGGTGAGGGTTGGGGTATGATTTGGCATGCAGGTGGGGGGGAAGCAGTATTGAAGCTTCAACTTACCAGAATCCATTCCTCCGCCAACTCCTGCGAGGCCGTCAGGATGCAGGATGTTCAAGACTTCCTCCTCCCATGTTGTAAATTGTGGGGGTTGAGGTGGGGGTCCTCCGCCAGTCTTCTGCACGGCGATGTTGTGCCTGGATACCATGGAACACACCTTCCCCCGTAGGTCGTTCCATCGCTTCCTGATGTCTTCCCGATTTCTGGGGTGCTGTCCCACAGCGTTGACCCTGTCGACAATCCTCTGCCATAGCTCCGTCCTCCGGGCAATGCTGGTGTATTGGACCTGTGTGCCGAAGAGCTGGGGCTCTACCCGAACGATTTCCTCCACCATGACCCTGAGTTCTTCGTCTGAGAAGCGGGGGTGTCTTTGGGGTGCCATGGAGTGGTGTGTATGATGTGTGGGGTGGAGTATGTGTAGTTAAGTGTGTTGAGTGTGGTGGTGTGTGTTGTTTTGTGTGTGGATATTTTGTGGGTGATGGTGTAGTGTGCCTCTGTGTGATGGTGTTCTGTGATCGCTGCTGTGTCTCTCAGTGCTTCTTTTTGGATTTTGATCGAAGGGGTTTGTGGGTGATGTGGGTGTGTGTTTTATATTGTATTGTGTGTGTGGGAGTGGTGTGTGTATGTGTATCAGGTGTGTGGAATTCAAATCGTCCAATGTGGCTGAGTTTTGTTCGTTTGTGTGTATTCTGACCGCGGCAGTGTGTACCGCCAATGGAAAACCGCGTTTGAAAGACCGCCGCGTAGATTCGTGGGTCAGAATGGCATGGGCGTATTTCTGTTGGCGTGACGGTGGAGGTTTGGTCACCTCCACTTTTCCGCCGACCGCTGGTCTGGCGGTCTGTTGTGGCTGTCGGATTTTCGGAGGTTTGGCTGCTGCGGGTCAGAATGACCGTGGCGGATTACCGCGACCGCGGCGGAATTATGGAGGATTTCTGACCGGCGGTAGGCGCCTTTTACCGCCGAGGTCAGAATGACCACCTAGGTTTGCTAAAGTCCCCATGGGAGCTGAATAAAGTTTGTAGCAGCCATTAACAAAAGCTGCTGACCTTGCCAATGATTGCTTTGTTAAGGAAAACACTAGTCTGACCTGAGCCGGGGTGGACGATCAAGGCAGCTGGAAGACGTGTTTGTAGGATTTCACTTATAGCTTCTCCAGTATAGCTACCTCCGCCCCCCTCATTATTTCTGTCCCATATGCAAGGAGTGGCAATAGTTTTGCTTGAATGATCATGATCATTGGTTTTAGGAGCCACCCAAGAATGGATTTTGCCAGGTTACCAAATGCCCGGTTCAGAGCCTGTGCCTTCTCTCTTATTGCTTCTTTGTGCTCTGTAAATGTACCCTTAGAGTCAAACCTGACCCCTAGATGTGTGTATGCTGCTACCTCCTGAATGTGTTGCCCATTTAAGAACCACTTGCGATGGCAGGTCGGTTTGCGGATAAAGGGGATTATTTTAGACTTCCCATAGTTAATTTCTAGGTCATTAGCTAGAACATAACCTCATAGGTATTTCAAGAGTTTCTGTAAGCCTACTCTGGAGTTACTGAGCAGCAGCAGGTCATCTGCATAGAGTAGGTTGGATACTTGACGACCCCCTAAACTTAATCGGTGGGCTGATTGCTCATCCAGTGTTGGGGATAGGTCTGATATATACAGTTTCAAGAGAAGCGGTGCAAATACATGTTGGACTTTTTTGCTTATTCACTGCTAACCAGTGCTAAAGTGCATATACCAGGGCCTGTAAATCAAATGCTACTAGTGGGCCTGCAGCACTGGTTGTGCCACCCACATAAGTAGATGTGTAATCATGTCTCAGACCTGCCATTGCAATGTCTGTGTGTGCAGTTTTAACTGTAAATTCGACTTGGCAAGTAAACCCACTTGCCAGGCCTAAACCTTCCCTTTTCTGACGCACAAGGCACTCTAAGGTAGGCCCTAGGTAGCCCCAAGCTAGCCCCAAGGGCAGGGTGCAGTGTATGGTTAAGGTAGGACATATAGTAATGTGTTTTATATCTCCTGACAATGAAATATTGCTAAATTCGTTTTTCACTGTTGCAAGGCCTGTCCCTCTCATAGGTTAACATAGGGGCTACCTTTAAATCTGATTAAAGCATAGATTCCCTTTTGGAGCAAATGAAAATATGGAGTTTTGGGTCTCTGAACTCACAATTTAAAAATACATCTTTTAGTGATGTTGATTTTAAGATTGTGCGTTTAAAAATGCCACTTTTAGAAAGTAGGCGTTTCCTTACTTAAACCATTCTGTGACTATGGCCCTCAATACAACATTGGTGATAAAAGCCGCTTACCGCCGTGCAGAAGAACGCCAACACACTGCTGCGGAATTCCACCACAGCTATAATGACCCACATCTCAGAATCCGCCAAAATTCAGACACCCACACAAGTTCGCCACACCATAGGTCAGTGATAAACTGGCGAAAACAAAACCTCCACCGTCACGCCAACAGAAATACGCCCACACTATCACGACACTCGAATCCACGCTGCGGTCTTTCAACTGCGGTATTCCATTGGCGGTACACACCGCCGTGCTCAAAATACACACACTCTTACAAAACATCCCCACATTGGACGATTCAAAATACACACACCTGACACACATACACACACCACTCCCACACACCCATTACAATATAAAACACACACCCACATCACCCACAAACCCCCATGACAAAAAATACAGAAAGAAGGCCAGAGAGAGACACCACAAGCAAGTACAACAGCATCCACAGGCACAAAACACCATCACCCACACAACCTCCACGCACCTCACACAACACACCACTACATATCACCACACTTATCACCACACACTCCACCCCACACATCACCTACACCACCCCATGGCACGGCAAAGACACCCCAGGTTCTCGGAGGAGAAGCTCAGGGTCATGAAGACTCCAGCCACCAAAGCCGCTCCCAGGGGTCCCGGTGGAAGTGTGGAGTCAGCTGTTAGACCTCCCAAGGTGGGGAAGGGCCACAAGAAGCCCGGCAAGTCTGGGAAGAGCTGCATGGCGGAGAAGACCTCCATCATCCCAGCTTCTCAGGAGGGCTCCGCCAGCCCCATCCCAGCTGCCCAGGAGGGCCCGCCAGCCCCAGCCCAGCTGCCCAGTAGGGCCTCGCCAGCCCCAGCCCAGCTGCCCAGGAGGGCCCGCCAGCCCCATCCCAGCTGCCCAGGAGGGCCCGCCAGCCCCAGCCCAGCTGCCCAGGAGGGCCCCGCCAGCTCAGCCCAGCTGCCCAGGAGGCCACCGCCAGCACAAGCCCCGCTGGGCCATGAAGGACCGCCAGCTCAGGCACCACTGAACAGGGCACCGCCATCACAAGCACCGCTGGAGAGGGCAGCGCCATCTCATGCACCGCTGGGCCGGGCACCGCCAACTCAAGCACCGCTGAACAGGGCACCGCCAACTCAAGCACCGCTGAACAGGGCACCGCCAACTCAAGCACCGCTGAACAGGGCACCGCCATCACAAGCACCGCTGAACAGGGCACCGCCAACTCAAGCACCGCTGGGCCGGGCACCGCCAACTCAAGCACCGCTGGGCCGGGCACCGCCAACTCAAGCACCGCTGAACAGGGCACCGCCAACTCAAGTACCGCTGAACAGGGCACCGCCATCACAAGCACTGCTGAACAGGGCACCGCCAACTCAAGCACTGCTGGGCCGGGCACGGCCAACTCAAGCACCGCTGAACAGGGCACGGCCAACTCAAGCACCGCTGAACAGGGCACCGCCAACTCAAGCACTGCTGAACAGGGCACCGCCATCACAAGCACCTCTGAACAGGGCACCCGCCATCTGAAGCATCGCTAGCCCATGAGAAGCAGGGGCACTGACGCAACTGGGTCTGTCACGGGGTGAGTGATGCACTCTGGACACTAGTCCCCCTCCAGAACCAGTGAAGACTGTCATCCACTACCTCTGTCCTTCACAGGATGAAGCACTCTGGGCACCAGTCCCCCTCCAGAACCAGTGGAGACTGTTATCCACTTGAGAGACTGTGGCTTTGCACTCCCCAGGATATGGTAGTGGGCAAACCACCCACTGTAGAGACGAGAGACTGTGGCTTTGCACTCCCCAGGTTAAAGCAGTGGGCGACCCACCCACTGGAGAGACTTGAGAGACTGTGGCTTTCCACTCCCCAGGATTGAACAGTGGGTAACCCACCCACTGTAGAGACTTGAGAGACTGTGGCTTTGCACTCCCAGGATTGAACAGTGGGCAACCCACCCACTGTACAGACGAGAGACTGTGGCTTTGCACTCCCCAGGATTGAACAGTGGGCAACCCACCTACTGGAAAGACTTGAGAGACTGTGGCTTTGCACTCCCCAGGATTGAATAGTGGGCAACCCACCCACTGGAGATACTTGAGAGACTGTGGCTTTGCACTCCCCAGGATTGAACAGTGGGCAACCCACCCACCTGAGAGACTTGAGAGACTGTGGCTTTGCACTCCCCAGGATATGGCAGTGGGCAAACCACCCACTGTAGAGACTTGAGCGACTGTGGCTTTGCACTCCCCAGGATTGAACAGTGGGCATTGAGCCCCCTCGTGGATCAGGTGTCGTGCACACATCCGGCTGAGGTGCCCCCCTTCCCTTCCCCCTGAGGTGCCTGTTGTATTTCTATCTGATGCCCCTGCAGAGTTCTCTCTGTTTTGATCGGGTATTGAGTGTGGGCCTCGCGCATGCATTTTGGGCCCAGTGGTCCAAGGACTATAAATGGTGCAATACCTGGACTTGTATTATTGGTGTATATATTTTTATAGTGTATATATATTTTGGAGTACTGGATTTTAATGGATTACAATCGTTACAATAATTTCCTTTTGTCTTTGCATTCTTCCGGGGGGGGGGGTTGGGGGGTGTAACTGTAATGTATCAACATGTATTATGTATTAGTGTGTGTGTTGTAGTGGGTGAGGGTGGGGGTGGGGGTGTTGCATGTGTGTGTCCCTGTTTTTTTGCCTCCCCCCTCTCCTGTGTCGTAGGTGCAGTACTCACCGTGGTCTTCTGCGCCGGCGTTCGTGCTCCTGGTAGAGGAGCAGGAAGACTATCGCAGGTAGAATTAGGAGTTCCGGTTCCATGGTGTCCTCGTTCCTCGTGGGGTGTGTAGAGGTGAGCGTTTTCCCTTCGGAATTCCCATTTCTGCTGTGTTTTTATCCGCGGTGAATCCGCCCTGGAAAAGGTGGCGGATTGGCCTGTCATAATAGTGTGGGCGGTACATTGTTTCCCGCCTGTGTGTTGGCAGTGACCGCCAAGCTGTTTGTACCGCCGTGGCGGTCGGAGTGTTAAAGTGGCTGTCTTTGTTGGCGGTTTCTGCCACGGTCGTAATTTCAATTTTTTTACCGCCGGCCTGTTGGCGGTCTTACCGCCGCTTTAACACCGTCCCCCAGGTTTGTAATGACCACCTATGTCTGTTTGTGGATTCCCTGTCTGGGTCTGTTTGACAGTTGGGCTGGTTGCACCTCACACTAGACAGTGACACAAAAGGAGCTGGGGTGTAGTCTGCATTTCCTGATGAGCCATCTCTGGTAGGAGGGAGGGGAGGAGTGGTCACTTACACCTGAAAGGGCTGTGCCTGTCCTCACACAATGCAGTCTCTGACCCCCTGGTGAGTGTCTGGGGCCTGCCCTTGCAAGGCAGGATTTCACATTCAAAAGAGACTTTACTTTGAAGTAGGCCCAGTCTCTGGGCCCTTGAACGGAAAGCTGTTGGAAATCCAAGGAAATCGACTTCGGACTGACGCCGCTGCTGAATCTGGTGACTCCGCCTGAAACCGACTCCGTGATCTTTGCTGGAACGCGACGATCTTCGCAGGCCCGACGCCGCTGCAGCCCAGCTAAAGTCCGTGACTCGGTGAAAGTCGTTGCACCACTTCGGGACCGACGCCGCTCGAAGTGCGCGGATTCAACGTTTCGCACAGACGCCGCGATCCCCGACTTCGTGCATCAACTTGTTTTCACTCTTCACCAAAGGTACTGTACTTGGGGGTCTACGCGACTCCGTGTCCGGCGCCGCTGGTGTCGGCTTGTTGGGAACGACTCCGTCATGACGCCGTGTTAACACCTCATCGAAGCATTTTGTGTTTCTAAGCGCTATTTTTGAGTTCAATCTTTAAAAATTCATAACTTGACTTGTGTATGTCTGATTTTTGTCATTTTGGTCTTGTTTTGTTTAGATGAATATTTCCTATTTTTCTAAACTGGTGTTGTGTCATTTTGTAGTGATTTCATTAAGTTACTGTGTGTGTTGGTACAAATACTTTACACCTAGCACTCTGAAGTTAAACCTACTGCTCTGCCAAGCTACCAATGGGGTAAGCAGGGGTTAGCTCAGGATGATTCTCTTTTACCCTGACTAGAGTGAGCTTGAACGGGGGTAACCTGACTGTCAACCAAAGACCCTATTTCTAACAATACACAACCCTGTTTCAGGCCGACAGTGGTTTTAATGGGCCTGGATAGAAAAGGGCCATCTCCCAGTTTGACGTTAACCCATGTATTTGGAGTAGAGCATAATAATAGCTTTTAATAGATACATCAGCAGCCCCCACTGCTGTAATTTTGTTCATAATTTAGCTCTGGGGACACAATCAAATGCAGGGTTAAAATCGACAAAGCACATATAAAGGGGTGTCCCGGTGGCCCTTGCTCTATTCGTTACCAGGCTTAAAGCCATAAGGCTTGTCAGCGTGCACTGTTTTTTTGTAAAACCTGTTTGATTAATAGGGAGACTCCCTTTGTCCATGGCCCACCGTTCTAAATGCTGCAAAATGCCTATTGAAAAATATTTTAGGTCTACATTTAGAAGGACAATTAGACGGTAGTTGGGAGGTAAGGAGGCCTTCCCTCCCTTGTAAATAGGGTGAATTATTGAGCCCTTCCAACTACCAGGGGCAGAACCTATTTTTAAAATATAATTGAACAATATGGCAAAAAAAGCTGCCCATTTTGATGCATGCACCTTAAATAGGGCCTGAGGGAGGCCATTTGGACCAGGAGCACAGTCTTGGTGTGTTTTTCTATTATCTTAATTATTTCAAGAGGACTGAATGCAATGGAATCCTCCGGCTCCCTGTTATTCTCAGTTGTCTCCCATGATATTATGTTGGTATCTGTTGCAGGTGTTTCTTTAAAGTGGGATTTCAAATATCCCACCCATGCCTACTCCTTCATGTTTGCATTGTTTGCCGCTCTGGGACCTTGCTCGATGTTATTGATCAGGATCCAGAACCGGCTTGAATTTGCTAATGTTGATGCTTAGTGTAGTTTTTCCCATAATGTCTCCTATTTTGCTCATCTAAAAAGCCAAATAGCCCTCTTTAGCAGTTTCCTTTCTTGCCGTAGAGTTTCTAAAATTGGTTCATCGGTCAGATGTTTCTGTAGCTGTCTCAGGAGCCTTTTTACTCCGGCTTTTCTCCTTCATATTGCTTGTGGCATGAGTATGGCCTTTCTAAGCCCCAAGAGTGCCCCCCTTACCCTGCCCCTTTCAGGGGATTACTTTACAAGGCTTTTAGTGAATGACTCCCATATGGCAACTACCCTTAGTGGATCGATTATCATCATTTCCAATTTCCCTACTGCATCCTCAGCTTGGGCTACAATTGTGGATAAACTCCATTTTAATCTTTTTAGATTTTTGGAACAAAGTTTCCCATTGAGGAGGTTTGTTTCTTCCTGGATAGGCACCTGGCTCCAGATCGTGATTATTTGTGGGTTGTGATCGCTTTCTGTGTGATCTTGAATTCTAAAGTCTCTCACAAATTTGAATAGGGGGTTGTTTCCCAAGGTGTAGTACAGATATGAAACAACCCTTTCTGTGGCTCTTGCCAAGGCCGGGGGGGTGTCAGACGGTAGCCGCCCATTTAGTGCCAAGAGGCCTGCTAGCTCACAGCTCTTATTTCACTTAGAATCAACTTTGTCCTGCTTTCTCCAGAGTGGTAGGATTTGAATGGGAAATGGAACCGCTAGTTGTACATGGTCCTCACTTGGATCATGGAAGAGGTTAAGATTGAAATCTCCGGAGATTAGCCAGTAGCCCAAATTGTATGTGTTTATTATGTGAAGCAGATATTTTAAAAGAATTTTAGCTTCCAAGTTTTTTTTTTTTAGGATTAATGTACACATTGACAAGGATCGGAGGGTCCTGTAGGTTTTTTGCCTAATTGTCCAAGTGAACCCACTAAAATGGTTGATCTCCCGTCTGACCTCCGGACAATTTTGCCTCAAGCTTAGAGTTGATATAAATTGAGAGACCTCCGTTTGCTGTCCCAAACGTGTTATGTTGAACCGCATGTATGTTATACTCCTTGTAGCTAATTAAGGAAAGATTTGTTGTTGCCCATGTTTCTTGCAGCATTATAATAACGAAGGAGACCAGGAATTTGGAGACCTCTGCATCTTCCAATTTTGACTGCAAACCCCCATTGTTCCATGAGCAGATGCTTATTGATCCTTGTGTCGAAGATGTTTGATGGGTTGTCATTCAGGATTTTTGTGGGAATCTGGGAGCTAACACTGATTCAAAAAGCCAGGGCACTCGTATGAAATAAGATAAGAGTCTGTGAAGCTAGGTTCTTGGTCTTCGGAGAATCAATATATAATCCAAACAGAGTTAAAAATCAGTGTCTTTATTCTTGTGCGAGGTTTTCATACATGTTCATCACATCAGAAAGATTCCATATGTGGTCATCACAACAACATACAACAGCCAACACGTGTTTCGTCTCCGAGAAATTGCATTGAAATTAGGAATGAACGAATTGTCACATAAATCCATGGAAGATATGCATGTACTAAATAAAGATGAAACAGCCAAAGTTAATAAGCGAGCACAGTCATGGATAATAAATCTAAAGTAATGGTACGTAGTCATGTAGGAAGGGAAAAAACGGTAATGTGTGCTTTAAGTGTGGTCAGTCTAGTCATCTGGAGAGTGATAGATCTTGTCCTGCCATTGGACAAATTTGCAGGAATTGCAAAGTTGAAGGTAATTTTGCAAGAGTATGCAAAAGTAAAGATTGCAGCATGTATAATAATTTCAATACAACATGCAATGTCAAGTCAGAGAAATTAGACAAGATGATGGAAATATGCAGGAGGAATATATATTTGGAGTTCATTAGATTATAGAGAATAAGAAAGATGCATTGTCTTGTGTAGTAGAAATTGGAGATGTTGAACTAAAATTTATGGCTGATTCCGGTGCTGGACACACATTGATTGGAGGTAATATTTTGCATTTTTTTTCCAGATGTAACATTATTGCCACTGGATATTAGCTTGGTGAGATAAAGAAATAAACCCATTGATGTTATAGGCTATTTCTCATCTTTGGTGTCTTACAAAGGAACAATGATTGATACTAAAATATATGTTGCTAGAGAAGGGTTGAGTTTACTGGGCTGGCCACTGCAGAGGGATGTTATGATTACATTGGATCTGAATCATCCTCAACAGGTACTAGGGTATAGTCATTTGTTTGGTCAGGTAAAAGAAGAAAGTACTGTAGTTTCAAAGATTTTATATCCCAATGTATTTTCATCTGACCTGGGATTATTGAAACACATTGTATATAAAATAATTCTTAAGGATGGGGCAAAAGTACATAATGTTTGCAATGTGCCTATAGCGATTAGAAAAGCATTAAAGGAAGAGTTGGAAAGATTATGTTAATTGAGAATAATTGAAGAAATTGAATCTTCAGAATGGTTATCTCCTGTCATAGTTGTACATAAATCTAATGATGAAATTAGGCTTTGTGTTGATTTGAGGGATTTAAATAATTGTGTGCGGATAGATAGCCATCTGTTACCAAATATCAGCGAAATGTTTGCCAAAGTAGAAGGGGCTACTGTGTTTACCACTCTAGATCAGTCCAATGTGTATCATCAGATGGCTTTGCATGAAGAGAGTAAACCCTATACTTCATTCACAACACCAGAAGGAGCAAATAGATACAAAAGAATGCCCTTTGGTCTAATTTAAGCATCAACAGTTTTTCAAATAATGATGCACAAATTGTTTAAAGATGTCACTAACATAATGTATTTCCAGGATGATATTTTAGTATGGGGAAAAAAGAGCACGCTGAAACTCTGACAGAGGTTTTGACTATATTAGTGAACAGTGGATGAACTATGACCAAAGAAAAATGCAAATTTGAAAGAGATTCAGTGGATTATTTAGGATGCAACATTTCTAAACATGGCATAGCTCCTAGAGAAGGTTTGGCAAAAGCTATTGAAGATTCATCACAGTGTAAAGATAAGGGCCAGTTAAGATCATTCATTGGTCTGGCAGAGTATTATGCCAAATTAATCCCTAATTTTTCAGATACCACAGAAAATATGGGAGAATTACTGAAAATGAATATGAAATTTGAAGTGAATAAAGAATGCACACGTGAGTTTAATTACCTAAAACATGTATAGTCAATGCACCTGCATTGGCATCTTTTGATAACAAATATAAAACAATAATAACAACTGATGCAAGTAATGTAGGATTGGGTGCTTTATTAATGCAAGATCAGGAAGGAAGTCTAGTCAATGTTGCTTTTTCTTCTAGGCCATTGAGAGGTGCAGAAAGAAATTAGTCTACACTGGAAAAGTGTTAGCATGTTTGTTGGGTACATTCATGAAATATGTGTATGGCATAGAATTTGAAGTAAGTATAGAACATTGCCCACTGACAGATTTATTTAGTACCAGTGGGTGTTGTAGAGCTACTCCCAGAGTGGCAAGATGGTAATATATATTGCAGGATTTTCATTTTCAAGTTAAATATATAACTGGTGCTAGCAATGTATTAGCTGATTGTTCATCTAAACTAACAGTATTGCAACGTGATGAGTCGCAAATAATGGACTTTGACATGGATAAGGTGGTGTCCATATGTGAAGTGTCAGAGGGATGTATAACTGAATATCAGTTGAGAGTAGCAAGTGCTGATGATACAAAAATGCAATTAGTTTTGAAATACATTAATTCCGGTTGGCCAAGAAAGAACACTTTGGATGAAAATTTGGTACCATTTTGGCATGGTAATCCAGAATTACCTGAACACAATGGCATATTGTTACGCAGTGAGCAATTGGTTGCACCAAAGAATTTGAGACACAATATTTTGAAAATGGCCCTTAAAGGACACCCTGGAATGAGTAGCATGAAGAGGAGAGTTAGATGTGATTTTTGGTGGCCTGGTATGGATAGAGAAATTGAAGAGTTGGTGAAATCAGGTATAGAGTGTGTGACGAATGATACATCTAAAAAAGTAATCAAATATATCAAAGGACCAATTTCAAGATCCAACAGGTTGTGGGAAAGAATATCATTGGACATTACAGGACCCATGTGTTTAGCTAACAGTGAGGTGCTTTGCATTGTTTTAATTGACAAGTTGTCCCAGTGGCCTGAGTTGAAAGTAGTTTACCAAATAACATCCACAAGTGTAATTTTTTTTTAAAGGACGTATTTGAAAGAGAAGGATTTCCTAAATACATAGTAGTGGTTAATGGTGTACAACTAACATCTGAAGAAATCATTAGAGAGTTACTGTGGAGCTATTGCAATACACCTAGAGATGTAGGCAATAAATCTCCTTTTGAGAAGATGAGGGGAAGAGCGGCAGGTTGTAATATGAAATAAATATGGATGAAGGATGTGTTGGACAAGGTAGAAAACAACCTTAACAGTTCAAAGGTACTTATTGGCATAAAGAAGTCACAGTCAATTCAGAAAGACTAAAGTATGGTATTTAAGGAAGGGGATTGGGTTTGAGTAAAAAAAGGAAGACATGTAAGAGTTGGGGAATCCAAAATGTCTGATCCCATAAAAGTGATTAGGGTTGGAAATAGTGTGGGGGAGTTATCTGATGGAAATGCGTGGAGTATGAGTAAAGTATCTAAATTACAAAAGTGTTTGTGGCCAACAAGAAATGAGAAGAAAAATGAGGCAAACTTCAAGAAGAATGTGTGTAAGAGAAAAAACTAAAGAAAAGTCTGATTTGGATGCTTAGCAAGAAGATAAGAAGTTATCGTCACGATTAAGGTATATGCTGGTATGAAGTGAAGACTATGTGATGCATTGAATCGAACTGTTGGAACTAAAAATATGATATTGCATCGGGAATATATTTTGAATATAGAAAACATAGGTTTGCTTGACATGCTTATTACATTTTGTAGCTTATATGCATATCTACTAGATGGTTAATATTGTTCATTTTAAGGAAGGAAATGTGTAATATTCTCGTGGCAGCTGTGATACTCCTGGTGTGGCATTCCTGACTGGAATGGAATGAGAGGACGCCAAGATTCCTGCTGCAATATTTATCCCAGATTTCTCTTCTTTTAGCAATGAATTACCTTAGCAGAAATAAATATGGTATATTTCTGCATACTATGTCTGGATGAAAACTTCTTGGAATGGGAGATTTTGCACACAGCTTAGCATCCACTCGAGCAGCTTGTATCAATTCTAGTCCTGAAGACACTGAGCAAACAACTTTACTATTATTCTCCTCAACAATCTAACCTATAATACATGACATACAATTTGAGGTTAAGTAACACTCTGCTGCTATGTGTGCATTTGAATTCAAATGGTTTACCTGCAGCACATAATAGGAAATATTAGTCTAAAGTCTAACTCCCCTGTGTGTAATAATGTATACCATCAACAAAAACAGAGGGACTGGGTGTAATTGAGGTCCACCACATACACCCCCAACATATAATCACCAAAATAAAATGTGTTATTCCTTCAAACAGTTTAGGTTAACACCATAGGTATATCATATATGCTCCCAACATATAGGGGGTCATTCTGACCTCGGCGGTAAAAGCCGCTTACCGCCGGTCAGAAGGCCGCCACAATACCGCCGCGGCCGCGGTCAGCCGCCACGGACATTCTGACCCACAACTGCAAAACCTCCAAAAATCCGCCCTCCACTGCAGTCCGCCACATCAGCGGCCAGCGGTAAACTGGAGAAGACCAAACCTCCACCGCCACGCCAACAGAAATACGCCCATCCCATTATGACCCGCAAATCCACGCGGCGGTTATTCAACCGCGGTATTCCATTGGCGGTACACACTGCCGCGGTCAAAATACACACACCTTTACAAACCCCTACCACATTGGACAATTTGAAAGGCACACACCTGAAACACATACACACACCACTCCCACACATCCAATACCATATAAAACACACACCCACATCACCCACAAACCCCTACCAACAAAAACCAGAGACGAAGGAGAGAGAGACACATCAGAGAATAGATAGCCAGACACACAGAGGCACACCACAACATCACACACACCACATAGAAGCACAAAGCACCACACACCAACACACACATCATCACATACACCACCCCACACCTCATACACACCACCCCATGGCACCACAAAGGCACCCACGCTTTTCGGACCAAGAACTCCGGGTCATGGTGGAGGAGATCATAAGAGTGGAACCCCAGCTCTTCGGCTCACAGGTTCAGCACACCACCATAGCAAGGAAGGCGGAGCTCTGGCAGCAGATCGTGGACAGGGTCAACGCGGTGGGACAGCATCCCAGAAATCGAGAGGACATCCGCAAACGATGGAACGACCTACAGGGGAAGGTGCGCTCGATGGTCTCGCGACACAACATCGCAGTGCAGAAGACTGGCGGGGGACCCCCACCCACTCCACCCGAATTCACAACATGGGAGCAAGAGGTACTAAACATCCTGCATCCTGATGGCCTCGCTGGAGTACACGGAGGAATGGACTCTGGTAAGTACAAGGCCAACCACTTCACCTCCCCCCAGCATGCTAACCCCCATCCTCACCCCCAACCCCCCAGCACACATCCTCCCTGAGAATGTCTCTCCAGCACAACCCACCCAACACCAACCCCTGCATGCCATCCCCAAACTATGGACACCCATCACCTAAGCATGACCACTGCACATACCCATCCCCCCCCCAAAAAACACCCTCACAACACCTCTCCCAAGGGAATGCCAGCACTGGGGGACAAGGGCACCCATAAAACGCAAGCTAATGCACACACAGAAACAATAACCATACCCTCTTACCCCATGCAGGACCCGAACGACAACACACCGGTCAGGAGGGACCAGAAATATCCATCTCACCCCCGGAACAGGCCCCTAGTGATGACAGCAGCTCTGTCGACCTGGAACCTGACGACCAGCCCGGACCATCGGGGACCTCTGGGCAGTCGGTTCCCCTCACCCAGACACAGGCCACTGCAGACCCAACCCCCTCTGGGAACAACAGCACAGCTCCCACCCAGCGGGCCCATGCCTCTGTCTCTAGGACAGGTCAAGCAGCGGTGGGTCTACCACTACAGGGCCCCCAGGGTAACCCACCAACCCAACAACAACAGGGACCTGGGGGCAGTGGGAGTGGGCACACCGTCCAGGGGACAGAGGCCCAGGGAAACAGGGCAACTCAGAGGGCTGCTGTGCGACGGGGGGAGGAGAGGCCCAGGGAACCCACTCTCCAAGAGGCCCTCACCACCATCATGGCAGCCTACCACCACTCACAAGAGACGATGTCGACGGTACTGGCCAGGTTCCAGGAGATCCAGGCACAGCAGGAGCAACGCTACATGGGGTTCAGCGACCAACTCACCAACATCTCAACCGCTATGGGGAGCATAGTCCAGGCCCTGAACCGTATAGAGGACACGTTTCGGGACCATGTGGCATCACACAGGGCCCCTGTCACTAGCCAGGAACAGGAACAGCCTACCACCTCCGCCGGCGCTAGTGGACAGGAGGCCCCACCACAACGACAGCCCACCAGAACCCCACCTCCTGCTGAACAACAACCGCCCCGCAAAAGGAGCCTGAGATAAAAAAAAACGACAGAGTAGGATGTCAAGACCCCCGCCAGCATCACATACCCCCTGAAGTCCTCCCACTGTTCCACATTGCCACCCTGTCAAACCTTGAACTGCCCCTGCTCCATCCTGCCACAGGCATATGGACAATGCACCTGTGAGACTGAGAACTGGACTACGCCATGGACATTACTCCACCCCCACCCATCACTGTTTCACTATCATGTACCAATATCTATGCACTAATAATAAATCACACATTGCTCTGAAATCAATCAGGACTCAGCCTGTCTTATTTACAAATGTATGACACATTACATATCAATTACGTATTATTAACATTGTGAATTACACATACCGAGGTAACTTAGCATTAGTCCATGGGCCAACCAAGCCGAGGTCACGCAGTGGCTCATACAGCACAGAAAAGGAAAGGGAAAATCAAACATCATGTTTATAGTTCTGGGGGGAAATCGACAAAGTTGAGATGCAGGAGGCTTTCAGGAAATGAAAAATGGCATGGGTGATTATTACCTGTGTGCTACTGGAAATACTGTTCTATTACTCTGCCCCTGTTGTCTGTGTCGTCCTCTGAGTCTTCCTCCTCTTCACTCTCCGCAGGCTCCACAGCTGCTTCAACACCACCATCTGCACCATCCTCCTGCAGGAAAGGAACCTGACGTCGCAATGCCAGATTGTGAAGCATACAGCAGGCCACGATGATGTGGCACACCTTCTTTGGTGAGTACATCAGGGATCCCCCTGTCATATGCAGGCACCTAAACCTGGCCTTCAGGAGGCCAAAGGTCCTTTTGATGATCCTCCTAGTTCGCCCATGGGCCTCATTGTACCGTTCCTCTGCCCTGGTCCGGGGATTCCTCACTGGGGTCAGTAGCCAAGGCAGGTTGGGGTAACCAGAGTCACCTATTAGCCACACACGTTGTCTCTGTAGCTGCTCCATCACATAGGGGATGCTGCTATTTTGCATCACATACGCGTCATGCACTGACCCTGGGAACTTGGCATTTACATGGGAGATGTACTGGTCAGCCAAACAGACCACCTGGACATTCATCGAATGATAACTTTTTCTGTTTCTGTACACCTGCTCATCGTCTTTTGGGGGTACCAAAGCCACATGGGTCCCATCAATGGCACCAATGATGTTGGGGATATGTCCAAGGGCATAGAAATCACCCTTCACTGTAGGCAAGTCACCCTCCTCTGGGAAAATGATGTAGCTCCGCATGAGTTTCATCAGGGCAGACAACACTCTGCTCAAAATCTTTGAAAACATAGGCTGAGACATTCCAGATGACATGGCCACTGTTGTCTGGAATGACCCAGTTGCCAAAAAATGGAGGACTGACAAAACCTGCACCAGAGGGGGAATCCCTGTGGGTTGGCGGATGGGGGACATCAGGGCCGGCTCCTGCTGGGCACACAGTTCATGGATAGTGGCACGGTCAAGTCTGTATCGAAGTATTATATGGCGTTCTTCCATTGTCGACAGGTCCACCAGCGGTCGGTACACGCGAGGATTCGTCCTTCTCCTCGCAAGTCCCAGCGGACGGTGCCTAGGAAGGACAACATGGAGCACAGAGTCAGGCAAACCACAGGTGCGTACAGACAGCTTGCACAGTTAAAGAATGGCAATGGGTTGAAAGGCGTGTATGTGTGGCAATGCAAGGCCTAGGCCTGTGTGTCGCAGTCAAAATTAAGCCATGTAGGCCCTTGAAATGGCGGCTGCCTGACCTGTGAAGTGGGACAATGGGATGTGAGGTCAATGCGCTGGCGGGGCACACCGTGGCGGTAGGCGGTCGAAGACCGCGGCGCAAAGCCGCATTGGTTAACATTGAACCCTATGGGTTTCAGGAGCCAATGACGATGTGCGCCGGCGGTCGCGGTACGCACCGCCGCGGTACGCACCGCCGCGGTACGCACCGCCGCGGTACGCACCGCCGCGGGCGTGACCGCCATTTCCTAGCTGATTGATCACTCGAGACCTGATCATCCACAGGAGAGGACCTATACTGCAAGTGCTGCTGTGACCTCGGTCTGGAAGTGACAATGGCTGCTGCGACTGGGGAAAGGGCCCCTGCCTTCACGTCTGAAGAGTTGGAGAAGCTCGTGGATGGGGTCCTCCCCCAGTATGCGCTACTCTACGGTCCTCCAGACCAACAAGTGAGTACACCGGGTGCACATGGAATGGGCTATGCCTGTGTGGATTGGGATGGATGTAAGTTGGAGGGGTGGGGGGCGAATGAGGAGTGCAACGCACAACAGATGAGAGCATGTGCCATATGGCAAAGTTGGTGGGGGGGGGCCAATCACATCTAACATGCAGGTCATTGATGATTTCCTCCTTTCCACCCTGTACATGTCAAATAGGTCAGCGCCCATCAGAAGATCGAGATTTGGCGTGCCATCGCCAAGGAAGTCCGGAACTTGGGGGTCCACAACAGACGGGGCACCCACTGCCGCAAGACGTGGGAGGACATCCGCCGCGGAACAAGGAAGACCGCAGAAACACTGCTGGGGATGGCCTCCCAACCTAGGAGGGGTGCCAGTCGCACCATGACCCCCCTGATGTCCCGGATCCTGGCGGTGGCCTACCCTGAATTGGATGGGCGCTTTAAGACATCACAGCAGACACAAGGGGGTGAGTATCAGCACATTCTCCTATCTTTCTGCGCAGTGGAGGCGTCTGGGTGGGGGAGGAGGGCTGTGGGTGACAATTGGCCAGGGCGCTTTCTGTAGTGTAGTCCTCTCCCTTAGGCATGGCACTTGCCCCCGGCCCCCACCTCTGTAGGGTGACAAGTACAGCCATTGAAGGTCCAGCATCACCCATGTGCGCGTTTGACGTCTCTTGGCCTGTTGTCCTAGTCAGTAGTACTGAGTAGTGTACCCCGAATGCGCGGCTTAGTGCATGAGGCTCCTGTGTCTGTCCTCTCCGCCAACGGTGTTGACATTGCATGCACTCAACCTGGTCTTCTTTTTTCTCCACCCACCCTTTCTCTTCATCTTCTTGTGCATGTGTGCATTAGCATCATCAGGCGGAGGAGATTTGGCATCGGAGCACAAGGGAGCTGCAGGACACAAGGCCCCGGTGGGCCCAGGAACAGACACCGAGGGCACCAGTGATCCGGAGGGCGAGGGGAGCACCACGACGGGGACCGCTGGTGAGAGCAGCGACAGCGACACGTCTTCGGATGGGAGCTCCCTAGCGGTGGCGGCAACATCCGGGCCCCCCGCCTCTACAGGTACAGCCGCCACCCAGCGCACCAGCACCGCCCTCCCAGCAGCCCCTCAGCCTACGCTCCGTGCCCGCTCGCCCAGGAAGGCGCGCGTCTCCTTCGCCCCAGGCACCTCAGCCCCTGCCCCTGTTGCCCCTGCTGCCCTCAGTGCGGAGCTCATTGACCTGGTGAGGACGCTCATTGTTGGGCAGACGACCCTTTTGAATGCCATCCAGGGTGTGCAAAGGGAGGTGCAACAGAGCAATGCGTACCTGGAGGGCATTCATTCGGGTCAGGCTGCCCATCAACAAGCGTTCACTGCTCTGGCCTCAGCACTGACGGCAGCCATTGTCCCTGTTTCCAGCCTCCCTCTTCTTACTGCCTCCAGCCTGTCTCTGTCTCCTGTTCCTCAGCCTATCCCATCCACACCATCAGACTAGCCTGCACACACCTCAACACCCAAGAGCAGCTCATCCAGACACAAGCACCACAGATCCCACAAACACTCACCCAAGCAACACCCAGATGCAGACATTCCAACAGTCACAACCACCTCTGTGTCCCTCTCCTCCTCGTCTCCCTCCTCCCTCCCTGTGACGTCTACACTCACACCTGCATGCACCCCAACATCAGCCAGTGCTTCCATCACCACCTCACCCTCCAGTACAGTCCACACTCGTGCAGTCACCACCCCCACTGCCATGTACACGTCCCCTGTGTCCTCTCCCACTGTGTCTGTCACCCCCTCTTCCAAGACACACAAACGCAGGCAGCCACCCACCCAACAGACATCCACCTCACGACAGCCTACAGCACCAGCACCTTCACCCAATGACAGCACACCTGACTCTCCTACAACCACATCCTCTTCCTCCACTCCCATCACCACTTCTCCTACCCTTTACCTTGGACCTAAAAAGCTTTTCATGGCTAATCTTGACCTCTTTCCCTCTGATGAGCTCCCCCCTCCATCTGCAAAGAGTCCCAAGAGCACCGCAGCCACCACCAGCCCAGCTTCGAGTGTCGATGTTGTGCATGGGATCTGGAGTCCACCCTTTGCCAGCAGTGACGCATCGATCAGCAGCAAGGACACGTCCAGCCCCCCACCCGGCAAGAGGACCCGCAAAAACAAGGGCCGCCGTGCGAGGACTGACAGGGCTGCCCCCAAGGAGCAATGTGCGGCCACTTCACCAGCCACACCATCTAGGGGAGGCAAGGGCCCGAGAGCCCCATCAAAGGAGCGGAAGGGCAGCAGGAGCGCGGAGAAGGTGGACCCCACATGTCACATCCCAGCTGGGAAGGAGGACACTAAGGAGGCCAGGAGTCCGTCCCCAAAGGGTCCAGAAACGTCACGGTCCGAGGGCGACTGAGCAGGGAGTCCAGGCCAGGTCTGGCTCCCTTGACCTGCTGGATGAGCACCGCTGAACAGGGCCCGCGGTGCAGAAGAGCACCGCTGAACAGGGCCCGCGGTGCAGAAGAGCACCGCTGAACAGGGCCCGCCGTGGAGAAGAGCACCGCTGAACAGGGCCCGCCGTGGAGAAGAGCACCGCTGAACAGGGCCCGCCGTGGAGAAGAGCACCGCTGAACAGGGCCCGCCGTGGAGAAGAGCACCGCTGAACAGGGTCCGCCGTGGAGAAGAGCACCGCTGAACAGGGCCCGCCGTGGAGAAGAGCACCGCTGAACAGGGCCCGCCGTGGAGAAGAGCACCGCTGAACAGGGCCCGCCGTGGAGAAGAGCACCGCTGAACAGGGCCCGCCGTGGAGAAGAGCACCGCTGAACAGGGCCCGCGGTGCAGAAGAGCACCGCTGAAGAGGGCCCCGCCGTGCAGAAGAGCACCGCTGAACAGGGCCCGCCGTGCAGAAGAGCACCGCTGAACAGGGCCCGTGGTGCAGAAAAGCACCGCTGAACAGGGCCCCGCCGTGAAGATAGGCACCGCTGAAGAGGGCCCCGCCGTGCAGAAGAGCACCGCTGAACAGGGCCTGCGGTGCAGAAGAGCACCGCTGAACAGGGCCCCGCCGTGAAGATAGGCACCGCTGAAGAGTGCCCCGCCGTGCAGAAGAGCACCGCTGAACAGGGCCCGCCGTGCAGAAGAGCACCGCTGAACAGGGCCCGCGGTGCAGAAGAGCACCGCTGAACAGGGCCCCGCCGTGAAGATAGGCACCGCTGAAGAGGGCCCGCCGTGAAGATAGGCACCGCTGAAGAGGGCCCCGCCGTGAAGATAGGCACCGCTGAAGAGGGCCCCGCCATCTCAAGCACCGCTCCGCTGGGCCCTTCATCTCAAGCACCGCTCCGCTGGGCCCTTCTTCTCAAGCACCGCTCCGCTGGGCCCTGCCGTCTCAAGCACCGCTCCGCTGGGCCCTGCCGTCTCAAGCACCGCTCCGCTGGGCCCTGCCGTCTCAAGCACCGCTCCGCTGGGCCCTTCATCTCAAGCACCGCTCCGCTGGGCCCTTCATCTCAAGCACCGCTCCGCTGGGCCCCGCCGTCTCAAGCACCGCTCCGCTGGGCCCTTCATCTCAAGCACCGCTCCGCTGGGCCCTTCATCTCAAGCACCGCTCCGCTGGGCCCTTCATCTCAAGCACCGCTCCGCTGGGCCCCGCCGTCTCAAGCACCGCTCCGCTGGGCCCTTCATCTCAAGCACCGCTCCGCTGGGCCCGCCGTCTCAAGCACCGCTCCGCAGGGCCCCGCCGTCTCAAGCACCGCTCCGCAGGGCCCCGCCGTCTCAAGCACCGCTCCGCTGGGCCCTTCATCTCAAGCACCGCTCCGCTGGGCCCTTCATCTCAAGCACCGCTCCGCTGGGCCCTTCTTCTCAAGCACCGCTCCGCTGGGCCCTTCTTCTCAAGCACCGCTCCGCTGGCCCCTTCATCTCAAGCACCGCTCCGCTGGGCCCTTCATCTCAAGCACTGCTCCGCTGGGCCCTGCCGTCTCAAGCACCGCTCCGCTGGGCCCTTCATCTCAAGCACCGCTCCGCTGGGCCCCGCCGTCTCAAGCACCGCTCCGCTGGGCCCCGCCGTCTCAAGCACCGCTCCGCTGGGCCCTTCATCTCAAGCACCGCTGCGCTGGGCCCTTCATCTCAAGCACCGCTGCGCTGGGCCCTTCATCTCAAGCACCGCTCCGCTGGGCCCTTCTTCTGAAGCACCGCTCCGCTGGGCACCGCCGTCTCAAGCACTGTTTATGGTTCACTGTGCCCACCATGCCTCCTCCTTGACCAGTGGAGACTGTCATCCACCTGATGGACTGTGGCTTTGCACTCCCCAGGATGGTACAGTGGGCAGCCCACCCACTGTAGAGACATTGAGAGACTGTGGCTTTGCACTCCCCAGGATGGTACAGTAGGCAGCCCACCCACTGTAGAGACATTGAGAGACTGTGGCTTTGCACTCCCCAGGATGGTACAGTGGGCAGCCCACCCACTGTAGAGACATTGAGAGACTGTGGCTTTGCACTCCCCAGGATGGTACAGTGGGCAGCCCACCCACTGTAGAGACATTGAGAGACTGTGGCTTTGCACTCCCCAGGATGGTACAGTGGGCATGGTGGCTCCTCGTGGATCTGGCGTCGTGGACTCATGTGGCTGTGGTGCCCCCCCTTCCCTTCCCCCTGAGGTGCCTGTAGTTTTTACATCTGATGCCCCTGCAGTGCTCTCTCCAAAGGACTCAGGTCTCCTGTGTGGGCTTTGCCCTTGTTTCTCAAAACTTTGCCCCACGGACATGATGAATTCGTAGGATGTGCAGGACTTGTTACTTCAGTTATACACTGATGTGTATATCATTTGTTTTCTTGTAAATATCTTTCATGGTTTTACGATAATTTTCAGGAGCTTTTTGGTACATAAATATTTATTCCAAATTTGATTATGTCATAGCATTTTTCAGGGGTGTTTGGGTGGTGTCACTGTGACTTGTTGCTCTGCATTGGTGTGTACATAGTTGGGGGGGGTCGCATATGTGTGTGCCCGTAACCTTTCGTCCTCCCCCCTCCCGTGTGTCGTAGGTGCAGTACTCACCGTTGTCGTCTGCGCCGGGCTTCGTACTCGTGGTAGATGAGAGCAGGTAGGATGTTTAATTCGGGTTCCATGCTGTCCTCCTTCCTCCTGGAGTGCGTAGTGGTGTGCGTTTTCCCGTTCGTAGTCTGTTTCCGCCATGTTTTTATCGGCGGTGCTCCCGCCCCGGAAAAGGTGGCGGATTGGTGAGTTGTGATAGTGTGGGCGGTACATTGTCTGCCGCCTGGCTGTTGGCGGTGACCGCCGCGCTGTTTGTTTGTACCGCCGTGGCGGTCGGAGTGTTAAAGTGGCTGTCTGTGTTGGCGGTTCCCGCCAGGGTCAGAATTCCATTGTTTTGACCGCCAGCCTGTTGGCGGGTTGGCCGCTGCTTTAACACCGACCGCCAGGGTTAGAATCACCCCCATAATCACCAAAGAAAAATGTGCTGTTCCTTCAAACAGTTTAGGTTAACACCATTGGTATAACCTAATAGTTGTCAAGTTAAACGAGATAATGAAATTATCGAAATAAGGGCCCTCACCCACTCCAAGAGATGGAATGCTTCATCACTGGGCTTGCTCCTCATTTGGCAGGCGCTGCAATGCCACAGGGGCCTGTATAGGGGCTCTATGGTGGAGATCTTTTCTCACTGTGTAACATCTAAGTAATCCCTTAAAAGTCCAATGATGATTGAATTTGTAGATTGGTAAACCAGAAATTAAAATTAACTAGGTTATCCCTCTGAAACTACTTTATTGCAAAGGTCGCTGTTAAAGATTAAAAGCAAAGCGGGAATATGATGGGAAATAATGTCCTCCTACATCCACCTAAAAGGTTGACATGGGATATTCAGCCACTCATAGCTATTTATCTACTGTTCTTGGGCATTGCCCATGACCTATCTCGTCTCCACGGTCCCTCTTGCTTTGATAATTTCTATATCCTGTTTAACCTGACAACCATTAAGGCACACAATTGATGTTAACCTAAATTGCTGAAAGGAACAGCACATTTTACTTTGGTGTCATAATATTTACAAAATAAAACAAAAAAATCCCAATCAACTGCATAGTGTAAAGTCTTTAAAGGAATGAGAGATTGTCACTCTAAGTCAAGAACCTAACTATTTCAATAAAGTCAATCTCAAACAATACCGCCTTTGTAGAAGATTTCATAAGTACATACAAAAGCTGACAAGAAAAGGATACCAAAGGTATGTTTCAGCACATTTCAGTCTTCAAACTCAATATGACTTGAGTAGACAACAATGGGGTGATTGGGAAGAAAACTATTACAGATAAGCATCTTGTAATACAAGAGTTCAAGGATGGCTGCCGAATTCTAGTTCATATTCATTGTCATTTGACATAAGACCATCATTATTCAAGTGCCATTTTGGTTTGGGAAACATATGTGAGACACTCACCATTTCAGCTTTCATCTTATAAGTATAGAATGTCACTAAAATCTGCATTCCAAATTAACTGTGTAAAATCAATATTTAAGATATAGGCGGTCATTACAACATTGGCGGTAAAAGCCGCTTACCACCGTGCAGAAGACCGCCAACACACTGCCGCGGCTGCGGAATTCCGCCACAGCTAGTATGACCCACATCTCGGGACCCACCAAAATTCAGACACCCACACAAGTCCGCCACACCAAAGGTCAGTGATAAACTGGCGAAAATAAAACCTCCACCGTCACGCCCACAGAAATACGCCCACACTATCACAACACATGAATCCACGCGGCGGTCTTTCAACCGCAGTATTCCATTGGCTGTACACACCGCAGCGCTCAAAATACACACACTCTTACAAAACACTGCCACATTGGACAATTTGAAATACACACACCTGATACACATACACACACCACTCACACAAACCCAATACAATATAAAACACACACCCACATCACCCACAAACCCCTATGACCACAATTACTGAGAGAAGGCCAGAGAGAGACACCACCATCAACAATACTAGGATCCACAGGCACACAACACCATCACCCACAGAACTTCCACGCACCTCACACAACACACCACTACATATCACCACACTTATCACCACACACACCACCCCACACATCACCCACACCACCCCATGGCACGGCAAAGACACCCCAGGTTCTCGGAGGAGGAGCTCAGGGTCATGGTGGAGCAAATCGTCCAGGTAGAGCCACGGCTATTTGGATCACAGGTTCAGCACACCTCAATTGCAAGGAAGATGGAGCTATGGCGAATAATAGTGGACAGGGTCAACGCAGTGGGACAACACCCAAGAAATTGGGAGGACATCAGGAAAAGGTTGAACGACCTACGGGGGAAGGTGCGTTCCGTGGTCTCAAGACACCACCTGGCGGTTAAGCGGACTGGCGGCGGACCCCCACCTCCTCCCCCACAACTAACAACATGGGAGGAGCAGGTCTTGGCAATTCTGCATCCTGAGGGCCTCGCAGGAGTTGGCGGAGGAATGGACTCTGGTAAGCCAAATCTTAACTATTACATCCCCCACCCTACCTGCATGCTATCACATACCCCCACCCTCGCCCTCACCCCTATCACTCCAACTCCTCACAAATGTACCAATATCACAAACCACCCATCCCAACACCAAGCCCTGCATGCAACAACAAAGCATGGACACCCATCACTAAAGCATGCCCACTGCACATACCCATACAACCCCTAAACCATCATCACACAAGCTCCCACACAGTTATGCTAGCACTGGGGTACACAGTCACCCACCCATTGCACACCATGCCACACACAGATGCAATAATCATGCCTTTCCACCCCTGCAGGACCACTACCCAACGTCACCAGACAGGAGGGTCCAGACATGTCCACTCCACCCACAGAAGAGGCCCACAGTGATGACAGCAGCTCTGTCCAACTGGATCTAGATGACCAGCCCGGACCATCAGGGATCTCTGAACAGTCGGTTCCCCTCACACAGGCACAGGCCACCACAGACCATCCCCCATCTGGAAACACCAGCACAGCACCCACCAAGCAGGCCCATACCTCAGTCCCCAGGACACGTCAATCAGCTGTGTGTCCACCACTACAGGGAACCCAGGATAACCCACCACCCCAACAACAACAGGGACCTGGGGGCAGTGGCAGTGGGCACGCAGTCCAGGGGACGGAGGCCCAGGAACACAGGGGAACCGTGCGACAGGGGGCAGACAGGCCAAGGGAACCCACTTTCCACGAGGCTCTCTCCTCCATCATGGGAGCATACCACCACTCCCAGGAGACAATGGCAACGGTACTGGCCAAGTTTTAGGAGACCCAGCGCATGCAGGAGGAACAGTATATGGGCTTCAGGGAGGAACTCAGAACCATCAGCACCGCCCTGGGCACCATCGTAGGGGTGCTGAAGGAACTACTTAACACCAGGAGGGACACTGTGGCACTCCAAGGGGCCCCTGACACTAGCATGGACAATAAACTGCCCACCACCTCAACCGGCGCTAGTGGACAGGAGGCACCGCCACAGGACCACCACACCAGCACCCCACCCCCTGCAGACGGAGAACCACCCTGCAAACAGTCCCTGAGATCCAGGAACAAGACAGAGCACGATGCCAAGACCCCCACCAAGAAATGAGACCACCCTGATTGTCATCCCACTGTCCCACTTTGTCACCCTGTCCATAATTGAAATGCCCCAGCTCCACTTCCTATGCCCATATGGGCAATGCACCTGTAAGACTAATAGACTGGACTCTGCCATGGACACTCCTCCACCATCACCCCTCACCATTTAACTCCCCCCTCCAATATTTTGCATTTAAATAAACACACCTAAAGCACAAAATGATCTGGAGTCTGTCTGTGATTTCGAAATAGTGTATTTACAATTACAGTGACAAAATGTTCTTGAAATAGTAATGTCAACATACGTATGTCACACAGCTCTAGTCCATGAGGAATCTAAGCAGATGACACACGTTGGGACCCACATCTGTGAAACCGTAAGGAAAAGTGACAACTCAGTCACCATACACTGGGTGAAAACGACAGACAGTAGAGAGGTAGAAGTTGAAAAGTACATGTAGTAGGCAGGAATGTATTCTCACCTGTGTTTCACTGGAAATATTGCTGGATCACTGAGTCCCTGTTCTGCATGTCTTCTTCCTCTGCTTCATCCTCATCACTGTCCACAGGCTCCACAGCTGCCACAACACCGCCATCTGGACCATCCTCCTTCAGAAAAGGCACCTGTCGTCGCAAAGCCAAGTTGTGAAGCATACAGCAGGCCACGATGATCTGGCACACCTTCTTTGGTGAGTAGAATAGGGATCCACCTGTCATATGCAGGCACCTGAACCTGGCCTTCAGGAGGCCGAACGTCCGCTCGATCACCCTCCTAGTTCGCCCATGGGCCTCATTGTAGCGTTCCTCTGCCCTGGTCCTGGGATTCCTCACTGGGGTCAGTAGCCATGACAGATTGGGGTAACCAGAGTCACCTGCAAATGGCGAGGGACAACTGTTAGACACACACTAACCTGGAGGGATAACCCCAGACACCCATTCCCACTGTCTTGCTTCCAGGGGCTCACCTAATAGCCACACACGGTGCCTCTGGAGTTGACCCATCTCATAAGGGATGCTGCTATTCCGCAAGATGTAGGCGTCATGCACTGAGCCAGGGAACATGGCATTCACATGGGAGATGTACTGGCCTGCCAAACATACCATCTGTACATTCATGGAATGATAACACTTCCGGTTTCTGTACACCTGTTCACTCCTGGGTGGGGGGACCAAAGCCACATGGGTCCCATCAATGGCACCTATGATGTTGGGAATATGTCCAAGGGCATAGAAGTCACCTTTCACTGTAGGCAAATCCTCCACCTGAGGGAAAACGATGTAGCTCCGCATGTGTTTCAACAGGGCAGACAACACTCTGGACAATACATTGGAAAACATAGGCTGGGACATCCCTGATGCCATGGCCACAGTTGTTTGAAAAGACCCACTTGCAAGGAAATGGAGCACTGATAGCACCTGCACTTGAGGGGAGATTCCTGTGGGATGGCGGATTGCTGACATCAGATCTGGCTCCAACTGGGTACACAGTTCCTGGATTGTGGCACGGTCAAACCTGTAGGTGATTAACAAATGTCTTTCCTCCATTGTCAACAGGTCCACCAGCGGTCGGTACACCGGACGATTCCGCCATCTCCTCACATGTCCCAGCGGACGGTGCCTATGAAGGACAACAGCGAGCACAGAGTCAACCAACTCAGAGGTACGTACCCACAGTTTACACAGAACACAAATCATAATACGAAAAGTGGCCTGTATGTGTGTTGAGGCTAGGCCTAGGTATGTGTGACGCAGTTAAAAATTAAGCCATGTGGGCCCCTGAAATGGCAGCTCCCTGACCTCTAAATGGGGCAATGGGATGTGAGGTAACTGCGCTGGTGTTGTGCACCGTCGCGGTAGGCGGTCGAATACCGTGGCGCAATGCTGCATTGGTTAACATTGGACCCTATGGGTCCCAGGAGCCGATGACGATGTACGCCGGCGGTGAAGGTACACACCGCTGTGGACGTGACCGCCATTTTCTATCTGTTCAATCACTCGATACCTGATCTTCGAGAGGAGAGGACCTACACTGCAAGTGCTGCTGTGACCTCGGTCTGGAAGAGACAATGGCTCGTGTGTCTGGGGAAAGGGCCCCTGCCTTCACATCGGAGGAGTTGGAGAAGCTCGTTGATGGGGTCCTCCCCCAGTACACGCTACTCTACGGTCCTCCAGACAAACAGGTAAGTACACAGGGAGCATGTCGTATGGGCTATGCCTGTGTGGAGAGGGCTGGATGTAAGAAGGAAGGGGGCAGAGTTCTGCGTGCATGAAAGACAGTGGGTGCTTGTGCCACATGGCAAGGGTATGGATGGGGGCCACTCCCTTTGACGATGCAGTTGGTAATGACTTCTCTTTTTCCCCTGTACATTTCATGTAGGTCAGCGCCCACCAAAAGAAAGATATTTGGCGTGCCATCGCCAAGGACGTCCGGACCCTGGGGGTCTACCACAGACGGAGCACCTACTGCCGGAAAAGATGGGAGGACATTCGCCGCTGGAGCAAGAAGACGGTGGAGGCTCAGCTGGTGATGGCCTCCCAACGTGGGAGGGGTGCCCGACGAACCATGACCCCCCTGATGTGCAGGATACTGGCGGTAGCCTACCCGGAGTTGGATGGGGGCTTGAGGGCATCACAACAGACACAAGGGAGTGAGTACACTCTCATTCAGCTGACTTTGCGTGCAGTGGAATTGTCTGGGTGGGGGAGGAGGGCTGTGGGTTTCCCTAGGCCAGGGCGAGTTCCGTAGGCTAGGCCCCTCCGTAAGGCAGGCCCTGTGGCCCCCCACCCCACCTCTGTAGAGTGCCAACTACAGCTATTCATGCCCCTGTGTCATCTATGTGTGCAGATGTCGTCCATAGCCTTGTAGGCCATTTCCCAGGAATTGCACTGTAGAGCCCAAGAGCGTGGCGTAGTGCAGGGGGCTTCTTTGTCTGTCTTGTCCACCAACGGTAGCGGTAATCCATGCACTCAACATGTCTTTATTCTGTTCCCCCCCTCTTTTTGTGGTTTCCCTGTTCTTGTGTGCATTAGCATCATCAGGCGGAGGAGCAGTGGCACCGGAGCACGAGGGAGCTGCATTCCACATGGCCCTGGAGGGCCCCACTACGAACTCTGAATACACCAGTGGGACTGAGGGCAAGGGGAGCTCCACGGCGGGGACAGGAGCTGAGAACAGCGACACAGACTCGTCCTCTGATGGGAGCTCCCTTGTGGTGGCGGCAACATCTGTGTCCCCCGCATCTACAGGTACAGCCGCCACCCCCCTACCAGCACCATCCTCCCAGCAGCCTCTCAGCCTTCGCCCCGTGCCCGCTCACCCAGGAGGGTGGGCATCACCTTCGCCCCAGGCACCTCAGGCCCTGCCCCAGTCACCCCTGCTGCCCTCAGTGAGGAGGCCATTGACCTCCTCAGGTCCCTCACTGTTGGGCAGTCTACCATTTTGAATGCTATCCAGGGTGTAGAAAAGCAGTTGCAACAAACTAATGCATTCCTGGAGGGCATTCATTCTGGTCAGGCGGCCCTTCACTGAGCCTTTCAAACTCTGGCCTCAGGACTGATGGCAGCCACTGTCCCTGTGTCTAGCCTCCCCCCTCCAACTTCCTCCACCCAGACCCAATCCCCCTGCCTACCCCAAGCACACCATCAGACCAGCCTGCACACACCTCACCACACAAGGGAAGCTCAGGCAAACATTAATACCACACATCCCACAGACACTCACGCAAGCATCAGATACATGCAGACACACCAACATCCACTGCTTCCACTGTGTCCCCCTCCTCGTCATCTCCCTCCTCCCTCCCAGTCACGTCTACACACACACCTGCATGCACTACCTCTACAGCCACTACGTCCCTCACCAGCACACCCACCAGCACACCCCGCTCACGTGCAGTCACTACCCCCACTACCATTCACACATCCCCTGTGTCCTCTCCCAGTGTGTCTGTGACGCCCCCTCCCAAGATACACAAACGCAGGCACACACCCACCCAACAGCCATGCACCTCACAACAGCCTCCAGCACATGCACCTGCACCTGCACCCAAACTCACCAAACATACACCTCCTACAACCACAACCTCTTCCTCCACTCCCAAACCCCCTCCAGCTACCCGTCCCAGTGTGTCCAAAAAACTTATCCTGTCCAGCCTTGACCTTTTTCCCACAGCTCCCTCACCCCGTGCATCTCATAGGTCCCGAAGTAGCACCTCAGCCACAACATCCCCGGGACCAGTGATGCCTGTTGTCACAGGTATGTGGAGTGCACCGGCCACCAGGACAGCCAGAGTGGCACGGAGCCACAGAACAGCCAGTCACCCCCCTTTGAAGCATCAGAAGTTGGCCAGTGCCCTGCGGGAAAGGGGGAAGACTCCAGCCACCCAAGCCGCTCCCAGGGGCCCCGGTGGGAGTGTGGACTCAGCTGTGACACCTCCCAAGGTGGGGAAGGGCCACAAGAAACCCGGCAAGTCTGGGAAGAGCAGCATGGTGGAGAAGACAGCTATCATCCCCGCTGCCCAGGAGGGCCCCGCCAGCCCTAGCCCAGCTGCCCAGGAGGGCCCCGCCAGCCCCAGCCCAGCTGGGCCATGAAGGACCGCCAGCCCCAGCCCAGCTGGGCCTTGAAGGACCGCCAGCACAAGACCCGCTGGGCCGTGAAGGACCGCCAGCACAAGCCCCGCTGGGCCATGAAGGACCCCCAGCCCAGCTGGGCCATGAAGGACCGCCAGCACAAGACCCTGGGCCATGAAGGACCACCAGCACAAGACCTGCTGGGCCATGAAGGACTGCCAGCACAAGACCCGCTGGGCCATGAAGGACCGCCAACTCAAGCACCGCTGAACAGGGCACCGCCAGCTCAGGCACCGCTGAACAGGGCACTGCCAACTCAAGCACCGCTGAACAGGGCACCGCCAACTCAAGCACCGCTGAACAGGGCACCGCCAAATCAAGCACCGCTGAACAGGGCACCGCCAAATCAAGCACCGCTAGCCCATGAGCGGCAGGGGCACTGATGCAACTGGACCGTCACGGGGTGAGTGATGCACTCTGGGCACCAGTCCCCCTCCAGAACCAGTGGAGACATGCATCCACTACCTCTGTCCTTCACAGGATGAAGCACTCTGGGCACCAGTCCCCCTCCAGAACCAGTGGAGACATGCATCCACTACCTCTGTCCTTCACAGGATGAAGCACTCTGGGCACCAGTCCCCCTCCAGAACCAGTGGAAACTGTTATCCACTTGAGAGACTGTGGCTTTGCACTCCCCAGGATTGAACAGTGGGCAAGCCACCCACTGTAGAGACTTGAGAGACTGTGGCTTTGCACTCCCCAGGATATGGCAGTGGGCAAGCCACCCACTGTAGAGACTTGAGAGACTGTGGCTTTGCACTCCCCAGGATATGGCAGTGGGCAAGCCACCCACTGTAGAGACTTGAGAGATTGTGGCTTTGCACTCCCCAGGATATGGCAGTGGGCAAGCCACCCACTGTAGAGACTTGTGAGACTGTGGCTTTGCACTCCCCAGGATGGTACAGTGGGCAAGCCACCCACTGTAGAGACTTGAGAGACTGTGGCTTTGCACTCCCCAGGATTGAACAGTGGGCATTGAGCCCCCTTGTGGATCTGGCATCGTGCACTCATCTGGCTGAGGTGCCCCCCTCTTCCCTTCCCCCTGAGGTGCCTGTTGTTTTTCTATCTGATGCCCCTGCAGTGTTCTCTCTGTTTTGATTTTGTATCCAGTGTGGGCCTCGCCCATGCAGTTTGGGCCCAGTGGTCCACGGACTATAAATGGTGCAATACCTGGTCTACTATTCTTGGTGTATATTTTGTTAATAGTGTAAATATGTATATTTTTGTGTGCTGGATTTTAATAGATTACAATGGTTACACACATTTCCTTTTGTCTTTGCATTCTTCCGGTGGGGTTGTGGGGTGTAACTATAATGTGTAGATATGTATTAGTGTGTGTGTTGTAGTGGGTGAGGGTGCGGGTGGGGGTGTTGCGTGTAGCGTGTCCCTGTTTTCTGCCTCCCCCCTCCCCTGTGTCGTAGGTGCAGTACTCACCGTGCTCTTCGCCGCTGGCATTCGTGCTCCTGGTACAGGAGCAGGAAGACTATCGCAGGTAGGATTTGGAGTTCCGGGTCCATGGTGTCCTCGTTCCTCGTGGAGTGTGATGAGGTGAGCGTTTTCCCTTCGAAATACCTGTTTCTGCCGTGTTTTTATCCGCAGTGAATCCGCCCCGGAAAAGGCGGCGGATTGGCCTGTCATAATAGTGTGGGCGGTACATTGTCTCCCACCTGTCTGTTGGCGGTGACCGCCGCTGTGTTTGTTTGTACCGCCGTGGCGGTCAGAGTGTTAAAGTGGCTGTCTTTGTTGGCGGTTTCCGCCGTGGTCGTAATTGCTAATTTTTTCCGGCGGCCTGTTGGCGGTCTTACCGCCGCTTTAGCACCGTCCGCCAGGGTTGTAATGACCACCATAATGTTCTGAAGAACTAAAATTGAAAAAACATAAGTGTACCTAGTGTCTTTGTCCATCGACCATGATTGTATGCTGACTTATGAGTTGCATCCAGATGTTTCCTCTTTTTATAACATTTACCTTGTGTCCCCTTAGGCAACCTGCTTTCATCCTCTGACATATTCACCAACATCCATCATTGTCCTTCGAAACCGCCTTCTTTTTACTTGCCAATAATGCTTCAACTGAATTCTGCACTGATTCCTCTATATCTTTCAAAACAATTCTTCTAGTAATGTCATTTTGGACATTTGCAGCTGCCATGTTACAATTTTTTCAAGCATTCTTGAAAACAAATACATTTTAACCTGTAATTTTAGCAATATAATAACTCTGGGCCTGATTTAGATATTAGCGGATGGGCTACTTTATCACAACAGTAGCAGAAATCTGCCGAAATCTAAATCCCATAGGAAATAATGGGATTTAGATTTTTGGGGATGGGATATCCATCACCGTTCTGATGGAGTAACCCATCTGCCAATATCTAAATAAGGCCCTCTGTCTTAAATCTCGAAGTCAGTCCTGAGGGATGACCCCAACTGTCAAACGCATCTCAGAGTAACAATAAAAATGTAACAATTCCCCTACCATGCATATTTTGATATAAATCACCTTTCAACATTGTATTTTCTTTAAAAATCTCTCAAAACTCAATATAGGCTCTTTTGACCAAATGCGCAGCTCCTCGACCACTAAGGGGCAAATAAAACCCCTCACAAAGCTGTCAACCAACAGAAAAGCCAAGCACAAGCAGCAGTGCATGCCCAGCCCTTCAAAAAAAACGCCAAGTTTGCTGCAATGTGTGACATTGTACCTGTAAGTAAGATCACAAACCAGGCTCTAATGAATGAATCCTAAAGATTGCTTGAATGTGCAGCTGCCTGCGGCTAAAGCACGCATTACAAATCGAGGCTGAGGTGTCTTTCGGAACCAAACAGCTGCTAAAACAACTGCTGCCATTTATATTTGAGCACTTATACTCCTAAGTAAATCTCACAAACACACATCATCAAAGTTTGAACTATTTAAAATAAAGAAAAACATTCAACATGAAGGAGTGTTTTGAGTTTACATACTTTTCCACCTTTGTTCTGTGCTTAGTGAACACAGATCACTTTAATTTGCATTAAAGGTCAGCAGAGTAATTTAAATATCGATGGCGTGATAGAGCTTACATAGTTAAAAAGTAATGACTTTATCAGGTTCTTGAATAGGCTAGTTGACATATTTTCACAGAATGCAGGCATATAGGTCCTCATTACAACATTGGCGGTAAAAGCCGCTTACCGCTGTGCAGGAGACCGCCAACACACCGCCGCGGCCGCGGAATTCCGCCACAGCTATTATGACCCACAGCACGGAATCCGCCAAAATTCAGACACCCACACAAGTCCGCCACACCAAAGGTCAGTGATAAACTGGCAAAAACAAATCCTCCACCGTCACGCCAACAGAAATACGCCCACACTATCACAACACACAAATCCACGCGGCGGTCTTTCAACCACAGTATTCCATTGGCGGTACACACCCGCCGTGCTCAAAATACACACACATTTACAAAACTGCCACATTGGACAATTCGAAACACACACACCTGATACACATAAACACACCATTACCAAACACACAGTACAATATAAAACACACACCCACATCACCCACAAACCCCTATGACCACAATTACTGAGAGAAGGCCAGAGAGAGACACCACAAACAACTACCAAGCATCCACAGGCACAAAATACCATCACCCACATAACTTCCACGCACCTCACACAACACATCACTAAATATCATCCCACTTATCACTACACACACCACCCCACACATCACCCACACCACCCCACGGCACGGCAAAGACACCCCAGGTTCTCGGAGGAGGAGCTCAGGGTCATGGTGGAGGAAATCGTCCGGGTAGAGCCACAGCTATTCGGATCACAGGTGCAGCACACCTCCATAGCTAGGAAGATGGAGCTATGGCGAAGAATAGTGGGCAGGGTTAACGCAGTGGGACAGCACCCAAGAAATCGGGATGACATCAGGAAGAGGTGGAACGACCTACGGGGGAAGGTGCGTTCCGTGGTCTCAAGACACCACCTTGTGGTTCAGTGGACCGGCGGCGGACCCCCACCTCCTCCCCCACAACCAACAACATGGGAGGAGCAGGTCTTGGCGATTCTGCATCCTGAGGGCCTCGCAGAAGTAGATGGAGGAATGGACTCTGGTAAGGCAAATCTTTACTATTACATCCCCCACCCTACCTGCATGCCATCACATACCTCCACCCTCACCCCCATCACTCCAACTCCTCACAAATGTCCCACTATCACAACCCACATATCCTATCACCAAGCCCTGCATGCAACAACAAAGCATGGACACCCATCACCAAAGCATGGCCACTAAACATACCCATACACACCCATAAACCACCATCACACAAGGTACCACACAGGAATGTAAGCACTGGGGTACACGGTCACCCACCTATTGCACACCATGGCACACACAGATGTAATAAACATCCTTTTATACCCCTGCAGGACCCCTACCCAACGTCACCGGAGAGAAGGGTCCACACATGTCCACACCACCAACAGAAGAGGCCCACAGTGATGACAGCAGCTCTGTCCAACTGGATCTAGATGACCAGCCAGGCCCATCGGGGACCTCGGGACAGTCGGTTTCCCTCACACAGTCACAGGCCACTACAGACCTTCCCCCCTCTGGAAACACCAGAGAAGCACCCACCCAGCGGGCCCATACCTCTGTCCCCAGGACATGTCAAGCAGCAGTGTGTCCACCACTACAGGGAACCCAGGCTAACCCACCACCCAAACAACAACAGGGACCTGGGGCAGTGGTAGCTGGAACACGGTCCAGTTGACGGAGGCCCAGGAACACAGGGGAACTGGGAGGGCTGCTGTGAAACAGGGGGAGGACAGGCCAAGGGAACCCACTCTCCACGAGGCCCTCTCCTCCATCATGGGAGCCTACCACCACTTCCAGGAGACTATGGCAACGGTACTGGCCAAGTTTCAGGAGACCCAGCGCCTGCAGGAGGAACAGTATTTGGGCTTCAGGGAGGAACTCAGAACCATCAATTCCACCCTGGGCACCATCGTAGGGGTGCTGAAGGAAGTACTCAACACCAGGAGGGACACTGTGGCACAACAAGGGGCCCCTGACACTAACATGGATGATGAACTGCCCACCACCTCCGCTGGCGCTAGTGGACAGGACACCCCGCCACAGGACTACCAAACCAGCACCCTACCCCCTGCAGAGGAAGAACCAGCCTGCAAACGGTCTCTGAGATCCAGGACTAAGACAGAAAATGATGCCAAGACCCCCGCCAAGAAATGAGACCCCCCTGAATGTCATCCTTCTGTCCCACTTTGTCACCCTGTCCATCCTCAAACTGCCCCAGCTCCACTTCCTATGCTCATTTGGGCAATGCACCTGTGATACTAATAAACTGTACTCTGCCATGGACATTTCTCCACCATCACCCCTCACTATTTTACAATCCCCTCCAATATTGAGCACTTAAATAAACACCCTTGAAGCACAAAACAATCTGGAGTCAGTCTGTGATTTCGACATAGTGTATTAGCAATTACAGTGACAAAATTCTCTTACAATTGTAATGTCAACAAAGCTCTAGTCCATGAGGAAACACAGCAGATGTCACACTGTGGGACACACATCTGTGAAATCATAAGGGAAAGTGACAACTCAGTGACCATACACTGGGTGAAAACGACAGATAGTAGAGAGGTAGTAGTGTTAAAGTACATGTAGTAGGCAGGTCTGTATTCTTACTTGTGTCTCACTGGAAATATTGCAGGATCACCGAGTTCCTGTTTTCCATGTCCTCTTCTTCTGCTTCCTCGTCTTCACTTTACACAGGCTCCACAGCTGCAACAACACCACCATCTGGACCATCCTCCTGCAGAAAAGGCACCTGTCGTCGCAAAGCTAAGTTGTGAAGCATACAGCAGGCCACAATGATCTGGCACACCTTCTTTGGTGAGTAGAATAGGGATCCACCTGTCATATGGAGGCACCTGAACCTGGCCTTCAGGAGGTCGAAGGTCCGCTCAATTATTCGGCGAGTTCGCCCATGGGCCTCAGTGTAGCGTTCCTCTGCCCTTGTCCTGGGATTCCTCACTGGGGTCAGTAGCCGTTACAGGTTGGGGTAACCAGATTCACCTGAAAAGGCGAGGGACAACTGTTAGACACACACTAACCTGTAGGGATATCCCCAGACAACCAGACAACCATTCCCACTGACTTGCTTCCAGGTGCTCACCTAATAGCTACACACTGTGCCTCTGGAGTTGACCCATCAGATAAGGGATGCTGCTATTCTGCAGGATGTAGGCATCATGTACTGAGCCAGGGAACTTGGCATTCACATGGGAGATGTACTGGTCTGCCAAACACACCATTGGCACATTCATGGATTGATAACTCTTCCGGTTTCTGTACACCTGTTCACTCCTGCGGGAGGGGTACCAAAGCCACATGGGTCCCATCAATGGCACCTATGATGTTGGGGATATGTCCCAGGGCATAGAAATCACCTTTCACTGTAGGACAATCCTCCACCTGAGGGAAAACGATGTATCTCCGCATGTGTTTCAGCAGGGCATACAACACTCTGGACAACATGTTGGAAAACATAGGCTGGAACATCCCTGATGCTATAGCCACTGTTGTTTGAAATGACCCACTTGCAAGGAAATGGAGTACTGACAGCACCTGCACTTGAGGGGGGATTCCTGTGGGATGGCGGATAGCGGACATCAGGTCTGGCTCCAGCTGGCCACACAGTTCCTGGATTGTGGCACGGTCAAGCCTGTAGGTCATGTCTTTCCTCCGTTGTGGACAGGTCCACCAGCGGTCTGTACACCGGAGGATGCCGCCATTTCCTCACATGTCCCAGCAGACAGTGGCTATGAAGGACAACAGCGAGCACAGAGTCAACCAACTCAGAGGTACGTACCCACAGTTTACACAGAACACGAATCATAATACGAAAAGTGGCCTGTATGTTTGTTGAGGATAGGCCTAGGTATGTGTGACGCAGTTAGAAATTAAGCCATGTGGGCCCCTGAAATGGCAGCTCCCTGACCTGTAAAGTGGGACAATGGGATGTGAGGTAACTGCGCTGGCGTTTTACACCGTTGCGGTAGGTGGTCGAAGACCGCGGCGCAATGCTGTATTGATTAACATTGGACCCTATGGGTCCCAGGAGCCAATGACGATGTACGCCAGCGGTGACGGTACACACCGCCGTGGACGTGACCGCCATTTTCTATCTGTCCACTCACTTGATACCTGATCTTCGACAGTAGAGGACATACACTGCAAGTGCTGCTGTGACCTCGGTCTGGAAGAGACAATGCCTCGAGTGTCTGGGGAAATGGCCCCTGCCTTTACATCAGAGGAGTTGGAGAAACTCGTCGATGGGGTCCTCCCCAAGTACACGCTACTCTACGGTCCTCCAGACAAACAGGTAAGTACACTGGGAGCATGCTGTATGGGCTATGCCTGTGTGGAGTGGATTGGATGTAGGTTGGGGGGAGATTGAGGCGTGCATGAAATGACGATGAGTGTATGTGCCACATGGCAAGGGTAGGGATGGGGGCCAATGACTATGACGGTGCATTTGGTAATAACTTTTCTTTTCCCCCTGTACAATTCATGTAGGTCAGCGCCCACCAGAAAAAAGATATTTGGCGTGCCATCGCCAAGGACGTCCGGACCCTGGGGGTCTACCACAGACGGAGCACCCACTGCTGTAAGAGATGGGAGGACATTCACCGCTGGAGCAAGAAGATGGCGGAGGCTCAGCTGGGGATGGCCTCCCAACGTAGGAGGGGTGCCCGTCGCACCATGACCCTCCTGATGTTCAGGATCCTGGTGGTGGCATACCCGGAGTTGGATGGTCGCTTTGGGGCATCACAGCAGCCACAAGGGGGTGAGTACACTCTCATCCTGCTGATTCTGCGCGCAGTGGAGGTGTCTGGGTGGGGGAGGTGGGCTGCGGCTTTCCCTAGGCCAGGGCGAGTTTAGTAGGCAAGGTCCCTCCGTAAGGCAGGCCATGTGGCACCCCACCTGTGTACAGTGCCAAGTACACCTAGTCATGCTCCTGTGTCATCTATGTGTGCAGATGTCGTCCATAGCCTTGTAGGCCATGTCCCAGGGATTGAAGAGTGGACCCCAAGTGCGCGGCGTAGTGCAGGGGTCTTCTGTGTCTGTTGTGTACGCCAACGGTAGCGGTAATGCATGCACTCAACATGTCTTTCTTCTGTAGTCCCCCCCTTTTTGTGGTCTCCCTGCTCTTGTGTGCATTAGCATCATCAGGAGGAGGAGCAGTGGCACCGGAGCAGGAGGGAGCTGCATCCTACATGGCCCTGGAGGGCAAGACAAGGGACTCGGAGTTCACCAGTGGGAAGGAGGGCGAGGGGATCTCCACGTCAGGGACAGGAGCTGACACCAGTGACACGGACTCGTCCTCTGATAGAAGCTCCCTTGTGGTGGTGGCAACATCTGTGCCCCCCGCATCTACAGGTACAGCCGCCACCCCCCCTACCAGCTTCGCCCTCCCAGCAACCCCTCAGCCTTTGCCCTGTGCCCGCTCACCCAGGAGGGTGGGCATCACCTTCGCCCCAGGCACCTCAGCCCCTGCCCCAGTCACCCCTGCTGCCCTCAGTGAGGAGACCATTGACCTACTCAGGTCCCTCACTGTTGGGCAGTCTACCATTTTGAATGCCATCCAGGGTGTAGCAAGGCAGTTGCAACAAACACATGCATTCCTGGAGGGCATTCATTCTGGTCAGGCGGCCCTTCAGCGAGCTTTTCAGACTCTGGCCTCAGCACTGATGGCAGCCATTGTCCCTGTGTCTAGCCTCCCCCCTCCAACTTCCTCCACCAAGACCCAATTCCCTCTACCTCAGCCTATCCCAAGCACACCTTCAGACCAGCATGCACACACGTCAACACACAAGGGAAGCTCAGGCAAACATAAGCACCACACATCCCACAGACACTCACGCAAGCATCACACACATGCAGACACACCAACATCCACTGCCTCCACTGTGTCCCCCTCCTCCTCGTCTCCCTCCTCCCTCCCAGTCTCGTCTACACTCACACCTGCATGCACTACATCTACAGCCACTACTGCCATCACCAGCACACACACCACCACACGCCGCTCACGTGGAGTCACCACCCCCACTGCCATTCACACGTCCCCTGTGTCCTCTCCCAGTGTGTCTGTGACGCCACCTCCCAAGATACACAAACACAGGCACACACCCACCCAAAAGCCATCCACCTCACGACAGCCTCCAGCGCATGCACCTTCACCCAAAGTCACCAAACGAACACCTCCTACAACCACTACCTGTTCCTCCACTCCCAAACCCCCTCCAGCTACCCGTCCCAGTGTCTCCCAAAAACTTTTCCTGTCCAACCTTGACCTCTTTCCCACACCTCCCCCACCCCGTCCGTCTCCTAGGGTCCGACTCTCCAAGTCCCAACCTAGCACCTCAGCCACAACATCTCTGGGACCAGTGGTGCCTGTAGTCACTGGAATCTGGAGTGCACCGGCCACCAGGGCAGCCAGTGTGGCACGGAGCCAAAGCTCGGACAGTCATCAAAAGTATGAAGCATCAAAAGTTAGCCAGTGCCCGGCGGGAGAGGTGGAAGACTCCAGCCACCAAAGCCGCTCCCAGGGGTCCAGGTGGGAGTGTGGAGTCAGCTGCGACACCTTCTAAGGTGGGGAAGGGCCACAAGAGAGTCAGCAGGTCTGGGAAGAGCAGCACGGTGGAAAAGACCGCCATCATCCCCGCTGCCCACAGGGACACCGCCAGCACCTGCCCTGCTGCCCAAGAGGCCACCGCCATCATCCCCACTGCCGATGAGGCCACCGCCAGCACCTGTCCTGCTGCCCAAGAGGCCACCGCCATCATCCCCGCTGCCCAGGAGGCCACCGCCACCAGCCCCGCTGGGCCAGAGAGGACCGCCAGCACCAGCCCCGCTGGGCCAGAGAGGACCACCATCCCCGCTCGGCCAGAGAGGACCACCAGCACCAGCCCCGTTGGGCCATGAAGGACCGCCAGCAGCTGAGTCACTGCAAAGGACCCCGCCGCCGCAAGCACTGCTGAACAGGGCACCGCCGCCACAAGCACCGCTGAACAGGGCACCACCGCCACAAGCACTGGTGAACAGGGCACCGCAGCCACAAGCACCGCTGGCCCATAAGCGCCAAGGGCACTGACGCTACTGAGTCCATCACGAGCAGGATGAAGCACTCTGGGCACCAAGCCCCCTCCAGAACCAGTGGAGATTTACATCCACTCCTCAGTTCTTGGCAGGATGAAGCACTCTGGGGGCAAAGCCCCCTCCAGAACCAGTGGAGAAAGACACCCACTACCTCAGTCCTTGGCAGGATGAAGCACTCTGGGCACAAAGCCCCGTCCAGAACCAGTGGAGATTTACATCCACTACCTCTGTCCTTGGCAGGATGAAGCACTCTGGGAACAAAGCCCCCTCCAGAACCAGTGGAGAAAAGCATCCACTTGAGAGACTGTGGCTTTGCACTCCCCAGGATAAAGTAGTGGGGAAACCACCCACTGTAGAGACTTGAGAGACTGTGGCTTTGCACTCCCCAGGATGGAACAGTGGGCAAACCACCCACTGTAGAGACTTGAGAGACTGTGGCTTTGCACTCCCCAGGAGGGAACAGTGGGCAACCCACCCACTGTAGGGACTTGAGAGACTGTGGCTTTGCACTCCCCAGGATTGAACAGTGGGCAACCCACCTACTGTGGAGACTTGAGAGACTGTGGCTTTGCACTCCCCAGGATTGAACAGTGGGCATGTGGCCCCTTCGTGGATTTGGCATCGTGCACTCAACCGGCTGAGGTGCCCCCCCCTTTCCCTCCCCCTGAGGTGCCTGTTTTATTACTATCTGATGCCCCTGTAGTGTTCTCTCCGTCATGGTCGGGGATCTTGTGTGGGCCTCGCCCATACCGTGTGGGCCTAGTGTTCCACTGACTTCAATGGAGCACTACCTGGACTACTATTCTCTGTGTATATTTTGTTTATAGTGTATATACGCATATTTTTGTGTACTGGAGTTTAATATATTACAATGGTTACACTCATTTTCTTTGGTCTTTGCATTCTTCCGGGGGCTTTGGGGGGTGTAACTGTAATGTATCATGCTGTATTGGTGTGTGTGTTGTAGTGGGTGAGGGTGGGGGTGGGGGTGTTGCGTGTGTGTGTCCCTGTTTTTCCCTCCCCCCGCCCCTGTGTCGTAGGTGCAGTACTCACTGTGGTCTTCGCTGCCGGCGTTCGTGCTCCTGGTAGAGGAGCAAGAAGATAAGGGCTGGCAAGATCTGCAGCTCTGGTTCCATGGCGTCCGGATTCCTCATGGGGTGTGTAGAGGTGAGCGTTTTCCCTTCAAAGTCCTGTTTCTGCCGTGTTTGTGTCCGTGGTGAATCCGCCCCGGAAAAGGTGGCGGATTGGTAGGTTGTGATACTGTGGTTGGTACTTCGTCCTCCGCCTGTCTGTTGGCGGTGACCGCCAAGCTGTTTGTTTGTACCGCTGTGGCGGTCAGAGTGTTAAAGTGGCTGTCTTTGTTGGCGATTTCCGCCATGGTCGTAATTCCAATTTTTTTCCCGCCGGCCTGTTGGCGGTCTTACCGCCGCTTTAACACCATCCGCCAGGGTTGTAAAGACCACCATAATGTGGCAGATCCATTTCCAGTTACAAAATCCATTGGATTCCACCTTTGGTGTTTTTTGTGTACTATTCCAAATTGAGCCACACAACACAGAACCCCCATAATTCTTCTCGAAAGCAAATCCACTAAAGTATTTCAACCCACGCATCTGTATGACTGAACTGAACAATATGTTTGTTAACAGAGTGGCATTTCACTATAACTTAAGTTTCCCAAATACTTCATGTTCTTGTAGTGCTGTAGTACAACTCAAGTCCCTGAATTTAGACGGATCTGATTGGTTGCAGGGCAAGCGCTAATAGAGGCTGAAATGTTCTGCAGTTCTTTGCTGACCAGGAGACGTTTGGTCATCTTATGTGCGGCTTTGGCAAGGTGTGGGGCATTGACATGGTGCTTTGGGGAGCATGAACCTATGCTCTGCCACTTTAATACCGTAGAGCAGTAAAAGGTTTCTGCCCACAGCTATTTTTTAAATGTTTCACATTATCATTCTTTCTTGTTAGCTTACATTAGTAAATGTAATGTGCGGTCTATAGGTCAGACATACTTATTTACTTGTTAATAGCCAATATTTGACCTGCTATTTCTGCAATATACAATTTACAATTCGTAGAAACGAAATAAGCCGTACATAGAGAGCAAAGCAAACCAATTTCAGAAAACAGTAGCAAAGTGAATAGGTCTGGCTACTTCATGCATCACAAAATGTATGGAATAGCAAGGCTGTCTCTAGACAGTGAAGTAGATACGTACTGAGTACCTACACTTCTTAAATTTCAAAAGGAGAGAAGCTGCACTTCCCAGTAGCAAACAGTAGTACAGATATACTTATTTCTTGAGTGTCTACTTATCCATTTAAAGCACAAGTCGGCTAACTCTTACTAGTGAAAGTTCTGTTGCAGTGACAAATCAGTGCACAGTTTTAAAGGTGGCAGGCAGCAACTAACTTCTTGTGCATGTCACTTCCTAATGCAAATACAGACATTGTGGGGCAAAATGCCACCACTCACACTGTCTTATAGTGCATTCACCAATTGTATGTCTGATGGGCGGACCCAAAATGTGAATGACTGACAAAAAAAACAATAACTCAAAGGGCCACACCATTTGTCCACCCTATGTATACTCCATTGGGTGGCTAATACAACATTTGAACAAGTCACAAGCAACCGGTGGCTGAAGGGCACTGGCAAAAATCCCCACTCTATGCATGTAAAACCTATGTAAGGTATCAGATTCTTTGATTACATTAACTCTGGAGATACAGCTAAACTGATCGTTGATTGTAGTGTATGTTTCAAGGCCCTGTATAAGTGATTACTTGTTAAGCTATTTGTAGGTCCAATATTGACAGGAAAGTACCTATTGTTATACCATAGCAAAGTGAAAGCCAATACATTAGAATGAAATATAGGTCAGGGATCAATCACTCAATTTGTAAAGCACAGCGTATCTCACCAGGGGGTATCTAACGACCTGTAGATTTTCAAAGGCATGGGAAATATTGCACAATTGCAAAAACAGGCAAAATGATAGATTACATTCAAACTAACTTAATAGCACCATATATTTCACACAGCAGCAGGACACACAAAGATATCACACTACCACAATATACAGGGACATCTCAGCACAGCAAACCGAAACATCATAAGAGCAGCAGACCAGTGGCCTCAAAGAAGCAAAACTCAGGAACAACTCTGAGCAGCAGACCACAGACCTCACAGAGTAGCAGAACTAAAAGATATTACAGAGCAGAAACCACAGAAAACTCCAAGAGCATCAAAATGCATGGACATCCCAGAGCACCAGGTCAGCGACATCACAAATCAATTTGACACAGAGGCATCACGAGAAGTTATTTAAAGACAATAAAAAACAACAGATCCCAAGAATCAAAGTAGCAAACCACGGGGACATCTCAGAGCAGCAGGCAACAGACATCACAGAGCAGGAAAACTGGGGGGCTATCTTACAAGAGGTCAGAGGAACATCAAACGAAGGGACATGTCAGAACAGCACCACATATATCAGTTTAGCTAAACATGGGATCATTATGGAGAAGTGGCATACAGACATTACATAGCAACAGATCACATACATCACAGCAGTGAAACTAAGCGGCATCACAGAGGGGCAGATCACAAATATAACTGATTAGAGAAACATGGGCATGTCACAGAGCAGGAAGCCAATGGTAAATCTCAGAGCAGTAGAACCTTCTGTCTCTACATCATGAGTCACTAAAACACAGGATATCACAGAGCACAGATCACACATGGGCACTGGGAGACGGGTGTGGGGAGTGCTGCAGCACCTCAATAATAACCATGCTGGAATCAGACTGTGAATGAGCAAAAATGATTCCTTTAAACCTTGTTTTATCCTATCTGAAAGGTCAAATGTCAGCTACAGCTTCTAACAACTTGCTGCTTCCTCTATTAGCATGAAGGTTGCTGTTTACTTTTTTTCTCTGACTGCAAAATGAGAGGATTCTTTAAAGTAATTTATGTGACAATTTTGCTAGGGTTTGGGGAACGTGAATAGAAACGCTGTAGAATGTCAGTTTTTAGCACCGAACAAATCTAAATATCTGTAAATTAACTGAAAAATATTGCAAACTATATCAGCAACCAGGAAAGCACAAATAAAGCACTTTTATTGCAATTCTGAAGTGTGATAGAAACAAAGACTATAATAGTATAAAAACAATAAACACCTAGTGATGTACAAATGATAAATATTCACTAAAACCTGATTTCCACACAATACACTGTATAGTTGTATCAGAAAAAGTCGTGCCTGTCTAAATTTAGATGCCATTTCAATTTAAAAAATGTGCTGTTTGTAAACTACCACACCTTGCTTTGGTCATGCATTTGTGACTGTGTTTCAAACTACACCACATGCTGTTTACCACATCCTTACCACTCTCCTGAGTGGGCATGGCTCATTTGCTACACTTATGCAATGCTTGGATTTTTCACACTCATTATGACTTCAGTGATGTAACATTGATGGCAGCACCACCACTCTGAAGATGGTTCCAGTACTACTGAAGGACATCCTGAAGCAGCTGAGGACACTGATGCTTCGGAAATTGAAAAGAGACGTACTAGGGACCACAGAACATGAAGCACAGACAATTGCCACTGCCGCAGAACATATGCAATTCAGAGTGCGCCAGAGTTGAGCATCTTTCATATTGTACCTTATAGCGTTTATATATTGTCTTTGCATGTATTGAGCGAAAATTATTACCACAGTATATAGAAAATTAAAACGAAAATCATGAAATGTGCAGGGGTGGATATACTTACTTTGTAAAGGAATATGGCATCAATCTTTAAAAGCGTTATAAAGTTATAAAGATGGAACTTGCTTTTCACTTTTCTATGAGTTCCTTCATTTTGCAAAGATTAAACATTTAAACACCTTTACTTTCAACTTTATGAAATTCTTCAGCTTTGTAAAATGAATCAAAGAATTGAGATAACACTTGCCTTGTTTTAAACTAAGACACACCCCTATGCATTTAAATCATAAAGAAAGTATACGTGCAATACCGCGGCAAAGCATGAATCAATACCTTTTAAAGAAACAAGGTTCTAGTAGTAAATTACCTGCAAGTGTCTAAATGCAAAAAAATCAAAAAATACAATACACACACATATATATATATATATATATATAGACAGCGTGTACATGTACTCTACAGAAGGCTTTGAACTTTTTAAAGTAGGTTGTGAAAGAAACATTGTACAAAACAGCAAGATATACATTTGGAAGCAACGTTAAATAATTTCAGACATATTTTCAAAGACACAAAAATATTTAAAGATTGCAACATAACACAAAATGAATTATAGATTAGGGCAAACTTGAACAAAAAGCACCAGCAGATTGTTTGTGAGTAATCAAACCCTTGTAGGCGCACTGCATGCCACGCCACTGCGCTGTTGTAAAATGATGTTAACAAACCAGTGTTTTAATGTGAGGAGCCAGTCATGGCGGTGTTCATGGTAGTTGAAAGGTTGACGTCAGGGTAAAAATAGCGACGGTCCTTTCTTGGGGTGATGCTCTGGCGTAAATATGGAGCACAGAATTTATGTTTGTATTGCTGTATACTGCAGCAGTCAGCTTTCATATGGGGCTGTACTGCTGTCCTCAGAGAAGGGAGTTTTTCCTTGCCCGTGCAAGCCCTTCCCTGATGCAAATGTATATAATAATGGGGCAAAGTGCCACCACTCACACTGCTTGACAGTGCGAGGAGCGACTCGCTGCCGGGTGGGCTGATCTAAACTGTAACACTGGCAGGTAGGAATAGCTGAAAGGGAATGACCCATTGATGTTGAATGTATCTTTTGTGTAGGGTAATACAAACTATGAATGACAAGACAAGCAACCAATGGCTGAGGAGAGAGGCCGAAAAGCAAAAACTATGGCCCTCATTCTGACCTTGGCGGTCGGCGGAGAGACGGCGGTCGGACCGCGAACAGACCGGCGGTATTAAAAATGGCATTCTGACCGCGGCGGTCACCGCCGCGACCGACCGCCACTTCCCCACTCCGACAGCCACGGCGGTCATGACCGACGGGCTGGAGTCTGCGCACTCCGGTCCGGCGGTCGACCCAAGACCGCCAACGGTATCATGACCCTGCTTACCGCCGCGGTTTCTGGCGGTCGGGAACCGCCATGCGAACCATGGCGGTAGGCACTATCGGGGCCAGGGAATTCCTTCCCTGGCACTGATAGGGGTCTCCCCCACCCCCCACTGCCCCCCCGAGTCCTCCCCCCACACCCTCCACCCCCCTGCAACCCCCCAGAGGTGGTACGAACCCCCTCCCCACCCCCACCCCGACATGCACATACACGCACCCCGACATGCACTTACCCCCTACATGCACATATACACAACGGGGACACATACCCGCACACATACATGCCGACATGCGCACCCGCCGAACTACACACATTGCCCATAGGCACAGCAGCACTCCCCGCCTGCATGCACGCACTCACACACCCCCTCTACACACTCCCACGCACACCCCCATGCACGCACACATCACACAACACCCCCCCACCCCCACCCCTCACGGACGATCAACTTACCTTGTGCGTTGGTCCTCCGGGAGGTGACAGGAGCCATGGGGAGGTGACCGCCAACAGAAGACCGCCAACAGAAGACCGCCACACAGAAATGTGGGTCGTAATTCTGTGGGCGGTGTTCTGCTGGCGTGGCGGTGGAGGTTGACCAGTCTCCACTTTCCCGCCGACCGCCAGTGTGGCTGCTGGCGGTTTTCCGGCGGAACGCTCCCAGCGGTCAGAATGCGCACAGCGGCATACCGCCGCGGTCGGCGGTCTTCACCGCGGCGGTAACTCGGCGGTCTTGCGAAAAGACCGCCAAGGTCAGAATGAGGGCCTATGTGTGTAATATCTATGTAGTGCATTATACTTTTTGGATAACATAAAGTTGTGGGAAAAATAAAAAAATGTCTCTCGCCTAGTCCTAAAAATGAATACAAATATATATATTTTTGTTTTTTGCAAATGAGCAAATGTATAGACACCATACTAGGGAGTGAGTGATGTAGCAAGCATCAAAAACTTGTTTATGTTTTTTATAAAGGTCAAGTGGACTTAGTAAGTTGAAACCAGTCTGAAATTGTGACCTTCAGCTGAGTGACAGAAAGTCTAACTAGGAAGGTGCGAGCTTTCTTCTTCAAGATGGCAAGCTATTTTCTTTACTCAGCAGTGCCAGTTTCTTCTGGTCAGTGAAATCATATCCAGATGAAAAGTCTTGCTATGGAAAATTGATACAGTCCATCTGTACAGCATCAGGCAGCTTTCAGTTTGCTTAAGAAAGTTGGCAGTGACCCACGGAATACTCCAAACATGCCAGGTCACTTTTCATCCAGCGGGTCTGTACAGGTCCCTAAGAAGCATTCAGTACTTTTCCACAATTCCACTGTATGACACATGGTTGGTAGTAGTGGCCAGCAGAAGAACTAAAACGCATATTTATACGTTTTTAGCGCCGCATTTGCGTCGTTTTTTGACGTAAAATCGGCGCAAACACACAATACAATGGTATTTTGTACGTTTGCGCCGATTTTGCGTCAAAAAACGACGCAAATGCGGCGCTAAAAAAAGTATAAATATGGGAGTATATAGTGCCTACTTCAGGCTGTAGATAATGGCTAGGTTTAATGAACCAGCGATATATTTTCATTTGCAACAAGCCAATAGGTCCAACTTTAATGTGCTAACACAAGCGAACGGCATTTGTGCGTGCCTACATTAACGTGTTAGCTCAGTAAATTAAAATGATTGACTTTCCAATACTTACTTCAGGATCCCTTATGACAGGAACTCAGTAAGGCACTTTGAGTTTGGTCGTCTATCTACAATGGAAGTCATTGGTAGTTGCAATTGTCTGTAATGAGATGCCAGGGTGTGCAATTTTATGGAATAAGTATTGTAATAGTCTGCAATGTTAAGCCCTATTGTGCTACTATATACAAGCAAGTGCAGTATGCCCTCTTCAAAACGACTACATAGAGCCATGTTTGTTCAGCTTTGAGATTCAAGATGACAAATCTGGCTTCCGTGGCACATACGTCTTAAAACCATAACAAGTAAAAAGTAATCTTTCACATGAATACATATGATAGAGTCCTTTATCAGATCTAGGATAATGTGGGTTAATGAGATTTCGAAAATCTTCAAAGCTTTTAAAAGTTGTCATGGCTAAACCAAAAATAAACTATATAATAACAAAAAAGAAACAAGAACATTGACAGGTAGAGATTGACAAACACTTAATAAATAAAGAAACATCTTTGCAGGAAGAGTTAGAGATTTTGCTTCAAAAGGGCCCAGTGAATAGCTGGACGTAGTTCAGTCTTTTCACAGGAGCTTTCAGGCCGGAAGTAGACGGCGTGGGGAGGGATAGTCTACTTTACTGGGCAGGGGACGGATGTTAGGAGGCTACAAAAGGGGGTGGGGTTGGGGGATCGGCCTCTTCAGCACCAGCTAGTCAAGCTGCGCAGAAGTTGGCCGATCTGAGGGGTGTTAGTGGAGTATGGTAGGAGTGTTTTTGTGCGTTAAATGATCTGTTGGAGAGGTAGTCGTTTCTTTTGTCTTTCCCTTTTCAAGGGTGCTAAGGGCAGCGTGGGCTCTTGGGGGGGATGCCTGACCTGAGTCGCTCAGGTGACTGGCTGTATCGCTATCGCGTACGCGCTAATGCGTTTTTTTTTGTTTCCTTCCTTTCTTAAAGGAAACTACCTATTTCGTCAGGCGCACGTTTGACAGTTAGCGCGTAGCCCAAGTTTTGATTTGCGGCATGGCTGGGGGGCATGATATCGCGGCTGTTAGAAATGGGGTTTCTGGTTGGCTAGGGTATGCACCTCAGCCAGGCAGAACCTACACACTCTAGTCAGGGCTTGGGAGTTACACGTCCAAGATAACCCCTGCTCACCCCCTTGGTAGCTTGGCAGGAGCAGTCAGGCTTAACCTGGAGGCAATGCGTAAAGCGTTTGCACAACACACAACACATGTGACGCAAAATGTACACCACAAAGTAAACACAACACTGAGCTATGTAAAGATAATCTGTATTGCACAAAACATAATTAGACCAACATTACACATAAGTAATACCCTACTACCTTAGCAGTTGTCAGAAGGTTACACAAGTTACTAACACTCTGCAAGAATATGCAGTTGGCACATTAGAACATGTAAGTACTCAGGATTCTGCAACATAAGCAGTAGTCAGGAAGTATAGTAAAAGGTATATGCACTTGTCATGAACAATTCCAAAATACCCCTAAAAGGAACATTAGAGAATATACCACCAGTCATATAAATACATATCAGCTAGACATGCCTAGAAAAGGAACATTAGCACATATATGTACAACCAGTAAACAGGTAGGAAATAGCAAACCTCTGTAAGTGTGTATTAGGCTCCTAGTGCCGAGATTTCCTAAAGAGTACCTGTTCTTTGGTTGAAGAGGCACTTCCAGTGCCTAAAGTCGAGCACGGGGCCCCCGGCGCACCTGTGCGCGAAACGGGGGGTCTCCCTCATGGTGGGGGCCTGCCTTGGCCTCCTCACACCCTGCCGTGGGGTGGGTGCCGGGCGTGGCCCAGCAACAATCGCAGAATAAAGGCAGGAAGGGACCTCCGCCGAGGGCTCCCTTCCCGATTTTGTAGGCAGAACAAAAGATGCCCAAAACTAGGAGCGTCCCGGTCCAGGTGCAGCGTCCGGGGAAGGGGGCTCTCCCTGCCCCCTCCCCGAGTCCTGCTTCTGCATTTGGAAGGCACTCGGATCCCTCGGGGGACAATACTCGCCCGCACCCGATGTGGTGCGCGAGTACCAGGAGCTGCTCCCGGGCTGCTGGGACGCTCCGTGCGAAGCTGGAGGCAGCTGGTGCCCTGGGGGCGCTCCTGGGAGAGGACCGTGCAGCTGGAGCACCGTCAGGAGTGCCGTCAGGAGTGCGTCTGCTCCAGTTGACGAGTTCTCGTGCCCCGGGGGCACTTTAGGTTAGCGCGGACCTCGCGCTAATGGCACCCAGCAACCCGGGCTGCGGCGGTGATTTAAAACGGCAGAGACACCGCGGGGAACACGAGGGGCTTCAAATAAAGCGCTGCACACAGCGCTAGGTTAAATCAGCAGCCTGGTCTGCGGTGGTAATGTTTCTTTAGCAGAAATAACATGCTTTTCCAAGCGCTAGGGCACATTGAAAGCCCAGGCTGCGGCGGTGACCTTCTTCCCAGTAATGATGAGAGAGCGCTTTTCCCAAGCGCTACAGGCAAGGCTGGAGAGATCGTGGCAGGGGTCAGAGGCCACAACACCCTGCCCCTGGGAACAACAAGAAAAAAGCACAGCGCTGGTGGATCCAGCTACAGGCCAGCACAAGGGGTGCAGATGGTGGCAGATCCTTCTAATGACCAGGCAGGTCACAGGTCAGCACAGCAACAGCAGTCCAAGGTGGTCTCCCGATGAGTCCATTCATCAGCGTTCTGTGTCCAGTTTCAGTTCCAAGAATGCTCCAATTGTGGGGAAAATTCCCCTGTACTTATAGTCAGTTCTTACAGTGTTTCACAATGGTAGGGAGAGGAGGTTCCAGCCAGTTACAACTGGTTCTGGGAGTGCCCCCTCTCTCCTTTCAGCACAGACTCCAAACATCAGTGTGGGGTTAACGACCCTATTGTGTGAGGCCAGGGCACAGTCTTTACAAATGCAGGTGTGCCCCGCCTCTCCCTTCTCTCAGCCCAGGAAGGCTTTACAATATGTAGATGCACCTCTGTGTCACTGCCACCCTCCCTGTGTTCAGGCTGTCTGATAAGTATGCACAAAGCCCCAACTGTCAGTCTGCCCAGACGTTGATTGGAGACAAGCTGTAAGCAGCATTTCTTACCACTGTCACAACCATACCAAACATGCCTACGCTACCCCTCATAAATCAGACAATACCCCTTACACCTAAGGCAGGGCATTTCCAATGCAATCTTATGAGAGGGCAGCACTCACAGCAGTGAGACACCAAGTTAGGCTGTTTGTCACTACCAGGACAGGCCACGCAACATGGCACATGTCCAGCCTTCTACATACATGGCACCCTGCCTAAAGGGCTAGCTAGGGCCTACCTTAGGGGTGACTTACATGTAGTAAAAGGGGAGTTCTGGGCCTGGCAAGTAAATTTAGATGCCAGGTCCCTGTGGCAGGAAAGTGCGCACACAGGCTCTGCGCTAGCAGGCCTTATATCGGTTTGACAGGCTAACTCAGTGGGTGGCGCAAGCAGCGCTGCAGGCCCACTAGTAGCATTTAATTTACAGGCCCTGGGTATAGGTATACCACTTTACAAGGGATTTATAGGTAAATTAAATATGCCAATCAGGTATAATCCAATCATACCAAATTTGTAAGAGAGAGCACATGCACTTTAGCACTGGTTAGCAGTGAAAAAAAAAGTGCTCCGAGTCAAAACGTCAACCAACAAAGGTCAGAAAAATAAGGAGGCAAAAAGCAAAAAGTCTGGGGAATGACCCTGTAAAAGGGCCAGGTCCAACAGTGGCCATAAGGGCCGCCCTCTGAGTTTTGGGGGTGGCGGGTCACGGCGATCTCCTGTGGCCAGGAGTGTTAGAGGAGACATGGGTGGGGAGAATGCATCCGGCGCGCACGGCGGCGCGTGAGTGGCAGCGGCAACTGCCGCGTGCCGCTCACTGGCAAAAAAGAGTAAATAAAAGGGCAGGGGCGTGGTGCGCCCGCCCCCTCTTGTGTTTTTGGATCAAGGGCCACAAGTGGAGCCTGGTCTGCAGGCAGGCCAAGTGGATTTGGGCCTGGCAGAGGAAGGGCATCAGGGAGAGGTGGCAGGCACTACTGGGTTGGCAGACGCAGTTTTAGGGTCTATGCAGCAGGCAGGGCAATCTGCAGCAGTTTCAAAGGGGACAGAGCAGGCCCTTGATCTCACCCTGGCTGGGGCCACAGGTAAAGGGAATAGGGTGGGTAGGGCAGGCAAGGGCGGGGGCTTTTCAGGTCAGGACCAGGTGAGGGGCAATGCGGCGGCAACCCCGGTGGGCGCTGTTTTTTGCTCTGGGGACAAGCCAGGCGGCTTGAGGGATGGGGACTCATCTGGCAATATTGGGCTTGTGCAGGACAATGAGACGGTCGGTGGTCAAACGTCTACTGATTGGGCTCCGTTTGACATTGAGTCACGAATTCAAGAGCAGCAGCAACTAGTTGAGGAGACAAAACGCAGGTGGGAAAAGTTGTGTAAAGAAAGGGGCGAGGTGAAGGGCAAGTCCAGGAAGGCGAAGAGGAAGGCTGCGGGGGCAGTAGGGGGCCAGGATGAAGGGTACAGACCGGAGTGGGGCAGTTGGGTATGGTTACCGCAGAAGGAGCAAGGGGCAAAGCAGGAGGATTGTGCGGCTGGCGGGTCTGGCAGCGTGACAGCAGCGCCTGGTGCACACCGCCAGTCGCGGCAAGGGGAGTCAATGCTGGCATCTGAGGCGAGCAGAATGGTGGTGAAGCCAGCGGTGCACAATACAGCCCTTGGACGTTGGTCGGAAGCACTAGAGGGGTCCTCGATGGCCTTCTCTATACCGTGGGAGCGCAAGAAGGACACAACTGGTCTGCGCCAGGGGGATTCCCAGAGTGGGAGATGAATGTTGCATGGAGGATGCAATTGGCGTAATGGAAGGAATGGGAGTGGATGAAGAAGGGATACCTGAACTGGACCATGAGGATGAGCTGGACAATTGGGAAGAGGGTGAGATTCAGGAGAAAGAGGTGAGCGGGGTACAAGGGAAGGGCCAGGGGCGCAGGAGCTGCACAACCCCCTCTTCTGCTTCTGTTTTGCAGGTTTCTACATCGGCACAAGGACACACGGTCTCCCGCAAGGAGGGCAGCAAGCGCAAAGTGGTGACAGACGTTGGAGCAACGGCTCGGGGACTGCAAGGTAAAGGAGAATGGTGGGCGCCATGGGAGGCCAAGAAGGGAACTGGGTCCAAGGCTCAATACAAATCCATAGGAGTGGGTGATGATTCTGTACATTTTCAGTTAGAGATAGGAGTCGGGCTGGCAGATGGGGTGGTTAAGAGGACTGACAAAGGGACGCATCAAAGGATGGGATTGAGGACAAGAGGGAAGATGGGAATAAAGAGGATGAGGAAAAAGGGGAGGTCGGGCATAATAAGAGACTCCCTTACATGGGGCTGGCGATGCCTTTAGGGTCACACGTGGCGGAAAAGATGAAGGCAAGAACTTGGAAACATGAATATGTGGACGTATTCAAACTCCTGCATAGGGACATACAGGCTAAAGAGGAATCCAAGGAAGGGGGGTGGGAGTTGGGAAGGAGGCCGGGAGTTCTGATAACCATGGATAATTGGACTTTGACTTTCCTCATTTGTGCTACTATATAGTGTGAGAGATATCTTGACCGGGCCATTGCCATCTTCAAGTACATGGACATAATTAGGAAAGCACAATTGCATTTTGGGGGTTTTGCTTGGCTGAATTATGATGAGGAGTTTCGGGCCAGGGTTAGCATTAACCCGGAGAAACCCTGGGGAGATGTGGACTCTGAGTTATGGATGCAGTGGATGGCATCATCACATTCTGCTGCAGCAAGACATACAGCTAGTGGTCTCCCAGTAGTGTATAAGCCTTTTCAGCAGCGTCCCGCTCAGGGAGGGGCGGGGGCGGGGATGCCTCAGAAGGCACAGGGATCTACATCAGGAGCCTGTTGGAATTTTAACAAGGGATTTTGCTCTAGGCACCCTTGCAAGTTTAGACATGAGTGTTCCAAATGTTGGGGCAGGCTCCCGGTTATGCAATGTTTCTTGCTCACCAGTCCTGCCGAACAGTGGAGAGCAGCTAGTGGTAGAGGGGGTCAGGGCGCAACTGCGCCAAAGGGCACCTACTCCAATTAGATTGGAGACATGAGTACATTGGTTGCACGTGTACCCAGACACGGACACAGCACTCAAATTGGAGTGGGGTTTCAGAGAAGGTTTTCAACTAGGTTACCAGGGTCCAAGGAAGAGGAGATGGGCGGTTAACTTGCAGTCAGCTAACACCATGCCAGTGGTAGTGGTAGAGCAATTGCACAAGGAGGTGGCGGAAGGCAATATTGTTGACCCCTTTTACGGGTGGCCAATGGAAGACTTGATGATTTCACCATTGGGAGTGGTACCGAAAAAGAGCAAAGGGGAGTTTAGGTTGATACACCATTTGTCATGGCCGGAAGGAGCGTCGGTGAATTACTTCATCGCACCAGAAGACACTAGGGTGGTATACACCACAGTGGATGATGCCATACGGCTCATTTGGGGTGTAGGAAACACGCGGAGATGGCAAAATGTGACATCAAGGCAGCTTTTCGGCTGCTCTCAATTCACCCAGAAGATTTCTCTCTACTAGGAATGCAACTTGGGGGGGGCGATATATGTGGACAGAGTCCTGCCCATGGGGTGTGCGATATCATGTGCTTTGCTTGAAGCTTTTAGTACAATCTTGCAGTGGGACTTTGTGCAGTTGAGTGGGCATCGGACGATGTAACACTATCTGAATGATTTTCTTTTTGTAGGGACGGCACAGTCAGGCTAGTGTGGCATGGCACTCAGGCGTTTTGAACAGATGGCACAGGATTTCGGGGTGCCCCTGGCACCAGAAAAACTGAAGGCCCCAGTTGTGTCCTTACCTTTTTGGGGACTGAACTGGACACAAGCATGTTCATAGCTCGCTTACCAGCAGAGAAGATGGGGAAAATTCTGTCTTTCTTGAAAGGGAACAGGGCGAGGCACAAAATTGAACTACAGGTGGCTCAACAGCTACTGGGTTTCCTAAACTTTGCATGCCGAGTGGTTCGGGGCAGGACTTTTTGTAGGCGTATATGCCTAGCCATGTCAGGGGCATCGCTCCCGCATCACGGGATACGTTTGACGGTAGGTCTGCGGGAAGACATAAGGATCTGAGAACTGTTCTTGACGCAGTTTAATGGGGTCTCAATGGCTTTTCGAGAGGAAGACACCATATGGGAAGTGCAAATTATATCTGACGTGGCAGGTGCAGCTGGTTTTGGTTTGTTCTAGGATGGGCGTTGGTGTGCAGAGACATGGCCTACGCTATGGATGAGTCAAGGGAGGAGCATTGCTTTCCTGGAGTTTTTCCGTCTTTTGGTGGTTCTGGCTGTATGGGGAAACGAACTGGCCAACAGGACAGTGATTTTTCATGTGTATAATTTGACAGTGGTGGAGTTGGTCAACAACCAGAAAGCGAGGGATGTGAGACTACTGAAGTTGCTCAGGAATTTTATGCTGTGCTGTTTAAATCTGAATATAATATTTAAGGCTGCACACATTCCTGGCGTAAACAACTCCATAGCAGATTCCCTATCTCGTTTGCAGTGGCAGCACTTCTGAAAGTTGGCACCGGGCACGGACGAATTCAAGACAGAGTTCCCGGCAGACATTTGGGAGTGGGGGGTGTTAGACCTGACAGCCTTAGGGTAGTCACCCCTAACTTTTTGTCTGCCTCCCTCCACTTTTTGGACACTGTTTTTGCTGGTTTTTAGATTCTGCGCACTTTACCACTGCTAACCAGTGCTAAAGTGCACATGCTCTCTCCCTTAAAACATGGTAACCTGGAATCATACCTGATTGGACTATTAATTTACTTATAAGTCCCTAGTAAGGTGCACTCTCTGTTCATAGGGCTGGTAGATTAAATGCTACTAATGGGCCTGCAGCACTGGTTGTGCCACCCACTTAAGTAGCCCCTTTTCCTTGTCTCAGGCCTGCCATTGCAAGGCCTGTGTGTGCAGTTTCACTGTCACCTCGACTTGGCATTTAAAAGTACTTGCCAAGCCTAAACCTCCCCTTTCTCCACATATAAGTCACCTCTAATGTGTGCCCTAGGTAACCCCTAGAGCAGGGTGCTGTGTGGGTGAAAGGCAGGACATGTACCTGTGTAGTTTACCTGTCCTGGTAGTGTAAAACTCCTAAATTTGTTTTTGTACTACTGTGAGGCCTGCTCCCTTCATAGCTTAACATTGGGGCTGCCCTCATACAGTATTGAAGTGGTAGCTGCTGATCTGAAAGGAGTAGGAAGGTCATATTTAGTATGGCCAGAATGGTAATACCAAATCCTGCTGACTGGTGAAGTTGGATTTAATATTTCTATTCTAGAAATGCCACTTTTAGAAAGTGAGCATTTCTTTGCACTTAAATCTTTCTGTGCCTTACAATCCACGTCTGGCTGGGCTTAGTTGACAGCTCCTTGTGCATCCACTCAGACACACCCCAAACACAGGGTACGCAGCCTCACTTGCATACATCTGCATTTTGAATGGGTCTTCCTGGGCTGGGAGGGTGGAGGGCCTGCTCTCACACAAAGGACTGCCACACCCCCTACTGGGACCCTGGCAGACAGGATTGAACTGAAAGGGGACCTGGTGCACTTCTTAGCCACTCTTTGAAGTCTCCCCCACTTCAAAGGCACATTTGGGTATAAAACAGGGCCTCTGCCCTACCTCATCAGACACTTGCTGGAGAAGAAACCTGAACCAGAAACTACATCCTGCCAAGAAGAACTGCCTGGCTGCTCAAAGGACTCACCTGTCTGCTTTCTACAAAGGACTGCTGCCTTGCTGTTGGCCTGCTGCCTTGCTGAACTCTTGTCTGGCTGTGAAAGTGCTCTCCAAGGGCTTGGATAGAGCTTGCCTCCTGTTCCCTGAAGTCTCAGGACCAAAAAGACTTCTCTTTTTCACTTGGATGCTCCGTGTGCCGAAAATTTAGACGCCCAGCTTGTTCTGCGGCGAGAAAAACGCCGCACACCCACGCTGATCGACGCGACGCTCTTGGGCCGACCGGAAATCCGACGCACGGCTTCGCAAGGACAACACCGCCCGACCTCTGGAGGAGAAATCGACGCGACGCCTGCCGTGAGATCGTAATTTCGACACGCAGCCCCGCAGAATGACGCGCAGCCAGAAAACAAGCAGGAAAATCCACGCACAGACCTGGGACATCTGGTAATCCCCGCGATCCACAGAAAGAGACTGTCCGCGCGCCAGAAAACGACGCACGACTTCCCCGCGTGGAAAATAACGACGCAAGTCTGTGTGTGCTGGGGAGAAATCGACGCACACACCCTCTTTCCACGCACCTCTTCCTTTGTGGCCCTCTGAGGAGATTTTTCCACTCCAAACCAGGTACTTGTGCTTGAAAGAGACTTTGTTTATATTCTAAAGACTTAAGACACTTTATATCACTTTTCAGTGATATCTCTACAATTTCCTATTGCAACTTTATTCTTTTGACCTACAATTATCCTGATAAATATGATATATTTCGCTAAACACTGTGTGGTGTATTTTTGTGGTGCTATATGGTGGTATTGTATGATTTATTGCACAAATACTTTACACATTGCCTTCTAAGTTAAGCCTGACTGCTCGTGCCAAGCTACCAGAGGGAGGGCACAGGATAATCTTGGATTGTGTGTGACTTACCCTGACTAGAGTGAGGGCTTTTGCTTGGACAGGGGGTAACCTGACTGCCAACCAAAAACCCAATTTCTAACATTGGTGGCAGCGGTAAGGATAGGACTTGTATTTGTGCAGTGACATACAGTAGCTAAGTATTTCACTACCTACCCACAGTTGAAGGTCAACTTGGTTTTTATCTCTTTTTGCAAATCCGTTTTTTTTTTTCTGACAATTTTCAAAAACTAAATCCTCACTCAACATGTCTCTGACTGGGTCTCAGACAGGGGACTTTGACCTAGTCCAGTTGGATACATATACGGTCAAACAACTACGAGGATTCTGCAGGGCAATGAGGGTACCCACCCAAGGGGCCTCCAGAAAGGAGGACTTTCAAGTGGCGCTGAGGGCCTGGGCAGAAGCCCATTTAGAGGATGATGAGGAAGAGGAGCCAGAAAATGGCCCCTCAGAGGAATTTTCACTATCTGTGAATGGTGTTACCACTGCAATTGTGCCCCCTTCCAGACCAGGGATCAGTGTCTCTGTGCAAAGCCTGACCGCAGAGGAAAGGAGAGAAGAAAGGGAGTTCCAATTGCAAATGGCAAAACTGAAAATTGAGGCTCAACAGGAGGAGAGAAGGGCAGAAAGAGAAGCCAAGCAAGATGAGGCTGAAAGAGCAGCCAAACAAATTGAAGCTGAAAGAGAAGCCAAACAAGCTGAAGCTGAAAGAGCAACCAAACAGGTGGAGGCTAAGAGAGCTTTGGCTGAAAAGAAACTATTGTTGGCTCATGAACTGAGTCTCAAGGAGCTGGAGATCAAGGCGAGACAGTCTGAATCCAGCAATAATGGTGGCAGCATACTGACAGGACCTGCTGGAGAAAAGAAGGTTCGTATACCCAAAAATGTGGTGCCCAGTTTTGTGGTGGGAGATGACATAGATAAATGGTTAGCTGCTTATGAAGTTGCACTAAGGGCTCATGAGGTTCCTGAAGGGCAATGGGGGGTAGCTATGTGGGGTTATGTACCGCCATTGGGGAGGGATACACTCCTCACATTGGATCAACCTGATCAAAACACATACCCACTTCAGAAAGCCACTTTACTTGCCAAGTTTGGGCTGACCCCTGAGGGATACCGTCAGAGGTTCAGGGACAGCACCAAACAAACCACACAAACATGGGTAGATTTCTTTGACTTCTCCAGTAAGGCACTGAATGGATGGGTGCGGGGCAACAAAGTAGCTGATTAGAAAGGTTTATATGACTTGATTCTGAGAGAGCATATGCTTAATACTACTTATACAGAGTTGCGCCAGCACTTAGTGGATAGTAAGCTGACTGATTCCAGGAAGCTTGCTGAGGAGGCGGACCTCTGGGTTAGCACCAGAGTGTCCAAGAAGGTACCTGGGGGGGACTCCCACAAAGGTGGTCAGGGTTCCCAACAGAAGAAAGAGGGGGGAGATAAACTTGCAGATAAGGAACTCTCCAAAGGCCCCCAAAAGAATTCCCAGGGAGGGGTTGGCAACCCTTCCTTTTCCAGATTTGGGAAAAAGCCAGGGACATATGACAAGTCAGGGAAATCTAACCCCAAATGCATGGAGTGTTACCAGTATGGTCACTATAAAGGCGATCCCCTGTGCCCCAAGAGGGCACCGTCCACTACCGGACAGGCACCTGGGTTGACTAGTGTAGCGCTCGGGGGGGGAGATGGACCCAGATAGCTTTGGGGAACAGGTAGAGATTTCCCTAGTGTCCCTGGGAGAAGGAGAAATGGTGCCCAAGGCCCACATGCCCAAAAATACTTCCAAGTACCGGCAGTGGGTCACCATTGATGGGCAGAAGTTGGAGGCTCTGCGTGACACAGGAGCCAGTATGACTACTATCAAGAGTCAGCTGGTGTCAACAGAGCAGATAGTCCCTAATACATTCCACCAGGTCATAGTCGCTGACAATCGCGAGAGTCACCTATTGGTGGCTCTGGTTCCCTTTGAGTGGGGGGGGGGGTCTCAGGTACTCTGAAAGTAGCTGTGAGTCCTGCCATGCCTGTAGATTGTCTGTTAGGCAATGATCTTGAGCATACTGCTTGGAAAGAAGTGGAGCTCAAGTCTCACCTGGAGATGTTAGGGTTACCTGAGTGGGTCTGCATGACCACACGGTCCATGGCTGACTGAGAGGGAAGTCAAGGGCGTCTGGAGCCTGGAACGATGGCCCAGAGAGCTGCTGAGAGGAGGGACAAGGGGCGCGGGAAACCGGCCCCAGAAGTTCCCGCAGTGGCTGACGGGGCTCCTGAGGAGGAGGCTCCCGAGCCAACTGGGGAGGACATTGCCACCCTAGGTGACTTACCTGAACTTGCTGGCTGGCAAGTTGAGGGTGGACCCACCAGGGAGGAATTCTGCAAGGCGCAGAAAGAATGTCCCACTCTGGAAGGTCTGAAAAAACAAGCCTCAAACCAGGCTTGCAGGTGACACCTCTGGCGATCACCACCTATATTGGGAGAATGATCTCCTCTACAGTGAGCTTAAGGTTCCGGCCTTTGGGGCAGCACGTACGCTGGTGGTCCCCCAATGTTACCGAACCTTCCTACTGGGTCTGGCTCACGACAATCCCCTGGCAGGACATTTGGGGCAAAGGCAAGACCTTTAACAGGCTTGTCACCCACTTTTATTGGCCCAAAATGAGGACACACTCAGATAAGTTCTGCAGATCTTGTCCTACCTGCCAGGCCAGTGGTAAAGCAGGAAAAAGGGTTAAAACCCCCCTGATTCCACTTCCTGTCGTTGGCACCCCCTTTGAAAGAGTGGGCATCGACATTGTTGGTCCCTTGGACCCCAAAACTGCCTTAGGCAACAGGTTCATCCTGGTTTTGGTGGACCATGACACCCGTTACCCAGAGGCAATCCCTCTGAGGACCGTAACTGCACCAGTGGTGACCAGAACTCTGATGGGGATATTTACCCGTGTGGGATTCCCCAAGGAGATAGTGTGTGACAGAGGCACTAACTTCATGTCTGCATACATGAAGTCTCTGTGGGATGCGTGTGGTGTAACCTACAAGTTCACCACACCCTATCACCCCCAGTCTAATGGTCTTGTGGAGAGATTCAACAAGACCCTGAAAGGCACGATTGGTGGCCTCCCTGAGGCCATGAGGCGTAAGTGGGACGTCCTCTTACCATGCCTTCTCTTTGCTTACAGAGAGGTCCCCCAGAGGGGGGTAGGGTTCAGTCCCTTTGAGCTTCTCTATGGGTACCCTGTCAGGGGACCCTTAAGCATTGTCAAGGAGGGATTGGAGAAAGCTCCAAAGGCACCCCTCAGGACGTGGTCAGCTACATGTTGGCCCTCCGCAACCAGATGACCCGCTTCTGGAAAGAGGCCCAAAGTAACCTTGAGGCCAGTCAAGAGGTAATGAAACACTGGTATGACCAGAAGGCCACCCTGGTAGAGTTTCAACCTGGAGACAAAGTGTGGGTAATGAAGCCAGTAGAGCCCAGAGCTCTCCAGGACCGCTGGTCTGGCCCATTTGAAATAAAGGAGCGGAAAGGGGAGGCCACTTACCTAGTGGACCTCCAAACCCCTAGGAATCCCCTAAGGGTGCTCCATGTGAACCGACTAAAGGCTCATTTTGAGAGATCGGAGGTCAACATGCTTCTGGTCACAGATGAAGGAATGGAAGAGGAGAGTGAACCTCTCCCCGACCTCCTCTCTGCCCAAGAAGGTGATGGGTCAATAAGCGTGGTCATTCTTTCTGACTCCCTGACTCTAAACCAGAAAGGAGACTGCTATGAGCTGTTGGAGCAGTTCTCCCCCCTGTTCTCCCTTACTCCTGGACTGACCCACCTCTGTGTCCATGATATTGACACCGGTGACAGTCTCCCTGTGAAGAACAAAATTTACAGGTTGTCGGATAAGGTGAAGGCCAGCATCAAGGAGGAGGTCTCCAAGATGTTGACTCTAGGGGTTATCGAGAAATCCAGTAGTCCCTGGGCCAGCCCAGTGGTGTTGGTCCCTAAGGCTACTGCCCCAGGTGCGAAGCCAGAACCCCAGTTCTGTGTGGACTACCGGGGTCTCAACTCAGTCACACGGACTGATGCTCACCCCATCCCCCGAGCTGATGAGCTCGTTGACAGGCTAGGCGCTGCCAAGTTCCTGAGTACGTTTGATCTTACTTCAGGGTACTGGCAGATCGCCCTGACTGAGGGGGCTAAGGAAAGATCCGCATTTTCAACCCCGGATGGCCATTACCAGTTCCGGGTGATGGCGTTTGGATTGAAAAATGCCCCCGCTACCTTCCAACGGTTGGTTAACGGGGTCCTAGCTGGCAAGGATGCCATCTGTGCAGCCTACCTGGATGACATAGCTGTCTAAAGTTCCAGCTGGGAGGAACACCTGCTTCACCTCAAGGAGGTGCTTCAGGCCCTGCAACAGGCAAGCCTGACCATCAAGGCTAGTAAGTGCCAGATTGGGAAGGGTTCTGTGGTGTACTTGGGACACCTAGTGGGTGGTGGCAAGGTGCAGCCACTCCAGGCCAAGATTGAAACTATCAAGGCCTGGCAACCACCTCAAACGCAGACTGAGGTGAGACCCTTTTTAGGCCTCACAGGATACTACCGCAGATTTGTCAAGGTCTATGGTACCATTGTGTCACCCTTGACAGAACTCACTTCCAAGAAACAACCTAGGTTGGTGAATTGGACAGAGGCTTGTCAGAAAGCCTTTGACGCCCTGAAGGAAGCCATGTGCACGGCCCCCGTGCTCAAGGCCCCTGACTACTCCCAGGAATTTATCATGCAGACAGACGCTTTAGAGCATGGCATAGGGGCAGTCCTAGCACAGCTAAATGAGGAGGGCCAAGACCAACCGGTAGTCTTTATTAGCAGAAGGCTATTACCACAGGAACAGAGGTGGAGTGCTATTGAGAGAGAAGCTTTTGCTGTGGTCTGGGCACTGAAGAAGCTAAGACCCTATCTGTTTGGGACTCACTTCCGGGTTCAGACAGACCACAGGCCCCTCAGATGGCTCATGCAGATGAGGGGTGAGAATCCAAAACTCTTGAGGTGGTCCATTTCCCTACAGGGGATGGACTTTACTGTGAAACATCGCCCAGGTGTTGACCACGCCAATGCTGATGGTCTCTCCAGGTACTTCCGCCTTAGCGATGAGAGCTCCCAGGAGGTCGGGTAGCTCTCCCCACTTTCAGCTGGGGGGGACACATGTTAGACCTGACAGCCTTAGGGTAGTCACCCCTAACTTTTTGCCTGCCTCCCTCCACTTTTTGGACACTGTTTTTGCTGGTTTTTAGACTCTGCGCACTTTACCACTCCTAACCAGTGCTAAAGTGCATATGCTCTCTCCCTTAAAACATGGTAACCTGGAATCATACCTGATTGGACTATTAATTTACTTATAAGTCCCTAGTAAGGTGCACTCTCTGTGCATAGGGCTGGTAAATTAAATGCTACTAGTGGGCCTGCAGCACTGGTTGTGCCACCCACTTAAGTAGCCCCTTTTCCTTGTCTCAGGCCTGCCATTGCAAGGCCTGTGTGTGCAGTTTCACTGTCACCTCGACTTGGCATTTAAAAGTACTTGCCAAGCCTAAACCTCCCCTTTCTCCACATATAAGTCACCTCTAATGTGTGCCCTAGGTAACCCCTAGAGCAGGGTGCTGTGTGGGTGAAAGGCAGGACATGTACCTGTGTAGTTTACCTGTCCTGGTAGTGTAAAACTCCTAAATTTGTTTTTGTACTACTGTGAGGCCTGCCCCTGTCATAGGTTAACATTGGGGCTGCCCTCATACAGTATTGAAGTGGTAGCTGCTGATCTGAAAGGAGTAGGAAGGTCATATTTAGTATGGCCAGAATGGTAATATACAATCCTGCTGACTGGTGAAGTTGGATTTAATATTACTATTCTAGAAATGCCACTTTTAGAAAGTGAGCATTTCTTTGCACTTAAATCTTTCTGTGCCTTACAATCCACGTCTGGCTGGGCTTAGTTGACAGCTCCTTGTGCATCCACTCAGACACACCCCAAACACAGGCTACTCAGCCTCACTTGCATACATCTGCATTTTGAATGGGTCGTCCTGGGCTGGGAGGGTGGAGGGCCTGCTCTCACACAAAGGACTGCCACACCCCCTACTGGGACCCTGGCAGACAGGATTGAACTGAAAGGGGACCTGGTGCACTTCTTAGCCAATCTTTGAAGTCTCCCCCACTTCATAGGCACATTTGGGTATAAAACAGGGCCTCTGCCCTACCTCATCAGACACTTGCTGGAGAAGAAACCTGAACCAGAAACTACATCCTGCCAAGAAGAACTGCCTGGCTGCTCAAAGGACTCACCTGTCTGCTTTCTACAAAGGACTGCTGCCTTGCTGTTGGCCTGCTGCCTTGCTGAACTCTTGTCTGGCTGTGAAAGTGCTCTCCAAGGGCTTGGATAGAGCTTGCCTCCTGTTCCCTGAAGTCTCAGGATCAAAAAGACTTCTCTTTTCGACGCACAGCTTGTTCCGCGGCGAGAAAAACAGCGCACACCGACGCTGATCGACGCAACGCTCTTGGGACGACCGGAAATCCGATGTACGGCTTCACAAGGACAACGCCGTCCGACCTCTGGAGGAGAAATCGACGCGACGCCTGCCGTGAGATCGTAATTTCGACGCGCAGCCCCGCAGAACGACGTGCAGCTGGAAAACAAGCAGGAAAATCCACGCACAGACCCGGGACATCTGGTAATCCCCGCGATCCACAGAAAGACTATCCGCGCGCCGGAAAACGACGCACAACTTCCCGCGTGGAAAATAACTACGCAAGTCCGTGTGTGCTGGGGAGAAATCGACGCACACACCCTCTTTCCACGCACCTCTTCCTTTGTGGCCCTCTGAGGAGATTTTTCCACTCCAAACCAGGTACTTGTGCTTGAAAGAGACTTTGTTTATATTCTAAAGACTTAAGACACTTTATATCACTTTTCAGTGATATGTCTACAATTTTCCATTGCAACTTTATTCTTTTGACCTACAATTATCCTGATAAATAATATATATTTTTCTAAACACTGTGTGGTGTATTTTTGTGGTGCTATATGGTGGTATTGTATGATTTATTGCACACATACTTTACACATTGCCTTCTAAGTTAAGCCTGACTGCTCGTGCCAAGGTACCAGAGGGTGGGCACAGGATAATCTTGGATTGTGTGTGACTTACCCTGACTAGAGTGAGGGCTTTTGCTTGGACAGGGGGTAACCTGAATGCCAACCAAAAACCCCATTTCTAACAGGGGGCATGATGGTCATGAGGCTGGTGGAGAGGTCGCTAGCAGAATCCACTCTTAGGAGTTATAACCTGGCATGGTTGGAGTTTCAGGACTTTGAAGCTTACAAGGGGCATTTTTGGAGTCAGGAGCAGGCAGTGTTGGAGGCGAGAGTGATGAGTTTTGTTGTGTTTCTGATTCGGAAAGGATTCTCGCCCATTACGATCTGGGGCAAGTTGTGTTGTTTTAATGCGGATGAGGTTGCATTATTCCGGCTATGCATGATATGGACGTTTTTTGGGGCTTTTCGAGTGCCTGAATTGCTGGGAGTGGGTACAGCATGTGAAATAAACAGGTGTGAGGGCCAGCACCAAGGGGACAGATTAGGAATATGGCTGATGCACTCAGAAACAGATCAGTTGGGCAAGGGTAAGTAGATTTGGTTGGAGAAAGGGGGAGTGGTTGGAGCCTGCCCGGTACGAGAATGGGACAAATTTACAGCATACATGGAAAGTCGGGGTGAATGGGTTTTTCCGCATAAGAATGGCACCAAGGTTACATGTTTTCAGTTGTTGTCTGTTTTAAGGATGGCCTTGCGGCGATTGGGAAGGCAGGAGTGTAATTTTGGTACACAATCATTTAAAATAGGGGCGGCAACAGAGGCAGCCAGGTTGGGTTGGGACTGGGATAAGATCAGGTGCATCGGACGGTGGCGCTCAAAGTGCTGTGAAAGATATGTGCGACCCTAGCTTCTGTTGAGGGGAAGACGTGAAGAGTTTAGGTCCGGGCAAAGAAGGGGAGGATGGGTTTTAGTGACATGATGTCCTGATTTTTGTTTCTCATTTCAGGTTGTGGTAGTGGCCCAGAAAAAAACTAAGTCAGTCACATAGCTGGTCAGCCATTCTTTCGTGCATTGGGCAGCGAAGTATGTGGAAAAACAGGTCTACGGATGATCTTTGGGACTACCAAGTAGCAGGCATGAGGTGCTGTGGTGGAGAAAGTGCGGCATGAGGTGGGGCAATTTGCTTCCGTTTATCACTTCAATTTTGCTGAATTGGGGATTTCCGGATGTGCTCGTGGTACACCTTGGGGAAAATGACTTGGTCCTTCTTTCAGGGCTCACCCTACTGCAACACATGCAGCGAGATCTGTTTCTATTGAGGTGCAACATGCATGGGACTTGCCTGGTGTAGACCGAATTTGTGCCATGAAGGAAGTGGCATGGGGCACAGAAACATAGGGCAATTGAGAAGGTCCGGAAAAAAATAAACAGGGCTATGAGGGTCTTTTTTCGGGGCCCACAACATTAAGGTTTTGGCACATGAAGGATTCAAGGAGGAAGAGCAGGTGCTTTTCAGGGGTGACGGTGTGCATCTGTCGGACATGGGAAATGCACATTATCTCATAGAGTTACGCTTTTTGCTAACGGATTTGTGGGGCGAAAGTTTTTGGCGGGGAAACAGGGATGACCGAGCATGAGTTGCAGTGGGTTTCGTAGGTGGGGCAGCAAAACACCAAGTGGGTTTTGCTGAGTGGCAGTGTATGGGGGGGTGGAGAGTCAGATGCAGGCTTGTCCACCCTTCTGAGGGGGAGAAAGAAGCAGGTGAAGGATGACAGACGGGGGGAGGACTAAGTCAGGCAAGGGGTAAAACAGAAAAAGGAGGATATGTGGAAATAAAAGTGGATTTGATGAGATGCGAAGGATAAGTGGAGGTTTGAAACGCGAATGGATGAAAGGGAGTTACAAGGTTCATATAAAGGTGGCTATAACGTTCTGTTTATATTTGACGTGTTATGATCAGTGAGCAAGCTTGTCCTAATAAATGGCTTTTTACACTAAACAAGGGTGTCGGAGTCTATGTCCCAAAAAAAGATTGTTGAAAATCAAATCTATCTCTGGGTTTCCTTTCTCTGCCCCAGTTTTTGCTGTATTTATTTGCTGTAGAAAATGTATTTCTGGCCAAAGAGGAAGGCCGCTTGCCCACTACTTACACGCCACCAGATATTCTTGCCAGTCCATGCTAAACATCAATAAGCAAGTGAGCATGCCGCTGACGTGCGACGTCATGGCATCATCCATGATAACTCTTCATATCTATCAGGTTCAGCATACGGTCATTTTACTTAAAGTCTGAGGTGGTCACACTACACTATGTTATTTCCATGCATCCTGGACATATTCTCGGACCCCAGCCCACCTAGATTATGCTTTATAAACTTATGTGGTGAGCGCTATTTAGAGGATAATATGTAGCAGAGAACTCATTCTTCAGAGCAACATAAAACCGTACACAATCAATAAAAGTAAGGTAAACACTGATGACCATATTTACAAGGCCCTTTGGGCCAATGGAAAATCACTTTTAGTGAAGGTCTGGCAGTGCATACTGCAGGGCCATACTTCCAAGGCCAAGTAAAGCCACTCTGCATGACTTTTCAGGGCTTTGTAAGCATGGACTGAGTCATCACTGCGCAAGTCACTTCTTGGTCTCACCCTATGACAGGGAGGCATTCCATGGGTGTTGTGGTGGGTGTTCCCATGCAACACCTATGGAATTGGATGCATTCCAAGATTAAGAAGGATTTGTAAACCTGGAAGTTCGTCAAAGGCCTATGCCTCCCCAATGGAGGCATAAGGGAGGCGCAACAAGGAGAAATACCTTTATTTCTCTTCGTTTTTTCCTCTTTCTATGAGTACTGCATTCTGCCTCATGTGATTGTTTTTGTGCAGGGAGGTGTCCCTTCCTGCACCAAAACAATCATCCCTGCAACGCAGACACCCTTGCAGCAATGGTGCCTGTGCTGGTGGCTCATTGTGTACCGGCACAGGGGAAAAGGAAAGGAATTTTTGTATCAGACTCCTGCCCTTTTCTTTTGAAGCAGGACAGCGCAGCAAGAAGGCTTGCAAAGCTGCCCTGCCCCAAAAGCTTGTAAATATGCCCCTGGTTTTCCCACCCATATCTTCAATGAACTGCCACTGTGTTATAGTGAGATCAAAGCACCATGAACAAAAGCAGTGCCCAAAGATACTATAAAATAGACACCACTACCAACTTTCAGCTAAACATCAGGGAGACGTTAACTGTTTTGAAAGCAACGTTATATAACCATATTCATATACTTGAAGCCATGTTTTATGTTCTTTTGCTCTTGGTAAATGTCTAATGCAGAAAATTAATGTTGGGCCTGAAAACCCGGATATGCCCCAGTAAAAAACTTCTAGGTTGATAATTTGCCTTTGCAGGGACCAGTGCTTGTTTTCAAAGACCACTGCTTGTTGGAACTAATGCTTGTTAGAGAACAATGCTTGTTTGGGAACACATGTTGCACAAGCCTCCAGCATCCCTATGACTCAGCCTGGGTGTGGCTCCCTATGACTCAGAATGGGTGTGGCCGGATGCAGCAGGCATTTAAACCACACCCAGCCTGAGTGAATTGTGTGCTGTAAAGGTCACCGGCTGCAGCGGAGGAATCTCTGCTCATCTACTTTTGATCTTCATGTTCTGTTCTGTCTAACATCTTGGGGGCCACTTCTGGAAGAAGAGACTGAGGGAATTAGCCCTTAAAAAAGGCGGTAAAGCACTGTGTGCAATTTAAGAACATGTATTGCTAAAACTTGATACTTGCTGACTTGATAAGCAAATGTTCCAGGATGCGATGCACCTAAAAAGGGCATATTTTTGGTTTTTAAGGTCATTGAGATGGTCATCGCTTGTCATGTTATAACTGCTTATTATAGTTGCTTGCATTATACCACCAAAAGGAGTTTCTATTGAACAATGTTTATGAAATCGATATACTGTGAATATGTTTATTATCACTGAGTTTAAAGAGGCATTACTATTGTTTGTAGCAATACGATGTACTGTGAATATGGTTATTATCGTTGAGTTCTTTGTGGCATATCCATTATTTCAAATTATTGCTGTTGATTAGGAAATTTTGTATTTTGCACATGAAGAAAGGTGAAGCTTATCTTTGCCATGCTCAAGATTACCTTGCGATGTAACAGTGATAAGCTGGTTGTTCATAAAGTTGAATACTATTGATTAATCCTATGTTTTCATAGTAATACAATGTGAACCATAATCCTTGATATTAACCCTATGTTTTCAGTGTGATTTAAACCCTGAATTGTGTTCCTCGTAATACTAGCACAGTACACTGATTAACACATGAATAACTGGAGAATCTAATTCCCTGAGAGTTAGTTCTTATTATTGTTGTATATTGTTGCCTATGTAAATGTCTATGAGTCGAGTGAGTCTGCATCCTGGGAAATCTCAACAAGGTAGAACACGCAAGATATCCACTGCAGGTCAAGGGATATCTAGGTAGGCTTAATTGAGGTGCTGAGGGACTAATCTGGGATCACAGTGGGAGTAGGTATAGACAGTAGGCTTCTATTTATTTACAGGTAATCTACATTGTTTCTGAAAATTCCTAGAGAGAGGGAGAGCCATCAAAGGAAGTAGAGTATACACGGGCTATGAGCTATTAGTTATTTGACTGATGTGTAATTTACCATAGGAAAGACTTGCTCTTCAAGAACCATCACTAGGCCTCCGTATCCAACAGTATCTCCTTCTCTCATCCATCCACTTTACCCTGGGACATTGCAGTGCCGATCATGTGTATTTAAGTGGGAGGCACACAAAGCTTATGGGGAGTTGGGAACAAGCAGCTTGGTTAATATTGTGTCTCCATGGGATGAACAGGTTAGTGCTTGACAATTAAGCAGGGGCATAGCTTGGTCAGTAAGATTAGCGGTGTGTGAACTTCATATTTTCCAACAACCATGCTGGAAGCATACCATGTTAAAATATATTATAAGAGAAGCATTACCGAAGGGGAGTTTAATGGGTAATGGAAAGGGAGCAGAGTGCAGATTGTGAGGGGTACTTAAAAACACATTGGTCCTGATTTACAAAGGTACACTTAGACTTTACATTTCAAATTTAGGAATTCACAAAGTGCAGTTACAAGCACTATCTTTAGGGCTACAGTTGGGGTGGAGATCTGCCCCCAGTGAGGACTTTAAGATAGTACTCATAAATGCACATTGTGAATTCCCAAGTCATAAATGTAGTCTTTTGGTCTAAGGTTAGACCACAATACTAAGTTTACCTATGTGAATCAGGAACATTATTTTGTAAAATAACCAACATTTTCTAAGAACTTTAAAACGTAGACAAGAGATAGTGCGTGAGTGTATGTGTTGTTGTCTGGATGTATATGTAGAAATCCCTGGTGGAATCTGACAGACCTTTCGCCATACCTGACTGAAAGCTTCTGCACCCAACTATTTACTAGTGAATAGATATATGGGGCCTTAGGGCCACTGACTATTAAATCCTGTAGACAGATGCTTCAGAGCATGGCATATGGGCAGCTATGGGGCATCTCTGAATGAGGAGGACTTAGACCAATAGGTAGCCTTCATTAGCAGGAGGTTACCTCGACTGGACCAGAGGTTGAGTGCCATTGAAAGAGATGCATTTGCTGTGGTCTGGGCACTGAAGAAGCTGAGACTGAATCTGTTTGGGACATTCTTCCGGGTTCAGACAGACCACAGACCCACTCAGATGGCTGTTGCAGATGAGGGGTGAAAATCCTAAACTCTTGAGATGGTCTATCTCCCTACAGAGAATGGACTTTACGGTGAAGCATCGCCTTGGGACTGACCATGCCAAAGCTGATGGTCTCTCCAGGTTCTTCCTGCTTTAGTGACAAGAGTTCCCAAGTCATTGGGTAGCTTTCCCCAAATTCACCGGGGGGGACGCATGTTAGGCTAGAGAGCCTTGGAGTGGTCTTTCCCCAAGTGTTTTGCCTGCCTCCTTCTATTTTTCAGATCTCACTTTTGCTGGTTTTAGGACTCTGAGCACTTCATCACTGCTGCCCAATTCTAAAGTGCTTGTGCTCTCTCCCCTCTACATTGTAACATTGGCTCCTACCCAATAGGCATATTTAATTTACCTGTAAGTCACTTGCAAAGTTGCACTATATGTGCCCAGTGCCAATAAATTAAATGCTATTAGTGGGTATGCAGCACTGATTGTGCCACCAACATAAGTAGCCCAATAACCATGTATAAGGCTGCCATTGCAAGGCCTGTGTGTGCAGCTTCCATGCCACCTCAACTTGGCATTTAATATTCTTATCCAAGTCTCAAATTCCCTTTACTACATGCAAGTCACCCCTAAGGTAGGGCCTATGTGACCCACAGGGCAAGATGCAGTGTATGTTAAAGGCAGGACATGTAGAGTTACGTTTTACATGTCCTGGTATTGAAAAACTCCCAAAGTTGTTTTTCACTATTGGGAGGCCTGTTTCTCTCAAAGGACAGCATTGGGGATTCCTTACAAATACTTTTAAGCTGTAAATCCTGATCAGGAAGGATTGGCTATCTAATGTTTCATATCTCTGGAATGCTAATGATAAATCCTCTTGTTTGGTAAAGTTGGATTTGACATTACTATTTTAGAAATGCCACTTTTAGAAAATAGGCATTTCTCTGCTCTTTACTGCTCTATGTGCCTTACAGCCTGTCTCCCAACCATGTCTGGTCTGTGCTGGGTGACAGCTCCCCTTGTGCATTCCATTCAGACAGTCATAAACACAGGACACTCAACTGCATCTACATTCATGTGCATACTGATGGGTCTTCCTGGGCAAGAAAGGTGGAGGGGCTTACACTTACATGTCAAAGGGTGGTGGCCTGACCCCACCCAAGGGACAGATGACCTTCACAAATACTCTGGCAGATAGGTCTGGGCACAAAAAGGGAACTAGTGCACTTCAAAACTACTCTTTAAAGTTTCCCCATCTTCAAAGGCTCATTTGGGTATAAGTACTGGGGCTCAGACCTCCTCAAATTAGACACTACTGGGCAAAAATTAGGACCATGTCATGCAAACTGCTGGTCTGCACAAAGGGCTCAATTCGATTGCTTTCCTGGAAGGACTGCTCTGCTGCTTGTTGCCCTGCTGCCTGCTGCCTGCTGCTCTCTGATCCCGAAAGAAGGACTCTGCCTTCTTACCAGAAGTGATCACAAAAGGCTTCTTGGCTTGCCCTCTGTTTTTCCCCAAGTTCTCAGGGACATCAAAGACCTCGTGAATGATGCTTCATCAGCCCCAGCATCGCTCTGACCAGGTAGAACTTTGTCACAGACTCCTCTGAAGCTGTGCCTGTTGTCCGAAATATCTCTAGCAAGCACAGCGTTTCTTTACAGCCTCTGCACCTCTCTTCTGAAACTGTGCCTGTTGCCACAGATTATAGCTGGTGAGAGCAGAACCCCACCATCATCCTGTGCCCATTCACAGTCTCTGGGCCCGTACACTGACTTTACAGTAACACTCCTAAAAGGAGTTCATCCGATTTGCAAAGCACTGGGGGGGGGGGTTACTTTTGCCAAAGATTATCTTGTTGTATACTTATTGGATCTGTACGGTTATCTTGATTGCTCCAAATAAGTAACTTCTATTTTTCTAACTGGGTGGTGAGTCATTTTTGTCGTGTTTCACTGTGCTGCTGTATGAGTTATTACACAAATACTTTACACATTGTCTTCTAAGTTAGGCCTGACTGCTTTATGCCAAGCTACCCAAGGGTGTGCACAGTAAAATTTTGTTTGTGTTGTGACCTGCTTTGATTAGAATTGTGGTCCCTATTTAGATGTGGACATACCTCTGCCAACTAGAGATTGCAGTTTCTAACATTATCTTAAGGGGGTGTAGCACCCCAAACGCCTCCCGAAGCTACGCACCTGAAAATGAGTGCAAGTCCCAAAAAATGAGTGCCAGTAGCCCCCACCAGCAACCACCAGCTCAAATTAAGCACTCTTACCGCATAAAGCTACACCAAATGGCTCATGCAAAAACATGTAATGTATTAATTTACTATGAGTGTTTACTTGTTGAATTTCATCAGCTTCTAACTGCTGAGACCATGATTTTGTTTGCTATGTATAATCCAGCAGACAGTCTCTTGGGACATCATCTCAATCATTCTCTCATGATAAAATGGGGCACGTTAGGATCAGAGGGCGAAGTAGTATAGAATAGTAGAGTGGAGCAGTGGTTGCAGTGGTTTCAAATAGGAGGATGGGGAAGCTTGGTGAGGTGAAGTTAATAGTGCATGTAGCCAGTTCAGACGTTACTTTAAGAACGTTCATGGTGTTCTCTGATATTATTTCCTGTGCTGTGAAACATCAAAATGTGAAGGGGCAGCAGGAAGCCATGCTCACCAAAAATCAGTGGTGGTCAGGCACAGGGTATTCACAGGGTAGTGAGGTCACCCGTATGTGTGGTGTTCATCACGTGATGAAGCAGAGTACTCTGTCAGATGCGTGTATGCCCTATAAAACCACTTAAAGTGCCCATGAGCATGAAAAAGATTAGCAGGCAATCGCAAAGCAAATAGGTCTCATTTTCACTAAACTGCAATGGAAAACTAATGGGTTTGTTGTTCTGCTGTGGAAGAAGTCTGGCAATTGTTACGCAAATTTCTATGTGTTGCTTTCAGCTGTCCTGGAAAGAAAAACCCTGTTTCATTCCAGACTAATTTTCAGGTATCCACATGTATTGATTTGTGCTCTGGGTTTATCTAAAAAATAGAGAAGCAGATTGAGGTACAACTAATTAAAATATCATTGGCATAAAATCCACAGGGATGTTTATATGCTTAAATTAATCCCTCATGAGTTCAAAATGACTGCATGATTACCAATGCCTTCAATCCTGAGGCGCCCTTGACAGGCACATTCGTGAAGTCATCACACACTGCATAGCTGAGTCTCTGAGCACTCTGGTAGAAGCTAGATTGAGGTATGATCTATTTTGACCCCCCCTCTTCTGCGGGTATATTTCCATACTGGGTACCAGCATACCTAGAGGACCATCTCAAGTGTTACATACACCGCATGACTGCCAATGACTGCAATTCCCGGCGGTCCTCGCTGGGTGCACAGAGTTGTCACTCAGAACGAGCACTCTGAAATAGCTGATGCAAACTGGCTTCAGTGATCATTGGGAGGAGAACAAAAGCACAAATAGGTTGGCAAACAAAGAGAGACCTTTGATGAAGTAAGTGATTATATACGAGACTTAGGCCCTCATTATGAATCTGGCGGGCCTAGGACTGCCAGACTCACTGTTGCGGTCGGACCACCCCCAATGTGCCACTTTTTTGCCAGCCAGGGGCCTTGAGGTGCCAGCGGTCCTAATCCACCAGGGCAGCGTTGCAAGCAGCACTGCCATGCACTTGGCATGGGCAGTGCAGAGGCCCCATGGACAGCCCTGCCATGCTTTTCACTGTCTGCTTAGCACACAGTGAAAAGCGCAACGGGTGCTCCCTACGCACCGCAGCATTGTTGCCAGCTCGATTACGAGCCGGTGTCAATGTTGTGGTTGTTTCCCGCTGGGCCAAACAGGCGGAAACAGACCCAGTGGGAAACTCATAATAGGCTCCGCTGAAAGGTCACAGCACTGGCAGTGACCTGATCACGGGAGTTTGTCAGGCGGCCTTTTCCGCCCGCCAAACTCAAAATGAGAGCCTTAATATCCATTTTGAACTACCGATATTGCCCTGCCTAGACCTGAGGCATTAATAGAACCTTTTCTTCAGTGTTTGCTTATAGGGCTCCCCTCATTAACTACTCCATATTGTTTGAAAATCCAATAATAAGGGTATGGAAATGTGTGGAATGAATGGCATGGTACTTACACACACATACACATGCTGACTTGTGGGAGTGATTTGCAGTGAGAACCCACCACATTACTTTGATTGCATTGCACTCATAAATGCTTGCAGTGCACAAGGAGTTGGCACAGCATGTCTATAGGAGGAGACCAGTTGTTCTTCTGTTTTTTGTTTGTTTGCATGCCCTTTTTGTAATTTATCATTATTTTCTGTCTCAATGTCTGCAATTTCATTTTATTTTTATGATAAGCGAATATTCACTCCCCAACAGAATATCCTCATTTGTACTGTATGTATGTATGCTGATGAACTCATTCTAGGGAAAGCAGGATTCCGATTCTGACGAAAGCCCTGGACCCTTTTTAGGACATTATGAGTGGTGAAAATATGTGGACACAGTTGGATGTAAGAACTCATACATCCCAAATTCCCTTTATAACCTTCTTTTCACCACCCTCCTAATAGAATGAAATGTCCTTAAAGGTAGGGGAGCGTGATTTTTATTTCCATTCTGGATCCTTTTCCTCTTCTTCCCTGCAAGTACCCTCAACATAACGGTTAAATGATTCTTTGACGAGCACAGGATGACCGATGATAAATCATGACACCCAGGGAGGGGAGTGAGTTCATTCTGTATGTTTTTATAAGTATCCCAGGGTCCTGTATCTTGACATTGGGGCACCTATTTATGAAGCTGTCATGCAGCTCAGTACAGCAAGCCACCTTGCTGTGCTGCATACAAGGGGAGGAATGAGCCCTAACTACATAATATGGCATATTTCTTTCCTGTCCCTGCACTGGTACACTATTGACTGCCTAGCACCAATGCAGGCACACTTTAATTCACAACAGCATTAGAAGGAGACAGGAACTGATAACGTTAGAATGTCCCCTGTGCTCTCATCTGGTAGAAAGCATCCTGCTCCTGCATCAGGCTCGACAGGTTCTACAAACAAAGATAACATTAAAGGAATAATGAGGTAAAAACAAAAACATTGGCACTGAAGGGAATGATCTTGTGTGCGGTTGTGCACCTTGTGAATGGATTAAATGCAGTACCCAAAGCGAAGCTATCCAATGGTTGAAGTAGGCTGATCCATTGCCTCATGCTGTATGTTGTAGTGGGAGGAAGCAAAATGTGAATGACACAACAACAGACCAATTGATGAAGAGAGGTGGCTGAAAGCCCCTTTATTTAAGTATATTATCCATATAGTTCTTGTAAAATTAAGAAGTCTTGACTAACACCATACCTAAAAAAGAGCTACTTGAACACCATCAGCAACAGGAACACAAATGGGACATTTAACAATACACTAAATGACATGGGCTTGACGGACATCCCATCTAAGCACCATCAACAGGGAAAAACAAATGACTTAAGTGGTCTGCATGTCGCTGGTGTGGCAGGTGAGAGAGGGATAGGTAGCAAAAAAGAGTTGGGGACAACTGCAAAATGCTATGGGCTGGTACCTGACTTCAGTTGGTTACATGCCACCATAATAACCTATTTTCTAACTCGAGTTAATGGGAATTAGGATTGTGAACAATATGCAGGTTTAACAGTGCGCAGGATGATTTTATCATCAGTTGTAATAACGCATTTGCTCATAGTATCGTTTTTAAATGTGGACCACAACTTACAGTTTATATTTACGCAATACGTGTCTGCGCCTATATACTTTCAAGACACACATCTAAGGTTCACAAAGTTCTCTTGATCTATCTTAGAGTACAAGTGCTAGGAACATGTTGCCTGTGTGTCCCCAATAAAACATGTTGGCAAAAAGCAATGTGCAACCAATTTTCCTTAAAAGAATTTGTAAATATGCTAAACAAAGGACTAAATAAACATGAACACTGGTGAACTCTAAATGTGCCACCCCTGCAGTCACTTAGAGAATGACAAAAAGTGCAAACCAATGCAACATGAACTGTATATAATTCTGTGATACAAAAGGTACAGGAACATTGGTGCCACATACATTTGTTTTGCAGATCTCCATAGGCTGTACCTGTTTCTCATAAGGGAAGATTTTATTTTCTAGGCATGTGTAATACCTTTGACTTTGGAAAGGCCAAGAAAAATTCGTAGTCAGTGCTTGTTTGCACTGTTGTGCAACTTCTCTAATTGAGAATTTAGCAAACAGGTGTCTAGTTTATCTATATAGTTTTGCACATGGTCACATTGTGAAGCAATAGGACACAGCATGATATAAACTTTGTTCATCTTTCACTTACTACAATTTTAAAAGGTATTTCTCCCATTTCTAAATGTATCATCACAGCAGGAAAGATAAAAAAATCACTAGGCCCCATTGTTGTCTTTCCAAATGTAATATATGTTACACTAAACTCTCCTAGAGAGGGAGGATATGGCGCAAAAAAGTAGTTGGTGAATTTTTGTAACACTGCAAAGTTTAATTTAACTTGTCCCCAAGTGATATGCCAAAACACCTGCTTTTATGTAAATGGGATAACTCCTCATTGTAGTTAACGAAAACCACAGTAATGGAAAATGTAAAAAAAAAAGTTTATTTGATGAATAGTCTTAGGGCCAGATGTAGCAAAATTTTGCGAGTCGCAAATGGCCGAATCGCAATTTGCGACTCCGCAAAATCGGAAATGGGATGCAAAAACCCCATTTCCGAATCGCAAATTGCGCCACGAGCCATTACTGACTCACAAAAATTGCGACCCCATTGTGAGACCCGCAAATAGGAAGTCACAATTTGCGAGTTGCAAATCATATGAAAAAGCCACTCGCAAATTGCGACAAGTCGCAAAAAGCCCATTTTGCACACCCAATTTACCACTAACTCAGAGCAGGTGGTAACCAGAACCAAAGTATAAAAGGAGACCCAGAAGGCACCTGGGTTACTCAAGATGGTGGAGATATATGTGATAGCAAGGAGGAGGAGAGCCCACGCCGCACAGCAGATGAGGAGGAGGAGCCAGAGACAGGAGAAGATATACAGAACCAGACAGACACTTTTCCAAAAAACTGAGGAGGAGATATATGGTAAAAAGAGACTCAGCAGTGCAGCAATATTAGAATTAATAGATCTACTCAATCCGCAGCTTCAATGCCAGACTGTGCGCAGCAGCGCCATCCCCACACATGTGCAAGTGCTATGCTCACTGCACCTCTTGGCCTCGGGTAGCTATCAGGGGGTCATTGATGTGGCAGGTGGGGTACCTCAAAGTGCACTCTCATGGTTCTTCAGATCATTCCTAGATGCCATACTCACACACATGTCCAGATACATATACCTACCCAGGAATGAGGCAGAAATCAACAGCACCAAGTTGGAATTCTACAGGATTGCCAACTTCCCGCATGTAATAGGGTGTGTAGACGGGACACATATACAAATATGCCCTCCTGCAAATCTGGAATATCTGTTCCGCAACCGGAAGTGTACCCACTCACTGAACATCCAGGTGGTATGTGACGCCCATTATGTTATCACTGACATGGTAGCCAAATTTCCAGGGAGTACATATGACTCTTACATTTTCAGGCACAGTGGGATACACCAACGCCTAGAACGTGGGGAGTTTGGAGACGGATATCTCCTAGGTATAGCTGAATACACCTTGAAGACATAAACACAGGTCAATGTGGAACCCATCCATGCCCTGCTAACATTTTTTATTTTTGCCAAACAGGTGACAGTGCATATGCACTACGACCATGGATACTCACCCCGTACTTAACACCCAGCAATGAGACAGAGAGGCGATACAACAGTGCAAATAGGAGGACCCGAAATGTTATAGAGAGGACCTTTGGACTGTTGAAGGCAAGATTCAGATGCCTCCACAGAAGTGGAGGTGCCCTCCAGTATGCCCCAATAACAGCATTCAAGATCGTTGGCGCATGCACTATACTGCACAACATTGCCACCAGACGTGGGCTACATCTCACCCCTGAAGACCCAGATTCGGAGGATGACGAGCAAGAGCTACCACATCGCCATCATGGGGATAGAAGCAATGCAAATCAAGGCAGACAGAGATGGAACCACATTTTAAACCAATACTTTGGAAGGTATGTGCTGCCTGTCACCACACACACGAATGTCACACACAAAGAGCCCAGGTGTGAAGTGGCACAAACAAGAACTTTAACGAAGTGAACCAAAAAACTATAGAACTGAACTATTGGTCAGGGGCTGTAAATGTCCACCTGCTATGAGGACACATTAAAGTCATGTTCCTCAATTGTTCGTAAGTGCGTAGCTCAAATCCTACGCCTGGGACGCCCAGCATGGCTAGTGCCTGGAGTGTCTGCAGATCCCTGTTGTGCACTGCCACTCCGCAAGACCCTGGTGTCTGTGGCAGATGCACTACTGATAGTAGAGCCCTCCTCACTGTCTTGCGGCGTGTCTGCTGCGCCCCTAGCCACCTGTCTTGCCTCCATCATGTCCACAGCGTGGCTTATCCATCCCAGGCCGCGAGCCACATCGCTGGCAAAGTGGCCCATGTCGACTTGTAAACTGACTGTGCGGCGTGACAGCCTTGTAGTATTCACAGCCAGGCGGACGATGGAGGCAGCCATGCGGTCTAAACGGTGTATTAGCTGGCATTCACGGCGCCTTGCACTCTCTCTATCTGTAACAAGTTCACTCACTAGTTGCCTGATGGAGAGTGCAAGGTCACCTACATGACTGTTCAGGTTTTGAAGGTCTGTGTGGACCTGTGCCAGCCCTGTTGTGTGATTCCTCTCCATTCGCCACATGGCCCCTGATATCAGTCTCATTTGCCTTGTCTGCAGGTGCTGACCTTCGATGAGTGCTGCCTCGGCGGTGGACATGGAGGAGTCCCCTACATCTCCCTGGGACACTGCAGGGACATGGACACGTCTTCTGCGACGCAGTGGTGCATAAGGGTCCTGTTGGCTAGCACTGCGGCTGGGACTGGGTGCTGGGTCAATCTCCACTATGGCCACTGGTGCATCTGAAGGGGACTGTGGTCAGGTGGTGCAGGGCCCTGTGGTGGCTGCTCCTGGGTCCTGTGCTGCCTGTTGGCTGACCTCTGCACCCTGGGCGGTGTGGCTGGTGGTGGTGTCTTGTGCAATACAAAAAGATGATGGACTGAGTGCTGACAATGCAAACACTCACCCCCAGTCACAGATCTGGGTTTAATCCATCGTTCTTTTGCTCACCATGCCACCCCAGTTTGGACCCAGCCATATGCAAATCAGTCTTGACCCTGTTCCTCATGGGAACAGTCCAGCCCGAACTGTCAGGTCAGGTCCTCCCTGGACCGGAAACAAGCATCCTGGGACCGGTTTCAGGGTATCACCCTTCTTCAGCCAGGCTAGCTTGATTCCAGTGGCACAGTGAGCAAGGGACCCACGTCTGGGCATATCCTTCCCACTTAGGGCAACTTTAGCAATACAAAAAGATGATGGACGGAGTGCTGACAATGCAAACACTCACCCCCAGTCACAGATCTGGGTTTAATCCATTGTTCTTTTGCTCACCTTGTGGGAGACCTGTGGGACATAAGGAACACACTGTCAGTATCTACCATCTGTTGTATGCTTCCTAATAAACTGTTGCCTATCAGCCGCCTACTGGACTACATTGGCCATAATGCACCATTTTGGTGGTTGCTACTCTGAAATGGAGCTAATTTGGTTGTGCATGCTGCTGTGTACTGGGTGGGTGGGGGTATGGCAGATATGGGTGTACATGCGTGTTTCATGGTACTCACTGGTTGATGGTCCTGGTGCTGACGTGTCCAGCTCTCCTATTCCAGCCACTGCCTCTGGCTCCAGGGTTTCTTGCACTCGTTCCTCCATGGGTGTGGGTGGTGGGACGGTAGAAGGGCCTCCTCCTGTGGCCCTCATCTCTCGGAGGCGCTCTGCCACCCTCTCCTTGGTCCTGGAGCGCAGGTCGTACCATCTTTTTTTAAGTTTGTCCATGCTCCTGTGACTCACCCCAATTGCATTCACCTTCTCCTGGATGTCCGTCCAAATCCTCCTTTTGTCCGACTCAGGCACACTTAGGGCTGCTCTTCCAAAAAGTTGATCATGGTGCTGGCAGCATTCATCTGTCAGCACCTCCAGTTCCTTTTCAGAAAATTAGATTTTCCTCTTCCTGCGTTATTCCTCCATTGTTGCTGCTGTTCCTCCTGGTGGTTGTTCAGCAGTTGGAAATGGGTGTGGTCCTCCCTCCTCCCAGGTGTATTTGTAAACTTCCTGGCTGTGATGTCATCATCAAGAGCCAGGAAGTGTTTTCCAGAGTGTTCTGCTGCACCAGCATGCAATTTGCGGCACAGTCGCAATTTGCGACACCCACTCGCAATTTGCATGTTTGTTTTTAGCGAGGTCGCAAAAAGCGACGCCGCAAAGAGCGGACTCGCAATCTGCGGTGCGACTTCATTTGCGAGTCACAAAATGAAGTCGCTTCTTCTTGTTGGATACCTGTTTGTGAGTCGGAAATTGCGAGTCGCAAAGACTCGCAATTTTTTTGCTACCTACATCTGGCCCTTACTACTGTGAACAGAAATAGTGAAGGCTGATAGAGCCTGATTTTAAAGAAACTAGAGTAATTATTTTAATATTGGTTTTTGTGTAAACATTAGGTAAAAATGTTTCTTTTGTGCCCTTTATGCAAGGTTCTGTTGACTGTTAGAAAAACCCTCTTTTGAAGGGAATTCCCCCTGATTCTTGCCTTCTATAGCTGAACCAGTTTTTGCTTGCATTAGGACTTTGAGGACTTTACCCCTGCCATCCAGTAGTAACATGCATGCACTCTCTCCTTTAAACGTAGTAAAATTGACATCCACCTGGGTGGCACATTTCATTTATTTATAAGTCCATAGTATATTGTACTACCTGTACTAAGGGATTATACATCAAATGCAATTAGTGGCCTGCTGTACTATTTGTGTCACCCACACAAGTAGTCCCCTAAAGCATGTCTCAGGCATGCAATGGCAGCCTGAAGTGCAGTTTCAAACTGCCATTTCAATTTGGCAAAATAACCCTGTTGTCAAGCATAAACCTTACTTTTTAATTTGTATATACCTCAGGGCTTAGAGGGTAGGGTGCAGGGTATATACAATGAGGGCATGTAATCTTTTACTTGTCCTGGCAAGGCAAAAACATTAAAAGTAGTTTTTTACTGTGGCTAGGCTGGCTTCTCATAAACTAACAAAGGTTTACCTTTGTTCAATTAATAAGTGCTAAACTCAGTTTAGGACAGCCAGAGAAGTGTTTGCCCCACTCATTTTACTTGTAATTAAAAAAATTGTTAGTGATATAATCAGATTTAAAATTATTACTTTGGAAATGCCATTTTTAGAAAGTTGCCAATTGCCCTTCCTAAAGTGTTTAGGATCTTTCAATAAGTGACCAGTCACTATTGGGCAGGTGATTGCTTCCTCCTGGAAAATACATATTGAGTTCAGACAATAGAAAAAGAAGCATGGAACTATAGGGGAGTAGGTCTTCTTGACAAGAATGCAGGAGAGAAGCTGTGCCCTGCCTTTATTACAATTTAAAATAAACTGATCTAGCACAAAGGAACTGGATACCAGGTTGATCCTTGCCTTTCGTACCACTCGCCAAACCGAAGCCAAACCCAGAGAAGAGGGAAGAACTGACCAGAGCTAGTTTGGGAGTAGACAAATGTTTGGCACTGCATTTACATCCTAGCTACGCCATAAAAGTGGCAACCACAGAACCTGAAACTAGAACACTCCTGGATCTGAGAAGATTTAGAAGAAGGTCTACCATACTGTCTGAAGTAGAAAGATTAGAGTGGCTTGCCATGAACCCAGGACACCTGAAGTGACTCCTAGGGTCAGTTGGCTGGCATCCTCTGAGCTGCAGGGAAGAAACAAGCTTCTAGAGTGATTTCATGCTTTCCAGTGGCTCGACCCAAAAGGACCTCTCCTGGTCTCCTCTGCTAGTCCCTGTGGGACTACGTCAGGGTGCCTATGCACTGTCTTCTGGTTCCTGCAGCATTGGCTGGACTTCCTTGTTTCAATGAAGTTTTCACTGGACCTGATTCAGAGAGGCATTGAGTGACGTGAGCCTCGCATCGATTACTACATAGCTCCTGATCTGTGGGTTCACTGGAGCAGGTTCATACTGATGCAGAGCCTGGCATTGTGCACCGCACAGCTCATCACCAAATCCAACGTATGGTGACAAAGAGCCTAGCTTTGTGACACTGTGTAGCTCCTAATCTCCAGCTTCAAGGGACCTTGTATAGGGTGACACAGAGCCCCAGAGTGTGGAACACAACAGCCCCCAAACCAATGGCAGAAGGTACAAATCCCAGGGGGCTGAACCTAGTCCAGGACTCACACCCGTGCTCCATCTCAGTTGGTCTGAACGTTTGACCTTGTCCCGGTCCAATGTGAACCAGTACCCGAAGTTGGTGCTTCACACCTTTTGGTGCTTTTTAACATTTTACAAATACATAACTCCAATTCTACTAAATGGATTCTGGTCATTTTGGTGTTGTTTTATTTAATAACATACTCTCCATTTTTCTAAAGTGGGTTGGGATTTTCCTTGAATTGTGTTTTCACTTTGAGTATTTAAGTGTTACACATTGCCACTAAGTTCAGCCTGATTGCTTTGTGCCAAGCTACTATCGGGTTTATTTAGTGACATTTATGGTTCACCCTGAAAAGGATTGTAGGCTCTCACCTTCATCAACCAATAACTCATTTTCTTACTCTGACTATGATGTTTGACAATACAGATGTGGGAATCTCTGTTAGGGTCCCAGAATGTATGGGTTTAAGAAATTCGATCTACTGCTAGTTAAGTTTGGCATCTATGTCTCTGGAACTTCCACATTGGCAGTGGGATGATGCTTCTGGGCAGATCTCAGCCATAAGTGATGTGTTTAAAATAGTAATTCATTTTCACCTGGTGCAGAAATTCTTATCTTCAACTACGCCTGACTTGGTGTAATGTGACTTTTCAGACTTTAGGGTTTAACAAATCTGAAAAACGAAAACTTTATAAGTTTGTTAGATTGCCAGTGATAGTACTAACCACCCATTCTGATCACAGTTATGAGACTGAGAATAGGCTATTTTTTCACAATGATAAATATGTTGGCGTTTGAAGAGGTTAAATATGTTCAACCTTCTAGGATACATTGAATTCAACGCTTAATACTCCATTAGATTTCGGCATGAGACTAATACAGTTATGCAGATGGGCCAGCTAGGTTATTTGCTTGACTCACTGTTACAAACTATTCATGGACAAGACGGGGATATAAATGGATAAAGATTTAGTAGGGCTGTTTACTTTCAGAATGAGCACGATGTAAGTATAATGTATCCGTTTCTCTTATTTAGCCCTGCACTATTCGTGGGCTCCTTCTCTCCCCTTAATGCTAGAAACAAAGGGCCAGATGTAACAAAAAAGGCATTTGCGATTCGGAAAGATCGATTTTTCAGAAATCGCTATTTCTGATTCGCAAAATGCAATGTATCATATTTGCGATTCGGTAATAGCGATTTCGTAAAAATCGCAAATGCTATTACCGAATCGCAAATTGCGATACCCGCCCCATTCGCACCTATCGGTCTGTAGGCCCATATTTGCGAATATTTTGCATTTCCCAAATTGCAAATTCCTCACTGGAATTTGTAAATTTGGGAAATGCAAACCCCAGGGTGCTGGGGGCATAAGGCCCCCTCTGCTGCACCCCAAGAAGTTTAAGGACATGTAAGGCGCACACATGCCAAAGGGGCATGTGTGTGTTACATGTCAATTTAAAAAATGCATTTTTAATGCATTTTTAAAATTTGCACAGGGTTACCACTAAGTTCAACTTGGTGGTAATAGCGATTCCTTAATGCCCAATTTGCATTAAGGAATTGCTTGTTACATGTGGTTTAGAAATCACAAATAAGGATTCCTTATTTGCGATTTCTTATTTAGAGAATCGCAATTTGCGATTCTCTAAACAGGCTCGCAAATTTAAGAAATCGCTATTTTAGCGATTCCTTAAATTTGCGTTGAGAATGCCTTTCATAAATACTGAAAGGCATTTTTGCATTCGCAAACGGGCATTCCCACCGTTTGCGAATGCAAAAAGGCTTGATACATCTGGCCCAAAGTGCCCTTCGCTTAGCAGATGCAAGAGAAATAGATGTTTTTGCAATATAACACAGGTTTAAACCCTAGAGGTGGGGTTACAGAGTAAGGAGAGAAATAGCCCCTGCAACAAAAGCCTTTGCCATCTTTTATTCGAGAGAAATGCTCTGCAAGGTTTATAAAGCTAGAAAGGAAATAACACTTAGCTGTGATGATGTCAGACTGCTTAGTCAGTGAAAATGACCTATAAAATGAAGACAGGTTGGATTATGAATACCTACCAATGCCGGGTCCAGTGTTTAATTTTAGTGGGTAGTTTCAGGTGCTTGGTACCAGCACTTAATTGTCTACACTTATGACAATGTGCCACTGTTTGTCTAATTTAGAATGAGCACAACAGCTGTTTATTAATTCGATATGCATTCAAAATTAACCAATACATGCTGCCTAAACCAGTCTTACATCGTTGGGAGGCCTGGAATAGTGTGAATTGTCACATTTGTAGGAGTGTAATGATCAGTAGTTGTGGTTGTACTGTCATTGGCAGAGCTGGCAGAGGCAATTGGTGATGCAAGCTGCAGTGGCCTTCTGACGAGGGCTCTGGCACTTAGTTTGTTAAAAAATTAAGTACTGGCCAGGTCCACCACCAAAAGTAAATTACCCAGGCAGAACTAACTCAGAAAGAGAAGTAGAAGATGTCCAGCTGAAGAAGGAGGTTCCTACTTAGCCTGCTGGATGAAATACAATGGAGCTGACCTGATTCTCTAACTTGAATCTATGATTCCAAGGACATGCTCTAGGGCTGTGAAAGATCACTTCATAAACAGTGGTAAAATAGTCATATTCTGCTGTACATAGCCGCCAATCTTCTCTGGAGTGGTGTGAAACTCCTAAGCATGGTGTGATTGCAGTGTAAAGGTCCTAGAAAAAAGCTGTCTATTTAGAACTCTTCCTGCTAACTAGTAATTTACTAGGTGGAACATGAGGACCTGTTTCCTAGTTGTGAGGATCCCCTTACAGCTGTCCTGAGGTAGTATGGTTTCACTCAACACAATCCAAGACATTTATCATGCATGCTAAACAGCCTACATAAATGCCACATAAAAATAGTGCAAATCAAAAAGAGTAAATTACTTCATTTCATCCCCACCACCCTCTGGGTGGGCTCATTCAATCTTGTGGATATTCTTGATGCTCTGATCTAGTGCTGTTTATACACTGGTCCTGCTTGATGTGAAATAATCACAGGGATTATTTGGAGACAAATTAAGGATACCCACAGATAAATGTAAAGATGTGCATGATTATCTGTGTCTCCCATACCAGAGAAATGCGAACATGGAGACCAAATGGGACTGTGTGTATAGTGTGTATAAGCATGAGGAATAGAAGTTTCAAAATTGAATGCACACACATGGGAAACTAACTGGATCCCTGTGAGTTCCTGATGAAAGCCAACATGCCTGGGTGATGCATTAGTGTGATAGCTGAAACATTTTGACCCACGGATACAGAGGATACTAGTTAGTTTTCCCCCACGTGATTTTTAATTTCACCAGTGTGTCCTTTCAAATAAAATTACCCCCAGGACACCTTGATGGAAAGTGGAATATTGGTAAGAGCAGGTAGGTACCTACAATTATCAAGAGACCACAGACTCCCACTAGATCTAGCCAAGGTCTCAGGGAATTAACCCTTGCTCAACCTTTGGTAGCTTGGCCCACGAGCAGTTAGGCTCAACTTAAGAGACAGGTGTGTAAAGCATTTATTATCAACAAAACAGTAAATAAGTAAAGCACAACACACAATATAAATCCAACAGCAAAATATAAAGATAGGAACTATTTTTGTCTTTAAAATGACACCAAAACAACAAAAATCTAATGTAGAGAACCAGAGCTATGAATTCTTAAAGAATAAATGAAAAAGTAAATGCTTTGTAGCGCCTAAAAACCAAAAGCACAAACAGGGGACATCTGGTCGCACTTGACCAGGGAATTTCGAAAGTTGTGGCTGACCATGATTGAGTCCTGCTCAGATGCATTGAGTGGGAGGCCTGGGTCAAAGTTTCACCTTCACACTTAGAAATGTTTCTGGAACTTTTTCTCTGGTCATCCAACGAGGCTCCTCTTAAGGGCAGTTTGGGATATGACAATGGTGCCTTGATTCAGTCTTTAGTCCTGGTCAACTCCTGGAAGTCTCATCGACAGGGGAAATGCTCCAGAGTTTCAGCAGGACAAACCTGAAAGCCATGGTCGCAGTTTGATGTCGTTGGTTTGACTCTTGTCTCCGGGTCATTCACCATATGGAGCTTTTTTCCAAAGTTGCTCCAAACTTCTGGATTTTCTTCCAGATGTACTTTTTGGGTCCTAGAAGAGTCCACAAAATTGATCAAAGGTTCCAGAAACTCTGAGTTGCTCCTTAGAGGTTGGGAATACAGTTCCCAGAATACACCTGGTCAGAATCCTCAAATGGCTACTGGATGCTGGTCAGTTGGGCTCTTCTTGCAGGACTTGATGCAGGGGACTCTGGTCAGCTTCTTTGTACCTGTAGTGTACAGGGAGTCCACTCCTGGAGTTGCAGAAGCAAGGCAGAGTCTTCTTCTTGATGAACCCCAATGTGTGCCTCGGGTGTAGACCTTGTGAGTGCAGGCCAAGGATCCAGGAGGCCAGAACTTCTTCTCCAGTATCTTCTTCCAGCAGGATTCAGAATTATGGGGCAGGTCTGCCATATTCATCCTTGACCCTGAGGTGAGGAGCATGGGGGGTAGTCCTGTCCAATGAAGTGCAGGCCACCACCCCCTGGGGTGTGCACGTCCTGTGAAGTGTGGAAAAACGAAATCCCAGAAAGCAGCACTTTCTAAAAATCCAAGATGGTGAAAATGTATTTTTGGAAGTTAGATCAGGCTGAGTCCACCCACTGGTGTGGATAGGTTTCCCTTAACACACCCCTTTCAGCCCCTCTCCTAATCTAATCAGTGGGGCTCCCATCTGTCTGGGTGAGCAGGAAATGGAGCAGGTCCAGATTCTGTCCCAGGTGGCTTTCCCTCCTTTGAAGACCAGTTTGGCTGCTCTTCCCCCATCCTGCTATGCCATCTGCTGTCACAGTTCTCTGCCCACCAGATTCTGGCTTTGTCTCAGCTCAGGCCATTTCACTCCTCATTACGGTAGCCTGGCTCAGGCTGCCAGAGACTGACCAAACAGGAAAGGGCACTACAAGGCTGAATTATTAACTTTAAGGAGAGTTCTAAAACTATTTGCATGGGCTAGTTAAATTAAATTCAATATTGGCAAGTTGTTGGATTTATTATAACACTTAATTTGGTACCAAACGTGCTATATTTAGCTCATCCCTATGGGAAATAAGACTTTATAATTTTAAAATAATAAAGCCAATTAGCCTATTAGCCTATGAAGCCAATTGCCTACAATGGGGAAAATTAATTTGGCAGTTTTTCTCTCACCAGTCCTTATAAAACATATTTTATAAAGTCCCTGCTTACATTTACACTGCACACAACCCTGGGCATCTAGGGCAGATGTAAGGGATGATTTCTATGCAAAAATATTCTAAAGTTGGATTTGAGGTCAATTTTAACTTAAAAGCAGCCAGCAATGCAGGCCTGCCTTTACAATGACACTGGACACCACATCAGTGCACCTATGGGTGTGTTAACGCGTCCTTCTATGTTAATTTATTACACATTAGGACTCGTTTTAGGCCAATAAATCTTTTGACCCAGTTGAGAGACACCGTAGGACGAGATAGCTAATCAATATGTCAATCAATATATCAATAATGTCATCAATATTTATCACAACAATACATTTCACTTTAGTCAAAGTCATTAATCTAATTGATGATGCAACCATGACCTTCCAGCCATGAATAACCAAACCAGTTTAATAGAATTTTATGAGTTTTATTCCCTATTAGTTACAATCTAAGATTAAGTGCGTTAACCTCAAAGCCAAGAAACACAATAGCATAGTCACGATATGGCAACTTTGATAAGATTTCAATAAGGCAAGAATCACAAACATTAGAACATAGCACGACGTAAACATAGATCAAACTTGGCAGAGTGTCAATAAAACGTCAATTCAACAAAGCATAATGTCAGTCATTTGTCAATTTGCGTCAGTTCCAGTGAGTACCTGTCCTAACCACTGATTAGCGTTCGCATGTTGGGCTTCATGCAAAACAATTCAGAACACCAATTTGAAAAAAAACATCTAGCTAAGGTCTCTATCAAAAGCAAGCAGTTGGTACCTAGAAAGGAAAAGCAAACAGACAAATTAAAATTGCATTGTCATAATTACCCTCTAAGGATTAGGTCAGCACACAGGTTCAGTCTTCGTCTTTAGGACAACAGTCAAATCGCCATCAGTCAGGATTCAGCTCTAGGGCAAAAGGACACTTCCCTCATAAGGAGGAAGAAGTGAAAGGGGCAGTCTATGGATGAGGATGTTTTTTCAGTAAAATCTCAAGTCACTAAACAGAGTGACAGAGCTTCTGGATAAAATCAATAGCATTCCCTAACCCACCTTTTTCGACCTCTCTGTGACATGAGTTTTTATCCCTTTTTCGTAGTACATTCCCCCAAAATTCTATTGGACATTTACTACACCCCACTATCTTCAACCTATTAAATTTTACATTAGGTAATCCCAATTGTCACCCCATATTAATTTACAGATCGTTGATTGGTCTTCATAATTAACGTCTTCAGAGGTGGCACATCCGGCGTTACTTCATACTTTGACATTTCTTGGCACATCTTTTAGGTCAGCAGTTTCGTTGTTCACTGGTCTAAGTGACCTTGTACATTTCATTAATCTACATTTGTTTCAATTCATTTATAACTTATAAACCAAGGCACCGAAGATGCGCTTGGGAACGGATTTAACATGGTTACATTCATCTTCCAAGTTGAAGAAAAGAACACTTGCAGGGTTAGGCCCCTTGTGAGTCAGCACACTGGAAAACAGAAAATGCATTTAATATGTGAGCCAGGCAGCTAAACTGCAGCTCACGCTAACTTAAGGCCTATGAAGATTTTCAATACAGTTTGAACAATACGAACGTTAATATAAGCTTAATTGAGCATAACATAAACATTTCATTCATCATTATTAGTTGCTTCTACATTGGTGGCCACTCTTCGTGGTCACAATTCCAGTGCACGTTTAAGCAAATCGCCATTACTATAGTTTTCTATGCAGCATTATCACACATTATTAATATATAGATATTTCGTTCTAATATAGGTTATGTAAACTACGCTCTCTCAGGTGTACTAACAATACTGGAGTCTCTAAACCTACGTGCCCTACCATATAATAGGGACTTATAGGTAGGTTGTCAGAGCTAATTATAATTATGCCTAATTTGCATATTACCATTTTACACATAGCAGTGGTCCTGGGACTGGTTAGCAGTGTCAAGGGCACAGTCAGAGTCAGTCCCCACCCCTATCAGTCAAAATGTTTGAGGGTGACCAGGGCAAAAGGAATGAGTTCCCCACACACCTTAGACTATTTTAAATCTAGGATCCCACCAAATAACCAAAGAGTTCCCGTGGCTACCAAGGCTGAACCCATACAGAAACACTAGGTGTCTGGACAAGGACTCCTTGATAAAGCTTGCCATTTGGAATTCCAGTGAGTGAGAGTCCTTTAAATAACATAGGGTGATCATTTTGGGCTTATTTGGACGGATAGGCCAAGCACAGTAGGGGTTGCCTCCTGTTGTTTTTGTATGGTTATATGTTTGGGAAGGTGAGCTAACCCTGTATCACTTCTCATTCCCTCCTTTTGGGAATTTAGGGCCAGATGTATCAAGAAGGCCTTTTGCGAGTCGGAAATAGTGATTTTTAAGAAATCGCTATTTCTGATTCGCAAAATGCAATGTATCACATTTGCGATTCGGTAATAGCGATTTCTTAAAAATCGCAAATGCTATTACCGAATCACAAATTGCGATACCGGCCCCATTCGCACCTAAAGGCCTGTAGGCCCATATTTGCAAATTTTTTGCATTTCCAAAATTGCGATTTCTTAACTGGAAATCACAATTTTGGAAATGCAAAACCCCAGGGTGCTGGGGGCCTAAGGCCCCCTCTGCTGCATCCCAACAAAATGTTTAGGACATGTAAGGTGCACACATGCCAAAAGGGCATGTGTGTTTTACATGTACATTTTAAAAATGCATTTTAAATGCATTTTTAAAATTTGCACATGGTTAACACCAAGTTCAACTTGGTGGTAAATAATGATTCCTTAATGCCCAATTCGCATTAAGGAATTGCTTCTTACATGTGCTTATAAATCGCAAATAAGGAATCCTTATTTGCGATTTCTTATTTAGATTTCTTATTTAGAGAGTCGCAATTTGCGACTCTCTAAACAGGGTCGCAATTCTAAGGAATCGCTATTTTAGTGATTCCTTAAAATTGCTTTAAGAATGCCTTTAATACATTCTGAAATGGCTTTTTGCATTCGCAAACGGGCATTCGCACCATTTGCGAATGCAAAAAGCTTTCATACATCTGGCCCATAGCTCGGCTCTAGTCAACAACATTTTTAAATTATCTTTTTTGATTCTATTTTTGTCTTTCATTGACTTTGAGCAATCAAATGGTAGTAAAATATTTGCCCCAGAAGGTTTTACTTATTGATGATGTTGAAGATTTTATGCTATGTATCAATCCAAGTGCAATTTTTTTGCAGTTTTAGGATTTATTTTTGTTTATAGTATTTTACATTTCTGTTTGTTATACTCAAATTGGTTTTGGATTTTAAGCTTGTCGTTTAATAATATTATTGATGTTTGTAGTGGTTGGTGGCCAACTTTGAAAGTGGTGTAGTGTTGGAAAGTTGATTATTGGTAAGGGCAGGTAAGTACCTACACCTAGCAATAGGCCAATAACCTTTACTTAGGTCCGGTTAAACCCAGCTCAACCCTTGGTAAAATGACACAACAACAACTAAATTCTGATAAGGGGAACCAGAGATATGATTTTTTAAAGAGTAATGTTTTCTAGCACATAGAAGCAATAAGCGCTCAAAGGGTTAAAAAAGGTCACACTGGAAAGGGACAAAGTCCAGAGTTAAATCCACCCATTAGGTAATACTATTACACTTACTTTCAGAAGTCTTTCTTGATTCACGAAAGTGGTCCACAACACCAGCCAAGGGTTCAGAGGTTCTGGTTCGCCGCTTGGGGTTTGGAACTACAACTCCCACAATGCACCTCTTTAACCTATGGAGTTGCTCCAAACATCTCCAAACTTTTGGATCCTCTTCCAGAGGTCCTTTTTGCGTCCTTGAAAGTGTCTACAGCTTGAACCAAGGTTCCAGATGCTCTGAGTTGCTCCTTGAGAGTTGGGACTACAATTCCCAGAATGCATCTGGTCAGAATCCTCAAATGGCCACTGGATGCTGGTAAGCTGGGCTCTGCTTGCAGGACTTGATGCAGGGGACTCTGGGCAGATCCTTTGTACCTGTAGCAAACAGGGAGTCACTTCTTGAAGCAGTAGAAGACAGGCAAAGTCCTTTTAGTGGTGAAGCCCAAGTGTGAAGCTGGTGCAGTCCTTCAGAGTGTGTCCAGATGCAGGTCAGAGTTCCAACAGGTCAGTCTTTCTTCTTCTTGTTCCTTGTTCCTTGTAGGGATCTGAGGTGTGGGTGTAGCTTTTGCCATAATGATCCTTGCTCCTGGGTGAAACACAGGGGGGTCCTGGGTATCCAATCAGAGGCAGGCTCCTTCCCCTTTAGATGACCACTTCTTGGGAAGTGTGGCAAAAAATCAATCCCAGGGAGCAACATTCCTCAAAAATCCAACATGGCTGAAAATGACTTTTGGAGGTTAGATCTGGCTGAGCCCACCCACTGGTGTGGCTAAAAATTCTAAACACATCCCTCTCCTGCCCTCTCCTAATCTAATCAAGAGGGCACCTAATTGTCTGGGATGCAGGATGTTAGAGAGGTGCTGGGCTACTCCAAATGTCCTTCCCTGCCTTTGAAGACCAATTTGGCAGCCCCTCCCCCAGGCATATCATTTGTGTTCAGTCCAGGCCACTTCACACCTAATCAAAGCAGCCTGGCCAGGCTGCCAGAAGCTGGCCAATCAGAGAAGGGCACTACAGAGCTTAAGTTGGCCACTTTTCAGGTAGAGTTTAAAACTCTTTTCCTGAACTAGTTATATGAAATCCAACAAGTGTAAGTTGTGGAATTTATTATAACAATGATTTTGATACCAAACTCGAGGTATCTGACACTTAAGGGGGCTTTGTTAATGAAAATAACGTCTCCCCATTTTAGCGTATGGAGGCCATTCACTACAGTGAGGGAAAAACAAATCTACCTATTTTACTTCACCAGGGCTTATAAAACAATTTTGATAAGGTCTCTGCTTATAGGTACATGGCACCCAACCCTAGGGGCACAAACGGCACACCTTAGGGGTGGCTTATATGTAAAAATAATGTAGTTTAAGACTTTGGAAGTACTTTTAATTCCATAATCGAATTTGCATATAACTTCAGTAAAAAAGCAGCCAGCAAGGCAGGCATGCCTTTAAAATGACACTGGGCCCCTCAGCAGTGCACCTATGAGTGCACTACCTATGCTGGGGTCCCTAAGCCTACATGCCCTACCATATACTAGGGACTCAGGTTGACATAGCCAATTATAATTAGCCTAATTTGTATACTGATTTTACACAAAGCACAGGCCCTGGGACTGGTCAGCAGTACCCAGGGTACCATCGGAGTCAGGAAAACACCAGCAAAAAGGGAAAAATGGGGACAAAAAGTTAGTTGGCCTCTGCAATTAGCCCTGTTTCTCACACAGAACATTAATCATTGCTTTGAACTGAAGTGAAGTGAGAGAGTTTAAGAAACTGGAGTATTAGTTGAATTGGGTAAAAACCCACTTCAAATAATAGTTATAGTTCTTCTCAGGGTAAACCATTGAAGTCACTTAATAACCATTTGCTTAACACTTTGGTCACCTGGCTCAAAGCAGTCAGGCTTAACTTAGAGGCAATGAGTAAAGTATTTATGCAACACTCAAACAATATTAAAGTGAAAACACAGCACAAGAAAAACCCAAATCAATTTATAACAATAGAGAATACTTTAATAAACACAATGACATCAAAACAACAAACAACCAAAGTTTTGGATTTTTTAATTTTTAATTGGAAATTTTGATAAAAAGCATTAAGCACCACCTGGGGCATGATTGCTAACACCAGCCAATGGTGTAGGAATGTTGGAGCACCACTTGGGGGTTATCACTCTGTAGCAGGGTCCAACACAGGTCCACTTCAAACTGGGCAGTTGCAGAGAGAGAGGCCTCTTGATGTTTATTGTGGCTCTGTAGCTCAAACAGGTGTTTAGGCAACTGATGCCGGAGATACTTCTGGGATCCTGGGTTCAAGGCAGGCAGATCCAGTCTTTCTTCAGGTTCTTCAGACAGCAAGGCAGGCCTTCTGATTTTTCACAGGTCCATGAGTGTTCTGAGGAGAGGTCTGTGGGGTCTATACTTATACCCAGTGCCAGCCTGTGAGTGGAGGGCAATCCTTTGTCCACCCCCTAAACCGGACATGATCAGTTACTCTTCTCTCACCGGGTTTGGAACCTACCTGACTAGAGAGACAAATGGGAGGCAGGGTAAGATATGAGCTTTATCTGCCAGTGACAGGGTAGACATCCATTGAAGCTCAGAAAGGGGCTGGGCAAAGCCACCATGCCATCCTGTCAAGGAAGGAGACCCTCTCCCCACCTCAAGAGACTTTTGTCCACTGCCTGAAAGTAATACACATTTCACCACAGAGAAGCCATCGGTGTGTAAGTGACAGCTGGAAACTGACAGGAAAAAAATAGCACTTATTAACTGTAATAGTATTTATCCTACAAGAAGGATCCTTGTCACTGTGAAAGATGACTTTGTAGGTTGTTTACTGACAGGACATGTAAAACATTAAGACCAAGATTTACAAATGTTTTGCGTCAGGTTTGCATTACTTTTTAACGCGATCCTGACATGAAACCATTTTGGGAATTTACAAACCAAAACAAATTGGTATTTGTGTTACTTTGTAAGAAAAATAAATTCAAACCATTACAAAGCACTGCTTTGCATTACCTAGCTTCAACCTGGCATTACATGGTTAGAACATGGGTGTTCCTATGAATCCATCCATGCCTTTTAATGCAAAACCCTATCTACTGACATTAGTGGACAGAGGTTTGCTCCAAAAAATAATGCTGTTGAAAGCAGCCATTACAAGGAGACATATTTTAATTTCTCCTTTTGTTTGTGATCTTGCATGTGTGCTGCACTGACCAGCACACATACAAAGTAAGAAAAGTTTTCAAATTTGTCTAGTCCTAGTATTTTGTACTGGAAGACTACCCTTCCAGTATAAACCCTCTGCAAGACTCAAGAAAACTCCCTTGTGCTATGGTACAAAGGTATGTGTGTGTCGCTCAGCAGCAAAACTTTGCACTGGCTGTAGGGAGACGGGAGCAGAGTGCCATACCTATGTAGATGTGGCACTTCCCTGCTCTCTCCCTGTCACACAACACTGTGCTGTACCTTTGGGTCCTAGACTGCATTGCATGACACTTTTGTAAATCTGGGCTTAAATATACATGTCGGATTTTCAGATATCATGCACGTTGACCTACTGACTTTTGTTGTCCTCTTTAGGGGTGACTTACAACTATTAAAAAAGGAAGACTGAGGCCAGGAAAATGATTATTTTGCCAGGTAGAAATGGTAGTTTAAAACCACACACCAAGGTTGCAATGGCAGGCCTGGAGACATGAGTTACACGGCTACAAAAGTAGGAGGTAAAATGAGTGCTGCAGCACACTAGAAGTGTTTAATTTGCTGGCTCCAATTACAGATAGTACCATATTCTAGAGACTTGTAATTAGATTAAATTAGATGCAAGCCAATTTTACCATGTTTACAAAGGAAGGAACAAACTGATTAGCACTGGTTAGCAGGTGCAAAGTGCACAGAGACCTATGGCTAGCAAAAGAAAAAAATGCGGGGAGGACTATGTGATAGATAGTCATTTCCATCAGTAAGCCTACTATGTAAGTCAAAGTTATGTAGAAAGGCTGGAGGGAGTTGTCTCACGAGGAAAGTTTGAAATAAATTGGAAATTTTGCAGTAAAAGTTTCAAGATGACTGAAACACAATAGCTTATAATGGTCAAATCGTAAAACTCACTAATCAAAAATTCAACTTGCTGTGTGTCAAGCAAGATAGTCTCTTCTCTTCCTTGTGGTGTTTTGGGAGACTATACAACATCTCCCTCATAGATCGGTGAAATAAAGGAGTCAAACAATATTATTTTAACACATTTATTCTGCAACAGCAGCTTAAACCCACTGGTCTATGGGAAGTTCAAATCATCTGGAAATTGTATATTGTAAAGGTCTCATCATTTTTCAAAAAGTATAATTTCATGCCGTAGAAAGCAGAGATATCAACCAGATTCTGAAATAGGAGTAACCATTCATCTTTCTGAGAACAAGCATAATCAGGACTTTAAAAACAGTTATACAAAAATAATTATAGCAACTGTGACAAAAAGCCCCATTTTGGGTGGTCATCCCTATTGTTTGGACTGATGCTGCTGGGATTTTGGCTTTGTGTGATAGTTCACTGATAATCAGGTCCCAGTTCATGTGCTCTGACCCCTAAAATACAGCAAAATTGTATAGCTCCTAACTGACATTTTTAACTTTACTTTAAGACCATAGCATATGGGACAGAAATTCATCCATGGTATGGAAAGTTGTTACCTGTGGATGTAGCACTTATTGTACTGTTCACCAGAAAAATAAAGAAAATATGGCTTCAGGCCTAGCAATGTGACTGGACTGCTGTAGTTTAACTTGACAGTGAAAAATCTTTATTTTAAGTATTGTTATGTCATCCCTAAATAGGCCTTGTAGCTCACAATGTAGGGTCCCTAGTATTAAAAAATATGACATGTAGGAATTTAATGTTGGTATGTCCTTACATTGATAAGCCTCCAAAAGCTATTTTCACTGTGGAATGATCTGACTGTCATTTGTGGAAAACCAGTGTGCAGATTAATCTAATAATTTTGAATATCATGATTAGGACATGCTGTAGAATTGTTAACCCACTGAAGTTACTGTTTTAATAAATATTTAGGAAAAGTAACTTTTAGACAATTACCCTTTTCCTGCCTGAACATCCTAGAAGCTAATTTGTAAGCCCGTCTTACTAGGCGGAATTCTGTGGAGTTACAAAAAACCTCTGCAGAATTCATCGAAAAGACGGAAGAATGCTTGTCCTCCCAATTGTGCTGCTTTTTCAGGCCAGTAGCACATTTAACATGAAACATCAGTGCACATTTTGATTTCCTTGCTTCTGTTTTTCTTTGCTGGGTGCAATACTTTTTCTACCTCAATCCATCCAACCTCATCTACTCATTTCTATTCCTCCCTCGAAACATTTTTAGACATTGTTTGTAATAGTGTCATTGTTCGTGTGAAGACCCCTGTGGTCTCAGCCGGATCCCTGCCTCCTACAGGAGCTGGCATTGCTCTCCTAGACAGAGAGCTGCAAGACATGCAGCTCCCTCTCTGTGAGAGCAATCATTCCCTCTGTTTCCCTGTCCGTGTCTTTGCGTGCAGCAAATCAAACGAAACCTCCACTTCCAGCAAGCCTGCTAGAAGAGCAGTGCATACTCCGACTTGGCAGGGGCTGTCAAAGCTCCCCTCAAGTCAGAGCAGAGAGCTATGTCCCGGGGTGGACACCTTGGGACATAGTAGGATCCGGCCCTGCGGGGTAGTGGTCGCCAGGGCCATTATTGGCTCCCCAAGGGGGGATGCATTGCCCCATTCAACCCGTAAAAGTAGCCCTGGGAAGGTGGTGGTCCCCGGGGCTGGGTGTCCGCCATGGACCCCTTTCATCATTTTATTCCAGCCCTGGGGAGATGGTGATCCCCGGGGTTGCATGGGGGGGGTCACACGGGCCCCTGCATAAATTTCAGAATTAGCTTTGGGGAGATAGCGGTCCCTAGGGCTGTGGGGAGGCCTTATGGCCCTTACCAATTTTATGTAATGATTGTGCCCCAGGGAGGTGGTCCCCTGGGGTGCAGATCGGCCTCTTGACCCCCATACATTTTTGCTACATAGCCCCAGGGAGGTGGTAGTCCCCAAGGCTAATAGAAACTCTAGGCGAGGGGCCCCGTGTGCTCCTCCTTATTCAATCACCATATGCCCCCGGGACATGGCTCTCCCAGGGGCAAAAAAAAAAGAAGAGCTAGAGATCGCCCTTTATTTTCAAAATGTCAGAAAAATCCACACATTTGTCCTACATTTCAAAAATATTTTTTTTTTTTAGCCCTGGTGGGGTCTGCAAGGGACCCCTAGACTAAGAATGAGGGTTCAGGGTGACCCTAACTTGGCCCCTTTTCTTTTTTTTTGTTTTTACTTTTTTTGCTGAAGTTTTGGCAGGCTATCAGATATCAGCATGGGGACAGATGGAACCATGGATGTATCCGCGTCCCTAAATACCTAGATTTTTTAATCTCTAATTACTCCAAAAATACTAAAGAGATTTACACCTATGGGAAAATGCATGGGGAATAAGTGTTTTAGAGACCCCCCTTTTCCTGGGCCCCACTCTACAGATCATCCCAAATCTCCCAAGACAGCAGCTGAACCCACTGAAGTGTAAGTTTTGAACTTTTTGTGAATATTCGTCAAGCGATGACAAAGTTGTTGGCAAAACAAAAAACGCTCTTCCTATGGAAGCTAGTTCCTAACTATAACTACCTACTGGTGACCCCCAGAATATATATATATATTTAAAAAAAAAATATATATATATATATATGTATATATAAATATATATATATGTGATGGATTGTAAAGGAATGTTTTTGCAATGTGTGATTCTAATATATGGTGTTTATTTTTTGGTTTTTACAGAAAAGAAAAAACATGACGGTCATTTGAAAGCAAAGGAGCTACTATATTATATAAAGGTCATCTGAGGACGAAAAGGCTGAATAGTGAATTTTATCTTTTTATGCATAAATATTATTTTTTTTTTAAGTTTCAAAAGTTTTATTAAGAATATATAAGGCGGTACATACAGCATATAAACAAACTGTTTAGCTTTCAAAACATTGTTTTTGTTCGTTTACCACAATTATTTCCATTGTAAGCATATATACATGTACTGTCAGGTAAGTAAAAATTCCCAGTTGCATAGTTGAGTGGTGTACCCTTATTTTGAAGAAGAGTGGAAAACAGGTGGGGGGGTGGTAAGGGGAGGGGGAGCGAGGATAGGGTTGTGTAGGAGGGGTTGGTCTTGGTATAGGGGAGAGACAAAATAGTCATATGAAATGGGGAGGGGGAGAGAAGGGAAAGAAAGAGGGAGAAAGAGGAAGGGTAATGGTGGGGGAATGTAGAATGAAGAGACTCGAGGTAGGCAGGGGGTCTTTGTATCCTGAGACTAGCTTGTTCAGGCCTAAGAGTAGATCGTTCAGTACTTCTCCGTCTGTAGCAAGTTATTATCTAGGGGTAGATAATATGTATGATAGATATGGTAAGGTCGGTTAGAGAGTGTCTACGTCTTATATGAGTTGATTTCTCAGTCCTTGTTTGTGTTAGGAAGCGACTTGTATTACTATGTTGGGTAGTTCAGGGTCTCGGGGATGTGACAAAATTAGAGGCCTGTGGATTGATAGAGAGAGAGAAAAAAGAGAGAGAAGAAAGGATAGCGTAGCTAGGGAGAGAGAGAGGGGGCAGTAGGAGATTAAATGTGTTTCCGGAGTCTAGGATTCTCAGAGGGTGATTGGTAATTAATATTCCCTAATCATTGATCATTGAACATTGATCATCCGTTGGTCATCCACCAGCCGCTTCATGGTCTCTTCAAGAATGGGCGCCAGACCTCCTCAAATTGTTCTGCTTGGTCCTGTAGGTTATAAATCACTCGTTCATGGGTAGCCGTTTGATACATGGCCGTCATCCATTCCATGGGTGTGGGGGCAATGCTAGATCTCCAGTGCCGGAGTATGCATATTTTGGCCGTGGCTAGCGCCGTGTGGATTAATCGTTTATGTGCCCGAGATAGGGAGGGATACGGGCGAATGTCATGTAGAATGATAAATGCTGGTGGGGTCGGTTTTGGTATCTGTATGAAGTCCGATAAGGCGAGGCGTACCGCGTCTCATAGTGACTGTACCGTGGGGCAGTGGCATAAAATATGAAGTTGGTCGCAATATGGCTCTGTGCATCTCCAACAGTTCGCGTGAGGTATCAACCCTGCCCTGAAGAGTTTAACGGGGGTCCAGTACCATCCCTGAAGGATTTTAAATAGGCAAAATTTCAGGCGTGCTTCACGTACGCCCCTGTCGAGGGCTTCTAGTATGTCTGGCCATTCTTCGTCCGTGTAGGTTATCTCTAGTATGTCCTGCCACTTTAAGCGTAGTCGTTCAAGTAAAGGCTGAGAGTAAAGGTGGTTAGTTAATTCGGCATAGAGGCCAGCCAAGACGCCTTTTTGTCGGCCCCATTTCTGAAGATAGGTGACGATGGGTGAGGTTTTGAGCAGCCACGGGGGGGTTCCTAATGTTCTCCGCATACAGTGTTTGAGCTGTAGATATCGCCACTCCTGGTTACTTTGGATACCGAATTCTTCCTGGAGGGAGACGAATGTGCGGAAGCTATCTCCATCTATTATGTGAGATATATTGTGGATACCTGCCTCGGACCATTGGGGCCATCTGAGAATAGTCCCTCCTATTTTAATGCTTTTATTCCCTGCTATGGGAGCCTGAGTATGCAGGGAGGGGTGTACTCCTAGTAGTCGATGAACTCTGCACCACGCTGTGTTTGTAGCCTTGAGGATGGGGTTAGTTAAGGGAACGTGGTCGGCGTATGTTCCTCCCATCTCCGTATACTGTCCATATAGGAGTTTCTCTGTGATCACCCATTGCGGTGGATCGGCTATATCCGGAAGCGTATATATTAGCTGTGAGAGTTGTAGGGCCAGAGAGTATTGTTCTACCGAGGGTAGTCCTAATCCTCCGTAGAGCCGTCGTGCCAGTATTATTGCAGGTTTCAGTCTTGGGCGTGAGGAGCCCCAGACGAAGGCCCTTATGGATGCGTCTATTAATCGGAGTGAGGAAAGAGGTATCTGTAGGGGAAGCATGCCCAACACGTATGTGAAGCGTGGTAAGGTGACCATTCTGACCGCCTGTGTCCTGCCCCACATGGACAGGCCTAGTAGGGACCATTTGGCAAAGTCTTGTTTCATTTTAGATATAAGGGGGTCTATGTTGTCCCTGACCATATGTTCTAGACCTCTGTTAATAAACGTTCCTAAATATTTAAGGCGGGTCGGGGTCCATTTGAATTGAAGGCCATGTATCGCTGCCCTCGTCGTTATGCGGGATAATGGTAGTGCCTCACTTTTATCCCAGTTTACCCGATATCCGGATAGGGATGCAAAGTCTTCTATAGTGGAAAGTAGTGCTGGGAGCGAGGTTTCTAGATCGGACATTGTTAACAGAATGTCGTCTGCGTAGAGATATATTTTGGATATGCCCCCGGTGATATGGATCCCTTTTATTTGGTGAGAATTTCGTATGGTGGCAGCTAGGGGTTCCATGGCCAATAAAAATAGAAGTGGCGACAAGGGGCATCCCTGGCGTGTGCCCCTTCCGATAGGGAATGGGTCTGACATGATGCCCCCACAGTTAACCTTTGCTGTGGGGTGGTCATATAATAAACGTACTTTAGAGATAAATTGTTCCCCCAGGCCAAAATGCTTCATGGTTGTGAATAGGTAGGGCCACTCAATGCGGTCAAATGCTTTCTCCGCGTCTAGGGACAGGGCTAGGGCTTCGTCAGGTAATTGTATGGATTCTAACAGTGTATGGCAAAGAGTTCGCATATGATTTCTGGAGGTACGGCCTGGTACAAATCCTACTTGGGTATTGTGAATCAATGATGGTATCACCTTGCGGAGCTGCGCTGCTAGAACACTATATATATATATATATATATATGTATTTCTTCACCAAACAAATTCCTTTGTTGAAAAGAATTCTATGCTGCACTCCATGGATCTTAGATTTTCTTAAACAGGTATTGTTTAGTACAACACACAACTGCCGCATTTCGACTTGCAACAGTCTTGATCACAGTTATATAGTCCTTTTTCCATTGCATTATATAAACCTTACCCATTATAAGCCTATATTGATGCATTTTAGGAATGGTAGTTCACAGCAAATTCATTTTAAATCACAGGTTATAATTTCAAAATGGTATTGGATTCAATCACAAATTTAAGATCTACACATATGGGTCTCAAATTGTTGATGGGTTCTATACATTAGGTTTTTCTATGCACTGATACGCTTCCTTAGGAAGCGCATCCTAACAACCTCTCATCTTTCCATATTACACTGGTGTATTGCTTCATATTTCATTATGTATTGATCACTATTTGGCACCAATAGTAACCACCTTAAGTTCATATATTAAAGATACTGGAGATTATTTGTGGATTCTGGCTGAAACTGAGTGGAAACAAAAGTATATGATGATAACAATAGATGTGGTGTCATTATATACTTCATCTGACCACAACATTGGACTCCAGGCAGTGGAATATGTTTTAAAACAAAGTAATAAAAAAGAACTACAACATCCCCAGATGATTTTGAAAATGATTGAAATGTGTCTACAAAATAAAAACTTACAATAGGGAAAATTCACACAGTTATAACATTCTGAGAAACTATTGGAAACTAATCAGCCAAGATTAGCAATAACAGACAGAATAACCTGTAACACTAGTTCTGTTGTGTATGTGATCAAGTGCCATTGTGTAAAGAAATACTTAGGCAGCACAATCTGCATGCTACTGAAACAAATTCTGGAACACATTTGTGCCATACAAAACTAAGATATTGGCCCTCATTACGACCCTGGCAGTCAGTGATAAAGCGGCTTAATGCCACCAACAGGCCAGTGGTAATAAATATGAAATGATTACCACGGCGGAAACCGCTCAGACTGACAGCCACTTCAACACACCTTTCCGCCAGGGCGAAACCAACAGGCACCACAGCAGTAACCGCCTACAGCCAGGCAGATGACAATGTTCTGCCCACTGTATTATGAGACACCAATCTGCCACCTTTTCTGGGGCCGTACCAACGACAACAAAAGCCTGGTGGAAACAGATTTCAGAAGTCAAAGGACTCACCTGTGGAGACTCAGGGAAGAACCATGCCACCATGGAGCCTGAGTTGCATGTGTTCCCCATGCTCTTCTACCTTCTGCTCCATTACGAACACCAGCACCGGCGAAGAAGACCACGTTGAGTACTGCCGCCTGACACACCGGGGCGGAGGGAGGATAAAGAGAGTGACACACACACACAACACCCCCACCCCCACACCATACACATAGCCAGATGCATAACATTACATATACACCCCGCACCCCTCAGGAATAATGCAAGAACAAAAGGAATTGATTAAAGCGAGTGTACTAAGATAAAACAGTATAAGTATGTGCATCAAAATCAAAAAGTATATACATATTTATATGTAGGGACACTGCCCAGTCCTCAATGACAGTGGGCCACATCACATGGTCCAAGGCCCCACCTTACTCCTGCAACAACATGGAGAAAACACTGCAGGGGCATCAGGTCGAAAATAAACAGGCAACTCAGGGGGGAGGGGAATGGGGAGGCACCTCAGCTGGAAGATGGTACAACACCACTGGTCCTGGAGGGGGCAACATGCCCTGTGCTCTGTCCTGGGGAGTGCAAGGCCACAGTCTCTCAAGTGGGTGACTTGTCCACTGCTTGGTCCTGAGGAGTGCAAGGCCAGAGTCTTTCAAGTGGGCGATTTGCCCACTGCTTGGTCCTGGGGAGTGCAAGGCCCCAGTCTCTCAAGTGGGTGTTTTGCCTACTGCATGGTCCTGATGAGTTCATGGCCACAGTCTTTCAAGTGGGTGATTTGCCCACTGCTTGGTCCTGGGGAGTGCAAGGCCATAGTCTCTCAAGTAGGTGACTTCTTCCATTGGTTCTGGAGAGGGCATTGTGCCCAGTGAGCTTCATCCTGTGTGTGGAGGATGGAGTGAGTGGATGACTTCTTCCACTTGTTCTGGAGGGGGCATTGTGCTCAGTGAGCTTCATCCTGTGGAGGATGGGGTGAGTGGATGGCTTCTTCCACTGGTTCTGGAGGGGCCACTGTGCCCAGTGAGCTTCATCCTGCGGAGGATGGGGTGAGTGGATGGCTTCTTCGCTGGTTCTGGAGGGGGAATTGTGCCCAGTGAGCTTCATCCTGTTGAGGATGGGGTGAGAGGATGGCTTCTTCCACTGGTTCTGGATGGGGCATTGTGCCCAGTGATCTCCATCCTGTGGAGGATGGGGTGAGTGGATGGCTTCTTCCACTGGTTCTGGAGGGGGCATTGTGCCCAGTGAACTTCATCCTGGGGAGAATGGGGTGAGTGGATGGTTTCTCCAGTGGTTCTGGAGGGGGCATTGTGCCCAGTGATCTTCATCCTGAGGAGGTTGGGGTGAGTGGATGGCTTCTCCTCTGGTTCTGGAGGGGGCATTGTGCCCTGTGATGAAGATCTTAGAGAGTGTAAGGTCACAGTCTCTTACCGGGGTGTAAGACCCACAGGAGTAGCTTGGGCCAGGCCGCACAGCAGCCCATGAACACAGGACTACACACTGTCCGCCAGCGGTGCTGGCTGCTCAGTGGTTGCAGTGGTGGTGCTGCTAGTGGAGATGGCAGTGGTGGTGGGAGGCTCCAGCCCATCCCCAGCAGCTTCAGACGGCTGCCCACTGGGGCTGCTTCGGATGGTGGTGGAGCAGGTGGCGGCACTGGTGGCGGTGCTGGAAGTGGTGGGTTGAGGCTCCAGCCCATCCCCTGCAGCCTCGGACAGCTGCCCACTGGGGCTGCCGCTGGCAGTGCTGGTGGTGCTGGCAGTGGTGGGGGGAGGCTCCAGCCCTTCCCCTGCAGCCTCGGACAGCTGAACCATGATGGTTGGTGGTGGGGGCTTCTGGGGTCTCCGAATGAGTCCCAGCATTAGGCCTCTTGTCCTTTCTGTCTGCTGGTGCAGAGCCCTTGCCCCTCCTGCCAGCAGATGTGGATAGGTCCTTGCTCCTTTTGGCAGCAGCTGGGGACTGCTCCTTGCCCTTCCTTTCAGCAGCAGGGGATTGCTCCTTGCCCTTCCTTTTTGCAGCTGGGGGTGCCTCCTTGCCATTCCTTTTAGCAGCTGGGCGTGCCTCCTTGCCCTTCCTTGCAGTAGCTGGGGTGCCTCTTTGCCCTTCCTTTCAGCACTTGGTGCAGGCACCCTTTCAGAGTGGCTGCCTGGTGCCCTGGATACTCTCACACCTGGAGTAGCTGTGGACACTACTGTGCCCGTGGACTGGGTGGCTAAGGTGCTTGACTGGGTTTTGGCATCCCTGGCCTGACGTGAGAGACGGGGGAGGGGTAGGGAAGAGGTGAATGTTGGAGAGAAAAAGCTTCTTAGGGACATTGGGGCGGGAAGAGGGAGATGGTTTGGGAATGAAGGAAGAGGGAGGGGTGGTAGGAGGTTTCTCTCTGCTGTTTTGGGGTGCATGGGCTGGATGCTGTTGTGAGGTGGATGGCTGTTGGGTGTCTGAGTGCTTGCGTACTTTGGGAAGAGGGGGCACAGACACAGTGAGAGAGGACACACAGGATGTGTGCATGGAAGTGGGGGTGGTGACTGCCAGTGAGGGGCATGTGCTGTAGGTGTGCTCTGGGTAGTGGATGAGGATGTAGTGCATGCAGGTGTGAGTGGAGATAAAACTGGGAGGGAGGTGGATGAGGAGGAGGAAGGGGAGACAGTGGAGGCAGTGTTTGTGTGAGTGCCTGTGGGATGAAGTGTGGTGCTTGTGTTCACCATGCCCACTCTTGCGTGTTGTCCTGCGTTCATGCTCGTCTGACTGTGTGCTTGGGATAGGTTGGGGTTGAGGGGAATGGGATTGGGTAGAGGACGTTGGAGGGGGGAGGCAAGAAACAGGGACAATGGCTGTCATCAGAGAGGAGGCCAGAGCCTGGATTGATCTCTGTTGGGCCACCATGCCAGTGTGAATGCCGTCCAGGAATGCATTTGTCGGTTGCATTTGGGCTGCCAGCCCCTGGATGGCATTCACAATGGTTGACTGCACAACAGAGAAGGATCGCAGGAGGTAAATAGCCTCCTCATTCAGGGCAGCAGGGCTAACTAGGGCAGGGCCTGAGGTGCCTGGGGCGAAGGAGATGCCCACCCTCCTGGGTGAGCGGGCACGGGAAAATCACTGAGGGGTTGCTGGGAGGGCTGGGCTGGTACAGGGGTGGTGGCTGTACCTGTAGCAGGGGTGGGCACAGATGTGTCCCCCACCACCAGGGAGCTCCCATCAGAGGAGGAATACGTGTCCGAACTGTCCCCTCCTGTCTCTGCCGTGGTGCTCCCCTTGCCCTCTGTCCCACTGGTACCCTCACCGTCGGTGGATTCGGCATCCTGGGTCCTGTGGGATGCAGCTCCCTCCGTCGCCGGTGCCCCTGATCCTCCACCAGATGATGCTAATGCACATAAGGACAGGGTTACGAAACAAAAAGGGGGGGGAGACACGAAGGATACACTTGATCAATGGCACCAAAACACTGCCATTGACGTACACGGCACACTCACACACAGGGAACAGCCCTACGCACTAGGCAATGCATTACCAGTCACAATGCTAGTCACCAGGCCATGGATAGGGACACCTAACGCCAGTTGCAGCATACCTGAGACCCACAGACCCCAGCCCAGTAGTAGATGCCTACTAGCTTGGTTAGAGTACTTTCACATCAGAACCCTTCCCAACATGGGGCGAGGCCTGCAATACCAGGCCTGGCTTAGGGGCACGCACAGGGCCCACACCCCCCACCCGGGTCCCACCCCACCAGGCGCCAGTTGTATATTGGGGCACTGTACTCATCCCCTTGTGGCTGCTGTGATGCCCCCAAGCGCCCATCCAGCTCCGGATAGGCCACTGCCAATATGCGGGCCATCGGGGGGTCAGGGTTCGATGGGCACCCCTTCCTCGTTGGGAGGCCATCCCCTGCTGGGCCTCCGCCGTCTTCCATGCACAGCATCTCAGGTCCTCTCACCGTTTCCAACAGTGGGTGCTCTGCCTGCCGTAGACCCCAGGGTCCGCACGTCCTTGGTGATGGCACGCCATATACCCTTCTTTTGATGGGTGCTGACCTGCAGGGAAATGGACACAGGGAAAGGTATTAGTCCCACTGTCCTGCCTGTTACACTCATGGCCCACCATGCCCCTTCCCATCCCCATTAGCACAGACATGGCCCACCATATATGCTCCGACTACATGAGGCCTCCACACATAGCACTCCATTCATTCACGCATCATGCATCGTACTCACGGTGTACTCACCTGTTGGTCTCGAGGCCCATACAGCATTCGGTACTGGGGTAGGACCCCATCCACCAGTCTCTCCAACTCTGCTGAGGTGAAGTCAGGGGCCCTTTTCCCAGTCACACGAGCCATGGTCAGTTACAGACACAGGTCACAGCAGCACATGCAGTGTAGGTCCTCTCCTGTTGAAGGTCAGATAGCAAGTGAGCGAACAGATAGAAAATGGTGGTGACATCTGCGAAGGTGAATACCGTCACTGCCAGCGTTCATCACCATTGGCCACTGTATCCCATAGTGCCCAATGTTAACCAATGTGGAGTTGCACTGCAGTTTTTGACCGCCTCCCGCAATGGCGCACAACGTCAGCGGAATTACCTCATTTTCACCTGACGTTCCATACAGGATAGGTGGACGCCGTTTCAGGGAGGGGGGAAAGCCATGGATCCTAACTGTGCCACAGTACACAAATGCACCATTTGGACATCTCCAACAAAATACTGTTACAATCACAACATGCATTGAACTGTAGTAGTTGGAATTAAGATATAATGACCAGCTGCTCACCATTTTGCCCATAGATTGCAACCACTGTGGATAAATAGGAGATGGAGACATCCCCCATGTACAGATCCCTGGTGGACTTGGCAACAATGGAAGACAAGCACATTATCCTCACCTATAGACTGGACAGGGCCATAATCACAGAACTGTGTGCCCAATTGGAGCTTTACCTATTCTTTTCTATCCGTCACTCCACCGGGATCCCCCCTCTTGTGCAAGTGCTATCAGTGCTCCATTTCCTGGCAACTGGCTCCTGCGTTGTGACAGTGGGTTTAGCAGCAGGAATGTCTCAGCCAATGTTCTCAATAGTGCTGACCAGAGTGTTGTCTGCCCTGATTAAACACATGTGCAGCTACATCGTTTTCCCCCAGGTGGAGGATTTGGCCACAGTGAATGCTGACATCTATGCAATGGGACATATCACCAACATTATTGGGGCTATTGATGGAAGCCATATTGCATTTGTCCCCCCTGGCGAAGTGAACAGGTGTTCAGAAATCGAAGGAGCTTTCACTCCATGAATGTGCAGATGGTGTGCCTTGTGGACCGGAATATCTCCCACGTCAATGCAAAATATCCTGGGTCTGTGCTTGATGCCTTTATCCTGAAAAATAGCAGCATCCCAAATGTGATGGCTGACCTCCAGAGGCACAGGGTGTGGCTAATAGGTGAGCCCTGTTTCCCACCCAGTATATGTTGGTGTATGCGTATGGTGTGAGCCGTAAAGGTTAGTGTGTGGCTAACAGTTGTCCCTCGATATTTGCAGGTGACTCTGGTTACCCCAACCTCTCATGGCCACTGACCCCTGTGAGGAGTCCCAGAACAAGGGCAGAGGAACGTTACAATGATGTACATGGGTGAACCAGAAGAATTATAGAGAGGACCTTTGGCCTTCTGAAGGCCAGGTTTCGTTTGCTCCATCTTACAAGGGGATCCCTGTGCTACTCACCCAAGAAGGTCTGCCAGATCATCGTGGCATGCTGTATGTTGCACAACCTTGCCTTGCGTTGTCAGGTGCCTTTTCTGCAGGAGGATGAGGCTGGAGATGGTTGTGTGGCAGCAGTGGACCCTGTGGACAGTGAAGATGAGGAGGCAGAGGATGAGGACAACAGAAGTACAATAATTTGTCAATACTTCCAATGACACATAGGTAAGACAGTGTAAATTCACATTTAATTGACAGTTTTGTTTTACATTGTCACTGGCAGGCTGTTTTTCCCACTTCTATGGCCACTCACTGTACCCTTTGGCATCTCTGTTTGCAGATATTTGTGCCCCACTATAGCTCCTGATCTATTGACTGCAACCAACTACAGGTCTTTCCTGTGTATACATTACTGTACAGTTGAATTGCAATGTTTAAACCTGGATAAACCAATACATACTTACATCATTTGACATACTCCATACTTGTTTTTTCAAAGGGTGTTTATTTAAGTGCTAAGAAGTAGAGGGGGTAGTGGAATGGGCTGGGATGATGATGGAGGAAAGTCCAGGATAGAGTCCAGTCTATTTGTATCACACGTTCATTGTCCAAGGGGGCATAAGAAGGGGAGCAATGACAGTTCAAGGTTGACCAGCTGACAGAGTCGGACACAAGGGTGACAATCAGGAGAGTCTTATTTCCTGGCTGGGATCTTGGCAATAGTCTCTGGCTTCTGCCTGGATCACAGGGAACATTTGCGGGGTGGTTCTCCTTCTGCAGTGGGGGTGCTGGTGGCCTGTTGGTCCTTTGGTGGGGCCTCCTGTCCACTAGTGCCAGCGGTGGTGGAGGTCTGTTCATCGGTTTGGCTAGTGTCAGGGGCCCGGTGATGTGCCACTGCCCCCCTCATAGTGTTGGCCATGTCTGCTAATACCGTTGCAATGGAGACCATGGTGGTGTTGATGTCCTTCAAGTCCTCCCTGATCCCCAAGCACTGTCCCTCCTGCAGCTGCATGTTCTCCTGCAACTTGTCCAGTATCTTGCCCAGTGTGTCCTGGGAATGTTGGTATGCTCCCAGGATCACAATGAGTGCCTCCTGGAGAGTCGGTTTCCTGGGCATGTCCTCCCCCTGTTGCACAGCAGTCCTCCCAACTTCCCTGTTGTCCTGTGCCTCTGTCCCCTTAACTGTGTGCCTACTGCCACTGACCCCAGGTCCCTGATCATCCTGTGTTTGTGGAGTGTCCTGGGGTCCCTGTAGTGGTGGCCACACTGCTGATTCGCGTGTCCTGGGGACAGAGGTATGGGCCCACAGGGTGGTGCTGTGGTTGTGTTTCCTGAAGGGGGGGGGGCTCTGTGGTGGTGTGTGATTGTGCCTGGGTAACTGACTGTCCGGAGATCCCTGATGGGCCAGGTTAGTCATCCAGATCCAGGCGACCAGAACTGCTGTCATCACTGTGGGCCTCTTCTGGGGGAGGACTGGATGTTGCTGGCACCTCTTCTCTGGTGACATTGACTGGGGTACCTATGGGGATGTGAATGCAGAGTTATTGTTTCTGCGTGTGACATATTGTGCATGGGTGTGTTGCCCTCTATGGTTGTTGTGGCCCTGGCAGATTTGCCTTTGTGTGAGTTGCTATTTGGTGGGCTCGGTGATTCCCTCCAGTGTGCATGCAGTGGTGATAGGTGCCCATGCAGGTCTGGGAGGGGTGTCCATGCATTGGTGTTGCATGCAGGGCTTGGTATTGGGATGAGTGGATTGTGATGGTGGGGTATGTGGGAGGTGGTGAAGTGATGGGAGTGAGGGTCAGGGTGGGGGTATGTGATGACATGCAGGTAGGTGGGGCGATGGTAATAGAGATTTGACTTACCAGAGTCCAGTCCTCCTCCTACTACTGCCAGGCCCTCAGGATGCATGATTGCCAAGACTTGCTCCTCCCATGTTGTTGGTTGTGGGGGAGGAAGTGGGGGTCCACCACCAGTCCTCTGTCCAGCTAGTTGGTGTCTTGCTGCCACGGAATGCACCTTCCCCTGATGTCATCCCTTGTTCTGGGGTGCTGTCCCATGACGTTGACCCTGTCCATGATCCTCCACCAAAGCTCCATCTTCCTAGCAATCGATGTCTGCTGCACTTGGTGCTTGTGTTTGCCATGCCCACTCTTGTGTGTTGTCCTGCGTGCATGCTCGTCTGACTGTGTGCTTGGGATAGGTTGGGGTTGAGGGGATTGGGTAGAGGAAGTTGGAGGGGGGAGGCTAGAAACAGGGACAATGGCTGCCATCTGAGAGTAGGTAAGAGCATGGATTGATCTCTGTTGGGCCACCATGCCAGTGTGAATGCCCTCCAGGAATGCATTTGTCTGTTGCATTTGGGCTGCCAGCCCCTGGATGGCATTCACAATAGTTGACTGCCCAACAGAGAAGGATCGCAGGAAGTCAATAGCCTCCTCACTCAGGGCAGCAGGGCTAACTGGGGCAGGTCCTGAGGTGCCTTGGGCGAAGGAGATGCCCACCCTCCTGGGTGAGCGGGCACGGGAAAATCACTGAGGGGTTGCTGGGAGGGCTGGGCTGGTACAGGGGTGGTGGCTGTACCTGTAGCAGGGGTGGTCACAGATGTGTCTACCACCACCAGGGAGCTCCCATCAAAGGAGGAATCCGTGTCCGAACTGTCCCCTCCTGTCTCTGCCGTGGTGCTCCCCTTGCCCTCTGTCCCACTGGTACCCTCACCATTGGTGGATTGGGCGTCCTGGGTCCTGTGGGATGCAGCTCCCTCCTTTGCCAGTGCCCCTGATCCTCCACCAGATGATGCTAATGCACATAAGGACAGGGTTTCAAAACAAAAAGGGCGGGGAGACACAAAGAATACACTTGATCAATGGCACCAAACTGACGTACACGACACACTCACACACAGGGAACAGCCCTACGCACTAGGCAATGCACTACCAGTCACAATGCTAGTCACCAGGCCATGGATAGGGACATCTAACACCAGTTGCAGCATACCTGAGACCCACAGATCCCAGCCCAGTAGTGGATGCCTACTAGCTTGGTTGGAGTACTTTCACATCAGAACCCTTCCCAACATGGGACCAACCCTGCAATACCAGGCCTGGCTTAGGGGCACGCACAGGTCCCACACCCCCCACCCGGATCCCACCCCACCAGGCACAAGTTGTGTATTGGGGCACTGTACTCACCCCCTTGTGGCTGCTGTGATGCCCCAAAGCGCCCATCCAGTCCCGGGTAGGCCTCCGCCAGTATGCAGGCCATCGGGGGGTCAGGGTTCGATGGGCACCCCTTCCTCTTTGGGAGGCCATCCCCAGCTGGGCCTCCGCCTTTTTCCATGCCCAGCGTCTAAGGTCCTCCCACCGTTTCCAACAGTGGGTGCTCTGCCTGCCGAGACCCCCAGGATCCGCACGTCCTTGGTGATGGCGCACCATATACCCTTCTTTTGATGTGTGCTGACCTGCAGGGAAATGGACACAGGGAAAGGTATTAGTCCCACCATCCTGCCTGTTACACTCATGGCCCACCATGCCCCTTTCCATCCCCATTAGCACAAACATGGCCCACCATGTATCCTGCATGCTGCCCAGGGCCCATCCACCACACACCCCTTACATGAGGCCTCCACACATAGCACTCCATTCATTCACGCATCATACATCGTACTCACGGTGTACTCACCTGTTGGTCCAGACACAGGTCACAGCAGCACATGCAGTGTAGGTCTTCTCCTGTTGAAGGTCAGATAGCAAGTGAGTGACCTTATAGAAAATGGCGGTGACATCTGCGAAGGTGAATACCGTCACTGCCGGCGTTCATCACCATTGGCCACTGTATCCCATAGTGCCCAATGTTAACCAATGTGGAGTTGCAAAGCGGTTTTTGACCGCCACCCGCAATGGCGCACAACGTCAGCGGAATTACCTCATTTTCACCTGACGTTCCATACAGGATAGGTGGACGCCATTTCAGGGAGGGGGGAAAGCCATGGATCCTAACTGTGTCACAGTACACAAATGCACCATTTGGACATCTCCAACAAAATAATGTTACAATCACAATGTGCATTGAACTGTAGTAGTTGGAATTAAGAGATAATGACCAGCTGCTCACCATTTTACCCCATAAATTGCAACCGCTGCGGAAAAATAGGAGATGGAGACATCTCCCGTGTACAGATCCCTGGTGGACTTGGCAACAATGGAAGACAGGCACATTATCCTCACCTATAAACGGGACAGAGCCAAAATCACAGAACTGTGTGCCCAATTGGAGCTTGACCTAATCTTTTCTATCCGTCACTCCACCGGGATCCCCCCTCTTGTGCAAGTGCTATCAGTGCTCCATTTCCTGGCAACTGGCTCCTTCCAAGTGACAGTGGGTTTAGCAGCAGGAATGTCTCAGCCAATGTTCTCAATAGTGCTGACCAGAGTGTTGTCTGCCCTGATTTAACACATGTGCAGCTACATCGTTTTCCCCCAGGTGGAGGATTTGGCCACAGTGAAAGCTGATATCTATGCAATGGGACATATCACCAACATTATTGGGGCTATTGATGGAAGACATATTGCATTTGTCTCCCCCCGGCAAAGTGAACAGGTGTTCAGAAATCAAAGGAGCTTTCACTGTGCAGATGGTGTGCCTTGTGGACCGGTGTATCTCCCACGTCAATGCAAAATATCCTGGGTCTGAGCATGATGCCTTTATCCTGAGGAATAGCAGCATCCCAAATGTGATGGCTCACCTCCAGAGGCACAGGGTGTGGCTAATAGGTGAGCCCTGTTTCCCACCCAGTATATGTTGGTGTATGAGTATGGTGTGAGCCCTAAAGGTTAGTGTGTGGCTAACAGTTGTCCCTCAATATTTGCAGGTGACTCTGGTTACCCCAACCTCTCATGGCTACTGACCCCTGTGATAAACCCCAGAACAAGGGCAGAGGAACGTTACAATGATGTACATGGGCGAACAAGAAGAATTATAGAGAGGACCTTTGGCCTTCTGAAGGCCAGGTTTCGTTTGCTCCATCTAACAGGGGGATCCCTATGCTACTCACCCAACAAGGTCTGCCAGATCATTGTGGCATGCTGTATATTGCACAACCTTGTCTTGCGTCGCCAGGTGCCTTTTCTTCAGGAGGGTGAGGCTGGAGATGGTTGTGTGGCAGCAATGGACCCTGTGGACAGTGAAGATGAGGAGGCAGAGGATGAGGACAACAGAAGTACAATAATTTGTCAATACTTCCAATGACACACAGGTAAGACAGTGTAAGTTCACATTTAATTGAAAGTTTTGTTTGACATTGTCACTGGCAGGCTGTTTTTTCCACTTCTATGGCCACTCACTATAACCTTTGGCATCTCTATGTGCAGATATTTGTGCCCCACTATAGCTCCTGATCTGTTGACTGCTACCAACTACAGGTCTTCCCTATGTATACATTACTGTACAGTTGAATTGCAATTTTTAAACCTTGAAAAACCAAAACATACTTATATCATTTGACATACTCCATACTTGTTTTTTCAAAGGGTGTTTACTAAAGGGCTAAGACGTAGAGGGGGTAGTGGAATGGGCTGGGATGATGATGGAGGAAAGTCCAGGATAGAGTCCAGTCTATTTGTATCACAGGTGCATTGTCCAAGGGGGCATAGGAAGGAGGGCAATGACAGCTCAAGGTTGACCAGGTGACAGAGTCGGACACAAGGGTGACAATCAGAAGAGTTTTATTTCCTGGCTGGGGTCTTGGCAATAGTCTCTGGCTTCTGCCTGGATCACAGGGAACGTTTGTGGGGTGGTTCTTCTTCTGCAGGAGGGGGTGCTGGTGGCCTGTTGGTCCTTTGGAGTGTCCTGGGGTCCCTGTAGTGGTGGCCACACTGCTGATTGAGGTGTCCTGGGGACAGAGGTATGGCCCCACTGGGTGGTGCTGTGGTTGTGTGTCCTGAGGGGGGAGGCTCTGTGGTGGTGTGTGATTGTGCCTGGGTAACTAACTGTCCGGAGATCCCTGATGGGCCAGGTTAGTCATCCAGATCCAGGCGACCAGAGCTGCTGTCATCACTGTGGGCCTCTTCTGGGGGAGGACTGGATGTTGCTGGCACCTCTTCTCTGGTGACATTGACTGGGGTACCTGTGGGGATGTGAATGCAGAGTTATTGTTTCTGCGTGTGACATATTGTGCATGGGTGTGTTGCCCTCTTTGGTTGCTGTTGCCCTGGCAGATTTACCTTTGTGTGAGTTGCTATTTGGTGCGCTAGGTGATTCCCTCCAGTGTGCATGCAGTGGTGATAGGTATCCATGCAGGTCTGTGAGGGGTATCCATGCATTGGTGTTGCATGCAGGGCTTGGTATTGGGATGAGTGGGTTGTGATGGTGGGGTATGTGGGAGGTGATGAAGTGATGGGAGTGAGGGTCAGGGTGGGGGTTTGTGCTGACATGCAGGTAGGTGGAGCGATGGTAATAGAAATTTGACTTACCAGAGTCCAGTCCTCCTCCTACTACTGCCAGGCCCTAAGGATCCATGATTGCCAAGACTTGCTCCTTCCATATTGTTGGTTGTGGGGGAGGAGGTTGGGGTCCACTGCCAGTCCTCTGTACAGCTAGTTGGTGTCTTGCTGCCATGGAATGCACATTCCCCTGATGTCATCCCTTGTTATGGGGTGCTGTCCCATGACGCTGACCCTGTCCAAGATCGTCCACCAAAGCTCCATCTTCCTAGCAATGGATGTCTGCTGCACCTGTGCTCCAAATAGCTGTGGCTCTACCCGGATGATTTCCTCCACCATGACCCTTAGCTCCTCCTCTGAGAACCTGGGGTGTCGTTGTGGTGCCATGGATGTAGTGTGAGTGGTGTGGGTGAGGATGTGTGGGGTGATGTTTTGGGTGTGTGATGTAAGGTGCGTGGATGGTGTATAAGTGATGGTGTTATGTGGCTTTGGTTGTGTAGGTGCTCTTGCTGTATCTCTCTTTGGTGGTAATTATTTCTAGTCGCAAAGGGATGTGGGTATTGTGGGTGCGTGTTTTATAGTGGTGTGGGTGTGGTGTGTGTATAGGTGTCAGGTGTGTGTAGTTTGAATTGTCCAGTGTGGAGTTGTTTTGTTTGAGTGTGTGTATTTTGAGCGTGGCGGTATGTCCCACCAATGGTTTACTGCCATTGAAAGTCCGCTGCGGTGATTAGTGGGTCATAATGTGATGGGTGTGGTTCTGTTGGCGTAACGGTGTGGTGTTTGTATACTGCCAGTTTATCACTGACCTTTGGGCTGGCGGACTTGTGTGTGTGGCTGTATAGTGACAGATTAGTATGTGTGTGTTGGCGGTTATCCGCCGCCGCGGCGTTATGTTGCCGGCAGTCGGCATGGCGGTAAGTTGGATTTACCGACAATGTCATAATGAGGGCCATGATCTATGCATTGGCGAAACATTGCCTATAGCATCCAAGCAATGACTGGAGATCAATGAAATATTATGGCATTGCTTGCGTAAGGAGAAGTGAAAGAGGTGGACACAGAGAACTGAAACTGCAGAGACTGGAATTCTGCCTCATCATTAAACTATGAACTATGAGGCCTATATGTACATTTATGTTTTGATGATTTTCGGACACATCAACCGCAGAGAGGGTGTGAGTGTGATGAAATTGACAGAGATCAACCTCACAACTATACTTGTAGGAGATAGGTTCAGAATCATGTATAATCAGCGGAAGTCAGAGAAGTTGGGTCTTGCAATGACAGTATTTGGAGGATAGATATGAGGAATACCTCAGTAGGGAGTGAGTGGAAAGAAAAATAATGAGGAGATAGACATAGAAAGAAGACAGTAGAGGTGGTGTATCAATATGAATTCTGCACTGAGCAGTGATATATTGGACAGGTCAAGGCCTCGGTGAATAATCTGAGCATGAAGGAATTTGTTTGGTGAAGAAATAAGATACAGAGGAAGATGGACCTCTGTCACTGGCACCGGCTTTGAGCAGGCTGCTAAACAACCAATGGTGATGATATCTATCTATATATATATATATATATATATATATATATATATATATATATATATATATATATATACATACATACATATGCACACACAAACACACATATATACACACATATATGTATATATGTGTAAGTGTTAATTACTAAAAATGGCACTCACAGGTGTGCGCTTTATCACATTAGAAAAGCAGACGGACGAGGGATTTAAATGAGTACAATTTGAGCCTGTATTTGTAAAACTGGTGGCAGTAGGACTGTGATCGCAAGGTTGACAGTGTTGGTTAAAGAGACGTGCCATGTGTATTGGATATATTATGGTTTAAATATCAAATAAGGAAAAGGGGCACATATAATATCATCAGTATAATGGGTAAATGTTAAATTAAAACACACTGTGATAGCAGATATGAATTGTACCAACTTGGAAATAGCAGCAGTTCTCTTTTGCTAGCCATGATATACTACCCAATGGGGATGAGACCTGACCGATTTGAAAAGACTTGCAACTGAGACTCATTTTACTACCCAGTATTGAGTAAGGCAATCTCACCGAAACATGTCTACTTCGTTTCAATAAGGAGATCTGGCATCTGTTGAGGGCTCCAATATCCCTGGTGGATTTTTGTTGGTAAACATTTTACCTGATGGCCACTATACACAATGGAGGCACCCGTCCTGCAAAATGTTCGACAGGAATTTTGGCTTTGTGCAAGGAGAGATATATATCTATATTCAAACATCACAATAGAGGGTATCAGGAAATATGCCCAGTGCTAAATGTCCCGGATCTCTGGTCCCTCAACCAGAAAAGTGTTAATTTGGAAAATTGATTCACTGTGATCTGACAACAACAGTGCTTGACATATGGAACATTTCCAAAATATTCTTTATTTTCTTTCCAATCAGGAATTACTTTTCTTATTATGGTAGAGAAGAGGGTAGAGCAGAAGGCAAGTCAAGACTGTTTTTTTGTCAACACATGTTTTTGCTTCACGGATGCTTCTTCAGGACTGATAGATCAAAGTAGAAAATAATAAATAAACTTAAGAAAACATAGAAAATCAAGCCAATTAAACATATATAAAAATGTATTGAATGCATGTGTAGGAGGCTGGCCCGGTTTGTAGTGGGTACCTTGGGTACTTACACCTTATACCAGGTCCAGTTATCCCTTATTAGTGAAGTACTACTGTTCTGGCAGCTTAGGCTGATAGAGGTAGCTATAGCAGAGCAGCTTAGGCTGAACTAGGAGACATTGAAAAGCTCACGAAATACCATTTATAGTTACACAGTACTTATACGCAAGTAAAGAAAATACTCAGTGTTACCAAAAATGAATGTATTTATTTGGGTGACACAGTACCAAAAATATCTTAGAGACAATGGGCCAGATGTAGCAAAGTGTTTGCGCCTCGCAAACAGCAAAAAATGCCGTTTGCGAGGCGCAAAAGCCTCTTTGCTATGCAGAAATGCATTTTGTGAGTCGGATCCGACTCGCAAAATGCATTTCCGACTCGCAAATAGGAAGGGGTGTTCCCTTCCTATTTGCGACTCGCAATGCTATGCAATTTCATTTGCGACCGCAAAAGCGGTCGCAAATGAAATCGCAGTTACCATCCACTTGAAGTGGATGGTGACCCTTCCCCTTTGTGAATGGTAACAAAAATAATTTTTCAGAGCAGGTAGTGGTCCCATGGACCACTGCCGGCTCTGAAAAATACCGAAAGAAAAGGTTTCGGTTTTTTTTCTAAGTGCAGCTCGTTTTCCTTTAAGGAAAACGGGCTGCAGATAGAAAAAAAAAAACTGCTTTATTAAAAAGCAGTCACGGACATGGTGGTCTGCTGACTCCAGCAGGCCACCATCCCAGTGAGTGCCCATACTCACAATAGGGTCGCAAACTGCGACCCACCTCATTAATATTAATGAGGTGGGTCTTTGCGACCCCATTGCGAGTTGCAGAAGGTGTCTGAGACACCTTTCTGCATACCAAATTGCGAGTCGCACGGACTCGCAAATTGCAAGTCGCAATTTGTTTTTTTCCTACATCTGGCCCAATACTCCTTCTGGAGGTAAGTATTATACACAATATATACACTAGACACAAAAATAAGGCAAGTAATTAGACATAGGACAGTGCAAACAATAGGAAATGCTATAGAATGCAATGGGAGAAAATAGGTCTAGGGGCAACACAAACCATATACTAAGAAAGTGGAATGCAAATCACGAATTCCCCCTAGACAAGTGTAGTGTGTGCAGAATCACTGGGAGACTAGGAATAGAGTAAAGGTAAATAAATTACCCCATCCCAGAGCCCAGAAAAGCAGGAGTAAAGTACTGCAAGTTTCTTGAGGACACACTACACCTCGTGATTGGAATTATTGCAATAACCAACCAAGCTTGCAAACAACAACTGCTGGATTCCTGGACCTGAAGACCTGCAAAAGAAGGGAACCAAGTCCAGAAGTCGAAAGAAGTTCCAGGGAGGACAGGAGCCCCTGCCAACTCACAAGAGGGTGCAAAAGAAGAGTGCCCGGTTGGACAAAGACTGCAGAAATGTACCATAGGAAGATGCCAGCGGGTTCCTGCATGATGCAATGGAAGTCCCATGAAGTGAAGATGGATGCAGACATGATTTCATGTTGGAAGCCTCCAACAAGCCTTGGTTACGGCAAAGTGGAGTTTTGCATCAAAATGGTGCTGGCTGGACCAGAAGGAACCTAGGGGCCTCATCTCTGTGTGAGGAGGAAGAGGGGGCTCTCAGCACTTTAGAGAGCCCTCAGGACACCAGACAGCACCCACGGGAGTCCCAGGATATGGGGACAAAGGAAGTGCAAAACAGGGTTGGTGCAGCAGTGCTAAGAAGGGTCCCACGCCACTGGAGGTCAACTCAGCAAGTTGAGTCGCAGGATAGAGTGCTGGGAACCTGGGCCAGGCTGTGCACGAAGGAATTTTGAAAATAGTGCTTAGAGGCCTCAGGAGGTGAAGAAGAAGCGGTGCACAAGGGTTACTGTCGCTCTCAGGGAAGGAAAGGTCTTACCTCCTCCAAATTGCATCAGCAGGACCTCAGGACAGTCTATGTTGATGGGATCCACACTCTGTGTTCCAAGGAGCACGTTCATTGCTGTGCGAGGAGTCCAAGAGAACAGGTCGTCGACTTAGAAGGTGCCTGCGTGAGCAAGGGAGTGACTCCATCACCCCACTGGAGATCTCTTCAGTCCTTCTGGTGCAGGGTGAAGACAGGGAGTCCTCAGAGTGTGCACTCCATGAAAAATGTTGCAGTTGCTGGCTATAGCTGAAGTTGCATAAGAAAAGTATCCATTGTGGATACTTTGATGCTGTTACAGCGGTTCCTGGAGCAGGCTGCGGTTGATCCGAGGTCAGAGGATGAAAAAGTAGTTCCAGAGGATTCCTGCTGGAAACTTGCAAGTAGAATCTGAAGAGAACCCACAGGAGAGACCCTAAATAGCCCTGAGAGGGGGATTGACTACCTTATCAGGTAAGGACCTATCAGAGGGGTCTCTGATGTCACCTGCTGTCACTGGCCACTCAGAGTCCTCCAAAGTGCCCCCACACCTTGCAAAGCAAGATGGCTGAAGTCTGGGACACACTGGAGGAGCTCTGGGCACCACCCATAGGGTAGTGATGGACAGGGGAGTGGTGACTCCCCTTTCCTTTGTTCAGTTTCACACCAGAGCAGGGGACAAGGGGTCCCTGAACTGGTGTAGACTGGCTTATGCAAGGAGGGCACCATCTGTGTCCTTCAAAGCATGTCCAGAGGCTGGGGGAGGACACCCCTCCCCAGCCTGTAACACAACTTATTCCAAAGGGAGAGGGTGTAACACCCTGCTCCCAAAGGAAATGCTTTGTTATGCCTTCCTGGGACTGAGCTGCTCAGACCCCAGGAGGGCAGAACCCTGTCTGTGAGGTGGCAGCAGCTGTAGCTGCAGTGCAAGCCTCAGAAAGCTGGTTTGGCAGTACTTGGTGGAGCCCTCAGGATGCATGGAATTGGCTCCCCAATACCAGATTTGGAATGGGGAACAATTCCATGATCTTAGACACCTTACATGGCCTTATTCAGAGTTACCATTGTGAAGCTACATATAGGTATTGACCTTTATGTAGGGCACGTGTGTAATGGCATCCCTTCACTCACAAAGTCCCAGAAAATGGCCCTGAACTATGTGGGGGCACCTTTGCTAGTGCAAGGGTGCCCTCACACTTAGTAACTTTGCACCTAACATTCAGCAAGTGAAGGTTAGATATATAGGTGACTTATAAGTTACTTAAGTGCAGTGAAAATGGCTGTGAAATAACATGCGTTATTTCACGCAGGCTGCAGTGGCAGTCCTGTGAAAGGGTTTGTCTGAGCTCCGTATGGATGGAAAAAGAAATGCTGCAGCCCAAAAGGATCTCCGGGAACCCCAATGCCCTGGGTACCTAGGTACCATGTACTAGGGACTTATAAGGGGGGTTCAGTGTGCCAATCGAAATTGGTAAATGAAGTCACTAGCCTATAGTGCCAAATGTTAAAGCAGAGAGAGCAAAAGCACTGAGGTTCTGATTAGCGGAGCCTCAGTGACACAGGTAAGCACCATACAGACACACACATGAGGCCATAAACTAAGTGCACTGGGGTCCTGACCGGCAGGATCCCAGTGAGACAGGCAAAAACATACTGACATACAGGTAAAATTAGGGGTAACATGCCAGGAAAGATGGTACTTTCCTACAGCATGTATTCAAAACCTCATCTTGCAATACTCTTAAGGAGAAAATATGTTCAAACAATCTTCTAAAAAGACATTTGAAGAGAACATTCACAAACAATAGAATTTGTTGGAGAGAAAAGAAGAAACTATTAAGGAAAGAATGAATTATATATAGATAACCTTTTCAGAATTCATCATGATAGCATTGTATCAATTTGGAACATACTGTAAACCTTGTAAAACATACATAGAATAAATGATGAGCAATCAACTCACATCAATATTATAATCATTCATATTTAGACTATTCCACAGTCAGAACATAAGTAAATAAATAAAAGGAAATGCAAAAATTGTTAAAGATCAATTCCCACCGGAAATCTAACCTCAAATGACTGAATAACCCATCAAAAACTCAGATTTTGTTTTAGTTTCAACCACTTATCTTTATATTGAGATTACCTTTCGAATGTAAAGTAACAAACAGCCTGTAAATTAAACTCTTACCTTAGAATAACGTATGCACTGCCCTATCTCCAAATACTCAAATGAAGAATTGTTGGTAGCTCTAACATCATGTGAACAATGGCTTAAAATAAATGAGAAAAATACAAAAAGTAGAATCACAATGTAAAATCTAAGTGAAATACAAATCAGACCATAGCCACTCCAAAGAAAAACATCCCATGGGTTCCTATCTGATATCGACTATCATTCTACCGTATAGAGAGAACTATATAGTCCACACATACTAAAATGTCTCTATTATTATGAATATTAGCTCTGATAGAAGTAAGAAAAATAGAAAAAAATAAAAAAGGAATAACGTAGTGAGGCATGTTATCCGTTTCTACAAACAATGAACTTAACTAGAAAAATAAGCAAAATAAATCAATAAATAAATAAAAGTCTACATGGTCCACCGTAATACAAGTCCCGATCGTACAGAGCTCTAAACAGGCACGTCGTTCATATTGCCTCACCCCACATAATAAATTATAACATACATTATTAATGCAAATACTCAATGCATACCTAAGTTACCGCTATATTACATTGCAACCGTGACCCACAAAACACGCAAATATAGTGTGAAACATAAAGTGTAAGTATACGAATGTAACTATACAAGTTGAGAAACCTCACAATTAGAATGTAGTTAACAGACACAAAAAAAATGAAAAAATAATTCAAACCAACATCACCCACCCAGACTCGAACCCATATCGTACAGTTTTCTAAACCGATAGGTTAATCCTAGTGCTTCACCCCTCACATTAAAAAGTTTGAAAATAAAATCCCTGGAACAATTACGTAATGCTTTTCTTAGTTACCACTAATTAACTCTATAGTCGTAATCAACGGAAAACGCAGATACGACAAAAATACAAAACCTAAGATCATGAACATTAACAGATCGAATAGGGAAACATCTCCATTGAAATATATTTAACAAACCAAATGCCTCCCGAAAACATTACATTGTGCCAAAAGTCGAAAATCATAGAAATCCAAATTCTTCCCAGAATTCAGTCGTCTATTAAAAGACGTTATAGCAACTCCATAGCCACTAACCAGTCAACTATGAATGCTGTAGCGCGACGAACAGTGTTCTACAATGTAGCAACAAACGCTGCAGAGTGACCAACGATGTTCTGTGATGTAACAACCGATCACCACCACACAGGCATCTTTAAATGCTACATTTCCTGCCACCAAATCTAAGACCGCTGGTTGCATTTAAACTGACCAATCGGTACTGCTCCTTGCGATTCCAGTTCATGCCACTTGCTAAGGACACAAAATTAACAATACCAATAAAATTCCTCATGAGTAAATCTAATTAAAATACCAATGAAAATCAATGTAAGTACAAATAACAGATAGACCAGGGGGAAACTTGTACTCGTTCACCGCACGGAATCGAACTTTAATCAAATGCCAAAAGATGCTTCTCAAACTAACTATAACCTAACAGCTTATCCTCCAAAACTTGGTACCATTCAGTTCTCACTCGAATATCTAGAAAATAAAGCCTCTTCGAATTCGAACCTTTACCATTCAATCCTTTTTGATATTATCAAGCTATAGCTTGCACCATTTGTAATAAAAAAAAAAAAAACCACACAAAATATGAATACAAATAACAGATAGACCAGTGAAAAGCCTGTACTGCTTTATCACACAGAATCGAACTTTAATGAAATGCCAAAAAGCTTTTTTTTATTTTTTATTTTTGCACTAAAATTCGCAGAGGATCCGTGAATCTCGGCAATTAAAAAAAAAAATAAATCTGCAGTCTCATGTGCTTGTTTTTCTTTAGGCCTTTAAGATCAAAATTATGAGGGGGGTTTGTGGCTCCCCTCCATAGGCCTTTAAAGGCCTGGGGGCCTGATAATAGGAGGGAGGCCACACGGACCCCCTCCTGGTTTAAAGATTGCCATAGGGACTGTGCTCTCCTTGGCACACAATACTACTAAAAAAGTGGACGGGGCTGCACAGCCCCACTACTGGGCCATAATTAGCCCCAAGGACCACCACCTCCCCAGGGCATGGCTGAAATATAAGTGGGAGGGGAGCTGCACAGCCCTCCTTCCTGGCTGCTTTTGGCCCTGGGGATCGCCCCCTCCCCGGGGCTGACTCAATGCAAGACTAAAGAGGAGGGCAATGCAGCACCCCCTCCTAGAGCTATTCATGGCCTTAGGACCGCCACCCCCAGGGCTGGCTTCCTATCACCCAAGGTACCCACCCTCAGGAGGTAGCAGTTTGCTTTCAATTGGCAGGAGCTTTGAAAGCTCCCACCATGCAGGAGCAAACAGTAACTCTGCTCCTAGTGAGTCAGAGCAGGAAAACTGCTGCTCGTCATGGGGAGCAGAGTTTATATCTGATTCCCTGCCTGCTGTCAAATGAGCAGGAAAACAGATAAAAGGACTGCTTCTGCACGCAGGAAACAGCATTTTTTTACTGCTCCCTGCATGCAGGAGCAATGCTGGTTCCCGCTGGAGGAGGAGATCCAGCAGGAAACGCTGGGGCATTGAGGCATTAAGGCTTCTCCTGCAGCCCCCAACACATAAATATGCCTCTAGCATATTTATGTCCAAAGACGCTCGAGGATCAATCACAATAGCCAGCAGTACCCTTGTTTGGTGGAGATTGAACTTGTTGTAGTCTCATTGTTTTCTCCACACAAGGATTCATGTTATCAGTATAAAGACACTTGGGGAACAATCACATTAGCCAGAAGTACCCCTGTTTGGTGAAAATCGAACTTTTTGTAGTCTTGTTTTCTCACCACGAGGATTCATGGGATCAATATTAAGACACCGGAGGAGCAATAACATGCCAAAATTACATAGACACAATGTCACTTGAGACATTACCTCAGGGTCCTTTTTGCAGCAGTAGTGTAGAATATACACTTTTTATTTTACCCAATGAGGTAGCACTTCCTAATTAGCCACTGTGAGAGAACAGGGCTGATTGCAGAGGCCCCTCACTTTTTGCCCCCATTTATCACTTTTTGCTGGTGTTTTACTGACTCTGATGGTGCCCTGGGTACTGCTAACCAGTCCCAGGGCCTGTGCTCTGTGTAAAATCAGTATGCAAATTAGGCTAATTATAATTGGCTAAGTCAACCAACCTATAAGTCCCTAGTATATGGTAGGGCATGGACGTTTAGGGACCCAGCATAGGTAGTGGCCCCATAGGTGCACTGCTGAGGTGCCCAGCGTCATTTCAAAGGCAGGCCTGCCTTGCTGGCTGCTTTTAAATTAAAGTTACATGCAAATTTGACTTTGGAATTAAAAGTAGTTCCAAAGTCTTAAACTACCTTATTTTTACATATAAGTCACCTCTAAGGTGTGCCCTATGTGCCCCTGGGGTTGGGTGCCATGTAACTATAAGCAGGGACCTTATAAAAATAGTTTTGTAAGCCCTGGTGAGGTCAAACAGACACATTCGTTTTTCCCTCATTGTAGTGAATGGCCTCCATAGGCTAGAATGGGGAGACTTTATTTTAATTTTAAAAGTCCCCTTATGTAACAGATACAAGAGGTTTGGTATCAAATTAATTGTTATAATAAATCCCACAACTTCCAGTTGTGGGATTTAATATAACTTGTTCAGGTAAAGAGTTTTAAACTTTACCTGAAAAGTTGCCAACTTCATCCCTGCAGTGTTTTTGCTGCTGTGCTCTGATTGGCCAGCCTCTGGCAGCCTGGCCAGGTTGCCTTGATGAGGTATGAAGTGGCCTGGCTCCACACAAAGAGATGTGCCTGTGGGAGATCTCCCCTCAGCAGATGGTGAAGCAGGAAGTGGGAGGGCTGCCAAACTTGACTTCAAAGGCAGAGAAGGACATTTGGAGCAACCCAGCAACACCCTCACATCCTGCAAACCCAGACAATTAGGTGCCCCCTTGATTAGATTAGGAGAGGGGGGTGTTTAGGATTTTTAGCCACACCAGTGGGTGGGCTCAGCCAGATGTAACCTCCAAAAATCACTTTCAGCCATGATGGATTTTTGAGGAATGTTGCTCCCTGGGATTGATTTTTGCCACACTTCCCAGGAAGTGGTCATCACCGGGGGAAGGACTGGAGAACCAGGACCCCCCTGTTGTTCACCCAGGAGCAAGGATAAAACTGGCAGACCTGCACCCACACCTCAGATCCCTATCAGATTCCAACAAGGAAGAACTACAGAAGAAGAAGGACTGCCCTGCTGGACCTGTGACCTGCACCTGGACACTGCACTCTGGAGGGCTGCACCAACTGCACACTTAGGCTTCACCACTAAAAGGACTTTACCTGTCTTCTACTGCTTCAAGAAGGGACTCCCTGTTTGCTACAGGTACCAAGGAGCTGCCCAGAGTACCCTGCATCAAGTCCTGCAAGCAGAGCCCAGCTGACCAGCGTCCAGTGGACATTTGAGGATTCTGACCAGGTTCATTCTGGGAATTGTAGTCCCAACTCCCAAGGAGCAACCCAGAGCTTCTGGGACCTTGGATCAAGTTGTGGACACTTCAAGGACACAAAAAGTCCTCTGGAATAAGATCCAGAAGTTTGGAGACGTTTAGAGCAACTCCATAAGTTGAAGAGGTGCATTGTGGGAGTTGTAGTCCCAGACCCCAAGAGGCACACCAGAGCCTCTGAACCCTTGGCTGGTGCTGTGGACCACTTTCCTGAATCAAACAGTTCTGAAAGTAAGTGTGACAGTGTTACCTCGTGAGCGGCCTGAACACTGGACTTTGTTCCTTTCCAGTGTGACCTTTTTTGAACCCTTTGAGCGCTAGTTGATTCTATGCGCTATAAAGCATTAATTCTTTCAAAATTCATATCTCTGGTTCCCCTCATCCGATTTTATTCGTTTTGGTGTCATTTTAAAGATAAAAATATAATCTATTGTTATAAATTGATTTTGGATTTTTAAACTGTTTCCTGTGTTTTATTTATTTACTGTTTTGTGATATTTGAATGCTTTACACTTTGTCTCCTAAGTTAAGCCTTGTCGCTCATTGCCAAGCTAACAAGGGTTGAGCTAGGTTTAATTTACTGAGACCTGACTGGACCTAAGTGGAGGTTAGTGACCTATTGCTAAGTGTAGGTACTTACCTGCTCCTACCAATAACCCATTTTCCAACAGCCACTAGAAAGTCCTCCAGTTGGGTAGACATTTTGCACAAAACTGTGGCCTCTTCAAAGCAGCTTAAGAAACATTCTGGCAGTAACTCTCATTTTACATAAAATAAATCTCAATGAAAAGCTCTTACAAATATGAACAAAGTAGGTGCCTGAGTGCCTGAGTTGAAGCTCTGCTTCCATAAAGTACAAATCATCCTAACTTCTAGCTCTTGGCCAAGGCAAAACAAGTGTGTGTTGTCAGCAGTTCCACATTGAAACATTATCTAAAATTCTTGATCGAGGTGAATGCATTGTTGCTCTTTCAGAGCGCAATATGTTCTACAGTGACTGTGATGAGTGGTATTTTTCTAGTTGAGAGCAGAGTATGTCAGTCTCCCGTTTAACTACTATGAGCATGTAAATATGCAAAATGATGTAAAAGCTGAGTCCATTGGTGTGGTGTGGGGTGGCCAGGCCCTGTGGCTAACCCCAGGTGATCACAGCCATAGGCCACGTGTGCGACGGTTGGATTAACATAAGATAATTTTTAATATTACTTAACATTGAAAGAAAAAAAATATATATATATATATATATGTATGTATATATATGTATATATATATACTTTTATATATATATATATATACATATATATATGTATATATATATATATATTTTTCAATTATATAAATAACTAGTGGTGGTCGTCAATAGGTAGTTATAATTAGGACCTTGTTTCTATAGAAAAATAGCTTTTTTACTTGCCTATATCTTTGTCGCTGGTTCGCGAATCTTCAGAACATTTTCCAAAAAAATTACAATGCTCACATTAGCTGCTGTCTCGTAAGTTTCAGAATGATCTGTCAAATGGGGCTGAGTAAAAGGCGGGATCCAAAACGTGTTTACTCCATGTTGATTTCCATAGGGATTTTGAAAAAGAATAGAGGCCGAACTACTGAACGTAATTACACCAAATTTGGCAGAAAGCTAGTTCTTGGTCCAGAAGTAGCTCCTTTTTGTTATTTGGTGTTAATCAGTTCAGTACAGAAATATTAAAGAAAAAACAAATTAGTGTATAAAGTGGCAAAATGGCTTCACAAACTCTCCCGATCATGTGATGGGATCTGATTGGCTGCCAACAGTTCAACAAAGAAGTGGGGGCAGCCAAAAAAATAAGAAAATAAGAAAAGGTGCCAGGGAGGGACACCCTGACCCCTAAACTCTGGTGCTGGTGTCCCAGAGGAAACCCCCCAGGGCAAAAAAGTACTTTTCTTAAAAAAAATGTTTGACATGAATTTGTGATGGGGTTATGAATCCACAGAAAACGTTTTTTTTTTAAAACAAGCACAACTTCCTGCTTTTGTTTTAGGAAAGCCCCCTGGTGGGTAAGATCCCAGGGGGCATGCTAAAAATAAAGGAAGGGTGCACACGGGCCCTCTCCTGGGCTTATTTCTGCCCTGAGGACCACCACCTCTCCAAGGCAAAATGTGTAAAATAAGTAGTCCCAGTGACCACCACTTCCTTGGGGCAAAGTGTGTAAAATGTACTGGGTGGTCCTGTGGACTCCCTCACAGCCCTAGGGACTGCCGCTTCCCCGAGGGTAATATTTTATGATATGCTGAATGGCCGCTCGCCTGCCACCGCAGTACCAGGAACAACCAATTCCTCAGGGTAAAGTGTGTAAAATGAGTAGGGGGGTCCTGTGAACCCCTTCCTGCAGCTCTGGGTACCACTACCTCCCCAGGACTGAAATAAAAGAATGTAGGGGGTCCGTTGTGGACCCTCAGCCCAGATGACCTCCACATCCCCAGGGCAAATTTCAACTGTTGAAGGGGGACCGCACAGCACCCCTCGAGGAGCCAATAATAGCCCTGTGTACTCCCCCCCTCCCATGGCCAGCTCCTGCTATTTTACGTGGCGCCCACCCTTGGGAAATAGTTGTTTGCTCTGACATGGTGAGAGCATTGATAGCTCCCCCTAAGTCAAAGCAAGCGCTCCGGTTCTAGCAAGTGAGAGCTGTCAAAGGAAGTGGAGGTTTTCTCTGTTTACTTCCTCACAGACATGCTGGCAGGGAAACAGAGGAAACAATTGCTCTCACAGGAAAGGGAGCAGCATGTTTAGCAGCTCCCTCTCTGTGACAGCAATGCCGGCTCCTGCAGGAGTGAGGGACCCAACTGAGACCGTGGGGGCATTGAGGCTTCCCGTTGCGGTCCCATTGCATACTGGGTGCCCTGCAGGGAACTCAAACCAGATGGCCAGGACCCGGCACCTGGGGTCCCTGGGACCAAACTTGGCAGGGGAGGGGGCCGCGTGTGCCTCCCCAAAAGAATTATAAGGCTGGGCCCTGGGGTATTGGGTCCCCGGAGCTGAAATTGGCCGGGAGGGTCTGTGCAGCACCTCTTCTACATTTACAGAAGGCAAGGCCTCAGTGTATGGGGTCCCAGGGTTGAGATTGACCAAAGGAGGCCCCCCCCCATGTCATTGTAGTGGGCCCCAGGAGATGGGTTCCCCGGGGACAACATTGGCTAGTGAGGAGGCACGAGTTATAGTTACCTTAGGCCGTGAGTTATAGTTATTTGAAATAACTCTATCTATAACTGCTGTATTTCGATGGTTTTGCAAGACTACCTTTATAACCTAACTATAACGTCCCTGTAGACATCAGTTTTTTAAGTGAAAATACATCCTTTTCAGGAGGCTATGAGGCCATTTTTTATTTACAAGTCATGACTCTTGTCCATCATCATTTTCTGTAACCCAAACACACCACTAGAACATTAACTTTGTGGTACTGGATTTCCTTAGCTTCCATTTTCTGACATTCTTAACATCCTTACTTTTATAATTCATTTTCTAAGAATACTGGAGATGCAATTATATTTTTTTTTTTCAAATTCCCATATTGCTTTGCAACTTGGAAAACACATAAATATTCCAAAATGTATTTTTTCAACTAACATATGTCACTTACAATCATTTATTTCGTGGTACTGTTAAGGAAGTATTCTCCACATCACATATCTTCCCCAGAAACTGCCAAAATACATCTCCTATCTTATGAAGGTAATTATATGTATTTAGGCTGCCATTCTGATCACAATACATACAAATGTAAATAAGGTCAATGACGGTGATATTGTATGATATGTGCCACCATGATAGGAAAGAGGGAGAATATATGTTTGAATTTAAAGAGAAGAGTTAGCTGTATCCTTCCATCTTAATAGGCCAGGCTTCACTCTGGCACCATATATAGGTTCTCAAGTTTTTCATGTGAATTACCTATTGCACTACTTCTCAGTTAAAGTGCATAAGCATGTATGACCTTGAGGGAAGTACACAACATTTTTATAAAAGCTCAATGATTTATTATTAGATCTGACAGCTTTAGGATGGTCTTCCCCCAACTTTTTGCCTGTCTCCCTCCATTTTTCTGATCTTGCTTGTGCTGAATGTAGGACTCAGCACACTTCACCACTGCTGATCTGTGCTAAAGTGCTTGTGCTCTCTCTCCTAAACATGGTAACACTGGCTGCTACCCAATTGGCATTTTTAATTTACCTATAAGACCATAGTAAAGTGCATTATCAATCAATCAATTAATCAGTGCTAGTAAAGCATAACTAGTCACCCGTTAGGGTCTCAAGGTGCTAGGGGGGTAGAAGTGTAGCATTCACCGGTGAGGTTGTTCTTAAAAAACCCATGTCTTCAGTTCATTCATGAAGCTTAGGAGGGAGGTGATTTGTCTGATGTGGAGCGGAAGGGCATTCCAGGCGGTGGCTGTGAGGTAGGAAAAGGAGCGTCCTCTTGTTCTGGTTTTCCTGATGCAGGGTACTTCTGCGAGAGAGAACTGGGCTGAACGTAGGGTCCTGTGCGGTACGTGGAGGTTGAGTCGCTGATTCAGGTAGGCTAGTCCGGTGTTGTGGAGGGCTTTGTGTGCATGGGTGAGGATCTTGAAGGTGATTCTTTTCTCTATGTCAAGCCAGTGCAGTGTACACAGGTGTTGCTAGATGTGGCAGTGTCGAGGTAGGTTGAGGACTTGCCTGGCAGTGGCGTTCTGGATGTTTTGTAGTTTGCGGGTGAGTTTCTTGTTGATTGGTGTAGAGTGCATTGCCATAGTCCAGTCTGCTGGTGATGAGGGCCTGTGTGACGGTCTTTCTATGTCCAGTGGGATCGTTTTGAAGGACTTGCGTAGGAGACGGAGGGTGCGGAAGCAGGTGGAGGTGACTGAGTTGATTTGATGGTTCATGCTGAGATTGAAGTCTGGGATGATACTGAGGTTGAAGGCTTGGCTGATGGGGGTGGGTGGGTTTCCGAGGGTGGGTGGGCATCAGGAGTCGTTCCATGCATTGGGTTGAGGGCCCATGAAGAGTACTTCTGTCTTGTTTGCATTGAGTTGAATGCAGCTGTTTCTCATCCAGTTGGCGACTGCTTCCATACCTTCTCTGCGGTTTTGTCTGGCTTTGTTGGGTTCGTTGGAGAGGATGAGTTGAGTGTCTTCGGATTAGGAGATGATGTTGATTCCGTAGTTTATGATGATGGTGGCTAGTGGGGCCAAGTAGACGTTAAACAGCATGGGGCTGAGGGAGGATCCCTGGGGAACTCCCTGTGAGAAAGTAGCCTCTTTCTAGCCTTGTTACCCCCACTTTTGGCCTGTTTGTGAGTGTATGTCCGGGTGTTTTCACTGTCTCACTGGGATCCTGCTAGCCAGGGCCCAGTGCTCATAGTGAAAACCCTATGTTTTCAGGATGTTTGTTATGTGTCACTAGGACCCTGCTAGTCAGGACCCCAGTGCTCATAAGTTTGTGACCTATATGTATGTGTTCCCTGTGTGATGCCTAACTGTCTCACTGAGGCTCTGCTAACCAGAACCTCAGTGGTTATGCTCTCACTTTACAAATTGTCACTAACAGGCTAGTGACCAATTTCACCAATTCACATTGGCATACTGGAACACCCTTATAATTCCCTAGTATATGGTACTGCGGTACCCAGGGTATTGGGGTTCCAGGAGATCCCTATGGCTGCAGCATTTCTTTTGCCACCCATAGGGAGCTCTGACAATTCTTACACAGGCCTGCCACTGCAGCCTGAGTGAAATAACGTCCACGTTATTTCACAGCCATTTACCACTGCACTTAAGTAACTTATAAGTCACCTATATGTCTAACCTTTACCTGGTAAAGTTTGGGTGCTAAGTTACTTAGTGTGTGGGCACCCTGGCACTAGCCAAGGTGCCCCCACATCGTTCAGGGCAAATTCCCCGGACTTTGTGAGTGCGGGGACACCATTACACGCGTGCACTATACATAGGTCACTGTGTCACAATGGTAACTCCGAACATGGCCATGTAACATGCCATTCTGGCATTGGGGAGACAATTCCATGATCCCCCGAGTCTCTAGCACAGACCCGGGTACTTCCAAACTACCTTTCACGTGGTTTCACTGCAGCTGCTGCTGCTGCCAACCCCTCAGACAGGTTTCTGCCCTCCTGGGGTCCAGCCAGGCTTGGCCCAGGAAGGCAGAACAAAGGACTTCCTCAGAGAGAGGGTGTTACACCCTCTGCCTTTGGAAAAAAGTGTCAGGGCTGGGGAGGAGTAGCCTCCCCAAGCCTCTGGAAATGCTTTGATGGGCACAGATGGTGCCCATCTCTACATAAGCCAGTCTACACCGATCCCCCAGCCCTGCTCTGGTGCGAAACTGGACAAAGGAAAGGGGAGTGACCACTCCCCGGACCTACACCTCCCCTGGGAGGTTCCAAGAGCTCCTCCAGTGTGCTCCAGACCTCTGCCATCTTAGAAACAGAGGTGCTGCTGGCACACTGGACTGCTCTGAGTGGCCAGGGCCAGCAGGTAACGTCAGAGACTCCTTCTGATAGGCTCTTACCTGTGTTGCTAGCCTATCCTCCTTCCTAGGTAGCCAAACCTCCTTTTCTGGCTATTTAGGGTCTCTGCTTTGGGGGAATTCTTTAGATAACGAATGCAAGAGCTCATCAGAGTTCCTCTGCATCTCTCTCTTCACCTTTTGCCAAGGAATCGACCGCTGACTGCTCTGGATGCCTGCAAAACCGCAACAAAGTAGCAAAGACGACTACTGCAACCTTGTATCGCTGATTCGGCCGCCTTCTCGACTGTTTTCCTGGTGGTGCATGCTGTGGGGGTAGTATGCCTCCTCTCTGCACTAGAAGTTCTGAAGAAATCTTCAGTGGGTCGACGGAATCTTCCCCCTGCAACCGCAGGCACCAAAAGACTGCATCACCAGTCCTCTGGGTCCCCTCTCAGCACGACGAGCTTGGTCCCTGGAACTCAGCAACTCTGTCCAAGTGACTACCACAGTCCAGTGACTCTTCAGTCCAAGTTTGGTGGAGGTAAGTCCTTGCCTCCCCATGCTAGACTGCATTGCTGGGTACCATGTGATTTGCAGCTGCTCCGGCTCCTGTGCACTCTTCCAGGATTTCCTTTGTGCACAGCCAAGCCTGGGTCCCCGACACTCTAACCTGCAGTGCACGACCTCCTGAGTTGTCCTCCGGCGTCGTGGGACCTTCTTTTGTGACTTCGGGTGAGCTCCGGTTCACTCTTCTTTGTAGTGCCTTTTCTGGCACTTCTGTGGGTGCTGCTTGCTTCTGAGTGGGCTCTTTTTCTTGCTGGATGCCCCCTCTGTCTCCTCACGCAATTGGTGACATTCTGGTCCCTCCTGGGCCACAGCAGCATCCAAAAACCCTAACCGCAACCCTTGCAGCTAGCAAGGCTTGTTTGCAGTCTTTCTTCACGGAAACACCTCTGCAAGCTTCTTCACGACGTGGGATATCCACCCTCCAAAGGGAAAGTTTCTAGCCCTCTTCGTTCTTGCAGAATCCAGAGCTTCTACCATCCGGTGGCAGCTTCTTTGCACCCACAGCTGGCATTTCCTGGGCATCTGCCCACTCCCGACTTGATCGTGACTCTTGGACTTGGTCCCCTTGTTCCACAGGTACTCTCGTCCGGAAATCCATCGTTGTTGCATTGCTGGTGTTGGTCTTACTTGCAGAAATTCTCTATCACGACTTCTGTGCTCTCTGGGAACTTAGGTGCACTTTGCACCCACTTTTCAGGGTCTTGGGGGCTCTAACCCTTACAGTTTTCTTACAGTCCCAGCGACCCTCTACAAGCTCACATAGGTTTGGGGTCCATTTGTGGTTCGCATTCCACTTCTAGAGTATATGGTTTGTGTTGCCCCAGACCTATGTGCTCTCATTGCAATCTATTGTGACTGTACATTGCTTGCATTGCTTTCTATTGCTATTATTGCATAATTTTGGTATTGTGTACATATATCTTGTGTATATTTGCTATCCTCATACTGAGGGTACTCACTGAGATACTTTTGGCATATTGTCATAAAAATAAAGTACCTTTATTTTTAGTATATCTGTGTATTGTGTTTTCTTATGATATTGTGCATATGACACCAGTGGTATAGTAGGAGCTTTACACATCTCCTAGTTCAGATTAAGCTGCTCTGCTAAGCTACCCTTTTCTATCAGCCTAAGCTGCTAGACACCTCTTCTACACTAATAAGGGATAACTGGACCTGGTGCAGAGTGTAAGTACCCCTTGGTACCACTACAAACCAGGCCAGCCTCCTACACTCCCCAGGTGGTCCGTGTGGGGTTGCGAGGAAGGGGGTGAGTCTCACTCATTGAGTTATGCCGGAGAAGAAGGATTGGATCCAGTTCAGGGCCTTGTCTCTGATGCCAGCTTCGTGGAGTCTTTGTATCAGGGTGTGATGGGAGACTGTGTCGAAGGCTGCTAAGAGGTCTAGCAGGATAAGCGTCGCCATCTCTCCCTTGTCCAGCAGGGAGCGGATGTCATCTGTTGTGGCCAGGAGGTCTGTATCAGTGCAATCTTTTTTCCTGAATCCAGATTGGGAAATGTTGAGGATGTTGTGGTCTTTTAAAAATGTGGTGAGTAGGCTGTTGAAAGCTTTTTCAGTCCCTTTTGCAGGAAATGGGAGTAGGGAGATGGGCTTGAAGTTTTTGAGGTTAGTGGGGTCTGCCGAGGGTTTCTTGAGGAAGGGGTTGATCTCGTCATGTTTCCAGTCATCAGGGAAGGTGGCGGTAGCTAGTGAGCGGTTCATGGTGAGGCAGAGCTTGGGGCGATGGTGTCTGCGGCTCTGTTGAAAATGTGGTGGGGGCATGGGTCCATGGGGGCCCTAGAGTGTATGGACCTCATTGTTCTCAGAGTATCTTTGGTGGTGACGGGGGTCCAGGTGGTGATTGTTGGTTTGTTGGTGTCAGATTTTGGTAGAGGGGTTCCTGTGCATAGGTTGTCCTTGCTCAAACTGTCGTAAATGGTCTTGATTTTGTGGTGGAAGTTGGTGTTAAGTCTGTCACAGAGGTCCTGTGAGGGTGGGATGTCCGTTGTTTCACTGTTGGGTTGGGCGAACTCCTTGATAATGCTGAAGACTTCCTTGCTGTTGTGTGCGCGTGAGCAGATTCTGTCTTGTATAGCTTTCTTTCTGGTGTTTTTGATAAGTTGGTGGTTTGGTGTGGTGTCGGCTTTGAAGTTGCTATGGGCTTCTGTGGATTTGGTGTTTCTCCAGAGTTTCTTGACGCGGCAACAAGTATGTCTGGATTCTCAGAGTTCAGGGGTGAACCAGCTGTCTTTCTTTGCGTGGGTGCTGTTGTTCTTTTTGAGGGGTGCTATGGTGATGGTGCAGGTGCCGATCCATTTGTAGAAGTTGCGTGCTGCGGTGTTTGGGTCATCGTTGTGTGCGATGGTGAGGGTGGCGATGGCGAGGGAGACGGTGGGCTGATCGTCGGGGATTCTTCTCCAGTTTCTATGTGATGGTTGGTGTTGTGGTCTGATGGCGGTGGGTGTGTTGAAGATGAAATGGATACATAGTTGGTCTGTCCACAAGAGTTCTGAGGTGTGACTGAAGGTAGCAGAGGTTCCTGCTGAGAGTGTTGGCTCCGTAACGATCTGTTGGAGCCCTATGTTGTGGAGGTTGTCTAGGAGGGATGCGGTGTTGGCGTCTTGTAGGTTGACGAGGTGGAAGTTGAGGTGTCCCAGTAGGGTGTAGTTAGTGGCTGTGATGTCTTGTGTGGAGATGCAGTCCATGATGGAGTCGGTGAAGGGAGCACGTGGTCCGGGAGGGCGGTAGATGAGGTTTCCCCTGATGGTGGATGTCGAGCTGGTATGTAGTTTGAACTGGGGACATTCCATCAGGCTTGTGGATTCTTTGTAGTCTTCGGAGTGTGTGTTCAGGCTTAGGCTGGACCTGTGGACAACGGCGATTCCCCCCTCAGAGCGAATGGATCGGTCTTTCCAGGTGATCTTGTATCCCTGGGGAATGGGGATGGCGATGTCTGGACCTGAGGTGGTGTTGGTCCACCTCTCGGGGAGGAACACGATGTCCGGGTGGTGCTGTCAAGGAGGTTTCAGATTTCTGAAGTGTGTTTATGGAGGGAGGGGATGTTGAGGAGAATGCACTTCAGAGTTTTTGGGGTCGGTGTGTTGTTGGAGGTGGGTTGTGGTGGGTCCAAGGTCTTGTGGTGGTGTAGGGTTGGCGGCAGCAGAGGAAGCTGAAGGGTCTGTTGGTGTTAACTGATGATGCTTGCTTGCAGTTGTTGTTGCGTCCTGGGTTGAGTGCGATGAGTGCTGCTGAAATGTGGAAGTGGGGGGTGGCAGGACCAGGGGTCCTGGCGCAGGTCACAGTCGGGTTGCGGATGTGCGCTGATGGGCTTGCCTTAGGCTTGCCGTAGGGAGGGGGGAAGATAGGACAGCTGGGAGGTGGGAGCGGGAAACGGCGGGAAAAAAGGGGGGTGAGGCCCTGGGGGCAGCAGCAGCAGGGTGAAAAAGAGAGGGGAGGGGGGCTGAATAAGAGCTTAACCCAGCTGCCAAATGCGTGAGTTTCCTCTCTCAATAAGTATGACTTTAGGTTTCTGGGGTTAAGCTAGAAAGGTCTTGAGGTGCAATTTTATAATTTTTTCAAGGGTGTTACCTTCCTCTGAAATAAATATTTAACCACAACAACATTAACAAAGCCACATCTTGCAAATCACAAAAAAGTCCCTAAACAACTAAACATCCAACAGCGAGCCCACTCTGCCTGCACTGAAGCAAACTTTGTGCAGTAAAATGGCAAGACTCAATGAAGAGAGCCAAGGACTATACTGGGTGACATGTTTACTGCGTGTGGTATGCTATGGTGGGAGGGTGGTGAACAAAAATATGAATGGTAGCTTAACAGGATAATGGATGACAAAGGCTTACCTAAAGAAAGTTCCTCTATGTATGTATATTTCAATGCATTTTATTTTTTGATACATGGGTCTGGTGAGAGACCTACAGTTGTTTTAGCACCACCAGACTTAAAAGTTGGTTCATCACAAACAAGAGAAGTGCAAGTTTCAATGATGAGCTCATGTTCAACAGATGCAATAACAGTGAATACTTACTTCTTTGTACAAAAGGCAAAGGTTCTACAGTAGAAGCACACCGTAACGCATTTCAGTGCAGCTCTTTGCAAGCTCTCCAGAAGACCCATAGTCGCACTTTGTTCAATATCTGCTTTTCTGTGTAACTCATTTGATACCTCTTGTCTATGTATATTTGTGTTGATACTCTTTCCTACCCGACATTACACAAACACGTTTAACGTGCTCTTCACTACAATCAGGAGAGGCTGAAAGTGTCATGTATGACTTGGGGATACATGGCAGCTCTAAACTATGGTATTTTCATGCTTACTGTGTATATAAAGTTGTCTGCCTTGTTGTTAGCTAACTCGTGGCGCTCGGAAGTGCAGATGATGGCCAGCTTCTGAGTTTCAGAAATAGTCTGTCTGTTCAGCTCGTGGGTTATTTATAGAAGGCAACTGCTGCATGTAAATCTTTTGCTTACTTTTGCAGGGCCCAGTTGGTGTCTGCTGCAGGAGGAACTAACTCACGCTTGCGGCAGCTTATTCCAGTGACCAAAGCAGCTTTAAGTGCCTTTGCTTCATACTTTATAAAGATGTCCGAGAATCAGATTAGGTGAGTAACGCCATCGTTGTTAAACGTGAAATGTCGGGAATTAAAGTATTCGTGTTCGTGAGACTGGAGCCACGATTGGCTGTAATTCGCCACAAATGCAATGTATGTCAGAGTAGTAATCTCCCACAGCTTTATGCTTACCTAAATTGAAACATTAATCAAAACATTTCATATTATTCACGGTGACGGGTTTTTAACCAGTTGTATATTTTATTCATGGGAAAAGATATGGGACATGATTTGAAATATTAAAAGTATGTATTTATTTCATATATAAATGAATCGATCGGGTTGTGTTTCTCCATAGAAACATGCAAAATGCATCCATAATATCTTCATGACCTCTGACTGTTAACCCCACCTCGAGCCTCTGAGGCTTTTAGTATGGACCAACCTCAACTGTGCTCAAGAGAAGGCCGCTGCTTAACCCTAGTTACCGGAAAGCAAGTAAATTTCTTATTTAAAAACTTTTGTTTTTCCCCAGTGGAGATTAATCCTAAAAGGACTTTTATTTGCTACCAGAATGAAGGTATTTTAAAGTACCTCCAAGACCTTACTTCTTCGATCATGGGTAAAAGGCCTAAAGCGAAATAAAGCTGCTTCAGCAGAATTAAGCAAGTTCTTTTTTGTATGTATTTGTGTAGCAGGAGCACAGAAAAAAGGCAGCCGGACACTGTACATAGTCAACACAAAGACATACAAAATGAATCATTATGCACGGCTTCTGAGAGGGGAAATAAACTATTACTTTGTCATGATGTAGCGTCCTTCTAAGAGACGAGTCTTTACGTCTTTTCTAAAGTGCCCCAGGCTCTGTGTGGTCTTGATTCATACTGTATGATGATGTAGTTCCAAATCATTGGTGCCAAATGTTGAAGGCCTGCTGTTTTTTGTGCACTTTGTACTCCAAACTGATGGTATTTTGTCTGTGTGTGTGTGCCAGGAACTACCAGATGTAGTGAGTTTGTCAGCCAGATAGACAGGGTGCCAGTCATGATCACTTTCTAGATGATGGTACTGGTTTTAAAACTGGTGTGGGCTGGTACTGGTAGTGAGTGGAGTTCCACCAAAGTGTGAGTAATTTAGTCATATTTCTTTAGATCCTTGGTGAGGTGTAGGGCTACATGTAGGAGGCACCTGAGGAGGGTGAATGTGGTTTCTGGTGTGGCATGGAACAGGAGTTTGCCACTATCCATGTTATGCAGATTTATAGAGCAAAGTGTCATCTGGAAGGACATCCTGGTGCTGAGCAGGTGTGAGTTTAGTCACACCTAGGGCCTAAGGGAACAACCTGAAAAGCCAGGTCTTCAGCTTCTTGTGGAATTCAAGTGAGTAGGTGGATCTCATGTGCAGCTACAGGTCCATTCATGCTTTAGAAGCAATGCAGGAGAAGGTTGACCACCAGATATGGTTTTCATCATGCATGTGATTTGTGCAAGTAGGGGTCTGGATGGTTTGTGAAAGCAGATGTGATTTTTGAGGCATGCTGGATCACTTTTATCTAGTACCTAGAAAGTGTGGATAAGGAGGTTGAATTGTGCTCGTTCGGGGATTGGGAACCAGTGGAGCTCCTTCAGGTGTGGTGTGATGTGAATGCGGCAAGGGAGGTTGAAAGTGAATCTGGGTACCGATTTCTGAATGGTGTGCAGCCTTCTGGCAGTTATTTGTTAATACTGGCATAGAGGGTGTTCACATGACCCAGCTTGCTTGTGACCAGGGCATGTGTGAGGGTTGCCCTGATGCTGATTTTGAGCCATTTGAAAATCTTTCTCCGCATCTACAGAGTATGGAACTACAAGGCTGTAACAGCCTTGAATTGAGAGGTCATGTTATTTGCTGTTGATGATGAGCCTGAGGTTCTTGGCGTTGTCAGTACTAGCTCGGTTATCCACCAGGTGGAGTCCCACAGCGATGTGTTCTTCCTGAGGATAACGATTTAGATTTTTTCAGTGTTCAGCTTTAGACAGTTGGTCTTTATTCAGTGGGCAATTTCAGTCATACAGACATTGAACTTGATCCGGGTACTGGGTATCCTGTCCTTGAGGGAGGGAATGAGTTGTGTGTCATCAATGTAGGAGACGGTGTTCATTTTTTGAGAGCAGATGATGATGGTTACAGGGATCATGCAAGCACCATGCCTAATTTATCAATATCTTGATTTTTGTGCTTTTGCTGTTGTAAATAATAGTAATAGTAGGCCAAATTAACAGGACTTTAGAACAATGGAAGACTGAGTCATGTATGCAGGGATTTGCACGCATCATGGAGCATGTGCAACACAATCTCAAAGTTTAATTTATGAATCCAGTCAAGGCCACCTTCAATGGTCTTGAGTGGCTTCATAAATCTGGAATAAAGCAACACAGCACAAATCGCTGTGTTGCGATACTCAATGAGGCATTCAATCGGTGTTGATTGGATTGTCCCATGCTAAGTCTATGGATTTTGATGCGTTCTCAGATTTACCAGAAGTTGTAGACTTGGGAATACACCAAAATGCTACGCCTTCCCAGGTGAGGCATTACAAGGAGAAATATCTTTATATCTCCTCATTGTTTCCTCTTTATTTGTGTGCTGCATTCATTAGCAAACATAGAAAGAGAAAATACCTCATGGGATTGCTTTTTGCAGGAAGGTGCCCCTTCCTGCACAAAGACAATCCTGCTTACAAAGCATGCACCCTTGCACCATTGTACATACTCCAGTCAAAACCGTTGAATTTGAGGAACAAGCGACAAAGAGACTGATCAAAATCTTTGCATTTAGGATTTATCCTAAAATCTCTTTTTTGAATAGATTTCTTTTTTACATTTTATTATTACAACATACAGGTTAATTGCAATTTCTTGTTTGCATCATAGAAAAAAAAGACTACCTTACTACACATTATCCCAGACATTGGTAAATCCTGAAGTATGCTCGAGTTGAACATTATCTTTCGATCAAGTAAATGGAATTGGGTATTGTTGTGGTGGTAGTGTCTAAATGCTGCCAATATTCCTGTTTCACCAACTTAATATATAAAGTAAGACTGTAACAATTACATGAGCTATGTGGTGCTCAGTGTGGGCGACGAGAGTAGGTGAATATTAGTGGGGGTCAGGATGAAAGGAATCTGTCGATATAGTACCCTCCACCCTATTCAGGAGTCAGTCTACAATTTTTCTCCTCGGTCACTTATGTAGAGTCGGGTCTGGAGATCCCTGGGAGTATTTGTGTTAGTAAAGTGGAGGGGGAGCACACACCTTAGTGGTGCCTCTTAGTTCCAGTTGCATATAGGTATTATGAAATCTATATGCCTATCATAGTGAAACGTGTTCTTCCATTGTCTACGGGCATGATGCCGGAGTTAGCTTCTATCTTTTCTAGGTATACCTGTCAATTTGTAGGGGGGGGACAGTTTGGAGCTAATTGGTCTAGGGCCACATACTATCTAAGTGGAGGTCCATTAACCACATATGAATTTTGGGGGGGATGGTTGACTTCCAGCATATAGCTATTTTGCATTTTGCCAGTATCAGTACGAGATCTATAAATGTATTAATTGCTTTGCGCAGCTGAATGGGTCGTTGTTCCCAACATGCAGTGAATAAAGTCTCTTCTTATGGTGACACCTGTAGTCTCTAATATGAAGTCTGTGATTGATTCCCAGTATGGGATCAGACTTGGGCAGTCCTAAACCATGTGCACAAAGTCAGCCATTTCAGTATGGCAGTGAGGACAGATGTCGGGTGTGCCTTGGTACATACATGCTAATCAATATTGGGCTGAGGTATTTGGTGCAAATAGTTGAATTGAGTATATTTCAACCTAACATTAGTGGAGGTGATTTTAGGCATTGGTAAGCATTGCTGCCATTTTTTGTCCAACAATGTCATTACAAGTGCAGTATCCAAATAAGTCCAGAGTTGGAGCGATGAGGGTTTGCTGTCTGAGAACCTGGAGGAATGCAAGTGTGAGATTGCAGTAGGCCCCCTCTGTGTGTTAGGAGGATCTGCTGCAATAGCTTGGTCGCGGGCTCATCATGTGTCTTGTGCCATGTTTTGTGTAGAACATTGATTAGGGTGGCGTAAATTAGAAAGGAGCCCTGTGGTATCCCAAAATTGTCCGTCATCACCTCGAACATAGTAAAAACTTTGCCTGTAAACAGGTTGCACTATAACGTGATATCTACATTTGTCCATGCCTGTGTGTCTGGACATGTCTGTAAGGTGTTGGATTAGGGCATGGCCCACAGTGATAGATCTGGTGCAAATGGGGACTCTGGGTGTGCTTTAATCATGTATGTGTGTGCCAGCAGGCTTTGGCCACCTTGGTCAGTGCATATCCCCTCTGGGCCGGTAGTTTCACCTTTGGATCTATTAACCACTGTAGCACTCCCCATCTCTGTCAGGTTTTGGGCTGCCTGCCATTTCATGGGCCATTGGAGTTGAGCAGCTGCGTAACAATACATGTAGTTTGGGGCTCACAAGCATCCGCACTAGACTGGTTCACATAGCTTGGCCAGCACTACCCTGACTCTGCCCTTACCCTATATGAGTGTGATGAGAAGTGAGCACATATTCGTGAAGGATTTGGATGGCAGCACTGCCAGTATGGGGGAGAAGAAGTACAGCAGTCGGACACAAGACCAGCATCTTTGCTAGAGCTATCCTACCCATCGGCGAGAGTGGGAGGGATGTCCAAAGTAAGAGGGACATCTGCGCACTTGTGAGGGCCCTACCTATGTTGCTGTCCATTTGATCTTTAGTGGCATGGTATATCTGGACCCCTAGGTATTGAAATATGTTGAGGATGGTATCCGGAAATGTGTGGATCGCGACCTTTCGTGTGAGATGTGGAGCCGCGTGGAAGTCTGCACAATAGATGTGGATGGCTGTATTGATCACCTTTGTTCAATATTTGGCCTATTTTGTCTCTGATGGCTGTGATTGTCTCAGAAGAGGGCAACCAGGCCTTGTCGCACCTCAGTCTGTTTCAGTGCCATGTTTTCTCTATAGTCTATGTTACATAATTTCTGGACTAGGTCTTTGTGTTCCAGGGGCACATGAGCCAGTTTGGCTGCTGCCCTGTGGTCTCCTGCAATCACTGTTCATGGATGCAGATACATGTTTCAAGTGCATGCAATTCCCGTCGCTGAACTATTTTGGATTCATAAACCCTTTTTATTGTGTGGCCCCATAAAAACACCTTAAAGGTATCCCATTCTATAACTGGGCTCAATGTTGTGCCTGCACTGTCTGAGAAGTAAGCAGTTATATGCATTCATAAGGTGTCTCTGAAGGATTTTTCTTTTAGAGCTTTTGTGGGGAGGTGGGTATGCAGGGATGTCCATGCCCCATGTCAATCGGAGCATCAGTGGGCAGGTGTCTGTTGCGGTGCAGCCCAATTACTTGGTATGTGAAACCACAGCTGCCTTCAAACTCCCCGGCCCAGGTCACTGCGTTAACAGGTGTTTGGCCAATTGCACTTATATGCTACAACAGAAGGAAACAACATTTGTGACACTCCATGGTGATAGCACTGTTGGTGTACAGGGCTGGCATATAGCAAGTAGATCTAGTCCTCTTGTCCCAGGGACACTGGCACTCCAGCCCAGCACGTCCATCCAAGGTCGTTATCCCCGCTCCAGCACCTCTTGTGTTGTGTGAGCAGGACCCAGCCCGAGATATGTCAGAAAGTACAGCCTACTTTCATAGAACCTCCTCTGCTTTTTGGAGAGTGACAGCCGGACCTCCTCCAAACAAAGCATTCACCAGTGTGTGAGGGATGTCTGGCATGTTGTCTTCGATGCCAGTCGGTGTCGATCCCGTGGGGGAGGGGGGTTCAGTGCTCTCATTACCAGCTTGGATACTCCTTGCTCTCCCTTCATCGCCACTTGTTCTTTCATGGCGCCCAATTGCGTCCATACTTTTTGGGTCCTAAGGTGTTTTTGCTCTTTCCAGCTGCTTGAGGGTTTTGCCTGTTTGTGTGGTTTAACATCTATGCCACTCCTTTTGATCCATTCTCAGGCCTGCTCCAGAGGAATGCAGAAGATAGTTTTATCATTATGTCTGATTTTAAGTCTGGCTGGAAATTGGAGTGCATATTTGATGTTGGGTTCACATAATCATCTCCACTGGGAGAAAGGTGAATCACTTGTGCTGTACTTCCATGGTTTATTCAGGGAAGATATTGACCTGGGTATTATCCACCTTCCAGGGGCCCATCACCTGGGTTACCTGTAAGATATAGTTTTTGTCTCGGTAGTTGAGCAGCTGGGAAACCACAGAGTGGGAAGGTGCACCGGAGGGGGGTGCTCTCAGGGACCCTATGGGCTCGTTCCAGAGAGAAGAAAATCAAATGTTTACCTTATAAGATCATCGTGGAGAACCATTTCTATAAATACAGCTCCATGCTAGGTTCTTCATCCTTTCCTGGAAGTCCCACTATCCTCAAATTATTGCGCTTAAAGCACCCCACCTGATCATACGCGTGCTGTCTGAGGTAATCAACTTCATTCTGCAGTGCTTTGATGCGGGTTGCGGCCTCATGACTGATGGTTCTAAGATGGCTAATGTCGCCTCTGTGTCTATGACTCAGTCTTTCAACTTTTTGTGGTCTTCAAGAAGGAGACCCATGTCAATTCTCAAGGCATCTATTTTTGGGCCCAGTGTGGTCTTGATGTCCATCACCGCCAACAGGATCTCATCGAACCTTTAAGATTGCACTACCAGTGTAGCTTCCAGTGAGCACCATGTGGCGCATTGAGGGTCCATCGTCTGCACCAGTGGTTGTGCCCCTGCTGCCACAGCCATATTGCGGTCTTGCTTTGTGCGTACCATGGTTTTACATTATCGTTTCTGATGGGTTGACTTGGGCCAGTATATGTTTGTCCTGGGGAGGTGAGTTGGCGCTGGCTGGCACGAGTGCTGAGTAGCTCGGTGACTGTAAGAGCTAGGGCCCATGATAGGGATGTTAATTGATAGCTGTGGCTGTCGGTGCTCCCACTGGGGCTTTGTTACGGTGCCCGCACCGGTGTCTCTGCTGTGTTTATCACTCCCATGAGGGGCAGGTCTCCCCCCCACCTACAGAGACAAGTGTTGCTTGAGGACGTTTTGATCAGCCAATTCTTTGCATATCTCCCCACCACAAATGGGAGGCAGTACCCCTGTCATAGCCCAGTGCCCTTCTTAGGCACATAGCTTCCCTCCAATGGCATTCTAGGGGGTTTCAGCTGCTGCAGCTGAGTATGGTATTTAAATTCCCGGGAATTTGGCAGTAATGTGGTGGTGCTTGCTCAGATGGGGTGAGTGAGGTGCCCCCCACTTCTGGAGTGCAACATCAGGATGTATGCTCCTGCGGATGTGAGCAGGGAGGAGAGAAGGACTGTCCCCAGATCTTGGCCGGATCTGTTGGTGATCTCCAGGTGGGTAAGATCTGTCCTGGGGGAAAGTCAGAGGGGGAAGCGCTGCTTTATGTATTGGTGAGGGGGGCACTGTAGATACCAACACTGTGCAGGGTTTGGCAATGAGGAAGGGTGCCAGCAACAGGCCTGTTAATTACAGCGACTCTACCCCACCTGATTGGCTGCAGTGCTCCCTCACAGTTAGGGGCATCAGTTTGCTTATATGAGGCCCCCCTCTACTATGTCTGGACAGCTGGTGCAGCTCGGTCATCACTGTTTATTGCTTCTCACAGTCTCTGACAGGCTCCTTCATCCGCGTCATGTGGCAAGGCTTCAGTCTACACCCCTGATGTTGGCCTCGAGTGCCGGAGGGGCTTGCTGGACAGGGTTGACGGGACATGTGTGGCTGGATCCCCTTACTCCGCTGCTCCCCGCACCATCACAACAGTGTTCTACATGTAGCAGGGTTGCAGACTAGTTTTTCGCAGCTAACTCCTCAATTGGTTCTTATCTACCGCTCTCGGATGAGTCCCATCAGGATCACAGTCCAGGCTTTTGATGTTGGTTGCAGCTCTTGACTGGCAGTTACGGGAGGCTGCAGAGTCCTCTCAACCAAGTCAGGTAGGCCGGAACTGGCTAACCCCTATCAGGATATTGTGTTATGGAGCTAGGGGCCATTGAGATCTGAACCCGTGCGACCTATTGTGTCGCCCTCTTGACCACGCCCCTTCCCTAAAACCTCTTAACCCATGAATGCAAAGGGCTAATGTATAAAGTGGACAGAATTTTTTTTACAACTTCAACTAACTGTTACCAAGTAAAGCTTCATAATCAACTTAACAAACCAAGGAATTAACTTTCAAGAATAATCACCATTAGCATAGAACTCGGTTTCCAACACTCATGCCCTGCCTTGGTCAACTGTGTGGGCTCCCTTTTTAGAACAATTCTCAATTTGGAGAGGAACATATGAAAGATACCCTTTAGCATCCTTCCTGTTTATCCTGGAACTTGAACTGCTTGCAGCAGCCATTAAACAATACTTTAAGTTCAATGGCATTCCAACAGTGGCATGGGAAAAGAAGACGATCCTTTATGCAAACAATAACCTAATTATCTGGACCAATCCAGATTTCATCACTCTGCTCGTCTCCTTCTCTAAATTCACAGGAAACAAGACCTTTGTGAGGGTGAGTACAAGTAGTTATGTTATGTTATGTTATGTTATGTTATGTTATGTTATTTTATGTTATCTTTTGTTGTGAGGAAACAGACTTTTTGAAGATTTGTCACAATTTTTTGCCCCATTTTGGACTATTATCTGCTGGTTTTCAACTTTGAGAGTGCACTGAGGTCTGCTGTCCAGACCTCAGTGACATTGATCTTTCCATTTTAAAGGAGACTTATACATCCCTAGTACAGGTGATATAAGACTAACTGTCCGCACAAGAGGTGCAGAACTGGTTGTGTCACTCTGTGTGTGAAAAAGTGAAAACACGACTTTCAGCTGCCATTGCAGAATGAAGAGTCTGTGCATGCACTGCACACACCACTTTGCCATTATTACTAAAGCCAAAGTGCACCAGTCCCTTAACTATGTATATAAGTCTCATCTAAGGCAGGCCTATGAAGCCCTAAGGCAAGGAGCTGTATATTGTTATTATAGAAATACATTTTGGATATGTCTGTACGGCAAAGCCCTAATGTGGTAGTGTTTTCTGAGGACTGATAAGTAGCCTTATGAGGTAATTGCAGGGTTAACAGTTGGAATTCCAATGCATCTAACTCTAGACAGATGCTACCTTACTATGCCATGAAAGGTACCAAATGAAAGGGGACATTAAGTGTGACTCAAAAGAGCAGTCATCATTAATGTAACATTTAATGCTTGCAACTTTTGCGAAAGTTGCCATTCTTTGCACCAGCTGGTCCAATGATTGCACAGAGGCAATGTGGCTGACACAGGTTTCTGCACACCTGGGGAGACGTGTAAATGACTCTCAGGCCAGAAGGAAAGTCTGTTGATGCACAGTAGGTGTGTTCCCCTCCCACATGTTGGGCTGCAAAGGCAGGAATCGATGCCACCTTTGAAGGGTGGCTGCAACAGCACTCTCATCCAGGAAGCCTTCTGTTTCCTCTAGACAAGGTAGAGACAAGGCCAAGGAAGGGAAAATAGGTTTCAGAACCAGTTGTCCACAGGTGTGCATCCCATTGTAGCCACACCCCCAGGGGTGGGCTACCAAGGTCCTTAAACGTCAGCCATGTTGTTTGTGGTATGCAAGTTGTTCTCTGGGATAGCCAGATGCCTCTCATCACCAGAACTGTGTCACCAGATTTGAGGGGACACAGTTCCGGTGTCCAGATTTGAGGGGACCTACTAGTCCATTAGCTAGTGACCACATTGTCCCCTCTGGGTGCTTTACTGGGATATAATGGGTACCCTTGCCAGCTAAAACTTCATTACTCACTGGATTTTGATCAAGGATAAGAAGAAGACTACTTTGTACCTGTTGGAAGTGCACAAGGAAAGGCTGCGATGTTGGAGCAATTTAATCTGCTGTACTTTAGGCTAATGGAGTTTGGGCACTGTTCTGCATGCCTGGACTAAGGAAAAGTCGATTAACAGCACCAATCCAACGGAGAGACTCCAAGGGTCAGTTGCCTGGCCTCATAGAATGGCACTGGGGACTTTGAAGCTGGCATTGTCCAAACCGCCTCTCTGGTACCCACTGCACCTGTTTTACTACCACTGGACTCTGGGCACTTGATGGCCCATTTGGAAACAGCCAGAAGTTGCACCTGAGTCTGCTAGACTCATGGGTGTTGGTTGTAGCCGGATTCGTCCAACCCAAGGGACACTAGCCGCACCAAAGTTTTGCACTGTGACCGCTGTGTCAGTAGACCTTTGACCCCTGCATAGAGGACTTTGGGGACCCCGAGATCCACGGCCGGAGTTGCCCTCAGTCACCTGTGGACCGAGGACTCAAGTGGACTTAACCCACATGGACCACACAGCATGTAGAGCATCCATTGCGCATCTTTAGACATGTATCCCTCAGCATCAGGACCACTCCATAGAAGTCAATGACAATTGCTCTGTAGAGGTTGGAACTAGCTCTAAAAATGCTCTGGTGGGCAAGTAACTGTCCAAAGATTTCTTTTAGGCTTCCTAGACGTCTATCCTGATGGATGTGTTTGCCTAACACAGGTTGGAGTCGCCGAAGTCAGTGTTACAAACTCCTACAAACTTTTCAAAACTTTTCAAAGTTTTGTCTACCCAATGCTTGTTTGCTGTTAATGTACAAGTTTTTTAATTTAAAATTTCATATCTCTGGAACTGTCCAGTGAGTTTTGGTCATAAAGAACTCTAAAAATTCATTAAAATATGCTGTATTTTTAATTCGTTTTTGTTGTCTCTTTCTTGTTTGGTGACTTTCTTATTCTGTTTGTTGGTGTTGTTAAGTGCTTTACACATTGTTCCTTTGCTGAGCCTTGCTGCTGTGTGCCACAGCTACCAAAGGGTTGAGCGGAAGGTTAAAGAAATAATTGTGACAGGACCCAAGGAATAAATGTGAGTGTACTCTACAATAAAGCTCCAACCCAATCACACCGTACACCCATTTTCTTACATAGTTCATGTTATGTTATGCTATGCTATGTTATGTTATGTTATGTTATGTTATGTTATGTTATGTTATGTTATGTTTTGTTAATTTCTATGGTACAGCATATTGCCTGTGAGGGTATCCAGGTGCTGAGCATGAGCATATTAGGCTTGTCATTTCTAAAAATACTGAAAAAGTCCTACAGTTGACTGGCTACATCATATGTGCTTTTTAGTATGGGTGGATCGGAAACCTGGCGAACTATGTGCTGCAGTATTATCAGAAGGCTTGAAATTTCCTAGCCTTCACTTGTCTTACAGAGCCTACCAGCTATCACATCTCTCTACAAAGTCCTCTTGAATTGTCATTGAAGAGCCTATCTTTTTTTAAATTGTTTTATTAAAGAATATAGGTGATACAGAATATATAGACATATACCTTCAAAGCATTTCTTTACAACAAGTGATTTCACAATAGATATATAGACATATGCAGTCCAACAAATATTCTGAATGATAGGTTGAAGGATTGTGAATAAACATTTAAGGGAAGGATTATAAGAGAAAACGAAGAACAAAGAAAGAGGTTAATCATGGGGTGGGGGAGGGATAAAAATATCATATAGACTAAGAGAGAGGGGGTAAGGAGGTTGGAGGAAGAATAGATAAATGAATAAAGGGACCATGGGTCTTGGAGCCAGAATGTCAAGGCTGATGCGTAAGTAGTTCGATTATTCCCTGTCTGATGTGAGTTGTCGCGTAGCATATGTGCCTAGATGATTATGATATGAGGTAAAGGTTCCAGTACGTGAGGAATGATAACACCAGGAGAGGAGCGATCAAGGGGGTGTCCGCAGGGGTATGTAGATTGGATGGATTTATTTGGAGAATGGGTCCTTCTTATATGAGTTAGATAATCAGACACTGGTCGGATAAGGGGAACAGAAGGAGTATATGGTTACTCGGCCCGAGGTCTAGGATGTTTGTCAAGGTGGGGGACCTGGGGGGTGGAGGAAAAAGGAAAGAGAGGAAGGGGGGGGAAGATGAAAAAGGGGAGGGGGAAAGTAGGGAAGGGGGGAGGAGAGTGAAGGGTTCTGAGAGGACGGTTGACGCTCTCCGACCGTCCACTAGCTGCCTCATGATCTTGTCAGGAAGGGGCTCCAGACTTCTGCGAATAGCGCCGCTTGATCCTGCAGGTTGTAAATTACTTGCTCGTGGGTGGCAGTTTGGAACATGGCTGTCATCCATTCTGTTGGTGTGGGGGCAATACTGGACCTCCAGTGCCAGAGTATGCATATTTTGGCTGTGGCAATTGCCGTATGAAGTAGCCGTTTATGGGCTTGCGATAGGGAAGGGTATGGGTGCATATCGTGTAAAAGAATGAGTGATGGCGGGGTCGGGCTTGGTATCTGTATAGAGTCTGTCAAGGCGTGGCGTACCGCTTCCCATAAGGGTTGTATCATCGGGCAATGACATAGGATGTGAAGTAAGTCACAATGGGGGTCTGCACATCGCCAGCATTTCGCATGTGGCATCAAGCCGGCCCTGAGAAGTTTTATGGGGGTCCAGTACCATTCTTGGAAAACTTTAAATAGACAAAATTTCAGACGGGCTTCGCGGACTCCCCTGTCAAGGACTTCTATTATGTCTGACCATTCTTCTTCTGTATAGACAATTTCAAGTCGGTCCTGCCATTTTAAGCGCAGTCGTTCAAGAAGAGGCTGCGAGTAGAGATGGTTTGTTAGCTCTGCATATAGATCAGCCATAGCACCTCTGTGTCAGCCCCACTTCTGGAAGTAGGTGACAATGGGTGAGGCTTTAAGCGTCCACGGGGGGTTCCTAGGGCTCTACGCATGCAATGCTTAAGCTGCATGTATCACCACTCTTGGTAACTCTGTATGCCGAACTCTTCCTGAAGGGAGGCAAAGGTTCGAAAGCTATCTCCATCTATGATTTGAGATATGTTATGGATACCAGCCTTGATCCATTGGGGCCATCTGAGGAGGTTTCCTCCTATTTTTATGCTTTTATTCCCTGCTATAGTGGCCTGGGCGTGCAGGAAAGGATGTATACCAAGTAATCGGTGGGCTCTGCATCATGCTGTGTTTGTGGCCATAAGGATGGGGTTAGGTAAGTGGGAGTGATCAGTGTATGTCCCTCCCATCTCTGTATGTTGACCTCTTAGGAGTTTCTCTGTGGCTATCCATTGTGGGGGGTCTGGTGTATCTGGGAGTGTGCACGCTAGCTGTGACAATTGTACGGCTACTGAGTATTGTTCTACTGAGGGTAGGCCTAAACCTCCATAGGGTCGTCGTGCCAATATTGTTGCAGGTTTCAGCCTTGGGCGTAGGGAGTCCCAGGCGAAGGTCCTTATTGATGCGTCGATCAGGCGCAGCGAGGAGGGAGGTACCAGTAAAGGGAGCATGCCTAATACTTATGTAAAGCACGTGAGGGTAACCATTCTGACCGCCTGCGTCCTGCCCCACATGGACAGGCCCAGTAGTGACCACTTGTCGAAGTCCTGTTTCATTCTCTATATACGAGGATCTAGGTTGTCCCCGACCATGTGCTCCAGGCCTCGATTGATAAACGTTCCTAAGTATTTAAGGCGAGTCGGGGTCCATTTAAATGGGAGGCCATGTATTGCAGCTCTCGTCGTTACGCGGGATAGTGGTAGCGCTTCGTTCTTGTCCCAGTTTACCCGATATCCGGATAAGGGCGCAAAGCTCTCTAAGGTAGAGAGTAGTAATGGCAGGGAGTTTTCAAGGTCGGACAAAGTTAGCAAAATGTCATCTGCATAGAGATAGATTTTGGATGAGCCCCTTGTTAAAGGGATACCTTTTATCTGTTGGGAGTTCCGTATGGTAGCTGCCAGAGGTTCCATGGCCAGTAGGGATAGGAGCGGTGACAGGGGGCAACCCTGGCGAGTGCCTCTTCCGACGGGGAATGGGTCTGATAGGAAGCTCCCGCAATTAACCTGTGCCGGGGGATGTTCATACAATAGGCGGACTTTGGAAATAAATTGTTCTCCGAGGCCGAAGTGCTTCATGGTAGTAAACAGATAGGACCATTCCATACGGTCGAATGCTTTCTCCGCATCTAGAGATAGAGCTAGGGCTTCCTCTGGTAGTTGTACGGATTCCAGTAAGGTATGGCAGAGGGTACGCATATGATTTCTGGAGGTGCGACCCGGTACAAACCCCACCTGGGTATTATGGATCAAAGACGGTATCACCTTACGTAAGCGTGCTGCTAGGATGCTGGCTAGGAGTTTTACATCTCTGTTCAGAAGGGAGATGGGACGATAACTGCCACAGAGTAGAGTGTCCCTCCCTGGCTTATGTAAGACAACAATCGTGGCCCTGTTAGACAGAGCGCCCAAGGAGTCTTCCTGACATGCTTCCATAAGTGCCTCGTGCACAGCTGTGATTGCCTCTTCCCCGGCCCATCTATAAAATTCCGCAGGGAATCCGTCTTCTCCCGGGGATTAATGATAGGGGAGGCTTACGATGACTTTCGTTATTTCTTCCCTGCTTATATCGCCTTCTAGGAGGGCTCGGCCTGCCTCCGACAGACAAGGTAGGTTGGCCGCATTAAGGAATGTCTCTGCCTGTATATGATCGGTCGTTATTTCAGGGGTATAGAGTTGTCGGTAGTACGTGGCAAATTCGTTCACAATTTCTTGAGGGCGAGTCAGTACCGCTCCTGAGGAGGACGTTATGGGCGGGATGGCAGAGGCAGCCTCTCTCTGTCGGAGCTGAGCCACTAGGAGGCGTCCTGCCTTCTCGCCTTGTTCATAGTGGCAACCGCATAATTTTTGCAGCGCGTATTCCGCCTGAGATGTATAGAGTTCATTGTGTGCCATTCGGGCCTGTTCTAAGGAGCAGTGCAACCTGGGAGACGGTTGGGCAGTGTATTGTTTAGTGAGGTTCTGGATTGTGGTTTCTAAGGTATTTTGGCGGGCTACTCTGTCCCTTTTGGCTAATGCTGCGTCACGCATCATGTTACCTCTCAGAGTCGCCTTTGCCGCTGCCCATAGAACCCTATTGGAAGTCACAATGCTCGTATTTTCGGCCACATATGTGGAGATATGGGTCTTAAGTTGCTCCTTCCCTTGGTGAGAGCGGTATCTATGTACAGCGAAGCGCCATGGTTTTCGGATGGGGGGGTTAGACCTACTTGGATCAGGAGTAGTATCGGGGAGTGGTCTGAGAGACCGCTATCTAGGATACAGGTGTCTAGCATTTGGGGGATTACAGTGTGTGATACAAGGAAATAGTCCAGGCATGATTGAGTATCATGGACAGATGATAGAAAAGTATATTACCTTATTTCTTGGGTGTTGTATTCTCCAGCAGTCAACTAGGCTTGCATCCGTAGTTAGGTCCGTCAGTAGTGCCCTTTCATGATTATTGCCTACATCAATGGGTCCTGTCCTGTCCAATATGGTATCTTGGGCGAGGTTCCAGTCTCCCCCGATTATATAGCAGGTAGTTCTGATTTCGGTCAGGAGGTGATTTAGTTGTAGGAAGAAGGGGCGCTTTGTGCCGGTTGGTGCATAAACTAAGCCCACGCATAGAAAGGTATTTCCTAGTTTTAATTTAGAGAATATATATCTTCCCTCCACGTCATTCCATGTTTTAATGATTGTGATCGGGAGGGGCTTACGCGTTAGTATCGCTACTCCGCATTTGCGAGGTGTGCTATTCCCAGTCTCTTGGTCTCTTGGGCAGCAGCTAAAAGCAACCTTTCCTACCCAGTCCCGTTTAAGTTTGCTGGATTCCAGGGTGTCGAGGTGAGTTTCTTGAATCAGGGCAATGTCTGCTCTTTTAGATTGAAGGTAGGACAGTATCTTTTTCCGTTTAACATAACTCGTCATGCCGTGTACATTCCAGGAGAGGATTCGTAGCGGACGTGTCGCTTGGGGGGCGTTCCCTGACATTCTGGGCGGTAGTGTAGAGCTGCACCGAGTCCAGAGATGGTACTGGTGGGGGGGGGTACTTCAGCTGCTAGGGTGGGAGTTGTGTTTGTTATAGTGTGATGGCTTGGGGAGGTGGGTAGCTAGTGGGGGCTGGGTGTTCTCTCTGGAAAAGGAAGGGGGAGGGAGGTGGGAGCAAAAGAAGAGAAGATAGATATATAGATAGGGGGAGCCGAGAGGTAGTGCAAAAAAAAAGAAAGGGGGGGTGAAAATCGGTATATGGGATAAGATAAGTAAAATAACAAGAGAAAATGTTGAAAGAGGAGATAGAAAAGAGAGGGATAGGGAGGCTAGGGGTCCAGCCTCTGTGGTTAGATCTGTAAACAGTGGGTCCCATTTCTCTCGGAACTCTCATGCCATCGGGGTGGTCTCTGCCGGGGAGGCAAGGGGGGGAGCAGACAGCCGGCATCGATTTATGGCAGGGGAAGAAAAAAGAGATTGCACGGATTCCGAGGGGGGCGGGGTCACGAGTATATTGTAAAGGGGGAAAATCTTGGAGGGGGGGGTTAGTGACCATGATAATGATGATGACACTGATCAAGGTTTGTCATCCTGGATGAGGATAGGATTCGATAGAGAGGTGATTACATTTGGGCAGTGGACAGGGACTTAGTCCACAGGGTATCGTTGGTTTGGTTTGATTTGATTTGGTTTGGTTTGGTTTAATTTACTGGAGGGGTAGCGTCATGTTAATGTGACGATGACAGGGAGGGGAGGGAGGTTCGTGGTTGTGTATGGGGACGGGTCTGCTCAGCAACAAATGATGACAAGTGTGATGTTTGCGCGACTCATGTGTTTACAGTTTTGGGATAGAGGGTAGCCACCGTGCCTGGGTAGTACTGTCGTGTAGAATTATAGGTTGTGGGAGTGATTTGATAAACGAGGAGAGGAGAGGGGTTGATGCAGGGGATTGAGGATATATTGTGGGAGTGTAAGGTAAGGACGGGGTAGATGGAAAGAGGGTAGGGAGGGGAGGTTGTAGCGGGGGGTAATGGGGCAATATAGTTCTGGTTCGGGTGAAGGTACAAAGAGGTGCAGGCATAAAACATCCTGAATACTTCTATTCAACTATAGTGTCAATTTATCACACAATACAACATTATTACAACCTGTTAATTCTAAGAACATAATATATCATAATGCCTTATCATACTGTTATATTATTGACTGTTAAACTGAATGCCAGGCGATTTATCGTAGAGTAAATAATGAGAACTGCAGAGTCCTGGACTATGCGTAGGCGGTGTGTGTCTCACTTCACTGTATATACCTTGTTTTGTATTATTACATCATAATACTATAAAGGGGAGTATACTCAGATATTGCCAGCTTGCTAGCTTAACATGTGATACAATCATGATCGCCCTGTCCTGTGTGGGGACTGCGGATATCGGTAGTAATTAGTCTGGAAACGAGTACGTATGCTCAGTAGAGGTTATTAACAATTTATGTTATGATACAGTGGTTTGAAGCATTATATTAGAGAAGGAACTGATGTACATTGGGTTGTGTGTCACAGAGTTTAGGTTAGTTTAATTTTATTTGATCTGATCTGGGCCCCTCGAATAGCTAGGGGGTTAGTTAGCTCTGGTGTCGGTGTTAACCTTGTGTATTACATGTTGGAGCAGGTTTAGCTTGTGCTGTATTGTTGGCTGCTATGGGGTATTTTGTAGTGCGGTGGGGGCGCGTCAGTTTATTTAATAAGTGTTTGGTAACGCCTGTGTAAAGCTCTAAAGCCTAGTCTTGACTCTTATGCGGCCTGTGGGAGTCGGTGAAATCTAGTCCAGGCGCTGGTATGTGCACCCTATCTTACACTAGAAACAATTTACAATTTACCTGATGTTGTCACATTAGAATGTCTTGTATTACTTTGTGGAGAACATGGGCATATTAACCGCCTAATTTTAACAATGACACCAACAACCATAAACAGTTATGAGAAAGATACAAATATAAGATCCGAATAGGTACTCATCCATCCTTTGGGTCGTTGTCAGCTGTGTATCAATGTTCAAGCAATTGTCTCACATATGTACTGTATCGAATCGCCATCTTAAGGAGGTACAGTCGTTGGTTTTAAAGGGAAGCAGGATTTGTCTCTTTCCGATAGCTGAGTGTGGGCTGCCACAGCGTGTAAGACCTGGCCCGTGTCATCGTGTGATCTGGGTAGTCTCTGCATGTCCCTGCCCCTTTGATAGGTATCAGTGTCATGTAGGGCCGTGCTTGCTTTCTCCATTCCTGGGGGGAAAGTTCTGTTAACTTCATCATCCCCTGAAATATTGTGCGGGCGGTTTGTGCTGGTAGAATCCATAGGCTGAAGTTGGAAAGAGTCAAGGAAGAGTCTCAATTCTTCGGGATTGTAGAAGTCCTTGGATACTCCATTTTTGGTGACCCACATTCTTTCAGGATCAAAAAGGCCATATTTCATCTCCAGTTGATGGAGCCGGGGTGGTAGAGCTAGAAGGGCCTTTCTGCGTTCATTGGTTTCTTTGGAATAGTCGGCGGTTATTCGGATGTCATGTTGATCTACCCGGAAAGGTCCATGGCTACGCGCTGTTTGGAGTATTTGACGGGTTTGGTTATGCCATAGTAGGCATGCAATGATTGGTCGAGGCCTTGAGGATTTGTCGGAGCGTTTCGGGCCTACTCTGTGTGCCCGTTGAATTCCAGCGGTGGGTCGAAATCCAGTGAGGTCAGTTTAGAGAGGGTAGAGCTCAGAAAGGCCTGCATATCTGTGCCTTCTTCGTTTTCCGGAATCCCAAGTAGTTGGATGTTGTCTCTCCGACTTCTGTCCTCCATGTCCGTTAGTTTACTCCTAAGGTAGAGGAGACCTTGGTCTCGGTCCTGGGATGCAGTTGCCTGCGCTTCCATGCGTTGTTCCAGTCCTTTCACCCTGGATTGGAAGCCTGCAATGTCTGATCGCATGGATTTGGTCTCCAATGTTAGTGAGGTTATAGAGGCGTCCATTCCCTCTATACGATGACTGACAGTGGTGATCTCCTGTAGTATCCCTTCCATGGTTGTGGAGTGTTCCTTGGCAGACATCGCGGTAGGCTCATTTGGGGGTGGCGATGCGTGAGGACCTGTCGATGCAGGAGTTGGGCGTTTGTGATGGAGCGCTTCCGAAAATAATAGTTGTCGTGCCGGTTTGCTAGCGGGTTTATGGTTCGGTTTACTACCGGGCATCGCCTTAACGGTCAGCAGGGAATGCCCAGTTGGAGCCCAGACCTTCCTCGTGGTCCGATGGGGGCATAAGTTTTCCAAGTCCGCCAATTCCCATTTCTGTTCCGTCCCCTCATTTATTTTTATCTGTTCCCGTCTACTTATTTTTCTCTTCTTTCCTTTTTCCCCCTTTATTCGTACCAACCTAGTGGCTGCTGCAGGGTGTGGCGATCTGCCGTTGTCATCAGGCAGAGGGGGGAGTTATAGCGAAGAAGGCTCTACAGTAGTGGGGCCGGTGGAGGGCCTGTTGTATCCCAGGGTGTTGATGAGGCTGCGTCCTCTATTTGCCGTGTAGGGCTCTCCTTCAATTAGGGTGAGTTGCTGAGGGTGTTGGGGGGGGGTAGGCACGTCCTTCTTCAGATCTTTTGCCAGCAGTCCATCGTGATTGAGAGCATGTATTCCTGGACACCCATTCCGTAGTCGCTGGTGCACCCGTGGCACGTGTGAGTTACGGCGAAGGCATTAGCTCCTGCTCCTATGCCTGGGTGACCTGGGTGGGAGGAAAGAGATAGATGGTAATGAGGCCCACCTCGTTGTGTTAGCTTGAGTCGTCTGCCCCTTGTGTAGTTTCCTTTTTCGTGTGTCTTTTCGTATCTTTTCGTTTCTTCTCTCCTTTATTATTATTCCATCTTATTGTTGCTCATTTTTTGTTTCTCTCCCTTTGTCCTCTGATCTTTTTTTTCCCTCTTTTTCTTATTTCTTATTTCTTATTTTATTATCTTGCCCCTTCCTTCTATGTCTCCCTCCTACATGTCCTGTGTAGAGATGTGAGCAGGGTGTTTGCTCCTCTCCGGATGCTGGTAGTTTACTTGTCCTTTCCCTTCTCTCCTTCACCCTCCTGTCCCTCTACCCCTCCAGCTCCTTCTGTTCTCCCCCCTTCTTTTTCTCCTCCCGTCCTTTTTTCTCCTCTTTTCTCTCTTTTTTCTCTTTTTTCTTTTCTTCTTTCATACTTCTTTATTATTTACTTGTTACAAGGGGAGGAGGGGGGATAAGCGCAATGTCCCGGTAAAGGGTGGTCGGCAGGGTGGCACAGCGTCTCCCGTTAGCGCTGGGAGGCAGGGAGCTGTACCTTAGCAGCCAGTGATTTCCTTGGCGGTGAGGCCGCTCCACCTCGGACTCCAACGGGCGCGGCTCTACCTCTCCGATAAAGCCCACGTCCTCGCGTCGCTTGCCGAAGGGCCCCTGGTGTTCCAGCAGGTCGCCCTGCCGGGGCTGGGGGTCCAAAGATTCAAAAGGGCCTCCGCGGCACTCGGGGTCGTCTCGCCATCGCCGCCGACGAGCCGGCCGCGTCGTCAGGGTAACGTGACTCTGCCCCCCGGGCAGGCCTCCTCCCTCGAGGGCAAATCGCGAGTCGCAGGTCCACAGGTTCGTGTCTGAGGACTCTCCTGGTGCAGATCAGGAGCGCGGCGGCGGCAGGAGGGGTCGGCACCAGATGGGGTAGTCGCTCCGGCGGTCTCTGCACCCCGTCGTCTCCCCAGGATCGACCCGGCCCGGAGCTCACTCTTTAGGTGGCCATCTTACTTCGTGGCCCGGCCACGCCCCTCTGAAGAGCCTATCTTGGAATTGGCATCTGAGAATTCCCTAGGAAAGTCTCCCATTGTCAGGACCGAACAGCTTAGTTCCTCAAGAGCAGAAGCTGGACCAAACACCTCCTTGCCAATATCTGTGATAACATATAATACAGTCAGCGCAAGACATCAACAAGGGAGAAAGGGGAAGAGGATAAACAAGAGAGACTGCCTCTCAGGGGAATCGTTAGCTGCTTGCTTCTCTGGTGCTATATGTAACAGCTACCTGTGAAGGAAGGCAAACACAAACAGAACTTTACATTCTAACAGATATACTAATGTCAGGAAAAATGCTTTTCCTACTTAGTATACTTCAATAACTGATACCCCCATTTAGCAGGACTAGCACTCCTCTCTTTCATGTAGCGTTCTGTCACTTAATAAATTGAATATCACAGTTAACATGAAGGGGGTAACTACCCTGTGCAGACTTATATTATAGATTGTATTATTTGAGTGAGTGGTATGTCCAATATGAGGATTCACTTGTAAATTAGATCTTTCTTTTCTGAATTGCAATACAATGTTGAATAATATTTTAAGTTTTTTGAGCAATTGAATATTCACCAGGATAAATAGTCTGCAAAGTATTTTCTCTGAAAAATATTGATGATGTTGGTAATTGTTATCTTCAATTCAATGTACTTTGCAAAAAAAAGGAAATTACGTCTTGACCTAATTTACTGACTATCTGTGAACTATGAACATTGAGATACAGACAATACTTGTGATACAAAGTTCTGAGCCACTGCTTATGAAGTCTAGAACTACAAGCCAGGACATGCCCAGAGGTGCTTAGACTGCCGGAAGTTTTCATTCTGTGAGGAAATACAAGATCACTGAGGAGACGCTAACAGTGTCTCAAAAAGATCATCTGTAGTGCTACGCCTTCCAAGGTGAGCGCCTGGATCATGAGCTGAAACCAGCTTGTGCTCAAAACACTAGACTACTGATTTCCTTGAAGCCTCCGCCATCTTTGAACTTCTGAAGTTGCAGCATGTTACGAACACACAAAGAATGCCAGTCAACAGAAGTTTTGCGGTTAGCTTTCTGCACCAATGGGGATATCGTCGTGCTGTTGTCAGCCTCTGGTGTACTGGAACTCTGAACAGGTGAGCCCTTGTTCCAGGAATAACATTCCTGACACCCACATATTCAATGGATAGCATCCCATCCCTGAGGAATTAAATAACTCAATGTTTTATGCCTTGTCCTGGAACTGGAATCCTCTGCACAAGAAGTGGGGTTTCCATAGAGTCTTGAACTTGAATGCTCTCATCTGACATAATGTGGGTGTTTTGATAGGTAGCATACTAACCTTTTGGTCCGATTGGTCCAACACAGGTATACTGCTCATCAGTGATGTGGCTAAAGAAAGGATGAGTATTTTCATGAAATATAAGAGGCCTCTGCCACTGACCCTAACCTGGAGGTACTCACAATATCATCACTGGTAGGCTTACATCTTGGTGCCTATGGGTGATTTCACAGGTGCTGTTTGACAAATCCCTGGAATCAGCATTGTACTTTTGACGAAATGAAAGACTCAACAATGACTCCCTGAAGGATTGTTGGCTTGGACTGCTTTATGACAATACACTTGAAAAAACAGATTGAGATTTAGTTTTTCTTAAATTCTGCATGATGGACACTGGTCCTTAACAAAACTGAGTGACCATAATCTGACTACAGACTCGGGACACTCTGGGGGCCAGATTTACAAGAAACGATGCCCCAGTTTTCTTGCCTCGCCTCTACCCTACCCTACCTAATTTATAATACGGTGCACCATGGCGTAAATTAGGCCAATAGCATCAGAATTTTTGATGCTATTGTGGCGCTTTGCTCCCCTTGCATGAAAAATTTAGACGCTGGCGGAGCAAAGTGCAAGGACGCCCATAGGTTAATATGGTTATGTCATTTTAGTGCCTGCTTTGAGTAGGAGTTAAAAATGATGCCAAACTGGCGCAGTGAAATCTTGAAGATTTCACTACGCTATTTTTGTGGGCCTCCTAATGTTGGAATTTCCCGTCTTGCATATGTTATGCCTGACGCAGTGGCGCAAGCAGTCGCAAAGTGGCACAATGCTTGCATTGCGCCACTTCGAAATATGGCACGGTAAAAATTGCCTCCTTGAGCCACATTAGCATAAAATATTACACTAGTGTGGCGCAAGGAGGTGCTAAGGCCTTGTAAATCTAACCCTGGGTGTGCAACTGCCTGAAGAAACATACTACACAGCCTGTAGTCATGTGACTGTCTATGACTCTACTAGTCTCAAATTGAACCCTTCATGTCAATATCCAAGAGCACAGAGATCACCATAACTGCTTCTCTGGCAGATGATTGAATTATCAGAGGCCCATGACGCTGACGCAAAGGAGGTGGTGGTCCACATCATTTGTAGATATCAAACTGCATTTTGAGGAAATGAAAAGGTGTTTGTACCTACCCCGGATGACTGGCTGGGAGAAGTGGTACCCATGGCTACCTATAAGAGTCTAATTTACAAACGTAATGACCAACTACAGATCGTCGACCAGGTGGGTTACTGAAAGACAGTTATTTCCACGTATAGGCAAATGAAACTGCTGCTGATACTCTAGGAGTCAATTTCAGACATCCATTTATTGCCACAGGTGGATTACCTCAGACAACGCAGCGGCTGCACATCAACCCCCTCAGCTGCTCTGCAGTGGTTACCTTCGCTGCCTCCTCTTTATTGCTATATCTTACCATGAGCCAGAGTTGGGTGGTCTTTAACAGGTGGTCTTTAACCCTTGCATGTTGTCCATCTTATTCGTCCTCAATGTGTCGTTCTTCTTTGACTGATGGTATGCAGTTGTGTTGAGTTAGAGTAATGTCTCCATCTATCTTTCTTGGCCAATTTTAACACCGTTAGATACCGCATAGTTTTCTCTCCTTGTATTTCCATATCAAACAGCATTCGCTCTACCCCCATTTTTCCCTTTTTCATTGTTTCATTTGTTTCTCATGCTATGCAACCCATGGTATGGCAGTCGAATTATTGCTTTCATGAAATGCATGACTACACTCTGAGACATGCACCTGATGTAAAAAAGTTTAGGTTTGTGTATATCATATGCAGTATATTACTGACTGTGAAAACCCAATTAAACAAACGGAAAAGATTGACCAACTTAAAAAAAGAGAATTCATTTCTGCTTTTCATCTCATCTATAAGTCATCATACAACATTGTGTCCCATCCAATCAAGGTTATGGAGACTTATGCCTTGTACTTTCAACACTTCTACCACTCTGGCCTTAAAGATACATCCATCAGTGTTGTGATAAGAATTTCTATCAGATATCTCTCTACTCTTATTATCTGATGCCAGCAGAGACTTCTTCGAAGGATAAATTACCATAGAGGAGATACCAGAATTGATAGCGGGCCTACCATATTGCACGCACAGCTTAATGATGGTTTACCAAGTAAGTTTTAAATGTTTAACCAAATCCAGATTGCCTCAATACTGTCAGCATTCTTTAAAGATGCAGAAATCGCCGGTAGACTTCTTCGAAGCTTACCAATGCTGTATTAAACCTCATTCCCAAACCATGAAACATTTCTGTACACTGTGCTAGGTTTCCCTCATAAACATGGATGTGAAAATTCTAGCCAAAGTGTTGGTAGATCGACTAAGAACAGCAACCCCAAGCCTTATTCACAATTCTCAGAAGGATTTTGGGTGAGATTTATACTTGTTGATGCTAAACTGCGCTAACGCAGTTTAGCATCAAAAAGGTTAGCGCTGACTAGTGCCATTTTTTAACGCCACTCTGGTGTCAAATTTATACTTTGACGCCGAAAAATGTTTAGAATAATTTTTCCAGACTTTAACCATTGCGCCTTGTTGTAAGGCAAAATGACGATAACGGAGGAAAAATAACTCTAATCTGGTTTTCGACATGTAAACACGTTGCAAAACGGAAATGCACCATTTTTGCCCACAATAGCATTAAAAAGAGACGCTAACGGAGAGAACGGTGCAAAGGAGCCCCAAAATGGATGTAGGAAGCCAGGCGAGACCCCAGGGAGACCCCATTCAACCAGGACCCAGCCAGGAGGACACAGACAAGACCCAGGGGAGGGAGAAGAAAAAGAGGAAGTGTTGTTTCAGCTCAGAGGAGCATGAAATACTGGTGAGAGTAGTGACGGAGCATCAACATCAACTCCTTGTCACCTCTAAATTGACAATTGGAAGGAGAGAGGCAATCTGGCAGCAGATTGTGGATAAGATCAACCATGTGGCAGAGATCAGGAGAACTGTGACTGAGTGCAAGAAATGCTGGCATGACTGCAAGAGAAGGACAAGGGAAAAAATGGCTTTGAACAGGAACGCAGCACTGCAACCTGGACGTGGGAGTCCAGCACCGCAAGAGGACTTGGACGAGATGGAGGAGATGGTTGCAGCGGTCATCCCAGAGGAAATCGTCACAGGGATACAAGGACAGGACAACGCAGAATACCAGGAAACACCACAAATGCATGGTAAGTTGCATGGGGGAAATATATGCTTAAATGTAAAGTGCAAGAAGGGGGAGGCACATAGAACTCACACAAGGCGTGTCACAATGCACATTAAGCAAGTTGCAGCATGCCAACGTAAGCTACACATGTACCTACGCCTTGGGAGTGCCATGCACCATTGCCACACACACAACCTGGACATATTTAGAACATCATGCCTAAATACCTACATGTACAAATGTAGCACATGGGATGGATGGCATGTATAATCACTGTGCCACTGGTTGTGACATCATAATAACCCTTGCAAGTAGTCACATCGACACCACTAACACGACCAAGACCTCAGAGACCAGGTAGCCAGTCAACCCAATTCCTGGGGTTACTTTATGGTGGTGTCCCTTGTAGTAACACTTTGCAACTGTCTTGCCTCATTGCCCAAATGCATGTGTGCTGCATCTCACAGCACATAAGCCATTGCAACTGTCCCAAAGGTACCCAGGCATGTGCCAGTAGCATCACCACACCGCACATAGACGAAACATGCACATGAGGCAGCCATCCCTACATCATGCAGTCAGAGTGTACCCTGGGTGCATGGAACAATTAACTCAGCAGGTGCTGGGAGAATAGCAGGCTGGACCGGTATCATTGGTAACATGCGACTACCCAGACCAACTAAACTGAAGTTGTGTTCAACCACACATAGTGATGCTGAACTGAAATGTGCCACTACAGAAAATATGTACCACAGATAGCAAACAGTAGGTCACAACAGTTACAGGCTGAGCCAACAATTCCCATGTCAGACACATGGGAATGGGGAAATAAACACACACATACAACACATGGGGTATGGCTGTGTACATAATGGCAGATAATTCCACATCAATGGGCGGCGGATGGTGCCTGGGAAAGCCCGGTGTTGGTAAAACTGCCAGTGCAGTGTACCCTTTGCATTTGGCAGTATGAGTCACACGTTGAGATGGCAGGTGAAAATCTATCTCCACATGGTAGCTCTGTGGGGCACTTACTAAACAATATTGATGTATCAAATAGAGTCAGTGCCAGTTTTGGCCTGCATTGAGTGTAACAGGACACGCTGCACTCAACCCTGTAAATCAGGCAGTGGAAGGGGCAAAGGGACAAGGTATAGGACAACCTGCGCTGCCCATGCCAAGTGCATGGGCTGTGCAGGGCCACCCAGGGGAACACCACATTACATCACCAACAACCATTTCATGGGGGTTACACTGCCGTGCAAAGGCTTGTGGAAATGTGGAAACATACTTGGCGGGTAGTGTTGAATGTATCACTGGTCTGGTGTCGCAGGGCAGATGCTATTGCCAGTCTGTAAGCTGCTGGTAACATGCCATGTCCAGGTCATTGGCCCATGGGGCATTCCACATTGACAACAGTTTCAACTACCACCTGTGCTGTTGTGGGTGGTCAATTACAAAGTGACAGTCAGGTGCCCCGTGGACTGATGCACATGTAATATGAACTTGCATCATACCCTGACTTAAGTACAACTCCTGTGAATTGGCTATGTCCATAGACACATTTACCATCAGGCACTGTTACATACAGCATGATGGACACAGCAGAAATTGCATACCCATACTGCCCATCCCTGAGTTCAACCCTGTGCTTTATCCACATGAGCTGTACTGTCACCATGCTGAACTCATATAAAGTAGTGCAAAGAGGGCTGCATTGAGGGGGATGAAATAGGGGTTTAGTAGGGCAAACAAACTACACAGGCAGGAGTTGAAACTGAACTCTGCCAGGTCCATGAGTGCTATTCAATGTAGCACACAAACACAAAAGACTAGAAGAGGAGCCATCAATTGCAACAAGAGCACGGTGTCCAGGCAATTCCATCCCTGGGGTGGTGCAAGGTCTCAGCACAGTATGGGTGTATGTGAAGCATATAAGACTGTGACAGGTGAAAATAGCCTTGTGTGGTGATGTGGCATGAGCACAGCAACACCCATTGCAAGGTCTCACCATGCAAATGGATGCAAAGGGAGGGTAGAACAAGATAATAGGGTATCAAGCCACAATAAGGATAGACAACACACTTAGAAGATATGACACAGCCAATTGTGGCAACTAGGCTTCCATTCATGTGACATGCAGGTGTGGCATAGGGCTGTAGACTGCAGCTTTGATGTAGTGAAACAATCCTCTGGAACTGAGGGGTGCATCATAGGCCCCTAGCACCACAGGAGCGTCACTTTAAGTGACTCTCCTGTGGCGCTAAGCAATGTGCTGTATTGACAAGGTAGCGTTAAGCCACTTTTTGTGGCTTTATGTCACCTTGTAAATACGCACCCTCCTGATCATGACAGTGCGTGAAGGTGGTGCAATGGGTGTTGCTGTGGGCGTGCCACAGCAACACCCATTACATTTTGATGCTGCCTCAGATAAATGGAATATTGTCAACTTGAAGTAGGACCAAAACTCTAATGCCAGCCCCAGGGGTGGCATTAGCAGGGTGCTATCAGGAGGAATACATTTATACCTCCTCCTTTTCTGCTTTTCCAATGTGTGCTGCATTCTGCAGCATGAACAGGAAGAACACAATGCCAGAAATTATTGTTTATGAGCGTGAAGGTGTTCCTTCATGCACATAAACAATCATATGTACATGTCAATTTGGCTGTTCTGTGTGTGCTGCATTCTACAGCTCACACAGAAGTGCCAAAGCACATTGGTGATTGTTAATGTGCTGGAAGGGACACCTTCATGCACATAATAGACACACCCCTCAATGCATAGATCCTTGCACGATGGTGCAAGGGTGCCTCTGTTGATATTGGCAGCTAAATCTTGCACCAGCGCTGGGACAACACCGGGATGTCCCTTATTCACTTACATATTTGTGTTACCAAAGTGAGGCAGCATTGATTATTTTTGCACAGCACCGTGCTGCACCACATTTACATAAACATAGGCCTAATATCACAATGAGCCTCAAATATCAAGTCAGTGATGTGACTTGTCAACTGCCACAACACAGATAGACTAATTTTACACCATGTCATTGCAGAGGATGATGGCTCTCCTGCGGATCTGCCAGTCCTGGAGTACCCTGATGACCTGGATGACCAGCTGGCAACTATCAACCAAGAGACCCTCCAAGATGTCCTTGTAAACCTTCAGACACCACCTCCAGTCGCAAGGAGGAGTATTGAAGTAACAGACTTCCCACAGGCCCCACTTAGCATGCCAATAGTACAAACTGCCAGCACCATCACAGATGACGACTCTGGGGACCCAGGCATCAGCTTTGAGAGGACAGTGGTAGGAGTCCAGCAGGAGCTAGCCAAGGAGGTGCGAGTGAGGATGCAAACTATGGCAGCCAGCCTTGAGGGGATGCGGACGCGCATGGTCACGGCAACAGAACAGACTGCAGCCAACCAACGCACACACTCACCAATTCGTGGATTCCCTGGGTGTCTGAGGGACATAGCTGTTTCCATGAGGGAGAGGCCACAACAACTGCCCTCCCAAACTGGCAGCAGCGTGCTTGAGGACAAAATGGACTCCATGCACCAGGAAATGGTCTTCCTCAAGGCAGACATGGCTGCCTACCACAGGGATGTTGCAGCTATACTTAAAAACTAGCAGCTCCTCCTTGCTGCAGTGATGCCATATGTAGTGCCACAGAAGGCAGCTGCCGGGAATTAGGAGTCCACATCTGCAACCACGGAAGTGTGTGTTGCCCCCTCTAACTCCCCACTACCATCATCAAGGGTAGAGGAGGCACCACACACATCAGAGGATGAAGATGTGAAACAGATCATATTCACCCATAGGGGTACCCGGTAGCACCAGCCCATGCCACATATGCCGTGTTTTCCTTTGTCCTGTGCTTGACATCATGCCAGTGTTAGCACTGTTACAGATATGCACTCTTCCTCAACACACTATTGACCTTTCTGCTATGGACTGCAATTGTCTCTAACTTTTTATTTGCCAATTTATGTTCTCCTGCACTGAAAGACACTTTACCCAAACATGTCCCATGACATGTCCCTCAACCCTGGACTTGTGTTATGTCATAATTGGATGGATTCCACAAATGGGGTCACAGACCTGGACACTGTATATATTTAGCACTATTACACTTGTTAATAGACACCACGTACACAACCAGCATGTTTATGTGTGTTGTGACACATCTACTATGCTGAGGATTTGTGATGTGTGTAACATGTCTCAAGTCACAGAGTGCCAGTACAAGAGTGCATGAATTTGTGGGCACATATCTATGCACATGGTACCTGCATGTTGTACGTCGATGCTATCATCTACAAGCAATTCACTGAATATGTGAAACATATTGAACACATGTATGCTACACCCACTACATACTGCAGGAATGGGTGTGAAACAGTAATCGGGCAATATGGTCAGCTGGGAGTACCAGTAGAACACATTGGTGTGAAACAGAGGGACTCAACATCATGAATTATTGCCACTGGTCAGTTAAGCAGGATAGGAATGAAATGTAGGCTGATGTCAAATGTCCCACAATGCCCAACATTCCAAAACACAACCCATAAAATGTCAACTTGTTGGACCTTGGCCCTTTTTGCAGGGTGTTAGAAATGGGTTCTTTGGTTGACAGTCAAGTTACCCCCTGTTCAAGCAAGGTCCCTCACTCTAATCAGGGTAAAAGAGAATCACTTTCAGCTAACCCCTGCTTACCCCCTTGGTAGCTTGGAGGAGCAGTAGGCTTAACTTCAGAGTGTTAGGTGTAAAGTATTTGTACTAACAAACACAGTAACTTAATGAAAACACTACAAAATGACACAACACAGGTTTAGAAAAGTAGGGAATATTTATCTAAACAAAACAAGACCAAAACGACAAAAATCCGACATACACAAGTCAAGTTATGAATTTTTAAAGATTAACTTTCAAATATCGCTTAGAAACACAAAATGCTTCGATGAGGTGTTAACACGGCGTCGTAACGGAGTCGTTCCCAACAATCCGACACCAGCGGCGCCGGTCACAGAGTCACGCAGATCCCCAGGTACAGAACCTTTGGTGAAGCGTGAAAGCAAGCCGATGTGTGAAATCGGGGATCGCAGCGTCTGTGTGAAATGTTGAATCCGTGCACTTTGAGTGCCATCGGTCACAACGTGGTGCGGAGACTTCCACGGAGTCGTGGACTTTGGCGGGGCTGGAGCAGTGTTGGGCCTGCGAAGGTCAATGCGTTCCAGCGAAGATCACGGAGTCGATTGCAGGCGGCGTCACCAGATTCAGCAGCGGCGCCGGTCTGGAGTCATCCGAAGTCAATTTCCTTGACTTTTCATCAGCTTTTCCTTTCAAGGGCCCAAGGACTGGATAGGGCACCACTTGTCAGGGTAGGAGTCTCAGCAGAGAGTCCAAGTGCTGGTAATGTAAGTCTTTGAAGGCCCTAAGACTTCAGAACAGGGGGCAAGCTCAGTCCCAAGCCCTTGGAGAGTCCTTCTCAAGTAGGAATATGCCACAAAGTCCAGTCCTTGTCCCCTTTGTTGGATAGCTCCACAAAGCACATTCACAGGCAGGGCAGCACTTCTCTTCAGCTCTTCAGCTCTTCTCCAGGCAGAGGTTCCTCTTGATTTCTTGTCCAGAAGTGATCTAATGACAGTGGTTTTGGGTGCCCTTCTTATACCCAATTTCTCCTTTGAAGTAGGCCTACTTCAAAGCAAAGTCTCTCTTGAATGTGAAATCCTTCCTTGCCTAGGCCAGGCCCCAGACACTCACCAGGGGGTTGGAGACTGCATTGTGTGAGGACAGGCACAGCCCTTTCAGGTGTAAGTGACCACTCCTCCCCTCCCTCCTAGCACAGATGGCTCATCAGGATATGCAGGCTACACCCCAGCTCCCTTTGTGTCACTGTCCAGTGTGAGGTGCAACCAGCCCAAATGTCAAACTGACCCAGACAGGTAATCCACAAACAGGCAGAGTCACTGAAATGGTATAAGCAAGAAAATGCTCACTTTCTAAAAGTGCCATTTTCAAACACACAATCTTAAAATCCACTTTACTAAAAGATGTATTTTTAAATTGTGAGCTCAGAGACCCCAAACTCCATATGTCCATCCGCTCCCAAAGGGAATCTACACTTTAATCATATTTAAAGATAGCCCCGATGTTAACATATGAGAGGGACTAGCCTTGCAACAGTGAAAAACAAATTTAGCAATACTTCACTGTCAGGACATATAAAACACATTACTGTATGTCCTACCTGAACCATACACTGCACCCTGCCCTTGGGGCTACCTAAGGGCTACCTTAGGGATGTCTGACATGTAGGAAAAGGGAAGGTTTAGGCCTGGCAAGTCGAATTTACGGGTAACACTGCACACACGGACACTGCAGTGGCATGTCTGAGACATGATTACAGAGCTACTTATGTGGATGGCACAACCAGTGCTGCAGGCCAGCTAGTAGCATTTGATTTACAGGCCCTGGCACCTCTAGTGCACTCTACTAGGGACTTACTAGTAAATCAAATATGCCAATCATGGATAAACCAATCAACCATACAATTTACAGAGAAAGCATATGCACTTTAGCACTGGTTAGCAGTGGTAAAGTGCTCAGTGTTCAAAAGCCAACAGCAACAGGTCAGAAAAAATAGGAGGCAGGAGGCAAAAAGATTGGAGATGACTCTGCATAAGCAAAAACGTTTAACACGACCCCCTACCAGCCTAAAGCCAGGGGAGAACAATCAATACCTTGATGTACTTCCCTGATTGGGGTGATAGAACAAGGACCCAGGCCCACAACAGCAGGGGCATGTTCCAGTTCCACGTCCTCCTGACTCCAGTCGGATCCCTCTGTCCATACTCTCAGGTCCCCCTAAGCTAACCCATGGGGAACCCTTCTCCACATCTGCAGATACGATCTGTGCAGCACCTAACTTTACGTTGCTCGCAGTTATATCCCAATGGGCAGATAGCACCACCAGGGCCAACACAGTGGTGTTGCCCACTCCACCCCCGGGGTGTGACTCTCGTCCCTCCCCTCAAGGGGCAACTCTGTCCACCAGGACAGCAAGCCTCAGTGACCCCTGACAACTGTCAGGGATGAGAGCCCGGCCTCAGGCCTCTCTAACCACTGTGACTGTAGAGAGTGGGGGGAGGTAGCCCCAGGTACCTGGCACCCTTTGACCACTCTCTCTTCCACCAGGTCAGGGATGACAATCTGACCCTGGTCCTCCCCTCTGGGGATCTTTACTCTCCCTGCAGGAGCGGCACCCCCAGAGTCCAAAATTGTCAGGGTGCTTGTAGAAGCAGTCCTGTACAATTCTCCCACCAGTGAAGGCACGTTAACCTGCAACTGGTCCTCCACCCGGGGTCTGTACTTTCAGGTTGTATTAGGGCCAGGGTTGAGGCTTCCATCCCCCTGCCCTCCCTTCTGGGGTCCTGCACCCCCCAACTAGGAGTGGCGCCCCTAGAAGACAACATGCTAGGGGCACTGTTAGAAGTAGCCCTTCCTCCAGGTCAGGGGGGGACACCCTAAACCTGGCCCTCCAGTCCAGGGTCCAGGGTCTGAACCCACAGACTGGACCACCGCCTGGCAACCCAGGACTTCCTGGGGGGCATACCTATCCCCCACAAGATCAGAATTTACCTTCTGAATCTGGTCATCCAACCCAGAGTCACCACCCTGCGGTTGAACCACTGCCTGGCGCACCAGGACTTCCTTGGAAGCACACCTACCCCCATCAGGTTCAGCGTTTTACCCCCTGAACCTGATAATTCAACCCAGAGTCACCACCCTGTGGTTGAACCATTGCCTGGCACACCAGGACTTCTAGGGGGGCATACTTACCCCCCTCAAGGGACACACCGTCCAGAAGGGCCACACAAGCGTCTGGCTGGCGCAGGTCTCCTGACCTCTGCCCATCTGACAGAGTCTGGATTCCCCCCAAATCCAGAAATAATCTCCCCAAGGTCATTCCTGGGGTGCTCTGCTCTCAGAGCTGACCGCAGACCCTCCAGGTTCTCCACTGGGGTCCGCAAGCCTCTCTCAACCCTCTGTCTGGACGTCTGCACCCCCTTACTAGGAGTGGGTCTGCCACACACCAGAACTGGTGGGAAGCTTGCTACAGCCGCCCCTCCAAGTTCTCCTGACACTGTGGGGTCTCCCTCTACAGATGGCCCTCTGGTACAGGCTAGGCTCCCCTACTCATGGAACCCTCCAGGACCTGGGACCGGATTTCGGGCACCTTGGGCCTCAACCCATTCCCTCTCCTCTGAGACTGGACATGGGGTCCCTCACCAACTACACTGGGACCTACCTGGGACACTGCAATCCTTCCCTACCTCTCCTGGTTGGGAAATACCTAGACCACTCCTCTCAGGAGCACCCCCAAATGCCTCTTCAGACTCTCTGGTACTCACCCAGAAGTCTGACTCCATTGCGAGCTCCCTGGGGTCAGAGAACTCACACTCCACCCGGTGCTGGCGTAGATCTGGAAAACAAGGACTAGAAATATGCTCTCCAGCAATTACATCACTCAGCCCCTCACATGAATTAACCAAAGTACCCTTCACTCAACCATCCAGTGACTCTGCTTTGAAAAAGCACCCCATATCACCCTCCTGAGACTGGTGAGACAGTACTTGTCTGTCCCTGACACTCAACCCATACTCTTCTGGGATGTCTTCACACTCCATAACCAGGACTTCTACCTGGGGGTTCCCCTCTCCCTGTTACTCTCAAATAGAGTTTGTAGAGTGTCCCTCTCATCACTAGGAATATGACTCCCTATGCCAGTTCCCCAATCCACCTCAGGGACCCTGTGCATCACTGGAGCTACCTTATACCCCTGAACCTCCTGGTGTATGTTACCTCCCTCCTTCAAGTAGGGCACCACATCTCTGGGCATGTGCATTTCTTCAACAGCACTGGATATAAAATTGTTGCTGCCACCATTCCAGCTGGACTAAGCTCTCCTGACCTCCAGCTCTTTCAGTTTTAGCTCATAAGCCAAAATCATCTGTTTTATTTCTAAGTACCTTTTCCACTTGTCAAACTCCCTTTGCATCCTCAACTTTTCTGACTCCAACCGGCGAGCCCTCTCTGCCTGTCTGTCCTGCAACTCTTCAGGAGTCAGACCCTTAGGGAACCTACTGCTACTTCTCCTGGAGACCCTCCCCCCAGGTGTAACAGGTACCTCCACTACACCACTGTGTAGACTCTGCACTTCCTCATCCTGATCCTCTGTGTGCCCCCCAGCCTCCTTGACTCTCACCCAGGATCTCAGTCCCTTTTGCAGCTCCCCCTTACTGGCGGAGCTCTTAACGGGACACGCAAAATCTTCACAGAACTGTTTCAATTGCGCAACTGAGTACCTCTTCAGTTTCCCTAATTCAAACACAGCTCCAGCTGTTGCATCTCCAGATTGAGACAAGTGGAAAGTTCCAAAGGCAGAAAGCAAGTTCCCAATGAAGTGAAAAGAATCAGTCAAGGGATCAGCAAAATCATGGAAGTAGAATAAAAAGGAGTACCAAACAGAAAAATGAAATATCACCAAACAGGTAGTATGTGGTCACGTAGTGGTCTGCACTCAAAACAGTAGTGTACACTTAATCACTGTATGTCAAGTACAAATACAAGTCCAAATCCCAACCGCTGATCACCAATCACTTTGGTTGACAGTCAGGTTAGCAAGGGAATCTACACTTTTATCATATTTAAAGGTAGCCCCGATCTTATCCTATGAGAGGGACCGGCCTTACAACAGTGAAAAACGAATTTAGCAATATTTCACTGTCAGGACATATAAAACACATTACTATGGTGGTCATTCTAACCCTGGCGGTAAAAACCGCCAGGACGAATGACCGCGGGAGCACCACCGACAGGCCGGCGGTGCTCCCAAGGGCATTCCGACCGCGGCGGTAAAGCCGCGGTCGGACCGGCAACACTGGCGGTCTCCCGCCAGTGTACCGCCGCCCTTTGGAATCCTCCAAGGCGGCGCAGCTAGCTGCGCCGCCGAGGGGATTCCGACCCCCCCTACCGCCATCCAGTTCCCGGCGGTCCGCCTGCCGGGAACCGGATGGCGGTAGGCGGGGTCGCGGGGCCCCTGGGGGCCCCTGCAGTGCCTATGCCACTGGCATGGGCACTGCAGGGGCCCCCGTAAGAGGGCCCCTACAAGTATTTCACTGTCTGTTTGGCAGACAGTGAAATACGCGACGGGTGCAACAGCACCCGTCGCACCTTCCCACTCCGCCGGCTCGATTACGAGCCGGCATCCTCGTGGGAAGGGAGTTTTTCCCTGGGCTGGCGGGCGGTCTTTTGGCGACTGCCCGCCAGCCCAGGGAAAAACTTAGAATACCCTCCGCGGTCTTTCGACCGCGGAGCGGTATTTTGGAGGGGGGAAGTCTGGCGGGCAGCCTCCGCCGCCCGCCAGACTCAGAATGACCCCCTATGTGTCCTACCTTAACCATACACTGCACCCTGTCCTTGGAACTACCTAGGGCCTACCTTAGGGGTGTCCGACATGTAGGAAAAGGGAAGGATTAGGCCTGGAAGGTGGGTACACATGCCAAGTCGAACATACAGTTAAAACTGCACACACGGACACTGCAGTGGCAGGTCTGAGACATGATTAGAGAGCTACTTATGTGGGCGGCACACGCAGTGCTGCCGGCCCACTAGTAGCATTTGATTTAAAGGCCCTGACACCTCTAGTGCACTCTACTAGGGACTTACTAGTAATTCAAATATGCCAATCATGGATAAACCAATCAACCATACAATTTAAACAGAGAGCATATGCACTTTAGCACTGGTTAGCTGTGGTAAAGCGCTCAGAGTTCAAAAGCCAACAGCAACAGGTCAGGAAAAATAGGAGGAAGGAGGCAAAAAGTAGGTAGCCCAAGGGCATGGTGCAGTGTATGGTTAAGGTAGGACATATACCAATGTGTTTTATATGCCCTGACAGTGAAATACTGTCAAATTCGGTTTTCACTTTTGCAAGGCCTATTTCTCTCATAGGTTAACTTGGGGGCTTCCTTTAAACATGATTAAAGCGTAGCTTCCCTTTGGGAGCAGATAGACATGTGGAGTTTGGGACCTCTGAACTCTCAACTTAAAAATACATCTTTTAGTAAAGTGGATTTTAAGATTGTGTGTTTGAAAATGCCACTTTTCGAAAGTGGGCATTTTCTTGCTTGAACCATTTTTGTGACTCTGCCTGTTTGTGGATTCCCTGTCTGGGTTAGTTTGACAGTTGGGCTGTTTACACCAATCTCCAGACAGTGACACCAAGGGGGCTGGGGTGTAGCCTACAAATTCTGATGAGCCATCTGTGCTAGGAGAGAGAGGAGTGGTCAATCGTACCTGAAAGGGCTTTGCGTGCCCTCACACAATGCAGTCTCCAACCCCCTGGTGGGTGTCTCAGGCCTTGCCTGGACAAGGCAGAATTTCACAAACAAGTGAGACTTTTCCTTTGAAGTAAGCCTAATTCGAAGGCCAAAATGGGTATAAGAAGAGGACCCAAACCACAGACGTTAGACACTTCTTGGGGTAGACACTCTACCTCACAGACACTTCTGGACAAAAAACCTGCTGCTGAAGAATCCCTGAACCAGACCTGCCAAGAAGAACTGCCTGGCTGCCCAAAGGACTCACTGGGACTGCTTTTCTGACAAGGACGGCTGCCTTGCTCTTGCCCTGCTGCCTTGCTGCTCCCTGGCTGTGCTGAGAAGTGCTCTCCAAGGGCTTGGATAGAGCTTGCCTCCTGTTCCCTGAAGTCTCACGACCAAAAAAGACTTCATTCATGCAACTGGACTTCTTGTGTGGCAACAATTTGACGCACAGCCTGCTAAAAATGACACACAGCCTGTCCCACGGTGAGAAATCCACTGCATGCCAAACGGGAACGACGCAGCGTGACTTCGCAAGGAGAAGTTCGACTCAACATGGTGCCTGCGTTGTGACCAGGACTTCAACGCAATGCCCACCGGATCGATGCATAGCCGACCCGTGACGACACAGCCTGACTTTCAGAGAAGAATCGATGCAGCGCCTGCCATGCGGGAGAAATTTCCACGCAACGCCCACTGGATCGACGCAGCACCTGTGACTTCGCTCCACAAGCCCAGGATTCCACACACAGACCCCAGGGCCCCAGAAAACTCTGCAACCCGAAGAGGAACCAAGTCTGCGCAACAGAAATTGACACAAAGCCTTCCCCTGTGTAGAAACTAACGACGCAAGTCCGTGTGTGAAGGGGCGAGACTTACGTACACCTCCCCATTTTCCCCGCATTTCCTCCTCTGCAGTCCCTTGCGGAGATTTTGAACGTCAACCAGGTACTTTGTGCTTGCAAGACACCCTTATTGTTTTTAAGAGACATTTTTTTTTCAAAGACTTAAGACACTTATATCACTTTTCGTTGATATCTCAACATATACTTATTGCATTTTAATCATTTTGACCTGCATCTTATCTGCTAAATATTGTATGTTTTACTGTGTGGTGTATTTTTGAGGTGCTCTATGGTGGTATTGTATGATTTATTGCACAAATACTTTACACATTGCCTTCTAAGTTAAGCCTGACTGCTCAGTGCCAAGCTACTAGAGAGTGGGCACAGAATAATTTGGATTGTGTGTGACTTACCCCGACTAGAGTGAGGGTCCTTGCTTGGACAGGGGGAAACCTGACTGCCAACCAAAGACCCCATTTCTAACACAGCTGAATTCCCACACCTACCTGTCCTGTACATGGTCAACATAGCCACCTTGAGTGGTGAGTACACTGGATGGCAGGTGCACAGGTAAGTAGATGTGTTGTAGCTGCCAATGTTACAGCTCAGTCATAAGGAGGTGTTGAACATGTCAAGAGTGGGATTTGGATGCTAGGACAACACACAATGTTCACTGTACACCCATGTGAAGACCCTGAGACCCAAGCATATGACACATGAAGTAAGGGAATAAACAATATTATTTGTTATGATAATGATATAAGTAAAAGATAAATTATTAACACCTATTATAACCTAACCTATCCTAAATATACATAACCCACAACAGACCCTAACTACTCCATGCTACACTTACCTAACACATTTAAGGACACACTTTAACATTTTGCCCACAGCCCCCTTTATACCACATGTCACATGCAGGACAACATACACTAAACTACACATTTACTAACTATGACTAAACAAATATATATTTTTGGGGTATTTTTGATTTTCATTTTGTTGTATTTTTTTTAATAAACACATAAAAGCAATAACATCACCCACCACCTGCCACCCACATAGTAAAACATGAAAAGTAGAAATCCCACCCCCAAACGTACTTATCCTAACTAAACCACTAACCTATTCTAACCTACAACTAACCCCCTAATACCCACAAAAAATCTTGAAAAAAAGAGTAGGGAGGGGAGTGAACTTGGGAGGAGTGACATCATGCCATTCAGAGGTTGGCCCTTTTCAGTCTCCTCTTAATGTTGTTGAGGGCCTTAGTATTTTTTGCCACATCCATTTCAATGGGGTCCAACATTTTGTGGACCAGATGTACATCCCTCTATAAATCTGTGATGGCACTCATGCCCGTGGCAGCAGGTGTGGTTGGGTGTGGGATGGTAGTAGAGGGTGCAGCAGCTGGAGCAATAATTATGTTGGCGACTATAAGCCCCTGCACAGCTGTGATGCTTGGTGCAACCTGTGTGGGCACTGTGGGTCCCCCTTGGCTAATTGCTCACCACTCACCAGTGGATCGCTCTAAGCGATAGCGGCGTGCCATCCTCCTGAACCAGATTCCACTGCCAATATGTGTCTATAGCGCACTGCCCTCTTCTGAAAGGCATGGAGTTGGTCGTTATAAATGTTGCCAGCTGTTAAAATGAGACAGGCAACCATCAGTGTCAGCACTGTGTGGAGTATGTACAGTAAATGAGCTTACTATCTACATCGATTTCCACATGCACTTCTACTCACATTCCGAATGATACAATGGCCCTGATGGATGAAACGACAATGCTGCCTTAGCACCATTTCCTTGACACCATAGCCACCCACAACAAGATAATGAAACAAACCAAATTAAATATGCCTAGATTTTGTACCATGTGTGACAATGCTAAGGCAGCGTCAAATTAACTTTGATCAGGGCCACATTTCCTCATCATCTGTGTCAAATTTTCTAATATACATCACCAGAAACTTGCATCTGTTATTGGGAGTATGGGATGCATGTGGTAACCATAAGGGTTCAGTGTTGATAGTCATATTGATCAGGCTTTCTTGTGTACCAGTGTCAGGAATAAAGCTGTGTGTGGCCCAGGACCCGCCCTCACCTCAGCTTCGCATATTTGCGGTGCGTCATGCGTGCCGCTTGTCATTCCCGCTTGTTCCATAAGTGGTCATCAGCGTCACCTGCCCTGTGGTAAAGCTCATGTAGCTGCAGGTTCAGGACATTGGTGGACAAGATGCACTTATCAATGCCATTCTATGAATGGACTACAAAGTTTTTAGAGGCAGCGGCCACCTTGGGGTGTGGCAGGCCTATAAAGCCCAGCCACACCCAAGCACATTGCTCACTATTTTGAAGACTTCGGTGCAGTCGAACCTCGTGGGGAGTTCCCCTGAAGAAAGCGGATCTGCTGCATAGCAGAGTGGCAGCATGTCAGAGTATCATTGTTTCCATGGTGAATTCGAAAATGAGTAGGTCGTACTCGTATCTGTAAGGTCTTGATGAGTCAAATCTTGAAGGGGGTTGTTTACTCCCAAAAGTAAAGCGCCCCTTAGCAAAATTAGCAAAATGCTTTAGACCAAAAGTAAAGCGCTCCTGGCATGGCGATCAAAGCGCTTCAGGACAAATGAGAAAAGCGCCCTTGGCACGACAATCAAAGCGCTTCAGGCCACACAAGTAAAGCGCCCCTTAGGACAACGAGCAAAGCACTTCAGGCTAAACTAGGAAAGTGCCCTTGGCATGACAATCAAAACGATTCAGGCTAAACGAGTAAAGCGCCCTTGGCACGAAGATCAAAGCACTTCAGGCCACACAATGAAAGCACCCTTGGCACGACAATCAAATCGCTTCAGGCCACACGAGTAAAGCACCCTTGGCACAACAATCAAAGCGCTTCAGGCCACACAAGGAAAGCGCCCTTGGCACGACAATCAAAGCACTTCAGGCCACACGAGTAACGCGCCCTTGGCACGACAATCAAAGTGATTCAGGCCACACGAGTAAAGCACCCTTGGCATAACGATCAAAGTGCTTCAGACAAAACAAGTAAAGCACCCCTTGACACAACGAGCAAAGCGCTTCAGGCAAAACAAGTAGAAGCACCCCTGGCATAATGAGTAAAGAGCTTCATGCATGACGATCAAAGCGCTTCAAGTTCAATTAGTAAAACTTTTCAGGCCTCAGTTGCAAATGTGAAAGCGCTTGAGAAAAGCAAGCTGTAGTTTAATTGTTTTTTGGGAAGTACAATATTAAAATCTTTGTGCATTTCTAGGCTGAGATCAAACGTTTATGTTATGAAAGCATAATTGTTACATGGTTAATATTCAGAGTATGATCATAGTCCAAAGCTCTTGCCATCTTTAGGGTCAGAGATTGCAGTTCGTTCTTGTTCCATGATTCAAAGAAGGGGCTACGCCCAGTTCACAAAGGGTCTCAATCCGATATCACGGAGACGCCTTTGTTCCAGAGTCTATTGGTGAGTTTATACTGTTATGAAAGAGTATATGCATATTTGTCCTAACCATTTTCTTTTCAGATGTCTCTCCCTGAAATTCCCTACTCTAATTCCCTTCCCCCCTGCCTGGATTCATCAAATCTCTGCGCTTTGATAGCTTTCTGAGTTGGTGACCCCGGGAGATGGGCCTTTTGGTCAGCAGCGTGCAGATCCTGAGGAAAGGGCACTGTGACAACCTGTCACCCACATTGTGAGCATCACATCCACTTACAAATTTGTTGTTCCCACCCTCTGTGCCTCAGGGGGTATGGCAATGCAGATCAACATCTCAACTGTTCAGGTCATCCACCAATGCATGCCCACTCATACATGGAGTAAGGGAGTGGACCATTTGTTAGGTGATAGCAAAAATTAAGTTGGTATCCATAGGTCTATCACTCCTACATTCATGTGTCCAGATGTAGACTCCCATCAATTCCTGATCAGCCAGTACCATTCCTCACACACCCATTACCATGCCAGCACACGATTGGACTTGACCTGCATGCACACCTATTACATTCCATCTATCTGTCATGTAAGTGGAGTAAAAAATTGGTTGCACCTTTCTGGGGGACACTTGGCCACCCTGTCCTACATGTACATTACAATACAGGGATGCACCAATTTATCTACAAAATGGCGCATCACTGTGTTGTGTGAATGACGGTGTGTTCCAGTGCCATTATTTACACAACGGTGCACATCTATGACACATATGGAGCTACATGTGGCTTGTCATCACCTTGTTTACACAATGCTGGCCACTGAGCGCCACAAGCCTCACAAGATATGACTCTACATGTGCCTGGGGAACCACTTAAATGTGACACAGTGTCACCATCCAGCCTACTTTGATTTCTGATCATTTTACAGCTCATCACTTCTAGCAGTGGATGCAACACTTGACTCACTCACACAAAACGCTTTAACACTTCACAAGGCAGACAAAATCACACTTACTGGATACATCTGGGTCCTCAAATCTTGCCACTTTGCCTATGGTGTAGGGTGCAGGTCCACCTGAAAGATATAGATGGAAAACCATGGTTAGTATCACTGTCACTACTACTGGACAACATATGGCAGTATGTTCTATTTCAGAGGAGTGAGGTAATTATCCAGGTTGTGTACAGTGCAACAGACACACCACTGCAATCTCACAATGAGACTGACACTCAGGTGAATGAGAGCCATACTTCTGCACTCTTACACTGCGCCTGACACTCATGTAGTGCTACACCCTGCAACAACCATTTGTCGCCAATCTGCAGAAGATGGAACTCCATGGAATGAGGGGGAGTTGGGTGACAGATACATGACACTACCCTTGTGCTCTTTGTGACAACTGACTCAGGTATTTTGGCTTTTCCTGCAAGGCACACAGAGGCACTTAGTGGAGGACAAGCGGCTACATTTTTAGTTTGCAATTTTCATGCATTGAGTAATCCATGACTTATGTGTCACAGTTGAGTGATGGCAACAAATGCCCCATCGCCAGCGCCCTCTAAGGCGGGTATGCCCCCTTTGTAAACATAATGCAGGAATAATGTATGTGAAAATCTGACAATGTTGCACCATACATTGATTGTCGTACTATGTTATCATAATACACTTACATATGGTATGCTGGAGGTGTCTTGGCTTGCCACACATGACACAATGCTGGGGACAGATGTTGCCATGGCCCCTTAGAGATGGATGTGACTGACTCACCTAACATCTCACTCGCATTTGTAAGATAGTAGGATATGTGAAGCCCATGTCTATACAGGCATAGTGACATTTCATTCTGGTTGCAACCTGTCCACAAGCATTGCATGCAGCACGCCAAAACATCTGCGACTGTGATTCAAGTGTGGTGAACAGTAATTAGTTTGTCAATGGGGGACTCACCAACAGGGCCACCAATCACCACACCAAGATGGTCCAGAAGCACCCTGGCCACCAGATCAGCCAAGCGATGCTTGAGCTGGTGGTCGCTGCGACTGCTGTGGTATGCCCTCTTCAGGAGGTGGAGCACCTTGCCCCACCGCAGCCACCTCGCCTCTGTACGCTAGCACTAGATCACACAGCCACCCATCTCCAGCATCAATGGGAGGTAGTGGGCTACCAGCCACACAAAGCCTCCCAGTTCCTCCTCCCCCATTCTAGCCTGCCTCCCCCTGCCAGATGTTGCACTGGGGTACAGGTTGAAAAGTGAAATGTCGTAGTAATAAACAGAAATAAGGAAAGGAAAATTAAAACCCAAAAAATAACTAACCCAACTAACCTACCTATACAACTAACTCAGACAGACACCCCACAGCACAGGTACAAGGTAAAATACAGTTGACACACAAATTCACAGACACTGGGACAAATACCAATCAAATACAACAGAAAACACAACAGGAGGGACACCACAAGATACAAAAAAGAGCAAGAAGACACCACCAACTCCAAGACACAACCACATAGTCAAAAGAGGCACAGACTGTAAAGAGAAAGTGAAAGTACACCCACTGTACTATGCCTGTAAACAGGATATCCTATTACATCACTTCTCCTGCCCTTGTGTCACGTTTTCTGTTATGCATCAATTTTTTTTGCACATCTGATATTTGCGTGATTTTTTCCAAATGCATAGTTACGTACGTCTTTTTAAAATGACTCATTACCTTTATGCGTAGATTTTACAGTTAGTCAGATTTGAAATGCATGCAAAGGTGTAAATCACGCTAAGGGCCCATGGGCCATGTACTTTGCATTTGTGGATGTTTTCGATGCATTTGCGTCATTCTGTTTTTTTACTCAATTCCTGGTTGCGTGATTTTGTGAATTGTTAATGGATGCACCCTGTATCAACATAATAATTGAATGGGCAGAGCTGCAGTTTGGCACTTTGTGTATGGTCACATGTGTTAGTCCATTTAACAATGTGATTTGTTTGTGATTGGTCTGTTACACCAATGTGTGTTACATAATCAACAGCATGCACAAGGGTACATGTCATGCATTTGTATGTATGTGTGACAACAGTGTATCCACATATGTATGGCAGTCAGTACTATGCAAGAGTCATGGTATGTGATTGTGAATTGTGTTAACTTATTTGCTGTGTGTTATTGTCCTACAGAGCATCACATTTCAGACGACATGCACAGCTCAGGCATTGTTGATGATGGCTCATGAATGCAATCTGGCAACTGTTACCCGACAAATGTCTCCATATGTTGCTCTTGAGTATATGGAAGACTTGTGTGTGGACTACGCATATGTTGGACTTGTGCACATATTTGTTACATACTGTGATTGACACACTCTGCCTACATTCCAAACATACAATGTATTTAACACAATTGACAGATGAAATTCATGACATGTTGCATTGCAATAAAAATTAATTTGTGGTGGACCTGCAGCCCTAGCTGCATATGTTCTCATCCATTCTGATGTGCATTCCACAGGCGTGTCCGACCAAAGTGTGAGGTCATGTGTACCCTGTGCCAGGATTGGGCCCCATGGCAGTGGCAGGAGTGATTTCTATGGATGTTCTGGGCAAGATCTATTTCTCCCATTGCTTGTCATACCTGGCCTAATCATGTTGAGCATTGCCACCAATGATGTCCGCCCCTTGTCACACATGCTCCATCCATCTATTTCAACTCTCACACTGAGTTGTGTTAGTGCCCTGTTTAAACATTACAGTCTCACCATATTTTGACATCCACTGCCTCATGTGTGGCCCCCTTGTTTACCTCCTACTTGGACATGTTGTTGTTGTGTGTGATTAGGTATTGTTGTACAAGTTGGCAATGTGGATGTTATGAATATGCTGTTGTCCATAGACTGTGTCCTTCAGTTGTCACATTCAAGTGATCAGGCTAATTGTGATGTTTGTAATGGTAGCAGTTCACTCTTACGGTTCACATGTGATGTTGTAACAGTACTCTTCAGATTAGTGTTTGTGACATGCTCCCTAAGGTTAGACTCATAATCCTAAAGTATATGTTTAAGAGATTGAAGACACCAAAGCTGAATTGTGTGAATAAGTGAGGTGTTCATTGACAAAATCTACAGGTTGAGGTATGTGATTATTGAGTGAAGAAGTTATCAACAATGTGCAGTCTGTGGCATATCCCAGCAGCTGTGTTGTGCTGTTTTCCCTCATTTTCTTCTAAACCATCCTCCTCTCTTCCTCAGGTAGGTCATCTACCTGCTCATATAAGGGGACATTCATCCACACACATCTGTTGTGCAGGAAGGCACATGTCATGATTATCTTGCAGACGATGTATAGGGCATATAGGATGTTGCCTCCTGTGATGTCCAGGAGCCTGAATCTAGACTTCAGGATGCCAAATGTCCTCTCCACAATAGTTGGTGTCCTCCGATGTCCCTCATTATATGCACACTCTGCTACTGTGCTTGGGTTGGGAAATGGGGTCATTATCCATGGCTGTTTGCCATAACCCTGATCCACTGCAAAATATTAAAGGATTCATTTGTTGCTAGGGCTTGCAACAAGTATGTCATGTAACATGGCAGTTGATGTTAAGAGCTGGTTCTGGCTCATTTGTATTGATGGTTTTGTGTGAGTTCCTATCCTTGTGTAATGTTTCCTCAGCACTAGGTTGTTGGACATGACAATCTTGTGTTTGGCTCAAGGACACGGAACAGATGATTTGGATTCCACACTGATAGTCATGTATGTACCATGCGTTATGTAGTGCACCTTTGTATCAGTGTGCTATCACTGGAAGGGACGTGACACATCCTCACAACACAATGTGGTCAGATGTGGTGGCAACATGGTAGCACTACAGAGCCTGGAAATCCCATCCCTTTTGACATGTGTTATTGAAGATGAGGCGTGACACTATGGGCCTTTGAAATTGGTTAGTGAGAATGCACTACATGTCTCCAAAATTGCCTGCACTGTCCTGCAACATTTCCACTATGCAAGAATGCCCCATGTGTCACATGTTACTTGGCAAACCTTTCTTGTCCCCTGTGTCAGTTGCTCATGTGCAGCAGTGCACCAACACTACCTACCCTGCACCAGGGTACTTGGCTAGCTGCCTTGTGGAGGTGGATGTATCTGTGCAGGACCTTACACCACCCTGTGCATATACTTTTTGGATGGTCAATTGGCTCTTTCTGTGTATGTAGCAGTGTGCAGCATGCAGTTGTGCCACATTCATCTGAGTCCTTAGCACAGTCTACTTCCTTTTTGAAAACAACATACATCAACCATTTGGTGGTATTTGTTATTGGCACTTCCTCTTTTAGGGGACAGCTACATGTGAGTCAGCCTCATCATGCTATGTAGTTTGTGGTGACAGACCTGCAGCAAGAAACATTGCACACCCCTTCCATGCTACATACAGCATGTAAGGGTGGCCACTTTACAATGTGGCTTGAATTCATGATGAAATGGTCATCTGCCAAGATGTACATACAGTGCAGGCCATGAATATGGAACTGTGGGCTATTACATTGTTCCCTTGGTGTTCCTGAGTGGCAGCTAATGTTTGTGTCAGCCATGAGGTGTCCAAGGGTGTGCATCCCATTGTCACAGGATGATCATTACTAGCAGTGTCTCTCCTATCTTCCTAAACATTAATGTGCATTTATTCTGTTGATACATGCACAGTGCAGGCTCTGGGATGGAGCTCAGCTACTTGGCAAATGTGTCCCTTGGCACAGGTCATGTGAGATCAGTGATGTCCTGTTTTCTCCTACTGGGTCCCACTATGACATCCATGATCTGCACTGTCTGACTGTGTCTATGCACCCTGTTAGGCAAGTTATTGTATCTGGTACAGACATGATGGTGCTGTGAGTCAGTGAGGGTTGCTTGTGAGGTTGCACTACAGTAGGTGTGGTACCACTTCTCACACATCTGGCACATGGTATGTGATGGGCATTGATCTTTTATTCCTATGTGTGTGAGTCAATGTGTAAGGCAGATGTCTGTGCACACTACAGGTAAGTTAGGTATGTGTTGATGAGCTGTAGTTGTTATAGGTGCAAGTTATGTGGTGTTTGACATTTCTTCTGGCAGTGATTTGCAAGGCATGACTTGAGGCATCTGTGCCTATTTGGAAGTTACATGACATGGGTATGGTGTATGCCTTTCACATCTCTGTGCTATTCTTTGTTTGGTGTAGTGTGTGTAATGTGTATGTAGTGGCAACCTGAGGGCACTTGTAGTGGTCTGTGTAGTTCTGCTGTTGTCTAAGTATACATGTCTGCACCTGTCCTTCCCGTGGTGTGCCTGTCATGTTGTGGGTGTGTTACGTACATGTGGGTGTATGTATTGGTGATTTGCACTGATTGTGCTGTACTGCAGCATGGTGCATGTGTGTTATCACTTGCACATGTGTGTTACCATGGCCATATGTTACTGTAGTGGTGTATGTCTTGTGTGTCCGACAGGGTTGTTGTGCTGTGTGTACATTACTAGATTTGTTGACTTACCAACAAGTGGGCCATTTCCAAATTATTCACCCTGGAATTGTTCATTGGTCCTGCTGTGTGGAATATGAAGGCGTCATGGACACTTCCATGATACTTGGCCAAAATGTTTATGAATATTCTGCGGTGGTCCACTATGCCCTGAACATTAATGGAATGCATGTGCTTGCAATTCCAGTAGAAGTGCTCTGTTGCTGCAGGTGGGATGAGCCGGACATGGGTGCAATCAATTGCACCTAGCACATGTGGAAAGCCATGGATTTGATAGAACCCCGGTTTGTTCTCCTGCTGCTTTTGCTGGGTATTGGGGAAGCTGATGTGGCGGGGTGTCAGGGAGATGATTGAGTCTAACACCTTTGGCAGGAATGCAGAGAACAAAGGCCAGGGCACTTGTTGTTTGAAATGAGCCACTTGCCAGCATGTGCAGGACAGTGACCAGCTTTGTCATAGGTGGTGTGTGTTGTGAGGTCTGCAGGCTGGCTTCAATTTGTGCCTCAATGTGGTGCAGCAGGTGTAGTATGGCTTGCCGGTTGAGTCTGTAGGTCTTAATAATGTTCAGGTCCCTGAGGCCAAGGAGGGATGTCCTGGTTCTGAAGACCCTCTCCTGCCTTCTGCATTGCCTTTGTGGGCTGTGTTTTCATAGTGGTGTTTGCAGGAGTTGTTCCTGTCCCCTGCGCCATCTAGCAAGCTGTATCAGCATCACCCCCATCGTCTCCTGTGGCTTATAATGTTGCTTCTGTGTGTTCTCCTTTAGTAGTGTTGTGTTTGCCTCATTTTAATGTCTGCCTTGACCCAGGTGTTACATTTTTTGACAAATCGGAGTTAATGTAATTTTTTGGGTGCACCTCCCACCGTGCGTCATTTTTGGCCTGGTAGTTAAATACGGCGCTAGGGTTTTTGAGTCATTTTTTGGACGGGAACACCTACCCTGTATCTCATTGATGCAAGGAAGTTTCACGCATCCGAAAAATTACATTTACACCAACATTTTGATGCTAGACGGGTCTAGCGTAAAAATATAAATATGGCTTTGGGTTTGCAATGAATTAGTGTCACAATAAATTACGCAATTTCAGCGCAAAGCAAGAATAAATATGCCCCTTTATATCTGCCCATGCATTCAAAACATTTTTAGGACTGCCTGTCAGTGTAATATGCCAGATAAAAGGATGACCTAGAAGACGCAGGTTTGGTCTTATTTGATGCAGAGAAAGCATTCAATTGGGTCAAATGTTGCTAAATAGATTGTGGAGGCATTCTGTTCTACACCATTCCATCTTAAAAGGGATAAGACAGGGGTGTTCCATGCCTTCTCAACTGTTTCTTCTCACAGGCAGCTGCAGACTGTCTGGCTGAGAAAATTCAAACAATAGAGACTATAACAAGATGCTTTCAAAATATGCCTTATGCTGAAGACATCCTTTTCACAATAAGAGAACCTGAAAAATTACTCTATGATTTGATACAATCAATAGATTTCTTTTAATTCCTTTTGGGATGTATGATTAACTGGAATGAAAATGGGGTTCTCCATCTAACCAAGGGCATCTCCAGGGCAGTGAATGAAAAATCTAGATTCAACCGGCTGTTGTCAAATCTGAAATACCTAGGCTTCTTCATGAAGAGAGGACTAACAAAGTTGTTCTCTGATAATCTGCAATCTCTCAAAGCGAAAAGATCCAACACGTTTGCCAGTTGGTTCTCCTTAAAGTTCTCCTAATAGAGGTGGTATCGCATGTCAAGATGGCAGTTGGGAAAAGACACAAATATGTATAAGACCTCTCCTTATTCCAAGTCTCTTTTGTTGATCATGGACATGTTCATTACGGGTTTTTGGATAGGTGGGCAGGAAACTCAGGCTGCCAAACGGCATACCAGCACTATCTCAAGTGTCTTAGTTTATCAATCATGGGTCTCTGTCATCTAATACATCAGGTTTTCTAATTAGTATATTTTGCCTCTGACTGTGAGGACCAACCATAGCCCAGCTTGGTAGTCTTACTGGCTCTAATGCTCTCTATTGTAAATATTCAAAACAAAACACATTGTCCACCTTTGACCCTCAGCCCCTGACAATTAGACTCTTGGCCTTCAGCAAAAAAAATATTATTGTGACCAGACATCACTATTCAACAGTTTTTTGGTGACACACACAGAGCTTGCAATGCTGACATCATGTGTTTTTTTTGTTAGGTCCTCTGGTAAGGGAATGACTGGTGTCAGTTTGTATTGGGAATAGATAATTTTGACGTACACTTGGCTTAAATGTTATACGGGCACTTTTTATATGTGGCAGCCACTAATTGTTATGAAATACTCTTCAGACTTATAACAAACTGATACCTACAAAATTTGTGTAACTATAACGAACAAGCTACTAAGCTTGTTTTCTAGCACTTCACTGGCCTGCAAAGCTTGGTACGTCCTATAGCTGTTGTGAACAATGTGGGGTCTACTATATTGAGCAGGTTTAAGGTTTATTCTCCTATGATAGATGGAAAAATATATATTTTGTGTTTAGTAACACTCCATATTATGTTGCATCGATTGCAACATAGTACAGAGAGATAATGGTGGTCATTACAACCCTGGCGGACAGTGATAAAGCGGCGGTAAGACTGCCAACCGGCCAGCGGAAAAAAATGTGCTATTATGACTGTGGCAGAAACTGCCAACAAAGACAGCCACTTTAACACTCGGACTGCCATGGCGGTACAAACAAACAGCTTGGGGGTCACCGCCAACAGACAGGCGGAGGACAATGTAACGCCCACACTATTATGACAGGCCAATACGCCACCTTTTCCGGTGCAGATTCACCGCGGATCAAAACACGGCGGAAACAGGAATACCGAAGGAAAAATGCTCACCTCTACACACCCCACGAGGACGCCATGGATCCGGAACTCCAAATTCTACCTGCAATAGTCTTCCTGCTCCTCTACCAGGAGTACCAACGCCAGCGGCGAAGACCACGGTGAGTACTGCACCTACGACACAGAGGAGGGGGGAGGGGAAAAAAAGGGACATACACACGCAACACCCCCACCCTCACCCACTACAACACACACACTAATGCATATCAATACTCACAGTTACACCCCCCAAACTCCCCGGAAGAATGCAAAGACAATAGAAAATTAGTGTAACCATTGTAATATTAAAAGCAAGTAGGCAAAAATATATATATAAACCATGTACAAAATATATACCAAGCATAGTAGTCCAGGTAGTGCTCTAATAAAGTCCGTAGAACACTGGGACCCCACGGTATGGGCAAGGCCCACATATGATCCCCAACCATAACGGGGAGAACACTGCAGGGGCATCAGAGAGCAACTAAAGGGGGATGGAAAGGGGGGCACCTCAGCCGCTTGAGTGCACGACGCCAAATCCACGAGGGGACCACATGCCCACTGTTCCATCCTGGGAAGTGCAAAGCCACAGTCTCTCAAGTCTCTACAGTGGGTGGGTTGCCCACTGCTCAATCCTGGGGAGTGGAAAGCCACAGTCTCTCAAGTCTCTACAGTGGGTGGGTTGCCCACTATTCAATCCTGGGGAGTGCAAAGCCACAGTCTCTCAAGTCTCTACAGTGGGTGGTTTGCCCACTGTTCAATCCTGGGGAGTGCAAAGCCACAGTCTCTCAAGTCTCTACAGTGGGTGGGTTGCCCACTGTTCAATCCTGGGGAGTGCAAAGCCACATTCTCTAAAGTGGATGACAGTCTCCACTGGTTCTGGAGGGGGCATGGTGCCCAGAGTGCTTCATCCCGCTAAGGGCAGAGGTAGTGGATGCCTTTCTCCACTGGTTCTGGAGGGGGCTTTGTGCCCAGAGTGCTTCATCCTGCTAAGGACAGAGGTAGTGGATGCCTTTCTCCACTGGTTCTGGAGGGGGCTTTGTGCCCAGAGTGCATCAATCACCCCGTGACGGACTCAGTTGTGTCAGTGCCCTTGCTGCTCATGGGCCAGCGGTGCTTGAGATGGCGGTGCCCTGTTCAACGGTGCTTGAGACGGCGGTGTCCTGTTCAGCGGTGCTTGAGACGGCGGTGCCCTGTTCAGTGGTGCTTGAGACGGTGGTGCCTTGTTCAGCGGTGCTTGAGACGGTGGTGCCCTGTTCAGCGGTGCTTGAGACGGAGGTGCCCTGTTCAGGGGTGCTTGAGAGGGCGGTGCCCTGTTCAGCAGTGCTTGAGATGGCGGTGCCCTGTTCAGCGGTGCTTGAGGCGGCGGTCTCCATTGCAGGGACTCAGCTGCTGGCGGTCCTTCATGGACCAGCTGGTTTTTTGCTGGCGGTCCTTCATGACCCAGCGGGGCTTGTGCTTGCGGTCCATCATGGTCCAGCGGGGCTTGTGCTGGCGGTGGCCTCCTGGGCAGCTGGACCTATGCTGGCGGTGGCCTCCTGGGCAGCTGGGCCTGTGCTGGCGGTGGCTTCCTGGGCAGCTCGGCCTGTGCTGGCGGTCCTGTCCTGGGCAGCTGGACTTGTGCTGGCGGTCCTGTCCTGGGTAGGTGGGCTGGTGCTGGCGGGCCTGTCCTGGGCAGCTGGGCTTGTGCTGGCGGTCCTGTCCTGGGCAGCTGGGCTTGTGCTGGCAGTCCTGTCCTGGGCAGGTGGGCTGGTGCTGGCGGGCCTGTCCTGGGCAGGTGGGCTGGTGCTGGCAGGCCTGTCTTGGGCAGCTGGGCTTGTGCTGGCGGTCCTGTCCTGGGCAGCTGGGCTTGTGCTGGCCGTCCTGTCATTGGCAGGTGGGCTGATGCTGGCGGGCCTGTCCTGGGCAGCTGGGCTTGTGCTGGCGGTCCTGTCCTGGGCAGCTGAGCCTGTGCTGGCGGTGGCCTCCTGGGCAGCTGGGCTTGTGCTGGCGGTCCTGTCCTGGGCAGCTGGGCTTGTGCTAGCCGTCCTGTCCTGGGCAGGTGGGCTGGTTCTAGCGGGCCTGTCCTGGGCAGCTGGGCTTGTGCTGGCAGTCCTGTCTTGGGCAGCTGGGCTTGTGCTGGCAGTCCGGTCCTGTCCTGTCAGGTGGGCTGGTGCTGGCGGTCCTGTTCTGGGCAGCTGGGCTTGTGCTGGCGGTCCTGTCCTGGGCAGCTGGGCTGGTGCTGGAGGTGGCCTCCTGGGCAGCGGGGATGATGGCGGTCTTCTCCGCTGTGCTGCTCTTCCCAGACTTGCCGGGTTTCTTGTGGCCCTTCCCCACCTTGGAAGGTGTCACAGCTGACTCCACACTCCCACCGGAACCCCTGGGAGTGGCTTTGGTGGCTGGAGTCTTCCCCCTCTCCCGCCGGGCACTGGCCAACTTCTGATGCTTCATAGGTGGGGGACTGTCTGTGCTGTGACTCCATGACACAGTGGCTGCCCTGGTGGCCGTTGCACTCCAGATTCCGGTGACTACAGGCACCACTGGTCCCGGAGATGTTGTGGCTGAGGTGCTAGTTCTGGACCTATGAGACCGATGGGGCGGGGGAGGTGTGGGAAAGAGTTCAAGGTTGGACAGGAAAAGTTTTTTGACACACTGGGACGGGTAGCAGGAGGGGGTTTGGAAGTGGAGGAAGAGGTGGTGGTTGTAGGAGGTGTTCGTTTGCTGACTTTGGGTGAAGGTGCATGCGCTGGAGGCTGTTGTGAAGTGGATGTCTGTTGGGTGGGTGTGTGCCTGCGTTTGTGTATCTTCAGGGGGGGGTCACAGACACACTGGGAGAGGACACAGGGGACGTGTGAATGGTAGTGGGGGTGGTGACTGCACCTGAGCGGGGTGCGGTGGTGGGTGTGCTGGAGAGGGACGTAGTGGCTGTAGAGGTAGTGCATGCAGGTGTGAGTGTAGATGAGACAGGGAGGGAGGAGGGAGACGAGGAGGAGGGGGACACAGTGGAGGCAGTGGATGTTGGTGTGTCTGCATGTGTGTGATGCTTGCGTGAGTGCCTGTAGAATGTGTGGTGCTTATGTTTGCCTGAGCTTCCCTTGTGTGTTGACGTGTGTGCATGCTGGTCTAGAGTGTGCTTGGGATAGGCTGAGGTACAGGGGATTGGGTCGAGGTGGAGGAAGTTGGAGGGGGGAGGCTAGACAAAGGGACAATGGCTGCCATCAGTGCTGAGGCCAGAGTCTGAAAAGCTCGCTGAAGGGCCACCTGACCAGAATGAATGCCCTCCAGGAATGCATTTGTTTGTTGCAACTGCCTTTCTACACCCTGAATGGCATTCAAAATGGTAGACTGCCCAACAGTGAGGGACCTGAGGAGGTCAATGGCCTCCTCACTGAGGGCAGCAGGGCTGACTGGGGCAGGGCCTGAGGTGCCTGGGGCGAAGGTGATGCCCACCCTCCCAGGTGAGTGGGCACGGGGTGAAGGCTGAGGGGCTGCTGGGAGGGCAGTGCTGGAAGGGGTGGTGGCAGCTGTACCTGTAGATGGGGGTGGCACAGATGTTGCCGCCACCACAAGGGAGCTCCCATCAGAGGACGAGTCTGTGTTACTGGTCTCAGCTCCTGTCCCCGCCGTGGAGCTTCCCTCGCAGTCTGTCCCACTGGTCAAGTCCATAGTGTGGCCCTCCATGGCCATGTGGGATGCAGCCCCCTGGTGCTCCGGTGCCACTGCTCCTCCGCCTGATGATGCTAATGCACACAAGAACAGGGAGACCACAAAAAGGGGAGGGGCAGAAGAAAGACATGTTGAGTGCATGCATTACTGCTATCGTTGGCGGACACAACAGACACAGAAGCCCCCTGCACTACGCCGCGCTCTTGGGCTCCACTGTTCAATTCCTGGGAAATGGCCTACAAGGCTGTGGATGACATCTGCACACATAGATGACACAGGGGCATGACTAGGTGTACTTGGCACTCTAAAGAGGTGGGGTGGGGTGCCACATGGCCTGCCCTATGGAGGGACCTTGCCTACAGAACTCGACCTGGCCTAGGGAAACCCACAGCCCACCTCCCCCACCCAGACCCCTCCATTGCGCGCAAAGTCAGCAGAATGAGAGTGTACTCACCTCCTTGTTGCTGCTGTGATGCACTCCGGGTAGGCCACTGCCAGGATCCTGAACATCAGGGGGGTCATGGTGCGACAGGCACCCCTTCCACTTTGGGAGGCCATCCCAAGCTGAGCCTCCGCCGTCTTCTTGCTCCAGCGGCGAATGTCCTCCCATCTTTTCCGGTAGTGGGTGCTCCGTCTGTGGTAGACCCCCAGGGCCCAGACGTCCTTGGCGATGGCACGCCAAATATGTTTTTTCTGCTGGGCACTGACCTACATGAAATATACAGGGGGAAGAGTAAGTTATTACCAACTGCCATCAAAGTGATTGGCCCCCATCCCTACCCTTGCCATGTGGCACATGCATTCACCATCATTTCATGCACGCCGCACTCTCCCCCCTTCCTTCTTACATCCAGCCCTCTCCACACAGGCATAGCCCATACATCATGCTCCCTGTGTACTTACCTGTTTGCCTGGAGGACCATAGAGTAGGACCCCATCCACGAGTTTCTCCAACTCCTCCGATGTGAAGGCAGGGGCCCTTTCCCCAGACACTCGAGCCATTGTCTCTTCCAGACCGAGGTCACAGCAGCACTTGCAGTGTAGGTCCTCTCCTGTCGAAGATCAGATATTGAGTGATTCAACAGATAGAAAATGGCGGTCACGTCCGCGGCGTACCGTCACCACCGGCGTACATCGTCATTGGCTCCTGTGACCCATAGGGTCCAATGTTAACCAATGCAGCATTGCGCCGTGGTCTTCGACCGCCTACCGTGACGGTGTACAACGCCAGCGCAGTTACCTCACATCCCATTGTCCCACTTTACAGGTCAGGCAGCCGCCATTTCAGGGGCCCACATGGCTTCATTTTCAACTGCGTCACACTTACCTAGGCCTAGACTCAACACACATACAGGCCACTTTTTGTGTATGAATGGTGTTCTGTGTAAACTGTGGGTACGTACCTCTGAGTTGTTTGACTCTGTGCTCGCTGTTGTCCTTCATAGGCACCGTCCGCTGTGACATGTGAGGAGATGGCGGCATCCTCCGGTGTACCGACCGTTGTTGGACCTCTCAACAATGTAGGAAAGACATATGATTATCACATACAGGCTTGACTGTGCCACAATCCAGGAACTGTGTACCCAGTTGGAGCCAGACCTGATGTCAGCAATCCGCCATCCCACAGGAATCCCCTCTCAAGTGCAGGTGCTGTCAGTGCTCTATTTCCTTGCAAGTGGGTCATTTCAAACAACAGTGGCCATAGCATCATGGATGTCCCAGCCTATGTTTTCCAACGTGTTGTCCAGAGTGTTGTCTGCCCTTCTGAAACACATGCAGAGCTACATCGTTTTCCCCCAGGTGGAGGATTTACCTACAGTGAAAGGTGATTTCTATGCCCTGGGACATATCCCCAACATCATAGGTGCCATTGATGGGACCCATGTGGCTTTGGTACCCCCCCACAGGAGTGAACAGGTGTAGAGAAACCGGAAGAGTTATCATTCAATGAATGTACAGATGGTATGTTTGGCTGACCAGTACATCTCCCATGTGAATGCCATGTTCCCTGGCTCAGTGCATGGCGCCTACATCCTGCGGAATAGCAGCATCCCTTATGTGATGGGTCAACTCCAGAGGCACAGTGTGTGGCTATTAGGTGAGCACCTGGAAGCAAGACAGTTGGAATAGTTGTCTGGGTCTGGGGATATCCCTACAGGTTAGTGCATGTCTAACAGTTGTCCCTCGCCATTTGCAGGTGACTCTGGTTACCCCAACCTGTCATGGCTACTGACCCCAGTGAGAAATCCCAGGACAAGGGCAGAGGAACGCTACAATGATGCCCACGGGCGAACTAGGATGGTGATTGAGCGGACTTCGGCCTCCTGAAGGCCAGGTTCCGGTGCCTCCATATGATAGGTGGATCCCTATTCTACTCACCAAAGAAGGTATGCCAGATCATCGTGGCCTGCTGTATGCTTCACAACTTGGCTTTGCGACGACAGGTACCTTTTCTGCAAGAGGATGGTCCAGATGGAGGTGTTGTGGCAGCTGTGGAGCCTGTGGATAGTGAAGACGAGGAAGCAGAGGAAGAAGACATGAACAACAGGGACTCAGTGACCCAGCAATATTTCCAGTGAGACACAGGTAAGAGTACAGACCTGCCTACTACATGTACTTATACACTACTGCCTCTCTACTGTCTGTCATTTTCACCCAGTGTATGGTCACTTAGTTGTCACTTTCCCTTACAATTTCACAGATGTGGGTCCCACTCTGTGACATCTGCTTAGATTCCTCATGGACTAGAGCTGTGTTTCATAGGTATGTTGACAATACAATTGAAAGAACATTTTGTAACTGTAATTGCTAATACACTATTTTCCAAATCACAGACAGACTCCAGAATGTTATGTGCTTTAAGTGTGTTTATTTAAGTGCTCAATATTGGAGGGGGTAGTAAAATGGTGAGGGGTGATGGGGGAGGAATGTCCATGGCAGAGTCCAGTCTATTAGTCTCACAGGTGCATTGCCCATATGGGCATAGGAAGTGGCGCTGGGGCAGTTTAAGTATGGACAGGGTGACAAAGTGGGACAGTAGGATGACAATCAGGGTGGTCTCATTTCTTGGCGGTGGTCTTGGCATTGTGCTCTGTCTTGTTCCTGGATCTCAGGGACCGTTTGCGGGGTGGTTCTCCCTCTGCAGGGGGTGGGGTGCTGGTGTGGTGGTCCTGTGGCAGGGCGTCCTATCCACTAGCACCGGCAGGGGTGGTGGGCAGTTCATCGTCCATGCTAGTGTCAGGGGACCCTTGTAGTGTCACAGTGTCCCTCCTGGTGTTGAGTACTTCCTTCAGCACCCCTACGATGGTGCCCTGGGTGGAGCTGATGGTTCTGAGTTTCTCCCTGAAGCCCATATACTGTTCCTCCTGCAGACGCTGGGTCTCCTGAAACTTGGCCAGCACCGTTGCCATCGTCTCCTGGGAGTGGTGGTAGGCTCCCATGATGGAGGAGAGGGCCTCGTGGATAGTGGGTTCCCTTGGCCTGTCAGCCCCCTGTCGCACAGCAGCCCTCCCAGTTCCCCTGTGTTCCTGGGCTACCGTTCCCTGGACCGTGTGCCCACTGCCCCCAGGTCCCTGTTGTTGTTGGGGTGGTGGGTTAGCCTGGGTTCCCTGTAGTGGTGGACACACAGCTGCTTGACGTGTCCTGGGGACGGATGTATGGGCCCGCTGGGTGGGTGCTGTGCTGGTGTTTCCAGATGGGGGAAGCTCTGTAGTGGCCTTTGACGGTGTGAGGGGAACCAACTGTCCCGAGGACCCCGATGGGCCGGGGTGGTCATCTAGATCCAGTTGGACAGAGATGCTGTCATCACAGTGGGCCTCTTCTGTTGGTGGTGTCGATATGTGTGGAACCTCCTGTCCGGTGACATTGGGTAGGGGTCCTGCAGGGGTATAAAAGGATGTTTATTACATCTGTGTGTGGCATGGTGTGCAATGGGTGGGTGACCGTGTACCCCAGTGCTTGCATTCTTGTGTGGGACCTTGTGTGATGATGGTTTAGGGGGGTGTATGGGTATGTGCAGTGGGCATGCTTTAGTGATGGGTGTCCGTGCTTTGTTGTTGCATGCAGGGCTTGGAGTTGGGATGGGTGGTTTGTGATGTTGGGACATATGTGAGGAGTTGGAGTGCTGGGGGTGAGGGTGGGGGTATGTGCTGGGATGCAGGTAGGGTGGGGGATGTAATAGTTAAGATTTGTCTTACCAGAGCCCATTCCTCCACCTACTCCTGCGAGGCCCTCAGGATGCAGAATCACCAAGACCTGCTCCTCCCATGTTGTTAGTTGTGGGGGAGGAGGTGGGGGTCCGCCGCCAGTCCGCTGAACCGCCAGGTGGTCTCTTGAGACCACGGAACGCACCTTCCCCCGTAGGTCATTTCACCTCTTCCTGATGTCCTCCCGATTTCTTGGGTGCTGTCCCACTGCGTTGACCCTGTCCACTATTCTTCGCCATAGCTCCATCTTCGTTGCAGTGGAGGGGTGTTGCACCTGTGATCCGAATAGCTGTGGCTCTACCCGGACGATTTCCTCCACCAAGACCCTGAGCTCCTCCGAGAACCTGGGGTGTCTTTACCGTGCCATGGAGTGGTGTAGGTGATGTGTGGGGTGGAGTGTGGGGTGATAAGTGTGCTGATATGTAGTGGGGTGTTGTGTGATGTGCGTGGAAGTTCTGTGGGTGATGGTGTTGTGTGTCTGTGGATGCTGTTGTTCTTGCTGGTGCTGTCTCTCTCTGGCTTTCATTCATGATTTGTTGTCGTAAGGGTTTGTGGGTGTGTGTTTTATATTGTATTGGGTGTGTGGGAGTGGTGTATGTATGTGTATCAGGTGTGTGTATTTCGATTTGTCCAATGTGGCTGTGTTTTGTAAATGTGTGTTTTTTTTTAGTGCAGCCGTGTGTACCGCCAATGGACTACCGCGGTTGAAAGACTGCCGCATGGATTCGTGGGTCGTGATAGTGTGGGCGTATTTCTGTTGGCGTGATGGTGGAGGTTTTGTTTTCGCCAGTTTATCACTGACCTTTATTGTGGTGGACTTGTGTGGGTGTCTAGATTTTGGCGGATTCAGAACTGTGGGTCATAATTGCTGTGGCGGAATTCCGTGGCCGCTGCGGTGTGTTGGCGGTCTTCTGCACAGCGGAAAGCGGCTTTTACCGTCAATGTTGTAATGAGGGCCAATATGTAAGAATATGAGTTATCAAGGAGGTCTTACGTATGCCAGACATATTATTAAAGTATAGCAATAATGCCAGATAATCTTGCAGAGTATGTCACCTTGGTAAAGTGGATGCATACCACGGACATGGAAAGGGGAGAGGAAATATGGTGTGACAGAGTAGGAGAGGTTGTGGCTTGCATGGATCAGAGACAAAATGTGACCATGGCATTGATTATGAACCTTGTTTAAAAGCATCTGGAATTATCCAATTTTCTAGAAAACAAGAATGTCTTGAGTGATTGTACTGGGAGATATGAGTGCTTCTTAGGTATGTAACCCAAGCCCAGCAAGCATGGTATGAAATATGATTAGTGAATTTCCAGCCCTAAGAATATAGCATTAATCAAAAATGTTAATAACAAATCTAACATGGCAAGATCTATGTCCGGGAGGTGTAGGCAAGGGGATTGGTGTGTTGAACAAGTATTGTCATTGGGAAGTCTAGATTCAAATTTGTGTTGGAAATGGTGCTGAGATGATTCCCGAACTTAGTGAGACACTTGTATTTGACAAAGGTGCTTCAAGTAGCCACAGACTTCTCTACAGGTCCATCACCAATATAGGTAGAAAATGTTCGATGCAGCAGCCTCACTTTGTTGCTTTAAATGTGGATACTGTAGCATCAGTATATTTGTGATAAAATACCCCTGCAGTATGTTAGGAGGAAATTGTAAGTCTCAGGAATTTCATGACCATTTAGGAGGACTGAGGCTGAAAGACACGATTTTTAGAAACGTTATTAAGTTCTGAGAACTTCAATGTGATTTGCAGTAATCATTTTACGTAAAGTCAAACGTACTTTATTTTTTAATAAAACATGGTCATAAAAACGCACCATCACTCCCAATAGACCACTTTACATTCTTTGGACAGCATACTTACAAGACCGTTGCGCCGCTGGTCAATCACTTTTTTTTACGCTCCGGTGACACACAGTGGAGTCCTGTATTTACAAGGCCACGCAAAGGCACTTTGCATGGCTTTTCATTGCCTCATAGATATGGGGTGGCGGTGCTCCAATGAGCATTCTGACCGCGGCGGTTCAGCCGCGGTCAGAAGCGGAAAGTCAGCGGTCTCCCGCTGACTTTCCGCTGCTCTTTGGAATCCTCCATGGCTGCGGAGCGCGCTCCGCAGCCATGAGGATTCTGACCCCCCCTACCGCCATCCAGTTCATGGCGGGAAAGCCGCCATGAACAGGATGGCGGTAGGGGGGGTCGCGGGGCCCCTGTAAGAGGGCCCCGAAAAGTATTTCAGTGTCTGCCTTGCAGACACTGAAATACGTGACGGGTGCCACTGCACCCGTCGCACCTTCCCACTCCGCCGGCTCGATTACGAGCCGGCATCCTCGTGGGAAGGTCGTTTTCCCCTGGGCTGGCGGGCGGTTTTACTGGAACCGCCCACCAGCCCAGGGGAAAACTCGTAATACCCGCTGCGGTCTTTTGACCGCGGCGCGGTAATATGGAGGGCGGGATCCTGGCGGGCGGCCTCCGCCGGCCGCCAGGGTCATAATGAGGCCCATAGTGTTTTTGCCAGTGGAGGACCGATCTCATCCAAAAATTGTTCGAAATTAGGTGTATCTTTTATGTTAAAATAATTCAAAGTCAGAATACCAATCGATCAACTATGCAATAGCTCTCCGTTGACATAAAACCAAAAGGTGTCCTTTACATATTTCCTGGTACATGTTGTCATATTCTGAGGAACTTCCCATAGGTGTGATAAACCTAACCTCTCATACCACTTAGATACGTATTTTAACCAAGGGGTATTCATATGACCATCTATCTGAGTTAATTCAATCAATCCACTCTTGTAATCACTCAACTCCGGGGTTACCCATAACCTAACCCAATACAGCAGTGGTCTTAATAATGCTTGATAGTCTGCTCTTTTAAGGTTAATATCAAGGAAAAGAGGGACTAGAGGGGTTCTTGTCGGTATTTTGAGTAGCCTTCGTACAAAGTGGTTTTCAGTTTTTCCAAAATTATTGTTACAATAGTAGCCCCAGAGTTCAGCACCATAAAGGGCGGCCGATTGGGCCTTCGCTTTATATACTTCAAGTGCCGGTGAGATTGCTTTAGAATAACTAGCTCCGTGTACTTTTAAAATAGGCATTGAGTTTTGTTTAAGGGATGAGATGCTTTTATCCATCTGTCCTTTCCAGGACAGGTTACTATCCAGCATTAACCCCAAATAATTAAAACTCCCTAACTGTTCCAGTTTTTGATTCTCCAAGGACAGATTATTCCTGAGAGATTTCTTGGGGTTTATGGACATATACTTAGTTTTGGTAGGATTTATTTCTAGCCCCTTCCCCACACAATACTTCTGAAAAGAATCCACCAAATTTTGCAAACCTCTCGGAGTTTGAGAAATAAGGATGGTATCATCGGCAAATAATAATGCCGAAACCGGCTCACCACCTAGCTTCAGGGAGTCATGTACACAATTCCTTAAATAGCTCGGAATATCATTAACATATAATGAGAAGAGTGTAGGAGCTAACACGCAACCTTGGCGCACACCACGGTCTACAGGTATGGCCCTTGAGGTTTCACCTTCTTTTCCCCATCTAATTTTTGCATAGTTCCCTGTGTGAATCTTGATAAGTTCTTTAAGTAGTTCCCCAGGGACCGCCATGTTCCTTAATGTAATCCACAACAAATTGCGCGGAACAAGATCAAAGACGGCCCTTAGATCCACAAATGCCACATAGAGACTACCCTTCCTTATGTTTATATACTTCCAACAGATGCACATAAACCTAAACACCTGGTCAACCGTACTGATTTTTATTCTAAAACCAGCCTGATATTTGGTTAATATTTTAGTCTCTTCAATCTAATCTACAAGCCTATTTAAAATGTGTCTGGCATATATCTTTTGAAAAATGTCTACTAAACTTATTGGGCGAAAATTACTTGGATCATAGCGATCACCTTTTTTAAAAATTGTTATGATTTCTGCCCCTTTCCATGAATCGGGGATCGGTGTGCCTGCCACAATGGAATTACTCAGGTAATTTATATAAGGCCCCCACACGTCCATATCATATTTTAGTAGATCGCCGGGAATTTTATCAGGGCCTGGGGCTTTGCCTATTTTCACAGCTAATAAGGCCTTTTTAGTTTCTTCTAAACTAAAAGATAATGGAGCAATACTCATTTCTAAGTTGGTCTCGTAGTCCCCGAAGGGCAAACTCTCCTTTTTGTTAGCATAGAGCTTAGTGAAGTGATCACACCAAGTATTTTCATCTAGGAAAATATCCTTTGTTGATCTACCCTGCTTATTTCCCTTAGCGATTCAATTCCAGAACATGCTCTGATCCCGTAACTTAGCTGCATTCAAGAGATCCTCCCAGAAACTTTCATCCCATACTTTTTTAGCTTGGGCCATAGTGTTTTTGTAGGCTAGTCTACCGCTTTTTATATCCAAACAGTTCCCGGATTTTACTGCCTGGATCAGTCTTGATTTTGCTATTCGACAATCTTTATTATACCATGGGTTCGCTGTCTCAAGATGGTTCCTTATCCTATTACCATCTTTTTTATAAATTTTACTCAATAGTGGAGTTAGTGCATCTACCAGCTTAAGATGTAAATCAAGAACACCTTGTGTTCCCACTAATGCTGACTGTAAGTCTCCTACCGTTTCAGTAAATACATTGTAAATATTTATCAGCGTCTTTTCTGTTCCCAAGATATATGGCCATCGTAGAGCACGCCTGTTATTGGTTACCTCTAGTTCCGCGACCGTGGTATTTAATAGGGTCTCTTCTTCGGATCTTATAATAAATGATTGAGATTCTAGCCATAGTTGGAGGGGGAAATGATCACTCTCCGTCCTATGGTCTATCTTAAAATCAGTTATTTGGTCCCATATATTCCGGGTAGCCATTACAAAATCTATATGTGACCTGGAATTTCCCTTAAAATAGGTTGGAGCTGCTGGTCTGTCTGATCGAAATCGACCATTACAAGCCCTTAGATCATGTACCACAGTAAACTGTAAAATCTGTAAGGCGGCTTTTGTGCTTTTAGCTGAACTTGCAGATTCTAAGGGCAAGATATCATTTACAGCATTTTGTTCATCAGGTATTTTTTCCAACCCCAAGACAGGCTCATATTTACAGTTAAAAGTAGGAATCCAAGAGCTCTACCACCTCTGATTCCTTGTTAGATGGGGACGGTCTATTATATATATTTATTAAATGTATAGTTTCTTTCCCTCTTGTATCAATTTTAAGGCCTAGTAGGTCCGGAGAGGGGATGGATATCTGGGTGACATCTATTTCTAGAGTCACTTTGACCCAGATAACAAGCCCCCCTGAGGCTCTACCTCTAGTTGATGGAATAGCATAAGAACAGTATGTTTTATACCCCAACCTATGGGGGGTTTCTACCATCCAAGTTTCCTGTAGGAGTATGATATCGTAATTCTCAATATAGGAACACCATACCACATCCTCAAGGTTCCTGGCTAAGCCAGCTATATTCCAAGATATCAGTCTAATATTTGTTTTCCCTTTTACACAGGGTGAATCTAATACTATAGGTAAGTTGTCTTTTTCTGTAACATCCTCTAGTTCAACTAAAGGATTTAACTCTTTGTCTTGATTATAGTCTTTACTAGCGTCATTAACCTCCATAGTCACTGTGAGGCACTTATCAGGTACGCCCAAACTGATTACCTCACTCAAAATAGAATAAGGGGATTTAACGCTGTTTACCAATTTAACTGTCCGTGAATTTCTGGGGCTCGAAGGTACTATGAGTTTCGGTTCTAAATATTCTATACTCTGTTTTTGTTCCCACGTCTGGGTATATACTAACATTTCTGTGATAGATTCCCCTGCTCGTGGGAGTCAATCGTTTTCATCCAAAGTACTCAGTACCGAAAATCTATTTTCAATTGGAATATAAAAATTGGTGTTTCTTCTATTAGTCAAGAGTCTGTGTTTTTTAGAGAATTCTGATGTACTGGCTAAATGTCTATAAAAGTAACCCAGAGGGTGCACCCCCACATCAGACTCCTCTACATCCAAAGAAGCTGCTCTAAGAAGAACAGTCGTAACATGTTGAGGGTGCCTAAAATTAACAATTACACAATCCCCCTTACATTTTTTCCTCGCGTTTCCGATCCATGGTACCCGTCTAGTAGACAGTATATGATCGGATAGGTGTGGGGGGAAACCACAATTTTTGTTTAACCAAGCAACTGATTTCCGTTTGAGAGAATCATGTGATTCCTCACGGAAATTCATTGCTGTTGGGTCTAAGGGAGGAACATTCGAAAGGACTATGACATATGGTTCACAATCAGGTGGAAGATTAATATGATTTGGTCTGTTCACGGGAGTAGTGTACCTCACGATATTAGATGCAGCTGCTTTCATATGAGGGGTACTATCCACCATACATGGTGGCTCCCTAGATTCTAGTAAACATGACCTCTGTGCTACAACCAATTGTGCAGAGTTACCGGATTGGACGGGTAGCTTAGACTGTTTCATAGTCTGTTCCTTACACATCTTTTCTAAAAGACCACCCAACCTAGATACCTCCGTAGATAACAATTAAATTTTTTCCATAAGAGGTTTAGTCATATGGTCTAGTTTTTCCTCAAATAGCTTAGCGATGTGACCCAAGAGATCACAGTTCACATCGTCCTTATTACTTATAATCTCATTATTAGCTACATTACTTCTATGACCATATTCTATCGTTGGTTTAAGATGTATGTTCCCCTGCTTAATTTGCGCTTTTCTGCATTTTCTAACAGCTCTCCTAGGAGGAGAGTGAGACAATGCAGACTCACTCGGGGGCTCCAATGGGTCTTGAATTGGTGGTTCTAAGATTAAGGGTAAAATGGCTGAGTTTTCCAAAGGGAAGGCTTCAATATTAAGGGGATCCACCATAATAGAACCGCTACCATCGTCTACAGAAGAAAACATTTCTGAGGTGGACTCCTTCCCTAAGGATTTCCTTCTATCAATGTTTATCTTGCTCACCATTTTAACCAGGTAATTATCCAGGGTGGAAATATTTTTAGCCATTCTACACCACCCTCATGTATATAACAACCACTACTAGTATTGATAAAATACTCGATAGACTGTCTAGTATTTATAGTCTTGCCCTACACAGAGCTTTTATATCGTAACTAAGTATAGGGCACCTACATATATCAGCAATAACACAGAACAACAAGTGTATATGACTCAGAAGGCACAATAACTCAATTAAATGGAGCCCAAGTATACAGCTTACTAAAGCGTTATCAGATTAAATAGAAGCAATTAACAGCTTAGCGAATTGGCCCAGCCCGACCCCTTTCCGGCCCCCCTAATGGCCACACAACGGCCCGCCCTTTGCCCGGGCTTAGCCCGGTCCCGCTCAGCCAGGGGCAGCATCAGTTTAATAGCGCCTTCGGGCACACAAAATGCGTTGGTTCTGCTTCCGGGGTGCAAGGGGACCTGGGTAATGTAGTCCCGTCCTGTCCCGTCAAACGCTCCCCCCACACAGCGGTCGCGATGTCAGGCGACGGCGGGGGGGAGACGTGGAGGCCAGCAGAAGGAACAGCAGCCCTGAGGACCACAGGGACCACAGGGGCACACAGGTATGCAGCACGATGCGGGCGTAGGTAAATTCACTGTAATCTCTGACTTGGCCTCGTGACGTAAGTGACCAACCAGGACGTTTCCAGTTCCGTTGCTTACAGAAAGGAGAGATGTGAAGGGAGACTTGGGGTTTTAGATAACCAAAAGTGAGGATGGAGACAGTTCCAAATGAGTAAGAACGACAAGCTGAGAGGCTGTAGCTTCAACCAGACTGCGCCTCTGGCAGACGTGGTAATCGCTCCTCCTCTAGTAACGCTGGAGGAACATCCGAGGTCGACGCGCTCCTTCCACAGTTTCGTTGTCAGGTTTGAAATGAACCCCTCCTCCTGCCAAACACTAGCATACACTGCAGAGCCCCTTCCTGTGCACTCAATTCTGGCAACAACGGCCTTCAACTGTTGCACCAGGGACTGTAGCAGTGCTGTCTACAGTTCACCACCGTGGTGGTAAATTCGTTTTGCTCCCACGGCTGTAGTTTCCGAGTAGCTCAGTCTCTCGTCTCAGCCTCTCGTTTTTGTTTTGCTTCTCTCTAGCGAGGAAACACCGGGTGCCCTTCTGAGTCGAGACTCCGCCCCGCACCTCGCTCTGCGATCGCGGCAGCCTGGCGGCCGGAGGAAGAGGTGCCGTGTGCTGGCCCGGCCAGGCCCGTCCGTGGGGCTGCAGCGGGGCTCCCGAACCGAGAGCCGGAGTACCGGAGCGGAGCCGAGACGCGGACCGCGGGAGCGCTTCCCCCCTATCACTGCGGTACTTTGTATTCCTGGAAGCGGTGATCCGCTGAAGAGGAGTCAAGAGAACAGCTGCAACGCCAAGAAAACAGTCCGGCCCGCGATGCGCTGAGACCGTGGCTCGGAGGGGCCTGCACGGCACGGCGCGGCTTGAGCTTGAGCTGGGCGCTTGCTTGGTCTCAGCCTCTCGTCGTTGTTTTGCTTCTCTCTAGCGAGGAAACACCGGGTGAAGCTCTGTCCGCACCTTTGCCGCTTCCTTGCTCTCTCCCCTTCTGACACATTTGAATTATGGAGGGCATTGTAACCTGCATTTGTTTTGGACATCATGTTTTGCCATGGAAGGATGTTGTGCATTTATATTCAACTGAACTACTGACATTAATTAATTTTAAAAGTATTTTTATTAGAAAAATTGTAGAAATGAAGGATATAAGTATGTAACGAACATAAATTAATCATAGTTAAATTTATTTAAATAATTTTTAATGAAGAGTTACATGCGTGCAGAAAAAGAAAGGCAAGTTTAAGCTATTTTTATTACCAGGCATAAATAATGATTGCAAATAAATAGTTTGCTTTGAAAATTTGATTCAAATTGATAGGTGCGAAATCGGATTTATATGTATTAGTTGCATTAATATGTATTTAAGTTTCCTTAGCTAGACTAGGCCTGAAGATTCATTTTTGCCTCAGTAGAGGAAAAGTGCCATTTAATTCTGTTCCCTTTGACCTGAATTAATTCCTAGGTTGATGATGTGTTGGTGAATGTCCTATGGTATTAAACACAGAGAACATGTTTTAACTAATACCAAATGTAACAGTATTTGTTCTAACTGTCGACCAAGACAGAAAACATATTATTAAATTCACATGAGAACTGTTAGGATCATCCTGTGCACTGTGGGAAAGAATCGCAAAGTTTCAATTGGTAAACAAGTATTATATTTTGGCAGAACTGTATGGACTCATCAAGATGATTTGGCACACTCCTTGAGAAAATCCGCAATAGTTGCAAACTCGATATTGTCAATGATTTGCCATTGGATGTTGATCAATTTGCGCAAGATGAGCCGACATGGAGGACCAATCAGAAACTTGTGGACATTTCCAGTTAGACAGAGACCTTTGAAACTTGTAGTCAGTTGAGTCTTGCTGATAACCCCTTGATGTGGTGCTGCTCTCTCTTCTCCTGAATCCGTCTGACCCTTAGAAGACTTCTGAAGAATTAAAAGTCATCCTTCCTATTACTTCATTTGCTTATGCCCAATAAATTCTGAACTGCTGACCTGCCCTATGTGCGGCTCTACTGATATTGAGAGGCCGTGAGCACTCTGGACCGACGCATCTTTTCTGTCTGCTGTTCCATGGGGAGAGGTATATAAACCGCAGTGTGTTTCTTGTTTCCTTTGCAGCTTAGATGATTATACCAGTGCATTTTTATAGAGTTATACCAGTTAGATGATTTTCCAAATTATTTTTGTCTCTAGTATTTTTCTGCCCGCATGTGTTAGTCCGTCCCCACACATGCAAGTCCAAATTCATATTAGGGATAAATATGGCCCAGCCCTGAAAACTGATTGTTATTAATTGAATTTTGATGATTTACTGATGTCACATCATCTGCTCTGAGATCTGATTTTGATACGCATATTATAATTCTGTTAATTTGTGTTATCTCCTTGGAGTGTTTAATAGCATTGATGTTTAGTAGGATTAGGCCCTCATCACAACCCTGGCAGTCGGTGTTAAAGCGGCAGTAATACCAACAGGGCAGCGTTAAACAAAATGGGATCATGACCACGGCGAAAACCGCCAACACAGACAGCCACTTTAACACTCCGACTGCCACGGCGGTAGCAATCAACACTGCAGCGGTCACCGCCAACAGACAGGAGGAAGACAATGTACCACCCACCACATTACAACCCGCCTATCCAGCAGCTTTTCTGGGGCAGTTCCAACGCCATCAAAAGCATGGCAGAAACAGTGTTTGGAAGGGAAACCACTCACTGTTCAACACTCAACGAAGAACCAGGATGCCATGGAGTCCGAGCTGCAGGTCTTTTGCCGATGCTGGTCTACCTCCTCATCTACCAGGAACACCAAAGACGGCGGCGACAATGACGGTGATTACTGCATCTAGTACACAGGGGAGGGGGGAGGAAAAAGAGAGTGACACACACATGCAACATGCAACACTCCCACCCCCACCCTCACCCACAACACCATACACACAAACAGATGCAACAACATTACAGACACACCCCGTAACCCCCTGGAAGAACGCAAGGACAAAAGGAATTGATTCAAACCAGTGATATTTTAGAAACAGGCAGATATACTATAGAATTTGAAAAACAGTATTTACACAAACATACAACATGTACAGAAGTCTGTACATTGTCCTTCACAAATGTTTGTGGGCCACTGGCCAAAAATCATGGGCCAAGCCCACACTTGACTCCTGCCTCAATATGGAGAGAACACTGCAGGGGCATCAGGTCGAAAACACACAGGCACATCAGGAGGATGGGGATGGGGGGCACCTCAGATGGAAGATGGAAGAACGCCACTGCTCCTCGAGGGGGCTCCATGCCCACAGCAATGTCCTGGGGAGTGCAAGGCCACAGTCTCTTAAGTGGGTGGTTTGCCCACTGCTTGGTCCTGGGGAGAGCAAAGCCATAGTCTTTCAAGTCCCTCAAGTGGGTGGTTTGCCCACTGCTTGGTCCTGGGGAGTGCAAAGCTAGTCTTTCAAGTCCCTCAAGTGGGTGGTTTGCCCACTGCTTGGTCTTGAGGAGTGCAAAGCCACAGTTTTTCAAGTCCCTCAAGTGGGTGGTTTGCCCACTGCTTGGTCCTGGGGAGCGCAAAGCCACAGTCTCTCAAGTGGGTGGTTTTCCCAATGTTTGGTGCTGAGGAGTGTAAGGCTACAGTCTCTCAAGTGGATGGCTTCTCCACTGGTTCTGGAGGGGGCTTTGTGCCCAGTGTGCTTCATCCTGCCAAGAATAGGGTGAGTGGATGCATATCTCCACTGGTTCTGGAGGGGGCTTTGTGCCCAGTGTGCTTCATCCTGGCAAGGATAGGGTGAGTGGATGCACTTCTCCACTGGTTCTGGAGGGGGGTTGGTGCACAGTGATGCAGTACTTGGGGTGTGCCAGTACACATTCCCTCACCTGGGTGTCTGAGGCACGAGATTTGAAGGGAACAGGTAGCATGATAGTTCATGGAGGCAGGACTAGACTCCATCCTGCGCCGGCTAAGGCTGCTAAGTGGTGGTAGTGCTGGTGCTGGTGGGGGTGCTGCCAATGGTGATGGCAGGCTCCAACTCGTCTCCTGCAGCCTCGGGTGGCCGCCCACTGGGGTTGCTGGTGCTGGTAGTAGTCCTACTATCAGCGGTGCAGGTGGCGGTGCTTGCAGCGGTGCTTGCGGCGGGTATGCTGGAGGTGCTGCCAGTGGTGGAGGGAGGACCCAGGTCTTCTCCTGCAGCCTCGGACGGGGGATGCTGATGCTGACAGTAGTGGTGGCAGCAGCTGTGCAGGTGGCGGTGCACGTGGCAGTGCTTGCGGTGGGGCTGCAGGCGGTGCTGCACACGGTGCAGGTGGCGGGGCTGGCGGTTTTCACCTGCATCCTTCGTTGGCTGAAGTGCCTTGCATTTGATTTTCTTCCCCTTCCTCACCTTGACAGATGTTGTTGTGCCCTTGGCTCTGTCAACTGGAGGTTTGGAGGAGGCCTTGCTGGGTGGGCCGTGCTCCTTGCCCTTGCTGCATGCTGGTGGCTTCTTCACCTTGGCAGGTGGTGAAATGGTTTGATCCTTTGCAGGGGTTGGTGGTAACCTGGCTTTCCTGATGGGTGCCCCTTTGAGCCTCTGGGAGTTGCAGGTTCCACATTGGATGGTGACTTGGTGGCTAAGGTTCTGGGCTGGGGTCTGGACACCCTGGCCCGAGGGGGAGAGGGGTAGGGAACAGGTCAAAGTTTGCCAGGAAAAGTTTTTTAGACACACTGGGGAGGGAAGATGGAGAGGGTGTGGGAGTGGAGGAAGAGGGAGCGGTTGTAGGAGGTGTCTTTCTGCTGAGTTTGGGTGAAGGTGCATGGGCTGGATGCTGTTGTGAGGTGGATGGCTGTTGGGTGGGTGGGTGCTTGCGTTTGTGTACTTTGTGTTTGTGTACTTTGGGAGGAGGGGTCACAGACACACTGGGAGAGGACACAGGGGACGTGTGAATGGTTGTGGGGGTGGTGACTGCCAGTGAGGGGTGTGTTGTGATGGGCGTGCTGGTGATGGAGGTAGTGAATGAGGATGTAGTGCATGCAGGTGTGAGTGGAGGCGATACTGGGAGGGAGGTGGACGAGGAGGAGTAGGGGGCTCAGTGGAGGCAGTGGATGTTGGTGTGTCTGCATGGGGATGGTGCTTGTGTGAGTGCCTGTGAGATGAAGTGTGGTGCTTATGTTTGCCTGAGCCACCTTTGTGTGTTGATTTGGGTGAATGCTGGTCTGAAGGTGTGCTTGCGATAGCCTGGGTTTGAGGGGATTGGGTCTGGGTAGAGGAAGTTGGAGGGGGGAGGCTAGACACAGGGACAAGGGCATCCATAAGTGCTGAGGCCAGAGCCTGAAATGCTCTCTGTTGGGCCGCTACACCAGAGTGAATGCCCTCCAGGTATGCATTTGTTTGTTGCAAATACCTCTCGACACCCTGGATGGCATTCAGAATGCTTGACTGCCCAACAGTGAGGGATCTCAGGAGGTCAATAGCCTCCTCACTGAGGGCAGCAGGACTGACTGGGGCAGGGCCTGAGGTGCCTGGGGTGAAGGAGATGCCCACCCTCCTGGGTGAGCGGACATGGGAAACATGCTGAGTGGCTGCTGGGAGGGCGGTGCTGGTGGGGGGTGGCCACTGTACCTGTTGTTGGGGCAGGCACAGAGGTATCCGCCACTGCCAGGGAGCATCCATCGGAAGAGGAGTCGCTGTCTGTGGTCTCCCCTCCTGTCCCCGTTGTGGTGCTCCCCTCGCCCTCCGTCCCACTGGTGCCCTCACCCTCGGTGGATTCGGCCTCATGGGCCATGTGGGATGCAGCCCCCTCCGTCGCCAGTGCCTCTGCTCCTCTGCCAGATTATGCTAATGCACACAAGGACAGGGTGACAAAACAAAAAGGGGGGGAGAGGCAGACGATACACTTGGTCAATACCAGCAACACCACTACAGTTGGCATACACAACACACAAGGAGCAGCCCTATGCACTAGGCCAAGCCTAACCATTTACTAAGACAGTCACCAGCCCATGGGGTTCAATGCCTAACGCCATTAGCTGCACACCTGAAACCCACAGGACCCCGCCCAGCAGTAGATGGCGGCCAACATTATTGGGGTAGGAGTGATTCTGAGCCAGCCCAACAAGGGACCTACCCGGTCATGTTCGCCCTGGCCTAGGGGCACCCACATCCCCCATCCAGGTACCTCCTAATGAGCGCAAAGTCAGGTTTCAGATTCTGTACTCACCCCCTCGTGGCTGCTGTGATGCCTTCAAGCGCCCATCCAACTCTGGATAGGCCACCGCCGGGATGCGGAACATCAGGGGGGTCATTGTGCGATGCGCACCCCTTCCACGTTGGGAGGCCTGCCCCAGCTGGGCCTCCGCTGTCTTCTTTGCCCAGCAGCGCAGATCCTCCCACCTCTTGCGGCAGTGGGTGCTCTGCCTGTCAAAGACCCCCAGGGTCCACACCTCCTTGGCGATGGCACACCAAATACCCTTTTTCTGGTGGGCACTGACCTGCAGGGAAAAGACAGTAGAAAAGGGAATTATTCACCCGTTCGGACTGTCATAATCATTGCCCACCAGATCCCACACATCCCCTGAAGCACATACATTGACCACCTTACATGCTGCACTCTGGCCAGGACCCCTCTACCCCCCCTACATGTGGCTTACACACACAGCAGTCCATACATTCATGGCCCACGCATCATGCTCACAGTGTACTCACCTGCTTGTCTGGAGGACCGTAGAGTAACGTGTACTGGGGTAGGAGCCCTTCCACCAGTTTCTCCTACTCCTCCACATTGAAGGCAGGGGCCCTTTCCCCAGCCACATGAGCCATTGTCGCTTCCAGACACAGGTCACAGCAGCACTTGCGGTGTAGGTCCTCTCCTGTTGAAGGTCAGGTAGCAAGTGAGTGCACAGATAGAAAATGGCGGTCACGTCCGTGGCCCTGCGTACCAACACCGCCGGCGTACATCGCCATTGGCTCCTGGAACCCAAAGGGCCCAATGATAACCAAAGCGAATTTGCACGGCGGTCGTTGACCACCTACCGCGGCGGCACACAACGCCAGCGCAATTACCTCATTTCAACTTGTCCCTCCTCACAGGTCAGGCAGCCGCTATTTCGGGGGGGCACAGGGCATAGCACCTAACTGCATCACAGCAGACATTGGCACATCAACAGACTCTCGATTTCACATACTGTTTCTGTAAAGTCAATAATTCATCATTAGTGCAATATAAGAGTGAATATGACCCTCTGCTCAACGTTCTCTTCCATAGGCTTCAACTGTTGAGGAAGAATATGAGATGGCGGCATCCTCCGGTGTACCGACCCCTGGTGGACCTAGCGACAATGGAGTACAGACACAGTATCATTACCTAAAGACTTGATCGTGCCACAATCCAATACCTGTGTGCCCAATTGGAGCCAGACCTGATGTCTGCTGTCCGCCAACCCACAGGTATCCCCCCTCTAGTGCAGGTCCTGTCAGTGCTCCATTTCCTGGCAAGTGGTTCCTTTCAAACAACAGTGGCCATGGCATCAGGAATATCTCAGCCAATGTTCTTCAATGTGTTGACTAGAGTGTTGTCTGCCATGCTTAAACACATGCGCAGCTACATCGTGTTCCTCCAGGTGGAAGACTTGCCACAGTGAAAGCTGACTTTTATGCCCTGGGACATATCCCCAACATCGTTGGTGCCATTGATGGTACACATGTGGCATTTGTCCCCCTCCCCGGAAGAAGTGAACAAATTTACAGGAATAGAAAAAGCTATTACTCAATGAATGTCCAGATGGTGTGTTTGGCGGACCAGTACATCTCTCATGTGAATGCCAGATTTCCTGGCTCTGTGCATGATGCCTATTTCTTGAGGAATAGGATCATCCCATATGTGATGGGCCAACTCCAGAGGCACCGGGTGTGGCTAATAGGTGAGCCAAAGGTCCCCACACAGTATGAGTAGGTGTCTGGGTATAGGGTTGTCCCTAAGAGTTAGTGTGTGTCTAACAGTTGTCCCTCAATATTTACAGGTGACTCTGGTTACCCCAACCTCTCATGACTACTGACCCCAGTGAGGAATGCCAGGACAAGGGCAGAGGAACGTTACAATGAGGCACATAGGTGTACAAGGAGGATTATAGAAAGAACCTTCGGCCTCCTGAAGGCTAGGTTCCAGTGTCTCCATCTGACAGGAGGATCCCTGTACTACTCACCCAAGAAGGTGTGCCAGATCATCGTGGCATGTTGCATGTTGTACAGCCTGGCATTGAGACACCAGGGGCCTTTTCTGCAGGAGGATGAGCCTGGAGATGGTCTTGGGCAGCGGTGGAGCCTGTGGACATTGAGGAAGAGGAGTCAGAGGAAGAAGATGTTGACAACAGAACCAATATTATTTGCCAGTACTTCTAGTGACACACAGGTAAGACACTATAACTTCACTTAACATTTCAGTTATCTGTTGGACATTGTACAAGGCAGCCTGTTTACCTATGTCTATGGCCACTGACTGCACCCTTTGGCATCTCCATTTTCAGATCTCTGTGCCCCACTCTGGCTCCTGCTATGTGTACTGCCACCCACCAGAGGACATCCTAAAGTATATTTCACTGTACTTTTGAGTTGCAATGCTTTGATAATGTTGTACTAATGCATATTTGAATCATTTGACAGACTCCAGATTGGTATTTGTTCCAAGGGTATTTATTAATGTGCTCATAAGTAGAGGGGGTGGTGCAAGGGGCTGGGCTGATAGAGGAAGGAAGTTCAGGGTAGAGTCCAGTCTCTCTGTGTCACAGGTGCATTGTCCAATGGGGCATTGGAAGGGGAGTAATGGCAGTTCAAGGTGGACAGGGTGACAGTGTGGGACACAAGGTTGACAATCAGGAGAGTCTTATTTCCTGGCGGGGGTCTTGGCAATGTTCTCTGTCTTCTGCCTGGATCGCAGGGGACCGTTTGCAGGGCGTGGGGTGCTGGTGGCCTGTTGATCCTGTGGCGGGGCCTCCTGTCCGCTAGTGCTGGTGGAGGTGGAAGGCTGTTCCTCAGTTTGGCTAGTGTCAGGCGCCCGTTGTTGTACCACTGCCTCCCTCATGGTCTTGCCCATTGACAGGAATAAAGCCATGCGCGGTCCAGGTCCTGCCCGAAACTCTGCTGCACAGCTCTGCTGCACTTTATGCGCACCACTTGTCATCCCCTCTTGTTCCAAAGGTGGCCAGCAGCATCGTGTGCCCTGTGGCAAAGCTCATAGAGCAGCAGGTTCAGGACATTGTTGGACAAGATGCACTTATCAGTGCTATTCCATGAAGGGACTACAATTCCCATGTTTTTAGAGGCAGCAGCCATCTTGGGCTGTGGCAGGCCTATAAAGCCCAGCCACACCCAAGCATGTTGCTCACTATTTTGAAGCCTTCGATGCAGTCAGACCTCGTGGGGGGGGGGTTCTCTGAAGAAGAGCAGAGTTCCTGCATGGCAGACTGACATCCAATCGAAGTATCCTTGTTTCCATGGTGAATTTAAAAATGAGTAGGTCGTACTCATAGTGGTAAGGCCTTGATGAATCCAATTTTGGAGGAAGTCATTACTTCCAGAAGTAAAGTGAACCTGAGCACAACGAGCAGAGCGTTTTCAGTTTCCAGAGTACAGCGGCTTTGGCGCGACGATCAAAGGCGTTTCAGAGCACAGGTGTAAATCGCTCTTTGCACGGCAATTCAAGTGCTTCAGTTCACAGATGTACAGCGCTCTGGCACGGCAATTCAAGCGCTTCAGTCCACAGGTGTAAAGCTCTCTTGGCATGACAATTGAAGCGTTTCAGTCCACAGATGTAAAGCACTCTTGGCACGGCAATTCAAGCGCTTCAGTCCACAGATGTAAAGTGCTCTTGGCACAGCAATTCAAGCCCTTCAGTCCACAGATATAAAGCGCTCTTGGCACGGCAATTAAAGCGCTTCAGCCCACAGGTGTAAAGCGCTCTTGGCACTGCAATTCAATTGCTTCAGTCCACAGGTCTAAATCGCTCTTGGCACGGCAATTCAAGCGCTTCAGTCCACAGGTGTAAAGAGCTCTTGGCACAGCAATCAAAGTGCTTCAATCCACAGGAGTAAAAGGCTCTTGGCACAACAATCAAAGTGATTCAGGCCACATGAGTAAAGAGCCCCATTAGCATAACGAGCGTAGCGTTTCAGGCAAGACAAGTAAAATCGCTTCCTGGTATTATAAGTAAAGCGCTTCAAGTTCAATGAGTAAAAACGTATTGGCCTCTATAGTTGTGAATGTGAAAGTATTTTTGGAGATAAGCAAATTATAGTTTTCATTGTTTTTTGAAAAGTATAATATGTGAAAAGCATATTTAATTCTTTGAGATTTTCTAGGTCATGATCAAAGGTTTATGTTATGAATGCATATATGTTACAGGATTGATATTCTGAGTATGATCATAGTCCACAGCTCTTGCCATCTCTTGGTTCTGAGGTCGTAGTTTATTCTTGTTCCATGATGATCATAGTCCAAAGCTCTTGCCATATCATGGTTCTGAGGTCGTAGTTTATTCTTGTTCCATGATTCAAAGAAGGGGCTTTGACCTCATTTCAAAAGGGGTCTCCATCTGATATCTCGGAGACGCATTTAGTCAAGAGTCTATTGATGAGTTATACTTCTATGAATGAGTAAGTGCATATTTGTTCTAACCTTTTCTTTTCAGATCTCTCTCCCTGCTGTTCCCTACCCTAATTCCCTTCCCCCCGACTGGCTTCATCATAACTCCGTGCTATAATAGCTTTCTGAGTTGGTGACGCCGGAAGGTGGGCCTTTTGTTCAGCAACGTGCAGATCCCGAGGAAAGGACACTGTGACACCCATGTCTGCCAGCACCCCTGTAATGGTGACCAGGATGGTGTATATTTTTGTTAGGTCCTCCCTGATCCCCAGGTACTATCCCTCCTGCAGCCGCTGGGTCTCCTGCAGCTTGGCCAGTATCTGGCCCATCGTCTCCTGGTGTCACGTACTGCGCTGGACTTCTCACCTCTGGATTTTGGATTGGCGAATACACCAAGTCTTCTACAGGTCCTGGATGCTCCCAGATAAGGGCGACCCCTTCTAGTAGCCACGGTGCCGCTTGACAGGCTACGCCAAAGCAGACCGTACCCTCCAGAAGGAGTCCCAGAGGGAAAAAACCCCAACACTGGGGAAAAAACCTCTAACAGGAACTCCGGAAGGAAAACAAGAAAAAACAGGACTTGACAACAGGATACAAAAATAGGCAATATCCAGGATAAAAGGCAGGAAAAAAGGAACAGGCTAAAATATCCCAGGGCAAAAGCAGGAACAAAGAACAGGCAACAATCTCCCAAGGCAAAAGCAGGAACAAAAAACAGGCAAAAATCTCCCAAGGCAAAAAAGCAGGAACAAAGAACAGGAGCGAACAGCACAACCAAAAGGAAGTGTTTGCAACGCAAGGAGGAACAAGACTGACTGACTTATATACTGAGAAAAGGGAAGTGACATCACAGGAAAGGGAAGTAACACCATCTTGGATTGGGAAAAGCCCATAGACCAGTATAGGAAAAAGGAAGTAGTATAAAGAAAAACAGAGCATGCTGGGTCAAAAACACGAAGAAGACAAGATGGACACAACATGGATAGAGACAGGCAAAAGGCCCAACAAAAAACCCACCACCAACAATAAAAGAAGAAAAAAGGCTACACGTAAGTGTAGTGCGAACGGGAGCAAAATATATGCTTCCCAGAAAGCTTAGTCAAAAAACGCGGGGAACGGTGCTCCGAATATCGGTAGCACGTTCCACCCGCAAGGACAGAAAGAGACGCCAGTAGGTCCCCTCCCCAAGGCTCCAGGTTTGTCAGGATGATTGTCAAAAAACAGGCGAACCAAACGGGGAGCATGGACGGAGGAAGCATCTTCCCACGAACAGTCACTGAGGGGGTATCCTTTCCAGTGGACCACAAACTGTAGTTTGCATCGAAAAATTCTGGAATCACAGATCTCCTGGACTTCATACTCAGGCTGTCCGTTGATAGAAAGAGGAGGTGGACGTTGGAACTGGCGATGGTAAGGATCAGGAACGAAGGGTTTTAACTGGGACACATGGAAAATTGGATGAACCCTCCAGGTATGAGGTAAGCGGAAACGCACAACTCCAGGATTCAGGATGTGCGAAATTCGAAAGGGTCCATAAAAACGTGGTTTGAACTTATTGGTGGAAAACCGGGATGGTAGAAATCTGGAAGAAAGCCATACCTTGTGACCCACTTGATACAAAGGTGCGGCTTGCCGATAACGATCCGCCTTTCGCTTCATAGCTTGTTTTGAAGCTAGGAGAGTAGTGTGAAGTAGGCCCTGGATTCGACGGATCTGTTGTGAAAAAGAAGTGACTGCAGGCACAGAAGAGAATGTTCGAGAAACAGTAGTGAAAGTCCTCGGATGAAATCCATAAGTACAATAAAAGGGTGTGGTCTTGGTCGCACTATGTATTGTGTTGTTATAGGAGAACTCGGCAAGAGCAAGATATTCTGACCAATTGCTTTGTGTGGCATTACAGTAACATCTCAGATACTGCTGAAGTTCTTGATTCACTCGTTCAGTTTGCCCATTCGTTTGTGGATGGAAACCCGAGGATAAAGAAATCTCAATGTTAAAGAAGGCACAAAAGGCTCTCCAGAAACGTGAAACATATTGAGGCCCTCTGTCCGAAATGACCTCTAGAGGAAGACCATGGAGGCGAAAAATATCTCGTAGAAAAATGCGACTCATTTCTGGGGCCGTTGGTAGTTTCTTCAAGGCTGAAAAATGGGCCATCTTGGTGAATGAATCTACGGTTACCATGATTACTTGGTTACCAGAGGAAGTAGGTAGAGAGCATATGAAATCAGTGGATAGAGTACACCAAGGAGCGGAAGGAACAGGTAAAGGTCTTAATAAACCTGCCACCTTAGTTCGGGGTGTCTTAGTCTGGGCACAGACTGGGCATGCTGACACATAGGTTTCAGTGTCTGTCTTTAGCGAAGGCCACCAAAAAGATCGCTGAAGCAGTTCCTGGGTCTTCCTGATACCTCGATAACCGGCTATCGGAGAATCATGGCACATTTGCAGGGCTTCTGTCTGCACTTTCTTGGTAGGTAGGAAGAGAGCATGTTGATGATAGAAGTAGTTGTCCTTCTTCTGCAAAAAAGGAGTCACTTTATCCCATTCTGAAGCAGACAGAAACTGGTACTCGGATTGAATGCGTTCTTGAAAAGATTGAGTAGCTCCGATGATCCTGCTAGATTCAATAAGATGTGGAGAGGAGTTCTGGGCTATGTCAGGATATCTGCGGGATAAGGCATCTGCCACTTAATTCTGGGAACCAGGTATGTAAGTGATCACAAAATCGTACTGGCTAAAGAAGAAACCCCATCGAGCCTGACGACTGTTGCGACACTGAAAGCTCCGAAGACACTGGAGATTACGGTGATCAGTCCTAGCTTCAAAAGGCTCTCTGGAACCCATCAGGAAATGCCTCCATTCCTTACAAGCTACTTTGAGAGCGAGTAGCTCTCGTTCCAGTACAGAATAATTTCGTTCAGCCTCTGATAGAATATGCAACAGATAAAAGATTGGATGTTCCAATTCATCATTGTCTTGCTTCTGCAGCAAAACTGCTCCAATAGCTCTGTCTGAGGCATCAGTCATGACAATACATTTTTTGGTATTGTCAGGATGACGCAACACGGGTGCTTGGGTAAAGGCTGTCTTTAATTCTTGAAATGCGTGTTCAGCCTCCTTGGTCCAAATGAAACCCTTCTTCAGGTTCTCTTTCTTAATTGTTTGTGTTATGAAACTTTGTACGTGGGCAAAGTTCTGAATAAACTGACGATAAAAGTTTGATAACCCAAGAAAAAATTGCGTTTCTTTAATGGACGTTGGAGAAGGCCAATCTAATATGGCACTGACCTTGTCAGGATCCATGGATATTCCGTGTTGATTAATACAAAACCCGAGATACCTTACTTCAGATTTATGGAACTCGCACTTCTCAGGTTTACAAAACAATTGGTTTTTCTTGAGTCTTTCCAGGACTTGCAGGACATGATCTACATGGTGCTCAGGATCACGGGAATATATCAAGATATCATCCAAATAAATGACCACATATTGATTGAGTATATCAGAGAACACTGAATCCATAAATCATTGAAAAACAGAAGGGGCATTGGTCAGTCCAAAGGGCATAACACGATACTCATAGTGCCCAAAAGGGGTACAGAAAGCAGTCTTCCATTCATCTCCTTCCTTGATCCGAAGGAGATGATAGGCACCCCGTAAATCTAATTTAGTAAATATCTTGGCTCCTTGAATGGCATCCAGTATATCTCTGATTAAAGGCAGTGGATATCGATCCTTAATCGTTATTCTGTTAAGTTCACGAAAGTCCACACAAGGACGCAGATCCTTAGTCTTCTTTGGGACGAAGAAGAGAGGAGCCCCAGCGGGGGACGTGGAAGGAGCAATCAAACCGTTGTGTAAGTTGTCGTCTAAATATTCCCTTAACACCTTCTTTTCTTGGTCTGTCAGAGAATACATTCGACCGAAGGGAACGACTTCATCGGGAATTAAAGGAATAGCACAGTCATAACTGCGATGAGGTGGCAAAATAGGATTACTAGGTTTCTGAAAAATCCTGATATATTCCTGATAACAATCTGGAACCCCCTGGATAATATTGATAGAGTTAGTGTTATCCTGAGTTGACTGACAGGACCTTTTTGGAGTCCAATAAGAAGTAGTAGAATAACAATTCTGTTGACAAAATGAAGACGTTAGGGATATAGTTCGTGTTTCCCAATTGATATAGGGGTTGTGTCGAGCTAACCAGGGAATTCCCAAAATCATGATGTGATTTGCTGAGGCTATGAGATCAAAGGCAACGTGTTCTTGATGCCCCCCAAATGTCAAACAAAGAGTAGGAGTTGAGGCCACCACAGGTCCTGAGGTTAACGGAGAGCCATCCACTGTGTGAACCTGCTCAGGGGTTTCTTTAGGAATGCGGGGAATTCCTTTACTAGTAGCCCAGGTCTCATCCAGATAGAGTCAACTGGCTCCACAATCAAGGAGAGCCAGAAGATGTTCTTCTTGATCTTGTGAACTCTGTAACTTGACCGAGAGGATAAACAGGGTGGACATGCTTTCTTTGGAGGAACATATTGATGGTACTTCAGCTCCTCCCGTCTCCTTCCTCCTTACAGGGGACGGGAGCTGGCGTTTCCCGCAAGCCTTGAGGGACGTACCGGACAACTACGGATCAGGTGGCCAGCCTTACCACAATATAGGCAAAGTCCCCTTCATCGTCGTTCCTCCCTTTCTGACTCCGTCAATGGCCCACGAACCAGATCTTTCTGCATGGGCTCTTCATGGGGAGGTGGAGAGGCTTCAGATGGACTATCTTCCGTTCGCCGACTGCTAGCACGGAAGGTACCGGGCTGGTATGGAGCTCTAGTTCTACATCTTTCCATCTTGCACTCTCGAAGTCTATACTCGATGTTCATAGATTGATCCATTAATTCTTTCAAAGAACAAGCTGGGGAAGAGTGTACAAGCTCATCTTTAATTTCTTCACGCAGGCCTCAGCGGAAAAGGGTTACGAAGGTGCGTTCTACCCAGGAGGTTTCAGCTGCCAGCTGTTTGAAGCGGGTTATATACTGTAGTACATCCTGATTACCTTGCTGAATGTCACATAAGGCTTCTTCAGCTGCTGCTTCTACCCCAGATCTCTCAAACATTTGTTTGAAAACAGTCAGGAAAGCGGAATAGTTAGCCAGGACTGGGTCATCTGCAGAAACCAGAGGAGTCGCCCAAGCAAGCGCTGGACCAGACAAGGCGTTGATCAGATAGCCCACCTTAGTCTTATCCGAAGAAAACTGGAGTGGACGAAAGGCAAAGTAAACCGCCAGGGCGTCCAAAAATTTCTTCATCTTTAAAGGATCTCCGGAATATCGAGGAATAGTAGCAGATACGGGTGGTATGTCCATTGATCGGGAAGACAAGACCTGTCGTAGCGCAGTGTTCTCTGCCCGTAACTGTTGTAACTCTTGGGCTTGTTGTTGGACAGTCTGTAACATAGCTTGAGCATTTTCTGACACCTCTCCCTGTGGATCTTCCATTGCGCTCTCGCAACGCAGAATCTTTTGGCGTTGCAATCTGTCACGTACTGCGCTGGACTTCTCACCTCTGGATTTCGGATTGGCGAATACACCAAGTCTTCTACAGGTCCTGGATGCTCCCAGATAAGGGCGACCCCTTCTAGTAGCCACGGTGCCGCTTGACAGGCTACGCCAAAGCAGACCGTACCCTCCAGAAGGAGTCCCAGAGGGAAAAAACCCCAACACTGGGGAAAAAACCTCTAACAGGAACTCCGGAAGGAAAACAAGAAAAAACAGGACTTGACAACAGGAAACAAAAATAGGCAATATCCAGGGTAAAAGGCAGGAAAAAAGGAACAGGCAAAAATATCCCAAGGCAAAAGCAGTAACAAAGAACAGGCAAAAATCTCCCAAGGCAAAAGCAGGAACAAAGAACAGGCAAAAATCTCCCAAGGCAAAAAAGCAGGAACAAAGAACAGGAGCGAACAGCACAACCAAAAGGAAGTGTTTGCAACGCAAGGAGGAACAAGACTGACTGACTTATATACTGAGAAAAGGGAAGTGACATCACAGGAAAGGGAAGTAACACCATCTTGGATTGGGAAAAGCCCATAGACCAGTATAGGAAAAAGGAAGTAGTATAAAGAAAAACAGAGCATGCTGGGACAAAAACACGAAAGAGACAAGATGGACACAACATGGATAGAGACAGGCAAAAGGCCCAACAAAAAACCCACCACCAACAATAAAAGAAGAAAAAAGGCTACACGTAAGTGTAGCGCGAACGGGAGCGAAATATATGCTTCCCAGAAAGCTTAGTCAAAAAACGCGGGGAACGGCGCTCCGAATATCGGTAGCACGTTCCACCCGCAAGGACAGAAAGAGACGCCAGTAGGTCCCCTCCCGAGGCTCCAGGTTTGTCAGGATGATTGTCAAAAAACAGGCGAACCAAACGGGGAGCATGGACGGAGGAAGCATCTTCCCACGAACAGTCACTGAGGGGGTATCCTTTCCAGTGGACCACAAACTGTAGTTTGCATCGAAAAATTCTGGAATCACAGATCTCCTGGACTTCATACTCAGGCTGTCCGTTGATAGAAAGAGGAGGTGGACGTTGGAACTGGCGATGGTAAGGATCAGGAACGAAGGGTTTTAACTGGGACACATGGAAAATTGGATGAACCCTCCAGGTATGAGGTAAGCGGAGACGCACAACTACAGGATTCAGGATGTGCGAAATTCGAAAGGGTCCATAAAAACGTGGTTTGAACTTATTGGTGGAAAACCGGGATGGTAGAAATCTGGAAGAAAGCCATACCTTGTGACCCACTTGATACAAAGGTGCGGCTTGCCGATAACGATCCGCCTTTCGCTTCATAGCTTGTTTCGAAGCTAGGAGAGTAGTGTGAAGTAGGCCCTGGATTCAACGGATCTGTTGTGAAAAAGAAGTGACTGCAGGCACAGAAGAGAATGTTCGAGAAACAGTAGTGAAAGTCCTCGGATGAAATCCATAAGTACAATAAAAGGGTGTGGTCTTGGTCGCACTATGTATTGTGTTGTTATAGGAGAACTCGGCAAGAGCAAGATATTCTGACCAATTGCTTTGTGTGGCATTACAGTAACATCTCAGATACTGCTGAAGTTCTTGATTCACTCGTTCAGTTTGCCCATTCGTTTGTGGATGGAAACCCGAGGATAAAGAAATCTCAATGTTAAAGAAGGCACAAAAGGCTCTCCAGAAACGTGAAACATATTGAGGTCCTCTGTCCGAAATGACCTCTAGAGGAAGACCATGGAGGCGAAAAATATCTCGTAGAAAAATGCGACTCATTTCTGGGGCCGTTGGTAGTTTCTTCAAGGCTGAAAAATGGGCCATCTTGGTGAATGAATCTACAGTTACCATGATTACTTGGTTACCAGAGGAAGTAGGTAGAGAGCATATGAAATCAGTGGATAGAGTACACCAAGGAGCGGAAGGAACAGGTAAAGGTCTTAATAAACCTGCCACCTTAATTCGGGGTGTCTTAGTCTGGGCACAGACTGGGCATGCTGACACATAGGTTTCAGTGTCTGTCTTTAGCGAAGGCCACCAAAAAGATCGCTGAAGCAGTTCCTGGGTCTTCCTGATACCTCGATGACCGGCTATCGGAGAATCATGGCACATTTGCAGAGCTTCTGTCTGCACTTTCTTGGTAGGTAGGAAGAGAGCATGTTGATGATAGAAGTAGTTGTCCTTCTTCTGCAAAAAAGGAGTCACTTTATCCCATTCTGAAGCAGACAGAAACTGGTACTCGGATTGAATGCGTTCTTGAAAAGATTGAGTAGCTCCGATGATCCTGCTAGATTCAATAAGATGTGGAGAGGAGTTCTGGGCTATGTCAGGATATCTGCGGGATAAGGCATCTGCCACTTAATTCTGGGAACCAGGTATGTAAGTGATCACGAAATCGTACTGGCTAAAGAAGAAACCCCATCGAGCCTGATGACTGTTGCGACACTGAAAGCTCCGAAGACACTGGAGATTACGGTGATCAGTCCTAGCTTCAAAAGGCTCTCTGGAACCCATCAGGAAATGCCTCCATTCCTTACAAGCTACTTCGAGAGCGAGTAGCTCTCGTTCCAGTACAGAATAATTTTGTTCAGCCTCTGATAGAATATGCAACAGATAAAAGATTGGATGTTCCAATCCATCATTGTCTTGCTTCTGCAGCAAAACTGCTCCAATAGCTCTGTCTGAGGCATCAGTCACGACAATACATTTTTTGGTATTGTCAGGATGACGCAACACGGGTGCTTGGGTAAAGGCTGTCTTTAATTCTTGAAACGCGTGTTCAGCCTCCTTGGTCCAAATGAAACCCTTCTTCAGGTTCTCTTTCTTAATTGTTTGTGTTATGAAACTTTGTACGTGGGCAAAGTTCTAAATAAACTGACGATAAAAGTTTGATAACCCAAGAAAAAATTGTGTTTCTTTAATGGACGTTGGAGAAGGCCAATCTAATATGGCACTGACCTTGTCAGGATCCATGGATATTCCGTGTTGATTAATACAAAACCCGAGATACCTTACTTCAGATTTATGGAACTCGCACTTCTCAGGTTTACAAAACAATTGGTTTTTCTTGAGTCTTTCCAGGACTTGCAGGACATGATCTACATGGTGCTCAGGATCACGGGAATATATCAAGATATCATCCAAATAAATGACCACATATTGATTGAGTATATCAGAGAACACTGAATCCATAAATCATTGAAAAACAGAAGGGGCATTGGTCAGTCCAAAGGGCATAACACGATACTCATAGTGCCCAAAAGGGGTACAGAAAGCAGTCTTCCATTCATCTCCTTCCTTGATCCGAAGGAGATGATAGGCACCCCGTAAATCTAATTTAGTAAATATCTTGGCTCCTTGAATGGCATCCAGTATATCTCTGATTAAAGGCAGTGGATATCGATCCTTAATCGTTATTCTGTTAAGTTCACGAAAGTCCACACAAGGACGCAGATCCTTAGTCTTCTTTGGGACGAAGAAGAGAGGAGCCCCAGCGGGGGACGTGGAAGGAGCAATCAAACCGTTGTGTAAGTTGTCGTCTAAATATTCCCTTAACACCTTCTTTTCTTGGTCTGTCAGAGAATACATTCGACCGAAGGGAACGACTTCATCGGGAATTAAAGGAATAGCACAGTCATAACTGCGATGAGGTGGCAAAATAGGATTACTAGGTTTCTGAAAAATCCTGATATATTCCTGATAACAATCTGGAACCCACTGGATAAAATTGATAGAGTTAGTGTTATCCTGAGTTGACTGACAGGACCTTTTTGGAGTCCAATAAGAAGTAGTAGAATAACAATTCTGTTGACAAAATGAAGACGTTAGGGATATAGTTCATGTTTCCCAATTGATATAGGGGTTGTGTCGAGCTAACCAGGGAATTCCCAAAATCATGATGTGATTTGGTGAGGCTATGAGATCAAAGGCAACGTGTTCTTGATGCCCCCCAAATGTCAAACAAAGAGTAGGAGTTGAGGCCACCACAGGTCCTGAGGTTAACGGAGAGCCATCCACTGTGTGAACCTGCTCAGGGGTTTCTTTAGGAATGCAGGGAATTCCTTTACTAGTAGCCCAGGTCTCATCCAGATAGAGTCCACTGGCTCCACAATCAAGGAGAGCCAGAAGATGTTCTTCTTGATCTTGTGAACTCTGTAACTTGACCGAGAGGATAAACAGGGTGGACATGCTTTCTTTGGAGGAACATATTGATGGTACTTCAGCTCCTCCCGTCTCCTTCCTCCTTACAGGGGACGGGAGCTGGCGTTTCCCGCAGGCCTTGAGGGACGTACCGGACAACTACGGATCAGGTGGCCAGCCTTACCACAATATAGGCAAAGTCCCCTTCATCGTCGTTCCTCCCTTTCTGACTCCGTCAATGGCCCACGAACCAGATCTATCTGCATGGGCTCTTCATGGGGAGGTGGAGAGGCTTCAGATGGACTATCTTCCGTTCGCCGACTGCTAGCACGGAAGGTACCGGGCTGGTATGGAGCTCTAGTTCTACGTCTTTCCATCTTGCACTCTCGAAGTCTATACTCGATTTTCATAGATTGATCCATTAATTCTTTCAAAGAACAAGCTGGGGAAGAGTGTACAAGCTCATCTTTAATTTCTTCACGCAGGCCTCAGCGGAAAAGGGTTACGAAGGTGCGTTCTACCCAGGAGGTTTCAGCTGCCAGCTGTTTGAAGCGGGTTATATACTGTAGTACATCCTGATTACCTTGCTGAATGTCACATAAGGCTTCTTCAGCTGCTGCTTCTACCCCAGGTCTCTCAAACATTTGTTTGAAAACAGTCAGGAAAGCGGAATAGTTAGCCAGGACTGGGTCATCTGCAGAAACCAGAGGAGTCGCCCAAGCAAGCGCTGGACCAGACAAGGCGTTGATCAGATAGCCCACCTTAGTCTTATCCGAAGAAAACTGGAGTGGACGAAAGGCAAAGTAAACCGCCAGGGTGTCCAAAAATTCCTTCATCTTTAAAGGATCTCCGGAATATCGAGGAATAGTAGCAGATACGGGTGGTATGTCCATTGATCGGGAAGACAAGACCTGTCGTAGCGCAGTGTTCTCTGCCCGTAACTGTTGTAACTCTTGGGCTTGTTGTTGGACAGTCTGTAACATAGCTTGAGCATTTTCTGACACCTCTCCCTGTGGATCTTCCATTGCGCTCTCGCAACGCAGAATCTTTTGGCGTTGCAATCTGTCACGTACTGCGCTGGACTTCTCACCTCTGGATTTCGGATTGGCGAATACACCAAGTCTTCTACAGGTCCTGGATGCTCCCAGATAAGGGCGACCCCTTCTAGTAGCCACGGTGCCGCTTGACAGGCTACGCCAAAGCAGACCGTACCCTCCAGAAGGAGTCCCAGAGGGAAAAAACCCCAACACTGGGGAAAAAACCTCTAACAGGAACTCCGGAAGGAAAACAAGAAAAAACAGGACTTGACAACAGGAAACAAAAATAGGCAATATCCAGGGTAAAAGGCAGGAAAAAAGGAACAGGCAAAAATATCCCAAGGCAAAAGCAGGAACAAAGAACAGGCAAAAATCTCCGAAGGCAAAAGCAGGAACAAAGAACAGGCAAAAATCTCCCAAGGCAAAAAAGCAGGAACAAAGAACAGGAGCGAACAGCACAACCAAAAGGAAGTGTTTGCAACGCAAGGAGGAACAAGACTGACTGACTTATATACTGAGAAAAGGGAAGTGACATCACAGGAAAGGGAAGTAACACCATCTTGGATTGGGAAAAGCCCATAGACCAGTATAGGAAAAAGGAAGTAGTATAAAGAAAAACAGAGCATGCTGGGACAAAAACACGAAAAAGACAAGATGGACACAACATGGATAGAGACAGGCAAACGGCCCAACAACAAACCCACCACCAACAATAAAAGAAGAAAAAAGGCTACACGTAAGTGTAGCGCGGACGGGAGCGAAATATATGCTTCCCGGAAAGCTTAGTCAAAAAACGTGGGGAACGGCGCTCCGAATATCGGTAGCACGTTCCACCCGCAAGGACAGAAAGAGACGCCGCGTCAGAGCGCGGCGTTACACCTGGGAATGATGGTATGCTCCTAGGATGTTGGAGAGTGCCTCGTGAAGAGTGGGTTCCCTGGTCCTGTCCTCCCCCTATCACACAGCAGTCCTCCCAGCTTCTCTGTCGTCCTGTGCTTCTGTCCCTGAACTGTGTGCCCACTGCCACTTACCCCAGGTCCCGATGTTCTTGGGTTTGTGGGGTTGCCTGGGGTCCCTGTAGTGGTGGACACACTGTGGATTAACGTGTCCTGGAGACAGTGGCATGGGCCCACTGGGTGGGTGTTGTGGTGGTGTTTCCTGAGGGGGGAGGCTCTGTGGTGGGTTGGGACTGTGGCAGGGGAACCGACTGTCCAGAGGTCCCTGATGGGCCAGGTTGGTCATCGAGATCCAGGCGTGCAGAGCTACTGTTGTCACTGTGGGCCTCTTCTGTGGGGGGACTGGATGTAGCTGGTACCTCCTCTGCAGTGACGTTGAGTATGGGTCCTGTGGGGATGCAAATGCAGAGTTATTGTAGCTGCGTGGGCCATACTGTGCATGGGTGTGTTTCCCTCTATGATTGTGATTTACCTGTCAGCTTGGCCTTGTGCGAGTGGTGATTTACTGGGCATGCTGTAGTGATGGGGGTTCATGCAGGTCTGTGATGGGGGTCCATGCATTGGTGGTGCATGCAGGGCTTTGTATTGGGATGGGTTGGTGTGATGGTGGGGTATATGTGAGGTGATGGGGTGATGGGAGTTAGGGTAAGGATGGGGGTATGTGATGACATGCAGGTAGAGTGGGGGATATAATAGTAAAGATGTGACTTACCAGATCCAGTCCTCCTGCTACTCCTGCGAGGCCCTCTGGATACATTATTGCCAAGACTTGCTCCCCATGTTGTTAGTTGTGGGGGAGGAGGTGGGGGTCCACCACCAGTCCTCTGTACAGCTACCTGGTGTCTTGCTACCACAGAACGCACCTTCCCCCGTAGGTCGTTCCACCTCTTCCTGATGTCATCCCTTTTTCCGGGGTGCTGTTCCACGGCATTCACCCTGCCACTATTCTCCACCATAGCTCCATCTTCCTAGCTATGGATGTCTTCTGCACCTGTGATCGGAAAAGCTGTGGCTCTGCCCGGATGATTTCCTCCACCATTACCCTTAGCTCCTCCTCAGGAAAGCTGGGGTGTCTTTGGGGTGCCATGGATGTGGTGCGAGTGATATGTGTGAGGATGTGTGGGGTGAATTGTGGGGTGATGTGTTGTGGTGTATGCTGTGATGTGCGTGTATGGTGTATGGTTGATGGTGTTCTGTGCCTCTGATTGAGTGGGTGCTCCTGCCTTGTCTCTCTCTGTGTGCTATTGTTTTTTTCGCTGTAAGGGGTTGTGGGCAATGTTGGTGTGTGTTTTATAGTGTTGTGAGTATGTGGGTGTGGTGTGTGTATATGTGTCAGGTGTGTGTAGTTTGAATTGTCCAATGTGGTGGTGTTTTGTAAATGTGTGTGTATTTTGAGCGCGGCGGTGTGAACCACCAATGGTTTACCGCAGTTGAAAGACTGCTGCGGTGATTTGTCGGTTGTGATGCTGTGGGCGTATTCATGTTGGCGTAATGGTGTGGGTTTTGCTATCGCCAGTTTATCACTGACCTTTGGTCTGGTGGTCTTGTGTGGGTGTCTGTATATTTCTTAGTGTGGGTCATAATACCTGTAATGGAAAACCGCCACGGTCACGGTATGTTGGCACCCGTCAGCATGGCGGGAAGCGGCATTTACCGCCATGGTTGTAATGAGGGCCTTAATCTCTTTAGATGTTTTGGTGAGCCTGTGGTTTTCATGTATGTTTATAACAGTTTCAATTTGGAGCTTTGATTCTGTGGTTAAATAGGTCATGGTGTTTAAAATTATTTATGTTCCTTGTGTTATTGATTTATGTGAAATGAATTAGATTACCACACTCCTCACTGAGTCCAAAAATCCGGTCGACCTCTATTGTATGTGGGACAAGTTGTGGTTCTGAATCCTATGTAGGAGGAAGAACTTTGCGTGTGTTCCAGCAGTTTTAGTAGCAGAGTTATAGCTATGCCTCATGAGGAGGGGAATTAGATTTTGCCCAACTTGTTAGCTGTTCATGATGAGGTGTAGTGGTAGATGAAATTCCAGCATTGTGTTATAGGTGTGCCATATGTGTTTTGAGTAGGGTTTGCACTTGCAATGCTTTTGGCTAGATTGAGGTGAAGTGTAATGTGTGAGATGTTTGGGAGTGTATGTACTCCAAGTGAATGTTGTGTCCACATGGTTGTTGTTTTTTATGGGTCCTGTGTGGCCTAAGACTCCAGAGTACCACACAAGTGTATGGAGACACTTGGTTGATTTATTGTCTTCAGTGAGGTGTTGGTCGATTGAGCACTGTCGACAATAACAGTAGATTCTTTGTGTGTGAGTTGTTGGTGTGTATTCGTTAAATCCTGAGTTCACATGGAGAATCCATATCAAACGGAGTGAGATTTGAGGGTCAAATCTTACTTGCGTATGTGTGAAAGTCATAGTCGGAAATGTAACCGTACAGCTTTCAAAGCATTTAAGTGCTACCCATAGTGAGCAGACATGTTTCGTTTTTGTGCATGCAATATTTGTATTTATAGTGTATAAGTGAGAGGTGTATGAGACAGCTCTGAAGTTAGTCGCAGTTTTAGAGTGAAGTGAGTGTGTTGTCATTTGGTTGGCGCTCGGATTGGTTGATTAGTGAGAATATCCGTGCACGAATTGGTGGACAAGACTTTGTTGCTCTAGGCTGAGGACAGTTTGTGAAGAAGGTTGTGGGATTGAAAATACTTCCTGGATCCCTAAAATATGCGTTTATGAATTAAATGTATGTAAAAATGAAGTTTTTCAAATCTTTAAGGAGTGTGTTGAGAGGAGATGGTATAATTCCAGTTAGAGAGGATGAGCCTATTGCATCTGAGGATATACCAGCATTTGAAGTAATAGAGGAAGGAGGAATTTCAGCAAGTCTTTGGGTAAAACAGTGGTGTAAGATCACTGAGAAGAAAGGTAATTTAGTTTTTCACTGTTATGGAACTTTCAATTTAAGGGTATTAGAGAATCTGAGGAGGGTATTGTATGAATCAGAGCCCCTTCCCAGACCTCCACAATTTGAAGCAACACTTGCCTTTTGGGAATTAGTTGTGAGGCAGAAAGAAGCTCAGATATTCAGGAGAAGAATGAGGAAAGCAGAAAAGACATTGGCAGAAGCTGGATGGGATGATTAGCAGAGAATTTGGAGAGCAGATACGTTACATGAAGTGAAATTATTCCCAGCAATAACACAGGAAGGTGATGGACGTGTTAGATCTAAAGCCAAAAAGAAACCTGCAGAAGATCTATAGCAGAGGTTAGATGAACACAAAAGGGTAACAGCCACCGACATTGATTCAGATGATGAATTTATAATTCAGTTGAATCAGTAAATCAGAATGTAGCACCGAGTATTGCAAGTTCCAGTTGAATAAAGACAGGATCGAATAGCTCCATTATACCCACTGCTACTGTAGCACAAGTGCCAGAGGTTTATCCAACAGTTCCAATTGTTAATACAGCCCAGAATGCCACAGTTCCAGATATGCCACACCCAATTCAGAATTCAGGAATTACTCAATTAGAGTCTAGGCCTTCTGTAAAGACACCTGCACAGACTGTGAATCAGAGACAGACAATGCCCATGTATTCCCCAGTAACGACCCCACAGAATGTTGTCCCAAATCAATCAAATCAGACTTTTGGTACAATATTAACTGGTCAAGGTACAGGGATGATGGTCCCACCAAGTGAAACTAATTTGTCAGGACCCTATGAACTGACAGTTCCCATGAAAATAGTTCCAGTTGTCCCGTTGTATACCCAGGGTGATAATGAGAGTGGTTCGGCGATTCCAAATCCAGTATCAGGAATACATTCTCCTTTTGGAACTAATGCTCAAATTGAAAGATTGAGCACTACTGTGCCTGCCATGACCCCTATGAATTCTTTCGGTTCTAACCAAAGATGTGAATAAAGTAGGTTTGCTGATTGATGTGACATGTCCCCCATGCTCTATTGATTCATCTGTGCTGGCTCAGGACCAAGCTATGAAAGCACCATGTAATACTCTATAGACCATATCCTGAAGTAATAATATTAGTTCACAAGGATTATCAGCACAACAATTAACCGATTGGTTAGACAGTTTAAGTGAAGTATCGGTTTTGAAAAATACACCGAATGCTTTTGAGCATGGTGATCTACTGTTGCCAATGAATGCCAAATTCTTCAGTAATTTCCAAAGCTCAGCAGAAATTAACGCACAAAAAAGTTACCGACCCAGTCCTGTTTGATGAAGAATGAATGAAAGCTTTCACTTAGTTAAGGGAGAGTTTGTTCAGAGCTCCGGCTTTCGGAATGCCTGATTACACAAAATGCTTTTCACTGTTTTATCATGGATGTGATGGTTGTGCTCTTTCTGTTTTGACCCAGCTGCATGGAGAAATGAACAGACATATGGCATATTTTGCCACCACATTGGATTCTGCCACTGCTGATTTGCCTGGCTGTTGCAAGAATGTGGCTGCCACTGGTGTAAGTCTTGGTCAATGCAAAGGCATAGTGATGGGACATCCACTAACTGTCTATGTCCCACATTTGGTTGAGGTCTTTTTGACCCAAACCAAAACCCAGTATTTGACTAATGCCCATCTTATCAGTTATGAGTTATTAGTTCTTGGTTATCCTAATGTATCTATCAAAAGGTGCTCAACTTTACATCCTCTGACACTGTTACCTGTTATGTTGATGACCCAAATTATGTTAATAAAATGGAATATTACTGCCTTGATGTCACTGAACTATGAACCAAACCCAGACCTGATATTCAGGATACTGCTTTAGAGGAGAATGATCAAATCTTATATGTTGATTGCTCCTGTTTAAGAGACAATGAGGGTACTCTGAGAGCTGGTTATGCAGTTTGCACAATCTTAGGTGTAGTCGAAGCTTCATAGCTTCAATGAGTCACTTCTGCCCAAGTAGCTGAATTGGTTGACCTTACAAGATCATGCTGTGTAGCTGAACAGCTCAAAGTGAGAGTATTCACAGATAGCCAGTATGGATTTGGTGTGGTGCATGATTTCAGGCAAATATGGCACCAGAGAGGATTTATGATCTGTAGGAAAGTACCCTCTTTCTTGCCATGGTTACCCCCATGTTCTGCCTGTTGTCTGGTGTTTGACTGGTTCACTGGGATCCTGCTGACCAGGACCCCTGTGATTATGCTCTCTCCCTTCAAACTTGGTAGCTTGTACCATTTGCACCCCACAATTGGCATGGTGGTGCCCCCATGTAAGTCACTAGTATATGGTACCCAAGTACCCAGGGCATTAGGGTACCAGGGGATCCCTGTGGGCTGCACCATGTATTATGCCACCTATGTGGAGCCCATTCAAAGTGTTCTGCAGGCCTGCCATTGCAGCCTGCGTGAAAGGGTGCATGCACACTGTTTCACTACATGTCATTGTACCATAAGTCACCCATGTGACAGGCCCTCCTAGCCCAGAGGCCAGGGTGCAAGTACCTGTGTGTGAGGGCACCCCTGCACTAGCAGAAGTACCCCCACAAACTCCAGAGTGTGGAGACGCCATTATACTGTGTGTATTATGCCACCTATGGGGAGCCCTGCTGCTTGAAAAGCTCAAGCCAAGGAATGAAGAACAAAGGATTTCCTTTGGGAGAGTGGGGTAAGACCCTCTCCCTTTGGAAATAAGTGTTGCCTTGCTAGGGAGTGGTAGTCTCCCCCCCAAGCCATTGGTATGCTTTAAAGGGCACATTTAGGGCCTGATTTATGAAAAGTTAACGCCGCCTTCGCGTAATTTTTTGATTCGAAAGTGCTGCATACTCAAAAAATATTATTATATTATATAATAGCCTCCCCAAGCCACTGGTATGCTTTGAAAGGCACATTTGGTTCCCTCCAAGCATAAACCAGTCTACACTGGTTCAGGGGCCTCCAGTCCCTGCTCTGCCATGAAACTAAACAATGGAAAGGGGAGTGACCACTCCCCTGTCTATCACCACCACATAGGTCGTGCCCAGAGCTCCTCTAGAGGGTCCCTGGGTTTTGCTATCTTGAATCAAAGGTAGATGACCAATCCCCCTTTCATGGCTATTTAGGGTCTGTGTCTTGGGTGGGTCCTCAGATTCAGCTTGCAAGATTCCAGCAGAACTCCTCTGCAACCTCTAGTTTGACTTCTAGCCACTGGAACTGCAACTGGACCCTCCAGGAATTGACAATCTGCATCCACAACAAAGACTCTGTTTGCAACATTGTTTCCACTGCTCCTTCCAGCTTCAGTAACATTTCCCCAGCTGTGCATCCTCTGAGGGTGGCTAGTCTTCAGCCTGCATGAGAAGGAAGAAGAAATCTCCCTTAGAGTAAAAGAGTCAGTCCCCTGCACTTGCAGGCACCAACTGCAACAATGACTGTCTGTGTGAATCTCCTCTCATCCTAAGCTGCTTGGATCCTGCATCACAGGTCTTCGTCCTACCATCAAACAACTTTTGCAACCACAGCTGGGTAGGTAGTAGCTCCTACTCCTTCTGGACCCTTCTGTGAATTCTGGACTTAGTCCCCTTCTTCCACAGGGTTTCCGCTTCTGGATTCCACCACTGGTTTCTTGCAGTCTTGTCTGGGTGTTGCATTTTCTTCCTTTTGGGTGGTTTGGAGAACATCTAGTAATTTCCTCCTTTCCTCCTGGGGGCTAAGGGCACAGTGGTACTTACCTTTGGGGTTTCCCAGTACCCCCAGCTCCCCTCTACACATTCCACCTACCTAGGTGGGGGTCCTGTGTTTTCATTCCATTTTTAGTATATGGTTTGGGCTCCCCCTAGGGTCATCATTGTCTATTTGCATTTGCACTGTTTTCTACCACTTTCTATGTCTATTTCTGACAACTAGTGTACATATTTAGTGTATTTACTTACCTCCTATTGGAGGGTTGCCTATTCAGTGTTTTGGTGCTATGTTACTAGACCCTTTATTTTCATAACACTGAGGCGGTCATTCTGACCTTGGCGGACGGCGGAGGCCGTCCGCCAAGGTACCGCCGTCAGAACACCGCACCGCGGTCGAAAGACCGCGGCGGTGATTCTGACATTTGCCCTGGGCTGGCGGGCGGCCGCCAAAAGTCCGCCCGCCAGCCCAGGGCAAATCAACCTTCCCACTAGGATGCCGGCTCAGAATTGAGCCGGCGGAGTGGGAAGGTGCGACGGGTGCAGTTGCTGAAATACTGAAATACTTTTTGGGGCCCTCTTACGGGGGCCCCTGCCGTGCCCATGCCATTGGCATGGGCACTGCAGGGGCCCCCAGGGGCCCCGCGGCACCCCCTACCGCCATCCTGTTCCCGGCGGGAGAACCGCCATGAACTGGATGGCGGTAGGGGGTGTCAGAATCCCCATGGCGGCGGAGCGCGCTCCGCCGCCATGGAGGATTCTCAAGGGCAGCGGAAAGTCGGCGGGACACCGCCGACTTTCCGTTTCTGGCCGCGGCTGAACCGCCGCGGTCAGAATGCCCAGCGGTGCACCGCCAGCCTGTTGGCGGTGCTACCGCCGACCTCCGCCATGGCGGTAATTACCGCCAGGGTCAGAATGACCCCCTGAGTGTTTTCTTTCATATGTGTAAGTGCTCTGTGACTACAGTGGTATTGCATGAGCTTAGTATGTCTCCTAGATAAGCCTTGGCTGCTCATCCACAGCTACCTCTAGGGAGCCTGGTTTTTAGACACTGCCTACACTACACTAATAGGGGATACCTGCACCTGGTATAAGTTGTAAGTACCTTAGGTACCTACCACACACCAGGCCGGCTTCCTACATGACCTCTTCAGGAACACCCAATCGAAATGGTGAGAGAATACACAGTTTATTAAATGCATTACAATTACCTGAGGAAATTGCAGTTGTAAAGTGTACTGCACATTAACGATTAAATGATTTTATCTCGCTAGGCAATGCCTATGCTGACCAAATTGCCAGATGTTGTGCACTCTATTGCTTCACCTCCAATGAGGAGTAACAGGTGGACGTGACACCAGTGAGACAAATGAAAGCTTCCTAAGTTCAGTGTTTGATACCTGGGATGAAATTAAAAGATTGCAGGAAGAGGCATCAGAAGAAGTTGGAGTAGAGCAGGTTGTGTACAAAGAGAGGAAGATGATGTCTGGATTTCAAATGAAGGGAAAGTAGTGATGCCAAATTGTTTACTGACCTCTATGGCTAGATATTACCATCGTCAAGTTCATCTCAGTAGCGATGCAATGATTTGCACATTCAAACATACATGGTACAACCCCAGATTTAGGTTAAGTGCAGAAGCAGTATTTCACAGATATGTTACATGTCACCAAAATGAATGTGGGAAAGCGCACTGTGGTTAATTTGAGCCATATAAGCAGATCAAGAGGTCCATTTAACAAAATGCAATTAATTTTGTTGAAATGCCTGCCTGTAATGGATTAAAGTATGTGCTGGTGATTGTGTGTGTGTGTTTTCTCATTGGATAGAGGCCTATCCAACTCGCAAGAATGACAGTCTTACTGTAGCCAAGCTGCTGCTCAGGGAACTGATACCTAGGTTTGGTTTCCCAACTTCTTTGGAATCAGATAGAGGAACTCATTTTAATAACGAGATCAGAAAATTGTTGTGTGCAGCACTAAGCATTGATCACAATTGCACTGCAGTTACAGACTAGCGACGTCTGGATTGGTGGAACAAATGAATGGAACACTGGAAGCTTGATTGGCAAAGGTTGTGCCTCTACAACATTAAAGTGGCTTGATGCATTACCACTTGTCCTGATGAGCATACGTGGCACCTCTGACAGGAAGACTGGATTGTTGCTGCATGAAATCCTTATGGGGTGTGCATTGAGGTTACCAGCAGTACCTGCCAATGCACTTGTGAGTATAAAGGATGACTCAGTACTGGATTATTGCAAAGGTCTGGCTGATATGATTTGCTCTTTATCTCATCAGGTTGAAGCAGCGAGGGTTTAAACCGCTCAAGAACAGTGAACCAGCTTGAAGGCTGGTAAATGGGTGCTGCTCAAGAAATATGTGAGGAAGACTTGCCTAGAACCAAGGTGGAAGGGACCTTATTAAGTCATCTTAGTGATGACAACAGATGTAAAGTGTGCCCGTCTTCCAAACTGGATTCATGCAAGTCATACACGCACAGTTACATGTTTTTTTGAAGACTCAGGGTCTTATCCCCTAGGAGTGAATGCAGAGGAAGTAGGGGTTTAGACTGAACAAGTGGCTGAAGCAGAACTTGTGCGAGATGGTGAAAAATGTAAGCATTCTGAATGCAGTAAAAGACACAGGAGAGCAAAGGCAACTGACTCCTGCCAACACAGCAAATGTTGTGAGTCCAGTTGCACCCGAAAAGAGAACTGTAATAGGAGATCAATGGCCTGCATCCACACCTGACCTGATTGCTTATAAACTCCTGACTAAAACAGAAGCAGTTTAAGTTGTGCTGTAAGGAGAACACAAAGGAAAAGAGTGCCAAGCAGCCAATGCTCTTCCCCTGAATGGATCTATCTTGTTGCAAATAAATGAGCGAACAAGTTTATGGCCTTTTGTTTTGACCATGAGAATTCAGTGAAACATTCTGGAACTTGAAATTGCATTTGAACTGAGCTTTGGAATAACCTTGCCAATTGACCAACAGAGATATTACTCACTGGAAGTGACAACAAGTGATCATCAGACTATGATTTATTAAAAAAGGAACATTTTGAACTATTTTGAAAGACTTTTTAGTTGAAACTTGATAAACTTTCTAGAAGATCAAGAACTGTTGTAAATAAGTGCAGAAATACTTTTTTTTTAATAGCCATTTTGAATTTGATTTTTTGTTTGCCTATACTTTAGAATTTTTCTATTTTCCTTTTCCCTCTCTGATTCTACAGAAGCCATGAACCTAAAACAGGGTAAACGTAGTAGATGTAAATGTGTATGCATTGGTTTAGTCATAGTATGTATGATCGTGTGCATCTTACTGATTGCAAGAATGAGTGTTTCAGTGAAAGAAGATCTGCAAAGCACAATAACTCTAGTGCAGGGAATAACACCGTCTAAGCGGGATAAGTTTCATAAGGATGAGGGATTGCTTCATTTAGATGACTCAAAGGGAGATTTGTCTTCCAGTGTTTATTATAGTCTGTTGTGTGAGTATGTGTATACAATGAATTTGCGTGACTGTTATGTGTGCACACAGATTCCTTCATCAGTACAAGAAGGGATCACAGCTTAGCACTAACTTATGACATTAGTTGCAGCTTACTGTTAACACGTTTGAATAATCAAGAGTACATTCAGTATTTTTACTCAAACGTTGACCTTGTTTTCTCTTTTGTTCCCATTAATCAGCATTTGAGCAGCACTGCAAAGGTTAAGAACATAGACATAGTAGGAGGGTTCTTTGAACCTACATTAACATTTGGCACAGCATGCACACATAGAAATAATTTAACATGTATTTTTACACAAGTAGAAAAATAGTTCATTAATCAAGTTGATGACTGAAGGAAAGCAATGAAAGAAAAGGTAGATAAGGGCATAATTTCACATGATTACAAAAGTAAATCCTCTCATAACATGCATGATACATGAGGACACTTGTTTTCGATTGGCATAATGTAGGGAAGCTTTGTATATATAGGCCACAATCAAAAACTCACAGTAAGTTTGCAGGGACTAGTGAATGCAGACACGTTTTTTGTATAAGAATGTATGGGATTTTATTTTAAATGGACAAGACCTCACTGTTTTTGGTGTATATTATATTTTTGAGAAGAACCCTTATTGCTGGTTACCAAAAGGTTGGTATGGAACATGCCATTTAGGGGTGTTTTTTCCGAAAATATCAAGTAGACAATTTTGACAACCCAGCAGGGAATGAGAAATCTAAGATGAGGATTAAAAGAGGAGCAAGCAGTTCAGAGATTACCGGAGATATTTTTGTAGCTTTTTTTCCATCAGTAGGTGTGATCATAAATCACATTAAGATAAGGAAGTTATCAACTATAGTAGATAAAATGTCAAATGATTTTGCAAGTGCAATGCTTCTAATGGAAATGGTTGTGGTAAGATCAATGGTTTTGCATTAGACATCCTTTTAGCAAAAGAAGGTGGAGTCTTTTGAGTTTTAATGATGCAACACTGTTGCACTTTAACACCTGGTAACAATGAAGAGATAAGGAGATACATTTCTAACCTGATGAGTCTGAACAAGGACTTGAATGACCTAAAAGAAACAAATATTTGGCAGACAATAGGTGAATGATTCTCTAAAGTAGGATCCTGGGTTGGAGATTTAGAAAATGGATTTGTGAGAATGATCAATAAACCTTTATTGATTGTAACAGTGTGCACTCAGATTTTACAAGACACAATTTCTGGAAGATGCAAAGGGCAAGGAATAAACAGAGGAGGGAAGAGATTGAAATGGAGACTATGAGAAACAGATAATACAAGAACTTGAAGATAATTGAAAATTACCACAGACCTAGACCTATGTGTTATCATACTACAAGCTTTGAGTTGTCTCATTGAAAATAAGAATGTCCTTTTGTGAGGGCACACATTTCCATCACAGGAGGGACTGATAGAGATTACATTTTACTATTACATTAATGGCATGGAAGTTAGCATTTGGCCACTTCCAAACCTTAATTTAAAAGCCTAACAAAGAAATTACCATGAAATGTAAAAATGTGCTGGCTAGAAGTATGGTGGACATTGTGACCTCCATTCATTTTAGACATCACGTTTTGCAATGGAAGGATGTTGTGCATGTATATTTAAGGGATTTACTGACGTAAATTTATCTTAAAAGTATTTTTCTCAGAAAAATAGTAGAAGTGAAGTATATATCATGAGTACTAAATGAACATGAATACACCATACTTATACTGATTTAAATTATTTTTAACAAAGAGTTACATGTGTGTAGAAAAATAAATGCACGTTCAAACTGTTTTTAATTTCAGGCGTAAATAATGATTGCAATTAAATAATTTGCTTTGCTTATTTGATTCAAATTGTGAGGTGTGCAATGTATTTAAGGTACCTTAGCTAGACTAGGCCTGAAGATTAATTTTTACAGCAGTAGAGGATAAGTGCCAATTCATTCTGTTCCCTGTGACCTGAATCAATTCCTAGGTTGCTGATGTGTTGGTAAATGTCCTATTGTAATAAGGACGGAGAACATGCTTTAACTAGTAGCAAATGTAACAGTATTTGTTCTAGCTGTCGAACAAGACAGGAAGCATATTATTAAATTCACATGAGAACTGTTAGAAACATCCTGTGCACTGTGGGAAAGAATGACAAAGTTTCAATTGATAAACAAGAGTTACATTTCGGCGGAACAGTATGGATTCATCAAGATGACTTGGCACACCCCCTGAGGAAATCTGGAATTGTTGCAAACTTGATATCCTCAATGGTTTTCCATTTGATATTGATCAGTTTGCATAAGATGACCCCACAGAGGACCAATCAGAAACTTGTGGACATTTCCAGTTAGAGAGAAACTTTTGAACCTTTTAGTCAGTCGAGTCTCGCTGATGACTCCTTGGTGTGGTGCTGCTCTCTTCTTCTGAATCCCTCTGACCCTTCGATGTCTTCTGCAGAACTTAAAGTCATCTTTCATTTGCTTATGCTGTTCAGTAGTAATATGTCCAATAAATTCTGAACTGCTGACCTGCCCTATGTGCAGCTCCTGTTCTGCATTGCCCTTGATGCCACTGTCTACTGTTATTAAGAAGCTGTGAGCTCCCTGGACTGACCGATCTTTTCTGTCTGCATTCCCATGAGGAGAGGTATACAATCTTCAATGTGGTTTCTTGTTTCCCTTTCAGCTTACATCAGTGTATTTTTATAGTGAGTTACCCTAGTTGGATGATTTTCCAAATTATTTTTGTCTCTTTTTTTGTTCTGCCCGCATGTGTTAGTCAGTCCCCACACATGCAAGTTCAAATTCAAATTAGGAATAAGGATGGCTCAGCCCTAAAATCCGAATTTTAAAATGTATTTTAATTTTAAAATTGAATTTTGATGATTTACTGATGTCACCATCATCTGTTCTGAAATCTGATTTGCATATTATAATTCTGATAATTTGTGTTATCCTCTTGGAGTGTTTAATAGCATTGATGTTTAGTAGGCTTAATCCCTTTAGACGTTTTGGTCAGCCTATGTATGTTTATAACTTGGTTTTGTGCACCATTCACATTACTTTGACTTTGATGTTATCATAAAGCTTGGAAACTTTATTCAGTTTGGAGTCTTGATTCTGTGGTTACGTTGGTCATGGTATTTAAAATTGTTTATATTCCCTGTGTTATTTATGTTGAATGGACCTGATTATAACACTCCTCACTGAGTCCAAAGATCTGGTTGACCTCTAATGTAGGTGGGACAAGTTGTAATGTCTCACCAGAGCGCATGCGATTTTTGAATCCTAGGCAGGAGGAAGACCTCCGTGTGCGCTAAAGCGGTAGCACTGCCATTTTTATATTACAGGGGACTACTGATGTCACAGAAATAATGTAATAATGTTATAGGAGATTTACAGACTGTTTTCTTCCACAGGGAATTTAGGCTTCCAAGTTTTATGAAATTTAATAAACACTCCAAATCAGCAACATGCAAGAATATGCACCAAGCTGAAATCCACTGCATGTTATTAATGGTGCTAACTTTCATTTGTAGCAGTGCACTGCCAAACCATGAGCTGATTGAATAATTTTGCTCTGTTTCTGTTACATCTTTTAAACATGCCTTTGTTTGAAAAAATGGGACAGACACTTTAGCTGTCACCTCTCCACCAGTCCTTGCATTAACCCCAAGCTTTATGGCACTTTTAATCACAGCAGCTCATCACATATATGAGTCTATGAGGCTCAGCTCGTGTTCCAGTTCATAGTTAGGCACCTACAGCTATTCAATATGCACTGTACAATGATTAACTTGAGGGGGGTGCTTAGCAATGTCAATTATTGAGGAACCTGCAAAATGCATGGGTCGTAAAGGCTGAGAAAATTATTGCCATAATGCACACAGAGTGCAGGATCACTAGGAAAGCTTTGCCCAGTAGTGACAGAATAGCATTAGAGGGTGGCATTTTGCTTCATATTTGCAGGGGAACCTAACTACTGAGTAGTGGCATAACAAAGCTTGAGCCCTCCCCCCTGCAAAGTACCTGGAGGGGCCCTTTCTCCACTGTACCCAGTTAGAGGACAGACACCTGTGCACAGTGTAGTGTGCTGAGGGGGCCCCCTGTGCTGCAGGAGCTGTGGGGGCCTTTGTTACGCCACTGCTACTGAGCTTGCTTTCATCATCAAAGTCATTTTTATCAATATGTTAGCACATTTGATCTAATTCAGACAGCAAAGATTGCAAGGCCAGTGATACAATGATGTACAAAAAGGAAACAGTGGAAGCTATTGATTTAGAGTTCAACAGGTGGGTTACTCCTTCATAAATATGACAGACATCCTTCCTGCTGTATTTCAAGTGCCTTTAGATATAATGCACTTGTAATATGGCAAAAGGGATGTCCCTCACGTTTGTGGTGGAGTAACTTGCCCGCCAAACTCTAAATGAGGCGCTTTGTTGCTCTACAGACGTGGAACATTGGGTCAAGTCTTCTACATTACAACTTACTGATCAGAAGAACGTACGCTCGTGGATACCCTCTCAGATCATTAGTGCACTAAACAAATCAACATAGCATAACATACCATTTTGTACTGCACATTTTTACCTTGCAGGAAGTCTCTGGGCACTATTGAGAGAAACTAGATAATTATTTGTTACCCAACTCAATGGCAAGACACACATGTAGTTCTACATGTACAATCAGTGAAACTAGGGTCCATCACAGGATGACAGAGGAGCTGCCTGTGCAATAGATAATTAAAATACACAATATTTACTTTCATTGTATATAACATGTGCACTTGTATGAGTTTTATCCCTGCCACTGAATGCGCTTGGAAGTGACCGGTGTTTAACCTGTTCACAGAGGTGAATGGTTTAGTCAGTCTCCTTCCAATTGCCATACAATGAATTAGATCCACCGTCTAAAAGAAACAACATCAGATAGTTTCCATAATACCTTCACAGCTTTGGTGACAACAGTTCCCCCAAAGTCTGGCCACATCGCTCTCAATCCACCACCTGAACCAATGGTAAGCAAGGTTACTGTCATACTTGGAGTGCCCGTCTCGCATTGAGGAGCGCCTGCATTCCAAGTTGTGAGGAGAAAGGTTGTTGTTTGAATTCCTGAGGCCAGTTGGAGTAAGACTGGCAAGGGAAAGGTCACTGTAGCAGGCCAATTAAGGGATCTTAATCTTTATCCAGGAACTCGTACCTTCGTGTTTTTTACTACATTTTTGGCGACGAGCATGCCAGTTTAATCGTCGGCGTGCTAAGTAACCAAGAATTCAAGGCACAAGAGCAGACATCTTCAACGCGTGAGAGAGGAAATCTTTGTACATGAAGACACAAGGATTTCACTTCAAGTGGGCATCTTGAGGCATATTGTCTTACTGGATCTGGATGGCTGAATCTCATCTTTAGGGCTGAATCTCAATTTTAGAGCCTTCGTGAAGGTTTGCTAGGGGTGTGATAGTCGACATGCGCCCAATATCGTGGTTATATTCTGGTTTGTGTGTGCCACGGACAGCGTATTTCAAATGCGGCAACAGGCTGGTTTTACAAGATTCAGGTTTTAAAGAGGCAATGTGTGCATGGAGGAACCACTTCCTGAAAGGGCGGTTTAGCACTGGTTTAAAGGGGCAGTGCTCACGGGTGTATTTCACCGCATCAGACACTTAAGCACAGTGACGCGACGAGGAGACTCACGATTTAAAGGGGCAGTGCTTGCAGTTATCGCTGCATCAAACGATTTAATATTGATAGATGCTTCAAGATTTTAAGCAGGGTGACCTGCACACCCAACACTCAAGATTGCAGAACCTGGTGACGTACACACCATATAATTCTACATGTTAAGCACGGTGACGTGCACACCAAGCATTAAAAAAAAAGAGCCCAGTGATGTGCACACCATATATTCAGGGTTGAATTTGCTTTCAAAAGTACAGTGATGCGCACACCTGCTCTCTGGTTCAGAGTGTGTTGACGTACACCCAGGACAGTACATTGTGTTTGTTGGTTGGTTGGTTACACTGTACCATATTGTAATTGTCTATAAGTGCATAATGGAACACGAATCAATTGCTGCACCACCACTCTTTTTGCCTCATCAAGGGGTACCGGTAATTCAGTGGGAAGACTGGATAGATATTTTCGTATTTTCGATAATTATCTTTTAGTTTTAGAAAGTGAGGATTTTAGTTCTGTGCATAAAAAAAGCAATTTTGTTGAGTTGCTTAGGGTCAGAGGAGCAAAGATTATTTAAATTGATGCCTTTAGCTACAGAAAATGGACAAATTGTTGACGAATACAAGGAAGCGAGAATGAGATTAAGCAATAGATTTGCAAAGGAAACTAATGTACTGTTGTGAGGTACTAGTTTTGTACTCAACCAAAGAGAGTGGATGAGTCTATTGTTTGTATCAAGATTGAGAGAACTGTCAGTGAAATGCCGTTTTGGTGGGATGTGCGAGGAAATGATTAGAGATCAGTTGATGGTTCAATGCAAGAGTAGGAAGATCCAGGAAAGATTGTGGGCTGAAAAAAACTCCCAATTTAAAGGATGCAATTGATATGGCTAAAGTAGTGGAAGAATCAGAATTATGCATGAGAGAAATGGGGAAACCTATCGGCATAGGAGCAGAACATGTGATAGAAGTAGTAGGAGGAGATGAGAGTAGCTGTCATAGTGTGGGAGTTGTGGGAAAGAATACACAGAGTTCATAGAAAACACAGATTTTTTTTTCAATAGGTTGACAATAAGAAATGTAACAGATGTGGGAGCAATTTGCATAACAGTAACCCCAAGGCGTGTTATGCTATAAGTTGAGAGTGCATGAGGTGTGGACGTAAGGGACACTTTGCACATATGTGTGCTGGGTGGCCTAAACCAAAGGGTGTGGCGGCGTGTAAGGAGAGAGGTGAACCTCAGGATCGCATTCTTAGCTTAGGTGATGAAAGTAAAACAGACAGCGATAGAAGGAACAAGCATTTGCAATGCAATAGGTCTTGCATTTTCTTGAGTTAGAGCTATTTGCATTGTAAATTCATAACTGGACTTTTCTTGCCACATAAATTGGTCAACCCTGTCTCATAATTTTGTCTTTTCCTACCATACAATTCCAGTGGCCCAGCATTTAACTAAAGCACTTCAATTTCCCTTCTTCCTCTTTTTTTAACACGTATACAATTGTTATATGAACCATTTTCAGAAATAAACTTTTTGGCATTAGAGCACAATGCTCAAAACAGCATAATCAAATATAATTTGGGACGGATTGGAGGGTGAAAGGCAAGAGGGCAATGACAAGTGGCATAGTATTGATGTCATGGGCCCTTGAATAGGAAAGGAAAAGGGTTGACTGCAATGTAGGTTCTTAAATACAGCAGTAATTAGAGTTGAGTGATGTCCATAGGTCTCTGGGCCCCGCGCCACTACTCCTGTCGCTCCATTGATAACTAGGCCTCAGGAGAAAAGGCGGATGGGGCAGAAAAAGAGAATCAAAAGGAATACAACAGACAAAAAGGAAAAGGAAGAAAGAGAAGGGGTTGCAAATACATTTTAAAAAAGGGAAAGAAAGAACGAGAAAATGAAAAAACTAAGAAGAAATAGAGCCAATATGTGAGAGAAAGAAAAAAAGGGAAGGAAGCTAGAGAACGAAAGAAGGATGAAAAAATGAAAGAAGTGTGAAAAGAAAGAGAAAAATGAACATTAGAGAAAAAAACATATGGTGTGAGAAACAAGCAGCGAAAGAACCAGGGCATGTATGTACTGACACGTTTCCCACAGACACAGAATGGGGAAACCATTTTGACACTTCGAGTCCCGACAAGTAACTTGTGGCTTCCACTTACAGATTAGAAAAAGAGGGATTTATGGTAAAACAGGAATTGATAGATGAAAATAGGAAAGCCACCAGAGAAAGGAAGGAAGAAAGATATAAAAAAATTGTGAAATGACAATAGTGAAATAGTCAAAGGAAAGAGCAAATAAAAAAGACAAAGAAAGAATGAAGAGAAGAGAAAAACAATTGTGAGAGAATGAATGCCTGATGAAGAAAAGAGAGGAATGAAACAAGGAAAGAAATACCCAAGTTTTTGCAAGTTTGAAAGAGGAGGTAGCAAGAGGAAGAGGGAAATAAAAAAAGGGAGAGGAGTAGGAAAACAGTTGAAAGAAAGCGAAACTGTTAGCGTATGGATTTTAAGAGCTGGAAAGGGAAAAGTGGGGGTGAGAAAAAATTGAGAGTAAAGGAAAGAACGGAGTGAGATAAGAGAAACTGACCCTCTCAAATAAAGATGACAGCTAAGAATAGATTTAAGTGGCTTCCCCACGTCCTCAAACAGAGGTCAGTGTGGAACAGCAGGGGGCACTGCAGAACCACAGGAGGTGAATTAGCAGAGTTGTATGTGAGCCCCAATACAGCAATATTGGGATTCTTCAGATCAGGATTAGGGGTATAGACAGAGCTGTGCCCCTGCCCAGTCCTGGAATAACAGAAAGGCAGCGGGTGAGGAATGGAGCGCTGTGTAATTCCTGGTATTGGAATAATGGGGTGCTGCAGGTTAGGGTTGAGGTGCACTGACAGTTGTATGTGGGCTGCAATACTGGAATAGTAACAGGCACCAAAGGTCAGAAGGGAGGTATGTTAATGGAGCTATATGTGGAACCTAATAGTGGCATGCCAGTGTTGCCAAGTGTTAGCCTGGACGTGCCCTGGTGAAGCTGCGAGTGGGGCCAAGTTTGGGAGTGGCATTGCCTCTGACCCACAGAAGTGAGAAGTCCTGAGGGGCATGTGTGTGAGCCTTATTACAGAGAAGAAACGTACACTGAATGTTAGAATTGATGGATTCCGGTAGAGCTGTGGTGGTTCCTATCAACAGTGGTGTTGGATGTTAGACTTGAGCTACACTGGCTGAGCTGTGTTTTGCTCTTCTAGGTCCAATATTGACTTAGCAGTGGGACGGAATCTTAGTATTGAGCTGCTGTATCGGAACTGTACGTGAGCAGGGTCCAGGTATAGGAAAGGAAGTGACCATGATGGGGTAGAATTGAGGTCCACTGATGGAGCTGCGCCCGAGGTCCCAGTATTGCAGAGTGCACTGAGTGCGAGAACTGAGGTGCTCTGGCAGACACCCTGTGGGGGGTTCCTGCCACTGGCACAGTGGAGGGCTTGGAGTATGTGAGCTGAAGTGCAGTGAAGGAGCTGCACCAACGGTCCCAGTAATGGAGCAGCAGAGTGTACTGGCTGTGAGAACTGAGGTGCTCTGGCAGACAGCATGTGTGGGGTTCTGGGCACTGGCATGGCTGAGGGCTTCAAGTGTGTGAGCTGAGGTGCACTGATGGAGTTGCACCCAAGGTCCAAGGACTGGAGCAGCAGAGTGTACTGGCTGTGAGAACGGAGGTGCTCTGGCAGACAGTGTGTGTGGGGTTCCTGGTACTGGTACGGCTGAGGGTTTCGAGTGTGTGAGCTGAGGTGCACTGAAGGAGTTGCACCTGAGGTCCAAGTTTTGGAGCAGCAGAGTGTATTGAGGTGCTCTGGCAGACAGAGTGTGTGGGGTTCCTGGCACTGGCACAGCTGAGGGCTTGGATTATGTGAGCTGAGGTACACTGATGGAGCTGCGACCGTGATCCCAGTATGGAGCAGAAGTGGGCACTGTCTCTAAGGATTGCAGAGCCCCGGTAGAGCTGGGTGCCTAGGCTATAAGCAAATACAAGCAATCCTCCGAACTTGCTCTCAGCACACAGACAGGCACATTTGGTAAAGAAAATCCAAGCCAAGGAAGGGCAGGAGTCATGCAGGTGAGAGAGGGTGAAGAAAGTCCACAACGACCTAATGTGACCAAGATAACAGCCTGATTTATAGCCTTGTTTACAGTTAACCTCAGAAAACGAATGTTCTGCAAATGAAAAGGGAAGTTTCCCTGCAGAGGAGCAGAAAACATAGTAAAAAAAAAAGTCCCCAACAGGCCAGATAAACAGGACAAAGCGTAATTATACGACAGTTGGTCCCTGTTCCTACACAGAAGAAGGAGGGACAAAGAGGCATGACTGACCACTAGCAAGCAAGGATTTTTAAGTAACACTGAAACTAACAAATGAAATAGCTGGAAACCCACAGAAGTAGTATGCAAGAGATTATACATGTGACCTAAAAAGGATTTAAAAGTGTTGTAAATTTCTGATATCATGCCATGTTTGGTGTAAATTTGTTCAGCCATTTGGGCTTTAGATGTGAGCATAATTTCCTAAAAATAGACGCATTTCTTTTTCCAACCACTTGCCTTAACTGTTTTTCCTGGATGAATCTGCTCAAAAACTTGGCATGCTGAAATAGCTGAGTAAGTAGAATTCCATGGTTTTGTGCAAATCTGTCTATTGGTGTCAAAAGATATAGGCAAATCAAAAAACGCCTTTTAATGTGAAAACACTGTCTGAACCATGAATACCACTGTGTAACACACACACACATATATTATGGCATTTTTAAGGGAAGGGGTAAAATGATGGAGAGAAGGAAGTATAGACACAGAACGGAATCTCAGGGAAGGCAGGATGAGAAGACTACGTGGCTACGTAAAATAACTGAATTATGCATCTAAAATACCCAGAGAGACAATTACAGCAGAAGATCAGACAGGATGGATAACCACAGAGCAGGAGATAGTGATGGACTTTTGACAGGATTCAGGAGAGGTAAGAGAAAGAGATGGAGCAGCAGAGAGAATGGAGGATTTTAGATTAGGAGAGGTAGAGCAAAGATGGAATGACAGAAGGCATAGAACAGATGTCAGAACATCGTGAATAAACAAGTCAGACCTGACAAATCCTAACTCAGTTACCTATTCCTATAAATGGCACGGTCCTTGATTTAGAAACAAGGTTGTCAGACAGGCATTTTAGGAATCCTGGCATGTTTCTCATAATGTATGGATATGTTGGTTCAATAGATGTAAACAACCAAAGCCGTGCGGCGTAATATGAGAGAAATAGTCAGTGGAGATGTAACGCACTATCACATGAAGTTTATGCAAAATGTGGCGAGGGGTGCACAGTCTTCACCATCCAAAGAATAAGTGCACTGTGCACCCCGTGGTTATGCAAATGCTTTTCTCTATTCCCCTCCTTCTGCAATCACAGACCGGTAGACCACTTCACCCCTAAACCCGCAGGTCCATGGTACAATGATGTAAAAACGGCGTGTGCATAGAGAGGCCCATGGGCGCTCTCTGCCAGTAACCTGCAGAGAGCGACCATAGCGTCATTTTTTGCAAGTTCTGTCTCGCTGTACGAAGTCTTGCCAACTTGATCTTTCAATGCTGAGAAGACTGCAATGGCACCCAATTTGGCATAGTCCCTGACAACCTTATCAGCAACAGTCTGACTAGCAAACAGAAGACAAGAGCGGATATAGGAGTAGGGAGCATCAAAATGAGTCTTCAGAGGAAAGGGCAGAGCTCAAGAAATGAAGCCAATGTTCGAAGATTATTTTTTGTTAACCTACACATTTGAAAGAAAAGTTTTGCAAAAATAAAAGACTACACAGTGGAAAATGCGTAACCCGTAAGAACTGGTTACATTTAAGGCCCTTAAAACAACACCCTTAATCTCTTCACTCACACATATCTTTCTTTTGATCCTGAATGTTTTGGCAAGCACTGCTTTTATAAATCAAATCTGTTTATTAAGTTTTCAATTTTAGAACATTGCACATGTATATATACTACATCGCTATATTGCGAACAGGCACAAAGTTAGCTTATTCCATGCGAAACAATGGAAAAAAAAAAAAGAATTATACAATTAACACAACTATGTTTCCCCACTGCTAGTTGGACATATATTAATCAAACGATCTCAGGCTCTAATACCATGTAGTGCTAGTCCAGAATTAACCTCACTTCATAGGTGAACGCCCAGGATGTCAATTCAAATTCAGAACCCTCAGATAGGCTGGGCATGTCAGCTCTGAAAACTCCCCAGATAAAATACGTAAAAACGGTTGCCAGAGTTCCCTAAAGTCCCCACCCCGCAGCTGTGAAGCCAGGGATAGCTTTTTCATGGCAAGGATAAACCAGAGCTTGGGCATCCAAGAGACTGTTGACGGGAACTGCTCTGTCCCCCACATTGATATCAAAAGCTGTACAGCAGTATTCAAGGCCAAGGCCATACCGGTGCAACTTGGGGCAATGCCATAGTAGATGCACAAGTATGCCCCCCCAGACCCCATCCAGCAGCTACTAGATTTGTCCTGATTCCAAGCATGGGTCCTGTTAGGGGTGTAATACCAGGAGGAGGTCACTTTATAAGCTGTCTCTGTGCCTGCTGAGTTATAAGCTGTGTGGTGCATCCTATAAAAAACACTCTCCCACTCATCCTCAGATAGTTCACTCTCAAGCTCCTTCTCCCATCTCAATTGACCCTTAGTCTTGATTGAGCGGGTCTCTCCCCGCAGGAGGGCATAGAGTTCTGAAACCACACGCTTATCGTCCTTTTTCATTAGAATCCATTTTTCAAATGGGGTTAACGGCCTGTCGATTAATATCCTATTGGCCAGGAGCAGTGCCCAGTGTCTTATTTGGTAGTACATCATCCTATCGGCCTCAGTCAGGCCATATTGGTCCCTCAACTGGTCAAAGGGGATAACCCCTTGCTCATCAAATAAATATCCTACCCTTTTGCATCCCCCCTCATACCTCCGACGCAATGCCTCCGGCTGTAAGCCCGGACCAAAATCAGGGTTCGTGCTCAGTGGAGTCATTGGGGACGGGAAGGTCGTCAAACCCGCCCTGCCAGCCACCCGATCCTACACTCTCATCGTAACCTCCGTAATCGGTGATATATACAACCCCTGCGCCCTGTGGCGGCGCCTAAGCCAGGGTTCCTTCCATATGTGAGAGCCTGCCACTGCTTGATCCATGAAACACCAATGTTTCTCTGAAGCTGGCTGGCCCCACTCCAAAAGGAAGCGCAGCTGTACTGCCTGAAAGTATCTAAGGAGGCAGGGGACCGCCAGCCCCCTTCCCTCTTAGGACGGTACAGAACCTGCCGAGATATCCGTGCCGCCTTCCCTTCCCAAATAAATCTCAAGACCGCTGTTTGGAGGGATGCTATCGTTCACGGAGGAGGTTCCAGCGGGAGCACCTGGAACAGATAAAGTGTATGCGGTAGGGTGGTCATCTTCGCCGCCGCAGCCCTGCCCAGCGAAGAAAGTTTAAGCCTCCACATGACTCCAGGTCGCGCAGCACCTCTCGCATTAGTTTCGAATAGTTCAACTTCACTTACTGGCGACCGTAGTGCCAAGCTCAATCCCCAGATATGGGAGCCCCGAGGAGGTCAATGTAAAATGGAAACGGGCCTTCAGGTCCCTTTCGTGCTCTGCAGGGATAAACTTGCCCAGGGCCTGCAATTTATGCATGTTTATTTGGAACCCCGAAACCTGCCCAAATTCCTCAATAACACCCATTAGTGCAGGCAGTGAGTTCATGGGCTCTGCCAAAGTAAAAATAAAGTCGTCCACATATAGCGAAATTAGATGTTCATCCCCCCCGAACCTCATGCCCGTGATCTGAGGGTTGTCCTGGAGCCTCTGCGCCAGTGGCTCCATATAAAGCACAAACAGGAGGGGCGAAAGAGGACACCCCTGCCTGGTGCCTCTTTGGACGACGAATGGCAAAGAGAGAGTCCCATTAACCCGGACCGCTGCCCGAGGCTCTTGATAAATGCATCGAATCCATGTTATAAAACCTGAACCCAGTCCAAAGCGTTCGAGCACCCTGAACAGGTATGGCCAGTGAACCCTATCAAAGGCTTTCTCAGCGTCAACAGACAGGAAGAGCGCCGCCCTACGGGAGTGTTAAGTTTTATCCAAGAGATGAAGCAATCGCTTGGTATTATCGCTGCACTGTCTATGAAGTATAAATCCTGACTGGTCGGATTCCACAAGCCCCGGCATGTAATAGTTGACACGGTGTGCCAAAATGCCAGTAAACAGTTTGGCATCGATATTCAGGAGGGAGATCGGTCTATACGAGGCGCATTCCCCGGGATCCTTCCCCGGTTTTGGGATAACAACGATAGTAGCGTCCAACATACTAGGCGAAAGCACACCTGTTTGCCGAAAAGAGTTAAAAAGTTGCACAAGAACGGGAACGAGTTCCGCACAGAAGGATTTATAAAAAAGAGCAGAGAAACCGTCGGGCCAGGTGACTTCCCGATCTGCAAGCAAGCAATCGCAGATATATCCTCCTCAGCCCTTATAGGTTCGTCTAACAAGGCTGAGTCTGTCGCCGACATAGGCGTGATTGCTATGTCCTCTAAGAAGGATTCTGGGTCTAAGTCACCGGGCTTCTCTGCCATATACAGACTTTGATAGAATTCTGCAAAAGCCTGTGCTATTTGGTCGCTCGTACGTGCCTCCGCCCCAGAAGGGAATCGTACCATTTTTATCAGTGATGCTGCGCGCTGTGCTCTCAATCTATGCGCCAGTAGCTTGCCGGCCTTATTGCTTCCTACATAATGCTTTTGTTTGAGTCAGACTAACGCATACTCTGCCCTGTCCCAGTCCAACCTCCTCAGCTGCTTCCGGACCTTCTTGAGCTCTCGCCATATTCTAGGAGTGCCGGTGCGTTTATGTGAGCGCTTTAACATCCTCACATGCTGCTCCAAATCCCTCCGGAGTTGAATCCTCGCCTTATTATCCCTAGAAGAGAGCGACATCACCACCCCCTCAAGACAGCGTTCAGTGCCTCCCACAGTATTGCAATACTTGTTGTCCCGTTGTCGTTAAAGCTAAGGTAATCTATTATTGCCCTTCGAATCGCCTCTACCGTTGCGCCGTTCTGAAGCTTCGGATCGCTAAATCGCCATCCCGATGGGCTAACCCTCTCCATGTCCGTATGAATCTCAACTGTTACCGGAGCATGATCCGACAAGGCCCGCGGCTCGATCGCCGGGTCCCTAACTCTGGGGAGAAGCTCCTGGGATGCCAAAAAAAGGTCTAGTCTAGCGTATGTTTTGGTTGCTAGTGAGTAGAAGGAATAATCCCTCAACGTGGGGTGCGCGCTCCTCCACACATCCACCAGCCCACACTCACTAAGCCACTGCCGCCCAGAATCCGACAAGGACCCAGTCTGACCATACCGTTGACCTGAGCAATCCAGGTCCCCAACCATCACCAAATTAAAATCACCCCCCAACAATACAGCACCATCTGGGGACTGCAGAATCGGAGTCAAAGACTGTCTCAAAAAGGCTTCCTGTTGGGAATTGGGTGCATAAAGGGAAGCGATCGTGAGAGTGAAACCCCCCAATCGGATCAGCAAGGCCAAGAGCATCCCCGGGACCTCAAGCAATTTGGATATGAATTCCCCAGGGAATGTGTGTGATAAAAGTATCGCCACCCCTGCATGCTTTGACGGCAGGGAGGAACAGAACTGCCTGGGAAACCACTTGGATCGCATACGGGAGGTATATTTAAGGACAAGGTGCGTCTCTTGCAGGAGACATATATGACTCCCGGATCTCTCCAAAGCTGAGAGGATAGCTAGCCTCTTAGTAGGGTTATTTAGCCCCCTAACATTTAAGCTTATACATTTGATGGTCATAGCCTAGACTAAAGAAAGCAAGCCGGGGAGTCAAAAGCATAACCTAGGACTACCATCCACAGTATCATCTAGACCGCCTAGTGCAAGCAGGCCTGAGGATGTCTTCTCAGAAGGCCAACATCGCGGGGGAAACCAACAGCAGAAAACCAAAAAGCACAATAGGTGCATGTGACACAAAAGTCCTTGATCGTCCATCCTCGCGAGGTAAAATCTCCACGGGGCAGTATATTCCACCATGTCAATAACTCAATTCATTGCCCCCGCCGCCCCGACCCTCTGCAACAGTCGACATACTATTACGACTATGGCCTGCAATAATCCCGGGCGCCCCCGGGTGCTCAGACTAGGCCAGAGTGCCGGCCGCCAGGCTGTTCAAAGCGGCTTCCCTCTCTGATCTCAGCTCCAGGGCTGTCAGACGTTGCAACTTCCTTTTCTTCTCTCTTCTCCGCCATCGAGGAGGGCCACCCGCCGATAGAGCCGCCCCCTTACTCGGCTCCCGGCTTGTGTCCTCAAGGCCCAAGACGCGGGCAGCCTCCGTAACCAATTTCACCTGCCGAAGCTGATCCTCCCAGCGAAAGACCAGGCGGAACGGATGGCCCCAAGAGTAGGACACATTGTGTGCCCTCAAGTGATCCGTGATTGGCCTAAACTCTCTCCGTCTCTGCAAAGCCCGCACTGATAGATCCTGAAAGACCTGAAGTTCATGCCCTCGAAAGAGGACAGAATGGAGGTTGCGTGCCCGCTGTAGAATCTTTTCTTCGAGGACAAAATTGTGGAGACAAGCTAAAATGTCTGGGGGGCGGTCTCCAGTGACCCCGCGCGCCCAGCTCGATGCACCCTGTACAAGACTACCTCTTGTGTCTCTTCTGTGCCAAGCAAGGAGCAAAACAAATCCACCACGTAGCCCCCAATGTCCCCTTTTTCCGCTCCCACCGGGGCCCCTCGTATACTAATATTTTGTCTCCGAGAGCGATTTTCCAAGTCCTCAACCGCCATCTGAAGGAGGTCTTGTTGCTCTCGGAGGCAGACTACCTCCTGTTGCAGGCCCGCGACCTCTTCGCCGCAAGGGATCTCACTGTCCTCTCTCTAACTGCGACACTCGTTCACCCAGGGAGGTAACCTCACCTCGTATCTCCTTCACCTCCTGTGAGATATCCCTACGCAGCTCCTGGATATCACCTCGAAGCGACTCAAACAGGGAAGTCAGAAAGCCCTTCGTCATGGAAGAACTACTCTCTGGCTCCGTCTCAACTCGACTTTCCAAGGCCCTCGACTCAGGTAAGTCCTCCATCATAGGCCCAGGCGTAGAGCGCGCCCCTGCCAACATATCCCTCACTGAGCACTCGCGTTTGAACTTCGATGTCGCCATGGCGCGCCGGCCTGATCTCACTTCACCAGCTCAGTTCCGTGGGTCCTCCAAGATCACTTTTCCAAGGCCGGTCGGCATGCACTGCTCGCTCCGGAACCGCGCCAGGGCACAGCTCCCAGCCGCAACCAGGTACTACGGTCTGCTCCTTTCACCCATTCTCAGGACTGCAGGCCAGGCTAGGCAAAGATTCAAACGCTGGGGTGTACCACCCAGCAGCCAGGGAACCTGATCTCCGCTGTCCACCAGGGCCCTGCGCCTCACCAACCTCGCTCCGAGGCTCCCGGGAAGGGAAGCTCCGTCAGTCACCGCCGGAACAGCAGGGCACCCAGAAGCACTGCTCACTTCTCAGGCGCTTTAACCACCAGGTGCTGGGCCCCGTGGCTCTCTCCAGTTATCAGGGGCCCCAGGAAGGCTCCTCGACCCTAAATCCCCAGTGCCCTGGCCCCAAGAGATGCCAAGGAAAAGGCCCAGGCCGCGCCTCGCGCCGCGCCACGGCCGCACGCTGACTGCCGGGCTGAGCCCCGCTCCTCCCGCCGTGCCACGGCCGCACGCTGACTGCCGGGCCGAGCCCCGCTCCTCCCGCTGGCGTGGCACAACCCGGCTCCGGCCGGTGCCGTCGTGCCCGGAACACCCGGGGGAGCCGCACGGTACGGGGAAAGCCTCCTGGCCTCCCCCAGGCTGGCCACAGGTCGCTTTTCCAGGCCGAGGTGGGGGAGCGCAATCAGGAACGACCTAGCGCTCCGCCATCTTGACCACGCCCCCCAAGCACTGCTTTTAAAAACATTCAGAACAAGTATTTGGAATGCAATAGTCTTATGTTTGCTCGAGTTAGAGCTCATAGCGTTGTAAATTACTGACTGGACTTTTATTGCCACACAGACTGAAAATAACAAGAGGAAGAGAGCGAGAGTGAGCTGGTTCTGGAAAAGCCCCCCTCTAATGTTGGTTTATGTTTACAGAGGGAGCTGGTGGGGAGCAGGGACTGAACACACACCCACAGTGCAAGGCAGACAGGCCAATACTGAAAGAAAAAGTCCCCTTCAGAAGAGATAAATAGGACGTAGCATAATTACACAGTTCTTTGTGCTGCTCCCAAAGTCAAAAAAAGGCATGACAAAGAGGCAGAACTGACCACTAGCAAGCAAAGATTTTTGAAGGACACTGCAACTAACAAATCAAAATGCTGGAACTCACTCTATTGTATACTTTAGTATACAGCAGCCCGAACGCTAACACTTGACCTAAAAAAAGGCCCAAAGCCTGGTTCAACATAGAGAACATAGATGTGGAACTAATGGTGGACACTGTTTCATAGTATACCATTGTTCCTAAAGATATGTTCCTTGAGAAGTTGCCACAACTTATTCTGGGAGCAAAGGACATTTGTCCAGGTGAATATCAAGGAGAGGAGATTGACATTTTGGGGTTTTTCACAACTTCCATACGATTCAAAACAAGGGAAACTCATGGCAAAGTTTATGTGGCTGAAAGTGGGCCACCAATTTTGGGGTGGATGCATCAATACGACCTTAATTTGATTGTGAACCCAAGGGGTCCAGAACAAATTCTGATTGTTGAAGATAGTGGTGTGAGTGATATTCTTGAGGAAGTGAAGGAAGTGTTTTGGGAAGAGATTGGTGAGTTGAAATGGTATGTGCACAAAATTTGCATGAAGCCAGGTGCTGTTGCTCTGAAACACAAAGTTAGGAAAGTATCTATTGTAGTCAGAGAGGAAGTCTGTAACATGTTGAAAGATATGATAAAGGAGGGTGTAATCAAACCTGTGGAGGCTTCTTATTGTGTTTCTCCCATGGTTATAACAAAGAAGTCTAATGGACAACTAAAATGTTGTGTGGATCTTCGCAGTGTTAATCAGAGCATTGTAACGGATAATTTTCCTCTGCCGAACTCATCATGTTACTCAATGGAGGCAAGTACTTTTCGAAATTGGACCTTAAGAGTGATTACCGTTTGCATCACAGTTCACGAGATGTTATAGCATTCATCACCATGGATGGCACCTTTTGCTTCATTAGAATGCCATTTGGCCTCTCATCTGCTGCGAGTGTTTTCCAGCGCATGATGTTGCAAGTGTTTGAGGCTTTTAACAACGTAATATTCTTCCTAGATGACATTTTGGTGTTTGCACCCCCTGTTGTAGAACATAATCAGATTTTAAGAAAGGTGCTTAGAAAACTTTTGGGGATGGGCCTTACGTTGCATAAAGAGAAATGTATTTTTTTAAGTAAAGATATTGAATACTTAGGCCACACAATTTCTAGTAAGGGAATCAAACCAAAGAGAGATCTTTTGGAAGCTATGAAACTGTCTCCGTGTCCAAAAGACAAGGATGAACTGAGATCTTTTATGGGACTTATATAGTATTATGCAACGTTTGTTGATAACTTTGCAGACAAAGCAGAGGAGCTGAAGGTTTTACTGCGTAAAGGACGTAGTTTTGTATGATAAGATGCACATCAGGCGTGCTTTGATAATATGAAGCATGATGTGTGTGCTGCAAGAATTTTTGTATCTTTGATACATCATTTCCTACCATTGTCACTGTAGACGCCAGTGCATCTGGTGTAGGCGTGGTTTTATCACAACTGCACAAGGGAGTTGAAAAGAGGGTAGCTTTTGCCTCACGCTCGCTGACTGAAAGTGACAGAAATTACTCACTGATCAAGCGAGAAGCTTTGGCAGCTGCGTGGTGAGCAGAGTACTTTAGAACATTTTGGTGGGGCATAAGTTTCAAGTTGAGAACTGATCACAAACTTCTAATGAAGGTATTATCGGCAGGAGGAGCGGGCAAAGGATCTTCAAGATTGGCTAGGCTGACTGCTCGCCTACAGGATTTCATGTATCATGTTGAATACATTCAAGGGCGGCGGAATATTCAAGCAGATGGACTTTCACGTTTTGCTGTGGATTGGAGGGTGGTTAATGGACATGCCGTTTTGTACAAAGAGGAAGAATGGGCAGTGGCAAGGATGGAGGATATTGTGCAACAAGGTTTAGGTGTTTTTTCTAAAACGGAGTGGGTACACGGAATGGCAGGGGATTCTGTTTTACAGAGTGTGAGCAGGATGATGTCTAGGGTTCAAGGAGAGAGAGTGCAGTTACAGTATCTGTGAGACCTTATGTAAATATTTTGGATGAGTTGTCGGTAAGTCACCAAAGGGTGGTGATGAGAAGTGACAGGTTTGTACCAATGGAGAATTTAAGGAAGAGAATCATACAATTGGCGCACAAAGGACATTTAGGCCGTTAACTCAAAGGAGAGTTAAGGAAAATGTTGGTGGTCTGGTATTGATGTGCAAACTGCTCAGTGGGTAGAAAAGTGTATTCAAAGTAGGGAGAGTGGAAAAAGACTGAAACTTGTGACGAAGTCACAGATGGGACACATTGAAGACCCTGGTGAAGCATGGCACACAGTTTGTTTGGACTTTATAGGGCCTATGCCAGATGTAGGGTACAGCCGTAGGTTTGCTTTGGTCTTGGTGGATGTGTTTTCTAAATGGATGGAGGCAGAGTTTATGAGAGAGGTGTCGACAAGGAGTACTATTGCTATTTTGAAAGAAATTTTCAAGAGGGAAGGTTGGCCTCATACTATCATTACTGACAATGGCATGCAATTGTCCTCTGTTGAAACGAAGGAATTTGTGTTGGCATATGGGATCACGCACAATCGTACTTCCCTATATAATCCTCAAGCCAATGGCATTGTTGAGAGGATGAACAGTATGGTTAAGGGCACTATTCAATTGGCTGTGAGGGGTAATCAAGACATAGATGTGGCAGTACAAGAGACGGTTTGGGCTCATCGCACCACCAAGCTTAAGGACAAAGATAAAACACCTTTTGAGGTCATGAGTGGGCTTAAGACCAGAACAAAATTAGTCCCTGGTTAGTTGGTGGATGATGTAGTAAAGGTTGATAGTTATGTGAAAACTTTGCAGAGATGCAAACGTTCTGGTATACAAGTTGGCTATAGGTTAAAAGTCAAGGATGTACTTATAATATGAGGATGGTTTAAGTTCCTTAGTCCTTCTAAATTTAGACAAGTGAGCGATTATTATGTGGAATTGAACAATGGGACCAAGTGGAATAAGCGCAGAGTAGCTTTGTACCAGAAGGGAGGTACGTGTGATGAATCAAGAAAGACTGTTAGTGATGTTGAGGAGGAGTGTAGCGGTCTCATGTTAAATGAGGGAGTAGTAGGTGAATCTATTGATAACTCTTATATTTTGTTGCCTCCGGGAAGTGATGTAAGAGGAGATGTGAGTGATCAAGTGGTTACGGGAGAGGGTGGTAATAGAAGAGAAGGCAGAATAGTGAGAGAAAGAAAACCACCTGCATATTTGAAATATTATGTAAGGGAACCAAATCGAATTGTTCATAAAAAAAACTCACTTGAATGCTTCACTCTGAGCTACATGATATATATATTAAAAAAAAATGTTTACAACCAATGCTCGACATTAGACATTTGCGTTTGGATGTGACCTTCATTGAATTGTACTTTTACTTTATATTTTAGTTTTCCTGTTATTTGTACTTCCAAGTTATCTCATTCCCAACTTAGGGAGCCGTTAATTGTATTTAACTTGAGTTTTTTATTTGTTGTTTAAATGTATAAGGGAGAAGGATGTGTCATACTTGAAACCTTTGCTTTCACAAGCGCCCGTCTCTCTTTCACAAGCGCCCGTCTCGCATTGAGGAGCCCCGCGTTCCAAGTTATGAGGAGGAATGTTGTGGTTTGAATTCCTGAGGCCAGTTGGAGTGAGACTGTCAATGGAAAGGTCACTGTTGTAGGCCGATTAAAGGATCTTATTCTTTATCCAGGAACTCGTTCCTTTGTTTTGCTTTACTGGTTACCTGCGGGTCTGTCCTTAGATATTAGGAATCTATTTTTTAGCCTGTCTCATGCCTGTACCATTCCTGGCCTGCTTTGTTGCAAGTATGCAGTTACTGTCTATAATCAGAGAGAGATACAGTCCCCTGATCCCTAAAAACAAACCATGAAAGCTACCAGAACTATGAAGTGCTTCGGATTCAGTGGTGCAGTGTACCAGTACCCTCTTACACCTGTGTAATACACACACCTTAACACTCATTAAAACTACAATACTTAATGTGCACACACTAAAAAAATGCTGAACCAAGGTGAATTACCAATAATTTCTTGTAAATTGTCTCTCTCTTCGACTTTCGGAACTCATACATATTTACTACTAAAATCTAGAAGTCCCTTTCTTTCCAAATGCTACTTGTCTCTTATTTCATTGCATGTGCATAATGCCTCTTTCTTATGGCTGAGTCAGGAGGATGGATGTAAATTAAAAGTTTCCATGGTTATACACTCCAAATAAGGTGGATGGGACATAACCTGGTGGACAATGGAGTCTATAATGTCAAGCCTCAGCATCCTTAAAGACATAAACTTAATAATAAGAAGAGACCAGGGCAGAAAATAAGGAAAAAGCCAAGAGGACTAAGGCGATGCCAGTGAGAAGAGCAGTCAGTTTTAGATCATTTCTCACATTACTTCTAGATTCTTGTCCATCTTATTTTCATCACATCAATTCTTCGTTACATCCAATGTCACTCGAGTTGTGCCTGAGCCATGATAGTGTCATTGGCATTGCCTGAGCAGTCTTCCTCGTTCTCCTAGGGTCTTATTCCCCTTTTTTTTAACACATTGCCTCTAGAACCCTGTCTTACTTTCATACGTTGTCATCAGGGCGATAATCCTCTCTTTCTCATTAACCTCCTAGTTGTTTCTCTTTTCTCATTCTCTGTGTAATGGTGCCTTGCTTTTTAGTTCCCTTCAATGCAGACCTTTGCTTCTCATTGCCTTCGAAGATGCGGTCCTCCTTTTCTCACATAACCTCCAAAAGCCTGTCATTTTCAGTTCCTCCAATCATGTCGCTCTCACAGATTGACTGCAGAGTCCCGTCCCATTTACATATTGAAATTGTGTCTCTGCGATTCACTCGCACCCCTGCACCAAAGCAGTGTGATCCAGAAGCTATGTGCTCCAGAAGAGTGGAGATGCCCTGCATCTGGCCTTGCTCTGACTTTCTGCAGCTCCCACAGCCTCCAGCTTTGAAGCTGACCTGCTCATCAATGACTTAGCACTGTTGGGATAAAGGATATGAGAAGAGCCGCTGCACTTTAGCAGTAACGTAATGCAGTTGAAACAGGAAGATTCAATGGTAACGTTCAAATTCGGGCAGGTTAAGAGCTGTGTGAAAGTTAAAACAATGACTGTGAATATAGGGAGTAGGCAAAGGAAAATAAGCATTGACAAAACCAATAAATCTGCCATTAATCTGTTAATGCACGCAAGCAACGTGTAGCCATGCTTGTGTTTATGCATGTATTAGCACGTTATAGTCGGACCTTTTCATTTTACCAATGCATGTATTGTGTTCAAATGGAAAAGGATTTTCAATACGTGTAATGAGCTAACGGCTCATTTGCACAGAGAGGCATAACTTATTCATTAAAACAATATAGGTAGAGTACATTAAAAGATCTCTTGTGAAAGAGGTTGCTTTATGAACCCTATCACTCATTTTGTACGGGATATGTGCTTTGTATAGTTACATATGAGGATGCAATTTTCAACATATTGTGAGAGCATTGGATATACTATGATGTTGACTACTATAAGGTAGGGAGGGCTTCTATTCTTTGAGTCAAGAGGAAGATCACCTTCCAGTGTGTGCATTGAAGACCTTTCCGGGACTTCATGAGATAAGCCAAATATTTAATTGACCACAAACTTTAAACAGCTATATAAAAATTACCGGGTCTGATGGGTACGGGGATTAGTGCATCAACTGCAGGGATCTGTATTGGAACCCCATAATCACGAATTTGAGCCTCGGTTGGTGTATACTTTGGGCCTGATTTAGATATCTGCCAAAGGGTCAAGGTTGGAAACTACATGAATACGGTAACCACATATTTCAGTGGTCTTCACAGTGTACCCACTCTGGGGCACCCACAAAATCATTCATACTACCTAACTGGCCAGTATGGAAAGTCCACCTCACAGCCAGAATTTCCCCCTTCTCAAATACACTTTCATTTCAGAAGAAGAGCAAACACTGGTTCTGCGAATCAGAATTAGGAATTTATTTGCAGAACGTGGGAATTTTCCATAATTGTGCGGTATACGAAAAGCTTTACGAATCTGGTAGTGTAGAAATATATCTTTATATTAACTCCTTTCTGGAAGAGGAACACCGCTTGCTAAAGATTCTAGAACAAAATTGTGGCAGAGATGTATAGTGCGTGATCTGTATTTCAGTTAAGACTATTCATTTATTTACATGAATTCATATATTTATGAATGTAGAGGTACAGATGATGAACAATGCAATATCCAAATCAGAGCAGTGTCACACGGTGCTAAGTTAGATAAGTCACGTTCCTAGAAAAATGTTACGTATGCGTCGTACTGCTGCCACTGAGACTTAAAGTGCATGTATCATGATAATTGAAACGCTATGACTTTCTGTGATTGTTATTTTTTTGGTTCTTATGAAACGGGTTTAATGACAATAAGATCAAAATGAATAAAATCTACCTGATACTCAACTGGCGTAATTTCTGGGATGACATACAAAGTAACAGAAGGGTATTACATATGATATAGTCCTGTAATTTTATTTGTTGATTTAGATATGAAAAAATATTAAGCAGATTATACAAGAACTAGCATGGTTTCTGGCATACGTAGGGCCATGCCATGTACTGAGGGGTCAAGCTTAATTTATGCGCCTAATGAGAAAGATTGGTTGAAGTATTTTATAGGATTATGAGCAGAGCCTGTCGCATGTCATTCTGATGTGTTCACAAAAGCTAATTTAGTGATTAAGTATTTTTGCTAATTTCATATATAAATGTCCTATTTATTTTGGAAAATGTATCGAAATACTTGTAAGAGGTTTTTTCAGAAAAAAATCTGCTCGTTAAATCCGAACTCTGAAAGTCGAAAGAGATGGGCAGATAAGAGTGTTCTTACACTGTGTTTTATAATTTTTACGTACTTGTACAGTGCTTCCCCTGTGAATCATTTCACTTTTCTTTTAGTTTGCCAGCTAAACTCATCAATGGAGGTGTTGCAGGGATCATTGGCGTTACCTGTGTCTTTCCGATTGATTTGACCAAGACCAGGTTGCAAAATCAGAGGAATGGACAGCAAATTTACAAAAGCATGTGAGTATCACTATCCCACAGGACAGATACACAGTAATTTTATAAAATATATGCATTTATTTAACCGATGAATAGATATAAGGTATTGTCACGTATAAGTGTGTATGTCTAATTGCTTTTAAAATATAGAAAAACTGGCTTGCAACTGTTACTTACAGATTATAACAGATCTCTAAACCAGACATTTGCCTGTGTTCATAATTATTCTCAAGTCTGCAAATGTCATTGTTAAGATAATAAAGAACAAAATAAAAGTTACTCCATGATGAGGTAGACCTCTCCGTCCAGGTTCTGCTTATTCTTCTAGAGTCTTTGATGCTCTCGAACATGAAGCCCTCCTTGGTATGCCTCCATACTATGGAGAGTGCAGCAGTCTCTTGAACTGGTTCTTCGTCTTTCTGAAAGGAAGAACACAAGGTCCACAGACTCCGTCTTCGTGATTCCTGTCTCTGATCTGTGGCTTAACACATGCAATCTATCAGTCAGAGATGGAGCACCTCTTAAAGCGGAGATCCTCGGGACATCCGACGTCCGGTCCATCCGTCTGTCTGTTCTTCCATCTCCTTTAGAGAGATTTGGAATCTTGAGGTGCCGCAGGCTTCTCCACCAAGTAACTCCATACTCTGAACTAGTCGCTGTTTCTGCCACTGTATATTCTGTTCGTAACAACATTGTAAGCTATGTCAGTTCCAGAGAGAAATTAGTACTGTATTGTCGTCCACGTGCCGGTATAATACTCGTAACGAGCGTCAGACATTAGGTGCGTGATCTCTTAAAAAGGACTCCGTCCTTGGAAATTGCCTGAGCGATTGCAGTTTTGACATGCGACGTCACTGGTGCGAGCAACTTAGTGGTAAAAAAAAAAAAAAAAACCTACACCGAAGTACAGCATAATGTTTTACCTTAACAAAGAGCAATGCTTTCAGACATTTAAAAGTAACTGAACAATATCTACAATTCAGGAATTTCATCAACTGATATGGCACATGACCAAATCTGTAAGCATTATCATCGTCTCAAATGTATTTATTAAAGCAATCTCTTTAAAATGAATAAACCATTCTATCATAAAGCAAACACTGAACCTCTACAGATTTCCACATCTTGGTCCGCTCTTATTTGGAGTCGGTGATCTTTAGGCCAGAGGATCCAGATTAAAACGTGCTCTCTTCAAATGTGCTATGTTCTTAGCAGCACCAAACAGTAAAAGGTTTGTCCTTAATCCCCTTCTGTTTTCCTGTCACTGACCTTATCTTTAGGTGAGGATAAACTGTGGAGTCTCTTTCATTACTTTCTATGCATCTTTCTCCACCACGAGGTTTACTGTTACAATCAAAAAAGGTGCTTGGCTCTCAGAGAGGAGTACTTCCCGACTTGTACGTGAAATTGAAATGACTACATAATCCACAGATCTAACCAGAATTTGTCCTGTTGCCCTGAGGGGCGGGGATTAGAGGTTCAGACTCTCTAAGAGGCAGGACAGACTAAGAAGTCAGCGTAAATCCTGCTCACTCACTACTCACGCTCATCAGAGGGCATTTTGGCACTTATGACGTCTCTGGGACGATTATGATCCCTTCTTAGGCCATAACAAAATGCTCTTTCGGACTTTGTTTTAAGAAGCACTTTTTTGCGTTCAGGTCAAATTTATATAGTAATCTGTCTACTTGCAGTTCCCCTTCCTTTTTAAACATACTGAAATGTTGCCATATCGGTCATCAGCTGAGGTGGTTAATATCGTATTGACTTCAGCACCTTGATATTAATTATACTTGAAATTGTAATCAGCCTCCTTGAGTATGATCCTAAGGTCACTGCAGCATGCATTAAGCAGCGTCCTTTCAAACTTTAATTGTAACTTTAGAAATTACTGTAAAGTAACTTGATGTTTTAGCAGAACCCATGAAGCAGTACCTCTATGTTGCTAGAAACATATATCGAGCTGGACCTCGGTGTTATTCTCAGCTGTCATTTGGCAGCACATTTTTTTTAATTGTAGGCATAATTATGCAGTGTTAAAAGGCTGCCTGCTTCTTCAAAAGGCCACCCAGTGAAAATCAACAGTTTCAGTTTTCACTGTGCAATCGAGCATCATGAACAGGAATGAGTCTTTAACATCCCTAGGTTGGATAATGTTTGCTTTGGTTTTGAGACCTTCTGTGACTTAATTACCTGGTTGGCACATGTGTAAAACATGTATACTAGTCTACAGTTTTGGCATTTATATAGTTGTTCAAAAGTGGTTTATTAGTAAGGGCAGGTAGGCACCTACATTTAGTAACGAGGCCACAATCACATGTAAGTTCCAGTCAAGGTCTCAATAAATGAATCCTTGCTCAACCCTTGGTAGCTTGGGCCACAAGCAGATAGGCTTCACATAGAAGACAGATATGTAAAGGTTGTAATATCAACAAAACAGTAAATAGTAAAAACAGCCAGTTTTCCCAGCTGCACAAATTGCACATGGATTTCCATGCATCCCCGAGAATGGACCCCAACATTTGTAATTTCTACACTCCTCCTATGAAGATTTCAGCCAACATATCTGCAAGGTCAAGTTACTGTACATATTCCTGCTGTAATACAAGGCAGATCTGGCCTCCAAACGGACAATAAAGATTTGAAACATTGTGAATTGGACTGCTGGAGATGTGGAGTGCTTGTTATCCTAAATAGAATAAAAATAAGCTTTGATTACTTTTGGGGACTACTGCTACCGTAAGGCTCAGAGGGTGGAGTCTGACATCACCCACCTTGCCTGCATCTGAGCGCTTCAAAAGTGTGCTCTATCATCCGTGGTGCAGGACCCACGCAGGACGCGTGCGGGATGCGTCAGAGTGAAGCCAAGGTCAAGGGTAGGCCAGTCCTGTGCCCATCAGTACCAGGAAGAGGCACAGCAGGGACACATCCCGTGGCCCTTTGCTCCCATACAGGTGAGTTACTTTAAGTTGGCATGGTGGCTAAAGTGCCCTGGATTTAAAGCTGACTCGGGGACTAAGTACCACACCTTTAGCTAAATTGGTGATGCAGTAATTTGTGCATTGAACTCTGTACTTTGTTTAACTCTCCTGGTACTATAGGAAAGCGGGAAGCTCGATCCAGCCCCGGGGTATTCGGAAAAGCAAAAGGATAGGACAACACGCAGTGAAGAATTGTGAAATTGAGGAGATTGATAATCTTATAGAGGAAATGGAGTCTATTTTTTGGGAATGGGAAGAAGTTGACCTGTGAGACTAGCGCTCCTAAAACTGCTGATTTTGTTAAAAAGGGCTGTAAACTTAATAGTGGATGAATCCCAGCACATTAAAACGCACTCAGCTAATGAACAAGCTGATGAAGAAGGACATATTTCTTTTACTAGCAATGTTTTGTGCTCTAATCATTTCAGCCCGCTTGCTAGAGAATCTACCGAAGTGGGTGTATGGAGAAATAATGAAGAGAGGCCAGACGGGGCCACTGGTACCTGTGCAGTGAGAGGGGATGATGCTATTAAAGAACTAAGGGTTTTTATCCCAAAATTGAAAGGGGAAATTACTATCTTACATTCTCAAGTATCCCAGTTACAAGAAAAAGTGGGGGAAACGACCACGCTTATTACAATAAGTAGTAAGCGTACTAATGATCACACTCAGAAGGGAACCAGCACCACTGAGACACACAGATTTTTAGCTTGCCTGGCCCCTTGGAGGGGTTGATAAGACAAGGTATACCACGCTCTGGGAAGATACAAAATCTAATGTGCACACCCGGAGGTGTTAGTGGTAATCATAGACCCTGTACATACCAAAATAGTTTACGTAATTTCTCATTGAGTGATAAATATGGTCCACATAATTTTGCTGCTTGTTGGTACAGGAGCATCAAGCAGCACCTTAGCCCACAAGGTGTGGTTGTCAAAATGGGTGCTGCTGAGGGCTCTGAGTCTAATTACAGATTTGGTGGTCTCCCCTATGGAAGTCACTCGACACTGGCTATAACAAAAAGGGTGTATATGGTTAATGATCCCAAACTGTCTAAAGGTTCGTTCGAACACAACGAGTCTCTCAAAAACAAGGTAATTCTTTGGGTAAGGAGTTATAGTCATTGCTTTTCTGTGATTAGGGCAGACATTGTAGAGGTGACGCATTGTGCAGTACTTAATTCACAGTTTGATTATATAGCCATTGATATGAGCCATAAGGAATGTGCTGTAGGCCTTGTCAATTTAGGTTTACACACTTGTCCACCTAACGGATCTCAAATTCAATTTAAACATAAGCCTCCTAATGTGGAGTTGCCTAAGTCTTTTAGTAGTCTTCCATCCCAGGTGGTTCAACCCAGTAGTCTTGACTGCTTCCACATAGTAAGGGGGGATGGAGGTGCCCTTAATGGGGTTTATTGATTTAGGATGGACAATCCCTGTTATCACAATGGCCTATTAGCCAAACTGGGGTTGACTGATAGTGGTAGGGGCTTGGATGTGTCTGCTCCTAAGTCAGTTCCTAAATCGGTTAATAGGTTGCCTACTCCCCTTAATACATTGGTATTAATAGAATGAATAAAAGGGTATGTCAAGATCTCCTGCAGGAACAAACTATAGAGGATAAAGATGGTGGTTTAAGATTTAGGATGATCTCATGGAACCTAGCTGGTAGTCACTCGAAAGTTATTGATCCCGATTGTGGTAAAATTACAGAGAGTTTCCATATATGCCTGTTCCAAGAAACCTGGCACTTAAACCCTGTTCATAAATCTGGTTTCATGAATTTTAGCATTGAGGCTAGGACATCAGAGAAAGGGTGCCCTTCGGGTGGCTTACTAATAATGGTGAAAAATACTCTAACATGTAAAATAAAATAAGGGATAAACAAGGCTAAGATTAATTAATGTTTATAATCATCCAACTAGCTCTTATTATGACTAGGAGACTATGGAAGCTATATCCGTTTTCTTAGAAAGGGATGGTTCTAAGAACTTTCTGATTGTAGTGCCATGAACACTACTTTTGAACCTATTGATTTTATCTAGGAGCTGATGTTGGATGAAGATAAGGAGAGGCGTATACCTAGTCTGACGATACCAGTGTTGAAAAAAAGCTCAAAAGTTGCCTTTCAGCTAGCAACAGTCCATTTAAGAAATGGGCATGCAATAGGCGAACCCGGTCAGATAAAGGGGCAAATTATACATTCACAAGGGCTAAGTCTAGAAGCAGGATATACTATATTCTTTTAGATATTGATTTATGGCCTAATTTGCATGATGTGATGGTGGAGGAGAGGAGTGATAGTGATCACAACCCCCTAAATTTAGAGCTAAAAAACGTAACCCCTTTATGTAATGATCTGAATGTATGTGAGAAGGATGTTCCAATCATTACATCAAATGACAGTAGGAGGGTAACATGGCCTCAATTAGAGATGAACAAGGATGTCTTAGCGCAACTTTATTCTGCAGTTGAAAATTTATTTGTTTTTACTTGAGAAGCCAGATTTAGATAGCCTCATGGTTATGGGAACACCTCTGGGTCTGTTTAATACAGTCAAGGATTATTTTTATAAAACAGTACCCAATTTCATTGTAAATCATAAGGTGGCTGAATGGTTCAATGAGGACTGTAAGAGAGCTAAATCCAACTTAGTGCAGGCTGCAAGAGGGGGTGGTCCTGCAGAAATATTGGAGTCAAGAAGAATATATAAGTGAACCCAGGTGTTTGGCAAAAAACAAAGGGAGGAAGAGCAATGACAGGATTTTATCAGGGCAGCCACATCGAAAGGCCAGGAACTATTTTGGCACTTACTAGCTAAAGGTATTTCTCATGTAATTTCCAAAAATTAGCTTTATATCACGCCAGATATTTAGATAACCAACTTTACCAAACTGTATTTCTCACGGCCTGACAGTCTGTAAATTGGTAGAAATTGGGTCTTTGGTTGACAGTCAGGTTACCGCCTGTCCAAGCAAGGACCCTCACTCTATTCAGGGTAAAGGAGAATCACACTCAGTTAACTCCCGCTCACCCCCTTGGTAGCTTGGCACGAGCAGGCAGGCTTAACCTCAAAAGCAATGTGTAAAGTATTTGTACTAACACACACAGTATTGTGTGAAACACTATAAAATGGACCACACAAGTTTAGAAAAATAGGTAACAGCAAACAAGACCGAAACGAAATAAAAATCCAACATATACAAGTCAAGATATGAATTTTTAAAAGAATAAGAGTCTTACTCCTTAGAAAACAGTGAGAATGCTGTTGTTACACAAAGTACCTGGTTAGCATCAAAAATAAAGCTGCACGGGTGAGTGTGCATCAGACAAGTGTAGCGATGCACCGATTCCTTACGCGCAAATGAGGCAGTGCGTAATTTCCTTCTCCAGTCAGGTTGGCGATGCCTTGTTTTTCTTCCTCACAAGAGAGCAATACGTCGATTTCCTGATGGGGCACCACGGATCCATGCAGAGTCGGTTTGACTTTGATGCCCATGGACGATGTGTGGAAAATCCAGTCGCACAGTACCAGAAAACCGTGCTGCCTGGGGTTTGTGGAGTTCTCAGCCTCCGTAAGTGGGTGTTGCACATCATTTCTCCAGCCGCAATGCAGGTGGAGCGTTGATTTAAGCCGCGAAGCCGGCGGCGCGTTGTTTATCTGCGTTGCCCCCTTTTTTTCTCTCCCTGTCCACTTTTTTTTCACTTTTTTAATTTTCTTTTTTCATCTCCCTCCTTTTCTATGTTGGAATATGAGTGATACACAGTACCTTTAAGCCACTTGACTTGGTTATGTTACTGATTTAAGGTAATTTATGTATGGGCTAATAATTGATCATATTATATTTCTTATATTTGTTTGAAAATTAATTTTGACAACATAAATAATGCAGTATGGTTTTAAGATTAAATGATGGGCCACTGGGCATTTACATTTTGACTGTGGATTAGCTGGAGTGAATATATGATGTGCACAGGTGTATTAGACAGAAAATAAACCAATTTTTGTCTTACTTTTTTGCTAGAGGCATTGTGATATTTTGTTACAGAATTGTTTTGTTAATAGGGTAACGCTTTATGAACCTTGTGAGGATTTTGTTTATGATTAGTTCATATATAGTGTGGTTGTAGTACGGGTTTCTTTCCTGAAGAAACACGGAGTGAAACAAAGGATTGAAGGATTGTTTGTAGATATATATATATATATATATTTCCAATATCAAATTAGAAAGTTTTTTACCACTTTTTCTGTATGGATTAGAGACCATCTTCTGCTCTGACTGCTGGATGTTGTGTTTGTAGATGAAGGTTTCCCCCTTCGCCAACCACATTTCCACTCTCTGGTAAATCAATGCATATGAGCTGGAGCCAGGAAGCCAGCTACCATCGATAGGAGGGACGGGGGACTTGCCATCAAACATGCAGCATTGCCATAATTATTAATAACACATCTATATAGAAAGAAATGCTTCCTAAAGGATTTCTCTTCAATTGGAAAAGACAGGGAATACAGGTTATCCTGAAGCCTATCAGACATGGTTGTTCGCCCCACTACTGCACGACTGGACGCTAACTTCGTATTCCAAGAAGCAAGCAGCACTTCCTGTTTGCCAGATCTCTGAAGTTACCAAAAGTCAGCAGGAAGGGTTATAGAAGACCCAGTGCTAATGAATGACTAAATAAATACATAAAATTGATTTGTAGAGGAACAATTTCATGGAAGCCTGGTGCCTTACAAAATGCATTTTATTTCAACTAGATTGGATTGCCTGGTCAAGACATTGCGTTCGGAAGGTTACTTTGGCATGTACAGGGGTAAGTGAGATTTTATTTTCTCTGGCCTTTCACAAAGTTTGATGCCTTGTGTGGTTCATCTTGTTCCTCTTCCAGTATCTTACTTAAATCTTCATAGCATTTCTACACACCTTTCATAGCCTTCAGATATTCTTAAGTAAATCTGTCATTGTGATTCGTAGAATGAAGGTATCTGTGCAGGAATCCAGCCACACATGAGATAAATCTACCTGCTAAATGGACTTTTCAGTATGAGAAAGTCGGGCTAAGGCTTCGAGAGGAAGAGAATATGTGACCTTCACAATGCAGTGCAGTGTCGTTCCAGTGACATAACTGGGAAGAGGGCACTACCATGAAGATAAACAGTACAGAGGGGTTTCAGTTGGATTCCCCTCTGTTTGACATTGTAATAAATTGGTCCCATGACCATGTGGGTCACGGCCAATAAATAATGAAGACTGCCAGGCATGGTCAAGGAGACACAGCGTGCAACCCACCTGGGCGGCCCACCAGTGTGAAGCATACATATTGTGTCTGTGTCGTTTATCACTGTTGTGCGCTTTAACCCTTGGCTTTTCCAGGGTGCAGCTACACTGCTATCTCTAAATACAGCACTGGTGACAGAGGTAGTTTGACTTACCTGACTGGAGCCCCATGGCGGCTGCATGCCTGTGTTTGGTGTGCAATGACTATGCCACATGTGTTTTGGTAGCACCACACCTATGCGGTGCACCATTGCCATGATAGGGGCCCACCCAATCTTGTGAGTGCGGCTCTCGTGACTGCTGGCTGTTGGAGGCATTTGGGTGAAGGCAAGTCAGCGTTGGAACTGCCATAGGCGGTTCAGCACACGCACGTCCTCGATGAGATGAGAGCGCCCCCTGCTGTCGGGCCCCTCCTATTCGAGATTGTGGCCAGAGTGAAAAAAAATAACAGTTTAGAACTGCTGGATGCTGTTTACCCCCCCGCCCCCACCACTAGATCATGAAAAAGCTTCTGGTGGAAGAACAAAGGACTGGGCACTAGGCCCTGTGTGTTAAGGGCAAATAGTTCACACCAAGGAAGGCCATTTAGATACCCTGAAAACACTCTACAGTGCTGATTCAAGGGGGACCCTTTGTGGACCATTAGCCTCCTCAAGTGAAGCACAACTCATAGAAATGTGATTTAACCAGAAAAATAAAGAAATTAAAGTAAAGAAAAAAGGACACTTGCACCCCACAGAGAAGTCAAACCAGAAGTGGCTAGTCCAGCAATGCCATGGCCACCATACCATATTTTGAGCCTTTAGTTGTTGAGGGTGCCCCGTCAGCTCAAGCTTTGAATTGGAAGGACTGGGTCAAGAGAGTACTGCTGTTCTTTGAGGCCACCAGAGTGGAAAATGTCCAGAAGAGAGCCATGATCTTACATTTATGGACATTTAAGGACAAACAGAGGATCTGCAAAACAGTCTCAGAGGCCACCCCCAAAACACATCTTACCCTCATTGCAGTTCTCACTGCACACTTTGAGCCCATACAAACAAAGGCTACAAGAGGTTTGTATTTTGCCAAGCTAGGCAACAAACGGAAGAGTCCGTTGCCACTTTCTACATGAGGCTGAAAGAGCTAGTCAGGACGTGTGGATTCGCTGATGAAAATGAAGAGATAAGGGGCCAAATAATTCAAGGATGTGCCTCTGTGAAGCTGCGAGCATGAACTCTAAAAGAATCTGGAGTTCTCTGGCTGATATTTTGATGATGGGGTTGACTACAGAACTGTCAAAAGTTTGGGTGTTCTACTTGGAAGCCGCCTTACAGAAACCAATCAAAGTCGAACCAGTCAATGCGGTCACACACACACCCAGCAGACCTAAGCCCAGGAAGAGCATCACAATGCCCAAAATGTGTGGCTATTGCGGAGAGCAGATGCATCACCCTAGTGAATGCCCGGTGAGAGGAAAGTAAGATGTGCCTGGTGTAGAAAAATCAACCACATAATGAAAGTATGCAGGTCAAGTAAATGAGGTGTCCCATACACCACGGTGAATGCTGCTTTGGACTCACTTGCGAGAGGCAGTGACATGGATGATGATGACGATGAGGAGCACTTCATTTTCACTATTGGTGCAGCAGCCTAGACAGCATGGCGGCTACCCCGGTGCCGGATATGTGCGAAGGAGTACTCCACTCTCGCAGCAGTGGACCCAGGAGCTTCATACAACATCATGTCCTCTAACACTTACCGTACAATGACACCACCTCTCAGTCTAAAGCCAGCCAAGGTCAAAATATTTTCTTACAGACAAAACCAATCACTTGCCACTTGATTCGAAACAACCATTGCGTATGGGTCTCAGTCAGTTGAGGCTCAGGTCGATGTTGCAGAAGACAGCCATGGTATTCTGCTGGGGTGCTCGGCCGCAGAAGCTCTTGGCATAGTGATATTTGCTTTCAGAGTGTACCGGGAGTGGATAAACAACATCCTGGAGGAATTCCCAAAGGTGTTTATGGCATTGGCTGTCTGAAAAACAAGGAAATAAAGCTGCACACGGAGAGATCGAAACCTGTGTCCCTCTGGCATCAGCACATTGCATTTCACCTGAGGCCTCAGGTAGAGAATGAGCTTAATAAGCTTGAAGTGGCAGGAATTATTGAAAAGGTGGTGGGGTCTACACCCTGGGTGTCTCCAATTTTGGTAGCCATGAACCCTAAGCAACCGGGTGAAGTGCAAATATATGTGGCCATGAGACTACCAAATGCTGCGATCTAGAGGAACAACACCTAACTCCCACAATGAGGACAAGCTGAGCAAGGCCAGTTGGTTCTCCAAGATGGATTTACGGTCAGGACACCACCAGCATGTCCTCGCTGAAGAGTCCCGCTATATCACCATATTTTCGACAAATGTGGGTCTCCAGCGCTACAGGAGACTGAATTTTGGCATTTTGAGTGCCACAGAGGTGTTTCAGAATGTGATTCATGAGCTCCTATACGATCTTCCAGGAGTCGTCAATCTCAGCAGCAACATTCTTATATATGCCAAAACCATACCTGAACACAATATCTGACCACAGAGAGTCCTTCAAAGGATTCAGGACTCTGGCCTAATTCTCCATTGCAGCCAGCGTGAATTTCTAAAACAGAAACTCCATTTCTTTGATTACGTATTTTTATCAGAAGGAGTGGCCCCTGACCCTGAGAAAGTTCAGGACATCAAAGAAGTGTCCTGATCCACAACAGTGATAGAGGTCTGTAGTTTCTTGAGAATGGTGAACTACTGCAGGCGTTTCATCAAAGACCTCACAATATTGACTCAACCACTTAGAGGCATGACCAAGTCTGCAGCACCATGGTCCTCAGGCCCAGCTTAGGAAGCAGCTTTTCAAGCCACCAGGGATGCAGACATGCCTCTAGAGTATTTTTATCCATGCAGAGAGATCACCATTGCAGTCAATGCCGGCCCAAAGGGGCTAGGAGCAGTGAAATGACAGAAAGGTGAAAAATGGTCCTGTTGCATACGCCAGTTGGTTTCTTACAGCGAAGGAAGAGAGGTATTCGCAGATAGAAAAAAAGAGGCACTTGCGATTCAGTGGGGGTGTAGACATTTCCATGTATATGTCTATGGCAATCCATTGAGCATCACTAATGACAATAGGCCCCGTATACCACTTTTCAAAGGAACTGAATCAAAGCCACCTCCCTGATTTTGAAAGTGGATGCTCCATCTTCAGGAGTACAATTGTCATATACAATATCGCCCTGGATCAACCAATCCTGAAGATTACCTCTCTCAGCACCCTCAGGCAGCCACGACAAAAGATGGTACATGGAAAATGAGTCTAAGGAAACAGAAGATTAAGTGAGAAATGTGGCAGACCAGTTTCAACCCCTTCTACTTTCAATGAAAGCCATTCATCAGACTACTGACCAAGATGAATGCCTTCACAAAGCGTTAAAGGCTGTACAAACCAATTAGTGGCATGTCCTAAAGAAACAATGGACTCAACTCATCCCAGAAGTCAGACGCATCATGGAAAGCCTGTATTATGTTTGTCAGGAGCTGACAGGTGATCCTGAGGGATGCCTACTGAGAGGACAATGTTTAGTAATCCCCTCCAGTCTCATTGATCATGCTGTCCATCTTGACCATGCTGGACAACAAGGCATGGTCGAGACCAGGAACCAGCTAAGGACTAAGGTGTGGTTACTAATACAATCATGCCTTTGGTGTCAAGCCTCCCGGAAACCCGGCCCATCTGCTCCAGTAGAGACAGAAAGACGACCTCGACAGCCAGCCAAGATTTCGGGAGCCTTCCAGTCAGAAAATACACCATGGTTCTGATAGATGACTACTCGAAATACCCTGAAGTGAAAATATATCTTCTCTGAGTACCGGTAAGGTGATTCCCAAAATTGAGAAAATCAAAGCCACCCATAGTTTTATCAAAGAACTAAGAAGGGATAACGGACCCCCATTCTGAGGTCACAAGGTATCATCATATTTGCAGTCAATGGGCATCTCTCACAAAACAAATACTCCCCATTGGCCTCATGCAAATGGGGAGATAAAGAGATTCATGAGGACCTAAAACAAGGTAATCAGGATCGCCTCTGCCTGCCAGCATGATCCAGAGCTAGCCATGTATTTCTTTCTGATTTACTATTGCTTGACTCCACACTCCACCATAAGAAGGGCACCTGTTTACCTCTCCATGGGACGTGTGTTGCAGACTCTATTCCTCACCATTCTTTCTGGGCCCCAGGTCCTGTGGATGATCTACAGGTGTACAACAAAAGAAATGACTCAAACAAAAAAGCCAGTCACTGCCAGCGAGCTGAAGTCCCTAGTTTAAAAGCTAGTGATCTGGTGCTCATTTAAGATTGGTGCACTGTAAGAAAGTTTAGAGTGCCGTTCGAACGTCACCCCTGAGTCATCGCAAGCCACCAGGACACCATGATTGTTGCTAGGTGAGGCACTGAAGAAACTACCCAGAACATCTCATCAGTTAAGAGGTTCCACTCCACTTCCCCGCAGCCTGGATATTTCAGTGGAGATGATCCTCTAAGAGATGAACAAGATTCATTGTCTGAAGCGGAAATCTCTCCTTCCATGCTACCTTTGTCAGCTCACTCAGAATGTAATCCAGATTTGTCGGGTAGGAGTCAGGTGCGGAGTCCAGAGAGCAGACTGTCAGAACAACATGCAAATCACACCACACCAAATATGAACTGCAAGGAAATATGGTGCCATAATTAGACTGAGAGATCACTTAGGCCCATATTTATACTTTTTTAGTGCTGCATTTGCATCGTTTTTTGATGCAAAATCGGTGCAAACGTACAAAATACAATTGTATTTTGTAAGTTTGCGCTGCTTTTGCGTCAAAAAATGACGCAAATGCGGCGCTAAAAAAGGATAAATATGGGCCTGAGTATGAAGCATCTGGGTACACCCTATGGTCTCTGTTAGCAAATGTGTATTACTTCACTACGATATGACTCTTTAATAATATCTACCCATGTCTGGTGTGCCATGTATCAGCACTAGGCTGGCGGCTATCGTGTACTTTATGCATCATATTTTGTTGCAATGACCTGTTTTACTTTTGTTTAATTTCAAGAGGAACGTGATCCCCTTCTGTTTGACATTGTAACAAAATGGCCCTATCACCACATGGGTTTGTGTGTAATAAATAACGAGGGCTGCCAGGTGTAGTCAAGGAGGCATGGCGAGCAATCCACCTGCGCAGCCCACCATTGCAAAGCATACATATTGTGACCGTGTAATTTATTACTGCGGTGCTCATTGGTCTTTGGCAGTTCCAGGATGTCGCTACACTGACATTGCTAAATATAACAAAGCAGGTAGGAGGTTATGCACCATTGGAACACAGAATGCAGGAAATGGGTTGATATTCATGTTACATGGAAAACAAAGGAAATCATTTCTGCAAGTTCCTTGGTGGGAAAGGAAGAGGTAACACCATCATAAGTTATTTGCTGTGTTGGCACAAATGAACCTGGAGAAGTAAAATTAGTTTAGCTTGCACATCCTTGCTCACCCCAAGTAGGTGAGGACACTGGTACATTTAGAATCCACACTACAATATAATTCTCCTTATTATTTCTTTTTTATTTAAATTTTTTGCTCCAAAAGTTTCTTTTCACTGCCCCTGGGGACAGCATTTAATTTCTCTACTTGTTTTTTTTCTAGCACCACACCCACATGCACTGAATGTGGCATGTGGGGGGAATCAGTGCCTGTTGAGTTCTCGACTGACAAGAACCACCAGGCTCTACTGTTGTCACATATGACATGGCAACCTCCACCCATGGTGCTTTTGCTTGTTAACTTGTTGTTGTTGTTGCCTCCCGCTACACCCTCTTTCTACTGATGTATCCATGTTAGCATTGCACACTCCCAACACTCCCTTTTCTGGGTGTGTTCACTCTAGTGTGGCTACCTTCTAATTCTTCTTATTTCCTCCACTGTGCCAGCTCAATAATTTCTCACATACACCTCTTCCTCTGTTCCAGTATGTGGCTTTTCAATGTTTAGCTTTTTTGCCACTATTCCTCTTTTTCCTGGTATGTTCACTCTGTTATTGCGCCCTCCTGCACCTCCCTCTTTTGCCTTGTGTGTTCACTACACCATTCCTCCCTTCCATAATTCCCTCCTTCAATCTTTTCTCTGAAGTGTCTGTCTGTTGCAGAAAGCACATCCCCTAGTGTCTTGTGCCCTACTTCATTTGTGGACTCCACATAACGTGAAAACAGCTGTGAAACAGGCAAACAACCACCCTAGAAAGGTTTAATAATGTCCTGACCTATTTTGCCATCACTGTTAGGCAGCTCCTTGTGTGTGCCTCGATGTTCTCACCCATATCTACTGCAGGTTTTGCAAGGCTGGTCTGGCTGTAACGGGCATCCAGCATCTCCACGGGAAGCTGGAAGGGTGGGCGGTCACTTTTGTTACTGGGGCCCGGATTTGTAGCAGTGGAGCTGTTTTAATAGCACTGCAGAGTTTATTGTATATCTAACAGTTTTCAGGCAACAAAAAAGTGCAAAGATAACTCTAGTGATTAATGTACCTGCTGGAGAAAGACCGCATTTTGTCCAGTGGCAGTTTTGACTCATCTAAGGTATTCCAGAGGGTTAATATGCCTGCCCCAAAGAATGTGTATTATGCAGATCACAGAACAGTATTTTATATGCATAGCTAAGTGTGATCAGGGCCGGCACTAGGCATGGGCAGTGTGGGCAGCTGCCTAGGGCCCCACACTCAGCCCAAGAACTTGGGGCCCGCACCAGTGTGGACATAGCCAGGCCACTGCAGGAAAGCTGCCTCCTTGCAATTGGGCCCAAGAGAAGAGGAACCCTTCCCTGCCCTCTCTGGTATGGTGTAGCCAGGCAAACCCCAAGGGAGGGGACCAGCTCCAATTGCAAGGAGACACATTCTTCAGGATGCATTTGCAACCCCCCACCCCCACACACTCATAGGAGTTGCAGGATGACTATAGTCCTGTCGTTTAGCTCCCTGCCATTTTTAACCTTCTCTTGTGATAATCAGTCTTCACACCTTCAACCCTATATGAGCTGTTAACAGTTGCTTACAGGTACCTGAGAGGGAGGGGCTGCAGCCTAGGAGGGGTCTACATAAAGCAGCTTCAGGAGCAGGGACATCTATTGAGAGGCAAACAGCCCTGAATGCTTATGCAAATCAGAGGGGCCTCGCACAATTCTTTTCCGCCCAGGGCCCCAAAAATTCTAGAACCGGCCCTTAGTGTGATACTGCTTCTGTCACAGAGCTCCTTTTGTTACTGTGCAGTTCATAAGTTACAATCATAATAAAAGCACAGTGAACTATGAACTGCCATCAAAGAGCTGCATGAAAACTGCATGGTATAGGTTAGAAAGTTATGCTTTTTTGCAGTCTGTGATTATCTAATTTTGCTTAAAAAAAAGTTTTTGGGTAGAAATAAATTATTAGTAAAGTCAACTCTAACCACTTTGTTACATTCGGAATTTTGAGTTTATGCTTCCCCAGACCAAGCACTCTTAAAAATACCTACCACTACCATGTGTCATACATCTTGTAGTCCCCTCTATCAACATTTTCTTAACACTGATTTAAAAACTTATGATTATTTGTCTCTGCGTGTGTGTGTGATGTAAAGTGCTCAACACCCTATGCTGGTAAGAGAGACACTATAAAACAATTGTACTACATGTCAGAGAGGGGCTATGGAAAGACAGGAGGCACTGTTAGAGGTTTTTGGTGAAGGAATCATTGAAGATCCCCAGTAAAGATTGTCATATGCTGGTGCACTGTAATGTCATCAATTACATTAAGAACTAATACAATTGAATACATAATGAAAAATGTGTTGCAGAATGCACAGTTTTTGCCATTTGTTCCAAATTTCCTTTGGGAGGGAACCCCCAAACCCTATTGTAGTGGTCGGGCATGCTCACTATGCACCCTATGTAGACTGGTCTGACAATTTTTCCACATCTGCCTTTGCGTTTCCAGTCAGGCCCTGAGTTTATGTATGCCACAGCTTCAAAATCCCCATGGTCCAGATGGCAGCAGGTATGGGATGTGTGCACTGAGTATTACTGAATTTTCAGGTCATCATTCACAAACTTTACTAGAAGACTTAACAATTGCATCCTAAACAGGCACTGGTAGTGCCCAAAGCCTTTTGTTATGCTTCTGGCACTGAAAGATGTGCAACAAAGACAAAGATGCTTAAGCATTGCTTTTCAAGCATCACATTGCATATCTTGGACTTCAATGTAAATGATTCTTGCAAGAATCAAGAGCAAGGTAAAATATGATGTGAAAGTGGAATGTTTCAAGTTAACGACTGCAGTTGCTGGAGCATTTTCATCCTTTGCAGGAATCAATGCTCAACAAGGTCAACAGATCTTTGGACCCTGCAGAGGATGTGGAACAATGATACAATGTGGCAAAACAAGGAAAACTCCAATCAAGAATGAAGTTAAGGGGTGTATTACATGCTTAAGCTCAGAGGAATGTATACAAATCACATGACAAAGTTGTAAAGATACAGAATCACCAAGGGGCTGACCAAGACAACAAAATAAGTTCAGGTGAACTATCATTAAGAGAACTAGGCACTCACCAAAAAACAATACAAAACATCAATAAGATACGTTGATGTACGAAAAATAAACATTGCTCAGTTTTCAGAAGCATTAAGGCATTTTAATTCATCAAAGTGCAATTTAGCTGTGCATATGGGAAACCCTACATTGTAACCAAGTAAGGAATAACATGAGTGGGGCAGAACACATGCGGGGGGCAAAAGACCAAAAAATCTAAAAGAGCAAAAAAAATTTGGAAAAAGGTTATCTCAGGCATCAAGTTACTAACTAAGGGGGACAAAAAGTAGGTAAAATGGGGAAGCATCAGTATGTCAAAAGCTTGGTAAAAAGTGTTCTGTCAGGGTTAGGAAGAAAATCTCTAAATCTGAGCAAGGCATTCAAATACGGCAAAGGCAGTAAAGAAGACACATCTCCAAAGGGCTCAGCATGCCCCAAAGAATGGCAGGAAAGGTTCTGTTACATCTGCGCCAGGGAATCTCATTATCTGATCTGACCAAATTCCAGCTGGGTATTGACATAAAAGTTCATAAAGCAATCTAATTCTTCAAAGCAACAGTTCATTTGGCATTGAAGGGGCAACATCCAATAGAAACTGATCATACAACTCCAATTTGAAACATATCCATGTTTTCCCAAGTCTGTCATGAGAACAGCGTCCATTTGTGTAACTCCACACAAGATTAAAACAAATATTTAAATTGATAGTCCACAGTCCAGGATTTTCTACAAGGTCAGATTCTCACAACTTTCTATGTGTAAATAAATAGATATCTATTACCCAACTAGTCTTCTCATGGAAACAGAGCCTGAAAGAAAGGTACACGTTAACAAGATGGCTTGACATCTTCTGCACAGACACAAAGTACATGGCCTACCAGGCCTCATTTGGGCTAATGCAAAGGAATTAAATCAACACATTAATACATTCAAATAAAATACATTTTTCATACACAAATTATAAATTCTGCATTATTAAATCTTCATTAGCATTCATGTTACAGTAACTTTAAATTAAATAGCTTTGTTTATGCATATCAGTAAATATAACGCAGAACTGCATTTTTCTATTTTTGCACACATATTTAAATCATTACTTATAAGAAGTTCAATATTGTTTCAATGCAACTATTAGTTTAGACTTTAAACTACAACATAATGACAGATTACCCCTTTAAACATTGAATTAAACTTGGATACCACCTACATTTAAGTCATTAGTCCAAATGAATGCACACTAAAATGGCTTCTCAGTGCATCACTCCTCAGTCAAACTATTAAAACCTTGATTAACACAGTACCAAATTTTCTGCTATACCACAGTCTCTCCTGGCAACAATAAATCCTGTCTGCATGGAATAAACTGCATGGCACATGCCATTCAGACACTGCTGGGGTCATGTAAACCATCTTTTTGAAGCTCTGTCTGCCAGCTGTTGCTTGCTCGTTAAAAGTCTGTTTTATTTGAATTGTTAGATAATTCTAGCAACTGAGACAGTAACATCTGCTGATTAAACAATGTCAAGCATGTAATGCATATGTATAACCCATGTCCATGTGACCATTTTAGACTGTGTGAACTTTGATTCATTTTGTCAAATTGTTCTCAACATGTAAATATATAGAGGCCTGGGGTGCAAGTGAGATCCAATCCTCACAGGAACATGCATTGAGGTATAGGCCCAATTGTCACCTGTAGGAAATCATTGTTCACAACAGAAAAGCATTGACCAAGTCAATAGCTCTGACAGTTTTATAAGTCAAATTGCTTCTGCCTGTATGGTCAATCATATGTGTGCGACTGTGCGACTGGTTGAGTGGGTAAATGCAAAAGTAGGTCCATGATGGGATTAGTGATTGAATGATTAGGCAGATGAATGGCTGTGTGAGGGAAAGGAGTAGTGAGTGGGTGCATAGATGCCTGACTTTCGACCTCTTCCAGTTCCTGCTTCTATACTCCTCCTTCAATCCAGTCTCATTTACTCCCGGTAATACGTAATTGCAGCCTGGGCTCCCTGGCACACAACCAACACTCAATGAAATATGCCATCAACAGCATGTGTTCTTCTCTGCCACGTCATTTGCCCTTTGGGTCAAAAGTCCTCCAAGAAGGGTGTGGATCACCCCTTAGTCCCCCTGGTTAACTTATCATCCACTACTACACATTCTGCACTGAATAATGAAACTTTCACTTAACACAGAAAGATCTAAGGTCTAAAATCCTTATACCCCTTACACCACTCACTTGTGATTCTGCCATCATTTAATTGCCAATATTACTCCTCACAAATGTTGCATCAAGCAACATAAATCCCATACCTGTCACTACTCTTTGACTAAAACAGGCTGGCTTATACAATTTGTCAATTTCATTGATGTATTCCTTAACACTCATAATTGTAAAGGTTGAATTACAGAGACAGCTGTAAATTAGAAGCCTTACCAAAGCGTAGTATATAGGGATAACATCATTTTTGTTGACAGGAAACCCAGAGGAGATGAAACTACGGTGTGGTTCCTGAACTCACAAATTACTTTGGGGTTTTTAAACAGCTATAATACATGGGATTCTGCAAATCCCCGTTTAAGTTCCTGTCTCTAATTTCCTCCTTCCTGACATGCAATATCCTTATAATGTGTAGCAGAGAATATTTTAGCCCTTATATAAAACCAACATCATGCCTCTTTATCTGCTCACATATCTATATAATATATTAACATCAGTTTAAAAAGTTAAACACTCCAGCAGCTGATGTGAGGTATATATTTAAACATTTAAACATTTTACAGTTTACAAAGAGTCAAAGGCAATCCCATATCTTCCGTGAAGAGTTTTCTCTGAGCTCCTGCAGGCTTAAACCACATCCTCCCAAAAACAGTAGGATGATTCAAATGAATAAGTAGCCATGAGTCTTATTCAAGACTTGCAGTTATTGTCGTTGCCTAATCTATTACTTGTTATGCCTAATTATTTTCTACTCACTGAGAAAACCTTTGCACCTTTGCTTTGCATCCCGCTGGATTTAAGAGTAGCTTTTGATAGTTGACCATGCAGTACTTACTGATAGACTTTGAGAAGCAGGAGCTGCGAATGTTGAGCTTAAATGGCTCCTCTCCTTATTGAGGAATACAACCTTTCAAATTTGTGAAAACACACATTTCTCTGATGTTCTGCCTGTGAAGTGTGGGGTTCCACAGGACTCTGCCCTTAGCCCCACTCTCTTTAATCTGTAAGTGCCCCTTGGTGGACATTGTGCAGAAATATGGCCCATCACTAGTCTCTTACGCTGATGATACACAGCTGGTGGTATCCCTTGCTCCTGGAAGGTGGTCTGTGCAACATCAGCTAGCCCCTTTTCTGGAAAGAGTGGCCAGATGGATGATGAACCGTTGCCTAAAATTGAATAGAGAAAAGCTAAGCCTAGGATTTTAGGGAGCAGTTCAGATCCCCAACCAGCGATAAGCTCATCAGAATGACTGGGAAACCTGCCCCTCCCCTCATCCCCCATAAAAAGCCTTGGAATGTGGTTGGATAAATCACTATTCATAAATTGACAGACAAAAAGACATGCTGCCACTTGTTTTGGTGTTCTCAGAACCTTAAGCAAAATTTTGGATATTATTCAAAATGCTTCTAGAAGACTTGGTTTATCTAGGTTCCCCAAAGTGTGTTTTTAAAAGGCTTAAGATGGTTCAAAAGGCTGTTGTTGTGACCATTCACAAGAGCTCGAGATCTGGCTCATTAAAAAAGGCCTTGGCCTCACTACATTGGCTTCCCATTGAATAAAGAACATTGAATCATTGTACCTGATACATAAAGGGCTTCACTGTAAAGGCCCTACCATGATCAGGGTGGTTCTATCCCCCTACATACCCTCCAGGTCCTTAAGGTCTGCCATAGACCGAGTACTGAAGATGCCTAGAATTTACAGATGGGATGGAAGATCATTTATGTATCTAATACCTAAACTCTGGAATTCGTTCCCCACCAAACTGAGCTGTCTGGACAATGAGCCACATTTTAAGAAACTGTGCAAAGTCTGGCTCTCCCTTCAATAATCTTACCCGCAGCTGCTCCCTGATGCTCCGCTTTCATTTGCACACATTCAGTGCTGGGAAGCCAGACACTTTACAATTGCATCTAATCTAAGATAGCAAGATTTAGCACACTATGGATATAAAAGCTTTTAACTTATGCTTCGTTTAAGCCTTATCAACATGTCCAGCATAATAAAATCAAAATCCCCTAAAAGTAATTACAGAAGTTTTCCACTCACATGCTACTTGTGTTAATCTACTATGCCAAAACCCACTAACTGTGAATATATAAAATGACCCTGCCTTTCACATCCTTCCCTTAGTTACTCCTATAACTAACACTTGATCCAAGAAGCTTATTCTGATAAGTCTGCACCTCGTGCATTAGACTTCATCTCCCATATGATTGGTTCTGTTAGGAAAGCACCTACTGTCTTGTTCTCTGCTGCTCTCCTGCTTCTGATACTGAACTTTACCTCTGCAACTTTGGCATAAGACTTACCCTGTATGAGACACCATCTTAGGTCTTGCTTCCTAGCCACAAATGCAGCTTTTCAGCAACGCTTTCATTTAAATCTCTTCTTTGGCCAGGGAGTCCATTCCTGTGTCTCAGCAAACGGCTAATCTGCAAAAGTCCTTTAACTCTTTAGGCAAGTTAGGCCAGTGATAAGGGCTGAGTCTAGCCACTGTAACCTTTTTGCAACACACAAAATAGCCATAATGACCGGACCTATGTGCATATAGACAATATTGCCATGATAAGTACCTGTACGTTTTACTGCCATCTGTTAATTTGTTCCCACAAGAGAAGTTGATCCAACCAATACGTTTTCAATCATCTGTGAAGTTCTTCCAACTAAGAATTTGCCCCTACCTGTGAATTTGCTCCCACCTGTCAATTATTTACTGCCAGTATGTTTGTTCTTAACTATGCTTCACTTATAGACTGCCAGTTTACGTAACTCAAACTTCACATACATTGGACTCTATACCTTTAATCTAGACACTTGAGGAACTAAAAATCCATTAATGCATTGCCACATACATTTCTCTTTCTACTATCTCTCCTACTTCCCCAAATCACCACTTTCCATAAATATAATTGGTACTGTGTAGCCATCATCACTACACATCATTGTTTAAATTCTGTGACTAAATGCTAAATATACATAAGTTCAACACTACAATCAAGAGCCATCCCCAATCTCCTTCTGCATGTGGAGTGCAAGTTCAATCTGTAATAAACTGTTTATATAACTGACTATTTCAACTCTCCTTGTTCAGATCACAACCAATGGCAAGACGTCCTCCAACAACTAAAAAGGTAGAGAATAAGCATCTGTATTGATCCCCAATTCTGAGCACCAGTCCACTGCTACTGTCCAATTCAAAGCTCATGCCAGCCCAAAATACAGTCCACCAGAAGCTATTGATTGCATTCACCTTACATCCTCCTCATCATTCTTGGGGACTTCAATATGAACTTAAGCAATAACTTCCAATAAACCATCTTGCCCGAATTTCTCTTGGACTACTAAAAATCTATTCAAAGTCTATCTACACTCATGGTAAACCTGGCGATGATGGGGCATATTTATGGGGTTTTGGTGAAGGTAAAACAGCAAGTCACCTTGCTGCGCTGTCCTCATCAAAGGTAAAGGTCAGCAATGTTTCATGTCTGTAGCATATGGAGCATTTCTGTCCTTTCTCCCTGCGCTGGTACACAATGGGCTGCCTAGTGCCAAAGCAATCACTCTTGCACCATGGTGCACTGGTGTCTGTGTTGCATCCAGGTTTGTTTTTGTGCAGAGAGGGAAACCATCCTGTGTGAAAATATTCCACTGGGGTATTTCCCTCTTTCAATGTGTGCTGCAGCATTCAGCACACATACAAAGAGGGAAAAGAAAGGAAAAGTAAAGATATTTCTCCATGTTGTGCCAGCTCTGGGGAGGCATAAGGTTTTGGCGCATTCCAAGGTTTACAAGTTTTTGTACACTTAGACATGCATCAAAATCCACAGGTGTTGCATGGCAACACCCTCTGCATTGCCCATGAAATGCCTCCTTAGCACAGAGTAAGGCAATGCAGCAATCTGTTCAGTCTTGGCTCCAGATGGCACATGTGTGCTTTCTTGAAAAGAGACCTGTTGCATGTACTTTAGGGGCTTCAGCCCACCCATAGGCTTGCCATTGGCTGGCTCCATTATCACTCTCCTATTTGTTTCTCTCCATTTGCCCATGGCATCCATTTGTCATGCCTCTTCCTCTGTTTACTCCTTCTCGAGAGCAGGGACTAAATACACAAACCCTAATTTTACCAATTACCAATTTAAGGCATTTTTTTTCTTTGTTTCCTAACCCTCCTCAGGAGCGCTGGGGTTTTAATTTGCTCCGCTCGCCATGTATTTATTTTTTTTATTAATTATCCTGTCCCTCTTTTTAGTCGCTCCATCCATTATTGGCTGCGCATGGGGAAGGGCATTAGGTCACAGCTGAGGTGCGGTTTAGTTTCTCTGTGGATGAGTGTCACACAGCGCACTGGAGATGGATTTGGGTGTGTAGCAGCTCTTTCATGTTCTTGCTGTTAGGGACCAATAGCTTCTCCTTGAGCCTAGGTAGCAGGTACTTGTGCGCTGCGGTGGGGGTGATGTGGAAACTGTGTGATTGGGTAATGCAATGCTGAATTTTCTTAGTTTTAGTGTGTATGTGGCAGATGGGGCAAGGTGAGTAACTTCCTTGCCAGTGTTACTGTAGTGCGGTACTGTGCGCCAGGATTTTCTGTGCACTGGAGCATTAATCATTCTGGTCATGCGATATAACTACCCTCCCCATTTTATGTCCCACTGTTGCTAAGCAAATGGGCAGCCTCCAAGGCCGGCTATTTAGAATGATTTGCTTTGATTGTCTGGTCCTGCATTACTCCCTTTCACACCATATGGTGTCTCAAGCCGCGAGAGCCAGTGAGGGTGGGACTACAGTGATTCTGATAGAACCATCTGTGGTCGGCCTAGCCCAGAGCCTGTGGAAGGATTACAAACAAACATTGAGACATATGTCAGAGGGATGCCTAGACTACAGTAGTGATGCTTTCATATTGTCTATGCTAAAGAAAGTTTATATCCACACAGTCATAGCAATGCACCCTTTCCCCCACCTATTCGCTCGCATTTTATTTCATCATACTTAGCATTCGTGGGGTTTGTTAGATGATGGGATGTCCATAACTAGGCAGAACAGGAACCTGTAAGTGATTGTACTCTCTGGTAATATCACCAATTTTACAAACTTTGGGAAAGGGTTTACAACTTGTCAGGGTTGTACGGGTGAACAACAAAATGTGAACATCTTGCATTTTGTGTATTGTAGTAAATGCATATCTGAAGATCGAAGTTTCCATTTAAATCATATGAGTTGCAGTGTAATAGAACTTCATGGTGTCTGCTGAGAAAGGAGGTGAGGTGGGCAGAAAGAATTGTCTGCAAGAGAGCCCAAGGCCTGTACATCAGAATCAGGGGCCTGAGAGCAGGAGAGGTGTCCACATGGTATAAGTGCATGTCTGTAGGCAGCATACGGTGTCCATGAGGAGGAATGATTGAACAAGTGCATGGAGGAGGAGGCCGGGGGCTGCCCAGAATCAGATGTCCTGGAAAGTGGTCGGACCCCTGTGCAGCTTAGCTGGCAGATAAGTCATGGATTATGAGCAGAAAAGCTAAAACCACCAGTTGTTTGCACCTGCTCTTCAATGAATATTTTGCTCACTCCCTTGAAGCCAAAGGCATGGATTTACTCCTTTACTCTAGATCTTCTTGTCATCACTGAAGCTTGGCAAAATATCAGAACTAATACAGATGCTATTCCAAAAACTGATGCAATTACTCTGTCTCAAATTCCTTCTTGTTGACTTGTATTTTAACTGGAGTCACCCAAAGAACTATGCCTCCCTATTAAAGTAATAGATCCACCCATGAGCTAAACTAACAGATGATCTTATCAACCTCCAAACTAGAGAAAGTTATTGATGTTATCAAAAGCTGGTACGTTTTCAGCGAATACCCTGCATTCAGCTTAACTACTCCCACAATACAATGCCACTACACACCACTTACATCCAGTCCACACCACAGAATAACACATGATGCCACCAAATTCTACACCACACGACATAATTCCACTCCACTGCATGACATTCTTCAACACACAATACTATTCCACATAATTAGACTCCATGACACATAATACCACTCCACATAATTACAGTGTACTCAATACCACATAATTAATATCCACATATTTCCACTGCACATTATACCACATAATTCCACTACACATAACTACACTTTCAATAACAAACAATTCCACTCCACACCACATACATCCTCTCCACTCCACTCTGTAAGACATCGCTCAAATACATTATCATTGACAACGCCAATAGCTCTTGGATTGCCGAGATCTATTGGCTTGCCAGTGCTCATTTTTGTTAAATCATTTGGCCAAATGTTTTAAATGTATTCATTTATTAAGCTATGCTGTTGAGCCACACCACTGCCACTTCAGAAAGAACTGGAAGCCTCAGGGATGTTTGTGTTCATGCAGGGTACAGCTGTGCACCTTTTTGATGAGATTGCGCTGCCTTAAGTGCATACATTTATCTAGAATTTCTCTGAGTTATTTCATGAGCTGAAGACAGCACAGCTTAGAAACAGTGATCAATGATTGTTTCCTTTTCGGAGCTTTGCTTTCTGCAGCTCATGTGATAACTCAGAAAGATTCAGCGTTAAATGTATAACTTTAGCCATGGCTTAAAAACAGGCACACATCTCTTAATGCGTGGAAGGGTACGTCTTAGGCTCATAAGTAATATTGCACAGGCTGCTAGCACGAGGTGTACATGATCCTGCTAAGACCTATGCTAGATTTTCTGTTCTGCCAATACGTTCCTATGATCTTACGTTTTAACAACATGCCATCAAAGAAAGTCATGAACTGTCTTTAACAATAAATATATTTCTTCCCAGGGGCAGCAGTGAACCTGACTCTTGTAACACCAGAGAAGGCGATTAAGCTTGCTGCAAATGACTTCTTCAGGCAGCACTTGGCGAAGACAGGGTATGTGTTTCTGCACTTCAGTAGAGAAAACAGTATAATTTGATCATAAACAAATAATTTCAACTGATACTATCAACAAAATGTAATCTGTACAAATGCTTAACATTGAGATATTGACTTGACTTTCAATATAACGCCATGTTGTATTCATAACAGATCTACAACCATCAAGATCATTTTATGATGTTGTCGTCCATGATGAGTAAACCGTATATTACATGTTAGAACCACATTCGTGATATTGGGAGGGGGAGAAGGCAAATTAGTATAAGAATGTTTTCAGTAACTGAAAATGATTTGTTGCTGGTGGGGGCTACGTCGCATGGTGTTCACATACACATTTTGGACTCTAAAGGCTCCTTTCCCTTTCCAGTGTGCTCTACAGTTATTTCTTTATGATCAGAGTAAAGCTGGGACAATTGCACTGCTTTTTTTATGGTAACACAACAGGTGGAGAAGAGGACCATGTATTGGATTCTTTGTTCTGTGGAAAGGCAGTCTGAAGCTTTTGGTGTGGGGCTTACGTGGTAGTAGTGGTGACATTCTCATATTACTTGCCAAGAAGATGCAGACAATTTTCATCTTGGATATTTTGTTTCCTTGGCAAATCAAATGCATAAAAAGCAGTGGAACAGATTTTTCAATAGTCAGCTTGAATGTGAAAGATATGAGAGCAATAGTGAGGACAGAAAATCACAGGGTGTGCAACCACAAAGTGGCATTTTTAAATGTACTAAACCCTTTTTGCCATTTGATGTTTACCGCATCTCAAATGCCTTTAGAAATGCATATTTATTCACAATTTGGGAGCAGCAAGTTCAGGGGATTGCTTCCAAATTGTGGGTTGGTATAGTGTACGTCAGTTATGTTTAAACCATGTGATCAGTGCTGACAGGGGTGCTTCTGTGTCAGCTCTAGCACGAGGGTAAAAGGGAAACGCCCATGGACCTGAGTTGGTGTGGTTGGGTCCTGACGCCAGGACCGAGGAAATAAAGTTGCCGGAGTATTGGCGCGAAGGGAGTGTGGTGTACTTATTTACCCGACGTTTTCCCCCAGGTTGAACAAATATCTGCTGTCCATTACTCCCTCGCACATAACAAATTGGCGACGAGCGTGTGCAATGGACCTCGCACGTACCTGCCCTGGCGACCTGTATGCAGTGCCTGATGCCTGCGAGAACACGCTGAGTCGAGCGGGCGGCTCCAGAGGGTCGTGATTCCGGCAAAGGCCGGGCTGGAGAGTCGCAGGTGCTCGTCAGAGGCGGCGTAGGCAGCTGGTGCGCCTCTTGCGGCAGGAGGCGAGTGGACCGGAGAGGACGGAGTGCGCACATTGCCGTCAGCACCATCAAACGGTGAGTCGGCGATCCAGAGCGGGTAACAGGCCACGCCCAGAACAGTGTATTTACGGCGTCCTGTTTGCAATCAGCTGGTCGGAGTCAAAGTAAAAGACTCCTACTTTACGTGACACAACGGCAAGGGAAGATTATTCCAATTCTACAAAAAAAAAGTGAGCCTCATAGTCTCATTTCCCACGCTGCACTGACATCAAAGGGAACAATCAAGTTGTCTGTGTCACCACAAGTACCTAGTCTCTTGGTAGACACTAAAGCACATAACAATGGCCACATTTCCGGCGCTTGAGCCTTTTCTGATGGAAGGGCCCCCATCAGCTTAGGCAGCAAAATGGAAGTCGTGGGTAGAGCGCCTAGAAAATTACTTTGCAGCAATGACGCTGGACCCCAACCGGCGACAACCCATGCTCCTACATGTGGGTGGGGCAGCAGCCCACAAGATAAGCAAGGAGGTGGTTGAAGAGGGACCTCCATTCACATATCTGACTCTCAAACAAGCAATCACTGCTCATTTTGAACCTCTGGCCAATCCAGATTATGAGCGTTTTCTGCTCCGGCAAGCAAGACAACTACTCAGTGGACGTCTTCTATGCGCGATTGAGAGAACTGGCCAGCACGTGCACCTTGCCTGACCCTGCGGATGAAATAAAGGCGCAATTCATTGAAGGGTGCCATTCCACCAAATTAAGGGAACACATTCTACAAATTCCAGGCATGACAATGGCAGACATGTTGACTATGGGTCGATCAAAGGAGCTATCCAAAGTAAGGGCGGCGCACATGGAATCTGGACTCGCACAGTCCATCAAGACAGAACCAGTAAATGCCATCACATCGGCGGCCACAGTAAAAAAAAAAAGACAAAATGAAGTCTACCAGCATGAGTCACTCCTGCTACATGTGTGGAGGGTCCTACCCACACCAAGGCAAATGTCCAGCGTCAGGAAAACAACGCACTAACTGTCAGAGGCTCAATCATTTTGCCAAGGTGTGCCATTCCACAGCAAGGCCCAAGGGAGAAAGACCCAAAACAATGCACGCCGCGAAAACAATTCAACAACAAGAGGACATCACAGACATGGATGATGATGATGAGCCAGAAGGGACAGTATACATTATTCATGCAACTGAACCAGACAGTCGGATTAGGGAGAAAGTTCCCAAGATACGGGTGGCAGGTCATCAGGTGACTGCACTCATAGATACGGGGGCCTCAATAAACATACTGGCTCAATCCGCATTCAGCCAACTACCAAATCGCCCCCAACTTCGTTATACATCAGTGCAAGTGTTTGCATTTGGATCTGCCACGCACATTCCACTGGCCAGGGTGTTCACCATGGACGTCACGCATGATGACATAACCACCTGGGCAAAAATATATGTGACAAAAATAGGCACCCGAATGCTACTCAGTTGCCGCACAGTGGAAGAGCTAAAATTGGTGGTGTTTCCATTCAGTATACATCTAGGGGCACTGGCGTGCCTGGAAGAAGAATACGCTGATCTGTTCAAAGGGATTGGGTTCTGAAAAATCATCAGATAAAACTACCCATTGATAAAACTATCAAACCAGTGGCCCTCAAACACAGACGCATAGCATTTCACCTTCGCCCCAGGTGGAAGCGGAGCTACAGAAGCTAGAAGAGGCTGACATTATTGAGAAAGTGGAAGGACCAACTCCGTGTCACTGATTGTGGTCACGTGCAAACCAAAATACCCTGGCGAAGTGCGTATGTGTGTTGATATGAGACTACCAAATGTGGCTAGCCGGAGGGAACGTCATCTCACCCCCACAGTGGATGATATTGTAGCGGAAGTCAGTGGCTCAAGGTGGTTCTCGAAAATGGACCTCCGTGCAGGCTATCATCAGCTGATGTTGGCATCGGAATCCAGAGCCATAACAACATTCTCGATCCACGTTGGGCTAAGAAGGTACCGGCGTTTGAGTTTCAGGATCGCCAGCGCCGCAGAAGTATTTCAAGACACTATACGAGGGTTGCTGGCTGGTCTGGAGGGTGTCATCAATGTGAGCGACGACAAGCTCCCATGGTTGAAGTGTACTTAAAGAGACTTCGGGCCGTATTTATACTCCGTTTGCGCCGAATTTGCGTCGTTTTTTTTGACGCAAATTCGACGCTAAACTAACGCCAACTAACGCCATATTTATACTATGGCGTTAGAGGCGAATAGCGCCAAAGTTCCCGGAATGTGCGTCATTTTTTAGCGTGAACCCCTTCCTTGCGTTAATGATATGCAAGGGAGGCGTTCCCGTCTAAAAAATGACTCCCAGGCCTTTACGTGGTATTTATACTCCCGGGCAAAAGAGACGCCCGGGAGTGGGCGTGGCTAAAAACGGCGCATTTGCGCCGCTTTTTAACGCCTGGGTCAGGCATGGCGTTAAGGGACAAGTGGGCTCAAAATGAGCCCAGAGTGCCCTCCCCTGCCCCCAGGGACCCCCCCTGCCACCCTTGCCCACCCCAGGAGGACACCCAAGGCTGGAGGGACCCACCCCAGGGACATTCAGGTAAGTATTTTTTTATTTTTTTTTAATAATTTTTTTTGGCATAGGGGGGCCTGATTTGTGCCCCCCTACATGCCACTATGCCCAATGACCATGCCCAGGGGACAGAAGTCCCCTGGGCATGGCCATTGGGCAAGGGGGCATGACTCCTATCTTTACAATGATAGGAGTCATGTTGATGGGGGATGGGCGTCGAAAATAAATGGCGCAAGTCGGGTTACGACGATTTTTTCGACGTAACCTGACTTGCCCCATTTTAAGACGCCCATGCGCCATTTTCCCCCTACGCCGGCGCTGCCTGGTGTACGTGGTTTTTCTCGCGCACACCAGGCAGCGCCGGTCTGCTTGCGCCGGCTAACGCCATTCAATAAATACGGCGCCCGCATGGCGCTTCAGAATGGCGTTAGCCGGCGCAAAACTTTTTGACGCTAAACTGCGTTAGCGCAGTTTAGCGTCAAAAAGTATAAATATGGGCCTTCATGCTGTGTTCCACAGGCTGCACCTAAATGGGTTAACGCTACACAGAGAAAAATGTGAATTCCTGAGACAAGACATTGCATTCTTTGGGTATCACTTATCAGAAAAAGGAGTTTGGCCTGATTCCGAGAAAGTGGCTGATATCAAATCGGCACCCGCACCCACATCCGTCACAGGAGTCTGCAGTTTCTTGGGTATGGTAACATACTGTGGAAGGTTTATTCCTAATCTGATCTCCCTCACGGCTCCTCTGAGAGAGCTCACCAAGACCCACACCACCTGGGAATGGAGCTCGATACAAGAGACTGCATTTCAAGCAACCAAGCAAGCGCCATCGGCAGACACCACGTTAGTTTATTTTGACCCTGCCAAAGACACAGAACTGTCTGTTGATGCCAGTCCCATGGGGCTAGGGGCTGTCCTGTCACAAAAGGGTGATGATGGCGAATGGGCATTGGTGGGGTGTGCTAGCAGAGCATTAACAATGACGGAGAGACGCTATTCACTCATTGAAAAAGAAGCGTTAGCTGTACACTGGGGATGTCGTCATTTTCATCTGTACATATATGGTCATCCTTTTGTTGTATCCACGGACCACAAGCCACTGATACCTTTATTCAGTAAAACAGGGTCTCAACCTCCACCCGAATAGAAAAATCTATTCTCCAGCTGCAGGGATACCAACTTTCTTTGGTGTACAGACCGGGTGCACAAAACCCAGATGACTACCTCTCAAGACATGCCAGACCAGTTAAGGCTTGGGAGGAATATGAGGCGGAAGCAGTTGAGGAATACATGAGGCTGGTGGTGGAAAGATCCAGGTCACTGCCGATGTCACTGAAAGAGATACAAGAGGCCACCAGGATGGATGAGGCTCTGCAACTGGCAATGTCGTATGTTCGTGATGGTAGGTGGCATCTGTTGAAACAGAATTTGTCTCTCAGAACGACTGAAGCCAGAGCAACACTGCAGTCTCTGTTCTGTGTTTGACACAAGAGTTTGCGACAAAAGACGATTGACCTAGCGCATGCCGCCCATCAGGGGATGGTAAAGACAAAGGCAATGTTGCAAAGTAAGGTATGGTTTCCTGATTTGGATGCCCGTGTGGAACAGACCATACAGCACTGTCATGTGTGTCAAACCCTGATCCCAGCAGAACCTCCATCGCCCATCATCATAGAGCCGATTCCCTCCACTCTGTGGCAAAGGGCCAGAGCAGATCTAGGCAGTCTGCCCGACGGATGACACATGCTAGTTGTCATCGATGATTTTTCAAAATACCCCGAGGTGGAAGTTCTGGAATCCACCATCACACAGAGAGTGATACCATGTCTGGAGAAAATAATTGCTACCCATGGGATCCTGCAAGAATTGAGAACAGACAATGGTCCCCCTTTTTCAAGTCACAAGTTTGCCTCATACCTAGCTTCGCATGCCATTCATCACAGAAAGATCACTCCTCGGTGGCTCCAAGCCAACGGGGAAGTGGAACGATTTATGAGTACATTAAACGTGGCGCTGAGGATTGCAATAGCCCAGGGTAAGAACATGGAGTGTGCCATTTTTTTATTTCTAAGGGAATACCCTCTGACGCCACACTGCATGACGAGAGTGGCCCCTAGTGCGGTTTGTATGTACAGGGAAGTAAGAGACACGATTCCTCATGTGAGCATTCCCACTCTGCTCCAAGATCACATGGCTATCCGGCTATGCCATCGCAGAATACAGAATGATCGAATGTCTCAGAAGAGACGAGCTCGCATCAGAGACCTACAAGTAGGAGAACTGGTGCTGATGAAGAATCGACTTCCGGTAGGGAAATTCAGACTTTCGTTTGAGCCCATTCCATGGACCGTTGACCGAGTAAAGGGCACATTGGTGACAGTGAACAGAGGTACTGAAGTGGTAACGAGAAATGTTTCCTGGTTTAAGCGATACAATTGAAATGGGCTGGATCAGGGGTCACCTGAAATGTCTGAATGTGGTGTCGGTAATGAGGAGGTGGGGAAAATGCCTTTTCCTGTCAATGATGAGTCCTTATCTGGTCCTGACAAATCCTCCACGGAAGCCCAGTATGTGCCTGGGGCAATTCCGAACCGTGATCATGATTCTGATGCTCGTGGAACAAACTCAGATGTTTCCCCTACAGATTCTACAACAGATGCAGCACTTCGAAAAGGAATGGGCCGATATGATCTACATCCCCGGCCTTCTGCCACTATAAAGCTCAAGGACTATGTATGTTCATAACTGTGAGTCCCTCATAGAGCTCATACAGGTCTAATGGTAATAACTGTGTTTTTGTTTTCCATTGTTGGGGAAGTGATACCAGCGCATGTGTTTTCTACAACTAGTTCCGTTTTGCATTTGTTTATTTTATTTTGAGTTAAAGAGGAACGTTATGTTTAAACCATGTGATCAGTGCTGACAGGGGTGTTTCTGTGTCAGCTCTAGCACGAGGGTAAAAGGGATACCCCCTTGGACCTGAGTTGGTGTGGTTGGGTCCTGACGTCAGGACCGAGGAAATAAAGTTGCCAGAGTATTGGCACAAAGGGAGTAGTTAACTGAACCAAGTGGGTGGTGTACTTATTTACCCCGATGTTTTCCCCCAGGTTGAACAAATATCTTCTGTCCATTACTCCCTCGCACATAACATATGTCAATGGTTTGCAATCGCAGTTTTGGTGGCAAACCAATGAATGGTTATGTACTCCTCAAAGGAGTTGGTAGCCCATTTGCACAGGGGAAATGGTCATCAAGGTACGCCTTTTTCTTTAGCAATGAGAAACAGTTGGTCCAAGGGACCACTGCCCAGTCTTAAACAAACATTTACCAAAAACGTGTTTTTCTTAAATGCAAGTCCATTTTCTTTTAAAGTACCTTATTTAAATGCAAACACAGACATGGTAATCTGCTGACACCAGCAGGCCGCCATCTTTGTTATGCCTTCCATTTGGGGTGAGACACAATTTTCATCCTGAGTCAGTAAACCTACTGGGCTCAGTTCACAAATTGCATTTTCTAGTACATAAAGTGGTACTATAATAGTACTATTTACCACAATATAATTTCAGAAATTCACGAGTGTAAATCTCCACCTCCAACTCTCTTATCTTTCCATTGGGGTGATCCTCACACACACAAGATAACCTCATAATAGTACTTACTATGTGGGAGAGAACAAAAGGAGTGTCTACAAAAATTGATATACTTACTAGTAGATAGGTGGGGTTTAGGAAGGTGTAAGGATGGGTTTAAGTAGAGCTTACAGAAGTGCTTACCCCCACCCACAAATGTGAAACCTCATTGCTATTTACAATCTGTGCCTTTAAAGTTACTACAGTCAACAATGACCCAAAACATTAATAAATGTACTTCAACTTAGAGCTGAAGTAAGTCCAGCACCACACATGGTCAATAACTGGTACTGCAACACTATCCCATAGAAAAGAAAGGAGACAGGGACTTAAAACCTCATAGGAAATAATGTTGCAAACAATTATAATATTTAAATTAGTTAAAATATATATAAATGTAATCTGATGTTTAAAAATATATAAAGATAAAACATATTTATTATTTTATTTTTCTAACATATTTGAACTGAATAATGAATGTAACACTTGTTCTAATAATCTACAATTGCATTACTTTTAATTAATTCTAAACATCATTTCTAGCACTTCTAATAATTTTAATACAAAATAAAGAATATGTTTTTTATTACTTTAGGTGGGATTTATTTTTTACTTTAGCAAAATAATTTTTGTTTAATTTAATATACTCAGAAAAATTAATATAAAATTAAAATAATGTTAACAGTGCTCTGGCATTTTCTGTTTTGTTCTACGTTTAAAATCAACTCAGACTATCAATTTACATTAATATTTTACATACAAATATTTCACTATTTTTACTTTTACCTATATATTACTATTGGGTGGTTCTTTGTATATCAGGCCCCTAAACCATGCTTTTCTGCATCTACCTCTGTACACCCAGAACTGCTAAATTAACCAGTCCAGTTTACAGAAATTATATGAATGAATTGGTTCTAAAATCCTCACACTCGGTTTCCATGATGTAAATCTTCACTATTTCCTTGAGGGTAGATTTGCTCTGATGTTAATTCAACCATGATCTTTTAAATGAGGGGTTGAATACATAGGTGGACTTAAAAGCCAACCCTGATACAACAGTGTTGATAGATTATGTTTAACACTTCGGCTGCGCCAAAAGTATAATGCCCCACAGGCAAGGGTTGTCACTTGCTACACTTGTATTTTACTGGAGTAGATCAAATATTGTTTTCTTTGATTTGAATGGATAATTGGCTACTTAACATTGTTATTTGCTTAGATCCAGTTGAAGTTGTCAGTTAACTCTGCGTAACATCTATTTTATTTTTTCCTCATTGAAATTATATCCAGATGGACCTAATTTCAGGTCATCCCTCACCATTTCTGTCCTTTTTTTTTTTTGGGCGGGTCAAATTGTGACATATTTCTGACAGGAGAAAAAGTTATCGTCATCACTCGCTAAAAAGCATCCACCAATCTGGAGGGCCTGGGCAATTTTAACCCTATTCCTAAATTGCTTTAGCCAGCAAATTTGGTAAAAGGTGGCGTACCTCACCAGCTTCAGGACATTTAGATGGATCATAGTCTACTACATTCAGTTTAAATTGGAGTTGGAATAGAGTTAACACAAATCAATGATCTCTTGACCATTCCATCTTGACTCAGCAACCTGCGGAGACATGCGTAAGTTGTTCAGGTCTTTAACTGGATAACCTCCTTCTGTTCCGATGCTCTCGACAAGACCAACAGTCTCCTGTTGCCTTCTTTGCTTCTGAAATAGACTACAAATTTCTGAAGGTTTATTTGGATAGTCCAAATATTGTTCCTGTGGATATACACCACTTGGCAGCATTACTTGATAAACCAGCATGATATACTTTACCTATGCTCATAATATTATCCTCATGATCAATGCAACTAGCACCTCAATGTTACCTCAGGACTTCCATGCTGGCCGCATGGAAGTGGAGACGAAAGGGGCTGAATTGGGGAATTAGAAGTAGCCTTGGTAGAAATGGTCAAACCAGGCTTCTCCCTTGGTCTTTACACGCTATCTCTCTCATTCCATTCATCCATTCTTTCTCTCTCCTTCTCTCCTCTCTCCCCCTCTCTCTCTTCTCTCTCTCTGATTACTTTCTCCGTTCCTCCCCCTCCATTTTCCCCTTTATTGAGGCCTCCCTGTACCTGCTGCAATTAACCTTGGGGAGCTGGGGAAAGTGAAAAAAGCACTATGAGATTCCCTTGCTTTCAAAAGTGGCCTCCTGTGACTCCAGGTAACCGGCGAGCTTCCTAGTGGAATCAAAGGCCTGCCCTGCCCTGGAGGCAAAAGAACTTCCTTAAATTGAGTAGCAGTAATACTGGGGTGCTGATGTTGGGGAAATAGGGCTGGTTTCTGTGTTTCTGGCTTGATTCCTTTGATCAGTGCACTACTCTGTTTAAGTAATTCAAGAATCTATGCATTGACAATTGCAATACATAGGTGAATGTCAAGCCAGGGTTGTGAGTTTGTATAAATACACAACGCTCAAGCTATCTAAATATATATAATTAGAAATGAAGATCACATTTTTTAAAAAAGCACACAAAACTTAAATGGAAAACCAAACGGTAAAGAAATCAAATACAACAGTACCCCTGGCTCTAAATATTCTATAATGATAGCGATCACTAAATGTTTATAAACACAGAAGTACTAACAAAAAAGGTAAAACCCAGCATAACAGCAATGTATTTATGGTAACAATGAAAAGTTCCAAATTATGTGGCATATTTATGAAATTATCAGGTAGCATAGGGCAGCAAGTCACCTTGGTGCGCTGCACGATAAGGAAAGGGACGGAATGCATCGTACTTAACAATATACAGTGCATTTCTGTGATTTCCCAGTGCTAGTGCACTTTTGGCTGCCTAGCGCCAATGCAGGCACCCTTGCACCATAGTGCAAGGGTGCCTCCATGGTAAACAAGATTGTTTTGGTGCAGGAAGGTACACCTTCCTGCACAAAAACAATCCCCTGAACATTTTCCTATTTCTATGTTGCTTCAGAATGCAGCACACAAAGAAAGAGTAACAAATTTGAAGAAAACTCTGAATCTGCTGTTGTTGAACACCCTCTGCTTTGGCGTCGGATGAGCGATGCAGCAGAATTTCTCATGCTCTGAAGGTGATGCATCATTTTTTGCAGAATTCAGTTGCAGAACCCACTTCTGAGGCCCACGACCAGAGGGGACATCTTAGGGAGTGGTAGGCTTCACATATGGCAGTGTCCAGTAGCACCAGGAGAGTCGCAGGCAGTCTTTGATGTCCCTGAGACTGCAGAAGAGGAGGGGGCAAGCCAGTAAGCCCTTGGATTCACACTGGGTTCCACAGGATGGGTCCATTCCTTATCCTCAGCAGGGAAGAGATCAGCAGGCAGCTGAGAAGCGGTTCCTTGGAGCAGTCATTCCAGTCAAAGTACCAATCCTTACATCACAGCTGTCTTTACTCCAGCAGAGTTCTTCCAAAGTCTAGAAGTGTACTGCTTTGCTAGGGTCAGAGCCCCAGTACCTGTACCCAAAAATGCCTTTGAAGTGGGTGTGACCTCAAAGCAGTTCCTTGAAGTGCACAGGTCTCCCTTTCATCCCAGCCCTGACTCTACACTATCAGGAGGGGGTAATCAGCCCTTTTTGTGGGGACAGGACCTTCCCTATTGAAATGTAAGTGTGAGCACCCCTTCTAGCCTTCCAGCCCAGGAAGGCCCATCACAATGCAGATGAATGCAGATGAGTCCTTTGTCACACCCACCCTTCCTGTGTTTGTGGTTGTCTAGAGTTAATGCACAAAGTGTAGCTGTCACAGAGCCCAGACATGTATTGGAGACAGGCTGCAAGGCACCCAGAGCAGTGAGAGCAAAGAAATGCCCACTTTCTAAAAGTGGCATTTCCAAAATAGTGATATTAAATCCGACCTTACCAGTAAAGATGATTTATCACTACCATTTCAATGATATGAAACATGATGTAACTATTCCTTTCTGATCAGGAATTACAGCTTAAAAGCATATTAATGAATTCCCATGCTGGCCTATTAGAGGATTGTGCCTCACAGTACTGGAAAATGGCTTTGGGAGCTTTTCACTACCAGTACATGTAAAACTTAAAAGTACATGTCCTGCCTTTTACTTACATGGCACCCTGCCCTATAGAATACCTATGGCCTGCCTTAGGGGTGACTTATATGTAATAAAAGAGGAGGTTTTAAGTGCCAAGGCAAAGAGGCAGAGAACTGACACACAGGCCCTGTTCTTGTGTTTATTTGGCTTTCCAGTGATTAACGTAGGTCTTCACTGTGGACAACTAAGATAGCTGTTTTTTTCTGACATGTCTTGTTGTTTATATGTCAAATATTTGGGGCTGGCACTTATTATTATTTACATGGCAGCTGTGGACTGAAGAAGTTACTGTGCCATCCATTAGTGTGACAAGGAAAACATGGTTTCATGCCTACATTTCAAGCCTGACTGCTCCAATGTTAAACATGATTGGTGACCTGTGAAAATAACCCTTTTTGGGAGGTAAAAAGCTTCCTTTTATATATCAATAAGTCACCCTTATGTGAACCTTGTGGCATACAAGGTAGGGGGCATGGTATTTAATAGTGGGGCATGTATAAAATAAAGTTTGTCATGTCACTACAGCAACAAAGCCCTAAATACTATTTTCACTGTGGCATGCTAAATAACTAAAATACAGATTAAACTACTAATACTGTATCTCAGGAATGGGTCCAGTTGGAAAATATTTAAACCACTACTTATTAGTTAATAACAATCGAATGGCGAAATCAGATTTTAGATACATATTAAGGAAAAGTAATTTCACAAAGTTACCCTTTTCCTGCCTAGAGTGGCAGAAGGCTAATTAGCACAAGCGCCTCTAGGTCCCAGTCTCTGCTCAAGCCCCAGAATAGGTGTGACAGAGGTGTGAAATGTCTCACTGGAGCAAACAATAAGCTGATCTGAATTGGCAGAGATGACTCATCTTAAGTCCAAAGAATATGCATGGTGACGGTTGTGAGCATCCTGTGATAACAAAGTGTAATCTGCTTGACAGGTCTGTTGAAGCACATGCAACACATGGGGCACAATTGAAAGGGAGAGAACAGGCTGTGAGGACAATTTTTGTGTATCCCCTGTCTCGCTGCTGAAGGATCCTGCCCTTGTCCTACCAGACTTCTCAATTTATGCCTCACTGTAGGTGAGGCGCCTGCTTCAACCTAGATTGTAGTGTTAGATGTGGGAAGATACTGGTGATTAAACCATGACACCCTCACACACCCCTGTTCTCGGAGCCTACGTTTAGAGTGGCCAAAGTCTTTTGCCATTTTTAAAATGCTTTGCCACATAGTATTTTTGTTTTGGGCTCTGTGCATCAAAGCAAACTATAACAACAGAGAAAGTAGGGAGAGTTACCCCCAGGAATATTTACCTAATTGGTTAGGGAGTGCACAGACATCATGGTCATTTACTCTCCAGTGCCAGGCATAAATGTGGCATGCCAAGGCACCCCATCAGAACATTGCTAGGCTCAAACAGCTGATCCCATTAATGCCTTCAGGAGCATAAAGCACCTCAAGAGGATATTCCTGGCTGACCATTGGCAACTGGACCTGGACTGGATTTTGCGGTTGACCTCTTGCTGACATGCTGGGAGTCTCTAAGTGCTTTCTCCGAGGTCCTGGGGCACAAAAAGTGTACTCCTGTAGTTGCTTAGGCACCAAAAGAAGTTTGGATTTTTTTTCAGAACGTTTGCTACAGAGCTTCAAAAGACTGACAACAAAAAAGTATGTGATGAGCAGTACCACATTGTAAGATTGGATTTCAGGTTTGCCTTGTATGCCCCTTTTCTGACCCGGGCTTTAAAACATTCTTAAACTTCCCTACCTCCAGGCCCTAGCAAGACCAATTGACTTGATGTATCAGCCCGACCATCAGAATCGGTCTCAAATCAAGCCTATGTGTTGGTCTGCTATATTAACTATCACTCATGATTTGCTCTTTTTGGTGCTATTATCACATAAATCTTTAAAAATGCATATCTCCTGTTACCCTTATTGGATTTGAGTTGTTTTCGTGTCATTTTGACTATTACATTTTCCTCTATTTTTACATATTTGGGTTGGATTTTTATTGTATTGTATTTTTAACTTTCTAACTGTCTGATACTTCTAAACGATTTACACGTTTTCTCTTCTGTGTGACATAACTACCAAGGGTTGAGCTCAGGTTGTAATTACTGAAACCTTTGATTGGACCTGGTAAAATTGGGCCTCATTTAGATCTTTGCAGTAAAGTAAATTCTCAACCATTGTTTATCTGACTGAAAACATGTCCACCGCCTTGGCAATCTGCTTGCCCAATTTAGATGTTGGCGGTCCCATAGGTGATAGTTCAGCATTTGTCCTACCATCTCCACCAAGAAACTCCACCTGCATTGCCATAGGAAACAGTGGCCGGCAGTGAGACACCAGCCACCTTTTCCACCGAGCAGATTTGGATGTGTCTTACCGCCAATCCAACGGTGGCGGACCAACATCCACTATGGAGTTGGCAGTTTGGGGGGGGTGGGGAGATGAGGTAGTAATCTACCTTTTTTCTTGCATCCCCTTCGGTTTTCGACTTGACATGAATGGACAAAACCTTCAGTTGCTGCTGCCACTGGACTACAGAGAAAACATGTCCCCACCTGCCCCTGTCACCGGACTCGAAGTCAGGGAACCCGCTTTATCAGTGTACATTGTGTGGGCCCAACACATATGCTTGGGACCACTGTAGTCAAATACATGTCACAGTAATTTCCTTAAATTACAGTGAAATGAATATGTCAGTGTTAGACCTGACAGCCTTAGGGTGGTCACCCCTAACCTTTTGCCTGCCTCCCTCCACTTTTTGGATACTGTTTTTGCTGGTTTTTAGACTCTGCACACTTTACCACTGCTAACCAGTGCTAAAGTGCATATGCTCTCTCCCTTTAAACATGGCAACATTGGATCTTACCCAATTGGACTATTTAATTTACTTATAAGTCCCTAGTAGAGTGCACTATGTGTGCCGAGGGCCTGTGGATTAAATGCTACCAGTGGGCCTGCAGCACTGATTGTGCCACCCACGTAAGTAGCCCCTTAACCTTGTCTCAGGTCTGACATTGCAAGGCCTGTGTGTGGAGTTTCACTGCCAATTCCACTGTAATTTAAAAGTACTTTCCAAGCCTAAAACTCCCCTTTTTCAACATATAAGACACCCCTAAGGTATTCCCTAAAAGGCAAGACATGTACCTATGTAGTTTACATGTCCTGGTAGTGTAAAACTCCTAAATTCGTTTTTGCACTGCTGTGAGGCATGCTCCCTTCATAGGCTAACATTGGGGCTGCCCTCATGCATTGTTTGAGTGGAGCTGCTGATCTGAAAGGAGTAGAAAGGTCATATTTAGTATGGCCAGAATGGTGATATAAAATCCTACTGACTGGTGAAGTTGGATTAATATTGCTATTTTAGAAATGCCAGTTTTAGAAAGTGAGCATTTCTCTGCACTCTGTGCCTTACAATCCACGCCTGGCTGCGATTAGTTGACAGCTCCTTGTGCATTCACTCAGACACACCCCAAACACAGGATACTCAGCCTCACTTGCATACATCTGCATTTTGAACGGGTCTTCCTGGGCTGGGAGGGTGGAGGGCCTATTTTAGAAATGCCACTTTTAGAAAGTGAGCATTTATCTGCACTTAAATCTTTCTGTGCCTTACAATTCACGTCTGGCTGGGATTAGTTGACAGCTCCTTGTGCATTCACTCAGACACACCCCAAACACAGGATACTCAGCCTCACTTGCATACATCTGCATTTTGAATGGGTCTTCCTGGGCTGGTAGGGTGGAGGGCCTGCTCTCACGCAAAGAACTGCCACACCCCCTACTGGAACCCTGGCAGACAGGATTGAACTGAAAGGGACCTGGTGCACTTCTAAGCCACTCTTTGAAGTCTCCCCCACTTCAAAGGCACATTTGGGTATATAAACAGGGCCTCTGCCTCTACCAACTCAGACACTTCTTGGAGAAGAAACTTGTGACCAGAACCTGCCTCCTGCCAAGAAGAACTGCCTGGCTGCCCAAAGGACTCACCTGACTGCTTTCTGTGAAGGACTGCTACCTTGCTTTTGCCCTACTGCCTTGCTGCTCTCTGGCTGAGGTGAAGAGGTGCTCTCCAAGGGCTTGGATAGAGCTTGCTTCCTGTTCCCTGAAGTCTCAGGACCAAAAAGACTTAGGCCCTGATTCTGACTATGGCGGGTGGCGGAGGCCGCCCGCCATAGTCCCGCCGACAAATGACCGCACCGCGGTCAAAAGACCGCGGCGGCCATTCTTACATTTCCGCTGGGCCGGCGGGCGCTCTCCAAAAGAGCGCCCGCCGGCCCAGCGGAAATGCCCCTGCAACGAGGATGCCGGCTCCGAATGGAGCCGGCGGAGTTGCAGGGGTGCGACGGGTGCAGTGGCACCCGTCGCGTATTTCTGTGTCTGCATGGCAGACACTGAAATACTTTGTGGGGCCCTCTTACGGGGGCCCCTGCAGTGCCCATGCCATGGGCATGGGCACTGCAGGGGCCCCCAGGGGCCCCGCGGCACCCCCTACCGCCATCCTGTTCCTGGCGGGAGACCCGCCAGGAACAGGATGGCGGTAGGGGGTGTCAGAATTCCCATGGTGGCAGAGTGCGTTCCGCCGCCATGGAGGATTCTGTAGGGCAGTGGTAAACCGGCGGGAGACCGCCGGTTTACCCTTTCTGGCCGCGGCTGAACCGCCGCGGTCAGAATGCCCTTGGGAGCACCGCCAGCCTGTTGGCGGTGCTCCCGTGGTCGGTGACCCTGGCGTTACCGGCCGCCAGGGTCAGAATGACCCCCTTAATCTCTACAAGAAGGACTCCTTGTGCGGCAAGATTCGACGCACAGCCTGCCAGAAACGATGCACAGCCTGCACAGCGGTTAAAATTTCACTGCACGCCAAACCGGAACAACGCAGCCCTACTCCACAACGAGAAGATCGAGGCAGCGCCAGCGTAGCGACCGGAAATTGGACACATGGCCCACTCGATCAACGCATAGCCGAGCCGGAACGACGCAGCCCAACTTCCAGAGAGGAATCGACACAGCGCCTTCCGTGCAGTAGGCAATTCGACGCAACACCCACCGGATCGACGCAACTCCTGTGACTTCATCCTGCCAGTTCAGGAAATCCTCGCTGACCGCTGGAAATCAACGCACAGCCGTTCCTGCGTGGAAACTAAACGACACATCACCGTGTGCGGCCCGAGAAATCGACGCACACCCCTTTGTTTTCACCCTTCTCCTCCTCTGCGGCTCTTTGCAGAGATTTTTCCTGCAAACCAGGTACTCTGTGATTGAAAGAGAATTTGTTTGCTTTAAAAAGACTTAAGACATTTTATATCACTTTTCAGTGATATCTCTACATTTACTTATTGCATGTTTGATAGTTTTGACCTGCATTTATCCAGATAAATATTATATATTTTTCTAAACAATGTGTGGTGTATTTTTGTGGTGCTATATTGTGTTATTGTATGATTTATTGCACAGATACTTTACACATTGCCTTCTAATATTATTGATTATTAGATTAGTCTGCAGTGGAGGCTGTAGGTTTGTTAAGTTGGAGCACTGAAGATCTTTCGCTATTTCTCTACATGAAAACATTTTAACTTATGTATTTGGCAAATATCACACATCTTTTCTGATTGCATCTGGAGGTGAAGAAACAATGTCGGAGTTTTCCATAGTCTGTATTCACATAGAGATATATCCACTTTTTGATAAAATATATTTGCACACTGACTTTATTCGTCCTTTTATTTTGCTCAATGTATTTAAAAGTTAGGGGAATCTAGTAATAAATTGTTCTTAGAGCCATAAGTTTGAGAAGGCTTTTTCTTTATCGCAGAACTCAATGTTTAATGTACCACCAACGTACTTTTTAATTCCAGTTATAACAATAACCCAATAACCCAAACATAGCCCATGTATCGACAAAATAGGAGCCTATAAGGATTCTGGGCATCTTTTATGCCTCTCTTTCTTCAGGGAACGTTTGTGCCCAAAGATACTCTAGCATAAACAGAATTTTAGTTTGTAGGAATCTACAGTGGAAACAAAAAAGGGAGTTCCCCCCTGTGATGATCTGGAGGATTTGCAAATGGAAAGAAAAAACAGAAAATCTTTGGAAATCCTCCCTAATCCAAAGGTGGATTTTTGTTTTGAGGAAGCTCAGCGTGGGCAATAGCAGTGTCAGCCCTCTACTGGTTAGTCCTCTTAATTTACTAAAATGTATTCTGCTTTTTTCTTGCCATTGTTTGACTTCTCTCTTTCTCCTCAGTAAGGGATTGACCCTATCCAAAGAGATGCTGGCAGGCTGTGGTGCAGGAGCATGTCAGGTTATTATAACCACTCCCATGGAAATGCTAAAAATTCAGCTACAGGATGCTGGAAGGCTAGGTAATGACCAGTCCTTTCTCTGTATATTGTTACTTTATTATTTGTACTGATCTTTTAATGTATATGTTGGGTAATTGTTCGGTATGTTTAATGTTTGTGAAGAATTTCAGCATTTTAATGATTTGTATTTAGGCTCTCACTCTCAAATTCTACTGATAGCTTGGTTTTGCGATTTAGGGCCTCATTGAGATGTTGGCAGGTGAGTTAATCCGTTACAACGGTAACGGCTATCCCTTCTGCTGAAATCTAAATCCGATTATATTTTATGAGATTTACATTTCGGCGGACAGGATATCTGTCCCCGATGTGACGGAGTAACTGGTGCTCCAATATCTAAATCAGCCCTTATTCTCTCAGGTCGTCTGCTATCACCAATTTTGTTTCGATATAAGTGTAATTCATGATGCAATATTTCCTGGTACTGATGGTAAACTGTCTGGCATTGGTGCAAGCTTAATAAAGGAACCCCTTATGTGATGTATTCCTCACAAAATGAAAACATCTAAAGTGTGAACCATTAGAATGTGAGAGCACACTAAGAAGCTTGTTAGCACCATAAGGTCATACTTTTGAGGTGAAAATAAGAGAAACAAATATCAATACAAAGCGAAGGATCTTCTATCCATGGAATGACAACTTTGCCAAGAGGGCGAAATACAAAACGGAGGTTAAGCATGGAACAGATTAAGGAACCCGCTGCAGGTGCATCAAATCCTTAAAAAAGACACACAAACACGCATGGGCGTTATATATTTATTTATACATACATATATGAATATTTATATATACATGAAAATATGCATATATGTATACATACATATATGTATGTATATATAAATACAAAGAAAGAGCACTACAAGTAAGTATTAAAAAAAGCAACGTAATTGTTAAGTGGAACCCAGTCAGCTTTTAATGGGTACTCTCAGAGGAAGAATGTAGGGCAGAGATGCACGGCAGACACGTAGAACATCACACCTCAAGCGGTAAGAAAATGCAGAAGTATTCTCTCTCTCACAAGAATACACTTATGCATAGAAAGTGTGAAAGTGCAGTGGTTTAAAAGTGAACAGGGTAGTGGACACTTGTTTGGGAGAGGAGTGAGAAATTTGGATTTGTAAAGATGATACTTTTCGGGAGTACCAAAAACAAGATCACTGATATTTGCAAAGTTTCAAGACAGAAGATTAAGTGGAAAGGAGCTGTAGACTTCATTATTGTCTGTCTGGGGATGGAACTGCAACATATTATGGTTTTCTTTTAAAACCGTATACTCCAAATCACTCCAATTTTAGATAATACCTGTCAGTGTCTGTTCTGGTGTTGAGATTTTGAAGCTATGTAGGTGGTATACACTTTGTACATCAAGTAGGAGAAAGTATGGGACAGTTTTACACGTTTACGCAGATTATTGACTTGATCTTGTGTCTCTGAATACTTCCACTTAACTTTTTGATTAAGGTGCCCTTAAAGTACTTTCTTGAGAAAGGCATGTTATTTGACATCTCCTAGCCTAACACAACTACAGTTTAAAGGATGTGAGAACAGTAAGTGAATATCTACAGAGCACATCGATCGACCATCTCCATGCTGTGTATCAGAAGTGTCGACCATCTCAATGCTATGCATCAGAAGTCGACAAAGGGCTCCTCTCAGTTGCATGGCATTTTTTCTTGTGGTGTGGTAGCAGCATGTTCACACACACTCTGTAGCAGTGTGTGAAGAATGAAAGTTAGGTTTGTTATAGTATGTTATGCTAACAGAGATTTGTAGAGCACTACATTGCCATTATCATGACCTTGTACCACTATTGGGTATGGTATCTTCATGCATTGTCTTGGAGATTCAGTCACAGAAAGGATTCAGTTGTGTTTTTTTGAGTAGAAACATCAGTAATGCGAGAAAGGGTAATACTTGGTGCATACATTTGGTAAAAAAGTATTAGTGTTGTTTGTTTTTTATAGCCAAAGATCTTTATGAGTTAAGGTGATTGATGAAATGTTGTTGGACATAACCCTCTCTGCAAAGTCATCCCCAAACCTTTTGCCTTCACTACTCCAATTTCTGAACCTGGCTTTTAGGACTATGTGCATTTTACCACAGCTAGCCAGTGCTAATGTCCTTGTGCTCTCTTCTTTAAACATGGTAAAATGGCTTTTACCCTGGTGGCATATTTAATTTACTTGTAAGTCCCTAGTAAAGCAGTATTACATTTAAACAGGGCCTGCAGATTAAATACTACTAGTCTAGCATTGTATCTAAAGGCTCTGCTATGGTATTTAAATTGATTATAAATTAATTTCACATGGATTTGTATTTTGTACTGATTATACCCAGGTTCACGTGGACATTCTGGGTTGCTCTTGTATTTGTTTAGTGTCTTAAGAGCCACTTGTTCCACAAAAGCCCTTCCAAACTATAGCCAGTCTTGTGGAGAAGTGTGGCACAATGTTTAGAGTAGCAGACCCTCATGCAGAGATCTGGGCCAGGGCCAGGTTTCAATTCCTGCCTTGGCAGGTCTTGGGCTCAATTCTCTTGGACCTGATAATTCTCGCCTTGTTGCCTAATCTAATTATTGGGTCCCACTCTGTGACTCTGGGCATTAGCTTGCTTAATCTCCACAAAAACCCTGACAGTGCTTGGATGCCGGGCTTCACCCTGTGGGTTCCTCACAGGGAAAAGCCAGGAGGGGTTCCACAGTTGTATGTGTACAGTTCTTTGAGACCCTAACGGGTGAGTAGTGCGCTAGACATGTGCAAAGTTTAAATTTTACTACTTGGCGTTATCTAATTTTTCTGTATCATATTACACAGAGAGGAGCCACTGTACACAGAAAAATATATAGTAAAAGTAATTAGTGGACCCTTCCTTTTTTCTCCCGATAAAACGTTCCCCACTATCAGTCCCAGACAAATACTTCTTGAAAAACTTGAAAAAGCTAAGAAAACACGTACGCACTGAATTACATGCCCGTATCTTAACAGAATACCTCAAAGCAGATATAATTCCAGTAGGACTACAAGCCTGTAATGTCCCGGGAATGTTCCGAGAGGGCAAAAAATTTAAAAGTGGCTTTAGTCATTGTTAGAAATGGGGTCTTTGGTTGACAGTCAGGTTACCCCCTGTTCAAGCAAGGACCCTCACTCTAGTCAGGGTAAAAGAGAATCACCCTCAGCTAACCCCTGCTTACCCCCTTGGTAGCTTGGCAGAGCAGTAGGCTTAACCTCAGAGTGCTAGGTGTAAAGTATTTGTACCAACACACACAGTAACTTAATGAAAACACTACAAAATGACACAACACCGGTTTAGAAAAATAGGAAATATTTATCTAAACAAAACAAGACCAAAACGACAAAAATCCAACATACACAAGTCAAGTTATGAATTTTTAAAGATTAAACTCAAAAATAGCGCTTAGAAACAAAAATGCTTCAATGAGATGTTAACAAGGTGTCATGACGGAGTCGTTCCCAACAAGCCGACACCAGCGGCGCCGGACATGGAGTCGTGTAGACCCCCAAGTACAGTACCTTTGGTGAAGAGTGAAAACAAGCCGATGCGCGAAGTCGGGGATCGCGACGTCTGTGCGAAACATTGAATCAGTGCACTTCGAGCGGCGTCTGTCACGAAGTGGTGCGGTGACTTCCACGGAGTCATGGACTTCAGCGGGGCTGCAGCGGCATCGGGCCTGCGAAGAGCGGCGCGTTCCAGCGAAGGTCACGGCGTCAGGTGCAGGCGGCGTTACCGGATTCAGCAGCGGCGGCGGTCCGAAGTCGTCCGAAGTCGATTTCCTTGGATTCCACCAGCTTTCCTTTCAAGGGCCCAGGGACTGGATAGGGCACCACTTGTTGGGGCAGGAGTCTCTCCAGAGACTCCAGGTGCTGGCAGAGAGAAATCTTTGGTGTCCCTGAGACTTCAAACAACAGGAGGCATGCTCTCAATCAAGCCCTTGGAGATTTCTTCACAAGATGGAAGGCACACAAAGTCCAGTCTTTGCCCTCTTACTCTGGTAGAAGCAGCACTGCAGGAAAGCTCCACAAAGCACAGTCACAGGCAGGGCAGCACTTCTTCCTCAGCTATCAGCTCTTCTCCAGGCAGAGGTTCCTCTTGGGTCCAGAAGTGTTTCTCAAGTCTGTAGATTTGGGTGCCCTTCTTATACCCATTTTGGTCTTTGAAGTCACCTTTCTTCAAAGGGGACTCACACCTACTTGTGAAATCCTGCCTTGCCCAGGCAAGGCCTCAGACACACACCAGGGGGTTGGAGCCGGCATTGTTAGAGTCAGGCACAGTCCTTTCAGATGAGAGTGACCACTCCACCCCTCCCTCCTAGCAGAGATGGCTAATCAGGAAATGCAGGTTACACCCCAGCTCCCTTTGTGTCACTGTCTGGTGTGAGGTGAAAAACAACCAACTGTCAAACTGACCCAGACAGGGAATCCACAAACACGGCAGAGTCACAGAATGGTTTAAGCAAGAAAATGCTCACTTTCTAAAAGTGGCATTTTCAAACGCACAATCTTAAAATCAACTTTACTAAAAGATGTATTTTTAAATTGTGAGTTCAGGGACCCCAAACTCCACATGTCCATCTACTCTCTAGGGGAATCTACACTTTAATCATATTTAAAGGTAGCCCCCATATTATCCTATGAGAGAGACAGGCTTTGCAACAGTGAAAAACGAAATTGGCAGTATTTCACTGTCAGGACATATAAACCACATTACTATATGTCCTACCTTATCCATACACTGCACCCTGCCCTTGGGGCTACCTAGGGCCTACCTTAGGGGTGCCTTACATGTAAGAAAAGGGAAGGTTTAGGCCTGGCAAGTGGGTACACTTGCCAAGTCGAATTTACAGTGTAAAAATACACACACAGACACTGCAGTGGCAGGTCTGAGACATGATTACAGGGCTACTTATGTGGGTGGCACAACCAGTGCTGCAGGCCCACTAGTAGCATTTGATTTACAGGCCCTGGCACCTCTAGTGCACCTTACTAGGGACTTACTAGTAAATCAAATATGCCAATCATGGATAAAACAATTACATACAATTTACACGGAGAGCATATGCACTTTAGCACTGGTTAGCAGTGGTAAAGTGCTCAGAGTTGAAAAGCCAACAGCAACAGGTCAGAAAAAAATAGGAGGCAGGAGGCAAAAAGACTGGGGATGACCCTGCATAAGCAAAAGTCCAACACGACCCCCTACCAGCCTAAAGCCAGGGGAGAACAATTAATACCTTGATGTACTTCCCTGATTGGGGCGATAGAACAAGGACCCAGGCCCACAACAGCAGGGGCATGTTCCAGTTCTACGCCTTCCTGACTCCAGTTGGATCCCTCTGTCCATACTCTCAGGGCCCACTAAGCTAACCCATGGGGAACCCTTCTCCACATCTACAGACACCATCTGTGCAGCACCTAACTTTACTTTGCTCACAGATGTATTGCAATGGGCAGATAGTACCACCAGGGCCAACACAGTGGTGTTGCCCACTCCACCCCTGGGGTGTGACTCTCGTCCCCCCCCAGGGGCAACTCTGTCCACCAGGACAGCAAGCCACAGGGACCCCTGACAACTGTCAGGGATGAGAGCCCGACCTCAGGCCTCTCCAACCACTGTGACTGCGGAGGGTGGGGGGCAGTAGCCCCAGGTGCCTGACACCCTTTGACCACTCTCCCTTCCACCAGGTCAGAGAAGATAACCTGACCCTGGTCCTCCCCTTTGGGGCTCTGTACCCTCCCTCCAGGAGCGGCACCCCCAGAGTAAAAAATTGTCAGGGTGCTTGTAGAAGCAGTCCTGCACAATTCTTCCCCCAGTGCAGGGATGTTAACCTGCAACTGATCCTCCAACCTGGGGTCTGTACCTTCAGGTTGGACCAGGGCCAGGGGTGAGACTTCCCTCCCCCTGCCCTCTCTTCTGGGGTCCTGAACCACCCAACTAGGAGTGGCCCCCCCCAGAAGACAACATGGTAGGGGCACTGTTAGCAGTAAGCCCTTCCTCCAGGTCAGGGGGGACGCCCTGAGCCTGGCCTTCCAATCCAGGGTCTTTACCCTTAGATTGCTCTGGGGTCAGAGGTGAGTCTTTCTCTCCCCTTCCCCTACTCTCAGGGTTCTGCAGCCACCCCTCAGGGAGAGTACCCATAGAAATCACACCAGGGGGAGTGATTGGGCAAACCGCTCCCCCCTTCAGGTCAGGGTTTATCCCCTGCACCTGATCCTCCAGTCCAGGGTCTGTACCCACAGAATGGACCACTGCCTGGCAACCCAGGAATTCCTGGGGGGCATACCTACCCCCCACCAGGTCAGAGTTTACCCTCTGAACCTGGTCATCCAACCCAGGGTCACCACCCTGCGGTAGAACCACTGCCTGGCGCACCAGGACTTCCTTGGGAGCAGACTTACCCCCCACCAGGTCAGAGTTTACCTCCTGAGCCTGATCATTCAACCCAGAGTCACCACCCTGCAGTTGAACCACTGCCTGGCACACCAGGACTTCCAGGGGGGCACACTTACCCCCCTCAAGAGACACACTGTCCCCAAGGGCCACACAAGAGTCTGGCTGGCGCAGGTCTCCTGACCTCTGCCCATCAGACAGAGTCTGGATTCCCCCCAACCCAGAAATGGTCTCACCAATGTCATTCCTGGGGGGCTCTGCTCTCAGAGCTGACCCCTGACCCTCCAGGTTCTCCACTGGGGTCTGCAACCCCCTCTCAACCCTCTGTCTGGACTTCTGCACCCCCTCCCTAGGAGTGGTACTGCCAGACACCAGAACTGGTGGGACGCTGGCTACAGCCGCCCCCCCAAGTTCTCCTGACACTGTGGAATCTCCCTCAACAGATGGCCCTATGTTACAGGCTAGGCTCCCCTCTTGGTGTTCCCTCATGGAACCCTCCAGGACCTGGGACCGGATCTCGGGCACCTTGGACCTCAGCCCATCCCCATTCCCTCTCCTCAGAGACTGGACATGGGGTCCCTCACCCATCCCACTACACTGGGACCTACCTGGGACACTACAATCCTTCCCTACCTCACCTGGTTGGGAAATACCTAGACCACTCCTCTCAGGAGCCCCCCCAAATGCCTCTTCAGACTCTCTGGTACTCACCAAGAGGTCTGCCTCCATTGTAAGCTCCCTGGGGTCAGAGAACTCACACTCCACCTGGTGTTGGCGTAGCTCTGGAAAATAAGGACTAGACATATGCTCTCCAGCAATGACATCACTCAGACCCTTACATGAATTAACCAAAGTACCCTTCACCCAACCATCCAGTGACTCTGCTTTGGAAAAGCACCCCACATCACCCTCCTGAGACTGGTGAGACAGTACCTGACTGTCCCTGACACTCAACCCACACTCTTCTGGGATGTCTTCACAGTCCATAACCAGGACTTCTACCTTGGGGGAACCCCTCTCCCTGTCACTCTCACCTAGAGTCAGTAGAGTGTCCCTCCCACCAGTAGGAATATGACTCCCCATGCCAGTTCCCCAATCCACCTCAGGGACCCTGTGCATCACTGGAGCTACCTCATACCCCTGAACCTCCTGGTGTGTGTTAACTCCCTCCTTCAAGTAGGGCACCACATCTCTGGGCATGTGCACTACTTCAGCAGTACTGGATACAAGATGTTTGCTGCCACCATCTGAACTGGACTCAGCCCTCATGGCCTCCAGCTTCAGCTCTTCACAGCTCAGCTTTTGAGCTGTAATCCTTTCTTTTTCCAGGACTAAGGCTCTCTTCTCCTCAGCCCTCTCAAGCTCTGCATCTAGCTCTTCCAGACTCCGGATTCGGGCTAGGAGCCAATCATCTCTTTCTGTTCCCTCCTCAGGGCCACTGCCCTCCTCCTCAGAGTAGTCCTCCTCCTCAGAGTAGTTATCCCCCTCAGACTCATTTGGTGGTGTTGCCTGACAACGTTTCAATTCATACTGAAACAGGGCTGACTCAAGATCCTCCCTTCTGGATTTCTTGTTCACAGCCAGTCCCCTTTCCATGCAGAATGCTTTAAGCTGCCACTTTTTATACATAAATAGGTGCCAGAAATTGACTTCCATTCTGCAAAGGCTTCACAACCAAAAACCAAAGTCCAAAAATATTAGCAATACTTCCAGGAGGACATCAGAGAACAAAAAGCAGAATCACAAGACAAGTAGTATGTGGTCACGTAGTGGTCTGAACTCAAAACAGTAGTGTACACTTAATTACTGTATGTCAAGTACAAATACAAGTCCAAATCCCAACCGCTGATCACCAATGTTAGAAATGGGGTCTTTGGTTGACAGTCAGGTTACCCCCTGTTCAAGCAAGGACCCTCACTCTAGTCAGGGTAAAAGAGAATCACCCTCAGCTAACCCCTGCTTACCCCCTTGGTAGCTTGGCAGAGCAGTAGGCTTAACCTCAGAGTGCTAGGTGTAAAGTATTTGTACCAACACACACAGTAACTTAATGAAAACACTACAAAATGACACAACACCGGTTTAGAAAAATAGGAAATATTTATCTAAACAAAACAAGACCAAAACGACAAAAATCCAACATACACAAGTCAAGTTATGAATTTTTTAAGATTAAACTCAAAAATAGTGCTTAGAAACAAAAATGCTTCAATGAGATGTTAACACGGCGTCGTGACGGAGTCGTTCCCAACAAGCCGACACCAGCGGCGCCGGACACGGAGTCGTGTAGACCCCCAAGTACAGTACCTTTGGTGAAGAGTGAAAACAAGCCGATGCGCGAAGTCGGGGATCGCGACGTCTGTGCGAAACGTTGAATCAGTGCACTTCGAGCGGCGTCTGTCACGAAGTGGCGCGGTGACTTCCACGGAGTCACGGACTTCAGCGTGGCTGCAGCGGCATCGGGCCTGCGAAGAGCGGCGCGTTCCAGCGAAGGTCACGGCGTCAGGTGCAGACGGCGTTACCGGATTCAGCAGCGGCGGCGGTCCGAAGTCGTCCGAAGTCGATTTCCTTGGATTCCACCAGCTTTCCTTTCACGGGCCCAGGGACTGGATAGGGCACCACTTGTCGGGGCAGGAGTCTCTCCAGAGACTCCAGGTGCTGGCAGAGAGAAATCTTTGCTGTCCCTGAGACTTCAAACAACAGGAGGCAAGCTCTCAATCAAGCCCTTGGAGATTTCTTCACAAGATGGAAGGCACACAAAGTCCAATCTTTGCCCTCTTACTCTGGTAGAAGCAGCACTGCAGGAAAGCTCCACAAAGCACAGTCACAGGCAGGGCAGCACTTCTTCCTCAGCTATCAGCTCTTCTCCAGGCAGATGTTCCTCTTGGTTCCAGAAGTTTTTCTCAAGTCTGTAGATTTGGGTGCCCTTCTTATACCCATTTTAGTCTTTGAAGTCACCTTTCTTCAAAGGGGACTCACACCTACTTGTGAAATCCTGCCTTGCCCAGGCAAGGCCTCAGACACACACCAGGGAGTTGGAGCCGGCATTGTTAGAGGCAGGCACAGTCCTTTCAGATGAGAGTGACCACTCCACCCCTCCCTCCTAGCAGAGATGGCTAATCAGGAAATGCAGGTTACACCCCAGCTCCCTTTGTGTCACTGTCTGGTGTGAGGTGAAAAACAACCAACTGTCAAACTGACCCAGACAGGGAATCCACAAACAAGGCAGAGTCACAGAATGGTTTAAGCAAGAAAATGCTCACATTCTAAAAGTGACATTTTCAAACGCACAATCTTAAAATCAACTTTACTAAAAGATGTATTTTTAAATTGTGAGTTCAGGGACCCCAAACTCCACATGTCCATCTACTCTCTAGGGGAATCTACACTTTAATCATATTTAAAGGTAGCCCCCATATTATCCTATGAGAGAGACAGGCTTTGCAACAGTGAAAAACGAAATTGGCAGTATTTCACTGTCAGGACATATAAACCACATTACTATATGTCCTACCTTATCCATACACTGCACTCTGTCCTTGGGGCTACCTAGGGCCTACCTTAGGGGTGCCTTACATGTAAGAAAAGGGAAGGTTTAGGCCTGGCAAGTGGGTACACTTGCCAAGTCGAATTTACAGTGTAAAAATACACACACAGACACTGCAGTGGCAGGTCTGAGACATGATTACAGGGCTACTTATGTGGGTGGCACAACCAGTGCTGCAGGCCCACTAGTAGCATTTGATTTACAGGCCCTGGCACCTCTAGTGCACCTTACTAGGGACTTACTAGTAAATCAAATATGCCAATCATGGATAAAACAATTACATACAATTTACACGGAGAGCATATGCACTTTAGCACTGGTTAGCAGTGGTAAAGTGCTCAGAGTTGAAAAGCCAACAGCAACAGGTCAGAAAAAAATAGGAGGCAGGAGGCAAAAAGACTGGGGATGACCCTGCATAAGCAAAAGTCCAACAGTCATATTGCCACAAGTTGTTTCAGACATTGGATGGTATTAGGTATAGAGACAGCTCTTGAACACAGCAAAGAATAATTAAAAGAAATAGCAGAACTAGAAAAATAATAATTTGCCTGTGACAATATTGCTCAAGCAAAACAAGTTCTAGATAAGCTCAATAGATCTATACAAGAATTTAAGTTGTTTTAACTTTAAAAAAAGACAGATAAGGTACAGAAAAATGTTATCAAAAATGTCAGTAAAGAGAAAGCTTATCCTTACCTCGCAGACAAATACTACACCCAAGCCCAGGGGCCATTGAAAAACTTGGCCTGGGGGAGATACAAAGATCAAAGGTTTGTCACCTTCTCTGAATCTTCAGCAGGCTCTGATAGCTCAGAGGATCCCGGGGATGGAACCAGTAGCCACAATTCCACTCCAAATCCTTTTTTAGGGAATACTTTAAGGGGCAGAGGGAACAGGAGCAAACGAGGGAGAACATGGCATTAGATTATAGGAGACAGACAGACCCGCAGGCGGTACTACAAATGTGGTCCAGAGGGTAATTAAACAACCCCGCTTTGGCTCCCACTAACAACTTCTTCGCTATTTTTGATCATTCCAGTTTAGAGGTCTAACAATCCATCCCTATCTTTAACTTGTCACAGCATGAACTAAATCAGAATAAACTATCTTAACTGAGCAAAGGTTTGTCTTTTGTTTTAACTGAATGCAATGATTTTTTCAGACTTAATTCAGAGCTGTACCGGTTCTTTAGAAAGCTCCGATGCTGCCACTTTTTCCAAGAAAAGGAGTCACTAGATGTACCACAACAGACGCAACTCAAACCTCCTTCATTGTTTACACCCCCTAATACACTAAAGCCACCAGAAATATTAGCATTCGAGAAAGTGGTCCTTGAAGATATTGGTCTCCTTAGAAATAAAAGATCCTTTGTTCCATATAATATCACCAGACCTGAAATTCAGTCACTTCAGACTCTGAAATCCGACACCATCATAATTAATCCAGTCAACAAAGGAGGAGGCATAGTACTCCTAGACAGAGATTCATATGAGGTGGAAATTATGTACCAGTTGAATAATACTAGACACTATAGAAGACTCACTACAAATCCTTAACCAAAAAGTAAACAGATTATTCTAGACATTACATCTCATGGCCTACAACAAGGAATTCTTTCCCAACAGGAATGTGCACTCCTTAATAAAAATGTCCCAGGACCCATGTCCATTACATGTTGCCCAAAATTCACAAATACATTAGGAGCCCTCTAGGGTGCCCCATCCTCTCTGGATGTGACTCTGTACTGGAAACATTAGGTAAATATGTTAATAACTTCATTAAAGACTTTGTTCCTATTTTGGATACCTATGTAAGAGACAGTACATACAGTACATGATTAACTTAATTGAAGGAATGAGATATGACCCTTTCAAGGAAATTCTGGTGACACTTGATATTGAGTCATTATACACCAACATTCCCCAAATGGACAGCATTGGGGTGATCAGACAGACTTTAAATACCCGCCCTGCCCCATATAGGGTTCCAACAGATTTGATAATTGAACTACTTGACATTGCCCTATCCAGAAATTAGTTTCTTTTTGGAACAGATTTTTATGAACAATGGTACGGTACATCTATGGGAGTTATTTTTGCTCCAAATCTGGCCAATCAGTATGTTGTCGATCTTTCACCATGGGGCATTGAAAGATGGATTGCCATTTGGCCAATTCCTCCGACTTCGTAGGAACTGCACCAAGAAAAATGACTACTTCAGAGAAGTACCAAGATTGTCACAATTGTCAAAAAACATTGGTCAATATTGAGAACCCTGGCTCCTTTTCAAGATACCCCTCTTTTCTCTTTTAAGAAAGCTAAAAACCTTAGGGACCACTTAGTTCATGCTGATACAAGAATTCACAAAGATTTGCTAACATTGCCGCTTCTTTTTGGTTTAGAACCAATTAAAAGTCATTAAAAATGTGGCAACTGTGTTGCCTGTCAATATACGTCTAATACAAAACATCTTGTACATGGTGACATTCAATTCGCTTTGAGACAGCACACTAACTCTGCCTCGACCAATGTTGTTTATTGTGTTTGGTGCCCCTGTGATTTGATTTATATTGGGCAGAAGACCCAACAAGTGCGAAGTAGGATCAGCCAGCACAGAAGGCATATCAGATGCTGCATTGAAACAGCACCTATGGTCCAACACTATCAGGAGCGACAACATGCTCTCGAAGACTTTAGATGGCAAGTCATTAAAAAGGTTATTCCTTCACCCAGAGGAGGAGACATTGCATTGAACTTACAGAGACTGGAATGTAATTGGATTGATACATGTGATTCCATAAGAAAAGGATTGAACTCCATGGAAGAATGGAGGCAGTATATCACACTACTGAACTGATGTGTCATATTTTATGGTGTAGTTGTATATTACAGTCAGCTTTTTTATGTACCAACTGTTAATTAATGTGACAGTCCATTTCAGGTTTCAATTGCCCCTCCCCGCATGTTACTCTAATCTCTAAATAAGCAAGGGCCAGATTTAGCAAAGGGTTTTTCCCATTCTGTGTCAATGGGAAAATGTGTTTGTACATATGGCCCCAAGTTCCTTGCCCTTCTCCTTCTACATATGTCCATGAGCCACTCCTAACCATGTATATATGAGGTTACTATTTCCCTCGTTCTTTATGTCCTTTTCCTCATTAATTCCTGTCTGAACCTTTTTTAATTCCCTCATTGTTTATGCCCCATATCTAGCACTTTGTAGGTACTTAGTTACATTTATTTTGGTTGAGTGAACATATTCCTATCCCACAAATACAGATCATATTGGCTGAGTGAACAATATCCACTCCAATGATGTTTGTAATGCTCCTGAATCAGTGGTAAAGAAACTCCTTCGCCTTTTTTTCTGATTTTTCACCATTAGTAAGAAGTCTTTGCAATCACTCCTTGGTGGCTGTGTGCCACTTCCGTTACCTACCAAGGCTCAGAAACCAGGTTCAGTCTCTGTTTTGACCTAGCACATCCTTTTTATTTTCCTTAATTTATTTGGTATTTTTACATATTCTTTCTCTCACAAAGTATTTAAATTCAATCTAATTCACTTGCAGTTCCTGGATTCTGACAATATCTTCAATTCTCCCGAACTAATGGTATTAGCGACCCATTCATCCAAATGACATTTACCCCTTGTTTTGGGCAGTTGCTTTGATCACCTTCAGGATGGCTCTGTGGCCTTTCCATTACCCATTAAGGCGAGGTACTAGGTTTGATTCTCCATTCAACCTATTTCCCCTTTTTTAGTTCCACTTAGTATTTATTTATCCCTTATTTTGGGAAGCCACTCCAATCACATTCTGGATGGCTCTATGGCATTTCCATTACCCATTAACCTCTTAGCTGCTGGGCTTCCTCCCCTCCCCCTCTGACTGCTGAGACCTTTTTTTGGCTAATTGGGGTAGTTCGCACATAGGCCTTCATAACTTTCTGTCCACATAAGCTATCCACACAAAGTATGCGTCCTTTTTTTCCAACATCCTAGGGATTCTAAAGGTACACAAAGTTTGTGGGTTCACCTGCAGGAGACAAAGAAATTAGCCAAAATACAGCACAAATTGTGTTTTTTTTTAAAATAGGAAAAAAGAGCTGCTGAAGTAGGCTTGTAGTTTTTTCCCTGAAAATGGCATCAGCAAAGGGTTTGAGGGGCTAAAATCACAATCTTCCCAGCTTTCAGGAACAGGCAGACTTGAAAGAGAAAACCACATTTTCAACTCAATTTTGGCATTTTACTGGGGCATACCCCATTTTAAGTATTTTATGTGCTTTCAGCCTCCTTCTAGTTAGTGACAGGAATAGATATGCAAACAATGTTAGATTTCAGAGAGCTAAACATTTATGAAAAGTAGCTAAAATTCTGAATTCAGCAAGGGGTCATTTGTGTACACCCTACAAAGTTTTCTTACAGAAAATAACAGCTGAAATAAAAAAAATATTGAAATTGAGCTGAAAGAAACAGCCATTTTTCTTCACGTTTTACTCTGTAACTTTTTCCTGCAATGTCAGATTTTTTAAAGCAATTTAGCGTTACGTCTGCTGGACTCTTCTGGTTGTGGGGGTATATTGGGCTTGTAGGTTCATTAAGATCCTTAGGTACACAGAGCCAATAAATGAGCTGCACCTTGCAATGAGGTTTCATTCTATACTGGGTATGCAGCAATTCTTTTACTGAAATATAAAGAGTGAAAAATAGGTATCAAGAAAACCTTTGTATTTCCAAAATGGGCATAAGATAAGGTGTGGAGAAGCTGTGGTTATTTGCACATCTCTTAATTCCGGGATGCCAATACTAGCATGTGAATTACAGGGCATTTCTCAAATAGACGTCTTTTTCACACACTGTCTTACATTTGGAAGGAAAACATGTAGCAAAAGACAAAGGGCAATAACACTTGTTTTGCTATTCTGTGTTCCCCCAAGTCACCCAATAAAAAATTAACCCAACTTGTGGGGTTAGGCCTAATGCTCTCAACAGGAAACGCAACATGGACACATCACATTTTTACATTGAAATCTGACGTGTTTTTTGCATAGTGCCTAGCTGTAGATTTTGGCCACTAGCTCAGCCGGCACCTAGGGAAACCTACCATACCTGCACATTTTTGAAAACTAGACACCTAGAGGAATCCAAGATGGGGTGACTTGTGGGGCTCTCACAAGGTTCTGTTAAAATTTGGCAAAAAAAAAAACACTTTTTCCTCAGGTGACAGAAAGTTCTGGAATCTGAGAGGATCCACAAATTTCCATCCACCCTGCGTTCCCCCAAGTCTCCTGATAAAAAATGGTACCTGTTGGACCTGGCCTGTTTACAGGGTCATCCCCAAACTTTTTGCCTCCTTCCTCCTATTTTTTCTGACCTGTTGTTGTTGGTTTTTGAACTCTGGGCACTTTACCACTGCTAACCAGTGCTAAAGTGCATATGCTCTCTGTGTCAATTGTACTGTTGATTGGTTTATCCATGATTGGCTATTTGATTTACTTGTAAGACCCTAATAGAGTACACTATATGTGCCTAGGGCTTGTATATTAAATGCTACTAGTGGGCCTGCAGCACTGGTTGTGCCACACACTTGCGTAGCCCCTTAACCTTGTCTCAGGCCTGTGTGTGCAGTTTCACTGCCACTTCGACTTGGCATTTAAAAAAACTTGCCAAGCCTAAAACTCCCCTTTTTCTACATATAAGTCACCCCTAATGTGTGCCCTAGGTAACCCCTAGAGCAAGGTGCTGTGTGGGTAAAAGGCAGGACATGTACCTGTGTAGTTTATATGTCCTGGTAGTGTAGAACTCCTAAATTTGTTTTTACACTACTGTGAATCCTGCTCCCTTCATAGGCTCTCATTGGGGCTGCCCTCATACATTGTTGTAGTGGTAGCTGCTGATCTGAAAGGAGGAGTAGGAAGGTCATATTTAGTATGGCCAGAATAGTAATACAAAATCCTGCTGACTAGTGAAGTTGGATTTAATATTACTATTTTAGAAATGCCACTTTTAGAAAGTGAGCATTTCTCTGCACTTAAATCTTTCTGTGCCTTACAATCCACTCCTGGCTAGGTTTAGTTGACAGCTCCTTGTGCATTCACTCAGACACACCCCAAACACAGGGTATTCAGCCTCACTTGCATACATCTGCATTTTGAATGGGTCTTCCTGGGCTGGGAGGGTGGAGGGCCTGCCCTCACACAAAGGACTGCCACACCCCCTACTGGGACCCTGGCAGACAGGATTGAACTGAAAGGGGCCCTGGTGCACTTCTTAGCCACTCTTTGAAGTCTCCCCCACTTCAAAGGCACATTTGGGTATAAAACAGGGCCTCTGCGCTACCACCTCAGACACTTGCTGGAGAAGAAACCTGAACCAGAACCTGCCTCCTGCCAAGAAGAACTGCCTGGCTGCCCAAAGGACTCACCTGACTGCTTTCTAGAAAGGAATGCTGCCTTGCTGTTGCCCTGCTGCCTTGCTGATCTCTTGCCCTGCTGAAGAAGTGCTCTCCAAGGGCTTGGATAGAGCTTGCCTGCTGTTCCCTGAAGTCTTAGGACCAAAACGACTTCTCTTTTTCAACTGGACTCCTTGTGCGCCGAAAAATTCACCGCACAGCTTGCTCCGCGATGAAAAATTCACTGCACGCCGATCCGGAAAGACACCACTCGACCCCGCAAGGAAAAGATCGACGCGATGCCTGCGGTGTGACCGGAACTTCGATGCACGGCCCGCCTGGACAACGCCGCCCGACTTCCAGAGAGGAAATCGACGCGACGCCTGCCGTGAGGGAGACACCTGCCGTGAGGGAGAAGATTCCACGTACAGCCCACCGGAACGACGTGCAGTCGGATAACAAACCCAGGATTCCACGCACAGACCCCGGGAAATCTGGTAATCCCGCGACCCACAGAAGGAGACTGTCCACGTGCTGGAAAACAATGCACGACTTCCCCGCGTGAAAAATAACGACGCAAGTCTGTGTGTGAAGGGGCGAAACCGACGCACACACCATTTTTACACGTATCTCCTCCTCTGTGGCCCTTTGCGGAGATTTTCCACTCCAAACCAGGTACTTTGTGCTTGAAAGAGACTTTGTTTGCTTTTTAAAGACTTAAGACACTTTATATCACTTTTCAGTGATAGCTCTACAATTTCATATTGCATCTTTTATCGTTTTGAACTGCAAATACCCAGATAAATATTATATATTTTTCTAAACACTGTGTTGTGTATTTTATGTGGTGCTATATTGTGTTATTGTATGATTTATTGCACAAATACTTTACACATTGCCTTCTAAGTTAAGCCTGACTGCTCACTGCCAAGCTACCAGAGGGTGGGCACAGGATAATTTGGATTGTGTGTGACTTACCCTGACTAGAGTGAGGGTCCTTGCTTGGACAGGGGGTAACCTGACTGCCAACCAAAGACCCCATTTCTAACAGTACCTCACTTGTGTGGTTAGGCCTAGTGCCCGCAACAGGAATAGATCACACAATGGTCAATGTTGTTCCTTACATGAGGCAATGTTGACCCTGGGGTGAACCATTCCTGACGCAGGCACTAGGTACAGGAACTCAAGTGGGGAAGTGTTTTTATCAGGACAGGTGAGGAATCACTGGGTGGTAGGAATTTTGTGTATCTCAGCATATTCCTGTAGTTTGTGTGACTGAAATGCAAGAAAAAATAGAGTTTTTATTCAACATTTTAGATTTGCAGGGTATTCTGGGTAAGAAAACGTTGGTGAATCCACACAAGTCATACCTGTGTGGACTCCCCCAGATGTCTAGTTTCCAGAAATGACTGGGTTTAGTATGTTTCCCTATATGGCCGCCAAGGCCAGGACCAAAAACACAGGTGCCTGCCTTACAAAATCAGTTTGTTTTGTGATATATAATTTTTATGTCCCCATAATACTATTTGGGCGGTGGAATTTTGGGCTGAACTAAATTGGGGTGCTCCCAGGAGAGCAATCTCTTTCTCCGTGCTTGCCGCCGCATTCATCTGCTCTCTGGGTTGGACTAACCCGCTATTGTCCCGTTGCACAGACCGTGCTTGCAAAGGGACAGCAGGACTGTCCTCATCACCTCCCTCATAATTACTGGAAGAGGAGTTATTGAATGGGACTCCTCCGACTAAAAAATCACTGCCAGAGTCTGCACCATTGTCCTATCCCTCAAATTCTGTCTCAGTATCTGCTTTCTCAGTCTCTGATCCTATGTCAGAGCTGTCCTCTATAACCCGAGTGAGGGCGCGAGCAGCAGTCATCCAACGAGATGCCATCTCTGCTACTGGCTAAACTGTTGCTCTAAAACACTAGCCCACGTAGACAGACACAAAATTGCTGGTGTGTGTGTGATACGTGCAACAGTTGAGGTCACCTTACCTGCGCTTCTTCCCTCAATCAGCACGTTCTTTCAAGACACTCAAAAACACCTTGTCACATACCACTTGTCACAGTCTTTAGCACCGCTAGCACCCAGTCCAACAATCATTATTGGTGCTCCTTCTCCCATGTCCTCCTCCTCGGATTCCTTCACTACCACCCAGCAAAAGTGGCCTTCATCTCTCCATAGCCACCCCGCACATACATTTCATTTGTATTACAGCGCAGGTAATGGCTGACTTTACTAATGTACTCAGCTATTTACATAAACTACATATTTGCACTTTGCAGTAGGCATATAAACCTTCTGCGCTTCTTCATGGCACCAAAACTGCCACTAGACAAAAGTCTGATCCTCTTGTAGCAGAAACATAATCACGACTTACTTGCTTTTTTTTACTGCTGCCTAAAAGCTACAGTTGAAACACACCAGATGAAGTATGTGCATTGCTTTGAAGACACAAGCTACAACTGCAAGACAACTGGTGGCAAATATATATATGTATATATATATATATATCTCCACACTTTTTTCCTGTTTGAAGGAAAGACAGCACTTCATGGGCATATTAATTAATCAGGATTTATTTGCACAAGAACGCGCTTCGGCGTTACCACCTTTGTCAGCTTATCATTAGCCATTTTACTTTCCCTTTTTAAATCATGTGATCCCATCATTGATTACCTACCCTCCATTACAACAGAAAATCTTACAATTTAGCTCACAAAATCATATTGTGACTATCTACATTTGGTACAGTTCATATCATTTGTGAAAATATTTCCGAAATCTTGCGTTTGTGTTGAATTCACGTGTATGCTTGCAGAAAGGTTCCAAGTTCCGTATAACGATGTTGATAAGAATGCAATTAAATTACGGCATGATGGTATATCATTTATCACCTGTGAAACATTCTACCAAAATATGTATTTGTCCTACTCACAAAGTATTTAATAAATCTTGCTCTTGTGTTAATCTCTCGTTTGGGCTTACAAAAACGATCCAAGTTTCCTATAACGATGTTACTAAAATTACAATTTCAATTTCGGTATACTGGTATTGTTACTTGTCCTGTGGCCACAAGACAATATTTTAACCATTATTATTCACCGTTTTAAATACATTTTTTTACTTACATTTTTGACTAATGCTTATGGTGACCTGCACTACAGTTGACGTTATTCATGTCAAATGAAAATTATTTCATAAACTTGCACTTGAATTGACCTCTCTTTGGGCTTACAAAAATGGTCCAACTTTCATATAACGATGTTGATAGAATTGCAATTTGAAGTTCTGCATGCTTGTATTATTACTTGTCCTGTGGCCACAAAACAATGTTTCAACCATTATTATTCACCGTTTTGCTTTCGTTTTTTTAACTGATGCTTATGATGAACTTGAACAGGTGCGCAATTTACTGCAAAAACATTGGTACGTATTAAGGAGTGACCCTGTGATAGGGCAAGATCTAGCAAAGAGACCTCAGATAACCTTTAGAAGAGGGAAATCAATGAAAGATGTTCTGGTCAAGAGTGACATAAGACAGCACAGTAGACAGCCTACATGGCTCAATATGCAGGATGGCTTTTACAAATGCTTATAATGCAAAGCGTGCAGAAATGGGGAAAACATCAAAGGTTTATCTATCGGCAATTGGACACTGCACGCTATTAAAGGGAGATATACGTGCAAACATGATTATGCAATTTATATCCTTAAATGCAGTTGTCCTAAATTATATGTAGGAAGCACGAAGCTCCAGGTACATAAAAGAATTTTACAACATTTGAGAGCTATTTCAAACAAGGATGATACATACCCAGTGGCCAGGCATATGCATGAGGTTCATGGAGGGAGAGTGGAAGAGTTATGTTACAGTGTAATTGATGGAATTGCTAAAGAGAGCAGGGGGGAGATTGAGAGAGGAATTTACGTAAGCTAGAGTCAAGGTATATATTATCTTTAGATACCAAGGAACCAAAAGGATTGAATATTAGTGAAGAGTTATATATTCATCTTCACTAATTTATGAAATTAATAGAAGTATCACTGACCATGACATGCCATAGCAAATGATGGATTATATATAAGGTATAAGCGTTACAAAACATATAAGCTTACAATATTTACGTGTGTTGAAAGATTTTCCACCCATGCTCTCATGACATTTAGAAGTGGAGGTAAAACACAGGTTCAGGTATTCCATTGAGGTTAATATAGCCGAGTAAATCACAATCATGGTTATAAAAATATGAGTACTAATGACAAATATCGGCTTGTGCCTGCAGGACAAGGAGAAATGTTATCATGTGGGATAGTAATTTGTATGCCTGTAAATTAGTTTTTCGTTTTCAAACACAAACGAATGATGACTACTATATCTAAGGAATAGGTGTTCAATTTTGTTAACTATACGATGTATGAGAAAAATATATATAACTTAGGCAGTTCATCATAAGCATCAGTTAAAAAACGAAAGCAAAACGGTGAATAATAATGGTTGAAACATTGTTTTGTGGCCACAGGACGAGTAATAATACCAGCATATCGAACTTCAAATTGCAATTCTATCAACATCGTTATATGAAAGTTGGACCATTTTTGTAAGCCCAAAGAGAGGTCAATTCAAGTGCAAGTTTATGAAATAATGTTCATTTAACATGAATAACGTCAACTGTAGTGCAGGTCACCATAAGCATTAGTCAAAAATGTAAGTAAAAAAATGTAATTAAAACAGTGAATAATAATGGTTAAAATATTGTTTTATGGCCACAGGACAAGTAACAATACCAGTATACCAAAATTTAAATTGTAATTTTATTAATATCGTAGGAAACTTGGATCGTTTTTGTAAGCCCAAACGAGAGATTAACACAAGAGCAAGATTTATGAAATACTTTGTGAGTAGGACAAATACATATTTTGGTGGAATGTTTCACAGGTGATAAATGATATACCTTCATGCCGTAACTTAATTATATTCTTATCAACATTGTTATACGGAAGTTCGGAACGTTTTAATGCAAACATACACGTGAAATCAACACAAACGCAAGATTCATGAAATATTTTCACAAATGATATGAACTGTACCAAATGTAGATAGTCGCAATATGATTTTGAGAGCTAAATTGTAAGATTTTCTGTTGTAATGGAGGGTAGGTAATCAATGATGGGATCACATGATTTAAAAAGGGAAAGTAAAATGGCGAACGATAAGTTGACGAAGGTGGTAAGACCGAAACGCGTTCTTGTGCAAATAAATCCTGATTAATTAATATGCCCATGGAGTGCCGTCTTTCCTTCAAACAGGAAAAAAGTGTGGAGAATTAGGCGAGGTAGCGTGCGCCATCTGAAAAGCACCGCTGATGGTCAGGAGCACAACCGGCACCCTAACATGAAGTGTTTATATATATATATATATATATATATATATATAGATCATTTTTATCTGTGGGTCTGGTATTCTTGGGGGCCAATTGCAGCCCCCAGGGAAACCACACATGCATTGAGAAAAGTGATCTATTTCTATATAGATGTATCTATCTATGTAGATAGATATAACTATGTACATATATATATATAGAGAGAGATATCCTCGGGGGCCATAATGGCAATTGTTTTTTTCTTTTTTTGTTTTTTCAAATTTAGCCCTGGGGGGCATTGGGGAGGCGGATCTGGCGCGATCGCGCTCCCCATGGCACATGTACCTCTAGTAAAGAAAAATAATATGCCCCCGAGGGGGGTTGAGGGGGGAAGGGTGCTGACCCATATGCTGAGGGGGCCGATTGCCCCAAGTGAAATCTCTGGTGTCTAGTGGGATTTCCTGGCCCTCGATCTCAGCTGCACAGCAGTCGAGGGCCAGGAAACCTGTTCAGGAAGGCCTCGTTTCAAAGGGTGAGAGTCTCCCCTTTCAAACAAGGCCTTCCCGAACATCGGGAAGCATCACAAAGGATGGTCTAGGTTGCTGGCTGGACGGGCCATCCTGACTTATTGAGGGACAAAGCTGTCACTTACCTCACTTGCACTTCAAAGGCACTGGCCCAGCGCACTTATAAAGGATTTCACGCTAGCCTATTGTGCCCCCAGACAGACTGGAACTAGAGCAGTGAGGCATGAAATTCCATATACCTCTGAAGGCTAGCTCTTCAGATCACTTCTGGACTTGTGGAAGACTCAGAAGAAGGACTGCTCTGATGCCATTCGGCAATAAAGGCTGTCCAGGGAGTCCTAACCTCCCTAAGTAGTGCCTCCCAAGTCCTGGACCCTTGGAATTGGGTATAAACGTGCTCTGCCAGACCAGCTGTGGTCCCCATCAGAACATATGGAGGACAAAGCAACCCAAACAGTCCTCTTGGAACCGATGTGGCACAACACAACTCGACACAGAAATCTCATCACAGACCTTATCAGAAGAGACGGGACACACCTTGACACAAAATCCCCTATTTCTCATCAAAACAGATGCAGCATGATACATTTCGATGCAGGAATCCTCATCCCTCCTCTGACCCATGGCTGCTTGATGCAATGTTCTGCCTCAAGGAAATTAGGTATCATTTTTAGCAGGCCTAACCTGATTCCAGCATGTGGGTTTTACTGCATTGCAGTCACCTTAAACTTATGACTTTGTCCTGGTCCAGCTCAACCCAATCAGCACAGTTGGTGCTTTGTGCTTTTAAGCAATATTTTTCTCTAAACATTTAAAATTCCACATCTCTGGTTCCAATAATTGGACTTTCGTCATTTTGATTTGAAATAATGTATTACATTTTACTCTGTTTTTCTAAATTGGTGTGTGATTTTTTTGCTTTGCATTTTCAGTTAATTATTGTTTGTGTGCTGCATAAATACTTTACACATTGCCTCTAAGTTAAGCCTGACTGCTTTTGTGCCAAGCTACCAGATGGTTAAGCCAGGTTAATTTAGTAACTTTGTGCAGTTTACCCTCATAAGGATTGTGGCTGTTGCTTGAGTAAGGTTTTACCCCTCAACCAACAACCCAATTTCTCACAGACATATATTGATTTTCTTAACATATGTATCAGGCAGTTCAGACGCTATCAAGGTCCACACTAACATACTTTAAAACATAATACCTGTGGGTTGTTAAGGGTGTTTCACTGTTCTTCCAGAAATTGTGAATGTTTAGAATTAGGATTAGAACTGCTTCGAGCTCATTGAGATCCAACTTCGTTGAATACATTAGTTGTATTGCTTGTCTAGTTAGTGTTTGGTCTAATGTGTTCTTTGGGATCTTGTGTGGATGGTGACCGCCAAATACCTATGTCATCTGCACAGTTCTGCACTCACCTGCAGCTTTGTGCAATCTACATTGTTGAAAGTGATGGTTTTTGACAGGTGTGTCATTTGAGCTTGTTGATACATACAACAAATACTTTAACTGTGTTGGATGGGTATGCATGGTCTACTGTGTTGTGTTCATGTTTTTGTTTCATTTTTCGGCAGTGTTGTTTTCATCTAGGACATACTCATTAATGGGTGTATCTGTGTTGCTTTGGATGCATGATTATTGTTCTCTTATGTTTCTTGCTGGATGAAGGGTCTGACAATCTAAATGATCAACCCAATAAAATATGCTTTCACCTGAAAAAAGCACAAGAATGGCACTTGAATCCACACACTTCTATATCCTACCATCCAGCAGAAACAATAGAGCCAAGCTTTAAAAATCCACAATACTGTCATCGAGCATTTGAACATCCAGCATGGGTTGCTCCCTCCTCCCCTGAGGATCCTCACTGCGAGTTGCTCGGAGCAGAATCTCTGAGAGGAATAATGCTCCAGGCACCTATGATTTTCCTAATATTTCCAGATAAGGTCCAGAACCATAATTGTAGGGTCCTCAAAGTCTGGACATGACAATAATGGGCATAGAGGCATCTGGCTCTGAGCCATTTGTGAGGCTGGTGGGGCGCAAGGTTCCTGCTGTGTGGCTGGCTCCCACCCATACGCCTATTTCAGCATCAGGGTAGCAGAAGAAGCTCCTTCAGCTGAATAAGAAATACTTCTTCCCTGCTGCCAGTACATAACTGCCCTTTATACCACCCTGGAGAAAAAGAAAAGCACCCCCCAACCTTAAGTTTACCACTTGCTCTAAGAAAGTAGAAATGTTTACAGTTTTGGGCATGTTATTTCCCCTGAAAAGTGAAAAACATGCTAAATTAGACCTGTTCTCACCCGGTTTGCCTATTATTCCCCATTCCAAGGGAAAATTCTCAAAATCACCATTAACTTATGGGGAGATACTGTCTGGAATTGTGAATTGCAGCCATGGGAACTCAGAATGTGATCCTAGATGTGATACATTCAAGGTGGGAAAACCTAGGATATGGGACCAACATGGCTTCTGGCTGCTGACCTCTACCATCCCTCTTTACCTTAGCAGGTGTGTTGGTTGGACCCACCATCAAGGCTGGGTTTAGGGCGGTGAGACCAGTGTAATCAAACTTGCCGTTGAGCTCGGGGAGGTGGTGTTTCAAGGGGGCACTGTGTTTGAAAATAATAAAAATAGCATATGTGTTTTAACTCCAGCTGCAGAGTTCCTTGTCTGTCCAGCAGGTTTTAGAGTTTCAGAGTTTCAGAGTTTTGTCTGATGGCAGCTTTGACTCATCATAAATTAGCACTGAGGGTCAAGGTGCCTGCAGCAAAGAACATGTACCATGCCGATTACAGAACTGTATTTTATGTAGCTATTTCAGTGGGTTACTGCAATTGTCATAGAGATCCCTTTGTTACTTGAGGTTCATACGTTACAATCCTAATTTATCAAAGTGATCTGTGAAGATTCATCAAACAACCTTCATGTAAACTGCATGATATCAGTTAGGATGTTATGTTTTTTTTACCAATTCTTTCATTATCTGAATATTGCTAAAAGCGGTTTGTTTGGGCAGAAATGCATTTCTGTTTGTAAAGACAACCCAAATCACTGCAGTATGTTTTAAATCCTGTGTTTCTGCTTCTCTAGAACAAGCACTCTTAAAATATAGTGGCAACCAGTGTGGATAACATATGATTCCTGCCTTGTAATCTTCATTGTGTTAAGTAACATTTCCTATAGACTGATTTACACATGTATAATTCACTGTCTCAGTATAATGTGTGTGCAGTGAAAAGTGCTCTGACACCCTACACTGATATGAGTAGCACTATAAAACAAATGAATTGCATGTGAGAAAAGGGCTATAGAGAGATAAAGGGCACTGTTGGAAGGTGGTAGTGAGCAAATTGATGGAGAAGGAGGTCATTGGGGGAGAGCGCTTCCCCCAAACGACCTCCTTGTCCATGGATTGTCGCACACGGATGCCACCAGCGCTGAAGCTTGCCATGCCCACCACTGTCCCAACTGTATCTGTTTCAGCAACTGAGCTCAACTTTATTGACTTAGTTTGAGTTTTTACATTTCACTTGGTACAAGCAAGTTTCTGCTTATGTTAAGGACTTTTCCTGTACACCTTAGTTTGTTTATGTGGGGTACAGACATGCATCTGCTAACTATCGGCATGTGCATTTAGCTCAATTGATCAGAACATCAAAGTATTAATAAATGCTGAGTGTGTACATCTCAAATGTAGGTATGTGTCTGCTCATGGGAACTTTATGACATTTCCATTCCAAATCAATATAATAACATAATAACAAAAAGAGTCTCCCTTTCATGAAGACTCATAGGCCTCCAATATTGCCAGCGGACAGCCTGGCTGTCTCAGCAGTTGTAATCCTCCATCACTGCCCTGGGGATTATGAGTCCCCATTCCGCCAGCCTTTTGCATGGTGGTAGCCCCGCCATGCAAAGGCTGGCGGAAAAGGGGTGCCAGGGGCCCTATGGTGGCCCATGGACAGCCCTGTTGCACTTTCCACTGCCCGTAGTGGAAAGCATGACGAGTGCTGCTGCACCTGTTGCACTGCCACATTTGCACCACCTCCATTAGGAAATGGCATCAGTGTTAAGGCCCTGTTCACTACAGGGCCGACGGTGTTCAGGCCACACAGGCGGCTTGATGGCGGAACGAGTTTGGCAGGTGGCCTCCGCCGCCTGTCAAACCCGTAAGGAGGGCCATAGATGTATTATTGATCCATTAGTGATGGTTTCCCATGTGAGGCCAGCATTTGGTGCAGCAATAAGGATGGTACTAGTTAAGGAAATCTACTTTCAAACAGTTCAAAATTTGCATTGTGGCTAAAATAATAACCTTTTAAATTGACCTCATTGCATTGCTCCCAGCGAATGACACAAAGGAGATAAGGCCCCCCTTATGACCCTGGCAGTCACCAGACCACCAGGGTCACGGTCGCGGTCAGACCGCCACCAAAGTGGTGGTCCGAGTATGACATTACAACCATTGCATAGCCGCCAAAGTTGGACCGCCGACACCTCCAGGTTGCCGCCAGGGGAGAGCCTGGCAGTCTCGGCGGTTGTAATCCTCCAGGGCAGCGCTGCTTATGAGTCCCCATTCTGCATGGTGGTAGTACTGCCAAGCAAAGGCTGATGGAAACAGGGTGCCTGTGGCCCCATGGGGGCCGCTGCACTGCCCATGCACTCGCCATGGGCAGTGCAGGGGCCTCCATGGACAGCCCTGTCGCACTTTCCACTGCCCGAATTACAGTGGAAAGCACGATGAATGCTGCTGCACCCTCTGCACCGCAACATTGGCGCTGGCACCGTTAGGAGCCGGCATCATTGTTGAGGCCCTGTTCACCGCAGTGCCAGTGGGAGGAAACCCTGTGAACTCTTTATAGGGCAGGTGGTGCTCAGGTCGCACAGGTGGCCTGATGGGGTAACAAGTTTGGCAGGCACTTGTAATGAAGGCCTGATTGTTTGATTGTGTAAGAGAGTTCACAGTCTAATCCATTCACTTCCACCAAAGCGATGGTAGGCAGTTGGGCATTGCAAAGGCAATGTAATGAAAATGTGATGATTTATTTCAATATGGAAATGTCTGCCCATCTTTGAAGAATTATGAATTGTGCTCCTACATACCTTGCAGACCCTGAGAATCCATTGAACGTGGGTGGGTCCCTTAATCACCAACCATGCTGAAGGGTATTACATTGCATTAGCAAATTCCATTTGTAATGGCACCTAGCAAAAAAAATAAAAACAGAGGGAGCAACAGATCAGAAGAGGATAGGCGGGGAGTGGAAGAGAGGCTGGGACTCTGATTAACAGATTGGAAGACCGACACTGAGAGCGATAAAATAGAAAGGGATAAACGGATACACCAGGTTATGAGGTCAAAATGATACAAAGCTATTTAGAAAAAAGGGAGAACGTTACAGAAAGAGAAAGATAGGAAAAGAAATGCTGATAGAATCCATACCTCAACTTTCTGGCATACCAGTGCTATAACTAGTGCTTTATTTGAGTTGAGGGCCACTAGCTCTTGTTTTTCTGCATTCGATGTTTACCAAAAGCAAGAGAGGGCTAGAACACCGAAAGCAAGAAAGGACCAAAACATCCAAATCGGAAAGACGGAGGAAGAAACAGGCGGAAGGAAACACAACACAAGTAGAAAGCAGGAACCTGAAAAAGTTAAGTAAAGGGGCAGGGAGAGTCTAGAGTTCTTATTTTGAGACAGTTGTTTCTGGTGCTCAGCACCGACACTTAACTGTCAGCATCAGCACTGATGCCAGCCTGCCACATGGTGGTGCTGTTTGTCTAATTTTTGATAACCAATTTTATTGAGTTTTTCAGTGAGAAAAAGGCACTCACAGTACACAAAAAGGTATGTATTGGTTATGACATAAAACGACCAAGTACAGCATCAAGCAGTGGAGCAAAACATGTACCTTATCCCAGTTGCATCAACCACTTCCCCCAGAAGTGCCCATGTTTCACTGGGCAACCTCTAGCTTCATACATAGGTCTTTCCTGTTGTGCACACCAGTCAATGCCTCTTTGCCATTGCCTCATCACAGGGAGAGCAGAAGCTTTCCAGCTAGAGGCTATGTCTTGTTTCGCCACCATTGTGGCCATGCCCAAAAATGCCCCGCCTGCCCTCGAGCCCCCAGAGCCCTCCAAAACCCCAAGCAGCAGTAATAATGGTGAAAGTTGCACCTCCCAACCCAATACTTGTCAGTTTCCATGTTATGGTGGTCTAGTAGCTTTGAATTGTTGGACACAGCAGCACCATATGATAAAAGTTGGCTGGCGCATGTGAGCAGCAGGTAAAGGTGGGGTCCGGATGAAGGCCCGCCCGGTGTAATCTGGCAGGAGGGATGTAGGTGCAATAAAGGTAGTAGGTTTGAACCAGATAGAGCCTGGATGATATCCTTATAACTCTAGGGGCCTTTAGGGCATCTCGCCAGTTGACATCCTTCAGGGGATCCATCCAACCCTCCCGGCAGGCTCTATGTTGGTCCAGTGTGCAAGGGTTGTTGAGGACCAGGGTACGATAGATCTGAGAGATACCGCCTTTCCCCATGGGGCCCACTAGGAGTCTAGCCTCCAGAGGGCTAAGCTCAGGAGGTGAGACCTCACAGGACATGGGTGCCTGGAGCATGTGGAACAGCTGTAGATATATATGTCGAATTGGGAATGAGCAAGCACATTAATTTGCTGAAGTTACCAGAAGGAATGCATATGGGCTCCAGACCTAACGTCTCCTAGTTGTGTTATGCAATGAGGTCCCATCTCCCAAAGCCCTCCAGTGCCGACACCACATGCAACCATGTACCGTGCCACAAGGGGGTCTGAAGTGTAAGCTTGATATCCTATTTAGTGTGTTGGAGTGCGGCCCTACACACGAGGAGAACCACTTGAGTCACTATGGGAGAGTGACAGAGATCAACGATCCATACAACATGACCTTGTGGGAACCCTAAATATGTCAATTCCAGTCGATAGGCAGGATCGGACCAACCCCCATTGAGCCAATCATTGATTACCAGAAGTTGAGAAGCTAGATATTGAAGGGCCATACACAAACCCCCATCGTAGGGGGCATTTTGGCAACTATGCAGGGTAAGGCGGGGTCTGGAGTTATTCCGCAGAATTTATGATGCCGCTGTATGCAGCCCGCGGAACTAATGGCAAGGCAAAGCCATAGAAAGGTTTTGAAAGACATAGAGGAACTTTGGAACACCACCATTTGTAAAGAGCAATACGGCCCATCACGTTCAGTGGGAGGGACCTCCATTTCTTACAATATTTTTTTGTTTTTTGCTTTAAGGGTTTGAGATTAAGCGTTCAGGTAAGCTCAGGGTGGAGTGCCGCCCATATATCCAGGTATTTAAAGCTGAGGCGGTGCACAAGATGTCAGTTTGCCAGGTCACACAATCTCACGTTAGACCCGGGGACACCAAGACTGATTTGGCTGGGTTAACATAAAGTCCGGATACTGCCCCAAAAAGGTAGAGTATATAATGGCACTGGGGGCCCACTCAGTGTGGGGTCCACCAGAAAAAGAAGGCCATCATCGGCATAGAGTGCAATATGATCTTTGTGGTCCTCATCTCATCGCCAACCCCTCCCCTGAGCATTGCAATGAAGGAGACACACGAGCGACAAGTGGCGAGGATTGTGGCAAAGATTTTGGACGATAGTCAGAGCAGGAGTTTGACAGGGGTTGTATCTTTGGGATTATTACAATGGTGGCAGTGTCTATCCCAGGAGAGAATGTGCCAGGCTTTGTCACCCCCTCATTTAGTGATAGGAGGTGAGGTGCCAGGAATAAGGTGGAAGAGTACTCGGTAGGGACCCATCAGAGGCCATCGCGGAAATAGCTGTTCCTACCTCTTTGGTCGATATTTGTTGGTCCAGCAACTGGGCCTCTGCACATGACAGGAGAGGGAGGGGGACTTCCTGCATAAACAAAGGACCTGTTTCAGTGTCCGGCCTGGGATAGCTGCGTACAGGCGGGCATAGTAATCTGCAAAATGTGCACAATGTTGCGAGCGTTGAGCGATGGGTGTGGCTGTGCTCGTCTACAATTTCAGGGATTATCCGGTCCTCTAGGGGGCCAGAGGCAAGCCAATACAACAGTTTGTGATTATTGTTGCCCCATCCATAAATTCTGGCTGTTGAGGCATGCCTCATCTGCTTCGCCATCTCCATGGCAAAAGGCTGATCTCTTTGTACACAAACTCTAATTGTGGATTTGTGCCTTTGTGGGGATTGGTAATAAGATGTGCTTCCAGTCCAAGGGCTTGGGCCTCGAGAAGAGTGAGAAGCTGTGAGTGGGTTCATTCTGGGTCCCTAAACCGGCTCTTGGCAAACCCCCTGATTGTCGCTTTATTGGCAACCCATAGAGCTGCGGCCTCGTTAGCCTGCAAGTACACCAACAATTCCTCCTCCAGCACCTGTGTATAGTTTTTATCCTAACGGTACCAGGTATTGAGATGACACTTGGGGTGTGGGTTTCCTGCTGGGGAACATAACATAACATAACATAACATGTGTATTTGTAAAGCGCATGTTCACCCGTAGGCCTCTTGGCGCTGAATAACAGATGTTTATTGTATATTGTTTATTGGAACTGAGGGGGAAGGAGGAGGACAGTGATCGGAGATGAAGCGCAGAAGGATTTGGATCTGGGTCACCTCGCAACAATCAGGAACTGGCATGAGATCTATGTGGGAGTGGGTATGATGCGCGACTGAGGTGTAGGTGAATTGATAGTAGAGTGGGTTCCATACCCTCCGTACATTGCAGAGTCCCAGGCAGGAGGTCCAGTCCGATAAGCAATGGGAATTGGCTCTACCGAAGGCAGAGGGAGTGCCTGTGGCATCCGCTTTTGGCACTAGGGCCACATTAAAACTGCCTCCAATCACTGTCAGGCCATTAGAGAGGGCCAACAGTACTTTCGAGAGGTTCGTAAGAAGGGCATCCAGGGCTGCAGGTGGTGCATGGATGCATACAAAATTGATTGTTCATTCTTCAACCATACCAGTGAGGGCAAAGAAGTGGCTCTGAGGGTTACATGATTCCTGTGTAAACGTAATGGCAAAATAGCATCAAAATAGGATTGCCACTCGTGGTAGACCCTGTCAAAGCCCTGCCTTGCCACAAAAGAACAATGGCTCCCCATTAGGTGGGTGTCTTGAAGCATCAAGGTGTTCGGAAGGAAGCAAAGTGTGTATTGCAGGACCACAGTATGCTTTACACGGTCCAGAAACCCATTAACATTCCAGGACATTATTTGTGTATGCCCCATATTGATGTAGGGAGAGTGTGCGCTGATCATAGGGGCAGAGGGTAAATGATCCTACGGGGAGGATCATGCAGGTCACTCGCCCCATGGGTGCGTGGAGCAGTGAGTTTGCTAGGTTGTTGCGTGTCAGTAGTTGTGCATACATGTGTCTGAGTGTGGAACAAAACAAGAAAACATAAAAATCAAGTGACCCCCTCAAAGTAGAACAATACTTAACCTTAACCCTCCAACAACCCCCCACCCCAGACTTTCACCCCAAAAGCATCTGCCCCTCACAAACTAGAATAGAAAACACAACCAAACTTGGTAGGAGAACTGGAGTGGCAGACCCCTCCTTAATTTAGGATCAAAGACAACCATCAGGTAGTAACTCATACGAGAAGAACCAGAGAACAAAATCTGGTACGGACTGTTGCCAGAAAGTCTGTTGAATCCCACTGTGGCCTCCGCCTATGAAGAGTGCTGCATCTGTGCCTCTTTGATATAGTTTGGGAAGACAAGCACTTTAGTGCAGTGGCATGTAAGGTCTGAGTGTGATCGGGGTGCCCGTAGGATGGCATCCCTTGTCGTTGAAATTAAGGATGCAAGTGATCATGTGTTGATGCAGCATCCGAGGAGTGGCCTGGGTGTCAAGGCTCTCTGTGCCCTCTTGCGCCCTATTGATCCCTCTTGATCGCAAACCACGGAGACAGTTGATCTGGAGGCATACAAGATTTAATCCTGTTTTATAGGAATTTTGCACCTTCTGGGATACCCAGGAAGTGTAGGTTAATGCACCTAGAATGATTTTCGCCATCTTTGGCGTGTCGATGGAGTTCCTCCATGTGCGAAAGATGTTGGGAGACTTGAGACTTTAAGGCAGTGACATTGTCTTCTACAGTGGACAGCCATGTCTCAGCCTTAGTGATTCTGTCTGTGATGTTGCATAAGTCTTGGTGCAGAAAAGCAACATTTACATGTACTTCTCCAATCTTGGTCTCTATTGTGGACCGGGAGGCGTGGGTGGCAAATAGGATTGAGGTCAGATTACCCTTTGAAGATGTTGTCTTGTCCACCACCGCACTCCAGGGTTGACCCTGAGTTGTGATGTATTGGCCCATCCTGGTCTGTTAGATCGTGGGGCATGTGTTTTGTTTTTAACCATGACTACAGTGGGTCTCCGTAGGGGACCCAGCCCACTTATTGTAGGAGTGTGGCAGCAAAAGCAGCTGAGTCCAGGAACCCTGGGCCCCCAGTAAGGACATACTTGCCGGTAGACATGCCCAGTAGGCACCAAAGAAGGCAGGCAGGGTATAAGTGTGGGCACCGATCCACCACAGGCCCACAGATGGCTGCTGTACCTTAGTTAAAACTTGAAGACTGACAAAGCAAACAGGTCCGCTATCTACCTTCAGATGGATGTAGCATGTTTGGACCAAGAGGACTCCATGCTCTGGGATCAGCCCCTAATGAGGAAGTAAGGTGGAGGTACCCCTGTGGGGTCAGATTCTCATTTAGTGTTGCTGGGAACCGGGCATCTGTGCTCTGTAGGGGTAAGTCTTAGATAGTTCCATGCCTGTCTTCCCTCAAGCATGTTGTGGCCAATGGGAGCAGATAATTATGTGGTGGCATACAATGGCAGCGATTAGAAGTCTGCCCTTTAGTTGCAGTGATGCGGCCCTCAGTGAAGAGTGCTACACTGCTCTTCAGGTGTGAGCAGGCAAGCCAGGTCTCAAGGTGTCAGGGAGCAGGCGCACAGGACCGATGCCCCCATGATGATGGTCCTGGTCTCCCTCAGCATCCCCCCCGCCCAAAGCCACGGGGCTGCCAGCATCTCGGCTGAAAGCAGCTCTGCCCCTCAGGAAGAAGTAGGTCAGGGGCACTGCCCCTACGGGGGGATACACTGGTAATGGAGTTCAGTGGCACTTGATCAAACTAGGAGGCCCAGAATGGACGTGGATGCAAGGGCTCAACTGGGAAGGATTCTGTGTACGTAAAGCAACAATTCGCCGGCAGATCAGGTTTTCACTGGCTTAGATAATAAGTGAAGTCCATCAGGGCCAGGCAGAATCGCAGGAACAGGCCGATCTATAAAGCTAGGGTCATAGAGGCTCCAAGGGGCCCCGACAGGTACCCTAACGCTGGATCTTCGTTCTTCATGCTCCACCCATCAGGTCTAGCGGGGGACACCAGCACTCATCAGCGCCCAAAGCCCAGAAGACGGGTAGGCCCCTGAGGCTGAACCTACCCCACAGCACACCCCGGTCTCAGTATAGAAGGCCGGAAGGAGTCTCCAAGTGGGAGGTGAGCCTCCAGGTGAGGGGCAAACCAAGCTTGTAGATGGTGGTCCCAGTCACTGCGCAGAGATCCTGTTCATTGGGCCGCACCCCCCTCAGGCCTGGCTGTGTGACTGCACCAGTCTCACTCAATATACCATGTTCGAAGGAGGCAAGCGTATCCGTAGCAGCTCGCTATTGTTTCTATGAGCCTCCAAAGCTGCATGTATGCACAGCTAGAGATGGTTCATATTGCAATACTTAGCAGCATGCTGTGATCTGGGAGTAAATGCTACGTTGCCCGTACAAACAATCACTGCTAAAGCAACTGCTAACGCATCCCTTTCTAATTAATTTACTCGCTCTGGGACTCATTTTAGGCCAATGAATCTTTTGACCCTGATTGAAGACACCTTAGGACGAGATAACTGATCAACATGTCAATCAACAGGTCAATAACGTCATCAATAAGTCTCAGAAACCACCATGACCTTTCAGTCATGAATAACCACACCAGTTTAGTACGATTTTATGAAGTTTATTCCTTATTGGTTACAACTCTAATAGTAAGTTTATTAGTCTCAAAACCATATAACACATCAACATCGTCATAATATGATAGCTCGAATAAGATTTCAACAAAGCAAAGATTATGAACATTAGAGCATAACACGACGTCAACATGGATTAACCTTTAGCAGAGTATCATTAGAACATTATTCAACAAAGCATTTATTCTGTCATTTGTCTATTTGCATCCATTAAGTGAACCCCTTAACTAACCTCGAATTAGCATTGGCATGTTGGGCTTCATGCAAAATAATTTGATAACACTAATTTGGAAAAAATCTAACTATGGTCTCTGTCAAAAGAAAGCAGAAAGGGAAAAGCAAACAGACAATTACAATTTCATCATCATATAGTTACCCTCCGTATTGGGTCAGCATACAGGATCAAGCTTCGTCCTCAGGACATCAGATAATTTGCCATCAGTTAGGGAACCCAGCAAGACGGGTAAGAAGGGACACTCTACTCATGAGGAGGAAGAGTATAAATCGGGCAAGAGAAGGACAAGGATGGTTTGAAAAACCAAACAGCAAAGTCTCCAAGTAGAGTGACAAAGTGTCTGGGTCATAGCAAAAGTTTGCAACTGCATCTCCTAATGGCTCCTCGTGTCAAAGGTTTTTATCCCTTTTTCTGTTGTACAGTCCCCTTATTCCTTATTGGTTGGCACCCCACTATCTCAATCCAATGATTTTACAATGATTTCATCAAAAGTGTCACCCTATAACGGTTCTCGCGTAGTTTATTGGTTCTTGTGATTGACGTCTCCAGCGGGTAGAATGTCCGGTCTGATTTCATACTCTTGTGGTCCTTTTTGCATCTTTAGTCAGTAGGTCCATCGTTCGTACCTGTTTAGGCGACCTTGTACCTATGCTAGTCTACAGTGTTGCATTTTGTAAGAAATATCTTTCTGAGCAAGTCGAATTTCATGGGAACGGATCTACTATGGTTACATTCATCCTCTAGCTTTGGAAAAAGTTCAAGTAAATGTCCTTCAGCAAGTCAGCATACTGCATGTTTGAAAAACACATCTAATATGAAACCGGGCAGCTAGGCCTCGACTCATGCTAACCAAATACCAATGATTTATTAGCAAAACCTTAACATATAACTCTTAATATTAGTGTAAAACCATATGCTAACATATCATTATCTCCTTATTAGTCAATTTCATTAGTCATTGTATACATTGGCGGCACATTTCAAGTGCACATTTAGCAAAAACACATTAATATATTTTCTAAGCGGCATTAGTATGCATTAGTTCATAAGCATTTTCAGGTTAAACTGTATTTAAGTGCTATGCTCTCTCACAACCATACTGGAATGGGAACACTGTAATGAGAGAACTTAAATAGTACCCATGCCAATCAGTGGAGGCTCGGAGAAGCCTAATGTTCCCAGTGTCTGGGACCTTAAATGCGAGGCAGCTGCTGCCAGCGTCTAACTTAAAGTAACCACCCTTTTCAAAAACGTCAGCCAGTCATGAGGACAGACAGGAAAATATTCCTCCTGTCCGATTGTGTTACGATGAGATTTGGGTTGGAGACGGCTTGGTCAGGTCCACTTAAGCCCTGCAGATTTAGCCAATCGTTCAATCAAGTTTGTTCAGTGCGCAACAGTTGGCACTGTTCCTACAAGTTAAATCACAATATTTAAAAAAAACTGCTATCTTTCCACACCAAACAACAACAAAACGTAACAACAAAAAATAAAACGCTAACAATTTTTCTCAACCCTTCTGAAATATACTACAATACTTGGCAAGTCTAATTTTTAATATAAATATTTGTTATATAATTTCTTAAATACGATCTGACAGTTTAGTACATTTATATATTTATTTAAATGAAACCTCAAGTAAGGTTTTGGTTTTGTGGGAAAAGCCTTGTTTGCAAAATTTGTATTCAGCGAATAGTCCCTAATGTATCCTGACAATCATGAACTTTACGCACTCTAATGAAAACACGTATTAGGAGAAGGATTAATACACTTAATAGATAGCAGCATGATACGATGTGGTTAACACTGACTCAAAGCAATGTTTGGAGGGGACTGTGCAAAAATTATCACTGGCTAAATGGGTCTCACCCAAAACAAAAACTCTTTTTCAGTGCTAGACCAAAAGAGGGGAAACAATTAAGTTTTTCAGATAATTGAAAATGGTAGGTGTAACGTAACTCAAAGCAGAAATGTAATTACAGCTGGATTGGGAAAGAAACGGGAGGTGTTAGTAGACGGTCCTGATGTGAGTATTGAATGGGCACTGGTAAAGGTGCACGAGGGGAAAGGTCAGAGAGAGAGCAGGGACAGGAGACCCAAAGTGGGTTGGTGAGGAAGTAAGATTGGTGCAGGCTGTGCACGCAGTGAGAAAGAAGGTGCAGAGGAGTTGTCCGGTATATCATTTGATGACAGCAGTGGGAATGGAGGCTTAAAAGTTGCAGCTGTGATGGCGACAGGTGAGGGGTGGCATAAGAGGATTGCATTGGTGTTGTACAGATCCAGGGGCATATTAATGACCACATTGCACCATGCTTGCACCACACAATGTGGTACATGCATGACGCAAACCACTGAGTCATATTTTTTAAGCCACGCAAAGCCACTGTGTATGTCTTTGAATGACTTCAAAAAATGGAGTAAGGAAGCACAGCACAGCACAAATCACTGCATTGACATACTCTGCCAAGGGAGGCATTCCTTGGGCGTTGTGTCGGTGTTCTCATGCAACTCCCATGTTTTTTGACAAAACCCCAGATTGGTCAACTCTGGTAAACCTGAGAATATTTCAAAATCTCATGCTTCCCCAGGTGAGGGTTAATAAGGAGAAATGTCTTTATTTCTCCTAGTTTTTTTCTCTTTCTACATGTGCTGCATCCTGTAACACATATAGAATGAGGAAAAAGTCTCTCAGAGTTGATTTTTTGTAAGAAGGTGCCCCTTCCCGCACAAAAACAACCTGGCATGCAATGCAGACACCCTTGCACAATGGTACAAGCAAGGGTGCCTGTGCTAGGCAGCCAAAAGGGCACAGAACAAGGGGAAAGGACAGGAATGTGCCATATTGGATAAATACAGCTTATTCCTGCCCTTTGCCTGTGATGCAGGGTGGTGCAATAAGGTGACTTGCTGCGCTGCGCTGCTCTGCACCACTGTGCAATATGCAATATGGGCTCAAGTATGCAGGACTGGTCAGGGCCAAGGGCATTGCTGGCAATGCAGATGTTGGGAGCAGGAGAAGAGAGAGTCATTGCTGAGGGTGTCTCAGAAAGGGATGTAGGGAGCAAATGTCCATTGTCCTTGGGAAGGAGAGATGATCAAGAAGACACAGAAAATAACGGGCAGAGGTCTGTGAGGGCTGAGGTGCGGTACACCTGCAAAAGAATATGGGGATAGATTGTGGTCAGCTAAAGAGGGCATGGAGAAGGGTAGTGATTAGGGAGAAGGTAATGACAGGACTGCGAATGGTGATGACAGGTCTGCGAAGGTCATGCTTCAAGAGGGTTTCACAGAAAATTCACTAAAGATTTTGCATATCATATCATGGACTGTTCTACCCGGCAGTGGCTGGATAACTTGAAGTCGACTAAAGGAATTGAAGATGTGATGCAGGCCCAACTGGAGGAAATTGAATCAGACAGGATGGTGGGCCTGTTCTGGCAGCTACCGTTACGCAGCCTGATGTGGACGAAATTGTTGTCAAAGACGTGTGGTGGTGGAAATTAGATCACTGGCAAAGGCAGAGAATGAGGTTTCAAGTTTAAGAGCAAAATTATTTGAGGTAACTTATGAATGCTAATGTGTTGCCACCTGGGCAAAGGTAGGCAGATGGAAGAAGAGGAAGAAGTTGCATGGGTGCAAGGGCAAACAAGTTTTGTTGTTGTTTTTGAGAGGAAATGTTCCATTGGTTGGGGAGGGCAGAGTCTGGAGTGGGCGAGGTTTAGGTTAAAGAGTCAGTGTTAGAAGAGTTTTGTTAGATAAGAAGTTATGATATTAGAATGTGCAGTTAAGTTGAAAGTTGCAATTTAAGAGTTCTGACTGCATCCAATAAAGTGACCTTTGCCACATGTACAAAAGCGTGATGACTGATCCTTCCAAAACAGGTGTGGACCCACCATTGGGCTTTTCCTACAAACCTCACACATGTAACTTGTAATTAAATGTAAACTAAACATGTTCCATACATATTGAAGTACCATAAAAATGTATACATAAATATTCTATTCATTTAAAAATCTGTTATAATTATCACTAAGAAAAAATCATTTATTTTGGACATAGTATCACTGCAGAAGAGCACTGGTGGAATGCACTGTTTGAACCCGAGCCCAAAGCACTTAGCTGCCATCCCTGTTCTCACTAGAGCTTATAACGTGGGCCCTACTTCATCCTCCAGACCAATGTCAGCGACATATCTAGCAGCAAAGCTACTGCGGACAGATGGAATCGGAGGGCTGTACAAAGGGCTTGGAGCCACCATACTAAGGTATATACTTGGCTGTTGCTTTAGATAATTGGATGCAGTTCAGCTTGCCTGTGATGTGCTATTATGTGACCAAGGTTTCTTTGTATTGCAGGGATGTACCTTTCTCCATCATCTATTTCCCGCTGTTTTCACATCTGAACAAGCTTGGGCAAGCATCGTCTGGTGAAAGAGCCCCATTCTACCACTCTTTCTTATCAGGATGTATAGCTGGCTCCATTTCAGCAGTGTGTGTCAACCCTTGTGATGGTGAGATTGCTGCACTTTCTGTTTTTACTGTGCTTATTGTTGATATTCTCAGAGATAAAATACTTGAGGCTTGATGTATAGTTTGGTAGATGGGTTACTCCATCACAGATGTTACAGATATCATGTCTTACTACTTTTTGTGACGCACCAGTGGTGCAGGCTGTAGACCCATATCTATAAGGCCACACAAAACCACTTTACATGGCTTTTCATGGCCTTGTAAATATGGAGCAAGGGAATGGAGTGCAATTCACTGTGTTACTTTGCACCAGGTAGGCGTTTCTGATGCATTCCCAGATTTACAAGGTTATGTAAACCTTGGAATGCGTCAAAAGCCTACTCCACCCCAGGGGTGGAGTAAGAGTGAGACAACAGGGAGAAATATCTTTATTTCTCTCCATTTTTTTTCTTTCTATGTGTGCTGCATTATGCAGCACACATTGAAGAAGGAAATTGCCTCCATTGATTGTTTTTGAGCAGGAAGGTGTCCTTTCCTGCACAAAAACAATCATCCCCACAACGCAGGCACCCTTGCACTAAGGTGCAAGGGTGCCTGCGTTGGCACAGGGGGAGAGGACAGAAATGTGCCGTATCTTGTAGTTACAGCACATTTCTGCCCTTTCCCGGTGATGCAGGGCAGAGCAGCAGGGCACTTACTGCTCCGCCCTGCACCACGGGCCTTGTAAATATGGCCCTAAGTGGTATATTTTATTGTGTCCATGTGAGACCACTTTAATGTGAATCGATGAGTGGAAAATGTCTATTTACTTGTCCTGAATAAGGTGGTTAACAGTAAGATAGACTACTGAAATGTGTCAACAAACATTGAGAACCTACTTCTCACTTTCTGTGTTTATAATAGGGATGTTAACTTAGTCAACCTTCTTTATGATGAGAAATGAGAAGAGGTCATTGAACTGGTAAAACCAGATGACGTCTGTTTTAATCTTCCATGTTTTCTTGTTTATTTATTTATCTGTGTGTATTGTTACAGATATTTTCCAGGTAAATGATAAATTGTATATATATTTGTATATGTTATCTTCGTTGGTCATAAGCCTAGCTAGCACAGCATTTTCATTAATTTAGATGTTATTCATTTGTTTTGGTCCTACAAGATGTTCCTGTTTCTTGCTGAAAATAAGGCTCTGTCCCCTTGGATTTGAGGGCTGTCTCTCTTTTCTGTGTAAGAAACTTGTAATAAGGCAGACAGGATATCCACCATGCTTGTGATGGAGTAACCAATCTGCAAGCGCTAAATCAAGTCCACTCCTAAATTTTTCTAGATAGTACTGCATGTCCAATTTACTCATGCACAAGTCTGCTCTATACTTCCTGGATCTCATTGTTTCACTCTCTCTGATCTTTGAAAGAATAATTTCATTGAGGTACTATACAAAGTGTGTCACTCATGCATATCGTATTCATTCCTACCGAGGCTCCCATTATGAGCATCCCATTCATCCTGCAGGTAACTTTTGCATCGTGTATACTGAAAAATCACCAATGGAGTTGATAATTCTGGGTCCCATTTCCCTGATAATTCCTCATTTCTCCTCTGATTTTCACACAAAGATTACTTCTGCATTTTTCACGGATATCCAAATTTGAATGGTGCGAATAACTACTGCTGTAACCCATTGGAATTAAAAGGCTACTCATAAAGAGGGTCTCACAGGCAACAGTACCACATTCACTGTGTGTGTGGGGGTGTTTGTGTGTGTGCATTTAACATTTTAATCTCAATTACTTGCATAAATGTGTTTTACTTTCCTTTGTAGTTATAAAGACACGTCTCCAGTCCTTGCAGAGAGGAACGCATGAGGAGAACTACCGTGGAATTGTAGACTGCGCCAGGTAATATAAACCCTTTATTGCTATCTTGCTTTAAAGGAGATGAATGCGAATGCAGTTAAAAATTATGCACTGGTGAGGAATAAATGACTGTGACATAATGCAACGAAATGATGAAGCACCCTTTGTAATTGTTAAGCAAAATGCACTCTTGTAAACAGTGGACCCAATTCTCAAAATAAATTCAGTTGTAAATGTAAGTTAACAGCTGAATTTACTTATTTATGCCTGCCAGGAATCCACTAAGTGATTCTTAATGGGAGTAAATGATTTTATGACTGTGGCCATCTCTGCCAAGAGTGAAGAAAAATAAGTACTCAATAATTCTACTCAAAGGGTGAAAAGAGGTGTTCCAAGGTTAGGACGTTTAGAAATGTTTATAGATAGGTTGAAGGGCATTTTCAAACTGTGATTTGACCCCTTACTACCCTGGAAGTGCAAGGAGATTTATTCCAGTTAAGGGCTGGAGTACATGCACTTCCAGGGAGGGTAAGGGAATGGATCATTCCCCATTGGTGGTGTAGGAAAAGGGCTTCCTCCAAAGGAAAATTGTCTTCCATTTAGAAAAAATAACGTGTGCATTTGCACGTGGGGCTCCATTCCCCTAGTGAGGGTTTTTTCACAAGGTGGGTAGGAACCTGTAGAAACAATCATTTAACATTCCAAATACTACACTTGAAAAACAGACCCAGGAACATATTTCGAGGTGTACTATTGGGAATACTGATAAATACCAAAAAGAGTACATGTACCTAACCACATGTGGACATAAACGAACCAGTGCATATTTGCAACTTTTTCTTGAGTTGAGGAGAGTAGTATAAGGGGAAAAGACGGATAATGTTCCCTGGATACCGAATGTTCTTCCCACAGATATGAGAGTTTCTCACAGATGTCTAATCTTTAAACCAAGGCTAAAATACTGTTTATCAAACCTGACTGAAATACTCAACGCCATCAAACCGGTTAGACATCTTCTTTGAAGAAATTGTTTATGACTCAATATTTCAAGACCACTGTATATTGGGGACTCACATGCAGTCTGTACCTGCAATAGTAGAGTACCTTTGTTATTTATTTGTTATTTCAACATCCCTGAATCTTTATCTAACTTCCCCGTATTGTTTTCTATCCGGCAAGTATCCTCAAATTGTTTAAAACACCTTAACTTCAACTATTTTATTGTCACTAAACACAATGACTGGTGCATTCTTGATGTCTAATTTTGTATACTCTTTTTGTTCATTGTACTAATATACACAGATACTACTTTATTACATCTGTTTTACAGCACTCTATCCACTCATAGGGCTTAGTAGCATTAGAACAAAGTCTACTAAACCAGTAAAAACATATTACTACATATTGGGGCACATTAAGACATTGGTGGTAAGTGCTGCCTACCGCCGCGGCGACGGCCGCCAAAAGACCATCGCAGCGGCTAACATCCATCCACCAAATTATGACCACAGCTGGATTTCCGCCACAAGAGGGGTGGAAATCTGGCTGTGGCCATACTGGCAGATGGTGTTAAGATGGCGCTGCTACCACCAGCAGCACCACGCCAGTAGACTGCCACGAGCCCTATTATGAAAAATAATACGGCCGGGCGGTGTTCTGCTGGCGGGCGCTGCTGGCGGTAGCAGCCCCCCATCCCGTCCCTACACAAAAGACTCCCTGGATGCGGGTTAGTTGGGTTTCCAACAGGGGAGGAGGTGGAGGGTGTTGCGTGTGGGGGTGTGTGCATGAATGTGTGAGTGTGTGAGTTAATGCGAATGTGTGTGTAGTGTTGTTTGTGTGTGTGTGTGCATGTGTGAGAATGCGTGTATGAATGGAAATGTGAAAGCGTGTCTGCGTGTCAGTGTGAATGTGGTATGGATGTGTGCGTGAATGAATGGATGCATGCGTGTATGAATGCATGTATGCCTATGTGAGTGAGTGTGTGTATGCGTGGTGCGTGTCTGCGAGTGTTTGTGTATGGGGGTGGAGGATTTGAAGGGGGAGCGCGAATGGAGGGGGGAGGTGGGGGCGTCTGGGGAGTGATGGGGGTGGATGGGCCTCCTACCAGTGACAGGGAAGGAATTTGTTACGAATGCCACGAAACCCATGGGGGTAGGCAGGGTCAAAATGCCGCCGGTGGTACATTAGCGGTCGCTGGGCTGGAGATTCTTATCTCCAGGCCGGCGTCTGCTACCGGTATGGCAGTCGGTGTGGTACCCGCCAATGTCACAATGTAGCAGTATGTACTGCCACCATGTTGGCGGTACTACTGCCACATTATCACCGACAGTCAGGGTCATAATGACCCCCATTATCTTTATTCAAAAGAAAACAATCACTGCTATAAAGTCAACAAATCTCCAATGGTAGGAAGCAAGTGTAGCAAACAATTCCCTTCAAAAGAGATTAGGGTTTGTTAAAGAACACTATTCTAAATACTAAAAAATGACATTAACATAACATTTGAATACACTAATTCTGTCATCCTGAGTCCCATTGTCATCTGATTACTCTCTACATACGGATCAGAATTACAAGTTTTACCATAATCAATGCATTCACTGGGTTATTCCTCAGTAATTTCGACAGGCCAAAACTGCTGAAGTTTACCAGGGGAAAAGGTCAGGTAAATATTGGGTACATGCATATTTCTGTAGGGAAAGCACCACAATTTTGAATATAGGACGTGTTAAAAATGGGGTCTTTGGTTGGCAGTCAGGTTACCCCCTGTCCAAGCAAATACCCTCACTCTAGTCAGGGTAAGTCACACACAATCCAAATTATCCTGTGCCCACCCTCTGGTAGCTAGGCACTGAGCAGTCAGTCTTAACTTAGAAGGCAATGTGTAAAGTATTTGTGCAATAAATCATACAATAACACAATATAGCACCACAAAAATACACCGCACAGTGTTTAGAAAAATATATAATATTTATCTGGGTATTTGTAGGTCAAAAACGATAAAAGATGCAATAAGAAATTGTAGCGATATCACTGGAAAGTGATATGAAGTGTCTTAAGTCTTTAAAAAGCAAACAAAGTCTCTTTCAAGCACAAAGTACCTGGTTTGGAGTGAAAAAATCTCCGCAAAGGACCGCAGAGGGGGAGATGCGTAGAAAAATGGTGTGTGCGTCAGTTTCGCCCCTTCACACACGGACTTGCGATGTTATTTTTCACGGGGTGAAGACGTGCGTCGATTTTCGGCACGCGAACAGGTCTCCTCTGTGGGTCACGGGGTTTTCAGACGTCCCGGGGTCTGTGCGTGGAATCCTGGGCTTGTTGTCCGGCTGCACGTCGTTCCGGTGGGCTGTGCGTGGAATTTTATTCCTCACGGCAGGCGGATCGTCGTGCAGTGAATTTTTCACTGCGGAGCAAGCTGTGCGTCGTATTTTTCGGCGCACAAGGAGTTCAGTTGAAAGATAGAAGTCTTTTTGGTCCTAAGACTTCAGGGAACAGGAGGCAAGCTCTATCCAAGCCCTTCAAGAGCACTTCTGCAGCAAGGCAAGAGTTCAACAAGGCAGCAGGCCTTTGTAGAAAACAGTCAGGTGAGTCCTTTGGGCAGCCAGGCAGTTCTTCTTGGCAGGATGCAGGTTCTGGTTCAGGTTTCTTCTCCAGCAAGTGTCTGAGGTGGTAGGGCAGAGGCCCTGTTTTATACCCAAATGTGCCTTTGAAGTGGGGGAGACTTCAAAGAGTGGCTTAGAAGTGCACCAGGTCCCCTTTCAGTTCAGTCCTGTCTGACAGGGTCCCAGTAGGGGGTGTGGCAGTCCTTTGTGTGAGGGCAGGCCCTCCACCCTCCCAGCCCAGGAAGACCCATCCAAAATGCAGATGTATGCAAGTGAGGCTGAGTACCCTGTGTTTGGGGTGTGTCTGAGTGAATGCACAAGGAGCTGTCAACTAAACCCAGCCAGACGTGGATTGTAAGGCACAGAAAGATTTAAGTTCAAAGAAATGCTCACTTTCTAAAAGTGGCATTTCTGGAATAGTAATAATTAAATCCAACTTCACCATTCAGCAGGATTTTGTATTACCATTCTGGCCATACTAAACATGACCTTCCTACTCCTTTCAGATCAGCAGCTACCTCTCCAATAATGTATGAGGGCAGCCCCAATGTTAGCCTATGAAGGGAGCAGGCCTCACAGTGGTGTAAAAACGAATTTAAGCGTTTTACACTACTAGGACATGTAAACTACACAGGTACATGTCCTGCCTTTCACCCACACAGCACCCTGCCCTAGGGGTTACCTAGGGCACCCATTGGAGGTGACTTATATGTAGAGAAAGGGGAGGTTTAGGCTTGGCAAGTACTTTTACATGCCAAGTCGAGGTGACAGTGAAACTGCACACACAGGCCTTGCAATGGCAGGCCTGAGACAAGGAAAAGAGGCTACTTAAGTGCGTGGCACAACCAGTGCTGCAGGCCCACTAGTAGCATTTAATCTACAGGCCCTAGGCACATATAGTGCACATTACTAGGGACTTATAAGTATATTAAATAGTCCAATTGGGTATGATCCAAAGTTACCATGTTTAAAGGGAGAGAGCATATGCACTTTAGCACTGGTTAGCAGTGGTAAAGTGCGCAGAGTCTAAAAGCCAGCAAAAACAGTGTCCAAAAAGTGGAGGGAGGCAGGCAAAAAGTTAGGGGTGTAACCCTAAGGCATGTCAGGTCTAACAGGACGGAACTTGTATTAAGTGCAAAGGATAAAATCCTGAGCCTTTAGTTATTGGATTTTAGCAGATAGAGGAAGCATCCATTCCAAATGTGACACTCATAATCAAGACCTGTCATTTCATTGAGTCCGGCATAAACTAATCAAATATCAAAAACACATTCCAGATAGAGATTTATCAAAATGTTTGCATGCACGCAGAAATTTTAAAAGTTGAAAAATGTCTAGGTGAGAATGTACAATGTTTTCTAGGATAGATTCTAAGGGTTATTAGGCTCAGATACAGCCTAAGTGGGTACAGTGGTGTGGGTATCCATTGGTGAGCTCGACTACATTTGGAACTAAGGGGCAGATATATGACACATTTTATCAGTGGCAAACGGCCCATCAGACTGTTTTCCACCAGTAAAATGGATTTTGGCATATCCCAACTCTATTTTGCAAGTCAATAGCCTATTAACAACTTGTAAAATAGGGTTTGCGATTCGCTATTAGGAAGGGGCATGTTAAAGGTGCCCCTTCCTAATACAGAGTCACAGGGCCAGGTATGAATGTTTTGCAACCAGAATGTTCCACACCACACATCATTAAAGGATTGTTCTCTTCCACTGCTGAGCAAATTCTCATGCATCCCCCAACACAGTCTGCGGACCTCTATCACACCGACAGCAACCAACACCCCACTCACACACTCTGACACGGACCAGCCACCACCTACACAACACAATATTGTTAGGCAAGCTCCTCAACACCTGTTTACTCACGAGACTCACCATGGAGATCTGTGACCTGCTGCATGATCACATTCCTGATCTGCTTATCCTCGCGGAAACCTGACAGAACCACGTATCAGTTTCCAACATTGCCACAGCCATCCTTACTGGCTACAAGATCACCAGACACAACAGTCAGCACAAGCCTGGAGGCAGAATCATCTTCAAGGACATCTTCAGCTACACCATTGCCTCGGACGCATGCACAAGCAACATGGAATTCTTCGCATTCAAACTTCAAATCTCATCCAACTTCCCCTTTAGAGGAACCTTACCTATAATCCACGGGGACCATGTACCAGCTTCTTCAGCACTTCTTCAGCTCTCACCTCCAACTCCAGAACCATCCTCCTCCTCGGAGACCTCAACTTACATCTGAAAGACCACACTGACCAGAACGCAACAGCTCTGCTAGAAAACCTCAGTAACCCAATGTGTGACTGAAACGAAACACTCTGCCAGTCAGCTCCTGGATGAAATCCTCATCTGCATCGACAATCACTCAGTCAGCAAGCCCACACTGATTACCTAGACAGACCACACCCTCTTCAAATGGAGCATTCTCATTCAGCACTACCACAGACAAACCAATGCCCGACCTGCCTCCTACAACTGATACAACATCCCAGAGGAGGAATGGACCACAGCTCTCTCCACAAACCAGCCCGAGCACACTGACAGCCTAGTCAAATCCATCAACAACTTCAAAAAACACTATTGCTACCTGTGTGAACAACCTAGCCCCAAGCACAGGAATTCCACAAGTTCCAGACCTCAAGCCAACTGGTACCAGAGAATCATAGTATGACAAAATTCCACTGCAAACAACTTGAGTGTAGATGGGAATGTGCAAGGACAAAGAGGATTAAAGCACCTTCAGATCGGCTCTGAGACACTACCATCAACAGATCTGGAGAACCAAGTGCATTGGTTCCTGCACCAACAGCAGGAAAGAGATCTGCATCATCAAGACTTCACTTTAACAGCAGCCGCTTCAAACAACATCACCCCCTCACAGGACCCAAAAACAGGCTTTCAGAATTGTTCTGCAACAAGATAACATCCATGAACAGCAATTTTGACCCTCAACCGGACCCCACAGACCTTGCAGTTTGACTTCCCATCTAAATCAAAGAAGGAACCTTGACCTCATGCCCATTATCATCATGGATGAGACCACCGCCACCATGAAGTCTGTCCTCTCCAGGGCCACTTCAGACCCCTGCCTCCACCTTGACTTCATCAGAAGATTCCAAACCATGAGCAAAGCACTGCCACCTATCATCAGAAACTCTGACTCATCAGTCACCTTCCTGGACACATGGAAACACGTCACAGTCCTTTCTCTGCTCAAGAAATCCTCTGCGGACACATGCAGCAATCCACAGAGTCTCCTATCCTCATTCAACACCTAAACAAGATTAGATTCCAAGCTCCCTCTCTCCTTCCTGACTGTCAGGTCAGAAGCAGAGACCTAGCCACTTACTCTTCAGGTACCTGTAACCTCATCTGTGGAGTACCATAAGGCGGTTCTCTCAGACCAACCGCTTCAACACATATATAATCCTTTTGGCCAGCGTTATCCTCATCCATGACATTGACATGTTTTTCTACGTTGAGAAGACTCAACACATACTCTTCATCTTGGACAAGAATCCAAAAATGTGGAACAAGTTCATCATTTGCATGACCTAAGTCACCAATTGGATGAAGAGCAATTGTCTCACACTTACCACCATTCTGAAAATGCTGAGAAAATTCTCCAACTAGCACCCAAACAACACCCATAATACCGTCACACATACCCTCTTTACTAGCAAGCTGGAATACAGGAACCCCCTTTAAACTGGAATCAACAAGAAACTCACCAGAATATAACAAACCATTAGAACGCAAAAGCTAGAATCACCCTCAACCAGCAGAAAGCACAAACATCACTCTGCACCCCGAGGAGCTATGCTGGCTCCCGATACCGAAGTGCACACCGTTCAAACTCCTCACTCACATCTTTAAAGCAGTAAACAACATTGCCTCTGCCTACTTTAACTGTAGCATCTCCTTTCACAGGCCTTCCAGACTCCTCTGCTCGGCTGAGCTCCTACTCACACATATCCCATGCATATGCACAAACAGATCCAGTGGTCGGGACTTCTACCTCACTCCGAAAACACAGAACATTTTACCACTACAATTCAGAGCCTTCTCATCACTTCTTGAGTTCTGAAAGAGCCTAAAGACGTGGCTTTTCAATAGCCCTGCGTCTGCCCTTGGCCGGGGTGGAGTCACACCTATTCAGTGCAGAGGGTACCCTCCCTGATGACAGCATGCTATACAAATAAACCTAACATAGCATTACAGACAGAAGTGGCTTAACCTGAGCTGTTGGTTATTGTCCTTATGGAGCAGTTCTGTTAATGAAGGCATGAACATAGTACCTACCATTTTATAGGGGATCCCTCATCACTAACTTAGTCTACATCAGGCTTCTAAACATTATTTTTTCTGTTAATTAAGTGTTAATAAGATACAGAGAGCACTCTGAACAGTAAAGGAGTGCTTTCCTCAAACATCAGTTGAAATTTCAGAGTATGAAAGAGAAGGACCAAAGTAGACATTGATCACTCTTGTAAGCATGTCAGGCCTTAACAAGTAAACTTACAAGGAGACGCGAATAGGTCGATGAACCTTTTGACTTGCAGTTAAGAAGTTCTTATCATAGCTTGAGTACATACATCAATAATCGATACACAATAATCAACAATCATTAGTAATCAATAAAATCAATAATCAATGGAGTCAGTAATTATCACGCACCATGACCTTTCAGTCATGAATAACCACACCATTACTAAAAGTTTAGTATTTTTATTTCCGTATATTAACAAACCTAAGGTCATGTAGATTAAACTCAAAACCAAATGAAATACATACAAAAATAACACTGGTTGTCCAAAACGGGGGAAGAAACACAATCTAATCAGAGCTTGAATTACAACACATTCTAAATTTACTGTGCAAATCAATAGCAGAGTCAGCTGCATCAACAAGATGAAATACATTAAGTTAAGCAGAGAAATCCATCAAAGCATTAGTCTCTACTGTCGTAAATCAGGATCCTCAACTAACATCAGATTACCATTAGCATATTGGGCTTCATGCAAAACAATTTAGTAACCAATTTGGAAAATTATCTAACTATGGTTCTATAAAAACAGCGCAGTTGGTACCTAGAAAGAAAAAGCAAATATGCATAATAATCACATTTTGATGTATAACAATCCTCGGTATGGGGTTGCAAAGCAGAATCAGTCTTCATCCTCAGGACATCAGTCGATCAGCAAGGCATCAGGCTGTCAGTCAGGGAATATGAGCCCAATGAGCCAGAAAATCGGAATGGCAGAATGATCTGTCTTCTCTCAGAATGTTGGAATTAATAGTCTGTCTCTTCGCTCTCTGCGGCGTTGTTATATCAAAGTCACCTAAACTATCCCCTCATTCCCTATTGGTCAGTTAATCATATGTTCATACTCTGTCCAATAAAAGTCCTATACCAAATCTATGAATTCTAATATTTCTCCGTTCTCATATTTTTTATTAGTTTGTTTTGCGATGTCATCATCTGGCTTGTCAGGTAACAATATTCTTGGAGCTTCCACTCTAGTTAGTATCTTCATTGTTCTTGTACTGGGAAAGTCAGTCTCACAAACATTAACACATAAAATGTTGCATTAGAAAGAACACCATCTCCTAGCAGTGGATTCTCATGAAAAGCTTCCATTATGAGCACATTTTAACAATACAATAGACATTTCACAGTTTAATTCAATTTGTCAGCATTTTTATTAAACGCTAAGAAATACAGCTTTTTCATCTATCCTGGTAAAATAGGCCAAAGAGGCTTGTTAAGTTAAGGCCAAGACACTTCTTTGTTCAGGTAATTTAGTACTCGTCTCCCTCCACCCTCTGTGGTGGCTGCTGTAATCACTTGTCCAAGACGTTTGACACTTGAGACTAGAGCTGATGGTGAAGTGCTGAAATGGTTTTTGGCTTGAAGAGGTAGGAAGAACAGCTGTTGGCTCCAATAAACGTTGTAGTTATTAATACGTCTACTTTTAGAAACTTCAGCATTGAACTGAAATATGTAATTTGAAGGACGGAGGCGAGCGAGCTAACAAAATAATCTGGAAAGCAAAGCCAGAGCTGAGCCCAGGGTTTTTCTTGTTTCTAAAAGCATATGCCTGACCGAACCATGAAAATATTTGGCATCTAATTCCTATACAAATGTGATAAAGTACTCACAAAATGTTCGAAAGGCTATTGCGTTAACAAGCGTTTCATTTTAATACATCCAATTATTTCACTGCATTGAGAGGAATTATTCAAAGTGATAATTTCACAAACTTTCTGACCCACTGCACCGAAATCAATGCCACTAATGAACTATGACGTCAGCTGGCATGTGCGCACTGTATGTACTGTTTGGCCACCAGATAGGTATCTCCTGCTCTCTTTTTTTTAACCTCAAAGGTTAATGTTTTGTCTTTAATTCTTGGCGCATGAGTGTAGAACATGGCTGGTTTTAGACATGAGGGTCCAATAAGACATCGTGTCGAGGCAAAGTCATATATCTTGCTCGTGTTTTCAGAAACTCACCCAGATCTATTGAAGACCATGGCATTTCGATTTCCAGGTTTATGAAATAAAGTATCTCTTGAATGTTGTTTTCATGCATTTCTGGACGTAAACTGTAAAAAAAGAGCCCGGACGTTTTTGATTAAATTGTCGGGCGATTCATGACTGTGAGCAAATGCTATGATACGTACCTGCCAATGAGATATATGTCCTTGCAAACATTAATATAAACTACATATAAAAAAGAGCCAGGAAGTAAAACCGTTTAAAAAAGGATTTAATTGAATCTCCAGAAGTGCTTTATTTTCCCTATAGAAGTGGACTGCGGACTGTACGAGAAAGCATTTTTCCAAGTGACAGAGCGTAGTTTATTTAATCCATATTAACATAAAATGTTTATGAATTAATGTGTGATATTGCCGCATAAAACTGTATTAGTAATTTTGCTTAAACATGTGCCTGAAATGTGACCATGGGGAGTGGCCGCCAATGTATACGTAGACTAATAATGATGACTAAAATGTTTATATTATGTTCAAATAAGTTTGTACTAATGATTGCGTTATTGAATCTGTGCTAAAATTCCTATAGTCCCTAAGTTAGCATGAGCCGGAGTTTACCTGCTTGGCTCTCAAAATAAATGTATTTTTCTATCTTGCAGTGTGCTAACTCACAAAAGGACATGACCCTGTATGTTTTTTTCTCCAAACTAGACGAATGTAACCATGTTAGATCCGTTCCCATAGCTTTTCCTTGCTTGCAGAATAAATGTTAAAAACAAAATGAAACAGTGGAGATTAATGTAATGTACAAGGTCATTCAAACCGGTGAAGACAATGAAGTTACTGACCAAAAGGTGTGCAAAGAATTACAGAAAGATGAAATCATACCGGATGTGCCACCTCTGAAGACGTCAATTATGAAGAAAAATCAAAGACTTGTAAAATAATATGGGGTGAAGAGTTAGGTGACCTGATGTGTTTTCTGATAGGTTAAAGATAGTGGGGTATAACAAATGTCCAATAGAATTTTGGGGGAATGTACAATGGAAAAGGGATAAAAACTCATGTCACGGGGAGAAATTGGAATTAGGTAGGGAATGCTATTAATTTTATCCAGAAAATTTGTCACTCTGCTTGGTAACTTATTGCTTTACTTAAAACCATCCTCGCCCTTAGATTCGTCCATGTTATACTTTACCTCCTTATGAGGGAAGTGCCCTTTTTGCCCCAGAGCTGAGTTCTGACTGATGGCGAATTGACTGATGTCGTGAAGACGAAGACTGAACCTGTGCGCTGACCTAAACTTTGGAGGGTAATTATGACAATGCAATTGTGATTTGTCTGTTTGCTTTTCCTTTCTAGGTACCAACTGCTTACTTTTGACAGAGACCTTAGTTAGATGTTTTCCAAATTAGTGTTCTAAATTGTTTTGCATGAAGCCCAGCATGCAAATGCTAATCAGTGATTAGGACAGGTGTTCACCAAAACTGAAGCAAATAGACCAAGACTATGCTTTGTTGAACTGACGCGTTATTGACACGCTGCCAAATTTGGTCTATGTTCACGCCGTGTTATGTTCTGATGTTTGTGATTCTTGCATTAATGAAATCTTACCAAAGTTGCCATATCGTGACTATGCTATTATGTTTCTTGGTGTTGAGATTAACGCGTCTGCTTTTAGATTGTAATTAATAGGGAATAAAACTTATAAAATTCTACTAAACTGGTGTGGTTATTCATGGCTGCAAGGTCATGGTAGAATCTTGAATTGATTAATGACTTTGACTAAAGTGAAGTGTATTGTTGTGATAAATATTGATGACATTATTGACGTATTGATTGACATATTGATTAGCTATCTCGTCCTAAGGTGTCTCTCAACTGGGTCAAAAGATTCATTGGCCTAAAACGAGTCCTGATGTGTAATAAATTATCATGAAGGGACACGTTAACAGTTCTGGTAGCAGAGCGACGGTTTAGCCCTTTGGGGCCCTAGGATGGAGAATTATTGTTTAGACTGTTTTTCTGAGGTAATGCAAATTGGAGATATGATGTGTTTCTAAATTCACCATAACTTTCCTGGGATCTCGGAGCCTGCCTAAGTGAGTTGGGAATGTTCTCGGCATTTTAGCATGTGTGGTGTAGAATTGCGTTTGCTCAGCTTATGCATTTCGCAGGTGATTTGTGAAGTTTGTGTGTATCTAGGCCAGGTAAATGTTGTTTTAGTAGGAGTGGGCGTACTCTGTAGTATGAGAGTAGGGAAGTCGGCGTACTTCATATGAGTGTGGCGCTTTGTGCTCAAAATTATCCAAGTGGTTGGTTGTTCATGTACGGACCCGTCATGGTCTAAGACTCCAGAGTATATTGACAAGTGTAGGAGACACTTGGGTTTATGTTGTAATTTGTGCGGTTTAATTAGGTGTTTCGGGCGTGGTTGACAAGTCAAGATTGAGTCGAATTGTATGTGTGAAACGTTCGATGGAGATTTGGCAAGTTCTAAAGTGCACTAGAGCAAACCATTGACAAGTCGAGAGTAGGATTTGCGGGTCGAATTCTGCTTGCGGTGACGGGAACTGAGTAGGAGAGAGTAGCGGCCGAGGCTTCAAGTGAAATCTCTGTAAAGTTCTGAAGCAAATGTGTTACCCTTCCTGTAGTAAACCGGCAAATTTGTGTTGTTGTTTTTGTTAAGGTGCTCGCAGTAATTTTTGCAATTAGTTTGGTGTGAATCTAGTGAGGGGCGGATGAGTCGCAAGACTTTGTCAGCTGCAGTGTGTGAGTGTGACGTCAGTGGTGCCGGGCTGAGATAGGTCAGTTGTCGAGAGGGGTCGCGCACGGATTGGCTGCCGTCCATGAGAGGCAATAGGTTGAGAAAGGTGGGTGAAGAGTGTCCTGGGAATTAAAGTCACTTCTTGATTAAATACAAACAAAAGAAAAGACGCAAAGATGAATTTTGTCAAAGCTTTTAAGAGTTCTCTGAAAGGAGACACATACATTATGGCGAGTGAAGGGGAGCCTACACTGCCTGAAGGAACTCCAACTTATATAGTCATGGAGGAAAAAGGTGTCGCGCCTTGTTTATGGATGGAACAGTGGGGCAAATTGACAGAAAAAGAGGGATGTTTGGCGTTCCCAGAACACGGGACGTTCAATACGAGAGTTCTAGAGAATTTAAGGTGGATGTTAAGTGTCCAAAAGCCACCTCCGAGGCCAGCTCAGTATGAGGCTTTAGCAATTTGGGATTTAATGGCTCTAACACAGAGACAAGAGAAGTTCCAAAGAAGACTGAAAAGGGCAGAAAAGACTCTTGCGGAAGCTAGGTGGGATAATGAGAGCAAAATGTGGAGACGGGGAATAGTTGACAGATTAAAATTGTTCCCAGCAATAACACAGGGAGATGAGACGTAGGGAAAGAAAGCCACATGTAAAACAGACAAGGACTCTAGTAAGCCTAAAGAAACTAAGAGATCTTGGGAAGAAGAAGATGATTCAGATAACAAAGAATTTCTAAATCAGCTATTGCATGATCGCCCGCCACCTTATGCGGTAAGCGACAATGTCCCGATCACTAGTGCGGATCCTGGGAACCAGATGCAGGAGAAGGGAGTTACTGATACTCACAGACTAGTGATAGGGGTTAGATACGGAATAGTGTCAGTGTACCCAGTGCGCCTGACATGCAGATACAGTTGCAACCACCACCGCAGATACAGAGAATCTATCCAGACATCCCAGTACTAGAGACTACTACAAATCTGATAGTGCGACCAGACCCGATATATACAAAATCGAGGTTAGTGCAGATTGAGCCAACTCCGCAATTGCTGCCCCAGCCGCAGCCACAACTGATACCAGGGTATAATCCAGCAGCAGGATCTCCATTAGTACCTGCCCCGGCTTCACTGGATCAGACCTTTGGAGTCGCTGCTCCACGAGGTTTAGGACCAGGTCAGACACAGCTGACATATCATTGCCAATTACTGTTGGTCCACCGGTGCCACTGTCTGCACAAGGTAAGCCTGGCATATGTGATCAGGGAGTAATGACCCAAGATGCAGTAAGAGGAGGGTCCATAGGAACTCCCCAGTTAATGGCCCCAGGAGAGCAAGCGGTCAAAAAACCGAGGTCTTTATTAGACCTTAGCCCAGTTGAAGCACCATTGGAGGCAATGAGACAGGCAGGGCTAGGAGTGCTAACCCCACAAACAATAAGTATGAATGCTTCACAGTCGCCAATGATGCATGCAGGGAACATTTCATTGAAAGGTTTTACGGTACAACAGTTAAATGAGTGGTTAGAGAAGACGTATGCTTCACAAAAGACTACAGTAACTGCAGTAGAGTCGGAAAGGTTGCAAAAAGATGAGTACCTGAACTTTGTGAGACTGGGAGTGAAAGCTGCTGAATTAGTGGAAGGGACAATGGAGGTAAACCGATTAGAGTCATACACAGAAGCAGAATTGAGATATCTGTGCCCTAAAATCACTAAAGAAGTAGGTAAAGTACATCAGAAATTAGCAAACATGGCGGACAAATACAATATTGATATTGAGAATACTAAACATTTAAAAAGAAGTTACAGGTTAGACTTTGACTCAAAGGACTTCGAGCATATGAGGTCTGCCGAAATGAAAGCGCATTTAAAGAAATATTGCAAAGTGCACAAATCTGGGGAGCCTTAGAAGAGTGGGAAGGTAGATGGGCAAAGAAAAGAGATAAGGAGAAAGATGACAGTCCGAGATCGAGTAAAGCTGAAGCTTTACCAGATATGGAATCAGTAAAGATGCTACCAATGAGAGAAACAGCTGGTGTGGTTCTAATTCATGTACCTTTGTCTAGGGCAGACATCCTATCTTTCACAAATGATTATCCCAGGTTGAGGGAGAAACCGATCGAGTGGTACCAATAAACAGATAGGTTTGTGAAGCTTGCGAAGTGTCTCTGGGAAGACCTGAATACCTTGTTTGAGATCATTGTTCCGCCCGGCCTATGGCTTGAGTGCAAGAGAGGGGTAGACTGGCCAATGCAGGAGCCGGCAAGGGATAAGGTGACCGGAGCACCCTCTGAGGAGGTGATGAAGTACTATCACAAAGTAATTGAGTTTTTGGAGCAGAAAGTGTAGCCGAAAGTGACTGATTGGCAGAAAATCGACCAGACCTCACAGGAGGTTAAGGAATCAATACATGCTTACTATGAGAGGTTGTTGAAGGCATTCAAACATTACAGTGGTACTGAGACCATTGAGCCGAAAGACATGAACCATCTCGTGTACAGATTTGTTGAAGGGCTGAGACCAGAGGTTAGCCAGATGATTAAGAATAATTTGATCTGTTGGTAAGCAAAGCCGATTGACGAGTGTTAGACCTGACAGCCTTAGGGTAGTCACCCCTAACTTTTTGCCTGCCTCCCTCCACTTTTTGGACACTGTTTTTGCTGGTTTATAGATTCTGCGCACTTTACCCCTGCTAACCAGGTCTAAAGTGCATATGCTCTCTCCCCTAAAACATGGTAACCTGGAATCATACCTGATTGGACTATTTAATTTACTTATAAGTCCCTGATAATGTGCACTACCTGTGCCTAGGGCCTGTAGATTAAATGCTACTAGTGGACCTGCAGCACTGGTTGTGCCACCCACTTAAGTAGCTACCTTAACCTTGTCTCAGGCTTGCCATTGCAAGGCCTGTGTGTGCAGTTTCACTGCCACTTCGACTTGGCATTTAAAAGTACTTGCCAAACCAAGAACTCCCCTTTTTCTACATATAAGTCACCTCTAATGTGTGCCCTAGGTAACCCCTAGAGCAGGGTGCTGTGTAGGTAAAAGGCAGGACATGTGCCTGTGTAGTTATATGTCCTGGTAGTGTAAAACTCATAAATTCGTTTTTGCACTGCTGTGAGGCCTGCTCCCTTCATAGGCTAACATTGGGGCTGCCCTCATACACTGTTGAAGTGGCAGCTGCTGATCTGAAAGGAGCAGGAAGGTCATATTTAGTATGGCCAGAATGGTAATACAAAGTCCTACTGACTGGTGAAGTCGGATTTAATATTACTATTCTAGAAATGCCACTTTTAGAAAGTGAGCATTTCTTTGCACTTAAATCCTTCTGTGCCTTACAATCCACGTCTGGCTGGGCTTGGTTGACAGCTCCTTGTGCATTCACTCAGACACACCTAAAACACAGGGTACTCAGCCTCACTTGCATACATCTGCATTTTGAATGGGTCTTCCTGGGCTGGGAGGGTGGAGGGCCTGCTCTCACACAAAGGACTGCCACACCCCCTACTGGGACCTTGGCAGACAGGATTGAACTGAAAGGGGACCTGGTGCACTTCTTAGCCACTCTTTGAAGTCTCCCCCACTTCAAAGGCACATTTGGGTATAAAGCAGGGCCTCTGCCCTACCTCATCAGACACTTGCTGGAGAAGGAACCTGAACCAGAAACTACATCCTGCCAAGAAGAACTGCCTGGCTGCCCAAAGGACTCACCTGTCTGCTTTCTACAAAGGACTGCTGCCTTGCTGTTGCCCTGCTGCCTTGCTGAACTCTTGTCTGGCTGTGAAAAGTGCTCTCCAAGGGCTTGGATAGAGCTTGCCTCCTGTTCCCTGAAGTCTCAGGACCAAAAAGACTTCTCTCTTTTATTTGGACGCTCCGTGCGCTGAAAATTTCAACGCACAGCTGGTTCCGCGGCGAGAAAAACGCCGCACACCGACGCTGATCGACGCGACGCTCTTGGGACGCTCGAAAATCCGACGCACGGTCTCGCAAGGACAACGCCGCACGACCTCGAGAGGAAAAATCGACGCGACGCCTGCCGTGAGATCGTAATTTCAACGCGCAGCTCCGCAGATCGACATCCAGAGGAGAAAGCGACGCGACGCCTGCCGTGAGATCGTAATTTCGACGCGCAGCCCCGCAGACCGACGCGCAGCCGGAGAACAAGCAGGAAAATCCACGCACAGACCCCGGACATCTGGTAATCCCCGCGATCCACAGAAAGAGACTGTCCGAGCGTCGGAAAACGACGCCGACTTCCCCGCGTGGAAAATAACGACGCAAGTCCGTGTGTGCTGGGGAGAAATCGACGCACACACCCTTTTTCCACGCACCTCTTCTCTGGTGGCCCTCTGAGGAGATTTTTCCACTCCCAACCAGGTACTTGTGCTTAAAAGAGACTTTGTTTATATTCTAAAGACTTAAGACACTTTATATCACTGTCATGTGATATTTCTACAATTTTCCATTGCAACTTTATTCTTTTTGACCTACAAGTATCCTGATAAATATTATATATTTTTCTAAACACTGTGTGGTGTATTTTGTGGTGCTATATGGTGGTATTGTATGATTTATTGCACAAATACTTTACACATTGCCTTCTAAGTTAAGCCTGACTGCTCGTGCCAAGCTACCAGAGGGTGGGCACAGGATAATCTTGGATTGTGTGTGACTTACCCTGACTAGAGTGAGGGCTTTTGCTTGGACAGGGGGTAACCTGACTGCCAACCAGAAACCCCATTTCTAACATTGGTGATCAGCGGTGAGGATAGGACTTGTATTTGTGCAGTGACATACAGTAGCTAAGTATTTCACTACCTACCCACAGTTGAAGGTCAACTTGGTTTTTATCTCTTTTTGAAAACCTGATTTTTTCCTGACAATTTTCAAAAACTAAATCCTCACTCAACATGTCTCTGACTGGGTCTCAGACAGGGGATTTTGACCTAGTCCAGTTGCATACATATACGGTCAAACAACTAAGAGGATTCTGCAGGGCACTGAGGGTACCCACCCAAGGGGCCTCCAGAAAGGAGGACTTTCAAGTGGCGCTGAGGGCCTGGGCAGAAGCCCATTTAGAGGATGATGAGGAAGAGGAGCCAGAAAATGGCACCTCAGAGGAATTTTCACTATCTGTGGATGGTGTTACCACTGCAATTGTGCCCCCTTCCAGACCAGGGAGCAGTGTCTCTATGCAAAGCCTGGCCGCAGAGGAAAGGAGAGAGGAAAGGGAGTTCCAATTGCAAATGGCAAAACTGAAAATTGAGGCTCAACAGGAGGAGAGAAGGGCAGAGAGAGAAGCCAAACAAGCTGAGGCTGAAAGAGCAGCCAAACAGATTGAAGCTGAAAGAACAGCCAAGCAAGCAGAAGCTGAAAGAGCAGCCAAACAAGCAGAAGCTGAAAGAGCAGCCAAACAAGTGGAAGCTGAAAGAGCTTTGGCTGAAAAGAAACTATTGTTGGCTCATGAACTGAGTCTCAAGGAGCTGGAGATCAAGGCGAGACAGTCTGAATCCAGCAATAATGGTGGCAGCATACAGACAGGACCTGCTGGAGAAAAGAAGGTTCGTATACCCAAAAATGTGGTGCCCAGTTTTGTGGTGGGAGATGACATAGATAAATGGTTAGCTGCTTATGAAGTTGCACTAAGGGCTCATGAGGTTCCTGAGGGGCAATGGGGGGTAGCTATGTGGGGTTATGTGCCGCCATTGGGGAGGGACACACTTCTCACATTGGATCAACCTGATCAAAACACATACCCACTTCAGAAAGCCATTTTACTTGCCAAGTTTGGGCTGACCCCTGAGGGATACCGTCAGAGGTTCAGGGACAGCACCAAACAAACCACACAAACATGGGTAGATTTCTTTGATTTCTCCAGTAAGGCACTGAATGGATGGGTGCGGGGCAACAAAGTAGCAGATTATAAAGGTTTATATGACTTGATTCTGAGAGAGCATATGCTTAATGTTACTTATACAGATTTGCGCCAGCACCTAGTGGATAGTAAGCTGACTGATCCCAGGAAGCTTGCTGAGGAGGCGGACCTCTGGGTTAGCACCAGAGTGTCCAAGAAGGTACCTGGGGGGGACTCCCACAAAGGTGGTCAGGGTTCCCAACAGAAGAAAGAGGGGGGAGATAAACTTGCAGATAAGGAACTCTCTAAAGGCCCCCAAAAGAATTCCCAGGGAGGGGGTGGCAACCCTTCCTTTTCCAAATTTGGGAAAAAGCCAGGGACATATGACAAGTCAGGGAAATCTAGCCCCAAATGCATGGAGTGTTACCAGTATGGTCACTACAAAGGCGATCCACAGTGCCCCAAGAGGGCACCGTCCAATACTGGACAGGCACCTGGGTTGACTAGTGTAGCGCTCGGGGGGAGATGGACCCAAATAGCTTTGGGGAGCAGGTAGAGATTTCCCTAGTGTCCCTGGGAGAAGGAGAAATGGTGCCCAAGGCCCACATGCCCAGAAATACTTCCAAGTACCGGCAGTGGGTCACCATTGATGGGCAGAAGGTGGAGGCTCTGCGTGACACAGCAGCCATTATGACTACTATCAAGAGTCAGCTGGTGTCAACAGAGCAGATAGTACCTAATACATTCCACCAGGTCAGAGTCGCTGAGAATCGCGAGAGTCACCTACCGGTGGCTCTGGTTCCCTTTGAGTGGGGGGGGTCTCTGGTACTCTGAAAGTAGCTGTGAGTCCTGCCATGCCTGTAGATTGTCTGTTAGGCAATGATCTTGAGCACACTGCTTGGAAAGAAGTGGAGCTCAGGTCTCACCTGGAGATGTTAGGGTTACCTGAGTGGGTCTGCATGACCACACGGTCCATGGCTGACCGCGAGGGAAGTCAAGGGCATCTGGAGCCTGGAACGATGGCCCAGAGAGCTGCCAGGAGGAGGGACCAGGGGTGCGGGAAACCGGCCCTAGAAGTTCCCACAGTAGCTGACGGGGCTCCTGAGGAGGAGGCTCCCGAGCCAACTGGGGAAGACATTGCCGCCCTAGGTGACTTACCTGAGCTTGCTGGCTGGCAAGTTGAGGGTGGACCCACCAGGGAGGAATTCTGCAAAGCGCAGAAAGAATGTCCCACTCTGGAAGGTTTGAGGAAACAAGCCTCAAACCAGGCAGCAGGCGACGCCTCTGGCGATCACCACCTATATTGGGAGAATGATCTCCTCTACAGTGAGCCTAAGGTTCCGGGCTTTGGGGCAGCACGTATGCTGGTGGTCCCCCAATGTTACCGAACCTTCCTACTGGGTCTGGCTCACGACATTCCCCTGGCAGGACATTTGGGGCAGGGCAAGACCTTTAACAGGCTTGTCACCCACTTTTATTGGCCCAAGATGAGGACACACTCAGATAAGTTCTGCAGATCCTGTCCTACCTGCCAGGCCAGTGGTAAAGCAGGAAAAAGGGTTAAAACCCCCCTGATCCCACTTCCTGTCGTTGGCACCCCCTTTGAAAGGGTGGGCATCGACATTGTTGGTCCCTTGGACCCCAAAACTGCCTTAGGCAACAGGTTCATCCTGGTTTTGGTGGACCATGACACCCGTTACCCAGAGGCAATCCCTCTGAGGACCATAACTGCACAGGTGGTGGCCAGAACCCTGATGGGGATATTTACCCGTGTGGGATTCCCCAAGGAAATAGTGTCTGACAGAGGCACTAACTTCATGTCTGCATACATGAAGTCTCTGTGGGATGCGTGAGGTGTAACTTACAAGTTCACCACACCCTATCACCCCCAGTCTAATGGCCTTGTGGAGAGATTCAACAAGACCCTGAAAGGCATGATTGGTGGCCTCCCTGAGGCCATGAGGCGTAAGTGGGACGTCCTCTTACCATGCCTTCTCTTTGCTTACAGAGAGGTCCCCCAGAGGGGGGTAGGGTTCAGTCCCTTTGAACTTCTCTACGGGTACCCTGTCAGGGGACCCTTAAGCATTGTCCAGGAGGGATGGAAGAAAGCTCCAAAGACACCCCCGCAGGATGTGGTCAGCTATATGTTGGCCCTCCGCAACCAGATGACCCGCTTCTGGAAAGAAGCCCAAGATAACCTTGAGGCCAGTCAAGAGGTGATGAAACAATGGTATGACCAGAAGGCCACCCTGGTAGAGTTTCAACCTGGAGACAAAGTGTGGGTAATGGAGCCAGTAGAGCCCAGAGCTCTCCAGGACCGCTGGTCTGGCCCATTTGAAATAAAGGAGCGGAAAGGGGAGGCCACTTACCTAGTGGACCTCCAAACCCCTAGGAATCCCCTAAGGGTGCTCCATGTGAACCGACTAAAAGCTCATTTTGAGAGGTCGGAGATCAACATGCTTCTGGTCACAGATGAAGGAACGGAAGAGGAGAGTGAACCTCTCCCCGACCTCCTCTCTGCCCAAGAAGGTGATGGGTCAGTAAGCGGGGTCATTCTGTCTGACTCCCTGACTCTAAATCAGAAAGGAGACTGCTATGAGCTGTTGGAGCAGTTCTCCCCCCTGTTCTCCCTTACTCCTGGACTGACCCACCTCTGTGTTCATGATATTGACACTGGTGACAGTCTCCCTGTGAAAAACAAAATTTACAGGTTGTCGGATAAGGTGAAGGCCAGCATCAAGGAGGAGGTCTCCAAGATGTTGACTCTAGGGGTTATTGAGAAATCCAGTAGTCCCTGGGCCAGCCCAGTGGTGTTGGTCCCTAAGGCTACTGCCCCAGGTGCGAAGCCAGAACTCCGGTTCTGTGTGGACTACCGGGGTCTCAACTCAGTCACACGGACTGATGCTCACCCCATCCCCCGAGCTGATGAGCTCGTGGACAGACTAGGCGCTGCCAAATTCCTGAGTACGTTTGATCTTACTTCAGGGTACTGGCAGATCGCCCTGACTGAGGGGGCCAAGGAAAGATCCGCATTCTCCACCCCTGATGGCCATTACCAGTTCCGGGTGATGCCGTTTGGGTTGAAAAATGCCCCCGCTACCTTCCAACGGTTGGTTAACGGGGTCCTAGCTGGCAAGGATGCCTTCTGTGCAGCCTACCTGGATGACATAGCTGTCTACAGTTCCAGCTGGGAGGAACACTTGCTTCACCTCAAGGAGGTGCTTCAGGCCCTGCAACAGGCAGGTCTGACCATCAAGGCCAGAAAGTGCCAGATTGGGCAGGGTTCCGTGGTGTACTTGGGACACCTAGTGGGTGGTGGCAAGGTGCAGCCACTCCAGGCCAAGATTGAAACTATCAAGGCCTGGCAACCCCCACGAACACAGACTGAGGTGAGAGCCTTTCTAGGCCTCACAGGATACTACCGCAGGTTTGTCAAGGGCTATGGTACCATTGTAACACCCTTGACAGAACTCACTTCCAAGAAACAACCTAGGTTGGTGAATTGGACAGAGGCTTGTCAGAAAGCCTTTGACGCCCTGAAGGAAGCCATGTGCACGGCCCCCGTAGTCATGGCCCCTGACTACTCCCAGGAATTTATCGTGCAGACAGACGCTTCAGAGCATGGCATAGGGGCAGTCCTAGCACAGCTGAATGAGGAGGGCAGAGATCAACCGGTAGTCTTTATTAGCAGAAGACTATTACCACGGGAACAGAGGTGGAGTGCTATTGAGAGAGAAGCTTTTGCTGTGGTCTGGGCACTGAAGAAGCTAAGACCCTACCTGTTTGGGACTCACTTCCGGGTTCAGACAGACCACAGGCCCCTCAGATGGCTCATGCAGATGAGGGGTGAGAATCCAAAACTCTTGAGGTGGTCCATTTCCCTACAGGGGATGGACTTTATGGTGGAACATCGCCCAGGGGTTGACCACACCAATGCTGATGGTCTCTCCAGGTACTTCCGCCTTAGCGATGAGAGCTCCCAGGAGGTCGGGTAGCTCTCCCCACTTTCAGCTGGGGGGGACACATGTTAGACCTGACAGCCTTAGGGTAGTCACCCCTAACTTTTTGCCTGCCTCCCTCCACTTTTTGGACACTGTTTTTGCTGGTTTATAGATTCTGCGCACTTTACCCCTGCTAACCAGGGCTAAAGTGCATATGCTCTCTCCCCTAAAACATGGTAACCTGGAATCATACCTGATTGGACTATTTAATTTACTTATAAGTCCCTGATAATGTGCACTACCTGTGCCTAGGGCCTGTAGATTAAATGCTACTAGTGGACCTGCAGCACTGGTTGTGCCACCTACTTAAGTAGCTACCTTAACCTTGTCTGAGGCTTGCCATTGCAAGGCCTGTGTGTGCAGTTTCACTGCCACTTCGACTTGGCATTTAAAAGTACTTGCCAAACAAAGAACTCCCCTTTTTCTACATATAAGTCACCTCTAATGTGTGCCCTAGGTAACCCCTAGAGCAGGGTGCTGTGTAGGTAAAAGGCAGGACATGTGCCTGTGTAGTTATATGTCCTGGTAGTGTAAAACTCATAAATTTGTTTTTGCACTGCTGTGAGGCCTGCTCCCTTCATAGGCTAACATTGGGGCTGCCCTCATACACTGTTGAAGTGGCAGCTGCTGATCTGAAAGGAGCAGGAAGGTCATATTTAGTATGGCCAGAATGGTAATACAAAGTCCTACTGACTGGTGAAGTCGGATTTAATATTACTATTCTAGAAATGCCACTTTTAGAAAGTGAGCATTTCTTTGCACTTAAATCCTTCTGTGCCTTACAATCCACGTCTGGCTGGGCTTGGTTGACAGCTCCTTGTGCATTCACTCAGACACACCCCAAACACAGGGTACTCAGCCTCACTTGCATACATCTGCATTTTGAATGGGTCTTCCTGGGCTGGGAGGGTGGAGGGCCTTGCTCTCACACAAAGGACTGCCACACCCCCTACTGGGACCCTGGCAGACAGGATTGAACTGAAAGGGGACCTGGTGCACTTCTTAGCCACTCTTTGAAGTCTCCCCCACTTCAAAGGCACATTTGGGTATAAAACAGGGCCTCTGCCCTACCTCATCAGACACTTGCTGGAGAAGGAACCTGAACCAGAAACTACATCCTGCCAAGAAGAACTGCCTGGCTGCCCAAAGGACTCACCTGTCTGCTTTCTACAAAGGACTGCTGCCTTGCTGTTGCCCTGCTGCCTTGCTGAACTCTTGTCTGGCTGTGAAAAGTGCTCTCCAAGGGCTTGGATAGAGCTTGCCTCCTGTTCCCTGAAGTCTCAGGACCAAAAAGACTTCTCTCTTTTATTTGGACGCTCCGTGCGCTGAAAATTTCAACGCACAGCTGGTTCCGCAGCGAGAAAAACGCCGCACACCGACGCTGATCGACGCGACGCTCTTGGGACGCTCGAAAATCCGACGCACGGTCTCGCAAGGACAACGCCGCACGACCTCGAGAGGAGAAATCGACGCGACGCCTGCCGTGAGATGGTAATTTCAACGCGCAGCTCCGCAGATCGACATCCAGAGGAGAAATCGACGCGACGCCTGCCGTGAGATCGTAATTTCGACGCGCAGCCCCGCAGACCGACGCGCAGCCGGAGAACAAGCAGGAAAATCCACGCACAGACCCGGGACATCTCGTAATCCCCGCGATCCACAGAAAGAGACTGTCCGAGCGCTGGAAAACAACGCCGACTTCCCCGCGTGGAAAATAACGACGCAAGTCCGTGTGTGCTGGGGAGAAATCGACGCACACACCCTTTTTCCACGCACCTCTTCTCTGGTGGCCCTCTGAGGAGATTTTTCCACTCCCAACCAGGTACTTGTGCTTAAAAGAGACTTTGTTTATATTCTAAAGACTTAAGACACTTTATATCACTGTCCTGTGATATTTCTACAATTTTCCATTGCAACTTTATTCTTTTTGACCTACAAGTATCCTGATAAATATTATATATTTTTCTAAACACTGTGTGGTGTATTTTTGTGGTGCTATATGGTGGTATTGTATGATTTATTGCACAAATACTTTACACATTGCCTTCTAAGTTAAGACTGACTGCTCGTGCCAAGCTACCAGAGGGTGGGCACAGGATAATCTTGGATTGTGTGTGACTTACCCTGACTAGAGTGAGGGCTTTTGCTTGGACAGGGGGTAACCTGACTGCCAACCAGAAACCCCATTTCTAACAACGAGGTGTTGCAGTATGCGAAATTCTGTAGTGATGAGATCGAGCTGAATCAGAGAAAACTGAAGGAGAAAGTGATGGTGATGCAGATAAGGGCTGCGCAGGCAGGAATGCAGGGAAATGGAATTCAGCAGATGATACAGCAGCAACCGCAAGGGAATGGTGTGATTCAGGCGCAACCGAGAGGCCGAGGTCGAGGTTTTGTGAATCGCGGTCCAGACTTGAATACTGTTGTAGTTCAAAATGATGTACAAGGGATGAAAAAGATATCACCATGTCACACATGCGGGGGCGTGGGGCATTGGAAGCGGGAATGCCCAAATGTGGTGCAGGATGGTGTCGTTCAACAAAGCACTAATGTCGGTACATTGCAAAATATGAGAGGTCCAAAGTTGAGAAATCAAAACCCGAACTTTCAAAATAACATGGTTCAGATGCATGGGTTACAGCCCATGCAGCAAATGCAAATGCCACGTGTTCAACCATCGCAAATGCAGCAAGTACAACAGCAGGTTCCCATGGTACCTAGACAGCAAATGCAACTACCAATGGCTCCAATGGGACAGCAACAGGTGATGCTTCCTCAGCAGGTCACAGGTCAAGTAATGAGCCAAAATAATACAGTACAGCAATTCCCCTGCGTAATAAAGATGAAATGGATGAGGAGTTGTCGGATGACAGTTCAGACAGTGAAGAGTGCAGGCTTGCAGCGTCCCTAGAAGTAGATCAGAGGGGGCCCTATGTAGAGGGAAAGGTAATGGGTCACAAGGTTTCATTCTTGGTTGATACTGGAGCTACACGCTCCACAGTCAGGAGTGCAGAGGTTCCTAAATTGCCACTTTCGGGGCGTACCATACGAGTGGTTGGAGTAGCAAACCAGTACTTGACAAATCCAATTACAGATCCGGTGCAAGTTGAGATTGGCAACTTTCAGGGACTACATAAGTTTGTAGTTGCGCTTCGAGTCCTGTGTCCCTACTGGGAAGAGACTTACTGTGTAAGACGAAATGCTCGATTACTTGTTCCAATGATAGAATTGAGGTGCAGACAAACAGTGATGATGAAGGGGATGATGGTCAGTTCTCAGAGTCAGAAGCAGAAACCGCAAATGAAGATTACCCTTTGATAACCTTATTCCCGATGCTTACAGTGACTGACTTACCAGCCGAGTTACCGGGAACGGTGACAGAGAAAGTGTAGGATTTGACAGGAAAGAAAGTGGGACTAATAAAAGGAGTGGAACCAGTTAAAGTTCAAGTGAAACTAAATGCAGTGTTTCCCCAGGTGCCACAGTACCACATGGCACAATGCCACAGTACCACATGGCACAAGATGTCCTTATTCAAGTGTCGCAAATAATTGCAGACTTTGTAAAACAGGGAGTCCTGAAGGAGGTATTGAGCAGCCCATGTAATTCACCAATAATGGGTCTGAAAAAGACTTGTGGGAAGGTTCGAATTGTGCAGGACTTGAGAAAAATAAACGAGATTGTGGGGAAGTGTTGCCCCATAGTGCCAAATCCAGCAGTGATCATGTTTCAGGTTCCGTGAGATGCTGAATGGTTCACCGTTGTAGATTTGTCACAAGCTTTCTTTTCGGTGCCTCTTTATGAGGACAGCCAGTTTTTATTCAGTTTCAAATTCCTGGACAAGGTGTACAGTTGGTGCAGAATTCCTCAAGGGTTTTCTGAGTCACCGTCCATCTTCAATCAGATATTGAAAAAGGACTTAGAATCCTTAGTACTGCCTTTCAATTTGACATTAGTACAGTACATTGACGACTTGCTGATTGCGTCCAGGACAAAAGATGACTGTAGGTATGACACAATTGCCTTACTGAATCATTTGGGAAAGAATGGACATAAAGTGTCGCCAAAGAAGCTGCAGTACTGTCAGAAAGGGGTGAAGTACTTAGGACATTTAATTGAGAGAGGGTCCAGGAGAATATCAAAGGAAAGGGTAACTTCAATTTTGCAAATGAACCCCCCGACAACAAAGAGAGATGTCAGGATGTTTTTGGGAATGGTGGGCTACTGTCGTCAGTGGATACCCAACTTCTCAATTATCCCAAAACCATTGATAAAGCTGACAGGCAAAGAGATTAAGGATGAACCGTACACCATAACCCTATCCAAAGAGGAGCTTGAGTCATTCATGGAATTAAGAGAGTGCATGTGCAGGGCACCAGCTTTGGGTATGCCTGATTACACAAAACCTTTTCTACTGTTTTGTCATGAACATGATGCTTGTTCTTTGTCTGTCTTAACACAGGTCCATGGAGGTGCAAATCGCCCTGTAGCATATTTTTCAGCTACCTTGGACCCCGTCGCAGCAGCCTTACCGGGTTGTTTGCGCACAGTTGCAGCAGTTGGTCAAAGCCTCACGCAGTGTGAAGGCATAGTGATGGGACATCCCTTGACAGTAATGGTTCCACATTCAGTTGAAATTTTGTTGACTCGAACCAAAACTCAGCACATGACCAATGCCCGACTTACCAGATATGAGACAATTATTTTGGGGTCGCCTAATGTTTCACTGAAGCGATGTACTGTATTAAACCCGGCAACTCTACTTCTTGTTGAGAGTACCGAGATTAATAATGAAGAGGAAGTGGAGCATGACTGTCTTGAGGTAACAGACCCATGTACCAAGCCCCGACCTGATATTCAAGATACGCAGTTAAAAGAAAATAACTGCATTATGTTTGTTGATGGATCCTGTTTGAGAGACTCAGTCGGAATGCTGAGAGCCGGTTACGCTGTATGTACCATAGCTGGTATGATTGATGCTTCCTGGCTCGAGAAAGTGTATTCCGCACAAGTGGCAGAGTTAATTGCCCTTACTAAGGCATGCCATGCAGCTGAGAATCTGAAAGTCACTATCTATACTGACAGCAGATACGGATTTAGATGTGTACATGATTTTGGCCAGTTTTGGTCACAGCGAGGTTTCATGACCTCTTCTGGTTCTCCTGTGAAAAATGGTAAACAAATTAAGGATTTGTTACATGCGATTTAGTTACCTCATGAAATTGCTGTGGTGAAATGCAATGCTCATGCTCAGTCACAAGACTTTGTGTCCATGGGAAACGGCTATGCAGATCAATTCGCAAAATTTTGTGCATTGAACTGTATATCGTTCAAGGATCAGTGGGAATTGTTACCGCAAACCTAAAATGACACATGTTTAAACCTTGCATTAAGGGTGGTTGATACACTAGATGAGCTAAAAACACTACAGGGTCGTGCTAACAAAGAGGAAAAACACTCCTGGCAGAGAATGCAATGTGTACAAAGAGCTGATGACTTATGGGTCTCAGAGGAGGGGAAACTGGTTTTGCCAAACAGTCTTCTGTCATAATTTGCGATACTTTACCATGGACAGGCACATCTTGGGAGAGATGCAATGATCAGGTCATTTAAGATTGATTGGTTAAACCCAAAATGTAGACATGCCGCAGAGGTTACTTGTCATAGGTGCATCATCTGTCAACAGATGAATGCCGGAAAAGGGGCTCTGGTAACTCTGAGCCACATAGGGAGAGCTGGCGGTCCATTTAGCAAGATGCAAATGGATTTCATTGAGTTGCCTGTTTGTGGACGATTGAAGTACTTGTTGGTGATTGTGTGTGTTTTCAGCCACTGGATTGAAGCTTACCCCACACGTAGAAATGATACGTTGCAAAGCTGCTGCTTAGGGAACTAATACTCAGGTTCGGGTTTCCGGTCTCTGTAGAATCAGATAGGGGCAGACACTTCGACAATGAGGTAATTAAGCTCTTGTGTGCTGCGTTAGAAATCGAACAGAAGCTGCATTGTAGCTACCGCCCTGAAGCATCAGGATTAGTGGAATAGATGAATGTTACCCTGAAGTCGAGAATGACAAAAATGTGTGCAGCTACCAATATGAAATGGCCAGATGCATTGCCCTTAGTGCTGATGGTGATGAGTAACACCTCTGATAAGAAGACAGGACTATCACCCCATGAGATTCTTATGGGTAGAGCTATGAGGCTAACCGCAGTGCCTGCAAATGCTCTTGTGAGTATCATGGATGATATGGTGTTGGACTACTGCAAAGGTTTGCCTGATGTGGTTCGCTCTTTTTCTCACCAGGTGGAAGCTAACACATTGCCACTAATCAGTGATCCAGGTCACACCCTGCAAGCCGATGACTGGGTGGTTGTCAAGAAGCACGTGAGTAAGTCGTGTTTGGAGCCGTGCTGGAAGGGGCCATATCAAGTAATATTGACAACAACCACTGCTGTGAAATGTGCAGGCATTCCAAATTGGATACATGCCAGTCACACAAAGAAGGTAACGTGCCCAACTGATGAGGAACTTAAAGTTTCCGACTCAACAGTTCCAGAGAGGGAAGTCTCAGGGCCTGAACATAGCCAAGAAAGAACTGAGACTGCAGGAGAGCCCACTGAGAACAGCTTAGTCCCTCAAACAGTAAACAGGTTCGAGAGAGGTGACAATGTGCCTATCTCAGTAGAGGCAGCAGGAAAACTAAATCAAGGAGAGGTTCTCCCAGAAGCAGACGGATACGGGTTAGAACTTGAACCCATTACAGATCCAGAAGAAGAAGGGGAAATAGTATAGAGAGATCAAAGCACACCGGCATCCCCTGAGCCAGTTGCAGGTCCATGAAGAGAAAACACCATAGCACAAGAGGAGGGTGCTGTTCAGCGTCTTGAAAGGATAAAGACGCATAAGGGAGATAACTGGCCAGAGAAGCAGGCTGCGAAAGAAAAAGTCGTACCAGGTGAAACAATAACAGAAGAAACCGATACCACAAGAACAGAAGATCTGAGTGAAGGAGAATTACAAAGTGAACGCAGGTTGAAAAGAAAGAGAACCGCAAATAGAAGGTACGCAGGTCCTGAGTGGGCATATGCAACAACATCTGAATGGCAACAAGAATTCTTAGCGTTCTGTTTTGATCGAGAAGTACCAGGCCAATACTACAGTAACTGAAAATCAATTAAAAGAAAGAGACTGTGTTAAAACTGAAATTTGGAAAAGAAAATAGAAAGCTGAAAAACTGAGAAAGAGACTTATAAATTACCGGATGTGACACCGATAACCTGAATTGACTTTGAAAACCCGATTATGACAAGCTGCTAACCTGATTTTACAAAAGGTTCCTGGAGTGAGTGAAACGCTGTAAATATACGCAGAGAGAAAGAGATTTTTGCATCAAGAAAAAAATAGAAAAAGGGAGTTTTTATATTATCCTCAAGTTGATTATTGTTCTGTTATCTGATTCTTTACAGACATGGCTTATAATAGAGGTAGTAACAAAAGGGGTAAGGTGTGTGGTTGGTTAAGTCTTATACTAGGTATTGTGTGTGCAATAATAATTGTGGGTGTGATTGTGGGAATGCCGTGGTTGGATAAGAAAGCAATTAACAATGCTTCAAAACCTGAGACTACAACACTAACACCGTGGGAAAAGTTTGAGCAGGATGCAAGACACTTGCATGAGGGAACTAACTCAAAAGGGGACTTTCCACTAATGTCTTCTATCGCTTGCTGAATGAGTATGTTGAAACAATGGATGCGAAAAACTGTTATGTGTGCACAAAGATTCATTCATCAGTGCAAGAAGGGGTCACTTATCATAGCTTGCCACTAACCTATGGGATAAGTTGTAGTTTGCTACTAACAAGATTCTATAATCAAGAACATGTGCAATATTTTTATTCAAATTTGGATGTAGTGTTTTCCTTTGTGCCTGTGATTGAATTTCTGAACAAATTAGCTAAAGAGCATAGTATAAAACTAGTTAGAGGTTTCTTTGACCCTTACATTTGGGACAGCTTATGCACACTGCAATGATCTGACTTGCTTATTGACACCTGTAGAGAAAAGCTTTTTAGATCACACTGATGACAGACGCAAAGCATTGAAATACAGATTAGAAAAGGGACTAGAGAAACGCACATATGCAAATGATTATGCTTACACTGCAATAAAGACGCAAGGCAAACTAGCTATAGATGCATTACATGTAGGAAGGCTTTGTATATATAGGCCGAAATCTGAACATGACACTTTATTTGTGGGAACGAGTGAATGCAGGCATGTGTTTTTGTTTCAGAGTAAATGGACATTCATGTTAAATGGACAGGACCCAGCGATCCCTGGGTTCTATTATATCTGTGGACTTAATGCTTATTACCGTCTCCCTAAGGGATGGTATGGGACATGTTATTTGGGAATAGTTTTCCCAAAGATTTACCAGATTGATGACTTAAAGCAAATACCTAAAACGTCTGAATTACAACATGCTAGACAAAAACGAGAGACAGCGGCTGCTGTCGTTGGTGACATATTTGGAGCCATAATTCTTTCAGTAGGGGTTATCTTAAACTCCATATAGATTCAAAAGTTATCTACTATTGTGGATAACATGCTGACAAATTTTACAGGGGCTATACTCCTGATGGATACTGAACTTGCTGCGGAAAGAGCTATGACTCTTCAAAATCGGCTTGCTTTAGGCATTCTTTTAGCAAACAGCGGCGGAGTCTGCAAGATGCTCAACGAGCGTCATTGTTGCTCATATATACCAGACAATAGTAAAAAGTTTAGAGGTATGCTTACTAACTTAACTAAAGATAGTGCAGATTTGAAGGATTTGAAGGAACCTGGAGTGTGGGAGAAAGTGGGTAAAGGAATTGCCAGAGTAGGAAGCTGGTTTAGCAACATTTGGAATGGGGTACTTGCAAAAATACTAGGGGGTTTAGTAATTGTTCTGGCCTGTCTATGAGGTTTATGGGGAGCATGTAAAATTAATGATAAAATAAAAAGAAATTATGCGTAAAGTGAAAAATTAAGTGAAAGGTCGAAAGGGAAAGGTTTGTGTGATGACGAATGTCATCAGAGGAGGGACTGAGAGAGCGTAGCTTATATAATCCATATTAACATAAAGTGCCTCATTACAACATTGGCGGGCGGCTACTGCCGCCCGCCAAGCTGTAACCGCCATGCCCATTTGGACATTTCCGCCCGCCGGCCCAGCGGGGATGTGGGCCGCAACGTGGGAGCCGGCTCCAAATGGAGCTGGCAGTGTTGCGGCTTTTACTGTCTGCCCAGGGGCTCCACGACTCCCCGTACTGCCAGCCTTTTCCTGGCGGTTCAGACCGCCAGAAAAAGGCTGGCAGTCGGGGACTCGTAATCCCCTGGCAGGCAGGCTGCCCTGGCGGATTGCATCCGCCGGGGCCATTGTGGTGGAAAACCGCCGGCCCCGGAGGTGTGACCACAGCGCTACCGCCACGTTCAAAATACGCTGGGAGGCACCGCCAGCCTGTTGGCGGTGCTCCCGTCGTTTTGGCCCTACGGTTGTAATACCGCCAGGGTCATAATGACCACCAAAATGTTTATGAATTAATGTGTGAGACTGACGCATAAAACTGTATTAGTAATTTTGCTTAAACATGTGCCTGAAATGTGACCACGGGGAGTGGCCGTCAATGTATATGTAGACTAATAATGATGACTAAAATGTTTATATTATGTTCAAATAAGTTTGTACTAATGATTGCGTTATTGAATCTGTGCTAAAATCCTTATAGGCCTTAAGTTAGCATGAGCCGGAGTTTAGCTGCTTGGCTCTCATATTAAATGTATTTTTCAATCTTGCAGTGTGCTGACTCACAAAAGGACATGTCCCCGTATGTTTTTTTCTCCAAACTAGAAGACAAATGTAACCATGTTAGATCCGTTCCCATAGCTTTTCCTTGCTTGCAGAATAAATGTTAAAAACAAAATGAAACAGTGTAGATTAATGTATTGTACAAGGTCATTTAAACCAGTGAAGACAATGAAGTTACTGACCAAAAGATGTGCAAAGAATTACAGAATGAGGAAATCATACCGGACGTGCCACCTCTGAAGACGTCAATTATGAATACCAATCAAAGACTTGTAAAATAATATGGGGTGAAGAGTTAGGTGACCTAATGTGTTTTCTGATAGGTTAAAGATAGTGGGGTATAACAAATATCCAATAGAATTTTGGGGGAATGTACAATGGAAAAGGGATAACAACTCATTTCACTGGTAGAAATTGGAATTAGGTAGGGAATGCTATTCATTTTATACAGAAACTTTGTCACTCTGCTTGGTGACTTATTGCTTTACTTAAAAACATCCTCGCTCTTAGATTTGTCCATATTACACTTTACCTCCTTATGAGGGAAGTGCCCTTTTTGCCCCGGAGCTGAGTTCTGACTGATGGCAAATTAACTGATGTCTTGAAGACGAAGACTGAACCTATGTGCTGACCTAAACTTTGGAGGGTAATTATAATAATGCAATTGTGATTTGTCTCTTTGCTTTTCCTTTCTAGGTACCAACTGCTTACTTTTGACAGAGACCTTAGTAAGATGTTTTCCAAATTAGTGTTCTAAATTGTTTTGCATGAAACCCATCATGCGAATGCTAATCAGTGGTTAGGACAGGTGTTCACCAAAACTGACGCAAATAGACAAACGACTGAGACTATGCTTTGTTGTGCTGATGCGTTATTGACACTCTGCCAAATTTGATCTATGTTCACGCCGTGTTATGTTCTGATGTTTGTGATTCTCGCATTAATGAAATCTTACCAAAGTTGCCATTTCGTGACTATGCTATTATGTTTCTTGGTGTTGAGATTAACGCATCTGCTTTTAGATTGTAATTAATAGGGAATAAAACTTATAAAATTTGACTAAACTGGTGTGGTTATTCATGGCTGCAAGGTCATGGTAGAATCTTGAATTGATTAATGACTTTGACTAAAGTGAAGTGTATTGTCGTGATAAATATTGATGACATTATTGACGTATTGATTGACATATTGATTAGCTATCTCGTCCTCCTAAGGTGTCTCTCAACTGGGTGAAAAGATTCATTGGCCTAAAACGAGTCTTGATGTGTAATAAATTATCATAAAGAGACACGTTAACACAAGGAAAGTGGCTGTTCTAGTTCAGAATCATGAAAGACATCTGGCAGTGAGTTGACCAAAAGTGATGAGGATGAGGCTAGGGACAACACCGCCGCAGATACAATGGATATAGCGTAGCGATAAGTAAAGGAAGAGTGGTTGTGCCTGGGCCAGCAGGCTGGTGTCGAGGCACAAGACTGAATTGGCTCTGAGACTGCTACCACTACCATAACGGTAATGACTCACCTCTGCCCCTTAGCTAACTGTAAGCCTGTTTTGCAGCTAAGGAAATCGTGGCTTGCCAGATTTAGTGCAGAAGGTGGTTCATCTTAACGTCCCTCCACCAAGGCAGAATCTGAATATATTTGTGACCACCAATATAACCACCTTCTATCTTTACAAAGTTTCAATCTAGAAGAAATAAAAGCATTTCTTCATTTTGTCAAATTAACCTAATATGGTTATTGCCACATAGAGGAGTTTGATAAAAAAAGTGCTAAACAAGATTTAGTTTACTAACAGTATTTGAGAGTTTTGTGAACGTCTTTTCAAATTGTTGTCCTTCACACTTTTTCTGTAGCCAATTACGTTTCCAATTTTGAATATTGTCAATCACATTTTTCTTGGAATTAAAGCATATATTAAACAATGATCAATGTCCAACACTGTTAAGCCTTTTCTCTTTCTCCTCCGATAAGGGCTGCTGGATTATATGCACTGTGTGTCCAGTCATTTACCTTTAAAGTTTCAGGGCCTCAGATACTATTGTATGTTGGCTGATTAGTCAGGTACTCTCACTTTCTACATCTGACTCTCACAATTTAGAGGTTTCCGCTTACTTTAGGATGTGGGGGTGAGAGTGGATGGGTGGGTGTGTATATCAATAGGTAGTAAGGAGAAGGATATGTCGCCACATAAAAGCAGGAGATTAATACTAACATGAGACAGAGATGGACAGGTGAGTTGCGAGAGGGTGGGTGCTTTTTCAGTGGGCATTCAGTAACTTACAAGGATGTGCACGTGAATGAGCTGCTGCTTGAAGAGGTAAACCTCTTCTTTCTTCTGGAAGTGAAGTGGGTACAGAGCTTGCGGAATCAACATGTTAATAACGCTCCAGATTTCAGTATTTGGCAGGGAATAACAAGTGGTCCGTTCTCCTCTTTCATTTGTGTCTATATCCTGGTGGTGATGATGCTGACCGTGGTATGAAGCACTCGGGAGATCTTGAGTTTACTTGACAGTAAAGGTCAGTTCCTCAAGTTCACCACCTTTAAAACAATGCAGTAGTCTTTAAAGAGGAAACAGGCAGCTAAAGGGGGCATGGAAGCTCCCTGAAGGGAAGATGACACTTTGCCTCATGAGTTGTTTATGTTGCTATATTGCCTAGATAAAAATGTAGGTTTACCATTATCATCTTTGCTGTCACCATCACATTCCTTTTCTTTCTGCGACGGCATTCTTCAACTAATAGTTATAGTGTGATGAATGCAATATTTATTGCTGTCACTTTGCCTACTTTCTAAGGTGCATACTATACTGCCTCACTATTACCTTGCAGCATCTTGATTTTAGCAGAATAAATGTAAGGCAAATGGGTTTCTTAGAGTGGGGACATTGCTTAACCTAGTCTGTTTTCGTCTTAAGATTCGTTATAAGTACATGTCAGGTCTACACAAAAGCCTTTGGCGTAGTTTCCTTTTCGTAACGCCATTCTGCAAATGTTTTTGGCAGTATTTTAATGTTGTAATGAGCTGGACTCATCAAGGTCTTTTTACTAAGGTTTTGTACGGGGAATCAAGTGACATAAAGCTTTGGATCAATTTACTTACCGTTTTAAAAGTCTGCAGACGCAGCAAAAAATTGGGCACTGCCACTTGAGTGTCCCTGCAAGTGGCTAACCCCCATTGTTAGAAATGGGGTCTTTGGTTGTCAGTCAGGTTAGCCCCTGTACAAGCAAGGACCCTCACTCTAGTCAGGGTAAAGGAAAATCATACTCAGTTAACCCCTGCTCACCCAACTGATAGCTTGGCACGAGCAGGCAGGCTTAACTTCAGAAGCAATGTGTAAAGTATTTGTACCAACACACACAGTAATACAGTGAAAACACTACAAAATGGACACCAAAATGACAAAAATCCAAAACAAGCAAGTCAAGATATAAATTTTCAAAAGAATAAGAGTCTTAGGTAGTCATTTTGACATTGGCGGTAAAAAACCGCCTACCATCGCAGTGACGGCCGCCAAAGTACTGTCAACGCGACTGTCATCCGTCTGCTATATTATGATCACTGCCAGACTTCTGCCACAAAACGGGTGTAAATCCAGCAGTGATCATGCTAGCAGACGGTGGTAAGCTGGCGCTGCTACCACCAGCACCTCCATTCCAGTTGAACGCCGCCAGCCGTATTATGACATTTCATACAGCCTGGCGGTGTTCTGCTGGCTGGGTGCTGCTGAAGGTAGCAGCGCCCCTTCCCGTTCCCTGCCGGAAGACCTCCTTGACCAAGGTAAGTCAGGCTTCTGACAGGGAAGGGTGGTGGGTGGGTGAGGGGTGTTGTGTGTGTGTGTGTGTGTGTCTGAGCGTGTGCTTGAATGTCTGAGTGAGTGTGTGAATGCATCTGTGTGTTGTGTTGTTTGCATGGTTGTATGTATGTGAGTGAATGCGTGTAAGAATGGTGAAATGAGTACATGTCTGCATGTCAGTGTGATTGTATGTCAGAATGTGTGCGAGCATGTCTGGAAGTATGCATGTATGATTGCGTGTATACTAGTGTGAGTGCTTGGGTGTACGGGTGGCCTACCACCATGGTTTTCGTGGGATTGCTAACACCACGAAAACCATGTGGTAGGCAGGCTTATAATGCAAGCGGTGCTACTGTGCTGGCCGCCATGCTGGAGATTGATATCACACAGTCAAACACACAGTCTAAAAACATCCTTTACCAAAATATGTATTTTTAAATTGTGAGTTCAGAGACCCTACACTCCATATTTCTGTCTGCTCCCAAGGAGAATCTGAACTTTAATAACATTTAAAGGCGGCCCCCATGTTAACCTATGAGAGAGCTAGGGATTGCTCAGTGAAAACCGAATTTGCCAGTATTTCACTGTTAGAACATAGAAAACACATTAGTATATGTCCTACCTTAAACATACACTGCACCCTGCCAATGTGGCTATCTAGGGCCCACCTTTGGGTTGCCTTACATGTATGAAAAGGGAAGGTTTATGCCTGGCAAGTTGGCACACTTGCCAAGTCGAATTGGCAGTTTAAAACTGCACACACAGACACTGTAGTGGCAGGTCTGAGCCAAGTTTACATGGCTACCCATGTGGGTGGCACAACCAGTGCTGCAGGCCCACTAGTAGCATTTGATTTACAGGCCCTGGGAACTTCTAGTGCCTTGTACTAGGGACTTACTACTAAATCAAATATGGCAATCATGGAATGCCAATAACACATACAGTTTACATATGAGCACTTGCACTTTAGCCCTGAGTATGAAAAACAGCAAAAACAGAGTCCAGCACATATCAACAACATGGGAAACAGAGGAAAAAAGTTAGGGAAGACCACGCCAAGGAGGCCAAATCTACCCCCCCCTTTATGTCATTGTGAGGACTCGAGAGATTGGGGTAGGTAGGTGCACACAACTTCCTTTCTCAGCAATGAGCCAAGTCAATCACTGAAATGTACCAAAAGGAGTTATCAGCTGGAGAGGACAGAGGTCTATAAGGGAGCTGCTTTGTCATTCAGTACCTAAGTACATGTTTGCCTGAGCTGGTTCCCACCATCTTGGCATGCTACCTTGCCCTATTGTCAGTCTTTAGTAACTGAAAAGCTTGCCTGCCCAGGTGGGGTGATATAATGCTGCCCAAAAACTCAGTTTGCAGTCTCTTGGCAAGTTATCAGAATGAGGTGAAAAGTGAAGTAAAAAAGCTATTCCAAATAGTGGTGGAACAGAGTAAGTGATTAGTTTGAAAATAGGCTGTAGTCAAGATAAATGTGGAACACCAAGTATATGAGTCAATTTGTTAACATGCTCAGACATTAGGTCTTGCATTCTTCAGCACCTTACTCCTGATATGTTATGTGATGGATGAGACAGATTTAGGTGTACTGTCCTTTGAAATATTTGCTCACATTGTGAAATTTAATGCAAAAAGATCACACCACCTCCTGAATGGCATTGTCAATATGTTACCCAAAGTCCAAGGTTATTGAAAGCATTCTTTTATAATTCAGTTGGCTCTTTCAAAAAGGCAATTAGCTCTTGGGCAATATAGTGTCGTTCTAAGATATTACACTGACCATTTGTGAAGGAAATTCTGCAGAAGCTCTGGCTTAAATTGTACTCTAGTGTCTTAGGTGACCTCTCCCTCCGAAAAACACTTTTATGTAAATTCACGAGAACACTTATGGTGAAATGTAGATGAGGAATTACTTCAACGCATTTGGAATAGTAATCTACTAACATTATGATATATCTACCTCTACATGGTTTCCTGAATTGGGCCAATGATATCCATAGCTATCTTGGCTCAAGGCTTGTCGGGTACTTCTACTGGTGATACTGGGTAACCTTGAAGCACTTGGACTTGTCGCTAGCAGCACACCCAGTGCAATCTTTGACTTTTCGTTCAATTATGTTCTCCAGACAGGGCCACCAAAAAGTGAACAAACTTTGTTTTTAGATTACCTGGTGCCCTAATGACATTCATCATTTGTTATTTTATCTTTTATCTCAAACTAGTCTGGGGGGACAATTTTCTTACCTCTAAATACCTTGTTAGTTACTAAGTACAATTCATTCCTGACTTCCCAATCTGTTTACTTGGTCAGGTACATCTTTATATCCTATTGGCCACCCCTCCTTAATAAAGTCTTCCATTATTTTTAATTGCTAATCTTTTGCCATACTCTCCTAACATTGTTGAACTCTTCTATTAATATTTCCAGAGCGTTGTCATACAGCTGCTCATCAACACCATCATTATCCTTGATGAGTATTTGGGATAAACATTCAGCTGCAAAGGTTTTATGCCTGGAAGTTACTCCATTTTAAATTATAACCTTCCAACCCTTGTCACCATTGGGGAAATTCTGGGGTCATTATGCTCTACTCCTTTGAGGGAAATGGCAAAGATCAAAAGTTAAGATATGTTCTTAGAGTAAAGTGAAAACTACTTAAAATTAAAATGTTTGATGGCCAAATAGCAGGCCAGGGCTTCCTTCTCTACTGTACAAATGCTGAGATGTGTTCCTTCCCTTGGCCAAACTGCGCATATATATACCCTATTGCTTTGCTGCTGGCATCTTTGATAACAAATATATAAGGATGTGATTCAAAACTGGCTAAGGACCAGACTTCAACATTAGTTCTGTCATGGTCACAAATGCCTTGTTGCATTCGGTGTTGTCACAAATGGTGTTCCTTTTCCTAGGCAAGCTCCTCATAAGTTCAACTTTGTTGGCAAAACTCTTCACATAATTGGAATAATATTCAACAATGCCTAGGAAAGGCCTTGTTCATCTTTGTTGTGGTGCACAACCTTGGCCGACAGATTCTGCCTGATCTATCTTGAGGGGTTTGATACCATCTTTTGACAACCTGTGACCTAAGTATGAAACTGAATCTACACTTATTTGATATTTCTATTTTTTATGGTAAAACCTGCCTTCTTGAGTCTTTTCAATACTTATATCAAGGTGATATCATTAACTGGTTCATCCTTATCATAGATTGATATGTCATCTTAAAGACAAATGACATTCGGGATGCCCTCAAATACCAACTGCATTTTGTGTTGGAAAGCAGCAGCAATGAGGCGAACCCGAATCGCATACTGAAAAGTCCCAAACGGCATCATGAAAGATGCGAGGGCTCGTGAATCTGGGTGTAATTGCTTCTGGTGATATGTTGCCAATAAGTTAAATGCCATGAATCAACTAGCTCTTCTCAGCATTCTATTTATGTGGGGCAGGGGATGGACCTAAGTTGGCTTTGGGTCTCTTAAAGCAGCACATTTGCATATGTCTTTCATCCCTGCCTTGGAAGTCATACCAATAGAAGCCATACTGAGGGAGCTAATTTTTTATTGGTTCAATAACTTTCAGCTTTAAGAGTCTGTCAAGTTCCTTATTTAAGGTCTCTCTCATCATGTGCGGGACAGGATGAGTTGTATGCACTATAAGTGCATAGGATCAATGCAGTGCAGGTGTGGCTGTAGATTTAAGTGTAATTTTATGTTGTAAGTCAAATAAAATCTCTAAATCCCTAAATCTTCAGTGAATGATTCAGGAATATTTTGCAATACCTCTTTTTCTGTAAAAAAACTGTTTACTATCAGTACAGGTTCGACTGTAGTAACATTCAAGATAAATCCCTGTTGTTTTTGGTGCCTACATTCTATGTGATTTAAACCCTGATTTGCAATATATAGTTTTCCTTTAGCTGTTCTGCCTTTGTATGAAATTTCCATGCAAATTATCCCCGTAAAGGGATGGGTTCCTTATATACCCACCTGGATTAATATCAGCCTTTTCTGTGTCATAATTATATTTGCAAAATTTGTCATCAAACCTCATGTCAATCAAAGTAAAAGGAGAACAGGAATTTGCGAAGACTTGTATCATCTCTCCTTCTAATAAAATCTCACATGATGGCAGCAGTACATTGGATCGTAGAGCATTGGTCTCAAACACAATCCTTGTTTTCTTCTTCAACAATCTCATTTACACTCTTACTGTATGACTCTCTACACACTGTGAGGAAACATCAACTTTTCTTACATTTCCTCCCTAAAGCAACTTCTGCAGGACACGAAGGATAATCAGCTAAGTTAACCAAGTTCCCACAATGATAGGCCTTTTCCATTTCTGCAATGGAAATGTTTTGTTGTTTCTTCACCATGCATATTTGCTCACTTGGAGTTTTCATCATTCTAATGCACTCATCTGTATTGTGTATTCTTTTGGGTTTAGCCATAGTTTCTTTCTGATCTTGGTTAAAATTCAAAATCTGTTTTTGAATGCATGAGTTTTTAGTTCACTGCAGTTATTGATCTCTTATTACTTAATGATACAGAGTCCCAAAATCATGCATGTTAGATAATCCTCAGTGCTGCTATATAACTAGCAATTTCCTTTTTCCCCTGAGTTCTGCCAAATAATTTGTATCCCTCCAAAAACTTGCTCACCTTCTCACCAAAACGATCCTCTGATTTCATTAACATAGATTGGTATAGATCCAATTAAGGCTCCCCTCCTACTCCTGATCCATTAATTCAGTCAGGGAGCATCTCATAAATGTTCCTGCCTTCAACTTGCAGGGTTTGAAGGAGAACATTTTGTTTTCTTACAGAACAGATCTTCTCTCCACCTATAACAATAGGATGGGATTCAAATACTTAAATCATTAATTCCAGATCAATACAGGGTCACCAGCTTCACTGAGGAATGGTGGTGGTTGCAAAATGATGGCTGCAGCCATATCGTCTTCTGTTAGGAGACTGCAAGAGGATGATCAACACTAATACTAAACTGCTGCAAGATGAAGAACAACAATTAAAATTAAGTACACTGTACAGGTCATAGCTGGAGTCTTCTTGGTTATAATGCACAATGGTACTGTCTAATTTGCAATAGATGAAGCTCTCAGACAATACATACAACTCACAGGAACTTCCCAAGGAGATTGGAGATGACACCTGGGAAGTAACAGAGAATAATCAATTGAGCTGTAACTTGATGAGTCTCACACTCAACACATTAGCTTCTTTGAAACTGCCACCCCAGGAAATTTGATCCTACTTAGCGAACCTCACTCAAAACAGTGAGTGTTGGGATAAGCTGCAGATAAGGCAGCCACAATCAATCAGGAATTTGTAAAGTGCACTACTCACTCATGAGGGTCTCAAGGTGCTGAGGAGGGGAGGGGAGAGTGTGGGGGAGGTGCTGCTACTGCTCGAATAAGCATGTGGTGTTGTTTTACAGAGTTAGGGCCTTATTACAAATGTGTTGGTCAATTCCAAACCAAGTTTAAACCCCTGTTTATGCAGTGGTCCAAATTATGAGTTTGAAGGCATTTGAATTATCGCATGTGCTAAATAACTCAACTTTTTAAAACTTTGTCAGGTCAAACATGCCGAATTGTACAAGGGAAAACATGCTATATTTACTGTATCATGTTGTGAGTTAAAGACCAAAATCCATGTTATTTCCCATTAATGCATAATAGGAGTTATTTATCACACCTGATAAGTAACTTATCAGGCTCTAAGCATACTGTTGGTTTTAGTGATTCTTAATAAGTCCACCATGAAGGAAACTGCACACGACCTTGCTGTTATGCTGGTGGAACTTTAGGTAAGGCAGTACACAACATCCCCACTGAGTGCAACTGAACAGTTAGCTAATTTGATGCTCATGATGGAGTTAGGTTGACACAAAATCTCAGAGGAAATTGGCAGTGAGGCTTGTGGCTTGTTGAAAACACTCAGCAGCCCAACAACAGTATGTGTTCAGTGCCTAAAGGCATCGCTTTCAGGTATGAAGAAGAGGAAATGATGTGGGAGACACACTCATGCTTTAGAATGTATAATTAACATGGAGGATCTAAACTTTGAAAGCACACAAGTATAGAAGTGAACAGCAATGTGCCCAGAACCACTTTGGCTTTTAAATCTACTGAAGATAAACTGTGAACTGGGACTTTGAATATCAGATAAGCACATGCTACTCTGGCGACACTTGTAACTACGTGATTTATGGAGCCATGCTGGTCCCTTTTTACTTACAGGTACAGCGACAAGAATAATTATTTAAAGCATTTGCAAGTGAGTGTTTCTCTTTATTTACTGGCATTTGTGAAAGGCAATTCACCCAAAACGCGTCATGCTGCCGGAAGCTGGGAATCCATAGAGTGCTCCATTTGGCTCAAAATGGAGCCTTTTGGTTTGGTTTGGTTTGCAATATATATATATATATATGTCATCACAATAAACATTATTGATATTACTATTTTGATGTCAGATGATGCATTCGACAAAGGCGGCGCAGTCGAAACGCATGTTCTGACATCAAAACAAACCAGTGTTTTGATCCCGGAAAAGTGCTTCATGTTTTATTTGGTTATTGTGACGATTATTACAGGCACCGCAACCCGTAAGGAAAGAAGCACCAGCATGCCAGCAGATGTAGCTGGTAACATGCAGGATATATATACAGTATATATAAAATAAAGGTAATGCGTGGTGGCGGTTGGCTGCAGAGATTGCAGCCAACCCCTATAACAACCAGACTCCATTCCTGAGGCCCAGCCTAAATATTTTATTTTTTTGGGTGATGGGGGCAGCAAGTCTCCCCCAGTCATATCTCGGCCCCAGGACCTCATCCCGCCAAGCCTGGCCTGAATATTAAATTTTTCTGGGGAAAGGAGGCCTCTCCTGGGGCCAGGTCATGTGACCAAGGTTCCCCCCAGGGCACCCAGTGGCAATGTTGGGGACCGAACAGGGAGACTGAAGGGCCCCATCGTCCCTGCCAGCTCTCCATCTCCTGTGGGAGCCAGCATTGATGTCACAGAGAGGGAGCTGCTAAAGCAGATCCCTCTCTTTCTCACCCTCAGACACTGCAAATAAGCTGCCACGATTACGGTTGGATTCTGAGTTCTGTCCAGCTTTAATCTCCAGTTATTTCAGGCTTCTGTCATGCTCCAGCATTTTCTTTACTTGTAAGACTTTCTCAGCCTTCTTCTTTTATGCCTCCAGTCTCATTTTAGCCAACTGCAGCTTGAGCTCCTTTTTCGAATTCCTGTCCTTCAGCTCCTCTGGGGATAAGTTCCTGGAAGACACACTGCTCTCTTCCTTCACACTGCTCTCTGTCTCAGTGGGCAGATGGTCTCCCTCCTCTGGGAGCTCCCAATCAGGGCCAACAGCCAGGTTATCCTCTGTTCCCAAGTCAAGATCCCCCTCTTCAGGATCCCCACATTAGGTTCCTCATCCTCAGACTCATCAGGCTGGAATTATATCCTAGCGACTTCCTCATAGGCCTGGAGGGCTAAGTTAAGGTCCAGCTTTGTGGATATCTTTTTATGCAGTTTCTGCAGTTCAGCCCTGCTAATGCTGTCCACATTGAGCCTCTCCACTTCCATGGCATGAGAAAAAGAGGTTGGCAACTTAAAATTAGTAAAAGGAACAAGAGCCAATCAGACACTAGGGTAAATTTAGAAAAGCTTGAATTGGTCAGAGATTACTTATCTGGGACTTTAGTGTAATACAAAATAAATGTATGGCACTGCACAAACAAAGGTCAGAATCCTCACTGCTGATCACTAATGTAACACATTGTGTTACTGGTTGAGGTGGGTAAAACCCCTAACCAAGCAGTGACCACAATCCTTGTCAGGGTGAAGTCACAAGCAAACTCCAAATTGATCTGTGCGCAACCCTCTGAATGCTCAGCACAAAGCAGTAAGACTTAACTTAAGGGCGATGTGTAAAGCTTCTACGCATCAATTTAAATAGTAATAAAGTCAAAACATAATACAAGACAAATCCCACAAAAATGTAGAAAAATAGATTGTTTTAATACATAATTTAAGACCAAAACTGCAAAACTCCAATCAGAGGAGTCACAAGTTCAGGCCAACAAGGAGGGAGCATGGGCTTGCTACAGGTACCCAGTTGGGCCCGCTGAAAACCAATACCTTAAATCCTGGTTGCGCAAAGTTCCGGAGACCAGTCATGTAACTGAGGAAATACATTGCTCAGTGTTCGTTCTGAAGAGCCGCAAGGCTGCCTTGTTAACTCCTGCTTTATTGTCCAGGCAGCTGTCTATGAGGGAACTAGTGATGCAAAATCCTGCTTTGAGGATGTGTCATGCACCAACTGGTTCTGAAGATGCTGTAGTGCTTGCAATGCGAAGTATTGCACCATTGACAAGGGCTTGTGATGTGTAGGCCTGCATCGGGGATGCCTGCATCAGGGATGGCAGTTCCAATGAGGCTGTGGGCTGAAAAGGTGATGCAAAATCCTTTCTGATGGAAAGTCCACACACTAGAAGAGATGCATCTGTTACAAGTTACTCCACGCAGCACAGAAGATGCGTTTGTTCGGCTGGGTCCACACATGGGTTTCAGTCCCACTTCCATGGGCACCAGATTAGGGTGGCACCACTTTGCAGTGTAGAACTCATAGGTGACAGACTTCAGTTGCTGGATTCAAGGTGGTTGAAAGCCTGTCATGTCTTCTGATCAGGAGGCCAGCCAACAAGTCCTTTGAGTCACTCTGGCATCCTCAATTTAGAGATACAGGTACAGTCCTGTCCACCCAGGCAAGATCACAGCAGGGCAACAGGGTCAGCACAGCAGCCCTTCAAAGCAGTAGTTCAGTAGAGTGGTAGTACAACAGCCCTTCTTCCTGGCAGAGCCCACAAGTCCAGAAGTGTACTGAATAGTTTGTGTTTGAGATCCAATATTTACCCTGGTGCCCACTTTGAAGTGGGAGAGGCTTCCACATGGTTCCACCCCACGAGATGTGCTTGGAATTTCCTGTCTCCATGCATTGGCTCTGGATTATCTGGTGAGGTGTAACATGGTAGGTGACAGCCCCTCCCTCCTGTTACCTCAGAGTGGCCCATCCTGCCAACACCTAGCTTCTCTTTGTCTCACAGTCTGGGAACAATACAAAAATGCCAATTCCCAAATATTCATAGTCAGATGACCCCGGATACAGGCAGCAGACACCAAATGGTCGGAACAAGAAAATGCCATGTTTTGAAATGTGGCATTTTCAGACTTGTGGTTAAAAATTTGACTTTGCCATGAAAGAGGGCTTTCAATTCTTTAGACACCACACTCAATGTGTTTAACTGCTCTCGATTGAAAGTTTTCATCTTATTAAATGTAATAAAGTACTAAGAGAGAGGTAGGCCTTGCAGTAGTAAAAATGAAATTAAAAGTTTTTTCACTACAAGGACATGTAAGACTTAAAAGTACATGTACTCTTTTTTAAATACACTGCACTCTGCATTGCCTAGAGCCTAACTTAGGAGTGATTTACAGGTATTAAAAAGTAAGGTTTGGGCCTGGCAAAAGGTTTAATTTGTCAGGTCAACATGGCAGTTTGACACAGGCTTAAGTGGTAGACCTGAGACATGTTTAAAGTACTAATTAGGTGGGTAGCACAATCAGTGCTGCAGACCCACTAGTAGCATTTAATTTACAACCACTGAGTACAGATAGTGCAACTTTATTGAGGACTTACAAGTAACTTAAATATGACAATGAAGTATAAGTCAAGTCTACCATGTTTTAAGGAATGAGCACAAGCAATGCAGCACTGGCTAGCATTGGTAAAGTATGCAGAGCTCTAAAGTCAGCCCAGCAGAAACCATGTCAGCAAACTAGGTGGTTGAAACAAAAATGTTAGGGAGTTAACCACGCCAAGGATGCCAGGTTTCACAATTATGTAAAGCATCATTGTTTTAAAGTACTTGCTGCAATCTTTAATCGTATATTTTGATTGCACAAGACAATTATGACAGTTGCATTTAATGGTTCAAAGATGTCATTTGTTTAAAGTGCCTCTACATTACAAATGTTTACGAAATAGATGCACCCTAAAGAAATAAATACAGGCACCAGTGGACTCTCATTCACTCAGATGTGCAATTTTTCAATGCACTCATAAGAACACAAAATGGACTGAGGATTTGCAAAACCAAAGACGCCTCATAAATTATAATGGACAGATGGGTAGATCGCTAGTCCACCTTGAATAGATCAGCCTGGTTGTGGTTTAGCTTGTAGTCAGCTACTGATAATTGATGGTGAAGACAGTGAGTTTCCTTTATATTCAATAATTTACTACCTGCACTTAGCAGGGACCTGACAGGCCGACTAATAGATAGGTACTGCTTCTTGGATCTGGTTGTTACAATATAGTACCTTAACGAGGGCACGAGTCCTAAGAAAAATAGTGGGAGGACTAACTAGCATTCGAAATCTAGATTGACGTCACCAGAGGTGATGTCACAAATGAGATTATGTACTAAAATAACAAATTATTATAATCACGATAATGTGAAAACTATATTGTTCTATTATTTTAAATTTTAGAAATCAGAAGTGTTTCCCACATTATGTGTAACTGAACTTGGGAATAGCTGAAGGTACCAATATTTTTAAACAAACATGTGGAACTTTTACATTTTTATTTTGTCATTAGTAAGTAAGTAAAATATACTGGGTGCATTTTTAACTAGTTAAACTTGCTGTTGCTTGTGTTCATGTTACAGCTTTAAATTACAATAAGGTTACACAGTTGCAGTTTGTTAAGCAATAAAAGGGTAACAGGTGTTGGGATTTCAGTTCCTTCGCCTCTAGGGCAATTCCACAAATAAAAGAGGTGCGACCAGTGGGATGTGGGCATGCGACACTGTACACCAAAATCATGGCACCCCAAAACATAATCTAACAGTGTTCCAACATTTGTCTGGATCAGAGAGTGTTAAACCTCAATTTCATGAGTTGATGTGTCCTCACATTAAGGCGCCTCCCAAAACATCAATAATCAGGAGAACTACAATTCATTAACTATTCTCCAGCCTGGAATTGATTGGGTCTATTCAGTAACTGAGTTCTAGATCAATGTAAAGTTAAGAAATGTTATTGCAAAATTCAAAAGTAAAGCAGTACCCAGTCAATGTCATAAAGGCTCTCATATGCAGAGTTATAAAGAGTGTGTAAAAATCAGAAATAAGGGACTGATTCAGAGTTTGGTGCAGGGAGTTATTCTGTCACAAATGTGATGGATATCCAGTCCACTGTATTACAATTCCATTATACCCTATGGGACTTGTTATGCTGCAGATGTTTGTGAAAGAGTAACTCCTCTGTCAAAATCTAAGTTAGGCCCTAAATCTAAATGGGCAGCAAAATCAATAGGAAAATGGAAAGCATCCCTGCCAGCCTCTACGTCTCCAGAAAAATCTATAAAATATCCATCTCAGCCTCAAACTCAAGAGGTTTTTATACATTATCCTTGTATATTAATTCAACATTTCCGCATATCCATCATGATGTGAGCAAATGTATCAATTCTTCAGCAAGTAAGTGCACTTGAAAAATAAACAACATATTCACTTAATACCTTAGCACTATTGCATTTTATGAATAATTACTCAATACTCTAATGCCAACCGGAGATGTCAGAACAGAACATGAGACACCAACAATAAAGACTAATGTGAATGAATAGGTCTCAGTGTACAAGTGGAAGGAAAATTAAATGTGCTACATGTTACAGCTGAACTAGTGAAGATTCATCCTAAGCAAAATAATAATAACAGTGGAAAGTAATTGCAGTGTGACTGTTGTCTTGACACTTGTGGGAAGAGGTTGTGTGCAAGAGAAACTAGACTGGCTTCTGTCTTAAAAAAGATGGTGATTCATACAGAAGTGAGTTTAGTAATCATTAAAAATACACTTTTGAACATCATAGGAAAATGCTTTGCAAATTAGTCATATTGTATCCGTCTGTACAAGTGAAGTTGTGTGTTTAAATGCATACATTACTATTAAAGATGCACAAAAATGCAAACCCAACAAATCTCTAACACTAACACTTCGAGGCCAGGTTAAACACATACAGTGCTTGCAAATGCAAGCGGCTGAAGTGTTGTGGCACAAGGTGACAGCTCTCTTCTCCTTCAGCCTCTGGGTAAATGGAACGGAGTTCCCTAATCCATAAATAGTGGGCCACTCCATACCCCCCTCCGATTTGTGCCCCGATTGTAGTATAAAAGCTACAGCCAGCTGATGCCTCAGTGCAGTATGTCCCACTCTTCAGATGAATGTTACATCACTGAGTTTCACAATTCATAAGATGTCTGCAACCGTGAGTTCTGTGAGGACTTTTTGCCAAAAGTCGTGCAGCGGCAAATCTCGTTACCAATTTTGTAAGTAACTCAAGTGCCCAGGAACTTTGTAAGTAAGCTAAAATGTTAATACATGTCTGAGAATGGCAAGTGTTCAGCTCCATCAGGATCCCCACTGTAGTGCCTCCACCAGTGTCCTTTAGAGAGGGCAGTGCAGGGGTTTGAAGGCTCCATGGAATGAGCTAGGGGAGTTAAGGCAAGGGAAGATATCACAAGGAGGAAAGGGCTGGAAACATAAGGGTTTTGTCTAAAGAGCACTTTGTTGACATGAAACTTACTAGTTCTACTTGTGTGAATTACACAGCCTTTTAACAACAATGCATTTTCTAGCATCTGCCTTTGAGCTTCTTGAAATCTACTTAAAATTCAAGCATGGTCAAGGGATATGCATACATCTCCAGCAAGGCCTTATCATTCCTAAAACCCTTACCCAGTGGTGTAATTGAATAGCATCCATCAAATTAATTAAATTTTACAAGTGTCCCCATGGTGTCCAACAAATTACTGCTATTGGTGTCTTCGTGGATAAACAATGAGAGTTAATAGCACATTTGCATGCTGTTGTGGTGTGCACTAGATCACTTGGCTGGAATGTGGTGACAATCACTTTGAGGTCACAACGTTCCAGACAGTGTCAAGCTTCAGAGGGAGATTTGAATGTCGTCAGTTACGATCGGTTCGCTACCTGAGGAGGTTGGATAAACATGCTATAAACCTAATAAAGGTTTATGAAGCACCTTTGAAAGTGAAAAGTGTATTCTTAACAGTGGCGATGAGGAAGAAACTGTTGCCAACCTTCTAGATGAATTGGAACACACGTGACATATATTAAGCATCTGTTGAAGTGATATTGTGGACACCGGGGTGAGAGGGGAGCCGCCAAGAGAGAGTGGTACTGCTATGTATGTTTTTGCTGACCCAAGGTGTGTGTGGAACTTCGGTGCATTTTGCGACCGGTTGAAGGCAGTGAACTGAGCCGAAGTGTGAGTGGAACCTTGGCGTGTGCAACTGGTTGAAGGCAATGATTCAGGAGAGAGGTGTGCTCTTGTTGCTGTCTGCGAGCAAAATGATGACGTCGTGAGCACAAGACATTCTGTCCAGTGTGATTGGATAAAGATGGAGAATGTGAGTATTGCAGAGCAAGCAGTTTTGTTGCAATAACATTTCCTCTTACGTACAAGGGAAAACTTGACCGTAAATGCCTACACCCATTTTGGATAAATCCTTCTCAAGCGGGTCACTCTGCAACAAGTGGTGATCCGCACACCATTAATATTTAATTATTTATTGACAAGTGGATCACTCACAACAAGCAGTGATCCGCACACCATTAATATTAATCGTTGATCCGCACATCATTGATATTTAATTATTTATTGACACGTGGATCACTCAGGAACAAGCGGTGATCCACACACCTTTGAGATTAATCGGTGATCTGCACACCATTGATATTAATTAATTGCTGAGAATAAATGAGGCAGGATTTCATTATATTCCTATATATATATATATATATATATATATATATATATATATATATATATATATATATATATATATATATATGGGCAAGTTATTTTCCGGTCTTCTTTTCAGTGATCAGCACACTGCAGTCCTTTTAAACAATGGAGAAGAGGGTTGTTACCCCAAAGGCAGGCCCTAATGTCTGAACCTCCTCATTTCCTTTCTGATAAGGGCAATCCTATTTTGCCATGGAAAAGATGGAATCAGATATTAGGTTCATACTTATTTGTGATTGGGGGAGAAAAAGATTTTGCAGTACAAACAAGTTGTACTACTACATAATTTAGGAATAGAAGGGAGAAATAGCGTATGAGAGTTTGGAGGAAACCATCATTGGTCATGGGGAGGGTGAATTAGACAATGTTTTTGACATGTCTGTAACGATGTTGGAGAACCGTTTTGGTGCACAGATTAATGTGGTAATGGAAAGGCATAACTTTTTCATGAGAGTGCAAGGGAAACAGGAGAAAATAGGTACATATGTTGCAGCCTTGAAAACGTTAGCTTGTACATGTGAATTTGAACAACTGACTGATTCTCTTGTCAAAGACCAGATTGTCAGGTGCAGGAACAATGTAAAAGTACAAGAATTTTTTTTAGCAAAAAATCCCACTTTTAAAGACACGATAGCTAGAGTTGAAGGTATAGAGAATACTAGTATGTTAAATGCGTGATGAAAAAGAAAAATGCAACCTGCTTCTGGATGAGTCAGTGGATGAATTAAGATTTGTTGGTAGAAATGCAGAGCAGGAAGTAGACAATCATGAGAGAACGAAGTGCAAGGAGGGACATAAAAAGTTTGAGAATAATTTTTTCAAAATTATACTCAAATATCAACAAAAAGTGGAGGTGTGAGATGTATTAGAAGTGGGAGCGAAGGACATCTTTCCAATAGTCCTAGATGTTTCCCAAGGTTAGTAGTCTTCAAGAGATGTGGTAAGAAAGGGCACTATGCCAGGGTGTGTAGTTGGAATAAACAACAGGCAGTGAGTTGTATTGAAGGAGAAGAAAGATTTATTTTTACTATAAAGGATGATGAATGTGTGGACGCAGATCCAATGAAAATGCCAGAATCTGAAATTGTGGTGGGAGGAAAAAAAGGTTTTTGTACTTGCTAATTTAGGATCACCATACACGATGATTGGTGACAAGAATTGGAACTCAATATTTCAGAATGGAGAAATTGAATTACTACCACCAGATATAAATCCTGTTGGGTACGGAGGCAAGAAAATAGATGTTTTGGGTTTTTTGTTGATGAGAATTCAATTTGATGAGCTTGAAACAACTGGGAAAGTGTATGTAGCGAAAAGGGGCGAAAACCTTTTAGGTTGGAGACATCAAAGGGACCTGGGGATAATACAGAATCCAAATTCCAAACAGAAAGTGTTAATAATGGTGAATGATGGATTCTCAGACGAGATAGTTTCTGGGTTTCCTAAAGTATATGGAGATTATTTGGGGTTACTAAAGAATTTTGAACATAGAATTGTTCTCAAGAATGGTGCAATACCATGTGTGTCTAAAGTAAGGAAAGTTCCTCATATGATGTTAGCACCACTCTAACAAGAAGTTTAAAAAAATTAAAGAAAGAGGAGTAATTGAAGAAATTGAGTGCTCAGACTGGTTGCCCCCCATAGTTCTAGCACCAAAGGATGGGGGTAAAGGGATGTGTATGTATGTTGAGAGGATTAAATAAACACATCTGGGTTGATCAACCATTACCGAATATTTCTGAACATCTGGCTTTAATCAAAGATGCTAAGTTATTCATTGTGATGCATTTGTCCTCTGCTTACCACCAGGTTATGCTCTATCCTGATTCTAGGCCATTAACATCATTTGTAACCCTTTTGGAAGCATTTTGATTCATCCAGATGCCTTTTGGACTGGCTTCTGCAACTGCATGCTTTCAGAGGGTCATGAAGAAAGTGTTAGAAGGGTTGGAAAAAGTTTTGTTTTTCATGGATGTTATTTTGGTCTATGGACAAAATCAATGTGAACGTGATGAAATATTGTGGAAAGTGTTGGAGCAATAACAGAATGCATGCTTGGTGATAAAAAAGGAAAGGTTTATGTTTAGAGTATCCACTATAACTTATCTGGGGCACACTATCTTAGGTGAAGGTATAAGTCCAAAAATTGATTTAGCAAACTGCATTGTGGAAGCTCTCAAACCAGAAAACAAAGACCAAGTATGATCATTTCTTGGTTTGGCAGAACTTTGTTCAAAACGTATCAAAAATTGTGCTAGTGTTTCTAAACCATTGAGGGTGCTGCTAAAGAAGGGTGTCCAGTTCAACTGGATTGAAGAATGTGATCAGTTGTTCGAATTGTTTAAATGCAGCATTAGAAAATTGCCAACTTTGGGACATTTTGATGCTCACTGGCAAAAATTTCATTGTCCGATAACAGTCTGAAGGGATTGGGTGCAGTTTTAGCCCAAATGACGAATGCTAAAATGAAGGGGATAGCTTTTACTTCTCACTCATTAAAAGGTGCTGGAGAGCATTATTCACTTATTGAACAGGAGGCATTGGCTGTATATTGGCCAATTATCCACTTTAAGCTTTTTTATGGGAATACCATTTGTGGTCAGGTCGGACCATCAACCATGTAGTCATATGTTCTTATGTAAGGAGATGGAGAATGTATCCCCTAGCATCAGGAGGTGGTCAGATGATTTGGCCAATTATAATTTTACAGCTGAGTATATCCCTAGAGCAGAGAATGCAATGGCAGATTGTCACTCTAGACTGCTGATGAACCAGAGTGTAGATGTGTGTGAAGAAGTAGCTGTAGATTAGGTGTGTGAATCAGCCTTTGAGGAAAGTGAGTTGGATAATTCTATTTCAAACGACTTAGCATTATCAACATTAAAGGAACTCATTGTAAATGATTGACCAAAGAAGAAAAATATACCAACTAATGTGGAAGGATTTATTTGTGTTAAAGACAAGCTTAGCATTAGTGATGGGAAAGTGTTAAGGGGGGAATGGATGCTACCTCCTGATGTTTTGAGACAGAAGTAAATTAACTTGGCTCATGAAGGACATTTAGTGAGAAATTTGACCAAGGCTTGTTGGTGTGAATGGTACCGGTGGCCAAAAATGGATCAAGAGATTGAAGTGGTGGTAAAGGAATAATGCAAAACAAAGAAAACTTGCACATTTCCTCTGTCACTTATTGAGGTTCCAGTAAAGCTGTTGACTAAGCTTGGTGCAGATATAGCAGGGTCATTTGATCTTCTAGCCAATGACGAATGATATGTTATGCTGCTGGTAGACTATATGTCTAGGTGGGAGGTCATGAGGTGTGTCGCTACAGTAAACACTAAAATAGTAATCACGTTTTTAAAAGAAGAATTTTCTAAGAAGGGTGTTCCAAAATCTCTTATAACTGATGATGGTGTACATAATGTACCAAGGAAAGGAAGCATTTTCTTAAAGATTTATCAATAACTCATTTCAAGACAGCCCTATTTTCACTTGAAGTCAATGGTTTATCAGAGAGTATGAATAAGATAATAAGAAAATAGTGCACACCTTGTGCTCTTGAATAGGATATCCCTAACAGGAACATTGAGAGAAACCTGGTGGGCACACCGTATCACTCCTAATATCTATATCTCCATTTGTTTCACTGAAAGGCAGGAAACCACATTGTAAACTCAATCCCGTGTGGCTAAAAATAAGTGGGGAACAAAATGTGGACTTTCTAAATGATGAGCTTGTTCTGCGTAGGAGGGAACATCAAAATATTTAGTAAACTTGCTATGATGTTAAGAATTGTTCACATGAATCAAAGTCTAAGGTCAGTGACAGACTTTTAGTGAAAAGACCTACTATAATAAGAAAGGGGTGTTCTCAATTTCTGGGACCTTTTGTGATTACGTCTCTCAAAACGAATGTCACAATTTTAAACTCATGGGATGTCTGGAGTATATCTAGATTAACAAAACTAAATGAGGTTGGTTCAGGAACTATGCTAAAAGAGAGCCATAGGGTAGAGGATATGAATGATGGTAAAGAGTTTTTGTTAAGAACAGAGAGATATAAACCTACTTAGCACAAGGACTACGTAATAGGGAAAGTTACAAACTACAGAGTTAATTAAGTCATGAATGGAAGAATTTTATTAAATACAGGAACCTTCTATTGTTATACATAAAGTGAATGTATGTATATGTATACAATATGTTTCATTTTCTTTTTCTAAACATATGATTTCCATTCTGTAATTTGTTTCATTAGAAAATTATTTTAATATTTTTTTTTAACTGTTGAATTCTGATATGATATTATAAGGGAGGGAGATGTGTTGTGGCTCGCACTAGATCACTTGGCTGGAATGCAGTGACAATCACATTGAGGTCACAGCATTCCAAGCAGTGTCAAGGCTCTGGGGGAGATGTGAATGCGGTCAGTTACTGTTGGTGGGCTGTCTGAGGAGGTTGGATAAACATGCTAAGAACCTAACAAATGTTTTGAAGAACCTTTGAAGTGAAAAGCTTATATTGTGTCTACCATGTGTAGGAATTCCAATCCAATACCACCTCTTAGGTCCCCCCCATAGTGAAGTTAGGCAAGTTTTTCAAAAACAAAAGTACTAGGAAAGTCAAAATGAAACATGAAGACTAAACAAAGTGTGATGTAAAGCCAATGAACAGTCTGCATAGAAAAGAATATTAATGAGTACTAATCAAGCATTGAGAGACTAACGATTCTGGAGGTCAGGTACATAAAGTGAAAATAAAGACTACATGTAACATGGCTTCTTTTTGGACAGGCAGTCCAGTGCACCAGTAACCCAAGGGGTAACATACAGATACACGTAAACAGGCAAACATACTCACCTACATTCCTGCAAGACACCATTGTCATGTATAAGACCTTCAGCCATTCCTGGGTGTTTGGTAAGTACTGTTTACCATGTGGGGAATTTTAAGCTTGTACTCCTGACAGTGATAGTTGCAGCAAGACAGCAATTCACAAAATACAAGTGTGTGTCAGTGAGTGGGTATCATCCTCGGTATTTGATTCGGATCTCAGAGAAGTATGATCCCCGCCAAATGTAAACCTATTCAGCACAGACTGTTGCAGAAATACATGATTATCTTTATGGTTTTACTGATTAGTGTGATTGCTCTGCTATTATAATTGTGAAAGTTAGATAATGCATGATTGTGTGCTTACATTGTGTTTCCTTCATAGGAGCATTTGGCAGAAGGAGGGTCCATCCGCATTCCTGAAAGGGGCTGGATGCCGCGCTTTGCTGATTGCACCTTTGTTTGGCATCGCCCAAGTGGTTTACTTCTTTGGAATTGGTGAAGCTATTATTGACTTTGCACAGTACAGCCGCTTCGCACTGTAAATGTTACCATTCCTTGGCGTGACAGTGCAAGAAATGCCAGCTCTAAATATAAATGCTTACGTGGAACCAAGAATCTGAATTGTCTATTGTTTACATTTTGATCCTTCACAAATGTGGGGTTACTTGTTTTGTCTGTAATCAACAGTCCTTTCCATTGATGGACTGGTACCACATTTTGATTTTTGGATGGTATTTCAGGGCTAAATGCAAGTCATGTTAGTCCGGGACATTAGGGCGTATGTTAGGAACATCACCATACTAAGGGGCCTATTTACTGTTATGTTGCTGGATTGTCATTAACACGGTACACAGTAGTTGGTCTGTATAACCACCAACTACTGTGTTGGTGGCCGTTGATAACAAAAACTCTCCACATGTAACGGAGTTAATGTGCAGTTACGACGTGTCCTTCCACAGCACTCCCAGACCGCGTGCAGCAGGCACCATTTCATTCATTTTTCCACGTCACATAGGGGTGTTCCATGAACAGCATAAAACACAGGGAGTTTTCCAACATTCCCCATGGACACAAGTTCTTATTGGTAGGGTCCGTGATTCAGATACGTCACTGAGGCCGCGACTCTACATTTACAAGCCCATTGTGCCGCAGGTGTATCACTTTTTCCCCACATAAAAAGTGTAAATATTCCCCTAGGCTTGTAAATATGCCCCTAGGGGTGTTGCTGTTAAAGGTTGTTTGTTTAAGGTGGATGGGGGGAACTAAACGAGCCACACCACTCAAGCAATTAAAAGAACCATATGATTTGAATCATAATATTTTTAAAAAAAGGTGGTTTAGAGAATGGGCAGTGTTGTAAAGAGCCATCCGGCCTCTCCTATAATTTGTATCCTGTTCTGCGCGTCCAGGCGGAGTGTGGAACAGAGGTTATAAATAAAGAGGGGCTGCTCTGACGCAGTTGTTCCCCAGTACGCCACACCAGTGTCAGTGCGTTATTCCTGTATAGCCAAAAGGGCCATATCTACACTGGCGGCGAGTGGGCCCATGCAACCTGTGCCGTGCAGGAAAGGAAAAAAGATGTGTTCGGAGCCCACCCGAACGCGCCCGTGATAGCTGGTGATCCCGCCCACCCCGATCCAGCCGGGAGATAAAAGAAAAGGAGTTTCGTGGCTTACCGGAGTGGAGTGGACACGCCGCACCACCGGTGAGACCCGCTGCGCGCCCGCAGGGTCACTGCCCATCTGTGCCCGGTGCGCTAATCGGCGCTGTGTGCGTCGTGGTCGCGGACCCAGGAACAAAGGAGGCAGTCCTACCTCGGATGGTGAGTCTGTCTCAGCGCTCCCGTCTGAGGCCTGGAAACAACACGTCGGGGGCGGAACCGAAAAGTATGCTCGGTTGCCGGGAGACGGCAACGCGAGCACACAGCCGCACTCCCCTGAGCGAGGGGCGCGCTGGCTGGTCCCGGAGCGCCTGAGCTCCGCATAGTCCGACGGAAAGGAGCGGAATTGCTCCGTGAAAAAAAAAAAAAGAGAGAGACAGAGAAAAAAATATATATATTTAATTAAGGCAACCTCGGAGGAGAACAGTCCCAAAATAGGCCCCAACAACAAAGAGAGGAGAAGGGGAAGTGACAGAATAGTGAAAAGGGGCAGTACGGTGTGCACACAAGAAAAAAAAAAAATATACAGCAAACCATAAAAGCAGCAGCAGTGAAAAGGGGAATTAGAGCCCTCACAAGAAAGAAAAAAAAAGGGAACTTAAGTGACTTAACCGCAACAAGGGCATAGTAGAATAGGAAAGATGAGTGCGCCACAGCAAGACAACCCTCAGCCACCTGCGCAAGTGAACACCAGTGCCCATTCCTCAGTCACTGCGCTGCCCACATTTAGCCAACTGATTGATCCGGCCACTGCAGCGCCAAGATGGTGCCTATGGTTAAATCGTCTGGAAAACTACTTCTGTGCCACAAGAGAAACAGATGGAGCGGTACGCAGATCCCTCATGCTGCTGATGGCCGAAGACGAGCTGCAAGAGTTATTTGATTCTCTCCCAGACACAGGTGATAAGTCAGATTTTGATGCTGCAGTCGTAGCGTTGAACAGACATTTTGACCCACAGCTAAACTCAGACTACGAACGCTTCAAGCTTCGCCAGGCTCAACAAAATGATGTCGAGTCAGTGGACATGCTTTACGCGCAGATGAGAAAGCTAGCAAGTTCGTGCGTAGGGCTTAATCAGCAAGAGGAGATTAGAGCCCGGATCATCCAGGGGTGCCGGTCCAACGCCCTGAGGAAACTCATCTTACGCCAGCAAGGCATCTCTCTTGACGACATTCTGGTTTTGGCACGATCACACGAACTATCAGCGGTGCGGGCGGATGCCATGGCAGCGGTGAGGGGTCAATCGTTGGCAGCCGCGTCAACCACACGTCCAGTTCAAGTAAAGGAAGAGCAGATAGAGGCCATCCACACTTGTACACCATCTGCATGCAGGCCGAACTCTTTCAGGCCCAGTGAACGCACCTGCGGAAGCTGCAGGTATGAACACAGAACAACGGCGGGGTGCCCGGCAAAAGGGAAAATGTGCAACCGGTGTGGCAAGAACAACCATTTTGCTAAAGTGTGCAGGTCAGGACGAAACAGGCCAGTAGATCAGAAGGGGAAAGACGCCAAAGTCAGGAGTGTGAGTAAAGACAATGATGAATCTAGAGAAAGCACAACTCAAGGGATGCCCGTCTTTGAAGAAGATGAGGATGAAGACATCTTCGTGATCTTGTTCACTGGTGGGAGACAACAAAAGAAGCACCTCCACAATGAGCAACATACAAGTCAACGGCATGTCAGCAACAGTACTCATTGATACGGGCGTCCGATAATGTAATGGATGACACCCTGTTCTGACAGTTGGTCCCGACACCATCTCTTACCCCAACCACCACTAAAATATATAACTATGGAGGTCGAGAGCCGCTTCCGCTAAAAGGCACGGTGGAAGTGTCTGTGGCCAGCGGAAGTGTTTCAACGCAAGCAAAATTTGATGTAGTAACAGGAGAACGAGGCACACTGTTGGGATGTCACACTGCGGAGGAGCTGGAACTGGTGTTCTTTGCGCGACAAATATATGAGTCCCATGTCGAACAGCTGGTTAGGGAGTTTCCGCAGCTCTTTGAAGGGCTGGGATGGCTAAAAGACAAACAAGTTAAACTTCACATAGACCCAAGTGTCACGCCAGTTGCTTTGAGACATAGACGTATGCCGTTACACTTGCGACCTGCAGTGGAAAAGGAGTTGCAGCTACTCGAAAGCCAAGGAGTAATTGAAAAGGTAGAAGGGCCAACACCGTGGGTTTCACCTCTGGTAGTAGCTCCAAAACGCAAGCAACCTGGCGCCATTCGTCTGTGTGTGGATATGCGCATACCCAACAAAGCCATCAAGAGAGAGAGACACATAACACCTACCATGGACGATATCATAGCAGACCTGAATGGAGCACAGTGGTTTTCAAAATTGGACCTGAATGCTGGGTATCATCAGTTAGAATTGGATCCAGAGAGTAGAAACATCACCACGTTCTGAACGCATGTGGGGCTCCGGCGGTATAAGAGGTTGAGCTTTGGGGTGTCCTCGGCTGCAGAGGTCTTCTAGAATGCTATTCGAGAGACTTTGTCTGGGTTACCGGGGGTCATAAATCTGAGTGATGACATCCTCATATACTCAAAGACAAGAGACGAACACCATCATCACCTGAGAGCCACTCTGCAGAGGCTGGCAGATGCAGGGCTAACACTCCACAAGAAAAAATGTGCATTTTATCGAACGTCAGTGGAGTTTTTTGGTTATGTGTTCTCCAAAGAAGGCTTGCAAGTAGACCCACGTAAAGCTGATGCCATTCGGCAAGCCAAGGTTCCGAAGAATCCCACGGAAGTGAGAAGTTTCCTAGGCATGGCAACCTATTGTGGGAGGTTCATTCCACAGCTCGCTACCATGGCAGAACCCCTCCGACAACTCACGATAGGAGTACAGAAATGGGAGTGGAGCCCGACCGCAGACAAAGCATTCACAGACATCAAAGCAGCGCTGTTAGATAATTCAACCATGGCGTACTTTAATCCCCACTGACGGACGGAGGTCGTGGTTGATGCCAGCCCCGTAGGCCTTGGTGCCGTTCTTCTTCAGGAACAGAATCATCAGGAGTGGGTTCCGGTTGCGTATGCCAGCAGGGCGTTGTCTGCAGTTGAGACCAGATATGCCCAGATTGAGCGAGAAGCTTTAGCAATTCGATGGGCGTGCAGACATTTTCATTTGTATTTATATGAATTTTGAGTGGTAACTGATCACAAGCCCTTAGTGTCCCTATTTGCTGGAAGCCCGCGTCTGATGCCTCCACGAATAGAGCGGTGGACTGTCTTACTTCAACCCTATCGGTTCACGGTGGTCTATCGACCAGGGGTAAACAACCCAGCTGATTACTTGTCTCGTCACCCGTCTCTAATAATGTCCGATGAATACCAGGAACAGGATGAAGAGAGCACAGAAGTGTTTGTTAACATGGCTGTACAGTCGGCATGTCCTAATGCCCTTGGGGTAGTCGATATTGTGGATGCCACCAAAACAGATGTGGTATTGAATCAGGTCAAGGAAGCCTTAGAGCGCAGAAAATGGAAACATTTCCTGGAAAAGACAAAAGTATCCAATCTGGAAAACAAGGAGACCATGCAGGGAATGTGGAGGGTGTGAGATGAGCTGTCCAAGGGCTGATTCTTCAGAAAAGGAGAATTGTACTGCCTCGGAGTCTGTGGGCTCGAGTGGTGGGGTTGGCCCATCAGGGTCATCAAGGTGCTGCCAAGACCAAAGCAAGGTTCCCTAGCATAGACGGTCAGGTTGATGAGCTGGTGGGGAAGTGTCATTCGTGCATTATCACATCCGGAGAGCCACCTAGCTGCCCAATCATCACTGAGCCGGCTAGTCATAAACCGTGGACCAAAGTGAGCATGGATTTCGGAAGCTTCCCAGACGGGAGGTTGACAGTCGTCCTTATGGGCCCGTATACAAAGTTTCCGATTGTTGAAGTCGTGTCATCGACTTCGTTTGAGAATGTACGGCCCGTACTTCAAAAGACGTTCGCCATGTTTGGACTCCCTGACAAGATCAGGACCGACAATGGGCACCCGTTCCATGGACAAGAGTTTCGGTCTTATCTGGATTGTCTGGCCATATGTCATCGTAAGGTCATGCCTTATTGGGCTCAGGCTAACAGTGACGTTGAAAGGTTTATGCAAACTTTAAACCGAGCTCTACGGATAGGTGTGGAACAAAGAGAAGATGGTGAAAGATTTTTGCAGCTTATCGCCAGACCCCGCACAGCACCACTGGGTGCGCTCTGGCGGCGTTGATGTTTAAATTTCCACCACGAGATTGTATCCCGCCTGGTCCTCACTGGGTGGCCCCAGAACTAGATGTCCAAGCTACCCAGCGCCGCCGAGAAATCACTAACCAGAAAGCTACGGAGAAACGGCAAAGTAGGTTTAGAGACTTTCAAGAAGGTGACATGGTGGTAGTCAAAAGTCGTCGGCCAGGAGGAAAGTTCCAAACAACTTTTGAACCTGAACCGTGGCAGATCATTGGTGTGAAAGGTGCCATGGTAACCACAGCTCGAGGAAGGCAGAGAGTCACCAGGAATATGTCACACTTCAGGAGAGCGGGAGTCTTAACTCCGTCCGGGGAAGATCGATGAAGAGTCTGGTGTCTTCCCGAGTGATGAGGGAGGGGCTGAAAGTGGTATTTTATCTGTACCGGGTATGCATAACCCCTCGGGGAGGAATGTCGAGCCTGAAGGGTTGCCCAACAGAGGAGGAAGATATCATCTGCGTCCTAATCCCATGCCGAACAGTCAACTCAAAGACTTTGTTTGTCGTCTATACTAGTCACAGGTGAAGTCCTGGTATCATCATCCCGTGACGGCACTCCCAGGATATTGCAAGGAGGAATCTGGAAAAGAGCTTGTTGTTATTTCTTTTGTGTTGTTCGAGTCTTAGGTGTTCCACTGTGGACTTTTTCTTTTTTTGTTTAGGTATGGTTGGGTATAAATTTTTGTTTTACTTATTCATGTGAATTAAAACATGGGAGGGATGTAGAGAGCCATCCGGCCTCTCCTGTAATTTGTATCCTGTTCTGCGCGTCCAGGCGGAGCGCAGAACTGAGGTTATAAATAAAGAGGGGCTGCTCTGATGCAGTTGTTCCCCAGTACGCCACACCAGTGTCAGTGCGTTATTCCTGTATAGCCAAAAGGGCCATATCTACAAGTGTCAGCCTAGGGAAAACAGTGGATGGTCAGACAGGATGCACTGATATTAAAATGGAGACAACCGTGTACCAGGGCAGAAATATTGTGCACCTTGTCATCTCACAGGCTGAGTTTGGTTGAGGTATGATAAATCTGCGTGGTCCTAGGGCGCCTGCACACTTACTTATGTTGCATGTGCACACTGCACAAGTCCTGCCTGTAAGGCTCTGCTGGGAAAAAAGTGTTGTGTACATACGTTGAATAAGCACATTTTTTATGATTAGCGCATTGCACTGACTTCCCCGGCATTCATACTTAATGAGCTGCTATCAGCATTTAAATGTGCTTTAATGGCAGAGTTATGGATAACTGATTATGTTTACCTATAGGAATTCGGCAGTATGACTGGATACTTATGTAGTCACAAAAAGAAATGACACGTATTAGCGATATTATGCCAGTTTTTCTTAACGCATTGGTTAAATTGTTAATGTTCACACTGAAATATGGCACATTGGCATTTTTTTTCAGCTGGGAGCATTTTCTTTTGAAAACCCTATTGTCCAATTAAGCAGGGAAAATTTCTGTTTTTTGTCCACTTTCTTGAAATCTATTGAAAAACATAACTTTGTGAATGAGAAACAGGATGACATAGTTTTGTTCATGTATTCCACTGAAGTATTCATGCTTCAACAAAAAGGTGGTGAATGGAGCAAGTGGAAAAACAAACCCTCAAAGCACATAACTTTTGCTTCAAACACACCAATACAAGCAAGGTTGATATAAAGGAAAACGTGAATCAAAAAAATGTGTTTCTATCAAGAGCAAGAAATGTAGCATTATTAACAGTTTACTTCTCATTAAAGTCTATGGTGCTAATGAGCAAAAATTAGAACTTTTTTTAATTAAACATTGCTTTAAAACATTACGTATATTTCTGTGTGTGCTTGCTATCAGTGTGTGTGGTGAAAAGCACATTCATCAGTATTTGAAAAAAGCTTTGGTAAATTCTAAATACCCTTCATTTAACAGCACGTACTTTCCTAAAAGGCTTGCAATGTAGCCACTCGTATGAATGTGACAGAGAAGACAAGGACATGAATGCACGCTTGAAGTCGGATCACAAAACATTTCTGGCTGGCACTATTATATGTTTTTGGTGGCAATTAGGAGAATGCTTGATGCAAACACCTTTTGTCACCATATTTTGAAAGCCTGTTATTCCATTGCGCCTAGCCTTGAAGCCATCACAGGCCTGCTTTTACACCACTTGACACTTTGGCCCTCATTACAACCCTGGCGGTCGGTGATAAAGCGGCGGTAATACCGCCAACAGGCCGGCAGTAACAAAAAGGGAATTATGACCACGGCGGATACCACCCACACAGACAGCCACTTTAACACACCGACCGCCACGGCAGTAGCAACAAGCATCGCGGCGGTAACCGCCAACAACCAGGCGGAAGACAATGTACCGCTCACACTATTACAACAGGCCTATCTGCCACCTTTTCTGGAGTGGTACCAACGACATCAAAAGCACGGCGGAAACAGTACACAGAAGGCAAAGGACTCACCTCTGGAGACACAGGGGAGAACCACGCCACCATGGAGCCCGAGTTGCAGGTGTTCCCCTTGCTCGTCTATCTCCTTCTTCATTATGACATCAGTGCCAGCGAAGACGAGGAAAAAGAGAGTGACACACACACACGCAATACCCCCACCCACAACACCAGACGCAAAAGCAGATGCAGTGAGAAAACATATCTACCCCGTACCCCTCAGAAACAATGCAAGGCAAAAGGAATTGATTAAAGTGAGTGTAATAAGATCAAAATCTAGAGATTGGCATTTCAAAATCAAAACAATATATACATATGTACAAATGGAGGGACACACTGTCTGTGGGCCACAGGGCCACATCACATAGGCCAAGGCCCCACTTGACTCCTGCAACAACACGGAGAGAACACCGCAGGGGCATCAGGTTGAAAATACACAGGCACCTCAGGGGGATGGGGAACAGGGGGACACCGCAGCCGGAAGATGGTGCAATGCCAGTGGTCCTGGAGGGGTCTACATGCCCTGTGCGATGTCCTGGGGAGTGCAAGGTCACAGTGTCTCAAGTGGGTGGTTTGACCACTGCTTGGACCTGGGGAAAGCAAGGCCACAGTCTCTCAAGTGGGTGGTTTGCCCACTGCTTGGTCCTGGGGAGTGCAAAGCCACAGTCTCTCAAGTGGGTGGCTTCTTCCACTGGTTCTGGAGGGGGCCTTGTGCCCAGTGTGCTTCATCGTGGCAAGGAGGGGGTGAGTGGATGGCTTCTCCACTGGTTCTGGAGGGGGCTTTGTGCCCAGTGATGCTGATCTTGGGGAGTGCAAGGTCACAGTCTCCCACCTGGGTGTCACACCAACAGGATTTGCATGGTCCAGGATGCACTAGAGTCCATGGATGCAGTACTACACACTGCCCGCCGGCGGTGATTGCTGCTCAGTGGTGCCAGTAGTGGGGCTGGTGTCAGGCCTGGCAGTGGTGGGGGGAGGCTTCTGCCCATCCCCTGCAGCCTTGGATGGCTGCCCACTGGGGCTGCTGGCGGTGCGAGCAGTGGTGAGGGGAGGCTCCTGACTGTTCCCTGCAGTCTTGGATGGCTGCCCACTGGGGCTGCTGGCGGTGCTGGCAGTGGTGGAGGGAGGCTCCTGCCCGTCCCCTGCAGCTTCGATTGGCTGCCCACTGGAGCTGCTGCTGCCAGTGGCGGTGCTGGCAGTGGTGGGGGGAGGCTCCTGCCCATCCCCTGGAGCCTCGGATGGCTGCCCACTGGGGATGCTGGTGGTGCTGGCAGTGGTGGGGGGAGGCTCCTGCCCATCCCCTGCAGCCTCAGATTGCTGCCCACTGGGACTGCTGCTGCCGGTGGCGGTGCTGGTGGCAGTGCTGTTGTCAGGAATGCCAGTGGTGGGGGGAGGCTCCAGCCCTTCCCCTGGTGGTAGGGGCTCAGAATCAGTCCCAGCACCAGGCCTCCTGTCCTTCCTGCCTGCAGGGGCAGGCCCCTTGCCCCATCCCAGCTGGTGGTGCCTCCTAGCCCTTGGCAGCTGGTGGTGCCTCCTTGCACTTGGCAGCCAGTGGTGCCTCCTTGCCCTTGGCAGCCAGTGGTGCCTCCTTGCCCTTGCCCTTGGCAGCCATTGGTGCCTCCTTGCCCTTGGCAGCTGGTGGTGCCTCCTTGCCCTTCACCTTGGCAGCTGGTGCAGGCACACTGTCAGTGCTGATGGCTGGTTCCCTGGAGCCTCTCCCACCTGCAGTAGCTGCCTACACTACTGTGGCCATGGACTGGGTGGCTGAGATGCTTACCTGGGTTCTGAACACCCTGAAGGACGGGGGAGGGGTAGGGAAGAGGTCAACGGCGGAGAGGAAAAGCTTCTTAGGGACACTGGGGCGGGAAGAGGGTGAAGGTCTGGGAGTGGAGGAAGAGGGAGTGGTTGTAGGAGGTGTCAGTCTGCTGTGTTTGGGTGCAGGTGCATGGGCTGGATGCTGTTGTGAGGTGGATGGCTGTTGGGTGTCTGAGTGCCTACGTTTGGGTACTTTGGGAGGAGGGGCACAGAAACAATGGGAGAGGACACAGGGGACATGTGCATGGATGTGGGGGTGGTGACTGCAAGTGAGAGGTGTGTAGTGATAGGCGTGATGGAGATGGTGGTAGTGGATGAGGATGTAGTGCATGCAGGTGCGAGTGGAGACACTACTGGGAGGGTGGTGGACGAGGAGGCGGAGGGGGACACAGTGGAGGCAGTGGATGTTGGTGTGTCTGCATCTAGATGGTGTTTGTGTGAGTGCCTTTGGGGTGATGTGTGGTGCTGTTTGCCTGAGCCACTCCTTTGTGTTGTCTGAATGTGTGCTTGGTATATGTTGGGGTTCAGGGGAATGGGACTGGGTAGAGGAAGTTGGAGGGGGGAGGCTAGAGACAGGGACAATGGCTGCCATCAGGGAGGAGGCCAGAGCCTGGATTGATCTCTGTTGGGCCGCCATGCCAGTGTGAATGCCCTCTAGGAATGCATTTGTCTGTTGCATTTTGGCTGCCAGCCCCTGGGTGGCATTCACAATGGTTGACTGCCCAACAGAGATGGATCTCAGGAGGTCAATAGCCTCCTCACTCAGGGCAGCAGGGCTAACTGGGGCAGGGCCTGAGGTGCCTGGGACGAAGGAGGTGCTCACCCTTCTTGGTGAGCAGGCACGGGAAACACGCTGAGGGGCTGCTGGGAGGGTGGTGCTGGTACAGGGGTGGAGGCTGTATCTGGTGTTGGGGTGGCCACAGAGGTGACTGCCACCACCAGGGAGCTTCCATCGGAGGAGGTATCACTGTCAGAACCGTCCCTTCCAGTCTCCGCCAGGATGCGCCCCTCGCCCTCCGTCCCACTGGTGCCCTCACCGTCGGTGGATTCGGCCTCCTGGGCCATGTGGGATGCAGCTCCCTCCATAGCCGGTGCCTCTGCTCCTCTGCCAGATGATGCTAATACACATAGGGAAAGGGTGACAAAAAAATTGGGGGGAGACAAAGGATACACTTGGTCAATGGCTGCACCAGCACCACCGTTGACGTGTACAGCACCCTAACACAGGGAACAGGCCTATGCACTATGCAATGCACTACCAGTCACAATGCTAGTCACCAGCCCAAGGACAGGAATACCTAACTCCAATAGCAGCATACCTCACACCCACAGACCCCTGCCTAGTAGTGGATGCCTACTACCTTTGTGGGAGGTGGGGTTAATCAGCCCCTGCCCAACATGGGACCTACCCTGCAATGTCCGGCCTGGCCTAGGAGCCCCCACAGGCCCACATCCCCCACCTGGAGACCACCCCATCACACGCAAGTAGTATATTGGGAAACTGTACTCACCCCCTTGTGGCTTCTGTGGTGCCCTCAAGCACCCATCCAGCTCCGCATAGGCCACTGCCAGTATGCGGAACATAAGGGGGGTCAGGGTTCGACGGGCACCCCTTCCTCATTGGGAGGCCATCCCCAGCTGGGCCTCCGCCATATCCGTGCCCAGCGTCTCAGGTCCTCCCACCGTTTTCAACAGTGGGTGCTCCCCCTGCCGTAGAATCCCAGGATCCGCACGTCCCTTTTTTTTCTGATGGGCGCTGATCTGCAGACAAACATAGAAAAAGGTATCAGCCATACCATCCGGCCTCTTACACTCATGGCCCACCATATCCCACACATCCCCTTACGCACAGACATTGCCCAGCATACATGGAGCATGCTGCCCAGGACCCTTCCACCACCCCCCCACTTACACGAGGCCCCCACACACAGCCCTCCATTCATTCATGCCCATGCATCGTGCTCCCAGTGTACTCACCTGTTGGTCTGGAGGCCCATACAGCATTCGCTGCTGGGGTAGGACCCCATCCACCAGTCTCTCCAACTCTGCAGCGGTGAAGGCAGGGGCCCTTTCCCCAGTGACTCAAGCCATGGTCGGTTCCAGACACAGGTCACAGCAGCACTTGCAGTGTAGGTCGTCTACTGTTGAAGGTCAGGTAGCAAGTGAGAGAACAGATAAAAAATGGCGGTCAAGTCCCCAGCGGTGCGTATCGTCACCGTCAGCGTACATCACCATTGGCCACTGTTACCCATAGGGCCCAATGATAACCAATGAGGAGTTGCACTGTGGTACTCGACCGCCTCCCGCAACGGCGCACAACGTCAGCAGTATTACCTCATTTCCACCTGTCCATCCACACAGGATAGGCAGACGCCATTTCAGAAGGGGGGCAGGCCATGGCACCTAAATGTGTCAAAGTACACATAGGCACCATTTGGGCCTATCCAACAAAATACTGTTTCAGTCTCAACATGCAATGCAGTGTGCAGTTTGGAAATGTGCAATACTGACCACCCGCTCCCCGTTTTGCCCCTAGATTACAACCGCTGCAGATGAATAAGAGATGGCGACATCCCCCCATGTACAGACCCCTTGTGGACTTGGCAACAATGGAGGACAGGCGCATTATCCTCATCTACAGACTTGATAGTACCACAGTCACGGAGCTGTGTGCCCAGTTGGAGCCAGGTCTGATATCTGCTATCCGTCACTCCACTGGGAATCCCCCCCTCGTTGGCAAGTCCTATCTGTGCTCCATTTCTTGGCAACTGGTTCTTTCCAAGTGACATTGGGCTTGGCAGCAGGAATGTCACAGCCAATGTTCTCAATAGTGCTGACGAGTGTACTCTGCCCTGATTAAACACATGCACAGCTACAGTGTTGTCCCCCAGGTTGAGGATTTGGCCACGGTGAAAGCTGACTTCTATGCAATGGGACATATACCCAACATTATTGGGGCTATTGATGGTACACATATTGCACTTGTTTCTCCCCGGAGAAATGAACATGTATTCAGAAATCGAAAGAGCTTTCACTAGATGAAAGTGCAGATAGTGTGCATGGCGGACCAGTACATCTCCCATGTAAATGCAAAGTATCCTGGGTCTGTGCATGATGCCTTTATCCTGAGGAATAGCAGCATCCCATTTGTGATGGCTCAACTTCAGAGGCACCTGGTGTGGCTAATAGGTGAGCCCTGGTTCCCACCCAGTATATGTTGGTGTATGGGTATGGTGTGGGCCCTAAGGGTTAGTGTTTGGCTAACAGTTGTCCCTCGATATTTCCAGGTGACTATGGTTACCCCAACCTCTCATGGCTACTGACCCCTGTGAGGAATCCCAGGACAAGGGCAGAGGAACGTTACAATGAGGCACATGGGTGAACAAGAAGAATAATCGAGAGAACATTCGGCCTCCTGAAGGCCAGGTTTCGGTGTCTCCATCTAACAGGTGGTTCCCTGCGCTACTCACCCAAGACGGTCTGCCAGATCACCGTGGCATGCTATATGTTGGACAACCTTGCCTTGAGATGGCAGGTGCCTTTTCTGCAGGAGGTTGAGGCTGGAGATGGGTGTGTGGCAGCAGTGGACCCTGTGGACAGTGACGAACAGGAGGCAGAGGATGAGGACAACAGAACAGCAATCATTCGACAATACTTCCAGTGACAGACAGGTAGGACACTGTAACTTCACCTTCCATTGACAGTTTTGTGTTGGACATTGTACATGGCAGGCTGTTTTTCACACTACTATGGCCACTTACTGAACCCTTTGTCATCTCTATTTGCAGATATCTGTGCCCCGCTCTGGCTCCTGGTGTGTTGACTGCAGCCAACTACAAGTCATACCTAAGTATACATTACCGTACAGTTGAACTGCAATGTGTACAGCTTGTTAAACGAATACAGAGTTCAATCAATTGACAGACTCCATACTTGTAGTTTTACCAAGGGTGTTTATTTAGGTGCTAATAAGTGGAGAGGGATGTGCAATGGGCTGGGTTGCTGATGGAGGATAGTCCAGGGTAGAGTCCAGTCTATTTGTTTCACAGGTGCATTGTCCAAGGGGGCATAGGAAGTGGAGAAATGTCAGTTCAAGGTGGATAGTGTGACAAAGTGGGACACAAGGGTGACATTCAGGACACTCTTATTTCCTGGAGGGGGTCTTGGCAATGTTCTCTGTCTTCTGCCTGGATCGCAGAGACCGTTTGCGGGGTGGTTCTCCTTCTGTAGGGGGTGGGGTGCTGGTGGCCTGTAGCATGGCCTCCTGTCCACTAGCGGCAGCGGAGGTGGAGGGCTGTTCATCGGTTTGGCTAGTGTCAGGGGCCCGTTGGTGTGCCACTGCCTCCCTTATGGTGTTGGCATTGTCTGCCAGCCCCCCTGCAATGGTGACCCGGGTGGTGTGGATGTCTCTCAGGTCCTCTCTGATCCCCAGGTACTGTCCCTCATGCAGCCACTGGGCCTCCTGCAACTTGGCCAGTATCTGGCCCATCGTCTCCTGGGAATAGTGGTATGCTCCCAGGATGTTGGTGAGTGCCTCGTGGAGAGTCAGTTCCCTAGGCCTGTTCTCCCCGTCGCACAGCAGTCCTCCCAGCTTCCCTGTTGTTCTGTGCCTCTGTTCCCTGAACTGTGTGCCCACTGCCACTGACCCCAGGTCCCTGATTGTCCTGTGTTTGTGGGGTGTCCTTTGGTACCTGTAGTGGTGTACACACTGCTGATTGACATGTCCTGGGGACAGAGGTATGGGCCCATTGGGTGGGTGCTGTGGTGGTATTTCCTGAGGAGGGAGGCTCTGTGGTGGTATGGGACTGTGCCTGGGTAACCGACTGTCCGGAGGTCCCTGATGGGTCATCCAGATCCAGGCATCCAGAGATGCTGTCATCCCTGTGGGCCTTTTCTGGTGGGGGGGGGGACTGGATGTTGCTGGCACCTCCTCTCCAGTGACTTTGGATGGGGGACCTGTGGGGATGTAATAGCAGTGTTATAGTTTCTTTGTATGACATGGGTGTGTTGCCCTTTTATGGTTGTTATTGTCCTGGCATATGTGCCTTGTGAGAAGTGATTTGGTGGGCTAGGTGATGGTATCTAGTGTGCATGCTTTAGTGATAGTTGTCCATGCAGGTCTGTGATGGGTGTCCATGCATTGGTGTTGCATGCAGGGTTTGGTTTTGGGAGGGGTCGGTTGTGATGGTGTGGTGTGTGTGAGGTGGTGAAGTGATGGGAGTAAGGGTGAGGGTGGGGGTATGTGATGGCCTGCAGGTAGGGGGGTGTTAGTAATAGAGATTTGACTTACCAGAGTCCAGCCCTCCTGCTACTCCTGCCAGACCCTCAGGATGCATGATCACCAAGACTTGCTCCTCCCATGTTGTTAGTTGTGGAGGAGAAGGTGGGGGTCCACCGCCAGGCCTCTGTACTGCTATCTGGTGTCTTGCTACCACAGAACACACCTTCCCCCATAGGTTGTTCCACCTCTTCCTGATGTCATCCCTTGTTCTGGGGTGTTGTCCCACGGGACCCTGCCCACGATTCTCCGCCATTGCTCCATCTTCCTAGCAATGGATGTCTGCTGCACCTGTGATCCGAATAGCTGTGGCTCTAACCTGATGATTTCCTCCACCCTTAGCTCCTCCTCTGAGAACCTAGGGTGTCTTTGTGGTGCCATGGATGTACTGTGAGTGGTGTGTGTGAGGGTGTGTGCTGTAAGGTGCGTGGATGGTGTATGGGTGATGGTGTTATGTGGCTCTGGTTCTGTGGGTGATCTTGGTCTTTCTCGCTCGGTTGGCAATATTTTTAAGTCGTAAGGGGTTGTGGGAAGTGTGAGTGTGTGCTTTATAGTGGTGTGGGTGTGTGGGTGTGGTGTGTGTTATTCAAATTGTGCAATGCAGTGTTGTTTTGTACGTGTGTGTATTTTGAGCGTGGCGGTGAGTACCGCCAATGGTTCACCGCAGTTGAATGTCCACCGCAGTGATTTGTGGGTCATAATGCTATAGGCGTAGTTCTGTTGGCGTCATGGTGTGGGTTTTGGTACCACCAGTTTATCACTGACCTATGGGCTGGCGGACTTGTGTGTGTGTCTGTATAGTGGCGGATTGCTAAGTGTGGGTCATAATATGGGTAGTGGTAATACGCCGCACCAGTAGTATGTTGGCGGCATGGCGGTAATCGGGACTTACCGCCAATGTCATAATGAGGGCCTTTGTTTCCTTATCTCACTCTCATAGATTCGGTTTAATCCCTGCTTTCTCTCTGTCACTGTTCTCCTCTTCCTTCTTTCTCCTTTCTCCGCTGCTCTCTCTGTCTTGCGCCAAGTCAAAGTCCTGGTAATCAAACACCGGTATAAATTACGCCTGACACTTCGTCTTTTTGTGAGTTCTTTCAACTTTGAACTTGTAGACTGAAGTGTGGATAATGTTAAACCACCAGTGATAGTATCACTTGTATGATTCCATATTCCTTAATGCATTAATGTGGCAACCCTGATAACAAGGGGCTCATGCTAGGGCAGACAGAAGCCTGTTATATTCACACTTGTAATGCACCCTAAATAAGACTCTGACAACCAAGTGTTCACACCCATTGACTTATTTACAAGAGGCCTGTGCTGCCGGAGCATTACTTTTTATGACAATCTATTGGCGTAGGCCTCAAAATCATGTCTATGAGTCGACACAAAGCCACCCTTCCTGGCTTTGCATGGCCTCATAGATAGGGGGTCTCATTTACTACTTCTTGGCACAGGGTAGCACTGCAAGGCTTCCTGCTAAATCGCCCTGTGTCAAAATGAAAGGGCAGGAATGTGCCGTATTAATGACATATGACTCACTCCTACACTTTCTGCCTGAGTTGGAGCACAAATGATGCCTAATGCCAACGCAGGCCCCCTTGCACGATGCACTGGTGTCTGCATTGTTGGCACAATTGTTTCTGTTCAGGATGGGACTCCTTCCTGCACAAAATCAATCAATGGAGGCGGCTTTCTCTTTCTATGCATAATGCAGCACACATAGAAAGAGGAAAAAAACGAGGAGAAATAAACGTATTTCTCCTTGTTATGCGTCGCTTGGGGAGGTGCACTTTTTTTAAACATTCCAATGTTTACAGATTCTTGTAAATCTGTGAAGGTGCTGTTGGTATTGCATGGGAAAACCCACTGCAATGCCTGTGGAATGCCTCCTTGACGTAGTGTAAGGCAAAGCAGCACTTTTTGCTGCCTTGCCTTACTCCTATTAGGCAATGCAAAACCACTCAAGGTGGCTTTACTTCACTTCATAGATATCTTTGCGAGGCCTCTGCCACCAAAGCGTCACAAAAAGTGATATTCCGACAGCACAGGCCTCTTGTGAATGAGGCCCATCCAGTAAGGCACCGCAGTGCAAAGAACTGTGTTGCTTTACTCTATGTCAAGGAGGCAGTCCATGGGCATTACAGTAGCTTTTCCCATCCACTACCCTTAGCTTTTGACACATTTCTAGATTTACAACAATCTGTAAACCAGGGAATGCTTCTAAACTGTGCATTTTCTCAGGGCAGGCATAACAAGGAGAAATAACTTTATTTCTCCTAGTTTTTTCTCTCTCTGTGTGTGCTGTGTTCTGCAGTACACACAGAAAGAGAAAAAGGCCTCCATTTATTGTTTTTGTAGAGGAAGGAGTTCTTTCTTGCACACCAACAATTGTGACAATAATGCAAACACACTTGAACCATAGTGCAAGTGTTCCAGAATTGGCGCTAGGCACCACTTTGTGCACTGGCTCAGCCAGAAAGGACAGGAATGGACCGTATGTCAATAATATGGCACATTTATGCCCTTTCCTTTTGACGCAGAGGAGCACAGCAAGAAGCCTTGCGGCACTGCCCAGTGCCAAAAAGTATTAAATGAGGCCCCTAATCTATATGCAGTCACGAGCGTGGACTAAACTAAAACTGACATTGCAGGGGGTCAGTTTAAAAATTGGAACTATTGATTTGTCACTTTCAATATTAATAAGAACAAGAAGCAAAATGTCAGCACTCTGAGCATGCCACTCTCATTACCCATACCTCCAAGGCACTTTCTGTTATCTTGTGCAGTCCCCTATTCTGCCTAACCAAATGTGGCTTGTTTCTTCTATCAGTTTGCATGCAACCAGCAAACACATACTAATTCCTTGCTTTACCAGCAAAGCAGCCAATAAAAGACATGATCTCCATGCCCAAAGCTGTCATTAACAAGATTCAGCAGTGTAACTTTCATGAGAATATGACAAATGAGGTTCAGTGATTAAGGCCCTCATTATGAATCTCGCAGTAATCTCCGCTGACTGCCATGCTGATGGTGAACAAAAGACTGCCAGTGGCGGTTAACTGCCCACCGCCGAATAATGATGTCAAAAACACAGTCAGACCAAAAATGTACAAACTCCACTCACCACCATGGGCGACGGTGGCGGAAAGGCAGGACACAGCACCCCACCACCACCATCCATACAAACCCCCTGCCCACCAAATAATGATGCACAAATCAGCGCGGCAGACAGTGGATGTCAATCCGCCATTGGCGGTAATGACCGCCCTGCTCAAAAATGGGAACCGCCAACAACAGAAGCACACATTGGCAATTTTGAAAACCACACAGTTGTCACACTTCCACACCACTATAAAACACACACACACAACCCACAATCCTTTGCAGCGCCAACATCACCACAGAAAACCACAACACACATACAAAGAACCACCACCCAAGTCACACACACAACACACGACCCACAACACACACCATGGCACCTTCTAAGCAACCCCACTTCACCGATCGGGAGCTGAGGACCAATTGTGGATGAAATACACAGAGTCGAGCCACAGGTATTTGGGGCACAGGTGCAGCAGGCACTCAGGGTCAAGAAGATGGACCTATGGCAGAGGATAATCAACAAGGTCAACGCAGTAGGAATGCATCCACGCACAAGGGATGACATCAAGAAGAGATGGAACGACCTGCGGGGGAAGGTGCATTCCATGGCATCACGACACAACATCGCCGTACAGAAAACTGGCAGTGGCCCACCACCTACTCTCCCCAAATACACAGACTGGGAGGAGAGGTTCATGGCCAGCCTGCACCCGGAGGGCCTCACTGGACTCTCTGGAGGACTGGACTCGGGTAAGTCAACTACGCCTGCAATGCATGTATCACCCCATCCCTCTCACTACCACAATGCCCCCATCCCCTACCCAGCCCACGACACCTACACACACCTACCCATGGCCTCTGCATGCCCACAACCCCCCATACAAATCACTATCCAGTTCCCTGTGCACAGTCACCAACCCATGCATGAAATGGCAGGAGCACCACAGCACCCAGAATGCACCAATCCCCCCTCACCAAATGCATCCAAAAGAACACCAAGGGACCCTGCATGCCACAACATGGGAATGGAAACCACCAATAACTCCTAAGCAGAGCTGCAAGGGACATGAAAGTGCAGGACACCCACATCTCGGTTCTCACACCCACAGGCACCACCACCAATGCCACCCGGACAGAGATGACAGGGAATGCCAGTATTCCCCCTGAAGATGAAGGCCCCACTCAGGAGAGTGCAGAGGGATGTCTGCACACTGGAGACCCCTGGCCCATCCCACAGCCCTGGACACTCACTCCCCAGTAACCCCATCCTGGACACCACTGACACCCTTACCACTCAGCAACTACCATCAGCTCTGGCCCAGTGTCCCCACACCAGCGTCTCCAAGCCACAGACTTGCTGTCCACAAGTACAGAGTCCTGAGTCTCCACCCACCACCAGGCAGGATGATGATGGGCCCAGTGCATGTGGGACTGCCAGACATGTGCAGGGGACACAGGTACAGGGGGCTAGGGCCATTGGGATGGGAGCTGTGGGTCAGGGGGTGGGCCAAGAAGGGCTGCCCAGCAGGCCATTGCTGAGGTCCTGAGATCATACCACCATTCCCAGGACAGGATGGCCCAGATCCTGGCCACACTGGAGGAGAATCAGAGGCTGCAGGTAGCACACCATCACAAGGCCGTGGAGCAATGGAAAGACCTCAAAGCTACCATGGCCACCATTGCAGGGGTGCTGCAGCTCCAGTACAACGGCTAGCCTGAGTCCTCCACCCACTGGCCAGGACAATGTCCTGCCATCCACATCTGCAGCTTCTAGTGGACTCGTGGGACTGCCAGAGGACTCACAGGACACCAGCACCCCTTCCACTGCAGCCCAGCTTCCCCCAAACAAATGTGCCCTTACGCCAAGACATCCATGTGAAACACCAGTCAAGACCAAGACCACCTCCAGGAAGTGACTCTGCCCTGAACTGTCTCCCTTGTGTGCCACTGAGCTACCTTGTCGACATGCCACTGCCATTTCACCATCTTCCAATGGCCCCATGGACTTTGCCCATGTGCAACCAACAGCTGTGTAAATGGACCTGAGTATCTTGTATACCATGTGCCTACTCTCTTACACTATCTCATAAGTCACGGATGAGTTTTCTTTCAATAAAAAACACACCTGTACACTCAAAATATCTGCCCTTCATTTATATGTGCAAACAAATGCAAATGTGAATATAGTGGGCAGTTTACATCATAATGCTGTTTTATTGCATAAGGGGGTCTAACAGACTGCAATGTTCACACATGAAGTCTACACATCACCGGTAGGGACACCACAGCACTTTGCACATAAGTCACCCTGAAACAATACAGTAAACCCATTGGTAACATAGAAACAATGCAGTAAACCCATTGGTAACATAGAGCACTACCTGAAAGTCACTGGAAATATAGCCGGATTAGCTGGGTCCTGGAATTGATGTCTTCCCCCTTCTCTTCCCCATCACTCTCACCCATCCTCTGAGGTGGCAGGGGTGGTTGGGCAGCATCCACCTCATCCAATAGTGGAATTGCTTTCCTCAGAGCCAAGTTGTGCAGCATGCAGAAGGCCACTACTATCTGACGCACCTTGTCAGGGACATAGCACAGGGACCATCCAGAGAGATGGAGGCAGCAAAATCTTGCCTTAAGGAGTCTTATGGTTCTCTCAATAGCCCTCCTAGTGCGACCATGTGTCTCATTATTATGAATTATTTCTGCATCTGTCCTGGGATTCCTCACAGGTGTCTGGAGCCATTGCATGTTTGGGTAGCCAGAATCCCCTGCAAAAGTGTGCAAAAGAGGGTTGAAACACACAAAATCTACTTTCATACAGCCTGCCTGTCAGCTATGTAACTGATCCAGGGCTATCCACACTCAAATATGAGCCAAGCTCTGTCCCCCTGTAGTTGTCCCATCATGTGTGGCACACTGCTGTATCTCAGGGCAAAGGAGTCATGGACTTATCCTGGGATCCTTGCATTGACATGAGTAATGGATTGATCAGCAGTACACACTAATTGGACATTAATGGAGTGAAAGTTTTTACAAATTCTGAACACCTATTCATTTACTCTTGGGGGTATGAGGGCTATGTGGGTATCATCAATGGCACCTATCACAAGGGGAATATTTGCAAAAGCATAAAATCCAGATTTGATGGAGGTGAGATCAGCACTTTGGGTAACCTGGACATAACTCTGTGGGTGTTGCACGAAGGAATCCAAAAATTTTAAAAGGACGTGGGTCAACATTGGCTGAGATACACTAGCTTCCATGCCCACTGTCACTTGGAATGAGCCTGTGGCTAGAAAATGTAGCACAGATAGTACCTGCACAGTTGTAGGGATGGCATGGGGATTCCTATTAGCTGTCATCAGCACAGGCTCCATTTGTGCACAGAGTTCCAGGATAGTGGCACGATTCAGGCGGTAATTTATGATGATGTGACATTCCTCCATGGTGGCCAGATCAATTATGGGTCTGTAAACAGATGGTGCCCTCCCTCGCCACATGGAGGGGAATAGAGACACATTGATTTGTCACATACACTTCAGTCACAATATTCCACAATTCAACTTGTACATGCAACACTATTGCCCCTCACACAGATGCAGAAAATATGGTAATCCTGTCTGGGTATTGCTGGGTGTGGTGTGTATTCTTCATTGTATCGCAGTGTAGGCACTCTTCCCACTATGATTCCATGAGGAGGATCGCTTATCATACCATTACTCGACAAAGCGTAGAGGGAATGGAGCCATGGATTAGGACCCCAGACAGACTATGAAGGCGTGGTGTATGCAAAATGGCAGCCCCCTGCCCTACAGGTAGTGTAGTGTAGGAAGTGACTACATTCCGCTGGCATTAGTCGCCATGGCGGTAGGTGGTGTTCATCGCCGTGCACCTCTTCATTGGATAGCATTGGAGTCTATGGGGAATCAGGGCCAATCACGATCACTGCCGGCGGTGATGGTGCACATCGCCGTGGTAAATACCGCCATTTTGGTATGCCCTTGCCACTTGACTCCTACACCTCGAGAGGAACGGAACGCCACTGCATGTGCTGCTGTGTCCTGACTCTGGGCTTAATAACGGCACCTGTTACAGGTTAACGGGCCCCGGCCTTCACCGGGGAGCAGCTTGAGAAGCTTACCCCTGTATGTGAAGTTGTATGGGGGACCAGAGGCTCAGGTAAGTTGCTATTAGTCCTCCTTGAATGTGTGTTAATGTGGCGGATGCCTGTAGGCATTTTTGGTGGCTGTGTGGATGCTTACAGTGATGTGTCTGGCAGTTGTCATCTTGGCTATTGTCAATATGTGTGTCTCTATGGGCCATGTGAGGTAGAACTGGCATGGCATTTGTGTATGGGGCACCCACACTGATGTCTGTTTCTTTACTCCATGTGTCCCATTCAGGTCAGTGCCCATCAAAGGAAGGAATGTGGCAAGCCATCACCAAAGAAGTGCGGGCCCTGGGGGTCTACAACCGACGGAGTACCCACTGCAGGAAGTGGTGGGAGGACCTAATGTGCTGGGCCAGGAAGACTAGAGAGGCCCAGCTGGGGACGGCCTCCCAACAAGGGAGAGGTGCCGTTGGACCCCGACCCCCCTATTTGGATGGGCGCTTGAAGGCAGCACAGCAGCCACAAGGGGGTGAGTACCTACACTAATGTGATGCTCCTATGCTGAGTGTAGTTAGGTGCCATGGGGTGTATGCAGTGTAGTGGCAGGCTGATAGACAGGTGTATCCCTGCAGTCCTGCCCCCCTCTATGTCCGTGGGACAGTGCCCTTAGGTAGAAATGGCTGGGAATCTAGGCCTGTGAGGGGTCCCCTGTTTGGGCCATTGGTTCAGATGTAGTCTCATGGATTAGCAGATTTGTTGTCTTGCCAACATTTCTCATCATGTCCCATTGCAAAGTGTTACAGAGTAGAGGTCCAGGATGGTCATGTAGTGTACTGTTGGATGTTGCCTAGAAGTCAGTGGCATATTTCAGGTGAATAATTCTGTCTGCTGGGGGTTAGTGCAATAGATGCATGGGAGTGTTTGTGTGCCAATAGGTATTTTTGATCTAGATTTCACCTACTTCTTTTTTGTTTTGCTCCCCCCTCCGTGCTCTTGTGTCCTTGTGTGCTTTAGCATCATCTGACGAGGGAGCTGAGGCACCGGCAAGTGGGGATGCTGCAGCCTACGGTTCCCAGGAGGCAGAGTCCACTGACGCCAAGGGGACCAGTGGGTTGAAGGGCAAGGGGAATACCACGGGGAAGGCAACTACCACTGGAGGTAGTGACTCAGACACCTCCTCCGATGGCAGCTCCCTAGTGGTGGCGGAGCCTACTGGGCCTAGCCATTCCTTAACATCTTCCGCCACCCCCATACCATCGCTGCCCTCCCAGTAGCTCCCCAGCCTGTGGCCCATGCCCGCTCACTCAGGTGGGTGGGCGTCTCCTTTGCCCCAGGTACCTCATCTCCAGCCCCTGTTAGCCCTGCTGCCCTCACTGAGGAGGCTATTGACCTCCTAAGAAGCATTTCTGTTGGTCAGACAACCAATGTGAATTGTCATCCAGGGGCTGGCATCCCAGATGCAGCAATACAGGGCAGCCTGGAAGGCATTCACGGTGCCATGTCCGGCCTCCAGAGATCCTTTCAGGCTCTGGCCTCCTCTTTGACAGCAGCCAGTGTCCCTGGTTTTTCGGTCCTCCCTCCCACAACCTCTACCCCTCCCAGTACCCAACTCCCTTATCCCATCCCAAGTACACATCCAGACAGCCATGCACCCAAATCAGCACAAGCACCACACGTCCGCCCACATGCAGGCACATACCCAACATTCAAAGGCAGAGACAGCAACATCCACCTCCCCCACTATGTCCAACTCCCTCCTCCCAGGACACAGAGACACTCACAGACATCCACTCCACACACATATCCACCAAACATGGCCATACTGTACAGGCACCTGCATCCAAGCACATCAGGCCTACTCCTCAAACCTCCACTCCCTCATCCTCCACTCCTCTCTTGGCCTCTTGAAACCCACTCCTTCATCATCCAAGTCCTCCGCAGTCCGTCCTACCCATTCCCGGGCCCCTTCCCCAGAGAAGAAGAAGGCCCATGTTGCCCCTGGTCCCTCTGCCACCCCCCTGTCAAGGCCCACTCCTTCTCCTCCCAAGGACAAGCCCAAACCCTCTCCACCTCCAGAACCTATGCCCAAGAACCCCCCTTCCAAACTTGAGTCCCCACCTCCACCCGCGCCATCCCCTGCCCTTGAACCCTGAGGTGCCTGGCTGCTCCAATGATGCCCTTCCCAGTGGAGTGTTCCTTTACGTCGTGGGAGTCAAGTGTGGGCTATCTTTGCCCTACCGGGACTTTATACTGGCCACTGGCCTTTTGTAAATAGTTTTTTTTTCATTAAAATTTGCTGCCCACCAGACATGTTGGTGCTAAGTTGAGCTGTTGTGCAGCGTCTCACTGTGGGGGTTTGGTGTGCACAGGTGTGTGCATTGGTGCAGGCATTTGTTGGCCTGTTTCTGGTAAGTATATTTTATTAGGGTGTGTATGGCTTGGGATGGTGGGAGGGGTTGGGTGTGCGTTGCGGTGTTGTGTAATTGTGCCCTTTCTTCCCTTGTGTGCTAGGCTGGAGGACTTATCGTCGTCTTCGGTGGTCACGGTCCTGGAGGAATATGGCAAGGAGAAGTACTGGCATTATTTACAACCCTGGCTCCATGTTGGCGTCGGCGTGTTCTGTGGGCTTCCAGTGAGTGTTTCCCTTTCATATGGGTCGTTTCGGCAAGGCTTTGAGTGACAGTGGTTCCCTCCCTGGAACTGATGGCAGTGTGGTGTTCATAATATGCTGGTCTGCTTGGGCCCTTCCACCGGCCTGGAGGTGGCCTCTGCTGTCGTCAGCAGTGCTTCAAAGATGGCAGTGGGTGGATGGGCCGCTGGCTGCTTCTCCTATGCTTCATTGTTTGGCGGACCGCCACCGCCGGTGGTGCGGTCATTACCGCCAGATTCAAAATGATCACCTAAGTTTTGAGTCTCCAAACCCAGCACTAGACGATCCTGTTTTATTATTATTCGACCTATTTTTATTATTTGCTCTGTTTTTTTGTCCTGTTGTCTTTCCCATGTCTGCTATAGATCCTGCAGCCACTTGAGCACCTAGCTGTGAGATGTAATTCAGTAATGACACTTTTGCATTAATGCCTTATTACAAGTGGTATAAATTGTGCCATTAGGAGTGAAAGAGAGGGGAAAGGTGAAAGGTCAGAGAGAGTGAGAGAGATTGTAATTGTAATTGTAATTGTAATCGTATTTATATAGCGCTTACTACCCCTGACGAGGCGTTGAATCGCTTTTCGATGAGTAGCACGCTACTCCGGTACCCAACAAGAATTAGTGATGGATTAGTATAATTTAATAAGGAGTACAGTTTTAGTATTATTATGAGTTAATTTGAGTTGCGGATATGAGAGTTTGTTAGTTAGATTGACTGGAGTAATGGAGGGGTGGAGGAGGAAAGAAATCCAGAAGTGTTAATTGGGAGTTTATCCTTCATTTACTCAATCCAAAGGCTTGAGATGAATAAAAGGGGAGCGGAGGGGAAAGAGGATGTGGAAGGGTTAGGGAGAGCATAGTAGCAGGGTGAGATGAATGCAGGAAAATTTAGTAGGGTTGTGTGGGAGGTCACAGAGGTAGAGTGAGGTTTGGTGAGTTAGATGTGGAGGTGGAGGGAAGAGCTTAGGCAGAGATATTTAGGAGATGAAAGTGGTCGAAGGGATTTGGGATGAGTCCGAGTGAGAATGGAGGATAGTTTGATAGAGACATGACATAAGAGTGATGAGTAGATAAGTGTGATAAAAAGAGAGCAGAAATTCATAGATATCTAGTATAACAACCCCAAAAAAAAAACAGGAGCCATGCAATGATCCACAAACATGCCTGGCACAGAAACAACATATACACATACATACACATATATATATATATTTATACACACACACACATGAATACACACACATATGCACATACAATACATAATTAGAATCATGGGTAAAAAAATACTTAGTCAGACAGGTTTAAAAGAGTGTGTGTGTATTTTATTGTTATTGGTTTAGTTTCTGTAAAATGAGCATCGTGGCCTACCCAACCGGAGTATTTTCTACGAGTATGTCATTAAGCGTTACCTAGCATGTTTTGTATGCCCCGTTTATATTGTACACTAAGGGTACGTGATGGGCCACGGGGTAAACGTCTCCAGCAACCTTGTGTGCCTTTGGCAATGTGATTGTTACTAGTGCGTCTTTGTGGAGATGTCCTTGTGCTTCTGAGCATCAACAACGCACCACCGGAATCGGCGGTAAACGAATTGGGGTCGTTTTGGAAAGCTGTCCATCATTCTGGTAAAAGGCGGGAATTCCTTTACCTACTTCGAGGGTGGACGGGGCCCGGCTCAGCGGGCGGAGCATACAGGTGCTTTATAAAGGGAGAACCTTCTACTCTGTGTCTCCAGCAGAGGAAGATAGAACCCGCGCGTCTCAGTCAGATACAGATTACGCTCCAGTACATATTCAGTTCACCTCCAGGATGGATTCTAGATCTTTTCTGCTATGGGATCTCTGAGCGCACAGCCTTGCTTTATCTTTGCCAAGCCCAAGAGTTAGGGTGGCTTGTCCTTTCCAGAAGCTGAGCTTCAACTGTGGCACCTGCTACGATTATATTTGTAAGTGCTTCCTTTGAGGTTTAGTTTCTGTAAAATGAGCATCGTGGTCTACCCAACCAGAGTATTTTCTACGAGTATGTCAGTAAGCGTAACCTAGCATGTTTTATACGCCCCGTTTATATTGTACACTAAGGGTACGTGATGGGCCATGGGGTAAAACGTCTCAGCAACCTTGTGTGCCTTTGGCAATGTGATTGTTACTAGTGCGTCTTTGTGGAGATGTCCTTGTGCTTCTGAGCATCAACAACGCACCACCGGAATCGGCGGTAAACGCATTGGGGTCGTTTTGGAAAGCTCTCCATCATCCTGGTAAAAAGGCGGGAATTCCTTTACCTACTTCGAGGGTGGACGGGGCGTGGCTCAGAGGGCGGAGCTTACAGGTGCTTTATAAAGGGAGAACCTTCTACTCTGTGTCTCCAGCAGAGGAAGATAGAACCCGCGCGTCACAGTCAGATACAGATTACGCTCCAGTACATCATCAGTTCACCTCCAGGATGGATTCTAGATCTTTTTCTGCTATGGGATCTCTGAGCGCACAGCCTTGCTTTATCTTTGCCAAGCCCAAGAGTTAGGGTGGCTTGTCCTTTCCAGAAGCTGAGCTTCAACTGCGGCACCTGCTACGATTATATTTGTAAGTGCTTCCTTTGAGGTTTAGTTTCTGTAAAATGAGCATTGTGGCCTACCCAACCGGAGTATTTTCTACGAGTATGTCAGTAAGCGTAACCTAGCATGTTTTATACGCCCCGTTTATATTGTACACTAAGGGTACGTGATGGGCCACGGGGTCAACGTCTCCAGCAACCTTGTGTTCCTTTGGCAATATGATTGTTACTAGTGCGTCTTTGTGGAGATGTCCTCGTGCTTCTGAGCATCAACAACGCACCACCGGAATCGGCGGTAAACGCATTGGGGTCGTTTTGGAAAGCTGTCCATCATCCTGGTAAAAGGCGGGAATTCCCGATGAAGAGATAGACCAAGAAAGAGGCACTGACAGTGGAACATTTTAAAAACAGAAAGGCTTTTAAATAGCCTTTGAGCAAAGAAGAACCATTCATTACACTTAACTCAAGAGGGCAGTGCATTTGCAAACCAGTACTCCCTGGCCAGTATGCCATTTGGATACAAAGCATGACAAGCATGGACTTGGACCCTGGTCTGGGGCTCCCACTATATTCCGGTGAAGGACAGTAACATTAGAAATTGCAGATATATATAAAAAGGCAGCTCTGCAGTTGGTATATCTTACTTGATGTAGATATGGAACAAGATATCTGATCTGAGCCGTTTTTAAAGTTTTCAAAAAAAGCATCAAATGTACTATGGGTTGAACCGATGAGTTGTTTGATGGGTACATTTTAATGATTTATCAAGTGCCCAACTCTTTAGGTATTATAGCAGTCTATGTACAGTACCCATTCTGAATAAGCACAGTAAATTATATTCATTTAGATTGGAAACCAGATTCAGGTAGGGCTCTAATTTAGAGGAAGATTTGATCTAAACAAATGAGCTGACTATAGGTTTAACAATCTCAGATGCTTCTAATTGCATATCATGTCTTTTCAGGAAAGCTTTTTTGCCCAGAATTTGACAGGTGTGCTGCTGGGTAACATGCGTATCGAGACAGTCTAAATCATGATAGCCTTTCCTGACATAACTTAACCATATGCATCATAGGGGTCTGGGTACATTCAATCACAAATGATCTCCTGGCCCTGGGTCAAAGTATCTACTGGATTATTCTAGAATGAAATCCACAAGAAAAGTAGAGCTTGTTTAATAATATCTTTCAAATATTACAGCCCCACTCCTCCATGGCAAATGCATTGGGCTTTGCTTTGAAGAAGATTCAGCAATCGCCTGCATCATATGAGCAACTGATATGCATTTATTGTTGTACATGATATTCATGTAATGCAAGTGTTTAGTCCCTGTTTTTGAGAAGAAATTCAAGAGTGCTTCAATAGACTGAATAAACTGAAGCATTCTAACCTGTATGAGATTGTCTCATCTGTTAGTATTGTCAAACGTGGCTCCCTAGTACGAAAAGTATGACTCATTATTGGTAGCCTGATTATTGATAGTGAAAACTGTGGACTTAGTCGATTTGGGTCCTAAGCTTAAAACAAAAGTCTTGAAGAAATTGGCGGTGAGAGCACTACTATCCATGAAGGCCAGTCGGTGGTACGCAACATCAAAAAGAATCACCCACATACAGAAGCACAGGGACAAATTTGGAACCCAATCTAAGGTGATGCTTTTCTCACTGATGTTATCATTGTGTTTTTCAAACCAGACAGAGAGCCTCTGTCTTTTGGAGGAGCAGGACCTTATGAGGTGTGAGGTTGAATAGTCCTTCCCTTGCTTTGTTCAGCAGGAGTACACTCATTGGTCATGTGTGGATTGGTGTAGTATTCCACATAGAAAGAGTATATTGACAACTCACCAGTAAGGCAAGGATACACGCTATTGTAATGATTTTGGGCAGTGTTTGCATAAAACATTTAGCCTCACCATTGATCTGATGCTAACCCGAGGAAATCTTGACATGCTTGGTGTACAATAATTTGAGGTACTATTCAAACTATTGTCTCTGAAACTGAGGCCGTTTATAAGTTTTCAGCTCCTGGATCGATACATAAGTTGGCTGGACTTTTTTCCACTTTCAGGATGAAGCCTCTTAAAGTGATGGTTTGGATAATCTCAAATTCTGGATATTTGGAAAAAGCGTCTATTATGGCAATAAACAGATGATCTTGTAGACTGCCATAATCACCACTAACCATGACACTACTTGAAATATCCTTAATGAAATAAGGTTTCTACTTGTTCTACTTCCTACCCAGACTGCTTCCAACGTTGCATGCTGCAAGATCTGGTGCTCCTTCGCCAGGGAGTGGCAAACCTTCACCAGTATGAGGCAAACCTTCAAGCTCATCTAGATGAAGCCCTCTGATGCCCTTTTTTATCTTTTATTTTGGTGGCGGGACTTGTTGTGGGTGGAGAGGGTGGGAATTGGGAAGGGAATGGGACTTTAGACTTTTGAATTCCAACAGTCTAGACCTCAGACTCACAGGTAGCGGAGAGTATAAGAAAATAATTTAGTGAGAACAAAATGGTATGGTCCGAATTATCTATAATAAATGGAATATTAAGGAGAGGAGGGAAGTTGGTGGTGTCTGTGAGTCTGAGGTCTAGATTGTTGGAAATGTTACATGAGAGACACAGTGGTATGTCGGGTATTAAAAGGAGGGCTCATATTGATTTTTGGTGGCCTGGTATGGACAAAGAAATAGAGAGATGTGTTCGTAATTAATGCCTTGTTACTCTGATATAGGATCCCATACTCGTCGTCATTTTTAAGACCATACGACTCCAGAGCAAAAGTTGTAGTATGTTTATTAAACATAAAAAAACAACCCGTGCACATCCTCCCTGATCAGCAACTGTCTGCTTTCTTCCCAGGAATCCACAATCTGAAATCCTATTAAGAAGTATCGGTTGCTTCGTTAACCATTACATCTGGTTGCATAGTTACAATAGAAACAAGTTAAAGAAAGGTGTATCTTAACAAATTCCCTGAATTGTGAAATTAACAATTCCTTGAACAAGTGTTACGAAATGTATTATAATAGTGTTTGGTGAGTGATGACTATTCCTTATTGGAAAGGGAGTGTGCAATTGTGCAAAGGCTGCCCATAGTACAGTTATTGGTTTAAATGTGTTTTGTTCTTTTTTGCTAAAGGTACCACCACCACTAGCTGTTCCACCACTTGGCTCAGAACCACCTGTCTCCCTCTTCCACTCCCATTTCCCTACCTCTTCCCCATCAGGGCTAATGTCTCACATCCTGTGTTCTCCAGGTGTGGAGGACTAGTCCATAGTGTAGTGAGTTTCGCACTTCGCTCCTGCATAAACCTGGATTTCAGGTGAGTGGTCCTGGCCCTGAGAAATATTCCTAGAAGAATATCATGTGAGAAATTAGTGTAAAATGTCACTGCTAAAACCAGTGCAGCTAGACAAATAAAATATGAAATATAAAATGAATCTTAAACAGGAGGAACCAACTTAGGTCCAAAAGGTCCTCACAACACTGCATTCTTCTCCGAATGTCCGGAATATCTTGGGTGTCTGGCAGGAGTATTGTGGAGCTTTCGCCTTCTGAGCAGGAGAAGAAAAGGCCTGTGGATTTTAAAACAGCAACGGTAGTCTGCAATCAATCACATGAGCCATCATGATTAAAAGTGAGAAGTGAGAGCAATTTTACAATCAATCCAAGACAAATATCTGCATGTACCTGGCTGATCAATCTCACAACTGTCTGAGTATTCAGCCAAGTGCATCCATCATGTGATGCTGATGATGTGACATCATCACGTCTGTCTCTAGTTATAGCACCCCGAGCACAACCACAAAATACAGTAGTTTGACATTTATTTGAGCTAGCACGCTACCTAGCATTTCACAGATCGACACAGCTCTCTCCAGTCCACAGTGCTGTGTAGGTCTCTTAGAGTCATCGTGTTGATTAGATCTCCATTTGAAGTAGATAAGTTCCTTCATCTGGCTGTTGAGGTAGTTCCGCCCTGCGTCCTGACTCCGAGTAATGAATAAGTCTGACTCCCAACCCAAATGAGATTGAGAGAGATAGACCTGTAGTACACTACTGTAGAAAAACAAAAAAAGCAAAAGAATTTGAACATTTTGTTCACGACTGGTCAAGACTGGTCTGGTGTCTGAAGAACCAGAACAAAAGTATAGCAGGGAGTGGCTATGCAAGTAAATCAAGGTAGGTGTGATAGGGCCAATCACCTTCAGGCAAAATCACTCATCAGCCCCCAAACATTGCAAATCGTCAAAATCAAGTTTACAAATTACTAGTTGAACAACCTCCCTCATTGTCAATCATCACATAAATCACCAATCATCACTCACAATCACTCAACAATATATCAGTCATTGGTGTAATAGCTACCTGTTCCAATCCATGCACGTTTGTACACACAATTGCATCTCCTCTCTTGATGAAAGTATCACATTGGCAGTTTGGCAGTCTTGTGAATCAAATGTTCTTACAGCGTTAGCCCTGCAAGGGGATGAAAAAAGGAGGACAGACATGGGACGGAGAGAGTCATTGTCTCCAATATCCTTCAGAAGAATGGGGAGGCTTCTTCACTGCACACTGGTTCAACTCCAATCTGGCCATACAACGTGCCTAAAATGGTGGGGCTGCATATGTCAGACACAAACAAAATATATAATATTCCTCCAGCTGTATCCATTCTTTGGGGCAAAGCAGATCAACAATAAACAATTAAAATATTTTATGGTGGCCTACTCATCAGGGAGGTAGAGTTTGTTCTCAAATTCAGGTGGTTTGTCCAGAATTTGGTTAGCTAACACAACTGAACTTGTCCAGTCACCCTCATCCTCCTCCTTCTCCACTGTAATTGTGTGGTATGAATTGATGGTTCATTTGGATCATCATTAATCTCTACATGTTTGGGGTGAGAGACTGCTCGCTCTCATTGTGACAACTATTCCAGCTGCACTAAACACACACTTAACAGACACAATGGCTACAGAACAAGCCAGCTACTTTACTGCTGGGCTGCTGAGCTCTGGCCATTGGCACACTTTCCCATGCTAATAGACCAACAGATATTGATCCACATAGACCTATTTTGGGTCATCCAGATAGTCCTGGAACATCCTCTGAATGGTCATTGGTGCTGTCACTTCCTGGACTTCTTTTGCCTTCTCCTCAGTACTGGACTTAAGCTATGAAAACAAGACAATTAAGAGGTTGTTCTGTTCCTGTTGTTGCCGGTGTTCTTGTTGCTGGTGTTGGCTGCTGTGAGACAACGCCACTGCCCTCCCTGGAAGTTGAAGACTACACCCCAGAACTTCTGCCGGGGACTCTACTTTCCAGTCATTCTTCTCCTAGGTCTCTTGCTTGCTCAACAATCCATATCTTGTACTGTGAAACATCCCCTTCTGAAAAAGGAATGAAAGTGGCCATTGGGGTATTTTTTTGTACCATGGATCAAGATGTACTCTTTGCATGAAACTGTGTATCTTTGCAGTCTTCAATTAACAGCCAAGCAAAGGATTAAGCTCTCAACCAAGACATGTACTTCTGTATTGTTATTCACACCTGCAAACCTTTGTGACACCTTTTTAACTGTCCTGTAGCATATGCAACAATAGGATAGCTTGGCTCATAGTACTGTCCTCCTTGCTGACTTCCCTTGTGAAAACCTCAAAAGGACACAGCATCTATGTCAGGCATTTGGCTAGGTCCCATTTTCCTGCCTCCATGGCCATGCTTTTCTCAATTGCATCCCCTCTTTTTTTAATGACATAGTCATTGATCAGTTCATACTGCTCAAACAGACGCTGCAACATGTAATAGATTTAGATCCAAAGTGTTAGCACCTCCTGTATTCTCATCTGCTTTGGGGCTTTAAAAGAACGTCTGAAAAAAAGTACAGATTCCTCTGCAGGTCTTCAGTATGTTGGTGACTATGGCCTGATTTAGAGTTTGGTGGAGGGTGTTACTTCATCACAAATGCTGACAGGTATCCTGTCTACCATATAACAATCCCATTAAAGCCAATGGAGATTGTAATACAGCAGACAGGATATCCGTCATGTTTGTGAAAGAGTAACTTGTCTGTCAAACTCTAAATCGGGCGCTATATCTTCTTTTTTGAAGAAGTCCTGCACAATCATGTTGATGGAATGTGCCAAACACAGGACCCTGAAACAGCAGCCATCTGCCATGGCCTTAACAATAATACTGCCATTGTCCGTGACAACAAATCCAATTCTGTGTCCTCTGAGTCACAGACATCCAAACACCTTGCTGTTAAAGTCTTCCAAGGTGTTTGCAGCTGTATGAGATTTCTCCATGGCAAACATGGCTACTGTTGTATCCCGCTGAATGCCCTTATAAGTTTCTTCAACAGTGAGACCTGTAGATATCTATTGCCTAACCACCCACAAAAGAGATCCAGTGTACAGTAATACACATGTAATCAATTGCTTGACAACAGGTTTGCATCTCTGTCATCAGGTGGATAGTTTGAACAGCAAACTGCTGCCAAGCTTGTCTAACCAATTGTAGTACATTGTGATGGAGCACTGGAACAGCAACTATAGGTCTGACTGAGGCTCTATTTTGGGCAGATGGCTGCCACAAATTCTAAAAATCCGATTCCTTCCACAAAAAAGGGAGGAGGTCCAAAGCTAACATGTTACCCAGCTTCCAATTGTACAAACATGCCATTGGATGGTTGCATTTGTAGCCCCCCCCCCACCTAAACATGTCTGTAATAGTAGCCTGTATTTCTTTTCTTTTCTGGTGCCACTAATGCAGACAACTTCCAGAGAGAACTAGGCGGTGGTAGACTCAATGTGCGTCTTGGGGCAGACACTGCATGCTGTGGTGTCTCCATCTGACTCTTGTGCCATTTCAAGGTTGCTGAAGTGGACAATACTGGTGTACTGCTAGGGACTAGGCTGCCTTGCATAAAGCTGTCACCCTCTTCTTCCTCATCACATTTACCACCCAAAGTGATTGAAGCTGGTTCCCCTCTCTCATCACCACCACAACCTTCAGCACTTTTTTTAAGTGTTTCTCTCATCTAATTGTGTGAATTCTTTTTCATATGGCATGTTAGGCCTCCAATACCATAGTATGAACCAGGCTTACCTCAACAACACTTGTGTGGCAAATGGAGCATGTTGTAATGTTATCCTCCTGCTTGTTAATGGGAAAGAAGTCCCACACAGGGGAGGATAACAGGGGAGTGGTGCCACTGCCGATGCCAGCTAGACTGGAGGTAGGTGGGTGTGTCAACAATTCCCTCTCTGCAGTGCATACTTCGACTGAGGCGTGGTGGATGCAGGTCTCAGTGAGGAACATACAAATATGGAGGCTGGCTGTGGTGGTGTTTGCACCATTGCCACATTCCTCAGAGCAGGATGAATAGAAGAGGTAATGTTGGTGTTCTCTGAGCCAGCTTCCATGACAATGACTGGCTCATCCTCCTCACCCCCTTCCATAATTCTAAGGCATTCAGGAACTTTCCCTTTATCTTGTCTTTTGTAGTGGGTTTTGGACTGTCCTGGAGTCCAGATCATCCGAAGGAGGGCTTGGAGAAGATGGAGGAGAATCCTTCCTTTTTGTTGCTGGAGATCGGGAATCCAATGGTTCGAGAAGAGGTACATCTTGCTCGGCAGGAAGCTCAACCTTGTGTTCTGCTCCTACTTCAGGAAGATCTACTATTGCTGGCTGTGGCTCCTGTGGTCCACTTTGCTCACATACGGCAGGCAGGGTGCCCAAGGGAAAATGCAGACAAGCAGCGGATGGAGGGAAAATGTAAAAAAAAAAAAAGGAAATAAATAAATAACAAATTAAAAAATTAAAAAAAATAATTGCTGGTGTACAGGTGTACTAGGATACTATGAGGAGCCCATTGGGATTAGGGGGGGTCAAGGAAGTGCATTTGAAAAAGTGAAAAAATGCACATAATAATAAACATTGTTCATACATATACTACAATGAACCTCAAGCATATTAAACTGATATAAGAGAAAAGAAAAAAGCAAACACTGAAAACAAAAAGGTAAAGCCCCCTACTATCAATCTCTGTAGGAAAGTACCATCTTCCTTGTCATGTCATCCCATTTTTATGGTCGAGCCTGCGTTGCATGTGCTCGCGCATGCGTATCACAGCGAGACGCTTTAGGGTTTAGAAAAGGGCTCGGAGCCCTGTCGACGTTACGTCAGTGGTTAGTGGGCTTGCCTATTAAAATCTGCTTGCTTTCAGTAGTCGAAGGCATGCATACGTCATGCCTTTTCCGGTGGCTAGCCCTCCTCAAGGGCATCGACCAAGTACAGAAAACATGCGAGGCTCGCTGTTTTCTGTCTGGCTCGTGGACTACTTTTTCTCTAATTTACTAGTGCGATTTTGCTTGGCAGAAGTAGAGCGCTTTACATAGTTAAATGCACTTTTTCGGCTTACATACATAAATGCACTTTTGTCGATAGGTGAAAAGTCGGGTTAGCAGTTTACAATGCTATCAGCTCTAACATGAGCAAACGCGAGACCCGTTGCATTGCAAATGCTTGTTACCTGTATGTCAGTATGTTTTGGCCTTTCTCACTGGGATCCTGCTGGTCAGGACACCAGTGCTCATAGTTTATAGCCTAATGTGAGTGCCTGTATAGTGCTTGACTGTGTCACTGAGGCTCTGATAATCAGAACCTCAGTGCTTATGCTCTCTCTGCTTTTAAATTTGTCCTTGGAGGCAAGTAACTTCATTTACCAATTTCAATTAGCACACTGGACCCCCCTTATAAGTCCCTAGCTTATGGTACCTAGGTACCTAGGGCACTGGAGTTCCAGGAGATCCATATGGGCTGCAGCATTTCTTTTGCCACCCATAGGGAGCTCAGACAAACCCTTACACAGGCCTGCCATTTCAGCCTGCGTGAAATAACGCACACGTTATTTTTACCGCCATTTTCACTGTACTTAAGTAACTTATAAGTCATCTATATGTCTAACTTTCACTTGTTGAAGGTTAGGTGCAAAGTTACTAAGTGTGAGGGCACCCTTGCACTAGCAAAGGTGCCCCCACATAGTTCAGGGCCATTTCCCGGGACTTTGTGAGTGCGGGGACCCCATTACATGCGTGCATTACTTATAGGTCAATACCTATATGTAGCTTCACAATGGTAACTCTGAATATAGCCATGTTACTTGTCTAAGATCATGGAATTGTCCCCCCTTTCCAAATCTGGTATTGGGGAGCCAATTCCATACATCCTGGGGACTCCACCATGGACCCCAGTACGGCCAAACCAGCTCTCTGAGGCTTGCACCGCAGCTACAGCTGCTGCCACCTCACAGACAGGGTTCTGCCCTCCTGGGGTCTGAGCAGCTCAGTCCCAGGAAGGCAGAACCAAGATTTCCTCTAACGGCAGGGTGTTACACCCTCTCCCTTTGGAAATAGATGTTACAGACTGGGGAGGGGTAGCCTCCCCCAGCCTCTGGAAATACTTTTATTCTGCAACTTCAGCTCCAAGTCAGCAACTGCAACAGTTTTCCTGGAGTGCACGCTCTGGGGGCTCCCTGTGTTCATCCTGCACCAGCAGGACAGAAGAAATCTCCTGTGGGATGACGGAGGCACTCCCCTGCTCAAGCAGGCACCTTCCAAGATGACGACTGGTACCCTTGGACTTCTCTCACATCGACGAGCATGAGCCTAAGGACACAGAGGGTGGACTCCATCGACATAGACTGTCATGAGGTCCTGCTGACGCAATTTGGAGGAGGTAAGACCTTGTCTTCCCTGAGAGCGATGGTACCCCTGTGTACTGCATCTTCTTCACCTCCTGAGGCCTCTGCGCACTATTTGCAAAATTCCTTTATGCACAGCCTGGCCCAGGTCCCCAGCACTCCATCCTGTGACGCTCAACTTGTTGAGTTGTTCGCCGGCGGCGTGGGACCTTCCTTTGTTGTGCTGCATGAACTGCGTTTTGCACCTCATTTGTCCCCATGTCCTGGGACTCCCGTGGGTGCAGTCTGGTATCCTGAGGGCTCTCTGAAGTGCTGAGAGCCCCCTCTTTCTCCTCACACAGAGTTTAGGCCCCCAGGTCCCTCATGGGGTCCATCCAGCACCATTTGACGCAAAACACACTTTTGTCGTAACCAAGGCATGTTGGTGACTTCCAACATGAAATTATGTCTGCATCCATCTTCACATCGTGGGAAATTCTTTACCTCATGCAGGAACCCGCTGGCATCTTCCTAGGGTGCATTCCAGCAGACTTCGTCCAACTGGGGACTCCTCTGTTGCACCCTCTTCTGGGTTGGCATGGGCTCCTGCCCTTCCTGGAACTTCTTTCGACTTCTGAACTTGGTCGCCTTCTTTTGCAGTTCTTCAGGTCCAAGAATCCAGCAGTTGTTGTTTACAAACTTTGTTGGATACTGCAAAAATCTAATTACGAGGTGTAGTGTGTCCTAAGGAAACTTGCACTACTTTACTCCTGCTTTTCCCAGCGATTCTGCACACACTACACTTATCTAGGGGGGAATTTGTGATTTGTATTCCACTTTCTCAGTATATGGTTTGTGTTGCCCCTAGACCTATTTTCTCCCATTCCATTCTATAGCATTTCCTATTGTTTGCACTATCCTATGTCTAATTACTTACCTTATTTTGGTATCTGGTTTATATATTGTGTATAATACTTTACTCCAGAAGAAGTATTGCCTCTAAGATATTTTTGGTACTGTGTCACCCAAATAAACTACCTTTATTTTTGGTAACACTGAGTATTGTCTTTTATTGTATATAAGTACTGTGTAACTATAAGTGGTTTTACATGAGCTTTGCATGTCTCCTAGTTCAGCCTAAGCTGCTCTGCTTTAGCTACCGCTATCAGTCTAAGCTGCTAGAACACTACTAATTCACTAAAGAGGGATAACTGGACCTTGTATAAGGTGTAAGTGCCCACGGTACCCCTACAAACCAGGCAAGGAGGCATTGAAGAACAAAGAACACATGCAGGCATTTGTAAAAAGCACAATTATTGCCTGGACAAAATGGCCACCAGCCATTGGGACAAACAGCAACAAGCAAGGGGCATGGACAACAAAAAAAACATTCCGGCCTATGGCCCTCTGCCACATGGCATTGTATCACAGTCTGCCTGGTCTCTACCCCCATTCAGTCACCAAGCCTGATACCCGCAGCCATTCACTCATCCTAATACCTGGGACCATTCACCCCAACATCAATGGGCACCAATACTGGGTATATAGGTCCCAAGCAACAGGTTAAGCCCAAACCATTAGGTAAATGTATATTCATGTATATGTATTGTTAATAGGCCATTCGTGTTCATTATGTGTGTGTGATGCATGACCAATGTGTACAATAATATATGTCAAGATGAATAATGCTGTTAGAGTTCGTCCAAGCTCTTGTAATAGTGCTGAAATCCTGTGGCCTTTGGACAGCCCGCAAGACTATGCCAATCGGGGTTGGCCATGTTGGGCATGGGTCATTTTAAACCACGCTCTATGCCTGCTGTCTGCTCTGCTTTGTGGTTCCTACCCAGAGAGGATCTTCCCCAGCTTCGCTTTACCTGTGAGGATCGCTTCATTCCCCTAGGAGCTGTGGTAGGTCGTTGTCTTCTTTTTCTCGATCCCTAGCAACCTGCAAGACAAAGGAAATAGTTGAAACAGAGAAGTATTCAACTTCCAGTGTACCCAAATAATATAAAGCTCAAACCTTAACCAGACTTTCTTGAGGGTGCAGAAACTCCAGTAACATATTTGAGTGTCTCATTTACTTGCTGTTTCATTAAGCAAGACTTAGGCCCTCATCATGACATTGGCGGCAAATCCCACTTACTGCCACGGTGACAGCCGCCAACATACCACTGTAGTGGAGGATTTCCGTTTGCAATATTATGACACACACACCAAACCAACAGAATACAGCCACATACACAAATCTGCCAGCCCAAAGGTCACTGGTAAACTGTCGGTACCAACACCCATACTGTTACGCCAACAAAACAACGCCCACTACATCTTGACCCACGAATCACCACGGCGGACATTCAACGGCGGTAAACCATTGGCCGTACACACCGCCGCGCTCATAATGGATGCCTAAATACTAAACAACACAACATTGGCCAATTAAAAAAAAACACACACCTGACACCGATACACACACCACACCCACCCACTCACACTACTGTAAAACACACACCCACATTACCCACAACCCCTTATGAATACAAATCATTGCCAGCCACCATACAGACATCAAGACCACTGTGACAACTACACACACACCCATGCATCCCTCATGCACTCCACTATGCACACCCAATCACACTACCCAACACGCACACACTTAAACACACCACAGAACACCCATGGCCCCACAATGGCACCCCCGTTTCACAGATGAGGAGTTGCGGGTCATGGTGGACAAAATAGTCAGGGTAGAGCCACAGCTGTTTGGAGCACAGGTACAGCAGATATCTATTGCAAGGAAGATGGAGCTGTGGCGGAGAATCGTGGACAGGGTGAACGCCATGGGACAGCATCCAAGAACAAGGGACGACATCAGGAAGAGGTGGAATGACCTACAGGGGAAGGTACATTCCTTGGCAGCAGGGCACCAGCTTACCATACAGAGGACTGGCGGTGGACTCCCACCTCTTCCCCCACAGCTCACAGCATAGGAGGAGCAAGTCTTGACATTACTGCATCCTGAGGGACTCATTGGAGTAGCAGGAGGACAGGCCATTGGTAAGTCAACATTTACCACTAATCACCCCCCATAACTGCATGCCATCTCACACCTTCACCCTTAGTCCCATCACTCCACTCGATCCCACACACTATACCAATGCATATGACTAACCCCAATGCCAACCCCTGCATGCCATATCAAAGCATGTACAGCCCTCCCAGCCCTGCATAGACACCCATCATCAAAGCATGCACAGCATAGGGGTACTAACAATCCCAAAACACATCAGCATACACATTCAAAGGTGGCAGGGCAACAGCAATGATGGAGGGGAAGATAGGGATGTACAATATGTCACAGTAATGAAGCATAATACATCACTTACATCCCAACAGGTGCCCCAGCCAATGTCAGTGGAGAAGAGGTGCCACGACTATCCAGTACCCCAACAGAGAATGCCCCCAGTGATGACAGTAACTCTGGACATCTGAATCCGGATCAACAACCTGGCCCATCGGGGACAACTGGTCAGTCGGACAGCCCAGCCCACTCCCAGTCCACCACAGAGCCTCCCCCATCAGTATCCAACACCACAGCACCCACCCACCGTACCCACACCTCAGTCCCCAAGACACATCAATCACCATTGAGCCCACCTGTACAGGGACCCCAGTCCACACCTCGCCCCCCAATACAATCAGGGACCTGGGGTCAGTGGCAGTGGGCACACTGTTCAGGGGACAGAGGCACAGGGCGACAGGGACACTGGGAGGACTGCTGTGCGCCAGGGGGATGACAGGCCCAGGGAACCGACTCTCCACGAGGCACTCACTAATGTCCTGGGGTCTACCAACATTCCGAGGACACGATGGGCCACATCCTGAACAACATGGTGGAGAACAAGTGGCTGCAGGAAGAACACCATCAGGAAATCAGGGAGGACTTGTAGGCCCCATGATCTCCATAGCAGGGGTTCTGGCAGGCATTGCCAACATCATGAGGAAATGGACTGCACAGAAGCGGGCCCCTACCACTAGCCACTCTATTGACCAGCCCACCACAGGACCCACAGGCCACCTTCACCCCTCCCCCTGCAGAAGGTTAACCACCCCACAAACTTTCTCTTCGACCCAGACAGAAGCCATAGACACTTGCCAAGACCAAGACCACTGCCTGGAAATGAGACTCTCCTGAATGTCCCTCTTGTGTCCCACCCTGTTACCTTGTCCACTTTGAACTGCCTTTGCTCCCTTTCCTATGCCCCTTGGACACTGGACTTGTGCTACAAACAGACTGGAACACTACCCTGGACTTTCCTCCATCATCACCTCATTCCATTGCACTTTTCAGTCACTTATTTGCACTACAATAAACACCCTTGAACACAATTTGAGTGACACTGTTTTATGTGTTGAAAATGTGCATTTGTGGGAACAGTCACATCTAGTGCAAATGATCTGAACACTGTGATTGCATACAAATAATGACCTGTAACTGTCTGTAGTGATGACATCAGGACATTGTTGTCATATCACTAACATCTGGAAAATGAGAAGCCATAGGTGACATAGTAAGTTGAGATGCAAAGGAAGTTAATGCTATCATGCTACAGCCACACAGAAAACATCAATAGTCAGAGTACTGGTCAGTTCCACTGTCTTACCTGTGTGTCATTGGAAGTATTGATGTATAACTGATGCTCTGTAGTCCTCATCCTCATCCGCTGCCTCGCCATCCTCACTGTCTCCAGGGTCCACTGCTGCCACAGGGTCATCTCCAGTCCCCTCCTCCTGCAGAAAAGGCACATGTAATTTGAGGGCCAGGTTGTGCAGCATGCAGCATGCCACTACTATCTGGCAGACCTTTCCGGGTGAGTAGCATAGGGATCCACATGTCAGATGGAGGCACCTGAACCTGGCCTTCAGGAGGCCGAAGGTCCTCTCGATTTTTCTTCTGGTTCAACCATGTGTCATGATAACGGTCCTCAGCCCCTATCCTTGCATTCTTCACAGGGGTCAGAAGCTACAATATGTTTGGGTAGCCAGAGTCACCTGCAAGTATTGAGGGTCAACATTTAGCCTCACACAATCCTATGGGGATAACACCTTAAGGCATACTCTGACATACAGTTGGTAGGGACTCTGGCTCACCTATTAGCCACACCCTGTGCCTCTGTGGTTGGGCCATCACATTTAGGATGCTGCTATTCCTCAGGACAAAGGGGATGTCCTGGGGATGGCCTCCCAACGAGGAAGGGGTGCCCATCAGAACCTGACCCCACCGATGGCCTGCACACTGGCTGTGGCTAACCCAGAGCTGGATGGGTGCTGGAGGGCATCACAGCAGCCACAAGGGGGTGAGTACAGTGGCTGTTACAACAAAAATGTGTAGGTGGCATGGGATCTGGGTGGTGGGTGTCAATGAGTGGGTGGCCCTTAATGCCAGGCCAGACATTGCAGCGTGATCCAGCTCAAGGGTAATGGTTGAAAGGGAAAACAAGGTAACCTAGCTAGGTTGCATTCCATGTCGGACAGGGCTTAGTGGGTCCCAGGAGGGGTGCAGTTGGTGGTGGTTGGCCCTCATCTTGCTGTGGCATATAGCCAATTGTTTGGCAGTGCAATTCATAGTGCTCAATCCTGATCCCTGTGTGTGACGATTCTGTGTATGCCTTCTGTGGTATTGGTGCAGTAATTGAAATAGTGCTCCCTTTTTTGTCCCCCTTTCCATGTGTGCATTAGCATCATCTGGCAGAGTAACAGGGCCACCAGTGACAGAGGGAGCTGCATCCCACAGGACCCAGGAGGCAGAGTCCACCTATGCCAAGGGAACCAGTGGGACGGAGGGCGAGGGGAGCACCACGGTGGAGACAGGAGGTGACAACACAGACTCAGATACTTCCTCTGATGGAAGCTCCCTGGTGGTGGCGGACACCTCTGTGACCACCCCAGCTGCAGGTACAGCGACCACCCCCCCAGTAGCCCCTCAGTGAGTTGCCCGTGCCCACTCACCCAGGAGGGTGGGCATCTTGTTCGCCCCAGGAACATCAGGCCCTGCCCCAGTGAGCCATGCTGCTCTGAGTGAGGAGGCTATTGACCTCCTGAGATCCATCTCTGTAAGGCAGTCAATGCCAGATGCAGCAATGCAATGCATTCTTGGAGGGCATCCACGGTGGAATAGCGGCCCAACAGAGATCGATTCAGGCTCTGGCCTCCTCTCCAATGGCAGCAATTGTCCCTGTTTCTATTGTCCCCCCTCCATCTACCACTTCCCAGTCCCAGTCTCCCGAACCCCAACCCATCCGATGGACACATACAGATGAGCATACACACAAGAGTGGCACAGTCAAATACAGGCACCACACTTCAGCCCACAAGCACTCACGCAAATACCAGACAGTTGCACACACAACCACATCCACTGCCTCCACTGTCTCCCCCTCCTCCTCTTTTTCCACCTCCCTCACAGTCACGTCCACACTCACACCTGAATGCACTGCATCAACATCCGCCACCAGCATCACCACAACAAGCAGCACACACACCTCACTAGCAGACATCTCCACAACATCCATGCCCTTGTCCCCTGTGTCCTCTCCCATCACGTCTGCCCCCCCAGAGGACACAAACACAAGCACTCAGACACCCAACAGCTATCCACCTCACACACACACTGCCCATGCACTTACACCCAAGTCCAACAGACATATACCTACAACAACCACTCCCTCAACCTCCACTTCCATCCCTCCTCCCTCTTCCCGCCCCACTGTCCCTAAGAAGCTTTTCCTTGCCAACTTGACCTCTTCCCTCCCCTTCCCCGTGTCCTGCCCGAAAGAACAGGGTCCTAACAACACAGCCCAGCACCACAGCCAAACAGTCCACGCAGACAGTGGAGGCACCTCCTAGTCATGGAGGCAAGACAGCAGGATCCCACTCCACCAGCCAGGAAGGGAGAGGATCACACACCCCCTGCCATTGAGGGGTAGAAGCCCTCGACTCCTGCCATGAAGGTGGAAGGAGCCGTCGACTCCTGCCATAAATGGGAAGAAGCCCTCAACTCCTGCCATGAAGGGGAATGAGCCCTGAACTCCAGCAGTGGCTGGCAGGTGACATCACCAACACCACCACCAGTGGCCAGAGAGCCCTCACCTCCAGCTGAGGCAGTGCAGCCCACTCCTCCGGCAGAGGCTGCACCTTCACCTGCCAAGACAGTGCAACCCTCACCTCCAGATGAGACAGTGCAGCCCTCACCTCCAGCAGATGGCATGCATGCCAAGGTCCTGGAACTGCTGTACAAGGATCCCCCTCCAGAACCAGTGGGCAAGTCACCCACCTGAGAGACTGTGACCTTGTACTCCTAGCACAGAGAAATGGGCATGGAGCCCCCTCCAGAATCAGTGGGCATGTTCCCGACTTCGGCTGATGTGCCCCCACCTCCAACCCCCTGAGGTGCCTGCCCACTTGCAAACTGATGCCCCTGCAGAGTTCTGTGCGGATGATGTCAGGAAACAGGTTGGGCCTTGGACTATGCCCTGTGGCCATGTGGGCCCTTAGTACTTTGGACTGGGCATTGGCTCTTTGTGGACATTTGCACATATCTCTTTTTTATCCAATTGGTTCATTTGCTGGCTGTTTCCCTTTCAATACATTCTCATTACTGCCTTCTTGTTGTCCTTGAATTATTATGCTGTGTCTTGTGTGCCATTGTTTTTCATCTGCAGCTGTTTGTGTGTATGGTGTGTGAATGGTGTGTGTTGTGAGTGTGTGTGCCACTCTCCTTTTCCTCCCTCCCTCCCTTGTGTGCTAGGCGGCTGTACTCACAATCGGCGTTGGTGTTCCAGATGGAGCATGGCGTAGAAGAGCCTCGGGAAGACTTGCAGTTCCGGTTCCATGGCGGCTTTGTCCTTCTCTGTGTCTCTGATGGTGAGTCTTTTGTCTTCTGTGCAGTGTTTCCGACAGGCTTTTGATGGCATTCGTTCCGCCCCGAAATCATGGTAGTGTACTGTGTCGTGAGATGGTGGGCAGTATTTTGTCGACCGCCTGGAAGTTGATGGCGACTGCCGGCGTGCGTGGTGTTAACACCCTGGCGAATGGTGTGGTACATTGGCTGTCTATGGGAGTTCTCACCACCATGGTCATAGTTTGGCAGTAATTACCGCTGGGCTGTTGGCAGTATTTCCGCCACTTTATCACTCACCCCCAATGTCATAATGACCACCTTACTATTTTATGTTACCAATAGGAGTAAGAAACATACCTGTTTATGGCATGCTAGCAAGAGACTTGTCAAGCATTTTCACATGCAGAAGCATAAAGCGTGACACAAGGCAAGCACTAATAGGAATTATAAGACTCACATAAGAGTACTTTATTATTTGGGCCTATGTTGTGTGAGGAAACACAACTCAGTTGAGGACACTGTCAATATTAGGTAACTACAGTTATTGCATTCTTCAGATGTTATTTGAGATTTATAAAGAATGTCTTTACCCATTGTCTATGTATTGTAGATTTTAGATCTAAACATCAAGAAAGGTCGATACCGGAATAACTGAGGAGTGTTCATCAGGAGACCCAAATTACCCACAAGCATATCTAAAGCCTACTCCTCTCTTCAGCTGCTTCGCAGGTGGATGTTCCAATAATTCATATAAGGAAAATCCTAGTGTACTGGGATGGTTGCGGGCAGTCATCACTACAGGATGAATACTAAAAGTTCATCTTTATTTTAAGGTCAGAATAATCCTCCTTTTGAGGTTCTGGCCTCTCTTCTTGCAGTTCACTAAAAGTCTCAGGTAGGGATGGTTGGAGCACAGGAGAAGGGTCATTATCGTTTCTGCAAAACACATCATGGGCCCTACCAGGTAAGAGCCTCCTAGGTCTGACACAAGGTGAACAAACAAAGACAAATGGTGACCAATGACAACCACATACACACACACACACTGGCCAGACAAAGGAGGCATGGTAACAATGAAAAAAAAAACTACAATTAATTCAGCATGCCAAAAACAAAAGCTAAGTGAGCTATAAAAATTTTACAACACATCCTCCAAAGGCATCAAATATTACCACACCAAAATACATTTTTTACAGAAAAAAAAAAGAAATGCAAAAAATTAAACCTAATGCCTTCCCTGGATTAACTGATGTTTTAAAACAACATATACCACAGAAACAGTTGTTTCATGTACCCATGACCAGTACTTGCTTGAGGGCTTTTGGGCAGACTATTCTACAATGTAAAATAAATGAATAGTGCAAATTTAATGAAAATGGAGAAGATGTAGTGAACTATGGAACCTTTCTCCCTTACAAAAGATAAAGAAATAAATGGAAAATAATAACTAGGCCCCTGCTGAAAGTCCAGGCCACCATCACAACCACAATCAAATTAAAAAATTGAATAAAAGTACAAATAAATGCTGGTGCATGCCCCATATCAAACAAGTAACACCCTTATACAAAAGCTTTTCAACTTACTTGTAACATGGCAAAATCAAAGTCCTTAAAATTCAATGGTATGTATGCAGCAGGAATTGCAAACATAGATAGTGATTCTTCTACCTCAAAATCCAAGTGGAATGTGATCAGGAGATGGACAAAGCACTTGGAGGAGCCTGCTGAACAGAAAAAGGAACTTGGAGTCTCTGGGGCACTTCCGTCCTATTGAAAAAGAAGTATAATAAAAAAATGCTGTTTGCACTAAATACAACCTGAACTATCCATTGGAGTAGAAAACCTACTCGAAAATATCTTTTTGAGTACATTTAGATGCTTCTTGGGTAGAAAATCTGCTCGAGAAGCAGTCTCAGCACCCGGAAGCCATGCGAGCAGCCAGCAAATCTTCCATGCGTTTGGTAATGGCCAGCAAATCTCATTGCGCTCACCTGTGCGCTCCAAAACAAGTCTCTTATGCGCAAATGGTAAAATAATTCTGGCACGCACCGGATGGCAGAATTTAGCAGTAACACCACTTTACACATATAGCGTGGCAATCCCAAATCCCACCAACTCCACGAGCGGAGTAATATTTTTGCCCAGACCTATTCTGTTGCTGATTTGTCAAAGTGGGAGAGAGTGCTACTCCTTCCAGTGAACAATCTTTGATATTGGAAGACAGTAGTTAGGAGAGGGTCACTTTCTTCCTCTTCCCCACCATCTGTCACCATGAGCAATGACATATCTGCTCTGTCATGATGTACCTTGAGCCTGTGTACATGTGTCAACCTATGAGGGTTCCTTGGGGTACCCAAGGCCACCAGTATTTGACATCTTCCGACTTTTCCAAGATAGAGTAAGGCCCAGTCAATATGTTTTGGAGTGCCCTGGGTGCTACAGGCTCCAAAGCCAAAACAAATTGCCCAGGTTGGTACTCGATCATAGAAGCCTTTTGGTCATACCAATGCTTGACATGCTCCTGGCTCGCCTCCAAGTTTTTGGTTACCTTTTTCCTGTACTCTTCCATTCTGGAGCGAAAGCTTAGTACTTAGTCTATTCTGTCCTGTTTGGACTCCTCAAGAGGACTCTCCCAACCTTCTCTCACCAAACTTAAAAGACCTCTGACAGGGTGTCCAAAGAGCAGTTCAAAAGGGCTAATGCCTACTTCCTTCTAAGGAACCTCCCTGTACTCAAACAACGGGGTTGGAAGAAGACAATCCCATCTCCTCCTAAAGTTCTCTGGTAGGCCCATAATCATGCCTTTCATTGTTATGTTTAATCTTTCAACAAGGCCAATTGATGGCAAGGTGTGATGAACAGATAAATCACCCCACACTCATCCCACATTGCTTTCAGATAGGCAGACATGAAGTAGATGTCTCTATCTGAAATGACCTCCTTAGGAAACCCCACTCTAGTGAAAGTACTAAGGAGGGCTCTAGCTACTGCTAAGGCAGTAACTTTCCTAGGAGGTATGACTTCTAGCTATCTCATGGCATGGTCAACTACCACTAGAATGAACCTATCCCTTGAGGCAGCAGGTGGGTTTATGGGACCAACAGTGTCAAACACCACCCTTTCAAAGTGTACCTCCACCACTGGAAGTGGTATCAGGGAGTCTTTGGTTTACTACTTGACTTGTCACTGGCCTGAGAGGTCACACAGGAGCAATAGAACTCGCTTACTTTTCTGACACCTGGGGCCAATAGAAATGATTGACCAACCTGTCGTAGGTTCTGGTCTGCCCCAGATGCCATACCAAGGGGATGTCATGGGCCAGATTAAGAAGGAACACGCTGTACTGTTGAGGGATGACTATTCTCCTGGTTGCCCCTGGTTTTGGGTCCCTTGCCTCACTGCACAGGATTCCCTCTTCCCAGTGTACATTATGGGTACCACTGACATCTCCTTCTTGTTGCCGACGAATATACGTCGGAACAATGCATGCTGGAACCACGCATGCCTGAACAACGCGGTTGTAACAACGACCACGTTGTTACCACTAATGCCATTTCCACCTATGCCTTAACAATGATTTTTTGTAGTAAAGGCATGCCTGGTAAAGGCATGCGTGGAATGGCATGTATTGTTCTAGCATGCAACCCCCCACCCCTGTCCCTAAAACTACCACGACCCACCACCCCCACCCCTAAAACCTAAAACTACCCCAACCCTGCCCCTAAAACTACCCCACCACGCCCCTAAAGCCTAAACTACCTCAACCCCCACCCCTAAAACTACCACAAACCCCCACCCCCTAAAACCTAAAACTACCTCAGCCCCCCACCCCTGCCTCTAAAACTAAAGCAACCCCAACCCCCGGCTCCTGCCCCCTAAACCTACCCCATTCCCCACCACATCCCTGAAACCTAAAATTACCCCAACCCCCCACCCCTGCCCCTAAAACTAACACAACCCCCCACCCCACCCCTAAAATCTAAAACTACCCCAACCCCGCCCCTAAAACCTAAAACTACCTCATCCCCACACCCCGCCCCTAAAACTACCTTGAACCCCACCCCTAAAACCCAAAACTACTCCAACCCCCCACCCTGTCCCTAAAACTACCCCGATCCCTCACTCCGTCCCTAAAACTTAGAACTACTCCAACCCCCATCCCATCCCTAACTACCCTAACCACCACCCCTGCCCCTAAATCCTAAAACTAGCCCAACCCCCCACCCACCCCTAAAACTACTACAACCCCAACCTCCCACCTACCCCTAAAACTACCCCAATCCCCCAGCCCCACCCCAAAAAACCTAAAACAACCCCAACCTCCCACCCATAAAACTACCATGATCTCCCACCCCGCCCCTAAAACCTGAAACTACCCCAGCCCCCCACCCCGCCTCTAAAACTACAGCAACCCCAACCCCCACTCCCGCCCCTATACTACAGCGACCCCCACCCCTAAAACCTAAAACCCCACCCCATCCCTAAAACATAAAACTGCCCCAACCCCACCCCTAAAACGACCCCATTCCCCCACCCCTAAAATCTAAAACTACCCCAACCACCACCCCACCCCTAAAACTACCCCATCCCCACACCCGCCCCTATACTACAGCGAGCACCACCCCTAAAACCTAAAACTACTCCAACCCCCCACCCAGACCCTAAAACTACTGCAAGCCCAACCCCCCGACCATGCCCCTAAAACTACCCCGATCCCCCATCCCCGCCCCTAAAACCTAAAATGACCCCAACCCCCATTCCTAAAACTAAAACACCTCTAAAACCTAAACTAACCTAACCTCCACCCCTGCCCCTAAATCCTAAAACTACCACAACCCCCTACCCCACCCCTAAAACTGCCACGATCCCCCACCCCTAAAACCTAAAACTACCCCATCCCCAACCCCGCCCCTAAAAACTACCATGACCACAACCCCCACCTGCCCTAAAACTACCCCAATCCCCCACCTCACCCCTAAAACCTAAAACAATCCCAACCTGCCACCCGCCCTAAAACTACTGTGATCCCCCACCCTGCCCCTAAAAACCTAAAACTACCCCAACCTCCCATCCCCGCCCCTAAAACCTAAAACAACCCCAATCTCCCACCCCTAAAAATACCATGATCCCCCACCCCGCCCCTAAAACCTAAACCTACCCCAGGCCCCCCACCCTGCCTCTAAAACTACAGCAACCCCAACCCCCACTCCCGCCCCTAAAACTACCCCCTAAAACATAAAACTGCCCCAATCCCACCCCTAAAACTACCCCAATCCCCCCACCCCACCCCTAAAATCTAAAACTACCCCAACCCCCACCCTGCCCCTAAAACCTAAAACTACCCCAACCCCCCACCTGCCCCTAAAACTACCACAACCCCAACCTCCCACCCACCCCTAAAACTACCCCGGTCCCCCATCCCCGCCCCTAAAACAACCCCAATCTCCCACCCCTAAAACTACCATGATCCCCCACCCCGCCCCTAAAACCTAAAACTACCCCAGCCCCCCCACCCTGCCTCTAAAACTACAGCAACACCAACCCATCCCACCCCTAAAACTAACCCAATCCCCCCACCCCTAAAATCTAAAACTACCCCAACCCCCCATCCCTAAAACTACCATGCTCCCCCACCCCGCCCCTGAAACCTAAAACTACCCCAGCCCGTACCTGCCTCTAAAACTACAGCAACACCAACCCCCACTCCCGCCCCTAAAACTACCCTGATCCCCAGCCCATCCCTAAAACATAAAACTGCCATAACCCCACCCCTAAAACGACCCCAATCCCCTCACCCCGCACCTAAAATCTAAAACTACCCCAACCCCCACCCCACCCCTAAAACCTAAAACTACCCCATCCCAACACCCCGCCCCTATACTACTGTGGCCCCCACCCCTAAAACCTAAAACTACTCCAACCCCCCACCCCCTACCCTAAAACTACTGCAACCCCAACCCCCTCACCCCGCCCCTAAAACTACCCCGATCCCCGATCCACCATCCCCGCTCCTAAAACCAAAAACTACCCCAACCCCATTCCCAAAACTAAAACACCTCTAAAACCTAAACTAACCTAACCCCCACCCCTGCCTCTAGATCCTAAAACTACCCCAACCCCCTACGCCACCCCTAAAACTGCCACAATCCCCCACCCCTAAAACCTAAAACGACCCCATCCCCAACCCCGCCCCTAAAAACAACCATGACCACAACCCCCACCCCGCCCTAAAACTACCCCGATCCCCCACTCCACCCCTAAAACCTAAAACAATCCCAACCTGCCACCCGCCCTAAAACTACTGTGATTCCCCACCCCGCCCCTAAAACCTAAAACTACCCCGACCCCCCACTCCCACCCCTAAAACTTAAACTACCCCAATCCCCCACCGCCCCTAAAACTACCCCAACCTAAAGTTACCCCAACCCAGCCCCCTCCCCTAAAGAACTAACACTATCCTGACCACCCACCCCTGCCATTAAAAACTAAAACCACCACCACCCAGCCCCACTTACCTGATCATGGCCTCTCCGATCCGGAGTCTGTTTGTCTCTGCCTTAACTACGCATGTTCATTATTCTGGACATGCGTGGTTAAGGCAGAGGAAAAGTGTTGTTCTGCTTTCGTGGACAACAACGCTTGCTGTTAAGGAGTTGTGATTTAGGCTGCTTCCCACTGCTGACAGCTAACTGGCTCTCAAGAGTGGGACAAGTCTTCTGACCTAGGCTCAAGTCCTCTCTGGAGGGGCCACCTGCTCCTTGACGTTTTGCCAAGTCAGGCATGTTTCTCAAGGGAGCACCCTCCTGTACAGACACCAGACCTCCCCCGAGGTTTGGGCTACTTGTGGTTCTGAGGACTTTTTTGTAGGAGCCTTCCTAGGCATCCTGCCCTTTCTCTTGTCACTAGTGACTAGGGACTAAGGGGGTCATTCTGACCCTGGCGGCCGGTGACCGCCAGGGTCACCGACCACGGGAGCACCGCCAACAGGCTGGCGGTGCTCCCGAGGGCATTCTGACCGCGGCGGTTCAGCCGCGGTCAGAAAGGGTAAACCGGCGGTCTCCCGCCGGTTTACCGCTGCCCCATTGAATCCCGCTCCGCCGCCATGGGGATTCAGACACCCCCTACCGCCATCCTGTTCATGCCGGGAAACCCGCCATGAACAGGATGGCGGTAGGGGGTGCCGCGGGGCCCCTGGGGGCCCCTGCAGTGCCCATGCCAATGGCATGGGCACTGCAGGGGCCCCCGTAAGAGGGCCCCGCAAAGTATTTCAGTGTCTGCTTTGCAGACACTGAAATACGCGACGGGTGCAACTGCACCCGTCGCACCCCTGCAACTACGCCGGCTCAATTCTGAGCCGGCGTCCTCGTTGCAGGGGCATTTCTGCTGGGCCGGCGGGCGCTCTTTCGGAGAGCGCCCGCCGGCCCAGCGGAAATGTTTAAATGGCCGCCGCGGTCTTTTGACCGCGGTGCGGTCATTTCACGGCGGTACCTTGGCGGACGGCCTCCGCCGTCCGCCAAGGTTAAAATCACCCCCTAAGTCCACTGTCTCAGGATCCACAGTACCTGGACTTTTCCGTAGGGTCGTCTAAGCTCTAGTGGAGACACACTCAGGGAGACCCAGCATTTCTACATGAGTCCTTATCTCCACCTCTGCCCAAGAAGAAGTTTCAAGGTCATTTCCCAATAGTCGCTCCACACTGATGGCAGGGGACACAGCTACTTTCTTAAGTCTGAATCCCTCCCCACTCAAAGTATACCACAGCAATGGGGTATGACTTGGTAACATTATCAGAGTTGACTATCTCATGCACCTCATCTGGTAAGATCTTGCTTGGGGAAAGCAGCTGGGCCATCACCATCATTATGCTGGCATTTGTATCCCTCAAGGCCTGAATTTCCACCCCATTGATTATTGGCCACTGCTTGTACTTTACTATGCTGGCAGGCCAGAGGGCCAATGGTTTAATTTCCTCACCTCCAATGGAAAACTAATGTGGCTTCAGTGTACCCCTTGCAATCTCCAGGGACAACTTCCACCACCATCCCTACACTGGCAATCCCTTTGGGAGCGTCACCAGCGGGTGACTTTGTGGTTCATGCAGCATCACACCTTTTGTGCCCTGGCTGTCTACAGTCAAAGCACACCCCAGCCTTTGAAGGATCAAAAATCTTGCCCAGATACCCACTCCCTTTATTTTCGGATTTGGCTCTGGGCTCCCCCTCTTGGGGTTCTTTTGGGCACTCTTTGAGTTTCTCAGACTTTTGAAACTTCCCCCCGCTTTCCCCTGGAGGAGAGCCTGTTTTCCCTTTTTGTGTTCACCACTTGAGGACATCTTGGATAACCTAGTGCATGCCCACTCACAAGCTATCTTCCCCAGCTCTCCAGGACTAGATAGCATTGGGGCTACCAGATGCCTATGTGACTTCTCTGAGGAACAATTTGTCAAAAAGAAAATTACTTAACCACTAAATAGTACAAGTCCTCATAGGTATCAACCTTGTTACCTTTATTCCACCCATCCAGTGACTTCACAGAGGTATCTACAAAAATCAACCTATTATGTTGTTGTTCCTTTTTGTGTGCTCCTAAATGTGTGTTTATGTTCTTCAGGGTTTAGATAAAAGAGCTCAATTAGTGCACCTTTCATGTGAGTGTAAGATTCTGCCACCTTATCTTCTAGTGTCAGCAATCTATCTGTCACTACAGTTGGAATGAGCTCCCACAGTAAGGACACCCAATTGAGTGCACACACCCTTCTCATTCTAAGAGATCTTTCTTAGGGTGCCAGCCATTTGGCTATGTCATTCCCTCCAGTATACTTGGGCACAATTTCTTCTGTCAAACGTGGATCATAGGCACACTCAGCAGTTACATCTCTGACTGTGTTGCTGCCACCACTCACCTGGGATATCATCCCCAGCTTGAGACTTTTCTATTCCAGGACCAGTCTCATTTCTATTAGGGTCAGCTTCCTCTCCTGTAGCTCCAAAAGACTAAGCTTGGCCTCTATATGTTTAGGCCTCCTCACAGCTGTTAAGCACCTTTCCCTCCCAGACAGGGAGTCACACCTTGAATGACTTGTGGGGACCACACTCTCCTGGTCCCTTTCTGTGAATGGATCTGTGAAATGATCCATCATCTCCACTTTCAGGAGTAATCTCACCCCCAGCAGAGCTTGTCCTTTCCTTGCCTCTTCCCAGGCTTTGAAGACTTTTTTCAGGTCATCCTTCTTTGCTGAGACTCCTGGAAGGATTTTTCTCTCTTTACACAAACAACTCCTTTATTTTCAAAATAGGCATGGTGGCTAAGTAAAATTATTTGCCCTCCATCCTTGAAGACTTTCTGTAGTAGGAAGAAAAGAATGTTTGTAACTCCTTTAACTTTTTCTTCTTGGAAGCAGGTGCCTTTAAAGTGTCAGAACTTGGCCAAGCTTGTACTTATCTACTTGGCAAACATTCTATTAGTCAGATACTAAATTATCAGCTGCCTGGTACAGCCAAAAACAAGTTCTGTCAGGTACAAATGTGAGGATTTGGGTGTACTATATAGTATAGCTGGGAAGCCTTACAATGCAGTACACTCACAAATACCATCTTGGGTCCAGTCAGCTATGTATACTTAACCTCAAGCTCACCCCTGGATAGATGTAGCTTTGAGCAGTTAGGCTTAGCAGAGGAACAATGTGTAAAGCATTTAACAGCACCAAACACCGAATAAGAAATCCACAAAACACAAATGAATCAAGACACTGATTTATAAACATGGAGCAGATTTTTATAACTTTTAGAGATCTTACTCATCAAAATCTACTGGAGGGTTATGGAAATCCAGACTTTAAAAATAAATAACTCTTATATCAACCACAAACATGCTTTGGTCAACAAAAAGTTTGGAAACTTTTGGAAAGTTTGTAAAAGTTAGTTTGACAACTACACCACGAGTTGGAAGACCAAGTCTAACAAGACAGAGGTCTAAGGGGCCAGAAAGGATACTTTGGACAGTTATCTGGCCATTAGAGCCTCTTTAGAGTGAGATCCAAACTTTACAGGATGACCACCGTAGATGACAATGGAGTGGTCCTGATGCTGAGTGTTGCAGATTCAAGGATGTTCCTGATGTTGTACGGTCAATGGGGGTGAAGTTAGGTCATATCCTAGGTCCCCAGGTGAGTGGGGGTGACTCTATCCATGAATCTTGAAGTCCCATGAAGTCCGCTTTGTAGGGTTCCAAGGGCTGCCAATGCAGACCTTGCACTTTTGCAACACAGCTGTCAATGTGCAAATCTTTGGTGGAGGCTGGTGTCCCTCTTGGGTGATAAGTCCAGTCACAACCAACACCCACAGGTACAGCAAACAACAGTGCACATTTTGATTATCTCCAAATTGTTCTCTTGGGTGCCCAGTATCTGGTAGCTGCAAAACGTCTGTGGTGGCTACCAGAGATTCGTATTGGTTTTTTTCTGCTTTGATGTCCCCAGTGCCATTCTGGGGGACCAGAAAACTGACCCTTGCAGTCTTACTTCAAACTGAGGCCAAAGTTCCTGTGATGTGAAGCATTTGGCTATCACAGAATCTGACATTCCTGACCCATTTAAGATGGCGTGACCCTTCCTCAGTTGTGAGGAGCAAGGTAGCCCACCCGAGAGGTGTGGCTGTCTTACGCAACACTTCCACGGTAAAACTGGTTTAAGGGTGAGTTTCCTCTCTCTCTCTCCCAGTCTCCAAGCTGTCTACAAGAACAAAACACTTATTGCTTAGGAGTGTTGGGCCAGGTGGCCCACCATAGGCAGCTTCTCCTTTGAAGCATGTCTCTGGGCTGAACCCCTGAGTGGTCATCCTGGCAGAGGAGGAGACACCTCACTGCTGTGGCTCTGCCTTTGTTCCTGAGCCTAGGAGTTGTTCACACATTTCCCCAGGCAGTCAGAAAGCTCTGTGTGTGTATGCCTTTGTGAGACTACTGGATGAGCAGAGCAGTAAATTGCCCACCTTCACTAGTGACATTAATTTGGCATGGTCATCAGGTTGCATTAAATGATACCAACGCATTAATAAAAATTCCCCCAACAGCAAGGAACTTTTAACCGTCATCAAAGAGTTCACCAACCCCAACTCCAACTCCACTGACATCCGTCACAAGAACTCTGCGAAAACCTTGTCAACTACTTCCATCGCAAGATCGCAGACATTTACGACAGCTTCACCACCCAGGGACCCCCCACGAGTCTCACCACCAGCCCATTGATCGAAGCATCACCATGTCCCCCCACCCTCCTCCGCTGGAACAACATCACCAATGAGACCCTCAACATCATGGCAACCATCCACTCAGGAGCACCCACTGACCCCTGCCCTCACCACATCTTCAACAAAGCCAGCAACATCATCGTGCCCAAACTCCGGCATACCATCAACTGCTTTCTTTCGAAACTGACACCTTCCCAGAGAGTTGGAAACATGCCGAGATCAAACCTCTACTGAAGAAACCCACTGCCGACTTGACAGACCTCAAGAACTACCGGCCCATCTCCCCGCTCCCCTTTCCGGCCAAAGTCATTGAGAAAGCAGTCAACAAACAACTCACAGCCTTCCTGGAAGCCAACAACATCCTGGAGCCCTCTCAGTGCGGATTCAGAAGCAACCATAGCACCTAGACTGCCCTCCTTGCCGTCACAGACGACATCTGCACCCTCCTCGACCAAGGCAAGACCGTCACCCTAATCCTCCTGGACCTTTCTGCCGCCTTCGACACAGTCTCACATGATACGCTACGCACCCGTCTCCACGATGCCAGCATCTGAGACTCAGCACTACAATGGCTCTCCTCATTCCGCACAGGCAGAAAACAGAAGGTCCGACTCTCCCCCTTTCACTCTGAAGCCACCATGATCAGCTGCGGCATCCCCCAAGGATCGTCGCTGAGTTCCACCCTCTTCAACCTCTACATGACCCCATTGGCCGCCATCGTCAGAAGCCACGCACTCAACATCGTCTCCTACGCAGAGGACACCCAACTGATAGTCTCCCTCACCAACAACCCGACCACCACCAAGAACAATTTCCACGAAGGAATGAAAGCAGTTGCCGCCTGGATGAAAGATAGTAACCTCAAACTGAACTCAGACAAAACAGAAGTCCTCATCCCTGGGCCCACATCCTCTGCCTGAGACAAGTCCTGGTGGCCCACTGCCCTTGGAAATGCCCTCATGCCCACCGACCACGCCCGCAACATCGGCGTTATCTTAGACTCATCACTCTCAACGGACCGACAGGTGAGCGCATTCTCATAGGGTTGCTTTCACACCCTGCGCATGCTTCGAAAAATCAACAAGTGGATCCCCATCCAAGCCAGAAGGACAGCCACCCAGGCCCTTGTCAGCAGCTGCCAAGCGCCAAATACTACAACTCATCCAAAATGCCTCCTCCCATCTCGTCACGCCCCATGACACAGCCACACCTCTGCCTTTCTAAGAGACCTACACTGGCTACCTATCAACAAGAGAATCACCTTCAAGCTCCTGACCCACGCCTACAAGGCCCTACACAACACCAGACCAGCCTACCTCAATCACAGACTCTCCTTCTACACTACCGCCAGACAACTCTGCTCCGACAACCAGGCCCCGCCAATGTCTCCTGCATCCAGAAAACCGCTGCCGGAGGAAGATCCTTCTCCCACATCGCTGCCAAGACCTGGAACACCCTCCCAATTCACCTCAGGCAATCTCCCACCCTATCACAGTTCAGGAAGGACTTCATGACCTGGCTCTTCGACTAATCCTCAGCACCCCCGCCTCCCCCAGCGCCTTGAGACCCTCACAGGTGAGTAGCCACGCTTTACAAATCCCTGATTGATTGATTGAACTTTAACCACAGCAAAACAACCATTTGAAAGTGTTTCTGCTAAGACATATGGTAAAACATATGTCTGAACAAAATAAGGCTACCTCCATTGGACTTTATAAGCCTTTTTTAAGGGAGACTTACATATAATGTTAAGGGATAGAGTGGCTTTGCCATTGGTTTTAATTTCAAAGTCGAAATGGCAGTGAAAACACCATGATTCCATTCTGCAGTGGCAGGCTGGGAGTCAGTGTGTACCTTGTCACACAAAGGATGGCACAAATAATGCTGCAGCCCTGAGTGGACACTGCTCTGGGTACCCTGGGTACCATATAATAGGGTCTTATGGGTAAGCCAGGCCTTGTCATTTGGGTGTATCCAATTCAACTTGTAATTTGTATGGGGCTAAAACAGTGGCACTGAGGTCTGGTTAGCAGACCTCAGTGCATTCTCAGAGTCGAAAAACCAGCAGCATCAGTCCAAAAATGTGGGGGTTTCCTTTCAGGTTAACTTTTCTCCCTTTTCACCTTTCCTGTTTCTGTTAGTGAACCTGCTGCCTCCAATAAGAACTGAAGGTTACGAGTAATTGGAAGAAAAACACGTCACCTACCATTCAAAATGAAAGACAGAAAGAAAGAAAGAAAGAAAGAAAGAAAGAAAGAAAGAAAGAAAGAAAGAAAGAAAAAAGAGAGGAAAGAAGAAGGAAAAAAGAATGAAGGAATAAAGACAGAGCAGGATAGAAAGAGAAAAGGAAAGAGGGCAGGGTAGACAGTAAAAAGGAAAGAAAGAGAGAAAGAAAGAAAAGGAACGAGAGAAGAAAAGATAAAGATAAAAGAGAGACGGAAAGAGTGAAAGAAAGCAAGAATGGAAGAATGCAAGAGAAAGGAGGAGGGAAAGAGAGAAAGAGAAAAAGAAGGAATAGGAGACGCAAAGCGACTGTGAAAGTGAGAAAGAAAGGAAGAAGAAAAGAAAAAATTAAGGAAAAAAGAGACAGAGAGAAAAAGAAAGAAGGAAAGAAAGTAAGTAAGGTTAGAGAGAGAGGAAGAACAGAAAATACAGAGAGAAGGAAAGAGGAGTAAGGAAAGAAAGAAGGAAGAAAAAAAGGAAAAAAGGAAAAAGACCAGGGAAAAAAGAGAGAGAAGGAAAGAGAGCAGGAAAGAAAGAAGGAAAGCAAGAAGGAAAGAAGAAAAAAGAGAGAACGAAAGAAAAGGAAAGAACAAGAGAAGGAAAGAGAAAGAAAAGTAGAGAGGCAAAGAATGAAAGAAAGCACGAATGAAAGAATGAAAGAAGGCAATAAGGCAAGAGAAAGAAAAAAGGATAGCGAAGGAAAGAGGGAAGGAAGGGATAAGAGAAGGAAAGAGAGCAGGAAAAAGAGAAGGAAGGAAAGAAGGAAAGAAAAAAGAAGGAAGGAAAAAAGAGAAAGAAGATACTAGAAGGAAAGAGAGAAAGAAAGAGAGAAGGAAAGAAAAAGAAAGTATGAGAAAGAAAGAAAGAAAGAAAGAAAGAAAGAAAGAAAGAAAGAAAGAAAGAAAGAAAGAAAGAAAGAAAGAAAGAAAGAAAGAAAGGAAAAGAAAGAAATAAAGAAAGGAAAAAGTAGAAAAAGCATAACCTAATACAAAATCGTTACAAATCGACGCTTTTCGGTAAGATGTGAAACAGCATAGGTAATAAAAGCAAAATCACCCTAGAAGAAATTTACAACAGCATTTGTAACAGATCAGATGTGATAAGGATGGCATGTGGATCAGAAGCATCCTTCTGTCACATCAGGCGCTAAACAAAAAGGTCACACAAAGGTAATTATAAAGCTTGTGTGTAGTTGTGCTCCTTGTGAAAGAGGAAAATGCAGTCACTCTAAGTGAAATTAACCGCTGATTTAAGTAGACTGGCCCACTGCCCCATGGTATGCGCTGTAGGTGTCTGAAGCAAAATGAGAATGACACAACAACAGACAAATGGATGAAGGGATGTAGCTCCAAGCCCCATATGTAAGTATGCTATACATAGTTTAATAAAATCCAAATGTCTTGGCTAACGTTGGATCTAAGGCCGCCAGTTAGTAAAGTGGGCTGACCCATTGCCCCATGCAGTATGTTGCAATTGGTCAGAAGCAAACTGTAAATTCCATTTTAACAGAAAAATGATGAAGCCCACTCACCAAAATGTCCCTCTCCGTTTGTATATTATGTATGAATTATTTATTAAAAACAATCGTTTGGCAGGACAGCTAAACTGTTTAAAAGGCCAGACCTAAAACAGAGATGTGGATTGTACCGGAGTCGGTATTTTAAATTGTTTCTGTTAAGGAAGGTTCAATTAAGGAATTTGTCAAATATAAGATTTTTGAATATGCATTTGGCCCTGCCCCTAATTACAAAGGTCGTACCTCACATAAGTGATCCATAGTTATACCTCTTAGGTAACCTGCCTCCCTCCCCCTCCCCTTTGTGTTGAGCGTAAGGTTTGTCTAAATACACTTAACATAAATCATACCGTGTAATTTATTTTAGATAAAAATACTCTATATAAATGCAAGTAAGTAATTTATTCATGGTTACATCAGCATATGTTTTCTAAATCAAAAAAACAACATTATGTTCTTTCCAATTTCAGTCTTTATGGTTGTATTTAAATTTCTTGTTACATGATCAACATAATATATTTTTTCCATCAGCAGAAGCAGACAAGATGCAATAATATTTGTGCAGCATGCACACAGCAAATTAAAGGAATAATCAAGAACACACATCTCTACTGAAGTCCGATTGTAAATCTCATATTGTATGACTTCTGTGGCTTTGTGCAGTAGTTAGTCTTTATTGGCTCATGGATGCAGTCACTGTAGTCTGTGTTGCACTTGTTGCACTTACAAGTCAGTGCCACAGGATAGGAGAAGTATGGATTTACATGCAGGGGGCATCCAGGAATCAGTACTGTCTTCTGAACGTAGGCCTTATATGTACATGCAGTCTGGGATAGAGTACTTTTAGGGAGCCCCTCCTTAAGATTAGGATCCTAAGGAGAAAACAGAAATGGTTTCATAAGTCCTTTTAGATTTCATTGTTTTGATTTCTTAGTGATGTATTTATGAGCGTTTCTTTGCATCAATATTTATTTCTTAAAAACAGTTTTAATAGATGGCCAAAATATTATTGCAATGTTTAGTGCAAATATGTTTTCAAATTGAATTAAACAAATAGGAATGCAATACATTTGAACCATCCCTACTTTGTGTTATATTTAATTTAGATATTTTTTGTCATGCTAGGTCAATCCCAGTTAGAGAAGAACATATGCGTTTCAGTAACCCTAAAAAAGGAGGGCATAAGAGATTTGTCAAACAACACGTGGACATATAGTATGGCAACAAGGTACAGTCTGATGGCTGAAGTTTAAAAAAGCTATCAATTGTACTGGAAAATTGAGGCATAGAATTCCAGGTTGGACCATTAAAAGGTATTAAACTGTGTATTGTTTGACTGGGCTAGCACAAATTATGTCATAGCATAATGGTGGCATGGCACATCTTGGGTTTTGTCAAAAATAAATTTGAGCAATTTAGTAGCACATGACCAATGAATGCACTCTATGATAACTAGTGGAGGAAGAGGACCAGAAGAATGTGGTTGAATCATATGATAGGCAGCTACTGTCATAATCCCCATCATATCAACAATCATTATGCCCTATTGCATAAATCCATTTGGGAAATCCATTTCCCCTTACTTTGGGATCCCTCTTGCCTCTCCTTCTCTTTCCCTTCACTAAGGAGCTGTTGGCAATATTTTGCTGTGATGGGGGAGTGTCATGGGGAATCTCTCTTCTAGATGGTTTGCACACAGTCTCCCTATATGTCGGTGAACTTTAACTGTATCCAAAGAATTTCAGAGTTTCATAGCTGGAATAGCACAGCTTCTTCCATTCTTTGCAGCTGTCTTCAGGTCTTTTTGTTAATTGGCCAAAACCTTGTGTCTTCCTACTGGCTCCAAATGTCCCAGGGACCTAGCTAGACCTCACACGAGACCCTTTTTGCTGGGACGGCACAACCCTCCACTATCTAGGTATTAGGGTGGATTGCCAGTCCGTCTTTTTCAATTATGTTATCTTGCAGCCCAACTCCAATGGTTAAGCAGATGGCTTTTGGGTCTTTCCCTTGAGGAGACCACCTCACAGACACTACCTTCACAAGTCGAGGACCTGAATACCCTTCTGCTCAAAAACACTCAGCACTTTCACCACAAACCCCAGCTCCTCCGAGTATTCACATGCACTTAAGCTCACCAATGGTGTAGCATGCTACACCTTGGCATTTTCCCCATGGGGCCCAATAATTGAAGAATTTTACACACTGGCAGGAATCACACCTTACAACTATGGGCAATGTTTTTGAAGAGGTATGTATCCTCTCCTTTGTGGAACTTATGGAGAAGTTGAGCCTCTACAGAGGGCAATGTCAGCTATACAACACCATCTAATGAACCGCACACAGGCTCTGGGTTATTTCAGACTCTCTTATCCAGGTTTTGTATGCTATGGGCCACCAATGCTGATATATTTCATGGCTTTCCAAGGCCCTACCTTCCCTAACCTCCATTATTCTGACTCAGCTGAGAAACAAATGGGAGACAAAAGCAAGCAGGGTGTTTTCTGACAAGGAGTGGGTGCAAGCACATAATTTCCTTTATTGCAAAACTGAAATTAATTCAATACTACATACTATACAGAGCTTATGTCTCCCCCACAGCCATTAACATATGCTTACCACTAACAGCATTCTCATTCCCTTGATGCTCAGCCCAGGCTGCTGACTTCACACACATGCTTTGATCTTGCCCCTCCTCAGGCCAATTGGGCTTACATAATCAGCACCCTATCTACCATCACAGCCAATCCTATTCCACAGGGCTGGTCCTCAGTAGTGCTTAGAATCTATAAACAGTCCTAGAAAGATTTTGTGTCACTAAGCTAGCCAATATGGCAATCATCCTAGTACAATCACTTCCCAGTGGAAGTTGAAACACTCACCCGCCCTGGCAACCAGGTCCGATACCCTTCTCAACTGGGTTGGTGCTGAAAGTTCTGCACTGCATAGAGAAGAGGTGAGAGGGCTCAGCAAGTGTCACCTTGCAGTGAATTGTTACATACTCTTGGAGCATCTGAAAACAACACTGCCAAAGTGTGCTCCCCTCTAAGCTCTCAGTGCCACTATTAATCTCATCTGAACTAGATGTCCCCTTCATTATTTAACCCTAAACCATCAACCCATCTTCTGTTACTGATTGCTCCACCTCAGCCACACCACTGGGACATTATTGGCTCTACATGATGCACCCCTCGCCTCCTTTTCCCTTCCTTTCCTTTATAGTTCAAAATTTAAACTGTTAACCTTCAGCACAACAATTCCTTTCTACCACCGGTTCCTGCAGACACTTGTGATGGAGTATGGGATTACTCTTTCTATGTTGCCGACAAAAACGCCTGCAACTTGTTTGACTTCGCTTACACTTCCTAGCACGCAACTGCTCTGCATCAAAAAGTAATGCCCTTCCCTGTAACTTTAAGCATGCTCAAAGAGAACTGTAATGTTCCAAAATGATAAATTGCAAATAAATTTGTGTTTAAAAAATCATATCTACACTCATGATCATTAAGATACCTTTGTCAAGTAGATATGACCAGATTTATCATCACATACAAAAAGAATATATCCTTGAGGGTAGGTTGTGTGAACGTTCCAGAAATCCAGGCAGCAGTGAGTGTTGTTTTTGTTTGGTGTCAAATTTAAATTTTCACTAGAGGTTCCAGGACATCAGTCCCTTGATAAAGTAAGTTCATCTAGCTTGCAGTGTGACTGCCACAAATTTATAAATTGTTTTACATTCTACTTTGGCTCAATGTAAAAAAAATATGGCCCTCATTATAAAGATGGCGGGATGCACCGGCAGCGACCATGCTGACGGTCGACAGAAGACCGCCAGTGGAGGTGGCAGGCATCCCACCATATTCCGACGTATGGAGACTCACCGCCATTAATGGTTATGAGGCCCGCCATGCGCCATGCTGGCTGTCAGTAGCGGGGGTGGATGCTGCTCCACCCTCACAGCCACGTCAGTCTATACACCACCAAACCTATAATGATGCAGTTATAGGCGTGGCGGTGTATGGAGGCACGGCGGAGCAACATTTAAGGAGCCTCCCAGAGTAGCGCAACGGAACAGGTAAGTGCTGCCCGAGAGGGAAGGGGGAGGGGTGTGTGTGTTTGAGTGTGTGAGTCCATGGGGGAGTGCGTGAGTGTTTGTGAAGGGGGGATGTGTGTCTGCATGTATGAATGCGTGTGTGCATGTAGGTGTATGGGTGCATGAGGATGGGGGGTTGGGGTTTGGGGGAACCTGTATATAGGGGGGGGTGGTGAGGGGTGACCTGGGAGGTGTACATGGAGATTTGGGGAGGGTTGGGGGTAGCTTTTCAGTGTTTGGGGGGCGGGCGGTTCTAGGGGCTTGGGGCGGTGGGTGGGGGTAGTGGCAAGGGAGGGTGCCTGGTGTGTCACATACAAGTGACAGAAATGTGAATTCCTTTCACCCGTATGCTTTTCGGCAGGGATTACCAGGTGGGGTATCCCGCCAGGAAATCCCTGGTGGAAATGGGATCATAAGCCCACCGCCGGTCCAGCCTCCACCGCCGGGTTGAATGTGCCTACCGTCGGCCCGGCGGTCGATTCTAGCCTGGGTAGTAATGAACTTTGAAGTCTACTGTGTTCAGAATATGACGGTCTGGACCGCCATGCCGTTGGCGGTAATGACTGTCACTGCCGGCGTGGCGGTCATTACCACCATGTTCATAATGTTGGGTTTTTAGTGTTGGGTTTTTAGTCTTTGATTACAGGGAGATGTCTCCTTCTTTCCTCCTTTGAGGCAGGTTGTCTGGAACCACAAGGTGATTCTTGACCCATGTTCAGCCATAACTTACAAATAGGAACAATTTTACATTGAATAGCAGTGCTTCAACACATGGTTTGCAGTGTGTCACTTGCAGTTTCATTGTATGCATAGGGTGTTCTAAATACAAGTGTTTACCATATGTTTTGACTAAAGTGGCAATTCATGTTGTACACAATTCTTCCCACAGGAATTGCCTCTGAGAACTTCTGCAAGGGAGTATCCAATGTGTGAATTTGTTTATTTGTTCCCTACACAAGTAAGATACCCATTCTTAGGTACTGTGAATAAATTACTAAATTAGCAATCAGGTAGTCCTGATGAGGGCCACTGACCCCAAGCAGCTTAGAAGAATGGCTGAAACATGTTGACTAATTATGAGTTGGGGGTGATTAGATCCCTTACCCATCCATTTGTCTTTTAATCTTGCCAATAATAAAATAATTTTCAGCATTTTGATCTATTCAATTGTAATACTTTCACTCACAATGTTAATCCCTGCATACCATATCAAGAGATCCTAATTGTGGTTGAGCCCACCCCAATTTAACAGATGTCTGGGATGAAGCATGCTATGCAATGTGGGGGAGGGTCCTTTTTTTATAGAGAGGGATCCTACATTGTATTGAGTTATGTAAACATTGAATTGGTTCTGTTACATCTCACAAGACACGTCTTATGACATATTTATTTCTACAATTTTATATTTTGTTGTTATGTAAAAAGGCCTGTACTATATAATCCTGGCTGGACCTTAATGTTTGGAGACTGCTATTTCATTGTGTCCTACTGAACCAGATTTTCAAATTCTCATCATCTCTTCACCTACGTCTCAAATACTCTATCATACCAGCTTTCAAAAAGAGTCAAGTAGGAATACTTCATACCCAGAAATTTGTGCTATTGCAGCCAAGTCCTTGCCACACCAGCGGTATAAAATAATTACTCATCAGAGAACTGCCTAGTAACCACTGGCTGTCTCAGGAATTGAATAATAGACCTACAATTGGTCCACACAGCCTGACAATGAGTCTAATTACCAACCAACAGTATCTCTTTGATTCAGCACTAAAACCAAGACAGTGCTTACAGTGCACTTATAAGACCTGGCATCCCTGGCGTGGTTTAGTTTGACTTTTTGCCCTCAAATTTCATGTTTTTTTGACCTCGTTTCTGCCGGCTTTAGGACTCTGGGCACTTTAATACCACTGCTGATGAGTGCTAAAGTACATGTGCTCTGTATTTAAACCATGGTAACATTCTCTTATTTACAATTGCCATATTTCATTTACTTATAAGTGCCCAGTAAATTGTACTACCTGTGCGCAGGGCCTGTAAATTAAAGTTCACTAGTGGGTCTACAGCACTGACTGTGCCACTCATGTAAGTAGCCCTTCCACACATCTCAGGCCTGCCATTGCAGATCCTGTGTGTTCAGTTTTAAACTGCCATATCAATCTGATAAGGTAGCCCTTTTGCCATGCCCAAACCTTCCTTTTTAACACATATAAGTCACCCCTATGGAAAGGCCCAAGACAGCCCAAGGGCAGGGTGCAATGTTTTTAAAAGGTCAGACATCTACTTTTAAATTTTGCTTGTTCTAGTAGTGATAAAATCAATTTTCACTACTGCAAGGCATAGCTCTCCTAAAGGATGAAATTGGGATTAATTTATTATATTTTATGTGTAATTTCCAAATGGGAAGAGATGGGACTCCCAAGTTTGGTGTCTCTGAAATCACAATTTAAAATCACAATTTATGGTGAAGTCGGATTTTAAATTGTAATTCTGAGAACACCACTTTTAGAAAGTTGGCATTTCTATACCTTAGCCATTTTGGTGCCTTCTGCTCATCTCTGAATGAATGTTTGGGGTGTGTAACAGCTGGTCTTTGTGCATTCCCTCTAGACAGCCACACACAAGGGGAGCTTAGGTGTTACTGATGGGCCCTCCACATCCTGATGGGCCATCCTGAGCAGGGTGGGAGGGAGGAGCTAACACTTACACCTGAATAGGCTGTGTCCTGTCCCTATACAAAGGGCTGCATACCACCCTGCAGTGAGTCTGGAGCTAGGGCAGGACAGACAGGGACTGCTGACCTGCTGCCCTCCTTACCTGGGAGTGAGTAGGACTGGACCTCCATCTCTGCAATCCAGAACCAAAGTGATTCGAAGGGCTTGCTGGCTTGCCTTCTGTTTGAAGTCTCAGGGACATAAAAGACTTCCAACTCACCTGCTATAACAAGTGGACTCTGTCAAATGTGTGTCTTGTCCTGTCAAGCAATGCCAACCCAGTCATGTGCATTTGGAAGTGAGTATAAAGTTCTGCTCCAGTCATAATCAACTCATCAACGCCGTTGTGCCACTCAGAACCTGTGCATCTCCACTGATGCCGACACATCCCCACTGCTGCGTGGATCGAGGACATTGCATCACTAACGACATGATGCATCACCTTCATTTCTGACACAACTCCGACTTTACATGGCTCGGAACTGAAGCATCGGCTACATCCTAGGAATCGACCACAACGCATTGCCTTCCCTGGTCCTTGAAACTCTCTCAACGTTGAAGCAAACAAAGTACTTTTACAGCGGGCCAAGGCTGGTCCCTGTATCTGACCCATGCTTCATCACAGTTAGCCTGAACTTTCAGATTTGACCCGGTGTAGTACAACCAGGTAACCTTGGTTGGTACTTTTTGCTTTTAAGCACTACATTTCAGTTTATTCTTTAACTGCTTCGGGGCCATGCATGTAATGGTTACATCCTTGGCAGTGGTTGCACTGGGCCAAGAACGCAAGAATTACCTTGCCACTCTGACCCCACCTCCCCACAGCTTCTAATGATGTCAGCGCACAGGCGCAAGCAAAGAGCTTCCAGGACGTCATTAGTTTCTTTTCAAAGAGGGGGACTGGGGAGGTCAAACAGGCACCGGGGGAAAGGAAAGGGTTTTCTTTTCCTCCAATGTCTCTATGAGCATTCCTGCTGAATGTATAGCTTGGCGATAGTGCAGCAGGAATGCCCACTACAAACCAGGGAGTTTTTTTGTATTGTATGAAGAGGTAGCGGCTCCTTGGGGAAGAGTCACTCCCCCTTGGCAGCACATTACTTTTGGCCATTTCTGCCCCCCTGCGGGGCAGAATGGCATATTTTTGTGAGTCACCGGTCATTGACAGGAAAAACGCGATACTGCATACCTGTTTGTGGGCATGTGCATTCCTAGGGAGCCGTTATCATAATTTGGGATGGGCGACCTTTCGACTAGACTGACCTGAAGTGCAGTTGGTGTGAGTAAGTGACCGGAGCCTATTTGTTGACTTGAATCCCACTAGGGTCCATGCAATATTCTAAGTAGAAGTTGGGTTTATGTTTTTGGTCCTGATAAAGCGTAATTGGATCCTTTGTGACCCCTAAGACGTGAAACATGTCGACCTAGTATTATAGGAGATAGGATTGTGTCCATCTCCCTTCGATCACATAAAGTGAGAGTGCATATGAGCATTATCTCTACCAACACTCTCTGTACTGCTTTTTAATCTTGGCCTAAGCCCATTTCTGATTTATTAACTATGATGGTTTTGGTTTAGAGCCAATTTTACTCTCTATTTATCTTCTCTCCTGACTACACCTATAGTTTGTATTCATCGTCGGCATAACTATACTTGGTAAAAGATCTCCGGTTAAGAGCCCCCCTTGTTTAAGGGGGGCCCGTCGGACATTGCAGTGCTGGTCTAACGAGGAGCTTGCACAGTGATGAAGCTTGACATCCTATTGGGTGTGTGAGGGCTTTTCTGCTCCTGGCAATAGAGTTCCCCTGTGCTTTATTTGTGTCTCCATTCTTTACATTGTTGGAACAGCGTACTTTATGACTTTTATATTTTTGTGAGGCCCATCAGCCCCCAATGGTGGGCAGAAACCACTATGCACAGGGATTATGTTGTGTGTGTATGTTTGTTGTTTGGGGGCAGCCCCTTGGGCAAGGCTCGCTCCCCTTTGAGGGGCAGTCATTTTGGCCATTTCTGTCCCCCTTGGGGGAGGATTGGCCTATTTATGTTAAGTCCACCTGCCCCGAGGAGGGCAGAAACCAGTAGGTATCAGGAATTTTTTGGTGTGTGTATGTTTTTTGTTTGGGGTTTGGACTGGGCTCATTCTCCTTCGGGGGGCATTCATGTTGGCTGTTTCTGCCACCCTTGGGGGCAGATAGGCCTCTTTCTGATAGGCCCATCTGCGCCCAAGGCAGGCAGAACACCCACTAGACACCAGGGAAGATTTTGTTTTAAAAAAAGAAGGTGGGGGTATGGCCATGCCCCCACCCCAAATAAATGGGGACTCAGTTGTTCTGCCCCCCTGGGTGGCAGATGGGGTAATTACTTATATGCCCCTCCAGAGGATGGGGGAAGAAAGCCCACTAGATTACAGGGAATTAAAAAGAAAATAGAGGGATGGTGACTGCCAAAAATTGTGGGCATGCCCCCCACTGCAACTGAAGGTGTTAACAGTGGTTCAGCCCCGCCTGCAAACTAAAGCATCTGGCAAGAAAGAGGACATTTGACTCTTTTGAGTTTTATGTGGGTGCCCAAAGCAGAGTCAGCCTAAAGCGTTTGAGAAAAAAACTGCCCCTTTGGACCCGCTTTGGTTCTTCCTCAATTTCTACATGTTTTTGGCCCTTCCCTGTCACAGGCACTTGGCCCACCTACACAAGTGAGGTTTCATTTTTATTGGGAAACTGAGGGAAACACTGGTTGGTAGGAAATATGTGCGATGTAATGATTGCATACAAAAAATGTGAGGAAAATGTGATTTTCTTTAGCTAAATTTGAGGTTTGCAGGGGATTTTGGGTAAGACAATGCTGGGGGATCCATGCAAGTGACAACTCCCTGGACTCCCTCGGGTGTCTAGTTTTCAGAAATGTCTGGGTTTGGTAGGTTTCGCTGGATGGCCGCCGAGCCCGGGACCAAAATCGCTGGTACCCACCTTGCAAAAATGGGTAGTTTTGTAATAGATAGGTGTGATGTGTCCATGTTGTGGTTTGGGACCTTCCCTCTTGCGGGCACTAGGCCTAACCATAAAAGTGAGGTATCCTTTTTATCGGGAGACTTGTAGGAATGCTGGGTGGTAGGAAGTCTGTGGCTCCCCTCAGATTCTATCACTGAAATGTGATAAAAATGTATTTGTAGACACATTTTGAGGTTTGCAATGTATTCTGGGTAGCAGAATCTGATGAGAGCCCCACAAGTCACCCAATCCTGGATTTCCCTAGGTGTCTACTTTTAAAAAATGTGTGGGTTTGGTAGGTTTCCCTAAGTGGTGGCTGAGCTAAAGGCAAGAATCCACAACTAGGATATTGCAAAAAAGTGTGAGTTTTCAGTGTAAACATGTGATGTGTCCAAGATGCGTTTTGGGGGTTTCCTGGCGCAGGCACTTGGCCTACCCACACAAGTGAGGTACCATTTTTATCAGATGACATGTGGAAATGCTGGGAGGAAGGAAGTTTGGGGCTCCCCTCAGATTCCAGAACTTTCCGTCACCGAAATGTAAAGAAAAATGTGTTTTTTCAGGCAAATGTTGAGGTTTGCAAAAGATTCTGGGTGACAGAGCCTAGTGGGATTCATACAAGTCACCCCATCATGGATTCCCCAATGCATCTAATTTTCAAAAATGTACAGGTTTGGTAGGTTTCCCTAGGTGCTGGCTGAGCTAGAGCCTAAAATCCACAGCAAGGCACTTTGCAAAAAACACGCCAGTTTTCAGAGTAAAAATGTGATGTGTCCATGTTGCGTTTTGGGGCATTTCCTGTCATGAACACTAGGCCTACCCACACAAGTGAGGATCCATTATTATCAGGAGACTTGGGGAACTTCTAGGTGGAAGGAATTTGTGGTTCCCCTCAGATTCCAGAACTTTCCATCACCGAAATGTGAAGAACACGTGTTTATTAACAACATTTTGAGGTTTGCAAGGAGTCTGGATGACAGAACCCGGTTGGAGCCCCACAAGTCACCCCATTCTGGATTCTCCTAGGTGTCTAATTAAAAAAAATATATACAGGTTTGGTAGGTTTCCTTAGGCGCTGGCTGGGCTGGAGTCTAAAATCAACAACTAGGCACATAGCAAAAAAGCGCCTGAGTTTTTAGTGTCAAAATGTGATCTGTCCGAGTTGCGTTTTGGGGTGTTTCCTGTTATGGGCACAAGCCCTACCCACAGGTGAGGTTCCATTTTGAATTTTGTGGCTTCCCTCAGATTTCAGAACTTTCCATCACCAAAATGTGAGGAAAAGGTGTTTTTTTAGCCTAATTTTGAGGTTTGCAAAGGATTCTGGGTAATAGAACCTGGTGAAAGCTGCACAAGTCATCCCATCCTGTTTTTAAAAATGTACAGGTTTGGTAGGTTTCCCTAAGTGCCAGCTGAGCTACAGTCCAAAATTCACAGCAAGCCACTTTGCAAAAAACATGTCAGTCTTCAGTGGAAAAATGTAAAATGTGTTTTGGTACCATTTTTATCAGGAGACTTGAGGAAACACAAAATAGAAGACCAAGGTGGTCATTAAAACCCTGGCGGACGGTGTTAAGACCGCCAACAGGCCGCCGGTAAAAAATTTGCATTTACGACCGTGGCAGAAACCGCCAACAAAGACAGCCACTTTAACACTCCGACCACCACAGCGGTACAGACAAACAGCTTGGCGGTCACCGTCAACAGACAGGCGGGAGACAATGTACCGCCCACACTATTATGACAGACCAATCCGCCACCTTTTGCGGGGCGGATTCACCGCAGACAAAAACACGGCAGAAACAGACATTTAGAAGGGAAAACGCTCACCTCTACACACTACACGAGGAAGGAGGGCACTGTGGAGCCAGAACTCCATATTCTTCCTGCAATAGTCTTCCTGCTCCTCTACCAGGAGCCCCAACGCCGGCGGCGAAGACCACGGTGAGTACTGCACCTACGACATAGAGGAGGGGGGAGGCAAAAAACAGGGACACACACACACACAACACCCCAACCCCCACCCCCACCCACTACAACACACACACCAATGCATATCCAAACATTACAGTAACACCCCCCAACCCCGCCGGAAGAATGCAAAGACAAAAGGAAATGAGTGTAACCATTGTATAATATCAAAATAGAGTAAGCAAAAATATACATATATACACTATGAACAAAATACACACCACAAATAGTAGTCCAGGTAATGCACCATTCATAGTCCGTGGACCACTGGGCCCAAAATGCATGGGCGAGGCCCACACAAGATACCTGAACATGATGGAGAGAAAACTGCAGGGGCATCAGATAGAAATACAACAGGCACCTCAGGGGGAAGGGAAGGGGGGCACCTCAGCCGGATGAGTGCACAACGCCAGATCCACGAGGGGGCTCCATGCCCATTGATGTATCCTGGGGAGTGCAAAGCCACAGTCTCATAAGTCTCTCCAGTGCGTGGTTTGCCCACTGCTTTATCCTGGAGAGTGCAAAGACACAGTCTCTCCAGTGGGTGGTTTGCCCACTGCTTTATCCTGGGGAGTGCAAAGCCACAGTCTCTCAAGTCTCTCCAGTGGGTGGTTTGCCCACTGTACCATCCTGGGGAGTGCAAAGCCACAGTCTCTCAAGTCTCTACAGTGAGTGGTTTGCCCACTGCTTTATCCTGGGGAGTGCAAAGCCACAGTCTCTCAAGTCTCTCCAGTGGGTGGTTTGCCCACCGTACCATCCTGGGGAGTGCAAAGCCACAGTCTCTCAAGTGGATGAGTCTCCACTGGTTCTGGAGGGGGACTGGTGCCCAGAGTGCTTCATCTTGTGCAGGACAGACGGAGTGGATGCATGTCTCCACTGGTTCTGGGGGGCGACTGGTGCCCAGAGTGCTTCATCCTGGGCAGGACAGACGGAGTGGATGCATGTCTCCACTGGTTCTGGAGGGGGACTGGTGTCCAGAGTGCTTCATCCTGTGCAGGACAGACGGAGTGGATGCATCTCTCCACTGGTTCTGGAGGGGGACTGGTGCCCAGAGTGCATCACTCACCCCATGACGGTCCCTGTTGCGTCACTGCCCCTGCTGCTCATGGGCTAGCGGTGCTTGACTTGGCGGTCCTTGCCCTGTTCAGCTGTGCTTGCCCTGTTCAGCGGTGCTTGACTTGGCGGTCCTTGCCCTGTTCAGCGGTGCTGCCCTGTTCAGTGGTGCTTGAGTTGGCGGTGCTTGCCCTGTTCAGCGGTGCTTGAGTTGGCGGTCCTTCCCCTGTTCAGCGGTCCTTGCCCAGTTCAGCGGTGCTTGCCCTGTTCAGCGGTGAATGACTTGGCGGTCATTCATTGCCCAGCTGGGTTGGGGCTGGCGGTCCTTCATTGCCCAGCTGGGCTGTGGCTGGCGGGGCCCTCCTGGGCAGCTGGGCTGTGGCTGGGGGGTCCTCCTGGACAGCTGGGCTGTGGCTGGCGGGGCCCTCCTGGGCAGCGACGATGGGGCTGGCGGTGGCCTCCTGGCCAGCGGGGATGATGGCGGTCTTCTCCGCCGAGCTGCTCCTCCCAGACTTTGCGGCTTTCTTCTGGCCCTTCCCCACCTTGGGAGGAGTCACAGTTGAGTCCACACTCCCCCCGGGACCCCTGTGAGCGGCTTGGGTGGCTGGAGGCTTCCCCCTCTCCCGCCGGGCACTGGCCAACTTCTGGTGCTTCACAGGGGGTGGACTGGCTGTGCTCTGGCTCCGTGATACACTGGCTGGCCTGGTGGCCAGTGCACTCCACATACCTGTGACAACAGGCACCACTGGTCCCGGTGATTTTGTGGCTGAGGTGCTAGTACGGGACCTATGAGTTGGACGGGGGTGGTGGGAAATAGGTTAAGGGTGGACATGAAAAGTTGTTTGGAGACACTGGGACGGGTAGCTGGAGGGGGTTTGGGAGTGGAGGAAGAGGTGGTGGTTGTAGGAGGTGTAACTTTTGTGGATTCGGGTGCTGGAGGCTGTCGTGAGGTGGATGGCTGTTGGGTGGGTGTGTGGCTGCGTTTGTGTACCTTCGGAGGGGGCGTCACAGACACACTGCTAGAGGACACAGGGGACATGTGAATGGTAGTGGGGGTGCTGAGTGCACGTGAGCGGGGTGTGGTGGTGGGTGTGCTGGTGCGGGACGTAGTGGCTATAGTGGCAGTGCATGCAGGTGTGAGTGTAGACGAGACTGGGAGGGAGGAGGGAGACGAGGAGGAGGTGGACACAGTGGAGGCAGTGGATGTTGATGTGTCTGTTTGTGTGTGATGCTTGCGTGAGTGCCTGTGGGATGTGTGGTGCTTATGTTTGCCTGAGCTTCCCTTGTGTGGTGAAGTGTGTGCAGGCTGGTCTTATGGTGTGCTTGGGATAGGCAGAGGTACAGGGGATTGGATCTGGGTGGAGAAATTTGGAGGGGGGAGGCTAGACACAGGGAAAATGGCTGCCATCAGTGCTGAGGCCAGAGTTTGAACGGTTCGATGAAGGGCAGCCTGACCAGAAAGAATGCCCTCCAGGAATGCATTTGTGTGTTGCAACTCCCTTTCTACACCCTGGATGGCATTCAAACTGGTAGACTGCCCAACAGTAAGGGACTGAGGAGGTCAATGGCCTCCTCACTGAGGGCAGCAGAGGTGACAGGGGCAGGGCCTGAGGTGCCTGGGGCGAAGGAGATGCCCACCCTCCTGGGTGAGCGGGCACAGGGCGAAGTCTGAGGGGCTGCTGGGAGGGCAGTGCTGGTAGGGGGTGGCGGCTGTACCTGTTGAAGTGGGGGGGCACAGATGTTGCTGCCACCACAAGGGAGCTCCCATCGGAGGACGAGTCCGTGTCGCTGGTTGCAGATCCTGTGACCGCCGTGGTGCTCCCCTCGCCCTCCGTCCCACTGGTGTATTCCGAGTCCGTAGTGTGGGCCTCCATGCCCATGTGGGATGCATCTCCCTCGTGCTCCGGTGCCACTGCTTCTCCGCCTGATGATGCTAATGCACACAAGAACAGGGAGACCGCAAAAAAAGGGGGGACGGAACAGAAGAAAGACAGGTTGAGTGCATGGCTTACCGCTACTGTTGTCGGACAAGACAGACACAGCAGCCCCCTACACTACTTTGCACTGTTGGGCTCTACAGTGCAATTCCTGCAAGTCCTACAAGGCTATGGACGAGATCTGCACACATAGATGACACAGGGGAATGAATAGCTGTACTTGGCACTCTACAGAGGTAGGGTGGGGGGCCACAGGACCAAGCCTTACGAAGGGGCCTAGCCTACGGAACTCGCCCTGGCCTAGGGATACCCACAGCCCTCCTCCCCCACCCAGACACCTCCACTGCGTGCAAAGTCAGCTGAATGAGAGTGTACTCACCCCCTTGTGTCTGCTGAGATGCCCTCAAGCGCCCATCCAACTCAGGGTCGGCCACCGCCAGGATCCGGATCATCAGGGGGGTCATGGTTCGACGGGCACCCCTGCCACATTGGGAGGCCAACCCCCCTAAGCTTCCGCCGTCTTCTTGCTCCAGCGGCGAATATCCTCCCATCTCTTCCGGCAGTGGGGGCTCCGTCTGTGGTGGACCACCAGGGTCCGGACGTCCTTGGGGATGGCACGCCAAATATCCTTCTTCTGGTGGGCGCTGACCTACATGAAATGTACAGGGGAAGAAGAGAAGTCATTACCAACTGCACCGTCAAAGTGAGTGGCCCCCATCCCTACCCTTGCCATGTGGCACATGCACCCACCGTCTTTCATGCACGCAGAACTCTGCCCCCTTCCTTCTTACAACCAGCCCTCTCCACACAGGCATAGCCCATACAACATGCTCCCTGTGTACTTACCTGTTGGTCTGGAGGATCGTAGAGTAGCGTGTACCGGGGGAGGACCCCGTCGACGAGCTTCTCCAACTCCTCCGATGTGAAGGCAGGGGCCCTTTCCCCAGACGCACGAGCCATTGTCTCTTCCAGACCGAGGTCACAGTAGCACTTGCAATGTAGGTCCTCTCCTGTCGAAGATCAGGTATCGAGTGATTGAACAGATAGAAAATGGCGGTCACGTCCACGGCGGTGCGTACCATCACCGCCGGCGTACGTCGTCATTGGCTCCTGGGACCCATAGGGTCCAATGTTAACCAATGCAGCATTGCGCCGCGGTCTTCGACCGCCTACCATGACTGTGGACAACGCCAGCGCAGTTACCTCACATCCCATTGTTCCGCTTTAGAGGTCAGGCAGCCGCCATTTCAGGGGCCCACATGGCCTGATTACCAACTGCGTCACACATACCTAGGCCTACTCTCAACTCACATACAGGGCAGATTTTGTATATCAATGGTGTTCTGTGTAGACTGTGGGCACATACCTCTGAGTTGTTTGACTCTGTGCTCGCTGTTGTCCTTCATAGGCACCGTCCGCTGGGACATGTGAGGAGATGGCGGAATCCTCCGGTGTACCGACCGCTGGTGGACCTGTCGACAATGGAGGAAGTAAATTTGATCATCACCTACAGGTTTGACCGTGCCACAATCCAGGAACTGTGTACCCAGTTGGAGCCAGACCTGATGTCAGCAATCCGCCATCCCACAGGAATCCCCCCTCAAGTGCAGGTGCTGTCAGTGCTCCATTTCCTTGCAAGTGGGTCTTTTCAAACAACTGTGGCCATGGCATCAGGGATGTCCCAGCCTATGTTTTCCAACGTATTGTCCAGAGTGTTGTCTGCCCTGCTGAAACACATGCGCAGCCACATCGTTTTCCCTCAGGTGGAGGACTTGCTTACAGTGAAATGTGACTTCTATGCCCTTGGACATATCCCCAACATCATAGGTGCCATTGATGGGACCCATGTGGCTTTGGTACCCCCACACAGGAGTGAGCAGGTGTAGAGGAACCGGAAGAGTTATCATTCGATGAATGTACAGATGGTATGTTTGGCCGACCATTACATCTGACATGTGAATGCCATGTTCCCTGGCTCAGTGCATGACGCCTACATCCCTTATGTGATGGGTCAACTACAGAGGCACCGGGTGTGGTTATTAGGTGACTCTGGTTACCCCAACCTGTCATGGCTATTGACCCCAGTGAGGAATCCCAGGACCAGGGCAGAGAAACGCTACAATGAGGCCCATGGGCGGACTAGGAGGGTGATCGAACGCACCTTCAGCCTCCTGAAGGCCAGGTTTAGGTGCCTCCATATGACAGGTGGATCCCTATTCTACTCACCAAAGAAGGTGTGCCAGATCATTGTGGCCTGCTGTATGCTTCATAACTTGGCTTTGCGACAACAGGTGCCTTTTCTGCAGGAGGATGGTCCAGATGGCGGTGTTGTGGCAGCGGTGGAGCCTGTGGACAGCGATGAGGAGGAAGCAGAGGAAGAAGACATTGACAACAGGGACTCAGTCATCCAGCAATATTTCCAGTGAAACACCTGTGAGAATACATTCCTGCCTACTACAAGTACTTTTACACTTCTACCTCTATCCTGTCTGTCGATTTCACCCAGTGTATGGTCACTGAGTTGTCACTTTCCCTTACGGTTTCACAGGTGTGGGTCCCAACGTGTGTCATCTGCTCCCTCATGGACTAGAGCTGTGTGACATAGGTATGTTGACATAACTATTTCCTGGACATTTTGTCACTGTCATTGCAAATACACTATTTCAAAATCACAGACAGACTCCAGATCTTTTGGTGCTTTAGGTGTGTTTATTTACATACAAAATATTGGAGGGGGAAGCTAAATGGTGAGGGGTGATGGCGGAGGAGTGTCCATGGCAGAGTCCAGTCTATTTGTCTCATAGGTGCATCGCCCATATGGGCATAGGAAGTGGAGCTGGGGCAGTTCCAATATGGATAGGGTGACAAAGTGGGACAGTGGGTTGACACTCAGGGTGGTCTCATTTCTTGGCAGGGGTCTTGGCATCATGCTCTCTCTTGTTCCTGAATCTCAGGGACCGCTTGCGGGGTGGTTCTCCCTCTGCAGAGGGTGGGGTGCTGGTGTGGTGGTCCTGTGGCGGTGCCTCCTGTCCACTAGCGCCGGCGGAGGTGGTGGGCAGTTCATCGTCCATGCTAGTGTCAGGGGCCCCTTGGAGTGCCACAGTGTCCCTCCTGGTGTTGAGTATTTCCTTCAGCACCCCTACGATGGTGCCCAGCGCAGAGCTGATGGTTCTGAGTTCCTCTCTGAACCCCAAATACTGTCCCTCCTGCATGCGCTGGGTCTCCTGAAACTTGGCCAGGACTGTTGCCATCATCTCCTGGGAGTGGTGGTATGCTCCCATGATGGAGGAGAGGGCCTCGTGGAGAGTGGGTTCCCTTGGCCTGTCCGCCCCCTGTCGCACAGCAGCCCTCCCAGTTCCCTTGTGTTCCTGGGCCTCCGTCCCCTGGACCGTGTGCCCACTACCACTGCCCCAGGTCCCTGTTGAAGTTGGGGTGGTGGGTTATCCTGGGTTCCCTGTAGTGGTGGACACACAGCTGATTGACATGTCCTGGGTACGGAGGTATGGGCCCGCTGGGTGGGTGCTGTGCTGGTGTTACCAGAGGGGGGTAGGTCTGTTGTGGCCTGTGCCTGTGTGAGGGGAACCGACTGTCCCGAGGACCACGATGGTCCGGGCTGGTCATCTAGATCCAGGTGGACAGAGCTGCTGTCATCACTGTGGGCCTCTTATGTGGGTGGGGTGGAGATGTCTGGACCCTCCTGTCTGGTGACGTTGGATAGTGGTCCTGCAGGGGTGTAAAAGCATGATTATTGCATCTGTGTGTGTCATGGTGTGCAATGGGTGGGTGGCCGTGTACCCCAGTGCTTGCATTCCTGTGTGGGGGCTTGTGTGATGCTGGTTTAGGGGGGTGTATGGGTATGTGCAGTGGGCATGCTTCAGTGATGGGTGTCCATGCGTTGGTGTTGCATGCAGGGCTTGGTGTTGGGATGTGTGGTTTGTGATATTGGTACATTTGTGAGGAGTTGGAGTGATGGGGTGGGGGCGAGGGTGGGGTTATGTGATAGCATGCAGGTAGGGTGGGGGATATGATAGTTAAAGGTTTGACGTACCTGAGTCCATTCCTCCACCGACTCCTGCGAGGCCCTCAGGATGCAGAATCGCCAAGACCTGCTCCTCCCATGTTGTTAGTTGTGGGTGAGGAGGTGGGGGTCTGCCGCCAGTCCGCTGAACCGCCTGGTGGTGTCTTGAGTTCCCCCGTAGGTCGTTCCACCTCTTCCTGATGTCGTCCCGATTTCTTGGGTGTTGTCCCACTGTGTTGACCCTGTCGACTATTCTTCACCATAGCTCCATCTTCCTTGCAGTTGAGGTGTGCTGCACCTGTGCTCCAAATAGCTGTGGCTCTACCCGGACGATTTCCTCCACCATGACCCTGAGCTCCTCCTCTGAAAACCTGGGGTGTCTTTGCCGTGCCATGGGGTGGTGTAGGTGATGTGTGGGGTGGGGTGTGTGGTGATAAGTGTGGTGATATGTAGAGGTGTGTGGTGTTTTGTGCGTGGAAGTTGTGTGGGTGATGGTGTTGAGTGCCTGTGGCTGCTAGTTTGTGTATGGTGGTTTCTCTCTCTGGCCTTCTCTCTGTAATAGTGATCGTATGGGTTTGTGGGTGATGTGGGTGTGTGTTTTATATTGTAATGGGTGTGTTTGAGTGGTGTGTGTATGTGTATCAGGTGTGTGTATTTCGAATTGTCCAATGTGGCGGTGTTTTGTAGAGGTGTGTGTATTCGTGTGTCGTGATAGTGTTGGCGTATTTCTGTTGGCGTGACGGTGGAGGATTTATTTTCGCCAGTTTATCACTGACCTTTGGTGTGGGTGTCTGAATTTTGTCGGATTTCGAGATATGGGTCATAATAGCTGTGGTGGAATTCTGCGGGCGCAGAGGTGTGCTGGCGGTCTTCTGCACGGCGGTAAGTGGCTTTTACCGCTAATGTTGTAATGACGCCCCAAGTGTTATTGTCAATTGTCTTTCTCTACATTTTGCCTTCCAAATGTATGACAGTGTGTAAAAAAGAAGTAATTTTGAGAAATGCCCTGGCATTCACATGCTAGTATGGGGACCCCCGAATTCAGAGATGTGCAAATAATCACTATTTCTAAACTCCATATTTTGTGTCCATGTTGGAAATATGTAGGAAATAGGTTCCTTGATACCTATTTTTCACTCCTTATGTTTTACCAAATTAATGGCTGTACACCCGGTATACAATGGAACCCATTGCAAGGTGCAGCTCATTTATTGGCTCTGGGTACCTTGGGTTCTTGATTTTGTTTTTTTTTCAACTGTTACTTTCTATAGGAACACTTGAAAGATCTACACAAATGACCCCTTGCTGAATTCAGCAGTTTGTCTATTATTCAGAAATGTTTAGCTGTCCGGGACTCACCATTGGTTTCAGACCCATTTCTGTCACTAACTGGAAGGAGACTGAAACCACAAAAGAGAGTAAAAATGTGTTATGTTCCAGTAAAATGCCAAAACTGTGTTGAAAAATGTATTTTTTTGATTCAAGTCTCCCTGTTCCTGAAAGCTCTGAAGATGGAGATTTTAGCACCACAAACTCTTTGTTGATGCTATTTGCAGGTAAAAAAACAGATGCTTTCTTCTTCAGCACTTTTTCCCATTTTCCCCCCAAAAAACAAATTCAGCTGTATTTTGGCTAATTTCTTGTCTCCTCCAGGGGAACCCACAAACTCAGGTTACCGTTAGAATCCACAGGATGCTGGAAAAAAGGACACAAATTTAGGATGGATAGCTTATGTGGAGAAAAAGTTATAAAGGCCTAAACGCAAACTACCCCAAATAGTCAAAAAAAGGCTTGGCACAGGAGGGCGAAAAGGCCTGGCAGCGAAGGGGTTAAAAATTCATATCTCAGGTTCTACTTATTGGATTTTTGTTTTTTTGTCCAATTAATCAGGCTCTATTTTTCTAATAGATGTATTTTTGTGTGCATTTGTGTTTTTACAGTTTTACTGTTTGAAGTGTTGCAGAAATACTTTGCACACTGCCTCTTAAGCTAAGCCTGACTGCTCAGTGTCAAGCTACCAGGGAGTGAGCAGAGGTTAAGTTAGGGTGTGTTTCTGACTTCCCATGACTAGGGTTGTGGTTCCTGCTTCGACAGCGTCCAGGACTGGACAAGCTACAGCGGGCATCAGGCATTTTCCCGGTTGGCTTGAAGAGAAGGGGCTGGTTTTTGACTGGTGGGGCCCATTTTGATGCTAGGCACTGATTTTGTAGCAATGGTGCAATAGCGGTCCCCAAAAGAGCAAAAGCATCAGTACTTTGTAACCCCAACCCCCTGACCCAGGACCTGATCTGGCAAAATTGCGGGGCTGCTTTGGGTTTCCAGTCCGGCCCTGACAAGGTGCATGCCTCTGCCAACCTGAAACCCAATTTCTAACAGTACTTTATTCCTCGTCTGCAGTATTACTGCTGTATTTTCACTGGGAACACAAAGCACTACAAATGCAACTGTAGGGTTAGATTTACGACTCTATTACTTGAGGACATCTTGCTTTCTGATCAAGGCTTTCCAAGTATTACATTTTCTGGGATGTGTAGAATTGACAGGGTAGGACTGGTTTAAAAAAAAACAGCCCTGGCAAAAATGCTCAAACCAGTTCCGCTCCCTTCATCATGTCACACAATCTCTTGTTTTCCTTCTATCTGTTCTCTCTCTTGCCTTCTTTCCTCTCTGTCTTCACCCTCTCTGATCACTTTCTCCATCCTTTGCCCTCCCTCCATCTTTTTTCTCCCTCTCTTGAAGCATCTCTGGGCCTGCTCCAAACATCCTTGGGGAGCTGTGGAAAGTGACAGAGGAACCAGAATCAATCCTTAGCTTCAAGACTTCCAGCGAACCGGGAAAATGTCCAGTAGAATAAAAAGGCTGTCAGGCCCTATAATTGGTATGGTTAAATTGATCACATTGGACTATCAAGCTTGAAAAAAATTATTTATCAAAGGAAAGTCTAGGACAGGAAAAGGTATTTCATTGTAGCTTGGTGTTAAATGGTAATCCTATACGCTTTATTCCTGACCTGCAGCAGCAGATGTTTGTTACCTCATTACTGATACTTGATATTTGTCTGCGCACCTCAGTCCTGACCCGTGGCTCTTCATCACATTCCAGAAAAGAGTTTAACTCATATCAGTACAGTGCACTATCTTCGGGATCCATTTTATTTGATTTGCATGCACGAAAATACATAAAGTTTAAGTTCTCATGTAATAAAATTCATACGTCACTTCCTGTACTTGGCTGGGGAGCACCGGCCAAGTATATTTTAATTATGCCTGGAATGTTTTTCATTTGTTTGGATGGGCTATTTTTCTTTGTTTCCTGCCACTTGTGTTTGTCAGTAAGCACTTGTGCTCACACATGCGGTTCGTTTTCTGCGTTTGCCCTTACCTTGGTTCTTACATTACATAATCAGTAATTACAAGTAGTTGTGTCGTGTGTGGGTTTTGTACATTTTTTGTGGCTTTAAATAGCATGAAAGTGACCCAGGAATTAATCCTAAACAGCCAATACTACAATATTCACAGTACTCGGGAAAACTCACCCCATAATTCTTTGCAGGCATTCCTTTTACAACACATTTTTGCCCATAACTCAGCCTGTGGCAGTCCTAGGGCAATGGAACCACCACCAAAACATTCTGAAAGATGTGGTCTTTCTGTCCAGGCCATGTTGTGGGGCACACTAAGTTACAGGGGTCCAAAAATCATAATTTCTTCCACCATTCAATGCATATTTAAACTCTCTTATAGTTAGAAATTTTGTTTTTACAGCTGAGATAAGTTTGTGTTACAAGGGTGTTCTTTGTAATATTATTCTGACAGCCTTGCTCGGCCTAAAAAGGAACTGTATATATTATATATATTTTGATGGTGCACCACTTGGATATATCAGAACAAGTCCAATAATTCAATGTGGTTTCATTATTGTCTTCTTTTTATTTTTATTTTTTTGTTAAAAGCATATCGTAACACCTTCAGCCACTGCGTTTCGCCCTCAACATAGGACTTCTTCAGGGCTTTTTATACTTCAATTTATTATTATTTAATTCTCATCTTTCCAGTTTGGATCATGGATTTCATTATCCACAACGTATAGCCTACATTAGGCAAAATACCTCCTTCGGAGCATCTAGACTGTACCTATTGTGAACAGTGACAGCCGTCGCTGAAGCATAAAGTTGACTTGCTCGGCCTGTAAATGTGTAATGCACTATGCTCTCCAAGGGATGAAGGCTGATAATTGCTCCAAGGCACTACTAACCCAGTAGGCTTCACAAGGATATCTAGCCACAGCCAGTGGTATTGCAAATTCTGCTAATGCAAATGCAGAGTTTATTTCTTTTGCAACACATTTTTGGACATAACTCAGCCTGTGGTGGTCCTAGGGCAATGGGATCACCACCAAAACATTCTGAACAATGTACTCTTTCTGTCTTGTGGGTCACACTATGTTAGAGGAGGTTAAAAAATCATAACCCCTTTCACCATCCAATGCAGTTTTAAATTCTCTTATAGTCTGAACTTTATTTTTTTTTACATCTGAGAGGAGTTTGTGTTATAAGTGCCTTATTTGTAATAATATTCTGACAGCCTTGTTGGGTCTTCAAATGTGTAAAGCACTATGCTCTCGAAGGGCTCAAGGGTGATATTTGCCCCAAGGCACTATTACCTCAGTTGGCTCCACAGGGTTACCTAGCCACAACCAGTGGTATTGCACCTTCTGCTAATGCACAAACAGTTTATTTCTGAAAAAGGTTTAACGTACAGCATGACTAAATAGTTCAGCCATTTCACTTTGGACCTGGTACTTCTCCAGCTGTTTCTGGGTTTGGGGGACATTCTGAGCTTCTGATGTCAGAAGAAGTTCTGGCAGTGTTCTGTGACACTGTACTCTGAGTGCTTTTGACTCCACAGAGACGTCTAGCCATGGACAGTGGTACTGCACCTTCTGCTGTTGACTCTACAGGGACATTTAGCCATAACCAGTGGTACTGCACCTCCTGTTGTTGACTCTACAGGGACATTTAGCCACGACCAGTGGTACTGCACCGTCTGATGTTGACTCTACAGGAAAATCTAGTAATGACCTCCTGCACTGCACCCATGTGCCACTGACTCCACAGTTAAATGATATTTAAAAGGCCTGCTAGCCCTGAAAATGCGTAATACAATATGCCCTGAAGGGGATGATTATATGGTTACACTGCAATGTTCTTTATCATTCTTTTTTATGTAATTATGCCCTCTAGGGGCTGAATGTATGGTTACATGACCATGTTCTTTCCAAATGCTATTTTTACTGTGGTGCTCGACAGGGGCTGTTCAGACCATTACAGGCTAATGCCAAGTGTATGAAGGAATGCACAAACATAGTTTATTTCTGATAAAGGTTTAATATTTATATGCTGCATGGCTAAATATTTATAAGGTCCCAAATGCAACATTGTCATTATCATTTACAATGCCAATAGCTCTAACTCTCTGTAATGTGAGACCTATTGGTGCAAATGCTTGTTTTTTTAAATGTGCGTCTATCACATAATTCCAAGGTGTCCAGAGCTAGAGAGCATAAATGTCATCCACCAATATACACAGCATCTTACTGGTGTCATAAAGTGAGCAGATCTCTGTTGCCATTAAGATCTGGAGCATGAAATAGTTTTCTGAGGGCTAGGAGGAGGGGCTGCATAGTATCTGTAACAGGTAGAAAGAGCTCTCAGAGCACTGCTCCCACCTATACAGAGTACAGAGTCTGAGGCCAGGATTACAAGGGCAGCAGAGCCAGAGGTCACAAGGCAGTAAGGCACAAATAGCACGTGCAACCTCTAGAGATTCCTAAACATTGCACATGAATAGGACAAAGATTTATAAGCATAGTCTCCTTGGTTTTCGGACTTTATATTTCATGTATTGGTTAATCATTGCCTGTTACATCCCACAGTTGGAAGCGTTGCAACATCATAGTGGCAGTGAAAGGGGCCCAGGAAATAAGGAGTAATTCAAAAGAGTCTAAAATAACAGTTTTGGTTTGTATGGTATCAATCAACATGCCACAAAGGAAGTGCTGCCTTGCTGTTTTGAGGAATGCTGAACCAGAAACGTAATTGTGTAAGGTAAGTTACTATAATTCTCTGTAAAACATTTTTTGGATGAAAACGGAGTCTAAATGTTCACTCATCCTTATGTCTGCCCAGTATTGTGTTATCTACTCATTTGACTGATGGCTCAGTGTTGAAGCATAACCTGAAGCCAGATTAGTAGTCATGACGGATATGATTGGCAGAGGAGCTTTCTTGGAATTAACTACAGGCTGCTTTTAGATGATGTTGCCTATGAAGGGTACATGTCTAATAGGCTGGTATGTGACAAGGACATGAGGGCTTTTGGAAAGATGTTTTGGGTGCATGTGGAATTGATGATGCTTAGCAGGGGTGAGACAGCTTCACCATTATGAGATTTGATGGAGTATGTGGGAAGGGTAATAAATGCATAGGAGTTGTCACTGAGGGAGCATGGGATGTCAGTGAGATCTGAGACAGGAGGCTGACAGCTAGCCATTGAGGAATAATGCAAGTAGTTCGATGGTGGAAGGGTTGTAGGCTTGGTGCTGTTGATATGCTGTCAGATTTCTGCATTTTTTGCTTAAGTAGAACATGGCATTCTTCCTCTCATTGGAGTGAGGGACTGCTAGACCTGGGAGTGAGTTAGTGCAGTACTTGATGGCCTTGAAGCTCATTATGCTTTCTTGAGTCTTTCTTAATGTGAGTGGTACTGCTATTGTCTTTGGTTGACAGACTGTATGATATCCATTTGAAATATTGGAGTCTGAATTGATCTAACAATGTACTTTTCTTTCATTTACTTTCCTGTTTCCAAATGATGCAATTGATGTAGTAAGGTATTTGTAATACAAAGGTGTAAAATATTTGGGATTGCACTTTTGTTTTTTTAATGGGATATGAATATCTGTGTTTTTTTCCGGAATATGGTGATGTTGTTATAAAGATTATTCACATTAGATATTGTTACGTTTGTGTTTTGGGTGGTCAATGGAGAAGTTCTTGAAGGAGGAGAAGTTTTCTTGTTATTGTGGGAAGTGAATGGAGAAGTTCTTGAAGAAGCAGGCAGTTTCTTGTTGTGGCTTTGGTTGGCATTGGTTTGTTGATTGAATGGGAAGTAGGGTGATGGGAGCGTCAAGATGGTCTGTCCAGTTCTTAGTTAAGGATGATTTGCAGTGAATGGGCAAGAATGCAGGGTAGGGCCAGTGACACGATGTATCACATTGAGCATGTTGATGGTGTTGAGAAGAGTTGCTCTTATTTTCTTTGTGTCAGAGTTACCAAAGACTCAAAATCTGAGAGGAAGTTTGTAGGCATGTGTGTTAAATAGGTGAGGTGGTGATGTGGTTAGAGATTCAATTTAAGAAAGTTGTGAGGGAGCATTAGATGTGGTGGAAGATCATTGACTGGGTTGCAGAGAGTGTTAGGCAGAGTGTGAGGATCTCCATAGATTGTATTATTATGTGCACTACCAGAAGAACTTGTGGAGGTAATTGAGGTCTCTACTATCTTTTGTGTGCTTCTCCATGCTAAATGACATAGTTTGTAGCCTCGAGGATGTCTAGGATGTTTGAGGGTGGGAGGCTGGACCATGTTTCTGTGATGAAGAGTGTGGTGAGGTTGCTATGAAATCTGTGATGTAGGGAGTGCAGTTGGAAATACTATAGAGCATGTGTTAATGAGCTTGAGTGTGCCTTTTTGCTTGTGAATGAGTGTTGGGTAGTGTCATGTGAAAGAAATTGGAACGGTGTGCTATTCAGGTAGGGAATGATAGTCTGCATTGTACAGGTCTTGCTTTGAGTGTGTGGATAGGCAGTGCAGAGTGAGGGTGTGGCAAATGTTGATGTGTTATTTGGTGTTTGCCTAATGTCATCACTATAGGAGCTGATGTTCTGATGCTTGTTACTTCCTGGCCAGAAGTGTCACAAACAGGAGATGCCATTATTTGAGGTAAACCTTAGGTGTGATGCTGACATTGTGTGGCAATGGGGGAGGACTAAAGAAAGATAGCTGTTAGTAGTGATTGGTCACTGACTGGTGCAGTGGTGGGACACCACACAGGTGGACTATGAGTGCTTCTGGGCAATCTGAATGCTGGCTGTGCCTCTGCCTGAAAAGGCTGGAGGTAAAGGCATCATTCTATTGGGAAGACTCAGATACAGTAATTGGTAAGACTGAGGGAATGATGCATCTCATCATAGATGGGCTGCTTATGCTCCTTGGTTAAGCCATTTTCTGCCTGTACCTACAATAGGCTGGATTTAAAGGAGTGGTTGTGGCAGGAAGATATGGGTACAGTGATTCACTTGTGTGCTGGGGAAGAAGAGGTTGGCCATTCACAGGTGGGTTACTAGTGCTGCTACCTTGAGCCAACTGATAAAAGTAGAATAAACAAGTGCATTCTCATGAAAGCTGACAAAAGACTGTGTACTAGGAAGAAAAGTTAAGAGACCACAGTACTCGTTAGGGTCCTCAGTTTCAGTAATGGAGTGATGGCTGATTACACAACAACATTTCTATTACGGTGACCAGTGAAGGCACTGATGGCAGTTGAAAAGTGCTTTAGAATCAAAGGAGGTTGGAGATGAACTGATGGGGAGTCACTGGATGTGGTCTATCTTTATATTTAGCATGCATGAACACTTGATAGGTAAGTAGAATGAGAGACATTGAGGTGAAAGAAAGAAAGCTTAAAAACTGGAATACCAAGTTCATTTTAGGGTCGAGCGCGTAAGCACCCTAGAGCCTGTTGTATTTTCTCTGTGGGCTTTTAACCATGCCCACTCTTGCTATTCATTCTTTGTTGTGCTTGTCTTAAATGATTCATTTTTATTAGTACATTTTGTAAAATGTCCCTCCTTTGTGTGCTGAGTTCCCTCCCCTGGCGTATTAACTAAGTGAACATTCCTGAACATTTCTGTTGGCCATCAGACTACATCACGCTTCCTCCTGTTATAGCGTGTGATGGCCCCTCCTCTGGTTTAGGTTTGCTTTTCATCCCAGCCAGGCTCCTCTATAGATATTCAGGCAGGGAGCTAATAACTCTTGCTCTCACACTCATGGCGGCGGTGGTGTTTTGAATCGGCTTGCTTCTGTCAACTGTTTTACAGTTCATTTTCAATTAGTGTGGCAAGAAAAGACCAGTTAGGAATTTACTTTATGTATTCATTCTCTCGGGTTACAATAATAATAAAAAAAAAAGAAAAAAGGAATTTACAACGCCAATCTCGAACAAATTCGAGACCTGTTACATTGCAAATGCCTGTTTTTCCTGACTTGGCTTTGGACACTTTAAAAAACACATTCAGCCCAAAACATCATTAACACATTCCAAGGTAACTTAGGCAGGCAAGGTTCAAATAGCAAAGATGCCAGTGACTCTCAAAACTAAAAATCTTTAGTCCTGAGAGCATGAAAAATTGAAGTCATTTTTAGGGGTGAGCCCAAAGTGCTCTGTCCCGTGTTGTAATCTCTCTTTGGGCTTCAAACCACACCCATCTTATGTCAGTCTCTTTCATTGGTTTGTGGGCTTGCCTTTTAAAATCTGCTTGCTTTCATTAGTGAAAAGGATACATATATCATGCCTCTTCCGGTGCTTAGCCCTCCTCTAGCGGAGCAACCAAGTACTGAAAACATACGAGGCTCCACGTTTTCCGTCTGGTTTGTAGACTACTTTTTCTCTTTTTTCGCAGCACTATCTCGCTTGGCAGAAACATTTACTTTTCAGTTTATATGGCAAGAAAAGTCCAGTTAGTTATGTGAAACTGTGTTATTTTCATTTTCAATTCATGTGGCAAGAAAAGTCTGGTTAGGAGTTTACAATGCTAATTGCTCGAGCTCAAGCAAACGCGAGACCCATTGCATTGCAAATGCTTGTTACAATTGGTACAACACCATCTGGCGATTCTATAGACAAATGAGTTTTCAAAATGGTCAAACCGGAGATCTTTTGAAATCTACAGGTCAGAAGACGTCAAAGCGGCACTGTGTTCCAAGCAGCCACTTACCGTACTATGGCCTGACTTAGAGTTTTGCAGACAGAGTTCTCCACTAAAAACGTGAAAGAGTAACCCGTCCACCTACTGATGGTCTGCCCGTTTTTTTGATTCAGACAAACTAGATAATTCTGATGATGGTGGACAGGTGGCTCTGCTGTCAGATACCCTACACCAACGGCTCGGTGGAGTTTGGGCCCTCAGTGTAGGTGCATTAGACCATCTGCCTTATTTAGGGCAAATATTCTGATGGTCTTTTCTTCAATTCCAAACGGAAAGCTTTTTTTTTAAAAAAAAGTTGAAAATGGAGGAGGTCAGGGTCTGTAGATTTTGTTTTTTTAAATATCAAACTCCTGATTTGGGAGTTTGGTTTTCAAACACAGATATTTACTTAGCGGCCATCCAATAAACTTTCAGTGCACTTCAAAGGAGCTTCTGTGGCTGAAGCTCCTCTGAAGGCACAAAAATCTCCATATGTCCTGTGGAGATTTCTAAATATGGTGGGTGGAAATCTGACTAGGGTGATAGGGTTACCCTAGGGTTACCCCTGCTACCTGGATGGACAGCGAGCCCGCCATAATTTAGGTAAGGTCCTATGTTACTATGAATGCCAACCCCAGGAAGGAGGGTTAAGACAGAGATGTAAAATAAATGTAGGTAACCAATGATATACCTTCAGCTCATTTCAAAATGACGATGAACAACTTTTAATATGCAGAATGTAAGCTGTTGCTGTTTCCTCAGTGCAATCAGTATAACATTTCAATATTGTGGAAAATCAATTTTAGTCATTGTACTAATTGTTATAATTTTAATCGGTATTGTCCAAGTAACACCTCTTTTTCGGTAGAATATCAGACCTATCGGGCAGTTGAACCTCACTTAGAGAATAAATTGCATGAAATGACTAACACAAAGTTTTGACCATTGACCTGACTAACTTTTCAAAAGTATTCTTTTAGTACATTTTCAAATACATCTGTAGATGGAGAGTTATCAAACATCGTGGCCAAGTACATCAAAAAGTTCCATATTGCAAAGTTGTGTAACCAAATTAATAACACATATTGTTGTGTGCCTATCCTCCGAGTGATTCGGAATAAATGCAAAATATACCCAAATGCGCCTAGCCTTATCATGTTACTTACATATATAACAATATCAGCTTTTATTTCCTGAACAACTCTACTAGCTTATAGTACAAAAAGCAGGTGTTGTGGTCCTGAGCACATTACTGACAGGATAAATGGGGAAGAGTATACAGACGTTTAGGGCCATATTTACAAAAAAGTGATGTGCCACTTTTCTTGCGGCCCTCTTGCATCCCATAACGCCACCATGGTAGTGCCGTATTTACAATATGGCGCCCATGGCCCTTGTTAGGGGCAATAGCGTCGTTTTTTGATGCTATTGTAAAGTTATACTGGATTAGTGTAAAAAAATTACACCAAACCAGTGTGGTGTTAAGAGGCCGATTGAAATCAGCGGGAGTCTCATTTTAACGCCTGCTTTAAGAAGGTGTTAAAATGGCACTAGAAATAGTGCAATGGAATCTTGCAGATTCCATTGCGCCATTTTTAGTGACCCTCTAATGAGGACCGCCCCCTTTGCAGATAGCATGCAACTAATATGCATGATGTGGCGCAAAGGGTTTACAAGGTGGCACAAAACTTAGTTTGTCCCACCTTGTAAATATGGCACTATGGTAGTGGCCCATTAGCATCACATTGGCAGCAAAAATGTTGCCACAAATGTGGCGATAAGAGGCACAAGGGTCTTGTAAATCTGTCCTTTAATGTGCTATGCGTGAACTTCCACAGGGACTAAACGCTGATATTCACAAACAAGAGACTCAACTATGCCGCCTTTAGATATTTCTTGGCCATCATTTTGATAGTATCACAGGAATCCTCAAAACTCCCAATGCTTCTCTTTATACTGATAATGTGTTTGGTTTCCCTGTTAAATGTTTTGACATATTGATTCCAACTGAATGTTTAATAATTTGGTTAATTGTGGGGTTTCTGTCTGGTGTGTAGCCATTAAGAATGACACAATGGGGCTGAGACACCAGACAAAAACATGTTCTCTATAAGAATGCAAACAATATTTCCCTGACTATTTATGTAGCCCTCGTTATTTCTGGTAGTGATGCAAATGGAAGAATTTAATGAGCTACCTGGTAATTGGAAGGCTTTGTCCTTAAGCCAATTAAATTACTTAACTTGATCAGCATGATAAGTGTTATTGAGCACAGAGCGGAGAGTCAGCTGGCAGTACATGTCCATACTTGTGTTATCATAGTCTCCCCTGAAACTTCCAGAAGAGCCTGAGAGAAACACGGAGTTGGACGAGTGTGAACATGAAATGTGGAGTTAGTGATTTAGGGGGTCATTCCAACCCTGGCGGTTGGTGTTAAAGCGGCGGCCAACCCGCCAACAGGCTGGCAGTCCAAAAAATTGAATTCCGACCCTGGCGGGAACCGCCAACACAGCCCACCACTTTAACACTCCGACCGCCACGGCGAGACAAGCAAACAGCGCGGCGGTCACTGCCAACAGACAGGCGGGAGACAATGTTCCGCCCACCCTATCACGACCCACCAATCCGCCACCTTTTCCGGGGCGGTTGCCCCGCCGATAAAAGCACGGCGGAAACAGACTTTTCGAACGGAAAACGCTCACCTCTACACGCTCCACGAGGAATCTGGTCAGCATGGAACCGGAACTACACATCCTCCCAGCCATTGTCTTCCTGCTCCTCTACCAGGAGCACGAACGCCGGCGCAGACGACAACGGTGAGTACTGCACCTACGACACAGGGGAGGGGGGAGGAGAAAAAATTACGGGGACACACATACGCCACACACCCAACCCCACTCCCACCCACTACATCACACACATCAATGCAGAGCAACAACTCAGAGTGACACCCCCCAAACCCCCCAGAAGAATGCAAAGACAAATGAAAATGAACATTAAAATTGAAGTATATTATAGCATATTTGAAGTTAAGTGAAATATGAAATATATAAATAAAATATATTACATAATGAACAATATATACATAGCTCAAAAGTCCGGCCCATATTGGCTATCATCCATTGTTCGTGGGCCAATGGGCCTAAACACATGGGCAAAGCCCACACACGAGACCCGATTCCATTGGAGAGAACACTGCAGGGGCATCAGATAGTAAAACTACAGGCACCTCAGGGGGAAGGGAAGGGGGGCACCTCAGCCAGTTGAGTCCACGACGCCAGATCCACGAGGGGCCTCCATGCCCACTGTTTAATTCTGGGGAGTGCAAAGCCACAGTCTCTCAAGTCTCTACAGTGGGTGGCTTGCCCACCGATCCATCCTGGGGAGTGCAAAGCCACAGTCTCTCAAGTCTCTACAGTGGGTGGGTTGCCCACTGATCCATCCTGGGGAGTGCAAAGACACAGTCTCTCAAGTCTCCACAGTGGGTGGGTTGCCCACTGATCCATCCTGGGGAGTGCAAAGACACAGTCTCTCAAGTCTCCACAGTGGGTGGGTTGCCCACTGATCCATCCTGGGGAGTGCAAAGCCACAGTCTCTCAAGTCTCTACAGTGGGTGGGTTGCCCACTGATCCATCCTGGGGAGTGCAAAGCCACAGTCTCTCAAGTCTCTACAGTGGGTGGGTTGCCCACTGATCCATCCTGGGGAGTGCAAAGCCACAGTCCATCAAGTGTATTACAGACTCCACTGGTTCTGGAGGAGGCATGGTGCCCAGAGTGCTTCGTGAAGCCCTGGCCGACACAGATCCGGCCCTGCCAATGGGCCAGCGATGCTTGAGATGAAGGGCCCAGCGGAGCGGTGCAGAGACGGCGGGGCCCAGCGGAGCGGTGCCTGAGATGAAGGGCCCAGCGGAGCGGTGCTTGACAGGAAGGGCCCAGCGGAGCGGTGCTTGACAGGAAGGGGCCAGCGGAGCGGTGCTTGACAGGAAGGGCCCAGCAGAACGGTGCTTGAGATGAAGGGCCCAGCGGAGCGGTGCAGAGACGGCGGTGCCCAGCGGAGCGGTGCAGAGACGGCAGTGCCCAGCGGAGCGGTGCTTGAGATGAAGGGCCCAGCGGAGCGGTGCTTGAGATGAAGGGCCCAGCGGAGCGGTGCAGAGACGGCGGTGCCCAGCGGAGCGGTGCTTGACAGGAAGGGCCCAGCGGAGCGGTGCTTGAGATGAAGGGCCCAGCAGAGCGGTGCAGAGACGCCGTTGCCCAGCGGAGCGGTGCAGAGACGGCGGTGCCCAGCGGAGCGGTGCTTGACAGGAAGGGCCCAGCGGAGCGGTGCTTGAGATGAAGGGCCCAGTTCAGCAGTGCTTGTCACAGCGGGGCCCAGTTCAGCGGTGCTTGTCACGGCACGGCCCTGTTCAGCGGTGCTTGTCACGGCGGGCCCTGTCCAGCGGTGCTTGTCACGGCGGGGCCCAGTTCAGCGGTGCTTGTCTTGAAGGGCCCTGTTCAGCGGTGCTTGTCTTGAAGGGCCCAGTTCAGCGGTGCTTGTCACGGCGGGGCCCTGTTCAGCGGTGCTTGTCACGGCGGGCCCTGTTCAGCGGTGCTTGTCACGGCGGGGCCCAGTTCAGCAGTGCTTGTCTTGAAGGGCCCAGTTCAGCGGTGCTTGTCTTGAAGGGCCCTGTTCAGCGGTGCTTGTCACGGCGGGGCCCTGTTCAGCGGTGCTTGTCTTGAAGGGCCCAGTTCAGCGGTGCTTGTCTTGAAGGGCCCTGTTCAGCGGTGCTTGTCACGGCGGGGCCCTGTTCAGCGGTGCTTGTCTTGAAGGGCCCAGTTCAGCGGTGCTTGTCACGGCGGGACCCTGTTCAGCGGTGCTTGTCACGGCGGGGCCCTGTTCAGCGGTGCTTGTCTTGAAGGGCGCAGTTCAGCGGTGCTTGTCTTGAAGGGCCCTGTTCAGCGGTGCTTGTCTTGAAGGGCCCAGTTCAGCGGTGCTTGTCACAGCGGGCCCAGTTCAGCGGTGCTTGTCACGGCGGGGCCCTGTTCAGCGGTGCTTGTCACGGGGGGCCCTGTTCAGCGGTGCTTGACGTGTTCCCAGGGAACCAGATCGGGCCAATATTTTCTGCTCAGTAGCCATCCGACCTTTCGCTTGCGGGGCCCTCCTGTGCAGGAGTCCTGGGCCCGTGGGTGTCCTCCTTCACACCCAAAATGGGGCTGGTGGGGCCCTCCGGGGCAGCTCGCCTGCTGCCAGACTTGTCCGCCCTGCTGCCCTTGCCCTCCTTCTCTGATTCTCTGGGGCCCTTGCCTCCCTTCGTGGATGTGCCAGGTGACGGTGCCAGGGTAGTGCCTTTGGGGGCTGGCGTCTCTGGCCTTTCGCGCCGGCCCTTCCCTTTTTTAGTTTTTTTCCCAGGGGGTGGGCTTGCTGTCCCCTTGCTGCTGGCCGATGTTGCTGCCCTAGAAGGTGGTGGACTCCAATAGCCCTGGACTATGGTCCTTGTAGGTGCAGGGCTTGTGGTGGCTGAGGTGCTGTTTGGACTCTTACGAGATGGAGGGGGTGGGTCAGGTGATGCAAAGAGGTTAATTTTGGAGAGGAAAAACTTTTTAGGAGCAGTGGGAAGGGTAGGTGCAGTGGGTATGGGAGTGGAGGAAGAGGATGTGGTTGTAGGAGAGTCAAGTGTGCTGTCTTTGGGTGCAGGTGCTTGTGACGGAGGCTGTCGTGAGGTGGATGGCTGTTGGGTGGGTGGCTGCCTGCGTTTGTGTGGTTTGGAAGAGGGGGTGACAGACACAGTGGGAGAGGACACAGGGGACGTGTAAATGGCAGTGGGGGTGGTGACTGCACGTGTGCGGAGTGTTCTGGTGGGTGTGCTGGTGATGGACGTACTGGCTGATGGTGGTGTGCATGCAGGTGTGAGTGGAGACGTCACAGGGAGGGAGGAGGAAGACGAGGAGGAGGGGGACACAGAGGAGGCAGTGGCTGTTGGCATGTCTGCATGTGGATGTTGCTTGTGTGAATGCTTGTGGGATGTGTGGTGCTTATGTCTGGATGAGCTGCCCTTGGGTGTTGAGGTGTGTGCAGGCTGGTCTGTAGGTGTGGCTGGGATAGGCAGAGGAACAGGGGAGTGGGACTGGGATGAGTAAATTGGAGGGGGGAGGCAGGAGACAGGGACAATGGCTGCCGTCAGTGCTGAGGCCAGAGCGTTGACCGATCGCTGATGGGCAGCCTGACCCGAATGAATGCCCTCCAGGTATGCATTGCTCCGATGCACCTCCCTTTCTACACCCTGGATGGCATTCAAAAGGGTAGAATGCCCAACAATGAGCGTCTGGAGGAGGTCAATGATCTCTTCACTGAGGGCAGCAGGGGTAACTGGGGCAGGGCCTGAGGTGCCTGGGGCGAAGGAGATGCCCGCCGTCCTGGCCGAGCGGGCACGGGCGAACGCTGAGGGGCTGCTGGGAGGGCGGAGCTGGTGCGCTGGGTGGCGGCTGTACCTGTTGTAGCGGTGGGCACGGATGTTGCTGCCACCACAAGGGAGCTCCGTTCCGAGGACGTGTCTGTGTCGCTGACGTATCCACGGGCCCCCGTTGTGGAGCTCCCCTCGCCCTCCGTCTCACTGGTGAACTCGGAGTCAGTTGCATGGCCCTCCGGGGCCATGTGAGATGCAGCTCCCCCGTGCTCCAATGCCACTTCTCCTCCACCTGATGATGCTAATGCACACATGAACAGGAAGACCACAACAAAAGGGGGGGGGGAGAAACAAAGACATGTTGAGTGCATGCATTGGCGACACCGTTGGCGGAGAGGACAGACACAGAACCCCCTTGCACTACGCCGCGCACTCGGTGTACACTACTCAATTATTGTGACTTGGCCTACAAGCCTATGGACGACAAATGCACACATAGGTGACCCAGGGCCATGGATAGCTGTACTTAGCACCCTACAGAGGTGGGGGGCGGGGGCAGAGGGCCACGCCTTACGGAGGGGCCTAGCCTACAGAAATCGCCCTGGCCTAGAGATAGCCACAGCCCTCCTCCCCCACCCAGACACCTCCACTGTGCGCTAATATAGCAGAATTTGCTGGTACTCACCCCCTTATGTCTGCTGTGATGTCCTGACGCGCCCATCCAAATCGGGGTAGGCCACCGCCAGGATCCGGGACATCAGGGGGGTCAATTGCCGTGTGGCACCCCTCCTAGGTTGGGAGGCCATCCCCAGCAGAGCCTCCGCGGTCTTTCTGCTCCCGCGGCGGATGTCCTCCCACCTCTTTCGGCAGTGGGTGCCCCGTCTGTTGTGGACCCCCAGGGTCCAGACGTCCTTGGCGATGGCACGCCAAATGTCGATCTTCTGATGGGCGCTGACCTATGTGACATGTACAGGGTGGGAAAATAAATATCATCATTTTCTGCATGGTCGATGTGAGTGGCCCCCCCTCCCCAACCTTGCCATATGTCACATGCTCTCATCTGTTTTGCGATGCATGCCTCATTCGCTCCCCTCCCCACCATCTTTAATTCACCCCACTCAACCCAGGCATTGGCCACAAAACATGGTCCCAGTGTACTTACCTGTTGGTCTAGAGGACCGTAGAGTAGCGCATACTGAGGGCGGACCCCATCCACGAGTTTCTCCAATTCTTCTGAAGTGAAGGCAGGGGCCCTTTCCCCAGTCGCAGCAGCCATTGTCTCTTCCAGACCGAGGTCACAGCAGCACTTGCAGTATAGGTCCTCTCCTGTTGATGATCAGGTCTCGAGTGATTAAGCAGATAGAAAATGGCGGTCACGCCCGCGGCAGTGCGTACCGCGCAGTGCGTACCGCGACCGCCGGCGCACTTCCTCATTGGCTCCTGAAACACATAGGGTTCAATGTTAACCAATGCGGCTTTGCACCGCGGTCTTCGACCGCCTACCGCCACGGTGTGCCACGCCAACGCATTGACCTCACATCCCATTGTCACACTTCACAGGTCAGGCAGCCGCCATTTCAAGGGCCCACATGGCTTAATTTCTACTGCGTCACACAGGCCTAGGCTTTGCATTGCCACTCATACAAGCCATTCACTGCATAGAGAATCGTGTACTGTGCAAGCTGTGTGAACGTACCTGTGGGTTGATTGACTCTGTGCTCCATGTTGTCCTTCCTAGGCACCGTCCGCTGGGACTTGCGAGGAGATGGAGGAATCCTCCCGTGTACAGACCGCTGGTGGACCTGTCGACAATGGAAGAAATACATGTCATACTTACATACAGACTTGACCGTGCCACTATACAGGAACTGTGTGCCCAGCTGGAGCCAGACCTGATGTCACCCATCCGCCAACCCACAGGGATCCCCCCTCTAGTGCAGGTTCTGTCAGTACTCCATTTTTTGGCAAGTGGGTCATTTCAATCTACAGTGGCCATTTCATCAGGGATGTCCCAGCCTATGTTTTCAAAGGTGTTGTCCAGAGTGTTGTTTGCCCTGATGAAATACATGCGGAGCTACATTGTTTTCCCTGAGGTGGGCGATTTGGCTACAGTGAAGGGTGATTTCTATGCCCTTGGACATATTCCCAACATCATTGGTGCCATTGATGGGACCATTGTGGCTTTGGTTCCCCCCAGAGGAAGTGAACAGGTGTACAGGAACAGAAAAAGTTATCATTCGATGAATGTCCAGGTGGTCTGTTTGGCTGACCAGTACATCTCCCATTTAAATGCCAAGTTCCCTGGGTCAGTGCATGACGCCTACATCATGCGAAATAGCAGCATCCCTTATGTGATGGAACAGCTACAGAGACACCATGTGTGGCTAATAGGTGACTCTGGTTACCCCAACCTGTCCTGGCTACTGACCCCAGTAAGGAATCCCAGGACCAGGGAAGAGGAACGGTACAATGAGGCCCATGGGCGTACTAGGAGGGTGATCGAGCGGACATTCGGCCTCCTGAAGGCCAGGTTTAGGTGCCTGCATATGACAGGTGGATCCCTAATGTACTCACCAAAGAAGGTGTGTCATATCATCGTGGCCTGCTGTATGCTTCACAACCTGGCTTTGCGACGCCAGGTGCCTTTCCTGCAGGAGGATGGTCCAGATGGTGGTGTTGTGGCAGCGGTGGAACCTGTGGAGAGTGAAGAGGAGGAAGACGACGGGGACGACACAGACAACAGGGACAGAGTGATACAACAGTATTTTCAATAACACACAGGTAAGATTCAACACCGGCATTTTACAATTACTTTCAGTCTCCTGCATCTCCACTGTCTGGCCTATTCCCCCAGTGTATGTTGACTGATTTGTGACTTTCCCCTTTAAATTTCAGCAATGTGGCCCCCACTGCGTGACCTCTGCTTGGTTTCCCCATGGACTACAGCTGTGTGACAGTGGTATGTTCTCATCACTGTGTAACAGGACATTTTGGCGGCGTTATGTCTGATACATTTGTTCACAATACAGGCAGACTCAAGATGATTTTTGTGCAATTAGTGTTTTTATTAAAGTGCTGAATTTAGGGACATGGTTGCAAATCGGTGATGGGTGATGGTGGAGGAATGTCCATGACAGAGTCCTGCTTTTCTGTCTCACAGGTGCATTGTCCATATGCCTGTGGAAGGGTGGAGCAGGGACAGTTAAAGGTTGGACAGGGTGACAATGTGGGACAGTGGGATGACATCAGGGGGTATCCTTTGCCGGCGGGGGTCTTGGCATCCTACTCTGTCTTCTTCTGAGATCTCAGGGCCCGCTTGCGGGGTGGTTCTTCTTCTGCAGGAGGTGGGGTTCTGGTGGCCTGTTGTTGTGTGGGGGCCTCCTGTCCACTAGCGCCGGCGGAGGTGGTAGCCTGTGGCAGGGGCCCTTTGTGGTGCCACATGGTCCCGCAATGTGGTGACAATCTAATTGAGTGCCCCGACGATGGTGCCCATTGCGGAACTGATGCTTCTAAGTTCTTCCCTGAACCCCATGTACTGTTGCTCCTTCATGACCTGGATCTCCTGGAACCTGGCCAGTACCGTTGCCATTGTCTCCTGGGAGTGGTGGTATGCTCCCATGATGGAGAAGAGGGCCTCGTGGAGAGTGGGTTCCCTTGGCCTGTCCCCCCCGTCGCACAGCAGCCCTCCCAGTTCCCCTGTTTCCCTGGGCCTCTGTCCCCTGGACGGTGTGCCCACTACCACTGCCCCCAGGTCCCTGTTGTTGTTGGGGTGGTGGGTTAACCTGGGTGCCCTGTAGTGGTGGACACACCGCTGATTGACGTGTCCTGGAGACTGAGGCATGGGCCCGCTGGGTGGGAGCTGTGCTGGTGTTCCCAGAGGGGGTTGGGTCTGCTGTGGCCAGTGGCTGTGTTAGGGGAACCGACTGTCACGAGGTCCCCGATGGGCCGGGCTGGTCATCTGGGTCCAGGGAGACCGAGCTGCTGTCATCACTGGTGGCCTCTTCTGGGGGTTGGATGGACATTTCTGGACCCTCCTGGGCGGTGTGGTGGCGTTCGGGTCCTGCAGGGGTATAGAGGTATGGTTATTGCTTCAGTGTGTGCCATATTGTGCAATGGGTGGGTGCCCGTGTACCCCAGGGCTGGCATTCCTGTGTGGGGGCTTTTGTGGGGGCTTTTGTGAGTGTGGCTTGTGGGGGAGATGTGCATGTGCAGTGGGCATGCTTTGGTGATGGGTGTCCATGCTATGTGGACGCATACAGGGCTAGGTTTTGGGATGGGTGGGTTGTGATGGTGAGACATTTGCAGGGAGTAGGTGTGATGGGGGTGGGGGTGAGGGTGGGGGTATGATTTGGGATGCAGGTGGGGTGGGGGGGGTGAAGTAGTTAAGATTTGACTTACCAGAGTCCATTTCTCCAGATACTCCTGCGAGGCCTTCAGGATGCAGGATGCAGGATGCAGGATGTGCAAGACTTCCTCCTCCCATGCTGTAAATTCTGGGAGAGTAGGTGGGGGTCCGCCGCCATTCTTCTGCACCGCGATGTTGTGCCTTGATACCATGGAACGCACCTTCACCCGTAGGTTGTTCCACCGCTTCCTGATGTCGTCCCGATTTCGTGGATGCTGTCCCACAGCGTTGACCTTGTCGACTATCCTTTGCCATAGCTCCGTCTTCCTGGCAATGCTGGTGTGCTGCACCTGTGTCCCGAAGAGCTGGGGCTCTACCCGAACTATTTCCTCCACCATGACCCGGAGTTCGGCGTCTGAAAACCGGGGGTGTCTTTAGGGTGCCATAGGGTGGTGTGGATGATGTGTGGGGTGGTGTATGTGTTGTAGAGTGTGGTGAGTGTGGTGATGTGTGGTGTTTTGTGCGTGGATATTGTGTGGGTGATGGTGTGGTTTGCCTCGGTGTGATGGTGTTCTCTAAGCAGTGCTGTCTGTCTCTGGCTTTCTGTCGTTTTTTTAGGTCGTAAGGGTTTGTGGGTGATGTGGGTGTGTGTTTTATATTGTATTTGGTGTGTGGGAGTGTTGTTTGTATGTGTATCAGGTGTGTGTATTTCGAATTGTCCCATGTGGTTGTGTTTTGTAGAAGTGTGTGTATTTCGACCGCGGCGGTGTGTACCGCCAATGGAATACCGCGGTTGAAAGACCGCCGCATGGATTCGTGGGTCGGAATGGCATGGGCGTATTTCTGTTGGCGTGACGGTGGAGGTTTGGTCATCACCAGTTTCCCGCTGACCTTTGGTGTGGCGGACTTTTGTGGATGTCGGGTTTTTGGCGGTTTGCCAGTTGCGGGTCAGAATGACCGTGGCGGTTTACCGCGGCCGCGGCGGTGTTATGGCGGTCTTCTGACCGGCAGTAAGCGCCTTTTACCGCCGAGGTCAGAATGACCCCCTTAGTCATGGTTTCTCTCATAGTGTTAAAGAGAGATCACACAGGACAAAAATGAGACTGCACCTAAATTCACTGCAGCATATACAGCCAAATGCATTGGCTATGTATATCCCTCGTGACATACCTGAAGTATGATGACCATCACATTGACCATATTTTGGTTATAAAAGATTAAACTGAAACTCAACAATTGTTGAATTTATTCTAATTTTGATAACAACACATGGCTGCCATGTTTATTTAGACTATCCATGTGTACAGCAAAGGGATAGGCTCCTAGAGAGCATTACAGTATATTAGCTACTCCACTCCCCTTTTAGGCTTTTCCATTACATATGCAGGTCTCTGTTCACAAAGCTACACTAGTTTACAATTTAAGTTTATCCAAATTTATATTTTTATGCTTGGTAGGAACCACAAAGGGATAGCTGCTCAACCTACATCCATTAACTACTGCAGATATCTTGACTCTAGTGTAGAGAAATCTGCAATAGCAAATTCCACTCACGGTGCGGGAAGGGAGGCTTCCCTGACATGGGGCCAGATTTAAAAGGCCCTATCGCCACGGAAGCGTCACTTTTTGTGAGGTTCCGGTGGTGCAATGCCTTGCACCGTATTTATAAGGTGGCGTTAAGCCACTTTTTGTGGCTTAAGGCCATCTTGTAAATACGGTCCCTTCACACGCAGCACTTTGCGTGGAAGGACGTGCAATGGGTGTTGCTGTGGGCATGCCACAGCAACACCCGTTGCATTTTGACTCTGCCTCAGATTTATGAGTTTTCATAAACCTGAGGCAGCGTCAAAATCTAACACCACCCCAAGGGTGGAGTTAGCATGGCACAACGAGGAGAAATGCTTACATTTCTCCTCGTTTTTTGCTATTTCTATTTGTACTGCATTCTGCAGCACACAAAGAAGGAGCAAATCACCATTTAAGATTGTTTTTGTGCAGGAAGATGTTCCTTCCTGCACAAAAAAAATCTCCCCTTCAATGCAGTCATCTTCACACTATGATGCAAGGTTTGCTGTGTTGACACACAGCAGCAAATTTAGCACCGGTGCAGTGGGAAACAGGGGTGCAAAATATTCTAGTAAATATGGTGCATCCCTGCATTTTGGAAATGACGGTGCATAATGCTGCCAATTTGGCGCAGCATCGCGCGCCATCATTTTCTATTAAATCTGGCTCATGGTTTGCCTTGAAAGTTTGGCAACATCCACAGGTGTATAGTGGGGTAATTTCCCAACTCCTCTGTGACTAATTTCCTTATGACAAGGGAATGGCTTACCCAATGTCTTTCGTGTAAGGGAAGGGCTTTCTTCGAAGGGGAACATTATCTCCACGTGGAGGGAAAAAGTGTATTCGAAAAAGAGGCTCTTATTTCTCCTGTGCACAGTCTAAGTAACTGTGAACAATTTGAGAATTTACAGTGACGTTCTGAGAAGTAGGACCCACTTGTGGCTACTGTTTATAAAAATAACATTTGTTCAAGTTGTCCTCAGTGCTACTACGACTCCTCAAGCCGCTGTTTAATCTGGAGTTGTTCCAAACTTGTTGATTTAAGTAGTCACATACACATCTAGTAAACGTTCTTAATTAAATGGCTTAATTAGGTTTCTCTCTAAATGGCAGCTAGTTGCCCCTAACTAGGGCCTGAGAAAGGGTGGATATTAGTAAGTTTCCTGCCCTTTTTTATACAGAGCAGTATGCGTATTTTTTAGTTTCATTTTTGTCTTAATCATGGGATAACAGTATGCTTCTAAGAGTATTAAGTGATCTGGTAGAAATGAGTACATAGGATCAAAAACTGGTCACGGTACTTGTGGATCGTCTGCATTATCTGATATATAAAGGTAATAGGTGATCATTTGAAAGGTTAGTTTCATGACAAGTATCGCGGGTTTTGCTCTCTAGTATATTGTTTCTTCGTTTTAGAGACATATGTATGTTTAGTACAAGCACCTGTGTTACTTGTTCGCCCTTTCTAACAATGTTTTCTGTTGTAATGTACTTCAAAGTTTACTTTCAGTCACTTGCTGATTTTTTGTGTAAATCCGATACAAATCTATAAACCCGTTACTGTCAAATTATGTTAATTGTTAATTCCTGTCAACCTCTATTAATCCCTGCAAATTTAAACAGGGATGATTCTCAATAGCAATGCATGTTTTTAATAATCTGAAGAGTTTTGTTTTTCAATTATCTTGGACTATGAATGTTGTATGTACTAACTAGCCAGCCTCATGGAAAGTTAATACTTTTTGCTAGGGTATGTAGCATACCAATGGCACCTGCTATGAAAATTGGATGAAAAAGGATGAAAATGCAACATTACAAATGCTAGAATTTATATTTGACTGTCCTTGACTGTCCTTGCACAACATACAGCAGCGATTCTGGGAGTCTTCGAAGCCTACTCAGGGGATCTGTGACTGCCTAAATCATTACATTTCATTAATAGATTAATAACGTGTGTATAAATAAAGAAGCAAAATGGAAAACTGAGCATTCTAAAATGTGAAGGAATTTGAAATTGGAGGCAAAAAAATTTAACTCGTGTCCGCACATTTATTTATTGGTCCATTGCAGGTGTATGTAAGGGAATGTAATATGAACAATGGGTGTCCTCAATTGAATTTAGATAAGCTCCAACCTCAGCTTTAAAATTAAGATGTTGATTTGATGAATGCCAGTGGCTGTATTTTGTGTATTGGTTTGTGGTTCAAATGATTGAAATTGCTTAGTCTGGGGTCCCAGACTTTCAGCAATGACTCAGTCGGGGTCATCAGATCTAAAAAATGATTAATTGATGGTCACAGATTCTAGTAATGATTAAGTGGGGCTACTCATATGTCAAAAGTTTACGAACCGCTAATATAGATTGAATATGGTTAATCCAGGTGCAAACAACTATAATTTTCCTCCCAGACAATCAACTACGCTTTCATAATGCAATGGACAGCATACATGAGAAACATACAGCTACTAGCCCTTCAAAGATGTCCCCATGGATTAGCTCCAAGAGAATCTTATTTAGCTCACCACCACCAGCCAACAACTAAGTTCAACATTTGCCTCAATGTATTTAACCTGCCCTGCAAAAACATGTGCACCACTGAAATCATGATCCTGCAAACCCACAAACATAGTATAGCTCACCAAGAAAAATCACATTATCCGTCACAGAAATAAAATGAAGAGAGGCACCATACCTAGACAATATCACCCAGCTCAAAACATTCCACTCAGCAGGTAAACTACTATCATGAAAGCCAAAGACAACTTCGATAGTAACACAGCCACTGAAGCCTCATTGAAAACTAAGCACTCTTCAAGTCCGTCAAATAATCTGTCATTCTCAAGGGAGATGATCCACCCAGGCAATCATTTGAAATGAGCAACACCATCAATCAGTTCTTCACCAAGGAGCATCAGTAAAACCAAACCAACTACAGCCTTACCTCAAATTCCTCAAACCACACCCAAGTGTACAACCTTTTTTGTCTCACTTATCAACATCTCTTTTTTGATTTTTGGGTATTTATTTCTGCACCACACATTGATTTTGGATAGCATGCATTGCGATGCAAAGATAGTAAGGAGTTGATTAATCTCATCCGGCTGTGGCACTTTGCAAAAACGTATTTTAATGTTTCTGTGTCTGGGTTCCTCTGGTTTATGTTAGTTTTTGATGATGCTTTTGTCGGAATTGTTTTCATACTTTACCATTAACTACCTTCTCATGGTTAAAGTAAATTCTGTGGCTTAACTTCAGCTCTGCCTGTGAATTTTAATGCTGGTGAAGAGGGAAATTTATTAGTACTATGTGCTGGTTTTGCATCATTAAATTATGGTGGTGGGAGTTACTTTTCAAAGTAAATCATGATTTGTGTTGGAAGGTTGCCTAAAGTAATCCAAACTAGTGTTATATGGTACATTGCACTACTTTTCATCAAAGGGGTGTACCATAGGTGGTACATTGGCATTTCCTTTCAAACACCCATGGTTTATGATGCACATCTCTATCTACTAACATCTGCACATAGAGATTTGCACCAAAAATATGTCTCCTAAAGGCAGGCATAACAGTAGACAAGTTTTACTAGTCTCCAATATTTACTACTTTGCAAGTGTACAGCATGCATACAAAGTAGGAAAAGAGATTCTGGTCAACTTCAGCTCAATACACATACTCCATGCACAAATGAAGTATAATTATTTTGCATTTGGACTACTACTGTTTTATGGCTGTCTTATCTGTAGTAGTATTTGGCCCCTTATCATTGTTTCTACTAATCAACTGTCAGTACAGGGGACTGGACAAAGGCCAGACCACAGTAAATAATATTCATCCACTGAAGCTGTCTGGGGTTGACCTTTTCCAGAATTCAGCATTTATTTATACTTTATTTATGTGACAAATGCTTATCTGTGTCATATATGATGTCATTAAACTGGCGGCTCACTTATTTCATTTTAATTTCAAATGATTAAAAAAATGTATTATTTCCAAAGGCTGACTAAGCCACCAAATTATAGCAAAATAGAGAAACAAAAGGTGTTTGTGTTGACTTCCAACACTGCAAGATATGGGGCCCACCACTACGGAATCAATCCCAGCAGAAATATATGAGAACAAGGAATCAAAGGTACTGGAGGTAGATAAAGCCCCTATAATAAATGTATCCCATAGGATTTTAATGAATAGGGAAATTGAAGTGTTAGAGAAAGGCCTCAGTTTTGCCCCTACGGCAGGTGTCAATAGGTTAGAGCTACAGAAAGATTTAAGGGCTTTTTTAGAAAAGTTAGGCTTCGAAACTATTGTATGGGACGTGAGGTCAACAGAAATTAGCAGAATATTTCAGGGTTAAAACCTAAAGCCACATTTACCCCCTTGTGGCCCAAGTTGGTAGAATTATTTGAGACACTTGTAGAAATGGAGATTCAGAGAATTCTGCAGGATCCTTTTAAACCCAGGAATAATCTGACCAGGGAACAACAGGATGCCCTACGCTCTCTTCAAGAAGATGTTAGCGTTACTATAAAACCTGCTGATAAAGGTGGTGGAGTCATAATTTTTGACACTTGAGATTATGAACAAAGAGCTGACGAGCTCTTGTTGATAAAGGAACATTATAAAAGAATGCCTATGTCGAGTATGGAAACATTAAAAAAGGAAATTGGAAGAGTTGTTGGAAAGGGGCTTGGAGAGGGGTGGATTGTTGAAGAGGAGGCCCGTTTTCTCCTTAATGATAACCCGATTATTCCAGCATTTTGTGGGTTACCAAAAATTCATAAGGATTTATTGAATCCTTCATTGAGACCAATAGTATCTTGTATTGGGTCTCTATTGGAACCACTCAGTAAAAATGTGGATACGTTTCTAAAACCCTTAGTTGTACAGCAAAGGTCATATATCAGTGATTCAGCCCATATGATATCCAAGGTTGAGGGCAGGTTGCTTAAGAATGAGAATCAATTTTTGGTCACCTTAGACATAGAAGCATTGTACACAAATATCCTGCAGGATAATACTATTGAAGTTATTAGGAGCTGTCTAGAGACTACTGATTTGAAAGGGGCAAATAGTGAATTTACTGTCAACTGTGTCACTTTAGTTCTTGAAAACAATCAGTTTTTATTTAAAAACAATTTACATCTTCAGCTCAAAGGGACCAGTATGGGGGCGACCTGTGCCCCGAGTGTGGCTTGCCTATATGTAGGTGAATTTGAGAATAAACATGTATATAATAATGAGGCAGCTCCCTTTTATGAAAATGTTTTAACTTTGCATCGATTTATTGATGATATTTTCTTCTTATGGGAGGGACCCCATCAAACATTGGATGAATTTATTTTATGGTTGAACTTGGGCGATACTAATTTGAGATTTACGGCCCATGTGAGTGATACTGTGGTTGAATTTTTGGATATTTCAATCAAGGATGAGGGTGGTATGCTGGAGGTAGAACTATTCACAAAGCCAACGGATAAAAACACTCCCCTGCATTACTCGAGTTTTCATCCAAAAGGCCAAAGGCATTCCCTTTGGATAATGTTTGAGACTGAGAAGGAACTGTACTACTTTGGATGATTTTTACAAACACTCTACGGTTCTGAAACCAAAATTAAAAGATAGGGGGTACCCGCATAAATTGATTAGCCATTCATTTAAGAGAGCTCGGTTTTATAATAGAGAGAGTATGTTTGAAAGTAATCGTAAAAATAGGGATGCTGATAGGATTTTTTTTGTTAGTCAGTTCAATGGTATTAGTAATAAGATAAAGAATATCATCAATAGGAGTTGGCATGTTTTGTATAATGTAGATGCAAATCCATTAAATAAACCTCTTTACACGTTTAGATGCAACAAGAATTTAAGAAATAGGTTGGTTCATACCTATAGAGAAGAACGTGTGGTGAAACAGTTTAGCCTTACTGGTAGTGAAATTAAAGGGAATTATAGATTGGGAATTGTAGTTGTTGTGATTTGTGCATAGAAGAGAGGTAGATTGAATATCAGGGCTTTAGAGTTACACCAAGGAATATGAACAACTATCATAGTAAAAATATAGTGTATTTACTTTTTGTGCCCTTGTGGTTTGGGTTATGTTGATGAAACAGGAAGGGAAATGAGGACCCATCTATGTGAACATAGATCAGCCATTAGAACAGGTAAAGTGAATGTACCATTTGTGGAACATTGCGAGAATAATGATCATTCAGAAAACGATATACGGTGGTTCATTTTGGAGAAAGTTTGTCCCAAGAGAAGGGGTGGTAGTTGTGAGGTATTTAGGAAGAAGCAAGAATTATGGTATATCACCAGGCTGGAAACGGTGAAGAATGGTTTAAACAATAAGGACACTGGGACATTGGAGTTTATGTTTAGATTTAGTTTTTATTTTATTTTATTTTATTTACAGTTGAACTAGCCTTTAGTGGTGATTGGTATTTTGGTGTTTTATGAGTAGTTATGAGTAATATAAGTTATTAGGGAACGTGGAGTTATAAGATTTGTAGGTTTGTTTTATTTAAAATACTGTTTTTTATTTGGGGAGGGATGGGGATTTAGTATTCTTGGATTAAGTGGTTTATTTAGCAAAGGTTTTGAGGTGTGATGTTCCCGGTTACTGAGTGTCCATTATAGGGTGAGTAGAAGACAGGGTTTATTCCAACACCTTGTATGTGGTTACACTGTTTTTTTAAAATATATTTTTGGATGAGGCCCAGGGGGAGAAAGTGTTTAGTTTCAGTGTGACCGATAGTGGATAGTGGATAATACGATAGATCTTGAATATGGCATAAATCAAAATGTAATATGCTGTTTGCTAAACCTAGGCCGTCAGTGAAATATCTTATGTAATTAGTGGTAGATGATTTTTGAAAATAGATAAGGCAATGGTAAGAAGGATGTATGCGCTATGTTATTTACTGAACGCGGGAATCCAAGTTGGCGCGGGCATCGGGATTAGGGACTAGTAGTTAGCGGTTCAGTGTTTTGATGTACCGGAAGTTAATGTGAGGTGAAAGGAAGTGGGTCACTCTGAGAGAGGATTGGGTCTATTAGTGGTTGTTGGAGTGAATGCACACCCACAACCAGATATAAAGGTAGGACCAATATTGAGACGAGTTTATTTGATCGTGTGAAGAGGACGAGGACGGTGCTTCGCCACTCGGGTAGGTTAAAGTGATAGTTAAATGTATTAATTTTAAAAAGGGATATCTTAAGAGGGGCGAGATATATATATATATATATACTGTATATATATATATATATATATATATATAATTAATGTTAATTTTGTATCTCATATAATACATAGAGTCATTTTGAACCAATGTAAACTGGGAGTGAATGTATATATAATGAGTAAGCTGGCTGGATTGTCTTTTATGGAGGAAATGATTATCTTCCTGTTTTTAAGGATATCATATGAATTTTTTAACAGGATATTTGGGCAATCATTTGAATGAAATGGGGAGACTTTTATAGTAGATAAAGACACTAGTGAATTTGGAAGTTGGACTGTATTTATTGCAGGACATTTTGAGAAAAAGAGTAGAAAAGTGAGGTTATTATTTTTAAAAGGTTTTTATTAAAGTTTAGGTGATTGACCTGTGTTATTCATTGTTAGATTTAAAAGACTTGGAGCCTACTCTTTAATATAGGGCCCTAGGTGATTGAATATATTGATTTGGGAATTAAGTGGATTTTTTGGTAAGTCCAGTGGATAACGTTTCTAGTGATATTTGAGATATTATGTGAAACTAAAACCAATGTGTGTATAAACATAGGGATTTGGGTTGACTGATTAATTGATACCTACTTAATTTATGATATATGCAGGTGATTAGAGTGGTTTAATGATGGGTGAAGAGTATGTAATCTTTTGTTTGAGGTAATATTTGGTTAAATTGAGTGTGCTTAGTGTATTCTGCAATGTGATATTCTTTATAAAGGAATCTGGGGGGTATATTAGCAACTGATTTGGATAATTTTGGGTGGTGTTAGCCACATTTGGTGGCATTTTAAATTTTTAGGTTTAGTCTTAAGGTGGGAATTGATGTATGTTTGTCTGTTTGTTTTAAAATAGATTTGAAAGATATATGTGGGGAGTATATCTTAATGTCCTGAAGAAGTTGGTGGAAGGACTTTTGAAAAACCACCGAAATGCGTTGAAGCAAATTGGATTGCTGGACCCATTGGAAAGGGCCTAAAATTGAACAGAGACTGTGGACAGACGTCAAGAAGCCCATACCAAAATACTTAAATTGGGACAGCATACATAATAGACCAGAGTGGATGTCTTTTTGTTTTGTCTCCCTTATGTCTGATTTTTATATGTGATGGTTTTATCATTGTTCTTAGTGTGTAAAGTGTTTTTTTCAATAATTTTATGGGTTTATATTAATTAAAATTATTTGTTTATCATTGATTCCTTTAGTGAGATTGATCATTGTAGGCATTGAGTGGTTAAGGCTGTGTGCCGTGTGGGGTTGAGTTCGGTTTATCCCATTCGGGAATTTCCTTTTTTTGCTGTATCACGGTGCCCTGTCCCCTTTGGGTGATAGATTTTGGAGGGGCCTCTCTCTTTTCTTTTGAATATACTCAGTTGGCCATGGAGCCTGTAGACTTGTGTTCCAAACCTGTTTTCAGCAACTGACCACAAATTGCAGTGCTACAGGTGAATTACTGCACCTTCCGGTAGGTTGCATTGGAGAAGTTGGTGATGTACTGGAATATCTACTGATATAAACATTGTGTTCCTAAACGTCATTCACTAAAATGTCATCCAATTTCTTGTTGTTTTTTTATTAACTCAAATGGGGAGATGTTTTTATAGATGTTATTTAAGGCATAATATTTACATCAGTCAATATTCAGGCAATGATATTCAGAAGCCACACCCTCCCTGTATACAGTATAAAACATTGTATGTATTGCAACAACTAACGGTGCAGTGCACTGGTCACTAATACCCAAATACCATGTTTCGCTACTTATTCTGTTTTTTTTAGGTCTCATGTGACAGCACAGCTGTCGCCAGATATCATGTGATTAACCTAAAAAAGGGTTTTAAGAAACACTAACAGGAGAGGGGTTTTGGCTCAGGAGTACATATTTGGTTGGTTTCCCAAAAAAGTCCACCCTCCAAGCAGCAGTGATCATTTTGTTTATTTATCCATCTGCTTAAGACTGACATTTTAATGCTAACAATGCGTCTTAGAAAACAACATAATTTGCAGCTTCTGTCTTTTTTTGGCAGTATCACAGATTCACAGATGGAAAGAAGGCAGTCATTAACTTCAGACTTCAGTGTACAGTTTAATAGCCCAGAGCTGCACTAATCTACGTGGATTTTTAGGTCTGGCTGGACACTGCAACTGCCACTGGACTAACAAATAGAACTTTCAGAGTACTAGTGAGGGTAGGGCTTAGACTCCACCCACATTTCAGTTCCCCTGGCTACAGGGTTTGATTAGGCTGATGTTGTGTGCTTCTGCTACAAAGACTACTTGAATTGCACTTTACGCTCATGGCAGTTAGTACTCAATACAGGACTGAGTTGGTTTTGGTGGAAAGTCAATGATCATGGCTAAGGACCTGATCTGTTCATTATCTAGACATATTTATTGTGAAAATCATATGTTAAAGTCAATAAGCATTTAAGGATGGATTATCATTAGTCTATATTGACGCCTAGAGATGGATATTGAGTTTCATGGCATCTCACAGAATACCATAACAGGCAATGAGTTTGGTGTTAGTCACACAGTGTGACAAACTGGAAATAGAAGGTTTACTCTGTGAGATTCCTTGTTAGCCCATCTTAGGGCAGACAGCATTTCGCTTGGCCAACTGTAATTTTGTATACATTACAAATGTTATGACTGTGTCTGAGGGCTGCCTTGATGGAAAGCTTACGCTCAAAACTATAAGCCTGAGTTGGTTATAGTTACAAGCAATATGCCTGTTTAGTGTTTGGTCTGGAATACTCATTTTAAAATGTTATAATAAAGGCAATTGGCTTATTTTATTAACTGTTAAAAGCATATGTTAATGCGAGTAAGCCTTTAACAGTTGGTTATTATCACATTGCGTTACAGGCTATAGCCAGGTATACTGTTACATGTATTCTCACATTCTACCATAGTAGGCAAAGGTTTTGGCATTGGCCACCATCTGTGAAAATCCCTAAAGGTTTTCACTTTGATGATTCTTTTTTGAACCTGTTGATAGGGATTGTATATTGCTATCCAAGCTGCAGTTTTCTACATATTTACCATTTTATAACTGTATGATGGTTGTCAGTTGATCTACGCTTGAATAGACTGGTAGTGTTTAGCCAATGATAAAGGTCAAACGCTTCACTGAGAAAAGTCATGACAACTTTCATAGGTTCGATCTGTTTATCATGAAATGTTATAACACAGCCAGTACACCCGACCTACTAATTGTGAAAAGCATGTGTTTAAGGAAGGTTTGTTATTACACTAAGCTAAACATGTGGGCAGGTATTCTGTTAAACGGAAATGTGAGAGATTACCGTAGTAGGCAAGGGTTTTGATGGTATTTGTTAGAAATGGGGTATTTGGTTGGCAGTCAGATTTCCCCCTGTCCAAACAAGGACCCTCACTCTAGTCAGGGTAAAGGAGAATCACACTTAGCGCTCACCCCCTTGGTAGCTTGGCACAACCAGGCAGGCTTAACTTCAGAGTCTAGGTGTAAATTATTTGTACCAACACACGCAGTAACTCAGTAGAAACACTATAAAACTGACACAACACAGTTTTAGAAAAATAGGTAATATTTATCTGAACAAAACAAGACTAATACAACAAAAATCAACCATACACAAGTCAAGTTATGAATTAAAAAGCAAAAAGAGTCTTAAATCCTTAGAAAATAGTGCTAACACTGTTAGCGTGGAAAAGTACCTGGGTCGTGTCCAAATAACACCGCACGGGCGAGTGTGTGTTGGAAAAGGCCAGCGATGCATCGATTTCTCACTCGCACGCAAGAACGTGCATCGTTCCTTCTCTGGTCGGGTTGGGTCGGTGTGCATCAATTTTTCCTCTCCGTAAGAGAGCAATGCGTTGATCCAGACAAGCGCCTCAGGTCTGGGCAGGGTTTGTGCTGGTTTTCCACATCCATCGAGGTTTGCATGGAAAATCCGGTCGCACGGTATAAGAAAACTGCGCTATGTGGGGTTGCGACGTTAACAGCCTCCGTCAGCTGGTGTGCGCATCATTTCTCCAGCCGCGTTGCATCGATCTTCCAGCTGCAATGCAAGTGGAGCATGGATTTCAGCAGCAAAGCGGGTGGCGCATCATTTCTGAGCTGCGTCTCGGAAGGAGCGTCAAAATGTTGCCCACACAGCAGTCGGTGCATGGATTTTCAGCCTTTGTCTGCTAACTTCACCTTTCAAGGGCCAAGGAACTGGATAGAGCACCACTTGGCAGGGCAGGAGTCTCAGCAGAGAGTCCAGGTGCTGACAGGGGAAGTCTTGATTTCGAGAAGTGATCTAATTGTTCAGGGGTTTGGGTGCTCTTCTTATACCCATTTTGGCCTTTGAAGTAGGCCTACTTCAAAGGAAAGTCTCTCTTGTTTGTGAGATCCTGCTTTGCCCAGGTCACTCCCCAGACACACACCAGGGGGTTGGAGACTGAATTATATGGGGACAGGCACAGCCCTTTCAGGTGTAAGTGGCCACTCCTCCCCTCCATCCTAGCACAGGTGGCTCATCAGAATATGCAGGCTACAACCCAGCTCCCTTTGTCTCACTGTCTAGAGAGATGCAAACAGGCCAACTGTCCAACTAACCCAGAAAGGGAAGCCACAAACAGGCAGAGTAACAGAATGGTTTAAGCAAGAAAATGCACACTTTCTAAAAGTGGCATTTTCAAACACAAAATCTCAAAACCAACTTCGCTAAAAGATGTATTTTCAAATTGTGAGCTCAGAGACCCCAAACTCCACATGTCTATCTGTTCCCAAAGGGAATAAAGGCCGCCCCCATGTTAACCTATGAGATGGATAGGCCTTGATACAGTTGCAACCAAATTTGCCAGTATTTCACTGTCAGGACATATAAAACACATTAGTATACGTCCTACTTTGAACATACACTGCACCCCGCCAATGGGGCTACCTAGGGCCTACGTTAGGGGTGTTGTACATGTAAGAAAAGGGAAGGTTTAGGCCTGGCAAGTGGGTACATTTGCCAAGTAGAATTGGCAGTTTAAAACTGCACACACAGACACTGCAGTGGCAGGTCTGAGCCATGTTTACAGGGCTACTAATGTGGGTGGCACAACCAGTGCTGCAGGCCCACTAGTAGCATTTGATTTACAGGCTCTAGGCACCTCTAGTGCACTGTACGAGGGACTTACCAGTAAATCAAATATGGCAATCATGGAAATCCATGTACACATACATTTTACATAGGAGCACTTGCACTTTAGCACTGGAAAGCAGTGGTAAAGTGCCCAGAGTAACAAAAACAGAGTCCAGCACACATCATCAACCTGGGAAACAGAGGCAAAAAGTTAGGGGAGACCACACCAAGGATGCTAAGTCAGGTCAGGCATTAGCCAGTGGAGCTTACTGGAGCTGTCTTGCGATTGCTCTGTCCTGCTCTTTTACTTCCCAACTGCCCTCCTAGACCCACTCGGGTGTCAGCATCCTTTGATCATGACCAAACAACTGAAGTTAATAGCATGGACACTTTATGAAGATGCTGGCAAGTGCTGGGACTTTCAGAACAGGCTCCTGACCACATTGCCAAGGCCTGGGCTTATTCCACAAATAAACACTATTGAACAGCATGGATTTTGGATCAGGGGATGACAGCAGATGTGATCTACATTACTATTATTTGGCCTCTTTAGTTTCGGAAGGCCTTTCTGACTGTACCATAATTTCTTACAGATCAGCAACTTCAGTGGGCCATCTCCCCATTCCCAACAAACCTGTTGGTGAGCACCCAGCTTCTTTGAACCAAGGGACATTTCTTGAAGTCTCTATATATCCTCTTCTTGCCTTTATCACAGTCCTGTGTATTCTCATGACCTTCCGTGTTTCATTCTCAAAAGTTGTGAGAAATTTCCACCTGCATGGTGATCTCTGATGACAATCTTATCGTCCATCTGAATGTCCAGTTCCAAAACCATTCGGCCCGTTTCATTGTGGACTCTCCTCTTTTCCTAAGGCTGTCTGTACATCAATAATAGCTGGCTCCCATTTGGGTACTACCAGCAGTAGATCCCGGGTACATAGCCTCATCAAAAGATCACTCGGGTCACACTCTGCGGGGTTTGACTATATGCCCTCAAGAATTGATGTCAACAGCACTCAAAATCTTCTCCCTTACCTACTCCAATCCAGAGTGCTCTGTTAAGTGCCCTCATAAATCTTTCTACTTCCCCATTCTCCTGGGGCCACTGGGGGTTATCCTTGTGTACAGGATATTAAGATGATGTAGGTATTCCCATAACCCTTGGCTTGAAAGGGTGGACCATTATCCATTCTAATTTCCTCGGGCAGTCACAGGAAAGATCTTCTGCATAGCGGGCCTTACACACTCAAACACTGTAGATCATACTAGTGCAATAGCCGAGAATTTGGTATTATTGTCAATGACCACCAGTCCTGGTGCCAGGAAAGCTTCCTAAGCCTATGCTCACAGACGACCAGGGCTGAGTGCTGCCAGCTTCAGTGATTACAGGAGTCCCAGGTGGTTCACCACTCATGAGAATGCAGTAATTACAGCTCTTCTCCCTCTCCTCGACAAATTAGTCCATCCCAGGAAACCACACCTTGCTTCTTAGGCGTGTTTTTGTTTTGGCAATGCCCTGATGTTCCTGGTGCGCTAATTCCACAGGTCGTGTCCACAGCCCACGAAGGATGGCGATCTGATTGCCACAAAGTACTAGCCTTTCCTCACTTTCATTGAGTTCATCACTGCATCTCCACAGCAGTGTCCAAGCTTCCTGCTATTCAGTCATTAAACCACAAGCACTATCCACAAAGTTCTGCCATTGACGTCTTTGCAGCTCTTCTTTTGCTTGCATTAGACAGGCATCAGACATGGTCGCTTCCACAGTCTCTTCCAGGGACAGTGCCCTTGAATATGCCGTGTCTATGATCATTCTCACAAATCTCTCAGCTCCATGTTCGTCTTCTCACTGCGCACTCGAATCAGCTGTGAAGGGGTGGCATGACAAATAATCGGCTGGATTGTTTATTCCAGGTCAGGTAACCCACTTCAAATGACTATTGCTGGATCTGAACAGCCTACCTATCAATCCTCAGAGTCCATTTCGGGCTGTGCCAGTGAACAGTGGTACAAGAGGTTTGTGATCAGTCACAGCCTGAAACTTTTTACTTCATAGATAGAGGTGAAAATGTCTGCAAGCCCATCTAATTGCCAGTACTTCTCTTTCTATTAGCGCATACTGAGTTTCCACTGCAGTGAGGGCTCTGCTTGTGTATGCAATGGAGACCCACACTCCATCACCTTTCATTTGTAACAACTGTGGGACTGGCATCTACAATAAGCTCTGGTTGGTGCCTAGGACTGAAGTATGCCATGGTGACATCATGTAGAAGGGCCTTCTTTATTTCCCTTAATGCCTGTGCTGATTTACTCTTCCATTCCCACGGGATGTCCGTCCGAGTAAATACACACAATGGGTCCAATATTGTGACCAGTTTGGGTGTAGACCTGCTGCAGTAATTAGCCATCCCCAGGAAGCGTCCAACTTGTGATGGATTCCAGGGAACTGCCCTCTGTTCTGATGGCTCTGACTTTCTTTGGATCAACTTGCAAACCATTATTTGAGAACCTGTAGTCAGAAAATTCCACTGCGTTGGTATAGAATGAGCATTTTTGATGGTTGAGGGTCAGTCCACACTCTACCAACCATTGCACAGTGGCCCTCAGTCTGGCATGATGCTCTTCGAGAGTGCTTGAGAAGATCAATATGCCATCACTCCGTTGAGCACTCACACCAAACCAGACAATGCTTCAGGTATGGCATCTTGAAGACTTCTGAGGATGCTCCAAAACTGAGATATTTGAATAATCGTAGTCCTGCGTGCATGGAGAATCGTGTTATGTATCCACTGAACTCCTCCAGCATCAGTTGGTGATATTCTACTTTAGGTTGATTTTTGAAAAACATTTTGCAACATTTAGATCTATCATGATCTCATCAATGGTTGGGGTGATGTGCCTTTCCCTGCAAATAAACATATTGGGCAACCTCATGTTGACGCACAACTGTATAGGGCCAGGCTGATTAGGCTTCGGGCGATGACAAGTACCGACACCCAAGGTGTGGAACCTGGTACTTTCTCTATAACACCAGACTGCTCTAACTGCTGTAACTCTTTCTCGACCAGGTAGTGAAGATTGAAAGGCACCCTTCTGTGATGCTGTGCCATTGGTTGTACGGTTTCATTGATGTGTATCTTCACTCGGATACTTTTCAAGTACTCCAGCCCCTTGAATAGTTCTGGTAAGTCAGCAAAAATGTTTTCCGTGTGGGACTGATTCCCTTTCAAAACAAAAGCCTAAGTCCTCAGCTGTGTGACTACCCAGTAGGGTACCCATATTGCCTTTTGTCATATGAAACTTGCCTCATGTTTTTGTGTTTCCATTGGATACTTCTACTTCGATGACACCTCACAATGGAATGGGGTCTGTGCCTCCATACGTGTAAATCTTGGCCTTTGTTGGGAGGATCTCTGGCTTTGGATCCAGCTTGACGAGCTGCACAGAATCAATTACATTTGCTGACACTCTAGTATCAGTGAGAGCTGTAATCCCCAATGAACCAACATCTACCTGGCACATGGAGGAAGGTCTCCTGCTTTGATTGTCTCGTCCATTAAAGAAAATGGTGAACACCTCTTCATCGTCATCATCCTTGGGTCAGTTAATCTCAGCACTATTCACCTGTGGCTGGCCATCCCTGACATCTTCCAACGACAACTGTCTAATGCTGTTGCTTCTTTTCCCTTTTGTGCCTAAAATCGCTACAGTACTGGAGCTACAGCAGACCTTCGCAAAGTGGTTCTGACAGGCACATTTCAGGCAGGGTTTTCCTTGTGGGGTACACCCTCTCGGTGAGTGGTGAGTCCTCTCACAGTTGCCACACATTTTCTCACTTGACTTGGTACTGGTGGCCCCATGTGGTATCACATGAGTTTGTTGGCCCCTCGTGGCCTCTAAGGTCTTTGTTGTATCACTTCAATCTGTTCCTCTTTGACTTTCATCACACCAGACATTGTTGAAATGGGTGAGCTGCGGGTAAGGGCAGATTCCATTTCTCCCGCCCGATTTTCCTTCAGCTCATGGAACCTGTCCAGGATCAAGATATCGTCCAGCATGATGCCAGGATGTTGCAAGATCAGTTTTCAGAGTTTGGATGCTCAGCATCCCTGAATCAATTGAGCTCTAATATCGTCTTGCTTGTCTATCACAGTGCAAGTGCTCGCCAACTTACATAGTCATGCAAAGAATGTGTCTACAGACTTCTTCTGCATGACAAGCTTGTCGGAGTTTGAATCCTTCATAGTCAAGATTAAATTGGAGATCAAAATGCATATTCAAGGCAGCTACAGCTGCATCAAAATCATTGTCTCTGGCGTTGGGTAAGTGGTCAAATAACTCATACAATTCATCTCCTCCCAGGTGTTGACTCATTGATCACTTCACAGCTCTGTCTGTTTTGAGTGTTGCATGAAAATAATCCTGCATTCACTGGCACCATCGCGGGTCACCATCGCTGGATTGGCCAGCTCACTAAACACTGGTAAACCATGACCCTGACATGTGTGCAGTGCTGTTGCACAGGAGATGCAGCTCATTGAGATGATGCTGACATGGCACTTCGCAATTTATTGGTGCGTACTTCTGTCTGCTTTCTGCTGTCTTGACTGCTTCTTGCAAAGTGTGCCTGTAATTATGTTTTTCTGCTATCCACGTACCTTGCTTTTTTTTCTTTTCTTATTTGCCTGTTCTTGCAGCCTCCCTTTCTTGCTGTGTAGATTTTTTTCACACAGCAGTTTTCTTCTTTCACAAGTGGCCTGTTTTTTCTAGGTGGAAAGGCGCTATGTCATCAGGCATGCACACTATCACAGCGTTGGCACCTAGAAGCTCAATGCTGACCAGTGCAGTTTCTTGCATGCGATGCGCTGCCACATCACTGGGCACAGTCGCGCATCTTCTCCGGGAAAAGCTTTGCAGGTGGGTGGTCTGTAACACGAGACACTGCTCCCTCCCATTTGGGCCGCATGGCAGGGCCATGCTGTAGGGATGACGCTTCTGGCTGCAGCAAGTGTTGCTTTAATTCTTCACTGCAGCAGAAATACAAGTAGGATGGCTCAATGTAAGGCAGGCACTCTCCATTTCTGGCAGCCCGCGTGAAGGATCCCACATTGTCACCAATATAAAGTTGGCACTCCAGTATGCATAGCCCTAAATTAGGTCTAACAAATATCGTAGGCAATAAAGACACGTTCACTCTCTATGGTAGGTACTCACAACAGCCTCAAGCGGCTACTATGACTTTATTTAAGTCCTCAGACCATACCTGGCCCTGGGGATGTGTGCTGCATTCAATGTTGGGAGGGGCCTGCTGGCTAACTACAATAACATTAAAAGTAAAACATGTACTTACCCACTACTTACTCACTGAGTCGCCTTCTCCGGTCCTCCTTTGTGTTTTCCTGGAGCAGGTAGTTTCAAAGCCAGCACCCTTAGCCACGCCAGACACTTCTCTCCTGCTGCCCATAATATTAAGCAGCATGAGAAAAGCACAAGGATTGATTTGAGTGTGCTTGCTTGATGCTCTCTCAGGCACTGGGCGCCTGTGTAGGATTCATCCAGCTGTCTAAGACAGAACAGGATGCATTTTAAATGTAAGTTTAAAATGTACATATCAATTTGGCCGGCTGTCTTGGGACGGCCAGCCAGACATGTGCACTTTAAAGTTACGTGCCCACCACTTCTCCCTGCTGCTGCCACTGAGCAGCAGTGGAACCACTCCGACACTTGGCACGAGTAAAAAATAAAATGGTAATAAATTAACTTTATTACCATTCTATTTTTCAGCTCTGCAGCATTTTATTCAGTGGGGCGATGCTCTTCAGCCCTAATAGAGGAACTGCAGCTGCTTACTTGGATGGAGTAATTTTGTTATTGACCATGGCCCAGATTATTGAACATTTAGCAATTTATTCCACATATTCAGACTATCAGTATGCATTAATCTGGATTTCAGAACTATAATTGCAACCACTAAGCCTACTTTACATTTCCAAACACCAGTCACTGACATTTGTTTTAGGAAAATCTGCACTTCTAGTGTGTAAGTAGCTAATCGTGATGCCACTACTAAACATGCTCTAACTCACACATTTTCACTTTGGTTTGAGTGACTTCCCATATTATTAAGTACACTTATTACAATATTTTCTTCTCAGTCATTACGATTTTACTTCATATTCGCCAAATTTTGCCCTGTGACATATGTTACCTCAACTTTAGGATAGTCCTTTATTCATTCTGTCTTCATTTTTAGAATCACATAACATCTATATGCACTTTACATCTTACTTACTCAATGTCTACCTTGCACATATAACACTTGCTGTACGTTGAGTTCCCTATTGGGAGTTTTTCGGATTTGTTTCACTATTTTAGACTCAATGAGGCCAGAGAGAATTTTATTACTTGGTAATTTAAGAATTGTTTAGAAAATCAACATATCTTTATATAATACGTGTTTTTTTTGGCATTTAATTGTGGTCTTGAGAAATTTCGCTGGCATTAAACATGTGTTGGCTGTAGTGAACCATGGTCTTCGAACTAATCAATAGCGAATACATTGACAGCCATTAAATGTTTAAGAGATTAACACTTGGGGGCTTCAGCAATAAATTGTTATTGAGTGCACTAATGCATAATGTTTCATTTGTGATGAGCCAAGAGTATTTAGATTTGAAGGTACACCAAGGTAGCAAAGTTTTTGGATAACGTGGTAGCACCTACTCTAATTGGTGAACCCAGTAATACAGATTTTGGATGTGCAGAAAATGTATGACCACTGCTACCAACCTTTGTACTAATGGGTCACTAGCTTGCTGATCATTTTGTCTGCAGTACATTGCATACCACATGGTCACTTCCTCAAAAGAAGGAGGCCATTATGGAAAGATGTTGTCCATAGGTTATCATTTTTAACCATTCCAAGATGGCTACACTCTGGTTCTAAATATGGCGGCCACACTTGATCTTCAAAACAATGATAGACTACAGTACTTTGCAAGATGGAAACTCACTGTTTTAGTTAGATTTTTATTCCAAGCATTTTCCCACTATGATTAGATAACAGAATGCCTTCTTTTTCCTACTTGTATTCTTTCAATGTATCTGGCATATGGTGTTGAGTTTGTGTGTGTTTTGTTTTGGTTGTGTCAGAAGGTGAAAGCAAAGGTGAGTCAGTGGATTGGTGAATGGATGCATGATGGCAAAGACAGATGACAGAGTGCATGTATTGATTGCCTAAACCCAATAATGATATAAAAGGTACTTTCATTTATAAAACAGGCCTATTGGTATTACCAGTATTTGTTTTAAAGCTGCTTACAAACTGATTCCAAGGCTGCTCCTTGGCATCTTGGGCAGAGGTGTTTGAGTGCTGTAAAACCAGACAGGCCAGGAGAGAAGATAAATAACAAAATGTTACAGTTACATGAAAGAGAAAATTAAGGAAGTAAATGAAGATAAAGATCAAAAAGAAGAGAGAAAGAGAAAGGAAAAGAAAATAAAGAAAGTATATTGGGAAGAAAGAGAGAAGAACCAAACATGGTTTTACCTTGCCTGCACTACAGACCTTTGGAGCCATAATGTAATGCGATTCTTGCATCAAATATTGCAAATTGAAGAATATACGAAGTGTAATAACCAACAACGTTGTGTAATGTGCATCAGATAATATGAGGAAATTCCTAAAGAAACATGGAATTGAACATAGATAAATGTTATTATGCCATTCACACAAACATGGTTAGATTGAGGTATGTAACCGTGTCGTTAAGGACAGTATAGAATTGGTTTTGATCTACCAAATAATTACAATTGGGTAGAGAGGAAACACGATTTATGCACAACACATATTAAGTGGTGTGTGTTTCATTGTATGCCATTATAAGACCAAAGAAACCCATAACCAAGGTTAATTTTGTACAGTTTGAAAAACTTTGGTCAGTATAAAAACATTATACTTTGCTACAGAGAATTTTAAGAGCAAGCAAAATATGTATGCTCAGTCTGATAACATAATACCAATCAATAACAGTAGATACCATTTCATTGTTGAAAACGTAACTTGATTCCAGATTTGTACTGTGTTCCTTGATGATTCACTGACAATGCTGCCACATGTATGAATGCATGTGGTGACATGAAAGAAATCGTGCTAGGATAACGTTCACTGGAACTTATGAGTTTGTGTTCTTTTCTTGGGCCATCAGGAGGAAAGCTCACCACTGCGATCTCATTCCATCTTTAGCACCAGTGTTGTTTTTGAACACCTCCCTACTTTGGATCAACTGAGAGTTTTTGTCCACAAATTCTCTATGACAACAGCATTCTCAGTTTTGGAGGATGCCTGCTATGAAATTGATGTAACTGATGGACATGGGGAAGGAAGATATGGCCAGATAAAGATGAACAAAAAAGACATAGGATAACTTCTCACATAAATGTCCCATAACACAGCTAAAAACTGATATCAGTTGTAGGTATGCATTACCACCAGTATCAAATTAGATAAAATGTAATACATTTTTCTGGAAAATAAGTGTTCAAATACGTTACCCGTGTGTGACAAAATCCAGCACAAACTGTGGTGTTGACGGCCAAGCAGTAAGTACACTCTTTGTTTTCCACATACATGATGTAGTCAGTAGGAACACAGAACGAGATACCTTGTTTGAAAGTCAGGCAAAAAATTATTGATGCGATGAAGATTGTCATTATTCTGCATACAAGGAAGAAAGAAGAACATGCAAATTATGTATGTATGATGTATTTGTTGTAAAAAATATATTTCTATATTAGCAGTGGGCATCTCTGAGTTTAATCGTTTTCCTGGAGTCACCTGCTATTTTTTGGGAATTAAACATCAGTTGGTAGCAGCAGAGAAGCCTGCTTGAACGCCTCTCCGGTTTCAATAAATATCAGTATGATGTCTAAGGATCATGCAAAACCAACCAATAAAGCAACAGAACATATCAAGCAAAAGATTATTGCCCATTAAAACGCAGATGTACTACCGCGGCAAATGAATATTTCTCTCCTTATAGAAGTGTCCTCGTCTCTGTAGCTCCATATCGTTTCTAGAATCTCCTACTATACACCTCGGCAAGCAGGTTTTATGGAAATTAGGGCGTACATTAAAGTGGCTCCTGTGATGGAACATGGTATCTGCACGTTTCAGCAAGCAATACCCTCCCATAGCCGCCTCATAGTGTGGTCGTTCTCTTGCACAGAATCCATTGTTTGGGCTACTGTGGGCCTGAGGGCAGCTCACAGAAAATTTTCCGTGCCACCCCCACAAAACGTCACATAGATTAAGAGGGTGAAAAAACAGGCTACGGGAGATGCACTGGCTTTAGAAAACTGGTTCCGGGAGATGTACTATCTGCATGTTTGGCTGTGGTTAGTAACTCACTACCTGTGTCGTAGGTAAGCTCTGAGTGCAATATATTTTGCATACAAATTGGAATATGACGCTCACGAAAACAACAGATTCTAGGTGCACAGTAGTGAATGAGAAAATAATTGGATCATAGCATACCTGAGACTGTAAGACTGAGGGATAGATGTATCCAGCAATTTTGCATTCGCAAACAGTGAGAATCGCAAAATTCGGCCATTTGCGAATGCAAAAATATCTTTCAAGATGTATGAAAGGCATTCGCTGTGCAATTTTAAGGAATCACAAAAATAGCGATCCCTTAAAATTGCAACCCCATTTAGAAAATTGCTAATTGTTAAAAATCCTAAATAGGAAATCGCAAATAGGGAAATCCTATTTGAGATTTCCAAAGCACATGTATCAAGCATTTCCTAAATGCGAATTGGGCATTTAGGAAATGCAATTACCTCCAAATCCAATATGGTGGTAAGCATGTGCAATTTTTAAAAATGCATCATAAATGCATTTTTAAAAACGACATGTAGCACACATGCTTCACATGTCCGCAAATATTTTTGTTGGGGTGCATCAGAGGGGGCCTTAGGCCCCCAGCACCCTGGGGTTTGCATTACCTAATTTGCAAATTCCTAACTGCAATTCGCAAATTAGGTAATTTAAAACCATTCACACCTACGGGCCTGCAGGCCCATAGGGATGAATGGAGTCCCATTCCCTAATTGCGATTTGGTACTAGCGATTGCGAATTTTAAGAAATCGCGATTACTGAATCACAATTTTCATACATCCCATTTTGCATTTCTTAAAATTTGTTATTTAAGGAATGCAAACCGGGAGCTTGATATATCTGGTCCTAGATTATTATGAAATAAAATTACAGTGCACATCTGAGGATTTACCACATGAAATGTCTGTACATCTCATAGTTACATGCATCTTGCTGAACATATGTGTCTGAGGAACACAAACATATGCCAGTTGCACATGAAGGCACATCTTTACTCTATGTAGCAATTTTTTTTTGTGTGTGTAGGGAGTGACAGAACAGCCCTTGTATGAATGAGGCATGTTCTTACAGCAAGCCACTGTTGCCCACACCATGTGAGGCCACATGTAAAAGCAAAGGGTATGAAATAACCTGGACAGCCTTGAATGTGGAATTCGGCATTTGTGTAATACTTGCTCTCAAAGCCTTTTGTTTCTATCTACAAATATTGGGGGTTATTCTAACTTTGGAGGAGTGTTAATCCGTCCCAAAAGTGATGGTAAAGTGACGGATATACCACCAGCCGTATTACGAGTTCCATAGGATATAATGGACTCGTAATACGGCTGGTGGTAAATCCGTCACTTTTCCGTCACTTTTGGGACGGATTAACACCTCCTCCAAAGTTAGAATAACCCCCATTGTGTTTTTATTATTTTACTAATATTTCATGTACGTTGCTCCGCTCTCATTTATCGTGCTTCTTGTTGCGTTTGCTCATCCTTTTGGTGTTCATTGTCCCTCTCATTCTGCTTATGCCTCACTCCTCACTAATGCATCAAAAACCCGTTCTAACCCTTCTTGCTTCTTATTGTAGTGTCTCAATAACACTGCACCTTATTTGACTCTCTCATTGCTATGTACCTTAGCCTTGGGGTGGACTCCCCCCCACACTTTATTGCCTTCCTCCTGCATTTTTGCTGACCTTGTTTTTGTTGACTTAAGGTGTCTATGTAGTTTACCACTGCAAATCAGTGATAAAGTGTATGTGCTTTCCCCTTTAAACCTGGCAACAGTGTTTTACACCCAATTGGCACATGTTATTTATTTGTAAGTCCCTAGTAAAGTGGTACACCATGCACCCAGGGCCTGTAACTTTAACACTACTAGTGGGCCTGCAGCACTGATTGGGCCACTTACTTAAGTAGCCCTTTAAACATGGAGAAGGCCTGCCAGTGCAACCCGTGTGTGTAGGTTTAAACTGCCATTTGTACCTGACAAAATATACCTTTAACCAGGCCTAAACCTTACTTTTAATACATATAAGTCACCCGTAGGTTAGCCCCTACAAAGCCCATATGGAATAGTGCTGGCCCCTTGATATACCTCTGTAAAAAAAATTATTGTCCAGAGATTTTCATTTTTGATATGAGTTTTTGTATTTTGTGGTTTGAGATGCTGCAGAAATACAGCAAGACAAAGTTCACAAAACATTGAAACTGATGGCTAAAAAGGATCAAATATTTTATAATTGTCACAACAAGTGCTACAAGTCATATGCAATGGAAAAGAGCCTGGAATTTTGTTTTAAAAAAATAGCAGTTACCAGTGAACCACAGCAACACTCCGAGTCGACAAACAAACCCAGTGCCCATCCATCTAGAAGATCTATGGCTACCCCTTGTCTACCCCCAAACAACTGATCAGAAAGCAGAGGATTGTCAATGTATTATCTGTGGTTTAGCCAGAACAAGGGCCAAAGGGATTGACAAAAGAACAAAGAACAGATTATGAGTCTCAAAGGGCAAACATGTTTTTATCTGCAGGTGGTTTCTTCCAAGATGACGTTTTCAACCTAATAGATGATCTAAACAGTGAGGTGAATGTATTTTCAGCAGATTTGTATATCCACCCAAACTGCATGCATGCATACATTAAAAAATATGAATGCACAATGAGCTCCAAGCATCAACATAATCATCAGCCTTCAGTTAAAGAAACACTCTTTGAAGTTTTAAAGCCGCTCTTGAGTGCTGGCTACTGATTTACACTCAGTGAGATCAGAGAAATAATAGTCAATATTCATGAATCTGTATTGATGCATTATAATGAAATTAAGATTTTTCAGGTGAAAAAGTACAATGACAGAATTTGTTTTTGTCAGTCTAACAAAAAGAATGAGCCACGTATGGTGTTCTTAGCTGATTTGACTCCTGAAGTTCTTGCTGCCAAAATAAAATCACATCATGAGGTAAAATCAGCAGAAACCATTTAAAAAAAAGTCCTGCAAGATTTAGATTTTGGACTTAATGACACATTTTGGGATGCCCCAGAGCTCCGCAAATCATGGGAGTCAACAAATGTGCCTGATGCAGTCTTCACATTTTTAACATCATTGTTTAATATCACCAAAGCAAAACTGTAACAAAATAAAGTTCTTGAGTTCGGAACAGAAGCCGATAACATGGATGATGTCTTTGAAGATATAAGCGTACAAGTGGAAGACAATCCTATGAACCGACAGGGCTATGCTGTGCAAATGTACTGTCTTTTCCAAATCATGTTTTATGAATTACATCATGGCAAAAAAAAAACTCTGCTACACATTATGACTGCCCATGCAATTTATGACAAGTGCAAAAGTAGAGAGCTTCAACGAATAGGATTGGTGTATCAACAAGTTATAATGGCATAGTACAGAGCAAGAACTTGTTAGCAACTAATGCTGGAAAACCTTTTGAATCCAACAGCTCACCATTTCCAAGTCACTTTACCAGGAGAGTATTTACAGTTGCTGCTCCTGATAATTTTGATTTTGAAGACAGTTCTTTTTTGTTTGGAGCATTCAGCATACATAATACTGCCATGGTGCTTTTTCAAGATTGTACCAATGAAGTAGCTGATAGAAAACAGGCTGTGTCAGCTAAAGGCATAAACAAACAAAAGTGCAAACTTATAACCCAACTGCCTTGCCAACGTGTTCAAAATCACTACAAGCCATCAACACATCTCAGTCTACTAGAAATGTTCAAAGTGGCTGAGGACATGGATTTTCTTCTACCTGATGCTGCAGACCACAACGCTGATTTAACTGAATTTATCATATTGCTTATTTGGTGTGGACTGAAGGATCAAGAAAAGCCAGTTTCTGTGTGGACTGGAATTCACGCTCTGATCTCCCAGAATACTGTCCTACTGAAGAAGGTTGAGTTTTTACCAGTAATACCATCTCAAGTCAAGAACTATCTAAACGTATACCCAGCTCTAAAATATTTCCAAAATGTGCGTACTCAGCTTAAAGACGAGCCTAACCTGCCAATATTCTGCGTTTAAGGTGTTTCCATGTTGTAGTTGACATTTTTATGAGCAATCCGGTATAGTTTGATGATCTTTATCCAATGATGGCCATTTTCCACATGACAAAAGTTGTGTTGCGGTGTGCAGGAAGTTATCTCAGTGGATGTAGCAAAGACAATGCATTTATTGAGGCAGACATCTTTGGAAGCAAAACTGTCTAATCAGTATTGAGCAGAACTCATTATGTTTGTTTGTTACAAGGTATGCCAATCAAATTTGAGGCTATAGAAACATTGCAGTGGAATACTTTCTTGAACAAGACAAATTAGGTTTTGCTAATTTTATCTCAGAAGTGAATAAGGCACAGGGTGCACTTCATTCGAAAGACATCATGCAAAGTCAGACAATGTTCAATACATTCAGTTTAAAATCAGAAAACCTGAAAGCCAAGTTTGTAGAGTCAAAGAATGGAAAGAAAAATCAGAGCTTTGCAAGTACTGGGGAAATGTTTTATACATGATAGTTCTACTAAAAAACTTGATACATCCTGATCAGACAGGTGATTGGGAGCTGCACGTGAAGACTGTGGAGTAACTGATTGATGTGTTTTGTGAAGAAGCTAGAGGTGGAAAAACTGTACCTCTACAGAAAATTAATCTAACAACATTTTTTGGTGAAAGATGAAGAGGGAAGGTTCAATGTTGTGGCTCCAGATATGAAACTGGAACAGATGACCCAGAGATCACAGAAAAGCTCCAAGGGAATTGTTGGTCAGACACATAAAAGTGAATATGTTGCTCAATGGCAGCCAGTTTACCTTGAAGTCCATTCTATTTGCAATGTTTTCAGGCAGATGACAAATCCAAAAGTAATGGACCACTGTGAAACTATTCCTCACCATACATTTTTGGGAATGAGAGGGGAATGTTTTAATAAACATGTTGACAGTCTTCTTCATTTCATCCAGCAGCAAGGAAACCCTTTTGAAATGACTGAGCCTAGGCAACTACACCACTTTGTGATCAAAGACCCTGTGGATAACAATATAAAGACACACCTACTAGATGACTTGGAACATGAATCAAAGATATATGCAGAACTGAAGCAGGAGGGATTTGTATTTAAAGGGAAAAGGTTGTTTGACATAATCACTAAAGCTAAACTTCTACACTTTAATTGCCATTGTTAGAGTTTTGTCCAACCAGCCACTACAAAACAGGTTACAGAAAAGACACCTTTCACAAGCTGTATGTAGCAAAGGAAAGGGGTGAATTTACCAATGACATTCTGTTGCATGATCTTCTTCCAACAAACCCATCATTTGATGGAGATGCTGCAACCAAACTAGTAAAGCACAAACTTGTACAATAGCTCAAAAACAATCTTTCACCTGAAGAATTTCAATTTGAAAAGGTGTCCTCATTGAAAACTGCTGTTGTCGTGGACTATATGTCACAATTGCGAGTGATCAAGATCTCATCCATGCAAAACTTCGGAGAGGTAATTCAGACTGTTCTACAGATATCAAAGTCAGTGTGAACCTTGCAAGAACTTCACATTGTCTTTGAATACCCGTCCGCTCTACTTCCGGCGGGAAGGTTGCCGTCTTACTGGCTACCTCCCTGCTGGCCCCATTACGACTTTCCAGCTGGGCTGCTAGGCAGAAACCAAGGCCTCTGCCCATTAGCCCAGCTTTAAAGTGGCAGCAGCATTGTCACCGGCTCGTAATCGAGCTGGCCGCAATGCTGCCGCCTGCAGAGAGCACCAGCAGACAGTGAGCATTACGAGGATTCTGGGCAGGGGGAACCCTGCAGTTCACATGCCATGGGCTTGGGCAGTGCAGGATTCCCCTGTGGCTCCCTGCAACTGTTCTCTGCCAACCTTTTCATGGCGGTGCGAACCGTCATGAAAAGGCTGGTGGAGAACTAGGTTGTGAAGGCTGGTGGAGAACCAGGTTCTAATCAGCAGGGTGGCACTGTGTTCAGCACTACCCTGGCTAATTCCAACCTGCACCGCCATCCGACTGTGGAGAACATTGTTCCCAGCAGAGATGGCAGTCACTTGGCGGACCGACCGCCAAACTTTTAATTTGTCTCTTGACCACCAGACTCATAATGAGGCCTTTAATCCTGCTTCATATTCTGTACAAGAAACATGACCCAGAGTTGCCCAGTGTTCTTATCAAGGCACACATTCTTGCGTGTGATTACACTATAAGCATGATTGGAACAAAGCTTGGAGCTTTAGATTTGAAGTTTCAAAAAGGATTTGCTGAGAAAGAAGAAGAATGTGACTTTAACTACTTGGTCTCCATGGACGTAATGGTTACAACCAGTGGTGCATCGTTGAGGCGCCACGGACGTAACCATTACATCCTGGGACCAGCCCTTGGGGGAAGCGCTAGCGCTCATCCGAGGGCCTAAGGCAGGGCTGGAAGGGGAATCAGTTCCCCTTCCACCCCGACACCTCCCCCCTCTAATGATGTCAGCTTGTGATCGCGCTATGACATCATCGGAGGGTGCCAGACCCGCTGGAAGACATTTGTTTCCAGTGCGTCTTCAGAAGAAAGAGGAGAAAGAGGCATCGGGGGAAAGGAAAGGCTTTTCCTTTCCCTCAATGTCTCTTTTAGCATTCCTGCCGCAATCACAATGAGATCAGGCAGCTGGAACCCCACTAGGCACCAGGGATTTTGTTTTTGTGTGTGTTTATGTGTAGGGGAGCGTCCCCTTGGGCAAGGGTTGCATCCCTAAGGGGGCATAATATTTTTTGCCTTTTCTGCCCTCCTTGGGGGCAGATCGGCCTTTTATTTTTAGGCTGATCGGAAGCCACTAGAAACCAGGGATTCTTTTTTTTGTGTTTATTTTGTGTGTGGGAAGGATGGCCTCCTGGGCAAGGGTCACCACCCCCCCATAGGGGAAAATCACTATTTGGCAGTTCTGCACCCCTTGGGGGCAGATTGGCCTTTTTTTTAGGCCCATCTGCCCTCAAGGGGAGCAGAAGCCACTTAGAGTCAGGGATATTGTGTGTGTGTTGTTTGTGTGGGGGGCAGCCCCTTGGGCAAGGGTTGCCCCCCAAAGAGAACAATATATTTTACGCCATTTCTGCCCTGGGGCAGATCGGCCTCTTATTTTTAGGCTGATCTGCCCCCAAGGGGGGCAGAAGCTACTAGAAAACAGGGATTCTTTTTTGTGTTTTGTTTTGTTTTGTGTGGGGGTGCCCCTTTAGGCAAGGGGTGCCCCCCAAATGGGACAAAGCACTGTTGGGCAGTTCTGTCCCCCTTTGGGGCAGATAGGCCTATTTTTTAGGCCCATCTGCCCCAAGGAGGGCAGAAGCCACTTAGAGCCAGGGATATTGTGTATGTGTGGGGGGTGGCCGCTTGGGCAAGGGTTGCCCCCCCAAAGGGGACAATATAATTTTTGCCATTTCTGCCCCCCTTGGGACAGATCGGCCGCTTATTTTTAGGCTGATCCGCCCCCAAGGGGTGTAAAAGCTACATCAATCCAGGCATTCTTTTTTGTGTTATTCTTGTGCTTTTTTTGTGTGTGGGGGGCGGCCCCTTGGGCAAGAATCACCCCCCAAAGGGGACAAAGCACTGTTGAGCAGTTCTGCCCCCCTTTGAGGCAGATTGGCCTATTCTTTTAGGCCCATCTGCCCCCAAGGGGGGCAGGAGCCACTTAGATAAAGGGATCTTGTGTGTATGTGTGCTTTGTGTGTGTGGGGGGGGTCACTCCCCAACGAGGTCCAATATTATTTACACCACTTCTGCCCCTCTTGGTGGAAGATCAGCCTATTATTTTTAGGCCCAACTGCCCCAAAGGGACCACCAGGGAAAATTTCTAAATGTTTGGTGGCAGGGTGTTTGTCAACTGGTGAAGTGTTTGCATTTGTGATTATAACAGTTTATTTCTCCTTTTTGTTCTAGTTCAAAGCTTTTGCTTCCTTTGCTGTGGCTCATTGCGGTTTTGGCAGTGGTTGGCCTGTGGTTTGCGTAGTTGCATGTTTTAGGTAAGTAAAAACAACTTACTCCATATGACTATTGTTGCCATGCATGAATGACATTTTGTAAGTGGTGTACTAAATGCAGCATTGTGAGTGAAATTGTCATTAGATTAGTGCACAATGATATTTGTGTTATCTTGTATGTAATTTTCTTTTCTTTTTTCTTTTTAGTGGGATATCATTGGTAATTGCTGTGGCTGTGCAGAGTAGTTGCTGGTGAGTCTAGCTTTTTCAGGCAAGTGAGTGGTATCGTTTTTGAGTTTATAACTCTTAGTGATAAAGCCACACTTTTTTATTACTTATCTTACACAGTGCTGGTTGTTGGCGGTGCATTTGTCCAGTTACTTTTCATAGGAAGGATCATGGCTAGCTGTAGAATGACCGCTCAGCAGGTTGTTGGTGTGCTTTTTGAGTCATCTTCTGACCATGATTATGAGAATGACTCTGCATCTGAGGCAGAGAAGGAAGTGCAAGATTCTGGAAGTGAATTTTCTGTCAGAAAGGAATCGTCAGATGATGAAGCCACTCTGAGGCCCATATTTATACTTTTTTAGCGCTGCATTTGCATTGTTTTTTTATGCAAAATCGGCGCAAACTTACAAAATACAATTGCATTTTGTAATTTTCCACAGATTTTGCGTAAAAAAACTACGCAAATGCGGCGCTAAAAAAGTGGGCCTCAGTCTCTCAGTACTGATGAAGTGCCTGTTTTAGAGGAGGAAACTGATGTGCCAATGGTGCAGCAGCCAACTGCTGAAAGGCTTCCCATTGGAAGACCTGAACTCTGGCTTGCCCCAAACATGGAGCAGCCACAGTTGCCTGCCTTTACTGGTCTCCCAGGGTGTAGAGTGAATACGGAAAACTTTTTGCCTGTCAATTTCTTTCAGTTGTTTATGGACGATGTATTTTTGGAAGAGATTGTTGAGCAGACTAGTTTGTATGCAGTATTTGAGGGACAATGCCTTAGAGACGTAGACCACACTCTAGAGCTAGCTGGTGGATTCCCACAAATCTGGAAGAGTTGAAAAAGTTCTTGGGTATAACTTTTTTGATGGGGCTGATAGGGAAGTCATCACTGGCTTCATAATGGTCACTAGTCCCTTGATGGCAAGTGCTATTTTTCCTGTAACCATGAGTCGTAACCGGTCTGAGCTTCTTTTTTGTTGGTAATGCTTTAGCCTTGCCATGTGATCACCCTGATTCTGACTGTCTTTTTAAGATTAGACCTGTCCTTGATCATTTTGTAGATAGGTTTTCAGAGGTCTATGTTCCAGGCAAAGTAATATTTCTGTAGGTGAGTCTTTGGTCCTGTTCAATGGTCTTTTGGTTTTTACGCAGCACATTCCTATCAAGAGGGCATGGTATGGAATTAAATTGTATATGCTGTCTGAAAGTAGTACAGGATATGTTTATAATTTCTGGGTCCACACTAGTAGGGATTCCAGTATTGACCCCCCTGGTTGTCTGCCCACTTTTGGAGTTAGTGAGAAAATTGTGTGGGAACTTGGTAGATGACTGTTTAACAAAGGTCACCATTTGTACATAGATAATTTCTACACTGGAGTTTGGTTGCTCAAGGAATTGCTCAGAGTGGACACTGTTACTTGTGGCACAATCTTCTAACTGGAAAGGCTATCCAAGAGAGCTTGTCTGTAACAAACTTGAGAAGGGACATTGCAGTGTCTTGCAGAATGATGAACTGCTAGCTCTGAGATTTGTATACAGGAGGGATAGCTACATGATAACTATCATCCATGACTTCACCTGTGGCTGTTTGGGGTCAAGTTGCAGAAGTGCACAAACCTGTGTGCATTTTAAACTACAAAAAGCACATGGGTGGTGTGGATAGAGTAGATCAGAGGTTGGAACCTTACACTGATGCGCGTAAGGCTTATGTTTGGTATAAAAAATGAGCGGTTCACCTGTTCCTCTTGACACCTTTTAATGCTTTTGTTGTGTTCAAGAATAGTTCTCCAGAGTCAAGTATGACATTTGTGAAACTTCAGGAGTCTTTCATAGTGAGCCTTGTTGCTCTGGAACAGGCAAGAGTTCCTAGAGAAGCAGTGGTGGCGGATGTGGCGAGATTGAAAGATCGCCACTTTGCTGAGCACATTCCTCCCACGGCCAAAAAAGACTTTCCTGGCAAGAGATATAGAGTCTGTGTTCGAAGAGGTATCTGGAAAGAGACTAGGATGTACTGCCCTGATTGTTTGTCAAAGCCAGGGCTGTGTGTAGGTGACTGTTTCAGGAGTTACCACACTCAAAAACATTAGTGGGAACTACTGTGAGCAAAAACTGCCTGGTCTATCTTTTCATATGTTCAGTTTCACAGTTGGCATGACTGTCATGTATTTAGTTAGAGCTTTTGTGTTTGTAGTTTTGTACTTATTTCTAATTAGTTAGTGATTTATTTGTTGTTTAAAAAAAGTGATGGTGGTGTGCATGGAGTGGCGCTTGGCTGGTGGTGTGCATGGAGTGACGCTTGGCTGGCGGTGTGCGTGGAGTGGTGCTTGGCTGGCGGTGCCAGCCAAACGCTAGTCCACACACTCCCATCAGCTGTAGTGATTGCTTTTATCAGGCATGTGGGCGTATGAAAGTGATGGGCCCTTGAATGGCGCTGTCTGTTGATGCGAGTGCTGTAATGTTCTGGGTCCATGGCTGGCGGCGTGAATGGTCTTGTGCATTTCATGTATGAAAGGTGTGTGAATGGACTGTAAAGCGGTTGGTGCCTTGACATGGCTTTAAAGCTCACCAACTGTGAGTCATTGGTTCAGTCTTTTGGGCCTTTCAGTTATTAACATTGCATTTCATTTTTGTGAAATCTCTTGTTAACAAAATTTGATCTACTGAACCATCACTCACCCTCGTACCAAATCCAATCAGTACGTGTGCTAAAAATGACAAAACCTGCTTTGCTATAATCAGGCGCTGCAGCACACCAGGGACATGCTAGGTGTCTCGGGTGGGACCCCGATGATGAACCATGCCACCAGCTTGGTTGGTGGGTGAGGGGTCTTTTTAACATAACCTAAGTGTGTTTCTTTTTTACAATTTTAGTGTTTGGAACATTACAGAAGTACGTGGACACATCAAAATTATCTATTACAAAACTACCTGTGTTTGGGAGGGGATGGGCACCTACATGTTCGGTCCTGGTTGCGGCCTTCATCTAGGGAAACCTACCAAACCCAGACATTTTTGAAAACTAGACACCCAGAGGAGGTCAGGGAGGTGTGGCTTGCGTTGCTTCCACAACATTTTCTTATCCAGACTCCTCTGCAAACTTCAAAATTTGCTTAAAATAGCATATGTTCCTCACTTATTTTTTGTAGAATCACCTCAGTCTCCCAAGTAAAATGATACATCACTTGTGTGGGTCCCCAAAGCAGAGTCAGCCTAAAGATGTATGAAAGGAAAATATTTGCTTATCAACTCACTGTGCTATCCCCTCAACCTCTACAGGTTTTTTATCTTTTTTTGTTGCAGGCACCTGGGCCGCCCACACAAGTGAGGTATCATTTGTATTGGCAGACCGAGGGGAACATTGGGTGGTAAGAAATTAGTCCTACAAAAAAAAGTGTGGAAAATGTGATTTTGTTAGCTATATTACAGGTTTGTAGAAGAGTGTGGGTAAGATAATGTAGGGGGATCCATGCAAGCCACACCATACTAGACTCCAACGGGTGTCTAGTTTTCAAACATGTCTGGGTTTGGTAGGTTTCCCTAGGTGACCGCCACACTTGGGACCAAAAACACAGCCTTCCCCCTACAAAAACAGGTAGCTTTGTAATAGATCATTTTGATGTGTCCAAATTGTGTTTTGGGGCATTTCCTGTTGCGGGCACTTGGCCTACCCACACAAGTGTGGTACTGTTTTTATCTGGAGACTTGGAGGAACGCTGGGTGGAAGGAAATTGGTGGCGCCTCTTAGATTCCAGAACTTTCCATCACAGAAATGTGAGGAAAAAGTTTTTCTTTGCCAGATTTTGAGGTTTGCAAAGGGTTCTGGGTAAGAGAACGTGGTGAGAGCCCCACAAGTCACCCCATTCTGAATTCCCCTAGGTGTTTTGTTTTTAGAAACGTCTGGGTTTGGTAGGTTTACCTAGATGCCGGCTGAGCTAGAGGCCAAAATCCACAGCTAGGCACTTTGCAAAAAACAGGTCTGTTTTCTTTAGGAAAATGTGATGTGTCCACATTGTGTTTTGGGACATTTCCTGTCACGGGCACTAGGCCTACTCACACAAGTGAGGTACCATTGTTATCGGGAGACTTGGGGGAAGGGTAGGTGGAAGGAAATTTGTGGCTCCTCTTAGATTCCAGAGCTTTGCATCACTGAAATGTGGGGAAAAAGTGTTTTTAGGCCAAATTGTGAGGCTTGCAAAGGTTGCTGGGGAACAGAACCTGGTGAGAGCCCCACAAGTCTTCCCTTTCTGAATTCCCCTAGGTATCTAGTTTTTAGAAATGTCCTGGTTTGGTAGGTTTTCCTAGGTGTCGGATGAGCTACAGGCTAAAATCCACAGCTAGGCACTTTGCAAAAAACAGGTCAGTTTTCTTTAGGAAAATGTGATGTGTCCTTGTTGCATTTCCTGTTGCAGGCATTAGGCCTACCCACACAAGTGAGTTACCATTTTTATAAGGAGACTTGGGGGAACACAGAATAGTAGAACAAGTGTTATTACTCCTTGTCTTTCTCTACATTTTCTCCTTTCAAATGTAAGACAGTGTGTAAAAATGACTTCTGTTTGAGAAATGCCCTGTAATTCACATGCTAGTATGGGGACCCTGGAATACAGAAATGAGAAAATAATCACTGCTTCTCAACATCTCATCTAGTGCACATTTTGGAAATACAAAGGTTTCCTTGATACCTGTTTTTGACTCTTTGTATTTTACCAAATAAATTGCTGTATACCCGGTATACAATGAAAACCCATGGGAAGGTGCTCGTCATTTATTGTCTCTGGGTACCTATGGTTCTTGAAGAACCTACAAGCCCTATATATCTCCACAACCAAAAGGGTCCAGCACATGTAAGGGTATATTGCTTTTGAAAATCTGACATTGCAGGAAAAAGTAACGTAGTAAAACGTGGAGAGAGATGCCTGTTTTTTGTCTCAATTTCAATATTTTAAATATTTTTGTATTTCAGCTTTTATTTTCTGTAGGAAAACCTTGTAGGATCTACACAAATAATCCCTTGCTGAATTCAGAACTTTGTCTACTTTTCATAAATGTTTAGCCACAAGCCTTCTTCTGCAGCCCTTTTTCCCATTTAAAAAAAAAAATGAAATTTTCGCTGTATTTTGGCTGATTTCTTGGTCTCCTTCAGGGGAACCCACAAACTTTGGGTACCTCTAGAATCCTTAGGATGTGGGAAAAAAGGACGCAAATTTGGCGTGGGTAGCTTATGTGGACAAAACGTTATGAGGGCCTAAGCGTGAACTGCCCCAAATAGCCAAAAAAGTCCTGGCACCTGAAGGGGAAAAGGCCTGGCAGAGAAGGAGTTAAAGACTCTGAGGAGTTATTTTCTATCTCCTTAAGACTGCTTGGCCCCCAAAATCTATGTTCTGACACCAATATGAAGAATTTAGGTCTCATGGTTCCTAAAATATTACATCATCACTGCAACACATCTGCCGTTTGTAAAGATCATCCAGAAAAATCCTGACCAGATCAGCAATATCTTCCCACGCTAAATTACTTCTCTAATGATCCAAAAACATAAATCAAAAATTTAAATCTCTGGGCAACACTTTTTTACGGAGGTATATCAGGGGGCGAGATTAGGAGGACACAGTGTATTCAAAATGTTGTTGTACGTGTACTTTTATATTTACGTATCCTAGTAGTGAAAAACATTTACAATCATTTTTCACTACTACAAGGCTTACTTGTACCTACATTTAATAAGTGCTAACTTTCATTTGGGAACAGGCAGGAATGTTGAGTTTGTTGTCTAAATGATTAGAGTTTAAAACCCTCTGTATTGGTAAAGTCAGATTTTAAAATTTTAAATCATAATTCTGAAAATGCCACTTTTAGAACCTTGTCACTTTCTTTTCCTAACCATTTGGTGTCTGTAGCCTGTTTCCTGAGTCGCATGGCTAGGTGTTGGGGGCAGTTGGTCTTTGTGTATTGCTCCCAGAAAATGATACAAAGGAGCAAAGGTGTTTCCAGGATGGGCCCTCTCTGACTTGATGGAGGTGAAGCTGTCACCTATCACACTTGGGCATCACAAAGTCTCTGCCGGGGTACACTCACAATAGGTTTGCCACTAGGTTATTGTGGCCCTCAGACAAGCTTGGGCAAGGGCAGGAAATTCCAAAACACCACTGAGGGTGGATGTAGGAAGCTTGCCTGGTGTCTGGTGAGCACCGATGGTGATAACACCGTATACAGTGTCCAGGTATACCCTATTAGTGAAGTGTGGTTAGTGTCTAGGAAGCCAGGGCTCTTTAGAGGTAGCTGTGGACCAGCAACCAAGACTTATCTAGGAGACATGCAAAGGTTATGCAATTCCGCTATAGTCACACAGCACTCTCACACATGAAAGTACTTTATTATACTAACACAATTATTATAATACTGAATGGTCAATCCCCCAACTGGAGGTGAGTAATCACACTAGTATATACACGTTAACAATCAGTGCATAGCATGGAAAGCAACAAGCATTTGTAAAAGCAATAGCAAATAGTGAGTGCCCTAGGGAAGGGCCAAGCCATAAAATAAAAAAGTGGAATGTGAAAGGCTGTTTCCCACCCAAGGATGTGGAATCAGTAGAAGGGAGCGGGAGGAGCTAGAAACCCCAAGAGGGGAGTACCAGAGTGGCCCCCAGTGACCAGGAAAGCAGAGATAAGTACCTGGTTTTCCCCAAAACAGGACTATGAAAAGGATTATGCAAGACCCAACCAAGACTGGAAGAACCCAAAGGTGGATCCTGACAGAAGAGGACATGTAAAGGAAGGGTACCAAGTCCAGTTTGTGGTGGAGTGTCCGATTGTGGCAGGAGCCACAGGAGAGGAAGAAAAGTCCCAGAAGTGATGCAAGTGTTGTCCTACACTGGCAGTCGAGATGCAGTCGGTTAGTAGTTCTGGGAATCCATTAATAAACCTTGGCAAATGCAAGAGACGAAGAAGAAGGTTTGGAAGTCTGAAGAGGACCAACAAGGTCCAGGGGGCTTGACCCAAGGAGGGGAGTCCGGGGTGACCCTCAGCAGCTGGGAGAGTCACAAGAATAGGAGGCAGCCCCACAGTAACCCTCTGGCAGCAGGCACAGGAGTCACAGTGAGGCCCGCTGAGCACACCAGAACAGGAGTACCATGTCGCTGGAACAGCAGCCAGGAGACTGTGCTTTGCAGGAAGGAGTGCTGGAGGCCGGGGCTTCACGGAGCCAGAAGATCCCTTGGACGAGCAGCAAACAAACTTTGGTAGTTGCAAGAGTCACAGTGTGCAGGGATACTGTTCTGCAAGGAGAGGCAAGGGCTTACTGTGTCGCAAGTTGGACAGTTGGTAAAGAGGACCAAGGGAACCACTTCAGACCACCCCTGTGATGCAGGATCCACACAGTTCTGGAGGGGAGCAGGTCTACGCAGCCGGTCGTCATTGCAGTTGGTGCCTGCAGATGCAGGAGTGTGACTCCTTCACTGCAAGGGAGATTCCTTGTTACTTCTGAAGACTTGCCACCCTCAGAGGATGCATAGCCAGGGGAAAGTTGCAGTTGCTAGAAGGAGCCGGAGACACAATGTTGCAGAGTGGAGTCGTCACTGAAGTTGCAGACTGTCGGTTCCTGGAGGGTCAGTTGCAATCCCAGGGGCCAGAAGATAAAGTAAGCAATGCAGAGGAGTCCTGCTGGAATCTTGCACGTCGAATCTGAGGGCCCAGGAAGGGGGATTGGTCACCTAGCAGGGTGACCACCTATCAGGAGGGGGCTGTGACATCACCTACCTGGCCTGCCCACTCAGATGCTCCCAGGAGCCTCTGTACACCTTGGATTCAAGATGGCAGAATCAAGTGGCCACCTGGGGGAGCTCTGGGCACCACCTCTAGGGTGATGATGGACAGGGGAGTGGTCACTTTCCTTTCTTTTGTCCAGATTCACACCAGAGCAGGGAATGGGGGGCCCTGGATTGGTGCAAACCGGTTTATGCAAGGAGGGCACCAATGTGCCCTTCAAAGCATACCAGTGGCTTGGGGAGGCTACTCCTCCCACTCCATGTAACACCTATTTCCAAGGGAGAGGTTGTTACCTCCCTCTCCCACAGGAAATCATTGTTCTACCTTCCTCTGCCAGAGCTGGTCAAGCAGCAGGAGGGCAGAAACCTGTCTGAGGGGTGGCAGCAGTGCGGGTTTTCTTCAAAACCCCAGATGATTGCTAGAAGCAATCATTTAAGGAGCCCCCAGAGTACATGGAATGATACAACCAATACTGGCAACAGTATTGGGGTATGATTCCAACATGTTTAATACCAAACTTTCCCAGGTTCGGAGTTACCATTATGTAGCTGGAACAGGTACAATTGCTTCCCCGCGATTACGAAGCTTAGTGTAATGGAGCTGGAGTTCATAAGGGCACCTCTGCTCATGCAGGGGTGCCCTCACACACAGGTACCTGCACCCTGCCCTCTGTGCTAAGAGGGCCTAACAGAGGTGTGGCTTACAGTGACCAGGTGCAGTGTCCTGCAGTGAAAGAGTGCATGCACCTTTTCCCGAATGCTATGGCAGGCCTGCAGACACATTTTGCATGGACTCCCATGGGTGACAGAATACATGCTGCAGGCCATGGGGGACGCCTGGTGCCCCAATGCATGGGTACCTACGTACCATACACTAGGGACTTATATGGGGCACCAGTATGTCAATTGTGGAGTGTGCAAGTATAGCAGCCAAATTTAGAGGGAGAGAACACCATCACTGGGGTCCTGGTTAGTCAAAGCATACTGTAAGCAGGAAAAATTTGGGAGCAACCATGCCAGAAAGAGGGTACTTTCCTACAGTGGAAATCTCCAGAACCATCTCCTACTTCTAAACTGGCACCATCTATAAATATGGAAACTCAGATCCAACTCTTTAGTACATCTCAGGACCTGTGGAAGACTCAGAGGTCAGCTGCTCTGCTGTCTAATTGGAAGGAATGGACCTGCTTCTTGATCTCACAATCACCAAAGTGACTCCAAGAGCTAAGCAGCTGGCCTCCTGATCGGAGCCTTAGGGACAGAAAAGGGTCCAACCATCTTGAACCCAGTAATTGAACTCTATTTGCTGTGGTTCTTGCCCCCCCTCCAAGTACTACCGACCACGATCTGGACCCATAGAAGTGGTCCAAAAAGTGCTCTGCCATGCCAGCTGGGGTCCTGTAAGCAAAACTGATGCAGCACAATGTATCTCCTTGCAGTTGCATCGAAACCTCCACATACCGACACATCCCTGATGCCAGACCTCGTACCGCAGACTCCAGTCTCCTCAGAACCACTGCTATGCGACGCATACTCAACACAGCCATTCGCATCACAAGCCCCTTGTTGAAGGGATCCTTGATGACAACACAAGACTCCACACCACAGCACCTTGAGCCTCTACCACCTCACTCGTCCTCCTCAATCAAATCTTTCATCTTACATGGACCAGCTTCCATTCAGTCATCTAACCCTGCTGTTTTCTTCTGTTTTGATCCAGGTTGTGCCCACTCCCCCTCCTTAACTCACTACATGCACACTACCCTAACTCCTCCTTCTTTTGATACTCTCATTTCCTGTTGCTCTTTTGTTGTGTGTCTCCTATAGCTGCATAGTAGGATGACAGTGGGCATACCACATCCTTGCCTTTGTTCAGTGGAATGTGTATGTCATGGGAAGCTTTTACTTTCTGAATGGCTATCGATCACTCTTGGCAGTCTTCAACTGTTCAATGACTGTGACTGTTGTAGTTGCTCATCATTTTCTTGTGAGCCACAGGGAGGAAGAGGACGCCCTTTTCCTGATTCATATTTGCTTGATTTGCAAGAAATCAGAATGTTGACATTATGAGTCACAAGGCAATTTGCTACCTATAACATTTCTTTAGGTCATTGAGAATGGGATTTTTGAAACCGCAGAGGTTAACAAGGTGACAGCACAGGCTTTGTGTTTAAAAAAACTGCTGGCTCATCTTTTAGGTTCTGGAAGGTGCAAGGATCAGTGATTCCAAAAGTAGAACAATTAACAGAATAAAGAATGTGAAGCCCAACTCAAGTTTAGAAAAGTAAAAAAATATAGCTTGATGTTGCAAAAATGTAGTAAACATTGATTAAAGAAAATGTGAGAACATTTTTATTTGACATTATCAATATGTCAGTAGTGCCCAAAGCCATCATGAAAGCAATTGAAGCTAATGCAAATGTGAAGGAAATGGTGGACAAGTCCGAAAAATGTCTAAGAATCATTCTGGATCTACCTTGGGGTAGGGGGAGTTGGAGCAAAAGAAAGGATGGTTATGTGTTCACAAGGTGGCTAAGGCTTGTGGGGTTGTCAGCAAATAGTTGGTAACTGTAATGTTTTATAGCTTAAATCTTTCCTGTGGGGGTTGTCTCAAGCATATTTCCAACAAGGGTGCCATGGTGTCAGATGTGCTGATTTGGAAGAGACACAGTAACACACAGGGGTGTTCTATTTTGGCAACGCAGGGACCACACAGCACGGTGCAGTCCCATTGCACACCAAAGACCCCACTGGGTCTGAGATTCCGTCAGGGATCCTTTATTACTATTATTTTTGGATTTTTAGTTTCGAATTGTTTTCAGGTCATCAGCGATAGAACATTTGCTTCAGGTTCCTATCATTTGAATGCATTGTTTCCGTTTAAAAGCAATGAATGTTTTCATTTGACTTCCTTTGTTTTTTTGTTTTCCCATTCATTTTCACGAATGTTTCACAGGTGAACTCCTGTATTCTTAAACCTGAAAAAGCAAGCCTTTCTTTGTTTACAGTACCTCCCATTATTCCTCACGATTTTCTCTGCTCAATTTATGTTTTCTCCCTCTGAATCTCAAAGACTCTCTCATCTTTACTTCATACCATGAATGTATTTCTTTATTGATTATCTTTCTATAGCAGAACGTTTGCGTGGTGTCAATGTGTTTTACAACTGAAACAAGCCTTGGCAAAGCCAATTGGTCTTGCCTTTGCCAAAGAGTTTCAGTGATGATAGATAGCATCCCAGTGCTGTGCAGATTGACTAAGAAGTATACAGAAAGGAAAGGTTCTATGACATGTCCACAAGCGTCATTTTAAAGGCATGTGCATCACATATTTGCGTGTTTATTGTTTCGAGTTGGATTAGTAAAAAAAAAAAGTAGTTTAAAAGTGTTTTTTTCTTTTTTTAGGCACAGTTGGGGGAAGGTACACAAGGTGGTTATAAGGGAGAAGAAAGCAATTCAGGAGTGAAGCAATACAGAAGCAGGAGTGACACAGAGGACGGGGGCAGAAGCAACACAGGAATGAGAAAGGTGGGGTACGGGAAGAGAAGCACAAGTACTGGAGAGAGGAGTGTGGAGCTTCTGTGGGGAAGCACACGGGTGAGAAAGCAATCCAGAGGAAAAGCACACAACAGCGAGCACAACACAGTGGAGAAGAACACCAGTGTAAGAAAGCAACATGGAGCGCAGCGGTGAGTGGAAAGAGCAGTACATAATGGAGACAGCTGGGAAACACATGGACATTCATTGAATGCTTAATCAAAAAGAAAAAATAGTGCTTCAAAACTGGAAGTAATGCATCAATACTGTACGTTAAAGACAAACACAAGTAGAGGAAGTAAATTCCACACATGCTAATGAATACAAAGCAAGCAAATGAGAGTGACAATAAAGTCAATCAATGATAAGCTCTTAGTGGGCTCTATGTCCACTATAAACTGACAATAGGTGTTTTCAGTAAGAGACAGCTAGTGCTGTCTGGTAGTAGAGACCTACAAACTGCAAGACATAAGTCTATAAAACAATACAAGGAACAGTGAAGAAAACAAATATATTTCACAAATCCTGGTTATTTCTTTCATGAAATTGTCAGTCCATCCACTCCATTTCCTCCCTGGTGAGGCCTTCACTCACTGATGATAATGACACATTTAATAGGGGATAATCCAATCATCCCCTGACTGCGATACGTCCTGTCCATCAAATTCTAGCCTCATTTTATTTGTCCTCACACTTTTAGAACAGCATTTTGCTGGTTCTAGGTTTCATTCTGCATTGTCGTTCTGGTGAACAAGTTGTCAACTTTAAACTGGCTTTACAGGGATGCCTTGTCATTAACTTATAGGTCCATATGCTTTATTACATGGCTGCATAAACCACTGCTATTAACTACCCCAGGTGGACATCAGAGGCAGTTATATTTTAGTTGCTAGACAACGAAACCTGACAACTATATTGCTATTTTGAGGATCTCCAAGGACCATGATGCATTAAAGGAACATGTGACCAAGTTATAGTGGAAAGCCTTAGTCTAGTTGAAACACGTCATAGGTTAAGGCAAATGTCTGTGTAGGATAAGAATTTGCCTTCTCTTCTAAGGCGAAGCACCTCCTTGCCATACCATGCCTGCTGGTTGTGTGTTTACACCCTTAAACCATTTGGTTGGAATGCTAAATGGAGCTGGAAGGCAAATGCCTTTACCATTAAGGCATCTCTTCATTCTTTCCTAAAAATATATAGTTTTCTTGTTTACAGACAGATGTGATAGTTTTTATATTACTCGTGACAATATAAAATGTTAAACATTGAAAATGGGTTTCGATCCTTTATTTACACTCCAAGCATATTTGTAACTTTCACCTTTCAAAAGTTTGTAAATGTCAATAATATTCTATGCGAGACTGAGGTTTTATTTCAGTTTTGATGGGCTTCCCCCATACCAACATGAGGGCTTAGGCCATAACTTTCACTACCCTAGCAAATGGCATCCACAATATTCAGAGATTACTGTGTCTGGTGGGCATCTCTCTGCTGTGAAGCGAACCGCTGCCTAAGCGAGTGTTTTTTTCTAAACAAAAAGTAAATGAATTTGACTTCTAGGGAGATTTTTCCCGTGCATGGAGGCCATTTAATATTTTCCAGGTGCATATTTGCCATGCAGACATGGGCAGGGAAAATGAGTGATGGTAGTCATTTAATAGAGTGGGGTAACTGTCACTGTGACCCTGTAGTCTTCATGGACTCCAGTAGTTAAGGGTTAGGTCTGAAAAAGCAGGTGGAGCTTCAGCCAATGGTAATCCAGCTGATTTCCTTGCTTTATTAAGAATGGAAAATTCATGGTTTTCGGGGAGGCAGGAGAACCACTGGGTTATGAGTTCATCCCACTTTGCCAAACCATAAATAAGGCCCTTTTCTAGGCCTCTATAACTCAAGTACAACATCTGACAAGACTTGGGTGTCTATTTGCATAGAACATCAACCTAAGGAACATTGGCTAGTACGCAACCCCTCACAGTTATAGGACTTTGCCCTGTGGAGTGCCAGCACAATTCCATAGTAACAGTGGTTGCACCACAGGGGGCTCTTGCCCCATGTTAAAATGACAATATAAGGTTTGAGTTCTAGGTTCTTAGCGGAAGTTAATATCCAGAGGTTTTTTTAAAGTAGAAAATTGAAAGGAATGCTGTGAACAGATAGCATTTGCTACAACATGTGAAAAACATTCCATTGTTGTTTGGGGTGTGTGTAATGTTGGGCAGTCCCATGTAAAGGGATAGGGTCGGAGTGAGGCAACTCCAGACCCTGTGATGTGATTGTGTGATGGTAGTGAGAGAGTGTAGCTTATATAATCTATATTAACATGAAATGTTTATGAACTAATGTGTAATAATGACGCATAGAAAATGTATTAATATGTTTTGCTAAAACGTGCGTTTGAAATGTGCCCACGGGGAGTGGCCGTCAATATACACGGGGACTAATGAAACTGACTAATAATGGTGAAATGTTCTATTAATATGTGATTTTACATTAATGTTGAAAGGTTAAATGTATTAGAATTCTGCTAATAAATCAGTAGGCCTTAGTTAGCATGAGTCGAGGCCTAGCTGCCTGACTCTCATATTAAATGTATTTTTCTAACGTGCAGTGTGCTGACTTGCTAAAGGACATGAACTCTTGTTTTTCAAAAAGCTAGAAGCTGAATGTAACTGTAGTAGATCCGTTCTCGTGAAATTCATCCTGCCTGTAGTAACATTTTAGCTGAATGCAACAGTGTAGATTAATGCTATGTACAAGGTCGCCTAAACCGGTACGGACAATGGAGCCACTGACCAAAGATGTGGAAAGGACCACAAGACGATGAAATCATACCGGACATTCCACCCGCTAAAGACGTCAATCATAAGGACCAATAAAATATGTTAGAACTGTTATAGGGTGACAAATTCAATGAGGTAATTTGATGTTAATTGGTTAAAGATAGTGGGGTGCAACCCGTTGCCCAATCAAATTTTAGGGGAATGTACAAGGGAAAAGGGATAAAACCCCTTGACACACGGAAATGAGTTAGTTAGGGAGATGCTGATGCGATTTGCTATGATCCAGAGACTTTGTCACTTTGCCTAGTGACTTGCTGATTTTTACTTAGAATCATCCTTGTCCTTAGATTGCCCGTTTACACTTCACCTCCTTATGAGGGAAGTGCTCCTTTTCCCTTTGTTGGAGCTGAGTCCCTTTTGATGGCGAATCAACTGATGTCCTGAGGACGAAGACAGAACCTGAATGCTGACCAAACTTGGAGGGTATCTATATGACAATGAAATTGTGATTGTCTGATTGCTTTTCCTTTCTAGGTACCAACTGCTTTTCTTTTGACAGAGACCCTAGCTAGATATTTTCCAAATTGGTGTTCTAAATTGTTTTGCATGAAGCCCAACATGCCAATGCTAATTCGAGGTTAGGTGAGAGGGTTCACTAAAACTGACACAAATAGACAAATGAATGAATCTATGCTTTGTTGAACAATGCGCTAATATACTCTGTTTAGAATAATCTATGCTTTCATCGCGTTATATTCTAATGTTTGTGATTCTTGCTTTGATGAAATATTATCAGAGTTGCCATATTGTGACTATGATATTGTGTTTCTTGGTTTTGAGATTAATAAACTTGCTAGTAGTATTGTAACAAATAGGGAATAAATATCACTAAATTCATACTAAACTGGTGTGGTTATTCATGACTGCAAGGTCATGGTGGTTGTCAGTGTTTATTAAATGTCATTGACTAAAGTAAAGTGCATTGTTATAGTAAATATTCATGACGTTATTGACATATTGATTGGCATGTTGATTAGCTATCTCGTCCTAAGGTGTCTTCAAACAGGGTCAAAAGATTAATTGGCCTAAAACGAGTCCCAAAGTGAGTAAATTAATCATAAAGGGACGCGTCAACACTTCCACCCCAGGTGACATGTTTTGAAGAAGTAAAGATGCTTACTGGTCACAGAGGTAGGGAAAATGACCCATGCAATTATGGTGTCTTTGTTGTTTGTTGGTGAGCCTCACCATGTCGACATTACAAATGGTGAGGGAAAGGGTTCTGTAACAGCCACCTGCTGCCTGAGTACTCATGAGTGCTGTGCACCCCAGCCTCCCTTGAGCCTAGTCCTTCTCTGGCCCTGACTTGAGAGGCATGAGCCAGACCAATGATTACCCCACAGTTGCACAACCCAAGGGAGATGTGACAAACCCTGATGGCCCCAACCTTCCTTAATGCAGGCATGGTTGAAGCTGTGCCCACTCGCCCCACCTGGCTCCTGGCAACCCAGAGCTATAGGAAGACCCGGCCCAGGTCCAGTGAGTTGTTCACTTTGCACAAGCCCAATCAATGAGGCACGCAAACAGTTGAGGACTCTGGCTGATCCGCAGCAACCCCCTACAGTAAAGGAAGCTAAAGTGGTCCTTGCTCTGGGGGCAGACTCTATAGCCTCGCAGCACATGGTGTCTGCTGCCCATGACAAACAAACCCATGGCATGCAGTTGCTCGGTGGCCACGCCCTCCCAAATTTCTTACACTGTCTGGACCCAGGGACCCACATTTTCACTGCTGCAGAATACAGGCCTGCTGAGCAATGTGCCTCTTGAATAATTATGAAATATGGCCCGCTGTTCACCTCTGCCATGTTGAAAGCAGCACCTACCACCCACTTCAAACTGCTGACCAATCCTGACTATGAGAGCTTCCTTCTATGCCAAAACCGAAAAGATTCCTATGATTCGTAGACATATCCTATACACACATCTGTGAACTGGCCAGCACGTGCACCTTGCCAGATGAACACGATGACAAAAGCACAGTTCATCCAGGGCTCTGCATCAGCCAAAGTATGGGAACTGCAACCAGCCTCAGGACATGTAGGTAGTGTGGTGGGCCCTACCTTCACACAGGGAAGTGCCAAGCGATGGGGAAAAAATGTTCAACATGCTGCAAGCTAAATCACCATGCCAAGATATGGCACTAGGCCTCACACCTGCATGGCCAGTGAATACCCTAGGCCTCCATCCCGCCACACCGGACAACGTTGATATGGATGACAATGACATAGAAGCCACCATTCAAGTAGTTATAGACATCAACTTATTTCAAAGTCATGCAAGAATATCCTGATAAGCTGTGTACAGACTGACAGTAGAACCACATTGGTATTTGATACAGAACAGTCCAGAACTGTTCAAGAAGCTGGGAAACAAGTCCCAGCTTAGTCCGAAGAGAATCAGGGTATACACTTTTGGAAACACTACTCATGTTTCCTTGGCTAGGATGTTCACTTCTGACACCAGATACGAAGACTACTCAACAACCCCCAAGATATATGTCACCTAAGCTGAATAGGCATGGGCAGTGAAAGCACTCTTGCTGGTACGTTTTGTGTTCAGTGTGCATGCAGCTGGAGTTTACTGTATGAGGTGCTAGAGGAATGCATTCTGTATTTCAGGGCATCAGCTATCTCTGAGGGAGGATGGTGCGCCTGCAGATAGATAAATCAATTTAGTCTGTGGTCCTTCTCCACCTGTGATTGGTGTTCCACCTTCAACCAAAATTAGAGGAAAAGGTGTGCAAACTTGAAGCAGCAGGCATAAATGAGAGAATGGAGGGTGCCATGTTGTGGGTGTCTCTAAATGTGATGACCAGGAAACCACAACAACCTGGCAAAGTGGGGCTATGCATGAACATACACCTATCAAACCTAGCCATGAAGAAAGAATGACACCTGGACTCAACAGTAAATGACACTCTGAGTGAAGTGTCGTGGTCTAACTTGTTCTCCAAGATGATCCATAGATCTGGTTATACTCAAATTCTGCTGGCACCAGAATTACACCATGTTAGCACCTTCTTGATGCATCTAGACTTAAAGCACTATAAATGATTGAACTTTGGCATATTCATCACTGATGAAGTATTTTAGGACATCATAAAAAATGTCAGTAGCGATATGTTGGTGGACGCCCCGCCTGGTCCATCAAGAAGAAACTACTACGCCTGAGGGTGGTTTCCTGAAGGTCACGGAGAGTGGCTCGAGATATATATGGAAAAGTGATTGTGACAGATAAAATCACTTTCTTCTGGTACAGATATTCAGTAACTGGGGTAGGTCCCGATCTGCCCAAAGCGCAGGATATTACATCAGCCCAGACATCTGTGATGGGAGTCTGCAGTTTTTTGGGGGATGGTCCATTATTGGGGTGATTCATAAATAATCTGAGCACTCTGATTCTCTGATGGAGGCCCTCCAATACCTTACTAAGGCACCAGCTCCCTGGGTGTTGGGTGAAGGAGAAGACATCCCATGTCACAAAGGATGCCTTGTCTGAAAGCACCATCCTCACCTATTTCTAACCAGTCAAGGACTCAGAAATGTCCAAGAAAAACAGCCCCACAGGACTATGGGTATTTTAATCGCAGAAACAAGGGTGTTCAGGAGTAGGCTCCTGTAGTGTATGTGAGCTATTCCCAAGCACACATTGAACAGTGTTATTCCCACATTGAAAAGGAGGTGATAGCCATCCATTGGAAGTGCAGACATCCCTGTCTGTACAGGCCTCCTTTTATAGTGCACACAAACCACAAGCCCCTTATACTGCTGTTTCGAGGGTCAGCCTCAAGCCCACCACACCAGCATAGATGAGTGGATACTACAACTCCAGGATTACCGGTTCAAGGTGGAATACAAGTCGGGAGTGCAGAATCCTGCCACTTACCTGTTGCTCATGCCCAACTTACCACCCATGAGGAAAACGCAGCAGCTCTGGAGACAGAAAAGTATGTATGACTGATATTGGAGGATTCCTGGCTGCTCCCTCTATACCTTACATATATTATTGAAGCCGAGCAGACAGACAACTGTCTTTAACTGACTGCAGCATCAAAGCAAACAGGGGACTGGAAGGCTCTTAATGCCTAGGAAAATCAATGGACACAGGAGGCCCAGGAAGTACTAGCAACACTGTACACTGTGCTCCATGAGCTAGCAGTTGCCTCAGAGAGGTGCCTCAGGTGGGGCCATTCTATGGTAATGCATATGAGCCTTCCCCAGCAAGTAGTCCACTTAGCATATGGATCCCACAAAGAGATAGTAAAAAACAAAAGTCCAGATTGCAGCAAAGTGTGGTTTCACTAACTTGACATGTTGGTTGAACAAACCATCCAGCAGTATGAGCTATGCCAGGTTACAGGAAGTCCCGAGCACCTGGCATAAATTATAACCGAGGAAAATCCCCAACATCCCATTGTATTAGGCTAGTAAAGACTTGGGATGCTTACCTGATGGAAGATACTTGCAAGTAATCATAGACGAGGTTGAAAATGTTACCTGAACAGCAGCCGCAGAGGTTATTCCAAAACTAGACAAGACCATGGTGACCCATAAGCTCATTCAGGATGTACAAACCGACAGTGAACCCCTATTCAATGTGCAGTACATCACAGAGTATCTCCACCATCAGTGAACTGAGTATAGGAAAATCATGCCTCAGTGACCTCAGGCAAATTGGGAGGCAGAATCCTTCATGCAAACCCTGGCCAAAGTCATTGACATAGGTCAAGCAGTGGGGCAGAACACGGAAGGAGCAGTTTACCAATTTCTTAAAGAATACCACCAGACCCCACATATGATGACAGATGCAGACCTGAGGCTGTTGTGCTTAGGGCACAGGATGACCAACACGATCCTATGTGTCCACAAAATGGATCCAAGCACTCCAACCACTCCATCCAGAGATGTCACTCTGGCAGAGGGAGAGCAGGAATGCTAAGGCATCTGTTAATTCTATGTTTGTGATTGTAATAATGTATTCTAATGTTTTTCATTGCCATCTTATATGAAAAAAAGGTCTGGTTAGGAATTTGAACAGGGAATCTGTATGCTTTTTTAAGTACCAAAATGTTTTTTGAAATTTTTATCACTATTTTGATTTACCAGAAGTTTTAGTTAAGAACCATTTGTGAGTCAAACTCACACCATTAACTTCTGAAAGCACATGCCTTGTATTAGGTGCTGATGCAGAGAGCTGCAAGAAAAAAAATACTTCCATGGTATAATTTGCCTGCTTCATATTTGTTTGAACCCTTTACAGGTACATAACAGCTCTTGAGAAAAGACTCACCGGTCCTCTGATGAGTAGGAACATTTTTGCCTGCAGATTTATAAAGAGCCCATTGCTTTCAAGCTAATGTTGTGAAAGCCAATACACATTTTTTGCAGTCACCAATTTCAGATGATTGGAAATGAAAAATGTAATTTATGAAAATAGCAAAATCATTTTCTTAGAGGAAAACAACAGAAATATGTTTCCCTGCATTTCTATTGTTAACTGACACACGAGTTTTTAAAGTGAAATGTGTGACAATGTAGGATGTTGTTTTTGACAATACACAACAAAATGTAGATATTTGTAAGTGAATTGTATACATGAAGCAACTAGGAAAGTAAACATGAAGAACGTTTATGTAATTCCGAAGTGTGATGAAAACAGACAATTTTATACGATCTACACAAATCAAGACACTTACTTGGTGATGCACAAAAGACAAATATTCACAGAAATCCAATTTCCACACATTATCATTTGTGTACTATATAGTTATGTCTATAAAACTGTATGGCCCATATTTATACTTTTTTAGCACCGCATTTGTGTCATTTCTTGAAGCAAAAGTAGCGCAAACTCACAAAATATAATTGTATTTTGTAAGTTTGCGCCGCTTTTGCATCAAAAAATGACGCAAATGCTGCGCTAAAAAAAGTATAAATATGGGCCATACAGTTTTATAGACATAACTATATAGTACACAAATGATAATGTGTGGAAATTGGATTTCTGTAAATTACAATGTAGTACCACTCACTGCTCTAGTTACATTTAAAAATCACTTCACAGATGTCTGTTAGAGCTGGATGGGTCGCAAAACTTTGTTTTTCTAAAAAGTGGTTTATGGTTCTAAAACATTTGGGAACCACAGACCTAGAGCCTATTTATGAAATATTTTGGACGGCCTAAACAAAAAGATTTCCTGTAGTCTGACCTGATGAAATCACAGCATGTAGAACCAGCTCCTGGCCATTATTGTTGAAAACAGGGTAAATACTTCTCAGGGTCTGAGCAACAAAAGCAATTACGTTGACTGGAGTGAAAGTGAGGGACGAGTTTAATATGAGCCAAGATTCCGGACAGTTGTGACCAGAATAGTAAGCTAGGCTGGTTGAGCCTGTCACCACGCTGAGATTCAAACTGAAGGGAGATCACTCATTCCCAGCTCCTCAGTTTTATCACAGTTCATCCTGAGTGCATTGTCACAACTCCACTGCGATGAGACATTAGAATGTGTTGTCATTAGTAGCATTGAGAGTGCATAGCGCCTGGATACCCTCACAGGTGACAAGTAGTGCTCTACAAATCTATTGACTGATTGAGGAGAACTGAGTGTTGTCCGCAATAGCATATACTGAAATCTTAAACGTCTGAATTGGGGCAGCCAGGGGAGAAATACAAGCTTACAAAAAGTGTAAGACAGATAGAAGCATGTATGTTAACATTTGGGAACAGAGAAGGAAATTACTATTTCCCTTATCGGTTTGCCTTGACTGTTTACTATCCATTATGCTTTAATGGGGTAACTCTTTACTCCTCAGAACCTGGGTATCAGGTAGTATATAGACTAATATGGTTCTGTCAAGATAAAATTCATCCTTAGTTATCAAAATTATCTGTTGCAGCAATGCTCATGAATTTGATATATTATGTGAAAAACACATTGCAAAACGTAGGCCCAAACAACATGGTTTTTGGATGAATGACATATATTTCATAATCATTAAGTAACAATGAATCATATGATCAAACAGTAAGGTGCTCAACATGTGATAAGTGAAAAAGTGCTTGTGCAGTTCGTCAAAAGAAGAAGTGACTGTACATGTATAAAACCAAATCAATCCTGATTCTTCGGTAGGCCTGCCCACTATGTCAAAATTCCAAGTCTCTCTCAGATGTTTGTAATCATGGTAGAGTCTACGTAAACTTAGCCACTCACCTGGAGTCAAGGAACAGACTAGTATGGCATTCTTTATGTCTCACCCTTGAGTGATCCTGTTTTCTCTGAATAGGTGTGTTTCTTTCTATCAAAAATGATGGCTTGAATGTCATAAAGAAACGTCTACAAATAAATGATTGAAAATTGTTAACAGTAAATGTGGGATCCCCAGTGGGTTTAGATGATGGAGTAATCGTCATGGCCACTTACCTATAAGAATCAAGGATGCGCGTTGTTAGAAATTGGGTCTCTATTTGGCAAAGGTATGCACCCTGTCCAAGTAGGGACAACAGTCCTAGTCAGGGTAAGTTACAACACAGCCTAAATTATCCTGTGGTTACCCTCCAGCAACTAGGCACAGAGCAGGCAGGCTTAACTTGGAAGGCAATGTGTAAAGTATTTGTGCAATAACTCATACAGTAACACAGTATAAACACCACAACAAGTACTCCAGGCCAGTTTAGAAAAATAGATAATATTTATCTGAATAAAATAAGACGAAAAGGACTAGAATCCAATAGGCCCAAGTCAAGGTATCACTTTTTAGAAGCTAAGGTAAGTCTTAATCAATAGGAATCAATGGATGTATCTTTTTAGCACAAAGTTACTGGGATGTGTTAAAAATACCACCGCAGAGGACTGCAAAGGAGGTGATGTATCTGAAAGTAAAGCTATGCGTTGATTTAGGTGATCCATTGATTCTTTCCTTGTGGGCAAGGTGATGCGTCGATTTTCGGGTGCGCAGCCTTAGCTCCTTTCGGTGGTGCAGGGATATTTTGACCACCAGGGACGATGCGTGGAAAATCCAAAATGCGCTACAAGGATGAAACAGCTGGTGTGTCAATCCAGTAGACGCTGCAGCGATTTGCCAGTAGCGAGACAGGTGATGCATTGTTTTTTGCAGGCGTTGGGTCAATTTTCCGACACAGCAGATTTTCTCCCTCTGGTGAAGTCTTTGATGGCCCTAAGACTTCTTAACAGGGGGCAAGCTCAGTCCAAGGCCTTGGATATCACTTGTGGCGGAAGACAAAGTGCTTCCAGCAGAGTCAGGGTGCAGCAGGCAGAAGGACAAGAAGCAGGAGAGCAGTCTTTCCAGAAAAGCAGTCCAGATGAGTCCTTCAGGCAGCACAGCAGTCCTTCTGACAGAGTCCAGTTTTAGGTCCAGAGATGTTTGATTTTAAATGTGTCAGAGGCCCAGTATACATGCCCCAATGTGCCTATGAAATAGAGGAGCCTTCAAAGAGTGGTTTTGAAGTGCACAAGTTGCACATTCAGCACAGTCCAGTCTGCCAGGAGACCTAGCCTTTCAACTGTACAGTAAGTGAGAGCCATTCCACCTTTCCTGCCCAGGAAGACACACCAGTATGCAGATGAATGCAGATGCAGCTGAGTGTCCTGTGTTTGTGGCTGTCTGGGTGGAATGCATAAGGGGAGCTGTCAACCAGCACAGACCAGACATGGATTGGAGACAAACTGTAAGACACTGATATCAGTAGGCGCAGAGAAATGCCTACTTTCTAAAAGTGACATTTCTAAAATAGTAATGTTAAATACAACTTCACCAGTAAGCAGTATTTCTCACTACGATTCCAACCACATCAAAGATGGTAATGCCACTCCTTTCAGATCAGAATTACCACTTAAAGGTACATAAGGGAATTTCCAATGCTACTCTATGAGAGGAGCAGGCTTCACAGTAGTAAAAAATGACTTGGGGGATATTTCACTACCAGGACATGTAAAACCTACAAGCGTGTGTACTGCCTTCTACTGCCCTGTGGGCTACCTAGGGACCTGGGGTGACTTATATGTAATAGGAGGGGAGTTAAAGGCTTGGCAAGTAGTTTTAAATGCCAAGTCAAAGTGGCAGTAAACTACACACACAGGTCCTGCATTGATAGGCCTGAGACATGGTTAATGGGCTACGTATTTGGGTGGTACAATCAGTGCTGCAGACCCACTAGTAGCATTTAATTAACAGGCCCTGGGCACTTTACTAGGGACTTACAAGTACAATAAATATGCCAATTGGGTATGAGCCAATGTTACCATGTTCAAGGGAATGAGCACAAGCACTTAAGCACTGGTCAGCAGTGGTAAAGTGTGCAGAGTCCTAAAACTAGCAAAAATGAGATCAGGAAAATGGAGTGAGGCAGGCAGAAAGTTGGGGGAAGACCGCCCTAAGGCTGTCAGGGCAAACACTTGTAAATTATTTATATTCATTGCATCACAATATGCTTTCTTACAATAGAGTCAAAACTGGGAATCATGAGGTGGAAACAAATTCAAATGAATTTGAAAATGGCATGTTCAAGGGGTGCTAGAGGTCTCAGTGCAACACACCTCATATGCGCTCCTGCGCCAAATGCTCTGATGTGTGTCACGTGGCATGATAAAGCCAAGAGACAATGGAGAATGGGCACGTTGACATGTGCATGTAAGCTTCTTTCTTTGCATGAAGTGCTACCTCCAAGATGGCTGCTGGATGATCAGCAGTTCATGCATCCAAAAGGCAATGTTCCATTGCTTTGTTGCTACTTTGTAACAGGACAACTCTGAAGAAACAATTTGTAAAACCAATGTGTAAAAAGTCAACTTGTTGTACCTAAATGTTGGAACTGCAGTTTGTAAAAATGTTGTATTGAAACAATGGTGGTATGTGCTCAAATATAATTGCTATGTCCTAGGCACAAAGTATACATAGTGTACGGTATGACCAGAGGCATGCTGATAATATTTAACACATATGAATCAAATTGTATGTTATCTTTGTAACATATCACAGCTTTTAGATATTAGAAATACATCATGGGCTTACATCATTAGGTAGTAAGAAATCTTTTTTTTTCAATCCACTGGTAAAATGTGTGCAAATCAAGTCTTGAAAAGTCATATGACACTGGTGGTTTGAGGTTGTAATCAGACAGCACAATATTACCTGATTAGGAGTAAAAATGTACTAAACAGAAGCAGGAGGCATCAGGTCCTAATCTGGTAATTCAGTTGATTCTGTTCGCTGTTGCAAATACAACAGGGTCATATATCATGCATGATTACAAAGCATTGTGTTTCACAAGTTAAATGCCAATAGAAATTCAAGAGCTATAGGAACATAAATTCAATCGATTTCACCCACTGTGAAAAACAGACACTTGTGTGTTAATTTCTTCTAACTCATTGAGTCCCCTGTTGGCAGTATCTAACAAATGGATCCATTTACATTCTCTTAAATTCAGGACACTAATCAACTCCTGGGATTATTAAGGACCTTCTCAACAACTAACCACTTCAAGCTGTCCACAGGATGACTCACCCTACTGAAATGTTTGACCAAAAGAGCCCTTTGTATCTTGCAATGTATTCTACTGCAGTGCTGTAGGATCCTGACCTTTACTTTCTGGTGTGCCTGGCCAACATACCTGAAATCACCAGTGTTTACTAAGCAGAGGGAAACTGAAATAAACACTGTGTGCCTCCCAGCTAACTCAGGAGTATTGGTTTGTATGTGCTAGATCACCAAGGAACACCCAACTGAGAGGTCTAAAATCTGAGTGAAATATTTGGTTGAAAAATGGTATGAATTATATTTCTTGCAAGCTAAGAGTAAAAATGTAATTATATAAGGCACTCCACATGGCTCACAAAGGCAGTGAAAGTAAACACAATTTGTAGGTGCATCCCATTCTCCCATTCACATTGGACATTCCCCTCTGTGAGCCATGAACCATAGAAGGACTAATAAGCAGAATCAAATGAATGACGGGGACATCTTCCACATAATTCCTTTGTGAATCAGTAATGCTGTTCAATCTGCATCTCTAACTATCCATAACACCATCCAAAGGTGTAATCTGCATACCAAAGACATATAAAAATTCAAATTGTACACCTGCATTGCGTTATGCAATTGCATAGAATTTTAGGAATATATATGTTTGCATAAAATACACCTTTTCCAGAATATGTGTTAGCACATATTTGTACAATCACTTTATGAATCTCCTCCTAGGTATCTGAAAGCTCAGAAAATAAATGTGAAAAATGCTAATACATAAACAGTGATCTCAGCTTTCAAACATTTTGTATGAAGCTGTATGATCTGCAGCAACCAAATCCCCATCTCTCATTTACGTCCACTCTTCCCTACTCATCTCTACTATTTCTAACTCTATCTTTTTTTTAACACTTTTATTTTTTTGGCATTTCAAAGTAAGTGATCAAATCGCAGTACAACTTTTCCAACCAGTGCATATATATATAGCAGTGAGATGAGCGACTGTACTCAGGGCATATAGCATTCTCAACAAGGTAAATCGTCTATTGCACCCTCACTATCCCTTTATGATAGCTCCCCTCTGGTGTGGTGTCTGGTGAGGGTAAAGTGTCTAGGATGACATATTAGAGACTATGGTTGGGTGAGGGTTAAGATTTAAGTAAGCATGTAATATAGATCAACAGATCGTTCTGTCATCTGGTCAGCACATGCCAGCAGTGTGAAACTAATCAACTTTAAAAAAGGAACGAAAAGGATCAAGGAACTGGTAACTTCTATTGTATGTGGCTGTATAGAAGGAATAACAAAGCCCAGCTTTCAGCTACCCCCACTCATGTGACCCAGAGACAGGCTGCCGACACTACATGCTAAATGCAGGAAAATCCCAACTTTTCAAAAAGGGGCATTCCCAAAATTGTAATGTAAAATCCATCCTTACCATAAGAGAGGGGTTTTCATTACAATTCCAAAAACACCAAACATGAACTGGTGACCTGTTCACCATTTGGAAGTTGCAGCTAATTAAATGTAACAAGGTAACTCCAATGTTATCCTATGGGAGTATGGGAGAGGTAGGGCTTGCAGTAGTAAACGTTATTCATGACCAGGACATATAATAAAACCTAAAAGTAGATGCCCTGCCGTTTGGGCTGTCCTGGGCCTACCCTAAGGTTGACTTATATGTATTAAATAGAAAGATTTGGTCCCTGGCCAAAGGTTTGTTTTGCCACGTCAAAATGTAAATTTAAAACTGCACACCCAGGCTGCAATGGCAGGCCTGAGTCATTTTTAAGGGGCTACCTAGATGTTACCATGTTGTTTTAAGGACTGAGCACATGCACTTTAGAACTAGTTAGTAGTGGTAAAGTGCACAGACACCTAAGCAAAAACTACGGCAATAAAAATGGAGAAGGAGGACAAAAAGTCTGGGGGAAGATCACCCTACGGCTGACAGGTCTAACATAAGTGCTCCTCTCACAAACAAGTATACATTCCATCCTCTCTTTATTTTCTCCTTTCTTTCATTAACCCCACTTGCTTGCCCTTCTCACACACTTAGCCTCCCTTATACTTCCTTGACTTTCTCAGCTCCTGTTTCTCACAGATACATTCACCATTTTGCTTTCCCTCTTACATAAATGCAGACACTGAAGGATGGCTTTGTGTTTATGTTCCCTATAGCCAGTTTGAATACTGAATGGTCAGGGCGGAAAATTATACTAGGGAAAACGAAGCTGTGTTCCACAATTTAGCAATGTTGACTTAGAGGCCTTGCTGATGAGTTCTGAAGTGAGGATCCAATGCAGCATTGAAGACAAATCAACATAGGGATGATTTCAAGATGAAACATGGATATTTACTTAGAAAACTGGAGATAAATGAAAGTATGGTGCCATTTACAAAGTACTGGAGTTTGAGGGGAGTAACGTTTGGTTTTACATGTATTGAGACATTGCTGTTACCTAGTTGATCACTGATATTTGGATCATCTCTGCCATAGTCTACTTACCTATGTTCTAGACAGGCAGGCAGGTGCCAACCTCTCCAAAAATGGTTTGGGTATGCATACACTAGGTGCTGTGCAATCCCAACTTAATGAGTGACAGTGTGAAATGTATGTATGATATAGTTCTAACTATGGTAGAGAATGTTTCATGGGAGACACACAATAAACACACATTGACAAAGCCAATAGGTATGACTAGTTTATGTGAAAGTACCATTTCACTGGTTGTGAAATTGATGTGGCTTGGTGAATTAAGGCAGCCCATGACTATTTGTATGGATGGGGAAATTAGTGGGTGAATGTTTGAATAGGTAATTGCATTATTGCATCAATGGGTTGATGAGTATAGGTGACACTCATTTATCCCTAAAAAGTAAGCATTGTGGCAATATAAGAGGTACACAGTGGATGGGCATTAAAGTGCTAAAGTGTCAATTCTTTATATGTTGTCAAGGTGAGTAGATGTGGAGTTAAGAATAGCAATTAGCCATGTATGCATATGATGATGATACATTGGTAGTCAAAATTGGGAAGTTGATACTGTCATTGGTCGATATCAAAACCTCAGAATTGTACCACACATGTTTAAGAATTCACAACTTGTGTAACATAGCCTAGACAATGTATCTCTTGTAGACTAGACCCAGCTCAACTGTAATTAGTGCCCTTTTTCAATAAAAGTCTGAGCATTTTCTAAAGCTTAATACCAGCAAAGCAAATGGCAAGTGAGATCATTTAGGGGAAACCATGGCATATTATGAATAAATACAGTTGTTTTTTAAATCAGTCTCGGTTGTGTGTTTTCCATCTGCACCAAAATACACTATGTAAATTATCCACTGCTGTAATCCTCTCTTAAACTCATGCAAAAATCATCATGCCCCTAAATAAGTCAAAAGAGAAGCTGACTACCAAAAGAATATCAGTCATAATCATAACAATATAGAAGGACATAGCTTCCAGTCAATAAACATATTTTGTAGAACACATCAAAGCATTGTAACATAGTATCATTCTGCCTATCTCCGAAGATCCAGGGCAATCTCCCAACACATTTTTCTCAGTCATATCAACTTTTAAAGAACAAGAAAGGAATATTTATTTCATTTTGAAAACTCATAAATCACATATGAACTCATGATGGATATTAGTGTGCTTTACAGAATAACAACTGTACAGAATATATCATCCATTCATAGTGCAGCATAAAGCTTCATTTGAACAGGAGGGGGGCAGAGAGAAGCAGGAAGGACACTCAGAATATGGGGGGAGTGATAAGGTGGAGAGAGAGGTTGAACTGAAGTAGACTGAGAGCATCTGGATAGAAACACATGATTAGCAATATTGCAAATGGGTTGTGGGAATAGATTCTAGGTTGGGTCATCAGGGAGTGGATGGGTATGGGAGTTGTCAGATTGTGAGACATCTGGGTGAATCCAATTTCCTTGTTTTCAGTCTTATATTGTCTTTGCTTTGCAGTTGTTTCTCATCTTCCTCTTCAGCGATGAAGCGAGGTAAGATGGATATTTACAATGAATATCCTTGAATATGACATGAACCAATTTGAACTTCACAGAGGTTTCAAAAAGAAGCCAAAAGGGATTTATCAACACAGGAGTAAACTGATCAAACTTTTTGTTCCCTTTCCAAAGGTTTCCATCTGAGTGCAGCAGTGCTATGTGGGGTGATACTGTAGTTTATCCTAATCCATGTGCTTAGTCAAGTCGTATAATCACTATGGATTGGACAACCAAGTGGAAATGTTTGCGTTTTAGGAGTGGTGTTAACATTTTTACAGTTTGGAGAGGGGGTCTGGTGCTTTTTTGAAAATGAATGATGTGATTCATGATGAGATGTTGGTTGAACCAGAAGCATAGTGATTTTACCTTGGTTTGAATCCATTACCTTTGAGTTCAGTGTGCTAATATGGATTGAAATTTAATGTGATGTGTCTGGTTATGAGGATAAATGCATTTCTTCTCAGTTGAAGTTAAAAAGGTTGTTTGCCATTCAGTTTTGGTTCTTTGAAAAGCAGCATCTAGTATGCTGAATTTTGTCAAAACAAATGATTGTTTAACAAATCTGAGAATTGTCTGCATCTGGGTATAAATAGAAGTTGGCTCCAGCCATGGAGCTTCTTTGGGACTCCATGTACAAATTGAGCAATATGGTTTTTGAAATGAATCAATAGGGATACTGCACATTACAAGGGCCAGGTGAGAAGAGAAGTATTCCATGCCAGTCCAAGTTGGGTAGCAATCTACATGTGCTACCCTTGTTTTTTACTTGCAATTTAAACCAAGATAGTAGCCAACATAGGACCTATTTTATATTTTGGTCTGTTTACATTGTATACAGAGAACAATGCTTTATTGGCAAAATATGATTGACATCTTCAGCAGTACTTATATACTCCACATAAAGAGAAAAATATCAAATAAATATTTTTCTATATATTGCTACAATTGACATGGTTTTGTTAGTTGTTTGTTCCCCTTCCTTAGTGAGGAATAAATTGATTATTGTTCAGTCAGTCAGTCAAAACAGTTTGTTTATTTAGACCAGTCTATTAAAACTACCATAAATACAATCATCGCATAATACATACAATAGGTGTATTTTAAAAGATAGAAGTAAAAATATCCAAAATAAAGAACTTCTCTGCTAAATAATTTCCATTCTGCACTGTATAAAAATCTTACTTACTAAACCACAGGATCTTTAAAAACACCCTTAACTGCAATTAAAAATCTCTCAATCACATGTCACATCTAGAAACCTCATATTCATCAATAGATTGAGGGCCAGATTTAGATTTCCGCAGACAGTTTACTCTGTCACAACGGTGTCAAATAGCCCATCCACCGACATACAAATCCCATTATATTGTATGGGATTTCGATTTCGATGGACAGGCTATTCGTCTCCGTTGTGACAGAGTAACCCTTCCACTGAAATCTAAGTCAGGCCCTAAATGCTTGTTTCCGATTCACAATTCCATGCTTTCTGCACATTTAAAAAACATTCACCTTTTAATAGAATGTGTTCCCCATTACATGTTGTCATCATACCACAAGTACAGATGCCCAGATCATCTCTAATTGTCAATTTTATCCTCCTATCTTCATAAAAGGGATTTATCCCAACTCTAAATTTTAATATAGCATACCTTAGCTTGGGATGAGGTAAAGCCTCAGTACAGCAGTCATCATTAAACCAATCCTATATCAAAAACTATGTGGATGATTTCCCTTTCACATATTGCTAATAATCCTCTCTGGCACATTTGTTTGCAATCCAAATCACCCCCGATTTGGGGATCTTCATATTGGGCTTTCACTCATACAATTTTATTTTCATTCTCTAACAGATTTCATTCAACGTTTGTCTCACCTACTTTGCCTATTTCAATTCATTAGTTTGAACCTCACCTTCACAGAAAGAGGAGATTTTTGGAATTATTTTCTTTGCTAGCCCCTACCAAAACCTAAGCACCGCTGTATACCCTAAATAACTCCAAACCATAAGGTGGGTTTCCATCCTTACAGCCTGGATCATAGATGAAGATGGCAACACCGGAGTCTTTTCACATATTTACTTTCTTCATAATTCCAGTTCAATTTACCACCTAAAGTTAAAACTTCCACTGCATACTGGAGTTGAGGATGAACCAGAACGAAGTAGGCTGACAATACAGGTCGCAATGAGGAATCACAATTGCTTTAGGCCCCACACTGAGGTCAATGCTGTGGCTTATAAAGGTTCTATATCCTCTTTCCAATTTAGTTTTACATTTAACTACATGCAAAGGTATTTATATTTTTTTATGACTTCTATTTTATTCCCTCCCAAGAACCATATAAACCCTTAATTTTTCTTTCCCCAGCACCATGATCCTTGTCTTGTCAAGGTTTATAGTAAACTTCTTCCTTAAAAAATATTCATGGAAGACATCCATTTTCCTTTGTAGTCCTATTTCCGTCATGTTCATTGTCACCTGATTATTGGCATATGACAGACATGGGGCATAAACCTTTAACCTTAACCCTTTCGCTTCTTTTAATGTGGTTGGCAAGGGTGCTAAACACAGGGAGAATAATAAAAGGGCTAAGACACAGCCTTGATGCAGGCCGTTTTTCATTTGCATTTTCCTAGCTGAAGTACCTGCTGTATCTAATATAGTCCACTTTTGACTATGTAGCCACTGAAGGATTAAAAATAAGGGCCTAGTTTAGAGTTTGGCAGAGGGGTTACTCTATCACAAAGATGGCAGATATCACGTCTGCCGAAATATAAATCCCATTGGATATAATGGGATTTATATTTCAGCAGATGGAATATCTGTGACCGTTGTGACATAGTAACCCCTCTGCCAAACTCTAAGTCAGTCCCTCAATCTTTAGGAATTCCAAACCTGATCAAAATTTCCCACAATAGGTTTTGGTCCACTAGGTCAAAAGAGGTACAGAAGTTGACAAAAAAACAAATACATTTTCCCCTTTGATCTATTGATTTCCTTGCCATTGTCTACAAATTAACAAAATGACCTAGGGGTGAGTGGCCTTCTTTGAACTCACCTTGTTCAACTGGGATAATATTATTTTCTTCTACCCAAAACTTCATCAGGCATAACAACATTTCTAAAAAAACTTTCTCACCCACATCCTGTTGGCTGATCAGCTAATAATTCTTAGGAGCCATAGCATCATCCTTCTTATACACAGGTCTTATTATTGCACCTTTCCAGCTGTCAGGAAATGCCCAGCGACCAAGGCCTTTTGGAAAATTACATAATACAAGCATGTCTACCAGTCTACATTATTTTTCATAATGAATGTGGGGAGGTTGTCTGTGCCTTAGTTAACTTTAGGGACAGAAGTGGTTCTTCTATCCTCTTGTGTGAAAAATATGACACAGACTCCTTATCCGAATCAAACTTGACCTTTGGACACACCTCTACCATATTTTTATCTAGGTAATTAACCCAATTGTCTTCACCATCCAAAAAAATCTCATTTTCCCTGGCACTCTCCCTTCATGTACTAATTGCCAAAATTATCTGACACTCTTTTATTCTATTACCTTAATCATATCTTACCACTTTTTACGAAAAAATCATTTTTCTCCTTTTTAACAGGTTCTTATATTCAATTTTTGCCATGGGCAGGTTACTACCTAGCACCTGGCCATACTTTTTCCTAAGAGATCTCTCCTATTTCCTTATTTTTTGTTTTAATCTCCCACATTCCCTATCGAACCAATCATAACTCTTTCCTTCACTCTCTTTTCTCCTTACGCACTTTATTGTAAAACCTCACCTTCAAACAGTTGACAACCTGTGCCAATACCTCATCATGCAATATTAAAAAAACATCCTGGGCCTCCTTCACCTCAGGCAGCTTGTGTTCTAGTATGAAATCATTGAGTACTTTTAAGTGTTCATCAGAGATGCAGGTTGTGGTATATCTGGGGTATTCCACTGGCATTTGGATAACATTATCCCTTTGTTCCCGTTGTCCCAATCTTAACATTATATGCAGCCTCCTAAACTCTTATTTAGAGAAAAAGAGCCATGCATTAATAAATACATCATGAATTGGGCATTTCAGCTTCCCATAGCGAAAGGTTTGAATGGTGGGCAGAACGTGACTACCCGTCCATTTACACAAAACAGCCCTATTGACCCTAGGAACTTCACCAAGGCAACGTCACATGCTAAGCAGCAATTTTTTGGGAAACTAGATAGTGGCACCAGGGTAGCAGTTAACAAATCAGTGTACATTAGCTCACTCAGTCTTGGGTTTAATTTGTCCTTGAAAGAAAAAAAAAGAAAAGAAAAAATATCCCCTGAAAGAGCTATGAGCTGGGTAGGATATTCTGTACTTACCTTCTCTAAATGTTCTTCCAGCAGCCCTAACTGTATTTCATAGTCTTCTATATTCTGTGACTAAATATATATTAATCACTATTATGTATACCTTTTCCATAAAGCTGTACTTGACCTGCCAACATCCATCTACTTTGAACCAATAAAGAGGTCGCTTTGTTGGCCACTTTTGTTGAGACATGTGTGATCAGCCAGCCCAAAGGGCAGATTGAATCCTGCTGCCTTCCATCTTTTGAAAGCATTAGCACCCACCTACTGGTTTGGGCTTTTGGTGCTGCCATGCCTCCTGCAAGCACATGACTGAGTACATTTCCAACATTTGTTTGAATGAATGAATTTTGGATTGACTATTTCCGGTAACCCCTATATTCCAAGATTGAACTACCAGGCTGTGCAAAGTTCCTAATACTTAATCCAAATCTTTCCGACCATCACCCACACACACTATCCTCAAAACTCAATATAGAGCCAGAGAAACACTCAAAACAGTTTCTTACCTCTAGACCCTTACCTCCACTTAAAACAGTTACCTGTATGCCACCTTCCCTTGAATTTGCAACAGTTATGCTGTGATAAACATACTGCTGGCCTATCATTACTTGGTTTAGTCCTAACCCGGTGTGGTTTGACAAGACATTTGGAGCTTTGTGTTCATTCTTTCTAATCTCACCCACATGTACCTGCCTTATACCTTCCATCAGCAGTTCTTCCTCCGCTCTCACTTAAAATTGATTTTACAGAACCTTTTTCACCTCTCTTCCCACCTTGATTGTAACAAACCCTACCTGCTTTATATCCCCCAAAGCTATCTCATGCAGCCTCAGGCACTTAGCAAGCATGTACAAAAGGTGGGATTCATTTTTGTTTGAGTCAAACAGAGGAATACACTGACTAAGCTTAGAACCTTTTCCTACAAAAGCATCTGAGTAGTAACAGTTGCTTGTAGTCATTCTGTCTGCATTTCACCATAATGTGTCTCATTACCTGTAGAATTGTTATTTTCACCTTTGGGTGACCCCATACAAAGAGATGCCTCTTTATCCTGTTTATTTGAAATCCAAATTATCAATCCTCTAGCAATTTGCATTTCATTCAGAAAAACTCTGTCTGACAGTCACTTATCTTATTGAACATAGAAATGTACAAATCATCCTCCTACCTTACTGTTGGAAAAACCTGTCACCTCAGCCTCTAAGGACTTCTAAGACAGGACCTGCAAATCATGACCCCTTGAATGTACCACTAAAAAAGTGATATCTGCCTACAATGTAATTTGTGACTCAACTATATATAGCTTTGGAATTTTACCTTTGCCACTCTACTATATGATGCATGTCATGTACTCTTATTTTTAGCTTTTTCTGCTACTTGTAACAATGAGAAATATTTAATGTTTCACCAGAAGAGGCTGTTGCCTTTCCTGTCAAATCTATGTCTTATAAATCTCTTCCTCCCATTTCACATGACCGAAAAAGGATACTGGCACATTAGTCAATCATTCTCTCTATTCAATTTTGATTGAGAGCATTAAGGGACATGAAACACACAGAAACTGCTGGGGGATTTAGACATGCTAGCCTTAGGGTGGTTTTCCCTAAACCTTTTGGCTTACTCTCCCATCATTTTTGCTGATATTGTTTTTGGTTGTCCTTAGGACTCTTTCCACTTTAACCCTACTGAACAGTGCTTAGTCACGTGTGTTCTTTCCCTCAAACATGGTGGAATTAGACTACACCAAATATGCACATTTAATTTACTTGCAAGTCTCTGTAAATGAAATGCTACTGATGGGCCTGCAGAACTGATTGTGCTCCCCACTCAAATAGCCTTTTAAACATGTGTCAGGCCTGCTGTTGCAGCTCATGTGTGCAGTTGAATCTGTCATTTTGCCCTGGAAAAATAAACCTTTTGCCATGACTGAAACGTAATTTTATACATATAAGTCACCCATAGGGTAAGCCCTAAACAAACCTTAGGGCAAGGTACAGTGTATTTAGAAAGTTCGACATGTACATTTAACTTTTATAAGTCCTGGTAGTGGTAAACTCTCAAATATATTTTTTTACTACTGCAAGGCATACCACTCTCATAGGATAACATTGTATTAACTTATTACATTTAATAAGTGATAACTTTTAATTGGAAGCAGGTTGGAAGGTCCAGTTTGGTGTCTGAAGAATTGTAATTTAAAGCCCTCCAAAATAATAGAGTTGGATTGTAAGTCACAGTTTGGAAACACCACTTTTAAAAAGTTGGTATTTTCTTGTCCTTTCCATTTGGTGCCTGCAATCTGTTCACTTGACTAAGTGTAGCTGGCAGTTAGTTTTTGTATATTGCTGCCAGACAGTGAGACAAGGATGCATAGGAGTTGTGCCAGGAGGGGCCATTTCTGACTTGATGAGGGGGAGGAGTTGTCACCTACCATGCTTGCACATCACAGAGGCTCTGCCTGAGCACACTCACAAAGGTGTTTGACACTAGTCTTTTGTGACCCCAGACAAGCTGGGGCCATGTCAGGGAGGCAGAAAATTCCAAACAGCTCTGGGGTGGAAACCTCCAGGACCTTCTCCTACTTCAATTATGCCAGAAGGTGTAAATACTGGCCCTCACATATACGACTCTTCAGTACACCTCTGAACCTGTGAAACACCTTGAAGGGCTGCTGTGCTGCTCTGCAAGAAGTATTGCTACCCTACTGCCTTGCTGGCCTGCTGTCTATGAAAAACACTTGGCCTACACCTTGAACCCAGGACCACCAGAATGACCAGGCTAGTTGTCTGGCCTCATGGTCAGAGACTCCGGACAGAAATTATCCAATCACCTTGACCTCAGAATCTGTCTCTTGTGAGTCATCCCCCATAGGTGGTACCACCCCAGTCCTGGACCCTTAGAAATGGGCCTGAAGGTGTTCTACCAGTCCAGCCGTGTTCCTTTGTGCAAATCCAAGGCAGCACAACACATCTCATCACAGCTTCGGAACTGCTGCAACACTAATCATCCTCAACGCTGTCTCCTCAGAACCGCCACTGCTTGATGCAACCTTAATACAAGCTCCTTGTCAATTGCATCCTCGAAGATGATCAGGACTCAGGCATCTTCAACACTCGACTTCGCATCTGAAGCCCCTCATCGACGGCATCTTCAGCAATGATACAGGACTCCGCATTGCAGGCTTGCAACTCTTTGGAACCAATGCTGTGTGACACAACCTTGACATGGGATGTTATAATGCTTTGAAACAAGTATTTAAGTTACTTTGATCAGCTGGCCTCACCTGGTCCCTATAGTTTGCTAATGCTCAAGTGTGGTTGGCTGGAAATTGTGACTTTTTCCCGGTCCGACAGGACCATATAACCACAGTTGTTGCTTTGTGCCTCCAGGTGCTATTTTTACCTAAACTTTTGAAATTGCGTATCTATGATTCTACTGATTGGATTTTTATCATTTTGCTATCAAATAATTTATAAAATTGTTCATGTGTTGTGTTTTCACTTTATACTGTTTGAAGTGCTGTATAAATACTTTACACATTGCCTCTAAGTTAAGCCTGACTGCTTTTCTGCCAAGCTATTAAAGGGTCAAGCACAGATTAATTTAAAGTTTGCTTGTGTTTCGCCCTGACAGTGATTCTGGTTGCGGCTTGATTAGGGTTCCAACCCCACAACCAGTACCCAATTTCCAACAGGAGGATACTTGCAATAAGTCTAACCACTGGCAATCAGGCAGGGGAGAATTCCAACCCATTGTTTTTTTGGCAGATCACCTCTGATTAGACACAGCCAAATACAAATCAGCTTAAGTCCTCAGTCACAGCCCAGCCTGGTACGTGCTCTCTGAACCAGAACACAAGTAACTCAATATCGGTTTTGCACTGATTGGTGCTCTTCAATTGGCAGCAGCTTGGTTTTGGTGGCACAGATAGCAATGGACCCACATCTGGGCATACCCTTTGCAACTTAGAGCATTACATCAAACACACAAAAGGTGATGGGCAGATGCTTACAATAAGTCTAAACCCTGGTAATCACTTGAGGTAGCACTCCAACCCATCGGGTCAAGCACAGGTTAATTTGGAGTTTGTGTTTCACACTGACAGAGATTGTGGTTGCTGCTTGATAAGAGTTCCAACACCATCAACTAATACCCAATTTCCAACAGAAATATACTTGCAATAAGTCTAACCATTGGTGATCACTCAGGGTAGAATTCCAGCGCATCATATTATTGCCCACCAACAGTCACATGGAAATCGTCAGTCTTGCTTCTGCTTCAATGGGAAAACTTCAACCTGAACAGTGATTTGGAATGCTATATGCTGCCCTAGTGATTGCCAGTGGTTAGACTGGTTGTAAGCATTCTTTCAATCACCTGTTATGTGTTTGATGGCAGTAAGGCTCCAGTTGTGTCCTGGAATGCATGTGCAACAGCCTTTGGTGAACAGCATTGGCCCTGGGGTATGAAGAAGAGTGAAAACGGCTGCATCAACCTTGAACTCAGGAGACATGCATGTATTATACTTTTAAACAATTCAACGAGGATCAGCCTGTTCCTATAGCTTGTAGATGGGCTAGAGGAATCGCTAGGATTCAGTTCATACAAGGCCTCTGGATCCAAATTGTGGGGGTCACCAGAAAATTAAAGCACCCCCAAATTTGAACCATTTGTTAATGAGGAATTGTGCAAAGTGAGTGATCCTGGCCCTTTCCATGAAGTCTGGTGGGAACTGTTACCTTCTTCATTCATGCCCTACCCTTACAGTTTTGTTTTATTGCAGGTGTCTGTTGGACTTTTGCTTATGCAGGGTCATCCTGAATCTTTTTGCCTTCTGCCTCCTATTTTTTTCTGACCTGTTGCTGTTGGCTTTTCAACTCTGAGCACTTTCCCACTGCTAACCGGTGCTAAAGTGCATATGCTCTCTGTGTAAATTGTATGTAATTGGTTTATCCATGATTGGCCTATTTGATTTATTAGTAAGTTCCTAGTAAGGTGCACTAGAGGTGCCAGGGCCTGTAAATCAAATGCTACTATTGGGCCTGCAGCACTGGTTGTGCCACCCACATAAGTAGCTCTGTAATCATGTCTCAGACCTGCCACTGCAGTGTCTGTAAGTGTATTTTTACTCTGTAAATTCGACTTGGCAAGTGTACCCACTTGCCTGGCCTAAACCTTCCTTTTTCTTACATGTAAGGCACCCCTAAGGTAGGCCCTAGGTAGCCCCAAGGGCAGGGTGCAGTGTATGGATAAGGTAGGACATATAGTAATGTGGTTTATATGTCCTGACAGTGAAATACTGTCAATTTAGTTTTTCACTGTTGCAAGGCCTGTCTCTCTCATAGGATAACATGAGGGCTACCTTTAAATATGATTAAAGTGTAGATTCCCCTAGAGAGTAGATGGACATGTGGAATTTGGGGTCCCTGAACTCACAATTAAAAAATACATCTTTTAGTAAAGTTGATTTTAAGATTGTGCGTTTGAAAATGCCACTTTTAGAAAGTGAGCATTTTCTTGCTTAAACCATTCTGTGACTCTGCCGTGTTTGTGGATTCCCTGTCTGGGTCAGTTTGACAGTTGGGTTGTTTTTCACCTCACACCAGACAGTGACACAAAGGGGGCTGGGGTGTAACCTGCATTTCCTGATTAGCCATCTCTGCTAGGAGGGAGGGGTGGAGTGGTCACTCTCATCTGAAAGGACTGTGCCTGCCTCTGACAATGCCGGCTCCAACCCCCTGGTGTGTGTCTGAAGCCTTGCCTGGGCAAGGCAGGATTTCACAAGTAGGTGTGAGTCCCCTTTGAAGAAAGGTGACTTCAAATACTAAAATGGGTATAAGAGGGGCACCCAAATCTACAGACTTGAGAAAACACTTCTGGAACCAAGAGGAACCTCTGCCTGGAGAAGAGCTGATAGCTGAGAAAGAAGTGCTGCCCTGCCTGTGACTGTGCTTTGTGGAGCTTTCCTGCAGTGCTGCTTCTGCCAGAGTAAGAGGGCAAAGACTGGACTTTGTGTGCCTTCCATCTTGTGAAGAAATCTCCGAGGGCTTGAGTTAGAGCTTGCCTCCTGTTGTTTGAAGTCTCAGGGACAGCAAAGACTTCTCTCTGCCAGCACCTGGAGTCTCTGGAGAGACTCCTGCCCCGACAAGTGGTGCCCTATCCAGTCCCTGGGCCCTTGAAAGGAAAGCTGGTGGAATCCAAGCGAATCGACTTCGGACGACTTTGGACCGACGCCGCTGCTGAATCCGGTAACGCCGCCTGCACCGGACGCCGTGACCTTCGCTGGAACGCGACGCTCTTCGCAGGCCCGAAGCCACAGCAACCCCACTGAAGTCCGCGACTCCGTGATAGTGACCGACGCCGTGACCGACACTGCTCGAAGTGCACGGATTCAACGTTTCGCACAGACGCCGCGATTCCCGACTTCGCGCATCAGCTTGTTTTCACTCTTCACCAAATGTACTGCACTTGGGGGTTTACACGACTCTGTGTCCGGCGCCGCTGGTGTTGGCTTGTTGGGAACGACTCCGTCACTACGCCGTGTTAACATCTCCTCGAAGCATTTTTGTTTCTAAGCGCTATTTTTTTAGTTTAATCTTTAAAAATTCATAACTTGACTTGTGTATGTCGGATTTTTGTCGTGTTGGTCTTGTTTTGTTTAGATAAATATTTCCTATTTTTCTAAACCGGTGTTGTGTCATTTTGTAGTGTTTTCATTAAGTTACTGTGTGTGTTGGTACAAATACTTTACACCTAGCGCTCTGAAGTTAAGCCTATTGCTCTGCCAAGCTACCAAGTGGGTAAGCAGGGGTTAGCTGAGGGTGATTCTCTTTTACCCTGATTAGAGTGAGGGTCCTTGTTTGAACAGGGGGTAACCTGACTGTCAATCAAAGACCCCATTTCTAACAGTGTCTTCTTTGCTTTTTTCTTTTTCTGTTTATTTGCTACTCCATACTATTGTTTCCTTATTTCTTCCATTTCTGTAGCCATTTAATCTGTCCTTCATTCATCTTTAGGTCCTTCTACTCATTCTTTAATCATTTAATCTCTATACGTTATATCATTCTGTCATTTATATTCTTATTTAATTTTGTATTCATCTTGCCTCTTCCTTACTTCCTCCCATTCTTCTCTTTTCTTTTTCCTTTTGTCCTACCCTCTTGTATTGTCTTCATCTTTTCTTTGATCCCTGTCTTTTCTTATTCCTTCCCTTTTATTCTTCCAATATTTCTCTTTTTCTTTCCCTCGTTTCACATCCTTCCTTCCGTCTTACCTTCCATCATATCCTCCTCCTATCATTCCTTCGGTCTCATCCTTCCCTTTTACGTTTACTTCCATATATATTTCATCTTTTATCTGCTGCCCCTTTTCCATTATTCCTTCTTTCTATGCTTATTTCCTTCCTTTCTGTTTCTCCCCTTCTTTTTTATCCTTTCTATTTTTCTTTCCAGTCTTCTTTTGTTCCCTTTATCGTACTTTTGATTCTGTATTCTTTTGCCGTACTCTGTATTCTTCATTAAATTGTTATTTCCTTCCTCCGTTCGTGCTTTCTCCTGCCATTTGCCTCTTCCCTTATTTTTATATCTTTTCATAATTTCTCTTCTTCTCATGTGTGGCTCTTTTGACACCCTCTGTAGTATTTATTAGATTCTGTTTACGTCTTGTGACCTATGAGTCAAAATTCTAAGTTAATAGGGGCCATAAAGAATAATTTACTCAGTGTCAGTGGCACCCCTGCCAAAGCTGGTATAGAGGATGCTTTACTAAACAGTGTATCCACAATTACCCCTGAAGGGTAATGTCTTGGTTAAACCAAGCAAACTGGGAGTGAGAAATGCCTAGATGTACCCTTCACGTTTTCATTGGTATGGCAGCACATGGGGAATTTGCAGTATCCTTCTAGTCTCGACTGCATCTGCCCCCCCCCCCCCACTATGATGCACTGACAACCTAGGTACTCAGAGGCAGCTCTTCAGTACTACTTGGTGAAATAGGGCTGCAAAGTGATAGTAGCTCTGCCATGCTGTTGGCATGGTGCAGGTGATTAAGGATGTTAGGCACTAGCACTCACTTTAATGGACTACTATTTTTCATTATCAGACTTTGACCCACAGCAAGAGCGAGAAAGCCACCATGGGGACAAAGAAGAGAGAAGAGAAACAAAGGTAAACAGTGGCAAAGTGACAAGGTAGAGGTGAAAAAGAACATGTCCTGATAAAAAAAGAGACCGGCTGTGTAGGGTTTTGGAAGAAAGAGACATATATAGAATGAAGGCTAGGCACCCTTTTTATTCACCACCCTGGCATTTGGCTGATCAAGTGGAGTGGGGTATAAGAAAAACTATGGGGCCTTGTACTTTTTTGTTTGCAAATTAACCACTGTCTACAATCTACAGTGCGCAGACATACGAGAGGACTTGGTTCACCATTTGAATTGCAAAGTGGTACATAAAATAGATTAAATGCTTACATTTCCCTAATTGCACCAGCATTTTATCATATGTGTTGCACAGAACTGTAACAAGTAATTGTTGCTTGAACAAATGATGAGTCTAATTCCAGAAAAAATATCAGAGAATGATAAGAGATTTGGGGCCAGATGTAGTAACAGTTTTGCATGGCGCAAACTGCGAAAATCGCAGTTTGCGCCATGCAAAACAGCCATCGCGATGCACTTTCCCATTTTGCGAGTCTGTACTGACTCGCAAAATGGGAATGTGACTCGCAAATAGGAAGGGTTGTTCCTTTCCTATTTGTGACTCGCACCGCGATGCAGAATTGCTTTGTGACCACGAAAGCGGTCGCAAAGCAATTCCCAGTTAGGGACCCCTTCCCCTTTGTGAATGTCGCTATAAATGTTTTTTCAGAGCAGGCAGTGGTCCAATGCCTACTCTGAAAAATCCAAACCAAATGGTTTCATTTTTTTTTTGTCTTTCAACTCGTTTTCCTTTAGGGAAAACGGGCTGCAATACAAAAAAAAAAAACTGCTTTAGTGAAAAAGCAGTCACAGACATGGAGGTCTGCTTTCTCCAGCAGGCCACCATCCCTGTAAGTGCAGGAAATATCAAGGGGGTCGCAAATTGTGACCCACATCATTAATATTCATTTTTGAGATTCGCAGAAGGTGTCTGAGACACCATTCTGCATACGATTTTGCGAATCGGAAATTGCGAGTCGCACCAAATCGCAATTACGATTCGCAAAATGCGATTTTGCTACATCTGGCCCTTGTTCTCTTGAATGCATTTTTTTTTTTGTCGTTTTTTGGGCGGGAGGATAGGCATTCGCAAATCTTCCCAATACTGCGCCTGAAAAGGTGCACCAGTCCGCTGTTTCCAGGTGTACTTCGTGACAGTGATGAAATAGTTTTATGGATTAAAATTTCCCCAATAAAAAGGGTATGCCCACTACCATTTTGCATTTACAAAAGGTAGTATAGTTGTGCAACCACGCATTTCACCCACAGAGACCCTTCCTCTTACGACCCGTGATGTTTGTGGTGTTCTGTTCACCTTGCATCCTAGAAAAGTATTTACTGCAGCCCCTGCTTGGTGTAAATTACAGCCAGTTTCCAAGTTGGAACTCGCCACAATGTGTGCGAATCGGGCTCCCGTCTTTCCTAGATTTAATGGTTCAAAAAACCCTACTTGAACAAGAGAGCAGCCAATAAAAAAAGACAAAGCTAAAATGTGACTTTGGAAATTAGATGGTTCAGGTTTAGGAGCAAGAGACAAATTTGGTAATCATGCAGTAACTACCAGTAGCACAATGAAGCTTGAGGGGGAGCCACTGCAAACTGCATGAAGGGCCCCTGCCTCTGGACTCAGTCAGGAGCTTTCAGGCCAGGGTACTGTGCTCAGAGGGCCCCCTGGAACTAGGGCTCACCGCCCACAAGCAGTGGGTGCAGGGGCTATGTTACACCACTGGTAAATACAAGAACTCTAGTTTTGAGTTGTAAATGTTATATTGGATTGGTACAAATTTCTAGCTGTCGGGGATTTACAGTCCCAGTCAGTACTTCCAAAGAGCAGTCCTGGAAAACTCTGTGAATTACACTTTTGCATCAGCAGATATACAAAAAATCTGCCAAGCAACGACATAGATATTACGTGATGATTTATTTATTTTCTCACTTGGGAGACTATTTTCCCTGCAAAGGAATACATTCCCATACTCCATTTTATTGGGGGTGTTCTAATCCCCTTCCTGCCCTGGAAAGGATATTTTCATGTCAATGGTCAGTGTAAATTACTATCTTTTTCCATACTCATAAGGGCTCAGAAAGGGGTTTGTGGCTACCCATAAAGGTGTACATGTATGCATATGGGTTATATTGCAATATGTTTTGCTCTAGCATCTATAAGGTGCTTCAAAGAGGTTGTGAGAAATACATTTTTCCTCTGAAAAATAAACGTTCAACATAGGTTTAGTTCAGTTATCAGTTAGCATGACCAGGAAGCACTAGGCCACATTATGAAAAGTGCATTTTTATGTTTTGTACATATGCATTATTTTCATTTCTCTTTATAGAAAATCATTGAGAATCAACTGCAGCTAAGGCCTGTCTCTATGTTTAAAGTAAAGGTTTGCTAAATTCATTGGCTGAAAGGTTTTGCTTTTGAAGCATTACAATGTTATGTGCTAAATCTACAGTTTCTATGTTCACACTGCTGAAGAGTCCATTGAATTAAGTTGCATTTTGCATGTGTCTGTCCAATGCTCTCTGAGTCCTTGGTTAAAAAGGATGTTGGTAGTGGTTTAGGGCCAGATGTAGGTAGCATTTTGCATGGTTTAAACTGCGAAAATCGCAGTTTGCGCCATGCAAAATGCGCATTGCAATGCTCATTCACATTTTGCGAGTCGGTACTGACTCACAAAATGTGAATGCAACTCGCAAATAGGAAGGGGTGTCCCCTTCCTATTTGCGACTCGCACCGCAATGCTAAATTGCTTTGTGACCGCGAACGCAGTCGAAAAGCAATTCACAGTTACCACCAGTGTCACACTGGTGGTAACCCATTCGCAAAAGGGAAGGGGGCCAGCAGGCCACCATCCCTGAGAGTGCAGGGAATCGCTATGGGGTCGCAAAATGCGACCCACCTCATTAATATTAATGAGGTGGGTCTTTACGACCCCATAGCGATTCGTAGATGGTGTCTGAGACACCGTTCTGCATCCGAAATTGCGAATTGGAAATTGCGAGTCGCACCGACTCGCAATTTCCGAATAATAAATTCGAAAATTGCTACATCTGGCCCTTAGTTTATACAGGAGGCGTTAGGTGAAGTGCCAGACGTTTGGAGACATATTCTTAACAAAATATGTTGATGTTGCTGTGCTTAAGCATGAAGTGTTGTGGACATTTGTAAGTACAGAAAAGTAATGAATCTATTTACCATTTTTGGATATATGTTTAGTGAATTTGAAGCCACCTTTAATGAAAATAAGTGGCATAATTGGACAAGAAGGGAAGACACCACAGAAAAATGCCCTTGATTAAGTAAACTGGATGAAAACCTTGAGAGGAAATGTTACGTAGGAAATACATAACTCACGGGGAATTTTCGTCGCGGATACCCTCACCACCCTCCTATTAACTTATTGCCAAAAAAATTCTAGTGAGTAACTTATTTTTAAGTGGAATACCAAATTTTCAAGAATTTTATATGTGTTTTTGCACCCAGAACAAAGTTCTTGCGCATGTAAAACAAACTGTCACACGCAAATACCTTTCTGGATCTGACCCTCGATTCAAGCTTTTTCCGACCTGGTACATTTACATGATGCATTCGGATTATGACTGATTAACTCTGCTGAAATGAAATCCCTGCCTTAAACAAGAACTTGTATTGCCCGGGACTGTCTCAGGTAAGCTAATGAAACGAGGCCAGGAGCATCAGGTTACTCCTTCCATTCTCTGCTCGCAGCCTGAATACAACCAATAAATCATGTCGATTTCAGCACCGCCCTACCAATTTTATACTTTGGCATAGTAGAAAATGTGCATAATAAACTCACTACCTCTACGTTTAAATCATATACACGTTATAAATGCAGTACTGCAAGTTCCTTGGAATATTTTTTCATTATGCAGCTAAATCCACAACCAACATCGGATGTTTATAAATTGTAACTGTAGCTGAAAGAGGATTTTGATTGTAATGGAGATCTTCTCAAATAAGAACTAAATAGCCTCAATATTTTATGACATTTTCATTTGTATTTTGTGCTGTTTTTAAAAATAACACTGACTGTAATACATCTATCACATGCAAAGGGCAGTGGTGCTCTTATTCACAATGGGCGGGTAGGGGGTGCTGGAGGGAGGTTACAATAATAATGAAAAAAAACGGCACTTACCTTGGGATGCCCTCCTCTCCTCTCGTTGTCTCTCCTTTCCTTACTCCAACGTGCGACAGGACCCAGAAAACTGCACAAGCCAATCCTGGTGCTGCTTTGATGCTGGTAACCAGCATGAACGAAGCATCAGGATTGGTGGGAGTGGCCTCTCTCAGCACTCACAAGAGCGCTGGAGGCCTGTACTTTCTCTGAATCAGCTGTCCTAAGACAGCTGGGTTAGAGAAGTTTAAAGTGCACATGTCAGGCCGGCCGTAGCAAGACGGTCAGCCAAAGGGACATACACACTTTAAACAGGTGTACAGCTGCCTGCTGCCACTGGGCAGCAATTGCTGTGCCCTGTCATGACACTTGGTTCAAAATGGGGTGCTGAAAAAAAAAATGGTAATATTATTACCATTTTATTTTTCATTTTTGGAGGCATTTTTGTAGCGGGGCAACACTCCTCTGTCCTCACGGATGGGCAGCCCCTGGCAATGGGGTTTCCTTATTAAACTAATTTCAAATTTCACTTCAGCTATTCTTCAGTATGTAATTTCAGATGATGGGTCATGAACATTAGGGTTGTGAATGTTGAATGCTCTTCAATGCAATTTTATATAAAAGTGTAAGTCCAGGGTCAATAGGATTGAAGGAGAAGTAGGCAAAGCTGGTGATAAATTGTACCTGATGTCTTTGCAACTAAAGAAACCATGTACAACTGCAAGCTCAGTGAAGTGCATGGCACCTATTTCTTGGGCTTTGACTTTTCAGCTAGCAATGTCGAACAGTCAACATTGCTATATATATATATATATATATATATACAGCATATATATATATATATGTGTGTATTTATTTATATATTTATCGTCATTGGTTTTCTAAAGCACTGCTTCAGCGACTGGTATCAAAGCACTGTACAGCAAAACATAGAACTGCATAAGAGACAATGGGCCATATGTACGAACACTTTTTCCCATAGACACAGAATGGGTAAAAACCTTTGCTACATCTGGCCCAATATGCTTACAAAGAACATTTAGCAAAACTGGGTATGAAAAGATCCAATGGTTGAATATTAAAGTATGAACATCATGGTATGGGAAGAGAGTAGTGGGAAATAGCTGATAAGAGGAGAAAATAACATCTGAGAGAGAGAGAGACCAGTCTGGTACATATGAGCCATTGGAACAGGGGAAATAGTTCATTTTCTTTTGATTCATTGTGTGAGAACAGGGAGAAATGAGAAAAAGGTCTGACATTTCTTTAAACAAAATTTTATGGCATAAAGTGTTAAAAACAGTTAGCACATGGGTACTGCACAACACATCCGCTGTCTAATCAGTGCCATTACTTTATATGAAGAAACAAGACTTTCTTTCTCTTAAGTTCAATTGCTGAGAAAAGAAAGTTCAATAAAATGGAACTCAATATCTATTGGGTACTGTCACGCCCCTCTCTTGTGACCGCAGTATAAGTGGGTCTGGCACACAGGTCTTGTGTTCTATTCCACCTGTGACACTTCATGCCCTCCAATGACACCCCTCAGGCCCTGTGGCCCCTTTACACTAAACCCTATGGCGGACCCCTTTCCAGAGCACATGAACCCATTAGAACATTTTGGTTCCATTCAATTAATTTTCAGATTGCACACTTGCAAGAAACAGATCCGTTTCCTGTTTATTGGTTCTAATTGCTGATGTTAAAGGATTGCACCTGCTTGCACTAAAGGTCAAAACCATTAGGTTGACAGATGTTCTCTCCCAGGGCCCGTTGGAACCTTCCTGTCTCCCATGAGAGCAACATGCCTTTCAGGAGTCAGCCACACCCATAAAGTATTTAAACCACACCTGAAATTCGAGTCTGTAAGTGACTTCGTTCCTGTCCTAAGCAAGCATCCTCCCTGCACCCACCTCATGAGTTGACAAGATTCCTTCAACCCTCGAGTCTTCCTTAGCCCAATCCTCTCTGCAGCTCTTATGAGCCTGACACCTTTTGCCATCTTCCTCTTCACCTCCCAGTGCTGCAGCTACTAAGACTTCCTCTGGATTCAAGTTTTAAGTAGGAGAGACAAGGTTGAGTACTTGATCACAGGTAAGTGTGCACTAAGCCTATGACTATCTATAACACTTAGTTCTAAATAGAGAAAGCTTCCTTTCTGGAAATCCGACACTCCCTTTGTTTCAATGGCTTAAGCGCTCTTAACTCCTTTACAGAGTGGGCGCTTCAGATTTGAATTATATTAGAACTGAAATTCATGCACCAGTAATTCTTGACAAAGTGTTGTAATAAGAATGAGAGAGGACTTATTAGAGTGCATTATATATGTATCCAAACGTGTACAGGGAACACAATGTAAAATGATTCTTGGGCGTGCCAGAAACACCAGCCTTAACCTTGATTTGTACCTGCTCTCATGCAGTACTTGTGGTGAGGCCTGTAAGAGTACAGTATTGTGAATAACTACATAATCTTTATGCTGAGAAATGTTGGTAAACAATTATTCTTACTATTTCCAATTCACTACATCCACACCAACACAAAAGGTCCAGGGAGTGCAGAACCTCTTATGCAAGGCAGAAGAGCAGGACCGGTGCCGCAAGTCTATCTTTCCTTATTTTGTCTCACGTTGTCCCCCCCAAAGAGTGTATGATTTAAGGATTTAGGGTTCCTTCATTGTGGGCTGCCCTTAGGGGGGGATAAGGGTCCAACATCACCTCCACGATCAGAACCCTGTGAGTGTGTGTCAGAAGGCCAAGCCTCACACTTCTTCCATCGTTCAGATGATATGGACAACCAATTACTTATTCAAGATGTATCTCAAGCACTGTCAGAGGACAGAATTAACAAGGGCACAATCCAATGTGTAAAAGAAGTTCAATCCTTACAACACGAAAATCTTTCGCTCAAAGATGAACAAGTGCAATATCACCCCCACCATTTGCCCTGGTTATCTGATGTTGAGGTGACTCCCAAAAGTACACGTCCTATTCTTCAACCAGTGCATTTTGACAATTAAGACAATCAATTGGGCACTTCCCCCACTGGAACTGTTAATCCAGTTCTTGTCACTGTAACAACTCCAGTCTCTGTGCCCCTGGCTCCATCAGAAAGATTTTTGGGGATAGTAATACGTTTGGTTAATTCTGGAGTCAGTGCCAATTGCAATTTCTTGTAATACCAGGAGCCTTTCCTTTAGACACAACTAAAATTGCCTGTTTCAAATCTTATCTAGGGCCGCAGCTGCTTACTGGGCTATTTCACTCACTGAAAATAATGACCCAGTGTTGCATGATTTTGGAATTTTTAAGGAGATGATACACTGTCTCTTTGCCAAACACATATTGTTCCAGCAAGTGATAATGAGTTATCAAATTTATATCAGGTCAACAAGGATCTCCTGACTTGCATTACAAATTTTTGTGAGCTGGTTACAGAAACCCAATGGCCAGAAGATTAGACAACCTCCATTTTTTACAGATGGCTAAAGGATTACTTAAAGATTCCTTACCACATGTTGGACTTTTGCTTATGCAGGGTCATCGCCAGTCTTTTTGCCTCCTGCCTCCTATTTTTTTCTGACCTGTTGCTGTTGGCTTTTCAACTCTGAGCACTTTACCACTGCTAACCAGTGCTAAAGTGCATATGCTCTCCGTGTAAATTGTATGTAATTGGTTTATCCATGATTGGCATATTTGATTTACTAGTAAGTCCCTAGTAAGGTGCACTAGAGGTGCCAGGGCCTGTAAATCAAATGCTACTAGTGGGCATGCAGCACTGGTTGTGCCACCCACATAAGTAGCTCTGTAATCATGTCCCAGACCTGCCACTGCAGTGTCTGTGTGTGTATTTTTACACTGTAAATTCGACTTGGCAAGTGTACCCACTTGCCAGGCCTAAACCTTCCCTTTTCTTACATGTAAGGCACCCCTAAGGTAGGCCCTAGGTAGCCCCAAGGGCAGGGTGCAGTGTATGGATAAGGTAGGACATATAGGGGGTCATTCTGACCCTGGCGGCCGGTGACCACCAGGGTCACCGACCACGGGAGCACCGCCAACAGGCTGGCGGCGCTCCCGAGGGCATTCTGACCGAGGCGGTTCAGCCGCGGTCAGAAAGGGTAAACCGGCGGTCTCCCGCCGGTTTACCGCTGCCCCATTGAATCCTCCATGGCGGCGGAGCGCGCTCCGCCGCCATGGGGATTCAGACACCCCCTACCGCCATCCTGTTCATGGCGGGAAACCCGCCATGAACAGGATGGCAGTAGGGGGTGCCGCGGGGCCCCTGGGGGCCCCTGCAGTGCCCATGCCAATGGCATGGGCACTGCAGGGGCCCCCATAAGAGGGCCCCGCAAAGTATTTCAGTGTCTGCTCTGCAGACACTGAAATACGCGACGGGTGCAACTGCACCCGTCGCACCCCTGCAACTACGCCGGCTCAATTCTGAGCCGCCGTCCTCGTTGCAGGGGCATTTCTGCTGGGCCGGCGGGCGCTCTTTCGGAGAGCGCCCGCCGGCCCAGCGGAAATGTTTAAATGGCCGCCGCGGTCTTTTGACCGCGGTGCGGTCATTTCACGGCGGTACCTTGGCGGACGGCCTCCGCCGTCCGCCAAGGTTAAAATCACCCCCATAGTAATGTGGTTTATATGCCCTGACAGTGAAATACTGCCAATTTCGTTTTTCACTGTTGCAAGGCCTGTCTCTCTCATAGGATAATATGGGGATACCTTTAAATATGATTAAAGTGTAGATTCCCCTAGAGAGTAGATGGACATGTGGAGTTTGGGGTCCCTGAACTCACAATTAAAAAATACATCTTTTAGTAAAGTTGATTTTAAGATTGTGCGTTTGAAAATGCCACTTTTAGAAAGTGAGCATTTTCTTGCTTAAACCATTCTGTGACTCTGCCGTGTTTGTGGATTCCCTGTCTGGGTCAGTTTGACAGTTGGGTTGTTTTTCACCTCGCACCAGACAGTGACACAAAGGGGGCTGGGGTGTAACCTGCATTTCCTGATTAGCCATCTCTGCTAGGAGGGAGGGGTGGAGTGGTCACTCTCATCTGAAAGGACTGTGCCTGCCTCTGACAATGCCGGCTCCAACCCCCTGGTGTGTGTCTGAGGTCTTGCCTGGGCAAGGCAGGATTTCACAAGTAGGTGTGAGTCCCCTTTAAAGAAAGGTGGCTTCAAATACTAAATGGGTATAAGAAGGACACCCAAATCTACAGACTTGAGAAAACACTTCTGGAACCAAGAGGAACCTCTGCCTGGAGAAGAGCTGATAGCTGAGAAAGAAGTGCTGCCCTGCCTGTGACTGTGCTTTGTGGAGCTTTCCTGCAGTGCTGCTTCTGCCAGAGTAAGAGGGCAAAGACTGGACTTTGTGTGCCTTCCATCTTGTGAAGAAATCTCCAAGGGCTTGAGTTACAGCTTTCCTCCTGTTGTTTGAAGTCTCAGCGACAGCAAAGACTTCTCTCTGCCAGCACCTGGAGTCTCTGGAGAGACTCCTGCCCCAACAAGTGGTGCCCCATCCAGACCCTGGGCCCTTGAAAGGAAAGCTGGTGGAATCCAAGGAAATCGACTTCGGACGACTTCGGACCGCCGCCGCTGCTGAATCCAGTAACACCGCCTGCACCTGACGGCGTGACCTTCGCTGGAATGCGACGCTCTTCGCAGGCCTGACGCCGCAGCAGCCCTGCTGAAGTCTGCGACTCCGTGGAAGTCGCCATACCACGTTGTGACCCACGCCGCTCGAAGTGCACGGATTCAACGTTTCGCACAGACGCCGCGATCCCTGACTTCGCGCATCGGCTGTTTTCATTCTTCACCAAAGGTACTGTACTTGAGGGTCTACACGACTCCGTGTCCGGCGCCGCTGGTGTCGGCTTGTTGGGAACGACTCCGTCATGATGCCGTGTTAACATCTCATCGAAGCATTTTTGTTTATAAGTGCTATTTTTGGAGTTTAATCTTTAAAAACTCATAACTTGACTTGAGTATGTTGGATTTTTGTCGTTTTGGTCTTGTTTTGTTTAGATAAATATTCCCTATTTTACTAAACCGGTGTTGTGTCATTTTGTAGTGTTTTGATTGAGTTACTGTGTGTGTTGGTACAAATACTTTACACCTAGCACTCTGAAGTTAAGCCTACTGCTCTGCCAAGCTACCAAGGGGGTAAGCAGGGGTTAGCTGAGGGTGATTCTCTTTTACCCTGACTAGAGTGAGGGTCCTTGCTTGAACAGGGGGTAACCTGACTGTCAACCAAAGACCCCATTTCTAACACCACACATAGTGGATCTCCTGTCAGATTGCTCTGAATGAATTGACTTAGTTGTCTGATTGGATCATAGGTTAATCGAACGAAAGGGAGAACATCCCCATGGGGAGCCAAAATTATTAGTTATACTAACAGACCGAAAAGAGGCAGAGTCCAAGCATCAGGACAACACAGACCCTATGCAGATATGTGGCTTGTGTGGATCCCTGACCACTGAGGAAAAGGAACATAGAGAAAGTAACATTTGTGTTTGTATTGTGGTAAGGCAGAGCACTTTGCTTGTGAATACACTGTCAAACCAAAAGGAATTAGAAAAATTGTTGGCATGACATCTGATTTGGTGCAGGACAATTAGGGAGCCCAGCTCACACAGGGGTCAACCAGTCAGGTGTGGTCCTAGAACAGACTACACATTACCTGGCAAACCCCTCACACATGGTTCCATGACATTTTACCATACTAGTCACCCTTATACTTTTGGGCCAACAGTGGAAGGTCCTACCTATACTCCTAGACTCCGGGGCTACTGGAAACTTCTTAGACCTAGCCTTGGTCAGTTCTTTAAATATCACACACATTAAAAAAGCAAACATGAACAGGTTAGAGCTGAGGCTTGCTCCAAGCTCTCTTCTTGGATGATCACATATCAAACTTCACCAATATCTCTAGTATGTGAGAATGGGTATACAGAGACATTGACCTTTAATCTCAATAATACACCTTTGATGCAATATTGGGGTCCTCTGGCTTCAACTTCAAAGTCCCATCATCGACTGGGACCTCTGCGTGTTCATCCTGAGATTCCACAACTGTCAAACCCATTGTTGTAAAGAGATACAGGAAGTTCTATCTCCCCTGACATGTGCTGCCTTGAAACAAGAATCCATGAAGCAACTTCCTGTAGAATATCAAGATTGTTTTAGATGTCTTTGACGAGTAAAAGGCTAGGCAATTACCTATCTATAGGAAATCTGATTGATGCATTGACAATTTCAGGTGCTTAGTTTATCTGTTCATTAGGGTTCATTCATAACTCCACCTCCCCTGCATCATCCTTCCTCTTCTTCATCCCGAAGAAAAATGGTGAGTTGTGGGAATACGTTGACTATAGAACATTAAATAAAGTGACCATGAAGAGTAGATTTCCATTGTCTCTAATCCCGGTCTTGCTTGACCAAGTGTAGAAGTCCACTGTGTACACTAAATTGGACCTGCGTGGTGGAACCCTCCTATTTGTGTAAAAGAGGGTGACAAGTGGAAAACAGCCTTCCAAACCAAGTTCAGACTATTCAAATACACAGTCATGCCATTTGGGTTATGTAACACCTGTGCAGCATTCAAGTACTTTATAAATGAATATATAAAGATCTGCAAGATCTCCTGGAAGTTTGCATGTTTGTATACATTGACAACATCCACATTTATTCACAAAACATGACAGAATACATAGGTCATGTTAGGGAAGTACTAGAAAGACCCACAATGCAACCCCTTTTTGCCAAATTGGAAAAACGAATATTTCATAGTCAATCTGTTGAATTCCTAGGATACATCTTGTCTCCAGAAGAAGTAACCATGGACAGAAAGAAGTTTCAGGCAATATTAAACTGCCCAGCACCAAACCCAGTTACCAACCCCAGTTAAGAAGGTGCAAAGTTTCAAGGGTTTTTGAAATTTTTATGTATGATTTATTACTCATTTTTCTGACATTATAAGTCAAATTACTAGGTTTTTAAGAAATAATGTACCCTTTGTGTGGTCTCAGGAAGTGAATGATAGATTTAATCCACTTGAGGAAGGATTTACCACAGCCTGATTGATACTCAGACATCGAGATCCCATGCAGCCTTACTTTGTGGAGGCAGTCATCTCTCAGGTAGCATTTGGAGGTATTTTGTTGCAATTCAACAGCACAACGGGGCACATGCACCATGGTCCTTTTTTTCAAAAAATTATCGCCAGCAGAGGATAAATATACAGTTGCCAAATGAGAATTATTGGCAATCAAAATATATTTCCAAGAGTGGCGGCAATATTTACTAGGCGCTCAACACACTGATCATTAGAATCTGCAAGTCCTCAGGTAATTAAAAGCATTAACACCTAGACAAATAAGGTGGTTATTGTTTTTCAGTAAATACAATTTCATCATCACCTGTCGACCATGCACACAACTGACAACGGCCAATATGCTGTATAGGTGGGATTACACAGTCAGGACTCTCAGGAATAGACTCGACAGAACATCATATCCCCAGAACATATTATAGGACTTTGTGAACAGGAATCATTCCTAAACAGAGTTAGACAGAGCATGAGTCAGGAAGACATTACCTTGTGGGTGGCAGGAAATGATAATCATACACATAACGATCTTCCCTAAAATGGAACCAACTTATATGTTTCAAAAGAAGAACTGAGAGAAGAAGCATTAACTTGGTGTCATGATACCCCACTAGCTGGACTCGCTGGAATTCACAAAACTCTAACTAACTGTCCACAATGGTTTTGGTGGCCAGTACTGTCCAAAGATATGCATGATTATGTCCAGACCTGGCCTATATGTTCACAAAACAAGGCATCTCATTCGGCCCCTGTGTGTCACTTATGGACCTTGCCTGTGCCAAGACATCCCTGGCATAATATCAGTATGGGCTTTATCACAGACTTACCCAACTCCAATGGCTATAATACTATTTAGGGAATAGTAGATCTCTTTTCCAAAAAGGTACAGTTTCTCTCCCTTAAACAGATACCCAGCTCCAATACTCGTTCCATGTTACTTGCCCAACACATCATGCAGTTTCATAATGTTCCCTCTGTCATCAATTCGGACAGAGGCCCCCCATTCATTTCCCGGTTTTCGGTCAGTCCTTGGATATTGACACTAGACTCTTGTCTGCTTGTCACCCATAAACTGATGGGTAGACTGAATGGGTGAATTAGGTACTGTAACAGACACTGTGCTGTCTTCTAACTGCTACTCCACAAGGATGAGAATCCTTGTTTCCATTTGCTGAATTTGCGTGCAATAACTCAAAGCATTCTGCCACTGGGATTTCCCCCTTTTATTGTGTAACAGGCACACATCCACGTATGTTACCAGACAATGTTGTCATACCTTCTGAAGATGTACCTGCCATACAAGACTGTACAACATCTGTCAGACTCACAACAGGTGTTAGCACACTTACATCAGGCTAAAGCGAGTATGGAGAAATATGCTAACAGACACTGAAAACAACAACCAGCCTATAAAATTGGGGACCAAGTTTGGTTGGCCACAAAAAAACTCAGACTACAGTATCCACTTAAATTACAACCCAGATATGCAGGTCTCTTTTCAACAGAATGAGTCATTAACCCAGTAGGAGTGTGATTAAAGCTGCCAGATGATCTACCCATTTAGTGTTTCCTGTATCACTCCTGAAACCCTATGAAGCACAAACCCATCCCTCTCCACCTCCACCACCCATAACACTGGATGGGCAGTTGTAATTTGAGGTACAGAGAATCCTACATTCTAAACGTGTTAATGTTGCCTGGTCCATTCCTTCTATGCTCATCACCCAGACAAACCATGTCCCTTAGGTTGTTACTTGTAGAGGGACTGTTACGACCCCCTCTTTCACCCTCTGTGCAGTGGATCTGGTGCATAGGGCTCATGTATTTCCCCTGTGGCACTTCATGGCTTCCTGCAGCACCAGGATAAACAACCCTCAGGCCCCATGGTCCCAGTGCACTTAACCTTTGGCAGGCCCCTTCCCAGATCACATGAGCCCATTAGAACATTCTGGTACCACTGTTCAACTCGTTTTTTGGTTTACACACTTGCGAGGAATAGACATTTGATTCCTGTTTACATAAACCGTTATGGTGGAGCAGCAAGGCCAGTCCTCCAGCCACAGCTCCCCCTTGTCCAGATTATTTAATGATATCGTACTCACAAAACCAAAGCACCTGTTGTAACCCAAAAAGGTCCCAAGTCCATATAATGGTGCTGGAGGAGCACCGATAAATCCTGGAAAAACTTCACACATCCAATCAAGTTGTGCAAATATGTTCTTTATTTTCTTCCACTTTTATAAAAGGAAGCAGCCAATGTGTTTCATTCACCACATGTGAACTTCCTCGGGGTATTAATATTTTCACCTATTAGGGGAAGCTGTAATCATCAAGAGTACCTACCTCTCTGAATTATACGGGCCGTTTCCCATTGCAGAATCCATGTAGCCTTAACATTACACAAAACAGCTCCAATTCGAGTCATGTTCAAATATATACCCCCATGATAAACTGCTTCCGTTAATTTTATGAAACACCATGGTACTGACAGCAGCTTTCCCTAGTAGGTGACAATGTTAATGCCCTCAGGAAGTTCACACGCTTTAACTGTTTCCTTTTATTAAAGTGGAATATTGTAGCAACTTGATTGGACGTGTGAAGTAATTCAGGATTTATCAGTGCTCCATCAGCAGTATTGTATGTGATTCCTGGTTATTGGTCTCAACTGCCATGATCAATTGACTCCACCTGCTAATGTAAATGATTCCACCTGCCTCTGTGTATTGGCTCCAAATGCCATGACCTATTGACTCCACCTGCCAAAGTTAGTTTATGTCTCCTACCTCCGTTTTATTGATTCTAATTTCAATAACCTATTGACTCCACCTGCTAATGTTAATTGATTACACCTGCTTACATTAAAGGTCAGTTTGGTTAGTTTGACAGGTGTTCTCTCCCAGGGCCCTTCGGAACCTTCCTGTCTCCCATGTGAGCCACTTGCTTTTCAGGAGTCAATCACATCGCACTGCACTCAAAATGCTGCTTGGCCTCGTTCCTGTCCTTAGCAAGCATCATCCCTGCACTCACTTCCTGAGTCCATTGGATTCCTCCAGCACTCTAATTTTCCTCAGTCCAAGCCTCCCTGCAGCTCCAGTGATCCTGACGTCATTGACGCTTCTGACGTCTTCACTTCCAGTTTGCCGATTCCTCTTCCTCCTCAGCTCCCTGTACTGTAGCAACAAACATTGCCTCCAGACTCCGGTTTTAAGTAAGAGAGACAAGGCTAAGTACTTGATCACAGGTTAGTGTGCACTAATCCTTAGATTAGGCCTAAGAGTATTTATAAGTCTGAATAGAAAAAGGTTGCTTTCTGGAAATCAGACATTACCTTTGTTTCAATAGCTTTAGTGCTCTGAACTTTTTTACAGAGTGGGCGCTCCGTATTTGAATTATATCAGAACTGAAATTCTCCCACCAGCAATTCTTGACAAATTGTTGCATTAAGGGCAAGAGAGGACTTATTAGTGCAGACTATATTTGTATACGAACTTGTACAGAGTACTGTATAGAAAATGATTCTTGGGAGTGCCAGAAACACCAGCTTTAAGTCTTGATTTGTACCTGCTCTCATGCAATGCTTGTGGATAAGCCTGCTAATGTACAATATTGTGAATAACTATGTAATCTTTGTATGCTCAGGAATAGGCTTGGGCGGAGTTCGCTGAGTCCTGCTTTGCGGAGCATCTTAAAGTGCCAGAAAAACTCCATTGCATTATGCCGAGTTCTGTGAGTGGCGGGGTTTGGGTAAGGCGCACTGTTCACACTGATTTTCATCGCAGGAGTTTCTCCTGCACTGTAAAATCAGTGCAAACAGCATCACACGGAGCGCCAGAGGGTGCTAACTTCTTTTTGAAGCTCAAGTGGATTTTCTACTTGAATGGCAGCTTCCTCAACAAGAGCGACAGCTTTCTCATCGTGAGCAGTCACTGCCTACCGAGACCGCTCGCATTCAGAAATCTCGCTTGCCAATTTAGCAATTTCGCTAACCAAATTAAAGTTAGCAAGCACGAGTGAGAGGAGAACTCCACTCTGGGTCACTTTGCTGAGTTTTTCAGAACTCCGCACTCTGCCCGGAGTTGGGAAAACTCTGCCGGCAGAGTAGAATTCTTCACCCACCCCTACTCAGGACTGTTAGTAAACTGTTATTTCCAGTGTACTACATCAATACCAACACAAAATGTCCAGGGAGGGCAGAACCTCTTACACAGTGTTGCAAGGCATCAGAGCAGGAACGGTGTTGCAAGTCTATTTTTTCTTATTTTGTCTCAACACCTCTATCTCTTGAGAGCAGTGTATGATTTAAGGATTTAGGATTCCTTGATCGTGGGCTTCCCTCTGGGGGAATAAGAGGTCCAGCATCACCCCTGCAATTGGAACCAGGTGAGTGCTTGACAGGTACAGCACTAGGAACATTCTGAAACATTTCTCAAAGTAAGCACATTAGCGTGGCTCTGCTGAGCAAGGCTGTCTTTGGGAGCAGCTTAAGTAAGGTTCCTGTTTCAGACAGGAGGCCTTGGGAGGAAATCTCAGGAGGTCTTGAGATTTGGGTCTATAGTCAGAGTGAAGTTGGAGACCTCGGGGCTCCTGTGTTGGACAACTGATCGGATTTACAGCTTGCAGAAAGACCTGTGCCTTCAGCAAGGAGAGTTTCAATGGACTTGAGCTCTCATAGTGAAGGAGTAGCTGGCAGTGCAAAGTCTGACATCCTTGCCTGTGACCCACTTCAGTAATGTCAGGTTGCTGCCAGCAGATTACAAAAATGGTAATGGAGTAAGGCAGTCTCAGTTAAACAATGTGATTGTAAGGTTCACGGACCGACAGCATCAGGAAGCGTGGAGGAATGAGCTCAGATAGAACATACCCTAAGCACAACAGCAGGGTGAGAAACGTTTGGAGTCAGAGAAACAAAAGTAAACATTGTTGAACTTGACATCCTTGGCATGATTTTTACCCAACTTCATGCCTTCAATCCTCCTTATTTTGCTGACTTCCTTTTCGTTGGCCTTAGGACTCAGTACAGTTTACCCATGGTAACCAGTGTTAAAGCTCTCCCTTAAACATGTTAACATTGGTGTACACCCAATTGGTACATTCACTTTACTTGTAAGTATCTAGTAAAGTGGTACTAAAATTGCTCATGGCTTGTAAATTAAATGCTGCTAGTATGTTTGCAGAACTGGTTGTGCCACCTACCGAAGTAGCCCTTTAAGCATGCTTCAGGCCTTCCATTGAAGCCGGTGTGAGTAGTTTAACCTGCCATTTCGACCTGAAAAAATAAACCTTTTGCCATGTCTAACTCTTCCTTTTTTAATATATATTACTTACTCCCAGGGTTGGCCGCCCTAAGCAGCCCAAATGTCAGGGTGCACTGTTTTTAAAAACTCGGATATGCACATTTAACTTTTACAAATCCCGCTAGTGAAAAACTCTTACATTTGTTTTTCACTACTACAAGGCCTGTCTCTCACACTTTTAGAATGGGTGCATTTTCTTGTCCCAACCATTTGGGGCCTTCAGTCTGTATCCTGGGTCACTGGCAGTTAGTCTTTGTGTTTTGCTTCCAGACAGTGAGACAAAGGGGCACTAGATGTTGGCAGGATGGGCCATCTCTGACTTAATATGGGATGGAGCTGTCACCTACCACACTTGCAGATAAGAAAGTCTCTGTCTCAAAAAAGGATTTGATACTAGTCTTTTGTGCTCCCAGAAAAGCTGGGGCCAGGGCAGGGAGGCACGAAATTCCAAGCACGTCTGGGGATAGAACCCTCTAGAACTTCTCTTACTTAAAATCTGGCACCAATGATAAATAGTGGTCCCTCAGACCCAACTCTTCAGATCACTTCCACCTGTGGAACCCGCCAACAAGAATGATTTCTGCCCTCTGACTTGCTTGCTGACCAAAGACTGTTTTGCTGCCAAAGCCTGCTGTTCCTGCACCAGGACTTTTCAGCTTCTGTGGGTCACCCTGCTGAATTCAGCCTGCCTTTAGGGGCCCAGAACTCCAGTAAACATCCAAAGGTCAGTTGGCTGACCTCTTGTTCCAAGCCAAAGGGACCTAACAGGCTTCTTCGATGTCGGCATATCTCTACCCATCACAGTGCAACGCCACATAGCCTGCCATCAACTCCAACCCAGTGACTCATAAGGTCCCCTGTAAAGAGGCATCACAGTGCAAGTCTCCTCAAGCCCTCCGACTGCCTCAACAACGTAGGACTTAACACTGCAACTCTTCCTCTACTGTTGTTTGATACCGGCCAGCCCATATTGATGCAAGGACTTTGAATCTCAAAGCCCAGGCCCACAAGGTACCTTCTCAGCAGACTGAACTAAGTCCCGCTTCATCACGGTCAGCCTGAACATGTATTTTGAATCCAGTCTACTGTGACCAGAAAACTGCAGCTTTTGCTTTTTGCTTTGTTGTTCTTGATTTTCAGGAAACCTTTAAAATTGCCTAACTCTCGTTCTACGAATTGGATTTTGTTGTTTTGGTCTCAGATAATTTATTAAATTTCACTTTATTTTCTCAAACTGGTGTGGGATTTTTCTTCTGTTGTGTTTTCACATAATTACTGTTTGAAGTGCTACCTAAATACTTTACACATAAAAGGTAAATTAAGCCAGACTGCTTTATTCCAAGCTACCAGAGGGTTGAGCCAAGTTTATTTATGGGTTTGCTTGTGTTTCACTGTGACTAGAATTGTGGTTACTGCTTGAGTAGGGTTTCACCCAGCCTCAACCATTAACCCAATTTCCTACAAACACCAATCCCCCTCTTAAACGATTAAAGCAGCCTGACATTTGACCTCTGTCTTTGAGTCACTGGGAAATGTGACAAGTTATACACAGAATTTAAAGGCATCTCTATTGTTCTGACCTACTCAACCCACCAAAAATCAGCTTGTGATCTATCAGTGGATCTCAAGACATAGGGGGTGATTTTAACTCTGGCCCGCCAGAACACCGCTCCGCTGTCAGAAGACCGCCGCGGTAATTCTGTGTTTCCCGCTGGGCTGGCGGGCGACCGCCAGAAGGCCGCCCACCAGCCCAGCGGGAAACCCCTTCCCACGAGGAAGCCGGCTCCGAATGGAGCCGGCTGAGTGGGAAGGGTGCGACGGGTGCAGTTGCACCCGTCGCGAATTTCAGTGTCTGCTAAGCATGGGCACTGCAGGGGCCCCCAGGGTCCCCACGACACCCCATACCGCCATCCTGTTCCTGGCAGCCGAACCGCCAGGAACAGGATGGCGGTATGGGGTGTCGGAATCCCCATGGCGGCGCAGCAAGCTGCGCCGCCATGGAGGATTCCCCAGGGCAGCGGGAAACTGGCCAATTGCCCTGGATGCACCGCCAGCCTGTTGGCAGTGCATCCGCAGTACCCTACCCTGGCGGTCTCGGACCGCCAGGGTAGGAATCAGGGCCATAGTTTGGGAAACACTGCTCTAGGTTATACAAAATGCCTCTGCATGACTGCTACTCTGACAGCACAAAATAAAATACAACATGTCACATCAGAAAGAGGCAAAACGTAATCTCTGTTTCACAACAACGTCTGAAAATGAAGCACTACCGCTGGGAAATATCAAGAGAAATGAATTCACTTTATGCACTACCGTCTCACAAAACAGGTGTTTGGCTCTGTACTGCAGCAATAAGGAACATCATGATGCAGCCCCTGGAAAAAATACGCCTCTCAAGCCACCTGCGCATGTGAATTTGCAAACGCTTCGGTATTTGTATACCAATCAATAAGGGCCTAAATGTCTGTGAACTGTTCTTTATTATATTTCCTTATCCTCGTCACTAGTGTGAGCATTATTTCTGTTACAAACTTTTTTTTCTGTCACGTATCTGCTGTTGTTTTGTCTGACTTGAGGCTGTATATAGCCCTATTATTATCAGTTTTTGTTGGCAAACAAAAATATATTTCAGATGACAATGTAGACCTCAGACTCCAATATCTTTTTCAGCATTGGTGGAAGCCGCGTTCTTTTCAAAACAGCCATTTTGCCATAATTATGTTTCTATCCTGGAGATCGTGCATAAAAATAAAAGCCTAAGTCCATTTCCTGCTGCTCTTATAAAGATGGCCGAAAATGAAAGTGGAGCAGCTGCGTTTATCCAAGTGATAGAGGCATGTACAATTTGCCATAGAAGAAAGTAGCGCTGAAATGTATTCCATGCTGGATATTTCTCTGGTATATACATCTCAGTGGAAATAATTAATTATAAATTTGTTTACTATATATTGCTGAGCCCAAATAAATTAGCCATCTTAGCATTAGAAAATACTGATGGTTGTGATTCCTATTAGATGTAAGATTAATAAACACAACATGCACGACAATTATTCATTTGCATTCAGGGTCTAATACTTTTTCCAGGTTAAAACGTCGAGCAAGGTTGTATAGATACAGCCGGGCATATATTAATTACTGGGGCGAAGGAAAGGAACAGGCTCTGACAGGATAAAATTCCCAGTATCATCATTTAGGTGGTTAATGACCAGAACACACACACACGTTATTTTATAAAAGGAGGTTATGTGTTTTATATGTTAACACCATCAAGTTATTTTGTGTATTAATTTTCATATTTTTCTAGAAGTTTTTTGTCCAGTAGTAAGAATTTTGAGCGGTAATATAATTACCATCAAAAGTAGTGCAATTTCTTCCAGCAGCCGTTTTAACACTGTTGGAGTGTAGCTATTGTAAACAAAATTAACATGAAATGTTTGCAAATTAATGTATAATGATGTCGTATAGAAAATGTATTAATGTGTTTTTAACATACGCCTGTGAAATGTGCCCATGGGGGAGTGGCCACCAATGTATAGGAAGATGAACGAAACTGACTAAAAATGGATTATTGATGCACTAATGTGTGGTTTTGTATTAGTGTTAAGAGTTATATGTTAAGATTTTGCTAAAATTAATTACTAGGCCTTAGTTAGCATGAATCGGGGCCTAGCTGCCGGTCTCATATTAAATGTGTTTTTCTAACGTGCAATGTGCTGACTTGCTGAAGGACATGTAGCCGTACTTTTCCAGAAGCTAGAAGATGTGTGTAACCGCAGTAGTTTCTTTCTCATGAGACTCGACTTGCTCAAGGAGACATTCTTGCTGAATGCAACAGTGTAAACTTGCAACAGGTACAAGGTCGCCTGAACTGGTAAAGACAAGGGGACTACTGACTGAGCCTGAGGGAATAAAAGTTTGTACCTGACAATTGGAGACGTCAATTACAGGAGCCAATGAACTACGTGGGAACTGTTCTAAAGGGAAAATCCTAGTGAGGTGACAAACCAATTATTGGCTGGAGATAACGATGCACCAAAATTTGCCCAATTGGAAATTAGGAGACTGTACAACAAGATTAATAGAACCCCGTGTCACAAGGAAAAATCTGCCATTACCAGCCATTCCATGCCATTACCTAGCCATTGCGTGCCATTCTTTGCTGTTACCTAGCCACTTTGTTACTCTGTCTGAAGACTTTGCTGGTTGACCCTTCAAATTATCCTTCATCTCGTCTTGCCCGATTCATACTTTTACTCCTTATGAGGGAAGTGTCCCTTATTACCTGTCTCGCTGAACTTTGCTGCATTTCCTGGCTGATGGTGAATCAACTGATGTCCAGAGGATGAAGACTGACTCTGTATGCTGACCCATTACGTAAGGTAACTATATGATGATGAAATTGTAATTGTCTGTTTGCCTTTTCTTTGCAGGTACCAACTGCTTCCTTTTGATAGAGACCATAGTTAGGAGTCTTCTAAATTTGTGTTGCTAAATTGTTTTGCATGAAGCCCAGCATGCAAATGCTAATTCGAGGCTAGTTAAGGGGTTCACTAAGACAAACGCAAATAGACAAATTACTGAATCTATGCTTTGTTGAATAGTGCGCAAATGATTATCTGCTAAGATTAAATCCATGTTGACGTTGTGCTTTGTTCTAATGTTTATGATCTTTGCTTTGATGAAATCCTATTCGTGTGGGTATTCATGACTGAAAGGTCATGGGGTGTTTTGTTTTCCTTAATATCAATAACCAATTTGCTTGATTTGCTGTTGTGAATATTGATGAGGTTATCGATCTATTGATTGACATGTTGATTAGTTATCTCGTCTTAAGGAGTCTCCAATCAGGGTCAAAAGATTCATTGGCCTAAAATGAGTCCCAAAGTAAGTAAATTACCTAGGTCGGGATGCGCTATTAGTTCTGGTAGCAGAGGACGGTTTAGGCCCTTTGGGGCCCTAGGACGAGGGATCGTTGTTTTAGAATTGATTTCAGAAAAATGCAAATTGAAGAGATGATGTGACCCTAAGTCCCAAATGACTTTCCCGGAATCTCGGAGCTTGCAGAAGTGAGTTGGGTATGTTCTCGGCGTTCTAGTGATAGGTATGCGTGACGTAGAATTATGCATATCGCAGGTGAATTGTGAAGGTTTGTGAGAATTTAGGCCAGGTGATATTTTAGTAGGAGTGGGCGTACTCCACAGTATGAGAGTAGGGAAGTCAGCAAACTTCATGTGAGTGTGCGCTTTGTGCTCAAACATTGTCCATGTGGTTGTTGGTGATGTACGGACCCGGCGTGGTCTAAGACTCTGGAGTATATTGATAAGTGTATGGAACACTTGGTTTATGTTGTAATTTGCGTGGTTTAATAGGTCAATCGGGCGCGGTTGACGAGTCAAGTTTGAGTCAAAGTGTGTGATTGAAACCTTCGATGGAGATTTGGAAAGTTCTAAAGTGCACTGGACGAACCATTGACAAGTCGAGAGTGAAATTTGCAGGTCAAATTTTGCTTGCGAGTGCAGGATCTGAGAAGGAGAGAGTAGTGGCCGAGGCTTCAAGTGAAATCTCTGTAAAGTTCTGAAGCGATTGTGTTACCCTTCCTGAAGTAAACCGGCAAATTTGAGTTTTTGTTGTTAAAGTGCTCGCAATATATAAAGAGTAAGCAAAGACAAGCCACAGGGCTTTGTCAGCCGCAGTGTGTGTGAGTGTGACGTCATTGGAGCCGTGCTGGGATAGGTCAGCTAGTAAGAAGGGTCGTGCACGGATTGGAAGCCGTCCGTGAGAGGAAATTGGTTGAGAAGGTAGGCGAAGAGTGTTCTGGGAACTAAAGTCACTTCCTGAATAGATCCTAAATGAAATAAAAGATGCAAAAAAATGACGTTTTTCAAGGCTTTGAAGAGTGCCTTGAGGGGAGATGTGTACATTACAGTGAGTGTCGGGGAGCCTACGCCGCCAGAATATACTCCGGCTTACGCCGTAATGAAGGAGAAGGGAGTCGCGCCATGTCTTTGGCTAAAGCAATGGTGCAAATTAACAGAGAAAGATGGGTGTTTGCCATTTCCAGAGAATGGAACATTTAACATAAGGGTTCTAGAGAATTTGCGGAAAGCGTTAAATGATCAAAAGCCGCCTCCGAGACCAGCTCAGTTTGAGGCGTTAGCGATTTGGGAATTAATGGCCATATGACAGAGGCAACAGAAATTTGAGAGGAGAATGAGGAAAGCAGAAAAGACTCTAGCGGAGGCTAGATGGGATAGTGAGACCAGGATGTGGAGAAGGGAAATAATAGATGGAGTTAGGATGTTTCCGGCAATAACTCAAGAGGCCGAAACACAGGGGAGAAAGACCACTTGTAAAACAGACAAGGGCTCTAGTAAACTTGGGTAGATGCAGATGATTCAGATGATGATGAGTTTCTCAATCAGTTGTTACATGATCGACCACCACCATATGCCATAAAGGACAATAGACCGAGTACTAGTGCAGGTCCTGTAAGTTCGACACAGAATCAGGGGACCACGAATACAGTACAGGCAAATAATGTTTCCACATCAGATCTGATACAGAATGGTGCTAGGGTATCCACTGCACCCGAGACGCAGATACAGTTGCAGCCACCACCAGTTTAGAGGCTGTACTCTGATGTCCCAGTATTAGAGTCGACTACGAATTGGATGGTGCCGCCTGATCCAGCATACACAAGATCAAAGTTAGTACAGATTGAGCCAACTCCACATTTGCTGCCCCAGCCGCAGCAACAGGTGGTTCCGAATTATACTTCGGTCACTGGACCGCAGTAATTTACAGCACCTATAATGAATCAAGCTATGAGAGTCAGTGCTCCACCGGGATTGGGAAACGGACAGGCACCAGCTGCTATATTTTTGCCAATTACCGCTGGTCCGCCGGTACCGCTGTTTGCGCAGGCGAAGCCTAGGGTGTGTGACCAAGGAGTATGACTCAAGAGGTGATAAGAGGAGGTTTCACAGGAAGCTCCCAAGGGATGACACCGGGAGAACAGACAGTGGAGGGGTCTAGATCCTTGTTGGACTTCAGTCCGATTGGGGTTCCATTAGAAACAATGAGACAAGCAGGCTTGGGCCTACTGACTCCACAGGTACTGAGTGCAAATGCATCACACGCTCCGATGGTGCAAGCTGGAAATATCTTGTTGCAAGGTTTGACAGCGCAACAGTTGAATGAATGGTTAGACAAGCTTAACACTCCACAGACTACTCCTGCGACAGCAGAGCAGTTGGAAAGAGAGGAATACCTGAATTTTGTGAGGTTGGGGTTGGAAGCAGCTGAGCTAGTTGAAGGGAGCATGGGAGTGAACAGATTAGAGTCATACAGTGAAGCAGAATTAAGATATTTGTGCCCTAAGATAACCAGTGGATTGAATGCAAGAGAAGTGTGGATTGGCCGACAGTGGAACCGGCAAGGGACAGGGTTACAGGAGCACCGTCTCCTGAGATGATGAAATATTACTATAAGGTGATTGAGTTCTTGAAGCAGAAGGTGTCGCTGCAGAATATTGATTGGCAGAAAATTGATCGAAACAGCACAAGAAGGCAAAGAGTCGATACATGCTTACTATGAGAGATTGTTAAAGGCGTTCAAACACTACAGTAGCACAGAGGTCATAGAACCGAAAGACATGAACCACCTTGTGTTCAGGTTTGTTGAAGGATGAAAACAAGAGATTAGTCAGATGATTAAGAATCATTTGATCTGTTGGCAAGCGAAGCTGATTGATGAGGTGTTGCAGTATGCGAAATACTGTCGTGATGAGATTGAGTTGAAGCAGAGAAAGCTGAAAGAGAAGGTGATGGTGATGCAAATTAAAGCAGCTCAAGCAGGGATGCAGGGAAATGGAGTACAGCAGATGGTGCAGCAACTGCAAGGAAATTGAATATTTCAATCACAAACGAGAGGCCGAGGTTGAGGAGGTTTTGTGAACCGTGGTCCAGATTTGAATACTGTTGTGGTTCAAAATGAAGTGCAAGGGATGAAAAAGATGTCACCATGCCATGCGTGCAGGGGCGTGGGACACGGGAAGCAGGAGTGTCCGATGATGGTGCAGGATGGTGTTGTTCAACAAAGCAATGATGTTGGTGCGTTCCAAAATGTGAGGGGTCCAAGAATGAGCGGTCCAAACCCAAACTTCCAGAATAACATGGTTAACATGCAGGGTCTCCCATGTAGCAAATGCAAACGCCACATGTACAACCATTGCAGGTGCAGCAAGTACAGCAGCAGATTCCTGTGGTATCTAGACAGCAAATGCAGTTGCCTTTAGCTCTGATGGGACAGCAACAGGTGATGCTTCCTCAACAGGTCAGAGGTCAAACAATGAGTCAAAATAATGCAGTACAACAGTTCCCATTGTGTGGTGAGAATGGAATAAACAATGAATGGTTGGATGACTATTCGGATAGTGAGGAGTGCAGGCTTGCAGCGTCCCTAGAAGTAGATCAGAGAGGTTCTTATGTACAGGGGAAGGTGATGGGTCACAAGGTTTCATTCCTGGTTGACACAGGAGCTACACGCTCTACAGTCAGAAGTGCAGAGGTTCCGAAATTGCCTCTTTCATGGCGTACAATAAAAGTGGTGGGAGTAGCAAATCAGCTCCTGACTAATCCAATTACAGATCCGGTCCAGGTTGAGATTGGTACCTTTCAGGGACTGCACAGGTTTGTAGTCTGTGATTCAAGTCCTGTGTCCTTACTAGGGAGACACTTGCTGTGTAAGAGGAGGTGTTCGATCACCTGTTCCAATGAGGGAATTGAGGTGCAGACAAACAGTGATGACGAAGGGGATGATGGTCAGATTTCAGAGCCAGAGACGGAGACCGCAGATGAGGAGTACCCTTTGATAAGTTTTTTTCCGATGTTCACAGTGACCGATTTGCCAACCGAATTACAGGGAACAGTCACAGACAAGGTGTGGAATTTGACAGGAAAGGAAGTGGGACTGATAAAAGGAGTAGAACCAGTCAAAGTAGATGTGAAGCCAAATGCCGTGTTTCCCCAGGTACCACAGTACCACATTGCACAAGATGTCCTTATACAGGTGACACAGATAATTGCAGATTTTGTGAATCAAGGGGTCCTAAAAGAAGTGATAAGCAGCCCATGTAATTCACCAATAATGGGATTGATAAAGCCTTGTGGGAAAGTTCGAATTGTCTAAGATCTGAGGAATAATAATTAGATAGTGGTAAAATTCTGCCCCATAGTGCCAAATCCAGCCGTGATCATGTTCCAGGTTCCATGTGATGCAGAGTGGTTCACAGTCGTGGACTTGTCTTAAGCGTTCTTCTCTGTACCTCTTCATGAGGATAGCAAATTTCTCTTCAGTTTCAAATTCTTGGACAAGGTTTACAGTTGGTGTCGAATTTCTCAAGGGTTTTCAGAATCACCTTCCATCTTCAATCAGATATTGAAGAAGGATTTGGAGTCGTTGGAATTGCCTTTTAATTCGACTCTAGTGCAATACATTGATGATTTGTTGATTGCGTCCAAAACAAAAGATGACTGCCGGTATGATACTATTGCCCTGCTGAATCACTTGGGGAAGAACGAACATAAAGTGTCCCCAAAGAAGCTGCAGTACTGTCAGAAAGAGGTGAAGTACTTAGGCCATCTGATTGAGAAGGAGTCAAGGAGAATATCCAAAGAAAGAGTGACAGCAATATTGCAGATGAATCCCCCGACATCCAAGAGAGACGTTAGGATGTTTCTGGGAATGGTGGGCTACTGTCGCCAGTGGATTCCCAACTTCTCAATTATCTCTAAGCCTTTGGTGAGGTTGACCGTCAAGAAGGTTAAAAATGGCTCGGATACCCTAACTATGTCCGAGAAAGAGATGAGGGCATTCATTGAGCTGAGGGAATGTATGTGCAGGGCTCCAGCTTTGAGGATGCCTGACTACACAAAGGCTTTTGTCCTGTTTTGTCAAGAACATGATGCTTGTTCTTTGTCTGTTCCGGCACAGGTCCATGGAGGTGCAAACCGCCCAGCAGCATATTTTTCAGCTACTTTGGACCCAGTCGCAGCAGCCTTACCAGGTTGTCTGCGTGCAGTTGCAGCAGTGGTCAAAGCCTTACTAAATGTGAAGGTATAGTGATGGGACATCCCTTACCAGTAATGGTCCCACACTCAGTCGAACTACTACTCACCCGAACAAAGACGCAGCATATGACAAATGCCCATCTGACCAAATATGAAACGATTATATTGGGGGTCACCTAATGTGTCATTAAAACGCTGTACTGTGTTAAACCCGGCAACTTTACATCCTAATGAAAATAAAGATGTTGACAACGCTGAGGAAGTAGAATATGATTGTCCTGAGGTAACAGAACTGTGCACCAAACCGAGACCTGACATTAAAGATACCCAATTGGAAGAGAATGATTACATTATCTTTGTTGATGGTTCATGCCTGAGAGTCTCAGTAGGAGTACTGAGAGCCGGATATGCTGTGTGTACAATCACTGGTATCCTGGAAGCATCTTGGCTCGAAAGAGTGTACTCTGCTCAAGTGGCTGAATTGGTTGCTCTTACTAGGGCATGCCATGCCGCTGACAAATTGAGAGTCCCTATCTATACTGACAGCAGATAAGGATTTGGAATTGTTCATGATTTTGGCCAGCTATGGTCACAGAGGGGTTTCATGACCTCTTCTGGTTCTCCAGTGTAAAATGGTGAAAGAATTAAGGAATTGTTGCATGCGATTCAGTTACCTCTTGAAATTGCTCTGGTGAAATTCAGCGCTCATGTGAAATCACAAGACTTTGTGTTAATGGGGAACGGATATGCAGATCAAGTCGCAAGGTTTTGTGCATTAAATTGGATATCGTTCAAAGATCAGTGGGAACTGATACCTGAAACTGAAAATGAGACATGCACAGGTTATGCACTGAGGGTGGTTGACACGATGGAAGAGTTAAAATTGTTGCAGGGACGTGCCAGCAGAGAAGAGAAATGTTCTTGGCTTAAAATGCAATGTGTACAAAGACCAGATGATTTCTGGGTTTCTTGTCACAGTTTGCAAAGTTTTACCATGGTCAAGCACATATTAGGAGAGACGCCATGATCAGGTTTTTCAAAATCGATTGGTTCAATCCAAAATTCAGACAAGCTGCAGAAGTAATCTGTCACAGGTGTATCATCTGTCAGCAGATGAATGCGGGGAGAATTTGAGCCACATTGGTAGAGCAGGACGTCCATTTAGTCGAATGCAGTTGGATTTTATTGAGATGCCTGTGTGTGGAGGTCTGAGATACGTGTTGGTGATTGTGTGTATCTTTAGTCATTGGATTGAAGCTTACCCTACGGGTAGGAATGACAGTCTAACAGTAGCGAAGTTGCTGCTTAGGGAATTGATACCACGTTTCGGGTTCCCGATCTCTTTAGAATCAGATAGAGGAAGTCACTTCAACAATGAGGTGGTTAAGCTCTTATGTGCAGCATTGAACATTGAACAGAAGTTGCATTGTAGCTACCGTCCTGAAGCCTCAGGATTGGTGGAACAGATGAATGGTACCTTGAAGTCGAGAATGGCGAAAATGTGCACAGCTACCAATTTGAAATGGCCAGATGCATTGCCCTTAGTGCTAATGTCAATGAGAAATACACCCAACAAGAAAACAGGACTGTCTCCTCATGAAATTCTCATGGGCCGAGCTATGACATTGCCCGCAGTGCCTGCAAATGCTCTTGTGAATATCACAGATAATATGGTGTTGGACTACTGCAAGGGTCTGGCGGACGTGGTCCGCTCTTTCTCTCACCAGGTGGAAGCAACCAAATTGACACCGATTAATGATCCAGGTCACAATCTGAAAGCTGGTGAATGGGTTGTTGTCAAGAAACATGTGAGGAAATCCTGTTTGGAGACACGATGCAAGGGGCCGTATCAAGTGATACTGACAACTACTACTGCTGGGAATCCCAAACTGGATCCATGCCAGTCACACAAAGAAGGTGACGTGTCCAACTGATGAGGAAATTGAGTTGTCGAAAATAACAGCTACAGAAAAGGAAGTCTCAAGGCGGAGAGTAATCAAAGGGGAACTGAGACTGGAGGAGAGCCCGTTGAGGATGGCTTGGTCACTCAAACAGCAAATGAGATCCAGAAGGGTGAGGGTGAGCCTATCACAACTGACGCACCAGGAGGACCGACCCAAAGAGAGGTTCTCCCAGAAGCAGACGGATACTGGTTTGAAGTTGAGCCCCTGACAGACCCAGAAGGCGAAGGAGTTGAGGCAGAAGACAGTCAAAGTGTTCAGACTCCTCCTGAGCCACTTGCAGGTCCAGCAAGAGAAAACACCATAGCACAAGAGGAGTGCATTGATCAGCAACCTGAAAAGCCAAACAGTTAAAGTACACTGAGAGGAGATAAGTGGCCAGAGTCACAAGCTGCAAAAGGGAAAGTGGTCATTAATGAAACAATAGAGGAAGAGGTCGATACCACAAGGAAAGAAGATCTGAGTGAAGGAGAGTTGCAGGTTGACCGGAAGTTGAAAAGAAAGAGAATAGCAAACAGAAGATACGCAGGTCCTGAATAGACTTATGCGACATCAGTGGAGTTGCAACAAAAGTTTCTGGCTTTCTGTTTTGATCGTGAAGTTCCAGGACAATATTATGGTACCTGAAGTTGTCTACAAATAAAAGAGACTGTGTTAAGCTGAAATTGAATAAAGGGAAACCTGAGAAAAGAGACTGATAAATTACTGGATGAAACACTGTTAACCTGAATTGACTTTTGAAAATCGACTGTGACAAGCTGCTAACTGGATTGACAAAGGACCCTGGGGGTGAATGAGAAAGTTGTAAATATTTACGGAAGAAAGACTTTGCCTAGATTCTAAAAAAAAAAAAAAAAAAAGGTTTCTAACCATTCTCATATCGGTTGTTTACATTTATAGTACTTTACTTTCTGATTCTTTACAGATCATGCCTAGGTCAGGAGATGAAGCTGAGGGGAATAAGCGCTGTACATTTTTGGGTGTTGCTTTGGGTGTTGTGTGTCTGTTATTCATTATAGCTTTGTTTGTGGAAATGTGTTTGGTGGATGAGAGTGAAGCTAACAATGCTACAGTTTCTGAGATTACTATACTAACACCATGGGAGAGGTTTGAGCAAGATACAAAGTATTTGCATGACAAAACTAATATGAAAGGGAAGCTGTCTACTAACGTTTTCTATCGCTTGCTGAGTGAGTATGTTGACACTATGGATGCAAAGGCTTGTTATGTGTGTACACAAATTCCTCTTTCAGTCCAAGAGGGAGTTACATACCACAGTTTGCCATTACCCTATGGGATTAGCTGTAGTCTGCTACTAACACGTTTCTGTAACCAGGAATAAGTGCAATATTTTTACTCCAACTACGATTTAGTGTTCTCTTATGTGCCTATCATAGAAGATTTGAATAGTGTAGCTAAGTATTATGCTATAAAGATGATTAAGGGACTCATTGAGCCTAGAATGACAATTAGTACTTCATATGCGCACCGCAATAATTTGACATGCTTGCTTACATCTGTAGAAAAGAACTTTCTAGATCACACTGAAGATAGAAGGAGGGTTTAAAAGGGGAAATTAGAAAAGGGCTTGAAGCAACGGTCATTCCTTAGTAATAGCAACAATGGGATTAGGGAGCAAGGGAAGCTAGTTTTAGATGTGAAACATATAGGTAGGCTTTGCATTACGCAACCAAAATCATACTATGACAATGTGTTCGTGGGAACGAGTGAGTGTAAGCATGTGTTTTTGTTTCAGAATAAATTTACTTTCATGCTAAATGGAATGGATCAAGCAATCCCAGGGGTTTATTACATTTGTGGACTTAGTGCTTATTAACGTCTTCCAAAGGGATGGTATGGGACATGTTATTTGGGAATAGTTTTCCCAAAGATCTGTCAACTAGATGATTTAAAGAAATTTCCGAAAGTGACAGAATTACTTTGTGCTAGACAAAAGAGAGAAACTGCTGCTAGTATAGTAGGAGACATATTTGGAGCAATAATTCCTTCAGTGGGAGTTGTTTTGAACTCCATAAAGATTCGAAGGTTGTCTACTATTGTGGATGAGATGCTGGCAAACTTCACAGGGGCTATACTCCTGATGGATACTGAACTTGCTGTGGAGAGGGCTATGACTCATCAAAACAGGCTTGCTTTAGACATTCTTTTAGCGAAAAGTGGTGGAGTCTGTAAGATGCTTAATGAGCGTCACTGTTATGCCTATATACCTGACAATAGTAATGAGATTAGAAGTATGCTTACTAACCTAACAAGAGATTGTGCAGATTTGAAGGAACTGAAAGATCCAGGAGTCTGGGAAAAGTTGGAGAGGGATTTGCGTGTGTGGGAAGTTGGTTTAGTAGTCTTTGGCATGGGTTTTTGGGAAAATTTATACAGGGAATAGTAATTGTTTTGGTTTGTTTATTTGGATTATGGTTATTGAGCAAAATTTGCAAAGGGTTAAAGAAAAATTGGCAAAACATAAAGCAAGGAGGGAAGAAAGGAAAAGGGAGAAAATGTTCAGAGCAAAATATGAGAAGGCGAAACAAAAAGAAGAAATTGAGATGAAGGAGATAAAAAAGTGAAAGGATTGTTAAAGAATGGATTTGTGTGATGACAAGTGTCATCAGAGGAGGGATTGTTGGAGTGTAGCTATTATAATCAAAATTAACATGAAATGTTTGCAAATTAATGTATAATGATGTCGCATAGAAAATGTACTAATGTGTTTTTAACATACGCGTGTGAAATGTGCCCACGGGGAGTGGCCATCAATGTATACGATGATGAACGAAATTGACTAAAAATGGATTATTGATGCACTAATGTGTGGTTTTGTATTAGTTTTAAGAGTTATATGTTAAGATTTTGCTAAAATGAATTACTAGGCCTTAGTTAGCGTGAGTCGGGGCCTAGCTGCCGGTCTCATATTAAATGTGTTTTTCTAATGTGCAATGTGCTGACTTGCTGAAGGACATGTAGCCGTACTTTTCCAGAAACTAGAAGATGTGTGTAACCGTGGTAGTTTCTTTCTCATGAGACTCGACTTGCTCAAGGAGACATTCTTGCTGAATGCAACAGTGTAAACTTGCAACAGGTACAAGGTTGCCTGAACTGGTAAAGACAATGGGACTACTGACTGAGCCTGCGAGAATAAAGGTTTGTACTTGACATTCTACCTGTTGGAGACGTCAATTACAGGAGCCAATGAACTACGTGAGAACTGTTCTACAGTGAAAATCCTAGTGAGGTGACAAACCAATTATTGGTTGGAGTTAATGATGCACCAAAATTTGCCCAATTGGAAATTAGGAGACTGTACAACAAGATTAATAGAACCCCGTGTCACAAGGAAAAATATGCCATTACCAGCCATTCCATGCCATTACCTAGCCATTGCGTGCCATTCTTTGCTGTTACCTAGCCACTTTGTTACTCTGTCTAAAGACTTTGCTGGTTGACTCTTCAAACTATCCTTCATCTCGTCTTGCCCGATTCATAATTTCCTCCTTGTGAGGGAAGTGTCCCTTATTACCTGTCTTGCTGAACTTTGCTGCGTTTCCTGGCTGATGGTGAATCAACTGATGTCCTGAGGATGAAGACTGACTCTGTATGCTGACCCATTACGGAGGGTAACTATATGATGATGAAATTGTAATTGTCTGTTTGCCTTTTCTTTCTAGGTACCAACAGCTTCCTTTTGATAGAGACCATAGTTAGGAGTCTTCTAAATTTGTGTTGCTAAATTGTTTTGCATGAAGCCCAACATGCCAATGCTAATTCGAGGCTAGTGAAGGGGTTCACTAAGAAGAACGTAAATAGACAAATGACTGAATCTATGCTTTGTTGAATAATGCGCAAATGCTACTCTGCTAAGATTAAATCCATGTTGACGTTGTGCTTTGTTCTAATGTTTATGATCTTTGCTTTGATGAAATCCTATTTGAGTTGCCATATTGTGACAGTGCTGATGTGTTTTCTGGTATTGAGACTAATAAACGTGCTAGTAGAGTGTAATCAATAGGGAATAAAGTATCGTAAATCTTACTAACTTTTGTGTGGTTATTCATGACTGAAAGGTCATGGGGTGTTTTGTTTTCCTTAATATCACTAACCAATTTGCTTGATTTGCTGTTGTGAATATTGATGAGGTTATCGATCTATTGATTGACATGTTGATTAGTTATTTCATCTTAAGGAGTCTCCAATCAGGGTCAAAAGATTCATTGGTCTAAAACGAGTCCCAAAGTAAGTAAATTACCTAGGTCGGGATGCGTTATCAACACCAGTGGGAACTTGTCAGTATTTTCACCGTCTGAACTGTGATGTGCGCTGTCATGCTAACTACAACTACTGTATTTTTTTTTTTCGACGCCCTCACCAAACACCAATAAAATGCGGGGAAATAACTAACATTATTACAGACCACTCAAAAAGAGGGCCATGTGGTGGTGTCCAGTGACGCTCCTGAGGACGGAAGGGATGGGGGTGTTGGTACCCCACCTATAAATGTTCTGCTGCCACCATCCCTTGTGCCCTACTGTCAGTGACAGCAAAAACATGCTTTCCTCTCTCTGCCTAGAGACAGAAATGTTCCTGTTCACATTTCATAATTTTGATTTTTTTGCATCCCTTAAATGCATTTGCTTTTGCCATGATGGTCTGCTTCTGTACTTTTTCAGTGCATACTATGAAAATATATAGCTGTGTGTGTTCAGGTTGTGAGTGGGTCAGGATTGAGAGCTGTGGATTTCAGGCCAAATTTCTCAGAGTGCCTATCAGTGGGTCATAAATAGATTGAAATACATGATCATCAAATCCTTGGCCTCTCTTCAGAAAATACAGAGCAATGGTCAGATATGCCAATTGTAGTTGTCATTTTATGCACAAATGTGTGAAGGAGGTAAACAACTGTCAAAATATTGACAGGGATTATGCTAAAGAAAATGCAATACATACAGGCATTGTGTGTGTGTGGGGAATTGACGTGCAGGAGTATATGAAAAGTGGGTGCTAATGAGGAAAGAGATGACATGTGGGGCATGCAGACTGAGCGCTTCCCAAAAATATGAGGTGAAAAAGAGCATACATTTTCTAGACAAAGGCCCATATTTGCAAGTGGCCTTTGCCGCCATTGTGTCACTTTGTTTGACGCACCGATGGCGTAGACTGCGCATCCATGTCTACAAGGCCATGCAAAACCACTTTGGCCTTGTAGGTATGGAGTAAGGCAAAGCAGCGCAAGTCACTTTGGGCCATATTATTGCATAAGGGAGGTGTTTCCACAGGTTTTGCCATGCAACACCCATGGATTTTGACACATTCCCAGATTTACAAGGTTTTGTAAACCTGGTAATGCCTCAAAAGCTTACGCCTCCCCAGGAGTGGCGTAAGAGTGAAGCAATGAGGAGAAATATCTTTATTTCTCCCCAGTTTTCCTCTTTCTATGTGTTGCATTCTGCAGCACACACAGAAGGAGGATATTGCCTCCATTGATTGTTTTTGTGCAGGAAAGTGTCCCTTCCTGCGCAAAAATAATCATCCCTACAACACAGGCACCCTTGCACCATGGTGCAAGTGTGCCTGCGTTGGTGCATGGCAGCAATTTCTGCACCAGCGCAAGGGGAGAGGACAGAAATGCACTATATCTTGTAGCTACAGCACCTTTCTGCCCTTTCCTGGTGGTGCAGGGTGGTGCAGCTTGGCACTTGCTGTGCCGCCCTGAGCCATGGGCCATGTAAATATGGCCCATATTTACTGCAGAAGAGAGTGGTGTGAAAAGGAGATCAGGGGTGATTTAGGCACTCAAAAGACCTTGCCTCTTCCACAGGCCACAGTAATGTTTAATTTACAATCCACTTAAAAAGTTCAAAGTACTGTATATAGTTAACAAACATGAGCACAATCTTCATGATCACCCATTGTAGGTGGTCCTCAAGTTTTATCTGTGACCCCTTGTGTGCCCCCCTTAAGAGACTTGACTGACTTCAACTTTAATTAAATGCACCTTTAATCTAATTTTGCAACAACATTTCAAGTCCAACTACTTAATAAGCCTAGAAAAACTAAACCTTCTATGCCTGCCTGGGAAACCTTGTGCACATTAAACATCTCCATACAGCTCCATAATAACAACCACAAACTGCCTAATGCTTCAAAACTGTAATTCAACAGTATCTAATTTACCCTTTTTAACCCTAATGGCTACCATTATCAAGGAAAATCTTGCTTGTTTTTCTAGACAGAGCCATGATTCACTCCAACTTCACCATGTCCTAGACTTAGGACCTGATTTAGATTTTGACAGATGGGTTACTGTGTCACAATGGTGACAGATATCCCATCCGTCGAAATATGAATTCCATTATTTCATATGGGATTTATATTTTGGTGGACAGGATATCTATCACCATTGTATTGGAGTAACCCATCTGCTGAAATCTAAATCAGGCCCTTATCATAGAACACATGGACCATGAAAAAAAGTGTGACAAAAATTGCATAACCAGCAGGTGACTGGTTCAAGAAAGAAAAGGTCTGTTGGGGAGAAATGTTCTGAATGATTGCATTCCTTGCTTGCAAACCATGACATAAAATGAGAAATTGTGAATAATTTGGGAATTACGTGACTCAGAAGTTTGGGAACTACACAATTTTCACCAGCGTATCTAAAATTTCTTCCAGGCATAAAAGAAAGTTAGTTGAAGGGATGTGTACCTCAATGGACACAACTTCTGTCACACTTTTTCACCTGCTCTAAAGACTCAATCTCTCTGCAGTACTATCAAAAATCAAAGTTCTCCTGTAAGCCACTAACTAGCACTCAAGGTACTTGGCCTGTGGTGGAAAGATGGTCTGGAAAGAATCCTTGATCTTCAGATAAATATTATCAAGGCTTAGCTTAAGTGAGGTGGTGTAGGATAAGTGTAAGGATTGTACAGCCCAGCAATTACAGTTGCCTAAAGATGTGAATCCCAGGCCAGAGTTTTGAGTACACATCACTTGAAAAAAAATTATATTTATCATAATACGTAATTGTAAATTGGCAATGAAACACAATACATAGGTACACACAGGAACCCTGGCCAGCAATATTAAATGTAGGCTGTCTGGTTTTCACAGTTTGATTCTGGTGAATTTCGATGCTGTTTCCTCAGTACTTTCTAAATCTTTTCAAATCAGTGCTTATCATTGTTGATACAGCCGCTAGACCTCAAAATAGACCAAAACTGTGTTTTCCCGGTGTTTACAAAACATTTTGTATTTTTCCATTGATTGTTGTAAAAAACATATTTAATATATTGGAGAAGCAATGTAGGGTGTTTAATGTGTTCTCTTTGGCAGTATGTCCATTGAACCTCTGTTAGATTGTTTTAAGGTTAGAATGACTGTGCATGGTACTCTCACCCACACTTGTATCTCATTACCCTCTCTCAAATCTCATTACTTCTCACAATCTGTCAGGACTCCGTCTAGTTTACAGGACTATTAACAGGAGCGGAACTTGTTCAATACAATTGGGGGGGTGTGAGTTTCATATTTCCCAACAATCATATTGGGATATCATGTTAAAAACACATTATATTAGTAGAAGGAATGGGGGGGTGCTGAATAAGCAGAGGAAAGATAGAGGAGAGTGAATTGTTAGGGGCATCCAAAACACAACATTTTTCAAACAAATGAACATTTTTAAGGCCTTCAAATCTGAGGCAGGGTGTGTGTGTGTGTTTGCCTGAGTGTGTTTTGGTCAGTGTGGGCATGTAAATCCAACAAACTTCATTATACCCAACTGAAAGCACTTGTACCCAACTATTTACTACGGAATACATTTTTTAGGGTAGTGTTAAGCCCAAACGAAACCTCTGAAGCTACGTCCTTGACTAATAATGGATTAAAAAACGAAGAGATCTATATTGAAATGTTTATTAAACACACTTGGGGGGAATTTCATCTACTACTTACTAAATATTATGACCTTTAGGGGTAGTCAACCCTGCCAATGTCATAGTACCTTGTGAAAACTCTAAAATTTTGAACTAGGCTAGGTTAACGTTTAGCCCTGCATTTGAATGCACCTGAAGCTTAATGGTCTAAGCATGCTCATCACTGCGTTCCTGCACTCTTTTCCTAACTACCTTAAGGTGGTGTTGCTGTTATGTGGAAATTTATAGCTGCTACGGGTCAACATGCCAAACATCTCACTTTAATTCAGTCCTCATCTTTCAACAAACATTACATTGTATTCAGGGTCTTAAAATCCAGCTGTCAACATTGTAACTATGGGCTCAAAAACAGCAGTAAAGTGTAGTTTGGTAGAAAGCCAGGATTACCTGAAGGCATCACACATAACAATGGAGCACCATGCAGCTATGAATTCTACTGGTATGTGGAACGTCATGTTCCATTTTTTCATCACTATCCCATGGGCAAGGTGGCATCACTTCTTTCACATTTACCTGTTAGAAAGAGGGGGCTGATGGATCAAGGAGTTTTACCCATTCTGAGTTTGTGGGTAAGTGTGGCAGAACATACTGGCCAAGATTCTTTTGAACCAGCCATTTCACAAATCACTGAAAGAACAAAACACTGCCAAGATATCGAAGATAATTGTAATATTTCCAGATGATTCTCTCAAGCACACAAAACAGAAGGAATCAAGAGGAAGAAGTAACAATATTGTAGTGGCATCCCAAAACAAAAAAAATGAAGTAGAATAATCTTAGATCAGTATTTCGTGTTGCAACCTAATATAACAATGTTCCATTGTGTTAGCCCCTTCTGGAAGAAATAAAAATGAATAATTCACTCTCACTTTCTTTACTTTGAATGGCATTTTAGTTTTTGGTTGTCCAGGTGTTAATAAATGTTTGTATGTTTATACTGATGGGGGGTGTCTCACTTTTGGGGGGGTTTATCAGTTATTATAGGTTTAAACCTAAAACAGGATAGCCTAATTAATTATATGTTGTTTGCCATTGCTATATGATTGTGAGCACCTGCACAATTCTTAAAGTATACATACATAATAGCCATGATTGTTATAATAGTTCAGAATTGTCCATATGCACGCTGATTTCAATGGCTAACTGATCACGATTGCAGTATTGTAAAATCAAAATTTGTAATCTTTGCACCAAAACTTTATATATCATTATTTATGTAGTATGTGAGTTTTGCAGAAACACTCATAATCATTAGGATATGAAATAATGACAGGTTTGGTCCTGTCTTTACCTGTAGTCTCCTTAAAAAAGTTTATGGTCAACATTCATAATTAATTGAAGTCATTATCAAAAATGTTGAGCCCAACAAAGCATTCCGGTACTCCAGAAATCACATGCACATCTCCTCTGAAAACACATCCCTCATTAGCTCCAACATCATTAAGCCTTCTTAATAGTGCCATGAACCTTGGAGCATAAGATCAGAAATATACTGGCTTTTCCTGAATTACCTCATACCAGTGACAAAACCAGGTCCCCAAACCTGTTCGGCCTACCACATCACATACTTCACTTCAAAGACCTCCTTCCGAGCAACTCTATAATCTTTGATGACCTTGCCCCCCATGGATGCAAAATCATCCACATCAACAGAAAGGCCAAGAGAGAGGGTAGGCTTGTTCCATTTTATGCCTTTGAGCTAAGCTGCACGGAACTTTAACACATTCTAATCATTGGCTGAACGATCAGCTGTCCATTAGCAATATTCAAACACGTTCAACACAGCAGTGATGGATCAGCCATGGAATAAAGCCTGGCATTCCAGGATGAACTATTCAAATTGACCATTTATCTTTAGTCCTTACTAGAAATCATCTTCATCATAGGAATTTCAGTCTGTAAGTTGACATACCAGACTGAAAATCTGTTTAGGATTGTCTCAAAAATATGCAGGCCTTACAAATAAATATTTTGTGAATAGCCTAAAACACGCACAGTTGAAAATCAACTGACATAGTGCATGCGTATAATGTAGATGCACAAACAAAACATCCTTTACTTCTCAGGTCTGCAATAATGCACGAAAGTGTAGGGGTGCCCCCATTCACAGCCCAGTCAGTACCTGCAAAATCTCAAGCAACATCAGTTTCCCCATAGTTTGGCTACAAAATGGCCAGCAAAATTGTCCCTAAAACCTGCTAACAGTCATCAGGAAAGCACCACAATATCTTATGTGGGTGTTCAGTAAAGGAGTTCTCACTTAATTAAGATTCTGATGGAGCAAAAATGTATATAGACAGATCGTATTACAAACAATTGGCAGCGTGAAAGGCACCCCTTGCTGGGACCTTCTTAGAGATAGAATAGATGCAGGCAGGAAACAAGTGCATTACATATGTCCTGAAAAGCCAAATTGAAAGCCCAAGCTATAAAACACAAAGATTTCACATGCCAACAGCTAATTGATGGACCACAAGATCACCCGTTTCACATATTAAAAAGGCCGTCTTCCCCTCTTCCAATGTCCTTCGCTCTACAGAAGAGTTGACTGATTCCAGTCCCTCACATACTCCATCCACTAATATAATGAAAAGTTGCCTTTCATTCTTGATGGTGAGAGACGAGGGAGTGAGAGAGGTAAGTGGAATGACTGAGGTCTTCTTCATGGCAAATAGACATCTGCTCTAAGGTAGAGGCAGATTGGTGTAAAGAAAAAGGGCCTACATGACTCATTCTGGATCCGTAAGATTTGGGACGAGTAAGAGTCTTACCTTCCAGAGATTCTTCCAGCTAGCTCTCCTCACTCTGATATCAGTGAAATATACCAGCTACACAGGATAGAGGAAACATTCAAAAACGGAAGGGCTCGTTTAAGAAGAATATGTTAATCAAGGGCTTAAGCCACAATTTGTTTTCAGTGGATATTGTTCTTGGGAGGAAGTGTTCACGAGGGCAGAGAGACTTTTTTTTTAAAGTTTGGCCTAGAGACTGCTTTATCTAATTAAACAATGTCATGTTTTATATATTAAGTTTCTGTCCCACCATAGAGTGGGACTATGTCAAAACAAGGATTGAACTATATGTCTGTAAATTACGCCTCATGAAACATTTTTCCGGCAAACCCACTGTGTCTGGGTCTAATGTGCAATCTGTCAACTCGTCACCTTCAGGTTTCACTATTGAAGATACTTCAGCAATAATTTCCATTAATGATTTAGTTGAGGAAACCAACGACAATTGTACCACTCATAACATTGAGCGTGATGATGGAGAAATTTTACAAACTATGGGTTTCATCACCAATCGCACTGAGAATAGCATGATGAGACCGTCTAGTAGATTTAACCCCCAGTTACCAAGTGGCAATTTAATTGATTTGTTTCACGAACTTACAGTGGGTGATATAGACATATTCTGTATGAATTGCAAAATCATTAACATCAAATCTAAAATAAAATTTTATAGTAACTTCACTGTAAGCGATTGGAGAGATTTGAATTCCTTAAAAGCTAACAACTCTATAATCATCAAACCCTCTGATAAAGTTGGCAATATTGTCATTATGGAAATGGATGACTATACACAGGAAGCCCAACAACAATTAAACAATGAATGTCACTTTGAAAAGCTGGGCATGAACTCTACTGGACAATATCAGAAGATATATCATGATTTGCTGGAACAATGGCGTGGTGAAAGTTTAATTGATCAAAATGAATATTTGTATCTAAAAACTGATTTTCCAAAAAAAAACCTGTATCTACTTCCTGCCCAAAATTCACAAAAATGCACACCATCCCCCAGGGCGACCTATTGTAAGCATGAATTTGTCTCTACTGGGAAACACTTCGGGATATCTGGATCTATTTTATGTCCATATGTCACCGAACTACCATCATATTTATGTGACACTAATGATTTCTTAACCAAAATTCATAATATTCTGTGGCAGAAGAGTTATTTAATGGTCACAATGGATGTTGCCTCACTTTACACGTCGATAAAGCATGAGTTCGGTACTGAGGCATGCAGATATTTTCTTAAAACATGTCCCCTAGAACTTTTACAGCACAGTGAGATGTTGATATCCAAGTTATCGTTTTGTCTGACACATAGGCGGTCATTACAACATTGCCGGTAAAAGCCGCTTACCGCCATGCAGAAGACCGCCAACACACCGCCGTGCCCATGGAAATCCGCCACAGCTATTATGACCCACAGCACGGAATCCGCCAAAATTCAGACACCCACACAAGTCCGCCACACCAAAGGTCAGTGATAAACTGGCGAAAACAAATCCTCCACCGTCACGCCAACAGAAATACTCCCACTCTATCACGACACACAAATCCACAGGGCGGTCTTTCAAACGAGGTATTCCATAGGCGGTACACACCGCTGCGCTCAAAATACACACACATTTACAAAGCACAGCCGCATTGGACAATTCAAAATACACACACCTGATACACATACACACACCACTCCCACACACCTAATACAATATAAAACACACACCCACATCACCCACAAACCCCTACAACCACAATTGAGAAAGAAGCACAGAGAGAGACACCACCTTCAACAATACTAGCATCCACAGGCACACAACACCATCACCCACATAACTTCCACGCACCTAACACAACACCCCACTACATATCTGCACACTTATCACCACACACACCACCCCACACAACACCCACACCAGCCCATGGCACAGCAAAGACACCCCAGGTTCTCAGAGGATGAGCTCAGGGTCATGGTGGAGGAAATCGTCCGGGTAGAGCCACAGCTATTCGGATCACAGGTGCAGCACACCTCCATTGCAAGGAAGATGGAGCTATGGTGAAGAATAGGGGACAGGGTCAACGCAGTGGGACAGCACCCAAGAAATCGGGATGACGTTAGGAAGAGGTAGAACGACCTACGGGGGAAGGTGCGTTCTGTGGCCTCAAGACACCACCTTGCGGTTCAGCGGACTGGTGGCGGACACCCGCCTCCTCCCCCACAACTAACAATATGGGAGGAGCAGGTCTTGGCGATTCTGCATCCTGAGGGTCTCGCAGGAGTAGCAGGAGGAATGGTCTCTGGTAAGTCAAATCTTAACTATTACATCCCCCACCATACCTGCATGCCATCACATACCCCAACCCTCACCCCATCACTCCAACTCCTCACAAATGTCCCAACATCACAAACCACACATCCCAACACCAAGCCCTGCATGCAACACCAAAGCATGGACACCCACCACCAAAGCATGCCCACTGCACAAACCCATACATCCCCCTAAACCATCATCACACAAGGTCACACACAGGAATGTAAGAACTGGGGTACACGGTCACCCACCCATTGCACACACAGATGTAATAAACATCCTTTTGTACCCCTGCAGGACCCCTACCCAACGTCACCGGACAGGAGGGTCCACACATGTCCACACCACCAACAGAAGAGGCCCACAGTGATGACAGCTGCTCTGTCCAACTGGATCTAGATGACCAGCCCGGCACATCGGGGACCTCGGGACAGTCGGTTTCCATCACATAGTCACAGGCCACTACAGAGCTTCCCCCCTCTGGAAACACCAGCACAGCACCCACCCAGCGGGACCATACCTCTGTCCCCAGGACACGTCAATCAGCAGTGTGTCCACCACTACAGGGAACCCAGGCTATCCCACCACCCCAACAACAACAGGGACCTGGGGGCAGTGGCAGTAGGCACACGGTTCAGGGAACGGAGGCCCAGGAACACAGGGGAACTGGGAGGCCTGCTGTGCGACAGGGGGAGGACAGGCCAAGGGAACCTACTCTCCACAAGGCCCTCTCCAACATCATGGGAACCTACCACCACTCCCAGGAGAAGATGGCAACGGTACTGGCCAAGTTTCAGGAGACCCAGCGCCTGCAGGAGGAACAGTATTTGGGCTTCAGGGAGGAACTCAGAGCCATCAATTCCACCCTGGGCACCATTGTAGGGGTGCTGAAGGAAGTACTCAACACCAGGAGGGACACTGTGGAACAACAAGGGGCCCCTGACACTAGCCTGGACGATGAACTGCCCACCACCTCCACCGGCGCTAGTGGACAGGAGGCACCGCCACAGGACCACCACACCAGCACCCCACCCCCTGCAGAGGGAGAACCACCCAGCAAACGGTCCCTGAGATCCAGGACAAAGACAGAGAACGATGCCAAGACCCCCGCCAAGAAATGAGACCACCCTGAATGTCATCCTTCTGTCCCACTTTGTCACCCTGTCCATATTTAAACTGCCCCAGCTCCACTTCCTATGCCCATTTGGGCAATGCACCTGTAAGACCAATAGACTGGACTCTGCCATGGACATACCTCCACCATCACCCCTCCCCATTTTGCAACCCCCTCCAATGTTGAGCACTTAAATAAATACCCTTGAAGCACAAAACAATCTGAAGTCAGTCTGTGATTTCCAATTAGTATATTATCAATTACTGTGGCAAAAAGCTCTTTCAATTGTAATGTCAACATACCTATGTCACACAGCTCTAGTCCATGAGGAATCAAAGCAGATGTCACACAGTGGGACCAACATCTGTGAAATCGTAAGGGAAAGTGACAACTCAGTGACCATACACTGTGCGAAAACGACAGACAGTAGAGAGGTAGTAGTGTTAAAGTACATGTAGTAGGCAGTTTTGTATTCTTACCTATGTCTCACTGGAAATATTGCAGGATCACCGAGTCCCTGTTGTCGATGTCCTCTTCTTCTGCTTCCTCGTCTTCACTGTCCACAGTCTCCACAGCTACAACAACACCACCATCTGGACCATCCTCCTGCAGAAAAGGCACCTGTCATCACAAAGCTAAGTTGTGAAGCATACAGCAGGCCACGATGACCTGGCACACCTTCTTTGGTGAGTAGAATAGGGATCCACCTGTCATATGGAGGCACCTGAACCTGGCCTTCAGGAGGCCGAAGGTCCACTCGATTATCCGCTGTGTTCACCCATGGGCCTCGTTGTAGCGTTCCTCTGCCTTTGTCCTGAGATTCCTCAATGGAGTCAGTAGCCATGACAGGTTGGGGTAACCAGAGTCACCTGCAAATGGCGAGGGACAACTGTTAGACACACACTAACCTGTAGGGATAACCCCAGACCCAGACAACCATTCCCATTGACTTGCTTCCAGATGCTCACCTAATAGCCACACACGGTGCCTCTGGAATTGACCCATCACATAAGGGATTCTGCTATTCCGCAGGATGTAGGCGTCATGCACTGAGCCAGGGAACTTGGCATTAACATGGGAGATGTACTGGTCTGCCAAACATACCATCTGTACATTCATAGAATGATAACTCTTCCGGTTTCTGTACACCTGTTCACTCCTGCGGGGGGACCAAAGCCACATGTGTCCCATCAATGGCACCTATGATGTTGGGGATATGTCCCAGGGCATGGAAATCACCTTTCACTGTAGGCAAATCCTCCACCTGAAGGAAAACTATGTAGCTCTGCATGTGTTTCAGCAGGGCAAACAACACTCTGGACAACACGTTGGAAAACATAGACTGGGACATCCCTGATGCTATGGCCACTGTTGTTTGAAATGACATACTTGGAAGGAAATGGAGCACTGACAGCACCTGCACTTGAGGGGGATTCCTGTGGGATGGCGGATAGCTGACATCAGGTCTGGCTCCAGCTGGGTACACAGTTCCTGGATTGTGGCACGGTCAAGCCTGTATGTGATGATCACATGTCTTTCCTCCACTGTCAATAGGTCCACCAGTGGTCTGTACACCGGAGGATGCCGCCATCTCCTCACATGTCCCAGCGGACGGTGCCTATGAAGGACAACAGCGAGCACAGAGTCAACCAACTCAGGGGTACGTACCCACAGCTTACACAGAACACGAATCATAATCCGAAAAGTGACCTGTATGTGTGTTGACTGTAGGCCTAGGTATGTGTGACGCAGTTAAAAATGAAGCCATGTGGGTCCCTGAAATGGTGGCTGCCTGACCTCTAAAGTGGGACAATGGGGTGTGAGGTAACTGCGCTGGCGTTGTACACCGTCGCGGTAGGCGGTCGAAGACCGCGGAGCAATGCTGCATTGGTTAACATTGGACCCTATGGGTCCCAGGAGCCAATGACGATGCACGCCGGCGGTGATGGTACGCACCGCCGCGGACGTGACCGCCATTTTCTATCTGTTCAATCACTCGATACCTGATCTTCGACAGGAGAGGACCTACACTGCAAGTGCTGCTGTGACCTTGGTCTGGAAGAGACAATGGCTCGAGTGTCTGGGGAAAGGGCCCCTGCCTTCACATCGGAGGAGTTGGAGAAACTCGTGGACGGGGTCCTCCCCCAGTACACGTACTCTACGGTCCTCCAGACAAACAGGTAAGTACACTGGGAGCATGCTGTATGGGCTATGCCTGTGTGGAGTGGGGTGGATGTAAGAAGGGGGGTGAGTGTGGCGTGCATGAAACAATGGTGAGTGCATGTGCCACATGGCAAGGGTAGGATGGGGGCCAATGACTGTGACGGTGCAGTAGTTAATATGTTTCTCTTCCCCCGTACAATTCATGTAGGTCAGCGCCCACCAGAAAAAAGATATTTGGCGTGCCATCGCCAAGGACGTCCGGACCCTGGGGGTCTACCACAGACGGAGCACCCACTGCCAGAAAAGATGGGAGGACATTCGCCACTGGAGCAAGAAGACGGCGGAGGCTCAGCTGGGGATGGCCCCCCAATGTGGGAGGGGTGCCCGTCGCACCATGACACCCCTGATGTTCAGGATCCTGGCGGTGGCGTACCTGGAGTTGGATGGGCGCTTGAGGGCATCACAGCAGCCACAAGGGGGTGAGTACACTCTCATCCTGCTGATTTTGTGTGCAGTGGAGGGGTCTGGGTGGGGGAGGTGGGCTGTGGGTTTCCCTAGGCCAGGGCGAGTTTAGTAGGCAAGGTCCCTCCGTAAGGCAGGCCATGTGGCACCCCACCTCTGTAGAGTGCCAAGTAAACCTAGTCATACCCCTGTGTCATCCATGTGTGCAGATGTCGTCCATAGCCTAGTAGGCCATTTCCCAGGGATTGAACAGTGGAGCCCAAGAGCGCAGCATAGTGCAGGGGGCTTCTGTGCCTGTCGTGTCCGCCAATGGTAGCAGTAATGTATGCACTGAACATTTCTTTCTTCTGTCGTCCCCCCCTTTTTGTGGTCTCCCTGTTCTTGTGTGCATTAGCATCATCAGGCGGAGGAGCAGTGGCACCGGAGCACGAGGGAGCTGCATCCCACATGTCCCTGGAGGGCGAGACTATGGACTCGGAGTTCACCAGTGGGATGGAGGGCGAGGGGAGCTCCACGGCGGGGACAGGAGCTGACACCAGCGACACAGGCTCATCCTCTCATGGGAGCTCCCTTGTGGTGGCAGCAAAATCTATGCCCCCCGCATCTACAGGTACAGCCGCCACACCCCCTACCAGCACCGCCCTCCCAGCAGCCCCTCAGCCTATGCCCCGTGCACGCTCACCCAGAAGGGTGGGCATCACCTTCGCCCCAGGCACCTCAGCCCCTGCCCCAGTCACCCCTCCTGCCCTGGGTGAGGAGGCCATTGACCTCCTCAGGTCCCTCACTGCTGGGCAGTATACCATTTTGAATGCCATCCATGGTGTTGAAAGGCAGTTGCAACAAACCAATGCATTCCTGGAAGGCATTCATTCTGGTAAGGCGGCCCTTCAGCGAGCTTTTCAGACTCTGGCCTCAGCACTGATGGCAGCCATTGTCCCTGTCTCTAGCCTCCCCCCTCCAACTTCCTCCACACAGACCCAATCCCCTGTACCCCAGCATATCCCAAGCACACCTTCAGACCAGCATGCACATACCTCAACACACAAGGGAAGCTCTGGCAAACATAAGCACCACACATCCCACAGGCACTCATGCAAGTATCGCACACATGCAGACACACCAACATCCACTACCTCCACTGTGTCCCCCTCCCTCGTCTCCCTCCTCCCACCCAGTCTCGTCTACACTCACACCTGCATGTACTACATCTTCAGCCACTACTGCCATCACCAGCACACCTACCACCACACCCCGCTCACGTGAAGTCACCACCCCCACTACCATTCACACGTCCCCTATGTCCTCTCCCAGTGTGTCTGTGACACCACCTCCCAAGATACACAAATGCAGGAACACACCCACCCAACAGCCATCCACCTCACGACAGCCTCCAGCGCATGCACCTTCACCCAAAGTCACCAAATGAACACCTCCTACAACCACCACCTCTTCCTCCACTCCCAAACCCCCTCCAGCTACCCATCCCAGTGTCTCCCAAAAACTTTTCCTGTCCAACCTTAACCTCTTTCCCACACCTCCCCCACCCCATCCGTCTCCTAGGGCCTGAGTCTCCAGGTTCCAACCTAGCTCCTCAGCCTCAACATCTCCGGGACCAGTGATGCCTGTGGTCACCGGAATCTGGAGTGCACCGGCCACCAGGGCAGCCAGTGTGGCACGGAGCCACAGCACGGACAGTCCCCCACCTGTCAAGCATCAGAAGTTGGCCAGTGCCCTGCTGGAGAGGGGGAAGACTCCAGCCACCAAAGACGCTCCCAGGGGTCCCGGTGGGAGTGTGGAGTCAGCTGTGACACCTTCCAAGGTGGGGAAGGGCCACAAGAAACCAGGAAAGTCTGGGAAAAGCAGCACGGCGGAAGAGAAAGCCATCATCCCCGCTGCCCAGGAGGCCACCGCCATCATCCCCGCGGCCCAGGAGGCCACCACCATCATCCCCACTGGGACAGAGAGGACCGCCAGCACAAGCCTCGCTGGGATTGAGAGGACTGCCAGCACAAGCCCCGCTGGGACAGAGGGGACTGCCAGCACAAGCCCCGCTGGGACATAGAGGGCCGCCAGCACAAGCCCTGCTGGGTCAGAGAGGACCGCCAGCTGCTGAGTCACTGCAAAGGAGCCCGCCGCCTCAAGCACCGCTGAACAGGGCACCGCCGCCTCAATCACCGCTGAACAGGGCACCACCGCCTCAAGCACCGCTGAACAGGGCACCGCCGCCTCAAGCACCACTGAACAGGGCACCGCCGCTCCAAGCACCGCTGAACAGGGCACCGCCGCTCCAAGCACTGCTGAACAGGACACCGCTGCCACAATCACCGCTGGCCCATGAGCGCCAAGGGCACTGACGCTACAGTCACAAGCAGGATTAAGCACTCTGGGCACAAGGACCCTCCAGAACCAGTGGAGAGATACATCGACTACCTCTGTCCTTAGCAGGATGAAGCACTCTGGGCACAGGGCCCACTCCAGAACCAGTGGAGAGATACATCCACTACCTCTGTCCTTAGCAGGATGAAGCACTCTGGGCACAAGGCTCCCTCCAGAACCAGTGGAGAAAGGCATCCACTTGAGAGACTGTGGCTTTGCACTCCCCAGCATGGAACAGTGGGCAACCCACCCACTGTAGAGACTTGAGAGACAGTGGCTTTGCACTTTGAACAGTGGGCATGTGCCCAGTGGGCATGTGCCCCCCTCGTGGATTTGGCATCGTGCACTCAACCGGCTGAGGTGCCCCCCCTTTCCCTCCCCCTGAGGTGCCTGTTTTCTTGCTCTCTGATGCCCCTGCAGTGTTCTCTCCGTCGTGGTCGGGGATCTTGTGTGGGCCTCGCCATACCGTGTGGGCCCAGTGTTCCACGGACTTCATTGGAGCACTACCTGGACTACTAAGCTTGGTGTATATTTTGTTTATGGTGTATATATATATTTTTGCATACTTGATTTTAATATATTACAATAGTTACACTCATTTCCTTTTGTCTTTGCATTCTTCTGGGGAAGTTGGGGGGTGTAACTATAATGTTTAAATATGTATTAGTATGTGTGTTGTAGTGGGTGGGGGTGGGGGTGGAGGTGTTGCGTGTGTGTGTCCCTGTTTTTTCCCTCCCCCCTCCCCTGTGTCGTAGGTGCAGTACTCACTGTTGTCTTCGCCACCAGCGTTTGTGCTCCTGGTACAGGAGCAAGAAGATGGGGGCTGGAAAAATGTGCAGCTCTGGTTCCATGGCATCCCTATTCCTCCTGGGGTGGGTAGAGGTGAGCGTTTTCCCTTCGAAGTCCTGTTCGAAGTCCTGTTTCCGCTGTGTTTTTGTCCACGGTGAATCCGCCTCAGAAAAGGTGGTAGGTTGTGATACTGTGGGCGGTACTTTGACTTCTGCCTGTCTGTTGGCGGTGACCGCCAAGCTGTTTGTCTGTACTGCCGTGGCGGTCGGAGTGTTAAAGTGGCTGTCTTTGTTGGCAGTTTCCGCCACGGTCGTAATTCTGATTTTTGTACCGCCGGCCTGTTGGCCTGTTGGCGGTCTTACCACTGCTTTAACTCCGTCCGCCAGGGTTGTAATGACCACCATAATGTTTTTATACTTAACAACGAATTCTATATCCAAAAACAGGGTACAGCCATGGGTGCTTCCTTACATGGGATGGTTGGATAAGGAGATAGCATGGTCAGAGGTACTCGATAGGGTCATGGACAAGGTAGTACTATGGGTTCGTTACATTGACGACCTGTTTTTGATCTGGGCTGGGGATGAAGAATTGCTATTGCTAAATATTTATTTGCTCAATAGCAATCAGTTTAATATTCATCTGAAACAGTCTGTAGTAGAAAGTCCATCGAGTTTTTGGATGTCCAACTATTTATTAAAAATGATACATTGATGACTACAGTCTATCGCAAACTGACAGCCTGCAGTTCTATATTGCATGGCAATAGTGGCCATCCAATAGCTCTTAAGTGGAGCATACCCTATAGTCAATTCCTGCGGGCTCGTAGGATATGTTCTGATGATGAGGGTTTTGAAACAGTCATGGAGGATATGTTCCAGAGATTTCTAAGGAGGGGTTATCCCCACAAAATCCACACCGATGCCTGCAACAGGGTTAGAAGTAAAAGTAGAGATGAGTTACTTTTCAAGAATAAAGCTCAGTTTGATAGCTTCAACACAGAGCAGTCATCGCCCCCCAGATTGTTTCCAGAATTTAATCAACAACATAGCACCTTAAGAGGTATTTTACAACGTAATTGGAACATAATTGGAATTGGAACATTGGAGATAAAGAACAAGATTGGTCAACATCCCCAGATTACTTTTCGTAAAACCAATTATTTGAGAGATTATTTAATGAAGAGTCTTTTTGTTTCAAAAGACAATAGGTCATGGTTGTCCAATAAAAGTCTAGGCTTTTTCAAATGTGGCCATTGCAAGGCCTGTAACTATGCACGAAACACACAAAACCATTTAACATTTGATAGAAGAAAATGTGATATTAAGGAAAGAATCACATGTGATGCCCAATATATTGTATATGTCATTAAAAGTGGTTGCAATAAGAAGTATGTTGGCAGTACCATCCATAAACTTAAATAAGATTTTTTGAACATTTGAGAGCTATCAAGAATCAAGACAGAATATTTCCATTGGCTAAACATTTTTGGGAGGTACATGGAGGTGATTGTAGTGCATTAGGTGCTTATGGCATCAAATCGATCAAATTGGGCCCAAGAGCAGGTAATAGATTATCGGAATTAAGACAAACAGAATCTAGGATGATCCTTTTATTAGGCTTGAAGAATCCATGGGGCCATAATCTTGATGTTGAACTCCATGTACATTAATGATTGCCTGTATTTTACCAATTCATTTTTGATCTTTGAGTTTTGGTTTCTGTTGTTTTTTACTTTAGGACCATTATTATATTTATATAAGTTTTAATATCTATATTTGGATGGTATAGGCCACCAGTCTAGTCTTTAACTACAATGTTATATGGATTCAATGTGTATACACTATTTGTCTCTGTGAATGCACTTTTTTGCACTAGTGACTTTATTCATTACACATTAGCACTTTAATTGCACTTTGCACTTAGGATATAGGCCCGTGTGTCCACTCAGAACTTTAGAGCGACCCTCATCACACAGTATAGCCATAGGAACATCATCCAGTCCATGATAATTAGACAATCTGGTTGTAAAATTGAGCTGTGATGAACTTTTGAGACACCCTTTCTTATCGACTAATTAATCCGCTTTGTTTACTGCAGTTGTTGATGTGACACTCTATGGAATGATTTTATATCAACATTTATATAAACATTTCTCGCACATTCTTTTTTACATAGAATTTTTTACATAGAATTTTTTAGATAAGACATTATGGGCCTGATTTTAACCTTGGCGGACGGCGGAGGCCGTCCGCCAAGGTTCCGCCGCCAAATGACCGCACCGCGGTCACAAGACCGCGGCGGCCATTCTAACATTTCCTCTGGGCCGGCGGGCGCTCTCCAAAAGAGCGCCCGCCGGCCCAGAGGAAATGCCCCTGCAACGAGGACGCCGGCTCAGAATTGAGCCGGCGTAGTTGCAGGGGTGCGACGGGTGCAGTTTGCACCCGTCGCGTATTTCAGTGTCTGCATGGCAGACACTGAAATACTTTGCGGGGCCCTCTTATGGGGGCCCCGCGGCACCCCCTACCGCCATCCTGTTCCTGGCGGGAGACCCGCCAGGAACAGGATGGCGGTAGGGGGTGTCAGAATCCCCATGGCTGCGGAGCGCGCTCCGCAGCCATGGAGGATTCCCCCGAGCAGCGGAAAGTCGGCGGGAGACCGCCGACTTTCCGCTTCTGACCGCGGCTGAACCGCCGCGGTCAGAATGCTCGTGGGAGCACCGCCAGCCTGTTGGCGGTGCTCCCGTGGTCGGTGGCCCTGGCGGCCACCGGCCGCCAGGGTCAGAATGACCCCCTATGTCCTCATATGTAAAGTGTCCATGAAATTGCGTTTGGAGAGGATGAATGTTCAAAATGATCATATTTCATATGAAAATATGTTGCAATATAACCGTGCAATAATTTGATTATAGAATCATCCTGTTTTACAAAATTGACCTGCATGTGAACTTGTTGTATTTTTAGGGATATCTATCTGTTCGAGTAAATTATATGGCTTAGATTAAGTGATGTTTCCTTTTAAAAATGGCGGCCGCTTTTAGAAATTTGTTGGTACAATGGAAATAGATGATGGTGAATGGGCGGCACTTTTATAATGGGGATATGTGTGGGGGAAAACATGTCCGGTTGAAGGCGTTTGCCGAAATGCGTTGACACTTTTTTTATGGGAGATAGCGTTTTCATTTATAAACGCATATAATAAAGCAGCGTATTCTACAGGAAAGACTGTGTTTCCTCATTTTGCAGGCATGGATTGATCTCATATTACGATATGGTGCAGCTGGTTTGATGAGTTTTTCTCACCGTTTTTTGGAATATATATATATATATATATATATATATATATATATATATATATATATATATATATATATATTTATAGTATGTTTATGTATATATGCCCACACACACATAGTGATGTGAATTTTGTATTTATTTATTTTGCAAATGAATCATGCTGCCTGTAGACTGTAGTAGTTTTAGTTTTTAATTACTCCCACACTTGTAAAGTGTATTAGTGTATTGCATGTGTTTGCAAAAACAAAATCACAGGTGTGGTGAGGCCGGACCTGTTGGGATTATCAATGATTGTTTTTCTGTGCAATTAGTAGGAAATTGAAGGAATGTGTGGTAGGGCACTATCAGAGATTGTATTTGTTCTTACGGGTGCGCTAGGTTAGAGAAGATTGGAACCAGAAAGTGGGCTTGAGAAAATATGGCCACAGGAGATTTGTTGGCTAAATTGATACATGCCACACTGTATAAGGCTGAAGTTTCTTTCACTCTCTATTTGGTATCTATTGTACAAATCTGGCAAATTCACTGTTTAAGATTTTCAAGCACCTCAAACCAGATATCTTAGTGGAAATGAGAATGAGGGTTGAATTGACTTCTGACATTGCAGGCATCCAATTAGAGCAGCTATAGTATTATAATGTCCACCAGTAACAGGTGGGTGCAACATATAAATAAGCGACAGGGCATTACATCTCCATGTGGCATGATCAAAAATTAAGATATTTTCCCTAGAACCGAAGGTAGCCTTCGAGTCAGGCCGTTGTATAACCAATAATGTTCTTCCAAGCTTTCACACATCACATATCATGCAGAATATCTATTGGGAGGTACTGTGAGTAAAGAAAAGCTCACTGACAGATGCAATCATGTCTCTCTCCATCCTTCTTCCAGATGTTGTCCATTGCAACATAATGTTCACACACATATTGGTGTGCAGAAATGGTCTTTGTTTGTTTTGGAATCTTCAGTGATCTATCTAGGAGAGCTGAAAGAATGGCAGGTTTCTTTTTTAGGGTCGAGCCTGCAATAACATGCGCTAGCACATATGTATTGCTTGCAAGACACTGTTGTAGTTAATAAAGGCTTGGAGCAAGCATGTGGCTCACTGTTAGAAATGGGGTCTCTAGTTGGCAGTGGTATTCACCTTTATCCAATTAGCGACCACAATCCTAATCAGGTTACGTCACACAAAATCCAATTTATCCTGTGCCCACCCTCTGGTAGCTTGGCACTGAGCAGTCAGGGTTAACTTAGAAGGCAATGTAAAGTATTTGTGCAATAAATCATACAGTAACACAGTGAAAACACCACAAAAATGTGACACACAGGTTTAGAAAAATATAGGATATTTATCTGATTAAATTAAGGTCAAAATTATAATGATTCAGTAAGCACAAGTTGAAATATCACTTTTGTAAGTTTAAGAAGAGTCTTAATTCTTAGAAATCAACAGTTGCCTCTTGTTTGCACAAAGAACCTGGTTTGCATCAAAATTACCAGGCATGGAGACTGGAGAGGAGGAGGTGCATGGAAAAATAAGGTGATGCGTCATTTCTTTCCACGCTGCAAGGGGCTTTGCATCGATTTGCGGTGCACAGTCTTGGTCCCTCACTGCGATGCAGGGATCTTTTTGGCACCCAGGGACGATGAGGGAAAAATCCTGCGCGTGCGGGAAGAAGTCACAGGTGTTGCTCCGATCCAGTAGATGACGTGCTGAATTTTCTGTCGCACAGCAGGTGCTGCGTTGATTCCTCACTCAGGAAGTCGGGCTGCTTCATTCTGGCTCATCTGTGTGTCGAATTTCTGGTTGTAATGCAGGTGCTCTGTCGATCTTCGCTCGGGAAGTCGTGCTGCATTGTTCCGGTTTGGCTGTGCAGTGATTTTCTTGTCACCGAGCATGCTGTGAGTCATTTCCGGCATGCTGTGCGACGATTTTTGGTGCACAAGGAGTTCCTTTAAGAGATTAAGTTAAGGTGCTCATTCAGACTTTGGCTGTCTTTTCCTCAGAACGCCGAAGCTGCAGGCATCAGAAGACCACCTGTGCTGGCAATCTTCTGACCGCCATATCACAAGTACTGAAGGATTTCCACCACACTGTGGGCGGAAATCCTCCAGTAGTTGTGCTGGCATTGGAGGCGCAGAGGCGGTTCTACCACCAGCCCCACCCGCCCCGCCAAAAGGACTCCACCAGCTGTATTACGACCTGTAATATGGCCTGGTAGTGTCCTGATGGCAGGGCACTGCCGGCTGTGGGAGCAGCGGGTCCCGTCCTGTCCCCTCTGGGAGGAACACCACGTCAGATGTGGTAAGTGTCCACCGCAAGGGGAGGGGTGTGTGAATGGATGTGTGTGAGTTTGTGTATGTGTGTCATCAATGGGGGATGGAAGGCGGTGCTTTTGCATGCATGCATGTGTGTCTGTATGTAAATGTGATGATGCATGTGTGGGTGAATGTGAATGTTGGATTGGGGTGCGTGTGTGCATGCATATAGACAGGGTAGGGGTTGTGTGTGTATGTATATTGAGGAAAGGAGGGGGTGGGGGATGGAGTGTGTATGCATGTCAATGGGGGTGAATGTAGTGAGTGAGTGTGTGAGTGGGGGTGTTGTGCGTGTATGTGTCTATCGACTTGGGGGTGTTGCGTGTGTATGTGTGCACGCGAGTGTAAGGGTGTTGTGAGTGCGAGTGAGTGCGTGTCAGGGTGTGCGAGTCTTTAGGTGTGTGCGTGTATGCGGGGGTGGGGGCTAAGTATGGAGATCGGCGGGCGGGGGTTCTTGGAGTTCAGAGAGGTAGAGGGTGGGAATCTTGTAAGGGAGGCTATTGGGTAGATGGGTGGGGGAGTTGTCTACTGGTGACAGGAATGTAAATTCCTGTCGCTGTTAGCCTTTCCACCAAGGATTTCATGGCAGTGCTACCGCCACGAAATCCCTGGCGGAAAGGGGACTCATGATACCACCAGCGGTATTGGGTGGACCACTGGGTCGGAGATGCTTATCACTCGGAATGTGACGGACTCCACCGCCGGCCCGTCGGCAGTGAGACCGCCACTGCGGCCTTGGCGGTCTTCAGACCGCCAGTTTCAGAATGACCACCTAAGTCTTTTTGGCCCTGAGACTTCAGAAAACAGGAGACAAGCTCAATCCAAGCCTTCGGAGAGCACCTCTCAGCAAAGTCAGAGGGCAGCAAGGGCAGCAGAGCAACAGCAGGGTAGCAGTCTTTCACACCAAAGCAGTCCAGATGAGTCATTTGGGTAGCCAGGCAGTTCCTCTTGACAGGTTGCAGGTTCAGGTCTAGAAGTGTCTGATTTGGTGGGGTCAGGAACATAGTTTGTACACTCAAAAATGCCTTTGAAGTGGGGAAGACTTCAAAGAGTGGTTTTGAAGTGCACAAGGTCCCCTTTCAGTACAAGCCTGTCTGTCAGAGTCCAAGTAGGGGGTTTGGCAGTCCAATGTGTGAGGGCAGGCCATTAGCTTTTGAAATTCAGGTGTCAGGCCCTCCACTCTCCCAGCCCAGGAAGACCCATTCAGTATGCAAATGAGTGCAGGTGTGACTGGGTATCCTCTGTTTGTGGTGGTCTGGGTGAAATGCACAAGGGAGCTGTCAACCAGCCCAGCCAGACTTGGATTGGAGACAGGCTGTAAGGCACAGGTTAATTTTAAGTGCAGAGAAATGCTCACTTTTAAAAGTGGCGTTTCTAAAATAGTAATATAAAATCCAACTTCACCAATAAGCAGGATTTTGTATTATCATTCTGTTTGACTAAAAGTGACCTGGTTACCCCTTTCTCATCAGAATCTACCACTCAAACAGTATATGATGGTAGTCCTTATGCTAGCCTATGAAAGGTGCAGGAATCACAGTAGTGGAAAACAAATGTAGGAGTTTTTCCCTATAAGGACACATAAAACAAACAGCTACATGTCCTGCCTTGTACCTACAGAGCACCCTGCCGTATGGGTTACCTAGGGCCTACCTTAAGGGTGATCTATATGAGTTTAAGGCTTGGCAAGTGCTTAAAAAATGCCAAGTCGAAGTAGCAGTGAAACTGCACACATAGGCCTTGCAATGGCAGCCTTAGACATGGTTAAGGGGCTACTTATGTGGGTGGCACAACCAGTGCTGCAGGCCCGCTAGTAGCATTCAATCTACAGGCCTTGGGCACAGGTATTTGACTTTACTAGGGACTTACAAGTAAATCAAATATGCCATTTGGGTATGAGCCAATGTTACCATGTTTTTGGGGAGAGAGCACATTCACTTTAGCACTGGTTGGCAGTGGTAAAGTGTCCAGAGTCCTAAAGCCAGCAAAAATGAGGTCAGAAAAATAAGACGAGGAAGGCAAAAAGGTTTGGGAGTGACCCTGCAGAGAAGCCATTTCCAAAACTCACCTTTTGTTGGCTTGAGTGGCAGTCTTCTTTACAGCCTCGTAATTCGTCCACTTCAGGCTGGCATCATTTCCGGTCCTCTCCGTGGAGGAGGGATCAAGCACTGATTGATTTAACTTAATTAGCATCTGTCCACGGCTGCCCACGTGGTTGAGGTATTATTTCCTCCCCTGCCCCCTTCCCGTTGCCTCCTGCTCCCTCATTCGCATTTTGTTTTCTTGTTTGGGATGCCTTGTTAATCACTGAGTAGCATGGTAGACCACCCTGTGCACCTCTTTTTTTCCTTACAATTTTAGTTTCCCTTCAACTTTAGATTCATTTTGTCCCTATTTTGCTTTGAGTACCTCCTTCTTTTTTGTATATATATATTGAACATCATGTTTAAGGACTTTCCTCTCCCTCCTCTGTCATGAGACTGAGCCAAACCCGGAGGTGTTCGTTGGGCCGAGGGAGGGGGGTTCGCATTGACTTGGAGCTAGCGCCCCCATCAAGAACACCTTTGTGCATGAACTGTGCTTGACCCCACTTCAGAAAGCAAAAGTAGGTCTTCTTTATGTGTGTTTTTGTGCTTGTATGTGCGCATCTCTGTAAATAAACATGTACCATTCTCTGTACTTCTTGTAATACGCAGGCAGGGCCCCTGGAACTTGTCTCGTGAGGACCTGTGGAGTACCAGATCAATGCACTGGATTTGTATCCCCTCTGTATTAAGTGAAGCTTTCGATCGGGCGTGCACGTCACATGCCACTCAAATAACTACCAGTACCTTAGCTACCCCCTGCTGACTGCACACAGCCCCTTTAACACTGTACACCAGTATTTTACATGATGCAGGACAGAACTACTTATCCGTGGTTAATCCCCAGCTGCCTGAACACATCGTACTTGTGACGATGACTCGTCTCTGCCTTTACATCCAGAGCGAGACGAGATGCACGTGGTTTTCTCCGCGTAAATTCATGAACCAGCTGGCGCTCATAGGTAATGCAACATGCCCGCCCCTTGGACGCCAAGCGACCACCCGTGTGTGTGTGTGTACACAGCTGACCCCTTGGGGTGAGAATACGCCAATGCGTGTACCTGGTGCCTGTGAGGTCAGAGGTTTCCCTGTGGAAGCACAAACTCCCCCTCCCACCCCCAACCAAGCACTGAAAACAGCAGCCAATACCTGCACCCGGCTGCCAGGTCGAGTTTGCTTCACTGCTGCAAAAATATCAGTTTGGATGCTTCTTGGACACCAGTTGGACTCATTGTGTATGTCTCTATAAAACAGTCCTTGGCCACACGTCAAGCTAGAATGTCAAAAGTGATTGAAATGATTGATAGGAGTGCGGACCCACATACCTCTGTATGTATTGGGTGGGCTTGGGGTTTTAGCACTATTAAAATATATCACATGTTCTCTTGTTTCACAATACGTTTTCAATATAAAATGAAGTACTCACATAGCTGCCCTGCAACATAGTATAGTAGAAGTGAGGTGAATTTCGAAAGTTGAAAATAAGTCCTACCAGTCTTATTTGCACAAAATACAAATGCTGAGAGGTGCCTCCACAATTTCTTTAGATGTAGGCAGTGTGGCACAAGTTAGTATCCGCATAACTGTTTCCCAGAGTTCCTGAATCGTTGTACAAAGGTTAATTAATCTCTGACCTCAACCACAAACCAAAAATTATTTAGAAGCATCCTTTCCCTCCTTTTTTAAATTTTAGTAAAAATAACTGCGGCCAGTTTTCCATCACATTGAGAAAGCTGTCACATTGCAGATGAGACTTGAGAACCGTTATCACGTAGGTGCACATGTAGTGTAGTGGTGGACTCCTGTTTTTGTAATACATTGTAATATTTATTCTGTCAATTACTATACAATTGCCTAACGCGTCAGATACTGTCAGCATATTTGCTAATAATGATTGCATATCATTGGGTATCTGCCTGTAGTGCTTTTTTAACATATCTCTGTTTGATTGATGCTTTGTCATAACCCGCTTCTTTTTCCTCATATTGTTCAGCAGTCTCCAATCAGCTTTATTGATTGATCCTCTAGTGAACCCTGACTAGCACATTTCTCGTTATGGGAGGTACCAATGTTGGAGACCCTGAGCACCAATCAAAAACATGTTGTGCTTCATGTAGGCCAAGAACCAAGGTCTTAATAGGATTGGTTACAATTCTTTCATTATTTAGGAGTATTTCTTATCCTTTGATTTGTTGTGGGAACAGTCAATTCTGCAATGGGAAGTTTGTTTTTCACATTTAGACAATTAGGCCGGTTGCAAATTGGCATCAGTGTGGCAGCTGATGCTTGTTTTGTAAAACCTTATTTTTGGGGCAGCTACTAGAACTATCTACAGTGTTAAAAACATGCATTGTCATAGCAGTCACTAGCACTGAAAACTTTGTGCATGTGCAAAATTTGAAGTAGCAGGACACCCTTGCTCATAGTGATGTTCACAACTGGCTGAGGTTTCCTGACCCATTGCTCCATGCTGTGTGTTGAAGAGGGCAGAAGAAAAATGTGAATGACACAACAACAGACCTCAGGAATAATACATCAGGGATGGGCCAAAATATACAGCACAGTAAAGGAAAATTATGTGGTGTAACGCAGCACATTTTGTGATAGTATTGCTTAATTAATTTGTCTGTTTTAGGGTCGAGCTTGCAATAGCATGCGCTAGCGAGTGCGTATCACATGCAAGAAGCTGTTGTAGTTAGAAAAGGGCATGGAGCTCAACTGTCGCTTATCATTTGTTGGATTGCGTGACACTCTTCTTTATAGCCTCACAGTTGGTCATGGCTGACACTTTATCATTTCCGTTCCTGTCTGTGGCACAGGGAACAAGAAATAATTGGTGCAACTTAAACATTGCCTGTACACTGCTAACAATATGATTGAGGCACTATTTTGTTCTTTTTAACTTCTCCTGCCCTGCCAACAGAAGGCGGGTCACTGGCAAAAACGTGCTCACCAGGACAAACAACATAGAAAATGTTATATTTATTTGTACAATTAACTTTTTGTTTTATTTTGCAAAGTCTTCTTTTCTCACTTTCCACTCATGTTTTGTTTCGCCTCTTGTCATTTACAATGCCAATAGCTCTAACTCTCGCAAATTCAAGACCTATTGCATTGCAAATGCTTGTTTGTTTAGCATCCATTACATTTTATATTAATGAACACATATATTCAAATAGTTAGTTGTGTGTGCCATGATACCTAGTATGACATGTTACTGTTTTGTCCACTGCAACATACTTGGAAGCTCTTTCCATTTCATTATGAAATACGTGGTGACAAACGCCTACCTAAACTGGCATGATGAGTGTTCCAGTTTCACCACTTTCATCAAATTTACAGCCCTGTTTCACAGCTCATATTATGTCATTTGCAGAGAAGCATCTGATGTCTTGAAAGCAGAATGATGGAGAGGGCAGGTCAGCCATTTAACAAACATACTCAGAGAGGTTTCCCCTTCTGCCAATGATTTGTTATTTCATACGGATGCGTTTCAGAGTCTCAGCAGCAGATGTCTCTAGTGATAGTCCTCGAATATGAAGGTTCCATGGTTCCATTGCAGCTTTGCTGACCCCCTGGCTAGGAAGTGGAAGCTCGAGTGGTCAAATAGGCTGATCTTACTTTCCAAATCTTCACTTAAGAGAAGCAAAGACTGTAGTTGTTCTTTTTGGGATCATAAATCATGGTAATCTGTATCTAGGTGTTTGGTGATTGCTCTGTCACATATCATATATCGTCTGTAGGCCTGGCGTTTTAAAGGAAAGGATTTGCAAACTGGTGGTGTTGATGGTTTTGCCAGAGGAGTTACTGTGTTTCGTGGGCTACCAACAAAAGCATTCTACAATAAGTGAACCTCTTCTCATACTTGGAAATTAATGAAATGGTTCCAGTTGTTATTCTTTGATTTGTGGCACACCCACCATAGTTACAACCCTAGTGCTCCACTCAGTTGCAAGCAAAGCCTTCATGGAACTATGTGACTGGAGGAGGCTGAGAGTGTCTGACATTGATTTCCGGAGTCCGAGGCTTTTTAGGTGGTGCACGTTGTCCAATCACCCCAAATAGGTGATCTTTACACTTTTGGGTTTGCTTAAAATAAAGAGCTTTCCGCGATTACTACTGGAGGTTTCCCTAGATTAGCTTTCAGATAATGTTTACTTCTGTTTCTGGTGGCAGAGACGTCCATCAATTGGTGGAAAGATGGATGTTTCTCTGTGTATCAGCCATCCAGATAGGACGGAGAGGAATGCTGAAGCTTTTGGATGCAAATAACTAATTTCTCATCAATTTAGCAAGAGTTGTAATGTCAGAAATGTGAGAACTATTTGTAATTTTTTGGTTGGAAAGTGTTAGGAACTAGCTGCTTCCCTTTTCGCTATACATGTGGAATCCATTGTCAACGTTTACTGAATGGCAAGCGCTCAAATATAATTTTTCAGAGTCATTTCATGATTAAGTTAGCAAAAGCTTGGACAGTGCTTTTGATGCACATTTGCATGGTTGGCACTTAGGCCTCAATGTCCATGTTTGCGTGTTATTATCGACTATTCTGATGTCCTCTAGCTGCTGAGATGGAATGTCACTCCGTTTTCATAATTAGCTGATAATTACAGCTATTGCAGATTTGTTGGGTCTATGTACTTTGCCTGTATTAACCTTTTCACTTGGAAAACGTATTATGATTACGGATGAAAATGAGAACTTGGGATGAAGTGGTACTTTCTAGATGATTTACGGGTAATACGGATCTACCTGTCTTTGTGCCCTGGTCCAGAGGGCAAACCAGAGTATGTACTGTAATAAGGGAGACACAACTCAGAGTACTGAAGAGTACCAGTAATCAATCGGAGCACAAATAGTTTAATGTTGCAAGATTGTATTATCGTCCTTCAGTGAATGGGCATTGAGGGCCTTCTGCAGGGAGCAAAATGACCAGGAAAAGGGCTTGGGCATTCTTCTGTTCTGTTGTCTTAAAATGCTCCACATTTCACGTTCATAGCTTACCCCTCCGTTTGAAAAGTTGGAGGGCTGGATTACAAAAAATCTTGGGCTGCTGCTAATACAGGTCCTAGATGCTCAAACAGTGCTTGATGCAAACACCTTGCCACCGTACAATTAAAGATTTATGGTGGTGGTAATATGTGATCAGAATATCTGTGCTTATTTCTTTTGTTGTATTTTGGGGTGGTAATGTGTTATATTGCGTTTTTTTATTTTTTATTATCTTTCCGTGTTATTTTTGTGATGTACTGCGGGAGTTATGCTGTATTTGTTTTGTCTGTTTTGTTGTGCCTTGTATTGCTTTAGCAATATGATCATTTTGTTGTTATATTATTGTGCCGTGTTCTATTGATCCAAGTAATTACTTTAAAGATATTTGGAAATGCTACTGTATTTGTGAAAACAGCATATCATTCTTTCAAAGTTCCCATGTCAGAAAATCAGTCTGTGGTCGTTAAAACACTGCTCCGTCAACTATTATAGACACTATTACAGACACTGGTCAGATCAAACGTCACTTTATTCACATGGAAATGAATGATATCTTCTGGCTCCCGTTCAACCATGGGGCTTTATGGGCAGCACCACTGAAACGGCTGTTATACATTGTTGCTTCGGATGTACACCATCAGTAGGGATTAAAAATCGTAAATATTATTGCGGGAAGATACACTTTCTAAAATAAAGTTTCTACGAAATTGAGAACATCAATATTTTTGTACATTTCTGACATATCGAAAAATACACAGTTGAATAAACTGATGAGTATGATCTTAAAAAAAAAAGTCTTTAATTTAAAGTAAACGTCGAGTGCACCAAGAAACCGAAGGTCGCAGGCTATAGAAATGTCCGCATCATCACATACAATACAATACTAAATTGTCAGAGCGTCTACAGCTGCCTGGCAAACGAGCTGCTGTCACGCGCTACCCTTATTACCGCATGGCTGCTGCTAGGATGATAGTGGCGCCTGCGCAATATGATTCCTACAGTAGGCAACTTAAACCACCAAATCTCAGTAAAGCTTAGCAACCTGTTGATAATATATCAAATGTAGGAATTAAAATCAATAGAATAAAAACACAGCATTTGATATGAAAGCTTATAAGAGACGTACCTGAGTGAGTGTGAAACCTGGAGACGAGCAGAAACCGGGCAGAGGGGAACCGTCAGTGCGGTTTTATACCCTTCGCATACGTATTCCTGATCCTCGTCTTCGGAGTTTAAAGCTTCCGCTTCCTTATCTGGTAATTAAGGTTTGCAAGTAATCATAATAACCGCAAGGAAAAAATGATGTGAAGCCGCTCTCTTCAACTAGCCTCCTAGAACCAAAAAAATCTAATTACTTTTACATGATCTGGCTCTGCAACCCTATTAAGTGGAGTATTCCTTATCGGAGGTTTTGTTTTAATAATATCTCCATTGTGTTCATCTTTCTTAATCCACAGAGCAGGGCCAATCGATGACAGAGCCTCCCTGACCTGTTTTAGGTTAGGTAGAAATATAACACTAACGATGCTCTGCACCATATGAGAACTCCGGCTGTCCGCTGACGGGTACATAGTGCGCTTTATAAATTCATAGTGCGCTTTATAAATTGATTGATTGATTGATTGATTGATTCCCTGAACTACTCTTGAGCAACCAAGTTAGCTGAAAGAAAATAACGGGAACGAGCTGTCAAATTCAGTGTACATTTAAGGACGTCATTTCCTTCACAAATCAAACCCACATTTCCAACATTTTCATCTTTCTTTGTAAATTATAATTCTCTTTTGTTGGACCTGGCTTTTTGACAGGGACATCCCCAAACTTTTTGCCTCCTTCCTCCTATTTTTTCTGACCTGTTGTTGTTGGCTTTTGACCTCTGGGCACTTTACCACTGCTAACCAGTGCTAAAGTGCATATGCTCTCTGGGTAAATTGTACTACTGATTGGTTTATCCATGATTGACTATTTAATTTACTTGTAAGTCCCTGGTAGAGTGCACTACATGTGCCTAGGGCAGATAGATTAAATGCTACTAGTGGGCCTGCAGCACTGGTTGTGCCACCCACCTCAGTAGCCCCTTAACCCTGTCTCAGGCCTGCCATTGCAAGGCCTGTGTGTGCAGTTTCACTGCCACTTCGACTTGGCATTTAAAAGTACTTGCCAAGCCTAGAACTCCCCTTTTACTACATATAAGTCATCCCTAATGTGTGCCCTAGGTAACCCCTAGAGCAGGGTGCTGTGTAGGTAAAAGGCAGGACATGTACCTGTGTAGTTATATGTCCTGGTAGTGTGAAACTCCTAAATTCGTTCTTACACTACTGTGAGGCCTGCTCCTTTCATAGGCTAACATTGGGGCTGCCCTCATACACTGTTGAAGTGGCAGCTGCTGATCTGAAAGGAGCAGGAAGGTCATATTTAGTATGGCCAGAATGGTAATACAAAATCCTGCTGACTGGTGAAGTCGGATTTAATATTACTATTCTAGAAATGCCACTTTTAGAAAGTGAGCATTTCTTTGCACTAAAATCTTGTTGGGCCCTTCAATCCACGTCTGGCTAGGTTTAGTTGACAGCTCCTTGTGCATTCACTCAGACACACCCCAAACACAGGGTACTCAGCCTCACTTGCATACATCTGCATTTTGAATGGGTCTTCCTGGGCTGGGAGGGTGGAGGGCCTGCCCTCACACAAAGGACTGCCACACCCCCTACTGGGACTCTGGCAGACAGGATTGAGCTGAAAGGGAACTTGGTGCATTTCTTAGAGACCCTTTGAAGTCACCCCCACTTCAAAGGCACAACTTAGTATAAAACAGGGCCTCTGCCCTACCTCATCAGACACTTGCTGGAGAAGAAACCTGAACCAGAAACTACATCCTGCCAAGAAGAACTGCCTGGCTGCTCAAAGGACTCACCTGTCTGCTTTCTACAAAGGACTGCCGCCTTGCTGTTGCCCTGCTGCCTTGCTGAACTCTTGTCTGGCTGTGAAAGTGCTCTCCAAGGGCTTGGATAGAGCTTGCCTCCTGTTCCTTGAAGACTCAGGACCAAAAAGACTTCTCTCTTTTACTTGGACGCTCCGTGCGCCGAAAATTTCGACGCACAGCTTGTTTTGCGGCGAGAAAAACGCCGCACTCCGATGCTGATCGACGCAACACTCTTGGGACGATCGAAGATCCGACGCACGGCCTCGCAAGGACAACGCCGCCCGACCTCTAGAGGAGAAATCGACGCGACGCCTGCCGTGAGATCGTAATTTCAACGCGCAGCCCCGCAGATCGAAGTCTAGAGGAGAAATCGATGCGACGCCTGCCGTGAGATCGTAATTTCGACGCACAGCCCCGCAGACCGACGCGCAGCCGGAGAACAAGCAGGAAAATCCACGCACAGACCCGGGACATCTGGTAATCCCCGCGATCCACAGAAAGAGACTGGCCGCGCGCCGGAAAACGACGCCGACTTCCCCGCGTGGAAAATAACGACGCAAGTCCGTGTGTGCTGGGGAGAAATCGACGCACACACCATTTTTCCACGCACCTCTTCCTTTGTGGCCCTCTGAGGAGATTTTCCACCAGAAACCAGGTACTTTGTGTTTGAAAGAGACTCTGTTTACTTTCTAAACACTGTGTGGTGTATTTTTGTGGTGTTATGCTATGGTGTTGTATGATTTATTGCACAAATGCTTTACACATTGCCTTCTAAGTTAAGCCTGACTGCTCGTGCCAAGCTACCGGAGGGTGAGTACAGGCTGATTTTGGATTGTGTGTGACTTACCCTGACTAGAGTGAGGGTTCTTGCTTGGACAGAGGGCAACCTGACTGCCAACCAAAAACCCCATTTCTAACATTGGTGATCAGCGGTGAGGATAGGACTTGTGTTTGTGCAGTGACATACAGTAGCTAAGTATTTCACTACCTACCCACAGTTGAAGGTCAACTTGATTTTTCATCTTTTTTGGCTTTTTGTTCTCTGATGTCCTCCTGGATATACTATTGATATTTTGGACTTTGGATTTTGGTTTTTGCTGAGAAGATCTTATCAGAATGGGATTGCTTACCTACTCATTCTTTGTTCGTACTGACCACCTCACTAAGGCTGACCTAAGGGAGCTTTGCAGAAAGTGGGGCCTTCCTGTAGCAAGGAGATCTACTAAGGCGGAGATGCTCCATCACTACATAGTCTGGGGGGAGGAAAGATGGGCAGAGAGAGAGGCAGCAAGAAACCAAATGACTAAGTACCCCTCAGATGAGGAGGAGGACTACGCACATGAGGAGGAAGACTACTCAGATGAGGAGGAAGACTACTCAGAGTTGGACAGTGACCCAGAAATAGATGAATGGCTCCGAGGTCAAAGGCGACAGGAGCAACAATTAGAGGAGTATCTTGCAGAGGTTGAGGCAAAAAGACTCTTAGCCCTGGAAGAAGAAAAGATTGCAGCTCAAGAGCTGAGCTGTAAAGAGCTGAAACTGGAGGCCGGAAGGGCTGAGTCCAGTTCAGATGATGGCAGCAAAAATCTTGCATCTAGTACTACTGAAGAAGGGCACAAGCCCAGAGATTTGGTGCCCAACTTGAAGAAGGGAGTTGACACACCCCAGGCAGTTCAAGGGTATGAGGTAGTTCCCGTTATGCACAGGGTCCCTGAGAAGGATTGGGGAACTGGCACAGGGAGTCATATTCCTACTGGGGGGAGGGACACTTTACTGACTCTAGCAGAGAGTGACAGAGAAAAGGGTTCCCCCCTGGTGGACGTCCTGGATATAGAGTGTAGAGACATCCCAGAAGAGTATGGGTTGAGTGTCAGGGACAGACAGATACTGTCTCACCAGTCTCAGGAGGGTGAAGTAGAGTGCTTTTCCAAGGTTGAGTTACTGGGTGGTTGGGTGAAGGGTACTGTGGTTAATACATGTGAAGAGCAGAGTGATGTAATTGCTGGAGAGCATATGTCTGGTCCTTATTTTCCAGAGCTACGCCAACACCAGGTGGAGTGTGAGTTCTCTGACCCCAGGGAACTTACAATGGAGGCAGACTTCTGGGTGAGTACCAGAGAGTCTGAAGAGGCATTTGGGGGTGCTCCTGAAGGGAGTGGTCTAGGTGGTTCCCAACCGAGTGTGGTGGGAAAGGATTGTAGTGTCCCAGGTAGGTCCCAGGTCCTAGAGGGTTCCATGAGGGAACACCAGGAGGGAAGCCTAGCCTGTACCGTAGGGCCACCTTTTGAGGGAAGCCCTGCAGTGTCAGAAGAACTTGGGGGGGTGACTGTAGCCAGCATCCCAACAGTTCTGGTGTCTGGCAGTACCCCTCCTAGTGAGGGGGTGCAGAAGTCCAGACATAGGGTTGAGAGGGGGTTGCAGACCCCAGTGGAGGACCTTGAGAGTCAGGGGACAGCTCTGAGAGCAGAGCCCCCCAGGAATGACCCAGGTGAAACCGTTTCTGGTTTGGGGGAAACCCAGACTCTGCCGGATGGGCAGAGGTCGGGAGACCTGCGCCAACCAGACTCTTGTGTGGCCCTTGGGGACGGTGTGTCCCTTGTGGGGGGTGAGAGTGCCCCCCAGGAAGTCCTGGCATGCCAGGCAAAGATTCAACCTCAGGGTGGTGACTCTGGGTTGGATACCCAGGTTCAGAAGTTAAACTCTGACCTGGTGGGAGGTAGATATGCCTCCCAAGAAGTCCTGCTGTGCCAGGCAATTGTCCAACCTCAGGGTGTTGACTCTGGGTTGGATGACCAGGTTCAGAGGTTAAACTCTGACCTGGTGGGGGGTAGGTGTGCCCCCCAGAAAGTCCTGGCGTGCCAGGCAGTGGTCCAACCTCAGAGTGCTGACTCTGGGTTGGATAACCGGGTTCAGAGGTTAAACTCTGACTTGGTGGGGGGTAGGTGTGCCCCCAAGAAAGTCCTGGCATGCCAGGCAATTGTTCAACCTCAGGGTGGTGACTCTGGGTTGGATGACCAGGTTCAGAGGTTAAACTCTGACCTGGTGGGGGGTAGATGTGCCACCCCAGAAGTCCTGCTGTGCCAGGCAATTGTCCAACCTCTGGGTGTTGACTCTGGGTTGGATGACCAGGTTCAGAGGTTAAACTCTGACCTGGTGGGGGGTAGGTGTGCCCCCCAGAAAGTCCTGGCGTGCCAGGCAATTGCCCAACCTCAGGGTGGTGACCCTGGGTTGGGGAACCAGGCTCAGAGGTTAAACTCTGACCTGGTGGGAGGTAGGTGTGCCTCCCAGAAAGTCCTGGTGCGCCAGGCAATTGTTCAACTTCAGGGTGGTGACTCTGAGTTGAATGGCCCAGTTCAGAGGTTAAACTCTGACCTGGTGGAGGGTCAGTGTGCCCTCCAGGAAGTCCTGGTGTGCCAGGCAATTGTTCAACTTCAGGGTGGTGACTCTGAGTTGAATGGTCAGGTGCAGAGGTTAAACTCTGACCTGGTGGGAGGTAGGTGTGCCTCCCAGGAAGTCCTGGTTTGCCAGGCAGTGATCCAGTCTGAGGGTACAGACCCTGGGCTGGAAGACCAGGTTCAGGGTGTCCCCCCGGACCTGGAGGGAGGGGCCACTGATAACAGTGCCCCTACCATGTTGTCTTCTGAGGAGGCCACTCCTAGTTGGAGGGTGCCGGACCCCAGAAGGGAGGGCAGGGGGAGGGAAGCCTCACCCCGGGCCCTAGTCCAACCTGAAGGTACAGGCCCCAGATTGGAGGGCCAGTGGCAGGTTAACAGCCCTGCACTGGTGGAGGAATGGTACAGGGCGACTTCTGTAAGCACCCTGACCATGTTGGACTCTGGGGGTACCGCTCCAGGAGGGAGGGTACAGAGCCCCAGAGGGGAGGACCAGGTTCAGGCTGTCATCCCTGACCTGGTGGAAGGGAGAGTGGTTAAAGGGTGCCCAGCACCTGGGGCTACCGCCCCGCACTCTCCACAGCCACAGTGGTTGGAGAGCTTTGAGAGGCCTGGGGCCTGGCTCTCATCCCTGGCAGCTGTCAGTAATCACTGTGGCTTGCTGTCCGGGTGGACAGAGTTATCCCTGGGGAGGGGACAAGTGTCACACCCCGGGGGTAGAGTGGACAACACCACTGTGTTGGTCATGGTGGTACTATCCTGCTCCTGGGATACATCTGTGAGCAAAGTAAGGTTAGGTGCTGCACAGATGGGATCCGCAGGTAAGGAGAAAGGTTCCCCATGGGTTGGCTTAGTGGGCCCTGAGAGTATGGACAGAGTGATCCAATTGGAGTCAGGAAGGCGAAGAACTGGAGCATGCCCCTGCTGTTGTGGGCCTGGGTCCTTGTTCTCTCGCCTCAAACAGGGAAGTACATCAGGATAGTGATTGTTCCCCCCCTGGCTTTAGGGTGGTAGGGGGTCATGTTGGACCTGGCTTTTTGACAGGGACATCCCCAAACTTTTTGCCTCCTTCCTCCTATTTTTTCTGACCTGTTGTTGTTGGCTTTTGACCTCTGGGCACTTTACCACTGCTAACCAGTGCTAAAGTGCATATGCTCTCTGGGTAAATTGTACTACTGATTGGTTTATCCATGATTGACTATTTAATTTACTTGTAAGTCCCTGGTAGAGTGCACTACATGTGCCTAGGGCAGGTAGATTAAATGCTACTAGTGGGCCTGCAGCACTGGTTGTGCCACCCACCTCAGTAGCCCCTTAACCCTGTCTCAGGCCTGCCATTGCAAGGCCTGTGTGTGCAGTTTCACTGCCACTTCGACTTGGCATTTAAAAGTACTTGCCAAGCCTAGAACTCCCCTTTTACTACATATAAGTCATCCCTAATGTGTGCCCTAGGTAACCCCTAGAGCAGGGTGCTGTGTAGGTAAAAGGCAGGACATGTACCTGTGTAGTTATATGTCCTGGTAGTGTGAAACTCCTAAATTCGTTCTTACACTACTGTGAGGCCTGCTCCTTTCATAGGCTAACATTGGGGCTGCCCTCATACACTGTTGAAGTGGCAGCTGCTGATCTGAAAGGAGCAGGAAGGTCATATTTAGTATGGCCAGAATGGTAATACAAAATCCTGCTGACTGGTGAAGTCGGATTTAATATTACTATTCTAGAAATGCCACTTTTAGAAAGTGAGCATTTCTTTGCACTAAAATCTTGTTGGGCCCTTCAATCCACGTCTGGCTAGGTTTAGTTGACAGCTCCTTGTGCATTCACTCAGACACACCCCAAACACAGGGTACTCAGCCTCACTTGCATACATCTGCATTTTGAATGGGTCTTCCTGGGCTGGGAGGGTGGAGGGCCTGCCCTCACACAAAGGACTGCCACACCCCCTACTGGGACTCTGGCAGACAGGATTGAGCTGAAAGGGAACTTGGTGCATTTCTTAGAGACCCTTTGAAGTCACCCCCACTTCAAAGGCACAACTTAGTATAAAACAGGGCCTCTGCCCTACCTCATCAGACACTTGCTGGAGAAGAAACCTGAACCAGAAACTACATCCTGCCAAGAAGAACTGCCTGGCTGCTCAAAGGACTCACCTGTATGCTTTCTACAAAGGACTGCCGCCTTGCTGTTGCCCTGCTGCCTTGCTGAACTCTTGTCTGGCTGTGAAAGTGCTCTCCAAGGGCTTGTATAGAGCTTGCCTCCTGTTCCTTGAAGACTCAGGACCAAAAAGACTTCTCTCTTTTACTTGGACGCTCCGTGCGCCGAAAATTTCGACGCACAGCTTGTTTCGCGGCGAGAAAAACGCCGCACTCCGATGCTGATCGACGCGACACTCTTGGGACGATCGAAGATCCGACGCACGGCCTCGCAAGGACAACGCCGCCCGACCTCTAGAGGAGAAATCGACGCGACGCCTGCTGTGAGATCGTAATTTCAACGCGCAGCCCCGCAGATCGAAGTCTAGAGGAGAAATCGATGCGACGCCTGCCGTGAGATCGTAATTTCGACGCACAGCCCCGCAGACCGACGCGCAGCCGGAGAACAAGCAGGAAAATCCACGCACAGACCCGGGACATCTGGTAATCCCCGCGATCCACAGAAAGAGACTGGCCGCGCGCCGGAAAACAACGCGACTTCCCCGCGTGGAAAATAACGACGCAAGTCCGTGTGTGCTGGGGAGAAATCGACGCACACACCATTTTTCCACGCACCTCTTCCTTTGTGGCCCTCTGAGGAGATTTTCCACCAGAAACCAGGTACTTTGTGTTTGAAAGAGACTCTGTTTACTTTCTAAACACTGTGTGGTGTATTTTTGTGGTGTTATGCTATGGTGTTGTATGATTTATTGCACAAATGCTTTACACATTGCCTTCTAAGTTAAGCCTGACTGCTCGTGCCAAGCTACCGGAGGGTGAGCACAGGCTGATTTTGGATTGTGTGTGACTTACCCTGACTAGAGTGAGGGTTCTTGCTTGGACAGAGGGCAACCTGACTGCCAACCAAAAACCCCATTTCTAACATCTTTCATTTGATAACAAATACTACTGAGGATACACGGACCTTGCCAAGTGCGTGTGCTTGCACCTCTCGCTCTCTCTGACAGTGCTCTTCAAGCTTTTTATGCTGAACCATTCTTGAAAAAATGCCTGAGCCCCCGCTCTTACGTGGAGTAACTTGTTAAAATGTTTATTGGTAAATGTTTATTAATGTTGGCACAGAAAGTTGGAAGTTATGGATATATGTTTGTATAACAAACACAATTAATATTAGTTGTTGCACACACCAAAGTGTTGTCAAAATGTAAATTGTAGAGTTTGTCCAACAGAGAATACACCATTCGTAACAGTGCAAGCTTCCTTAAAACACACTAAACAGGCAGAGCTAGTCAGCAGTAGTGCAACCATCCTTAATCTAATACACAAAGCAATAACAAGGAGAGAATATGGCCTGAAGTAAAAGCTTAGCCTTAAACATGAAACAGGTGCAGCAGAAGTAGCTGCAGGGTGAGCACGGAAAACAAACAGCAATGTAAGCTTATGTCACAGACAGAAGAGGTAAAGCTTGAGGAACCGGCAAATAAAGCCAAGTATAAAGTATGTTCTTCTGCATTAGACTTGTGATTTTAACAGTGTATGTGGATAGGTGTGGAATGGGAGGTGCGACCGTTCACTGCTTCAGGAAAAAAGTGTGAGTGAGAGGGAACTCAAGCAGGTGCCTGCTCTAATGTCCTGTTGTGCCAACAGTGTATGCTACAAGTAGGATTATGGCTGGAGCCTCCTGAAAGTTTGGAGGCAGTGGTATGATGCTGGAGCCACTGTTATATCCTCGACATAAAGGGATCACACCAAGGTAAATGGGAGTCCCCTGGCAAGGCCTTGGTTTCAGCTGTTCCTGTAGTGTGCACTAAGCCCAGCCACACAAGGGGGACTGCATTTTTTATTGGCACAGGTGGAGAAAATCAGAGTGTCAGGAAGTTTGTGGATTCTTGCAGATTCTGGTAGTTTTCATCACAGAAATGAAAGGAACATGCATTATTTCACGCAGAGCTTGAGATTAACATAGGATTGTGGGTAAGAAAACCTCTTAGATTTATGCAAGACACATCACCCTGGTTGTCTAGTGTTCAAAAATGCCTGTGATTTGTAGGTTGCATGTGTGGCGCCATGGCATTGCCCCAAATACACCTATCCATATTGCTTATCTCGCAAAATTGCAATTTAGTGCCTTTTCCAGCATTGTCTCTTGGCTCACCCACACAAGTAGGGTCCCATTCTTATCAGGAGACTTTGGAAACTCAGGGTGGTAGGAAACTTGTGGTTTCCTGCATATTCCAGGTCTTCCCATCACGTAAATGTGAGGAAAATGTCTGTTTCTTCCCAAAGTTTGATGTTTGCAAGAAATTCTGGGTAAAATTACTTGGTGAGAGCCACACAAGACATGCACCCCTGGACTCCCCTAGTTGTATAGTTTTAAAAAATGTTCAGGTTTATCTAGGTGCTGGCTGAGCCAGGGCCCAAAATCTGCAGCTACCCACATTGCAAAAAAAATGAGGATTTCTTAGTAAGGGCTATATTTACTTTTTGGTAGACAAAGAAGAGGTAGGTGAAAGTAGCTGCATCGTGCAATGGGGGATCCAGAGAGCTGTGAAGTGTGATGCAATGTCCTTTTGTGGATATGCATTGTGCAGTGTGGGTTCTGAAGGGTGAGTTGGGTGGAGATGCTTTGCCTAGTGGCAGTTCCATTGGGCAAGGCAATGTCCATGCATGGGTATGCATCATCATGTAGCAGTTCCAATGGGATGCATTAGTTGATGCAAAATCTTTGTGTGGAGATGCGTCATGAAGTGGCAGTTTCAATGTGCTTCAGTGATTCCCATGGGCTGCATTTGGGAAGCCACACAGCAGAGGCAATGCATCAGTCCGAGAGTGATGCATCAAGCAGCAGAGGCAAAGTGCTGGTTCTGTGGGAGATTTCAGCAGCAGAGCATTTCTTCTTCTAAGAAGAGACTTCCATAGGGCCAGAAGCATACTGAAGAATTGGGTCTAAGGGTCCAATATTTATACTTGGTGCCTGCTTTGAAGAGAAAAAGCCTTCTAGAAATTTCCACCTCCATAAGGTTCCAGGCATCTCCTTCTTCCTTGCCCTGACCCAGTTTGTCTGGGATCACAAAATATCAGTGACAAACCCCTTTTGAGAGCTTTTGTGATGTGCAAGTGTGGTAGGGGAAAGCTCCTTCCCCTTGTTAACTCAGAGTGGCCCATCCTGCCAACAACTATCTTCCCTTTGTCTCACTGTCTCAGAGTAATACATAAAGATCAAATGCCAGCTACAACTAGTCATGTAACCCACGAACAGGCTACAGACACCAAATGGTTAGGGCAAAAAAGCAAACTTTCTAAAAGGAGCATTTATCAGAAATGGGACAAAAATTTTAACTTTATCATTAAAGAGGGCTTTTAATTACAGTTTCATAGACACCAAACTCGACCTGTTCAGCAACTCCGAAGTCGAGGTTATCACCTAATAAATGTAATAACACAATTGAATGTTATCATATGGGAGAGATAGATCTTGCAATAGTGAAAAACAAATTTAAGTGTTTTCCACAACCAGGAAAGGTAGAACTGGAATGCACAACGGCACCCCACCCTGCCCCATGGGCTATGTAAGGCCTATCTTAGTGGTAACATATGTATTAAAAAAATAGTTTGGGCCTGGCAAAAGGTTTATTGTGCCAAGGTGAAATGACAGTTTAAAACTACACACACAGGCTTCAATGGTAGGCCTGAGATGTTTGAAGGGCTTCATATGTGGATGGCAGAGCAGTGCTGCAGGCTCCCAAGTAAAATTAATTTACTGTCCCTGGGCACATCTAGTACCACATTACTAGAGACTTAGAAGTAAATTTAATAGGCCAATCGGCTGTAAGCCAATTCTACCATGTTCAAAGGAGAGAACACAAACACTGTAGCACTGGTTAGCAGTGTTAAAGAGGCAGACTATTAAAAGCCAACAAAAAACAGTTTCACAAATAGGAGTGTAAAGACAAAAAGTTTGAGGATGACCCAGCAGAAAGGGCCAAGTTCAACACACCTCCACATCAATCTTAGAAAGAAGTTTAGAAAGAGTTTATCTTACAATTCTCTTCACTCTTTGTACCATGCCATTGTTTTGCAGAATATACAAAGCCATTGTCAACTGTTAAAATACTCCAAAAGCAAGATATTCTTTGATTTGATTGAAGACAACTTGTGCCCTGTTATTAGACACTAACAATCAGGGATACTGTTTGATCATGAAAACGTGCTCTAAGAATTCTATAGCAACAGGTGAGGCTGCCTCTGTCACCATGGAAAAATGTACCCATTTAGAATGATAATCAACTGATATAATGAAAACACATTTTAATTGTGGTAAACTCTGAACAGGACTGACAAAGTCAATTGCTAGCTTTTCCCAAGCATTCTGAGGAAGCTCAACTGGCAACAGTTGAGTATTCTTGGAAACAAAACCCTTAACAGCATTCTGACACTCATGATGAGATCCAATATTCAGCTGTATTGCAGTGCCCATTGCAGGTTCCTCATATTACTCATGAAACCTTCTTTTCTATCAGCATTCTGACAATCATGTTAAGATCCAATGCAGGTGCCGTGGTCTAGCCACAAAGATGGTGGCTGCTTAAAACCGAGCTCTGTGGCCCGGTGTGTCTTGAAGGGAGGCAGCGGAGCAGTTTGGACCCTGGGCCCCTTCCCCCCACAGATGTAGCGGGGCAGATCCTGCAGCCTGGTAGGCCCCTCCCGGGGGAGGGGAAGCACCATTGGACCCCGTGGCCTGCGGCACAGACAGCTTCCGAGGGCTCGATTCATCGGGCCCATTCCCCAGCCAGGGAAGAAACATTGTGCGCCAGGTCCCCATCGGAGAGGACCTGACTGCACCAACGGCTCAGCCGTGGCGCCTGTGGAGCCGGTGGCGTGAGCCCCCTGCAGGGATGGCAGTGGCTATTTTCAGACCATAATTGGAGACCCACTGGAGCTCTGATGGTGCGTGGAGGTACCCCGTTAGAGAGGCCCCTCATGCCCCTGTCTCCCCTTGCGAGCTGGTGGCGAGAGCCTGCTGCAGTTATGGCAGCAGCTATTTTAGGACCATAATTGGAGGCCCACTGGAGTTCTGAATGTGCGTGGAGGTACCCCATTAGAGAGGCCCCACACGCCCCTGTCTGCCCTTGCGAGTAAAGAGCAGTGCTTGCGGCCTCTGTCCACACTGAAACAGGAGCCACAGGCAATGGTGAATGTCAGGGCCTGGGGGCCCTACATCTCAGCACCTAACATGAGGGGCAAATTCAATTCAAATTCAAACTCTAAAGACAGGGCAGTCAAATAAAGAAATAAAAATAAAACTAAGGACAGGAAAAAAAGGAAAAGAAATGTCTGCCTCAGGGGGGACTTGACGCTATTGGTGTCCTCTCTATGCTAGTGCCTGCAAGGAGCATCTTCCTTCTCTGGTAGCACCCCACCCCCACGGTGAAGACAGCCTGGTGCCATAGGGGCCTTGCACCACCTGGAGGGGAGCTCTCTCCCTTCATTGAGACCCCATTCTACTCCAAAGGACCAACTACAAGACATCCTCAGTTGTGGCCCCCCAGAGGATGCAAGCTCCCTGCAGGCCCAGCGCCCCATCACCTAGTGCCGCTGGGCTTCATGGCACTTTAAGGGGGCTCTAAGGCAACATCGTTTCCACTTTCGGATCGTTGGGCCCAAGTCTACACCGGTTGGCACCCTCACTTCCGAGCGCTCACCGAAGGACCCTGAGGTATCAACATCGAATTATTCAGAACTGGCGAGTACCATACGACTATCAGAAGCACCTCAAGGCACCTCTGGGAACACTCCAAGGAGCTATCAGGAGCGCCCCAGGAATCTGTCGCACCCCCCCACCCAGCGCTGACAAATCCTGCAACTGCTCCATCCAAAGCCCATGGACTACATGGTGAACCTGGAAGGGTTCCAAGGCACCACCTTCCTATTGTCTCATGTGGGGGTAGCTCCCAGATGGCACCAAACAGGACCTTCAGCGGCTAAGGAAATACCCTTACCTCAGAGAGCTGACGGGCACGTCTGGAAGTAGAAGAGATCCAAAAACAGGTATTTCTGTGGGGTCAACATGCCTTCTGGGTTTTAGGAATAACACATGGAGTACAACGGGGTAGACCAATGTGGACCCGCTTCCGGACAATCCAGGACTTCCAGGGTGCGTAACGGCAGCCTGACGGTTTCTTCCACTCCCCATCATTGCTAGTCCCTACACCAAGCAAGAATTTTTGGACACTGCGTATATCCGGATTGGTGGCTGGCAAACCCCAGGTCTTGACACAATACTGTGCAGTCGCCCGAGCGAACCTGGGCCTCCGGTTTTAGGCCCTTCTGCTTTCCTGGTGTTCTTCATTCTCCCCGCCCAGAAGAAATGTCCCCGGCAAATCATCTGGCAAAACGTCTGGAAAAGCCATACCTCATCTACTCTTGTCGGAAGCTGTCTCACAACCAGTCGTGGCTCGCGACAATGAGAACGGGTGGGGCAGCGCGCGGGGGGATGTAAATAAAAATGTAATTAAGAAAAAGAAAAAAAAAACACTTTCCTCTTTCGCTGCATGTCGCTTCTCTGTCCCTCATCGCTGCTGCAGGCACAGGCTTCCAGCCTGCCCTGCAGCCAATCCTAATGCTATTTAAAGCAGCATCAGGATTGGCTGTGAGTGCCCAGCCAGGGCACTCCCAGGCAGACTGGGAGCCTGGGACTGTTCAGGCTCTCTCATGCCCGGAAACTGTGTTGCCGGGCTTGAGAGAGCACACTGCGCATGTTTATTTGGCTGGCCCGAGACAGCCGGCCAAACACACATGCGCTCTGAGGGGGAGTCCAACTCAATGCCCTTCTCCCCCGTGGCCCTGCCCCTATAAAAGAAAAGGGTAATAAACAAAGTTTAATACTCTTTTCTTTTACTGGTTTTGCAGCTGCAGGTGGGGGGCGATGCTCCTCCCCCATAATGGAGGAGCAGCTCCTGCTCACAACTGTGACCGATGTCATCTTCCATGGCCCACCCGGATAACACTGCCACAGATGCCCCGGTGGGCACACAATTGGACACCACCATGGAGCGTATACTGAAGGAAATCGTTGCAGTAGGTCGCCACCTGGAAGCCATGGGCTGCCTGGAAGCCATGGATTCTAAGCTTACAGACCACTCAGCTGACTCCAAATCAATCCAAGTGAACATTTAGAGCTTCCAGGCCAAAGTTACTGATCTGGACCACCGTCTCCACGCCGCTGAAAGTCAAGTAGCAAGTCTCCGGAAAACGAACCTGAACTGAAATATTTCTGGCACAAACTCACGGATTTAGAAGATCCGAGCCGTAAAGGCAAGGTCTGCTTTTTTGGCCTGGTGTAAAATATGGAGGGTGCCAACATGAGGGCCTTTCTCCGTGACTTTATCCCTACCATTACAGGTCTTACTTTTTCCCCACTCTGGAATTCCAACTAGCCCACAGAATTGGCCCCCTTCACAAACAATCCACCAAGAGGACCCGCCCTATAATTGCCTGTTTCCTGCACCATGAACAAGGGCACAATGTCCATACCAACAAGATGGCCATGAGATATGGATTGCTGCGGACTTCTCCTGAGAGACGAGTGAGAAGTAGAAGGCATTCCTCACTCTTAGGCCTCAGTTGCATCAACTGAATATCAAATTTGGGCTCTTTGAATCGGCTAGAATGTGGATCACAGTAGATGGTAAATCTAAGGACTTCTTTGACCCTGCGGATCTGAGCTCTTTTATAGACAATATTTCCACCCAACCTATGGATCAGGAAGCCGGGGTTTTCATGACAAACACTCCCCGCCATGTGACTTCACTTCACTCGTGGCTGTTGATGCTAATGACACCCACATCCAAACTACAACACAAAAAAGAGGCAGGTTCTTGCACCGCCCGAGGTCCCAAGATGGGAGTGATATGGCCCTCCAACCCGTGGCTGACATCATCCAGGGGCCACTTAGAGACAGACAAATCAAGGTCCCCCTGAGGCCTTAGCGCCCTGCTGGTGGCTTCATTGCTATGCCTCCTGGGGATGCCTGATGGACCTCCAGCTCTCTGCCAACAAGACTATGAGAGGACCAATGGGTGAGCGCTAAGTACCATGCATGTTTCCATGTGTCGTTATTGCTATATTGTCATAATTTATCATTGTTATCTTTGTTCTTCTTATTGCTGCTGTTCTTGACGATACTACACTTACTGAGCTTAGAGTCACTCCCCAAATGATGAGTATCGCCACCTGGCACTGGGCATATCTAGGACGCTTGGTGTGGTGACCCTGCTCCACCATCCCTGGCAGGATATATGTGTATATGTAAACATGTCTACCGATACCTCACCAATGACCAATATGGTGATCGTTGGGCGAACATTCTTCCCTTCCACCAAATACTTTCTGACACTCTGTTAATTTAGGTAGAGGCCTCTGTTGTTGTTTTCCTTGTTCATCCTCATCAACATGATTCTCTAAGAACACCTTCCTCGCCTAGGGGGTGCTTCACAGTACCTTCAGGTATTCATCTAATCATCTAAGTTCTGCTGGATCTTTTATTACCCACAATATTCCCCTCCAAGGCCAATAGAGACGCCTGCGCATGATACGAACCCCTTCTCCCGCTCTGCCCCCCCCCCATAACCAACCTGGCTTTGGTATACCATAGTCGTTTCCCACCGGTTTCCTGCACCCTCTTCCCCTTCCCTCTGATGTGGGCGACTGTGGGTTTTTGCAGCATTATCAGAACCCTAGATCGTGTGAAGAACCTGGTCCAATCTCTCATCTCCTTCTGGGATTTGTATCTCCCTTCTGCTAATTCCCTCTCCCATCTCTTTCTTTTACACTCTGCTTCCACTCTTGCTCATTACTCATCACCCACCTTTCCCGCGCCTTCCCCCCACACCTCCTACTTCTACCCTTATCTTTGCTTGGTTTAATGTTTAGGAGTGTGATTGCGGTTCCCTCTCACCCCGTCATACCTCTCTTCCCATTCACCCCACCGTATATTCCACTCCAACATAGATAGCTCGTACATCCACAGTGCACCTTTTAGAGCTGAAAGAAACCACCCTGCCCCCGCCGTACCCAGGTGACAATCCAAGGCATGGGAACTACCCTCCCGCTGACGGCAGTGTTGTGGAATGTTCATGGCCTCATGCACTATATCAAACTAAAGAAGGTCCTCTCCTACTTACAATCTAAGCGTACAGATATTGCCTTATTGCAGGAAACACATTTGTCCTCCTCAGAGTCCAAGAAACTACGACGTGACTGGGTGGGCCGAATATTTTATAGCGGAAGCCCATCGTCCGCATCCGGGGGCCAGGGCACCATGAGTAAATGCAGAGTTGCAATACTAATCCGCCGTTCCCTACAGAGCAAGGTACTCAAATCATGGTCTGACGTGGGGGGGCGCTACATCCTTACCAAACTCAGAGTCGGTGTTCACACGCTCTCTGTAGGGTCTGTATATGCCCCCTCGGATTCCAAACATTTGTTTTTTCTACATTTTAATTGTCTCCTCACGGAGATTGGGGTCACGCAGTTACTTTGGGGTGGAATTTGGAACCTGGCTTGAGATACAGTCCTAGACCTCATAGGCAGACTAGACATCGGCAATAATGCAGACAGTGCTCTGTTGGGAGATGTACTGACAGATCATGGGCTGGTGGACCACTGGCATCTGTCTCACCCGCTTGATTGGGAGTACATATTCATGTCGCCGGTCCATGGAACCCAAACCCGGCTGGATTATTTCCTTGTTTCGCACAAACTGGTTCCTCTGGATCGAGACTCCCGGATCCTAGAGGTGGCGAATCTGACCATGCCCCTGTGCTTTTAGTCCTAGCACTGGGTCTTATCTCTACAGGTCGCAAGCCATGGCGTCTGAACACATCTCGCTATCGTACACCATAGGGCACAGTCAACTTCGTGATCATGTCACTACTTATGTTACTGACAATAGTGGCTCAGTCTCATCCCCTCACATTTTCTGGACAGCAGCAAAAGCAACAATCAGAGGATAGCTTATGAGAGATGCTTCCCCTGCTAACACCCAGAACTTCTCCCGACAACAGGACCTAGAGAAGATAATAATATCTTGCACACCTGCATACACTGCGACCCCTTCCCTGGCCACACGCTGACACCTTGAGAAAGCAAAGATGGAGCTTAATGCCCTCTATACCTCCCATGTGGAGTACACACTTCAACAACTGAAGGGCAGGCATTATGAGCAGGGAGAAAAGGCAGGGCGCCTACACCAGCCCAATTGCGCCAACAAGAGGCAGCATTAGCCATCCCTCCTATACGAGCTACTGACAGCATGATCCTCACACACCCAGAGGACATAGCTGGTGGCTTCGGACACTTCTACATAGACCCTCTACACCACAGAAACTGTGGAGAAGTATGACCACTTAACTACATTCATTGCAGAGGTCTGCATATCCAGCCTCAAGGAGGAGGTAGAAGGCTCTTGGAAGGAGAGATCAGCAAAGAGGAAATTAAACAAGCCATCTCTAACTTACCTTATCACAAGGCCCACGTGGAGAATGAGTTTCCGGCAGAATTCTATAAATGGACGGGCTCTGAAACAGTAGATTCCCTGTATGAAGCCTTCCAGGGTGCAGAAAGGATGGGCTCTTTGCACCCTCTTTCTAATAGAGCATCCATAACTGTTCTCCCTAAGCCCGGGAGAGACCCGCTATTATGCGGCAGCTACTTCCCCATCTCCCTCATCAAGGGAGATGTTAACATTTTTGCTGGTGTCTTGGCAGCCCGCCTCAAGAAAGTCATCCTATCTCTTATTCATAATACTCAAGTATGGTTCGTATGCAGGAGATCATCAAGGAACCACCTCCGCATGCTAGCACATTCACGCTGGGCTGCTAGAGATTCCAAGGAGGAGGCAGTGGCTATCTCCCCTGATGCAGAGAAAGCCATCAATAGAATAGAGTGGTATTACCTCTTTGAAACTTTAAAACATTTTTGCCTCAGAGATAGCTTTATCAGAAAAGTCCAATGTTTGAATGACTCGCTACAGCGCAGGTCACCTGTGGGGGCTTTCTATCTGATGCATTCCCCATCAACCGGGGGACACAGCAGGGATGTCGGCTATCGTCGCTGCTATTTCTCTTAGCTTTCAAACCTTTAGCAGTGCTTGCACGCAGAAACTCTGCGATAGCCAGCATCGTTATCCCAGGTGATCACTCCGTGATTTATCTATATGCCGCCGACATATTACTTATGCTCACAGATATTACTCACTCCCTTCCAGCCCTGCGAGTGATTCTGAAGGAATTTGGGGCACTTTCGGGATGCAAAATTAACTGGGACAAAAGCGAGGCCCTTCCTTTGACTCCAGTGATAACATCCACAGCCATGGCAGACTTCCCTGTCTCCTGGAAAATCTTGCGCCTTAAATACCTAGGGATACTCATCAACAAGGGCTTGGACCACATGATACAAGACAATCTGGAACCCCTGCTCCTCCACACTCAACAGAACTTTGCGAAATGGTCCCAATTGGGACTCTCCCTCTGGGAGAGGGGACAAGCTGTCTGGATGGTGACTTTACGCCGCTACACGAATGTTCTCAAAATGTTACCACTACAGGCATTGTTACCAATACTGTGGAAGGCAGATGCCTGCATACAAAAATTTGTATGGGGTTCCATGCGGCTGGGGCTGTCCAAAACCACCTTGAGAATGTGGAGGCCTGGGTTTGCCCTCCGTAGAACATTATGTATTGGAGCTCCACCTGTCTCAGCTGGCCTTCCTGCTCCCGGGCAAACTGTATCCACCCCTTTGGGTGCAGGGGGAACGCGCTCTCCTGAATAAACCGGGAGGCCTGGATGTACTTTATGGCGTCAAGGCCTCCATGTCACAATCTGCCCACCTAGTGGTGCGGGCCGTGCTACACTCATGGCATTGAGCCCACCGCCATTTAGGAATAGACCCAGATTCACACTCCTGCACCACTCTGGGGAATATGCTCTTAACTATAAGCGGAGAAATGATTGACTGGGACGGCTGGCGAACTAAGGGCATCCTAACTATCGACCAACTTCTCGAAAATGGGCAACTAAAAACGTTTCCGGCTTTACATGTCGAGTTTAGCCTCGCTGCACATTATTCCTGGCAATACCAACAGCTTTCTCATTGTCTTTCTAGCTGCATGGTACTCACCTGCTGACTTTGCATCACTCACCGGTGCTTGATTATTTTGCAAACCTGGGGCTCTATTCGTGGAGTGATGTCGGGCGTGCATAAATTACTGAACCAAGACCTTTTCTCTTTACCTCTTCTTTTATCCCTTAAGGCAAAGTGGCAAACACGTGTGCGGGTAGACTATGATATAGAAGATTGGACTACCCTCATAGAGGTTCGGGAAAAACGTGTCCGTGAAGCAAGAATGAAATTTAGTCTCTTTAAAACTCTGCAAGACTGGTACTGGGCACCTCTGAAGCTCAGATCTGCTCCACATGCAATGTTGGCGCTGCCCACACCCGCGCTGTGACCTAATGCATAAACTATGTGATTGTCCAACCATACAGGCGTACTGGGAGGCAGTTCGGGACTAGCTAAAGGAGATACTGCCATTACCACCCACTCTCTCAGCATCCTTGCTTCTTCTGCATGATACTGGTGGTGCTAGGGACATGTCTCTCACGCAACTCCGTCTGCTATATACGGCACTGACCATGGCTAAACTCTGTATCCTACAACATTAGAGAGCGGCAAATCCCCCCTCCCATGATGAGTGGCTCTCCTCAATGTTCCAAACTGCTACCCTATGAGTGCATTATTTATGCCCTACAGGACCAGACAAAGGTGATTCAGCAAACCTGGGCCCCCTTCCTATGGCTTGCAGACCACTGAACACAACGCCCACTCACCATACTCCCTCTCCCCCTCCTCCTTCCATCTTCCCCTTTCCTCTCTCCCACTACCCCCCTACCGCAGTCACCCCTGCCTTCCCATCTAACTTTCTCTCTTTGTCTGTCTCCCACCCTTCCCCCTCCCTTCTCTTCTCTCCAATTCCCACCCCCCTCCGGTTAAATTACTTTTCACCTATTCTTCCCCCTTCTCCTAAACAATTTTTTCTTTCCTCTTTCTATCTCCATGTTTCCTGAACTCCATTCCTCGGCTCTCTATGTCCCCCTTCCCCACACTCACAATATACACTCCCCTCCTCTTCCTTCCTCTTTTTCATGTCCTTCTTTCTTTTCAGAGCCTCCTCTACCTTTTACTACTTCCCTTTTGTCTCTCCTCTCCCTCATAACGGACTAGGGTCCCTACCATTATCCACTCTACATCTTGCATTGCAAGGCTGCCTAATCTCCCGTCACCATGAGATGAGGGCTCTCCATGGCCACAATTGTCCTCTCGATGCCCTCACTCCCTTCTCCACAGTGTTGCAGCTTGCCGCGCCCCTTGCTTATCAGAGGTCCCTGATGTAGCAAGCTTGCCCCCTTACAAGGCAATGATATGACAGGCCCATACTCTCGTGCGTATTATAGAAGTGCGCCGTGATGACATGGCCGAACCTCTATTCAGGCTTGGGCAGACCTTCTGTTATATAGCGACCTGCCCCTCACTTCGGAAGGAGGTACCGCTTTGGGACTAGACTCAAGACTCCATGTACGAAAGTTCTTAGCAGCCAGTGGTATGTACCCAATAGAGTGTACACGTATTGCACGGATTCTCGTCTGTTTGGATCTGGCGATCATGACTGTTATAACCCTGGGGTACACTATTGTATATGTAAATCCATGCTGTTCTTTTGCATTGTCACTGCCTTGTAAGATGTTACTTTTCTATGTCTAATCCTGAATAAAAGAATTACGAAACAAACAAAAAAGATCCAATGCAGCTCTATGACATTTTCCATTGTAGGCCGCCAAGAATATTCATGAAGCTTTATTTTAGTTGCCGTCATGCCTGTCTATCCAAGAAGATACTGTATAGATGCTTATGATTAGAACACAACATAAACGTCTTTCCTCTGCCATACATTTCAATTGGTCTGTGGACCACATACGGGTGAACACCTCACTTTCAATTTGCTAAAGTGTAGAAACTCATTCAACGGTGGCAGGGTATCAGTATTGGTGCACACTTACAATGTCAGGACAAATAAAAGTATCATTCACTTGTATCAGTACTGGGGTGTGCGAAAAAGAAGGATGGTCATCTAACAACCTCAATCAACCAAAAAGGTTATCAACCTCAGTCAACCAAGGCTATCACACATGAGAAAACACACTTGGACATACTCTGCATGTGCCTCAGTAGGGTGATTGTGTAATTTTGGATTCTTGTTACTTTTGATACACTCTTATCTTTTATGTGAGTGGTCTTAATGAGTTTGGATTGAAACACCGATTGTGATCGGTAGTGAGTGCTTTCCACATTGGACACTTCAATATGATTAGAAGTGTAATGTTTAGTCTATTTGCACTTGGCTGCTATTATTATTATTTTATTTAATTTGTCACAAGGTGAGCATCATCAGTGGTAATGCACCATTAAGAAGTGAATTTGTGTAAACAGAGTTTTTGTTTTATTTCTCTTTTTTTAAAAGAACAAAAAGGGAGTATTCTCTGATTGACGGTTACCATTGTGCCTTCTTATATTATTCTTACAGATTTCAGGAATTTGGGATACTATGTATAATTGAAGGATTATTGTCTGTAGTAGCCTTATATCAAGTTATTTATAACTTTAAGCCATGACAAAGCAGTGAAACTCATGTTGGCAGATAAAAAAGGCTTAAAGTGTGACAACTGAAAACCTGAAACATGGTCTTTGACTTAAAAGATGGAATGATATTTTGATTATGGTGGACTTCTTTTCATGTGCTCAAGGACGTTCGTCATTGCTATACAGTAGCCCATCATTATGTAGACATCTGGAGGCAAAAGCTATAGTCTAATACATATCACAAGACCTTCAGCTCAATAAAGCATAGTTGCTGATAGCGCTGGCATCTACAGTTCGGATCCACAACTCATCTTCTTGATGTGGCTTCAGTGCTTAAGCTTGATAATCAACTGCTTGGTTTTATCAAGTTTGCAATGTTCTTTCTATCCCACGTAAGCACCCCTTTCTTATGTTACAATTGTTTTAAAATTCAAATACTACCACAAATCTCCTACAAAATATGAGTAGAACTCACATAACCCTAGGAAAGACCTGATTTGGTTCATGCCAAAAGTAATGGTGCGTAACTAATAGGTTTAGCCTAATCTGGTTTTGGTGTAATCTAGGGGGTATGCAAAATTAGCTTAACTTGCTTTCACTCACTTACCATATATTACAGCTAAATTACACATAATTACACAAAATCCAAATCCATTGTTTCACCCTATATTTTAGTGTGAAATGCATGCTCACATCAATTTTTGGCATAAGGACTCATTTAAACAAACGCACCGGGAACAACAGCACTACCATTCTGTATGTTGGCTTGCTGTAAATTTTTACTGCAAATAGTGTGTTTGCAGGAACGATTTACTGTGAATGTCATGTAATAATACACATTGATGTAATGGCTCTATTTCGGGAATTTTGTATAACAAGCAGAACACAACATTTCTGCAATAATCCAAATTATGCCAGTGTTATTTGAATTTCACCCGGACCTACTTTAATCCCTTTGGGAGCTAACAAATGAGCCAAGTACTCAAGTTGTTCATTCAGTAAAGAACTTGCACTTATCTAATTTGACAATCATTTCATGTTTCTATAAAGTGCCTAGGAGATTGTCAAAAGTGTGGTTGCATTACTCCATCGAACAAGCATGAATTAAAATGTCCTCTGAAATTGCATACTCCATTGATCCCATGAAATGAATTGAACATGCCCAAAAAGTGGTAAGAAAGTAGGAACATTTTTGACTTCTCACACAGTTCAATCTGATGGTAGGCCGAGTTCAGGTCTATGGTGGAAAAGAATCGAGCATTGTACAACTGTGCAAAGATTTCTAAACACTTTGGCAAGGGATGACAATCAACCAGAATGTTTTTATTTAAATACCTGAGATTGGCGCACAAAAAACAACGAGGGAAGCCCACTCTGAGGAATTGATAGCTGGTTAACGTGCTCTTGAAACTGTGATCAAATGCTCAACAGAACATTTCTGACTTTATGACGCACAGGTACTGCCAAACCTTTAACCATACTCTTGTGCATAAATCCTTTGATGCACCCTGACTTGCCCTAAGATATATCAGTATGAGCACCTAAAGTATTTTGCAGATCATGGTTTTACCAAACTACAAGAGAAAGTAGACATAATATGCTTGGCCTCACCACCATCGCAAACGTTCATTGGTCCCTCCATCCAAGAATGTAATAATACATTTTCAGCCACATAAGCTTTAATATGAATCTCCCAATCTGTGGACTGAACATCTTCTCAGAAAATACCCAGCATGTAAATTTCGCTTCCACCTCAAGTCAAGGGGTTAACTGGGGCAGAATCAAATTAGTATTGGTCTGCCTTTCCAAGAACATCTTATATGAAATAATAGTACGTGGTGATTGGGAATCAGCTGTCACTTATAAAAGAAACTTCTCAATTACAATTTCACAAATGGGATCACCCAGCATGCCTATATCACACTGAGTCTGAATCATCAAACTAAGTTTGCACTTTTCCAAATGCTTCACCAAAATGTTTTGCACAGTACTGACTTGAACATTTTTTTTAAATGATTTGCATTTCTTTACAAATTGTGACCTATCTTTCTGCATTTCTTTAAAGCTTTATGCTTCACTGGACATCTTGAAGAATTAGCCATGTGATACTGTGACCCACATCAAAAACATGGGCTTACTTCATACTAAACTTGTCATTCCTGTTGGACTCTTCTCTGCTGCAAAGCCTCTTAAATGAGTTAACAGCCAAACTAATGGAGTTCAAGGAACTATCCTCATCCATTTTACTCAGTTGCCTATTAGCCGAAAGATCAATTAATATGCAATGGTTTGTGCCACCATTGGATTTCTGGTGCCCAATACCTATCCCTGCACCTTTTTGTACAACGAATGCCAACCTGATCTTGCAGGAATTGGTCTACCGGCCCATCAAAATCACAAGAAAAGGCTGAAATGTAAAGCTCAGCAATGTAGTTATCTAGGTTTTCATGCATAATTTGCCACCTTATAAAGATGTGACTATAACTACTTTAAGAAAGCGCTGTAATGCAGCTAGGGCTAATGCAGTTTTTTTTTTTTAAAGAGCATTAACGTTAGATGCATCATAGTTCTTTTTTATTGCTATTATTTTTCGCCATGCTGCAAATCAGCCACTCTGTTATAGAGCATGGCTACAAATCATTGCCAAAGTCAGCAATGTCCATGCTGTACAGCATGAACAAAAGGCAATGACAGAGCCATCAGTCTCAGACTCAAGACCTATTGTCTTTGGCAATGCTTGTTAGATCTCAGCAAAGAATCTCTGTGAGTCTAATCTCCCCATGTGTGAAAAATAAACAAATATGACATTTGAAAAAAAATCCTATCTCATAAATAAAGCAATTGCTTGACTGTCCATGTCTTAGTAAAAATACATTTGGAAGCAGATAACAGCTGTTGTCACAATAACACAGGTAACATATTTTGTCACAATTAACATCCACTTAAAGGGAAAAAAGGCCTCTTTGAAGCGTGTGTGGAATAGTAAAGCACAGCTGCAAATGGCAAGAGGTTCAAAAAGGACAAAATAGAAGAAAAAAAAAAGAGTACTTCAATCATAGTGTGATTCGTGGAAGAACGGCAATCAAAATGAATCAATCAGTACTTGGTCCATGTCCCAGCAGAAAGAAGAGGATGTGAAGCCAGCACATGCTGGCCCATTAGAAAGCAACAAATAGGAATCACAATCAAGCCAATGAATGCTAAGCAATGGGCAGGCTTAAAGCCCATTATTGTACACAATATCTTTCGTATGCTAGAGCGCATGCAGAGCATGCACTGTTTCAGGCAAATAAAAATAAGAGGGAGCATCTCAGTTACAGATGAAGGGTTACAAGGTTTGGACACTATGACAATTTAGGTAAAGCACATGGAGAGGAGCTCGGTAAAATGAAGCAATCCGAGGAAGCAATGTGGTGTGAGATGAACAACAACACAAAAGAAGGAGGTTCTAGAGGGGACCAAGAGTTGAGAGTGCCTGCAGAGGTTGCATTTATATCAAGGTGTAGGTGACTCTGGGCCCCATAGAGAGGGCTGCTGATGCTGAGGGGGCATCTAAATCACAGAGTAGGCATTGAGTAAGATAGAAATATTGTTCAATCTGACACATATGTTACTGGTAGATAGGGTGAAATTTGCAGAGAGAATAAAGAGTATCTGTGAGAGCTGGGATAGTTAAAGATAGAGAATTACAGTTACATAGCAGATTCCCTCAACACTTAAGAGAGTGTTACTGGCAGTGGTGGATGAATGTGGGATGATGAATTGGTACAGGACAAATGTTTGGATGTATGGTCTGAAAAGAAAAGGTGAACTTTGGAGACCTCCAATGTCTCATTTCTTGTTAGAAGTAACATATGGGGATAGCTGGTGCTCAGAGGTAAAGGAGCATGTGGTCCCTTGCAGAAGCAAATTGAGGTGATATGGTGATATGGACCCCCCAGTCTGGGGGCTAGATGGGCATATCCGGGTACATCTCCTCAGCCCCAAGGGAATAATGTGTCACACCCACTTTGGAGAAAAGAAAAAGGGGCAGGTATTTTCTATATAATGAATTAGTCTCATCCAGAATTAGGCAACCACTTTGGAGAAAAGAAAAATGGGCAGGTGTCTTCTCTATATTCTTTATATTAAATTAGTCTCATTCGGATCCAGGGTGTTATGAGTAAGACAATCCTGACCTCATATCTGTACGTTGGTACATGCTTTAATCTTACTAGTGGAGCCCACTAATAAATGCATCCAATGGGATGTCCCACTAGCTAGTGTGATAAAAATATTCAAATAAGATCACTCAGGTAAATTTATCGAGGGGTACCTCGATTTGTTCGAGCATGTCTAGATGCTTTATCATTCTGGATGAAGACCTCCGTGATGAAGCATGTCTCAAGCACTTTGTGGATAAGAATCCTCTTAAAGCCTTATCATGGTTGTCAGCACCGGCTCTAGAACAAGGCCGGCATTCTAACAGATCCAATCATGTTTGATTCATTAGGCAGTCTTTATCTCTGTTGATATAAGTTACATTCTTTAATGTTCACTGAAGGCTACAGTTCTATATCCAATGCAGATGCTTTAATTTTCGGGATAAAGTTCACATTTCTATTCTAAACAAAGGAGGAAAGTCAGGATTTGATTATCAGTGTTCATAAGGTAAACAGGTTGTCCGATCGTGGCGTGTCAAATCCCAGCGTTCATTAAATGTGAAACGTTTTTGTAAACTCATTCTAATAAATATTTTCAAGGTTTATTATGTGCTCTAGGATAGGCATGCTAGTTAAAATTATTTTACATCTGTATAGTGCCAATACCCATAGGGTACCGAAGCACATTTTTTATTTGGCTTCCCAATTGTGCTGTTTTTGGAAGCAACCCACTTAACTTGAGGAAACACTGTTTGATACTGCGTGTTTTGTTATGAGCGGGTTAGTGGGTAGTTTTTTATTTGTTAAGTTTCAAAATCGTTGGTGTTATTTAGTGAGAAAGAATAGTTTGGTCTTGGAATATTTTTTGTGGTGTTTTAAGTGAAAGTATAGGTGTGTTTGAGGGCTTTCTACATATTTCCTCTTGACTGGGGTTTCGATTACACATTGCCTGGCTCTAGTGCAGTGCTTTGTCGATATGCATCAAAATCCAGGTTGCAAACTAACTGGTGTGGTGCTCTGTTGTACACATAAGGTTGAGGGGGTTCAGTTTAATGTGTACTATAAAAGTGTGACCATTCGGAGTTTATACTGAAATAATGATTTCTGGTATGTTTGAACATAGCATGCTTTTGAATGTCCAGTGAGACCAAATATGGTATATGGGAGGGGTGTTGGATGTTTGTAATATGGACTCTGTCTAGTCTGCTTAGGCAACGCATGATACATTTTGGACTGAGTAGCATAGGCATCCAAAAATGGCTTTTCAGCAAAGTCAGAGTCGCTGTGAAAGCATGAGAGAATTTCCCCCCTTGAGTAGCTTCTCCCTCAGCTTCGCTAATATACTGGCTATCGCTCATATTCACTAAAAACCTGATAAATAAATGATTTGATCTTGTTGCATCGTATGCAATGCTTGCCACAATCTGCAGTCTAGAACCCATCACCAGTTGGCACCATCCTCAGGCCAGTTACCTGGGCTCTACATGATTCAATGGCATGTCCCCCATCACCTGAAACACAGGAAACAAGTACCACTGCTAGCACACGGAACCACCAAACACCATCAAATATAATTACAATCCCAAGGCCACAACCTCTATGGGGCAGCACAGTTGATTAGGTCCACCCTGATGTTTGGTGTTGGGCAGAACAGCCAATTTAAGACAGTTGATATGAACTCACTGTGTCCATGCAACATTCTGAGAGATGCATAAAAACAGAGGCTTGACCAAGCAGATTACAGCTAATGAAAGCGTTGCTTGAACTGTGTCACAGCAGAAAAACCATGTATAAATGCCTGAAACATGCTGCCATCGGGGGTTGCACTGACACCAACTCAATATTTATTTACGTGGATCTTGCAAGTGCAGATTGTCAACAGGGGCCACCTGGAAGCCACAACATAGGTAACGTTAGACCAAAAGTCTAAGTTTAGACCAAAAGACTAACTTTACTACTTTCGGTATTCACAAACAGACTTACAGATAGTATCTTTATACTTGCAGAGGTTCCTCACTTGTGGCAGAGGTTCCACACTTGCAGTAGAATCACCACCCCAATTGTGGGATCTCTGCACTCGGGGTGGAAGCTCTGCAATCAGGCAGCTCACAACACAATGAAATAAGAGGGCAATTATTGCTGTATGCTACAGTATATATGACTAGACCCACACATCATGAGATATATGACATCCAGTTGTACATCCAACATAGTACAAAATACCACGCTCAAAATAGAAAACAGCTATATGTAGACACCAGGCTGTTACATATGTGAATGTGTAGGGATTATGTTGGAGGGGTACATGTGATTGTAGAAACACCAACCTGAACAACAGTGTAGATATATAATGTAAGAAGCAATACCATCAAATTCATGTGAACCTTCAAGTGACAACAAGAACATCACATGTATAATTGTCCCAACATCTCTTCCACAGTTGAACATTTAACAATGAGTTATATGTATTTGTATGTTTTCCACAATCCGTTCAAATCTGAATGTTATATACATGTCAAAATTCATAATCAATCCTCAGTTTTCCTAGTTACTCCCAAAAACTACACTCACACCTGTGTCAGTGCTTCAAATCCCCCACACAACTCCAGCTTAAAGTAATTTGTCCAACAGCTAATCACAGCCTAGCAGTGTACAAAATATCTGCCACGCATAAACCATTTCCAACCCTTCAATATGTCACTGAATGTGTTTGTCAGTTTGCACCTTGAGACACAACAGAAAAATTTGAGTAGAAGGAGGTGGAGGAGGAGAACAGAGAGGATCTTCAGACAAAGGATCAATCTCTTTGGGATGTCCGGACAAGATGTTAGCTCCAGATTCTGTTTCCCCCGATGTCATCTTGGAGAGGGCCTGTGGGAGCAAATACTTTAGTGTAAAACGAAGATTGTGGGTCATTGCTGCTGCCGTGAGCACTCTCTCCTGTGTGCCCTGCGACCCTCCCCACCCCACACGTTGTCTGGTTCTTCATAGTTCTGTTTTCCCAGTGCGAAGGCAATACCTGGTGGGGCTGATTCTTTGCTGGGGGCTTTGGGATTGCCTTGCTTCTTGCTGGCACATTTGTCTTCTTCAGATTGTCACTCAATGTGCTGCAAGCACCATGGCGCCTTCAAGGATGAGCGTGCTCTGTAGAGGACAGGGGGGCTCACTCTGTGGCAATGGCTCTGATTGCGCTCAGCTCTTGGGATGGGTAGGGGTCTTTCCTCTAAAGTTGTTCACCCAATTCTTAAGCCACTGGAGTCTGAAACTGCCACCAGTTTGCTGCAGGAACCTATGGGGTAAGGATTAGCCCCGGCAGAACATCACTGATGGCTGAATTATTAATGGATGAGTTTGGAGCAGAGGAGCTGGGTTAATCTTTTCTGCTGGCCTCCTTACTCCAGGCAGCACGCTGCAATATTGTATCAGATACCCCTTCAACTGTTTCACCTGCCTCACAACAAGGTAAGTCTTCTGTACTGCTTACCTATCACTCTAGCTCTCCTGCTTTTCTTGCTGCTGATGTGGATATGACACAGAGAGCAGCAGTTGAGCCCTCTGTTATCGATGGGGTTATAGAGACCGAGATTTCGTTTATGAGGTTTGCAACAGCAGCAGCAGCCACCCCCCTTCTCGACACTAACCCAGCAAGTAGCAGCCTCTGGACACAGAAGAACATCAGTCACTTCAGCTACTCCAGCTATTTCAAAGAGCAACCACTACTCTAGTATTGCACTTGCTCAAATTGATACTAACACTATTGAGGAGGATATTAGGGAGACTTGCACTACATCTAGTCAGGCTGAGGGATTGCAGGGAAAGCAAATAAAGCAGCTGGCTCAGAGTGGCTGTGGCAAAGCTAAAAACGGCTTTGATATTCATGGAAGCTCCCATCATGGTAATCAAGTTGTACCCCAAACTAAAGGCAATCTTAAAGGCCGCACTCAGCTGCAATGGGTTACTTCTAAGAGGGAAAGGAAGGCCCTAACAACCCAGCAGAGAATCCGATGAGCCAAACTTCCCTGGGGGAGGACAATCAATCGTCTGGACCATTCTCTGATGAGGTATGTCATTTCAACACTCCCCTCAGTCTGGTTGTTAGCCTTTTTTGGGAAAAGCAGAACCCACCGAGCCATTCAACACCTGCTCTTCCATCAACCACTCCAGTGCTCAAGCCAAGGTCCAAGCCATCATTATCTATGACTACACAGTTTATGCAGTCTCGATGATCGGAAGCACTGCAGCACTATGCTCAAGTGAGAGCTGTCAATCAGCTGTTACAAAAAGTCTTTGGCTGAGGTGACTGGTAAGGTTACAGCACTTACTACGCAGGTGGTCGAGCTTCAGAAGCAAGTCACAGGCACTAAAGAGGTTAGAACAGCCTGCACTATGACACCTAGGGATCATGAGAGCCTATGGTCCTTGGTGCAATCCAAGATAGAAGATCTGGAGATTTGCCAATGCTGCAATAATTTGAGAATCATTGGTATACCTGAAGGAAGAGAAGGAGATGACCCTCAGCAATTCACCGTCAAGCTATTAATGAGAGATTTCCTGGATCTGGAAGATTGGGATGCAGACTCTTAAATGCAGTGTGCATACTGTCTTCCACTAATTAAAAATCCAATCAATACAATCAATCACACCATCACCCAGTCCTGATATTTGTAGGTAATTTCTTGGTAAAGCAGATAGTTTCTTTGAAAGCTCAGCCTCCAGAACCAGTCATTGACTCAGTGTTGGTGTTCGCCCAATCAAACCGCTGTAAACTATGGATTGGATTTGGAAGTAATGTCCGTTGATTGACCCACTAATAGCTGTCGGGGCACAAGTTTTCTTCAAGAACTCTCTAGACTTAAGATCATCAAAGATGGTTGGACACAGGTTTGCTATACTGAGTCAGACACTGCATGGGTTCTCAGCCAATGGCAGGGGTTGTCCCCACCTATCTGATTCAGAACAGCTAAGGCTTGATTGTTACTTGATTGCTACTGCTCCTAATTCTTGTTTAATGTTTTGATTTTGTTTATGTAATCCTTTTTTCTTTCTTTTTTGGGCTTGTATTTTTTGTTTGCTATGTGGGTGGAGGGGTGTGGGGGTGGGGGTACAAAGGTAGAGACCTCACAATGCTCTCCTTCCAACTGGCAGTCTAGGGGTGGGATAATTACTTTCCCAGATACGAGTGGGAGTGGAGGTTAGGGGGTGGCACAAGGGTGTTTTGCCCTAATTCTGATGCTTGTTCAGGGCTTTACTTTGAGTGGGGTGTGCTGTGTTGGGGGGATAAGTTGAGGGGAGGAATGAGCTAGAATGTTCTCAAATGTATATTTATGTGGGTATCTAGTTATGATAAATGAGAGCATGTGAGACATTGATATAGGATGGACAGAATTAGTATTCACTGTTTGCTACAATGTCTAGGCTAAAGGTAGGGTGTTGTTTGGAATGTTGTCAGTCTGAATCATCCTCTTAGGCGATTAATAGTGAGGGAGAAGATAGTCCTATGTAAATCACAATTACTGTGTTTAACTGAGACTCAACTGGTGTATAAGGACTGGTCACTGTTGAAACATCTTGGCTATAATTCTATTATAGCCCCTTGCCAGTCTGTATCATTTTGTGGGGGTGCTACATTGCCTGTTAGGGATGTCAAGTGTAAGGTCCTTAAAACTGCTGATGATCCCAGGGGCACATGGGCAATCGCTCAGCTTCTCATTCATGATCGGAAATATGTTCTTTGTACAGTATATGAAGCAAACATAGATGAACCACTGATCTTTGATCCACTGTGCTTAGAATGTTAGATTGGGTGGGGGGCTTAATATTAATGGATGATTCATATTTTATAATGGATTATGGGATAGATACCACTAATCGTGCTGCTTACCCCTACATGGTCAAAACAAGGGCATCTACAGTATTTTAGAAATTGCCCGACTGAATGGTTTGATTGATTTAAGGAGGGCTCTACCCTCATAGGTCAGGGAATACTTCCTTTAACTCCACTCCTCACAAGCACTACTCCAGAATTGATATGATTTTTGCTGGGTTACAGCTTGTTCAGGGTGCTGAAATGGAAGTTTGCCCATGATCACTTCAGTCCACAACCTAGTATTATTTGCAGCCCTTTTTGAATTCTAATAGAAGGGAAAGACACCAGTTTACATTCTCTCTCTACATTCTCTCCAACCTTGCTTGTCGAACCAGTTTACGGTCCCTCTGTATATTCTCTCCAACCTTGCTTGTTGAACCTATCTATTGGGCTACTTAGCTAGTTTGTCATTTCAAATTCCAGAATGGCTTCTCCGCACATTGTGTGGGACACCATGAAGACATTTATATGTGGGGCCACCCTAAAATATATCCTTAATAATAATGCATCAGAGGAGGAAGGGATAATCAAGCTGTGTCAACAAATAAGACAGCTAGAGCTCTGGCATTCCCAAGTAATCTTAGTTAGAAACAAGGGGGAACAGCCATCTATCTTGAGTTAGTAGCAAGCCAGTGTCTCTTAGATCAGGATTTAGGGAAAGGGTTGCTGTCAACTGACAATAAATAAAACACACAATATGAGTATGGTGAGAATGTTGGCCAAATATTAGCCCATCAAATTTCAGAGAGAAGATCTATGTGCGTAATCCAAAGCATTAAAGGAAATGACAGAAGTATTGATACCAGCCCTCAGGTTACTGCTAAGCAGTTTGGTGTTTTTTATAAGGATATGTACAGGCAGCCTCAATTAATTAATCAATCGGGCCTCTCTGAATTTTTACAAGGGTGTTGTCTACCCTGTTTAGATGATAATCAGGTGTTGGTTTTGCAGGAAGACATTTCAGTGTCTGAGGTTTAGGCTGCAATTAGGACTCTATCATCTGACAAGGCAGCCAGAGAAGATACTAACCTGCCTGAATTTGATTAAATATTTATCAATATTATTCTTCTGGAATTTTTGCATTTTGTAGATCACTATGGTAAGTTTGGAGAGCTAATATCATTGTCTTCCTGAAGGAAAACAAGCCTCTGTGGGGCACGGGTTCTTTCTGGTCTATTTTCCTGATCAATTTTGATGCTAATATTTTTGCAAAAATACTAGCTTCTCTGCTGGATCCTATAGTCCAATATGTGGTCTAACCACAACAGCACAGCATTGTGCCCAATAGGGACACAAGGAGTCACACAAATATGGCAATTTGACGTTGCAGAAAGGCTAGGTAAATGGGTTGGCATGATTCTGTTGGATACAGAGAAGACTTTTGACCAGGTCATGTAGGACTTTCTGTGGGCAGCAATGAGAGTTCTCAAAATCGGCCGAAGATTCATTAAGTGGGCACAGTCTCTCTCAAGAATTGAGACAGGGATAACCGCTTTCCCCTCTTTTGTTTGCACTGTATATCAAGCCTTTGTTAACGTTCCTCTTACTTAACCAAAGGATCCAGCCAGTGATGCCCAGTGGCTTTGAGCTAAAATTACAGGGAATGCTTATGAAACTCTCAACTGTTGTCCTAGTGTCAAACAAGACCATTAAGTTCAGAACCTTTTCCTGGTATAAGTTAAATCTAAGTAAAACACAAGTATTATTTAATTTTCAGCCAGTGAATCCAAACCCGGGGACAGTTTCAATGGCTGGGTAACAGAGTGGATGGTATTTTTAAATTGAACTATGAACCTCTTTTGCAGTCCATCATTCCCAAGATGTGCTTACGGAATTGACTCTCTATCAGTATATTAGACCAATGTAATATCATAAAAATGAATGTTCTACCTAAATCCTTATGCCTCTTTTGAGCAATGCCACTTTTAAAGTGCCTTGAGGGTGCTATTGGAAATTTTCCATAGGGTTTTAAAACTTTCATACAAATGGAGGGGGGGTTCCAGCTACCTAACTTTATGATTTCTGTTTTCCATCAGGGAGATTATCAAGGACATTTTGCTGGTTTACACATTTGAGCACAACCCCAGCTGAAGTTCACTGATATCGATCATAATTATTACTGCTTGACTATGTATTTCTAGGTCATGGATAAGTCCCTCTCCTCCAAAGGTATGGGAGTGGTGGGCACTTATCGGTCGTATATATGAAGGTCAATTGGTTACATGTAAGACTAGAATCCCTGGGCCTCCCCTAATTGGTGTTGAATTCTGCTGTTCTATCACTGATTATTTTTAGTCCCACCCTTACTGTTTTGTTTTCTTCTCTGTTTTTCTCTGGGTTATCCTAAAGCTTTGATGATTTTTTTTTTTAAAGTAGATGGTTTGTGAGTGAGAGCAATATCGTGACTCTGAGACATGCCACTTACACATCATCCCAGCCTATCTCAAGGTCCTACCAGCTCTCCATTTCTTTGCTGCTGGGTCATTACCGATGGTGTCCAGTGACATTTTAGGCATTTCTCAGGCAAGTCAGCCCTGCTACTTACATCTGGTTCTGAGCTGCATAATAGAAGATTGAAAAAGGTTGCTAAAGATTTCTACTTGTTTTCCTGTTTACCATGTGTGGTAGTTGAAATTGATTGCACTTCAGTCAGCTTTCCACTTTCCACAATGCACACAACTTCCGGAAAAAACACAGCTGGCACTCCATCAACATGCAGGATGTGTGATGCCAGTGTCTGCTTTTCTGATGTGTAGACGGTGCTCCCAGGCAGTACAAGCAACAGCTACATATTCCAATGGTCACCTCTTGCCCGATGGCTGGTACCGGGAGATTGTGGCAACATGTGGCTCCTGGGTAAGTACTCAAGCATCAGGCAAGTCAGACATGTATAAGTATTGTTTCAGTATACTCATCACTTACAAATTACCAATACTTGTGACACATACATGACCCCAACAGACACTGCATGTATCATTTTACCATTTCATACATAATGAACTCTACAGATGCAAGATGGACATGTACAAATATTTCCTCATTTTCCTCCTCAGGTGATTCTGCATATGAACTCTTCCCTCATCTCCTCACACCATACAGAAGTGTAATCACTGTACGTCAGCTTAGATAAATAGGGCACACATACAGATAAGTGATCATAGAGTGCACTTTTGGTTCCCTAACGTAATGATCTTGAATGTACCTGGGGTGCTGCTGTACTCCCCTGAATTTCTGAGCAAGATTATAGTATCCTGTTGTGTCTTGGACAACATTACAGTATTCCATGGCTTACACATATCTCTGACACCTGATCTAGGGCTAAATTCATGGAACCAGGCCATTGTCCAAAATAAAGGGCAGGTATGCAGGTGAGTGACCTGCTGTTGTCACGTTTTCACCAGAGCAACCAGTTGTGTTTTGACCTTTATGTTGTTTTACAGTCTGTTGTTAATGATTGTGGGACATTTAAGTCTCTGTCCATAATTTCCATTCTGAGATTAGTCGGTAAGCCATATATGATGTATGTTAATGACAGCCGTTGTGAAGGGTTAAAAGATGAGCCTGCAGCACTTTTCTTGCACATGTTAGTAATTATTGTGGACAAATGTCTCAAAGGACTCCATTGCCATAGAGGAGTTTAAGTCACTGCATGTGTGAGATGTCCCCAGACAGTGAACATGTGAAAATTTGTGTGCACCAAGTGTTACAATGAGTCCACCACCCAGTAGCTGACAACGGCTCCCCCCAGAGAGTTCAATTTATTCACCTCCTGGCGTGAGGTATGTGCTGGCGGCCCTTCACTGCAGTGGGTGGTGCTGGTGAGTGTAGTCCGGGCCCCCTGGTAGCTGACTAGTGTTTTTTGTGCAGCGCGAACAGAGAGTTCAATTTAAGCGCCTCCTGTTGCGAGATACTTGCTGGCGGCAACTCACCACTGCAGGTGGTGCTGGTGAGTGTGGTCCAGGCCCCCTGGTAGCTAACAAGGGCTCCCCTTGACCTAATAATTCATGTCTATGCATAGAGTCACTGAAGAATGGCACTGTACACAAGGTGGAAGCTTACATGTATATGTGAAACAGATAAAATTACAAAGTGGTGTGATCTTTAGAATTTTGTGTTACCCATGCTACAAACAATTCTGCCTTCCCCATTGTTAATATGTTTCTTTCTGTGTGGCACAATGCACTTTAGACAATGGCCCTTACAAGCATATGTTACACGGGGGTGACAGGCAGTGTCAAAAACATATTGGTCTACTCCCTGCACATTTAATGGACAAATAATAATCAATATGTAACAACCTATATATTTATGTCAGTGTTTGAGGAATAGTAGTTTGTGGTGCTGACATAGTAAGGGTAGGCATGTTCAAAATCTTAGTGGCCATGATATACTATTGTATCATGAAGGATAGCATGATGCAATATTGACATACTACTCACCCCTTCTATCTCCAGGTTGCATGTGTGATGCACTCAAACAGTAGTGAATACTTAATGGTAAGTACCAGTATGGAGTTGTGTTTAGGATTCAAATTGTTTTAAGTCTATGTGAGGGAGGGTTATATATATTGTATTTATGTGTACTGCTAATCATGTGGCAGTGTAGCTATATGTTTATCATACATACACCATGGTGCAAGTGTATCGTTGTAATGACCGGGATTGTCCATGCTCAGAAGTGACTCCTTAATGCACCCAGCTAAATAGTAGAGTATTTTTTTTGTTTTGTGTGTGATGCTGATGGCATCGCACACACAAGCCTAATGTCCACCTATTATGATATGTCACTAACTCATGGATACCTTCAGGTAGTATGTTAAATATTTGGCAAGGAGTGGATGTCAGTGTTTGAGATGTAAATAGTGAATTAACACATCTTGCCCCAATGCTGGTGCACACCCGCTGCGCTAAAGCATGCAGGAATATCACACCACATTTGCATGTGCACTGCATTGCTCAACTGGCTATCACGGCCCTATAAAGCTGAGGGTACTTCTAAAGCACCCCTTCAGTTAGGATGTTCAGTTCTGACTCACTGAAAGGGGGTGACCTGTCTTCAAATCCCTCAGCTATGTTGGGAGCAGGTTAGATAAACAGAGCAGCAGAATGGCAGAGAATGGTGCTCTGAGGTGAGGATGTCACAGAATGAACATAAAGGGGGTCATTACAACATTGGCGGTAAAAGCCGCTTAACGCCGTGCTCAAGACCGCCAATACACCGCCGCGGAATTCTGCCACAGCTATTATGACCCACAGCACGGAATCCGCCGAAATTCAGACACCCACACAACTCCGCCACACCAAAGGTCAGTGATAAACTGGCAAAAACAATTCCTCCACCGTCACGCCAACAGAAACACGCCCATGCTATCACGACCCACGAAGCCATGCAGCGGTCTTTCAACCGCGGTATTCCATTGGCGGTACACACCGCCGAGCTCAAAATACACACACATCTCCAAAACACAGCCACATTGGACAATTCGAATTACACACACCTGAAACACATACAAACAACACTCCCACACACCCAACACAATATAAAACACACACCCACATCACCCACAAACCCCTACGACCAAAAAATCTGAAAGAAGTCCAGAGAGAGACTACAGCAATAGACAACCCCACCACACAGAGGCACACAACACCATCACCCATACAACATCCACGCTCAAAACACCCCACACCACCACACATCACCACAGTCATCAACACATACACCACCCCACACATCACCTACACCACCCCATGTCACGCCAAAGACACCCCAGGTTTTCCGAGGAGGAGCTCAGGGCCATGGTGGAGGAAATCCTATGGGTAGAGCCACAGCTATTTGGATCACAGGTGCAGCACACCTCCATAGCCAGGAAGATGGAGCTATGGCGAATAATCGTCGACAGAGTCAACGCTATGGGACAGCATCGAAGAAATCAGGAGGACATCCGGAAGAGGTGGAACGACCTACGGGGGAAGGTACGTTCAGTGGTCTCCAGGCACAACATCGCGATTCAGCGGACTGGCGGCGGACCCCAACCTCCTCCCCCACAACTAACAACATGGGAGGAGCAGGTCTTGACCATCATGCATCCTGAGGGCCTCGGAGGAGTCGGTGGAGGAATGGACACTGGTAAGTCAAATCTTAACTATCATACCCCCCACCCTACCTGCATGCTATCACAAACCCCCACCCTCACCCCCTCCCCTCCAACTCCTCACTAATGTACTCATAACACAAACCACACATCCTAACACCAAGCCCTGCATGACACAACTAAGCATGGACACCCAGCACTAAAGCATGCTCACTGCACATACCCATAACAACCCTCCATCAACATACAAGCCCCCACACAGGAATGCTTGCACTGGGGTACACGCACACCCACCCATTGCACACCATGACACACACACATGCAATAATCATGTTCTTATACCCCTGCAGGACCACTACGTAACGTCACCACACAGGAGGGTCCAGACATCTCCACTCACAGAATAGGCCCACAGTGACGACAGCAGCTCTGGCCAACTGGATCCAGATGACCAGCCCGGACCATCGTGGGCCTCGGGACAGTCGGTTCCCCTTGCACAAGCACAGCCCAACACTGACCTTCCACCCTCTGGTAACACCAGCACAGCACCCACCCAGCGGGCCCATACCTCCGTCCCCAGGACACGTCAATCAGCAGTGTGTCCACCACTACAGGGAACCCAGGGTAACCCACCACCCCAACAACAACAGGGACCTGGGGGCAGTGGTAGTGGGCACACGGTCCAGGGGACAGAGGCACAGGAACACAGGGGAACTGGGAGGGCTGCTGTGTGACAGGGGGTGGACAGGCCAAGGGAACCCACCCTCCACGAGGCCCCCCCCTCATCATGGGAGCATACCACCACTCCCAGGAGACGATGGCTACCGTCCTGGCCAAGTTTCAGGAGACCCAGCGCCTGCAGGACAAACAGTATTTGGGCTTCAGGGAGGATCTCAGAACCATCAGCTCCGCCCTGGGCACCATCGTAGGAGTTCTGAAGGACATACAAAAGACAATGAGGGACACCGTGGCACTCCAAGGGGCCCCTGACACTAGCATGGACGATGAACTGCCCACCACCTCCGCCGGCGCTAGTGGACAGGACGCCCCACCACAGGACCACAACACCTGCACCCCACCCCCTGCAGATGGAGAACCACCCCGCAAGCGGTCCCTGAGATCCAGGAACAGGACAGAGCAAGATGGCAAGACCCCCGCCAGGAAATGAGACCGCCCTGATTGTCCTCCCACTGTCTCACTTTTTTACCCTGTCCAGATTGGAACTGTCCTAGCTCCACTTCCTATGCCCATATGGGTAGTGCACCTGTGAGACTAATAGACTGGACTCTGCCATGGACATTCCTCCACCATCACCCATCACCATTTTGCCACCCCCTCCAATAATTAGCACTTCAATAAACACCCTTGAACCACAAAATATTCTGGAGTCAGCCTGTGATTTTGAAAATGTGTATTAGCAATGACAGTGACAAAATGCGTTTTCAAATGTAATGCCAACATACCTATGTCACACATCACAAGTCCATGAAGGATTCAAGCAGATGACACACGTTGGTAACCACACCTGTGAAACCGTAATGGAAATGTACAACTCAGTTACCAAATACTGCTACTAATTGACAGAGAGGATAGAGGTCGAAGTGTGAAAGTGAATGTGATAGTAAAAAAAGTGTTCTCACCTGTGTGTCACTGGAAATATTGCTGTATGACTGACTCCCTGTTGTCTATGTCTTCTGCCTCAGCTTCCTCCTCATCACTGTCCACAGGCTCCACAGGCTCCACAGCTGCCAAAACACCGTCATCTGGACAATCCTCCTGCAGAAAAGGCACTTGGCGTCGCAAAGCAAGATTGTGAAGCATCCAGCAGGCGATGATGATCTGGCACACCTTCCTTGGTGAGTAGAATAGGGAACCAATACATAGTAGGTACACTGTTCCACATATACTCAAAACACCTAGGGCACCAAAGGTGTCAGGAGCGAAAACCCTCAAGCATCACAATGGATGACCAGCATCATCATCGGGAAATGCTCCTCGCCAGGCCGGCGCTGCAACGCCCGACGGTCTCCCCTTGTGCGAGACGCCGTATCGGAGGGTAGGTCCTTAGCAACGGACCTGGCGAACAAATGTAGGGGCATATTTATACTCCGTTTGCGCCGAAATTGCGTCGTTTTTTTTGACGCAATTTCGACGCAAAACTAACGCAAACTAACGCCATATTTATACTATGGCGTTAGAGGCGAATAGCGCCAAAGTTCCCGGAATGTGCGTCATTTTTTAGCGTGAACCCCTTCCTTGCGTTAATGATATGCAAGGGAGGCGTTCCCGTCTAAAAAATGACTCCCAGGCCTTTACGTGGTATTTATACTCCCGGGCAAAAGAGACGCCCGGGAGTGGGCGTTGCTAAAAACGGCGCATTTGCGCCGCTTTTTAACGCCTGGGTCAGGCATGGCGTTAAGGGACAAGTGGGCTCAAAATGAGCCCAGAGTGCCCTCCCCTGCCCCCAGGGACCCCCCCTGCCACCCTTGCCCACCCCAGGAGGACACCCAAGGCTGGAGGGACCCACCCCAGGTAAGTTCAGGTAAGTAATTTTTTTTTTTATTTTAATAATTTTTTGTGGCATAGGGGGGCCTGATTTGTGCCCCCCTACATGCCACTATGCCCAATGACCATGCCCAGGGGACAGAAGTCCCCTGGGCATGGCCATTGGGCAAGGGGGCATGACTCCTATCTTTACAATGATAGGAGTCATGTTGATGGGGGATGGGCGTCGAAAATAAATGGCGCAAGTCGGGTTAAGACGATTTTTTCGACGTAACCTGACTTGCCCCATTTTAAGACGCCCATGCGCCATTTTCCCCCTACGCCGGCGCTGTCTGGTCTACGTGGTTTTTTCCCACGCAAACCAGGCAGCGCCGGTCTGATTGCGCCGTCTAACGCCATTCCATAAATACGGCGCCCGCATGGCGCTTCAGAATGGCGTTAGACGGCGCAAAACTTTTTGACGCTAAACTGCGTTAGCGCAGTTTAGCGTCAAAAAGTATAAATATGGGCCGTAGTGTTTCCAAGTCCCCGAAACGTGCCTCTTAAGGAGCCTTTTCCCGACTGGGGGATGGGCGACCTGACAGTGACGTAGCCAGTTTACTTGTAGTGTAAGTGACCGGTATATATATTCATTTTTTTCGTCACTTTTTCGTTCTTTCGTTTTAATTGGAGAAGAAATTATATAAAATAATTTTTCTTTTGGTCCTGATGAAGCGTCACTGGATCCTTTTGGACCATACGACGCGAAACATGTCGACCCTAACTTGTGAGTGCTGTTAAAATTGCAGACCCCTTTATCTTGTTGCTCTTTGAAAGTAAGTGAGCATCAACACTCAGTTTTTACTTTCTTTTGATTTTAATCTTGATCTTCATCCTACTATATTGATTAAAGGTCTGATATTAAACTCTAGGGTGAAGAATCAATTTTAGTTTCACATTCTTTTTCTCTCCAAGCGTTTGCTGGTGCCTGAATATAGGCATTGACTGTCTGACTGATTATTATCAGAACAGTACGGCTGAGTGCTCCCCTTTTCAAGGGGAGCCCGTCGGGCGTTGCAGCGCCGGCCTGGCGAGGAGCATTTCCCGATGATGATGCTGGTCATCCATTGTGATGCTTGAGGGTTTTCGCTCCTGACACCTTTGGTGCCCTAGGTGTTTTGAGTATATGTGGAACAGTGTACCTACTATGTATTAGTTGATTGGGAGACTGTACACTGGACCAAATAATCTCCCGGTCCCTCTCCCTTTTTTTGTTTTAGAATAGGGAACCACCTGTCATATGGAGGCACCTGAACCTGGCCTTCAGGAGGCAGAAGGTGCGTTCGATCACCCTCCTAGTCCGCCCATGGGCCTCATTGTAGCGTTCCTCTGCCCTGGTCCTGGGATTCCTCACTGGGGTCAATAGCCAAGACAGGTTGGAGTAACCAGAGTCCACTAATAGCCACACCCGGTGCCTCTGGAGTTGACCCATCACATACGGGATGCTGCTATTCCGCAGGATGTAGGCGTCATGCACTGAGCCAGGGAACATAGCATTCACCTGGGAGATGTACTGGTCTGCCAAACATACCATCTGTACATTCATTGAATGATAACTCTTCCGGTTCCTGTACACCTGTTCACTCCTGCGTGGGGGGACCAGAGCTACATGGGTGCCATCAATAGCACCTATGATGTTAGGGATATGTCCCAGGGCATAGAAGTCACCTTTCACTGTAGGCAAGTCCTCCACCTGAGGGAAAACGATGTAGCTCCTTACGTGCTTCAGCAGGGCAGACAACACTCTGGACAACACGTTGGAAAACATAGGCTGGGACATCCCTGATGCCATGGCCACATTTGTTTGAAATGATCCCCTTGCAAGGAAATGGAGCACTGATAGCACCTGCACTTCAGGGGGTATTCCTGTGCGATGGCGGATTGGTGAGATCAGGTCTGGCTCCAACTGGGTACACAGTTCCTGGAATGTGGCACGGTCAAACCTGTAGGTGATGATCAAATGTTGCTCCTCCATTGTTAACAGGTCCACCAGCGGTCGGTACACCGGAGGATTCCGCCATCTCCTCAAATGTCCCAGCTGACGGTGCCTAAGAAGGACAACAGCGACCACAGAGTCAACAAATTCCCAGGTATGTACCCACAGCTACACAGAACACGACACCAAATACAAAACTCTTCCTGTATGTGTGTTGAGTGTAGGCCTATGTATGTGTGACACAGTAGTAAATGAAGCCATGTGGGGCCCTGAAATGGCGGCTGCCTGACCTCTAAAGTGGGACAATGGGATGTGAGGTATCTGCGCTGGCATTGTACACCTTCGCGGTAGGCGGTCGTAGACCGCGGCGCAATGCTGCATTGGTTAACATTGGAACCTATGGGTCCCAGGAGCCAATGTTGAAGTGCGACGGCGGTGATGATAAGCACCGCCGCGGACTTGACCACCATTTTCTATCTGTTCAATCACTTGATACCTGATCTTCGACAGGAGAGGACCTACACTGCAAGTGCTGCTGTGACCTCGGTCTGGAAGAGACAATGGCTACTGCGTCTGGGGAAAGGGCCTCTGCCTTCACTGCTCAGGAGTTGGAGAAGCTAGTCTACGGGGTCTTCCCCCAGTACACGCTACTCTACGGTCCTCCAGACCAACAGGTAAGTACACAGGGAGCACGTTGTTTGGGCTATGCTGGGTGGAGAGGACTGGATGTCAGTAGGAAGGGGGCAGAGTTCTGCGACCATGAAGGACTGTGAATGCATGTGCCACATGGCAAGGGTAGGGATGGGGGCCACTCACTTCGACGGTGCAGTTGTTAATGACTTCTCTTCTTCCCCTGTACATGTCATGTAGGTCAGCGCCCACCAGAAGGACATTTGGCGTGCCATCGCCAAGGACGTCCGGACCCTGGGGGTCCACCAGAGACGGGGCACCCACTGCCGTAAAAGATGGGAGGACATTCGCCGCTGGAGCAAGAAGACGGCGGAGGCTCAGCTGGGGATGGCCTCCCAACGTGGGAGGGGTGCCCGTCGCACTATGACCCCCTGATGTTCCGGATCCAGGCGGTGGCCTACCCTGAGTTGGATGGGCGCATTAAGGCATCACAGCAGACACAAGGGGGTGAGTACACTCTAATTCTGCGGACTTTGCGCACAGTGGAGGGGTCTGGGTAGGGGAGGAGGGCTGTGGGTTCCCCTAGGCCAGGGCGAGTTACGTAGGCTAGGCCCCTCCGTAATGCAGGCCCTGTGGCACTCCACCCCACCTCTGTAGAGGTATACATGCCCCTGTGTCATCTATGTGTGCAGATGTCCACCATAGCCATGTAGGCCAGATCCCAGGAATTGCATCTGTAGAGGCCAAGAACACGGCGGAGTGAAGGGGACTGCTGTGTCTGTATTGTCCGCCAACGGTAGCGGTAAGCCATGCACTCAACCTGTCTTTCTTCTGTCGTCCCCCCCCCCTTTTTGTGCTCTCCCTGTTCTTTTGTGCATCAGCATCATCAGGCGGAGGTACAGTGGCACCGGAGCACAAGGGAGCTGCATCCCACATGGCCATGGAGGGCCACACCACAGACTCTGAATACACCAGTGGGACGGAGGGTGAGGGGAGCTTCACGTTGGTCACCGGATCACCAAACAGCGGCACAGATTCGTCTGCCGATGGGAGCCCCCTTGTGGTGGCGGCACCATCTGTGCCCGCCACTTCTACAGGTACAGCCGCCACCCCCCCTACCAGCACCGCCCTCCCAGCAGCCCCTCAGCCTTCGCTCCGTGCCCGCTCATCCAGGAGGGTGGGCATCACCTTCACCCCAGGCACCTCAGGCCCTGCCCCAGTCACCCCTGCTGCCCTCAGTGAGGAGGCCATTGACCTCCTCAGGTCACTCACTGTTGGGCAGTCTACCATTGTGAATGCCATCCAGGGTGTAGAAAGGGAGTTGCAACACGGTAATGCATTCCTGGAGGGCATTCATTCTGGTCAGGCTGCCCTTCATCGAACCCTGCAATCTCTGGCCTCAGCACTGATGGCAGCCATTGTCCCTGTGTCTAGCCTCCCCCCTCCAACTTCCTCCACCCAGACCCAATCCCCTGTACTCCAGCCTATCCCAAGTACACCATCAGACAAGCATGTACACACCCCAACACACAAAAGTAACTCAGGCAAACATAAGCACCACACAACCTGCAGATACTCACACAAGCATCACCCACATACAGACACAGCAACATCCACTGCCTCCACTGTGTCCCCCGCCTTGTCGTCTCCCTCCTCCCTCCCAGTCTCGACTACACTCTCACCTGCATCCACTACATCTACAGGCACTAGGACTCGCACCAGAACACCCAGCACCACACCCCGCTCACCTGCACTCACCACCCCCACTACCATTTACACGTCCCCTGTGTCCACTCCCAGTGTGTCTGTGACGCCCCCTCCCAAAGTACACAAACGCAGGCACCCACACACCCAACATCCATCCACCTCACGACAGCCTCCAGTACCTGCAACCAAATTAACTAAAGTTACACCTCCTACAACCACCTCCTCTTCCTCCACTCCCAGACCCCCTCCAGCTACCCATCCCAGTGTTCGTCAGAAACTCTTCCTCAGCGACGTTGACCTCTTTCCCACCACCCCCACCCCTCAAATTCATAGGTCCCGTAGTAGCACCTCAGCCAAAAGAAGTCCGGTACCAGTAGTGCGTGTTAAAGGTGTGTGAAGTGCACCGGCCACCAGGGCAGCCAGTGTGACACGGAGCCAAAGCACTGCCAGGCCACCCCCTGTAAAGCACCTTAAGTTGGAAAGTGGCCGACGGGAGAGGGTGAAGACTCCTGCCGGCAAAACAGCTCACAAGGGACCCGGGGGAGTGCTGAGTCAGCTGTGACTCCTCCCAAGGTGGTGAAGGGGCAGGAGAAGTCTCCAAAGTCTGGTAAGAGCAGCACGGCGGAGAAGGCCGCCATCGTCCCCGCCGGCCGGGACGACACCGTCAGCAGTATCGTCACTGGTCCGGAGACCACCGCCAGAGTCAGTGCCCTGGAGGGCACCAGTATCGTCACTGGTCAGTGGTCAGGAGACCACCGCCAAAGTCAGTGCCCTGGAGGGCAGCATTATCGTCACTGGTCAGGAGACCACCGCCAGAGTCAGTGCCCTGGAGGGCACCAGTATCGTCACTGATCAGGAGACCACCTCCAGCATCAGCGACCTGGAGGGCCCCGGCAGCCACAGCCCCACTGGGCACTGAGGGACCGTAATGCCACTCACCGCTGCACAGGTCAGAGACTGCAAAGGCAAGCACTGCTGACCAGGGCAAAGCACCGCTGAACAGGGCAAAGACCGCCATGGTGAAGACCGCTGAATAGGGCAAAGACCACCATGGCAAAGTACCGCTGAACAGGCCAAAGACCGACATGGCAAAGCACCGCTGAACAGGCCAAAGACCGACATGGTGAAGCACCGCTGAACAGGCCAAAGACCGACATGGCAAAGCACCGCTGATCAGGCCAAAGACCAACATGGTGAAGACTGCTGAACAGGGCAAAGACCGCCATGGCAAAGCACCGCTGAACAGGCCAAAGACCGACATGGCAAAGCACCGCTGAACAGGCCAAAGACCGACATGGTGAAGACCTCTGAACAGGGCAAAGCACCGCTGAACAGGGCAAAGACCGCCATGGTGAAGACCGCTGAACAGGGCAAAGACCGCCATGGCAAAGCACCGCTGAACAGGCCAAAGACCGACATGGCAAAGCACTGCTGAACAGGCCAAAGACCGACATGGTGAAGACCGCTGAACAGGGCAAAGACCGCCATGGTGAAGACCGCTTAACAGGGCAAAGACCTCCATGGCAAACCACCGCTGAACAGGCCAAAGACCGACATGTCAAAGCACCACTGAACCGGCCAAAGACCGACATGGTGAAGACTTCTGAATAGGGCAAAGAACCGCTGAACAGGGCAATGACCGCCATGGTGAAGACCTCTGAACAGGGCAAAGCACCGCCAAATCAAGCATCGTTAGCCCATGTGCAGCTGGGACAGTGACGGAACTGGGACCGTCACGGGGAGCGTGATGCACTCTGGGCACCATTCCCCCTCCAGAACCAGTGGAGACCTGCATCCATTCTGTCTGTCCTTCACAGGATAAAGCACTCTAGGCACCAGTCCCCCTCCAGAACCAGTGGAGACCTGCATCCACTCTGTCTGTCCTTCACAGGATGAAGCACTTTGGGCACCAGTCCCCCTCCAGAACCAGTGGAGACCTGCATCCACTCTGTCTGTCCTTCACAGGAGGAAGCACTCTGGGCACCAAGCCCCCTCCAGAACCAGTGGAGAGAGACATCCACTACCTCAGTCCTTGGCAGGATTAAGCACTCTGGGCACCAAGCCCCCTCCATAACCAGTGGAGAGATACATCCACTACCTCAGTCCTTGGCAGGATGAAGCACTCTGGGCACCAAACCCCCTCCAGAACCACTGGAGACTGTTATCCACTTGTGAGACTGTGGCTTTGCACTTCCCAGGATACAGCAGTGGGCAAACCACCCACTGTAAAGACTTGTGAGAATGTGGCTTTGCACTCCCCAGGATGCAGCAGTGGGCAACCCACCCACCGTAGAGACTTGAGAGACTGTGGCTTTGCACTCCCCAGGATGGTACAGTGGGCAACCCGCCCACTGTAGAGACTTGAGAGACTGTGGCTTTGCACTCCCCAGGATACATCAATGGGCATGGAGCCCCGTCGCGGATCTGACGTGGTGCTGTACTCTGGCTGAGGTGCCCCCCCTTCCATACCCCTGAGGTGCCTGTTGTATTTCTATCTGATGCCCCTGCAGTGTTCTCTCCATTTGTGGACATGTATCTAGTGTGGGCCTCGCCCATGCATTTTGGGCCCAGTGGTCCACGGACATTGACATGTGTATACCTGCACTACTAATCGTGATGTATATATTTGGAAAGTGTATATATATATCTGTATATAGTAGGTTACTGTATTTTGATACATTACAATGTTTGAACTGATTTCCTTTTGTCTTTGCATTCTTCCGGGGGGGTTGGGGGTTGTTACTGTGATGTTTGGAAATGCATTGGTGTGTGTGTTGTAGTGGGTGATGGTCGGGTTGGGGGTGGGGGTGTTGCGTGTGTGTCCCCCTGACTTTTGCCTCCCCCCTCCCCTATGTCGTAGGTGCAGTACTCACTGTTGTCTTCGGCGCCTACGTTGCTGGTGATCGTAGAGGAGCAGGAAGACAAGCGCAGGGAGTATTTGTAGTTCGGGCTCCATGGTGGCCTCCTTCCTCGTGGAGTGTGTTAAGGTGAGCATTTTTCCATTGCAAAAGCTGTTTCCGCCGTGTTTTTATCCACAGTGAATCTGCCCCGGAAAAGGTGGTGGATTGGCGGGTTGTGATACTGTGGGCGGTACATTGTCTCCCGCCTGTCTGTTGGAGGTGATCGCCGCGCTGCTTGTCTGTACCGTCGTGGCGGTCGGAGTGTTAAAGTGGCGGTCATAATTCCCTTTTTTGGTCCGCCGGCATGTTTGCGGTATTACCGCAGCTTTAACACCGGCCGCCAGGGTTGTAATGACCACCAAAATGTCTGACTGTAAACTCCTGCATTTAACTTCCTATATTTAATTTCCTGGATGTGAATTTCGGTCTATTTTTAATGGCTTCTAGTCGAAGTGTAGTATTTCCACCCCGAGTGCAGGACCTCTGTCATGCATGTGGAATCCTCACACTCAAAGAGGAGACTCTGCAGTCAGGCCGGAACCTAAGTAAAGCATCCCAAATGCATAACTGTTTGTTTTAACTTGAAGTGGGCCAGGATGGTCAAGGAATATCTCAACAGGACAAGGGGCAGAACTGGACATCCTTAGCTCAACTGCATGCACATTTGATGGACACCTCTATTGAAGAGGAGGAGAAGGGGGGAGTCCAGCCAACAGGAAGTAGACCCACCCAGACAGACCCATTACCAACTACATGAAAAGTCCGAGTGGACAGTGAGAAGACTGAAGTGGGTGAGTTGAAAGGGGCCCCACCAGCTAGAGGAAAGATGAAAATGTGTCTCCTCCTGGCACACAAGAACTTGCTTTGGATATGGTGTCCCTGAGCAGGCCCCAACACCTTCTGGGTCTGCCACTGACCCTTCCTTAACCCTTGAGGCCCCCAATATTAATGCCGGCCTTCAGCTGCACCCCCTGCCACTACTTCTACTCCAAGGGCCTTCCCAGAAGAGCTGAGGAAGACATCTTCCACTAACACCTCACAACCCTCATGTGTTACCCAAACTACTCCTTTCATTTGTACTCCTTTGGCTGCATCCCAGGAAGTAATGGCGCCATTTGAAGATGTCCAGACTGTGCTCTCTCAGGGGTTTCAGGAGGTTAGGGATGAGATATGGATGTTACAATAGTCACAGACAAGTCATTTCGATAACATCACTTCCGCCAAAACGTCCTTGGGGCTGTCAAATTGTTTGTGCTGTCCCAATGACCCATCCAAACCACTCTTGTGTCTTTCTTTTCTTTTTCCCCTGCTACCCTTTGTACCGCTTGTGTTATCTACCTCTGTGGGGTGTCTGATCCTGGATCAGCCAGCCACAGAGAGTTCACAAGTGCGGAGGATTTGAACATTGTCATTAAGGAGGTCAGTGAGGATGGCCAGTGACTGCATCATTTTGTTCACTTTGACCATGGACAGTTCTGCTAGGACAATGTTTTCCCCTTGTACATATTGTACACAAAAGAGAGTTCTGGAAGTGTATTACCCCCATACAGTCTCCCTGACATAAGAATCAATAGCATAATATGTGTGGGGGATGTTAGGAACAGGCTACATTGGCCATTCCACTGGTCAGTAGTTCACCAATATAGATATCAACATTAATTAGCTGATCCTTTTCAAGACTCTAGACAGGCCCTGTGCACCTTATAGAGTAGTGTGTTGTCACATATTTTACTTATTCCTCTAACACCCCTCCTGTATTCCTTCCTAATTCGGACTTGTATCCCTTCAACAGAGTGTTACTACAAGGGCCATCTCCTCCCCCCTTCCCAGACCTGAGGCATGTGGCCTTTTCCTCATAGGTTAATAACCTCTTCCCTGAGCATATTATTTAGGGCTCTAATACGAGCCAATGTACAGCACTTCCAGGAGTTTTGCAAGGCTGTTTGTGTGACCCTCAGCATGGTTTTTCACACTTGTGTGTAGTGGTTTGCAGTGATTTTTCACACGTTCCGCATACACCCCATTTTCTTTGACTAATGTATTTTATTAAACTTCTTCTCTTTAGGCCCATCTAACTGTTTTCAAGAACAGGTAGGCCCAGTGTGCATTTCTACGTATGTGCTCACTTTTCAGCTTAGCCAGCCACCCCCATAAATAAGAGGGATCCTAGGCCCTGACGAATACCCCAGACCGGTTTGGCTATAGAAGAGAGCATAAACCTGTTGGCCACTTAAGATCTGATGACACCTTGAAGCATTACATTCAAGATTGTCTCAACTGGTTTTTAATCTTACTAACAAACACCGTTATTAAAGGATTAAACTAGACAGGTGATTTGTGAAGTAATTTTAGTTTATATTCCCTTTCAACTGGATCCCTGCTCTATCCAGGAAGACTAATTTCAGCACTCTCTCAGAGTTCTTTTAACAATGAGATTGAGTCCACCCAGGGGGTATCATCTTACCGGGGGGGGGTAGGTGGTCATATGATGAAGCATGACACTATAATGTGTGTGAGACCACCTAGTCCGTAAAGGGAACACCCCCACCTTTCATTGAACACCTGGCCACCTCTACCACATTCCATGTCGATGAGTAGATCACAAAGTTGGTGAACTACCGACCAGTGGAACCAGCCAGCGTAGCCTGTTCCTAACATCCCCCATACATATTGTGTTATTGGTTCCCCTTGTACATAGGCTGGTTCCCCTGAGGCTTCCTGTTGTGTTTTCTGTAATTTGTCCAACCCTCTCCAAGTTCCTTTGCCCATTCTGCCAGAATATGTTATTTTGTTTCCTCTCTCTCTTTCAAATGGACATTATTTTTTTGCAATTTATTTCAAAAGGGAATGTATACACCACATAAACTTTTGTTTAAATCAACTCTCAGTTTTAATTTTTTCATCATATATGCTGGATTCAATGTAGGGATGTCCACATTTGCCGGTGTTTTGTTATGCTTTTAACATGTTTCTTTGTAACACAGATGGTCCTACAAACCAACCTGTCGAGCATTTACATATTCACAGTGCTCATGGGGGCTCTCTCTTGTGAATTCACAAATGTGGTGGGGAGAATCTCTGTAAGTAAGAGCATATTTTGTGTTGTCACAGATTTTTGGGTGGATGTGGTACATCTGCCTGTACAGGTGGGAACGTGCCTGTACAGGGGGTGAGGGTGCCTGTACAGTTGGTTGGTGTGTCTGTACCGGTGGGGGGGGGGGCGGGTTGTGTAGATGGGGGACATGTCTGTACAGGGGTGAGAGTGCCTGTACAGGGGTGGAGGGTGCCTGTGCACCGGGGGCGGTTGCCTGTACAGGTGAGGAGGGTGTGTATACAGATGGAGGAGTCTCTGTGCAGGTGTTGGATGTACCTGTACAGTTGGCGGGGTTGCCTGTACAGGTGGGGAGGGCACCTGTACAGGTGGGGTACATGCCTGTACAGATAGTGGACATGCCTGTGCATGGGAGGTTGCCTGTACAGTCGTGGGAGATGCATGTGCATCAGGGACATATTCACAGGTAGGGTTTCCTGTGTACGGTGTGATGCCTGTGCAGGTAGGGTGGGCTGCAGTTAGGTGTGTTAGGTCCCCCGCATGTGTTGACCATGAAGGAAGACCTTGAAACATTTTCAACATCTCCTCCATTATCTTCACAACCAAGAAATGGTGTCTTGCACTCTATTCCCTATAGATAGATATATAGGGGGTCATTCCGACGGGGACCGCGGAAGCACCGCCAACAGGCTGGCAGTGCTTCCTGGGCCATTCTGACCGCGGCGGTAAAGCCGCGGTCAGAAAAGGGCAACCGGCAGTTTCCCGCCGGTTTACCCCTGGCACAGGGAATCCTCCACGGCGGCGCTGCTAGCAGCACCGCCATGGGGATTCCGACCCCCTTCTCGCCATCCTGTTTCTGGCGGTTTTTACCGCCAGGAACAGGATGGCGGGAACGGGTGTCGTGGGCCCCTGGGGGCCCCTGCACTGCCCATGCCACTCGCATAGGCAGTGCAGGGGCCCCCTAACAGGGCCCCATGAAGATTTTCAGTGTCTGCTTTGCAGACACTGAAAATCGCGACGGGTGCCACTGCACCCGTCGCACCCCTTCAACTCCGCCGGTTCCGAGGCGGCTTCATTGTTGAAGGGGCTTTCCCGCTGGGCCGGCGGGCGGCCTTCTGGCGGTCGCCCACCGGCCCAGCGGGAAAGTTGGAATGGCCGCCGCGGTCTTTTGACCGTGGTGCGGTCATTCGGCGGTGACCGCCTGGCGGGCGGCGACCGCCGCCCGCCGCGGTCAGAATGACCGCCATAGTCATGATGTATCCTTGACATGTCTCGGCAGGATGCCAAAATACTGTCCAAACACAGGTCTGCCTGGCATTCACCTGAGGTATCTCCTATAGTGAGTCTGAAATGTCACACAGAGTGACTCCTATTGCACAAATGCCCTGCTTTACATCAGACTGTTGTTAGAAAAAATCTTCCTCTCAATGGCCAACATGACCATCTGCCATCCCCCTCCTCATTGGGTGCCCTTTGATATGACTGTCAGGTACACCACCACATGAAGGGGTAGCACATGGGAGGCTGTGGGGATGAGATTCATGCCTAGAAGATGCCTGATTCTCATTAAGGGGTGTTAGGTCCTTCAGATGCTTGTGAGAAGGTCATGGGAGGGGTTGGTAGAAGAAGCAGCACATCTACCTTGGGTGTGAGGGCTGTGAGGAGGTGATGGTTGTTGTAAGTGGACAGGAACCCTGTGGCTGGCTGGCTGACTGTTGGGAATGGGCAATTCTCAGAAAGGAATTGAGAGGTACAATGCTGGCCAAACCTGATGTTGACTTAGGAGAAGCAACTTAACCACACTTCAAAGCTCTGTAATGAAAACCTAAATGCATGCTCTAATTTAGGTATCCAGAGATGGTTTGCTCTGTTTAATGCTTATAAGAGTGTCATTATTCATTATTTAATCATTCATAAGAAAGCTAAAGATTTGATTTGTGACTCGTCACAACTTTTGTGCATCCCAAGACTGAGGTCAAATGTCAGGCGCTGTCTTCAGAGGGGCTTGTTTTCTTTCTCTGACTTCAAAGTGAGAGGATTTATGTGACAATCTTGTTGGATACTGGGGATTGAAAAAGTTTTTTTCTACCGCAGAACATTTAAAGGAACTGTGTAAGGATTAGGAACACAAATGTAGCACAGCATTTGTTATTTCTGAAGTGTGTCACTTTAATATGATCAAAACACATCATTACACTAGGTGAAGCAATTTCCACACGTTCTGGTCTGCAGTGTATAGTTGTATTAGTAAAACTATATTTGTCTGTACAAATATAATGGGCATTTCATTTGAGTATTTGTTGTATGTAATGGCAGTGTGATACAACACCACAAATACTTCACGCTAGGCCACTCCCATTTATTCTGCACCACTCCACACCACTGCACTCTACTCTGCGCCACTCCATTTTACACCACTCCAAGCCAATGCAATCTACACAACTCCATTCTACTCCACTGCACTCTATATAGAGGGTCACTGTAGTAGGTGACACAATCATTGCTGTAGGCCCACTGGTAGCATTTAATTTACAGGTCCTTGGCACATGATGCACACTTTACTAGAGACTTACAAGTAAATTAAATATGCCAATCATGAATAAGCCAATGTTACCACATCTTAAGGAGAGGGCACAAGCACTGGTTAGCAGCGATGAAGTTCTAAGAGTGAGATAACGAGCAAAAACAAGCCCAGAAAACAAGGAGGAGGAAGGCATAAAGTCTGGGGATGACCCTGCAGAAAAGACCATTTCCAACAGGTATCCTAAAGATTTTTTCAGGGTTATAAAAAATAAGTGAAACTACCACCAAGATATATTTTTCTTTGTTATATAGCTCCCTGGATGAAACATTATCACATATATTATTTGTTATTTTTTTATTTGAGGATTGCTTTTTTAACTTATTTAGCAAATCATGTGTGCACCTTATATTGGAAAGTTCAAGAGAGATAGCAATTTATATAGACTTTGCCTTTGCCTTCTAGTTGCTCCAAAAGCCATTTCAGAAGTATGTACACACTAACAAGAAATGTTCCTACATTCAGCCTATTGGGCAGTCAGCCACCAATGCTCTCCTCCTCATCCAGGTCCTCCTCCGTGACCAGCACCTGCCCATGTAGCCCCTCCTCATTCCTCCTCTTGTTGAGAAACGCTGGCTGCTCAAATAGCTGCTTGGAAGAGGATTAGGTTCTTTCTTTGGATTGACCGCCAATCTCCACTAGTGGATGGTTCAGTCTCACCAAGCTACTCATTGTACTCAGCACCTGAAAGACAGAGACAGCAACATGATACTTATTTGCCGTAGTATATCATGTGGTACAACACAACATTTTTCTTTGCATCTATCTAAATTTCCACATGTGATATGGTTCGGTTAAATCTACATGTGCCAGCTCACACTGTAGCATTGAGATGTTCAATGAAGATGTGCAATGCAAAATCAAACTCACTAGCTCCAGCCACAGCTCTGTATGCTATTGAGATCCCCCTTGATGTCAGCTGCTGAACCTGGCTCCTTGAATGAAGGACAAAAACATGACCCTCGATCCAGCAGCAGCTTCATAAGGAACAAACACCTTAATTAATGTTCAGGATGATTTATAGGTGAAGATACAAAATAAACACAGACATCACTGATTATGTTGGGAACATATCACACACAATGTTTGGATGCTCAGAAAAAGTGGTGATATCTGCAATTTTACTTTCACAATTATTCAGTTATTGTAAACTATTTGGCAAAAAGTTTTTACAGCACTCAATGGCACACCTACCTGATGGACGGATGCAGGTGGGTCAGACTGATGGAGCCAGAAGGTCTCCCAAGTCCCTGGATGAGATACTTTGGAGGAATGAGGTACACCTGACAGTAGCTGTAATGAAACAAACATATCCATATTCCTATAGGAAGGATGGTGTGTATTATTTGATATGTATGCGTCATTAGAGTAGACTTTCAATACAGTTAGTGCTATTCCTATTTAAATGAGACAATCCGAAACAATATATGCAATGTGGTGCATACTTTATTATGTAAATGTAACTGTACAGTCATTCTTTCATTAGCCAAAATTGTAAGCAGTAGTGTATTCTAGTGAACATATCTGAGCATATGGAGATGTTTGAAAACAGGGATATTTGACACCACATACTGCTAACATGCCATCCAATATAATAGACTATGAGCTTGTAACAAAGTGTATTGTAAGCTACCTTATAGTGTCTACCAGCTGCCCAGTGTAATGGGCTTGACCAAATGTCACACCCGTATGTGGAGCAGGGTTCACTGTGGTATATGATTACATGGGCAATGTCACAGGGTCTAAAATGATATAAGTATGAAATATTTTTCATTCTACTTGACAAATGTAAAAAACAACATATACAGTTAAGATTACATGTGAAACTAATGACAGAGTTTATGTAAAATATCTATAGGTTGTGTGATGATAATTTAGTACATAGGAGCCACTTCTGACCATATATGCATCCAAGGTAGTGGATGATCTGCCCCATGGCATTGCATTCTTGCAAGTGCAGAAACCTCTGCTCCAGTGGATGGATCTTCTCTGTCTGTATGTGGAAACTAAATGAAGAAGTCAACAGACAAATACAACAAATGATGATTATGTATATCTTTTCACATGGTTACCTAACTGCATTTACAATACAACTATGACAATTACTGATTCATGACCAATTTCATGTGCCAGTTGCAAAACTACATGCAAAACACCAGCAGAGATGAGCCACTGTTTGCGAAGAAGAAATTGTAAGTTAACGTTTGCAGTACTTAGACTTCTGGGGCGGTTATATGTTGAAACCACGAGTGCTTCAAGCACCCATGGCTCAACGAGTTCAGAACAACGAACTTGTTGGTATCACTAATGCCTTTACCACGGATGCCTTTACAACGATTTTTGTTGTAAAGGCATTCCTGGTAAAGGCATTAGTGATCAGCATGTACGGTTCCAGCATGCTTCCCCCTATCCCCCACCCCTAAAAATTACTGCGATCCCACCACCCCCACAACCACCCTAACCCGACCCGCAAAATGACCACAACCCCAACCTCCCTCCCCAAAAACCTAAATCTCCCCAACCCCCCAAACCACCCCTTAAACCTAAACCCTGACTCCCAAACCCTAATCACCCCAAGCCCCCTACCCCACACCCAGAAACTAAAAATACCCTGAGTCCCCACCCCACCCCTAAAACCTAAAGCACCCCAACCCCCAACCCACCCCTAAAACCTAAACCCTGACTCCCCACTCCCCCCTAAACCCTAATCACCCCGAGCCCCCACCCCACCCCACCCCCAAAAAAACAGCCCCAGTCCCAGCCCAAATTACCTCCTCCTTCTTCTGTGCCTTAACCACATATGTACGCAGTTCACACATGTGTGGTTAAGGCACGAAAACCAGGAAGTTGTAGAAAACGAAACTGTTGTTTTGCTTTCGTTTTCCATGACTTTGTGGTTTAGGCGTCGTTGTTCCGGGTGTTTCCCTTCTGGGCCTTTTAGTGCGATAGGCACAATTAAACATATGAGAGTTGAGTCCACCATGCACAAAGTTGAAGTGACTTTCATAGTCACATTTGCAGATCATATTAAACTATTGTCAAATAAAGTCATTGTTTAATAATCACATATCACCTGGCACCACATTAAGGTCTTTCACAGGCACCCCATGCAGGAGGTGGGGGTGCATGGTGGAGAGGATGTTCTTCTCAAGTGGTATGAGATGGAGATGGGATTCAGTTTGTCAACCAGGCAGAGCTCTGGCCACCTCTATCCTGGTGAACTTATCCATCACCCGCCTCCTCTCATCCTTCCACTTCTTTTTGATGTCTTTTATGGTTTGGACATCCTCACCTAATGCATTGACTGCATTAACTAACTGCTTCCATAGGTCTGCATTTTGTGTTGCACTGCTGAGGAATGAAGGAAGATGATGTAGTTTTTTGTAGTTCTTGACAACAAATCTGACAATCATCTAGGTCTCCTCCTCACTGAAGTTTTAATATCTCCTCATATTTAACATGCATATGCTTGACAGATGGCAAGGCAAGGGGCAGAGCAGGCAGGTGAAGTATAGGTGTGGACAAACCAGAGTTTTAAATGCATGAGTTGCAGGTGGCATAAATTGTCTGCAGGGGTATGAAATTAGACTTACCACACCCAAGCAAGGAGATTCTGCCCAAGGTGCGGAACCTCCCCCCGTGTGTGTAACGTCTGCCCCCAATGCAGTACCACCACAGGCTTAAAGATACTGTTTGTAAGTCCCTTTGTGAATATTGAAAAGTGTAAAGTTAAACTTTTAACCTAAACTTAGACTTTTGGTCTAACTTCACCATTGTGAGTGAAGCCCAAAGTCTGCTCTCAGCAGGAGAGAGCTTCAAAAATGACACGCCAGCTGGGAGCTGATTTGAGAAACAGCTCAAGATATTGCTCCAGCCTGGAGGGAGCAGCATAAATAGATGCTTTCTGCAGGCGGGAGCAATGTTGGCTCTTGTACCATGTGGGGACCTAGCTGGGGCCACAAGGACCCTGTGGCTCCCTCACAGCCTCTGTTGTGTGTTTTGGGTGCCCTTGATTGCCCCACAGCAGCCATCTTTATTAAAAATGGTGACCGGGGATGGGGTCTCCGGGCAAGAATAGGCTCAGGGAGGGGGGCCACTTAGCCCCACTTCCCTTAAAAATCACAGCCCTGGATAAATTGTCATAGAATGGAGTGTTGTGGAGTGGATTTGGTATGGTGTACAGTAGATTTGAATGTCGTACACTGGGGTTTCATGGAGTATAATGTTGTAGAGTGTAACTGAGTAGAGTGGCATTGATTGGAGAAGAGTGTTTTACATTGAAGTGGTATAGTTTGGTTTGTCATAGAGTGGAATAGCGTAGATTTCAGTGGTGTAGAGAAGAGTAGAATGAAGTGGCAAAGAGTGGAGTGCTGTAGAGTGGAGTGGCAGAGAGTGGTCTGGTATACAGTTGAATACTGGAGAGTGGAGTAGCATAGTGTGGAGTGCATAGAGTAGAGGAGCATTGAATCAAATAGCTTAAAGTGAATTAGCGTAGAGTGGCACACAGTCAAGTGACATAGAGTAGAGTGACATAGAGTGGAGTGGTATAGTATAGGAGTGGCAGAGTTGAATGCTATAGCATGGAGTGCCGTTGAGTGAAATAGCGTGTAGTGGAATGGTATAGAATGGACTGGCTTACAATGAAGTAGCTCATAGTGGAGTAGTGTACAGTGGAGTGGGGTAGAGTCAAACAGCATAGAGTGGAGTGGCGTAGAGTGGCATACAGTTGAGTGGTGTAGAGCGGAATAGAATAGAGTATAGTGGTGTAGAGTGGTACAGCACAGTGTGTAGGGGCATTGAGTGGCAGAGAGTTTAGTGGCAATAGCATGGAATGGAGTGGTATACAGTAGAATTGTGTACAGTAGAGAGGCATACAGTAGAGTGACGTAGAGTGGAATATCATTGAATGTAGTGGCATAGAACTGTCTGCTGTACAGTGGAGTGGCATACTGTGAAGTGGCATGGAGTGGATCTGTAGAGTGTGCTTTAGCGTAGAGTGTAGTGGCATTGAGTGGTGTGCCATACAGTGCAGTGGCATAGAGTTGAGTGATGTACAATGGGTTGGTGTAGAGTACAGTGGAATGGAGTAGCTTGTAGTGGCATACACTGGCTTAGAGTTGAGTGGCCTACAGCGGAATACCATAGAGTGGAGTGGCATACAGTGGAGTTGCCTAGAGTGCAGTGATATACAGTGGAGTAGAGTAGAGTAGATTGGCATACAGCGGAGTGGCATCGAGTGGATTGGCAAATTGTGGGGTGGCATAGACTGTAATAGCACAGAGTGGAGTGGCATATAGTGGTATAGAGTTGAGTATCGAACAGTGGAATAATGTAGAGTGTGGTGTCATCAGTAGAGTGTCATACAGTAGAGTAGAATAGAGTGTACTGGTGTACAGTGGAATAGTGTAGAGTGGACTGGACAAGAGTGAAATATCGTACAGTGGAGTGCGGTAGAGTGGGTTCATGTTGAGTGGAAGAGCATAGAGTGAAGTGGCATTGAGTGGAATAACATACAGTCAAGTGGTATAGAGAGGAGTGATGTAGAGTGGAGTGGCAGGGAGTGGTCTGACATACAGTGGAATACCATAGAGTGGAGTTATGTAGAGTGGAGTGGTGTACAATAGAACAGCGTACAGTGGGTTGGGATAAAGTCAAATAGTGTAAAGTGGAGTGGTATTGAGTGGCATACAGTTGATTGGCATAGAGTGAAATAGGGTGTAATTGCATGGAGTGGACTAGTGTAAAGTGTATGGTGTACAGTTAAGTTACATTAGAGTGGCAAACAATAGGGTGGTATAAAGTGGAATAGAATAAAATGGAGTGGTGTAAACCGGAGTGGCATATAAATCAGTGCTGTATAGTTGAGTCGTGCAGTGTGGAGTCTAATACAGTGGAGTGGCATAGAGTGAAATAGTGTGGAGGGGAGTGGTATTGAGAGGGCTGGCATACACCGAAGTAGCATATAGTGGGGTGGTGTAGAGTGTAATACTGTAGAGTGGAGGCTAGTGAGTGGAGTTGGGTGAACTTGAGTAGTGTATAGTTGAGTAGTGTTGTTGCACAGTTTCTACAAATTCAGTATAACTGATTCAAAAATTGGGTCAAATTGTTTTAATAATATAGGGACTTAGTGACTGATTTAGAGTTTAGAGTTTGGCGGATGATTATTCCATTACAAACGTGATCAATATCCTGTCTGCTGTATTATTAAGTCCATAGAATATAATGGAACCATAATATGGCAGACAGTATGTCCGTTTTGTTTGTGGTGGAGTAACCCCATCTGCCACACTCTAAATCAGGACCTTAGTCCTCTGATATAATCAGTAAATGTTGGTTCGGCTAGCTCACAGTACCACATCTAAACTCAGTACCTTCCAGAGGTATAGATGCTCTTGGCAACCTTGAACGTGACCACTCTGACTCCCAAGGAATTTGTGGAAACAAATCCACACTTTTGTATGTCCTTTTTGCATACCCAAAGTGTCACAAAGAAAAGAACAATAATAATTTTTCAAAGATTTATTGTAAATGTCTAATCCTTGTAAAAAAAAACATTAACCATATTGTTTTCCACCTAAAGTTACTTCTACCTAGCACTAAGAGTCCTATAACAGTGAGAGCCTTCTGCCAGAACTAGTTGGAATGATCCAACTTCATACCTTGGTGTGATTTCTCAGAAAGCCGACCTCAGTGTATGTAATGAATGCACTTTGTCTCGTTGAGGAAACAGGGCCTGTAAGGCTGCATTCTTATTCATATATCTCCATGATAACTCCAATGTGAAATGCCTCACAGCTGACTTCAGAAAGGACATTGTTTAAATAATTAAACACCAGCCTTCTCACGTTCAGCCAGAGATGCAGAAAAAAAATACTTTATGCGTCTATAGATTCGGTGGACAGGTTACTCCATCACAACTGTGGCGGATTTCCCATCCACCAAAATATAAATCCCATTATTTGCTATCGGATTTATATTTTGGAGGACGGGATATCCATTACCTTTGTGTCTAAGTAACCCATCCGCCGGAATCTAAATTCTGCCCTTAGTCTGATAAAAAGAGTTGTCTCCTACAAGCACAATACAAAGCAGGGGCATCACGTTCTACAATTTGTCCCTGAGACTAACTGTGCAGACTACACAGTTAGTCTGAATAAATGTGTGCTTGGCATTTGGTCATGTTAGGAAAAAAAACATGGTCAAACCACCATCCCAAAAAGATACTAAGTTAACAGCAAAAACTAAAACGGAGGCTTATAGAATAAGTAAGTGCAATCTCTAATACAGTGTAGAGTGGAATGATGTGCAGTGGGGTGGTGTATAGTGGAATGCTGTACAGTGGAGTAGCATAGAGTACAATAGCATACAGTTTAGTGCTATAAAGTCAAACAGCGTGGAGTGGAGTGGAGCAGAAAAGAACAGCGTACAGTTGAGCGGCATAGAGTGGAATAGCATTAATTGGAGTGGTGTAGACTGGAGTGGCATAGAGAGGAATAGCTCAGAGTTGGTGGGGCATATCATGGTATAGAGTTATGTGGCATACAGTGTAATGGTGTACAGTGGAGTGGCATACAGTAGACTGGTATAAAGTAGAATAGCATACAGTGGAGTGGTATAGAGTTTAGTGCTGAAAAGTGGAGTGGTATTGAGTGGAGTGGAGTACAAAGAAGTGACCTAGGACCAGATGTAGGTAAGTTTGGGTTTGCAACTCGCGAATTGCAAGTCTGAGTGACTCGCAATTTGCGAGTCACAAACCCATATGCATGATGGTATCCCTGACACCATATGCGAATTGCAAGGGGGTCGCAAAGACCCACCTCATTAACATTAATGAGGTGGGTCGCAATTTGCGACCCCCTTGCGATTCGCTGCACTCACAGGGATGGTGGCCTGCTGGTGTCTGTGACTGCTTATTAATAAGGCAGTTTTTTTTGTTTTTTGTATTGCAGCCCATTTTCCTTAAAGGAAAACGAGTTGCAATACACTTGAGAAAATGAAACCATTTTGCTTCATTTTTTCAGAGCCATTCACAAAGGGGAAGGGGTCCCAGGTGGAGTCCTTCCCTTTTGCGAATGGGTTAGCACCCATTTGTAATGGGTGCTAGCTGCGAATTGCAATGCGAATCGCAAATAGGAAGGGGAACACCCCTTCCTATTTGCGAGTCGCATTCCCATTTTGTGAGTCGGTAAAAAGGTTACCGACTCGCAAAATGGGAATTAGCATCGCAATGCGCGTTTTGCATGGCGCAAACAGTGAAATTTGCTGTTTGCACCATGCAAAACACTATGTACATCTGGCCCCTAGAGTGGACTGGTGTAGAGTGGAATAGCGTAGAGTGGAGTGGCATAGAGTGTAGTGGCATACAGCGGATTGGCATATAGTATAGTGGAGTGGCATGCTGTGTAGTGGCCTTCACATGCATAGAGTTGAGTGGCATACAGTGGAATCCTGTAAAGTGGAGTTTCATACACTGGAGTGCTGTAGAGTGCAGTGGTATTAAGTGGATTGGTGTAGACTGTAGTAGCCTAGAGTGTGTTGCCATAGAGTGGTATACCGCATAGTGGAGTGGTGTAGAGTGGAGTGGCAAAGAACATAGTGGCCTAGAGTGGAGTGGCGTAAACTGCTATGGCATAGAATGGAGTGGCATGTAGTGGATAGAGTTGAGTGTCATGTAGTTGAATAGCACTGAATGCTGTAGAGTGCTGTTGTACAGTGGAGCAGCATACAGCAGAGTTGAATGGAGTGGAGTGGCATAGAATGGAGTGGCACAGAGTACAATACAGTAGAGGGGAATGGTTTAGAGTGGAGTCAAGTAGAGCAGAGTAGCATATAGTGGCATGGCGTACAGTGGAGTGGCATTGAGCGAAGGTGCATACAGTAAATTGGCGTGCAGTGGAGGTGTTCATTGGAATGATGTAGAGTGGAATATCATACGTTGGTGGGGCATAGAGTAGAATAGCATAGAGTGGAGCGGCACAGAGTCATACAGTAGAGACAAAGAGTGGAGTGCTGTACAGGGGAGGGGTGTAGATTGGAGTGCCATATAGCACAGCACTGTACAGTGGACTAGTGTAGAGTGGAATAGTGTAGAGTGAAATGGCATAGAACGAAGTGGCATACAGTGGACTGGCATACAGTACAGCGAAGTACAGTGGAGTGATGTAGTTTGTAGTGGCACATACTGGTGTAGAGTTGAGTAATGTACACTGTAGTACTATAGAGTGGAGTGCAATGCAGCAGAGCTGAGTACAGAGCAGTAGTATACAGTGGAGTAGCATAGAGGGGAATATAGCATAGTGGGGGACGTAGAGTAGAGTGGTGTAGAGTGGAAGTGTAGAGCAGAGTGGTGTAGACTGTAATCGTGTAGAGTGGAGTGGCATGTAGTCGTGTAGTGGTTTAGAGTTGAGTGTCATACAGTGGAATAAGGTAGAGTTTTGTGGAGTGTAATGTTATTCATTGGAGTGGCAAACGTTGGAGTGAACTGGCATACAGAGGAATAGTATTGAGTCAAGTAGATAGGCAGTAGAGTGGACTAGGGTAAAGTAGAATAGCTCCTAGTGTCATGGTGTATAGTGGAGTGCCGCACAGTGAAATACCATAGTGTAGAGTGGCTTACAGTGAAGTATAGTGGAGTTCAATGGAGATACATATAGTAAATTGGCACAAAATGGAGTGGCCTACAGTGAAATTGCACAGAGTGGAGTGGCATAGATTATAGTGACGTAGCGTGGAATAGATAAGAGTTGAGTGGAGTGGGGGAGTGGGGTAGTGGGGTAGTGGGGAGTGGAGTGACATAAACTGTAATAGTGTACTGTGATGTGGCATAGAGCGCAGTGGAGCACATAGGAGTGGCAAAGAGTATAACACTGTCAATTGGACTGGAGTACAGTGGAATGGTGTACATTAGAGTAGCATAGAGCAGAGTGTGGTGCAGTGGAGTTACACACACTGGAATAGCATAGAGTACAGTGGCATAAAGCAGAGTGGCATAGAGTGAAGTGGCATGTAGTGTAATGGCATACAGTGAAGTGGCGTATAGTGGCATAGAGTCAAGTAAATGGTACATTGAGGTAAGAGAGTAGAGTGGCATAGAGTACAGTGACATACAGTGGAGTGGCATAGAGTAGAGTAGCATGCACTTGAGTGGCATACAGTGGAACAGCATAGAGTGGATTGGCACTGAGTAAAGGCATATAGAGAAGTGATATAGAGTGGAGTGCGGTAGAGTGGAATGGGGTAGAGTTGAGCGGTGTAGAGTGGAATAGCTTACAGTGTTGTGGCATACACTTGAGTGGCCTACAGTGGAGTGGTGTAGAGTGTAATAGTGTCAAGTGGAGTGGATAGAGTGGAATGCCGTACAAGGGAGTGGCATACAGTGGAGTGGCATAGAGGAGAGCATGGTAGAGTGGAATCATGCATACTAGAATAGCATAGAGCATAGGAATGGCATGGAACTGAGTGGCAGAGTGGAATGGAGTGGCATAGAGTTGAATGTGGTATAGTGGAGTAACATACAGTGGGGTGGCAAGGAGTACAGTGATGTACAGTGGAGCGCCATACCGTTCGGGTGCATTCACTGAAGTGGCATACAGTTGAATAGCATAGAGTGAATTTGCATTGAGAGGAGTTGTATACAGTGCAGTTATGTAGAGTGGAAAGTGATTGAGTTGAGTGCGGTAAAATGGATGGTGTACAGTGAAATAGCATACAGTGGAGTGGTGTATCATGCAGTGGCGTAAAGACAAATAACACAGAGTGGAATGATATAGAGTACAGTGGCATAGAGTGGAATTCCATAGAATGAAGTGTCGTACAGTGGAATATCATAGAGTGGAGTGGCATAGACTAGAACTGGGTACAGTAGAGTTGTATGTTGTAGAACAGAGTAGAGTGGTGTGGAGTGGCATGTTGTAGAGTAGAGTGAAGTGGCATTCAGTGGAGAGGAATAGACTGGAGCGGCATAGACTGGAGTGGCGTAGAGTCGAGTAGTGTATTGTAGAGTAGAGGGGAGTGCAATAGACTGGAACAGCAAAGAGTGAAGTGGCATAGAGTGACATGGCATACAGTGGATTAGCAAATAGTGGAGTGGCACAGAGTGGAGTGCCATAAACTGGACCGGCATGCACTGAAATGGCACACAGTGGAGTGCCATACAGCAGAGTGGAATGCAATGGAATAACATAGAGTGGAGTGGCATAAAGTGGAGTGCCAAACAATACAATAGCCTAGAGTAGAGTGGCAGGGAGTGAAGTGGCATACAGTTGAAAGGCATAGAGTGAAGTAGCATACAGTGGAGTGCCATACAGTGAAATATCGTAGAATGGATTGGGATAGAATGGAGTGGCATACAGTGGAATAGCGTAGAGTGGTTTGGAGGACAGTGCTGATGCTTAGAGTGGATTGTCATAGACTGGAATGGACTGTAGCGTGGACTGGCATGTTGTAGAGTGGAGTGACTTGTCATAGAGGTCAGTGTAGTGCTGCACAGTAAAGTTAAGTGCTGTGTTGTACAGTGGAGGGACATATTGTACAGTGGCGTCAAGTGAAGTGTCTCACTGTAAAGATTAGTTTAAAGAGATGTAGTGTGAAAGTGACTGAATGAATGTATATAACATTTTACAAAAATGTAGAATATGTTGTACAGAGCAACGCAAGGCAGCGACTTCTGCTGCCTTCTGTTTCTCCAGATTTATCAACCAGCACAAGGCAACAAAAGTTGCCCTTGCCTTGCTTGGTAAGTCTGACGTGAGTATTGTGATGCCCTTGCAACAGCATCTATGATGCAAAGGTGATGCAATAAAATGATAAATCTGTCCTTTCATGCTATGTTGTGCCGTGGTACACTGTGGTAAGTTAGTGGCAGTATATAAATGGATTATTGCTGCCTTTTCAAAATTAAAAACCAGCCGTATTCTTTTATTACACTGTGATGTGGATTAGGTCCTTAAGTATAGGTAAGTAGTAGTTGTTATTGCTGTTCTCAATCTATTACCACTTTTTAAAAGTGTTAATAGGTAGGGAAATGTAGTTATAGTTTCTATATATTTTTTTAAAACTTTATGAAGTAGCCCACTATCACCTACGAATTATCCTATTTTTAAACAAATGTAATTTTTGTAAGTAGCACAGTCATTTCTTTGTACTTACACAGCATTCTATGCACTTATTTTGTAAAAATTAAATGGGCAAAACAGTAAAAATACACAGTAGTACACGTTATTAGTGTAATACAGTGTAACAGAGTGTTTTTTTAATTGTATTAAGTACTACAATACTTTCTAGGTAGTAGTTCATTACTCCCTGTAACTTTTTAAAAATATAAAGAAATTAAATATAATCTCTCCCAACCTACTACCACTTGCATAAAGTGGTAATAGATAGGGAAAATATACAACTTATTACCTATATATAAGTCCTTAATCCAAAACACAGGGAAAGGAAGCTTAAGGAAGCTTAAACCAAAATGGCTCCCTTTAACTTTTGTAAATCCAGTCATTAGCCAATGATTTATCATCAGCATGTACTGTGGTTATTTTCTGAAATACTGTGAAAATGTGTGAAACTATCACAGCCACAGCCACAGATATCACTAAGCTAAAAATGTCTTATAACTTTAAATACTTACCCTACTTACCTTTATCACCCAAAAGAAACAGCTGCACCCCATATTTTATAATCCTGCAAAAATGTCATTGAAATCCATTCAGCTACCTGGCTGCTACGGGTGAGTACAATGTCAATGGAAAATGTATTGGTGCCAAAATATGTTATGGGACTCACCTTTAATGTTTGCACCCCTTTGACGAATCTCAGCTAATCTTTGTATTTTCCATAAATGTAGAAAAATGTATAGGTCTGCAAAGTTTCCTGGGGGTCCCTCAAACGGTGGCAAAATTATTATTGTGCAAAAATCAGAGGAATTCCTATCTCTGGGACTCCTAAATATAACTACAGAGTGACTACTACTACTCTGTAATAAATATATAGTAAGGACCTACTTTCCAGAATAACATTATTTTTGTTTTGCCAATAACTTTGGTGCCATTTGCCAAATCTTTACAAAATTTTAAAAACCAGTTTGCCAGTCACTTAAGCTACTATCTGGAAATGTTTCAGAGGACCTGTCAAGCAGGGGCTGAGAAAAAGGCAGGGAGGTCCCAAAACACATTTTCCTGATGCAAATGCCTATCAGGATTTTAGACTTGACTATAGCCTGAACTGCTGAGTGGAATTACACCAAATTTGGCAGAAAGTTAGATCTTGGTCCAGAAAGAGCACTTTTTGTAATTTGGTGTAAATGTATTTAGTAGTGTTGGAGTTATTAAAGGAAAAATTATTTATCCATATCTAGAGACATGGAGGATCCACGGATTCAAGCACCAACAGTAATGACCTGATTAACTGTCCACAACCTCAGAAAAAAGTTGTGTTTCCCAACTTGTCTAGCGACTCGGTTCCCGGGAAGAAAAAAGAAAGCTTGAAGCTGATAGTAGGGGTTAGGGTAGACCCAATGGGACTGATGGATGGGTTTATTAGTGACCCCTCTTGGGAAGAAATTGTGTGAAAACTTTTTTTTTTGCAGACATGAAGATCTGTGTGTCTGCCACGTGACTCTCAGCCACACAGCCACTCACACTGAGGACCCAGGCCTCAATTAAAAAAAAAACAGATACACCTACTCACAGACCTACAGAGGTACTCACACACCCACTCACAAGCCCATTCATGCACTCACACACACACTCACACATCCATTTACACACTCACACACCTACTTACAGACCCATTCACACACTTACACACATTCACATACCCATTCACAAACTCACACACCCACTCATAGACCAACAAAACCACTACTGCAGAAGAACCATTCACACACTTACAATTCCATTCACACACCCATTCATATACTCTCACACTGACTCAGCCTCACAAAGCAACTACTGTACCCATTAACCGACCCACACAGCCACTACTACAACCCCGCACCCATTCACACACTTAAACACCCATTCATATACTCACACACCCTCTCACAACCCATTCATACACTCACACACCCATACACACTCACACACCCACTCACGTACCCACACAGCCACACACAGTCACTCACACACTCATTCAGACACTCAAACACCCACACAGCCATTGATACACCCACTCACACACTGACTCAAAGACCCACACATCTATTCAAACACCCACTCACACATTCATTCACACACTCACACACCCACCTACAGACCCATTCAAACACTTGCACATCAAGTCACACACCCATTCACACACCTACTCAATGATACCCCAATCATACACCCACAAAACCATGACTGCACCTACTCACAAACCCACATAGCCACTCACAAACCCACTAACAGACACATTCACATGCTTACACACTCACTCACACACCCATTCATATGCCCACTCACACACATACACTACCACTACCACACCAGACCCATTTACACTCACAAACCCTCTCACACAACCATTCAAACAAATACACCCAATCACAGACCCACAAAACCACTACTGCACCTACTCACACACCCACAGAGCCACTCACACAACCACTCACACAACCACTCACAGGCCCATTCTTGCACTGAAGACATGCAGCCACCATCATGGCTGGACAATGCCCTCCCAGCTTTGAGGGCCAGCTCTCTCACCATCAGTTCCTGATCCAACATCATCTATTTCTCCTCTATAGCAACTTTGTGTCCTCTAAGACTCTCTCCTATAGCTGGAGCCTAGCCAGCTCCAGTCTCAATTTCCTCTACTTTCTCCTATCTTTCAGCTCTGCTGGGGACAGGCCTCTGTATGACACGCTGTTCCCTTCCCATGTTGAAATCTCCAACCCTGGAAGGATTCTGTCCCTCTTCTCCACAGGACTCTCCTCCGGGCCCTGGTCCACATTATCCACATTATCCTCCAAATCTTGTCCTCCTCATCTTCTTCTGGGTCCACATGCAATGCAGCCTGGGCTTCTGACCAGGCTTGCTGTGCGTTTGTCATTTCCACCTTTCTGGTGGAGATCATTACAGGAAGTCCAAGGTCCTTGAAGGAATCTCTCAGCTGAGCCACCATATACCCCTCAAGTTGAGCCTCCTCAACATCCATTTTTGCAGGTGCAGATGTAGAACCTCCAGTCACCGACATGATTTTAGAAAAAAAACAAAAAAGCCAATCAGGGATAATAGAAAAATTATAAATGGCAATCAGAGAGAGTTAAAGAAAAAAGATTGCCAGTGGGGAACAGAGAAAATTTGTTTGAATTGGTCTTATGTGGCTGGTAGCGTATACTAAATGACTGTAAGGCACTGCACAAACACAAGTCCTATCCCCACCACTGACCACCAATGTTACAAACTGGGTCTCTAGTTGGCATAGGTATGCACCCTGTCCAAGTAGGAGTCACAATCCTAATCAGGGTAAGTCAGATAAACACCCTAAATGAACCTGTGCTCACCCTCTGGAAGCTTAGGACACAGCTGCTAGGCTTAAGAGGTAATGTGTAATGTATTTGTGTAAAACTTTAACCAGAACAACAGTAAAAAGACCCCACAAAGAATTTCCACACCAAGTTAAAAAAATAGATCTTAATTCAATAAACAAAACAAGAAGAAAACAACAAAAATCCAATAACTAGAAATTGAGATATTAATTTTCAAAGAATAACTGCAATTGTAGTGCTTAAAAGCATAAAGCAACAGCTGGTGCTATCTGATCGAGCTAGACTGGGGTAAATCAGGCTGACCACGATGGAACGTGGGCTGGCTACAGGGATCAACCATGTGGCGCTGAACCAGTACCTTGGATAGAGAGTTGCGTCAACATCGAAGGCCCGATACAAGGAGCAAAGGAGGCAATGAGAAGGCGGTGTGTCAGTCCCGATCTGCAGAGTCAGGGGATGCGTTGTTTTGGAGCCGCGCATTCATTGATGCAAGGCCCTCAAGGTGTAGCAGCAAACCTTTTTAGATGAAGACAATGCATCGTCAGCAAGCTGTACAACCAGCGATGCAAATGTAATGCTTCAAGGCTGATGGTGATGCGTTGATCATGAGCTGCACAATCTTTGATGTGAAGTCCTCATCCTCATTGGCAATGGTGTTGTGTTGATATCAAGGAGAGATGTGGCACTTCTAATCGTACAGTGATGTTGATGCGTGTATTCTTTCAGACCACAGCTGCAGAACCCACTTCTAGGGACCCAGGACTAAATTCTCACCACTTGGCAGGTCAGAACTCACAGTTTTCAGAGTTCACAAGCTCTAGCCGAGTTGCAGGCAGTCTTTGGTGTTCGTGAGACTGACGAACAAGAGGCAAGCCAGCAAGCCCTTGGAGTCACCTTGGTTCTGGGGATGTAGAGATGCAGGTCCAGCCTTTCTCACTCCCAGGTAAGGAGGCATGAGGCATGAGGCAGAAGGGCAGGGACCTCTAATCAGAAGTCCAGCATAGTGCCGCAGAGGCCAGCAGAGTGACAGCACAGTAGTCTTTCTTGCTGGCAGAATGCCTTCAAGTCAAGAAGTGTACTGATTTGGTTGGGTTTGGGGTTCAGTATTTATGTCCAGTTGTGCCTTTGTAGTGAGGAAGATTTCAAAGAGAGTCCTTTGAAGTGCACAAGATCCCTGCCTTTCCTTTACTGTCTGTAGACCCTTAACCGGGGGATATGCAGCTATTTGTGCAGGGACAGGCACAGCCCTATTCAGGTGCAAGTGTCAGCTCCTCCCTTCCATCCAGCACAGGAAGACCCATCACCCTGGTGATGTGTCATCAGGATACAAGTGGCACACCTCTACTCCCATTTTGGGTGGCTGCCTGGAGAGATTGCACAAGAGCCCAGCTGTCACCCACCCAGACGTGTATTCAGAGACAGGTAGAGGCACAGGATAGTTAAAGTGCCAACTTTCTAAAAAATGCATTTTCAGACTTGCAACTTAAAATCCTACTTCAAAGTAAGACACCAAACTGGAAATATATATTAGGTCCCAATTGGAAATTATACTTATACAACATGATATGGCAACCCCAATGTTAACCTATGTAAGAGATAGGCCTTGCAGTAGTGAAAAGCAAATGTAAGAGTTTTTCACTACCTGGACATGTAAAACTTAAAAGTACATGCCTAACTTTTTAAATGCACGGCACGCTGTCCTTGGGGCTGTCCAGTTTCTACCTAGGGGTGACATATATATATTGAAAAAGAAGGCTTGGCCTGGCAAGTGGGCTTATGTGCCAGGTCAACATGGCAGTTAAAAACTACACACATAGGCCCTCATTCCAACATTGACGGGCGGCGGAGGCCGCCCGTCAATGTTGCGCGTCAGGAATACCGCTCCGCGGTCCAGAGACCGCGGTGGGTATTCCAAGTTTTCCCCTGGGCTGGCGGGCGGCCGCCGAAAGGCCGCCCGCCAGCCCAGGGGAAAACGACCTTCCCACCATGAAGCCGGCTCGTAATCGAGCCGGCGGAGTGGGAAGGTGCGACGGGTGCTACTGCACCCGTCGCGTATTTCACTGTCTGCTATGCAGACAGTGAAATACATTTTGGGGCCCTCTTACGGGGGCCCCTGCAGTGCCCATGCTGTTGGCATGGGCACTGCAGGGGCCCCCAGGGGCCCCGCGACTCCCCCTCCCGCCATCCGGTTCCCGGCGGGAGAACCGCCAGGAACTGGATGGCGGGAGGGGGAGTCGGAATCCCCAAGCCGGCGCAGCAAGCTGCGCCGGCTTGGAGGATTCCTTGGGGGCAGCGGGAAACCGGCGGGAAACCGGCGGGAGACCGCCGGTTTCCCTTCTCTGACCGCGGCTAAGCCGCCGCGGTCAGAATGCCCCGCGGGGCACCGCCGGCCTGTCGGCGGTGCCACCGCGTCCCGCGGCCCTGGCGGAAGTAATCCGCCAGGGTCGTAATGACCACCATAGGCCCTTACTATGACATTGGTAGTAAATCCTGCTTAGCGCCATGCTGACGGCCCGCAACTTACTGCTGCAGAACAAAGCCCACCACATTATGACCCATGAATCACCACGGTAGACATTCAATGGCAGTAAACCATTGGCGGTACATACCGCTGCGCTCATAATGGACACCCACAGACAAAACAAGACCACATTGGACAATTCAAACAACACACACCTGACACCCATACACACACCACACCCACACACCCTACACTGCTTGTGCTGCTGTGACCTGTGTCTGGAACCTACCATGGCCCGTGTGACCGGGGAAAGGGCTCGAGCCTTCACTTCAGAGGAGTTGGAGCAACACATGGATGGGGTCCTACCCCAGCACGGACTGCTGTATGGGCCTCCAGACCAACAGGTGAGTACACTGTGGGCACGATGCATGTGGCATGAATGTAAAGAGGTGTGTGTGAAGGCATCATGTAAGGTGGGAGGGATGTCCTCCTGGCTGGGTCCATATTGAGTGCCAAAATTGCTGTAAACGGGTATTGTGGGCCATTCGTGTAACTGGCTGGACTGTTTGTCTAATGGTGTTCTCCAGTCTGTATTGCTTCTGCAGGTCAGCGGCCATCACAAGAAGGGTATATGGCGTGCCATCGCCAAGGAGGTGCGGACCCTGGGAGTCTATGGCAGGCGGAGCACCCACTGTCGCAAACGGTGGAAGGACCTGAGACGCTGGCCACGGAAGACCGCAGAGGCCGAGCTGGGGATGGCCTCCCAACTAGGAAGGGGTGTCCATCGAACCCTGACCCTCCTAATGGCCCGCATACTGGCGGTGGCCTATCCAGAGCTGGATGGGTGCTTGAGTACAACACAGCAGCCACAAGGGGGTGAGTACAGTGGCTATCATTACAACTTAGCCTGGTGTGGTGGTATCCAGATGGTGGGTATGTGTCAGTGGGTGCCCCTAGGCCAGACAGCATAGGTCCCTTGTTGGCTAAAGGTCTGAAGGAGAAATACTGCCTACCTAGCTTGTTAGCATCCCCTACTGGCCAGGGCTGCGTGTGTCCCATGTGTGCTGCAGTTGGCGGTGTGTGCTCCTCCTCATGCCTTGGTGGCTAGCAATATCACTGGTAGTGCAATGCATAGTTAGTAGGCCTGTACCCCAGGTGTGAGGGTGCTGTGTATGCCAACAGTGGTGTTGGTGCAGTCATTGACCCAGTGTTTCCTTTGTCTCTCTCCCCCCCTTTTTTGTTTTGTCATCTTGTCCTTATGTGCATTAGCATCATCTGGAAGAATGTCTGTCGGACATTGCCGGTTAGATGGCCGACAGCAAATTAAAATTAAATAACGGAAAAACAAAGGTCATGCTGGTAGGGCACTCTCTATGTCCCCAGACTCCGATACTACCTTCAGTAGGACTAAACAACCTCCCTCGTCTAAAGATACCATTAAAAGTTTAGGCTTTTGGATAGATACACAACTCACAATGGAATGCCAAGCAAAGAAACTAGCTACCTCTTGTTTCTGCTCTTTGAGGACCTGGTCACCGAATTTCAACTAACCAATGCCCTAGCCCAGAATCCACCCGTCAACCCAACGGACCCCAACATTACAGCACACAACCTCAAGCTATGGATCAATGACTGCGCCGACCGCCTTGCTCCACTCAGAAAACCCTCCAACAACCACATCAACAAAAAAGCCACCTGGTTCACCGATGACCTCCAAGCCCCCAAACGCCACTGCGAAAACTCAAGCAAATATGGCTACTCGAACGCACTCTAGACAACCACACGGCACTCAAGGATGCCATACGCAAACACCACCAACTCATCAGGCTAGCAAAAAGATCCTCCTTCAAAACCCACCTAGAAAACAACGCCCACAACTGCAAAGAACTTTTCAGCATTGTAAAAGAACTCTCCAACCCAAACGCCACCGTCAACGACATCACCCCCTCCCAAGAACTATGCGACGACCTAGCAACCGCCTTCCACCAAAAAATCACGGACATCCACGATAGCTTCAACTCCCCTCACACTCCGGACACTCCTACACCACCCACCACGAACTCCTCCCGCTCCAGCCGACTGACCTCCTGGACCACCCTCAGCGACGACGATACCCGCAAGACCATGAACTCCATCCACTCCGGATCGCCATCAGACCCCTGCCCACACCACATCTTCAACAAAGCAGACAGAGCCATCGCACCACACCTACGGAAAGCCATCAAAATCTCCTTCGAAACTGCAAGATTCCCGGAAATCTTGAAACACGTTGAAATCAACGCCCTTCTCAAGAAACCAAAGGCGGACCCTTCCGACCCATCTCTCTGCTCCCTTTCCCGGCGAAGGTCATCGAGAAAATCATCAACACTCAGCTCACTCGATACCTCGAAGACAACAACAACCTCGACCCCTACTAGTTCGGCTTCAGACGCAACCACAGCACCAAAACCGCCCTCCTCGCCGCCACAGACGACATCAGAAGCCACCTCGACAATGGACAAACATCAGCCCTCACCCTCCTAGACCTATCAGCCGCCTTTGACACCGTCTGTCACCACACCCTAAAATCCCACCTCCACACAGCAGGAATTCAGGACCAAGCCCTCGAATGGACCACATCCTTCCTTACCGGCAGAACCCAAAGAGTCCGCCTCCCCGCGTACCAATCCAAAGCCTTCAACATCATCTGCGGCCTACCCCAGGGCTCATCCCTCAGCCCGATGCTGTTCAACATCTACATGGCCCCCCTCGCACAAGTGGCCTGCCAGCACAACCTCAACATCATCTCCTACGCCAACAACACCCAACTCATCCTCTCCCTCACCAAGGACCCGCACACTGCCAAAACAAACCTCCACGAGGGACTAAAAGCCATCACCGACTGGATGAGAGACAGCCGGCTAAAACTGAACTCGGACAAAACAGAGGTCCTCATCCTCGGGCGCACCCCCTCCGCCTGGGACAACTCATGGTGGCTGTCCACGCTGGGTCCCCCACCGACACCCACCGACAGCGCACGAAACCTCTGCTTTACCCTCAACTCCTCACTCTCCATGTCAAAGCAGGTCAGTGCCATCTCCTCCTCCTGCTACAACACCCTCTGCATGCTTCGCAGAGTTTACAAATGGATCCCATCAGAAACAAGAAAAACAGTAACCCAGGCCCTCGTAAGCAGCAGACTCGACTACGGCAACGCCCTCTACACCGGTATCTCATCCAAACTCCTCCAACGCCTCCAACGCATCCAAAACGCCTCCGCCCGACTCATCCACAACATCCCTCGCCACTGCCACATCACCCCCCACCTAAGAGACCTTCACTGGCTCTCCGTCAACAAGAGGATCACCTTCAAGCTCCTCACCCACGCACACAAGGCACTCTACAACATTGTCGCGTGGGCTCTCATTATCCTAAATGAGACTACTGGATTTCTAGGCAGCAGGATCGATAATGGTGTGGGGGACTGAGTCTGACCCACGTGTAAGGAACTCTGTCACCCTAAATCCGGTTGTTGCTCCGGCTAACTAGCAGTGCCTCATTTCTCCCACGGGGAAGAAATGATTGGGCAGCCGAGCGCATGACATCTTTGGAACTTCTCAGGGAAGTCGTGGTCACTCAGATCCAAACCAACTCTCTCATTCACAATATGTTCTCATATACAAATGACAAAGACAGTATAAGTTTTATATAATGTTTTAATAAAATGACTGTATTTTAGATATTAAGGCGTGAGCCGCAATAACCAGAACAATACAAAATAGTAGGATGGATATAGTAACCAGGAGAGTAAAACATAGAAATAAAGCTATCATAATTCCTAACCGTTTCTACTCTCCCTCTGCTTGTTCTATTTAGAGCACAGCATGTTAAGCTTTCAGCTTGCCTTTCTGTATCACTAGGGAGACGGATACACTCATACCTGAGCAAAGGCCTGTGATCTTGGTTCAGGATCTGCAACTAGGCAGTCAGCGTCAAGTTGTGGTTCCCTGGTCGGAATCTCCCTCTTGCGTGTACTGGGACAAGGAAGTAATTTTATAACTAACATGTCAGCGTGATCACAAAATGTCCCTACGCAGGAATGCCCAGTCTAAACTCTTACCACGTCTATCGGCAATGTACCAGACTGTATCCTTGACTGAAGCACAGAGTAAACATGTTATGGAGAACTCCAGTGCTGAAGTAGGCAAAACAGTGTGATATGAATAAAAAACAACACCGTAGAACTGGCTATTTGAAAAATAACAGTACGAAGCCTAATAAAAAACATGTAGAGCAAAGTGCACAGAGGCTCTAAGCTATTAGCAAATGAATAAAATATATTCAGGGCAAAATGCACAAAGGCCTAAAGCCTGAAGCTAAAGCGCAATGAATACGTAAAACTAACCACACTACACCCTCCCCTTGTCGGTAGCAAGTGGTTCCAATAACATAAAAGGATGCCCTAAATATAAACAATATCTAAAACAAGTATTTCGACAAGGTGAGAAGACAACAAAGTCATAAATTTAGGTAACATGTGAGCATAACCAAATTTAATATAGTGTCAATTTTGTAAAATCCAATCATCAGACAGAAGCAATAGAACGTAGGAGTTCCTCCACTTTGATATATGTCAATATCGGAAGATCCACGCCACAAAGTACCATGGAGCAGGTGTGATCCAAAGCCCCAAAACCATTCAGGGCGGCACCCCGTGCAGGGCCTATGAAAGAGACACTACCATCTTCCTCCAGGAAGGGAATCTCATAAACTGCCTCACGAAGCAAGCGCATCCGTAGTGCACAAGTCTGGGAATGAGCCCTCATCGGGAACATCAACAGATCAGCATCGACCATTGGAGGGCGCTGCAATGAGAGACAGAGAGCCAGCGCATGTTCAAACGAGCACCAAAGGCACAGAAACACGGGTTGCACACAATCCAAAACCGGTCTGAATGACAGAGACCAGTCGCACTCCAAATGTCCCAGGAGTGTTGCTCCAAAATGCCGCATCAAGCGTTCACGACACAGCTGCGCTGATGGGAGCAGCAGTACAGGATCTCGTCGTGACGGGACAGCCATTGCGAAAAAATAGCAATAACAGCAAGACTCCAGCTAATAAAGCCAAAGTAATCGGGAAACCCCCAAAAATGCTTCTGAAAATAGAATGTATAGCCGAAGGTATCAAACCGAATATGGAAGAGAAGGTATTAGCAAAACCAACACCAACGACTTTGAAAAAATGTGCAATACCAGCAGTGCTGGATGCATTAAATATACGTCCCACAAGTTCACCAAAGTGAGTCGGAAAGTTAGTATTCAAAAGGGACTGTATCTCCGCCGATGACCTTGCCACCTGAAGTGCGTAGGTCTCGCTAGCAGATGTAAGGGCCACATGCTTTTGAAACAATAAAGCTTTTAGCCGACTCAACTTGTCAAAATCAACCTTGGAAGTAGCAATATGAGGCCAGATGTCCACTACCTCCCTAATTTGAGTGGGGGGAAACAACACATTCCCACAGCACGTAACGGCCTTGTTGACAACGACGATGTAAACTATTCCGGCACGCATGCCACAGCAGCGGTCGCTGTTAAGAACAATGTAACTGCCGTTAGAAAGCACCTGGAAAGTGTTTTTAATAACCGGGACTGGAACTCCCTTCAGATAACAAGCTAAGTTAGCAATCGAAGCATTACACGCCCCGTGCAAGGACAGCTGTTTACAAACCATGGAATGGCTGACAGAAGCTTCGCATTCGCTGCTACTAAGAAAAACCTCCTTCAAACCATTAACACATCTGTACTGAAAGGGAAGGTCCCACACCTCGTGTATGTAACTGTCTCCCAATAGTTCATATCTACCCACCGGAATGTTCTTCAAACACGAAGTAAATTGCAAAGTAGAGATAGGCAAATTAATAACCCCATGGATCAACCATTCAGCTGACGGAATCTCAGCCACCGTGAAAGGCAGTTTCTCCAATTTTTCAATATTTAACATAACATATGTCGTTTCCTTTTTAGCCATCAGTTGTTGTTGACGAGTCAAATTAAAAGAGATAAAGATCTCCTTGGCACGAACGTGCTGCCATGGAACGCGACCCGCCTTCAAGGTCTGAAGAGTCCAACCCAGCTGCATGATGGATCGTGTCTGACTCTGCCCATGATACAAAGAAGACATGTCCGATTTAATAATGTCTATAGCAGAGGACACAATGCTGTCATTCGTGTAAACACGTTCAGAAAGGGTATGCATGCCATTATCAACAACAGACAAAGGCCCTCATTCTGACCTTGGCGGGCGGCGGAGGCCGCCCGCCAAAGTCCCGCCGTCAGATTACCGTTCCGCGGTCGAAAGACCGCGGCGGTAATTCTGACTTTCCCGCTGGGCTGGCGGGCGGTCGCCTGCAGACCGCCCGCCAGCCCAGCGGGAAAGAGGCTTCCACGATGAAGCCGGCTCGGAATCGAGCCGGCGGAGTGGAAGCTGTGCGACGGGTGCAGTTGCACCCGTCGCGTATTTCACTGTCTGCGCAGCAGACAGTGAAATACATGTAGGGGCCCTCTTACGGGGGCCCCTGCAATGCCCATGCCAGTGGCATGGGCACTGCAGGGGCCCCCAGGGGCCCCGCGACCCCCCCTACCGCCATCCGGATCCCAGCGGTCGGACCGCCGGGATCTGGATGGCGGTAGGGGGGGTCGGAATCCCTGCGGCGGTGCAGCAAGCTGCGCCGCCGTGGAGGATTCAATGGGGCGGCGGTACACTGGCGGGAGCCCGCCAGTGGTGCCGGTCCGACCGCGGCTTTACCGCCGCGGTCGGAATCCCCATTGGAGCACCGCCGGCCTGTCGGCGGTGCTCCCGCGGTCCTCCGCCCTCGCGGTCAAAGACCGCCAGGGTCAGAATGAGGGCCAAAGTCTGCATCAGATTTGCTTGATCAATCTGCCTCAACCGGGCTGCAGCCTCTTGTTGTGAAAGCTTCCAAATCTCATTATAAACCTCGTATAAGAACCTTTTCTTCCGTGGTACTCTGGGACCTGACAAAAAATCTTGTAAATCAGTATTAGTAGACAGTAACATGAGATGTGACTTAACGGCATCCAGCGTGGAGGACTTCAACCATTGTTGACAAAGCTTCCCCACACTGTATGTAGTTATAATATCAGCATGCTCTGGTGAAACGTAACGAGGGTCTGCCCTACTAGTCCTGAACCCCCCTGAAGAGGTGACAAAACGTTGATGACACATATTAGTGTCTATAGGCCATAATAACCACCCGCCTGGATGTAACGATGAAGTGTTAAGTGTACCATTCTGGACCCAATGTGTAAAGTCACTGAAAGTAGCATTCACATAGTGCTGCCAATTTTTCAATTTAGAAGGGACAGGTATACTAGGCAAAGTTAATTCTTTAATCGTCGCTAAGCCCAAACAGCTAGTCTGTTGTACCGTGTCATTGAGGAAAATCATCTGCACAGGGATAATACATGCTCTAAATAACGTGTCCCTGCCTCGCATTTGCCAATTTTTCGTACCCCAAACACTTTTCAAGTCAACAGTTTTGAACCAGTATTCATATCCCTCGACCGACAGTTTAGATACAAACAAATTAGAATACAGTAATTTAGTATCGGTCAATAACATATGCTTATTAGAATACGGTGTAACTTTAAAATAGTAGGACCTAGCATTACGCGGATCATGCCCAGTAAAATATGCAAATTTGTCATAATACGTTTTTGAACTCCCTTGTGGAGGAGTCGAGCAATGTTCCCATTGCACATAATTAAACATGGACTTAGGGCTACGAGCTTTATGAATAAAGTGGTGTCCATAAAAGTTGTAACAAAACATGTCACCATGATTATCTCTAAACTGGTAAGCATCTTCATCGTCATAGACAGTATAATATTGCAAATCCGTTAGCATAGAATCTACTGTCTTCACATCCCAATCATCAGAAACAATGCCTGGTATAACAATATAATTCATAGATAATTTGAGGACACACGGTATTTGAATCAATTCAGTGGGACCATATATATCAAACATTACTTTATCCCACACAATTCCATCCGGAACTGGTATAGCAGAAATGTTCACTGTGGACAAGTCTCTTCGAACCATATGAGACGATAAATGTGGTTTCAACACAGTCTCCACGTGCTCAATGTCAGATCGATCAGGAAGAAAATGACCATGTATTATCAGAAAAAAAGTAACCACAAATCCTAACCATAATAATATAGTCATCACGGCCAAAAATAGCCAAAAATAGTTCCAAGGAAAAACAAAATATGTTCGTTTAAGCCATCCCAGCAGCCGTCGTGGACCGTGGACAGAAGACATCGAAGACGAGGAGCCGGACCCATCATTATCAGCGTCGTTGAAGCAGCCAGAAGCAGTTCTAGCAAAAGGTGCAACTCTGAACGAAGAAGCAGACGGAGGCTCCCGCCGTGGCACGCTATAAACCACATGTTCAGAAACATCAGTAGAACGTACAGCAATTTGATCACAAGATTCCATATTAATCGCCGTCGGTGGAACGATCGCAAGATCATCATCCACCCTCCCCAAGCTCGGAGAGGAAACAGTGTCGGTGAAAATCACCTGCAGCGGGACCTCATCCCCAGTAGTGAGAGGGATTCCGGAACTACTGGGTGTCCCTCTTGGTTTGCTGTGCAGAATCGTCCACATGTTGTAACTTGACATTATCAATGGAAACAAAGCGATTTCCTTTGGCCCCTCGCAGCGGCGGTAAAATCACAGTTCTCGTGCCGCTTACCCCTAACACAGGGACAGGGTCTCGATAAGAAGGACCAAATTCTTTTTTAACTGCGACCTTTTCACGCACCAGATCCCCAATCTTGGGTATCCAACCAGTAGGTGTTACTGGCTCATCCTTAATTCCTGAGGAGGCAGCATTGGCAGAAGAGTTATCTTCACGGAATTGTTGTAAATCCTGCAAAACAGTGACACGATCATTTATGTCAAAGGGCGTATCTGCCGCCTCCACACCAGGACCATCTAGATCAGGAACATACATTCGTGTTCCGAACAGGCACTCATATGAAGTACGACCCCCCCAGTGACCTTCTAGGCAAGTTATTAAGTGCTCTCTGTACTCCATATAGGTGGGCTAGCCAACCACGACCCGTACCTATAACTCTGGCCGTTAAGGACTGCTTTAAATCACGATTTAAACGCTCCACGACAGAATTTCCCTCGGGATGAAATGGAGACGAGAATTGGAGTTGGACCCCCAACGAAGCCATGGTGTCCCTGAATGCCTTAGAGGCAAAAGCAGGGCCCTGGTCCGAATGAAAAGCCGCAACTGCAAATATATCGACAAAGATGCGCAAATCTTTAATAACAGTGCGAGCGTCAGCCGAGCGTTGTGGCCATACCCATACAAATCTGGAGCACGAATCTACAGCAACCAATATATATTTGTATGCACTATCTGGTGTCAGCGGACCACAATGATCCAAGTACACACACTGTAATGGTTTGTTTGAAATCAGAAGGGGCGTCTGCTGCGGGCGTCTAGCCGACGATGTCTTAATTTGTTGACAAATGTCACAACAAAGGACATACTGTTTCGTCTCCTTATAGAGACCAGGCCACCAGTAACGAGCCTGTAAAAGTGAAATTGTGGCAGCCACCCCAGCATGTGCAGAAGCCACCTCCTCATGTGCTGCAGAAATTAATCGAGGTCTCTCAATTTTATTGGGAATTTCACGTACACCAATGCCTGGAATTGTAACAGTAGCATTTAGCGCACCATTCAAGCAGTAACTATATTTTGAAGGAAATCCTTTAGGAAAGGGCGTGCCATCAGCAGTAGCTTGTATGGCAGCTGAAATTTCTGTGTCTGGTTTTGAACTCGAACGAGTCACTGCGGCCACAGTGGCGACAGCCACTGCCGACTTCGCGGCTTCATCAGCCAAAGTATTCCCAGCAACGTGTATTCCAACGCGCTGGTGTCCAAGTGTATGCACAACATGGACTCTAGGAAGAGTATCCTTCAGATCCGCAACCTTACCCCACAACATTTTATGCTTAATGGTGTTGCCTTTAGAATCTCTGAACCCATTCATCTTCCAATAGTGTAAATATTCGTTGAAAGACTGCACACAGTAGTAGGAGTCACAGACCAGCAAGGTTAAAAGTGCCGGATCCGCATGCTCCAACGCTAACAATAGAGCTTTGAGCTCAGCCAGCTGTGCCGTGCAATCTCCCAAGGTTTTAGTATAAGTATGTCGGGGGCAGAACACTTCCCCCTCCATAGTGCCGCTCACCACCGCACATGCAGCAGAATATTGTTGTTTAGTCCCAACCGCCGGTTGCGCAGAGCCATCAGTATACATGACCACTTCATATTGGTCAATAGGCAATGTACCAGCAGGAACAGGGTATTCTATTTCGTATTGAAGAAATTCTTGAGTCTGCAGTTTAGGGTCAAATACATAGTCCCTCATTACGACCCTGGCGGTTTGTAACCGCCAGGGCCGCTGGACGCGGAGGCACCGCCGACAGGCCGGCGGTGCCCCGCGGGGCATTCTGACCACGGCGGCTTAGCCGCGGTCAGAGAAGGGAAACCGGCGGTCTTCTGCCGGTTTCCCGCTGCCCCCAAGGAATCCTCCAAGCCGGCGCAGCTTGCCGCGCCGGCTTGGGGATTCCGACTCCCCCTCCCGCCATCCAGTTCCTGGCGGTTCTCCCGCCGGGAACCGGATGGCGGGAGGGGGAGTCGCGGGGCCCCTGGGGGCCCCTGCAGTGCCCATGCCAACGGCATGGGCACTGCAGGGGCCCCCGTGAGAGGGCCCCAAAATGTATTTTACTGTCTGCATAGCAGACAGTGAAATACGCGACGGGTGCAGTAGCACCCGTCGCACCTTCCCACTCCGCCGGCTCGATTACGAGCCGGCTTCATGGTGGGAAGGTCGTTTTCCCCTGGGCTGGCGGGCGGCCTTTCGGCGGCCGCCCGCCAGCCCAGGGGAAAACTTGGAATACCCACCGCGGTCTCTGGACCGCGGAGCGGTATTCCTGACGCGCAACATTGACGGGCGGCCTCCGCCGCCCGTCAATGTTGGAATGAGGGCCTATGTGTGTAGTTTTTAACTGCCATGTTGACCTGGCACATAAGCCCACTTGCCAGGCCAAGCCTTCTTTTTCAATATATATATGTCACCCCTAGGTAGAAACTGGACAGCCCCAAGGACAGCGTGCCGTGCATTTAAAAAGTTAGGCATGTACTTTTAAGTTTTACATGTCCAGGTAGTGAAAAACTCTTACATTTGCTTTTCACTACCAGCAGGAACACGGTATTCTATTTCGTATTGAAGAAATTCTTGAGTCTGCAGTTTAGGGTCAAATACATAGTCCCTCATTACGACCCTGGCGGTTTGTAACCGCCAGGGCCGCTGGACGCGGAGGCACCGCCGACAGGCCGGCGGTGCCCCGCGGGGCATTCTGACCGCGGCGGCTTAGCCGCGGTCAGAGAAGGGAAACCGGCGGTCTCCCGCCGGTTTCCCGCTGCCCCCAAGGAATCCTCCAAGCCGGCGCAGCTTGCTGCGCCGGCTTGGGGATTCCGACTCCCCCTCCCGCCATCCAGTTCCTGGCGGTTCTCCCGCCGGGAACCGGATGGCGGGAGGGGGAGTCGCGGGGCCCCTGGGGGCCCCTGCAGTGCCCATGCCAACGGCATGGGCACTGCAGGGGCCCCCGTAAGAGGGCCCCAAAATGTATTTCACTGTCTGCCTTGCAGACAGTGAAATACGCGACGGGTGCAACAGCACCCGTCGCACCTTCCCACTCCGCCGGCTCTAGTACGAGCCGGCATCCTCGTGGGAAGGGAGTTTTTCCCTGGGCTGGCGGGCGGTCTTCTGGAGACCGCCCGCCAGCCCAGGGAAAAACTCATAATACCCTCCGCGGTCTTCTGACCGCGGAGCGGTATTACGGAGGGCGGAATTCTGGCGGAGTCATAATGAGGGCCATAATCTACATCAGTGGCTGTCAAAGACGTAGCCCACTGTATCCATCGCGGGTGTAAAGCTTTCGAATTAGGAACACTCGCTTTGGTAACAGCCTCTAAGGCCGGAACCGGGGAAACGACAACTATGTGTTGACCCTGGGCCAGCGGTCTTTCTTTAATAACAGCCATCTGTACTGCAGTGAGAATTTTCTCAATTTGTGCAAAACGTTGCTCTGCAGCTGAATACAAGTGAGATTTGTATGCAATCGGGACAGTCTCCCCTTCATTAAAGGTGACATAAGTAAACCCAACAGCCCCAGGTATTACCCTGATCACTAAATGTGTCTTATTGTCCCGAGTGTGTAAGTGTTTAACTGCTAAAAGATCACTCTGTAAGTCTCGCAGTATGTGTGTATGTTCAATCGTCCAAAGTTTACTCGAAAAATTCGGGCAAATCAACTCGTATAATGGTTTTATACACGTTGCATATTCAGGAATGTAAGTTCTGCCAAAATTCAGAAACCCCAACAATGACTGGAGCTTCCGAACCGTATTAGGAGGCTGCAATAAAGCACATTTCTCCAAAAAATGTGGCGCTAAGCTCTTGCCCTCACTCGACAACTCATATCCCAGGAAAATGACGCTGAGGAAAGCAATCTTTGATTTCTTAAAATTGAACTTATAGCCAATATCAGCAAATCCCACAACAATGCGCGATACACGCCTTAGATGTTGCAGAATCTCATCATCTGTCAGATATATGTCATCAACATATGATAATGCTTCAGGGTCGAACTCATGCAGCATTTCAGTTACACGAGCCGAAAACAGTCCTGGGCTATTCTTATACCCCTGAGGCAAACGACAAAAAAAATTCTGAGAGCCAAACGCACTGAAACAGGTATAGTCCCGACTCTCGGGCGCTATATTCTGGCAGAAAAATCCATTCGAGATATCCAATGTTGTTTTGTATTTTTTACGCACTATATTATTCATAAGCGCTGTGCTATGTGAATTCTGTATCGCATATGTGCGTGTATGACTATTCAAATGTCGGTAATCCACCACTATCCTATATGAATGGTCCGGTTTAGCAACCGGAAACAAGGGATTATTCATCGGCGAGACACAGGGCTCAATAACACCCTGATACTCCAATTCAGTAAGAATTTTCCTAACCGATGCCCTAGCCTCAAATTTGATAGGATATTGCGGTTGTGGCTGAGGTTCACCCTTTATCGGTATTACATGATAAGGTGATTGTCTGTCCCACCCCACATTATTTCTATACAAGGCGGGAGCCTGTGCTAGAGCCCATGATTTACTATAGGACTCCGCGAGTTCTCTCGGAACAAGTGGCGAGAAGAAAGGTGTAATAACCTCCTCCCCAACTGGACAGTCGCGAACAAAGTCAGGTGGCCAATCTTGTTCGGCCAACAGAACATCATATGATTTTACCACATGGTCCCAAAAAATGGCGTTTATAACACGGTCAATGTCCCCTTCCAATCGCAGAGTTACTTCATATACTCTATCAGGATCAGAGACTCGCATATCTGCCGTCTCGACTTGTATGAAGTCATCAGTTGCTTTCACCTCCAGATGCTCTAGAAGACTCCGGCGAACTATTGTGACCTCTGCCGCGCTGTCTAACAGTGCTAACGCCCATGTCTTGTTCGTCAAGAGAACTCTCTTCTTGAGCGGCATGTCTAACTGAGACAGCTGCCACTTTCTTCTTTTTAAATTGCTGTTTCTGTTGCAGCGGTTTCTCTTCTTGTTTAATAGAAACCTCCGCTGAGCGTTGTGAATCCTGTCTCGGTTTCACGTACTCCGTCCTCCGCTCTGACCGCCCACCTCTCTCACTTCTCTTTTCAGAGGAGTCCTGAAAGGAACGAGATTGGCGTGTATCAGTATATTGATATCTATCAGGTGTCTTCAAAGTATCCCTATTCCTGAGATTATACTTATTCTGAGGGGTCTCCGGCTGCGGAGACTGCCCATCATCCTTCTTAGGTGTTTGCTGTTTCTTTTCCCAGCGCTTTTTCGAACCCTCAGGTTGTTGCTGTTTAGCATTATCTTTATTATTTTTACCCTGTAACTGGGGTTTTTGTGGTCTAGCCCCTAGTCTATCACGACCAATACTAGAATATGTTTCCGCTATTATTCTCGGAAGCTCCCGCTCCTGGTGAAGCAGTGGAACATCCCGAAGACGCATACGCACTGCTAGTGCTACTGCCTCTCCTTTGAGATTACTCAAAATAATAGAAGAAACTGTGGCACAATTGCCCAGCAACTGCATGCCCAAATCCAAGGCAGGGGCAGCCCCATATTCTTCCTGTATCTGCTTAAGTACGTCCGGTAAATTAGCTAATGTCGGTGTACCGTGTGCCGTAGTGTAGAGCGCGGCAAACACCGTGCCCCAGGTATTACAAAGGTCCACCGGAGGAACCATCCCGTAAGGCAAACACATCGTCAAAATTCTATGTTTATCCTGAGGTCCCGTATGGGGAAATACTGCTTCCAGCGTATTAATTTTTTGCGCCAGCCAAAACGGAGTCTCCTCTCGTTTAGCCGGTGCTTTACCCATAACTGAGTGTACAGTGGCCGGATTAAGACCCGGAACCACCGCCTGTGGGTGCGCTGGAGCAGCACGCGCTGCATTCGTATTTAATGTCTGCATCACAAACTGAACTAATCGTCTATATGTATCCGTTAATTCTGTATATAAACGACGAACTTCAACCACTGCCAATTGAGCAACCGCAGCATGTGGTGTATATGTAGCCAATAAAGGCCAGGTAGGACCATCATTACTCAGTGGACCTAACCTTACTTGTGCTATTGTGTGTGGGAGGACGCCATCAAGCCAATTATGGTGTTCTTGATAAGATAGAGGTATTTCTAAATAAGCGTAGGCCCTGTATTGTCCAGGGGCATTCGCAACTGTGTATTCGTGAAAAGTATTTGTTCCCCCATCCACTGCTGGAAAAGCAACCCAAGAATAAAAAAGTTCCGTTCTATAGGCTGCATGGGCGTCCACCACAAAAGTGACTGGACCCCCCTGGACTGTCAGTCCATGTGTCAATAGATGTCCCGTGAGCGGATGTCGCATATTAACTGCGATGTTCACTACATTAGGATTCGCCATTTCATAAAAAACGGCTGCAGGCCAGAGAAGGCACACCAATATCGGGGTTTTTTCCTTTCAAAGTTCAAGCTTGAACAACCAACCACTAAGCAATAGGAAGCACCTATGCCGTGGTGGCGGAAACCCTCAGCCCCACGGACGTCTCCGTATACGGAACCAAGGAGTCAAAACATATATGAGACCAAGAGAGTCAGTCGGACCTAATCATTAGAGCCAGACCAAACGTTGGCGGCGCCATGTCGCGTGGGCTCTCATTATCCTAAATGAGACTACTGGATTTCTAGGCAGCAGGATCGATAATGGTGTGGGGGACTGAGTCTGACCCACGTGTAAGGAACTCTGTCACCCTAAATCCGGTTGTTGCTCCGGCTAACTAGCAGTGCCTCATTTCTCCCACGGGGAAGAAATGATTGGGAAGCCGAGCGCATGACATCTTTGGAACTTCTCAGGGAAGTCGTGGTCACTCAGATCCAAACCAACTCTCTCATTCACAATATGTTGTTATATACAAATGACAAAGACAGTATAAGTTTTATATAATGTTTTAATAAAACAACTGTATTTTAGATATTAAGGCGTGAGCCGCAATAACCAGAACAATACAAAATAGTAGGATGGATATAGTAACCAGGAGAGTAAAACATAGAAATAAAGCTATCATAATTCCTAACCGTTTCTACTCTCCCTCTGCTTGTTCTATTTAGAGCACAGCATGTTAAGCTTTCAGCTTGCCTTTCTGTATCACTAGGGAGACGGATACACTCATACCTGAGCAAAGGCCTGTGATCTTGGTTCAGCATCTGCAACTAGGCAGTCAGCGTCAAGTTGTGGTTCCCTGGTCGGAATCTCCCTCTTGTGTGTACTGGGACAAGGAAGTAATTTTATAACTAACATGTCAGCGTGATCACAAAATGTCCCTACGCAGGAATGCCCAGTCTAAACTCTTACCACGTCTATCGGCAATGTACCAGACTGTATCCTTGACTGAAGCACAGAGTAAACATGTTATGGAGAACTCCAGTGCTGAAGTAGGCAAAACAGTGTGATATGAATAAAAAACAACACCGTAGAACTGGCTATTTGAAAAATAACAGTACGAAGCCTAATAAAAAACATGTAGAGCAAAGTGCACAGAGGCTCTAAGCTATTAGCAAATGAATAAAATATATTCAGGGCAAAATGCACAAAGGCCTAAAGCCTGAAGCTAAAGCGCAATGAATACGTAAAACTAACCACACTACAACATCGGACCATCATAACTGAACAACAGACTCAACTTCTACACCCCCACCCGACATCTCCACTCCGCTAACCTCGCCCTCGCCTCCATCCCCCGCATCCGATGCAAATCTTCCGGTGGCAGATCATTCTCGTACCTCGCCGCCAAGGCCTGGAACACCTTCTTTCCTTCAGAAAATTCCTCAAGACTTGGCTCTTCAAGCAGTAGTAGCACCTCCCCCCCCCAGTGCCTTGAAACCCTCACGGGTATGTAGCGCGCTTTACAAATTGATTGATTGATTGATTGCAGGAAAATCTTCACATTTCTTCCTTTCTTAGCTAGAAGGCTTATTGTTCTGGCCCTAATCCTTACGCGTCTTGATTATGGCAATGTCTTGTTTATGAGTTCTCCCAAATATGTTCTGAGGAGGCTGCAGGTGGTACAGAACGCCACTGCCCGTCTCTTGATGGGGATTCCTAGACATCTTTCGGTGAAATCCACCTTGTCCTCCCTTCATTGGCTACCTATTGGACAGCGTATAAACTTTAAAGCAGCTTGCTTTGTTCACCAAGCTCTTCACAACAGAGTTCCGGCCTTTCTTAGACAGACTATAACTCCCTACATTCCCCAACGACTACTCATATCTTCATCTGCATCCCTGATTAATATACCTCACGTTAAGAGGTCGAGATGGGGAGGTAAATCTTTTGATTTCAGGGTAGCCCATTTATGGAAATCTCTTCCAGCTGAAGTTCGCCTAGTGGATTCTGAACTTCCTTTCCGTAAATTACTGAAGACTTTTCTTTTTCCTCTATAGGGCGCTCAGTGCTGTCTGTTTAATTCGGTACTGCATTAGCACTGGGAGGCCTTCGGGCAGCCATGCGCTCTATAAATTATTAAATAGGAATAGAAATAGAAAGAGCAGAGGCACCAGTGATGGAGGGAGCTGCATCCCACAGGACCCTGGAGGCAGAGTTCACCAATGCTGAGGGCACCAGTGGGACGTAGGGCGAGGGGATCACAATGGCTGAGACTGGAGGGGGCAATACAGACTCTGATACCTCTTCCGATGGGAGCTCCATGGTGGTGGCGGACACCTCTGGGACCACTCCAGCTACAGGTACAGCCGCCACCCCCATACCAGCACTGCCCTCCCAACAGCCACTCATCGAGATGCCCATGCCCGCTCACTTAGGAGGGTGGGCATCTCCTTCGTCCCAGGCACCTCAGGCCCTGCCCAGTGAGCCCTGCTGCCCTGAGTGGGGAGGCTATTGACCTCCTGAGATCAATCTCTGTAGGGCAATCAACCATTGTAAATGCCATCCAGGGGCTGGCAGCCCAGATGCAACAATCTAATGCATTCCTGGAGGGCAGTCAGGGTGGATTGGGGACCCAACAGAGATCGATTCAGGCTCTGGCCTCCTCTCTGATGGCAGTCATTGTCCCTGTTTCTACCATCCCCCCTCCAACTTCCACTTCCCAGTCCCATTCTCCTCAACCCCAACCCATCTTCAGCACACAGCCAGATGAGCCTGCACACAGGACAACACCCAAGAGTGTCGCAGGCAAACACAAGCACCATAACTTCATCCCACATGCACTCACACAAAACACCATCCGGTTGCAGACACAACAACTTCTACTATTTTCACTGTCTCTCCCTCCTCCAACTCCCACCCAGTTACATCCACACTCACACTTGCATGCACTACATCATCATACACTACCTGCATCATCACCACAACAAGCAGAACACACACCTCACTGGCAGACCCCTCCACAACATCCATGCACATGTCCCCTGTGTCCTCTCCCACTGTGTCTGTCCCCCCCTACTAAGGTACACAAACACAAGCACTCAGACACCCAACAGCCATCCACCTCACAAAAGTCTACAACCCATGCAATTGCACCCAAATCCAGCAGACAAACACCTCCCATAACCACTCCCTCATCCTCCAATCCCATTACTTCTCCCTCTTCCTACCCCTGACTAAACCACTACTGCACCAGACCCATTTACACACTCAAACACCCACTCACACTTACCTACCCATTTATGCACCAACTCACACATCCATCTCCACACTCACACACCCGCTCACACGCATTCACACACACACACACACACACACACACTTACAGACCTACAAAACCACTACCACAACTACTCACAGATCCGCACAACCACTAATACACACCCACAAACACCACATTCACATACTCATGCACCAGCTCAGAAACCCAGAACACTACTACCACAACCACTCACAATCCTACACAACCAGAAACACACCCAACCCCACACTCACACAACCACACACCCTTTCAAACTCTTACGCACCCAATCAAACACCCAATCATACACTCAGACACCCACTGACAGATCCATTCACACTCTCACATATCTACTCCCATATCCATGCACCTACTCACACACCCACAAAACCACAATGCACCCACTCACAGACCCACACAGCCACTCACATACCCACTCACAGAGCTAGAAAGCCACTCACACACCTATTCACAAACCCAAACACCCTCTCAAAGATACATTAACACACTTACACACCCACTCACATATCCATTTACACACTCACATACCCACTCACAGACCCATTCACAAAGTCACACACCCACCCACACATACACACATTCACATACACACACACACTCACAACCCCATTCACACTTACACACCCACTTGCATACACACAAAGCCACTCACACACCCACTCACAGATCCATTTACACACTCAGGGCCTTATTACAACCCAGGCAGTCTAATGACTGCCAGTGTCATGGTGGTGGTCGGACTGGCGGCACTGTGGTGGTCTGACCGTCACATTATGACTGTGATGGTAGTGCCATGGTCAGACCGTCAGCCCCGCCAGTTTTCGTCCACAAGACGGTCTGGTGGTGCTGGCAGTCCTAATGCGAAAGGGCAGAGAATGCTTGGGCAGTGCAGGGGTCCCCCTGGAGAATCCTGAAACCCGTCTCTACCAGCCTTTTTATGGCAGGGTTACCACCATGAAACCGCTAGTAGAGAGGGGGGTCGTAATTCCCCAGGGCGGTGCTACTTGCAGCGCTGCCCTAATGGATTAGGACCACCAGCTCCACTGGACCATCCTGTGGATGAAAACAGACAGTGATGGTGGTCCAACTGCGGTGACACCACCACAGTAGTAATGTGGCAGTTGGACTGCCACATTGGAGGTGGTCTGACCAGCAATGCAACCCTGGCAGTCATTAGATCACCGGAGGGTCATAATAAGGCCCAGTCTGTCACACAGCCACTCACACAGAGGTATTTATACACTTATAAACGTTTGCATTTAATGTGTCATTGTTTTACTATCAAATGTGTTGTTTTGTTTAGGAGGGGATCCATGGATCTGCCACGGATCATCCCTGAATATAACAGTCATATCCCTTATTTGTCGGATGATTAATAATGGATCCTTGGATCTGAAGGAGAAATTTTAAGAAATGATTGCAAAATAAAATCAAACAGTGTTTGGAAAAAGGTTTGACTCTGAAAAGAGCCTTTCTGTTTATAGTGTGCAGCTGACAATTACACACAGAACGTGATGCAGTTTTCTAAGTTGTTGAGGAACACCCTGTGTCTATGAAATGGATCATGTCTTTCCGATATATTCTATTAATGTCGAATCGTAACTTGTTATAGTATATAGAGCCAATTTTGCGGTCTTGGAGAAATGCAGAAACTTTGTTAGTGACACATTTCCTTGACATGTTTTCTCTATCTTTGGACAGAATTGGGTTGACACTGCCACTTCTGTCTTTGGCAAATATTCCAGAAAATCAAGGCAGTGTATGAGAAAATAAATATTAATTTAGCAAAAGTATCATTCATTAGGATTTCTAGTCCTACCCTAGTAATTGTGCCTAGGTTATTGCCACCACAGTGCACAATCATGAGGTCTGGAGTTTGGCAATCTGCAATGCTTTCAACCAAAGGCAGCAACTGATGTCACTTTAACACTCTCTGACCAACCAAGTAATGTTTTCATAAGCTGCACCTAAGTCCCTGTCAATGCCACTCTTTCTAGCCCTCTCTCTGGCCCATAAGAGAAACTATGGCCTGCTCTGACCATTTGGAAGACAATCAGGAGCATTACACAGGAGAAAGCAGCAGCAGAACGAGGGAGTTTTGAAGATGAAAGGCAGTTAGAATGGAGGACAGCAAGTGAACTATAAAATAACATCTTTGATTTGATGGTGAACATGTACAGAGAATCAAAATTAGGTGGTGACTTTAAGAAAAATGTAACAAACATTGCGATTAGCTTTGGAAACAAAAAAAGTTATGTTGTTTGGTATATGCTTGTAACTGAAAACAGTCAACCAAATCTGCTATCGTTAATTTGAAGCTAGTATGCCTTTGAGAGAAAGATTTGTGAACTTCTGAGCTACTGGTTAGCAGAGACAAATTTAGATATGGTTACAACGGAAATAGAGCTAAAATAGTATGTCGGGAAGGGGATAAGAGAGACTTTAGTCCACAATTTGAAAGCAGACTGCTGTAGAAAATCTGTTCAGTATGAAGTGTATATCTTGTAGCTGGCAATACTTTATAAAACAAAATATACATTAAAACAATTAACTGCAAATTGTTAGATGCTTTCAAAGTTTTTCATGTAGATTCCCAGAGCCGTTGCGGACCAAACTGGGGGGTCAGGATGAGCCAAGTTGTTATCCACAATTTTTTTTTTAAAGTGGACTTCTTCATGGAAATGGTTAAAATAGTGACCATTTAGAAGTGTTATAACAAAAAATAAAAGATGAAAGGAACTCTGTGATTTGCAAAGTATGGGAGTATGAGTGAAAACAAATGGGAAGAGTAGGCATTATTGGTATTTTTGTACTGAGAGTGGAAGAGAATTGAGAGGTTTCAAACTTGAAATTTGCAGACGGAAACAGATATTAACAGAAATTAAAATAAAACTTTGACAACGTTAAAGAGATTTTACAGGTATGTTAATTAGATTGTACTATAAAACTATTTTAGTAAGAACTATGACTTTACATAGGGTGAAAGAAAATGTGTAGCTTCTAGACACTACAGTAAAAGGCAAAATAAAAGAGAGATTAGATGAGAACATTAACTAAAAATATAGGCCTTCATTATGACCGCCACGGCAATGGCCGCCAAAAGACCATCACCGTGGCTACCAGCCGACTGCCATATTATCACCGGAGCCGGAATTCTGCCAGAAGGCTGGAGGAATTCCGACTACAGTCATGGCAGCAGATGGCGGTAAGGTGGCGCTGCTGCCAGCAGCAGCAACACGCCAGTAGACCGCTGCAGACCATATCATGACACATGATACAGCCTGGCGGTGTTCTGCTGGTGGACGCTGCTGCTGGCAGCAGCGCCCCGTTACCTGCCGGAGGACCCCCTGCAAGCAGGTAAGTCAGGTGCTGCGACAGGGGAGGGGGTGGGGGGTGTTCTGCATGTGTGTGTGGGGTATGTATGTATGTTTCTGTGTGCGTATATGTGGGTCTGGGGCATGTGGAATGCGTGTGTGCATGAATGAATGTGAGTGTGAATGTTGGTTGTGTTGTGTGAATGCATGTGTGCTTGTATGTATGTAAGTGTGTATGGATGTGTGTGTGCATGGATGTATGCATGCGTGGGTGAATGTGGGTATGTGTGGTTATATGCGTGTGTATGTCTGTGGGTATAGGTGCATGAATGTCAGGGATTGTCGGAAGGGGGAGGGTGAGGGTAGGGGAGGTCTCTGGGGAGGGGGCAGGGGAGACCCCTATCAGTGGCAGGGAATGAGTTCCCTGGCACTGGCAGTGCCTACAGCCATGGTTTTTGTGGCGGTAAGAAAGCCATAGTAACCATGGCGGTGGGCGGGGTCATATTCCAGTGCGCGGCCTTGAGATGGCCTCTGGGCTGGAGACTGTAGTCTCCAGCCCCGCAGTCATTACTGCATTGGCGGTGGGTGTGTTACATTGGCGGTTTGGCTTTTGCCAAACCGCCAATGTCATAATATGGCGGTATGTACCGCCAGCCTGATGACGGTACTACCGCCACTATAACACCGACCGCCGGGTTCATAATGACCCCCATAGTGACCAGCAAAGGAGGAAAAGAAATTGCTATACAGAAAATATCATTATGTTTTTAAGCCATTTTGAATGTACTTGTTTGGAATTAGATGTGGGTGCTTGCTTATAGCATGTCATTTAATGGTATGTAATTTGGAGCCACTTACACGGTCAGACAGGCACTTACAGACACTTTCACAAAAGCACCTATGTACCCACCACTCACATTGCCACATAGTAACTGACACACTCAGTCATACACTCATAAATCCATTCACACATCCATTTATTCAACCGTACATCCCCTTACATAGTCAATCACACACCCATACAGACACTATCACGACCACTCACACACCTACACAGCCATTCATATATCCATCATTCAGACAGTCAGTTACACATGTACTTACTCACCCATACACCCAGTTATACACCTTGGGGCATATTTACAAGGAATTTGCAAAGGGTTGCACAGCAAGCATCTCTGCTGTGCTGCCCTACGCAAATTCAAAAGGGCAGGAATGCACCATATTTACAAGATATGTGCATTTCTTTCCTTTCCCCTGCAAAGCCACACAATTTGCTGCCTACAGTCAATGCAGGCACCCTTGCACCATGGTACAAGGGTGTCAGTATTGCTGGCGGAATTGGTGCTGTGCAGGAAGGGAAACATTCCTGCACAAAAACAATCCTTGGAGGCATTTTCCTCTTTCTATGTGCACTGCCATATGCAGCACACATGGAAAGAGGAAATATCAAGGAGAAATAAAGATATTATCCTGGTTGTTGCTGCCCTGGGGAGGTGTACAGTTTTGAAGCATTCCCAGGTTTACAGATTCTTGTAAATCTGAGAATGTGTCAAAACCCATGGGTGTTGCATAGGAAAACTCACTGCAGTGCTCATGGAACGCTTCCCTGATGCAGTGTAAGGCAACACAGCAACTTTGCTGTGTTACCTTATACCATATCTACAAGGCCATTAAAAGCCACACAAAGTGGCTTTGTTTGGCCTTGTAGAAATGAGTCTGCATTATACTGCATTATACTAACACACTCAGTCACATGACCCACACAGCTACTTACACAACCAGTTACACACTCACATAGGCACTGATACACTGACTTACATATCCACTCATCCACTCACACACCCAGTTATTCACCTGTACAGCCACTCATATACCAATGTATTTGCCCATACTCAGACACTTACACACTGACCTAACCTTTTATGTAGCTGTTCACTTGCTTATATTATGTAATCTGGAAGTGTGTAATATAAAATTAAATGTATTCTATATTTTTTTCAGATATCCACTTGTTTTTATAAAGAAGAACTTACACAGCCCGGAAAGATACAAAGGAGAAATAAAAACAGAAGAATGAGTACTATCTGCTTAAGTGTGAGATTGAAAAGGAAAATGATGGGGAGAATGTGCTGGAAATAAATGATCTCCTGATAAGGGAACTAGGAAGTTTTTTAAAGCAACTTGCAGTAGTTGGTTGCAATGGGCGTTTGGTGCAACATAGCAAAGACGGCCCCATTTACCAAAGGAAACTAAGAGGCTTATTTACAAGCGCAGTGGCACAGGGTGGCACAGCAAGTGTCTACAAGACACAGGGTATTTTTTCCTCTACCCCGTGCTGGCACACAAATTGCTGCCTAGGGCCAATGCAGGCTCCCTTGCACCATGGTGCTTTGTGTGGCCTTCTAAATATGGAGCTTCAAAAAAAAAAATGATGCTCCGGTGGCACAGTGTGCCGATAGGGCGTGTAAAAGAGGCCCTGAGTTGCCAACCTGCTACAAAAAGAGAAATGTCTCTATTTGGCACTTTTGCAGTTGTTTAAATCTTTGGTGTTGTGAAACTAAATTATTAGGGCAGTTTGACTGCTATGAAAACTCATTTAATGCTGCAAAGGATGGCATTCAGTGCTCAGTATTTGCAAACAACTTGAAAATGTTGAATGATGAAATTCAGTAGGGTGATACAATTGCTGTTGAGGCAGTGAATGAGAATCACATAGTAGCAAAAGTGCAGCTCCTCAAAGTAATGACCCACTTGCACAGCCAATTATTGAAAATGAGGCTGCTACTGCAATGAATGAGGTAGAGACTGCACTGGAGCAAGCAAGACAGGAAATACTCGATTTGGCAGATTTAGTTGCACAGATAAATGATGAGTAAATGCAATTATATATATATGGAGGTAAAAGCTAGCATTCAGCATGGATTGCTTCATGACAAGAAAGAGTGTGCATGCTCAACATTTAAACCTCTACTGTTGTATGTCAGTGGTTAAGGTGGCATTGGTAAAAGATTCTTAATGCAAGTTCTTACTGCTTTTTTTACTAAAGACCACAGAGTGCAATTTATCATGTGTGGTTAATGCACCCACTAAATTAGATGCAGACAATATCAAAGGTAATAATCTGCATCGACTTTTGGTACTGTCTGCGAAACATGACAATAAACTGGAATACAAAAGCTATCTGGTGAAGCTTGTCGTGAGGCATCAAGAGTAATTTTAAAAAAGTTGAAACTTTTAATCATTGATGAGGTGAGCATGGTGTGTAACATTGCTTGCCTTTGTGCATTTGAGAAAGTAAGAGATTCTGAGAATGGCTCATGATGTCTTATTTGGAGGTAAACATTTTTGGATACTGCAACTTACTCCTGTGACGGGTCAGCCTGTGTTTAAAACACTACTGCATGGTGAAACTAGAAATTCTTTGGGACGCTTTAGAAATGCGAGTATTTGGTTACATTTCATGTTAGAAACTGGGCTTCTGGCTGACAGAGGTATGCACCCTGTCAAAGTAGGAACCACAAGTTCAGGGTAAGTCAGATACACACTCTAAATAAAATGGTAGCCTGGCACAGAGCAGTCAGGCTTAACTTGAGAGACAATGTGTTAAGTATTTGTGCAACACTTCAAACAGTAAAACAGTGACAGAACCTTACAAAAAGGTACCACATCTGGTTAGTAGAATAGCACTTAATTTAATGAATAAAATAGGACCAAAAAGACAAAAAACCAATAAGTAGAATTCAAAATACACATTTTGAAAGAAAAAACTTAGTTGTTTTGCATAGAAGCATAAAGCTCTAACCGGGGGTTTCTGGTCGCGCTAGTCCTGGTCAAATCTAAAAATGTGTGTCCCTGAGACTTTAGAAGAGCAGGAGGCAAGCCAGTAAGCCCTTGGAGTCACTCTGGTTCTGGGTTCAAGAGTTGTGGGTGCAGTCCTCCTCACCCAGATTGGAGGGCAGGAGGAAGCAGGTCAGCACAGCAAGAAAGCAGTTCTTCCAGAGCCACTGTCCAGCAGAGTATTAGTCCTTGTAGCAGCACAGCAGTTCTTCTTCCTGCCACTGTATCCATAGTTCCTGAAGAAGTGTTCTGAGTTGGTGGGGCCTGAAATCCAGTTCTGATATCCAGTGGTGCCCCTGAAGTGCAAGGGGATTTCAAAAAGGACTCTGTAGTGCCTAGAGGTCCTCCCTTACTGCCCTGGTTCCAGATTCACTACAAGGGTGCATGCAACCCTTTGTGTGGGGACAGGACACTCCCTATTCAGATGTATTAGCTTATCCCTCCCATCCTACTCAGGATGGCCCATCAGGATGTTGATGGTCCATCAGTCACACCTCATCTCCCTTTGTGTGTGGCTGTCTAGAGGGAATGCACAGGTCCAGCTGCCACCCCACTCCAGACATGTATTGGAGACAGGCTGCAGGCACACATGGATAAGAGCAAGAATATGCCAACTTTTTAAAGTGCCATTTTCAGAATTGTAATATTAAATCCAACTTCAATGTTATAGAGGATTTGTCATTACAATTCTATGTACTAAACATGACAGGTCTACTCCTTCTCAATCAGGAATTACAACTTATTAAATGTATTAAGGAATCCCCATTGTTAACCCCATGAGAGGTGTAGGCCTCACAGTACTGAAAAATCAATTTGATGGTTTTTCACTACTAGGACATGTAACTTAAAAGTATATTTCCTGCTTTTTACCTACATAGCATCTTGTCATATGGGCCACCTAGGGCCTACCCTCGGGGTCCCTTATACGTAATAAAAAGGGAGTTTAATGTTTGGCATTGGGTTTTAAAAGCCAGGTCGACATGGCAGTGTGACACTGCATTCAGGCTGTGACGGCAGGCCTGGGACATGTTTTTAAAGTGCTACTAAAGTAGATTGCACAACCAGTGCTGCAGGCCTGCTAGTATCATTTAATTTACAGACCTGGCAAATGTAGTACACTTTAGTAGGGGCTTACAAGTAAATTAAATGTGTCAATTAGGTATACACCACTCAAACCATGTTTTAGGGTGCAAGCACATGCACTTTTGCACTGGTCAGCAGTGGTAAAGTGCTCAGAGTCCTAAGTCCACCATAAATTATTCAGCTAAAAATAAGGCAAGCTGGTAAAAGGTTTGGGGAAAACCATGCTAAGGCTGGCAGGCCTAACATTTCAAATACAAAAAATTAATCAGGAATATGGGACAAGCATCTAATATTGAATATGGTAATATTTTGAAAGATATTAGAGTAGTTGTTCTTTCAAAAGAGGAAAGGTGTGTTTTTAGAAAGTACTCATGTTAAAAAATATACAACAAAGAAGACAGCAACAGAGCTTATGTTCAGTATTATACAAGATGGTAAACATATTGTGTGCCTAATGCCTACATTAGAAACGTTTGCATGTTTCAACAATGAATTGCTGGAATTGGAGAAATAAGAGATTCTGCAACTGAAGGTAATAGATAAAATGGAACATCAGGGTGTCACTGTATGTCTGAACAAAAAGTTACAAGCAAAATAATTAGAAAAAATCTGTTTCGTGAACTGCAGGACTAGAGAAATATTTAAGTTTATGCAAAAACTTGGGGTGATTTCGCACAGAAATTTGAATGTTGAAAAATATTTGGTTAATGGTACTATCAGTAAAGTTGTTTATTTTATACATTTTCCTAATAGGAATGAGTTGAAACACTTGGTGATTACATTTGATTAGGTTGTGAACACAAAGCAAATTGAACAATGTACTGCAAGTTTCTCCCTTGTGAAAGATTAATATGTTTGATTGAAATGAAAACAAAAGGTTTGTCTAGCATATGCTGTTACTATTCATAAATCACAACGTTTAAGTTTAGATGCAGCATTTAGTAATATTAGTAGTTCAGTGTTTAAGAAAGGTATGCCATATGTAGCTTTGTCTCCAGTTCGGATATTGGTTTGCGTCTAGTTGCATTTAATGACCGCAGAGTAAAAAAAGACTCATATTTTGTTGAAGAGTATAACTGATTAAGAAGTCTGTATGCTCCTCACTTAGGACAATATCCAGTTTATGAGAAATGTGCTGTCTGTCCAAAGCAGAAAGTATCAAAGCAGTGTAGTGATGCTATTGCAAGAAAGAAAAGAAGGAAATTGTTAAGAAACACAAAATTGAACATCAGGGAGCTATTTTTAGTTACCAATTGTCAAACCTCTCTGGTGTGAACTGTTATGCTGATGTGGTAAACATATTGTTTACATTATCTCATGTTATGGATGCAATTCAAGCGAAACAAATAAGGTATTGTGTTCTGTACTGTCTGTTTTGTTGCACCAACTGTGCAGTGACAGAACTAAAACACATTCTGCATCAGAAATTCAGGTTACTGTAGATATATGTTGTGGATCTGCACTGTTTACTTCAAAACCTATGGAGGATGCACAAGAGGTTTTTAACAGTAATGTTTGCTAGAAGAAGAGGAGATCCCTGTTAATGCATTTTTTGGACTTAGTTATAAGTGGCACCATGAATGTGAAGTTTGCTCAAAACTTCAACTATACAAATAGAATCAGAGCATTTTATTTATTTAAAGTTACCAGATTCCAAAAGTGTGCCTTTTGACAGATACGCGAGAAAATCTACACAAAATAATGTATGTGCAAATTGTTGAACAGATATTCTGTTAATTTTATGTGTACAAAGAACTGGCAACTATGTAATTCTAATGTTTTAATAATGCAGAGCAGATGACAGTAAATTAGATACTGCGATTATTAACTTTAAAGCAGGACAAATATCTATTTGTAGTAAAACACACTACTATTGCTATCATTTTTCATGAAGGAGGTAGTATTAGATCATCTGATCATTACACTGTCTTTCTAAAGTGTAGAAGTGGATGGACAGAATGTAATTATAAGCACCTTAAATGTAGGCAAAGGTTGCCTTGGAAGTTACCACATTCCTATCTTTTGTTTTTGGAACACAAAGTGCTAACACAGGTTACAGTTGTAAAAGTGGAATAGTCTAGTTATTGTAGATGCATTATTAGGAGTTATGACATCATATGGCCTTCCAAGAATGATGTCATTATAAGGCTTTGCTTATGCTGATGTGCCTTATACATTTAGTAGTGTTACTATAGGACTTCTAATGATGTTTTCATTTTCTGTAAATGTTTCTTTGGATTAGTACTACAAGTATAGATAAAATGATCGTTCAAAAACTGTATTGTGTGTAATGTGCTGTGTTGCTTGGTTGCAGTGACATATTGTGCAGTTGTGGGGGGTTTTAATACAATCTACATGATTGTTTTCCCCCCAATGTTTGAGGATGATTCTTTATACAGTACATCAAGTATGTTGTATAAGTATAAAGAACACTAAAAGAGGGAAAATTGAATGATGATTTTTATTATAAAATAGCATTAGAGCATGCAAAATGTGAAGTGATTTATTATAATGTAAAGTTAGAAACACTAACACTCATTATTAGTACAGAAAGAGTAGTAATTTAACTTCTGCAGCTCTAAAGTATATTTCTTTCAGTGTCAGAAACGTTTACGAAACATTCACATTCACATTCACTGGATGACGTCATCTGTAATGTCATCAGTGAAGTATATTTAAGATGTCATCAGTGATGCATCAGAGATGTCACTGACCATGTCATGAATGATGTAATATGTCAGAACAAAAGGAATGCATTGCAGGGGCATAAGTTATAGGTACCTCAGGTAATTGTAAGTGCTGAATTCCCATGGTTTTGTAAAATCGGAACCTAACTATAATGTTGCTGTAAACATTGGCTTTTTCAGAGAGTTGCTGAAGTTTTTTTAATTCAGTTTACTAACTATAAAGTCATTGTAGTCTTTCATAGCAATTTGGCAGTTATAGTTAGAGTTCTTTCAAGTAACCATAAGGTAACTGTAACTCGCACCCTTGTCATGCACAGTTTTCTTATCAATAATGTTATTGCAAACATTGCAGTGATATGAAAGATGCCATACAAGATCTCATCCATTACATAATCTGCGGAGAAAACCTCTGAATTTCATTGGTTTTGTGTGAGTAAATTCAGAACCTAACTATAATGTCCCTGTAACCTTTGTCTTTTTCTGTGAATTTCTATGGATTTTTAATGCAAAGTAATTTGAATTAAAATACATTATTCCAACTTCTGTTGCACATGGCAGGGATTGGTCACAAGGCCTGGCTTTGCAGCCAAGCCCTCATAACCACCCAACCCCATGCCACGCAAGGCCTCTGGCCATGCGCAGCGCAGGATGGCCGCAGGGCCTGCCTCTGTCAGTGAATGTGTGAGTGGGTACGTGAGTGTCTGAGTGGTTTTGAAAGTGGGTGTCTGAGATGATTGGATCTGAGTGGATGCATGAGTGTCTGAGTGGATGTGTTAGTGAGCACCTAGGCCTCTGAGTGAATATAAGAGTCAATTAATTAGTGCATGAATGTCTGTGACTTTTCTTTCAAATGTTTTCAATAGTTGTGAATGTTTGCAAATAATTTGTGGAAATTCCATGCTATGACGCCAAATTATATTAAATCTATAATTTGCCCCTAAAACACACCCACATCACATCCCTGGGGTCAGGGTACCTTCATACTGACCTCTTATGCCACTTTCAATGAGAAATATTACCTCAGGGGACTGTGTTCCGTGAAATAAAATGGAATTGGCAACTTTCTAGTCAAGCTGTGGTCAGCCAATTTCAACAATTCTTTTTTCGAATTTCACGTAATATTCACAGTCATAGATACACAAATGTACACATTTATTTGCCCTTAAATATCTCTTAAACTTCTTAACGGATTTACACCAAATAACAAATAGCACAAGCTGTGTACCGGCAGCTAGCTTTCTGCCAAATTTGGTGTAATTCAGTACAGTGGTTCGGGCTGTAGATGTGTTGACAGGTCCTATTGGATGTAACATGGGAAGCGCAACATTTTTGAGCCCCTTTTTTCACCCCGCTTGACTGATCACCCCAAAACTCCTTGTGAAGATTCATCAAAAGGTGCCAAAAATACAGGCAAGACAAAAAACGCTTTGTGTATGGAAATATGGTCCAAACTATACATCCAGGCGACTGCATCTGTATATTTATATATATATATAGATATATGTGCTAAGGATAATGGGGTAGTGGTGGGGTATCACTGATTACACCTCCACAAAAGTAAAATAATTGTAAACAAATAAGTACATTTATGCCCCACTACCAAAAGGCATACCAGTGTATCAAGGACCAAACACTGTACATACGTATACACAAAGAAATACTACAGCACTCAAAGTCAGTCCTCAGAAGTGGTAGGATTCCCAAATGAGAGTTCGTAGCAAAAAAAGTCCAGTTCAAGTTCTTTATTGACATGTAAAAACATCCAATATTTTTAAATCCCAGCGTGAACTTAACAAAAGCCAACACATTTATCTTCACAAACATGACTTTCTCAAGGTTGCAAGTGCATAAAGCAATAAAATGCTACAAAGTATATATATGCATGAGTACAAAAAAACAGGGAAAAGAAATAACTGGCATCAAGTACCAAACAATATCCCAGGTGCTGGTTCAAACTACGCACTGCAGCATTGCCGCCTGCTCAATTATGAACCAGGGTCAATTTTGTGTTCTGTTTCCCTCTGGGCCTGCGGGTGGAAACTTTGTTTCTGCCACTGACCTAGTGCGAAACTCATAATGGGGCCCGCAGGAAGAAGACCGCACTGACAGTAACCTGACAGCCTTTTCTGTCCGCCAAACTCATAGTGACCCCCTAAGTGTGTAATGCTAAAAAGTGGAACATAGTCCGGTAATCAGTGACCATGAAAAAGTAATGAAGGTGAGGCAAGTAAAAAATACAGTAGGATATAGCAACTCACCCCAAAGTGTGCACAGACTAAAACATGTTAACCATGAAAAGTGCATACCACCAAAAGGGGTGAGAACACATTGGTTATTCTCATAGTGATAGGAGGAAGGTAAAAAAAGCCACATGTCGTACACACACATGTAGTACACATATACTCCAAAAGTCTAATGTCATAAGGAAATTCAGCACACTGAAGTAATATATAGGAGTTCACAAAGTGTTGTCTTATATAGTCCAGAAATCTGATGATGTGCTATAAAGTACAAGGGGAATTCAGTTGCTAAAAGAAGAAAAAAAGGGGAATGAAAGTATACCCAAGGTATGAAAACCCCACTGTAAATTAAATGATCACCAAGCTCTGTATATATCCAAAAATAGGTCAGAACAGCCTAAACAAAGTAACAGGCCTGCCAAAAGAGAAACAAATTGGTCCAAGTAATGTTGTTGGATCCAGACAAGAAATAGTTGTCAAAGGAAAGAACCTTAATAAGTCATAAAACTGTTTTGTAAACCAAAGTACAATTTTATGAAACACAGTCTACAAATACAAACAAACAATGTGTTGCCCAAAAGTAGTATTAAAATGGGGGGCTTAAAGCATCACTACAAAATTACAAGACAACATAAGGCATTGTGCATGCCTTAGGCAGCAAAAGTAACACAAGTACTGCAACATAAAACCGGCACATTTCATGGAACAGGAACCGTGACAAACTAAATCCCATAGATTGAATATCAAGCCCTGAATAGGGTACCACTTAGGAAGACTATCTACTAAGAGCATTCTTAACTATAAGACATATAGGGGGTTATTCTAACTTTGGAGGAGGTGTTAATCTGTCCCAAAAGTGACGGAAAAGTGACGGATTTACCACCAGCCGTATTACGAGTCCATTATATCCTATGGAACTCGTAATACGGCTGGTGGTATATCCGTCACTTTACCGTCACTTTTGGGACGGATTAACACTCCTCCAAAGTTAGAATAACCCCCATAGACTCAAAGATATCAGAGCCCAAAGAAAACCACAAGAGGAGGACTTGGAAGACACTTGGCAGTCTACACCAAACAAACAGCGCGGCAGAAATGCACCACATGTGTAAGCAGAGCGGGTAGTCAAAGCAGTGCACACGTCTCTCACACACTTTGTCATGATTCCAAAATAGCAAACCACCATAATAACAAAGTAGACATCTGACTTAAAAAGAGTAGTAATAAGGGGAGGAAGGAGACACACATACCTGAGGCAAATCTGCTACAAGTTGTGAACAGTGTCTCATAAATTAGGAACTGCCTCAACTTCTCAGAATAAGAAGACAAGGAAATTAAAAAAGGACAAGAGTGAAATCAATGAGCCCAACAAACCAGGGGTAGCCATACTGGATCAGGCAATTTGGTCAAAGTAGATTAAAAGTCCTAGGGAATACTATAACTGTATTGGGCCTGCCACAAGTGAAGGGGCGATAAATACTTAAGAATCCAATAGAATAAAACAAAGTAATGTGCACATAAAAAGGAAATAGAAAATAAAGTAAAAATAATATTAGAGAGGAAAACCAACCCTAAAGTCCAGATTAATACAACTGATGCAAAATAATTAGAAAAGGAGGAAGGTACATGGCAATAGTGGCCATATGGTCATAGTCCAAAGAGCAGGACGAGACAAAAGGTCAGATAACAGGTGGCTGTCAAAACTCCTAGTGGCCGAGAGAGTGTGGAATCCACTATGAAGAGTCTGAGATCAATATGTAAAATTGCAGAAACTGGAAGCATTACCCCCAGGACCTCCAAACTGCACAGAGATAAAACAGAGTGGCGAAACTGAAGAGTGCCACAACTAATAAAGGCAATAAAGTAGAAAGATCACATAGTAAGTGGCAGCTGGAGCAAAGGGCCAGTAACCCTTATAAATGATGTAATTAGTAGCCAAACATAACCTTTTAGTGTATTTAAGGTGCATATTCTAAATCAAGGACTCAACTTCCCAATGGACATGCTTTTTGAAAAAAGGATCAAAACATTAAAAAAACTTAACAGTCTTTTTAAGAGAGTACAAATGCCACTCCTTTCCTGAGGGATCCAATTCTGTCCCCACCCCTAAGGTCAGTAGTAACCTGTGCTACTCCATAAAACCTAATGTTAATAAGCTCTAACCCTTTATGTGTGGAGGTGTAGTGCAGGGCCAGCTGGTAGCTGGTGTTGTTGCTTTTGATGGCCCTAATGTGCTCTTGAATAAGTTCCTTCAAAGGCCATATTGTGCTGCCGATGTAGATTCGGTCCCATTTACAGATGATACAGTACAATATGAATTTAGTGTTACAATTCATGAAGTGATGCATATTAAATTTTTTGTTAGAATTGTATGAAAAGTTTAACTTCTTATCACATGCAAATTGACAAAAAGTGCAGCATATACATTTAAAGAAACCCAATGGTTCCTTGGGCAACCAGATCTTAGGAAACCTCTGAACAGGTAGCACAATAAAGCTGGGGCAAAGTTTATTTCTCTGTGAGTGATTGTTGGTTTCTTTGTCAAAATCTTACAGAAGGACACATCCAGTAACAGTAAATGCCATTGATGTTTCATGATACGGTACATGGTAATCAAAGATAGACGACAATAATTTTTCTTCCTGTGAGTTTTGTGTTTTGAGTTTTGTGTTGCAGCAGGGAATGTTGTGGAGTGTGGGTGGTTTTGTCCTTGGTAAGTTATGAACCAGGGACTATAAGAAAATGTCAGTGTACTCTGAGATGTGCGCGGTAGGTGAACCTATGTCAGAAATGATGGCCTCCCCAGTGGGAGAGAACCTGGTTTATATATTTTAGGAAGTAGTCATATGCAAGGGGCACATTGTGTTGTGTTTATCCTATATCTAAATTCCCAGTCTTTAATGAGACAGAGATCCTTCCAATAAGTGAGTCCCTTTTCAATTACCCTAGTGATAGTCAATGGGTTGCCAGTGAGGTGTATATAAGCTTCTTTGTCTGACATTTGTCTGTTGATTTTATCAGTATAATCTGACCTATTCATACAAAACATAATTGCACCCCTTGTCAGCTTCCCTGATGAAAACATCTATATTCTTCACAAGTCCCTCAAATGCAGCACAGTCCCCGGCATTCAAGTTGTTACTCAATCATTTGCAATTAGCGACATTTCTATCTTCCAAACTATAGAAGTCTTGTGTAACTGCCCTGTAAACAACATCAGTGTGATTGCAAATAAGGAAATTGGGCACAAATGTAGATTTGGGTTTTAGCCCACTGTCCAGGCAAAGACTGGATGTAATGTCAAGGTGTTTAAGCAAGTTATCCATAGTCGGTGGTAGAGAATTGTCATGCTCTAAAGAAATTAGGACCTGGATGTCGTGTATGTCCCTGATAGATCTGCTACACTCAGCTGGTGGGGGAACAGAGGTTACAACTCAACCAGATTCTTTTTCAAAATATTTTCTTAAATTCGGATGGCATGCAAACTTAAAAAGACGAGTGTGTATTTGAGCATTGTCAGGATATGCATTAGGACAAAAGCCCAATCCCTTGCATAGTAAATTTTTTTATCAACAAATATAGACAAATTTGAGAGACTAACAATCTCAGCAGAGGTGTCGGCAAAACATGTAGGAGCATTGGAATGTGCATTAAATCCTTTTGATTGCGGGATATTTCTCTTGTAACCATCCACTTCCTTGTATTTATTTTTGCAACTTTTCCTACCTCCCCTTGTTTTCTGATGCTTCTATTGGACTTGTAATTCAAACACATCCCTTTTCTGTACCTCTCTAGTTCCACTGAAAACGAAGATGAAGTCAAACCAGTAGTGGTCTCCTTAACCAATCACACATTGTCCACTGCTTCACTCCCCATGCTGTAAATGCTAGAAAAATCTGTTACACCAGCAGAGCAGGATATAACCAGATTGCTCTCTTCACCCATCTTATTTTGAGGAATAGATTTGAAATTATCAAATTTATGGGCAAAAGTAACATCCTGCATTGCAATAGTCAATATCATCCCGCAGGGAGTTTTATCATTTTATCATCCTTGATGTACAATTGGTGTGCATTAAGTACCTCTTTAAGGATTAGTAGTTGTTCTCAGTTGCATCTAGTAAGTTTAGTTCTTTGATTTCTTGTTCCAATCTAGCAATTCCTTGCAAGAGTGTCCCCTTCTTTCTTTTAACATGTTCATTAAAAATATTGATCATGCCGAAAGAAGATGATAACATAAGGTGTTCCCATTCCCCCCAAAAGATCAGGGCCAAGTCATCAAAAGAAGGAAAGATAATGTCTCAGAATCTCCTGGGAACTTGATTCAGTTCTAAATATCTCTTTAGAGTGGTAGCATCCCACCATCTAGAAATATCTTGCTTCTTTAAACTTTCTAGTCTCAAGAAGTTTGGTTGAAATCCCCCTGGGTGTGACCAGTATTGGAGACTTTGGTCAACACTGGTCACATGGAGAACAATACTTCAGCTAATGTGCCCCTGTCATTCTCAAAGGAAGACATAGTTTATTACAAAGGAATGCCAAAGGTAATATACTGTATCCCGTAATAGAAAAGAGAGGAGTGCAAATCACCACAAATGAAAATGTTAAGAAAAATGAGGTAGTAGTGGTATAACTTACTGCACTTCCATGAAAGTAACATAATTATAAACAAATGAACATGTAACAAGATATGCAGAAACATGGGTGGTGCTGAATGTTAAATTTATGCCCCACTACCAAACGGCATACTAGTATCAAGGACCATACAGTGTACAAATGTACATGCATATAAATACCACAGCACTCAAAGTCAGTGTATAGAAGTTGTAGAATTCCCCAATGAGAGTTTATTACAAAACAAGTCTGGTTCAGGTTCTTTATGGACACATAGAAACATCCAATCTTTCAAATTCCCAGTGTGAGCATAAAAACAGCCAGCATGTGCTTCATCATGAATGTGACTATCTTGACGCTACAAAGTACACAAAGCAATCAAATGTTACAAAGAATAGTACACATGATAACAAAAAACAGGATAAAGAAATAATTGACATCAAGTACCAAACAGTATCCTGTGTTGAAGACATCTTTGCATAACAAGTGTGTAATACTAAAAAATGGAACATAGGTGGTCATTATGACATTGGTGGTGACTGTTAAAGTGGCAGTAATACCGCCAACAGGCTGGCAGTAATTACCGCCAAATTATGACCATGGCAGTGATCTCTCCCATAGACAGCCAATGTACCACAACAACCGCCAGGGCATTAACACCATTGGCCATGATGGTAGCCATCAACAGCCAGGCGGAAGGCAAAGTACCACCCACCATATTATGACATAGCAAACCGCCAGGATTTCCGAGGCAGTACCAACACCATTAAAAGCCTGGCAGAAACAGAACACAGAAAACGTAAGACTCACCAACAGGTACACAGAGGACACCGCCGCCACCATGGAACTGGAACCTCCAGTCTTCCTGATGCTATTCTCCGCAATGGCCCTCCTGGAACACCAATGCCGACGAAGATGACATCGGTGAGTACAGCCACCTAGCACACAAGGGAAGGAGGGAGGAAAAGGAGAGTGACACACTCATGCACAACACACACCATTCACACACACACCATACACAGAACCAACTGCTGAGTTAAACCAATGTCACAGGACACATGTTAAAATAAAACAAGGACAACTATGAGAATTAGCAAACACTGTAATTTGATGCCAAAAGCCACCACATTGTCCATTTGATTCCAAATGCGGGCGACAATGTTCAGAATGGGACAATGGCCAGTCCAAAGTACAAAAAGGGCACATGACCGCAGGCCACAGTCCAAGGCCAAACTTGACTCCTGACAACTTCCGGAATCCACTGTTCAGGGACATCATGTTTGAAATGGGCAGGCACCTCAGAGGGAAGGGGGGATGGGTGGCATCTCAGCTGACATGGGAACTTGCCCACTGGTTGTGGAGGGGGCTCCATGCCTATGTGTCTTTGCTGGGGAGTGCAAGGCCACAGTCTCTGAAGTGGGGGACTTGCCCACCGGTTCTGGAGGGGGCTCCATGCCAATTTGTCTTTGTTGGGGAGTGCAAGGCCACAGTCTCTGAAGTGGGGGACTTGCCCACTGGTTCTGGAGGGGGCTCCTTGTACAACAATCCCTGGAGGGTGGCCTACATACTCTCTGCTGGTGGTGAGTGCTGCTGTGTCTCTGCTGGAGGTGAGGGCTGCTGTGTCTCTGCTGAAGGTGAGGGCTGCTGTGTCTCCACTGGAAGGGGAGGCTTCTTGCCCTCTGCTGTTGGAGTGGGCCTCTTGCCTTTCATTGGTGGTTGAGTGGGCTTCTTGCCTTTCATTGGTGGTTGAGTGGGAACCTTCACTTTCATTGGTGGTTGAGTGGGAACATTCACTTTCTTTGCTGGTGGAGGGAGGTCCATTTGTCCCCTCTTGTGACGGGTCACCTTGGCCTTCGACATGTCACTTGTGTCCTTTCCTCCAGGGCTAGGAGGTGCCTCCACTGTCCTTGCATCATGTCCCTTCCTTTTCACCATCCTAGTCCTCCCTTTCTGAGCTAGAGGTGTGCTCTCAGTAGGAGTGGCAGCTGTCACACTCTGGGGCCCTCTGTGCCAGCAGCTGATGATTTGATGGGAATAGTGGCAGACTGCTTGGTTGAGGTGCTGGGCAGGGTCGTTGGGACCCTGCTCTTATGGGCAGGACAGGTGGGTGGAGGGGAAGGGAAGAGGTCAAGACATGCAAGGAAAAGCTTCTTAGGGGCGTTGGGGCGGGATGTGGGATGAGGGATGGGAGTGGAAGTTGAGGGAGTGGTTGTCAGAGGTGTACCTGTGCTGGACTTGAGTGCAGGTGCATGGACAGTGTGCGTGTGTGAAGTGGTTGGTTGTTGGGTTTCTGTGTGCATGCATTTGTGTCTCTTAGGAGTGGGCAGATAGGGTGGGAGAGGACAGAGTAGATGTGTGAATGGATGATGTGGAGGTGTCTGCAAGTGAGGTGTGGGTGCTGCATGATGTGGTGATGGTGGTGGTGGTGGCTGTTGATGCAGTGCATTCAGCTGTGAGTGCGGATGTGACTGTGAGAAGGAGGAGGAGGGGAGACAGTGGGGCAGTGGATGTGGGTGTTTGTGCAAATGCCTGTTGTTTGTGTGAGTGCATGTGGACTGACGTGTGGTGCCTGTGTTTGACTGTGCTACTCCTATGTGATGTTTTGTGGGTATGCTTGTCTGTATCTTTGCCTTGGATGGGTTGGGTTTGAGGAGACTGGGACTGGGAAGTGGTAGTTGGAGGGGACAGTAGGAACAGGGACACTAGGTGCCATCATGGAGGAGGCTAGAGCCTGAAACAATCTCTGTTGGGCCACTAACCTACTGTGGATGCCCTCCAGGTATGCATTGCATTGCTGCGTCTGGGATGCTAGCCCCTGGATGGCATTCACAACGGTTGACCACCCTACAGAGATGGATCTCAGGAGATAAATAGCCTCCTCACTGAGGGCAGCAGGGCTCACTGGGGCAGGGCCTGAGGTGCCTGGGGCAAAGGAGATGCCCACCCTCATGAGTGAGCGGTCACGGGAAACTTGGTGGGGTGATACTGGGAGGGCGGTGATGGCTGTACCTGTAGCTGGGGTGGTTCCAGAGGTATCCACCACTACCAGGGACCTTCCATCGGAGGAGGAATCAGAGTTAGTGCTGCCATCTCCTGTCTCTGCCGTTGTGCTCCCCTTGCCCTCCGTCCCACTGGTCCCCTTGGTGTCGGTGGACTCTGTCTCCTGGGTCCTGTGGGATGCAGCTCCCTCAGTTGCTGGTGCCACTGCTCCTCCGCCAGATGATGCTAATACACATATGGACAGGATGACAGAAGATAATAGGGAGGAGAGAGAAAGGCACCACTGAGTCAATTACAGAAACAACACCACAGTTGGCATACACATTACCATCACACACAAGGATCAGGATTGAGCACTACACATCGCACTGGCATTACATTGGCTAAGTGCCACAGCAAGATGAGAGCCAACCACCACCAGCTGCACCTCTCCTGGGACCCATTAAGCCCTGTGTCACAGTGTCCTTTCCTCAGGATCTGCATGTCGCTGAACAAAAGGCCCACCTTCCGGCATCACCAACTCAGAAAGCTATTATAGCACAGACTTATGATGAAGCCAGTCGGGGTAAGGGAATTAGGGTAGGGAACAGCAGGGAGAGAGATCTGAAAAATAAAGGTTAGAACAAATATGCATTTACTCTTTCATAGAAATGTAACTCCTCAATAGACTCTTGACTAAATGAGTCTCCGAAATATCAGATGGAGACCCCTTTTGAAATGAGGGCAAAGCCCCGTCTTTGAAACATGGAACAAGGGTAAACTATGACCTTAGAATCAAGAGATGGCAATAATTTTGGACTACGATTACACTCAGAATATCAATCCTGTAACATCGATGCCTTCACAACATAAACCTTTGATCATGACTTAGAAAATCTCAAAGAATTAAATTGCTTTTCACATCTTAAGCTTTTCAAAGAACCATGAAAACTATGATTTGCTTATCTCCAGAAATACTTTCACATTCACAACAATAAATGCCAAAAAGTTTTACTCATTGAACTTGAAGCGCTTTACTTAATAATACCAGGAAGCGCTTTTACTCAAGTAGCCTGAATCACTTAGATTGTTGTGGCAAGAACCTTTTACTCCTGTGAATTGAAGCTCTTTGATTGTCGTGCCAAGAATGCTTTAAACTTGAGGACTGAAGCGCTTGAATTGCTGTGCCAAGAGTGCTTTACATCTGTGAACTGAAGCACTTGAATTGTTGTGCCAAGAGTGTGAGAGAGCGTAGATTTATATAACCTATATTAGAGTAGAATATCTATATTAATGTGTGACGATATTGCATAGAAACTGTAATAATAGCGAATTTGCTTAAACACGCATCTGATTTGTGACTATGGTAAATGGCCACCAATGTATACGCAAACTAATAATGATGAATAAAATGTTTATATTAGATTCAATTAAGCTTATATTAATGTTCGTATTGATGAAACCATATTGAAATTCCTTGTAAGCCTTAAGGTAGCATGAGCTGTAGTTTAGTTGCTCAGCTCTCATATTAAATGCATTTTTTCTGTTTTCCAGTGTGCTGACTCACAAAGGGCAATGACCCTGCAAATGTTCTTTTTCTTCAAACTTGGAAGATGCATGTATCTTTGTGATTCCGTTCCCAACCGCATATTTGGTGGCTTAGTTTAAGTTTTGTATACAAAATTTAAACAAGTGTAGAATAATGTAATGTACAAGGACGTTTAAACCAATAGACAATGGAACTGCTGACCCGAGAAGACGTGCCAAGGTATGAAGTAACCCCGGACGTGCCACCTCCGAAGACGTCAATTGTGAAGACCAATCAAAGTGTTATGAGTAACTGTGGGGTGACAATTGGGATTACCTAATGTTTAATTTGATAGGTTAAAGATAGTGGGGTATAGTAAATGTCCAATAGAATTTTGGGGGACTGTACTATGAAAAAGGGATAAAAACCCATGTCACAGAAGAATCGAGGGAACTAGGTAGGGAATGCTATTGATTTTATCCAGAAACTCTGTCACTCTGTGGTGACTTTGAGAATTATTGAACCATCCTCATCCATAGACTGCCCATTTTTACACTTCTCCTCCTTATGAGGGAAGTGTCCCCTATGCCCTTTAGTTGAGTCCTGATTGATGGCGTTTTGACTGATGTCCTGAAGACGAAGACTGATCGTGAGTGCTGACCTAATTTTTGGAGGGTAATTATGACAATGCAATCTATAATTTGTCTGTTTGATTTTCCTTTCTAGGTACCAACTGCTCATTTTGATAGAGACCATAGTTAGATGTTTTCCAAATTGGTGTTCTAAATTGTACAGGAGTTCACTTAGACTGACGCAAATAGACAAATGACTGACATTATGCTATGCTGATTTGATACGTATATGACATCTGCTGTATTCTGATCTATGTTTACGCCGTGTTATGTTCTGATGTTTGTGATTCTCGTGTTAATGAAATCTTATCACAGTTGCCATATCGTGACTATGCTATTATACTTTTTCGTATTGAGATTGACTCTTTTGCTTGTAGATTGTAATCAATAGGGAATAAAATTAATAAAATTCTATTAAAAGGTGTGGTTATTCATGGCTGAAAGGTCATGGTTGCATCACTAATTTTGATTAATGTTTTTTACCAAAGTGAAGTGTATTGTTGTGGTAAATATTGACAACATTATTAATATATTGATTGACATATTGATCAGCTATCTCGTCCTACGGTGTCTCTCAACTGGGTCACAAGATTCCTTGGCCTAAAACGAGTCCTAATGTGTAATAAATTAACATAAAAGGACGCGTTAACAAGTGCTTTACATCTGTGAACTGAAGCACCTGAATTGTCGTGCCAAGAGCACTTTACATCTGTGAACTGAAGCGCCTGAATTGTCGTGCCAAGAGTGCTCTACATCTATGAACTGAAGTGCCTGAATTGTCGTGCCAAGAGCGCTTTACATCTGTGAACTGAAAAACTTTGAAATGTTGTGCAAAAGAGTGCTTTACATCTGTGAACGAAACGCTTTGAATTGCTGTGTACAAAAACGCTTTACATCTGTGAACTGAAACGCTTTGAATTGCTGTGCAAAAGAGGGCTTTACATCTGTGAACTGAAACACTTTGAGTTGCTGTATCCAAAAGCGCTTTACATCTGTGAATGGAAACGCTTTGAATTGCTGTGCAGAAGAGCGCTTTACACCTGTGCTCTGAAATGCCTTTGATCGTTGTGCCAAGACTGCTGTACTCTGGAAACCGAAAATGCTTTGCTCGTTATGCTAAGGGGCGCTTTACCTTTTGGAAGTAATTACTTCCTCCAAACTTGGATTCAGCAAGACCTTACCGCTACGAGTACAACCTACTCATTTTTTAATGCACCATGGAAACAAGGATACTTTGATTGGACAATACTCTGCCATTCAGGAACTCTGCTCTTCTCCAGAGAAACCCCCACGAGGTCTGGCTGCATCGAAGTCTTCAAAATAGTGGGCAACGTGCTTGGGTGTGGCTGAGCTTTATAGGCCTGCCACATCCCAAGATGGCTGCTGCCTCTAAAAACATGGGAATTGTAGTCCCTTCATGGAATAGCACTGATAAGTGCATCTTGTCCACCAATGTCCTGAACCTGCAGCTCTATGACAACGCTGATAGTCACCTTTGGAACAAGAGGTGATGACAAGTGGTGCGCATAAAGCACCGCAGAGTCGCGCAGCGGAGTTTCGGGCGAGACTTGGACTGCGTCTGGCCTTATTCCTGACACCCTGTCTGACATGGAATGCTAACTATCTAGGTTACCATATTTTGCTATACACCCATTTAGTTTGAGCTGGATCACGCAGCAATGGCTGAGCTGGCATTAAGGGGCACCCACTAACTGAAACCCACCCCCAGGATCCCATGCGACCCAAAAATAATTGTTGTCACGCTTACTGTACTCACCCGCTTGTGGCTGCTGTGTTGCCCTTAAGCACCCATCTAGCTCTGGGTAGGCCACCGCCAGTATGCGGGCCAGCAGGGAGGTCACGTTCCGACTGGTACCCCGCCCTCGTTGGGAGGCCATCCCCAGCTTGGCCTCTGTGATCTTCCGTGTCCAGAGTCTCAGGTCATCCCACTTTTTCCTACAGTGGGTACTCCACCTGCTATAGACCCCAGGGTCCGCATATCCTTGGCGATGGCATGCCACAATCCCTTCTTCTGATGGGTGCTGACCTGCAGAGGTAATACAGACAGGAGAAAACCAATAACCATACAACCCAGCCAGTCACACATATGGCCCAAAAATACAATTTCCATCTTTATTGGCACACACATCACCCGGAATCCTGCATGTACACTGCAACCAAACATACCCTCCACCCAAATTACACACTGCTAGCACACACATCTCCATGCAACCTTGTCACCTGCGTCATGCCCATGGTGTACTCACATGTTGGTCTGGAGGCCCATACAGCTGTCCATGCAGGGGTAGGACCCCATCCACCAGGTGCTCTAACTCCTCCGAAGTGAAGGCAGGGGCCCTTTCCCCTGTCACACGGGCCATGGCAGGATCTAGACACAGATCACAGTGGAGGTGTTGTCCTATGGAAAGTCAGGAATCAGGTGAGGTTTGAGACAGAAAATGGCGGTCACGTCCGCAGCGGTGTACACCATCACCGCCGCTGGTGATCCCCATTGGACACTGTACTCCATAGACCTCCATTTTAGCAAATGAAGAGCAGCACGGCGGGGCTGTTATATGTTGAAACCATGAGTGCTTCAAGCACCCATGGCTCAACAACAGGTTTCGGAACAACGAACTTGTTGGTATCACTAATGCCTTTACCACAAATGCCTTTACAACGGTTTTTCGTTATAAAGGCATTCCTGGTAAAGGCATTAGTGATCAGCATGCACGGTTCCAGCATGCTTCCGCCCTAGCCCCCCACCCCTAAAAGTTACTGTGACCCCCCACCCCCAACCCCACAACCACCCCCACCCTCAAAGTTACCCCAACCCCTCCCCTAAAACCTAAAGCACCCCAACCCACCCCTTAAACCTAAACCCTAGCCCCCACTTCTCCTCAAACCCTAATCACCCAAGCCCCCACCCCACCCCCAAAAACTAAAAATACCCCGAGTCCCCACCCCGCCTCTAAAACCTAAAGCACCCCAAACCCCTAACCCACCCCTAAAACCTAAACCCTGACCCCCACTTCCCCCGAAACCCTAATCACCCCTTGCCCCCCACCCCACTCCCCAAAAAACAGTCCCAGTCCCAGCCCAACTTACCTCCTCCTTCACCGCGTCGACTCACTTCTTCTGTGCCTTAACCACGCATGTACGTGGTTCACACATACATGGTTAAGGCACGAAAACCAGGAAGTTGTGGAAAACAAAACTGTTGTTTTGCTTTCATTTTCCATGACTTCGTAGTTTAGGAGTCATTGGTCCGGGTGTTTACTCGGCGGTGCAAGACTGCCTTCCACCATGACGTCCACAGCCGGCAGATTTACATCACTTCCACCTGTCCCTACTTACAGGACATGCGGTTGCCATTTTATGGTGGTGGACAACATTCAGAAATTGGAAACTGCGTCATTGCTATAAATTGCACGTACATTGCCAGTCACAAATGTTCTATTACAAACATGATCTATGTACACTGAGGTGGTGGTTCCATTGTTTAGACTGTGGCACCCTACTCACTCTTATGTCCCTTAAATACCTATCACTGTGGAGGAATAGGAGTAGCAGACAAGAGCCAGTGTACAGACACCTTGTGGACTTGGCTACACTGGAGGACAGGCTCAGATAACATGTGCCTTATCTGCAGGAGGAGGAGATTGGCAGGAGAGGACCCTGAGGACAGTGAGGATGAAGAGGCAGAGGATGAGGATGTGGTCAACAGAACATCAGTTATATGGCAGTACAATAATGTACTGATGTGATGACTACAGACAGCTACAGGACATTTTTTGTATGCTATCACAGAGTTCAGGTCATTTGCACAAGACATAATTGTTACCATAATTGCATATTTTCTTAAAATAAAGCACGATCACTCAAGTTGTGATCAAGGGTGTTTATTGTAGTGAAATGTATAGACGGAATAGTGCAATGGAATGGGGTGATGGTAGAGGTAAGTCCAGGGTATTGGTCCAGTCTGTTTGTAGCACAAGTCCAGTGTCCAAGGGGCCATGAGAAGGGGAGCATAGGCAGTTCAAAGTGGACAAGGTGACAGAGTGGGACACAAGGGGGACATTCAGGAGGGTCTCATTTCCTGCTGGTGGGCTTGGTCTTGGCAAGTGTCTCTGTCATCTGTCTGGGTCGCAGGGACCGTTTGCAGGGTGGTTCACCTTCTGCAGGGGAAGGGGTGCTGGTGGCCTGCGGGTCCTGTGGCAGGGCCTCCTGTGCACTAGCTGCAGCAGATGTGGTGGGCTGTTCAGTTTACTGGCTAGTGGAAGGGAGCCACTGGTTTGCTGTATATTCTCTCATTATGTTGGCCATGTAAGCCAGCACCCCTGCTATGGAGACCATGGTGGTGTTGATGGCCTTCAAATCTTTCCTGATCTCCTCATGGTGTACCTCCTGCAGCCACTTGTTCTTCTGCATGATGTCAAGACTCTGGCCCATTTGTCCTGGGATTGTTGGTAAGCCCCTAGGACATCAGTGAGTGCCTCCAGGACAGTCTGTACCCTGAGCCTGTCCTCCCCCTGGTGCACAGCTGTCCTCCAAGTGTCCCTTCCCCTGTGTGTCTGCGTCCCCTGAACAGTGTACCTACTGCCACTGACTCCAGGACCCTGATTGTCTTGGTTGTGAGGTGTGGACTTTGGTCCATCTACAGGTGGACACACTGCTGATTGACGTGCACTGGGGCAGAGGTGTGGGGACGTTGGGTGGCTGCTGTGGTATTGGATACTGAGGGGGCAGGATCTGTGGTGTACTGGGAGTAGGCTGGGGTGGCAGACTGACCAGTGGTCCCTGATGGGCCAGGTAGTTCATCCAGATGTCCAGAGTTACTGCCATCACCTGGGGCACCTTCTGTTGGGGGACTGGATAGCTGTGGTACCTCCTCGCCGCTGGGATTGGCTGGGGCACCTGCGGGGATGTCAGTGATGCATTATGCTTCATGTCTGGCACATATTGTACATCCCAAGCTTTCCCTATATCATTGCTGTTGCCCTGCCACCTTTGTTTGTGTATGGTGATGTATTGTGGGATTGTTAGTTCTCCATGCTGTGCATGCATAGATGGTGGGTGTACATGCAGAGCTTGGCCTTGGGGTTAGTCATATGTGTAGGTGCACTGTGTGAGATGGAGTGGAGTGATGGGAGTCAGGGTGAGGGGGTGAGATGGCATGCAGGTATGGGGGGTTGATAGGTCATAAATCTTGACTCAACAGCGTCCAGTCCTCCGGCTACTCCAGTGAGTCCCTCAGGGTGCAGTATTGCCAAGAGCTCTCTGGATGGCGAGCCAGTGCCTTGCTGCCATGGAACTTAACTTCCCCCGTAGGTCATTCCACCTCTTCCTGATGTCATCCCTTGTTCTTGGACGCTGTCCTACAGTGGTCAGCTGGTCCACGATTCTCTGGCATAGCTCTAGCTTCCTTGCAATGGGAATTTGCTGTACTTGTGCTCCAGACAACTGTGGCTCTACCCTGACTATTTCCTCCACCATGATCCGCAACTCTTCATCTGTAAAACGGGGGTGCCCTTGTGGGGACATGGGTGATGTGGGGTGTGTGTTGTGTAGTGTGTGTTGAATAATGTGGTGGGGTGTGGGATGTGTGACAGATAGCTGGGTGTTAGTGATGTGTGTAGTTGTGTCTGTGATTTGTGTGTCTGTCTCGTGGCTATTTTTCGTGTTCATAACTGGTTGTTGGTAATGTGGTTGTATGTTTTATAGTGCTGTTGGTGGGTGGGTGTGGTGTGTGTATTGGTGTCAGGTGTGTGTTTTTCATATTGGCCAATGTTGTATTGTTTTGTATTTGGGTGGCCATGCTGACCGCACCGGTGTGTACCACCTATGGTTTACCGTCGATGAATGACCGCCATGGTGATTCATGGGCCATAATGTAGAGGGCATTGTTTTGCTAGCGTGACAATGTGGGTGTTCGTACTGACAGTTTAACACTTACCTTAGATCTGGCAGATATGTGTTTGTGGCAGTATTCTGTCGGTTTAGTGTGTGTGTGTCTTAATATGGCAGATGGATGTTCACCTCCACGACGGTATGTTGGCGGCCGTCACCGTGGCAGTAAGCGGGATTTACCACCAATGTCAAAATGACCACCATAGTCCGCTACTCAGTGACCATGAAAAAGGAATGAAGGTGAGCCGAGTAAAAAAGAGAGTAGGATACAGCAGCTCTCATCAAAGAATCCACAGAGTAAAAAAATGTAACCAAAAAAAGTGCATACCAACATAAGGAGTGAGAAAACTTTTTATTCTCATAGTGATGCGAGGAAGCTCAAAAAAGCCACAATCGTACCCACCTATGTAGTACACATATATTCCAAAAGTCTAACACAACAAAAAGGATTTCACAAAGTATTGTCTTGTATAGTCCAGTTGATTGATGCTGTACTGTAACGTTCAAAGGGGATTCAGTCATTAAAGGTTCCCAACAGATTGAGTACCTTGATGTTGTCCTATGCACTGAAGGTAAGAAAATCATGTCTCAACTCAATAGAAAGCCTAAGCTTGCAATTCCATTTTACATGGCCACAGAGCTCATCCCACTGCATAGATTAACGCAGTACCATTGGATGAAATGACTACAATTTGTTGCAATTTTACTGATGACCATTTCTTCACACAAACTTAACCTATTGGAGCAATGTTTTTGACTGAGGTGTTACTCTGAGCAATTACGGTCCAGAGGCAGGGACAAAATCACCCACAGTCAATGACATTCCTTTGCTGATACACAAAACTCACATGAAGAAAAATTATAGATGTCTATTTTTGATTACCAGATTTAGCACACAAAGCTCTGCTGTGTATTGTATCTTGAAACATCAATGGCATTTACTGCTACTGGATGTCTACACGTGTAAGGTTTTGACAAACATGCCAACAATCACTCATATTAGGGGTGTTACTTTGAGAAATAAACTTTGCCAAAGCTTTATAGTGCTACCTACTCAGAAGTTTTCTAAGGTCTGGTTGTCCAAGAAACCTTCGGGTTTATTTAAATGCAGGTGGGGCACTGTACGTCAATTTGCGTGTGATAAGAAGTTGATCTTTTTATACAATTGTAAAACAACTTTTCATATACGCCAGTTAATCAACTGTAACGCTAAATTCACAGTCTACTGTATTATCTGTAAATGTGATAGAATTTACATTGGCAGCACCAGTTGGCCTATGAAGAAACGCATTCAAGAGCACATTAAGGCCATCAAAAACAACACTAGCTACCCGCTGGCTGAACACTAAAACTCCACACTTAAAGGGTCAGAGCATATTGGCATTAGTTTCCATGGGGTAGGTTACTACTGACCCCAGGGGAGGTGACAGAATTGGAGCCCTAAGGAAATACGAAGCAAAATGGACAATCAAACTACGAGCTGTGGACAGGGGTTTTGAATATCTATAGGGAATTGCATGTGTATTTGTAAAATAAGTTGGACTTTTGTCATCTCTGTTTCCTTGTTCTCTTTTTTGCATTCAACTTATGTTTTACAGTTACATTTTAAATTTACAATGTTTTTATTGTGATCGGAATGTTTCCAATGTACCTTTTATCAGATGTCATAATTTCTATACTATGTTAGCTGGTCGGGTATCAACACTTTTTTTGACATATTTATGTGCATTTGTACTCTCTTAGAAAGACCATTATTTGATCCTTTTTTTAAAAACCATGTCCATTGGGCAGTTGTTCCTTGATTTCCTTGATTTGGTATATGTGCCTTATAATGCACTTAAGGGTTACTTGTGTCTATTGATTACATAATGTATAATGTTTACTTACCCTTTGCTCAACCTGCCCCCTTACTATGGGATCCTTCTACTTTATTGCCACCTTGAGGCACTCTCTAGTTTCACCATTCTATTTTATCTCTGTGCATTTTGGAGGTCCCTGGGTAATTCAGTCTCTGCAATTTTGCATATCGGTGTCGGACTCTTTATATTGTATTCTCTACTCGCTTAGCTGGTAGGAGTTTTGACAGCGACCTGTTTTCTGACCTTTTGCCTCTTCCAGCTCTTTTGACCACAAACCTATGGCCACTGAAGTTATGTACCTTCCCCCTTTTTATAGATATCGGCATGCCCCCCAAACCTGGCCCAACTGAGTGCTTTGTTAAAACAAGTGCAGAAGCCAGCAATCGTTTTTTTCAAATCATTTTTGCTGCTAATTTGCAACTGTACCACAAATTTGCAGCAAAAATTTTAAAAAATGAACCCGGGCAGCCATATTGGAACTAGCACCAAGGATAGGTGGTCAGGCTATTTCTAACCTACCCCTTGTTCTTCTCTTTGGCATGGTCATGCGTGGTGCAGTGTTGACTGCTTACTAGGTCACTGGCCACAGGGCCTTGCTGCAGGCTAGGCCCTGCGACCCACCCGCAACATGCAGCTTAAGGCTGTGCGTGGAGCATGGCTGGGTGTTCATGTGGGCTTGACCACCAGACCTGGCCTGTGGCGGGGTTGGATGCATAGGGGACTGGCCAGAGCACCTGAATATGCCAATCTGCTGCAAATTCATAGTGAAAGTTAAAACAAATGTTTTTTTGCTTGGAGGAGTCCCAGGGGGACCCCAGGCTAGGGGGACAGGGTATTTCTACCCTTTTGTATTCTCTTTGGCAAGGCTGCACATGGCCTGGTGTCGACTGCTTAATGAGGTGTAGGGTGCAGGGCCTGGATGCCGGCTACACCCTGAGGCTAACACTGCCACACACCGCAAAATGCTGTGCATGGCACGTGGTTAGGTCTTTATACGTGTTGGCCGTAGGGCCTGGTGTGAGGGCAGGCCCTGCAGCTAGCCCCTACTATGCACAACCCAAGGCCATGCCTGGCACGGGATTTGGTGCCTATAGGGAGTTGACTGCCAACCGCTGTTGCGCTCTACCAAAGGCCATGTGCTGCATTGGTTGGATTAACATGAAGTAATTAAAATTACTTAATGTTAAAAAAAAAAAAAAAAAAAAAAATCACTGCCATAAACAAAGGATACATGGATGTTAAAATTAGGAAGTATAATTACAAAAAATAGAAATTAAATTTTAAAATAAGAAAGGTTACAGGGACGTTATAGTCAGGTTCACATTTTATGCAAAACCATAGCAGTTCTAGTTATGGTTATTTAAAAAAACTAGGTTTCCCTTCCTAGGGGTAACTATAGCTTGTGCCTTCACCATGCACTGCTAATTACCCCACACATTACATCACTGATGACATCTTCAATGACATAAATGAAATATCACTGTAACATTTGCAGTAAAATTATTAAGAAGAAAATATGTGCATGGGGGAGCACAAGATATTGTTCTATTATTTTGTGGAAGTAACTTGTGAACTTAACTATAATGTCCCTGTAACCACTGTTTTTTAAGTGTGTATATAACACATAAAAACAATGGTTACAGGGACATTATATATATATATATATATATATATATATATATATATATATATATATATATATATACATATTATATTTATATACACAATTAAGAACCAATGGATACAGGTTAAGTTCACATATATATATATATGTTAGACTTTCATCCTTGGTGTAGTCTCCCTTAACCATTTGCCTCTGTTCCCCAGGTTGTTGATGTTTGCTGGACTCTGATTTTACTGTTTTTGTCACTCTGGGCACTTTAGCACTGCTAACCAGTGCTATAGTGCAAGTGCTCCTTTACAAAATGTGTATGTAATTGGTTGGTTTACTAGTATGTCCCTAGTAAAGGTCACTAGAGGTGCCAGGGCCTGTAAATCAAATGCTACTAGTGGACCTGCAGCACTGGTTGTGCCACCCACATAAGTAGCTATGTAATCATGTCTCAGGCCTGCCATTGCTGTGTCTGTGTGTGCGGTTTTAACTGTAAATTCGACTTGCAAGTGTACCCACTTGCCAGGCCTAAACCTTCCCTTTTCTTCCATGTCAGACACCCCTAAGGTAGGCCCTAGGTAGCCCCAAGGGCAGGGTGCAGTGTATGGTTAAGGTAGGACATTTGGTAACGTGTTTTATATGTCCTGACAGTGAAATATTGCTAATTTTGTTTTTCACTGTTACAAGGCCTGTCCCTCTCATAGGTTAACATGGGGGCTACCTTTAAATCTGATTAAAGTGTAGATTCCCTTTGGGAGTGGATGAGCATGTGGAGTTTGGGGTCTCTGAGCTCAAAATACATCTTTTAGTAAAGTTGATTTTAAGATTGTGTGTTTGAAAATGCCACTTTTAAAAAGAGGGCATTTTCTTGCTTATACCATTTCTGTGACTCTGCCTGCTGGGGATTCCCTGTGTGGGTCAGTTTGACAGTTGGGCTGGTTGCACCTCACACTAGACAGTGACAAAAAGGGAGCTTTGGTATAGCCTGCATATCCTGATGAGCCAGCTGTGCTAGGAAGGAGGAGAGGAGTGGTCACTCACACCTGAAAGGGTTGTGCCTGCCCTCGCACAATGCAGTCTCCAACCCCCTGGTGAGTGTCTGGGGCCTGGCCAGGGCAAGGCAGGATTTCACATTCAAAAGAGACTTTACCTTGAAGTAGGCCTACTTCAAAGGAGAAATTGGGTATAAGAAGGGCACCCAAAACCACAGACTTTAGGAACACTTCTGGAAACAAGGGGAATCTCTGCCTTGAGAAGAGCTGCCCTGCCTGTGACTACTTTGTGGAGCTACCCTGCAGTTGCTGCTTCTACCAGAGTAAGAGGGCAAAGACTGGACTTTGTGCGCCTTCCATCTTGAGAAGAAATCTATAAGGGCTTGATTTAGAGGTTGCCTCCTGTTGTTTGAAGTCTCAGGGACAGCAAAGACTTCTCTCTGCCAGCACCTGGAGTCTCTGGAGAGACTCCTGCTCTGACAAGTGGTGCCCTATCCAGTCCCTGGGCCCTTGGAAGGAAATATGGATGAAGTTCAAGGAAATCGACTTCAGCGGACTTCAGACCGCCGCCGCTGCTGAATCTGGTGATGCCGCCTGCACCCGACTCCGTGATCTTCGCAGGGACGCGATGGCCTTCACAGACCCGACATCGCTGCAGCCCCGCCAAAGTCCGCGACCCCGTGGAAGTCACCGCACCACTTCGTGACCGACGCCGCTCGAAGTGCGCAGATTCAACGTTACGCACAAACGCCGCGATCCCCGACTTTGCGCATCGGCTCGTTTTCATTTCTTCACCAAGGTACTGTACCTTGGGGTCTACACGACTCCGTGTCCGGCACCGCTGGTGTCGGAATGTTGGGAACGACTTCTTTAAGACGCTGTGTTAACACCTTGAGAGAGCGTAGCTTATATAATCTATATTAATATGAAATGTTTATGAATTAATGTGTGATGGTGCCGCATAGAAACTATAATATTAGTAATTTTGCTTAGACGCGCGTTTGAATTGTGACCACGATGAGTGGCCACAAATGTATACGCGAACTAATAATGATAGTCAAAATGTTTATATTACGTTTAAATAAGTTTATACTAACATTTGCATTATTAAATCTATACTGAAAACCTTATAGGCCTTAAGTTAGCGTGAGCCGGAGCTTAGCTGCCTGGCTCTCATATTAAATGCATTTTTCTATTTTTCAGTGTGCTGACTCACAAGGGACCATGACCCTGTTTATTCTTTTTCTTCGACTTGGAAGATGAATGTAACCATGTTAGATCCATTCTCACCATCTCCCCTCGTCCACAGACTAAATGTTAAAAGTGAATTGAGACAATGCAGATTAATATAATGTACAAGGTCGTTCAAACTGGTGAAGTCAATGGAACTGCTGACCAAAAGATGTGCAAAGAATAACAAAAGGATGAAATCACACCGGACGTGCCACCTCTGAAGACTTCAATTACGAAGACCAATCAAAAACTTGTAAAATAATATGGGGTGAAGATTTGGATTACCTAATGTACTTTATGATAGGTTAAAGATAGTGGGGTATAGCAAATGTCCAATAGAATTTGGGGGGAATGTACTACGAAATAGGGATAAAAACCCATGTCACGGGGAGTCAAAGGGAATTAGGTAGGGAATGCTATTGATTTTATCCAGAAACTCTGTCACTCTGTTTGGTGATTTGATATTTTATTAAAACCATCCTCGCCCTTAGATTGTCCATTTTACACTTTGCCTCCTTATGAGGAAAGTGCCCTTTTGCCCCAGAGCTGAATTCTGACTGATGGCGATTTGACTGACCTGAACTTTGGAGGGTAATTATGACAATGCAATTTGTAATTTGTCTGTTTGCTTTTCCTTTCTAGGTACCAACTGCTTACTTTTTACAGAGACCTTAGATAGATGTTTTCCAAATTTGTGTTCTAAATTGTTTTGCATGAAGCCCAACATGCGAATGCTAATCAGAGGTTAAGACAGGTGTTCACCAAAACTAACGCAAATAGACAAATGACCAAGACTATGCTTTGTTGAACTGACGCTTTATTGACACTCTGCTAAACTTGATCTATGTTCATGCTGTGTTATGTTCTGATGTTTGTGATTCTCGCTTTAATGAAATCTTATCAAAGTTGCCACATCGTGACCATGCTATTATGTTTCTTGGTGTTGAGATTAACGCATTTGCTATTAGATCGTAATTAATAGGAAATAAAACTCATAAAATTCTACTAAACTGGTGTGGTTATTCATGACTGAAAGGTCATGGTAGCGTCTTTAAATTGATTAATGACTTTGACTAAAGTGAAATGTATTGTCGTGATAAATATTGATGACATTATTGATGTATTGATTGATATTTTGATTAGCTATCTCGTCCTACGGTGTCTCTCAACTGGGTCAAAAGATTCATTGGCCTAAAACGAGTCCTGATGTGTAATAAAATATCATAAAGGGACGCGTTACCAACCTCATCAAAGCATTTTGTGTTTCTAAGCGCTATTTATGATCTTTAAAAATTCATAACTTGACTTGTGTATGTCGGATTTTTGTCATTTTGTTTAGATAAATATTTCCTATTTTTCTTAACTGGTGTTGTGTCATTTTGTGGTGTTTTCATTGAGTTACTGTGTGTGTTGGTACAAATACTTTACACCTAGCACTCTGAAGTTAAGCCTACTGCTCTGCCAAGCTACAAGGTGGTAAGCAGGCGTTAGTTCAGAGTGATTCTCTTTTACCCTGACTAGAATGAGGGTCCTGGCTTGAACAGGGGGTAACCTGACTGTCAACCAAAGATCCCATTTCTATCAATATATGTATATTTTTATATATCTATACACACACACACCCACCCACACACGCGCACATACACACACACACATATATATGATATATTACCTATTGGAGGTCGCCAGTAGGTAGTTATATTTAGGACCTAGTTTCTATAACAAAAGTGTTTTTTGACTTGGCTATACCTTTCGTACTATTTGCCGAACCTTCATGGAATGTTCCAAACAAAAAGTGGAAAGTTATATCTTGTTATGCATAGAAAGTTTAAGGGTGATTTGTCAAGCGGGAGCCAACAAAACGGGGGGGCAAAAATGTGTGTTTCCCATGTTAATTCCTTTTGAGATTTTAGACAGTACTACCGGACGGAATTACACCAAATTTGATGGAAAGCTAACTCTTGATTTATAAAGCACTCTTTTTGTTATGTGGTGTAAATCTGTTCAGTAGTTGAGGAGAAATCTAAGTTTGTATATCTAGGGTCATGATGAATTTCTGTATACTCCTAATCTTCTGCAGAGATCCAACGGGCTGGCAACACTTCAACCAGGAAGTGTTGGCAGCCATTTTGGGATTCAGCTTTAGGAGAGTCCCAATTTTTTTAAAAAAAAAATAAAAGAGGGCCGGGTGCAAATACCCTAAACCCCAAGCGTTGGTGCTGAGGTTCCCTTGGGGCCCTGCCAGGGCCAAAAAAACATTGTTGTCTTAATTTACAGTGAAATTCGCAGATAACCACACATTTCACTGTAAACTCTATGAAACAAACAAGTGCAGTCGGTCTCCTGCACCTGTTTTTAATGTAGCCCCCAAGTGGGCCAGGTCCCAGGGCCATGCACATTTTGTAAAGAAATAGAGGGGGGGAATGGAGACACCTCCAAGGGCTTTTTTATGCCCCAGGCATCACCTTCCTGGTGCTACATTAAATAAATATATAGGGGGCTGTGTGGACCCCCCTAAGGAAGACCACTTCCCTGGGGTTTTTCTTCAAAAAGGAGGGGGAGTTGCATGGATCCTCCTCCTGAAGTTTCCATAAGCCCCAGGCACCACCACCTCCCCGGGGCTACAATTCACATTAAGTGGAGGGTCCACAAGGACCCCCGGTCCTGGGAACACCATCTCTTCAGGGGAATTACTAATGTCAAAATAGGGACTGGGCCCTGAGGACCATCACCTCCCCAGGGCCGGCCTGTTGAAAAAAAGGAAGGGATGCTGCTCATCCTTCTCCTGGAGGCAATTATTGACCCTGAAGGCAGCCACCCCTGCAGAAAATTCCAGCCAGGCAGGGCTGAAGGCTGTGCATAGCGAGGTTTGGGTGGTTATAGAGGGCTGGCTACATGGTCTGGTCGCAGGCAAGGCCCTGCGGGAAATCCCCACTACACACAGCCAAAGGCCATGTGCGGAAATGGTTGGAATAGCATAAAGTACTTTTAATTAAGCCCTTCGCTGGCAGGCCTTTTCCCCCTCCTGTGCCAGCCCTTTTTTTGCCTATTTCGAATAGTTCTCGCTTAGGCCCTCATAACTTTTTGTCCACATAAGCTACACACGCCAAATTTGCGTCCTTTTTTCCAACATCCTAGAGATTCTAGAGGTACTCAGATTTTGTGGATTCCCTTGAAGGAGGCCAAGAAATTAGCCAAAATACAGTGAAAATTTTGTTTTTTTAAAAACAATTGGGAAAAAAGGGCTGCAGAAGAAGGCTTATGGTTTTTTCTCTGAAAATGGCATCAACATCAATCACCAGCTTCCCAGCTTTCAGGAACAGGCAGACTTGAATCAGAAAACCCAATTTTTCAACACAATTTTGACATTTTACTGGGACATACCCCATTGTTATGATTTTTTGTGCTTTCAGCCTCCTTCCAGTCAGTGACAGAAATGGGTGTGAAACCAATGCTGGATCCCAGAAACCTAAACATTTCTGAAAAGGAGACAAAATTCTGAATTCAGCAAGGGGTAATTTGTGTAGATCCTACAAGGGTTTCCTACAGAAAATAACAACTGAAAAACAAATATTGAAACTGAGGTGAAAAAACCAGCAATTCTTCTCTACCTTCTACTCAATAACTTTTTCCTGCAATGTCAGATTTTTGAAAGCAATATACCGTTACGTCTGCTGGACTCTTCTGGTTGCAGGGATATATAGGGCTTGTAGGTTCATCAAGAACCCTAGGTACCCAGAGCCAATAAATGAGCGGCACCCCTGCAGTGGGTTTTCATTCTATACCGGATATACAGCAATTCATTTGCTGAAATATAAAGAGTCAAAAATAGGTATCAAGAAAACTTTTATATTTCCAAAATGGGCACACGATAAGGTGTTGAGGAGCAGTGGTTATTTGCACATCTCTGAATTCTGGGGTGCCCATACTAGCATGTGAATTTCAGGGCATTTCTCAAATAGACGTATTTTTTACACACTGTCTTATATTTGGAAGGAAAAAATGTAGAGAAAGACAAGGGGCAATAACACTTGTTTTGCTATTCTATGTTCCCCCAAGTCTCCCGATACAAATGGTACCTCACTTGTGTGGGTAGGCCTAGTCTAGTGGATTTCTGGCACCCCTGGGGGCAGATCGGCCTAATAATTTTAGGCCGATCTGCCCCCAGGGTGGCAGAAACAGCCAAAAAACAAATTGCCCCCCTGGAGAGCGGCCTTGCCCAAGGGGCCGCTCTCCTTATTTAGTCAATAAAAAAAAAAAAAATCCCTGATGTCTAGTGGGTTCTGCCCCCCTTGGGGGCAGATTGGCCTAATAAAAATAGGCCGATCTGCCCCCAAGGGGGGCAGAAATGGGCTAGAATTATTTTTTACCCAGGGGAGCGACCCTTGCCTAAGGGGTCGCTCCCCACAAATAATTGTTTTTTTTTTAAAAAACAATCGCTGGTGTCTAGGGGGGTTTCTGCCCCCCTGGGGGCAGATCATCCTAATTGTATTAGACTGATCTGCCCCCAGGGGGGGAAGAAACAGCCCAAAAATAAATTGCCCCCCTGGAGAGCAGCCCTTGCCCAAGGGGCCACTCTCCTTATGAAATAAACAAAACAAAAAAAATTCCCTGGTGTCTACTGGCATTTCTGCTGCCCGATTGCATCGTGATTGGGCAGCAGAAATGCTCAGAGAGATATGAAAGGAGAGGAAAGGCTTTTCCTCTCCTTTCATGCCTCTCCGGCCCCTCCATGTAATCGGAGGACAAATGCTTTGCATTTCTCCTCCAATCCAGCGCTGGAATCTGAGGTTCCTGCCCCGGAGGGAAGGCCTCTGATGAGGTCAGAGGGTGAAAGCGCGCTGACGTCATCAAATGCCACGGGGAGGTCATGGGGGGGCGGGGGTGGGAGGGGAAGCGATTCCCCTTCCATCCGTGCCTAGGGGAGGGGTGTGGATGGCCATCGGGGGAGCACTAGCACTCCCCCCGGGGACCCCTAGCAGGATGAGGGGATCTCGTCCAAGGCTCCGGGGAACCGGCGCCTTGGACGAGATCACCTCGTCTGGGGCACACAAGGGGTTAAATAACATTAAAAGAAAACATACACATACATAAAGGTTATAGGACATTATAGTTAGGAAGTAGAATTAAAAAAATAAAATTTTGAAATTCACTCAAAGTTTACAGGGATGTTATAGTTAGGTCCTGAATTAACTCACACAAAACCATAGAAACTCATCAGCTATAGTTATGGCTAACTAATGTAACTATAGTTCGTGCCCTAAGGTCACCATAACGCGGTTCCTTGCTATGCACTGTTAATTGCCCCAATGTTACATCACTCATGAAATCTATGATAACATCATTGATAATCTCAATGTAACATTTACAGTAAAATTATTGAGGAGAAATTTGTGCATGGCGGGGGTGTGATGTATAGTTACCTTAGGGCATGAGTTATAGTTACTTGAGCTAACCATAACTATAACTACTGAATGTCTATGGTTTTGGCAAGTAAATTCAGAACCTAACTATAACAGCCCTGCAACTGGCGGTCCCCAGTAGGTAGTTATAATTAGGACCTGCCTTCCATAGGAAAAGATGTGTTTGGTTTTGATAATAACTTTGTCTTTGTTTGACAAATCTTTCCAACATTGTAAATACTAGTTTGCCACTCTCTTCCATTGCTGTATGAAAAGTTTCAGGGTTGTATGTCAAGCGGGGGCTGAGAAAAGAAGGTGGTCCCAAAAAATATAATTTTGCAGAAAGCTAGATTTTGGGCCAGAACGATCACTTTTTGTGATTTGGTCAAAATCCATTCTGTAGTTTTAGATTTATTGAGGGAAAAAGATTTATGTATACCTATGAGATGCAGGGAGTCCACGAATCAAACAGATTGCAAAATGATATCTGATTGGCTGCCACCACTTCTACCAGGAAGTGGTAACAACCATCTTGTGACATGGACTTGGTGGAGTCCCAAGAAAAAATGCAAAAAGAAAACACAAGGGGGCAAGGTAAGAATACCCTGATCACCTAGGCCTGGTGGTAGGGTCTCACAGGGTCCCCGCGGGGGCAAGAAACATTTTTTAAACAAAAAGAGGTTGCAGCAGATTCCCAGAGGATGGGGTCATTGGGGACAAAATTTGCCTAGTGAGGGGGACACATGCCTCCCGGTACCACAAATTGTGGTGGACCATTGGAGACGTGGTCCCTTGGGTCCAAATTGGCCCAGGGAGGAGTGCTGCAACTCCCCCTCTCAGGTTGTCTGCCTTTGGGGGATGGTCAGAGGGCCTGGCTGCAGCCCCTGCTATGGCCATCGTCAGGGTGGGGTTGGCTCCATGCAAGGGGCTGGCTGCAGACCAGGCCCTGCAGGCATGCTTTGCATGACCTTTCATTGGCTGCATGCAGGGTGTTGGCCATAGGCCTTAGCTCTAGGCCAGGCACTGCTGCAAACTCCCCACCATGTACAACCATTGGTGAGGGTGCAAATTATAGTTACCTTAGGGTACGAGATACAGTTTTTTTAGATAAGTACAACTATAACTGATAAATTTATGGAAGTTTTGATTGTGTAAAATCTGACCCTAACTATAATGTCCCTGTAACCTGTGGTTTTTATCAGTAAATATATATATATATATATATATATATATATATATATATATATATATATATATATTTTCCAACAAGAAACAACCAAGCCGCATCGTCGTGGCCACCGCGCGGCAGACGGAGACGGGGTCGTGACCCCCAACAGCTTCAAACAAAAATATCCACAGCGACCGGAGCCAAATGTGGCAATGCTCCGTGCGTTAAAGACAAGTCTCCATCACTCCAGAGATTCGTAATGCAGGTAATTTATTGGCGAAAAACCCAACGCGTTTCAGAAATTAAAAACACGCTTTTACTTCGAGTTTAAATACATCTAATGCCAAGAGTCAAATGTAAACAAAATGAAAAAAGGACTAACAAAAAACCCTCCCTGTTTCACACATAAAAAGTGTCGGCCAATTTGAAGTGGCCAATCAAAACAGAAACAAATACAAATAAGTTTCTAAACAACAATATTAATAATCAATGAATAACTCACCCTTACATATTTCAATATTTGCATAACAAATACCATATAGTATTAGTGCTGGATCAATAAAATCCTCGTAACCATTTTCCTAATTAATGTGTAATGTGCCAAATCCTAATTATTTGTATATTCATGTTAAAAGATATAATACATAATCTATGGAAATGAGGCACAAATACATATTTGATTATAAATAATACCAGAAAATAGTGTATTGAATCTAACTATATTGTACAGCATAGTTCTTATTAAGAGGCCTGATGACTATGGAAATTCATTATTGCAATAAGAAATACACATTAAATACTAAGTGAAATACAAGTGCGTAGAAAAAATACTACGAAAAAGACTTTTTTACAAAAAAAGGATATAATAGTTCTTTTGTGTTTCCAAGATGTAAAAAACATCAAGAGTCTTTCTTGTTGAAATATTCATAACTACACCACCTGAAGAAAAGAGGGAAAATAGTGTCATAAATAGAAAACAAATACTACACTCTATAACAATATCAAAGGAATAAAATATATACAGATGGTTAGCAAAGGAAACACTGATATTCCCACTGGTGGCCTTGGAAGGGGAGCTGAAATGGGAAACTGAAATGTTCTGCTATCTGTGCGTATAAAAGTTGTACACTCAGGAATAGCAATATAATCAAAATATGGACAGAGTTATTTGGGATCTTTGAGCCTCAGGACAATTCTGGAATACAGTTCCATTATCTATGATGGGTAGGTTAGTGGTTTCTATAATGACATTTTTGCCCTGAAGTCTGTGCTTTGTGCAGAATTCCCTTTGTGATATTCTTTGGGTAACATTTAAAGAGCTAGAAAGATTATTGATCTCCCTTGTGTGGGCAAGGAAGAGGAACTGAATCCAACTAGAGACAATAAATAGAAACGGAATGGAGGGGGTGTTCCTGTCTGGTGTACTGAGAATTATTTTACATAGCAGCACACTTATAATATACAGCGAAGTGGTGCAAAAAGCAGACAACTGAGAAAAGAGATTGCTTTAAGGGGCATTGGGAAGGTAATTGCTGCTCTTTTGTTATTTGGGCAAAGGCAAGCCCAGAAGGGTTTCCAGACATGGTCTCACAAACAGATAAATAATGAAGATGGAGGTAAAGAGATTACTGAAGTGTCCCACCTTTGTGGGATTTGAATGTATGGTGGTTGCTGTTTCAAAATATAACCCAGGATATCACAGAGGTGAGTTAAAGAGAGGGAGGATGCCACATGCTGGGAAACCTTTCCCTTGGAGAGGACGTTATACCATATGTAGATGCCCAGGTAACATTTGAAGTGTGACATGGATGATTTCTGCAGCATGTGAAACTAGATAGTACAACTACAGAAATCTGGAGAGAGTTTTTAAGAGCTCTAAAAGAGTCGGGTCCACTGGTGCGACTGCTGGAACTGATGCAATGTAGAAAAATAGTCTTCCACATTTATAGAATCCTGCCACATGATAGAGATGAAAAAATGCTGGTTGTTGCAAAATGGGATTTAGACTTGAATGTTCCCCTCAGAGATGGTGAGTGGGGAGTAGTACAAGGGGATACCTTCCATCAAGCTTTCGACAGGTACCACACCCCGTGGTGATGTAGACAATGACGTAGGCAGTGACATGGGTGTCCCTGCCCGTGCTGATGTAGGCCCTGATGTAGGTGTAGGTGTTTCACGTGGGTTGTGACATCATGGGGTCACGTGTTAGTCATGTGCCAGGGTCCTAGCCCCTGTATCTAGGTCTATGGGTTGTGTAAAATGAGGGCCCTGCTGGTGTGCAACCTATTTCAGAGCCTAATAGGACAGGTCTGGACCTGTGAGATCTTCAGGACCAAGTGGCTGCTTGGGGGCAGGCCAGACCTCCACACTGCTGGCTAGTCCAAAAGGAGGGGCTGGGCAAATACTGCAGAGGTAGTGACATATGATTAGCGCCACGTGTAAACCCATCAACGTATCGGAGCTATCAAGGAGAGTATGTGACCACTATGTGCTGTAGAGGCGTATGCCCTTTTTGAACCACAGAATACATATAAGGAGTTGGCTAGAGCAGCATGCCAAACCGTGAACCACTGCTGAAATAGGTTGTCAAGGCAATATGAAGAGATACAATCCGCTCACCAGAAAAGCCGCCTCCTCAGGGGCCCAGAACACTATCAATAGATATTATGGGACCCTAACACCTCTTGTGTTGGATGAGAACGCACAGCAGACTGCCCCAAAGATGGGGTTTCCGATGTTGCCAGGATTCAAGAGGAACTTTGCCAGTGGCTTCAAAAGCTCAGCCTCAAGGATTTGTCGCAACTGATTTCCCCTATCAAGGTTGATAGAAGCAAAGCATCGAAAGATGAATTAAGTGATGCAATCAACTTCATCGACACTGAAGATGATGAAGAAGGTGTAGCACCACCAAATTTGCCGTTCTATGAAGACATGGGCTTTCAGGAGGATCCTGATCCAGAGGCAGTCATTGTACAGCCGGTAAGTGTAAACTGTGAAGCCGCTTATACACCAATGGACCTATGCAACTCACAAAATTTAAGATCAGCCGCTGAGTATAGCGAAAATGCTGAGGTTAGTAAAAACTCTATAGACAATTATAGTGTATACGCTGATATCATACTTTTAACTGATAGTATGTCTTTCTGTTTGAACAGTACAAAACAACTTCAGAAAGAGGAGCCTATGCCAAAGGTTAACAATGTAAATTTTTACTGCTTATGGTGTTCCAGACAGTATGAAAGTATTAAAAGTCAGAACAAAGAGTTGCGTAAGAAATGTGTTTGTACCTACAATAGCATCGATTTTGAAAAGTAAACTCTGGGGCGTACCCTACGACGTCATATGGCCTGTTAAAGGTTTTGCGGCGACTGTTGTGAACACATGTGCTAAACATGACTATTGTGTTATGGGCACAAAATTATTGAGCCACAGCAGGGGACTCACGACTGTCTATACAAGTCATACACTGCAAGAACAATTCGACACATATGTAGCCGGTTAGACCCACACAAGGTATATAAGTTGTTAAGGGTGGTGTATGGGTTGTCAGCTGTGAAGAAAGGTTTCCATGCCGATATGAATAAGGGCTTGGCAGCAGAGGTCAATGAGATCCGATATGCTGCTGAGCCCTGCTCAAAACTCAAACTTATGCAGGGGCTTTGTACCTATTTTGACAAAAGCTTGAGAGAAAGGGTCATAGAAAGATGAATGTGTGATTTTTATTATAAAATAGACACAAAAACAATACAGAGGTCATGGATAGCAGACCATAACTGTGTTACTTAAAGCTACATTCTTACTCTCTTTTAGGACGAGAATCAGAGTGTTGCGGTACAAGATGTCTATAAGTTACACCCAGGCTACATCTGTATCAGGAGATTTATATATGTGCTGGTGAAAGAAAGAATAGCTGAAATACACCCTGTGACTCTGCATTATATGAACATTTCGGAACCTCCAGCCATGCTGCAGTGCGACAGTCCTGTGTGCTTTGCCAGCTGGTATATCAACGCATGGCTACCAGCAACGGGTAAATACTGGAGCTCGGACAAAGACTATGGGGGTCATTCTGACCTCGGCGGTAAAAGGCGCTTACCGCCGGTCAGAAGACCGCCATAACTCCGCCGCGGTCGCGGTAAACCGCCACGGTCATTCTGACCCGCTACTTGAAAACCTCCAAAAACCCGACATCCACAACAGTACGCCACACCAAAGGTCAGCGAAAAAATGGCGATGACCAAACCTCCACCGTCACGCCAACAGAAATACGCCCATGCCATTCCGACCCACGAATCCACGCGGCGGTCTTTTAACCGCGGTATTCCATTGGCGGTACACACCGCCGCGCTCAAAATACACACACTTCTACAAAACACAACCACATTGGACAATTTGAAATACACACACCTGATACACATATACACACCACTCCCACACACCCAATACAATATAAAACACACACCCACATCACCCACAAACCCCTACGACCACAATTGCGAATCAAGGACAGAGAGAGACAGCACTGCTTAGAGTACACCATCACACAGAGGCAAATCACAACATCACCCACACAATTACCACGCACAAAACACCATACACCACCACACACATCACACTCCACAACACATACAACATCCCTCACCTCATCCACACCACCCCATGGCACCCCAAAGACATCCCAGGTTCTCTGACGCAGAACTCCGGGTCAGGGTGGATGAAATAGTACGTGTAGAGCCCCAGCTATTCGGGGCACAGGTGCAGCACACCACAATTGCTAGGAAGATGGAGCTATGGCAAAGGATAGTCGACAGGGTCAACGCGGTGGGACAGCATCCACACAATCGGGAGGACATCAGGAAGCAATGGAACGACCTACGGGGGAAGGTGCGTTCCATGGTATCAAGGCACAACATAGCGGTGCAGAAGACTGGTGGCTGACCCCCACCTACTCCCCAAGAATTTACAGCATGGGAGGAGCAAGTCTTGCACATCCTGCATCCTGACGGCCTCGCAGGAGTATCTGGAGGAATGGACTCTGGTAAGTCAATTCTTAACTACTACTTCCCACCCCCACCCCACCTGCATGCCAGCACATACCCCCACCCTCACCCCCACCCCATCACACCAACTCCTTGCAAATGGCTCACCATCACAACCCACCCATCCCAACACCAAGCCCTGCATGCGACCACAAAGCATGGACACCCATCACCAAAGCATGCCCACTGCACACACACATCACCCCCACAAGCCACCCTCACAAAAGCCCCCACAAGGGAATGCCTGCACTTTGGTACACGGCCACCCACCCATCACACGAAATGCCACACACAGAAGCAATAACCATACCCCTATACCCCTGCAGGACCCGAACGCCACCACACCGCCACGCAGGGTCCAGAGATGTCCATCCCACCCCCAGAAGAGGCCCCCAGCGATGACAGCAGCTCTGTCTCCCTGGACCCAGATGACCAGCCCGGCCTATCGGGGACCTCGGGACAGTCGGTTCCCCACAGACAGCCACAGGCTACAGCAGACCTAACCCCCTCTGGGAACACCAGCACAGCTCCCACCCAGCGGGCCCATGCCTCTGTCTCCAGGACACTTCAATCAGCGGTGTGTCCGCCACTACAGGGCACCCAGGTTGACCCACCACCCCAACAACAACAGGGACCTGGGGCAGTGGTAGTGGGCACACCGTCCAGGGGACAGAGGCCCAGGAACACAGGGGAACTGGGAGGGCTGTTGTGCGACGGGGGGGGACAGGCCCAGGGAACCCACTCTCCAAGAGGCCCTCACCACCATCATGGGAGCATACCACCACTCCCAGGAGACGATGGAGACGGTACTGGCCAGGTTCCAGGAGATCCAGGCACAGCAGGAGGAACGGTACATGGGGTTCAGAGAGGAACTGAGGAACATTGGTTCCGCAATGGGGACCATCGTCCTGGCCCTTAACCAGATAGTCACCACATTGCGGGACCATGTGGCACCCCAAAGGGTCCCTGTCACTAGCCTGGACCAGGAACAGCCTACCACCTCCGCCGGCGCTAGTGGACAGGAGGCCCCCACACAACAACAGGCCACCAGAACCCCACCTACTGCTGAAGAACAACCACCCCGCAAGCGGAACCTGAGATCTCACAAGAAGACAGAGTAGGATGCCAAGATCCCCGCCAGCATAAGATACCCCCTGATGTCATCCCACTGTCCCACATTGTCACCCTGTCCAACCTCAAACTGCCCCTGCTCCATCCTTCCACAGGCATATGGACAATGCACCTGTGAAACTGAGAACTGGACTCTGCCATGGACATTACTCCACCCCCACCCATCACCGTTTTACTATCATGTACCTTTATGTAGCACTTAAAATAAATCACTTATTGCACTTAAAATAACAGGAGTCTGCTTGTATTCTTAACAAATGGATTACACATAACGGTGCAATTATGTTCAGTTACATTGTGATGACAACATACCAATGTCAATAAGCTTTAGTCCATGGGCAAACAAAGCAGAAGTCACGCAGTGGGTCATACAGCTCTGAAAAGGGAAGGGAAAGTCACAATTCAGTTAAAAGGAACTGGGGGGAAACACAGACAGTAGAGACGCAGGAGGCCTTAAGTAAATGTGAAATGGCGTGGGTGATTCTTACCTGTGTGCTACTGAAAATATTGTTGCATGACTGTATCCCTGTTGTCCGTGTCGTCCCCGTCGTCTTCCTCGTCTTCACTCTCCACAGGCTCCACAGCTGCTACAACACCACCATCTGGACCATCCTCCTGCAGGAAAGGCACCTGGCGTCGCAAAGCAAGATTGTGAAGCATACAGCAGGCCACGATGATATGGCACACCTTCTTTGGTGAGTTCATTAGGGATCCTATGTCATATGCAGGCACCTAAACCTGGCCTTCAGGAGCCCGAAGGTCCTTTCTATGATCCTCCTAGTTCGCCCATGGGCCTCATTGTACCGTTCCTCTGCCCTGGTCCTGGGATTCCTCACTGGGGTCAATAGCCAGGAGAGGTTGGGGTAACCAGAGTCACCTAATAACCACACACGGTGTCTCTTTAGCTGTTGCATCACATAAGGGATGCTGCTATTTCGCATAACATACGCGTCATGCACTGACCCAGGGAACTTGGCATTTACATGGGAGATGTACTGGTCAGCCAAACAGACCACCTGGACATTCATAGAATGAAAACTTTTTCTGTTTCTGTTTACCTGCTCACTTTCTTTGGGGGGAACCAAAGCCACATGGGTCCCATCAATGGCACCAATGATGTTGGGGATGTGTCCAAGGGCATAGAAATCACCCTTCACTGTAGCCAAATCCTCCACCTCAGGGAAAACAATGTAGCTCCGCATGTATTTCATCAGGGCAGACAACACTCTGGACAAAACCTTAGAAAACATAGGCTGAGACATCCCTGATAACATGGCCACTGTTGTCTGAAAAGACCCACTTGCCAAAAAATGGAGTACTGACAGAACCTGCACCAGAGGGGGAATCCCTGTGGGTTGGCGGATGGGGGACATCAGGTCTGGCTCCAGCTGGGCACACAGTTCATGTATAGTGGCTCTGTCAAGCCTGTACCTAAGTATAATATGTCGTTCTTCCATTGTCGACAGGTCCACCAGTGGTCAGTACACGGGAGGATTCATCCTTCTCCTCGCATGTCCCAGCGGACGGTGCCTAGGAAGGACAACATGGAGCAGAAAGTCAAGCAAACCACAGGTTCGTTCACACAGCTTGCACAGTAAAAGAATCGCAATGCATTGAAAGGCTTGTATGAGTGGCAATGCACGGCCTAGGCCTGTGTGACGCAGTTGAAATTATGCCATGTGGGCCCTTGAAATGGCGGCTGCCTGACCTGTGAAGTGTGACAGTGGGATGTGAGGTCAATGCGCTGGCGTGGCACACCGTGGCGGTAGGCGTTCGTAGACCGTGGTGCAAAGCCGCATTGGTTAACATTGCACCCTATGGGTTTCAGGAGCCAATGACTATGTGCGCCGCCGGTTGCGGTACGCACCGCCGCGGTACGCACTGCCGCGGTCGTGACCGCCATTTTCTATCAGATAAATCACTCGAGACCTGATCATCCACAGGAGAGGACCTATACTGCAAGTGCTGCTGTGACCTCGGTCTGGGAGATACAATGGCTGCTGCGACTGGGGAAAGGGCCCCTGCCTTCACATCGGAGGAATTGGAGAAACTTGTTGATGGGGTCCTCCCCCAGTATGCGCTACTCTACGGTCCTCCAGACCAACAGGTTAGTACACAGGGTGCACGTTAAATGGGCTATGCCTGTGTTGAGTGGGGTGGATGTAAGATGGTGGGGAGGGGAGCGAATGAGGAGTGCAACGCACGACAGATGAGAGCATGTGCCACATGGCAATGTTGGGGAGGGGGGCCACTCACATCTACCATGCAGAAAAGTGATGATATTTCCTTTCCCACCCTGTACATGTCACATAGGTCAGCGCCCATCATAAGATAGACATTTGGCGTGCCATCGCCAAGGACGTCCGGGCCCTGGGGGTCCACAACAGACGGGGCACCCACTGCCGAAAGAGGTGGGAGGACATCCGCCGCGGGACCAGAAAGACCGCTGAGTCTCTGCTGGGGATGGCCTCCCAACGTAGGAGGGGTGCCAGCCGCCAATTGACCCCCCTGATGTCCCGGATCCTGGCGGTGGCCTACCCCGATTTGGATGGGCGCGTGAGGACATCACAGCAGACACAAGGGGGTGAGTATCAGCACATTCTGCTATCTTTGCGCGCAGTGGAGGTGTCTGGGTTGGGGAGGAGGGCTGTGGGTAAATCTAGGCCAGGGCGCTTTCTGTAGGCTATTCCCCTCCGTTAGGCATGGCCCTGTGCCCCCGCCCCCCACCTCTGTAGGGTGCCAAGTACAGCTATCCATGGTCCTGCCTCACCCATGTGTGCATTTGTCGTCCATAGACCTGTAGGCCTAGTCACAAGAAGTGAGTAGTGTACCCCGATTGCACGGCGTAGTGCTGGGGGCTTCTGTGTCTGTCCTCTCCGACAACGGTGTTGCCAATGCATGCACTCAACCTGTCTTCATTTCTCCCCCCCACCCATTTTCTTTTTCTTCCTGTGCATGTGTGCATTAGCATCATCAGGCGGAGGAGAATTGGCATCGGCGCACGAGGGAGCTGCATCTCACATGGCCCCGGAGGGCCATGCAACAGACTCCGAGTACACCAGTGAGATGGAGGGCAAGGGGAGCTCCACAACGGGGACCTGTGGAGACGTCAGCAACACCGACACGTCCTCGGAAGGGAGCTCCCTTGCGGTGGCGGCAACATCCGTGCCCCCCGCCACAACAGGTACAGCCGCCACCCAGGAAGCCGGCCATCTCCTTTGCCCCAAGCACCTCAGGCCCTGCCCCAGTTACCCCTGCTGCCCTCAGTGAGGAGGTCATTGACCTCCTCCAAACCATCATTGTGGGGCAGTCTACCCTTTTGAATGCCATCCAGGGTGTAGAAAGGGAGGTGCATCGGAGCAATGCATACCTGGAGGGCATTCATTCGGGTCAGGCTGCCCATCAGCGATCGTTCAACGCTCTGGCCTCAGCACTGACGGCAGCCATTGTCCCTGTCTCCAGCCTCCCTCTTCTAACTGCCTCCACCCAGTCCCAGTCTCCTGATCCTCTGCCTATCCCATCCACACCATCAGACCAGCCTGCACACACCTCAACACCCAAGGGCAGCTCATCCAGACATAAACACCACAGATCCCACAAGCATTCACCCAAGCAACATCCAGATGCAGACATGGCAACAGTCACTACCACCTCTGTGTCCCCCTCCTCCTCGTCTCCCTCCTCCCTCCCTGTGACGTCTCCACTCACACCTGCATGCACACCACCATCAGCCAGTACTTCCATCACCAGCACACCCTCCAGTACAGTCCGCACACGTGCAGTGACCACCCCCACTGCCATTTACACGTCCCCTTTTGTCCTCTCCCAGTGTGTCTGTCACCCCCTCTTCCAAAGCACACAAACGCAGGCAGCCACCCACCCAACAGCCATCCACCTCACGACAGCCTCCGTCACATGCACCTGCACCCAAAGACAGCACCCTTGACTCTCCTACAACCACATCCTCTTCCTCCATTCCCATACCCACTGCACCTACCCTTCCCATTGCTCCTAAAAAACTTTTCCTCTCCAAAATTAACCTCTTTGCATCACCTGACCCACCCCCTCCATCTGCTAAGAGTCCAAAGAGCACCTCAGCCACCACCAGCCCTGCATCTACTATGACCATAGTGCAGGGCTATTGGAGTCCACCAGCTCCTAGGGCAGGAACATCGGCCAGCAGCAAGGGGACAGCCAGCCCACCCCTTGGGAAGAGGACAAAAAAAACTAAGGGCCGGCGCGAGAAGCCTGAGACGGCTGCCACCAAGGACAGTAGCCTTGCCCCGTCACCTGCCACATCATCAAAGGGAGGCAAGGGCCAGAGAGCTTCAGCGAAGGAGGGCAAGGGCAGCAGGGCGGAGAAGTCATGCAGCAGGCGAGCTGACCAGGAAGGCCCCACCAGCCCCATTCCGGGTGTGACGGACGACACCCACGGGCCCAAGACTCCATCACAGGAGGGCCCCGCAACCGCAAGGTCGGAGGGCGACTAAGCGGGAAGTCTTGGCCAGGTCTGCCTCCCTAGAAAGACAGGACAAGCACCGCTGAACAGGGCCCCGCCGTGAGGAGCACCGCTGAACAGGGCCCGCCGTGAGGAGCACCGCTGAACAGGGCCCCGCCGTCTCAAACACCGCTCCGCTGGGCCCCGCCGTCTCAAGCACCGCTCCGCTGGGCCCTTCCTGTCAAGCACCGCTCCGCTGGGCCCCGCCGTCTCAAGCACCGCTCCGCTGGGCCCTTCCTCTCAAGCACCGCTCCGCTGGGCCCTTCCTGTCAAGCACCGCTCCGCTGGGCCCCGCCATCTCAAGCACCGCTCCGCTGGGCCCTTCCTCTCAAGCACCGCTCCGCTGGGCCCTTCCTGTCAAGCACCGCTCCGCTGGGCCCCGCCGTCTCAAGCACCGCTCCGCTGGGCCCCGCTGGGCCCCGCCAGGCCCCACCGTCTCAAGCACCGCTCCGCTGGGCCCTTCCTCTCAAGCACCTCTCCGCTGGGCCCTTCCTCTCAAGCACCGCTCCGCTGGGCCCCGCCGTCTCAAGCACCGCTCCGCTGGGCCCTTCCTGTCAAGCACCGCTCCGCTGGGCCCTTCCTCTCAAGCACCGCTCTGCTGGGCCCCGCCGTCTCAAGCACCGCTCCGCTGGGCCCTTCCTCTCAAGCACCACTCCGCTGGGCCCTTCCTGTCAAGCACCGCTCCGCTGGGCCCTTCCTGTCAAGCACCGCTCCGCTGGGCCCCGCCGTCTCAAGCACCGCTCCGCTGGGCCCCGCCGTCTCAAGCACCGCTCCGCTGGGCCCTTCCTGTCAAGCACCGATCCGCTGGGCCCTTCCTGTCAAGCACCGCTCCGCTGGGCCCCGCCGTCTCAAGCACCGCTCCGCTGGGCCCTTCCTGTCAAGCACCGCTCGGCTGGGCCCTTCCTGTCAAGCACCGCTCCGCTGGGCCCCGCCATCTCAAGCACCGCTCCGCTGGGCCCTTCCTCTCTAGCACCGCTCGGCTGGGCCCTTACTGTCAAGCACCGCTCCGCTGGGCCCGCCGTCTCAAGCACCGCTCCGCTGGGCCCTTCCTGTCAAGCACCGCTCCGCTGGGCCCTTCCTGTCAAGCACAGCTCCGCTGGGCCCCGCCGTCTCAAAGCACCGCTCCGCTGGGCCCTTCCTGTCAAGCACCGCTCCGCTGGGCCCTTCCTGTCAAGCACCGCTCCGCTGGGCCCCGCCGTCTCAAGCACCGCTCCACTGGGCCCTTCCTCTCAAGCACCGCTCCGCTGGGCCCTTCCTGTCAAGCACCACTCCGCTGGGCCCCGCCGTCTCAAGCACCGCTCCGCTGGGCCCCGCCGTCTCAAGCACCGCTGGCCCATTGACAGTGCCGGTTCTGTGTCGAGCAGGTCTTCACGAAGCACTCTGGGCACCATGCCTCCTCCATTACCAGTGGAGTCGGTAATCCATCTGATGGACTGTGGCTTTGCACTCCCCAGGATGGCACAGTGGGCAACCCTCCCACTGTAGAGACTTGAGAGACTGTGGCTTTGCACTCCCCAGGATGGCACAGTGGGCAAACCACCCACTGAAGAGACTTGAGAGACTGTGGCTTTGCACTCCCCAGGATGGCACAGTGGGCAACCCTCCCAATGTAGAGACTTGAGAGACTGTGGCTTTGCACTCCCCAGGATGGTACAGTGGGCATGGAGGCCCCTTGTGGATCTGGCGTCGTGGACTCATGTGGCTGAGGTGCCCCCCCCTTCCCTTCCCCCTGAGGTGCCTGTAGTTTTCTCATCTGATGCCCCTGCAGTGTTCTCTCCAATGGTATCCGGTCTCCTGTGTGGGCTTTGCCCATGTGTTTGTACACATTGGCCCACGGACTATGGACATTTCACTAACTGTGCAGGACTTATTCCCTATGTTTATAATTTTCACTATGTTCATTCTTTATTTTGTATATTGCATATTGCATATTCACCATGACTTCAATGAACCTAATTTATACATAAATTTGTTCGTTCATTTAAATTATGTCTTTGCATTATTCCGGGGGGTTAGGGGGGTGTCACTCTGACTTGTTGCTCTGCATTGGTGTGTAGGGAATTGGGGGTGGAGTGGGGGGGTGGGTGTGTTGCGTATGTGTGTGCCCGTAAGCTTTCCTCCTCCCCCTCCCCTGTGTCGTAGGTGCAGTACTCACCGTTGTCGTCTGCGCCGGCGTTGGTACTCCTGGTAGATGAGCAGGTAGACAATAGCTGGTAGGATGTTTAATTCGGGTTCCATGCTGTCCTCCTTCCTCGTGGAGTGTGTTTCGATGAGCGTTTTCCCGTTCGTAGTCTGTTTCCGCCGTGTTTTTATCGGCGGGGCTCCTGCCTTGAAAAGGTGGCGGATTGGTGAGTTGTGATAGGGTGGGCGGTACATTGTCTGCCGCCTGCCTGTTGGTGGTGACCGCCACCCTGTTTGTCTGTCCCACCGTGGCGGTCGGAGTGTTAAAGTGGCGGGCTGTGTTGGCCGTTCCCGCCAGGGTCAGAATTCCATTTTTTTGACCGCCTGCCTGTTGGCGGGTTGGCCGTCGCTTTATCACCGACCGCCAGGGTTGGAATCACCCCCAGTGTGTGTGAGTTAAGACTTTCACCATTAGCAGGGCTACTCTGTGCTTTGGAACTCCTGACTGAACATTATTTCACATATAAAGGTCCTGTATTGTCCGACCTAGAACTGTATGAACTGTTGAATGCTGTCAGTATCCTGAGCGTCCAGAGTTATACACAGGGGGAGCGGGAAGTCATGTCTAGAGCTATTGATAGTATAGCTATAAAAATATCAAAGCTTGTGACGCTGAGACCTAGTAAAAGGAACTGCTCTGAGTAATATGTGTAACGTTTTGTACTATGTATATGTAGCCAAAAGGCCTCACAGTGTCCAGCAGTGTTAACAGCTATAAGCTATGTACCACAAAATGTCATGTACACTGTGTTTATGTTGTGCTGACCCACATTCTTTTTTTTATGTTTAATGAAATGACCTTCCACAAAATAAAAGTCTTTCATTTCATGGTTGCGGTGTGTGTCAGCATGATGGGGGCTGCTTTCAGGAAGCTTCATTTCGATACATTAGGGGTTGGAGTTTTCAGAGGCATCCAAGCTATGTTTAATGTTTAGAAGGGCTCGAGTTGAAAATGAATCTGTAAACCGATCAAGGGTTAAGACTTGGTTAGCGGGGCAAGAGGCGTATTCACTCCACAAACCAGCCAGGAGACGTTTTAAAAGGAGGGCCACAGTTGTTAGCACACAGCTAGATTATCAGTGACATGCTGATATAATCAGTCTTCAAGATCTAGCAAAGCATAACAATGGCATCATTTATATATATATATTTATATATGTATTGTCCAAGTACGTCTATGCAGAGGCGTTAAAAAATAAATGTGGTACCAGCATCACTGCTGCCTTTAAAGACATCTTCGCGAGAGGTCGAGTACCTCAAAAACTACAAACAGACTCTGGAAAGGACTTTTTCAACAAACCTTTTCAGAAATTATTAAAGCAGAATGTTGTTCAGCATTTTGTAATGCAGACGATGGTAAAAGTGGCAGTTGTAGAGCGTTTTAACAGCACTTTAAAATCAAAGATGTGGCGATATTTCACAGCCAACAATTCCTACAGATACGTGAATGTTCTACAGGCTTTTATAGATGTTTGTAATGCCAGTTACCATAGGATCATCAAAATGTCTCCCGTGGAGATAACGGCAGATGATTTTCTAATAGTGTGGAGAACTGTGTACGGGAGTTGTCTTGAGGCGAAGGTCAAGAAACCTGTTTTAAAAGAAGGGGATCATGTCAGGGCTTCAAAGTTGAAGGGTGTCTTCACCAAAGGCTAGCATCAGACATTTAGCAATGAGATATTCATAGTGGAAAGTGAGGAATTTAAAGAAGGGGTATATATTTACAAATTGAAGGACTACAATTGGGGAAACGATAACGGCTGTCTTTTACAACGAAGAGTTACAAAAGGTGCCCTACCATCCAAACACAGTGTACAGGGCTGAAAAGGTTCTGAAAAGGAAAGGCAGCAGAGTTAAGAGATTGGCACTGGTCAAATGGTGGGGATGCCACGAGAAATGTAACACTTGGGTTTTGGACAGCTCGCTGCACGGGGTCTGAGGTCGTGCTGTAAGTGCCTAGATGGAGACTTCACCTTTTTATATTATGCTACCGTCCAAGGACTCAAAGGACATGTTCCCTGACAATCAGATTTCTAATTATACAGTGAAACTGGCTAAACCGGTGGACGTTAAAGGGTCCTGGGTGGTGGCCCTAATGGAGATACAGTACCCTAGAATGTGGAATACGTTTACAAAGCATGAGGCTAAATTTATCATAAAGCGCACTCAGGACTGCTTGAGCTTCCCTGTGAGTTTTCCACACCGGTATTACACCACCGTCGCGGCAGTGGTCGACTCCATCAACAGAGCAGTTGCCGGCATTGAACAGTATGTGAATATACATCTGCTGTCAGATAACGTTAGAAGAAAAGTGTTTCTTAAAGCCCCGGAACTCAATAGAGGTGGATTTTATGGACCATACAACATGTGAAAAGACAGGTGGTTTTCCAGACCCTACGTGTCCCTATATTAACGGCAGATTTTATACACTCTATGTTTATAGTGACATCATATAACCTCAGAGGATTGGGGATAGTTATTCGCAGTTGTTGAGATGGGTACCGGTGAAGGGAGAAAATAACATGATGGTTAATATACGGCATCACAAACCCGACTACGTGCAAATTTCCCCAAAACATTTTGATTCTACAAACATGGCCTTCATACACTGCACCTCGGGTGAATGCGTCAAATCTGAGCAAGATTTGTTTTCTTTGAAACCCACACAGACCTGCATCGAGAACAGGTTTTTCATGGAAGTATCGCCTCTAGCCACTCTGACGCCTCTGGCACCGATAGAGTTTTATGTGTCGGGGTCCAGGCATATGTATTTGGATCTCAACAACACTCTGCTACACCTCATCGGCAAAATAACCAAAGCAAACAGCACCACCTTCGAGTCTGATGCTAAAGTGGCGCTGATCGCCTACCCTGTCGCAACCATGTTTAATCAAGTGGACATACACCTGGCCGATCAACTCATCACGTAAAGTGATAACACGTACGCCTACAGGGCTTCCATAGAGAGTATTCTAAATTACAGTCACAAAGCCCTGGACATGCAGCTGTCAGCTGGGCTTTTCTACAAAGATACTCAAGCACATTTTGAGGACACAGCGTTGGGTGGGGGCAACAATGGTTTTTAAAAAAGAGCCAGCTTCGCGGCCAGCAGTAGACAGTTTGACCTCCTGGGGAGCATACATTCAGACCTTTTCTTCTAAGATAAGCTACTTGTCAACGATATAGATCTTAAGATCAAACTCAACTACAACAAGGACGCATTCTGTCTCATCAGCAGCGATGCAGAGCAGTATAAACTGGTTATGTTGTTTGGGAGCCTGTTTGTAAATACAGTGAAAGTGTCAACGAGAGTCAGACTGGCCCACGCCAAAGCTTTCCAACTATCGAACAACAAGTACTCCATTGAAAGAGTGGCTCTGAAGATATTCAGCATCCCCGTTGGTACTAGATTAACGCAGAAGCAAAATCTATTTCTGGGGCAACTTCTTTAACTTATCATTATAGGGTTTGTGGACAATGCAGCTTTTAGAGGGCCTATACCTCTAACCCTTTCATCTTCAAGCACTACGACATCAACTACGTCTGTTTGGTTCACGAGGGAGCTGTTATCCCTGCAAAACTGTTCACCCCAGGTTTTGGAACATCCAATTTTGTTAGGGAATATCTCGGTCTGGTCTCGATAACAGGGAAACATCTGTGTGATTCAGGATTCGTTGTTTCAAGAGAGGGTTATGGGGCCGGCTACACGCTGTTTGCATTTGACCTGACTCCTGACATGGAAGACGGTGACCACTACAACTTGATCAAAAACGGATATCTAAAAGCTGAAATACGCTTTACACAGGCACTGGCTACCAACATGAACATGGTTGTATTCTCTGTATTCGACAACGTCATTCAAGTCAATCACGCCCAACAGATTATGTTTGACTATCATTAAAAGATTGTAAATTGGACACTCTGCAGATACTTGACTTCTTAAGCAGGCATAAATACGCTAAGAAATACTTTTTAGCTGTATTTCCTAGCGATTGGCTACTGGGGGAGAAAGGCCCAGAAAGACACCGCACCCTAGTCTTTAACGCCGACCCGCACTACAAGGGTGGTACACATTGGGAGGTCCTGTTTCTGGATGTAGACAAGGTTCTACTGTTTGACAGTTTAGCGGAGTTCCCTGAGCATAGCATTTATACAAAACCGATATTCAAATATGTAAAAAAAGCAGCGCCTATGGTTGAGTATAACAAGCTGTTTGTACAGGATTCTCTAGCCATCACATGCAGGAACATTGTATATATTTTATTAGTAAAATGTCTGAGGGTATGACGTTTAGAAATTCTTTTAATCAGTATTCCGACGATTTAGTAAACAACGATTGTATTGCTATGAAATATGTGAATGAAAACACAAGGACTATGTCGAGCGTTGTAAAAACAGAATACAGTGTTTGTCAACAGTGTAAGGCCTTTTAACGCAGCTATTTGTACTGATAGTTGTCCACAATAAAAACATTTTGAACACAAATTCAGACTATGGATTTTTTATTCACCCACCACACATTTTAAAACCATTAAAAAAAAAGATGACTGACTACTGTTGAAAAGTTAAAAGTGTTTATTACAAACAGTTTTCACCACAAACATTTACATGAGTAAATGAAGCAAAAATCTTTTGAGATGCGAACCTTTTAACAAAACTGTACAACGGTTCAAACATTATGATAACATTAGAGTGATAGCCAAGTATTTATTTTGAACAGTCTCTTTTAGGCTCCATGTGTAGAGCGTCGCTGCTCCTGGACAGTGTTAGCTTCAGAAAGAAAGGTGACGTCGGCACGGTGGGACTCATGGTAAAAACACCAGGGGTCGGATCTTTTAAACTTTCAAGCCTATGCCTGTGGTCAGCGTTACCGACGATCGTGGAGGGAATCTTGAATTCCACAACGGCACTTAGGAGCTGCTCCCATCCTGTAGGAGCTTTTTGTGTCAACAGTGTTTTACTATACTTGGGACATCTGACCAGATCGTTGTGCCTTGTAAACGAATTCACCACGCTTGTTACAAGAGGTCAGATCCTTAGTAACAGTTATTTTACAGAGCAACATTTACGCCACCCCTCTATACCTCTGACTTATATTTTTTAAAAGGTCTTCGACAACGGTGTCCATGGGGGTTGGGGGTCCTAGGTCTTGCGGTGCTACCAGGACTGCTGGCGGCTCTTCAGTGTCGGGGTATACAGAGTCAATTTGTTTTTTCAGAGATTAGTTGTTTGTAATACTGTAAAAAGTTTTGAAGGGATCCTGAGTAAAGCCCCACATTGTTGTGTGGTTTTAAATTGGTTCGGTTCAAAATGGCTTTAATCCCAGCGTTGAGACGCTGCATCTTGTCTCTGCGTATATCCCAGACGTCGGTGGTAGAAGGGCCCAACTGTTCCAGCTGCTGGCGGGGCACAAGGTAATTTTTTGGCCCGTGCTCCATCAGGTTCACGACAGGAGCCCTGTAATTAGGGGTATAGCTATACCCAGCAGCGCCCCTATAAAACCTCCAGACTGTTTGACCAGTTTCCTTTTAGAAAGGAGCAACACCCTTTTATTGCTGAGCAGTTTAAACATGTGGTGCTTCTTCTTCAGAACACGGAACTGGCTTGTTGATATCGGGACATTAGCTTTTAGGGTGTTTAGGGCTATTTCTGAAATGGTTGCCACTAAATCGTCAGAAGCTGCACACAACGTAGCCTTTCTTTTCAGGGGGCTGGCTGTAACCAGCATTTTTAGGAGGTCTAAAATATGCCATAGCCGCGCAGACATGGTAGCGACCTTATATTACAACGTTTAGAGTGTAAAAGTTATAAAAGTCCTTTTAATGGGTCTTTTTATAGCCTCTGGGGATTGTTTTAGGCGTGTAAGTGACGGGGAGGCCAGGTGGAAAAATACTGGTGCGTAGTCTGTAGTCTTCCAATGAATTGGGTGATGTGAATATTGAGTAAAAGCCCTCTCAATCTCAGGGTGGTTCCCCCCTTCACGCATGAGATTGTCCACAATGACCATGTTTACAAGGTGTTTAGGTAACAAGTCTTCATCATTGAGATTACTAGCGATGCCTTCTGTAATCCTCGGCCAGGACCCGTTTATCAAACACCACTTGTAAGGTTTTTTTTACAACAGTTGTGTTGTAATTTCCCACCTTTTTTTTGGACCTGACTATTCTAGGGTGATTTATGACTATTGCGTTGTTATTTTCACGATCGCTCAATGCATAGTACTCATGCACCAGACCCTTCAGACTGTCAAAATGTATTTTAACCGTATTGCTGATGTTTAAAGTGATAGCCTTGATTTTCGTGTAAACCCTGTTGTTAGAGGTTTTGTAACTATAGGTCTTGGGTCCGGAGGAGGTGTATTTGAGTATGTACTCATCCTTTTCGAGCTGAAATCAAATCCCTAGACAATCATCCAGCAGAGGATCTTCCTCACCCTCTTTACTCACAAAAATAACAGAGTCTGTGTTGTGGTACAAACAATAATTCTGAAGCTTATCTAACAACCTATAAAGCTCTAGACGAGCGTGAGCGGTTGTGAAGCACGCTATGAAGATGTTTATATTATTACACATTGTGGGATACTCCTTGGCGTATTTCCAGCACAGAACTGCTGTCTCATCATTGATAAATTCACAACTGGACATGCCATAAGACAGGGAAAATAGATACTTAAAAAGATTGCCTGGATCTGTGACAATGGATGTGTTTGACAAATTGGTACGCTGTGCGAATTTTCCCCACAAAGAATTGAGACAGAGCTTAGCTAACTGGTGACTGGTAGGGTTAACCTTCATGAACTCAGCTCTCAGCGTAATACCCTTGTGAGCTTGGTATTCATCAATGTACTTTTGCTTTGAGGGCTCATTGACACACCAGTCAGGAAACCCCATTGCCTCCTGTTTGCCTCTGAGATACAAGTTGATGTACTCAGAAAAGAGTTGGGTTGTGGTGTGCGGAAAGTGCCAAATTTCCAGTATTTTACCAAGGCGGTACCCTTTCTCGAGGGTTGTCTGCACCTCGATGGTACACCATGTCCCCTCCAGTACCCTTTGCTCATCACTATCTCTACACTAGCTAGTCTGTTTACTTTCAGCGCATGTTCGACATAGGGGGAACATCAGCTTACTGTCGACTCTGTACGGAAGCACTGGGAAGTAAAGCTTCTGTGAAGGGTGGATTTGACACTTAACAAAACCAAAGTACTCATCTAGGGACTTAAAGTTCCTATATCTGATCCTAGGATGCCCCACCAGTTACAACTTCACCTTGTTCACAAACGGATATAGACTGGTGAAGTCGCAGTAGTGTATTTTCTTGCCTCCACCAGTGACCCGGTACAGTTGTATGGCATTCGTTCGACCACTGAATAAGGTGTTGCTGGGTTCCAACGGTGCTGGTAACTGCCGGCTCTTCATGAAAGCGCTGAGTTCTGCATCTTTTGCTAGCTCGTCTAGCTACTCGTGTTTCCAGAGGGTTCTCATAACAAAGCCACTGTTTTCAATATACTGCGACTTTGCCAGAGTACGACAATGCAGATGTTCAAACGTGGTGCCCTACAGTTTATTAAACTCATGGGATTTGTAACAATGCGGACACCCCTGGTAAAAGCAACCGTTGTAGTCAAAGGCGGTTGTCACCCCATTAATTAACGCATAACTGTCTAGGTAGTAGCGGCCCAATCAGTATTCGCCGCCCTGCAGCACGTGTTGAATGAAGATGTTCCATTTCTCTGAGATGTACATTACCCACTAAATAGATGGGGTGGAGTAACGTTTCTGTTTACAGTCAGGCGGTACTAGAGCTATGGTTTCAGGTTTTAAAAACATGTGCTGATAAATAGACATGCACATGGAAGCCAGTGTAATGTTCTTAAATGGGTCTAGGTATTCCATGAATTCTTTCCTCTTATGGGATTTGGTTTTCATAATCCTATCCCGTTTCATCATCCCCACCACAACGTCTCTGAAAAGGTTGCACGCTTTTCGCAAGATCATGACATGCGCCTGGCAGAAAGCTTTCAACTCTGAAAATGAAACCAATTTTCATGGTTTTTATCTTACCACTGTAGAAAGCTCTCTTTTTCAGACAGCATCCTGTATTCAATGACTTAACTGTCGAGCAGAGGCATAAGACCGCTGTAATTATGATTAGCCCATGTGTTAAAAAAGTGAGGGAAATAACCTTTACATCCTCCAAAACCAAAGGCTTTTGGCAACTTGCTCAACTTCATAGGCAGAAAATTCAAGGTGAACCTAATTTCAAATGACACAACCTTTAACAACATCAGTTTGTAACCTTGGATTATGAGCTCCACGGCCAGCTTTTCATGAATCTGGTCCTGGAGAATAAATAACGAGTTGGACGCTTTTGAGTTGTGAGCCAGCATTGTATACTCGTAGTATTTTGGTTGCATGAACGTGTTGAGGAAATTGTTCACGCATGACAGGCCCTCAAAATCCCAGTTTTCATTGGCTGTTAGGTGATGGGCATAAATGTAGTTAGGCTGGTGCACACCTGTCTCCTGCGTACACTCTATATCGAAAACGACATAGTCTTCGTTTTTTTCTCTGGAAGCCTTTGAGCATGTAACACTTGTGCTTTATTCCGGCTATAGAATACGCTTTACACCTGGGACATCACATACCTTTACAATCGTGGTTGTTGGCCTTGTAGCGTCTGTAAGCCCAACAGTCTGATTTACGGATGCACTGTGCGAGGCTGATGTGTATATTCAAGCATTCTTACGACCAACAAAATATCTTACATGTCGAGCTGTTCACCTTCTGGGCATCGTCGTTGACGCACCCGACCCGCTGACACATTTTACAGTGCATTTCACACTGGTGTCTTGTCCTGTTGTAATATATGCGGTCGCAATGCATGCACATGTACTTGGCGCCTAGAAAACCCTGCAGGTTGAGGATGCCGTAAAAATGTTTTTCGTGATGTAGCACATAAACAGTCTTGTTTTTCACGTGCTCATCGGTCGTGAAGTACTTCCAAAAACCGCTGTGGTACAGAACTTTTACCCTAACTGCAAAAAGGTTCTCAAAATGTCCTAGGTTCCCAAAACCAACCAGTCGGTTGGGAGGTAGTTGAAGCGCGTCATGGGACGCCATTGCCATAGACACAATTACATTGTCTGAGGTAGCTCGGTCCACCAACAACCCTGCGATGCTCGCCGCCAGACACATATTGGTAGCTCCATTGTAAAGTCGAGCAACCATCGATATTTCTTGATGATGATTTTACTGTACATGACGCTCTTTAGGGTCCTGGAAGCACCTCCCTCACGACTCCTAACAATGAGGGAGATGATTCTAAAGGTCCCATACACCAGTAATTGAGCCTTGCCCTGTAAAACCTTAGACAGGTTTTCTAGAAAGGTCACAGCGTCAAACACATCTCGAGACGACCGTCTGGTGCACAGTGGACTGTTGAGACCCTGCAACTGAAAACGCAGATGGATGAAATCGTTAGACCCACATTGTGTAACAATCTATGAGCGTTTGTACGGCCTGGTGTATAGCTATAACAATCCGATCGGAGGAGTTTAGATGGTCTAAGTTAACGAGCCTAAACTCCTCATAGTGCTCTGTAGCGTTAAACCTCTCTACAGTACGACAGTACCTTCTAACACTTTCCAAAATCACTGGTTCTGAATACTCAGCTTGAGGACCGTCGTGGACTGGCGGTCTCCCTGGGGTATCATTCGGTGGTAGTTGACTATGGTTCATTGTTGGGGTATTTTTATGCCTCACTTTTGTCCCCGTGCCCCTTCCCCAGTGAGCAAGAAGCCCCGTGCTGGCCCAGGTCCATCTGCCACCCCCTGTGCCAAGCCCGCTCTCCCACCTTCCAAGAGCAAACCCTAGCCCCCTCCACCTGCCAAACAACAACCACCAGCAGAATGAAGAAACTTCCACTCCCACATATCTAGATGGCAGGAGGCTGCCATTTTGCTAGAACGACGCAGGTATTTCCTGGTCATGGGCCCCATTCAGGCCCTATGTACCCCAGCCCTTAGTCACATGCCCACATGAGTGTTTATTCCCCACAACAGTCCAGATGTATAACTTCATACATGTCCCTACAGTTGTATATCATACCTCGCTTGTGTGTGTAACCTACATATTGTACAGCAGTTATTCATACACAACATGTTGTGCATATGTATGTGTGTCCCTCAGATGTGTTCTCTCCTCCCTCTAGGTACAGACCCATGTGGCGAGGGAGTGCCTCATCTGTGTACAGATCTCTTGTTGATTTGGAGACCATGGTGGAACATCACATCATTGTCACCTACAGACTCAATCGTACAACAATCCATGAGCTATGTGCATTACTGGATCCAGTACTAAGACCGGCTAATCCGAATGAGCATGCCATCCCTACTGAAGTGCAATTGCTCTCTGTACTCCATTTCTTGGCCACTGGCTCATTTCAGGTGATAGTGGACATGGGTGCAGGGTTCTCACAGCCAATGTTTAGCCTCATACTGTTCAAATTCCTGGATGCATTTGTAGTACACCTGCAGACATATGTAAAGTTTCCTTAGAGGGCTGTACTTCCTGCCATCAAGTCTGACTTTTATGCCTTTTCTAACATTCCCCATTTGATAGGTGCCATTGATGGCACCCACATAGCTCCCGTCCCCCAAGAGTAAATGAACAGGTGTACAGAAACAGGAAAAACTTCCACTCAATGAACAAACAATTGGTGTGTACTGCAGACCAGTACATATCACATGTGAATGTCATGTTTCCAGGATCAGTCCATGATTCATTTGTCCTGAGAAACAGCAGTGTACCACACATGATGGATCAACTGCAAGGGGACAGAGGATGGCTCATAGGTAAGTGAGTGTGACACTGGATCAGTACATAGCTGACTGCCAGGATGTCTGCAAGTAATGGAAGTTTTTTACAGTCCTGTTACAAACACTTTTACAGGGAATTCTGAATATCCCAACATGCAATGGCTCCTAACACCTGTGAGAAATCCCAGGACAGATGCAGAGAGGAATTAAAATGAGGCCCATGGACGTACAAGGAGGGTAATAGAGTGCACTATAGGTCTCCTGAAGGCTAGATTCCATTGCCTCCATCTCTCCGGGGGATCCCTGTGCTGTGGCCCTGAGAAGGTGTGTAGAATAGTGGTGGCCTGCTGCATGATGCACAACGTGGCTATGAGGCAAGCTATCCCCCTACTGGAGAAGGAGGGTACTGTATATCCAGACCTGCTTCCTCTGAGAGGAGATGAGAGTGATAGTGAGGATGATGAGGGGGAAGATGTCCACTCCAGGATCCAGCTGATCCAACTATACTTCCAGTGACTATGAGGTCATGTTCACTGATGATGTTGCCTGCTATGCATAATGTCTGTCTGACTTATTCACTATGGGGATGTGGGGTCTGTAGTCATTGACACTCTTACCTGAAGAATAAGGTGGCATGCGCCATAGAGACAATCATGGTGTATATTTCTGTTTACTCCACACAATGTTGTGCGTGGGGTGCCATTCCTATAATAAAGGTCTATTATGGAATTTACTGACAAATGCATTCACATTTACAATTGATTCATCATTATGAAAGGAGACATATTAATTGGTGTACATGTGTTTTATTTGGTGTCCTAACTGCCTTGGTGCTCTTTACAGACATAGATACAGCAAGTTGTTATGTTGCTAATGGGGGTGAAGATGGTGACACAGTGGCACACTTGGGAGACAGTCCATGTCAGAGTTACTTCTTAGTGAGGGCCTTGGTCTTGGTCTTGCCATATCTGGGTGTGAGGTACTGTTTGAGTGTCTAGTGCCTGGCTGCACGGGTAGGAGTGCTGGTCTCCTGTGTGTTCTTTACAAATGCCACCATTTCAGTTGTTGCTGCTGATGTTGATGGCTGGTCTGTGTCCTGGGCTGTGGGGGTCTCAAGCTGGGTTAGGTAGTGGTGCTGCAGCACCCCTGCTATAGTGGCCATGGTGGCATTCAGTTGTTTCCACTGCTCATGGTCTCTTGATGTTGGGGTATCTGCAGCCTTTGACTCTATTCCAGGGTGGCCAGGATCTGGCCCATCCTGTCTTGTGTATGGTGGTATGCTCCCAGGACATCAGAGATCACCTCCTGGGCTGCAGCATCTATCGTTTGACCTCCCCCCTGGGCCACCGATACCCTCCCACTGGCCCTAGCCCCCTGTGCCTGTGTCCCATGCACAGGTCTGGCAGTGCCACTTGTACTGGGGCCATCATCATCCTTCCTGTTAGTAGGTGGAGACTCTAGCCTCTGTACTTGTGTTCCACCAGTCTGTGGCCTGGAGACACTGCTGTGGGGTTGTTTGGCCAGAGCTAATGTTGGTGGCTGTGTGGTAGGGGTGTCAGTGGTATCCTGGATGGGGCTGCTGCAGGGTGACAGTGCAGGACAGTGTAACAGGCCAGGGTATTACTCACTGTCCACACTTCCCCCTCCAGTCTCCTGAGTAGGGCCTCTGTCTCCAAATGGGGCGCTGGCGCTCCTTGGCATTTCTGTCCAGGTGGCATGGGTGGTGGTGCCTCCTGGGGTAGTTTGGACATGTATGTTACATATAGTAATTCGAATAAGGATGCACAGCTCTGCCCTATTTTGCGCAGTTTATTTCCCTGTTGAGTCATACAGAGACCTACTGTGGGGTTGTCATTGCATTTTGCATGGGATGTGGAGGTGCATTGTAGGTGGTGTGGTGCCATTGTGATTCCTTGCAGGGGTAGGGTGCTGTGCACAGGGGGAGGGATGTGGGCCTCTTAGTGGGTTTGTGGGCATGCAGGGTGACAGGATGTAGTGATTGTGGCCTGGGTCGGGTAGTGGTCATGGTGGTTGTTGGAGGGGTGGGGTGGTGCATGCATTACAGGTGTGGTGGATACGTGGTCATTGTAGATGACTTACCCTAATCCATTCCTCCAGTTAGTCCAGTGAGGCCCTCAGGGTGCAGGATGGCCAGTACCTTTTCCTCTAAGTCGGTGTAGTCGGGGGTATAGGTGGGGGTCCTCCCAAGTCTTCTGTACCGCAATGTTGTGCCTGGATGCCATCAACCTCACCTTCCAGCGCAGGTCATTCCATCTCTTGCAGATGTCATCCCTCGTGCGTGGATAGTTTCCCACTGCATTGACCTTGTTGACAATCATCTGCCATAACTCCATCTTCCTGTCGATGTGTGTGTGCTGGACCTGTGCCCCGAAGATTTGTGACTCGACCTTGAGTATTTCGTCCACCATTGTTCTTCGCTCCCTATCAGTGAAGCGTGGGTGCTTAGGGGGTGCCATGTTGTGTGTTGTGGGTGGTGTGTTGTGTGGATATTGGTAAGGGTGCTATTGTGTAGTTGGGTGTGTGACTCGTGTGATTTTGCGTTCTGTGTATGCGTGTTGTGTAGTCAATCTCAGTTGTCCTATTGGAGATGCAAAGGATTGTGGGGGGGTGTATAAGTAATTCAGTCTTTATATTAAGACATCTATATACTGGATCCAAGAATACAATAAATACTCCCCTTTAAGGGTGTTATTGGAAAAATCCTCAACATTTATTTTCCCCCATTTTTAAACATCTTTGTCATCTATTAAAACTGCACAATTATTTGATCCTATAGATCTTCTCTTTTTCCTATAATCTCCCATTTGGTAAAATCTTCACACACTATACAAAAAGTATCCCATCTATTGGATAACTTGGTGAAATTACGGACTATTACGGGTCAATCAACTCTTTATTAATAATTCTACTCTTCATTTTTCTCAGGCTAAAGATCTTTTTCATTTCCCATTATCTTTCCAACATAAATTTCATCTTTTGCAATCCATTATATTAGATGCTCTTACTAAATTAACTTCAACCCCATCCCAACTTCCTCAATTTTCCTCTCTGCTAAGTCATCTTCTCCACAATAATCCTAAAGCTTCTGACATATATCATGATTTACTTTAAACTTCCACTTACAGAACTAAATCAGATATTGAACTACCATGGGAAAGGGATTTGGAAACGGTGTGGACCGTTTACTTTTGAAGAGCAATCTGGACAAAGGTAAGGTCTTCCTCCAGAGCTGCCAATACCATTCACACATCATTCTATATTTATAATAGACTTCTCTTTTCCCCTGTATCTCTACACGGCATTTACCTGGATCTCCCTAATAATTGCTGGTCATGTCACTCACAACAAGCAGATCTTAAACATATGCTATTGAAATGCAATTTTGTACACTCGTTCTTGGCACAGGTATTAAATCCAATTAGTGTTATCTTCTACACATGTGTACCCCTATCACCTACGAACATCTTCCTGGGTAGTTTATCTACTTATGTGTCTGCACATACAAAAATTGTTGATATTTTATTGGCAGTAGCACATCAGCAATTTTCTAAATTGGAAGGTTTTTTTCTAAATTGTCTTTTCAAGCCTGGTGGTATGAGGTTTGTTACAATCATTGCCTTAATACAGTATATAATCACTATAGAAAAGTCCTTCTTTTTGCCCTGGTCATCCCTGGGCTTTTTGGACAGATACTGGTGGTTACTGCCTCAACTGTGCCCTGGATACTGCTAACCAGTCCCAGGACCCCTGGTCTGCACCTGGACACTGCACCATGAAGGACTGCACCCGCTGCACACTTGGGCTTCAGAACTAAAAGGACTTTGCCTGTCTTCTAGTGCTTCACAAAGGGACTCCCTGTTTGCTACAGGTCAAAAGTAACTGGACAGAGTCACCTGCATCAAGCCCTGAAGAAACTGAGCAGCTGACCACTCTCCAGTGGTCATTTTTGGATTTGAGCCTGGTGCATTCTGGGTTTTGGAATCCTAACCCTTAAGGAACAACTCAGAGTTTCTGAAACATTGGGGTGAGTTGTGGATACCTGAAGAACCTTCAAAGACCTTCAGGAAGTAGATCCAGAAGTGTGGAGAAGTTTTGGAGAAAAGCTCCATAAGTGGACCGACCTAGCGTTATAAGTCAAGCCGGCTTACGTCGACCGCGGACCAGCCTGACTAGCAGGTTTGTCCTGCTAAAACGCTCTAGAGCTCCAGACTTCCAGTATTTCACTGGGGTAGGAAGAACCCTGCCAAGCACCTCAGCCACCCAGTCCATTGATCCAGTCATCACCACACCCACTTGGGGTGAAAAATAAACCAGGCCCCATGTCCTAAAGGGAAAGGAGCCTGCACCAGGCAGCCTCGAGGGAAAGGAGCCTGCCCCAGCTGCCTGGAAAGAGCAAGGGGCCTGCACCAGAAGGCAAGAAGGGAAACAATCCTGCCCCAGATGCCAGGAAGAGCAAGGAGCCTACACCAGCAGTCAAGAAGGGAAAGGAGTCTGCCCCAGCTGCCAGGAGGAGCAAGGAGCCTGCACCAGAAGGCAGGAAGACCAAGGGGCCTGGAGCAGGAACTGTGATGGAGCCCCCACCACCAACCATGGTTGTGCAGCCGTCTGAGGTTGCAGGGGATGGGCAGGAGCCTCCCCCCCCAGCAGCACCACCACCTCCTCTGTGCAGCTGTCTGAGGATGCAGGGATGGGCAGGAGCCTTCCTCCACCAGCAGCACTACCACCCCTGAGCAGGATGGGGGTAGGGGTAGGGAAGAGGTCAATGGTGGATAGGAACTGTTTTTAAGGGACATTTGGGTGGGAAGAGGGAGAAGGAATGGGAGTGAAGGAAGAGGGAGTGGTTGTTGGAGGTGTCTGTCTGCTGCTTTTTGTTGCAGGTTGTTGCTCTGTATGCTGTTGTGAGGTGGATGGCTGTTTGGTGTCTGAGTGCTTGCATTTGTGTACCTTAGGAGGGGGGGAAAGACACAGTGGGAGAGGACACAGGGGACATATGCATGGCTGTTGTGGAGGTGTCTGCCAGTGAGGTGTGTGTTCTGCTTGGTGTGGTGGTGATGCTGGTAGTGGATGATGATAAAATGCATGCAGGTTTGAGTGTGGGCGGAACTGGATGGAGGAGGAGGAAGGAGAGACAGGGGAAATAGTGGATGTTGGTGTGTCTTCATCTGGATGGTGTTTGTGTGAGTCCTGTGGGATGAAGTGTGGTGCTTGTGTTGGCCTGTACCACTCCTTTGTGTTGTTTTGTGTGCATGTTTGTCTGCCAGTGTGCTTGGGATGGGTTGGGGTTGAGGAGAATGGGACTGGGAACAGGAAGTTGGAGGGGGGAGGGTAAAACAGGGACAATGGCTGCCATCACAGAGGAAGCCAGAACCTGGATCGATCTCTGTTGGGCCCCCAATCCAGTGTGAATGCCCTCCAGGAATGCTGTTGCATCTGGGCTGCCAGCCCCTGGATGGCATTTACAATGGTTGACTGCCATACAGAGATGGATCTCAGGAGGTGAATAACCTCCTGGCTCAGGGCAGCAGGGCTAACTGGGGCAGGGCCTTAGGTGCCTGGGGGATGCCCACCCTCCTGGGTGAGTGGGCACTAGCAACTCTTTGAGTGGCTGCTGGGAGGGCGGTGCTGTTACTGGGGGTGGCAGCTGTACCTGTAGCTGGGGTGGTCTCAGAAGTGTCTGCCACCACCAGGGAGCTTCCATCGGAGGAGGTATCTGTATCTGAACTGTCCCTTCCAGTCTCCGCCGTGGTGTTCCCCTCGCCCTATGTCTCACTTGTGCCCTCAGTGTCGGTGGACTCTGCCTCCTGTTTCCTGTGGGATGCAGCTCCCTCTGTCACCGTTGCCTCAGATCCTCCGCCAGATGATGCTAATGCACATAAGAACAGGGTGAAAAAACAAAAAGGGGGGGAGAGTCAAAGTATACAGTTGTCAATGGCTGCCCCAACACCACCCTTGGCGTACACAGCACCATCACACACAGGGAACAGGCATATGCAATATGCCATAACACTACCAGAGAAATAGTGGTCAAGGCATGGGGAGGGGTACACGCCGCCAACTGCAGCACACATGGGACCCACACAGCCCTGACCAGTAGTGGATGCCTACAAGCTAGGTAGCAAGATTTGCCCTTCTGAACCCGAGCCACCAGGAGACCTATGCTGAAGTGTCAGGCCTGGCCTGGGGGCACCCACTGACACACATCCCCCACCCAGATATCACCCCGCCAGCTGTAAGTTGTCATGATGTCCACTGTACTCACCCCCTTGTGGCTGCTGTGATGACTTATGCGCCCATCCAGCTCAGGATAGGCCCCAGGGTCCGCAACTGCTTGGCGATGGCACGCCATATACCCTTCTTTTGATGGGCGCTGACCTGCAGAGACAATAGACACAGGTAAATATATTTAGACAAACAGTCCTGCCTGTTACAATTATGGCATACCATTCCCCTTCACATCGCCATTTACACGCACATGGCCCAGCACACAACATATATGCCACCCAGAGGACATCCACCCACCCCCCTTAAACGAGGCCTTCCAACACACCACTCCATGCATTCATGCCACATGCATTATGCCCACAGTGTAGTCACCTATCGGTCTGGAGGCCTTCCATACTGGGTAGGACCCCATCCACCAGTCTCTCCAACTCCCCCGAAGTGAAGGCTGGGGCTCCTTCCCCAGTCACACTGGCCATGGTAAGTTCCAGACACAGGTCACAGCAGCACATGCAGTGTAGGTCCTCTCCTGTGGATGATCAGGTAGCAAGTGAGGGATCAGTTAGAAAATGGCGGTCACATCCGTGGCGGTGCATACCGTCACCACCGGCATACTTCACCATTGGCCACTGTACCCCATAGGGACCAATGTCAACCAATGAGGAACTGCACAGCGGTTCCAGAACACCTCCCACAACGGTGCACAATGTCAGCGGGATTACCTCACTTCCACCTGTCCTTCCACACAGGACAGGCGGACGCCATTTCAGGGGGGCAGGACCTCGAAAATTGCTGTGCCACTGGTGAAATTAGGACATTTTGGACAAATCACACTTACCCATTACAAGGGTATCACTAGGTTAAAGGTATTTTGACCTTCCCTAACAAATTTGGCATAATCCTCATGTTGCTTACTTACCTTTTACTACTGAGATTGTTTTACTGATATTTAAACCTGTTTTTACATGCCCGTGTTCAGTGGCATTTTGACACTCCTTTCCTCACTAAAACAACCATTTTCCACCCTCCTGCTTGTTCCAACTAGAGCCGCCATTTTGGGAGGTGGTCTAGTCTTTCTTGCCTGCAGCTCTGGCCCACTATAAAGGGCTTGATGAAGCGAGGCCACAGGGGATCATTAGGCTAAAGGTATTTTGACCTTCCCTTACAAATTTTGCATAATTCTCGGGTTGTTTACTTACCTTTTACCACTGAGATTGTTTTACTGATATTTTTAACCTGTTGTTACATGCCCATGTTCAGTGGCATTTTGACACTCCTCTCCTCACTAAAACTGTAATTTTCCACCCTCCTGCTTGTTCCAACTAGAGCCACCATTTTGGGATGCTGTCTAGTCTTTCTTGCCTGCAGCTCCGGCCCACTATAAAGGGCTTGATGAAGCGAGCGCACAGCAGATGCGCGCAGTGGGCGTGCCACTGGCGCACTTCAGGCAAGCCCGTCTGCGCCCATCCGCGCCCATCCGCGCCCAATCTAGACTAGGGACCATGAATGCTACCTAGGGCTCTCCCGAAAGCTTAGTCTACTCAGCTTCTCAACTGTTAGCCATCAGGAAGGACACTTCTCACCTCTGTAAACACTCTTTAAATCCTGAATCCCCTATTATACTTTGTAATGTGTGTCACTGGTCTCCCTTGTCTCAATTCCCATTCCAGCAGCGGGACAGATTTGGTTCAGGTTGCCAAATCCCCCTACTCAACTGTTGTTCCCTGCCTGCGCATAAACTCCATATTTTCTCACTATTAATTGATTATGCTCCGGAGGCGTCATTTCTAACAGAAAGCTGGCTATCCAAGGACTCTGGTCCCGATATAGCTATGGCTCTTCCCCATGATTATCATATACACTGACCTCACTCCAAAGGACGTGGAATCGCAATCATTGTTAAAAATACTATAAATTGCGTACCCAAAATTTGTCTATTCCAGACTGTGAAAGTCTCTTTCTTGTTAACATTCAATCCTACCTTTACTCTCTCTGGAACATTAATTTATCATCCTCCTGGTCTGGAGAGGAAATTTCTTCAGACTTTACCAGAACTAATATCAGACTTTGCCTGGAGGAACTCTAACTTCACCATTTTGGGTGATTTTAATATTCACGTTGATGATGAATGTGACAATCTGGCAAACACTCTGTTGATGGATCTAGCAGCTTTAGATCTGCCACAGTTGATCCAAGGCCCCACTCATATTAAAGGACACACCATCGACTTGGTGTTTAGTAATTTGTCAAACCTTTCAGTTTTGCCTCTACTCCCTCTATATTGGACTGATCACTATCTAATTTCTCTTTCACTTCCTCCTACCCCTGCTCCCCCACAGTCCTCATCTAGCACTACCACCCATCGCCCCTGATCTAAGTTAAGTCACAAAAAACTAGATAGATAGTTTAGAACTTCATCGTCAGTTCTCCACTACTAATAAGACTTGATTGTCGTCAACATTTAAAGAATGGGTTTACAACTCCCGGGACAATGTACTTCCGGCTAAGACCGCCCATAACATTGCACGTACCAAGAAGTCTTCTTGGTTTTCTCCTAAGATACAGCGGCATAAAAAAATATGTAAACAGTTAGAAAGGAAATGGAGAAAAACCTATGACGATGACTCTAAAAATGAATATAGGGCAGCAATTAGAGACTACCATGCGGAAATCAAAACCGCGCAAGGACTGTTCCATGCTGCCAGAATAGAACAATCCTCCAATTCCCCCAAATAAACCTTTAAAATGTTTAAAGAATGATCTCAAGACCCTTCTCCTTGCAGCCCAATTCAAGCATCTTCGGAGCACAGTAACAATTTGGCAACTTTCTTTCATGAAAAGGTTCTTGATATTCAATGCTGCTTCTCCCACCTCTCCACACAAAAAGCCACTACTATGCGGATGATACTCAGTTGGTCTACTATTCTCTTCTAAGAATACCCAAGAAAAGGATTCCTTATCTTCCTGTCTCTCAGATATCGCCAGATGGATGATAGAGAGCAAGCTTAAGTTCCATGATGGGAAAACAGAAGTTATGATCGTCGGGAAACCTTCCTTACTTAGGTCCCCATCCTTAGCAGTGAACATGCCTAAGGGTCTACCTCTGCCTAAAGAGTCCATAAAAAACTTGGGCTTTTGGCTAGACCTACACCTACACCTTACAATAGAATGCCATTCTAAGAAACTGGCAGCTACCTGTTTTGGTTTTCTAAGAACCCTTAGGAAAATCTTAAAATTACTTCCATTTTCAGCCAAAAGGCTTCTTATTCAGGCTCTGATACTTTCACGTCTCGATTATGGGAACGTACTGCTCCTGAGTTCTCTTTCACATGTTCTAAAGAGACTTCAGGTGGTGCAGCTCGCCTACTCACAGACACCCTCAGACATTCACTCCAGCTGTGGCTTCCGTCCATTGGCTTCCGATTGAACAACACATTGGCCCTCATTACAACATTGGCGGTAAGGCCCGCTTACCGCCGTGCAGAAGACCGCCAACACACCGCCGTGGCCGTGGAAATCCACTACAGCTATTACAACCCACAGCTCAGAATCCGCCAAAATCTAGACACCCACACAAGTCCGCCACACCAAAGGTCAGTGATAAACTGGCGATAACAAAACCTCCACCGTCACGCCAACAGGAATACACCCACAGTATAACGACCCACGAATCCACGCGGCGGTCTTTCAACCGTGGTATTCTATTGGCGGTACACACCGCTGCGCTCAAAATACACACACATTTACAAAACACAACCACATTGGACAATTCCAAATACACACACCTGACACACATACACACACCACTCCCACACAACCAATACAAAATAAAACACACACCCACATTACCCACAAACCCTTACAACGAACAATTTGAAGAAGCAGAGAGACAGCAAAGCAAAGACCATACCAGCATACAGAGGCACACAGCACCGTCACTCATACACATCCACGCACAAAACACCACACACCCCTACACATCACAACACACACCACCTCACACATCACCCACACCACCCCATGTCACCGCAAAGACACGCCAGGTTTTCTGAGGAGGAGCTCAGGGTCATGGTGGAGGAAATCATCCGGGTCGAGCCACAGCTATTCGGATCACAGATGCAGCACACCACCATAGCTAGGAAGATGGAGCTATGGCGCAGAATCATGGACAGGGTCAACGCAGTGGGACAGCACCCAAGAACTAGGGATTAAATCAGGAAGAGGTGGAACGACCTACAGGGGAAGGTGCGTTCCGTGGTCTCAAGACACAATCTTGCAGTTCAGAGGACTGGCGGCAGACCCCCACCTCCACCCCCACAACTAACAACATGGGAGGAGCAGGTCTTGGCTATACTACATCCTGAGGGCCTCACAGGAGTAGCTGGAGGAATGGACTCTGGTAAGTCAAATCTTAATTACTTCATCCCCCCCTACCTGCATGCTATCACATACCCCCACCCTCGCCCTCACCCCCATCACTCCAACTCCTCACATATGTCCCACTATCACAAACCACACATCCCAACACCAAGCCCTGCATGTAACAACAAAGCATGGACACCCATCACCAATGCATGTCCACTACAAATACCCACACAGACCCCTAAACAATTATCACACCCAATTACCCATCCTACCCAAGAATGTAAGCACTGGGGTACAGGGTCACCCACCTATTGCACACCATGGCACACACAGATGCAATAATCATGCCTTTACACTCCTGCAGAACCCCTACCCAACGTCACCGGACAGGAGGTTCCATACACCCACAGAAGAGGCCCACAGTGATGACAGCAGCTCTGTCCAACTGGATCTAGATGACCAGCCCGGCCCATCTGGGACCTCAGGACAGTCGGTTCCCCTGACACAGTCACAGGCCACCACAGAGCCTCCTCCCTCAGGAAACACCAGCACAGTACCCACCCAGCGGGCCCATACCTCTGTCCCCAGGACACGTCAAGCAGCATTGTGTCCACCTCTACAGGGAACCCAGGCTAACCCACCACCCCAAGAACAGCAGGGACCTGAGGGCAGTGGCAGTGGGCACACGGTTCATGGGACAGAGACCCAGGAAAACCGTGGAACTGGGAGGTCTGCTGTGCAACAGTGGGAGGACAGGCCCAGGGAACCCACTCTCCACAAGGCCCTCTCCAACATCATGGGAGGGTACCATCATTCCCAGGAGACAATGGCAACGGTACTGGCCAAGTTTCAGGAGACCCAGCAGCTGCAGGAGGAACAGTATTTGGGGTTCAGAGAAGAACTCAAATACATCAATACCACCCTGGGCACCATTGTAGGAGTGCTGAAGGACCTCGTGAACACCAGGAGGGACACTGTGGCACAACAAGGGGCCCCTGACACTAGCCTGGACGATGAACTGCCCACCACCTCTGCCGGCACTAGTGGACAGGAGGCACCACCACAGGACCACAATGCCAGCACCCCACCCTCTGCAGATGGAGAACCACCCCGCAAGCGGTCCCTGAGATCCAGGACAAAGACAGAGAACAATGCCAATACCCTCACCAAGAAATGAGACCACCCTGAATGTCATCCTTCTGTCCCACTTTGTCACCCTGTCCATCCTTAAACTGACCTAGCTCCACTTCCTATGCCCCTTTGGACAATGCACCTGTGAGACAAATAGACTGGACTCTGCCATGGACATTCCTTCACCATCACCCCTGACCATTTTACAACCCCCTCCACTATTTAGCACTTAAATAAACACCCTTGAACCACAAAACAATCTGGAGACAGTCTGTGCTTTCACAAATGTGTATTTGCAATAACTGCGGGAAATAGCAATGTCCATTCTATTGTCAACATACCTATGTCACACAGCTCTAGTCCACGAGGTAACAAAGCAGAGGTCATACAGTGGGACCCACATCTGTAAAATCGAAAGGGAAAGTGACAAATTAGGGTCCATACACTGGGTGAAAGTGAAAGACAGATGAGAGGTCGAACAATTTTATCAGATGTAGGAGGCAGTGATGTCTTCTTACCTGTGTCTCACTTGAAGTATTGTTGGATCACGGTGTTCCTCTTGTCTATGTCCTCTTCTTCTGCCTCCTCTTCTTCACTGTCCACAGGCTCCACAGTTCCCACAACACCTCCTTCAGGACCATCCTCCTGCACAAAAGGCACCTGTCGTCGCAAAGCCAAGTTATGCAGCATACAGCAGGCCACGATGATCTGGCACACCTTCTTTGGTGAGTAGGAAAGGGAACCACCTGTCATATTGAGGCACCGGAACCTGGCCTTCAGGAGGCCGAAGGTCCTCTCTATAACCCTCCTAGTTCGCTCATGTGCCTCATTGTAGCGTTCCTCTGCCCTTGTCCTGGGATTCCTTACTGGGGTCAGTAGCCATGACAGGTTGGGGTAGCCAGAGTCATCTGCAAATGTCGAGGGACAACTGTTAGACACACACTAACCCTTATGGACAACCCCAGACCCAGACAACTATTCACACTGTATAGGGTCCGTGTCCTCACCTAATAGCCACACACGGTGCCTCTGAAGTTGCCCCATCACATAAAGGATGCTGCTATTCCTCAGAATGTAAGCGTCATGCACTGAGCCAGGAAACTTGGCGTTCACATGGGAGATGTACTGGTCAGCCAAACACTCCATCTGCACATTCATAGAATGGTCGCTCTTCCGGTTTGTGTATACCTGTTCACGCCTGTGGGGGGGCTACCAAGGCCACATGTGTCCCAATAATGGCACCTATGATTTGGGGGATATGTCCCAGGTCATAGAAATCACCTTTCACTGTAGGCAAATCCTCCACCTGAGGGAAAACAATGTAGCTGTGCATGTGTTTCAGCAGGGCAGACAACACTCTGGACAACAAGTCTGAGAACATAGGCTGGGACATCGCTGATGCTATGGCCACTGTAGTTTGAAAAGACCCACTTACCAGGAAATGGAGTACTGACAGGACCTGCACTAGAGAGGGGATTCCTGTGGCTGGCGGATAGCTGACATCAGGTCTGGCTCCAACTGGGCACACAGTTCCTGTATTGTGGCACGATCAAGTCTGTAGGTGACTATTACATGTTGCTCTTCCATTGTCGACAGGTCCACTAGCGGTCTGTACACCGGAGGATGTCGCCAGCTCCTCACCTGCCCCAGCGGACGTGCTCTATGGATGAGAACAGCGATCAGAGGGTCAGCCAACACTGAGGTACAAAAAAAACAACCTTCTTGCACAAAATTGTCAATCCGCTATGTGCCTGTCTTAGTGTGTATGCATGGCCTAGATATGTGTGACGCATTTAAAATTCATGCCATGTGGCACCCTGAAATGGGGCTGCCTGACCTGTAATGTGGGACAAGGGGATATGAGGTAACTGTGCTGGCGTTTTACACCGTTGCGGCAGGTGGTCGAAGATCACGGCGCAATCCTGCATTTGTTAACATTGGACCCTATGGGTCCCAGGAGCCAATGACAATGTACACCGGCGGTGACGGTACGCACTGCCGCGGACGTGACCACCATTTTCTCTCTGTTCACTCAGTTGATACCTGGTCTTCGAGAGGAGAGGACCTACACTGCAAGTGCTGCTGTGACCTCAGTCTGGAAGTGACAATGGCTCAAGTGTTTAGGGAAACGGCCCCTGCCTTCACATCGGAGGAGTTGGAGAAACTAGTGGATGGGGTCCTCCCCCAGTACACGCTAATCTACGGTCCTCCAGACAAACAGGTGAGTACACTGTGAGCATGCTGTATGGGCAATGCCTGTTTGGAGTTGTGTGGATGTGTGATGGGGGGATGAGGCGTGCATGATACGATAGTGAGTGTATGTGAGTCAGGGCAAGGGTGGGAACGTGGGCCAATGACTGTGACGGTCTGGACGGTTAATGTTTTACCTTTTACCCTGTACTATTCCTGTAGGTCAGCACCCACCAGAAGAAGGGTATTTGGCGTGCCATCGCCAAGGACGTCCGGGCCCTGGGGGTCCACCACAGACAGAGCACCCACTGCCATAAAAGATGGAAGGACCTTAGCCGCTGGAGCAAGAAGATGGCGGAGGCTCAGCTGGGGATGGCCTCCCAACGTGGGAGGGGTGCCCGTCGCACCATGACCCCACTGATGTCCCCGATCCTGGTGGTGGCGTATCCGGAGTTGGATGGGGGCTTGAGGGCATCACAGCAGTCACAAGGGGGTGAGTACTGTCACATCCATCTGACCCTGCGCGCATTAGGAGGTGCCTGAGTGAGGGAAGTGGGCTGTTGATTCCCCTAGGCTAGGGCGAGCCTTGTAGGCAAGGACCCTTTGTGAGGCAGGCTAAGTGGCACCCCAACCCCCACCAGTAGTAAGAGCCATCTACACCTAGTCAGATTCCTGTGACTTCCATGTGTGCAGCAATCGGGCATAGGCCATGTACCCCATGTCCCTGTGATCAATTAGGGAACTCTAAGTGCATGGCCTAGTGCAGAGGGCTGCTGTGTCTATAGTGTCTGCCAACGGTAGCGGTATTGCATGCACTGAACATGTCTTTCTACTTTCTTTCCCCCACCCTTTTTGTGCTCTCCCTGTTCTTGTGTGCATTAGCATCATCAGGCGGAGGAGCTGTGCCACCGGAGCAGGAGGGAGCTGCATCCCACATGGCCCTGGAGGGCGAGACTACGGAGTCAGAATTCACCAGTGGGATGGAGGGCGAGGGGAGTTTCACAGCGGGACTGGACCAGAGACCAGCAACACCCACTCCTCCTATGATGGGAGCTCCCTTGCAGTGGCGTGTCCCTCTGTGCCCACCACATCTACAGGTACAGCACCGCCCTCCCAGCAGCCCCTCAGCGTGTGCCCCGTGGTCGCTCACCCAGGAGGGTGGGCATCTCCTTCGCCCCAGGCACCTCAGGCCCTGCCCCAGTCAGCCCTGCTGCCCTCAGTGAGGAGGTCATTGACCTCCTCAGATCCCTCACTGTTGGGCAGCCTACCATTCTGAATGCCATCCAGGGTGTAGAGAGGCAGTTGCAACAGACAAATGCATACCTGGAGGGCATTCATTCTGGTCAGGCAGCCCAACAGCGTGCATTTCAGACTCTGGCCTCAGCACTGATGGCAGCCATTGTCCCTGTGTCCAACCTCCCCCCTCCAACTTCCTCCACCCAGACCCAATCCCCATTATCTCAGCCCATCCCAAGCACACCATCAGACCAGCATGCACACACCTCAGCACACAAGGGTAGCTCTGGCAAACATAAGCACCACACATCCCACAGGCACTCACACAAGCATCATACCCATGCACACATGCCAACATCCACTGCCTCCATTGTGTCCCCCTCCTCCACGTCTCCCTCCTCTCTCCCTGTCACGTCTCCACTCACACCTGCATGCACTACATCTTCAGCCACTACCTCCATCACCAGCACACCCATCACCACACACCGCTCACATGCACTCACCACCCCCACTACCATTCACACATCCCCTGTGTCCTCTCCCAGTGTGTCTGTGAGCCCTCCTCCCAAAGTGCACAAACGCAGTCACACACCCACCCAACAGCCATCCACCTCACGACAGCCTCCAGCCCATGCACCTTTACCCAAAGTCAGCATACGAACACCTCCTACAACCACTACCTCTTCCTCCACTTCCAAACCCCCTCCATCTACCTATCCCAGTGTGTCTAAAACACTTTTCCTGTCAAACCTTGACCTCTTCCCTTCACCTCCCCCACCTCTTCAGTCCCCTAGGGCCTGCCTTTCCAGGTCCCAACCCAGCACCTCAGCCACCACATCACTGGGCACAGTGGTGCGAGCAGTAACCAGCTTCTGGAGTGCGCCAAGCGGCAGGGCTGCCAGTGTCCCAAGGAGAAAGGCCAAGGACATTCCTCCACCTCCAAAACAGAAGAAGTTGCCCATATCCCAGAGGGAGAAGGCCAAAACTCCTGCCACCAAGGGCTCAGCCAAGACAACAGTTGGGAGTGGCATGACAGTTGCACCACCATCCAAGGTGGGGAAGGGCCTGAAAAAGAAAGGCAAGTCTCCGCCAACCTGCACGGCAGACAAGACTGCCACCGGCACCGCCACATGCACCGCCTCCACCGCCGCCAGCACCCAAGATACTGAGCCCTTCACCAGCACCGCAGACACTGTTCCCTTCAGCAGCACCAAGGTCAGTGAGCCCGCCACCAGCACCGCAGCTCATGACACCACCACCAGCACCGAGGTCAGTGAGCTCCCCACCAGCACCGCTGCCCAATGACCGCCGCAAGCACCGCCGCTACTGAGCCCGTTGCCAGCACCGCCAGTGGCCACGCCACATCCTGAGCCAGTGGCACCACCTCAGACATGGCTGCCATCCCCAGTGGTCATTCGTAGGAGGCTGGTGGTCAGTTCCAAGGGCCTGGGCAGCTTCCATGTTGCCCCACCATCATTGGAGTGTCACATCTACTACCTCAGTCCTTGGCAGGATGAAGCACTCTGGGCACAAAGCCCCCTCCAGAACCAGTGGAGTATCACATCCACTAACTCATTCCTTGGCAGGATGAAGCACTCTGGGCACAAAGCCCCCTCCAGAACCAGTGGAGAAAGGCATCCACTACCTCAGTCCTTGGCAGGGTGAAGCACTCTGGACACAAAGCCCCTTTCAGATCGAGTGGAGATAGGTATCCACTACCTCAGTCCTTGGCAGGATGAAGCACTCTGGGCACAAAGCCCAAAGGCATCCACTACCTCAGTCCTTGGCAGGATGAAGCACTCTGGGCACAAAGCCCCCTCCAGAACCAGTGGAGACTGTTATCAACTTCAGAGACTGTGACTTTGCACTCCCCAGGATGCAGCAGTGGGCAAACCATCCACTGGAGAGACGTGAGAGACTGTGGCTTTGCACCCCTCAGGATAAAGCAGTGGGCAAACCACCCACTGAAAATACTTGAGAGACTGTGGCTTTGCACTCCCCAGGATACAGTAGTGGGCAAACCACCCACTGGAGAAACTTGAGAGACTGTGGCTTTGCACTCCCCAGGATAAAGCAGTGGGCAAACCACCCACTGAAAATACTTGAGATACTGTGGCTTTGCACTCCCCCGGATAAAGCAGTGGGCAAACCAACCAATGGAGAGACTTGTGAGACTATGGCTTTGCATTCCCCAGGATACATCAATGGGCATGGAGCCCCCTCGTGGAGCTGGCGTCGTGCACTCATCCAGCTGAGGTGCCCCCCTTCCCTTCCCCCTGAGGTGTCTGTTTTATTTCATTCTAATGCCCCTGCAGTGTTCTCTCCGTTTGGATCGGGTATCTTGTGTGGGCCTCGACCATGCATTTTGGGCCCAGTGGTCCACGGACTATATTGGTGCAGTACATGGACTTGAATTCTTGGTGTACATATTTGTTAATAGTGTATATAAATTTTGGAGTAATGGATTTTTCTTGATTACATTCGTTGAAATCGTTTCCTTTTGTCCTTGTGTTCTTCCAGGGTGGGGATAGGGGGGAATGTATCGTTTCAGCATGTATTTGTGTTGTTGTGGGTGAGGGTGGGGGTGTTGCGTGTGTGTGTGTCACTCTCTTTTCCCTCCCCCTTCCCCATGTTTCGTAGGTGCAGTACTCACTGTGGTCGTCACCGTCGTCAGTCGTGCTCGAGGTAGAGGAGCAGGAAGATAATCGTAGGGAGTATTTGGAGTTCCGGCTCCATGGCGTCCTGGTTCCTCGTGGGGTGTGTAGAGGTGAGTGTTTTCCCTTCCAAGTCCTGTTTCCGCTGTGTTTTTGTTTGCGTTGAATCTGCCCCGGAAAAGGTGGTGGATGGGCGTGTCATAATAGTGTGGGTGGTACATTGTCTTCTGCCTGTCTGTTGGCGGTGACCGCCAAGCTGTTTGTTTGTACCGCCGTGGCGGTCGGAATGTTAAAGTGGTTGTCTATGTTGATGGTTTCCGCCATGGTCATGATTCCATTTTTTTTTCCGCCGGCCTGTTGGCAGTCTTACCACCGCTTTAACACAGACCGCCAGGGTTGTAATGAGGGCCATTATTTTTAAAGCTATGTGTTTTATTCACTGAGCCTTTTCGAAACAAGGGTCCAGGCTTCCTCAGAAGAATGATCACTCCCTATACCCCACAAGAGAATACTCAGATCTTCTTCAGCTTTTTTAATTAACTCCTTTGGGGCTAACAAAGTTAGATGGGGGGTAGATCCTTCGCCTGTAGAGCAGCTAAGATCTGGAACTCCCTCCCCTTGGAACTGAGTCATGACATGCCAAAATCTTCTTTTCGTAGAAAACTGAAAACTGCATTGTTCCCTGTTTAGGTCTGTTCCTCTTACCTAGTGATCTTTCTCAGCGCTGGAAGGCCTTCGGGTAGCCATGTGCTCTACAAATTCTCAGAACTAAACTAAACTAAGTTAACAGCATGCAAAGTTCTGTTGTAGCTCCACTGTTCAGTTTGTGACCGGGTCCTCACTCTTTTGCCCCATAGATTGCTACCACTGCGGATGAATAGGAGATGGAGACATACCCCTGCGTACAGACCTCTGGTGGACTTGGCAACACTGGAGGACAGGCACATTATCCTCACCTATAGATTGGACCGAGCCACAATCACAGAGCTGTGTGCCTAATTGGAGCCTCACCTGATATCTGCTATCCGTCACCCCACTGGTACCCCTCCTCTTGTGCAAGTGCTACCAGTTCTCCATTTCCTAGCAACTGGTTCTTTCCAAGTGGCAGTGGGCTTAGAAGCAGGAATGTCATAGCCAGTGTTCTCTATAGTGCTGACAAGAGTGTTGTCTGCCCTGATTAAACACATGTGCAGCTAAATTGTATTTCCCCAGGTTGAAGATATGGCCATAGTGAAGGCCAAGTTCTATGCAATGGGACCGATCCCCAACATAATTGGGGTGAATGATGGAACACATATTGCATTTGTCCCTCCCCCTATCAGAATGAACAGGTGTTCAGAAATCGGAAGACTTTCCATTCTATGAATTTGCAGATGGTTTGCCTTGCGGACCAGTACATCTCCCACATCAATGCTAAGTATCCTGGGTCGGTGCATGATGCCTTTTGTCGTACGGAATAGCAGCATCCCAAATGTGATGGGCCACCTACAGAGACACAGAGTGTGGCTAATAGGTGAGCCCTGGTTCTCACCCAGTAGATGTTGGTGTATGGGTATGATGTGGGCCATATAGAATAGTATGTGGCTAAATGTTATCCCTCAATATTTGCAGGTGACTCTGATAACCCAAACCTATCATGGATGCTGACTCCTGTGAGGAATGCCAGAACAATGGCAGAAGAATATTCTAATGAGGCACATGGGTGAACCTAAAGGATAATTGAAAGAACCCTTGGCCTCCTGAAGGCCAGGTTCATGTGCCTCCATCTAACAGGTCGATCCCTGTGCTACTCACCCAAGAAGGTCTGCCAGATAGTAGTGACATGCTGCATGTTGCACAACCTGACCCTGAGATGCCATGTGCCTTTTCTGCAGGAGGAGGAGGCTGGAGATGCCATGTGCCAGCAGTGGACCCTGTAGACAGTAAGGCAGAGGAGGCAGAGGATGAGGATTAGGACAACAGAACATCAGTGATCAGACAATACTTCCAATGACACACAGGTAGGACAGTGTTACTTCACATTTCAATTACATTTGTTTGAATTTGTGTGGCACTGGCATGCTGAAATGTCCCACTTCTATGCCCACTTGCTGTTCCCTCTAGCAATTCATATTTCAGATGTTGGTGACCTCACAAATACTCCTGGTGTGATCACTGCTGCCACTTACAGGTTATTAATCTATGCCCATTTTCAGTACAGTTTAATTGCAATGTTTGTACCTGTTTCAATGAATACATAATTGAAAATATGACATACTCCAGATTTCTTTTTTTTCAAGGGTGTTTATTGAAGTGCTAAGAAATAGAGGGGCAAGTGCAAGGGGATGAGGTGATGATGGAGGAAAGTCCAGGGTATTGTTCCAGTCTGTTTGTAGCACAGGTGCATAGTCCAAGGGGACATAGGATGGGGAGCAATGGCTGTTCAAGGTGGACAGGGTGACAGGGTGGGACACAAGTGTGACAATCAGGATAGTCTCATTTCCTGGCGGGTTCTTGGCAAGTGTCTCTGGCTTCTGTCTAGATCACAGGGAGCATTTCTGGGGTGGTTTTCCTTCTACAGGGGGAGGGGTGCTGGTGGCCTGTTAGTCCTGTGGCGGGGCCTCCTGGCCACTAGCGGCAACAGAGGTGGAAGGCTGCTCAGATGCCTGGTTAGTGGCAGGGGCCCGCTATTGTGTGACTGCCTCCCTCATAATGTTGGCCATGTCTGCCAGAACCCCTGATATGGAGATCAGGGTGTTGTTGATGACCTGCAAGTCCTCCCTGATCCGCTGGTACTGTCCCTCCTGCAGCCGCCTGTTCTCCTTCACATTGTCCAGGATCTGGTCTATAGTGTCCTGGGAATGTTGGTAAGCTACACCACGGCAGACATTCAACTGTCGTAAACCATTGGCGGTACACACCGCCACGCTCAGAATGTATACCCAAAAACTAAACTACACAACATTGGCCAATTCAAACAACACATACCTGACACCCATACACACACTACACCCACTCACACCACTATAAAACATACACCCACATTACCCACAACCCTTTAAGTATACAAATCCTTGGCACCAGACGGACATCACGACAAATACACACCACCCATACATCCCTCACACAATCCACTACACACACCCAATCACACCACCCAACACCTGCATACTCACACACATCACACAACACCCATGGCCCCACAACGGCACCCCCATTTCACAGATGAGGAGTTGAGGGTCATGGTGGAGGAAATAGTCAGGAGCACAGGTGTAGCAGATATCCTTTGCAAGGAAGATGGAGCTGTGGCGGAGAATCATGGACAGGGTGAACACCATGGGGCAGCATCCAAGAACAAGGGACAACATCAGGAAGAGGTGGAACGACCTACGGGGGAAGGTATGTTCTGGGGCAACAAGGCACCAACTTGCCGTACAGAGGATTGGCGGTGGACCCCCACCACTTATCATCCCCATTCCTGCATGCCATCTCAACCCCTCACCCTCACTCCCATCACTCCACTGCATCCCACACACTGCACCAACGCACATGACTAACCCCAAAGCCAAGCCGTGCACCCCATACCAATGCATGAGCAGCCCTCCCAGCCCTGCATGGACACAATACATCACCATACACAATCAAAGGTGGCAGAGCAAAAGCAACCATAGAGAGGAAGATAGAGATGTACACCATGTCACAGCTATGAAGCACAATACATCTCTTATGTACCCACAGGTGCCCCAGCCAATCTCAGTGGAGAGGAGGGGCCACAACTATCCAGTCACCCAACAGAAGATGCCCCCAGTGATGACAGTAACTCTGGACTCCAGGATCTGGATCAACAACCTGGCCCATCAGGGACCACTAGACAGTCGGTCACCCCAGCTCACTCACAGTCCACCACAGAGCCTCCCCCATCAGTTACCAACATTTCAACACCCACCCAGCGTAACCACACCTCTGTCCCCAGGACATGTCAATCAGCAGTGTGCCCACCTGTACAGGGACCCAGTCCACACCCCATACCCAAGACAATCAGGGACCTGGGGTCAGTGGCAGTGGGCACACCTTTCAGGGGACACGGGTACAGGGTAACAGGGACACCGGGAGGACCGCCGTGCGCCAGGGGGAGGACAGGACCAGGGAACCGATTCTCCACGAGGCACTCACTAATGTCTTGGGTGCCTACCAACAATCCCAGGACACAATGAGCCAGATCCTGAGCAACATGCAGGAGAACAAGCGGCTGCAGGAAGAACAATATCAGGAGATCACGGAGGACTTGCAGGCACTCAACACCACGATGATCTTCATAGCAGGGGTGCTGGCAGACATGGCCAACATCATGAGGGAATGGACAGCACACCAGCAGGCCCCTACCACTAGCCAGTCTCTTGACCAGCCCTCCACTTCCGCTGCAACTAGTGGATAGGAGGCCCCGCCACAGGGCCAACAGGCCACCAGCACCCCTTGCCCAGCAGAAGGTGAACCACCCAGCAAGCGTTCCCTGCAAACCATACAGAAGCCAGAGGCACTTGCCAAGACCAAGACCACCGCCAGGAAATGAGACTCTGCTGATTGTCCCCCTTGTGTCCCACCCTGTCACCTTGTCCAGTTTGAACTGACATTGCTCCCCTTCCTATGGCCCCTTGGTCGTTGGACCTATGCTACAAACTGACTGGAACAATACCCTGGACTTTCCTCCACCATTACCCCATTCCATTGCACTTTACCCTCAGTTATATAGCACTACAATAAACGCCCTTGAACACAATTTGAGTAACACTGTTTTATGTGTCTTTAATGTGCATTTGTGGGAGCAGTCACATTGAGTGAAAATGTTTTGAGCACTGTGATACCTAATAAATAAAGACCTGGAACAGTCTGTTGTGATCACATCAGGACAATGTTGTCATATCACCAAGATCTGGAAAATAAGAAGCCATAAGTGACAGTAAGTTGAGATGCAAAAGAAGTGAATGCCATCATGCCACAGGCACACAGATAAATCAATAGTCAGAGTAATGGTCAGTTCCACTGTTTCACCTGGTTTTCATTGAAAGTATTGTCGTAGAACTGATGTTCTGTTGTCCTCATCCTCTGCCACCTCATCCTCACTGTCCTCCTTGTCCACTGCTGCTACAGAATCATCTCCAGTCTCCTCCTCCTGCAGAAAAGGCACGTGTCATCTGAGGGCCAGGTTGTGCAACATGTAGCATGCCACTACTCTCTGGCAGACCTTTCCGGTTGAGTAGCACAGGGATCCACTAGTCAGATGGAGGCACCTGAACCTGGCCTTCAGGAGGCCGAAGGTCCTTTCAATAATTCTCCTGGTTCGCCCATGTGCCTCATTATAATGTTCCTCAGCCCCTGTCCTGGCATTCCTCACAGGGGTCAGCAGCCATGATAGGTTTGGGTAGCCAGAGTCACCTGCAAGTATTGAGGGACAAACTTTAGCCTTAGACAATCCTATGGGGCGAACACCTGAAGGCATACACTGACATACAGTGGGTGGGGGATCTGGCTCACCTATAGCCACACCCTGTGCCTCAGAAGTTGGGCCATCACATTTGGGATGCTGCTATTCCTCAGGACGAAGGTGTCATGCACCAACCCAGGATACTTGGGAATGACGTGGGAGATGGACTGGTCTGCCAGGCAAACCATTTGCACATTCAGTGATTGTAAACTGTTCTGGTATTTGACAACGTACTCATTCTGGCGGGGTGGGGGACTAACGCAATATGTGTACCGTCAATCACACCAATTATATTGGGGATATGGCCCATTGCATAGAATCCTGCCTTTACAGTGGCCAAATCTTCCACCTGGGGGAAAGCAATGTAGCTACACATGTGTTTCACCAGGGCAGACAAGACCCTTGCCAGCACAATAAAAACATTGGATGTGACGTTCCAGCTGCCAAGCCTACTGTCACTTGGAAAGAACTAGTTGCCAGGAAATGGAGCACTGATAGCACTTGCACAAGAGGGGGAATCCCAGTGGGATGAGGGATATATGATATCAGGTCAGGCTTCAATTGGGCACACAGCTCTGTGATTGTGGCCCTGTCCAGTCTATAGGTGCGTATAATGTGCCTGTCCTCCAGTGTAGCCATGTCCACAATGGGTCCATATTCGTCTTCTCCTCCCGTTCATCTGCATTTGAACAATGGAACCACAACCTCAGTGTACATGTTGCACTTATGTGATGGGACAGTGGCAATGACAGGTATATGCAAATCTAGGCAGTGACGCAGTAAAGGTTAATCTGATGGTTGTCCATCTCCATGACATGGCGTCCGCCTGTTCTGTATGTACGGACAGGTGGAAGTAATGTAACTGCACCGACATTGGGTGTCATGGCGGAAGGCAGTCTTGCACCACCGTGCAATTCCTCATTGGATGATATGGGGCACTATGAAGTACAGCGGCCAATGGTGAGGGTGTACTCCGCCGCAGTCATGAGTGCCATTTTCTATCTGATTCCTCACTTGTTTCCTGACCTTCAAATGGAGAACACCTATACTGCGTGTGCTGCTGTGACCTGTGTCTGGAACCTAACATGGCCCGTGTTACCCGGCAAAGGGCCCCTGCCTTCACTTCGGAGGAGTTGGAACAATTGGTGGATGGGGTCTTACCCCAGTACGGACTGCCATATGAGCCTCCAGACCAACAGGTGAGTACACTTTGGGCACAATGCATGTGGGAAGGATGCATGGAGATGTGTGTGTCAAGCATCGTGTCATGAGGGGATGTAATGTGGTGGTGTACATGGTGATGCACTGGCAGATGTGTGTGCCAATGGTGACGGAAATGGGATTGGTGGGCCATATGTGTGACAGGCTGGATTGTATGTGTAATGGTTTCTAACCATCTGTATCGCCTCTGCAGATCAGCACCCATCAAAAGAAGTGAATATGGCGTGCCATTGCAAAGGATGTGTGGACCCTGGGGGTCTACGGCAGCAGAGCACCCACTGTCTGAAACGGTGGGAGTACCTGTGATGCTGGGCACGGAAGACCGCGGAGGCCCAGCTGGGGATGGCCTCCCAATGAGGAAGGGGTGCCCTTCAGGACCTGACCCCTCTGATGGCCCGCATACTGGCGGAGGCCTACCCAGAGCTGGATAGGTGCTTGAGGGCATCACAGAAGCCACAAGGGGGTGAGTACAGTGGGCATTACCACAATAATTGGGTAGGTGGCATGGGATCTGGGTGGTGGGTGTCAGTTAGTGGGTGTCCCTTAATGCCAGGCCAGACATTGCAGTGTGGTCCAGCTCACGGGTAATGGTTGAAAGGGAAAAGAAGGTAACCTAGCTAGGTTGCATTCCATGTCAGACAGGGCTTAGTGGGTCCCAGGAGGCATGCAGTTGGCGGTGTTTGGCCCTCATCTTGCTGTGGCATTAAACCAAATCAATGGCAGTGCAATTGTTAGAAATGGGGTCTTTGGTTGGCAGTCAGGTTACCCCATGTCCAAGCAAGGACCCTCACTCTAGTCAGGGTAAGTCACACACAATCCAAATTATCCTGTGTCCACCCTCTGGTAGCTTGGCACTGAACAGTCAGGCTTAACTTAGAAGGCAAGGTGTAAAATATTTGTGAAATAAATCATAAGATAACACCATATAGCACAAACAAATACACCACACAGAGTTTAGAAAAATATATAATATTTATCTGGATATTTGCTGGTCAAAACGATCAAAGATGCAATAAGTAAATGTAGAGATATCACTGAAAAGTGATATAAAGTGTTTTAAGTCTTTTTAAAGCAAACAAAGGGGGTGATTCTGAGCCAAGCGGGCGGCGGTCGCCCCCCGCCTGGCGGGAACCGCCATATGGCCGCTCCGCGGTCGAAAGACCGCGGAGGCCATTCTGGCTTTCCCGCTGGGCTGGCGGGCGACCGCCAGAAGGCCGCCCGCCAGCCCAGCGGGAAACCCCCTTCCCACGAGGAAGCCGGCTCCGAATGGAGCCGGCGGAGTGGGAAGGTGCAACGGGTGCAGTTGCACCCGTCGCGAATTTCACTGTCTGCAATGCAGACAGTGAAATTCAAAGTGGGGCCCTCTTACGGGGGCCCCTGCAGTGCCCATGCCATTGGCATGGGCACTGCAGGGACCCCCAGGGGCCCCACGACACCCCATACCGCCATCCTGTTCCTGGCGGGCGAACCGCCAGGAACAGGATGGCGGTATGGGGTGTCTGAATCCCCATGGCGGCGCAGCGAGCTGCGCCGCCATGGAGGATTCAGAAGGGCAGCGGAAAACCGGCAGGAGACCGCCGGTTTTCCTGTTCTGACCACGGCCAAACCGCCGCGGTCAGAATGCCCTGCGGGGCACGGGCAGCCTGTTGGCGGTGCTCCCGCCGACCCTGGCCCCGGCGGTCTAGTACCGCCGGGGTCAGAATCACCCCCAAAGTCTTTTTCAAGCACAAACTACCTGGTTTGCATGATAAATCTCTGCAAACGGCCGCAGTAACAGAAACAAGTGAATGTGAGTCGATTTCTCGGGCCGCACACAGCGATGTGTTTTTTAGTTTCCACGCAGGGACGGCTGTGTGTCGATTTCCGGTGCTCGGTCGTGGATCCTCTTTGGGTTGCGGGGTTTTCAGACGCCGGGGGTCTGTGCGTGGAATCCTGGGCTTGCTGAGAGAAGTGACAAGCGATGCGTTGATCCGGTGGGCGTTGCGTGGAAATTTCTACCGTACGACAGGCGCTGCTTCGATTTCCCATCTGGAAGTCAGGCTGCATTGTCCCAGGTTGGCTGTGCGTCGATCCGGTGGGCCATGCGTCGAAGTTCCAGTCGCAATGCAGGCGCCGTGTCAATCTTCTCCTTGCAAAGTTGTGCTGCGTCATTCCGGTTTGGCGTGCGGTGAATTTCTTACTGCGGGCAGGCTGTGCGTCGTTTTCAGCAAGCTGTGCATCTAATTTTTGCAGCACAACGAGTCCAGTTGCAAGAGAGAAGTCTTTTTAGTCCTGAGACTTCAGGGAACAGGAGGCAAGCTCTATCCAACCTCTTGGAGAGCACTTCTTTGCCACAGCCAGAGAGCAGCAATGCAGCAGGGCAACAGCAAGGCAGCAGTCTTTCACAGAAAGCAGTCAGGTGAGTCCTTTCGGCAGCCAGGCAGTTCTTCTTGGCAGGATGCAGGTTCTGGTTCCAGTTTTCTTCTCCAGGAAGTGTCAGAGTTGAAAGGGGCAGAGGCCCTGTTTATATACACAAATTTGCCTTTGAAGTGGGGGAGACTTCAACGAGTGGCTGAGAAGTGCACCAGGTTCCCTTTCAGTTCAATCCTGTCTGCCAGGGTCTCAGTAGGGGGTGGGGCAGTTCTTTGTGTGAGAGCAGGCCCTCCACCCTCCCAGCCCAGGAAGACCCATTCAAAATGCAGATGTATGCAAGTGAGGCTGAGTATCCTGTGTTTGGGTGTGTCTGAGTGAATGCACAAGGAGCTGTCAACTAAACCCAGCCAGACGTGGATTATAAGATTTAAGTGCAGAGAAATGCTCACTTTCTAAAAGTGGCATTTCTAAAATAGTAATATTGAATTCAACTTAACCGGTCAGCAGGATTTCATATCACCATTCTGGCCTTACTAAATATGACCTTACTATTCCTTTCAAATCAGCAGCTACCACTCAAACAATGTATGGGGGCAGCCCCAATGTTCGCCTATGAAGAGAGCAGGCCTCACAGCAGTGTCAAAACTAATTTGGGAGTTTTACACTACCAGGACATGTAAACTACATAGGTACATGTCCTGCTGTTTGCCTACACAGCACCCTGCCCTATGGGTTACATAGGGCATACCTTAGTGGTGTCTTATATGTAGAAAAAGGGGAGTTTTAGGCTTGGCAAGTACTTTTAAATGCCAAGTCGAATTGGCAAGGAAACTGCACACACAGGCCTTGCAATGGCAGGCCTAAGACAAGGTTAAGGTGCTACTAAAGTGGGTGGCACAATCGGTGCTGCAGGCCCAATAGTAGCATTTAATCTACAGGTCCTGGGCACAAATAGTGCACACTACTAGGGACTTATAAGTAAATTATATAGGGGGTTATTACAACTTTGGAGGAGGTGTTAATCCGTCCCAAAAGTGACGGTAAAGTGGCGGATATACCACCAGCCGTATTACGAGTTCCATAGGATATAATGGACTCGTAATACGGCTGGTGGTATATCCGTGACTTTACCGTCACTTTTGGGACGGATTAACACCTCCTCCAAAGTTGTAATAACCCCCATAGTCCAATTGGGTATGATCCAATGTAAAGGGAGTGGTAAAGTGCACAGAGTCTAAAAAACAGCCAACATAGGCCCTCATTCTGACCTTGGCGGTCGGCGGAGAGGCGGCGGTCGGACCGCGAACAGACCGGCGGTATTAAAAATGGCATTCTGACCGCGGCGGTCACCGCCGCGACCGACCGCCACTTCCCCACTCCGACAGCCACGGCGGTCATGACCGACGGGCTGGAGTCTGCGCACTCCGGTCCGGCGGTCGACCCAAGACCGCCAACGGTATCATGACCCTGCTTACCGCCGCGGTTTCTGGCGTTCGGGAACCGCCATGCGAACCATGGCGGTAGGCACTATCGGGGCCAGGGAATTCCTTCCCTGGCACTGATAGGGGTCTCCCCCACCCCCCACTGCCCCCCGAGTCCTCCCCCCACACCCTCCACCCCCCTGCCACCCCCCAGAGGTGGTACGAACCCCCTCCCCACCCCCACCCCGACATGCACATACACGCACCCCGACATGCACACACCCCCAACATGCACATATACACACCCCCTACACACACACATACACAACGGGGACACATACCCGCACACATACATGCCGACATGCGCACCCGCCGAACTACACACATCGCCCATAGGCACAGCAGCACTCCCCGCCCGCATGCACGCACTCACACACCCCCTCTACACACTCACACGCACACCCCCATGCACGCACACATCACACAACACCCCCCCGCCCCCTCCCCTCACGGACGATCAACTTACCTTGTGCGTTGGTCCTCCGGGAGGCGACGGGAGCCATAGGGACGTGACCGCCAACAGAAGACCGCCAACAGAAGACCGCCACACAGAAATGTGGGTCGTAATTCTGGGGGCGGTGTTCTGCTGGCGTGGCGGTGGAGGTTGACCAGTCTCCACTTTCCCGCCGACCGCCAGTGTGGCTGCTGGCGGTATTCCGGCGGAACGCTCCCAGCGGTCGGAATACACGCAGCGGCATACCGCCGCGGTCGGCGGTCTTTACCGCGGCGGTAACTCGGCGGTCTTGCGAAAAGACCGCCAAGGTCAGAATGAGGGCCATAGTGTCCAAAAAGTGGAGGGAGACAGAAAAAAAGTTAGGAGTGACCACCCTAAGGCTGTCAGGTCTAACATGTCTCCCCCCAGGTGAAAGTGGGGAGAGCTACCCAACCTTCTGGTAGCTCTCATCGCTAAGGCGGAAGTATCTGGAGAGACCATCAGCGTTGGCGTGGTAAATTCCCGGGCGATGCTCCACCATAAAGTCCATTCCCTGTAGGGAAATGGACCACCTCAAGAGTTTAGGATTCTCACCCCTCATCTGCATGAGCCTTCTGAGGGGCCTGTGGTCTGTCTGAACCCAGAAGTGAGTCCCAAACTTCTTCAGTGCCCAGACCACAGCAAATGCTTCTCTCTCAATAGCTCTCCACCGATGTTCTTGTGGTAATAGCATTCTACTAATAAAGGCTACTGGTTAGTCTGAGCCCTCCTCATTTAGCTGTGCTAGAACAGCCCCTATGCCATGCTCTGAAGCGTCTGTCTGTACAATAAATTCCTCGGAGTAGTCAGGGGTCTTGAGCACAGGGGCCGGGCACATGGCTTCCTTCAGAGAATCAAAGGCTTTCTGACAAGCCTCTGTCCAATTTCCCAACCTAGGTTGTTTCTTGGAAATGAGTTCTGTCAAGGGTAACACAATGGTACCGTCAACAAATCTATGGTAGTATCCAGTGAAGCCTAAAAAGGCTCTTACTTCAGTCTGTATTCTAGGTGGTTGCCAGGCCTTGATAGTTTCAATTTTGGCCTGGAGTGGCTGTACCTTGCCACCACCTACTAGGTGTCCCAAGTACACCACAGAACCCTGCCCAGTCTGGCACTTACTAGCCTTGATGGTCAGGCCTGCCTGCAGCAGAGCCTGAAGGACTTGCTTGAGGTGGAGCAGGTATTCCTCCCAGCTGGAACTGTAGACAGGTATGTCGTCTAGGTAGGCTGCAAAGTAGGCATCCTTGCCAGCTAGGACCCCGTTAACCAACCGTTGGAAGGTAGTGGGGGCATTTTTCAACCTAAAAGGCACCACCCGGAACTGGTAATAGCCATCAGGTAAGGAAAATGCAGATCTCTCTTTAGCCCTCTCAGTTAGGAAGATCATACCCTGATGTAAGATCAAACATACCCAGGAACTTGACAGCGCCTACCCTGTCAATGAGCTCATCAGGTCGGGGGATGGGGTGAGCATCAATCCGTGTGACTGAGTTGAGACCCCGGTAGTCCACGCAGAACCTGAGTTCTCGCTTGTCACCGGGGACAGCAGCCTCAGGAACCAGCATCACAGGGCTGGCCCAGGGACTACTGGATTTCTCAATAACCCCTAAAGTCAACATCTTTGAGACCTCCTCCTTGATGATGGCCTTCACCTTATCCGATAACCTGTACATTTTGTTCTTCACAGGGGGACTGTCACCTGTGTCAATATCATGAACACATAAGCGGGTCAGTCCAGGAGTAAGGGAGAATAGGGAAGAGAACTGCTCTAACAGCTCATAGCAGCCTCCTCTCAGATTTAGAGTCAGGAAATCAGAGAGAATGACACCCTCCACTGACCCATCACCTTCTTTGGCAGAGAGGAAGTCGGGGAGAGGTTCACTCTCCTCTCCCATGCCCTCATATGTGATCAGGAGCATACTGATCACAGACCTCTCAAGTGAGGTTTGAGCCTGTTGTGATAGAGGAACCTTAGGAGGTGCCGAGGGGTCTTGAGGTCCACTAGGTAAGTGGCCTCCCCTTTACTCTCCTTGATCTCAAATGGGCCAGTCCAGCGGTCCTGGAGACCCCTGAGTTCTCCCCTGGAGACAAGGTTTGTCTCCATCACCCAAACCTTGTCTCCAGATGAGAACTCAACCAGAGTGATCTTCCGGTCATACCACTTCTTCATCACCTCTTGACTGGCTTTGAGGTTACTCTTGGCCTGCTTCCAGAAGTGTTGGGTTTGTTTGTGGAGGGCCAGCATGTAGCTGACCACATCCTGGGGAGGTGTCTTGGGAGCTTTCTCCCAGCCCTCTTTAACTATGCTCAGTGGTCCTCTGATGAGGTGACCATAGAGAAGCTCAAAGGGGCTGAACCCCACCCCTTTCTGGGGCACCTCCCTGTAGGCAAACAACAGGCATGGTAAGAAGACATCCCACTTATGCCTCATGGCTTCAGTCAGGCCACTAATCATGCCTTTCAGGGTCTTGTTGAATCTCTCAACAAGCCCATTGGCTTGAGGATGATAATGGGTGGTAAATCGGTAGGTCACCCCACACTCATCCCACATGGACTTCATGTAGGCAGACATGAAGTTTGTGCTCCTGTCAGACACAACCTCCTTAGGGAATCCACAGAGGTAAATATTCCCAACAGGGCTCTGGTCACCACAAGTGCAGTCATTGTTCTCAGAGGGATTGCCTCTGGATAGCGGGTCGCATGGTCCACCAAACCCAGGATAAACCTGTTGCCAAGGCAGTTTTGGGGTCCAAGGGACCAACAATGTTGATGCCCACCCTTTCAAAGGTTGTGCCAATGATGGGGAGTGGGAGCAGGAGCAGGGGAGCTCTAAGTTTTTGCCCTGTCTTCCCACTAGCCTGGCAGGTGGGGCAAGCTCTGCAGAAATTATCTGAGGTTAATCTCATTCTGGACCAATGGAAGCAGGTGACAAGCGTGATAAAGGTCTTGTCTTGGCCCAGATGTCCTGCCAGGGGAATGTTGCGAGCCACACCCAGTAGGAAGGACTGGTAACACTGGGAGACCACCAGCACACGTGCTGCCCCAGGACCTGGATCCTTAGGCTCACTGTAAAGGAGATAATTCTCCCAGTGAATATGGTGAGTGCCAAAGGCGTCACCTGCTGCTTGGGCAGTGGCCTGTCACCTCAGACGCTCAAGGGTGGGGCATTCTTTCTGCGCCTTGCAGAATTCTGCCCTGGTTGGCCAATCCTCTACTTGCCAGCCAGCAAGTTCAGGCAGGTTACCCAGGTCAGCTATGTCCTCCCCAGTTGGCTCAGGGGCCTCCTCTTCCTCAGGGGCCCCGTCCACCACCGTGAGAACTTCTGAGGCAGGTTTCCCGCACCTCTTGCCCTTCCTCTTTGCAGGTGTCTGGGCCATTTTTCCAGGCTCCAGATGCCCTTGACTCCCTTCCGGGGTAGCCATGGACCGTGTGGTCATGCAGACCCACTCAGGCAAACCTAACATCTCCAGGTGGGATCTGAGCTCTACCTCTTTCCAGGCAGTATGCTCAAGATCACTGCCTAACAGACAATCCACAGGCATGGCAGGACTCACAGCTACTTTCACAGTACCAGAGCCCCCACCACGCAAAGGGAACCAGAGCCACCGGTAGGTGACTCTCACGATTGTCAGTGACTACAACCTGGTGGAATGTATAAGGGACTATGGGCCAGATGTAGCAAACAGTTTGCGAGTCGCAAACGGCGAAAATCGCCGTTTGCGAGTCGCAAACGTGTGTTTGCTATGCAGAAATGCATTTTGGAGTCGCAAATAGGAAGGGGTGTTCCCTTCCTATTTGCAAGTCGCAGTGGTATGCAACTCCATTTGCGACCGCGCACGCGGTCGCAAATGGAGTCGCAGTTACCATCCACTTGAAGTGGATGGTAACCCACTCGCAAACGGGAAGGGGTCCCCATGGGACCCCTTCCCCTTTGTGACTGGACCCCAAATTATTTTTTCAGAGCAGGTAGTGGTCCATGGGACCACTACTTGCCCTGAAAAAATCCAAAACAAAAGGTTTCGGTTTTTTTTTCTAAGTGCAGCTCGTTTTCCTTTAAGGAAAACGGGCTACACTTTGAAAAAAAAAAACTGCTTTATTTAAAAGCAGTCACGGACATGGAGGTCTGCTGACTACAGCAGGCCTCCATACCCGTGAGTGCCCATAGTCGCTATGGGGCCGCAATTTGTGACCCACCTCATTAATATTAATGAGGTGGGTCTTTGCGACCCCATAGCGACACGCAGACGGTGTCTGAGACACCGTTCTGCATAGCAAATTGCGAGTTGCAATTTGCGATTCACTCGGACTCGCAAATTGCAAGTCGCAATTTGCCAACTTCCTACATCTGGCCCTATCTGCTCTGATGACACCAGCTGACTCTTGACAGTACTCTAGTCATACTGGGTCCTGTGTCACACAGAGCCTCCACCCTTTGCCCGTCAATGGTGATCCACTGCCTATACTTGGAAGTATTTTCTGGCATTTAGGCTTTAGGCACCATCGCTCTTTCTCCCAGGGACACCAGGGAAACCTCTGCCTGTTCCCCAAAGCTAACTGGGACTGTCTCCTCCCGAGCGCTACACTAGCCAACCCAGGTGTCTGTCTAGTGGTGGACTGTGCCCTCTTGGGACACTGGGAGTCGCCCTTAGAGTGTCCATGCTGGTAGCACTCTAAGCATTTGGAGATAAATTTCCCTAATGTTTTATCAAAATACCCTGGCTTCTTCCCAAATCTAGAAGAGGAATGGTGACCACCCGCCCTTGGGAATTCTATTGGTGGCCTTCTGAGAACTCCTTATCTTTATGTTTTTCTCCCCCCTTCTTTCCTCTGTTGGGAACCCTGACCACCTTTGTGGGTGTGTCCCCCAGATGTCTTTTTGGACACTCTGGTGCTAACCCAGAGGTCTGCCTCCTCAGCAGGCTTCCTGGGGCCAGTCAGCTTACTATCTACCAAGTGCTGGCGCAACTCTGTAAAAGAAATATTGAGCATACACTCTCTCATAATCAAGTCATATAACCCTTTATAATCATCTACTTTTCTGCCCGCACCAATCCAGTGCCTTGTTGGAGAAATCATAACAATTTCACCCGAGTTTGTATTGAAAGTTTGGTGCTGTCCCTGAACCTCTGACAGTATCTCTCAAGGGTCAGCCCAAACTTGGCCAGTAAAGCGCCTTTCATGTGTGAGTAGTGATTTCTATTCTGTGCAGAAAGTGTGAGAAATGTGTCCCTCCCTAAGGAGAGTACAAAAATCAAATGGCCACCCCCCAGTGCTCCTCTGGTGTACCATGGGCCCTTAGTGCAACTTCATAGGCAGCCAGCCACTTATCAATGACATCCCCCACCACAAAACTTGGCACCACATACTTGGGTATACAAACCTGTTTGTCCCTAACCGGTCCTGCACATAGGCTGCCACCATTACTGCTGGATTCAGACTGTCTCGCCTTGATCTCCAGCTCCTTGAGACTCAGTTCATGAGCCAACAAAAGTTCTTTCTCAGCCAAGGCTCTCTTAGATTCAACCTGTTTCGCTGCTCTTTCAGCCTCAGCTTGCTTGGCTTCTCTCTCTGCTCTCCTTTCGTCCTGTTGAGTCTCAATTTTTAACTTTGGCATCTGCAACTGAAACTCTCTCTCCTCTCTCCTTTCCTCTGCAGTCAGGCCTTGACCAGAGACACTACTCCCTGGTTTTGCAGGGGGCACAATTGCAGCAGTAATCTCATCTAATGGCTTGGCAAGTACTTTTAAATGCCAAGTCGAATTGGCAGTGAAACTGCACACACAGGCCTTGCAGTGGCAGGCCTGAGACAAGGGTTAGGGGCTACTTAAGTGGGTGGCGCAATCAGTGCTGCAGGCCTACTAGTAGCATTTAATCTACAGGCCCTGGGCACATATAGTGCACACTACTAGGGACTTATAAGTAAATTAAATAGTCCAATTGGGTATGATCCAATGTTACCATGTTTAAAGGGAGAGAGTATATGCACTTTAGCACTGGTTAGCAGTGGTAAAGTGCACAGAGTCTAAAAACCAGCAAAAACAGTGTCCAATAAGTGGAGGGAGGCAGGCAAAAAGTTAGGGGTGACCACCCTAAGGCTGTCAGGTCTAACAGCAATGCATAGTGCTCAATCCTAATCCCTATGTATGACGGTGCTGTGTATGCCAACAGTGTGTCCTCTTTCTCTCTCCCCCCTTTATCTTCTGTCAACCTGTCCATGTGTGCATTAGTATCATCTTGCGGAGGAGCAGGGGCACCAGCGACAGAGAGAGGCATCCCACAGGACCCTGGAGGCAGAGTCCACCGACACCGAGGGAACCAGTGGGACAGAGGGTGAGGGGAGCACCACGACAGAGACAGAAAGGGACAACACAGACTCAGATACCTCCTCTGATGAAAGATCCCTGGTGGTGGCGGGCACCTCTTTGACCACCCCAGCTGCAGGTGCGGCCGCCACCCCGTACCAGAACCACCCTCCCACTAGTCCCCCACCTACTTGCCCATGCCCACTCACCCTGGAGGGGGGGCATCTCCTTCACCCCAGGCACCTCAGGGCCTGCCATGCCCTGCTGCCCTGAGTGAGGAGGCTATTGACCTCCTGAGATCCATCTCTGCAGGGCAGTCAAACATTTTGAATGCCATCCCAGATGCAGCAATACAATGCATACCTGGAGGGCATCCGTTGTGGATTGGCGGCCCAACATAGATCTATTCAGGCTCTGGCCTCCTCGCTGATGGCAGCCATTGTCCCTGTCCCTACCGTCCCTCTCCAACTACCACTTCCCACTCCCAGTCTCCTCAACTTCAACCCATCCCATGCACATATACCAACAAGCATGCTCACAAGACAACACATAAGAGTAGCACAGTCAAACAAGTACCACACTTCAACACCCAGGCACTCACACAAACACCAAACATTTGCAGACACAACCAAATCCACTGCCTCCACTATCTCCCCCTTCTCCTCCTCCTCCACCTCCCTCACAGTTACATCCACACTCACACCTGCATGCACTGCTTCAACAACCACCACCAGCATCACCACAACAAGCAGCACACACACCTCACTAGCAGACACCTCCACAACATCCATGCACGCGTCCCCTGTGTTCTCTCCAACCCTGTCTGTCTCCCTCCTAAAGCACACAAACTCAAGCACTCAGACACCCAACAGCCATCCACCTTGCATCAGCACTCTCCCCATGTGCCTGCATCCAAGCAAAGCAGATGTACTCCTCCAACAACCATTCCCTCAACCTCCACTCCCATTCCTCCTCCCTCTTCCTGCCCACCGTCCCTAAAAAGCTTTTCCTTGCCCAACTTGACCTCTTCCCTTCCCGTCCTGCCCATAAGAGCAGGGTACCAATGACCCAGCCCTGCACCTCAGCCAAACAGTCCACGTGGACAGTGGAGGAGCATCCTAGTCATGGAAGCAAGACAGTGATGGTTCCCACTCCACCAGCCAGGAAGCGTAAGGATCCCACAGCCACTGCCATGAAGATGAAAAAGCCCTTTTCTCCTCCCATGAAGGGGAATGAGCCTACACCTACTGTGACGAAGGTGAAGAAGCTCTCAACATCTGGCATGAAGGGGAAGAAGCCCTCGACTCCTGCCATGAAGGCAAAAGAGCCTGCACTTCCTGCCATGAAGGTGAAGAAGCCCTCGACGCCTGCCATAAAGGGGAAGAAGCCCTCCACTTTAGCAGAGGCTGGCAGGGTGACACCACCACCACCCCCAGTGGTCACGGAGCCCTCACCTCCAGCTGAGGCAGTGCAGCCCACACCTCCTGCAGAGGCTGCACTTTCACTCACTGAGACAGTGCAGCCCTCACCTCCAGTAGAGGCTGCCCAGGAGGCACCTTCACCTGCTGACACAGTGCAGCCCTCACCTCCAGCAGAGGCTCGCAAGATGACACCACCCCCAGTGGTCACGAGCCCTCACCTCCAGCAGACGCAGTACAGCCCACACCTCCTGCAGAGGCTGCATCTTCACCTGCTGGGACAGTGCAGCCCTCACCTCCAGATGAGACAGTGCAGCCTCACCTCAGACAGAGGTTGGCCAGAAGGTACCTTCACCTGCTGAGACAGTGCAACCCTCACCTCCAGATGAGACAGGGCAGCCCTCACCTCCAGCAGAGGACATGTAGGCTACCCTCATGTGACTGCGGTTCAACGAGCCCCCTCCAGAACAAGTGGGAAAGTCACCCACTCCAGAGACTGTGGCCTTGCACTCCCCAGGACAGAGAAATGGGCATGGAGCCCCCTCCAGAACAAGTGGGAAAGTCACCCACTCCAGAGACTGTGGCCTTGCACTCCCCAGCACAGAGAAATGGACATGGAGCCCCCTCCAGAACCAGTGGGAAAGTCACCCACTCCAGAGACTGGGGCCTTGCACTCCCCAGCACAGACAAATGGGCATGGAGCCCTCTCCAGAACCAGTGGGAAAGTCACCCACTCCAGAGACTGTGGCCTTGCACTCCCCAGTGTTGCGTTGGCTCTCATTATCCTAAATGAGACTCCTGGATTTCTCGGTGTCAGAGCCGTTCCTGGTGTGGGGGACTAAGTCTGACCCACTAAGGAGGACACCTGTCACCTTCAATCCGGTTTTGCTCCGGCTAACTAGCAGTGCCTCATCTCTCCCAAGGGGAAGGGAGGATTTGGCAGCTGAGCGCATGATATCTTAGAACTTCTCAGGGAAGCCGTGGTCGCTCAGGCCCCAACCAGCTCTCTCATTTACAGTATGATCTCATATACAAATGACAGAAACAGTTTAAGTTTTATAGATTGATTTAATAAAACGACTGCATTCTAGATAATAAGACGTGAGCCGCAATAACCAGAACCATACAACACAGTAGGATTACAATAGTAACCAAGAGAGTGAAACCTAGGAATAACGCTATCATAGTGTTAACAAACTATGTTCCCTCTAGGTTTGTTCTATTTCGAGCACAGCATGTTAAGCTCTAAGCTTGCCTTTCAGATTCCCTGGGAAGACATCAACCCTCATACCTGAGCAAAGGCCTGTGATCTGGATCTGCATCTGCAACAAGGCAGTCAGTGTATAGTTGTGGTTCCCTGGTCGGAATCTCCCTCTAGCTTGTATTAGGACAAGGAAGTGTTTTTATAACTAACATGTCGATTTGGTAACAAAACGTCCTACGCAAGAATGTGTATCGTCTACAACCCAAAGACTAAACTCCTACCACGTCTATCGGCAATGTACCAGACTGTATCCTTGACTGAAGCACAGAGTGACCGAGAATGTGTTATTGAAAACTCTGATGCTGAAGTAGGCTAAACAGTGTGATATAAAGAATAAAACAAGACCGTAGAACTGGTTATTAATAAATAACAGTACGCAGCTGAATAAAATGCCTCCAGAGCAAAGTGCACAGAGGCCCGATGCTGCCAGCAAAGAAATAAAATGCATTTAGGGCAAAGCGCACAAAGGCCTAACGCCTGAAGCAAGCGCGCAAAAGCTACATAAAAATGGCTACACTACACCAGCACAGAGAAATGGGTATGGAGCCCCCCCCAGAACCAGTGGGAAAGTCACCCACTCCAGAGACTGGGCCTTGCACTCCATAGCAAAGAAAAATGGGCATGGAGCCCCCTCCAGAACCATTGGGCAAGTGCCCCAACTCAGCTGAGGTGCTCCTCACCCCCTTTCCACCTGAGGTGCCTGCCCACTTACAACATGATGCCCCTGCAGAGTTCTGTGCAGTTGATGTCAGGAGACAAGTTGGGCCTTGGACTGTGCTCTGTGGCTATGTGGTCCCTTTGTACTTTGGACTGAGCATTGGCCCTTTGTGGACAGTTGTACATATTATGTTCATGTGGTGGCTTTTCCCTTGCTAATACATTTTCGGTACTCACAAAATCTGGTGCATGTTTTATTGTGCTGTGTGTCATGTGCGATTGGATTACATCTGTTGCTGGTTGTGTGTATGGTGTGTGAATGGTGTATGTTGTGCGTGAGTGTGTCACTCTTGTCCTCCCTCCCTTTTGTGCTAGGCGTCTGTACTCACCGTCGTCTTCTTCATCAGCGTTGGTGTTTCAGGTGGAGCATGACAAAGAAGAGCATCGGGAAGACTTGCAGTTCCAGTTCCATGGCAGAAGCGGAGTCCTTTGTGTACTTGTTGGTGAGTCTTTTGTTTTCTGTGTTCGGTTTCCGCCTGGCTTTTGATGGCCTTGGCACCACCCAGGAAATTATGGCTGTGTGCTGTGTCATAATGTAGTGGGAAGTACTTTGTCTTCTGCCTGGCTGTTGATGGCTACCGCCGTGGTGCGTGGTGTTAACACCCTGGAGGATGGTTGGTACATCGGCTGTCTATAGGAGTTCTCACTGGCATGGTCATAATTTGGCAGTAATTACCACCGACCTGTTGGAAGTATTTCCGCCACTTTATCACCCACCGACAATGTCATAAATAGGGCCTTAGTCTCATAGGTTAAGCCTTGTCTCTTGCTGCCAACCTACCAAAGGTTGAGCTGGGATTAATTTATTGAGACCTGTCTGGATCTAGTGGGGGTTTGTGGCCTATTGCTAAGTGTGGGTACGTACCTGCCCTTACCAATAATCCACTTTGCAAAATTTTTGGTACAGAGTGGTGGGATCCAGGGGATCATTATGACCCCGGCAGTGAATGTTAATGTCACAGTAGTACCGTCAACAGGCTGGTGGTACATACCGCCACATTATGAGAATGGTGGGTTTGCTGTAGCCAACCCACCACTTCTCCACTCATAACGCCATGGCAGTATCAGCCGCTGGGCTGGAGACATTAATCTCCAACCCAGCGGCTGGTACAGTACCGCCGGTGGCATTATGAGCCTGCCTACAACCATGGTTTTCGTGGCATTAGCAACACCACGAAAACCATAGCTCTGGCCCTACCAGTGACAGGGAATTCCTTCCCTGTCACCACTAGACGGCTATCCCACAGCCCCCAACACTCAACTGACAACCCCCCTTCTGGCAGGAAATGGAAAGTGGTGCTGCTGCCGCCAGCAACGCATTAGCAGCAGAACACTGCGGCGTTCAACTGTCGTGGTGGTGCTGGTGGTAGCAGCACCCGCTTACCACCATCCGCCAGCATGATCATAGCCGGATTTCCGCCCTTCTTGTGGTGGAAGTCCGGCAGTGATCATAACATGACGGATGGATGGTAGCCGCGGGGATGGTATTTTGGCAGCCGTCGTTACAGTGGTAGGCGGTTTTTACCGCCGATGTCAAAATGACCACCTTAGTGTTTAATATCACATTACAGTTTTAAGTAAAATAAATTTAAAATCCTCTAAAATGCCTTGTGCAAAGTTGTTTTTAATTTTTAATTTGGACTAATTTACATTTTCTGATTTGTGTGATTTTTCTAAAACTAGGGAACCATGGAGCTTGATCTGGCTAGCCTACAAACATTTACAGTAGTCTAGCTTAGGGGGTTGTGTGCTGAGAGGAGGTTGCCTGCTCTCCCAGTAGAGAGTCTACTAGGAAATGATCAGGAAGCATCTGAACGGTCAGAGAAAGAAGTGTCAATGCACAGATGCTGGACCTCCCTGAATGGGTGTGTGCTGTGACCAGGTCACTGGCAGTACTACAGGGAAGTACTTGGACCCTGAAACCAAGGGCAAGCCTCCAAGAGAAAGGGAACGGGGTCTGGCTTGCCAGCCCCAAAAAGTACAGAGGTCTAGGAGGAATGCAACCCTGAGGGGGAAGATCTGACCTCTAAGGGAGGAACCCCTACGCTGCAAGCTCTGCCTGACTTGGCATAATTGCAAGGGGAAGGTGAGCCCACAAGAGAAGAGTTGTGCCAGAGATAAAGAGAGTGTCCCACTCTTGAGGGTCTGAGGCAGAATGCCTTCAGGCAAAAACAAGGGGGCGACCTCTGACCCTGCATCCTTGAAGGCAGGTTGCTTCCTCCTCACCACTGCTCAGGTAAGTGCTGCCATTGTTTTGGGCTTGTTTGGGCTTGTTTGGGCTTGTTTGGGCTTCTTGGCTTCTCCTCTCCTGGAAGGTTCACGCCGCCCTTCCCCGTGGCCCCGCCCCCTCCCTCCTCCTCAGAGCTCTTCCCGCTCCTGACTCCTGCTGCCCCGCCCCTCAGCACTCCCATTGGAGGTTTCCCTCCTTCCTCTCAGCTGCCACTCCCTCCCACCTCCCCTCCTATGCTGGCTGAAGGTGTGCCAAAGGTAAGCCCGTCTGCGCCCGTCCGTGCCAAGACCGTGCCCAGCACCAGACCCCCTGGCCAACAGGCCTCCCCCGCCACCAAACACCTTTACACTGCCAAGGAACTCCATTCCCTTAATCCAGGACGCTCCTCCATTTGCTTCCAGTCAACACCGACGCGCACCAAAGGACCCTTCTCCTGAATTTCACCTGCAACCTAACCTCCAAACTCCAAATCAAAACAGACAACCACATAAGATGCATCCTCCTTAACACCCCCTTCGTCCACAAACATGCAACTGAACTCTGGGACCTCCAGACCAAATACTCGCCCGACGTCGCTTTCCTCACCGAAACCTGGATGAATTCGGCCTCGGAACTAGACGTAGCCATAGCCATACCTGAAAACTACAAGATCACCAGAAGAGACTGAATCAACGGACCAGGAGGCGGAATCGCCATAGTCCACAAAAACACCATAAGAGTCTCCACCAAGTCCCATGACATCAACAACTCCGCCAAGCACCTCCACTTCAAAATCCACATCAACGCCAACAACACACTCAGAGGAACACTGGTCTACAGACCCCCTGGACCCAGACCGCAGTTCTGCGATGACATCGCCGATGCCATCAGCTCCCAAACCCTCGCCTCAACAACGATATCAACACCACCAACAAATCGACAACCTCGCCAACTTCGGCCTCAAGCAAATCGCCACTTCACCCATCCACTCCGCAGGCCACACAGTCGACCCCATCTTCTCAGCCAGCAACCACGTCTCTTTCAGCCACACCACTGAACTCAGCTGGACAGACCACCGCTGCATCCACTTCTCCTACCAGAAACCAGTCACTCAACACCACTGCACACAACCCCCTGACGCAACTGGAGAAAAATATCAACGGATCAACTGATCTCCACTCTCGCCTGGGCCCCACCCTCTGGGACCCCGGACTCCAACACAGCCACCACCAACCTGCATCGCTGGATAGAAGATTGCGCCAACACCCTCGCACCGCTCCAAAAAAAAAAAAAACACCTCCCACAGAATAAAGCCCAGCTTGTTTACCCCAGAACTACAGGAATCCAAACGGCTATGTCGCAGCGCAGAATGGAAAAAAAAACTGGCACCTTGACCCTACCAACTCCAACCACATCACTTTCAAGGATGTCCTACGCAAACATCACCAACTGATCCGCACCACCAGAAGGACCCACTTCAAAAAACGCATTGACGCCAACGCTCACAACAGTAAAGAGCTCTTCAGCATCATCAATGAGCTCTCCACCCCCAGGACCTGCTTCAATGAACCCCTGCCATCACAGGAGTTCTGCAACTCACTGGCAACCCACTTCCATCGAAAGATAGAAGAAATCCACTATAGCTTCAAACCTCAGACCCACCATCTGACTACAAACACCCAAGAACCCAACGCTCCAAGCAACACCCACCTCCTCCACATGTGGACCCCCGTCAACATAGAGGACACCGCCACCACCATGGCCTCCATCCACTCCGGATCACCATCGGACCCCTGCCCACACCATCTCTTCAATAAGGCAAACATCATCATCTCCCCCCACCTCTGCAAAACCATCAACATCTCCTTTGAGTCGGCCACCTTCCCAGAAAGATGGAAGCACACAGAAATCAACGCCCTGCTGAAGAAACCAAAGGCAGACCCAGACAACCCCAAGAACTACCGGCCGATCTCCCTCATCCCCTTCCCAGTCAAGGTCTTCGAAAAAATCTTAAACAGCCAACTCCCCCGGTTCCTGAAAGACAGCAAGTTACTCAACAACTCCCAATCGGGATTCCACAAAATCCACAGCACCGAGACGGCACTCATTGCTGCCACAGACGACATTAGGACCATGCTCGACGAAGGAGAAACAGCAGCACTCATCCTCCTGGACCTCTCCGCAGCTTTCGACACGGTATGTCATCACACTCTCCGCACACGCCTCCACAACGCTGGAATCCGCTACAAGGCAGTCGACTGGATCTCGTCATTTCTCTCAGGCAGAACCCAGAGAGTCCGCCTCCCACCGTTCCTGTCAGAATCCTCCAGAATCATCAGTGGCATTCCCCAAGGATCTTCGCTCAGCCCCACGCTCTTCAAAGTTTACATGGCCCCCCTCGCCAACATCACACGAACCCACCATATCAACAAAGTTTCCTATGCAGACGACACTCAGCTCATCCTCTCCCTCACGAAAGACCCTACAACTGCAAAGAACAACCTCCACAACGGACTTCACGCCATCGCCAGCTGGATGGAATCAAGCCACCTCAAGTTAAACACAGACAAGACAGAAATCCTCATCTTTGGCACCAACCCCTCAACTTGGAATGACTCCTGGTGGCCCACCTCCCTAAAAACCGTGCCCTCACACACCACCCACGCACGCAACCTAGTCTTCATCTTGGACTCCACACTCAGCATGACTCAGCAGGTCAATGCCATCTCCTCTTCCTGCTACAACACTCTCTGAATGCTCTGCAAAATCTTCAAGTGAATTCCCGTAGAAACCAAGAAAACTGTCACCCACGCACTGGTCAGCAGCCGATTGGACTACAGAAATGCCCTATATGCAGGAATAACAACCAAACTCCTAACAAAGCTGCAAAGAATCCACAACGCATCCGCCCGCCTCATTCTGGACATCCCACGCCATGACCACATTTCCCCCCACCTCAGAGACCTTCACTGGCTACCAGTATCAATGAGGATCACCTTCAAACTCCTCATCCACGCACACAAGGCCCTCCATGACACAGGCCCAGCCTACCTCAACGACAGACTCACCTTCCACACCCCAACCTGCAATCTTCACTCCGCCAGCATCACCCTTGTCTCCATCCCCCGCATCCGCCGCACCACCGCCGAGGAAGATCCTACTCTCACATAGCCGCCAAGACCTGGAATTCCCTACCGCTCCATCTTCACCAGACCCAAGACCTCTTGACATTCAGGAAATGCCTCAAGACATGGCTCTATGACCAGTAGCTCCACCCCCCAGCACCTTGAGACCCTAACAGGTGATTAGTGCGCTCTATAAATCCTTTATTGATTGATTGATTGATTGATTGAAGGGGATGTCAGAGGGTCTCACAAGAATTATAGGGAGGATAGAGTTCTCTACATTGAGGCAATGGACCCCAAACCAGGGGCAACCAGGAGAGTGGTGGTCCCCCAGATGTATAGATAATTCCTCCTAACTCTAACCCATGGCATTCCCTTAGCAGGACATTTGGGGCAGACCAAGACCTGGCACAGGTTGGTCAACCATTTTTACTGGCCCCATATGTCAGAGAAAGTAAAGGAGTTAGCCAGCTCCTGCTTCACCTGTCAGGCCAGTGACAAGACAGGGGTCAAGCCAAAGGCTCCCTTAATTCCACTGCCAGTGTTGGGACTCCTTTGAGAGGGTGGGGATTGACATTGTTGGTCCACTAGACCCACCAACTGCCTCAGGTAACAGATACATTTTGGTGGTAGTTGACCATGCCACAAGGTATCCAGAGGAGATAACCCTCAGGACAGTCCCTGGTCCCACAGTGGCTAAGGCCCTGCTTAGTGTGTTGACCAGAGTAGGATTCCTAAAGGAGGTGGTCTCAGATAGGGGCACAAACCTTATGTCACTGTATCTGAAAGCAATGTGAGACGTGTGTGGTGTTATCTATAAGTTCACCACCTCTTATCATCCACAGACCAATGGTTGATGAAGAGATATAACAAGACCCTGAAGGGTATGATAATGGGTTGTCTAACAAACTCAGGAGGAGACAGGATGTTCTCCTCCCATGCCTGTTTTTACATACAGGGAGGTACCACAAAAGGTAGCTGGATTCAGCCCCTTTGTGTTACTGTTGGGCACCCTGTAAGAGGCCCATTTAGTTGTTGATAGAGTCTTGGGAGAAAGATGGCTGAGTACATGAAGAAGGCAAACAGCAACCCGGAGCCCAGCTAAGAGCTCACGAAGCTCTGGCATAACCAGAGGTTACAATGCCGGATTATCACCCAGGTCAGCTGGTGAGAGGTTTGTAACCTTTGGGTCCTAGGACACTATAGGCCAAGTGGACTGGGCTCTATCCAATTTTGGAGAAGAAGGGTGAGGTCACCTACGTGGTGGAACTTGGCATGCCCAGGAATCCTTACAGGATCCTACATGTTAACAGGCTAAAACCCCACTAGGATAGGGCAGACATGACCAAGCTTATGGTCACAGATGAGGGAAAGGAGGAGGAGAATGAACATCTGCCAGACATCCTATCCCACAATGCACAAGATGGGTCAGTGGAGGGAGTAGTACTCTCTCCCAAGCTGACAGCCCTGCAGCAGAAACACTGAAGACATGTATTGGAGCAGTTTGCTGGACTGTTCTCCCAGACTCCTGGACTTATCAATTGGTGTGTTCATGACATTGACACTGGGGACAGCTTACCTGTCAAAAATAAGCTGTACAGGGGGTTTGTAGCCTATTGCTAAGTGTAGGTACTTACCTGCCCTCACCAATAATCCACTTTCCAACAATCACTCTATTTAACTTAGCATTAAATGTTCAATTTTATGGAGCCCTGTTACAAATGTTAGTGAAATTAATGCCAAATCTTCATGCCAACCCATTAGAGATGAGGTTTCCAGACTCCCTTGATGTCCATGTTTTATTATCCATACATCAATGGTATTAATTTTTATAGACTTACAAAGTTGTATTTAATAATGAATATGTATTAAATTATGTTTAGTGTTCACAATGAATTTTGTATGATATTGTAGAAAAGTGCCTGTTTTTGACATGGTTATTCCTCACTTTTTGCCTGGGGTCTGATGTGATTTCGACTGAAAGTGCACTAGGTTCCTATTACCCAGGTCCTCAGTGCCAGATCTCTTTCCCTAAACTCTACAATTGATTTCCCAAATGGTAAGTCCTTTAACACCCGCTGCAAGTCCCTAGTAAATGGTACCTCTGGTGCTAAAGAGTGTTCCTAAGGGCTGCAGCATGAATTGTGCCACCCTAAGGCACCCCTCACCAAGCACATAACAGTCTGCCATTGCAGGCTGTGTGTCCTGGTGCAGACAAAAGTGAAAACACAACATGGCACACCGCCTGTGTCCCATGTACCCTGCCACTTCATGCAATATATGTAAATCACCCCGCTAGCAGGCCTTATAGCCCTAAGGCAGGGTTTATTATATTACATGTAAGGGCATATGTGTACGAGCAGATATACCCCTGCTATGTCTTTGTCAATTCTCAGACATAGTAATTGACCAGGAAATCCATTTTAAATGCATTTGCTGAACACTGGTCAATATGCTTTCCCCAGCTACATGATGCCTTCTCTAAAGGTAGGGTTGTTTGGTACCAACATCTTGTTTTGGTGAACCAACTCTGATACCAGTGTTGTATCACCTTAGAGGTGTCCCTGAAACCATAGCAGCCTCTGGTGTGCTTGCTGACCAGTTTCTGCCCGCCTGCCACTAACAACACATTTCTGGCCCCCTAAGGTGAGAGCCTTCTGCTCTCAAGAGGTGCAGAACAAAAGCCTGTCCGGGAAGAGGGTGTAACACCCACTACCACAGGATCACCTGCTGATTAGCCTTCCTAAGATGGAAGGCCTCAAAGAGCTGTCTCCTTTGAAATGAGAATCTTGCTCCTTTCCAGAACCCATTTGGCATCTGGATAGGTGGGAAAATTAGCTAGTCAGGTAGGCGTGCCACCCCAGGCTAGTCCCACCTCCTAAGGTGGGCTACTGTGAGGTGGACAGGATTTTTCACAAGGTTATGCCCACTTCCCCCGGTAAGTGGTCATTTAGGGTGCGTAGTGACCCCAATGGTCAGTAGCCGTTGGCTACTGCCCTACACACCCCTAACATCCCTAAATTCAGGGGAGCCCCTGGCACCACAGAAGCAGATCCTGATGACCTAAGAAGACCGAGAATATTGAAGAGCTGCAACAGCAGAAAAGGAAAAAAGAAGCAGATGACCTGGTACCAGCCCTGTTCTTTAACCATGCAATGTGTGTCGTAAACTGTTTACCCACCTTATCCAGATGGCAACATACACTGCGATGTTGTTTACCGTCAGACAACCACCGGAAGACTCATGAGTTTCCTTGATTTCCTGTTGTCTGTAATTGAAATAGAAGCTGCAGCCTCCACCTCATATGTTCTGGAGGAGGTGGCAAGGCTGCAGGATGACACTTTGCTGTTCGCACACCCAAAAAGGATCATCATTGTCATCACTGTAAAATGTGCTCGAAGATTGCAAAGCAGCAACAGAGATGGTATTACTGTCCCCAGTGCCCATCTCAACCAGGTCTCTGTGTCCCTACTTGCTTTACGTTGTATCATACTGAAGCAAAGTTCTAGGAAATCGACTGAGGTGGAGCTGCCATTGGGTAATCCTTTCAGTGGCAGTGCATGGATACCGAACGTCCATGTGCCACTGCTTCGTTAGGCAAGGAGCCACAGAATTTTACTTTATCTACTTCAGCAAATCATGGACTTCCTTATGGCCTGCTTGAGACCTATATCCACTGTCAGAACGTGGTAGGTATTCTGTTCAATTAACATGCATTACAATCCCTATGCTGCACATACTAGTGGACAGAACATATGAAACATTGTCACGGAGTACCTGTGTGGCAGAATGGTAAAAACATGACTGAATTTGAAGTGCTTGTTAGGGAACTTATGTATACTACGCAAGGACCACCATGATTGCCAACGAGAACCTGTGACCCCACGCAGACTGGCGGCGCCTCACTTATGGGCTGCGGTCAGATCGGCAATCCACGTCTCGGACAGCCACTTCTGCTGCGGCCTGCGTTTTAGCTAAACTTTCCCTTTGGGCACTGTTTATGCTGCACTCACTCTTTAGCCTCTTACGTTGTTTACCTCTTCTTGTTCTTTTCTTCTTTTCTTCTTTTTTCTTTTCCTTGCCTCGGCCATGTTTCTTCTTCCCAAGAGTCTGTGTTCCTTTCCCTGCATGCTTTGCTCACTACCTTTCTAGAATGTGGCTATTTTTCCATTCACCTGAATGTGGTCTTTCCCAATCCAAGATGGTGTCTTCAATACTTCCTGCATGTCACTTCCTGCATGTCTCTTCCTATTTGTCAGTATATAAGCATAGTTGGTCTTCTGTTCCTTGTGCTGCAAACACTTCCGTCGTGGTTGTGATCCTCGCTCCCGTATCCTGTGATTTTGGATTTCTCCTGCTCTTTTTCCGCCTACAGCTTGTTCCAGTTCTTGTTTGTGCTTTTGTTCTTCTTTTTTCAGGAGACCCTTATTCTGAGGTTTTTCCCACGTCGGGTTTTTTCCTCTGGGACTCCTTCTGGAAGTTACAGACTGCTTGGTGTTTTATTTTCAGCAGAACCGTGGCTACTGAAAGGGTCTCCCCTACCTTGGTCAATCCAGAACAAGCAAGAAACCAAGTGGTGCCAAGAGACTGGCTGATCATAGCGGTAAGAAGCACTCAAGTTGTGACAGAACCAGAGTAAGTGTAATAAGTCAAACAAATGTCCTGCCGGACATGTTGACCAACATTTCTACTTGTTTGAAATTGTACAAACTCAATTTGTAGCTTCACTTTCAAAGCAAAAGTAGAAGTGCTGGTGAATGAGTCCCACAGGATATTTGTTTGACTTTTTACTTTGGAGACCTTAGGATTTATTCACCAGCATGTCTGCCTTAGTTTCAAATGGTAGATATGATCACTTATTTTGAGGAATCGGCCTCCCAAGGCATACTCGGACACCTGCAACTTGCATCCACAAACTAGTATATGCTCACTTGGCAATTATACAAGATTAGTCAGGACTCTGATGAGAAAAGAAAATAAATGGGTAAGGAAAGCTTATGGTAGGTGTGTCTTCATAGGGATGTTGCAGAGGAAGAAGGCAGATAGTAAAGGTGTACATTATCTACACCTATGGATTCAAACTCGTTGGTGCCATCCCAGCACTGAAGGACAGTGACATGTATGGGTCAGTGTTTGACCTGTTTTTCATGTTCATCCTCCATCAGAACTTAGTAGATGTTCAGTTTGCTGTACGATAAGTGCATTAAAGTCACAGCACTGCACATAATGTTGGCTGGGACATATGCTACGTTCTCACAGACACCTCTGTGTGCCAAACACTACCCTTTTACATAGCCTATGACCTTCTCTTTAGGGAACATCACGAGAATTCCCCATCATGTCTCCCTTAGTTTCAAAGGTAGATATGCTCACTCAGTTCGACTAATCGCTTTGTACGGCATACTTGGACACACTGAACTTGCATTCATAAACTGGAAGGAGTTGGATTTAGCACAGTGAGTAAGTTAAAGGCGCATGAAAAACATGTCTTCCTGAGCCTCGAGTGGCTGTCATGGGAGTCATTAGTAAAAGTTTGTTACACATTCATTCGGTAATGTTCAGGAAGAAAAAGGCGGTTACTTGACAGGTGGTAAAATGTAGTCAAACTTATTCTGGTAAGTGGCGTGTGAATGTGATGGGCCTTGTCTGGCAGCGGTAAGTTAATGTGAATGCAGTGATTGGTTGGATTGGGCCTGTGGCTGGTGGTATGAAAGGGTTGTTTGTTGTGTGTGAATGGCATGTGAATGGACCATAAAGAAGTTGGTGGCTGGACGTGGCTCTATGGCCCATCTCCAGAAGGCTTGGTTTCAATATTTAGATACTTTGATGAGTATTCATGCTTTGAAACCATAATTTCTGGAGGTGCTAAAACCACCCAGTTTGAGTGGTGGGTAAACTTCAACATACTAGTACCAGGGAAGTCCAAGGGTGCAGGAGTTACGTGGCTCTCACCAGTTTTCCTTCACATAGAATCCCCTTGAAATCACATAATTTGCTTAAGAAAACACTTTTGCCTTGCATTTCAGTGAGCGGAAGTCCTGGAATCTGCAGGCAGCCACAAATATTCTACCACTCAACGTTCCACTGAGTCTCCAGTGAAAAACTGCATCACTTTAGGGAGTGGGTAAGTGACCATAAAAGGGAAGTACCCAAAACGGATTGTGGAGACATCAAAATTACCTACCACAAAAAAGCCTCGTTTTGTAAGACAGTCATCTGAGTATTTGGTCCTGGGCTCGGCGGCCATATAGGAAAACCTACCAAACCCAGACATTTCTGAAAACTAGACACCCGAGGCATTCCACAGAAGTGTGGCGTGTTTGGATTTCGCAAAGTTTTCTTACCCAGAATACCCTGCGAAAGTGAAACATTGATCAAAAACACTATTTTTCCCTGCTTTTTCATCACAAAAACTACAGGAATGTGCAGGGATCCTCAAAATTCCTACCACCCAGTGTTTCTCCACTTGTCCTGATAAAAGCACAGCCCCACTTGTGTGCCTGTCCCTAGCGCCTGCGTCAGGAATGGATCACTCCAGGGTTGACAGTAGCTCTCATACAAGGTCTCCCATTCCTGTTGCTGGCACTAACCTACCCACACAAGTGAGGTGCCATTTTTATCGGGAGACCTGAGGGAACACTGGGTAGAAGGAAGTTTGTGAATCCCCTCAGATTCCAGAACTTTCCATCACCAAAATGTGAGGAAAAAGTGTTGTTTTGCCAGATTTTGAGTTTTGCAAAGGGTTCTGGGTAACAGAACTTGATGAGAGCCCCACAAGTCACCCTATGCTGAATTCCTCTATGTGTCTAGTTTTGAAACATATATAGATTTGCTAGGTTTCCCTAGGTGCCCGCTGAGCTAGAGGCCAAAATCCACAGCTAGGCACTTTGCAAAAAACAGGTCAGTTTTCTTTCGGAAAATGTGATGTGTCCATGTTGTGTTTTGTGGTATTTCCTGTCACGGGTACTAGGCCTACACACACAAGCGAGGTACCACTTTTATTGAAAGACATAGGGAAATACTGGGAAGAAGGAAGTTTTGGCTCCCCTCAGATTCCAGAACTTTCCATCACCACAATGTGAGGAAAAAGTGTTTTTTTTGCCAAATTCTGAGTTTTGCAAAGGATACTGGGAAACAGAACCTGGTTAGGGTCCCACAAGTCACCCTATTCTGAATTGCCCTAGGTGTCTAGTTTTCAAAAATGTATAGGTTTGCTAGGTTTCTCTAGGTGCCGGCCGAACTAGAGGCCAAAATCCACAGCTAAGCACCTTGCAAAAAACAGGTGAGCTTTCTTTCGGAAAATGTAATGTGCCCATGTTGCGTTTTGTGGCATTTCCTGTCACGGGCACTAGGCCTACCAACACAAGTTAGGTACCATTTTTATTGGGAGACCTGGGAGAACACTGGGTAGAAGGAAGTTTGTGGCTCCCCTGAGATTCCAGAACTTTCCATCACCAAAATGTGAGGAAAAAGTGTTTATTTTGCCAAATTTGAGTTTTGCAAAGGCTTCTGGCCCACAGAATCTGGTGACAGCCCTACGAGTCACCCCATTCTAAATTACCCTAGGTGTCTAGTTTTCAGATTTGTCCAGGTTTGCTAGGTTTTCCTATGTGCTGGCTGAGCTAGAGGCCAAAATCCACAGCGAGGCACTTTGTGAAAAACAGGTCAGTTTCCTTTCGTAAAATTTGATATGTCCATTTGCGTTTTGGGGCATTTCTTATCACAGGCACTAGTCCTACCCACACAAGTGAGGTACCATTTTTATCGGGAGACCAGGGGGAACAATGGCAGAACCTGGTAATAGAACCTGGTGAGAACACCACAAATCACCCCATTGTAGATACCCCCAGGTGTCTACTTTCCATAGATGTATAGGTTTGCTATGTTTTCCTAGGTGCCGGCTGAGCTAGAGGCCAAAATTCACAGCTAGGCAGTTTGCAAAAAACATGTCAGATTTCAATATAAAAATGTGATGTGTCCCATGTTGCCTTTTGGGGCGTTTCCTGTCACGGGCACTAGGCCTACCCACACAAGTGAGGTACCATTTTTATCGGGAGACATGTGGGAACATTGAATAGAAACACAAGTGTTACTGCCCATTGTCTTTCTCTACATTTTCGCCTTCCAAATGTAAGACAATGTGTACCAAAGAAGTGTATTTGAGAAATGTCTTGTAACCCATATGCTAGTATAGGGACCACAGAATTCAGAGATTTGCAAATACCAACTGCTTTTCAACATGTTATCTTGTGCCCATTTTGGAAATTCTAAAGTCACCTTGATACCTATTTTTCACTCTTTATATTTTACCAAATGAATTATTGGCTCTGGATACCTAGGGTTCTTGATGAACCTACAAACCCTATATATCCCCGCAACCAGAATATTCCAGCAGACGTAAAGGGGTGTTGCTTTTGAAAATCTGACATGGCAAGAATAAGTTCCAGAGTAAAATGTGGAGAGAAATGGCTGGTTTGTTTTCACCTCAATTTCAATATTTATTTATCTCACCTGTTCTTTTCCATAGGAAGACTTGTAGGATCTACACAAATGACCCCTTGCTGAATTTATAATTTTGCTTACTTTTCAAAGTGTTTATTTTTCTGAGATCCAGAATTGGTTTTAGACCCATTTCTGTCACTAACTGGAAGGAGGCTAAAAGCACAAAAAATAGTAAAAATGGGGTATGTCCCAGTAAAATGCCAAAATTGTGTTGGGGAACCCACAAACTCTGGGTACCTTTACAGTCCTGAGGATGTTGGAAAAAATGGATGCAAATTTGGCGTGCGTAGCTTATGTGGACAAAAAGTTATGAAGGCCTAAGCGTGAACTACCCCAAATAGCTCAGCACTGGGGGGGAGGCCCAGCAGCTAAGGAGTTAAATGCTTATTGATCTTATGATAGATTTTCACAAACATTATGTCAGACTTACTGTCCTTATCTTCACTTTTCATAATAATCCAATCAGACCTATTGTCTCACTGGGAGAACTCCTCATACACCTGGCCCCTGAACCCACCTAAATGATGTCAGGCTCACACTTTAGAATTTGAGGCAAGTACTACACCCCACCACATTCAAAGATCACCAACATCCACTAGGTCCATGTAGTTTTGACGTTCTAAAAATGTAATCAACTCCCTTGGCTTTCAGGCTTAAATGATTCATTTTTTAATTCAAATTAATGTCTAAACCATTTGTTTAATGTTTTTCCCCTTTTACCAATTTTATTCCCAAAATGACTATGAAAGGACTGACTAGTCTAGTGTCACGTGTTTGGCTAAAATTGCTCAGTAGTAACTCATGAGTCCCATTTACTGAATTAGACAATAGGGATTTGGGAAAACAGTGGTTAGTCAATGTGCTAGCGCGCCTGGTCCTTAGTAAGTAAACTTACACGAGGATGTGTATAGGCCGATGAACCTTTTGAATCGCATGGAGTATCCTAGTTATGCAGTGATTACTGAACCAATAATCAGCAAACAATAGATCAATATCAATCATGTAAGGAACCAAAAGAAATAAAATATATCCTACTAATCAGAAATAACCCATCACTCACGGCAAAGGTTAATAATTTTATTCCCTACTGATTACAATTCTAATCAAAAGTTCATTTTATCTTTATTTATCAAACTTTATTAGTTCATCAATAAATCTCTTCTATCCACTCATAAAAAACACATGACATCATGTAATTCATAAGTCAATGAATATCAGCATTAATGATGTAATTCAGCAAACTAATTTGTCAGTCATTTGTCAACTTCAACGTCTCCCCTGTCAGCCTACTTAACCAAGATTAGCAACAGCATGTGGGTCTTCACGCGAAAACAATTTAGTGAAAACATCAATTTCGAAAAAATCTACCTAAGAGGGAATTTCTATAAAATAGCGCAGTTGATACCTAGAAGAAAAGGCACAAAATTAGTCAGTCACATTTTCATAGCTACTCATCCAAGATGGATCAGCAACAAGTCAGTCTTCTTCCCCAAGTCATCAATGGTCAGCTACGGATCAGGCTCACAGAGTATAAGGCTAATTATCAGCACCTCGAACAGCATCTCCTGACGTCATCAACTTTCTCCTCGCAGTTCTGATTTTGGTCCCCGTGTCATGACTTTTTATTAGGGTCTTCCAGTCCATCCCACTAATTTCTAATTGGTCAGTTTCATCGGAAGTTATGATTCTAACCTATAGTTTTTATTTACCAAATCTCTATCTTTACACTGACATCATGTCCGATAAATTTGATTGGTTCTTCCCATGATGAGAACTTATCCGGCTCTTCAGGTAACAAAATTGTTGCAGACATGGGCCCTCATTACAACCCTGGCCGTCGGTGTTCAAGCGGCTGTAAAACCGCCAACAGGCCGGCGGAATTTTTTTTTAATTATGACCGCAGCGGAAACTGCCAACATAGACAGCCACTTTAACAGTCCGACTGCCACAGCGGTACAAACAAACAGCATGGCGGTCACCGCCAACAGACAGGCGGAAGACAAAGTACTGCCCACACCATTATGAGAGGCCAATCCGCCACCTTTTCCGGGGTGAATTCAACATGAACAAAAACACGGCGGAAACAGGACTTGGAAGGGAGAACTCTCACATTTACACACCCCACGAGGAACCAGGACGCCATGGACCCAGAACTCCAAATTCTCCCTGCGATAGTCTTCCTGCTCCTCTACCAGGAGCACAACCGGTGATGACCATGGTGAGTACTGCACCAACAACACAGGGTAGGGGGGTGGGAAAAGAGAGTGACACACACATGCAACACCCCCACCCTCACCCTCACATACAACAACACACACATGAATACATGCTAAAACGTTACATTTACACACCACACCCTCCCCTGGAAGAACGCAAGGACAAAAGGAAATGAGTTGAACGATTGTAATCATGAAAAATCCATTACTCAAAAATATAAATACACTATTATCAAATATGTACGCCAAGAATTCAAGTCCATGTACTGCACCTACATAGTCCATGGACCACTGGGCCCAAAATGCTTGGGCAAGGCCCACACAAGATACCTGATCAAAACGGAGAGAACACTGCAGGGGCATCAGATCGAAATAAAACAGGCACCTCAGGGGGAAGGGGGGGCACCTCAGCCGGCTGAGTGCACGACGCCAGCTCCACGAGGGGGCTCCATGCCCATTGATGTATCCTGGGGAATGCAAAGCCACAGTCTCACAAGTCTCTCCAGTGGGTGGTCTGCCCACTGCTTTATCCTAGGGAGTGCAAAGCCACAATCTCACAAGGCTCTCCAGTGGGTGGTTTGCCCTCTGCAGTCTCACAAGTCTCTCCAGTGGATGGTTTCCCCACTGCCTTATCCTGGGGAGTGCAAAGCCACAGTCTCACAAGTCTCTCTAGTGGGTGGTTTGCCCACTGCTTTATCCTGGGGAGTGCAAAGCCACAGTCTCTCAAGTGGATAACAGTCTCCACTGGTTCTGGAGGGGGCTTGGTGCCCACAGTGCTTCATCCTGCTAAGGACTGAGGTAGTTGATGCCTTTCTCCACTAGTTCTGGAGGGGGCTTTGTGCCCAGAGTGCTTCATCCTGCCGAGGACTGAGGTAGTGGATGTGATACTCCACTGGTTCTGGAAGGGGCTCTCATCCTGCCAAGGACTGAGGTAGTGGATGTGATACTCCACTGGTTCTGGAGGGGGCTTTGTGTCCAGAGTGCTTCATCATGCCAGGACTGAGGTAGTGGATGTGACACTCCACTGATGGTGGGGCAACATGGAAGCTGTCCAGGCCCCTGGAACTGACCACCAGCCTCGTACCAATGATCACTGGGGATGGAAGCCATATCTGTGGTGATGCCACTGGCACAGGATGCGGCGTGGCCGCTGGCGGTGGGCTCAGTAGCAGCGGTGCTTGTGGCGCTCATTGGGCGGCGATGCTGGTGGAGGGCTCACTGAGCTTGGTGCTGGTGGCGGCCTCACTGTGCTTGTTGCTGGCGGTGGTATCCTGAGCAGCGGTGCTGGTGGCGGCCTCACTGAGCTTGCTGCTGCTGAAAGGCACAGTGTCTGCGGTGCAGGTGAAGGGCACAGTATCCGCCCATGGCGGCAGTGAATGTGGCGGTGGCGGTCTTGTCCGCCGTGCGGTTTGGCGGCGACTTCCCTTTCTTTCTCTGGTCCTTCCCCACCTTGGATGGTGGCGCAGCTTTCTTGCCACTCCCAGCTGTTGTCCTGGTTGAGCTCTCGGTAGCAGGTGTTTTGGCCTTCTCCCTCCGGGCTGTGGGCAACTTCTTTTCTTTTGGAGGTGGGAGAATGTCCTTGGCCTCGCTCCTTGGGACACTGGCTGCCCTGCTGCTTGGCGCACTCCAGAAGCCGGTTACTGCTGGCACCACTGTTCCCGGTGATGTGGTGGCTGAGGTGCTGGGTTGGGACCTGGACAGGTGGGCCCTAGGGAATGGAAGGGGTGGGTGAGATGAAGGGAAGAGGTCAAGGTTTGACAGGAAAAGTTTTTTAGACACAGTTGGGCGGGTAGATGGAGGGGGTTTGGGAGTGGAGGAAGAGGTAGTGGTTGTAGGAGGTGTTCGTATACTGACTTTGGGTGAAGGTGAATGGGCTGGAGGCTGTCGTGAGGTGGATGACTGTTGGGTGGGTGTGTGGCTGTGTTTGTGTACTTTGGGAGGAGGGCTCACAGACACACTGGGAGAGGACACAGGGGATGTGTGAATGGTAGTGGGGTTGGTGAGTGCACGTGAGCGGTGTATGGTGATGGGCGTGCTGGTGATGGAGGTAGTGGCTGAAGATGTAGTGCATGTAGGTGTGAGTGGAGACATGACATGGAGGGAGTAGGGAGATGTGGAGGAGGGGGACACAGTGGAGGAAGTGGATGTTCGTATGTGTGCATGAGTATGGTGCTTGTGTGAGCGCCTGTGGGATGTGTGGTGCTTATGTTTGCAAGAGCCACCCTTGTGTGTTGAGGTGTGTGCATGCTGGTCTGATGGTGTGCTTGGGATAGGCTGAGGTACTGGGGATTGGGTCTGGGTGGAGGAAGTTGGAGGGGGGAGGTTGGACAAAGGGACAATGGCTGCCATCAGTGCTGAGGCCAGAGTGTGAAATGCCTGCTGTTGGGCCGCCTGGCCAGAATAAATGCCCTCCAGGTATGCATTTGTCTGTTGCAACTGCCTCTCTACACCCTGGATGGCATTGAGAATGGTAGACTGCCCAACAGTGAGGGATCCGAGGAGGTCAATGGCCTCCTCACTGAGGGCAGCAGGGCTGACTGGGGCAGGGGTTGAGGTGCCTGAGGCGAAGGAGATGCCCACCCTCCTGGGTGAGCGGCCACGGGGCACACGCTGAGGAGGGTGGTGCTGGTAAGGGGGTGGCGGCTGTACCTGTAGATGCGGTGGGCACAGAGGGGCCTACCCCCGCAAGGGAGCTCCCATCAGAGGAGGAGTCGGTGTCGCTGGTCTCTGCTCCATAGTCCATAGTCTCGCCCTCCGGGGCCATGTGGGATGCAGCTCTCTCCTGCTCCGGTGGCACAGCTCCTCCGCCTGATGATGCTAATGCACACAAGAACAGAGAGACCACAAAGAGGGAGGGAAAAAAGTAGAAAGACATGTTCAGTGCATGCAATACCGCTACCATTGGCGAAACTACAGACATAGTAGCCCTCTGCACTACGCCATGCACTTAGAGTTCCCTAATTGATCACAGGGACATGGGGTACAAGGCCTATGCCCAATTGCTGCACACACGCAATTCACAGGAGCCTGACTAGGTGTAGATGGGTCTTACCACTGGTGGGGATGGGGTGCCCCTGAGCCTGCCTCACAAAGGGTCCTTGCCTACAAGGCTCGTCCTAGCCTATGGGAACCCACAGCCCACCTCCCCCACCCAGACACCTCCAATGTGCGCTGAATCAGATGGATGGGAGTGCACTCACCCCCTTGTGGCTGCTCTGATGCCCTCAAGCGCCCCTCCAACTCCGGATACGCCACCGCCAGGATCCGGAACATCAGGGGGGTCATGGTGCGATGGACATCCCTCCCACGTTGGGAGGCCATACCCAGCTGGGCCTCTACCGTCTTCTTGCTCCAGCGGCGAATGTCCTCCCATCTTTTATGGCAGTGGGTAATCCGTCTGTGGTGGACCCCCAGGGCCCGGACGTCCTTGGTGATGGCATGCCAAATATCCTTCTTCTGGTAGGCGCTGACCTACAGGAATAGTACAGAGGAAAAGGAACAACATTGACCGACCGGACCGTCACAGTCATTGTCCTACGTTCCCACCCTTGCCCTGATGCACATACACTCACCGTCATTTCATGCACACCTCATTCCCCCCATCTCTCATCCACACCACTCCAAACAGGCATTGCCCATACAGCATGCTCACAGTGTACTCACCTGTTTGTCTGGAGGACCGTAGAGTAGCGTGTACTGGGGTAGGACCCCATCCACTAGTTTCTCCAACTCCTCCGATGTGAAGGCAGGGGCTCTTTCCCCAGACACATGAGCCATTGTCACTTCCGGACTGAGGTCACAGCAGCACTTGTAGTGTAGCTCCTCTCCTGTCGAAGATCAGGTATCAAGTGAGTGAACAGAGAGAAAATGCCGGTCACGTCCGTGGCGGTGCGTATCGTCACAGCCGGCGTACATTGTCATTGGCTCCTGGGACCCATAGGGTCCAATGTTAACTAATGCAGGATTGCGCCGCGGTATTCGACCGCCTACCGCAACTGTGTACAACGCCAGCGCAGTTACCTCATTTCCCCTTGTCCCACATTACAGGTCAGGCAGCCGCCATTTCAGGGGGCCACCTGGCATTAATTTTAAATGCGTCACACATATATACACACTAAGATAGGCACATAGCGGATTGACAAATGTGTGCATTAAAGTTGTTTATTTCGTACCTCAGTGTTGGCTGACCCTCTGATCGCTGTTCACATCCATAGAGCACATCCGGTGAGGCAGGTGAGGAGATGGCGGCATCCTCTGGTGAACAGACCGCTGGTGGGCCTGTCGACAATGGAAGACCGACATGTAATTGTCACCTACAGACTTGATCGTGCCACAATCCAGGAACTGTTTGCCCAGTTGGAGCCAGACCTGATGTCAGCTATCCGCCATCCCACAGGAATCCCCCCTCTAGTGCAGGTCCTGTCAGTACTCCATTTCCTGGCAAGTGTGTCTTTTCAAACTACAGTGGCCATTGCATCAGGGATGTCCCAGCCAATGTTCTCTAATGTGTTGTCCAGAGTGTTGTCTGCCCTGCTGAAACACATGTGCAGCTACATCGTTTTCCCTCAGGTGGAGGATTTGTCTACAGTGAAAGGTGACTTCTATGCCCTGGGACATATCCTCAACATCATAGGTGCCATTGATGGGACACATGTTGCCTTGGTCCTCCCCGCAGGAGTGAACAGGTGTACAGAAACAGGAAGAGTTACCATTCTATGACTGTGCAGATGATGTGTTTGGCCGACCAGTGCATCTCTCATGGATGTGAACACCAAGTTTCCTGGCTCAGTGCATGATACTTACATTCTGAGGAATAGCAGCATCCCTAATGTGATAGGGCAACTCCAGAGGCACCGTGTGTGGCTATTAGGTGAGGACATGGACCCTATACAGTGTGAATAGTTGTCTGGGTCTGGGGTTGTCCCTAAGGATTAGTGTGTGTCTAGCAGTTGTCCCTCAACATTTGCAGGTGACTCTGGATACCCCAACCTTTCATGGCTACTGACCCCAGTGAGTAATCCCAGGACAAGGGCAGAGGAACGCTACAATGAGGCACATGGGTGAACTCGGAGGGTTATAGAGAGGACCTTCGGGCTCCTGAAGGCCAGGTTCCGGTGCCTCCATATGACAGGTGGTTCCCTATACTAATCACCAAAGAAGGTGTGCCAGATCATTGTGGCCTGCTGTATGCTGCACAACCTGGCTTTGCGACGACAGGTGCCTTTTCTACAGGAGGATGGTCCTGATGGAGGTGTTGTGGCAGCTGTGGAGCCTATGGACAGTGAAGAGGAGGCAGAAGAAGAGGACATAGACAACAGAAACACCGTGATCCATCAATACTTCCAGTGAGACACAGGGAAGAAGACATCACTGCCTCCTACATCTGATACAATTGTTCGACCTCTCATCTGTCTGTCACTTTCACCCAGTGTATGGACCATGATTTGTCACATTGTCCAAAGGGGCATAGGAAGTGGAGCTAGGGTAGTTTAAGTATGGACAGGGTGACAAAGTGGGACAGAAGGATGACAATCAGTGTGGTCTAATTTCTTGACTGGGGTCTTGGCATTGTTCTCTGTCTTTGTCCTGGATCTCAGGGACCGCTTGCAGGGTGGTTCTCCATCTGCAGTGGGTGGGGTGCTGGTGTCGTGGTACTGTGGCGGTGCCACCTGTCGACTAGTGCCGGTGGAGGTGGTGGGCAGTTCATCGTCCAGGCTAGTGTCAGGGGCCCCTTGTTGTGCCACAGTGTCCCTCCTGGTGTTCACAAGGTCCTTCAGCACCCCTACAATGGTGCCCAGGGTGGTATTGAGGGATTTGATTTCCTCCCTGAACCCCAAGTACTGTTCCTCCTGCAGCCACTGGGTCTCCTGAAACTTGGCCAGTACCGTTGCCATCGTCTCCTGGGAATGATGGTACGCTCCCAGGATGATGGAGAGGGCCTCGTGGAGAGTGGCTTCCCTGGGCCTGTCCTTTCCCTGTCGCACAGCAGACCTCCCAGTTCCCCGGTTTTCCTGGGCCTCTGTCCCCTGAACCGTGTGCCCATTACCACTGCCCCCAGGTCCCTGCTCTTCTTGGGGTGGTGGGTTAGCCTGGGTTCCCTGTAGTGGTGGACACACTGCTGCTTGACGTGTCCTGGGGACAGAGGTATGGGCCCACTGGGTGGGTGCTGTGTTGGTGTTTCCTGAGGGGGAGGCTCTGTGGTGGCCTGTGACTGTGTGAGGGGAACCGACTGTCCCGAGGTCCTAGATGGGCCAGGCTGGTCATCGAGATCCAGTTGGACAGAGCTGCTGTCATCACTGTGGGCCTCTTCTGTGGGTGGAGTGGACATGTCTGGAACCTCCTGTCCTTTGACGTTGGGTAGGGGTCCTGCAGGTGTGTAAAGGCATGATTATTGCATCTGTGTGTGCCATTGTGTGCAATGGGTAAGTGACCCTGTACTCCAGTGCTTGCATTCTTGTCTAGGTCCTTGTGTGATAATTGGTTTGGGGTCTGTGTGGGTATCTGTAGTGGACATGCTTGGGTGATGGGTGTCCATGCATTGGTGTTACATGCAGGGCTTGGTTTTGGGATGTATGGGTTGTGTTGGTGGGGTATCTGTGGGTTGTTGGGGTGATGGGTGTGGGGGTAAGGGTGGGAGTATGTGATGGCATGCAGGCGGGGTGGGGGGGATAGGTTAGCAAAGATTTGCCTTACCAGAGTCCAGTTCCCCTCCTACTCCTGCGAGGCCCTCAGGATGCGGTTTTGCCAAGACTTGCTCCTACCATGTTGTTAGTTGTGGGGGAGGAGGTGGGGGTCCGCCGCCATTCCTCTGAACCGCAATGTGGTATCTTGAGACCACAGAACGCACCTTCCCCCATAGGTCGTTCCACCTCTTCCTGATGTCATCCCATGTTCTTGGGTGCTGTCCCACTGCGTTGACCCTGTCCACGATTCTGCGCCATAGCTCCAACTTCCTAGCTATGGTGGTGTGCTGCACCTGTGATCCGAATAGCTGTGGCCCTACCCGGATGATTTCCTCCACCATGACCCTGAGCTCCTCCTCAGAAAACCTGGGGTGTCTTTATGGTGCCATGGGGTGGTGTGGGTGATGTTTGATGTGGTGTGTGTTGTGATGTGTGGGGTGATGTTTAGGGGTGTGTGGTGTTTTGTGCGTAGATGTGTATGTATGATGGGGTTGTGTGCCTCCGTATGCTGGTGTTGTCTTTGCTTTGCTGTCTCTCTGGCCTTCTTCAAAATTTCTGGTCGTAAGGGTTTGCGGGTAATGTGGGTGTGTGTTTTATATTGTATTGGGTGTGTGGAAGTGGTGTGTGTATGTGCATCAGGTATGTGTATTTCGATTTGTCCAATGTGGTTGTGTTTTCTAAGTGTGTGTATTTTGAGCGCAGCGGTGTGTACCGCCAATGGAATACCGCAGTTGAAAGACTGCTGCATGGATTTGTGGGTTGTGATAGTGTGGGCATATTCCTGTTGGGGTGAAGGTGGAGGTTTTGGTATCGCCAGTTTATCACTGACCCTTGGTGTGGCGGACTTGTGTGGGTGTCTGCATTTTGGCGGATTCTGAGCTGTGGGTCATAATAGCTGTGGCGGAATTCCACAGCCGCAGCGGTGTGTTTGCGGTCTTCTGCTCGGCAGTAAGCGGCATTTACCACCAATGTTGTAGTGAGGGCCATAGTCTTTAGTCAGTGCCTCTATTGTTCAAGTCCTGGGAAAGTACATTTAGCCTACACTACACATAATTGTATCAAATTGACTTCATCATCTCCTGTCCGCTGGTCCATTGCAGAATATTCTAGCAGAGCCATCTGAACTCTGCACAGTTCAAGGGCCTTGTCAAGTCTTCACGTTGTAAGCAGGCAAGTCCCAGTGAAGCCAGGATTTTAATCCGGCTAAATTAAGAATGCAAATTTACATAAAACATAGGTTATACATCCAATTATGATATATTAATACATTTTACATGACGTTTCTCATTATTTAGCATCTTGTTAATACACATGGTGACCACTCCCCATGGGCACATTTTAGCTTACACACATTATTTCCCAATATTAATTTCTCTACGCAATTTTCTCATTAATAAACACATTTTAATCATTAGAAATTTCTCAAATTAATATACCTTCTCCATCACATGTATAAGGCTGATCAACAAGCTGTCACGATTTATTCTATGTCAGTGGTCATGCGGAGTGTATGGAATGTCCTAAGAATTCCTTCAGACAGCTGATGTTGGTGCGAAGAAGGGGTTTGATGTAACAGTTTTGAACTGGTAAAAAACCTGTCAAACTCGCTTTCCATGTATTATAGGATTGAGTTGAATTACTCTTGCAATGCCGGCCCTAGCAAAGTTTGGACCACGCGAATCTTAGCAAGATAAGGCGCCTGTCTTTATTTTTAATGTAAATATTATTGAAGTCCATTTATTTTCTGTGGTGTTTAATAGCGCAGTCAATATTTTCTTCTGATATCCTTCTGATAGTGGAGTGCAACTTTACACTTGCTTCTCTGTTTTGTTTAAACTTCACAGAAAAACATCTTGAGAAGTTAAGGTTTCCATGGTGCTAGTGTAACTTCATTTCTATCTCTTGAACGCCACGTGCGCGCAGTGCCTGCACATGTGGATAGATTTAATTAGCTAAGTAGACATCCACATAATGCCCATTATGTCTGTCACGTAACAATATCATAGATTGATATTTCACATGGGCTCAACCAGCCTCTTGGTGATTAATAATACACTAGATACGTTGTTATTCCTGTAGATAGCCTTGCTGCTAAAATTGACAGCTAAACGAAATCATACATAAGCCTGTCAAGTGCGCCTGCAATCATTACACAAATACTAGGAGAGGTCAGACATAAGTGGGGAAGAATGTAAAAATAGCCAGAGAATAGGTGAAGTTAATTAAAATGAGCATACCTTTTCATGATAGAGGTGCAGTATCGTTTCAAAGTTGCCAAGTGCCTTGAACAGTACAGCATATTTTATAAGTATATTACCTAGAGGTTCTGTCATGAAAGCAGGAGTGGTGTGGCATGTTTAGGGGGCGGGGCGGGAGGTAAGTGGCAGAGAAAAACAATTAATTGAATAAAATCAAAAACATTTACATCACCCCCGCCAAGGCCGCACCGCTCCTCTTGCCTTCACTGCAACCCCAGGCACAGGCTCCCAGCCTGCCCTACGGCCAATCTGAACACTGCTGTCATGCAGCATTCAGATTGGTTGAAGCGCCAAGCCCTGGCACCCCGAGGCAGACTGGGAGCCTGTGCTTTCTCTCTCCAGCCCAGCAACAGAGTGCCGGCTTGGAGAGAGCCTAGTGTGCATGTGTGTTTGGCCGGCCTGAGACAACCAGCCAAACATACATGCGCACTGAGCGGGAGTACTATCCCTGTTGTCTCCTGTGGCCTCTCCCCTTTTATAAGAAAATGATAATAAACATAGTTTATTATCATTTGCTTGTAAAAGTTTTGCAGCTGCTGCTGCCTGTGAGGAGAGACCCTCCATTGTCTTAGTGGAGGAGCCGCACCTGCTTGAAAGTACCATTTGACAACAATGTGCAACAACATCACACGTGATTCAAAGTACACAAGTGGATAGATTGATTAGGGTGTGGCACGCCTGTCTCCAGTCTGCTCTGGGCTGCCTTTTTCTCACTCCATCCCATCCCAGTTTGAGTTGTTTCCTCCTCAACTGTCCTATTTTTTTAAATAGTCCCACATTCTGTCCTGTTTCTTTTCCCCCTCGCAGGCATGACACCTGAAACTTTTTCTTGTTTCTGTTAGTGCTACCTACCCCTCATGTTGACGGAAGGTAGCAGGGCTGTGCTCCCATTAGGGGGACATTATTGAGTATGAGAAAGACTGGCTCGACCTGCTTGAACTTGTGGTGGTGCCAACAGGTAAGTGATTGTTGGACCTTTATGCTTATGCAGGGTCATCCCCAGTCTTTTTGCCTCCTGCCTCCTATTTTTTCTGACCTGTTGCTGTTGGCTTTTGAACTCTGAGCACTTTACCACAGCTAACCATTGCTAAAGGGCATATGCTCTCTGTGTAAATTGTATGTGATTGGTTTATACATGATTGGCATATTTGATTTACTAGTAAGAACCTAGTAAAGTGCACTAGAGGTGCCAGGGCCTGTAAATCAGTTGCTTCTAGTGGGCCTGCAGCACTGGTTGTGCCACCCACATAAGTAGCTCTTTATTCATGTCTCAGACATGCCACTGCAGTGTCTGTGTGTACAGTTTTAACTGTAAATTCGACTTGGCAAGTGTACCTACTTGCCAGGCCTAAACCTTCCCTTTTCTTACATGTCAGACCCCCTAAGGTAGGCCCTGGGTAGCTCCAAGGGCAGGGTGCCGTGTATGGTTAAGGTAGGACATATGGTAATGTGTTTTATATGTCCTGACAGTAAAATATTGCTAAATTCGTTTTTCACTATTGCAAGGCCTGTGCCTCTCATAGGTTATTATGGGGGTTACCTTTAAATCTGAATAAAGTGTAGATTCCCTTTGGGAGTGGATGGACATGTGGAGTTTGGGGTCTCTGAGCTCACAATTTAAAAATACATCTTTTAGTAAAGTTGATTTTAAGATTGTGTGTTTGAAAATGCCACTTTTAGAAAGTGAGCATTTTCTTGCTTATACCATTTCTGTGACTCTGCCTGTTTGTGGATTCCCTGTCTGGGTCAGTTTGACAGTTGGGCTGGTTCACGTCACACTAGACAGTGACACAAAGGGAGCTAGGGTGTAGTCTGCATTTCCTGTTGAGCCATATGTGCTAGGATGGAGATGAGGAGTGGTCACTTACACCTGAAAGGGCTGTGCCTGTCCTCACACAATGCCGTCTCCGACCCTCTGGTGAGCGCTTGGGGCCTGGCCTGGGAAAGGCAGGATTTCACATTCAAAAGAGACTTTAATTCGAAATAGGCCTACTTCAAAGGATAAATTGAGTATAGAAAGGGCACCCAAAACCACAGACTTTAGAACACTTCTAGTAACAAGAGGAACCTCTGCCTGGAGAAGAGCTGAAGAGCTGAGGACGAAGAGCTGCCCTGCCTGTGACTGTGCTTTGTGGAGCTATCCTGCAGTTGCTGCTTCTGCCAGAGTAAGAGGGCAAAGACTGGACTTTGTGTGCCTTCCATCTTGTGAGGAAATCTCCAATGGCTTGATTGAGACCTTGCCTCCTGTTGTTTGAAGTCTCAGGGACAGCAAAGACTTCTCTCTGCCAGCACCTGGAGTCTCTGGAGAGACTCCTGCTCTGACAAGTCGTGCCCTATCCAGTCCCTGGGCCCTTGAAAGGAAACCTGGTGGAAATCCAAAGAAATCAACTTCGGACGTCTTCGGACCAACGCCGCTGCTGAATCCGGTGACACCGCCTGCAACCAACTCCGTGATCGTTGCTGGAATGCGATGACCTTCGCAGGCCTGATGCCGCTGCAGCCCTGCTCATGTCCACGAGATTCAACGTATCGCACAGACGCCGCGATCCCCGACTTCGCGCATTGACTTGTTTTCACTCTTTACCAAAGGTACTGTACTTGGGGGTCTATGCGACTCAGTGTCCGGCGCCGCTGGTGTCGGCTTGTTGGGAACGACTCCGTCACGACGACGTGTTAACATCTCATCAAAGCATTTTGTGTTTCTAAGCGCTATTTTTGAGTTTAATTTTTTAAAATTCATAACTTGACTTGTGTATGTCGGATTTTTGTTGTGTTGGTCTTGTTTTGTTTAGATAAATATTTCCTATTGTTCTGAACTGGTGTTGTATCATTTTGTAGTGTTTTCATTAAGTTACTGTGTGTTTTGGTATAAATACTTTACACCTAGCACTCTGAAGTTAAGCCTACTGCTCTGCCAAGCTACCAAGGGGGTAAACAGGGGTTAGCTGAGGGTGATTCTCTTTTACCCTGACTAAAGTGAGGGTCCTTGCTTGAACAGGGGGTAGCCTGACTGTCAACCAAAGACCCCATTTCTAACATTGGTGATCAGTGGTTGGGATTTGGACTTGTATTTGTACTTGACATACATTAATTAAGTGTACACTACTGTTTTGAGTTCATACCACTACGTGACCACATACTACTTGTCTTGTGATTCTGCTTTTGGTTCTCTGATGTCCTCCTGGAAATATTGCTAATATTTTTGGACTCTGGTTTTTGGTTGTGAAGCCTTTGCAGAATGGAAGTCAATTTCTGGCACCTATTTATGTACAAAAAGTGGCAGCTTAAACCATTCTGCACGGAAAGGGGACTGGCTTTGAACAAGAAAGCCAGAAGGGAAGATCTTGAGTCTGCCTTGTTTCAGTATGAGTTGAAACGTTGTCAGGCAACACCACCAAATGAGGAGGAGAACTACTCTGAGGAGGAGGACTACTCTGAGGAGGAGGGCAGTGGCCCTGAGGAGGGAACAGGACGATATGATTGGCTCCTAGCTCGTATCCAGAGTCTGGAGGAGCTAGAAGCAGAGCTTGAGAGGGCTGAAGAGAAGAGAGCCTTAGCCCTGGAAAAAGAAAGGATTGCAGCTCAAGAGCTGAGCTGTGAAGAGCTGAAGCTGGAAGCCATGAGAGCTGAGTCCAGTTCACACGGTGGCAGCAAACATCTTGGATCCAGTACTGCTGAAGAAGTGCACATGCCCAGAGATGTAGTGCCCTACTTGAAGGAGGGAGTTAACACACACTAGGAGGTTCAGGGGTATGAGGTAGCTCCAGTGATGCACAGGGTCCCTGAGGTGGATTGGGTAACTGGCATGGGGAGTCATATTCCTACTGGTGGGAGGGACACTCTACTGACTCTAGGTGAGACTGACAGGGAGAGGGGTTCCCCCCAGGTAGAAGTCCTGGTTATGGAGTGTGAAGACAACCCAGAAGAGTGTGGGTGGAGTGTCAGGAACAGTCAGGTACTGTCTCACCAGTCTCAGGAGGGTGATATGGGGTGCTTTTTCAAGGCAGAGTCACTGGATGGTTGGGTGAAGGGTACTTTGGTTAATTCATGTGAGGGGCTGAGTGATGTAATTGCTAGAGAGCATATGCCTAGTCCTTATTTTCCAGAGCTAAGCCAACACCGGGTGGAGTGTGAGTTCTCTGACCCCAGGGAGCTTACAGTGGAGGCAGACTCCTGGGTGAGTACCAGAGAGTCTGAAGAGGCATTTGGGGGTGCTCCTGAGAGGAGTGGTCTATGTATTTCCCAACCAGAAGAGGGAGGGAAGGATTGTAGTGTCCCAGGTATGTCCGAGTGTAGTTGGATGGGTGAGGGACCCCATGTCCAGTCTCTGAGGAGAGGGAATGGGGATGGTTTGAGGCCCAAGGTGCCCGAGATCCGATCCCATGTCCTGGAGGGGTCCATAATGGAATACCAGGAGGGGAACCTAGCCTGTAACATAGGGCCATCTGTTGAGGGAGATCCCAAGGTGTCAGGAGAATTTGTGGGGGTGGCTGAAACCAGCCTCCCACTAGTTCTGGTGTCTGGCAGTACTATTCCTAGTTAGAGGGTGCAGAAGTCCAGACAGAGGGTTGAGAGGGGGTTGTGGAACCCAGTGGAGAACCTGGAGGGTCAGGGTTCAGCTCTGAGAGCAGAGCCCCCCAGGAATGACCTTGGTGAGACCATTTCTGGGTTGAGGGAAATCCAGACTCTGTCAGATGGGCAGAGGTCAGGAGACCTGCACCAGCCAGACTCTTGTGTGGCCCTTGGGGATGGTGTGTCCCTTGAGAGGGGTAAGTGTGCCCCCTTGGGAGTCCTGATGTGCCAGGCAATGGTTCAACCGCAGGGTGGTGACTCTAGGTTGAATGATCAGGTTCAGGGGTAAACTCTGACCTGATGGGGTTAGGTGTGCTCCCAAGGAAGTTCTGGTGCACCAGGCAGTGGTTCAACCGCAGGGTGGTGGCTCTGGGTTGGATGACCAGGTTCAGAGGGTAAACTCTGACCTGGTGGGGAGTAAGTATGCCCCCCAGGAAGTCCTGGGTTGCCAGGCGGTGGTCCAGTCTGTGGGTACAGACCCTGGACTGGAGGGCCGGGTTTCATGGTGTCCCCCCTGACCTGGAGGAAGGGGCTACTGCTAACAGTGCCCCTACCATCTTGTCTTCTGGGAGGGCTACTCCTAGTTGGGGGGTGCAGGGCCCCAGAAGGGAGGGCAGGGGGAGGGAAGCCTCACCCCTGGCCTTAATCCAACATTAAGGTACAGACCCCAGGTTGGAGGACCAGTTGCAGGTTAACATCCCTGCACTGGTGGGATAATTGTGCAGGACTGCTTCTACAAGGACCCTGACAATTTGGGACTCTGTGGGTGCTGCTCCTGCAGTGAGGGTAGAGAGCCCCAGAGGAGAGGACCAGGGTCACGTTTTCATCCCTGACCTGGTGGAAGACAGAGTGGTCAAAGGGTGCCAGGCACCTCAGGCTACTGCCCCCCACTCTCCACAGTCACAGTGGCTAGAGAGGCCTGAGGTCGGGTTCTCATCCCTGACAGTTGTCAGGAGGCACTGTGGCTTGCAGTCCTGGTGGACAGAGTTGCCCCTGTTGGGGGGACGAGAGTCACATCCCATGGGTGGAGTGGGCAACACCACTGTGTTGGCCCTGGTGGTAACATCTGCCCGTTGGGATATAGCTGTGAGCACGTCAAAGTTAGGTGCTGCACTGATGGTATCTGCAGATGTGGAGAAGGGTTCCCCCTGGGTTAGCTTAATGGGCCCTGAGAGTATGGACAGAGGGATCCAACTGGAGTCAGGAAAGCGTAGAACTGGAACATGCCCCTGCTGTTGTGGGCCTGGGTTCTTGTTCTATCGCCCCAATCAGGGAAGTACATCAAGGTATTGATTGTGCTCCCTTGGCTTTAGGCTGGTAGGGGGTCGTGTTGGCCTTTTTTGCTTATGCAGGGTCATCCCCAATCTTTTTGCCTCATATTTTGTCTGACCTGTTGCTGTTGGCTTTTGAACTCTGAGCACTTACCACTGCTAACCAGTGCTAAAGTGCATATGCTCTCTGTGTAAATTGTATGTAATTGGTTTATCCATGATTGGCATATTTGATTTACTAGTAAGAACCACGTCATGACCGACGCCGCACGAAGTGTGCGGATTCAACTTTTCGCACAGAAGCCGCGATCCCTGATTTCGCGCATCGACTTGTTTTTACTCTTCAACAAAGGTACTGTACTTGGGGGTCTACGTGACTCCGTATCCGGCGCCGCTGGTGTCGCCTTGTTGGGAACGACTCCATCACGACGCCGTGTTAACATCTCATCGAAGCATTTTGTGTTCTTTAGTGCTATTTTTGAGTTTAATCTTTAAAAGTTCATAACTTGACTTGTTTATGTCGGATTTTTGTTGTTTTGGTCTTGTTTTGTTTAGATATATATTTGCTATTTTTCTAAACTGGTGTATCATTTTGTAGTGTTTTCATTTCATGTGTTGGAACAAATACTTTACACCTAGCACTCTGAAGTTAAGCCTACTGCTCTGCCAAGCTACCAAGGGGGTAAGCAGGGGTTAGCTGACGGTGATTCTCTTTTACCCTGACTAGAGTGAGGGTCCTTGCATGAACAGGGGGTAACCTGACTGTCAACCAAACACCCCCTTTCCAACAGTGATGATTAGTATTTTTTTTGCTTTCTTTGCACTCACTTTACTTGCAGGTGAGTGCATGTGAGTTTAATATAATATTCACGTCCTTAACATTTAACATTATACATAGACAGATAGAAAGAAAAAAGGCTAATCCTCAAAACAAATGCTTCATTAAAGTATACAAAACAAGTGTTGGCAATGCCAATAGACCTGGCTTATGCATGAAAGTTCCTCCTGTGTCACTAGATGGATTTAGGCACCCAATAAGTCATCATACATACACTCTGCCCGTCACCTTTGCACTCATGAATCCTTTAAACCATCCACTGAATCATCCATGCATTCACCTAAGGAGACGACCGCAATGAAACACACAAATTCAACATCTGCAAGATGATTTAAAAAAAAAAAAAGAGAAAAAAAACTTACTGCTGTCCAAATACGAAGGGTATATGCTTGCAATAATGACATTAAACATAGCAGCGGATTTTTGTCTTGTAAATATTCCATTGTTTTAAAATTCAAGCGAGGTGCCACATTTAGTATTAACATGCTGGTCTTCTTGGAATGGTAACACAATGATACACTATGGACAACAGCATTTTATAATAGACTCCTAGCTTACAGGAAGTGGCCTTGTGGGATAGGGCTCACTTCAGATGAAAGCAATCTCCCTGCTTGGAGACTTGTATTATCCTCTTAAAAAACTTTAAAATATGAAGATGAGAAAAAAAAGATAGGGAAACTTTAGGAGAGGAATGTTGTAGGAAAGTACCATCTTGCCTGGCATATTACCCCCATTTATACATGTGTGTCAGTTTGTTTTTGCCTGTCTCACTGGGATCCTGCTAGCCAGGACCCCACTTCTCATGGTTTGTGACCTGAATGTGTGTACCTGTATAGTGACTGTGTCACTGAGGCTCTGCTAATCAGAACCTCAGTGCTTATGCTCTCTCTGCCTTTACAATTGTCACTATAGGCTAGTGACCATTTTCACCAATTCTAATTGGCACACTGGAACACCCTTATAATTCCCTGGTATATGGTACCTAGGTACCCAGAGTATTGGAGTTCCAGGAGATCTCCATGGGCTGCAGCATTTATTTTGCCACCCATAGGGAGCTCACACAAATCTCACACAGGTCTGCAGCCTGGGTGAAATAATGCACAGTCATTTTACACTGCACGTAAGTAACTTCTAAGTCACCTATGTGTGTAACCCTCACTTAGTGAAGGTTAAGTGCAAAGTTACAAAGTGTGAGGGCACACTTGCACTATCAAAGGTGCCCCACATAGTTCAGGGAAATTTCCCCAGACTTTGTGAGTGTGGGGACACCATTACACGCGTGCACTACATATAAGTCAATACCTATATGTAGCTTCACAATGGTAACTCTGAATATGGCTATGTAACATGTCTAAGATCATGGAATTGTCCCACCATGCCAAATCTGGTATTGGGGTGCCAATCCCATGCATTCCCCGGGGATCCACTATGGACCCTGGGTACTGCCAAACCAGCTCTCTGGGGTTTTCTCTAAAGTTACCGCTTTTGCCACCCCACAGACAGGGTTCTGCCCTCCTGGGGTCTGGGCAGCCCAGTCCAGAAAGGAAGAAACAAGGATTTTCTCTGAGAGAGGGTGTTACACCATCTCCCTTTGGAAATAGGTGTTAAAGGCTGGGGAGGGGTAGCCTCTCCCAGCCTCTGGAAATGCTTTGAAGGGCACAGATGGTGCCCTCCTTGCATAAGCCAGTCTACACCGGTTTAAAGAACCCCCAGTCCCTGCTCTGGCTCGAAACTGGACAAAGGAAAGGGGAGTGACCACTCCCCTGTCCATCACCACCCCAGGGGTGGTGCCCAAAGCTCCTCCAGTGTGTCCCAGTCCTCTGCCATCTTGAATCCAGAGGTGTGAGGGCACTCTGGAGGCATCTGAGTGACCAGTGCCAGCAGGTGACATCAGAGACCCCTCCTGATAGGTGCTTATCTCACTAGGTGGCCAATCCTCCTCTGAGAGCTATTTAGGGTCTCTCCAGTGGGCTTTTTCTCAGATAACGACTTGCATGAATTCACCAGAGTTCCTCTGCACCTCTCTCTTCAACTTCTGCCATGGATTGACCTCTGACTGCTCCAGGACGTCTGCAAAACCGCAACAAAGTAGCAAGAAGACTACCAGCAACATTGTACCCTGCTGGCTTTCTTGACTGTTTCCTGGTGGTGCATGCTTTGGGGGCTGCCTGCCTTCATCCTGCACTGGAAGCCATGAAGAAATCTCCTCTGGGTTGACGGAATATTCCCCCTGCTCCAGCAGGCACCAAACTTCAGCGTCACCGGTACTCTGGGACCCCTCTCATCCTGACGAGCTTGGCCCCTGGAACACAGGTGTTAGACCCAAGTGGCCCAGACTGTCCAGTGGTCTAACTGTCCAAATTTGAAAGAGGTAAGTCCTTGCCTCCCCTCTCCAGACAGTAATCCTATGCACTGCGTGAACTGCAGCTGTTAGGGCTTCTGTGCACTTTTCCAAGGAATCCTTCATGCACAGCCAAGTCCAGGTCCCCAGCACTCCATCCTGCATTGCTCAACTTCCTGAGTTGACCTCCGGCTTTGTGGGACCCTCTTTTGTAGTGTTGAGATGACTGCTGTGCTCAGTCTTCTTGAACCCATTTTCAAGGACTTTTGCGGGTGCTACCTTCTTGTGCGTGGGCTCTCTACGTTGCTGAGGGTCCTCTCTGTCTCCTCTTCCAAGTGGCAATATCCTGGTCCTTCCTGGGCCCAGGCAGGACCTTTTTTCTTTAACCATGACCTTTGCAGCTAGCAAGACTTGTTTGCAGTCTTTTGCCAAAGAAACAACTCTGCATCCTCCAGCACTCCGTGGGACATCTTCTGCACAAAGGAGAAGTTTCTACCACCTTTCGTTGTTGCAGAATCTTCAGCTTCTTCCATCTGGAGGCAGCCATTTTGCACCTTCATCTGGGGTTTAGTGGGCTCCTTCCCCCCCCGGACACTTTCACAACCCTTGGACTTGGTCTCCTTCCTTTGAAGGTCCTCAGGTCCAGGAATCCGTCTTCAGTGCCTTGCAGTCTGTTGTGGTCTTTGCAAAATCTCCTATCACGAGTATAGTGTGTTTCTGGGGAAATAGTAGTAATTTACTCCTACTTTCCAGGGTCTTGGGTGGGGTATCTGGGACACTCTTAGTGTTCTCTTACACTCCCAGTAACCCTCTACACACTACACTAGCCTAGCAGTCCATTTGTAGTTCGCATTCCACTTTCTTAGTATATGGTTTGTGTTGCCCCTAGGCCTATTGCATCCTATTGTATGCTACAGTGTTTGCACTACTTTCTGACTGTTTTACTTACCTGATTTTGGTTTGTGTGTATATTTTGTGTATTTTACTTACCTCCTAAGGGAGTATATCCTCTGAGATATTTTTGGCACGTTGTCACTAAAATAACGTACCTTTATTTTTAGTAACTCTGTCTGAGTATTGTGTTTCTTATGATATAGTACCTATATGATATAAGTGGTTTGGTGGGAGGGAGAGAGATAAAGGAACTCGTGGGTCAATTACTGCACCAACACCACAGTTGGCATGCACAGCACTGTCACACACAGGGATCAGGCTTGAGCACTATGCATTACACTGCCACTGATTTAGCTAGATACCTCGGCAAGATGAGGTCCACACACCGCCAACTGCACCCCTCCTGGGACCCATAAAGCCCTGACTGACATGGAATGCTAACAAGCTAGGTTACCTGCATTTCCCATACACCCATTACTCTTGAGCTGGATCATGCTGCAATGTTCGGCCTGGCCTTAGGGGCACCTACTAACTCACACACACCACCCAGATCCCATGCCATCTGCCGATTACTGTAGTAATGCCCACTTTACTCACCCCCTTGTGGCTGCTGTGATGCCCTCAAGCGCCCATCCAGCTCTAGGTAGGGCACCGCCAGTTTGCGGATCATCAGTGGGGGTCAGGTTCCGATTGGCACCCCTTCCACGTTGGGAGGCCATCCCCAGCTGGGCCTCCGCAGTCTTCCGTGCCCAGCGTCTCGGGTCCTCCCACTGTTTCCGACAGTGGGTGCTCCACCTGCCATAGATCCCCAGGGTCTGCACGTCCTTGTTAATGGCACACCATAATTCCTTCTGTTGATGGGTGCTGACCTGCCAAGGTAATACAGACAGGAGGACACCATTACATATACAATCCAGCCTGTCACACATATGGCCCACCAATCCCAGTTCCGTCACCATTGGCACACACATTGGCTAGCGCACACCATGTACGCCACCACAAGACATTCCCCCGATGACACAATGCTTGCACACACATCTCCATGCATCCTTCCCACATGCATTGTGCCCAAGGTGTACTCACCTGTTGGTCTGGAGGCCCATAGAGCAGTCCGTACTGGGATAGGACCCCATCCACCAAACGCTGCAACTCCTCCGAAGTGAAGGCAGGGGCCCTTTCTCCGGTCACATGGGCCATGGTAGGTTCCAGACACAGTTCACAGCAGCACATGCAATGTAGGTCCTCTCCTGTTGAAGGTCAGATAGCAAATGAGAGAACAGCTAGAAAATGGCAGTGATGTACGAAGCTGTGCATACCGTCACCGCCGGCGCACACCACCATTGGGCACTGCACCCCATAGAGCCCTATATTAACCAATGAGGAATTGCACGGCGGTGCAACACCGCCTTCTTCCACGACACCCAACTTCGGCAAAGTTACCTCACTTCCACCTGTCCCTACATACATGACAGGAGGTCGGCATTTCATTGTGGCGGACAATGGTGATATCAACCTTAACTGCATCACAGCCTAGATTGGCACATACCTCGCCATTCTCACTGTACCATCACATAAATGTACTGTGTACACTGAGGTTGGGGTTCCATTATTCAAATTGTGACAGCCTACTCAGTCTTGTGTCCCTTAGATACCTACCGCTGTGGATAAATAGGAGGGGTAGACATACCTCCATGTACAGACCCCTTGTGGACTTGACTACACTTGAGGACAGGCACATTATACTCGCCTATAGACTGGACAGGGCCCCAATCACAGAGCTGTGTGCCCAGTTGGAGCCTGACCTGATGTCTGATATCCGTCATCTGACTGCGATCCCCATCTTGTGCAAGTGCTATCAGTGCTCCATTTCCGGGCAACTGGGTCTTTCCAAGTGACAGTGGACTTGGCAGCAGGTATGTCACAGCCAATGTTTTCAATCGTACTGACAAGAGTTTTGTCTGCCCTGGTGAAACACATGTGAAGCTACTTAGCTTTCCCCCAGGTGGAAGATATGGCCACTGTAAAGGACAGATTCTATGCAATGGGACATATACCCAATATTGTTGGGGCCACTGACAGGACACAGATTGCATTAGTCCCCCCCGCCAGAATGAACAGGTGTTCTGGAATCGGAAGAGTTTCCACTCACTGATTGTGCAAATGGTGTGCCTGGAGGACCAGTACATCTCCCACATCAATGTTAAGTATTCTGGGTCGGTGCATGATGCCTTTGTTGGCACATGTGATGGGCCAACTATAGAGGCACAGGGTGTGGCTAATAGGTGAGCCATGGTCCAGCCCCACTAAATGTTAGTGAATGCCTTCAGGTGTCATCCCCAAATCATTGTGTGAGGCCAAATGTTATCCCTCAATACTTGCAGGTGACTCTGGCTACCCAAACCTATTGTGGCTGCTGACCCCTGGGAGGAATGCCAGGACAGTGGCTGAGGAACGGTATAATGCGGCAAATGGGCAAACCAGAAAGATTATTGAGAGAACCCTTGGCCTCCTGGAGGCCAGGTTCAGGTGCCTCCATCTGACAGGTGGATCCCTGTGCCTCTTACCTGGGAAGGTCTACCAGATAGTAGTGGCATGCTGCATGTTGCACAACCTGGCCCTCAGACAGCATGTACCTTTTCTGCAGGAGTTGGAGACTGGAGATGGCCCCGTGGCAGCAGTGGGCCCTGAGGACAGTGAGTATGAGAAAGCAGAGGATGAGGATGAGGACAACCGAACACTAGTTATATGTCAATACTTCCAATGACACACAGGTGAGACAGTGCAACAGACCATTCCTCTGACTATTGATGTTTTCTGTGTGGCTGTAGTATGATGCATTGATTTCAACTTACTGTCACCTATGGCTTGTCATTTTACAGATGTTGGTGAGATCACAACTGTGTACTGATGTGATGAGTACAGACAGCTACAAGTCATTATTTGTATGCTCGCTCAGTGTTCAGATCATTTGCACTAGATGAACTGTTTCCTTAAATGCACATTTTCAACACATAAAATACTAGTTGTCAAGTTGTTTTCAAGGGTGTTTATTGTAGTGCTATGAAATTGAGGGAAAAGTGCAATGGAATGGGTAGATGATGGAGGAAAGTCCAGGTTATTGTTCCAGTCTGTTTGTAGCACAGGTGCAATATCCAAGGGACCATAGGAAGGGGAGCAAAGGCAGTTCAAAGTGGATAAGGTGACAGTGTGGGACACAAGTGGGACAATTGGGAGAGTCTCATTTCCTGGCAGTGGTCTTGGCAAGTGTCTCTGGTTTCTGTATGGGTCACAGGGAATGTTTGCGGGGTAGTTCACCTTCTGCAAGGGGGAGGGGTGCTGGTGGCCTGTGGGACCTGTGTCGGGGCCTCCTGCCCACTAGCTGCATCAGACGTGGAGGGCTGGTCAATGTACTGGCTAGTGGTAGGGGCCTGCTGCTGTGCTGTTGCTTCCCTCATGATGTTGGCCATGTCTACCAGCACCCCTGCTTTGGAAATCAAGGTGGTGTTGATGGCCTGCAAGTCCTCCCTGATCCCCTGATACTGCTCCTGCAGCCACCTGTTCGTCTGCATGTTGTTGAGGATCTGGCCCATCGTGTCCTGAGCATGTTGGTAGGCTCCTAGGATCTTGGTGAGTGCCTCCTGTAGAGTTGGTTCCCTGGGCCTGTCCTCCCCCTGGCACACATCGGTCCTCCCACTGTCCCTGGTGGCCTGTGCCTATGTCCCCTGAACGGTGTGCCCACTGACCCCAGATCCCTGATTGTCTTGGGTATGAGGTTTGGACTGGGGTCCCTGTACAGGTGGGCACACTACTGATTGACTTGTCCTGGGGACAGAGGTGAGGGTATTCTGGGTGGGTGCTGTGGTGTTGGTAACCGAGGCGAGATGCTCTGTGGTGGACTGTGAGTGGGCTTAGGTGACTAACTGTTAAGTGGTCCCTGATGGGCCAGGTTGTTGATCCAGATTCTGGAGTCCAGAGTTACTGTCATCACTGGGTGCATCTTCTGTTGGGGGACTGGATAGTCGTGGCACCTCCTCTCCACTGAGATTGGCTGGGGCACCAATGGGTATGTAAGAAATGTGTTATGCTTCATACCTGTGACATGTTGTACATCCCTATCTTCCCCTCTATCGCTGCTGTTGCTCTGCCACCTTTGTTTGTGTATGATGATGTATTGTGTGATTGTTACTTTCCCTATGCTATGTAAGCATTAGTGATTGGTGCCCATGCAGACCTGGGAGGGCTGTCCATGCATTGGTATAGCATGCAAGGCTAAGCATTGGGGTTAGTCATATGTGTAGGTACAGTGTTTGGAATGGAGTGGAGTGATGGGAGTGAGCTTGAGGGGGTGTGATGGCATGCATGTATGAGGGTGATAAGTGGTAAATGTTGATTTACCAATGTCCAGTCCTCTGGCTAATTCAGTGAGTCCCTTAGGATGCAGTAATGTTAAGACTTTCTCCTCCCATGCTGGGAGCTGTGGGGGAGGAGGTGGGATCCACCCCCAGTACTCTGTATAGCAAGCTGGTGTCTTGCTGCCACAGAACATACCTTCCCCCGTAGGTTGTTCCACTTCTTCCTGATGTCCTCTCTTGTTCTTGGATGCTGTCCCACAACGTTCACCCTGTCCATGATTATGCACCATTGCTCCATCTTCCTGGCAATGGATATTTGCTGTACCTTTGCTCCAATCAGCTGTGGCTCTACCCTGACAATTTCCTCCACCATGACCCTTAGCTCCTACTCAGTGAAATAGGGGTGCCTTTGTGGGGACATGGGTGTTGTGTGGTGTGTATTGATGAGAGTGTGTTGAGCAATGTGGTGGGGTGTGTGATGTGGGGTGCGTAAGTGATGTATGGGTGTATGTGGTATGCGTGTCTAGTTGTCTCTGTGCTGTTCGTGTCAATCTTCTGGCAGTAATTGTTTGTAAAGGGTTGTGGAACTGTGTTTTATAGTGCTGTCGGTGGGTAGGTGAGTGTGGTGTGTGTATGAGTGTCAGGTGTGTGTTTGTAGTATTGGCCAATGTAGTGTTGTTTTATATGCGGGTGTCCATTCTGAGTGCAGCAGTATGTACCACCAATGGTTTACCATTCAATGTCTGCCATGGTGATTCGTGGATCGTAATGTGGTGGGCGTTGTTCTGCTGGTGTAACGGTATGGGTGTTGGTACCACCACTTTAGCACTGACCTTTGGGCTGGCGAATTTGTTTATGTGGTTGTATTCTTCCGGATTGGTATGTGTGTGTCATAATATGGAGAACGGATATTCGCCACAGCGGCTGTATGTTGGCAGCCGTCACCGTGGCGGCAAGCGGGATTTACTGCCAACGTCATAATCTGGGCATAAATCCCCGACTCCTGTAATTGCTGCCATCAACATTTTTCTCATGTTGCTGGCAGCCAATAAGGGTGCTCACTCCCACAATAGTGAGTTGGCCCCAGGGAAATGAGGCTCCCATGGCCAATCACAATGTGCTATTTTTTAATTGGCCCTCCAACAAGATTCGCAAAAGCATCTTGCAAATTCAACCATTCACTTATACTTATCTCAAGAAACTATAACTCGTGCCCTAAGGTAACTATAACTCACTCTTCTCATCAATAATTTCACTGCAAATATTGCTGTGATATTATTAATCCTGTCATAGAAGATATCATGAGTGATATACTATGTGGGGTAATTAGCAGTGCATGTGTCAGTCCCTATAGCCATCCCACCAAAGGCAGAAAGTCTGGAATAGTGCCACACAGCCCACCTCCCCTGGCCAATTTCGACTCCAGACACCCCATCCACTGGGACCCAGCAGATTTTTTTAGGTTAGTGGTATGTGAACTCTTTACCACTGTAACCTTTGGCTTTTTGAGTGACTATATATACATTTATATCTATCTATCTACTTATCTATCTATCTATCTATCTATCTATCTATCTATCTATCTATCTATCTATCTATCTATCTATCTATCTATATATATATATATATATATATATATATATATATATATATATATTCACAGCCCTGGGGATGGGGACGTAGGGCCATAATAGGCTCAGAGAGCTCCCCCTTCACTTTAAATTAAAAAATGGCCCTGGGCATGGTATTCCTAGGACCATTTTAGGTTTAGAGATGGGAGCTGCACGGTCCCCTCCACTTTAAAAAACAAATGGCCCTGGTGGATTGGGTGGGGGTACCCAGGGCCTAATGAGGCTTGGGGGGGGCTGGGATCAAATGCCAAGATATCACTATAATTTAAACACATATATTTTCATAAATGGCTAAACAGATTAACACGAAAATAACAAAAAACACTCTTTCTAAGTAACATTTTAATCTTCTTCCAAATTTGATGTAATTCAGTTCAATTGTTGTTTCTATATCGCGTCGTAAAGTTTCCTATGGGCATTAACATTAGAAAAGGATGTCTTGGGCATACCTCCCTTCTTCTCGGCCCCTGCTTGATGGATAACTCCGAAAATTTCTAGGAAGGAGCTGAGGTGGATGAACTTTGTTTTTGGAAGTTATGTGAAATTTGGCCAAAGCCACCAAAGTTATTAGCAAAACAAAACATGTTTACAAGAGAGATCAGCCTTCTCATTTATGCGTTTTTCCTTTTCACTTTTACATATCTTTTACACAAACTTCCAGGATGAGCATGTTTATCTAGTTTAGCTGAATAGAGCTGGGTTCATGGAAAGTTTAGTTAAATTACATGCCCAAGTAAAGGCTTCCACTGCAGAATGTTTTACTTTCAGTTCAAAGATATTTGAAGGAAAGTGTTTATCTCTCACTTGGGGCCTGATTTAGAGTTTAGCAGAGAGTGTTACTCTGTCACAAACATGACGGATATCCCGTCCACTGTATTGTGACCCTATAATAACCTAAGGAGGTCATAATTGGTGGATGGGATATCCGTCACATTTGTGATGGAGTACCCATCTACCAAATTCTAAATCAGGGCCTTAGTCTTATTAGCTGTCACTAGGGCGTGGGAGCCAGTAAGGAAGCTCACACTGCACAGATATTCTCATAAGATACATTATAAATGCTATAAACTCCCCCTTATGTTGTCAACATTAGCGAATAATTGTTTCTTTAAACTGTAACCAGATATTGTGAGAAAGGAAAGAAACCAGTCAGTGGTTGTTAAATATAAGTGACAGACTCGCTGAAATCTTCCTGCGACAGCTGCATTCCTCAAGGGCCTTTGTGCTTTTTCATAATCGTCTGTTGAAATTATTGTTTCCCACTCTTTCCTATGTGATTACAAATGTACATAAGCTGATGAGTTTGTAAGCTGAGGCAGACTCTCCGATGAATGCACAGAGACTCTCTACTGCAGCTAAGCAGAATAAAGGATATTGGAGATTACTTATTACTGACTCCTCCATTATTTAAAGAGCTCTTAATTTCACCTTTAACCTCTATGTTTTGTATATGTAATTTTTTTTGTCACCATTTTCAGGATGCAGTCCTAAAATTGTACATAAATACTGATAGATAGATAGATAGATAGATAGATAGATAGATAGATAGATGGATAGCTAGATTAAAGAGTAGTTCATATACAGTAAAAACACATACCTAAGGGGGGGGGGGGTGGAATGAGAGTAATGCCCAGTCTTCTACCTCCAACATGGAAAATATCAGCCCTTGTGGGCACTAATGTGTATTTCATGGTCTTTGATTGAGTGCAAAGAGTACTGAAGTTCTGACAGGGGTGCTATCCCAGAGTCTAGAGGGGCATGTCATGGAGGGTATACTTAGAGGACATCATGTCTATATGTCTACCGAATATTGAGATTTCTAAAAATATTTTAGACAGTGAGAGGGTGCTTCCTAGGATCACAGCAAAGTGGAAGTCAGACATGTTTAGGTTTAGGTTAAGTTGATAAACAAGATGTTAGTAGGGCAGAGGGGAAGATCTCAAGGGTGGTTGATCTTCCTCATGACTGTTGTGTCACTGCACAGTCCCCATCTTCATGAGGTGCCGGTTTTGTTACTTTTCTGTGCAGCTCAAGTGGGGGAGATGGAGTATTATTAATAGTCCATGAAACATACTTGTAGAGAGGGGAAATGATTGACTATTGAAGCAGATATGTTTGAATACCTTGTTTTCATTGTGTTTACGGGGTCAACAATACTACTAACCAGTAGTTGTTTTTTTCTCCTTTCAGTACAAGACCCAAATAAAGGGCAAATATAAGGCAATGGAAAGGGAAAATGTTCCACAGTAGTGTTTCCCTATCACCATATTTGCCACCTTAGTACTTGCCCATTGTAAGACAATTTAGCCTTCCATGATTTGACAAGTTTTAATCTTAGCTTTCTAATATAGCATGGCTTTCTATACTTTTCTTTGTTGTATTTTTGTAAGCTTTCCATGTCATTATTCTTGCTGGCTGTTAGCCTTGCAGGCATCCTTATGTTTTCTTTTTACATTCTCATTTTCAGTTTTCCCTCATCCTATTTCTCCATGTCTCTTTTGATTCTTTCCTCTCTCCCCAATGATTCTCCTATTTTTTACTTCTCCCTTTCCCTCTTTATTTTTCCTTATTTATTGGTTTCCTGATTCTTCCCTACCACTTTTTTTTTCATTTTTAAAAATTATATTGCATTGAATTTTTCTATATTGATTTTAAATTATTGAAAAAGAGTGGTGTTTGTTAATACTGAGGTGGTGTAGGGACAGGGCAACTAATATTATTATTATTATATGCCCGTAGTTGTCCAAATAATTATGTTGCATAGTTAGAAAGTCAAATACATTGTTATGTATAAATTAATGTGAAGGAAGCTGCCGATCAAGTAGGAAATCTACTCGAGCAGCAGAGAGAAGCAAGCCCTGTTGTACTGCGTGATGTGATGTTCACACTGATTTTACAGATCAGGACAAACTACTGGTGCTAAAAATCAGTCTCCCGCTTGCTGAACACCTCAGAGCACAGCAGAATTTCTTCGGCACATTGCGGAGACATAAATCAAATAACACTCCTAGCGACATGTGGTAGACTTTACCAAGAATAATCATCAAAACATCAAAAATACCAACCTTACCTAAGACCCAAGCATCCATAACATAAATAATCAGTTGCCATTCATTGATTAATGTAATTTATCTACTCCGAAACAAGCATTTATCTATCTATACATCTTCTTTTCCAATGGAAATGAGATACGTAAGCAGTACAGTCTTTTCACTCTTCATGTATAGGAATGAAAGGTTAGGTACAGGAGGTATCCTTTTATTTCAGTAAGGGGACTTATTTACAGTTCACCTGAAGTTTCAGTTATTTTTCATTATTTGCTGACTTCTCCAATCACTTATTAGCCCTAAATGGATGTGTCCTCCTTAATTATCTTATTATGGCCTGCAAATGGGTTAATTGAAGCTTATTCACAAGTCCGAGCACCCCAAGTATGCAAATTAAAAAGAGTAAAATGTTGTTCTCTTTTTCACAGTAGACATTTATTTTGTATTATTTAATCTAGAAGGTGATTACTTCCCACACTTGAGATGTCAGCGAAATCATGAAATCACCCACATCCAGTGTTATCACTTCTAGAACGTGATCATTTTTGGGAAGATAATATTCATTTATTTTGATCATTATCAATCTTATACAGTATGAGGAGAGAGGAAGGTCCTTCTTACCTGGCATTGTACCAGCTGCACTGAAGAGCTGCTCAGAGAATACACGTGCCTAAGAACATGGCAGATATTCTATTGCCAGCCTGCTGAGTTCTTGCCATTCTTTCTGTTTCCTGTGCCAATAAATCAATGACTTTTGATCCAAGGGAAATTCTGCTTGGTCTTCCAAGTAGTCTTTTACTTTGTTTTCTATTGTCATACTTGTTGGCATCTGCTGTTCTTGTGCCTGTGCCCTTGATTTAAATCCAGGAACTGGAATGCAATAAGTCAGCCCACAGCCAAGGTTAGATAAAGTGATACAATAAATAATTGTTAGATCTGGCATCCTTGATGTGGTTTTCTCTAACTTTCTTGCCTTCTGATCTGCTGCTTGGCTAAACTTGATTTTGCTGGCTTTAGGACTCTTGGCACTTTACCCTTGCTAACCAGAACCTGTGCTAAAGTGCACGTGCTCGCTGTTTAAAACATGGTAACATTGGCTTATCCACAATTGGCATAGTTCATTTGCTTATAAGCTCCTAGTAAAGTTCACTACCTGTGCCCATGGCCTGTAAATTAAATGCTACTGGTGTGCCTGAAGCACTGATTGTGCCACCCATTTCAGCATTCCTTTAAAAATGACTCAGGCCTGCCATTGCAGAGCTTGTGTGTGGAATTTCACACTGCCATGTTGACCTGGCAAGGTAACCCTCTTGCCAGACCCAAACTTTCCTTCCTAATACATATGTCACCCCTAAGGTAGGCCCTAGACAGCCCCAAGGGCACGGTGAAGTGTATTTAAAAAGTTTGACATGCACTTTTACGTTTTACATGTCTAAGTAGTTAAAAACTCTTAAATTTGTTTTTCACTACTTCAAGGCATAACTCTCCCATAGGTTAACAATAGAATTTCCTTAGTACATTTTATAAGTGTAATTTCCAATTGGGAAGAGATGGAACCGGCCAAGTTTGGTGTCTCTGGTATCACAATTTGAAATTACAACTAATGGTGAAGACGGATTTTAAATTGTAATTCTGAAAATGCCACTTTTGGAAAGTTAGCATTTTCGTACCTTAAAACATCCAGGGGGTCATTACAACATTGGCGCTTACCGCCGTGCAGAAGACCGCCAATACACCGTTGTGGCCGCGGAATTCCGCCACAGCTATTATGACCCACATCTCGGAAACCGCTGAAATTCAGACACCCACACAAGTCCGCCACACCAAAGGTCAGTGATAAACTGGCGAAAACAAAACCTCCACCGTAACGCCAACAGAAACACGACCATGCTATCATGACCCACGAATCCAGGCAGCGGTCTTTACACCGTGGTATTCCATTGGCGGTACACACCGCTGCGCTCAAAATACACACACATCTCCAAAACACTGCCACATTGGACAATTCAAAATAAACATACCTAATACACATACACACACCACTCCCACACACCCAATACAATATAAAACACACACCCACATCACCCACAAACCCCTACGACCAGAAATGTTGAGGAAGGCGAGAGACAGAGAGCACAGCAATTGAGAACCCCACCACACAGAGGCACACAACACCATCACCCATACAACAGTCTACGCACAAAACAACACACACCACTACACAGCACCACCCACATCAACACATATACCACCCCACACATCACCCACATCACCCCATGTCACGCCAAAGACACCCCTGGTTTTCCGAGGAGGAGCTCAGGGTCATGGTGGAGGAAATTGTACGGGTAGAGCCACAGCTATTTGGCTCACAGGTGCAGCACACCTCCATAGCCAGGAAGATGGAGCTATGGACAGGGTCAACGCTGTGGGACAGCATCCAAGAAATCGGGAGGACGTCAGGAAGAGGTGGAACGACCTACGAGGGAAGGTGCGTTCTGTGGTCTCCAGGCACAACATCGCGGTACAGCGGACTGGTGGCGGACCCCCACCTCCTCCCCCACAACTAACAACATGGGAGGAGCAAGTCTTGACTATCATGCATCCAGAGGGCCTCGGAGGAGTCGGTGGAGGAATGGACACTGGTAAGTCAAATCTTAACTATCATATCCCCCACCCTACCTGCATGCTATCACACACCCCCACCCTCACCCCCTCCCCTATCACTCCAACTACTCACTAGTGTACTAATAACACAAACCACCCATCCCAACACCAAGCCCTGCATGGCACAACTAAGCATGGTCACCCAGCACTAAAGCATGCTCACTGCACATACCCATAACAACCCCCTAACCATCATCACACAAACCCCCACACAGAAATGCTTGCACTGGGGTACACGCACACCCACCCATTGCACACCATGACACACACACATGCAATAATCATGCTCTTAAACCCCTGCAGGACCACTACGGAACGTCACCACACAGGAGGGTCCAGACATCTCCACTCCACCCACAGAAGAGGGCCACAGTGACGACAGCAGCTCTGGCCAACTGGATCCAGATGACCAGCCCGGACCATCGTGGGCCTCTGGACAGTCGGTTCCCCTCGCACAGGCACAGCCCAACACTGACCCTCCACCCTCTGGTAACACCAGCACAGCACCCACCCAGCAGGCCCATACTTCCGTACCCAGGACATGTCAATTAGCGGTATGTCCACCACTACAGGGAACCCAGGATAACCCACCACCCCAACAACAACAGGGACCTGGGGGCATTGGCAGTGGGCACACGGTCCAGGGGACGGAGGCACAGGAACACAGGGGAACTGGGAGGGCTGCTGTGCGACAGGGGGCGGACAGGCCAAGGGAACCCACTCTCCACGAGGCCCTCTCCTCCATCATGGGGGCATACCACCACTCCCAGGAGACGATGGCGACGGTCCTGGCCAAGTTTCAAGAGACCCAGCGCATGCAGGAGGAGCAGTATTTGGGGTTCAGGGAGGAGCTCAGAACCATCAGCTCCACCCTGGGCACCATCGTAGGGGTGCTGAAGGACATACAAAAGACCATGAGGGATACCGTGGCACTCCAAGGGGCCCCCGACACTAGCCTGGACGATGAACTGCCCACCACCTCCGCCGGCGCTAGTGGACAGGACGCCCCGCCACAGGACCACCACACCAGCACCCCACCCCCTGCAGACGGACAACCACCCCGCAAGCGGTCCCTGAGATCCAGGAACAGGACAGAGCAAGATGGCAAGACCCCCGCCAGGAAATGAGACCACCCTGATTGTCCTCCCACTGTCCCACTGTCCCACTTTGTTACCCTGTCCAGATTGGAACTGCCCCAGCTCCACTTCCTATGCCCATATGGGCAATGCACCTGTGAGACGAATAGACTGGACTCTGCCATGGACATTCCTCCACCATCCCACATCACCATTTTACAACCCCCCTCCATTTATGAGCACTTAAATAAACACCCTCGAAGCACAAAACAATCTGGAGTCAGTCTGTGATTTGGTAAATTTGTATTATCAATGACAGTGTCAAAATGCGTTTTCTATTGTAATGCCAACATACCTATGTCACACATCACAAGACCATGAAGGATGAAAGCAGATAACATACGTTGGTAACCACACCTGTGAAACCGTAATGGAAAGGTACAACTCAGTTACCAAATACTGCTACTAAATGACAGACAGGATAGAGGTAGAAGTGTGAAAGTTAATGTGATTGTGAAAAGAAATGTTCTCACCTGTGTGTCACTGGAAATATTTCTGTATGCCTGACTCCCAGTTGTCTATGTCTTCTTCCTCAGCTTCCTCCTCATCACTGTCCACAGCCTCCACAGGCTCCACAGCTGCCACAACACCGCCATCTGGGCCATCCTCCTGCAGAAAAGGCACCTGGCATTGCAAAGCTAGATTGTGAAGCATCGAGCAGGCGATGATGATCTGGCACACCTTCTTTGGTGAGTAGAATAGGGAACCACCTGTCATATGGAGGCACCTGAACCTGGCCTTCAGGAGGCCGAAGGTGCGTTCGATCACCCTCCTAGTCTGCCCATGGGCCTCATTGTAACGTTCCTCTGCCCTGGTCCTGGGATTCCTCACTGGGGTCAATAGCCATGACAGGTTGGGGTAACCATAGTCCCCTAATAGCGACACCCAGTGCCTCTGGAGTTGACCCATCACATACGGGATACTGCTATTTCGTAGGATGTAGGCGTCATGCACTGAGCCTGGGAACATAGCATTTACCTAGGAGATGTACTGGTCTGCCAAACATACCATCTGTACATTCATGGAATGATAACACTTCCGGTTCCTGTACACCTGTTCACTCCTGTGGGGGGGACCAGAGCTACATGGGTCCCATCAATAGCACCTATGATGTTGGGGATATGTCCCAGGGCATAGAAGTCACATTTAGCTGTAGCCAAATCCTTCACCTGAGGGAAAACGATGTAGCTCCTTACGTGTTTCAGCAGGGCAGACAACACTCTGGACCAGTGGTTCACAACCTTTTGACTTATGTGGACCCCCATTTTAACATTAATGGAACCCACGGGCCCCCACTGGATCATCATTGGAATCCGGGGACCCCCGCCTGAGTCATTACTGGAAGCTGAGGACCTAATTTGTCAATATTTGTTAATATTTTTTAATTTTCTAAGCAGTCGCGGACCCCCTGAGAAGGCTTTGCGGACCCCCAGGGGTCCCCGGACCACAGGTTGGGAACCACTGCTCTGGACAATACGTTGGAAAACATAGGCTGGGACATCCCTGATGCCATGGCCACAGTTGTCTGAAAAGACCCACTTGCAAGGAAATGGAGCACTGATAGCACTTGCACTTCAGGGGGGATTCCTGTGGGATGGCGAATTGGTGAGATCAGGTCAGGCTCCAACTGGGTACACAGTTCCTGGATAGTGGCACGGTCAATCTAGTAGGTGATGATTAAATGTCGCTCCTCCATTGTCAACAGGTCCACCAGAGGTCGGTACACCAGAGGATTCCGCCATCTCCTCACATGTCCCAGCTGACGGTGCCTAGGAAGGACAACAGCGACCACAGAGTCAACAAATTCCCAGGTATGTACCCACAGCTACACAGAACACGACACCAAATACAAAACTCTTCCTGTATGTGTGTTGAGTGTAGGCCTAGGTATGTGTGACGCAGTAGTAAATGAAGCCATGTGGGCCCCTGAAATGGCGACTGCCTGACCTCTGAACTGGGACAATGGGATGTGAGGTATCTGCGCTCGCGTTGTACACCGTCACGGTAGGCGGTCGTAGACCGTGGTGCAATGCTGCATTGGTTAACATTGGACCCTATGGGTCCCAGGAGCCAATGATGAAGTGCGCCGGTGGTGATGATACCACCACCGCGGACGTCACCGCCCCGGACGTGACTGCCATTTTCTATCTGTTAAATCACTCGATACCTGATCTACGACAGGAGAGGACCTACACTGCAAGTGCTGCTGTGACCTCGGTCTGGAAGAGACAATGGCTGCTGCATCTGGGGAAAGGGCCCCTGCCTTCACTGCTCAGGAGTTGGAGAAGCTCGTGGACGGGGTCCTCCCCCAGTACACGCTACTCTACGGTCCTCCAGACCAACAGGTAAGTACACAGGGAGCACGTTGTATGGGCTATGCCTGGGTGGAGAGGGCTGGATGTCAGTAGTAAGGGGGCAGAGGTCAGGGAACATGAAGGACTGTGAATGCATGTACCACATGGCAAAGGTAGGGATGGGGGCCACCCACTTCGACGGTGCTGTTGTTAATGTCTTCTCTTCTTCCCCTGTACATGTCATGTAGGTCAGCGCCCACCAGAAGAAGGACATTTAGGGGGTCATTCTGACCCTGGCGGTCGGTGATAAAGCGGCGGCCAACCCGCCAACAGGCCGGCGGACAACAAAATGCAATTCTGACCCTAGCGGGAACCGCCAACACAGCCCGCGGCATTAACACTCCGACTGCCATGGCGGAACAAACAAACAGCGCAGCGGTCACCGCCAACAGCCAGGCGGCAGACAATGTACCGCCCACCCTATCACGATCCACCAATCCGCCACCTTTTCCGGGGCGGGAGCCCCGCCGATAAAAACACGGCGGAAACAGACATTTCCAATGGAAAACGCTCACCTCGAGACACTCCACGCGGAATCCGGACAGCATGGAACCCGAATTGAACATCATACCTGCTCTCGTCTACCTGCTCATCTACCACGAGTACGAACTCCGGCGCAGACGTCAACGGTGAGTACTGCACCTACGACACACAGGAGGGGGGAGGAAGAAAGGTTACGGGCATACACATATGCGACCCCCCCACCCCCCCAATATGTACACACCAATGCAGAGCAGGAAGTCACAGTGACACCACACAAAGACCCTTTAAAAATACAATGACACAACCAAATTTGGAATAAATTTTCATGTACAAAAAAAGCACCTGGAAATAATTGAGCAACCGTGAAAAATATTTACAAAAACCAAAAAGATATACACATCAGTGTATCACTGAAGTAACAAGTCCTGCACATCCTACGAATCTAACATGTCTGTGGGCCAAGGTTCTGCGAAACAAGGGCAAAGCCCACACATGAGACCTGAGTCCTTTGGAGAGAACACTGCAGGGGCATCTGATGTCAAAACTACAGGCACCTCAGGGGGAAGGGAAGGGGGGGCCACCACAGCCACATGAGTCCACGACGCCAGATCCACGAGGAGCCACCATGCCCACTGTACCATCCTGGGGAGTGCAAAGCCACAGTCTCTCAAGTCTCTGCAGTGGGTGGGTTGCCCACTGGACCATCCTGGGGAGTGCAAAGCCACAGTCTCTCAATGTCTCTACAGTGGGTGGGTTGCCCCCTGTACCATCCTGGGGAGTGCAAAGCCACAGTCTCTCAATGTCTCTACAGTGGGTGGATTGCCCACTGGACCATCCTGGGGAGTGCAAAGCCACAGTCTCTCAAGTCTCTACAGTGGGTGGATTGCCCACTGTGCCATCCTGGGGAGTGCAAAGCCACAGTCTCTCAAGTGGATTACAGAGTCCACTGGTCAAGGAGGAGGCATGGTGGGCACAGTGAACCATAAACAGTGCCTGAGACGGCGGGACCCAGCGCAGCGGTGCATGACATGGCGATGTCCAGCGGAGCGGTGCTTGAGAGGAAGGGCCCAGCGGAGCGGTGCTTGACAGGAAGGGCCCAGCGGAGCGGTGCTTGACAGGATGGGCCCAGCGGAGCGGTGCTTGAGACGGCGGGGCCCTGTTCAGCGGTACCTGTCTTCACGGCGGGGCCCTGTTCAGCGGTGCTCTTCTGCATGGCGGGGCCCTGTTCAGCGGTACCTGTCTTCACGGCGGGGCCCTGTTCAGCGGTACCTGTCTTCACGGCGGGGCCCTGTTCAGCGGTACCTGTCTTCACGGCGGGGCCCTGTTCAGCGGTACCTGTCTTCACGGCGGGGCCCTGTTCAGCGGTACCTGTCTTCACGGCGGGGCCCTGTTCAGCGGTGCTCTTCTGCACAGCGGGGCCCTGTTCAGCGGTACCTGTCTTCACGGCGGGGCCCTGTTCAGCGGTACCTGTCTTCACGGCGGGGCCCTGTTCAGCGGTACCTGTCTTCACGGCGGGGCCCTGTTCAGCGGTGCTCTTCTGCATGGCGGGGCCCTGTTCAGCGGTACCTGTCTTCACGGCGGGGCCCTGTTCAGCGGTACCTGTCTTCACGGCGGGGCCCTGTTCAGCGGTACCTGTCTTCACGGCGGGGCCCTGTTCAGCGGTGCTCTTGCAGTATGTCAAGGGAGTCATACCTGGCCTGGACACCCTGCTCACTCACCCTCCGACCGTGCTGTGTCAGGCCCCTTCGGGGAGTGAGTCCTGGGCCCTTTGGTGTCGTCCCTTGCAGCCGGGATGGGGCTTGTGGGGCCCTCCTGCTCCGCGCTCCTGGTGGTTGTCCTCTCCGCCCTGCTGTCCTTCCGCTCCTTAGATGGGGCTCTCGGGCCCTTGCCTCCCCTGGCTGCTGTGGCCGGTGAAGTGGCCGGAGTCACCTCCTTGGGGGCAGCTGTCTCTGTCCGCTCACGGCGGCCCTTCAATTTCCGGGTCCTCTTGCCTGGGGTGGGGCTGGCTGTCCCCTTGCTGCTCACCGTGCAAGTGTTACTGCCGCCAAAGGGTGGACTCCACATGCCATGCACCACTTGCACTGTAGAAGTTGGGCTGGTGGTGGCTGAGGTGCCCTTGGGACTTTTCCCAGTTGGAGGGGGTGGGTCGGGGGAGGGAAAGAGGTCAAAACTGGAGAGGTAATTTTTCTTGGGACCAAGGTAAGGGGTAGGAGTAGTGGTGAGAGAAGTGGAGGAAGAGGATGTGGTTGTATGAGAGCCAGGTGTGCTGTCCTTGGGTGCAGGTGACTGGGACGTAGGCTGTGGTGAGGTGGTTGGCTGTTGTTTGGGTGTCTGCCTGCGTTTATGTGTCTTGGAAGAGGGGGTGACAGACACAGTGGGAGAGGACACAGGGACGTGTAAATGCCAGTGGGGGCGGTGACTGCAGGTGTGCGGACTGTAGTGGAGGGTTTGCTGGTGGTGGGTGTAGACGTCACAGGGAGGGAGGAGGGAGACGAAGAGGACGGGGACACAGAGGTGGTAGTGACTGTTGATATGTCTGCATCTGTGTGTTGCTTGGGTGAATGCTTGTGTTTTCTGTGGTGCTTATGTTTGGATGAGCTGGCTTTGGGTGTTGAGGTGTGTGCAGGCTGGTCTGATGGTGTGGATGGGATAGGTTGAGGTACAGGAGACAGAGAAAGGGTGGAGGCAGATAGAAGAGGGAGACTGGAGACAGGGACAATGGCTGCCGTCAGTGCTGAGGTCAGAGCAGTGAACGCTCGTTGATGGGCAGCCTGACCCGAATGAATGCCCTCCAGGTAGGCATTGCTCCGATGCACCTCCCTTTCCACCCCTTGGATGGCATTCAGAAGGGTAGTCTGCCCAACAATGACCGTCCTCACCAGGTCAATGAGCTCCGCACTGAGGGCAGCAGGGGTAACAGAGGCAGGGGCTGAGGTGCCTGGGGCGAAGGAGACGCGCGCCTTCCTGGCCGAGCGGCCACGGAGCGAAAACTGAGGGGCTGCTGGGAGGGCGGTGCTGGTGCGCTGGGTGGCGGCTGTACCTGTTGTTGCGGGGGGCACAGATGGTGCCGCCACCGCTAGGGAGCTCCCAAACGAGGACGTGTCCGTGTCGCTGGTGTCTCCACCGGCCCCCGTTGTGGTGCTCCCCTCGCCCTCCGGATCACTGGTGCCCTCGGTGTCTGTGTCAGTGCCCACCGGGGCCTGGTGACCTGCAGCTCCCTCCTGCTCCGACGCCAAATCTCCTCCGCCTGATGATGCTAAAACACAAGAAGACAAAGATTTAGGGTGGGGGGAGAAATGAAACAAAGTTGAGTGCATGCCTTAGCAATACCCTTTGCGGAGAGGACAGACACAGGTGCCTCGTGCACTAAGTCGCGAACTTGGGGTACACTACTCAGTACTTCTGACTAGGCAAACAGGTCTAGGGACAACACATGTGCACATGTGTGATGCTGGAGCATGGGTAGCTGCACTTGGCACCCTACAGAGGTGGGGGGCGGGGGCACAGGGCCATGCCTAAGGGAGCGGACTACACTACAGAGAGCGCCCTGGCCTAATGTCACCCACAGCCCTCCTCCCCCACCCAGACGCCTCCAATGCGCATACAGATAGGAGAATGTGCGGATACTCACCCCCTTGTGTCTGCTGTGCTGTCCTCAAGCGCCCATCCAATTTAGGGTAGGCCACCGCCAGGATCCGGGACATCAGGGGGGTCATGGTGCGACTGGCACCCCTCCTAGGTCGGGAGGCCATCCCCAGCAGTGTTTCTGCGGTCTTCCTCGTTCCGTGGCGGATGTCCTCCCACCTCTTGCGGCAGTGGGTGCCCCGTCTGTTGTAGACCCCCAAGTTCCGGACTTCCTTGGCGATGGCACGCCAAATATCGATTTTCTGGTGGGCGCTCACCTGTTTGACATGTACAGGGTGGGAAAGAGAAACCGTCACATATCTGCATGTTTGGAGTACATGCCCCCCCCTCCCCAACCTTGTCATGGTTCCCATTCTCTCATCTGTCGTGCGTTGCACTCCTCATTCCCTCCACACCCCACCAACTTACATCCCCCCCCCCTCCACACAGGCATAACCCATTCAATGTGCACTGAGTGTACTCACCTGTTGGTCTGGAGGACCGTAGAGTAGCGCATACTGGGGGAGGACCCCGTCCACGAGCTTCTCCAACTCTTCTGAACTGAAGGCGGGGGCCCTTTCACCAGTAGCAGCAGCCATTGTCACTTCCAGACCGAGTTCACAGCAGCACTTGCAGTATAGGTCCTCTCCTGTGGATGATCAGGTCTCGAATGATTGAGCAGATAGAAAATGGCGGTCACGCCCGCGGCGGTGCGTACCGCGGCGGTGCGTCCCGCGACCGCCGGCGCACATCGTCATTGGCTCCTGAAACCCATAGGCTTCAATGTTAACCAATGCGTCTTCGCACAGCGGTCTTCGACCGCCTACCGCCACGGTGTGCCCCGCCAGCGCAGTGACCTCACATACCATTGTCCCACTTCACAGGTCAGGCATCGGCCATTTCAAGGGCCCACATGGCTTAATTTCTAATGCGTCACACAGGCCTAGGCCTTGCAATGGCACACATACAAACATATCAAACCATACATTTACCTGTACTGTGCAAGCTGTGTTGTACGTACCTGTGAGTGGATTGACTCTGTACTCCATATTCTCCTTCCTAGGCACCGTCCGCTGGGACTAGCGATGAGAAGGAGGAATCCTCGCGTGTACCGGCCGCTGGTGGACCTGTCCACAATGGAAGAACGCAACATAATACTACGATACCGACTTGACCGAAACTCAATCCATGAACTGTGTGCCCAGCTGGAGCCAGCCCTGATGTCCCCCATCCGCCAACCCACAGGAATTCCCCCTCTAGTGCAGGTTCTGTCTGTCCTCCATTTCTTTGCAACTGGCTCATTCCAGACAACAGTGGCCATGTCATCTGGGATGTCTCAGCCTATGTTTTCCAAGATCTTATCCAGAGTGTTGTTGTCTGCCCTGATGAAACTCATGCGGAGCTACATCATTTTCCCAGAGGAGGGTGATTTGCCTACAGTGAAAGCTGATTTCTATGCCCTTGGACACATCCCCAACATCATTGGTGCAATTGATGGGACCCATGTGGCTTTAGTCCCCCCAAATGACGATGAACAGGTGTACAGGAACAGGAAGAATTACCATTCAATGAATATCCAGGTGGTCTGTTTGGCTGACCAGTACATCTCCCATGTAAATGCCAAGTTCCCAGGGTCAGTGCATGACGCGTATGTTATGCGAAATAGCAGCATTCCCTATATGATGGAACAGCTACAGAGACAGCGTGTGTGGCTAATAGGTGACTCTGGTTACCCCAACCTGCCGTGGCTATTGACCCCAGTGAGGAATCCCAGGACCAGGGCAGAGGAACGGTACAATGAGGCCCATGGGCGTACTAGGAGGGTGATTGAGCGAACCTTTGGGCTCCTGAAGGCCAGGTTTAGGTGCCTGCATATGACAGGTGGATCCCTAATGTACTCACCAAAGAAGGTGTGCCATATCATCGTGGCGTGCTGTATGCTCCACAACCTGGCTTTGCAACGCCAGGTGCCTTTCCTGCAGGAGGATGGTCCAGATGGTGGTGTTGTAGAAGCCGTGGAGCCTGTGGAGAGTGAAGAGGAGGAAGACTCTGAGGACGACACAGACAATAGGGACAGAGTGATACAACAGTATTTCCAGTAACACACAGGTAAGAATCACCCACGCCATTTCACAATTGCTTATAGCCTCCTGCATCTGTACTTTCTGTAGTTCCCCACAGATGTTTTTCATTAATTTTTGCCTTTCCCTTCCCTTCTCAGTGCTGTCTGACTCAGTACCTGACTTCTGCTTGGTTCGCCCATGAAATACAGCGTATTGACATTGGTATGTTGTCATGACTAATTGACAGAACAGAAATTGAACAGTAATATGTAATACATTTGTTAATAATACAGCATGACTCAAAACAGATTTGTGTGCAAAATGTGATTTATTTACAGTGCTAGATATCGGTACATGTGATTCTAAGGGTGATGGGTGGGGGTGGAGGAATATCCATGGCAGAGTCCAGTTCTCAGTCTCACAGGTGCATTGTCCTTTTGCCTGTGGAAGGATGGAGCATAGGCAGTTCATGGTTGGACAGGGTGGCAATGTGGGACAGTGGGAAGACTTGAGGGGGTATGTCCTGCTGGCGGGGGTCTTGACATCCTACTCTGTCTTTTTTTTTGGTCTCAGGCTCCTCTTACGGGGTGATTGTTCTTCAGCAGGAGGTGGGGTTCTGGGGGGCTGTCGAGGTGTTGGGACCTCCTGTCCACTAGCGCCGGCGGAGGTGGTAGGCTGTTCCTGGTCCGGGCTAGTGACAGGGGCCCTGTGTGGTGCACCATGGTCCCGCAACGCGTCCTCTATCCTGTGGAGGGCCAGGAAGATGGTCCCCATTGCGGTCCCGATGATTCTCAGCTCCTCCCTGAACCCCATGTAGCGTTCCTCCTGCTGTGCCTGGATCTCAGTGAACCTGGCCAGTACCGTCGCCATCGTTTCTTGGGAGTGGTGGTATGCCCCCATGAGGGTGGTGAGGGCCTCTTGGAGAGTGGGTTCCCTGGGCCTCTCCTCCCCCCCCTGTCGCACAGCAGCCCTCCGAGCTGCCCGGTTTCCCCCGGCCTCTGTCCCCTGGACGGTGTGCCCGCTACCACTGCCCCCAGGTCCCTGTTGTTGTTGGGGTGTTGGGTTAGCCTGGGTGCCCTGTAGTGGCAGACACATCGCTGATTGAGCTGTCCTAGAGACAGAGGCATGGGCCCGCTGGGTGGGAGCTGTGCTGGTGTTGGCAGAGGGGGTCGGGTCTGGTGTGGCCTGTGGCTGCCTGAGGGGAACCGACTGCCCAGAGGTCCCCGATGGTCCGGGCTGGTCATCAGGTTCACTGTCGACAGAGCTGCTATCCTCAGTGTGGGCCTGTTCCGGTGGTGGGATGGACACTTCTGGACCCTCCTGGCTGGTGTGTTGTCGTTCGGGTCCTGCATGGGGTAAGAGAGTTTGGTTATTGTTTCTGTGTGTGCAATAGCGTGCGTGTTATGGGTGCCCTTGTCCCCCAGTGCAGGCTTTCCCTTGAGGGAGGTGTTGTGAGGGTAGTTAGTGGGGGGGGGGGTTAGTGCAGTGGTCATGCTTAGGTGATGGGTGCCCATGATTTGTGTTGGCATGCAGGAGTTGGTGTTGGGATGGGTGGGTTGTGCTGGTGAGACATTGTCAGGGAGGATGTGTGCTGGGGGGTTGGGGGTGAGGGTGGGGGTGTGGGTTGGCATGCTGGTGGGGTGGGGGGGATATAGTAGGTGAGATTGGACTTACCAGAGTCCATTCCTCCGGCTACTCCTGCGAGGCCCTGAGGATGCAGGATGTTCAAGACCTCTTGCTCCCACGATGTGAATTCAGGAGGGGTGGGTGGGGGTCCGCCGCCAGTCTTCTGGACCGCGATGTTGTGCCTGGAGACCATCGATCGGACCTTCCCCCGTAGGTCGTTCCATCTTTTGCGGATGTCCTCCCTATTCCTGGGATGCTGTCCCACTGCGTTGACCCTGTCCACGATCCGCTGCCATAGCTCCGCCTTCCTAGCTATACTGGTGTGCTGCACCTGCAAGCCGAAGAGCTGGGGTTCCACTCTTAGGATTTCCTCCACCATGACCCGGAGTTCTTGGTCCGAAAATCGTGGGTGCCTTTGGGGTGCCATGGGGTGGTGTGGGTGAGGTGTGGGGTGGTGTATGTGATGATAAGTATGTTGGTGAGTGGTGCTTTGCGCTACTATGTGGTGTGTGTGATGGTGTAGTGTGCCTCAGTGTGTCTTGCTATGGATTGTCTGCTGTGTCTCTCTCTCCTTCTCTCAGTAATTATGGTCGCAGGGGTTTGTGGGTGATGTGGGTGTGTGTTTTATAGTTGGTTGATTGTGTGGGAGTGGTGTGTGTATGTGTATCAGGTGTGTGTATTTCAAATTGTCCAATGTGGCTGTGTTTTGGTGCTGTGTGTGTATTCTGACCGCGGCGGTGTGTAGCGCCAATGGAATACCGCGTTTGAATGACCGCCGTGTGGATTCGTGGGTCGTAATGGCATGGGCGTATTTCTGTTGGCGTGACGGTGGAGGTTTGGTCATCTCCAGTTTCTCGCTGCCCGCTGATGTGGCGGGCTGCAGTGGAGGACGGATTTTTGGAGGTTTGGCCGTTGTGGGTCAGAATGACCGTGGCGGTTAACCGCGGCCGCGGCGGTGTTATGGCGGTCTTCTGACCGGCGGTAAGGGCCTTTTACCCCCGAGGTCAGAATGACCCCCTTGGTGTGCCATCGCCAAGGACGTCTGGACACTAGGGGTCCACCAGAGACGGGGCACCCACTGCCGTAAAAGATGAGAGGACATTTGCCGCTGGAGCAAGAAGACGGCGGAGGCTCAGCTTGGGATGGCCTCCTACCGTGGGAGGGGTGCCCGTCGAACCATGACCCCCCCTGATGTTCCGGATCCTGGCGGTGGCCTACCCTGAGTTGGATGGGCGCTTGAGGGCATCACAGCAGACACAAGGGGGTGAGTACACTCTCATTCTGCGGACTTTGCGCGCAGTGGAGGGGTCTGGGTGGGGGAGGAGGGCTGTGGGTTTCCCTAGGCCAGGGCGAGTTCCGTAGGCTAGGCCCCTCCGTAATGCAGGCCATGTGGTACTCCACCCCACCTCTGTAGAGTGTCAAGTACAGATATACATGCCCCTGTGTCATCTATGTGTGCTGATGACCACCATAGCCATGTAGGGCAGATCCCAGGAATTGCTTCTGTAGAGCCCAAGAGCACGGCGTAGTGCAGGGGGCTGCTTTGTTTGTATTGTCCATCAACGGTAGCGGTAAGCCATGCAGTCAACCTGTTTTTCTTCTGCTGTCGTCCCCCTTTTTGTGCTCTCCCTGTTCTAGTGTGCATCAGCATCATCAGGCGGAGGTACAGTGGCACCGGAGAACGAGGGAGCTGCATCCCACATGGCCATGGAGGGCCACACCACGGACTCTGAATACACCAGTGGGACGGAGGGCGAGGGGAGCTTCACGTCGGTCACTGGATCACCAACAGCGACACAGACTCGTCTGCCAATGGGAGCTCCCTTGTGGTGGCGGCACCATCTGTGCCCCCCACTTCTACAGGTACAGCCGCCACCCCCTCTACCAGCACCGCCCTCCCAGCAGCCCCTCAGCCTTCGCTCCGTGCCCGCTCACCCAGGAGGGTGGGCATCACCTTCGCCCTGTCGCGTGGGCTCTCATTATCCTAAATGAGACTACTGGATTTCTAGGCAGCAGGATCGTTCACGGTGTTGGGGACTGAGTCGGACCCCCTTGGACGACCTCTGTCACCCTAAACCCGGTTTTGCTCTGGCTAACTAGCAGTGCCTCATTTCTCCAAAAGGGAAGAGATGATTGGGCAGCCGAGCGCATGACATCTTTGGAACTTCTCAGGGAAGTCGTGGTCACTCAGATCCAAACCAACTCTCTCATTTACAGTATGATCTCATATACAAATGACAAAGGCAGTATATGTTTTATATAATGTTTTAATAAAACGACTGCATTTTAGATATAAAGGCGTGTGCCGCAATAACCAGAACCATACAACACAGTAGGATTGAAATAGTCACGAGGAGAGTGAAACATAAGAACAACGCTATCATGGTGTTTAACAATTTCTACTCTCTTTCAGCTAGTTCTATTTCGAGCACAGTATGTTAAGCTTCTAACTTGCCTTTCTGAATCCCTGGGGAGACATCAGCCCTCATACCTGAGCAAAGGCCTGTGATCTGGTTCAGCATCTGCAATGAGACAGTCAGCCTCTAGTTGTGGTTCTCTGCTCGGAATCTCCCTCTTGCGTGTATTGGGACAAGGAAGTGTTTTTATAACTAACATGTCCGCGTGATCACAAAATGTCCCTACGCATGAATTCCAAAGACTAAACTCCTACCATGTCTATCGGCAATGTACCAGACTGTATCCTTGACTGAAGCACAGAGTGAACAGGAATGTGTTATGGAGAACTCCAGTGCTGAAGTAGGCTAAACAGTGTGATATAAAAAATAAAACAAGACCGTAGAACTGGTTATTTGAAAAATAAAAGTATGAAGCCAAATAAAAGCATTTAGAGCAAAGTGCACAGAGGCTCTAAGCTGCGAGCAAAGGAATAAAATACATCCAGGGCAAAATGCACAAAGGCCTAAAGCCTGAAGCTAATGCGCAAAGGATATGTAAAACTGACCACACTACACCCTCCCCTTGTCGGTAGCAAGTGGTTCCAATAATATAAAAGTATGCCCTAGATATAAACAATACATCAAAATATATATTTCGACAAGGTCAGAGGACAACAAAGTCATAAATTTGGGAAGCATGTGACAAAAAGGCCAAATTTAATATAATGTCAATTTTTGTGTTATTCACAAAAAATCCAATTGTCAGATAGAAGCCATGGAAAGCAGGAGTTCCTCCACTTCAATATATGTCAATATCGGAATATCCACGCCAAAAAGTATCATGGAGCAAGTGTGTTCCGAAGCCCCAGAACCATCCAGGGCGGCACCCCGTGCAGGGCCTATGAATGAGACAATACCATCTTCCTCCAGGAAGGGAATCTTATAAACTGCCTCACGAAGCAAACGCAACCATAACGCACAAGTCTGGGAATGAGCCCTAATCGGGAACATCAACAAATCAGTATCGACCACTAGGGGGCGCTGCAGTGAGAGACAGAGAGACAGAGAGCCAGTGCATCGTCAAACGAGCACCAAAGGCACCGAAACATGGGTTGCACACAATCCAAAACTGGCCGGAATGTCAGAGTCCAGTCACACTCCAATTGTCCCAGGAGTGTCGCTCCAAAATGCTGCATCATGCGTTCATGACACAGCTGCGCTGACAGGAGCGCCAACATGGGATCTCGTCGCGGCGGGACAGCCATTGCGGAAGAACAGCAGCAACAGCAAAACCCCAGCCAATAAAGCCAAAGTAATCGGGAAACCCCCAAAAATGCTTCCGAAAATAGAGTGAATAGCCAAAGGTATTAAACCGAATATGGAAGAGAAGGTGTGAGCAAAACCAACATCAACGGCTTTAAAAATTTTTGCAATTCCAGCAGTGCTGGACGCATTAAATATACGTCCCACGAGTTCACCAAAGTGACTCGGAAAGTTAGTATTCAAAAGGGACTGTATTTCCTCCAATGACCTTGCCACCTGAAGTGCGTAGGTCTCGCTAGCAGATGTAAGGGCCACATGCTTTTGAAACAATAGAGCTTTTAGTCGACTCAACTTGTCTAAATTCACCTTGGAAGTAGCAATATGAGGCCAGATGTCCGCTACCGCCCTAATTTGAGTGGGGGAAAACAACACATTCCCGCAGCATGTAACAGCCTTGGTGACAACGACTACGTAAACTATTCCGGCACGCATGCCACAACAGGGTTCACTGTTAAGAAGGACTTAACTGCCGTTTGAAATGCACCTGTAAAGTGTTTTTAATTACTGGGACTGGAACTCCCTTCAGATAACAAGCTAAGTTAGCAATCGAGGCATTACATGCCCTGTGCAAGGACAGCTGTTTACAAACCATGGAATGGCTGACAGAAGTTTCGTATCCGCTACCGCTAAGAAAAACCTCCCTCAAACCATTAATACATCTGTATAGAAAGGGAAGCTCCCACACCTCGTGTATGTAACTGTCTCCCAACCGTTCATATCTACCCACCGGAATGTGCTTTAAACAAGAAGTAAATTGCAGAGTGGAGATAGGCAGATTAATAACCCCATGAATCAACCACTCAGCTGACGGAATCTCAGCAACCGTAAAAGGCAGTTTCTCCAATATCTCAATATTTAACATAACATATGTTGCTTCCTTTTTAGCCATCAACTGTTGTTGACGAGTCAAATTAAAGGAAATAAATATCTCCCTGGCACAAATGTGCTGCCATGGAACGCGACCTGCCTTCAAGGTCTGTAGAGTCCAACCCAGCTGCATGATGGACCGCGTCTGACTCTGCCCATGATATAAAGATGACATATCCGATTTAATAATGTCTATAGCAGAGGAAACAATGTTGTCAATTGTATAAACACGCTCTGAAAGGGTATGCATCCCATTATCCACAACAGACAAAGCTTGTATCAAATTTTCCTGATCAATTTGTCTCAACCGGGCCACTGCCTCTTGTTGTGAAAGCTTCCAAATCTCATTATATACTTGACATAGAAAACGCTTCTTCCGCGGCATTCGTGGTCCTGACAAAAAATCTTGTAAGTCAGTATCATTAGACAGTAACGTGAGATGTGACTTAACTGCAACCAGCGTGGATGACTTCAACCATTACTGACAAAGCTTCCCCACGCTGTATATAGTAATGATATCAGCATGTTCTGGTGATGTAGCGAGGGTCTGCCCTACTAGTCCTGAACCCCCCAAAGAGGTGACAAAACGCTGATGACACCCATTAGTGTCTATGGGCCATAATAACCACCCGCCCGGATGTATCAATGAAGTGTTAAGCGTACCATTCTGGACCCAGTGTGTAAGCTCACTAAACGTGGCATTAACATATCGCTGCCAATTGTTCAATTTGGAAGGGACAGGTATACTGGGCAAATTCAAATTACCAATCGTTGCTAAGCCCAAACAGCTAGTCTAATGCACAGTGTCATTGAGGAAAATCATTTGGACAGGAATAATACACGCCCTAAATAAAGTGTCCCTGCCTCGCATTTGCCAATTTTTCATTCCCCAGATACTTTTCAAGTCAACAGTCTTGGACCAATATTCATACCCCTCAACTGAAAGTTTAGATACAAACAAATTTGAATACAGTAATTTAGTATCGGTCAATAACATTTGCTTATTAGCATGCGGAGTAACTTTAAAATAGTAAGACTTAGCATTCTGTTGATTATTCCCAGAAAAATATGCAAATTTATCATAATACGTTTTAGAACTCCCCTGTGGAGGAGTCGGGCAATGATCCCATTGCATATACTCAAATATCGATTTAGGGCTACTCACTTTATGAATAAAGTGGTGTCCATAATAATTGTAGCAAAACATGTCACCATGATTTTCTCTAAATAGGTAAGCATCTTCATCGTCATAGACAGTATAATATTGTAATTCTGTCAGCATAGAATCTACTGTCTTCACATCCCAATCATCAGAAACAATGCCTGGTATAACGATATCATTCATTGATAACTTGAGAACATACGGTATTTGAATCAATTCAGTGGGACCATATATATCAAACATCACTTTATCCCACACAATCCCATCCGGAATCAGTACTGCACATGTTCACATAGGACAAGTCTCTTCGAACCATATGAGATGAAAAATTTGGTTTCAACACTGTCTCCACGTGCTCAATGTCAGAGCTTTCAGGAAGAAAATGACCATGTATTACCAAAAATAAAAGGTAACCACAAATCCCAACCACAAGAAAAGAGTCATTACAGTCATAAAAAGCCAAAGATAGTTCCAAGGAAAAACAAAATATGTGTGTTTAAGCCAACACAGCAGCTTACGTGGACCTCGGGCTGAAGATAAAGAGGACGTCGAGTCTGACACGATATCATCAGTGTCGTTGAAGCAGCCAGAGGCAGTTTTTGCAAAAGGTGCAACCGTAAACAAAGAAGCAGATGGTGGCTCTCGCCTCGGCACGCTATAAACCACATGTTCAGTAATATCATTAGAACGTACAGCAACTTGATCAAAAGATTCCAAGGTATTCGCCGTCTGTGGAACAATCGCAAGATTATCTTCCACCCTCCCCAAGCTCGGAGAGGAAATAGCATTGGTGCAAATCACCTGCAGCGGGACTTCTTCCCCAGTAGTGAGAGGGATTCCGGAACTACTGGGTGTCCCTCTTGGTCTGCTGTGCAGAATCGGCCACATGTTGTAACTTGACATTATCAATGGAAACAAAGCGGTTTCCTTTGGCCCCGTGCAGCTGCGGTAAAATTACAGTTCTCGTGCCGCTAATCCCTAACACTGGGACAGGCACTCGATAAGAAGGACCAAATTCTTTCTTCACTGCGACCTTTTCACGCACAAGATCCCCAATCCTGGGTATCCAACCAGTAGGCGTTACTGGCTCATCCTTAATTCCTGTGGAGGCAGTACTTGCAGAAGAGTTATCTTCACGGAATTGTTGTAAATTCTGCAAAACAGTGACACGATCATTTATGTCAAAGGGCGTATCTGCCGTCTCCACACCAGGACCATCTAGATCAGGAACATACATTTGTGTTCCAAACAGGCACTCATATGAAGTACGACCCCCCAGGGACCTTCTAGGCAAGTTATTAAGTGCTCTTTGTACTCCATACAGGTGGGCTAGCCAACTACGACCCGTACCTATAACTCTGGCCATTAACGATTGCTTTAAATCACGATTTAAATGCTCCACGACAGAATTTCCCTCGGGATGAAATGGAGACGAGAATTGGAGTTGGACCCCCAACAAAGCTATGGTGTCCCTGAATGCATTAGAGGCAAAAGCAGGGCCCTGGTCCGAATGAAAAGCCGCAACTGCAAATGTATCGACAAAGATGCGCAAATCTTTAATAACAGTTCGAGCGTCAGCCGAGCGCTGTGGCCAGACTCACACAAATCTGGAGCACGAATCTACAGCAACCAATATATATTTGTATGCACTATCTAGTGTCAGCGGACCACAATGATCCAAGTACACACACTATAAAGGTTTATTTGAAATCAGAAGGGGGGTCTGCTGTGGGCATCTAGCCGTCGAAGCGTTAATTTGTTGACAGACGTCACAACAAAGGACATACTGCTTTCTCTCTTTATAGAGACCAGGCCACCAGTAACAAGCCTGTAAAAGTGAAATCGTGGCAGCCACACCAGCATGTGCAGATGCCGCCCCCTCATGTGCTGCAGATATCAATCTAGGTCTCTCGACTTTATTGGGCATTTCACGGACACCAACGCCTGTGATTTTAACTACAGCGTTTAGCATACTACCCATGCAGTAACTATATTTAGAAGGGAATCCTTTAGGAAATGGCGTGCCATCAGCAGTAGCCTTTATGGCAGCCGAAATCTCTGTGTCTGGTTTGGAACTCGAACAAGTTACTGCAGCCACAGTGGCAACAGCCACTGCCGATTTTGCGGCTTCATCAGCCAAAGTGTTTCCAGCAACGTGTATTCCAGCTGGCTGGTGTCCAAGTGTATGTACAACATGGACTTTAGGAAGTGTTTCTTTCAGATTCGTAACCTTCCCCCACAGCAATTTGTGTTTAATGGTGTTGCCTTTGGAATCTCTGTACCCATTCAACCTCCAGTAGTGTAAATATTCATTGAAAGACTGAACACAGTAGTAGGAGTCACAGACCAGCAAGGTAAGTATCGCCGGATCCGCGTGTTCTAAGGCTAACAATAAAGCCTTAAGCTCAGCCAACTGTGTATAAGTATGTTGGGGGCAGAACATTTCCCCCTCCATAGTGCCGCTCACCACCGCACGTGCAGCAGAATACTGTTGTTTAGTCCCAACCGCTGGCTGCGCAGAGCCATCTGTATACATGACCACCTGATACTAGTCAATAGGCAACGTGCCAGCGGGAACTGGGCACTCCATCTCATATTGTAGAAATTCTTGAGTCTGCAGTTTAGGGTCAAATATGTAATCTACATCAGTGGCTGTCAAAGACGTAGCCCATTGTATCCATCGCGGGTGTAAAGCTTTCAAATTAGGAACACTCACTTTCGTAACAGCCTCTAAGGCTGGAATCAGGGAAACGACAATAATGTGTTGGCCCTGGGCAAGAAGTCTTTCTTTAATCACAGCCATCTGTACTGCAGTGAGTATTTTCTCAGTTTGTGCAAATCGTTGTTCTGCTGCAGAATACAAGTGTGACTTGTATGCTATCGGGACTGTCTCACCCTCATTAAAGGTGACATACGTAAACCCAACGGCACCAGGTATTACCCTGATGACCAGATGCGTTTTATTGTCCCGAGTATGTAAATGTTTAATAGCTAAGAGATCAGCTTGTAGATCTCGAAGAATATGTGTGTGCTCAATAGTCCAAAATCTACTTGAAAAATTTGGGCGAATCAACTTGTATAAGGGTTTTATACGTGTAGCATATTCAGGAATGTAAGTTGTGCCAAAATTCAGAAACCCCAATAATGACTGGAGCTTCCGAACCGTATTAGGAGGCTGCAATTGAGCACATTTCTCCAAAGAATGCGGCGCTAAGCTCTTGCCCTCATTAGACAACTCATATCCCAGGAAAATGACGCTGAGGAAGGCTCTTGCCCTCATTAGACAACTCATATCCCAGGAAAATGACGCTGAGGAAGGCAATCTTCGATTTTTTAAAATTAAACCTATAGCCAATTTCAGCAAACCCCACAACAATGCGTGTTACACGTCTCAGATGTTGCAGAATCTCATTGTCTGTCAAATAAATGTCATCAACATATTATAAAGCTTCAGGGTCCAACTCGTGCAGAATTTCAGTAACACAAGCCGAAAATAGTCCTGGGCTATTCTTATACCCCTGAGGCAGACGACAAAACTTTTTTTGAGAGCCAAACGAACTGAAGCTGGTATAGTCCCGACTTTCGGGTGCTATATTTTGGCAGAAAAATCCATTCGAGATATCTAATGTTGTTTTGTATTTTTTACGCACAATATTATTCATAAGCGCTGTGTAAATTCTGTATTGCATATGTGCTTGTATGTCCATTTAAGTGTCTGTAATCCACCACTATCCTATATGAATGGTCCGGTTTAGCAACTGGAAATAAGGGATTATTCATCGGCGAGACACAGGGTTCAATTACTCCCTGGTACTCCAATTGTGTAAGAATTCTCCTAACCGATGCCCTTGCCTCAAATTTTATAGGATACTGCGGCTGAGGTTCGCCCTTTATCGGAATTACATGATAAGGTGATTGTCTATCCCACCCCACGTGATTTCTATATAGGGCGGGGGCCTGTGCCAGAGCCCATGATTTACTATAGGACTCCGCTAGTTCTCTCGGAACAAGTGGTGAGAATGAAGGTGTAATAACCTCCTCCCCAACGGGACAGTCGCAAACAAAGTCAGGTGGCCAATCTTGTTCGGCCAGCAGAACGTCATACAATTTTACCATATGGTCCCAAAAGATGGCGTGTACAATGCGGTTAATGTCCCCTTCTAATTGCAAAGTTACTTCATATACTCTATCGGGATCAGAGACACGCATATCTGCCGTTTCGACTTGTATGAAGTCATCAGTTGCTTTCACCTCCAGATGCTCTAGAAGACTCCGGCGAACTATTGTGACCTCTGCCGCGCTGTCGAACAGTGCTAACGCCCATGTCTTGTTCTTCAAGAGAACTCTCTTCTTGAGCGGCATGTCTAATTGAGACTGCTGCCACTTTCTTCTTTTTAAATTGTTGCTTTTGTTGGAGCGGTTTCTCTTCCTGTTTAATAGAAACCTCAGTTGAGCGTTGTTATTTCTGTCTTGGTTTCACGTACTCAGTTCTCCGCTCTGACCGCCCACCTCTCTCACTTCTCTTGTCCGAGGAGTCCTGAAAGGAACGAGATTGGCGTGTATCAGTATATTGCTATCTATCAGGCATTTTCAAATTATCCCTATTCCTGAGATTATACCTATTCTGCGGGGTCTCCGGTAGCGGAGACAACCTCTCATCTTTCTTAGGTGTCTGTTGTTTTTTCTCCCAGCACTTCTTAGTACCCTCAGGCTGCTGTTGTTTAGCATTATCTTTATTATTTTTACCCTGTAATTGGGGTTTTTGCGGTCTAGCCCCAAGGCTATCACGACCGATACTTGAATATGTTTCTGCTATTATTCTCGGCAGTTCCCGCTCCTGATTAGGTTGCGGAACGTCTCGAAGACGCATTTGCACTGCCAGCGCCACTGCCTCTCCTTTGAGATTACTCAAAATAATAGACTAAACTGCGACAAAATTGCCCATGAGCTGCAACCCCAAATCTAAGGCCGGGGCAGCCCCATATTCATCTTGAATTTGTTTAAGCACTTCCGGTAGATTAGCCAATGTCGGAGTATAGTGTGCTGTTGTGTAGAGCGCGGCAAACACCGTGCCCCAGGTATTACAATGGTCCACAGTGGGAACCATGGCATACGGCAAACACATCGTCAATATTCTATGTTTATCCTGAGGTCCCGTATGGGGAAATACTGCTTCCAGCGTATTAATTTTTTGTGCCAGCCAAAAAGGAGTTTCCTCACGTTTAGCCGGTGCCCTACCCATAACTGAGTGTACAGTGGCCGGATTGATACCCGGAACCACTGCCTGTGGGTGCGCCGGAGCAGAACGCACTGCATTAGTATTTAAGGTCTGCATTACAAACTGAACAAGTCTTCTGTATGTAGTAGCTAAGTCTATATATAAACGACGAACGTCAGCCACTGCCAAATTAGCAACCGCAGGATATGGTGTGTATGTAGCCAATAAAGGCCAGGTCGGACCATCATTACTCAGTGGACCTAACCTAACTTGTGCTACTGTGTGTGGGAGGGTGCCATCAAGCCAATTATGGTGTTCTTGAGAAGATAAAGGTATCTCTAAGTATGCATAAGCCTTGTATTGTCCAGGGACATTCGCAACAGTGTAATCGTGAAAAGTATTTGTGCCCCCATCAGCTGCTGGAAATACGACCCAAGAATAAAAAAGTTCTGTTCTATAGGCTGCATGGGCGTCCACCACAAAAGTGACCGGCCCCACCTGGATCGTCAGACCATGTGCTATCAGATGTCCTGTGAGCGGTTGGCGCATATTAAGCGCTATATTCACTACCTGGGGATTCGCCATTATAAAAATAGCATAGGGCAGAGAAGGCACACCAATAACGGGGTTTTCCTTTCAAAGTTCAAGCTTGAACAACCAACCACTAAGTAATAGGATGCACCTATCCTGTGGCGGCGGAAATCCTCAGCCCCACGTTGGGCGCCATGTGGCGTGGGCTCTCATTATCCTAACTGAGACTACTGGATTTCTAGGCAGCAGGATCGTTCACGGTGTGGGGGACTGAGTCGGACCCACTTGGAAGGACCTCTGTCACCCTAAACCCGGTTTTGCTCCGGCTAATTAGCAGTGCCTCATTTCTCCAAAAGGGAAGAGATGATTGGGCAGCCGAGCGCATGACATCTTTGGAACTTCTCAGGGAAGTCGTGGTCACTCAGATCCAAACCAACTCTCATTTACAGTATGATCTCATATGCAAATGACAAAGGCAGTATAAGTTTTATATAATGTTTTAATAAAACGACTGCATTTTAGATATTAAGGCGTGAGCTGCAATAACCAGAACCATACAACACAGTAGGATTGAAATAGTCACGAGGAGAGTGAAACATAAGAACAACGCTATCATGGTGTTTAACAATTTGTACTCTCTTTCAGCTAATTCTATTTCGAGCACAGCATGTTAAGCTTCTAACTTGCCTTTCTGAATCCCTGGGGAGACATCAGCCCTCATACCTGAGCAAAGGCCTGTGATCTGGTTCAGCATCTGCAACGAGGCAGTCAGCGTCTAGTTGTGGTTCCCTGGTCGGAATCTCCCTCTTGTGTGTATTGGGACAAGGAAGTGTTTTTATAACTAACATGTCAGCGTGATCACAAAATGTCCCTATGCATGAATTCCAAAGACTAAACTCCTACCACGTCTATCGGCAATGTACCAGACTGTATCCTTGACTGAAGCACAGAGTGAAGAGGAATGTGTTATGGAGAACTCCAGTGCTGAAGTAGCCTAAACAGTGTGATATAAAAAATAAAACAAGACCGTAGAACTGGTTATTTGAAAAATAACAGTACAAAGCAGAATAAAAGCATTTAGAGCAAAGTGCACAGAGGCTCTAAGCTGCGAGCAAAGGAATAAAATACATCCAGGACAAAATGCACAAAGGCCTAAAGCCTGAAGCTAATGCGCAAAGGACATGTAAAACTGACCACACTACAGCCCCAGGCACCTCAGCCCCTGTCACCCCTGCTGCCCTCAGTGAGGAGGCCATTGACCTCCTCAGGTCACTCACTGTTGGGCAGTCTACCATTGTGAATGCCATCCAGGGTGTAGAAAGGGAGTTGCAACACAGTAATACATTCCTGGAGGGCATTCATTCTGGTCAGGCTGCCTTTCATCGAACCCTGCAATCTCTGGCCTCAGCACTGATGGCAGCTATTGTCCCTATGTCTAGCCTCCCCCCTCCAACTCCCTCCACCTAGACCCAGTCCCCTGTACCCCAGCCTATCCCAAGCACATCATCAGACAAGCATGCATACACCTCAACAAACAAAAGTAGCTCAGGCAAACATAAGCACCACACAACCCACAGGCACTCAAACAAGCATCACCCACATACAGACACAACAACATCCACTGCCTCCACTGTGTCCCACTCCTCATCGTCTCCCTCCTCCCTCCTAGTGTCGTCTACACTCTCACCTGCATGCACTACATCTACAGGCACTAGGACTCGCACCAGAACACCCAGCACCACACCACGCTCACCTGCACTCACCACCCCCACTACCATTTACACGTCCCCTGTGTCCTCTCCCAGTGTGTCTGTGACGCCCCCTCCCAAAGTACACAAATGTGGGCACCCACACACCCAACATCCATCCACCTCACCACAGCCTCCAGTACCTGCACCTGCACCCAAATCACCTAAAGTTACACCTCCTACAACCACCTCCTCTTCCTCCACTCCCAGACCCCCTCCAGCTACCCATCCCAGTCTTCACCGGCAACTCTTCCTCAGCAACGTTGACCTCTTTGCCACCACCCCCACCCTTCCAATTCATAGGTCCCGTAGGAGCACCTCGGCCAAAAAAAGTCCAGTACCAGTGGTGCGTGTTCAAGGTGTGTGGAGTGCACCGACCACCAGGACAGCCAGTGTGACACGGAGCCAAAGCACTGCCAGTCCACCCCCTGTAAAGCACCTAAAGTTGGGAAGTGGCCGACGGGACAGGGTGAAGACTCCTGCCGGCAAAACTGCTCACAAGGGTCCCATGGGGAGTGCCGAGTCAGCTGTGACTCCTCCAAAGATGGTGAAGGGCCAGAAGAAGTCTACACAGTCTGGGAAGAGCAGCACAGCGGACAAGGGTGCCATCCTCCCCGGCGGCCGGGACGCCACCGCCAGCACTGTCGTCACTGGTCCGGAGACCACCGCCGGAGTCAGTGCCCAGGAAGGCAGCACTGTCGTCACTGGTCCGGAGACCACCGCCGGAGTCAGTGCCCAGGAGGGCAGCACAGTCGTCACTGGTCCGGAGACCACCGCCGGAGTCAGTGCCCAGGAGGGCAGCACAGTCGTCACTGGTCCGGAGACCACCGCCTGAGTCAGTGCCCAGGAGGGCAGCACAGTCGTCACTGGTCCGGAGACCACTGCCAGAGTCAGTGCCCAGGAGGGCAGCACTGTCGTCACTGGTCCGGAGACCACCACCAGAGTCAGTGCCCAGGAGGGCCCCGGCAGCCACAGCCCCGCTGGCCAATGAGGGACCGTCATGCCACACACCAATGTACAGGTCAGAAACTGCAAAGTCAAGCACCACTGAACAGGGCACAGACCGACATGGCAAAGCACCGCTGAACAGGGAAAAGACCGCCAAGGTGAAGACCGCTGAACCGGGCAAAGCACCGCTGAACAGGTCAGAAACTGCAAAGTCAAGCATCGCTGAACAGGGAAAAGACCGCCATGGTGAAGACCGCTGAACACGGCAAAGCACCGCTGAACAGGTCAGAAACTGAAAAGTCAAGCACCGCTGAACAGGGCACAGACCAACATGGCAAAGCACCACTGAACAGGGAAAAGACCGCCGTGGTGAAGACCGCTGAACAGGGCAAAGCACCGTTGAACAGGTCAGAAACTGCAAAGTCAAGCACCGCTGAACAGGGCACAGACCACCATGGCAAAGCACCGCTAAACAGGGCACAGACCGACATGGCAAAGCACCGCTGAACAGGGCAAAGACCGCCAAATCAAGCATCGTTAGCCCATGTGCAGCTTGGACAGGGACGGAACAGGAACTGTCACGGGGAGCCTGATGCAGTCTGGGCACCATTCCCCCTCCAGAACCAGTGGAGACTGTTATCCACTTGAGAGACTGTGGCTTTGCACTCCCCAGGATGTAACAGTGGGCAACCCACCCACTGTAGAGACTTGAGAGACTGTGGCTTTGCACTTACCAGGATAAAGCAGTGGGCAACCCACCCACTGGAGAGACTTGAGAGACTGTGGCTTTGCACTCCCCAGGATGTAACAGTGGGCAACCCACCCACTGTAGAGACTTGAGAGACGTGGCTTTGCACTCCCCAGGATAAAGCAGTGGGCAAACCACCCACTGGAGAGACTGTGGATTTGCACTCCCCAGGATTGCACAGTGGGCAACCCACCCACTGTAGAGACTTGAGAGACTGTGGCTTTGCACTCCCCAGGATAAAGCAGTGGGAAACCCACACACTGGAGAGACTTGAGAGACTGTGGCTTTGCACTCCCCAGGATAAAGCAGTGGGAAACCCACCCACTGTATAGGCTTGAGAGACTGTGTCTTTGCACTTCCCAGGATGGTACAGTGGGCAAACCACCCACTGGAGAGACTTGAGAGACTGTGGCTTTGCACTCCCCAGGATAAAGCAGTGGGCAACCCACCCACTGGAGAGACTTGAGAGACTGTGGCTTTGCACTCCCCAGGATAAAGCAGTGGGCAACCCACCCACTGTATAGACTTGAGAGACTGTGGCTTTGCACTCCCCAGGATGGTACAGTGGGCAAACCACCCACTGGGGAGACTTGAGAGACTGTGGTTTTGCACTCCTCAGGATACATCAATGGGCATTGAGTCCCGTCGTGGAACTGGCGTGATGCTGTAATCCGGCTAAGGTGCCCCCCCTTCCCTTCCCCCTGAGGTCCCTGTTGTATTTCTATCTGATGCCCCTGCAGTGTTCTCTCCGTTTGCAGACAGGTATCTAGTGTGTGCCTCCTCCATGCATTTTGGGCCCAGTGGTGCACGGACATTGATATGTGCATACCTGCACTACTAATCGTAATGTATAAATTCTGGAATGTGTATATATATCTGTATATAATAGCTTACTGTATTTTTATACATTACAATGTTTGAACTGATTTTGTTTTGTCTTTGCATTCTTCCGGGGGGTTTTGGGGTTGTTACTGTGCTGTTTGGAAATGCATTGGTGTGTGTGTTGTAGTGGGTGAGGGTGGGGTTGGGAGTGGGGGTGTTGCATGTGTGTCCCCCTGACTTTTGCCCCCCCCCTATGTCCTAGGTGCAGTACTCACTGTTGTCTTCGGCGCCTACGTAGATGGTGATCGTAGAGGAGCAGAAAGACAAGCGCTGGAGTATTTGTAATCCGGGCTCCATGGTGGCCTCCTTCCTTCTGGAGTGTGTTGAGGTGAGCGTTTTCCCATTGCACAAGCTGTTTCCGCCGTGTTTTTATCCACGGTGAATCCGCCCCGGAAAAGGTGGCGGATTGGTAGGCTGTGATACTGTGGGTGGTATAATGTCTTCCGCCTGTCTGTTGGCGGTGACAGCCGCGCTGCTTGTCTGTACCACCGTGGCGGTCGGAGTGTTAAAGTGGCGGTTTCCTCCATGGTCATAATTCCCTTTTTTTCGTCTGCCGGCCTGTTTGCTGTGTTACCGCAGCTTTAACACCGTCCGCCAGGGTTGAAATGACCCCCCTAGTGCCTTCTGCCTGTCTCTGAATACTTGTCTGGGTGGGTTACAGTTTGACTACGTGTCTGGGTAGGTTACAGCTGGTTTCCCCACCCTCCATTCCCTCCAGACAGCCACACACAAAGGGAGCTTAGGTGTAACTGATGGACCATCAATATACTGATGGCCCCTTCTGGGCAGGGTGGAAGGGTGGAGCTGCCACACGTGAATGGGCTGTGTCCTGATCCCACACAAAGGGCTGCATAACCCCCTGTAGTGAGTCTGGAGCCAGGGAAGAACGGGCAAGGTCTCAGTGCACTTCAAGTACCACTCTTTGAAGTCTCCATCATTTCAAAGGCACCACTAGGTATAAGAACTAGACTTCTGACCCCGCCAAATCAGTACACTTATGGACCTGAAGACGTTCTACCAGGACGAAGGACTGCAGTGCTGCTGATGGGACTGTCCCTCTGCTGGACTCTGCTGGACTTCGCTGGACTCCTGCTCTGCTGTGCCTTCTCTACTGCCTTCTGCCGTCCTTGCATGGGAGTGAGAAGGACTGGACCTCCATCTCTACAAACCCAGAACAAAAGTGACTCGGAGGGTTTGCTGGCCTGCTTCCTGTTTTGAAGTCTTAGGGACACCTGAGACTTCACTTTATCCTGCCACAGCACCTGGACTTTGCTTGTTGCAAGTTTTGCCATGACAAATAGTGCCAATACAGTTGGAGCTGCAAAATCAATGCATCACAGTCAATGCACCGGTAGGAAGCAACGCATTTCCCCTCAACACCAGCGCATCACCGCTGACATTGAGGACAAAGACATAGCATTGCAGGCTGCATGGCTCAAGGATCATATATAACTAAGAAACTGCTGATGACGCAACTTGGACTGCACGGCTCTGAACTGATGCATCACCTAGATTAAGCCAGATCAAAGAGGAAGCATCACAACTTATGCCCTAGGTATTGGGCCCGTTGAAGATGCAACAAGGTACTTTTTCAGTGGGTCAAGGTTGATTCCTGTATCCAACCCATGCCCCATTACAGTGAGCCTGACATTTCAGATTTACCCCCATTAAGCATGACCAGATATCTCCAGTTGGCGCTTTATGCTTTTAAGCATCATATTTGAAGATAGTCTTTGAAAATGTATATCTCGACATCTACTTATTGGAATTATGTTGTTTTGGTCTTGTTTCATTAATTAAATTAGGATCTATTCTTCTGTTCTAAAGTGGTATATTTTTGTGATGTGGTTTCACAGTTGTACTGTTTTAAGTATTGACAAATACTTTACAAATTGCTTCTTGAGTTAAGCCTGCCTGCTATGTGCCAAGCTACCAAAGAGTGACCACAGGTTAGTTTATGGTATGCATTTGACATCTACTAACTAGGATTGTGGTTCCTGCTTGGACAGGGTGTATACCACTGCCAACCAGAAACCTAGGGGCATATATATAAGCCCCTTACATCACATTAGCATCATTGTTTTTTACGCTAATGTGGCCCAACAATGCCAAAATCCTCGCACCATATTGCATGCATTGTGCCACTTTGTAAGCCTTTGCTCCACAATATGCCTGTGCCAGGCATAATTTATGCAATGTGGACAGGCTGGCGGTGCTTCCTGGGTTATTACGACCGCGGCGGAAGTGCCGTGGTCGCACCGCTGGGGCCGGCGTTTTTCTGCCACAATGGCCCCGGCGGTAGTAATCCGCCAGGGCAGTGTTGCTAGCAGCGCTGCCCACGGGATTACGAGTCCCCGACTGCCAGCCTTTTCCTGGTGGTTTTAACCGCCAGGAAAAGGCTGGCGGTATGGGAAGTCACGGGCCCCTGGGGGCCCCTGCACTGCCCATGCCACTGGCTACGCAGACAGTGAAAAGCGCGACAGGTGCAACTGCACCCGTCACATGGCCGCACCACCGCCAGCTCCATTTGGCGCCGGCTCCCATGTTGCGGCCCAGCGGGGATGTCGAAATGGGCACCGCTGGAGTGCGGCCGCACTGGCGGCAGCACAGCAGTTACAACTTGTAACTTGTACGCCAATGTTGTAATGAGGCCCTTAGTGCCTCATTCTTCCAGAATGTTTAGTTGAGAGTCTTGCCCTGCCCATCCTTCTAGAAATGATAACTAGCTGCAATTGATGGTGCCTAGTGGTTCTAATAATATGTTCCAGAATTTAGACATAAAGTGAGTTCCCATGTCTATTAGTATGACCTCTGGTTGTCCATGAAAACAAACTAATCAAAAGGTTTTGGGCCAATTTGTTCACAATAGAAAGTTTTGGCAGGGAGAAGAGGTGGAATAACCTTATGAACTAGTCTGTAGTCACCTATAGCATATTACACCCTTGAGAACATTAGAGCTCAACTGGAATGTCTGTTGATATTTGTGAACAAGGTTGTTTTGAGTAGGTAAGGGCTGCTGATCACCTTTCTATATGACACCTTTTTCTAACTACAGACTGCATAATTGGACACATATTCAATGTGAGAAACTGGGGCTGATTGCAGAGGCCCCCTAACTTTTTGCCCCCATTTTCCACTTTATGCTGGTGTTTTCCTGACTCTGATGGTGCCCTGGGTACTGCTAACCAGTCCCAGGGCCTGTGCTCTGTGTAAAATGGATATGCAAATTAGGCTAATTATAATTGGCTAAGTTAACCTACCTATAAGTCCCTAGTATATGGTAGGGCATGTAGGTTTAGGGACCACAGCATAGGTGGTGCACACCTAGGTGCATTGCTGAGGTGCCCAGTGTCATTTTAAAAGCAAGCCTGCCTTGCTGGCTGCTTTTAAATTAAAGTTATATGCAAATTCGACTTTGGAATTAAAGGTACTTCCAAAGTTTTAAACTACCTTATTTTTACATATAAGTCACCCCTAAGGTGTGCCCTATGTGCCCCTAGGGCTGGGTGCCATGTAACTATAAGCAGGGACTTTATAAAAATAGATTTATAAGCCCTGGTGAGGTAAAAACAGCCAAATTCGTTTTTCCCTCATTGAAGTAAATGGCCTTCATAGGCTAGAATGGGCAGACTTTATTTTAAATTTTAAAGTCTCCTTAAATGTTACATACCAAGAATTTGGTATCAAATTGATTGTTATAATAAATCCCACAACTTCCAGTTGTTGGATTTAATATAACTAGTGCAGGTAAAAAGTTTAGACTTTACCTAAAAAGTTGCCAATTTCAGCTCTGCATTGTTTTTGCTGCTGTGCTCTGATTGGCCAGCCTGCAGCAGCTTCTGCCAGGCCACTTTAATGAGGTGTGAAGTGGCCTGGCTTTACACAAAGGAATGTGCTTGGGGGAGAGAATCTCCCCTCAGCAGATGGGGAAGCAGGAAGGGGGAGGGCTGCCAAACTGGTCTTCAAAGGCAGAGAAGGACATCTGGAGCACCCAGCAACACCCCCACATCCTGCAACCCCAGACAGCTAGGTGCCCCCTTGATTAGATTAGGAGAGGGCAGGAGAGGGGTGTGTTTATGATTTTTAGCCACACCAGTGGGTGGGCTCAGCCAGATCTCTCCTCCAAAAATCAGATTCATCCATTTTGGATTTTTAGAGACTATTGCCTTCTGGGATGGATTTTTGCCACACTTCCCAGGAAGTGGTCATCACAGGGGGACGACCCTGTCCCTGATTGGAGGACCAGGCCCCCCCTGCTTTTCACCCAGGAGCAAGGATAAAACTGGCAGACCTGCACCCACGCCTCAGATCCCCTCCAGAATTCAACAAGAAAGGAACTAAAGAAGAAGAAGGACTGCCCTGCTGGACCCCTGGCCTGCACCTGGACCCTGCACTCAGAAAGACTGCACCAGCTGCACACTTGGGCTTCACCACAAGAAGGACTTTGCCTGGCTTCCACTGGTTCAAGGAGGGACTCCCTGTTTGCTACAGGTGAAAAATTGCTAAACAGAGTCCCCTGCACCAACTCCTGAAAAAGTGACCAGCTGACCACTGCCCAGTGGCCAAAAAGGAGTTTGCGCCAGGTGCACTCTGGGAGTTGAAGTCCGCACTTCCCAAGGACCATCACAGAACTTCTGGACCCTTGGGGTGAGCTGTGGACCCCAAAAGAACCTTAAAAGAACATCTGGGTGAAGCCCCAGAAGTTTGGAAAAGATTGGAGAAATTTTAGAAAAAAGCTCCATAAAGTGACCGACTCGACGCGGAAATTCTAGCCGGCTTGCCTCAACCGCGACCCGGCCTGACTTCGTGGTTCGTCCCGGTCAAGAAAAACATCCGAAAAAGAGACTAAGTCCGAACGTAAAAAGTTGACCGGGACCTTCCAGCCATCGTATCCGAGAAGGGCTCCACGGACGTCGGATCAAGATCCAGGTTTACCCCGGTCGAAGGATTTTCATCTCGAAAAAACGACTAAGTCCGAAGGTAGAAATCACCACCGAGGAAACCGACTTCGCGTATCCGGACAAGGGCTCCAGGAGGTCGGATCCAACTGGCAGGTTCGTCCCGGTGAGGAAAAACTTCAAAATAAAGACTAAGTCAGAAGGTAACTTTTTAACCGAGGCCTCCCGCGACCTGTAGCCGAGCAGGGCTCCATCGCGGTCGGCCTGAAAGTTTGACTTTGTCCCGGTCCTGGTGCAACCAGATGACCCGATTGGCGCTTTTTGTTTCTATGCGCTAGAAAATAATAATACTTTAAAAATTCATATCTCCGGTTCCCCTGAACCGATTTTAATCGTTTTTGTGTCATTTTAAAGATAAAAATATAAGCTATTTTTATAAATTGGTTTTGGATTTTTAAACTGTTTCCTGTGTTTTATTTAATTACTGTTTTGTGATATTTGAATGCTTTACACTTTGTCTCCTAAGTTAAGCCTTGACGCTCGATGCCAAGCTACCAAGGGTAGAGCTGGGATTAATTTATTGAGACCTAACTGTACTTACGTGGAGGTTTGTGGCTTGTTGCTAGGTGTAGGTACCTACCTGCCCTACCAATAACCCATTTTCCAACATAATTGGAAGCAGCGACGGGATCCTGTACTTGTGTTCAATATCACGTTACAGTTTTAGATAAAACAAATTAAAAATCCTTTAAATTGTCCTAGTGCAAAAATGGTTTTTAATTTTTAATTTTAATTTTTTTTTTTAATTAATTTGGATTAATTTCACTTATTGAATTTTTGTAATTTTTCTAAATTCCTGTTACCAATTTTTGCAAAAAGTTTTTGTTGACACAAAACTAGGGAACCATGGAGCTTGATCTGGCTAGCCTACCTACACTGACAGTAGTCCAGCTTAGGGAGTTGTGTGTTGAGAGAGGGTTGCCTGCAACCACTAATCTCAGGAAGGAAATCCTAATTAAATCCCTGACAGCATGGGCTGAGGCCCAAGAGGTAGAGACAGAGGAAGCTCCAGAGGAGGAAGAAAAAGAGGAAGATGCTAACTCTAACCACTCAGGGGAGGGAAGGCATCAGACCCCAAGTGAGGAAGAGGAGGAACGGTCCTCAGTAAATACAGTCACTAGGGGCAGACCCAAAGCTAGTGGTAGGAAGGGGGTCCTTTCAGGAGGAGAGAACCCATCCATCAGGGAGAGAGAGCTGGAAGCCCAGCTAGCCTACATAGCTTTGGAGGCAGATAAGCTTGCCCTAGAAAAAAAGAAGTGGGCAAGCAAAGAAAAAAAAGATGGAAGCAGCGATAAAGAAGCTGAGGTGTCCATGGGTGGGGGAGTTTGCCCCAGATTACCCAAGGGGGTGGTTCCTGCTTATGTAGAGGGGGATGACATAGATAAGTGGCTAGGGGCCTTTGAGAGGGCACTCCAAATGAGAAGGGTTAGGCCTCAATACTGGGGTTCCCTTTTGTGGGAGTTGGTCCCCAACTCAGGGAGGGATAGGCTTCTGACCTTAAGGGGGGAGGAGGCAGATTCATACCCTAGTATGAAGAGGTGCTTAGTCAAGAAGTTTGGTCTGACCCCAGAGCAATATAGAATGAAGTTCAGGGACACCCAGAAGGTCAGTACCCAGTCTTGGGTTGACTTTGTAGACACCTCACTAAAAGCACTGGAGGGCTGGATTATTGGCAACAAAGTAAATACTTATGAGGGGTTATACAATCTGATCATGAGAGAGCACATCTTGACCAATTGTATCCAAGAAAGGTTACGCCAGCATCTAGTGGACTCTAAGCTGACCAACCCTAGAGAGCTAGGGGAGGCAGCTGATGAGTGGTTGAGAACCAGGGTGGTTGTCAAGTCCCAGGGGGGAGACTCCAAGAAGGGGGGGACAGGTCCCCAAAAACCTAAGGAAGGAGGTGGTAAGCCCACCACAGAGACTCCCTCTGTACCCCAGAACCCTAAGAAGGAGGAGAGTAAATCCCACTCCCAATCTGACATGCAGAGACAGGGAGACCCAGGGTTAAAAAAGCTCTTGGACAGTAGGGCTTGCTTTGACTGTCAGCAGACAGGTCACTTCAGAGGAGATGCAGCCTGTCCAAAGAAAGTGGTTAGCACTGGGCTGTCCAGTGTAGCCATAGAGGAGGATTCCTCAGATGATGAAGTCCTCCTAGCATTGTGCTGGGAGACAGGACCAGATGGTAAGCTGGTGATCCCTGAGGGTGGGAGTAGGCACTTCCACCACATTCAAGTGAATGGGATCCCTACCACTGGCCTGAGAGACACCTGTGCCAGTCACACTGTAGTGAGTGACCGGTTAGTGACCCCAGACATGTATGTCCCAGGAAAGACAAAGAAAGTCAGGATAGCCACAGGGGAGGTCACCTCCAAACCTGTAGCCATAGTGCCCCTAGAGAGGGAGGGTATCCTTGACTGGATTAGGGTGGTAGTCAGTGCTGACCTTCCCCTAGATTGTATCCTGGGCAATGACCTCCCAGAGGTGAGTCTGGTCACAGATGGGGTGGTCGCCCAGGGCGCCCCCCCAACCCAAAGTCCTGGGGAGTCAGTCCCTACAGTTAGGAGACAGGGGTCCCCAAGAAAAGGAAAGAAGAAAAGGAAGGGTAGGCCACTCTTAAAGAGAGTTCCAGGGAGCCAAGGGCCCTCTGCCCCAGTAAGGGGGGAGCCCAGAGTTGGCACTGGTGAGGCCTCACCTGACCCCAAGGAAGTCCTGAGTAGTCAGGCAGCTGTCCAGATGCAAGGTGTTGCCCCTGCACTGACAGAAGGGAGAGTGGAAGGAGGGTGTCTGCCACAGGAGGTGGTAGCCCCCCACTCTAGACAGCAAGAGGGGTGCCAGGACCCCAAAGTTGCCCCTAAAGCAGCTCAGCCACCTGTCAGTGGAGAGCTTAGGGTGTGGTTCTGGGTACTGACAGCTGTCAGTAGCCTCTGCTGGGTGCTAGCCTTCCTGGCAGCACTGTACTTGGCCTGGGAGGCAGACCCCAGGGCCAATAGCAAAGTAGGCCCCCTGACCCTGTTGGTCATGGTGGGGTTGCTCAAGTGTTGGGTGACCTCTTTGGGTAAGCTAGGTGTTGCCCTAGCAAAGTTAGGAGTAGGGGAGGTGGGCACCTCACTACCCAAGTTGGCAGAGAGAGAGGAGGAAGACCCCCCTAGAGGGAAGTTTCAGTTTGGGTTGGGTCCTTTTACTGTTGGGATGGCTTCACTACCCAGAGGGAGTGACCCTGACAGGAGGATATAAGGCAGAGTAGGCCCTGCAAAGGGACAGCCAGTTTTCTGCACTGTCTTCCTCGCCTAACAAGCCAGGAAGACTCTCCCAGGGTTGGGCTGAGTCTCCTGGGCGTGTGGGCTGGGGGGGGGTTGTGTGAGAAACTGGGGCTGATTGCAGAGGCCCCCTAACTTTTTGCCCCCATTTTCCACTTTATGCTGGTGTTTTCCTGACTCTGATGGTGCCCTGGGTACTGCTAACCAGTCCCAGGGCCTGTGCTCTGTGTAAAATGGATATGCAAATTAGGCTAATTATAATTGGCTAAGTTAACCTACCTATAAGTCCCTAGTATATGGTAGGGCATGTAGGTTTAGGGACCACAGCATAGGTGGTGCACACCTAGGTGCATTGCTGAGGTGCCCAGTGTCATTTTAAAAGCAAGCCTGCCTTGCTGGCTGCTTTTAAATTAAAGTTATATGCAAATTCGACTTTGGAATTAAAGGTACTTCCAAAGTTTTAAACTACCTTATTTTTACATATAAGTCACCCCTAAGGTGTGCCCTATGTGCCCCTAGGGCTGGGTGCCATGTAACTATAAGCAGGGACTTTATAAAAATAGATTTATAAGCCCTGGTGAGGTAAAAACAGCCAAATTCGTTTTTCCCTCATTGAAGTAAATGGCCTTCATAGGCTAGAATGGGCAGACTTTATTTTAAATTTTAAAGTCTCCTTAAATGTTACATACCAAGAATTTGGTATCAAATTGATTGTTATAATAAATCCCACAACTTCCAGTTGTTGGATTTAATATAACTAGTGCAGGTAAAAAGTTTAGACTTTACCTAAAAAGTTGCCAATTTCAGCTCTGCATTGTTTTTGCTGCTGTGCTCTGATTGGCCAGCCTGCAGCAGCTTCTGCCAGGCCACTTTAATGAGGTGTGAAGTGGCCTGGCTTTACACAAAGGAATGTGCTTGGGGGAGAGAATCTCCCCTCAGCAGATGGGGAAGCAGGAAGGGGGAGGGCTGCCAAACTGGTCTTCAAAGGCAGAGAAGGACATCTGGAGGACCCAGCAACACCCCCACATCCTGCAACCCCAGACAGCTAGGTGCCCCCTTGATTAGATTAGGAGAGGGCAGGAGAGGGGTGTGTTTATGATTTTTAGCCACACCAGTGGGTGGGCTCAGCCAGATCTCTCCTCCAAAAATCAGATTCATCCATTTTGGATTTTTAGAGACTATTGCCTTCTGGGATGGATTTTTGCCACACTTCCCAGGAAGTGGTCATCACAGGGGGACGACCCTGTCCCTGATTGGAGGACCAGGGCCCCCCTGCTTTTCACCCAGGAGCAAGGATAAAACTGGCAGACCTGCACCCACGCCTCAGATCCCCTCCAGAATTCAACAAGAAAGGAACTAAAGAAGAAGAAGGACTGCCCTGCTGGACCCCTGGCCTGCACCTGGACCCTGCACTCAGAAAGACTGCACCAGCTGCACACTTGGGCTTCACCACAAGAAGGACTTTGCCTGGCTTCCACTGGTTCAAGGAGGGACTCCCTGTTTGCTACAGGTGAAAAATTGCTAACCAGAGTCCCCTGCACCAACTCCTGAAAAAGTGACCAGCTGACCACTGCCCAGTGGCCAAAAAGGAGTTTGCGCCAGGTGCACTCTGGGAGTTGAAGTCCGCACTTCCCAAGGACCATCACAGAACTTCTGGACCCTTGGGGTGAGCTGTGGACCCCAAAAGAACCTTAAAATAACATCTGGGTGAAGCCCCAGAAGTTTGGAAAAGATTGGAGAAATTTTAGAAAAAAGCTCCATAAAGTGACCGACTCGACGCGGAAATTCTAGCCGGCTTGCCTCAACCGCGACCCGGCCTGACTTCGTGGTTCGTCCCGGTCAAGAAAAACATCCGAAAAAGAGACTAAGTCCGAACGTAAAAAGTTGACCGGGACCTTCCAGCCATCGTATCCGAGAAGGGCTCCACGGACGTCGGATCAAGATCCAGGTTTACCCCGGTCGAAGGATTTTCATCTCGAAAAAACGACTAAGTCCGAAGGTAGAAATCACCACCGAGGAAACCGACTTCGCGTATCCGGACAAGGGCTCCAGGAGGTCGGATCCAACTGGCAGGTTCGTCCCGGTGAAGAAAAACTTCAAAATAAAGACTAAGTCAGAAGGTAACTTTTTAACCGAGGCCTCCCGCGACCTGTAGCCGAGCAGGGCTCCATCGCGGTCGGCCTGAAAGTTTGACTTTGTCCCGGTCCTGGTGCAACCAGATGACCCGATTGGCGCTTTTTGTTTCTATGCGCTAGAAAATAATAATACTTTAAAAATTCATATCTCCGGTTCCCCTGAACCGATTTTAATCGTTTTTGTGCCATTTTAAAGATAAAAATATATAAGCTATTTTTATAAATTGGTTTTGGATTTTTAAACTGTTTCCTGTGTTTTATTTAATTACTGTTTTGTGATATTTGAATGCTTTACACTTTGTCTCCTAAGTTAAGCCTTGACGCTCGATGCCAAGCTACCAAGGGTAGAGCTGGGATTAATTTATTGAGACCTAACTGTACTTACGTGGAGGTTTGTGGCTTGTTGCTAGGTGTAGGTACCTACCTGCCCTACCAATAACCCATTTTCCAACATTCAAGGACTTCATGGTTCACTTGTGGCCAACAGAGAGTTCTGGTAACTAAGGGCCAGATGTAGGTAGCCTTTTGCGCATCGCAAACGGCGAAAAACGCCATTTGCGATGCGCAAAAGGCCTTCCGCGATGCAAAGTCACATTTTGCGAGTCGGTAACGACTCGCAAAATGTAATTCCGACTCGTAAATAGGAAGGGGTGTTCCCTTCCTATTTTCGAACGCATTGCGATGTAGAGTTGATTTGTGACCGCGAAAGCGGTCGCAAATCAACTCGCAGTTACCATCAACTTGAAGTGGATGGTAACTCATTCGCAAAAGGGAAGAGGTCCCCATGGGACCCATACCCCTTTGTGAATGCCCACAAAAATATTTTTTCAGAGCAGGCAGTGGTCGTATGGACCACTGCCTACTCTGAAAAAAACGAAACCAAATGGTTTCTGAATTTTTTCTTTTTGCAGCTCGTTTTCCTTTAAGGAAAACGGGCTGCAAAGAGAAAAAAACAACTTCTTTATTAAAAAAGCAGTCACGGACATAGTGGTCTGCTATCTCCAGCAGGCCACCATCCCCGTGAGTGCCTAGACTTGCTATGGGGTCGCAAACTGCGACCCACCTCATGAATATTCATGAGGTGGGTCTTTGCGACCCCATAGCGAGTCGCAGAAGGTGTCTGAGACACCTTTCTGCATCTCGGATTGCGAGTTGCAATTTGCGAGTCGCTATGACTCGCAAATTGCAACTCGCAATCTGATACCTACCTACATCTGGCCCTAATTCCTTTGCCTTTGTTATGCAAGGGTGGCCTGAACAAGGGTTATCATGACAAAGCCACAATAATGTTGATTGAAGTTCTCTATCTGGAATGAATACTTTGTTGATTTAAAATAGTAGTTGTGGGTATCATTTCCTCACTTTTGGGTCTTTTTGTATCTATTCATGTACATCAATTTTCTTTAAATATAACCTAAGCAGTTTGAGGATCATGTTTTCCAAGCACCTTGTGGCTTGCTCTGCTGCCACAATCAATGAAGGATCAATGGAGGAGATTTAGGTGCACTTCTTTTCCTTGCTGTGATAAGGTATCAGCCTTCCCTTGTTGAGTTCCTGGCCTGTATGTAACATTATTTGGAAATTGTCCAACTGGCATGTCTCACATTTGCACACTTTATGAACTTAGAAAAATTAAATTCTTATGGTCAGTTGATACTTTCACAAGATGTTCTGACCCTTCCAAATAATGGGCTTTGATACAAACTACATTTTGTAGTAGACTAAGGGGCAGGTGTACAAAGCCATTTAGCATTTCTTAACAGTCTGAATCGCTATTTTGGGCTATTAAGAAATGCTAAATCGCCTTTTGAGATGTACAAAGCCCTTTACGGAATCGCAAATTGCGATTTATACCCAGTTGTGATCCTCTAAATAGGAAATCGTAAATAGGGATTACCTATTGGCGATTCCTATTCAGATGTACAAAGCATTTCTTAAATGCGAAATGGGCATTTAGAAACTGCAATTACCGATGGCTCCAAGTCGATGAAAAGCATGTATGCCCCAGGGTACATGTGTGCTCTACATGTGTACCACTATTTTTTAGGTGCATCACGGGGGGCCTTTTGTCCATAGCCATCCTTGGTTTTGCATTTCCAAAACAACGATTGCAGTTTTGGAAATGCAAAGCTGGCCCATTGTAACAAATCACATGGGATTTCTTAATTGCGATTTCTTAATAGCGATTCCTACATTGTAATACATCTATTAGGAAATCTGAATTTTGATACATATCACTTTGCATTTCCTAAATAGTGATTTCTATGAAGTCACTATTTAGGAAATGCAAAATTGCATCTACGTGCATCTGGCCCATAGTAGCACTGCCATAGTACTTCTAAAGTACCACAAAATGCTGTTCACAAACCTACGAGTGTAAGTCTCCACCTTTACCTACCTATCTTTTATAATGGGACATCCTCACATATAGTAGTTTATTACTTAGTAGTAAATGTGGGAGGAACCAGTGAGAGTGGTTGGAGAAAGAGGTCTAAGGAGGGACTTGCAACCATACACAAAAGAGTGAGACCATTGTTATTCACAAATCACACTTCTAAAGTTACAAAAAACAATTTAATGTTGACAAATCTAAAAAATGAAATATAGTTAATATTTCATTAAAAAGTATTTCATTAATTCTTTTGAGTTTATAAAGTAATCTGACATTCATTTTCAATAACAAATGGATCAATTGAATTGTATTAATTCTATACATCACTCCTAATTATGAATTCATAAAAAAAAATATAATGTATTTTAATTTAGGTGGGAATTTATTTTTTACTACAAATGTTGGAGAATTATGTTTTATTTAACTAAATATATTTAACATGTATGATCGTCAGAAGTGTAAGTTACCTTTGTGAATAGCCCCACGTATCTCCAGTAAATAAATGCCTCCTTCACCTCAAATAATTCCCTAACAAAGTGAAAATTTGTGAATTCTAGTACTTATGGATATTTACACTATTATAGGCGTCATTACGAGTTTGGTGGTTCCATGACCACCATCTCGGCAGCTGGGCTCATACAGCCAACGAGCCGGCGGAGAAGACCGCCAAAATATGAGAATGGCAGTCTTCCGACAGAAGACAGCCAAACTACCGCCACTACCACCAGTGCAGTCAAGCCGCCATGGATGGTGGTAGACACCTTCAGGCCGGTGGAGACCATGTTCCCACCGGACACATTACGAGGCAGTACACCGCCAAAGTTTCTGCCAAGGTCGAACTACCAAGAAAACCCTAGCTGAAACCAACTCTATAAAAGGAGACACTCACCTTCAGGAACACATACCAGTCTGGAGCCACAATGGAACCAGAACTGGAAGTCCTCCCACTGCTTCTGCTCACACAATGACTCTGGAACTAGCGATGAAGACAACAACTGTGAGCATACACACCTAACTGACTCTATAGGGAAAACCTAAAGTACACACGCACATACAACCTACACATCCAGGGCAGCAGGTGACGGCGACAAACACACGTAAACACACACCCATACGCACATACACACACACCTACATACACACCCACACAACTCACATGCACACCCATACTACACACATCAGTCAACACACATGTGCAAAACACACAGGATCTCACAGATACACAACACCGGCACAGTTGTACACAACAATACACAACAGCACCAATTCACACAATGACACACACCTGTAAGTAAACTAACACTTCATCAAGCTCTTTCAGTATACATCTCCACACGATACTACAAACAGACTATAACATGTAACAACACCCAACATAAAATATACACAGTCTCACAGCCATACAATGAAACAAATGTCATTCCAAGCTAACACAACACAAAATGCATCTGAGATATCCATCACCAAACACACGCACACACAAAATGGCATAAGGACACACAACACCACCCTTACACATCTCAACTCAAACAAAACACAAGTTGTCTACACACATGCATATACCAAACATAACCACATCCTGCACACAATACACAGCCATCACAGTGTGACAAAAGCCAGGGCCACACACACATGCAGGACAGACACTACAGCTAGCACAACCCCCACACATCCATGTCACACACAAACAAACCAAAGGTGCAGAAATCAATATAGCCATGTGGAAAGAAAGGCAAGACAACTATGCTACCTTCAAAGCCAACACACATTTGGCCAGATGTATTAAAAGCATTTTTTGGCAAGTAAATACATAACTACATACAAATATCAGCCCAAAGGGCAGTCCAATGTCCAAAATGCCAAAGGCACAAATGACACCTCTGTGTGCCCCTACTTGACTCTTGACTGCCAAGTGTCCTCCACAAGGTAGGGGCATCAAGGGGGTAGGCAGGCACCTCATGGATTAAGGGGGGGGCAGAAGCGGGGGCTTGGGTTTGGGAGGGGATCTTTGTGTTTGGGAGGGAGGTCTTTGGGCTTGGACTTCAGCTTGGGAGGGGTCGACTTCTTGCTAGGGGGAGGGGCATAGGTACTAGCAGCAGGTGCATGGGAGGACATGGAGGTGGAAGGGGTGGACTTGGGGAGGGAGACGGACCATTTGGGGGTATCATGGGGTGGGAGAGGAGTAGGGAACAGGGAAAACTCAGAGAAGAAAATACTTTTTAGACATACAGGGGCGGTCATGGCAAAAGGATTTGGGAGTGGAGGGAGAGGGAGTGGTTGTAGGAGGTGTTGGTGTAGATGTCTTGAGTGCAAGTCTGTGCAATGAAATGCTTGAGGGTGGTGGGTATCTGTTGGGTGGGTGAGTGTGGGCGTTTATGTGTTTTGGGAGGAGAGGCGGTGCTGGGTGATTCTATGTTGCATGGGTGACTATCTGTGGGGTTAGTGACTGCAGGTATTGTAGATGTGCTGCATGTGGTTGTGTCAGTGGTTGTGATGGCTGCAGATGTGGTGACTGGAGTAGATATCTGCAGGTCTTCAATTGTGTTGACCGTGGGTAAGATAGGAGTTGTGGCTGGGTCTGACAAAGTTGGTGTGGTGGGTGCAGGTGTGTCTGGTGTAATGTCTGTGAAGGAAGGGGTAGTGGGGGAGTCAGTGCAGATATTGGATATTGGGGTGTCTGCATGTGGGTGTTATCTATATGCATGTCAACAAAAAAGAGGGTCCCTGTAATAATAAAGAAGCTAATCCAGGGGACTTAACAATAAACAAATGAGTATAGATTCTCTTCTATCATACTTCTAAGTATATACAATACATAACAAAAATGAATAAATATAATCTTGACAAGCATGTCGAAAAATGATTATATTTCAAGTCCTAACATATATATGTATAAGTGTCACTCTTCTTATGTCAATAATGTAATTTCAAATGGCATACAACATGTACCAACTGATACATTGGAATGGCCATATATTTCAAACATATTTTATTTATAGCCATTTCCAATAATAAATGAATCAAAACACAATGATATACAATATTGATAAAGACAACAAGAAACAATATCAACCCCACAGATAATAACTTACGACATTCATACTCATTCATACCCAGACTCAACCATCAAGTCATAAAATCTGTAAAATAACAAATCTAGGACTAATACACATACCTTCTAATATAAATTGAAGAAAATATATGACAAAAGGATATAGTATCAAGAATACCCAAATTAACCTTTCATATAACAACACAAATTAATTTGTAATATCTCTATAGAGTCAATGAGACAAGGTATAAAAGAACACTGCCTACGCGTGTTTCGGTGTTCCTCTCATAGGGAGGCCACCTCCATCAGGGTGATTCATATAAAATAGTTCATGTGGGGTAAGGAAAAAGAAGAATAAACCAGCTGTAATGTACGCCACTCTTTTAGGATAAGGTCACACCTGCAGAGGATATCTTATAAGACGATATATTAAGGTACTCTGTTGTTAATTCGAGTGTCCATCTGACCTCATTAGGGTCTCACAGTCTCAGGCGACACACGAGGCTGCAATGACAAGAGTGTTTTCATTTAGGGAATCCGTCTTGTTGTTTACTGTCCCTTCTAATTATAGGTTCTCAAGTATTCACTGCAAAGTCAGAGAATCTCTAAGAGTTCTAGGATTACCGAATGATGGTACAATGCTGTGCAGTGATAATGATTCTGAATCCAGCGTCCGTGTGTGTGCATGCCAGTGGTGGGTCTTGTGGTGCTTGTGTTTGTCAGTGGTACTTTTGGCTGTTGAGGTGGATGCATGCTTGTGTGTCTGTGTACTTTGGCTAGGTTTGGGAAGTGGGGATTGTTTGTGGGTATATGTTGGTGGAAGGGGGATGGTAGACAAAAGGTGACTGGCTGCCATCAGTGTGGAGTTCAGAGCCTGAAAGGATCTCTGCAGGCCAGCCAGTACACCTTAAATGCCCTCCAGGAATGCTTTTGCTCTGCTAGACTTGAGCTGCCAATCCCTAGATTGCATTTAGGATAGTCATCTGACCCACAGAGATCAACCTCAGGAGGTAAATATCCCCCTCATTGAGGGCAGCAGGGCTGACTAGTCCCTGGGCAGAGGTGCCTGTGGCAAAGGAGATGCCCATCCTCCTGGGTGAGCGGGCAACGTGGTAGGGAGCTACAAGGAGGGTGGTGGTAGTATGGGGGGTGGGCAAAGATGATGCTAGGGTGGTCCTACAAGGGTCCACCACCGCCAGGGAGAGCTCGCTGGAAGAGGATTCCAAAGATGATGTTGATGATTTGGTCTCCCCCGAGGCACTCTCCTCGCCCTCCATACTACTGGGTCCCTCACTGTCGCTGGTAGCAGCACTACAGGTACCATGGCCTGCAGCATCCCCACTTGCCTGTGCCCCTTCTCCTTTACCTGCCAAAGAGAGTAAAGGAGGGAGGGAGAGAGATAGGGAGAGAGAGGGTTAACACATACCTCACATCCAAGTAAGTCTGCACCACTTGAGTCATCCACATCATTACCACCATAGCCACGTCTGCATGCACATCATGCCCTGGGTGAAGTACAATTGTCTACCTGAATTCACATAAGAGCTCTCCATACTCCTATCACCAATTGGAAGTGCAGCTGAATGAACACATCAGGCCTGTACAGTTACATCAGCTTATCAGTCCATATCCTTTGTGAGATATCCATGACAGTGAATACTACTACACTCAGACACCACACAACATCTGCCTGTCACATTACATGGCTGACATCAAATTCTGTACAATAATGGTAATTTCTCACTAATGACTGATTAAGCCACTACAAGTTGAATAGCCATACAGGTGACAAGTAATGGGTACAGGCATGTGATTGATCTAAACCAATCATAGAGGAATATCTCCAATCCCCTATTACATATCCATCACAACTAACCATACATCTAAGTGCACCTACAATGGCCCATATTGCACATATAACACACTTTTACCCATTCACTGATGTGGTGTCACTACTGATGAACATCAGGAACCCACATGACATCCTGGTCCACAGACAAAAGCACCACACATGCATTTTCACCAGTATGACTTCACAATAACATAACACCACACTTAATCATACCATTCCTGATTAGAGAATACCTGTACCTAATTCCTGAAACACACGCCTCTGACACTCAGTACATGGTTGCAATATGCATACATGGCCTAACAGCCCCGATTTGGCACTGACAACACATCACACTGCTACATAGGGCTGTCTCAGCAGTGATCAAGCAACATACATCTCACACCAACATATCATTAGTAATAGAATACCCAATCCTGTCCCAATAACCCACTTCAGCGAGGCCAAGGCTAGCTGACATGTTCACACTTCATTAGATGTGCCACCAAGTAACAATTGGGACATGATTTGGCAGACAATAAGCTATGTAGCACTATAACTGATAGGGCATTGGCATGCATGGTATTTACATTACACATTGTAAATGAAGGAGTCCGTCTAGTGACTTACCACCTCTACTACTATCCCATTGTGTTTAGGGTTTCATCCCCACAAGTCTAGCACTTACAAACCCATGATGTTTACAATTGAACCATTTCAAAGCTACATTATAAATGAGCCTCCTTGACTAACCTTCACATATCCAATAGATAGCAGATTACCAATACATGTGGATACAAGTGTCAAGCCATTAGTCCAGTCATACGCAAGCCATATCTGTGATGGAAATGTAATGGCTGACTCACATAGAGTCAACACCATTACCAGTACCTGATTACTATTGTACCTATGATAAAAGCAGTGTCAGACTGTTGCACATACTGGTGTGCCATAAATATATGAGTGAACTGAAACCTTAAGGCCACAAATGCCCAAATGCCCAAATGCCGATGGATGGAGCAGGTACTTCTCAATAGCTATGATGGTACACAAGCTCACATCCATAGTAAAGGCAGGATGGAGTCATTTGTGCCAATCTGATGAGACCAAGAGAAGAACATCCACTGACAGCAAACCATCAAGACACAGGTACAACTAATGCCCAGGCCCGGTGGCTACTACACATTACCCCTAAGTCTATTTTCAAGGAGCATTGACTCTGTTTTCACTTTAGCTACACCGAGGGAGCTAATCCCATCAACTCTATGCACGTCCCAAGTTTAATTTAGTACTTACCCCCTTGTGTCTGCTGTGCTGCCCTCAAATGCCTATCCACTTTAGGGTAGCCACCGTCTATATGCGGGCCATTGGGGGGGTCAGAGTCCAACGGGCACCCCTCCCTTGTTGGGAGGCCATCCCCAGCTGGACCTCTGTGGTCTTCTTGGCCCAGAGTCTCAGGTACTCCCACCTCTTGCGACAATAGGTGCTCTGCCGGCTATAGACCTCCAGGGTCCGCACTTTCTTGGTGATGGCACACTAGATCCCTTTCTTCTGCTGTGTGTTGACCTGCATGGATGCCACAAACAAATAGAGAAAGTCATGTACACTGGTACCATGCTAACAGGAGAGGCCTAAACAATTGAGACTCACCAAGTGCCCACACATACCCATCCTCACTGCCCACACGCCTTCACTTCACACCCCGTGCAGGCATCTCCCTCACTGGTACACTTGGCACACTCACCATCACAGGCACCCCTACCACACATGACTATGACATTGGGCTCACCTGTTCCTCAGGTGCCCCATATAGCTGTTCATACAGGGGTAGGACCCCATCCACGAGCTTCTCCAGCACTTCTGCTGTGATGGCTGGGGTCCTATCACCTGCAGGACGTGGCATGATGGCTCCCAGAGCCAGTACACAGCATCTCAGGTCGTGGAGGTCTTGCTGGCCACAGTGTCAGGAGTCAAGTGAGCTAGGCTACAGAAAATGGCAGTCAAGCCACCACGTGCAGGACTGTCACCCCAGGCAGTCATAGCAATTGGCCCCAATCACCCTTAGGCAGCAATGTTAACCAATGACAAGTTGCACTGCGGTATTGACCGCCCACCACCATGACGATATACACCAGTGGACTTACGTCACAGTGCTGCAGGACAGGTGGCTGCCATTTTGTGCACATCTCATGCATTGATGTGCCAATTTATGTGCGCCATATACCTTGTTGTGTCATCATGGTAGTGCTGAAACATGTGACAAGTGTCCTAGACAACGTACACATTCAGCAGTGTATCACAAGGCTGGTGTCCAAAGGGCATCTGGATGCCCAATTTCATATGTGTCTGCAGTGCTACGCCTGTCCAACAGTGTTAGTTGTGTGCTAAATATGAAATGTTCAGCTTATATGTGTAAAGTCCTTTTCTCAAAGTACATTCTTTCCTCGCTATCTAGATTTGATGCCATGAGGAGATTGAGACAACCACCAGTATACCATCCACTAGTTGACCTTGCAACCCTAGAGGACAGGCATATCAGACAAACCTATCCTCTAAATTGTTAGACCATCATGGATCTATGTTCACAGTTGGAGCTTCATCTATTACCAGCCATATGCAATCCTTATTCAATCCCTTCCACAGTACAAGTCCTGTCAGTGATACACTTTCTTGCCACAGGCTCCTTTCAGAGTACAGTGGATTTGGCATCAGGGATGTCACAGCCAGTGTTGAGTCTAGTGTTGAAGGATGTACTACATGCATTTTTGAAAGACCTGGACAGCTACATCTGGTTCCCCCAAAGTGCGGATTTGGCTTATGTGAAGGCAGACGTTTTTGATATGGGACACATCCCTCATGGGATAGGGGCCATTGATGGTACCCATATAGCTCTGGTTCCACCCAGTGCCAATGAACAGGTGTATAGGAGCAGAAAGAACTACCACTCCCTTAATTTTCATCTGGTGTGTCTAGCAGGCCAGTACATCAAACAGGTCGCAGCCAAGATTCCTGGATCTGTACATGACTCCTTCATTTTAAGGAACAGCAATGTCCCACACATGATGGCATGTCTATACACACAGAGGGCCTGGCTCCTTGGTATGTAACCATTTGAATGTGGTTCACTGCAGTTGCATCTGTCATCATATACTTCCCAGTCACTATAACTATTATGTCAGTGGTTATACATTTTTTCACATAGGTGACTCTGGTTATCCTAACCTTCCCTGGCTACTGACACCAGTGAGATACAGTTAGACTTTTCATCCTTGTCGTGGTCTCCCCTAACATTTTCCCTCTGTTTCCCAAATTGTTGATGTGTGCTGGACTCTGTTTTTGTTGTTTTCGTTACTCTGGGTACTTTACCACTGCTATCCAGTGCTAAAGCGCAAGTGCTCCTTTATAAAATGTGAATGTAATTGGCTTTCCGTGATTGGCATATTTGATTTACTGGTAAGTCCCTAGTAGAGGTGCACTAGAGGTGCCCAGGGCCTGTAAATCAAATGCTACTAGTGGGCCTGCAGCAGTGGTTGTGCCACCCACATTAGTAGCCCTGTAAACATGGCGCAGTCCTGCCACTGCAGTGTCTGTGTGTGCAGAGGAGTGGTCACTTACACCAGAAAGGGCTGTGCCTGCCCTCACACAATGCAGTCTCCAAATCCCTGGTGTGTGTCTGGGGCCTGGCCTGAGCAAGGCAGGATTTCACAAACAAGAGAGACTTTCCTTTGAAGGAAGCCTACTTCTAGGGGCAAAATGGGTATAAAAAGGGCACCCAAAACCACAGACTTTAGATCACTTCTGGACATCAAGAGGAACCTCTGCCTGGAGAAGAGTTGAGGAGAAGTGCTGCCCTGCCTGTGACTGTGCTTTGTGAAGCTATGCTGCAGTTGCTGCTTCTGTCTGTGTAAGGGGACAAAGACTGGACTTTGTTGTGCATTCCTGCTTGTGAAGAAATCTCCAAGGGCTTGTCCTGAGCTTGCCTCCTGTTGTTGAAGTCTCAGTGCCATCAAACACTTCTCCTGTCAGCACCTGGACTCTCTGCTATGCCAAGTGATGCCATATCTAGTTCCTGGGGCCTTGGAAGGTGAAGCTGGCAGACCAAGACTGAAAATCCACACACAGACTGCTGTGCAGGGAAAATATTGATGCACCTTCCGAGATGCAGCCGAAAAACGACACCCTGCCGGCCTTGCAGCAGAAATCCACTCTCCACCGGCAACACGGGTGGAAGATCGATGCATGCAGCTGGAGAAACGACGTGCAACACCTGCTGATGGAGGCTGATAACGTCGCAACCCACATAACACGGTTTTGCTGATGCCGTGCAGCAGGATTTTCGACCCAAACCTTGCTGGATGCAGAAAAATGACGCAGAGCCTGCCTGGACCCGAGTGCTTGCCAAGATTGACACATCGCTCTCCTGCAGAGAGGAATAACTACGCATGCTGACCGAAACAGGGGGGGAGAACGACGCATGGAGTCGTTTGCGGGTGTGAAATCGACACATCGCTAGCCCTTTCCGATGCACACTCACCCGTGCGTGTTATTCTGATGCTCACTAGGTACTTTTCAATGTTAACCATGTTTTTACTGTCTACAAAAGGATTTAGGACTCTTTTGCTTTTAAAATAATAACTTGACTTGTGTATGTTGGATTATTGTCATTTTGGTCTTCTTTTTTTAGATCAATATTTCCTATCTTCCTAAACCTGTGTTGTCATTTCGTAGTGTTTTCACTGAGTTACTGTGTGTGTTGGTACAAATACTTTACACATAGACTCTGAAGTTAAGCCTGCCTGCTTGTGCCAAGCTACCATTGGCGGTGAGTAGAGGTTAACTGAGTGTGACTCTCCTTTACCCTGACTAGAGTTAGGGTCCTTGCTTGGACAGGGGGTAACTGCCAACCAAAGACCCCATTTCTAACAGGTACCCTGCCACAGATGGTGAAGTCCATTTCAATGAGTCCCAGGGGAGGGGGAGGACGAGGCGTGTAATAGAAAGGACATTGGTCCTCCTGAAAGCCCGATTCAGGTGTCTGGACCTATCTAGAGGGGCCTCCTCTACTCACCCCAAAAGGCATGCCAGAGAGCAGTAGCCTGCTGCATGCTCCACAATCTAGCCCTGAGATGCCAGATACCATTGCTCGCTGATGAGGGTGAGGCAGCTGGGCCAGTGGCTCATAATGCTGACACGGCAAATGATGAGGAGGCAAAGGAGGAAGGCGCAGCTGACTCTAAGACTGAGCTCATCAATCATTACTTCCAGTGACAAACAGGTATGATGATTTTGGTTTGGCAAGTATTGAATGTCCACATGAAATGCTGACAATATTCCTCTAGAGTTAAATCATCAGTGGTGATGGAATGTGGTCCTATCCCTATGTGTGTGTTGGGGGAGCAGGCTGTTTGTATGTCATGTGCACAGTAACAATTTCTCATAACTAACAAGTGTACCCACTGAAGTGTCCTTGATTTTAATCTCCATTGTACAGGTCAGTAATGAGCAATGTGTGCTGCATTCTCCTGTAGTCATGCCATTCCACCTAGTGACTTTGTTAAGAATACATGTGCCTCGGCTATCTATGGCTTGGGCTTTTCTAGACACTAGCCATAGCTGAATGATTAGAGAATTGAGAGTTGTAAATGAGAGATGCAAGCTACAGAGCTACATGATGAATATTCTGTTACTGGTGTTGTATAGGTAATCTATGGTGGACCCTGATTAGGTGGTATACTTCTTTGGGGTTTAGATCTATATGATTCATATGTGCTTTGCGTGGCTCCATGCCTTCCATCCTGATAGTACTATCTGTGATTGTATTTTGGCAGGTTTGCATGCTGACTATACTCTTATGTGGCTCAGGATTGTGGATTGTCTGAAATATGTCCTGGAACATATCTTATGTAATTTGTCTCCTGCTGAGGATACCTCCCTCTCATGTGCATTACTCTGCCTGTTGGAGGTAGGTATGCATAGCTATCTCACATATGGCAAATTACTTTTGCTGATGTTGTAATGTACAGTAGCTGTGTTCCATTGGTGTTTATGGTGCATATATTGAAAGGGTAACAAACATATATGGTGCTTAAATTGTCCAAGAGGTGATGAGTGCGCTCATGGTAGATTAAATCATCAGAGTAGGTGGTAGAACAGTTGGTTGCTCAGGTCCAGTGTCCAATTGCCAATGGGAAGATGGAGTTATGTCATTTAACAGTCACCAGGTTTTCTCTGTTGCACACAAGAGAGATAAATCAGATGAGGGTCACTTCTTGGCAGTGTGTGTGGTCTTGCCATCAGGTCCAGCCAAATGTGTGGATGGACATCCACGTTTGTGGGGGGGTTCATCGGCTACAGAGGAAGGGACGTCTGAGGCCTGTGGTTCCCCCGGCAGGGCCTCCATTCTGCTGGCTACCGCTGATGTTGAGGGTTCTGATATGTTAGAAGTGGAAGGGGCCTGCTGGTGGGTGGAGGAAGCAAACTGGGTGGTGTTGATATCCCTCAGCACCCTTGCAATGGAGGCCATGGTGGCATCGCAGGCCTGCCACTGCTGCATGACCTCCTGGTGGTATTCCCTCTGCAGCCTTCTGTTTTGCCCCAACATGGTTGTGATCTGGCCCATTCTATCCTGGGATTGTTGGTATGCTCCCAGGACTTGGGAGATGGTAGTCTGCTCAATACAGTCCCTTGGGGGCCCCATCCTCTGACCCACAGCTTCCCTCCCATGCCCCTTACCCCCATGTGCCTGTGCCCCTGGCACGGTGTGCCCACTCCCAGTGTTCACTGGACCTTTATTATCCTGGGTGTGAGGGGTCGACTCAGGTCCCTGTACTGTGGAGCACACAATAGTTTGGTCTGTCCTTGGGACACAGGTTTGGTGGTGAAGGGTAGGCTGTGATATTAAGGCTACAGAGTTTTGGGGGGATTGTTGTGGGCAGGGTGAGGCAGGGAGTGGTAGACTGACCAGGTGTCACAGATGGGCCAGGTAGATTGTCAGTGTCCAGAGATCCAGGCATCTTGTCCTCACTTTGGCCTTCAAACTGTGGTGGGATGGCAGTCTCTGGTATCCTCTCCAAGTTGGAACAGGCAGGGGTACCTGGGTATAGAGTGAGAGAGGGAATTACATATTGAAGATGTGTTTGGTTCACACTTTATCATATACGTACAGTGGCTTGACATGATCCCCAGCATTGACAAGGACAGATGCTGCCCAGCATACCATTGGTGTTAGGTAGTGGTGTGTGACATATATTCCATACTCCATTTAGTTAGGTGTCATTCAGGTTTAGTACATCTGGCGGTGTGGATGAGAACTGGTACAGACTGATAGTTCACATTACTATTCAGAACTGTTAGCTAGTGACTATTCAACCCTGGTAATTGTGAGTGGTAGAAGGCTGGAAATAGCAGCATGGTGTCCCAGTGGGTGGAGTGTATGAGAATTTGCAAGGTTAAATCAGCTGTCTGTGCATGCTGTGCATATGCATGGAGTCTGCCATCTGATATACCATACCATGGTGGGTGACTGGGTTGTGGATCCTGATCAGTGGCCAAGTGGATTAGTCACAGTGTTGCAGCTGTGTTTAGCCTTGTATGGCAATGTGTTGTTCAATTGCATTGCTATCATTGCCATGTTGTGGTCCTTTGTCATAACATCTGGTTAGTACGGCTAGTCCAAAAAGCATTCATGCAAGGGATCTGGTCTGATGTGCACTGTTGGACCTGGCCCTTTTTGCAGGGTCATCCCTAAATTTTTTGCCTCCTTCCTCCTATTTTTTCCGACCAGTTTTTTTGTCTGTTGGACTCTGGGCACTTTACCACTCCTAACCAGTGCTAAAGTGCAAATGCTTTCTGTGTAAATTGTATTGGTGATTGTTTAACCCTTATTGGCATATCTGATTTGCTAAAAAATCCCTAGTAAAGTGCACTAGAGGTGGCTAGGGCTTCTACATTAAATGCTACTAGTGGGCCTGCAGAACTGATTGTACCACCCGCATGAGTAGCCCTGTAAACATGTCTCAGATCTGCCACTGCAGTGTCCGTGTGAGCAGTTTTAAACTGCCAATTCGACTTGGCAATTGTACCCAATTGGCAGGCCTAAACCGTCTCTTTCACTATTTGTAAGGCACCCGTAAGCTAGGCCGAAGGTAGCCCCATGGGCTGGATGCAGTGTATTTAGAAGGTTAGACATGTACTGATGTGTTTTACATGTCCTAATAGTGAAATACTGTCAAGTTCGGTTTTCACTATTGCAAGGCCTATTTCTCTCATAGGTTAACATAGAGACTGCCATTAAATATCTTTGAAGTGTAGTTTCCCATTAGGAGCAAATAGAAATATGGAGTTTGGGGTCTCTGAACTCACAATTTAAAAATACACCTTTTGGTAAAGTTGGTTTTTAAATTGTCTGTTTGAAAATGGCACTTTTAGAAAGTGAGCATTTTCTTGCTTAGACTTAAACTATTCTGTGCTTCTGCCTGCTTGTGTACTCCACATCTAGTTCAGACTGACAGTTGGGCTCTTGTGAATTCCCTCTAGACAGTAACACAAATGGAGCTGGGATGTAGCTTGAATATTTTGATGGGCCATCTGGGCTAGAGTGGAGGGAGGAGTGGTCCTGGGTATAAGTAGTGGACCAAAAACCCCAGACTTTTAGAACACTTCTGGATCAAGAGGAACCTCTGCTAAGGAGAAGAGCTGAAGAGCTGGAGGAGGAGTACCGTCCCTTTGCTGTGTGTGCTTTGTTTGGTTGGCTTGCAGTTGCTGCTTCTGCCTTAAAAAAGGGCAAAGACTGGACTTTGTGTGTATCTTGCTTGTGAAGTTTCTCCAAGGGCTTGGAGTAGAGCTTGCCTCCTATTGGAAGTCTCAGGGAGATCAAAGACTTCAGTTTCATCTGCCCACAGCTGGGTGCTTTGTGCTGCAACAGAAGAAAAACCACCACACCACCGCCAATGACATCGCTGCTTGCACCATGATCTGCGAGCCCCACACTCTGCATTGCCTTGCTCACACTGCAGCCTTGGTATCCCCGACAATGATGCTCCATGCTGACACCGTCGTCACTGCCTGCACCGTGGCCTGACAACACCACTTGTGAGGTACACAGAGCACTGTCCTATTCCTCACAGCAGCCCTGATCCAACTACGCCAGCGCCATTTACTCCAGTGTTGTCAACCGATGCCGCTGTCTGCACCATGACCTGTGGGGGCCACACGAAGCCAGCCCTGTGCCCACCGCTGTCTTGGGGTTACAGATGACAGTGCTTCAACAATAACAATGCTGCTGCCTGCACAGTGACCTGGAGACACTGAACATTGCACCGCACCACTTCACACTGCAGCCCTGGTCTCACCAATGCCTCAAGACGCCATTACCGAGCCACTGCCTGCACCATGACCTGTGAGCACTGCACATCGCATTGTGCCGCTTCGCACCACAGTCTCGACACAATCCATGCTAGAGCTCCTGACTTCGTCACCACTGGAGTTCAATCTGCAATGCCTGTGACTTTAAGGGCCCGATGACCCTCACGCCGACCTCCTTAACCGACGCCAGGGATGCCACAAGGATCACAACACCCCACATTTCCAAGGTACTGTTTGCGGGTCTTCCCGAAACCATAGGTGGCCTGCAACACTGCAGCCTGCCAGAACGTTTGGATTTGTTGTTCACGACTCCATGACAGCCCCAGATAAACTGTAACTGTAAACTTCGCACTTGTATAGCGCACTACTCACCCATTAGGGTCTCAAGGCGCTGTACTCACACTGCTGTGGAACCCCTCCTGGCTTTTTCCCTGTGAGGCACCCACTCCTGGACAGCCCCAGGGTGAAGCCAGGCATCCAAGTGCTGTGAGGGCCGTTGTGGAGATTAAGCAAGCAATTGCCCAGAGTTACAGAGTGAGACACATTAATTAGATTAGGCACTGAAGCGAGAAATAGCTGGTCCAAGGGAATTGAACCCAAGACCCGCCGAGGCGGGAATTGAACCTTGGCCCTGGGCCAGATCTGTGCATCAGGGTCTGCCACTCTAACCATTGTGCCACACTTCTCCACAGATGAGCTATCGACTTCATGTAACTATATTTTTAAGTAATTCTTGCAAAACTCATATCTTTATTACTGTTATTGGATTTTTCTCATTTTGGTCGTGTTTTACACAGATAAATATTGGCTATTTTTCTAAAAAATAGTGTGGTGTCCTTTTGTAGTGTTTTCACTGTATTACTGTGTGTTATGTGCAAATGCTTTACACATTGCTTCTGAGATAAGCCTGACTGCTTGTGCCAAGCTACCAAGGGGGGGGGGGAGCAGGGGTTATCTGAGCTGGGTATCTCCCTGATCCTGGCTAAAGTGAGGGTCCCTACTTAGACAGGATGCAAACCGACTGACAAATAGACACCTTAATTCTAACATGCACATTCCAGGTATTCAGATAGATGGGCTTGTGCATTTTGGGAGTCATAGTGTTAGTTTTAGCCCAGGCTAGGCATACCTTTGCCAAGGGCTGTGTGGGTATTTGAGCTGCATGGAGGTGTGGCATGCGGGAGAAGGGCATTAGGTGGATAGGTGGGGTGTGTAGTGAGACATAAAGTACATTGGGGAGTATTTGGGTGGTGAGGAAGCATGAAGTACAAGGCAGTTGTTTGACATGAAGGTTGTGTGCACTTACCAGAATCCAGTCCATCAGGCATTCCAGTCATCCACTCGAGATGCAGGATGTTCAAGACCTTCTCCTACCAAGATGTGAATTGTGGGGGAGTAAGTGGGGGCCCACTGCCAATTTTGTGCATGGCGATCTGGTGTTGTGATGCCATGAAATGAGCCTTCCCCCGTAGGTCATTCCACCTCTTCCTGATCTCCTCCCTTGTGCATGGATGGTTGCCTACTGAGTTGATCTTGTAGACTATTCTCTGCCACAAGTCCATTTTCCTGGCAATCGAGGTTTGCTGGGCCTGTGCTACAAACAGTTGTGGATCTACTCTGACGATTTCATCCACCATGACCCTCAACTCATTGTCTGTAAACTGTGGTTACTTTTGTGGGTGCATGGTAGTGGTTGTGTTGTGGGTGGGAGGGGAGTGTTGTGTGTATAAGGGTGCAGTGTGTGGTGATTGATGGGGTGTGGGTGGTGTGTAGTGGGTGATGGAGGCTTGTGATGTGTGTGTGTGTGGTCATTATGTGTGTTTTGCATTTTTAGTGCAGTTGTGTTGTGTGTGGTGGGTGGGATGTGTATATGTGCCTATGGTGAAACGGTGCTATATATGTGGATTTACTTTCTCTCTGTGTATGTGTAAATCGATTTTGCAGCAAAGGATTGTGGGTTGTGCTGGGGTGTGTTATTTAGTGCTGTGAGTAGGTGTGTCTGGTGTGCGTATGTGTGTTAGGTGTAGCATATGCAGAATATTCAATGTGGTGTTGTGTTTTGTCTGTGGTAGATTCTGTGGCTTGTAATCTGGTGGGTGGAATTGTGTCAGCATGGCAGTGCTGGTGGTGGAACCTCCTCTTTCCCGCCCTCCAATGTCCTGGCGGTGTCAGATTTCTGGCTGTTTTTTGGGGGTCTTCAAGGTGTAAGTGTAATGCAGCGGTCGGATTACCGCCAACAAGGTGCTTTTTAGATGGCCACCACCGTGGCGGTCTTCTGAAAAGACCACCAAAGTTGTAATGAGGCCCTATATATATTTCTGTGGCCATTCAACAACAACTTGGTGACTTCCAGGGTGTTTGTGTATTTCATGATCTTAAAGAGACGTTCTAACAATGATGGGTGGTTTCAAAAATACAGTTCTCTGCCTTTGCATACAAATAATTATTTCTAAGTTAAAGGAACACTTTGCTCATGTGAACTATATCTTGTTCCAGTGACTCTGTGAACACCAAGATATCATCCAGATAGATGACCACAAAAGTATCCTGTATGTCCTCAAAAATATCATTTGTGAAGTGCTGGAGGGTGACCAGAGCATTGCATAGTCAAAAGACATTACCAAATAGTGATAATACCTATAATTGTTTTTAAAGCCCTATAAGCACCTCTGAGATGTAACTTGTAAAATATCTTGGCAGTTTTTACTTTGTCAAGCAGCACAGAACTGAGAGGAAGAAGATATCTGTTATGAATGGAAATGGAGTATAATACCCATTTTTTCTCAAAAGGGTGATACTCACCATCTGGTTTGGGGAAAAAAAAGAAGGGGGCTGTAGGAAATGGGTTGCTGGTTGAGGGAGATAAAACACTACTAAGCAGAAACCCTAAACCTTGTCAAGATGAAGTAACAACCAAACCCTAAATTAACTTGTGCTCAACACCCTAATGGCTTGGCACAGAGCAGTTATGTTTCACCGCGATGCAATGTGTAAAGTATTTGTGCTACACATCAAACAGTAACACAGTAAAAACACACCACAAAAGTCCCACACTAAAGTAGAAAAATAGAGTATTTTTGAATAAATTAAATAAGTCAAACACAACAAAAATCTAATCAGTAGTACAGAGATATGCAAGTTTAATGAGTTTAGAGAAAGTAGCGCCAAAAAACATTAAGCACCAACTGTGACAGAGCACTGGCTGGCTACAGAGACCTAGTTACGCCACCTCAACAAGAGTACCCTAGGTCCTGGTTGCGGATCATTGCGATGCCCCACACCGATGATGCATTGAGCAGTCAAGGCAATACATCGGTCCCGAGGTGCTATTGAGCTGCAATGCAAGGTCAAATGTCATTGTCGAGGATCCTGTTGGCAAGGACTTGAAATGTGAGGTCCGTCGTCAAGGATCTGTCGCTAAGCCAAGGCCATGTGTCAGTTCTGAGGACCTATGAGGCTGCGATGTGATAACTTGCATCATGGTCGAGGCTGCCGTCGACTTGGAATTTGCGATGCAAGGGCCTGCATTTTAAAAGCTTTGCACAGGTGGTGGTTCTAATGCGGGCTGTGAGGTGTGATGTATCGGTTCTGCTTAAAGTTGTGCCAAACAGCAGTGGAAACATGCCAGCTCTGTTGAATCCACAGATGAGCTGGCAGAGCACCTTCAGGCCTACTTCCTAGGGTTCAGGACTGGGGTATCACTGGTTGGCAGTGTAGGACTCACAGATGGAAGAATCTAGGTGCTGGGTTTAAAGTTCCTGTAGCCTTCCGTCTTTAGGCTTTAGCCAGGATTCCAACCAACTAGTCCTTTTCACCCAGTCAAGAGAGCAGCAGGCAACAGGTCAGCAGAGCAGCCCTTCTTCCTGGCAATGTCTCTACACATCCAGAAGTATACTGAAGTATTGGTGTCTGAGGTCCAATATTTATACCCAGTTCTGCCTTTGAAGTGGGAGAAGCTTCTAGAGGTTTCACATTGAAGTCTGCGGGCATCTTATCTTCCTTGTCCTGGCTTCAGACTAACTGCAGGCAGTATGCAGCCCTTTGTGTGGAGGTAGGACACATCCTATTCAAGTGTAGGTAGGACTGTGTCCACTTTCCCCCATTCCATCCTGCCAGTGATGACCCATCTAGGCACACATAAGCTCTCTACTGTGTGTGGCTGTTTAGGAGGAATACACAAAGCCCAACTGTCAGTTACACTCATTCATGTGACCCAGAGAAAAGCTGTAGACAGTAAATAGCTAAGGCATATTTAGTTACTTATAATGTAGTGGCAGGTTGCTGGGTTTGTAGGGGAATAAGGTGATAAGTTAATTAAATTAGAAATCATTTAAAATAATGGTAATTACTATTGTAAATTATTTCATTGAATTGTCATTATGTTAGTGTTTTGTTATCATATATTTGTCATTTTAATGTATTAACTTCAATGTATATAACACTTTTATAAGTAGTAATAGTAATAATAGTTTGAGAAATTATTTCATTATTAAATACTTTCAATGTAATGTTAATTAGTTCATTTATTGTAATAGTATATTGTAGGTTAATTATTATATAGTTAATTGTTTATGGTAATTGTGTTGTTATACTATATTTTTTATTTTAATTTGTTAAGTTTGAAGTATGTTTTTATTTTATTAATAGAAAAAGTTAATTATATTTTACCTGTGTATTATTGTGTTTGTAGGGTCATAGGGTAGGAAGGTAATTAAAATAAAGTATATTTAATATCTTTAAAAGTTAGAGTTTTTAAATGTTCTTTTTTATGTATATATTAATTTGTATATGTTTATTATGCATGCATTTTTCATACTGTTTTTTAAAAGAGGAATAGGCAGGGAAGATATCAAAGTTCATATTTTGTGTACTAATTGACTTTTTTGTACATAATAGATTAATTGATACTTGATTATGCATATTGTTACTGTTGTACATTTTATTGTGTTTATTATGTTTGATTTGTATTATTAATTCATTCAATTTTAAGTCCATTTTTAAAATGTGTATGTTGAATGATTTTTGTTTTTATATTTTATTTTATTTTTAAAGTAAATTAAATAAGTTCATAATTATTTAAAACTGTTATTTTTTTGTATTTAAGTGAATGTTACCATGAGTCATTTTCATTTTTTTCTTTCTTAAATATTTATTTCTATATTTTCTTTAAAAAAATTCCATTCACTTCCTGAATAATCTAGTATTTATATTTTCATTATCTCCAATTTATTCATTTTTATGAGGCATTAAATTATCTTTATTAAATGATTATGACTTGTAGTGGTATATGTAATCCTTTCGAAGTCCAACACTATAGTTACTGTTGCTTAGACTGAAGTGGGAATAATGAATCTAACCTCTAAAGTCCAATGGATACCTTGCTGTGCCTTGGACTGGATTGGAAATATTGAATATGATCTGCCCAAAACAGTTTCTCTATGGTTCCTACTTTAAATACATTACTTTAAAGCAAGTAGTTACTAATAAATCAATATATGTTACTTCTTTCTGGTTGCTATTCCTAGCAACAATGTATTTGAGGTTTTTATTTTAAGTTCAAGACTACAATATTTTTCTCAAATATATTTTTCACACAATATTTGTGCCACTCTACATTAATGTTCACAATATTGTGTCAGTGAGCTCTATGAACTAATGCCAGTGGAAACCATGCAACCAAGGAAGTTGTTATGCAACATAATTCAGCTACTTACATTTCTTCTGCTACCCTGGAGTTGCTTGCTCTCATGATCCTAGGGCTCTGATGGCCTGATTCTAGCTTTGCCCTGTAAAGGTCTCCTCTTACTCAGCCCCAGCCTCTATAAACTAGTATTCCATACTTTCTTTGCCTCCCAACTGTGCTAGTGTATTGATGATTTTGTTTCTCTCATAACCTGTTCTCCTACACCTATTTTTTCTCTTTGAATGTTGAAACCAAAACAGCTGCTTCTTAATTAACACCAGCATAGGATTATTCCACCTAACACAAATAGCCCTGCAGCAAGTGCAACAATGGAATGGCTTGAGTCATGGTATTATCCTGTTTACTGACTTCGTATGTCAAATTTTCAAAGACAAATAGCATTTGGAACAGGCACTCTGTTAGCCCCGTATATCAACCTCCTTTGTCAGAGCTTTTTCAGTTGCATCCCAGCTCTTTTGTAGCACATAATCATTAATAAACCTGTAGTGCTCAAACAGGTGTTTCAGCATATTCAATATGGAGTTCCACTGGATTAAATCTTCCTATATCACGGCATTTTTAGGGACTCTCTTAGTGCACTGAATGAGCCTCATCTGCTTCCAGGCTTTGAATAAAAAGCAGAAATGTGTTGAAATCCTATGACAAATGAGCAGTATATTGTGGATTACTTCTGTTTTCTAGGAAGTCCTGCACAACCAGGTTGATGCAATGATCTAAACACAGCACTCTGAAATATCCTTAATCTGCCATGGCTTTGATAATATTACTACCATTGGCAGCTAGGCCAATTTTGAAGTCTCTGGGTTGAAGCAATTTGTAGACTTTCATATTGAATTCTTCCAGGATGTTTGCAACTCCATGAGCTTTCTCCATAGTGAACAATACAACTATTGCATGGCATTTAAAGCCTTGACAAAAATCAGCAGTGGTTCCACCAGCAGCTAACTGCTGCTTAACTAACTTGAAAGAAACACATTGTGCAGTGATGCAGCTGTAGTCTGGTGCTTAACAACAAGTAGTCTGCATGTCCGTAGTGAGGTAAGTGGACTATAGAGCACTTTTCTACATTACATCAGCAACCATTTTCCAATGTTTGATGATGCAGTTGTGGCACAACAACAGTTGAAAACTAGGAAGGTCATTATGAATTTGGCGGACATGAAAGCCCGTCTGACAAACTCCCAACAGGGTGGCTGCCGCTGGAGTCATTATGAGTTTCCAGTTAGGTCAGCCGCAGAAACCTCAGCAAAGGAGACAGTGAACATTGTGATGATGCTGGGCAGGGGGGACCCTTCACTGCCCTTGCCAAGTATATCTGCAGTGCACTGCCCACCCTGTGGCCCTTGCACCTGTTCTCTGTCAGCCTTTACATGGTGGTTCTCTGCCAGCCTTTCAATGACTGCATTGAAAAGGCTGGTGAAGAACAAGGTCGCTGGACATTGCTGCCCTGGCGGATTATGATCTCTGCCACTTCTAGGCCGCTGGGATCCATGATCCTGGCAGAGCTGGTGGTTCCCTGGTGGTTGGACCACCAGGGTTGTGATGTGGCTGTTGAACCGATGCATCTGCGGTGGTCCAGACTGTCACTGCAAATGTGGTGCTCGTAAAACCAGCACACTCATAATGACCCCCGAGGTCTGATTTGGAACACTCCATTTTGGACAAAGAGTCACCACAAACACCAGATGCCCTTCTCCTTCCACCAAAGGAAAAGCGAGGTCAAGTGTTAACCTTCTGTCCAGTTTCCCCCTGCATTAAAGGACCATATTATGGGCTCAGTGATAAATGGATTGGTTTACTGTTCATAGCCTTGATAGTGGGTTTTTTTTTTTTTGTGAGAATCCCACATTTTGCGACCTCTATGAAGAAATATTGCTTGAATACGTTGGGATAGACCATGCCATTGCTCTTTCCCTCATGCCAGGCTATAGGTAATGAGTGCACAGTACGAGTGACAGTGCTGGTTCACATGAAAACATCTTCATCATCTGCACCCAATTCTGTCTGTTCAAGTACTTTTCTCTCAGCAACTGCCTTCTTTTTAGACGCTATTCCCATGGGATTGGATGTTGGTTTTTCGTATGGGCCAGTTTGATCCCAGTATTATAATGTTGACCTAGTTTCCCAAAACAGTCTTGGCAAACTGTGCAATCTGCCATCCACTCCTCATTGAGCCTAAGTTTAGAGAAGTTCTGAATCAGGAATGTTGAACTTCCTTACAAAGCCAAAGCTACAATTTGTAGAGTTAGGTTGTACTGCTTAATCTTTAGAGAGGCTACGACTGTACTAGGTATGATGGTTGGTGCTGGTTTCTGGGTCTTTAAAAGATGGCTTTTGAACTTTGGAGAGGTTAAATTTACTATTCCCACTTCAGTCTGTGCAACAGTAAGAAAAGTGTTGGACTTCGGTTGGTTAAAATTTGCTAGTCCCGCCCCGGTCTGTGCAACAGTATAGAAAGGATTGCACTTCAGAGGCATTGCATTTACTAATCTCACTCTACTCTGTGCAACAGTAGGGAAAGGTTTGGACTTCAGAGGGATTACATATACTATTCCCACACCAGTCAATGCAACAGGAGAGAAAGGGCCTCATCAAAAGAATGCCATGTTTGCAGTCAAACAGACTTCTGTGTTATGAGTCACACAGCCAAGCCCACCAAAAATCTGCCAAAATCCTGACACCTCCAGGACACTTGAGGGTGGAAAAGAAGAGGTCCCACCACCAGCACCGCCAGGCTACCAAAAAACCTTCAAACCTATTATGACCCACAAATCACAATAGAGCCGGAAAAAGAGACACACAGTACCATAGATTAGTAAACCCTACTCACTTCACATGGGACACATCCCACAACTGCACAACCCACCCAACACACAAATTAGTACTCTACAAAAAACAGCCCACTTTCACAGATGATGAATTGAGACTCATGGTGAATGAGATCATCAGAGTAGAACCACACCTATTTGGAGCACAAGTGCAGCAAACATCCATCGCCAGAAAAATGGAGATGTAGCAAATAATAGTTGGCAGGGTGAATTCTGTAGGCAGCTATCCACGCACAAGGGAGGACATCAGGAAGAGGTTGAACAACCTCAGGAGGAAGGAATGTTCCATGGCCACCAGGCACCAGCTAGCAGTCCTCATGACTGGAGGTGGGTACCCTCCTCCTCCCCCAACTTTCATATCATGGACGGAGAAGGTCTTAGACATTCTGCTTTCTGAGGGCTTGACAGGAATACCTGGGGGAGTGGAGTCAGGTAAGTCACTAAACAACAACTGCCACCAAACTGCATTGTTCTGCATGCTCACTAATCACCTGTTGCCACCTTAACAGTCAACCCACTCACCACCCCTGTGTCCGACTGCCCAAATACCCCTCTGTGGGATCCCACCTGGGGGCACAGTGACTGTATATGGCATAGGTAGTTCAGGGACTGACAGCACTGCAACTCCCAGCAGGCACTGTTCCACTATTAAGAGAACAAGAACAGTCTACCATAATGAAAAAAGACTTGCATGTCTACTAAATAATTGACTAAACCCACCTGAATGCTCCAAAATGGTACAGTCTAGGGCAATGACAGCAATGCTGTGGGCATCTGCCAATACAATATCACCAACACATAGCTACACCTGCGTCCTCTACCAAAATGGTCTTCTACCTCCCATGACCTTTTGAAATATACTCACCTAGGTGGAACACACATATACTCAGTTTTATGTACTTGGAGTATACTCATACAGAGGCCTAGATATAATGGTAACTCCTAATCTGATGGCCAAGTCAGTTTGCACTATACATTGTTAAGCTGTCTTGTTGAGTCAATAATGAATGATTGCTAACTGAGATGTAACATGAAAAATGAAAAGCCACACAGCAGACAAGAAATGAGCTATGAACAGACATCCAGCTACCAGTATACTCTGACATCCTGTAGCAAGGTGTATGATATAGGAATTGTCTGTATCCCATATAGCTGTGACCACAAATTGAAAGCTGGTGCCACTGTCATATCAGGGTATCAAGCAAAGCCTTTTCTGTATATGGCTCATAGTATGTCTACCGGTCAAAGTTTGATAAACACAGTAACTGCCTGTTCCACTGCTTCAACAAGTCACCTACCCATTGTGGCCATGGAGAGGACATCTGAGACAGCAACTTCCCCTCTGGATGAGGCCCTCAGTGAGGAGAACACCACTGGATGTGAGGGCACTGAGGATGACTCTGGCCCATCTGGGACACCTGGTCGGCCCTCAACTGTGAGTCTCACCTTGCCTACATTGACTACTCTCGGCCCTGTTGCTTCTACATCTCAGACAACCATTTGCCCCAAAACTGTGTTCCAAGGACAGTTTCAGTAATCATGTGCCCCCCCCAGTACAGGTACCAGAGTCACAACTAGAAAACCCAGACAATACAGAACCTGGCCCGGTGGGAGTGGGCAAACTTTTTGCAATGGTACAAGGACACTGGACTTGAGACTCCAAATGTTGTAGCAGCTACCCTTATGATTATATCCAATATGACTGAACCCTTCCCTGTTTGCACTTTTTGATTTGTTTGAATTCCCATAATTTCACGTGCGCCTTATCGATGCAACAGAATCTTGCCTTCAGGATCCCAAATGTGTGCTCCACAAAAACACCTTACCCTTCCATGGGTCTCACTTTCTTTTTTTAACAATAATTTTTATTTGGATGCCTGAGACATAGTTAATTACATTAATTCCATCAATTACATCAGCAGGGGAGGAAGAAATCTCCTACACAATAATATAGCAATGCACCAATAGTGAAAGAATGCGGCATGCCTATGTGGTCTAGTACATAGATCAATATCCTAGAGAAGGAGTGGGATGGTAACATACAAATCATACAGAAACAGAGAGAAATACATGAAGTATGATGTGTATATTCCTCTAAATCATACACTAGTGCCCTCGACTGCAATTTTGTTCCATACTACCAGCTGCTTTGTTCTAACCCAATTGCCGAAAAAAAACTAATTACCTGCCCCTTCTGTCTCGCTTCCCTCCACTTCCTTTTATACAGTGAGCACTCGAGCTGATATATAGCAAGGAGGCGTCCCAACCACTGCTGAACTGCTGGAGGTTGTGCGACCAGCCATGCGGAGGATATACATAACTGATAAATAGCCATTGAAACAAAAAGAAAATTTGAAATCTTTGGTCCTGCAGTTCCATTTACTTCAGATACGCCTAAAACAATATTCTTGGGAGTTAGTTCCACATCCTGTTTTACAACCTCTTTTAAAAACTGCCTAATATCCCTTTTCAAAGTTTCTAATTTCATATATGAAGCAAACATGTGTATGAGGTCTGCACCGAAGAGGTGACATCTCAGACAATGTGTCCCCTCTGTCCTGCCGCACTTAACTATTTTATCTGGGATAAAATATAAATTACAGATTGTTTTATAATGTTGTGTCTGGAGTGCTGCTGATATCAGAATGCTACAGCCATGTTCAAGGGTTTCTTAAAATTCAGCATCTCTAATGTTTAAATGAGCTTCTCACTTTTTGCAATGCTTCTCTAATCCTCTGGCTGTTCTGTGTTCAGTGTAGCGTACAGTGAGCTTATAGTCGTCCGTGCACCAGTTGTCAGAATCTACATAAGAGGACATTTTGCGAACCCTGCCAGTCTACCGGTTTTCCTATGTAAAGAAATTCTCACTTAAAGGTATTTAAAAATATCCCTTTGCTCCAGGCAATATTTCTCCCTCAAATCCTCAAATGTTCTCATCCCAGATCTTTCAAGAAGATCTCCTAACTTTTGAACTCTCTGTATGTTCCATTTTGCCACATGTCTATCCCTAAATATCTCTGGGACAGATGGATTATTTTGTATCAAAGTATATTGATTAAATCGACCTCATCCCATTTTCTTCCACCAGGGGTTCCAACATTTAAAAGCAGCATCTAGCACCTTGAACTGCACGTTCTTATAATAGGTGGGCTCTGTTAATGTCAGCAATCCACTGCTAGCCATAGGACCAATTAATAATTCATAAATATCTGGAATATATCCTACTCCTCTCATAGTTCCTCTACTGGTCATCAATAGGTGTATGAATTGGAATGCAGCTGCCAACTGATACAGTTTTAGATTTAGTAAAGACCATCCCCCTTTCTCCCTTGATAAAGTCAGGTATTTACTAGCTCTTCTGACCTTACCATATGACCAATAATTAACTAATCCATTGCTTTGAACCATGATTCTCCAAACTCCAGCAGAATTACCCAGAATAAATGAAGCACCTTGGGTAAGAACAGCATTTTGACCATATTGCATTGTCCCATTATGGACATATGCAAATTGTTCCATTTACTGAAATTGTGTTTGGCTTTTTTGAAGATCGGTGTCAAGTTGGTCTACACTATCTGTTCCACATTAGAACTAATATCAATCTCTAAATAAACTGCATGATCCACCCTTCAATTATCGCTTGTCTTAAGATGCTCATTCACCACCACCTGGGTTTTATCTTTATTCAATAAATACCCAAGATACCTTTCCAAAATTATATGATACCTTTTCGATTTCCAGTCGAGCCTCAATCAGGTTGGCTGTTACGGCAGCGATGGCATCCGCGTAATCTAAATTTTAGTATCCCAGCCATGATGACTTACTGGCATAATAGCTGTGTTCTTTTCTAATTGTTGTAGCAGTGGGTCAACATAAAGTGCAAATACCAAGGGGGAGCACGGACACCCTTGTCTAGTGCATCGTTCGATTTGCATGTCCTTCGATTGGCTTGCCAACATTTGTATCTGGGCATTTGGGTGCCTATATATAGCTTTAAATGCAGTAATGAAGCTACTTCCCAGTCCATATATACCCCCAATATTTCCCACAGATAATTCCAATTAACCCTGTCCCATGCCTTTTTGACATCCAGCGTGGCCATTGCCATGGATTCTTTAGCGACGTTGGTTGCATCAAACAGTTTATTAACTCTTCTAATGTGGTCAGTAGTATCCCTCCCTGGAACAAGCCCATGCTGGTTCTGTGTGACTAAGTTAAGGATAACAGTTGGTAAGCGAGCTGCAAATTTTTTTGAATAAATCTCAACATCACTATTAACTTGTCTAATTACCCTATACGAACTAAGGCTTAGCGGATTTTTACCCTTATTCAGAAATACTATTATATTGGTGGATGCCCAGGATGGAGGGGATTTGCCACCTTGTTGTACTTGAATAAACAGTTCCAACATTATCGGTATTAAAAGGGCCTTAAAGTACTTATAGAGTTGCAATGGGATTGCATCTGTTCAAACAGCTTTCCCAATAGGTAACCCTTGGATCGCCTCCTCTAAATTCTCCAATGTAATCTTGTCTCCTAAACTCTTCTGTTCATAATAGGTGATCCTGCCGGCTTCTAATTTGCTTAAAAAACTATTCAATGTTTGTTCCTCCTCTATAGGGGCTGCTTTATATAATTCTGCATAGTACCTACGAAAGGCTTCTCTGATTTGCTCAGGGTCTGAAACTAGCTTGCCCTGCATGTCTTTAGTTTCTCTGATTATACTGGTGGCTACGTTCTGTTGAGCACGTACTGCCTATAGGTGCCCCACTTTTTCACTATACTCAAGCATTCCTTATATCTTGCTAGATATTTTTCCTCCAGTCTTTCTGCTGACCTTTTGTTAATTGCTGGTTTAGCAATCATAATCTGCTGTACAACTTCATTAATATCCCAGCCACGTTCAATAGCCATGGTAAGTTGATTTTCTACCTCTTGAAGCTTTGCGTATGCTTCTTGGGTCTGTTCTGAAGCATGTTTCTGTCGTCTTAAGCTGAAACTTAACGTTTCCCCCTAATCCATCCCTTTATTGTATCCCATACAATTTCTGCTGGGGTGAACCCTCTGTTTATTTCAAGAAACTCTCTCAGCCATACCTTCATGTGATGCAAATATACTGGGTAATTCAAAAGTCCTCTCTCAACAATCCAACCCTTCTTGCTACTTTTAAAATCCTCCCTTTTAATTTCTAAGATTAAAGGTTTATGGTCTGACATAAACCATGGAAATAGTTCCACATCTGCCCCTTCTAATAATTCAGGAGAGACAAAAAAACAGGCCAGTTTCCTGTGTGGGGCTGAGTAATACGTGGACCTCGAATCTGGTCCCTTCACTTTTGGCCAAACATCCACCACTCCTACTTCCTTTTGTAAGCTGCAAAGGGCTTGTAATACTCGGGGTTTACCCCCTGAGCAGCTTTTACTATTAACATCTATTAAATGTTTTAGCCCGTCCCAAGAGCCATTAAAATTCAAATCCACACATATAATATAATGGGCCGGCCATTCTGCTAATTCAATAGAGAGAAAATCTAACAATGCCGGATCATCTAGCACTGTGCCTTTTTGATCCGCCCTACACTGGGCAAACTCACACCGCATGCTACTAGGTAGAATAGCCACCCCTTTGGTTTTAAGATTTTGTTCAGTACATACCACTATTTTCAGCCCGAAGGTATCTCATATAGGTTTGTTACAATACTCAATGTGTGTTACTTGTAAACAATATATGTCCACTTTTAACGTTTTCAAATCCTCTGCTATTTTTCCTCTCTTTCTGGGGCTCTTTGAACCTCATACATTTATTTAAAGTTTAGCCATTTATATATCTGATATTGCTCAGAGTTTCCAGAAGCACCACATTCATACATGATCGCTCTATTTCTACTGCAGCTGTACTTTAAATCCATTTCAGCAGCCTTCTTGTCTTCCCCATCCTTTGTTATTCCTTCCATCATTCTGTCTCTCGTCATCCTCTGTGCTACTCGTATCTCAAGCATCCTTTTTTCTGCATCCCCTGCTGCTCCTCTCCTGATCAACAGCTATCTCCACTCTTCCCCTCTGCCCTCTCCCCTACCCCACCACCACCCCTACCTCCCCACCACTAGAGACAATCAAATCCCCTCTGGTCTGGGTGATGGCCCTCGAGATGTCACCCAAAGCCCCCCCCACCCAAACTACCATACTTAAAACATATGTGCTCATGCTCTAATCTATTCCATCTTTCACATTTGCATGGAGTGTTATGAGTTCTGCGTATTCTGTGAGTTGACTTCATTTAGGTGCAATTTGCCTGAATCTCTGAGGTAAATACTTTGGTCCGTCCCTTAATTATAGTTTTCAAGCATACCACAGGTAGTAAGAAGGCCTTCCCGCCAGCATCCTGGATTGGCTTGACCAGCTGTCATAATCTCCAACTGCGTTCTACAGTAAAATGACAGTAGTCTGGTTGTGTTAAAAAGAGTTATGTTATCCACTGTTTTTGGAGCATTAGGGCATTCTTTTTTCAAAAAACGCTTGCCTAATCAGGAAATTCCCCAAAAATACTGAATAGCCCTCGCATGGTTGGTTTTAGTGCTGTGCTTTCTAGATTGCCTAACAGGAGGAAATCTTTGAACCCTTTGCACTTCCATCTCCCAGTCCCACTTTGTTAAATCTGGAAAGGACTTTCAAAGTAAATCAATCATAAGTTTCTGATGTAATTGCCCTCAGCCCCTTCTTCAATGCCTAGAAAGCGCAGATTATTCCTCTGCTGTTGGTTCTCGTAATCTTCCATCTACCGCATGCTATCCATTAGCTGCTCTCCTTACCTGCCTAATCTTTCAATACCTCAATGTCTGCCTCTATTGTGGAGGCTCTGTTCTCCATTGCGTTGAGCTTTTCTTGTCAGAGGACAAGATGGTGATCGCGTAATGCCGGCTATGTGCCCCACCCCCCAACGCCATACGTGTTGACGCCCAGCACAGCAGACTCATCTGCACGGAAGAGCAGCCCCCAATCAACGGTCCACAAAAGCCAGCTACAGGAGGCTTAATGATATTGATCGAGCCTCTTGGAGCCTGTTCAACAAGGAAAAAAGGTGTCTGGTTCAGAGCAGCTAAGAAGACGGGCTACGGGGGCACAGGAGCAGCTCCCCAGACAGCGGTTTCATCATTGTGGTTCTACCGGCCAAATGGATATTGAGAGTAGGTGAATGTTGGAGCAAGGTATGGCCAGGAGGCTTGTTTGGCAGCAACAAGCTGGACATTGCACCCAAAAACATGTGGAATTCAGGGGGGAAAGCAGAGAAAGGTGATAATACAAGTACAAACCGCCACGTGGTGACTGGAGAAGAACGGCAGAGGTGGACTGGGAAGGGCATAAGCAGCAGTGGCCTTGCAGGTAGGTGGTAAGGCTGGTGGCGGGAGTTTTAAGTACTAACTGGCAGCCGGAGTGGAGTACAGACTGTGGCTCAGGCAGCTAGAAGCAGGTTGAAATGCAAGCCACAACCAGCAATCACTGACTTCCTCCCCAGAGGGGTCCAAAATAGTGGAAGCACAGGGCCACTGCTCCTTCGCAAAAGCAGTAATATAAACGGAATGGAGAATGCAGATTTATCCAATTTGATACTGGAGCCTGCACAGACTGGAGCAAAATCAGCAATTGGCCCCTTGCAAATGACAAAGGCACAAAATGAGATGGAGAATGAGACAGCTGAACTCATGGGATCGTTGCATCAGCAGAAACAGAACACAATTAGGGCAAAAAGGGACAAAGAGGGCTCTCACAAATCTACTGACATTCTGGCAGAGCCCAATGGAACTAGGGCTAGGAGGAATGGGAATCTAGCTACAGGGGAAGCCCTAATCATGCATGAATAAGATGTAGAAACAGGGCAGACTGAGGGGAATGGAAGAAACACAGACTGGTCTAAGGAAGGTGGGAAAAAAGGTTTACTCATGTACTCAAGACTCAGAAGCCAACAGCAATGGCAGTACACAAAGTGGTGAAGAAGATCATTTTTTATCTGCTCTCGAGACCAGCCTGTCATCAGCCATTGTCCCCACTGTAAAATAGCTACAGTGGCAGTGTAAGTGCATAAAGACACAACCAGGCTCAGGGTCTCATTCTCTTAAAGTGGACTTTCCCTGGCATAGTTGGGTACCTCACTGGTGTCCACAACTAGGGATGGTTTGAGTAGCCAGTGTCCCCTATAAGGCATAGTTATATGTGTGCAAATCAAAACCTTGGACATCCATACATTTGGTGGCAGATATAAGTTACTAACACTCATGACATATGTGACATACCAACCAGCCAGGCCCTCTCTGTGTACTGTCATGTCACTAGCAATGGGATATTTCTGCTCGCATGATGACGAAGGCATCATGGAATGAACCCAGGTACCTTGCACCAACTGGTGAAATGTAGAGGTCCCCCAAACAGACTACTGGACATTTATGGAGTGGAAGTTCTTCCTGTTCCAATACACCTGTTCATTGCTACTTAGGGGGACCAAGACTACATGGGTGCCATCATTGGCTCCCACCATATGTGGGATGTGTGCCAAAGCATAAAAATCAGCCATCACATGGGCCAAATCTTCACTTTATGGAAATGTGATGTAGCTGTCCATGTGTTTCAACAATGCAGACAGTACAGCCTTTAAGACCAGACTGAACATAGGCTGAGACATTCCTGCAGTTAGGATGCCTGTATTCTGAAAGAAGCCTGTGGCTAGGAAGTGCAGCACTGACATGACTTGTACAATGGGAGGCATGCTATTGGGATGACGACTAGCAGGCATCAGATCTGGCTCCAACTGACGACCGAGATCGTTTGTCTGCCTATCCAGGCGGTAGATCTGGATGACCTGTTGATTCTCCATGGTCTGCAAGTGAACGGTACATTGGAGGTTGTCTGACTCTTCTCATGCCAGGTCAACTATGTGAGAGAAAACATGAAGGTATGTCTATCACTCACTGTGTCCAATGTAAGTGTGTATATACAAAGGTCATGCAGACTGCTCGGACATGCCATAAGAAATTGTTAAAACATGGCACACAGCACATGACTAGGGAAATAATGGCTTATTTCTGCAATGTCATCCCCTTTCATAAATCATGATTTGGTAAATGGATACCCACGTCACCAAACGTCTCTGTGATAATGACCATGTTTCAATTTTGAAAGGCACAAATACTAACTATCCAATTGACATGCGGGTGCAGACAATAACAATAATGATGATACATTGCTCTATAACAACATGTCTGTTACTACTACATATTTATCCATGGTTGCTCTAAGCCAGCCCTGAAAATTATGCAGCAGATATGTTTCCAGCTTTGTGACACATCTTTAAATTTACATTTTAAAATGGCAGCTGCCTGACCTACTGTACTGGGCATTTGGATATGACCTTTGACCGCCGGAAGAAGTAGTCATGGCGGTAGGCAGATACTACTGTGGTGGATATTGCCATTAGAACACATTGCTGCCTTTGGCGCTCTTGGGCCAATCACGATGTCCGCTAGTGGTGACGGTCTGTTATGTGGTGGATGCGACTGCCATCTCATACTTCAGCTATCACTTTACTCCTGACACTGCTGCCAGCAAGACCTCCACGACCTGAGCTGCTGTGTACTGCCTCTGGGAAGAATCATGCCACGTCCTACAATTGATAGGGCCCCTGCCTTCTCACCGGAGGAGCTGTAGAAGGAGGTCCTACCCCTGTATGAACAGCTCTATGGTGCACCAGAGGAACATGTAAGTGCACCAGGTGGACATTAGTTTATTAGCTCAACTATCCTATACTAAGCAAAGGCTGCTGGGCAATGTTTCAGATTGTGTCATTAAATTATGTAAGGTTCCAAAGTTCTGGTAGCATGTGTGAGTGCATGGGCATGTACCTATGTGTGGTGACAGATTTTGAGTGCTGATACATAGTGGATAGCATTTGATATATGTTCCCTGGCCCACCATGAGACTGCTGTACATGATAAGTGGAGTTGGTATACCAAACTCCTCCTGCAATACCATGTTTAAAAATGTGTTTGCTGTCTGGTCATATGTAAAAACATAAGAACTGGTGCTGGATATGGATGTTGTCTGCCTGTTTCAGCCTAAGATATGGCCTGACTGCATATGCTCATCTGTCAGTGGATGGGATGTTCAAGACAGTCTATGTTTGACTTGTTAAACTAGCTTGTTATTCACCCTGATTGTATTAGTATGGTGCATGTGGATATGACATTCTTCTCTTGTCTATGTCATCCATGCACATCAATGCCCAACAGAAGAAGGGGATTTGGAGGGCCATTGCCAAGAAAGTGTGGACCCTGGGGGTCTACATCCATTGGAGCAACCGCTGTAGGAAGAGGTGGGAGGACCTGAGACGCTGGGCCTTGAAGACCGCAGAGGCTTGGCTGGGAATGTCCTCCCAATGAGGACAGGGTACCCATCAGACCTTGACCTCCTTAATGGCCCGCATTTTGGTGGTGGCCTACCCTAAGTTGGATGGGCGTTTGAAGGCAGCACAGCAGCCACAAGGCTGCAAATACAGACCTAACACAAGTTCAACCATTTACCAGGTAATTGTCTGATGTTATTGATTGTTAGCTATGACAATATGGTAAGTGTAAAGTGCTACAGATCTCCTGTGAACACATTGATGTACAGTAGCCATCTATAGCACTCAGGTGTGCACATACATATGTAGTTTGATACATGTTCCACCACCTATGTTGTCCAATAAGGAAAATAGCATATAATGGTGCACATCTGACTGTGTCATATGTGTACCACTATACAGCTTTTCATACCCTGGTGGTTGTTCAATCGCACCTGCTGGTCAATTCTCCCAATATCATGATGGTGAGGTATCCAGGTCCTTGCTTTCTGTCCATTGCAATGTCCCTTGATATACAGCTATGTGCAACATTGAGTCAGAAATATTCAAGTCATTCCTAGTTTTCAAATGGTTTCTGATAAGTGACAGCATCCTGTGAGGCTGTGATGGCCATCTGACATGTCACATGACAGACAGGCATAAATTCATTCCAGCTATTACAAAGTGATCCCCCCTTGGTAAGTGAGGGATGTACATAGACATGTGTTATCTCTCATCAGAGTAGACAATATGCTTCATCCTGCTAAGGACAGAGGTAGTGGATGACAGTCTCCACTGGTTCTGGAGGGGGCATGGTGCCCAGAGTGCTTCATTCTGCCCATGACGGACTCAATAGTGTCAGTGCCCTTGGCGCTCATGGGCCAGCGTTGCTTGAGACAGCGGTGGCCTCTTCAGCGGTGTTTGAGATGTCGATGCCCTGTGTAGCGGTGTTTGAGATGGGAGTGCCCTGTGCAGCAGTGTTTGAGATGGCGGTGCCCTGTTCAGCGGTGTTTGAGATGGCGGAGCCCTGTTCAGCGGTGCTTGGGACGGTGGTGCCCTGTGCAGCGGTGTTTGAGATGGCGGTGCCCTGTTCAGCAGTGCTTGAGACTGCGGTGCCCTGTGCAGCGGTGCTTGAGATGGCAGTGCCCTGTTCAGCGGTGCTTGAGGCACGGTCTTTATTGCAGGGACTCAGCTGCTGGCAGTCCTTCATGGCCCAGCAGGGATTTTGCTGGCAGTACTTCATGGCCCAGCAGGGCTTTTGATGGCGTTCCTTCATGGCCCAGTGGGCTTTTGCTGGCGGTCCTTCATGGCCCAGCGGGGCTTGTGCTGGCGGTGGCCTCCTGGGCAGGTAGGCTCGTGCTGGCGGGCCCCTGCTGGGCAGCTGGGCTTGTGCTGGCAGTCCTGTCCTGGGCAGCTGGGCTTGTGCTGGTGGCCCTGTCCTGGGCAGCTGAGATTGTGCTGGCGGGCCTGTACTGGGCAGCTGGGCTTGTGCTGGTGTGCCTGTCCTGGGCAGCTGAGCTTGTGCTGGTGGTCATGTCCTGGGCAGCTGGGCATGTGCTGGCGGGCCTGTCCTGGGAAGCTGGGCTTGTGCTGGCGTGCCTGTCCTGGGCAGCTGGGCTTGTGCTGGCGGTCCTGTGCTCGGCAGCTGGGCTTGTGCTGGCGGTCCTGTCCTGGGCAGCTGGGTTTGTGCTGGCGGGCCTGTCCTGGGCAGCTGGGCTTGTGCTGGAGGTGGCCTCCTGGGTAGCGGGGATGACGGCGGTCTTCTCCGCCGTGCTGCTCTTCCTAGACTTGCTGGGTTTCTTGTGGCCCTTCCCCACCTTGGAAGGTGTCACAGCTGACTCCACACTCCCACCGGGACCCCTGGGAGCGTCTTTGGTAGCTGGAGCCATCCCATCTCCCGCCGGGCACTGGCCAACTTCTGATGCTTCACAGGTGGGGGACTGTCTGTGTTGTTGCTCCGTGCCACACTGGCTGCCCTGGTGGCCGGTGCACTCCAGATTCCGGTGACTACAGGCACCACTGGTCCCAGAGATGTTGTGGCTGAGGTGCTAGTTCGGGACCTATGAGACGGCACCGTCCGCTGGGACATGTGAGGAGATGGCGGCATCCTCAGGTGTACCGACCGTTGGTGGACCTGTCAACAATGGAGGAGCGACATGTGATTATCACATACAGGCTTAATCGTGCCACAGCCCAGGAACTGTGTACCCAGTTGGAGCCAGACCTGATGTCAGCATTCCGCGTGTTGTCTGCCCTTCTGAAACACATGCGGAGCTACAACATTTTTCCTCAGGTGGAGGATTTGCCTACAGTGAAAGGTGACTTCTATGCCCTGGGACACATCCCCAACATCATAGGTGCCATTGATGGGACCCATGTGGCTTTGGTCCCCCCCCACAGGAGTGAATAGGTGTACAGAAACCGGAAGAGTTATCATTCGATGAATGTGCAGATGGTATGTTTGCCAGACCAGTACATCTCCCATGTGAATGACATGTTCCCTGGCTCAGTGCATGACGCCTACATCCTGCGGAATAGCAGCATTCCTTATATGATGGGTCAACTCCAGAGGCACCATGTGTGGCTATTAGGTGAGCACCTGGAAGCAAGACAGTGGGAATGGTTGTCTGAGGATATCCCTCCAGGTTAGTGCGTGTCTAACAGTTGTCCCTCACCATTTGCAGGTGACTCTGGGTACCCCAACCTGTCATGGCTACTGACACCAGTGAGGAATCCCAGGACAAGGGCAGAGGAACGCTACAATGAGGCCCATGGGCGGACTAGGAGGGTCGTCGAGCGGACCTTCGGCCTCCTGAAGGCCAGGTTCCAGTGCCTCCATATGACAGGTGGATCCCTATTGTACTCACCAAAGAAGGTGTGCCAGATCATCGTGGCCTGCTGTATGCTTCACAACGTGGCTGTTTTTACGACAGGTGCCTTTTTTGCAGGAGGATGGTCCAGATGGTGGTGTGTGGCAGCTGGGGAGCCTGTGGACAGTGAAGCCGTGGAAGCAGAGGAAGAAGACATGAACAACAGGGACTCAGTCATCCAGCAATATTTCCAGTGAGACACAGGTAAGAGTACCGACCTGCCTACTACATGTACTTTCACACTACTACCTCTCTACTGTCTGTCATTTTCACCCAGTGTATGATCACTGATTTGTCACTTTCCCTTACGATTTCACAGATGTGGGTCCCACTGTGTCACATCTGCTTAGATTCCTCATGGACTAGAGCTGTGTGACATAGGTATGTTGACATTACTATTTCAAGAACATTTTGTCACTGTAATTGTAAATACACTATTTCGAAATCACAGACAGACTCCAGATTGTTTTGTGCTTTAAGTGTGTTTATTTAAGTGCTCAATATTGTAGAGGGTAGTAAAATGGTGAGGGGTGATGGCGGAGGAATGTCCATGGCAGAGTCCAGTCTATTAGTCTCACAGGTGCATTGCCCATATGGGCATAGGAAGTGGAGATGGAGCAGTTTAAGTATGGACAGGGTGACAAAGTCGGACAGTAGGATGACAATCAGGGTGGTCTCATTTCTTGGCGGGGGTCTTGGCATTGTTCTCTGTCTTTTTCCTGGATCTCAGGGACCGTTTGAGGGGTGGTTCTCCCTCTGCAGGGGGTGGAGTGCTTGTGTGGTGGTCCTGTGGTGGGGCGTCCTGTCCACTAGCGCCAGCGGAGGTGGTGGGCAGTTCATCGTCCATGCTAGTGTCAGGGGCGCCTTGTAGTGCCACAGTGTCCCTCCTGGTGTTGACGAGTTCCTTCAGCACCCCTACGATGGTGCCCAGGGCGGAGCTGATGGTTCTGAGCTCCTCCCTGAACCCCAAATACTGTTCCTCCTGCATGCGCTGGGTCTCCTGAAACTTGGCCAGTACCGTTGCCATCGTCTCCTGGGAGTGGTGGTAGGCTCCCATGATGGAGGAGAGGGCCTCTTGGAGAGTGGGTTCCCTTGGCCTGTCCGCCCCCTGTCGCACAGCAGCCCTCCCAGTCCCCCTGTGTTCCTGGGCCTCCGTCGCTTGGACAGTGTGCCCACTACCACTGCCCCCAGGTCCCTGTTGTTGTTGGGGTGGTAGGTTAGCCTGGGTTCCCTGTAGTGGTGGACACACAGCTGATTGACGTGTCCTGGGGATGGAGGTATGGGCCTGCTGGGTGGGTGCTGTGCTGGTGTTTCCAGAGGGGGGAAGGTCTGTGGTGGCCTGTGACTGGGTGATGGGAACCGAATGTCCAGAGGTCCCAGATGGGCCGGGCTGGTCATCTAGATCCAGTTGGACAGAGCTGCTGTTATCACTGTGGGCCTTTTCTGTTGGTGGTGTGGAAATGTGTGGACCCTCCTGTCTGGTGACGTTGGGTAGGGGTCATGCAGGGGTATGAAAGGATGGTTATTACATCTGTGTGTGTCATGGTGTGCAATGGGTTGGTGACCGTGTACCCCAGTGCTTGCATTCCTGTGTGGGACCTTGTGTGATGATGGTTTAGGGGGTTGTATGGGTATGTGCAGTGGGCATGCTTTAGTGATGGAAGTCCATGCTTTGTTGTTGCATGCAGGGCTTGGTGTTGGGATGGGTGGTTTGTGATGTTGGGACATATGTGAGGAGTTGGAGTGCTGGGGTGTGTGTGGGGGCATGCGCTGGCATGCAGGTAGGGTGGAGGATGTAATAGTTAAGATTTGTCTTACCAGAGTCCATTCCTCCACCTACTCCTGCGAGGCCCTCAGGATGCAGAATCGCCAAGACCTGCACCTCCCATGTTGTTAGTTGTGGGGGAGGAGGTGGGGGTCCGCCGCCAGTCCGCTGAACCTCCCGGTGGTGTCTGGAGACCACGGAACACAGCTTCCCCTGTAGGTAGTTCCACCGCTTCCTGATGTCCTCCCGATTTCTTAGGTGCTGTCCCACTGCGCTGACCATGTCCACTATTCTTCGCCATAGCTCAATCTTCCTTGCAATTGAGGTGTGCTGCACCTGTGATCCGAATAGCTGTGGCTCTACCCGGACGATTTCCTCCACCATGACCCTCAGCTACTTCTCCGAGAACCTGGGGTGTCTTTGCCGTGCCATGGGGTGGTGTAGGTGATGTGTGAGGTGGAGTATGTGGTGATAAGTGTGCTGATATGTAGTGGTGTGTTGTGTGAGGTGCGTGGAAGTCCTGTGGGTGATGGTGTTGTGTGCCTGTGGATGCTGTTGCTCTTGCTGGTGCTGTCTCTCTCTGACCTTCTCTTTTTGTCATAGGGGTTTGTGGGGGATGTGGGTGTGTGTTTTATATTGTAATCAGTGTGTGGGAGTGGTGTGTGTATGTGTAGCAGATGTGTGTATTTCAAATTGTCCAATGTGGTTGTGTTTTGTAAGAGTGTGTGTATTTTGAGCGCGGCGGTGTGTACCGCCAATGGAATACCGCGGTTGAAAGACCGCCACGTGGATTCGTGTGTCGTGATAGTCTAGGCATATTTCTGTTGGCGTGACGGTGGAGGTTTTGTTTTTGCCAGTTTATCACTGACTGTTTGTGTGGTGGACTTGTGTGGGTGTCTGAATTTTGGCTGGTTCCGTCCTGTGGGTCATAATAGCTGTGGCAGAATTCCGCAGCCGTGACGGGGTGTTGGAGGTCTTCTGCACTGCGGTAAGCGGCTTTTACCGCCAATGTTGTAATGACCACCTTAATCTCTACAAGAAGGACTCCTTATGCATCGGAAATCTATGCACAACCTGGCAGAAACGACGCACAGCCTGCATCGCGGTGAAAAATTCACCACAGGCTGAACCGGAACAATGCAGCCCAACTTCTCAATGAGAAGATCAATGCAGTGCCAGCGTAGTGATTTGAAATTCGACGCACGGCCCACTGGATCAACACACAGCCGAGCTGGAATGATGCAGCCCGAGTTCCAGAGAGGAATCGACGCAGCGCCTGACATGCAGTAGAAATTTCCACGCACGTCCCACTGGCTCGACGCAGCCCCTGTGACTTTGTCCTGTCAGTGCTGGAAATCCACCCATCTTCCCCAGGGCATCCGAAAACCCCGCAACGTGAAGAGGATCCACAGCAGAGCACCGGAAATTGACGCACAGTTTTCCCTGCATGAAAACTAAATGACGCTTCGCTGTGTGCGGCACCAGAAATCGATGCACACCTCCCTGTTTTCCATGCATCTTCTCCTCTGCGGTTCTTTGTGGAGATTTTGAACGCGAATCAGGTATTGTGCTTGAAAGAGACATTTATTGCTTTTAAAAAGACTAAGGACACTTTATATCTCTTTTACAGTGATATCCCAACATATACTTATTGCATTTTAATTGTTTTGACCTGCATCTTATCAGATAAAAATTAGAAATTTTTCTAAACACTGTTTGATGTATTTTTGTGGTGCTCTACTGTGTTATTGCATGATTTATTGCACAAATACTTTACACATTGCCTTCTAAGTTAAGCCTGACTGCTCAGTGCCAAGCTACCAGAGGGTGGGCACAGGATAATTTGAATTGTGTGTGACTTACCCTGACTAGAGTGAGGGTCCTTGCTTGGACAGGGGGTCACCTGACTGCCAACCAAAGACCCTATTTCTAACAGATCACATATATTGGTGTTAGTGGTTGGAATGTTAGTCCATGATAATGTCCTGTAAGTGGAAAGTGGCTACACAACTTTGTTCTTGGGCATACAGTTGTACGCATGATACACAGGCAAAGGTAGTCTATTTGCAGTTACATACATAACTGTTTTTGCCAACATCATGTGTAAATTGGAAGGTTCTGTCATGATTCAACATTGGAAATGGTTGTATACATACTTCCTGTTGCAATGAAGGATATGTCAGCTGAGTCCTGGATGTTTGGGAACCTATTGTTTGCAATTCCATCTATGTGGTGCAAGTGTGGTAGTTCACATACACATGTGAGTGGTATTATATGTGTATTCAGGCTTTTGCAAGCATAATGGTAGGGGTGTCTGTGATGTTAGCATCACATGTGCTTTGGTTCTGAGATTTCTCCACAGATAGATGTAAGGCTTGTCATGTCTGATGTGTGGGTAGTGATACTGCTACTCAGTCAGTGGGCTATTGATGGAATAAGTGCATGAATATTTGAGGTTGATTGTCACCTTGCTGCACAGCACAGTGGTCCATTTGTAAGATACAATTGATTGCCAACTTGTCATTATGTGTGAGACATTGTTCTGAGCTTACCTGGCCCTTATAGTACTGATAAAGTTTGTTTTCTGGGAAACAATGAACTAGATGCCTTGGTCCACAATGTATCTACAATCCTTTATACATCACTATTGGTACATGCGTGTGTGACATGTGTTCTAACTCTTTTACCCCTAAATATTTATGTATGACAATTAGAGGTGTTACATGTTTGCATATTCCATTGTGAATGTTAGTAACCATGATAAATGAAGAACGTATGGCTTGTCTACACCATGATGGCTTGCCTTTACTATACAACCTTTCATTGCCTGGTACATAACATCAGGGTTATTTATTTGTATGTGTTGAGTTTGTGTATTTAATTAGTGGAAAGCAATCTCACATTTCAGAACTATTGTTTGATGGGTGCTTGTCTAGGTTGTTGTGAATAGGAAATCTGCATCATGTGGCAAAGTAACCTTATCATGGAATGTGATAGGTGAATGAATATCATGATATTGTAGGTGAGAGCTAGGTAGCTTAGCTGGTGTTACAATGTTTTTATAGATGGAGAACCAATGTATCTTGTAGTGACATGATATTTGCACTTAACTGGCACTTCCTGGGGGTGTTGATGAACTGGGTCTAATGATACTTATGTGTAAAGTATGATGGAAGTGTTATCTTGTGAATGTGATGACCATTCCTCACTTACTGTTTTTCAGCATCAGCACCAGAAGGCGAAGGAGACTGGGCACAGCTGAGTGAGGAAGTTAGATTGTGTGTTGTGTGATGGGTATAAGTATGTAGCTGAAATGTTGTTGTCATGGTATAGTGTTGTGTTTGTGTTGATATGAGTTTCTTGTGCTGTGTGCTTTGACTGTTTGAGTCTGCGTGTATTGTGCATGGTATCATATGTTTGCGGGGTGTGTGAAATGTGTGTCAATTGCTAGATTGTATCATGGTATAATTTTGTGTGTTCCTTCACAGATGGTTGTACATTGTTTTGTGTATGTGTCAAGTTCCTGGCCAATGTTGGTTGTGAGTGTGTGACATGTATTTGTGCATTTGTTGTGTTGTTACAAGTTCATATATTGAATGGGGATGTGTGAGGCTCGGCCTATGCTGTGTTGCCATGCATAACTGTGTGTTAATGATGTGTGTTTGTTGGCTGCAGTGCCGGTGCTCTGCATGTCTAGGTGTATATTGTTTCTGTATGTGAGTGTGTGTGTACCTCTACTATTACATGTGAGTGCAGCCCTCACCCCCTTTCCAAATGGTATGGTATGTAAATGTATGAAATATAACAATTTATCAATGTAACAGGTGAGCGTGTATACTTACGGTTGATGGCCTCATCGGCGATGATCTTGCTGTCTTAATGTGAGTAGAAGCAGCAGGATGACATCTAGTTGTGGTTCCATGGTGGCTCCGGATGGGTAAGGCTTCCTGGAGGTGAGTGCCTCCTTTTATTCAGTTTGTTTGTGCCTGGGGTTTCGTGGTGGTCCAGCCGCAGTAGAAATGTAGGTGGTGTGCAACCTCGTAATAAGTCTGATGGAAACATGGTCTCTGCTGGACTGTTGGTGGCTCCAATCAGTTGTGGTGGTCTGACCATGCTGGCGGTGGTGCTTTGGCTGTATTCTGTTTTCATCACTGCAATGCCATATTTTGGCGGTCTTCTCCGTCAGCCTGTTGGCTGTGGACCGCCAACATGGTGGTCCATGGACCGCCAAATTTGTAACCAGCCCCAAAGTGTTGGACTTCAGAGGGCTTAAATTTACTATTTCCATTCCAGTCTGTGCAATAGTAGGAAAACCGCTGGACTTCAGAGGAGTTAAATTTACTGTTCCCACTACGGTTTGTGCAACAGTAGGGAAAGTGTTGGAATTCAGAAGGATTGCATTTTCTATTCCCACTCCACTCTGTGCAGCAGTAGAGAAAGCATTGGACTTTGGAGGGGTTACATTTAATATTCCCACTCCAGTCTATGCAGCAGTAGGGCAAGTACTTCACTTCAAACACACCGTATATCTAAATAAACCTATTAATTTACAACAAATATAAAACTCTTAAAATAAACATCATTATTCCCCCCCAAAAACTATATATATATATATATATACAAATTACATGATTCCTTTATTAATTCATAATTACTTATCAATTAAAATGTAATTTATTTAGGACTTAATGACCTTTGCACACTATACCCTTACAAACCCAGCAGCCCGTGCCTATATACAAAAAAAAAAAAATTACAGAATTTAAATAATTAATAATAATTTTCAATTAATTACTACTTAATTAGCTTCCTACCCTTTGCCTCTACAAACCCAGCAGCCCGCACCTACTATATAACTTACAAAATATCAATATACACAATTTACATAATAATTAATTAATCAATTAATAATAAATTAAGAATTGTTATTTAATTATTACTTAATTGACTGCTCACTGAATATTCCTACAGACCCAGAAACACACTATGACACTACAAACAACTATTGGCAATTAAATAAAAACTATACATTATTTAAATTACTAAATATATTTAAAAATATTGTTAATAGCAACAAAAATGACACAAAAAATCATATATGAATCAAAAAACATACAAATAAGTTTGAAATTATATTTTTTACAACTATAATAACAAGATATTCTTGACAACGATATCACTTACATAAAAAATCAATATTCTTGACAACAATATTTCTGCATAACAATATTTTTGTATCATACTTTTTTTTCCTGATATTTCAGAGATTCGATGTTTAAAACTCAATCATTTGTCCAAATACCAAAGGCCTGATTTATGACGGTAAAGTTAGACTTTTGTTCTAAATATAGACCAAAAGTTTAAGTTTACGAGTTTCCGTATTCACAAAGGGCATTTATGGGTTGTATCCTTAAGCTGCACTCAGGGCGGAGACTCTGCAGTCGATGAGGAATCTCTGCACTCTTGGTAGAATGAGTGCAATCTGACACATTTGCCGACCATCTGCAAACCTGCACTACAAACCTCATAAAAGAAGCACACATTCAAGGCTCTTGTCTTTCCACAACAACACTGCGCCTGCCTTCTCTGTGCCGGGAAATTCTGAAAACATGCTTTATTTGAGGAGGAAGAACAATTATACTGAGAAGGAGACAACTATGATATTCAAGTTCAAAGTGAGGTAATAAAAAAGACTACATGGTTTCCCCCGAACAGCAGCAGCACCACACAGAAGGCAGCCATATGGTAGCCTTTGGCTATGGCAGTCACATCATTGCGGGCACATGTCCGTACAGTCACAGACCTCAAGGAGAAGTGGCAGGATGAGAAGAGTTAAATGAAGGAGATGAACAGCAGGATAGAGATAGCAGGAGCTCTCCCAGGTGGATCAATTTGAGCCCACCTCCATCTCACCCCAGGTGAGAAAGGTGTCCTCAATATCCATAGACCCTCAGCTGCGCAATGGGGTGCCAGTTAGTGATGACTTCAATTTGTTGCCAGGTTATATGTGATGAATTTAACAGTGACACTGAATGATAATTATCTACAATACAATACAAATGTCACTATGGATTTTTGGATTTTCCCCCAAAAATGTCTAAATTGCATGGTGAGCCAGACTCTCATGTGTCTCATTTTGACCACTGCACTACAACTCCCAGGAACCTTTGTGATGGAAATAGCAACTTCAAATTCCTAACTCCAAATCAGCAGCCCATCACTGCTGGTGTATTACATTGGTCAATGGCAATAGATGATGTGCCTTTTTTACTCAACAGTACTGTTGGCATTTAGAAGCAAGTGTGTAAATGTGTGACAGGTTGCACATAATCAGCATGTTTTGGTTATGTCTGGTGACAGATCCCTTTACTAGAAGGGAGTTAACATCATGGGGCACTTCAGCCCATACTACCAACACAAACTGGTATGTAATTATGGCCAGGAGAGGCTCCAAACTCCTACATTGTGATCAGAAAACCCATTGATACATTACATGGAATCCATCAACAGTCCTGAAGCTTTGAACTGAACTAGGTAATGTTGTGCACTGCATACGTCAACTAGAATGTAAACTGAAAACACAAATATTATTGTAGTCCCTGTCACATTGCCCTGAACACACAGTGATCTCTGCTTCATGTATGGATGTGACAGGTATCACTCAGTGGGCACTGGTAGGTAAAAATAATAATGACTTTACTAAATGCAAATGCACCTGAATAGTAGCCTAATTGTCAGCTGTATGGGGTGGGTGGGTAATACCACTGTCGTCTCTCATCTCCATATACTCACATATGGCTCATAGCAGTATACCATTTTGTAACGTGTTTCCTAATGAAAAGATGACTCAAAATGCACAGTAAGTTCATATAGTGAGTACCTATTTGCTCACATTGTCTCTTATGAAGAGGAGTAGAACCAACTGTTTTGAAAGACCTTATGTGGATATTTGCTAACAAAATCTAAGGGCCCGAAATGTGTGGCAATTCATAAGTATGAGGGCTGTCCTGATGCACGCAGAGTTGCTTTTGGGGAGGGGGCTGTTGTAGCTGGTAAGGTGGGTGTAGGGGAAGTGAAAACTATTAATATGGTGGTGGAACTGCACAGTGTGAAACCAGCAAAGGTAGGGATCGTTCCAGCTTCTCCATTTGACCAAAATGTTTGATCCTAGCCAAATGATGATTTTCACTTTGTCCCCTCTACCTCCAAAATCACATATAAGCAAACCTTGAAATCCATGACTTCAGGATATGTGCTGTACAAATCTTATCCATTGTCAGGCGAAATAGACCATGATGTTTTTCATGTATAAGGGGAAAACAGGCCACAAAAATGAAGTAGACAGCACAAATGTCTGACCTCCCAAGCCACAATGGCATTGTTGTCCCTGGTAGGAAGAGACAGGGGATGTTAAGAATGAAAGTTACCCAACTCTTGGTTGACAATTATACCCATGTATTGTAAATGCAAAGGACTGACAAGATCTGATGTGCAAAAGTAAAACATGTCTACATGTTGAGGTAAACTAGCACATCATACTTATGATGCCCCTAAACATTAAGGGGTATCCAAAGTAGCTGGGGCAGGACACCCTAGTAACTTCCTTCTTTTAACGATCTGCAACCTTACAATACATGTGTACCTGTTAATGTGAAATCTGGTTGATGTCAGCGCTGTGTTGAGTCAACAGCTACCCAGTGCTTCTGTTGACCAGGGTCTGTGACGCCGCGAAGACCGGCAGCACCTCACTTACAGGCCATGGTCAGATCAGCGGTCAACATCTCGGACGGCCGTTTCTGCCACAGTCCGCTTTTCGGCTAAACTTCCCTTTGGGCACTGTTTATGCTGCCCTCGCACTTTACCCTCTTAAGTTGCTTACCTGTTCTTGCTGTTTTCCTCTTTTCTTCTTTTTAATTCCTTTTTTCTTTTCCTTGCCTTAGCCATGTTTCTTCTTCCCAAGAGTCTGTGTTCCTTTCCCTGCATGCTTTGCTCACTACCTTTATATAATATAAATATTTTTCCATTCACCTGAATGTGGTTTTTCCCAATCCAAGATGGCGTCTTCAATACTTCCTGCATGTAATTTCTTGCATGTCACTTCCTATTTGTCAGTATATAAGCAACGTTGGTCTTCTGTTCCTTGTGTTGCAAACACTTCCTTAGTTGGTGTGCTCCTCTCTCCTATATCCTGTGATTTTAGATTTCTCATGTTCTTTTTCCGCCTGCAGCTTGTTCCAGTTCTTTTTTGTGCTTTTGTTCTTCTTTTTTCAGGAGTCCTTGATTCTGAGGTTTTTCCCATGTTGGGTTTTTTCCTGTGGGACTCCTTCTGGAAGTTACAGCCGGCTTGGTGTTTTATTATCAGCAGAACCGTGGCTTCTGGAAAGGGTCGGCCCTACCTTGGTCAATCCAGAACAAGCAAGAAACCAAGTGGTGTCTAGAGATTGGCTGATTAGATCGGTGAAGAGCACTCAAGTCGTGACAGATTGCAACGCCCAAAATTTCTGCATTGCTCTGGAGCCATGGAAGGTCCACCAGAAGATGATGTGGAAACTGCACAGTCGATGCACCATACCGTACAGCAACAGGCACAAGAACTACGTACCGAAAATAGTACTCTAAGACAGGCCCTGGTGACTCAATCCATGTACCTACTATCTCCACCTCAACAGCACGTTATTCAGGAGACTCAAACAAGGTAAAATAATTCTGGATTCCTTAACAGTTTATTTTGCATTTTGACCCTCTCAGTTTACCCAGGATATGACAAAGGTTGGTTATTTGATAAGCTCCCTGTCTGGTCCAGCCCTAGCCTGGGCAACCCCCATGATAGCCACCAATGACTCCTTATTATCTAACTATTCAGATTTTCTTCAAGCCTTTAAACAAATGTTCGAACAAACTGGACTAGAATCTGCTGCTGAAGAGGCATTATGCGAGATACAACAAGGGAATCAGGATGTCCTGACTTACATAACTCATTTCAAACAACTACACAAACCACAAGGTTTGAACGTACTTTGGTGACACTCTTTCGTCGAGGGTTACGAGCCGAAATAAAAGATGGACTGGTGCATTCCATCCAGGCATCATCATTGAAGGAACTGATGGATCTGGCATTTCATATTGAGTACCATTTACAAGAGCGTAGATTGGAGAAACAAACATCCAGGTTTCTGTCCCAGCCTGTGTCTATGCGCCCCTCTGCATGTCGTCCTGAAGAGGATCGATCAGAAAAAACCTTTTCTACAGATGAAGAACCTATGCAAATAGATGTTGCTCGTGGACCGTTATCTGAAGCAGAGCGAGAAAACAGACGACTTAGAGGCTTGTGTCTTTATTGTGGCAGAGTGGGGCATTTAATTTGAATGTGTCCAGTCCATCCCATTAGACCTCCAGGAAATGCCAACTCCCGTCCCATGTTAGAAGGAAGGGGATGGGAGGTTTTGAGATACCTTTGATCTGCTTCTCCAGAGAAAGTACCACAGCTCTCTTTAAAATCTAAGTAATTCTACAGTGTCCTAAGCAGGAAGAACAAATATTTGCATTATTGGATTGTGGAGCCATTGGAATGTTCCTAGATGAGAATTGGGCTAAGGAAAAAGGAATACCCTGTTTTCCTAAAGAGGTTCCCGAGCATGTTCAAACAGTTGATGGCTCTCCCCTAACTTCCGGACCAGTGGTGGATACCACTTCAAATCTGCCGGCAATTCAGAAAACATAAGGAATATGTTGCTTTTGACCTGATATTTTCCCCTAACCATACAATATTTCTGGGTATTCCTTGACTAACACAACATAATTCAAATATCAATTGGGAAACAAGGACCATATATCTTTCATCCCACTTTTGTCAAGTACATTGCTATCCGACAGATACCTATTGGTCTCAAAGAGGGTCAATTTTTTCTTCCACTGATGCAAGCAATACTATTAATCTGATTCAAGGAGAACCCAGATGTTACCAGGATTACTCTGACATGTTCCAGAAACCTCAAAGACCCATATTGCCTCCTCATCTGAAGTATGATTGCACTATTCCTGCGATACCTGGGGAGGTGGTTCCATTTGGAAGAATGTATTCCTTATCAGAGCAAGAAAGGAAGGTTCTTAAGGAATACATAGAAGAAAACATGTAAAATGGCTTGACTGTTCCCTCTAAATCACCTGCTGGAACTCCTCTTTTCTTTGTACTAAAGAAGACTAAAGATCTTCATCCCTGTTTTGACTTTTGAGGGTTAAATAAGATAACCATCAAGGATAGGTATCCCCTATCTCTCATTAAGGATGTTTTGGAAGCAGTCCAAGGAGCCACATTTTTTTACCAAGTTAGATTAGCGAGGTGCCTATCATTTGTTATGAGTTAAGGAAGGAGATTAATGGAAGACTGCTTTTCGTACACCATTAGGTCATTTTGAATATTGCATCATGCCTTTTGTTCTGTCTAATGCACCTCCCATATTCCAAAGATTTATGGATTCAATTTTCTCAGATCTTTTGAATCAAAGTGTCGTAGTCTATCTGAATGACATTCTGATATATTCTCATTGTGCCGAACATCATACTAAACATGTGCGTCAGGTTCTGGAAAGACTCCGACAGAACAATCTATATTGTATGTCCGAAAGGTGCGAGTTCAACAAGACCGAAGTATATTATCTTGGGTTCCTCATCAATCAAGTTGGCATTTTTATGCATCCAGAAAAAGTACAAGCCATATTAGATTGGCCATCTCCCAATTCTGTCAAGGTGACACAGTGCTTTTTAGTGTTATCCAATTTCTATAGACAATTTATAAAGGACTTTTTACTACAACAAGGTCAGATAACCCAGACCATCAAGAAAGAACACCGAAAGAAAGGTTTTACTTGGACAGAAGAAGCTGAAAGAGCTTTTTAGAATCTAAAATGGGCCTTTACAGAAGCTCTGATACTACGTCATCCTGACACTACAATGACATTTATAGTGGTCACTGATGCATCAGATAGAGCCTTTGGAGCTGTGTAATTGCAAAACAAGATGATGACGACCTAGAACACCCTGGCCCTGATTCTAACCCCGGCGGTCTTCGACCGCCGGGGCGAGGGTCGGCGGGAGCACCGCCGACAGACCGGCGGTGCCCCGCAGGGCATTCTGACCGCGGCGCTTTGGCCGCGGTCAGAAAGGGTAAACCGGCGGTCTCCCGCCGGTTTACCGCTGCCCTCAGAATCCCCCATGGCGGCGCAGCTTGCTGCGCCGCCATGGGGGATTCTGACCCCCCCTACCGCCATCCTGTTCATGGCGGGAAAGCCGCCATGAACAGGATGGCGGTAGGGGGGGTCGCGGGGCCCCTGGGGGCCCCTGCCGTGCCCATGCCAATGGCATGGGCACGGCAGGGGCCCCCGTAAGAGGGCCCCGCAAGGTATTTCAGTGTCTGCCTTGCAGACACTGAAATACGCGACGGGTGCTACTGCACCCGTCGCACCTTCCCACTCCGCCGGCTCGATTACGAGCCGGCATCCTCGTGGGAAGGGAGTTTTTCCCTGGGCTGGCGGGCGGTCTTTTGGAGACCGCCCGCCAGCCCAGGGAAAAACTCATAATACCCTCCGCGGTCTTCTGACCGCGGAGCGGTATTATGGGGGCGGAATTCTGGCGGGCGGCCTCCGCCGCCCGCCAGAATTAGAATGACCCCCCCTGTCTTTTATCTGTCCCATGTGTTGTCAGATGCAGAACGAAACTACTCTGTGCTGTAAAAAGAATTACTAGCACTGAAAACTGCCTGCAAGGAGTGGAGTCAATTTCTAATGGGTTCAAAGGAAACCTCTGAGGTCAGGACAGATCATCGCAATCTCCAATGTCTCCAAGCCAGACAGGCTTTCTTCTGTAGCCAATATGACTTTGTGGTAAACTATATACCTGGATCCCAAAATATTTTGGCTGATGCTTTATCCCGCCGATATCCCGAAAGCACAATTACCACCCTTCCACACATAAAAGAACCATGTCAAATAGTGGGTGTTGTTCAATCCTTTCTCGACCAAGTAAAGACCAAGCATCAGAAGGTACCTATGGAAGAATAGGAGGCCTTAAGTTCCCATGTACAGAAATACCAGGAGTATTACTATCATAAGAAAACTTTAATGGAGCGGACGGTACACTGGGGGTAGTTCTGGTCCCTTCCTCAATAACCCGGAAGTACTATCCCCATCACCAACAGGGGAACTGGGACTGCCGGATGGAGGTGGGGTTGTTAAATTTCCCGATACCAGCGTTGGAGGGACGCTGCCAGATTCACTCATCGAGGCGACCGAGAAGAGGCCGACCGCGACGGTGAACAAAGAAGCGACGACGCCAGGAGACAGCGGCAGAGGAGACGAACAGGAGGCAGCAAGACACTGAGGCCGGCCACGCTCTAGGAAGAGCGTGGCCTAACCAGGTGCGATAAAGGTAATATTTGCTTTACTTCTATTTTTTTCATTTATTTAAACGTTGAGAAGGGAAAAGGGGTGAAACAGCAGTAACTGAGGTTAATCACAGTAATATCCTGTTATCTTTCCTTTATTATTCTTTTGGTGTATGCATCTTTTAAATTGGACTACACAGGTTATGCTACATATATCATATATATATATATATATATATATATATATATATATATATATTATTTCAGTGTATTTTGACACCTTGACGGATTGTGAGGAACAAACTCAGGGAGTAGAACAGGACAAAAAGGAAATCCCAACAAAAGAAAAGAAAAACTAAGTGAGAGAGAGATAGGGGAAAGACAAAGAGAAGATACAGAGGAAGAAAACATAACAGGAATTAAAGAAAGGCCACACGATAGACAGAAGAAGAAGCCTTAGAGAGGAAAGTGGAAACAATAACACAGTAAGATAAAAGGAAGATTGGAGAGATAGAAAAGAGAGTCAGAAACAGTAAGGAGAAAGAAGGGAAGCAAAGTGTGAAATATACATACCAACCTTCTTATGTTCTTCTTTCTTTACATGCTCCTCCTGAGTATCCATCTGGATAATGAAGAACAAGAAAAGAGAGAAGGTGTGAAGACCTATGGAAAGATAAAGACGAAAAACCTAAAAGCAGGACAAGAATATAGAGGATTCAAAGACTGTAAAGCTTGTATCTTCCTTAATAAATCACTTTGTACAGATCTGTGTGTCTCTCCATTACTGACCCTCTGGTACAAATACCTTATTTTTACCTATTAAGATGGTGCAAATGGAAGCTCTGCAAATGTGTCATGACTCTCCTTTTGCTAGACATCGTTGAATACAGAATACACAGGAACTACTCCTTCACTCCTTTTGGTGGCCCAAATTAAAATCTGATGTGGAAACATTTGTAAGATCTTGCCCGATATGTGCTCAGACGAAGACACCTCGAACTAAGCCAGCAGGTTTATTAATGCCCTGGGATGTGCCTTCCGTTCCATGGCAAACGGTGGCCACAGATTTTATATGTTCATTACCATCATCTGCAGGATATTAGGTTATAATGGTTACGGTAGACTCTGTCTCTAAGATGGCTCATTTTTCAGCCCTAAAGAAGTTACCCACCACTAAGGAAATGAGTTAAGTCTTTCTACAAAATATTTTCTGATTACATGGCCTCCCGCAAGTAATCATTATTAAGCGAGGCCCTCAATATGTGTCTCGTTTTTGGATAACTTTTTGTATGTTTTTACATATAGAGGCAGCTGTATCACCCGGTTTTCATCCCCAGACCAAAGGTCAAACAGAACGTTTAAATCAAGGACTACAACAATTTCTATGTTGTTTCTGTAATGCAACTCAAAGTAACTTGTCATTATATCTACCATTAGCTGAGGTTTCATATAACAACACAGTCCATAGAGCAATAAAGTCCACACCATTTTTTTGTACTTATGGTTTTCATTCAACTGCTTTTCCTACCATCACTTGTAAAGACACCTCTGTTCCAGCAGTTACCTCATTTGTCCGAAATGTCCGTCAAGTTGGAGACCTACTACGTACCAATGTCTTGGTTACAAAACGTTACATGAAGAAGGTAGCTGATACTTGGCGTAGTCCTACACCATCTTACCAACCTGGAAACAAGGTCTGGCTCTCTTCTAGGTTTTGCCTTTTCGCCTCTCCCAAAATAAGTTCAAACCCCGTTTCTATGGTCCTTTTAGAGTTCAGCATGTCATCAATCCAGTCTCTGTCCGACTTTGTTTACCAGTTGTTAGCATTTTCATCCTTGGTGTGGTCTCCCTTAACTTTTTGCCTCTGTTCCTCAGGTTGTTGATGTGTGCTGGACTCTGATTTTGCTGTTTTTGTTACTCGGTGCACTTTACCACTGCTAACCAGTGCTAAAGTGCAAGTGCTCCTGTACAAAATGATTCTGTAATTGGCTTATCCAAGATTGGCATATTTGATTTACTAGTAAGTCCCTAGTAAAGTACACTAGAGGTGCCAGGGCCTGTAAATCAAATGCTACTAGCGGGCCTGCAGCACTGGTTGTGCCACCCACCTAAGTAGCTCTCTAATCATGTCTCAGACCTGCCACTGCAGTGTCTGTGTGTGCAGTTTTAACTAAACCACGGGCAGGGTGCAGTATATGGTTAAGGTAGGACATATAGGCCCTCATTACAACTTTGGCGGTAAATCCCGCTTACCGCCGTGCAGAAGACCGCCAACACACTGCTGCAGAAATCCGCTACAGCTATTACGACCCACAGCTCACAATCCGCCAAAATCTAGACACCCACAAAAATCTGCCACACCAAGGGTCAGTGCTAAACTGGCGATAACAAAACCTCCACCGTCACGCCAACAGGAATACACCCACACTATCACGACCCATGAATCCACACGGTGGTCTTACAACCGCGGTATTCCATTGGCGGTACACACCGCCGCGCTCAAAATACACACACATTTACAAAACACTACCACATTGGACAATTCCAAATACACACATACAAACACCACTCCCACACACCCAATACAATATAAAACACACACCCACATTACCAACAAACCCTTACAATGAACAATTTGAAGAAGCAGAGAGACAGCAAAGCAAAGACCACACCAGCATACAGAGGCACACAACACTATCACACATACACATCCACGCACAAAACACCACACACCCCTAAACATCACCCCACACATCACAACACACACTACCTCACACATCACCCACACCACCCCATGGCACTGCAAAGACACCCTATGTTTTCTGAGGAGGAGCTCAGGGTCATGGAGGTAGAAATCATCCGGGTAGAGCCACAGCTATTCAGATCACAGGTGCAGCACACCACCATAGCTAGGAAGATGGAGCTATGGTGCAGAATCGTGGACAGGGTCAACGCAGTGGGACAGCACCCAAGAACACAGGATGACATCAGGAAGAGGTGGAACTACCTACAGGGGAAGGTGCGTTCCGTGGTCTCAAGATACCACATTGCGGTTCAGAGGACTGGAGGCGGACCCCCACCACCTCCCCAACAACTAACAACATGGGAGGAGAAGGTCTTGGCTATACTTCATCCTGAAGGCCTTGCAGGAGTAGCTGGAGGAATGGACTCTTGTAAGTCAAATCTTAACTACTTCATCCCCCCCTACCTGCATGCTATCACATACCCCCACCTTCGCATTCACCCCCATCACTCCAACTCCTCACATATGTCCCACTTTCACAAACCACACATCCCAACACCAAGCCCTCCATGCAACAACAAAGCATGAACACCCATCACCAATGCATGTCCACTACACATACCCACACAGACCCCTAAACAATTATCACACAAGGTCCTACCCAAGAATGTAAGCAGTGGGGTACAGGGTCACCCACCCATTGCACACCACGGCACACACAGATGCAATAATCATGCCTTTACACCCCTGCAGGACCCCTACCCAAGGTCACTGGCAGGAGATTCCAGACATGTCCACTCAACCCACAGAAGAGGCCCACAGTGATGGCAGCAGCTCTGTCCAACTGGATCTAGATGACCAGCCCGGCCCATCTGGGACCTCAGGACTGTCGGTTCCCCTGACACAGCCACAGGCCGCCACAGAGCCTCCTCCCTCAGGAAACACCGGCACAGCAACCACCCAGTGGGCCCATACCTCTCTCCCCAGGACACGTCAAGCAGCAGTGTGTCCACCACTACAGGGAACCCAGGCAAACCCACCACCCCAAGAACAGCAGGGACATGGGGGCAGTGAAAGTGGGCACATACTTCAGGGGAAAGAGGCCCAGGACAACTGGGAAACTGGGAGGTCTGCTGTGCGACAGGGGCAGGGCAGGCCCAGGGAACCCACTCTCCACGAGGCCCTCTCCAACATCATGGGAGCGTACCATCATTCCCAGGAGACGATGGCAACGGTACTAGCCAAGTTTCAGGAGACCCAGCGGCTGCAGGAGGAACAGTTTTTGGGGTTCAGGGAGGAACTCAAATCCATCAATAGCACCCTAAGCACCATTGTAGGGGTGCTGAAGGACCTCGTGAACACCAGGAGGGACACTGTGGCACAACAAGGGGCCCCTGACACTAGCCTGGATGATGAACTGCCCACCACCTCCGCCGGCGCTAGTGGACAGGAGGCACCGCCACAGGACCACGACACCAGCACCCCACCTCCTGCAGATGGAGAACCACCTTGCAACCGGTCCCTGAGATCCAGGACAAAGACAGAGAACAATGCCAAGACCCCCGCCAAGAAATGATACCACCCTGAATGTCATCCTTCTGTCCCACTTTGTCACCCTGTCCATCCTTAAACTGCCCTAGCTCCACTTCATATGCCCCTTTGGACAATGCACCTGTGAGACAAATAGACTGGACTCTGCCATGGAGAGTCCTCCACCATCACCCCTGTCCATTTTACAGCCCCCCCTACTATATAGCACTTAAATAAACACCCTTTAACCACAAAACAATCTGGAGTCAGTCTGTGCTTTCACAAATGTGTATTTGCAATAACTGCGGGAAATAACAATGTCCATTCTATTGTCAACATACCTATGTCACACAGCTCTAGTCCATGAGGTAACATAGCAGAGGTCAGACAGTGGGACCCACATCTGTGAAATCGAAAGGGAAAGTGACAAATTAGGGTCCATACACTGGGTGGAAGTGACAGACAGATGAGAGGTCAAACAATTTTATCAGATGTAGGAGGCAGTGATGTCTTCTTACCTGTGTCTCACTGGAAGTATTGTTGGATCACGGTGTTTCTCTTGTCTATGTCCTCTTCTTCTGCCTCCTCTTCTTCACTGTCCACAGGCTCCACAGCTGCCACAACACCTCCTTCAGGGCCACCCTCATGCAGAAAAAGCACCTGTTGTGGCAAAGCCAAGTTGTGCAGCATACAGCAGGCCACAATGATCTGGCACACCTTCTTTGGTGAGTAGTAAAGGGAACCACCTGTCATATGGAGACACTGGAACCTGGCCTTCAGGAGGCCGAAGGTCCTCTCTATAACCCTCCTAGTTTGCCCATGTGCCTCATTGTAGCGTTCCTCTGCCGTTGTCTTGGGATTCCTCAATGGGTTCAGTAGCCATGACAGGTTGGGGTAGCCAGAGTCACCTGCAAATGTCGAGGAACAACTGTTAGACACACACTAACCCTTAGGGACAACCCCAGACCCAGACAACTATTCACACTGTATAGGGTTCTTGTCCTCACCTAATAGCCACACACAGTGCCTCCGGAGTTGCCCCATCACATAAGGGATGCTGCTATTCCTCAGAATTTAAGCGCCATGCACTGAGCCAGGAAACTTGGCGGTCACATGGAAGACCAAGGCCACATGTCCCCCATCAATGGCACCTATGATGTTGAGGATATGTCCCAGGGCATAGAAGTCACCTTTCACTGTAGGCAAATCCTCCACCTGAGGGAAAACGATGTAGCTGTGCATGTGTTTCAGCAGGGCAGACAACACTCTGGACAACACGTTTGAGAACATAGGCTGGGACCTCCCTGATGCTATGGCCACTGTAGTTTGAAAAGACCCACTTGCCAGGAAAAGGAGTACTGACAGGACCTGCACTAGAGGGGGGATTCCTGTGGATGGCCGATAGCTGACATCATGTCTGGCTCCAACTGGGCACACAGTTCCTGGATTGTGGCACGATCAAGTCTGTAGGTGACTATTACATGTCGCTCTTCCATTGTCGACAGGTCCACCAGCGGTCTGCACAGCGGAGGATGCCGCCATCTCGTCACCTGCCCCAGCGGACATGCTCTATGGATGAGAACAGCGATCAGAGGGTCAGCCAACACTGAGGTACTAAAAAACAACTTTCTTGCACACAATTGTCAATTCGCTATGTGCCTGTCTTGGTGTGTATGCAAGGCCTAGACATGTGTGACGCATTTAAAATTAATGCCATGTGGCCCCCTGAAATGGCGGCTGCCTGACCTGTAATGTGGGACAAGGAGATATGACGTAACTACGCTGGCATTGTACACTGTTGCGGTAGGCGGTCGAAGACCGCGGCGCAATCCTGCATTGGTTAACATTGGACCCTATGGGTCCCAGGAGCCAATGACGATGTACGCTGACGGTGATGGTAGGCACCACCACGGACGTGACCGCCATTTTCTCTCTGTTCACTCACTTGATACCTGATCTTTGACAGGAGAGGACCTACACTGCAAGTGCTGCTGTGACCTCAGTCTGGAAGCGACAATGGCTCAAGTGTCTGGGGAAAGGGCCCCTGCCTTCACATTGGAGGAGTTGGAGAAACTAGTGGATGGGGTCCTCCCCCAGTACAAGCTAACCTACGGTCCTCCAGACAAACAGGTGAGTACACTGTGAGTATGCTGTATGGGCAATGCCTGTTTGGAGTGGTGTGGATGGGAGATGCGGGGGGGATGAGGCGTGCATGATACAATGGTGAGTGTATGTACATCAGGGCAAGGGTGGGAACGTGGGCCAAACGTGACGGTCCGGACGGTTTATGTTTAACTTTTTCCCCTGTACAATTCCTGTAGGTCAGCGCCCACCAGAAGAAGTATATTTGGCGTGCCATCGCCAACGACCTCTAGGACCTGGGGGTCCACCACAGACGGATCACCCACTGCCGTAAAAGATGGAAGGACCTTTGCTTCTTGAGCAAGAAGACGGCAGAGGCCCAGCTGGGGATTGCCTCCCAACGTGGGAAGGGTGCCCGTTGCACCATGAACCCCCTGATGTTCCACATCCTGGCGGTAGCGTATCCGGAGTTGGATGGGCGCTTGAGGGCATCACAGCAGCCACAAGGGGTGAGTACAGTCACATCCATCTGACTTTGCGTGCATTAGGAGGTGTCTGGGTGGGGGAGGTGGGCTGTGGGTTTCCCTAGGCTAGGGCGAGCCTTGTAGGCAAGGACCCTTTGTGAGGCAGGCAAAGTGGCACCCCAACCCCACCAGTAGTAAGAGCCATCTACACCTAGTCAGGCTCCTGTGACTTCCATGTGTGCAGCAATCGGGCATAGGCCATGTACCCCATGTCCCTGTGATCAATTAGTGAAGTCTAAGTGCATGGCATAGTGCAGAGGACTCCTGTGTCAGTAGTGCCCACCAATGGTAGCGGTATTGCATGCACTGAACATGTCTTTCTACTTTCTTTCCCCCACCCTTTTTGTGCTCCCCCTGTTCTTGTGTGCATTAGTATCATCAGGCGGAGGAGCTGTGCCACCGGAGCAGGAGGGAGCTGCATTCCACATGGCCCTGGAGGGCAAGACTACGGTGTCAGAATTCACCAGTGGGACAGAGGGGGAGGGGAGCTCCACAGCGGGGACTGGAACAGAGACCAGCAACACCGACTCTTCCTCTGACGGGAGCTCCCTTGCGGTGGCGGGCCCCTCTGTGTCCCCCGCATCTACAGGTACAGCCACCACCCCCCCCTACCAGCACTGCCTTCCCAGCAGCCCCTCAGCGTGTGCCCCGTGGCCGCTCACCCAGGAGAGTGGGCATCTCCTTTGCCCCAGGCACCTCAGGTCCTGCCCCAGTCAGCCCTGCAGCCCTCAGTGAGGAGGCCATTGACCTCCTCAGATCCCTCACTTTTGGGCAGTCTACTATTCTGAATGCCATCCAGGGTGTAGAGAGGCAGTTGCAACAGACAAATGCATACCTGGAGGGCATTCCTTCTGGCCAGGCAGCCCAACAGCGAGCATTTCAGACTCTGGCCTCAGCACTGATGGCAGCCATTGTCCCTGTGTCCAACCTCCCCACTCCAACTTCCTCCACCCAGACCCATTCCCAAGTACCTCAGCCTATCCCAAGCACACCAAGAGACCAGCATGCACACACCTCAACAAGGGTAGCTCTGGCAGACATAAGCACCACACATCCCACAGGCACTCACACAAGCATCATACCCATGCACACATACCAACATCCACTGCCTCCACTGTGTGCCCCTCCTCCACGTCTCACTCCTCCCTCCCTGTCACATCTCCACTCACACCTGCATGCACTACATCTTCAGCCACTACATCCATCACCAGCATGCCCATCACCACACACCGCTCACGTGCAATCACCACCCCACTACCATTCACACATCCCCTGTGTCCTCTACCAGAGTGTCTGTGAGCCCTCTTCCCAAAGTACACAAAAGCAGTCACACACCCCAACAGCCATCCACCTCACGACAGCCTCCAGCCCATGCACCTTCACCCAAAGTCAGCAAACACCTCCTACAACCACTACCTCTTCCTCCACTCCCAAACCCCCTCCATCTACCGTCCCAGTGTGTCTAAAAAATGTTTCTGTGCGAACCTTGACCTATTCCCTTCACCTCCCCCACCCCTTCCGTCCCCTAGGACCCACCTTTCCAGGTCCCAACCCAGCACCTCAGCCACCACATCACCGGGCACAGTGGTGCCAGCAGTAACCGGCTTCTGGAGTGCACCAAGCAGCAGGGCTGCCAGTGTCCCAAGGAGCAAGGCCAAGGACATTCCCCCACCTCCAAAACAGAAGAAGTTGCCCACATCCCGGAGGGAGAAGGCCAAAACACCTGCCAACAAGGGCTCAGTCAAAACAACAGTTGGAAGTGGCAAGACAGCTGCACCACCATCCAAGGTGGGGAAGGGCCTGAAAAAGAAAGGCAAGTCACTGCCAACCTGCACGGCAGACAAGACCACCACTGGCATGCCACATGCACCACCGCCAGCACCCAAGATACTGAGCCCTTCACCAGCACCACAGACACCGTTCCCATGAGCAGCACCGAGGTCAGTGAGCCCTCCACCAGCACTGCCGCTCATGACACTGCCGCCAGCACTGAGGTCAGTGAGCCCAGCACCGCCGCTCATGACACCGCCACCAGCACTGAGGTCAGTGAGACTGCCACCAGCAACGCCGCTCATGACACCACCGCCAGCACCGAGGTCAGTGAGCCCCCCACCAGCACCGCTGCCCAATGGCCACAAGCACCGCCACTACTGTGCCTTCCGCCAGCACCGCCAGCGGCCATGCCACATCCTGAGCCAGTGGCACCACCGCAGACATGGCTGCCATCGCCATTGGTCATTTGTACGAGGTTGGTGGTCATTTACAGGGACCTGGGCAGCTTCCATGTTGCCCCACGTTCAGTGTAGTGTCACATCCACCACCTCAGTCCTTGGCAGGATGAAGCACTCTGGTCACAAAGCCCCCTCCAGAACCAGTGGAGAAAGGTATCCACTACCTCAGTCCTTGGCAGGATGAAGCACTCTGGGCACAAAGCACCCTCCAGAACCAGTGGAGACTGTTATCCACTTCAGAGACTGTGGCTTTGCACTCCCCAGGATGACAAAGCAGTGGGCAAACCACCCACTGGAGAGACTTGAGAGATTGTGGCTTTGCACTCCCCAGGATAAAGCAGTGGGCAACCCACCCACTGGAGAGACTTGAGAGACTGTGGCTTTGCACTCCACAGGATAAAGCAGTGGGCAACCCACCCACTGGAAAGACTTGAGAGACTGTGGCTTTGCACTCCACAGGATAAAGCAGTGGGCAAACCACCCACTGGAGAGACTTGAGAGACTGTGGCTTTGCACTCCCCAGTATAATGCAGTGGGTGAACCACCCACTGGAGAGACTTGTGAGACTGTGGCTTTGCACTCCCCAGGATAAACCACTGGGCAACCCACCCACTGGAGAGACTTGAGAGACTGTGGATTTGCACTCCCCAGGATAAGGCAGTGGGCAAACCTCCCACTGGAGAGACTTGAGGGACTGTGGCTTTGCACTCCCCATGATAAAGCAGTGGGAAACCCACCCACTGGAGAGACTTGAGATACTGTGGCTTTGCACTCCCCAGGATACATCAATGGGCATGGAGCCCCCTCATGGAGCTGGCATTGTGCACTCATCCGGCTGAGGTACCCCCCCTTCCCTTCCCCCGAGGTGCCTGTTTTATTTCGCTCTGATGCCCCTGCATTGTTCTCTCTGTTTTGATCGGGTATCTTGTGTGGGCCTCACCCATTCATTTTGGGCGAGGTGGTCCATGGACTATATAGGTGCAGTACCTGGACTTGAATTCTTGGTGTACATATTTGTTAATAGTGTATATACATTTTTGAGTAATGGATTTTTCTTGATTACATTTGTTCAAATCATTTCCTTTTGTCCTTTCGTTCTTCCAAGGGGGGGTTGAGGGGGGAATGTAACATTTCAGCATGTATTTGTGGGTGTGTTAGTGTGGGTGGGGGTGGGGGTATTGCGTGTGTGTGTCACTCTTGTTTCCCTCCCCTCCCCTGTGTTGTAGGTGCAGTACTCACCGTGGTCGTCGCTGCCGTCGGTCGTGCTCCTGGTAGAGGAGCAGGAAGACAATCGCAAGGAGTATTTGGAGTTCCCGGCTCCATGGCGTCCTGGTTTCTCGTGGGGGGTGTAGAGGTGAGTGTTTCCCTTCCAAGACCTGTTTCCACCATGTTTTTGTTCATGTTGAATCCACCACGGAAAAGGTGGCTGATTGGCCTGTCATAATAGTGTGGGCGGTACATTGTCTTCCGCCTGTCTGTTAACGGTGACCGCCAAGCTGTTTGTTTGTACCTCCGTGGCGGTCGGAGTGTTAAAGTGGCTGTCTATGTTGGCGGTTTCCGCCACAGTTGTGATTCAATTTTTTTTCCGACAGCCTGTTGGCGGTCTTACTGCCGCTTTAACACCGACCGCCAGGGCTGTAATGAGGGCCATAGTCATGTGTTTTATATGTCCTGACAGTGAAATATTGCTAAATTCGTTTTTCACTGTTGCAAGGCCTGTCTGTCTCATAGGTTAACATGGCGACTACCTTTAAATCTGATTAAAGTGTAGATTCCCTTTTGGTAGTGTATGGACATGTGGAGTTTGGGGTTTCTGAGCTCACAATTTAAAAAGACATCTTTTAGTAAGGTTTATTTTAAGATTGTGTGTTTGAAAATGCCACTTTTAGAAGGTGGGCATTTTCTTGCTTATACCATTTCTGTGACTCTGTCTATTTGTGGATTCCCTGTCTGGGTCAGTTTGACAGTTGGCTGGTTGCACCTCACTAGACAGTGACACAAAGGGAGCTGGGGTTTAACCTGCATATCCTGATGAGCCATCCCTGCTAGAAGGGAGGGGAGGAGTGGTCACTCACACCTGAAAGGGCTGTGCCTGTCCTCACACAATGCAGTCTCCAACCCCCCAGTGTGTGTCTGGGGCCTGGCCTGGGCAAGGCAGGATTTCACATTCAAAAGAGACTTTACTCTGAAGTAGGCCTACTTCAAATGAGAAATTGGGTATAAGAAGGGCACCCAAAACCACAGACTTTAGAACACTTCTGGAAACAAGAGGAACCTCTGCCTGGAGAAGAGCTGAAGAGCTGAGGAAGAAGAGCTGCCCTGCCTGTGACTGTGTTTTGTGGAGCTATCCTACTGTTGCTGCTCCTGCAGGAGTAAAAGGGCAAAGACTTGACTTTGTGTGCCTTCCGCCTTGAGAAGGACTCTCCAATGGCTTGATTTAGAGTTTGCCTCCTGTTGTTTGAAGTCTCAGGGAAGCAAAGTCTTTTCTCTGCCAGCACCTGGAGTCTCTGAAGAGACTCCTACTCTGCCCTGTGGTGCCCATCCAGTTCCTGGAAAGGAGAAGCCGGCAGCCTAAGAGGAGGAAAGCCATGCATACAGTGCTGTGCGGGGAAAAGATTGACTTAACTCAGATCTGCGGCTGAAGAAACGACGAGCCACCGGCTCCGTGGCTGAAAATCGATGCTCGCCGGACACGCAACTGAAGAATCCATGCACAGAGCAGGAGAAACGATGCTCAGCACCGCTGACGGAGGCTGGGAGATCGCAACCCGCGGTGCGTGGTTTTCAGATCATCGTGTGGCTGGATTTCTGACGCTAGCACCGCTGGGTGTGTAAAAACAACGCAAGGCCTGCCTGGACCGGAGAGTGCTGACCGGATTGACGCATTGCTCTCCTGCAGAGAGAAGAAACGATGCTCCCCAACCCAACGAAAAGAGAAATGACGGAAGGTCTCGCTCGTGTGTGAAATCGACACATCGCAAGCCCTTTTTGATGCACACTCGCCCGTGCAGGGTTATTTTTGACGCACCCAAGGTACATTTGTGTGCGTTTCAAACTACAGAAAGACTCTTTTTACTTTTTAATTGATAACTTGACTTGTGTATTGTGGATTTTTGCCGTTTTGGCCTTGTTTTGTTTAGATAGATATGTTGTGTCATTTTGTAGTGTTTTCATTAAGTTACTGTGTGTGTTGGTACAAATACTTTACACCTAGCACTCCGAAGTTAAGCCTACTGCTCTGCCAAGCTACCACGGGGGTAAGCAGAGGTTAGCTGAGGGTGATTCTCTTTTACCCTGCCTAGAGTGAGGGTTCTTGCTTGAACAGGGGGTAACCTGACTGTCCACTAAAGACTCCATTTCTAACATTGGTGATCAGCGGTTGGGATTTGGACTTCTATTTGGACTTGACAAACAGTAATTAAGTGTACACTACTGTTTTGAGTGCAGACCATTATGTGACCATATACTACTTGTTTGGTGATCTTTGATTTTTCTCGTTAGCTTGGATTGTTCCCCAAATCCATTTTTGTGGTAATCTTTGATTGACTTCTGAGCTTCATTTGGGAACTTTTCTGCTTTTTGGAACTTTGCACTTTTGTTGACTTTTCATCATGTCCCAATCTGGAGATGCATCAGTTGGAGCTGCTTTTGACCTGGAGAAATTGGATACCTATACCAAAGCTCAGCTAAAGCAGTCATGTAAAAGTTTTGACTGTCTCAATAAGAGCTCATCCAAGAAGGAAGAGCTGCAGAAGGCTCTGAGGGCCTGGGTGACAGCCAATAGCACTGAAGGGAACACAGAGGATGAGGGAGATGAGAAGGAGGATCAGGGGTGTGCCATACACAATGGTATTGTGGGTGGGCCTGTTATGTCCAGGAGAGGGTCTCCAGGGAAGGTAGCAGTGTCTCATCTAAGGGTCTGATCCCTGAAGAATTGCAGGACAGACAGGCAGAGAGGGAGGACCAGAGGGAGTTGTAGAAAATGAGGATGGCCTTAGAAGAGAAGAAGATTTTGTTGGCTCATGAGCGTAGCTTGAGAGCTGGATCAGAGGTGCCAGTCTCTTACGGATGGTGGCAACCACATCACAGTGCAGCCTGAAAGGAGGGTGCACATTCCTAAAGATCTTGTGAAGGATTACAAGAGGGAGGATGATATATACTTGTGGCTTAAGGGGTATGAGTCTGATCTCCACATGAATCTGGTCCCTGAAGCTCATTGGGGGGCGGGTCTGTGGAAGCACTTTGAGGTAGAGGGGAGGGATACACTGACAGCCTTAGGGGATGCTCAGAATCTCACCTACTCTATCATGAAGGATGCCTTGCTCACAAGTTATGGTCTCACCCCTGAGCAGTACAAGGATAAGTTTAGGTCCTCTAAGAAGAAGGAATCCCAAACATGGATGGAATGTTTTCATTCTTATTGCAAGTCACTGGATAGTTGGGTGAAGGGCAGTAAGGTAACTACATATAAGGGGCTTTACAATCTGATTGCTTGGGAGCACTTGTACAGTTTATGTTTTCCAGAGCTGCACCAGCACCTAATTTACAGCAAGCTGACTGACCCCAGGAAGCTTGCACAGGAAGCGGACCGCTGGGAGAGCACCAGGGTCCAAAAGAGGTATGGGAGAGACCACTCCAAAGGTGGGCACGGTCCCTGTCAGAACAAAGGGGGGGTTAAGGGTAAACAGGGGAAGTTCTCTAAAGGGTCCCAAACTGATTCCCAGGGTAAGGATTCCCAACCCTCAGGGAAAAGAAGCCATGGTTATCCAAAGGGAAGCCCGTGGCAGGTGGTCCCCCATGTAAGTGCTATGCATGTGACCAAGGGGGTCATGTGAGGGGGGGACACCAAATGCCCCAAAAGTACACTGGTGCCCACTGGTGCGCCATCCCAGGGTTTGGCCAATGTAGCGCTTGGGGAGGAGTTGGTTTCAGGTGGGTGGGAAACAGCTGAGATGACCCTTGTCTTACTAGGGGACAGTGAGATGGTCCAGAGAGCCCTAGTGCCTGAAAACACAACAAAATACAGGCAGTGGGTGACCATTAATGGACAGAGGGTGGAGGCTCTGAGAGACACAGGAGTCAGCAGGTGTCTGAAGAGCAGATTGATCCCTGGGTATTTCACCAAGTAGTTGCATTGGACAACTCAGAGTTCCTGTGCAGAGTGGCGCAGGTTCCCTTTGAATGAGGTGGGGTGTCAGGATCCTTGAAGGCAGCTGTGAGTCTAATCATCAACATCAAAGAGAGGGACAGGGAGTATTAACGGTCCAGTGTACAATCTCCCCAAGTAACGATAAACAAAAATGAATACACTGTTCCTGGCATAAAGAATGGGACACCCACTAGTTTAGGAGCAAGAGCCCTCACACATCCTATCAGATGTCATGCTTCATCAACGGGGTGCTCCTCGTCAGAGCGACGCTGCAATGTCTGACGGGCTCCCCGTGAGGGGGCTCTTTGTCGGATATCTTTTATAATAACCACCGTGGTAGAATATGGGGAGCTAAAACCTACAGGTAGGTAGTAGATCAAGGCAGGAGAGGATTAAAATTGGTTCTATACCCCATCAAAAGATCACTGATTTAATGGTCAACAAGGGCATAAGACCAAGATTAAAAAAAACTTGAAAGTGAAAGATGAGATAATGCTCAAACACTTTCTAGAATAGTAGGGACAAGAAACTTTCTCAAAGCCACCTAAATAACGGTCAACATGTTTCGCGTCTATCGCTATCGGTCTATCAGATCCTATAATGCTTCTTCAGGACCATCAAAAGAAACTTCTCCTGTTATCACAGTCACTTACAATGAAGAATACTGGCCAACCAGTCAACTAAACACATGTAGGTCACCCTGGAAAAAATGTAAAACATAGAGTGAAACCAGCATGAATAATGGTGGTACAAACGTGACTGGTGCTTGATTAGTGTGCACACTTGGTGAAAAACCACAATGTACAGTGAAAAAACTGTAAGCGAGCTTACCATCCCCAACTGTAGGAAAGGCTCCTTAGGAGGAACACACAACAGATTGTCGCTACTAATTAGGAGAAGACAAGAAAAAATCACAAATATATACATCCCTGTCAGTATAGCGAGTGTTGACAAAAATTCAATTGGCTCCTTTAATCAGATCAGAATAGATAATACAGAGACGCTGTGGTATACATCACAATAAATGAAACACACTTAAACCCATTTCAAAACATGCTCAAGATCTTTATAAAAGTTAAGTCTATGAGAGACTCATGGATGCATTCGTTGTGAAAGCTGATGGTTTTAGCTCCCACGAGACACGGAAAAAACGACACATTGAAGGGCAAAATCTCCATTGTTACACTAGGGACAAAGTGTCATCACCAGTCAAAAGCGCTTAACAAGACCCAGAGGCCGAACGTTAGAAAACATTTATAATCGTGGTACCTAATATTTCCCAAGGGGCTTACTCTAGTGGCAAAAGCACAGCGTGCGCTCATTCTGACAAAGTACAAAAAGGGAGGGCAAGGTACACACGTCTTCTTATGACAGTCTCTGCCTCTGCCGCCTACCCCGGCGTGTCCTCCTGATTGGATACACGTTACGGGCAGGTGCAACATTTTAAAGCCGGGGAACGCAGAAATAATCACGTTTCTCTGGCGTTGGTGTCAACAAAATGGACGATAGAACACCGAATCACAGTGCTGAGACGCTACCAACACAAAAGAATTGACTAAAAATATATGGCTAAAAATGCCTGTTGTCAGTACTCCCTTTGAGAGGGTAGGTATTGACATTGTGGGGCCTCTGGATCCCAAGACAGCCATGGGCAACAGGTTCATCCTGGTCTTGGTGGACCATGCCACCCGGTACCCAGAAGCCATTCCTTTGAGATCAATCACTTCCCCTGTGGTGGGTTGTGCTTTGATGGGGGTTTTTACCCACATGGGGTTCCCCAAGGAAGTGGTCCCTGATAGGGGTAGCAGCTTCATATCCACGTATATGAAGTCTCTGTGGAAGGAGTGTGGAGTAACCTACAAGTTTACCACCCCTTACCACCCCTAAAGTAATGGTCTGGTTGAGAGATTCAACCGCACCTTGAAAGGCATGATCATGGGTCTGTCAGAGCCCTTGAGGTGGAAGTGGGACGTCCTCTTGCCATGCCTTCTGTTCGCCTACAGGGAGATACCTCAAAAGGGAGTCGGGTTTAGTCCCTTTGAGCTGTTTATGGCCACCCTGTGAGGGGACCTTTGAGTCTGGTGAAGGAGGCTTTGGAAAAAGGTCCTAGTAAACCCCCCCAGGATGACTTAGTTACATGCTGGCTTTAAGAAACCAGACTGCCTGCTTCAGGAGTCTCGCTCAGGAGAACCTGGAAGTAAGCCAGGAGGATATAAAACGGTGGTATGACCCGAATAACACTGTGGTCGAGCTTCAACCTGGACAAAAAGTGTGGGTGATGGCACCAGTGGAGCCTAGGGAACTCCTGGATTAGTGGACTGGGCCATTTGAGGTGGTGGAGCACAAGAGTGAAGTCACCTACCTGGTGGACTTGTGGTCTTCAAGGAACCCTTTAAGGGTCCTGCATGTCAACCGCCTCAAACCTCACTTTGAGTGGACTGAACTGTCCATTCTCCTTGCGACAGATGAGGGGGTAGAGGAGGAGAGTGAGCCTCTTCCTGACCTCCTGTCTGCAGGAAAAAAGATGGGTCAGTGGAGGGAGTGATCCTCTCCCCCTCCCTGACTGAGGAGCAGCAAGGTGACTGTCACCATGTGTTGGGACAGTTTTCCTCACTGTTTTCCCTGATCCCAGGAGACACGCACTTATGCACACATGATGTGGACACTGGGGACAGTACACCTATTAAATAGAAGGTTTACAGGGTGACTGACAGGGTCAGTGCATGCATTAAGGATGAGATATCCAAAATGCTTACCATAGGGGTTATTGAGCACTCCAGCAGTCCTTGGGCCAGCCCAGTGGTATTGGTCCCGAAGGCTGCTGCACCTGGTGCCACTCCAGAACTCAGGTTCTGTGTGGACTACCAGGGACTCAATGCGGTCAGCAAGACTGACAAACACCCCATCCCCCGAGCTGATGAGCTCATTGACCGGTTAGGGGCTGCCAAGTACCTCAGTACATTTGACTTAACATCTGGGAACTGGCAGATTGCCTTAACTGAGGTGTCCAAGGAGAGGTCAGCATTCTCAACCCCAGATGGACACTTTCTATTTAAAGTGATGCCATTTGGGATGTAGAATGCCCTTGCCACCTTTCAGAGGCTAGTCAACCAGGTGTTGGCACAACTGGATGAGTTCAGTGCCGCCTACCTTGATGACTTTGCTGTGTTTAGTTCCACCTGGGAGGAGCACCGGCAACACCTCTGGAGAGTTGTAGAGGCCCTGAAGAAGGCAGGCCTCACTATTAAGGCGAGTAAGTGTCAAATTGGGCAAGGATCTGTGGTGTGATTAGGACACCAGGTGGGGAGAGGCCAGGTGGCACCCCTACAGCCTAAGATTGACAAAAGTCTGGCTTGGGAGCCTCCCAAGACCCAGACTGAGGAGAGACCCTTTTTAGGTCTCACAGGATACGACAGGAGATTTGTTAAGGGATATGGTACATTTTGTTACACCCTTAACTAGGTTGACTTTTAAGAAGCAACCCAGGAAAATGATCTGGACAGAGGCTTGCCAGAACGCTTTTGATGCCCTGAAGGCTGCTATGTGCAAAGCACCTGTGCTGAAGGAACCTGACTACTCCAAGGAGTTTGTTGTGCAAACAGATGCCTCGGACATGGTACTGGAGCAGTTCTCTAACAGCTTAATGAAGAGGGCCTAGATCAATCCGCAGCCTTCATTAGCAGGAGGTTACTACCCAGGCAACGTAGGTGGAGTGCCATAGAATATGAAGCGTTTGCTGTGGTCTGGGAACTCAAGAAGCTAAGACCCTACTTGTTTGGGACTCACTTCAGAGTTCAGACCAACCACATGCCCCTCAGATTGTTAATGCAGATGAGGGGTGAGAATCCAAAATGTTTTAAGTGGTCCATTTCCCTACAGAGGATGGACCTTACAGTGAAACACCATCCCGGAACAGAGCACGCCAATGCTGATGGTCTGTCTATGTTCTTCCGCCTTAGTGATGAGAACTCCCATGAGGTTGGGTAGTTGCTCCGCACTTTCAGCTGGGGGGGACACGTTTTAGACTTTTCATCCTTTGCGTGGTCTCCATTAACTTTTTGCCTCTGTTGCCCAGGTTGTTGATGTGGGCTGGACTCTGATTTTGCTGTTTTTGTTACTCTGGGTACTTTACCACTGCTAACCAGCGCTAAACTGCAAGTGCTCCTGTACAAATTGTGTATGTATTTGGCATATGTGATTCACTAGTAAGTCCCTAGTAAATTGCACTAGAGGTGCCAGGGCCTGTAAATCAAATGCTACCAGTGGGCCTGCAGCACTGGTTGTGCCACCCACCTAAGTTGGTCTGTAATCATGTCTCAGACCTGCCACTGCAGTGTCTGTGTGTGCAGTTTTAACTGTAAATTCGACTTGGCAAGTGTATCCACTTGCCAGGCCTAAACCTTCCCTTTTCTTACATGTCAGTCACCCCTAAGGTAGGCCCTAGGTATCCCCAAGGGCAGGGTGCAATGTATGGTTAAGTAGGACATATAGGTGGTCATTACAACCCTGGCTGTCGGTGTTAAAGCGGCAATAAAACCGCCAACAGGGTGGCGGTAAAAAAAATGGAATCACGACCGTGGCGGAAACCGCCAACATAGACAGCCACTTTAACACTCCGACCGCCATGGCGGTACAAACACTGTGGCGGTAACCGCCAACATACAGGCGGAAGACAAAGTTCCACCCACTGTATTACAACAGTCCAATCCGCCACCCTTTCTGGGAACATAAACACGGCGGAAACAGGACTTGGAAGGGAAAACGCTCACCTCTACACACCCCACGAGGAACCAGGATGCCATGGAACCCAAGCTCCAGATACTCCCAGCCTTTCTCTTCCTGCCCCTCTACCAGGAACATCAAAGACGGCGGTGAAGACCATGGTGAGTACTGCACCTACGACACAGGAGAGGGGGTAGGGAAAAAAGAGTGACACACACACGCAACACTCCCACCCCCACCCTCACCCACTACAACACACACAAGTACATGTTGATACATTACATTTACAACCCCCAACCACCCCTGGAAGAATGCAAGGTCAAAAGGAAATGAGTTGAACGTTTGTAATCTATTAAAATACAGTAATCAAATATATATATATTTACACTATAAACAAATATATACAGCAAGAATACAAGTCCAAGGTATTCCACCATTAAAGTCCGTGGACCACTGGGCCCAAAATGCATGGCCGAGGCCCACACAAGATACCCAATCAAAATGGAGAGAACACTGCTAGGGCATCAGATAGAAACACAACAGGCACCTCAGGGGGAAGGGAAGTGGGGGCACCTCAGCCGGATGAGTGCACGACTCCAGATCCACGAGGGGGCTCCATGCCCACTGCCGTATCCTGGGGAGTGCAAAGCCACAGTCTCACAAGTCTTTACAGTGTGTGGGTTGACCACTGCTGCATCCTGGGGAGTGCAGAGCCACAGTCTCACAAGTCTTTACAGTGGGTGGTTTGCCCACTGCTGTATCCTGGGGAGTGCAAAGCCACTGTCTCACAAGTGGATAACAGTCTCCACTGGTTCTGGGGGGGGCTTGGTGCCCAGAGTGCTTCATCCTGCCAAGGACTGAGGTAGTGGATGTATCTCTCCACTGGTTCTGGAGGGGGCTTGGTGCCCAGAATGCTTCATCCTGCCAAGGACTGAGGTAGTGGATGTCTCTCTCCACTGATTCTGGAGGGGGCTTGGTGCCCAGAGTGCTTCATCCTGCCAAGGACTGAGGTAGTGGATGTATCTTTCCATTGGTTCTGGAGGGGGCTTGGTGCCCAGAATGCTTCATCCTGCCAAGGACTGAGGTAGGGATGTGAATCTCCACTGGTTCTGGAGGGGGATTGGTGCCAAGAATGTTTCATCCTTCCAAAGACTGAGGTAGTGGATGTATCTCTCCACTGGTTCTGGAGGGGGCTTAGTGTCCAGAGTGCTTCATCCTGCCAAGGACTGAGGTAGTGGATGTATCTCTCCACTGGGTCTGGAGGGGGCTTGGTGCCCAGAGTGCTTCATCCTGCTCGCAGCAGCCTCCGTAGCATTGGAGCTTTTGGCGCTCATTGGCCTGCGGTGCTGGCGGTGTCCTGTTCAGCGGTGCTGGTGGCGGCGGTGTCCTTGGCAGTGGTGCTTGTGGCGGCGGTGTCCTGTTCAGCGGTGCTGGTGGCAGTCTTGTCCGCCATGCAGGTTTTCAGCGACTTGCCTGTTTTTCTGTTCCCCTTCCCCACCTTGGATGGTGGCGCAGCTTTCTTCCCACTACCAACTGTACTACTGGGAGAGGCTTTGGTGGTAGATGTTTTGCCTCTCTCTCGCCGGGCAGTGGCCAACTTGTTGTGCTTTTGAGGTGGGGGACTGTCCGTGGTCTGGCTCCTTGGCACACTGGCTGCCCTGCTGCATTGTGCACTCCAGAAACCGGTTTCTACTGGCACCACTGTTCCCGCAGATGTTGTGGCTGAGGTGCTGGGCTGGAACCTGGAAAGGCGTGCCCTAAGGGACTGAAGGGGTGGGAGAGGTGAGGGGAAGAGGTCAAGGTTGGACAGGAAAAGTTTTTGGGACACACTGGGACGGGTAGATGGAGGGGGTTTGGGAGTGGAGGAAGAGGAAGAGGTAGTGGTTGTAGGAGGTGTAGATTTGCTGACTTTGGGTGAAGGTGCATGGGCTGGAGGCTGTCGTGAGGTGGATGGCTGTTGGGTGGGAGTGTGGCTGCGTTTGTGTACCTTGGGAGGTGGGCTCACAGACACACTTGGAGAGGACACAGGGGATGTGTGAATGGTAGTGGGGGTGGTGAGTGCAAGTGAGCGGGGTGTGGTGGCGGGTGTGAGGGTGATGGAGGTAGTGGCTGAAGATGTAGTGCATGCAGGTGTGAGTGGAGACAAGACTGGGAGGGTCCCTCCTTACAGGTCAGGCAGCCACCATTTCAGGGGGCCACATGGCATTAATTTTGACTGTGTCACACATATCTAGGCCTTGCATAAACACTAATACAGGCATATATCGATTTTCATAAATTGTGGAATAAAGTTGTGTTTACGTACCTCAGTGTTGGTTGACTCTCTGCTCGCTGTTCTCCTCCATAGAGCACGTCCGCTGGGGCAGCTGAGGAGATGGTGGTATCCTCTGGTGTACAGACCGCTGGTGGACCTGTTGACAATGGAGGAGCAACATGTAACTGTCACCTACAGACTTGATCGTACCACAATCCTGGAACTGTGTGCCCAGTTGGAGCTAGACCTGATGTCAGCTATCTGCCATTCCACATGAATCCCCCCTCTAGTGCAGGTGCTGTCAGTACTCCATTTCCTGGCAAGTGGGTATTTTCAAACAACAGTGGCCATTGCATCAGGGATGTCCCAGCCTATGTTCTCCAATGTGTTGTCCAGAGTGTTGCCTGCCCTGCTGAAACACATGCGAAGCTACATTGTGTTCCCTCAGGTGGAGGATTTGCCTACAGTGAAAGATGACTTCTATGCCCTGGGAAATATCCCCAATATCATAGATGCCATTGATGGGACACATGTGGCCTTGGTTCCCCCCCCCAGGAGTGAACAGGTGTACAGAAACCGGAAGAGTTACCCTTCTATGAATGTGCTGATGGTATGTTTGGCCGACCAGTACATCTCCCATGTGAACGGCAAGTTTCCTGGCTCAGTGCATGACGCTTACATTCTGCGGAATAGCAGCATCCCTTATGTGATGGGGCAACTCCAGAAGCACCATGTGTGGCTATTAGGTGAGGAGATGGACCCAATACAGTGTGACTAGGTGTCTGGGTCTGGGGATGTCCCTAGGAGTTAGTGTGTGTCTAACAGTTGTCCCTCGACATTTGCAGGTGACTCTGGTTACCCCAAGCTGTCATAGCTACTGACCCCAGTGAGGAATCCCAGGACAAGGGCAGATGAATGCTACAATGAGGCACATGGGCGTACTAGGAGGATTATAGAAAGGACCTTCGGCCTCCTGAAGGCCAGGTTCAGGTGCCTCCAAATGACAGGTGGTTCCCTATTCTACTCACCAAAGAAGGTGTGCCAGATCATCGTGGCCTGCTGTATGCTTCACAACTTGGCTTTGTGACGACAGGTGCCTTTACTGCAGGAGGATGGTCCAGATGGAGGTGTTGTGGCAGCTGTGGAGCCTGTGGACAGTGAAGACGAGGAAGCAGAAGAATAGGACATAGACAACAGGAACACGGTGATTCTTCAGTATTTCCAGTGAGACACAGGTAAGAAGACAACACTGCCTGCTACATCTGATTTAATTCTTCTACCTCTCATCTGTCTGTCACTTTCACCCAATGTATGGACCCTGATTGTCACTTTCCCTTTCAATTTCACAGATGTGGGTCCCACTGTGTGACATCTGCTTTGTTTCCGCATGGACTAGAGCTGTGTGACATAGGTATGTTGACAATACATTGGATATACCATTTTTCCACAGTTATTGCACATACACAGTTTTGAAAGCACAGACTGACTCCAGATTGTTTTGTGATTTAAGGGTGTTTATTTAAGTGCACAATAGTGGAGGGGTTGTAAATTGGTCAGGGGTAATGGTGGAAGAATGCCCATGCAGAGTCCAGTCTATAAGTCTCACAGGTGCATTGTCAAAAGGGGCATAGGAAGTGGAGCTAGGGTAGTTTAAGTATGGACAGGGTGACAAAGTGGGACAGAAGGATGACAATCAGGGTGGTCTCATTTCTTGGCGGGGGTCTTGGCATTGTTCTCTGTCTTTGTCCTGGATCTCAGGGACCGTTTGCGGGGTGGTTCTCCATCTGCAGGGGGTGGGGTGCTGGTGTTGTGGTCCTGTGGTGGTGCCTCCTTGTTGTGCCAAAGTGTCGCTCCTGGTGTTGATGAGTTCCTTACACACCCCTACAATGGTGCCCAGGGTGGTATTGATGGATTTGAGTTCCTCCCTGAACCCCAAATACTGTTCCTCCTGCAGCTGCTGGGTCTCCTGAACCTGGGCCAGTACCGTTGCCATCGTCTCCTGTGAATGGTGGTAGGCTCCCATGATGTTGGATAGGGCCTCGTGGAGAGTGGGTTACCTGGGCCTGTCCTCCCCCTGTCACACAGTAGCCCTCCCAGTTACCCTGTGTTCCTGGGCCTCTGTCCCCTGAACCGTGTGCCCACTACCACTGCCCCCAGGTCCCTGGTGTTGTTAGGGTGGTGGGTTAGCCTGGGTTCCCTGTAGTGGTGGACACACTGCTGATTGACGTGTCCTGGGGACAGAGGTATGGGCCCACTGGGTGGGTGCTGTGCTGGTGTTTCCAAAGGGGGGAAGCTCTGTAGTGTCCTGTGACTGTGTGAGGGGAACTGACTGTCCCGAGATCCCAGATGGGCCAGGCTGGTCATCTAGATCCAGTTGGACAGAGCTGCTGTCATCACTGTGGGCCTCTTCTGTGGGTGGAGTGGACATGTCTGGACCCTCCTGTCCGGTGACGTTGGGTAGGGGTCCTGTAGGGGTGTAAAAGCATGATTATTGCATCTGTATGTGCCATGGTGTGCAATGGGTGGGTGACCCTATACCCCCGTGCTTGCATTCTTGAGTGGGACCTTGTGTGATAATGGTTTAGGGGGGTGTATGGGTATGTGCAGTGGACGTGCCTTGGTGATGGGTGTCCATGCTTTAGTGTTGCATGCAGGGCTTGGGTTTGGGATGTGTGGTGTGTGATAGTGGGACATGTGCGAGGAGTTGGAGTGATGGGGGTGAGGTCGAGGGTGGGGGTATGTGATAGCATGCGGGTAGGGTGGGGGATGAAGTAGTTAAGATTTGACTTACCAGAGTCCATTCCTCCAGCTACTCCTGCGAGGACCTCAGGATGCAGTATAGCCAAGACTTGTTCATCCCATGTGGTTAGTTGTGGGGGAGGAGGTGGGAGTCTGCCTCCAGTCCTCTGAACTGCAATCTGGTGTCTTGAGACCACGGAATGCACCTTCCCCCGTAGGTCATTCCACCTCTTCCTGATGTCATCCCATGTTCTTGGGTGCTATCCCACTGTGTTGACCCTGTCCACGATTCTGCGCCATAGCTCCCCATCTTCATAGCTATGATAGTGTGCTGCACCTGTGATCCGAATAGCTGTGGCTCGACCCGGATGATTTCCTTAACCATGACCCTGAGCTCCTCCTCAGAAAACCTGGGGTGTCTTTGCGATGCCATGGTGTGGTGTGGGTGATGTGTGGGGTGGTGTGTGTTGTGATGTGTGGGGTGATATTTAGGGGTGTGTTGTATGAGGTGTGTGGATGTTGTGTGAGTGATGGTGTTGAGTGCCTGTGGATGCTAGTGTTGTTTCTGGTGGTGTCGCTCTCTGGCCTTCTGTCACAGTTTTTGTCATAGGGGTTTGTGGGTGATGTGGGTGTGTGTTTTATATTGTATTGGATGTGTGGGAGTGGTGTTTGTATGTGTATCAGGTGTGTGTATTTGGAATTGTCCAATGTGGTAGTGTTTTGTAAGAGTGTGTATTTTGAGCGCGGCTGTGTGTACCTCCAATGGAATACTGCGGTTGAAAGACCGCGCGTGGATTTCTGGGTTTAGATAGTGTGGGCGTATTCCTGTTGGTGTGACGGTGGAGGTTTTGTTATCACCAGTTTATCACTGACCTTTGGTGTGGCGGACTTGTGTGGGTGTCTAAATTTTGGAGGATTCCGAGCTGTGGGTCATAATAGCTGTGGCCCCCATAGTAATGTTTTAGATGACCTGACAGTGAAATATTGCTAAATTTGTTTTTCACGGTTGCAAGGCCTGTCCCTCTCATAGGTTAACATGGGGGCTACCTTTAAATCTGATTAAAGTGTAGAGTCCCTTTGGGAGTGGATGTACATGTGGAGTTTGGGGTGTCTGAGCTCAAAAATTAAAAAATACTTCTTTTAGTAAAGTTGATTTTAAGATTGTGTGTTTGAAAATACCACTTTTAGAAAGTGGGCATTTTCTGGCTTACACCATTTCTGGGACTTTGCCTGTTTGTGGATTCCCTGTCTGGGTCAGTTTGACAGTTGTGCTGGTTGCACCTCACACTAGACAGTGACACCAAGGGAGCTGGGGTGTAGCCTCCATATCCTAATGAGCCATCTTTGCTAGGAGGGAAGGGAGGAGTGGTTACTCACACCTGAAAGGGCTTTGCCTACCCTCAAACAATGCAGTCTCCAAACTCCTGGTGACTGTCTGGGGCCTGGCAGGATTTCACATTCAAAAGAGACTTTACTTTGAAGTAGGCCTCCTATTGTGGAGCTATTCTGCAGTTGCTGCTTCTGCCAGAGTTAGAGAGCAAAGATTGGACTTTGTGTGCCTTCCATCGTGAGAAGAAATCTCCAAGGGCTTGATTTAGAGCTTGTCTCCTGTTGTTTGAAGTCTCAGGGACAGCAAAGACTCTGGAGAGACTCCTACTCTGCCCTGTGGTGCCCATCCAGTTGCTGGCACACTGAAAGGAGAAGCTGGCAGACTAACAGGAGGAAATCTACGCACAGAGCGGCGTGTGTGGAAGAGATTGACGGGACTCCGACCTGGCACTGAAGAAACGACACGCTGCCAGCTCTGCAGCTGAAAATTGGCACTTGCCGGAAACGCGACCGAAGAATCAATGCACAGAGCAGGAGAAACAACACGCAGCATCGCTGACGGAGGCTGGGAGACCACAACCCGCGTTGTGTGGTTTTCGGATCATTCTGCGGCTGGATTCCCGACGCAAGCACCGCTGGGCGAGTAAAAACAACACAAGGCCTGTCTGGACCCGAGAGTGCTGGCCTGATTGACGCATTGCTTTCCTGCGGAGATAAGAAATAACGCACCCGACCCAGACGAAAGGAGAAATGACGCAAGGACTCGCTCGTGAGTGAAATCAACACATCGCAAGCCCTTTTTGACGCACACTCGTCCGTGCGGGGTTATTTTTGACGCACCCAAGGTACATTTTCACGCTAATAGTGTCAAGGTTTGTCTTAAACTACCGAAAGACTCTTTTTACTTTTTAATTGATAACTTGACTTGTGTATTGTAGATTTTTGTCATTTTGGTCTTTTTTTTATTTAGATAAATATTTTCTATCTTTCTAAACCTGTGTTGTGTCATTTTGTGGTGTTTTATTGTTACTGTGTGTGTTGGTACAAATACTTTACACCTAGCGCTCTGAAGTTAAGCCTAGTGCTCTGCCAAGCTACCAAGGGGGTAAGAAGGGGTTAGCTGAGGGTGATTGTCATTTACCCTGACAAGAGTGAGAGTCCTTGCTTGAACAGGGGGTAACCTGACTGTCAACCAAAAACCCCAATTCTAACACCAGTGACTTGGAAAGTTCATCCTGTTTTTCATATTTTCCAACTCAAACCTTTTATTCCTGATCCTTACAAGAGAAATGCTCATTGTCCTCCTCCTCTTCTAGTTGATGGTCATCCCGAGTATGAAGTACAAGAGATAGGCGATTCTCACATTTTTCGAAATCGTCTCCAGTTCTTGATTCGCTGGAAAGGATATCCCATCAGTGATAGTTCATAGGAAGCTGCCTCTTCAGTCCATGCTCCTTGTTTGTTCCGCTCATTTTTTTCATTTTGCCAACAAACCAGGGGCATCTGGGAAGGGACCTACTATGACGCCATGAAGACCGGTGGCACCTCACTTACGGGCCAAGGTCAAATCGGCGGTCCGCGTCTCAGATGGCCATTTCAGCCGCGGTCTGCTTTTTGGCTAAACTTCCCTTTGGGCACTGTTTACACTGCCCTTGCTCTTTACCCTTTTAAGTTGCTTACCTGTTCTTGCTGTTTTCCTCTTTTCTTCTTTTTTCTTTTCCTTGCCTTAGCCATGTTTCTTCTTCCCATGAGTCTGTGTTCTTGTCCCTGCATTCTTTGCTCACCACCTTTCTATAATATGGCTATTTTTCCATTCACCTGAATGTGATCTTTCCCAATCCAAGATGGTGTCTTCAATACTTCCTGCATGTGTCATTTCTTGCATGTCACTTCCTATTTGTCAGTATATAAGCACAGTTGGTCTTCTGTTACTTGCGTTGCAAACACTTCCTTTGTTGTTGTGCTCCTTCCTCCCATATCCTGTGATTTTGGATTTCTCCTGTTCTTGTTCCGCCTGCAGCTTGTTCCAGTTCTTTTTTGTGCTTTTGTTCTTCTTTTTCAGGAGTCCTTGATTCTGAGGTTTTTCCCACGTTGGTTTTTTTCCTCTGGGACTCCTTCTGGAAGTTACTGTCTGCTTGGTGTTTTATTATCAGCAGAACCGTGGCTACTGGAAAGGGTTGTCCCTACCTTGGTCAATCCAGAACAAGCAAGAAACCAAGTGGTGCCCAGAGACTGGCTGATTAGAGCGTTGAGAGGCACTCAAGTCGTGACAGGGTCGGCATGTGAAGGGCAGGTGGGCCACATGAGCACCCCCCCAAATGTAAACTGCAGATCACTGGTTTATACCTATGACATATACATGTAAAATAATTACCAGCAATCCTTGCACTTTAATATGGACATGTTTGTCACATTACAGCTGCTATCAGGGCATCCTCGATGTTCCAGGAGACACCATCCAGGGGTTTGGGTGACATCCTGGCTGTAGCAGAGAAACCCACTAACATCTGTGTATCAGGTAGGTTTGTCATACAGGGTTGTAAACTATTGAATCCTAGTTCATTCACAATTACCAAGTCCTTGTGGAAGGACATTAGTAGATCTAGGCTCTTTTGCATAGCATCTGAAGTTGGCGTGTAAAATGTTCCCAACATAATCAGTGAGGTGTGTGTCAAGTGTGCATGCTAACATATAGTTCATGCAGAACAGTAAAATGCTGTCACTTCCTTCTCAAGCTGTTGGATCGAGGATACCCTCTTCTGCTACACACTTGAGGAGCCAGGTCCAGCAGCTGACATCAAGGTGGATCTCAATGCCATACAGAGCTGTGGTTGGAGCAGGTGAGTTTGCTTTTGCATTGCATATCTGAAAATGTCAAAGCATTAGTGTGAGCTGTCAAACCAATAGTGTGAGCTGTCACAAGTAGGTATACACAAACATCCTTTGATGCACAGACCATTTTACTCAAACCTTGTGTTTCACCACCAAGTCAGATGTGCTAGTTTCCCTACATACCGCTCCTCTGACAGTGCATCCCAAGCCTTCCCTCCACCATCTGAGGAACCTAACTCCTGGGTGAGGCGCAGTTATCCTCTATGCACCAATCTCTGGCCTACAGCCTTCCACCTGCCACCTTCCACCCCCACTCCCTCTGGCTGGTCCTCATGGTGGTATCCAAGGCTTTCCTAATTCGAAGGGAGTTGGTGGATGGTCATGGTGGCTAGTAGGAGGAGGACATTTTCCAACAGCAGGCTGAAGTGAAGCAAGACATTTATACCATAGGAGCTTCTCTGTCTAACGTTTCAAACTCATCACAGGACATGCGCCAATTTCCTCAGGTGGTCAACAGACAGACCCAAGTCTTGGTCAGAATGGATAAATCGTAACAAAACATGTCCAAGAAGATAAATGACATTATGGCCATCCATAGGTAAGAGAGTTCAATACACCATGCCTTGGACATAAAAATGATGGAGGAAATCCTAAAACTGATGCAAAGTCATCCTTCTCAGTCAACACATGGAGAAGCCTCAACACATCTTCCAGCACCAAGTCACACCCAGTCACCAGTGTCACAACTTGCACAACACTCCAAGCCCAGCCTTCACAGGCACCAATTCCCTTGTACATGCCCCCCACTGCACAGTCATGTCTCCCTCCTGTCCAGTCACATCACCCACCTATACAACCACCATCACCTCTTGTACAGGCGCAACTTCCACCTCCCCCTGTCCAGGCAGATCCCCCACCTGTACACCCACTATCATCTGCACTGGCACATCCCATACCTGTACAGTCACCTTAACCCCCTGTACAGGCACAGGCACCACACCCACCCACACATCAGCACAATCATATTAAACACACTTTCACATGTCCTCACCAACCACAATTAACAAGTTGCAAGAGGGATCCCCCATGATTAATGTAATATATATGTTTACTACACTTTGCAAATAAAATATATCTTTGACATTTCAAATGAATTGAGTAATAGTTGATGATGGTCAATTAGGTAATTTGGTTGTAGGCTATAAATGTGTTTGTAAATGTGTGTAAGACGTATATTAGTAGAACCACCTGTATACAAAGTTATTATGATGAAAGCAAAACTAAAAACATAACAATGTGACTTTATTAGTTGGAATACAGCAAATATTATGAAACATGAAACACAAAGATTTGTTAAACGTTTTCGGAAACTTTAAAAAAAAACTGTCCACTGTAAGGGAAAAAGGAAATCAAATAGATTCTTAAAACAGATTGCACAACGGGACTTGGAGAGGGATGGGAAAAATAAAAATAACATGTCAGGAATTGTCAGGGGAACCAGTCTATGTACAAGGGGTAAACAAAAAACAGTTCATTGCCAAAACAATGTTCAGCCACTGTCCATCCTATTTTTAATCCTTTACAATGATGTCCAAATCCTCTACAGCTGTGGACTGTTCTTGGCTGGCCAGTGCAGGACCAGACACCACACAGGACCAGGCAACATGAGGGGTATGAGGTTTAACAGGGGAGACAGAGAAAGATGACCAATTGGGAGACACAACAGTGGTAGGGTTGCTGGTGCAACACAGATAAGAGAGCTGTCTCAGGATTGTGCCTCTCTAAACATACAGAGTTGATCTCTGATCTTCTGTAAGATCTGAGAAGACACATTCCCCTCAACCTTAGATGCTAGCACCAGTTCCTGTGAGGCAGCCAGAGGGATTACTGTACATGGATGGATCTGGGTTGAATAAGAGGGATGTGGGCTGTCATGGGCAGGTGCCTTCCTCTGCTCTTCTAGGTGGGCACATGGATGGGTGGTAATGGGGATGCACCTGGAGGCCCCTCTTGGAATGTGGGCCTCAGGAGTTAGGGTGTGGTCTGTGGCAGGTTCAGATGGCAATGGGACTTGCCCTGGCGACACCACATCAAAACCCTGGTCTTCTGAGCCAAGGGGAGACCCATGTTCTTTCCTCCTTGGATGGTGGTCTCCCCCCACAATGTTTGCAGCCTCCACACGTCCTCATGGTGTTGTTCTTGTATCGCCATCTGGGTGGGTGCACTTCCCTTGCTCTAGTCTTCTTCTCCCCCCTCCTCCTCCTTGGTGGTGGTATTGCAAAGTCGTACCTTCCCATGAGCTGAGTTTCCACTCTTCTGCCCCTGGTCCTGGGTAGATGTCCTTTGGCCAGCCGGGTCCTCTGAAATAGAATGCAAACAATTATGTAGTCATTGTACAAATCACCAAGAAGTGCTGACTTTCCAAGCCTTTGTTCTCACTACTCAATGTAATGTTTTCAGAGACCAAAAGCATGTGTATTTTCACTGTAATGTCCCGATATTAGACACACAGTAACATCTGTCTCAATTTGCTCTGTATCCTCTACATTATTTACTAACCCTCTCCTTCAGCATTGGTGTGATGTGAGCGTCAGAAAATTAAAACATAATTATTTTCAAAAGTGAAAGTTCACAAGTGGGGATAGGACAAAGTCAAGATGTATTTAGCCACACTTAAAAGTGTCATACATTCAATGCAAAATAGGGTATACAGATACAAACAAGGCCTTGAATAGGACCTTGTCAAAGATGTAAGTCAAAATACTGGCATATCCCTAGAGAGCATTGGACAATGTACATGGTAAGTGGCTCAATTAGCATGTCAAGACAGCTCTGTATAAGGTGTATAATATTACGTACATGTGCATAGTTAGGACTTTGAAGTTTAAAATAGAAATGACATATGTGTCAGTGCATTGAAGATGTGTGTATGTCCTCTTTTATATTCTTCTATCATTTTGCTTAATACAAGCATCACAAAGTCATCCCATACTTTATTAAAACAAAATATGTTATTCAACGTATAAACAACTTAACTAAAAAGCATGCATGAGACAGCATCCAGCACCCAAATCCCTCACCTACCAAAACTTACCATTGTGCAAGCCCTTCCTTCACCACTGGATACAACAGTAATGAGGTTCTTTGGAGACTAGTTCTGATTTTGTAAGTGCATTTATTCCTAAAATGCACCAAAAAGTTACATTTTCCCCACTTGTATTTACTACACTGCAAGTCTCAAAATGCCCCCATCAAGCATCCTTTAAATAGTGCTAAGGTAACCTTGACCTCATTAATAATGTAACCATTTGGCACATAGGTTGAAAACTGACAAAAGGCACACAAAAAGAATGCATGAGACAGCATCCAAATCCCAAAACCCTCGCATACCAAAACTAAACAGTGTGCAAGCCATCCCTTCAGCATTGGATAAAACAGAGTTGCGATCCTTTGGAGACTAGTTCTGATTTTGTAAGGGCATTTATTCCTAAAATGCACCTCGAGGAGTGAAATTTTCCCAGGTTGTATTTACTACACTACAAGTCTCAAGATGCCTTCATAAAGCATCCTTTAAATTGTTCTATGGAGACCATGACCTCATAAATACTGTACCCATTACAGTCATAGGGTGAAGGCTGACAAATACACAGGAAGTAGCATCTCTTTCACCACTCACATCACACTACCAGACAAAAAGCAGTTTATGCACTTGCCAGGTCTCTGCTCCTCAAGCTCCTACAGCTGAGCATGGAGGGTTGGCCAGGCTGTTGTTAGGACCCTCCGGTACAGTGGGCTGAGGCAAAGCCTATGTAAGTGTGGCTGGAAGGTCAGTCCTAGGACCTTAATTCTGGTCCAATGTCGCAGGTCCTCTCAGCGCTTCCTACACATTTTCACCCACTGATGTTAAACACGGGGTCCTTCCAGAATTGGTTGCAAGCTGCTATATTCAGGTGTTGTTTGGGGTCCCTATAAAGCTGCGGATACATATCAAGCACCCCCTCTGCTAACATGTTTAATGCAGATGCACTGACAGGGGTGCTTTGACATAAAGTCCCTCAGACATGTTGGGGACAAGTGAGTACACAGAGCAGCAGGATGGCAGAGGATCTTGTTTGCAGGTGAGGATGACTCAGAATGACTGTAAAATGTCTGCTAGGCCCTTCCTGTTATGAACTTCCTGCTGTTTATTTCCTGTTTGTCATATCATATATGATATTGTTGGGTTCCATCCAGAATGTGGATTATCCATCCTGAGTGCACAGTCTCCGCTCTGTGTTCAGAGTGTACGTATTCGGGGTAGAAAATCCACATTGGGCAGAGAATCTGCACTAAGCTGTAAAACAATGATTTACTCAAGAAAATGACACACAGGCAAAAAAAGCAGGAAATACAGAACCTAACATTACACACAACCATTTCAAGATTTTTTCAGCCATCTTCATCACATACAGAAGAGTACAATACCCCTGCAGGTGACTTAAGCTGGCCAAACTGTGTTATGCATATGTATGATTTCATTGCCTCACCTGAGCACCATGCAAAAAGGTTCATGCATGATGCAAAGCTCTATGTCAGACATAAGAGCCAAACTAAGCAAATATGAGTGGCTTAGGGTGGCCTCATAAATCAGAAGTAGCGGTACACTGAACACGTTGCTGCTTTACACTGCTGTGACCTGGCTTGCGGTGGTTATTTTCTTGCAACACAAATAGATTTGGACAAACGTCCGAATTTAAAAGGCTGATTTATCTTGGAAAAGCACAATAGTCATACACCTCCCCAGGTGGGGCACGAGGTGCCAAATCACTATCTCTCCCATGCAGCACTCATAGAAAGAGGCTAAAGCCTCCTATGTTTGTCTATGTGCAGGAAGGTGCCTCTTCCTGCACAAACACAATTGTGCATACAACAAAGACACCCTTGCACCATGGTGCAAAGGTGCCTGCTTGGACACTGTGTGCTCCACTTTGCACCATTTTAGGGATAAAGGACAGGAATGCATCATGGGCCAGATGTAGCAAACTTTTGGGAGCCGCAAATGACCCGATTCGCAATTTGCGACCCCGCAAAATCAGAAATGGGATGCAAAAATCCCATTTCCGACGCACAAAATGAGACGCAAGCCATTACCGACTCGCAAAATTTGCGACCCCATTTTGCGACCCGCAAATAGGAACTCGCAATTTGCAAGTCGCAAACCATATGCAATAGCAACTCGCAAATTGTGACTAGTCGCAAAAAGGCCATTTTGCACTTCCAATTTACCACTAACTCAGAGCAGGTGGTAACCATTACCAAAGTATAAAAGGAGACCCAGAAGGCATCTCGGTTACTCAAGATGGTGGAGATATATGTGATAGGAATGAGGAGGAGAGCCCACGCCGCACAGCAGAGGAGGAGCCAGAGACAGGAGAAGATATACAGAACCAGGCAGAGACTTTTCCAACAAACTGAGGAGGAGATTTATAATAAATATAGACTAAGCAGCGCAGCTATACTAGATTTAATAGAATTACTCAAACCACAGCTAGAACGTCAGACTGTGCATGGCTGCGCCATCCCTACGAATGTGCAAGTGCTATGCTCACTGCACCTCTTGGCCTCGGGTAGCTATCAGGGGGTCATTGCTGTGGCAGGTGGGGTATCCCAAAGTTCACTCTCACGGTTCTTTAGGGCATTCCTAGACGCCTTACTCACACACATGTCCAGATACATATACCTACCCAGGAATGAGGCAGAAATCAACAGCTCCAAGTTGGAATTCTACAGGATTGCCAACTTCCCCCATGTCATAGGGTGTGTAGACGGGACACATATCCAAATATGCCCTCCTGCAAACCTGGAATATCTGTTCCACAATCGTAAGTGTACCCACACACTGAACATCCAGGTGGTATGTGACGTCCATTATGTCATCACTGACATGGTAGCCAAATTTCCAGGAAGTACTCATGACTCCTACATTTTTAGGCACAGTGGGATACACCAACGCCTAGAACGTGGGGAGTTTGGAGACGGATACCTCCTAGGTATAGCTGAAAACACCTTGCAGACATACACACAGGTCAATGTGGAAACCACCCATGCCCAGCTAACATTGTACATTTTTTGCCAAACAGGTGACAGTGCATATGCACTCCGACCATGGATACTTACCCTGTACTTAACACCCAGCAATGAGACAGAGAGGCTATACAACAGTGCACATAAGAGGACCAGAAATATAATTGAACCGACCTTTGGACTGCTGAAAGCAAGATTCAGATGCCTCCACAGAAGTGGAGGTGCCCTCCAATATACCCCAATAACAGCTTTCAAGATCGTTGTCACATGCGCTATACTGCAAAACATTGCCACCAGACGTGGGCTACCTCTCACCCCTGAACACCCTGATTCTGAGGATGAAGAGCAAGAGCTACCACATCACCATCATGGGGATAGAAGCATAGCAAATCAAGGCAGACTGAGACGGGAACACATTGCAATCCAATACGTTGGAAGGTACGTGCTAACTGTTACCATACTCACTAATGTCACACACAAAGAGTCCATGTGTTAATTGGAAAGAACAAGTGATTTAATAAGTGCAAACAAAAAAACTATATACATTTGGAACAGGTCAGGGGCTTGAAAAGTCCACCTGGCATGGGACACATTGACTTCATGTGCCCCAACCCCAGGACTGTGTGGAGCTCAAACCCTACGCCGGGCTCGGCCAGCATGGCTGGTACTAGTGGGGTCAGCAGTGTCCTGCCTTGTGCTTCCACTGCGAAGCACCCTGGTGTCACCCGCAGACACACTGCTGACGGTGGAGCCCTCCTCACTATCTTGTGGCGTGTCACCTGGGCCCCTTGCCACCTGCCGTGCCTCCATTAAGTCTACAGCGTGGCTGAGACAGCCCAGTCCACGTTCCATGTCACTGGCAAAGTGGCCCATGTCCACTTGGAGGCTGACCGTGCGCCTAGAAAGACCTGTAGTGTTCACGGCCAGCCTTACAATTGATGATGACATCCTGTCTAGGCGGTTCAGCAGCTGCCTGTCCCGACGCCGTGCACTCTCTGTCTGCGTTAGCAGTGCTGCCACGAGTTGACGCATGGAGAGTGCAAGGTCGCCCATTCTGAGTCGCAACTTATCTGTTGCGACTCAGAATGTACAAGCTGCATGCTGTTTCCTTGATTGCGCTCCATGCGCCGCAATGCCCCGGTAATCCTCCTGATTTCTTGTGTCTGCAAGCGCTGACCCCATAGGAGTGCGGCCTTAGTATGTGAAATGGAGGCATCCCCTGACTCTGACTGCTGCTGTGAGGATGTATTTCCACGTCGCCTGTGACGCAGTGGAGGCTCTGTGACGTCTCCAGTGGCACTTTGGCTGGGACCTGGTGCAGGCTCACACAGCAATATTGCAACTGGTGTCTTGTGAGGGGACATGGTTTCGGTGGTGCAGGTCGCAGTGGTGGCTGGTCCTGTTCCCTCGTGTGTCTGCTGGCTGACCAGTGGCCCCTGGTTGCTTTGGCTGGTGGGGGTATCTTGTGGGAGACCTGTGGGACATAGGGAACACACTGTCAGTATCTACTATCTGTTGTCAACTTCCTTATAAACTGTTGCCTATAAACTGCCTACTTGACTACATTGCCCATAATGCACCATTCTGGTGTTTGCTACTCTGAAATGGAACTATTTTGGTTGTGCATGCTCCTGTGTACAAGGTGGGTGGGGGTGTGGCATTAATGAGGGTACATGCATGTCTCATGGTACTCACCGGTTGATGGTCCTGGCTCAGATGTGTTCAGCTTTCCCATCCCGCATACTGCCTCAGGCTCAAGGGTCTCCTCTACCCTTTCCTCCAGAGGTGTGGGTGGTGGTACTGTTCATGGTCCCCCTCCAGTGCCCCTCATCTCCCGGAGCCGCTCTGCCACCCTATCCTTGGTCCGGGAGCGCAGGTCGTACCACCTTTTCTTGAGTTCCTCAATACTCCGGTGGCTGACACCCAGGGAGTTTACTTTTTCCTGGATCTCCATCCATAGTCTCCTTTTCTCAGACTCTGGCACGGTGAGGGCTGCCCTTCCAAACAGTTGGTCATGGTGCTGACAACACTCCTCGGTCAACACCTCCAACCCTTTTTCTGCAAACTTCAGTTTCCTCTTCCTTGGGGCCTCTGCCATGGTAGCTGGTGCTCTGTGTGTTTGCAGTTCTGCAGTTGAAATGGGTGTGGTCCTCCCTCCTCCCAGGTGTATTTAAAAACTTCCTGACTGTGATGTCATCATCATGTGCCAGGAAGTGTTTTCCAGAGTGTTCTGCAGCACCTGCATTCAATTTGCGGCACAGTCGCAATTAGCAACACCCACTCGCAAATTGCATGTCCGTTTTTTGCTCAGTCGCAAAAAGCGACCTCGCAAACAGCAGACTCGCTATCTGCGGTGAGACTGCATCTGCGAGTCGCAATTTGTCCTCGTGTTTTCTTCTTGCATTGCAGTTAACGAGTCGGAAATTGCGAGTCTCCCTGCGGCCCGCCCCCCTTGCGCCCCCATTCAGCGCTCCCTCCCGCCTCCCACTTCCCAGCTGCTCCTCCCTCCCCCCTCCCTTCTTAATGGCTGGCGCTGCGCGTCGAGGGTGAGCGACCTCTGACCTGCTTCAGTCTAGAGCTCGCCCCCCACGTCCGCAGCACCACCATACTGTCTCGTGCCGCTGACCCCCGCCCATGCTACTGCTAGCGTGTTCGAGGCCCTCCTCCACCCGCAGGCATCCTCCTGCGCCTCATCCCTGGTGTCTAGTGGGCTTTGGTAAGCTTCGCTAGACCCGTGTGCACTCTGCCGCTTTCGCCGTATCTGTAAGTGTTTTTTACTTTTCAGCGCCTTGCCTCCTTGCGCTCTTGCCCCCATTTGTGCCCCTTCTGATTGCTGTATTCTGCTTGTATTTTGTGCCATTTACCGTATTTTGTGACTGTTTTTGACCTGTGCTTTATTTTCTGTGCCTTTTTTAACCTGGTTTTTCGCCCCTTAGGCGCTCCCCCTTGCCGCTTCCCCTGCCGCTGCCCCCCTTCGGCCCCGCCACCCTCGCGCCCCCATTCGCCGCTCCCTCCCGCCTCTCACCTCCCAGCTGCTCCTCCCTCCCCCCTCCCCCCTCCCATCTTAATGGCTGGTGCGCCGGAGGCGCGCCAGAGGCAAGCCCGTCTGCGCCCGTCCACGCCTGGACCGCGCCCAGCGCCACCCCCCCTGGTCCGCACGCCCCCGCACCACCAGTCTTCGCTACTCGGCCAGCGAACTCCTCGCCCTCAACCCTGGCTCCTCCACAGCCTGCTTTCAGGCCACTCCGAAGCACACCAAACGACCCTTCTCCTGCCGCACCTGCAACTTCACCTGCAACAGAACTAGGAAGCCTGCAACAACCAACACCAACCACCTCCACTGCATCCTCCTCAACACACGCTCTGCACGAAAGCACGAAAGCACGCCATCGAGCTCTGGGACCTGCTCGACACCACCGCCCCAGACGTAGCCTTCCTGACCGAAACCTGGTGGAACGACTCCTCGCCCCAGACATCGCCATCGCCACCCCTGACGGCTACAAGATCACCAGAAAAGATCGCACCAACGGAATCGGTGGAGGAATAGCCATCGTCCACAAATCCACCCTCAAGATCCACACCCACACGGACGACACCCTCAAGACAGCTGAACACCTCCACTTCAGGATCCACACAGACCCCAACACTACCCTCAGAGGAACTCTCATATACCGACCTCCAGGACCAAGAGCCCCCTTTAGTGACACCATTGCCGACCTCGCAAGCACCCATGCCCTTGCCTCTACGGACTACTTGGAGACCTCAACTTCCACCTGGAGAACAACAACGACGCCAACACCGCCTCACTGGCCACCAACCTCTCCAACCTCGGACTCAGACAACTGGTCAACACACCCACCCACATCGCCGGCCACACGCTAGACACAGTCTTCACTGCAAGCAACCACATCTCCTTCAGCCACACCACCGAACTCCACTCGACCGACCACCACTGCGTCCACTTCACTTTCAACAAACACACCGAGCACCACCGCACCCCACTACCGCCGCACCGCCGCTGGGGCAAAGTCACAGAAGACCAACTAACCAGCACCCTCGCCAAGAACCCGCCTACCAACCCTTCCGACCCGGGCTCCGCCGCCATCAACCTCCATCAACCTCCATCAGTGGATCCTCAACTGCGCCAACACCCTCGCACCACTCAAGAGGCCCACTGTCAACCAAGAAAAGAAAAAAGTGGCCTGGTTCACTGACGAACTCATCACCTCCAAACGCACCTGCCAGAAACTTAAGAAGAAATGGCTGCTCGAACGCACACCCGACAACCTGTCAAACCACAAGGAAACCACCCGCAAGCACCACCAACTAATCCAACTCGCCAAACGCTCCCACTTCACAGAACGCCTAAACAACAACGCACACAACAGCAAGGAGCTTTTCTGCATCGTGAAAGAGCTCTCCAACCCCAGCGCCAACGTCAACGACGTCCCACCATCCCAGAAACTCTGCGACGCACTCTCCACCTTCTTCTACCAGAAGATAGCCGCCATCCACGACAGCCTTAACACCACACCCCCGCCAGACCCCACCCCGACAACTCTTCTGACGCCAACCGCCTTACCACCTGGACCCACGTAGACGACGCCGAAACTCGAAAATTCATGAACTCCATCCACTCAGGATCCCCCTCAGACCCCTGCCCACATCACATCTACAACAAAGCCGACTCCACCATCGCCCCCAACTACAAAAAATCATCAACCTATCCTTCGACACAGCGACTTTCCCGGACAGCTGGAAGCACGCCGACATCCAAGCCCTTCTCAAGAAACCCAAGGCTGACCCCAACAACCTTAAAAACTTCTGCCCGATCTTCCTCCTCCCATTCCCAGCGAAGGTCATCAAGAAGATCGTCAACGCCCAGCTCACCCACTACCTCGAGGACAACTCCATCCTGGACCCCTCCCAATCCGGCTTCAGACGCAATCACAGCACCGAGACTGCACTCCTCGCCGCCACAGACGACATCAGACAGAAAATGGACAACAGCGAAACTTTGGCCCTCATCCTCTTGGACCTCTCCGCCGCCTTCGATACGGTCTGCCACCGCACCCTACTAGCACGCCTCCACGAAGCTGGAATACAAGATAAAGCCTTCAACTGGATCTCCTCCTTCCTCTCCGGCAGAACCCAGAGAGTCCGTCTCTCACCCTTCCGCTCCTCAACCACTAACCTCATCTGTGGCTTCCCCCAAGGCTCCTCACTAAGCCCGACGCTGTTCAACGTCTACATGGCACCCCTCGCACCACTGGCCCATCAACACAACCTCAGCATTCTCTCCTACGCCGACGACACCCAGCTCATCCTCTCCCTCACCAAAGATCCTCACACCGCCAAAGCCAACCTCCATGAGGGATTGAAATCCATCTCCGAGTGGATGAGAAACAGCCGCCTGAAACTAAACTCAGACAAGACGGAGGTCCTCATCATCGGACGCACCCCCTCGGCCTGGGATGACTCCTGGTGGCCCACTGCACTGGGAGCCCCTCCTACACCAGCCACCCACGCACGCAACCTCGGCTTCATCCTCGACTCCGCTCTCACCATGTCCAAACAGGTCAACGCAGTCTCCTCCTCCTGCTTCAACACCCTCCGCATGCTCCATAGAATCTACAAGTGGATCCCGACGGAAACCAGAAAAACGGTAACCCAGGCCCTCGTCAGTAGCAGACTTGACTACGGCAACGCACTCTACACAGGCATCCCAGCAAAAGACATCCAACGACTCCAACGCATCCAGAACGCCTCCGCCCGCCTGATCCTCGACGTACCCCGCCGATGCCACATCTCCCACCACCTGAAAGACCTCCACTGGCTCCCCGTGGACAAAAGGATCACCTTTAAATTCCTCACCCACGCGCACAAAGCACTCCACAACTCCGGACTCGCCTACCTGAACCACAGACTCAACTTCTACGTCCCCTCCCGCCAACTCCGCTCTGCCAACCTCTCCCTCGTAATCGTTCCCCGATTCCAACGCAAGACCTCCGGCGGCAGATCCTTCTCCTACCTCGCCGCCAAGACCTGGAACTTCCTCCCAACCCCCCTGCGCCAGACCCAGGACCTCCTCACCTTCAGGAGACTCCGCAAGACCTGGCTCTTCGACCAATAGCAGCAACCCCCCAGCGCCTTGAAACCCTAATGGGTACGTAGCGCGCTTTAGAAATTTCTGATTGATTGATTAATTGAGTCGCAACGACTCGCAATTTGCGAGTCGCTAATTTTTCCCTACCTACATCTGGCCCCATATGCCTTAGATATGGACCTTCTCTGAAATTTCAGAATTACACAGTGAAGGGCAGTAAGGTGACTTGCTGGGCAGCATTGTTCTACCTTTTTAGTAAATATGTCCCCAGCTCATACCATGGCCTGACACCCCCAAGTCACCCCCATGTTCCCATTGTTTAGAGGTTAACTGTGTGTGAGACCATACAGTCTGAAACACAGTCAACCTTCTCTAAAAAATGGGGAAGATGTGCTCTGTGTAGTGTATGTGTTTCAAAACACTAAGGTTGACATTTACTTGTACAATTTTCAGTTACAATTCCAACTTTTCCTTCTTGTACACAGTGCCAAATGTAACTGACTCCATGCATTGGTATCGTTCAATGTGACTCTTGAGGTCATACTTTGGAGGGTTTGGCACAGGTCCGCACAGCTCTTCAGCTTGCAGCGCTGTCCTTCTTCATGTTAAAATTGCAGACATGCACCACATCTATAGCATACAGCGCACTTCTGTCCTTCCACTAGCACTGGTGAACAATGGGCTGCCTAGTGCCAACCCAGGAACTTATGCACCATGGTGCAAGGGTGTCTGCGTTACATACAGGTTTGTTTCTGTGTAGGCAGGGGCACCTTCCTGCACAAAAGCAATCCTGGGAATATTTTTCCTCCTTCTGTGTGTGCTGCACAATGCAGCACAATTAGAATGAAGAAAAAAAGAGGAGAAAAATAAGAATTTATCTTTTTCCACCTACCCTGGGGAGGCATAAGGCTTTAACACATCCCCAAGTATACAAGAGCTTGTACATTTGGGTATGCATCTAAATCCATGGGTTTTGAATGGGAACATCAAACCTTTCATTTGTGCAGAGTAAGACAATGCAACTATTTGCACTTCCTTGCATCACTCCATATCAATGAGGCCATTCAAAGTCATGCGAAGAGATATGATTGCAAGGTCTGCACCACCATTGTGTCACTAAAAGTGATGCGACAGTGGCACAAGTGGCTCATGAATATGATCCTTGGTGTGTAGAAAGTTTAAGGTGTCTGTTGTCCTGGAAGATAATACAAATACATTGGTATGCACTCCCCTTTGGCAATGGAGTCATTTGCAAATTTGTCAGCACCTTAAATCTGTAGCAGAGACTTTTGACTACAGTGTTAAATGCCCACCAACCATCATTGTCAAAATGCTGTGTAACCACATAAAGTCCGTAATACAACTAGTGACTGAGGAGAAACAAATGTCAACCAGCGATTCATGCACAGGCATACCCTGCCATCTGCTGGTACAATGGCCCGGTTCCCTGGATTAAGACCTAGGTGAGGATTCAAAGGTATGAGTAAGCCATGATTTACTGTAATGTCATGTAAAACAGAACAGGCTACTATAATCTTGCACACAACTTCAGGGGAGTACAGCAGCACGTTCCCTGTATGGTTGAGACATCTGAAGCACAACTTTAGGAATCCAAAATTACGCTCAAAAATGGATTGTGACTGTATGAGTGTCCTATTGTACCTCTGCTGAGATATAGTGGTTGCACATCTGTATGGTGTGAGAAGATGAGGGGAGAGTGCGTACGCAGTATCACCTTAGAAAGGAAAGTTCAGACTTTGGTGCATGTCCGTATAGCATTTATTAAGTTACTAAGATATGAAATGGTACATGCAGTGTCTGTTGGCATAATGTATGTGTAGCAAGAAATATTTACATTGTGATGGATGTGTATGAAAACAATTCCACACATATGCAAACTTTTATGTATTTTGTATACTTATCCAGAAGTCACAGGTTGCTAAATTCTCCCAGTTCCAGCCGCTGGGCCAGAGGTGACCTGCAGAATATATAGCTGTCATGTGTACGACCGGGGAACACTGCATGCACATTTGTAAAGCAGCTACTGGCATCACACACCCGTTACATATTAATGGAGTGCCCGCAGTGTATGTTGCAGAAGATGTGGGCATTGTGATGAGGTGGCTGAAGTGCCACAAGAATGCAGTTGATTGCACCAACCACATGTTGGAAGTGGGTTAAGAATTAAAAATGCTCCCACTCAGAAACCATCTCCAAGGTGACAAAGGGGGGGGAAATGGAATCTGGACTTGATATTTTAGCTGAACATCCCAAAGAGGATAATCCATTGCCTGAAGATCCACTCTGCTCTCCCTCTACTTCTCACATTTCTGTCTCATAACCAGAAGCAACCCAACAAACACATTGTGTGACATGTTGAAAAGTCTGAAAGGGTCTGTATGTGGCAGCTCAGCTTTTATGTCTGCAGCTAGGCTGTGAATGGCTAACGACACACAGCAGAGCTGGGTGGTGGGATGGTAAGCACTGACACAGGTGTGTTTGTGGTGTGTTTTGGAAAAACTTAGGATTCTGATATTTGTTCTTAGAGTTAGAGTGACATATTACCTTCACAATTTAACTGTTCGAGGGAGACTTAATGTGACCCATGATTGTGGGCACATGTGATACTGTAGAGTACATGTTTAAATGCAATGAAATAGGAGGTCATTATGACCCCGGTGGTCGGAGATAATGTGGCGCTAGTACTGCCAACAGGCTGGTTGTACTTACCGCCAGATTATGACATTAGCCAACCAGCTAATGTACCACTCTGACCGCTATGGCAGTAGCAGCTGCCGGGCTGGAGATAAGAATCTCCAGCCTGGTGGGCGCTATTGAACCGCCGACAGTATTATGACCCTGCCTACCGCCATGGTGTTCGTGTCTGTAGGCCCTATCAGTAACAGAGAATTCCTTCCATGTCACTGATAGAAGGTCCCCCCAACACGCCCCAAACGCCCCCTCATTCATCCAATGTCAACCAGCGATTCATGCACAGGCATACCCTGCCATCTGCTGGTACAATGGCGCGGTTCCCTGGATTAAGACCTAGGTGAGGATTCAAAGGTATGAGTAAGTCATGATTTACTGTAATGTCATGTAAAACACAACAGGCTACTATAATCTTGCACACAACTTCAGGGGAGTACAGCAGCACGTCCCCTGTATGGTTGAGACATCTGAAGCACAACTTTAGGAATCCAAAATTACGCTCAATTATGGATTATGACTGTATGAGTGTCCTATTGTACCTCTGCTGAGATATAGTGATTGCACATCTGTATGGTGTGAGGAGATGAGGGGAAAGTGCGTACGCAGTATCACCTGAGAAAGGAAAGTTCAGACTTTGGTGCATGTCCGTGAAGCATTTATTAAGTTACTAAGATATGAAATGGTACATGCAGTGTCTGTTGGCATAATGTATGTGTAGCAAGAAATATTTACATTGTGATGGATGTGTATGAAAACAATTCCACACATATGCAAACTTTTATGTATTTGGTATACTTATCCAGAAGTCACAGGTTGCCAAATTCTCCTACTTCCAGCCGCTGGGCCAGAGGTGACCTGCAGAATATAGAGCTGTCATGTGTACGAACGGGGAACACTGCATGCACATTTGTAAAGCAGCTACTGGCATCACACACCCCTTACATATTAATGGAGTGCCCGCAGTGTATGTTGCAGAAGATGTGGGCATTGTGATGAGGTGGCTGAAGTGCCACAAGAATGCAATTGATTGCACTAACCACATGTTGGAAGTGGGTTAAGAATTAAAAATGCTCCCACTTAGAAACCATCTCCAAGGTGACAAAGGGGGTGGGGAATGGAATCTGGACTTGATATTTTAGCTGAACATCCCAAAGAGGATAATCCATTGCCTGAAGATCCACTCTGCTCTCCCTCTACTTCTCACATTTCTGTCTCATAACCAGGAGCAACCCAACAAACACATTGTGTGACATGTTGAAAAGTCTGAAAGGGTCTGTATGTGGCAGCTCAGCTTTTATGTCTGCAGCTAGGCTGTGAATGGCTAACGACACACAGCAGAGCTGGATGGTGGGATGGTAAGAACTGACACAGGTGTGTTTGTGGTGTGTTTTGGAAAAACTTAGGATTCTGATATTTGTTCATAGAGTTAGCGTGGCATATTACCTTCACAATTTAACTGTTTGAGGGAGACTTTATGTGACCCAAGATTGTGGGCACATGTGATACTGTAGAGAACATGTTTAAATGCAATGATATAGGAGGTCATTATGACCCCGGTGGTCGGAGATAATGTGGCGCTAGTACTGCCAACAGGCTGGTTGTACTTACCGCCAGATTATGACATTAGCCAACCTGCTAATGTACCACTCTGACCGCTATGGCAGTAGCAGCTGCCGGGCTGGAGATAAGAATCTCCAGCCTGGTGGGCGCTATTAAACCACCGACAGTATTATGACCCTGCCTACCGCCATTGTGTTCGTGTCTGTAGGCCCTATCAGTGACGGGGAATTCCTTCCATGTCACTGATAGAAGGTCCCCCCAACACGCCCCAAACGCCCCCTCATTCATCCAATGTCAACCAGCGATTAATGCACAGGCATACCCTGCCATCTGCTGGTACAATGGCTCGGTGCCCTGGATTAAGACCTAGGTGAGGATTCAAAGGTATGAGTAAGCCATGATTTACTGTAATGTCATGTAAAACACAACAGGCTACTATAATCTTGCACACAACTTCAGGGGAGTACAGCAGCACGTCCCCTGTGTGGTTGAGACATCTGAAGCACAACTTTAGAAATAAAAAATTACGCTCAATTATGGATTGTGACTGTATGAGTGTCCTATTGTACCTCTGCTGAGATATAGTGATTGCACATCTGTATGGTGTGAGGAGATGAGGGGAGAGTGCGTGCGCAGTATCACCTGAGAAAGGAAAGTTCAGACTTTGGTGCATGTCCGTATAGCATTTATTAAGTTACTAAGATATGAAATGGTACATGCAGTGTCTGTTGGCATAATGTATGTGTAGCAAGAAATATTTACATTGTGATGGATGTGTATGAAAACAATTCCACACATATGCAAACTTTTATGTATTTTGTATACGTATCCAGAAGTCACAGGTTGCCAAATTCTCCCACTTCCAGCCGCTGGGCCAGAGGTGACCTGCAGAATATATAGCTGTCATGTGTACGAACTGGGAACACTGCAGGCACATTTGTAAAGCAGCTACTGGCATCACACACCCCTTACATATTAACGGAGTGCCCGCAGTGTATGTTGCAGAAGATGTGGGCATTGTGATGAGGTGGCTGAAGTGCCACAAGAATGCAATTGATTGCACCAACCACATGTTGGAAGTGGGTTAAGAATTAAAAATGCTCCCACTCAGAAACCATCTCCAAGGCGACAAAAGGGGGGGAAATGGAATCTGGACTTGATATTTTAGCTGAACATCCCAAAGAGGATAATCCATTGCCTGAAGATCCACTCTGCTCTCCCTCTACTTCTCACATTTCTGTCTCATAACCAGGAGCAACCCAACAAACACATGGTGGGCGCTATTGAACCGCTGACAGTATTATGACCCTGCCTACCGCCATGGTGTTCGTGTCTGTAGGCCCTATCAGTGACAGGGAATTCCATCCATGTCACTGATAGAAGGTCCCCCCAACACGCCCCAAACGCCCCCTCATTCATCCACAGTCCCCCTCCTTTCCTACCTTCCTCATACACACACACACACACACGCAGATACACACTCATTCACACAGACATACATGCATACATCCATTCATTCACGCACACATCCGTACACACATTCACACTGACACGTAGACATGCAATCACATTTTCATGCATACACGCATTTTCACACATGCATTCATGTATGTAAACAACACTACACAAATACTCACATTCACACACACACACACACACACATACGTACATGCACACACCCCCACAACATCCCACTCCCCTGTCGGAAACCCGACTTACCTGCATCCAGGGGTTTTTCTGGCATGGGACTGGACGGGCGCTGCTAGCGCCAGCAGCGCCCGCCAGCAGGACACCGCCAGGCTGTATTGTTTGTCATAATACATCTGGCGGCGGTCTACTGGTGTGGCGCTGCTGGTGGTAGCAGCGCCACCTTACCACTGTCCACCAGTATGGCCACAGCCGGATTTCTGCCCTTCTTGTGGCGGAAATCCAGCTGGGGTCATATAATGGCAGACGGATGGTAGTCGCAGCGACTGTCTTTTGGTGGCTGTTGCCGCGGCGGTAGGTGGTTTTTACCACCAAAGACATAATGAGGGCCATAGTATTGCAGCAATCTTGTAGTGTTGTGTATTTTTGACAAAGGATTTACCATGGCAATACACACCCTAAGCATCTACATATGTAACTACCCAGTGCCTACATGTAGTTAATTCACATTGTCATTTATGTATTATATACTATTTTGGTTGTTCATCTTGAGATTGACGTTTTCCAGCTCAAGTGCAGATTCTCTTGTGCAGAGTGTGGAAATTCTGCCCCGAGATCGGCGTCTCCACCCAAATGTGGAGAATCCACCTTGAGTGCGGACGTAAAGATACTACTCGTAAAAGCCCTTTGTGAATATGGAAAGTCATAAACTTAGGCTTTTTGGACCAAGTTTAAACCAATGGTATAGGGACCCATTAAGAAGTTGGAGACTGAACTGCCACAAGTCCAACATGGCGGTGGTGAGGTGGCTGTCAAGTTGGAGGTCTCACCATTGCCGTACTATGAAGCTTTCACTGTGTTGACAAGCAGAAACTGTTGTATTACTACATTTATCCCTTGGGGAGCCAAGGCTAATGCTGTCACTCACAGTACCCTTGGCATAGCAGACCATGCAAATTCTGAGGATCCTGGCAGGGGAACCCCTGCACTTCCCATAACATGGTCATGGGCAGTGCAGTGTCCCCCATGTGGCCCTCAGCACTGTCACCAACCTTTCCATGTCGGGAATCCTACAATGAAAAGGATTGCGGAAAGGAAGTTGTGATCAGCACAGCGGTGACGAACTCGCCACAACCGTGGCTGATCACAACTTCGGCCACTGCCAACTCCCCGGGATCCCTAATCAGGATTGCGGAGGTCTGACCGCCACCACGAGATTGGTGGTCCGTGGAACATCAGACTTATAATTAGGCCCTAAGTTTACATTTGTATGTTGGGCCCCAAGTGTGTGTGTGTGTGTGTGTGTGTGTGTATATATATAAATATATAAATATATATATATATATATATATATATAAATATATACATATATATATGTCCAAAAACAAACAATTAAATTAAATTAAAAAACTAAAAATGTTGTTATTGAAGAAACATTGGAAATCTAGGGGAGGCTTTGGAGGGAGTTATAATTTCTAATTTGTAAATATTAGAGGTAGTCAGTACCAGAGGTAGTAAAGATTACACGTATATGTAAATGTGAGTAATGATCATTGAACTCTGAAAACATGCAATCCATATAAGTAGATGAGTAAGAACAATATATAGCAGCTTCCCTCTAATTTAGGTTTCTTTAGAATAACACAGTTGCCACCTGATGTACAGAAGTTTCTAGATTGCTTAGAAACATTTTCATATTAATTCGTTATGATATTGTGTCTTATTTAACTTGTATGTTTCCTGTTGGAAGGAATTATTTTAAGTATTATTGAGGCAAATTTGGGATGAATGATGATGTTTCTGAGTTGTTTTTATGTTTTAATTTTATTAAGACTACATGTCCCATAATGCATTTGGTGGGCAGAGGGTAAAAAACCTATACAAGAGATTCATGAGAAGATAACTCACATACTGTGAGCAAGACTGAGAGGTCGAAATGCGTAGGGGGTGTTGTTTGAAGTACACAATTGAATGAATCAATGAACTCTCCTGGAGTGGAACAAGTCAATTGCTTCACAATTGTTTGTTTTTGGAGAATGTCGAGGAATGGTCCTTTCCTCATGTGTGCACCCGTGACTATGCGCGCTACAATGTGGACTGTTTGATGGAATATATATATATATATATATATATATAGATCTATATATATATATATATATATATATATAGAGAGAGAGAGAGAGAGATATATAGAGATATATAGATAGATAGATAGATAGATAGATAGATAGATAGATAGATAGATAGATAGATAGATAGATAGAGGGGTGGGCAGAACTTGTAGAGTTTCACTTTGCAGAATTCCTCAGAGTTACATAAAACTCTTCAAGATTCCATAGAGTAATGTAGCTCCTGCTGCTTGCACTGCAATTTAGTGCCGTTAGCGCAAGCAGTATTGAAAAATCAACATTAACAGAAACATGCATTGCGCAAGAGCACACAGCCATTTAAGTTGATTTTGTTGCTGCTCGAGTAAAAAATCTACTCAACTGACCTCAAATATACTGTGACCGCTTGTGACCACCCATATTACAATATCACGCTAGGGGACTCCAAATATCACTTGTGCTCACCACCTCGCATTTTGGGGAGCCTCACTGGAAAATAATGACACCATGTTGAGGTTGGCAGAATTTGGCCGTAATTCTATGTTAGAAAGAAACAATGCACCCACCCATAATATATATTAAAGAGTAGCGGAATCCACAGTGTAGTTATGTTTAGGATTCCCAGAGATAGGAATTCCTCAGATTTGTGACTGTTAATGATCTTGTGCCCGCTTGATGAATTCCACAAATCTTTGCAGAACTATAGCTTATTCTACACTGGCAGATGATGCAAGGTGAATAGTCAATGGGGTGCAAAGAAAAATAGGGGGGGTCTAAAATGTGTTTTCCACCAATGTATTTTTTAGAGACTTTGTACTCATAAAAAGGGGCCAAATGGCCAGTCAGATTTTCATTACATTTGGAAGGAACATAGATTGTGGCCTGCAGATGATCCTTTTTTGGGGCATGGATGTAGCGTAAATATTTTGAAAGTTATAAGGCATTTAAACTTAGAGATATTTCAGGTGGTGGTAGGTTCATGAAATTGTGTTGTATTTTATGAAAGTACATTGGTACATAATGATGACAAGGAGCTATATGGTGGGCTAATGAATGTTTTAAGTACACTTTGGTTGTGTTCCGGTTTAAGGTCTTAGATATAGGTAAGTATTATGTTTTGTATTTTCCCTGCCTCTTCACTACATTTGTTTTGTCCTCATTCACCTCGGGTTCCTGATCGTCTTTGAGCCATCTTTATTGGCACCTTCTCATATTCATAGACAGATCCTGACCAGGGAGGCCTTACCTCTCTCATCAATCCCCAATTGAGGCGCTGCAGTACCATCGCAGCTAAGAGAGCAGGAAGAAGGTTTAATCATTGGACAGGGAAGAAAAAGAAGAAAAAAATAATCTATCATCCCTTTTCTTATTTGCTGCTTCACCAGGGTGTTTTCTCAGCCACTCGGCCAAAGGAGTCCAAAATCTTTTTGCTCTAGAGGCTCCACCGGGCATGTCCATATTCATAACATAGTTGAGCGCTCCTACCCCCTCTGTGTGTAAAGGAGGTGCTTCTCCTATCTAATTTTGACATATCTCCCTTCTGGCTAACAATATAGCGTAAAACAGTAATTTCTGTTTATCACTGCTCAGTTCTCCAGATACTTCCGTTATACCAAAGATGATTTACCAGAGGCTTATCTTAATCTCCACTCTTACAGTGTCCAAAAGCGTCCTACTCACTTTCTGCCAAAATATGCATATTGCCCTACACTCCATAAACATATGAATATCAGTTGAATTTTCTAAGCCACACTTAGTACACAAGACTACTTCCCCATTCCTCATTATTGAAAGCTTATATGGTGACAGATATGCTCTATAGATAGTAAAAAGGTGGTTTCTTCTTAAGAGGGCTGCTTTTACCACAGCAAATAAAGTATGCATGGATATTATCCACCACTCCAGAAGTTTCTCCCTAGGTAAACAGCGCCCCAAAGATCTTGCACCAGCGTAAAGTCTCCATCTACTGATTCTAGGATTTCCAAATACCACCTAGACACATCCTTTATGGCAGGGGGGCTCCACATTATTTTCTCTTCAAGATGATTCAACAGTCCTACCTTCATATAACTTCTCTGTGACCAACCTTTCAACTGGACATATTTGAACCTTGATAATTTCTCTTCTGTCTTCTCATATAGTTCATCCCAATAAACTAGGCCACCATCTTTAAAGAGATGCCCCCAAAACTGTATCCCTTTCTTCCTGATTTGGATAGCCAATTTATCACTGAGACCCTCCGGCGTACCTGGAGAAACCCAGCTAGGTGTCTAATGACTGTAGTACTCTGCTTTCATTATTCGCCTTGTACTATATAACACTTTTAACATATCTTGCTTTACTTTCAGCTTCACTTTTTTGACGAATTCTGGATTTCCAAACTTAAGCAAGAAATATACCCCTGCACCTTTTATGTATCTTAACATAACCTTAAACATGAGCCCAGTCTCTGAGAGATACGGTGAGACAAAAAGCATCCCTGCATTCTTAAGCTGGAAAGCCCAAGCATAATAATGTAGATCTGGTAGTGCAAGACCTCCCCTTCTCACTCCTTCTGTGCAGCTACTTCCAGGAGATCCTGGGCCCTTTACAAGCCCATATAAATGAGTTGATTGCTTGTTGCAACTTCTCTACCTGCATCTTCTTCATTTGAAATATAATTGTATTAAACAAAAAACTCACTTTAGGTAGGATCACTATCTTCACTAAGCTTAGTGTCCCTAGAATTGTCAAGAGGAGGTATACCCTCCCCTGCAACAATTTATTGCAGTCTGCCAAACCTTTTTTCATATTCACCACAAGGATCTGCTCGATATCCTGTATGATCTTTAGACCCAAATATCTCATTTCATTTTTTGTTTGTACTCCATCCTTCCTCTGATTCTAGACCATGACATTTGTTTCCCCCCCTACATTATTAAAGTAGTACTTGGTAGGGGAAAGTATTTAAAGTATTCTATATATTTTTAAAACAAAATTATGGAGTACTGCGCTACTTTCTAGGACGTACCGCAGTATTTAATAAAACATAAAAAATGAAATAAATATGTATTAGAATTAAAAATACACTGTACTACACTATCTGTAACAAACAGCATACTACAGTGTATTTAGAACATTTTTGACATATTAACTTGATTTGAAAAAAACGTTTGTGGAGTGCTGCGGTACTACTTACAAAATACTTTATTTACAAAAAGCTAGAAAATTGTACATAAATGAAAATACACTGGACCACATTATATTTTGCAACATTAGTCACATACACTGTTTTTTTAATTTTTAAAAATAAATGTTAAGGAGAATCATGGTAACACGTAGAAATTATCACGCTACTTATAAAGATTAAAAATAAAATGAAACATGTACACAATAGAAAAAATAGTACTTTAGATTTAATAGCAACTATAGAAAGCTATGTTGTACCTACAAACCAATATGTAAAAAATATATAAATAATCTACTACACTATGGTGGTCATTACAACCCTGGTGGTTGGTGCTAAAGTGGCGGTAAGACCGCCAACAGGCCGGCGGTAAACAATTTTCAATTACGACCGTGGCTGAAACCGCCAACAAAGACAGCCACTTTAACACTCCGACCGCCACGGCGGTACAAACAAACAGCCTGGCGGTCACTGCCAACAGGCAGGCGGAAGACAAAGTACCGCCCACAGAATCACAACAGGCCAATCCGCCACCTTTTCCGGGGTGGATTCACCACGGATAAAAACACGGCGGAAACAGGATTCCGAAGGGAAAACGCTCACCTCTACACAACCCACGAGGAACTAGGACACCATGGAGCCGGAACTCCAAATTCTCCCTGCGATAGTCTTCCTGCTCCTCTACCAGGAGCACGAACGCCGGCGGCGAAGACCACGTGAGTACTGCACCTACAACACAGGGGAGGGGGGAGGGAAAAAACAGGGACACACACACGCAACACCCCCACCCCCACCCTCACCCACTACAACACACACACACTAATACATATTCATACATGATAGTCACACCCCCCCGGAAGAATGCGAAGACAAAAGGAAATGAGAGGAACCATTGTAATATATTAAAATCAAGTAGGCAAAAATATATATGTACACTATAAACAAAATATAGACCAAGCATAGTAGTCCAGGTAGTGTTCCAATTCAGTCCGTGGAACACTGGGCCCACACGGTATGGGCGAGGCCCACACAAGATCCCCGACCATGATGGACAGAACACTGCAGGGGCATCAGAGAGCAAGAAAACATGCACCTCAGGGGGAGGGAAATGGGGGGCAACTCAGCCGGTTGAGTGCACAACGCCAAATCCACGAGAGGGCCACATGCCCACTGTTCAATCCTGGGGAGTGCAAAGCCACAGTCTCTCAAGTCTCTACAGTGGGTGGTTTTCCCACTGTTCAATCCTGGGGAGTGCAAAGCCACAGTCTCTCAAGTCTCTACAGTGGGTGGGTTGCCCACTGTTCAATCCTGGGGAGTGCAAAGCCACAGTCTCTCAAGTGGATAACAGTCTCCACTGGTTCTGGAGGAGGCATTGTGCCCAGAGTACTTCATCCTGCTAAGGACAGAGGTAGTGGATGTATCTCTCCACTGGCTCTGGAGGGGGCATGGCTCCCAGAGTGCTTCATCCTGCCCGTGACGGACTCAGTAGCGTCAGTGCCCTTGGCGCTCATGGGCCAGCAGTCCTTGAGGCGGCGGTGCCCTGTTGAGCGGTGCTTGAGGTGGCGGTGCCCTGTTCAGCGGTGCTTGAGGCGGCGGTGCCCTGTTCAGCGGTGCTTGAGGCGGCGGTGCCTGTTCAGCGGTGCTTGAGGCGGTGGTGCCCTGTTCAGCGGTGCTTGAGGTGGCGGTACTGTTCATCGGTGCTTGAGGTGGCGGTGCCCTGTTCAGCGGTGCTTGAAGCGGCGGGCTCCTTTGCAGTGACTCAGCTGCTAGTGGTCCTCTCTGTCCCAGCGGGGCTTGTGCTGGCGGTCCTCTCTGTCCCAGCGGGGCTTGTGCTGGTGGTCCTCTCTAGCCCAGCGGGGGGCTTGTGCTGGCAGTCCTCTCTGGCCCAGCGGGGCTTGTGCTGGCGGTCCTCTCTGGCCCAGCGGTGCTGCTGGTGGTCCTCTCTAGCCCAGGAGGCTTGTGCTGGCAGGCCTCTCTGGCCCAGCGGGGCTTGTGCTTGCGGTCCTCTCTGGCCCAGCGGGGCTTGTGCTGGCGGTCCTCTCTAGCCCAGCTGGGCTTGTGCTGGCGGTACTCTCTAGCCCAGCGGGGCCTGTGCTGGCGGTCCTCTCTAGCCCAGCGGGGCTTGTGCTGGCGGTCCTCTCTGGCCCTGCGGGGATGATGGCGGTGGCCTCCTGGGCAGCGGGGATGATGGCTGTGGCCTCCTGGCCAGCGGGGATGATGGCTGTGGCCTCCTGGCCAGCGGGGATGATGGCTGTGGCCTCCTGGCCAGCGGGGATGATGGCTGTGGCCTCCTGGTCAGCAGGGATGATGGCTGTGGCCTCCTGGGCAGCGGGGATGATGGCTGTGGCCTCCTGGCCAGCGGGGATGATAGCTGTGGCCTCCTGGACAGCGGGGATGATGGCGGTCTCCTCCGCTGTGCTGCTCTTCCCAGACTTTCCTGGTTTCTTGTGTCCCTTCCCCACCTTGGAAGGTGTCGCAGCTGACTCCACACTCCCACCGGGACCCCTGGGAGCGGCTTTGGTGGCTGGATTCTTCCCCCTCTCCCGCAGGGCACTGACCAACCTTTGATGCTTCACAGGTGGGGGACTGTCTGTGCTGTGTCTCCGTGCCACACTGGCTGCCCTGGTGGCCGGTGCACTCCAGATTCCACTGACTACAGGCACCACTGGTCCCGGAGATGTTGTGGCTGAGGGGCTAGTTCGGGACCTAGGAGACAGACAGGGTGGGGGAGGTGTGGGAAAGAGGTCAAGGTTGGACTGGAAATGTTTTTTGGAGACACTGGGACGGGTAGCTGGAGGGGGTTTGGGAGTGGAGGAAGAGGTTTTGGTTGTAGCAGGTGTTCGTTTGCTGACTTTGGGTGAAGGGGCATGTGCTGGAGGCTGTCGTGAGGTGGATGGCTGTTGGGTGGGTGTGTGCCTACGTTTGTGTATCTTGGGAGGGGGCATCACAGACACAATTGGAGAGGACACAGGGGACGTGTGAATGGTAGTGAGGTGGTGACTGCATGTGAGCGGGGTGTGGTGGTGTGTGTGCTGGTGATGGCAGTAGTGGCTGTTGATGTAGTGCATTCAGGTGTGAGTGGAGATGAGACTGGGAGGGAGGAGGGAGACGAGGAGGAGGGGAACACAGTGGAGGCAGTGGATGTTGGTGTGTCTGCATGTGTGTGATGCTTGCGTGAGTGCCTGTGGGATGTGTGGAGCTTATGTCTGCCTGAGCTTCCCTTGTGTGTTGACGCGTGTGCATGCTGGTCTGAAGGTGTGCTTGGGATAGGCTGGGGTACAGGGGATTGGGTCTGGGAGGAGGAAGTTGGAAGGGGGAGGCTAGAGACAGGGACAATGGCTGCCATCAGTGCTGAGGCCAGAGTCTGAAAAGCTCGCTGAAGGGCCGCCTGACCAAAATGAATGCCCTCCAGGAATGCATTTGTTTGTTGCAACTGCCTTTCTACACCCTGGATGGCATTCAAAATGGTAGACTGCCCAACAGTGAGGGACATGAGGAGGTCAGCAGCGGTGACTGGGGCAGGGCCTGAGGTGCCTGGGGCGAAGGTGATGCCCACCTTCCTGGGTGAGCGGGCACGGGGCAAAGGCTGAGGGGCTGCTGGGAGGGCGGTTCTGGGAGGGGGGGTGGCAGCTGTACCTGTGGATGTGGGGGGCACAGATGTTGCCGCCACCACAAGTGCGCTCCCATCAGAGGACGAGTCCGTGTCGCTGGTGTCAGCTCCTGTCCCCGCCGTGGAGCTCCCCTCACCCTCCGTCCCACTGGTGAACTCCGTGTCCGTAGTTTCGCCTTCCAGGGCCATGTGGGATGCAGCTCCCTCGTGCTCCGGTGCCACTGCTCCTCCACCTGATGATGCTAATGCACACAAGAACAGGGAGACCACAAAAAGGGGGGGGGGGCGACAGAAGAAGGACATGTTGAGTGCATGCATTAACGCTATTGTTGGCAGACAGGACACACACAGAAGCCCCCTGCACTACGCCGCGCTCTTGGGTTCCACTGTTCAATTCCAGGGAAATGGCCTACTAGGCTATGGACAACATCTGCACACATGGATGATACAGGGGCATGACTAGGTGTACTTGGCACTCTACAGAGGTGGGTGGGGTGTCACATGACCTGCCTTACGGAGGGACCTTGCCTACTAAACTCGCCCTGGCCTAGGGAAACCCACAGCCCACCTCCCTCACCCAGACACCTCCACTGTGTGCTAAATCAGCAGGATGAGAGTGTACTCACTCCCTTGTGGCTGCTGTTATGCCCTCAAGCGCCCATCCAACTCCGGGTACGCCACCGCCAGGATCCTGAACATCAGGTGGGTCATGGTGCGACAGGCACCCATCCCACGTTGGGAGGCCATCCCCAGCTGAGCCTCCGCCATCTTCTTGCTCCAACGGCGAATGTCCTCCCATCTTTTCCGGCAGTGGGTACTCCGTCTATGCTAGACCCCCAGGGTACGGACGTCCTTGGCGATGGCACACCAAATATCTTTTTTCTGGTGGGCGCTGACCTACATGATTTGTACAGGGGGAAGAGAAACTTATCACCAACTGCACGCCACAGTTATTGCCCCCCATCCCTACCCTTGCCATGTGGCAAATGCACACACCGTTGTTTCATGCACGCCGCACTCTACCCCCTTCCTTCTCACATCCACCCCTCTCCACACAGGCATAGCCCATACAGCATGCTCCCAGAGTACTTACCTGTTTGTCTGGAGGACCGTAGAGTAGCGTGTACTGGGGGAGGACCCCATCCACAAGTTTCTCCAACTCCTCCGATGTGAAGGCAGGGGCCTTTTCCCCAGACACTCGAGCCATTGTCTCTTCCAGACCGAGGTCACAGCAGCACTTGCAGTGTAGATCCTCTCCTGTCGAAGATCCGGTATCGAGTGATGTGAACAAATAGAAAATGGCAGTGCGAACCGTCACCACCGGCGTACATCGTCATTGGCTCCTGGGACCCATAGGGTCCAATGTTAACCAATGCAGCATAGCGCCGCAGTCTTCGACCGCCTGCCACGACGGTGTACAACGCCAGCGCAGTTACCTCACATCCTATTGTCCCACTTTACAGGTCAGGCAGCCGCCATTTCAGGGGCCAACATGGCTTCATTGTTAACTGTGTCACACATACCTAGGCCTAGACTCAACACACATACAGGCCACTTTTTGGATTATGATTAGTGTTCTGTGTAAGCTGTGGGTACGTACCTCTGAGTTGTTTGACTCTGTGCTCGCTGTTGTCCTTCATTGGCACCGTCCGCTGGGACATGTGAGAAGATAGCGGCATCCTCCAGTGTACCGAACGTTGGTGGACCTGTCGACAATGGAGGAAAGACATGTGATCATCACCTACAGGCTTGACCGTGCCTCAATCCAGGAACTGTGTACCCAGCTGGAGCCAGACCTGATGTCAGATATCCGCCATCCCACAGGAATCCCCCTCAAGTGCAGGTGCTGTCGGTGCTCCATTTCCTTGCAAGTGGGTCATTTCAAACAACAGTGGCCATAGCATCAGGGATGTCTCAGCCTATGTTTCCCAACGTGTTGTCCAGAGTGTTGTCTGCCCTGCTGAAACACATGCGGAGCTACATCGTTTTCCCTCAGGTGGAGGATTTGCCTACAGTGAAAGGTGATTTCTATGTCCTGGGACATATCCCCAACATCATAGGTGCCATTGATGGGACCCATGTGGCTTTGGCCCTCCCCCCCACAGGAGTGAACAGGTGTACAGAAACCAGAAGAGTTATCATTCGATGAATGAACAGATGGTATGTTTGGCCGACCAGTACATCTCCCATGTGAATGCCAAGTTCCCTGGCTCAGTGCATGTCGCCTACATCCTGCAGAATAGCAGCAGCCCTTATGTGATGGGTCAACTCCAGAGGCACCGTGTGTGGCTATTAGGTGAGCACCTGAAAGCAAGACAGTGGGAATGGTTGTCTGGGTCGGTGGCTATCCCTACAGGTTAGTGTGTGTCTAACAGTTGTCCCTCGCCATTTGCAGGTGATACTGGTTACCCCAACCTGTCATGGCTACTGACCCCAGTGAGGAATCCCAGTACAAGGGCAGAGGAACGCTACAATGAGGCCCATGGGTGAACTAGGAGGGTGATCGAACGGCCCTTCGGCCTCCTGAAGGCCAGGTTCAGGTGCCTCCATATGACAGGTGGATCCCTATTCTACTCACCAAAGAAGGTGTGCCAGATCATCGTGGCCTGCTGTATGATTCATAACTTGGCTTTGCCACGACAGGTGCCTTTTCTGCAGGAGGATGGTCCAGATGGCTGTGTTGTTGCAGCTGTGGAGCCTGTGGACAGTGAAGACGAGGAAGCAGAAGAAGAAGAAGACATGAACAACAGGGACTCAGTGATCCAGCAATATTTCCAGTGAAACACAGGTAAGAATACAAACCTGCCTACTACATGTACTTTAACACTACTACCTCTCTACTGTCTGTCGTTTTCACCCAGTGTATGGTCACTGAGTTGTCACTTTCCCTTACGATTTAACAGATGTGTGTCCCACAGTGTGACTTCTGCTTTGATTCATTATGGATTACAGCTGTGTGACAAGGTATGTTGACATTACAATTGAAAGTGCTTTTTGCCACAGTAATTGCTAATACACTATTTCGAAATCACAGACTGAATCCAGATTGTTTTGTGCTTTTAGGGTGTTTATTTTAGTGCTCAATATTGGAGGGGGTAGTAAAATGGTGAGGGGTGATGACGGAGGAACGTCCATGGCAGAGTCCAGTCTATTAGTCTCACAGTTGCATTGCCCAAACGGGCATAGGGAGTGGAGCTGGGGCAGTTTAAGTATGGACAGGGTGGCAAAGTGGGACAGAAGGATGACATTCAGGGTGGTCTCATTTCTTGGCAGGGGTCTTGGCATCGTTCTCTGTCTTTGTCCTAGATCTCAGGGACCGTTTGCGAGGTGGTTCCTCTGCAGGGGGTGGGGTGCTGGTGTGGTGGTCCTGTGGCGGTGCCTCCTGTCCATTTGCGCCGGCAGAGGTGGTGGCCAGTTCATCGTCCAGGCTAGTGTCAGGGGCCACTTGTGGTGCCACAGTGTCCCTCCTGGTGGTGAGTACTTCCTTCAGCACCCCTACGATGGTGCCCAGGGTGGAATTGATGGCTCTGAGTTCCTCCCTGAAGCCCAAATACTGTTCCTCCTGCAGGCGCTAGGTCTACTGAAACTTGGCCAGTACCGTTGCCATCGTCTCCTGGGAGTGGTGGTAGGCTCCCATGATGTTGGAGAGGGCCTCGTGGAGAGTGGGTTCCCTTGGCCTGTCCTCCCTGTGGTTCTAAAAATTCTGGACCCATGTAATTTACTTTGCCACAGCAGTACGATTTTAGTATCAAAAGACCGATAATGACTAGTACACTAAGCATGAGCATTTTCGCTCAATTCCAGCAGCGTTTTCACCTCGAAATCGCCATTTTCGTCCTGCACTCGTGGCTCCCATTTTATACACAGCAGCCATTTTTAAAAGTTGCCCTCACATAGGCTTATAATACAGTCAGATTTGATTCCAAGGACACGTACACCTTGATTGACTTCTCTCTGGCCTGGGCAAGCTGGAACCATTGCCTCAGGCCAAACCTGTTTGGTCAGTCCCTCTCCCAGTGGCCGAATCAGATAGCATCAAGGCACACCATGCCATAAAACCCTTATTATCGCTCACACACCCTGCCTAATCTTGCTCACACCTGCTCTTTTCTTCTTCTTACTTTACGAGGGGGAGGTGCCCGTTTTTATTGGGGGTCCACACTTATCTGATGTAAAATACTAGGCCTTGCCGGGTAATTTATTATGGGTTGGATGACATGAAATATAAGGTTTCATCATGACACTGTTTTTTCCTTTGTAGTGAAAACATGTGAATGACCAACCAAAATGTCAAGAATGTTTGCCTGAAGCTTAAAAAACTGTATATAAGGAAACCTGACTTTGCATTGAAACACAGTCTCCTGAGAACATACAAATCGTGCTGTTGTACTTCTAGGACACTTGTCAATTGGTTGCAGCCAATAAATTCGATCTTTGACTTCACCTAGAAGACTCTGAGTTTCTGTAGTCTGAATCAGGAAAGTACCTGAGGTCTTTGGGTGTACCCTGGCACCGCTGGGTTACCGGATCAGTACCGGTTCTGAAAAACCCAGTACCTCAGTTGGCGCCCAAACGTGGGCCGATACCAGCGGTACCGGTCCAAGCCTGAGGTCCGTGGGGAGCTTCGTGTGAAAATTCTGGAGGAAGGCCGCCACTTCATCGACCCCTGCATGTCGACGTGGTCCGAAAGTCTTTGTTGCGAGGTTCCCCGCTTCCCGACGGCTATGAAGGACTGCTGCCCTGGCTATCGCCCTGATTTGGACCCTTGATTTTTGGTAGAGCGAAACGATAAGACGAGTCTTCTGGTGATGTCATTGATATTTTCAGTTAAGTATAAGTGGAGCGTCTCCCAGTCCTTAGTTGGACACTTGCTTTGGTCCTTAGTTGGACACTTGGTTTGGTCCTTAGTTGGACACTTGGTTAGGTCCTTAGTTGGACATTTGGTTTGGTATCCCTTTGGGATCACTTTGATTTGGAACTTGCAAGTACCAAAGCCGAAGGACTCGTGTATTCACGAGACTATCGTAAACGATAATCCTTTGAAGTTTGAAGCTAGACTAGTGAGCGAAGATGCCTGGTCTTAGCAGACTTGGAAATTTGTTTTGTCTTGGTTGTAAAAGGGACTCCCGGTTGGAGGACTCATGTCCGGTTCCTCCGATTGGAACTCCAACCTATGAACTATATGTGAAGCACGGAGTGGGGCCCATCACGTTTAATAAAGTATGGGTCCGCTATTCTTGGAAATAATTGAGAAAAGTTTTTTTTTTTTTTCTTGTAAATATGACTTACAACTAGGATCTGCAAACGGTTCTGTAAGTAAATTGCGACGGCGCTATTTATGAAAAATGGCTAAAGCGCGCTGTATTATGTGTACTGAGTGTTTTCTGTTTATATCTGAAATGAGCTCAATGTGTGTTTGTGGGTCTTCTTGATGTTTACAGTTTGTTAAGTAAAATGTTGGTTAATTAATATTAAGTAGAAACTTAGAAAAAATCCAGAAATGAACCATGTGATGTGCTAACATAGCTATATGTTGCTCTTTAATTTATAGAATGAGCTATTGTGCACATATACAAAACTGCCGTTAAATGCTTAATAAATTAGAAAACACATTCAATAGATATAAATAGGGCCCCCCCCCCAAAAAAAAACGAAATTATCTATTTTCAATTCAGCCAGCACTTTCCCAGTTAAACATGGGTGGAATTTTGCATAACCTTCCTTTTAAATGAAAGTGGCGCAAAAATGTGACGCATTTCAAGTTAGGCTTATGCGCTTAGGCTTGTGAGTTAATGTATCCCAAATAATAGGCAAGGGATGCAGCTTGCTTTTATATGTGGAATTATCACAAAAAAAAGAATAATTGGGTTTTTATTTTTTTTTAAAGAAAATTATTAATTATGGAAAAATTATTTAAAAAAATAAGTGCCTTTCAAAATCGTTTTTTAATATTTATAAAGCTTAAGACCTATACTATGACCTCCTAACATTAAAATTTAATTCAAGTTATGTTGCACCACTAAAATGACATTTGTATGTGCAATTTTCCCTTGGCGCAGGAGCAAACAAGCTCATTTCTATAAAGTATAAGTTAATATTTTCAATGGCTGACTCATGGATTGTGTAATAGACATTCTGGTAATGCATATTATGCAAGAAAATTGTAGGATATTGATTTTTTAATGCCTAAAATATCAAAGTCGATTTTGGGCAAAAGCACTGTTTAAACTGCATTTTCTTTCATTCAGAGTACTTTTTAAAGTGTCTCAGGCTTCAGTAAATGCATACATTTAGGTTTGATATATATTTGCAGGTTGTGCCTTCTTATGATTCAATGAGTCAATGTGCCAGTACAAAGGCTTGTTTTAATATCAAGGTTGAAGGTTCTAACTTCAGCTGGGCCTACTGAGACGTTCATTCATTCGAGGTTGATGAAATATGTACCATTGCATGGGATTGCAACAAGCATTTATTCTAACAACTGGTATGTGTGTTATTAAGGTTTGTGAATTATTCACAGTAAATGTAGTTTAATAATCTGGAAATAGAGATAGTTTTTTTTAGCACCTAAAAAGGAATTTTTTTTTTTTTTAAATAGAGTGAATTATTGCAGGTTAGAAGGAAAATAGAAAGGCCTACTGTCTTTGACAGATTCAGAGTGGCAGAAGCTAGGAGAGCTACAGAGGCTGGCTCAAGTCATGCTGCTGAGATGCTATCTTTAGTTTTCCCATAAACAATGGAGGAGGCTGTCGTGTTGACACTTGTGACCTTTTAAATTAGGGCCTTGTCTCTGTAAAATGCAGAATGACCCTATGGGCCTCTAAAAGTGGGATTTCTGGTTTCTCCAGAAGAACATCAATACAATTAAAGAACTTAATTCCAAAGGGAAAATATAAAAAAAAGGGGTTTCTTCGAAAGTCTCAACATCATGTTAAATGCTCTGCAGAACTGATACATTTGTGTCTCCGCTCTAAAAAATAAAATGATGCCTGCTAGTTGCTTTTATTTGACAGAAAACGAAGTGTTGCATTAAGTCTTAGACAGAAAATAAGATGCAGCCCTTTTCTCAAATTTTGAAGGCTACATGCCTTAATGAGAACGATTTGCTAATTAAGACTTATTTATCACAGTGGAAATTGTAGGTGCCAAATTAATATGGAGTGTCAGTGTAACAATTTTTACTTTTAGAAAGGTAAAACTAAGGTGGCTTGATGTTGCGAAGTAACTGACAAGAGGGTAACAGTTAAGTAATGGAAATTTATTTTCATGTATTTGGTCCTATCATGAATTGTTCTTGCTGGTCCTGTATGTTAGAAGAGAAACAGTAAAGTTATATTTGACAGCAGATTTCCATTGCCTGGTGATCTACTGTCAAAAGGAGGGTAAGGATTTTAAACCTGACAAATTAAACAGGCCCAAATATTGGGTTTTGGGCTGCAGGTTTACAGTGCATAAAGTACATGACATGGTGTTGTGTGTCACCGCTTATTCACACATGCTATTGTTTTGTCTATGCTTTTTGTGCTTGATACACAGCAAGTATATCTGATAGCTTGACGTTTTGTGCGTTTTTATTATTTTTTATTTGTTTTTTGCATGTTTGTTGCTGCTTTTGATACTATTACAAGCTCCCCTGTGTTGTGAGGGGATGGTCATGACGATGCCCATCGCTACGCAACAGTTGGTTGAACTTGTTCTGGTTACTAAATTCCACAGATAATGATATTTCATGCTGTGAACATAAAAGACAACACTTCACCAGTGAATGTCTATTTGGCTATAATGGTATTGAAGGAAAATAAAAAGAGATATACAGGATCAAAGTGTGTCACCTGCAGTTAGTCACGTTACTGCCCCTTCCCTTAAAGGAACAGGCAGCCCTACATTTATGTATCCTTGATTGGACCTAAGGATGAAATTATAGATCTGTGACTCAAGGTGGCCTAATTTTTATATTACATTAGTTAATGATGTTGTGTTTCCTAAGTAGCATATGGCTTTCATTCCTTAAAAGAAAACCAGGTTTTCATTTTTTCCTGAAGAAGGAACTGAAACATTAGCTAGGAGTACCGTATATGTTGTAGTCGCCAACGGTAGAGTTAAAATTTGTGTAACTTTGGCCTTTGTGTATCACCCGTACTCTCGGTGTTGTGTCACATGCCTGACTATCACCCAAATAATTTTTTTTGTTCTTCCTATAGATATTTTCTTTTGTTACTTCCCCTGACCAATGTCGCATCATGCTTAGTTATTGAGATTTTAGCTATGTCCTAGTCCCATTTCTCTTTTTCGAATTCCTTTCACCAGTCAGCCCTTTTATTATTATTGATGTATTGTTCAGGTTCACATTTCCAGACTGCAGTGATGTACCAGGGACCCCCATGTTATGTATAATTCCCTTTGGTATGACCAGACTGGTTTTCAAGAATTTGCCTTAGGCCTGCTTCAATGTTTTCCAGCCTGACTGTCAGGGTAGCGATAGACTGGTTAACTGACTCAATATTATAGTAAGACAAGTTTTCCATCTCAATAGGAGATATCTTATGTTTACCTTTTTGAACATGACGAATTTTCAATGTCTATTTTAATTTGGTTTTCGGTTCCCTTCTGTTCCTGCTACTTTAATTTTTGGTGGGATCAGATGTGTCCTAATCATGCAAATATCAGGACCCTCTAGTTCTTGTCTTTTTGTTTGCACATTTGACTATTAGCCTGTGTATTGCATAGTGCACCTGATGCACAGTTTTTAAAGGAAGGTTTTTACATGTCCCTGATAATCGGTATCATGTGATTTCTCTATTGAGATGTTCTAAGGTAAGGAGGAACACCTAGACTTAATCATTGAGGCAAATATGTGTTTACCCCATTAGACAATGCCACTGTGTGAGGAAATCCATTCAGATAGAATTCTCATGTAGCTATAGATGGCAGAGAATAATGGAGAGAACCCAATTAAAGATGCTAGAGACCCTGTTTTGCCCTTCTGCCTTTGTCTTTGTATTTTATGCCCATGGTGTATGGCTACTCCTTTGAAGATTGCAGACCACCTGCTTGCAGTCCCCTTGTTAAAAACCATGAACTGTTTTTTTTTTACTAAATTGAAGGAAACTAACAACTGTGGCACATTTCCTATGTCACTAGATTCTGCGGGTATCAAGTCATAATAACCTGCAGGACATTGATTTAAGCCTAATTCCCATCAGTGACAGCTACAGATGAAAGATGGACGTCTTGGCCCTACAGTCTCAGCACCCAGAAAGTAGCAAAGCTGGACAGCGATCGCCAGCGCATGGTATCGTACTTGCTCCATCAGACGGCGTTGGACATCACAAAACCAAAGTTTCAGTGTAAAAGAGCTAAAGAGAAGGATTCCTGTTGTTGATGGCAGAGCTGTTTTGAGGTTTCATTTCTCTACCTGTCATGTGCTGGTAACCTCTGACAGTGTGCAATCCCTTGAGCCCCTTGGCCTGAGTTTTGGCCACACACCCCCTTTTCTTTGCTCCAACGGAAGAAGGGCAGTGCACCGGAGATTTCAAGTTTGGAAAAAGGCACTATATTGTGGTGCCCATGAAAGAGCAGTTTGAGCGTCCTCTGACACTAAATAATGAGTGTTGGAGTCTGAAAGTGCTGCTGAGCTTGAGCTATTTCCCAAGTAATGGTGCTTGCCTCTGCACGAGATGATTTGTGCCCTTGATCAATGAAGAGCACATTGTTTGTAGTGTCTGCCACAGAGGAGAGACACTGGTGCATTGCTTTAAGACATTGAGACTTTTGAGTGAGCTGTGGGTGTTTGCCAGGAGGGCACTCCAACTAAGCAGTATTTTCTCACGAAGAGGCCTGAATTGAGAGGCCCATGCGAAAGAAAACAACAAAAGAAAATTTGATGGACAATAGAAGCCTGCCAGAGAGGCTTTTTGAACGGACTCTGGGCATAGTTGGTTTCACAAGAGGTTTCCGTGTGATTGTATAGACTAGGTGTTAGGAGACTGATTGTTTTGCTGGCATTGTTTTAAAGTACTATTCTGTTTAGTAAAAGCAGAATAAAGTCCATTTTCTGTGGAAAGAGTACCCCCTTTTCACCTTAGAGCATTGATGAGAGTCACCACTGTTCCACCTGAACATACAAAAATTACTGAAATGCAGAGGAGCCCTAAAAATGTTACTAGATAATTTTAGGATTTGCTTTTTGGTTAGGGTTGTGAAAAATTATTATTTCATAGTGGTCACTACTTTCTCCCGTTGTCTATATGTTCTTAATAATGTGTTTTCTAGTGTCTTTTAAACATGACGTTGTCATTTATGGGTAGGATTGTTTTTCTCTACTCAATTGACTTCTGAACCCACTTCCCAACCTATGTCTTTTCCTACTATTGTTTCTTTGCACTCTTTTCACCCTTTTCCTGAACATGAGCAGGTTAGAAGATCAGAATTCGTAAGCAATTCTTTTGTACAGCTTCTGCATCAACACTAGTTAGTAGTGAACATCACTAATTGTTGGGTGTGTAATCTTATGCCACCTACTGCAGATAGAAGTATTCCTTATTTTGTCCTGCCATATGTGGCCTTTTTGTGCTACTTCATGTTCGAGGAGACCTGTCCAGAGAGAGTTACCAAGTACTAGAATTTTGCTCCAGCAACATCTCCATGGCCTTATAAACATAGACCTGGACTCAGATTAGCATGAGAATAGGTTTATTGCCTATGTAAGGGCAAAAGGAGGGTTTGTGGTTCTAAAAATTCTGGACCCATGTAATTTACTTTGCCACAGCAGTACGATTTTAGTATCAAAAGACCGATAATGACTAGTACACTAAGCATGAGCATTTTCGCTCAATTCCAGCAGCGTTTTCACCTCGAAATCGCCATTTTCGTCCTGCACTCGTGGCTCCCATTTTATACACAGCAGCCATTTTTAAAAGTTGCCCTCACATAGGCTTATAATACAGTCAGATTTGATTCCAAGGACACGTACACCTTGATTGACTTCTCTCTGGCCTGGGCAAGCTGGAACCATTGCCTCAGGCCAAACCTGTTTGGTCAGTCCCTCTCCCAGTGGCCGAATCAGATAGCATCAAGGCACACCATGCCATAAAACCCTTATTATCACTCACACACCCTGCCTAATCTTGCTCACACCTGCACCTGCTCTTTTCTTCTTCTTACTTTACGAGGGGGAGGTGCCCGTTTTTATTGGGGGTCCACACTTATCTGATGTAAAATACTAGGCCTTGCCGGGTAATTTATTATGGGTTGGATGACATGAAATATAAGGTTTCATCATGACACTGTTTTTTCCTTTGTAGTGAAAACATGTGAATGACCAACCAAAATGTCAAGAATGTTTGCCTGAAGCTTAAAAAACTGTATATAAGGAAACCTGACTTTGCATTGAAACACAGTCTCCTGAGAACATACAAATCGTGCTGTTGTACTTCTAGGACACTTGTCAATTGGTTGCAGCCAATAAATTCGATCTTTGACTTCACCTAGAAGACTCTGAGTTTCTGTAGTCTGAATCAGGAAAGTACCCGAGGTCTTTGGGTGTACCCTGGCACCGCTGGGTTACCGGATCAGTACCGGTTCTGAAAAACCCAGTACCTCATCCCCCTGTTGCACAGCAGCCCTCCCAGTTCCCCTGTGTTCCTGGGCCTCCGTCCCCTGGACTGTGTGCCCACTACCACTGCCCCCAGGTCTATGTTGTTGTAGGGGTGGAGGGTTAGCCTGTGTTCCCTGTAGTGGTGGACACACTGCTGATTGACGTGTCCTGGGGACAGAGGTATGGGCCCGCTGGGTGGGTGCTGTGGTGGTGTTTCCAGAGGGGGGAAGCTCTGTGGTGGCCTGTGCCAGTGTGACTGTCCCGAGGTCCCAGGTGGGCCGGGCTGGTCATCTAGATCCAGTTGGACAGAGGTGCTGTCATCACGGTGGGCCTCTTCTGTTGGTGGTGTGGGCATGTGTGGACCCTCCTGTCCTGTGACACTGGGTAGGGGTCCTGCAGGGGTATAAAAGGCTGTTTATTACATCTGTGTGTGTCATGGTGTGCAATGGGTGGGTGACCGTGTACCCCAGTGCTTGCATTCCTGTGTGGGACCTTCTGTGATGATGGTGATGAGGGGGGTGTATGGGTATGTGCGGTGGCCATGCTTTAGTGATGGGTGTCCATGCTTTGTTGTTGCATGCAGGGCTTGGTGTTAGGATGTGTGGTTTGTGATGTTGGGATATTTGTGAGGAGTTAGATTGATGGGGGTGAGGGTGAGGGTGGGGGTATGTGCTGGCATGCAGGTAGGGTGGGGGATGTAATAGTAAAGAATCGACTTACCAGAGTCCATTCCTCCACCTACTCCTGCGAGGCCCTCAGGATGCGGAATTGGCAAGACCTGCTCCTCCCATGTTGTTAGTTGTGGGGGAGGAGGTGGGGGTCCACCGCCAGTCCTCTGAACCGCAAGGTGGTGTCTTGAGACCACAGAACGCACCTTCCCCCGTAGGTCGTGCCACCTCTTCCTGATGTCCTCCCGATTTCTTGGGTGCTGTCCCACTGCGTTGACCCTATCCACTATTCTTCAGCATAGCTTCATCTTCCTTCCAATGGAGGTGTGCTGCACCTGTGCTCCGAATAGATGTGGCTCTACCCAGATGATTTCCTCCACCATGACCCTGAGCTCCTCCTCCGAGAACCTGGGGGGTCTTTGCCGTGCCATGGGGTGGTGTAGGTGATGTTTGGGGTGGTGTGTGGGGTGAAAAGTGTGCTGATATGTAGTGGTGTGTACTGTGAGGTGCGTAGAAGTTATGTTGGTGATGGAGTTGTGTGCCTGTGGATGCTAGTATTGTTGATGGTGGTGTCTCTCTCTGGCCTTCTCTCAGTAATTGTGGTTGTAGTGGTTTGTGGGTGTGTGTTTTATATTGTATTGGGTATGTGGGAGTGGTGTGTGTATGTGTATCAGGTGTGTGTATTTCGATTTTTCCAATGTGGCTGTGTTTTGGAGATGTGTGTGTATTTTGAGAGCAGCGGTGTGTACTGCCAATGGAATACCGCGGTTGAAAGACCGCCGCGTGGATTTGTGGGTCGTGATGGTGTGGGCGCATTTCTGTTGGCGTGAAGGTGGAGGTTTTGTTTTCGCCAGTTTATCACTGACCTCTGGTGTGGCGGACTTCTGTGGGTGTCTGAATATTGGCAGATTCCGTGTTGTGGGTAATAGTAGCTGTGGCGGATTTCCACGGCCGCGGCGGTGTGTTGGCGGTCTTCTGCACGTCGGTAAGCGGCTTTTACCGCCAATGTTGTAATGACCGCCTATATGTCGCCCTAAAGCCCATAATGCACAACAAGTGTGGTGTAAACTACATTTTGCATTTTTTATTTTGGAAAGGAAAAATACTGTTTGCTCCACAGTTAGTCGGCCTTCTGAGTTTTAAGGGGAAAAAAGTGTGTTTAAATATGTTTTTTAAAATAAAAAATGTAAACACTATTTAACATTAAAAACCCAGAATGTACACTAAGTGCAGTCTACACAATATGGTAGTATTGCAGCACAAACTTTGGAATAAATATATAAAGTAATAAAACTAACTGTACTTACCTTTACACAGTTATATACATTGACTCATCCCTTCCTATACCTTAACAAAACAGTAGGATATTACATTTAGAATTAAGTAACAGAACACAGCCTAATTATGGTCTTCACAATATGGTTGACTTTTACTTTTGAAGGGACGTCATTAGTCACTCATAAACTGTTTGTAAGCCGCATGTATCGCAATATACCTCAAAAGGACTGCTGTATACCACGGGTCATTATTTCACTCAGTGATTATGCCTTGTAGGCCTGATTTAAATAGATAGACTTACACTTTTGTGTAGGTTTGCCATTGTCTGGCCTTTCGAAAGTAATTTCACTGATAGTACCTTTATGGTTGCCCAGTGTGCACACATAAAAAGATTGAACTGTACTTTCTTTTTAGGTGCAGAGACTCCGCATTGGTAAAGAAACTATTTGTAAAATACCTTTCTGAATAGTAAACAATTGTAATCTTTCACAAAATAATAACTTTACCTTTCTGAAACAGGTCCTAGAACTTTGGAAATGCTGAAACAATTTACATTAACTACCAAAAAGAACTCTTGACAGTGCATTTTCTATATTTCTAACACATTCTAAATTAATTCAAGCATTTTCACACTGTGGCGGTCATTCTGACCCTGGCGGTCAAAGACCGCCAGGGCGGAGGACCGCGGGAGCACCGCCGACAGGCCGGCGGTGCTCCAATGGGGATTCCGACCGCGGCGGTAAAGCCGCGGTCGGACCGGCACCACTGGCGGGCTCCCGCCAGTGTACCGCCGCCCCATTGAATCCTCCAAGGCGGCGCAGCTTGCTGCGCCGCCGAGGGGATTCTGACCCCCCCTACCGCCATCCAGATCCCGGCGGTCCGACCGCCGGGATCCGGATGGCGGTAGGGGGGGTCACAGGGCCCCTGGGGGCCCCTGCAGTGCCCATGCCACTGGCATGGGCATTGCAGGGGCCCCCGTAAGAGGGCCCCTAAATGTATTTCACTGTCTGCTGCGCAGACAGTGAAATACGCGACGGGTGCAACTGCACCCGTCGCACAGCTTCCACTCCGCCGGCTCGATTCCGAGCCGGCTTCATCGTGGAAGCCTCTTTCCCGCTGGGCTGGCGGGCGGTCTGAAGGCGACCGCCCGCCAGCCCAGCGGGAAAGTCAGAATTACCGCCGCGGTCTTTCGACCGCGGAACGGTAACCTGACGGCGGGACTTTGGCGGGCGGCCTCCGCCGCCCGCCAAGGTCAGAATGAGGGCCTGTGTCTCTTTAAACAACTCTACAACACAACACGCCACTCCACTCAACTCCATGACACATCACTCCACTCCACAACACCACACTCCACAATGCGACATTCCACTCCACTCTACTCAACTCTATGACATGCCACTCCGCTCCACTCTACTCCACACCACTCCACTCCACTCTACGACATGCCACTCCATGGTACTATGCACAATTATACTGTGCAACATGCCAATTCACTGTATGCTACTGCAAAGTATGACATCTGAGTTCACTTGCTGCCACTCACTCTATGCCTCTTCACTCTAAAAAACTGTACCAGACACCACTCTGTGACACACCACTCCACTGTAAAACATGACACACCACTCCACTCCACTGTATGACACTCCATGCCATTCTACTGTGTGACATGCCACTACACTCTTTTTCACTCAAGGATACTCTACTCTACTTTGCACAACTCTCTGTATGCCAATCCACCTCATGACATGCCACTCTACTCTGCAACATGTCACTCCACTTTTAGCCCCTCCACTTTCAGACACTAACAACATGCCACTCGATGACAGGCAACTCTACTCTATTCTTTAACATGGTATTACACTCTACACCACTCCAATCTACTCTATGATACACCACCTCAATGAACACCACTCCACTCTACCCAACTCCACGCTATGCCACTCCACTCTACGGCACACCACTATATGCTATGACACTGTACACCATGAAACTGTATGCCACAACAATCTATGTCACATCACTGTACTCCATAACACTGTATGAAACATTACTCCATGACAATCCCCTCTTCAGTAATCCATTCTATTAAAATCCAGTCAACGCCTCTGCGCTCTATGACCCTCTAATCCACTTTATGCCTAGGAGCAATATCTAATTGGATGTCAGATTGTAAACTCAAACTTAATGCAAAACAGAGATTATGCTCCAGTATACTATAGTCCAGGCTATGAAACCCTATGTAACTCCCTGCATGCCACTCCATAACACTTTATTCCATTCTACTGTATGACACATTACTTTATAGTACTCCACTACTCCACTCTACAGTCCAGTCTAACACAGTATACAACATGCCACTTTATATCCCACCACTCCACTGTACTCCACCACAAGCTACTCCACTCTACGACACTCTAATCCACTCTACGATACTCTACATCACTTCACTATAGGACACACCACTCCACAGTATGACATGCCAGTATATTCTATGACATTTCACTGTACAACCTCCTACCTGAAGACATTGTATGACACTTTACTGTATTAGAGCCACTCCACTCTGTGCAAAATGCCACTCCAGTCTACACCAATACACGTTGCTCCATTCTGCTACACTGTACTCCACTCTATGCCCCTCCACTCCACTCCACTCTATGGTATAGCAGTGCACTGTACGGCACCCTATGCAACTCTCTCAATGCCACTCCATGCAATGCCTCTCCACTATACACCACTTCACTTGCTGCCACTTACCTCTATGCCTCTCCACTCCACTGTACACTATGACACTGTACACCACTCCACTTGACTCCACTCTACTGTACCCCAGTGTAATCCAATGTATGTTAATGTATGACAATCCACTCTAAAACGTACAACACTCTACTCCACTCTATGCCACTGTACGACACAATATTCCATTCTGCCATCCTATGATATTCTACTCCACTCAGTGACACTCTATGCAAATCTTTGTATACCAATTCCCTCCCTTTACTTCACTTTATTGTATGACACAGTACTATACTGTACAACATTCTCCTCCACTATTTCATAGTATGCAACTACATTCCATTCAACTTAATGACAGTCCATGCCACTCCACTTCACACATTCTACAACACTTTACTTCACTGTATACCACTGCACTCTATAGCACTCTATAGAACTCCACTGTACTCTACTGTATGAAACTTTCCAGCACTGTGCGCCATGCCAGGTCACTCGGCTGTATCACAGGCCACTCCAATTTATGACACTTTATTTAACTATATGCTATGCCACTCCACTCCACTCTACACTCTACACTCAATGCCACTTTACTATATGATACATCACTCCACTCTATGACCCTTTACTCCATTGTAAGCTATGCCAATCCACTTTACTCTGCTCCAATCCACCTCACTGTATGACCCTTGACCCCATTGCATGCTACTGTACGTACTCCACTCTACATCTCTCTACTGTACCACACTCTACTCCACTGTAGGCAGCTGCACTCTACAACACTCAGCTACACTATATACCACTTTTTTGACACTGTATTCCATTCTACACCCATCCACTGTATGCCACTCTATGCCACTGTATGACATACCACTTCACTCCTCTTCATGACACGCCACACCACTATATGACACTACACTCCATGACACTTTTCACTGTTCCCTTCAAAACTCCACTCAATTATACTCTACAACACTCTTTTCAACCCTGCTCCACTGTATGTCACTCAGCTCTACAATACTGTACCACATTCTGTGATACTCTGTGACACTCTACGTGACAACACTCAGCTTGAGGACAATATTTTAAACAACACTCTATTGTACAACACTATGCTGTTTGAACCTCGACTCTACAACACTCCATTCCACTGTATGACACTCCACTGTACTCTACCACATGCCACTTCATTCTATGCCACTCCAATGTCTAAAAATGTACTCCTCTGTAAGCCTGTTTACTGTACACCACTCTGTTCTACTGTACAACACTACACTCAACTCTATGACAATCTACGGTACTGTATGATATGTCACTTCACTTAATGCCACTCCAGTCTAGATAATTCAACTCCATTATATATACCCTGCCACTCTACTGCACTTAACAACAGTCTAACACACTCCTCTGCAAGGCACGTCTCTCAATGACACTCAGCTGTACAGCACTATTCTGTTCGAAACTCTTCCCCACTGCACTGTACAAGAACCGCTCAAAAACACTATACTCTACAAAACTGTAGTCCACTGTATTCCACTGTATACCAGTCTACAACTCTAAGCCCCTCAATAACACTCCACTCTATGACACTTCACTCCACAACACTCAGGTCAAGGACACTCCACTGTATGACACTCCTCCACTGTATTATATGTCACTCCACGTAACAACACGCCACTGGATGACAGGACCCTCTACGATTTGAAACATATTTTTATTAAATAAATAAAAACTATTGAAATTCAATGAAAAAATAAGATTAAGAAAAAGTTTTTCAGGAAAACGTTATTTCTTCTTTCTGTACAAAACCAAATTATACTACACACACATTCTAAAGTTATATTTATAACTCCAATTTATAATCTCCTCTTTCTAAAGAAACCATACTTAAGCTATGCAAACATTAGAAGATCTACACTTAGAGCTATGACTGAAATGTATAATTTATGCACCCCTTTCAATGTATAAGTCATGCACCTCAGTACACAGTGTTGTCACTACATTAACTATACTATCCAGTCTAGCTTTTAGACTCAGTAAAGGTGGGTGCATGCCCTTTCCTCCTTGTTTTGTCATTCAGCCCTGGTGGATGGGGTCCTTGGGGAACACTTGGGCTCAGGGAGAGGAGTCATGCAGCTCCCTTCCCATCTAATGTGCAAATCAGCCCCATTGTATGGGGTCCCCGGTGCCTATAAAGGCTTTGTGAGGGGACTGCGAACCCCCACATCTTTTTAAAAAGTTGGCCCTGGGGAGTTGGTCCCCAGGACCCCAATCAGCTCAAGGAGGTGCCCCACTTATGCCCATCCCCTGTTTTTGCTGCAGTCCTGCAGGACTGTAGGGGATCATGGCAAAAACGCCCATTTTTTTGTAGTTTGGGCCCAGGAGGCATCTATCTGGGAACCCCGTGACAAGGGCCAGGGGGGCATGGTAGCCCTACCCTGCCCCACAATTGCAGGAGAAGTAACTTAGTCCCTGTGTCCTGTAATGAATGCAAGAAACATTTTTTTCATGTTTCCAGCAGTCAATCAGAGTGCTTGATGGCCTAAGGGAAAAAATCAGAATACTCCGCTGTTTGAGAATACATCAAATCCAACCAGATGGATATACAAATATTTTCAAGGCTTGATATTTCAAAAACTACTGAACAGATTTACACTAAATTCTAAAACAAAACCTCTTTCTGGACCAACATCGAGATATCTGCCAAACATGGTGTAATTCCATTCAGCAGTTTTTGTGGTAGTGCTTCCTAACGACATCTATTGAAAATGCATGGGGATGTCATGCTTTTGGACCCCAGTTTTCCTGACTCCTGCTGTTGTACTTTTTTCTAAAGTTTTGTGGAGATTCGTAAAATGGTGTCAAAGTCATTAGCAAAACAAGAAAGACATTTCCTATAGAAATTCTGAGTTAATTATACAGTAACTACCCAGTGGTAACTTTGGGCCTGAAGTAAAAAACATTTTACGGTTGCAAACTTCGACTTTAATACGTACAAACCCTATTTAACGAGTCTAAATTGTTCCCGACTTGTAAGACTCGTTTAAGACTCCATAATGAACTGCTATTTGGAAGGGAATTGTTGTAGGCATCCCTTCCAAATAATGATTATGATGTATCAAGGTTTTGCAACTAAAACCCGATCACAAAACATTGAAAATTTACCAACTTCTGAGCTGGGGTGATAAGATGCTCACAAAACTGAAGGAGCCCTGTTGGAAATGACCATTGTTAGTATGATATTCCCCCAGATTTTTGCCTTGACTACATTTATTTTTCTCAATCTGTGTTTCTTTGACATTAGGACTCTGCACATTTTCCTTCTGCTAAACAGTGGTGAAGTGCTTGAGTGCTTGTGCTAACCCTTCCAAACATAGTAAAATTGGTATACATCTATTTGGAACAGTTAATTTACTTATATGTCTCTAATAAGTGGTACTAAATCTACTCAGGGCCTGTAAATTAAATGCTATAGGTAGGCTGCAACACCCATTGTACCACCCACTAAGGTTGCACTGTAAAACATGTATCAGACCTAGCACTGCAGCGCAATTTTAATCTAACACTTTGACCTGCCAAAATATCTCCTTTACCAAGCCTAAACCTTCCTGATTAATACTAATGAGACATCCCTGAGATATGCCATAAAGACTCATATGGAAAGGTACGTAGCATTTAAAATATTCTTTATTGGTAAAGTCGGATTTTGAGTTACTATTTTGAAAATGGCACTTTTAGAAACTTAAAACAACAAGGTGATAGATGGATTGCCTGAATTAATCTCAGCCACTGGAAATCGCTCAGGCTGCATTTGAATCCATCATTTTTTGACCACCATTGTACTTCAGTTTTGACCCAGGCAGATGCAAACCAGTCTTGACCGTGAGTGATTGCCAGTGGCTGAGATAATTCAAGCATTCCGCCAATTACGTTGTTGTTTTTGGATTTGCTGCCCGAAGTGCGCCAGGTTTCCCCAGGTGCTGTTCCTGGGCTCAATGTACTACTGGAACCAAGCTAAGCCTGGCTGAAGAGTCCTAAATAGGGTGAAAACAGTCTTGATTGCTTGTGTTCCAATTCAAGGAGGACCTGGCCTGGCAATTTTGGCTGGTCTGTTCCATGAGGAGTAGGGTCAAGACTGATTTACATATAGCTGGGTCTAAACTGAGGTGGCATAGTCAGAATTTTTTTTATGTATTGGGATATGGTCTCAGCTATTGTCAGCGGCTGAGATTAATTCAAGCATTTCGCTTGTCACCTTGTTGCTTTTACTTTTAGAAAGTTGTCATTTTTCTGCCTAAAGAAAATGTGCCATTCTGACAGTGTCCAGAGTCACGTCACATGACAGTTAATGGCTCTCCTGTGCTGTGATGTGAATTCCTTCTAGAGAGGGGTCAAATAGACCTTGGGTGAGGGAAAAGTGTTCTTTTCCTGAGCTGAATGGCCTGAGGGTTGTACCCAGCCCTTTCTGAACTTCAAATAGTGGCCTGAGGACTGTGCCCACCCCTGCCCTTACTACTGAAGATGCCTGCCCTGTCACTTGCAAATGCACCTCTCAACTGACCTTGTCTGACCTTTGTCACCTTGGACAGATTGGCACCAAACCTATGGAAAAGGGAAAAACTGACCAGGTCAAGTTCAGGGTTAGACAAATGGATTGACTTCCACAGACAGTCTGGGACTAGGTATAAAAGTGGAACTCTCAGAACTTCTCCTCAGAAAGGTACTGGACCAGTGGAGGTGCAGAAGGACTGCCCTGGTGTTTGAAGCTGGAAGGAAGACTCAACCTGCTTGCCTTGAACCCAACACCCCTATTTGAGCTAAAGGGATACAGTAATCTTCCAGAGGCTGTCCCCTGCAACTTTCTGGCTGACCAGCACTAATAGGACCTGCCTGAACCTTGCTGATGGCCTCTGCTACAGTGAGTCCTGACCCCAAAATGTGTCCTGGACCAGTCACGGGTGTCAGAGCATAAGCCTCAAACCTAGAACTTCAAGAACTGGACTCAATGTGAAAATTCAGAGCTTCTGGGATCTTCAGGTCCAAAAGAAGGTGTGTCACCAGTGTCCTCACAAACATAAGCTGGCTTATTTATGATGCCCCTAGTGCCACCTTTCACCACAATTGCATCTTTTTTTAATGCAAATGTGGCGTTATGGTGGCATTTCCCACGTGCCACATTTACAAAGTGGTGCAATGCAAGCATTGCTCCACTTTGTAAACCTTTGTGCCACATTATGCCTGCACCAGGTATAATGTATGCAAAGGGGGTGTTTCCACGTAGGGTGGTCCAGAGAAACGGTGCAGTGAAATTTACTAGATTTCACTGCACCATTTTTAGCATCATTATTAAGGCCTGCCTAGGGAAGATAGCGCTCCATTAAAAATAATGGGCCTCGCTGTGCTTTGCTGCATTAGCACCATAATTTATGGCGCTAATCCAGCAAAGGGCCACATTAGAGCCATACATTATGATGCTAATGTGGACACGACCACATGGTGCGTCTTATGGTAAATACAGTGCAACCATGGTGTTGTTAGGGGGACACAATGGGGCGCTAGAAAAGTGGCGCATCATGAATGATGCTCTAGTTTTCCATAAATATGCCCCTTAGTTTTTAATCTTGAGCTACAAAGGCCCAATAAAGCACATAAAGAATGTCTCTTATAAAAACACCATTTTATAGACCAACCACTCTAATGTAATAATATCAACATTTCTGACAACTAGCTCTGTGTTGGAACTCCCAAGAAATCATACTGGCACCACATAAAGAGATCACTGTAAGCGGACTAGGCGATAAAATGTCCCATATTCTGTAATCAACACATGTTGGCACATTTCCTTTGACACGATTAGGGCCCTAAACAATCCCCACCTTGTGTTTCTTGGTTTTTAATCTTGTGCTACGACTCAAGAAAACACAAGGGTCCCGATTCACAAAGGTAAACTTGGACCAAAAGTCTAAGTTTAGACCTAAAGTCTAACTTTACTCATAGCAAAGTTAGACTTTAATTCTAAATTTAGACTTTTGGTTTAAACTTACACCAAAAGTCTATACTTAGACCAAAAGTCTAACTTTACTAATAGTAAAGTTAGGCTTTTGGTCTAAACATAGGCCCCTCATTATGGCATTGGCAGTAAATCCCACTTACCGCCATGCTGACTGCTGCCAACATTCTACTGTGGCAGCAGATATCCGTTCACCAAATTATAACACACCAATCCGTCACTATTCAGCCACGGACACAAGTCCACCACACCAAAGGTCAGTGATAAACTGGCGGTACCAAAACCCACACCGTTACGCCAACAGAACAACCCCCATCCCATTATGACCTATGAATCACCATGGCGGACATTCAAATGTGGTAAACCATTGGTGGTACACATTGCCGCGCTCAAAATACACACACACATACTAAACAACACCATATTGGACAATTCAAACTACACACACCTGACACCCATACACAAACCACACCAACATACCCACACCACTATAAAACACACACCCACACTACCCACAACCTCTTATGAATACCCCCCACAACTAACAACATGGGAGGAGCAAGTCTTGGTAATACTGCATCCTGAGGCCCTGGCAGGAGTAGCAGGAGGGCTGGACTCTGGTAAGTTAGCTCTATACTACTATCACCCACCATCTGTATGCCATCATATACCCCCACCCTCACCCTCCTTCCCATCACTCCATTACTTCCGCCACCCGCCACCATCACATCTCACTCATCCTAATGCCAAGCCCTGCATGCCATACCAATGTATGGGCACCACTCACAGACCTGCATGGACACCTATCACCAAAGCATGCACACTAAAGAGAATCAGCTAGCCCACCAAATACCAACTTACACAAATAAAAGCTGCCAGGACAAATACAACCAAACAGGCCAACCCACTGATGCACAATATGTCACACACACAGAAACAATAACACTGTATTCACATCCTCACAGGTACCCAAGCCAATGCCACTGGAGAAGAGGTGCCAGCAATATCCAGTCCTCCCACAGAAGGGGCCTGCAGTGATGACAGCGACTCTGGACATCTAGATCTGGATGACCAACCTGGCCCATCAGGGACCTCTGAACAGTTAGTAACCCAACCACAGTCACACTCCACCACAGAGCCTCCCCTGTCAGGAAACATCACCACAGCACCTACCCAGCGTACCCAAACCTCTGTCCGCAGGACACATCAATCAGCAGTGTGTCCACCACCACGGGGACCCCAGGGCACACCTCACCCTCAAAACAATGAGGGACCTAGGGTCAGTGGGCACATGGTTCAGGGGACAGAGGCACAGGACAACAGGGAAACTGGGAGGAGTGCTGTGCACCAGGGGGAGGACAGGTCCAGGGAAATGACCCTCCAGGAGGCACTCACTGAGATCCTGGGAGCAAACCAACATTCCCAGGGTATGCTGGGCCAGATCCTGGCCAACGTGCAGGAGAACAGGTGGCGGAAGAAGGGACAGCACCAGGGGATCAGGAAGAACTTGCAGGCCATTAACACCACCCTGGTTTTCATTGCAGGGGTGCTGGCAGACATGGCCAACATTATGAGAGAGGCAGCCTCACAAAAACAGGCCCCTGCCACTAGCCAGACATCTGAACTGCCTTCCACCTCCGCTGCCTCTAGTGGACAGGAGGCCCTACCACAGGACCAACGGGCCACCAGCACCCCTCCCACTGCAGAAGGAGAACCGCCCCACAAATGTTCCCTGCAATCCTGGCAGAAGCCAGGGACTATTGCCAAGACCCCTGCCAGGAAATTAGACTCTCCTGAATGTCACCCTTGTGTCCCACTTTATCACCCTGTCCACCTTGAGCTGCCATTGCTCCCCTTACTAGGTCCCCTTAGACATTGCACCTGTGCTACAAATAGACTGGAAGTATACCCTGGACTTTCCTCCATCATCGCCCCAGCCCAATGCACTTGCCCCCCCTACTCCTTAGCACTTAAATAAACATCCTTTGAAAAAATACAAGTATGGAGTATGTCAAATGATTTCAGTATGTATTCGTCTAACCAGATTCAAACATTGCTTACAAATGTACAGTAATGTTCACATTGTAAAGACCTGTAGTTGGATGCAGTGATCACACCAGGAGCGATAGTGGGGCACCAACATCTGCAAAATGAGATACCAAAGGGTACAGTAAGTGGGCATTGAAGTGGGAAATAACAGCATACCAGTGACAAAGATAATCAAAATAATGACAATGAAATGTGAAGTAGCACTCTCCTGTCTGTGTGTCATTGGAAGTATTGTCTGATCACTGCAGTTCGGTTGTCCTCATCTTCAACCTCTGCCTCCTCATACTCACTGTCCACGGGGTCCACTGCTGCCACACAGCCATTTCCAGCCTCCTCCTCCTGCAGAAAAGGCACATGGTGGCTCAAGACAAGATTGTGCAACATGCAGCATGCCAAGATGATCTGGCAGACTTTCTTGGGTGAGTAGCACAGGGTTCACCTGTTAGATGGAGGCACCGAAACCTGGCCTTCAGGAGGCCAAAGGTACATTCTATAATCCTTCTTGTATGCCCATGTGCCTCACTGTAACATTTAGCCACACACCATCCAATATGGCCTACACCATACCCATACACCAACATCCACTGGGTTGGAACCAGGGCTCACCTATTAGCCACACCCTCTGACTCTGTAATTGGACCATCACATTAGGGATGCTGCTATTCCTCAGGATAAAGGCATAATGCACAGACCAAGATACTTAGCATTGACATGGGAGATGTACTGGTCCGCCAGGCACACCATCTGCACATTCATGGAATGATAGCTTTTTCGATTTTGAAATACCTGCTAATTTTGCCGGAGGGGGGACAAATGCAATATGTGTTCCATCAGTTGCCCCAATTATGTTGGGGATATGTCCCATTGCATATAAGTCAGCCTTCACTCTGGGCAAATCCTCCACTTGTGGGAAAACAATGTAGCTGCACATGTGTTTAATCAGGGCAGACAATACGCTGGTCAGCATTATTGAGAACATGGGCTGTGACATTTCTGCTGCCAAGCCCACTGTCATTTGGAAACAACCAGTTGCCAAGAAACGGAGCACAGATAGAACTTGCACAAGAGGGGGAATCCCAGTGGGGTGATGGATTGCTGATATCTGGTCGGGCTCCAGTTGGGCACACAGATCTGTTATAGTTGCCCTGTCAAGTCTGTAGGAGAGGATAGTGTGCCTGTCCACCATTGTTGGCAAGTCTACCAGGGGTCTGTACACAAGGGTATGTCTCCATCTCCTATTGATCTGCAGCAGTTGCAGTCTAAGGGACAAAGGAGTGAGGAGCTGGTCACAAACTGAACATTGGAGCCACAACAGTACAATGCATGAAGTCAATTTTAAATGTATAAGTGGCATTTGTCTTGTATGTCCAATTGTGAACTGTGATGCCTGTCCTGTGTGGAGGGACAGGTGGAAGTGAGGTAATTGTGCTGATGTTGTGCGCCGCTGCAGGAGGTGGTCGAGAACCGCTGTGCAACTCCTCATTGGATATCATTGGGCCCTATGGAGTACAGTGGTCAATGGTGATGTACGCCGACCTTCAAAGGAGAGGACCTACACTGCATGTGCTGCTGTGACCTGTGTCTGGGACCTACCATGGTGCGTGTGACTGGGGAAAGGGCCCCTGACTTCACCTGGGAGGAGTTGGAGCGACTGGTGGGTGAGGTCCTACCCCAGTACGGACTGCTGTATGGACCTCCAGACCAACAGGTGAGTACACTGCTGAGTACAATGCATGGGCATGAATGCACTGGAGTGGTGTGTGCTAAGGGCTTGTGTGGGTGGGGGTTGGTGGATGTCCCTTGGGCGGCCTACAGCTTGTGGGCTGGGCCCTTTGTGTTCAAATGATGATGTGAAGGGGAATGGTGGGCCAAACGTGTAACCGCCAGGACGGTCTGACTAATGGCTTTCCCTGTGTGCATTTCTTTGCAGGTCAGCGCACATCAAAAGAATGGTATATGGCGTGCCATCGCCAAGGACATGCAGACCCTGGGGGCTATGGCAGGCGGAGCTCCCAGTTTCGGAAACGGTGGGAAGACCTGAGATGCTGGGCATGGAATACGGCGGAGGCCCAGCTGGGGATGGCATCCCAACAAGGAAGGGGTGCTCGTCAAACCCTGACCACCCTGAGGACTTGCATACTGGCGGTGCATATCCTGAGCTGGATGGGCGCTTGAGGGCATCACAGCAGCCACAAGAGGGTGAGTACAGTGCCTGTCATTACAACTTACACCTGGTAGGGTGGTATCCAGGTGGGGGATGTGTGTCAGTGGGTGCACCTAGGCCAGGCCTGACTTTACAGAGTAGGTCCCATGTTGGGCAGAGTTCTGAAGTGATATTCCTCCTACATAGCTTGTAGGTTTCCTCTACTGGGCAGGGCTGTGTGGGTCCCAGGTATGCGGCAATTGGTGGGATGTGTCCCTCCTCATGTCCTGGAGGCTAGCATAGGTACTGTCTGTTAATTGCATAGTATATAGGCCTGTTCCCTGTGTGTGAGTGTAGTATGTACGCCAACTGTGTTGTTGGTGCAGCCTTTGACCATGTGTATCCTTTGTCCCTCCCCCCCTTTTGGTTTTGTCATCCTGTCCTTATGTGCAATAGCATCATCTGGCGGAGGAGCAGAGGCATCGGTGACGGAGGGAGCTGCATCCCACAGGACCCAGGAGGCAGAGTCCACCGATGCTGAGGGCACCAGTGGGACGGAGGGCAAGGGGAGCACCACAGAGGAGACAGGAGGGGACAGTTCAGACACAGATACCTCCCTGGTGGTGGCAGACACTTCTGTGACCACTCCAGCAACAGGTACATCTCCCACCCCCCATACCAGCACCGCCCTCTCAGCAGCCCCTCATGGAGTTGCCTGTTCCTGCTCACCCAGGAGGTTGGGCATCTCCTTTGCCCCAGGCACCTGAGGCACTTCCCCAGTTAGCCCTGCTGCCCTGAGTGAGGAGGCTATTGACCTCCGGCAATCCATCTCTGTAGGCCATTCAACCATTGTGAATGCCATCCAGGGTCTGGCAGCCCAAATGCAACATACAAATGCATTTCTGTAGGGCATTCACATTGACTTGGCGGCCCAACAGAGATCAATCCAGGCTCTGGCCTCCTCTCTGAGGGCAGCCATTGCCCCTGTTTCCACCCCCCCTCCAACTTCCAACTTCCTCTTCCTAATCCCATTACCCTCAACCCCATCCTATCCCAAGCACACAGCAGACAAGCATGCACACAGGACAACCCACCAGAGTGGGCATGGCAAACACAAGCACCACACATCATCCCGCAGGCACTCACACAAACACCATCCAGACGCAGACATACCAACATCCACTGCCTCCACTGTGTCCCCCTCCTCCTCCTCCAGCTCCCTTTCAATTGTGTCTCCAATCACACCTGCATGCATTACACCATCATCCACTACCAGCCTCACCACCACACCTAGCAGAACACACACCTCACTGGCAGACACCACTACAACAGCCATGCACACGTCCCCTGTGTCCCCCCTCCCAAGGTACACAAATGGAAGCACTCAGACACCCAAAAGCCATCCACCTCACAACAGCATCCAGCCCATGCCCCTGCACCCAACCACAGCAGACAGACACCTCCTACAACCACTCCCTCTTCCTCCACTCCCAAACCTTCTCCTTCTTCCCATCCCAGTGTCCCTAAGAAGCTTTTCCTCTCCACCACTGACTTTCTCCATACCCCTCCCCCATCCTTCACGTCTGGCCAGGGTGGCAAAAACCCAGACAAGCACCTCAGCCACCCAGTCCACGGGCACAGAAGGGTCCACACCCACTTGTGGTGGTAAAGGATACAGGGCACCTGGCAGCCCCAAGGAAGGGGTGCGATCCCCAAGTGCTGCCTGGCAGGGCAAGGAGCATGCCCCAACTGCTGCAAAGAAGGGCAAGGTGCCATCCCCAGCTGCTGACAGGAAGAGCAAGGAGCCTGTCCCAGCTGCTCTCAGGAAGAGCAAGGTGTCATCTCCAGCTGCTGCCAGGAAAAGAAAGGAGCCTGCCCTAAATGCTGCCACGAAGAGCAAGGTGCCATCCCCAGCTGCTGACAGGAAGAGTAAGGAGCAATCCCCAGCTGCTGCCAGGAAATGTAAGGGGCCTGCAACAGCAGGCAGGAAGGACAAGGGGCCTAGTGCTGGGACTCAGTCAGAGCCCCCACCACCAAGCCTGGTTGTGCAGCCGTCCAAGGCTGCAACCGATGGCTGGAGCTTCCCCCCACCACCGCCACCACCAGCAGCTCCACCACCAGCCCCAGTGGCCAGCCATCCGAGGCTGCAGGGGATGGGCTGGAACTTCAACCCACAACCGCCACCAGAAGCAGCACCACCACCACCAGTGCCAGTGGGCAGCCATCCAAGGCTTCAGGGGATGGGCTGGAGCCTCTCCCACCAGCAGCAGCAGCACCATCACCACAAGTGGGCAGCCATCCGAGGCTGCAGGGGATAGGCTGGAGCTTCCCCCCACCAGCGACTGCAGTAGCCCCACTAACACCACTGAGCAGCCATCACCGCCGGCGGACGGTCTGTAGTCCTGCCTCCATCCGCTGTTATTCGGTCTGCCCCCTGCAAATCCTGTGGATATGACACTCAGCTGAGAGACTGTGACTTTGCACTCCCGAGGATCAGAAGCACAGGGCATGATGCCCCCTCCAGAACCAGTGGGTATGCCACCCACTTACCCCATCCTCCCCAGGATCAGAAGCACAGGGCACGATGCCCCCTCCAGAGCATGTGGGCAAGTCACCCACTTGAGAGACTGTGGCCTTGCACACCCCAGGACCAAGCACAGGGCATGTTGCCCCATCCAGAGCATGTGGGCAAGTCACCCACTTGAGAGACTGTGGCCTTGTACTCCCCAGTACTAAACACAGGGCATGTTGGCCCCTCCAGAACCAGTGGATTTGTTCCATCTGCCGGCTGAGTTGCCCCCCATTCCACGTCCCTCTGAGGTGCCTGCCTATTTTCCAACTGATGCCCCTGCAGTGTTCTCTCTGTGTTGTTGCAGGAGACAGGTGCGGCCATGGACTTTGTCATGTGGCCCTGTGGCCCACGCACATTGAGGACTGGGCAGTGTCCCTTGTAATGTACATATGTATATACTTTTGGATTCAAATGTTCGTCTTTTTACTGTATTTATATCATTACACTCACTTTCATCTATTCCTGTTGTCCTTGCATTATTCCTGAGGTACGGGGTAAATATGTTGTCTTACTGCATCTGATTGTGTGTATGGTGTTGGGTTGGGGTGTGTGTTGTGCGTGTCTCACTCTCTTTTTCCTCCTCCCTCCCCTGTGTGCTAGGGCTGTACTCACCATGGTCGTCTTCGCCATCGTTGGTGTTCGAGGTGGAGCAGGAGATAAAATATCATGGAAATATTTGCAGCTCAGGCTCCATGGCATCGCTGTTCTTCCCTGTATCTCCAAAGGTAAGTCCTTTCCCTTCTGAGGTTGGTTTCCGCCAGACTTTTGATGTCATTGGTACTGCCCAGGAAAAAGTGGCGGTATCAGGAGTCATATTATGGTGGGCGGAATATTGATTTCCGCCTAGCTGTAGGCGGCTACCGCCGTGGTGGCTGTTGTTTCCGCCCTGGCGGTCAGTGTGGTAAAGTGGCTGTCTATCTGAGTTCACACTGCCATGGTCATAATATGGCGGTAGTTACCTTCTGCCTGTTAGTGGTATTACCGCCACTTTATCACCGACCGCCAGGGTTGTAAAGAGGACCTTGGTCTTTTGGTCTACGTTTACCTTGGTGAATTATGAAAAATGCCTTACTCTGTCAGACACATATGTTGGCACTTTTCTTTTGACATAATTAATAAATAATAATAACAATTCCCACTTTATGTTACTTGGTTTTTAATGTTGTGCTAAGAAGACTCAATAAAACACAAAAATAACACTTTCCATTAGACAATTTTAGGACTCAACCCATCGAGTGAAGTAGTATCCCATTTCTAGCAACTAACTTAGTATTTGAGAACCCAAGTAATAAAACTAGGTCCTTGTGAGAATGTGGATTTTTACTGCGGGTGGATGGTAGTCCACCACATGTCACAATGGCACTATTGTTGTTAAGTCCAGTAAGGTTCTGAGTGATTTAAAGGTGAATAGTTACATCACACAGCACAGAGGCTTAACTTAAGAAAATATGTAAAGCATTTAAAGTACCAAAACAGTTAAAAATCACAGAAACACAACACTGTACGTATCACACTCCAATTTATAAATGTAGAGAATATTTTCATGAATACAATAAAATCAAAACTACAAAAATCTCAAAAAGGGAACTAGAGATATGCATTTTCAGCTTTAAATAAATATAGTGTCAAAAATAATTTAGTACCAACCACGTTCATCTGGTTGTGCTTGCCCGGTACCTAGGAACAAGTTAAGGCCAACTTTGATGGTGTGGGGTCTGACCTGGATGCTAAAATGGAAGTAAAAAATCCTCAACTGGACAAGGCTGCAGGCTGTGACCAAGATGGCCTCTAGAAGTCCTGATATCCTTTAGACGAAGTCCCAGTGAAGCTGTAGGTTTTTGGGTGGACTGCTCAGAATAGTAGGAGAAATTCAAAATTTATGCTCAGAGAAGGTCCCTCACCGGCCAGATTCATTTGGCGCCTTCACCTGGTGAAGATATCTACCTTTTGGCTTAGGGCCTGATTTAGAATTTGGGGACGGATTACCCTGTTGCAAGCATGACAGATATCCCGTCAGCCACATTACGATTTCCACAGGATATAATGCAATTGTAATACTGCGGATACAATATCCATCAAGTTTGCGACGGTGTAACCTGTCTGTCAAACTCTAAATCAAGACCTTAGTAGCTTTTTTGGTGCTCGGATTCCTCCAGCAGTGCAAGGCTGCAAGCTGTAGCCAAGCAGGGCTACAAGAGGCCGGATACCTTCTCTGTGTCATCCCACTGAAATGTATTTGCTGCTATGGAAAAAATGAAAAACTCCAGTCGGGAGAATCTTTGGCAAAGTGGCAAAGCACGTTTGTAGTATTGTCTTGGTTGGTTTGTCCAGGCCCCCAATGAGTTCTCCAGTCAAAAAATCTTGAAAACATTCCTACGTCTCAGGCTTTAGGGTTATGGAGGACAAGTACAGTTTGACACCAGTCACTGGTTCCAGGACCTCAAGAACAGTCCTCTGGGGCCTGGACACACTTCAACAGAAGCCACCAGCAGGGTTCAGGGCAGGTGCAGTTGAAACTGGTCAGCTGCGCACCTTCAGGAAGTGGGCTTCTTGCAGCTTTTGTGGCCCTTTAGCTGAACAGGAGGTCACCCAACTGACCTTTGGAGTCCACTTCTTAGTCCTAGGTACCAGTGGGAGCAGGTCCAGCCATTAGGGTTGCTTTGCAGGTCACAACAATCAATGCAGTTCTTCTTTTGTCTTCCACATGTCCAGTAGTGTTCTGGAGAGGGCGTCTAGTGGTGTCATAGTTAGGCCTGGCACTAATGCATGGATGGGGGTGACCATTTGTCCTTCCTCACCAACAGGCCAGCGGTTAAAAAAATGGAATCACGACCATGGGGGTAACCGCCAAAATAGACAGCCACTTTAACACTCCAACCGCCACGTCAGTAGAAACAAACACTGCAAAGGTAACCGCCAACAGACAGGCGGAACACAATGTACCTGGGGAGTGCAAAGCCACAGTCTCTCAAGTCTCTCAAGTGGGTGGTTTGCCCACTGATTGGTCCTGGGAAATGCAAAGCCACAGTCTCTCAAGTCTCTCAAGTGGCTGGGTGCCCACTGCTTTATCCTGGGGAGTGCAAAGCCACAGTCTCTCAAGTCTCTCAAGTGGGTGGTTTGCCCACTGATTGGTCCTGGGGATTGCAAAGCCACAGTCTCTCAAGTTGTTGACATGTTCCACTGGTTCTGGAGGGGGCTTTGTGCCCAGAGTGCTTCATCCTGCCAAGGACTGGGGTAGTGGATGCTTTTCTCTACTGGTTCTTGAAGGGGCTTGGTGCCCAGAGTGTTTCATCCTGCCAAGGACTGTGTGAGTGGATGTTTTTATCCACTGGTTCTGGAGGGGGCTTGGTGCCCAGAGTGCTTCATCCTGCCAAGGATTGGGGTAGCGGATGCCTTTCTCCACTGGTTCTGGAGGGGGCTTGGTGCCCAGAGTGCTTCATCCTGCCAAAGACTGTGTTAGTGGATGTTTTTCTCCACTGGTTCTGGAGGGGGCTTGGTGCCCAGAGTGCTCCACATGCAGTGTGGCAGGTCCCATTCCCTCACCTGGGTGTGTGCGCAGCGAGATTGCCTGGGAACAGGTAGCATGATACTCCATGGAAGCAGCAACACACTCCACCCTGCTGTGACTTTGCCTGCCACCTGCTGTTACTAACAGTGCTGGGTGTTGTGCCTCATGTACTCTGTGCAGGGTCCAGGATGTCTCCTGCAGCCTCGGACGGCTGACCACTGGGAATGTTTGCCATGTTGGCTGTGGTGGCACTGTCTGAGCACGTCGCGGGGCTGGTGGCAGTGGTTGCGGCGGTGCCTACGGCGGAGATGCTGTCGGTGGTGAATGTGTCAGCACCTGTGGAGGGAGACAGCAGGACGTCTCCTGCAGCCTCGGACGGCTGGCCACTGGGGATAATGCTGGGGACTGTTTCTGAGGCAGCAGATGTGCAGGTGGCGGTGCAGGTGGCTGTGTAGGTGGCGGTGCAGGTGGCGGTGTCCACTGCCGTACAGGTTGCTGTTCTGTTTGCCAGAAGTGGTGACTCTAGTCCCTCAGCCGGAGGCTCCGTGCCCTGTCCTGACTTCCCCTTAGCCTTGTGTCCCTTCCCCACCTTGGATAGCGCTGCTGGTCCCTTGGCACTGTCCCCTTTTGGCTTGGAGGAGACCTTGCTGGGTGGTTGGTGCGGCTTTTCCCTACGGCATGTGGGCACCTCCTTCACCTTGGCAGGGGGCAGAATGGGCTGATCCTTGGACTCGCTAGGTGGCATTCTGGCAGGCCTGATGGGTGCCGCCCGCGATGTGACAGGACTTGCTGAGACCACAGTGCTGGAGGACTTGGTGGCTGAGGTGCTGGGCTGGGACCTGGACATCCTAGCCCTAGGGGAAGGACGGGGGGGAGGTGTAGGCAAGAGGGCAATTTTAGCCAGGAAAAGTTTTTTAGACACACTAGGACAGGAAGATAGAGAGGGTTTGGGAGTGGAGGAAGAGGTAGTGGTTGTAGGAGATGTGCGTCTGCTAAATTTGGGTGAAGGTGCATGGGCCGGGAGCTGTTGTGAGGTGGATGGCTGTTGGGTGGGTGTGTGCTTGCGTTTGTGCACTTTAGGAGAAGGGCAAACAGACACACTGGGAGAGGACAGAGGGGACGTGTGCATGGTAGTGGGGGTGGTGAGTGCACATGAGCGGTGTGTGGTGATGGGCGTGCTGGTGATGGAGGTAGTGGCTGAGGATGTAGTGCATGCAGGTGTGAGTGGAGACGAGAGTGGGAGGGAGGAGGAGGATGTGGAGGAGAGGGACACAGTGGAAGCAGAGGATGTTGGTGTGTCTGCATGGGGATGGTGCTTGTGTGAGTGCCTGTGGGATGTGTGGTGCTTATGTTTGCCATGTCCACTCTTGTGTGTTGATGAGTGTGCATGCTGGTCTGATGGTTTGCTTGAGATAGGCTGAGGTACCGGGGATTGGGTCTGGGTAGTGGAGGTTGGAGGGGGGAGGCTGGACAGAGGGACAATGGCTGCCATCAGTGTTGAGGCCAGAGCCTGAAATGCTCTCTGTTGGGCCGCCACGCCAGAATGAATGCCCTCCAGGTATGCATTTGTTTGCTGCAAATGCCTCTCGACGCCCTGGATGGCATTCAAAATAGTTGATTGCCCAACAGTGAGAGTTCTCAGGAGGTCAATAGCCTCCCCACTGAGGGCAGCAGGACTGACTGGGGCAGGGCCTGAGGTGCCTGGGGTGAAGGAGATGCCCACACTCCTGGGTGAGCGGGCACAGGAAACTCAATGAGGGGCTGCTGGGAGGGCAGTGCTGGTAGGGGAAGTGGTGGCTATACCTGTTGTTAAGGTGGGCACAGAGGTGCCCGCCACCACAAGGGAGCTCCCATCAGAGACGGAGTCGCTGTCGCTGGTGTCTGCTCCTGTCCCTGTCGTGGAGCTCCCCTCGCCCTCTGTCCCACTGGTGCCTTCAGACTCCATAAATTCACCCTCCAGGGCTATGTGAGTTGCAGCTCCCTCCTTCTCCGGTGCCACTGCTCCTCCGCCAGATGATGCTAATTCACACAAGGACAGGGTGACAAAACAAAAAAGGGGGGGAGACAGAAGAGACACATGGTCAATGCCTGCAACACCACTACCGTTGGCGGACACTACACACAGGGAGCACTAACAGTGCAGGGGAAAAGCACATGCCCATGGTGTACTCTGCCTAGACCCATTTCATGCACAGCTGGAACCCACAGGAGCCTGACTAGGTGTAGAAGGCAACTACTACCTTTGGGGTTGGAGTGTCACTAAGCCTGCAAAACAATGGATGTACCTTGGCGCGTCTGCCCTGGCCTAGGGGAATCCACAGCCCACTTCCGCCACCACAACACCCCGTCAAGCAAGCAGAGCCAGCTGAATGAGACTGTACTCATCCCCTTGTGGCTGCTGTGATGCCCTCAAGTGCTCATCCAACTCAGAATATGCCACCGCTAGGATCCGGTACATCAGGGGGGTCATGGTGCGACGGGCAACCCTTCCACGTTCGGAGGCCATCCCCAGCTGGGCCTCTGCCGTCTTCTTGCTCCAGCGGCTCAGGTCCTCCCATCTTTTCCAGCAGTGGGTGCTCCGTCTATGGTAGACCCCCAGGGTCTGAACTTTCTTGGAGATGGTACGCCAAATACCCTTCTTCTGGTTGGCGCTGACCTAGTGGAATAGTGAAGTAAAAATGGATGTTACTCCCCTGTCCAGTTCTTCTCACTCATTGCCCACAAACCTCCCACCCTGGCCCAGCAAAACCTACACTCACCATTGTCACATGCTAGCCTGTGCCCCCCGTCCCTTCCATCCACGTCATTCCACACAATCATGTGCCATCCGCCATGCTCACAGTGTACTCACCTGTTTGTCTGGGGGACCGTAGAGTAGCATGTACTGGGGGAGGACCCCATCCACCAGTTTGTCCAACTCCTCCTCAGTGAAGGCATGGGCCCTTTCCCCAGACACTGCAGCCATTGTTGCTTCCAGATGCAGGTCACAGCAGCCCTTGCAGTGTAGGTCCTCTCCTGTTGAAGATCAGGTATCAAGTGAGAGAAGAGATAGAAAATGATAGTCACGTCCACGGCAGTGCGTACCGTCACCGCCGGCGTACATCGCCATTGGCTCCTGAAACCCATAGAGCCCAATGATAACCAATGCTGAATTGCGCAGCGGTATTCGACCACCTACCGCGACGCTGCACAACGCTAGCGCAGTTACCTCATTTCCCCTTGTCCCTCCTTACAGGTCAGGCAGCTGCCATTTCAGGTGGCCACATGGCAGGCCAACTAACTGCGTCACAGCACTAGACAAAGGCACACAACGCTTATATCACGATTGTGTTAAACAGCCTTGTGAAACCTGTAGTGTTAATGGGTGAACGTGAGGAGTATATGGCGCTTCCTGTCAATTATCCACTTATATCCAATTAATGCTGATGGTGCTCTTAAAAGAAGATCACCCTTTACTCCTTCCGCTCAGTGGTAAGAATCACTGATTACAGTATTACTTTATATAAGGGACACATCAAACGTAAAGTCCATTTGAAAACAGTTTTTGTGTCTTTTATTCTTCAAATCGTGAATTTCCGCTAAAGGGTTCAATCGGCACTTGCCAATTGTCGCCAGAAACCGCCAGAAACCAACACGTGTTTCGTCAGGGGTTTACCCCATGACTTCGTCAGGGCTGCAATTACATATATGTAAGTAATTGTCTATACAATCCTTAGAAATACGAAATCGTTGAAAACATACAATTTTATACACCTCTCATGCAAAGAATGGGATACTACTGTGATTAATGATTTATACTAACTACCATAACAAGTAAAATAAGATTCCCATTTCAAGAGATAAATCATTATATAATTAGTAACTGTCACAAGAAGGTGGAAAACGAAGAAAAAAAAAAGAGAAAGGAAAATAAGTGCGTAAAAGACTAATGTGGTCATTACAACCCTGGCAGTGGGTGTTAAAGCGGCGGTAAAACCGCCAACAGGCCGACGGCAAAAAAATTGAATTACAACTGTGGGGGAAACCGCCAAAATAGACAGCCACATTAACACTTCGACCTCCAAGGCGGTACAAACAAACACCGCAGCGGTAACCGCCAGCAGACAGGCGGAAGACAATGTACCGCCCAAATTATTACAAGCCACCAATCTGCCACCTTTTCCGGGGCGGATACACCACAAACAAAAACAAGGCAGAAACAGGGCTTGGAAGGGAAAATGCTCACCTCTACACATCCCACGAGAAACCAGGACGCCATGGAACCGGAACTTCCGATTCTTCCAGCCTTTATCTTCCTGCTCCTCTACCAGGAGCACGAACACCGGCGGCGAAGACCACGGTGAGTACTGCACCTACGACACACAGGAGGGGGGAGGGAAAAAACAGTGACACACACACGCAACACGCAACACTCCCACCCTCACCCACGACAACACACACACTAATACATCATGATACATCACAGTTACACCCCCCAACCCCTCCTGGAAGAATGCAAGGACAAAAGGAAATGAGTCGAATAATTGTAATATATACGAAGACAGTAATAAAAAATATATACATATATTAAGATATTCACACTATAAACAAATATATACACGAAGAATCCAAGTCCAAGGTATTCCACTATCATAGTCTGTGGACCACTGGGCCCACAAGGCATAGGCGAGGCCCACACTCAATACCCGAACAAGACGGAGAGAACACTGCTGGGGCATCAGATAGAAATAAAACAGGCACCTCAGGGGGAATGGAAGGGGGGGCACCTCAGCCGGATGAGTGCACGACACCAGATCCACGAGGGGGCTCCATGCCCACTGTACAATCCTGGGGAGTGCAAAGCCACAGTGTCTCAAGTCTCTGCAGTGGGTGGTTTGCCCACTGTTCAATCCTGGGGAGAGCAAAGCCACAGTCTCTCAAGTCTCCCACAGTCTCTCAAGTCTCCCAAGTGAGTGGTTTGCCCACTGTTCAATCCTGGGGAGTGCAAAGCCACAGTCTCTCAAGTCTCCCAAGTGGGTGGTTTGCCCACTGTTCAATCCTGGGGAGTGCAAAGCCACAGTCTCTCAAATGGATAACCTTCTCCACTGGTTTCTGGAGGGGGCTTTGTGCCCAGAGTGCTTCATCCTGCCAAGGACAGAGGTAGTGGATGTGATACTCCAGTGGTTCTGGAGGGGGCTTTGTGCCCAGAGTGCTTCATCCTGCCAAGGACAGAGGTAGTGGATGTGATACTCCACTGGTTCTGGAGGGGGCTTTCTGCCCAGAGTGCTTCATCCTGCCAAGGACAGAGGTAGTGGATGTGATACTCCAGTGGTTCTGGAGGGGGCTTTGTGCCCAGAGTGCTTCATCCTGCCCGTGGTGGCTTCAGTAGCGTCGGAATCATTGGCGCTCACTTGCCTGCGGTGCTGCTGGCGGCGGTGTCCTGGGCAGCGGGGCTGGTGGCGGTGATGTCCTGGACAGCGGTTCTGCTGGTGGCGGTGTCCTGGGCAGCGGTGCTGCTGGCAGCGGTGTCCTGGGCAGCGTTTCTGCTGGTGGCGGTGTCCTGGGCAGCGGGGCTGGTGGCGGCAGTGTCTTGGGCAGCAGTGCTGCTGGCGGCGGTTTCCTGGACAGCGGGGCTGGTGGCGGTCTTGTCCGCCGTGCAGATCTTCCCAGATTTGCCGGTTTTACTGTGCCCCTTCCCCACCTTGGATAGTGGTGCAGCTGTCTCCACACACCCAACTGTACCCCTGGGAGAGGCTTTGGTGGCTGATTTCTTTCCCCTCTCCGGCCGGGCACTGGCCAACTTTTTATGCTTTAAAGGTGGGGGACTGTCCGTGCTCTGGCTCCTTGCCACACTGGCTGCCCTGCTGCCTGGCGCACTCCAGAAGCCGGTTACTGCTGGCACCACTGGTCCCGCAGATGTTGTGGCTGAGGTGCTGGGTTGGGACCTGGAGAGTCGTGCCCTAGGAGACTGAAGGGGTTGGGGAGGTGAGGGAAAGTGGTCAAGGTTGGACAGGAAAAGTTTCTTAGGAACACTGGGACGGTAGATGGAGGGGGTTTGGGAGTGGAGGAAGAGGTAGTGGTTGTAGGAGGTGTACGTTTGGTGACTTTGGGTGAAGGTGCATGGACTGGAGGCTGTTGTGAGGTGGATGGCTGTTGGGTGGGTGTGTGGCTGCGTTTGTGTACCTTGGGAGGTGGCCTCACAGACACACTGGGAGAGGACACAGGGGATGTGTGAATGGTAGTGGGGGTGGTGACTGCACGTGAGCGGGGTGTGGTGGTGGGTGTGCTGGTGATGGACATAGTGGCTGAGGATGTAGTGCATGCAGGTGTGATTGGAGACGAGACAGGGAGGGAGGAGGGAGACGAGGAGGAGGGGGACACAGTGGAGGCAGTGGATGTTAGTGTGTCTGCATGTGTGTGATGCTTGCGTGAGTGCCCGTGGGATGTATAGTGCTTATGTTTGCCAGAGCTTCCCTTGTGTGTTGAGGTGTGTGCATGCTGGTCTGATGGTGTGCTTGGGATAGGCTGAGGTACAGGGGTTTGGGTCTGGGTGGAGAAAGCTGGAGGGGGGAGACTAGAGATAGGGACAATGGCTGCCATCAGTGCTGAGGCCAGAGTCTGAAAAGCTCGCTGACGGGCTGCCTGACAAGAGTGAATGCCCTCCAGGTATGCATTGGTTTGTTGCAACTGCCTCTCTACACCCTGGATGGCATTCAAGATGGTAGACTGCCCAACAGTGAGGGACCTGAAGAGGTCAATGGCCTCCTCACTGAGGGCAGCAGGGGTGACAGGGGCTGAGGTGCCTGGAGTGAAGGAGATGCCCACCCTCCTGGGTGAGCCTGCACGGGACACACTCTGAGGGGCTGCTGGGAGGGCACTGCTGGTAGTGTTAAAGTAAGCCTCAGCAAGGCCTACTAGTGCAAGGGGTTCACCTTTCTCTGCACAAAGTCCTCAGACCATGTAGGAAGAAGTTGGCACAGAAACTGGAATAAAAGACAAAAGTTTATTAACCTCATGAGGTGGTACTACAGTTCAGACAGCACCCTTGGGTAATGTCTGAAGTAGCACACTGAACTGAGAGAGCATGGTCCTTTTATACCCACGCAGGGGCTAAAAGGAGGTGGTACAATTATGGAAACAAGACTTGTATACATGTAAGGTCATGTGGAAAATGCACAGTCGACAAGTAGGAGGAGCTAACAGTTTCCAAGGACTAACAGCTGCAGACCTTACTGAGCATGTGCAAAAGTAAGAGATGCTAAATATAACTTGTCACTAGGCAGATTTCAAGAGCAGTTAACAGAAAGGTAGGACAGAGCACATGGTGAGGACATGGCAGCATGTAGCAGAGAAAATGGTTGCCATGAATACAAAATGGATTCCGCAAAATGTTCACAATAGTTACTAAACACAAGATGTCTTCTGCTAATGCTTAATCTAATCACTGCTAAATTACAACAGTAGGGGGGGTGGCAGCTGTACCTGAAGATGTGGGGGGCACAGATGGGCCTGCCACCGCAAGGGAGCTCCCATCAGATGAGGAGTCCGTATCACTGGTGTCAGCTCCTATCCCTGCCGTGGAGCTCCCCTCGCCCTCCAGCCCACTGGTAAATTCAGACTCCGTAGTGTCGCCCTCCAAGGCCATGTGGGATGCAGCTCCCTCCTGCTCCGATGCCACTGCTCCTCTGCCTGATGATACTAATGCAAACAAGAACAGGGAGACCACAAAAAGGGGGGGGGAGACAGAAGAAAGACATGTTCAGTGCATGCAATACCGCTACCGTTGGCAGACACTACAGACACAGAAGCCCCCTGAGCTACGCCGCGCACTTGGAGTTCCCTATACAATCCCAGGGACATGGGTTACAAGGCTATGCCCGATTGCTGCACACATGGATGTCATAGGAGCCTGACTAGGTGTAGTTGGCACTGTACACAGGTGTGGTGGGGTGCCACAGGGCCTGCCTTCAGAAGGGTCCTTGCCTACTAATCATGCCCTGGCCTAGAGGAACCCACAGCCCACCTCCCCACCCAGACACCTACAATGCACGCTGAATCAGCAGAACGAGAGTGTACTCACCCCCTTGTGGCTGCTGTGATGCCCTCAAGCGCCCATCCAACACCGGGTACGCCACCGCCAGGGAGGTCATGGTGCGACGGGCACCCCTCCCACGTTGGGAGGCCATCCCCAGCTGGGCCTCCGCCATCTTCTTGCTCCAGCGGCGAATGTCCTCCTATCTTTTCCGGCAGTGGGTGCTCCGTCTGTGGTAGACCCCCAGGGTCTGGACTTCCTTGGCGATGACACGCCAAATGTCCTTCTTCTGGTGGGCACTGACCCACAGGAATAGTACAGGGGAAAAAGAGAAGTTATTACTGTCCGCACCATCACAGTCATTGGCCCGCATCCCTACCGTTAGCATGACGCACATGCACTCACCGTCATTTCATGCACGCCTCATTCTCAGCCCCCCCCTATCTTTCATCCACACCACTCCTCACAGGCATTGCCCACACAGCATGCTAACAGTGTACTTACCTGTTTGTCTGGAGGACCGTAGAGTGGCGTGTACTGGGGAGGACCCCATCCACAAGTTTCTCCAACTCCTCTGTGCTGAATGCAGAGGCCCTTTCCCCAGACACACAAGCAATTGTCTCTTCCAGACTGAGGTCACAGCAGCACTTGCAGTGTAGGTCCTCTCCTGTCGAAGATCAGGTATCAAGTAATTGAAGAGAGAGAAAATGGCGGTCACGTCCGCGGCAGTGCATACTGTCACCACCGGTGTACATCGTCATTGGCTCCTGGGACCCATAGGGTCCAATGTCAACCAATGTAGGATTTCGCCGCTGTCTTCGACCGCCTACTGCGACGGTGTACAACGCCAGCGCAGTTACCTCATATCCCATTGTCCCACTTTACAGGTCAGGAAGCCGCCATTTCATGGGCCCACATGCCATTATTTTGGACTGCGTCACACATAGCTAGACCTTGCCTAAACACTCATACAGGCATATGTCGATTTGCTAATATTTCAGAGTAAGCTGTGTTTACATACCTCAGAGTTGGTTGACTCTCTGCTCGCTGTTGTCCTCCATAGGCACCGTCCGCTGGGGCATGTGAGGAGATGGCGGCATCCTTCGGTGTACAGACTGCTGGTGGACCTGTCGACAATGGAGGAGCGACATGTGATCATCACCTACAGACTTGATCATGCCACAATCCAGGAACTGTGTGCCCAGTTGGAGCCAGACCTGATGTCAGCTATCCGCCATCCCACAGGAATCCCCCCTCAAGTGCAGGTGCTGTCAGTACTCCATTTCCTAGCAAGTGGGTCATTTCAAACTACAGTGGCCATTGTATCAGGGATGTCCCAGCCTATGTTTTCCAACGTGTTGTCCAGAGTGTTGTCTGCCCTGCTGAAACACATGCAGAGCTACATCCTTTTCCCTCAGGTGGGGGATTTGCCTACAGTGAAAGGTGATTTCTATGCCCTGGGACATATCCCCAGCATCATAGGTGCCATTGATGGGACACATGTGGCCTTGGTCCCCCCGCAGGAGTAAAAAGGTGTACAGAAACCGGAAGAGTTACCATTCGATGAATGTGCAGATGGTGTGTTTGGCAGACCAGTACATCTCCCATTTGAATGCCAAATTCCCTGGCTCAGTGCATGACGCTTACATTTTGAGAGATAGCAGCATCCCTTATGTGATGGGGCAACTCCAGAGGCACCGTTTGTGGCTATTAGGTGAGGACATGGACCCAATACAGTGTGAATACTTGAATGGGTCTGGGGATGTCCCTATGAGTTAGTGTGTCTCTAACAGTTGTCCCTCGCCATTTGCAGGTGACTCTGGTTACCCCAACCTGTCATGGCTACTGACCCCAGTGAGATATCCCAGGACAAGGGCAGAGGAACGCTACAATGAGGCCCATGGGTAAACCAGGAGGGTTATAGAGAGGACCTTCGGCCTCCTGAAGGCCAGGTTCCGTTGCCTCCATATGCCAGGTGGTTCCCTATTCTACTCACCAAAGAAGGTGTGCCAGATCATCGTGGCCAGCTGTCTGCTTCACAAATTGGCTTTGCGTCGACAGGTGCCATTTCTACAGGACGATGGTCCAGATGGAGGTGTTGTGGCAGCTGTGGAGCCTGTGACAGTGAAGACGAGGAAGCAGAAGAAGAGGACGTAGACAACATGAACACAGTGATCCTGCAATACTTCCAGTGAGACACAGGTAAGAAGACAACACAGCCTGCTACATCTGATTTAATTCTACTACCTCTCATCTGTCTGTCATTCTCACCCAGTGTATGGTCACTGAGTTGTCACTTTCCCTTATGATTTCACAGATGTGGGTCCCATTGTGTGACCTCTGCTTTGTTTCCGCAAGGACTAGAGCTGTGTGACATAGGTATGTTGACAATACATTTGATATCGCATATTGCCACTGTCATTGCAAATACACATTTTTGAAAGCACAGACTGACTCCTGATTGTTTTTTGACTTAAGGTTGTTTATTTAAGTGCTCAATAGTGGAGGGGTTTGTAAAAGGGTCAGGGGTGATGGTGGAAGAATGTCCATGGCAGAGTCCAGTCTATTAGTCTTACAGGTGCATTGTCCAAAGGGGCAGAGGAAGTGGAGCTGGGGCAGTTTAAGTATGGACAGGGTGACAAAGTGGGACAGAAGGATGACAATCAGGGTGGTCTCATTTCTTGGCAGGGGTCTTGTCTTTGTCCTGGATCTCAGGGACCGTTTGGGGGTGGTTCTCCATCTGCAGGGGGTGGGGTGCTGGTTTGGTGGTCCTGTGGCGGTGTCTCCTGTCCACTAGCGCCGGCGGGGTGGCAGGCAGTTCATCGTCCAGGCTAGGGTCAGGGGCCCCTTGTTGTGCCACAGTTTCCCTCCTGGTGTTCACGAGTTCCTTCAGCACCCCTACAATGGTGCCCAGGGTGGAATTGATGGATTTGAGTTCCTCCCTGAAGCCCAAATACTGTTCCTCCTGCAGCCGCTGGGTCTCCTGAAACTTCGCTAGTACCGTTGCCATAGTCTCCTGGGAATGGTGGTAGTCTCCCATGATGTTGGAGAGGGCCTCGTGGAGTGTGGGTTCCCTGGGCCTGTCCTCCCCTTGTCGCACAGCAGCCCTCCCAGTTCCCCTGTGTTCCTGGGCCTCTGTCCCCTGAACCGTGTGCCCACTATCACTGCCCCCAGGTCCCTGGTGTTGTTGGGGTGGTGGGTTAGCCAGGGTTCCCTGTAGTGGTGGACACACTGCTGATTGACGTGTCCTGGGGACAGAGGTATGGGCCGGCTGGGTGGTGGGTGCTGCTCTGGTGTTTCCAGAGGGGGCACGCTCTGTAGTGGCCAGTGCCAGTGTGAGGGGAACCGACGGTCCCGAGGTCCCAGATGGGCTGGGCTGGTCATCTAGATCCAGTTGGACAGAGCTGCTGTCATCACTGTGGGCCTCTTCTTTGGGTGGAGTGGACATATCTGGACCCTCCAGTCTGGTGACGTTGGGTAGTGGTCCTGCAGGGGTGTAAAGGCATGATTTGTGCATCTGTGTGTGCCATGGTGTGCAATGGGTGGGTGACCGTGTACCCCAGTGCATGCATTCCTGTGTAGGACCTTGTTTAATAATGGTTTAGGGGGGTGTATGGGTATGTGTAGTGGCCACGCATTGGTGATGGGTGTCCATGCTTTGGTGTTACATGCAGGACTTGAGTTTGGGATGTGTGGTTTGTGATATTGGGACATACGTGAGGAGTTGGAGTGAAGGGGTGAGGGCGAGGGTGGGGGTATGTGATAGCATGCAGGTGGGTGGGGGATGTAATAGTTAAGATTTGTCTTACCAGAGTCCATTTCTCCAGCTACTCCTGCGAGGACCTCGGAATGGAGTATAGCCAAGACCTGCTCCTCCCATATTGTTGGTTGTGGGGGAGGAGGTGGGGGTCCGCCACCAGTCCTCTGAACCGCGATGTGGTGTCTTGAGACTACGGAACGCACCTTCCCCCATAGGTCGTTCCACCTCTTCCTGATGTCATCCCTAGTTCTTGGGTGCTGTTCCACTGCGTTGACCCTGTCCACGATTCTTCGCCATACCTCCATCTTCCTAGCTATGGTGGTGTGCTGCACCTGTGATCTGAATAGCTGTGGTTCTACCCGGATGATTTCCTCCACCATGACCCTGAGCTCCTCCTCAGAGAACCTGGGGTGTCTTTGCCGTGCCATGGGGTGGTGTGGGTGATGTGTGGGGTGGTGTGTGTTGTGATGTGTGGGGTGATATTTAGAGATGTGTTGTGTGAGGTGCGTGGATGTTGTGTGAGTGATGGTGTGGAGTGCCTGTGGATGCTAGTGTGTAGATGGTGGTGTCTCTCTCTGGCCCTCAGTCGCAATTGTTGACGTAAGGGTTTGTGGGTGATGTGGGTGTGTGCTTTATATTGTATTGGGTGTGTGTGAGTGGTGTGTGTGTGTGTATCATGTGTGTGTATTTCAAAATGTCCAATGTGGTTGTGTTTTGTATATGTGTGTGTATTTTGAGCATGGCGGTGTGTACCGCCAATGGAATACCACGTTTGAAAGACCGCCACGTGGATTCGTGGGTCGTGATAGTGTGGGCGTATTCCTGTTGGCATGACGGTGTCGGTTTTGTTATCGCCAGTTTATCACTGACCTTTGGTGTGGCGGACTTGTGTGGGTGTCTGGATTTTGGCGGATTCCGAGCTGTGGGTCATATGACCATGGCGGAATTCCGCTGCGGTGTGTTGGCAGTCTTCTGCATGGTGGTAAGCGGCTTTTACCACCAATGTTGGAATGACCACATAAGTACTAAAGCAGTGTTCTAGTGCAATCCATAAACTGTATTCACTTGAATACTATTTTACTCATGATCGATTCATTGTTGGATTTTCTTTCCGAAACAAGTCCCCCAATGTGCAAGTATACACCTGTGTAGTCATGATCACAATTTAGTGTGTCGTGAGTCTAAAGCAACAAAAAGAATTCCCGTCACTGAAATAAAATACCTGTTGATTCTTATTAAGGACTCTTGCTTTTGGTTTTCCTATATCCCTTACTTACTAATATCTATAATGACTCCTGTAATTGAAACCAATATGAATTAATAACACAGTATATCTTAAAATCTGAGTATGTTATCGAAACGCGTTACACGCTATTAATCTATTGAATAATACGGCAACAATCTGGATAGGACTGTACTAAAAATTTAAGCTCTGTTGGTGCTTCAATCTAAATAAACAAGCCGCGTTAGGCAGATATTCAAAAGCCCGACGTATGCCTTAATAGCCGGCATGTCGACAAATTGTCAGAGACGCTAGAGGTTAAGTGTTATATAGTGCCATCGTTATTTCAAGTTCATCTATCTTTGTGTTCTTGACATGTTACGTAGGGGGGCCCTCTCATAGGTATGAAGAGAAAGTTTGAACAGAAAAAAAGGAGAAATCTCTTCATCAAATAGATGCGACTTAACTCTCGCCGCAAGTACGCTTCCAAAAGTAACATAATCTGAAATTTAGTTCGTATAGTGTTTTGCCTGTAATGCCTCTCTCATAGGCTCTTAATCAATATATAACATGTGCCCCATGCCGCAATGAGTTTAAAATAACCAAATCTCCTTACCAAATTAGTGCGTCTTTGTACTTCACCGCGAGTACGGTTCCATTATTATCTAATAGTCGGTTGTCTATTCTGACTATATGTACTGTCAGCTACCTGTGGAAGTAAAAATAGGACTAGGTTAGATCAACCAAGCATCGTGGTTTCAGTGTGTTATAGTCCTATGTTTCTTATTAACTATATTGTAACGTCAGCATTCTTATAGGAAAACCAGCACTAATTACAATATGATAAACATTGTGATAAATATCTCATAGTTCTTTGTTCCTTTTATATTATTATATTATCGGACCTTACTGAAAATAAAAATAAAATTTATTTTGATCCGAAGAAATATCGTAAATCTTGTGTCTAAAATATCACAACAGTGTCATAATAGAAATTCCTAATAAACTTTCCATCATGAGGTAAAATATATAAATTTACACATGTGTGTACTTGCACACTGGTACTGAAAACGACCAATATTCCATGATACAAGTAATAATTTCTGAAGTGCTTGGCCATTATATAACATTCATATACACAGCACTAACAACTATATAAACATATATGCTAAGAGTCATATATAACAAATCAACATTATGTACCTAAGAAATACTCAAGTTCTGAATCAGTGTTAAGACCTTTTTCTACCACCTGTAATTTCATGATCCACATTGATTCTCTTCTTCTCAATTGCAATTCTCCGTTACCTCCCCTATGGTCATCATGGGCGCTCCTTAGATTATTAGGGTGTCTCCAAAAGTCCCCAAGACCTAAAATATGGAACCACCTTGAAACATGCTTGAGCCAGGGGATAGAGAGTGCAATTGGTCTATCTAAAATGTCTTGTAGATATTCCTTATATACAGCTAACTCAGAGGTAGTCCAGATGCGCACCCAGAAGAGTAAAGGTCTTAAGGCTATTACATCAGAAATGCGGGGGAACCCAAGATCCCAAAAAACTGGGATCAATGGAGTGTTACGAGGGCATGCAAGAAGAGTTCTTGTAAACTTATTCTCCCCTACAGATAATTTGCTAGCATTGGAAAAGCCCCAGACCTCAGCACCATAAGACGCCGCACCGTGGGCCTTTGCTAAAAAAAATCTTAATAGCTGGAGAAACAGCTTTTGCAGTGGTAGATTTATAAAAACGCAGAATAGCCCCTGATCTGTGCTGAAGAAGTGCAGCACTCTTATCAATCTGGCCTTCCCATTGCATATTGTTAGTAATTCTTACCCCCAAATAATCAATAGAACATACCTTACTTAAGGGGACCTCATTGAGTGAGATAGTGCATCTTCTGGTGGGGCTCCTACTCAAGATCATAAATTTTGTTTTGCTGGAATTAAGCTCCAATCCATGGTCTGCACTGAAAGCACTGAACCTGTCCACCAGAACCTGGAGGCCCACAGGGGTGTGTGTTTTATAGAGATGTGGGTGTGGTATGTGTACATGTATCAGGTGTGTGTATTTCGATTTGTCCAATGTTGTTGTGTTTTGTAAATGTGTGTGTATTTTGAGTGCGGCAGTGTGTACCGCCAATGGATTACCACGGTTGAAAGACCGCTGTGTTGATTCGTGGGTCGTGATAGTGTGGGGGTATTCTTGTTGGCGTGACGGTGTGGGTTTTGCTATCGCCAGTTTATCACTGACCTTTGGTGTGGCGGACTTGTGTGGGTGTCTGTATTGTGGCGAATTACTAAATGTGGGTTGTAATACCTGTAGCGGATTTCTGCCATGGCCACAGTATGTTGGCAGCCTTCAGCACGGCGGTAAGTGGTATTTACCACCAGTGTTGTAATGAGGGCCTTAAAGTCTATATAGAGGTGACCTAGTGATATTTAAAATAGAGTATAAGCCTGTCAAAACGGGTTATTTTGGTTGGTCCAATTTGCAATTTAAACCTGCTCAGCCAAGTTACTGGTGGCAGGCCTGCAGTCACGTGTGACTTTGGCACTTTATTGGTGGCAGAGTGAGTGCAGCAGTTCACTAGAGTCATTTCATTGACGGGCCGTCGGGGCACTTTGTCCCCTGCACTAGACACTCATAGGTACATTAAATATGTCAATAAAATGTCTCCCAAGTCAACATGGTTTTAAGACTCAGGGCACAATTGATGGACACTGGACAACAGTGTTCCAGAGTGCAGAGGCAACAACCAGCAACAAAATCCAGCAAAAAAATAGGAGTGACCACATAAAAGAGCATTTTCCTACAATCGCCATATAGAAAGCTCAATAGGAACAGCTAGAAGTGGACTTGATGATGAAACATCCCATACTGTGTGGGTTAGAGTCTAGCCTCTTTAAACATGTTAGAAAATTTGGAATGACACTCATAAGTTGATAAAACATGCATCATATTCACTTTCCCTGTGACCCAAGCGTTGTATACCTTAGGAGCCATTGGTGAACATACTAAGGAGGAAATCCCAACCAGTAGTAACACACAGGCAATGTATGTCTCTTTCTTCCCACCTTATGAATACAGAGGTTGTAGTCTTTATGATGTGTGGATCCTGTTTAGAATTGACACATGCCCCAGAGTTTGAATGCCAATTTTTATGATGTGAAGAAACATGTTAGCACACTTTTTTTGACATAATCATTGGCCATAACAATCCACATATTATGTTACTTGATTTTTTGTCTTGTGCTAATAAGGCTCAATAAAGCAAATAAAGAATGCCTTCCAGTAGACAATTTTGTAATCCGACAACTCTGATGGAATAATCTATCTATTCCAGACAAGCAGCTCAATGTTGGAATACCTTGGTAATCAAACTGTGGGCACATATTAAGAGCTTGTTGCAGACATAAGCCCCCAGCTAGGAGCAAAATACATCATGAAACATCCTATATAATGTGAGCAAAACGTAATTGCTTCTTTTTGACACATAATTTGTGCTACGAATGGCCAACAAAACATATGAAGAACACTGTCCGTTACACAAATGTATGGTCTGATGCATCTGATGGAGTAATATATCCATTCCAAATTAACAGCTCAGTATTGGCGGACTCAAGTAATCATACTGTGCCCTTATATGAAGAGGTTGACAGGAACATGAGTCCACAGCATGAAGTGGACTTGATTAAATATTTCACACTCTGTGGGTGAATGTCTAGCATTTTTTTAAACCTTAAGTGAATTGAGTTGGATGTTCATGACCTCTACACTACCTCTGTAGTGTGGAAATCATGAACGTTACATCCTTTCACAATAGGCAGGGAATACCATGGTGCTGACACTAGTGTGTTTTCCTTTTTGCCCCCCACCTCTGACTAATGATAAGAAGCTTTCCAAACAGGCTTCTGTATGTTTTTGTTAATGATGATCAGTGTCAGGTAAGCTGCTTGGATGAAGCAGTAAAGTGCATCTGATGGGAGTCTTCGTAAAGAAGGGCTGGTCGGTCCGAAATGCAGTAGGACACTGAATGCAGTTGACTGTATAATTTGATGAAAAACCTGCATTCAGAGAGAAGAATGATACATCGACACATAACATTGTAAGACAACAGAGTAGGATGCATACAAGCCGCAGCACCCTGGATTCCTTCAGGTGTATATTTTTCAGAGCCCAGGCCTAAATTCTGCTGTTTCCCACATCCACAGAATGATTGAATTTCAATAGGGAAATCTTGATGTTTCTAGTCTGATTTTATGGGGCCATATATGATGAAGGTGTTGACGCAGATATGCTAATTAAGAACATTATTAATGATCTATATGTTATTACTAATGAGAAAATGTATAGAGAAAATAATCATAGAAAAATAATGTGCATGTTTAAAAAATATGCCCTCAGGGTATGATCACCATGGTGGTCATTCTGACCTCGGCGGTAAAAGGCGCTTACCGCCGGTCAGAAGACCGCCACAACACCGCCGCAGTCGAGGTAAACCGCCACGGTCATTCTGACCCACAACAGGCAAACCGCCAAAAACCCGACATCCACAAAAGTCCGCCACACCAACGGCCAGCGAAAAACTGGCGATGACCAAATCTCCACCGTCACGCCAACAGAAATACGCCCATGCCATTCTGACCCACGAATCCAGGCGGCGGTCTTTCAACTGCGGTATTCCATTGGCGGTACACACCGCCGCGCTCAAAATACACACACACTTACAAAACACAACCACATTGGACAATTTGAAATACACACACCTGAGACACATACACACAACACACCCACACACCCAATACAATATAAAACACACACCCATATCACCCACAAACCCCTACGACCACAAATCAGAGACGAAGCCCAGAGAGAGACAGCAAAGAATAGAGAACACCATCACACAGAGGCACACTACACCATCACCCACACAATATCCACGCACAAAACACCACACACCACCACACTCACCACACTCATCACCGCAGACACCTCCCCACACCTCTTCCACACCACCCCATGGCACCCCCAAGACACCCCAGGTTTTCAGACGCTGAACTCAGGGTCATGTTGGAGGAAATAGTTCGGGTAGAGCCCCAGCTCTTCGGGACACAGGTGCAGCACACCAGCATTGCCAGGAAGATGGAGCTATGGCAAAGAATAGTGGACAGGGTCAACGCTGTGGGACAGCATCCACGAAATCGGGACGACATCAGGAAGCAGTGGAACGACCTACGGGGGAAGGTGCGTTCCATGGTATCCAGGCACAACATCGCGGTGCAGAAGACTGGCGGCGGACCCCCACCTCAACCCCCAGAATTTACAGCATGGGAGGAGCAAGTCTTGAATCTCCTGCATCCTGTGGGCCTCGCAGGAGTAGCTGGAGGAATGGACTCTGGTAAGTCAAACCATTAACTACTTCATCCCCCCCACCCACCAGCATGCCAACTCATACCACACCCCATCACACATCCTCCTTGCTAATGTCTCACCATCACAACCCACCCATCCCAACACCAAAGCCTGCATGCCACCACAAACCATGGACACCCATCACCTAAGCATGCCCACTGCACATACCCATCTCCCCCACAAACCACCATCACAACAGCCCCCACAAGGGAATGGCAGCACTGGGGTACACGTGCACCCACCCATTGCACGCTATGGCACACACAGAAGCAATAACCATACTCTTATACCCCTGCAGGACCCGAACGCCACCACACCGCCCAGGAGGGTCCAGAAATGTCCATCCCACCCCCAGACGAGGCCCCCAGTGATGACAGCAGCTCTGTCTCCCTGGACCCAGATGACCAGCCCAGCCCATCGGGGACCTCGGGACAGTCGGTTCCCCTCACACAGCCACAGGCCACAGCAGACCTACCCCCCTCTGGGAACACCAGCACAGCTCCCACCCAGCGGGCCCATGCCTCTGTCTCCAGGACACGTCAATCAGCGGTGTGTCCACCACTACAGGGCACCCAGGTTAACCCACCACCCCAACAACAACAGGGACCTGGGGTCAGTGGTAGTGGGCACACGGTCCAGGGGACGGAGGCCAAGGGAAACAGGGGAACTGGGAGGGCTGCTGTGCGACAGGGGGGGGACAGGCCCAGGGAACCCACTCTCCACGAGGCCCTATCCTCCATCATGGGCGCATACCACCACTCCCAGGAGACGATGGCCACGGTCCTGGCCAGGTTCCAGGAGATCCAGGTACTGCAGGAGGAACAGTTTATGGGGTTCAGGGAAGAACTCAGAAACATTACTTCCGCAATGGGCACCATCGTCGTGGCTCTCAACCAGATTGTTACCACATTGCGGGACCATGTGGCACCACAAAGGGCCCCTGTCACTAGCATGGACCAAGAACAGGCTACCACCTCCGCCGGCGCTAGTGGACAGAAGGCCCCCACACAAGAACAACAGGCCACCAGAACCCCACCCCCTGCAGAAGAAGACCACCCCGCAAGTGGGGCCTGAGATCTAGGAAGAAGACAGAGTAGGATGCCAAGACCCCCGCCAGGAAAGGATACCCCCTGATGTCATCCCACTGTCCCACATTGTCACCCTGTCCAACTTTAAACTGCCCCTGCTCCACCTTCTACAGGCATATGGACAATGCACCTGTGAGACTGAGAATCTGGACACTGCCATGGACATTCCTCCACCATCACCCATCACCGATTTTCAACCATGTCCCTAAATTGAGCACTTTAATAAAAACACTTATTGCACAAAAATAATCTGGAGTCTGCCTGTATTTTGAACAAATGTATTAGACATAACCGTGCCAAAATGTCCAGTTACATTGTGATGACAACATACCACTGTCACACAGCTGTAGTCCATGGGCAAACAAGGCAGAGGTCAAGCAGTGGGGCCCACATCTCTGAAATTGGAAGGGAAAGTCACAACTCAGTTAGCATACACTGGGGAAAAAGGACAGACAGTAGAGAGGCAGGAGACTGTAAGTAAACGTAAAATGCCGGTGTTGATTCTTGCCTGTGTGTTATTGAAAATACTGCTGTATAACTGTGTCCCTGTTATCTGTGTCGTCCTCTTCGTCTTCCTCCTCTTCACTCTCCACAGGCTCCACAGCTGCCACAACACCACCATCTGGAGCATCCTCCTGCAGGAAAGGCACCTGGCGTCGCAAAGCCAGGTTGTGAAGCATACAGCAGGCCACGATGATATGACACACCTTCTTTGGTGAGTACATTAGGGATCCACCTGTCATATGCAGGCACCTAAACCTGGCCTTCAGGAGGCCGAAGGTGCGTTCGATCACCCTCCTAGTCTGCCCATGGGCCTCATTGTACCGTTCCTCTGCCCTTGTCCTGGGATTCCGCACTGGGGTCAGTAGCCACGACAGGTTGGGGTAACCAGAGTCACCAATTAGCCACACACGGTGTCTCTGTAGTTGTTCCATCACATAAGGGATGCTGCTATTTCGCATGATGTACGCGTCATGCACTGACCCAGGGAACTTGGCATTTACATGGGAGATGTACTGGTCAGCCAAACAGACCACCTGGACATTCATGGAATGATAACTTTTTCTGTTCCTGTACACCTGTTCACTCCTGCTGGGGGGGACCAAAGCCACATGTGTCCCATCAATGGCACCAATGATGTTGGGAATATGTCCAAGGGCATAGAAATCACCCTTCACTGTAGCCAAATCGCCCACCTCAGGGAAAACAATGTAGCTCCGCATGTATTTCATCAGGGCAGACAACACTCTGGACAACACCTTTGAAAACATAGGCTGAGACATCCCTGATGAAATGGCCACTGTTGATTGAAATTACCCACTTGCCAAAAAATGGAGTACTGACAGAACCTGCACTAGAGGGGAAATCCCTGTGTGTTGGCGGATGGGTGACATCAGGTCTGGCTCCAGCTGGGCACACAGTTCCTGTATAGTGGCTCGGTCAAGCCTGTATGTCAATATGACATGTCTTTCTTCCATTGTCGACAGGTCCACCAGCGGTCTGTACAAGGGAAGATTCCTCCATCTCCTTGCAAGTCCCAGCGGACGGTGCCTAGGAAGGACAACAGCGAGCACAGAGTCAAGCAACCCACAGGTACGTTCCCACAGCTTGCACAGTACACGATTCTCTATGCATTGAATGGCTTGTATGAGTGTCGATGCAAGGCCTAGGCATGTGTGACGCAGTAGAAATTAAGCAATGTGGGCCCTTGAAATGGCGGCTGCCTGACCTGTGAAGTGCGACAATGGGATGTGAGGTCAATGCGCTGGCATGGCACACCTTGGCGGTAGGCGGTCGAAGACCGCGGTGCAAAGCCGCATTGGTTAACATTGAACCCTATGGGTTTCAGGAGCCAATGACGAAGTGCGCCGGTGGTCGCAGTACGCACCGCCGCGGTACGCACCGCCGCGGGCGTGACCGCCATTGTCTATCTGCTTAATCACTCGAGACCTGATCATCCACAGGACAGGACCTATACTGCAAGTGCTGCTGTGACCTCAGTCTGGAAGAGACAATGGCTGCTGTGACTGGGGAAAGGGCCCCTGCCTTCACTTCTGAAGAATTGGAGAAACTCGTGGATGGGGTTCTCCCCCAGTATGCGCTACTCTACGGTCCTCCAGACCAACAGGTAAGTACACTGGGACCATGCTTTGTGGCCAATGCCTGTGTTGAGTGGGGTGAATGAACGATGGTGGGGAGGGGAGCGATTGAGGCATGCATCAAACGACAGATGAGAGCATGTGCCACATGGCAAGGGTGGGGATGGAGGGCCACTGAAATCGAGCATGCAGAAAATAATGATATTTTATTTTCTCCCCCTGTACATGTCACATAGGTCAGCGCCCATCAGAAAATCGACATTTGGCGTGCCATCGCCAAGGACGTCCGGACCCTGGGGGTCCACAACAGACGGGGCACCCACTGCCGCAAGAGGTGGGAGGACATCCGCCGCGGGAGCAGGAAGACCGCGGAGGCTCTGCTGGGGATGGCCTCCCAACGTAGGAGGGGTGCCACTCGTCAATTGACCCCCCTGATGTCCCGGATCCTGGCGGTGGCCTACCCCGATTTGGATGGGCGCGTGAGGACATCACAGCAGACACAAGGGGGTGAGTACAAGCACATTCTGCTCTCTTAGCGCGCAGTGGAGGTGTCTGGGTGGGGGAGGAGGGCTGTGGCTATCCCTAGGCCAGGGCGATTTCTGTAGGCTAGTCCCCTCTGTAAGGCATGGCCCTGTGCCCCCGCCCCCCACCTCTGTAGGGTGCCTAGTACTGGTTTTCATGGCCCTGTGTCATCTATGTGTGCAGATGTCGTCCACAGGCTTGTAGGCCATGTCCCACGGATTGAGAAGTGTACCCCAAGTGCGCGGCGTAGTGCAGGGGGCTTCTGTATCTGTCCTCTCCGCCAACTGTGTCGCCAATGCATGCACTCAACATGTCTTTATTTCCCCCCCCCCCTTTTATGTTGGTCTTCCTGTTCATGTGTGCATTAGCATCATCAGGCGGAGGAGAAGTGGCATCGGAGCACGAGGGAGCTGCATCTCACATGGCCCTGGAGGGCCATGCAACCGACTCGGAGTTGACCAGTGAGACGGAGGGCGAGGGGAGCTCCACAACGGGGAAACGTGGAGACACCAGCGACACAGAAACGTCCTCGGAAGGGAGCTCCCTTGAGGTGGCGGCAACATCCGTGCCCACCGCAACAACAGGTACAGCCACCACCCAGCGCACCAGCTCCGCCCTCCAAGCAGCCCCTCAGCGTTCGCCCCGTGCCCGCTCACCCAGGAAGGTGGGTATCTCCTTCGCCCCAGGCACCTCAGGCCCTGCCTCAGTTACCCCTGCTGCCCTCAGTGAGGAGGTCATTGACCTCCTCAGGACGCTCATTGTTGGGCAGTCTACCGTTTTGAATGCCATCCAGGGTGTAGAAAGGGAGGTGCACCGGAGTAATGCATACCTGGAGGGCATTCATTCGGGTCAGGCTGCCCATCAGCGATCGTTCAACGCTCTGGCCTCAGCACTGACGGCAGCCATTGTCCCTGTCTCCTGCCTCCCTCCTCCAACTTCCTCAACCCAGTCCCACTCCCCTGTTCCTCTGCCTATCCCAGACACACCTACAGACCAGCCTGCACACACCTCAACACCCAAGGGCAGCTCATCCAGACATAAGCACCACACATCACACAAGCATTCACACAAGCAACAGCCACATGCAGACATGCCAACAGCCACTGCCTCCTCTGTGTCCCTCTCCTCCTCGTCTCCCTTCTCCCTCCCTGTGACATCTCCACTCACATTTGCATGCACAACATCATCAGCCACTACGTCCATCACCAGCACACCCACCAGAACACTCCGCACACGTGCAGTCATCACCCCCACTGCCATTTACACGTCCCCTGTGTCCTCTCCCAGTGTGTCTGTCACCCCCTCTTCCAAACCACACAAACGCAGGCAGCCACCCACCCAACATCCATCCACCTCACGACAGCCTCCAGCACAAGCACCTGCACCCAAAGACACCAGACTTCACTCTCCTACAACCACATCCTCTTCCTCCACTCCCATACCCACTACACCTACCCTTCCCACTGCTCCTAAAAAGTTTTTCCTGTCTAAAATGAACCTCTTTCCATCACCTGACCCACCCCTTCCATCTCATAAGAGTCCAATCAGCACCTCAGCCACCACAACCCCTGGACCTACAAGGACCATAGTCCAAGGATATTGGAGTCCACCACCTTCAAGGGCAGCTACTTCGGCTAGCAGTAAAGGGACAGCCAGCCCACCCCCTGGAAAACAATCAAAGAAAGGCAAGGCCCGGCGCGAGAGGCCAGAGACGGCAGGCTCCAAAGGCACTACTCTGGCACCGTCAGGAAGTGTGGTGCCACCTGGCACACTGAAAAAGGGAGGAAAGGGCCACAGAGGAGCAGGGAAGGGTGGCAAGGGCAGCACGCCTGACAAGTCCGGCAGCAGGCGAGCTGCCCAGGAGGGCCCCACCAGCCCCATTCCAGGTGGGAAGGAGGACACCCACGGGCCCGGGACGCCAGCACAGGAGGGCCCCGCAAGCGAGAAGACAGATGTGCACGAAGGGCCCGGCAGCCACATGTCGGGTGGCGAATGAACTCCATATAATGGCCGGATCTGGTGCCCTGGAGACACATGTCAAGCACCGTTGAACATGGCACCGCCGTCTCAAGAACCGCTGAACAGGGCACCGCCGTCTCAAGAACCGCTAAACATGGCCCTTCAAGTCAAGCACCGCTGAACAGGGCCCTTCAAGTCAAGAACCGCTGAACAGGGCACCGCCGTCTCAAGAACGGCTGAACGGGGCCCTTCAAGTCAAGCACCGCTGAACAGGGCCCTTCAAGTCAAGAACCGCTGAACAGGGCCCTTCATCTCAAGCACTGCTGAACAGGGCCCTTCAAGTCAAGAATCGCTGAACAGGGCACCACCGTCTCAAGAACCGCTGAACAGGGCCCTTCAAGTCAAGCACCGCTGAACAGGGCCCTTCAAGTCAAGCACCGCTGAACAGGGCCCTTCATCTCAAGCACCGCTGAACAGGGCCCTTCAAGTCAAGCACCGCTGAACAGGGCACCGCCGTCTCAAGAACCGCTGAACAGGGCACCGCCGTCTCAAGAACCGCTGAACAGGGCCCTTCAAGTCAAGCACCGCTGAACAGGGCCCTTCAAGTCAAGAACCGCTGAACAGGGCCCTTCATCTCAAGCACCACTCCTCTGGGCCCTTCATCTCAAGCACCGCTCTGCTGGGCCCTTCATCTCAAGCACCGCTCCGCTGGGCACCGCCGTCTCTGCACCGCTCCGCTGGGCTCTTCATCTCAAGCACCGCTCCGCTGGGCCCTTCATCTCAAGCACCGCTCCGCTGGGCACCGCCATCTCTGCACCGCTCCGCTGGGCCCTTCATCTCAAGCACCGCTCCGCTGGGCCCTTCATCTCAAGCACCGCTCCGCTGGGCCCTTCAAGTCAATAACCGCTGAACAGGGCCCTTCAAGTCAAGCACTGCTGAACAGGGCACCGCCGTCTCCAGCACCGCTGGCCCATTGGCAGAAGGGGCAGGCCCGGATCTGTGTCGGGCAGGGCTGCACGAAGCACTCTGGGCACCATGCCTCCTCCAGTACCAGTGGAATCTGTAATCCACTTGTGAGACTGTGGCTTTGCACTCCCCAGGATGGCAGAGTGGCCATGGAGGCCCCTCGTGGATCTGGCATCGTGGACTCATGTGGCTGAGGTGTCCCCCCTTCCCTTCCCCCTGAGGTGCCTGTAGTTTTGATATCTGATGCCCCTGCAGTGTTCTCTCCAATGGATTTGGGTCTCCTGTGTGGGCTTTGCCCATGTGTTTAGGCCCATTGGCCCACGTACAATGGCTGAAACCCAATTTGGACAGGACAATTTACATATGTATATATAGTTATAGATGTTCGAAATATTTTTTTACTTAGCCGTACAATATACTTCAATTTTCATGATCATTTTATTTTGTCTTTGCATTCTTCGTGGGTGTTTGGGGGGTGTCACTCTGAGTTGTTGCTCTGCATTGATGTGTATGTAGTTGTGGGTGAGGGTGAGGGTGGGTGTGTCGCGTATGTGTGTAATTTTTTGCCTCCCCCCTCCCCTGTGTCGTAGGTGCAGTACTCACCGTTGTCTTCTGCGCCGGCGTTCGTGCTCCTGGTAGAGGAGCAGGAAGACAATAGCCGGTAGGATGTGTAGTTCGGGTTCCATGCTGTCCAGATTCCTCGTGGAGTGTGTAGAGGTGAGCGTTTTCCCGTTCGTAATGTCTGTTTCCGCCGTGTTTTTATCGGCGGGGCTCCCGCCCCGGAAAAGGTGGCGGATTGGTGAGTTGTGATAGGGTGGGCGGTACATTGTCTCCCGCCTGTCTGTTGGCGGTGACCGCCGCGCTGTTTGTTTGTCCCGCCATGGCGGTCGGAGTGTTAAAGTGGCGGTCTCTGTTGGCGGTTCCCGCCAGGGTCAGAATTCCATTTTTTTGACCGCCTGCCTGTTGGCGGTTTGGCCGCCGCTTTAACACGAACCGCCAGGGTTGGAATGACCCCCCAAGTGTTGAAACAGTCATAGTGTAATAAGGATGTTAATTTGGCCTGAATTGTGGTCATAATTGCAATAATGAGAGATTAGTTAAACATATTTAATTCTCATATAACCCAATAAAAACATTTATCACAAATAAACTTTTGACATCAGACTGTAATGCTCAGAACCATCCCTAGAGGACACCAAAATGAAAATAGCATTTGTAAGAATATTGTACTATGTTGATATGTTGACTGTAATGCTTAGAACACCCCCTAGAGAACAGAACAACAAAAACATAATTTGTAAGAAACATGGTCACGTAACCATGTAGTAAGCCCTTGGAGGGCAGAACCACATGAAAAGAGAATGTGCACAAAGTAATGCAGTGTAACCATATATTTAGGCCGTACAGGATGTAGTGCTTTACACATTTTCAGAGATAACAGGCCTACTGCAATGATATTACAAACAAGGCCCTTAAAACACAAACTACTTCCAGCTGTAAAACTAAAGTTCCAACAGTGAGAGAGCTTAAAAGATACACTGGTGGGAGGGATTATTATTTTGGGGTCCCCACTAACCTAGTGTGTGGACCCAGAGAGGATGTAGGCAGAGCACATTATTGTGAAAATTTTGGTGATGGTCCCATAATCCTAGGACCACCACAGGTTGAGTTATGAGCAAAAAAAAATTCTAAAAGTAAAGACCTGCAAAGCATTATGAGGCAAGATTAGCGAGTGCAGTGAATATTGTAGTATCGGCTCTCCTGCTGTGTCGGGACAGCCGCTTTGAGGATTTCTTTGTTTTTCACGTAAAGCATTTATCAATTAGAAGTGTTTTTGTGAAAGCTATGGAGCGTGAAGAGGCAAGCCAAAAGAAATACTAATTAGGTAACAGGGTGAACAATGTGACCAGTGATTCTATACCGCCGATGAAGTTTGCACTGTTTGCGCTGTGAGTGCCATGGAGAATGAAGGGGAGAGACAAAAGAAAAAAATAGTTTACCCACACTGCAGTATATCAGCACTCATGCAATAATCCACGTAGCACGGTCAGTCTGCAAGGCGGTAACAAAACCTCCCAAAGGAAGGACAAACGTAAAGCATTTACCAATGACATCAAGGGATTTTTGAAAGGCAAGCCCACGAACGGTTAAAAGACCACAGAATACTTACAACAGGTCGAAAAGTGCTTGTGCACTCGACCTAAAAAAAGTTAATAACTCTGGCATCCTCTGGGAGCTCACTTGTCCGAACTCCTCTCTTTCCTAGCATGTATAGAAGTACATCTTTATGCAGCAAATTCCAAAAGGCAACGGCGAGGGGTTTTAAACTACCGTCTATGATTAGCCTAAATCACAAGACAAAATGGTGCTAAAAGTAATGAATATCAATAAAACAACGCGCTGCAAAAATGCGATATTGTGTCCCAGCATTTCAATTTATTGTTTTGCAAAAGTTCCTAATCTAATCCACAATGTGCTGGTGAGTCTAGGGAGGATGGAGTGATTCACCAAACATACAGTAGTTATGAGGGGGGAGAGAAATACTACTTTGGATGGACCCTCAGCCCACACTGTGGGCCTAATTCAGAATTAGGCGGGTGGCGGGCACCGCCACTTGGCCGCTCCGCGGTCAAAAGACCGCAGAGGCCATTCTGGCTTTCCCGCTGGGCCGGCGGGCGCCCGCCAAAGGAGCGCCCGCCGGCCCAGCGGGAATGGCCCTGCAACAATGAAGCCGGCTCCGAATGGAGCCGGCGGCGTTGCAGGGGTGAGACGGGTGCAGTTGCACCCGTCTCGATTTTCACTGTCTGATAAGCAGACAGTGAAAATCATGGTGGGGCCCTGTTAGGGGGCCCCACGACACCCGTTCCTGCCATCCTGTTCCTGGCGGTAAAAACTGCCAGAAACAGGATGGCGGGAAGGGGGTCGGAATCTCCATGGCGGCGCTTCAGCCCAGCCAGGGGTAATCCGGCGGGAAAACGCCGGATCCCCTTTTCTGACCGCGGCTTTACCGCCGCGGTCAGAATGGGCACTGAAGCACCGCCAACCTGTTGGCGGTGCTTCCGTTGCCCTCCACCCTGGTGGTCATAGACCGCCAGGGTTGGAATGAGGCCCTATATATTTAAAAAACAAATGTGCCAGTAGGTCAAAGAAGCAGTTCGCAGCCACAAGCCAGAACGAAAAACAAACGAAAAGAGAGAAACACTGTAATGAGACAAAAGAAGCAGGAGAGGACAGGAGTAGTGGGCAGGCATGAGTAGTAAAAAAGGGAAAGTCGGGAAGGGCTAACAAAAGATGGGGAGAGGTGAATGCAGGAAAAGGCGAATGGTCGCAACAGAGGAAGAAGGGTGACTTTGACGCTACTAAGAACAAAAGGCCAGACTGTCTAATTCTGGCCTAATGTCCTTGGTGGCGAAGTAGCCCCCGCCTTCCTGGCCCCCCATGGAAACTGTCTACAGCCTTTTGTGGTGCTGGGACGCTAAGAATACCCGCCCGTGTTACTGGGAGATATTAGCAAATGTCCATCACTGGGGAGGTGAGAAGGGGGCGATTAAGGCATTGTGGAGAGAGCGAACGCAGCAGGCATTTCGGCCCGCAGACGCAGCATACCGCACAGCAGCCGGGGAGAGGGGCACCGAGGGGAAGACAAAGCAACAGCGGCAAGGAAAGGAACAAGGGAGAGACCAGAAAGAGAGAAAGCGAAAGAAAGAGGGGAGAGAGAAAATAATTAAAGGAGAGACGCCTGGAGGGGCGGAACAAAGAGAAATGGCGAGGGCAAAGGGCGGAAGGGAGATGTAGAAAGGTGACACTAAAGAGAAACAATAGGCGAGAGAACGGGGCATAAAGGTAAACGAGGTGGTTAAACATAGAGAATCACAGGAGAAAAACAGGGATGAAGTAAAGAAAGGCGATACGGAGAACATGAACAAAGGACAAGACAGCACATGACGAAAAAGAGGGCAAGAAGGCGGCAGACAAAAACAATGGAATGGAAAACTTAGGAGGTACAGAATAGGAGAGTGGAAGACAAAAGAAGCATGAGACGTGCTGATAGAGAGACACGGGGCTGGGGTTGAGAAACAACAGAAGGAGGGTGCGAGCAAGGTGGGGGAGAGAAGGGACGAGTGAGAGGGTGCGGGAAAGGACGACATAGAAAGAGTTGCAGCTAGCGCGAGACACGAGTGGTGCGCGAAGGAAGAAAGGAAGGTGAGATGGTAAAAACACACTCTGGGAAAGAGCCATGGAGAGGAAGACTACAGAAAGGGAAAACAAGCAACAGTGAAGAAAACAGACGGCCTCGTCATGACGTAAACTACGTCATCGCGCATGACGTGCGGCGGCCATTTTGAATTGGCGGAATGAATATTGTACCGGTAGCGATTTTCTCTACGCATCGGCAGTGCGTAAGAAAATCAATTGTCTTTGCACGAGGGAGGCAGGGGGCAGAAATAGGTGCCCTCATAAAACAGCCTCTAACTTTTGCCCTCAGTTTTTAAATGCACAGCACATGTAACCTGAGAAGAACATGATTCATAGCCCTGTTAACAAAAACAGACTGGAGCCACTGGAAACATCCAGTGCTCTGGTCAAATGCTATTAGCCTTAGAAAAAGTAGTCCCCAAGCACATGCTACATTGGCACAAGTGGAAGGGTATAATTACTAGGGCCATGCTCCAGGGGAGTGTACAACTGTGGAAAAGGTGGGACAAAGAGCAAGGATTGATCACTAGCAAGCAAGGATGTTTTAAGGACACTGAAACAAACCAGTGAAAAAGCAGAGACCCCACAAAGAAGTATAGTAGAAGTATATACTAAAGTATATACAAGAGGCCTCGAATGCGCGACCTAAAAAGGGCTCAGAACTGGGGGAAATGCTCAGCATATACAGTCGCCATCCAGTGAATTATACCAAAATAATTCTCAATACCCAAGATAACATAAGCAAACAAAATCACATTCTTGAGTGCCTATTGTTGGCAAATGCTAGAGTTGCAGGACTAGTGAAGAGAATGTTTTTTTCCTAGCCTGGATAAAATCTATAAGGAAACGTCTTTGGACAAGGGATATGCTATTGAGTGGATACAACCACTTTTTGAATAAATTAAGGCTGAAAAAATATTTTGTGATGTTTTTGTGTATGTATAACAAGAGCAACGATGACAGCTGACACCAGAGCAAGGACTACAGCAGCAGCAACAACTGCCACCATTTCAGGGAATGCACATATGACCACAGCATCAACTACATAGCAATTGCTTCTGCTACCATTGCAGGGTCAACAGTAGATTTAGCAGTTGGCACAACAGGGACCCCAACAACAACCACAGTGTCAAACACAGCTGTGACATCGGCAGGCACTGCAGTACAGTCAATAGCAGCGATCAAGGCTATAAATACAGAAGTGAATAAAGCTGCCACAACAGATGGGAAAATGAAAGCAAAAATGGCTTTCAGCATAACTTGAAAACAGCAGTGACCACAGCGACAACCACAGCTGATACTAAACGACCTAAACAACAGGTATCACAACAGCAGGGACCACGAGTCTCACAACTACATGGACCACAGCAGCAACTATATTGTTAACCGCAGCAGGGACAACAACAGTGTCCTAACAAGATTGGCATTTGCCAAGACAGCATTAACAACAGCTGACAAAACAGAATAAACACCCACAGCACCAACAGATGCCAGAATAGCAAGAACCTCAGACACTACAACTGCTATAACCATAGCTGGTACCATACCAGCCACTGTATCACAGACAAAAGTAGGGACAACAGTTGTAACAAGAGTAAGTGTCAGGATGGACAAGCACACAGCTCTGCCTCACTCATCCGGCATTGACACATGCTACTCCAAATCTCCTGAACACATGGATTCCTTGGAAGAAGAGAAAGATGGTTCAGTGCACAGAGTGTAGGCACAGCCTAGAAAGACATGAAAAACCTGATAGAAGACAATAACCACTACATGTCCCATGAAGTCAAAGGAGTCTCACAAGAGTTGCAAACAGTGATGCCATCTTGAATGCTTAGTTTGAAAGTTTCTCAAAATCCATAGTACCCTTCCTATGTTTGAAATTCTTACAATTTGTTATTGAAAGTCAACTAAGGACATAACTAGAAAAAAAGAAGTATTTTAACACAACACATGTGTAAAAGGAAATAGATCTTACACTTAATCATTATTTCAGGACTTTTTTGTTAAGGATTGGTGAACTCTGATTGTGCTTGTTTAAATGTTTCACATGATGTCATCCATTTGAGTTATGAACTCGATCTTGCATTTGTTTGTTTACAATATGAGTCATACGTTAGGCTCATAAACTCTAAATTACATTTGCACCAGTTAGGGAGTTATAGAAATTGCATCTTACACAGACATTATGGGGCATATTTATACTCTGTTTGCGCCGAATGTGCGTCAAAATTTTTGACGCACTTTCAGCGCAAACGTTGCCCCATATTTAAACCCTGACGCCCGATCCGGCGCACAAGGGAAATGGCGCTATGTGCGCCAGTTTTTGGTAGCGGCACCCCGCCCTGCGTTAATGATATGCAGGGTAGGCGTTCCCGTCCAAAAACCGACGCACATAGCGGTGCGTCGTATTTATGCTTCCGGGCAAAAATCACTCCCGCGCGGCAGGCGGCGAAAAAAAATCACGCAAAGCACGAATATCGTGAAATTTTAACGCCTGGGTCAGGGCAGGCGTTAAAATGGGGCAAACACACCTGTACTTAATCAGAACACACAGAACAAACAACAGAGCAGCAGAGCAGCAGAGCAGCAACAGGGAGACATGGAGGTAATTTTTCTTCAGCGTGCACGGAGACGCAGAGCCCTGCAGCAACAACAGCAGCTACAACAACAACAGCAGGGACCCCAAAGACAGCGCAGAAGGCAGGAGAGGATATTCCGCACAAGAACAACCCTGCATGGCCTCAGGGAACGGGACATCATCCAGAGGTACCGGTTGGACTGGCAGGCCATTCAGCAGCTGCTGACAAATATTGAACAGCAGTTGGCCCCCAATTTAGTGACTCCACGTACAATCCCAACAGAAACAAAGCTGCTTGCCGTACTTCACATGCTGGCAAGTGGCTCCTTTCAGACAACTGGTGCCCTGGTCGGTGGGATATCACAACCATCTTTCTCTGCATTCCTGCCTAAAGTACTGGATGCCATCATTCGCCTGACACCCCGCCACATCTGCTTCCCTAACACAGTGCAGAAGCAGCAGGAAACTAAACAGGGGTTCTACGCCATCAGTGGCTTTCCGCACGTCCTTGGTGCAATCGACTGCACACACGTACGCCTTGTGCCACCTGCTGCGAGTGAACACCTCTACCGCAACAGGAAGCACGCACATTCAATCAACGTGCAGGCCATAGTCGATCACCAAGGACTGATCAGCAACATTGTGGCTAAATATCCTGGGAGTGTACATGACGCATTCATCTTCCGTCACTGTACCATCAACCAACACTTCCAGGATAGAGGGTATGGCAATGGACTACTTGTTGGTAAGGACAGAAATCTACTTACATACTCACTGCACAGAAACCCTCTAGGATAAACAACACATACACCACAATAGCAACACCTAGACAGGAACACACTGAGGCACTCACATCACTAGCCATGTTTCACAAGTCACCATTGAACCTCTCACACATTGGAATTTACTCTACAGCTTAGTGTGAAGACATTCATGACCGTGGTTGCCTAAATGTCACCTTGCAAATTGGAAGGCTCACAATAACCTGTACACTAATACAATGCATAAGTCTAAAGGGATGGAATGGCCTGGGTATGTACATATGAACGTTTCTAATACACTTTCATGTTTCAACTCTGCATGGAACTATCATCACACCCCCAGTGAAGACACACGTACACCTGTGTCACAAGTCACAATGCAAGGGAGGGCACACTGTACTGGAGAAACCAATATATCCTGCTGACAAACAGTTAGCCAACAAACACTTGCTCAGCCAAGGAAAAAAAACAAGGCCAAAGTTTCCACCAACAACCATAGGTTGTCACATCAGTACACAAAAGAGTCACAGACAACACAACACAACTACTGCCATCAAAGTTACGTACAACAGTGCCTCCTACATCTAATTGATACAATTCTGTGTTTCTCTTTCAGCTGATCAGGGGTATGGCATCCAGCCTTGGATAATGACACCATATGGGAACCCCACTACTGCTGCTGAGCGGGCATACAATGACGCCCACAAGAGGACATGCAGCATTGTGGAGAGGACCTTTGGGATCCTAAAGTCAAGGTTCCGCTGCCTTGACATCACTGGCGGTAGCCTACTCTATTCCCCAGAGATGGTCTGTAAGATCATACTCACTTGTGCCATATTACACAATATTTGTGTAAAAAGGAACATTCCCCTCCTTGTACTGGACCAAGACATGCCGGAGGATGATGATGAGGAGGATGCTGGCCTGCAACAGGAGGGGGAACAACCTAACACCGCAGCAGGATTGCGTAGGCGCCAACAGCTTGTGAACAATTTTTTTACTTAAGTTAATATGATCACTTGTATTCCACACTTGTTAATAAACACAGTAAACCAACACCACATCATGCTTTGGCCTATTCATTTCTGACCTCCATTAGTTTGAAATTGCTGAAGATGAATGTCGTCTCATTGAGCAAGAATGCTATAACAATCATCACACCAAAAATAAACATCACAAATGTATGCACAGAGGGTAGGATGTGACATGATACATTACCATACACAGAGCCCACCAAGAGTACAAATGTGACAATTACACATGCCAGATCCAAACAACTGAAACAGTCTCTCATCCAGCCCAAAATTTGAAATCATTAGAAAGTCACATCACACGTGTTCAGAGACAGGGTGGGACCATCCATGTGTACATGACCATGTCATCAATGGCTTCTCTCAAGTGTATGATGTGAGCAATACACAATTGCAACAACATCAGCTGCCACTAACTCAGGAGGAGACCTTGAAGTTACAGTGACAACATACACACAGACAGGTGATAGTGGATCCACATTCCCACACACATGTACACATATGTCATACAACCAACCTAATATTTGAAAGTAGACCATCACAGTTGTGTCCCAGTTTGAACCTAGCAGGAAGATTGTAACATGACACTAAACCAGTTTATGCAGAAAGGGACACAGACAACCAAATAAATCTTCGCATTATCACATCGGGAACGCTGAGAGTCTTGCAAACTTAGTCATATGAAAATGGTATGCAACTTAGCTCCAATTCATCATTACTGCAAACGTCAAATGGGCTAATGAGATGAATGAATGGTCAACAGTCATTCATAGCATATGGCCTTACATTAGCACGCTGCTGCAGGTTTGCCATGATATAATAAAAATACTCCATGGATACAGTAGCTATTCTGGATGGTCAAATCCTAGGGTGCTGGGGGCCTAAGTCCAACTCTACCGGCCCCAAAACATACAAGAATCATGTACTTGTGAACTAAACACATGCATAAGGCACATGTGTGGCCTCCATGTCACAAGTCCTACACAAATATGAAACACAAAATCATAATGGGACATGGTCAGCCCCATAAAAACTGAAAGTTACTCTCCCACTCCCTGTTAGGACTACAGATAAAAGCATCACCATCATAAAGGTGGGCACATTTTGGAGACGGAATACATAATGGTATCCCAGCCATCATTTCAAAATAGCCATCAGCAATTACAACCAATATGTCGTCAAATATGGTCAATACATTTGTTAACGTATCCCAAACATTACAGTGTGAAGGCCGTCTATACATAAAAGTACGGACATGTGTCATATACAAACACAAATGTGTCTCACATCGCACCGTTTGACCATGACAAATCACCTTTCCAAAGCTAAACACATGAAGACATTAGGATAAATTTGCTCCATATTCTACGCATACAGCATGGCCGTCATAATTTGTTCACGTACATGAGTGCACACAATGCAGAGTCAGATACAAATGTATCCAAAAGTGTCTTGATATTTCGCCTTCAAAATATAATTTACATCCACAATATTTTTGACTCTGCATCATGTGCACTACTGTACGTGTAAAAAAAACGACGCCCATGATGTATGCGTGGTCAAATTGACGCTACATGGACAATATGTTGGTCATTTCATGTACATTATCAATTATTAATATTCATATCATATTTTTTCACTCCGCATCATGTGCACTACTGTACGTGTAAAAAAAACGACGCCCATGATGTATGCGTGGTCAAATTGACGCTACATGGACAATATGTTGGTCATTTCATGTACATTATCAATTATTAATATTCATATCATATTTTTTCACTCCGCATCATGTGCACTACTGTACGTGTAAAAAAAACGACGCCCATGATGTATGCGTGGTCAAATTGACGCTACATGGACAATATGTTGGTCATTTCATGTACATTATCAATTATTAATATTCATATCATATTTGTTCACTCCGCATCATGTGCACTACTGTACGTGTAAAAAAAACGACGCCCATGATGTATGCGTGGTCAAATTGACGCTACATGGACAATATGTTGGTCATTTCATGTACATTATCAATTATTAATATTCATATCATATTTTTTCACTCCGCATCATGTGCACTACTGTACGTGTAAAAAAAACGACGCCCATGATGTATGCGTGGTCAAATTGACGCTACATGGACAATATGTTGGTCATTTCATGTACATTATCAATTATTAATATTCATATCATATTTTTTCACTCCGCATCATGTGCACTACTGTACGTGTCAAAAAAACGACGCCCATGATGTATGCGTGGTCAAATTGACGCTACATGGACAATATGTTGGTCATTTCATGTACATTATTAATTTTTAATATTCATATCATATTTTTTCACTCCGCATCATGTGCACTACTGTACGTGTAAAAAAAACGACGCCTATGATGTATGCGTGGTCAAATTGACGCTACATGGACAATATGTTGGTCATTTCATGTACATTATTAATTATTAATATTCATATCATATTTTTTCACTCCGCATCATGTGCACTACTGTACGTGTAAAAAAAACGACGCCCATGATGTATGCGTGGTCAAATTGACGCTACATGGACAATATGTTGGTCATTTCATGTACATTATCAATTATTAATATTCATATCATATTTTTTCACTCCGCATCATGTGCACTGTAATGCGTCAAAAAAAATTGACGCACAACTGTGTATGCGTGAAAATATGACGCATAACGGGAAAATAAAAACGGCGGCCATTTTATGCAGGAAGTGATGTAATAGGATATCCTGTTTACAAAATCTGTACTGGGAGTTAACTTTCACTTTCACTTTGCAGTCTCAGATTTATCTAGACTGTGTGGTTGTGTGAAAGGTGTTGTCCTGTGTTTTACTGCTTTTGTGTCCTGTGTGCCTTGTATTTTGTCTTAGTGTCAATCTATTATTGTTGTATAACATTGTCTCAGTCTGTTTAGTGTTATCTTGTCTATACCTGTGATAGTTTGTATTGTCTGTGGGAGTCTGTTGTGGGTAGCATAGTTTGGGGGGTTAGTTGGGCTATTTTTCTCCTTCTTCTTTTTCTTTCACACCTCTACCTTTCCCCATTTCCCCCTTTTTATTTCATTTTTTTTTGGTACATTCTTAGTCCTCTCAATATGTCAGGTAGGCCTCGCCTGTCCAGGATGGGTGAAGACGAATTGGGGGGGTTCATATGGCTAGTAAGCCATTTCCTCCCACTAATGCTGGAAGCTGGGGGCCGTGTGATACAGGGGTATCACACGGAGGCAAGGAAAATCCGGTGGGAGAAGGTGCGCCATCACCTGGTCCGGGTCTCAGGAATGTACACCAACTCAAGCACCGCTGGGCAGATCTGATCACCAGGGAACAGGACCTGCTGGACCACCTGGGACTCCGGATTGGTGGCCATGTTGGTGAGTAAAAAACAATTAAATGGGAATGATAGAAATCGGTGTGTGAACATGTGATGATTGTTAGCGAATCTGCAAAATAAGTAGCTGACTGTGTGTAATGCTAGGGAAACCTAGGCCCATGGTTATACACATAAATCCCCATTTTTGCAACACATGTACACGCAATGACAGCTTTAGAAATTCAACATCTATTTGTATCATGCTAAGTCGCCCCCTCTCTGCGTCACCAAATGTTTCAAATGCTGCGCTACAAAGGTATACATATGTGTCCTAATGTGTATTTGTTGCAGAATGTGTATGAAGACCTATGCTACCAGTCCGATGGCTCATTTTTGCAACACATACCAGATGCCTGTAGCTGCATGTAATGTAGTGTTGCATTTGTGTCAGAAAAGCAACACGTGAACGGCTCTATTTGTACTCCACTGGTCATAATGGCCAGTGAGTACGTCATGTAGAAACAACATACCTACATATGCAGACGCCATAGCTAGACCTAAAATTGGAAACACATGATGATGCTATACATGTGTGTTGCCGTCACGTCACATGAAGTTAGTCATGTTGTTCACACATATGTCACATGTGTGTCTGGTTGCTGTCTGTTGAACCTGTCCAAATAGCCTGTTTAATTGTGAGTGGTCATGCAGTCCTCATGGAACCAGTTTTGGAATGTCTCTCGGGGATGCACATGCTGAGATGTATGGATAACATTATTGTTGGGGCATACTAATGGAGGATTAACTTGGACGACACATGACTGTCCTGACCACTGCATGAGTGTAGTAGGGTGTGACACTGGAGCAGGAGACTCATCCAATGATAATGTTGAATACAAAGTGATCCATGCAGGATGAGCATGTGTGAAAGTCTATCATTACCATGTCATATTCACACAGTGTCATTGTAACAGAAATCATTTGTCCGTTCACACAGTCTGAGTATAATCTTTGTTTCATGCTTTACAGGTGGACCAGCCCCGTACACCGTGGGAGAGGTGGCCCATTTTGACGACCCCGATACCTACAGTGAGTGTCGCCTGAGTGCTATTTACATTGTTTGGTAATGACGCATGATGGATTACTGTGTGTTCAAGAGAATTCATGATTTGATGTGCTGGCCGTTCATTGGCTTTGTTCTTTTAGTGTGATATCAAATTTGAATAATGTTTCTGCAAAGCAATACGTAGTCACCTCTCAGATTGAGGGGCTGTAGCCCATTCAATTAGGGTGGCAATTGGGAATGGTATGACTCATTTGGAATACACTGGTCAATGTTAGACTTGGTCAGGGACTTGCCATGAACTGAGTCTGCATATCAGACTGACATTCTCCCAGATAGCTTAGGCACATGGCTTTGATGACAAGTGCTTCTTCCTAGTTGAGGATGGACTGTGTACACTGTAGGTCGGATCTTCCGGGGGCATGTACTTCCACAAGGTGAACTCAAAGTGTGTGTGACTTGAGTGCAATGCCCTAGGTGTTCAGTTGAATCATGTGAATGGGTGTACTACCTCCCCTGTGTGTGTTGTTAAACATGCCTCACTAATAGTATGTTATGTTGGGCTAAGTCATAACATTTTGACATGTGTGGACCTGGGATGTGACAAGGTTGGGCTGACTACAACGTGTTGCTAGCCCTTCATAGGTGTTGTGTGTGAAGGCACATACTTGTTGAACTTTCTGTACACTCCTGGGTGTGCATTGAACATGGGATTGTTGGTTGTTCTTCCCACACCACCCACAAAGACTGGGATGTTACTGTGAAACCGGGTACCTAGGACTGTAGCAACCAGTATGTTACACGTACTTAACACCTTTTGTGACTTGAGTTAGTACCTTGGGCCAGAGTGAGAAAAATGTCTACACGTTGCAAATGGCATAAATATATGTGTGGGATTTGCAAACGTCTGTTTCCTATTCCTAAATGTATTTGGTGGTCATGTACATATTAGGAAAATGCTTTTCAAAATGGATATAATAAAGGGTTTTACCAGACCTACTTGCAAATCACAGTGGTAGGCAATCCCATTTGCAACCGAGTACGTGGTTGCAAAGTGAGTAGCTGTTATCATCCACTTGAAGTGGATGGTAACCAACTTGCTGACTGGAAGGGGTCCTCATTGTAAAGCTTCACCTTTGTGAGTGGACTAAAATAATCCTGCGCAAAACAGCCAGTGGTCTAAGGGACCAATAATTACCGTGAAAATTTCCAAGTCCAATTGTTGTGATTTAAAAATAATTGCAGCTCATTTTCCTTTCCGGTAAACGGCCTACACTTGGGGAAAAATAACTTGCTTAATTTAAAAACAGTCACGTCTATGGAGTTCTGCTGGTCCCAGCAGGCCTCCATCCCCGTGAGTGCCCATGTTGCTAAGGTGGGGCAACTTGGAACCCACATCATTGATGTTCATGAGGTGGGTTTTAGGGACCCCATAGCGACTCGCAGACGGTGTCAGAGACACCGTTCTGCTTTGCAAATTGCTAGTTGATTTTCAAAAATTCCTACATCTGACCCCTAGTGTGGACATATGATTCAGGGCCAGGGGTTCAATCTTAGCACACAACTAATTCAAAATGCCATTGAGTGAGGAGTGTGAGTGTTATCACATAGAATGACATATGTACTGAAGTAAGTATGCGGAAGAGCTGGTGCCATAATGTCAAATGCCTTAGGTATGATTTGGATGAGTAGTTTAGGGTGATGTCATCCATCATGTAGAGACATGGATATGCTAGGTGTGATATGACCTTAGGTATGCATGATTCACATGTACTTCCTCTGAGCCTTTCCGTGAACTATGTTGTAACAATTGCTGCAAACAATATATTTCTAGTAATGGACAAATGAGCCATTGTGGGATTCAACCCACTGTAAATTAAATGCTCAATATTTCCCTTTTCTCTTCACAGCTGCAAACCTGAGTGCCGCAGAGCGCAACCATTTTGAGCGCCGTGCAATGAGGTACAGGCACATCCTGCAGGTGCAGTGTGGGTATCGGAGGATGGCCCGCAGATACAATTCCGATCGGGCCTCCGGGGCGTGGTATGCCACACCACAGGCTCCCCCAACGGTGCCACCTACAACCACCGCCACTACAACCACCAGGTCTGCCCAAGGGGACCCAGCGACGGACCAGGCATCGTCATCAAGACCTGGACCCAGCCGTGTGTTGGGAGCAGGGCTGTCCCGTGGCCACTCCACTCCAGCAACAACCTCCACCTCCACCGGCACGCAGACCAGCAGTGACCCTCCGATTGACCCTGCAGCCTTCCAGGCATTGTCTAGAAAATTGGACAGGTTAATTCGCAAGGTGGACAACCTGACGGAGGACATGGCTGAGGTTAAGAAGAAGGTGCGCTCCATCCGGCGCACACTTCGGAGGGCAAATCTTTAGCCATTTTGCCCTCCTGAACTTTTACCCCTCCCCTCTCACCTCTTTCCTCTTTTCATACTGTTAGTTGGGTTTGGGGGGTTAGTTATAGGATAAGTATAGGTAATTAGCTTAGTTAGTGTTAGGTAAGAGGGTGGGGGGTCCTTATTCTTTCTATCTAATATTTTTGTGTGGGTGGGGGGCAATGTTGGGATTCCTGTTTAATAATAAAATTTAAAAAAAAATATAAAAAAAAATATATATATATATATGTATGTTTAGGATAGTATAGTATGTGTGTAGGTTAGTAAGTGTTGTCCTGCATGTGTCTTGTCTCTTAATGGTGGGTGGGGGGTTGATGTTTAGATCGTTTCGTTACATGTGTAGAGTAAGTTTAGCTTAGGTTAGTTAGGGACAGTTGTGGGTTAGTAGTAGTCAGGTTAGATTAGTGTAGGTTTACCTTTCCCTTAGTTGCCTCTTTTATTACTACTTTTAAATAAAAATGTTGTTAACCCTTTACCTGATGCGTTAGGTGCTACCTTTTCATGGCCTTGACATCAGTGTAGCAGAAAGTTTAAGTATGACATTTGTGTTCCATGCTCGCTATCCCCAGGCTTATGAGGTTTCACATGCCAGCTACCCGTGTGCTAACTTGGTAAGTATCCACCATGTTGGAGAGCCACCATTGGTAGTGTGCATTGATCATCAAGGTTTGGGGTTGGTATGTATCCTACTTCACAAAGAGTGCTTCCAGACTTGTTATTGTAGGTAAATAGATAGGTCGGACAGCATTGTGAAGTTCAGGGAGAGCTTTATAGATGATGATTTGTTCACACTCTTGTCTTGTTGCTGTCATTGCTGACCTACATCATGTGTGTACTGATTCAGCATTAATTTCCTTCATGGAAGTATACGCCGTAAGGGTGATTGATGCTGTGTAATTTGTTTATCATTCCTTTCATTCTACAGCATAATTTCAAATTTTAGTATTGCATGGTGCCTACATTTCTCAGCCACCATTAGTTGTGTAGAATAGCTATAGATGGTGCATCATTCTGTCCAACACAGCATGATTGTGTGTGCTTAGTCCCTTCATCAGTTATTTTCCTCAGTATAGTAAAGCTATGATGCCATCCTGGCCACTGCACAGATGTTTCAGTATACATGAAATCAGGACAGTAGTATAGAGAATCGACATGGTTGCCACACAGCCACTTTGGAGTTATCTACTGCACAGTTGAATTTTGAAATGACACAGAGACAAAATAGGTGTGCAAGTGATATTTATTTGTAGGTGGTGTTGTGCAAAATGTCCATTCACCATGTTTGCTGACTCCTTTCTGATGCATTATTACATGGTGATCCTACAGAAGGGGTGTGGATGATGCTCCTGACATGCTGGGGTGATGTCACAGACAGTGCAGAGGAACATGAAATGCCAAATGGTAGGAGAGAAACATTCACTGGCAAGGTGGACAAGTCATACAGTGGATTGCCGAACAGTCATTGAGGTTAGTTGTAGTGAGACTGGCATGTGTCAAAATGTAGGACCTTGGTCAGAGTAGGGCATGGTGCAGGGACTAGGGCTTCCGGGTACTCTTGCGTGTGAATGTTATCTGTTCCATGTCTTCTTCTTCTGATGTGTGTGTTGCCTGGTGTGTCCTTGTTGTTGTTGGTTGTGAAGGGGCAACACACACCTCAGTGTTAGAAGACATGGAGGCAGACATCCCGGGGGCTGATCCCTGTTGAGTAAGGAAGGGCAGTACTGCATCAAGGAGGGCCTGCTGGTTTTTCAGAATGGCAGCCACATCCCGATGGTAGGCAGCCAGGTCGGCCCTGAGGGGTTCTATGTTGCATTCGTGCACACGTTGAGTGGCTTGCAGTTTGAGTTGTTGTGTCAACTGGATGACAGCTGTGCCAATTTCCTTCAGTGTTTTTGAAATGTCCTCCAAGAGCAAAGTTCTGGCTTGCATTGCAGCTGCCTGATCAGCAGTTGACAACATGCACGAACGCACCCCCTCAAGGCTGGCTGCCATATTTTGCATCCCCACCCGCACCTCCTTGGCCAGCTCCCGCTGGACCCCAACGACAGTTCTTTCGAAGCTGGTGCCAGTGTCGTCAGAGTCCTCAGCTGTGTTGGAGCTGGCAGGTCTTACAATTGGGGTGGTGGGTGGTTCTACTGTGGTGGCTGCTTCTTCTGTGCTCCTCCTTGTGACTGAAGGTGGGGTTTGGAGCCTTTCAAGGACCATGTCAATGGTCTCTTGTGGGAGGTTGATGGTCTCGTCATCCATGTCATCAGGGAACTCATGGACAGGCAGATCAGCAGGAGATCCGTGTTCCTCTGCAATGAAACAGGGTACAATTAGTGTGTCTGTGTTGTGACAATTTTGCACTAAGATACAAGCCTTTGGATGCCTTAACATTATACTCTGTGTTTGTCTAGGTATCTGCTGTCCGTCATAGGGCATTGTTGTAGGCCTATGGCCCACCTGTGTGTCACATGTTTGATATGGATCTTTCAGACATGTCTGCCAGGTCGCCTCTAGCTGTTGCTTTGTAATTATTTAGGAATAGGCGTTTTTTTGTCCTACTCCTCACTCAGTGTTTCACTCTTGTTATGGAGGGACATTTTGTAGGGTGGGCTCTCATTATCCAACATGTGATTCTTGGCTTTCTAGGCAGCAGGATAGCTAATGGTGTGGGGGACTAAGTTTGACCCACTTGTAAATAACTCTGTCACCCAGATATTCAATTTAGCTAAGACTAACTAGCAGTGCCTCTGGTCTCCCACATCAAAGGAATGTTTACACATCCGAGCGCATGACATCTTTGGAACTTCTCAGGGAAGTGGTGGTCACTCAGGTCCTACACATTTCTATCTTTTCCGGTATGTTCCCATACACAAATGACAAAGACAGTATTAGTTTGATATGAAGTTTCATTGTACAACTGACTTGTAGGAATTTAGGTGTGAGCCCCAATTACACAAACAATACACACTGTTAGAATTGAAATAGTCCGCAGGAGAGTAATACATTAGTACACAGCTTTCATGGTGCCTAACAGTTTGTACTCTCCCTCTGCATGTTCTATGTATAGCACAGCATGTTAAGTTTGGAGGTTGCCTGTCAGAATCACAGTGGAAACATCATCCCTCATATCAGAGGAATGGGCTGGGATCTGGTTGTGCATCAGCAGCAAGGCAGGCAGCATCTAGTTGTGATTTTCTGTTTGGAAACTCCCCCATGCGTGTTTTGGGACAAGGAAGTGAATGTAAAAGACATATGTCATGGTGATGACAAAGTTTCCCTACGCAGGAATGCCAAACCTTAACCCCTACCACATCTATCAGCAACGTACCAGACGGTATCCTTGACTGGGGCACAGAGTGAATATGTTCTGGCAAACTCCAGTGCAGAAGTAGGCAAAACAGTGTGATTTGACTAATTAAAAACACCCTAGGACTGACTATTTGCTACATTAACTGATAGGAAGGGCAATGAGAATCATTTAGTGCAAATTGCTCTGAGGCACTTAGATGTGAGCAAATGAGTATAAGTACAATCAGGGTAAGATGCACAAAGGCCTCCAGCCTGAGGCTAATGCGCAAAGTATACGTTTCACTTGCCACACTACACTTTGACTGACTGTGGGTGATGTGAATGCCCTGGCAGCACACTTGCCTCTCAGGCCCTGCCCCATACACTTTTTATTCACATTGCATGATCTGTACATGTCACGTGGCATTACCTATGCATGTCAATGTTAGGATGTGGTATGGATGTAAACATTCTTGATGTTTTGAGATGATGTTGGGTGATGTGTATTTAATTGGATTGGCCTGTTTATCGTATGAATGTCCTATTTGTTTGTCCAATTTTGCAGGTGTGTTTCAGTGACCAGTTGCCTCTGTCCCCTACTCAATGTTGTTGTCTGAGCAGTATGACATTAGTGATGTAGCCTTGTTAGCCAGGCACGTGAGGGACCGTGACGTATGCAGCATGTGTGTATCGTTAGTGCTGTGTGGCTCCTATTGCTGTTTACTTAGGCTTATGTATGTGTCAGTTATGGACATTCGGCATTTGAGTGTACTGGTACCTTTGTCTTATTTCTAGGAGTAATTGCAGATTTCATCCTCACCCCCTAATTTAGGTATGTATGTTCCAGGGTGGGGTTCCTGCCATTTGGTACTATAGCTGCACAGAGATGAGAGGTGTTATTGTCAACAGTGGTTGCAGTTAAGTTACAGTTGTTGTATTTGCTACTGCATCACAGGTAGGGACCTAGTTGATGGGGAATAGGTTTTGCAATACAAGTGCCTCGATGTGGATTTGAGGTAGTGTCCTTCCCACCTGTCACTGCTTTCCCTTGGCTCTCTTGTTGTAATTACAGGATGTCCCCATGGGACTGTTGTTGTTGCTGTATTTTGTCGTGCCCCAGCTTCGGTCAGTACTGGGCATGCCCCCCTGCCGTGCCCCTTTCCCCATGCCACTTCATATATGTGCTGACTTACATGCATTGTGTAGTAGGTATCCCCCCCCTGCTTACAGTCCCCATTATTGTATTATGATTCCCCATGCGACTTACCCTGCATGTGCGTAGTGTCGTGGTAGTCTGCGCTGTCCAGTCCTTGAATTCCTGTGACGATCTCCTCCGGGATGACGGCTGCGACCATCTCCTCCATGTGGTCCAGGGCCTCCTGTTGTGCTGGACTCCCCCCTCCAGTCTGCATTGCTGCCTTCCTGTTCCTGGCCATTTTCTCTTTGGTCCTACGTTTGCAGTCATGCCAGCGTTTCTTACACTCGGTGACTGTCCGGCGTTCTTCAGCCACACTGTTAATCTTGTCCACAATTTGTTTCCAGATGGCCTCTCTCCTACTGAGTGGCAATTTAGAGGTGATGAAAAGTTGGTGTTGGTGTTCCGTCACCTCTTTCACCAGGATTTCCTGCTCCTCTGCACTGAAGCGACACTTTCTTTTTTTTTTTTAAATGTCCTGGTTCCTGTATGCTTCCTCCTGGCTGGTTCCTGGTCTGCTCTCATCCTCCTGGGGTCTGTTGGGGCATCTAGGATCCATTTTGGGTCTCCTCTCCTGAAAGGGCAGTTTTCGCGCAAAAATGTGACGCAATAGCGTGAAAAAAACCGGCGTTTTCACGATTGCGCTGTTGTAAATCGACCCACAGTGATGTGCGTCGCATTTACGTTGGTTTCCTTTACGACAGACCGACGCTGTGTGCGTCACGAAATAATGACTCCCACCTGTTGGTTGCGCCGCCGTACATCAAAGTATAAATTTGACACCCGCATGGCGCATCCAAATGGCGTTAGACGGCACAATTTTTTTGGGCGCAAAACTGCGTTAGCGCAGTTTTGCGTCAAAAAGTATAAATATGGCCCTATATTCTCAGCCTGCACTTGGTCATTGTGAACTAGATGGTCTGCCTAAAATACAGTAATAACAGTCAGGGACATCTCTTTTCCTAATTTCTTCTGGCCCCATCTGAAGAATGTATGGATTATAGCACCAGATGCTGGTCCCAATGATGGAGACTGGCTATGTCTATCTGTAGGAAACTCCTCCTGTTTTGGCCTGGTCACTCCCAAACATTTTAGACAGATACTGGTGGTTACTGACTCTTGGCTGTGCCCGATGTACTGCTTACCATTCCCTGGGCCTCTGCTGTGTAAAATGGATATGCAAATTAGGCTAATTATAATTGGCAGTATCAACCTACCTATAAATCCATAGTATATAGTAGGGCATGTAGGTTTAAGGATCCCAACCTAGGTAGTGCACCCATAGGTGCGCTGCTGAGGAGCCCAGCATCATTTTAAAGGCAGGCCTGCCTTGCTGGCTGCTTTTAAACTAACGTTACATGCAAATTCGACTTTGGAAGTGTTAGAAATGGGGTCTTTGATTGGCAGTCAGGTTACCCTTGTCCAAGCAAGGACCCTCACTCTAGTCAGGGAAAAGGAGAAACAGACCTCGTTAACCTCCATTCATCACCTTGGTAGATTGGCATGAGCAGGCATGCTTAATTCAGAGGTAATGTGTTAAGTATTTGTATCAATACACACAGTAATGCACTGAACCACTACCAAATGACACAACACAGGTTTAGAAAAATTGCAAAATTTTTATCTAAATAAACAAGACCAAGTACGATAAAAATCCACAATACACCTTTAAAAATATGATCTTAGCATTCAAAAACACAAAAATAGTGCCTAGAAGAACAAATGCTGCAATTTGATATTAAGCGGCGTCGTGACGGAGTCGTATGGACTCCCAGGTAAAGTATCTTTGTAAAACAAGTGGAAAACAGGCCGGTGCATGGAATCGGGGAGTGAGGCATCTCTGGATCCAATGCATCCTTGGTTCCTGTGCAACGAGTCAGAGGAGTAGAGGTGCTGCAGCGGCATCAAGTTCTTACTGCAGAGTGGTGGAGGTGAGGTGGCGTCTGTTGCAAAGTGTTGGTCCCTTGGTACCTCCTACAAAGACGAAGTCTGGCGAAGTCACAATGCTGCGGGGTCATGCTCTTGTCACGGGGTCACAGGCACCACAACGGAGTCAGGTGTCACGAACGTCAGTGCTGTGACACTCTGATCTCTGCAAGCTGCGCAGTCGGTGGGATCGTCGTGCTTCTGAGAAGTCTATGGCTTCAGGTGGAGGTGGCATCACGGGTTCTGTGCAGCACCCTCCTTAGCGAAGTCACATGGTGAAGTACGGCATCATTTCACAGGACTTTACCAGGAATTCCATTCCAGGGGCCCAGGAACTGGAAACGCACCCTCTGGCAAGCTAGAGTCCACAGCATGCACATTCAAAACTGGATGGTGAACCTTTGTTGTCCCTGAGGCTCCAAAACAGGAGGCAAGCTCTAGTCCAAGGCCTTGGAGATTCTTCTTCAAACAGGAATGCACAACAAAGTCAGTCTTTGTCCCATTTCACAGGCAGAAGCAGCAACTGCAGGATAGACCAACAAAGTACAGTCACAGATAGGAGCAGCACTTCTCAGTTCTTCAGCTCGTCTCTTTTTTTTCATTTTTATTTTTCAGCAGGTGTAACTTTGCATTACATGTGAATAAACATCCAACTTTCCTTATTACATACATGAGTATTATGACATACTTCTGAAAAAATGACGTCTTTCATATAGTTCAAATTTCAACATTCAAAAAAGAGTTGCTTATTCTCCTTCCTCAACTGCCCCTGTCCTCCACAGGAACTTCCGCCTGATCTTCCGCTGGCTTACTCATTCTGGCCCAAATCGCATGATATCTTTTCATGGCTCCTATCCTCTGAGCATACAACTTTTCTTTAACCCTTGTAGATTCCATTTTCGCCTCCCATAGTGCGTATGTCGGGGGGCTGGTGATTTCCATACCTGCAGTATAAGTGATAAGGCTACCACTGTGTCTACAAATACCATTTGTCTGGATGCATTAGAGAGATTGATATTCTGTGTCATGCCCCAAAGCACCACTCGAGGGCTAGGATTAATCAAGTGGCCTATCCAGAAGCTTAACCTCTGAAGAATCTGCTCCCAGTACCTTGCCAAAGATATGCAACTAAAACACATATGTATCCAATTCCTCTGAGAGTTTTGACATCGTGGGCAGGAGCCAGATATCTCAGGATGCATATCTCTTACTGCAGCGGGGTATAGTACAACAACCACCTGGAGAACAGAACGATCTTTTTGAAATTCACCCCTCTAAGTGCTTTGTGCGACATCTCGTTGTGTTTTCTCCATTGCTGAAACTCTACCTTACATTGTGTCATGTTGGTTATTTGCACCAGAATTTGGGCGGTTACCTTCAATGTCCCTGCATCCTGAAGTAGTTTATACCATTTGCCATTACCTATTTGGTTATTATAAAAGGCCTGAGCAATATGACTATTTGCGTGGTTGAGTGGTTGTTGCACTGGATGCAAAAGGTTTTGAATTTGGCAAAATGAATATTTTAACTTATCTGGATTATTGCTTACGCCCATTACACATTGTGCCCATGTTTTCAGGCGATCCACTACGTAAAAATCCTCTAGGGTTTGAAAACCCAGCTCTTCCCATTGCCGTAGAGTACTTTGGCTTAATTCTACTCCTAAACATCCTATATCCCTTACTTGAAGGAACAAAATCGCCTCATCTATTTGATATTTACGCTTTAACTGCAACATAATTGTCTTGATCATGACTGGTAATTTATACCTGATCCTTTTTGGTAGATGAGGAAATTTAAAAAAATGCAAAAGATGGATATTATTTTCTAACATCATCTGATTATTATAGAAATTACTTTTTGGCATTTGTGCTACCCTTGACACCCAGTCAAGAACTGCTGCTTCGTAATAAGCTGCCATATTGGGAAGAGCTAACCCTCCGTCAATCAATCAATAATTTTTTTTTTATAGAGCACGCTACTCACCCGTGAGGGTCTCAAGGCGCTTGGGGGGAATCCATTTGAAGGATTTATTTAGAGTGCGGAGTGTGTGGAAGCAGGAGGAGGTTAGAGCATTGATTTGCTGTGTCATGGAGAGGGAGGGGTCCAGGATGATGCAGAGGTTGCGTGTGTGGTTTGCGGGGGTGGGTGCGGGGCCTGGGGTGGTGGGCCACCAGGAGTCATCCCGAGTGGTTTTGTTGGGGCCGAAGATGATGATCTCAGTTTTGTTGGAGTTAAGCTTGAGGTGGTTAGTTGTCATCCAGTTTGCTGTGTCGAGCAGAGCAGCGTGAAGGTTGGTTTTGGTGGTGGTGGGATTGCGGGTCAGGGAGCAGGCCGTCTTCTATTGACAGAGATAACTTAGCCAATTGGAGCCTAGGTTTCTTGTGATGCCAGATAAATTGTCTAATTAATACGTCTAAGTTGTCGAAAAATGTTTTCGGGACTTGCAGGATCACACTTGAAAAGACAAACAGCAATAGAAGAAAAATCGACATTTTAACCAAAGCAGTTCTTCCTATAATAGACATAGGAGTCTCCTGCAATTTGAGTAGCAATCCTTGTATTTTTTTAAAAACATTCATATAATTCAGTTCAAACAAGTCTGCTGAGCTCGGAGATACATATATACCAAGATATCTAATGGGATGCGAGGAGGAAGATGCAACACGAATACCTTGCGGCAAGACCGACATCTCTGTATTATATAGCAAAGCCTCTGATTTAGATTGATTAATTTTATAACCCCCTAGCTCAGAAAATGCCCTACTTTTTGCAAATGCGCTATCAATATTCTGGCGTTCTGCATTAAGATAAAGGATCATATCATCCGCAAATAATTTTACTTTGGGAGCTAGAGGTAGAGGGGCATATTTATACTCCATTTGCGCCGAATTTGCGTCGTTTTTTTCGACGCAAAATCGGCGCAAAACTAACGCCATATTTATACTTTGGCGTTAGACGCGTCTAGCGCCAAAGTATGAGGAATGAGCGTCATTTTTTTGTGTGAACGCCTTCCTTGCGTTAATGAGATGCAAGGTAGGCGTTCCCGTCTAAAAAAATGACTGCGACCAAATGCGTCGTATTTATACTCCCGGTCAAAAGTCACGCCCGGGAGTGGGCGGGGCAAAAAACCCCGCATTTGCGCCTCTTTTTAACGCCTGGGTCAGGGCAGGCGTTAAGGGACCTGTGGGCTCAAAATGAGCCCACAGCTGCCATCCCATGCCCCCAGGGACCCCCCCTGCCACCCTTGCCCACCCCAGGAGGACACCCAAGGATGGAGGGACCCATCCCAGGGACATTCAGGTAAGTATAATTTTTTTAGTTTTTTTTATTTTTTTTTGCATAGGGGGGCCTGATTTGTGCCCCCCTACATGCCACAATGCCCACTGACCATGCCCAGGGGACATAAGTCCCCTGGGCATGGCCATTGGGCAAGGGGGCATGACTCCTGTCTTTACTAAGACAGGAGTCATGTAAATGGCGTCTGGGCGTCGTTAAAAATGGTGCAAATCGGGTGGAGGCGATTTTTTTGCCTCAGCCTGACTTGCCCCATTTTAAGACGCCCTAACGCCATTTTCCCCAACGCCGGCGCTGCCTGGTGTACGTGGTTTTTTTCCACGCACACCAGGCAGCGCCGGTCTGCTAGCGCCAGCTAACGCCATTCAATAAATACGGCGCCCGCATGGCGCTTCAGAATGGCGTTAGCCGGCGCTAATCTTTTTGGCGCAAAACTGCGATAGCGCAGTTTTGCGTCAAAAAGTATAAATATGGCCCAGAGAGTCTTGAATATTTGGCTCCTGTCTAATCGCTGCAGCTAGCGCTTCAATGAAGAGTGCAAACAAAACTGGAGAGAGAGGGCAACCCTGTTGCATGCCTTGGGTCATTTGTACTGATCCTACTGTCTGGGCATTAACTGAAACTATTGCTTGAGCCCCTGCATAGATAGTCTGTATAATCTGAATACATTTCCAGGGAAACCCAAACTTTGCGAGCACCATGAATAATACCTGCCATTGTACTAAGTTGAACGCCTTCTCGGCATCGAGCATCATAATTACTGCCGGATGACTACTATGCAATAGATAATCTATAGTTTGTATAAAAAAAATTGTAAAAAAAATTGTATTAGTGGATAGTAGCCTACCCGGCAGAAACCCGCACTGATCCTCATGTATCAATGCCTGAGCAACCTGAGCTACTCGAACTGGAAGAATCTTAGTAAAAAATTTGTAGTCCTAATTCAGCAAGATGATAGGACGATATGAACCAGGATATTCTGGTGGTTTGTCTTTTTTAGTGAAACTAACCACAATTGCTCTTGAAAATTCGGGATCCTTCTACTATTGGATTGAATAAATTTGTTAATATCTCAGCAATTTGGTCTTCTAAAATTTTGTACATTTGTGCCGGGAGGCCATCTTTTCCTGAAGCTTTACCATTGGAAGCTTCCCTTATCGCGTGGTAATAGGAGATAGTAATAAAGTCTGAGCCTCCGTATCTAAGCTGGATAGAATAATGGTGTCTAAAAATGTTTGAATTTGTGAATTATTTACTAGTTTTTCCTCTGTATATAGCTTAGTATAGTGTGAAAGAAATACTTTTTCAATCTCATTAGATTGCATAACCATCCTACCCTGTTCTTCATTGAAGATGGCTTTTACTAAATTAATACTGGCGCGCTTTTTGATTGACCAAGCTAGAAATCTACCTGCATGCTCGCTTTCTTCATATTGACGTTGATAACTAGTATGTCTGTTAAGTATTTCCTTAGAGACAATTTATTTTTTAAAATAACCCTGGGCCCTTGCCAACCCTTGAATAATCTCCTGACTAGAAAGTAGTTGTTTTTTCCTTAACGCCTGTTCTAGCTCTTTCTGTAATTTGAAGCTCTTTTCACGAACTATTCTAGCTAGATGGGCTTTAAATGAGATAGCCTCCCCTCATATGAAGGCCTTAACTGCCCCCCAGATATAAAAAATAGGGGCGGATCCCTTATTTATCTTCAGAAAGTCAGTTACTAATACTTTAAGATTAGTTGCCCAATCTTCATCTGCCAGAAGCAACCTATCGAAGCGCCATTGCGAGCGACGATACTGGTTAGCCGAATCCTTGAAATTGTAAATATCAATCCAAGGAACTGAATGAAAAGGAGTTTGCAAGTATTCCTGTTCTATGCCATTTTAATCTGAACAAGACCAGAATTAAGTCAATTCTTAACGCCGTGTTATACCTTTTTGAGTAACATGTATACTCTTTAAAGTCCGAATGATCAGCTCGCCACATATATACTAAACCTACCTCTTGAATCAGTTTTGCCAAGAATTGAAAGGTTATTGTTTTTTATGTACTTTATGCTTACATGATGAGTCCCACAGGGTATTTGGCATAACATTAAAGTCCCTTCCTATTATGAAAAACCCGTGTAGAAGAGAAAAATGCTTATATAGTGTCTGCATGGGCTTTATATCATCTTCTATCGGACCATAATAGCTTATAAAATGGGCCTCTTTACCTGCTATTATTGTGTAGCCTATTATCCATCTCACCTGTGGGTCTCGAATAACTCTGTTTATTTTCCCCATGAATCTCCTGGAGAACAGAATTGTCACACGTCGTAATGCGGCATCTATTGAAGAGTAAAAAGAATTGGCAATGTGTGGCAGGAGTTTTGTAGCTTGGTATTGAGCTTTAAGTGTGTCTCCTGTACCAATAGCACTTGAACCTGTGCTGTTGCCTGCCAGCTAAGCACAGCACAGAATTTCACGTTATTATTGGCCCCATTCAGATTACAGGAGGCTACTCTTAATTTAGATTCCATACTTTGGCAAGGTTTTGTTCCTTCCTGGCATGACCCATCGCCTTCGTGCTACAGGTCTAACCAAGCTTTTATCTTGTATTTTTACCTGAGGCAAGAAGTTAAGTTGGATAGCTAGCACCTGCATTTTTCTTTCTGCTCCTCCAACCCCCCTTAGAAACTCTCCCTCCTACTTCCCCTCCCTACCCTGACAAATCCAACCCATCATGAATCCATCGGGCAATGCCCCGCCCCCCTCCTTGTGCCCAAAAGTCCCAACATTAGGGTGCAATTACATGGCACAAATTAGAGCCTTCGCCTCAAGGAGCAGCAAGGCGGAGGACCCGCGCCGAAATCAGCATATCAACTCTCATCGTGCAATCGAAGAAAAAAATATGTTGAGCCACTCCGGCACTTTCTCCCCACCCTTCCCCCACCCCCTTCCTTAATGCATTTCCCCAATCCCTTCACCTCCTGTCAATATCTACTATCCTTGTGCCCTAGTTTATGAAGGGAAACAAATGTATGTGACTACTAAACCATCATGAAAAGACATACAATATTGAGGCATTAAAATAACGATACAAAATGTGTAGAAAATCTGGCCTGTTGCATGAAACATAGAGACTTCTACTAACTATTTCCTTGTTCTTTTAGATGCAGGAGAAAGTTCCTTGTTTCCTGAACATTTTGAAAAACTTTCACTTTACCTTTATACAACACTCTCAATGTTGCCAGTTGCACTATACCAGCCGGGCCCCCAATTTTTTGAAATCATCAATTAGTCCAACAAACTCCCGGCGCCGATGTGCTGCTGCCACTGACATGTCTGAAAATACATGAAATCTAGAACCATCGTCTAATTTAAATTCACGTGCTTTCCTGGCTTGAGAAAGAATTTGCTCCTTTCTTCTAAAATCGCCAAAATTCACCAGAAGAGTACGTGGATATTTTGCGTTGGTCGGACGCACAAAAGGTACCCTATGGGCCCTCATGATGGATAAATCTCCTTCCGGGTTTAGCCTATCTGGGAGAACGATTTTGCTAATAAGTTCAGACACCACCTTGGTTACAGATGAGCCAGCCTCCATCTCCTCCGGGACCCCTACAAATCTAAGGTTGGAAAATCGTGATCTATTTTCTAACTCCTCCAACTTGTTTTGTAAGTCTTCTAGTTCGTATTGGACCTGAGATGTGGCTGTCTCCACTTGGTTGCTGGTATCCTCTAAATCAGAAACCCTTTTTTCCACCTGTGATACTCTCGTCGAAAGAAGAGTTAGATGAGTGTTGAGTTGGCTCAGCTGTTCCTTTGTTTCCCTACGAGTTTCTTCCTGCAAGATTTTTATAGCTCGAAGTTCCACTAAGATCTGGCCCATCAACTCTTCCATTGTGCGGTAGCATTTATGGTAGCTTCAGTATTCCCCGTAGTGAGGGAGCTCTGCAAGGAACCAGGTGTCGGAAGTAAAGTGTTGGTTGCTAGGTTCTCTGAAGTTGGATTAAGTATCCTTGATCCACTTGGCACCTCAGCTGTGGCATCCGTAAGAGGTGCTCTGATACTGGTTGCAGACTCTTCCCCTTCTGGGAGAAATGTACTCTCAAATCCGCCTTCTTTTAATGAGTCACCTGTGGCCCCTTTAGGTGGTTCTCAAGCAGTGCTATAGAAAAGCGGATAGGCTTTCCCCTTACATTAGGAGGATGTCATAGAATGAGAAGGAGGGAGCTTGTTTGATAATACTAAGGTTGATGGTAACGAGGGAGTTGCACTTATTGAACATTTTTGAAGATGCAGACCGACCGACCGTGCTGCTGATTGTACAGCATCTTCCCCAATGCTGAGCTTGGGAATATCGGTGAGACCTAAGAAGGAGGATGAAAAGTCCTGGCTCCCCGCAGAGCCTCTAAGCGAGACTAGTCCATCTTGTTAATGAGAGCTATGCCTAGACCTGCCCAAGGCAGGCGTCAAAAGTTTAGATTTTGCTCCTCTCATGTGCTTTGCCACTGTCCGTACTTTAAGACCACCGTCCCTGGTCATACGTTTCATTGTGCTCTAGGAGAGGGAGGTAAATCAAGACGAGATGGAGATGAAAGTGGAGTGATAAAATTATAAGGAGTGGAGGCCAGGTAAGTACCTTGATGAGCAATTTGCAGGTCTTAGGTGCAGTAAATTTTGGACGCACAAACGTGAGTGGTAAGGGTGGCAGGAATAGTAGGGGCAGCAGAGGCTGTCAGGGAGACACTACCTTTTCGCAAGCCACTTCCGTTGTGCTCCCCAGACTCTTATTAATTTTTTTATTTTATTTTTTAATGGAAGGGTGCCCTCTGCCCGCACAGAGATCTATTCCCTGCCTCCTGGCAACCGCTGTAAAGTATATTCTGTTGATTATTCTTTTGCAGTCTACAACAGTCTTTTGCACAGCTTTCGATCCATGCAAATTATTCAAGTTATTCCATAGTCTTCCTTACGCCATCACTGCTGCTTATGCCACCACCCCTACTCCCCCAAACCACATGACTCACTCCAACACTCCACTTATCTGACTAGGCATCGGCTGCTGTAAACTGTGTCCTCATTTTTCTCCTCACTTCTCCTGTTCGTCTGTTTGTCCAAGCCTCCTGCAATCCTCAATATAAGTCAGCCACCGATTGAAGAAAGGGGAGTGATATCAGGGTGTGTGGTAGGAATATCCCAAACACTCCCTATTGTTTTTTCACTCCCTTGCTTCCTCACTTCCTTTTGCAGCCTTTTGTGGTCTCCAGCAGCAGCGCCGGGAACCGCCATTGTGCCAATTTCCGGCTATTTTTTTGCCAGTCCAAATTGGAGCCTCCAGATGAATTTTGAGCTGGGGGGAGGGAGGGGGTCTGAAGAATCACCAGCCGCCCACCACTTAATCTTAAAGCACGCTGCGTTCTGTCTAGCACTCCCGTCCGCCATTGCAGCTCCAGGTGGAAGCTAGTCACGGAGCATGACGGGAGCTCCACGTGACTTCCGCCGTCTCAAACCAGCCTCTTCTCCTTGGCAGAGGTTCCTCTTGATTCCAGAAGTGATCTAAAGTCTGGGGTTTGGGTCCAATACTTATAGCCCTTTCTGTCTTTGAAGTTGCTCAACTTCAAAGGAAAGTCTCTGTTGTTCACAAGATCCTGTCTTGCCCAGGCCAGGCCCCAGACACACACCAGGGGGTTGACTGCATTGTGTGAGGGCAGGCACATCCCATTCAGGTGTGAGTGACTACTCCTCCCTCCATTCTAGCACAGATGGCTGGCTCCTCAGGATATGCAGGCTACACCCCAGCACCCTTTGTGTCACTGTCTAGAGGAGATGCACAAACAGCCCAACTATCAAACTGACCCAGACAGGGTATCCACAAACAGGCAGGGTCACAGAATGGTTTAAGCAAGAAAATGCCCACTTTCTAAAAGTGGCATTTTCAAACTAACAATCTAAAAAACAACTTCACTAAAGGATGTATTTTTAAATTGTGAGCTCAGAGACCCCAATATCCATATTTCTATCTGCTCTTAAAGGGAATCTGCACTTAAATAATATTTGAAGGCAGCTCCCATGTTAACCTATGAGAGAGAAAGGCCTTGTACAGTGAAAAACGAATTTGGCAGTATTTCACTGTTAGGGCATGCAAAACACATCAGTACATGTCACACTTTTAACATACACTGCACCTTGCCCATGGGGCTACTTATGGCGCCTTACTTGTATAAAAAAGGGAATGTTTAGGCCTGGCAAGTGTACCCACTTGTCAAGTAGAATTGGCAGCCTAAAACTGAACACATAGACATGTTTACAAGGCTGCTCGTGTGGGTGGCGCAACAAGTGCTGCAGGCCCACTAGTAGCATTTGATTGACAGGCCCTGGGCACCTCTAGTGCCCTTCTCTAGGGACTTATTAGTAAATCAAATATGCCTAATCATGGAAAAGCCAATTACACACATAATTTCCCATAAGGAGCCCTTACACTTTAGCACTGGCCAGCAGTGGTAAAGTGCTCAGAGTTACCTAAACAGCAAACACAGAGTCCAGCACACAGAAACAACCTGGGAAGTAGAGGCAAACAATTAGGGGAGACCACACCAATTATACCAAGCCTAACAGGAATTAAAAGTACTTCCAACGTCTTAAACTACCTTATTTTTTACATATAATTCACTCCTATGGTGTGCCCTAAGTGCCCCTAGGGCTGGGAGCTTTGTCAGTATCAGAAGGGACCTTGAAACAATAGTTTTATGAACCCTGGTGAGATAAAATTGCCAAATTTGTTTTTCCCTGAGTGTAGTGAATGGTCTCCATGGGCTACAATGGTGAGGCTTAATTTCATTAATAAAGTCCCAATAGGAGCTAACTATTTCAAGTTTGGTATCAAACTGATTGTTATAATAAATGCAACAACTTGCCATTGTTGAATTTAATATAACTAGTTCAGGGGAAGAGTTTTAGAACTCAACCTGAAAGTTGCCAACTTCAGCTTTGTAGGGCCCTTCTTGGATTGGCCAGCCCCTGGCAGCTGGGCCAGACTGCCTTAATGAGGTGTGAAGTGACCTGGACTGAAGACAAAGAAGGTGCCTGAGGGAGGAGATCAGATGATGAAACAGGATAGGGGAGATCATCCAAACTGGTCTTCAAGGGAGGAAAGGACATTTGGAGCAGCTCAGGACCTCCTCCATTTCCTGCAAACCCAGACAACTAGGTGCCCACTTGATTAGATTGGGAGAGGGCAGGAAAGGGGTGTGTTAAGGATTTTTAGCCACACCAGTGGGTGGATTCAGCCAGACATAACCTCCAAAATTCAGTTTCAACCATTTTGGATTTTTAAAGAATGTTGCTCCCTGGGATTGATCTTGCCACACTTCCCAGGAAGAGGTCATCCAAGAGGGTGGTGTCCTGCCTGTGATTGAACGGTTAGTCCCATCTCTTTTCACCCCAGGAGCAAGGATACATTTGGCAGAGCAGCATCCACATCTCAGGTCCCAACAAGGAACAACATCAGAAGAAGAAGGACTGCCCTGCTGGACCCCTGACCTGCACCTGGACAATTCACTCTGAAGGACTGCACAGCTCCACACTTTAGCTTCACCACTAAAAGGACTTTGCCTGTCTTCAAGTGGTTCAAGAAAGGACTCTCTGCTTGCTACAGGTGGACAATAGCTAACCAGAGTCCCCTGCATCAAACCCTGAAGGAACTGACCACCTAACCAGTGGCTAGTGTTAATTTTTGGATTTTAACAAAGTGTGCTCTGGGAGTTGGAGTCCTATACCTCAAGGAGAAACTCAGACCTCCTGGAATCTTGGGGTGAGCTGTTAACTTCTAAAGGATATTCAAAGACCTTCTGGAAGACGATCCAGAAGTTTGAAGAACTTTGGAGAATCTATGGAAAAAAGCTCCACAAAGGGATCGACCTGCTGTGGTGAGTCTGCCGGCTTACCTCAACTGCGACCCGGCTGACTTGCAGGTTCGTCACGCTAAAAAGCTACGGAGTCCCAGACTTTCAGGATTTCACCAGAGGCTCCCGGAAAGGTGTTTCAATGGCCTAGCATCAAAAGCGGCTTGCTGTGGAGGGTCGACCGCCGTCGGAAGAAAAAAGCTCAAAAAAAGTGACAAAGCCCGAATGTAAAAAGTTGACCGGGACTTCCCGCGCAGCATATCCGAGGAGGGCTTTAGGGATGTGGGATCAAGATTCAGCTTTTGCCTGGACAAAGATTTGTTGTCCTGAAAAATCGCCTAAGTCTGAAAGTAGAATTCTTCTCTGAGGTCTCCTGCGACGCATATCTGAAGGGGGCTTCAGGGAGGTCAGATCAGATTGGTGACTTCGTCCGCTGAAGAAAATCTTTAAAAAAAAGATTAAGTCCGAAGGTAAAGTTTTGACCTGCCTCCCGCTTGCTGTACCCGAGCAGGGTTTTATGGCGACTTTGCCCCCGTCAAGGTGCGACCAGATATCCCGAGTGGCGCTTTTGGGGCCAGATTTACTAAAAAGTGATGCAGCATGGTGCTGAGCCAAAATTGGCAGCATTTATAAATGCAGGAATGTGCCGTATTTATTAGAATACGGTGCACCCCTACATTTCCCTCTGCGCTGGCGCTAAATTGATCTGCCTAGCTCCAACGCAGGCATCCTTGCACTATTGTGCATAGATGTCTGCGTTGATGGGTTTGATTGTTTTTGTGTGGGAAGGTGTCCCTTCCTGCACATAAGCAATCACTTATGGTGATTTGGCACTTCTGTGTGTGCTGCAGAATGTAAATACTTTGTAATTATGTAGCAGGGCATCGAGCCACATGAGCGTCACAGAAAGTGATGCTCCGGGGGCACTAGGGACTCTTAAATATGGCCCTTCATGCAAAAAAACTGTAATTTTTTCAAAATTCATATCTCCGGTTCCCCTTATCTTATTTTATTTATGTTGTGTCAAATTAAAGAGAAAAATATTCCCTATTTTTATAAATTGTTTTTCGATTTTTCAGCTGTTTACTGTGTTTTATTTTATTACTGTTTTGTGACATTTGAATACTTTACACACTTTGGCCCTTATTACGACCCTGGCAGTCGGTGATAAAGTGGTTGTAATACCGCTAGCAGGCTGGTGGTAATTACTGCCAAATTATGACCCTGGCGGTGATATCTCTGATAGACAGCCTATATACCATACCGACCGCCAGGGGAGAAATAACAGTCACCACGGCGGTAGCCGCCTACAGCCAGTCAGAAGACAAAGTACCAGCCACCATATTTTGACAACACAATTCTGCCACCTTTTCCGGGTGCCATCAAAAGCCCGGCGGAAACACATCACAGAAGAGAAAGGACTCACCAATGGAAACACAGGGAAGAACCATGCTGCAATGAAACCAGAACTGCAAGTCTTTCCGATGATCTTCTATGTTATGCTCCACCTGGAACAACAATGCCGGCGAAGGCGATGACGGTGAGTACAGATGCCTGGCACATAAGGGAGGGTGGGAGGAAAACGAGATTGACACACACACACGCACCAAACATACACACGCCATACACACAACCATATGCATTACAAAAACAATTTGCCCACGAAAATCTGCAGAACAATGCAAAGGCAACATAAATTTACGAAAATGATTGTAATCAGTCCAACAATAAAATGAAAAATCAGATTTGGCCATGAAACAGATCTGTACACGTGTATAAAAAAGGGACACTGCTCAGTTCATAGTTCACAGGGCCCACATGGCCACGGGGCACAGTCCAAGGCCCCACTCAAATCCTGCACCAATCCGAAGAGAACACTGCAGGGACATCAGTTGTCAAATAGGCAGGCACCTTAAGAGGGGGGCACCTCAGCCGAATGCAGGAACAAGCCCACTGGTTCTGGATGGGGCAACATGCCCTGTGCTTTGTCTTGGGGAGTGCAAGGCCACAGTCTCTCAAGTGGGTGTCTTGCCTACTGGTTCTTGTGGGGGCAGGCCGCACAGCAGCACTTGGAGGCTGGACTTTATGGCATCCACCACCGATGGCTGCACTGTGGTGGTGGGTGTGGGAGGCTCCTGCTCAACCCCTGCACCCTCTGATGGCTGCACTGTGGTGGTGGTTGTGGGAGGCTCCTGCTCACCCCCTGCACCCTCCGATGACTGCACTGTGGTAGTGGTTGTGGGAGAATTCTGCTGAGCCCCTGCTCTCTCTGATGGCTGCACAACCACGGCTGGTGGTGGGGGCCCTGTGACAGCTGGTGGTGGTGGTGGTGTTTGGCTGTCAGCTTCCACTGGCTTAGATTGCCTCCTCTCCTCCTGCTCATGGGTTGGGGATCCCTTACCCTTCCTGGCACTGGTAGATGGGCTCTTCCCCCCTCCTCTGCCTGGTGGTGCAGGCTCCTTCCCCTTCTTAACAGCTGGTGCAAGCTCCTTCCCCTTCTTAGCAGCTGGTGCAGGCTCATTCCCCTTTTTGCAGCTGCTGCAGGCTCCTTCTTCTTCTCAGCAGCTGGTGCAGGCTCCTTCCCCTTCTTGGCATCTGCTGCAGGCTTCTTCCCCTTCAGTATTATTGGCCTGGAATCCTTTCCACCATGAGTAGGTGGTGCTACCACTGGGCCCGTGGACTGTTTGGCTGAGGTGCTTGGCTGGGTCCTTGCTACCATGCCCATAAGTGCAGGATAGGGAGGAGGGATAGGGAAGAGGTCAATCTGGGAAAGGAAAAGCTTTTTAGGGACGTTGGGACAGGAATAGGAAGGAGTAATGGGAGTGGAGGATGAGGGAGTGGTTGTTGGAGGTGTTTGTCTGATGGATATGGGTGCAGGTGCATGGGCTGTATGCTGTTGTGAGGTGGATGGCTGTTGGGTGTCTGAGTGCTTGCGTTTGTGTACTTTAGGAGGGGGGGACAGACACGGTGGGAAAGGACACAGGGGACGCATGCATGGATAATGTGGAGGTGTCTGCCAGTGAGGTGTTTGTTCTGCTTGGTGTGGTGATGATGCTGGTAGTGGATATTGATGTAGTGCATGCAGGTATGAGTGTAGATGCAACTGGGTGGAAGGTGGAGGAGGAGGAGGAGGAAGAGGAGGGGAGATAGTGGTCGTGTCTGCAACTGAATGGTGTTTGTGTGAGTGCCTGTAGGATGCCTGTGACACTCTTGGGTGTTGTCTTGTGTGCATGCTCATCTGGCTGTGTGCTTAGTATGGGTTGGGGTTGAGGAGAATGGGACTGGGAAGTGGAAGGTGGAGGGGGGAAGGTTGAAACAGGGACAATGGCTGCCATCAGAAAGGAGGCCAGAGCCTGAATTGATCTCTGTTTGGCTGCCAATCCACAGTGAATGCCCTCCAGGAATGCATTTGATTGATTCATCTGGGATGCCAGCCCCTGGATGGATGTTTGCCCTACAGAGATGGATCTCAGGAAGTCAATAGCCTCCTCATTCATGACAGCAGGGCTCACTGGGACAGGACCTGAGGTGCCTGGGGTGAAGGAGATGCCCACCCTCCTGGGTGAGCAGGCACGGGAACCTTGCTGAGGGGCTACTGGGAGGGTGGTGCTGGTACGGTGGGTGGCAGCTGTACCTGCAGCTGGGGTGGTCACAGAGCTGCCCGCCACCACCGACGAGCTCCCATCGGAGGAGGTATCAGAGTCTGTATTGTCCCCTCCAGTCTCCACCATGGTGCTCCCCTCACCCTCCGTCCCACTGGTGCCCTCAGCGTCGGTGGACTCTGCCTCCAGGGTCCTGTGGGATGCAGCTCCCTCTGTCACCGGTGCCTCTTCTCCTCCACCAGATGATGGTAATGCACATAAGGACAGGATGACAAAACAAGAAAGGGGGAGAGGGACAAAGGACAGGGTCAATGACTGCACTGTTGGCCTACACAGCACCCTAACACACAGGGAACAGGCCTACACACTATGCATAGCACTACCAGTGAAATGGCTAGTCACCAAGGAATGAGGAGGGGGACAAACCACCAACTGCAGCACACCTGGGATCCATGCAGCCCTGCCCAGCAGTGAATACTAACAAGCTAGGTAAGGAGTATTTCAGATTCAAACCCTTAGCCACCAGAGGACCTAAGCTGTTATGTCTGGCCTGGCCTAGGGGCACCCACTGACACACAACTACCACCCGGACACCACCCCACCATCCGTAAGTTGTAATGATAGCCACTGTACTCACCCCCTTGTAGCTGCTTTGATACCTTCAAGCGCCAATCCTGCTCAGGGTAGGCCACCACCAGTATGGGGGCCATCAAGGGGGCCAGGGTCTGACATGCACCCCTTCCTAGTTGGGAGGCCATCCCCAGCTGGGTACTCACAGTCATTCGTGCCCAGCTTCTCAGGTCCTCCCACCTTTTCCGACAGGGGGTGCTCCGCCTGCCATAGACGCCCAGGGTCCGCACCTCTTTGGCGATGGCAAACCATATTTCTTTCTTTTGACGGGCACTGAGGCAAAACAGACAGGAGAACACCATTAGACAAACAGTCCAGCCTGTCACAAATATGGTCCACCATACCTGTTTACATCACCATTGCAACACATATAGCCTAGCCCACAACATTTACACTGCCAAGAGGACATCCAGCCACTGGACCTTCACAAACAGCTCCATGCATTCATGCCACATGCATCATGCACAAGGTGTACTCAGCTGTTCGTCTGGAGGCCCATACAGCAGTCCGTACTGGGGTAGGAGCCCATCCACCAGCGCTCCAACTCCTCCGAAGTGAAGGCTGGGGCCCTTTCCCCGATCACACGGGCCATGGTAGGTTCCAGACACAGGTCACAGCAGCAAATGCAGTGTAGGTCCTCTCCTATGGAAGGTCAGGAAACAAGTGAGGAATTTGATAGAAAATGGCAGTGACGTCCGAGGTGGTGCATACTGTCACCGCAGGCGTAGATCACCATTAGCCACTGTACCCCATAGGGCCCAATATTAACCAATGAGGAATTGCACGGCAGTTCACGATCGCCACGCCGCACAACGTTAGCGGCATTACCTCACATCTACCTGTCCCTACACACAGGACAGGTGGCCACCATTTCAGGGGGGGTGAACAGGCCTTTCGATTAGTGCTGCCTCACAGGATCAATAGGCACATACTTCACAAATTACACTCTCACATAACATGTTTGCACATTCTGGACTGCTTTTGTGGCTCCATTGTTCAGTTTGTGACAGCCTCCTCTCTCTTATGTCCCTTAGATACCTACCGCTGCAGATGAATAAGAGATGGAGACATACCCCCGTGTACAGACCCCTGGTGGACTTGGCAACACTGGAGGACAGGCACATAATACTCACCTATAGACTGGACAGGGCCACAAACACAGAGCTGTGTGCCCAATTGGAGCCTGACCTGATATCTGCTATCCGTCACCCCTGTGGAGTCCCCCCTCTTGTGCAAGTGCTATCCGTTCTCCATTTCCTGGCAACTGATTATTTCCAGGTGACAGTGGGCTTGGCAGAAGGAATGTCACAGCCAATGTTCTCAAACATGCTTACAAGAGTGTTGTCTGCCCTGATAAAACACATGTGCAGCTACATTGCAATCCCACAGGTTGAGGATTTGGCCACTGTAAAGTTCTATGCAATGGGACATACACCCAATATAATTGGTGCGATTGACGGAACACATATTGCATTTGTGCCCCCCCCCGCCAGAATGAACAGGTGTTCAGGAATAGTTTCCACTCCATGAATCTGAAGATGGTGTGCTTTGCAGACCAGTACATCTCCCACGTCAATGCTAAGTATCTGGAGTCGGTGCATGATGCCTTTGTCCTTAGGAATAGCAGCATCCCAAATGTGATGGCCCAACTACAGAGGCACAGAGTGTGGCTAATAGAAGAGACCCAGTTCCCACCCAGTATATGTTGGTGTATGCCTATGGTGTTGGCTATATAGGATAGGGTGTGGCTAAATGTTGCCCCTCAATATTTGCAGGTGAATCTTGTTACCCAAACCTATCATGGCTGCTGACCCGCGTTAGGAATGCTAAGACAAGGGCAGAAGAACATTATAATGAGGCACATGGGCGAACCAGAAGCATCATTGAAAGGTCCTTTGGCCTCCTGAAGGCCAGGTTTCGGTGCCTCCATCTAACAGGTGGATCCCTGTGCTACTCATCCAAGAAGGTCTGCCAGATAGTAGTGGCATGCTGCATGTTGCACAACCCGGCCCTCAGAAGCCATGTGCCTTTTCTGCAGGAGGAGGAGACTGGAGATGCCCCTGTGGCAGAAGTGGACCCTGAGGATAGTGGAGATGAGGAGGCAGAGGATGAGGATGTGGACAATAGAACATCTGTGATACGTCAGTACTTCCAATGACACACAGGTGAGACAGTGCAACTCCACATTTCTATGACTATTGTTGTATTCTCTGTGGCATTGCCATGCTGGAATAACCCACTTCTTTGCCCACTTACTGTTACTTCTGGATTTTCATTTTGCAGATGTTGGTGATATGACACATTCTCCTTGTGTGATCACAACACCCAGCTACAGGCCATTAATTCTATGTTCATTCTATGTACAGTTAATTTGCAATGCTTGTAGCTGTTTCAATCAATACAAATTTACAATACATGAAATATTAGTAGTCGAGATTTTTAGAAAAGGGTATTTATTGTAGAGCTAAAACATAGAGGGGAAAGTGCAATGGAAAGGGGTGATGATGGAGGAAAGTCCAAGGTATTGTTGCAGTCTGTTTGTAGCACAGGTGCATTGTCCATGGGGACATAGGAAGGGGAGTAATGGCAGTTCAAGGTTGACAAGGTGACTGAGTGGCACACAAGGGGGACAATCAGGAGAGTCTCATTTCCCCGCGGTGGCCTTGGCAAGTGTCTCTGGCATCTGTCTGGTTTGCAGGGAACATTTGCGGGTGGTTCACCTTCTGAAGGGGTAGGTGTGCTGGTGGCCTGTGAGTCCTGTGGCTGGCCTCCTGGCCACTAGCGGCAGTGGAAGTGGACGGCTGTTCAGATGACTGGCTAGTGGTATGGGCCCACTGGTGTGACACTGCCTCCCTCATAATGTTGGCCATGTCTGCCAGCACCCCTGCCATGGAGATCAGGGTATTGTTGATGGCCTGCAAGTCCTCCCTGATCCCCCAATACTGTCCCTCCTGAAGCCGCCTGTTCTCCTGCACATTTTCTAGGATCTGGCCCTTCGTGTCCTGGGAATGTTGGTAGGCTCCCAGGATCTCAGAGAGTTTCTCCTGGAGAGTCGGCTCCCTGGTCCTGGCCTCCCCCTAGCGCACAGCAGTCCTCCCAGTGTCTCTGTTAGCCTGTGCCTCTGTCCCCTGAACGGTGTGCCCACTGCCACTGACCCCAGGACCCTGATTGTCTTGGGTATGAGGTGTGGCATGGGGTCCCTGTACAGGTGGGCACACTGCTCATTGACATGTCCTGGGGACAGAGGTGTATGTATGCTTAGTGGGTGCTGTGATGTTGGTGCCTGATGGGGGAGACTCTGTGGTGGTCTGTGACTGGGCTTCAGTGACCGACTGTCTAGTGGTCCCTGATGGGCCAGGTAGATCGTCCAGATCCAGAAGTCCAGAGTTACTGTCATCACTGTGATCCATCTTCTGTTGGGGGACTGGATAGTGAGCCACCTCCTCTCCAGTGACAATCGCTGGGGTACCTGTGGGGATGTAAATGATGTGGTATGCTTCAGGTGTATGACATTTGTACTTCCGCAGCTTCTCCTCTATGGTTGGTGTTGCCCTGACAGCTTTTGCTTGTGTATGGTGATGTGTTGTGGGATTGTTAGTTTCCCGATGCTGCGCATGCTTTAGTGATGAGTGTCCATGCAGGGCTGAGAGGGGTGTCCATGCATTGGTACAGCATACAGGACTTGGTATTGGGATTAGTGTGATGTAATGGTCGAGTGTGTGGGATGGAGTGGAGTGATGGAAGTGATGGTGAGGGTGTGTGATGGCATGCAGGTATGGGGGGTGATAATCGTTAACAGTTGACTTAGCAGTGTCCAGTCCTCCTCCAACTCCCGCCAGGCCCCTAGGATGTAGTTTTGCCAGTACCTGCTCCTTCCATGCTGTGAGTTGTGGGGGAGGAGGTGGGGGTCCACCCCCAGTCCTCTGTATAGCGAGCTGGTGTCTTACTGCTATGGACCGTATCTTCCCCCATAGGTCGTACGTGAGGGGTGTTTGGGTGTGAGTGGTGTATGTGTCTCGTTGTCGCAGTGGTCTCAGTGTTTGTCTGGTGGCAATGATTTGTATCCGTAAAGGGTTGTGGGTAATGTGGGTGTGTGTTTTATAGTGGTGCGGTGTGTGTATGGGTGTCAGATGTATGTTGTTTGAATTGTCCAATGTGGGGTTGTTTTGTCTGTGGGTGTCCATTGTCAGTGCGGAGGTATGCACCGCCAATGGTTTACCACTGTTGAATGTACACCATGGTGATTGGTGGGTCATAATGTGGTAGGTGTTGTTCTGTTGCCGTAATGGTGTGGGTTTTGGGACCGCCACTACTGCACTGACCTTTGGTCTGGCGGATTTGTGTATGTGGCTGTATTCCGTTGGTTTGGTGTGTGTGTGTCATAATATGGTGAATGGATATTCGCCAGCACAGCGGTAAGTTGGCATCCGCCAGCACAGAGGTAAGCAGCATTTACCGCCAATGTCATGATGAGGACCTTTGTCTCCTAAGTTAAACCTTGTTGCTCGTTGCCAAGCTACCAAGGGTTGAACTAGGGTTAATTTATTGAGACCCAAGTAGACCTAGTGGGGTTTGTGGTCTATTGCTAAGTATAGGTACTTGCCTGGCCTTACCAATAATCCACTTTCAAACATTATTCATCCTGTTCTTACTGGATCATTAATTTGGCCACCACAAACCACAATTAGTCTTATCTATGTCCTAATGAACTCAACACAAATGACGTTGATATTCGGTATGGGCATGATTTGGGTATGGCTGGCAATGACAAATTGCCTTGTGAAGGAAGTAGTAAAATCACCTGTAATGTTCCAATATTCCTACGGTGGAGGTAACGTTCCCCAGAATTCTCTGCGATCATTCATGTCTAAATCAGGTGCCTAGTATTTTGGTAGCCCTTACCATACACTACAAAACTCTAGTCTCAGTTGAGCCATTTCACAAAAGCAATCAGAAATATGTGAAGTTGTACCTACTGGAATTCTGGTTTACGTACATGCTTTTGTGAATCTACCCGGAAGCGTCCCCTTTATTAGTCCCATCTAGATCATTGGTCCAATTCACAAAGGCATATAGTAGTGCATAAAAGAGTACTACAGGAGTACTCCAAAATGCCTGTATGAATAGGTCCCACTATGACATTTTGCAAACACTGGCGTAGTATGTGTGCTTTCGCAATGTGTTAAGCGTTATCTTGGCACGCCGGTACGTTATATTGTTTGAATAATATCTTAAGACAAATAAACTAATCTTTACAAATTTGACTGTGAACCAAAAAATAGAAAGATGCGTTTGCATTTGTTGGCAGAAAAGGCACGAGCGGATCTATTGGATGCGTTCCTAGACAATATTTACTAATATGAGTGTGGTAAGCACTTTTCTAGATTTTATATTTAAGAATGGCTGTTCACCACCGCAACTGGTTACCATAATCAAGTGCTTCGACTTATACATTTTTCACTTTAAAAAAGGCATCAAATATCATTGAGCATAAACCACCGAAATAAGGACAAAGAGTATCCATTTTCAAATGAAAATTATTTCAGGTTCTCCTGGTGCAAACACACCTGCTTTTCACCTCTTACAGATATCTTCTAGGTCCTTCTACTCATGCTCTTGAGTTTCTGAAGAAACCAATACTGCCTTTTGTTGTCTTTGTAGACGTCAACTTGCCTTTTAATACGACCAATAATTAACTGCGGATGTGGCAAAAAAATTGCACTATCCAACAATAGTCTTCCATGGGAAAATGTGTGGCTTGTGTAGGTTTCAACGTGAGTACAGCAAGAGAATTGTTTTTTTCACGCGCCTTTCAGTATCGCGGCGATCTGCAGATGGAACTCTCACCTGGTATCCATATTCATTAGACCGGTCTCCCAGGTATTGCGTGTATGACGTCAATGACTGAATTATGCTGAACGCTACAGACAGGCTCTTATCTCCCTTCTGCCGAGCTCGTTACGTTCAAATACTTGAGCACAACGCTACTAAGACAGGACAAAACAAGTATTTTTACAGCCTGCCCAATTTTCACTTAGGACTGATTCACTGTCTAATTGTTGTTATTTGTTCGTGAGTTTAAAAAAAGCTTGAAGGCTTTCAAAATTATTACACAGAGCATCCATTGTCTCAGTATGAACTGCCCATCTGGTGAGATCCAATTTATTACCTCAATGTAAATTATGCAAAAACGCAAAGTAGAAAAATACTTGGATGCAGCAACCACTACGAAGCAACAAGATTTAGGCCCTCATTACAACCCTGGCGGTCGGTGATAAAGCGGCGGTAATACCACCAACAGGCCCGTGGTAAAAAAAAATGGAATTATGACCCCAGCGGAAACTGCCAACACAGACAGCCACTTTAACACACCGACCGCTACGGTGGTAGCAACAAGCACAGCGGCGGTTACCGACGACAGGCGGAAGACAATGTACCGCCCACCCTATTACAACAAGCCAACCCATCAGCTTTTCCGGGGCAGTACTAACGCCATAAAAAACATGGCAGAAACAGTACACAGAAGGGAAACGACTCACCTCTGGACACTCAAGGAAAATCCATGACACCATGGAGCCCGAACTACAGGTGTTACCTATGCTGGTTTACCTCCTCCTACCCCAGGAATACCAACGACGACGAAGACGACCACGGTGAGTTCTGCACCTAGCACACAGGGGAGGGGGGAGGAAAAAGAGAGTGACACACACACGCTACATGTAACACCCCCACCCCCACCCCCAACAACATACACACAAACAGATGCAACAACATTACATATCCACCCTATACCCCTCAGGAATAACGTAAGGACGAAAGGAAGTGAGTGAAGTCAGTGTAATAATATAACTTTCTAGAAAGAAGTCCTCAAAGCACAAAACAGTATCTACAATATATACAAATGGAGGGACACTGCCTAGTCCATAATGTCCGTGGGCCACAGGGCCATATCACATAGGCCAAGGCCCCACTTGACTCCTGCCTCAATATGGAGAGAACACTGCTGGGGCATTAGATCAAAATACACATGCACCTCAGGGGGAATGGGGATGGGGGGCACCTCAGCCGGAAGATGGCCACATGCCCATCACTCTGTCCTGGGGAGTGCAAAGCCACAGTCTTTCTAGTGGGTGGTCTGCCCCCTGCTTGGCCCTGGGGAGTGCAAAGCCACAGTCTCACTAGTGGGTGGTCTGCCCACTGCTTGGTCCTGCGGAATGCCAAGCCACAGTCTCTCTAGTGGGTGGCCTGCCCTCTGCCTGGGGAGTGTAAGGCTACAGTCTCTCAAGCGGATGCCTTCTCCACTGGTTCTGGAGGGGGCCTTGTGCCCAGTGTGCTTCATCCTGTCAAGGAGGGTGTGAGTGGATGCCTTCTTCCACAGGTTCTGGAGGGGGCTTAGTGCTCAGTCTGCTTCATCCTGGCAAGGAGGGGGTGAGTGGAGGCCTTCTTCCACTGGTTCTGGAGGGGGCTTAGTGCCCAGTGATGCAGATCTTGGGGAGTACAAGGTCACAGTCTCTCATCTGGGTGTCACACCTACAGTTTTTGCAGGGGCCAGGACGCACTACAGTCCATGGAGGTATGACTACACACTGCCTGTCGACGGTGACAGCTGCTCAGTGGTGGCAGTGGCGGTGCTGGTGGAGGTGCAGGTAGTGGTGGGGGGAGGTTCCAGCCCTGCCCCTGCAGCCTCGGACAGCTGAAGTGCCATGGCTGGTGTTGTTTGCTCAGATGCTGCTCCAGCACCAGGCTCCGTATCCATCCTGCCTGCGGCATCTGTGCCTTTGTGATTGCCCTTGGCAGCTGGTGGTCCCTTTCTGCCCTTGGCAGCTGGTGGCCCCTTCTTGCCTTTGCCAGCTGGTGGTGCCTCCTTGCTTTTGCCAGCTGGTGGTGCCTCCTTGCTTTTGGCAGCTGGTGGTGCCTCCTTGCTTTTGGCAGCTGGTGGTGCCTCCTTGCATTTGCCAGCTGGTGTTGCCTCCATGCCTTTCCCAGCTGGTGCTCCCTTTTTGTCCTTGGCAGCTGGTGCTCCCTTTTTGCCCTTGGCAGCTGGTGCTGGCACGCTGGCTGTGTGGACGAGTGTCTTCTCGGAGCCTCTCACAACTGCAGTGGCTGCGGAAATGACAGTGGCCATGGACTGGGTGGCTGAGGTGCTAGCATGGGTCCTGACCACCCTGGCCCGAAGTGAAGGACAGGGGGGTGAAGGAGCAGGGAATAGGTCAAGGGTGCAGAGAATTTTTTTTTTTAGGGAAACTGGGGCTGGAAAAGGGTGAAGGTGAGGGAGTGGTGGTAGGAGGTATCTGTCTGCTGTGATTGGGTACAGGTGCAAGGGCTGGATGTTGTCATGAGGTGGATGGCTGTTAGGTGTCTGAGTGCTTGCGTTTGTGTACCTTGGGAGGAGGGGGCACAGACACAGTGGGACCTGTGCATGGATGTGGGGTGGTGACTGCCAGTGAGGGGCATGTAGTGATAGGCGTGATGGTGATGAGGGTAGTGAATGAGGATGTAGTGCATGCAGGTGTGAGTGGAGACGCTACTGGGAGGGAGGTGGAAGGCGAGGAGGAGGGGGACACAGTGGAGGCAGTGGATATTGGTGTGTCTACATCTAGATGGTGCTAGTGTGAGTGCCTGTGGGATGAAGTGTGATGCTTGTGTTTGCCTGAGCCACTTCTGTGTGTTGATTTGGGTGCATGCTGGTCGGATGGTGTGCTTGGGATAGGCTGGGGATGAGGGGAATGGGACTGGGTAGTGGAAGTTGGAGGGGGGAGGCTAGAGACAGGGACAATGGCTGCCATCAGGGAGTTGGCCAGAGCCTGGAATGATCTCTGTTGGTCCGCCACGCCAGAGTGAATGCCCTCCAGGAATGCATTTGTTTGTTGCAAATGCCCTGCCAGACCCTGGATGGCATTCACTAGGGTTGACTACCCAACAGAAATGGACCGCAGGAAGTCAACAGACTCCTCACTGAGGGCAGCAGGGCTGACTGGGGAAGGGCCTGAGGTGCCGGGGTGAAGGAGATGCCCACCTTCCTGGGTGAGTGGACACGGGAAACACACTGAGGAGCTGCTGGGAGAGCGGTACTGGTATGGGGGTGGCGGATGTACCTGTAGTTGGGGTGGCCACAGAGGTGTCCGCCACCACTGGGGAGCTTCAATCGGAGGAGGTGTTGCTGTCAGAACTGTCCCCTCCAGTCTCCGCCGTGGGCCATGTGGGATGCCACTCCCTCCGTCGCCAGTGCCTCTGCTCCTCCGCCAGCTGATGCTAATGCACACAAGGACAGGGTGACAAAACAAAAGGGGGGGGAAGAGACAGAGGATACACTTGGTCAATGCCAGCAAAAACACCACCGTTGGTGTACACAAAACACAGGGAACAGCCCTATGCACTAGGCCATGCACTACCAGTTACAATGCTAGTCACCAGGCCATGGAGTACAATGCCTAACACCAATACCAGCACATCTGGAACCCACAGGACCCTGGGGCTGGAGTGCATTAGAGCCTGCACAACATGGAACCTACCCTGTCATGTGCGTCCTGGCCTAGGGGCACCCACAGGCCAACATCCCCCACCCAGATAACACCTCACCACATGCAATTTTCTGATTCTGAAACTGTACTCACCCCCTTGTGGCTGCTGTGATGCCTTAAAGCGCCCATCCAACTCCAGGTAGGCCACTGCCAGGATGCGGAACTTCAGGGGGGTCAGGGTTCATCAGGCACCTCTTCCTTGTTGGGAGGCCACCCCTAGCTGGGCTTCCATTGTCTTCCTTGCCCAGCGGCGCAGGTCCTCCCACTGTTTGTGACAGTGGGTGCTCCGCCAGTCAAAGACCCCCAAGATCCCCGACGCCAAATACCCTTTTCTGATGGGCGCTGACCTGCAGACAATGATACATAGGAAATGGGATCAGCCATACCATTCGGCCTGTTACACTCATGGCCCACCATATCCCTCTTATCCCCTTATGCACATACATTCAAATCAAATCAACAACATTTATAAAGCGCGCTACTCACCCGTGAGGGTCTCTAGGGGGAGGGGGATTACTGCTGCTCGAAGAGCCAGGTCTTGAGTTGCCTCCAGAATGCGAGGTGGTCCTGGGTGGTCCTGAGGTTGGTGGGGAGGGAATTCCATGTCTTTGCCAGGTAGGAGAAGGATTTCCCAAATGCCATGGTGCGGCGGATGCGAGGGATGGCGGCGAGTGCGAGGTTGGCGGAGCGAAGTTGGCGGGTGGGCGTGTAGAAACTGAGGCGACGGTTGAGGTAATTGGGTCCCTTGTTGTGGAGGGCTTTGTGTGCGTGGGTGAGGAGCTGGAAGGTGATCCTTTTGTTGACGGGAAGCCAGTGCAGGTGTCTCAGAGGGCGGAGATGTGGCTGTTGCGGGGTATGTCGAGGACGAGGCGGGCGGAGGCGTTTTGTATTCGCTGCAGACGTTTCTGGAGTTTAGCAGTGGTTCCTGCGTATAGGGTGTACCCGTAGTCCAGGCGGCTCGTGACGAGGGCGTGGGTCACAGTCTTTCTGGTGTTGGCGGGGATCCAACGGAAGATCTTTCAGAGCATGCGGAGGGTGAGGAAGCAGGAAGATGATACGGCGTTGATTTGTTTGGTCATGGTGAGAAGTGGGTCAAGGATGAATCCGAGGTTGTGTGCGTGGTCTGAGGGGGTTGGTGCGGTGCCAAGGGCCGTGGGTCACCAGGAGTCGTCCCAGGCGGATGGGGTGTTTCTGAGAATTAGGACTTCCGTTTTGTCTTAGTTCAGTTTCAGATGGCTGAGTTTCATCTATTCTGCGACGTCTTTCATTCCATCTTGCAGGTTGGTCTTGGCGCTGGTGGGGTCCTTGGTGAGGGAAAGTATCAGCTGAGTGTCATCGGCGTAGGAGGTGATGTTGATGTTGTGTTTGCGTACGATGTCGGCGAGGGGGCTCATGTAGACACTGAAGAGAGTCGGGCTGAGCGAGGAGCCTTGTGGGACGCCGCAGATGATCTCGGTGGGGTCTGAGCGGAACGGTGGGAGGTAGATTCTTTGGGAGCGGTTGGAGAGGAAGGAGGTGATCCAGTCCAGGGCCTGTCCTTGGATACCGGTGGAGCGGAGGCGGGATATTAGGGTTCGGTGGCAGACGGTGTTGAAGGCAGCCGAGAGGTCGAGGAGGATGAGGGCGACTGTTTCTCCGTTGTCCATCAGAGTTCTGATGTTGTCTGTGACTGAGATGAGGGCGGTTTCTGTGCTGTGATTGGCTCGGAATCCGGACTGAAAGGGGTCGAGTAGGTTGTTGTCTTCAAAGAAGTTGGTAAGTTGCTTGTTGACGGTCTTCTCTATGACTTTGGCAGGGAAGGGGAGGAGCGAGATGGGGCGGACGTTCTTCAGGTCGCTGGGGTCCGCCGTAGGTTTCTTCAGTAGGGCATTGACTTCTGCGTGTTTCCAGCTCTCGGGGAAGGTGGCAGAAGCAAACGAGCTGTTGATGATGGTCTGGAGATGCGGGCGAGGATGTCGTCAGCTTTGTTGAAGATGAAGTGTGGGCAGGGATCCGAGGGGGCACCGGAGTGGATGGAGTTCATGGTAGCTTTGGTCTCTTCCGTGCTGATGTGAGTCCAGGCGTTGAGGGTGATGGCTGGGGTTGTAGGTTCTGTGGTGGTTGGCTGTGTCTGGTGTCCGAAGCTGTCGTGTAGGTCGGTGATCTTACGATGGAAGAAGGTGGCGAGGGAGTTGCAGAGTTCTTGTGAGGGCGTGATGGCGTTGGCGTTAGGATTGGAGAGCTCTTTGACAATGTTGAAGAGTTCTTTGCTGTTGTGAGTGTTCTTGTCCAGTCTGTCTGTAAAGGAAGTTCTTTTGGGGGCGCGGATCAGTTGGTGGTGTTCGCGGGTGGCGTTTTTGAGGGCAGACATGTTTTCTGCGGTGTGGTCCTTGCGCCAGGCTTTCTCGAGGGTGCAACAGTTTTTTTTTAGATTCCTTGAGGGTGTCTGTGAACCAAAGAGGTTTCCTGGTGTTTGTCTGTCTTGGGAGACGTCTGAGGGGTGCAAGGTTGTCTGCGCAGTTGGTGATCCAATGCGTGAGGCTGAGGGCTGCGACGTTGGGGTCGGTGGAGAAGGTGGGTTGGTTGTCGCTGAGAGTGGAGAGAAGCTGTTCCACGGGAATTTTGTTCCAATGTCTGCGTGTGATGGGTTGTGTGCGGAGGTGGCAAATCTCGCGTCGGAAGGTGAAGTGGACACATCTGTGGTCGGTCCAGTTTATTACGGAGGAGTGGCTGAAGGATACGTGGTTGCTGGCGGAGAAGATGGGGTCGAGTGTGTGTCCGGCGTTGTGGGTGGGGGTGTTCACCAGTTGCTTGAGACCGAGGTTGGCGAGGTTGTCGAGCAGGGCGGTGGTGTTGGGGTCGTTGTTCTGTTCCAGGTGGAAGTTGAGGTCGCCGAGGAGGATGTAGTCCGGCGAGGCAAGGGCGTCCGGGGAGATGAAGTCAGTGATAGAGTCGCTGAAGAGGGCGCGTGGTCCAGGGGGTCTGTAGATGAGAGTTCCTCTGAGGGTGGTCCTCGGGTCAGTGTGGATCTGGAAGTGCAGGTATTCGGCGGCGAGGGGGGTGTCTTCGGTGGAGGTGGTGACATTGATGGAGTCCTTGAAGACGATGGCGATTCCTCCACCAACTTGGTTGGTGCGGTCTCTCCTGGAGATCTTGTAGCCGTCAGGGATGGCTATGGCGATGTCGGGGGCCGAAGAGGTGTTCATCCAGGATTCAGTGATGAAGGCGACGTCCGGTGCGGTGGAGTCCAGGAGGTCCCATAGTTCAACGGCGTGCTTGTGGATACATTGACCACCATACATGCAGCACTCTGCCCAGGACCCATCAGCCACCGCCCCTTACACAAGGCTTACACACACAGCACTCCATGCATTCATGTCCCATGCATCGTGCTCACAGTGTACTCACCTGTTGATCTGGAGGACCAAAAAGTAAACGGTGCTGGTGTTAGACCTCATCCACTAGTCTCTCCAACTCCTCCGAAGTGAAGTCAGGGGCCCTTTCCCCAGACACTTGAGCCATGGCCACTTCCAGACACAGCAGCACTTGCAGTGTAGGTCTTCTCCTGTTGAAGGTCAGGTAGCAATTGAGTGAACAGATAGAAAATGGCTGTCACGTCGGCGGCGGTGTGTACCGTCACCGTCAGCATACATCACCATTGGCTACTGGAACCCATAGGGCCCAATGATAATCAATGAGGTGTTGCACAGCGGTCCTCGACCGCCTCCCGCAATGGCGCACAACATCAGTGGAATTACCTCATTTCCACTTGTCCCTCCACACAGGTCAGGCAGCTGCCATTTCAGGGGGGAACAGGCAATGGCACCTAACTGCGTCACAGCAGACATAGGCACATTTACAGGATTACACGTTAACATACTGTTTCTGTTACAACATGAATGGCATTTAACTCAGAGTATATGTTTGAATATGACCATCTGCTCACCATTTTTCACCCTAGAGTTCAAACGCTGAGGATGAATAGGAGATAGAGACATGCCCCCGTGTACAGACCACTAGTGGACCTGGCAACAATGGAGGACAGGCACATTATCCTTACCTACAGACTTGATGGGGCCACAATCAAAGAGCTGTGTGCCCAATTGGAGCCAGACCTGATCTCAGCATCCGTCACCCCACTGGGATTCCCCCCTTTTGTGCAAGCCTTATCAGTGCTCCATTTCTTGGCAAGTGGCTTCTTCCAAGCGACAGTGGCAATGGCAGCAGGGATATCACAGCCTATGTTCTCAAACGTGCTGACCAGAGTGTTGTCTGCCCTGATGAAACACATGCGCATCTACATCATTTTCCCCCAGGGGAGGATTTGGCCCAGTGAAGGAGGACTTCTATGCAAATGGGACATACCCCCAATATCATTGGTGCTATTGCTGGTACATTTATTGCCTTTGTCCACCCCTGGAGAAATGAACAGGTGTACATAAATTGAAAGAGCTTTCACTCTATGAATGTGCAGATAGTGTGCCTGGCAGACCAGTACATCGCCCATGTGAATGCAAATTATCCTGGGTCTGTGCATGATGCCTACATCCTGAGGAATAGCACATCCCATATGTGATGGCTCAACTCCAGAGGCACCGGGTGTGGCTAATAGGTGAGCCCATGGTCCCCACCCAGTGTATGTTGGTATATGGGTGTGGGATTGGCCCTAATGGTAAGTGTCTGGCTAACAGGTGTCCCTCGATATTTGAAGGTGACTCTGGTTATCCCAACCTCTCATGGCTACTGACCCCAGTGAGGAATGCCAGGACAAGGGCAGAGGAACGTTACAATGAGGCACATGGGCCAACAAGGAGGATCATTGAGCGCACCTTTGGCCTCCTGAAGACCAGGTTTAGGTGCCTTAATCTGACAGGTGGATCCCGGTGCTACTCACCCAAGAAGGTTTGCCAGATCATCGTTACATGTTGCATTTTGCTTAACCTAGCCTTGAGTGCTTTTTTCTGCAGGAGGATGAGGCTGGAGATGGTCGTGTGGAAGCGGTGAAGCTTGTGGACAGTGATGAAAAAAGGAAGAGGATGCAGACAACAGAACAACTATAATACAAAAGTACTTCCAGTGACACACAGGTTAGACACTGTAGCCTCACCGTCCATTGCTGTTTTGTGAAGTGAATTTTCTCTGGCTGGCTGCTGTTCCCACTACAAAGGCCACTTATTGTATCCTTTCACATGTCTATTTGCAGATATTTGTGCCCTCCTGTGGCTCCTGATGTATTGACTGCAGCACATTACAGGTCATAACTATGTATACATCATTGTACAGTCTACTTGCAATGTCTACAGATTGTTAAACAACAACATCCTTAAATCATTTGACATACTCCATACTTGTTTTTTCCAAGGATGTTTATTTCAGTGCTGAGAAGTAAATGGGAATGTGCAATGGGCTTGGGTGATGGTGGATGAAAAGTCCAGGATACAGTCCAGTCTATTGGTAGCACAGAAAGGAATCGGTCTGCAAAAATGATGCAGAATAGTCAGACCACGCATTAAAATGAGGCCCACACACAACTACTTCAGGAAAACACACAGAAGGAGCATTGGTAACCTTCTGGACAACATGGAACTGTTAATGTTCCAGCTTGGCACATGCCGCAGATGACAGTGACAACAACAGATCCCTCCAGCTCCACCACAGCCACCCCAAATTCCACCGCAGCAGCCACAAAGGCAGTGCAGAAGGCGGAAGAGGATATTTTAACAGTGTACAACCATCCTTGGGCTCAGGGATCAAGATGTTATCAGAACCTACAGTATGAAGCGGGAGTCCATTATACGCCTGCTGCACCACATAGCGCCAGACATCACTGCAAGGGTGGAAACACCAACAAATATTTCACCCATGACCAAACTTCTCGCTGTCCTCCATATGCTGGCATCAGGATCCTTTCAGGCAATGGGTGCACAAGTGGCTGGTATCTCCCAGCCATCCTTCTCGGCATTCCTACCAAAGGTTCTGGATCCAATCATCCACCTCACACCTCACCACATCTGCTTCCCCAACACCCACATGTTCTGGGTGCAATGGACTGCACCCATCTCCAACTTGTGCCACCTGCAGCAATGGAACAGCTCTACAGGAACCGCAAACACACTCATTCCATAAATGTGCACGCCATTGTGGACCACCGTGGGCTCTTCACAAACATCCTAGCCAAATATCCCGGCAGTGCCCATGATGCCTACATATTCCGGCATTCCACCATCAACGAGCGGTTCCAGATTGGGCAAGATGGCAACGGGCTACTCGTAGATAAGCCACTATACCAATCAGTACACAGACAACACACAACCCTTGTAGGACAAGCAAGACATCCAGCACACTAAACACACATGGGCAGGGGAACACAGATGTACAGACAACAACACATATTCCATATGCCACCTTACGCTGCATTCATTGCATATCACACACATATACACCCACATGTACATAATACAGCTACAACCTGACTGGCAAACCACGTGAAGGACAGGTGGAGCTATGTCCCATTTGCGTACAGAAGCTGGGCCCAAACCACTACACGTGTCCACTGGTTGACAATTAAATATAGATCCCATACACAGTACACCAAACAATAAATAGCTCAGCTATGTGAATAGCATGGGTCATGTCAATGTAAAGAAAATCACACATAGGCACAGCCCCACATTTGTCATGGTGTTCAAGCCTCTGGCAGCACCAATATCAAATACCACTCAAGTGTTGCCATTCCGAACTACATATCTATACCTGACGTACCTGTAGTATATACCTTCAGCTGTCTGCTGCATTGTGCCGCACACACAGGAATACAACATCAATAGCCATGAAAGGCCATGGGGCAGATTAATGAGAATGATGCAGCACCTAGTCCAGTGCCACTTCACATGCACCCCTTAGCGCCCCCCAATGCCACCATGTGTGGGCCGTATGCAAGAAACAGCCCATCATGGCACAGAATAGTGCAATACTGTCAAGATAATAGATGTCATAGTAGGACTCAGTGGGAGTAATGAGAACATACCTGACCTTTCATGCACTGTACATAGGGACCCATGCAAAAATATGGTGGGGCCCCTCCCAACACCTGTACTGTGTTGAAAGTGTCTGTGATAAATCATGTATAGGAACCTTGGAGATTCCACTGCACCTATTTTGCTACTTCTCCAATTGTGTGAATTACACCGTTGTACACATGATGGCTGGCATAGCCATCATCTGCCACAAAAGGTCACTAAGGGGGTAATTATGACCGCGGCAGTCGGTGATAATGTGGCAGTAGTACAGCCAACAGGCTGGTAGGTACATGCCGGCACATTATGAAATTGGCGGGTTGGCTGTAGCCATCCTGACATTATACCACACCGACCTCCATGGTGGTAACAGCTGCTGGGCTGGAGATAAGAATCTCCAGCCCGGCGGCCACTAATGTTTCACCTGCGGCATTTTGACCTTGCCTACCACCATGGTTTTAGTGGTGTTTCTAATGCCACAAAAAGCATGGCAGTTGGCCCTACCAGTGACAGGAAATTTCTTCCCTGTCACTGACAGGAGACTACACACTCCCCCAACACTTCCCAGACGCCACCCACACCCATACAGGCAGACACACACCATGCATACACACACTCACTCACATAGGCATACACACATTCATAAACACATGCATCCATTCATTGACACACACACCCTTACCTCATTCACACTGACCGGCAGACACGTGTTCACAGTTCCATTCATGCACCCATTCTCACACATGCATACATGCACGCAAACAACACTACAAACACATTCGCATTCACGCACATACTCACACATTCATGCACACATCCCCACACACACACACACTTACAACAACCCCGCCCCCTCCCCTGTCAGAAACCCAACTTACCTGCATCCAGGGGGTCTTGAGGCAGGGGACGGGACGGGGTGCTGCTACCGCCAGCAGCACCCACCAGCAGAACACCACCAGGCTATATTATTTTTCATAATACGGCAGTCTACTGGCGCGGCGCTGCTGGTGGTAGCAGCGCCACCTTAGCACCATCCGCCAGTATGGCCACAGCCAGATTTCCACCCTTTTTCTGGTGGAAATCCAGCTGTGGTCATATTTTGTTGGACAGATGTTAGCCGCGACAGTAGGCTGCACTTACCACGATGTCGTAATGTTCGCCTTAGTGTCACACTGCATGCATAGTGCCACATGGTAACATGGAGGCCTGAGGGTGGCTCTGCAGGACCATCATGGTGTCAGTACTTATGACACCATTGTGGTGCAAGGAGGTGGTAGGTTCCACTAACAATAGGACACAGCCTCAATTATGGACAACCCAACACAACACAAATTTAGCATAGTTGAACTGTCAGTTTGGATTTATTTTGACAATCACCAGGTCACTGAGCCACAACCCATGATAGTAATGTGCATAAACACAAACTAATGAAACAATTCCACAAACCAGGAACACACACTATACAAGAAGCAGGTTGGGCTCACCACTCCACCTAAAACTAACATCTGCCATGGACCATACGAAACCAGGTTACGGCATTCAGCTGTGGGTGATGACTCCTTTTGACAACCCGACAACAGTGGAAGAGTGGACATACAATGAAAGGCACAGAAGGACACAAAATGTGGTAGAGAGGACATTTGGGCTCCTGAAGTCAAGGTTCAGGTGCCTGGTCCTGACAGTAGGAAACCTGTTGTATACACCACCCCTGGTATGCAAGATGATACTTGTATGTGTTATCTTGCATAACATAGGAAAACGAGCCAATGTTCCCTGGGATGAACTGGTAGATGACTCCAATGAGGAGGACGATGACAATGGTGCAGCAGAGTTAGAGGGGGACCTACAAAACACTGCTGCTGGAGTTCGGAGAAGATAACAAATTGTACAGAACTTCTACACCTAGACACTGTACAAATAATATCACTTTCTTAATACCCCCAATAAATCACTTTGCACCAGAATGTCCATGGTCAACTCATTCTCCACTACATATACCATTGGAATGTTGCTCATACCTCAGAGAGCATGAAAGAAACACAACAGTTACAAAGATGGCTGGAACATAGGTTGTGATGTAAGAGGGTCTAGCGCCTCCATGCCACACATCTATGTCACATAACTCACTGCTATGTGGCTCTCGAAGGCCTAGATCCAAGGACCACAAAACATATGTGGTGTTTTTGGACACTGCAAATTTCTATCCCTTTCCCCACATCATCCCCATGCCTGGCAAGATGTATGCAAGGGGGGGCGTACATACGGTAGGGGATCTTTCCAAATGGTGCAATAGAAAAATATGAACTGAACATGTCAGGTGGATAGCTGCTACTCCAGCACTGAGCACGTGTGACAAGGGAGGAGACCATTGGTATCAATGAACCTTCATTGACTGTTCAGGGTTAAGAACAAACATTTGAGCCCAAGCCTGCACTGTATATCAATGGCGTTACGTTCTGGAACTGTCACTCTGCCCGACCATGCCACATGATGTGCTGTATCTCATATATAGCACACACATGTTGGCTGTGGAATGCGTTAAGGGCTGCTAGACAATTTAAGAAGCAATGGGTGCTGATTCACTCCCCATACATATGGCTGATAGCCAGGATTTAACAATAAAATGTGAGAATGCAACACTTAATGAATCTCTGAGTGGAATATAGAATGAGTCTTTTGTACTCCCTATGTACATTCTAACACACTTGTCACACAAATCTGCTGTCTTGACACATGGCTGCAGTTAATCCGGATATGCATGTAAAGACTGATGTACGGGTGGATGGCCTAGGTAGGAAAGGGTTTGCAATTTCCTACAATGGTTGACATGTGTCAGCAAGGTAAACTAGTATAGTCTGTATGATACTTTCACAAGCCATATGTGAAAACACATCTCTCATTGACACTTACCTGACTAAAAGAAATTTACCAGCAGTGACAAAATTCCCTAAAATGTCTAGGTCTCCAAAATGGCACTCAGGTGTGGGATGTGCAAGTAACTCTAGCAACGCACTTCCGTCGAAAGATAGAAGAAATCCACAATAGATTCAAACTCCAGACCCACCAGCTGACTACAAACACCCAAGAACCCAATGCTCCAAGCAACACTCACCTCCTCCACACCTGGACCCCATCAACATAGAGGACACCCCCACCACCATGGCCTCCATCCACTCCAGATCACCATCGGACCCCTGCCCACACCATATCTTCAATAAGGCAAACATCATCATCGCCCTCTACCTCTGCAAAACCATCAACAGCTCCTTTAAGTCAGCCACCTTCCCAGAAAGATGGAAGCATGCAGAAATCAACACCCTGCGGAAGAAACCAAAGGCAGACCCAAACGACCCCGAGAACTACCAGCCAATATCCCTCCTCCCCTTCCCAGCCAAGGTCATCGAAAAAATCATAAACAGCCAACTATCCCGGTTCCTGGAAGACAGCAAGGTACTCGACACCTCCCAATCCGGATTCCGCAGAAACCACAGCACCAAGACTGCACTCATTGCTGCCACAGACGACATTAGGACCATGCTCGACGAAGGAGAAGCAGCAGCTCTCATCCTCCTGGACCTCTCCACAGCTTTCGACACAGTATGTCATCACACTCTCCGCACACGCCTCCACAACGCTGGAATTCGCGGCAAGGCACTCGACTGGATCTTGTCATTTCTCTCAGGCAAAACCCAGAGAGTCCGCCTCCCACTGTTCCTGTCAGAAGCCTCCAGAATCATCTGTGGCGTTCCCCAAGGATCTTCGCTCAGCCCCACGCTCTTCAACGTTTACATGGCCCCCCTCGCCAACATCGCACGAACCCACCACATCAACATAGTTTCCTACGCAGGTGACACAGCTCATCTTCCATCCAGAACGCATCCGCCCGCCTCATTCTGGACATCTCATGCCGCCACCACATTTCCCCCCACCTCAGAGGCCTTCACTGGTTGCCAGTATCAAAGAGGATCACCTTCAAACTCCTCATCCACGCACACAAGGCCCTCCACGACACAGGCCCAGCCTACCTCAACAACAGACTCACCTTCCACACCCCAACCCGCAATCTTCACTCCGCCAGCCTCACCCTCGCCTCCATCCCCCGCATCAGCCGCACCACCTCTGGAGGAAGATCCTTCTCTCACCCTAAGACATAGCTCTACGACCAGTAGCTCACCCCCCAGCACCTTGAGACCCTAACGGGTGATTAGTGCGCTCTATAAATCCTTGATTGATTGATTGATTGAATGTCCAAACTTCTCACAGACCCATCCTAAAATGTATGGATGAATAAGGTGACAGAAACTTTGCATGTGGCAAAAAAAAAATCCAATACAGAGATGACTTCACACACTAACAAGATTCACTCATGGTGACAGTGACATGGGATGTGGAATGCAGAATTTAGTGCATAACTATGTACACCAAAGGATTTGGAAGGACAGCTGGGAAAATCCCACAGATACTTGAAGATACAACATGGGAACGTCACTTGGCGACTACACAAGTGCTGTGGCAGGTGTACTGTTATTCGTGTGTGGAAGTCATGTAATCTCGCAAAGCCTGGGAATGGGAGGGAAACTATCATGTAGCCAGTAGTAGAAGATGTGTACATCTTCAATTTCACAAGTTACATCCTGTCCATGTATGAACAGACAATGTTGCAGTAGAAGATGTGTACAAAGTGTAAGCAGCCCAAAGAATGCCAGCAATGTAGGACCTAATCTGTTCTAAACAAGATATCGTAAATGATGGAGAAGGTACATAAATAGACCAGTACTGGCTGTACAACAGAGCAGTGTCACCATGTGATCTCCCAACATATGTTCAGAGAGGATGTCTTAGTCAGTACATAACCCACTCATGTTTGCAACAACTATAACTTGTAGTTGCCCATCATATACTATTCTGACAGAAGGCAGTGAAAGATGACATCATCTGTCCCCTGTGTAGTATAGAATTTACAAGTTACACTGGAGGTACAGGCCCTATCCATGCTGCACATGAAAATTACTAAGAATGTATTACCATGTCTGTCAAACCATGCCATATGATGAGGCATGTCCTACACGTACAAGTAGCCAGTCCTCTGTACATAATAGGGCAAGACCCACATCAAGTACCCCAAAGGAAAATGAAAATCCCAGGCCATTTGATCACAAATGTACATCTGTCAGTCTGCAGGGGACTGCGCTTTGCGCTACTGAAGAGCTATCATGAGGAAGCTAGGTCCCCACCCAGCAGCCTCTAACCCCATTGCTGAAGCTAAATTGACTCTTGACACAGTCTGGGGCCTAATGCATGTCTACAGTGGACTGAGCACAGTGGAGCACCGTAAACCTGCACCAAAATATGCAAACAAGGGTGTGTGTGGGCATAAAAAGTCATGCAGTAGTAATAATGTGTTGAAAGTGTCTGTGATAAATCATGTATAGAAACCATAGAGATTCCACTGCACCTATTATGTTACTTCTCCAATTGTGTGAATCACACCCTGGTACAGATGATGGTTGGCACAGCCATCATCTGCCACAAAGGGTCACTAAGTGTCACACTGCATGCATAGTGCCATCATTGCCTGACTGCAACACTGCTACACGGTTGTATGTCATTGTATATGACAGTCATAACAAACTTGTTGTGGCCGATTGTAAGTACCTATTTTGTGGCATCAACACATACATCTGATATCTCTGCACACATGTACCACTTAAATGGCACAGAACTGGCCCTGTGTCTTGAAGTCTGCACAAAAGTAAACTTTCCACTACTGAAAATGCATTTGTATGACATGATCACAGACTTAAATGATCATAAGATATGTTCCAACATATGATAACATAGGTGGGACTGATATGATTACACAAACCATTTAACAAAGTCCAACATGTGTCCATGCAGGAAGATAGATATGTGAGGTTTCATTTCCCATGAACACACCGCTGTAGTACATTTTAAACGTTCGACACTACACATGTCTTTCCACACACACAACACATACCAACCTTCATTGACACATGTGAGTACACCATCTCCTGCGTCAGAGATGCATGAGGAATTATATGTCACACATGTAGCAGAGCATCATGAAGCCTGAGCCTAACAACAGATCTCAGTGTGGGCACACATGCACTCACATTGCCAGGTGTAGTGTGAAATCAACTCTGCCATTGCCCACTGCATACTCTGAGTACGATTTGTCATGGGTATTGTCAGAAATGGGGTCTTTGGTTGGCAGTCAGGTTACCCCCACTCTAGTCAGGGTAAAGGAGAATCACCCTCAGTTAATCCCCGCTCACCCCCTTGGAAGCTTGGCAGGAGCAGACAGGCTTAACTTCAGAAGCAATGTGTAAAGTATTTGTACCAACACACACAGTAACTAATTGAAAACACTACAAAATGGGCACCACAACAGTTTAGAAAAATAGATAATTTTTATCTAAGTCAAGCAAGACCAAAATGACAAAAATCCAACGCATACAAAGTCAAGATGTGAATTTTAAAAATAATAAGAGTCTTAATACTTAGAAAACAGTGAGAACGCTATTATTTCACAAAAGTACCTTGGTAGCATTAAAATAAATCCGCACGGGCGAGTGTGCATCGAAAAAGGCCAGCGATGCATTGATTTTTCACCTGCAAGCGAGACAGCCGTCATTCCTCTTCCGGTCGGGTTGGCGTGTGTGAGTTCTTCTCTCCTGCAAGAGAGCGATGCGTTGATCCAGATGGTACCTCGGGTCCTGGCAGGCTTTGCATTTATTTTCTGCGTTCAGAGATGTTGCGTTGAAATCCGTGTTGCACGCTGTAAAGAAACTGTGCAGCGTGGGGGCTTGCATTGTTAACAGCAGCCGCTCAGGTGTTGCACATTGTTTATCCAGCCACGTTGCCTTGGTGTCCCAGCCGCGATATAGGTGGAGGGTCAATTTTAGCCACGAGGCCGACGGTGCATCATTTATCTTCCGTGAGGCAGGTGGTGCTTTGAAAGTTTCCCCGCACGTCGGTCTTTGCATGGATTTCTGTACTTTTCCACCAGCTGCAACTTTCAATGGCCCAGAGACAGGTTAGGGTACTACTTGGCAGGCAGAACTCTCAGCAGAAAGCCCAAGTCCTGGCAGAGAGAAGGGTTTGTTGTCCCTGAGACTTCAACAACAGGAGGCAAGCTCAATTCAAGCCCTTGGAGATTCTTCACCAGTGGGAAGTCACACAAATTCAGTCTTTGTCCTCTCACCGGAGGAAGCAGCGACTGCAGGCCAACCCAGCAAAGCACAGTCGCAGGCAAAGGGGTAGAACTCCTCCTCCAGCTTCTCCAGCTTTTCTCCCAGGCAGAGGTTCCTCTTGGTTCCAGAAGTAATCTGACTTTCAGGGAGTTTGGGTGCTCTTCTTATACCTCTTTCTACCTTTGAAGTAGGCCTAATTCAAAGAGAAGTCTCTGTTGTTTTTGCCCAGGCCAGGCACCAGACACACACCGGGGTTTGGAGACTGCATTGTGTGAGGGCAGGCACAGCCGTTTCAGGTGTCAGTGACCACTCCTCTCCTCCCCTCAGCCCAGATGGCCAATCAGGATATGCAGGCTACACCCCAACTCCATTTGTGTCACTTTCTGGAGGAGAGGTGCAAACAGCCCAGCTGTCAAACTGACCCAGACAGGGAATCCACAAACAGGCGGTGTCCCAGAATGGATTAAGCAAACAAAAATGTCTACTTTCTAAAAGTGCCACTTTCAAACACACAATCTAAAAACCAACTTCACTATAAGATGTATTGTTAAATTGTGAGTTCAGAGACCCTAAACTCCATATTTCTATCTACTCCCAAAGGGAATCTGCACTTTAGTAATTTAAAGGAAGGATCCGTGTTAACCTATGAGAGAGATAGGCCTTGCAGCAGTGAAAAACAATGTTGCCAATATTTCATTGTCAGGACTTCTATAACACATACATACATGTCCCACCTTTAACATACACTGCAACCTGCCCATGGGGCTACCTAGGGCCTACCTTAGGGGTGCCTTACATGTATTCAAAGGGAAGGTTTAGGACTTGCAAGTGGGTCCACTTGCCAAGTCGAATTGGCAGTTTAAAACTGCACACACAGACACTGCAGTTGCAGTTATGAGCCATGTTTACAGGGATACAAAAGTGGGTGGCACACCCAGTGCTGCAGTCCCATTAGTAGCATTTGATTTACAGGCCCTGTGCGCTTCTAGTGCAGTTTACTAGGGACATACTAGTAAATCAAATATGCCAATCATGGATGAGCCAACGCACGCATATTATTTATACAGGGATCACTTACACTTTACTTCTGGTCAGCAGTGGGAAAGTGTCCAGAGCAAACAAAACAGAAAAACAGAGTCCAGCACACAGATGCAACCTGGGAAGTAGAGGGAAAAAGTTAGGGGAGACCATGCCGATGATGCCAAGTCTAACATGCGCCATCCTGACACTACCCCTGGGTGGCGTTGACTTCAGTCCCAGTCACTGATGAACATGTTGTGTTAGATCTGGGGCAATGACAATATGCAATGGGTGTTGCTGTGGCACAGACACAGTCACACTAATTGCATGTCCCTTACAGGCAATGTGCTGCATACTTACATGGTGGTGTACAGCCATACTAAGTGGCTTATGTCCATGTTGTGTATATGTCAGACTGTATTGCTAAATCAGAGCATCACTACAAGTGTGGTTAGGTGGTGATGGGGGATTTTAATTCAGGGCCTATGTGTCCTGATGCAACCCTTCAGCATGAATTGAATGTGTCCTATGTGACTCCCCCTTCTGTGATTTGTGCGATTCCAGATAGTTCCCCCCTGCAACTTACCCTGCATTTGTGGGCTCTCTCCTACCTATTGGCAATTTGGAGGTGATGAAGAGCTGGTGCTTCGTCACCTCTCTGACCAAGATATCATTGGCCTGTATTCTCCATGTTGTCTTCCCAAATGTTTTTTTCTTTTTTGCGCATTCTGTTTTTTATGCTAATGCGGTTAAATAATGGCGCTAACCCATTTGCTTAAAGAAAATGCCGCAAAATTGTTGAGTGCCACTTTTGCAGCATTAGCTTCATTTTTTCTTACAGCAAAAAAGAGATTTCAGGTTTTAGGGATTGGTAAAGGTAAAAGGAGATAAGGGTGTCTTTAGGGTTCAGGGGTCAGTAGAGGTAAAGGGGGCTGAGGGTGGCTTGACAGTTATGGGGTGAGTGGATGTAAAAGGACGTGAGGGTGACTTGAGGTCTCAGGGGTGTGTGGCAGTAAAGGGGGTGATTGTGACTCGTGTGTGGCTAGAGGTAAAGGGATGTGAGGGATACTTGAGGGTTCCGGGGTGTGTAGAGGATAAGAGGAATGGGGGTGATTTCAGGGTTCAGGGGGTGAGTAAAGAAGAAAGAAGTGGAGGGTGGCTTGAAAGTTCAGGGGTGGGTAAATGTACATATGGGTGGTTTTAGGGGATAGGAGTGAGTAAAGGTAAAAGGAGGTAAGGGTGAAACAAACTTTTTGAAACCACTGCTTGTTTGATCATGATGAATAAGACATCCTCCTAATTATAAAAGAGGAAATAACAAATAAATACACCCTGGGGCAAGCATTAATTCAGAAAAACACATAGGCCCTTATTACGACCCTGGCAGTCCGAAGACCACTAGGGCGGCTGTGTCACTGGTAACGGGCCGGCAGTGAATATCGCTAAATTAGGAGTTTGGCGGTTTGGACAAAGCCAAACTGCTGATCCTCCACCTGTCCCGCCACATTACCGCGTTCTGACGGGCTGGAGGTGAGCACCTCCAGCACGGCAGATGGCATGATATCGCTAGTAATATCACGATCCCAGAGACCACCAGCATTTTCTGACAGTCACACTGCCATAAAAAGCTGGCAGTCTTGCACCCTGGCAGCAGTAATAAGCATTCCTGTCTCCAGCATACACTCGCATACACATCCACATACTCGCAGAGATGCGCTCACACACTTCTACACAGAAACAAACACCCCCCCACTCACCCATGCAAATGCGACATACACACACTTTCACACTGACAAATAAACCCTGCATACACAGTCATTCTCCCCAGCGCATACATACATTCACAGCCCCTCCTCCAGCGCATACATACATTCACACCTCCTTCCCCCAGCACATATATACATTCACACCCCCTCCTCACATACACGCACTCACCCGATCTCCCTATCCACTGACACACATGCACCCGCTCTCCCCATTCACTCACATGAACGTGCACCCCTCCCCTGTTCCGTGACACAAACATGCACCATCCTCCCCGTTCCCTCACACAAACACGCACCACCTTCCCATTCACTCACATAAACACACCCCCTCCCCATCCACTTACATACAAATGCAAACACATACATGCACTCACCCCTTCCATCCGCTCAATCGCACTCACGCACTCAATCACTCACACCAGCACACACACATTCATGCACTCATCCACATCCACAAACACTCACTCACCCCCTCACTCTGTCCACAAACCATCACTTCCCCCTCACCCTATCCACAATCACTCACACACGAAGACATGCACCCACAAAGCCGCGCCTGCCCCTGCATTCACGACATTCACACATGCACTCACACACACACGCACACCGCCCACCCCTGTTGGACGATCCACTTATCTAATCCGTTGAGGAGGTCGTCCAGGAGGGGATGGGTCCTGGTGCTTCCACGGATGGCAGCGCTTCACCATCTGGACACCGCCACACAGTATTATGTGTTGAAATACATTGTGCGGTCTCTTTTTGGGGTGGCGGTACCCATGGGGATACCGCCGACCACCAGCACAACTGGTCTGGAATTCCACCCTATTTTGGGGTGGAAGCCAGATATCAGTCATATTAGGGCGGTCTTAAAACTGGTGGCAATTCGGCGCCCACGGCCTTGGCAGTCTTTGGAAAAGACAGCTGAATTCATGATGAGGGCTATAACTTCTTGTATTAGTCTTAAATTAATGGAGTATATTTACAACTTCATCATCAGTAAAAATTAAGTTCAGGCAAAAACTATTTTTTGGACAGCGGTCACATGACACAAAGTTTCGTTATTGCTAAATGTTTGCATTCAGCTCTTGGAGATACCCTGAAGTGGGACCTTCAACTCTGATGGTTTCATGTTGTCTTGCAAGCAGAAGCAATCAGTACTCGGGCCATGCTACTGGGAAAAAAATAAAAACACACATAAATGAAGCGAACCCTACAAGTGCTGACACTCACCAACGAAAAGGAAAGCATATCGTTGAAAATGAAACCAACCAATGATATATAATGGGAGGGCCAAAAGCCCCTTTGAGACTATTTTGCTTAAAAAACCTATCACAAGCAATAGCACACACTCACTGTCTCAGATGAAACCTAAATTGAACCACAACACTGCATATCCCCCACAGCAGTTAATCAAGGGGTTTCACCCCAAAAGGTAACAAGTCTGTAATTGAGGACTGCATATTCAGAGATGTTGGTCTTTGGCTGACAAAGTCATGTTTTCACTCAAAAGCATGTTATTAAATGAGCTTCAATTAAAACCTGCTTGTGCCTTTAATAAAGGGATGCGGTAAGTTTATATTCTTAGGAATGGCCCATTTGTATTTTCACTCTTACTTGAAAGTAAACTAAGAACATTTATGTTTAGGCAGTGCAGTGCAGCATCCAGCTCTGACATAAAGAAAATACATTACCCAGTCTCTCCATGACATCACATAATGCTCGTTTATGTAAACCACTAGCACCAAATTGCCCCATTTAAGTAAATGCCAAACATCACAAACGTTCTGCATTGTTACATACTTGTCCTTGCATTTAGGGTGACCACCTGGCATCGAGGTAAATTGTGGACAGGACTGTAAAAAATTTAGGACAAAGGGTCAAAATTCAGGACACAAATTCAGGACAAAAATTCAAGAACAATCGTCAGTTTTACAGACACACCCAAGGGAGGCCATACCCCATTACGTTACCAGTGCATTTATTTATTATTTTTTAACATAGTACTATTTATTGACTGTGGTGTGAGTGCCTCTTGACATGGTTCATTTAGGTGTCACATTCCATCCTTGTTCAGTAGTAAATTAATGCCCTTCAGCACTTTGTCAAGGCCATCACCTCTACCCAGATCTACCCAATCTTTCTTGATTATGTTTCTAAACATTTTAGAACCCATGACAAACAGATTGAAAAACAACTGATTCAAAGGGTTGTTGCTAAGAACTAGATAAATAAGGAAGAGAAGAATAAGGTGGGACAATTTCTAAAATCAGATAAAATTGGTTCACCAAGACTATCTGAAGGTATTGTGTACCTGGGTCTTGTCTCTGAAGACAGGATAGAAACAGAAGAGGTCCTGTCAAGTAGTTGAACAAGCAGCACCAACCCACTCTGGCAAACTGTTCTGGTGCAATGGTCCGCAGTTCGTGCTATTGAAGGGTTGAGCAGGGTCAGACCCTTTGCAGGGTTGTGCAAGGCAGTTGCCCAATCTGTCTATGTCTTAAAATGGTTTTGCAGTTGAGCAAAAGCCTAAACAGTGATCTGGGTTATCCTTAAGTGTCAAGTACCCATAGAATCTTCAAAATATTTGCAATGTAAATTGCACAAACAAAATGTAGGAACTTGAAAAAGATTTTAAAATGTAATTAGTGTTCTTTAACATATGGTACTCTTTTCCCCTTTATATACACTTAGACCTCAGATTGAACTGGGCATCAGTTATTTTTCGATACCTAGTGATTAATATCTACCATTTCCCCCATGATTTGCAGGATGGAAATCTCAGCAGACCGTTGCGGTCCCTCCAAGCCCAGTTTGCTTTTTGGTCTTCTCTTCTGCTTTTTGTAGTGGGCCACGTGGCACTAGTGAAGAAGGTGTGTTACCCCGATGATAGTTTTATTTTGCAAACCTTTCCCTGCTTGTCTCTCATTCCTTCTTCAGACATGACACACATCCGAATTGGTCACTGACGGCCACTGGGTAGCACTTTCCACTTTAAAGCTACCCCTGACTGTGGGTAGATTGGGCCTTCTGGAATGAGAACACTATTATTTAGATGCACAGGTCTAATGAGTGGCTCGGTGGCTTTCTGCCCGCCTCCCTGCTTCAGATGGGGTTTATCCACAAAGGCTTTTGCCTATCCAGCCTGACTTCGTCCCTTCCCTTGCCCAAACCTTATTTACAGTGTCATTCTGGGTGCTCCCTTTCTGTAAGCAGGCCTGTAAATCTTGCTTTTATCTCATCACATTTGCTGTGCATTCAAAGAACAAGGTCAAATGTCAGGCTCTGTCTTCCGTGGGAAGTGTTTGCTTTTCTTTCTCTGACTTCAAAGTGAAAGGATGTATGTGACAATTCTGCTGGATACTGTGGGTAGAATATAGCAGAATTAAGAGTACAAATAAAGCACATTTATGTTAATTCTGAACTGTGCTGGAAACAAATACCTTTACATAACTAAAACAAATCATTCCATTATGTGATGCAATTTCCATACATCATTGTCTGTGCACTGTATAGTTTTATTTTGAAAAACTGTATGTCTGTGCAAATGTAATGGTCATTTCAATCAAAAACATATTGCCTGTAATGGCAGTGTTACCACACAATGCATACTCCATTTACTGTACACCATTCCACACCACTGCACCCTACTCTGGACCACTCCACTTTTCACCACTCAATATCACTGCACTGTGGGACACTGCACTCTTATACGCAATCTTATTCTCTATGCTACTTCACACTACACCTCACCAATGCACTTTACACCTCTTTACACCACTGCGCATTGCGCTCCTGCATGCTATACCACTCCAGTCTAGGCAACATCAATCTACTCCGGACAACTTCACTCTATGCCTATATACAATACTACACTGTACACAAATGCACTCTATGCCAATACACTCTATGCTAGTGCACTTTACTCTGTAACACTAAACTCTATACCCCTGCACCAGTACTTAATTTGTTAATAAAAAGGTGTAGGTGCCCAAAGCCCTCCTCTTAAATGCGGTTGCTGCAATTAAATGTGGTGAATACAAAATACTGAGGCAGTGTAATCCTGAAGCCATCTTGGGCCTCTTTAATCCATTTACAGCCACTCCCTGCCCCTTCAGCTCACTCTTGCAGCTTTCTGCTTTCTCCCTTTGTTGCTCTTTTTCATTTTTCTCTTCCTCTGTCTTTGCCATGTGTCTGTTGCTCGCAGTAAACGCTTGAGGCAGAAAAATAAGTGCCGGCCCTCAAAAATAAATGCTGGTGCTCCGCACCGGAAAACACAAGCACAAATTAAGTACTGTCCTGTACTCTACATCAATACACTGTACGTCACTCTCATCTACTCTGCACTAATGCACTCTATGCCACAGCACCCTACACCACTTTACTCTATGCCATCACACTCTTTGCCACTCTGTGCAACTCCACTCTACCCTGCACCTCTCCACTCTATGCCACTTGACTCTACTGTGAAACAATCTACATTATGCAACTGCACTTTGCACCACTGCATTCTATTCCACTGCACTCTACCCTGCACCTCTCAAGTCTATGCCACTGCACTCTACTCTGAAACAATCTACTCTGTGCCACTGCACTGTCTACCACTCTGCCCCACTGCACTCTAAACCACTGCACTCTATGCCAATGCACTCTAAACAACTGCACTATATGCCACTCTATTCTAGTATAGACCACTGCACTCTATAATACACTACTTGGCAACACTGCAATCACCACTACTATACTCTACACCACTCTACTCTGTACTACTGCATTCTGCACCAATACACTCTACACCACTGCACTCTATGCCACTCTACTTTGCATCACTCCACTGTTCTGCATTCTACAGCACTATACTCTACTCTGCGCTGCACCACTCTACACTACTCCACTCTGTACCACTCTATGCTACTGAACTCTATGCAACTGAACTCTGCCACTCTATTGTATGCCACTCTACTCCACTCCACTCTATGCAACTCTACTCTGTCCCATGCCACTCTATGTCACTGCACTCTAAACCACTGCACTCTACGTTAATGCACTCTAAACAATAGCACTGAATGCCACTCTACTCTTCACCACTGTACTCTATGCCACTGCTCTCTATTCCACTCTACACCACTGCACTGACACTCTACTCTGCAACATTGCACTCTTTGCCACTGTACTCTACACCACTCTACTCTGTACTACTGCATTCTATGCCAATACACTCTATACCACTGCACTCTATGTCACTCTACTCTGCATCCCTCCACTCTATGCCACTGCACTCTAAAGCACTATACTCTACTCTACACTGCACCACTCTACACTACTCTACTGTGCACCACTCTACACCACTGCACTCTATGCCACTCGAGTCTACTCTGCACTCTATGTCACTGCACCACTCTACACTACTGCGCTCTCTGCCACTCTATTGTATGCCACTCTACTCCACTGCACTCTATGCCTTTCTACACTGTCCCACACCACTCCATGCCACTGTACTCTAAACCACTGCACTTTATGCCAATGCACTCTAAATAACTGCATTGTATCCCACTGCACCCTACTATGCACCACTGTACTCTACGCCACTGCTCCTATGCCACTCCACTTTACACCACTGTACTGACACTCTCCTCTGCAACATTGCACTATCCGCCACTGTACTCTACACCACTCTACTCTGCTTACTGCATTCTATGCCAATACACTCTACATTACTGCACTCCATGACACTGCACTCTGCACGACTTTACTCTATGCCATCACACTCTATGCCACTCTGTGAAACTCCACTCTACCCTGCACCTCTCCACTCTATCCCACCTCACTCTACTGTGAAACAATCTATTTTAGGCCACTGAACTCTGCGCAACTGCATTCTATGCCACTGCACTCTACCCTGCCCCTCTCGACTATAGGCCACTGTACTCTACTCTGAAACAATCTACTCTATGGCACTGCACTCTACATCACTCTGCCCAACTGCACTCTAAACCCCTACACTCTACGCCAATGCACTCTAAACAACTGCACTACATGCCACTGCAATCTCCACTGTACTCTATGCCACTGCTCTCTATGCCACTCTACTCTAGTATACACCACTGCACTCTATAATACACTGATCTGCAACACTGCACCCGCCACCACTATACTCTACACCACTCTACTCTGTACTACTGCATTCTGCACCAATACTCTCTACATCACTGCACTCTATGCCACTCTACTCCACTCCACTTTACTCCACTCCACTCTACAGCACTATTCTCTACTTTGTACTGCACAACTCTACACTTCTCCACTCTGCACCACTCTATGCTACTGCACAGTATGCCACTTGAGTCTACTCTGTACTTTATGCCACTGCTCCACTGTACACTTCTGCACTCTCTGCCACTCTGTTATATGCCACTCTACTGCACTGCAGTCTATACCACTCTACTCTGCCCCATGCCACTGCACTCTAAACCATTGTACTCTACGCCAATGCACTCTAAATAATAGCACTGTATGCCGCTCTACTCTGCACCACTGTACTCTATGTCACTGCTCTCTATGCCACTCTACACCACTGCACTGGCACTCTAATCTGCAACATTGCACTCTCTGCAACTGTACTCTACACCACTCTACTCTGTACTGCTGCATTCTATGCCAATACACTCTACACCACTGCCCTCCTTTGCACTGCACTCTATCCCACTTTACACTACACCACTCCACTCTACACCACTGCACTCTACATCACTATACTCTACTTTGCACTGCAAAACTCAACGCTACTCTACACCACTGCACTCTATGACACTCAAGTGTATTCTGCACTTTACGGTACTACCCACTCTGCCACTCTATTGTACGCCACTCTACGCTATGCCACTGCACTCTATGCCACTTCACTCTGCACCACTCTACTCTGCACCCCTGCACGCTACTATGCACCACTCTAATCTATGCCTCTGCATTCTTTGACGCTACATTGTATACTGATGAATTCTGTGCCCCTGCATTTAATGTCACTTCACTCTACACCACTATCTTCTGAAACACTCTACACCAATCCACTCTACATCAATCAACTCCACTCCATACCACCCCACTATATGCCACTCTATGCGACTCCACAGTATGCCACTCCTAAACACAACACTCTCTGACACTCCACTCTATACCACTTAATTCCATTCTTTGCCATTCCACCCTGTGACACTTCGCGACACTCTCCTGTAAGCCACTAACTTTTAGCCATGCTGAACAGCAGCCACTCTGGTGTATAACATAGCTAAAACTTGCGTAGGCGTGACCTATTGGCTTGCATGCATTACACACAGAATAATATAGGCTGCAACAAAATGTGCAAATATACTTAGTTTAAATACAAAAAAGTTCTTCTAAAATACAAATTTCAATAATATACAGATTATACCTAGTGCAAACATTTTTAAAACACTCCATTAAAACCACACACTCCACAGCTCACCTTGGAACACCCTTACAGAACCTCTCTAAAAGAAAATAACTTTGCCATTAGAAACCTTCAAGTGACTTTTTTGACTAAAGTCAATACAGGTTTTCAAGCCCCTTTGCATTTGCAGATTTACCAGTTGTGCACATTTGAATTTCTTTAGGGAAGAAAAAACCCTAGCAAAAATGCCTGTTTCTTATCTGTCTGCCCCTCCCTCCCTCAGAGCACACAAGACTCCCTGCCTTTCAATTCAGCTGGGGAAACTGATCTGTCCTAATTACATTTTGTCCTTTAGCTGAAAGGCTAAAATTACGAACAAATGCTGTCCGTTAAGACTTTCATCGGGGACAATGGACAGTAGGGCTGAATTATGGACAGTCCATGAAAATTACAGACCGATGGTCACCATACTTGCATTTCTGTCAGCCGGTATGTAAACAAAGAGACCTGAAGTGCACACCCTGCAACTAGTTCAAACCAACAGCTCAGTATTTCAAAGAAGCGAAAGGTGGTCTTGTGAAATTAAGCCAGGCGCTTGTTAGCTGTCAAAACGCACTGACCTGTGAAAACATAAATGTGTTTTCCCAAAAGCAAACTGTAATACGATTTGTTTGTGTACAAGTTTGTGTTTGAAGTGCCTGGCATTGTACAAGAGAAAGTATGTGGAGCAGCAACATGTTTGGATTTATCCAGTGCTTAATTTGTCAATAAAAATATGCTGGTGCCCAAAGCTCTCCCCTGAAACACGTGGCTGCTGCAATTAAAAGTTTGAGCACAGAATACTGAGGCAGCATAATCTTAAAGCTATCTCAGGCCTCTTTAATCCATTTACAGCCACTCCATGCCCCTTCAACTCACTCTTGCAGCTTTCTGCTTTCTCTCTTAGTGAGGCTTTTCTGTCTTTCTCTTCTTTTGTCTTTCCAATATGATGTGTCTTTTGTTTGCAGTAAGTACATGATGTAAAAAACATAAGTGCCAGCCCTAGAAAATAAGTGTTGGTGCCCCCCACCAGCAATCACCAACTCAAATTAAGCACTGGATTTATCCTGTACCTCTGGAAAGAGGTCAGGGGAGGAAGTGAGGGTTCGTGGCGTCACACAGGGCTCAGCCTGTGATGGCCAGCCAAATTGTATGAAAACAAATATCGCATTTCAGAGCGCAAGCAGCGCGAAAATACACTAATCCAGAAATCAGTCGGTACTTCGTCATGCGTGAGGGGAAAAAAAGAAAAACATGGAGGTGAGGTGAACGCGAAGGGCACTTGCAAGCTCTCATTCATGAACAAGAAGAAACTAAGATAAACAAAGAAGCCATTTAATGGTAAGTAATGTACGGGCTAAAAGCTCCTGTTAGAGTTATTTTTGTGTTTTAGAAAGAATAGAGCATCTTCAATGTGACGTCTAAAGCAAGACCTAAAATGTCTGTGCTCGAGTTATTGAAAAATGTCAAGCAACAACATAGGGATGAGGGCTCCTTCTCATCTAGTCTGACATTATTTAATGTAAGCTAAGGTTAAGCATCGTCTTGAGACATAGGCAGGAGCATCATTGTATTAGCCCTGTAAGTCCTGGTTATTTTGCCCTGCTCCCCTCCTTATTTAGAGGGAGAATCAGACACTTCACAGGGCCAGTAATGTTGCTGTCATCAGTCTGCTACCTCCTCTGTGAGTTCCCTAATATGCAGGGTGGTTTTTTAGGTTGGAGGTACCTGGTCGGTCTCCGGACAGCATTTGAGGAGGAGGCTAGTTCGAGCTCGGAACTCTAGTCCTCAGCATGGCCTCCATAGTCCTAGTAAAGCACTGAGGAGATAGTAAAGTTTAATCTTCCGTTAGGCCCTCCTTCCAGTGCTTAATTTGAGCTGGTGGTTGCCGGTGGGAGCCGCTGGCACTTATTTTGGGGGACTGGCATTTATATTTTTTGCATCAGACATTTACCAAGAGGAAGAGAGAGAAAAACAAGCAAAGTGGAAAGATGGAGAAAGAGAAATACAGGAAAAGGATCATAAAAGGAGAAAGCAGCAACCTGCAAGAGTGATTTAAATGGACTGGGAGTGCCTGATAGTAAATTAAAGAGGCATGAGGTGGATTCATGGCTACCAGCCTTGGGCATTCTGACATTTAATGGACCGGGATGTGTGCGTCTGAGAACAGCTTTGGGCACTGGACCTCGTACTTTTACCAATCAAGCACTGCATAATACAGCCATTAGGCTCCAGGAGAATGGCACAAAGAGGCTCAAAACTACAAAGCTAATGCCAACAGACAGGAAGTACAAAACATTGCCAAATCATCTTGCCCATGTCATTAAGACTGGGGTTGGAGCACAGGAAGGGTCATTAGTGAAGTCACTATCCTTCCACTAGGTATACTCCACATACAGGCACCCTACACATCGACACCCTTTCCCCTGCTCCGGGCATGTTTGGGCATATTGAAGATCTTTCCACAATTAAATAGAACTTCTCAGCTACAGCACCCGGCTGTGAAAGAGGTTACCTACCCAATCATAACTTGAACAGGCCAACTAGGAAGGTGTGTGCAGCCACAGTTAATGACCTCTTTTTTTTGTGAATTTAAAAGTTTTTTTTAAATGTAAAGCAACACAGTATTTCAATTCCTAACTATATTGTCACTTTAAGCTTTGTTTTTGGAGTGTATTTATATTCATTTTTTAACACCAAGTAAGATTTTGATCGCTGTGCCTGGCATAGGGTTGGGTGCAGGGCCTGGCCTGTGGCCTGGCCCTGCTCCCAAAGCCTCACTGTACACGGCAGTCAACATTTTATTAATTAACCAGTAAAACTTTGAAATCCAACTGGACTACAGCACATACACAATCCACTGAGCGGTAATGTGTATGAGGTGTTTTCTGTTCACAAACGGTACCATTAGATCAGTTCTGGAATGCAGTGGAACTTACAACGCATGTTTGTAAACAAATAATACACTTAAAATAGCACTAAAAACAAAAGATATATTTTAAAATATGTATTACTAAAACTCAAGTCTAGTGCCTAAAATATGAAGGGTAACCACAAAAAATATGAAAATAAATGCAGCAATGCATCAGCTAGCCAGCGAAAACAATATTAATCTATCCTAACATGGTTAGCAAGTTCCAAACATCTTAACACCCTATAGCTACTTCTAGGTGCTTAGCTGTTTAGCTATTCTCTGTAACAGTTTTTGCCTGGGAATGACAAGCAGTGCTAGCCTGATGGCCGCTTCCTGGAGCTACCGCTGACCCAGGCGGATTGTAAGGCTGGTTATTACGCAAACCGGCTTCATAGTCCCCGTGCAAAGCCCTCGCTTCTTTGTGATATGATACCTGGGGTTTTAAAGCATCTGAATGTCGATTTTATCGTATATTTATAAAATAAAATAGCACATGCAGAAACTAAAGCATCAACAAGACTAAACAAAAATGGATATAAATGGGTCATCTCGATTCACATGTAGATTATATGCTCCTAAAACTAAAAGAAATGAAAACATGTTACTTTATACAATAGGCCTCCATGATGTAATGGCGGTGTCCATAACTAAAACAATAAAATATGTCAGCCTAGATAGGAAGCAGACACAATACTAACACCTCTGCAGATGTTTAAAACTTCACGCTTTCTTCTTCCTACTAAAAGAGATAAAAGGATATTCAAGCAGGTGCATAGCGAAAATACTAGAAGCCTAAACCGGACTTGTGACAGTTCTAATGTCAAAATGTGCCATGGGAAACCTTGCAACGATGCTGGTACCGGTGGAGGACTGGCCACTTGTAATACAAGCAAGCATGCATGTGGAGAGCGCCAAAAAGGGCTGATGCTGGCTTAGTTTCAGAATCTACAGTGCCTAAAGACATTGATGATGTTGTTGCCTATGTGTCCACATACAGAAATATCATCTGACCTAATTATTGTGTCCAGCTTAACACTTATAAAAAAAAATAATCCTATTGGATATACATCTCTATTCTTATATAGGACAATATTTTTTCAGATAATATTTAGGAACCAATGTTAATGTCAGAATATATTCTGACAACACTATTTCTAGCAAAACACGAGTGCACAATGTCGTTCAGACCTGCATCCAGATCTCCGGAGGGCTTTAATCCCTGTTGACCCTGGTGCCTATGAAGCATCAGCAAAGTGCTTAGCACAAGGATAGCACCCTTGGTGCTTTATGCTGAGGCACCATACTTTATTAGATAGCTCCGATCACTAACATCTGAATGTGTCTCTCTTCTTTCTTAGTTTCAGTTTCCCTGATGTGTATGTACGCCTGTCTTTATTTCTTTTTTAAGCCTCTAGAGCTGGCCCAGTTTTCCTTCCCAACATATCGGTGTTCTGTGTTTCACCTCAAAGTGTTGCCCCTCTCTGCCCTTCTCTACGTCCCACTCATCATCAGAGAACCTTGGCAAGATTTGTTTATGGAACTATGGCCCTCATTCTGACCTTGGCGGTCTTTTCGCAAGACCGCTGAGTTACCGCCGCGGTGAAGACCGCCGACCGCGGCGGTGTGCCGCTGTGCGCATTCTGACCGCTGGGAGCGTTCCGCCGGAAAACCGCCAGCAGCCACACTGGCGGTCGGCGGGAAAGTGGAGACTGGTCAACCTCCACCGCCACGCCAGCAGAACACCGCCCACAGAATTACGACCCACATTTCTGTGTGGCGGTCTTCTGTTGGCGGTCTTCTGTTGGCGGTCACGTCCCTATGGCTCCCGTCGCCTCCCGGAGGACCAACGCACAAGGTAAGTTGATCGTCCGTGAGGGGAGGGGGTGGGGGGGTGTTGTGTGATGTGGGCGTGCATGGGGGTGTGCGTGTGAGTGTGTAGAGGGGGTGTGTGAGTGCGTGTATGCGGGCGGGGGGTGCTGCTGTGTCTATGGGTAATGTGTGCTGTTCGGCAGGTGCGCATGTCGGCATGTATGTGTGCGGGTATGTGTCCCCGTTGTGTATGTGTGTGTAGGGGGTGTGTATATGTGCATGTTGGGGGTGTGTGCATGTCGGGGTACATGTATGTGCATGTCGGGGTGGGGAGGGGGTTCGTACCACCTCTGGGGGGTGGCAGGGGGGTGGAGGGTGTGGGGGGAGGACTCGGGTGGGTAGTGGGGGTTGGGGGAGACCCCTATCAGTGCCAGGGAAGGAATTCCCTGGCCCCGATAGTGCTTACCGCCATGGTTCGCACGGCGGTTCCCGCCCGCAAGAAACCGCGGCGGTAGGCAGGGTCATAATACCCTTGGCGGTCTTGGGACGACCGCCGGGCCGGAGTGCGCAAACTCCAGCCCCGCGGTCATGACCGCCGTGGCGGTCGGAGTGGAGAAGTAGCGGTCGGTCGCGGCGGGGACCGCCGCGGTCAGAATGCCATTTTTAATACCGCCGGTCTGTTCGCGGTCCGACCGCCGTCTCTCCGCCGACCGCCAGGGTCAGAATGAGGGCCTATGTCTGAGAGTAACTTGCTGCATCTGATCATAGGATAATGAAAAAAAACATTCCTAATTTTTTTCGTCCTATAATGGATTGCCTGTGAAAGGTTTTGCATTTCAAGACTTGGAAGATGTTTTTTACAAAGTGGTGATTTTGAACATTTGTCAACTGAAACTTCAGGAGCAAGGTAAGAAGATTAATTATTAGGGCTTTGAATATCAGTGGTCGATATTTCCTAAGGGTCTTGGGGCTCCACCTCCCCACTTGTGATTGACACGAGTGAGGAATCAGTAAACCAATCATGAAAGAAAAGTCTTCACTGCAGCGTGCCTGTTCCTACAACTGACTTTAGTGCTTTCAGTGTTTTTTATGTGATGCTAACAGCATGTGTGCAGAGTGCACACATCCATCGACGACCCATCATTCTTTGCACAGTAGTGGCGCCCGTGTCCGTCAACTTTAATACCTCCCCCCCCCCCCCCCTTTAGCTGCCTGCCTCCATAGCCCAAGTCAGAGCAAGAGATTTAGAATGGAGTCCCTTTATTTCTTTTCTGCGCGAACATTTTCTCTTATGTCTCCAGGTGGGGTGAGGTTAACAAAGCTCAGTAACCCCATTTCTACCTGTGACAAGATGAGAAATGGACTAGATAAGAAGAGTTTCATGTTAACCCAAGTCTTCTTCTCTTGATATTGCATTTCATGTGTATTGGGAACGAAATCACATGCTCTTTTATTGAGAACTTGTGAGAGTTATAACTCAGTTAATGATAGGGTCCTAGGCTCTCTCAACAGATGCCCCTTCCTCTGTAGCACCTGAAGTTCAATCACTGCCGACAACATTTGCAATATCATACCCACCATGGCTACGGTCCAGCAAAAGGGAGCTGACTGTAGGATGTGTGTTGTCAGTGTAAGTGTTTTAAAGACAGTTCAAGGCCAAAGTGAGTATAGATTTTCTTTTTTAATTGTATATATATATATGTGCTGAAGCTTCCCTTTACTTTGGGATCAATAGTAAGATGTATTTCGTCTATGAACATTAAAGACGTGATTGTGAGACGGAGGTAGCTATTGAGCGGTGCGGTGTCTCCAAGGAGAGTAGTACACCACTCAAACCCAAATGGGTCAGTATTTCGAAACCTGACATTACCAGGTATTCGAACCCATGTTCGATTTTTCCAGACGCTGTTTCACACCCAATAAACCACCTTCAACTCTGGGCAGGGGATGTGAGGGAACGCTCAGTCCTACTCTGCGATCAGAATTAATAACTCCCCACACCTCTCCCCAAGTTTCTCATGGTACAATTTGTCACCAGATGGTAAACAGGAGCTAAACAGCCCCCAGAATCATGCATAACCATGTAGTGATGATCTTATGCTGGGTCCACGTGGCTATTCCCACCTCTGTGGTCTTTAACTCTTGATTGACCAGTGCAAGGGAGAAATTACCAGCCAGAACTGGTCATTCTGGCCCAGTAATTCTCTCCCTTCTACACCATACAACTCGTAACTGGCCTACTAGCCAAACAAAACTCTCAATTCTTGATTCCATTTTAATCATTCTGATTTTCCTCTGAAGGACTGCAGTGGACTGACTAGGAAGACAATGAATGCGATGCTATACTGTTCATTTTGGGTGAACAGTTAGTTTAACTAGAGCATTTGGTAAACAAAAGCACATTAACGTGCCTCTAATAAACAAGCAATGCTTCCATCCTGTGTTTGGCCTGCAGTGCGTTTTAGACGAATTAATTTCAGGGATTTCATAACACTGAAAGTGTACCGATAAAACGTGCACTCTCCTCCAGCAAGTGTTCTCTTAATATTGCATGCATCTGAAAAGCAGGTGGACAAGCAACACCTGCCAGTTATGTGAGTGAGGGAGCCTGCTTTGTTCCAGCAAAACCCCTACCGTGCCCATGCCCTCCAGTCAGCTAGTTCACCAGATTCCGAAGCCGCTGTTTGCCCGGCTCAGTGCCAGAACTTTTGAAGCCAAAACCTGTAAAGCTTGGGCAAGTTTTGGATGGGGACAGCAGAGCACTGATAAAGCAGGCCTCGTGTTGCACCTGCGCTCCCCATGCTGGGCCTGCTTGATTGGCGGCGCTGGACTGGCCGTAGCAGGCAGCGAACATTTACCTGGGAGGCCGGAAAGGTGCAGGACGCCTTTGCAGTGGTGGCGCCAGTTTTATCTAGGGTGACCACCCGTCCGTAAATTTCACGGACTGTCCGTAATTTCGCCCTGCTGTCCGTTGTCCGTGATGAAAGCTTTAACGGACGGCATTTGTCCGTAATTTTAGCCTTTCACATAAAGGGCAATGGAGGCAGGGCAAAATTAGGGGCAGAGGAGTTTCCCCAGCTGGGCTGGAAGGCAGGGGGTCTCCTGTGCTCTGAGGGAGGGAGGGGCAGACAGATAAGAAAAGGCCTTCTTGCCAGGGGGTCTCCTTCCCTAAAGACATGCAAATGTGGGCAACTGGTAAATCTGCAAATACAAAAGGGCTTGAAAACCTGCATTGACTTTACTAAAAGGAGTCACTTGAAGTTTTCTGGTGGCAAAGATATTTCTTTCAGAGAGGTATTGTAATGGTGTTCCAAGGTGAGCTGTGGAGAGTGTGGTTTTAATGGAGTGTTATAATTTTTTTATCACTAGGTATAAACTGTATATTATTCAAATCTGTATTTGAGAAGCACTTTTTTTTAATTTAACCGAAATGTATTTGCGCATTTTGTAGCAGCCTTTATTATGATGTAATTGTATTTTTCACAGTTCTTTCAGGTACCTCTGTACCTCATAGTACTAACAAACATTGGCAAAGCCAATAGGTCTCATCTACGAAAGAGTTATTGGCTTTGCTAGTGTGTTTTAGCCATTAGCCATGTTATACACCAGAGTAGCTGCTGTTCAGCATGGCTTAAAGTTAGTGGCATAGTGGAGTGCAGTAGAGTAGCATAGGAGCAGTGGCGTAGAGCCCAGTGGTGCAAAGTACAGTGCAGTGGGGTACAGTGCAATTTTTTAGAGTGAGTTAGCGTAGAGTGCAGTGGTTTAGAGTGCAGTGGCATGGGACAGAGCAGAGTGGCATAGAGTGCAGTGGAGTAGAGTGGCATACAATAGAGTAGCAGAGAGAGCAGTAGTGTAGAGTGGTGCAGTGGCATAGATTGCAGAGTAGACTCACATTGCAGGGAGTGCAGTGGTGTAGTGTAGAGTGGTGCAGAGTAGGGCAAAGTGCTGTGGAATGCAGAGTAGAGTGGCATAGAGTGCAGTGGCATAGAATGCAGTAGTACATATTACATTGGTGTATAGTATGGTGGTGGAGAGTGGAACACTGCAGAGTAGAGTGTCAGTGCAGTGATGTAGAGTGGAGTAGAGTGGCACAGAGCAGTGGCGTAGAGTACAGTGGTACAGAGTAGAGGGCAGTGGCGTACAGTGCAGTTGTTTAGAGTGCATTGGCGCAGAGTGCAGTGGCATAGAGTGGCATGGGGTAGAGTTACATAGAGTGCAGTGGAGTACAGTGGCATACAATAGAGTAGCAGAGAGTGCAGTAATGCAGAGTGGTGCAGTGTCATAGAGTGCAGAGTAGACTCATGTGGCATATAGTGTAGTGGTGTAGAGTGGTGCAGAGTGGAGTATTGTAGAGTTGAGTATAGTGCCTAGAGTGCAGTGGCATAGAGTAGAGTGGTGTAGAGTGCAGAGTTGCAGAGTAGAGTGTCAGTGCAGTGGTGTAGAGTGGTACAGAGAACAGTGGCATAGAGTACAGTGGTGCAGAGTAAAGGGCAGTGCAGTTGTTTAGAGTGCATTGGTGTAGAGTGCAGTTGCACAGAGTGGCATTGGGCAGAGTAGAGTGGCATAGAATGCAGTGGAATAGAGTATATTGGTGCAAAATGCAGTAGTACAGGGCAGAGTGGTGTAGAGTATAGTGGCGGCCAGAGCAGTGTTGCAGAGTGTCAGCTTGCAGTGGTGTAGAGTGCACTGAACTAGAGTGCAGTGGTCAGAGTGGTATAGAGTACAGTGGCGTAGAATAGATTGTTTCAGAGTAGAGTGCAGTTGCATAGAGTGGAGAGGTGCAGGGTAGAGTGCAGTGGCATAGAATGCAGTGGCACAGAGTGCAGTGGCATAAAGTAGATTATTTCACAGTAGAGTGAGGTGGCTTAGAGTGGAGCAGTGCAGGTTAGAGTGGAGTTGCATAAAGTGGCATAGAGTGTGATGGCATAGAGTAAAGTAGTGTAGAGTGCAGAGTAGATTAGAATGATGTACAGTGTATTGCTGTAGAGTGCAGGGGCATAGAGTTGAGTGTTACAGAGTAAAGTGCATTAGCATAGAGTGTATTAGCTTAGAGTGCAGTGGCGTACAGTGCAGCGTTGCAGAGTGGCAGAGAGTGGAGTTGTGCGGATTAGATTGGTGTTGCCTAGACTGGAGTGGTATGGTGTGCAGACGAGCAGAGCGCAGTGGTGTAGAGAGGCGCAAAGTGCGGTGGCTTAGAGTAGAGTAGAACAGAGTAGAGTAGAGAGGCATAGTGTGAAGTAGCATAGAGAGCAGTGGCATAATGTGAAGTGGTTCCGAATGGAGAAGAGAACAGTGGCATGGAGTGGCGTAAAGTGGAGTGATACAGAGTAGGGTGAAATTCTGATATATTCTGAAGTCTATTTAAATGGTGTCATGTGATAGAAAAAACTCTTTCCTAACCCCAGTATCCAGAAAGATTGTTGCATAAATCCTCTCACTTTGAAGTCAGAGAAAGGAAAGTAAACACTAAGGTCCCACCGAAGACAGATCCTGACATTTGACTTTGTTCTTTGAATGCACAGCAAATATGATAAGAAAAGTACAAGATTTACAGGCCTGTTTACAGAAAGGGAGAACTCGGCAGGATACTGTAAATAAGGTTTTGGCAAGGGAAGGGACGGATTCAAGCTGCATAGCCTAAAACAAATAAAGCCAGCAAATTGAAAGCAACAAATTGTGAGTTACAAACCACAAGGCCAATGCCAAGCAACGGGCAGAATGCATTCACAAGGAAGCACTATGAATTTCCTTAAAGTGACAGCTGTGGGTACTTTGTGGGGAAAGTCCAGTATTTTAGTCCATATCTTGCAGAGGTTTGGCTACATCAATCACCCAGGTAGTATGACAAGAAGACCTGGAGTGGTTTCCATGTTGCAGGATAGGTCTGTACACCCATTCTATCAGTTTGCCACCATTTCCTATGGTACAGAGCTTCTGGCACACCTCTTGTAGGGCTAGTGCTAGGTAGCAGACATGAAATAGGGCATTTAATGATTATTTAAGGTGGTTGTAAGTAAGGAGTTGACCATGGTGAAGATGGTAGTCTGCCACAAGGGTTTGGAAATTTAGTAGCTCACTGTTCAGAAACAGTCCCCAATTTTAAGACACCTGCAACATGCCACTGATGGAGTTGCTCTGAGCACAGCCATCCTGTGCGAGTGGGAAGGCTTAGCAAAGGTAGTGCAGGAGCATAGGGTTTCTTCGTGAAAGTGAGTTTACAGGTTCTGGCAAGGCAAGAGAAAGCCATGCATGATAACCCCAGATGGTGATCCATAGAATATTCAGTAGGAAACGATGAGCAGTGCCTTAAGCCTTCCTTAAAAGTCTTTACTGGTAAACCCCATCTCATGCAGGGAGGTGGGCAGAAAGCCAGTGAGCCACCCATTGGACATCTGCAGCTGAATAAAATCATTCTATGTCTAGAAGATCTAATCCACCCGCAGTCACAGTTAGGTTTAGAGTGGAAAGAGCTCCTGATCCACCCGCAGCGACAAAATCAGATGTGTGGCCTGTCTGAAGAAGGAATGAAGGACGAGCAGGGGAAGGTTTGCAAAATATTACTATCATTGGGGTAGCACACCATCTTCTCTAGTGCCACATAGCCTCTACAGAAATCAGAAGAGAAGACCAAAAAGCAAACTGGGCTTGGAGGGACCGTTCGCTCTGCCGAGATTTTCATCCTGGAAATCAGTGTAAGAATGGTAGATATTAATCACTAGGTATCAAAAGGTAACTGGTTCCCAGTTTAATCTGAGATCTAATTGTGTATGAAGGTGAAAACAGTGCCATATGTTAAAGAAACACTAATTCAATTATAAAATTTGTAAAAAAAATTTGTGCAATTTACATCCCAAATATTTTGAAGATTCTATGTGTACTTTACACTTAGGGATAACCCAGATCTCTAGTTTGGCTTTTGCTCAATTTCAAAACCATATAAAGACATGGACAATTGCCTTGCACAACCTTGCAAGGGGTCTGGCCCCTGCTCACCCTTCACAAGCACTAACAGCGAACCATTGCACCAGAAGAGTTTGCCAAGGTGGATGGGTGTTGATTGTTCAACCACTTGACAGTGCCCCTTCTGTTTCGCTCCTGTGTGCAGACAACTCCCCAGGTACCCAATACCTTCAAATAGTCTTGGTGGACCCATCTTGTCTGATTTTAGGAATTGTCCCACCTTGTTCTTCTCTTCTTTATTTATCCAGTTGTTAGCAACAACCCTTTAAATTACTTGCTGCGGATCTCCCATTTGATCTCGATTTCATCCTACTCTTTTGTTATCTTTGATTGGTAGTCCGGGCTCCAATTTCTGAGATAAATGTAGAGTCCCAAACATACACTCTAGTGCAGTGAGACTACAGACAAGTTATGGGTACATCACATCCTGTCATTAAATGTGAGACTGTCACCCACACCATCTGCCCTACCTCTTTAAAAAAAATTAGGTTGAAAGTCCATGGGCGGTTGGGGTAAGCCAGATGTTTTTGTTCAATTTGTTTAAACTAGCATAAGGTTAATTACCTTAATGTTTCCCAAACTGTTTGCCAGGGGTTTTGAAATGTTCAGAAACTTAATCAAAATGTTGCTGTTACTTTCTCTTCAGGAAAGATCGGGTAGATTTGGGTAGGGGTGATGGCCTTGCCGTGAAGGGCATTAATTTACTACTGAACAAGGACGTAATGTCACACCTGAATGTAGCACACCAGGAGGCAATCACAAAAGGTCCACAGTAAATAAATAGTGCTATGTTAAAAAAGAGTACATAAATGCACTGACAACATAGTGAGGCATGGCCTCTCTTGCGTGTGTCTGTAAAACTGACGTTTGTTCTTGAATTTTTGTCCTGAATTTTGACCCTTTGTCCAGAATTTTTGTCCTGAATTTTGACCCTTTGTCCTGAATTTTTTACAGTCCTGTCCAGAATTTGCCTCAATGCCAGGTGGTCACTTTTATCACTTGTGGCTGGTTTTGCAGCAGTTCTGCAATATCAGCCTCCAGTAACAAAAGTGGCAGTGCTTCATCACTTGGAGCTCGGACAAAACTGCCAAGACTGCTTTGGGTTCTCAGTCCGTCCCTGATGACTGGTTGCCCTGCCACTGTACTCACTCTCCCCGGAGAGCCAAGGAGTATTGGGCGTGCAGCAGAGTTGGTAAATGCTGGCTCAGGAGTGCTGGCAGTGCTAGAAGGATCGCTAGAAGGAGCAGTCATCATTAGTCCCAGGGGAAGCATTTTTTGCACCCTTGTGACTCTTACACATATTGCATATTGCATGCACTCCTAGTGCTATGGGACACTACGGTGGTGCCGGCAGCAGTGACTAATTGGAGGGAAAGGTAAATATTGGGTTTTCACAGATGGATTATAAACTAATCTTTACAATCCATATTTGTTGTTCTGGCAAAGATAGAAAGACCTTTTGAGGACATGGAGGAATATTGGCACACATCTTTTATGAGATATTTTGGAGTGGTATTAATGGCATTTCAAAGGGATTAATTGGAGACATCAGGCAAAACTCAAGCAGCAAGTTGTATTAAGCTGCAGTAGAGAGAAGTCATGGAGCACAAAATAGGTCTGACACAAAGTACTATACACAGGTCATTGTTTTTTGCATTTGTGATAGGTGCAAGTCAACAGGTATACCAGCTAACCCTGCTAACCCTTTCGACCTTGGGGAAAACATTAGCAGCTCCGAGACCTGCACAGTTTGAAGCATTAGCTATTTGTGAACTAGTGGCTAGACAGCAATAGCAACTGAAATTTGAGAGAATGAGAAAAGCTGAGAAAACTTTAGCTGAGGCAAGTTAGCATAGTGAGTAAAGATTTTGGAGAACTAATGCCCTCATTACGACCCTGGCAGTCGGTGATAAATTGACGGTAATACCGCCAACAGGCTGGTGGTAACTACTGCCAAATTATGACCATGGCGGAAAGTTCTCCGAAAGACAGCCAACGTAAGGAAGTCAAAGTTCCGCCCACCATGTTATGACAACACAATCTGCCACCTTTTCTGGGGCGGTACCAACGACATCAAAATCCTGGTGGAAACTGAGCTCAGAAGTGAAAGGTCTCACCTTTGGAGACACAGGGAAGAACCACGCCGCCATGGAGCCCGAACTGCATGTTTTTCTGATGATATTCTACATTCTGCTCCACCACGAACACCAATGCCGGGGAAGACGATGACTATGAGTACAGCCGGCGAGCACACAAGAGAGGGGGGGAGGAAAATGACAGTGACACACACACCATACACACCCCACACACACACACACACCATACACACAACCAGCTGCACAAGAAAACATGTTAACCCCCTTAAATCGGCTGAATAATGCAAGGACAAAAATAATTTACCAAAGTGAATATAATAAGATCAACACAGTATAAATAACAATTTTTTCCAATGTAACAGATATATACAAATCTACGGAACAAGGGACACAGACCAGTCCTTATTTTGCGTGGGCCACATGGTCACAGGCCAAAGTCCAAGGCCCCACTTGTCACCTGCATCAACACAGAGAGAACACTGCAGGGGCATCAGTTGGTAAATAGGCAGGCACCCCATGGGGATGGGGGGCACCTCAGCCGGTAGCTGAAACAAGACCACTGGTTTTGGAGGGGGCAACATGCCCTGTGCCTGGCCCTGGGTGTGCAATGCCACAGTCTCTCAAGTGGGTGTCTCCCACACTGGTTCTGGAGGGGGCAACATGCCCTCTGCTTGGTCCCCGGGAGTGCAAGGCCACAGTCTCTGGATTGGGTGTCTCCCACTGGTTCTGGAGAGGATAGGCCGCGCAACAGCCCATAGACGCAAGATTACATGTCATCTGCCAGCGGTGATGGCTGCACTGTGTTGGTGGTAGGGAGGCTCCGGCACATCCCCTGCACTCTCGGATGGATGCACTGTGGTGGTGCTGCTGGTAGGGGGAGGCTCCTGCACATCCCCTGCACCCTCGGATGGATGCACTGTGGTGGTGCTGCTGGTGGGGGGAGGCTCCTGCACATCCTCTGCACCCTCAGATGGATGCACTGTGGTGGTGCTTTGTGGGGGGGGAGGCTTCGGCACATCCCCTGCACTATCGGATGGATGCACAATAATGCTTTGTGGGCGAGGCTCCGTCACAGCTGCTGGCCCAGGCTCCTTGACCCTCTTGCCTGCAGGTGCAGGCTCCTTGCCCTTCCTGCCTGCTGGTGCAGGCTCCTTGACGTTCCTGCCTGCTGGTGCAGGCTCCTTGGTCTTCCTGCCTCCTGGTGCAGGCTCCTTGGCCTTCCTGCCTGCCGGTGCAGGCTCTTTGGTATTCCTGCCTGGTGGTGCAGGCTCCTTACCCTTTATGGTGGCAGGTGCAGGCTCCTTGGTCTTCCTGCCTTTTGGTGCAGGCTCCTTCCCCTTTAGGCTGGCTGGTGCAGGCTCCTTGCCCTTCAGCAAATGAGGCCTGGATTCCTTTCCATCACGAGTGGTTGCGGATGGAACTGCGCCTGTGGACTGTGTGGCTGAGGTGCTTGTCTCGGTTCTTCCTGCCTTGGCCATACGTGCGGGGGGTTAGGAAAGAGGTGAGTGGTGGATAGGAACAGTTATTTAGGGACATTGGGACTGGAAGAGGGAGAAGGAATGGGAGTGGAGGATGAGGGAGCGATTGGTGGAGGTGTCTGTTTGCTGGATTTGGGGGCAGGTGCATGGGCTGTATGCTGTTGTGAGGTGGATGGCTGTTGGGTGTCTGAGTGCTTGCGTTTGTGTACTTTGGGGGTGCAGACACAGTAGGAGAGGACACAGGGGGCATGTGCATGGATGTTGTGAAGGTGTCTGCCAGTGAGGTGTGTGTTCTGCTTGGTGTGGCGATGATGCTGGTAGTGGATGATGATTTAGTGCATGCAGGTGTGAGTATTGACGTAACTAGGTAGGAGGTGGAGGAGGAGGAAGAGGGGGAGACAGTGGAAATAGTGGATGTTGTTGTCTCTGCAACTGGATGGTGTTTGTGTGAGTGCCTGTGGGATGAATTGTGGTGCTTGTGTTTGCCTGTCCCACACCTGGGTGTTGTCTTATGTGCATGCTCGTCTGCCAGTGTGCTTTGGATGGGTTGGGGTTGAGGAGAATGGGGCTGGGAAGTGGAAGTTGGAGGGGGGACAGTTGAAACTGGGACAATGGCTGCTATCAGAGAGGAGGCCAGAGCCTGGATCAATCTCGGTCGGGCCGCCAATCCATTGTGAATGCCCTCCAGAATTGCATTAGATTGTGGCATCTGGACTGCCAGCCCCTGGATGGCATTCAGAATGGTTGACTGCCCTACATAGATGGATCTCAGGTGATCAATAGCCTCCTCACTCAGGGCAGCAGGGCTTACTGGGGCAGGGACTGAGGTGTCTGGGGCAAAGGAGATGCCCACCCTCCTGGGTGAGCGGGCACGAGCAACTCGATGAGGGGCTGCTGGGAGGGTGGTACTGGTATGGGGGTGGCAGCTGTACCTGTAGCTGGGGTGGTCACAGAAGTGTCCACCACCACCAGGGCGCTTCCATCGGAGGAGGTATCTGTGTCTGAAATGTCCCCTCCAGTCTCCACCGTGGTGCTCCCCTCGCCCTCTGTCCCACTGGTGTCCTCAGCATCGGTGGACTCTGCCTCCTGGGTCCTGTGGGATGCAGCTCCCTCTGTCGCCGGTGCCTCCGACAGATGATGCTAATGCACATTAGGATAGGATGGCAAAAGAAGAAAGGGGGGAGAGACAAAGGATACACTGGGTCAATGGCTGCACCAACACTACCATTGGCGTACACAGCACCCTCACACACAGGGAACAGGCCTACGCACTATGCATTGCACCACCACTGATATTGCTAGCCACCAAGGCATAAGGAGGGGCACACACCGCCAACTGCTGCACACCTGGGACCCACACAGCCCAGGCCAGTAGTGGATGCCTACGAGCTAGGTAGCAGGATTATCCCTTCAGAACCCTAGCCACCAGGGAACCTACGCTGCAATGTCAGGCCTGGCCTAGGGGCACCCACTGACACACATCCACCACCCAGATACCTCTCTACCATGCATAAGTTGTAATGATGGGGACTGTACTTACCTCCTTGTGGCTGCTCTGATGCCCTCAAGCGCCCATCCAGCCCTGGATAGGCCACCGCCAGGATGTGGGCCATCAGGGGAGTCAGGGTTTGCGGGCACCCCTTCCTCGTTGGGTGCCCCACCTGCCATAGACCCCCAGGGTCTGCACCTACTTGGTGATGACACGGCATATGCCCTTCTTTTGATGGGCGCTGACCTGCAGAGGCAAAACACACAGGAAAATACTATTAGACAACGAGTCCAGCATGTTACACATATGGCCCACCATACCCGTTTCCATCACCATTGGCACACACATAGCCCAGCACACAACCTGTACACCGCCAAGAGGACTTACACCCACCCCTTACACGAGGCCTTCACACACACCACTCCATGCATTCATGCCACATGCATCGTGCCCACAGTGTACTCACCTGTTGGTCTGGAGGCACAGACAGCAGTCCTTAAAGGGGTAGCACCCCATCCACCAGTCTCTCCAACTCCTCCAAAGTGAAGACTGGAGCCCTTTCCCTGGTCACACGGGCCATGGTAGGTTCCAGACACAGGTAACAGCAGCACATGCAGGGTAAGTCCTCTCCTATGGAAGGTCAGGTAGCAAGTGAGCAATATGATAGAAAATGGCTGTCACATCCGCGGCGGGGCATACTGTCATCGCCAGCATAGATCACCATTGTCCACTGTACCCCATAGGGCCCAATGTTAACCAATGAGGAGTTGTATGGCCGTTCCTGACCGCCTCCGGCAGAAGCGCCCAACGTCTGTGGAATTACCTCACTTTCACCTGTCCCTCCACAGAGGACAGGCGGATGCCATTTCGAGAGGGAGCAGGCCTCTGGAATAATGCTGCATCACAAGATGTATTGGCACATACTGAACAAATTACACTGACCCATTACATGTTTACAGAATGCAAACTACTGTTGTAGCTCCATTGTTGAGGTTGTGACCGGCTCCTCTCTCTTGTGTCCCTTAGATTCCTACCGCTGCGGATGAATAGGAGATGGAGACATAACCCCATGTACAGGACCCTAGTGGACTTGGCAACACTGGAGGACAGGCACATTATCCTCACCGATAGACTTGACAGGGCCAAAATCACAGAGCTGTGTGCCCAATTGGAGCCTGACCTCATATCTGCTATCCGTCACCCCACTGGGATCCCCCCTCTTGTGCAAGTGCTATCAGTACTCTATTTCCTGGCAACTGGTTCTTTCCAAGTGACAGTGGGCTTGGCAGCAGGAATGTCACAGCCAATGTTCTCAAATGTGCTGACAAGAGTGTTGTCTGCCCTGATAAAACACACGTGCAGCTACTTTGTTTTCCCCAGGTTGAGGATTTGGCCACAGTGAAGGCCAAGTTTTATGCAGTGGGACATATCACTAACATAATTGGGTGACTGATGGAACACATATTGCATTTTTCCCCCCCTGGCAGAATGAACAGGTGTACAGGAATCATAAGAGTTTTCACTCCATGAATGTTCAGATGGTGTGCTTGGCGGACCAGTACATCTCTCACATCAGTGCTAAGTATCCTGAGTCGGTGATTGATGCCTTTGTCCTGAGGAATAGCAGCCTCCCAAATGTGATGGCCCAACTACAGAGGCACAGAGTGTGGCTAATAGGTGAGCCCTGGTTCCCACTCAGTATATGTTGGAGTATGGGTATTGTATGGGCCATATAGGATAGTTTGTGGCTAAATGTTGTCCCTCAATATTTGCAGGTGACTCTGGTTACCCAAACCTATCATGGCTGCTGACCCCTGTGAGGAATGCCAGGACAAGGACAGAAGGACGTTATGATGAGGCACGTGGGCGAACCAGAAGGATCATTGAAAAGACCTTTGGTCTCCTGAAGGCCAGGTTTCGGTACCTCCATCAAACAGGTGAATCCCTGTGCTACTCTCCCAAGAAGGTCTGCCTGATAGTAGTGGCATGCTGCATGTTGGACGCCATGTCCCTTTTCTGCAGGAGGAGGAGATTGGAGATGCTTGTTTGGCAGCAGTGGACCCTATGGACAGTGAGGATGAGGAGGCAGAGGATGAGGATGAGGACAACAGAACATCTGTGATCCGGCAATACTTACAAATACACACAGGTAGGGCAGTGTAACTTTGCATTTCAATGACTTGGTTCTAATCTGTGTGGCAATGGCATGCTGATATTTCCCACTTCTATGCCCACTTACTGTTCCCTCTGGCAATTCATTTTGCAGATGTTGGTGACCTGACATATACGGCTGGTGTGATCACTACAGCCAGCTACAGGTCATTAATCTATGCTACTTCTATGTACAGTTCATTTGTAATGGTTGTACCTGTTTCAAGCAATACATATTTGAAATGCATGACATACTCAAAATAGATTTTGATCCAAGGGTGTTTATTAAAGTGCTAACATATAGGGGGAACGTGCAATGGGATAGGGTGATGATGGAGGAAAGCCCAGGGTATTGTTCCAGTCTGTTTGTAGCACAGGTGCAGTGTCCATGGGGACATAGGAAGAGGAGCAATGGCAGTTCAAGGTGGAGAGGGTGACAGAGTGGGACACAAGGGTGACCATTAGGAGAGTCTCATTGCCTGGCGGGGGTCTTGGCAAGTGTCTCTGGCTGCTGCCTGGATCGCAGGGAACGTTTGCGGGGTGGTTTACCTTCTGCAGGGGGAAGGGTGCTGGTGGCCTGTGAGTCCTGTGGCGGGGCCTCCTGGCCACTAGCGGCAGCGGAGGTAGATGGCTGTTCAGATGTCTGGTTAGTGGCAGGGGCCCGCTGGTGTGAGACTGACTCCCTCATAATGTTGGCCATCTCTGCCAGCACCCCTGCTATGGAGATCAGCGTGTTGTTGATGGCCTGCAAGTCCTCCCTGATCCTCTGGTACTGTCCTTTCTGCAGCTGCCTGTTCTCCTACACGTTGTCCAGGATCTGTCCCATCGTGTCCTGGGAATGTTGATAAGCTCCCAGGATCTTGGAGGGTGCTTCCTGGAGAGTCGGTTCCCTGGGCCTGTCCTCCCCCTGGCACACAGAAGTCCTCCCAGTGTCCCTATTGGCCTGTACCTCTGTCCCCTGAACTGTGTGCCCACTGCCTCTGACCCCAGGTCCTTGATTGTATTGTGTGTGAGGTGTGGCCTGGGGTCCCTGTAGAGGTGGACACACTACTGATTGATGTGTCCTGGGGAGAGAGGTGTGGGTTGCTTGGGTGGGAGCGGTGGTGGTCTTTCCCAATGGGGGAGGCTCTGAAGTGGGGTGTGTCTGGGCCTGGTTAACCGGCTGTCCAGTGGTCCCTGATGGGCCAGGTTGGTCATCCAGTTCCTGAAGACCAGAGATGCTGTCATCACTGTGGGCCTCTTCAGTTGGGGGACTGGATAGTGCTGGCACCTCCTTTTCGGTGACATTGGCTGGGGTACCTGTGGGGGTGTAAACGATGTGTTATGGTTACTGTGTCTGACATACTGTACATCTGTGGCTTCCCCACTATGGTTGGATTTACCCTGCCAGCTTTCACTGGTGTATTCTAATATATGGTGGGATTGGTAGTTCTCTCTGCTATGCATGCTTTGGTGATGATTGTCCGTGCAGGGATGTGAGGGGTGTCCATGCATTGGTATATTATGCAGGCTTGGCATTGGGATGATTGAGATGTGATGGTGGGGTGTGTGGGATGTAGTGGAGTGATGGGAGTGAGGGTGAGGGTACGTGATGGCATGCAGGTAGGGGGGTGAAAATAGTAGAGAGTTGACTTACCAGAGTCCAGTCCTCCTCCGACTCCGGCCAGGCCCTCGGGATGCAGTATTACCAAGACTTGCGCCTCCCATGCTGAGTTGTGGGGGAGGAGGTGCCACCTCCAGTCCTCTGTAGAGCAAGCTGGTGTCTTGCTGCTGTGCAACTTACCTTCCACGTAGGTCATTCCACCTCTGCCTAATGTCATCCCTAGTTCTTGGGTGCTGTCCCACGGCGTTGACCCTGACCACGATTCTCTGCCATAGCTCCATCTCCCTTGCTATAGATATCTGCGGCACCTGTGCTCCAAATAGCTGTGGTTCAACCCTGACGATTTCCTCAACCATGACCCTTAGCTCCTCCTCTGTGAAACGGGGGTGTCTTTGTGATGCCATGGGTGTTATGTGAGGTGTGTTGGTGTGGGTGTGTTGGGTAATGTGTTGGGGTGTGTGATGTGGAGTGTGTGAGTGGTGTATAGGTGTGAGTAGCGTGTGGCTCTATTTGTCTTAGTGGTCTTGGTGTCTCTCTGGTGGCAATGCTTTGTAGTTATAAAGGGTTGTGGGTACTGTGGGTGTGTGCTTTTTAGTGGTGTGGGTGTGGTGTGTCTATGGGTGTCAGGTGTGTGTTATTTGAATTGTCCAATGTGGTGTTGTTTTCTATGTGGGTGTCCATTGTGAGCACGGTGGTATGTACCGCCAATGGTTTACTGCTGTTGAATGTCCGCTGTGGTGTAGGAGGCTGGCCTGGCTTATAGTGGGTACCTGATGGTACTTACACCTTGTGCCAGGTCCAGTTATCCCTTATTAGTAGATTAGTAGTGTTCTAGCAGCTTAGGCTGATAGAGGTAGCTATAGCAGAGCAGCTTAGGCTGGACTAGAAGACATGCAAAGCTTCTTCTATACCACATATGTCATATAGCACTATAGAATAAGAAAACACAATACTCAGAGTTACTAAAAATAAAGGTACTTTATTTCAGTGACAATATGCCAAAAGTATCTCAGAGGATATACTCCCTTAGGAGGTAAGTAATATACACAAAATATACACACAAACCAAAATCAGGTAAATAAAACACTTAGAATAGTAGTGCAAACACTGTAGAATACAATAGAATGCAATTGGAGACAATAGGCCTAGGGGTAACACAAACCATATACTCCAAAAGTGGAATGCAAACCACAAATGGACCCCAGGCCTAGTGTAGTGTGTAGAGTGTCACTGGGAGTGTAAGAAAACACTAAGGGTGTCCAAGATACCCCACCCCAAGACCCTGAAAAGTAGGGGTAAAGTTACCCAACTACCCCAGAAAGACAGTAAAGTCAAGATAGGGGATTCTGCAAAGACCACAACTGACTGCAAAGCACTGAAGACGGATTCCTGGACCTGAGGACCTGCAAAGGAAGGGGACCAAGTCCAAGAGTCACGCAAGTGTCCAGGGTGGGGGCAGGAGCCCACTAAACCCTGGTTGAAGGTGCAAAAGGGCTGCCTCTGGGTGGAAGAAGCTGAAGATTCTGCAACAACGGAAGATGCCAGGAACTTCTCCTTTGGTAAGAAGATGTCCCACGGCGTGCTGGAAGATGCAGAGTTGTTTTCACACAGAAAGACCTCAAACAAGCCTTGCTAGCTGCAAGAGTCACAGTTGAAAATTATGGGTGCTGCCAGGGCCCAGGAAGGACCAGGAGGTCGCTCCTTGGAGGAGGAGACAGAGGGGGTGCTCAGCAACAGAGAAAGCCCATGCAGAAGCAGGCAACACCTGCAGAAGCACTTGAACAGGCATTCAAGAAATTGGAGCATGGCGATCATTTCAACACAACAAAAGAGGGTCCCACGAAGCCGGAGGTCAACTCAGCGAGTTGGGCAATGCAGGACGGAGTGCTGGGGACCTTGGCTGTGCTGTGCACGAAGGAAGTATTGCAAAAGTGCACAGACGCCCTAGCAGCTGCAGATCACGCAGTACACAGGATTACTGTCTGGCGTGGGGAGGCAAGGACTTACCTGCACCAAATTTGGACAGAAGGACCACTGGACTGTCGGGGTCACTTGGATCTAGCTCCTGTGTTCCAGGGACCACGCTCATCAAGATGAGAGGGGACCCAAAGGACCAGTGATGAAGAAATTTGGTACCTGCTGTAGCAGCGGGAAGATTCCATTGACCTACAGGAGATTTCTTCTTGGCTTACAGTGCAGGGTGAAAGCAGACAGCCCTCAGAGCATGCACCACCAGGAAAAAGTTGAGAAAGCCGGCAGGATTAAGCACTACAATGTTGCTTGTAGTCTTCTTGCTACTTTGTTGTGGTTTTGCAGGCGTCCTGGAGCAGTCAGTGATCGATCCTTGGCAGAAGTCAAAGATGGAAGTGCAGAGGAACTCTGGTGAGCTCTTGCATTCGTTGTCTGAGGAGGAACCCACAGGAGAGACCCTAAATAGCCCTCAGAGGAGGATTGGCTACCTAACCAGGTAAGAGCCTATCAGGAGGGGTCTCTCACATCACCTGCTGGCACTGGCCACTCAGAGGTCTCCATTGTGCCCTCACACCTCTGCATTCAAGATGGCAGAGGTCTGGGACACACTGCATGAGCTCTGGACACCACCCCTGGGGTGGTGATGGACAAGGGAGTGGTCACTTCCTTTTTCTTTGTCCAATTTCATGCCAGAGCAGGGGCTGGGGGATCCCTGAACTGGTCCAGACTGGTTTATGCAAGGAGGGCACCATCTGTGCCCTTTAAAGCATTCCTATGGGCCAGGAGAGGCTACTCCTCTCAGGCCCTTAACACCTATTTCCAAAGGGAGAGGGGGTAACACCCGTCTCTCAGAGGAAATCCTTTGTTCTGCCTTCCTGGGACTGGGCTGCCCAGACCCCAGGAGGGCAGAAACCAGTCTGAGGGTTGGCAGCAGCGGTAGCTGCAGAGAAAACCCCAGAGAGCTAGTTTGACAGTACCCGGGGTCCATGCTGGAACCCCGGGGATGCATGGGATTGGCACCCCAATACCACATTTAGCATGGGAGTACAATTCCATGATCTTAGACATGTTACATGGCCATATTCGGAGTTACCACTGTGAAGCTACATATAGGTGTTGACCTGTATGTAGTGCACATGTGTAATGGTGTCCCCGCACTCACAAAGTCCAGGGAAATGGCCCTGAACAATGTGCTACTGCCAGGGTGCCCTCACACTTAGTACCTTTGCACCTAACCTTCACTAAGTGAGGGTTAGACATATAGGTGACTTATAAGTTACTTAAGTGCAGTGTAAAATGGCTGTGAAATAACGTGGACATTATTTCACTCAGGCTGCAGTGGCAGTCCTGTGTAAGAATTGTCTGAGCTCCCTATGGGTGGCAAAAGAACTGCTGCATCCCATAGGGATCTCCTGGAACCCCAGTACCCTGGGTACCTAGGTACCATATACTGGGAATTATAAGGGTGTTCCAGTGTGCCAATTAGAATTGGTGAAAATAGTCACTAGCCTGCAGTGACAGTTTTAAAAGCAGAGAGAGCATAAACACTGAGATTCTGGTTAGCAGAGTCTCAGTGATACAGTTAGGCACCACACAGGGAACACATGTAGGCCACAAACTATGAGCACTGGGGTCCTGGCTAGCAGGATCCCAGTGACACAGGCAAAATCGAACTGACACACAAATAAAAATGGGGGTCACATGCCAGGCAAGATGGTACTTTCCTACACGTGTTGACTCGTGGGTCATAATGTGGTGAGCGTTGTTCTGTTGTCGTAACGGTGTGGGTTTTGATACCGCCATTTTATTACTGACCTTTGGGCTGGCCGATTTGTGTGTGTGGCTTAATTCTGTTGGATTGGTGTTTGTGTGTCATAGTATGGTGAACGGATTTCTGCCGCCACGGCGATAAGTTGGCGGCCGTTAGGGTGGCGGTCAGTGTGATTTACCACCAATGTCATAATGAGGGCCTAAGACTTTACGTGGAATTAAGTTGTTTCCGGCAATTACACAAGAGAAGGGGAACGAGGCGAAAAAGAGTACTAAGAAGAAAGATTCCTATCCTTTGAATGACGGAGAGCAGAGATCTACAGACTTAACAGTCTTAACTTACGATGAAGACTCAGATGATGATGAATTTATTTTGCAGTTACTGAGAAATTGTCCCGCACCATCCATATGCAGCACATGAGAGAGGTTCAATTACTAGTATAGACTGTACAGTTCCTATACCAATTTAATCTACACAGAGCCAGATACAGGTTAGCCATGGTATTTCTACTACTTCTACTATTCAAAGGCCTATGCCACAGATTGATATACTGAGAATGTATCCAGATGTACCTATTATAGATACTGAAACACACTTACTAGTGCCAACAGGACAAGCTCCTCACATGAGACACGTCTATCAGAAACCAACGTTGATCCAGATAGAGTCTCCCCCGAATTTGATGTCCCCAATACAGACACAGCTGATCCAGAGATACATCCCCATAACAGGATCACAGACAGAAATGTCCGCCTTGACAAGTCAAAGTACAGGAATAATGTACCCTAGAGACCCAAATGTCCGACCAAGCCCAGATGCAGTGTCTGTACCAGTTACCTTATGTCCAGTCATACCATTGTTTACCCAGGGAAATAAGAAGAGCAGTGAACAGAAAATCCAGAATCCAAACGTAGAGAGGGAGAGATTCACTAAGAACAACAGGTCAGTTAATTGATTTGAGCTACCAAATGATTTGGGAAGACAGGAATTTGGTCCTAGCCCATTTACAGACCCATTTACAATGACAACAGAGACCCAGAGTTTAACATTACAGCAAATGCCCGATGTGAGTAATAACAACCTTTTCATTACAAGGTTTGACAGCTCAGCAGGTAACCGAATGGTTGGAGAAATTGAGTAGCACCCAAGGAGATCCCAGCGGAGGAAGTGCATTAAATTTACCTAAATTTAACTAGGCTTAGACTAGAGGCAGAAGACCTAATTGAGGGAATGACGGGGTTGGACAGAATTGACTCATTCTGAGAAGACGAGTTACATTATTTGTGCAAACTGACTACCAACAAAGCAGGAATAGTACCTCAGAAATTAGCAGAGCTGGCAAAAAAATATGAAATAGAAATTGAGAAAAACAAACATTTAAAGAGGAGTTACAGATTAGAATTTGTCTCAAAGGACTTTGAGAACATGAGAGTACAGAGAATAAAAATTCACATTAGGGAATTAATACACATCAGTCAAACATGGGGAGCATTAGATGAGCGGAAAGGCAGATGGGTGAAGAAAAGAGACAAGAAGGCAGGTTGAGGATCCAGTGAAAATCTTACCAATGAGAGAGATTCCTGGATGGAATTTTGTCCATGTCCCTGGAGCAGAAGTGACATTTTGCCATTTACAACTGATTATCCCAGGTTGTGAGAAAAGCCAGAGGAATGGTACCTGCAAACAGATAGGTTTGTGAAACTCTCTGTGGGAGGATTCGAACACCCTGTTAGAAATGGTAATTTCAGCAGAGTTATGGGTCAAGTGCAAGAGAAGTGTAGATTGACCGACAAGAGAACCTTAGAGAGAGCCAGCAACAGGTGCACCGTCTACTGACGTAATGAAATATTACTATAAGATAATTGAATTTCTGAAAATGAGAATTTCACCCAAGAATATTGATTGGCAAAGTATAGAGAGGACAGCTCACGAACGGAAGGAGTCAATACATGCATAGTATGAGAGATTGTTGCAGGTATTTAAACAATACAGTGGCACAGAAACAATTGAGCCGAAAGACATGATTCATTTTGTGTTTAAATTTGTTGAAGGATTGAGACCTGAAATTAGCCAGATCATTAAGAGTCATTTGATTTGTTAGCAAGCAAAGCCGATTGATGAAGTATTTATTGCAGTATGCAAAGTACTGTAGTGATGAGATTAAGCTGAAACAGAGAAAGCTGAAAGAAAAGGCAATGGTGATGCAGATTAAAGGAGCAAAAAACAGGAATGCAAGGATATTTTCCACAGCAGCAGCATGGAAACATGTGGATATAGACCTAGGTGAAAAGTAGAGGTTGTGGTGGACCATGGTCCTGATTGGAATACTGTGGATGTTCAGAATGATGTGCAAGGGAAGAAAAGAATGTTACCATGTCACGCTTGCTGAAGACTCGGACATTGGAAACGTGATTGTCCGATGTTAGAACAGGAAGGTGTTGTTCAGCAGACAAATGAAATCAATTCTTTCTCAAATGAGAAAGGAACGAGAAAGAGAGGTCAAAATCCAAATTTCCAAAGTAATGTGAATCAGGTACAAGGTTTTCAGCCTATGCAACAACTGCAAATGCCATGCTTGCAGATGCCCCAGTCGAAGCAAATGTTACAACAAGTTCAAATGGTACCTAGGCAGCGAATTCAAATACCTCAAGCCCCAGTGGAGCAGCAGCAGGTGATGCTTCCTCTGCAGGTCACAGGTCAAAGGTTTAACCAAAGTGATAACCCAATACACCAATACCCATTACACACAGCAAGAATGGAATAAATGATGATTGGGTGAGTGATAGTTCAGATGAAGAAGAGTGCATGTTAGCAGCTTCATTAGAAGTAGAGTAAAAAGGTCCATATGTGAAGGGGAAAGGTGATGGGTCACAAAGTCTCAATTTTAGTTGACACAGGAGCTACACGCTCTACAGTGAGGACAGAAAAAATTCTAAACCTGCCTCCTTCAGGGAAAATAGTAGAGATTTTAGGAGTTGCAAATCAATTTGACAAACTCGATTACAGAACCAGTTCATGTCAAAATTGGCAATTTAAGTGATTACACTAATTCTTAGTTTGTGATTCAAGTCCAGTATCCTTACTGGGGAGGATCTTGCTATGCAAAACAAGATGTTCTATTACTTGCTCAAATTATGGAATTGCCATTCAGACAAACAGTAATGATGAAGATGACTTGTCCACGGGAACAGTGAATGAGGAGTACCCTTTGATCAGTTTCTTTCCAGTTTTCACAATGCAAGATCTTCCTTTAGATTTACACGGAACAGTTCAAATGAAAGTGTGGGATTTTACAGGAAAAGACATTGGTCTAATTAAAAGAGTTGAGCCAGTTAAGGTTCCAGTCAAGCCAAATGTGATTTTTTTTCCCAGATTCCCCAATACCACATGACACAGGATTCGATTGAAGGGATTGCACCTATAATTGCAGAATTTGTAAACTAAGGTGGCTTAAAAGAAGTATTGAGCAGCCCATGTAAGTCACCAATGATGGGAAAGTAAATGATATTGTGATTAAATGTTGTCCGTAGTGCCAAATCCAGCAGTGATATTGTTTCAGATCCCTTGCGATGCTGAATGGTTCACAGTAGTGGACCTGTCTTAAGCATACTTTTCTGTACCTCCTCTTGAGGATAGCCAGTTTCTTTTCTGTTTATTGTTGGTGTAGAATTCCTCAAGGGTTTTTAGAGTCACCGTCCATTTTCAACCATATCCTGAAAAAATAGAACCTGAAGTCATTGGAAATGCGTTTCCAATCAACATTAGTCAGGTACATTGATGATTTGTTAGTCGCTGCAAAGACAAGAGAAGCATGCATGTATGATACTATTGCTTTGTTGAATCATTTGGGAAAAATTGCCATAAAGTGTCCCCTGCAAAATTACAGTTCTGTCAGAAAGAAGTAAAGTATTTGAGACACCTAATTAAGAAGGGAACTAGGAAAATTTCCAGAGAAAGGGTCACTGCCATATTATAGATTAATCCCTCAGTGACACAGAGAAATGTCAGGATGTTTTTTTGAATGGTGAGCTATTGTCATCAGTGGATTCCCAGCTTTTTAATTATTTCAAGGCCATTGCAGAAGCTGACTCACAAAGAAGTTACCAATCCTTTAACGTTAGACCGAGCCTGTATGAAAGCCTTTAGTGAATTGAGAGAGAAAACGTACAAAGCCCCGTCTTTCGGAATGTCTGACTACACAAAACTATTCATGCATGTTCCTTGTCTGTTCTGACTCAAGTCCATGGTGGTATAAACCGTCAGTAGCATATTTTTCACCTACTTAAAACCCAGTTGCAGCACCTTTACCTGGCTATTTAAGCACAGTAGCTGTGGTTGGATTGCACCTCACTCTGAGTGGGAGCATTATAATGGGACATCCTTTAACTGTTATGATCCCTCACTCCATTGAAGTTTTACTTACCAGAACCAAGACCCAACACCTGACCAATGCCAGACTGACACAATACGGGACCATTATTCTAAGGTCACCCAATGTAACGCTGAAAAGGTGTACAGTGCTTAACCCAGCAACTTTTCTTCCAAAAAAGAATATTGAGGTTAACAAATTGAAGGAAGTTGAACATGACTGGCTGGAGGTTACCAACTTGTGCACAAAACCGAGACCTGATATTCAAGATACTCGATTGGAAGAAAATGACCAAATTATTTTTGTCAATGGATCCGGTTTAAGAGATAAGAAGGAAACCTTGAGAGCAGGATGTGCTGTGTGCACAATTTCTGGAATACTCGAAGAGTCCTGTCTTCCGAGGAGTGTATTCTGCACAAGTGGCTGGGTTGGTAGCCCTAACAAGAGCACACCATGTCTCTGCAAAGCTTAAAGTCACCATTTACGCAGACAGCCACTATGGACTTGGAATAGTCCGCGATTTTGGCCAGCTATGGTCACAGAGAGGTTTCCTGACCTCTTCGGGGTCACCATTTAGAAATGATGACAGAATTCATGATCTGTTACAAACTTTACAAATGCCTGAAAAGATTGCTGAGGTGAAATGCAGTACACACCAGAAGTCACAAGATTTTGGCCCTCATTACAACCCTGGCGGTCAAAGACCGCCAGGGTTGTTTTGGAGTTTGTACCGCCAACAGGCTGGCGGTACAAACTCAGGCCTTACGAACACGGCAGAAGCGCCGCAGTCGCAACGCCGGGACCGGCGGTTTCCCGACAATTTTTTTCTCAGCGGTTGTAATCCAGGGGATTATGAGTCTCCCCCGCCAGCCTTTTCATGGCGGTATGAACTGCCATGAAAAGGCTGGCGGAAAGAAGAGTCGCGGGGTCACTGGGGGGCCCTGCCACTGGCATTGGCAGTGCATGGGCCCCCTGCCATGCCCCATGGGGCTTTTCACTGTCTGCATAGCAGACAGTGAAAAGCGTGACGGGTGCAACTGCACCCGTCGCACAGCCGCAACACCGCCGGCTCCATTTGGAGTCGGCTCCCGTGTTGAGGCCGAGATCCCCGCTGGGCCGGCGGGGATCTCCAAATGGCCTCCACGGGAGTGCGGCTGCATTGGCGGCCGCCCGGCAGCTACAATGTTGTAATGAGGGCCTTTGTGTCAATGGGAAATGGATATGCGGATCAAGTCGCAAGGTTTTGTGCATTGAACTGTATATCGTTCAACAACAAATGGGAATTGTTATCTGAGGAGGAAATAGGTGCCAGTTTTACTCTAAATATAAATGACACTTGGAAAGAATTAAAAGTGATCCAAAAAAACGTTGGCAAGGAGGAAAAGAAAACTTGGCTAAAATTAAAATTTGTTCAGTGTGAGGACGACATTTGGGTGTCCGGGGAGGGACAAGTGGTTTTACCAAACAATTTATTGGCTCAAATGGCTAGATATTATCATGGACAAGCACATGTGGGAAGAGATGCCATGATTTGAACATTTAAGTGGTTTTGCCACCACACTGCAACCCTCTCAAGATCAAAGCCACAACCTGAGAGCCGGAGCTTGGGTTGTGATCAGAAAACACGTCAGGAAATCTTGCCTGGAGCCAAGTTGGAAAGGGTTGTACCAAGTAGTACTGGTTACTACTACAACTGTGAAGTGCGCTGGAGTTCTAAACTGGATTCATGCCAGCCATACTCGGAAAGTACTCTGTCCTTTGGACAATGAAGAAGAGTTGTTGAGAGTACCAACAACTCAGGACAAACTCCACGGTCAGAAAAGGGAAGAGGAGAACCAGAGACTGAATCTTAGCAGAACAAAACCAGTGTAAACACTCCTGTGAGAGACATACAGGAGACTGACAGTGAAACAACCTCAACTTAGGTAGCAGGAGAGTCTGGTCAGAGAAGGTCTCTCCCGGAAGCAGACGGCCCTGAAAGGCAAACAAAGCAAACTACAGACCAGAGGTGGAAGGAGTTGAGGCAGATCAGAGCCAAAATTATTTGATACCTCCTGAACCTGTTGCAGGTACATCAAGAGAAAATCCTGCAGAACAAAGAAAAGTTCCAAGTCCAACACTGAAAAGAGCATTGACAAAAGGTCCACTGAAAGGAGAATCCTGAGGGCCTCGCAGGAGTAGCAGGAGGACTGGACTCTGGTAAGTCAAATCTTTACTACTATATCCCCCCACCCTACCTGTATTCCATCACAAACTCCCACCCCTACCCTCACACCCATCACTCCACCACCTCACATATACCCCACTATCACAACCCACCCATCCAAATACCAAGCCCTGCCTGCAACACCAATGCATGGACAGCCATCACAGACCTGTATGGACACGCATCACCACAGCATCCACACTAGTGACAATCACTTAGCCAAACCAAGCACAACTCACACAAGCCAAAGCTGCCTTGGGAATAACAACCATAGTGGGGAACATACCCATGCACAAGATGGCACACACAGAAAAAATAACACTGCACTGGCATCCCACAGGACCCCTACTGAACGTCACCGGAGAGGAGTTGCCAGCAACATCCAGTACCCCCACAGAAGAGGCCCACAGTGATGACTGCAGCTCTGCACGCCTGGATCAGGATGACCAACCTGGCCCATCAGGGACCTCCGGACAGTCGGTTACCCTGCCACAGTCCCATACCACCACACAGCCTCCCTCCACAGGAAACACCAGCACAGCACCCACCCAACGGGCCCATGCCACTGTCCCCAGGACACGTCAATCAGCAGTGTGTCCACCACTACAGGGACCCCAGGCAACCCCACAAACACAGGATGATCAGGGACCTGGGGTCAGTGGCAGTGGGCACACGGTTCAGGGGACAGAGACACAGGACAACAGGGAAGCTGGGAGGACTGCTGTGCGACGGGGGGGGACAGACTGAGGGAACCGACTTGCCAGGAGGCACTCACAAACATCCTAGAGCATACCACCATTCCCAAGAGACCATGGGCCAGATACTGGCCAAGTTGCAGGAGAGCCAGCGGCTGCAGGAGGGACAGTACCTGGGGACCAGTGAGGATCTCAAACTCATCTACACCATCCTGGTCACCATTGCAGGGGTGCTGGGTGACATGGCCAACACCATGAGGGAGGCAGTGGCACAACAATGGGCCCCTGACACTAGCCACACCAGAGAACAGCCCTTCACCTCCGCTGCCGCTAGTGGACAGTAGGCCTCGCCACTGGAACAACAGGCCACCAGCACCCTACCCCCTGCAGAAGGAGAACCACCCCACAAACGGTCCCTGCGATCCAGGCAGAAGCCAGAGAACACTGCCAAGACCCCTGCCAGGAAATAAGACTCTCCTGATTGTCACCCTTCTGTCCTACTCTGTCACTCTGTCCACCTTGAACTGCCATTGCTCCACTTCCTATGCCCCCTTGGACACTGCACATGTGGTACCAAGAGACTGGACTGTACCCTGGACTTTCTCCACCATCACCCCAGCCCATTGCACCTCCCCAAACAAATACAAATCTGGAGTCTGTCAAGTGATTCAAATATGTATTAGATCAACATTATCAAAGCATAGCAAGTCATATGTACAGTTACATTTACATTGGAATGATCTTTAGTGGGCAGTAGTAAACACACCAGGAGCCAGAGTGGGCCACAGAGATCTGAAAATAGAGATGCCAAAGGGTACAGTAAGTGGCCTTAGACATAGGGAAATCAGGCTGCCATGTACAATGTCCAATAGAAAAATGAAAAGTAAAGTGAAGTTACCGTGTCTTACCTGTATGTCACTGGAATTACTGCTGTATTGTATTACTTCTGTTGTCCACATCTTCTTCCTCTCCCTCCGCTTCCTCACTGTCCACAGGCTCCACCGCTGCCACAAGACCATCTCCAGGCTCATCACCCTGCAGAAAAGGCACCTGGCGTCTCAAGGCTAGGTTGTGCAACATGCAACGATGATCTGGCACACCTTCTTGGGTGAGTAGTACAGGGATCCACCAGTCAGATGGAGGCACCTGAACCTGGCCTTCAGGAGGCCGAAGGTTCTTTGAATTATCTGCCTTGTTCACCCATGTGCCTCATTGTAACGTTCCTCTGCCCTTGTCCCAGCATTCCTCACTGGGCTCAGTAGCCATGAGAGGTTGGGGTAACCAGAGTTACCTGCAAATATTTAGGGACAACTGTTAGACACACACTGACCCTTAGGAAAAACCCAATACCCAGACACCTACTTATACTGGGTGGGAACCATGGGCTCACCTATTAGCCACACCCGGTGCCTCTGTAGTTGGCCCATCACATATGGGATGCTGCTATTACTCAAGATAAAAACGTCATGCACAGCGCCAGGATACTTGCCATTCTCATGTGAGATATACTCGTCTGCCAAACACACCATCTGCACATTCATAGAGTGATAGCTTTTTTTATTCCTGAAAACGAGTTCATTTCTCTGGGGGTGGGGAGACAAATGCCACATGTGTACCATCAATGGCACCAATGATGTTAGGGATATGTTCCATAGCATAAAAGTCAGCTTTCACTATGGCCAAATCCTTCTCCTGGGGGAATACGATGTAGCTACGCATGTGTTTCAGCAGGGCAGACAACACTCTGCTCAACACGTTGGAGAACATTAGCTGAGACATCCCTGATGCCATGACCACTGTAGTTTGGAAGGAACCACTTGCCAGGAAATGGAGCACTGACAGGACCTGCTGTAGAGGGGGGATACCTGTGGGCTGGTGGCTAGCTGACATAATGTCTGGCTCCAATTGGGCACACAGTTCTAGGATTGTGGCCCGATTAAGTCTGCATGTTATGATAATGTCTCTGTCCTCCATTGTCGCAAGGTCCACCAGGGGTCTGTACACCGGAGTATGTTGCCATCTTATATTCAGCCTCAACGGTTCAAGCCAATGAAGAAAACGGTAATCAGAGGGTCATATTCACACATCTATTGCACTAATGATGCATTTTTTCCTTTACAGAACTAGTATGTGAATCCGAAAATCAGTTGAAGTCCCAATCTCTTGTCTTGTGCCCCCCTGAAATGGCAGCTGCCTGACTTGTGAGGAGGGACAAGTGGAAATGAGGTAATTCTGCTGGCGTTGTGCACAATTGCGGTGGGCCATCGAAGACCGCTGCGCAACTTCACATTGGTTATCATTGGGGCCTATGGGTTCCAGGAGCCAACGGCGATGTTCGCTGGTGGTGACGGTACGCACCACCGCAGATGTGACCACCATTTTCAAGCTGTTCACTCACTTGCTACCTGACCTTCAACAGTAGAGGACCTACACTGCAAGTGCTGCTGTGACCTGTGTCTGGAAGCGACAATGGCTCATGTATCTGGGGAAAGGGCCCCTGCCTTCACTGCAGAGGAGTTGGAAAAACTGGTGGATGGGGTCCTACCCCAGTACATGTTACTCTACAGTCCTCCAGACAAATAGGTAAGTACACTATGAGCATGATGCGTGGGCCATGAATGTATGGATTGCTGTGTGTGTAAGCCACATGTAGGAGGGAGCAGAGGTGTCCTAGCCAGAGTGCTGCATGTATGGTGGTCAGTGTATGTGTGTCAGGGGATGGGAGGGATCTGGTAGGCCATGAGTGTGACGGTCCGGACGGTTGACTAATTCCCTTTTCTACTGTCTTTTCCATCCAGGTCAGCGCCCACCAGAAAAAGGGTATTTGGCGTGCCACCGCCAAGGAGGTGCGGACCCTGGGGTCTTTGACAGGTGGGGCACCCACTGCCGCAAACAGTGGGAGGACCTGCGCCGCTGGGCAAAGAAGACGAGGAACAGAGGCACCAGCGACGGAGAGAGCTGCATCCCACATGGGCCTGGAGGCCGAATCCACCATCGGTGAGGGCACCAGTGGGAAGGAGGGGAGGAACACGGCGGAGACTGGAGGGGACAGTTCAGACACAGATATCTCCTCCGATTGAAGCTACCTGATGGTGGTGGACACCTCTGTGCCCACCCTAACAACAGGTACAGCCACCACCCCCCCACCAGCACCACCCTACCAGCAGCCCCTCAGCGTGTTTCCCGTGCCCGCTCACCCAGGGAGGTGGGCATCTCCTTCACCTCAGGCACCTCAAGCCCTGCCCCAGTTAGCCCTGCTGCCCTGAGTGAGGAGGCTATTGACCTCCAGCGATACATCTCTGTTGGGCAGTCAACCATTGCGAATGCCATCCAGGGGCTGGCAGCCCAAATGCAACAGTCCAATGCATTTCTGGAGGGCATTCACACTGGCTTGGCGGCCAAACAGAGATCAATCCAGGCTCTGGCCTTCTCTCTGATGGCAGCCATTGGCCCTGTTTCCACCCTTCCCCCTCCAACTTCCTCTACCCAATCCCATTCCCCTCAACCCCAAACTATCCCAAGCACACAGGCAGACGAACATGCACACAGGACAACACACAAGAGTGGCACAGGTAAACACAAGCACCACACTTCATCCCACAGGCACTCACTCAAACACCATACAGATGCAGACTTACCAACATCCACTGCCTCCACTGTGTCCCTCTCTTCCTCGTCCTCCACCTCCCTCCCAGTTGCGTCTACACTCACGCTTGCATGCACAACATCCTAAACCACTACGTCCATCACCAGCACACCTATCAGAACACACACCTCTCTGGCAGTCAGTCACCACCCCAACAGCCATTCATACATCCCCTGTGTCCTCTACCACTGTGTCTGTGCACCTCCACCCAAAGTACACAAACGCAGGCACTCAGACACACAACAGCCATCCACCTCACAACAGCATCCAGCACCTGCACCCAAGCACAGCAGACACCTTCTACAACCATTCCCTCTTCCTCCATTCCCAAACCTTCTCCCTCTCCCTGCCCCAATGTCCCTAAGAAGCTTTTCTTCTCCACCATTGACCTCTTCCCTACCCCTCCCCCGTCCTTCACAGTAGGCTTGGTGGTCAAGACCCAGGCAAGCACCTTAGCCACCCAGTCCATGGGCACAGTAGTGTCCCCAGCAACTCCAGGTGGGAAAGGATCCCGGGCACCAGGCAGCCAGATGGAAAGGGTGCCTGCCCCAAGTGCTTCAAGGAAGGGCAAGGAGCCACCCCCAGCTGCTGCCAAAGGGAGCAAGGAGCCATCCCCAGCTGATGCCAAAAGGAGCAGGGAGCCATCCCCAGCTGCTGCCAAAAAGAGCAAGGAGCCATGCCAAGCTGCTGCCAAAAGGAACAAGGAGCCACCCACAGCTGCTGGCAGGAAGGGCAAGGGGCCTGCACCAGCAGGCAGTAAGGACCAGGGGCCTCGTGCTGGGACTCTGTCAGAGCCCACACCACCAACCATGGTGGTGCAGCTGTCCAAGTCTTCAGGGGATGGGCAGGAGCGTCCCACCACCACCAGCTCCACCAGCAGCACCGCCACCAGCACCACCACCAGCAGCAGCACCAGTGGTCAGTCGTACGAGGCTGCAGGGCATGGGCTGGAGCTTCCGCCCACCACCACCAGCAGCACCAGTGGGCAGCTGTCCAAAGCTGCAGGGGATGGGCAGGAGCTTCCCCCCACCACCACCACCAGCTCCGCTAGCAGCACCCCCACCAGCACCGCCACCAGCACCACCACCAGTAGCAGCAGCACCAGTGGGCAGCCATCTGAGGCTGCAGGGGATGGGCTGGTTTTTCCCCCCACCACCAGCAGTAGCACCAGTGGGCAGCCATCCAAGGCTACAGGGGATGGGCTGGAGCCTCCCTCCACAACTACCAGCAGCAGCACCACCACTGAACAGCCGTCACCTCTGGCGGACACTTTGTAGTCCTGCCTCCATGGGCTATTGTCTGGCCTGCTCCCTGCACATCCTGTGGGATTGACACCCAGCTGGGAGACTGTGACACTGTACTCCCCAAGATCTGCATCACTGGGCACGATGCCCCCTCCAGAACCAGTGGAGAAGCCATCCACTCACCCTATCCTTCCCGGGATGAAGATTGCTGGGCACAATGCTCCCTCAGAACCAGTGGAGAAGCCATCCACTTGAGAGACGGTGGCCTTGCACTCCCCAGGACAGAGTAATGGGCAAATTGCCCCTTCCAGAACCAGTGGCGTTGTTTCATCTGCCAGCTGAGGTGCCCCCGTTCCCCGTCTGCCTGAGGTGCCTGCCTATTTTTGAACTGATGCCCCTGCAGTGTTCTCTCCGTGTTGTTGCAGGAGTCAAGTGGGGCCTTGGACTTTGTAATATGGCCCTGTGACCCACGAACAATGAGGACTGGGCAGTGTACCTTCATTTGTAAATATGTATATACTTTTTGATTTGTATGCATGTATTGCTACTACATTTATCTTATTAAACTCACTTTGATCTATTAGAGTTGTCCTTCCAATATTCCTGAAGGGTACCGGGTAAATATGTTATGTTACTGCAAGTGCTTGTGTGTATGGTGTTGGGGGTGGGGATGTTGTGTGTTGCGTGTGTGTGTCACGCTCCTTTTCCTCCCTCCCTCCTCTGTGTGCTAGGCGGCTGTACTCACCGTTGTTGTCTTCGCCGTCGTTGGTGTTTGTGGTGGAGCAAGACGTAGAAGATCACGGGGAAGACATGCAGCTCGGGCTCCATGGCGTTGTGGTTCTTCCCTGAGTCTCCACAGGTGAGTCCTTTGACTTCTGAGATCTGTTTCCGCCAGGCTTTTGATGTTGTTGGTACCGCCCCAGAGAAGGTGGCAGATTGGACTGTCATAATACAGTGGGCTGAACATTGGCTTCCGTCTGGCTGTAGGCGGTTACCACCATGGTGCCTGTTGATTCCTCCCTGGCGGTCGATGTGTTAAAGTGGCTGTCTGTCTGAGCTATTTCTGCCATGGTCATAATTTGGCGGTATTTACCGCCAGCCTGTTGGCGGTATTACCGCCACTTTATCTCCAACTGCCAGGGTTGTAATGAGGGCCTTAGTTATACCTCTCCTCATAAGCCAGCAGACAGGATGATTCCACAGGAACGGTTACCTTCTTCCAAAGCCATTTGACAGCAGCATCAGGATGGTGCAGACTACGAGCTGCACATAGGACAGATCAGCAGATCAGAATTAGTTGGCCTTATTAGCACTGAAACCGCATTACAGAGTAGGGCAGTTAAAACTAAGATGAGGAAACTCATCAGGAAACTCAGAGAAGAGAATGTGACAGCAGGCTTAAAAAAGAATAGACAAACTCCAACAGCGTTCTAAACCATACAAAGCAAAAGTTCTTCACTAATTAGAAGTATGCACAATTCATTCATTGGTCCTTCAGGTGGGTGTATTTCGGGCGTCAATTTCAGTGCAGATGGCATAACCAAATTCTGTAAGTTTTAAGAATCTGTTCAACAAAACTGCATTGCCATTGGGTTACTTTACATGTGACTAACAAAATATTGTATTCTCTAGTTATTTCTTACTTGCAGTTCCTTTCTCATGAACTACAATAAACTAAACTAATATTTTTTCACATTAGGTCTGTGAATTTCCTTTGCGGTTTGACAGCTAGAACAAATAGTATTACAGTTTTACATCTAAAACATGTTTCTTGCCTACAACACAATAGGGCATTCAACATTCACATTAGCAGCCTGGGGAAAGAATTCAGGTCAGAGGGAATCGAATAAACGAGTAATTTTCCATAACTGCAGCAAAATAAATTTTCTTCAGGACTAATCAAGCCAAGGAAGCCTAAATACACATGAATACATTTAATACATTAATAAACCTATTGGGCACCTTGTAATTCATGTATGCAAAGCAAATGATTTAATTACAAACATTATTCATAACATGTTAGAACTAATTTAAACATGCATTTATTTTTCTGCATATGCATAATTTATAATAAAATCAATTTATTCAAATATAAGTACGATTTGTAATTATTAATCTACATTTAAAAAAAACATTCTTTACCTTAGTACATTTTAGTAATATAATTTAAAATAAATGCAAAACTCTCAAAATGTGGTGCACAATACAAATGAGGGCCACATGACTCACAAAATTCAAACATGCACATTTCACAACTCATGTTATTTTCTCTGTTAGGCCTTCAAAAACTGCAGATTTATTAGCTGCCACTTGCTACTTCTATGCCATTAATTTATTAATAACATTTGATCTCCCTCAGTGTAAACAGATGTATTAATTGTGATTTCCGAACAAGACAAACCTTTAGATATGGAAATTAGGCATGCCAAAATATTACATTTGCATTGCATGGCATTTTTGTGGAGAGGAAAACTTTAAGGCTTTAAAAATAGACTGAAGTTACCACTTGGTATTGCATCTAGAGTTAAGGATGGGGGAAAGATAACACAGGGAAAAGGCTATACCCCTACAACTAGAATTCCCCAGGCAACGTACTATTGGAGTCACAGATAAACATTTAAGTCATTTGAATTTCCGGCAGCAGCAAGAAGAAACTCAGAGGAACAAGGTACTTGACATTTGTTTTAATTGGCATGACAGTATAATAAATCAAGTTGTTGAGTGTCTAAAGGTTGAATTGAATCTAATATGCAAGAGGAGAAAAGAGAACAAATAAGCATAAAAAGAGACAATTTTAGCTGGATAGGGAAGGTGGATGTTTAAAACCAAAGATAAGGAAATAGGAGAGGAAATACAAGTGAAAATACAACCATGAGGTAGTAAATATCCTACGCAGGGCCAAAAGAGGATATAAGAACAAACTGAACGGTAAGAAAAGGGATCACTATGAGACATTGCGAGGAAAACATGCGCAAGGTAATTGAAACAAAAACTTTTTAGGAAATGTTGTCAGCTAGTTCAGGATGAATTAGAAAGGACGCTGGGAAAATAGGATGCTTGGTGGGCGAAGATGAATGGCCAGGGTACATTGAAAAAATATATGGTGATAGAAGTGAGGAAGCACCTTGTGTAGGAAGCTTTATGATAGGAGTATAGATTGTATCATATTAATCGGTCAAGAGGATTAAGGAAACCATAAAGGCTTTAAAGCTAACAAAAACGGTTGGTTCATATAACCTACTAGCAGTTTTAATTTAAATAAACATAGACTGGTGGACAGATTTCTATCATTTGATATACCAATGATTTGTAGCATTCAGCCTATTCCCAGATAGTTGGTGTGGTCTATTTTAAACCCAGTTAACAAAAAAGAGTGTGCTACAATCCCCCAAAATTACCAATTGATTAGCTTATTAGAGAAATGAAAATATTTTCATATATTCTGTTGCAATTGTTGAAAGAATGGGTTAATTTAAATAATATAATCTCAGTAGAACAAGGAGGCTTTAAAGGGGACCATTCACCATTAATGGCTTCTGACAACATTAGCGGTTGGACCAGCTGATCGACAATGCCGCGGGGAGGATGCCACCATCATACCGGTGGCATCCCCCGCCCTATTACAAAGTTTCTGCCGGGCTGACTGGGTGGAACATTGTAATCGAGAATTCCAGCTGGTCAGTCCGGTGGGAACAGTGCTACGATATAGGACTCAGCTCCCTTAAGGGAACTGACCCCCTATACTCTAGCACTGAGGGGGCTGACTAACACCCTCGGAATGTGTACTGTCTGCAAAGTAGACAGTGCACATTCTGATGGTGCTGGGCAGGGGGACCTGCACTGCCCATGCCACTGCATGAGCAGAGCAGGGGCCCCCTGTGGCCAATCCCACTAGCTTTCAACCAGACTTTTCATAGCAGGGTTCCAACCAATGAAAGGCTGGCCGAAAGTTGGTCTGGTTTCAACTCCGCCCTGGCAGGGTACAACTCCGACTGCCATCACCTCGTCCGGAACCTTGTTCCCAGCGGTGACTGTGGTTTCTTGGCGGTCCGACTGCCAGGGTCGCAATCTGGCAGTTGGACCACAAGGACTGCGGCCGTCTAACCGCCACAGCAAGTCTGGTGGTCCTAGGACAGCCAGACTCGTAATCAGGCCCTAAATTGTTGTTTTTAGTCTGTGGGTGATGGCAAGGAAGTCTTTAGTTCAAAGGGGGAAACTGATTTGCTGCTTTCAAGACTTTCGTTCTGCATTTGATTTAGTGTGCCATTATTTTTTATCGGAAATCCTAACTAAGTTTGAAATCCCAAAGAATCTACTTTTAATTATCCAGTAAATGCATAGGTAGAACTGAGTGTGGTGATAGTAGACACTGAAGGTATGCTTTCTCCGAAAATAAACATTTGAAATCATCTGCGCTAGGGTTGTGTCTTAGCTCCTCTGATTTTTCCATATTTTTATCAGAGTTACCCACAACTTTAAAAGAAGCCAGGAGCTTAGGCCCAAACATGAATGGTGTACATGTACCATGTCTTTTATATGTAGATGATATGGTTAGAATTGACATGACAATAATAGGTTTGCAAAGGAAATTAAAGATGTTTCATGAATACTGTATTAGGAAGAAGCTATCATGAAATTTGAATAAAACAAACATTCTGGTACTGGGAAGAGGTAATACAAACTATAATTGGTTTCTGGGAGAAAGTAAGGTCGAAGTGGTTAAAAATACACAACCTTAACAGAAGCCCAAACATGAATGGCATACATGTACCATGTCTTTTATATGCTGAGAATTTGGTTAAAATTCACAGGGTAAAAATAGGTTTGCAAAGGAAATTGAAGGTGTTTTATAAACACTGTATTAGGAAGAAGCTGTCAGGAAATATGGATAAAACAAAAGGTCTGTTACTGGTAAGAGTTAATACAAACTATAATTGGTTTGTGAGAAAAAGTAAAGTAGAAATGGTCCAAAAGTAAAAATAGTTAGGGATGTGGTCTGATTAGAAATTGACTTGGAATGATCATGTTGAACTTCTAAAAGCTTCATCACTGGCCTCAGTAGGTATGTTCAAATGTTTAATAGAGAATATGGTGGTCCCTCCTTATGCCCAAATCTACCAGCCGACAGCGCTGTGGCTTGCATACAATTCCAGGATGGAGTAGAATTGTTAAACCCAAGTGGTAAATTAGACTGGAATTATGAGGAGGGAAAAAGTGCAAAGAATTGGTATCCTTCCACCCGTCAACCATGATACAGGCAATAAGAACTGAAACACAGCTTACAGCATGGAGTTATTTAGCTTATGCTGGGGAGATAAGATGTTATTCTGATTGATGAGGGAAGAATGTCAAACAATCTCCAACCTATGCTAAAACGATGTTGTATACAGTAAGTTGAGAAAGTCAAAAGATGTTAGAAAGACATTTGGGGAAATACCCAAAAGAGTAACAATAAAGCTAGGGGACAGGAACTTAGAAATCAATATCTCCAAGACTGGGCTGCGTATGTTGACTAAAAATTGTGCTAAGGAAAAGGATATGTGGTATCTAAGTGGAAACACGTCTGTACATTTTTTGAGAAAGCCATAGACAAGAAAGGATAGGCTCCCATATGTGGATGCACTGTCAAACCCCTCACTCAGACAAGCAGTACTGAAATTTGGATTTAGAGTAAATCCATGCCCTAAAAACAAGGCTGCACAATCAGTAAACATAGAAGATCATAGAAAATGCACATGGGAGCTTTTTACTGGCACATGAAATGTTTTTTAAACCAATTGTTTTCAAGTATGGAACTTTGGATTGTAAACAACAATGTAAACAAGCGAATCATCTTCTGATAGGTGTGAAATATCTGTATCTTACTTGTGCAACTGGAAGGTTTTCAATAGCATAAAAGGAATCATAAACGTAGTATCCAATTAATTTTAAGATGAATAAAGAAGCATGTTGTATTATGATACTATATTTGTGTTGTAATTATAAAGGGTAAATTTATTGAGAAAAATAATGCCGTGAAGCTGTATCTGCATTTTTAATGAATATTAAGGTAATGGTTATGTTTATTTATTATATGTAGTTCCTAGACGGATGCTATGTAGCATTGCTTTTAAGACTAAGGGCCAGATTTAAAAGGTGCTATCGCCACCGGAGCATCACTTTGTGATGCTCCAGTGGTGCAACGCCCTGCGCAGTATTTACAAGGTGACCTTAAGCCACATTTTGTGGCTTAACAGCACCTTGTAAATACGGCTCCTTCACATGCAGCACTTTGCATGGAAGGGGAGTGCAATGGGTATTTCTGTGGGCATGCCACAGCAACACCCATTGCATTTTGACACTGACTCAGATTTAAGAGTTTTCATAAACCAGAGACAGCGCCAAAATCTGACACCACCCCAGGGGTGGCATTAGAGTGTCACAATGAGGAGAAATGCTTTAATCTCTCCTCGTTTTCTGCTCTTTCCATGTCTGCTGCTTTCTGTAGCACACACAGAAATCGCCTTTTAAGATTGTTTTTGTGCAGGAAGGTATTCCTTCCTGCACAAAAACAATGTCTCCTCAATGCAGCAATCCTCGCACTATGGCAGAAGGGTGGCAACACAGGGGTGCGCTGTTTTCTAGTAAATACGGCACATCCCTGCATTTTGAAAATGATGGTATGCGACACTGCCAAATTTGGAGCAGCACCATGCAGCATCATTTTCTATTAAATCTTGCCCTGAGGTCTTAAACATAACTTTTTGACTGGCTAACTTGCTTTGTTCCTGCTTGCACTGTGCTTTTTCTTGTGAGTGCAGCAACTTATACTGTTATTGCATGTCTTCAAATGTTTTGCATTTAGCAAAAACTGTTCTCATTTGCACTCTACTTCTGTGTGAGAGATGAGGAAAGATGTGCTTCCCCTGAACCTTTATTCCTTAATAGGTGCACCAAGAAGCTTTATCTGCTAATACATTGTTGCAACTTGCCCGCCTTCTGCCTTTGCTGAACGCCATTTTGCTATTGCCCTGAGGTGTATTCGTTTGTGATTAGAAAAGCTTACACTTCTCCTGTCCCAAAAATATATTTGAGGGAAAATCTGTTAACTTCCACAGTATTTCACAGTGATACTTGATCTCTCAGGCTGCCTTTTTAGACAACTGTTTGTGGAGTTATTGGAAGTGAAAAGCTGTCATTTGTGGACGAAATGGGTGTAGTTACTGAAAAAGTAATAGATTCATTTGTAACATAATGGAAATTGCTGATGATTCTGTTGTTTCATGACTACTGCTTCAAAATCTTTATAGAGAGCTGTCAGTATGTATAATTGTTGTCCTAGGTCTAATCATGATTTGTCTCTGTACCCTGAGTGGTTTCTCTTCTGGTATAGCACTGCTGTCTAAGTCCTGAGCTTGTGGAATCTATGCAACTTCTATTTTTCCTTCTTTGCCTACCAAACTATTTCTCAGTCATGTTATGTGACTGATAACCTATTTGGAACAAAGAGAAAAAGGAAAACAAAGGCAGGTGCCTTTTTTATTTTCACAAATGTAAGGTTTCACGTGAACTACATTGCTTTGATTATTTAAATTGCATTACCTGTGGATTTTTTTCACTCGGTTAGAGGAACTGTGCTGCCCTGATACTCCTTGTATTAGTTTCTTTAAATTTAAATATCTCTGATAGTGAGTGTGTGCAGTCAGCCCAAAAACCCATGCGGACAGTTCGGCTTGCTTGCTGCACTATGCTTGGAATATTCAATGTTTGTTCTTTCAGACTTTCCTTGAAAAAGCTCTAGCATTTTGCTCAGCTGCAGAATGTACTACTTGTCCCTCATTTTTCAAATCTTTCTTGTGGGAGAAATCCTTCTTGCAGATTTTGGACTCATTTGATCAACTTATTGTTAGATTAGATATCCTTGGTGTGGTTTCCCCCCCACATCTTGCCTTTACTCACCCTGTTGTGCTGAATTTGTTGTTGATGGCATTAGGACTCTTTCCTACTGCTACCAGTGCTGAAGTGCTGGTGCTCTCTCCTTCAAACATAGTAACATTGGCTTACGCCTAATTGACATATTAAATTCACTAGTAAGTCCCTGGTTAATGGTACTACATGTACACAGGGCCTCTAAATTAAATGCTAATAGTGAGGTGCAACACTCATTATGCCACTCACTAAAGTGGCCTTTTAAAACATGTCTGCATGTACATGTACAGCAGTCTGTAGTGTAGTTTTGAGCTGCCATTTCAACCTGACAAAACAAACGTTTTACTAGGCCTAAATCTTCCAATTTATCAAGACTTATACGTCAACCCCTAAAGTGGGCCTTGAAGGCTCATATGGCAAGGTAAATTGTATTTAAAACATAGGACACATGTACTTCAGTTTTACATGTCCTGGCAGTGAAAAACTCCTAAAGTAATTTTTTTTACTGTTGTTAGGTCAGTCTCTCCCATTGCCGAACATTGTGTTACCTTATTACATATCATAAGTGATAAGTTTGGATGAAAATCATATATAAGTATATTGTTTAAATTGAGATGAATTGCATTGTAAAGCTCTCTTTAATGGTAAAGTCAAAATTTGTCATAATCCTGAAAATGCCACTTTTAGAAAGTTGGCATTTCCTTGTCCTAACCATTTGTGCCTTCTGCCAGTCTGCTGGGCCATATGACTGTTAATGGCTGTTAGGGTTTGGGTATTCCTTCCAGACAGTGACATAAAGGGGACTTAGGATTTGAAAGAATGGGCCAATCTGGCAGGATGACTGGAAGAACCTGCACCCAGCTCCACTTGCACTTCAAAGGACTCTGCCTCACACAAAGGAAAGTGACAGCAAGCCTACTGCGTCTTTTGTACCCCAGACTTCTTGGAGCTTTGACAGTGGAAGAGACGAATGTTCTAGAAATAGATGTGATGGTAGTATAGCAAGTCCCATTATTCTTAAAACAATAGGCCACTCTGTTGGACTAGAAAAAAACTTACATTGATAACATATTATATTATAAACCTCTCGAGCTCATATGCAAATGAAATAATTTGCTATTTATTTAGACCCATCACTTAATTTACTCGATGTAATATATATAATATGATTATATATAAACTGCCAGGATAATACATAAGCAACAAACTTAACAAAAAAAAAACCTCGAGACAATGACCACTTGTGGATCACATCAAACAATCTTCACTACCCATCCAAACTCAGACATTCACATAAATTCAACATACAGCAACATCCCCATAATCCCTCACTCCTTATTAAAGTTCCAAAGTGTAAACAATATTACAAACACAATAAAATATTACATACATTCATAATTCATTTGGTTCTATATATGTTTTGTTGAGTTATGGTCTGCAGTTCACCCCATAGGCAAAATTCTTGTGATGATAAAAAAAAGATAAAAATGCCACTACTTCATAGTCCAATTAGTCCTAGGGATGGTTTGTTAGCCTGAGTAGGAGATCACACAGAATAGCTTTGGGCTTTAATCCCAGAAGATTGTGGTTCCAACATGCATTTTGGTGTCACTCCTCCTAGGGAACCACCTTAATCAAGGCAAATCCATATCCCCAAATGTCAGGGGGAGACAATTGTTTAAATGACTTTAGATAAAGAAGATTCTTCACAGTCTGTTATGCAGGTATACAATGTCTTTCTCAGCAGCCCTTAAGGGAGTCTTGCTACTCCAAAAGAGAAAGAATAATAGGGGTACATGGAGGTGAGTAGGATTCAATCAATACATTTTTGTGGTATAGTTACCACTAGAGGACTTTAACTGTTCTCTTTCATCCACGATATGATTTCATTTCACTGTACAACACAAAAGGAGATGACATCTGTAGATCTCACTGAGAAGACAATGGATACAGAACCGTTAGCATCTGAATGACTCTGAGGATGGATCTATGGAATCTTTACATATGGGCTGGAGAGGTTTATAATATAACATGTCACTAATTTAAGGTTTTTTCTAGTCTACGAGGGTGGCCTATTGTTTTAAGGATATTGAGTTTGTCCTTGGTTGGGTCACCATATTGGGTCAGGGACCCTCTTGTGGAAGTGAGTATAGCAAGTCCCTTCAATTGAAAGGCTTGCACCAGGTATAAATATAGGAACTCTAGAGCCACTAATCAGAACAAGTCTGGACCTGTAGACATTACAGACTAAAGATTGCCCTGCCCCAAGAGAACTGCCCTGCTGCTGCCATTGGACTGCTCTACTGCTTGTGGACTGCATTGCTTTCTGAGAAGGAAGATTGGACCTGCTCCCCTCATCTCTCTTACCTGAGTGACTCCAAGGGTCAGTTGGCTGTTCTTTTGTCTGAGCTACAGGTACTCAACAAGGTGCAGAAGCCTCCTGATAACTGGGCAGATGACATGCTGCACACTGGACCTGCAACTGGACCTGCTTGAGCCCTGCTGGCATCTGTTGGAGTGAGTTCCCAGGTCCTGGACCCTTGGCTGGCATCAGTAGAGCTGCTCCTATGAAGACAGATGAAATCCTGAATTTTTAGTCTCTGTGTGAGCGCAAGTGGGCCTGTTTGGGATGATACTCTGCTCCCTGACATGACTACCATTAGAAAGATATGGTGAACCTGACTACAGCAAGTGACAGGGATGACTTGTAATGCAAGATCTGCACATCAAACTACAGCACCAACAGCTTGTGGCGACCATCAATGCTCAGCTGCAGTAACAACCAGCTCTTCGCTCTGCAGCAATGACAGCACACACCGCCGTTTCCCATTCTTCAAGTTACAACGTTGAACATCTGTATCACTCTCCTTTATCCTCATGGCCCCCTCCACCGCAAATGGAAATCTTTGCAATAGAGTTTGAGAAGGTAACATTCTCAGCAGAACTAACTTGGTCCCTATATCCGACCCAAACTGCATTGCGGTCTTGCATTACCAGATGACCACAAGTGACGCTTTGTGTTTTTAGGTGCTATATCTACCTAAAACTTTAAAACTGAATACCTCCAGCCTATATTAATTTAGTGACGTTTGTGGTTCACCCTTACAAGGATTTGGGGTGTTTCTTGAGTTGGATTTACACCCTCCAGTCTTCTTCAAATTGTACCTATCTATGAATGAGGCCTTCTAGCTGAGAATTGTACTCTTACCGTACAAGAAAAAATAAGAGTTTCTTCTTGGAAGACATGTATAAAAGAGATCATCATAACTGAGTTCTCAGAATGGCTGGCCACAATTGTACTGTCATTCAAACAGGAATGTTTGCCTTTGAATAAATTTTAGACATTTTGTTGGACTTTTTTGCTTATGCAGGGTCATCCCCAATCTTTTTTCCTCCTGCCTCCTAATTTCTTCTGACCTGTTGCTGTTGGCTTTTGAACTCTGAGCACTTTACCACTGCTAACCAGTGCTAAAGTGCATATGCTCTCTGTGCAAATTGTATGTGATTGGCTTATCCATGATTGCCATATTTGATTTACCAGTAAGTCCTTAGTAAAGTGCACTATAGGTGCCAGGGCCTGTAAATCAAATGCTACTAGCGGGCTTGCAGCACTGGTTGTGCCCCCCACATAAGTAGCTCTGTAATCATGTCTCAGACCTGCCATTGCAGTGTCTGTGTGTGCAGTTTTAACTGTAAATTCGGCTTGGTAAGTGTACCCACTTGCCAGGACTAAACCTTCCCTTTTCTTACATGTAATACACCCATAAGGTAGGCCCTAGGTAGCCCCAAGGGCAGGGTGCAGTGTATGGTGTAGGTAGGACATCTAGTAGTGTTTTATATGTCATGACAGTGAAATATTGCTAAATTCGTTTTTCACTGTTGCAAGGCCTGTCCCTCTCATAGGTTGACGTCGGGGCTACCTTAAAATCTGATGAAAGTGTAGATTCCCTTTGGGAGCAGATGGACATGTGGAGTTTGGGGTCTCTGAGCTCAAAATTTAAAAATACGTCTTTTAGTAAAGTTGATTTTAAGATTGTGTGTTTGAAAATGCCACTTTTAGAAAGTGAGCATTTTCTTGCTTATACCATTTCTGTGACTCTGCCTGTTTGTGGATTCCCTGTCTGGGTCAGTTTGACAGTTGGGCTGGTTGCACCTCACACTAGACAGTGACACAAAGGGAGCTAGGGTATAGTCTGCATTTCCTGATGAGCCATCTGTGCTAGGAGGGAGGGGAGGGGTGGTAACTTACACCTGAAAGGGCTGTGCCTGTCCGCACACAATGCCGTCTCCGACCCCCTGGTGAGTGTCTGGGGCCTGGCCTGGGCAAGGCAGGATTTCACTTTCAAAAGAGACTTTACTTTGAAGTAGGCCTACTTCAACAGAGAAATTGGGTATGAGAAGGGCACCCAAAACCACAGACTTTAGAACACTTCTGAAAACAAGAGGAATCTCTGCCTGGAGAAGAGCTGATGAGCTAAGGAAGAAGAGTTGCCCTGCCTGTGACTGTGCTTTGTGGAGCTATCCTGCTGTTGCTGCTTCTGCCAGAGTAAGAGGGCTAAGACTGGGCTTTGTGTGCCTTCAATCTTGTGAAGAAATCTCCAAGGGCTTGATTTAGAGCTTGCCTCCTGTTGTTTGAAGTCTCAGGGACATCAAAGACTTCTCTCTGTCAGCACCTGGAGTCTCTGGAGAGACTCCATCTCTGACAAGTCGTGCCCTATCTAGTCCCCGGGCCCTTGAAAGGAAAGCGGGTAGGAGTCCAAGGAAATCGACTCCGGACGACTTCGGACCGATGCCGCTGCTGAATCCGGTGACGCCGCCTGAATCCCACTCCGTGATCTTCACTGCAACGCAATGACCTTCTCAGGCCTGATGCCGCTGCAGCCCCGCTGAAGTCTGCGACTCCGTGGAAGTCGTCGTACCACGTCGGGACCGACGCCGCTCGAAGTGCGCAGATTCAACTTTTCGCACAGACGCAGCAATCCCCGACTTCGCGCACCGACTTGTTTTCACTCTTCACCAAAGGTACTGTACTCAGGGGTTTACGCGACTCCGTATCTGGTGCCGCTGGTGTCGGCTTGTTGGGAACGACTCCGTAACGACGCAGTGTTAACACCTCATCGAAGTATTTTGTGTTTCTAAGCACTATTTTTTAGTTTAATCTTTAAAAATTCAGAACTTGACTTGTGTATGTCTGATATTTGTCGTTTTGGTCTTGTTTTGTTTAGATAAATATTTCCTATATTTCTAAACTGGTGTTGTCTCATTTTGTAGTGTTTTAATTAAGTTACTGTGTGTGTTGGTACAAATACTTTACACCTAGCATTCTGAAGTTAAGCCTACTGCTCTGCCAAGCTACCAAGGGGTTAAGCAGGGGTTAGCTGAGGGTGATTCTCTTTTACCCTGACTAGAGTGAGGGTCCTGGCTTGAACATGGGGTAACCTGACTGTCAACCAAAGACCCCATTTCTAACACATTTGACTTAAAATGTATGTCATTCACTCTTCAGTCTACAGACGACTTCCATGGTTTGGTGCTTGCTGAAAACACATATGGTCATCACATTAGGCAGAAACAATGCCCTATTCTTACAATCTCACAGAGAGCCAGATCAGATATTTCTGTTTTTACATAGAACAGTCCATCCTAGAAAGAGGGAAGGATTTTTGAAAGATGAAACGTGTTGCAAATGTGGAAGATAGCTCAAAGTCTTCATGTCTATCTGACATCTGAATATGTTTATTAAGAAAAGTTTAAAAAGCAAGCTCTCAGTGAAATAGTGCTTCACCTCTCAAGATAATGAGTATTCAGTGCTAACTCTTCCCACAACCCCCATTTTTATACATTTTTAGTTCATAAAGACAGTGAGAAAGACATGTTTGGTAGTCACCAAAACTCCTGACAGAGGGAGTTTCAGTAAGTGTCGGCCTTTCTCATGAAAGAGACTGAGAAGATCTTGAAAAGATACCGGTAATGTACATTTTCTCATATAGTGAGTTTTCTATTTATGAATTCTCACTTACAGGTAGTGATCCGAAAGAGAGGGTGAATACAAGACAAACATGAGTATGGTCGGGCTTAGTTTAATATCAGGATACAAAATGGATGCAACATACATTGGCATGAATTAAAGGCAAACAAACAAAACAAATTCACAATACCATCCTTTTTGTATCATCCAGGTACAAACTAGAGGGTGTTTATCAGAATAATTTCACTTATTTCAATATCACATTCTCCGTCATGGTGTATCCCAAGATCACATTAACTATAGCTTACATCACTAGTATAATCTTCGGCACTTGTTGAATGATAAGCAAGGGCAACTCCTTGATTACCTGAAAAATGATTAATGCTGCACATGCATAGCTGTACAAGAACTTCAACAACCATCAGAAGAATCAGTACTGCAAATACTATTTAAAAGCTCTTCATTCCCCATCCTTTTGACCAAAAATGCATTTGAACCAAGGTCAAATTCCTCCTGCATGAAGGCTAAATGTGTTGTGAATTGCATTCAACCCTTGTGCGCTGCCCCTAATCGTATCTATCTACCCATGTATTGGGTGTATATGTAAAAAAATGTAGATCCTGCTATGTGACAAGCACCGCCCTTTGCTGTTAGGATCACATCCTAAGCCATTCTATTTTGTAAGATGCCTGTTCTATGAGCCTCTAATTGATCAGAGACCAGTTGTAATGCAACCTCTGAGATATTTACCACTTATTCCATCACTTGGGCACTTATCTAAGCTTCAGGGATAGCCTATTCCACCCTATATATGGATAGAGAAAACATGATGTGTCTCAGATATAGCTCATGGAACGCTCTCTAAATAGGAAAGGAAAGTCTTTTAAGGGTACAATGAATTGCAGGAACCATATAAGCATTGTAACAGGTGCAGGCCAAGCAGCAATGGGTCGTCTTATGTCTGCTTATTGACAAACACAAAGTACACCTCATTGTGAAGCATCTGGACCATGGGAACATTTAGAAAACTCCTTTGCGCTCTCAAAAGCTGAATTGAGCAACATAGTCAGAAATCAATTTGTGGAGAGTGTCACACTTGTTTTGCCTTCCAAAGATACTACCATTTAGTCTTTTTTCAAAACATTCCACAGACAGAATAAGCAATGGGGATCAGTAAAGTCTTGAGGAACTCATCAGGATTGTGAAGATCAAGATATTTTAGATATTTTAGAGAGAAATGCTTGGGGAAAGGAAGGCAGTCCTCAACGCAGTGTCCGTGGACATACAGATCTAAACAGGTTTTTTTCCTTTTTTAAAGGACCCTGAAATCATTGGCAATTCCCTGTGTGAATCCATGAGTGCAAATTCAGCAAAAAGAGAGGTTCAAAAGAATTTGGTAACCTTCCAAATGTTATAGATTGGGGTGGGTAATGGGCACAAATTATAATCTTGATAAAGATCCACAGAGATCCAGTGTGCAAGGCTCGCAACAAAGGCGGACAGTTCAATCCGCAAAGGGACTTAGTAGGATGGTGTCAGTCAATCACCTAGACAGTGAGAAGTGATGACTAAGGGCCTGATTACAACTTTGGAGGAGGGTTTTAATCTGTCCCAAATGTGACGGATATACCACCCGCCGTATTACGAGTCCATTATATCCTATGGAACTCGTAATGCGGTGGGTAGGATATCCGTCACATTTGGGACGGATTAACACCCTCCTCCAAAGTTGTAATCAGGCCCTAAATCTTGTGGCTGAACCACTGGAGGAATTGATTTCTTCACTTAGCATCTCAGGGTGGGTTGAGGCAGCAGAACGTGATGCACAGGTGGGGCAGTTTGGTGGGTATCAGAAAGTGTTGATATGCAAGAACTCAGACACGGGGTGTCAGAGAGCCATGGGGCAAGCAGAAGCTACTGGTCTCTGTCGTGGCAGTTAAAGCCTTTTACTCTTGATTTCAAGGTTCCCGACCTATTAAGGATCCTGAGCAACTAGGCCAAGTATCCTTTTAACACTTTACTCAGAGTGGTAGCATGAGTCGTGCAGTCCAAAGCTTCTTGGGGTGGGGGGGGCGATAGATACAGGAGGGTGAACACAGGCACACAATAAATGCTTGTTCAGTCAAATACTTGCTTTTAAAAAAAAGAGTATTTATATACAAACACAGTGCAAAATATAGCATTAGTTAATAATAATCACAGGCCCCTGAAGTCAGGGCTCTAGTGATTTATAGGTGGGTCCTTGAATACCACTCTCCTTTGCCATATCGGTAGTGGTTATTCCCCATCCACTATAGGCAACATTTAAGTTAAGACCCACTGGTAGTTCGAGTCTCAGAAAACCTACTCTGACTTTTTATTAAAGATAAACACGTTCCATCACTGAAGCGCTATATGTCATGTAAGTTCCTCTGGCTCGTGAATCGATCTTACCCACACCAGCAGGATATGAGTGATCTGAGTTTACAAGTGCACCCTCTTTGCAGGCACTGAAGCTGTTGTGGCTGTCTCCAGTAAGTTCCTCACACACAGCCCGGGACGAACAGCGGTCAGGTGTACTTGATGCCCCTCAGATGTTTGCTAAGTGCTACGCTCCTGGTTCTGGTCTTCAGTCAGGGATTGAGCCCGTTGATGGCCTTCTCCTCTCAATAAAGGTCATGCTTCTTACTTTGCTCCAGTGGCCTTCTCTGGCATTTAAGATCACTTACTCCACTGGCAGCATCCCTTGCATACAGGGTTACCAACTTAGCTCTGCACCCAGGTTACGGCCCAATTGTCACCGCAGCACTATTCACTGTGGCCCAGCTTTGCATACAAGTTTGCCAACCTAACCTGCACACAGTTGATAACCCAATTGGTGCAGCAACGGACATGTCTCTATTCATGGTGGCCCTCTTCAGTCATAGAGGGGTCACGACTTTCCCCAGCACATGGGCAACGACTCAATCAGTGCAGAAGCTATCTCTGCATACCTCACTAAAGGGATCCAATAGAAAGGATCCCCAATTGGACCTCACTCCCCCAAAACTTTCCTCTTCCTCATAGAGCACACTGGACTTGGCAAGCCGGCAAGCACTGGTGCTCCAGACTCCATGAGCAGGTGATCTTGAAGTTCCCTGCCTGTTGTCCCCTCACCCAGCTGGGAAACTAGAAGGCATTGGCTCCCAGTCCTGGTCACAGGCACTTTGTAGAGCTTCTACTCTTCACACAGCCTGACTAGCTGCTTGGCATTTTGGTAGCATCGAGCTATCCTTCTTATAGTCCATTTCCAGACACTAAATGTGAATGTGAGTCTGATTCTTTGATGTTTATGTCGCAGGTCTGCGTCCCTTTGAACTACCCTCTCCTCTGCCCTGCTTTTCCTCTGGAAACAGTCTGTCACAGCAGGAATGACTCCACATCTTACACCCCACAGCACAGGCCTTGGGAGTGACTAGAGGTTCACACTCAGATGTCAGCCGCCTGATATTTGTATCAAAAGGTTATCCCAGGGCTTCAGCCCTCCTCTTGTTGATTCTCTTATCAGCCACATCTCCTTCCTGAGATGGGCCCAGGCCCTTTCTGAATCAAAGAGTACCCTTTTAAGTGTACTGAAGAAGCTGACTCTCCCTTTCTCCAGTGAATCCCACCCAGTTCACAGGACTGCAGCAATACACAAATATGTCTGAGGGAATACCTCTACCTCCTCATGTTCCTACAGATAATTCTGGGTCTCCTGAAATTTAACCCATAATCTTCCATGTATCTACAGGCACACATACAAACACCACATGTATATACTATACATGCACTGCACAGTTCTGTACCATCTGTGTTTTGTACCCTTCACAGGCACACATACACCCAGCACATGCATAACACACACATGCTTCACAGCAGTGTACACCAAACCAATGTAAGACAAGGGAGATGTAAGCTCACAGCAGCGTAACTTTACATGAGTAAGCCTGTAGGCTTCACTCCAGGGACACAGGTTAAACAGGACCTTTTCACTTCTACTGATCACTCAACAATATGCTGCCACCAAAGCACTTGTGCTGCTTAGGTCCTGCTAACTGCATTAACAAAGCTGGATTCAGTGCAGGAGAGTGAACAAAGGTAATATGTTTTTTTAATGATGTCTGTCGAGGTTGCCTGCTGCTGTGACAGAGCATATGCAAGAATGAAGCCCAGTAGCTATGGGATCAAGAGCAATGGCATAAAAGGCAGTGGTCTTTGTCTGATCCTTGTTGTTCTGTGCCAACATATATAAAGAACAAATCTGTTACATTGAGGACAATACAATGTAAAGGGTTTATCACAGTAATGGAAGCACTAGTGCAGGTGCAGAAGTTAAAGCCTGCTCTACCTCTACAGTAGCTTGTCTGACTTTTCAGACTAATGCAAGGGTTTAGGGATACCTTTCTCAACAAACACTTCATGTGGTTGAATCATAGCAGCAAAGCATAGGTTAAGCCTTTGGCTAAGGTTCCGGAAATTATTTAAAAAAAGGTGCAATTCTGTGAGACGGACACAGGGGGGAGCAACTTAAGAATTTCTTTAAATCCAATCAGCAAATATGCGGCTTTTTCCAACAGCGACATCATGACCTCAAAACCATAAACTGGAGAGACAAAATAGTATTAGGAATCCCTATGTCCCTCATTAGCTTATTTAATGAGCAGATACTTGTATTGCTTTGAAGTGCCAGAGGCAAGTAAATCATCAAAATATTGAACCCTCAATTTTTTGGGAAAGACCCACTGCTAAGATTTCATTTCAGGGCTTGGGAGAAAATAGAAGGGAACTTGGCCAAATTAGGTAGCCTTGAAAGCAAAAGAGGTACTGTCTTTCTTCATTAACCCCTTAGCTGCTGGGCCATTTCCCCCCCCCATTGCCGAGCCCTTTTTTGGCTATTTGGGGTAGTTTGCGCTTAGGCCTTCATAACTTTTTGTGCACATAAGCTATCCACGCCAAATTTGCGTACCCAGAGATTGTGGTTTCCCCTGGAGGAGACCAAGAAATTAGCCAAAATACAGTGAAAATTTAGTTTTTTTTAAAAAAATGGGAAGAAAGGGCTGCTGAAGAAGGCTTGTGGTTTTTTCCCTGAAAATGACAGGAACAAAGGGTTTCTGGTGCTGAAATCACCATCTTCCCACCTTTCAGGAACGGGCAGACTTGAATCAGAAAACCACATTTTTCAACACAAATTTGGCATTTTACTGGGACATACCCCATTTTTACTATTTTTGGTGCTTTCAGCCTCCTTCCAGTTAGTGACAGGAATGGGTGTGAAACCAATGCTGGATCCCGGAAAGCTAAACATTTCTGAAAACTAGACAAAATTCTGAATTCAGCAAGGGGTATTTGTGTAGATCCTACAAGGTTTTCCTACAGAAAATAACAGCTGAAATAAAAAAATATTGAAATTGAGCTGAAAACAACAGCCATTTTTCTTTATGTTTTACTCTGTAACTTTGTCTTGCGATGTCAGATTTTTTAAAGCAATATACCGTTATGTCTGCTGGACTCTTCTGGTTGAGGGGATATAAAGGGCTTGTAGGTTCATCAAGAACCCTAGGTACCCAGAGCCAATAAATTAGCTGCACCCTGCTGTTGGTTTTCATTCTATACTGGTTATACAGCAATTCATTTGCTGAAATAAGAAGAGTGAAAAATAGGAATCAAGAAAACCTTTGCATTTCCAAAATGGGATCAAGATAAGGTTTTGAGGAGCAGTGTTTTTTTGCACATCTCTGAATTCCGGGGTGCCCATACTAGCATGTGAATTGCAGGGCATTTCTTAAACAGATGTCTTTTTTACACACTCTCTTATATTTGGAAGGAAAAAATGCAGAGAAAGATAAGGGGCAATAACACTTGTTTTGCTATTCTATGTTCCCCCAGGTCTCCCGATAAAAACAATACCTCACTTGTGTGGGTAGGCCTAGAGCCCGCGACAGGAAATGCCCCAAAACACAATGTGGACACATCCAATTTTTTGACAGAAAACACAGCTGTTTTTTGGAAAGTGCCTGTCTGTAGATTTTGGCCTCTAGCTCAACCGGCACCTAGGGAAACCTACCAAACCTGTGCATTTTTGAAAGCTAGAGACCTAGGGGAATCCAAGATGGGGTGACTTGTGGGGCTCTGACCAGGTTCTGTTACCCAGAATCCTTTGCAAACCTCAAAAAGTGGCTAAAAAAACAAATTTTCCTCACATTTCGGTGACAGAAAGTTCTGGAATCTGAGATGAGCCACACATTTCCTTCCACCCAGCGTTCCCCCAAGACTCCTGATAAAAATGATACCTCACTTGTGTGGGTAGGCCTAGCGGCTGCGACAGGAAATGCCCCAAAACATAACGTGGATACATCCCATTTTTTGACAGAAAACACAGCTGTCTTTTGCAAAGTGCCTGCCTGTAGATTTTGGCCTCTAGCTCAGCCATCACCTAGGGAAACCTACCAAACCTGTGCATTTATGAAAACTAGAGACCTAGGGGAATCCACGATGGGGTGACTTGTGGGTCTGACCAGGTTCTGTTACCCAGAATCCTTTGCAAACCTCAAAATTTGGCTAAAAAAACACATTTTCCTCACATTTCGGTGACAGAAAGTTCTGGAATCTGAGAGGAGCCACAAATTTCCTTCCACCCAGCGTTCCCCCAAGTCTCCCGATAAAAATTATACCTCACTTGTTTGGGTAGGCTTGGCGCCCGCGACAGGAATGGATCACACAAGGGTCAATGGTAGTCCTTGCATGAGGGCTACTGTTAACCCTGGAGTGATTCATTCCTGAAGCAGGCACTAGGCGCAGGCACACAAGCGGGGTTGTGTTTTTATCAGGACAAGTGGGGAAACACTGGGTGGTAGGAATTTTGAGGATCCCTGCAGATCCCTGGACTTCTGCTCATTGGAATGCAAGGAAAATGTGTTTTTTTTAAGCACATTTTGTGATTTCAAGGGGATTCTGGGTGAAGGAAAACTGGTGAGAGCCACGCAAGTCCTGCACCCTTGGACTCCCCTGGTACTAGTTTGTTAAAGTTAACCCACCACTCACACTGGTTGGTTTTAACACCTCCAGAAATTATGGTTTCAAAGCATGATTACTTATCAAAGTATCTGAATATTGAAACCAAGCCTTCTGAAGGTGGGCCATAAAGCCGCGTCCAGGCACCAACCTCTTTATGGTCCATTCACACGCCATTCACGCACAACAAACAACCCTTTCATATCACCAGCCACGGGCCCAATCCAACCAATCACTGCACTCACATTAACTTACCACTGCCAGACAAGGGCCCATCACATTCACACGCCACAGAAAGGAACGGAATAAGTTTGACTACATTTTACCACCTGTCAAGTAACTGCCTCCTTCTTCCTTAACATTACCAAATGCATGCGTAACAAACCTTTACTAATGACTCCTGTGACAGCCACCGGAGGCTCAGGAATACATGTTTTTCATGCGCCTTTAACGCACTCTCTGTGCTAAATCCAACTCCTTCCAGTTTGTGGATTCCAGTTTGTGGATGCAAGTTGGGGGTGTCCGAGTATGCCGTACAAAGCGATTCCTCAAACTGAGTGAGAATATCTACCTTTGAAACTAAGGGAGACATGCTTGGGATTTCTCATGATGTTCCCTAAAGAGAAGGTCATAGGCTATGAAAAAGGGTAGTGTTTGGTACATAGGGGAGTCCATGAGAACGTAGCATATGTCCCAGCCAACATTATGTGCAGTGATGTGACTATAATGCACTTATACAGCAAACTGAACATCTACTAAGTTCTGATGGAGGATGAACATGAAAAGCAGGTCAAACACTGACCTATACAAGTCATTCTCGTTCAGTGCTGGGATGGCACCAATGGGTTTGAATCCATAGGTGTAGATGATGTACATCTGTACTACCTTTACTATCTGCCTTCTACCTGTGCATTAACCCTGTGAAGGCACTCCTACCATAAGCTTTCCTTACCCATTCATGTCTCTGTTCTCATCACCTGTATAATAGCCAAGTGAACCTATACTAGTTTGTGGAAGCAAGTTGGGGGTTTCCAAGTATGCCGTACAAAGTGATTCCTTGAACTGAGAGAGCATATCTACTGTTGAAAGTAAGGTAGACATGCAGGTGAAGAAAGGGTACTCCGTGGCAATGTGGCATATGTTCTGTCCACTAGTATATGCAGTAGGGGGAATATAATGCATGTTAATTGAACAGAACACCGACCACGCTCGGACGGTGGATTTAGCTGTCAAGCAGTCCAAAAGGAAGTCCATGATGAAGTGAAATTCTGTGGCTCCTTGCCTAACGAAGCAGTGGCCCATGGACATTCGGTATCCATGCACTGCCACTGAAAGGATTATCGAACGGCAGCTCAACCTCAGTTGATTTCCCAGAACTTTGCTTTAGTATGATACAACATAAAGCAAGTAGGGATACAGAGGCCTGGTTGCAATGGACACTGGGGACTGTAATACCGACTCTCCTGCCGCTTTCCATGCTTCGAGCACACTTTACAGCGACGACATGGACGATCCTTTTTGGGTGTTTTAGGAATGCGATCAGCAAAGTGTCGCTCCTGCAGCCTTGCCACATCCTCCAGAACATATGAGGTGGAGGCTGCTGCTTCTTCTGTAACAACAGTGAGGCTTTCAATTACAGACAACTGGAAGTCAAGGAAGGTCATGAGTCTTCCTGTGGTTGTCTGACGGTAAACAACATACGCATTACAGTATATGTTGCCATCTGAATCAGGTGGGTAAACAGTTTCTTGTACCAAGTGCGAGTTTTACGACACGCATTGTATGGTTGAAGAACCTGGTCGTTCTTGTCCACTCCGCCCATGTATTTATTGTAATCAAGTATACAGATGGGCTTGTGGACTTCGGCCATCTGACCCCAAACCGTGATGGGAGAAGTACTCTCATCATGAATTGTAGTGAGCACGTATACATCACGCCTATCTAGGAACTTGACTGTGAGCAGTTCATTAGAACGCAATGCAGTACTCTGGGATTTCTGGAGCTTCTTGCAAACAAGCTCCCGCGGGAATCCTTTGCGGTTACAACGAACTGTACCGCAGGCCACAGTGCCAGCTTTGTAGAGCTCACTGAACAGCTCTACTCCTGTATAGATATTGTCCACATAAAGGTTATAACCTTTGTGAAGAAGTGGCTGGACAAGTTCCCAAACAATCTTACCTGTGACCCCTAACACGGGAGGGCAACCTACAGGGTTTAGGGTAGAATCCTTCCCTGTATACACTCTCAAGCTGTACACACAGCCAGTAGAGCTCTCACACAGCATGCACAGCTTTATGCCATAGCGAGCTCTTTTGCTCGCAATGTACTGTCTGAAAAGCAGCCGTCCTTTGTACAGGATCAAGGACTCATCGACTGCTATATTCTTTCCAGGAGTATAGATCTCTGGAAACCTGGCAGACAAATGTTCCACGACAGGCAGAATTTTGAACAACCTGTCATGATCTGGATGGTCCCGGGGCAATGCAGCAGAATTATCCTTGAAATGCAGCATGCGCTGCAGTAGCAAAAAATGATCTCTGCTCATGTATGGTGCGAAGATGGGAGTTACCCAAACCGTGCTAGTCGTCCAGTAGGACTGCAAGGTGGGTTTCTGCACTAAGCCCATTTTGAGCGTAAGGCCTAAAAATATCTTCAACTCCACCAGCGAAGTGGGAGTCTACGGGCGTGCCCTAGAACGGGGCCCAAGAGTGCCTCCGCGCTCCCTCAGAAATTGGTCTGCCCGCAAATTTGTTTGCTGCACAACTTTCTGAAGGAAGTCAACATCCAAAAATAGATAGATTTAGTCGACTGGCAAAAAGTTAGCTGTATCGACTTTACATCTAGCATCACCAGTAAAAGGTGGAATTTGGGGCTGAACCAAACAGGGGGGCTGCCAAGAGAGCACTCTCTCTGTGCTTGCGGCAGCAAGCACGTGCTCTCTGGGTACGGATAACCCAATGTGGTCCCGCTGCCCAGAATGTGCTTGCGAACGGACAGCACGGATGTCGCCATTGTGCTCCTTCAGACTCACTGGAAGAGGTGTCGTCGGATGGGACTCCGCCGACTGAAAAATCACTCCCAGAATCTGCCCCATTGTCCTCTCCCTCAGATGCTGCTGTCTCAGTGTCTGCTGTCTCAGTCTCTGAGCCTACATCAGAACTGTCCTCCATAACCCGAGTTAGGGCTTGATCAGCAGTCATCCAACGAGACGCCATCCCTGCAACTGGCTAAACTGTCCCTCTAAATTACTAGCCTACGTAGAAGGCAGATAGTCACAAAATTGCTTGTGGGTATGTTTGTTGTGTACAATAGGAAATGTCGTCACCTTACCTTCGCTTCTTCTCCAATTCTGCAGATTCTCTGAAAACACTGAAAAAAACAAAAAAAGAATGTATTACTTGACCTTACCACACACCCTGTGCAATAGTCATTTTTGGTGCTCTGCCTCCCATTACCTCCTCTTCTAATTCCCTCAGTACTACACAGCAAAAGTGCCACTCATATCTCCATAGTCCCCCTGGCATAACATTTGTTTTAAAGCGCAGGTAACGCTTGCCTTTACTAATCCACTCAGCTAAATACATATACATATATCTCCTTTGCAGCAGGACAATAAACCATCTGCGCTATTTTATGGCAACTGCCACTACAGAAAAGACATGCATGCATGCATATATATATAAATAATGTGTGAACAAGAATCTCACCGCACTCCACGAGGTTCAAATTGGCATCTTTTATTGCAAGCAACAGCCACGTACGCGTTTCGACTCTCAAGGAGTCTTGATCACAGTAAATGAGTCCCTCTTTTCTTTCATTGTTTATACTTGCAATAAAACATGTCAATTTGAACCTCGTGGAGTGCGGTGAGATTCTTCTTCACAAAATATTTTCGAGGTTGCTCTCCTCCGTCACTGAGCACCGGCAGTGGAGTGCGCTGCGCAACAATCTTTTAACCAATTTGTGTTGCATATATATATATATATATATATAATAATATATATATATATATATATATATATATATATGTTTAGAAACAAAGTAGTTGAAGGGTTGCTGGGCGGCACACTCCACAGCCGGTGCCCAGTGACAGAGAAGACCAATCTAGAAATTATGTAATGCCGAAAAATTTCACCGCACTCCACGAGGTACAAATAAACGTGTATTTTATTGCAGTCAATAACCACCAACGTGTTTCAACTCACCAAGGAGTCTTGATCACGGTCCTCATGGAGAGCGGTGAAATTGTTCCCCATTATTAAACAACACACAAAAGAAAAACAAGCATTTACAATGCAATGGGTCTCGCATCTGCTCGAGTTAGAGCTATTAGCGTTATAAACTCCTAACCCAACTTTTCTTGCCACATAAATTGATAATCGAAAGTGAGCCGATTCACAGCGCCACGGCCACCATGAGCATCAGGTGAAGAGACACACAAAAGGAAAAGAAGTTTGCTCACAGTTAAACGTAACAGCAAAAGTGCAATTAGCCATGTACCAGGGGCGATGGCCAAGGCAGTAACAAAACCTCCCCAAGGAGGGACAAAGGTAAACCATTTTCCAATGTAATCAAAGGATTTTTGAAGGGCAAGCCCATGAACGAGTGGTAGTGATGGGCATTGTTAGAAGCCCAGATCCACACGAAGTCAGAAAAGCAGCGCATGGGCGCTGCAATGCTCGACCTGAAAAAAAAAAAATATATATATATATATGTGAGAGAGAGAGAAAACAAGACACTCATTTCACAAACTTTTATTTTTCATACATGTGTGCTTGCCCTTGGCAAAGCACACATATATAAAAAAAAAATGGCCCCATAGATGGTCACCCTAAGGGCTGACCATCAACAATTTGTTATTTTTTTCCTGTTTTTATCCTGGGGGGGGCGATCGGCCCCCCCAGGCAAAACTACACGTTTTTTTTTAGCCCCAGGGGTCGGCCCGTGTTCTGAGGGCCGACCCCGCCATTTTGTTTTCATTTTTTAAAAAATTTTTGTTACATTTTTTATAATGTGGTGGGCACGATCGCCCCCCAAAACAGTGGAAATAAATAAATATTGCCCCCAGGGGGGGCCGCCGTTTTACAAGGGGGCTGACCCCCCCAAAGAAGATCCCTGGTGCCTAGGAGCGATCCATGGCCAGGAAACGGTGCCAGGGAGGCATTGATGGAAAGGGGAGACCCTCCCCTTTCCATCGATGCCTCCCTGGCATCTGGGGAGGCCGTTTTGGCCTTTTTCTTCCCCTACCGGAGAACAAGAGAACGCTTACCTGCTTCTCTTCTTCTCCAGTGGGGAAAAACTGTGACGTCAGCGTGCCTCGCGGCGCGCTGACGTCACAAGGGGGCGGGAGGGGGGCGGGATGGAGACGCGGAAGTTCTTCTGCGTCTCCTACGGGGAAAAAATAAATAAAAATTCATCCGGTGCATTGCACTGGAGGATTTTTAACCCCCTCCCTGGTGTCGGCCACTGGTCGTGACCCGCACCAGCGAGGGAGTGTGGGCGCCGGCCAGTGGCCAACGCTCGCAGCCAAAAGGTTAATATGGATAGAAAATATGGACGCGCATAGAACCACCACGGCGAACTTTTGAGTAATGGCTAGGATGAGAGAAAGAATGGTTGGGCACTAAAGGGAAGTAGAGCATAACCACACTGTTATCGCCTAAAGGTCCTGCACAAAGTGGTACACCGTGGTTGCTCCTGTCTTTTTGATGGGGAAAACTGGTTTGTAACAAATACTGAAAGTATGTACTTAACTCCCTTGTTCTATAAAAACAGCAATAACAGGTTTAATTCCGTCAATAGATTCAGGGTGTAATCGATATTGTGAGATAGCAGATAACTATTTTATTGGATTCACTTTATCTTTAACAGCGTCAATGGATGCAATATGACTGACATCATTGGAGTGGGTAGACTACAAAACAGTAGGAACTTATTCAAGCAAATTAGTTATATTTTTAGACCCTTGAGAATCAATCAATACATTTTGATAGTTTGGCTTGCAAAGCACTGTTAAACCACCATTCCCATAGACTTGTGAAACATTTAAGGAAACTCAGCCACCTGTGGAGATGACTATGCATTTAGACTTTCAGAGAAGGTCTCCTAACATATTTGCAGACAATGTAGGACTCAACAAAAAGGCATGTATTTCACTAATTTGTCTTAAGTAATGGAAACAGGATCAGTAATGTTGTAGGAGGCCTGTCAATATGTAACTTATGGCAGCGTAATTCACTAATACTTTCTGGAACTTTGTATTAAGCTTGTTACGTGAAAATCATCAAATGATGTCATTACACCACTTTGCAAAATTACAATCAGTTCACACTAAATATGGCACAATTTTTGTTGATTTACAGTAACAATTTACCACTAACGCAAGGGAAAAACAGATCAAAAGCAGCTGGTGTTTGTAGTTGTTTGCAATGGCCCTTTCTGCAGGGTAACCCCAAAACTTTTTGCCTCCCCCCTACTTGTTTTATGACCTTGTTTTTGTTGGCTTTAGGACTCTGTGCACTTTTCCACTACTAACCAGTGCTAAAGTGCTTGTGCTCTCTCCTTAAAATATGGTGACATTCGCCTATCCACAATTGGCATTTTCATTCATGTATAAGTCCCTAATAAAGAGCACTATATATGCCCATGGCTTGTAAATTGAATGCTACTAGCGGTCCTGCAGCACTGATTGTGCTGTCCACTACAGTAGCTTTTAAACATGTCTCAGGTCTGCCACTCCGGAGCTTGTGTGTACAGTTTTAAACTGCAATTTCGACCTGACAAGTGTACCCACTTGCCCGGCCCAAACCATCCTTTTTATTACATGTCTTCCGACCATACAGAACACCACAGTCAGACTTATCCTCAGTCTTCCCCGATGAACCAACATAACACCACACCTCAAGCAAATCCACTGACTCTCCATTCAGAAGAGATGCCAATTCAAGCTGCTGACCCACACACACAAGGCTCTACACAACCAAGCACCCGCGTACCATAACCACCGCCTGAACTTCCACCAACCATTAAGAAGACTATGCTCTGCCTCCCTTTCACTGCCCATACTCCCATCTACCAAAGCAGAAGAGGGGAATGATCCTTCTCACACATCACAGCAAAACCGTGGAACAGACTCCCCACACACCTCTGGATCATCACCTTACTTCCGGAATTCCATTGGCCCTCAAGACCTGGCTGTTCGAATAAGCTTCTGGGCCCTGCAAGCACCTGGATACCCTATCAGATGATTAGTCACGCTTTATAAATCCTGATTGATTGATTGATGTAGGTCACTCCAAAGTTAGGCTCTAATTAGCCCCAAAGGCAGAGTGCTGTGTATTTAAAAAAAGGTTTTCACTATTGGAAAGCATTGGGATTGCTTTAAAACAATTTGAAGTGTAATTTCAAATTGGGAAAAGATAGAAATGTGAACTTTGGTGTCTCTTGACTCACAACTTAAAATCACCATTCACTGTGAAGCAGGGCTTTAAATTGTAAGTCTGAAGATGCTATTATAGAAAGTTAGCATTTTCTTACTTTAACCATTCTGTGCTTCTGTCTGTCTCTGAATACGCATCTGGGGTGGATGACACCCCAGCTTTGTGCAATCCTTCTAGACAATCCTTCTAGACATACACACACAATGGGAGCTTAGGTGTGAATAACGAGCTTGATGGGGGAGTCAGATCTTAGGACTGCCTCACTTACACTTGAATAGGGCTGTGCCACTCCTCACACAAAGTGCTGCAAATCCATTGGTAGAGTGTCTGGAGCCAGGGAAAGAAGGAAGGGCAGGGACCACATTAAAGGCACATTTGGGTATAAGTACTGGACCACAAACCCCACCAAATCAGAACTCTACTGGAACCAAGGGCATTCTGCCAAGAAGAGGGGCTGCCGTGCTTCCAGAAGGGAATGTCACTCTGCAACTGCATTTTGGTGTTGGCCTACTGCTTGCTGTGTGCTTTGCTGTAGAAGGGACTGCCACTTTGCTACTTGCTTTGATGTGTTGGCCTGCTGACTGCTGCTTCTTGCCTGCTGTGAGAAGGACTGGACCTGTTCTCTACATCCTTGAACTCAAGATTCTTCAAGGGCTTGTTGGTTTGTCACCTGTTTTCTTGCAGTTTCAGGGACATCAAAGACTGCCTGCAACTCACCTGTTACAGCATAGACTACCCTGCCTAGTGGTGCCACTCCATTCCTGGACCCTTGAACGTGACCCTAAGGTGCTCTGCCTTCTGTGGTTGTCATCGGAACCACCACAAAGCATCTCCAGGTGGACTGTGCACAAGGAATTAAGGTACTGTGATCAGCGGGCCCAAGTGGGTCCCTGTAGCTGGCCCATATTCCATCACAGTTGGCCTGAACTTGTGACTTTGTCACGGTCCAATGTGACCAGATAACCACCATTGTCACTTTGAGCTTTTAAACATTATTTTCACCTAAATGTTTTAAATTGCATAAATCTTCATCTACCTATTGGATGTTTGTCATTTTGGTCTTGTGTTAATAAGATACAACAATGCTCTATTTTTCTAAACTGGTGTGGAGTTTTTTGTGGTATTTTCAATGTTTTACTATAATTTAAGTGTTGCAAAAATACTTTACACATTGCCTCCTAGGTTTAGTCTGACTGCTCTGTGCCAAGCTACCACAGGGTTAACACAGGCTAATTTACGATGTGTATCTGACTTACCCTGACTAGGATTGTAGTCCCTACTTGGACAGGGTGTATACATCTGCCAATTAGAGACCCAATTTCTAGCAGCTGTGCTTTTGTTTAAATGCATCATCTTCTCCAAAAATGGATGGAATGGTGCATTTTGCTCAAAAATATAGCACAAAGTGATAGATTTGCATTTTAGGTAATTATGTGTAATCTCACTAAATCATACCATAATTTCATATAATCACATGAAAGCAAACTGCACGAACTTTACACACCACTAATTATAAGGAAGTATGTGGTTTGAGATGCCGACTGAGTAGTTGGGCAAGCCCAAGAAAGGTGATGAGATGAATTCAGAATTTATAAGGGGAAAACAGATGGCACCAATATTAACTAGGAATGTAATGAGTTTACTATTGATCAAACACTTGATATAGAAGCCAGGTTGATTCATGGGATGAGAATGTTTACAGCACACTTGGTGCCTCTTAGACTGTCCTAATGAACAGCATATTGTTTTTGAAAAATCTGCATATTTTGAGAGAGCTGAGTTGAGAGGGCATAACTGAAGTTACTTTTGGACAATTTATTTTCCAAGGTCCCAAGTAACCACAATTAAATCACTGCCTCTAGAAGAATTCTGTTAATTTTTTGCCTTTTCAGATCACTTGTCTACACTCCACCCTAATCCCCTCTGGGGGCACCTCTCCCTTTTTACCTTCCTTTTATGGTCGTCTGAACCTGTTGCATTTGTAAGGACATTAATTTTGGTTAATTTGATTAATTTGATTGTTTTATTCTTGAATTGCCACACAATGGTTGGCCATTGTAACCAGTTTAGCTAAATTCATAAAATGCCATCCAATGCAAAATGTGTGCTCTTTATTCTGAACATTTGAAAACAATCCCTCTAAAACATGTCTCTCTTATAGCCTTTTTTGCAGAGTCTGTAGGGTGGCGTATACATGAGTATCGTTCAAATGCATTCATAAATCTGTCTAAATAATCTGTTGGTGATGTTCCCTTATGTTGTTTGGAATTGGAGATCTTTGTCCAGTCGACCTTGATGGACAAACTTCTAAGATAGCATTCTCCAATCAACTCTTCACTTGAAGAGTCTGTAGGGTGACATATCATTCAATGCATTCTTAAATCTGTTTAAATAATCTGCTGGTGATTTTCCCTTGTGTTGTTTGGAATTGAAGATCTTTGTGCAGTTGATACACGCTGGAAAATGTCTAAGAAAGCATTCTCCAATCAACCCTTCACTGCTGCTAAGGTAGCCTCATTCACTGGACTCTATCATGGGCAATCACTTTTTTCCACCAACCAGTCTCTCACCTCATTCAGCACTACTAATGGCAACAACTGATTCACATCCACCCAGTTTGACTGTTACACCTAAAACACAATTTAAAACTTCTAACAGAACTTTATGGGTGTCTGATGAATAGTGGAGACTGTTTCCTGATGTTGATTAAGTCAGCTGGCGACTGGGGACATGAGCAGTACTTCTTCTTGCGGGGTGAGGGCAGACTTTTAGGAAAAGGATGTGAGGAAGTGGTCAAATACCTTTGTCTTCAGTGTCATTAGAGGGTATGTTCTGGAGATTGTCTTGGTTATTTTACCTTCTGTGACAAGGATAACAGCCTGTAGCGAGTCTCAGACTCTCCTGAGTAACAGTTGGACTGTTCTCCTGGTCTGTCTGACACCTCACGAGGATAAACAAATACTGGGCTGGGAAGAAGAAGGATAAATGGTGGAATCAGCCTCTTGTCCTTTGCACAGCTCTGTGTCCCCTAACACTTTGGGCCATATTTATAGTTTTTGACGCAGTTTGGCGCCAAAACTTTTACAGCCAGCTAACGCCATTTATTTGCGCCGCTTGGGCATTAAATTTATACCTTGACGCATGGCAGTGCAAACCACTGGTGTGAGTCATTTTTTTTTACTCAAACGAATGCGTCACGTTGTAAAGAAAAATGACGGTATCACGGCGAAAATGACTGTGAGCTGGTTTACGGTGTCGCAAACTGGATATGGGCCTATTTTTGATGAAATTGCGTCAAAAAGTGACGCAAACACAGCAAAATGTGCTAAGGAGCGAAAATGGATCCCAGATGCTTGCAGAGACCCCAGGAAGATGATGACAGACCAGGAACCAGCCAGGAGGACCCACAGAAGACCCAGGACAGGGAGAAGAAGAAAAGAAAGTGTTGCTTCAGTGCAGAGGAGCAGGAAATTCTAGTGAAAGAGGTGACATAACACCAGCACCAACTGTTTGTCACCTCAAAGTTGCCAATCAGTAGGAGAGAGGCAATATGGCAACAAATTGTTGACAAGATAAACTGTGTGGCAGAAGTACGGAGAACAGTCATCGAGTGCAAGAAACGCTGACATGACTGCAAGCGCAGGACCAAGGAAAAGCTGGCCAGGAACAGGAAGGCAGCACTGCAGAATGGAGGTGGGAGTCCAGCACCGCAGGAGGCCCTGGACCACAGGGAGGAAATGGTGGCAGCTGTCATCCCTGAGGGGATCGTCACAGGGATTCAAGGACAGGACAGCGCAGACTACCAGGAGACAACACAGATGCAGGGTAAGTCGCATGCGGAATTAAAATGCACAAATGTTAACTGCAAGCAGGGGGAGGATGGGGGGACATAACTACTACACAATGCATGGAAGTTATGATATACAGGGAGTAAAATGGGTAAAAGGGCACGGCACTGGGGCATGGCCCGTTCAGAGGTAACCTGGGGTACAGTACTACACTACACCAACAACCTTTGCATGGGGGTATGCTGCCATGCCAAGGATGTTGGAAAGGTAAAGCCAGTCCAGGAGGGTAGGGTACAACGTAAAACTGGCCTGCTGTCACACGTCAGCTGATATTCTCCCTACATGAACTAGGGCTCAGTTAACAGTCTCACGCCATGTCTGCAAGTGGAATTTAACATTGACAACAGTTGCCACTACCTCCTCTGCTGTGTGTGCAGGTCAAGCAGATCATGGCAGCAACGTCCCCATGGATCAAACACACCCAAATTAGAGGGTTCAGGATGACAACTTTATGAATCCCCTGTAATCAATAAAAATGTTCCAATCCTGTCAAATGTGATTGTCCATAATTGCTACAAACATGTGCCATTGTCATAAACATTATGAGGTACACAGCACCAATGTCATACCCATGCTGCAAATGTCAGGGTCCACCCTGTGCCTGGGTCACAAAAGCTCCAATGACACCATGCAACATCCTAAATGTCATACTGCTCAGACAACGGCATTGAGGGGGAGGACATATGTCCCCGGCTAGTGAAATTTACCCTCACAGTCAGAAGAGGAAATGGAACACTGTTAGGACCATCAGTGCAATCCAATGTAGCACACATTCCCCAACATCAACATTACACACTACCAATGCTGACATATGTAGTGTGTCATGCCAATGCTATTCAAAGTATATGCTAGGTCTCAGCAACATATAGCTAGATGTGAAATATCTGAGATTGGGTCAGTTACAGATTGTGAAGTGTGGTGCTAATGCCATCAGAACAACCACAGCCAGTGCAAGGCCTCACCATGAGAATGGAAGTAGAAGGAGGGTTGAGTAGGACAAGAAGGTGGCAATTCACAATTTGGCCAGAACCAAGAGGATGTGATGCTGACAAGTCCTGAAACTGACCACAATACATGTGACATGCAGGTGGGGCATAGGCCATGGAAGAATGCTAATATGAAAGACAGGAGTAATGAACCGGAACCAAGATCACAATGTGCAACAAATAGGAAGGCAGGCACGTCACATTACAAAACCCACAACACAGATACACTAATTGTACCATGTCTCATTGCAGAGCTCAATGGCTCTCCTGGGGATATGCCTGTCCTGGACTTCCCTGATGACATGGATGACGAGCTGACAAACATCAGCCAGCAGACCCTCCAAGATGTCCTTGGGACCCTCCAGACCCCACCTTCAGTCGCAAGGAGGAGCACAGAAGTTGCAACCATCACAGAGGACCCACCCACCACCCCAATCGTACGACCTGCCAGCTCCTACCCAGCTGAGGAGTCTGACGACACTGGCACCAGCTTTGAGAGAACTGTAGTTGGACTATAGCGGGAGCTGGCCAAGGAGGTGCGAGTGGGGATGGAAAATATGGCAGCCAGCCTAGAGGGGGTGCATTTGTGCATGATGTCAACAGCAGAACAGGCAGCAGCCATGCAAGGGCGAACATCAATCTTGCATGAACTCGAAAAAAGTGTGAAGGAAATCAACACAGCTGTAAGGGAGTTGACACAACACCTTCAACAACAATCCTGTCAACGCGTGCACAAATGCAATATTGACCCCCTCAGGGCCGACCTGGCTGCCTACCACAGTGATGTGGCTGCTCTACTTAAGAACCAGCAGCTCCTTCTTGCTGCAGTACTGCCCTTAATAGCCCCACAGTTGGCAGCTACCGGGATGTCTGACTCCACGTCTTCAAACACTGAGGTGTGTGTTGCCCCTTCACAACCACCATCCCCAAGGGAAGAGGAGACACCACACACATCTGAAGATGACGATGTGGAACAGATCACCTTCACCCGTAAGAGTACCTGGTAGCACTAGTCCCTGCCACATGGCCAGCTATAACCAAGGTCCTGTGCTTTGTAACATGCCAGTCTTGCAACAGCTGCTCACAAGCACTGTTCTCCAGCCCACTGTTTATCTTGTCACCCTGCCCTGTGATTGTCTCTCACTAACTCATTGGCAAATCCTGTCCCTCTGCACTGTCTGACACTTCACCCCAGTATGTTCAATGACATGTCCTTTTGCACTTGCGTAGGATCACAATGGAAGGTGTCACACTAATGGACTCATAATCATGGACAATGTACAAATAGCACTTTAAAATAAATAGCACCTACACAACAACTTTGTCTCTGTGTAATGTGACACCGTGATGGAGATCAGTGATGTTTACCTCAGGTCAATGATTATAGAATGTCAATACAACTGACCTGAAAGAATGTTCGCTGATAACTATGCACTGTGGTCTGGATTGTACCTTCATCTGCCCTTCTTGAGGGTTAATTATGAGGGAAATAGAAACTATACAGTATAATGCTGTTTTGGACAAAATTACGCTTCCTCAAGGGATGTCTAAGCCAAAAATTATTGCCTTCAACTTTTTCTTCAAGCCAATATTTACGCATATGACATTTGACCCAAATCTCTCTTAACACACACCATACAGCATGAATGGATGTGTATGAGTGTACGTACAAATATGTAACCTGGCTAAACAATGTAACAAATGTTAGGTGTGAGTTATGTATACCATATTACATGAGATCATACTACCACTCACCTTATAAGGCTTCACTTGAACATCAGGCTGCAGGCAGACTTAACACAGTGTCCTCAATACCAAATCTGGTCGCAAAGTATGTGAGATAGAAAACATACATCAACAATTAACAACACTTTGGGATCCATAGTAACCCTGAGTGGTGGGTGCAATGGATAGCAGATTCTTAGCAAGGTAGCTCTGGTGTAGCTGCCAATGTAACAGCTCAATTGGGATTTGGGTGCAGGATGGGACACAAATGCAAATACTAAAGAGACACTGTTCACCCATGCCAAGACCCTGATCCCCAAGCATGTGACACATACTGTAAAGGATTACCTAAATATTTATTTAACAGTAAAAAAGGAAATTAAAACCTGGGGAAACACTTTACCTAACCTAACCTATCCTAACTACACATTACCCACAATTGGCCCTAGCTAACCTAAGATAAACTTACTTATCACATTAAACAAAACGATCTAAACATCAACCCCCCTTATAAGACGGGACACATGGAGGACATCATATACTAACCTAAACACATACTATCTTATACTGAACAAATATATATTTTTTTGTATTTTTTTCTTTAACCCCAACATCATCCCCCACCCACCTACTCACACACATAATAAAAAACAGATATTAAAAGTATCATACCCCCATCCACTACTACTAACTTAACTAACAGCCTATTCTAACCTAACACTAAACCCCCTAAACCCACTAATGAAAAGAACCAGGAAAGAGGAGGGAGGGGAGGGAATCATGGCTAAGGGTAAAATGTTTACAAGTTCGCCCTCCGCAGAGTCTTCTTTATGGCACGCACCCTCCTATTCACTTTTGCCACCTCCTGCTGCAGCCTGTTCATTTTCCTCAACACACGGTCAATGTCACGTTGCATCCACTGAAAATCTGCTGGGTCAATGACTGCAGCAGGGGTGGTCTGGATACCAGTTGAAGATGTATGTCCCCTTGTCGGTGCCATGCGTGTAGGAGGAGGTGCAGGTGGTGCTGTGATAAGTCCTGGAGCAGTGAAGGTTGATGGTCCAGCAAAGGTGCCTGCTATGGTTGGTGCTATCTGGGTGGTTGTGGTGGTGCTGGTGGTGGTGGCTGTGGTGGACACGGAAGGGTCCCCCCACACTTCGGAGGCTCTTTGTCCTTGTCCTTGGGCAAATGCCCTCCACACTCCGGAGGCTCTTTTATGGCGATAACGCCGCATGTTGCGGAACCCAGACTCCACATTCAGAATGTGACGGTAACGCTTTGCCGGGCACTGAAACTCCCGAATCTGGATGGGATTCATATTGGCTGCTGTTAAAAAAATATGAAACCAAACATTAGTTACTTCATTGTGTGATATGGATCCAGAAGTAAATCAGACAATACATCTAATGTACCAGAAACAGGCCATATCATCATACAGATCACTGATTGTCCCAGAGGAAGTACATGCCAACACAGCCTACACATGTCCTATCAAACAGCACAGCAATGCTCTAAAAGATGTGTAACAACTTAAATGACCTATGCATCATTGTTCAGCCATTTGTCATGTAAAAAATGCTGCAAGTCCTCCTCATGTGACAGGCCAACTAATGACTAACTTCTGGATGACAATCAAGGGCCACAAGATCTGTGATTTGTAAATGGAATTGCCAGGATAGAATGCAGTTGCTAATCATGAGTGGGTATCCTAGTTTTGGACAAGTGATTTACAGATTTACATATCTGAGTACTAAACTTAGATCATCAGTCCTAGGTACACATTTCATAACCCTATGCCTGTGCCTGAGAGGGGGGAGGGTGGACAAGCAACAATTACTATCCAACATCTAGTACACCCAGGAAGGTTTGGACAGCTGTACATGGGTTTGGGCAGTCCACCGCAGGTAACGAGGATGTCCAACTAGGATACACCCAAACCTTGGACAATCCCATCCACATTTATGTTTGGAAATGCAGACAATTGTCAACATCATTTCATACCAGTAATACATGACTTACAACAAGCAGATAGATGCAAGCACACATCTGGCCATGAGCTGCATGCACACCTATGACATTGTACTCAAGTGCCACATACATGTAACACAACATGTGGAGCTACATGCTGCTAGGAAGTCAAACATACAGTCAAACATGTTCATTAGTGAACCGGGAGGCTCAAGTCTGTGGGTAAAACTTTGGCATCCCTATTCTGTGAGATTCAGGGTCTGACTTGCTGACTAAATCATAAATATGGTCCTCTGATAAATTTCTTGATATAAGTTTTATCAACAAAAGTCACCCTATTCACATGGCTGTGCCTACAGGGCTGCACTACAATCCCAAAATATGACTATACGCTAATGATTGTCCAACTCAAAGATGGAAAAAAAATGATACTCCACTCAAGTAACATATCCGATTATTTAACAGCGCATCATACCTTGCTATGTGTCCAACACAAAGGAGCCAATCACACAACAGCAGCAAACACAACACAGAACAGAAATATCAACACTTACTGGAGATGTCTAGGTCGGCAAATCGAGCCACCTCTCCGATTGTGTAGGGGGCAGGTCCATCTATAAAGCAAGTAAGGGAGAAATGTGCTCAATGTCTGTGCACTGTACAACACTTCCAAATACAATTACTGTGTGTAGGATTAAATCAGAAAGTCCATCCTCTCAGGCATGATGATACTGCAACCGACATACCACTGCAAACATGTACAGACCCGGGCACTCCAGTGAGTGATACACACATATCTGCACACATGCAGTGGCCCTAACTATCATGTGGTGGCAAACATACTCCATCATTTGTTTGCAGACTCATTTATGGAGTTTACTCCTCTCATCATGTGTATAAATGAGAGACATTCAAAGCCACTTTCCTGGAGGACTGCAATACCAGACACTCAGGTACATCAAAGGACAATCCTTTACTGTGCGACGCACCTGTTGGTTGAATTAAGGGTATGATTTATCATGCTTTCTCTGGTCCCTTACATGTAGGGCCTGTGTTGTCTCTAGGTTACATATGCTACATTAAAAGGGTACCCTGAGACACATATGCCCCCTATGACACCATAACGGCAGGGACCCTGTGCATTATTTGGTGACAGTTTGAGGCTAGCCATGGATTGACCAGTTTTCATATTTGGATACAACAAGGAGATATATGTTGACAGTGTATATTGTATTCATCCATGACAGACTGCATGGGCACAGGTGTAGTCATTGCACCTGAAATGTGTCTCCCATTGCCCTGTTTACCCAATATGGGTTTCGGAAATCACAGATGAGCCACATTCATCATCTTACATTTGCCACTTAGGTTGATCAGCGGATATATAGCAAACTGATACTGTGATATTATTAATACATGGTTTGGCAAATGTACCAGTGTGTCAATCATGATGATGTAGTTTTCAATTTGTATGTACCTTCGGAATGACAGCAGTCACAGGAATGCTGGTCTACTGATCTTAGCATACACCCATGTCAGTGATAGCCTCCATACTGGAAGGTTAGTTAGTAAACATATGCTGCACTTGATCAGCATGGGTGTGCCAAACTAAACTAGCTAAGTATTAGTCAACTTTATATGTATGATGGAATTGGTCAGTGGTCCCTTGCATGACATCATGCACTTAATCCATTGTGATCATGCATTCCCCAACGTCAGGTATCCCATGATGATCCCATAACTTATGAGAAGTACATGGCAATAGAGTAACACAGATAGCAAATGCATTAGCTCGGCGCCAGTTATTGTGACTAAAACCAATGTAAAACACACAGGTACAATGTACATAGGGCCATGGATAGTTGTAACCCCTCAATTTGTATAATTTGCTTCATTTTATGTGCCACAGCTATGGTAAGTTGCACCAAACATTTTGATATGAACCCGTGTGCATTACTTTTGGCATCCATCCCTAATTTAATAGCGGCACAACCAAGTCCAACTATCAGCCTAAGATATTGCCTAAGATCAGATATAACTAGTTACGTATGTGTCAGAATCCAGTTCAGACATGTATCGGAAATAATTAGGGGACACATTATTTCTTGAAAATCTCTGGATTAAAAACATGTCTTTTCTGGTACACTCACAGACCATGCATAAAACATATGTTAGAGCCACATTTGCTTCATCGATTGACGTGAAGGCAGCACTAATTTACAGGCTCCTGTTGTGTTTTGTAAGTTAGTGCAGCTGTTGCGTCATTAAATGACGGTAATGTGTAGGAATTATTGTATAACTCACAGCAACTGTATGTTTACCTTGCATTTTACATGTCCAAAAACATTGCCTGCAGCATATGAACAAATCTGCTACTGTCACTACAGAGAATTTAAATGTGCACATTACTCTGAATTGTACTCACCAACAAGGCCACCAATCACAATCCGTGGGTGGTCCGGCAGGTCTTGCTCTCTGGCAACCAGGTCAGCCCAACGTTGTTTTAGCTGGTGGTCGTTGCGCTGTGTGTTGTATATTCTCTTTAGATGATACAGGACCTTTGCCCACCAGATCCTCCTTGCCTCTGTGTGATACCCCTATATCACACAGCCACCTGCTTCAATCATTAATGTGAGGAAGTGGCACACCAGCCAAATAAATCCCCCCAGCTCCTCCTCTCCCATCCTACCAAGACGTGGCCTACCCAACATGCTTGAAAAAAAAGAAGTAATAAAGGGGTACAGAGGATAATGAAGGGAAAGTAGGAGAGGGAAATGAAAACTAATTCACAGTAAAATAGCCCAACTATCCCCAAACTAACACTACCCACAACAGACTCCCAGCAGTACAAAGACAAAATTAGACACCAGAAATGACAAAAATACACTTACACAGGATAACACAGACACTTAGGAAACACCAAAAGACAATATTAAGACCACACAGGAGACAAATTCACAATATGCACAGAGAGACAAGTCCAAACAGAGCCACACAGTCAAGAAAAATCACAGACTGCAAAGTGAAAGTGAAAGTACACCAACTATACCAATTCTGTAAACAGGATATCCTATTTCATCACTTCCTGCCCCAGCTGCAGTGCTTTTATAACGCTTACAGTCTGTGCGTTATTTTTTTTTTACGCACATGCTTACAAATTACCCTGCATCCATATTTTCAATTAATTTTTATACTTAACCAATTTCATGGGGTACAGTGTGGGAATTACCGCTCAGGGCCAATGGATATATCATGGCAGTGAGAGGCATTTTTTTACGCATATGCAGCATTTCTTTACGCATGTGCATCTTTTTTTACGCGCATGGATCAACATTTCTGTCTTTTACTGGGTTTGGATAATTTCGCAATTTTTATAGTACATGACAGATGTGACTATACAGAGATACGCTGTTTGCTTCTACATTGTGCATTACGGTGAAAGGGCACATGCGACAGATCATACTACTGCGGACCATGATCCTCTAGTTGTTGTACCGGATTTGCACTCTTCACTGGTGCAATAGATGGCCCAACGTGTGGAATACAAATTGGTATTATCCAGTTTGGGCATGTTGTGCGTCAATACAGTAACTCATTGACTGTGTGTCAATGTGTGTGAATTGGCTCTTACTAATGTAGTTGTCCACTGTGTGAACATCACAAGATGCGTTTTCTTAAATGTGCTTGTATCTATGTGTTCTCAATGTGGCCAACCATCAGATGCTTTTCAGTGTGGAAATGAGAAAGGAAATGTGTCTGTCATACACGTAGCAACAAATGCTGTGTGAACTTCCCAGGTTTTTTGGGACATAAGCATCTCCAATGACAAACCCTGCACAGGATATATAGAAGATGGTTGATCATGGCAAAGTTCCAAGACTAGGCCATCACACCGAGTCCCAAAACCAATCCATAAATGTAATGTCACGTCACAGATTGAGTCATATAAATGACCTATGTTTCTCCTGTGGCAGTGGAGGACCAGCAGACCAAGCAGCACGTGTGCACATATTTCCAGTGGTTAATTGCACAAAGGTGTCCAGTTCAAGTGTGTGGGGCCATGTGTAGCCTGTGTCATTATTGGGGTCTATGTTGTCACAGTTACGTGCAGGTCTAGTCATGAGTCTGTGGAGCCATTTCCTGCATTTACAAAGTATCCTTCACAGCTGAATTGAAGGAAAGCCGAAGAGGAATTCAGAACACTGAGAACACACATGGGGATAGGGTTCTTATAGGGGAATGTTCCTCCTTACACATATGTTGTGCAGGATGGCACAGGTCAAAATGATCTTGCAGACCATTTCTGGTGAGTATAGGAGGCTGCCTCTGGTGATGTCGAGGCACCTGAATCTTGACTTCAGGATGCCAAAGGTCTCAACTATTGTGTGTGTCCTCCGATGTGCCTCATTATAGGCATGCTCTGATGCTGTGCTTCGGTTTGCTAATGGGGTCATGATCCATGGCTGGACACCATAGCCCTGATCAGCTGAAAAAGAAAATGAGTGAGAAAATGTTGATGTTGCTTGCACCATGATTATTACTTTGCATGGCAGTGGTTCTCTTATGTTGTCTGTGACTCATCGGTGTTTGTGTTATTGTGTGGAATCCTAGGCTTCTAGGATGTAACATCAGCATTGGGTTGTTTCATTATCTGAACTGGTGTTTGGCTGATTGACCGGATGTCAGCGGTATTTTTGTAGAGTTGCAGTACATTGTGTACTCCCTTGCATTATGTCATGTGAAAGAGGCGTCATGTGACTTAACTGGGGGTGAAATGATACTTCCATACACAGAATCAATTCCACAGTAGTGGTAACATGGTTGCATCTATATGGCCTGGACATCCCATCCAATTTAACATATGCAATAGAATTAGTTAAACACCAGTGAGGCTCTTAGATTTGGCAAGGTGACAATGTACAACACATCTCCATAAGCTGTCAGCACTGACGTGTTGACAATTGACTATGCACAAATATCCCATGTGTGACAAGTTCTCTGCAGACTTATTTCTCTGCCCTTGCTGAGTCGGCTCAGGTTCAAACGTGTACCTATACTACTGAACCTGTTCCAGTTCAGCTGGCTAACTTGGTTGTGAGGTTGTCATTTACAGAGTCAGAAGGTCCATATGCCTGTACATCTGTTGTGTATATGTGTAATTTTCTCAAACCGTATGTGTCGGAATGTGCACTTTCAATATTGTCACATCAATATGTGTTTTAGCACAGTCCACTTGCTTATTGGTAGTGGGCAATGTCAGAGCAGGAGTGATGTGAGATATTGGTACTGCCTCAATGATTCCATGTCACCTTCATTAGAATCACCATCATGCCATGTGTCTCATGTTGTTTGACCTGCAGCAAAACACATTACACACCCCTTACATAGTACTTATTGCTCTGAAGGGTGTTTGATTGAGTGTTATTGAGGTGATATTGAAAGATTAATCTTCCAAGTTGTACTGGCAGTTAAGGCCATGTCATTGTCATTGTGTTGTTTTAAATTGTTCCCTTGTGTCTGTGGAGTGGCATCTGTTGTTATTTGGTACTGTCATTTGTCCATAGGTGTGTATCCCATTGGATGAGGATATCACACATGCCTAGCAGTGTCACAACCTCAGTGTATGTGTTGTGTGCCCCACAGGGTTGCTGTGCAGTGTGTATATAAGTAGGTTTCTGTACTTACCAACAAGTAGGCCATTTCCATTTCGTCCATCCTGGAAGTGTTGATTGATGGTGCAGTGGCGGAAGATGAATGAATCATATACACTCCCAGGATACTTTGCCACAATGTTGTTGATCAATTCCCGGTGATCGATAATGGCCTGCACATTGATGGAGTGTGTGTGCTTCCTGTTCCGGTATAGATGTTCGGTTGCAGCAGGTGGCACAATGCGTACATGTGTGCAGTCAATGGCACCAAGCGCGTGTGGGAAGCCATTGATTTTGTAAAAGTTCCGTTTGGTCTCCGGCTGCTCCAGCTGTGTGTTGGGGAAGCTGATGTGGCGGGGTATGAGGGAGATGATGGCATCCAATACCTTGGGTAGGAAGGCAGATAATGAGGGCTGTGAGATCCCGGCAACCAGGGCACCAGTGCTTTGAAATGAGCCACTTGCCAACATGTGGAGTACAGCTAGCAGCTTGGATTCTGGTGGAATGGTGTGGGGTGTCTGCAAGCTGGGTGCCAACTGTGGTTCAATGTTGTGCAGCAGCTGCTGAATGGCTTTCCAGTTGAGTCTGTTCCTCTCGATTATGTCTTGTTGCGGGAGTCCCAGAAGGGTTGTCCTGGTGCGGAATATCCTCTCCTGCCTTCTGCGTTGCCTTTGGGGTCCCTGCTGGTGTTGTAGAAGCTGCTGTAGTTGGTCCTGTGCTCTGCGTCGGCGTGCATGCTGGATGAAAATCACCCCATGTCTTTCTTTTGGAGCTCTGTTGTTGCTTCTGTGTGTTTTCCTTAAGTAGTGGTGTGTTTGCCCCATTTTAACGCCTGCCCTGACCCAGGTGTTATTTTTTTATGCAAATCGGGCTGTGCGCCATTTTCTGACTCCGCCTCCCGGCTGTGCGGGATTTTTGCGTGGTAGCAAAAATATGGCGCACTGGTGTGTAAGTCATTTTTTGGACAGGAACACCGACCTTGCATGTCATTAATGCAAGGAGGTTTCCCGCATCCAGAAAATGACGCACATGGTGGACTTTTGGCGTTCGCGGGCTCGGGCGTCATTTTATAAATATGGTGCACGGTTTGCACCGAATGTGAGGCAAACTTTTTGATGCACTTTCGGTGCAAACAGGGTATAAATATGCCCCTTTATTTTCCAATTTAGTTCCAATTGCTGTGCTTGCGGCACCTGCTTGTGCATTGTTTCCCACTGTCCCTCCCACCCAGCTGGGCTGCCGACACTATTTCTAGGTGCTGCAATGGGTGCATCTCCCACTGACAAGGGGAAATTCAAAACTTCTAGAAGTTTTTATTGTTACTTTCTCTGGTGTTTCTCTGGTGTTTCAGTAATTTGAAGATTCTCACGAATCTACTTCATCCCATAGACCTGTGTCCCATGTAAGTGCTTATTAGATTTCTCATACCAATTAAGAAACACTGCCCACTGTTCTGTATCTGTCACACTTTTAAGATACTCTATCTATTCCCACAAATTAATTAGTTGCTCTTAATCAAGGATACCTCTTTCTGGAAAGCTCGTCTTTCTTTCCTCACTAGTGTGTCCTCACCACTAGTTTAAATACTGTACTTTTTTCATACTGGTGATAGCATGGGCAGGGGAGTAGTTTCCAAGGGTTTTTTGGGGGGTGGTTTATACGCCCCTAATAAGTGTATTTTCTGATAAAAAAAGTTGGGTGCAGGGGTTTTCAATCAGGTATTGTGAGGTGTCAAAAATTAGTTTTTTTTACAAAATATTATGTTTTCTCTCACTTAGTACTCCTACCAATCCACACTCCTCTCCCTTTCCACTGTTTCTCTCATGCACCCTGCTTGTCGCATAATGTATTTTAGCATTATATGTGAGTGTGACTGTTGGATAATCTGAAGCCCTTCCAATCTTACTGGCCAAGCTACACCCCTGAGCACGGGCAGGAGTCACTTTTGCTTGGGGTACTTCCTTTATCTTCGACTTCTTGGTCCCAGTCTTTATTGTACTTTTACGCACAGGAATACAAGAAAGTGTCTGCCAGTTTTGTGCCATAGCTCATCCTGTTGAGGAAGGGATGGAAATGGGCAAAGAGGGAGCCATCAGTTAATGTAACTAACTGAGCTTGTGGAGGGAGGGTAGGAAAGTGTATTTCTTTCACACCCACAAACCCCCATGCACTTGACTGATATCAGGTTAGCCTGTTACGGGTAGCAGAAGAGCGGAGGGAGACTAATCAGTGAGATGTTTTGCATGCACATTCATCGTTATAGGACCTGTGGTTGGTTCTTGACTGTACCTGGTAAAAGACAAGCAACAAGTCAACCAGCGTTCGTAGAAGTAGCTGGGTAGTGGACGTTAATGCATTGTAATGTGGGTAGCAGACAGTTAATGCACTGTAATGTAGTGTCCTTTAAAGAGGTGAATCTTCAACTCTTTCCTAAACTGGAGAAGCATTGGGTGGTCCTTTTGAGTATGGGATGTTGTTCCTGACCCTGGGTGCATGGGTGGAAAAGGCTGATGACTTGTTTTTCTTCTTTACACTTCTTAGTCTGCAGTCTGATGATGTCCTGAAGTTTTTATCTGGGACTTCACCCATCTCCTCACTCTAGCAGTCTAACCCTGTTGTTTCTTACTCTGATGACTGATGGGCATCTACATCAGTCAAAAAACACATTAAGAAATAAGCGAGTTTAGATTTAAACTTGTGTTTCAGCTCTGCTAATGCTGTCCGTCTTGATTTGCAGGTCGAGTTTTGGGCCGCACTCCACCACAGTTTCCCTGGAGAAATCTCTCCTGGGTCGTCCTGTGGAATCCGGTCCAACTCTCTTTCCTTCTCAGGTCAACAGTAGGTAGTTCATGGTCCCAGACACCAACCTTTGGGAGACAAATCTGTCTTCATGTCTTGAAATCTAAATACATTTCTCAGATGCTGAGTCATTAGCAAACCCACACTTGTCAGTGCTCAAATGAAATAGAGGGTGAATACGTCAGAAGCATGAGTAAAGTTTAGCACTAGTATAATTCAACATTCAAAACGGATGCTTTTACATAACACAGCGTTTTCATTAAATGCATTATAAATCGGCGTAAATGAAAAGTAAACAAATCTAGTGCGCAAACACAATCACAGTCATGGGGGAGAAAATAACTGTTGAGGGAGGATCCTAACTAAACAAGCAGGGCTAACAGATAGCATTTCAGCACAACTTGGAAGGAACTTTATTAGGCAAGCTGTTATAACCCAGTGGTGGATGACCTGACGTCTCTACTAATTGCACGAGACCAAATAACAATGGAAATACAAGCGCCTGCTAATCATTGGAAAAATACTCATTAATAATTATTGCAAGTAAATAGAAGTAGAAACGTAGTAAATATTTTGTCAGCTTGGTCATAGCAAGTGTACACCATGAAAAGTTGGTGAAATTCCGCCTGAAATGAGTTTTGGTTATGAGAACCATAGCAAAAGAAAATAGGAGTGATGGACCGCAAAGTATTTGTTTTGCCCTAATTTTGCCTCTTTGTCATTTTCCTAATTGCAACCGCGAGACTACTCTAGGATCTGACGAGCCTCTCTGCGAATGGGCCGAGGTGTTCCTAAGGAGCTGTTCCTTGAAGTTTGCAATGCGGTGAAGAAGTACATCAGTGCTTTCGAGTACCCTGATCACAAGAAATGGACTGTTATAATACTACAATTGTGAATTTGAGTAGATGAAAGGGAACCGTAACTATAATTTGGAAAGTGGTTATACTGCCCTTCTCTTGGGTATTTTTATGTCCCCTTTCGGGCTTTCACGTGCAGCATTATGAAAGCCCACGTCTATTACCATGAAGGTATCATTGGTACTATAAGTATTGCTATTGATGGCATAATGACTTTGTTTCTGAGACAGAATTGTGGCCGGGAAACCTACCGCTTTGAAAGCTGCTCCAATGGATGCCCCCTGTTTTCACAGGGCAGTCTGTTGTGCAGTAATTGCACCTACCATGGCTCATTTTGGGTGGGTCACTCTTTATGCTGAAAGTCCTCTGTCCAAGCTAAGAGTGCGTACATGTTGACCAAGCCAACATGTGAAGCAAATTATTTTACATTGCGTGGTGTAAGGCCTGGTTCGGAAGGGCGCAGTGGTTTAGTGGGACCAATGTGCATCTGTTATATGCAAATTTTATTTTTGTGGAAATTCGGTGGACTGCATACATTCTGTCAAATTTCCTTTTCATATTTAAAATTGGAAGAACTCAATCGAAAAATCTATAAAGGTGTGAGGGAAGCATGTTCATTATGGAACTGTGAGACTTCAAAATAAGCTGTATTCTATCACTTATAAAATACCTCCGTAGCTGTGGTATCTCCCTGCGATGCTTTCAATTTCTTGAGGAGTTTTTTCTATATAGGGATGGGCTCACCTCTTTGCATAAAGCCTTAATGCAGTTCCTTACTGCATGCCACGTGGCTGTACTACAAAGTGCTATGGAAGTAAAAAACACATTTCCACCCATATCTGCAATCCCAGGACATGTTGCTATTACAGATTCGTGGATAAAAAAGACCTTCCAGCGGCATGTTAAGTATCCACTACCCAGGAGGGTGTCTTTTGGAAGGTGGCATTGAGGGTTTTGGGGTCCACAGGAAGATGTGAACAGGGTGTAGCCACAGACAGAATTCCTCTAGGAAGCCGAGGAGCGCCAATTGTAGATAATTAGAGTCCAGACGAAATGCACACCATCAGTAGTTCTGCAGTCTTACAAAGGTGGACCCTGGAAGAAACCACAAGAGTGGGTTCAGTCAATGAGATCTTCTCAGTTGAGTTCTTCAGAACCCACTCATGAACGACAGAAGCCACCTTCGTGGATAAACGGACCAGCACGACTTCATGAATCCATATCCATATGCTTCCACTGCAAATAGAAATAGATTGTTTCTAAGCAGGCACATGGCCATGGTCTGAGTCAAGCACAATCACCAGGGTGTGGAACGAATGCAGACTCGAGCCATTCGCCGGATTGATAATCTATCCCACAGTGTCTGAAGGTCAATTCACTAATGAATAGTGCACATCTAAACTTCCGATGAACCCAAACAATCTGTTCTTAGGCATCACTCATTTACATCATGAGCATAGGGTGGCTATCATTCACCTGTCATCGCACTTAAAAGATTAAAGGCAATGCTCAGATTACCCCCTTTAAACCCTCTGCAATGGGAGCCAACAAATGTTTGCATATATGGAACAATTTTTTACATCTTCCCCCAGAACGCAATGTACAGAATGTACTCATTAATTATGCATGTATACTAATCAATTAATTTCAGTACTTCGGGGTTACAGTGTGGCCTTGCTTCATATAGGCATGTCGGCCATCATATCAAAAAACGTTACAGAAGCGTAATACATATCTCTATTTCGCTCATCATTTATGTGCTTTTGATGCATTTTACCATGGCTGTAGTATTGAGGTTCAACAAACCCCTGAAGCTCGAATATGAGGGGTCGGAATTATACATTTGCAGGTTTTACCTATACAAGTTTGACTCAATACGTTTCGGCAGGTCAAACTTTCTAATATTTTCTGATTTGCTTTATAAAACTCAAATGAGTTAATGAATGTCTTCAAACAATCTAGCGAGAAACCTCTTCAGACTTGTAGGTTAAAGGTGAGAAGATAAATCTATGGCACTGTCATATTTTGTCAATTATGTGCTATGCACCAGGGTCAAGGTCGTCCAGTGCAGGGAGAAGCCCTGCAAATACTGGTGCTTATCAATCCTATTTTTTTGGATCAGAAAACTGCCAAGGTAGAAGGCAAACGGGTCAAAGGGGGTTTTGAATTTTTTAACGCAAAGCTTCTTGGTAATCTGACTGAAACCACTACTCCTACTCCGCTGATCTACATCACTGATTTAAAGACTACTAAACATCCAATTTAGGCCCTGATGTATACATTTTGACGGAAAAATGTGCTAACGCAGTTTTGCGTCAAAAAGTATCCCGCCGACTTGCGCCATTCCAGGAAGCCAGCCGGACACCATATTTACAAAATGGCGCAATCCAGCACAAAGGGTGGGCTAGCATCAAAAAATTGACGTTAGCTGGTTGGGGGTGGCGGTATGGGAGAAGGGGGTTTTGCACCAAAAAACATTAGGCCGGTTGGAATAAAAAAAGATGACTCTAACCAACCTAGCGTCATTTCTTGACGCAAAACCTACCATACCACATGACTCCTATTTTATAAAAGACAGGATTCATTCCCACCACCCCAATGGCCAGCACAGGGGACAAGGGTCCCCTGGGCATGGCCATTGCACCCAGGCCCCAATGGCACGTTAAAAAATAAAACAAAATACTTACCTGTACATACCTGGGATGGGGTCCCCCATCCTCCACTGTACCTCTGTTGTCGGTGGGGGTGTCGCTGGGTCCTGGGGAGGGCACCTGTAGACTCTTTCCATGGTGTACCACCATGGAAATGGGTCCACTGTTCCCCTTACGCCTGCCCTGACCAAGGTGTTAAATAATGGCGCTAAGCATGGTTAGCACCATTATTTAAGCCCGTCTCCCTCGCGTGCACCATTTTAGCACAGGAGGATAAATAAGGCGCTAGGCCATTAGAGTAATTTTTTGGGTGGCAACTCCTACCTTGCATCTCATTGACGCAAGGTAGGCTCACACATCCCAAAATGACCTTAACTCCCAAATTTTGGCACTAGACATGTCTAGCGCCAAAATATAAATATGGAGTTAGGTTTGTGCTGAATTGGTGTAAAACAAATTCACACTAACTTAGAGCAAATAGAGTATAAGTATGTTACACTAGCGCCTGATGGATCAATGATGCTAGATCGAATTTCGGGGCTCATGGATGAGCTTGATCCATCATTTTAAGCACCCCTCATTGGTTCAGGCATTAGACGATTTACACCAATTTCACTACCAGGGTTCCAGACAGAAGTATCGATAATACAAGATTTAAATTGATATTTGTAAGTGAAATAATTTTGTCCCCAAAAAGCAGTTTAAAAGTTTATGAAGATTTTTACACTTTTATTATCAAAGATGAGTTTTTCATTTTGAGAAAAAAATAAATTATTTATCAAACAAACGTATATCATTTTCATTAAAAACATGCTCATAATTTTATTAGTAGTTGGTGCTCAAGTATTAATTTGACATTTTCATCAAGTACTCACACTGTTACACCAAGATAGATTCTGCTATACATACCCAGGTATCAGCATTTCATTCCATAGATGCCCGCTGAATGCCAAAAATAATTTATTCTTGCCTGAGCATTATAAAACTGTGGGCATCATCATGCCATGAGTGTGCACAAAAGAATAGGACTCTCCACCATTATATGATAGCCAACAGTACCCAGGAGGGGCATTATTGCCCTCATTTCAACATTGGCGGTAAATGCCGCCTATCGCCACGGCGACAGCTGCCAAAAGACCATCGCCGCAGCTAACATCCATCCCCCAAATAATGACCACAGCTGGATTTCCACCACAAGAAGGGCGGAAATCTGGCTGTGGCCATACTGGCGGATGGTGTTATGGTGGCGCTACTACCAACAGCAGGGCCACGCTAGTAGATCACCGCCTGCCGTATTATGACGAATAATATGGCCTGGCGGTGTTCTGTTGGTGGGCGCTGCTGGCGGTAGCAGCACCCGTCCCGTTCCCTCCCAGAAGACCCCCTGGATGCAGGTAAGTTGGGTTTCTGACAGGGGAAGGGAGTGGGGGTTCGGGGCATTGTGTGTGTGTGTGTGTGGGGTTGTGTGCATGAATGTGTTAGTGTATGCATGAATGTGACTGTGTGTGTAGTGTTGTTTGCATGGGTGTATGCATGTGTGAGAATGCATGTATGAATGGAAGTGTGAATGAGTGTCTGTGTGTCAGTGTGAATGTGAGTATGGATCTGTGCGAGAATGAATGGATGTGTGCGAGAATGAATGGATGCATGCCTGAATGAATGTGTGTATGCCTGTGTGAGTCAGTGTGTGTAAGCGTGGTGCGTATCTGCGAGTGAGCGTGAATGGGGGGGTGGGTGATCAGAAGGGGGGAGCGCAGATGGAGAGGGGCGGGGGTGTCTGGGTAGTGTTTGGGGGTGGGTGAGCCTCCTAAAAGTGACAGGGAAGGATTTTCCTGTCACTGGTAGGGCCTACCGCCATGGTTTTCATGCTGTTGCGAATGCCACAAAAACCATGGAGGTAGGCAGGGTCATAATGCCGCCAGTGGTACAATAGCAGCCGCCGGGCTGGAGATTGTTATCTCCGGCCCCACGGCTGCCACTGCCAATGTCATAATGTGGCGGTATGTACCGCCAGTCTGTTGGAGGTACTATCGCCACATTATCACCGACCGCCAGGGTCATAATGACCCCCTATGTTCTTTAATGTGCTTAATATGCAAACAAAAACTGTGAATTTCAGAAGGTTTACGAGTTTGAGTGAGCACCATCACTCAGTTGCTAACTGTTTTTCAATGGATATGCAGACTTTTTAAGAGTAGTTTAAATGTTGCAAACCTCAGTGGCACACGTAATGCTTTGCCTTATGTTTTTGGAAGGACTGGAATCCCTTCCCATATTTTTTTTATTTTATCATTTACTAGATTTTAGCATTGTTTTCAGGTATGATTATATCAAATAAAGGGTTTAGTGGCCACTTAATAAGGTCTCTGTTAAGGAAAGGTCAATGTCTTTATTATGTGGCACAACACTGGGCTTATTCACAAAGGCATTTTGAAGAAGAACATTGGTGGTACTCTTTTATGTACTCTTACAGGTCTTTGTAAATTGGCAATCAAACACACAAAAGGCCAAATAATGGGTATTTAAAAACCCAACCACCATCACCCCAGAAAGCTCAGAACATACATAAAGATACATACATTAGATAGACAGAGGCCTATCTAGTACACAATTTAAAAGTAGTGTTTAAGCAACTGGAGTTCTCTTGGAATATAGCCATTAAGGGACAAAACCCTCACCCACCATTAGGTAGCATGCTTCATCATCGTGTTTCTCCTGTTACCGCTGACCAGTGTGGTGGTGCAATGGGCTACACCTCTCTCAAAAAGACCAGAGAGGAGCCTACTGTTGCAGGGATTACACCAATGTGAGCTGGATGGTGTTGGTGAGAATAAACAGGGTGTAGTGCAAAAGTAAGGGAACAGTGAAAAAATTTCTTTGAAAATGCCTCTCAGTAATTGCATTTTAATACATGTCCCTGAGGAGCATTTTAAGAATAAAAAAGCAGAATATATTTTACCCTCATCATGATCAAAAGGGTCAACATGTTTCTCCTACAAATAATTAGCCTGCTATGAGTTGATTTGTATTCTTAAGGACCGCCGCTTCACTGATACATATCACTCTGTCAGAAAAATGTGAGAGAATACACAAAACAATAGTACAAACGCTATGCCATAGTCAATTTGGCTGTTGGTATCATTGTCGGCATCTGCAGAAAACAACTAAGAGACTACTTAAAAAAAACATGACAATCATAATGACTGCCCACCATCATATTAACATGTAACTCGGCCCCTCCGTCATATCTTTTCTAAATGCACATATAATGTAACAGTGCCACCATTAATACCACAAAGGTAAATTATTCATATCCTCAATTTTACAGACACAACTAAAGTGATGCGGAAAATGTCAATATTGGTTACCAGCATTCATCAAGTCAACTAGCTGCAACTCGCCAGCTTTGGACCAAAGCTGACAAGGCTATAAATCATGATTTAAAAAGGATAAAACGTATACACACTCACTCAATATTCAGCCACAATGGATTCCTTGAATCCAGACCTAAAACATTTTTTTCTAAAACATAGAAACCAAGAATTGTTGACTAGTACATCCCTCCTTCCATTTTCACCCATCATGCTTTCAATGCAGGACGCGTTGCACAACAACCATTATCAGTCAAATCATTTGCAAACAGAATACATTGCACTTGGCAACCACTGGGTGTAAACCCCTTGAAGTACCTAAAACAGCAATGACTCAGTGGCACTACCCTTGCCATGTCCTCTTCATAATAGTTAAATATACAAACAGAGAGCAAAACTTCTACATACCTACACACACGCTTTTCTGTCACTAAATGTGTCCTGTCCGACTCAGTGAGCAAAAAGCTTCTCACAGTGCGTGCTTGTATCAGGAATGCTGAGGAATGTGGTTTCACGGCAGTTTCTGCGCTAGGAAATTGCTTTATGGTGTCTAACTAGTTGATAGACACTACCACTCTATCCTATAGTAATTAATAGCTCCCATAGAGAAAGGCTCAGCATGCCATATTTCATCGAACCTCCCCAGTATAAAATTGAAAGCCGAAGATTAATATAAACCTGGCAACAAAAAGCTTAAATTGGCCGCATACTCCTATACTGTAAAAGTATAAAGCGGGTGCTCATACACATAAACATATTGTTGCCAAATATGTGTCCTGGTAAGGAATCTTAACCAGTATAAAAACTTACAAATAGAAAAATATGTGGACCACTCCTATAAATGGAATAAATATGTACACACTTTTGAAAAATATGAAACAAACACAAAAAGAGATGCAATCCCTAAACACCAAATATTCCAAAAAAAACAATATTTATATCATCTTCAACAGTATCTGACAGTACAAATTATACATACATAAATAAAAAAAATAAAAAAAAAATAAAACAATGTTTATCACATCTTCAACAATATTTGACAGTACAAGTTAGACAAACAGTATTTGACAGTGCAAATTGGACAATTGAACTAATTGTGTTCTTTCGCTAATGCATAGTAATATTGGCATATTGCCAACTTGCATATTTAATTTACTTAATATATCCCTAGTGAGGGCACTACATGCGCCCAGGGCCAGTAAAATAAATGCTAGTAGTGGGCCTGCTGGACTGATTGTGCCACCATCTCAAGTAGCCCTTCAAACCTGTCTCAGACCTGCCATTTCAGAGCCTGTGTGTACAGTTTAGAACTGCCATTTTGACCTTGCAAAATAAACCTTTTTTAGGTCCAAACTTTCCTCTTTAATACACAGAAGTCATCCCTAGAGTAGGTCCTGGATTACCCTGAGGGCAGGACCCAATGTGTTAAAAAGTAGGACATCCACTTACATGTGTGGGTGGTGATAATTCTGAAATTCATTCTTCACCATTGCAAAGCCTATCTTTCCCATAGGTTAGAATTGGAATTGCCTTATTAGACTTTATAAGCGTCATTTTTAAATGGGAAGAGATAACCCCTTCAAGTTTGGTGTCTCTGGAATCACAATTTAAAATTCTAACTCATGATGAAGTTGGATTTTAAATTGCAATTATGAAAATGCCACTTTTATATAGTTGGCATTTTCTTGCCTTAGCCATTTGGTGCCTGAAGCCTGTCTCTGGTCACATGAATGGTGGGACTTGGCAGTTGGGTGTTGTGTATTCCTCCTAGACAGCCACACACGACGTGAGCTTAGGTGTGACTGATGGGTCATCCACATCCTGATGAGCCATCTTGGGAAGTATGGGAGGGAAGCACTGACACTTACGTCTGAATAGGCTGCGTCCTTTCCACACACAAAGGGCTGCATGCCCACAGGAAACAGGACAGAGAGAGTAGGAAATCAGTGCACTTTAAAAAGCATGTCTTTAAAGACTCTCCCATATCAAAGGCACTACTCTGTATTAAAACTGGGCATCCAACACCACCACTTTAGTACACTTATGGACCTGGAGATACTCTGGCAGGAAGCAGGACTGCTGTGCAGCTGAAGGACTGCTCATCTGCTGAACTGCACTCTGCTGGACTCCTGCTTTGCTGTGCTAATCTGTTGCCTGCTGTCCTCTTGCCTGTGAATGAGAAGGACTGGATCTACATATCTCCACTCCAGAACCCGAAGTAACTCAAAGGACTAATTGGCTGGACTCCTGATCTGAAATCTCAGGGTCATAAAACCATTCCAACTACCCCGCTTCTGCAACTGGAGTCTGCCATCCGTGAGTCTGTCCTGCCAAGCGGTGCCACCCCAGTTCTGGGCCCTTGGAAGAAGGCCTAAGAAGTGGAACTGATGCATTCTCTCTGATGACTGGCTTATCTACAAGCAGAACTGTTGCATCTTCTCGGCTGGGCGGCACATCCTTGAGCACAACCAATGCATCGTCGATGTTGGGTGGCTTGGACCCAGCGCAGAAGCTTCGCATTGCTGCCGCATCCTGCATTGAGGGTTTGATGTATCGCCTTCAGAACCAACACTGTACGACGCTTCCTGAAGCAGGTCCTCACATTCCTCATCAACAGCAGCCTCGACGATAAAGCCAAAGCTTGCATTGCAGCTTCACTGCTCATCTGAACTGATGCATTGCCTCGGCTGTGCAACGCATCCCCAACACTGGTCTTCACATCACATGCCCCGTCAATGGGACTCTGCACCGCAGCCTCACCGCATCTTTTAACCAACGCATTGCATCGTCTGTAGGACACATTTTCATCTCAGATCCATGCAACGCTCTGCAGTCAGGATTTAAGGTACTTTGTTCAGTGGGCCTAAACAGGTCTCTGTAGCCGGTGCGTGCTCCATCCCAGTCTGCCTGAACTTTTGACTTTCACCTGATATTGCACAACCAAGTATTCCTGCTTGGAGCTTTTGGTTTTTAGGTGCTCTGCTACAGTTTATTCTTTAAAAAATCGTCACTCTGGTTCTACCAGTTGCATTTTGTTGTTTTGCTCTTGTTTTATTTCTGAAATAAAATTTTATTATATGTTTTTCTGTGGTGTTTTCACTGTGCTACTCTTTAAAGTGCTGCACAAGAATTCTACACATTGTCGTCAAGTTAAGCCTCACTGCTATGTGAAAAGCTACCAGCGGGTGAGAACAGGTTAATTTGAGGTATGCTTGTGCCTTATCCTGATGAGAATTGTGGTTGCTGCTTGATCAGGGTTCACATCCTAGTCAACCAAACCCAAATTCCCATGCCTATTAGTTAGAGATGGGCCAGGAGTCAGACCCACCCACAGGCTATTGCCAGGCAAAAATGTGGCACCCCTGGGCACCCTCTTCAGAACACTACTGGAGTTGTGGATGTCAGATGAAGGAATGCATTTGAACCCAGGACAATGAACTGGACTTCAACGGACCCCATTTGGCTGACATCCTGTCGAAACGCAGGCTAAGCACATAGGGGGTCATTCTGACCCTGGCGGTAATTACCGCCATGGCGGAGGCCGGCGGTAGCACCGCCAACAGGCTGGCGGTGCACCGCTGGGCATTCTGACCGCGGCGGTTCAGCCGCGGCCAGAAGCGGAAAGCCGGCGGGCTACCGCCGACTTTCCGCTGCCCGTCTGAATCCTCCATGGCGGCGGAGCGCGCTCCGCCGCCATGGGGATTCAGACACCCCCTACCGCCATCCTGTTCATGGCGGCTCTCGGCATGGGCACGGCAGGGGCCCCCGTAAGAGGGCCCCAAAAAGTATTTCAGTGTCTGCCCAGCAGACACTGAAATACGCGACGGGTGCAACTGCACCCGTCGCACCTTCCCACTCCGCCGGCTCAATTCTGAGCCGGCATCCTAGTGGGAAGGTTGATTTGCCCTGGGCTGGCGGGCGGCCTTTTGGCGGCCGCCCGCCAGCCCAGGGCAAATGTCAGAATCACCGCCGCGGTCTTTCGGCCGCGGTGCGGTGTTCTGACGGCGGTACCTTGGCGGACGGCCTCCGCCGTCCGCCAAGGTCAGAATGACCGCCATAGTGTATAATATCCTGTTTGTTTTACTTGAGAGGTTTTCCCTCCAGTTCTCAGAGAAGACTTAAGGGGCCTCTATCAGTATGTCCAGACTAAAGCTCAAAGGGGCTAAACCTCACTACCTTTGTGTTACCTCCTTGTAGGCAAATAAAAGGCATGGGAGTAGGGAATGGGAATAGGACATGTGGAGTTTATCAGACAATCCCTAATCATAGCGTTTATGGCTTTGCTGAATCTTTTTTCCACAAGACCATTGACGTGGAGGTGCAGAGGGGTGGCGAACTTGTAAGTCACCCCACACCAATCCCACTAAGCGGACCTGAAGGCTGTGCCCTGTCAGAGATTACTGGCATAGTTACTGTCCTCAGACATATGGCTGCAAGGTACCTAGTGTGATGGTCCACCACCACCACGATGATCCTATTCCCTGAAGCAGTTTTGGCATTCAAGGGACCAACAATGTTATTCCCCACCCTCTAAAAACCATAGGTAGTGGAATTAGAGGAGCCTCCTGTCTTGACACTGGCTTGACAGGTGGTCAAAAATGAAATAGCTACTTTACATTCTCAGACACCTGAAGCCAGTAGAATTGGTTGACTAACCTGCCCCAGGTTTTGGTCTTGCTCAAATGTCCAGCCAAGGGGATATCATGTTTTAAGAGGAAGGCCCTGTACTGCTGGGAGACTGCCAATCTCTAGGTTGCCTCAGGCTTTGGGTCACTATCCTCACTCTATCGAACACTTTCCTCCCAATAGATCCTATGGCACCCCCTGCACTTGGAATTCATCCTGGCACTGAAGGCCTTCAAGGACTGGGCATTCTCTCTGTGTTTCACAGACATCCTCCTGGAAGGGTACTCCTGCAACTCAGAGAGTTCTGACAGGTCTCCTAGGGTAGCTTCTCTGCCCCCTTTAGTCTTTAGGGGCCAGATGTATCAAAGGGTTTTACCCATTCTGTGTCTATGGGAAAATGTGTTCGTACATGTGGCCATAGATCCTTCCGTAGGTGTCAGATTCCTTCTGCGTTTGAGACACTTTGAAGCTGGTTTCCCATGCCTCTAGCTCTCCTTCATAGTTGTGGGAACATAGGCCATTGTTCCTGGCTGTTTGCACTACCTTAACAGACTGTCTGGGCCCTTGTGGCTACACACACCCAGTCAGGCTAACCTAATATTTCTGCATAGTCTTCCTTCCCACGTCAGCCCAAGCAGTAGTTTCAAGGTCATTTCCCAACAACCAATTCACAGACATGGCAGGGCAGGGCTCACAGCTACTTTCTTCAGGCGATTAACCCCACTCAAAGGTGACCGTTGCCAGGGGGTGACTTTGAGAATCATCATAGTCCGTGTTGGCTATGTCTAGTAGTGAGCATTTAGGATAATCTGTCCACTGTAGTCATTCTGGCTCCTGTATCCCTCAGAGCTTCTACCTTGGTCCCATCAATGTTTGGCCTTTTAATCTACTTCACCATACCAGGAAAGTAAAGCAGCCAGGGCTTCAACATCCACCCCACCCATGGACAATTATGTGGTTTCTGTACAACCCTTGGTTTCCCTTGGGCCAACTTCCATCACAATTCCTATATAGCAATACTTTGGGACTGCCCACCAGTAAGTCTCCCTTCTTATTTCTTGGCCTGTGGCAGACATAGGACGCTCAAGCCTTGAGGGGTGTCAAAAGGTTTCTTCCCTTGTATCCTCCCCACTTGGGTTAGGAAAAGGCATGGGCTCCCTCTCTTGTCTAGACTTTTGGGCCCTTGTGAAAACGTCTTCTTTTTGTACTGGTTGTTCCCCTCTTTTCCTTGACAGGGCGGCTTATCCTCCTTTCTTGGGATCACTCCCCTGGGACTTATTAGACACCCTAGTACACACCCACTCAGCAGGTGCTTTACCAAGCTTCCTGGGTCAGACAACTACCGGATGCTGGTGTCGCTCTGAATGAAAGTTACTCACTATGGGCTCATTCACGGTCAAACTGTATAGCCCATCATAAGACTTTACTGACTTTCACACAGTCTTCTAGTGATTTTAGTGGGGCAGCTACAAAGTCAACCCAGGATTGTTGTGTGTCTTTGTGTGTGCCCTAGAACGTCTTTCAGTACTCCTCAAGTGTGAGACCAAACTTCTCAACTAGTGCGTCCTTCATGTGTGAGCATCCCTCCCATATGTTGATACACACTTGGTAATGCTCTCCAGTGCTGTTGATGCACCCTGCACATTCACAATGCCCTTTTTAGGAGGCAAACCATTTAGCAATGTTGCCCCCACCACAAACCTAGGCACAATACCCTTGGGCAAGTGAGGAGTAAAAATCAGTTTCATCTCTTCCAGGGCTATAGCTGTAAAATTGGCCTGCATCTCCCTTCCTGATTGCTTCTCACTGTGCTCGAGTTGTTTGCTCTGTACCATAGCTACCACAGGTTAAGCTCAAGTTTAAATTACTGAAACCTTTACTGGACCTAACAAGAATAGTGACTTGAAGTCAACCACCCAACCCAATTAATAATCCACTTGCTCAGAGTAATGTAGATTACACAATTCTCAATCTGCTGGAAATGATATTCAATACCATCTGCGTAGTCACGCCTTATACGAATATATTTCCCACTTGATTGTGATTTATCATATGGGTACAATTCACAACTTGGGTTACATATCATTTACGACCCAGAATCACTGAAGTTTATAATAATAGATTGTACAAAATTATCAGCAGTTCACTATAAAAAGTTTTTCTAAAAGGATGTGAATGTCAAACTTCATGTATGTTGTGTGCTATGTCCAAGTTTAATCCTATTATTCCTCCCAATATGGTAGCTTTATTGGACAGATAACAAAAAAGATTATAGACTATACAGCTTTAAATACAAACACAAGATAGGGTTTCCAATGCGGCACACAAGTATGACACTGATACCGAGGTTGTAGATTACAGGTCCACATGTATCAGAAAGACGAGACCAAAAAGTATTTTCCAGCATTGATTTATTTTTTCATTATATTTTCAAAAGTTACTTGTGTTATCACACACACATGCTTTGTACTTATGTTTGTTTCCTGAGTGCGAAAAGTGCACTTTTAGGGGCAGTTTTAAGAGCCCATAGTGCCTCCTTGCGCCACATTAGTGTCTTTTTTTTTCACACTAATGTGGCCAAACGAGGCCAAAATCGCTGTGAAAAATGTACAAAGTGGTTCAATGCATGCATTGTGCCACTTTGTAACCCTTTGCACTACATTATGCCTGCGCCAGGCATAAAGTATGCAAATGGAGAATTCCCCCTTTACAGAGGCCCAAAAAATGACGCAAAGCATAATTTGTTTTGCCACTTTTAATGTAGGCATTAAAAGGAGGCACACCATTGTTTACAATGGGCCTCAATGGCCTTTGCAGGACTAGTGTCAACATTTTTGATGCTAATACTGCAAAACGCTGAACTAGCATAAAAAAGGATGACGCTTGTTCTCTAACTACTGCCATGGCGCGCCTTATATTAAATATGATGTACACATGGTGGTGTTAGGGGGGTGCTAAGGGGCGATAGAAAAGTGACGCTGCACTAGGTGCAGCGCCATTTTTCATAAATCTGCACCTTAGTGTTTATGTCAGTGCCTGAAGTAGAACCCCTTTGAGTCTGAAAAGTATTACGGGTACAATAGAATTTGTTCCAGCGGCTAATGTGCCTTCCTGGTACACAAAGTATGTGAATCAAATGGAATTATGAATTGCTGTAGGAATACAATCATCAAAAGTTTCTGGAGTTAGAAAATAATTAAGGTCCATCGGAATAGAGTAGTTTAATAGAAAGTCAAGATATATCTTGATAGGAAAGCTCTACAGAGCCATGCATCTTAGTGAGTTGAATGTGTGAATACACTTCCAGTTGGAGAATAGGTTCACAGTTTTTTTGGGCCAACAGACCCTCTGATTTAGCATATCAAAGTACCAAAATCAAAGAGCAACAGAAGCATGTGGGGGGGGGGTGGCAACTGAGGAGACCTCTCAAATAGTCTTCACAATGTCATTGCCACATTCATCAATGCCATATCTTGCTTTAAAAAGGGAAGCTCATTTCCACTTCACTGCATTTCAGTTAATTCCCCAGAGTGTAAAAGCATTGATACTTTAGTTGGTGGGGTTCTTCAATTCTATGTCAGGACAGGAAGTGATGAATATATATATACTGTCAACTCTTTACGAGACTCACAAGCAAAAACATAACTTGAAAGTACCTTGCCCATGTGCTCACTGGCATGACTAAAGAAAATCTCACAACATGACAATATTCATGTAACCAATATGATGAGTCAGAGTCTTTTCAAATCTATGATATGTCCTCCATTTCAAAACAACTCCTCTTTCTTTGCATGAAAGGAAAGGATTAAAGAAACAATAATTATTTTGATGGCAGTCTTGTAGAAGGAGGCTTTGGAAGAGGACATCTGCAGGCTGAGCAGTGTTCTGGCTTAGGCGAGGTCATTGGATTGGAGGTGTTTGTCCATCACCATTTATTTTCTTGTCTGCATATGGTGCCTTTGTTCTCCTTTAGTACTTGCATGTACCCTAGGACTGAGGTAACTGGTTGGTGGATTCTCAGTGTGTGTCGGTATTCAAATGGGTTTTCAGGACTGTGTTTTGCCTTGAGTAGAATGCTGACTTATGATGTGGACTGGTGAGAGGATCCTGAAGGGTTGATGAAAAGTATCTATAGGGAGATCTTTGAAGAAGTGGTATGTTTGTTTTTTTCTGTTTTTGGGTGCCTTCAATGACAGGTGAAGTAGGGAGGATAGAAAAGGGAATGTAAAGTTTTCCATCCACTCAAAGAAAACTGGGGCCTTGGGCCTTGCTAATTGTGATGGTTGATGGTGAGGCAGTCATGATAATTTTAAGGGTTTGGCCTATGGGGTGGATGGGTTTGCTCTTGTGCCCCCAGTAAAGATGAATGTAAATAAACATTGGAAAGCCAGTAGATCTGTCTTTGGAAAGCTTGTCTTATGACATATGAGCCATGCTGGATCAGTTTTGTGTGATGGAGATTTGGTTGTACCTCTTCTGTGTGTGTTTACTGATTCCTATAGTATAGATGGTGTTTGTGTCTCTATACATGTATACTAATAACCAAAGTGAACCCTCATATCATGTCATTCCAGGGACTCTGAGATCTTTCTCAACAGACCCTCAGTCATGTAGTCTACCCTCAACAGTGAATGTTACCAGCAATGAGAGATGGGAATTTTTTGAGAAGCAATCAAAATCTTCTAAAGTTCTGTAAGGGAAGAATTTGATTGCTCCTCCCAATGTTGCGGCAATAGTTGAACCACAAATCATAATTACATTTGGTGATTACTTGAAGGTTGCAGGTAATCTAATTAACAATAGGTCCTGATGAAAGCCATGGACCCTGATTGGCCGTGTCAGGCGAAAACATGTTGACCTTAATTTTAGTTGTATAGGATTCATTGCTGATCCTCATAATGTCACCCGTTTTAAATCTTAACCTTATCTTTTTTATGGACACTAATAAATAGGAATTTAGGATATGAGGTAATTTTAACTCACATTCTTTCACTTACCTCCTTACTGAGATACCTTTCAGTTGATTTGGATAACGGGATACTGAAGTGAATGGACACCCCGTGATGATGCTGCCTACAAAATCACCCCATGGTGGTCACAGCCATTCTCTGACTGCCAAGAAGACTGAACTAAGCAAAGCTGTGTGGCAAATCTTTGCTAGTCCTGCAAAAAATACAACCTAACTGCTAACAAAGGCTCCTGATACATGTATGATGGTAATGCAGGGCAGTGTCTGAGACAGAGTTACACCACATTTACATAGAATTAGAAGTGAGAATACTTTTATTTTTACAATAATGGTCATTTCCTGGCCCCAACATACACATAAAACTGCATTAATTCTCGTTTGACTGCTGAATACCTGTGCATTTCAAACAGCGCTATGTTATGTGCCTTATGCAGCAGAATGCGTACCATTTCAAAGGCCTCTTGGCACTGTTATGGCCTCCTAAAGTGGCCCTGTCTTATGACATTCCTTTAAACATGGGAGAGTTTGCTTTCATCCTAATTGCCAGAGCATTCCCTAGCACTAAGTGGAGCCTTCCCCTGCATGGTCTTCCTGTTTCACAGAGCCGGCTCTAGGGCGGTGCGGCAGGTGCCATCTCACTGATTGCTGACTTTAAGAGGGGGTGCCATGTTTGCAAGTATATACCAATTTGAAAAGCACCTACCGCAGTATTCCTTGCCTCTAGCAATTTTCAGGCAGCAATAAAAATGTCAAGATAACTCTGGTGATTGATGTTCTAGCTGGAGAGAGCTTGGAGTTTTTTTTTACTGGAAGTTTTAAGATAGCACAGAGGGTTAATATGACTCCTGCAAAGAACATATACCATGCAGATTACAAAGTGTATATAATGCAAACAGGTGAGTGAATTACTGCTTTTGTCAGAGAGGTCTTTTTGTTACTTGCAGTTAAAATCCTAATTTAGAAAGTAAACTATTAATTTTCATCAAAGAACTGCATGCATTTCTCAAGGTATTGATTAGAACGTTATTATTTTTCCCCATTCTTTCATTATCCTAATGTTGCAAAAAGGGTTCAATTGGGTATAAATCTTTTTTCTAGTTATTCACGAGAAAAATCAACTATGGTGTTACAAAGCACTCAAACTATGCAGCCTATCTAGCAGTATGGATGAACTGTGACTCCTACATCTTGTAGTGCTCTGTCTTATGTAACATATGACACCCTACACAGGAATGAGTGGCGCCACAAAACGAATTAAAAGCATCTGAGAGAGAGTGGTTATGGAGACTTAAGGGGCACTGTTAATGGGTGGTAGTGAGGGAATCCGTGGCGGGGGTGGTCATTAGGGGCACCAACAAACATTGTCTCTCTGGGTACCACTAGCGCTAAAGCCAACCTTGTCTGTGTATTCCAGCTTACATGCCACTGTGCACTCTGTGAGGGTTATCAGCAGATTGTGGGTGACCCTGTTATTAGAGGTCAGAACAATAGGGTTGCAGAAATAGCAGTTAGACATAGCTGCAATCTATCACAGATGAGCCCCACGTATACAAGAGGGTAAAGTGTGATGTGGGTAAAATAGTAAAGGTTGTAATGGTCGAAATTAGATTGCTACATACATACATTGGTAAAGGTCCCAAGTTTAAGCATTCCACAGTAAACATTTCAACAACTCCAGTTTACCTCACATGCAAACAACCTTAAATTTACAAAACAGACTCAATTCTGCAAATTGCGAGTAATTCTTGCGATCTACACATCCGAGACAGGGAAAAAGAGCAGCACCCATGAAGGTGCAGAGCTCCTTCATGCCTCATGGATCACTGCCTACTCCAGCCGTTGCTTACAGCTGCCCAGGTTTCAGATTGCTTATGTGTGATTTCTGTGTAAATATGAGTCACATTTGAAAGACTATGGTGGTCATTACAACCCTGGCGGACGGTGTTAAAGGTGCGGTAATACCGCAAACAGGCCGGCGGACAAAAAAAGAGAATTATGACCGTGGCGGAAACAGCCAACAAAGACTGCCACTTTAACACTCCACCCGCCACGGCGATACAGACAAGCAGCGCGGTGGTCACCACCAACAGACAGGCGGAAGACAATGTACCGCCCACAGTATCACAACCCACCAATCCGCCACCTTTTCCGGGGCGGATTCACCGTGGATAAAAACACGGCGGAAGCAGCTTTTGCAATGGGAAAACGCTCACCTGAACACATCCCACGAGGAAGGAGGACACCATGGAGCCGGAATTACAAATCCTACCTGCCCTTGTCTTCCTACTCATCTACGAAGATCAGCGCCGGCGGCAGCAAAGACAACGATGAGTACTGCACCTACGACATAGGGGAGGGGGGAGGCAAAAGTCAGGGGGACACACACGCAACACCCCCAACCCCACCCTCGCACATTACAACACACACACCAATGCATTTCCAAACATCACAGTAACAACCCACAACCCCCCCGGAAGAATGCAAAGACAAAACGAAATCAGTTCAAACATTGTAATGTATCAAAATACATGTTTCAAATATATACAGATATATATAAACTCATTCAAAAGTATATACATTACGAGAAGTAGTGCAGATATGCACATATCAATGTCCGTGCACCACTGGGCCAAAAATGCATGAGCGAGGCCCACACAAGATACCTGTCCACAAACGGAGAGAACACTGGCGGGGCATCAGAGAGAAATACAACAGGCACCTCAGGGGGAAGGGTAGGGGGGACACCTCAGCCGGATTACAGCACCACGCCACATCCACAACGGGGCTCCATGCCCATTGATGTATCCTGGGGAGTGCAAAGCCACAGTCTCACAAGTCTCTACAGTGGGTGGGTTGCCCACTGCCATATCCTGGGGAGGGTGTATTGTACTGGGAGAAAACTAGGCGCTCTGGGTAGCGAGTTGAATATCAACGAAGAATGTCAAATCTCGAAATGGTGCATTCTTGAAAGACCACACCCAAAAGGTCTTGATAGATGCTAAACGCACTATTGCAAATATAAAGTACAAGAGGCACTCATTATAACATGAAAAATAATAGTACTCATGAGTCAGTATACATAGGCAATGTTTTGTCATATATTTCTGAAAATTATTAGGATTATTTCCAACATAATCCCCAATTACAGTATCACTGTCCAAATCCAAATAGTAGAATTAATTGATCTGTTGTTCCAAGATTGCTATGATCCAAAGTCCAAGTCCAGATTTCTCTAATCAAAGTTCACACAACTTATCTGCTGATAAAAGTTTTGATACTTCATCGATACACATGCGTACTCGCGCTTCACTTTTTGACTCATTGGAAGGTGGATTGATATAACTGATATCAGCAGATAAGTTCCTTAACGGAATTATTCTGGGATTCGTTTGTAAGGAATACTTATGATATAGGAAGCATCTACATATATGTTTAGCCCTGATGAAGTCATTGGGAAACTCCCGGACGAAACACGTGTTGGCTATCAATTTGGATGCGGCTGCTAAAAGCTATATCATCTTTTGAAGAATATAATTGAACTTTGATTAGAGAAATCTGGACTTGGACTTTGGATCATAGCAATCTTGGAACAACAGATCAATTAATTCTACTATTTGGATGTGGACAGTGATACTGTAATTGGGGATTATGTTGGAAATAATCCTATTAATTTTCAGAAATATATGACAAAACATTGCCTATGTATACTGACTCATGAGTACTATTATTTTTCATGTTATAATGAGTGCCTCTTGTACTTTATATCCTGGGCAGTGCAAACCCACAGTCTCACAAGTCTCTACAGTGGGTGGGTTGCCCACTGCCATATCCTGGGGAGTGCAAAGCCACAGTCTCACAAGTCTCTACAGTGGGTGGGTTGCCCAGTGCCATATCCTGGGAGTGCAAAGCCACAGTCTCACAAGTCTCTACAGTGGGTGGGTTGCCCACTGCCATATCCTGGGGAGTGCAAAGCCACAGTCTCACAAGTCTCTACAGTGGGTGGGTTGCCACTGCCATATCCTGGGGAGAGCAAAGCCACAGTCTCACAAGTCTCTACAGTGGGTGGGTTGCCCACTGCCATATCCTGGGGAGTGCAAAGCCACAGTCTCACAAGTCTCTACAGTGGGTGGGTTGCCCACTGATCAATCCTGGGGAGTGCAAAGCCACAGTCTCACAAGTCTCTACAGTGGGTGGGTTGCCCACTGCCATATCCTGGGGAGTGCAAAGCCACAGTCTCACAAGTCTCTACAGTGGGTGGGTTGCCCACTGCCATATCCTGGGGAGTGCAAAGCCACAGTCTCACAAGTCTCTACAGTGGGTGGGTTGCCCACTGCCATCTCCTGGGGAGTGCAAAGCCACAGCCCCACAAGTCTCCACAGTGGGTGGGTTGCCCACTGCCATATCCTGGGGAGTGCAAAGCCACAGTCTCACAAGTCTCTACAGTGGGTGGGTTGCCCACTGACCACCCTGGGGAGTGCAAAGCCACAGTCTCACAAGTCTCTACAGTGGGTGGGTTGCCCACTGCCATATCCTGGGGAGTGCAAAGCCACAGTCTCACAAGTCTCTACAGTGGGTGGGTTGCCCACTGCCATCTCCTGGGGAGTGCAAAGCCACAGTCTCTCAAGTGGATAACAGCCTCCACTGGTTCTGGAGGGGGACTGGTGCCCAGAGTGCTTCATCCTGTGAAGGACAGAGGTAGTGGATGGATCTCTCCACTGGTTCTGGAGGGGGAATGGTGCCTAGACTGGAGTAGGCTCCCCGTGACAGTTCCTGTCCCATCACTGTCCCAGCTACACATGGGATAACGATGCTTGATGTGGCGGTCTTTTCCTTCTGCAGCGGTGCTCTGCCCTGTTCAGCGGTGCTTTGCCATGGCGGTCTCTGGCCTGTTCAGCAGTACTTGCCTTGTTCAGCGGTGCTTTGCCATTGCGGTCTCTGCCCTGTTCAGCAGTGCTTTGCCATGGCGGTCTCTGGCCTGTTCAGCGGTGCTTTGCCATGGCAGTCTGTGCCCTGTTCAGCGGTGCTTGCCCTGTTCAGCGGTGCTTTGCCATGGCGGTCTCTGCCCTGTTCAGCGGTGCTTTGCCATGGCGGTCTCTGGCTGTTAAGCGGTGCTTTGCCATGGTGGTCTCTGCCCTGTTCAGCGGTGCTTGCCCTGTTCAGCGGTGCTTTGCCATGGCGGTCTCTGCCCTGTTCAGCAGTGCTTTGCCATGGCGGTCTCTGGCCTGTTCAGCGGTGCTTTGCCATGGCGGTCTCTGCCCTGTTCAGCGGTGCTTTGCCATGGTGGTCTCTGCCCTGTTCAGCGGTGCTTGCCCTGTTCAGCGGTGCTTTGCCATGGCGGTCTCTGCCCTGTTCAGCGGTGCTTTGCCATGGCGGTCTCTGGCCTGTTCAGCGGTGCTTTGCCATGGTGGTCTCTGGCCTGTTCAGCGGTGCTTGCCCTGTTCAGCGGTGCTTTGCCATGGCGGTCTCTGGCCTGTTCAGCGGTGCTTGCCCTGTTCAGCTGTGCTTGCCCTGTTCAGTGGTGCTTTGTCATGGCGGTCTCTGACCTGTGCATTGGTGAGTGGCATGACGGTCCCTCATTGGCCAGCGGGGCTGTGGGTGCCGGGGCCCTCCTGGGCACTGACTCTGGCGGTGGTCTCCTGACCAGTGACGATGCTCGTGCCCTCCTGGACAATGACTCTGGCGGTGGTCTCCTGACCAGTGACGATACTCGTGCCCTCCTGGGCAATGACTCCGGCGGTGGCGGTGGTCTCCTGACCAGTGACGATACTTGTGCCCTCCTGGGCAATGACTCTGGCGGTGGTCTCCTGACCAGTGACGAAACTCGTGCCCTCCTGGGCAATGACTCTGGCGGTGGTCTCCTGACCAGTGACGATACTTGTGCCCTCCTTGGCAATGACTCCGGCGGTGGTCTCCTGGCCAGTGACGACGGTGCTGGCGGTGGCGTCCCGGCCACCTTTGGAGGAGTCACAGCTGACTCTGCAATCCCCCTGGGGCCCCTGTGAGTAGTTTGCCTCCAGGAGTCTTCACCCGGTCCCGTCGGCCACTTTCCAACTTCAGATGCTTTACAGGGGGTTGACTGGCAGTGCCTTGGCTCCGTGTCACACTGCCTGCCCTGGTGGCCGGTGCACTCCACACACCTGTATTACGCACCACTGGTACTGGAGTCTTTTTGGCTGAGGCGCTACGACTGCACTGATGAATTGGAGGGGTGGGGTTGGGGGCAAAGAGGTCAACGTTGCAGAGGGACAGTTTCTGACGAACACTGGGATGGGTAGCTGGAGGGGGTCTGGGAGTGGAGGAAGAGGAGGTGGTTGTAGGAGGTGTCACTTTAGGTGTTTTGGGTGCAGGTGCAGGTACTGGAGGCTGTCGTGAGGTGGATGGATGTTGGGTGTGTGGGTGCCCGCGTTTGTGTACTTTGGGATGGGGCGTCACAGACACACTGGGAGAGGACATAGGGGACGTGTAAATGGGAGTGGGGGTGGTGAGTGCAGGTGAGCGGGGTGTGGTGCTGGGTGTTCTGGTACGAGTCCTAGTGACTGTAGATGTAGTGCATGCAGGTGAGAGTGTAGACTAGACTGGGAGGGAGGAGGGAGACGACGAGGAGGGGGACACAGTGGAGGCAGTGGATGTTGCTGTGTCTGCATGTGGGTGATGCTTGTGTGAGTGCCTGTGGGCTTTGTGGTGCCTATGTTTGCCTGAGCTACTTTTGGGTGTTGAGGTGTATGCATGCTTGTCTGATGGTGTGCTTGGGACAGGCTGGGGTACAGGGGATTGGGTCTGGGTGGAGGAAGTTGGAAGGGGGAGGCTAGAGACACGGACAATGACTGCCATCAGTGCTGAGGCCAGAGATTGCAGGGTTCGATGTTGGGCAACCTGACCAGAATGAATGCCCTCCAGGAATGCATTAGTGTGTTGCAACTCCCTTTCTACACCCTGGATGGCATTCACAATGGTAGACTGCCCAACAGTGAGTGACCTGAGGAGGTCAATGGCCTCCTCACTGAGGGCAGCAGGGGTGACTGGGGCAGGGCCTGAGGTGCCTGGGGCGAAGGTGATGCCCACCCTCCTGGGTGAGCGGGCTCCGGGCGAACGCTGAGGGGCTGCTGGGAGGGCGGTGCTGGTAGGGGAGGTGGCAGCTGTACCTGTAGAAGTGGGGGGCACAGATGGTGCCGCCACCACAAGGGAGATCCCATAGGCGAACGAGTACGTGTTGCTGGTTGGTGATCCGGTGACCAATGTGTAGCTCCCCTCGCCCTCCGTCCCACTGGTGCATTCTGAGTCCGTGGTGTGGCCCTCCATGGCCATGTGGCATGCAGATCCCTCGTGCCCCGGTGCCACTGTACCTCCGCCTGATTATGCTGATGCACAAAAGAACAGGGAGAGCAGAAAAATGGGGAGGGAACGAGAGAAGGAAGACAGGTTGAGTGCATGGCTTACCGCTACCGTTGGCGGACAATACAGACACAGGAGCTCCCTGAACTACGCCGTGCTCTTGGCCTCTACAGATGCAATTGCTGGGATATGGCCTACATGCCTATGGTGGACATCTGCACACATGGATGTCACAGGGGCATCTATACCTGTACTTGGCCCACTACTGAGGTGTGGTGGAGTGCCACATGCCCTGCATTACGGAGGGGCCTAGCCTACGTATTTCGGCCTGGCCTAGGTACACCCACAGCCCTCCTCCCCCACCCAGACCCCTCAACTGCACGCAACATCCCCAGAATGAGGTCGTACTCACCCCCTTGTGTCTGCTGTGATGCCCTCAAGCGCCCATCCAACTGTGGGTAGGCCACTGCCAGGATCCTGAACATCAGGGGGGTCATGGTCCGACGGGCACACCTCCCATGTTGGGAGGCCATCCCCAGCTGAGCCTCCGCCGTCTTCTTTCTCCAGCGGCGAATGTCCTCCCATCTCTTACGGCAGTGGGTGCCCGTCTTTCTGGTGGGCGCTGACCTACATGACATGCACAAGGGAAGAAGAGAAGTCATTACCAACTGCACCGTCGATGTGAGTGGCCCCCATCCCTACCCTTGCCATGTGGCACATGCATTCACATGCATTCATGTTCCCTGAACTCTGCCCCCTTCCCTCTTACAACCAGCCCTCTCCACCCAGGCCTAGCCCATACAACGTGCTCCCTATGTACTTACCTGTTGGTCTGGAGGACCGTAGAGTAGCGTGTCCTGGGGGAGGACCCCGTCTACTAGCTTCTCCAACTCCTGAGCAGTGAAGGCAGGGGCACTTTCCCGAGACGCAGCAGCCATTGTCTCTTCCAGACCGAGGTCACAGCAGCACTTGCAGTGTAGGTCCTCTTCTGTCGAAGATCAGGTATCGAGTGATTGAACAGATAGAAAATGGCGGTCACGTCCGCAGCGGTGACGTCCGCGGCGGTGCGTATCATCACCGCCGGCGCACTTCGTCATTGGCTCCTGGGACCCATAGGGACCAATGTTAAATAATGCAGCATTGCGCTGCGGTCTCCGACCGCGACAGGGTACAACGCCAGCGCAGTGACCTCACATTCCCATTGTCCCAGTTTAGAGGTCAGGGAGCCGCCATTTCAGGGGCCCACATGGCTTAATTTACTACTGTGTCACACATAGCTAGGCCTACACTCAACACACATACAGGAAGGGTTTTGTGTTTGGTGTCGTGTTCTGTGTATCTGTGGGTACATACCTGGGAATTTGTTGACTCTGTGGTTGCTGTTGTCCTTCCTAGGCACCGTCAGCTGGGACATTTGAGAAGATGGTGGAATCCTCAGGTGTACCGACCGCTGGTGGACCTGTTCACAATGGAGGAGCGACATTTACTCGTCACCTACAGGTTTGACCGTGCCACTATCCAGGAACTATGTACCCAGTTGGAGCCAGACCTGATGTCACCAATCCGCCATCCCACTGGAATCCCCCCTGACGTGCAGGTGCTGTCAGTGCTCCATTTCCTTGCTAGTGGGTCTTTTCAGACAACAGTGGCCATGGCATCAGGGATGTCCCAGCCTATGTTTTCCAACGTGTTGTCCAGAGTGTTGTCTGCCCTGCTGAAACATGTAAGGAGATACATCGTTTTCCCTGAGGTGGAGGATTTGCCTACAGTGAAAGGTGACTTCTATGCCCTTGGACATATCCCCAACATCATAGGTGCCATTGATGGGACCCATGTAGCTCTGGTCCCCCCCGCAGGAGTGAACAGGTGTACAGGAACCGGAAAAGTTATCATTCGATGAATGTACAGATGGTATGTTTGGCAGACCAGTACATCTCCCATGTAAATGCTATGTTCTCTGGTTCAGTGCATGACGCCTACATCCTGCGGAATAGCAGCATCCCTTATATGATGGGTCAACACCAGAGGCACCATGTGTGGCTATTAGGGGACTCTGGTTACCCCAACCTGTCCTGTTTGGTGTCGTGTTCTGTGTATCTGTGGGTACATACCTGCGAATTTGTTGACTCTGTGGTTGCTGTTGTCCTTCCGAGGCACCGTCAGCTGGGACATTTGAGAAGATGGTGGAATCCTCCGGTGTACCGACCGCTGGTGGACCTGTTCACAATAGAGGAGCGACATTTACTCGTCACCTACAGGTTTGACCGTGCCACTATCCAGGAACTATGTACCCAGTTGGAGCCAGACCTGATGTCACCAATCCGCCATCCCACTGGAATCCCCCCTGACGTGCAGGTGCTGTCAGTGCTCCATTTCCTTGCTAGTGGGTCTTTACAGACAACAGTGGCCATGGCATCAGGGATGTCCCAGCCTATGTTTTCCAACGTGTTGTCCAGAGTGTTGGCTGCCCTGCTGGGGGGAGGATTTGCCTACAGTGAAAGGTGACTTCTATGCCCTTGGACATATCCCCAACATCATAGGTGCCATTGATGGGACCCATGTAGCTCTGGTCCCCCCCGCAGGAGTGAACAGGTGTACAGGAACCGGAAAAGTTATCATTCGATGAATGTACAGATGGTATGTTTGGCAGACCAGTACATCTCCCAGGTAAATGCTATGTTCCCTGGCTCAGTGCATGACGCCTACATCCTGCGGAATAGCAGCATCCCTTATATGATGGGTCAACTCCAGAGGCACCGTGTGTGGCTATTAGGGGACTCTGGTTACCCCAACCTGTCCTGGCTATTGACCCCAGTGAGGAATCCCAGGACCAGGGCAGAGGAATGCTACAATGAGGCCCATGGGCAGACTAGGAGGGTGATCGAACGCACCTTCGGCCTCCTGAAGGCCAGGTTCAGGTGCCTCCATATGACAGGTTGTTCCCTATTCTACTCACCGAAGAAGGTGTGCCAGATCATCATCGCCTGCTCGATGCTTCACAATCTTGCTTTGCAACGCCAGGTGCCTTTTCTGCAGGAGGATGGTCCAGATGACGGTGTTGTGGCAGCTGTGGAGCCTGTGGACAGTGATGAGGAGGAAGCTGAGGAAGAAGACATCGACAACAGGGAGTCAGTCATACAGCAATATTTCCAGTGACACACAGGTGAGAACATTGGCATTTTTACCATTACATTAACTTTCACACGTCTACCTCTATCCTGTCTGTCATTGTATACCAGTATTTGGTCACTGAGTTGTACCTTTCCATTACGGTTTCACAGGTGTGGTTACCAACGTTTGTCATTTGCTTGCATCCTTCAAGGACTTGTGATGTGTGACATCGGTATGTTGGCTTTACAATAGCAAACGCATTATGACACTGTCATTGATAATACATATTTACTAAATCACAGACTGACTCCAGATTGTTTTGTGGTTCAAGGGTGTTTATTTAAGTGCTCAAAAATGTAGGGGGTTGTAATTTGGTGATGGGGGACGGTGGAAGAATGTCCATGGCAGAGTCCAGTCCATTGGTCACACAGGTGCACTGCCCATATGGGCATAGGAAGTGGAGCTGGGGCAGTTTAAGTATGGACAGGGTAACAAAGTGGGACAGTGGGAGGACAATCAGGGTGGTCTTGTTTCCTGGCGGGGGTCCTGCCATCTTGCTCTGTCCTGTTCCTCGATCTCAGGGACCGCTTGCGTGGTGGTTGTCCGTCTGCAGGGGGTGGGGTGCTGGTGTGGTGATCCTGTGGCGGGGCGTCCTGTCCACTAGCGCCAGCGGAGGTGGTGAGCAGTTCATCGTCCAGGCTAGTGTCAGGGGCCCCTTGGTGTGCCACGGTGCCCCTCATGGTGTGCTGTATGTCCTTCAGCACCCCTACGATGGTGCCCAGGGCGGAGCTGATGGTCCTGAGCTCCTCCCTGAACCCCAAATACTGCTCCTCCTGCAGGCGCTGGGTCTCCTGAAACTTGGCCAGGACCGTCGCCATCGTCTCCTGGGAGTGGTGGTAGGCTCCTATGATGGAGGATAGGGCCGCATGGAGAGTGGGTTCCCTTGGCCTGTCCGCCCCCTTTCGCACAGCAGCCCTCCCAGTTCCCCTGTGTTCCTGTGCCTCCGTCCCCTGGACCGTGTGCCCACTACCACCAGGTCCCTGTTGTTGTTGGGGTGGTGGGTTATCCTGGGCTCCCTGTAGTGGTGGACACACCTCTGATTGACCTGTCCTGGGTACGGAGGTATGGGCCCGCTGGGTGGGTCTGTGCTGGTGTTACCAGAGGGTGGAAGGTCAGTGTTGGGCTGTGCCTGTACAAGGGGAACCAACTGTCCCGAGGCCCACGATGGTCCGGGCTGGTCAACAGGATCCAGTAGGGCAGATCTGCTATCGTCACTGTGGGCCTCTTCTGTGGGTGAAGTGGAGTTGTCTGGACCCTCCGGTGTGGTGACGGGCCTTTGTGATCCTGCAGGGGCATAAGAGCATGATTATTGCATGTGTGTGTGTCATGGTGTGCAATGTGTGGCTCACCGTGTACACCAGTGCAAGCATTCCTGTGTGTGGGTTTGTGTGATGATGGTTAGGGGGTTCGTATGGGTATGTGCAGTGAGCATGCTTTCGTGAGGGGTGACCATGCTTAGTTGTGTCATGCAGGGCTTGGTGTTGTGATGGGTGGTTTGTGTTATTGGTACATTAGTGAGGAGTTGGAGTGATAGGGGAGGGGGCGAGGGTGGGGGTGTGTGATGGCATGCAGGTAGGGTGGGGGATCTGATAGTTAAGATTTGACTTACCAGTGTCCATTCCTCCACCAACTCCTCCGAGGCCCTCTGGATGCATGATGGTCAAGACTTGCTCCTCCCATGTTGTTAGTTGTGGGGGAGGAGGTGGGGGTCCGCCGCCAGTCCGCTGAACCGCAATGTTGTGCCTGGAGACCGCTGAACGCATCTTCCCCCGTAGGTCGTTCCACCTCTTCCTGATGTCCTCCCGATTTCTTGGATGCTGTCCCACTGCATTGAACCTGTCCACTATTCTGTGCCATAGCTCCATCTTCGTGGCTATGGATGTGTGCTGTACCTGTGAGCCAAATAGCTGTGGCTCTACCCGTAGGATTTCCTCCACCATGACCCGGAGCTCCTCCTCAGAAAACCGGGGGTGTCTTTGGCGTGACATGGGGTGGTGTGGGTGATGTGTGGGGTGGTGTCAGTGTTGATGTGTGTGGTGATGTGTAGTGGTATGTGGTGTATTGTGAGTGTAATGTTGTATGGGTAATGGTGTGGTGTGCCTGTGTGTGGTGGGGTTCTCAGTTGCTGTGCTCTCTGTCTCTCTGGCCTTCGGTCGTGAATTGTGGTCGTAGAGGTTTGTGGGTGATGTGGGTGTGTGTTTTATATTACATTGGGTGTGTGGGAGTGGTGTGTGTATGTGTATCAGGTGTGTGTATTTGGAATTGTCCAATGTGGTGGTGTTTTGGAGATGTGTGTGTATTTTGAGCGCAGCAGTGTGTACCGCCAATGGAATACCGTGGTTGAAAGACCGCCACGTGGATTCATGGGTCGTAATAGCATGGGCGTGTTTCTGTTGGCGTGGAGGTAGAGGTTTTGTTTTCGCCAGTTTATCACTGACCTTTGGTGTGGCGGACTTGTGTGGGTGTCTGAATTTCGGCGGATTCCGAGATGTGTGTCATAATAGCTGTAGCGGAATTCCGCGGCCGCAGCAGTGTATTGGCGGTCTTCTGCACGGCGGTAAGCGGCTTTTACCGCCAATGTTGTAATGACCCCCTATGAGTGACACTTTCTTGTGAGCAAAATCAAGAAATGAAGACTAGGGAACATATAAATATCAGAAATGGCACCCATTTGAGCAATGAGAAGCTATAACATTGCAGCTCTGAAATTAGACAGGCTGCTGCGTAACTATGCAGTTCTCAGTAACACAGGGCAGACAGCTGAGAGCTCAGATGATGATTGATCATGACTGTGCCACCCATTAAAAGCAAACTTTTATTAGCATAGCAACTATACTGCCTCACTGAAACTCAGACACTTAAGCTTTTTGTGAGGTGTGCCGGTGCTGTAGCAATAATTGGCAGGCCCATGTCAGCAATGACTTGTTGTCTCTACTTCTGCTGCACTGTACCACATGATACTGGCTGAGCTGCACACACACTGGACTGGACAGAGTGCTCTGGGCTGCTGAAGCACTCTCACGGCAGCCAACGTCTTGGTCCATGGTTCACTCAGCAGCCAGCAACGGTGAGTTCAGGTCTGGTCATGGGATGATTTACTGCCACAGTGCCATTGCCAGCAGGTTCACAAGTGAGCCGCCGACTGGGTGTGGTTCCATCACGAGATCACATTTACTGCCATTGTCCAGCAGCAGCCAAAACTTTCTCATGAAAAGGGCCAGACTGGCCATATCGTGCATTTCCTGGGTGGCCGGGAGGGTGGGGCTGCTTATGCAGATGCCGGGCCAGTTTTGATACTGGGGTCTGGTTATGCAGTGGTGCTACAATATTGTCCTCCAGTAACTAAAACAACAGTACTTCAGACTTGCCCCCACCCCTTTCCCGGGGGCGAATCTGACCAAATTGCCAGTGCTGCTTTGGGTTCCCACTCCAGCCGTGCTCATGAACTACCCCTCGCATGTGCCACAGGCAGCAGGACAAACCTGCCTATTAAAGTGTATGTGGCAGCTCATGTCCTGACCTCACGCAGTGGTCTGACAATGTCTCGGTAGTAGCCATTGAGCACTGACTTCTGATGTGAGTGAATGTAATGCCACACAGTGTAGGTTGCCCTATTCGGAATGTGTTACATTTATACAGAGTAGCAGCTAGAGCTGGGAGCAGCTCAGCCAGCCCACAAACCTGCTAGGAGCAGCGCACAACTGCTGCTTTCTTTTAGTATGGTGCATTATAGCAGCACTACAGCTTCAGCTGAGGTGCATGGCTTTGCATTTCAGTTAGGTGATGCAGACCACCACACTGAAATGCGTTAGTCTAATGTTTGGTGTGTGGTACTTGGCAGGGCTAGTTGCTGCCCTTCCTTCATTCTCCATCACCTGCTTTGTTATTCCTCACACCCTTTTTAATGGTAATGTTGGCATTAGCAATACAAGCTTGAAAATTCCACTTTTAGAAATTTGGCATTTTCCTGCCCTTAGCCCTCTTTGCCTGCAGCCTGTCTTAGGTTACATTACTGGGTGTAACTGACAGTTAGAACTTTGACAATTCCTCCCAGACAGTCACACAATAGTGGGATTAGTAGTGCCTGAATGGGCCATTAACTGACTTGATGGGGGCGGAGCTCAGCACAGCCCCACTTAAACTTAAATAGGCTGGGCCCTGCCACCACACAATAGGTTTAACAACCCTGCATTGTCAGTTTTGCCAGCTAGGAGCCAGGGGATGCAGGTAACCCCTGGAATGTCAAAGAGCCCTTCTGGAAACTTCTCCAAACTTCCAGGAGCAGGGTATAAGGTAGGGCTCTCAGACCCACTCTTCAGTTCACTACTGGACTTGCGGAAGGAATCTGAGAGGACTGCCTGCTATTGTGACCTGCTGTGCATTCTGCTGCTGTATGTAGAAGGACTGCTTTGTTGCCTGGAGCCCATCCTGAACCTCCAGAGGCCAGCCCTGCTGTGGATCCCTGGATCTTCCCCTGCACCCAGGACTTCAGAAGTGACTCCAAAGGATAGTGTTGCTGGCCTCCTGTTCAGAGCCACTGGGGCATATCAGGCTCCCACCATTTTGAACCCACACCTGAACCCAAACAGAGAGAGTCTTGAACCCCCAACTTGTCTCCATCTACTCCAGAAGCCTTGATGGTGGTGTTAAAAGTGCATAGCCGCCATTTTCTAAAACTGGGGACTTGCTATTTTGAAACTTAACCCAGAGCATAATTTGAGCCATGACTTCAGGTGCTGGGCACCAGCATTTATTTGTGAGGACAGGCACTTATTTTTCTACGTCAAGCATTTAATGTGAGCAAAAGACACATATGGGAAAGACGGAGGAAGAGAAAAATAAAAAAGCGTCACAAAGGGAGAAAGCAGAATGCAGCAAGAGTGAGCTGAAGGGACAGGGAGTGGCTGTAAATGGATTAATGAGGCCTGATATGGCTTCAGGATTATGCTGTCTCAATATTCTGTGCTTGCACATTTAACTGTAGCAACTGCATGTTTCAGAGAAGAGGTTTGGGCACCGGCACATTTTATTTATAAATTAAGCACTGCCTTAAATGTTACAAATTCATACCAGTTCTACTGATTGGATTTTTGTCCTCTTTGTGTCAAATAATTTATTGCATTTTACTCTATTTTTCTAAGCTGGTTATGGATTTTTCTTGTATTGTGTTCTCACTTTATTACTAGTTGTGTGCTGCATAAATACTTTACACATTGCCTGTTAGTTAAGCCTGACTGCCTTTTGTGTCAAGCTATCTAGGATTCAGCACAGGTTAATTTAGTGACTTTTTATGGTTCACCCTGAAAGGGATTGTGGCTGTTGCTTGACCAGGACTCACACCCCAGTCAACCAACAACCCGATTTCTCACAGACGAAATATGCAGCTTACATGCTGGGATCTTTGCAAGTGTTGTGGAGAACTAGGTCACAGCCAGGAACCAGCTGAGACACTGACACTATGTTGCATAAGAACAGTTTGCCTGCTGGGATATCAGAGAACCTTTGGAAGCTTCTCTTTAGAGCAAGCACACAAAAGCAGCCCACTGAAATCATGTACTTTTAACTTCCAATGTGTGGGCAGAGCCAAACCCCCTTTCTTTTGATGATGCTTACATTATTGTATGGTGACAACTATGCTGTCAAGCTACACCATAAAAAGAGATTCTTTCAGTACATTGATGCTTGAGTCAGTTAAGAGGTTAAGGTATTGGTTGAATATGGGGTGAGAGTGATGAATGGAGCAGAGGTGATAAGGCCTGAGATTTCTTTAGTGAAGTGTTCTTAGAAGGTCTGTAGATCAGACTGAAGGAGACTGCCTGAGATGCTGAGAAAGGTAAGCAGCAGGAGAGAATGTCAGGTGTTATTTGCAACTGAGTTACACACAGAAATTAAAGTGTGCAAATTGTATTTCGACCGATTTTGCGTGTGCTTTGACACTCTGAAGGTAAGTGCCCAGGTAAACAAAGGAACACGTATTATTTGCACTTTTCTGCTAATAGGTAATCGTTCGAACAATGACTCAAACTGCATGTGCACTCGTTGTACTTCTACTAGTGCACATGACTAGATGACTGCCAAAGGACGGTGGGCACAGGGCCACTCATACAATTTAGTTTCCCTTTACACCAAGATGTTTTCTCTAAGCCAAAATTACCCCTTCTATTTACTTATTAAATCACAAGGCCGGGTTCTCTTGCAGTCATGTTGTTAATATTTAATAACCTTTCTCTATCTACTGCCAAGAGTGTCTGGTAATATTTACATTACAAAAAAGTAACATGCTGTCTGTGGTGTAATTCACTAAATAACATTAACCATGTTCCGTTACTAATTGTTTTATTCTCACAAGAGTTACCTGAAGTTTGCTTTCATATCTGGAGAATAACAAATTGTGTAATTTTAAGGCAAATGATTTTCAAAGTACCCAAGATCTCAAAAATAAGAAGAGGCTCATACAGTACAACTGAGAATCTGAGGAATTTTATGAATAAAACACATTCAGTAAACATTAAAGTGAATTTTCCGAATCATTCTAAAACACGAGCATAGTGTAACTAGAATCATTGAATGTTTTGTGGCTCTAATAGGTCACTCACTAACAGGGTTATGCACCCTGTGAATAAGAAACAATTTATTTATATATTTATCATGGAATGTTGTGGAGCTTAATATATTGGTTTAGGGTTGCTTCAGGGCGCTGTTATGTTTTTGTTCACTAGCACTAATGCTAGAAATGTACTGCTAAATCCATGGTAATAACCCCAGTTTGATAATTACCTTACGAAAAGCTGGATTGACTTACCATGGATTTTGTTTTTTTACATACATACGCTGCAGCGCCACGGAATCCTAGCTATTATTTACACTGAATGGTGGATTCTGGGCTCGAGGACGATGGATTGAAGAAACATAGGTTTGAGAGGATGTCATCAATGAGTAATGTAAGCATCAACAATAATGAACACAATCAATGATATTAAACCTCAGTCAATAACCACACCAGTGTATTAAGAAACATTATACAATTTATTTCCCTAGATTAACAATGCTGATGTTACGAAAATAACTCTCAAACACAAGTGGTAAGCATATAGAATTAATAATGGTTGATTAGACCGTCTTGTATATCTCAATTTAATTTGAACAACCAAACAAATGATTTCCAAGAGAGAATAATACTAGAACAGGTAATAATGGCAAAGTATATATTAATACAACACTCAAAAGATGTCAGTGTAAATCATGAGCATTTCAAGTTAATTTGCTCACTAACCACAAATTAGCATTAACATGTTGGGCTTCATGTAAAAAGAATTTAGTAACACAAATTTAGAAAAACACTTTAACTCTGGTTAATTATAAAAAAGAATATTATTAATATGCAGCAATCAAATCATAAGTTGCAGCTGGTACCTGGAAAGCAAATGAGACACATATAACATCACAATGTCATACATTACCCTATTCGATCATAAAATGCAGAGTACTTCAGCAAAAGGACACCATCAGATATGTCAGAAGATTTGGGCCTAACGACAGCTAAACCCACACTGCTTACATGACTCAAACCATCAGCTGGAACTCTGGCATCTGACTCTCAGGTCTCTAATATGGAATCTCTCTCTAGCGTCCCTCTAAAGGTTGTTATACTTATCTCTAAAAAGCTTATGATTGGTCAGACCATGGGATGGTTACGCTTCAGCCAATCAACAACTAAACTGATAACCTTAAACACGACAATACTACATTAACTAGAACATTTTATTCAATATTAACTTTTCCTCTTCCATCTCATCTGTAGCTCCATTGTTCCATCTCTGTCCAAACACCTCTTCTCAAGAAGAAACATTTACAGTCTCAACTCCACTTAAATCCTCGAGGAAAAATAACATATTAGTAACATTCTCAACCAATAGAACATTCAACTTATGCAATGTTCGGTTAAAACATGACCTTGTGAGACGTGATTCAGCAACCCACTAGGGGTAGCTGTGGACACATCTATTAAATCACTGAATGCACTTTTATGTAAGCATTGAATTATTGAAAATAACCACAACATTTAGTTAGAGTTTTACTCAGTTAGGAACAGAAAATGACCTGTGGCAACCATTTTCAAAAGTCACCCGTTTTACACGTTAATTCATCATACATTTTGTTATACCAAAATCATTAATAAACATAGTAGAAAATGTACACTCTCACCATTCCTCATCTGATGACTATTTATGTCATCACATTAATCTATAATAAATTCATTTATTATCATCAATTCTCAAAATTTAGTCTCACTTATTTTCGCATTATTTCTCTTTTTCCTTTAATTGTCTCTATGAAATGTATTCATTTGTATTTCAAAATTTCTTCTATTCTTTTACAATTTTCTTCTTTTCAAACATTTTATTCCCACGTTGCTAAACCAATTTCCCACAGCTTTAATCCCTTTGCCAGCTTTTTCCTAAACTGTAGTTTCTGTTAGTTCTTTTAAATCTTCTTTATTAGTATTCATTACATTTTTAATCAACTCTTTAACTTCACCTGAATTGTCAGGTATATATAAATGAACAACAATGATTTGAACCAAGTAATTGACAAACTCTGCCCTTTTTTGCCAAAAGAATGTCTAACGTAAGGCAGTTCTGAAGTGCCATAGCTCTTGTAGCAGCCAGTTCTGTATCTAAAAGAATAATAGTTCAAAAATATCTTGTCAACATGTTATCCACTTTTGTAGACAACTTCTGAATTTTAATTGAATTCAAGACTACACCCACTGAAGAAATTAGAGCCCCAAAAATGTCTCTCACAAAGCTAGAAATTGATTCTCGCTTGTGTTTCATTTGAGATTTCATTGTTTCAGGAATCTTACTCAAGTCTTCCAACTGATAGATTTTTGGAAAGACTATTCCTAAGTAACATGTTCCATACCGTCCTCTAGGAAGACGGTAATATGCATTTCACCCACAAAATAATAAATCCCAGGTACTGGTGGATCCTGTCCATCCATCATAAAATACCACTTACTCCTGAACATAGAAACATGTCAATACTCACTCTTTCCAACAAACTCTCTATCATTCTTACTCCAAGGTCTATATATACAAAGTTTCCCTACATGTTCAGCATCTATTGTTAGTTTTCTTTGTTTAGTAATGTCAGTATAAGCATAAACAACTCCAGGTTGTAAACTTATTATTCCCTTATCTATCTTTGCCTTTATTTCTCTTCTTCTATCTTCTGTATTATCTAAAAATGTATTTTCTACAAGGGTTAGTAAACACGTAAAATTATTTCTATGAGTAAAAGCAGTACCAAAAGTTAAAGTAGGCTCAAAGAAATCTCTCATAATAACTATAATACTTTCTTTGGCTATTCTATTCAAATAACCTATGACAGGTACAAATGACAATACCATGTCATAATTTGAATAGAAATACTGAATATATTCTTGATTATAGAAACGTGTTAGCAAAAGGCTACAACTTATAGCGTAAGTGACAGGCAGACTATGATATGCAGTTCTTTCTTTCACTGAAGTTGGAATCTGGGTACATACATAACAATGTCCAATGTGTCACGTCCATCACCTCAACATACTCATGCAAGAAGCGATAGAAAACATTGGAAGAAGCTCTTTCTCTTCATGTAAGTATTTGACATCTATTCTAAATGTATCTCTCATTAGTGACGTATCAGTTATGTCTAAAGAACTATCAATCTTCGTAGTCTGGTTGGCTCCATTCATCTCATATACATACACTCCTACAAACAACAATAAACATATTAACGCACTCACTACCACCAATTCAATACTTAACACTTTACAACAACTAATTCTACTCTTTTGGTTATGTAAGTTACTCATATTTTCTATATTCTTAAAAAAAAGAAAAATTTAAAAAAACTTGCCAACATTTAAAAAAATTCAAAACAAACAACAAAAAATCCATCCCATTTTTTTTCCTTCTTTCAAATAATTAATTCACTCTGGTCAGTCTCCTTGTCAATTTCAGTAAAGCAGCTTGTCAAAGCCAGTTATTTATTTGTCTATTCCAGTAAGTATTATTGTCTTCTCTAAAGTACGACCTTTTAAGCACTACTTTTCATCTAATTTTCCCAATGTCTTTTCTTGCAATCTTTACGTGCCAAAGTAAACATTTTCAATGTCTTTGTCAAGACAATAGTTCAAAAATTCTTCTTGACAGTCATTTAAGTATGCCCATTCTGGTCCTGCATTTCTCTTGCTTGCAAGTCTTTTTCTTTTCAGTCTTCTGATACTTTCACCTTCTTCTCCACTAGTATTTTTTTCCTTCATTCAATTCCTTTTACTATTGAATTGGTGGAACTACATTAACCCTTGCACTCTTTGAACCTTTCTCTGGCCAATTTTCTCCTTTCAATGTCTTTTTCTTCAGCAATTTTCTCAATATTGAGTCTTCACTTGCCTTTGAACCTTTCTCTTCTGACATTCCCGCAACTGGTTCAGGAAGAGTATAATCCACTTGGACGGGACTACCCTCAATTCCTTTCCCAGTCGGGTCTGTCCTTTCTTCAGTTTGTTATGTCAAACCACCTGCTTATGAGGACACCCTCCTCTGAGCAGATCTTCCTTCAGGTGATTCCTTCTGTTCACTCTCATTCAAGGACACCCTGCTTGGATCAGAATCAGTCTTCTTCCTTTCTTTTTGGACTGACTCTTCTACTCCTTTTACAGATTGCTCAACTTCTTCAGTACTTTGCTCTTTCTCGTCTGCTATAGGAGTAGGCACATCACTGTCATTTTCAATGTTCTGCTCACTTTCTTTCTCTCTGTTTCCAGTGTTTTTAACTGTTGGCAATCTCAATAGTTCCTCTTCTCTTTCTGTTGGATCATGCACTTTCTCGAGTGGCTGGCATGCACCCAATTCGGTAATCCAGCACACTTTACAGCTGTTGTTGTAGTGAGCACGATTTGATAGGGACCCTTCCACTGTGGTTCTAGGCAATACTTTCTTATGTGCTTCCGAATGAGCACCCAGTCCCCAGCTCTCAAGCTGTGGCCTTGACCTTGCGTTTGTTATACTGTTGTTGCTTCCACCTGATGAGAAAAAGACCGAACCACATCAACTAGGCTTTTACAATAATCTAGCACCAAGTCATCTGTAATATTCACAAGTGCATTTGCAGGTATTGCTGGTAATCATATTGCTCTCCCCATTAAAATCTCATGTGGAGACAACCCAGACTTCTTGTCAGGAGTGCTTCTCATTGACATTAGCACTAGTGGTAAAGCATCTGGCCATTTTAAATTTGTCGACGCACACACTTTTGCCAATCATGTTTTTAATGTTCCATTTGTTTGCTCTACCAATCCTGAAGCTTCTGGGCGATAACTACAATGTTGTCTCTGCTGAATGTTGAATGCAGAAAAAAGCAATTTTATCACCTCATTATTGAAGTGTGTTCCCCTATCTGATTCAATTGAAACCGGAAAGCCAAAAAGTGGAATTAGTTCTCGGAAAAAACAATTTAGGTACTGTAAGACTGTCATTTTTCCTTGTTGGATATGCCTTAATCCAGTGACTGAAAAAGCACACAATCATCAACACATATTTCAAGCCAGCACATGCAGGCATCTCAATGAAATCCATTTGCATTCTACTGAATGGACCTCCCGCCATATCTATGTGTCCCATGTTGACAATTGTTACTTTGTTAACATTCATCTGCTGACAAATTACACACCTATGACAAACCAGCTCCTCCACCTGTCTGAATTTCGGATTGTACCAAAACTGTTTGAAACTCTTGATCATTGCAACTCTCCCTATGTGTGTTTGACCATAATAGTATCTAGCCATTTGTGTCAACAGATTGTTTGGTAAGATTACTTTCTCCTCAACTGTCATCCAAATGTCATCTTCCCTTTGAATGCAATGATGTTTTATCCAATCCCTACGCTCTTCTTCTGGAACATGGTTCTGTATGGCTTTCAACTCATCTGATGTCTCAACTATGTGCATTGTAAAATTTGCATATACCTCATCATTTTCAGACATCAGTTCCCAATTTCCTTTGAATGAAATCCCATTCAGAGCACATCATTTTGCAACCTAGTCTGCATAAGCATTTCCAAATGTTACATAATCTTGTCCTCTCTTGTGTACAATGCATTTGACCACGGCAATTTTCTCAGGCTTCTGTACAGCTTGTAACAAATCATGTATTCTTTCTCCATTTCTCACAGGTGAACCTGAAGAAGTCAGGAACCCCCTTTGTGACCAAATTTGCCCACAATTGTGTACAATACCAAATCCATACTGACTATCAGTATAGATAGTTACTTCATCTGGTCTAACAATAGGCATGCCCTAGTAAGAGCCACCAATTCTGCGACTTGTGCAGACATTACTCCTTTAAGCCATGAAGCTTCTAGTATACCAGTGACTGTGCACACTGCATATCCTGCTTTCAAGGCACCCTTGTTGTCTCTTAAGCAAGAACCATCAACAAAGAGAATTTGATCATTGTCTTCCAAACAAGTATCTTTATTGTCATCTCTTGGTTTGGTGCATAGTTCTGTCACCGCCAAACAATCATGTTCAATGTCATCTATTTTATTTGGATCTTCTCCCTCATTTGCTAACAATGTTGCCAGGTTAAGCACTGTGCACCTTTTGATCGTTACAGTTGGTGCTCCAAGAATCACTGTCTCATATTGTGTCAGTCTTGCATTTGTCAGGTATTGTGTTTTTGACCTAGTCAATAAAATTTCTATTGAATGAGGTACCATCACTATCACATGATAACCCATCACAATGTTTCCACTTTGAGTTATACTCTGCTCAACTGCTGCAACTGCTCATAAGTATCCTGGTAAGGCTGCTGCAACATTATCCATAGTAGCTGAAAAATATGCTACTGGATGATTGACACCTCCATGTGTTTGTATCAAGACAGGCAAAGAACATCCATCTTGCTCATGACAAAACAACAAGAAAGGTTTTGTATCATCAGGCATACCTAAAGCTGGAGCTTGACACAAACTCTCTCTCAGTTTAGTAAATGCTCTCATGCATTCCTCATCCATCGTTATGGGATCTGAAACATCCTTATGTGTCAATCTCTGCAGTTGCTTAGAAATAGCTGAAAAGTTTGGAATCCACTGGAAACAATATCCTACCATTTCCAGAAACATCCTCAACTCTTTCTGCGAACTCCGTATTTTTATTTTCGTTATTGCCGCTAATCTTTCTCTTGAAATTCTCTTTGACCCTTTCTCGATCAAATGTACCAAATATTTCACCTCCTGTTGACAATACTGTAGTTTTAGTAGGAGATACCTTATGACCATTGTCTCCCAAAAAGATCAACAATGCAATCATATCCTCTGTACAACCTTCCTTTGTATTTGATGCAATCAACAAATCCTCAATGTACTGTACTAATGTCGACTGCTAAGGCATTACCAATGACTCCAGGTTCTTTTTCAAAATATGATTGAAAATAGATGGTGATTCTGAAAACCCTTGAGGAATTCTACACCAGCAATAGACTCTGGTCAGGAACTTGAAACAAAAGAGATATCTGTTGTCCTCATATAGAGGTACTGAATAGAAAGCTTGGCACAAATCAATTACTGTGAACCATTCTGCATGACATGGAATCTGAAACATTATCAGTGCTGGATTTGGCACAACTGGACAACACTTCACCACAATGTCATTTATTTTCCTGAAATCCTGAACAAGACAACTTTTCCCATTCAACTTTTTCAAACCCATTATTGGTGAATTACATGGACTGCTCATCACATCTTTCAAGACTCCCTGTTCTAAAAACTGTTGTATCAAAGGTCTTATCCCTTCGATTGCCTCATTTGTCATTAGATATTGTGCAGTCTGAGGAAACACTACATTCTCTTTCACTGCCACTTTGACTCCTTTGACTCCTTTAAATCAAACCAATGTCTTTACCTGAAAAGTCCTAAACTTTTGATTTTACCCTTTCCTGCAAATTAATCGGCAGATCTTTCTTTCCAAAAACTGGAAAGAAATTAATTAAGTCTACCAAATTGTAATCCTCATTTGCCTGCTCATTTTCATCTGTCTGATCATCGATATTTAACAAAGCAAATTCCCAAGACATCGTCCTTTTCCCAACATTAACTGACAAATGTTCTTCCTTATCACTGTTTGTCTCAATTTTAATCCCTTTCATTGAACACAAAATTGAACAATTTATTATGCACAGCAAGTCTCATCCCAATAAAGACACAGTACTAGAATCGCAAACAACAAAGCTATGGTAATATCTAAAATTCCCAACTTTCACAAGGACTGGTTTCGTAAAAGTATTGACCAAATGTTTATTTGCAACTCCTACTATTTGCACTGTCCTTTCTGAAATGGGTAAATCTGGAACTTCTATAGTTCTTGCTGTAGAGCGTGTCACTCCTGTATTGACAAAATTAACCTCATGACCATGTACTTCACCCTTCACATAAGGACCCCTCTGATCTACTTCTACTGATGCAGCCATCATATACTCCTCCTCATCTGAACTATCCAATGGCCATTCAGCTTTTATTTCATCCTTACTGTGTAAAGGAAATTGTTCAGCTGTTTTTACACTTTTTTTCTTACTCTGATTTGTGACCACTTGTGAAAGCATTACCTGTTGCTGATCCATAGGGTTCTGTATCATTTGAACCTGTCTCGGCATTTGTTCATTTGTTGTACAGGCACCATCTGCGCCTGTGGCTGCATTTGTTGCATTTGTGGCATTTGTACCTGATGTACCTAATGTACCTGATGTTGTGCATTCTGTATCTGTTGAATTGGCTGTAAAGGCTGAAAACCCTGCATATTATTCACATTGTTCTAGAAATGTTGACTTTGACCTCCCATCCTATGTCCTCTCATGCTCTGATATGAATTTACACTATTTGTCTGCTGTACAATTCCCCCTTGATTCAACATCGGGCACTGTCTTTTCCAATGTCCAATTACTCCGCAAATATGACAAGGTAACACCTTTCGCCTTTGCTGCTCATCCTGCATCACCACTGAACTCAAATCCACATTTCTATTGACTACCGGAAGCAGCACTCCACCTCGACCTTGACTCGGAAATAAGCCATTACCCTGTGGAAGCTGTGGAAAATTTACCTGTAATCCAGTCTGTGCAACCTTAATCTGCATCACAATCACTTTCTCTTTCAGCTTTTTCTGCTTCAACTCAATTTCATCACTACAGTATTTACCATACTGCAACACCTCATCAATTGGCTTTGCTTGTCAGCAAATTAAGTGATTCTTTCTGGTTTCAACCCTTCAACAAACCTGAACACCAAATGCTCAATTGTTTCTACAACACTAAATTGCTTGAACGCCTTCAACAACCTTTCATAATATGCATGTACTGATTCCTTTCCTTACTGTGATGTTCTATCTATGCATTGCCAATCAACATTTGTTTGCCAAAACTCTCGTTTTCAGAAACTCATTGACCTTATAGTAATGTTTCATTACTTCAGGAGATGGTGCACCTGTTTTCAAATCTCTTTGCGGTTAACTCATTGGCCAATCAATACTCCTTTTGCATTCAATCCACAAATCTGCTGGAACAACAATATCAAAAAGTGCATTCAGATCTTCTCACAGACTTTTCACAAGTTTCACAAACCTGTCTGTTTGCTGATACCACTCCATCGGTTTCTCTCTCAACCTTGGGTAATCATTTGTAAAGCTTAAAATATCACTCCTATTCCAAGGTACATGTATAAAATTCCCTCCTGGTGTTTCTCTCATTGGCAGCATTTTTAATGCCTCTCCTGCCTGTGTCACATCATCTTTCTTTGGTCTTTATCTTTTCTTGACCCAATTGCCTTTTCTATTTATCTTATGCTCTCCAAACCTGTACTTTTTTGAGTAATTCTCTAAGCTGTGTTCTCATCCATGTAGATCTCATGTGAATAAAATCTTCCTCTTCCATGTTTAATCTGTAACTTCTTTTCAAGGCTTTTGTTTTGGACAAATCAATGTCATAATCGTCTGCTACCTCTTGTAACTGTTGATTGACTCTGTCTGCTCCGCTAGTAATTATTTTACATAGATATTTAAACTGAGCTTCATTACATGACTCAAGTCTATTCACCTCCAACATTCCCTTCCAAGAGTTAATTTCCTTCCATGTTCAATCTCAGTTTGCTTATTGTTTCTTCTTCTTTGTCTCTCTTGTGTTTTTGAATTACTTAAATCTTCTAACCGTTTTGTTATTTCTTGTGCAGACAAACCTTTTAATGAAACTCCATTAGCTTGTGTACCTACATCCTGAACTCATGCATTGTTGTGGAACCATCACTCTCTGTCCCTGATTATTATAAAATATTGTTCCCGAATTCTGAACAAGAGACAAATCTATTAAATAATTAGTCTCATTCCAGCTTTGTCCTTGTCTAGGAATTGATTTTTCCAAAATTCCATTCTGCACATTAATTAATGAACTCGCTCACTATTTGTGAGAAAGTAGCCTCTTTCTAGCCTTGTTACCCCCACTTTTGGCCTGTTTGTGAGTGTATGTCAGGGTGTTTTCACTGTCTCACTGGGCTCCTGCTAGCCAGGGCCCAGTGCTCATAGTGAAAACCCTATGTTTTCAGTATGTTTGTTATGTGTCACTGGGACCCTGCTAGTCAGGACCCCAGTGCTCATAAGTTTGTGGCCTATATGTATGTGTTCCCTGTGTAGTGCCTAACTGTCTCACTGAGGCTCTGCTAATCAGAACCTCAGTGGTTATGCTCTCTCATTTCTTTCAAATTGTCACTAACAGGCTAGTGACCAATTTTACCAATTTACATTGGCTTACTGGAACACCCTTATAATTCCCTAGTATATGGTACTAAGGTACCCAGGGTATTGGGGTTCCAGGAGATCCCTATGGGCTGCAGCATTTCTTTTGCCACCCATAGGGAGCTCTGACAATTCTTACACAGGCCTGCCACTGCAGCCTGAGTGAAATAACGTCCACGTTATTTCACAGCCATTTTACACTGCACTTAAGTAACTTATAAGTCACCTATATGTCTAACCTTTACCTGGTAAAGGTTAGGTGCAAAGTTACTTAGTGTGAGGGCACCCTGGCACTAGCCAAGGTGCCCCCACATTGTTCAGAGCCAATTCCCTGAACTTTGTGAGTGCGGGGACACCATTACACGCGTGCACTACATATAGGTCAATACCTATATGTAGCTTCACAATGGTAACTCCGAATATGGCCATGTAACATGTCTAAGATCATGGAATTGCCCCCTCTATGCCACCCTGGCATTGTTGGCACAATTCGATGATCCCAGTGGTCTGTAGCACAGACCCTGGTACTGCCAAACTGCCCTTCCTGGGGTTTCACTGCAGCTGCTGCTGCTGCCAACCCCTCAGACAGGCATCTGCCCTCCTGGGGTCCAGCCAGGCCTGGCCCAGGATGGCAGAACAAAGAACTTCCTCTGAGAGAGGGTGTGACACCCTCTCCCTTTGGAAAATGGTGTGAAGGCATGGGAGGAGTAGCCTCCCCCAGCCTCTGGAAATGCTTTGTTGGGCACAGATGTGCCCAATTCTGCATAAGCCAGTCTACACCGGTTCAGGGGACCCCTTAGCCCTGCTCTGGTGCGAAACTGGACAAAGGAAAGGGGAGTGACCACTCCCCTGACCTGCACCTCCCCTGGGAGGTGTCCAGAGCTCCTCCAGTGTGCTCCAGACCTCTGCCATCTTGGAAACAGAGGTGCTGCTGGCACACTGGACTGCTCTGAGTGGCCAGTGCCACCAGGTGACGTCAGAGACTCCTTGTGATAGGCTCCTTCAGGTGTTGCTAGCCTATCCTCTCTCCTAGGTAGCCAAACCCTCTTTTCTGGCTATTTAGGGTCTCTGTCTCTGGGGAAACTTTAGATAACGAATGCAAGAGCTCATCCGAGTTCCTCTGCATCTCTCTCTTCACCTTCTGCCAAGGAATCGACTGCTGACCGCGCTGGAAGCCTGCAAAACTGCAACAAAGTAGCTAAGACGACTACTGCAACTCTGTAACGCTGATCCTGCCGCCTTCTCGACTGTTTTCCTGCTTGTGCATGCTGTGGGGGTAGTCTGCCTCCTCTCTGCACCAGAAGCTCCGAAGAAATCTCCCGTGGGTCGACGGAATCTTCCCCCTGCAACCGCAGGCACCAAAAAGCTGCATTACCGGTCCCTTGGGTCTCCTCTCAGCACAACGAGCGAGGTCCCTCGAATCCAGCGACTCTGTCCAAGTGACCCCCACAGTCCAGTGACTCTTCAGTCCAAGTTTGGTGGAGGTAAGTCCTTGCCTCACCTTGCTGGGCTGCATTGCTGGGAACCGTGACTTTTGCAGCTACTCCGGCCCCTGTGCACTTCCGGCAGAAATCCTTTGTGCACAGCCAAGCCTGGGTCCACAGCACTCTAACCTGCATTGCACGACGTTCTAAGTTGGTCTCCGGCGACGTGGGACTCCTTTGTGCGACTTTGGGTGAGCACCGTTTCACGCATCCTCGTAGTGCCTGTTTCTGGCACTTCTCCGGGTGCTACCTGCTGCTGAGAGGGCTCCTTGTTTTGCTTGACGTCCCCTCTCTCTCCTGGTCCAATTTGCGACCTCCTGGTCCCTCCAGGGCCACAGCAGCGTCCAAAAACGTTAACCGCACGATTTGCAGCTAGTAAGGCTTGTTGGCGTTCTTTCGGCAAGAAAACACTTCTGCACGACTCTCCACGGCAAGAGAAATCCGTCCACCAAAGGGGAAGTCTCTAGCCCTTTTCGTTCCTGCAGAAACCACAGCTTCTTCTGTCCAGTAGAAGCTTCTTTGCACCCGCAGCTGGCCTTTCCTGGGCATCTGCCCATCTCCGACTTGCTTGTGACTTTTGGACTTGGTCCCCTTGTTCCACAGGTACCCTAGATTGGAAATCCACAGTTGTTGCATTGTTGGTTTGTGTCTTTCCTGCATTATTCCTCTAACACGACTTCTTTGTCCTTAGGGGAACTTTAGTGCACTTTGCACTCACTTTTCAGGGTCTTGGGGAGGGTTATTTTTCTAACTCTCACTATTTTCTAATAGTCCCAGCGACCCTCTACAAGGTCACATAGGTTTGGGGTCCATTCGTGGTTCGCATTCCACTTTTGGAGTATATGGTTTGTGTTGCCCCTATCCCTATGTTTCCCCATTGCATCCTATTGTAACTATACATTGTTTGCACTGTTTTCTAAGACTATACTGCATATTTTTGCTATTGTGTATATATATCTTGTGTATATTTCCTATCCTCTCACTGAGGGTACACTCTAAGATACTTTGGCATATTGTCATAAAAATAAAGTACCTTTATTTTTAGTATAACTGTGTATTGTGTTTTCTTATGATATTGTGCATATGACACTAAGTGGTACTGTAGTAGCTTCACACGTCTCCTAGTTCAGCCTAAGCTGCTCTGCTAAGCTACCATTATCTATCAGCCTAAGCTGCTAGACACCCTATACACTAATAAGGGATAACTGGGCCTGGTGCAAGGTGCAAGTACTCCTTGGTACTCACTACAAGCCAGTCCAGCCTCCTACATTGGTTGTGCAGCGGTGGGATAAGTGCTTTGAGACTACTTACCACTCTTGTCATTGTACTTTTCATAAGAGAAAAATATACAAAACAAGGTCAGTGTATATACACATAGCCAAAAAGTTTTGCATTTCCTCTTTTCACTCTTTTCTAAGTGCTGAAAAGTACTTCTAAACTTTCAAAAAGTTCTTAAAAGTTTAAAAAGTTTTTTTTCTGTCTTTCTAAAAAGTTCTGAAAACTTTTTTCTCTTTTTCTATCACTTTAACTCTCTCTAAAAATGTCTGGCACAGGCCAAAATGTTGATCTGTCCAAACTTGCATATGATCACCTTAGCTGGAAAGGAGCAAGGAGTCTCTGCATAGAGAGAGGTTTGAGTGTAGGGAAGAATCCTTCCTTGGAACTGTTACTTAACATGCTTAGAGAACAAGATAAGGCTATAGGTCCCCCATCTGTTGAAAAAGTACCTAATAGTTCCCAATCTGATTCAGGGACTCCCCCAGGAAAAGATTCAGGAAAGAAACTTCCTAGCCTGCCCATTACTAGACAGTCTAGCATAGTTGGTAATGATGATGAGCCACACCATACAAATAGTGTTGTCTCACATCATAGCAAAAGCATTTATTCTCACCATACTGGTAGTAATGTTTCTGTTAGCCAAGCTGTTAGGGTGGCTTCTGTAAGGGACAGGTCTCCTTCTGTTCATTCCCATCATACCTCTATATCTAGGAATGTCCCTCCCACCAACCCTGATGACAGAATGTTAGAGAGGGAACTCAATAAGTTGAGGGTGGAACAAACCAGACTGAAGCTTAAAAAGCAACAGCTGGATTTGGATAGACAGTCTTTTGAACTAGAGAAGGAAAGACAGAAGTTGGGTTTAGAAACCCATGGTGGCAGCAGCAGTATTCCCCATAGTCATCCTGCAAAAGAGCATGATTCCAGGAATCTGCACAAGATAGTTCCCCCTTATAAGGAGGGGGATGACATTAACAAGTGGTTTGCTGCACTTGAGAGGGCCTGTGTTGTACAGGATGTCCCTCAAAGGCAGTGGGCTGCTATCCTATGGCTATCATTTAGTGGAAAAGGTAGGGATAGGCTCCTTACTGTGAAAGAAAGTGATGCCAATAATTTTACAGTTCTTAAGAATGCACTCCTGGGTGGTTATGGCTTAACCACTGAACAATACAGGATAAAGTTCAGAGAGACCAAAAAGGAGTCTTCACAAGACTGGGTTGATTTCATTGACCATTCAGTGAAGGCCTTGGAGGGGTGGTTACATGGCAGTAAAGTTACTGATTATGAAAGCCTGTATAACACAATCCTGAGAGAGCATATACTTAATAATTGTGTGTCTGATTTGTTGCACCAGTACCTGGTAGACTCTGATCTGACCTCTCCCCAAGAATTGGGAAAGAAGGCAGACAAATGGGTCAGAACAAGGGTGAACAGAAAAGTTCATACAGGGGGTGACAAAGATGGCAATAAGAAGAAAGATGGTGAAAAATCTCAAGATAAGCATGGGGATAAGGGTAAAACCAAAGATCCCACTTCAAATCTTAAACACTCTTCAGAGGGTGGGGATAAAACTAATTCTTCCTCTTCTTCTCAACCCACACACATTAAAAAGCCTTGGTGCTTTGTGTGTAATAATAGAGGCCATAGGCCAGGGGATAAGTCCTGTCCAGGTAAACCCCCTGAGCCTACCACCACTAATAAATCAAGCTCTAGTGCCCCTAGCAGTAGTGGTACTAGTGGTGGGACTGCTGGCAACAGTCAAGCAAAGGGTGTAGTTGGGTTCACTTATGGGTCCATCATAGAAACTGGGGTAGTCAGTCCCAAGACAGTTTCTGTCACACCTAGTGGCATTGGCCTTGCCACACTGGCTGCTTGTCCCCTTACAATGGATAAGTACAGGCAGACAGTTTCAATAAATGGTGTTGAGGCCTTGGCCTACAGGGACACAGGTGCCAGTATCACTTTGGTGACTGAAAACCTAGTGCACCCTGATCAACACATCATTGGACAACAGTATAAAATTATTGATGTCCATAACTCCACTAAGTTTCTTCCCTTAGCTATAATTCAGTTTAGTTGGGGTGGAGTTACTGGCCCTAAGCAGGTGGTGGTATCACCTAGCTTACCTGTAGACTGTCTCTTAGGTAATGACCTAGAGGCCTCAGGTTGGGCTGATGTAGAGTTTTATGCCCATGCAGCCATGCTGGGCATCCCAGAGGAATTGTTCCCTCTCATTTCTACTGAAATGAAAAAGCAAAGGAGAGAAGGCCTGAAAACTCAGGATCCCTCTCCATCAACAGGTAAAAAGGGTATCACAGTATCCCCTAACCACCCTACCATTCAGGATAGCATTCCTGTGGTGGGAGAAACCTCTCCTGGGGTGGCACCTGTTCCAAGGGAATCATCAGCTGGCAAAGCTGGACTCCCTGAGGTAGAAGTACCTCTCTGTGGGATAACTAACATTGGTGAGAAAAAGAGCACCATTTTAGTTAACATGGAGCATCCCTCCAACCCTCCCAGAGAAACTTTAGTGCAGAAACCCTGCACTGCCTCACAACACTTAGGACAGCATCCCTGCCCTAGTGTGGAGCTCATAGGACAGCATCCCTGCCCTGCTCCAACTCAAGAGAAACAGCATCCCTGTTCTCTCTTCCAGCCATATGGACAAAGTTTTTGCCCAGCTATGGCTTTTCTGAGACAGCATCCCTGTCTGGCATTTCCATCACTACAAATAGGTTCAGTGGACAATTCCCACTGCTCTAAACTAAAACTTACTGATAGAAACTCTGAAAATACATCTTCACATTGTTGCTTAGCTAAAAAACTTCAAACAGGGTGGTTTACATCCCCACAGGGAAGTAACCATATAGTGGATGATAAAGGGAGTAACCAGTCTATTGCAGAGCTACTCTCTACTTATCACCACTTAGACAATAAAGTCTCAACTGGCCAAGGTTAGCCTTATTGTCCTTCGTTTGGGGGGGGTTGTGTGAGAAAGTAGCCTCTTTCTAGCCTTGTTACCCCCACTTTTGGCCTGTTTGTGAGTGTATGTCAGGGTGTTTTCACTGTCTCACTGGGATCCTGCTAGCCAGGGCCCAGTGCTCATAGTGAAAACCCTATGTTTTCAGTATGTTTGTTATGTGTCACTGGGACCCTGCTAGTCAGGACCCCAGTGCTCATAAGTTTGTGGCCTATATGTATGTATTCCCTGTGTAGTGCCTAACTGTCTCACTGAGGCTCTGCTAATCAGAACCTCAGTGGTTATGCTCTCTCATTTCTTTCAAATTGTCACTAACAGGCTAGTGACCAATTTTACCAATTTACATTGGCTTACTGGAACACCCTTATAATTCCCTAGTATATGGTACTAAGGTACCCAGGGTATTGGGGTTCCAGGAGATCCCTATGGGCTGCAGCATTTCTTTTGCCACCCATAGGGAGCTCTGACAATTCTTACACAGGCCTGCCACTGCAGCCTGAGTGAAATAACGTCCACGTTATTTCACAGCCATTTTACACTGCACTTAAGTAACTTATAAGTCACCTATATGTCTAACCTTTACCTGGTAAAGGTTAGGTGCAAAGTTACTTAGTGTGAGGGCACCCTGGCACTAGCCAAGGTGCCCCCACATTGTTCAGAGCCAATTCCCTGAACTTTGTGAGTGCGGGGACACCATTACACGAGTGCACTACATATAGGTCAATACCTATATGTAGCTTCACAATGGTAACTCCGAATATGGCCATGTAACATGTCTAAGATCATGGAATTGCCCCCTCTATGCCATCCTGGCATTGTTGGCACAATTCGATGATCCCAGTGGTCTGTAGCACAGACCCTGGTACTGCCAAACTGCCGTTCCTGGGGTTTCACTGCAGCTGCTACTGCTGCCAACCCCTCAGACAGGCATCTGCCCTCCTGGGGTCCAGCCAGGCCTGGCCCAGGATGGCAGAACAAAGAACTTCCTCTGAGAGAGGGTGTGACACCCTCTCCCTTTGGAAAATGGTGTGAAGGCAGGGGAGGAGTAGCCTCCCCCAGCCTCTGGAAATGCTTTGTTGGGCACAGATGTGCCCAATTCTGCATAAGCCAGTCTACACCGGTTCAGGGGACCCCTTAGCCCTGCTCTGGCACGAAACTGGACAAAGGAAAGGGGAGTGACCACTCCCCTGACCTGCACCTCCCCTGGGAGGTGTCCAGAGCTCCTCCAGTGTGCTCCAGACCTCTGCCATCTTGGAAACAGAGGTGCTGCTGGCACACTGGACTGCTCTGAGTGGCCAGTGCCACCAGGTGACGTCAGAGACTCCTTGTGATAGGCTCCTTCAGGTGTTGCTAGCCTATCCTCTCTCCTAGGTAGCCAAACCCTCTTTTCTGGCTATTTAGGGTCTCTGTCTCTGGGGAAACTTTAGATAACGAATGCAAGAGCTCATCCGAGTTCCTCTGCATCTCTCTCTTCACCTTCTGCCAAGGAATTGACTGCTGACCGCGCTGGAAGCCTGCAAAACTGCAACAAAGTAGCTAAGACGACTACTGCAACTCTGTAACGCTGATCCTGCCGCCTTCTCGACTGTTTTCCTGCTTGTGCATGCTGTGGGGGTAGTCTGCCTCCTCTCTGCACCAGAAGCTCCGAAGAATTCTCCCGTGGGTCGACGGAATCTTCCCCCTGCAACCGCAGGCACCAAAAAGCTGCATTACCGGTCCCTTGGGTCTCCTCTCAGCACGACGAGCGAGGTCCCTCGAATCCAGCGACTCTGTCCAAGTGACCCCCACAGTCCAGTGACTCTTCAGTCCAAGTTTGGTGGAGGTAAGTCCTTGCCTCACCTCGCTGGGCTGCATTGCTGAGAACCGCGACTTTTGCAGCTAGTCCGGCCCCTGTGCACTTCCGGCGGAAATCCTTTGTGCACAGCCAAGCCTGGGTCCACAGCACTCTAACCTGCATTGCACAACATTCTAAGTTGGTCTCCGGCGACGTGGGACTCCTTTGTGCGACTTCGGGTGAGCACCGTTTCACGCATCCTCGTAGTGCCTGTTTCTGGCACTTCACCGAGTGCTACCTGCTGCTGAGAGGGTTTCTTGTCTTGCTCGACGTCCCCTCTCTCTCCTGGTCCAATTTGCGACCTCCTGGTCCTTCCAGGGCCACAGCAGCGTCCAAAAACGCTAACCGCACGATTTGCAGCTAGTAAGGCTTGTTGGCGTTCTTTCGGCGGGAAAACTCTTCTGCACGACTCTCCACAGCGAGAGGGATCCGTCCACCAAAGGGGAAGTCTCTAGCCCTTTTCGTTCCTGCAGAAACCACAGCTTCTTCTGTCCAGTAGAAGCTTCTTTGCACCCGCAGCTGGCATTTCCTGGGCATCTGCCCATCTCTGACTTGCTTGTGACTTTTGGACTTGGTCCCCTTGTTCCACAGGTACCCTAGATTGGAAATCCACAGTTTTTGCATTGTTGGTTTGTGTCTTTCCTGCATTATTCCTCTAACACGACTTCTTTGTCCTTAGGGGAACTTTAGTGCACTTTGCACTCACTTTTCAGGGTCTTGGGGAGGGTTATTTTTCTAACTCTCACTATTTTCTAATAGTCCCAGCGACCCTCTACAAGGTCACATAGGTTTGGGGTCCATTCGTGGTTCGCATTCCACTTTTGGAGTTTATGGTTTGTGTTGCCCCTATCCCTATGTTTCCCCATTGCATCCTATTGTAACTATACATTGTTTGCACTGTTTTCTAAGACTATACTGCATATTTTTGCTATTGTGTATATATATCTTGTGTATATTTCCTATCCTCTCACTGAGGGTACACTCTAAGATACTTTGGCATATTGTCATAAAAATAAAGTACCTTTATTTTTAGTATAACTGTGGATTGTGTTTTCTTATGATATTGTGCATATGACACTAAGTGGTACTATAGTAGCTTCACACGTCTCCTAGTTCAGCCTAAGCTGCTCTGCTAAGCTACCATTATCTATCAGCCTAAGCTGCTAGACACCCTATACACTAATAAGGGATAACTGGGCCTGGTGCAAGGTGCAAGTACCCCTTGGTACTCACTACAAGCCAGTCCAGCCTCCTACACTATTGTCTATGCGTGCATATAATGGAGTTACCGGACCCATTGTAATAGGTACATGTTAGACTTTTCATCCCCGGCGTGGTCTCCCTTAACTTTTTGCCTCTGTTTCCCAGGTTGTTGATCTGTGCTGGACTCTGTTTTTGTTACTCTGGGCACTTTACCACTGCTAACAAGTGCTAAAGTGCAAGTGCTCCTTTATAAAACTTATATGTAATTGGTTTATCGATGATTGGCATATTTGATTTATTAGTAAGTACACTAGAGGTGCCCAGGGCCTGTAAATCAAATGCTACTAGTGGGCCTGCAGCACTGGTTGTGCCACCCACATTAGTAGCCCTCTAATCATGTCTCAGACCTGCCACTGCAGTGTCTGTGTGTGCAGTTTTAACTGTGAATTCGACTTGCCAAGTGTACCCAATTGCCAGGCTTAAACCTTCCCTTTTCTTACATGCAAGGCACCCCTAAGGTAGGCCCTAGGTAGCCCCAAGAGCAGGGTGCAGTGTATGGTTAAGGTAGGACATATAGTAATGTGTTTTATGTGTCCTGACAGTGAATTATTGCTGAATTCGTTTTTCACTGTTGCAAGGTCTGTACCTCTCATAGGTTCACATGGGGACTACCTTTAATTATGATTAATGTGTAGATTCCCTTTGGGAGCGGATAGACATGTGGAATTTGGGGTCTCTGAGCACACAATTTAAAAATACATCTTTTAGTAAAGTTGATTTTAGGACTGTGTGTTTGAAAATGCCACTTTTAGAAAGTGAGCGTTTTCTTGCTTATACCATTTCTGTGACTCTGCCTGTTTGTGGATTCCCTGTCTGGGTCAGTTTGACAGTTGGGCTGGCTACACCTCACAGTAGACAGTGACACAAAGGGACCTGGGGTGTAGTCTGCATTTCCTGAGGAACCATCTGTGCTAGGAGGGAAGGGAAGAGTGGGCACTCACACCTGAAAGGGATGTGCCTGTCCTCACACAGTGCCGTCTCTGGCCCCCCTGGTGAGTGTCTGGGGCCTGGCCTGGGCAAGGCAGGATTTAACATTCAAAAGAGACTTTACTTTGAAGTGGGCCTACTTCAAAGAAGAAATTGGGTATAAGAAGGGCACCCAAAACCACAGACTTTAGAACACTTCTGGAAACCAAGAGGAACCTCTGCCTGGAGAAGAGCTGAAGAGCTGAGGAAGAAGAGCTGCGCTTTGTGGAGCTATCCTGAAGTTGCTGCTTCTGCCACAATAAGAGGGCAAAGACTGGACTGTGTGTGCCTTCCATCTTGTGAAGGTCTCCAAGGGCTTGATTTAGAGCTTGACTCCTTTCGTTTGAAGTCTCAGGGACAGCAAAGACGTCTCTCTGCCAGCACCTGGAGTCTCTGGAGAGACTCCTACTCTGCCCTGTGGTGCCCATCCAGTTCCGAGACTCTGAAAGGAGAAGCTGACAGCCTAGGAGGAAGAAATCCACGCACAGAACTCCGCGTGGGGAAAAGATTGGCGCAACTCTGATCTGTGGCTGGAAAATCGATATGCCGCCGGCTTCGGTGCTGAAAATTGACACTCACCTGCAACGCGACCCGAAGATCGGCACTCCGGGCTGGAGAAATGATGCACAGCATCACTGACGGAGGCTGGTGAGATCGCAACCTGTGCTACGTGGTTTTCGGATCATTGTGCGGCTGGATTTCCAATCAAAGCACCGCTGGGCATGGAAAAACTACGCAAGACCTGCCCGGACCCAAGAGTGCTGATCGGATCGACGCATCGCTCTTGTGTAGAGAGAAGAAACGACGTGCCACTGACCTGATGAAAGGAGAAACGATGCAAGGTCTTGCCGTGAGTGAAATCGACGCATCGCAAGCCCTTTTTGACGCACACTCGCCCCTGTGGGGTTATTTTTGATGCACCCATGGTACATTTTCATGCTAACAGTGTTAGTGTGTGTTTAAAATTACATGAAGACTCTTTTTGCATTTTCAGTGATAACTTGACTTGTGTATTGAGGATTTTTGTCGTCTTGGTCTTGGCTTGTTTACATAAATATTTCCTATTTTTCTAAACCTGTGTTGTGTCATTTTGGAGTGATTTCATTAAGTTACTGTGTGTGTTGGTAGAAATACTTTACACCTAGCACTTTGAAGTTAAGCCTACTGCTTGTGCCAAGCTACTAACGGGGTAAGCAGGGGTTAGCTGAGGGTGATTCTCTTTTACCCTGACTAGAGTAAGGGTCCTTGCTTGGACAGGGGGTAATCTGACTGCCAACCAAAGCCCCCATTTCTCACAGTACAGTAATTGCATCTGGATTAGTTAAAGATCCAACCCTCAGCATCGGTCCTGCATTCATGCTCTGCATTTGTGGTATCTGTATTTGAACAGGCTCTCTTATTTTCATTCCCTGGTGATCTTGTGACAACACTAAATTAGTAGTCATCTTCACAATCTGAGCCTCTGGCTGTATTTCAGGAATGTTTTTTTGGAACTGCTGTCTGTTGCTCACACTGAATCATTGAAACTACTCTGCATCTGAACTCTCTCATTGTCCAGGATACCCCTTGATAATTCTGAAGTAGATCGTGCAGTAGGAATTGTATTACTAATTCCTCTCCCATTCGATCTATTATCACTCCTCTGATCCACATTCAGTGGAGGATAGGTCTCTAAAATCTGAGAAACTATCTCATCTTCACCCATCTCATCAGCATCATTGAACATGACTCATTTCAAATCTTTCAAATTGTGTTCTTTAGTCTCTGTTGAACCCTTTTTCCTTTTTTTCCCATCTTTTGTTTCATCCTCATCCCCCTTCGTTCTTGCAGGAAATAATCTGATTCCCTGTAATGTTTCTACTCTCCACCTTTTCTGCTCTTCATCCCATCTAGATTCCACTAGAGTCTTTTCCACGCTCCAAATTTTCTTTTCAAATTTTAATGTCTGTTGCTGTTTAGCTACCAGCTCCCACATCGCTAAAGGTTCGTATTGTGCTGCCTCGGTGAAGGTTTTAAACTGTACATCTTTGACCTCAAATAATCCAAAATTCTCGATTGAATGTTCCATGTGCTAGAAAAGTCAAACAACCTTCTTTCTTTGTAATTTTGACCCAATGTTTCAACCAAAGACATGCTCCTGCACCCTTCTCCTCCAACACAATATATACCGTAGTATTCTGTGGCGGACAAACCTCTCCTTCTAGCGCCGGAATTTACTCATCACCCTTCAGCACCCTTCTCAAAGCTTTGAAAAACTTCATTTTCAACTGAAATTTATTTAAACCTGATAGCCACAACAAATTAGTAATGAACTCAGTTTAACTAAGCAAGTACAAATAGTAAATCAAATGTAAAGAAAGAAAAACCAATCATGAAAATTGACTACGATCCCACAATTCTCTTCGGCCCTCACCTTCCAATCGCGTTACTCTATTTCGGACTGATTGACAAATCCATGCGCAACTCTTTTCACCAATCAACTAATTCCCGCATGGCACCAACTACGTCACACTAACAAGTTCACCCCTCCTCAGCAAACTTGCTGAAATGCTGACAAAGCCTATTGTACCAATTTCTTTCACAACCCACACACAAAATCAATGCAATATTCATTTGCGAGCTAACTTAAAAAAAAAGAATAAGAAAACAAAGTCGCTCATTTACTACAGGTAGGGTAATACAATCGCTTCAGAACCATCCAAAGTAACCTTCAGCTTTTGCCTATCTCTTTTTCACAGTTCCCACTATTGTGAGTAAAACTGGACCTGCAATTTTCACTTCTCAACTGATCCTTGGACTATTGTCTAGTGCACTTAGCACTCATCAAATCTTCAGTATAGTTCCAATCACACCAATTCTCACAAACTTGACTTACCAATCACGCGGGATCGGTCTATTAAAGGAACGAATTACAACACATACCAAGTGTCTCACTACACTTGTCAATATACTCCGGAGACCCAGACCTCTCTCCTTAGGTCTGTAATCAACAACCACATGGATAATTTTTCCTGCATCAAGCGCCACACTCAAATGAGAAACGCCACTTTCCTACTCTCATGCCTATAGGAGTACTCCTACTCCATCTAAAAATCTACTTGAGTATCTCCATTCCTTTAAATTCATATACACCTCAACCATCTGCAAATTAGCTAAAGCTGTGCAAGCGCAAATCACTCCACTCAATTCAACCATCACCGCTAGGAACATACCCTTCAACCTAGAGGATCTCCAAGAACCGGGAAAAGTCACTTTAGGTGACTAGCAACTCATCTTGCTAAATCCATACAACATTTTAGAAAAGAAATCTCAACAAACTTTATTTTCACTAAGAGAACCTTACATCAACCGCATTATGACATCATCAAAACAATGATGTAACCATAAACTGCTACCAAAAACTGCTGCAGTGCCACAGAATCCTAGCTATCATTTACATTGAGTATTGGATTCTGCGCTAGAGGATGATGGATCGAAGCAACATAGGTTTCAGGGGATGTCATCAATAAGTAATGTAAGCATCAACAATAATCAACACAATCAATGATATTAAACCTCAGTCAATAACAACACCAGTGTATTAAGATTTATAACATTTATTTCCATAGATGAACAATGCTAATGTTACAAAAATAACTCTCAAACACAAGTGGTAAGCATATAGAATTAATAATGGTTGATTAGAATGTCTTACATATCTCAATTTAATTAGAACAACCAAACAAATGATCTCCAAGAGAGTTACACATATTAATGATACCAGTAGAGGTAATAACGGCAAAGTATACATTAATACAACACTCAAAAGATGTCAATGTAAATCATGAGCATTTCAAGTTAATTCCCTCACTAACTACAAATTAGCATTAACATGTTGGGCTTCATGTAAAAAGAATTTAGTAACACAAATTTAAAAAAACTCTTTAACTCGGGTTAATAATAAAAAAGAATATTATTAATGTGCAGCAATCAAATCATAAGTTGCTGCTGGTACCTGGAAAGCAAAAGAGACACATATAACATCACAATGTCATATGTTACCCTATTCGGTCATAACATGAGACTACTACAGCAAAAGGACACCATCAGATATGTCTTCAGAAGATTTGGGCCTAACGACAGCTAAACCCACACTGTTAATACGACTCAAACCATCAGCTGGAACTCTGGCATCTAACTCTCAGGTCCCTAATATGGAATCTCTCTCTAGCGTCCCGATAAAGGTTGTTATACTAATCTCTAAAAAGCTTATGATTGGTCAGTGGGGTGGTTACACTTCAGCCAATCAACAACTAAATTGATAACCTAAAACCAAACAATTCTACATTACCTAGAACATTTTCTTCAACAGTAACTTTTCCTCTTCCGTCTTGTCTGTAGCTCAATTGTTCCATCTCCATCCGAACACCTCTTCTCAACTTTATGGTATCAACTCCACTTCCATCCTCGAGGAAAAATCATGTATTAGTAACATTCTCAAACGATAGAACATTTAACTTATGCATTGTTCGGTTAAAATATGACCTTGTAAGACATGATTCAGCAACTCACTAGGGGTGGCTGTGGACACATCTACTAAATCACCGAATGCACTTTTATGTAAGCATTGAATTATGGAAAATAACCACAACATTTAGTTAGAGTTTTGCTCAGTTAGGAACAGAAAATTAACTGTGGCAACCATTTTCAAAAGTTACCCGTTTTACACATTAATTCCTCATATATTTAGTTATACCAAAATCATTAATAATGCACACTCTCACACATACATAGTGACTAATTAGCAGCAACCATATGTGTTGCTCCCTTTGTACACAGTGCCAACAAAGGCCCCCCAATGCGTGTGGCCCCCGAGCTTCCCCTCAGCAGAGTACACTGCGCACTATCGGCATGTGCGTGACTGAGTTCAGGCAGAAAGGGGTTCTCTCCAGGTGCTTTGCAAGAAGACCCCCCTTAAGTTTCCTTACACCATTGTTTGTATAGTTGAAAGAAGCTAAGAGTACCCTTGGCTTTATAAGAGCAACTCCATATTACTGGCCAGTTATTTTGGGAATACCATGGTTATGTAAAACATTCAAAAGTGATAAATGTATGGTAGTCTGATTACATTATATTTATCACTTTTTTACTGTGTTTATATGCAAAGAGCAACCTGCTAAGCAACAGAGGTATCACACCAAATATGTGATCATACAATTTAGATATTACTACTTTTAAAGGAACAATAGTTAGACGGATTAGTGCCCAGAGGCTTCTAACCTATGGGCCATATTCCATGACACATAATGCTGTGGGTTGTTTTAAGCATAGAAATTCATTACCAAATAAAAATATATATTATTCTTATAAGAATCGAGATCCGAACGAATATTCAACTTGAGAAAAGTTTTAAGATGAGCTATCCACATATATGAGGCCACTCCTATATCAAGATTAAATTGTTAAAAAGCATACTTAAAATTCCTATGAAATAGGGCTTTGTCTCTTTTCATTTAAAAAGTTTCTTTAGACATAAGGGAGCAGGTTTAAGGAAAGTGGCACTGCACTGAACTGCAGCCCTCTGATCGTAAAAGCCGGCACCCTCCCGCTTTAGAAAAATGCCTTGGGAGACATCAAATCTCACTCACCAGCTTGCATATTGTGCCTTAAAGGAGAATAATTTTTGGAATTTGGCCAGAACTCTTTGTTAAGAGTACCATTGAGTGGCCAAAATTCTGCCAATTCCACGGGTGGTACGGAACCGTCTGCCCACACCTAGGGTTTTTATACTTTAAGGACTATGGGGGTTATTCTAACTTTGGAGGAGTGTTAATCCGTCCCAAAAGTGACGGTAAAGTGACGGATATACCACCAGCCGTATTACGAGTTCCATAGGATATAATGGACTCGTAATACGGCTGGTGGTAAATCCGTCACTTTTCCGTCACTTTTGGGACGGATTAACACCTCCTCCAAAGTTAGAATAACCCCCTATATTCCAAAAGACCTCTACTAGCTTAAACACTACTTTTGAGTTGCTCTTTGTAAATTGGATCCAAAACATATACAATAGGACTAAAATATGAATATTCAGAGAATATTCCTACAAAGTTAGTACTTATATAAATGATTTGGCTCTTTTTGCACTTTAACAAATAGAGTTTAACATTTCAGTGCTGATTCACAAAGGTGTGTCAATGTATGTAAAATAATACTCCTCTAGTAGTAAATCCATTACTCATAAACACTTTTGTGAAACATCTCCCATGTATTTGAGTGAAATAGGTTTTATGTTACCTAGAAGCATTATCTGAGGTGACTCTCTCCGCAGTCATGGGACATCTTGTGTCATGTACATGTTGGACTGGTGCATTTCCAGTTTTGCTGGTGTGTCCTGTTTATTGAGAGGGAATGTGGCCAATTGTAGCTCAATCTGTGGCTTGTAAAATGTATGTTGTGGGGCTTTCCTAATGGTGTAAATTGTATTTGACAATCACTTATTAAAGAACATAATAAATAGGAAGAGATCAGAGATTCAATACATCTTCTGAATCACATGGAATGGAGTGCCGTCCTGTTTGTTTCGGGTGAGGAGAGTTGGTGTTTGATGTTTGGCAGTGCTTGACTGCTGGTTGGCATCCAGATCATGGGCAGTGTCCAGCGCTCTCAGGTGTAAAGATGATATATGTATGTTGCCACTGGGTAGTTATAGTGAGGTTGTAATTTTTTGTTTTCCTAATAACTTTGGCTCCATTTGAGGAATCTTGTATAAAAATTGTTTTAAAAATTAAACCACTTCGGCACCTTCTTGGAAGGTTTCAGGGTGATCCATTAAGTGGGGTGCAAGGAAAAGAGGGATAAAATCGGTTGCATGTACAGAAAAAAACTGATGTTAGGAATTACACCAAATTAGTCAAAAAGTTAGAACTTTACTTAGAAAGCATTTTTTCTGATCTGGTGTAAATCAGTTCAGTCATTTTTGAGAAATGTGTGTTTAATTTGATGTATGCAGTGGTCTTGAAGGGGTTACAATATAAATGTATCTGGAAAGGTTGATTTTGTGGGAATCCTGTTGTGATACAAATTCAAAAGCAGGACCTTCTCATTGTCCAAGGGACATTTGTATCCTATTAGCCATTACAGCACATTGGGACTGGTACAGGTCACTGATTAACTGGCCGCAAGCTGTGTGTTCTTGGAGGCGGGGCAGGAGCCCTTTAAAAACTCGTTCGCGCTCCCGCCGTCGCGGGAAGCGCTGTGTGTTCTTGGAGGCGGGGCAGGAGCCCTTTAAAAACTCGTTCGCGCTCCCGCCGTCGCGGGAAGCGCTGTGTGTTCTTGGAGGCGGGGCAGGAGCCCTTTAAAAACTCGTTCGCACTCCCGCAGCGCGGGACGCGCGCGGGCGGCGCCCGGGCAAAGCCCGGGCCAAGGGCGGGCCCGTCCTGCGCCCGTCAGCGGCTGACAGAGGCTGGGCTGGGCCACTCCCCTAACATCTATCTCCCAAGAAGGCCATATTGTACTCAGTCCCTTTTGTTATTTCCTACTCTGTCTCCCCAGTCAGCTGCTCCATTTAATCTGACACCTTATCATTTAACCTTGCACCTACACTAACACCAGATGGGCAAAAGGAAAGCAATAGAGGCAGGGGCCGGGGCAGCACTAAAAGCCAAGCGAAAAAGGCATAAGCACGCAGCTAGCAACTGCGTTATGGATAGAATCGACTCTCTCCTAGGCGAATGCAACGGAATACTAACTAGCCCCCAGGGTAACATTTCTATTGCAACTGGGGAGGGGCCCACTTCAACTAGCAGGAAGGAAGGTTCCATGAAAATCGCTGAGATTTTCGTGAAACGTGGGCAACAAGTTACTGACTCTACAGGGGTGGGTGAAAATAGGAACGTTATCACCCATGCGGCCCCCTCCCTAGCAGAAGACCTACCACTTGCCACCAACGATTCCATCCAGCTCAGTAACCGCTTCAATCCCCTAACCAACCTCCCTGAATCACGCGACGACATCAACCCAGACACCCTGGCAGATGGGCCAGCAGCAACCAACACGCACTCTCCTCATGTAACCCCACAGCATATCGAATACATACAAGCTTTAAGGAAGGAAGTCACAGAACTCAAGCATATGGTTAACTCATTACTTGCAATAGTAAAACAGCTAACCCACGCAAATAACACGACCACCAGTAACCTTGCCCAAAATCCAATCCTATCAGGCATCACAACAAACTCGCCCAACTCCTCTGCTTCTAGCCACGCTGGCCCTCACCCTACCAAAGAAAAGACCATGAACTCCCACCAGACTCCCCTCTTCCACAATTTAGGCACAGGAAATTCACTAGACATCTATCATAATACCCTCAAACCCATGAGCAACACCGCCTCAAAATACTCTACGCAACCAGCCACTGACCAGTCCCATTTAGGTAATATAGTTCTAATGGTTAACGTTCCCAAGTTAACCACATTGGCGCGCAAGGAAGGGGTAGACTCTATCAAAAACAAGGCAATCCACTGGATTCGCCATGTTAGAGGCTGCCGATCCATAATACGTGAGGACCTAATTACCGTAGTACGACGGCCAGACCCGGGAACTCACTTTGATATCCTAAAACTGACACTCAAGAACAGGACCATGGCGAACAATCTGGTGGCCCTAGACGCAAGAACAAGCCCACCTGCACACTCACGCATCCAGTTTAAACAGCCCAGGTCATCTACGCTCCACGAGGAATGCCCGAGTTATCACTCAGCAGAAAACCTATCCCCTCTTGGTAAACATGATTGACTCACAGCCCCACCTAAAATCTATGCAGGCAAACCTTGCAACCTTCCAACATCTATCACCCCCAGATCCTCCTTTTACCCCACCACTGTCTGTCCATGTATTCACCCCCCTACCCATGACACGGCGACCATTTCCGGCTCACCGAGCAATCATGACAACGATGCTCCACCCATCTTGCAGGCATATTGCCCACCAAACTTAGAGCTGCTGTCTAGGCCGGCAAGCATCTCCTTGATCAGGACCAGGCCTGTTCCAACAGAGGAACATCACCAACCACCACAAGCCTCACGGGCAAACATTGGTATCAACCCATCTCTGCTCCCTCAGCCACATCTGCCAAACCAACCCCCGACAGCCAACTTCACAAACCCCGGGCATTTAGGCAGGACAACTCAGTCACAATCTGGGGTACGACTTGTCTCATGGAACGTGGCAGGTCTGAAATCTATTCTTCCCCTTCCATCCTTCTCCTCATTTATTGACGAACATGACATATGTCTCCTACAGGAAACATGGTCACTCGACCCACTCTTCCGAACAGGCTACTCAAATTTCCACATCCCCGCTGTGGCCAGCACGAGAGGCAGGCCCTCAGGGGGTCTGACCATCTGGATCAAAACATCGCTTAGCTGCCATATATCACAGCTACCCACCGCCTCTCCCGACCTGTTAGGCCTTCGTCTATCCTTTGGGCCTGACTCTGTGGTGAACATCTTTAATATCTACGCTCGAGGGGTCAGGGGGGGTCAAGTCTCCAAAACCCTCAGCGCCCTCGTAGCCCTCTTACAAAATTATCCCCGCCATCATAAAACCATTGTGGCTGGGGACTTCAACGTCACATTCGAACCCCTTGACTGGGACGATCTCAGGTCCACCCGCGAGGAAGATCAAGCCTGGTCTATTCCCGCCCTGTCAATTCCACCCATCAAAAGGTGGACGTCGGTTGCCATTCAGGTTAAATCATTGACCATGGAGTTTGGACTCAGGGCGCTAAATGGCAGAACTAATTCAGACACCAACGGTAGTCACACATACAACAAAACGAACCACACCAGCAGAATCGATTATTGCCTATTCGATATAAGATTATGGCCTCTAGTCATCGATATGACAATCATCGAAAGGACCGAAAGTGATCACAACCCTCTCTCTGTCCACACATTAGCCCTAGGTAACCTCCCAGCCACGTCTAACCCCGCAGCAGTAGCACCCGAGGGTATTAACCTGGCCAACAACAAAAGACACCTAAAATGGGTCAATATTGTGGCCCGGCCCGCACTCATCAATGCTGCCAACAACACCCTAAAATCCACACTAAGGGACCTAGAGGCGGGTTCTGCAACACCCCATCAGGATATTAGCTCAATCCACACCTCCTGCTTTAGGGATATCGCGGACCACTTCTCAGCTTCCCCAGCCCACGACGACAAACGACCCAAAGCCAGGCACCGCTGGTTCAACAAAACGTGCCGGTCCCTAAACAAGCGCCTAGTTCAAGCCATTAAATCCAAGGACCCAATCGCCATCCGCGTAGCTAGGAAGTCCTATAAATCTGCAATATGCATAGCCAAGCGTGATCAAGATAGCAAATGGTGGACAGCACTCAGCGACGCTGTGCGCGAGAGAAATTATAGTCTGTTCTGGTCCCTGGCAGCGCGAGGCCCAGAAACCAGTGGTTTGGACATCACAACCAATATTGCCCCAAGAGACTGGATAGCCCACTTTAGTAGTCTGTACTCCCCTGATCATGATAGCCCCACCTCTGTTTGTACGGGTCCCCTCCTACTTCACTCATTAGCACCAACCACCGCAGCACCCCTGTTGTTCTCCCAAAGTGATATAACTTATTCTCTAAGCACTCTAAAACGCGGCAGGGCCCCTGGTTCAGACTGCGTCCCAGCAGACCTATTCTCAACAGACCTAGCATCCTGGTCAAGATATCTCACCATTCTAGCTAACGCAATAGCATCTGGGGTGCCAATTCCCGACTCTTGGAAAGCGGCCATTGTTATTCCAATCTTTAAAAAGGGCGACAGATCTCTTCCCTGTAACTATAGACCCATTAGTCTAATTGACTGTGTCCAAAAAGTCTTCTGCCACTGCCTCCTAGGGAAGATAGAAGAATGGATAATTGACCACGATATCCTTAGCCCCCTCCAAGCCGGTTTCCGAAAGAAGATTTCCACCACTGATCAAGCCCTCAGATTCCTATTATTATATTGGAAAACAGTGTTCATTGATAAAGGCAGCCTTTATGTAGCTTTCGTGGACCTCAAATCTGCCTTTGACCTAGTACCTCGGAACAAACTGTGGGTCACTCTCTCTCGGATGGGAATCCCGGAACACATCCTTGCCATTTTGATACGACTCCACGAGGACAACTACGCACAAGTCAGGTGGGGCAACAAGGGCCAACTTACCGATAGAATCCACGTCTCTAGGGGTGTGCGGCAAGGTTGCGTACTTGCCCCGACCCTCTTTTCCCTGTACATCAACAAAATTGTCCCCTCCCTCCTCAGACTGCAGGCTGACGCACCTTCACTCAGCTCACAAAAAATCCCAGTCTTACTCTTTGCCGATGACACTCTTTTGATATCTAAGACCCCTAGTGGTCTAAGGAAACTCCTTGCGTGCTTCGAGCATTTCTGTTCATCCCAGGGACTCGAAATCAACGCAACGAAAACCAAACTGATGACCCTTAATCCCCACAGATCCTTCAAAGGGAAATTTACTTTAGAGGGCTCCTCAATCGAGAAGGTGGGCATTTTCAGCTACCTGGGCATAACACTCACTGACAACATGTCCTGGAAGCCACACATAGGAAAACAAGCCCTTAAATTAAGACAAACAACTGGGGCTCTACTAAAACATTTCCACCTCTCACACACAAAACCAATTTGCCCAGCATTACAGTTATACGAAGCCCAGGCAGTTTCCTCAGCGCTCTACGGGGCTGAACTTTGGGGTTATACCAAAACCCAAGACCTAACCATCGCTGAAAACAACTTCTTAAGAAACCTTGTGTCCCTTCCGCTAAGCACCCCACTGTTCCCTCTTTTCAAGGACCTCGGCATCAAACGCATTGGTCACAAAGCCCGCCTGCGACCTCTGCTGTACTGGCGGCGTCTCTGGACCACTCCGGAACTCGACATCTTCACCGAAGCTCTACAGGTCATCCTAAAAGCTGACCACCTGCACAGAATCCCCTGGCTACGATCCATCAAGGATTTACTTCACTCTATCGGGCTCGATGATCTCTGGAACTCACCAGCCACGTCAGTCTTTCCCTCGAAAAGCGAACTAAAGAAACTTTACTGGCAAATGGCCAACAACGAAGACACTCGGGCTGCACTCCACACTACATTATCTTGTGACTTTGCCAACCTAAAAGAGTCATGCAAGTACGAATCTTTTTGGGACCTAATCACGGTCCCAAGGGAAAGGAAACTGTACTTCCAGCTCCGCATTGGAACACTCCCATTAAGACTTTTCACCAGCAGCTGGTCACACAACGAATCCACCGCATGCCCTGCTTGCAAAGCCCCCGTCGAGAATCTCCCTCACCTCCTTTTTGCATGCCCCGCGTATACTGCCCCCCGTAGGAAATGGCTGGCCCCGGCATGCAGACTACTGGGAGCACGCTGCTCTGCGCTAGCTCTGCGAATCCTTAGATCAGACACCAGGCCAACGCTAGTGATCGCTATCGCCAAATTCCTCGGAGCTAGTTGGCTTATTAGAGGGAAAACTCTCCTGGACAAAGACTCCAAATAAGACTGTCCCAACATCCTGCACAGTGCATTTCATTTCATTTCATCTAATTTTATTCCATTTTATTCTATCTCATTTTTATTCCATTTGAATTTTTATTTATGTTTTACTCCCTTTTATCACCATATTTACCTGCAATTCTATTTTATTACGTGCATTTACTTGTATTTATTACTGCTCACGCTTTTTTGGCTCTTGTAGCCGCAATAAAGCTTCTTTGAATTGAATTGAATTGAACTGGCCGCAACCCAGAGAAAGATGGATTAAAGAACTTGGGGACTCTGTTCATATGTCCTGAATTTGTATAAAACAGTAGTGTAAGGGGGCAGGCTTGGAGCACACTTTTCCCCTGACACTTGTGGGGTGGGACCGAGAGGGAACCCAGGGTCAAAATGTAAAAAAACAAATGTAGTGGCCCAGGTGCCCAGCAGGGTCCACGGTGGCTCTCCTATGAAGGACCATGGTACTTCTGCAGGAGCAGCCATGCAAGCTTCACCCCAAGGTACTGCGGTGTAATGTAAGCTCCTCCAATGGACGTTTGCACTGTACTGCAGTACCATGGGCCTGATACTTAAGCACCCGTACAGCAGGGTTAACGCAGTACTGGTGAAACAATTAAAAAAAATAAAGGAAATGTAGATTGGGAATTCATGGTGAATTAGCTGCCTATGGGGGTTGGGTGCAGTGCCTGACTAGTGGGGAAGAGGTTGGCCCACCATGCTTACTCACTGTGCAAGGCCGAAACCCATGCTCAGCAGAGGAGTTGGCTGAATGTAATAAAAAAAACACTGAACCCTGAAAAAATGAACTGTTAAAGTGACATAATATTTCGTTATGGTAACAAGATCTTAGCTTACATAAAAAAAAAACCTCACTGAAAAAATTAAGGTTAAAAGTAATTTGTCTGTAGTACTGCTGCATTACACGAGCACGTGCAACTATACACACTGGTCAATAACCTATTGTAAACAGAAGCTTTAAACTTACTGTCACATTTTCTCCAGGAGGCTGTGGAGCTAAGGAGTATTCAACTCTGAAACCCTACTCTGCAACCTATAACACATACTGGTTTAACATAGAGTACTAATTGGACCCCAAACTTTAATGCAAATAGTAGATTGTTTTACCTTGATCATCTACAACTGCACTCTCATCAAAGCCTTACGCCATTTCCACGCCCACATGTTCACAAAGTATCTCTACGCTGTACTGCATTATCAGATTTTCCAGGTAAATAAAAGAGTTTACTGGGGGAAAACATAGCACAGTTCAGAAAAAGCACACAGAGCAGGACATCGCAGTTTTTCAAGCCGCACAGTGGCCTTCATCACAACAAATCATGTTTGCAAGTAGGGGTTAGGAAGCTGCTTAAGAATTTGGATTTGTGGAACTGGCATGGCAACACCGGTGGGTTCTAATGAGACATGGTTGGTGGCAGTCTGTTCATTTGCATATGTGGTGAAAGATGCTAAATAAATATCTGCCTAATAAGTGAGGATTCATCACGGCTACATCTTATATTCACTTCACCTTCCTGGTTTTGCTAACATCCTTCCTGATTTGTAACACATATTTGTTTCTTTGTCTTATTCTTTTTGTCTATGTCTATCTCTGTCCCTTTTCTTGACTGCCTCTCCAACCCCCCCCTTTTTTCTTCCTTTCTATCTGTAAGTGCAATATGTCACACTACTAGTCCCCCACGATGTGCTCAACTGTCCACCCATAATGGTTGCCACTTTCTCACCTTAACTAATGCTCTCCTTCACAGTGCGATCCCTCTTGCTGTTTCCAAGTCTCTCTGCATGATCATTACTTTTTCCCTTTTTTGTCTTGCATCCTTGGGCTGTCTGTCACCCATTACCTATGTTTCCCCTCTCTGTCTCTCTCTTCTATTCATTCCCTATGTCTTCCATTGTTTTCAATCTGTCTTTGAAACAGTCAAACAAAATTAATTCTCCTTTTGTTATCATCTTGGATATCTTACTCTTTCTGCTTCCTCTTTCCTTCTATTACTCTCACACACTCTTCCTATCTCCCTCTCTTTATCTTCTCCTTTCTCTGCCTTCCCCTCTCTCTTTTTCTTTCCCAGGCATTATCCTTGCCATTCTGCTTTTGGGCCTCTTTCTATACTTGATCCTTCCCCGTCCTCTTCGGCACTCATTCATGACCGGGCCAGAAAAAAGACCCAAAGACACTGACATTTACACAATGGGCATCATTACATCTGTAATTATACAGGCTTACATTTTATTTGCTCATCATTTTGTATATGTGAGAATAGGTGATCAGCATTATGAGAAGGAAGAATGTATATCACTAATCTAATCCCTATAACAAGGGAACTACCTCAGCAAAGGTTTAGTAGAAAACATAACGGAAGAAGCAAAAGGATTAGGAGATAAAGAAAGTGGACGAAAACCTGATCTTAGCAACAGTTGTAAAGGAATGTATGTATCAATAATAACTATTGCACTCTTCAGTTATTAAAATATTATGTCATATTAATTTTCCTAATGGAATGTATAATCCATAAAATGTTATTTTAAGAGATTGCATGTAGCCTATGTACGATTTCCAGTGAGCTATACCCATGCTGGTTAAATGTACATTTCATACTTTTTCGATGTACTGTATATTTGACCATGCAGTTTGTTTGTTGACCTCTCAAATGTGTCTGTCTGCATAATTTCTTTTATCCAATCAGTATACTGTTGGACATGTGGAGTTCTCAAATTATTAAGCATACACATTTTTGGTGTAGTCATAAAGGAGACAACCCATCATCCATCAATCAAGCATTCAAACTATTATTCGAGAAAATCTTAACATCAGCACAGGTCTACAAAATACCACCTATATCTCAGGCTGTTTGATCAGATCTGCAAAGTGTAGAATCTAGTTGATGCTCATTCAGTATCTAGGACACATTTTAATTACACTGATAAAACTGGCATAATTCCTCAACATGGGATTAAGCAAAATTACTATAATTAGTTGAAATTTCACATTACCCAGTTCTGTGTGATTTCATAAAACCTCTCGCCCAGGAGGTATTTTTTGCTCATACAAGTCTACTACTGGTATCTCACAAGTCTTTGTTTTAGGTAGAGAGGAGCAATGTGGGATTGATTGCAGTAGGGCAAACGGGAACTGCTACAAAAGTGGTGGGGTTACTACTGGGAACCCTTTTCCTATTGTTAAACCTGCCATCTTGGTGTGGTTTCCCCAAAACTTTTTGCCTTAAGACCTCCTGTTGTTGCTGACTTAGTTTTTCTTGGATTAACGATTCTGCACACGTTACCTTTGCTAACCAGTGCTAACCTGCTCGTACTCTTTCCCTACAACATAGTAATAGGGGCATATACCAAACCTGTCTCAGACCTGCCTTTGCAGAGACTGGGTGTGCAGTTTAGAACTCCTATTTCTGCCTGGTAAAATTATCTTTTTGTCAGGTCCAAACCTTCCTTTTTAATACATATACATCACTCCTAGGGTAGGCAATGAACAGCCCAGAAGGCAGAGTGCAATTTAAAAAAAAGAAGGACATGTACTTACTTGTCCTGGTGGTGAAAATATTTAAGTTTGTTTTTCACAATTGCAAGGTCTGTCTCCTACAGATTAGCATTGGAATTGCCTTATTACACTTCATAAGCTTAATTTCCAAATGGGAAGAGATAACCCCTTCAAAGTTGGTGTCTCTGGAATCACAATTTAGAATCCTAATTTATGATGAAGTCGGATTTTAAATTGCAATTCTGAAAATGCCACGTTTAGAAAGCTGGCATTTTCTTGCCTTAGTCATTAATGAACAGTGGCGTGGCACCCCATGCAGTGCCACTTTTCTTGCAACCCTTAGCACCCCCTAACACCACCATGGTACCACCTATTTATAAAACAGCGCACTATTGTGTAGTTATGATGACTTGCATCATAATTTGTGACGCTGCTTCGGCACTTTGCAGGACTAGCGTCACAAATTATGATGCGAATCCTGCAAAGACCCCAGAGGCCCATTGTAATCAATGGGAGCCTCTTTTTAATGCCTGCACTTAGCAGGTGTTAACAAATGCCTATAAGAATGATGCAAAGGAATCTCGTAGATTCCTTTGAGCCATTTTTACGATCCCCTCCCCAGTGCCAGAACACCCCCCTTGCATACATTATGTCTGGCACGGGCATAATGGGGCACAAGGGGTTTCAAAGTGGTACAATGCAAGCATTGTGGCACTTTGTAAACGGGCTGCATGCTAAATGCCACCTTAAAGCCACATTTGTGTCTAAATAAATTCCGCAAATGTGGCGCAAGATGGCGCTAGGGGCTCATAAATATGCCCCTTGGTTCCTGCCACCTGGCTCTGGTCATGTGACTGGCTGTATTTGGCATCTGGCCTTTGTGTATTGCTCCTAGACAGCCACACTGTTCTGCTTATGCTGGGCTAAGAGTCTTATGATGTAATTAGTATAGGAATGTAGAGTGTTGGGCAACCTGCATCCTAGATTTGATTATTCAGCTAGTATTCCAGCGAAATCAGTTAACCTGGAGCTGGTCGAGAGATAGCTATGCTCTTGTTGTAGATGTACCCAACATACTAAATAAACCCCGTTTTACATACCTTGTATGACTTACAGTTACTTTGGAATGGTGGAAGAATTGGCGACAAGAAGGCCAACTTATCCCTGAAATGGTGTAGGTGGCTCTGGACCCGGCGGTATACTGCACCACAATTAGTGGCATTGGTGTCTTCAGAGATGAACGGATGGCAGACACACAGACAGCGGACACAGCAGAGTCAGTCCTGCATTGCAGAGCAGCACTACTTGGTGGTCTACCACCATTTTGGGGTCCAAAATACACTACGACATGAGCAGAAGTGAGGAGTCTGTTGAGTGGACCTCAACGCGAGTCGGCGTGGAGCTAGAGAAGACAGAGACATATGCACAGAGTGAGGACTCGATGCACCCATGTCACAAACATCTCCACCATTTTGGTTTGGGAAGTTTTAACAAGTAGTGCACATTGATTTGCAGCAGCGGTGCACACACTTCTTTAAAATACGAGCAATTGCAAACTTTCTCTAGTTCATTAACATTGACGTGCATCACTGATTCACAGCGCGATTCACACGCTTCTATAAAATACATACAGCTGAAAGCATTCTTCAGTTTGATAACAGCGATGCACACGCTGATTTAATTTCTGTGCGCACTTTACACTTACAGCGCTTTGTGTGCTTGCAGTACACTTCAGGCGGTGACTTTTTAGCAGTGCACATCTGTGTATTGGTGATACACACCTTCTGCAGAATAGCACCAACTAGATCTCTGCTACATTTAACTCGTTAATATTTTTTTGGGGTGAAATTTGTAGCGGAAGTTCTTCTGACCTGTCATTACTCATTTTAGTTTAAGGAATTCACCATGCAGTCAGAGTGTAATTGTTACCCCAACTCTCTTTCTATCTCAGTCAGGTCCATTAAATGTGGTGTGGGAAAACTGGATAGAGATGTCTGAAATGTACTTAGAGGCTTTGGTTAGGCAAAAATGTAGTGCTACTAGAAAGAAAGCTTTATCGTTGAACACACATTGTAAGGCGGGTCAAAGTATCTTCCTGTGTGCACAGAACCAAATGGGGACCCTTTTGAAGATGTCTATATTGAAGCAAAAAAAGCTTGGAATGTGGGTTTGCGAAGGAAATTAATGTAGTGTTGAATAGATATATATTTTGTATATGCCCTCAAGCAGAAAACGAAACAATTGATGACTTAGTAGGAAAGCTGAGACAGTTATCCATGAAATGTAGGTTTGGGGCGATGACGGATAAACTTGTATGGGATCAATTAATTGTTCAAGGCAAGAATAAGACAATTCAGGAACGACTATAGGCTGCCAAGAACCCATCCCTGAAGGATGCTATAGACATGGCTAAAATAGTACAATAGTCCCAGTTGTGCATGAGAGAAATGGAGAAGAAAGAAAGGTGTACTGGTGATGTGTCAAATGTGTCTACGGGTGCATCAGATGTGGGTGCAGTGGTCAGGTCTGGTAGTTCCTTAGGGGAATCTAAACAATACAACAGAACATGTATTGGTGTGGAAGCAATTTTCAGACCACAGAGTATAAGAAATGTGGGGCAGTGAATGAGGACTGCAGGAAATGTGGTCAAAAGGGTCACTTTGCCTCAGTATGTATGCAAGGTAGCAAACAGGAAGGGGAGAAAATCAATTTGGTGGCATATTTGGAAGCATAAACGCAGTTTAGAGGGCAGGACAAATGGAAAGGTGTATGTGGCAGAAGCTGGGCCACCCATATTAGGTTGGCTACACCAATATGATCCTAATATTATTATCAACCTGACAGGGGCCCCACAAGTATTGGTGGTTGAAGAAATATTACTTAAGGATATTTTTGGATGAAGCATGGGAATTGTTTAAAGATGAATTAGGTCTTCTCAAGGGGTGCATCCATAAAATTGTGTTGAAGACTTATGCATTGCCTATTCATCACAAAGTAAGAAGAATACTCTTGGTTACTCGTACTGCTGTGAAAGAGTTGTTGGATGAGATGGCATTGAGAGGAGTAATTGAACCGGTGGAGCCATCCAGCTGGGTGTCTCTAGTGGTCATTACAGAGAAATCAGATGGTCGCTACAGATTCTGTATGAATTTGAGGTCGCTCAATCAAAATGTTGTGGTAGACACCTAACCATTAAGCAATATCAGTGAAATAATTCTTGGTGATGGTAGGTAATTTCAAAGCTTGACTGGACAAATGTCTACCACCAAATCAAGTTACATGGAGATTCCAAATCTCTCACATCTTTTATTACCATGCAAGGCACGTTTCATTTCACTTGCATGCCCTTTGACCTTTGCTCAGCAGTTAGTGTATTCCAGAGAATAATGGATGAAGTCCTCAAAGACATGAGAAATATCTTGTACTTTCAAAACTACATTTTGACTTTTGGCATTACTGTTGAGCAACACAAAATGATTCTCAGTCAAGCGTTGCACAGAGTGACGGAGGCTAGGTTGAATTTATGTTGAGAATAATGCAAAACTTTGGTACAACAGGTGGGTTATTTGGAATATAGCATCATGGCAGACAGAGTCAAACCTAAAAATGTATTGCAAGCAATCAAATTGGTTCCAGCTCCTACAGACAAGGATATATTGAGATCTTTCTTAGGTCTCCTCGAGTATTATGCCAAATTTGTGGAGACATTTTTTGACAAGAGATAGGCCCTCATTATGACATTGGTGGTAAATCCCACTTACCGCCATGCCGACTGGCGCCAACATACCGCCACGGATATCCGCTACCCATATTATGACACACAAATGGCAATCCGTCAATATTCAGCCACACATAAAAGTCTGCCACACCAAAGGTCAGTGATAAACTGGCGCTATCAAAACCCACACCGTTATGCCAACAGAACAATGCTCACAACATTATGACCCACGAATCACCACGGCGGACATTCTTTGGCGGTAAACCATTGGCGGTACATACCGCCGCACTCAAAATGCACACACTCAAACAAAACTACACCACATTGCTCAATTTAAACTACACAAACCTGACACCCATACACACACCATATCCACATACCCACACCACTATAAAACACACACCCAAATTACCCACAACCCTTTACGAATAAAAACAATTGCCACAAGAGAGTTAGCAAGACCACAGACAAGACCTCAGCCACACACCAGCATCACCTATACACCACCCACGCACCCCACACTACACACCCCAACACAGCATCCTACACACCCTCACCCACACCACTCACACTTCACCCATGGCACCACAACGACACCCCAGGTTCTCTGAAGAGGAGCTAAGGGTCATGGTGGAGGAAATCATTCAGGTAGAGCCACAGCTATACGGAGCACAGGTGCAGCAAATAACCATTGCTAGGAAGATGGAGCTATGGCGGAAGATCGTAGACAGGGCCAGCACCATGGGACAGCACCCCAGAACAAGGGATGACATCAGAAAGAGGTAGAACGACCTACGGGGGAAGGTGTGTTCCATTGCAGCAAGACATCAACTGGCTGTACAGAGGACTGGCGGTGGACCCCCACCTCCTCCCCCACAACTAACAACATGGGAGGAGCAAGTCTTGGCAATCATGCATCCTGAGGGCCTGGCAGGAGTAGGAGGAGGACTTGACTCTGGTAAGTCAACTCTCTATTACTATCACCCCCCCTACCTGCATGACACCACATACCCCACCCTTACTCTCACTCCCATTACTCCACCACCTCCCACACACCCCACCATCACAACCCACTCATACCAAAGCCAAGCTCTGCATGCACCACCTATGCATGGACACCACTCACAGCCCTGCATGGACAACTGTCACTAAAGCATGCACACTAGAGATAATCACCTAGCCCACCAAATAACACCTCATACAAGGCAAAGCTGCCAGGAAGGAATCTGCCATTGGAAGTATTGACGAATAATTGCACTTCTGTTTTCCTCATCCTCTGCCTCCTCAATTTCACTGTCAACAGGGTCCACTGCTGCCACACGGCCATCTCTATCCTCCTCCTCCTGCAGAATAGGCACATGGCGGCGTAAGGCAAGGTTGTGCAACATACAACATGCCACGAGGATCTGGCAGACCTTCTTGGGTGAGTAGCACAGGTATTCGCCTGTTAGATGGAGGCAACAAAACCTGGCCTTCAGGAGGCCGAAGGTCCTTTCTGTAATCTGTCTTGTTCACCCATGTGCCTCATTGTAACGTTCCTCTGCCCTTGCCTGTGATTCCTCACAGGGGTCAGTAGTCATGAGAGGTTGGGGTAACCAGAGTCACCTGCAAATATTGAGGGACAACTGTTAGCCACACACTCACCCTTAGGGCCCACAACATACCCATTCACCAACATCCACTTGGTGGGAATCAGGGCTCACCTAATAGCCACACCCGGTGCCTCCGGAGTTGGGCCATCACATTTGGGATACTGCTATTCCACAGGATAAAAGCATCATGTACAGACCCAGGATATTTAGCATTGACATGGGAGATGTACTGGTCCACCAGGCACACCATTTCTGATTTTGATTTCTGAAGACCTGTTCATGATGTTGGGGATATGTCCCATTGCATAGAAATCAGATTTCACTGTGGCCAATTCCTCCACCTGGGGTAATACAATGTAGCTGCACGTGTGTTTAATCAAGGCAGACAACACTCTGGTCAACACTATTGAGAACACTGGCTGTGACATTCCTGCTGCCAAGCTCACTGTCACTTGGAAAGAACCAGTTGCCAGGAAAAGGAGCACAGATAGCATTTGCACAAGAGGGGTGATCCCAGTGGGGTGACAGATAGCAGATATCAGGTCAGGCTCCGATTGGGCACACAGCTCTGTGACGGTGGCCCTGTCAAGTCTATAGGTGATGATTATGTGCCTGTCCTCCATTGTTGCCAAGTCCACCCTGGGGTCTGTACACTGGGGGATGTCGCCATCTCCTATTCATCCGCAGAGGTTGCAATCAATGGAGCAAAAGAGTGAGTAGTTGGTCATTATTTGTACATTCTAACAACTACAGTGCAATGCATTTTGCGATTGTTACAATATTGTGGTGGGATATGTCCATAATGTGTATTTGTGTACTGTGACGCAGTTAGGATCTATGGCCTAACCCCCACCCCTGAAATGGTGTCCACCTGTCCTGTATGGAGGGACAAGTGGAAATGGGGTGATTCCTCATTGGTTTATATTGGGCCTTATGGGTTACACTGGCAAATGGTGATGTACGCCAGCGATGACGGTACGCACTGCAGCGGACGTGACCGTCATTTTCTATCTGTGCACATACTTGCTACCTGACCTTCAACAGGAGAGGACCTACACTGCATTTGCTGCTGTGACCTGTGTCTGGAACCTACCATGGCTCGTGTCACTGGGGAAAGGGCCCCTGCCTTCACCTCAGCCGGGTTGAAGCGACTGGTGGATAGGGTCCTACCCCAGTACCGACTATTGTATGGGCCTCCAGACCAACAGGTGAGTACACTGTGAGTACGATGCATGGGGTGTGAATGCATGGATTGCTGTGTGTGAAGCCTCATGTGGGGAGGGTGAGTGGATGGGCCCTGGGCAGCATGCAGCATGTATGCTGGGCCATGTCTGTAATAATAGGGATGGGATAGGGCATGGTGGGGCATAAGTGTAACAGGCAGGACGGTCGGACTAATACCTTTCCCTGTGTATATTTCCCCTGCATGTCAGCCCCATCAAAAGAAGGGTATATGGCGTGCCATCGCAAAGGACGTGCAGACGCTGGGGGTCTACTGCTGGCGGAACACCCACTGTCGGAAATGGTGGGAGGACCTGAGATACTGGGAATGGAAGACGGCGGAGGTCCAGCTGCAGATGGCCTCCCAATGAGGAAGGGGTGCCCGTCGAACTCTGACCCCCTTGATGGCCTGCATACTGGCAGTGGCCTATCCAGAGCTGGATGGGCACTTGGGGGCATCACAACAGCAACAAGGGGGTGAGTACAGTGCCGTTCATTAATACTTACGCCTGGTGGGGTGGTATCCGGGTGGGGGATGTGGGCCTGTGGATGCCCCTAGGCCAGGCCTGACATTGCATAGTAGGTCCCATGTTGGGCAGGGTTCTGATGTGAAAGTCCTCCAACCAAGCTAGTAGACACCCACTGCTAAGCAGGGCTCTGTGGGTCTCAGGTAAGCTGCAATTGGCGTTAGGTGTCCCTATCCATGGGCTGGGGAGTAGCATTGTGACGGTAGTGCATTGCCTAATGCGTAGGGCTGTTCCCTGTGTGTGAGTGTGTTGTGTACGCCAACGGTGGTGTTGGTGCCGCCATTGACCATGTGTATCCTTTGTCTCTCTCTCCCCCTTTTAGTTTTGTCACCCTGTCCTTATGTGCATTAGCATCATCTGGCGGAGGGCAGTGTAACTTTGCATTTCAATGACTTGGTTCTAATCTGTGTGGCAATGGCATGCTGATATTTCCCACTTCTATGCCCACTTACTGTTCCCTCTGGCAATTCATTTTGCAGATGTTGGTGACCTGACATATACGGCTGGTGTGATCACTACAGCCAGCTACAGGTCATTAATCTATGCTACTTCTATGTACAGTTCATTTGTAATGGTTGTACCTGTTTCAAGCAATACATATTTGAAATGCATGACATACTCAAAATAGATTTTGATCCAAGGGTGTTTATTAAAGTGCTAACATATAGGGGGAACGTGCAATGGGATAGGGTGATGATGGAGGAAAGCCCAGGGTATTGTTCCAGTCTGTTTGTAGCACAGGTGCAGTGTCCATGGGAACATAGGAAGAGGAGCAATGGCAGTTCAAGGTGGAGAGGGTGACAGAGTGGGACACAAGGGTGACCATTAGGAGAGTCTCATTGCCTGGCGGGGGTCTTGGCAAGTGTCTCTGGCTGCTGCCTGGATCGCAGGGAACGTTTGCGGGGTGGTTTACCTTCTGCAGGGGGAAGGGTGCTGGTGGCCTGTGAGTCCTGTGGCGGGGCCTCCTGGCCACTAGCGGCAGCGGAGGTAGATGGCTGTTCAGATGTCTGGTTAGTGGCAGGGGCCCGCTGGTGTGAGACTGACTCCCTCATAATGTTGGCCATCTCTGCCAGCACCCCTGCTATGGAGATCAGCGTGTTGTTGATGGCCTGCAAGTTCTCCCTGATCCTCTGGTACTGTCCTTTCTGCAGCTGCCTGTTCTCCTGCACGTTGTCCAGGATCTGTCCCATCGTGTCCTGGGAATGTTGATAAGCTCCCAGGATCTTGGAGGGTGCTTCCTGGAGAGTCGGTTCCCTGGGCCTGTCCTCCCCCTGGCACACAGAAGTCCTCCCAGTGTCCCTATTGGCCTGTACCTCTGTCCCCTGAACAGTGTGCCCACTACCTCTGACCCCAGGTCCTTGATTGTATTGTGTGTGAGGTGTGGCCTGGGGTCCCTGTAGAGGTGGACACACTACTGATTGATGTGTCCTGGGGAGAGAGGTGTGGGTTGCCTGGGTGGGAGCGGTGGTGGTCTTTCCCAATGGGGGAGGCTCTGAAGTGGGGTGTGTCTGGGCCTGGTTAACCGGCTGTCCAGTGGTCCCTGATGGGCCAGGTTGGTCATCCAGTTCCTGATGACCAGAGATGCTGTCATCACTGTGGGCCTCTTCAGTTGGGGGACTGGATAGTGCTGGCACCTCCTTTTCGGTGACATTGGCTGGGGTACCTGTGGGGGTGTAAATGATGTGTTATGGTTACTGTGTCTGACATACTGTACATCCGTGGCTTCCCCACTATGGTTGGATTTACCCTGCCAGCTTTCACTGGTGTATTTTAATATATGGTGGGATTGGTAGTTCTCTCTGCTATGCATGCTTTGGTGATGATTGTCCGTGCAGGGATGTGAGGGGTGTCCATGCATTGGTATATTATGCAGGCTTGGCATTGGGATGATTGAGATGTGATGGTGGGGTGTGTGGGATGTAGTGGAGTGATGGGAGTGAGGGTGAGGGTACGTGATGGCATGCAGGTAGGGGGGTGAAAATAGTAGAGAGTTGACTTACCAGAGTCCAGTCCTCCTCCGACTCCGGCCAGGCCCTCGGGATGCAGTATTACCAAGACTTGCGCCTCCCATGCTGAGTTGTGGGGGAGGAGGTGCCACCTCCAGTCCTCTGTACAGCAAGCTGGTGTCTTGCTGCTGTGCAACTTACCTTCCACGTAGGTCATTCCACCTCTGCCTAATGTCATCCCTAGTTCTTGGGTGCTGTCCCACGGCGTTGACCCTGACCACGATTCTCTGCCATAGCTCCATCTCCCTTGCTATAGATATCTGCTGCACCTGTGCTCCAAATAGCTGTGGTTCAACCCTGACGATTTCCTCCACCATGACCCTTAGCTCCTCCTCTGTGAAACGGGGGTGTCTTTGTGATGCCATGGGTGTTATGTGAGGTGTGTTGGGGTGGGTGTGTTGGGTAATGTGTTGGGGTGTGTGATGTGGAGTGTGTGAGTGGTGTATAGGTGTGAGTAGCGTGTGGCTCTATTTGTCTTAGTGGTCTTGGTGTCTCTCTGGTGGCAATGCTTTGTAGTTATAAAGGGTTGTGGGTACTGTGGGTGTGTGCTTTTTAGTGGTGTGGGTGTGGTGTGTCTATGGGTGTCAGGTGTGTGTTATTTGAATTGTCCAATGTGGTGTTGTTTTCTATGTGGGTGTCCATTGTGAGCACGGTGGTATGTACCGCCAATGGTTTACTGCTGTTGAATGTCCGCCGTGGTGTAGGAGGCTGGCCTGGCTTATAGTGGGTACCTGATGGTACTTACACCTTGTGCCAGGTCCAGTTATCCCTTATTAGTAGATTAGTAGTGTTCTAGCAGCTTAGGCTGATAGAGGTAGCTATAGCAGAGCAGCTTAGGCTGGACTAGAAGACATGCAAAGCTTCTTCTATACCACATATGTCATATAGCACTATAGCATACGAAAACACAATACTCAGAGTTACTAAAAATAAAGGTACTTTATTTCAGTGACAATATGCCAAAAGTATCTCAGAGGATATACTCCCTTAGGAGGTAAGTAATATACACAAAATATACACACAAACCAAAATCAGGTAAATAAAACACTTAGAATAGTAGTGTAAACACTGTAGAATACAATAGAATGCAATTGGAGACAATAGGCCTAGGGGTAACACAAACCATATACTCCAAAAGTGGAATGCAAACCACAAATGGACCCCAGGCCTAGTGTAGTGTGTAGAGAGTCACTGGGAGTGTAAGAAAACACTAAGGGTGTCCAAGATACCCCACCCCAAGACCCTGAAAAGTAGGGGTAAAGTTACCCAACTACCCCAGAAAGACAGTAAAGTCAAGATAGGGGATTCTGCAAAGACCACAACTGACTGCAAAGCACTGAAGACGGATTCCTGGACCTGAGGACCTGCAAAGGAAGGGGACCAAGTCCAAGAGTCACGCAAGTGTCCAGGGTGGGGGCAGGAGCCCACTAAACCCTGGTTGAAGGTGCAAAAGGGCTGCCTCTGGGTGGAAGAAGCAGAAGATTCTGCAACAACGGAAGATGCCAGGAACTTCTCCTTAGGTAAGAAGATGTCCCACGGCGTGCTGGAAGATGCAGAGTTGTTTTCACGCAGAAAGACCTCAAACAAGCCTTGCTAGCTGCAAGAGTCACAGTTGAAGATTATGGGTGCTGCCAGGGCCCAGGAAGGACCAGGAGGTCGCTCCTTGGAGGAGGAGACAGAGGGGGTGCTCAGCAACTGAGAAAGCCCATGCAGAAGCAGGCAACACCTGCAGAAGCACTTGAACAGGCGTTCAAGAAATTGGAGCATGGCGGTCATTTCAACACAACAAAAGAGGGTCCCACGAAGCCGGAGGTCAACTCAGCGAGTTGGGCAATGCAGGACGGAGTGCTGGGGACCTTGGCTGTGCTGTGCACGAAGGAAGTATTGCAAAAGTGCACAGACTCCCTAGCAGCTGCAGATCACGCAGTACACAGGATTACTGTCTGGCGTGGGGAGGCAAGGACTTACCTGAACCAAATTTGGACAGAAGGACCACTGGACTGTCGGGGTCACTTGGATCCAGCTCCTGTGTTCCAGGGACCACGCTCATCAAGATGAGAGGGGACCCAAAGGACCAGTGATGAAGAAATTTGGTACCTGCTGTAGCAGCGGGAAGATTCCATTGACCTACAGGAGATTTCTTCTTGGCTTCCAGTGCAGGGTGAAAGCAGACAGCCCTCAGAGCATTAACCACCAGGAAAAAGTTGAGAAAGCCGGCAGGATTAGGCACTACAATGTTGCTTGTTATCTTCTTACTACTTTGTTGTGGTTTTGCAGGCGTCCTGGAGCAGTCAGTGATCGATCCTTGGCAGAAGTCAAAGATGGAAGTGCAGAGGAACTCTGGTGAGCTCTTGCATTCGTTGTCTGAGGAGGAACCCACAGGAGAGACCCTAAATAGCCCTCAGAGGAGGATTGGCTACCTAACCAGGTAAGAGCCTATCAGGAGGGGTCTCTGACATCACCTGCTGGCACTGGCCACTCAGAGGTCTCCATTGTGCCCTCACACCTCTGCATTCAAGATGGCAGAGGTCTGGGACACACTGCATGAGCTCTGGACACCACCTCTGAGGTGGTGATGGACAAGGGAGTGGTCACTTCCTTTTTCTTTGTCCAATTTCATGCCAGAGCAGGGGCTGGGGGATCCCTGAACTGGTCCAGACTGGTTTATGCAAGGAGGGCACCATCTGTGCCCTTTAAAGCATTCCTAGGGGCCAGGAGAGGCTACTCCTCTCAGGCCCTTAACACCTATTTCCAAAGGGAGAGGGGGTAACACCCGTCTCTCAGAGGAAATCCTTTGTTCTGCCTTCCTGGGACTGGGCTGCCCAGACCCCAGGAGGGCAGAAACCAGTCTGAGGGTTGGCAGCAGCGGTAGCTGCAGAGAAAAGCCCAGAGAGCTAGTTTGACAGTACCCGGGGTCCATGCTGGAACCCCGGGGATGCATGGGATTGGCACCCCAATACCACATTTAGCATGGGAGTACAATTCCATGATCTTAGACATGTTACATGGCCATATTCGGAGTTACCACAGTGAAGCTACATATAGGTGTTGACCTGTATGTAGTGCACATGTGTAATGGTGTCCCCGCACTCACAAAGTCCAGGGAAATGGCCCTGAACAATGTGCTACTGCCAGGGTGCCCTCACACTTAGTACCTTTGCACCTAACCTTCACTAAGTGAGGGTTAGACATATAGGTGACTTATAAGTTACTTAAGTGCAGTGTAAAATGGCTGTGAAATAACGTGGACATTATTTCACTCAGGCTGCAGTGGCAGTCCTGTGTAAGAATTGTCTGAGCTCCCTATGGGTGGCAAAAGAACTGCTGCATCCCATAGGGATCTCCTGGAACCCCAGTACCCTGGGTACCTAGGTACCATATACTGGGAATTATAAGGGTGTTCCAGTGTGCCAATTAGAATTGGTGAAAATAGTCACTAGCCTGCAGTGACAGTTTTAAAAGCAGAGAGAGCATAAACACTGAGATTCTGGTTAGCAGTGTCTCAGTGATACAGTTAGGCACCACACAGGGAACACATGTAGGCCACAAACTATGAGCACTGGGGTCCTGGCTAGCAGGATCCCAGTGACACAGGCAAAATCGAACTGACACACAAATAAAAATGGGGGTCACATGCCAGGCAAGATGGTACTTTCCTACACGTGTTGACTCGTGGGTCATAATGTGGTGAGCGTTGTTCTGTTGTCGTAACGGTGTGGGTTTTGATACCGCCATTTTATTACTGACCTTTGGGCTGGCCGATTTGTGTGTGTGGCTTAATTCTGTTGGATTGGTGTTTGTGTGTCATAGTATGGTGAACGGATTTCTGCCGCCACGGCGATAAGTTGGCGGCCGTTAGGGTGGCGGTCAGTGGGATTTACCACCAATGTCATAATGAGGGCCTAAGACTTTACGTGGAATTAAGTTGTTTCCGGCAATTACACAAGAGAAGGGGAACGAGGCGAAAAAGAGTACTAAGAAGAAAGATTCCTATCCTTTGAATGACGGAGAGCAGAGATCTACAGACTTAACAGTCTTAACTTACGATGAAGACTCAGATGATGATGAATTTATTTTGCAGTTACTAAGAAATGGTCCCGCACCATCCATATGCAGCACATGAGAGAGGTTCAAGTACTAGTATAGACTGTACAGTTCCTATACCAATTTAATCTACACAGAGCCAGATACAGGTTAGCCATGGTATTTCTACTACTTCTGCTATTCAAAGGCCTATGCCACAGATTGATATACTGAGAATGTATCCAGATGTACCTATTATAGATACTGAAACACACTTACTAGTGCCAACAAGACAAGCTCCTCACATGAGACACGTCTATCAGAAACCAACGTTGATCCAGATAGAGTCTCCCCCGAATTTGATGTCCCCAATACAGACACAGCTGATCCAGAGATACATCCCCATAACAGGATCACAGACAGAAATGTCCGCCTTGACAAGTCAAAGTACAGGAATAATGTACCCTAGAGACCCAAATGTCCGACCAAGCCCAGATGCAGTGTCTGTACCAGTTGCCTTATGTCCAGTCATACCATTGTTTACCCAGGGAAATAAGAAGAGCAGTGAACAGAAAATCCAGAATCCAAACGTAGAGAGGGAGAGATTCACTAAGAACAACAGGTCAGTTAATTGATTTGAGCTACCAAATGATTTGGGAAGACAGGAATTTGGTCCTAGCCCATTTACAGACCCATTTACAATGACAACAGAGACCCAGAGTTTAACATTACAGCAAATGCCCGATGTGAGTAATAACAACCTTTTCATTACAAGGTTTGACATCTCAGCAGGTAACCGAATGGTTGGAGAAATTGAGTAGCACCCAAGGAGATCCCAGCGGAGGAAGTGCATTAAATTTACCTAAATTTAACTAGGCTTAGACTAGAGGCAGAAGACCTAATTGAGGGAATGACGGGGTTGGACAGAATTGACTCATTCTGAGAAGACGAGTTACATTATTTGTGCAAACTGACTACCAACAAAGCAGGAATAGTACCTCAGAAATTAGCAGAGCTGGCAAAAAAATATGAAATAGAAATTGAGAAAAACAAACATTTAAAGAGGAGTTACAGATTAGAATTTGTCTCAAAGGACTTTGAGAACATGAGAGTACAGAGAATGAAAATTCACATTAGGGAATTAATACACATCAGTCAAACATGGGGAGTATTAGATGAGCGGAAAGGCAGATGGGTGAAGAAAAGAGACAAGAAGGCAGGTTGAGGATCCAGTGAAAATCTTACCAATGAGAGAGATTCCTGGATGGAATTTGTCCATGTCCCTGGAGCAGAAGTGACATTTTGCCATTTACAACTGATTATCCCAGGTTGTGAGAAAAGCCAGAGGAATGGTACCTGCAAACAGATAGGTTTGTGAAACTCTCTGTGGGAGGATTCGAACACCCTGTTAGAAATGGTAATTTCAGCAGAGTTATGGGTCAAGTGCAAGAGAAGTGTAGATTGACCGACAAGAGAACCTTAGAGAGAGCCAGCAACAGGTGCACCGTCTACTGACGTAATGAAATATTACTATAAGATGATTGAATTTCTGAAAATGAGAATTTCACCCAAGAATATTGATTGGCAAAGTATAGAGAGGACAGCTCACGAACGGAAGGAGTCAATACATGCATAGTATGAGAGATTGTTGCAGGTATTTAAACAATACAGTGGCACAGAAACAATTGAGCCGAAAGACATGATTCATTTTGTGTTTAAATTTGTTGAAGGATTGAGACCTGAAATTAGCCAGATCATTAAGAGTCATTTGATTTGTTAGCAAGCAAAGCCGATTGATGAAGTATTTATTTCAGTATGCAAAGTACTGTAGTGATGAGATTAAGCTGAAACAGAGAAAGTTGAAAGAAAAGGCAATGATGATGCAGATTAAAGGAGCAAAAAACAGGAATGCAAGGATATTTTCCACAGCAGCAGCATGGACACATGTGGATATAGACCTAGGTGAAAAGTAGAGGTTGTGGTGGACCGTGGTCCTGATTGGAATACTGTGGATGTTCAGAATGATGAGCAAGGGAAGAAAAGAATGTTACCATGTCACGCTTGCTGAAGACTCGGACATTGGAAACGTGATTGTCCGATGTTAGAACAGGAAGGTGTTGTTCAGCAGACAAATGAAATCAATTCTTTCTCAAATGAGAAAGGAACGAGAAAGAGAGGTCAAAATCCAAATTTCCAAAGTAATGTGAATCAGGTACAAGGTTTTCAGCCTATGCAACAACTGCAAATGCCATGCTTGCAGATGCCCCAGTCGAAGCAAATGTTACAACAAGTTCAAATGGTACCTAGGCAGCGAATTCAAATACCTCAAGCCCCAGTGGAGCAGCAGCAGGTGATGCTTCCTCTGCAGGTCACAGGTCAAAGGTTTAACCAAAGTGATAACCCAATACACCAATACCCATTACACACAGCAAGAATGGAATAAATGATGATTGGGTGAGTGATAGTTCAGATGAAGAAGAGTGCATGTTAGCAGCTTCATTAGAAGTAGAGTAAAAAGGTCCATATGTGAAGGGGAAAGGTGATGGGTCACAAAGTCTCAATTTTAGTTGACACAGGAGCTACACGCTCTACAGTGAGGACAGAAAAAATTCTAAACCTGCCTCCTTCAGGGAAAACAGTAGAGATTTTAGGAGTTGCAAATCAATTTGACAAACTCGATTACAGAACCAGTTCATGTCAAAATTGGCAATTTAAGTGATTACACTAATTCTTAGTTTGTGATTCAAGTCCAGTATCCTTACTGGGGAGGATCTTGCTATGCAAAACAAGATGTTCTATTACTTGCTCAAATTATGGAATTGCCATTCAGACAAACAGTAATGATGAAGATGACTTGTCCACGGGAACAGTGAATGAGGAGTACCCTTTGATCAGTTTCTTTCCAGTTTTCACAATGCAAGATCTTCCTTTAGATTTACACGGAACAGTTAAAATGAAAGTGTGGGATTTTACAGGAAAAGACATTGGTCTAATTAAAAGAGTTGAGCCAGTTAAGGTTCCAGTCAAGCCAAATGTGATTTTTACTAAGGTGGCTTAAAAGAAGTATTGAGCAGCCCATGTAAGTCACCAATGATGGGAAAGTAAATGATATTGTGATTAAATGTTGTCCGTAGTGCCAAATCCAGCAGTGATATTGTTTCAGATCCCTTGCGATGCTGAATGGTTCACAGTAGTGGACCTGTCTTAAGCATACTTTTCTGTACCTCCTCTTGAGGATAGCCAGTTTCTTTTCTGTTTATTGTTGGTGTAGAATTCCTCAAGGGTTTTTAGAGTCACTGTCCATTTTCAACCATATCCTGAAAAAATAGAACCTGAAGTCATTGGAAATGCGTTTCCAATCAACATTAGTCAGGTACATTGATGATTTGTTAGTCGCTGCAAAGACAAGAGAAGCATGCATGTATGATACTATTGCTTTGTTGAATCATTTGGGAAAAATTGCCATAAAGTGTCCCCTGCAAAATTACAGTTCTGTCACAAAGAAGTAAAGTATTTGAGACACCTAATTAAGAAGGGAACTAGGAAAATTTCCAGAGAAAGGGTCACTGCCATATTATAGATTAATCCCTCAGTGACACAGAGAAATGTCAGGATGTTTTTTTGAATGGTGAGCTATTGTCATCAGTGGATTCCCAGCTTTTTAATTATTTCAAGGCCATTGCAGAAGCTGACTCACAAAGAAGTTACCAATCCTTTAATGTTAGACCGAGCCTGTATGAAAGCCTTTAGTGAATTGAGAGAGAAAACGTACAAAGCCCCGTCTTTGGGAATGTCTGACTACACAAAACTATTCATGCATGTTCCTTGTCTGTTCTGACTCAAGTCCATGGTGGTATAAACCGTCAGTAGCATATTTTTCACCTTCTTAAAACCCAGTTGCAGCAGCTTTACCTGGCTATTTAAGCACAGTAGCTGTGGTTGGATTGCACCTCACTCTGAGTGGGAGCATTATAATGGGACATCCTTTAACTGTTATGATCCCTCACTCCATTGAAGTTTTACTTACCAGAACCAAGACCCAACACCTGACCAATGCCAGACTGACACAATACGGGACCATTATTCTAAGGTCACCCAATGTAACGCTGAAAAGGTGTACAGTGCTTAACCCAGCAACTTTTCTTCCAAAAAAGAATATTGAGGTTAACAAATTGAAGGAAGTTGAACATGACTGGCTGGAGGTTACCAACTTGTGCACAAAACCGAGACCTGATATTCAAGATACTCGATTGGAAGAAAATGACCAAATTATTTTTGTCAATGGATCCGGTTTAAGAGATAAGAAGGAAACCTTGAGAGCAGGATGTGCTGTGTGCACAATTTCTGGAATACTCGAAGAGTCCTGTCTTCCGAGGAGTGTATTCTGCACAAGTGGCTGGGTTGGTAGCCCTAACAAGAGCACACCATGTCTCTGCAAAGCTTAAAGTCACCATTTACGCAGACAGCCACTATGGACTTGGAATAGTCCGCGATTTTGGCCAGCTATGGTCACAGAGAGGTTTCCTGACCTCTTCGGGGTCACCATTTAGAAATGATGACAGAATTCATGATCTGTTACAAACTTTACAAATGCCTGAAAAGATTGCTGAGGTGAAATGCAGTACACACCAGAAGTCACAAGATTTTGGCCCTCATTACAACCCTGGCGGTCAAAGACCGCCAGGGCTGTTTTGGAGTTTGTACCGCCAACAGGCTGGCGGTACAAACTCAGGCCTTACGAACACGGCGGAAGCGCCGCAGTCGCACCGCCGGGACCGGTGGTTTCCCGACACTTTTTTTCTCAGCGGTTGTAATCCAGGGGATTATGAGTCCCCCCCGCCAGCCTTTTCATGGCGGTATGAACTGCCATGAAAAGGCTGGCGGAAAGAGGAGTCGCGGTGTCCCTGGGGGGCCCTGCCACTGGCATTGGCAGTGCATGGGCCCCCTGCCATGCCCCATGGGGCTTTTCACTGTCTGCATAGCAGACAGTGAAAAGCGTTACGGGTGCAACTGCACCCGTCGCACAGCCGCAACACCGCCGGCTCCATTTGGAGTCGGCTCCCGTGTTGAGGCCGAGATCCCCGCTGGGCCGGCGGGGATCTCCAAATGGCCTCCACGGGAGTGCGGCTGCATTGGCGGCCGCCCGGCAGCTACAATGTTGTAATGAGGGCCTTTGTGTCAATGGGAAATGGATATGCGGATCAAGTCGCAAGGTTTTGTGCATTGAACTGTATATCGTTCAACAACAAATGGGAATTGTTATCTGAGGAGGAAATAGGTGCCAGTTTTACTCTAAATATAAATGACACTTGGAAAGAATTAAAAGTGATCCAAAAAAACGTTGGCAAGGAGGAAAAGAAAACTTGGCTAAAATTAAAATTTGTTCAGTGTGAGGACGACATTTGGGTGTCCGGGGAGGGACAAGTGGTTTTACCAAACAATTTATTGGCTCAAATGGCTAGATATTATCATGGACAAGCACATGTGGGAAGAGATGCCATGATTTGAACATTTAAGTGGTTTGCCACCACACTGCAACCCTCTCAAGATCAAAGCCACAACCTGAGAGCCGGAGCTTGGGTTGTGATCAGAAAACACGTCAGGAAATCTTGCCTGGAGCCAAGTTGGAAAGGGTTGTACCAAGTAGTACTGGTTACTACTACAACTGTGAAGTGCGCTGGAGTTCTAAACTGGATTCATGCCAGCCATACTCGGAAAGTACTCTGTCCTTTGGACAATGAAGAAGAGTTGTTGAGAGTACCAACAACTTCAGGACAAACTCCACGATCAGAAAAGGGAAGAGGAGAACCAGAGACTGAATCTGAGCAGAACAAAACCAGTGTAAACACTCCTGTGAGAGACATACAGGAGACTGACAGTGAAACAACCTCAACTGAGGTAGCAGGAGAGTCTGGTCAGAGAAGGTCTCTCCCGGAAGCAGACGACCCTGAAAGGCAAACAAAGCAAACTACAGACCAGAGGTGGAAGGAGTTGAGGCAGATCAGAGCCAAAATGATTTGATACCTCCTGAACCTGTTGCAGGTACATCAAGAGAAAATCCTGCAGAACAAAGAAAAGTTCCAAGTCCAACACTGAAAAGAGCATTGACAAAAGGTCCACTGAAAGGAGAATCCTGAGGGCCTCGCAGGAGTAGCAGGAGGACTGGACTCTGGTAAGTCAAATCTTTACTACTATATCCCCCCACCCTACCTGTATTCCATCACAAACTCCCACCCCTACCCTCACACCCATCACTCCACCACCTCACATATACCCCACTATCACAACCCACCCATCCAAATACCAAGCCCTGCCTGCAACACCAATGCATGGACAGCCATCACAGACCTGTATGGACACGCATCACCACAGCATCCACACTAGTGACAATCACTTAGCCAAACCAAGCACAACTCACACAAGCCAAAGCTGCCTTGGGAATAACAACCATAGTGGGGAACATACCCATGCACAAGATGGCACACACAGAAAAAATAACACTGCATTGGCATCCCACAGGACCCCTACTGAACGTCACCGGAGAGGAGTTGCCAGCAACATCCAGTACCCCCACAGAAGAGGCCCACAGTGATGACTGCAGCTCTGCACGCCTGGATCAGGATGACCAACCTGGCCCATCAGGGACCTCCGGACAGTCGGTTACCCTGCCACAGTCCCATACCACCACACAGCCTCCCTCCACAGGAAACACCAGCACAGCACCCACCCAACGGGCCCATGCCACTGTCCCCAGGACACGTCAATCAGCAGTGTGTCCACCGCTACAGGGACCCCAGGCAACCCCACAAACACAGGATGATCAGGGACCTGGGGTCAGTGGCAGTGGGCACACGGTTCAGGGGACAGAGACACAGGACAACAGGGAAGCTGGGAGGACTGCTGTGCGACAGGGGGGGGGGCAGACTGAGGGAACCGACTTGCCAGGAGGCACTCACAAACATCCTAGAGCATACCACCATTCCCAAGAGACCATAGGCCAGATACTGGCCAAGTTGCAGGAGAGCCAGCGGCTGCAGGAGGGACAGTACCTGGGGACCAGTGAGGATCTCAAACTCATCTACACCATCCTGGTCACCATTGCAGGGGTGCTGGGTGACATGGCCAACACCATGAGGGAGGCAGTGGCACAACAATGGGCCCCTGACACTAGCCACACCAGAGAACAGCCCTTCACCTCCGCTGCCGCTAGTGGACAGTAGGCCTCGCCACTGGAACAACAGGCCACCAGCACCCTAACCCCTGCAGAAGGAGAACCACCCCACAAACGGTCCCTGCGATCCAGGCAGAAGCCAGAGAACACTGCCAAGACCCCTGCCAGGAAATAAGACTCTCCTGATTGTCACCCTTCTGTCCTACTCTGTCACTCTGTCCACCTTGAACTGCCATTACTCCACTTCCTATGCCCCCTTGGACACTGCACATGTGGTACCAAGAGACTGGACTGTACCCTGGACTTTCTCCACCATCACCCCAGCCCATTGCACCTCCCCAAACAAATACAAATCTGGAGTCTGTCAAGTGATTCAAATATGTATTAGATCAACATTATCAAAGCATAGCAAGTCATATGTACAGTTACATTTACATTGGAATGATCTTTAGTGGGCAGTAGTAAACACACCAGGAGCCAGAGTGGGCCACAGAGATCTGAAAATAGAGATGCCAAAGGGTACAGTAAGTGGCCTTAGACATAGGGAAATCAGGCTGCCATGTACAATGTCCAATAGAAAAATGAAAAGTAAAGTGAAGTTACCGTGTCTTACCTGTATGTCAGTGGAATTACTGCTGTATTGTATTACTTCTGTTGTCCACATCTTCTTCCTCTCCCTCCGCTTCCTCACTGTCCACAGGCTCCACCGCTGCCACAAGACCATCTCCAGGCTCATCACCCTGCAGAAAAGGCACCTGGCGTCTCAAGGCTAGGTTGTGCAACATGCAACAATGATCTGGCACACCTTCTTGGGTGAGTAGTACAGGGATCCACCAGTCAGATGGAGGCACCTGAACCTGGCCTTCAGGAGGCCGAAGGTTCTTTGAATTATCTGCCTTGTTCACCCATGTGCCTCATTGTAACGTTCCTCTGCCCTTGTCCCAGCATTCCTCACTGGGCTCAGTAGCCATGAGAGGTTGGGGTAACCAGAGTTACCTGCAAATATTTAGGGACAACTGTTAGACACACACTGACCCTTAGGGAAAACCCAATACCCAGACACCTACTTATACTGGGTGGGAACCATGGGCTCACCTATTAGCCACACCCGGTGCCTCTGTAGTTGGCCCATCACATATGGGATGCTGCTATTACTCAAGATAAAAACGTCATGCACAGCGCCAGGATACTTGCCATTCTCATGGGAGATATACTCGTCTGCCAAACACACCATCTGCACATTCATAGAGTGATAGCTTTTTTTATTCCTGAAAACGAGTTCATTTCTCTGGGGGTGGGGAGACAAATGCCACATGTGTACCATCAATGGCACCAATGATGTTAGGGATATGTTCCATAGCATAAAAGTCAGCTTTCACTATGGCCAAATCCTTCTCCTGGGGAATACGATGTAGCTACACATGTGTTTCAGCAGGGCAGACAACACTCTGCTCAACACGTTGGAGAACATTAGCTGAGACATCCCTGATGCCATGACCACTGTAGTTTGGAAGGAACCACTTGCCAGGAAATGGAGCACTGACAGGACCTGCTGTAGAGGGGGGATACCTGTGGGCTGGTGGCTAGCTGACATAATGTCTGGCTCCAATTGGGCACACAGTTCTAGGATTGTGGCCCGATTAAGTCTGCATGTTATGATAATGTGTCTGTCCTCCATTGTCGCAAGGTCCACCAGGGGTCTGTACACCGGAGTATGTTGCCATCTTATATTCAGCCTCAACGGTTCAAGCCAATGAAGAAAACGGTAATCAGAGGGTCATATTCACACATCTATTGCACTAATGATGCATTTTTTCCTTTACAGAACTAGTATGTGAATCCGAAAATCAGTTGCCGTCCCAATCTCTTGTCTTGTGCCCCCCTGAAATGGCAGCTGCCTGACTTGTGAGGAGGGACAAGTGGAAATGAGGTAATTCCGCTGGCGTTGTGCACAATTGCGGTGGGCCATCGAAGACCGCTGCGCAACTTCACATTGGTTATCATTGGGGCCTATGGGTTCCAGGAGCCAACGGCGATGTTCGCTGGTGGTGACGGTACGCACCACCGCAGATGTGACCACCATTTTCAAGCTGTTCACTCACTTGCTACCTGACCTTCAACAGTAGAGGACCTACACTGCAAGTGCTGCTGTGACCTGTGTCTGGAAGCGACAATGGCTCATGTATCTGGGGAAAGGGCCCCTGCCTTCACTGCAGAGGAGTTGGAAAAACTGGTGGATGGGGTCCTACCCCAGTACATGTTACTCTACAGTCCTCCAGACAAATAGGTAAGTACACTATGAGCATGATGCGTGGGCCATGAATGTATGGATTGCTGTGTGTGTAAGCCACATGTAGGAGGGAGCAGAGGTGTCCTAGCCAGAGTGCTGCATGTATGGTGGTCAGTGTATGTGTGTCAGGGGATGGGAGGGATCTGGTAGGCCATGAGTGTGACGGTCCGGACGGTTGACTAATTCCCTTTTCTACTGTCTTTTCCATCCAGGTCAGCGCCCACCAGAAAAAGAGTATTTGGCGTGCCACCGCCAAGGAGGTGCGGACCCTGGGGTCTTTGACAGGTGGGGCACCCACTGCCGCAAACAGTGGGAGGACCTGCGCCGCTGGACAAAGAAGACGAGGAACAGAGGCACCAGCGACGGAGAGAGCTGCATCCCACATGGGCCTGGAGGCCGAATCCACCGTCGGTGAGGGCACCAGTGGGAAGGAGGGGAGGAACACGGCAGAGACTGGAGGGGACAGTTCAGACACAGATATCTCCTCCGATTGAAGCTACCTGATGGTGGTGGACACCTCTGTGCCTACCCTAACAACAGGTACAGCCACCACCCCCCCACCAGCACCGCCCTACCAGCAGCCCCTCAGCGTGTTTCCCGTGCCCGCTCACCCAGGGAGGTGGGCATCTCCTTCACCTCAGGCACCTCAAGCCCTGCCCCAGTTAGCCCTGCTGCCCTGAGTGAGGAGGCTATTGACCTCCAGCGATACATCTCTGTTGGGCAGTCAACCATTGCGAATGCCATCCAGGGGCTGGCAGCCCAAATGCAACAGTCCAATGCATTTCTGGAGGGCATTCACACTGGCTTGGCGGCCAAACAGAGATCAATCCAGGCTCTGGCCTTCTCTCTGATGGCAGCCATTGGCCCTGTTTCCACCCTTCCCCCTCCAACTTCCTCTACCCAATCCCATTCCCCTCAACCCCAAACTATCCCAAGCACACAGGCAGACGAACATGCACACAGGACAACACACAAGAGTGGCACAGGTAAACACAAGCACCACACTTCATCCCACAGGCACTCACTCAAACACCATACAGATGCAGACTTACCAACATCCACTGCCTCCACTGTGTCCCTCTCTTCCTCGTCCTCCACCTCCCTCCCAGTTGCGTCTACACTCACGCTTGCATGCACAACATCCTAAACCACTACGTCCATCACCAGCACACCTATCAGAACACACACCTCTCTGGCAGTCAGTCACCACCCCAACAGCCATTCATACATCCCCTGTGTCCTCTACAACTGTGTCTGTGCACCTCCACCCAAAGTACACAAACGCAAGCACTCAGACACACAACAGCCATCCACCTCACAACAGCATCCAGCCCATGCACCAGCACCTGCACCCAAGCACAGCAGACACCTTCTACAACCATTCCCTCTTCCTCCATTCCCAAACCTTCTCCCTCTCCCTGCCCCAATGTCCCTAAGAAGCTTTTCTTCTCCACCATTGACCTCTTCCCTACCCCTCCCCCGTCCTTCACATTAGGCTTGGTAGTCAAGACCCAGGCAAGCACCTTAGCCACCCAGTCCATGGGCACAGTAGTGTCCCCAGCAACTCCAGGTGGGAAAGGATCCCGGGCACCAGGCAGCCAGATGGAAAGGGTGCCTGCCCCAAGTGCTTCAAGGAAGGGCAAGGAGCCACCCCCAGCTGCTGCCAAAGGGAGCAAGGAGCCATCCCCAGCTGATGCCAAAAGGAGCAGGGAGCCATCCCCAGCTGCTGCCACAAAGAGCAAGGAGCCATGCCCAGCTGCTGCCAAAAGGAACAAGGAGCCACCCACAGCTGCTGGCAGGAAGGGCAAGGGGCCTGCACCAGCAGGCAGTAAGGACCAGGGGCCTCGTGCTGGGACTCTGTCAGAGCCCACACCACCAACCATGGTGGTGCAGCTGTCCAAGTCTTCAGGGGATGGGCAGGAGCGTCCCACCACCACCAGCTCCACCAGCAGCACCGCCACCAGCACCAGCAGCAGCACCAGTGGTCAGTCGTACGAGGCTGCAGGGCATGGGCTGGAGCTTCCGCCCACCACCACCAGCAGCACCAGTGGGCAGCTGTCCAAAGCTGCAGGGGATGGGCAGGAGCTTCCCCCCACCACCACCACCAGCTCCGCTAGCAGCACCCCCACCAGCACCGCCACCAGCACCACCACCAGTAGTAGCAGCACCAGTGGGCAGCCATCTGAGGCTGCAGGGGATGGGCTGGTTTTTCCCCCCACCACCAGCAGTAGCACCAGTGGGCAGCCATCCAAGGCTACAGGGGATGGGCTGGAGCCTCCCTCCACAACTACCAGCAGCAGCACCACCACTGAACAGCCGTCACCTCTGGCGGACACTTTGTAGTCCTGCCTCCATGGGCTATTGTCTGGCCTGCTCCCTGCAAATCCTGTGGGATTGACACCCACCTGGGAGACTGTGACACTGTACTCCCCAAGATCTGCATCACTGGGCACGATGCCCCCTCCAGAACCAGTGGAGAAGCCATCCACTCACCCTATCCTTCCCGGGATGAAGATTGCTGGGCACAATGCTCCCTCAGAACCAGTGGAGAAGCCATCCACTTGAGAGACGGTGGCCTTGCACTCCCCAGGACAGAGTAATGGGCAAGTTGCCCCTTCCAGAACCAGTGGCGTTGTTTCATCTGCCAGCTGAGGTGCCCCCGTTCCCCGTCTGCCTGAGGTGCCTGCCTATTTTTGAACTGATGCCCCTGCAGTGTTCTCTCCGTGTTGTTGCAGGAGTCAAGTGGGGCCTTGGACTTTGTAATATGGCACTGTGACCCACGAACAATGAGGACTGGGCAGTGTACCTTCATTTGTAAATATGTATATACTTTTTGATTTGTATGCATGTATTGCTACTATATTTATCTTATTAAACTCACTTTGATCTATTAGAGTTGTCCTTCCAATATTCCTGAAGGGTACCGGGTAAATATGTTATGTTACTGCAAGTGCTTGTGTGTATGGTGTTGGGGGTGGGGATGTTGTGTGTTGCGTGTGTGTGTCACGCTCCTTTTCCTCCCTCCCTCCTCTGTGTGCTAGGCGGCTGTACTCACCGTTGTTGTCTTCGCCGTCGTTGGTGTTTGTGGTGGAGCAGGACGTAGAAGATCACGGGGAAGACATGCAGCTCGGGCTCCATGGCGTTGTGGTTCTTCCCTGAGTCTCCACAGGTGAGTCCTTTGACTTCTGAGATCTGTTTCCGCCAGGCTTTTGATGTTGTTGGTACCGCCCCAGAGAAGGTGGCAGATTGGACTGTCATAATACAGTGGGCTGAACATTGGCTTCCGTCTGGCTGTAGGCGGTTACCACCATGGTGCCTGTTGATTCCTCCCTGGCGGTCGATGTGTTAAAGTGGCTGTCTGTCTGAGCTATTTCTGCCATGGTCATAATTTGGCGGTATTTACCGCCAGCCTGTTGGCGGTATTACCGCCACTTTATCTCCAACCGCCAGGGTTGTAATGAGGGCCTTAGTTATACCTCTCCTCATAAACCAGCAGACAGGATGATTCCACAGGAACGGTTACCTTCTTCCAAAGTCATTTGACAGCAGCATCAGGATGGTGCAGACTACGAGCTGCACATAGGACAGATCAGCAGATCAGAATTAGTTGGCCTTATTAGCACTGAAACCGCATTACAGAGTAGGGCAGTTAAAACTAAGATGAGGAAACTCATCAGGAAACTCAGAGAAGAGAATGTGACAGCAGGCTTAAAAAAGAATAGACAAACTCCAACAGCGTTCTAAACCATACAAAGCAAAAGTTCTTCACTAATTAGAAGTATGCACAATTCATTCATTGGTCCTTCAGGTGGGTGTATTTCGGGCGTCAATTTCAGTGCAGATGGCATAACCAAATTCTGTAAGTTTTAAGAATCTGTTCAACAAAACTGCATTGCCATTGGGTTACTTTACATGTGACTAACAAAATATTGTATTCTCTAGTTATTTCTTACTTGCAGTTCCTTTCTCATGAACTACAATAAACTAAACTAATATTTTTTCACATTAGGTCTGTGAATTTCCTTTGCGGTTTGACAGCTAGAACAAATAGTATTACAGTTTTACATCTAAAACATGTTTCTTGCCTACAACACAATAGGGCATTCAACATTCACATTAGCAGCCTGGGGAAAGAATTCAGGTCAGAGGGAATCGAATAAACGAGTAATTTTCCATAACTGCAGCAAAATAAATTTTCTTCAGGACTAATCAAGCCAAGGAAGCCTAAATACACATGAATACATTTAATACATTAATAAACCTATTGGGCACCTTGTAATTCATGTATGCAAAGCAAATGATTTAATTACAAACATTATTCATAACATGTTAGAACTAATTTAAACATGCATTTATTTTTCTGCATATGCATAATTTATAATAAAATCAATTTATTCAAATATAAGTACGATTTGTAATTATTAATCTACATTTAAAAAAAACATTCTTTACCTTAGTACATTTTAGTAATATAATTTAAAATAAATGCAAAACTCTCAAAATGTGGTGCACAATACAAATGAGGGCCACATGACTCACAAAATTCAAACATGCACATTTCACAACTCATGTTATTTTCTCTGTTAGGCCTTCAAAAACTGCAGATTTATTAGCTGCCACTTGCTACTTCTATGCCATTAATTTATTAATAACATTTGATCTCCCTCAGTGTAAACAGATGTATTAATTGTGATTTCCGAACAAGACAAACCTTTAGATATGGAAATTAGGCATGCCAAAATATTACATTTGCATTGCATGGCATTTTTGTGGAGAGGAAAACTTTAAGGCTTTAAAAATAGACTGAAGTTACCACTTGGTATTGCATCTAGAGTTAAGGATGGGGGAAAGATAACACAGGGAAAAGGCTATACCCCTACAACTAGAATTCCCCAGGCAACGTACTATTGGAATCACAGATAAACATTTAAGTCATTTGAATTTCCGGCAGCAGCAAGAAGAAACTCAGAGGAACAAGGTACTTGACATTTGTTTTAATTGGCATGACAGTATAATAAATCAAGTTGTTGAGTGTCTAAAGGTTGAATTGAATCTAATATGCAAGAGGAGAAAAGAGAACAAATAAGCATAAAAAGAGACAATTGTAGCTGGATAGGGAAGGTGGATGTTTAAAACCAAAGATAAGGAAATAGGAGAGGAAATATAAGTGAAAATACAACCATGAGGTAGTAAATATCCTACGCAGGGCAAAAAGAGGATATAAGAACAAACTGAACGGTAAGAAAAGGGATCACTATGAGACATTGCGAGGAAAACATGCGCAAGGTAATTGAAACAAAAACTTTTTAGGAAATGTTGTCAGCTAGTTCAGGATGAATTAGAAAGGACGCTGGGAAAATAAGATGCTTGGTGGGCGAAGATGAATGGCCAGGGTACATTGAAAAAATATATGGTGATAGAAGTGAGGAAGCACCTTGTGTAGGAAGCTTTATGATAGGAGTATAGATTGTATCATATTAATCGGTCAAGAGGATTAAGGAAACCATAAAGGCTTTAAAGCTAACAAAAACGGTTGGTTCATATAACCTACTAGCAGTTTTAATTTAAATAAACATAGACTGGTGGACAGATTTCTATCATTTGATATACCAATGATTTGTAGCATTCAGCCTATTCCCAGATAGTTGGTGTGGTCTATTTTAAACCCAGTTAACAAAAAAGAGTGTGCTACAATCCCCCAAAATTACCAATTGATTAGCTTATTAGAGAAAGGGAAAATATTTTCATATATTCTGTTGCAATTGTTGAAAGAATGGGTTAATTTAAATAATATAATCTCAGTAGAACAAGGAGGCTTTAAAGGGGACCATTCAACATTAATGGCTTCTGACAACATTAGCGGTTGGACCAGCTGACCGCCAATGCCGCGGGGAGGATGCCACCATCATACCGGTGGCATCCCCCACCCTATTACAAAGTTTCTCCCGGGCTGACTGGGTGGAACATTGTAATCGAGAATTCCAGCTGGTCAGTCCGGTGGGAACAGTGCTACGATATAGGACTCAGCTCCCTTAAGGGAACTGACCCCCTATACTCTAGCACTGAGGGGGCTGACTAACACCCTCGGAATGTGTACTGTCTGCAAAGTAGACAGTGCACATTCTGATGGTGCTGGGCAGGGGGACCTGCACTGCCCATGCCACTGCATGAGCAGAGCAGGGGCCCCCTGTGGCCAATCCCACTAGCTTTCAACCAGACTTTTCATAGCAGGGTTCCAACCAATGAAAGGCTGGCCGAAAGTTGGTCTGGTTTCAACTCCGCCCTGGCAGGGTACAACTCCGACTGCCATCACCTCGTCCGGAACCTTGTTCCCAGCGGTGACTGTGGTTTCTTGGCGGTCCGACTGCCAGGGTCGCAATCTGGCAGTTGGACCACAAGGACTGCGGCCGTCTAACCGCCACAGCAAGTCTGGTGGTCCTAGGACAGCCAGACTCGTAATCAGGCCCTAAATTGTTGTTTTTAGTCTGTGGGTGATGGCAAGGAAGTCTTTAGTTCAAAGGGGGAAACTGATTTGCTGCTTTCAAGACTTTCGTTCTGCATTTGATTTGGTGTGCCATTATTTTTTATGGGAAATCCTAACTAAGTTTGAAATCCCAAAGAATCTACTTTTAATTATCCAGTAAATGCATAGGTAGAACTGAGTGTGGTGATAGTAGACACTGAAGGTATGCTTTCTCCGAAAATAAACATTTGAAATCATCTGCGCTAGGGTTGTGTCTTAGCTCCTCTGATTTTTCCATATTTTTATCAGACTTACCCACAACTTATAAAGAAGCCAGGAGCTTAGGCCCAAACATGAATGGTGTACATGTACCATGTCTTTTATATGTAGATGATTTGGTTAGAATTGACATGACAATAATAGGTTTGCAAAGGAAATTAAAGATGTTTCATGAATACTGTATTAGGAAGAAGCTATCATGAAATTTGAATAAAACAAACATTCTGGTACTGGGAAGAGGTAATACAAACTATAATTGGTTTCTGGGAGAAAGTAAGGTCGAAGTGGTTAAAAATACACAACCTTAACAGAAGCCCAAACATGAATGGCATACATGTACCATGTCTTTTATATGCTGAAAATTTGGTTACAATTCACAGGGTAAAAATAGGTTTGCAAAGGAAATTGAAGGTGTTTTATAAACACTGTATTAGGAAGAAGCTGTCAGGAAATATGGATAAAACAAAAGGTCTGTTACTGGTAAGAGTTAATACAAACTATAATTGGTTTGTGAGAAAAAGTAAAGTAGAAATGGTCCAAAAGTAAAAATAGTTAGGGATGTGGTCTGATTAGAAATTGACTTGGAATGATCATGTTGAACTTCTAAAAGCTTCATCACTGGCCTCAGTAGGAATGTTCAAATGTTTAATAGAGAATATGGTGGTCCCTCCTTATGCCCAAATCTACCAGCCGACAGCGCTGTGGCTTGCATACAATTCCAGGATGGAGTAGAATTGTTAAACCCAAGTGGTAAATTAGACTGGAATTATGAGGAGGGAAAAAGTGCAAAGAATTGGTATCCTTCCACCCGTCAACCATGATACAGGCCATAAGAACTGAAACACAGCTTACAGCATGGAGTTATTTAGCTTATGCTGGGGAGATAAGATGTTATTCTGATTGATGAGGGAAGAATGTCAAACAATCTCCAACCTATGCTAAAACGATGTTGTATACAGTAAGTTGAGAAAGTCAAAAGATGTTAGAAAGACATTTGGGGAAATACCCAAAAGAGTAACAATAAAGCTAGGGGACAGGAACTTAGAAATCAATATCTCCAAGACTGGGCTGCGTATGTTGACTAAATATTGTCCTAAGGAAAAGGATATGTGGTATCTAAGTGGAAACACGTCTGTACATTTTTTGAGAAAGCCATAGACAAGAAAGGATAGGCTCCCATATGTGGATGCACTGTCAAACCCCTCACTCAGACAAGCAGTACTGAAATTTGGATTTAGAGTAAATCCATGCCCTAAAAACAAGGCTGCACAATCAGTAAACATAGAAGATCATAGAAAATGCACATGGGAGCTTTTTACTGGCACATGAAATGTTTTTTAAACCAATTGTTTTCAAGTATGGAACTTTGGATTGTAAACAACAATGTAAACAAGCGAATCATCTTCTGATAGGTGTGAAATATCTGTATCTTACTTGTGCAACTGGAAGGTTTTCAATAGCATAAAAGGAATCATAAACGTAGTATCCAATTAATTTTAAGATGAATAAAGAAGCATGTTGTATTATGATACTATATTTGTGTTGTAATTATAAAGGGTAAATTTATTGAGAAAAATAATGCTGTGAAGCTGTATCTGCATTTTTAATGAATATTAAGGTAATGGTTATGTTTATTTATTATATGTAGTTCCTAGACGGATGCTATGTAGCATTGCTTTTAAGACTAAGGGCCAGATTTAAAAGGTGCTATCGCCACCGGAGCATCACTTTGTGATGCTCCAGTGGTGCAACGCCCTGCGCAGTATTTACAAGGTGACCTTAAGCCACATTTTGTGGCTTAACAGCACCTTGTAAATACGGCTCCTTCACATGCAGCACTTTGCATGGAAGGGGAGTGCAATGGGTATTTCTGTGGGCATGCCACAGCAACACCCATTGCATTTTGACACTGACTCAGATTTAAGAGTTTTCATAAACCAGAGACAGCGCCAAAATCTGACACCACCCCAGGGGTGGCATTAGAGTGGCACAATGAGGAGAAATGCTTTAATCTCTCCTCGTTTTCTGCTCTTTCCATGTCTGCTGCTTTCTGTAGCACACACAGAAATCGCCTTTTAAGATTGTTTTTGTGCAGGAAGGTATTCCTTCCTGCACAAAAACAATGTCTCCTCAATGCAGCAATCCTCGCACTATGGCAGAAGGGTGGCAACACAGGGGTGCGCTGTTTTCTAGTAAATACGGCACATCCCTGCATTTTGAAAATGATGGTATGCGACACTGCCAAATTTGGAGCAGCGCCATGCAGCATCATTTTCTATTAAATCTTGCCCTGAGGTCTTAAACATAACTTTTTGACTGGCTAACTTGCTTTGTTCCTGCTTGCACTGTGCTTTTTCTTGTGAGTGCAGCAACTTATACTGTTATTGCATGTCTTCAAATGTTTTGCATTTAGCAAAAACTGTTCTCATTTGCACTCTACTTCTGTGTGAGAGATGAGGAAAGATGTGCTTCCCCTGAACCTTTATTCCTTAATAGGTGCACCAAGAAGCTTTATCTGCTAATACATTGTTGCAACTTGCCCGCCTTCTGCCTTTGCTGAACGCCATTTTGCTATTGCCCTGAGGTGTATTCGTTTGTGATTAGAAAAGCTTACACTTCTCCTGTCCCAAAAATATATTTGAGGGAAAATTTGTTAACTTCCACAGTATTTCACAGTGATACTTGATCTCTCAGGCTGCCTTTTTAGACAACTGTTTGTGGAGTTATTGGAAGTGAAAAGCTGTCATTTGTGGACGAAATGGGTGTAGTTACTGAAAAAGTAATAGATTCATTTGTAACATAATGGAAATTGCTGATGATTCTGTTGTTTCATGACTACTGCTTCAAAATCTTTATAGAGAGCTGTCAGTATGTATAATTGTTGTCCAAGGTCTAATCATGATTTGTCTCTGTACCCTGAGTGGTTTCTCTTCTGGTATAGCTCTGCTGTCTAAGTCCTGAGCTTGTGGAATCTATGCAACTTCTATTTTTCCTTCTTTGCCTACCAAACTATTTCTCAGTCATGTTATGTGACTGATAACCTATTTGGAACAAAGAGAAAAAGGAAAACAAAGGCAGGTGCCTTTTTTATTTTCACAAATGTAAGGTTTCACGTGAACTACATTGCTTTGATTATTTAAATTGCATTACCTGTGGATTTTTTTCACTCGGTTAGAGGAACTGTGCTGCCCTGATATTCCTTGTATTAGTTTCCTTAAATTTAAATATCTCTGATAGTGAGTGTGTGCAGTCAGCCCAAAAACCCATGCGGACAGTTCGGCTTGCTTGCTGCACTATGCTTGGAATATTCAATGTTTGTTCTTTCAGACTTTCCTTGAAAAAGCTCTAGCATTTTGCTCAGCTGCAGAATGTACTACTTGTCCCTCATTTTTCAAATCTTTCTTGTGGGAGAAATCCTTCTTGCAGATTTTGGACTCATTTGATCAACTTATTGTTAGATTAGATATCCTTGGTGTGGTTTCCCCCCCACATCTTGCCTTTACTCACCCTGTTGTGCTGAATTTGTTGTTGATGGCATTAGGACTCTTTCCTACTGCTACCAGTGCTGAAGTGCTGGTGCTCTCTCCTTCAAACATAGTAACATTGGCTTACGCCTAATTGACATATTAAATTCACTAGTAAGTCCCTGGTTAATGGTACTACATGTACACGGGGCCTCTAAATTAAATGCTAATAGTGAGGTGCAACACTCATTATGCCACTCACTAAAGTGGCCTTTTAAAACATGTCTGCATGTACATGTACAGCAGTCTGTAGTGTAGTTTTGAGCTGCCATTTCAACCTGACAAAACAAACGTTTTACTAGGCCTAAATCTTCCATTTTATCAAGACTTATACGTCAACCCCTAAAGTGGGCCTTGAAGGCTCATATGGCAAGGTAAATTGTATTTAAAACATAGGACACATGTACTTCAGTTTTACATGTCCTGGCAGTGAAAAACTCCTAAAGTAATTTTTTTTACTGTTGTTAGGTCAGTCTCTCCCATTGCCGAACATTGTGTTACCTTATTACATATCATAAGTGATAAGTTTGGATGAAAATCATATATAAGTATATTGTTTAAATTGAGATGAATTGCATTGTAAAGCTCTCTTTAATGGTAAAGTCAAAATTTGTCATAATCCTGAAAATGCCACTTTTAGAAAGTTGGCATTTCCTTGTCCTAACCATTTGTGCCTTCTGCCAGTCTGCTGGGCCATATGACTGTTAATGGCTGTTAGGGTTTGGGTATTCCTTCCAGACAGTGACATAAAGGGGACTTAGGATTTGAAAGAATGGGCCAATCTGGCAGGATGACTGGAAGAACCTGCACCCAGCTCCACTTGCACTTCAAAGGACTCTGCCTCACACAAAGGAAAGTGACAGCAAGCCTACTGCGTCTTTTGTACCCCAGACTTCTTGGAGCTTTGACAGTGGAAGAGACGAATGTTCTAGAAATAGATGTGATGGTAGTATAGCAAGTCCCATTATTCTTAAAACAATAGGCCACTCTGTTGGACTAGAAAAAAACTTACATTGATAACATATTATATTATAAACCTCTCGAGCTCATATGCAAATGAAATAATTTGCTATTTATTTAGACCCATCACTTAATTTACTCGATGTAATATATATAATATGATTATATATAAACTGCCAGGATAATACATAAGCAACAAACTTAACAAAAAAAAAACCTCGAGACAATGACCACTTGTGGATCACATCAAACAATCTTCACTACCCATCCAAACTCAGACATTCACATAAATTCAACATACAGCAACATCCCCATAATCCCTCACTCCTTATTAAAGTTCCAAAGTGTAAACAATATTACAAACACAATAAAATATTACATACATTCATAATTCATTTGGTTCTATATATGTTTTGTTGAGTTATGGTCTGCAGTTCACCCCATAGGCAAAATTCTTGTGATGATAAAAAAAAGATAAAAATGCCACTACTTCATAGTCCAATTAGTCCTAGGGATGGTTTGTTAGCCTGAGTAGGAGATCACACAGAATAGCTTTGGGCTTTAATCCCAGAAGATTGTGGTTCCAACATGCATTTTGGTGTCACTCCTCCTAGGGAACCACCTTAATCAAGGCAAATCCATATCCCCAAATGTCAGGGGGAGACAATTGTTTAAATGACTTTAGATAAAGAAGATTCTTCACAGTCTGTTATGCAGGTATACAATGTCTTTCTCAGCAGCCCTTAAGGGAGTCTTGCTACTCCAAAAGAGAAAGAATAATAGGGGTACATGGAGGTGAGTAGGATTCAATCAATACATTTTTGTGGTATAGTTACCACTAGAGGACTTTAACTGTTCTCTTTCATCCACGATATGATTTCATTTCACTGTACAACACAAAAGGAGATGACATCTGTAGATCTCACTGAGAAGACAATGGATACAGAACCGTTAGCATCTGAATGACTCTGAGGATGGATCTATGGAATCTTTACATATGGGCTGGAGAGGTTTATAATATAATATGTCACTAATTTAAGGTTTTTTCTAGTCTACGAGGGTGGCCTATTGTTTTAAGGATATTGAGTTTGTCCTTGGTTGGGTCACCATATTGGGTCAGGGACCCTCTTGTGGAAGTGAGTATAGCAAGTCCCTTCAATTGAAAGGCTTGCACCAGGTATAAATATAGGAACTCTAGAGCCACTAATCAGAACAAGTCTGGACCTGTAGACATTACAGACTAAAGATTGCCCTGCCCCAAGAGAACTGCCCTGCTGCTGCCATTGGACTGCTCTACTGCTTGTGGACTGCATTGCTTTCTGAGAAGGAAGATTGGACCTGCTCCCCTCATCTCTCTTACCTGAGTGACTCCAAGGGTCAGTTGGCTGTTCTTTTGTCTGAGCTACAGGTACTCAACAAGGTGCAGAAGCCTCCTGATAACTGGGCAGATGACATGCTGCACACTGGACCTGCAACTGGACCTGCTTGAGCCCTGCTGGCATCTGTTGGAGTGAGTTCCCAGGTCCTGGACCCTTGGCTGGCATCAGTAGAGCTGCTCCTATGAAGACAGATGAAATCCTGAATTTTTAGTCTCTGTGTGAGCGCAAGTGGGCCTGTTTGGGATGATACTCTGCTCCCTGACATGACTACCATTAGAAAGATATGGTGAACCTGACTACAGCAAGTGACAGGGATGACTTGTAATGCAAGATCTGCACATCAAACTACAGCACCAACAGCTTGTGGCGACCATCAATGCTCAGCTGCAGTAACAACCAGCTCTTCGCTCTGCAGCAATGACAGCACACACCGCCGTTTCCCATTCTTCAAGTTACAACGTTGAACATCTGTATCACTCTCCTTTATCCTCATGGCCCCCTCCACCGCAAATGGAAATCTTTGCAATAGAGTTTGAGAAGGTAACATTCTCAGCAGAACTAACTTGGTCCCTATATCCGACCCAAACTGCATTGCGGTCTTGCATTACCAGATGACCACAAGTGACGCTTTGTGTTTTTAGGTGCTATATCTACCTAAAACTTTAAAACTGAATACCTCCAGCCTAGATTAATTTAGTGACGTTTGTGGTTCACCCTTACAAGGATTTGGGGTGTTTCTTGAGTTGGATTTACACCCTCCAGTCTTCTTCAAATTGTACCTATCTATGAATGAGGCCTTCTAGCTGAGAATTGTACTCTTACCGTACAAGAAAAAATAAGAGTTTCTTCTTGGAAGACATGTATAAAAGAGATCATCATAACTGAGTTCTCAGAATGGCTGGCCACAATTGTACTGTCATTCAAACAGGAATGTTTGCCTTTGAATAAATTTTAGACATTTTGTTGGACTTTTTTGCTTATGCAGGGTCATCCCCAATCTTTTTTCCTCCTGCCTCCTAATTTCTTCTGACCTGTTGCTGTTGGCTTTTGAACTCTGAGCACTTTACCACTGCTAACCAGTGCTAAAGTGCATATGCTCTCTGTGCAAATTGTATGTGATTGGCTTATCCATGATTGCCATATTTGATTTACCAGTAAGTCCTTAGTAAAGTGCACTATAGGTGCCAGGGCCTGTAAATCAAATGCTACTAGCGGGCTTGCAGCACTGGTTGTGCCCCCCACATAAGTAGCTCTGTAATCATGTCTCAGACCTGCCATTGCAGTGTCTGTGTGTGCAGTTTTAACTGTAAATTCGGCTTGGTAAGTGTACCCACTTGCCAGGACTAAACCTTCCCTTTTCTTACATGTAATACACCCATAAGGTAGGCCCTAGGTAGCCCCAAGGGCAGGGTGCAGTGTATGGTGTAGGTAGGACATCTAGTAGTGTTTTATATGTCATGACAGTGAAATATTGCTAAATTCGTTTTTCACTGTTGCAAGGCCTGTCCCTCTCATAGGTTGACGTCGGGGCTACCTTAAAATCTGATGAAAGTGTAGATTCCCTTTGGGAGCAGATGGACATGTGGAGTTTGGGGTCTCTGAGCTCAAAATTTAAAAATACGTCTTTTAGTAAAGTTGATTTTAAGATTGTGTGTTTGAAAATGCCACTTTTAGAAAGTGAGCATTTTCTTGCTTATACCATTTCTGTGACTCTGCCTGTTTGTGGATTCCCTGTCTGGGTCAGTTTGACAGTTGGGCTGGTTGCACCTCACACTAGACAGTGACACAAAGGGAGCTAGGGTATAGTCTGCATTTCCTGATGAGCCATCTGTGCTAGGAGGGAGGGGAGGGGTGGTAACTTACACCTGAAAGGGCTGTGCCTGTCCGCACACAATGCCGTCTCCGACCCCCTGGTGAGTGTCTGGGGCCTGGCCTGGGCAAGGCAGGATTTCACTTTCAAAAGAGACTTTACTTTGAAGTAGGCCTACTTCAACAGAGAAATTGGGTATGAGAAGGGCACCCAAAACCACAGACTTTAGAACACTTCTGAAAACAAGAGGAATCTCTGCCTGGAGAAGAGCTGATGAGCTAAGGAAGAAGAGTTGCCCTGCCTGTGACTGTGCTTTGTGGAGCTATCCTGCTGTTGCTGCTTCTGCCAGAGTAAGAGGGCTAAGACTGGGCTTTGTGTGCGTTCAATCTTGTGAAGAAATCTCCAAGGGCTTGATTTAGAGCTTGCCTCCTGTTGTTTGAAGTCTCAGGGACATCAAAGACTTCTCTCTGTCAGCACCTGGAGTCTCTGGAGAGACTCCATCTCTGACAAGTCGTGCCCTATCTAGTCCCCGGGCCCTTGAAAGGAAAGCGGGTAGGAGTCCAAGGAAATCGACTCCGGACGACTTCGGACCGATGCCGCTGCTGAATCCGGTGACGCCGCCTGCATCCCACTCCGTGATCTTCACTGCAACGCAATGACCTTCTCAGGCCTGATGCCGCTGCAGCCCCGCTGAAGTCTGCGACTCCGTGGAAGTCGTCGTACCACGTCGGGACCGACGCCGCTCGAAGTGCGCAGATTCAACTTTTCGCACAGACGCAGCAATCCCCGACTTCGCGCACCGACTTGTTTTCACTCTTCACCAAAGGTACTGTACTCAGGGGTTTACGCGACTCCGTATCTGGTGCTGCTGGTGTCGGCTTGTTGGGAACGACTCCGTAACGACGCAGTGTTAACACCTCATCGAAGTATTTTGTGTTTCTAAGCACTATTTTTTAGTTTAATCTTTAAAAATTCAGAACTTGACTTGTGTATGTCTGATATTTGTCGTTTTGGTCTTGTTTTGTTTAGATAAATATTTCCTATATTTCTAAACTGGTGTTGTCTCATTTTGTAGTGTTTTAATTAAGTTACTGTGTGTGTTGGTACAAATACTTTACACCAAGCATTCTGAAGTTAAGCCTACTGCTCTGCCAAGCTACCAAGGGGTTAAGCAGGGGTTAGCTGAGGGTGATTCTCTTTTACCCTGACTAGAGTGAGGGTCCTGGCTTGAACATGGGGTAACCTGACTGTCAACCAAAGACCCCATTTCTAACACATTTGACTTAAAATGTATGTCATTCACTCTTCAGTCTACAGACGACTTCCATGGTTTGGTGCTTGCTGAAAACACATATGGTCATCACATTAGGCAGAAACAATGCCCTATTCTTACAATCTCACAGAGAGCCAGATCAGATATTTCTGTTTTTACATAGAACAGTCCATCCTAGAAAGAGGGAAGGATTTTTGAAAGATGAAACGTGTTGCAAATGTGGAAGATAGCTCAAAGTCTTCATGTCTATCTGACATCTGAATATGTTTATTAAGAAAAGTTTAAAAAGCAAGCTCTCAGTGAAATAGTGCTTCACCTCTCAAGATAATGAGTATTCAGTGCTAACTCTTCCCACAACCCCCATTTTTATACATTTTTAGTTCATAAAGACAGTGAGAAAGACATGTTTGGTAGTCACCAAAACTCCTGACAGAGGGAGTTTCAGTAAGTGTCGGCCTTTCTCATGAAAGAGACTGAGAAGATCTTGAAAAGATACCGGTAATGTACATTTTCTCATATAGTGAGTTTTCTATTTATGAATTCTCACTTACAGGTAGTGATCCGAAAGAGAGGGTGAATACAAGACAAACATGAGTATGGTCGGGCTTAGTTTAATATCAGGATACAAAATGGATGCAACATACATTGGCATGAATTAAAGGCAAACAAACAAAACAAATTCACAATACCATCCTTTTTGTATCATCCAGGTACAAACTAGAGGGTGTTTATCAGAATAATTTCACTTATTTCAATATCACATTCTCCGTCATGGTGTATCCCAAGATCACATTAACTATAGCTTACATCACTAGTATAATCTTCGGCACTTGTTGAATGATAAGCAAGGGCAACTCCTTGATTACCTGAAAAATGATTAATGCTGCACATGCATAGCTGTACAAGAACTTCAACAACCATCAGAAGAATCAGTACTGCAAATACTATTTAAAAGCTCTTCATTCCCCATCCTTTTGACCAAAAATGCATTTGAACCAAGGTCAAATTCCTCCTGCATGAAGGCTAAATGTGTTGTGAATTGCATTCAACCCTTGTGCGCTGCCCCTAATCGTATCTATCTACCCATGTATTGGGTGTATATGTAAAAAAATGTAGATCCTGCTATGTGACAAGCACCGCCCTTTGCTGTTAGGATCACATCCTAAGCCATTCTATTTTGTAAGATGCCTGTTCTATGAGCCTCTAATTGATCAGAGACCAGTTGTAATGCAACCTCTGAGATATTTACCACTTATTCCATCACTTGGGCACTTATCTAAGCTTCAGGGATAGCCTATTCCACCCTATATATGGATAGAGAAAACATGATGTGTCTCAGATATAGCTCATGGAACGCTCTCTAAATAGGAAAGGAAAGTCTTTTAAGGGTACAATGAATTGCAGGAACCATATAAGCATTGTAACAGGTGCAGGCCAAGTAGCAATGGGTCGTCTTATGTCTGCTTATTGACAAACACAAAGTACACCTCATTGTGAAGCATCTGGACCATGGGAACATTTAGAAAACTCCTTTGCGCTCTCAAAAGCTGAATTGAGCAACATAGTCAGAAATCAATTTGTGGAGAGTGTCACACTTGTTTTGCCTTCCAAAGATACTACCATTTAGTCTTTTTTCAAAACATTCCACAGACAGAATAAGCAATGGGGATCAGTAAAGTCTTGAGGAACTCATCAGGATTGTGAAGATCAAGATATTTTAGATATTTTAGAGAGAAATGCTTGGGGAAAGGAAGGCAGTCCTCAACGCAGTGTCCGTGGACATACAGATCTAAACAGGTTTTTTTCCTTTTTTAAAGGACCCTGAAATCATTGGCAATTCCCTGTGTGAATCCATGAGTGCAAATTCAGCAAAAAGAGAGGTTCAAAAGAATTTGGTAACCTTCCAAATGTTATAGATTGGGGTGGGTAATGGGCACAAATTATAATCTTGATAAAGATCCACAGAGATCCAGTGTGCAAGGCTCGCAACAAAGGCGGACAGTTCAATCCGCAAAGGGACTTAGTAGGATGGTGTCAGTCAATCACCTAGACAGTGAGAAGTGATGACTAAGGGCCTGATTACAACTTTGGAGGAGGGTTTTAATCTGTCCCAAATGTGACGGATATACCACCCGCCGTATTACGAGTCCATTATATCCTATGGAACTCGTAATGCGGTGGGTAGGATATCCGTCACATTTGGGACGGATTAACACCCTCCTCCAAAGTTGTAATCAGGCCCTAAATCTTGTGGCTGAACCACTGGAGGAATTGATTTCTTCACTTAGCATCTCAGGGTGGGTTGAGGCAGCAGAACGTGATGCACAGGTGGGGCAGTTTGGTGGGTATCAGAAAGTGTTGATATGCAAGAACTCAGACACGGGGTGTCAGAGGGCCATGGGGCAAGCAGAAGCTACTGGTCTCTGTCGTGGCAGTTAAAGCCTTTTACTCTTGATTTCAAGGTTCCCGACCTATTAAGGATCCTGAGCAACTAGGCCAAGTATCCTTTTAACACTTTACTCAGAGTGGTAGCATGAGTCGTGCAGTCCAAAGCTTCTTGGGGTGGGGGGGGCGATAGATACAGGAGGGTGAACACAGGCACACAATAAATGCTTGTTCAGTCAAATACTTGCTTTTAAAAAAAAGAGTATTTATATACAAACACAGTGCAAAATATAGCATTAGTTAATAATAATCACAGGCCCCTGAAGTCAGGGCTCTAGTGATTTATAGGTGGGTCCTTGAATACCACTCTCCTTTGCCATATCGGTAGTGGTTATTCCCCATCCACTATAGGCAACATTTAAGTTAAGACCCACTGGTAGTTCGAGTCTCAGAAAACCTACTCTGACTTTTTATTAAAGATAAACACGTTCCATCACTGAAGCGCTATATGTCATGTAAGTTCCTCTGGCTCGTGAATCGATCTTACCCACACCAGCAGGATATGAGTGATCTGAGTTTACAAGTGCACCCTCTTTGCAGGCACTGAAGCTGTTGTGGCTGTCTCCAGTAAGTTCCTCACACACAGCCCGGGACGAACAGCGGTCAGGTGTACTTGATGCCCCTCAGATGTTTGCTAAGTGCTACGCTCCTGGTTCTGGTCTTCAGTCAGGGATTGAGCCCGTTGATGGCCTTCTCCTCTCAATAAAGGTCATGCTTCTTACTTTGCTCCAGTGGCCTTCTCTGGCATTTAAGATCACTTACTCCACTTTGTTCACATTTCAAGTCTGATCGACACAGCAGCAACTGCCACGGCAGCATCCCTTGCATACAGGGTTACCAACTTAGCTCTGCACCCAGGTTACGGCCCAATTGTCACCGCAGCACTATTCACTGTGGCCCAGCTTTGCATACAAGTTTGCCAACCTAACCTGCACACAGTTGATAACCCAATTGGTGCAGCAACGGACATGTCTCTATTCATGGTGGCCCTCTTCAGTCATACAGGGGTCACGACTTTCCCCAGCACATGGGCAACGACTCAATCAGTGCAGAAGCTATCTCTGCATACCTCACTAAAGGGATCCAATAGAAAGGATCCCCAATTGGACCTCACTCCCCCAAAACTTTCCTCTTCCTCATAGAGCACACTGGACTTGGCAAGCCGGCAAGCACTGGTGCTCCAGACTCCATGAGCAGGTGATCTTGAAGTTCCCTGCCTGTTGTCCCCTCACCCAGCTGGGAAACTAGAAGGCATTGGCTCCCAGTCCTGGTCACAGGCACTTTGTAGAGCTTCTACTCTTCACACAGCCTGACTAGCTGCTTGGCATTTTGGTAGCATCGAGCTATCCTTCTTATAGTCCATTTCCAGACACTAAATGTGAATGTGAGTCTGATTCTTTGATGTTTATGTCGCAGGTCTGCGTCCCTTTGAACTACCCTCTCCTCTGCCCTGCTTTTCCTCTGGAAACAGTCTGTCACAGCAGGAATGACTCCACATCTTACACCCCACAGCACAGGCCTTGGGAGTGACTAGAGGTTCACACTCAGATGTCAGCCGCCTGATATTTGTATCAAAAGGTTATCCCAGGGCTTCAGCCCTCCTCTTGTTGATTCTCTTATCAGCCACATCTCCTTCCTGAGATGGGCCCAGGCCCTTTCTGAATCAAAGAGTACCCTTTTAAGTGTACTGAAGAAGCTGACTCTCCCTTTCTCCAGTGAATCCCACCCAGTTCACAGGACTGCAGCAATACACAAATATGTCTGAGGGAATACCTCTACCTCCTCATGTTCCTACAGATAATTCTGGGTCTCCTGAAATTTAACCCATAATCTTCCATGTATCTACAGGCACACATAAAAACACCACATGTATATACTATACATGCACTGCACAGTTCTGTACCATCTGTGTTTTGTACCCTTCACAGGCACACATACACCCAGCACATGCATAACACACACATGCTTCACAGCAGTGTACACCAAACCAATGTAAGACAAGGGAGATGTAAGCTCACAGCAGCGTAACTTTACATGAGTAAGCCTGTAGGCTTCACTCCAGGGACACAGGTTAAACAGGACCTTTTCACTTCTACTGATCACTCAACAATATGCTGCCACCAAAGCACTTGTGCTGCTTAGGTCCTGCTAACTGCATTAACAAAGCTGGATTCAGTGCAGGAGAGTGAACAAAGGTAATATGTTTTTTTAATGATGTCTGTCGAGGTTGCCTGCTGCTGTGACAGAGCATATGCAAGAATGAAGCCCAGTAGCTATGGGATCAAGAGCAATGGCATAAAAGGCAGTGGTCTTTGTCTGATCCTTGTTGTTCTGTGCCAACATATATAAAGAACAAATCTGTTACATTGAGGACAATACAATGTAAAGGGTTTATCACAGTAATGGAAGCACTAGTGCAGGTGCAGAAGTTAAAGCCTGCTCTACCTCTACAGTAGCTTGTCTGACTTTTCAGACTAATGCAAGGGTTTAGGGATACCTTTCTCAACAAACATTTCATGTGGTTGAATCATAGCAGCAAAGCATAGGTTAAGCCTTTGGCTAAGGTTCCGGAAATTATTTAAAAAAAGGTGCAATTCTGTGAGACGGACACAGGGGGGAGCAACTTAAGAATTTCTTTAAATCCAATCAGCAAATATGCGGCTTTTTCCAACAGCGACATCATGACCTCAAAACCATAAACTGGAGAGACAAAATAGTATTAGGAATCCCTATGTCCCTCATTAGCTTATTTAATGAGCAGATACTTGTATTGCTTTGAAGTGCCAGAGGCAAGTAAATCATCAAAATATTGAACCCTCAATTTTTTGGGAAAGACCCACTGCTAAGATTTCATTTCAGGGCTTGGGAGAAAATAGAAGGGAACTTGGCCAAATTAGGTAGCCTTGAAGGCAAAAGAGGTACTGTCTTTCTTCATTAACCCCTTAGCTGCTGGGCCATTTCCCCCCCCCATTGCCGAGCCCTTTTTTGGCTATTTGGGGTAGTTTGCGCTTAGGCCTTCATAACTTTTTGTGCACATAAGCTATCCACGCCAAATTTGCGTCCTTTTTTTCCAACATCCTAGGGATTCTAATGGTACCCAGAGATTGTGGTTTCCCCTGGAGGAGACCAAGAAATTAGCCAAAATACAGTGAAAATTTAGTTTTTTTTAAAAAAATGGGAAGAAAGGGCTGCTGAAGAAGGCTTGTGGTTTTTTCCCTGAAAATGACAGGAACAAAGGGTTTCTGGTGCTGAAATCACCATCTTCCCACCTTTCAGGAACGGGCAGACTTGAATCAGAAAACCACATTTTTCAACACAAATTTGGCATTTTACTGGGACATACCCCATTTTTACTATTTTTGGTGCTTTCAGCCTCCTTCCAGTTAGTGACAGGAATGGGTGTGAAACCAATGCTGGATCCCGGAAAGCTAAACATTTCTGAAAACTAGACAAAATTCTGAATTCAGCAAGGGGTATTTGTGTAGATCCTACAAGGTTTTCCTACAGAAAATAACAGCTGAAATAAAAAAATATTGAAATTGAGCTGAAAACAACAGCCATTTTTCTTTATGTTTTACTCTGTAACTTTGTCTTGCGATGTCAGATTTTTTAAAGCAATATACCGTTATGTCTGCTGGACTCTTCTGGTTGAGGGGATATAAAGGGCTTGTAGGTTCATCAAGAACCCTAGGTACCCAGAGCCAATAAATTAGCTGCACCCTGCTGTTGGTTTTCATTCTATACTGGTTATACAGCAATTCATTTGCTGAAATAAGAAGAGTGAAAAATAGGAATCAAGAAAACCTTTGCATTTCCAAAATGGGATCAAGATAAGGTTTTGAGGAGCAGTGTTTTTTTGCACATCTCTGAATTCCGGGGTGCCCATACTAGCATGTGAATTGCAGGGCATTTCTTAAACAGATGTCTTTTTTACACACTCTCTTATATTTGGAAGGAAAAAATGCAGATGAAGATAAGGGGCAATAACACTTGTTTTGCTATTCTATGTTCCCCCAGGTCTCCCGATAAAAACAATACCTCACTTGTGTGGGTAGGCCTAGAGCCCGCGACAGGAAATGCCCCAAAACACAATGTGGACACATCCAATTTTTTGACAGAAAACACAGCTGTTTTTTGCAAAGTGCCTGTCTGTAGATTTTGGCCTCTAGCTCAACCGGCACCTAGGGAAACCTACCAAACCTGTGCATTTTTGAAAGCTAGAGACCTAGGGGAATCCAAGATGGGGTGACTTGTGGGGCTCTGACCAGGTTCTGTTACCCAGAATCCTTTGCAAACCTCAAAAAGTGGCTAAAAAAACAAATTTTCCTCACATTTCGGTGACAGAAAGTTCTGGAATCTGAGATGAGCCACACATTTCCTTCCACCCAGCGTTCCCCCAAGACTCCTGATAAAAATGATACCTCACTTGTGTGGGTAGGCCTAGCGGCTGCGACAGGAAATGCCCCAAAACATAACGTGGATACATCCCATTTTTTGACAGAAAACACAGCTGTCTTTTGCAAAGTGCCTGCCTGTAGATTTTGGCCTCTAGCTCAGCCATCACCTAGGGAAACCTACCAAACCTGTGCATTTATGAAAACTAGAGACCTAGGGGAATCCACGATGGGGTGACTTGTGGGTCTGACCAGGTTCTGTTACCCAGAATCCTTTGCAAACCTCAAAATTTGGCTAAAAAAACACATTTTCCTCACATTTCGGTGACAGAAAGTTCTGGAATCTGAGAGGAGCCACAAATTTCCTTCCACCCAGCGTTCCCCCAAGTCTCCCGATAAAAATTATACCTCACTTGTTTGGGTAGGCTTGGCGCCCGCGACAGGAATGGATCACACAAGGGTCAATGGTAGTCCTTGCATGAGGGCTACTGTTAACCCTGGAGTGATTCATTCCTGAAGCAGGCACTAGGCGCAGGCACACAAGCGGGGTTGTGTTTTTATCAGGACAAGTGGGGAAACACTGGGTGGTAGGAATTTTGAGGATCCCTGCAGATCCCTGGACTTCTGCTCATTGGAATGCAAGGAAAATGTGTTTTTTTTAAGCACATTTTGTGATTTCAAGGGGATTCTGGGTGAAGGAAAACTGGTGAGAGCCACGCAAGTCCTGCACCCTTGGACTCCCCTGGTACTAGTTTGTTAAAGTTAACCCACCACTCACACTGGTTGGTTTTAACACCTCCAGAAATTATGGTTTCAAAGCATGATTACTTATCAAAGTGTCTGAATATTGAAACCAAGCCTTCTGAAGGTGGGCCATAAAGCCGCGTCCAGGCACCAACCTCTTTATGGTCCATTCACACGCCATTCACGCACAACAAACAACCCTTTCATATCACCAGCCACGGGCCCAATCCAACCAATCACTGCACTCACATTAACTTACCACTGCCAGACAAGGGCCCATCACATTCACACGCCACAGAAAGGAACGGAATAAGTTTGACTACATTTTACCACCTGTCAAGTAACTGCCTCCTTCTTCCTTAACATTACCAAATGCATGCGTAACGAACCTTTACTAATGACTCCTGTGACAGCCACCGGAGGCTCAGGAATACATGTTTTTCATGCGCCTTTAACGCACTCTCTGTGCTAAATCCAACTCCTTCCAGTTTGTGGATTCCAGTTTGTGGATGCAAGTTGGGGGTGTCCGAGTATGCCGTACAAAGCGATTCCTCAAACTGAGTGAGAATATCTACCTTTGAAACTAAGGGAGACATGCTTGGGATTTCTCATGATGTTCCCTAAAGAGAAGGTCATAGGCTATGAAAAAGGGTAGTGTTTGGTACATAGGGGAGTCCATGAGAACGTAGCATATGTCCCAGCCAACATTATGTGCAGTGATGTGACTATAATGCACTTATACAGCAAACTGAACATCTACTAAGTTCTGATGGAGGATGAACATGAAAAGCAGGTCAAACACTGACCTATACAAGTCATTCTCGTTCAGTGCTGGGATGGCACCAATGGGTTTGAATCCATAGGTGTAGATGATGTACATCTGTACTACCTTTACTATCTGCCTTCTACCTGTGCATTAACCCTGTGAAGGCACTCCTACCATAAGCTTTCCTTACCCATTCATGTCTCTGTTCTCATCACCTGTATAATAGCCAAGTGAACCTATACTAGTTTGTGGAAGCAAGTTGGGGGTTTCCAAGTATGCCGTACAAAGTGATTCCTTGAACTGAGAGAGCATATCTACTGTTGAAAGTAAGGTAGACATGCAGGTGAAGAAAGGGTACTCCGTGGCAATGTGGCATATGTTCTGTCCACTAGTATATGCAGTAGGGGGAATATAATGCATGTTAATTGAACAGAACACCGACCACGCTCGGACGGTGGATTTAGCTGTCAAGCAGTCCAAAAGGAAGTCCATGATGAAGTGAAATTCTGTGGCTCCTTGCCTAACGAAGCAGTGGCCCATGGACATTCGGTATCCATGCACTGCCACTGAAAGGATTATCGAACGGCAGCTCAACCTCAGTTGATTTCCCAGAACTTTGCTTTAGTATGATACAACATAAAGCAAGTAGGGATACAGAGGCCTGGTTGCAATGGACACTGGGGACTGTAATACCGACTCTCCTGCCGCTTTCCATGCTTCGAGCACACTTTACAGCGACGACATGGACGATCCTTTTTGGGTGTTTTAGGAATGCGATCAGCAAAGTGTCGCTCCTGCAGCCTTGCCACATCCTCCAGAACATATGAGGTGGAGGCTGCTGCTTCTTCTGTAACAACAGTGAGGCTTTCAATTACAGACAACTGGAAGTCAAGGAAGGTCATGAGTCTTCCTGTGGTTGTCTGACGGTAAACAACATACGCATTACAGTATATGTTGCCATCTGAATCAGGTGGGTAAACAGTTTCTTGTACCAAGTGCGAGTTTTACGACACGCATTGTATGGTTGAAGAACCTGGTCGTTCTTGTCCACTCCGCCCATGTATTTATTGTAATCAAGTATACAGATGGGCTTGTGGACTTCGGCCATCTGACCCCAAACCGTGATGGGAGAAGTACTCTCATCATGAATTGTAGTGAGCACGTATACATCACGCCTATCTAGGAACTTGACTGTGAGCAGTTCATTAGAACGCAATGCAGTACTCTGGGATTTCTGGAGCTTCTTGCAAACAAGCTCCCGCGGGAATCCTTTGCGGTTACAACGAACTGTACCGCAGGCCACAGTGCCAGCTTTGTAGAGCTCACTGAACAGCTCTACTCCTGTATAGATATTGTCCACATAAAGGTTATAACCTTTGTGAAGAAGTGGCTGGACAAGTTCCCAAACAATCTTACCTGTGACCCCTAACACGGGAGGGCAACCTACAGGGTTTAGGGTAGAATCCTTCCCTGTATACACTCTCAAGCTGTACACACAGCCAGTAGAGCTCTCACACAGCATGCACAGCTTTATGCCATAGCGAGCTCTTTTGCTCGCAATGTACTGTCTGAAAAGCAGCCGTCCTTTGTACAGGATCAAGGACTCATCGACTGCTATATTCTTTCCAGGAGTATAGATCTCTGGAAACCTGGCAGACAAATGTTCCACGACAGGCAGAATTTTGAACAACCTGTCATGATCTGGATGGTCCCGGGGCAATGCAGCAGAATTATCCTTGAAATGCAGCATGCGCTGCAGTAGCAAAAAATGATCTCTGCTCATGTATGGTGCGAAGATGGGAGTTACCCAAACCGTGCTAGTCGTCCAGTAGGACTGCAAGGTGGGTTTCTGCACTAAGCCCATTTTGAGCGTAAGGCCTAAAAATATCTTCAACTCCGCCAGCGAAGTGGGAGTCTACGGGCGTGCCCTAGAACGGGGCCCAAGAGTGCCACCGCGCTCCCTCAGAAATTGGTCTGCCCGCAAATTTGTTTGCTGCACAACTTTCTGAAGGAAGTCAACATCCAAAAATAGATAGATTTAGTCGACTGGCAAAAAGTTAGCTGTATCGACTTTACATCTAGCATCACCAGTAAAAGGTGGAATTTGGGGCTGAACCAAACAGGGGGGCTGCCAAGAGAGCACTCTCTCTGTGCTTGCGGCAGCAAGCACGTGCTCTCTGGGTACGGATAACCCAATGTGGTCCCGCTGCCCAGAATGTGCTTGCGAACGGACAGCACGGATGTCGTCATTGTGCTCCTTCAGACTCACTGGAAGAGGTGTCGTCGGATGGGACTCCGCCGACTGAAAAATCACTCCCAGAATCTGCCCCATTGTCCTCTCCCTCAGATGCTGCTGTCTCAGTGTCTGCTGTCTCAGTCTCTGAGCCTACATCAGAACTGTCCTCCATAACCCGAGTTAGGGCTTGATCAGCAGTCATCCAACGAGACGCCATCCCTGCAACTGGCTAAACTGTCCCTCTAAATTACTAGCCTACGTAGAAGGCAGATAGTCACAAAATTGCTTGTGGGTATGTTTGTTGTGTACAATAGGAAATGTCGTCACCTTACCTTCGCTTCTTCTCCAATTCTGCAGATTCTCTGAAAACACTGAAAAAAACAAAAAAAGAATGTATTACTTGACCTTACCACACACCCTGTGCAACAGTCATTTTTGGTGCTCTGCCTCCCATTACCTCCTCTTCTAATTCCCTCAGTACTACACAGCAAAAGTGCCACTCATATCTCCATAGTCCCCCTGGCATAACATTTGTTTTAAAGCGCAGGTAACGCTTGCCTTTACTAATCCACTCAGCTAAATACATATACATATATCTCCTTTGCAGCAGGACAATAAACCATCTGCGCTATTTTATGGCAACTGCCACTACAGAAAAGACATGCATGCATGCATATATATATAAATAATGTGTGAACAAGAATCTCACCGCACTCCACGAGGTTCAAATTGGCATCTTTTATTGCAAGCAACAGCCACGTACGCGTTTCGACTCTCAAGGAGTCTTGATCACAGTAAATGAGTCCCTCTTTTCTTTCATTGTTTATACTTGCAATAAAACATGTCAATTTGAACCTCGTGGAGTGCGGTGAGATTCTTCTTCACAAAATATTTTCGAGGTTGCTCTCCTCCGTCACTGAGCACCGGCAGTGGAGTGCGCTGCGCAACAATCTTTTAACCAATTTGTGTTGCATATATATATATATATATAATAATATATATATATATATATATATATATATATATGTTTAGAAACAAAGTGGTTGAAGGGTTGCTGGGCGGCACACTCCACAGCCGGTGCCCAGTGACAGAGAAGACCAATCTAGAAATTATGTAATGCCGAAAAATTTCACCGCACTCCACGAGGTACAAATAAACGTGTATTTTATTGCAGTCAATAACCACCAACGTGTTTCAACTCACCAAGGAGTCTTGATCACGGTCCTCATGGAGAGCGGTGAAATTGTTCCCCATTATTAAACAACACACAAAAGAAAAACAAGCATTTACAATGCAATGGGTCTCGCATCTGCTCGAGTTAGAGCTATTAGCGTTATAAACTCCTAACCCAACTTTTCTTGCCACATAAATTGATAATCGAAAGTGAGCCGATTCACAGCGCCACGGCCACCATGAGCATCAGGTGAAGAGACACACAAAAGGAAAAGAAGTTTGCTCACAGTTAAACGTAACAGCAAAAGTGCAATTAGCCATGTACCAGGGGCGATGGCCAAGGCAGTAACAAAACCTCCCCAAGGAGGGACAAAGGTAAACCATTTTCCAATGTAATCAAAGGATTTTTGAAGGGCAAGCCCATGAACGAGTGGTAGTGATGGGCATTGTTAGAAGCCCAGATCCACACGAAGTCAGAAAAGCAGCGCATGGGCGCTGCAATGCTCGACCTGAAAAAAAAAATATATATATATATATATGTGAGAGAGAGAGAAAACAAGACACTCATTTCACAAACTTTTATTTTTCATACATGTGTGCTTGCCCTTGGCAAAGCACACATATATAAAAAAAAAATTGCCCCATAGATGGTCACCCTAAGGGCTGACCACCAACAATTTGTTTTTTTTTTCCTGTTTTTATCCTGGGGGGGGCGATCGGCCCCCCCAGGCAAAACTACACGTTTTTTTTTAGCCCCAGGGGTCGGCCCGTGTTCTGAGGGCCGACCCCGCCATTTTGTTTTCATTTTTTTTTAATTTTTTGTTACATTTTATATAATGTGGTGGGCACGATCGCCCCCCAAAACAGTGGAAATAAATAAATATTGCCCCCAGGGGGGGCCGCCGTTTTACAAGGGGGCTGACCCCCCCAAAGAAGATCCCTGGTGCCTAGGAGCGATCCATGGCCAGGAAACGGTGCCAGGGAGGCATTGATGGAAAGGGGAGACACTCCCCTTTCCATCGATGCCTCCCTGGCATCTGGGGAGGCCGTTTTGGCCTTTTTCTTCCCCTACCGGAGAACAAGAGAACGCTTACCTGCTTCTCTTCTTCTCCAGTGGGGAAAAACTGTGACGTCAGCGTGCCTCGCGGCGCGCTGACGTCACAAGGGGGCGGGAGGGGGGCGGGATGGAGACGCGGAAGTTCTTCTGCGTCTCCTACGGGGAAAAAATAAATAAAAATTCATCCGGTGCATTGCACTGGAGGATTTGTAACCCCCTCCCTGGTGTCGGCCACTGGTCGTGACCCGCACCAGCGAGGGAGTGTGGGCGCCGGCCAGTGGCCAACGCTCGCAGCCAAAAGGTTAATATGGATAGAAAATATGGACGCGCATAGAACCACCACGGCGAACTTTTGAGTAATGGCTAGGATGAGAGAAAGAATGGTTGGGCACTAAAGGGAAGTAGAGCATAACCACACTGTTATCGCCTAAAGGTCCTGCACAAAGTGGTACACCGTGGTTGCTCCTGTCTTTTTGATGGGGAGAACTGGTTTGTAACAAATACTGAAAGTATGTACTTAACTCCCTTGTTCTATAAAAACAGCAATAACAGGTTTAATTCCGTCAATAGATTCAGGGTGTAATCGATATTGTGAGATAGCAGATAACTATTTTATTGGATTCACTTTATCTTTAACAGCGTCAATGGATGCAATATGACTGACATCATTGGAGTGGGTAGACTACAAAACAGTAGGAACTTATTCAAGCAAATTAGTTATATTTTTAGACCCTTGAGAATCAATCAATACATTTTGATAGTTTGGCTTGCAAAGCACTGTTAAACCACCATTCCCATAGACTTGTGAAACATTTAAGGAAACTCAGCCACCTGTGGAGATGACTATGCATTTAGACTTTCAGAGAAGGTCTCCTAACATATTTGCAGACAATGTAGGACTCAACAAAAAGGCATGTATTTCACTAATTTGTCTTAAGTAATGGAAACAGGATCAGTAATGTTGTAGGAGGCCTGTCAATATGTAATTTATGGCAGCGTAATTCACTAATACTTTCTGGAACTTTGTATTAAGCTTGTTACGTGAAAATCATCAAATGATGTCATTACACCACTTTGCAAAATTACAATCAGTTCACACTAAATATGGCACAATTTTTGTTGATTTACAGTAACAATTTACCACTAACGCAAGGGAAAAACAGATCAAAAGCAGCTGGTGTTTGTAGTTGTTTGCAATGGCCCTTTCTGTAGGGTAACCCCAAAACTTTTTGCCTCCCCCCTACTTGTTTTATGACCTTGTTTTTGTTGGCTTTAGGACTCTGTGCACTTTTCCACTACTAACCAGTGCTAAAGTGCTTGTGCTCTCTCCTTAAAATATGGTGACATTCGCCTATCCACAATTGGCATTTTCATTTATGTATAAGTCCCTAATAAAGAGCACTATATATGCCCATGGCTTGTAAATTGAATGCTACTAGCGGTCCTGCAGCACTGATTGTGCTGTCCACTACAGTAGCTTTTAAACATGTCTCAGGTCTGCCACTCCGGAGCTTGTGTGTACAGTTTTAAACTGCAATTTCGACCTGACAAGTGTACCCACTTGCCCGGCCCAAACCATCCTTTTTATTACATGTCTTCCGACCATACAGAACACCACAGTCAGACTTATCCTCAGTCTTCCCCGATGAACCAACATAACACCACACCTCAAGCAAATCCACTGACTCTCCATTCAGAAGAGATGCCAATTCAAGCTGCTGACCCACACACACAAGGCTCTACACAACCAAGCACCCGCGTACCATAACCACCGCCTGAACTTCCACCAACCATTAAGAAGACTATGCTCTGCCTCCCTTTCACTGCCCATACTCCCATCTACCAAAGCAGAAGAGGGGAATGCTCCTTCTCACACATCACAGCAAAACCGTGGAACAGACTCCCCACACACCTCTGGATCATCACCTTACTTCCGGAATTCCATTGGCCCTCAAGACCTGGCTGTTCGAATAAGCTTCTGGGCCCTGCAAGCACCTGGATACCCTATCAGATGATTAGTCACGCTTTATAAATCCTGATTGATTGATTGATGTAGGTCACTCCAAAGTTAGGCTCTAATTAGCCCCAAAGGCAGAGTGCTGTGTATTTAAAAAAAGGTTTTCACTATTGGAAAGCATTGGGATTGCTTTAAAACAATTTGAAGTGTAATTTCAAATTGGGAAAAGATAGAAATGTGAACTTTGGTGTCTCTTGACTCACAACTTAAAATCACCATTCACTGTGAAGCAGGGCTTTAAATTGTAAGTCTGAAGATGCTATTATAGAAAGTTAGCATTTTCTTACTTTAACCATTCTGTGCTTCTGTCTGTCTCTGAATACGCATCTGGGGTGGATGACACCCCAGCTTTGTGCAATCCTTCTAGACAATCCTTCTAGACATACACACACAATGGGAGCTTAGGTGTGAATAACGAGCTTGATGGGGGAGTCAGATCTTAGGACTGCCTCACTTACACTTGAATAGGGCTGTGCCACTCCTCACACAAAGTGCTGCAAATCCATTGGTAGAGTGTCTGGAGCCAGGGAAAGAAGGAAGGGCAGGGACCACATTAAAGGCACATTTGGGTATAAGTACTGGACCACAAACCCCACCAAATCAGAACTCTACTGGAACCAAGGGCATTCTGCCAAGAAGAGGGGCTGCCGTGCTTCCAGAAGGGAATGTCACTCTGCAACTGCATTTTGGTGTTGGCCTACTGCTTGCTGTGTGCTTTGCTGTAGAAGGGACTGCCACTTTGCTACTTGCTTTGATGTGTTGGCCTGCTGACTGCTGCTTCTTGCCTGCTGTGAGAAGGACTGGACCTGTTCTCTACATCCTTGAACTCAAGATTCTTCAAGGGCTTGTTGGTTTGTCACCTGTTTTCTTGCAGTTTCAGGGACATCAAAGACTGCCTGCAACTCACCTGTTACAGCATAGACTACCCTGCCTAGTGGTGCCACTCCATTCCTGGACCCTTGAACGTGACCCTAAGGTGCTCTGCCTTCTGTGGTTGTCATCGGAACCACCACAAAGCATCTCCAGGTGGACTGTGCACAAGGAATTAAGGTACTGTGATCAGCGGGCCCAAGTGGGTCCCTGTAGCTGGCCCATATTCCATCACAGTTGGCCTGAACTTGTGACTTTGTCACGGTCCAATGTGACCAGATAACCACCATTGTCACTTTGAGCTTTTAAACATTATTTTCACCTAAATGTTTTAAATTGCATAAATCTTCATCTACCTATTGGATGTTTGTCATTTTGGTCTTGTGTTAATAAGATACAACAATGCTCTATTTTTCTAAACTGGTGTGGAGTTTTTTGTGGTATTTTCAATGTTTTACTATAATTTAAGTGTTGCAAAAATACTTTACACATTGCCTCCTAGGTTTAGTCTGACTGCTCTGTGCCAAGCTACCACAGGGTTAACACAGGCTAATTTACGATGTGTATCTGACTTACCCTGACTAGGATTGTAGTCCCTACTTGGACAGGGTGTATACATCTGCCAATTAGAGACCCAATTTCTAGCAGCTGTGCTTTTGTTTAAATGCATCATCTTCTCCAAAAATGGATGGAATGGTGCATTTTGCTCAAAAATATAGCACAAAGTGATAGATTTGCATTTTAGGTAATTATGTGTAATCTCACTAAATCATACCATAATTTCACATAATCACATGAAAGCAAACTGCACGAACTTTACACACCACTAATTATAAGGAAGTATGTGGTTTGAGATGCCGACTGAGTAGTTGGGCAAGCCCAAGAAAGGTGATGAGATGAATTCAGAATTTATAAGGGGAAAACAGATGGCACCAATATTAACTAGGAATGTAATGAGTTTACTATTGATCAAACACTTGATATAGAAGCCAGGTTGATTCATGGGATGAGAATGTTTACAGCACACTTGGTGCCTCTTAGACTGTCCTAATGAACAGCATATTGTTTTTGAAAAATCTGCATATTTTGAGAGAGCTGAGTTGAGAGGGCATAACTGAAGTTACTTTTGGACAATTTATTTTCCAAGGTCCCAAGTAACCACAATTAAATCACTGCCTCTAGAAGAATTCTGTTAATTTTTTGCCTTTTCAGATCACTTGTCTACACTCCACCCTAATCCCCTCTGGGGGCACCTCTCCCTTTTTACCTTCCTTTTATGGTCGTCTGAACCTGTTGCATTTGTAAGGACATTAATTTTGGTTAATTTGATTAATTTGATTGTTTTATTCTTGAATTGCCACACAATGGTTGGCCATTGTAACCAGTTTAGCTAAATTCATAAAATGCCATCCAATGCAAAATGTGTGCTCTTTATTCTGAACATTTGAAAACAATCCCTCTAAAACATGTCTCTCTTATAGCCTTTTTTGCAGAGTCTGTAGGGTGGCGTATACATGAGTATCGTTCAAATGCATTCATAAATCTGTCTAAATAATCTGTTGGTGATGTTCCCTTATGTTGTTTGGAATTGGAGATCTTTGTCCAGTCGACCTTGATGGACAAACTTCTAAGATAGCATTCTCCAATCAACTCTTCACTTGAAGAGTCTGTAGGGTGACATATCATTCAATGCATTCTTAAATCTGTTTAAATAATCTGCTGGTGATTTTCCCTTGTGTTGTTTGGAATTGAAGATCTTTGTGCAGTTGATACACGCTGGAAAATGTCTAAGAAAGCATTCTCCAATCAACCCTTCACTGCTGCTAAGGTAGCCTCATTCACTGGACTCTATCATGGGCAATCACTTTTTTCCACCAACCAGTCTCTCACCTCATTCAGCACTACTAATGGCAACAACTGATTCACATCCACCCAGTTTGACTGTTACACCTAAAACACAATTTAAAACTTCTAACAGAACTTTATGGGTGTCTGATGAATAGTGGAGACTGTTTCCTGATGTTGATTAAGTCAGCTGGCGACTGGGGACATGAGCAGTACTTCTTCTTGCGGGGTGAGGGCAGACTTTTAGGAAAAGGATGTGAGGAAGTGGTCAAATACCTTTGTCTTCAGTGTCATTAGAGGGTATGTTGTGGAGATTGTCTTGGTTATTTTACCTTCTGTGACAAGGATAACAGCCTGTAGCGAGTCTCAGACTCTCCTGAGTAACAGTTGGACTGTTCTCCTGGTCTGTCTGACACCTCACGAGGATAAACAAATACTGGGCTGGGAAGAAGAAGGATAAATGGTGGAATCAGCCTCTTGTCCTTTGCACAGCTCTGTGTCCCCTAACACTTTGGGCCATATTTATAGTTTTTGACGCAGTTTGGCGCCAAAACTTTTACAGCCAGCTAACGCCATTTATTTGCGCCGCTTGGGCATTAAATTTATACCTTGACGCATGGCAGTGCAAACCACTGGTGTGAGTCATTTTTTTTTACTCAAACGAATGTGTCACGTTGTAAAGAAAAATGACGGTATCACGGCGAAAATGACTGTGAGCTGGTTTACGGTGTCGCAAACTGGATATGGGCCTATTTTTGATGAAATTGCGTCAAAAAGTGACGCAAACACAGCAAAATGTGCTAAGGAGCGAAAATGGATCCCAGATGCTTGCAGAGACCCCAGGAAGATGATGACAGACCAGGAACCAGCCAGGAGGACCCACAGAAGACCCAGGACAGGGAGAAGAAGAAAAGAAAGTGTTGCTTCAGTGCAGAGGAGCAGGAAATTCTAGTGAAAGAGGTGACATAACACCAGCACCAACTGTTTGTCACCTCAAAGTTGCCAATCAGTAGGAGAGAGGCAATATGGCAACAAATTGTTGACAAGATAAACTGTGTGGCAGAAGTACGGAGAACAGTCATCGAGTGCAAGAAACGCTGACATGACTGCAAGCGCAGGACCAAGGAAAAGCTGGCCAGGAACAGGAAGGCAGCACTGCAGAATGGAGGTGGGAGTCCAGCACCGCAGGAGGCCCTGGACCACAGGGAGGAAATGGTGGCAGCTGTCATCCCTGAGGGGATCGTCACAGGGATTCAAGGACAGGACAGCGCAGACTACCAGGAGACAACACAGATGCAGGGTAAGTCGCATGCGGAATTAAAATGCACAAATGTTAACTGCAAGCAGGGGGAGGATGGGGGGACATAACTACTACACAATGAATGGAAGTTATGATATACAGGGAGTAAAATGGGTAAAAGGGCACGGCACTGGGGCATGGCCCGTTCAGAGGTAACCTGGGGTACAGTACTACACTACACAAACAACCTTTGCATGGGGGTATGCTGCCATGCCAAGGATGTTGGAAAGGTAAAGCCAGTCCAGGAGGGTAGGGTACAACGTAAAACTGGCCTGCTGTCACACGTCAGCTGATATTCTCCCGACATGAACTAGGGCTCAGTTAACAGTCTCACGCCATGTCTGCAAGTGGAATTTAACATTGACAACAGTTGCCACTACCTCCTCTGCTGTGTGTGCAGGTCAAGCAGATAATGGCAGCAACGTCCCCATGGATCAAACACACCCAAATTAGAGGGTTCAGGATGACAACTTTATGAATCCCCTGTAATCAATAAAAATGTTCCAATCCTGTCAAATGTGATTGTCCATAATTGCTACAAACATGTGCCATTGTCATAAACATTATGAGGTACACAGCACCAATGTCATACCCATGCTGCAAATGTCAGGGTCCACCCTGTGCCTGGGTCACAAAAGCTCCAATGACACCATGCAACATCCTAAATGTCATACTGCTCAGACAACGGCATTGAGGGGGAGGACATATGTCCCCGGCTAGTGAAATTTACCCTCACAGTCAGAAGAGGAAATGGAACACTGTTAGGACCATCAGTGCAATCCAATGTAGCACACATTCCCCAACATCAACATTACACACTACCAATGCTGACATATGTAGTGTGTCATGCCAATGCTATTCAAAGTATATGCTAGGTCTCAGCAACATATAGCTAGATGTGAAATATCTGAGATTGGGTCAGTTACAGATTGTGAAGTGTGGTGCTAATGCCATCAGAACAACCACAGCCAGTGCAAGGCCTCACCATGAGAATGGAAGTAGAAGGAGGGTTGAGTAGGACAAGAAGGTGGCAATTCACAATTTGGCCAGAACCAAGAGGATGTGATGCTGACAAGTCCTGAAACTGACCACAATACATGTGACATGCAGGTGGGGCATAGGCCATGGAAGAATGCTAATATGAAAGACAGGAGTAATGAACCGGAACCAAGATCACAATGTGCAACAAATAGGAAGGCAGGCACGTCACATTACAAAACCCACAACACAGATACACTAATTGTACCATGTCTCATTGCAGAGCTCAATGGCTCTCCTGGGGATATGCCTGTCCTGGACTTCCCTGATGACATGGATGACGAGCTGACAAACATCAGCCAGCAGACCGTCCAAGATGTCCTTGGGACCCTCCAGACCCCACCTTCAGTCGCAAGGAGGAGCACAGAAGTTGCAACCATCACAGAGGACCCACCCACCACCCCAATCGTACGACCTGCCAGCTCCTACCCAGCTGAGGAGTCTGACGACACTGGCACCAGCTTTGAGAGAACTGTAGTTGGACTATAGCGGGAGCTGGCCAAGGAGGTGCGAGTGGGGATGGAAAATATGGCAGCCAGCCTAGAGGGGGTGCATTTGTGCATGATGTCAACAGCAGAACAGGCAGCAGCCATGCAAGGGCGAACATCAATCTTGCATGAACTCGAAAAAAGTGTGAAGAAAATCAACACAGCTGTAAGGGAGTTGACACAACACCTTCAACAACAATCCTGTCAACGCGTGCACAAATGCAATATTGACCCCCTCAGGGCCGACCTGGCTGCCTACCACAGTGATGTGGCTGCTCTACTTAAGAACCAGCAGCTCCTTCTTGCTGCAGTACTGCCCTTAATAGCCCCACAGTTGGCAGCTACCGGGATGTCTGACTCCACGTCTTCAAACACTGAGGTGTGTGTTGCCCCTTCACAACCACCATCCCCAAGGGAAGAGGAGACACCACACACATCTGAAGATGACGATGTGGAACAGATCACCTTCACCCGTAAGAGTACCTGGTAGCACTAGTCCCTGCCACATGGCCAGCTATAACCAAGGTCCTGTGCTTTGTAACATGCCAGTCTTGCAACAGCTGCTCACAAGCACTGTTCTCCAGCCCACTGTTTATCTTGTCACCCTGCCCTGTGATTGTCTCTCACTAACTCATTGGCAAATCCTGTCCCTCTGCACTGTCTGACACTTCACCCCAGTATGTTCAATGACATGTCCTTTTGCACTTGCGTAGGATCACAATGGAAGGTGTCACACTAATGGACTCATAATCATGGACAATGTACAAATAGCACTTTAAAATAAATAGCACCTACACAACAACTTTGTCTCTGTGTAATGTGACACCGTGATGGAGATCAGTGATGTTTACCTCAGGTCAATGATTATAGAATGTCAATACAACTGACCTGAAAGAATGTTCGCTGATAACTATGCACTGTGGTCTGGATTGTACCTTCATCTGCCCTTCTTGAGGGTTAATTATGAGGGAAATAGAAACTATACAGTATAATGCTGTTTTGGACAAAATTACGCTTCCTCAAGGGATGTCTAAGCCAAAAATTATTGCCTTCAACTTTTTCTTCAAGCCAATATTTACGCATATGACATTTGACCCAAATCTCTCTTAACACACACCATACAGCATGAATGGATGTGTATGAGTGTACGTACAAATATGTAACCTGGCTAAACAATGTAACAAATGTTAGGTGTGAGTTATGTATACCATATTACATGAGATCATACTACCACTCACCTTATAAGGCTTCACTTGAACATCAGGCTGCAGGCAGACTTAACACAGTGTCCTCAATACCAAATCTGGTCGCAAAGTATGTGAGATAGAAAACATACATCAACAATTAACAACACTTTGGGATCCATAGTAACCCTGAGTGGTGGGTGCAATGGATAGCAGATTCTTAGCAAGGTAGCTCTGGTGTAGCTGCCAATGTAACAGCTCAATTGGGATTTGGGTGCAGGATGGGACACAAATGCAAATACTAAAGAGACACTCAAAAAGAAAAAGGGAGCACACTGCCTTGCATTCAAGCGGAAAATAGCCCCAAGGCATCATGGTAAATGCAGTCATTTAAATATAAATAGCAAGAATTTTTCAAAAAATTATTCACCCTTAGTAGGTGCAGCAAGTGCCGTATCGCTGTAGAAAGTCTTTCACCTAAGGTAGGTGCAGCGAGTGCCGTATCTCTGGACACGTGTTTCTGGCTTTCGGCCGTCATCAGCAGAGAGCGTATGTAACTGTAGGGGTCGCTTGAAATGCCGCCAAACGTCTTTACAGGTTTTTGTACCACTCAGTAGGCACACAGGTGCATCGCCAGTGCTCGTCAGCAAGAGGCTCACGGGAGCCGTCATTTAGACATCCAAAAAGAAAAAGGGAGCACACTGCCTTGCATTCAAGCGGAAAATAGCCCCAAGGCATCATGGTAAATGCAGTCATTTAAATATAAATAGCAAGAATTTTTCAAAAAATTATTCACCCTTAGTAGGTGCAGCAAATGCCGTATCGCTGTAGAAAGTCTTTCACCTAAGGTAGGTGCAGCGAGTGCCGTATCTCTGGACACGTGTTTCTGGCTTTCGGCCGTCATCAGCAGAGAGCGTATGTAACTGAAGGGGTCGCTTGAAATGCCGCCAAACGTCTTTACAGGTTTTTGTACCACTCAGTAGGCACACAGGTGCATCGCCAGTGCTCGTCAGCAAGAGGCTCACGGGAGCCGTCATTTAGACATCCAAAAAGAAAAAAGGGAGCACACTGCCTTGCATTCAAGCGGAAAATAGCCCCAAGGCATCATGGTAAATGCAGTCATTTAAATATAAATAGCAAGAATTTTTCAAAAAATTATTCACCCTTAGTAGGTGCAGCAAGTGCCGTATCGCTGTAGAAAGTCTTTCACCTAAGGTAGGTGCAGCGAGTGCCGTATCTCTGGACACGTGTTTCTGGCTTTCGGCCGTCATCAGCAGAGAGCGTATGTAACTGAAGGGGTCGCTTGAAATGCCGCCAAACGTCTTTACAGGTTTTTGTACCACTCAGTAGGCACACAGGTGCATCGCCAGTGCTCGTCAGCAAGAGGCTCACGGGAGCCGTCATTTAGACATCCAAAAAGAAAAAGGGAGCACACTGCCTTGCATTCAAGCGGAAAATAGCCCCAAGGCATCATGGTAAATGCAGTCATTTAAATATAAATAGCAAGAATTTTTCAAAAAAATATTCACCCTTAGTAGGTGCAGCAAGTGCCGTATCGCTGTAGAAAGTCTTTCACCTAAGGTAGGTGCAGCGAGTGCCGTATCTCTGGACACGTGTTTCTGGCTTTCGGCCGTCATCAGCAGAGAGCGTATGTAACTGAAGGGGTCGCTTGAAATGCCGCCAAACGTCTTTACAGGTTTTTGTACCACTCAGTAGGCACACAGGTGCATCGCCAGTGCTCGTCAGCAAGAGGCTCACGGGAGCCGTCATTTAGACATCCAAAAAGAAAAAGGGAGCACACTGCCTTGCATTCAAGCGGAAAATAGCCCCAAGGCATCATGGTAAATGCAGTCATTTAAATATAAATAGCAAGAATTTTTCAAAAAATTATTCACCCTTAGTAGGTGCAGCAAGTGCCGTATCGCTGTAGAAAGTCTTTCACCTAAGGTAGGTGCAGCGAGTGCCGTATCTCTGGACACGTGTTTCTGGCTTTCGGCCGTCATCAGCAGAGAGCGTATGTAACTGAAGGGGTCGCTTGAAATGCCGCCAAACGTCTTTACAGGTTTTTGTACCACTCAGTAGGCACACAGGTGCATCGCCAGTGCTCGTCAGCAAGAGGCTCACGGGAGCCGTCATTTAGACATCCAAAAAGAAAAAGGGAGCACACTGCCTTGCATTCAAGCGGAAAATAGCCCCAAGGCATCATGGTAAATGCAGTCATTTAAATATAAATAGCAAGAATTTTTCAAAAAATTATTCACCCTTAGTAGGTGCAGCAAGTGCCGTATCGCTGTAGAAAGTCTTTCACCTAAGGTAGGTGCAGCGAGTGCCGTATCTCTGGACACGTGTTTCTGGCTTTCGGCCGTCATCAGCAGAGAGCGTATGTAACTGAAGGGGTCGCTTGAAATGCCGCCAAACGTCTTTACAGGTTTTTGTACCACTCAGTAGGCACACAGGTGCATCGCCAGTGCTCGTCAGCAAGAGGCTCACGGGAGCCGTCATTTAGACATCCAAAAAGAAAAAGGGAGCACACTGCCTTGCATTCAAGCGGAAAATAGCCCCAAGGCATCATGGTAAATGCAGTCATTTAAATATAAATAGCAAGAATTTTTCAAAAAATTATTCACCCTTAGTAGGTGCAGCAAGTGCCGTATCGCTGTAGAAAGTCTTTCACCTAAGGTAGGTGCAGCGAGTGCCGTATCTCTGGACACGTGTTTCTGGCTTTCGGCCGTCATCAGCAGAGAGCGTATGTAACTGAAGGGGTCGCTTGAAATGCCGCCAAACGTCTTTACAGGTTTTTGTACCACTCAGTAGGCACACAGGTGCATCGCCAGTGCTCGTCAGCAAGAGGCTCACGGGAGCCGTCATTTAGACATCCAAAAAGAAAAAGGGAGCACACTGCCTTGCATTCAAGCGGAAAATAGCCCCAAGGCATCATGGTAAATGCAGTCATTTAAATATAAATAGCAAGAATTTTTAAAAAAATTATTCACCCTTAGTAGGTGCAGCAAGTGCCGTATCGCTGTAGAAAGTCTTTCACCTAAGGTAGGTGCAGCGAGTGCCGTATCTCTGGACACGTGTTTCTGGCTTTCGGCCGTCATCAGCAGAGAGCGTATGTAACTGAAGGGGTCGCTTGAAATGCCGCCAAACGTCTTTACAGGTTTTTGTACCACTCAGTAGGCACACAGGTGCATCGCCAGTGCTCGTCAGCAAGAGGCTCACGGGAGCCGTCATTTAGACATCCAAAAAGAAAAAGGGAGCACACTGCCTTGCATTCAAGCGGAAAATAGCCCCAAGGCATCATGGTAAATGCAGTCATTTAAATATAAATAGCAAGAATTTTTCAAAAAATTATTCACCCTTAGTAGGTGCAGCAAGTGCCGTATCGCTGTAGAAAGTCTTTCACCTAAGGTAGGTGCAGCGAGTGCCGTATCTCTGGACACGTGTTTCTGGCTTTCGGCCGTCATCAGCAGAGAGCGTATGTAACTGAAGGGGTCGCTTGAAATGCCGCCAAACGTCTTTACAGGTTTTTGTACCACTCAGTAGGCACACAGGTGCATCGCCAGTGCTCGTCAGCAAGAGGCTCACGGGAGCCGTCATTTAGACATCCAAAAAGAAAAAGGGAGCACACTGCCTTGCATTCAAGCGGAAAATAGCCCCAAGGCATCATGGTAAATGCAGTCATTTAAATATAAATAGCAAGAATTTTTCAAAAAATTATTCACCCTTAGTAGGTGCAGCAAGTGCCGTATCGCTGTAGAAAGTCTTTCACCTAAGGTAGGTGCAGCGAGTGCCGTATCTCTGGACACGTGTTTCTGGCTTTCGGCCGTCATCAGCAGAGAGCGTATGTAACTGAAGGGGTCGCTTGAAATGCCGCCAAACGTCTTTACAGGTTTTTGTACCACTCAGTAGGCACACAGGTGCATCGCCAGTGCTCGTCAGCAAGAGGCTCACGGGAGCCGTCATTTAGACATCCAAAAAGAAAAAGGGAGCACACTGCCTTGCATTCAAGCGGAAAATAGCCCCAAGGCATCATGGTAAATGCAGTCATTTAAATATAAATAGCAAGAATTTTTCAAAAAATTATTCACCCTTAGTAGGTGCAGCAAGTGCCGTATCGCTGTAGAAAGTCTTTCACCTAAGGTAGGTGCAGCGAGTGCCGTATCTCTGGACACGTGTTTCTGGCTTTCGGCCGTCATCAGCAGAGAGCGTATGTAACTGAAGGGGTCGCTTGAAATGCCGCCAAACGTCTTTACAGGTTTTTGTACCACTCAGTAGGCACACAGGTGCATCGCCAGTGCTCGTCAGCAAGAGGCTCACGGGAGCCGTCATTTAGACATCCAAAAAGAAAAAGGGAGCACACTGCCTTGCATTCAAGCGGAAAATAGCCCCAAGGCATCATGGTAAATGCAGTCATTTAAATATAAATAGCAAGAATTTTTCAAAAAATTATTCACCCTTAGTAGGTGCAGCAAGTGCCGTATCGCTGTAGAAAGTCTTTCACCTAAGGTAGGTGCAGCGAGTGCCGTATCTCTGGACACGTGTTTCTGGCTTTCGGCCGTCATCAGCAGAGAGCGTATGTAACTGAAGGGGTCGCTTGAAATGCCGCCAAACGTCTTTACAGGTTTTTGTACCACTCAGTAGGCACACAGGTGCATCGCCAGTGCTCGTCAGCAAGAGGCTCACGGGAGCCGTCATTTAGACATCCAAAAAGAAAAAGGGAGCACACTGCCTTGCATTCAAGCGGAAAATAGCCCCAAGGCATCATGGTAAATGCAGTCATTTAAATATAAATAGCAAGAATTTTTCAAAAAATTATTCACCCTTAGTAGGTGCAGCAAGTGCCGTATCGCTGTAGAAAGTCTTTCACCTAAGGTAGGTGCAGCGAGTGCCGTATCTCTGGACACGTGTTTCTGGCTTTCGGCCGTCATCAGCAGAGAGCGTATGTAACTGAAGGGGTCGCTTGAAATGCCGCCAAACGTCTTTACAGGTTTTTGTACCACTCAGTAGGCACACAGGTGCATCGCCAGTGCTCGTCAGCAAGAGGCTCACGGGAGCCGTCATTTAGACATCCAAAAAGAAAAAGGGAGCACACTGCCTTGCATTCAAGCGGAAAATAGCCCCAAGGCATCATGGTAAATGCAGTCATTTAAATATAAATAGCAAGAATTTTTCAAAAAATTATTCACCCTTAGTAGGTGCAGCAAGTGCCGTATCGCTGTAGAAAGTCTTTCACCTAAGGTAGGTGCAGCGAGTGCCGTATCTCTGGACACGTGTTTCTGGCTTTCGGCCGTCATCAGCAGAGAGCGTATGTAACTGAAGGGGTCGCTTGAAATGCCGCCAAACGTCTTTACAGGTTTTTGTACCACTCAGTAGGCACACAGGTGCATCGCCAGTGCTCGTCAGCAAGAGGCTCACGGGAGCCGTCATTTAGACATCCAAAAAGAAAAAGGGAGCACACTGCCTTGCATTCAAGCGGAAAATAGCCCCAAGGCATCATGGTAAATGCAGTCATTTAAATATAAATAGCAAGAATTTTTCAAAAAATTATTCACCCTTAGTAGGTGCAGCAAGTGCCGTATCGCTGTAGAAAGTCTTTCACCTAAGGTAGGTGCAGCGAGTGCCGTATCTCTGGACACGTGTTTCTGGCTTTCGGCCGTCATCAGCAGAGAGCGTATGTAACTGAAGGGGTCGCTTGAAATGCCGCCAAACGTCTTTACAGGTTTTTGTACCACTCAGTAGGCACACAGGTGCATCGCCAGTGCTCGTCAGCAAGAGGCTCACGGGAGCCGTCATTTAGACATCCAAAAAGAAAAAGGGAGCACACTGCCTTGCATTCAAGCGGAAAATAGCCCCAAGGCATCATGGTAAATGCAGTCATTTAAATATAAATAGCAAGAATTTTTCAAAAAATTATTCACCCTTAGTAGGTGCAGCAAGTGCCGTATCGCTGTAGAAAGTCTTTCACCTAAGGTAGGTGCAGCGAGTGCCGTATCTCTGGACACGTGTTTCTGGCTTTCGGCCGTCATCAGCAGAGAGCGTATGTAACTGAAGGGGTCGCTTGAAATGCCGCCAAACGTCTTTACAGGTTTTTGTACCACTCAGTAGGCACACAGGTGCATCGCCAGTGCTCGTCAGCAAGAGGCTCACGGGAGCCGTCATTTAGACATCCAAAAAGAAAAAGGGAGCACACTGCCTTGCATTCAAGCGGAAAATAGCCCCAAGGCATCATGGTAAATGCAGTCATTTAAATATAAATAGCAAGAATTTTTCAAAAAATTATTCACCCTTGAGGCAGTGTGCTCCCTTTTTTCTTTTTGTCCAATGACTGCTCCCTTGAGCTAACGAGCTGACGAGCTCTGGAGAGGCACCTGTGCGCCAGTGAGTGGTACATAAACCCGAGAAGACTTTTGGCGGCATTTCAAGCAACCCCACAGACTTGGCTGCTCTCTGCTGATGACGGGCTAAACCTAGAAACACGTGTCCAGAGATACACAGCACTTGCTGCACCTACTTAGGTGAAAGACTTTTGATTACATTTTCAGTACAAAACGAAGTGACTGCATTTACCATGATGCATTGGGGCTAACCTTTTGCTTGAGTGTGAGGCAGTGTGCTCCCTTTTTTCTTTTTGTCCAATGACTGCTCCCTTGAGCTAACGAGCTGACGAGCTCTGGAGAGGCACCTGTGCGCCAGTGAGTGGTACATAAACCCGAGAAGACTTTTGGCGGCATTTCAAGCAACCCCACAGACTTGGCTGCTCTCTGCTGATGACGGGCTAAACCTAGAAACACGTGTCCAGAGATACACAGCACTTGCTGCACCTACTTAGGTGAAAGACTTTTGATTACATTTTCAGTACAAAACGAAGTGACTGCATTTACCATGATGCATTGGGGCTAACCTTTTGCTTGAGTGTGAGGCAGTGTGCTCCCTTTTTTCTTTTTGTCCAATGACTGCTCCCTTGAGCTAACGAGCTGACGAGCTCTGGAGAGGCACCTGTGCGCCAGTGAGTGGTACATAAACCCGAGAAGACTTTTGGCGGCATTTCAAGCAACCCCACAGACTTGGCTGCTCTCTGCTGATGACGGGCTAAACCTAGAAACACGTGTCCAGAGATACACAGCACTTGCTGCACCTACTTAGGTGAAAGACTTTTGATTACATTTTCAGTACAAAACGAAGTGACTGCATTTACCATGATGCATTGGGGCTAACCTTTTGCTTGAGTGTGAGGCAGTGTGCTCCCTTTTTTCTTTTTGTCCAATGACTGCTCCCTTGAGCTAACGAGCTGACGAGCTCTGGAGAGGCATCTGTGCGCCAGTGAGTGGTACATAAACCCGAGAAGACTTTTGGCGGCATTTCAAGCAACCCCACAGACTTGGCTGCTCTCTGCTGATGACGGGCTAAACCTAGAAACACGTGTCCAGAGATACACAGCACTTGCTGCACCTACTTAGGTGAAAGACTTTTGATTACATTTTCAGTACAAAACGAAGTGACTGCATTTACCATGATGCATTGGGGCTAACCTTTTGCTTGAGTGTGAGGCAGTGTGCTCCCTTTTTTCTTTTTGTCCAATGACTGCTCCCTTGAGCTAACGAGCTGACGAGCTCTGGAGAGGCACCTGTGCGCCAGTGAGTGGTACATAAACCCGAGAAGACTTTTGGCGGCATTTCAAGCAACCCCACAGACTTGGCTGCTCTCTGCTGATGACGGGCTAAACCTAGAAACACGTGTCCAGAGATACATAGCACTTGCTGCACCTACTTAGGTGAAAGACTTTTGATTACATTTTCAGTACAAAACGAAGTGACTGCATTTACCATGATGCATTGGGGCTAACCTTTTGCTTCAGTGTGAGGCAGTGTGCTCCCTTTTTTCTTTTTGTCCAATGACTGCTCCCTTGAGCTAACGAGCTGACGAGCTCTGGAGAGGCACCTGTGCGCCAGTGAGTGGTACATAAACCCGAGAAGACTTTTGGCGGCATTTCAAGCAACCCCACAGACTTGGCTGCTCTCTGCTGATGACGGGCTAAACCTAGAAACACGTGTCCAGAGATACACAGCACTTGCTGCACCTACTTAGGTGAAAGACTTTTGATTACATTTTCAGTACAAAACGAAGTGACTGCATTTACCATGATGCATTGGGGCTAACCTTTTGCTTGAGTGTGAGGCAGTGTGCTCCCTTTTTTCTTTTTGTCCAATGACTGCTCCCTTGAGCTAACGAGCTGACGAGCTCTGGAGAGGCACCTGTGCGCCAGTGAGTGGTACATAAACCCGAGAAGACTTTTGGCGGCATTTCAAGCAACCCCACAGACTTGGCTGCTCTCTGCTGATGACGGGCTAAACCTAGAAACACGTGTCCAGAGATACACAGCACTTGCTGCACCTACTTAGGTGAAAGACTTTTGATTACATTTTCAGTACAAAACGAAGTGACTGCATTTACCATGATGCATTGGGGCTAACCTTTTGCTTGAGTGTGAGGCAGTGTGCTCCCTTTTTTCTTTTTGTCCAATGACTGCTCCCTTGAGCTAACGAGCTGACGAGCTCTGGAGAGGCACCTGTGCGCCAGTGAGTGGTACATAAACCCGAGAAGACTTTTGGCGGCATTTCAAGCAACCCCACAGACTTGGCTGCTCTCTGCTGATGACGGGCTAAACCTAGAAACACGTGTCCAGAGATACACAGCACTTGCTGCACCTACTTAGGTGAAAGACTTTTGATTACATTTTCAGTACAAAACGAAGTGACTGCATTTACCATGATGCATTGGGGCTAACCTTTTGCTTGAGTGTGAGGCAGTGTGCTCCCTTTTTTCTTTTTGTCCAATGACTGCTCCCTTGAGCTAACGAGCTGACGAGCTCTGGAGAGGCACCTGTGCGCCAGTGAGTGGTACATAAACCCGAGAAGACTTTTGGCGGCATTTCAAGCAACCCCACAGACTTGGCTGCTCTCTGCTGATGACGGGCTAAACCTAGAAACACGTGTCCAGAGATACACAGCACTTGCTGCACCTACTTAGGTGAAAGACTTTTGATTACATTTTCAGTACAAAACGAAGTGACTGCATTTACCATGATGCATTGGGGCTAACCTTTTGCTTGAGTGTGAGGCAGTGTGCTCCCTTTTTTCTTTTTGACTAAAGAGACACTGTTCACCCATGCCAAGACCCTGATCCCCAAGCATGTGACACATACTGTAAAGGATTACCTAAATATTTATTTAACAGTAAAAAAGGAAATTAAAACCTGGGGAAACACTTTACCTAACCTAACCTATCCTAACTACACATTACCCACAATTGGCCCTAGCTAACCTAAGATAAACTTACTTATCACATTAAACAAAACGATCTAAACATCAACCCCCCTTATAAGACGGGACACATGGAGGACATCATATACTAACCTAAACACATACTATCTTATACTGAACAAATATATTTTTTTTTGTATTTTTTTCTTTAACCCCAAAACCCCAACATCATCCCCCACCCACCTACTCACACACATAATAAAAAACAGATATTAAAAGTATCATACCCCCATCCACTACTACTAACTTAACTAACAGCCTATTCTAACCTAACACTAAACCCCCTAAACCCACTAATGAAAAGAACCAGGAAAGAGGAGGGAGGGGAGGGAATCATGGCTAAGGGTAAAATGTTTACAAGTTCGCCCTCCGCAGAGTCTTCTTTATGGCACGCACCCTCCTATTCACTTTTGCCACCTCCTGCTGCAGCCTGTTCATTTTCCTCAACACACGGTCAATGTCACGTTGCATCCACTGAAAATCTGCTGGGTCAATGACTGCAGCAGGGGTGGTCTGGATACCAGTTGAAGATGTATGTCCCCTTGTCGGTGCCATGCGTGTAGGAGGAGGTGCAGGTGGTGCTGTGATAAGTCCTGGAGCAGTGAAGGTTGATGGTCCAGCAAAGGTGCCTGCTATGGTTGGTGCTATCTGGGTGGTTGTGGTGGTGCTGGTGGTGGTGGCTGTGGTGGACACGGAAGGGTCCCCCCACACTTCGGAGGCTCTTTGTCCTTGTCCTTGGGCAAATGCCCTCCACACTCCGGAGGCTCTTTTATGGCGATAACGCCGCATGTTGCGGAACCCAGACTCCACATTCAGAATGTGACGGTAACGCTTTGCCGGGCACTGAAACTCCCGAATCTGGATGGGATTCATATTGGCTGCTGTTAAAAAAATATGAAACCAAACATTAGTTACTTCATTGTGTGATATGGATCCAGAAGTAAATCAGACAATACATCTAATGTACCAGAAACAGGCCATATCATCATACAGATCACTGATTGTCCCAGAGGAAGTACATGCCAACACAGCCTACACATGTCCTATCAAACAGCACAGCAATGCTCTAAAAGATGTGTAACAACTTAAATGACCTATGCATCATTGTTCAGCCATTTGTCACGTAAAAAATGCTGCAAGTCCTCCTCATGTGACAGGCCAACTAATGACTAACTTCTGGATGACAATCAAGGGCCACAAGATCTGTGATTTGTAAATGGAATTGCCAGGATAGAATGCAGTTGCTAATCATGAGTGGGTATCCTAGTTTTGGACAAGTGATTTACAGATTTACATATCTGAGTACTAAACTTAGATCATCAGTCCTAGGTACACATTTCATAACCCTATGCCTGTGCCTGAGAGGGGGGAGGGTGGACAAGCAACAATTACTATCCAACATCTAGTACACCCAGGAAGGTTTGGACAGCTGTACATGGGTTTGGGCAGTCCACCGCAGGTAACGAGGATGCCCAACTAGGATACACCCAAACCTTGGACAATCCCATCCACATTTATGTTTGGAAATGCAGACAATTGTCAACATCATTTCATACCAGTAATACATGACTTACAACAAGCAGATAGATGCAAGCACACATCTGGCCATGAGCTGCATGCACACCTATGACATTGTACTCAAGTGCCACATACATGTAACACAACATGTGGAGCTACATGCTGCTAGGAAGTCAAACATACAGTCAAACATGTTCATTAGTGAACCGGGAGGCTCAAGTCTGTGGGTAAAATTTTGGCATCCCTATTCTGTGAGATTCAGGGTCTGACTTGCTGACTAAATCATAAATATGGTCCTCTGATAAATTTCTTGATATAAGTTTTATCAACAAAAGTCACCCTATTCACATGGCTGTGCCTACAGGGCTGCACTACAATCCCAAAATATGACTATACGCTAATGATTGTCCAACTCAAAGATGGAAAAAAAATGATACTCCACTCAAGTAACATATCCGATTATTTAACAGTGCATCATACCTTGCTATGTGTCCAACACAAAGGAGCCAATCACACAACAGCAGCAAACACAACACAGAACAGAAATATCAACACTTACTGGAGATGTCTAGGTCGGCAAATCGAGCCACCTCTCCGATTGTGTAGGGGGCAGGTCCATCTATAGAGCAAGTAAGGGAGAAATGTGCTCAATGTCTGTGCACTGTACAACACTTCCAAATACAATTACTGTGTGTAGGATTAAATCAGAAAGTCCATCCTCTCAGGCATGATGATACTGCAACCGACATACCACTGCAAACATGTACAGACCCGGGCACTCCAGTGAGTGATACACACATATCTGCACACATGCAGTGGCCCTAACTATCATGTGGTGGCCAACATACTCCATCATTTGTTTGCAGACTCATTTATGGAGTTTACTCCTCTCATCATGTGTATAAATGAGAGACATTCAAAGCCACTTTCCTGGAGGACTGCAATACCAGACACTCAGGTACATCAAAGGACAATCCTTTACTGTGCGACGCACCTGTTGGTTGAATTAAGGGTATGATTTATCATGCTTTCTATGGTCCCTTACATGTAGGGCCTGTGTTGTCTCTAGGTTACATATGCTACATTAAAAGGGTACCCTGAGCCACATATGCCCCCTATGACACCATAACGGCAGGGACCCTGTGCATTATTTGGTGACAGTTTGAGGCTAGCCATGGATTGACCAGTTTTCATATTTGGATACAACAAGGAGATATATGTTGACAGTGTATATTGTATTCATCCATGACAGACTGCATGGGCACAGGTGTAGTCATTGCACCTGAAATGTGTCTCCCATTGCCCTGTTTACCCAATATGGGTTTCGGAAATCACAGATGAGCCACATTCATCATCTTACATTTGCCACTTAGGTTGATCAGCGGATATATAGCAAACTGATACTGTGATATTATTAATACATGGTTTGGCAAATGTACCAGTGTGTCAATCATGATGATGTAGTTTTCAATTTGTATGTACCTTCGGAATGACAGCAGTCACAGGAATGCTGGTCTACTGATCTTAGCATACACCCATGTCAGTGATAGCCTCCATACTGGAAGGTTAGTTAGTAAACATATGCTGCACTTGATCAGCATGGGTGTGCCAAACTAAACTAGCTAAGTATTAGTCAACTTTATATGTATGATGGAATTGGTCAGTGGTCCCTTGCATGACATCATGCACTTAATCCATTGTGATCATGCATTCCCCAACGTCAGGTATCCCATGATGATCCCATAACTTATGAGAAGTACATGGCAATAGAGTAACACAGATAGCAAATGCATTAGCTCGGCGCCAGTTATTGTGACTAAAACCAATGTAAAACACACAGGTACAATGTACATAGGGCCATGGATAGTTGTAACCCCTCAATTTGTATAATTTGCTTCATTTTATGTGCCACAGCTATGGTAAGTTGCACCAAACATTTTGATATGAACCCGTGTGCATTACTTTTGGCATCCATCCCTAATTTAATAGCGGCACAACCAAGTCCAACTATCAGCCTAAGATATTGCCTAAGATCAGATATAACTAGTTACGTATGTGTCAGAATCCAGTTCAGACATGTATCGGAAATAATTAGGGGACACATTATTTCTTGAAAATCTCTGGATTAAAAACATGTCTTTTCTGGTACACTCACAGACCATGCATAAAACATATGTTAGAGCCACATTTGCTTCATCGATTGACGTGAAGGCAGCACTAATTTACAGGCTCCTGTTGTGTTTTGTAAGTTAGTGCAGCTGTTGCGTCATTAAATGACGGTAATGTGTAGGAATTATTGTATAACTCACAGCAACTGTATGTTTACCTTGCATTTTACATGTCCAAAAACATTGCCTGCAGCATATGAACAAATCTGCTACTGTCACTACAGAGAATTTAAATGTGCACATTACTCTGAATTGTACTCACCAACAAGGCCACCAATCACAATCCCTGGGTGGTCCGGCAGGTCTTGCTCTCTGGCAACCAGGTCAGCCCAACGTTGTTTTAGCTGGTGGTCGTTGCGCTGTGTGTTGTATATTCTCTTTAGATGATACAGGACCTTTGCCCACCAGATCCTCCTTGCCTCTGTGTGATACCCCTATATCACACAGCCACCTGCTTCAATCATTAATGTGAGGAAGTGGCACACCAGCCAAATAAATCCCCCCAGCTCCTCCTCTCCCATCCTACCAAGACGTGGCCTACCCAACATGCTTGAAAAAAAAGAAGTAATAAAGGGGTACAGAGGATAATGAAGGGAAAGTAGGAGAGGGAAATGAAAACTAATTCACAGTAAAATAGCCCAACTATCCCCAAACTAACACTACCCACAACAGACTCCCAGCAGTACAAAGACAAAATTAGACACCAGAAATGACAAAAATACACTTACACAGGATAACACAGACACTTAGGAAACACCAAAAGACAATATTAAGACCACACAGGAGACAAATTCACAATATGCACAGAGAGACAAGTCCAAACAGAGCCACACAGTCAAGAAAAATCACAGACTGCAAAGTGAAAGTGAAAGTACACCAACTATACCAATTCTGTAAACAGGATATCCTATTTCATCACTTCCTGCCCCAGCTGCAGTGCTTTTATAACGCTTACAGTCTGTGCGTTATTTTTTTTTAACGCACATGCTTACAAATTACCCTGCATCCATATTTTCAATTAATTTTTATACTTAACCAATTTCATGGGGTACAGTGTGGGAATTACCGCTCAGGGCCAATGGATATATCATGGCAGTGAGCGGCATTTTTTGACGCATATGCAGCATTTCTTTACGCATGTGCATCTTTTTTTACGCGCATGGATCAACATTTCTGTCTTTTACTGGGTTTGGATAATTTCGCAATTTTTATAGTACATGACAGATGTGACTATACAGAGATACGCTGTTTGCTTCTACATTGTGCATTACGGTGAAAGGGCACATGCGACAGATCATACTACTGCGGACCATGATCCTCTAGTTGTTGTACCGGATTTGCACTCTTCACTGGTGCAATAGATGGCCAAACGTGTGGAATACAAATTGGTATTATCCAGTTTGGGCATGTTGTGCGTCAATACAGTAACTCATTGACTGTGTGTCAATGTGTGTGAATTGGCTCTTACTAATGTAGTTGTCCACTGTGTGAACATCACAAGATGCGTTTTCTTAAATGTGCTTGTATCTATGTGTTCTCAATGTGGCCAACCATCAGATGCTTTTCAGTGTGGAAATGAGAAAGGAAATGTGTCTGTCATACACGTAGCAACAAATGCTGTGTGAACTTCCCAGGTTTTTTGGGACATAAGCATCTCCAATGACAAACCCTGCACAGGATATATAGAAGATGGTTGATCATGGCAAAGTTCCAAGACTAGGCCATCACACCGAGTCCCAAAACCAATCCATAAATGTAATGTCACGCCACAGATTGAGTCATATAAATGACCTATGTTTCTCCTGTGGCAGTGGAGGACCAGCAGACCAAGCAGCACGTGTGCACATATTTCCAGTGGTTAATTGCACAAAGGTGTCCAGTTCAAGTGTGTGGGGCCATGTGTAGCCTGTGTCATTATTGGGGTCTATGTTGTCACAGTTACGTGCAGGTCTAGTCATGAGTCTGTGGAGCCATTTCCTGCATTTACAAAGTATCCTTCACAGCTGAATTGAAGGAAAGCCGAAGAGGAATTCAGAACACTGAGAACACACATGGGGATAGGGTTCTTATAGGGGAATGTTCCTCCTTACACATATGTTGTGCAGGATGGCACAGGTCAAAATGATCTTGCAGACCATTTCTGGTGAGTATAGGAGGCTGCCTCTGGTGATGTCGAGGCACCTGAATCTTGACTTCAGGATGCCAAAGGTCTCAACTATTGTGCGTGTCCTCCGATGTGCCTCATTATAGGCATGCTCTGATGCTGTGCTTCGGTTTGCTAATGGGGTCATGATCCATGGCTGGACACCATAGCCCTGATCAGCTGAAAAAGAAAATGAGTGAGAAAATGTTGATGTTGCTTGCACCATGATTATTACTTTGCATGGCAGTGGTTCTCTTATGTTGTCTGTGACTCATCGGTGTTTGTGTTATTGTGTGGAATCCTAGGCTTCTAGGATGTAACATCAGCATTGGGTTGTTTCATTATCTGAACTGGTGTTTGGCTGATTGACCGGATGTCAGCGGTATTTTTGTAGAGTTGCAGTACATTGTGTACTCCCTTGCATTATGTCATGTGAAAGAGGCGTCATGTGACTTAACTGGGGGTGAAATGATACTTCCATACACAGAATCAATTCCACAGTAGTGGTAACATGGTTGCATCTATATGGCCTGGACATCCCATCCAATTTAACATATGCAATAGAATTAGTTAAACACCAGTGAGGCTCTTAGATTTGGCAAGGTGACAATGTACAACACATCTCCATAAGCTGTCAGCACTGACGTGTTGACAATTGACTATGCACAAATATCCCATGTGTGACAAGTTCTCTGCAGACTTATTTCTCTGCCCTTGCTGAGTCGGCTCAGGTTCAAACGTGTACCTATACTACTGAACCTGTTCCAGTTCAGCTGGCTAACTTGGTTGTGAGGTTGTCATTTACAGAGTCAGAAGGTCCATATGCCTGTACATCTGTTGTGTATATGTGTAATTTTCTCAAACCGTATGTGTCGGAATGTGCACTTTCAATATTGTCACATCAATATGTGTTTTAGCACAGTCCACTTGCTTATTGGTAGTGGGCAATGTCAGAGCAGGAGTGATGTGAGATATTGGTACTGCCTCAATGATTCCATGTCACCTTCATTAGAATCACCATCATGCCATGTGTCTCATGTTGTTTGACCTGCAGCAAAACACATTACACACCCCTTACATAGTACTTATTGCTCTGAAGGGTGTTTGATTGAGTGTTATTGAGGTGATATTGAAAGATTAATCTTCCAAGTTGTACTGGCAGTTAAGGCCATGTCATTGTCATTGTGTTGTTTTAAATTGTTCCCTTGTGTCTGTGGAGTGGCATCTGTTGTTATTTGGTACTGTCATTTGTCCATAGGTGTGTATCCCATTGGATGAGGATATCACACATGCCTAGCAGTGTCACAACCTCAGTGTATGTGTTGTGTGCCCCACAGGGTTGCTGTGCAGTGTGTATATAAGTAGGTTTCTGTACTTACCAACAAGTAGGCCATTTCCATTTCGTCCATCCTGGAAGTGTTGATTGATGGTGCAGTGGCGGAAGATGAATGAATCATATACACTCCCAGGATACTTTGCCACAATGTTGTTGATCAATTCCCGGTGATCGATAATGGCCTGCACATTGATGGAGTGTGTGTGCTTCCTGTTCCGGTATAGATGTTCGGTTGCAGCAGGTGGCACAATGCGTACATGTGTGCAGTCAATGGCACCAAGCGCGTGTGGGAAGCCATTGATTTTGTAAAAGTTCCGTTTGGTCTCCGGCTGCTCCAGCTGTGTGTTGGGGAAGCTGATGTGGCGGGGTATGAGGGAGATGATGGCATCCAATACCTTGGGTAGGAAGGCAGATAATGAGGGCTGTGAGATCCCGGCAACCAGGGCACCAGTGCTTTGAAAGGAGCCACTTGCCAACATGTGGAGTACAGCTAGCAGCTTGGATTCTGGTGGAATGGTGTGGGGTGTCTGCAAGCTGGGTGCCAACTGTGGTTCAATGTTGTGCAGCAGCTGCTGAATGGCTTTCCAGTTGAGTCTGTTCCTCTCGATTATGTCTTGTTGCGGGAGTCCCAGAAGGGTTGTCCTGGTGCGGAATATCCTCTCCTGCCTTCTGCGTTGCCTTTGGGGTCCCTGCTGGTGTTGTAGAAGCTGCTGTAGTTGGTCCTGTGCTCTGCGTCGGCGTGCATGCTGGATGAAAATCACCCCATGTCTTTCTTTTGGAGCTCTGTTGTTGCTTCTGTGTGTTTTCCTTAAGTAGTGGTGTGTTTGCCCCATTTTAACGCCTGCCCTGACCCAGGTGTTATTTTTTTATGCAAATCGGGCTGTGCGCCATTTTCTGACTCCGCCTCCCGGCTGTGCGGGATTTTTGCGTGGTAGCAAAAATATGGCGCACTGGTGTGTAAGTCATTTTTTGGACAGGAACACCGACCTTGCATGTCATTAATGCAAGGAGGTTTCCCGCATCCAGAAAATGACGCACATGGTGGACTTTTGGCGTTCGCGGGCTCGGGCGTCATTTTATAAATATGGTGCACGGTTTGCACCGAATGTGAGGCAAACTTTTTGATGCACTTTCGGTGCAAACAGGGTATAAATATGCCCCTTTATTTTCCAATTTAGTTCCAATTGCTGTGCTTGCGGCACCTGCTTGTGCATTGTTTCCCACTGTCCCTCCCACCCAGCTGGGCTGCCGACACTATTTCTAGGTGCTGCAATGGGTGCATCTCCCACTGACAAGGGGAAATTCAAAACTTCTAGAAGTTTTTATTGTTACTTTCTCTGGTGTTTCTCTGGTGTTTCAGTAATTTGAAGATTCTCACGAATCTACTTCATCCCATAGACCTGTGTCCCATGTAAGTGCTTATTAGATTTCTCATACCAATTAAGAAACACTGCCCACTGTTCTGTATCTGTCACACTTTTAAGATACTCTATCTATTCCCACAAATTAATTAGTTGCTCTTAATCAAGGATACCTCTTTCTGGAAAGCTCGTCTTTCTTTCCTCACTAGTGTGTCCTCACCACTAGTTTAAATACTGTACTTTTTTCATACTGGTGATAGCATGGGCAGGGGAGTAGTTTCCAAGGGTTTTTTGGGGGGTGGTTTATACGCCCCTAATAAGTGTATTTTCTGATAAAAAAAGTTGGGTGCAGGGGTTTTCAATCAGGTATTGTGAGGTGTCAAAAATTAGTTTTTTTTACAAAATATTATGTTTTCTCTCACTTAGTACTCCTACCAATCCACACTCCTCTCCCTTTCCACTGTTTCTCTCATGCACCCTGCTTGTCGCATAATGTATTTTAGCATTATATGTGAGTGTGACTGTTGGATAATCTGAAGCCCTTCCAATCTTACTGGCCAAGCTACACCCCTGAGCACGGGCAGGAGTCACTTTTGCTTGGGGTACTTCCTTTATCTTCGACTTCTTGGTCCCAGTCTTTATTGTACTTTTACGCACAGGAATACAAGAAAGTGTCTGCCAGTTTTGTGCCATAGCTCATCCTGTTGAGGAAGGGATGGAAATGGGCAAAGAGGGAGCCATCAGTTAATGTAACTAACTGAGCTTGTGGAGGGAGGGTAGGAAAGTGTATTTCTTTCACACCCACAAACCCCCATGCACTTGACTGATATCAGGTTAGCCTGTTACGGGTAGCAGAAGAGCGGAGGGAGACTAATCAGTGAGATGTTTTGCATGCACATTCATCGTTATAGGACCTGTGGTTGGTTCTTGACTGTACCTGGTAAAAGACAAGCAACAAGTCAACCAGCGTTCGTAGAAGTAGCTGGGTAGTGGACGTTAATGCATTGTAATGTGGGTAGCAGACAGTTAATGCACTGTAATGTAGTGTCCTTTAAAGAGGTGAATCTTCAACTCTTTCCTAAACTGGAGAAGCATTGGGTGGTCCTTTTGAGTATGGGATGTTGTTCCTGACCCTGGGTGCATGGGTGGAAAAGGCTGATGACTTGTTTTTCTTCTTTACACTTCTTAGTCTGCAGTCTGATGATGTCCTGAAGTTTTTATCTGGGACTTCACCCATCTCCTCACTCTAGCAGTCTAACCCTGTTGTTTCTTACTCTGATGACTGATGGGCATCTACATCAGTCAAAAAACACATTAAGAAATAAGCGAGTTTAGATTTAAACTTGTGTTTCAGCTCTGCTAATGCTGTCCGTCTTGATTTGCAGGTCGAGTTTTGGGCCGCACTCCACCACAGTTTCCCTGGAGAAATCTCTCCTGGGTCGTCCTGTGGAATCCGGTCCAACTCTCTTTCCTTCTCAGGTCAACAGTAGGTAGTTCATGGTCCCAGACACCAACCTTTGGGAGACAAATCTGTCTTCATGTCTTGAAATCTAAATACATTTCTCAGATGCTGAGTCATTAGCAAACCCACACTTGTCAGTGCTCAAATGAAATAGAGGGTGAATACGTCAGAAGCATGAGTAAAGTTTAGCACTAGTATAATTCAACATTCAAAACGGATGCTTTTACATAACACAGCGTTTTCATTAAATGCATTATAAATCGGCGTAAATGAAAAGTAAACAAATCTAGTGCGCAAACACAATCACAGTCATGGGGGAGAAAATAACTGTTGAGGGAGGATCCTAACTAAACAAGCAGGGCTAACAGATAGCATTTCAGCACAACTTGGAAGGAACTTTATTAGGCAAGCTGTTATAACCCAGTGGTGGATGACCTGACGTCTCTACTAATTGCACGAGACCAAATAACAATGGGAATACAAGCGCCTGCTAATCATTGGAAAAATACTCATTAATAATTATTGCAAGTAAATAGAAGTAGAAACGTAGTAAATATTTTGTCAGCTTGGTCATAGCAAGTGTACACCATGAAAAGTTGGTGAAATTCCGCCTGAAATGAGTTTTGGTTATGAGAACCATAGCAAAAGAAAATAGGAGTGATGGACCGCAAAGTATTTGTTTTGCCCTAATTTTGCCTCTTTGTCATTTTCCTAATTGCAACCGCGAGACTACTCTAGGATCTGACGAGCCTCTCTGCGAATGGGCCGAGGTGTTCCTAAGGAGCTGTTCCTTGAAGTTTGCAATGCGGTGAAGAAGTACATCAGTGCTTTCGAGTACCCTGATCACAAGAAATGGACTGTTATAATACTACAATTGTGAATTTGAGTAGATGAAAGGGAACCGTAACTATAATTTGGAAAGTGGTTATACTGCCCTTCTCTTGGGTATTTTTATGTCCCCTTTCGGGCTTTCACGTGCAGCATTATGAAAGCCCACGTCTATTACCATGAAGGTATCATTGGTACTATAAGTATTGCTATTGATGGCATAATGACTTTGTTTCTGAGACAGAATTGTGGCCGGGAAACCTACCGCTTTGAAAGCTGCTCCAATGGATGCCCCCTGTTTTCACAGGGCAGTCTGTTGTGCAGTAATTGCACCTACCATGGCTCATTTTGGGTGGGTCACTCTTTATGCTGAAAGTCCTCTGTCCAAGCTAAGAGTGCGTACATGTTGACCAAGCCAACATGTGAAGCAAATTATTTTACATTGCGTGGTGTAAGGCCTGGTTCGGAAGGGCGCAGTGGTTTAGTGGGACCAATGTGCATCTGTTATATGCAAATTTTATTTTTGTGGAAATTCGGTGGACTGCATACATTCTGTCAAATTTCCTTTTCATATTTAAAATTGGAAGAACTCAATCGAAAAATCTATAAAGGTGTGAGGGAAGCATGTTCATTATGGAACTGTGAGACTTCAAAATAAGCTGTATTCTATCACTTATAAAATACCTCCGTAGCTGTGGTATCTCCCTGCGATGCTTTCAATTTCTTGAGGAGTTTTTTCTATATAGGGATGGGCTCACCTCTTTGCATAAAGCCTTAATGCAGTTCCTTGCTGCATGCCACGTGGCTGTACTACAAAGTGCTATGGAAGTAAAAAACACATTTCCACCCATATCTGCAATCCCAGGACATGTTGCTATTACAGATTCGTGGATAAAAAAGACCTTCCAGCGGCATGTTAAGTATCCACTACCCAGGAGGGTGTCTTTTGGAAGGTGGCATTGAGGGTTTTGGGGTCCACAGGAAGATGTGAACAGGGTGTAGCCACAGACAGAATTCCTCTATGAAGCCGAGGAGCGCCAATTGTAGATAATTAGAGTCCAGACGAAATGCACACCATCAGTAGTTCTGCAGTCTTACAAAGGTGGACCCTGGAAGAAACCACAAGAGTGGGTTCAGTCAATGAGATCTTCTCAGTTGAGTTCTTCAGAACCCACTCATGAACGACAGAAGCCACCTTCGTGGATAAACGGACCAGCACGACTTCATGAATCCATATCCATATGCTTCCACTGCAAATAGAAATAGATTGTTTCTAAGCAGGCACATGGCCATGGTCTGAGTCAAGCACAATCACCAGGGTGTGGAACGAATGCAGACTCGAGCCATTCGCCGGATTGATAATCTATCCCACAGTGTCTGAAGGTCAATTCACTAATGAATAGTGCACATCTAAACTTCCGATGAACCCAAACAATCTGTTCTTAGGCATCACTCATTTACATCATGAGCATAGGGTGGCTATCATTCACCTGTCATCGCACTTAAAAGATTAAAGGCAATGCTCAGATTACCCCCTTTAAACCCTCTGCAATGGGAGCCAACAAATGTTTGCATATATGGAACAATTTTTTACATCTTCCCCCAGAACGCAATGTACAGAATGTACTCATTAATTATGCATGTATACTAATCAATTAATTTCAGTACTTCGGTGTTACAGTGTGGCCTTGCTTCATATAGGCATGTCGGCCATCATATCAAAAAACGTTACAGAAGCGTAATACATATCTCTATTTCGCTCATCATTTATGTGCTTTTGATGCATTTTACCATGGCTGTAGTATTGAGGTTCAACAAACCCCTGAAGCTCGAATATGAGGGGTCGGAATTATACATTTGCAGGTTTTACCTATACAAGTTTGACTCAATACGTTTCGGCAGGTCAAACTTTCTAATATTTTCTGATTTGCTTTATAAAACTCAAATGAGTTAATGAATGTCTTTAAACAATCTAGCGAGAAACCTCTTCAGACTTGTAGGTTAAAGGTGAGAAGATAAATCTATGGCACTGTCATATTTTGTCAATTATGTGCTATGCACCAGGGTCAAGGTCGTCCAGTGCAGGGAGAAGCCCTGCAAATACTGGTGCTTATCAATCCTATTTTTTTGGATCAGAAAACTGCCAAGGTAGAAGGCAAACGGGTCAAAGGGGGTTTTGAATTTTTTAACGCAAAGCTTCTTGGTAATCTGACTGAAACCACTACTCCTACTCCGCTGAGCTACATCACTGATTTAAAGACTACTAAACATCCAATTTAGGCCCTGATGTATACATTTTGACGGAAAAATGTGCTAACGCAGTTTTGCGTCAAAAAGTATCCCGCCGACTTGCGCCATTCCAGGAAGCCAGCCGGACACCATATTTACAAAATGGCGCAATCCAGCACAAAGGGTGGGCTAGCATCAAAAAATTGACGTTAGCTGGTTGGGGGTGGCGGTATGGGAGAAGGGGGTTTTGCACCAAAAAACATTAGGCCGGTTGGAATAAAAAAAGATGACTCTAACCAACCTAGCGTCATTTCTTGACGCAAAACCTACCATACCACATGACTCCTATTTTATAAAAGACAGGATTCATTCCCACCACCCCAATGGCCAGCACAGGGGACAAGGGTCCCCTGGGCATGGCCATTGCACCCAGGCCCCAATGGCACGTTAAAAAATAAAACAAAATACTTACCTGTACATACCTGGGATGGGGTCCCCCATCCTCCACTGTACCTCTGTTGTCGGTGGGGGTGTCGCTGGGTCCTGGGGAGGGCACCTGTAGACTCTTTCCATGGTGTACCACCATGGAAATGGGTCCACTGTTCCCCTTACGCCTGCCCTGACCAAGGTGTTAAATAATGGCGCTAAGCATGGTTAGCACCATTATTTAAGCCCGTCTCCCTCGCGTGCACCATTTTAGCACAGGAGGATAAATAAGGTGCTAGGCCATTAGAGTAATTTTTTGGGTGGCAACTCCTACCTTGCATCTCATTGACGCAAGGTAGGCTCACACATCCAAAAATGACCTTAACTCCCAAATTTTGGCACTAGACATGTCTAGCGCCAAAATATAAATATGGAGTTAGGTTTGTGCTGAATTGGTGTAAAACAAATTCACACTAACTTAGAGCAAATAGAGTATAAGTATGTTACACTAGCGCCTGATGGATCAATGATGCTAGATCGAATTTCGGGGCTCATGGATGAGCTTGATCCATCATTTTAAGCACCCCTCATTGGTTCAGGCATTAGACGATTTACACCAATTTCACTACCAGGGTTCCAGACAGAAGTATCGATAATACAAGATTTAAATTGATATTTGTAAGTGAAATAATTTTGTCCCCAAGAAGCAGTTTAAAAGTTTATGAAGATTTTTACACTTTTATTATCAAAGATGAGTTTTTCATTTTGAGAAAAAAATAAATTATTTATCAAACAAACGTATATCATTTTCATTAAAAACATGCTCATAATTTTATTAGTAGTTGGTGCTCAAGTATTAATTTGACATTTTCATCAAGTACTCACACTGTTACACCAAGATAGATTCTGCTATACATACCCAGGTATCAGCATTTCATTCCATAGATGCCCGCTGAATGCCAAAAATAATTTATTCTTGCCTGAGCATTATAAAACTGTGGGCATCATCATGCCATGAGTGTGCACAAAAGAATAGGACTCTCCACCATTATATGATAGCCAACAGTACCCAGGAGGGGCATTATTGCCCTCATTTCAACATTGGCGGTAAATGCCGCCTATCGCCACGGCGACAGCTGCCAAAAGACCATCGCCGCAGCTAACATCCATCCCCCAAATAATGACCACAGCTGGATTTCCACCACAAGAAGGGCGGAAATCTGGCTGTGGCCATACTGGCGGATGGTGTTATGGTGGCGCTACTACCAACAGCAGGGCCACGCTAGTAGATCACCGCCAGCCGTATTATGACGAATAATATGGCCTGGCGGTGTTCTGTTGGTGGGCGCTGCTGGCGGTAGCAGCACCCGTCCCGTTCCCTCCCAGAAGACCCCCTGGATGCAGGTAAGTTGGGTTTCTGACAGGGGAAGGGAGTGGGGGTTCGGGGCATTGTGTGTGTGTGTGTGTGGGGTTGTGTGCATGAATGTGTTAGTGTATGCATGAATGTGACTGTGTGTGTAGTGTTGTTTGCATGGGTGTATGCATGTGTGAGAATGCATGTATGAATGGAAGTGTGAATGAGTGTCTGTGTGTCAGTGTGAATGTGAGTATGGATCTGTGCGAGAATGAATGGATGTGTGCGAGAATGAATGGATGCATGCCTGAATGAATGTGTGTATGCCTGTGTGAGTCAGTGTGTGTATGCGTGGTGCGTATCTGCGAGTGAGCGTGAATGGGGGGGTGGGTGATCAGAAGGGGGGAGCGCAGATGGAGAGGGGCGGGGGTGTCTGGGTAGTGTTTGGGGGTGGGTGAGCCTCCTAAAAGTGACAGGGAAGGATTTTCCTGTCACTGGTAGGGCCTACCGCCATGGTTTTCATGCTGTTGCGAATGCCACAAAAACCATGGAGGTAGGCAGGGTCATAATGCCGTCAGTGGTACAATAGCAGCCGCCGGGCTGGAGATTGTTATCTCCGGCCCCGCGGCTGCCACTGCCAATGTCATAATGTGGCGGTATGTACCGCCAGTCTGTTGGAGGTACTATCGCCACATTATCACCGACCGCCAGGGTCATAATGACCCCCTATGTTCTTTAATGTGCTTAATATGCAAACAAAAACTGTGAATTTCAGAAGGTTTACGAGTTTGAGTGAGCACCATCACTCAGTTGCTAACTGTTTTTCAATGGATATGCAGACTTTTTAAGAGTAGTTTAAATGTTGCAAACCTCAGTGGCACACGTAATGCTTTGCCTTATGTTTTTGGAAGGACTGGAATCCCTTCCCATATTTTTTTTATTTTATCATTTACTAGATTTTAGCATTGTTTTCAGGTATGATTATATCAAATAAAGGGTTTAGTGGCCACTTAATAAGGTCTCTGTTAAGGAATGGTCAATGTCTTTATTATGTGGCACAACACTGGGCTTATTCACAAAGGCATTTTGAAGAAGAACATTGGTGGTACTCTTTTATGTACTCTTACAGGTCTTTGTAAATTGGCAATCAAACACACAAAAGGCCAAATAATGGGTATTTAAAAACCCAACCACCATCACCCCAGAAAGCTCAGAACATACATAAAGATACATACATTAGATAGACAGAGGCCTATCTAGTACACAATTTAAAAGTAGTGTTTAAGCAACTGGAGTTCTCTTGGAATATAGCCATTAAGGGACAAAACCCTCACCCACCATTAGGTAGCATGCTTCATCATCGTGTTTCTCCTGTTACCGCTGACCAGTGTGGTGGTGCAATGGGCTACACCTCTCTCAAAAAGACCAGAGAGGAGCCTACTGTTGCAGGGATTACACCAATGTGAGCTGGATGGTGTTGGTGAGAATAAACAGGGTGTAGTGCAAAAGTAAGGGAACAGTGAAAAAATTTCTTTGAAAATGCCTCTCAGTAATTGCATTTTAATACATGTCCCTGAGGAGCATTTTAAGAATAAAAAAGCAGAATATATTTTACCCTCATCATGATCAAAAGGGTCAACATGTTTCTCCTACAAATAATTAGCCTGCTATGAGTTGATTTGTATTCTTAAGGACCGCCGCTTCACTGATACATATCACTCTGTCAGAAAAATGTGAGAGAATACACAAAACAATAGTACAAACGCTATGCCATAGTCAATTTGGCTGTTGGTATCATTGTCGGCATCTGCAGAAAACAACTAAGAGACTACTTAAAAAAAACATGACAATCATAATGACTGCCCACCATCATATTAACATGTAACTCGGCCCCTCCGTCATATCTTTTCTAAATGCACATATAATGTAACAGTGCCACCATTAATACCACAAAGGTAAATTATTCATATCCCCAATTTTACAGACACAACTAAAGTGATGCGGAAAATGTCAATATTGGTTACCAGCATTCATCAAGTCAACTAGCTGCAACTCGCCAGCTTTGGACCAAAGCTGACAAGGCTATAAATCATGATTTAAAAAGGATAAAACGTATACACACTCACTCAATATTCAGCCACAATGGATTCCTTGAATCCAGACCTAAAACATTTTTTTCTAAAACATAGAAACCAAGAATTGTTGACTAGTACATCCCTCCTTCCATTTTCACCCATCATGCTTTCAATGCAGGACGCGTTGCACAACAACCATTATCAGTCAAATCATTTGCAAACAGAATACATTGCACTTGGCAACCACTGGGTGTAAACCCCTTGAAGTACCTAAAACAGCAATGACTCAGTGGCACTACCCTTGCCATGTCCTCTTCATAATAGTTAAATATACAAACAGAGAGCAAAACTTCTACATACCTTCACACGCTTTTCTGTCACTAAATGTGTCCTGTCCGACTCAGTGAGCAAAAAGCTTCTCACAGTGCGTGCTTGTATCAGGAATGCTGAGGAATGTGGTTTCACGGCAGTTTCTGCGCTAGGAAATTGCTTTATGGTGTCTAACTAGTTGATAGACACTACCACTCTATCCTATAGTAATTAATAGCTCCCATAGAGAAAGGCTCAGTATGCCATATTTCATCGAACCTCCCCAGTATAAAATTGAAAGCCGAAGATTAATATAAACCTGGCAACAAAAAGCTTAAATTGGCCGCATACTCCTATACTGTAAAAGTATAAAGCGGGTGCTCATACACATAAACATATTGTTGCCAAATATGTGTCCTGGTAAGGAATCTTAACCAGTATAAAAACTTACAAATAGAAAAATATGTGGACCACTCCTATAAATGGAATAAATATGTACACACTTTTGAAAAATATGAAACAAACACAAAAAGAGATGCAATCCCTAAACACCAAATATTCCAAAAAAAACAATATTTATATCATCTTCAACAGTATTTGACAGTACAAATTATACATACATAAATAAAAAAAAATAAAAAAAAAAAACCAATGTTTATCACATCTTCAACAATATTTGACAGTACAAGTTAGACAAACAGTATTTGACAGTGCAAATTGGACAATTGAACTAATTGTGTTCTTTCGCTAATGCATAGTAATATTGGCATATTGCCAACTTGCATATTTAATTTACTTAATATATCCCTAGTGAGGGCACTACATGCGCCCAGGGCCAGTAAAATAAATGCTAGTAGTGGGCCTGCTGGACTGATTGTGCCACCATCTCAAGTAGCCCTTCAAACCTGTCTCAGACCTGCCATTTCAGAGCCTGTGTGTACAGTTTAGAACTGCCATTTTGACCTTGCAAAATAAACCTTTTTTAGGTCCAAACTTTCCTCTTTAATACACAGAAGTCATCCCTAGAGTAGGTCCTGGATTACCCTGAGGGCAGGACCCAATGTGTTAAAAAGTAGGACATCCACTTACATGTGTGGGTGGTGATAATTCTGAAATTCATTTTTCACCATTGCAAAGCCTATCTTTCCCATAGGTTAGAATTGGAATTGCCTTATTAGACTTTATAAGCGTCATTTTTAAATGGGAAGAGATAACCCCTTCAAGTTTGGTGTCTCTGGAATCACAATTTAAAATTCTAACTCATGATGAAGTTGGATTTTAAATTGCAATTATGAAAATGCCACTTTTATATAGTTGGCATTTTCTTGCCTTAGCCATTTGGTGCCTGAAGCCTGTCTCTGGTCACATGAATGGTGGGACTTGGCAGTTTGGTGTTGTGTATTCCTCCTAGACAGCCACACACGACGTGAGCTTAGGTGTGACTGATGGGTCATCCACATCCTGATGAGCCATCTTGGGAAGTATGGGAGGGAAGCACTGACACTTACGTCTGAATAGGCTGCGTCCTTTCCACACACAAAGGGCTGCATGCCCACAGGAAACAGGACAGAGAGAGTAGGAAATCAGTGCACTTTAAAAAGCATGTCTTTAAAGACTCTCCCATATCAAAGGCACTACTCTGTATTAAAACTGGGCATCCAACACCACCACTTTAGTACACTTATGGACCTGGAGATACTCTGGCAGGAAGCAGGACTGCTGTGCAGCTGAAGGACTGCTCATCTGCTGAACTGCACTCTGCTGGACTCCTGCTTTGCTGTGCTAATCTGTTGCCTGCTGTCCTCTTGCCTGTGAATGAGAAGTCTGGATCTACATATCTCCACTCCAGAACCCGAAGTAACTCCAAGGACTAATTGGCTGGACTCCTGATCTGAAATCTCAGGGTCATAAAACCATTCCAACTACCCTGCTTCTGCAACTGGAGTCTGCCATCCGTGAGTCTGTCCTGCCAAGCGGTGCCACCCCAGTTCTGGGCCCTTGGAAGAAGGCCTAAGAAGTGGAACTGATGCATTCTCTCTGATGACTGGCTTATCTACAAGCAGAACTGTTGCATCTTCTCGGCTGGGCGGCACATCCTTGAGCACAACCAATGCATCGTCGATGTTGGGTGGCTTGGACCCAGCGCAGAAGCTTCGCATTGCTGCCGCATCCTGCATTGAGGGTTTGATGTATCGCCTTCAGAACCAACACTGTACGACGCTTCCTGAAGCAGGTCCTCACATTCCTCATCAACAGCAGCCTCGACGATAAAGCCAAAGCTTGCATTGCAGCTTCACTGCTCATCTGAACTGATGCATTGCCTCGGCTGTGCAACGCATCCCCAACACTGGTCTTCACATCACATGCCCCGTCAATGGGACTCTGCACCGCAGCCTCACCGCATCTTTTAACCAACGCATTGCATCGTCTGTAGGACACATTTTCATCTCAGATCCATGCAACGCTCTGCAGTCAGGATTTAAGGTACTTTGTTCAGTGGGCCTAAACAGGTCTCTGTAGCCGGTGCGTGCTCCATCCCAGTCTGCCTGAACTTTTGACTTTCACCTGATATTGCACAACCAAGTATTCCTGCTTGGAGCTTTTGGTTTTTAGGTGCTCTGCTACAGTTTATTCTTTAAAAAATCGTCACTCTGGTTCTACCAGTTGCATTTTGTTGTTTTGCTCTTGTTTTATTTCTGAAATAAAATTTTATTATATGTTTTTCTGTGGTGTTTTCACTGTGCTACTCTTTAAAGTGCTGCACAAGAATTCTACACATTGTCGTCAAGTTAAGCCTCACTGCTATGTGAAAAGCTACCAGCGGGTGAGAACAGGTTAATTTGAGGTATGCTTGTGCCTTATCCTGATGAGAATTGTGGTTGCTGCTTGATCAGGGTTCACATCCTAGTCAACCAAACCCAAATTCCCATGCCTATTAGTTAGAGATGGGCCAGGAGTCAGACCCACCCACAGGCTATTGCCAGGCAAAAATGTGGCACCCCTGGGCACCCTCTTCAGAACACTACTGGAGTTGTGGATGTCAGATGAAGGAATGCATTTGAACCCAGGACAATGAACTGGACTTCAACGGACCCCATTTGGCTGACATCCTGTCGAAACGCAGGCTAAGCACATAGGGGGTCATTCTGACCCTGGCGGTAATTACCGCCATGGCGGAGGCCGGCGGTAGCACCGCCAACAGGCTGGCGGTGCACCGCTGGGCATTCTGACCGCGGCGGTTCAGCCGCGGCCAGAAGCGGAAAGCCGGCGGGCTACCGCCGACTTTCCGCTGCCCGTCTGAATCCTCCATGGCGGCGGAGCGCGCTCCGCCGCCATGGGGATTCAGACACCCCCTACCGCCATCCTGTTCATGGCGGCTCTCGGCATGGGCACGGCAGGGGCCCCCGTAAGAGGGCCCCAAAAAGTATTTCAGTGTCTGCCCAGCAGACACTGAAATACGCGACGGGTGCAACTGCACCCGTCGCACCTTCCCACTCCGCCGGCTCAATTCTGAGCCGGCATCCTAGTGGGAAGGTTGATTTGCCCTGGGCTGGCGGGCGGCCTTTTGGCGGCCGCCCGCCAGCCCAGGGCAAATGTCAGAATCACCGCCGCGGTCTTTCGGCCGCGGTGCGGTGTTCTGACGGCGGTACCTTGGCGGACGGCCTCCGCCGTCCGCCAAGGTCAGAATGACCGCCATAGTGTATAATATCCTGTTTGTTTTACTAGAGAGGTTTTCCCTCCAGTTCTCAGAGAAGACTTAAGGGGCCTCTATCAGTATGTCCAGACTAAAGCTCAAAGGGGCTAAACCTCACTACCTTTGTGTTACCTCCTTGTAGGCAAATAAAAGGCATGGGAGTAGGGAATGGGAATAGGACATGTGGAGTTTATCAGACAATCCCTAATCATAGCGTTTATGGCTTTGCTGAATCTTTTTTCCACAAGACCATTGACGTGGAGGTGCAGAGGGGTGGCGAACTTGTAAGTCACCCCACACCAATCCCACTAAGCGGACCTGAAGGCTGTGCCCTGTCAGAGATTACTGGCATAGTTACTGTCCTCAGACATATGGCTGCAAGGTACCTAGTGTGATGGTCCACCACCACCACGATGATCCTATTCCCTGAAGCAGTTTTGGCATTCAAGGGACCAACAATGTTATTCCCCACCCTCTAAAAACCATAGGTAGTGGAATTAGAGGAGCCTCCTGTCTTGACACTGGCTTGACAGGTGGTCAAAAATGAAATAGCTACTTTACATTCTCAGACACCTGAAGCCAGTAGAATTGGTTGACTAACCTGCCCCAGGTTTTGGTCTTGCTCAAATGTCCAGCCAAGGGGATATCATGTTTTAAGAGGAAGGCCCTGTACTGCTGGGAGACTGCCAATCTCTAGGTTGCCTCAGGCTTTGGGTCACTATCCTCACTCTATCGAACACTTTCCTCCCAATAGATCCTATGGCACCCCCTGCACTTGGAATTCATCCTGGCACTGAAGGCCTTCAAGGACTGGGCATTCTCTCTGTGTTTCACAGACATCCTCCTGGAAGGGTACTCCTGCAACTCAGAGAGTTCTGACAGGTCTTCTAGGGTAGCTTCTCTGCCCCCTTTAGTCTTTAGGGGCCAGATGTATCAAAGGGTTTTACCCATTCTGTGTCTATGGGAAAATGTGTTCGTACATGTGGCCATAGATCCTTCCGTAGGTGTCAGATTCCTTCTGCGTTTGAGACACTTTGAAGCTGGTTTCCCATGCCTCTAGCTCTCCTTCATAGTTGTGGGAACATAGGCCATTGTTCCTGGCTGTTTGCACTACCTTAACAGACTGTCTGGGCCCTTGTGGCTACACACACCCAGTCAGGCTAACCTAATATTTCTGCATAGTCTTCCTTCCCACGTCAGCCCAAGCAGTAGTTTCAAGGTCATTTCCCAACAACCAATTCACAGACATGGCAGGGCAGGGCTCACAGCTACTTTCTTCAGGCGATTAACCCCACTCAAAGGTGACCGTTGCCAGGGGGTGACTTTGAGAATCATCATAGTCCGTGTTGGCTATGTCTAGTAGTGAGCATTTAGGATAATCTGTCCACTGTAGTCATTCTGGCTCCTGTATCCCTCAGAGCTTCTACCTTGGTCCCATCAATGTTTGGCCTTTTAATCTACTTCACCATACCAGGAAAGTAAAGCAGCCAGGGCTTCAACATCCACCCCACCCATGGACAATTATGTGGTTTCTGTACAACCCTTGGTTTCCCTTGGGCCAACTTCCATCACAATTCCTATATAGCAATACTTTGGGACTGCCCACCAGTAAGTCTCCCTTCTTATTTCTTGGCCTGTGGCAGACATAGGACGCTCAAGCCTTGAGGGGTGTCAAAAGGTTTCTTCCCTTGTATCCTCCCCACTTGGGTTAGGAAAAGGCATGGGCTCCCTCTCTTGTCTAGACTTTTGGGCCCTTGTGAAAACGTCTTCTTTTTGTACTGGTTGTTCCCCTCTTTTCCTTGACAGGGCGGCTTATTCTCCTTTCTTGGGATCACTCCCCTGGGACTTATTAGACACCCTAGTACACACCCACTCAGCAGGTGCTTTACCAAGCTTCCTGGGTCAGACAACTACCGGATGCTGGTGTCGCTCTGAATGAAAGTTACTCACTATGGGCTCATTCACGGTCAAACTGTATAGCCCATCATAAGACTTTACTGACTTTCACACAGTCTTCTAGTGATTTTAGTGGGGCAGCTACAAAGTCAACCCAGGATTGTTGTGTGTCTTTGTGTGTGCCCTAGAACGTCTTTCAGTACTCCTCAAGTGTGAGACCAAACTTCTCAACTAGTGCGTCCTTCATGTGTGAGCATCCCTCCCATATGTTGATACACACTTGGTAATGCTCTCCAGTGCTGTTGATGCACCCTGCACATTCACAATGCCCTTTTTAGGAGGCAAACCATTTAGCAATGTTGCCCCCACCACAAACCTAGGCACAATACCCTTGGGCAAGTGAGGAGTAAAAATCAGTTTAATCTCTTCCAGGGCTATAGCTGTAAAATTGGCCTGCATCTCCCTTCCTGATTGCTTCTCACTGTGCTCGAGTTGTTTGCTCTGTACCATAGCTACCACAGGTTAAGCTCAAGTTTAAATTACTGAAACCTTTACTGGACCTAACAAGAATAGTGATTGAAGTCAACCACCCAACCCAATTAATAATCCACTTGCTCAGAGTAATGTAGATTACACAATTCTCAATCTGCTGGAAATTATATTCAATACCATCTGCGTAGTCACGCCTTATACGAATATATTTCCCACTTGATTGTGATTTATCATATGGGTACAATTCACAACTTGGGTTACATATCATTTACGACCCAGAATCACTGAAGTTTATAATAATAGATTGTACAAAATTATCAGCAGTTCACTATAAAAAGTTTTTCTAAAAGGATGTGAATGTCAAACTTCATGTATGTTGTGTGCTATGTCCAAGTTTAATCCTATTATTCCTCCCAATATGGTAGCTTTATTAGGCAGATAACAAAAAAGATTATAGACTATACAGCTTTAAATACAAACACAAGATAGGGTTTCCAATGCGGCACACAAGTATGACACTGATACCGAGGTTGTAGATTACAGGTCCACATGTATCAGAAAGACGAGACCAAAAAGTATTTTCCAGCATTGATTTATTTTTTCATTATATTTTCAAAAGTTACTTGTGTTATCACACACACATGCTTTGTACTTATGTTTGTTTCCTGAGTGCGAAAAGTGCACTTTTAGGGGCAGTTTTAAGAGCCCATAGTGCCTCCTTGCGCCACATTAGTGTCTTTTTTTTTCACACTAATGTGGCCAAACGAGGCCAAAATCGCTGTGAAAAATGTACAAAGTGGTTCAATGCATGCATTGTGCCACTTTGTAACCCTTTGCACTACATTATGCCTGCGCCAGGCATAAAGTATGCAAATGGAGAATTCCCCCTTTACAGAGGCCCAAAAAATGACGCAAAGCATAATTTGTTTTGCCACTTTTAATGTAGGCATTAAAAGGAGGCACACCATTGTTTACAATGGGCCTCAATGGCCTTTGCAGGACTAGTGTCAACATTTTTGATGCTAATACTGCAAAACGCTGAACTAGCATAAAAAAGGATGACGCTTGTTCTCTAACTACTGCCATGGCGCGCCTTATATTAAATATGATGTACACATGGTGGTGTTAGGGGGGTGCTAAGGGGCGATAGAAAAGTGACGCTGCACTAGGTGCAGCGCCATTTTTCATAAATCTGCACCTTAGTGTTTATGTCAGTGCCTGAAGTAGAACCCCTTTGAGTCTGAAAAGTATTACGGGTACAATAGAATTTGTTCCAGCGGCTAATGTGCCTTCCTGGTACACAAAGTATGTGAATCAAATGGAATTATGAATTGCTGTAGGAATACAATCATCAAAAGTTTCTGGAGTTAGAAAATAATTAAGGTCCATCGGAATAGAGTAGTTTAATAGAAAGTCAAGATATATCTTGATAGGAAAGCTCTACAGAGCCATGCATCTTAGTGAGTTGAATGTGTGAATACACTTCCAGTTGGAGAATAGGTTCACAGTTTTTTTGGGCCAACAGACCCTCTGATTTAGCATATCAAAGTACCAAAATCAAAGAGCAACAGAAGCATGTGGGGGGGGGGGGGCAACTGAGGAGACCTCTCAGATAGTCTTCACAATGTCATTGCCACATTCATCAATGCCATATCTTGCTTTAAAAAGGGAAGCTCATTTCCACTTCACTGCATTTCAGTTAATTCCCCAGAGTGTAAAAGCATTGATACTTTAGTTGGTGGGGTTCTTGAATTCTATGTCAGGACAGGAAGTGATGAATATATATATACTGTCAACTCTTTACGAGACTCACAAGCAAAAACATAACTTGAAAGTACCTTGCCCATGTGCTCACTGGCATGACTAAAGAAAATCTCACAACATGACAATATTCATGTAACCAATATGATGAGTCAGAGTCTTTTCAAATCTATGATATGTCCTCCATTTCAAAACAACTCCTCTTTCTTTGCATGAAAGGAAAGGATTAAAGAAACAATAATTATTTTGATGGCAGTCTTGTAGAAGGAGGCTTTGGAAGAGGACATCTGCAGGCTGAGCAGTGTTCTGGCTTAGGCGAGGTCATTGGATTGGAGGTGTTTGTCCATCACCATTTATTTTCTTGTCTGCATATGGTGCCTTTGTTCTCCTTTAGTACTTGCATGTACCCTAGGACTGAGGTAACTGGTTGGTGGATTCTCAGTGTGTGTCGGTATTCAAATGGGTTTTCAGGACTGTGTTTTGCCTTGAGTAGAATGCTGACTTATGATGTGGACTGGTGAGAGGATCCTGAAGGGTTGATGAAAAGTATCTATAGGGAGATCTTTGAAGAAGTGGTATGTTTGTTTTTTTCTGTTTTTGGGTGCCTTCAATGACAGGTGAAGTAGGGAGGATAGAAAAGGGAATGTAAAGTTTTCCATCCACTCAAAGAAAACTGGGGCCTTGGGCCTTGCTAATTGTGATGGTTGATGGTGAGGCAGTCATGATAATTTTAAGGGTTTGGCCTATGGGGTGGATGGGTTTGCTCTTGTGCCCCCAGTAAAGATGAATGTAAATAAACATTGGAAAGCCAGTAGATCTGTCTTTGGAAAGCTTGTCTTATGACATATGAGCCATGCTGGATCAGTTTTGTGTGATGGAGATTTGGTTGTACCTCTTCTGTGTGTGTTTACTGATTCCTATAGTATAGATGGTGTTTGTGTCTCTATACATGTATACTAATAACCAAAGTGAACCCTCATATCATGTCATTCCAGGGACTCTGAGATCTTTCTCAACAGACCCTCAGTCATGTAGTCTACCCTCAACAGTGAATGTTACCAGCAATGAGAGATGGGAATTTTTTGAGAAGCAATCAAAATCTTCTAAAGTTCTGTAAGGGAAGAATTTGATTGCTCCTCCCAATGTTGCGGCAATAGTTGAACCACAAATCATAATTACATTTGGTGATTACTTGAAGGTTGCAGGTAATCTAATTAACAATAGGTCCTGATGAAAGCCATGGACCCTGATTGGCCGTGTCAGGCGAAAACATGTTGACCTTAATTTTAGTTGTATAGGATTCATTGCTGATCCTCATAATGTCACCCGTTTTAAATCTTAACCTTATCTTTTTTATGGACACTAATAAATAGGAATTTAGGATATGAGGTAATTTTAACTCACATTCTTTCACTTACCTCCTTACTGAGATACCTTTCAGTTGATTTGGATAACGGGATACTGAAGTGAATGGACACCCCGTGATGATGCTGCCTACAAAATCACCCCATGGTGGTCACAGCCATTCTCTGACTGCCAAGAAGACTGAACTAAGCAAAGCTGTGTGGCAAATCTTTGCTAGTCCTGCAAAATTTACAACCTAACTGCTAACAAAGGCTCCTGATACATGTATGATGGTAATGCAGGGCAGTGTCTGAGACAGAGTTACACCACATTTACATAGAATTAGAAGTGAGAATACTTTTATTTTTACAATAATGGTCATTTCCTGGCCCCAACATACACATAAAACTGCATTAATTCTCGTTTGACTGCTGAATACCTGTGCATTTCAAACAGCGCTATGTTATGTGCCTTATGCAGCAGAATGCGTACCATTTCAAAGGCCTCTTGGCACTGTTATGGCCTCCTAAAGTGGCCCTGTCTTATGACGTTCCTTTAAACATGGGAGAGTTTGCTTTCATCCTAATTGCCAGAGCATTCCCTAGCACTAAGTGGAGCCTTCCCCTGCATGGTCTTCCTGTTTCACAGAGCCGGCTCTAGGGTGGTGCGGCAGGTGCCATCTCACTGATTGCTGACTTTAAGAGGGGGTGCCATGTTTGCAAGTATATACCAATTTGAAAAGCACCTACCGCAGTATTCCTTGCCTCTAGCAATTTTCAGGCAGCAATAAAAATGTCAAGATAACTCTGGTGATTGATGTTCTAGCTGGAGAGAGCTTGGAGTTTTTTTTTACTGGAAGTTTTAAGATAGCACAGAGGGTTAATATGACTCCTGCAAAGAACATATACCATGCAGATTACAAAGTGTATATAATGCAAACAGGTGAGTGAATTACTGCTTTTGTCAGAGAGGTCTTTTTGTTACTTGCAGTTAAAATCCTAATTTAGAAAGTAAACTATTAATTTTCATCAAAGAACTGCATGCATTTCTCAAGGTATTGATTAGAACGTTATTATTTTTCCCCATTCTTTCATTATCCTAATGTTGCAAAAAGGGTTCAATTGGGTATAAATCTTTTTTCTAGTTATTCACGAGAAAAATCAACTATGGTGTTACAAAGCACTCAAACTATGCAGCCTATCTAGCAGTATGGATGAACTGTGACTCCTACATCTTGTAGTGCTCTGTCTTATGTAACATATGACACCCTACACAGGAATGAGTGGCGCCACAAAACGAATTAAAAGCATCTGAGAGAGAGTGGTTATGGAGACTTAAGGGGCACTGTTAATGGGTGGTAGTGAGGGAATCCGTGGCGGGGGTGGTCATTAGGGGCACCAACAAACATTGTCTCTCTGGGTACCACTAGCGCTAAAGCCAACCTTGTCTGTGTATTCCAGCTTACATGCCACTGTGCACTCTGTGAGGGTTATCAGCAGATTGTGGGTGACCCTGTTATTAGAGGTCAGAACAATAGGGTTGCAGAAATAGCAGTTAGACATAGCTGCAATCTATCACAGATGAGCCCCACGTATACAAGAGGGTAAAGTGTGATGTGGGTAAAATAGTAAAGGTTGTAATGGTCGAAATTAGATTGCTACATACATACATTGGTAAAGGTCCCAAGTTTAAGCATTCCACAGTAAACATTTCAACAACTCCAGTTTACCTCACATGCAAACAACCTTAAATTTACAAAACAGACTCAATTCTGCAAATTGCGAGTAATTCTTGCGATCTACACATCCGAGACAGGGAAAAAGAGCAGCACCCATGAAGGTGCAGAGCTCCTTCATGCCTCATGGATCACTGCCTACTCCAGCCGTTGCTTACAGCTGCCCAGGTTTCAGATTGCTTATGTGTGATTTCTGTGTAAATATGAGTCACATTTGAAAGACTATGGTGGTCATTACAACCCTGGCGGACGGTGTTAAAGGTGCGGTAATACCGCAAACAGGCCGGCGGACAAAAAAAGAGAATTATGACCGTGGCGGAAACAGCCAACAAAGACTGCCACTTTAACACTCCACCCGCCACGGCGGTACAGACAAGCAGCGCGGTGGTCACCACCAACAGACAGGCGGAAGACAATGTACCGCCCACAGTATCACAACCCACCAATCCGCCACCTTTTCCGGGGCGGATTCACCGTGGATAAAAACACGGCGGAAGCAGCTTTTGCAATGGGAAAACGCTCACCTGAACACATCCCACGAGGAAGGAGGACACCATGGAGCCGGAATTACAAATCCTACCTGCCCTTGTCTTCCTACTCATCTACGAAGATCAGCGCCGGCGGCAGCAAAGACAACGATGAGTACTGCACCTACGACATAGGGGAGGGGGGAGGCAAAAGTCAGGGGGACACACACGCAACACCCCCAACCCCACCCTCGCACATTACAACACACACACCAATGCATTTCCAAACATCACAGTAACAACCCACAACCCCCCCGGAAGAATGCAAAGACAAAACGAAATCAGTTCAAACATTGTAATGTATCAAAATACATGTTTCAAATATATACAGATATATATAAACTCATTCAAAAGTATATACATTACGAGAAGTAGTGCAGATATGCACATATCAATGTCCGTGCACCACTGGGCCAAAAATGCATGAGCGAGGCCCACACAAGATACCTGTCCACAAACGGAGAGAACACTGGCGGGGCATCAGAGAGAAATACAACAGGCAGACTTGGACTTTGGATCATAGCAATCTTGGAACAACAGATCAATTAATTCTACTATTTGGATGTGGACAGTGATACTGTAATTGGGGATTATGTTGGAAATAATCCTATTAATTTTCAGAAATATATGACAAAACATTGCCTATGTATACTGACTCATGAGTACTATTATTTTTCATGTTATAATGAGTGCCTCTTGTACTTTATATCCTGGGCAGTGCAAACCCACAGTCTCACAAGTCTCTACAGTGGGTGGGTTGCCCACTGCCATATCCTGGGGAGTGCAAAGCCACAGTCTCACAAGTCTCTACAGTGGGTGGGTTGCCCACTGCCATATCCTGGGAGTGCAAAGCCACAGTCTCACAAGTCTCTACAGTGGGTGGGTTGCCCACTGCCATATCCTGGGGAGTGCAAAGCCACAGTCTCACAAGTCTCTACAGTGGGTGGGTTGCCACTGCCATATCCTGGGGAGAGCAAAGCCACAGTCTCACAAGTCTCTACAGTGGGTGGGTTGCCCACTGCCATATCCTGGGGAGTGCAAAGCCACAGTCTCACAAGTCTCTACAGTGGGTGGGTTGCCCACTGATCAATCCTGGGGAGTGCAAAGCCACAGTCTCACAAGTCTCTACAGTGGGTGGGTTGCCCACTGCCATATCCTGGGGAGTGCAAAGCCACAGTCTCACAAGTCTCTACAGTGGGTGGGTTGCCCACTGCCATATCCTGGGGAGTGCAAAGCCACAGTCTCACAAGTCTCTACAGTGGGTGGGTTGCCCACTGCCATCTCCTGGGGAGTGCAAAGCCACAGCCCCACAAGTCTCCACAGTGGGTGGGTTGCCCACTGCCATATCCTGGGGAGTGCAAAGCCACAGTCTCACAAGTCTCTACAGTGGGTGGGTTGCCCACTGACCACCCTGGGGAGTGCAAAGCCACAGTCTCACAAGTCTCTACAGTGGGTGGGTTGCCCACTGCCATATCCTGGGGAGTGCAAAGCCACAGTCTCACAAGTCTCTACAGTGGGTGGGTTGCCCACTGCCATCTCCTGGGGAGTGCAAAGCCACAGTCTCTCAAGTGGATAACAGCCTCCACTGGTTCTGGAGGGGGACTGGTGCCCAGAGTGCTTCATCCTGTGAAGGACAGAGGTAGTGGATGGATCTCTCCACTGGTTCTGGAGGGGGAATGGTGCCTAGACTGGAGTAGGCTCCCCGTGACAGTTCCTGTCCCATCACTGTCCCAGCTACACATGGGATAACGATGCTTGATGTGGCGGTCTTTTCCTTCTGCAGCGGTGCTCTGCCCTGTTCAGCAGTGCTTTGCCATGGCGGTCTCTGGCCTGTTCAGCAGTACTTGCCTTGTTCAGCGGTGCTTTGCCATTGCGGTCTCTGCCCTGTTCAGCAGTGCTTTGCCATGGCGGTCTCTGGCCTGTTCAGCGGTGCTTTGCCATGGCAGTCTGTGCCCTGTTCAGCGGTGCTTGCCCTGTTCAGCGGTGCTTTGCCATGGCGGTCTCTGCCCTGTTCAGCGGTGCTTTGCCATGGCGGTCTCTGGCTGTTAAGCGGTGCTTTGCCATGGTGGTCTCTGCCCTGTTCAGCGGTGCTTGCCCTGTTCAGCGGTGCTTTGCCATGGCGGTCTCTGCCCTGTTCAGCAGTGCTTTGCCATGGCGGTCTCTGGCCTGTTCAGCGGTGCTTTGCCATGGCGGTCTCTGCCCTGTTCAGCGGTGCTTTGCCATGGTGGTCTCTGCCCTGTTCAGCGGTGCTTGCCCTGTTCAGCGGTGCTTTGCCATGGCGGTCTCTGCCCTGTTCAGCGGTGCTTTGCCATGGCGGTCTCTGGCCTGTTCAGCGGTGCTTTGCCATGGTGGTCTCTGGCCTGTTCAGCGGTGCTTGCCCTGTTCAGCGGTGCTTTGCCATGGCGGTCTCTGGCCTGTTCAGCGGTGCTTGCCCTGTTCAGCTGTGCTTGCCCTGTTCAGTGGTGCTTTGTCATGGCGGTCTCTGACCTGTGCATTGGTGAGTGGCATGACGGTCCCTCATTGGCCAGCGGGGCTGTGGGTGCCGGGGCCCTCCTGGGCACTGACTCTGGCGGTGGTCTCCTGACCAGTGACGATGCTCGTGCCCTCCTGGACAATGACTCTGGCGGTGGTCTCCTGACCAGTGACGATACTCGTGCCCTCCTGGGCAATGACTCCGGCGGTGGCGGTGGTCTCCTGACCAGTGACGATACTTGTGCCCTCCTGGGCAATGACTCTGGCGGTTGTCTCCTGACCAGTGACGAAACTCGTGCCCTCCTGGGCAATGACTCTGGCGGTGGTCTCCTGACCAGTGACGATACTTGTGCCCTCCTTGGCAATGACTCCGGCGGTGGTCTCCTGGCCAGTGACGACGGTGCTGGCGGTGGCGTCCCGGCCACCTTTGGAGGAGTCACAGCTGACTCTGCAATCCCCCTGGGGCCTCTGTGAGTAGTTTGCCTCCAGGAGTCTTCACCCGGTCCCGTCGGCCACTTTCCAACTTCAGATGCTTTACAGGGGGTTGACTGGCAGTGCCTTGGCTCCGTGTCACACTGCCTGCCCTGGTGGCCGGTGCACTCCACACACCTGTATTACGCACCACTGGTACTGGAGTCTTTTTGGCTGAGGCGCTACGACTGCACTGATGAATTGGAGGGGTGGGGTTGGGGGCAAAGAGGTCAATGTTGCAGAGGGACAGTTTCTGACGAACACTGGGATGGGTAGCTGGAGGGGGTCTGGGAGTGGAGGAAGAGGAGGTGGTTGTAGGAGGTGTCACTTTAGGTGTTTTGGGTGCAGGTGCAGGTACTGGAGGCTGTCGTGAGGTGGATGGATGTTGGGTGTGTGGGTGCCCGCGTTTGTGTACTTTGGGATGGGGCGTCACAGACACACTGGGAGAGGACATAGGGGACGTGTAAATGGGAGTGGGGGTGGTGAGTGCAGGTGAGCGGGGTGTGGTGCTGGGTGTTCTGGTACGAGTCCTAGTGACTGTAGATGTAGTGCATGCAGGTGAGAGTGTAGACTAGACTGGGAGGGAGGAGGGAGACGACGAGGAGGGGGACACAGTGGAGGCAGTGGATGTTGCTGTGTCTGCATGTGGGTGATGCTTGTGTGAGTGCCTGTGGGCTTTGTGGTGCCTATGTTTGCCTGAGCTACTTTTGGGTGTTGAGGTGTATGCATGCTTGTCTGATGGTGTGCTTGGGACAGGCTGGGGTACAGGGGATTGGGTCTGGGTGGAGGAAGTTGGAAGGGGGAGGCTAGAGACACGGACAATGACTGCCATCAGTGCTGAGGCCAGAGATTGCAGGGTTCGATGTTGGGCAACCTGACCAGAATGAATGCCCTCCAGGAATGCATTAGTGTGTTGCAACTCCCTTTCTACACCCTGGATGGCATTCACAATGGTAGACTGCCCAACAGTGAGTGACCTGAGGAGGTCAATGGCCTCCTCACTGAGGGCAGCAGGGGTGACTGGGGCAGGGCCTGAGGTGCCTGGGGCAAAGGTGATGCCCACCCTCCTGGGTGAGCGGGCTCCGGGCGAACGCTGAGGGGCTGCTGGGAGGGCGGTGCTGGTAGGGGAGGTGGCAGCTGTACCTGTAGAAGTGGGGGGCACAGATGGTGCCGCCACCACAAGGGAGATCCCATAGGCGAACGAGTACGTGTTGCTGGTTGGTGATCCGGTGACCAATGTGTAGCTCCCCTCGCCCTCCGTCCCACTGGTGCATTCTGAGTCCGTGGTGTGGCCCTCCATGGCCATGTGGCATGCAGATCCCTCGTGCCCCGGTGCCACTGTACCTCCGCCTGATGATGCTGATGCACAAAAGAACAGGGAGAGCAGAAAAATGGGGAGGGAACGAGAGAAGGAAGACAGGTTGAGTGCATGGCTTACCGCTACCGTTGGCGGACAATACAGACACAGGAGCTCCCTGAACTACGCCGTGCTCTTGGCCTCTACAGATGCAATTGCTGGGATATGGCCTACATGCCTATGGTGGACATCTGCACACATGGATGTCACAGGGGCATCTATACCTGTACTTGGCCCACTACTGAGGTGTGGTGGAGTGCCACATGCCCTGCATTACGGAGGGGCCTAGCCTACGTATTTCGGCCTGGCCTAGGTACACCCACAGCCCTCCTCCCCCACCCAGACCCCTCAACTGCACGCAACATCCCCAGAATGAGGTCGTACTCACCCCCTTGTGTCTGCTGTGATGCCCTCAAGCGCCCATCCAACTGTGGGTAGGCCACTGCCAGGATCCTGAACATCAGGGGGGTCATGGTGCGACGGGCACACCTCCCATGTTGGGAGGCCATCCCCAGCTGAGCCTCCGCCGTCTTCTTTCTCCAGCGGCGAATGTCCTCCCATCTCTTACGGCAGTGGGTGCCCGTCTTTCTGGTGGGCGCTGACCTACATGACATGCACAAGGGAAGAAGAGAAGTCATTACCAACTGCACCGTCGATGTGAGTGGCCCCCATCCCTACCCTTGCCATGTGGCACATGCATTCACATGCATTCATGTTCCCTGAACTCTGCCCCCTTCCCTCTTACAACCAGCCCTCTCCACCCAGGCCTAGCCCATACAACGTGCTCCCTGTGTACTTACCTGTTGGTCTGGAGGACCGTAGAGTAGCGTGTCCTGGGGGAGGACCCCGTCTACTAGCTTCTCCAACTCCTGAGCAGTGAAGGCAGGGGCACTTTCCCGAGACGCAGCAGCCATTGTCTCTTCCAGACCGAGGTCACAGCAGCACTTGCAGTGTAGGTCCTCTTCTGTCGAAGATCAGGTATCGAGTGATTGAACAGATAGAAAATGGCGGTCACGTCCGCAGCGGTGACGTCCGCGGCGGTGCGTATCATCACCGCCGGCGCACTTCGTCATTGGCTCCTGGGACCCATAGGGACCAATGTTAAATAATGCAGCATTGCGCTGCGGTCTCCGACCGCGACAGGGTACAACGCCAGCGCAGTGACCTCACATTCCCATTGTCCCAGTTTAGATGTCAGGGAGCCGCCATTTCAGGGGCCCACATGGCTTAATTTACTACTGCGTCACACATAGCTAGGCCTACACTCAACACACATACAGGAAGGGTTTTGTGTTTGGTGTCGTGTTCTGTGTATCTGTGGGTACATACCTGGGAATTTGTTGACTCTGTGGTTGCTGTTGTCCTTCCTAGGCACCGTCAGCTGGGACATTTGAGAAGATGGTGGAATCCTCAGGTGTACCGACCGCTGGTGGACCTGTTCACAATGGAGGAGCGACATTTACTCGTCACCTACAGGTTTGACCGTGCCACTATCCAGGAACTATGTACCCAGTTGGAGCCAGACCTGATGTCACCAATCCGCCATCCCACTGGAATCCCCCCTGACGTGCAGGTGCTGTCAGTGCTCCATTTCCTTGCTAGTGGGTCTTTTCAGACAACAGTGGCCATGGCATCAGGGATGTCCCAGCCTATGTTTTCCAACGTGTTGTCCAGAGTGTTGTCTGCCCTGCTGAAACATGTAAGGAGATACATCGTTTTCCCTGAGGTGGAGGATTTGCCTACAGTGAAAGGTGACTTCTATGCCCTTGGACATATCCCCAACATCATAGGTGCCATTGATGGGACCCATGTAGCTCTGGTCCCCCCCGCAGGAGTGAACAGGTGTACAGGAACCGGAAAAGTTATCATTCGATGAATGTACAGATGGTATGTTTGGCAGACCAGTACATCTCCCATGTAAATGCTATGTTCTCTGGTTCAGTGCATGACGCCTACATCCTGCGGAATAGCAGCATCCCTTATATGATGGGTCAACACCAGAGGCACCATGTGTGGCTATTAGGGGACTCTGGTTACCCCAACCTGTCCTGTTTGGTGTCGTGTTCTGTGTATCTGTGGGTACATACCTGCGAATTTGTTGACTCTGTGGTTGCTGTTGTCCTTCCGAGGCACCGTCAGCTGGGACATTTGAGAAGATGGTGGAATCCTCCGGTGTACCGACCGCTGGTGGACCTGTTCACAATAGAGGAGCGACATTTACTCATCACCTACAGGTTTGACCGTGCCACTATCCAGGAACTATGTACCCAGTTGGAGCCAGACCTGATGTCACCAATCCGCCATCCCACTGGAATCCCCCCTGACGTGCAGGTGCTGTCAGTGCTCCATTTCCTTGCTAGTGGGTCTTTACAGACAACAGTGGCCATGGCATCAGGGATGTCCCAGCCTATGTTTTCCAACGTGTTGTCCAGAGTGTTGGCTGCCCTGCTGGGGGGAGGATTTGCCTACAGTGAAAGGTGACTTCTATGCCCTTGGACATATCCCCAACATCATAGGTGCCATTGATGGGACCCATGTAGCTCTGGTCCCCCCCGCAGGAGTGAACAGGTGTACAGGAACCGGAAAAGTTATCATTCGATGAATGTACAGATGGTATGTTTGGCAGACCAGTACATCTCCCAGGTAAATGCTATGTTCCCTGGCTCAGTGCATGACGCCTACATCCTGCGGAATAGCAGCATCCCTTATATGATGGGTCAACTCCAGAGGCACCGTGTGTGGCTATTAGGGGACTCTGGTTACCCCAACCTGTCCTGGCTATTGACCCCAGTGAGGAATCCCAGGACCAGGGCAGAGGAATGCTACAATGAGGCCCATGGGCAGACTAGGAGGGTGATCGAACGCACCTTCGGCCTCCTGAAGGCCAGGTTCAGGTGCCTCCATATGACAGGTTGTTCCCTATTCTACTCACCGAAGAAGGTGTGCCAGATCATCATCGCCTGCTCGATGCTTCACAATCTTGCTTTGCAACGCCAGGTGCCTTTTCTGCAGGAGGATGGTCCAGATGACGGTGTTGTGGCAGCTGTGGAGCCTGTGGACAGTGATGAGGAGGAAGCTGAGGAAGAAGACATCGACAACAGGGAGTCAGTCATACAGCAATATTTCCAGTGACACACAGGTGAGAACATTGGCATTTTTACCATTACATTAACTTTCACACGTCTACCTCTATCCTGTCTGTCATTGTATACCAGTATTTGGTCACTGAGTTGTACCTTTCCATTACGGTTTCACAGGTGTGGTTACCAACGTTTGTCATTTGCTTGCATCCTTCAAGGACTTGTGATGTGTGACATCGGTATGTTGGCTTTACAATAGCAAACGCATTATGACACTGTCATTGATAATACATATTTACTAAATCACAGACTGACTCCAGATTGTTTTGTGGTTCAAGGGTGTTTATTTAAGTGCTCAAAAATTTAGGGGGTTGTAATTTGGTGATGGGGGACGGTGGAAGAATGTCCATGGCAGAGTCCAGTCCATTGGTCACACAGGTGCACTGCCCATATGGGCATAGGAAGTGGAGCTGGGGCAGTTTAAGTATGGACAGGGTAACAAAGTGGGACAGTGGGAGGACAATCAGGGTGGTCTTGTTTCCTGGCGGGGGTCCTGCCATCTTGCTCTGTCCTGTTCCTCGATCTCAGGGACCGCTTGCGTGGTGGTTGTCCGTCTGCAGGGGGTGGGGTGCTGGTGTGGTGATCCTGTGGCGGGGCGTCCTGTCCACTAGCGCCAGCGGAGGTGGTGAGCAGTTCATCGTCCAGGCTAGTGTCAGGGGCCCCTTGGTGTGCCACGGTGCCCCTCATGGTGTGCTGTATGTCCTTCAGCACCCCTACGATGGTGCCCAGGGCGGAGCTGATGGTCCTGAGCTCCTCCCTGAACCCCAAATACGGCTCCTCCTGCAGGCGCTGGGTCTCCTGAAACTTGGCCAGGACCGTCGCCATCGTCTCCTGGGAGTGGTGGTAGGCTCCCATGATGGAGGATAGGGCCGCATGGAGAGTGGGTTCCCTTGGCCTGTCCGCCCCCTTTCGCACAGCAGCCCTCCCAGTTCCCCTGTGTTCCTGTGCCTCCGTCCCCTGGACCGTGTGCCCACTACCACTGCCCCCAGGTCCCTGTTGTTGTTGGGGTGGTGGGTTATCCTGGGCTCCCTGTAGTGGTGGACACACCGCTGATTGACCTGTCCTGGGTACGGAGGTATGGGCCCGCTGGGTGGGTCTGTGCTGGTGTTACCAGAGGGTGGAAGGTCAGTGTTGGGCTGTGCCTGTACAAGGGGAACCGACTGTCCCGAGGCCCACGATGGTCCGGGCTGGTCAACAGGATCCAGTAGGGCAGATCTGCTATCGTCACTGTGGGCCTCTTCTGTGGGTGAAGTGGAGTTGTCTGGACCCTCCGGTGTGGTGACGGGCCTTTGTGATCCTGCAGGGGCATAAGAGCATGATTATTGCATGTGTGTGTGTCATGGTGTGCAATGTGTGGCTCACCGTGTACACCAGTGCAAGCATTCCTGTGTGTGGGTTTGTGTGATGATGGTTAGGGGGTTCGTATGGGTATGTGCAGTGAGCATGCTTTCGTGAGGGGTGACCATGCTTAGTTGTGTCATGCAGGGCTTGGTGTTGTGATGGGTGGTTTGTGTTATTGGTACATTAGTGAGGAGTTGGAGTGATAGGGGAGGGGGCGAGGGTGGGGGTGTGTGATGGCATGCAGGTAGGGTGGGGGATCTGATAGTTAAGATTTGACTTACCAGTGTCCATTCCTCCACCAACTCCTCCGAGGCCCTCTGGATGCATGATGGTCAAGACTTGCTCCTCCCATGTTGTTAGTTGTGGGGGAGGAGGTGGGGGTCCGCCGCCAGTCCGCTGAACCGCAATGTTGTGCCTGGAGACCGCTGAACGCATCTTCCCCCGTAGGTCGTTCCACCTCTTCCTGATGTCCTCCCGATTTCTTGGATGCTGTCCCACTGCATTGAACCTGTCCACTATTCTGTGCCATAGCTCCATCTTCGTGGCTATGGATGTGTGCTGTACCTGTGAGCCAAATAGCTGTGGCTCTACCCGTAGGATTTCCTCCACCATGACCCGGAGCTCCTTCTCAGAAAACCGGGGGTGTCTTTGGCGTGACATGGGGTGGTGTGGGTGATGTGTGGGGTGGTGTCAGTGTTGATGTGTGTGGTGATGTGTAGTGGTATGTGGTGTATTGTGAGTGTAATGTTGTATGGGTAATGGTGTGGTGTGCCTGTGTGTGGTGGGGTTCTCAGTTGCTGTGCTCTCTGTCTCTCTGGCCTTCGGTCGTGAATTGTGGTCGTAGAGGTTTGTGGGTGATGTGGGTGTGTGTTTTATATTACATTGGGTGTGTGGGAGTGGTGTGTGTATGTGTATCAGGTGTGTGTATTTGGAATTGTCCAATGTGGTGGTGTTTTGGAGATGTGTGTGTATTTTGAGCGCAGCAGTGTGTACCGCCAATGGAATACCGTGGTTGAAAGACCGCCACGTGGATTCATGGGTCGTAATAGCATGGGCGTGTTTCTGTTGGCGTGGAGGTAGAGGTTTTGTTTTCGCCAGTTTATCACTGACCTTTGGTGTGGCGGACTTGTGTGGGTGTCTGAATTTCGGCGGATTCCGAGATGTGTGTCATAATAGCTGTAGCGGAATTCCGCGGCCGCGGCAGTGTATTGGCGGTCTTCTGCACGGCGGTAAGCGGCTTTTACCGCCAATGTTGTAATGACCCCCTATGAGTGACACTTTCTTGTGAGCAAAATCAAGAAATGAAGACTAGGGAACATATAAATATCAGAAATGGCACCCATTTGAGCAATGAGAAGCTATAACATTGCAGCTCTGAAATTAGACAGGCTGCTGCGTAACTATGCAGTTCTCAGTAACACAGGGCAGACAGCTGAGAGCTCAGATGATGATTGATCATGACTGTGCCACCCATTAAAAGCAAACTTTTATTAGCATAGCAACTATACTGCCTCACTGAAACTCAGACACTTAAGCTTTTTGTGAGGTGTGCCGGTGCTGTAGCAATAATTGGCAGGCCCATGTCAGCAATGACTTGTTGTCTCTACTTCTGCTGCACTGTACCACATGATACTGGCTGAGCTGCACACACACTGGACTGGACAGAGTGCTCTGGGCTGCTGAAGCACTCTCACGGCGGCCAACGTCTTGGTCCATGGTTCACTCAGCAGCCAGCAACGGTGAGTTCAGGTCTGGTCATGGGATGATTTACTGCCACAGTGCCATTGCCAGCAGGTTCACAAGTGAGCCGCCGACTGGGTGTGGTTCCATCACGAGATCACATTTACTGCCATTGTCCAGCAGCAGCCAAAACTTTCTCATGAAAAGGGCCAGACTGGCCATATCGTGCATTTCCTGGGTGGCCGGGAGGGTGGGGCTGCTTATGCAGATGCCGGGCCAGTTTTGATACTGGGGTCTGGTTATGCAGTGGTGCTACAATATTGTCCTCCAGTAACTAAAACAACAGTACTTCAGACTTGCCCCCACCCCTTTCCCGGGGGCGAATCTGACCAAATTGCCAGTGCTGCTTTGGGTTCCCACTCCAGCCGTGCTCATGAACTACCACTCGCATGTGCCACAGGCAGCAGGACAAACCTGCCTATTAAAGTGTATGTGGCAGCTCATGTCCTGACCTCACGCAGTGGTCTGACAATGTCTCGGTAGTAGCCATTGAGCACTGACTTCTGATGTGAGTGAATGTAATGCCACACAGTGTAGGTTGCCCTATTCGGAATGTGTTACATTTATACAGAGTAGCAGCTAGAGCTGGGAGCAGCTCAGCCAGCCCACAAACCTGCTAGGAGCAGCGCACAACTGCTGCTTTCTTTTAGTATGGTGCATTATAGCAGCACTACAGCTTCAGCTGAGGTGCATGGCTTTGCATTTCAGTTAGGTGATGCAGACCACCACACTGAAATGCGTTAGTCTAATGCTTGGTGTGTGGTACTTGGCAGGGCTAGTTGCTGCCCTTCCTTCATTCTCCATCACCTGCTTTGTTATTCCTCACACCCTTTTTAATGGTAATGTTGGCATTAGCAATACAAGCTTGAAAATTCCACTTTTAGAAATTTGGCATTTTCCTGCCCTTAGCCCTCTTTGCCTGCAGCCTGTCTTAGGTTACATTACTGGGTGTAACTGACAGTTAGAACTTTGACAATTCCTCCCAGACAGTCACACAATAGTGGGATTAGTAGTGCCTGAATGGGCCATTAACTGACTTGATGGGGGCGGAGCTCAGCACAGCCCCACTTAAACTTAAATAGGCTGGGCCCTGCCACCACACAATAGGTTTAACAACCCTGCATTGTCAGTTTTGCCAGCTAGGAGCCAGGGGATGCAGGTAACCCCTGGAATGTCAAAGAGCCCTTCTGGAAACTTCTCCAAACTTCCAGGAGCAGGGTATAAGGTAGGGCTCTCAGACCCACTCTTCAGTTCACTACTGGACTTGCGGAAGGAATCTGAGAGGACTGCCTGCTATTGTGACCTGCTGTGCATTCTGCTGCTGTATGTAGAAGGACTGCTTTGTTGCCTGGAGCCCATCCTGAACCTCCAGAGGCCAGCCCTGCTGTGGATCCCTGGATCTTCCCCTGCACCCAGGACTTCAGAAGTGACTCCAAAGGATAGTGTTGCTGGCCTCCTGTTCAGAGCCACTGGGGCATATCAGGCTCCCACCATTTTGAACCCACACCTGAACCCAAACAGAGAGAGTCTTGAACCCCCAACTTGTCTCCATCTACTCCAGAAGCCTTGATGGTGGTGTTAAAAGTGCATAGCCGCCATTTTCTAAAACTGGGGACTTGCTATTTTGAAACTTAACCCAGAGCATAATTTGAGCCATGACTTCAGGTGCTGGGCACCAGCATTTATTTGTGAGGACAGGCACTTATTTTTCTACGTCAAGCATTTAATGTGAGCAAAAGACACATATGGGAAAGACGGAGGAAGAGAAAAATAAAAAAGCGTCACAAAGGGAGAAAGCAGAATGCAGCAAGAGTGAGCTGAAGGGACAGGGAGTGGCTGTAAATGGATTAATGAGGCCTGATATGGCTTCAGGATTATGCTGTCTCAATATTCTGTGCTTGCACATTTAACTGTAGCAACTGCATGTTTCAGAGAAGAGGTTTGGGCACCGGCACATTTTATTTATAAATTAAGCACTGCCTTAAATGTTACAAATTCATACCAGTTCTACTGATTGGATTTTTGTCCTCTTTGTGTCAAATAATTTATTGCATTTTACTCTATTTTTCTAAGCTGGTTATGGATTTTTCTTGTATTGTGTTCTCACTTTATTACTAGTTGTGTGCTGCATAAATACTTTACACATTGCCTGTTAGTTAAGCCTGACTGCCTTTTGTGTCAAGCTATCTAGGATTCAGCACAGGTTAATTTAGTGACTTTTTATGGTTCACCCTGAAAGGGATTGTGGCTGTTGCTTGACCAGGACTCACACCCCAGTCAACCAACAACCCGATTTCTCACAGACGAAATATGCAGCTTACATGCTGGGATCTTTGCAAGTGTTGTGGAGAACTAGGTCACAGCCAGGAACCAGCTGAGACACTGACACTATGTTGCATAAGAACAGTTTGCCTGCTGGGATATCAGAGAACCTTTGGAAGCTTCTCTTTAGAGCAAGCACACAAAAGCAGCCCACTGAAATCATGTACTTTTAACTTCCAATGTGTGGGCAGAGCCAAACCCCCTTTCTTTTGATGATGCTTACATTATTGTATGGTGACAACTATGCTGTCAAGCTACACCATAAAAAGAGATTCTTTCAGTACATTGATGCTTGAGTCAGTTAAGAGGTTAAGGTATTGGTTGAATATGGGGTGAGAGTGATGAATGGAGCAGAGGTGATAAGGCCTGAGATTTCTTTAGTGAAGTGTTCTTAGAAGGTCTGTAGATCAGACTGAAGGAGACTGCCTGAGATGCTGAGAAAGGTAAGCAGCAGGAGAGAATGTCAGGTGTTATTTGCAACTGAGTTACACACAGAAATTAAAGTGTGCAAATTGTATTTCGACCGATTTTGCGTGTGCTTTGACACTCTGAAGGTAAGTGCCCAGGTAAACAAAGGAACACGTATTATTTGCACTTTTCTGCTAATAGGTAATCGTTCGAACAATGACTCAAACTGCATGTGCACTCGTTGTACTTCTACTAGTGCACATGACTAGATGACTGCCAAAGGACGGTGGGCACAGGGCCACTCATACAATTTAGTTTCCCTTTACACCAAGATGTTTTCTCTAAGCCAAAATTACCCCTTCTATTTACTTATTAAATCACAAGGCCGGGTTCTCTTGCAGTCATGTTGTTAATATTTAATAACCTTTCTCTATCTACTGCCAAGAGTGTCTGGTAATATTTACATTACAAAAAAGTAACATGCTGTCTGTGGTGTAATTCACTAAATAACATTAACCATGTTCCGTTACTAATTGTTTTATTCTCACAAGAGTTACCTGAAGTTTGCTTTCATATCTGGAGAATAACAAATTGTGTAATTTTAAGGCAAATGATTTTCAAAGTACCCAAGATCTCCAAAATAAGAAGAGGCTCATACAACTGAGAATCTGAGGAATTTTATGAATAAAACACATTCAGTAAACATTAAAGTGAATTTTCCGAATCATTCTAAAACACGAGCATAGTGTAACTAGAATCATTGAATGTTTTGTGGCTCTAATAGGTCACTCACTAACAGGGTTATGCACCCTGTGAATAAGAAACAATTTATTTATATATTTATCATGGAATGTTGTGGAGCTTAATATATTGGTTTAGGGTTGCTTCAGGGCGCTGTTATGTTTTTGTTCACTAGCACTAATGCTAGAAATGTACTGCTAAATCCATGGTAATAACCCCAGTTTGATAATTACCTTACGAAAAGCTGGATTGACTTACCATGGATTTTGTTTTTTTACATACATACGCTGCAGCGCCACGGAATCCTAGCTATTATTTACACTGAATGGTGGATTCTGGGCTCGAGGACGATGGATTGAAGAAACATAGGTTTGAGAGGATGTCATCAATGAGTAATGTAAGCATCAACAATAATGAACACAATCAATGATATTAAACCTCAGTCAATAACCACACCAGTGTATTAAGAAACATTATACAATTTATTTCCTTAGATTAACAATGCTAATGTTACGAAAATAACTCTCAAACACAAGTGGTAAGCATATAGAATTAATAATGGTTGATTAGACCGTCTTGTATATCTCAATTTAATTTGAACAACCAAACAAATGATTTCCAAGAGAGAATAATACTAGAACAGGTAATAATGGCAAAGTATATATTAATACAACACTCAAAAGATGTCAGTGTAAATCATGAGCATTTCAAGTTAATTTGCTCACTAACCACAAATTAGCATTAACATGTTGGGCTTCATGTAAAAAGAATTTAGTAACACAAATTTAGAAAAACACTTTAACTCTGGTTAATTATAAAAAAGAATATTATTAATATGCAGCAATCAAATCATAAGTTGCAGCTGGTACCTGGAAAGCAAATGAGACACATATAACATCACAATGTCATACATTACCCTATTCGATCATAAAATGCAGAGTACTTCAGCAAAAGGACACCATCAGATATGTCAGAAGATTTGGGCCTAACGACAGCTAAACCCACACTGCTTACATGACTCAAACCATCAGCTGGAACTCTGGCATCTGACTCTCAGGTCTCTAATATGGAATCTCTCTCTAGCGTCCCTCTAAAGGTTGTTATACTTATCTCTAAAAAGTTTATGATTGGTCAGTCCATGGGATGGTTACGCTTCAGCCAATCAACAACTAAACTGATAACCTTAAACACGACAATACTACATTAACTAGAACATTTTATTCAATATTAACTTTTCCTCTTCCATCTCATCTGTAGCTCCATTGTTCCATCTCTGTCCAAACACCTCTTCTCAAGAAGAAACATTTACAGTCTCAACTCCACTTCCATCCTCGAGGAAAAATAACATATTAGTAACATTCTCAACCAATAGAACATTCAACTTATGCAATGTTCGGTTAAAACATGACCTTGTGAGACGTGATTCAGCAACCCACTAGGGGTAGCTGTGGACACATCTATTAAATCACTGAATGCACTTTTATGTAAGCATTGAATTATTGAAAATAACCACAACATTTAGTTAGAGTTTTACTCAGTTAGGAACAGAAAATGACCTGTGGCAACCATTTTCAAAAGTCACCCGTTTTACACGTTAATTCATCATACATTTTGTTATACCAAAATCATTAATAAACATAGTAGAAAATGTACACTCTCACAATTCCTCATCTGATGACTATTTATGTCATCACATTAATCTATAATAAATTCATTTATTATCATCAATTCTCAAAATTTAGTCTCACTTATTTTCGCATTATTTCTCTTTTTCCTTTAATTGTCTCTATGAAATGTATTCATTTGTATTTCAAAATTTCTTCTATTCTTTTACAATTTTCTTCTTTTGAAACATTTTATTCCCACGTTGCTAAACCAATTTCCCACAGCTTTAATCCCTTTGCCAGCTTTTTCCTAAACTGTAGTTTCTGTTAGTTCTTTTAAATCTTCTTTATTAGTATTCATTACATTTTTAATCAACTCTTTAACTTCACCTGAATTGTCAGGTATATATAAATGAACAACAATGATTTGAACCAAGTAATTGACAAACTCTGCCCTTTTTTGCCAAAAGAATGTCTAACGTAAGGCAGTTCTGAAGTGCCATAGCTCTTGTAGCAGCCAGTTCTGTATCTAAAAGAATAATAGTTCAAAAATATCTTGTCAACATGTTATCCACTTTTGTAGACAACTTCTGAATTTTAATTGAATTCAAGACTACACCCACTGAAGAAATTAGAGCCCCAAAAATGTCTCTCACAAAGCTAGAAATTGATTCTCGCTTGTGTTTCATTTGAGATTTCATTGTTTCAGGAATCTTACTCAAGTCTTCCAACTGATAGATTTTTGGAAAGACTATTCCTAAGTAACATGTTCCATACCGTCCTCTAGGAAGACGGTAATATGCATTTCACCCACAAAATAATAAATCCCAGGTACTGGTGGATCCTGTCCATCCATCATAAAATACCACTTACTCCTGAACATAGAAACATGTCAATACTCACTCTTTCCAACAAACTCTCTATCATTCTTACTCCAAAGTCTATATATACAAAGTTTCCCTACATGTTCAGCATCTATTGTTAGTTTTCTTTGTTTAGTAATGTCAGTATAAGCATAAACAACTCCAGGTTGTAAACTTATTATTCCCTTATCTATCTTTGCCTTTATTTCTCTTCTTCTATCTTCTGTATTATCTAAAAATGTATTTTCTACAAGGGTTAGTAAACACGTAAAATTATTTCTATGAGTAAAAGCAGTACCAAAAGTTAAAGTAGGCTCAAAGAAATCTCTCATAATAACTATAATACTTTCTTTGGCTATTCTATTCAAATAACCTATGACAGGTACAAATGACAATACCATGTCATAATTTGAATAGAAATACTGAATATATTCTTGATTATAGAAACGTGTTAGCAAAAGGCTACAACTTATAGCGTAAGTGACAGGCAGACTATGATATGCAGTTCTATCTTTCACTGAAGTTTGAATCTGGGTACATACATAACAATGTCCAATGTGTCACGTCCATCACCTCAACATACTCATGCAAGAAGCGATAGAAAACATTGGAAGAAGCTCTTTCTCTTCATGTAAGTATTTGACATCTATTCTAAATGTATCTCTCATTAGTGACGTATCAGTTATGTCTAAAGAACTATCAATCTTCGTAGTCTGGTTGGCTCCATTCATCTCATATACATACACTCCTACAAACAACAATAAACATATTAACGCACTCACTACCACCAATTCAATACTTAACACTTTACAACAACTAATTCTACTCTTTTGGTTATGTAAGTTACTCATATTTTCTATATTCTTAAAAAAAAGAAAAATTAAAAAAAACTTGCCAACATTTAAAAAAATTCAAAACAAACAACAAAAAATCCATCCCATTTTTTTTCCTTCTTTCAAATAATTAATTCACTCTGGTCAGTCTCCTTGTCAATTTCAGTAAAGCAGCTTGTCAAAGCCAGTTATTTATTTGTCTATTCCAGTAAGTATTATTGTCTTCTCTAAAGTACGACCTTTTAAGCACTACTTTTCATCTAATTTTCCCAATGTCTTTTCTTGCAATCTTTACGTGCCAAAGTAAACATTTTCAATGTCTTTGTCAAGACAATAGTTCAAAAATTCTTCTTGACAGTCATTTAAGTATGCCCATTCTGGTCCTGCATTTCTCTTGCTTGCAAGTCTTTTTCTTTTCAGTCTTCTGATACTTTCACCTTCTTCTCCACTAGTATTTTTTTCCTTCATTCAATTCCTTTTACTATTGAATTGGTGGAACTACATTAACCCTTGCACTCTTTGAACCTTTCTCTGGCCAATTTTCTCCTTTCAATGTCTTTTTCTTCAGCAATTTTCTCAATATTGAGTCTTCACTTGCCTTTGAACCTTTCTCTTCTGACATTCCCGCAACTGGTTCAGGAAGAGTATAATCCACTTGGACGGGACTACCCTCAATTCCTTTCCCAGTCGGGTCTGTCCTTTCTTCAGTTTGTTATGTCAAACCACCTGCTTATGAGGACACCCTCCTCTGAGCAGATCTTCCTTCAGGTGATTCCTTCTGTTCACTCTCATTCAAGGACACCCTGCTTGGATCAGAATCAGTCTTCTTCCTTTCTTTTTGGACTGACTCTTCTACTCCTTTTACAGATTGCTCAACTTCTTCAGTACTTTGCTCTTTCTCGTCTGCTATAGGAGTAGGCACATCACTGTCATTTTCAATGTTCTGCTCACTTTCTTTCTCTCTGTTTCCAGTGTTTTTAACTGTTGGCAATCTCAATAGTTCCTCTTCTCTTTCTGTTGGATCATGCACTTTCTCGAGTGGCTGGCATGCACCCAATTCGGTAATCCAGCACACTTTACAGCTGTTGTTGTAGTGAGCACGATTTGATAGGGACCCTTCCACTGTGGTTCTAGGCAATACTTTCTTATGTGCTTCCGAATGAGCACCCAGTCCCCAGCTCTCAAGCTGTGGCCTTGACCTTGCGTTTGTTATACTGTTGTTGCTTCCACCTGATGAGAAAAAGACCGAACCACATCAACTAGGCTTTTACAATAATCTAGCACCAAGTCATCTGTAATATTCACAAGTGCATTTGCAGGTATTGCTGGTAATCATATTGCTCTCCCCATTAAAATCTCATGTGGAGACAACCCAGACTTCTTGTCAGGAGTGCTTCTCATTGACATTAGCACTAGTGGTAAAGCATCTGGCCATTTTAAATTTGTCGACGCACACACTTTTGCCAATCATGTTTTTAATGTTCCATTTGTTTGCTCTACCAATCCTGAAGCTTCTGGGCGATAACTACAATGTTGTCTCTGCTGAATGTTGAATGCAGAAAAAAGCAATTTTATCACCTCATTATTGAAGTGTGTTCCCCTATCTGATTCAATTGAAACCGGAAAGCCAAAAAGTGGAATTAGTTCTCGGAAAAAACAATTTAGGTACTGTAAGACTGTCATTTTTCCTTGTTGGATATGCCTTAATCCAGTGACTGAAAAAGCACACAATCATCAACACATATTTCAAGCCAGCACATGCAGGCATCTCAATGAAATCCATTTGCATTCTACTGAATGGACCTCCCGCCATATCTATGTGTCCCATGTTGACAATTGTTACTTTGTTAACATTCATCTGCTGACAAATTACACACCTATGACAAACCAGCTCCTCCACCTGTCTGAATTTCGGATTGTACCAAAACTGTTTGAAACTCTTGATCATTGCAACTCTCCCTATGTGTGTTTGACCATAATAGTATCTAGCCATTTGTGTCAACAGATTGTTTGGTAAGATTACTTTCTCCTCAACTGTCATCCAAATGTCATCTTCCCTTTGAATGCAATGATGTTTTATCCAATCCCTACGCTCTTCTTCTGGAACATGGTTCTGTATGGCTTTCAACTCATCTAATGTCTCAACTATGTGCATTGTAAAATTTGCATATACCTCATCATTTTCAGACATCAGTTCCCAATTTCCTTTGAATGAAATCCCATTCAGAGCACATCATTTTGCAACCTGGTCTGCATAAGCATTTCCAAATGTTACATAATCTTGTCCTCTCTTGTGTACAATGCATTTGACCACGGCAATTTTCTCAGGCTTCTGTACAGCTTGTAACAAATCATGTATTCTTTCTCCATTTCTCACAGGTGAACCTGAAGAAGTCAGGAACCCCCTTTGTGACCAAATTTGCCCACAATTGTGTACAATACCAAATCCATACTGACTATCAGTATAGATAGTTACTTCATCTGGTCTAACAATAGGCATGCCCTAGTAAGAGCCACCAATTCTGCGACTTGTGCAGACATTACTCCTTTAAGCCATGAAGCTTCTAGTATACCAGTGACTGTGCACACTGCATATCCTGCTTTCAAGGCACCCTTGTTGTCTCTTAAGCAAGAACCATCAACAAAGAGAATTTGATCATTGTCTTCCAAACAAGTATCTTTATTGTCATCTCTTGGTTTGGTGCATAGTTCTGTCACCTCCAAACAATCATGTTCAATGTCATCTATTTTATTTGGATCTTCTCCCTCATTTGCTAACAATGTTGCCAGGTTAAGCACTGTGCACCTTTTGATCGTTACAGTTGGTGCTCCAAGAATCACTGTCTCATATTGTGTCAGTCTTGCATTTGTCAGGTATTGTGTTTTTGACCTAGTCAATAAAATTTCTATTGAATGAGGTACCATCACTATCACATGATAACCCATCACAATGTTTCCACTTTGAGTTATACTCTGCTCAACTGCTGCAACTGCTCATAAGTATCCTGGTAAGGCTGCTGCAACATTATCCATAGTAGCTGAAAAATATGCTACTGGATGATTGACACCTCCATGTGTTTGTATCAAGACAGGCAAAGAACATCCATCTTGCTCATGACAAAACAACAAGAAAGGTTTTGTATCATCAGGCATACCTAAAGCTGGAGCTTGACACAAACTCTCTCTCAGTTTAGTAAATGCTCTCATGCATTCCTCATCCATCGTTATGGGATCTGAAACATCCTTATGTGTCAATCTCTGCAGTTGCTTAGAAATAGCTGAAAAGTTTGGAATCCACTGGAAACAATATCCTACCATTTCCAGAAACATCCTCAACTCTTTCTGCGAACTCCGTATTTTTATTTTCGTTATTGCCGCTAATCTTTCTCTTGAAATTCTCTTTGACCCTTTCTCGATCAAATGTACCAAATATTTCACCTCCTGTTGACAATACTGTAGTTTTAGTAGGAGATACCTTATGACCATTGTCTCCCAAAAAGATCAACAATGCAATCATATCCTCTGTACAACCTTCCTTTGTATTTGATGCAATCAACAAATCCTCAATGTACTGTACTAATGTCGACTGCTAAGGCATTACCAATGACTCCAGGTTCTTTTTCAAAATATGATTGAAAATAGATGGTGATTCTGAAAACCCTTGAGGAATTCTACACCAGCAATAGACTCTGGTCAGGAACTTGAAACAAAAGAGATATCTGTTGTCCTCATATAGAGGTACTGAATAGAAAGCTTGGCACAAATCAATTACTGTGAACCATTCTGCATGACATGGAATCTGAAACATTATCAGTGCTGGATTTGGCACAACTGGACAACACTTCACCACAATGTCATTTATTTTCCTGAAATCCTGAACAAGACAACTTTTCCCATTCAACTTTTTCAAACCCATTATTGGTGAATTACATGGACTGCTCATCACATCTTTCAAGACTCCCTGTTCTAAAAACTGTTGTATCAAAGGTCTTATCCCTTCGATTGCCTCATTTGTCATTAGATATTGTGCAGTCTGAGGAAACACTACATTCTCTTTCACTGCCACTTTGACTCCTTTGACTCCTTTAAATCAAACCAATGTCTTTACCTGAAAAGTCCTAAACTTTTGATTTTACCCTTTCCTGCAAATTAATCGGCAGATCTTTCTTTCCAAAAACTGGAAAGAAATTAATTAAGTCTACCAAATTGTAATCCTCATTTGCCTGCTCATTTTCATCTGTCTGATCATCGATATTTAACAAAGCAAATTCCCAAGACATCGTCCTTTTCCCAACATTAACTGACAAATGTTCTTCCTTATCACTGTTTGTCTCAATTTTAATCCCTTTCATTGAACACAAAATTGAACAATTTATTATGCACAGCAAGTCTCATCCCAATAAAGACACAGTACTAGAATCGCAAACAACAAAGCTATGGTAATATCTAAAATTCCCAACTTTCACAAGGACTGGTTTCCTAAAAGTATTGACCAAATGTTTATTTGCAACTCCTACTATTTGCACTGTCCTTTCTGAAATGGGTAAATCTGGAACTTCTATAGTTCTTGCTGTAGAGCGTGTCACTCCTGTATTGACAAAATTAACCTCATGACCATGTACTTCACCCTTCACATAAGGACCCCTCTGATCTACTTCTACTGATGCAGCCATCATATACTCCTCCTCATCTGAACTATCCAATGGCCATTCAGCTTTTATTTCATCCTTACTGTGTAAAGGAAATTGTTCAGCTGTTTTTACACTTTTTTTCTTACTCTGATTTGTGACCACTTGTGAAAGCATTACCTGTTGCTGATCCATAGGGTTCTGTATCATTTGAACCTGTCTCGGCATTTGTTCATTTGTTGTACAGGCACCATCTGCGCCTGTGGCTGCATTTGTTGCATTTGTGGCATTTGTACCTGATGTACCTAATGTACCTGATGTTGTGCATTCTGTATCTGTTGAATTGGCTGTAAAGGCTGAAAACCCTGCATATTATTCACATTGTTCTAGAAATGTTGACTTTGACCTCCCATCCTATGTCCTCTCATGCTCTGATATGAATTTACACTATTTGTCTGCTGTACAATTCCCCCTTGATTCAACATCGGGCACTGTCTTTTCCAATGTCCAATTACTCCGCAAATATGACAAGGTAACACCTTTCGCCTTTGCTGCTCATCCTGCATCACCACTGAACTCAAATCCACATTTCTATTGACTACCGGAAGCAGCACTCCACCTCGACCTTGACTCGGAAATAAGCCATTACCCTGTGGAAGCTGTGGAAAATTTACCTGTAATCCAGTCTGTGCAACCTTAATCTGCATCACAATCACTTTCTCTTTCAGCTTTTTCTGCTTCAACTCAATTTCATCACTACAGTATTTACCATACTGCAACACCTCATCAATTGGCTTTGCTTGTCAGCAAATTAAGTGATTCTTTCTGGTTTCAACCCTTCAACAAACCTGAACACCAAATGCTCAATTGTTTCTACAACACTAAATTGCTTGAACGCCTTCAACAACCTTTCATAATATGCATGTACTGATTCCTTTCCTTACTGTGATGTTCTATCTATGCATTGCCAATCAACATTTGTTTGCCAAAACTCTCGTTTTCAGAAACTCATTGACCTTATAGTAATGTTTCATTACTTCAGGAGATGGTGCACCTGTTTTCAAATCTCTTTGCGGTTAACTCATTGGCCAATCAATACTCCTTTTGCATTCAATCCACAAATCTGCTGGAACAACAATATCAAAAAGTGCATTCAGATCTTCTCACAGACTTTTCACAAGTTTCACAAACCTGTCTGTTTGCTGATACCACTCCATCGGTTTCTCTCTCAACCTTGGGTAATCATTTGTAAAGCTTAAAATATCACTCCTATTCCAAGGTACATGTATAAAATTCCCTCCTGGTGTTTCTCTCATTGGCAGCATTTTTAATGCCTCTCCTGCCTGTGTCACATCATCTTTCTTTGGTCTTTATCTTTTCTTGACCCAATTGCCTTTTCTATTTATCTTATGCTCTCCAAACCTGTACTTTTTTGAGTAATTCTCTAAGCTGTGTTCTCATCCATGTAGATCTCATGTGAATAAAATCTTCCTCTTCCATGTTTAATCTGTAACTTCTTTTCAAGGCTTTTGTTTTGGACAAATCAATGTCATAATCGTCTGCTACCTCTTGTAACTGTTGATTGACTCTGTCTGCTCCGCTAGTAATTATTTTACATAGATATTTAAACTGAGCTTCATTACATGACTCAAGTCTATTCACCTCCAACATTCCCTTCCAAGAGTTAATTTCCTTCCATGTTCAATCTCAGTTTGCTTATTGTTTCTTCTTCTTTGTCTCTCTTGTGTTTTTGAATTACTTAAATCTTCTAACCGTTTTGTTATTTCTTGTGCAGACAAACCTTTTAATGAAACTCCATTAGCTTGTGTACCTACATCCTGAACTCATGCATTGTTGTGGAACCATCACTCTCTGTCCCTGATTATTATAAAATATTGTTCCCGAATTCTGAACAAGAGACAAATCTATTAAATAATTAGTCTCATTCCAGCTTTGTCCTTGTCTAGGAATTGATTTTTCCAAAATTCCATTCTGCACATTAATTAATGAACTCGCTCACTATTTGTGAGAAAGTAGCCTCTTTCTAGCCTTGTTACCCCCACTTTTGGCCTGTTTGTGAGTGTATGTCAGGGTGTTTTCACTGTCTCACTGGGCTCCTGCTAGCCAGGGCCCAGTGCTCATAGTGAAAACCCTATGTTTTCAGTATGTTTGTTATGTGTCACTGGGACCCTGCTAGTCAGGACCCCAGTGCTCATAAGTTTGTGGCCTATATGTATGTGTTCCCTGTGTAGTGCCTAACTGTCTCACTGAGGCTCTGCTAATCAGAACCTCAGTGGTTATGCTCTCTCATTTCTTTCAAATTGTCACTAACAGGCTAGTGACCAATTTTACCAATTTACATTGGCTTACTGGAACACCCTTATAATTCCCTAGTATATGGTACTAAGGTACCCAGGGTATTGGGGTTCCAGGAGATCCCTATGGGCTGCAGCATTTCTTTTGCCACCCATAGGGAGCTCTGACAATTCTTACACAGGCCTGCCACTGCAGCCTGAGTGAAATAACGTCCACGTTATTTCACAGCCATTTTACACTGCACTTAAGTAACTTATAAGTCACCTATATGTCTAACCTTTACCTGGTAAAGGTTAGGTGCAAAGTTACTTAGTGTGAGGGCACCCTGGCACTAGCCAAGGTGCCCCCACATTGTTCAGAGCCAATTCCCTGAACTTTGTGAGTGCGGGGACACCATTACACGCGTGCACTACATATAGGTCAATACCTATATGTAGCTTCACAATGGTAACTCCGAATATGGCCATGTAACATGTCTAAGATCATGGAATTGCCCCCTCTATGCCACCCTGGCATTGTTGGCACAATTCGATGATCCCAGTGGTCTGTAGCACAGACCCTGGTACTGCCAAACTGCCCTTCCTGGGGTTTCACTGCAGCTGCTGCTGCTGCCAACCCCTCAGACAGGCATCTGCCCTCCTGGGGTCCAGCCAGGCCTGGCCCAGGATGGCAGAACAAAGAACTTCCTCTGAGAGAGAGTGTGACACCCTCTCCCTTTGGAAAATGGTGTGAAGGCAGGGGAGGAGTAGCCTCCCCCAGCCTCTGGAAATGCTTTGTTGGGCACAGATGTGCCCAATTCTGCATAAGCCAGTCTACACCGGTTCAGGGGACCCCTTAGCCCTGCTCTGGTGCGAAACTGGACAAAGGAAAGGGGAGTGACCACTCCCCTGACCTGCACCTCCCCTGGGAGGTGTCCAGAGCTCCTCCAGTGTGCTCCAGACCTCTGCCATCTTGGAAACAGAGGTGCTGCTGGCACACTGGACTGCTCTGAGTGGCCAGTGCCACCAGGTGACGTCAGAGACTCCTTGTGATAGGCTCCTTCAGGTGTTGCTAGCCTATCCTCTCTCCTAGGTAGCCAAACCCTCTTTTCTGGCTATTTAGGGTCTCTGTCTCTGGGGAAACTTTAGATAACGAATGCAAGAGCTCATCCGAGTTCCTCTGCATCTCTCTCTTCACCTTCTGCCAAGGAATTGACTGCTGACCGCGCTGGAAGCCTGCAAAACTGCAACAAAGTAGCTAAGACGACTACTGCAACTCTGTAACGCTGATCCTGCCGCCTTCTCGACTGTTTTCCTGCTTGTGCATGCTGTGGGGGTAGTCTGCCTCCTCTCTGCACCAGAAGCTCCGAAGAAATCTCCCGTGGGTCGACGGAATCTTCCCCCTGCAACCGCAGGCACCAAAAAGCTGCATTACCGGTCCCTTGGGTCTCCTCTCAGCACAACGAGCGAGGTCCCTCGAATCCAGCGACTCTGTCCAAGTGACCCCCACAGTCCAGTGACTCTTCAGTCCAAGTTTGGTGGAGGTAAGTCCTTGCCTCACCTTGCTGGGCTGCATTGCTGGGAACCATGACTTTTGCAGCTACTCCGGCCCCTGTGCACTTCCGGCAGAAATCCTTTGTGCACAGCCAAGCCTGGGTCCACGGCACTCTAACCTGCATTGCACGACGTTCTAAGTTGGTCTCCGGCGACGTGGGACTCCTTTGTGCGACTTTGGGTGAGCACCGTTTCACACATCCTCGTAGTGCCTGTTTCTGGCACTTCTCCGGGTGCTACCTGCTGCTGAGAGGGCTCCTTGTTTTGCTCGACGTCCCCTCTCTCTCCTGGTCCAATTTGCGACCTCCTGGTCCCTCCAGGGCCACAGCAGCGTCCAAAAACGCTAACCGCACGATTTGCAGCTAGTAAGGCTTGTTGGCGTTCTTTCGGCAAGAAAACACTTCTGCACGACTCTCCACGGCAAGAGGAATCCGTCCACCAAAGGGGAAGTCTCTAGCCCTTTTCGTTCCTGCAGAAACCACAGCTTCTTCTGTCCAGTAGAAGCTTCTTTGCACCCGCAGCTGGCATTTCCTGGGCATCTGCCCATCTCCGACTTGCTTGTGACTTTTGGACTTGGTCCCCTTGTTCCACAGGTACCCTAGATTGGAAATCCACAGTTGTTGCATTGTTGGTTTGTGTCTTTCCTGCATTATTCCTCTAACACGACTTCTTTGTCCTTAGGGGAACTTTAGTGCACTTTGCACTCACTTTTCAGGGTCTTGGGGAGGGTTATTTTTCTAACTCTCACTATTTTCTAATAGTCCCAGCGACCCTCTACAAGGTCACATAGGTTTGGGGTCCATTCGTGGTTCGCATTCCACTTTTGGAGTATATGGTTTGTGTTGCCCCTATCCCTATGTTTCCCCATTGCATCCTATTGTAACTATACATTGTTTGCACTGTTTTCTAAGACTATACTGCATATTTTTGCTATTGTGTATATATATCTTGTGTATATTTCCTATCCTCTCACTGAGGGTACACTCTAAGATACTTTGGCATATTGTCATAAAAATAAAGTACCTTTATTTTTAGTATAACTGTGTATTGTGTTTTCTTATGATATTGTGCATATGACACTAAGTGGTACTGTAGTAGCTTCACACGTCTCCTAGTTCAGCCTAAGCTGCTCTGCTAAGCTACCATTATCTATCAGCCTAAGCTGCTAGACACCCTATACACTAATAAGGGATAACTGGGCCTGGTGCAAGGTGCAAGTACTCCTTGGTACTCACTACAAGCCAGTCCAGCCTCCTACATTGGTTGTGCAGCGGTGGGATAAGTGCTTTGAGACTACTTACCACTCTTGTCATTGTACTTTTCATAAGAGAAAAATATACAAAACAAGGTCAGTGTATATACACATAGCCAAAAAGTTTTGCATTTCCTCTTTTCACTCTTTTCTAAGTGCTGAAAAGTACTTCTAAACTTTCAAAAAGTTCTTAAAAGTTTAAAAAGTTTTTTTTCTGTCTTTCTAAAAAGTTCTGAAAACTTTTTTCTCTTTTTCTATCACTTTAACTCTCTCTAAAAATGTCTGGCACAGGCCAAAATGTTGATCTGTCCAAACTTGCATATGATCACCTTAGCTGGAAAGGAGCAAGGAGTCTCTGCATAGAGAGAGGTTTGAGTGTAGGGAAGAATCCTTCCTTGGAACTGTTACTTAACATGCTTAGAGAACAAGATAAGGCTATAGGTCCCCCATCTGTTGAAAAAGTACCTAATAGTTCCCAATCTGATTCAGGGACTCCCCCAGGAAAAGATTCAGGAAAGAAACTTCCTAGCCTGCCCATTACTAGACAGTCTAGCATAGTTGGTAATGATGATGAGCCACACCATACAAATAGTGTTGTCTCACATCATAGCAAAAGCATTTATTCTCACCATACTGGTAGTAATGTTTCTGTTAGCCAAGCTGTTAGGGTGGCTTCTGTAAGGGACAGGTCTCCTTCTGTTCATTCCCATCATACCTCTATATCTAGGAATGTCCCTCCCACCAACCCTGATGACAGAATGTTAGAGAGGGAACTCAATAAGTTGAGGGTGGAACAAACCAGACTGAAGCTTAAAAAGCAACAGCTGGATTTGGATAGACAGTCTTTTGAACTAGAGAAGGAAAGACAGAAGTTGGGTTTAGAAACCCATGGTGGCAGCAGCAGTATTCCCCATAGTCATCCTGCAAAAGAGCATGATTCCAGGAATCTGCACAAGATAGTTCCCCCTTATAAGGAGGGGGATGACATTAACAAGTGGTTTGCTGCACTTGAGAGGGCCTGTGTTGTACAGGATGTCCCTCAAAGGCAGTGGGCTGCTATCCTATGGCTATCATTTAGTGGAAAAGGTAGGGATAGGCTCCTTACTGTGAAAGAAAGTGATGCCAATAATTTTACAGTTCTTAAGAATGCACTCCTGGGTGGTTATGGCTTAACCACTGAACAATACAGGATAAAGTTCAGAGAGACCAAAAAGGAGTCTTCACAAGACTGGGTTGATTTCATTGACCATTCAGTGAAGGCCTTGGAGGGGTGGTTACATGGCAGTAAAGTTACTGATTATGAAAGCCTGTATAACACAATCCTGAGAGAGCATATACTTAATAATTGTGTGTCTGATTTGTTGCACCAGTACCTGGTAGACTCTGATCTGACCTCTCCCCAAGAATTGGGAAAGAAGGCAGACAAATGGGTCAGAACAAGGGTGAACAGAAAAGTTCATACAGGGGGTGACAAAGATGGCAATAAGAAGAAAGATGGTGAAAAATCTCAAGATAAGCATGGGGATAAGGGTAAAACCAAAGATCCCACTTCAAATCTTAAACACTCTTCAGAGGGTGGGGATAAAACTAATTCTTCCTCTTCTTCTCAACCCACACACATTAAAAAGCCTTGGTGCTTTGTGTGTAATAATAGAGGCCATAGGCCAGGGGATAAGTCCTGTCCAGGTAAACCCCCTGAGCCTACCACCACTAATAAATCAAGCTCTAGTGCCCCTAGCAGTAGTGGTACTAGTGGTGGGACTGCTGGCAACAGTCAAGCAAAGGGTGTAGTTGGGTTCACTTATGGGTCCATCATAGAAACTGGGGTAGTCAGTCCCAAGACAGTTTCTGTCACACCTAGTGGCATTGGCCTTGCCACACTGGCTGCTTGTCCCCTTACAATGGATAAGTACAGGCAGACAGTTTCAATAAATGGTGTTGAGGCCTTGGCCTACAGGGACACAGGTGCCAGTATCACTTTGGTGACTGAAAACCTAGTGCACCCTGATCAACACATCATTGGACAACAGTATAAAATTATTGATGTCCATAACTCCACTAAGTTTCTTCCCTTAGCTATAATTCAGTTTAGTTGGGGTGGAGTTACTGGCCCTAAGCAGGTGGTGGTATCACCTAGCTTACCTGTAGACTGTCTCTTAGGTAATGACCTAGAGGCCTCAGGTTGGGCTGATGTAGAGTTTTATGCCCATGCAGCCATGCTGGGCATCCCAGAGGAATTGTTCCCTCTCATTTCTACTGAAATGAAAAAGCAAAGGAGAGAAGGCCTGAAAACTCAGGATCCCTCTCCATCAACAGGTAAAAAGGGTATCACAGTATCCCCTAACCACCCTACCATTCAGGATAGCATTCCTGTGGTGGGAGAAACCTCTCCTGGGGTGGCACCTGTTCCAAGGGAATCATCAGCTGGCAAAGCTGGACTCCCTGAGGTAGAAGTACCTCTCTGTGGGATAACTAACATTGGTGAGAAAAAGAGCACCATTTTAGTTAACATGGAGCATCCCTCCAACCCTCCCAGAGAAACTTTAGTGCAGAAACCCTGCACTGCCTCACAACACTTAGGACAGCATCCCTGCCCTAGTGTGGAGCTCATAGGACAGCATCCCTGCCCTGCTCCAACTCAAGAGAAACAGCATCCCTGTTCTCTCTTCCAGCCATATGGACAAAGTTTTTGCCCAGCTATGGCTTTTCTGAGACAGCATCCCTGTCTGGCATTTCCATCACTACAAATAGGTTCAGTGGACAATTCCCACTGCTCTAAACTAAAACTTACTGATAGAAACTCTGAAAATACATCTTCACATTGTTGCTTAGCTAAAAAACTTCAAACAGGGTGGTTTACATCCCCACAGGGAAGTAACCATATAGTGGATGATAAAGGGAGTAACCAGTCTATTGCAGAGCTACTCTCTACTTATCACCACTTAGACAATAAAGTCTCAACTGGCCAAGGTTAGCCTTATTGTCCTTCGTTTGGGGGGGGTTGTGTGAGAAAGTAGCCTCTTTCTAGCCTTGTTACCCCCACTTTTGGCCTGTTTGTGAGTGTATGTCAGGGTGTTTTCACTGTCTCACTGGGATCCTGCTAGCCAGGGCCCAGTGCTCATAGTGAAAACCCTATGTTTTCAGTATGTTTGTTATGTGTCACTGGGACCCTGCTAGTCAGGACCCCAGTGCTCATAAGTTTGTGGCCTATATGTATGTATTCCCTGTGTAGTGCCTAACTGTCTCACTGAGGCTCTGCTAATCAGAACCTCAGTGGTTATGCTCTCTCATTTCTTTCAAATTGTCACTAACAGGCTAGTGACCAATTTTACCAATTTACATTGGCTTACTGGAACACCCTTATAATTCCCTAGTATATGGTACTAAGGTACCCAGGGTATTGGGGTTCCAGGAGATCCCTATGGGCTGCAGCATTTCATTTGCCACCCATAGGGAGCTCTGACAATTCTTACACAGGCCTGCCACTGCAGCCTGAGTGAAATAACGTCCACGTTATTTCACAGCCATTTTACACTGCACTTAAGTAACTTATAAGTCACCTATATGTCTAACCTTTACCTGGTAAAGGTTAGGTGCAAAGTTACTTAGTGTGAGGGCACCCTGGCACTAGCCAAGGTGCCCCCACATTGTTCAGAGCCAATTCCCTGAACTTTGTGAGTGCGGGGACACCATTACACGAGTGCACTACATATAGGTCAATACCTATATGTAGCTTCACAATGGTAAGTCCGAATATGGCCATGTAACATGTCTAAGATCATGGAATTGCCCCCTCTATGCCATCCTGGCATTGTTGGCACAATTCGATGATCCCAGTGGTCTGTAGCACAGACCCTGGTACTGCCAAACTGCCGTTCCTGGGGTTTCACTGCAGCTGCTACTGCTGCCAACCCCTCAGACAGGCATCTGCCCTCCTGGGGTCCAGCCAGGCCTGGCCCAGGATGGCAGAACAAAGAACTTCCTCTGAGAGAGGGTGTGACACCCTCTCCCTTTGGAAAATGGTGTGAAGGCAGGGGAGGAGTAGCCTTCCCCAGCCTCTGGAAATGCTTTGTTGGGCACAGATGTGCCCAATTCTGCATAAGCCAGTCTACACCGGTTCAGGGGACCCCTTAGCCCTGCTCTGGCACGAAACTGGACAAAGGAAAGGGGAGTGACCACTCCCCTGACCTGCACCTCCCCTGGGAGGTGTCCAGAGCTCCTCCAGTGTGCTCCAGACCTCTGCCATCTTGGAAACAGAGGTGCTGCTGGCACACTGGACTGCTCTGAGTGGCCAGTGCCACCAGGTGACGTCAGAGACTCCTTGTGATAGGCTCCTTCAGGTGTTGCTAGCCTATCCTCTCTCCTAGGTAGCCAAACCCTCTTTTCTGGCTATTTAGGGTCTCTGTCTCTGGGGAAACTTTAGATAACGAATGCAAGAGCTCATCCGAGTTCCTCTGCATCTCTCTCTTCACCTTCTGCCAAGGAATTGACTGCTGACCGCGCTGGAAGCCTGCAAAACTGCAACAAAGTAGCTAAGACGACTACTGCAACTCTGTAACGCTGATCCTGCCGCCTTCTCGACTGTTTTCCTGCTTGTGCATGCTGTGGGGGTAGTCTGCCTCCTCTCTGCACCAGAAGCTCCGAAGAATTCTCCCGTGGGTCGACGGAATCTTCCCCCTGCAACCGCAGGCACCAAAAAGCTGCATTACCGGTCCCTTGGGTCTCCTCTCAGCACGACGAGCGAGGTCCCTCGAATCCAGCGACTCTGTCCAAGTGACCCCCACAGTCCAGTGACTCTTCAGTCCAAGTTTGGTGGAGGTAAGTCCTTGCCTCACCTCGCTGGGCTGCATTGCTGAGAACCGCGACTTTTGCAGCTAGTCCGGCCCCTGTGCACTTCCGGCGGAAATCCTTTGTGCACAGCCAAGCCTGGGTCCACAGCACTCTAACCTGCATTGCACGACATTCTAAGTTGGTCTCCGGCGACGTGGGACTCCTTTGTGCGACTTCGGGTGAGCACCGTTTCACGCATCCTCGTAGTGCCTGTTTCTGGCACTTCACCGAGTGCTACCTGCTGCTGAGAGGGTTTTTTGTCTTGCTCGACGTCCCCTCTCTCTCCTGGTCCAATTTGCGACCTCCTGGTCCTTCCAGGGCCACAGCAGCGTCCAAAAACGCTAACCGCACGATTTGCAGCTAGTAAGGCTTGTTGGCGTTCTTTCGGCGGGAAAACTCTTCTGCACGACTCTCCACAGCGAGAGGGATCCGTCCACCAAAGGGGAAGTCTCTAGCCCTTTTCGTTCCTGCAGAAACCGCAGCTTCTTCTGTCCAGTAGAAGCTTCTTTGCACCCGCAGCTGGCATTTCCTGGGCATCTGCCCATCTCTGACTTGCTTGTGACTTTTGGACTTGGTCCCCTTGTTCCACAGGTACCCTAGATTGGAAATCCACAGTTTTTGCATTGTTGGTTTGTGTCTTTCCTGCATTATTCCTCTAACACGACTTCTTTGTCCTTAGGGGAACTTTAGTGCACTTTGCACTCACTTTTCAGGGTCTTGGGGAGGGTTATTTTTCTAACTCTCACTATTTTCTAATAGTCCCAGCGACCCTCTACAAGGTCACATAGGTTTGGGGTCCATTCGTGGTTCGCATTCCACTTTTGGAGTTTATGGTTTGTGTTGCCCCTATCCCTATGTTTCCCCATTGCATCCTATTGTAACTATACATTGTTTGCACTGTTTTCTAAGACTATACTGCATATTTTTGCTATTGTGTATATATATCTTGTGTATATTTCCTATCCTCTCACTGAGGGTACACTCTAAGATACTTTGGCATATTGTCATAAAAATAAAGTACCTTTATTTTTAGTATAACTGTGGATTGTGTTTTCTTATGATATTGTGCATATGACACTAAGTGGTACTATAGTAGCTTCACACGTCTCCTAGTTCAGCCTAAGCTGCTCTGCTAAGCTACCATTATCTATCAGCCTAAGCTGCTAGACACCCTATACACTAATAAGGGATAACTGGGCCTGGTGCAAGGTGCAAGTACCCCTTGGTACTCACTACAAGCCAGTCCAGCCTCCTACACTATTGTCTATGCGTGCATATAATGGAGTTACCGGACCCATTGTAATAGGTACATGTTAGACTTTTCATCCCCGGCGTGGTCTCCCTTAACTTTTTGCCTCTGTTTCCCAGGTTGTTGATCTGTGCTGGACTCTGTTTTTGTTACTCTGGGCACTTTACCACTGCTAACAAGTGCTAAAGTGCAAGTGCTCCTTTATAAAACTTATATGTAATTGGTTTATCGATGATTGGCATATTTGATTTATTAGTAAGTACACTAGAGGTGCCCAGGGCCTGTAAATCAAATGCTACTAGTGGGCCTGCAGCACTGGTTGTGCCACCCACATTAGTAGCCCTCTAATCATGTCTCAGACCTGCCACTGCAGTGTCTGTGTGTGCAGTTTTAACTGTGAATTCGACTTGCCAAGTGTACCCAATTGCCAGGCTTAAACCTTCCCTTTTCTTACATGCAAGGCACCCCTAAGGTAGGCCCTAGGTAGCCCCAAGAGCAGGGTGCAGTGTATGGTTAAGGTAGGACATATAGTAATGTGTTTTATGTGTCCTGACAGTGAATTATTGCTGAATTCGTTTTTCACTGTTGCAAGGTCTGTACCTCTCATAGGTTCACATGGGGACTACCTTTAATTATGATTAATGTGTAGATTCCCTTTGGGAGCGGATAGACATGTGGAATTTGGGGTCTCTGAGCACACAATTTAAAAATACATCTTTTAGTAAAGTTGATTTTAGGACTGTGTGTTTGAAAATGCCACTTTTAGAAAGTGAGCGTTTTCTTGCTTATACCATTTCTGTGACTCTGCCTGTTTGTGGATTCCCTGTCTGGGTCAGTTTGACAGTTGGGCTGGCTGCACCTCACAGTAGACAGTGACACAAAGGGACCTGGGGTGTAGTCTGCATTTCCTGAGGAACCATCTGTGCTAGGAGGGAAGGGAAGAGTGGGCACTCACACCTGAAAGGGATGTGCCTGTCCTCACACAGTGCCGTCTCTGGCCCCCCTGGTGAGTGTCTGGGGCCTGGCCTGGGCAAGGCAGGATTTAACATTCAAAAGAGACTTTACTTTGAAGTGGGCCTACTTCAAAGAAGAAATTGGGTATAAGAAGGGCACCCAAAACCACAGACTTTAGAACACTTCTGGAAACCAAGAGGAACCTCTGCCTGGAGAAGAGCTGAAGAGCTGAGGAAGAAGAGCTGCGCTTTGTGGAGCTATCCTGAAGTTGCTGCTTCTGCCACAATAAGAGGGCAAAGACTGGACTGTGTGTGCCTTCCATCTTGTGAAGGTCTCCAAGGGCTTGATTTAGAGCTTGACTCCTTTCGTTTGAAGTCTCAGGGACAGCAAAGACGTCTCTCTGCCAGCACCTGGAGTCTCTGGAGAGACTCCTACTCTGCCCTGTGGTGCCCATCCAGTTCCGAGACCCTGAAAGGAGAAGCTGACAGCCTAGGAGGAAGAAATCCACGCACAGAACTCCGCGTGGGGAAAAGATTGGCGCAACTCTGATCTGTGGCTGGAAAATCGATATGCCGCCGGCTTCGGTGCTGAAAATTGACACTCACCTGCAACGCGACCCGAAGATCGGCACTCCGGGCTGGAGAAATGATGCACAGCATCACTGACGGAGGCTGGTGAGATCGCAACCTGTGCTACGTGGTTTTCGGATCATTGTGCGGCTGGATTTCCAATCAAAGCACCGCTGGGCATGGAAAAACTACGCAAGACCTGCCCGGACCCAAGAGTGCTGATCGGATCGACGCATCGCTCTTGTGTAGAGAGAAGAAACGACGTGCCACTGACCTGATGAAAGGAGAAACGATGCAAGGTCTTGCCGTGAGTGAAATCGACGCATCGCAAGCCCTTTTTGACGCACACTCGCCCCTGTGGGGTTATTTTTGATGCACCCATGGTACATTTTCATGCTAACAGTGTTAGTGTGTGTTTAAAATTACATGAAGACTCTTTTTGCATTTTCAGTGATAACTTGACTTGTGTATTGAGGATTTTTGTCGTCTTGGTCTTGGCTTGTTTACATAAATATTTCCTATTTTTCTAAACCTATGTTGTGTCATTTTGTAGTGATTTCATTAAGTTACTGTGTGTGTTGGTAGAAATACTTTACACCTAGCACTTTGAAGTTAAGCCTACTGCTTGTGCCAAGCTACTAACGGGGTAAGCAGGGGTTAGCTGAGGGTGATTCTCTTTTACCCTGACTAGAGTAAGGGTCCTTGCTTGGACAGGGGGTAATCTGACTGCCAACCAAAGCCCCCATTTCTCACAGTACAGTAATTGCATCTGGATTAGTTAAAGATCCAACCCTCAGCATCGGTCCTGCATTCATGCTCTGCATTTGTGGTATCTGTATTTGAACAGGCTCTCTTATTTTCATTCCCTGGTGATCTTGTGACAACACTAAATTAGTAGTCATCTTCACAATCTGAGCCTCTGGCTGTATTTCAGGAATGTTTTTTTGGAACTGCTGTCTGTTGCTCACACTGAATCATTGAAACTACTCTGCATCTGAACTCTCTCATTGTCCAGGATACCCCTTGATAATTCTGAAGTAGATCGTGCAGTAGGAATTGTATTACTAATTCCTCTCCCATTCGATCTATTATCACTCCTCTGATCCACATTCAGTGGAGGATAGGTCTCTAAAATCTGAGAAACTATCTCATCTTCACCCATCTCATCAGCATCATTGAACATGACTCATTTCAAATCTTTCAAATTGTGTTCTTTAGTCTCTGTTGAACCCTTTTTCCTTTTTTTCCCATCTTTTGTTTCATCCTCATCCCCCTTCGTTCTTGCAGGAAATAATCTGATTCCCTGTAATGTTTCTACTCTCCACCTTTTCTGCTCTTCATCCCATCTAGATTCCACTAGAGTCTTTTCCACGCTCCAAATTTTCTTTTCAAATTTTAATGTCTGTTGCTGTTTAGCTACCAGCTCCCACATCGCTAAAGGTTTGTATTGTGCTGCCTCGGTGAAGGTTTTAAACTGTACATCTTTGACCTCAAATAATCCAAAATTCTCGATTGAATGTTCCATGTGCTAGAAAAGTCAAACAACCTTCTTTCTTTGTAATTTTGACCCAATGTTTCAACCAAAGACATGCTCCTGCACCCTTCTCCTCCAACACAATATATACCGTAGTATTCTGTGGCGGACAAACCTCTCCTTCTAGCGCCGGAATTTACTCATCACCCTTCAGCACCCTTCTCAAAGCTTTGAAAAACTTCATTTTCAACTGAAATTTATTTAAACCTGATAGCCACAACAAATTAGTAATGAACTCAGTTTAACTAAGCAAGTACAAATAGTAAATCAAATGTAAAGAAAGAAAAACCAATCATGAAAAGTGACTACGATCCCACAATTCTCTTCGGCCCTCACCTTCCAATCGCGTTACTCTATTTCGGACTGATTGACAAATCCATGCGCAACTCTTTTCACCAATCAACTAATTCCCGCATGGCACCAACTACGTCACACTAACAAGTTCACCCCTCCTCAGCAAACTTGCTGAAATGCTGACAAAGCCTATTGTACCAATTTCTTTCACAACCCACACACAAAATCAATGCAATATTCATTTGCGAGCTAACTTAAACAAAAAGAATAAGAAAACAAAGTCGCTCATTTACTACAGGTAGGGTAATACAATCGCTTCAGAACCATCCAAAGTAACCTTCAGCTTTTGCCTATCTCTTTTTCACAGTTCCCACTATTGTGAGTAAAACTGGACCTGCAATTTTCACTTCTCAACTGATCCTTGGACTATTGTCTAGTGCACTTAGCACTCATCAAATCTTCAGTATAGTTCCAATCACACCAATTCTCACAAACTTGACTTACCAATCACGCGGGATCGGTCTATTAAAGGAACGAATTACAACACATACCAAGTGTCTCACTACACTTGTCAATATACTCCGGAGTCCCAGACCTCTCTCCTTAGGTCTGTAATCAACAACCACATGGATAATTTTTCCTGCATCAAGCGCCACACTCAAATGAGAAACGCCACTTTCCTACTCTCATGCCTATAGGAGTACTCCTACTCCATCTAAAAATCTACTTGAGTATCTCCATTCCTTTAAATTCATATACACCTCAACCATCTGCAAATTAGCTAAAGCTGTGCAACCGCAAATCACTCCACTCAATTCAACCATCACCGCTAGGAACATACCCTTCAACCTAGAGGATCTCCAAGAACCGGGAAAAGTCACTTTAGGTGACTAGCAACTCATCTTGCTAAATCCATACAACATTTTAGAAAAGAAATCTCAACAAACTTTATTTTCACTAAGAGAACCTTACATCAACCGCATTATGACATCATCAAAACAATGATGTAACCATAAACTGCTACCAAAAACTGCTGCAGTGCCACAGAATCCTAGCTATCATTTACATTGAGTATTGGATTCTGCGCTAGAGGATGATGGATCGAAGCAACATAGGTTTCAGGGGATGTCATCAATAAGTAATGTAAGCATCAACAATAATCAACACAATCAATGATATTAAACCTCAGTCAATAACAACACCAGTGTATTAAGATTTATAACATTTATTTCCATAGATGAACAATGCTAATGTTACAAAAATAACTCTCAAACACAAGTGGTAAGCATATAAAATTAATAATGGTTGATTAGAATGTCTTACATATCTCAATTTAATTAGAACAACCAAACAAATGATCTCCAAGAGAGTTACACATATTAATGATACCAGTAGAGGTAATAACGGCAAAGTATACATTAATACAACACTCAAAAGATGTCAATGTAAATCATGAGCATTTCAAGTTAATTCCCTCACTAACTACAAATTAGCATTAACATGTTGGGCTTCATGTAAAAAGAATTTAGTAACACAAATTTAAAAAAACTCTTTAACTCGGGTTAATAATAAAAAAGAATATTATTAATGTGCAGCAATCAAATCATAAGTTGCTGCTGGTACCTGGAAAGCAAAAGAGACACATATAACATCACAATGTCATATGTTACCCTATTCGGTCATAACATGAGACTACTACAGCAAAAGGACACCATCAGATATGTCTTCAGAAGATTTGGGCCTAACGACAGCTAAACCCACACTGTTAATACGACTCAAACCATCAGCTGGAACTCTGGCATCTAACTCTCAGGTCCCTAATATGGAATCTCTCTCTAGCGTCCCGATAAAGGTTGTTATACTAATCTCTAAAAAGCTTATGATTGGTCAGTGGGGTGGTTACACTTCAGCCAATCAACAACTAAATTGATAACCTAAAACCAAACAATTCTACATTACCTAGAACATTTTCTTCAACAGTAACTTTTCCTCTTCCGTCTTGTCTGTAGCTCAATTGTTCCATCTCCATCCGAACACCTCTTCTCAACTTTATGGTATCAACTCCACTTCCATCCTCGAGGAAAAATCATGTATTAGTAACATTCTCAAACGATAGAACATTTAACTTATGCATTGTTCGGTTAAAATATGACCTTGTAAGACATGATTCAGCAACTCACTAGGGGTGGCTGTGGACACATCTACTAAATCACCGAATGCACTTTTATGTAAGCATTGAATTATGGAAAATAACCACAACATTTAGTTAGAGTTTTGCTCAGTTAGGAACAGAAAATTAACTGTGGCAACCATTTTCAAAAGTTACCCGTTTTACACATTAATTCCTCATATATTTAGTTATACCAAAATCATTAATAATGCACACTCTCACACATACATAGTGACTAATTAGCAGCAACCATATGTGTTGCTCCCTTTGTACACAGTGCCAACAAAGGCCCCCCAATGCGTGTGGCCCCCGAGCTTCCCCTCAGCAGAGTACACTGCGCACTATCGGCATGTGCGTGACTGAGTTCAGGCAGAAAGGGGTTCTCTCCAGGTGCTTTGCAAGAAGACCCCCCTTAAGTTTCCTTACACCATTGTTTGTATAGTTGAAAGAAGCTAAGAGTACCCTTGGCTTTATAAGAGCAACTCCATATTACTGGCCAGTTATTTTGGGAATACCATGGTTATGTAAAACATTCAAAAGTGATAAATGTATGGTAGTCTGATTACATTATATTTATCACTTTTTTACTGTGTTTATATGCAAAGAGCAACCTGCTAAGCAACAGAGGTATCACACCAAATATGTGATCATACAATTTAGATATTACTACTTTTAAAGGAACAATAGTTAGACGGATTAGTGCCCAGAGGCTTCTAACCTATGGGCCATATTCCATGACACATAATGCTGTGGGTTGTTTTAAGCATAGAAATTCATTACCAAATAAAAATATATATTATTCTTATAAGAATCGAGATCCGAACGAATATTCAACTTGAGAAAAGTTTTAAGATGAGCTATCCACATATATGAGGCCACTCCTATATCAAGATTAAATTGTTAAAAAGCATACTTAAAATTCCTATGAAATAGGGCTTTGTCTCTTTTCATTTAAAAAGTTTCTTTAGACATAAGGGAGCAGGTTTAAGGAAAGTGGCACTGCACTGAACTGCAGCCCTCTGATCGTAAAAGCCGGCACCCTCCCGCTTTAGAAAAATGCCTTGGGAGACATCAAATCTCACTCACCAGCTTGCATATTGTGCCTTAAAGGAGAATAATTTTTGGAATTTGGCCAGAACTCTTTGTTAAGAGTACCATTGAGTGGCCAAAATTCTGCCAATTCCACGGGTGGTACGGAACTGTCTGCCCACACCTAGGGTTTTTATACTTTAAGGACTATGGGGGTTATTCTAACTTTGGAGGAGTGTTAATCCGTCCCAAAAGTGACGGTAAAGTGACGGATATACCACCAGCCGTATTACGAGTTCCATAGGATATAATGGACTCGTAATACGGCTGGTGGTAAATCCGTCACTTTTCCGTCACTTTTGGGACGGATTAACACCTCCTCCAAAGTTAGAATAACCCCCTATATTCCAAAAGACCTCTACTAGCTTAAACACTACTTTTGAGTTGCTCTTTGTAAATTGGATCCAAAACATATACAATAGGACTAAAATATGAATATTCAGAGAATATTCCTACAAAGTTAGTACTTATATAAATGATTTGGCTCTTTTTGCACTTTAACAAATAGAGTTTAACATTTCAGTGCTGATTCACAAAGGTGTGTCAATGTATGTAAAATAATACTCCTCTAGTAGTAAATCCATTACTCATAAACACTTTTGTGAAACATCTCCCATGTATTTGAGTGAAATAGGTTTTATGTTACCTAGAAGCATTATCTGAGGTGACTCTCTCCGCAGTCATGGGACATCTTGTGTCATGTACATGTTGGACTGGTGCATTTCCAGTTTTGCTGGTGTGTCCTGTTTATTGAGAGGGAATGTGGCCAATTGTAGCTCAATCTGTGGCTTGTAAAATGTATGTTGTGGGGCTTTCCTAATGGTGTAAATTGTATTTGACAATCACTTATTAAAGAACATAATAAATAGGAAGAGATCAGAGATTCAATACATCTTCTGAATCACATGGAATGGAGTGCCGTCCTGTTTGTTTCGGGTGAGGAGAGTTGGTGTTTGATGTTTGGCAGTGCTCGACTGCTGGTTGGCATCCAGATCATGGGCAGTGTCCAGCGCTCTCAGGTGTAAAGATGATATATGTATGTTGCCACTGGGTAGTTATAGTGAGGTTGTAATTTTTTGTTTTCCTAATAACTTTGGCTCCATTTGAGGAATCTTGTATAAAAATTGTTTTAAAAATTAAACCACTTCGGCACCTTCTTGGAAGGTTTCAGGGTGATCCATTAAGTGGGGTGCAAGGAAAAGAGGGATAAAATCGGTTGCATGTACAGAAAAAAACTGATGTTAGGAATTACACCAAATTAGTCAAAAAGTTAGAACTTTACTTAGAAAGCATTTTTTCTGATCTGGTGTAAATCAGTTCAGTCATTTTTGAGAAATGTGTGTTTAATTTGATGTATGCAGTGGTCTTGAAGGGGTTATAATATAAATGTATCTGGAAAGGTTGATTTTGTGGGAATCCTGTTGTGATACAAATTCAAAAGCAGGACCTTCTCATTGTCCAAGGGACATTTGTATCCTATTAGCCATTACAGCACATTGGGACTGGTACAGGTCACTGATTAACTGGCCGCAAGCTGTGTGTTCTTGGAGGCGGGGCAGGAGCCCTTTAAAAACTCGTTCGCGCTCCCGCCGTCGCGGGAAGCGCTGTGTGTTCTTAGAGGCGGGGCAGGAGCCCTTTAAAAACTCGTTCGCGCTCCCGCCGTTGCGGGAAGCGCTGTGTGTTCTTGGAGGCGGGGCAGGAGCCCTTTAAAAACTCGTTCGCACTCCCGCAGCGCGGGACGCGCGCGGGCGGCGCCCGGGCGAAGCCCGGGCCAAGGGCGGGCCCGTCCTGCGCCCGTCAGCGGCTGACAGAGGCTGGGCTGGGCCACTCCCCTAACATCTATCTCCCAAGAAGGCCATATTGTACTCAGTCCCTTTTGTTATTTCCTACTCTGTCTCCCCAGTCAGCTGCTCCATTTAATCTGACACCTTATCATTTAACCTTGCACCTACACTAACACCAGATGGGCAAAAGGAAAGCAATAGAGGCAGGGGCCGGGGCAGCACTAAAAGCCAAGCGAAAAAGGCATAAGCACGCAGCTAGCAACTGCGTTATGGATAGAATCGACTCTCTCCTAGGCGAATGCAACGGAATACTAACTAGCCCCCAGGGTAACATTTCTATTGCAACTGGGGAGGGGCCCACTTCAACTAGCAGGAAGGAAGGTTCCATGAAAATCGCTGAGATTTTCGTGAAACGTGGGCAACAAGTTACTGACTCTACAGGGGTGGGTGAAAATAGGAACGTTATCACCCATGCGGCCCCCTCCCTAGCAGAAGACCTACCACTTGCCACCAACGATTCCATCCAGCTCAGTAACCGCTTCAATCCCCTAACCAACCTCCCTGAATCACGCGACGACATCAACCCAGACACCCTGGCAGATGGGCCAGCAGCAACCAACACGCACTCTCCTCATGTAACCCCACAGCATATCGAATACATACAAGCTTTAAGGAAGGAAGTCACAGAACTCAAGCATATGGTTAACTCATTACTTGCAATAGTAAAACAGCTAACCCACGCAAATAACACGACCACCAGTAACCTTGCCCAAAATCCAATCCTATCAGGCATCACAACAAACTCGCCCAACTCCTCTGCTTCTAGCCACGCTGGCCCTCACCCTACCAAAGAAAAGACCATGAACTCCCACCAGACTCCCCTCTTCCACAATTTAGGCACAGGAAATTCACTAGACATCTATCATAATACCCTCAAACCCATGAGCAACACCGCCTCAAAATACTCTACGCAACCAGCCACTGACCAGTCCCATTTAGGTAATATAGTTCTAATGGTTAACGTTCCCAAGTTAACCACATTGGCGCGCAAGGAAGGGGTAGACTCTATCAAAAACAAGGCAATCCACTGGATTCGCCATGTTAGAGGCTGCCGATCCATAATACGTGAGGACCTAATTACCGTAGTACGACGGCCAGACCCGGGAACTCACTTTGATATCCTAAAACTGACACTCAAGAACAGGACCATGGCGAACAATCTGGTGGCCCTAGACGCAAGAACAAGCCCACCTGCACACTCACGCATCCAGTTTAAACAGCCCAGGTCACCTACGCTCCACGAGGAATGCCCGAGTTATCACTCAGCAGAAAACCTATCCCCTCTTGGTAAACATGATTGACTCACAGCCCCACCTAAAATCTATGCAGGCAAACCTTGCAACCTTCCAACATCTATCACCCCCAGATCCTCCTTTTACCCCACCACTGTCTGTCCATGTATTCACCCCCCTACCCATGACACGGCGACCATTTCCGGCTCACCGAGCAATCATGACAACGATGCTCCACCCATCTTGCAGGCATATTGCCCACCAAACTTAGAGCTGCTGTCTAGGCCGGCAAGCATCTCCTTGATCAGGACCAGGCCTGTTCCAACAGAGGAACATCACCAACCACCACAAGCCTCACGGGCAAACATTGGTATCAAACCATCTCTGCTCCCTCAGCCACATCTGCCAAACCAACCCCCGACAGCCAACTTCACAAACCCCGGGCATTTAGGCAGGACAACTCAGTCACAATCTGGGGTACGACTTGTCTCATGGAACGTGGCGGGTCTGAAATCTATTCTTCCCCTTCCATCCTTCTCCTCATTTATTGACGAACATGACATATGTCTCCTACAGGAAACATGGTCACTCGACCCACTCTTCCGAACAGGCTACTCAAATTTCCACATCCCCGCTGTGGCCAGCACGAGAGGCAGGCCCTCAGGGGGTCTGACCATCTGGATCAAAACATCGCTTAGCTGCCATATATCACAGCTACCCACCGCCTCTCCCGACCTGTTAGGCCTTCGTCTATCCTTTGGGCCTGACTCTGTGGTGAACATCTTTAATATCTAGGCTCGAGGGGTCAGGGGGGGTCAAGTCTCCAAAACCCTCAGCGCCCTCGTAGCCCTCTTACAAAATTATCCCCGCCATCATAAAACCATTGTGGCTGGGGACTTCAACGTCACATTCGAACCCCTTGACTGGGACGATCTCAGGTCCACCCGCGAGGAAGATCAAGCCTGGTCTATCCCCGCCCTGTCAATTCCACCCATCAAAAGGTGGACGTCGGTTGCCATTCAGGTTAAATCATTGACCATGGAGTTTGGACTCAGGGCGCTAAATGGCAGAACTAATTCAGACACCAACGGTAGTCACACATACAACAAAACGAACCACACCAGCAGAATCGATTATTGCCTATTCGATATAAGATTATGGCCTCTAGTCATCGATATGACAATCATCGAAAGGACCGAAAGTGATCACAACCCTCTCTCTGTCCACACATTAGCCCTAGGTAACCTCCCAGCCACGTCTAACCCCGCAGCAGTAGCACCCGAGGGTATTAACCTGGCCAACAACAAAAGACACCTAAAATGGGTCAATATTGTGGCCCGGCCCGCACTCATCAATGCTGCCAACAACACCCTAAAATCCACACTAAGGGACCTAGAGGCGGGTTCTGCAACACCCCATCAGGAAATTAGCTCAATCCACACCTCCTGCTTTAGGGATATCGCGGACCACTTCTCAGCTTCCCCAGCCCACGACGACAAACGACCCAAAGCCAGGCACCGCTGGTTCAACAAAACGTGCCGGTCCCTAAACAAGCGCCTAGTTCAAGCCATTAAATCCAAGGACCCCATCGCCATCCGCGTAGCTAGGAAGTCCTATAAATCTGCAATATGCATAGCCAAGCGTGATCAAGATAGCAAATGGTGGACAGCACTCAGCGACGCTGTGCGCGAGAGAAATTATAGTCTGTTCTGGTCCCTGGCAGCGCGAGGCCCAGAAACCAGTGGTTTGGACATCACAACCAATATTGCCCCAAGAGACTGGATAGCCCACTTTAGTAGTCTGTACTCCCCTGATCATGATAGCCCCACCTCTGTTTGTACGGGTCCCCTCCTACTCCACTCATTAGCACCAACCACCGCAGCACCCCTGTTGTTCTCCCAAAGTGATATAACTTATTCTCTAAGCACTCTAAAACGCGGCAGGGCCCCTGGTTCAGACTGCGTCCCAGCAGACCTATTCTCAACAGACCTAGCATCCTGGTCAAGATATCTCACCATTCTAGCTAACGCAATAGCATCTGGGGTGCCAATTCCCGACTCTTGGAAAGCGGCCATTGTTATTCCAATCTTTAAAAAGGGCGACAGATCTCTTCCCTGTAACTATAGACCCATTAGTCTAATTGACTGTGTCCAAAAAGTCTTCTGCCACTGCCTCCTAGGGAAGATTGAAGAATGGATAATTGACCACGATATCCTTAGCCCCCTCCAAGCCGGTTTCCGAAAGAAGATTTCCACCACTGATCAAGCCCTCAGATTCCTATTATTATATTGGAAAACAGTGTTCATTGATAAAGGCAGCCTTTATGTAGCTTTCGTGGACCTCAAATCTGCCTTTGACCTAGTACCTCGCAACAAACTGTGGGTCACTCTCTCTCGGATGGGAATCCCGGAACACATCCTTGCCATTTTGATACGACTCCACGAGGACAACTACGCACAAGTCAGGTGGGGCAACAAGGGCCAACTTACCAATAGAATCCACGTCTCTAGGGGTGTGCGGCAAGGTTGCGTACTTGCCCCGACCCTCTTTTCCCTGTACATCAACAAAATTGTCCCCTCCCTCCTCAGACTGCAGGCTGACGCACCTTCACTCAGCACACAAAAAATCCCAGTCTTACTCTTTGCCGATGACACTCTTTTGATATCTAAGACCCCTAGTGGTCTAAGGAAACTCCTTGCGTGCTTCGAGCATTTCTGTTCATCCCAGGGACTCGAAATCAACGCAACGAAAACCAAACTGATGACCCTTAATCCCCACAGATCCTTCAAAGGGAAATTTACTTTAGAGGGCTCCTCAATCGAGAAGGTGGGCATTTTCAGCTACCTGGGCATAACACTCACTGACAACATGTCCTGGAAGCCACACATAGGAAAACAAGCCCTTAAATTAAGACAAACAACTGGGGCTCTACTAAAATATTTCCACCTCTCACACACAAAACCAATTTGCCCAGCATTACAGTTATACGAAGCCCAGGCAGTTTCCTCAGCGCTCTACGGGGCTGAACTTTGGGGTTATACCAAAACCCAAGACCTAACCATCGCTGAAAACAACTTCTTAAGAAACCTTGTGTCCCTTCCGCTAAGCACCCCACTGTTCCCTCTTTTCAAGGACCTCGGCATCAAACGCATTGGTCACAAAGCCCGCCTGCGACCTCTGCTGTACTGGCGGCGTCTCTGGACTACTCCGGAACTCGACATCTTCACCGAAGCTCTACAGGTCATCCTAAAAGCTGACCACCTGCACAGAATCCCCTGGCTACGATCCATCAAGGATTTACTTCACTCTATCGGGCTCGATGATCTCTGGAACTCACCAGCCACGTCAGTCTTTCCCTCGAAAAGCGAACTAAAGAAACTTTACTGGCAAATGGCCAACAACGAAGACACTCGGGCTGCACTCCACACTACATTATCTTGTGACTTTGCCAACCTAAAAGAGTCATGCAAGTACGAATCTTTTTGGGACCTAATCACGGTCCCAAGGGAAAAGAAACTGTACTTCCAGCTCCGCATTGGAACACTCCCATTAAGACTTTTCACCAGCAGCTGGTCACACAACGAATCCACCGCATGCCCTGCTTGCAAAGCCCCCGTCGAGAATCTCCCTCACCTCCTTTTTGCATGCCCCGCGTATACTGCCCCCCGTAGGAAATGGCTGGCCCCGGCATGCAGACTACTGGGAGCACGCTGCTCTGCGCTAGCTCTGCGAATCCTTAGATCAGACACCAGGCCAACGCTAGTGATCGCTATCGCCAAATTCCTCAGAGCTAGTTGGCTTATTAGAGGGAAAACTCTCCTGGACAAAGACTCCAAATAAGACTGTCCCAACATCCTGCACAGTGCATTTCATTTCATTTCATTTCATCTAATTTTATTCCATTTGTTAGAAATGGGGTTTCTGGTTGGCTAGGGTATGCACCTCAGCCAGGCAAAACTTACCCACTCTAGTCAGGGCAAGGGAGTTACACGTCCAAGATAACCCCTGCTCACCCCCTTGGTAGCTTGGCACGAGCAGTCAGGCTTAACCCGGAGGCAATGCGTAAAGCGTTTGCACAACACACACATACAGGTGACGCAATATCCCCACCACAAAGGAAACACAACACCAGATTATATGAAAATATACTGTATTGTACACAACGTAATTATTAGACCAACATCACATAACAGTACTATCCTGCTACCTTAGCAGTTGTCAGAACGTTACACATTAGTTACTCTGCAAACTAGCAGTAGTCACACATAACACACAGGTTACTCAGTATTCTGCAACATAAGCAGTAGTCAGGAAACACGTTATCACATTAGAACACTTGTCATAAGAATATCATAAAACGCCCATAGTAGGAACATTAGAAAACCTATGGCAAGTTAGGGAAACATATTAGCAAGTCATGCCCATAAAAGGAACATGTGCACACATATGTAAAAGCATCATAGAACAGGTATGTAATATACCACAATTAATAAAGTCTGTAGAAAGAACTTTAAATCGTAATTATATTTGTCCATTTAAAAGTACCTGGGAATGATGAAGAGGCACTTCCAGTGCCTAAAACGAATCATGGGGCCCCCGGCGCTCTTCTGCGCAAAACGGGGGCCTCCCTAAACTTGGCAAATAGAGAGGGGCGGCACGCACCCTCTCTGTTTCCTTGGCGGGCCCCTTCTGGGACCCGTGTTCATTGGAGGGCCCCCCGGGCCTCCACCGGCCCTCTCCAAGGGGGGCCCAAGTCAGGGAAATCCTCGGGTTAAGGAGGGGGGCGCCACGCACCCCCTCCGATCTGCGAGCGGGCCCCTCTGGGGGCCCGCAACTTCCTGGGGTCTCCCGGGGCCTCCGTCGGCCCTTTCAGCAGGGGAGACCCCTTTGTGCTGGCCTTGGGCCCACGAGGGGGCCTACCAGAAAGCTGGCGGCGGGGGCGAGCCTCCGATGAGGCTGCCTCCCTGCCCGCACACGTCGGGGAGAGCCCTTCGGGGCTGGAGCAGGAGAGGGAGAGGCGTCCTCCTCTCCCTCCGGCTCCAACAACAAACGCCGGCACCAGGTTGGGCCGGCCGGTGCCCCGGGGGCGCTCCTCGGAGCGATCCCTACCCCGGGGGCACCGCTAGGAGCAGGCTTGCTCCTCGTTATTTCCGAAGTGGTTTCCTCGTGCCCCGGGGGCACGGAGCGGAGCGCGATCCTCGCGCTTCACAGCATTTATCTCCCCGGGCTGCGGCGGTGATTTTTTTACCAACGAAGCGCTTTTCACAGCGCTTAGGCAAAATATGCAGCCTGGGCTGCGGCGGTGATTTTCATCAACGAAGAAGCGCTTCACAAAGCGCTAGGGCACAGTTTAAAGCCCGGGCTGCGGCGGTGATTTCTTTTTGGAAAAGAAAAGCGCTTTCCAAGCGCTATAGTGCATCAACAGCCCAGCAACTGAAGGAATGCCTTGTTCTCCTTCAAAGCATTCTGGGCAAAGGTTTAAACGAGCGTTGCAGGGATCAGGGGCCACAGCACCCTGCCCCTGGGAACAACCAAACCAGAAAAAGCACAAAGCTGGTGGGTCCAGCTACAGGCCAGCACAGGGGGTGCAGATGGTGGCAGTTCCTCCTAGTGACCAGGCAGGTCACAGGTCAGCACAGCAGCAGCAGTCCATGGCGGTTTCCTGGTGAGTCCATTCATCAGCGTTCTGTGTCCAGTTTCAAGTTCCAAGAATGTTCAAATTGTGGGGAAAATTCCCCTGTACTTATAGTCAGTTCTTACAGTGTTTTACAGTGGTAGGGAGAGGAAGTTCCAGCCAGTTACAACTGGTTCTGGGAGTGCCCCCTCTCTCCTTTCAGCACAGGCTCCAAACATCAGTGGGGGGTTAACGACCCTATTGTGTGAGGCCAGGACACAGCCTTTACAAATGTAGGTGTGCCCCGCCTCTCCCTTCTCTCAGCCCAGGAAGACTATTCAGTATGTAGATGCACCTCAGTGACACCTCCACCCTCCCTGTGTACAGGCTGTCTGAAAAGTATGCACAAAGCCCCAACTGTCACTCTGCCCAGACGTGGATTGGAGTCAAGCTGCAAAACACCAGAATCATAAGCACAGATAAATGCGCACTTTCTAGAAGTGGCATTTCTGTGATAGTAATAAAAAATACACCCACACCAGTAAGCAGTATTTATTATCACCATCACAACCATACCAAACACGCCTACGCTAGCCCTCATAAATCAGACAATACCCCTACACATAAGGCAGGGCATTTCTAATGCAATCCTATGAGAAGGCAGCACTCACAGCAGTGAGACACCAAGTTAGGCTGTTTGTCACTACCAGGACAGGCCATGCAATATGGCACATGTCCTGCCTTTCTACATACATGGCACCCTGCCCACAGGGCGTACTTTAGGGGTGACTTACATGTAGTAAAAGGGGAGTCCTGGGCCTGGCAAGTAAATTTAGATGCCAGGTCCCTGTGGCAGAAAACTGCGCACACAGGCCCTGCGCTAGCAGGCCTGAGACAGGTTTGAAAGTCTACTTCAGTGGGTGGCGCAAGCAGCGCTGCAGGCCCACTAGTAGTATTTAATTTACAGGCCCTGGGTATAGAGATACCACTGTACAAGGGACTTATAGGTAAATTAAATATGCCAATCAGGTATAAGCCAATCATACCAACTTTAGATGGGAGAGCACCTGCACTTTAACACTGGTCAGCAGTGATAAAGTGCTCAGAGTCCTAGAGCCAACAGCGAAAGGTCAGAAAAACCAGGAGGAAGGAGGCAAAAAGACTAGGGATGACCATGCGTATGGCCAAAAGTCCAACACAACCCCCTACCAGCCAAAATCCAGGGGAGAACAATCAATACCTTGATGTACTTTCCTGATTGGGGCGATAGAACAAGGACCCAGGCCCACAACAGCAGGGGCATGTTCCAGTTCTACGCCTTCCTGACTCCACTGGGATCTCTCTGTCAATGCGTCCCAGGCAGCCTAGACCAACCCACGGGGATTCTCTAGCTGCCAATGGCCAGAACCAGGCCCCAGGCCATCTAGGAGCCTCTGGTCTCTGAAACCATAATGAGTGGGGGGCGGTAGCCCCAGGTGCAAAGCAACCTGTCTCCACTCCCTTTCCGATCAGTTCAGGGGCTCTACCCTGCCACTGATCCACCAACCTAGGGTCCGCACCCATAGGTTCTACAGGGGCTAGAGGCGAGGCTCTCCTCCCTCTACCCCTCCTTCTAGGATCCCGCCCTCCTCTCCTAGGAGGGGTATCACCAGAATCCACACTTGCCAGGGTGCTGGGTACAGCAGCCCTGCACAACTTTCTTGCCAGCCCAGGATCACTACCTGGCAACTGACCACCCAACCCAGGGACGACACCCTTGGGTTGCACCGGGGTCCGGGGCGGGCTTCCCCCTCCCTGAACCCCACTTCCAGAGTCCTGCGTCTCCCCACCTCGGGAGAAGCCACCAGAAGTTTCACACAGGGGGGTGAGCACACTAACCGCCCCCCCAACCAGGTCAGAGTTTACCCCCTGAACCTGTCTATCTAGTCCAGGGACGACACCCTTAGACTGGACCATTGCCCAGCGAACCAGGACTTCCTTGGGAGCACACCTACCCCCTACCAGATCAGAGCTTACCCCCTGAATCTGGCAATCCAACCCAGAGTCACTACCCTGCGGTTGAACCACTGCCTGGCGCACCAGGACTTCCTTGGGAGCACACGTACTCCCCATCAGGTCAGAGTTTACCCCCTGAACCTGATCATCCAACCCAGAGTCACCACCCTGCGGTTGAATCCTTGCCTGGCGCACCAGGACTTCCTGGGGGGCACACCTACCCCCCACCAGGGAAACACTTTCCCCAAGGGCCACACAAGAGTCTGGCTGGCGCAGGTCTCCTGACCTCTGCCCATCGGACAGAGTCTGGATTCCCCCCAGCCCAGAAATGGTCTCACCAAGGTCATTCCTGGGGGGCTCTGCTCTCAGAGCTGACCCCTGACCCTCCAGGTTCTCCACTGGGGCCCGCAGCCCCCTCTCAACCCTATGTCTGGATTTCCGCCTCCTCCGCTGTAGAGCGAGACTACCAGACACCAGGACCGGCGGAACGCTATCACCAGCCACCCGCCTAAATCCTAATGACAAAATGGGATCCTTCTGAACAGCTGGCCCTACGGCACAGGTTAGGCTCACCTCCTGGCGTTCACTCATGGAACCTTCAGGGGCCTGGGACGGTATCTTGGGCACCTTGGGCCTCAGCCCAGCCCCATTCCCTCTCCTCAGAGACGGGACATGGGGTCCCTCACCCATCCCAGTCCACTGGGACCTACCTGGGACACTCCATTCCTTTCCCACCACACCTTGTTGGGAAACACCTAGACCACTCTCATTAGGAACACCCCCTAATGTCACACCAGACCCTCTGGTACGCAACCAGAAGTCTGCCTCCTTTGCAAGCTCCCTGGAGTCAGAGAGCTCACACACTGACAAGTGTTGGCGTAACTCTGAAAAACAACAACGAAACAGGTGCTCTCTGAGAATCAGATTAAACAGCCCTTCAAAATTGTTTACTGTGCTACCCTTCACCCATCCATCTAGTGCAATGCAGCAAGCCTCCACAAACTCCTCCCAAGACTGGTGGGACAGTTTCTTACCACCCCTAAACCTTTTTCTGTATTCCTCAGGGGAAAAACCATACTTCACAATCAGTGCGTTCTTCACAGCGGAGTACCCCTCCCTGTCACTCTCTTCTAGAGTCAGTAGGGCATCCCTCCCCTCCTCAGGAATAAAACTCCCTAGGCCAGTTCCCCAATCCTTCTCAGGGATCCTGCGCTCTACCAAAGCCTTCTCATATTCCTTTAACCACTGACGTATGTCACCCCCCTCTTGGAACCTAGGTACCAGATCTATGGGTATGTGAGGAACCTCTTTGCTACAGCACTGTACATTGCTGCCACCACTGGACTCCACCTGCAACGCTGGTGAGTCCAGAACCTTCAGACTGCGCTCTAGAGCGAGTCTTTCTCTGGCAAAGGCCCTCTCTGCCTCTGCCATTCTCTCCTGTACTAAGGCCTTCTCTACCTCAGCCCTTCTCTCCTCAACAGCTAGGCGCGCTAACTGCAACTTCAGGTCCCTCTCTTCCCGCCTATCTCTTAGCTCATCAGGCGTCAAGGAATGAGAGGTAGCCCTGCTTCTTACACTGGGCCCAGCAAGGGACTCCCTATCACTGGGGCCTTCCCTGTCAACTGGCGTCCCCAACCGGTCATTCTCACCCTCCTGATCAGTCTCTCTACCACTCTCTAGGGATGAGGTCTGGGAGCCCTCCCATTGGGAACCCTCGCTACACTCAGGATCCTCTGGGTACCCCCTACGCACACTCCCTCCCTGGGTAAATGTCACAAACCTTTCAAAGAAATTCAGAGATCTCCTGAGGTCCCCTTCTACAGGCAGCCCTCTCTCTCTACAGAACCCCTCTAATTCCCCCTGCGTGTAAAACGGCAGGTCCTCTAAATCAAAGGTAAGCCCCATCTTGAAAAGGTACAAATAACTCAACTGTGACAACCACACTACCCAAGCATGAGAACTGAAAACAGGAAAAATGACCAAAGAGAGAAAGTTAAGAGAAGCCAAACATGTGATGGTCTAAACGCAATCCTTGTAGTGAAATAATGAGTCACAATGGTATTGTGCAAGCGCAAGTCCTATCCTCACCGCTGACTTCCAATGTTAGAAATGGGGTTTCTGGTTGGCTAGGGTATGCACCTCAGCCAGGCAAAACTTACCCACTCTAGTCAGGGCAAGGGAGTTACACGTCCAAGATAACCCCTGCTCACCCCCTTGGTAGCTTGGCACGAGCAGTCAGGCTTAACCCGGAGGCAATGCGTAAAGCGTTTGCACAACACACACATACAGGTGACGCAATATCCCCACCACAAAGGAAACACAACACCAGATTATATGAAAATATACTGTATTGTACACAACGTAATTATTAGACCAACATCACATAACAGTACTATCCTGCTACCTTAGCAGTTGTCAGAACGTTACACATTAGTTACTCTGCAAACTAGCAGTAGTCACACATAACACACAGGTTACTCAGTATTCTGCAACATAAGCAGTAGTCAGGAAACACGTTATCACATTAGAACACTTGTCATAAGAATATCATAAAACGCCCATAGTAGGAACATTAGAAAACCTATGGCAAGTTAGGGAAACATATTAGCAAGTCATGCCCATAAAAGGAACATGTGCACACATATGTAAAAGCATCATAGAACAGGTAGGTAATATACCACAATTAATAAAGTCTGTAGAAAGAACTTTAAATCGTAATTATATTTGTCCATTTAAAAGTACCTGGGAATGATGAAGAGGCACTTCCAGTGCCTAAAACGAATCATGGGGCCCCCGGCGCTCTTCTGCGCAAAACGGGGGCCTCCCTAAACTTGGCAAATAGAGAGGGGCGGCACGCACCCTCTCTGTTTCCTTGGCGGGCCCCTTCTGGGACCCGTGTTCATTGGAGGGCCCCCCGGGCCTCCACCGGCCCTCTCCAAGGGGGGCCCAAGTCAGGGAAATCCTCGGGTTAAGGAGGGGGGCGCCACGCACCCCCTCCGATCTGCGAGCGGGCCCCTCTGGGGGCCCGCAACTTCCTGGGGTCTCCCGGGGCCTCCGTCGGCCCTTTCAGCAGGGGAGACCCCTTTGTGCTGGCCTTGGGCCCACGAGGGGGCCCACCAGAGAGCTGGCGGCGGGGGCGAGCCTCCGATGAGGCTGCCTCCCTGCCCGCACACGTCGGGGAGAGCCCTTCGGGGCTGGAGCAGGAGAGGGAGAGGCGTCCTCCTCTCCCTCCGGCTCCAACAACAAACGCCGGCACCAGGTTGGGCCGGCCGGTGCCCCGGGGGCGCTCCTCGGAGCGATCCCTACCCCGGGGGCACCGCTAGGAGCAGGCTTGCTCCTCGTTATTTCCGAAGTGGTTTCCTCGTGCCCCGGGGGCACGGAGCGGAGCGCGATCCTCGCGCTTCACAGCATTTATCTCCCCGGGCTGCGGCGGTGATTTTTTTACCAACGAAGCGCTTTTCACAGCGCTTTGGCAAAATATGCAGCCTGGGCTGCGGCGGTGATTTTCATCAACGAAGAAGCGCTTCACAAAGCGCTAGGGCACAGTTTAAAGCCCGGGCTGCGGCGGTGATTTCTTTTTGGAAAAGAAAAGCGCTTTCCAAGCGCTATAGTGCATCAACAGCCCAGCAACTGAAGGAATGCCTTGTTCTCCTTCAAAGCATTCTGGGCAAAGGTTTAAACGAGCGTTGCAGGGATCAGGGGCCACAGCACCCTGCCCCTGGGAACAACCAAACCAGAAAAAGCACAAAGCTGGTGGGTCCAGCTACAGGCCAGCACAGGGGGTGCAGATGGTGGCAGTTCCTCCTAGTGACCAGGCAGGTCACAGGTCAGCACAGCAGCAGCAGTCCATGGCGGTTTCCTGGTGAGTCCATTCATCAGCGTTCTGTGTCCAGTTTCAAGTTCCAAGAATGTTCAAATTGTGGGGAAAATTCCCCTGTACTTATAGTCAGTTCTTACAGTGTTTTACAGTGGTAGGGAGAGGAGGTTCCAGCCAGTTACAACTGGTTCTGGGAGTGCCCCCTCTCTCCTTTCAGCACAGGCTCCAAACATCAGTGGGGGGTTAACGACCCTATTGTGTGAGGCCAGGACACAGCCTTTACAAATGTAGGTGTGCCCCGCCTCTCCCTTCTCTCAGCCCAGGAAGACTATTCAGTATGTAGATGCACCTCAGTGACACCTCCACCCTCCCTGTGTACAGGCTGTCTGAAAAGTATGCACAAAGCCCCAACTGTCACTCTGCCCAGACGTGGATTGGAGTCAAGCTGCAAAACACCAGAATCATAAGCACAGATAAATGCGCACTTTCTAGAAGTGGCATTTCTGTGATAGTAATAAAAAATACACCCACACCAGTAAGCAGTATTTATTATCACCATCACAACCATACCAAACACGCCTACGCTAGCCCTCATAAATCAGACAATACCCCTACACATAAGGCAGGGCATTTCTAATGCAATCCTATGAGAAGGCAGCACTCACAGCAGTGAGACACCAAGTTAGGCTGTTTGTCACTACCAGGACAGGCCATGCAATATGGCACATGTCCTGCCTTTCTACATACATGGCACCCTGCCCACAGGGCGTACTTTAGGGGTGACTTACATGTAGTAAAAGGGGAGTCCTGGGCCTGGCAAGTAAATTTAGATGCCAGGTCCCTGTGGCAGAAAACTGCGCACACAGGCCCTGCGCTAGCAGGCCTGAGACAGGTTTGAAAGTCTACTTCAGTGGGTGGCGCAAGCAGCGCTGCAGGCCCACTAGTAGTATTTAATTTACAGGCCCTGGGTATAGAGATACCACTGTACAAGGGACTTATAGGTAAATTAAATATGCCAATCAGGTATAAGCCAATCATACCAACTTTAGATGGGAGAGCACCTGCACTTTAACACTGGTCAGCAGTGATAAAGTGCTCAGAGTCCTAGAGCCAACAGCGAAAGGTCAGAAAAACCAGGAGGAAGGAGGCAAAAAGACTAGGGATGACCATGCGTATGGCCAAAAGTCCAACACCATTTTATTCTATCTCATTTTTATTCCATTTTAATTTTTATTTATGTTTTACTCCCTTTTATCACCATATTTACCTGCAATTTTATTTTATTACGTGCATTTACTTGTATTTATTACTGCTCGCCCTTTTTTGGCTCTTGTAGCCGCAATAAAGCTTCTTTGAATTGAATTGAATTGAACTGGCCGCAACCCAGAGAAAGATGGATTAAAGAACTTGGGGACTCTGTTCATATGTCCTGAATTTGTATAAAACAGTAGTGTAAGGGGGCAGGCTTGGAGCACACTTTTCCCCTGACACTTGTGAGGTGGGACCGAGAGGGAACCCAGAGTCAAAATGTAAAAAAACAAATGTAGTGGCCCAGGTGCCCAGCAGGGTCCACGGTGGCTCTCCTATGAAGAACCATGGTACTTCTGCAGGAGCAGCCATGCAAGCTTCACCCCAAGGTACTGCGGTGTAATGTAAGCTCCTCCAATGGACGTTTGCACTGTACTGCAGTACCATGGGCCTGATACTTAAGCACCCGTACAGCAGGGTTAACGCAGTACTGGTGAAACAATTAAAAAAAATAAAGGAAATGTAGATTGGGAATTCATGGTGAATTAGCTGCCTATGGGGGTTGGGTGCAGTGCCTGACTAGTGGGGAAGAGGTTGGCCCACCATGCTTACTCACTGTGCAAGGCCGAAACCCATGCTCAGCAGAGGAGTTGGCTGAATGTGATAAAAAAAACACTGAACCCTGAAAAAATGAACTGTTAAAGTGACATAATATTTCGTTATGGTAACAAGATCTTAGCTTACATAAAAAAAAAACCTCACTGAAAAAATTAAGGTTAAAAGTAATTTGTCTGTAGTACTGCTGCATTACACAAGCACGTGCCACTATACACACTGGTCAATAACCTATTGTAAACAGAAGCTTTAAACTTACTGTCACATTTTCTCCAGGAGGCTGTGGAGCTAAGAAGTATTCAACTCTGAAACCCTACTCTGCAACCTATAACACATACTGGTTTAACATAGAGTACTAATTGGACCCCAAACTTTAATGCAAATAGTAGATTGTTTTACCTTGATCATCTACAACTGCACTCTCATCAAAGCCTTACGCCATTTCCACGCCCACATGTTCACAAAGTATCTCTACGCTGTACTGCATTATCAGATTTTCCAGGTAAATAAAAGAGTTCACTGGGGGAAAACATAGCACAGTTCAGAAAAAGCACACAGAGCAGGACATCGCAGTTTTTCAAGCCGCACAGTGGCCTTCATCACAACAAATCATGTTTGCAAGTAGGGGTTAGGAAGCTGCTTAAGAATTTGGATTTGTGGAACTGGCATGGCAACACCGGTGGGTTCTAATGAGACATGGTTGGTGGCAGTCTGTTCATTTGCATATGTGGTGAAAGATGCTAAATAAATATCTGCTTAATAAGTGAGGATTCATCACGGCTACATCTTATATTCACTTCACCTTCCTGGTTTTGCTAACATCCTTCCTGATTGTAACACATATTTGTTTCTTTGTCTTATTCTTTTTGTCTATGTCTATCTCTGTCCCTTTTCTTGACTGCCTCTCCAACCCCCCCCTTTTTTCTTCCTTTCTATCTGTAAGTGCAATATGTCACACTACTAGTCCCCCACGATGTGCTCAACTGTCCACCCATAATGGTTGCCACTTTCTCACCTTAACTAATGCTCTCCTTCACAGTGCGATCCCTCTTGCTGTTTCCAAGTCTCTCTGCATGATCATTACTTTTTCCCTTTTTTGTCTTGCATCCTTGGGCTGTCTGTCACCCATTACCTATGTTTCCCCTCTCTGTCTCTCTCTTCTATTCATTCCCTATGTCTTCCATTGTTTTCAATCTGTCTTTGAAACAGTCAAACAAAATTAATTCTCCTTTTGTTATCATCTTGGATATCTTACTCTTTCTGCTTCCTCTTTCCTTCTATTACTCTCACACACTCTTCCTATCTCCCTCTCTTTATCTTCTCCTTTCTCTGCCTTCCCCTCTCTCTTTTTCTTTCCCAGGCATTATCCTTGCCATTCTGCTTTTGGGCCTCTTTCTATACTTGATCCTTCCCCGTCCTCTTCGGCACTCATTCATGACCGGGCCAGAAAAAAGACCCAAAGACACTGACATTTACACAATGGGCATCATTACATCTGTAATTATACAGGCTTACATTTTATTTGCTCATCATTTTGTATATGTGAGAATAGGTGATCAGCATTATGAGAAGGAAGAATGTATATCACTAATCTAATCCCTATAACAAGGGAACTACCTCAGCAAAGGTTTAGTAGAAAACATAACGGAAGAAGCAAAAGGATTAGGAGATAAAGAAAGTGGACGAAAACCTGATCTTAGCAACAGTTGTAAAGGAATGTATGTATCAATAATAACTATTGCACTCTTCAGTTATTAAAATATTATGTCATATTAATTTTCCTAATGGAATGTATAATCCATAAAATGTTATTTTAAGAGATTGCATGTAGCCTATGTACGATTTCCAGTGAGCTATACCCATGCTGGTTAAATGTACATTTCATACTTTTTCGATGTATATTTGACCATGCAGTTTGTTTGTTGACCTCTCAAATGTGTCTGTCTGCATAATTTCTTTTATCCAATCAGTATACTGTTGGACATGTGGAGTTCTCAAATTATTAAGCATACACATTTTTGGTGTAGTCATAAAGGAGACAACCCATCATCCATCAATCAAGCATTCAAACTATTATTCCAGAAAATCTTAACATCAGCACAGGTCTACAAAATACCACCTATATCTCAGGCTGTTTGATCAGATCTGCAAAGTGTAGAATCTAGTTGATGCTCATTCAGTATCTAGGACACATTTTAATTACACTGATAAAACTGGCATAATTCCTCAACATGGGATTAAGCAAAATTACTATAATTAGTTGAAATTTCACATTACCCAGTTCTGTGTGATTTCATAAAACCTCTCGCCCAGGAGGTATTTTTTGCTCATACAAGTCTACTACTGGTATCTCACAAGTCTTTGTTTTAGGTAGAGAGGAGCAATGTGGGATTGATTGCAGTAGGGCAAACGGGAACTGCTACAAAAGTGGTGGGGTTACTACTGGGAACCCTTTTCCTATTGTTAAACCTGCCATCTTGGTGTGGTTTCCCCAAAACTTTTTGCCTTAAGACCTCCTGTTGTTGCTGACTTAGTTTTTCTTGGATTAACGATTCTGCACACGTTACCTTTGCTAACCAGTGCTAACCTGCTCGTACTCTTTCCCTACAACATAGTAATAGGGGCATATACCAAACCTGTCTCAGACCTGCCTTTGCAGAGACTGGGTGTGCAGTTTAGAACTCCTATTTCTGCCTGGTAAAATTATCTTTTTGTCAGGTCCAAACCTTCCTTTTTAATACATATACATCACTCCTAGGGTAGGCAATGAACAGCCCAGAAGGCAGAGTGCAATTTAAAAAAAAGAAGGACATGTACTTACTTGTCCTGGTGGTGAAAATATTTAAGTTTGTTTTTCACAATTGCAAGGTCTGTCTCCTACAGATTAGCATTGGAATTGCCTTATTACACTTCATAAGCTTAATTTCCAAATGGGAAGAGATAACCCCTTCAAAGTTGGTGTCTCTGGAATCACAATTTAGAATCCTAATTTATGATGAAGTCGGATTTTAAATTGCAATTCTGAAAATGCCACGTTTAGAAAGCTGGCATTTTCTTGCCTTAGTCATTAATGAACAGTGGCGTGGCACCCCATGCAGTGCCACTTTTCTTGCAACCCTTAGCACCCCCTAACACCACCATGGTACCACCTATTTATAAAACAGCGCACTATTGTGTAGTTATGATGACTTGCATCATAATTTGTGACGCTGCTTCGGCACTTTGCAGGACTAGCGTCACAAATTATGATGCGAATCCTGCAAAGACCCCAGAGGCCCATTGTAATCAATGGGAGCCTCTTTTTAATGCCTGCACTTAGCAGGTGTTAACAAATGCCTATAAGAATGATGCAAAGGAATCTCGTAGATTCCTTTGAGCCATTTTTACGATCCCCTCCCCAGTGCCAGAACACCCCCCTTGCATACATTATGTCTGGCACGGGCATAATGGGGCACAAGGGGTTTCAAAGTGGTACAATGCAAGCATTGTGGCACTTTGTAAACGGGCTGCATGCTAAATGCCACCTTAAAGCCACATTTGTGTCTAAATAAATTCCGCAAATGTGGCGCAAGATGGCGCTAGGGGCTCATAAATATGCCCCTTGGTTCCTGCCACCTGGCTCTGGTCATGTGACTGGCTGTATTTGGCATCTGGCCTTTGTGTATTGCTCCTAGACAGCCACACTGTTCTGCTTATGCTGGGCTAAGAGTCTTATGATGTAATTAGTATAGGAATGTAGAGTGTTGGGCAACCTGCATCCTAGATTTGATTATTCAGCTAGTATTCCAGCGAAATCAGTTAACCTGGAGCTGGTCGAGAGATAGCTATGCTCTTGTTGTAGATGTACCCAACATACTAAATAAACCCCGTTTTACATACCTTGTATGACTTACAGTTACTTTGGAATGGTGGAAGAATTGGCGACAAGAAGGCCAACTTATCCCTGAAATGGTGTAGGTGGCTCTGGACCCGGCGGTATACTGCACCACAATTAGTGGCATTGGTGTCTTCAGAGATGAACGGATGGCAGACACACAGACAGCGGACACAGCAGAGTCAGTCCTGCATTGCAGAGCAGCACTACTTGGTGGTCTACCACCATTTTGGGGTCCAAAATACACTACGACATGAGCAGAAGTGAGGAGTCTGTTGAGTGGACCTCAACGCGAGTCGGCGTGGAGCTAGAGAAGACAGAGACATATGCACAGAATGAGGACTCGATGCACCCATGTCACAAACATCTCCACCATTTTGGTTTGGGAAGTTTTAACAAGTAGTGCACATTGATTTGCAACAGCGGTGCACACACTTCTTTAAAATACGAGCAATTGCAAACTTTCTCTAGTTCATTAACATTGGCGTGCATCACTGATTCACAGCACGATTCACACGCTTCTATAAAATACATACAGCTGAAAGCATTCTTCAGTTTGATAACAGCGATGCACACGCTGATTTAATTTCTGTGCGCACTTTACACTTACAGCGCTTTGTGTGCATGCAGTACACTTCAGGCGGTGACTTTTTAGCAGTGCACATCTGTGTATTGGTGATACACACCTTCTGCAGAATAGCACCAACTAGATCTCTGCTACATTTAACTCGTTAATATTTTTTTGGGGTGAAATTTGTAGCGGAAGTTCTTCTGACCTGTCATTACTCATTTTAGTTTAAGGAATTCACCATGCAGTCAGAGTGTAATTGTTACCCCAACTCTCTTTCTATCTCAGTCAGGTCCATTAAATGTGGTGTGGGAAAACTGGATAGAGATGTCTGAAATGTACTTAGAGGCTTTGGTTAGGCAAAAATGTAGTGCTACTAGAAAGAAAGCTTTATTGTTGAACACACATTGTAAGGCGGGTCAAAGTATCTTCCTGTGTGCACAGAACCAAATGGGGACCCTTTTGAAGATGTCTATATTGAAGCAAAAAAAGCTTGGAATGTGGGTTTGCGAAGGAAATTAATGTAGTGTTGAATAGATATATATTTTGTATATGCCCTCAAGCAGAAAACGAAACAATTGATGACTTAGTAGGAAAGCTGAGACAGTTATCCATGAAATGTAGGTTTGGGGCGATGACGGATAAACTTGTATGGGATCAATTAATTGTTCAAGGCAAGAATAAGACAATTCAGGAACGACTATAGGCTGCCAAGAACCCATCCCTGAAGGATGCTATAGACATGGCTAAAATAGTACAATAGTCCCAGTTGTGCATGAGAGAAATGGAGAAGAAAGAAAGGTGTACTGGTGATGTGTCAAATGTGTCTACGGGTGCATCAGATGTGGGTGCAGTGGTCAGGTCTGGTAGTTCCTTAGGGGAATCTAAACAATACAACAGAACATGTATTGGTGTGGAAGCAATTTTCAGACCACAGAGTATAAGAAATGTGGGGCAGTGAATGAGGACTGCAGGAAATGTGGTCAAAAGGGTCACTTTGCCTCAGTATGTATGCAAGGTAGCAAACAGGAAGGGGAGACCATCAATTTGGTGGCATATTTGGAAGCATAAACGCAGTTTAGAGGGCAGGACAAATGGAAAGGTGTATGTGGCAGAAGCTGGGCCACCCATATTAGGTTGGCTACACCAATATGATCCTAATATTATTATCAACCTGACAGGGGCCCCACAAGTATTGGTGGTTGAAGAAATATTACTTAAGGATATTTTTGGATGAAGCATGGGAATTGTTTAAAGATGAATTAGGTCTTCTCAAGGGGTGCATCCATAAAATTGTGTTGAAGACTTATGCGTTGCCTATTCATCACAAAGTAAGAAGAATACTCTTGGTTACTCGTACTGCTGTGAAAGAGTTGTTGGATGAGATGGCATTGAGAGGAGTAATTGAACCGGTGGAGGCATCCAGCTGGGTGTCTCTAGTGGTCATTACAGAGAAATCAGATGGTCGCTACAGATTCTGTATGAATTTGAGGTCGCTCAATCAAAATGTTGTGGTAGACACCTAACCATTAAGCAATATCAGTGAAATAATTTTTGGCACTTGGTGATGGTAGGTAATGTCAAAGCTTGACTGGACAATTGTCTACCACCAAATCAAGTTACATGGAGATTCCAAATCTCTCACATCTTTTATTACCATGCAAGGCACGTTTCATTTCACTTGCATGCCCTTTGACCTTTGCTCAGCAGTTAGTGTATTCCAGAGAATAATGGATGAAGTCCTCAAAGACATGAGAAATATCTTGTACTTTCAAAACTACATTTTGACTTTTGGCATTACTGTTGAGCAACACAAAATGATTCTCAGTCAAGCGTTGCACAGAGTGACGGAGGCTAGGTTGAATTTATGTTGAGAATAATGCAAAACTTTGGTACAACAGGTGGGTTATTTGGAATATAGCATCATGGCAGACAGAGTCAAACCTAAAAATGTATTGCAAGCAATCAAATTGGTTCCAGCTCCTACAGACAAGGATATATTGAGATCTTTCTTAGGTCTCCTCGAGTATTATGCCAAATTTGTGGAGACATTTTTGGACAAGAGATAGGCCCTCATTATGACATTGGTGGTAAATCCCACTTACCGCCATGCCGACTAGCGCCAACATACCGCCACGGATATCCGCTACCCATATTATGACACACACATGGCAATCCGTCAATATTCAGCCACACATAAAAGTCTGCCACACCAAAGGTCAGTGATAAACTGGCGCTATCAAAACCCACACCGTTATGCCAACAGAACAATGCTCACAACATTATGACCCACGAATCACCACGGCGGACATTCTTTGGCGGTAAACCATTGGCGGTACATACCGCCGCACTCAAAATGCACACACTCAAACAAAACTACACCACATTGCTCAATTTAAACTACACAAACCTGACACCCATACACACACCATATCCACATACCCACACCACTATAAAACACACACCCAAATTACCCACAACCCTTTACGAATAAAAACAATTGCCACAAGAGAGTTAGCAAGACCACAGACAAGACCTCAGCCACACACCAGCATCACCTATACACCACCCACGCACCCCACACTACACACCCCAACACAGCATCCTACACACCCTCACCCACACCACTCACACTTCACCCATGGCACCACAACGACACCCCAGGTTCTCTGAAGAGGAGCTAAGGGTCATGGTGGAGGAAATCATTCAGGTAGAGCCACAGCTATACGGAGCACAGGTGCAGCAAATAACCATTGCTAGGAAGATGGAGCTATGGCGGAAGATCGTAGACAGGGCCAGCACCCTGGGACAGCACCCCAGAACAAGGGATGACATCAGAAAGAGGTAGAACGACCTACGGGGGAAGGTGTGTTCCATTGCAGCAAGACATCAACTGGCTGTACAGAGGACTGGCGGTGGACCCCCACCTCCTCCCCCACAACTAACAACATGGGAGGAGCAAGTCTTGGCAATCATGCATCCTGAGGGCCTGGCAGGAGTAGGAGGAGGACTTGACTCTGGTAAGTCAACTCTCTATTACTATCACCCCCCCTACCTGCATGACACCACATACCCCACCCTTACTCTCACTCCCATTACTCCACCACCTCCCACACACCCCACCATCACAACCCACTCATACCAAAGCCAAGCTCTGCATGCACCACCTATGCATGGACACCACTCACAGCCCTGCATGGACAACTGTCACTAAAGCATGCACACTAGAGATGATCACCTAGCCCACCAAATAACACCTCATACAAGGCAAAGCTGCCAGGAAGGAATCTGCCATTGGAAGTATTGACGAATAATTGCACTTCTGTTTTCCTCATCCTCTGCCTCCTCAATTTCACTGTCAACAGGGTCCACTGCTGCCACACGGCCATCTCTATCCTCCTCCTCCTGCAGAATAGGCACATGGCGGCGTAAGGCAAGGTTGTGCAACATACAACATGCCACGAGGATCTGGCAGACCTTCTGGGGTGAGTAGCACAGGGATTCGCCTGTTAGATGGAGGCAACAAAACCTGGCCTTCAGGAGGCCGAAGGTCCTTTCTGTAATCTGTCTTGTTCACCCATGTGCCTCATTGTAACGTTCCTCTGCCCTTGCCTGTGATTCCTCACAGGGGTCAGTAGTCATGAGAGGTTGGGGTAACCAGAGTCACCTGCAAATATTGAGGGACAACTGTTAGCCACACACTCACCCTTAGGGCCCACAACATACCCATTCACCAACATCCACTTGGTGGGAATCAGGGCTCACCTAATAGCCACATCCGGTGCCTCCGGAGTTGGGCCATCACATTTGGGATACTGCTATTCCACAGGATAAAAGCATCATGTACAGACCCAGGATATTTAGCATTGACATGGGAGATGTACTGGTCCACCAGGCACACCATTTCTGATTTTGATTTCTGAAGACCTGTTCATTTCGCCGGCGGGGGGACAAATGCAATAAGTGTCTCATCTATTGCCCCAATGATGTTGGGGATATGTCCCATTGCATAGAAATCAGATTTCACTGTGGCCAATTCCTCCACCTGGGGTAATACAATGTAGCTGCACGTGTGTTTAATCAAGGCAGACAACACTCTGGTCAACACTATTGAGAACACTGGCTGTGACATTCCTGCTGCCAAGCTCACTGTCACTTGGAAAGAACCAGTTGCCAGGAAAAGGAGCACAGATAGCATTTGCACAAGAGGGGTGATCCCAGTGGGGTGACAGATAGCAGATATCAGGTCAGGCTCCAATTGGGGACACAGCTCTGTGACGGTGGCCCTGTCAAGTCTATAGGTGATGATTATGTGCCTGTCCTCCATTGTTGCCAAGTCCACCCTGGGGTCTGTACACTGGGGGATGTCGCCATCTCCTATTCATCCGCAGAGGTTGCAATCAATGGAGCAAAAGAGTGAGTAGTTGGTCATTATTTGTACATTCTAACAACTACAGTGCAATGCATTTTGCGATTGTTACAATATTGTGGTGGGATATGTCCATAATGTGTATTTGTGTACTGTGACGCAGTTAGGATCTATGGCCTAACCCCCACCCCTGAAATGGTGTCCACCTGTCCTGTATGGAGGGACAAGTGGAAATGGGGTGATTCCTCATTGGTTTATATTGGGCCTTATGGGTTACACTGGCAAATGGTGATGTACGCCAGCGATGACGGTACGCACTGCAGCGGACGTGACCGTCATTTTCTATCTGTGCACATACTTGCTACCTGACCTTCAACAGGAGAGGACCTACACTGCATTTGCTGCTGTGGCCTGTGTCTGGAACCTACCATGGCTCGTGTCACTGGGGAAAGGGCCCCTGCCTTCACCTCAGCCGGGTTGAAGCGACTGGTGGATAGGGTCCTACCCCAGTACCGACTATTGTATGGGCCTCCAGACCAACAGGTGAGTACACTGTGAGTACGATGCATGGGGTGTGAATGCATGGATTGCTGTGTGTGAAGCCTCATGTGGGGAGGGTGAGTGGATGGGCCCTGGGCAGCATGCAGCAGGTATGCTGGGCCATGTCTGTAATAATAGGGATGGGATAGGGCATGGTGGGGCATAAGTGTAACAGGCAGGACGGTCGGACTAATACCTTTCCCTGTGTATATTTCCCCTGCATGTCAGCCCCATCAAAAGAAGGGTATATGGCGTGCCATCGCAAAGGACGTGCAGACGCTGGGGGTCTACTGCTGGCGGAACACCCACTGTCGGAAATGGTGGGAGGACCTGAGATACTGGGAATGGAAGACGGCGGAGGTCCAGCTGCAGATGGCCTCCCAATGAGGAAGGGGTGCCCGTCGAACTCTGACCCCCTTGATGGCCTGCATACTGGCAGTGGCCTATCCAGAGCTGGATGGGCGCTTGGGGGCATCACAACAGCAACAAGGGGGTGAGTACAGTGCTGTTCATTAATACTTACGCCTGGTGGGGTGGTATCCGGGTGGGGGATGTGGGCCTGTGGATGCCCCTAGGCCAGGCCTGACATTGCATAGTAGGTCCCATGTTGGGCAGGGTTCTGATGTGAAAGTCCTCCAACCAAGCTAGTAGGCACCCACTGCTAAGCAGGGCTCTGTGGGTCTCAGGTAAGCTGCAATTGGCGTTAGGTGTCCCTATCCATGGGCTGGGGAGTAGCATTGTGACGGTAGTGCATTGCCTAATGCGTAGGGCTGTTCCCTGTGTGTGAGTGTGTTGTGTACGCCAACGGTGGTGTTGGTGCCGCCATTGACCATGTGTATCCTTTGTCTCTCTCTCCCCCTTTTAGTTTTGTCACCCTGTCCTTATGTGCATTAGCATCATCTGGCGGAGGAGCAGAGGCACCGGCTATGGAGGGAGCTGCATCCCGCAGGACACAGGAGGCCAAGTCCACCGATGTTGAGGGCACAAGTGGAACGGAAGGCGAGGGAAGCACAACGGCAGAGACAGGAGCGGACAGTTCGGACACGGATACCTCTTCCGATGGAAGCTCCCTGGTGGTGGTGGACACCTCTGTGCCCACCCTAGAAACAGGTACAGCCTCCACCCCCTGTACCAGCACTGCCCTCCCAGCAGCCCCTCAGTGAGTTTTCCATGCCCACTCACCCAGGAGGGTGGGATTCTCCTTTGCCCCAGGCACCTCATGCCCTGCCCCAGTTAGCCCTGCTGCCCTGAGTGAGAAGGCTATTGACCTCCTGCGATCCATCTCCGTTGGGCAGTCAACCATTGTGAATGCAATTCAGGGGCAGCCAGCCCAAATGCAACAGGCCAATGCATTTCTGGAGGGCATTCACACTGGCTTGGCAGACCAACAAAGATCAATCCAGGCTCTGGCCTCCTTTCTGATGGCAGCCATTGTCCCTGTTTCCACTCTTCCCCTCCAACTTCGTCTACCCAATACCAGTCCCCTCAACCCCTACCTATCCCAAGCACACAGGCAGATGAGCATGCACACAGGACAACACACAAGAGTGGACATGGCAAACACAAGTACCACACATCATCCCACAGGCACCCACACAAACACCATCCAGATGCAGACATAGCAACATCCACTGCCTCCACTGTGTCCCCCTCCTCCCTGTCATCCACCTCCCTCCCAGTAGCGTCTCCACTCACACCTGCATGCACTACATACTCATCCATTACCACCATCACCAGCACACCTGTCAGAGCACGCCCCTCACTGGCAGTCACCACCCCCACATCCATGCACATGTCCCCTGTTTCCTCACCCACTGTGTCTGTGCCCCCTCCTCCCAAAGTACACAAATGCAAGCACTCAGACACCCAACAACCATCCACCTCACAACAGCATACAGCCCATGCACCTTCACCCAAACGTAGCAGACTGACACCTCCTACAACCACTTCCTCTTCCTCCACTCCCAAACCTTCTCCCTCTTCCCGCCTCAATGTCCCTAAGAAGTTTTTCCTCTCCACCATTGACCTCTTCCTTACCCCTCCTCCCCCCAGTCCCTCATGTCAGGCCAGGGTGATGAAAACCCAGGCAAGCACCTCAGCCACCCAGTCCATGGGCACAGTAGTGTCCACAGCCACTCCAGGTGGGAGGGAATCGCGGGCAACAGGCAGCCACACGGAAAGGGTGCCTGCACCAAGAGCTGCAAGGAAGGGCAAGGAGGCACCCCCAGCTGCCACAGGGAATGGCAAGGAGGCATCCCCAGCTGCTGGCAGGAAGGGCAGGGGGCCTGCACCAGCAGGCAGAAAGGGCAAGAGGCCTGATGCTGGGACTCAGTCAGAGCCCACACCACCGACCATGGTGGTGCAGCCATCCAAGGCTGATGGGGATGGGCTTGAGCCTCCCCCACCACTACCACCACCAGCTCTGCAAGCAGCACCACTGTCACCAGCACTGTCACCAGCAGCAGCAGCCTCAGTGGGCAGCCGTCTGAGGCTGCAGGGGATGGGCTGGTGCCTCCCCCCACCACTGCCAGCACTGCCACCAGCAGCGCCACCAGCAGCAGCTGCCCCAGTGGGCAGCTGTCCGAGGCTGTAGGGAATGGGCTGGAGCCTCCCCACCACTGCCAGAAGCAGCAGCGCTGCCACCACTGAACAGCCATCCCCGCCGGCGGACAGTGTGTAGTCCTGCATCCATGGGCTGTTGTGCGGCCTCGCCCCTGCAAATCATGTAGGTATGACACCCACCTGAGAGACTGTGACCTTGCACTTCCCAAGTTCTGTATCACTGGGCATGATGTCCCCTCCAGAACCAGTGAAGAAGCCTTCCACTCACCCCATCCTCCCCAGGATGAAGCTCACTGGGCACAATGCCCCCTCCAGAACCAGTGGGTATGACACCCACCTGAGAGACTGTGGCCTATAATTCCCCAGGACAGAGAACAGGGCATGTTGCCCCTTCAAGAGCCAGTAGGCAAGTCACCCACTTGAGAGACTTTGACCTTGCACTTGAGAGACTGTGGACTTTCACTCCCCAGTACAGAGCACAGTGTATGTTGCCCCCTCCAGAGCCAGTGGGCAAATCATACACTTGAGAGACTGTGGCTTTGCACTCCCAGGACAGAGCACAGGGCATGTTGCCCCCTCCAGAGCCAGTGGGCAAGTCACCCACTAGAGAGACTGTGGCCTTGCACTCCCCAGGACAGAGCACAGGGTATGTTGCCCCCTCCGGGACCAGTGGTGTTCTACTATCTTCCGGCTGAGGTGCCCCCCCCCATTTCCCCGTCCCCCTGAGGTGCCTGGCTATTTTCAAACTGATGCCCCTGCAGTGTTCTCTCCGTGTTGCTGTAGGAGTGAGGTGGGGCTTTGGACTTTGTGATGTGGCCCTGTGGCCCACAGACATTAAGGACTGGACAGTGGCCCTTGCATTGTCAATATGTATATACTTTTTGATTTGGATGAATGTATTTCTACTATATTTATCTTATTACAATCTTTTTGCTCTATAGTAGTTGCCCTTGCATTATTCCTGTGGGGCATGGGGTGGATATGTTATGTAACTGCATCTGCTTTTGTGTATGGTGTTGGGGGTGGGAGTGTTGCGTGTGTGTGTCACTCTCTTTTTCCTCCCCCTCTCCCCTGTGTGCTAGGCAGCATTACTCACCTTGGTCGTCCTCACTATCGTTGGTGTTCGTAGGTGAGCAGGACGTAAAACAACATCGGGAAGACATGCAACTCGGGCTCCATGGCGGCGTGGTTGTTACCTGAGTCTCCGGAAGTGAGTCGTTTCTTTTCTGTGCACTGTTTCCACCAGGCTTTTGATGTCGTTGGTACCGCCCCGGAAAAGTTGGTAAATTGGTGTGTCATATTACAGTGGGCGGAACATTGTTTTCTGCCTGGCTGTTGGCGGTTACCGTTGTGGTGCCTGTTGATTCCACCCTGGGGGTCGGTGTGTTAAAGTGGCTGTTTCCGCCGTGGTCATAATCCTGCGTGTATTACCGCTGGCCTGTTGGTGGTATTAACGCCACTTTATCACCGACTGCCAGGGTTGTAATGAGGGCCATGATGCTTGAGTACTTTGCTGAAAAAAGGTAGTGTTTTTGACTGGCGGCAGGAATAACAGGAGTGCTTTGAATCAATCAAAGATGAAATTTGCAATGCTGGTACCTTAATGCTACATGATACTAAATTGAAGTCAGTACTTATGGTGGATGCAAGCTCCGCTGGTATAGGAGCTGTGTTATCCCAAGTGCATATCTCTGGTGAGAAAACTGTTACATTTGCTTCTCACACTTTGACCACCTCTGAAAGGAATTATGAGGTTATTGAATGTGAGGTGTTGGCTGCAGCATGGGGAGCAGAATACTTCAGGACTTCAGGACTTACCTGTGGGGAACTAAGTTTCTCCTACATAAGACCACAAACCGTTATTCAAAGTACTGTCGGCAGGAGGAGCAGGTAATGGATCGGCTAGGTTAGCGAAGTTAGCTGCCAGACTTCAGGAATATTGCTATGCTATATAGCATATTTAGGGATGAAGTGGATTACTTGTCCAAACTATCTCTGGTTTGGCAGGTTGTGGATGGACCAGCTGTCTTGGACAAAGAAAATGAGGGAGCAGTGGCATTGGTGCAGAATGTGTTAGAAATGAGAGGCATGCATGCCATCTTTAAAGATGATTGGGTCAAGGAGATGGCATTGAATCCCATCATTCTAGAAGTTAAATGATTGATGCAAGTGGGTGCTAGAAGAGAAAGCAGTGTGTCAATTTCAGTTAGACCCCACGTAAAAGTGCTGGAGGCATTGTCTTTTTGCGGTGACATGGTGCTAATGAGAGGTGAGAAATTTGTGCCACCATGTGGTCTTTGACCCAAGTTGATTAGTATGGCACATGAGGGAATTTAGGGCAGTCTAAAACTAAGAATAGGTTGATGGAAATTTGGTGGCGGCCCAGAATGGATGAACAAGTGGATAAACGGATTGAGAAGTGTATTGTGAGCAAGAAGGGTGAGAAAAGATTGAGGGTAGAAGTAAAATCTGACATGAGTCACATATCTGATCCTGGTAGATCTTGGCACACTTTAAGTCTGGATGTTATCGGTCCCATTCCCAAGAGTGATCCCCTCTGCCCCAAGACCTTCTCAAAAAGTGAGCTCCTTGATTTTAATGAAGAATTTACTGGTATGCACTGTACGCAGATTGATCCTGCCCATTCAGGTACTCCTTGCTGTAAGAATTGTTCCTGGAACATTATTATGGGGGTCATTACAACATTGGCGTGAAAAGCCGCTTACCGCCGTGCAGAAGACTGTCAATACACCGCCGTGGCCGCGGAATTCCGCCACAGCTATCATGACCCACATCTCGGATTACACCGAAATTCAGACACCCACACAAGTCCGCCACACCAAAGGTCAGTGATAAACTGGTGAAAACAAAACCTCCACCGTCACACCAACAGAAACACGCCCATGCTATCACGACACACGAATCCACGCAGCGGTCTTTCAACCGCAGTATTCCAGTAGCGGTACACACCGCCACGCTCAAAATACACACACACTTACAAAACACCGCCACATTGGACAATTCAAAATACACACACCTGATACACATACAAACACCACTCCCACACACCAACACAATATAAAACACAGACCCACATCACCCACAAACCCCTACGACAAAAAACTATAGACGAAGGCGACAGACAGAGAGCACAGCAATAGACAACCCCACCACACAGAGGCACACAACACCATCACCCATACAACATCCACGCACAAAACACCCCACACCACCACACATCACCACACTCATCAACACATACACCACCCCACACATCACCTACACCACCCCATGTCACTCCAAAGACACCCCAGGTTTTCCAAGGAGGAGCTCAGGGTCATGGTGGAGGAAATCGAACGGGTAGAGCCACAGCTATTTGAATCACAGGTGCAGCACACCTCCATAGCCAGGAAGATGGAGCTATGGCGAAGAATCGTGGACAGGGTCAACGCTGTGGGACAGCATCCAAGAAATCGAGAGGACATCAGGAAGCGGTGGAACGACTTACTGGGGAAGGTGCGTTCAGTGGTCTCCAGGCACAACATCACGATTCAGCGGACTGGCGGCGGACCCCCACCTCCTCCCCCACAACTAACAACATGGGAGGAGCAGGTCTTGACCATCATGCATCCAGAGGGCCTCGGAGGAGTCGGTGGAGGAATGGACACTGGTAAGTGAAATCTTAACTATCATATCCCCCACCCTACCTTCATGCTATCACACACCCCCACCCTCACCCCCTCCCCTATCACTACAACTCCTTACTAATGTACTAATAACACAAACCACACATCCCAAAACCAAACCCTGCATGACACAACTAAGCATGGACACCCATCACTAAAGCATGCTCACTGCACATACCCATAACATCCCCCAACCATCATCACACAAGCCCCCACACAGGAATGCTTGCACTGGGGTACACGCAAACCCACCCATTGCACACCATGACACACACACATGCAATAACCATGCTCTTATATCCCTGCAGGACCACTACGTAACGTCACCAGACAGGAGGGTCCAGACATCTCCACTCCACCCACAGAAGAGGCCCACAGTGACGACTGCAGCTCTGGCCAACTGGATCCAGATGACCAGCCCAGACAGTCGGTTCCCCTTGCACAGGCACAGCCCAACACTGACCTTCCACCCTCTGGTAACACCAGCACAGCACCCACCCAGCGGGCCCATACCTCCGTACCCAGGACACGTCAATCAGCTGTGTGTCCACCACTACAGGGAACCCAGGATAACCCACCACCCCAACAACAACAGGGACCTGGGGGCAGTGGTAGGGGGCACACGGTCCAGGGGACGGAGGCACAGGAACACAGGGGAACTGGGAGGGCCGCTGTGCGACAGGGGGCGGACAGGCCAAGGGAACCCACTCTCCACGAGGCCCTCTCCTCCATCATGGGAGCATACCACCACTCCCAGGAGGCGATGGCTACGGTCCTGGCCAAGTTTCAGGAGACCCAGCGCATGCAGGAGGAACAGTATTTGGGGTTCAGGGAGGAGCTCAGAACCATCAGCTCCGCCCTGGGCACCATCGTAGGGGTGCTGAAGGACATACAAAAGACCATGAGGGACACCGTGGCACTCCAAGGGACCCCTGACACTAGCCTGGACGATGAACTGCCCACCACCTCCGCCGGCGCTAGTGGACAGGACGCCCCGCCACAGGACTACCACACCAGCACCCCACCCCCTGCAGATGGAGAACCACCCCCCAAGCGGTCCCTGAGATCCAGGAACAGGACAGAGCAAGATGGCAAGACCCCCTGCCAGGAAATGAGACCACCCTGATTGTCATCCCACTGTCCCACTTTGTTACCCTGTCCAGATTGGAACTGCCCCAGCTCCACTTCCTATGCCCATATTGGCAGTGCAATTGTGAGACTAATAGACTGGACTCTGCCATGGACATTCCTCCACCATCACCCATCACCATTTTGCCACCCCTCCAATAATTAGCACTTCAATAAACACCCTTGAACCACAAAACAATCTGGAGTCAGTCTATGATTTTGAAAATGTGTATTAGCAATGACAGTGACAAAATGCGTTTTCAAATGTAATGCCAACATACCTATGTCACACATCACAAGTCCATGAAAGGATGAAAGCAGATGACACACGTTGGTAACCACACCTGTGAAACCGTAATGGAAATGTACAACTCAGTTACCAAATACTGCTTCAAATTGACAGACAGGATAGAGGTAGAAGTGTGAAAGTGAATGTAATAGTAAAAAAAATGTTCTCACCTGTGTGTCACTGGAAATATTGCTGTATGACTGACTCCCTGTTGTCCATGTCTTCTTTCTCAGCTTCCTCCTCATCACTGTCCACAGGCTCCACAGCTGCCACAACACCGTCATCTGGACCATCCTCCTGCAGAAAAGGCACCTGGCGTCGCAAAGCAAGATTGTGAAGCATCGAGCAGGGACACCTTCCTTGGTGAGTAGAATAGGGAACCACCTGTCATATGGAGGCACCTGAACCTGGCCTTCAGGAGGCCGAAGGTACGTTAGATTACCCTCCTAGTCCGCCCATGGGCCTCATTGTAGCGTTCCTCTGCCCTGGTCCTGGGATTCCTCACTGGGGTCAATAGCCATGACAGGTTGGGGTAACCAGAGTCCCCTAATAGCCACACACGGTGCCTCTGGAGTTGACCCATCACATACGGGATGCTGCTATTCCGCAGGATGTAGGCGTCATGCACAGAGCCAGGGAACATAGCATTTACCTAGGAGATGTACTGGTCTGCCAAACATACCATCTGTACATTCATCGAATGATAACTCTTCCGGTTCCTGTACACCTGTTCACTCCTGCGGAGGGGGACCAGAGCTACATGGGTGCCATCAATAGCACCTATGATGTTGGGGATATGTCCCAGGGCATAGAAGTCACGTTTAACTGTGGCCAAATCCTCCACCTGAGGGAAAACGATGTAGCTCCTCACATGTTTCAGCAGGGCAGACAACACTCTGGACAACACGTTGGAAAACATAGGCTGGGACATCCCTGATGCCATGGCCACTGTTGTTTGAAATGATCCACTTGCAAGGAAATGGAGCACTGATAGCACCTGCACTTCAGGGGGTATTCCTGTGGGATGGCGGATTGGTGAGATCAGGTCTGGCTCCAACTGGGTACTCAGTTCCTGGATTGTGGCACGGTCAAACCTGTAGGTGATGATCAAATTTCACTCCTCCATTGCTAACAGGTCCACCAGCGGTCGGTACACCGGAGGATTCCGCCATCTCCTCAAATGTCCCAGCTGACGGTGCCTAAGAAGGACAACAGCGACCACAGAGTCAACAAATTCTCAGGTATGTACCCACAGCTACACAGAACACAACACCAAATACAAAACTCTTTCTCTATGTGTGTTGAGTGTAGGCATAGGTATGTGTGACACAGTAGTAAATGAAGCCATGTGGACCCCTGAAATGGCAGCTGCCTGACCTCTAAACTGGGACAATGGGATGTGAGGTAACTGCGCTGGCGTTGTACACCGTCGCGGTAGGCGGTTGTAGACCGAGGCACAATGCTGCATTGGTTAACATTGGACCCTATGGGTCCCAGGAGCCAATGATGAAGTGCGCCGGCGGTGATGATACGCACCCCCGCGGATGTCACCGCCGCGGACGTCACCGCCATTTTCTATCTGTTGAATCACTCGATACCTGATCTTCGACAGGAGAGGACCTACACTGCAAGTGCTGCTGTGACCTCGGTCTGGAAAAGACAACGGCTGCTGCGTCTGGGGAAAGGGCCTCTGCCTTCACTGCTCAGGAGTTGGAGAAGCTCGTGGATGGGGTCCTCCCCCAGTACACGCTACTCTACGGTCCTCCAGACCAACAGGTAAGTACACAGGGAGCACGTTGTATGGGCTTTGCTGGGTGAAGAGGGCTGGATGGGGGCAGAGTTCTGCGACCATGAAGGACTGTGAATGCATGTGCCACATGGCAAGGGTAGGGATGGGGGGCACTCACTTCGACGGTGCAGTTGGTAATGACTTCTCTTCTTCCCCTGTACATGTCATGTAGGTCAGCGCCCACCAGAAGAAGGACATCTGGCGTGCCATCGCCAAGGACATCCGGACCCTGGGGGTCCACCAGAGACGGGGCATCCACTGCCGTAAAAGATAGGAGGACATTCGCCGCTGGAGCAAGAAGACGGCGAAGGCTCAGCTGGGGATGGCCTCCCAACGTGGGAGGGGTGCCCGTCGCACCAAGACCCCCCTGATGTTCCGGATCCTGGCGGTGGCCTACCCTAAGTTGGATGGGCGCTTGAGGGCATCACAGCAGACACAAGGGGGTGAGTACACTCTCATTCTGCGGACTTTACGCACAGTGGAGGGGTCTGGGTGGGGGAGGAGGGCTGTGGGTTTCCCTAGGCCAGGTCGAGTTACGTAGGCTAGGCCCCTTCGTAAGGCATGGCCCTGTGGCCCCCCATTCCACCTCTGTAGAGTGCAAAGTACAGGTATACATGCCCCTGTGTCATCTATGTGGACAGATGACTCTCATAGCCATCTAGGCCATATCCCAGGAATTGCATCTGTAGAGGCCAAGAGCACGGCGTAGTGCAGGGGGCTGTTGTGTCTGTATTGTACGCCAACGGTAGCGGTAAGCCATGCACTCAACCTGTCTTTCTTCTGTCGTCCCCCCCTTTTGTGCTCTCCCTGTTCTTTTGTGCATCAGCATCATCAGGCGGAGGTACAGTGGCATTGGAGCACGAGGGAGCTGCATCCCACATGGCCAAGGAGGGCCACACCACAGACTCTGAATACACCAGTGAGACGGAGGGTGAGCGGAGCTTCACGTCGGTCACGGGATCAGCAAACAGCGACACGGACTCGTCCGCTGATGGGAGCTCCCTTGTGGAGGCGGCACCATCTGTGCCCCACACTTCTACAGGTACAGCCGCCACCCCCCCACCAGCACCGCCCTCCCAGCAGCCCCTCAGCCTTCGCTCAGTGCCCGCTCACCCAGGAGGGTGGGCATCACCTTCGCCCCAGGCACCTCAACCCCTGCCCCTGTCACTCCTGCTGCCCTCAGTGAGGAGGCCATTGACCTCCTCAGGTCACTCACTGTTGGGCAGTCTACCATTGTGAGTGCCATCCAGGGTGTAGAAAGGGAGTTGCAACACACTAATGCATTCCTGGAGGGCATTCATTCTGGTCAGGCTACCCATCATCGAACCCTGCAATCTCTGGCCTCAGCACTGATGGCAGCCATTGTCCCTGTGTCTAGCCTCCCCCCTCCAACTTCCTCCACCCAGACCCAATCACCCTGTACCCCAGCCTATCCCAACCACACCATCAGACAAGCATGCACACACCTCAACACACAAAAGTAGCTCAGGCAAACATAGGCACCACACATACCACAGGCACTCACACAAGCATCACCCACATACAGACACAGCAACATCCACTGCCTCCACTGTGTCCCCCTCGTCGTCATCTCCCTCCTCCCTCCCAGTGTCCTCTACACTCTCACCTACATCTACAGGCACTAGGACTCGCACCAGAACACCCAGCACCACACCCCACTCACCTGCACTCACCACCCCCACTACCATTTACACGTCCCCTGTGTCCACTCCCAGTGTGTCTGTGACGTGCCCTCCCAAAGTACACAAACGCGGGCACCCACACACCCAACACCCATCCACCTCACGACAGCCTCCAGTACCTGCACCTGCACCCAAATCACCTAAAGTTACACCTCCTACAACCACCTCCTCTTCCTCCACTCCCAGACCCCCTCCAGCTACCCATCCCAGTGTTTGTCAGAAACTCTTCCTGAGCAACGTTGACCTCTTTCCCACCACCCCCACCCCTCCAATTCATAGGTCCCGTAGTAGCACCTCAGCTGAAAAAAAGTCTGGTACCAGTGGTGCGTGTTAAAGGTCTGTGGAGTGCACCGGCCACCAGGGCAGCCAGTGTGACACGGAGCCAAAGCACTGCCAGTCCACCCCCTGTAAAGCACCTTAAGTTGGAAAGTGCCCGACGGGAGAGGGTGAAGACTCCTGCCGGCAAAACAGCTCACAAGGGTCCCGGGGGGAGTGCCGAGTCAGCTGTGACTCCTCCCAAGGTGGTGAAGGGGCACAAGAAGTCTCCAAAGTCTGGTAAGAGCAGCACGGCGGAGAAGGCCGCCATCCTCCCCGCTGGCCGGGACGCCACCGCCAGCACTATCATCACCTGGTCCGGAGACCACCGCCAGAGTCAGTGCCCTGGAGGGCAGCACTATCGTCACTGGTCCGGAGACCACAGCAGCGTCAGTGCCCTGGAGGGCCCCGGCAGCCACAGCCCCGCTGGGCACTGAGGGTCCATCATGCTACACACCGCTGCACAGGTCAGAGACAGCAAAGTCAAGCACCGCTGAACAGGGAAAAGACCGCCATGGTGAAGACCGCTGAACAGGGCAAAGACCGCCATGGCAAAGCACCGCTGAACAGGTCATAGACAGCAAAGGCAAGCACCGCTGAACAGGGCAAAGACCGCCATGGCAAAGCACCGCTGAACAGGTCATAGACAGCAAAGGCAAGCACCGCTGAACAGGGCAAAGCACCGCTGAACAGTGCAAAGACCGCCATGGTGAAGACCGCTGAACAGGGCAAAGCACTGCTGAACAGGGCAAAGACCGCCATAATGAAGACCGCTGAACAGGGCAAAGCACCGCTGAACATGGAAAAGACCGCCATGGCAAAGCACTGCTGAACAGGGCAAAGACCGCCATGGCAAAGCACTGCTCAACAGGTCATAGACAGCAAAGGCAAGCACCGCTGAACAGGGCAAAGACCGCCATGGCAAAGCACCGCTGAACAGGTCAGAGACAGCAAAGGCAAGCACCGCTGAACAGGGCAAAGAGTGCCATGGTGAAGACCGCTGAACAGGGCACAGACCGATAAAATCAAGCATCGTTAGCCCATGTGCAGCTGGGAAAGTGACGGAACTGGGACGTCACGGGGAGCGTGATGCACTCTGGGCACCATTCCCCCACCAGAACCAGTGGAGACCTGCATCCAGTCCGTCTGTCCTGCACAGGATGAAGCACTCTGGGCACCAGTCCCCATCCAGAACCAGTGGAGACCTGCATCCACTCCGTCTGTCCTGCACAGGATGAAGCACTCTGGGCACCAGTCCCCCTCCAGAACTAGTGGAGACCTGCATCCACTCCATCTGTCTTGCACAGGATGAAGCACTTTGGGCACCAGTCCCCCTCCAGAACCAGTGGAGACCTGCATCCACTCCGTCTGTCCTGCACAGGATGAAGCACTCTGGGCACCAGTCCCCCTCCAGAACCAGTGGAGACCTGCATCCACTCTGTCTGTCCTGCACAGGATGAAGCACTCTGGGCACCAGTCCCCCTCCAGAACCAGTGGAGACTGTTATCCACTTGAGAGACTGTGGCTTTGAACTCCCCAGGATAAAGCAGTGGGCAAACCACCCACTTGTGAGACTTGAGAGACTGTGGCTTTGCTCTCCCCAGGATAAAGCAGTGGGCAAACCACCCACTTGAGAGACTTGAGAGACTGTGGCTTTTCACTCCCCAGGATTAAGCAGTGGGCAAACCACCCACTGGAGTGACTGGGAGACTGTGGTTTTGCACTCCCCAGGATAAAGCAGTGGGCAAACCACCCACTTGAGAGACTTGAGAGACTGTGCCTTTGCACTCCCCAGGATAAAGCAGTGGGCAAACCACCCACTGGAGTGACTTGAGAGACTGTGGCTTTGCACTCCCCAGGATAAAGAAGTGGGCTAACCACCCACTTGAGAGACTTGAGAGACTGTGGCTTTGCACTCCCCAGGATAAAGCAGTGGGCAAACCACCCACTGGAGTGACTTGAGAGACTGGGGCTTTGCACTCCCCAGGATAAAGCAGTGGGCAAACCACACACTTGAGAGACTTGAGAGACTGTTGCTTTGCACTCCCCAGGATAAAGCAGTGGGCAAACCACCCGCTGGAGTGACTTGAGAGACTGTGGCTTTGCACTCCCCAGGATAAAGCAGTGGGCAAACCACCCACTGGAGTGACTTAAGAGACTGTGGCTTTGCACTCCCCAGGATACATCAATGGGCATGGAGCCCCCTCGTGGATCTGGCGTGGTGCTCTAATCCGGCTGAGGTGCCTCCCCCTTCCCTTCTCCCTGAGGTGCCTGTTGTATTTCTATCTGATGCCCCTGCAGTGTTCTCTCCGTTTGTGGACAGGTATCTAGTGTGGGCCTCGCCCATGCATTGTGGGCCCAGTGGTCCACGGACATTGATATGTGCATACCTGCAGTACTAATCGTGATGTATGATTTTAAGAATGTTTATATATTTCTGTATATATTTGGTTACTGTATTTTGATACATTACAATGTTTGAACTGATTTCCTTTTGTCTTTGCATTCTTCCCGGGGGGTTGTGGGTTGTTGCTGTGCTGTTTGGAAATGCATTGGTGTGTGTGTTGTAGTGGGTGAGGGTCGGGGTGGGGGTGGGGGTGTTGTGTGTGTGTGTCCCTGACTTTTGCCTCCCCCCTCCCCTATGTTGTAGGTGCAGTAATCACCGTTGTCTTCGGCGCCTACGTTGCTGGTGTTCGTAGAGGAGCAGGAAGACAAGCGCAGGAAGTGTTTGTAGTTCCGGCTCCGTGGTGGTCTCCTTCCTCGTGGAGTGTGTTGAGGCGAGCGTTTTCCCATTGTAAGAGCTGTTTCCGCCGTGTTTTTATCCACGGTGAATCTGCCCCGGAAAAGGTGGCGAATTGGCGGGTTGTGATACTGTGGGCGGTACATTGTCTCCCGTCTGTCTGTTGGCGGTAACCGCCGCGCTGCTTGTCTGTACCGCCGTGGCGGTGGGAGTGTTAAAGTGGCTGTCTATGTTGGCGGTTTCCGCCACGGTCATAATTCAATTTTTTTGTCCGCTGGCCTGTTTGCGGTATTACCGCAGCTTTAACACCGTCCGCCAGGGTTGTAATGACCACCTATATCTCCTAAGAAAGATAGTCCTGTGCTAAGAATAAACGAGGTAGGGGAGTAAAAACACTTTGATAGACCATAAGCTTTCTAACATTATCTGTGGCTTAATTAATGTTCGCTCTCTGGGGAAACATGCGTTTGAAATCAGGGAACTGATTGAAGCAGCCCACTTGGACTGCCTCTTCATTACTGAAACCTGGGCTAAAGAAGATTCTAACCCAGATTTCCTAGCTGCTTCACCTCCAGGGTCCACTTTTTCCAGGCTAGATAGGCTAGAGAAGAGAGGAGGTGGGCTGGCCATCATTTTTAGAAATCATTTCGGTTGCACGCTGGATGGGCTTAGTATCAGCCAGACCATTTGTGAAGGAGCCTTTTTCAAGCTCCACCTACAGCGTACAGTGTTGCTGGAGGGACTACTGCTATACAGACTGCCCGGCCCTAGGAAGGATTTCTTATCATCCTGGCCCACTATACTGGAACACTTGATATTGGCCCCTAAGGCAATTGTCCTGGGTGACTTTAATCTTCATCTTGAAGACCAGTCTGATCCAGTTATCCGTGATTTCCTAAGTTTGATGAGCAGCCTGGAATGGTATATTGGAGATTTGACTGTAACACATCGTGCAGGGCACATGCTGGACGGCATTTTCCTTCGGCATGAAAATCGCATTAGGCCAGACAATATGGCCCTGGACTCGACCGACCATCATTTGTTGTCTTTTAAGTTAATAGGCACAGAGACAGCCACTAAAATTCGCCCTGTGTCTAGACTGATTAGACCATGGCACAGGGTCCAGGAGACAAATTTTGCCCGGGCTCTCCAGTTAGGCTGGGATCAGGAGAAAGCGCCGGTCTGTTCTACTTTGGAGATCTTTGATTTAGGATTAAGACTAGCTATAGACTCTATAGCACCCATGGTTCCATCTAAGGCTAAACCAGGACGCTGCCTCTCCGCTCCCTGGTTTTCGAAGGAACTTAAAATTTGCAAAGAATCTATCGCAGACAGGAACGTGAATGGCAGCTCAATAAGACCAGTAGAGAGAGGGATAAATTGAGGAGTACTTTGGCGAATTACAAACAGGCTATCAGATCAGCCAAGACAGAATACATTTCTCACACGATTAAAGAAGCACAGAGCAAACAGAAAGAACTGTTCAATATAATTTGCTCACTTACTATTCAGCCTCCACCCTCCAGCTTAGAGAACTCTGAGACTTTCTGCCAAAAAGTGGCAGACTTCCTCAAAGATAAAATCTTACAAATACAGTCACATTTTCCACAAACCATCCATGAGTGTGAGAGGGATTTACGGGAGGACTTTGTACCCGCCGATGCTGCTAATAGACTGAATAGCTTTCAGCCTTTATTGGTCACACGAATTTCAGAATGTCTAGCAGCTGTAAAATCTGGCTCTCCAAATGATCCCTGCCCTCCGCGAATTCTCAAGTTAGTGCCTGACCTGATCTCCTCCGCCCTGGAACCTGTTTATGCAGACATCCTGCAGAAAGGTCATTTTTCGGATTCCTGGAAAGAATCCATTCTAATTCCACTAATTAAGAAACCAGGCAGGGACATCATGGGCCTGACAAATCTCCGACCAAACTCTCTATTGCCCACCCCAGCTAAGATCCTGGAAAGGCATCTGAACAAGGAGCTTGCGGACTCTTTACGGGCAAACGGGGGCCTGGATGCATCCCAACATGGATTCTGTTATGCTCATAGCACGGAAACTGCACTGATATATTCGGCGGATATTATTCGCCGAAGATTTGATCAGGGGCAGGGCACGATCCTTGTTCTGCTTGAATTGTCAGCTGCGTTTGATACTATATCTCCGCAACTCTTAGTTCAGAGACTATATCAGGAAGGAGTAAGAGAAAAAGCACTGGACATACTTAAGTCCTTCTTGTCCAATAAATCTATCACAGTGTCCTGCGGAGACCACAGGGTCACTCCTTTTCAACTACCTTGTGGTGACCCTCAGGGATCTTCGCTCAGCCCTACTCTATTTAATCTTTATGTGGCCCCACTGGCCAGTTTGGTGCGCTCCTTTGGCTTCCATAGAGTGTTCTGCACCTGGACTCTGCCATCTGTGGGTCTACCCTCCCAAGTAATACCACCTCAGTTCTGGACCCTTGGACATAAGACTGAGGTGCTTCCCAGTGGAAGAAATGCATCCTCACTGTTCAGTGGCCTAGCCTGAGCAGATCCAAAGAATCTTCTCACCTGGGTGGCACATCCTCGACCAGAACCAGAGCATCACCGTTGTTGCGTGGATTGGACTTAGGCCGATGTTGTGTTGATTGGGATAATGGCAGAAGACTCGCATCGCTGCTGCATCCCGCATCTTGGGTTTGATGCATTGCCTTCAGAAACGCTGCTGCACAATGCTACCTGGAGCACGTTCTCGTATCCCTTGTTGAGGCAGCCTCAACAATGATGCCAAAGCTTGCATCGCATGTCCACCGCTCATCGGAACTGGTAGATAACCTTGGCTGTGCAATGCATCTCCAATAGTTGGCTTCACTTCGCAAGCCCTGTTGACAGGATCCTTGACATCAACACAACAGGACCTCGAACCACAGCCTCGCCGTATTTCGGAACCACTGCAGTGCATCAGCTGTGGGGTGCATCTTCATCTCAGATCCATACATTGCTCCACAACCAGGATTTAGGGTACTTTGTTCAGTGGGCTTAAATGGGTCCCTGTAGCCAGCCCAGGCTCCATTGACCGCGCTGGAAGCCTGCAAAACTGCAACAAAGTAGCAAAGACGACTACTGCGACCTTGTAACGCTGATCCTGCTGCCTTCTCGACTGTTTTCCTGGTGGTGCATGCTGTGGGGGTAGTCTGCCTCCTCTCTGCACTAGAATCTCCGAAGAAATCTCCCGTGGGTCGACGGAATCTTCTCCCTGCAACCGCAGGCATCAAAGAACTGCATCACCGGTCCTCTGGGTCTCCTCTCAGCACGACGAGCGAGGTCCCTTGAACTCAGCAACTCTGTCCAGGTGACTCCCACAGTCCAGTGACTCTTCAGTCCAAGTTTGGTGGAGGTAAGTCCTTGCCTCCCCACGCTAGACTGCATTGCTGGGAACCACGTGTTTTGCAGCTACTCCGGCTCCTGTGCACTCACCGAGGATTTCCTTTGTGCACAGCCAAGCCTGGGTCCCCGGCACTCTAACCTGCATTGCACAACCTCCTGAGTTGTCCTCCGGCGGCGTGGGACTCTCTTATGCAACTTCGGGTGAGCACTGATTCACTCCACTTCGTAGTGCCTGTTCCGGCACTTTTACGGGTGCTGCTTACTTCTGAGTGGGCTCTTTGCTTGCTGGACGCCCCCTCTGTCTTCTCACGCAATTGGTGACATCCTGGTCCCTCCTGGGCCACAGCAGCATCCAAAAACCCTAACTGCGACCCTTGCAGCTAGCAAGGCTTGTTTGCGGTCTTTCTACGGGGAAAACACTTCTGCACGACTCTTCGCGACGTCGGGCATCCATCCTCCAAAGGGGAAGTTTCTAGCCCTTGTCGTTCTTGCAGAATCCTCAGCTTCTACCATCCGGTGGCAGCTTCTTTGCACCCACAGCTGGCATTTCCTGGGCATCTGCCCACTCCCGACTTGATCGTGACATTTGGACTTGGTCCCCTTGTTCCACAGGTACTCTCGTCTGGAAATCCATTGTTGTTGCATTGCTGGTGTTGGTCTTTCCTGCAGAATTCCCCTATCACGACTTCTGTGCTCTTTGGGGAACTTAGGTACACTTTGCACCCACTTTTCAGGGTCTTGGGGTGGGCTATTTTTCTAACCCTCACTGTTTCCTTACAGTCCCAGCGACCCTCTACGAGGTCACATAGGTTTGGGGTCCATTCGTGGTTCGCATTCCACTTCTAGAGTATATGGTTTGTGTTGCCCCTATCCCTATGTGCCCCCATTGCATTCTATTGTGACTATACATTGTTTGCACTGTTTTCTATTGCTATTACTGCATATTTTGGTATTGTGTACATATATCTTGTGTATATTTGCTATCCTCATACTGAGGGTACTCACTGAGATACTTTTGGCATATTGTCATAAAAATAAAGTACCTTTATTTTTAGTATATCTGTGTATTGTGTTTTCTTATGATATTGTGCATATGACACTAGTGGTACTGTAGGAGCTTCACTTGTCTCCTAGTTCAGCCTAAGCTGCTCTGCTAAGCTACCTTTTCTATCAGCCTAAGCTGCTAGACACCCCTCTACACTAATAAGGGATACCTGGGCCTGGTGCAAGGTGTAAGTACCCCTTGGTACTCACTACAGGCCAGTCCAGCCTCCTACATTCATCCCAGTAGATTTTATGGATTCCAATGGTATCCCCCTGATCCTGCGCTTCAGCCTGGCGCTGGAGGCCTTTGGGGATAGGGCATTTTCTCTGTGCTTCACAGAAGCCCTCCCTGGAGGGTTCTCCTGCAACTAAGAGAGTTCTGGCAGTTCTCCTGTGGTAGTCTTCTCTCCTTCTTTAGTCTCCAGATCCTTCCCCTGAGGTTCAGATTCTTCTGCGCCATGAGAGGTTCTGAAGTTCCCCACACCTCTAGACTTTCTTCTTAGTTGTGGGAAGGAACATAGGCCATTTTTCGAGGCTCACCGTACTACCATGACTGACTGTCTGGTCCTTTGAGGCTACACACACCCACTCAGGCTAACCAAATATTCCTGCTTCGTCTTCCTTCCGGCTTCAGCCCAAGCAGATGTTTCTACATTGTTTCCCAATATCCATTTCACTGGGATGGCAGGGCTCACACCTACCTTCTTCAGGCCAAAAACCCCTTTCCACTCAAAGTTGATCATTGCCAGAAGATAAGATTTCCCATCGTTTTCAGCTTTGGCTACTCTATGTCTAGTAGCGAGTATCTAGGATAATCTGTTCTAGGGAAAGTAGCTAGTCCATCACTGTGGTCATATTAGCTCTGGTATCCCTCAGATCTTCTACCTTGGTCCCATTGATGATTAACCATTGAGGAGGGTAAGATGACCATGGATTCAACATCCGTCCTACCCATGTAGAATTATGTCCTTTTGCTCTAGCCCTTGGTTTACCTTGGACCAACCTCCATCACAATTCCTACACTAGCAATCCTTTGGGACTGTCCTCCAGTGGGGGTATTTTAGGAACAGACTGAGGTGGTCATTACAACCCTGGCGGACGGTGTTAAAGGTGCGGTAATCCCGCAAACAGGCCGGGGGACAAAAAAAGGGGATTATGACTCTGGCGGAAACCGCCAACAAAGACAGCCACTTTAACACACCACCCGCCATGGCGGTACAGACAAGCAGCGCGGCGGTTACCGCCAACAGACAGACGGGAGACAATGTACCGCCCACACTATTACAACCTGCCAATCCGCCACCTTTTCCGGGGCAGAATCACCGTGGATAAAAACACGGTGGAAACAGCTTTTGCAATGGGAAAACGCTCACCTTAGCACATCCCACGAGGAAGGAGGACACCATGGAGCCGGAATTACAAATCCTACCTGCCCTTGTTTTTCTGCTCCTTTACGACCAACAGCTACGTAGGCGCAGAAGATACCGGTGAGTACTGCACCTACGACACGGGGGAGGGGTGGGCAAAAGTTAGGGGGACACCCACCAAACACCCCCACCCTCGCATATCACAACATACACACCAATGCAGTCACAAAAATCACAGTAACAACCCACAATCCCCCCGGAAGAATGCAAAGACAATGCGAAATTTGGGCAAACATTGTAATGTGCCAATATACATGTCATACAAAAATAAACAGATACATATCTCAAAATCACGCTTATTTACACATACAATCCGAGAAGTAGTGCAGATATGTACAAAACAATGTCCGTGCACCAGCAGTCCAAAAATGCATGGGCGAGGCCCACAATAGATACCTGACCAAAATCGGAGAGAACACTGCCGGGGCATCAGATAGAAACACTACAGGCACCTCAGGGGGAATGGAAGGGGGGGCACCTCAGCCAGATGAATGCGAAGCCAGATCCACGACGGGGCTCCATGCCCATTGATGTATCCTGAGGAGTGCAAAGCCACAGTCTCTCAAGTCTCTACAGTGGGTGGTTTGCCCATTGTTCAGTCCTGGGGAGTGCAAAGCCACAGTCTCTCAAGTCTCTACAGTGGGTGGTTTGCCCACTGTTCAATCCTGGGGAGTGCAAAGCCACAGTCTCTCAAGTCTCTACACTGGGTGGTTTGTCCACTGTTCAATCCTGGGGAGTGCAAAGCCACAGTCTCTCAAGTCTCTACAGGGGGTGATTTGCCCACTGTGCCATCCTGGCGAGTGCAAAGCCACAGTCTCTCAAGTAGATGCAGGTCTCCACTGGTTCTGGAAGGGGACTGTTGCCCAGACTGGATGAGTCTCCCCGTGAAAGTACCTGTCCTGTCACTGTGCCAGCTGCACATGGGATACGGATGCCTGATGTGGCGGTCCATTCATTCCTACACGGTGCATGCCCTGTTCAGCGGTGCTTTGCCATGGCGGTCTATGGACTGTTCAGTGGTGCTTTGCCATGGCGGTCCTTGCCCTGTTCAGCGGTGCTTTGACATGGCGGTCTTTGACCTGTTCAGCGGTGCTTTGCCATGGTGGTCTTTGCCCTGTTCAGCGGTGCTTTGACATGGCGGTCTTTGCCCTGTTCAGCGGTGCTTTGACATGGCGGTTCAGGACTGTTCAGCGGTGCTCTGCCATGGCGGTCTTTGCCCTGTTTAGCGGTGCTTTGCCATGGCGGTCTTTGCCCTGTTCAGCGGTGCTTTGACATGGCGGTCTTTGCCCTGTTCAGCGGTGCTTTGACATGGCGGTCTTTGCCCTGTTCAGCTGTGCTTTGCCATGGTGGTCTATGGACTGTTCAGCGGTGCTTTGCCATGGCGGTCTTTGCCCTGTTCAGCGGTGCTTTGACATGGCGGTCTTTGCCCTGTTCAGCGGTGCTTTGACATGGAGGTCTTTGCCCTGTTCAGCGGTGCTTTGACATGGCGGTCTTTGCCCTGTTCAGCGGTGCTTTGACATGGCGGTTCTGATGAGGACATTGGTGTGTGGCATGACGATCTCTACACTGGGCATTGGTGTGTGGCATGACGATCTCTACACTGGGCATTGGTGTGTGGCATGACGATCCCTACAATGGGCATTGGTGTGTGGCATGACGATCGCTACAATGGGCATTGGTGTGTGGCATGACGTTCCATCATTGCCCAGCAGGCTGTGGCATCCTGGCCCCTCATGGGCTGTGACTCCGGAAGTGGTCTCTGGACCAGTGACGATACTTGGGCCCTCCTGGGCTGTGACTCTGGCGGTGGTTTCTGGACCAGTGACGATACTTGGGCCCTCCTGGGCTGTGACTCCGGCGGTGGTTTCTGGACCAGTGACGATACTTGGGCCCTCCTGGGCTGTGACTCCGGCGGTGGTTTCTGGACCAGTGACGATACTTGGGCCCTCCTGGGCTGTGACACCGGCGGTGGTTTCTGGACCAGTGACGATACTTGGGCCCTCCTGGGCTGTGACTCCGGCGGTGGTTTCTGGACCAGTGACGATACTTGGGCCCTCCTGGGCCGTGACTCCGGCGGTGGTTTCTGGACCAGTGACGATACTTGGGCCCTTCTGGGCTATGACTCTGGCGGTGGTTTCTGGACCAGTGACGATACCTGTGCCCTCCAGGGCTGTGACTCTGGCGGTGGTTTCTGGACCAGTGACGACGGTGCTGGCGGTTGTGTCTGGACCGCCGGAAATGATGGCGCACTTCTCCGCCGTGACACTCACAACAGGCTGGGCAGACTTCCTCTGGACCTTCCCCACCTTTTTTGGAGTTACAGCTGACTCACCAATCGCCTTCGATCCCATGTCACTTGTTGTCCCACCAGGAGTCTTAAGACGGTCCCGTCGTCCACTCTCCAATTTCTGAGCCTTTACAGGGGGTGGGCTGCCAGTGCCTTGGCTCCGGGTCCTACTGCCTGCCCTGGTGCCCGGTGCACTCCAAAAACCTGGAACACGCACCACTGGTACTGGAGGCTTTTTGGCTCAGGCGCTATGACAGGACTGATGAATTGGAGGGGGGGGGGGTGGGGGCAAAAAGGTCAATTTGACATAGGGACAGTTTCTGACGGACACTGGGATGGGTAGCTGGAGGGGGTCTGGGAGTGGAGGAAGAGGAGGTGGTTGTAGGAGGTGTCACTTTAGCTGTTTTGGGTGCAGGTGCAGGTACTGGAGGCTGTTGTGAGCTGGATGGATGTTGGGTGAGTGATTGCCGGCGTTTGTGTACTTTGGGAGGGGGCGTCACAGACACACTGGGAGAGGACACAGGGGACGTGTAAATGGCAGTGGAGGTGGTGAGTGCAGGTGAGCGGCTTGTGGTGCTGGGTGTTCTGGTGCGAGTCCTAGTGCCTGTAGATGTGGTGTATGCAGGTGTGTGTGTAGACGAGACTGGGAGGGAGGAGGGAGAAGAGGAGGAGGGGGACACAGTGGAGACAGTGGATGTTGCTGTGTCTGTATGTGGGTGAGGCTTGCATGAGTGCCTGTGGTGTGTGTGGTGCCTATGTTTGCTTGAGCTACTTGTGTGTGTTGACTTGTGTGCATGCTGGTCTGTAGGTGTGCTTGGGATGGGCTGGGGTACAGGAGATTGGGTCTGGGTGGAGGAGGCTGGAGGTGGGAGGCTGGACACAGGGTCAATGGCTGCCATCAGTGCTGAGGCCAGAGATTGCAGGGTTCGCTGAAGGACAGCCTGACCAGAATGAATGCCCTCCAGGAATGTATTACCGTGTTGCAACTGCCTTTCTACACCCTGGATGGCGTTCACAATGGTAGACTGCCCAACAGTGAGTGACCTGAGGAGGTCAATGGCCTCCTCACTGAGGGCAGCAGGGGTGACTGGGGCAGGGCCTGAGGTGCCTGGGGCGAAGGTGATGCCCACCCTCCTGGGTGAGCGGGCACGGGGCGAACGCTGAGGGGCTGCTGGGAGGGCGGTGCTGGTAGGGGAGGTGGCGGCGGTACCTGTAGAAGTGGGGGGCACAGATGGTGCCGCCACCACACGGGAGCTCCCATCGGCGGACGAGTCCATGTCGCTGGTTGGTGAGCCGGTGGCCGACGTGAAGCTCCCCTCGCCCTCCGTCCCACTGGTGCATTCAGAGTCTGTGGTGTGGCCCTCCATGGCCATGTGGGAAGCAGCTCCCTCGTGCTCCGGTGCCACTGCACCTCCGCCTGATGATGCTGATGTACAAAAGGACAGGGAGAGCAGGAAAAGGGGAGGGAGATAGAACAAAGAGAGTTTTAGTGCATGGCATGCCGCTACCGTTGGCGGACAAGACAGACGCAGCAGCCCCCTGCATAACGCCATGCTCCTGACCTCTGCACATGCAATTTCTGGAACATGGCCTACATGGCAATGGTGGAAATCTACGCACATGGATGCCACAGGGGCAACTATACCTCAACTTGGCACTCTGCTGAGGTGGGGTTGAGTGCCACATGGCCTACATTACGGAGGGGCCTTGCCTACCTAACTCGCCCTGGCCTAGGGACACCCACAGCCCACCTCCCCCACCCAGACACCTCCACTGCACGCAAAGTCCGTAGAATGAGGTTGTACTCACCCCCTTGTGTCTGCTGTGATGTCCTCAAGCGCCAATCCAACTCCGAGTAGGCCACCGCCAGGATCCGGAACATCAGGGGGGTCATGGTGCGACGGGCACCCCTCCCACGTTGGGAGGCCATCCCCAGCTGAGCCTCCGCCGTCTTCTTGCTGCAGCGGCGAATGTCCTCCCATCTCTTACAGCAGTGAGTGCCCCGTCTCTGGTGGGCCCCCAGGGTCTGGACCTCCTTGGGGATGGCACGCCAAATGTCCCTCTTCTGGTGGGCGCTGACCTACATGACATGCACAAGGAAAGAGGAACAGTCATTACCAACTGCACCGTCAATGTGAGTGGCCCCCTCCCTACTCTGGCCATGTGGCCCATTCATTCCCATGCATAACTGTTCTATGTACTCTGCCCCCTTCCCTCTTCCACCCAGCCCTCTCCACCCAGGCCTAGCCCATACAACGTGCTCCCTGTGTACTAACCTGTTGGTCTGGAGGACTGTAGAGTAGCGTGTACTGGGGGAGGGCCCCGTCCACAAGTTTCTCCAACTCCTGTGCAGTGAAGGCAGGGGCCCTTTCCCCAGACGCAGACGCCATCGTCGCTTCCAGACCGAGTTCACAGCAGCACTAGCAGTGTAGGTCCTCTCCTGTCGAAGGTCAGGTATCTAGTGAGTGAACAGATAGAAAATGGCGGTGACGTCCGCGGCGGTGACGTCCGCGGCAGAGCGCATCATCACCGCCGGCGCACCTGTTCATTGGCTCCTGGGACCCATAGGGTCCAATGTTAACCAATGCAGCATTGCGCCACGGTCTACGACCGCCTACTGCGACGGTGTGCAACGCCAGCGCAGTTACCCCACAATCCCATTGTCCCAGTTTAGAGGTCAGGCAGCCGCCATTTCAGGGGCCCACATGGCTTAATTTACTACTGCGTCACGCATAGCTAGGCCTATACTCAACACACATACAGGAAGAGTTTTTTGTCTGGTGTAGTCTTGTGTGTAACTGTGGGTACATACCTGGAGGAATAGTGACTGGTTCTTCGCTGTTGTCCTTCTTAGGCACCGTCAGCTGGGACATATGAGAAGATGGCGGAATCCTCCGGTGTACCGACCGCTGGTGGACCTGTTGACAATGGAAGAAAGACATATCATCGTCACCTACAGGTTTGACCGTGCCACAATCCAGGAACTAGTAACCCAGTTGGAGCCAAACCTGATGTCACCAATCCGCCATCCGACTGGAATCCCCCCTGACGTGCAGGTGCTGTCAGTGCTCCATTTCCTTGCAAGTGGGTCTTTTCAGACAACTGTGGCCATGGCATCAGGGATGTCCCAGCCTATGTTTTCCAACGTCTTGTCCAGAGTGTTGTCCGCTCTGCTGAAACACGTAAGGAGATACATCATTTTCCCTGAGGTGGGGGATTTGCCTACAGTGAAAGGTGACTTCTATGCCCTTGGACATATCCCGAACATCATAGGTGCCATTGATGGGACCCATGTAGCTCTGGTCCCCCCCCTGCAGGAGTGAACAGGTGTACAGGAACAGGAAGAATTATCATTCGATGAATGTCCAGATGGTCTGTTTGGCAGACCAGTACATCTCGCAGGTAAATGCAATGTTCCCTGGCTCTGTGCATGACGCCTACATCCTGCGGAATAGCAGCATCCCTGATATGATGGGTCAACTCCAGAGGCACCGTGTATGGCTATTGGGGGACTCTGGTTACCCCAACCTTTCCTGGCTATTGACCCCAGTGAGGAATCCCAGGACCAGGGCAGAGGAACGGTACAATGATGCCCATGGGCGGACTAGGAGGGTGATCGAACGCACATTCGCCCTTCTTAAGGCCAGGTTCAGGTGCCTCCATATGACAGGTGGATCCCTATTCTACTCACCGAAGAAGGTGTGCGACATCATCATCGCCTGCTCCATGCTCCATAATTTGCCATTGCCATTGCGACGCCAGGTGCCTTTTCTGCAGGAGGATGATCCAGATGACGGTGTTGTGGCAGCTGTGGAGCCTGTGGAGCCAGTGGACAGTGATGAGGATGAAGCTGAGGATGAAGAAAACGACAACAGGGAGTCAGTCAATCAGCAATATTTCCAGTGAGACACAGGTGAGAACATTTTCTGGTTTAACATTACATTAACTTTCACACGTCTACCTCTATCCTGTACCTACATTTCACTCACTATTTGTTAATTGAGTTGTACCCTTCCATTTCAGTTCCACAAGTGTGGTAACTTACGTGTCAACTGCTTGCATCCTTCAAGGGCTTGTGATGTGTGACATTGGTATGTTAGCCTTACAATGGGTAACCCTTTATGACACTGTAATTGATAATACAAAATTCCAAATCATAGACTGACTCCAGATTTTTGGCTTTCAAGGGTGTTTATTTAAGTGCTAAAAAAATCAAAAATCAAGGAAGGTTGTAAAATGGTGATGGGTGATGGTGGAGGAATGTCCATGGCAGAGTCCAGTCTATTAGTCTCACAGGTGCACTGCCCATCTGGGCATTGGAGGTGGAGCTGGGACAGTTCCAATCTGGACAGGGTGACAATGTGGGACAGTGGGGGGACAATCAGGGTGGTCTTATTTCCAGGCGGGGGTCTTGCCATCTTGCTGTGTCCTGTTCCTGGATCTCAGGGCCCGATTGCGTGGTGGTTGTCCATCTGCAGGGGGTGGGGTGCTGGTGTGGTGTCCTGTGGCGGGGTGTCCTGTCCACTAGTGCCGGCGGAGGTGGTGGGCAGTTCGTCGTCCTGGCTAGTGTCAGGGGCCCCTTGGAGTGCCACAGTGTCCCTCAAGGTCTTTTGAATGTCCGTCAGCACCCCTACGATGGTGCCCAGGGCGGAGCTGATGGTCCTGAGCTCCTCCCTGAACCCCAAATACAGTTCGTCCTGCAGACGCAGGGTCTCCTGCAACTTGTCCAGGACCGTCGCCATCGTCTCCTGGGAGTGGTGGTATGCTCCCATGGTGGAGGATAGGGCCTCGTGGAGAGTTGGTTCCCTTGGCCTGTCCTCCCTCTGTCGCACAGCAGCCCTCCCAGTTCCCCGGTGTTCCTGTGGCTCCGTCCCCTGGACCGTGTGCCCACTACCACTGCCCCCAGGTCCCTGTTGTTGTTGGGGTAGTGGATTACCCTGGGTGCCCTGTAGTGGTGGACACACCGCTGATTGACCTGTCCTGGGTAGGGAGGTTTGGGCCTGCTGGGTGGGTGCTGTGCCGGTGTTACCAGAGGGTGGCAGCTCGGTGTTGGGCTGTGGCTGGGCAAGGGGAACCAACTGTCCTGAGGCCCACGATGGTCCGGGCTGGTCATCAGGATCCAGTGGGGCAGAGCTGCTGTCATCACTGTGGGCTTCTTCTGGGGGTGGAGTGGTGTTGTCTGGACCCCCTAGTGTGGTGACGTTCCTTCGGGTTCCTGCAGGGGTATGAGAACATGATTATTGCATGTGTGTGTTTCATGGTGTGAAATGGTTGGGTGTGCGTGATCCCCAGTGCAGGCATTCCTGTGTGGGGGCTTGTGTGGTGATGTTGGGGGGGTGTTCTGGGTATGTGCAGTGGGCATGCTTTAGTGAGGGGTGTCCATGTTTAGTTGTGTCATGCAGGGCTTGGTGTTGGGATGGGTGGTTGGTGTCATGGGTAGATTAGTGAGGATTTGGGGTGATATGGGAGGGTGTGAGGGTGGGGGTGTGTGATAGCATGCAGGTAGGGTGGGGGATATGATAGATAAGATTTGACTTACCAGTGTCCGATCCTCCACCGACTCCTCCGAGGCCCTCAGGATGCAAGATGGTCAGGACTTGCTCCTCCCATGTTGTTAGTTGTGGGGAAGGAGGTGGGGGTCCGCCGCCAGTCCGCTGCACCGCGATGTTGTGCCTGGATACAGTTGAACGCACCTTCCCCCGTAGGTCGTTCCACCTCTTCCTGATGTCCTCCCTATTTCTTGGGTGCTGTCCCACGGCGTTGACCCTGTCGACTATTCTGCGCCATAGCTCCATCTTCCTGGCTATTGATGTGTGCTGTACCTGTGAGCCAAATAGCTGTGGCTCTACCCGTAGGATTTCCTCCACCATGACCCTGAGCTCCTCCTCGGAGAAGCGGGGGTGTCTTTGGCGTGACATGGGGTGTTGTGTGTGATGTGTGGGGTGGTGTATGTGTTGATGAGTATGGTGAGTGTAGTGGTATGTGGTGTTTTGTGCGTGGATGTAGTGTGGGTGATGGTATTGTGTGCCTCTGTGTGATGGGGTTGTCAATAGCTGTGCTGTCTCTGGACTTCTCTCAGAAATTCTGGTTGTAGGGGTTTGTGGGTGATGTGGGTTTGTGTTTTATATTGTATTGGGTGTGTGGGAGTGGTGTGTGTATGTGTATCACATGTATGTATTTGTAATTGTCCAATGTGGCGGTGTTTTGGAGATGTGTGTGTATTTTGAACGCGGCGGTGTGTACCGCCAGTGGAATACCACGGTTGAAAGACCGCCGCGTGGATTCGTGGGTCGTAATAGCATGGGCGTGTTTCTGTTGGCGTGGAGGTGGAGGATTTGTTTCCGCCAGTTTATCGCTGACCTTTGGTGTGGCGGTGTTGTGTGGGTGTCTGAATTTCGGCGGATTCCGTGATGTGTGTCATAATAGCTGTGGCCGTCTACCGCGGCCGCGGCGGTGTATTGGCGGTCTTCTGCACGGCGGTAAGCGCCTTATACCGCCAATGTTGTAATGACCCCCTGAGTCTCCCTTCTTATTTCTTGGTTTCTGACAGTCCAGGCACACCCCACCCTTCAGGGGGCCAGAAGGTTTCTTCCCCTTGCATCCTCCCCACTTGTGTTTGGAAAAAGCACAGGACTCCTTCTCTTGTGTAGACTTTTAGGGCCCTTGTAAAAACTTATTTTTTTCCTTGTTGATCCCCTCTATCCCCTAACAGGGTACCTGAGCCTCTTACTTGTGATCACTCACCTGGGATTTCTTAGACTTCCTAGCACATACCCACTCAGAAGCTGCTTTACAAAGCTGCCTAGTTCAGACTAGTTGGAATCTACTAGATGCTGGTGTGGCTTTGAATGACAATTACTCAAGATGGTTAATTTATGGTCAAACTGTATAGCCTATAGTTGGAAATGACACTCTTTACAGGGTCACCCCCATACTTTTTGCCTTCCTCCTCCTAATGTTTGCTGGATTTTTGCATGTTGGCCTTAGGGCTCTGTGCACTTTACCACTGCTAACCAATGCTAAATGGCTTGTGCTCTCTCCCTGAAACATGATTTGATTGGCATATACCTGGTTGGCATATTTCATTTACATGTAAGTCCCTTGTAGAGTGGAATACAATACACCAAGGGCCTGTAAATTAAATGCTACCAGTGGGACTGCAGCATTTATTGTGCCACCCCCTTAAGTAGCCTTTTAGAACATGTCCCAGGCCTGCCATTGCAGTCTGAAGGCAGCTTTCCCACTACCATGTCAACTTGGCTTTTACAACCCTTTGCCAAGCCTTAAACTCCAATGTTATTACATATAAATCACCCCTAAAGCAGGCCCTATGTAGCCCATACATTACAAGTTTGAATATTCCACTTTTACAAAGTTGGCATATTTCTGCACTAAGCCCACTCTGCCTGCAGCATGTCTTAGGGCACATGACTGTATGTAACTAACAGTTAGGACGTTGTGAACTCCCTCCAGACACTCACACAGATAGTGAGATTAGGTGAGCCTGAATAGCCCATTAACTGGCCTGATGGAGGGGTGAAGCCAAGCACAGCCCCACTTGCACCTGAATAGGCTGTGCTCTGCTACCACACAATAGGCTCAACAACCATGTATTGTCAGCGCAGCTAGTTAAGAGTCAAGGGAGACTGGAAACTCAAAGAACCCTTCTGGAAACTGCTCCCAACTTCTAAGAGCAGGACACCAGGGTAAACAAATAGGTCTCTCAGACCCACTCTTCAGTTCACTACTGGACCTGCGGAAGGACTCTTAAACAACTGCCTTCTGCTGTGACCTGCTGTGCATTCTGCCAGACTGCTGCTGTACCTGCAAGGACTGCTTTGATGCCTAGAGCCTGCCTTGAACCTTCATAGGCCAGCCCTGCTGTGGAGCCCGGCATCTTCACCTGCACCCAGGTCTTCAGAGGGTTAGTTTAGCTGGCCTCCTCTTCAGAGCCACAGGGACATTATAGGCATCCACAATCTTGGACTCGCAGCTAGACCCAGCCTGAGTGAGTCTTGAACCCCCATGAGGTCTCCATCCACTTCTGGACCCTTGGTTGTGGTGCTTAACATGACCAGGTGGCAATTTTCCAAAACCGAGGACAATATTTTGAACCTTAAATTTTAACAATTCATTACTCCTGTTCTACTACTTGGATTGTGATGGTTTTGGTGTCAAATAACTCGTTCAAATGTTCTCTATGTTTCTGGTTTGGGATTTGTATTGTATTTTGTTATCAATGTAGTGCTGTTTGTGTGCTGCATAAATGCTTACCACATTGCCTCTAAATTTAACCTGACTGCTTTTTGTGCCATGCTACCCAGGGGTAAGCACAGGTTAAATTAGTGACTTTTTGTGGTTCATGCTGCAAGGGATTGTGGCTGCTGCTTGACTAGGGCTGACACCCCAGTCAATCAACAACCCAATTTCTGACATCCATCATAAGACTTTACTGACTTTCATACAGCCTTCTAGTGCCTTTCGTGACACATAAACAAAGTCAACCCAGGACTGTTATGCATCTTTGTGTGTGTCCAAAAACTTAGGGCCTGATTACAACTTTGGAGGAGGTGTTAATCCATCCCAAAAGTGACGGTAAAGTGACGGATATACCACCAGCCGTATTACGAGTTCCATAGGATATAATGGACTCGTAAAACGGCTGGTGGTATATCCTTCCCTTTACCGTCACTTTTGGGATGGATTAACACCTCCTCCAAAGTTGTAATCAGGCCCTTAATCCAGTATTATTCAACTGTGAGACCAAACGTCTGAACTAGTGCATCCTTCATGTGTAAGTATCCCTCCCCTGTGTTTGCACAAATTTTCAAAGTAACGGTTTCCAGTGATGTTGATCAACCCTGCACATTCTCAGTGCCCTTTTGTAGGAGGCAAACCATTAAGCAAAGTTGTACCCACCACAAACCTAGGCATAATACCCTCGGGGAAGTGAGACGTATTGGCCAGTTTCTTTTCTTCCAGGGTCTGGCTGCTAAATTGGCCTGCAGCTCCCTTCCTGATTGCATCTCACTGAGCTCCAGTTGTTCGCACTGTACCATAGCTAGGTTTAAATTACTGAAACCTTTACTGGACCTAACAAGATCAATGACCATATTACTTGAAGTGGACTACCACCCAGCCCAAAAAATGATCCACTTTCTCAGAATAATGTATACTACACATTCTCAATTTTCTGATAATAATAATCAATACTATTTGTGGAGTCATGCTTTTAAGGAATATGTTTCCCATTTCATTGTGGTTTATCATATGGGTGCAATTCACAACTTGGGTTACATATTATTTAACATTTACGGCCCAGTGTCACTGAAGTTTATAGTAGTGGGCTATACAAAATTATCAACAATTCTCTATATCATTTTTTTCTAAAAGGGTGTGAATGTCAAACTTCATGTATGTTGTGTGTTATGTCGAAGTTTAATCCTACCACTCCTCACCAAACGGAAGCTTTATTAAACAGATAGCAAAAAAGATTATAGACTATATAACTTTGAATACAAGCACAAGATAGGATTTCCAATATGGCACACAAGTTTCCAAAATTGATTTATTTTTTTAAATATATTTTCAAAAGTAACGTGTTATCACACACATACATTGTATTTTTGTTTGTTTCCTGAAAGTTAGAAGTACTCTTTTGGTATTTAGGTTTGTGCTGAAATAGAACCCCTGAAAAGTATTACAACAGAATTTGTCTCAATGCCTAACATGCCCTATTGGTACACAAAGTATGTGAATCAAATGGAATTATGAATTGCTGAAGGAATACAATCATCAAACATTTCTGGAGTTAGAAAATAACTAAGGTCCATTGGAAAAATAATTTAATAGAAAACAAAACAAAAGGTATAATTTGAGAGGAAAGCTTTACAGAGCCTTTCATCTTAGTAGGGTGAATGTGCGGACACACTTTGAGACGGAGAATAGGTTACAGGGTTCTTTGGGCCAACAAAACCCTCTGAGTTAGTATACCAAACAAAGTACGAAAGTCAAAGAGCAACAGGATCATGTAGGAGATGGCAACTGAGAAGACCTCTCATGTATTGTCTTCACAATGTCAATGCCAAAACCTATGCCTTGGGTTAAATCAGGTGGGCAGCTAATTTCCACTTCATTACATTTCAGTTTATTCCCCAGAGTGCAAAAGCATTGATACTTAAGTTGGTGGCGCTCTTCAATTCTTTCTCAGGTTAGGAAGTGAGGAATTTATGCTTTCTACTGTTTATGAAACTCATCAGCAAAATCACAACTTGAAACTACCTTTCCCATGAGCCCAAGCGCGTGATTAAAGAAAAACAAACAACATGCCAATATTCATGTGACTAATATGATGAATCAAAGTCTTATAGAATCTATGATATGTCCTCCATTTTAAAACAACTCCTTTTTCGTCACATTGGAGGGGAGGATTTAAGAAACAGTAATTATCTTGAAGGCAGTCATGGTAGAAGGAGTCTTTGGAAGAGGAAATATTCATGCTGAGAAATGCTCTGACTTAGGTGAGGACATTGAAGGTGTTTATCCCTTACCATTTCTTTTCATGTCTGCATATGGTACTCTTGTTCTCATTGAGTACTTACATGTACCCTAGGACTGAGATTACTGGTTTGGTGGATTCTCAGTGGTGTGTTAGTATCCAAATGGGATTTCAGGACTATGTTGCATGCCTTGAGGAGAATGGAGACTTATGATGTAGACTGGTGAGAGGATGCTGAGTATTTCATAAAATAGTATGCATAGAGAGTTCTTTGAAGAAGTGGCATGTTTGTTTTATGTTTTTGGGTGATGTCAATGCCTGGTGAAGTGGAGAGAGTAGAGAAGGGAATGTAAAGTTGTTATCCAGTCAAAGAAAAGTGGGGCCTTGAGCCTTTCTGATTTTGATGGTTGATGGTGGGCCTCTCATGATAATGTTAAGGCTTTTGCCTTTGGGGAGGATGGGGTTCCTATTGTGCTGTTTGATGCCCACAGTAATGAAGAATGTAAATAAACACTGGCAAAGCCAATAGGTCTGTCTTTGTAAAGCTTGTCGTATGACATGTAAGCCATGCTGTATCAGTTTTGTGTGATGAAGATTTGAATCTCCTTAGGCTATGTCTCTTCATTGTGTCTGTGTGTTTTCTAATACCTGTAGTGTAAATGGTGTGTCTGTTTCTCTGCATGTATGTAAAGCCCATCAGTGTGTGTCTGTGTGTGTGGGTGTGCATGTGTTTGTGTGTGTATGTATGTGTTTGTATGGGTGTTTGAGTATGTATGTGTTTATGTGACTGTGTGTGATGAAACACTGCACCGTTGCCCATGTTGTGTTTGATGTTTGGGTGAAGGGAGTTCTGAATAACCGATGATGTCACCAAACTAGTAATCATTCCACTTGTGCATGTGTCACTCAGTGGTAGGATTGAAAGAGACCACAGTTAGGGCAATGCTCTTAACTGGAACGTAAAATGTTCATAATACAAGGTTTGAAAGTGTCCATTTAATCTGCAATTTGAAACTTCTACAAAGTAGCAAAAACAGCTCTATACACATTGCACTAAAAATAAGTGCATGAGTTTTGCATAGCGCATGCTGCCAGTCCAACAGCTTTGGTTGGATGTAAAACATATGTTACTCGTAATCTGAGAATAAGATGACTGACCCCAGGAAGCTTACTATGGAGGTGCACAGCATAAGAAGGTGTATGGGGAGACTCCGCCAAAGGTGGGCAGGGTCCCCAGCAACAGAGTGGGGGTGACAAGGGTCAACAAAAGGAGTTCCCCAAAGGGCTCCCGGGAAATAAGAAACCATGAGCCTTTTCAGGAAAGCCTGCACAGAGGGTAAATGCTTTGCTTGTGACCAGGTGGGTTACATTAAGGGGGATCCCAAATTGTCCAAGTGGACACAGCTACCCACCGGTGGGCAGACCAAGGGGGTGGCCAGTGTAGCGCTCGGGAGGAGTTGGTCCCAGGTGCGTGTGGGGAGCCAACTGAGATGACCCTTGTCTCACTAGGGGCGGTGATGTGGTCCAGATAAATCTAATGCCTGATAACACTAAGAAATACAGGCAGTGGGTGACCATTAAAGGGCAGAGGGCAGAAGCTCTCAGAGATACTGGAAGCAGTGTGACCATGGTCCAGTGACATCTGGTGTACGAAGAGGAGATAGTTCCAGCAAGTAGTTGCAGTGGACAACTCAGAACGCCAGTGTAAGGTGGCACAGGTTCTCTTTGAGGTGCGAGGGTCTCGGGTTCCCTGATGGTAGCGGTGAGTTCCACCATGCCTGTTGATTGTCTGCTGGGCAACAACCTGGAGACTTCTGCTTGGAAGGAGGCGGAGGTCAGGTCACATTTGCAGATGTTGGGGTTGCCCGAGAGGGCGTGTGTAATCACTCAGTCCATGGCAACTAGTCAGGGTGACCAGAAGGACATGGAGCCTGAAACAGTGGCCCAAGTGCCTGCCAAGAGAAAGGGCAAGGGGCACAGGAAACCTGCCCTTGAAGTTCCCACGGTCTGGGAGGAGGCCTCGAGGGAGACGCCCAAGGACCTACAGGGGAACAAGTGGCCAAACTGGGAGACCTACCTAAGCTGACTCATTGGCAGCAAGAAGTAGGTCCCACCAGGGAGGAGTTCTGTGCAGAGCTGAAAGTGTGCCCTACTCTCATGGGTATTAAGCAGCAGGCTGAGGACCAGGCAGCTGGCACTGAGCCCAAGAATCACCTGATATATTCAACCAATCAATCAGTGCTTGTAAAGCGCAGCTACTCGTCCATTAGGGTCTCAAGGTGCTGGGGGGGGAGTGTAGCGTATACCGGTGAGGTGGTTTAAAAATGCCATGTCTTCAGTTCCTTCGTGAAGCTGAGGAGGGAGGTAGTTTGTCTGATGTGGATAGGTAGGGCGTTCCAGGCGGTGGCTACGAGGTAGGAGAAGGAGCGTCCTCTTGTTCAGGTTCTCCTGATGCGGGGTACTTCTGCAAGAGATAGCTGGTCTGAGCGTAGGGCCCTCTTGAATACGTAGAAGTTGAGTCGCTGGTTTAGGTAGGCTGGTCCGGTGTTGTGGAGGGCTTTGTGCGCGTGGGTGAGGCTCTTGAAAGTGATTCTTTTCTCTATGGGGAGCCAGTGCAGTATACAGAAGTGTCGCAAGATGTGGCATTGTCGGGGTAGGTCGACCGTCAGTTAGGCGGCGGCGCTCTGGATGTTTTGCAATTCGCGGGTGAGCTTTTTGTTGATTCCGGGGCAGAGTGCTTTGCCGTAGTCCAGTCTGCTGGTGATGAGGGTGTGTGTGAAGGTCTTTCTATGTTCGAGGGGGATCCATTTGAAAGGTCTTGTGTAGGAGGCAGAGGGTGCGGAAGAAGGTGGAGGTGACTGAGTTGATTTGACGGTTCATGCTGAGGTCGGGGTCCAGGATGATTCTGAGGTTGCGAGCTTGGCTGGGGGTGGGTGGGCAGGTTTCCGAGGATGGGTGGCCACCAAGACTCGCTCCATGCTTTGGGTTGAGTGCCCATGATGAGTACTTCTGTCTTGTTTGTGTTGAGTTGAAAGCAGCTGTTTCTCATCCAGTTGGAGACTGCTTTCCATGCCTTCGGGGAAGTTGTGTCTGGCCCAGTCGGGTTCGTTGGAGAGGGAAAGGATGAGTTGGGTGTCTTCGGTGTCAGAGATGATGTTTATTCCGCAGCTTCTGATGAGGGTGGCTAGCGGGCCATGTAGACATTGAACATTGTGGGAGGATCCCCTAGGGCACTCTGCAGGTGGTCAGTATGGGATCTGCGAGGAAGGGTGTGAGTCTCACTCGTTGCGGTCTGCCGCAGAGGAAGGATTGGATCCAGTTGAGGGCTTTGTCTCTGATGCCGGCTTCGTGGAGTCATCTTATCAGGGTGTGATGGGAGACTGTGTCGAAAACCTCCAAGATGTCTAGTAGGATGAGTACCGCCGTCTCTCCCTTGTCCAGTAGGGAGCTGATATTGAATGGTGGGCCATGTGTTTGCTAATGGGGATGGGAAGGGGCATGGTGGGCCATGAGTGTTACAGGCAGGACGGTCAGACTAATACCTTTCCCTGTGTCTATTTCCCTGCAGGTCAGCGTCCATCCAATGAAGGGTATATGGCGTGCCATCACCAAGGATGTGCGGACCCTAGCGGTCTACTGCAGGTGGAGCACCTACTGTCAGAAACGGTGGGAGGACATGAGACGCTGGGCACGGAAGACGGTGGTGGCCCAGCTGCGGATGGCCTCCCAATGAGGAAGGGGTGCCCATTGAAACCTGACCCCGCTGATGGCCTGCATACTGGCGGTGGCCTATCCGGAGCTAGATGGGCACTTAGGAGCATCCCAGGAGCCACAAGGAGGTGAGTACAGTGCCCTAATATACAACTTGCGTCTGGTGGTGTGGTATCTAGGTGGGGGTGTCGACCCTGTGGGTGCCCCTAGCCTAGGCCTGGCATTGCAGGGTAGGTCCCATGTTGGGCAGTATTCTGATGTGAAAGTACTACAACAAAGCTTGTAGGCATCCACTACTGGGCAGGGGTCTGTGGGTCTCAGGTATGCTGCAATTGGCATTAGGTGTCCCTATCCATTGGCTGGTGACTAGCATTCTGAATGGTAGTGCATTGCCTAGTGTGTAGGGGTGTTACCTGTGTGTGAGTGTATTGTTTACGCCAACAGTGGTGTTGTTGGCACCATTGACCAAGTGTATCCTTTGTCTCTCCCCTCCCCAATTTTTGTTTTGTCACCCTGTCCTTCTGTGCATTAGCATCATCAGGCAGAGGAGCAGAGGCACTGGCTACGGAGGGAGCTGCATCCCACAGGACCCAGGAGGCCGAATCCACCAACGGTGAGGGCACCAGTGGGACGGAGGGAGAGGGGAGCACCATGCCGGAGACAGGAGGGGACAGTTCGGACACGAATACCTCCTCCGATGGAAGCTCCCTGGTGGTGGCGTACACCCTTGTGCCCACCCCAGCTACAGGTACAGCTGCCACTCCCAGTGCCAGCACTGCCCTCCCAGCAGCCCTTCACCGAGTTTCCCGAGCCCGTTCACCCAGGAGGGTGGGCATCTCTTTCGCCCCAGGCACCTTAGGCCCTGCCCCAGTGAGCCCTGCTGCCCTGAGTGATAAGGCTATTGACCTCCTCCCATCTCTGTTGGGCAGTCAACCATTGTGAATGCCATTCAGGGGCTGGCAGCCCAAATGCAACACACCAATGCATTCCTGGAGGGCATTCACACTGGCTTGGTGGCACAACATAGATCGATCCAGGCTCTGCCCCCCCCCTCATGGTAGCCATTGTCCCTGTTGTCAACCATCCCCCCTCCAACTTCCTCTACCCAATCTCATTCCCCTGAACCCCAACCTATCCCAAGCACACAGGCAGACAAGAATGCACCCAGGACAACACACTAGAGTGGACATGGCAAACACAAGCACCACACTTCATCCCACAGGCAGTCACACAAACACCATCCAGAATCAGTATAATACAAAGACCAAGGCACACGTAATATAACAAGAACTGTATGCGTAACTGAAGAGTTAATCACTCAATGATCTCATTGAAATAAGACCATCAAATAAGGAAGTTCCGAAAAAGTCCTTTAGGTGAAAAATTCATCTTTAATGTATCAGAAACCAGCCAACACGTGTTTCGTCTTGGGAGTGAATAATCCCCGTGACTTTTTCAAGGCTGTAAAGAATACCAAAAAACAAATATAGAGAAACATATTAACACACATGGATCAGTATATATAAGACCCACAACCCACACACAATCCAATGTCCAAAAGCCATAAACAAAAAAAGAACCTGTAATTGTACAATCCCCACATTAAAAGTTAAACTGAAATGTCAATATCCAATTGAAAGTAATAATACAATATCAGAGTGAACCCAAAGTATAACGCCAACTGGTCTGGAAATACAGGGAGGGAAAAAAGTAAAGGGCATAAACCGCAAAGAGAGTGAAAAGTGGACTCCATATTGTGTAAAAGAAGAAAGGAACCCTTCAACCAAACTGTGTTCTCACACAAGGACAATAAATGTACAATATCCACAATTCAAAACCAAGTGACCCAAGATAAGGCATAAAAATCCAAAACATACCTATATAGTTATAACACAGGAAAAATAAATATTCCGAAGATCGTGACCAAATAAGAAAAAGGCTCTGTAAATATAATAGGTGAATTACAATCACTCTTGTTTGCATGTGTAACACAAACAAAGACAGCTAGAAAAAATAAAGTGTAAAATTTACAAAACAAAAGTTGCCATACACCTCGTGGTGTCCACCCTAAATCCAACAGTAACACCTACCAAACGTTGGTCTTATGCATATGGGTCCGAATGCGGCAAAAGGTGTAATATTGACACCTATAACAGTTAGAAGAACAACAGAATCAGCGTGGAATACACAAATCAATTTAAATATCCACATGGGGTAAAAAAAAATTGCGCCATCTGCGCGCAAGCAACCCGAGAGCTACACTCACCTCCGGTATCTGGCAGTATAATACCAAGTAATGGAGCCGAAACATCTGGGCTCCGAACAAGTGTAATGACGAACCTTATGAAGGTCCGCCATCTCTTTATGAAAGAGGTCCAATCAGTCAGATCTCTTCTCGCGGGAAAAGATTCGTGTAATGACGCTTTCAAAATCTCGAACGTGATTGGCAACGTACATAAAGAAAAGGAAAGACGAGAGGAAAGAACGTGCGCCATCTTGAGCGAACTAATTCAAACCGATTTGAAGTGTAAATGATAATTTAACTCAGTGACTACTAGAGCATAATTATAAATCAAAAAAAGAGAGTGACTAGTACCTTACATAATCACCATACTCTCCCGCATACAAATGGAGAATGCCCATATCCATAAAGCAAACAATCTTTTTATTAACAAAACCAGTAAACTAGTGGAATCCATTTTAATCCCCAAGACATGTCCATGCCCCTGTCCTCCCCCTGTACACCAGATCAGATGGCTACCATTAATTGTGAAATACACTCCCAGTTACAGAAGCTGCCAGATGACGAATTTTAGAAACACATATGTGGAGAAGGCCGTCCAACCTTGCCGAAACAGAATTCTGTTGGCAAAGCCCCAAACATTGGGTGCATACATAGATTATACTTGAGAATGTTATACAGTGAAAAAATTCATAATGTGAGAACAACACCCCTATTAGTCCAAATAGTATTCCATCTCGTAGTTGGTATTAAGGCCCATTTCCACCGCTCTTAGTTTCAGGATCCAGTAACATTCCCTCTTTCTCAATGCCAACTCTCTGTTACCTCCACGAGGACTCGACTGAACCACCTCAAATCCAAAAAAATCAAAAGTCCTAGTGTGAACCTGTTTAGGGCATTGATATATATGTGTGACTATAGGATAACATTCATCGTGATGTATAAGGGCTCTATAATGCTCACTAATCCTCATCCTAAGAGATCTAATGGTACTGCCAACGTAATATAAGCCACACCTACACATAATCATATATAAGACAAAACTACTGTCACACGTGATATTAGTGGTAATTCGAAAATTGTCACCCATCAGGCTGTTGAAAGTCGAGATCCCAGATCTACTCCATTTGCACATCCCACATCGACCACACTTGAAGAACCCCTTATTGTGTATTGTGAGCCAATTATCCTGCTGAGGTGTCAATGGATAACTAGGGCATAAAATATTCTTGATGGTTCTTCCCCTACGGTAAGTGAAAATGGGTGTATCCGAAATTTGACCCTTCAGGGTTATATCTGGCTGAAGTATATACCAGTGTTTTTTCATACACCTTTGTAGAGCCGACGACGCAGTCGTATAATCCACTACACATCGTATATTGGTGTCTGTAACTTTTCTTTGTGCTTGAGGGTATCATCCTTTGATAAGTGCCCAATCCTACTACAAGCTTTGTTCAGAATACCAGTAGGGTAACCCCGTAACTTGAACCTGGTCTTCATGTCTTGAATATCATTGTTAAAATCTACATCCAAACTACAGTTTCTCCTGGCACGAACCATTTCACCATAAGGAATAGAATAAATTTGGTGTTGCGGATGTGAACTACTCGCGTTCAAGATTGAGTTGCAAGCTGTACTCTTTCTATGTAGGCGACTCTCGATTTTATCTCTGTGAATGAGAAGCTCTACATCCAAAAAAGTGATGCTGGTCTCACTATATTCCCAAGTGAAACGAATGTTAAACTCATTAGAGTTCAAATAGTTAATAAATTCAACCAATTCAGTAATATTTCCTGTCCAAATCATGACACAATCGTCGAAGTATCGACCCCAAAATAGAATATTCGAATTCCAAGTATTCGCCTCATTACCCCAGATCAATCTATGTTCAAGGAACCCCATAAAGAGGTTCGCATAAACTGGCGAAAAGGGAGAACCCATAGCAACACCTCTTTTTTGGCGATACCATTCTCTTTTAAAGAGAAAAAAGTTATTGTCCAAAATTAATCTGACCATATCCAATACCATATTAGTGTGTTCATAGAGACTAGTCGATCGACTATAAAGAAAATGACGTAAGGCATCCATGCCCAGGTCATGTTCAATGCACGTATATAATGAGGTAACATCAAGAGTCACCAACACCATGCCTTGCTCCCAGTTGATGTCACTAAGGATACTAAGAATAAGCTTGGTATCTTTGATGAAAGAAGGCAGGTTCGTAACAAACGGCTGTAGAAAAATGTAGACATATTCAGATAACCTTTCAGTTGGACCGCCCATTCCTGAGACTATAGGTCTCCTGGGTGGTGAACGAGAATCCCTATGAATCTTAGGTAAGGTATATAGGCATGGGTATCTAGGTCTAAAAACTCGTAAATATACATATTCATCCTCCCTCAATAATTGCTGATCAAAGCAGAATTTAAGAAATTGATCAATCTTGTTAGAAAGACCAGGAATAGGGTTGAATACAATCTTCTCATAGCAATTTGGGTCTTCAAGCTGTCTGGTGATCTCCAATTCATAGTCTTGAGTATTCATGTTTACAATATTACCACCCTTGTCAGCTTCTCTAATGGTAATCTCTTTACATGAGTGTAAATTTTTGAGGCATTCCAATTCTCCTTGGTTCAAATTACCACAATGAGTATGACGGTGAGCTTTACTTCTGTTTTCTACCTCAATAAGGTCCTGCCATACCAATTTGAAGAAAGTAACTATGCAATTTCCCTCACTTAGAGTAGGTGTCCATCTAGATTTAGACCTAAGACCACTGGCCATAGTGTCTGAAGCAATATCTAAATCCTTCAAAATTTTGGATACAGAGGTGGGATCCTGTTCATAATCAGTAATGGAGAGTAGCATAGCTGCATCTTGTATGTCTCTAATGGAAAGAGGATTGTAATCCTTACTACAAGAGGAAAGAATATCCCTATCCTTAGTGTCAATATTGCCACTGAAGAATTTCTTAAGTTTTAGTCTTCTGATATATTTAAAAAAGTCAATCTTAACTTTCTGAAAGTCTCCAAACTCCACAGGGCAAAAGCCCAGACCCTTGCTCAATAGTGTAATGTCATGCACAGATAATTCTAGATCAGAAAGGTTAACAATGGTAATTGCATCACTACTACCCGCCTTCATTTCCGCTTGTGCCATGACCTGGTTTGCACCCCCTGATTTTGTTGCTGTGTGATCCCCCTCGCTTACCCCTCCTGGTTTTATGGGGTCTTCTGTATGTCTGTTCATTTCCCATTGTCCCTGTCTGATTCTCTGGACCTCGGCTAAAAAAGATACAGTACCTTGTTTATTACTCACATCTTGTCCTGAAGTATTGGAGACGTCACTGGATTCACTATCACTAACTGAGATATTACTCAAAGATGACTGAGAGCCCGCTTGGCGGGACTGTAAAGATTCAGTTCCCTTAATTAGATGGTCATATTTACGTGAAAATGTAAAAACTCTCCCTCTCATGTAATCCAATTCATCCCGTTTTAGTTTACGTGACTTTCTTTGTGTTACTTCCATTTGATGCTGATTGATAATCTCATTAAGAATTGAATCATTTTTTGCCGTCGCCTCCTCCATATTCATATCCTTAATTTCAGTTTCCAAACAGGATATATCTGCCTGAAGTTTATTAACCTTCCTTTCAGAATTATCTATTAGGATATTCATCAGTTTCATAGAACTTGATATTAGTTTCTGTACCCAGCTATCCAATAGATCTGGGTCTAAATCGTCAAATGTGGGGAATATATGAGATCTCAAACCTCTAGGTATCCTATTAAGTTTGACATAGTGTTTCAATGTGGCCCCATCCCACCATTTCGAAACCTCCTGTTTCTTTAGTCTCTCAAGTTTTATAAACTTGTCCCTGAGTCCTACCCTCTCTACTTTTCTGCCTGAAGGGTTGAAGGTCTGGGCATCCTTACCAGACCCTAAGTTACCAAATAAATCTGCCGCCAGCTTTGCACGATCCATGTTAGGATATGATAGTAAAGAAATTCAGGGTGTATGGAGCTGCTAACCCTTAGATGCTCAAATGGTACAAGAAATAGGAAGGAATATTAAGGGAAAAAAAGCGCTCCCGACATTCCCCTCTAATAGAAAAAACCAAATCAAGGTACGGTGCTCCCAGCCTAGGAGGATCCTCCCTTTCCTCCAAAAAATAAACACAGTATAATACAAAGACCAAGGCACACGTAATATAACAGATAATTTAAAAACTGTATGCATAACTAAAGAGTTAATCACTCAATGACCCCATTGAAATAAGACCATCAAATAAGGAAGTTCCGAAAAAGTCCTTTAGGTGAAGAATCCATCTTTAATGTATCAGAAACCAGCCAACACGTGTTTCGTCTTGGGCGTGAATAATCCCCGTGACTTTTTCAAGGCTGTAAAGAATACCAAAAAACAAATATAGACAAACATATAAACACACATGGATCAGTATATATATGAACCACAACCCACACACAATCCAATGTCCAAAAGCCATAAACAAAAAAAGAACCCGTAATTGTACAATCCCCACATTAAAAGTTAAACTGAAATGTCAATATCCAAGTGAAAGTAATAATACAATATCAGAGTGAACCCAAAGTATAACGCCAACTGGTCTGGAAATACAGGGAGGGAAAAAAGTAAAGGGCATAAACCGCAAAGAGAGTGAAAAGTGGACTCCATATTGTGTAAAAAGAAGAAAGGAACCCTTCAACCGAACTGTGTTCTCACACAAGGACAATAAATGTACAATATCCACAATTCAAAACCAAGTGACCAAAGATAAGGCATAAAAATCCAAAACATACCTATATAGTTATAACACAGAAAAAATAAATATCCCGAAGATCGTGACCAAATAAGAAAAAGGCTCTGTAAATATAATAGGTGAATTACAATCACTCAAAGACAGCTAGAAATAATAAAGTGTAAAATTTACAAAACAAAAGTTGCCATACACCTCGTGGTGTCCACCCTAAATCCAACAGTAACACCTACCAAACGTTGGTCTTATGCTTATGGGTCTGAATGTGGCAAAAGGTGTAATATTGACACCTATAACAGTTAGAAGAACAACAGAATCAGCGTGGAATACACATATCGATTTAAATATCCACACGGGGTAAAGAAAAATTTGCGCCGTCCGCGAGCAAGCAACCCAAGAGCTACACTCACCTCCAGTATCTGGCAGTATAATACCAAGTAATGGAGCCGAAACATCTGGGCTCCGAACAAGTGTAATGGCGAACCTTTTGAAGGTCTGCCATCTCTTTATGAAAGAGGTCCAATCAGTCAGATCTCTTCTCGCGGGAAGAGATTCGTGCAATGACGCTTTCGAAATCTCGAACGTGATTGGCAACGTACATAAAGAAAAGGAAAGACAAGAGGAAAGAACGTGCGCCATCTTGGGCAAACTAATTCAAACCGATTTGAAGTGTAAATGATAATTTAACCTAAATTATGATAATTATGTACACTTGATAATCCTAATTTAATGTATTTGGAACTCAGGGTGAACTTTCTTTCCTTTGCCAGCATCTCGATGATATAGTCCTTTATTATGTTTTGCAGGAGGTGGGAGCTAAAGGATAATAAGGTTTTGCTAATCCCTAAAGCTATATGTTTATTGAAAATGGGGTAATTTGTCTCTTTTCTGAGATATATATAATTATCATGAGTATGGTTTTATATTTGGAAACGTTTATTTACTGTAAAAATATTTTCTGTTCTTTAACGTATGAAATCTGGTTTCATGTATGCTTTGCCAACAGAATTCTGTTTCGGCAAGGTTGGACGGCCTTCTCCACATATGTGTTTCTAAAATTCGTCATCTGGCAGCTTCTGTAACTGGGAGTGTATTTCACAATTAATGGTAGCCATCTGATCTGGTGTACAGGGGGAGGACAGGGGCATGGACATGTCTTGGGGGTTAAAATGGATTCCACTAGTTTACTGGTTTTGTTAATAAAAAGATTGTTTGCTTTATGGATATGGGCATTCTCCATTTGTATATGGGAGAATATGGTGATTATGTAAGGTACTAGTCACTCTCTTTTTTTGATTTATAATTATGCTCTAGTAGTCACTGGGTTAAATTATCATTTACACTTCAAATCGGTTTGAATTAGTTCACTCAAGAAGGCGCACGTTCTTTCCTCTCGTCTTTCCTCTTCTTTATGTACATTGCCAATCTCGTTCGAGATTTCAAAAGCGCCATTGCATGAATCTCTTCCCGCGAGAAGAGATCTGACTGATTGGACCTCTTTCATAACGAGATGGCGGACCTTCATAAGGTTCGCCATTACACTTGTTCGGAGCCCAGATATTTCCGCTCCATTACTTGGTATTATACTGCCAGATACCGGAGGTGAGTGTAGCTCTCGGGTTGCTTGCGCGCGGACAGCGCAAATTTTTCTTTACCCAGTGTGGATATTTAAAACGATATGTGTATTCCACGCTGATTCTGTTGTTCTTCTAACTGTTATAGGTGTCAATATTACACCTTTTGCCGCATTCGGACCCATATGCATAAGACCAACGTTTGGTAGGTGTTACTGTTGGATTTAGGGTGGACACCACGAGGTGTATGGCAACTTTTGTTTTGTAAATTTTACACTTTATTTTTTCTAGCTGTCTTTGTTTGTGTTACACATGTAAACAAGAGTGATTGTAATTCACTAATTATATTTACAGAGCCTTTTTCTTATTTGGTCACGATCTTCGGGATATTTATTTTTCCTGTGTTATAACTATATAGGTATGTTTTGGATTTTTATGCCTTATCTTTGGTCACTTGGTTTTGAGTTTGTGGATATTGTACATTTATTGTCCTTGTGTGAGAACACAGTTCAGTTGAAGGGTTCCTTTCTTCTTTTTACACAATATGGAGTCCACTTTTCACTCCCTTTGCGGTTTATGCCCTTTACTTTTTTCACTCCCTGTATTTCCAGACCAGTTGGCGTTATACTTTGGGTTCACTCTGATATTGTATTATTACTTTCACTTGGATATTGACATTTCAGTTTAACTTTTAATGTGGGGATTGTACAATTACGGGTTCTTTTTTTGTTTATGGCTTTTGGACATTGGATTGTGTGTGGGTTGTGGTTCATATACAGTATATACTGATCCATGTGTGTTAATATGTTTGTCTATATTTGTTTTTTGGTATTCTTTACAGCCTTGAAAAAGTCACGGGGATTATTCACTCCCAAGACGAAACACGTGTGTTGGCTGGTTTCTGATACATTAAAGATGAATTCTTCACCTAAAGGACTTTTTCGGAACTTCCTTATTTGATGGTCTTATTTCAATGGGATCATTGAGTGATTAACTCTTTAGTTACGCATACAGTTTTTAAATTATCTGTTATATTACGTGTGCCTTGGTCTTTGTATTATACTGTGTTTATTTTTTGGAGGAAAGGGAGGATCCTCCTAGGCTGGGAGCACTGTACCTTGATTTGTTTTTTTCCACTAGAGGGGAATGTCGGGAGCGCTTTTTTTCCCTTAATATTCCTTCCTATTTCTTGTACCATCCAGAATCAGACATACCAACATCCACTGCTTCCACTGTGGCCCCCTCCTGCTCGTCCTCCACTCCCCTCCCAGTTGCATCTCCACTCACACCTGCATGCACTACATCATCATCCACTACCTCCATCACCAGCACACCTATCAGTACACACCCCTCACTGGCAGTCACCACCCCCACATCCATGCACACATCCCTTGTGTCCTCTCCCACTGTGTCTGTGCCCCCTCCTCCCAAAGTACACAAATGCAAGCACTCAGACACCCAATAGCCATCCACCTCACAACAGAATCCAGTCCATGCACATGCACCCAAACACAGCAGACAGACACCACTCCCTCTTCCTCCACTCCCAAACCATCTCCCTCTTCCCTCCTCAATGTCCCTAAGAAGCTTTTCCTCACCAACATTGACCTCTTCCCTACCTCCCCTGTCCCTCACTTCTGGCCAGGGTGGTCAAAAACCAGTCAAGCACGTCAGCCACCCATTCCACAGGCACAGTAGTGTACCCAACTACTTCAGGTGGGAAAGTACCCTGGCCACCAGCCAGCCAGACGGACAGGGTGCCAACCCCAAGTGCATCAATGAAGGGCAAGGATTCAGTCCCAAGTGCGCCAAGGAAGGGCAAGGAGCCAGCCCTAACAGCAGGAAGGAAGGGCAAGGAGACAGCCCCAGCTGCAGGACGGAAGTGCAAGGAGACAGCCCCAGCTGCAGGAAGGAGGGACAAGGGGCTTGCAACAGCAAGGTCCCTGGTGCAGGGGCTCGGTCGGAGCCCCCACCAGCATCCATGGTGGTGCAGTCGTCCAAGGCTGCAGGGAAAGGACTGAAGTCTCCCCCCACCACTTCCTGCACCGCCACCAGCACAGCCATCAGCAGCCCCAGTGGGCAGCCATCTGAGGGTGCAGGGGAAGGGCTGGAGTCTCCCCCCACCACTGCCAAATCCACTATTGGCAGCATCACTGCCACCACTGAGCAGCCAGCACCGCCGGCGGACAGTTGTCCTGTGTCCATGGGCTGTTGTGCTGCCTGGCCCCTGCAAATCCTGTGGGTCTGACTCCCAGGTGAGAGACTGTGACCTTGCACTCCCCAAGATCAGCATCATTGGGCACAATGCCCCCTCCAGAACCAGTGGAAGAAGCCATCCACTCACCCCATCCTCAGACAGGAGGAAGATCACTGGGGACAATGCCCCCTCCAGAACCAGTGGAAGAATCCATCCACTCACCCCATCCTCCACAGGATGAAGATCACTGGGCATAATGCCCCCTCCAGAATCAGTGGAAGAAGCCATCCACTCACCCCATCCTCCACAGGCTGAAGATCACTGGGCACAATGCCCCCTCCAGAACCAGTGGAGAAGCCATCCACTTGGGAGACTGTGGCCTTGCACTCCCCAGGACAAGTCAGTGGGCAAATCACCCACTTGAGAGACTGTGGCCTTTCACTCCCCAGGACAGAGTAATGGGCATGTTGTCCCCTCCAGAGCCAGTGGGAAAGTCACCCACTTGAGAGACTGTGGCCTTGCACTCCCCAGGACCAAGTACAGGACATGTTGCCCCCTCCAGAGCATATGGGCAAGACACCCAATTGAGAGACTGTGGCCTTGCACTCCCCAAGACCAAGCACAGGGCATGTTGCCCCCTCCAGAGCATGTGGGCAAGTCACCCACTTGAGAGACGTGGCCTTGCACTCCCCAGGACCAAGCACAGGACATGTTGCCCCCTCCAGGACCAGTGACGTTGTAGCATCTTCCGGCTGAGGACCTCCCATTCCCATCCCCCTGAGGTGCCTGGCTATTTTCGACCTGATGCCCCTGCAGTGTTCTCTCCGTGTTGTTGCAGGAGTGAGGTGGGGCCTTGGACTATGTGATGTGGCCCTGTGCCCCACAGACAATGAGGACTGGGCAGTGTCCCTACAATAGTAAATATGTATATACTTGTTGATTTGGATGCACATATTTGTACTATATTATCTTATTACACTCACTTTATTCAATTAATTTTGTTCTTGCATTATTCCTGAGGGGTACGCGGTCAATATGTGATGTTACTGCATCTGCTTGTGTGTATGGTGTTGGGGGTGGGGTGTTGCGTGTGTGTCACTCTCTTTTTCCTCCTCCCTCCCCTGTGTGCTAGGAAGCAGTACTCGCCGTGGTCGTCTTCACCGGCGTTTGTTGTTCGCAGTGGAGGAGTACGTAGAAGAGCAGGGGGAACACATGCAACTCGGGCTCCATGGCGGCGTGGTTCTTCCTTGAGTCTCCAGAGGTGAGTCGTTTCCCTTCTGTTTAGTGTTTTCGCCAGGTTTTTGATGTCATTGGTACAGCCCCGGAAAAGGTAGCGGATTGGCCTCTCATAATACAGTGGGCGGAACTTTGTCTTCCGCATGGCTGTTGGCGGTTACTGCCATGGTGCCTGTTGATTTCGCCCTGGCGGTCGGTGTGTTAAAGTGGCTGTCTGTCTGAGCCGTTTCCACCGTGGTCATAATTTCATATTTATTACAGCCGGCTGCTGGGGGCATTACCGCCACTATTTCACCGACCGCCAGGGTTGAAATGAGGGCCTATGTCTTGTATAGCTTTCTTTCTGGTGTTTCTGATGAGTTGGTGGTTTGAGGTGGTGGCAGCTTCTGGGGATTTGGTGTTCCTCCAGATTTTCTCGTGGCGCAAACAAGTGCTTCTCGATTCTCGGAGTTTGGGGGTGAACCAGCTAGCTCTCTTTGCGTGGCTGTTGTTGTTTATTTTTGAGAGGGCTATGGTGTTGATGCAGTCGGTGATCCATTTGTGGAAGGTGTGTGCTGCAGTGTTTGGGTCACTGTTGCATGCGATGGTGGGGGCGGCGATGGCGAGGGGAGCGGTGAGCTGATCGTCGGTCATTCATGTCCAGTTTCTATGTGATGATTGGAGTTGGGGTCTGGTGATGGTGGGTGTGTTGAAGATGAAGGGAATGCATCAGTGATTTGTCCATGGGAGTTCTGTGGTGTGGCTGAAGGTAACGGAGGTTCCTGTAGTGAAGATGGGATCGAGGGTGTGTCCTGCTGAGTGTGTTAGCTCTGTCACGATTTGTCTAAGTCCCACGTTGTAGAGGTTGTCTAAGAGGGATGCGGTGTTGGGGTCTTGTAGATTCTCGAGGTCGAAGTTGAGGTCTCCCAGCAGGGTGTAGTTGGTGACTGTGATGGATTGTGCAGAGATGCAGTCCATGATGGAGTTGGCGAATGGTGTATGAGGTCCCCAGGGGGGGCGGTAGATGATGGTTCCCCTGATGGTGGATGTCGGGCTGGTGTGTAGCTTGAAGTGGAGGTGTTCCACCAGGTTTATGGATTCTTCTGAGTGTGTGTTCAGCAGAAGTTGGACCTGTGGACAATGGCGATCCCCCCCCCCCAAGGGCGGCTGGGACAGTCTTTCTAAGCGATCTTGTATCCCTGGGGTATGGCAATGGCCGGGGCTGAGGTTGTGTTGGTCCAGGTCTCGGTGAGGAATGTGACATCCGTGGTGGTGCTGTCAAGGAGGTGCCAGATTTCGGTGGCATGTTTGTGGAGAGAGCAGACATTGAGGAGTATGCACTTCGGGGGTTTGGGGTTTGGAGAGTTGTTGCTGGTGGGTTGTGCTGGGTCCCGTGTTTTGGTGGTGGTGCAGGTTTGGCGGCAGCAGAGACAGCTGAAGGGACTGTGTGTGTTGCCTGGAGATGCTTGCTTGCAGTTTTTGTTGCATCCTGGGTTGAGTGCAATGAGTTTTTCTGATGTGTAGAGGCAGCAGGTGACAGGACCAGGGGTGCTGGTTGCGTTTGGGTCGCGGACAGGCGCAGACAGGCTTGCCTTAGGAGTGCCCGCTGCATGCAGCCGCCATTAAGTTGGGAGGGGGAAGAGAGGGCAGCTGAGAGGCGGGAGCAGGAAATAGTGTGAAAAAAGGGGGTGGGGCCGCAGCGCTGGGGATAGAGCCCAATACAGAGGAGAGGGGCAGGGCCAGGGCAGCAGCATTGGGGAGTGGGAGAGGGTGGAGAGTGATGAGAGAGACAGCAGAGTGAGGGGAAAAAAATTAGGAAGAGAGGGAAAAAGCTCAGAAAGCGAAAGGCACAAAAGGAACAGCACACAGAGAATAAAAGGGGAAAAAAAAGGAAAAAAAGAGAAAAGAACCAGAGGGCAGCCTAGCAGAAGAGCAGAGCTCTCCCCCTAGACACCAGGGATGAGGCGCAGGCAGAAGCCTGCGGGTGGAGGAGGACCTTGAACTGTTGACAGAGGTCAGAGTTCAGGGACAGAAGGGCTTCACTTGCCGGTGGAGCTACGAGGTGGCAGAGCAGTTCACTGATCAGGTCAGTGAGGTTGCTATATTGGGAGAATGGTCTCCTGTGTAGCAAGCCTAAGGGTGCTGAGCCTGGGGAAACCTGTGTGCTGGTGGTACCCCAATGCTTCAGAGCCTTCCTACTGGGTTTAGCTCACAATGTGCCTCTGGCAGGACATTTGGAGCAGGTCAAGACCTTTGACAGGCTTGTCACCCATTTCTACTGGCCCCAATGAGAAAAAGTACTGATGCTTTTGGTAGGATGTACCAGACGTGGCAAAAGTGGAGGGAAACGTAAATCTCCCCTCCAACCCTTCCCTGTCATGAGCAACCCTTTTTAGCGGGTGGGCATTGACATTGTGGGGCCTCTGGACACCAAGACAGCCCTGGGCAACAGATTAATGGTCGACTATGCCACCGGTACCCTGAAGCTATCCCTCTGAGCACAGTAATGAGACCCGTTGTGGCCCGGGCTCTGGTGGGGATCTCTACCCGAGTGGGTTTCCCCAAAGAGGTGGTATTTGACTGGGGTACCAACTTTATGAGCATGTACATAAAGGCCATTTGGAAGGAATGTGGAGTCAACTACAAGTTCACCACTCCTCAACACCCCCAAAGTAATGGGTTGGTTGAGAGATTCAACTGAACCCTGAAAGGCATGATTGGGGGTCTGTCAGACTTCATGAGGTGTAAGTGGGACATTTTCTTGCCATGCCTTCTCTTTGCCTATTGGGAAGTACCATAGAGGGGGTTGGCTCTAGCCTCTTTGAGCTGTTGTATACGACCCGTTTAGAGGACCTCTAAGTCTGTTGAAAGAGGGCTGGGAGCAAGCTCCTATGAAGTTACCCCAGGACGTATTTAGTTACATGCTGGCCTTCAGAAACCAGGCTGCCTGGTTCTTGACGCTTGCTCAAGAGAACCTAGAGGCAAGCCAGGAGGACATGAAATGCTGGTACATCCAGAATAACACTCTGATTGAGTTTCAGCCTGGCCAGAAACTGTGGGTCATGGCTGCAGTAGAGCTTTGTGCTCTACAGGACAAGAGGACAGGGACATTTGAGGGAAAGGAGCACAGTAGTAATGTCACCTTCTTGGTGGACTTACAGACTCCAAAGAACCCCTTGAGGGTCCTACATGTAAACCGCCTCAAACCCCACTTTGAGAGGTCTGAGTTAACCATTCTTTAGGTCACCGATGATGGGGTGTAAGAGGAGAGTAAGCCTCTCCCTGAACTTCTGTCTTTTGAGAAGCAGGATGGGTCAGTAGAAGGTGTGGTCCTCTACCCACTCTCACCCTAGAGCAGCAGAGTGACTGTTGCCAGTTACTGGGGCAATTCTCAACTTTGTATTCACTCACTCCAGGTGTCACCCATCTATGCACGCATGATGTGGACACCGAAGACAGTCTGCCTGTGAAACATAAAGTTTACAGGTTAATTGACAGAGTGAAGACCAGCATCAAGGATGAGGTATCCAAGATGCTAGCTTTAGGGGTGGTTGAGCACTCCAGCGGCCATTGGTCCAGCCCAGTGTGGACTACCGTGGGCTCAATGGAGTGCCATATACTGACACCCACCCCATCCCTAGAGCTGATGAGCTCTTTTTTCATTTGGGGGCTGCTAAGTTCCTCAGCACATTTAATCTAACATCTGGTTACTGGCAGATTGCCTTAACTGATGGGACCAAGAAGAGAAGTCGACATTCTCAATGCCAGAGGGGCACATCCAATCACAGGTCTTGCGCTTTGGGATGAAGGACACCCTTACCACCTTCCAGAGGCTGATCAATAAGGTCAATAAGGTCCTGGCTGGGCTTTAAAACTTCAGTGCCTCCTACTTTGGGCCACCTCTGGGATGTGTTGAGGTCGCTGCAAGTGGCAGGCCTCAATATTAAGGCCAGTAAGTGCCAGATAGGGCAGGGCTCAGTGGTGTAAGTGGGACACCAGGTAGGAAGGGGCCCACTGACACCCCTACAACCCACGATTTGTGCCATTCGGGCTTGGGCACCCTCCTAGACCCAGACAGAGGTGTGAGCCTTCTTAGGCGTAACCCGGTTCTACAGGAATATGTCAAGTGACATGGCACCATCGTTGCCCCCTTGACAGAGCTGACTTCAAGAAGCAGCCTAGACAGGTGATCCGGACTGAGGCGTGCCAAACTGCTTTTGACACCATGAAGGAGGCAATGTGCATGACACCCGTGCTGCTGGTCCCTGACTTCACCAAGAAGTTTGTGGTACAGACAGATGCTTCAGAGCATGGTGTGGGAGCGGTACTTTCACAGCTGAACAAAGAGGGACTAGACCAGCCTTAGCAGGAGACTACTACCCAGTGAACACAAGTGGAGTGCAATTGAAAGGGAAGCTTTTGCTGTTGTCTGGGCACTAAAGAAGCTAAGATCCTACTTGTTTGGGTATCACTTCTGGGTTCAGACCGACAACAGGCCCCTCAGATGGTTAATGTAGATGAGGGGTGAGAACCCAAAACTGTTGAGGTGGTCCATTTCCCTACAGGGAATGGACTTTACGGTGAATATTGTCCTGGCACACAACACACCATTGCTGATGGTCTGTCCAGGTTCTTCTGCCTTAGTGAGGAGAATTCCCAGGGGGTTGGGTAGTTCCCCCTACTCTCAGTTGGAGGGTACACATGTTAGACCTGGCATCTTGTGGCCTGTTTTCCCTGTCTCTTTGACTACTGACCTCCTATTTTTTCTGGTATGCTGCACTTTCTTTTTGCTGATTTATTGTCTCTGTGCACTTTACCACTGCAGATCAGTGCTAAAGTGCTCCCTATATAAATAGTACTGGTGATTGGTTTATCCCTAATTGGCATATTTGATTTACTCTTTAGTCCCTAGAAGAGTACACCATGTGTATCCAGGGCCTGTAAATCAAATGTTACTAGTAAGCCTGCAGCACTGATTGTGCCACCTACAGAAGCACCCTGTAACTGTGTCTCAGGCCTGCCACTGCAGTGTCTATGTGTGCAGTCTTGCACTGCCAGTTCAACTATGCAATTGTACCCACTTGCCAGGCCCAAACCTTCGCTTTTGGTACATGTAAGGCACCCCTAAGGTAGGCCCTAGGTAGCCCCGTGGGCAGGGTGCAGTGTATTCAAAAGGTAGGATATGTACTGGTGTGTTTTATATGTCCTGATAGTGAAATTCATTTTTTCCCTATTGCAAGGCCTATCTCTCCCATAGGTTAACATGGGGACTGCCTTTAAAAAACGTTTAAGTGCAGTTTCCCATTGGGAGCAGATAGAGATGTGAAGTCTGGGGCCTCTGAGCTCATAATTTAAAAATACATCTGTTGGAAAATGGGTTATTGGTAAGGGCAGGTAAGTCACCACACTTAGCAATAGGCCACTAACCTCCACTTAGGTCCAGTTAGGTCTCAGTAAATTAAACCTAGCTCAACCCTTGGTAGCCTGGCAACGAGCGACAAGGCATAACTTAGGAGACAGAGGTGGCGGTGTGTTGGCGGTCTTCTGCACGGCGGTAAGCGGCTTTTACCGCCAATGTTGTAATGACCGCCAGAGTGTAAAGCATTCAAATATCACAAAACAGTAATTAAATAAAACACAGGAAACAGTTTAAAAATCCAATATCAATTTATAAAAATAGATTATATTTTTATCTTTAAAGTGATACAAAAACAAATAAAATCGGATAAGGGGAACCGGAGATATGAATTTGTAAAGAGTTATTGTTTTCTAGCCCCTAGAAACAAAAAGCACCAATCTGGTCATCTGGTCACACCTCGACCGGGGCAAAGTCAAAGTTTAAGGCCGACCGCGATAGAGCCCGGCTCGGCTACAGCCCGCGGGAGGCCTCGTTCAAAAGTTTACCTTCGGTCTCAGTCGTTTTTCTGAAGATTTTCTTCACCGGGACGAACCTGCCAATCCAATCCGACCTCCTGGAACTCTTCTCCGGATATGCGTCGCGGGAGCCCTCGGTGGAGATTTTTACCTTCGGACTTAGACGTTTTTTCAAGGTGAAAATCTTTCGACCGGGGCAAATCTGGATCTTGATCCGACGTCCTTGGAGCCCTCCTCGGATACGCTGGCTGGGAGGTCCCGGTCAACTTCCTACGTTCGGACTTAGTCTCATTTTTGGAGATTTTCTTCACTGGGATGAACCTGCACATCAGGCCGGGTTGCGGTTGAGGCAAGCCGGCTAGAGGTCCCTCTATAAAGCTTTTTTTCAAAAGTTCTCCAAACTTCTGGATCTTCTCCCAGATGTTCCTTTGAGGTTCTTTTGGGGTCCGCAGCTCACCCCAAGGTTCCAGAAGCTCTGAGATGATCCGTGGGGGTGTGGACTACAACTCCCAGAATGCACCTGGCGCAAACTCCTTTTTGGCCACTGGACAGTGGTCAGCTGGTTGATTTCTTCAGGAGTTGGTGAAGGGGACTCTGGTTAGCAACTTTTCACCTGTAGCAAACAGGGAGTCCCTCTTTGAACCAGTTGAAGCCAGGCAAAGTCCTTCTTGTGGTGAAGCCCAAGTGTGTAGCTGGTGCAGTCCTTCAGAGTGTAGGATGCAGGTGCGGCCCAGGGGTCCAGCAGGGCAGTCCTTTTTCTTCTGTAGTTCTTCCCGGTAGGGATCTGGTAGGGAACTGAGGTGTGGGTGCAGGTCTGCCAGTTTTATCCCTGCACCTGGGTGAAAAACAGGGGGGTCCTGATTCTCCAATCAGGTCCAGGGTCCTTCTCACTGTCATGACCACTTTCTGGGAAGTGTGGCAAAAATCAATCCCAGGGAGCAACATTCCTCAAAAATCCATCATGGCTGAAAGTGATTTTTAGAGGTTACATCTGGCTGAGCCCACCCACTGGTGTGGCTAAAAATCCTAAACACACCTCTCCTGCCCTCTCCTAATCTATTCAAGGTGGCACCTAATTGTCTGGGTTTGAAGGATGTGGGGGTGTTGCTGGGTTGCTCCAAATGTCCTTCTCTGCCTTTGAAAACCTGTTTAGTATACCTCCCCCTTCCTGCCTCACCATCTGCTGAGGGGAGATCTCCTCCCACAGGCACATCTCTTTGTGTGAAGCCAGGCCACTTCACACCTCATCAAGGCAGCTTGGCCAGGCTGCTAGAGGCTGGCCAATCAGAGCACAGCAGCAAAAACACTGCAGGGCTGAAGTTGGCAACTTTTCAGGTAAAGTTTAAAACTCTTTACCTGAACAAGTTATATTAAATGCAATAACTGGAAGTTGTGGGATTTATTATAACAATTAATTTGATACCAAACTCTTGGTATCTGTTACTTAAGGGGACTTTTAAAATTAAAATAAAGCTCCCCATTCTAGCCTATGGAGGCCATTCACTACATTGAGGGAAAAACGAATTTGGCAGTTTTTACCTCACCAGGGGTTATAAAACTATTTTTATAAGGTCCCTGCTTATAGTTACATGGCACCCAGCCCTATGGGCAAATAGGGCACAACTTAGGGGTGAATTATATGTAAAAATAAGGTAGTTTAAGACTTTGGAACTACTTTTAATTCCAAAGTCGAATTTGCATATAACTTTAATTTAAAAGCAGCCAGCAAGGCAGGCCTGCCTTTAAAATGACACTGGGAACCTCAGCAGTGACCTATGCTGGGGTCCCTAAACCTACATGCCGTACCATATACTAGGGACTTATAGGTAGGTTGACTTAGCCGATTATAATTAGCCTAATTTGCATACTGATTTTACACAGAGCATAGGCCCTGGGACTGGTTAGCAGTACCCAGGGCACCATCAGAGTCAGGAAAACACCAGCAAAAAGTGGAAAATCAGGGCAAAAAGTTAGGGGGCCTCTGCAATCACCCCTGTTCTCTCACAACATCTTTTGGTAATGTTGGTTCTTAGTTTGTCTGTTTGAAAATGCCACTTTTAGAAAGTGAGCATTTTTGTGCTTAACCAATCTGTGTCTTTGCTTGGCTGCTGAATCCGTCTGGGTCAGATTGACAGTTGGCTGTTTGTGAATTCATTCTAGACAGCGACGCAAAGGTAGCTGAGGTGTATCCTGCATATCCTGATGAGTCTCCTGCGCTAACACCTGCACCTGAAAGGGCTGTGCCTGTCCTCATAAAATGCAGTCTCCGACCCCCTGGTGTGTGTCTGGGGCCAGGCCTGGGCAAGGCAGGATCTTTTCAACAACAGAAACTTTCCTTTAAAGTTTGCCTTCTTCAAAGGCAGAGATGGGTATAAGTAGTGGACCCAAATCCCCAGACTTTCAGAACACTTCTGGATCAAGAAGAACCTCTGCCAAGGAGAAGAGCTGAAGAGCTGAAGGAGGAGTACTGCCCCTTTGCTGTGTGTGCTTTGCTGGGTTGGCCTGTAGTTGCTGCTTCTGCATTAAAGAGGACAAAGACTGAACTTTGCTATGTATCCTGCTTGTCAAGTTTCTCCAAGGGCTTGAAGTAGAGCTTACCCCCTGTTGGAAGTCTCAGGGATATCAAAGACTTTAGCTTCATCGGCATACAGCACTGGCAACTGTGTGTTTGTGCTGCAACAGAAGAAAAACCACTGTGACACCGTCCATGACGCTGCTGCCTGCACCATGACCTGATGACGACGCACGGGGCCGTGCCCTACATCACACCGCAACCCTGGTCTCACTGCCACCACCACCGATGCCATTCACATAGCCGCTGCTTGCCCTGGGACCTGTGGGCCCCGCACTCCGCATCGCCTGGCTCACACCAGACCTTGACATCCCTGACGACGACACTCCACGCTGACACCAATGTCGCTGATTGCACTGTGGCCTGAGGTCATCACTTGTGAAGTACACGATGCGCTGTCCCGTCCACCAATGCCAGCATCATCGACTCTAGCATTGTCAACAGATGCCCCTGTCTGCACCGCGACTCGTAGGTGCTGCACAGAGCCCGCCCCATGTCATACCTCCTCCTTGGGCCTACAGACGACAGTGCTTCAGCAATGACAATGCTGCTGCCTGCACAGTGACCTGGAGACACTGCATGTTGCACAGCCCCACTTCACACCGCAGCCCTGGTCTCACCGATGCCGCAGGACATCTTCAACGAGTCGCTGCCTGCACCATGACATGAAGGCACCACACGTCGCATAGTCCCACTTCGCACCGCAGCCCCGATGCCATCAACGGCAGTGCTCTTGACTTCATCATCAGCCCGGAGTGTGATCTGCAACGCATGTGACTTCAAGGGCCCAACGACACATGCACCGACCTCCGGAACTGACGCCGCTGATGTCTGCTGACACCAGCGATGTCGCATTCCAGATCTCATTGCGACAATCACAATGCCCTACATTTCCAAAGTACTGCTAGTGGATCTTCCTGACACCGTAGCTGGCCCGCGATGCCACGGCTGGCATGAAATGTTGGATTTGTTTACAATGCTGTGATAGCCCCAGACAGAGCTATCTCCTTTGAGGAACTGTATTTTTAAGTAACTCTTGCAAAATTCATATCTATATTACTGTATGTTGGATTTGTTGTGGTCTTGTTTTACACAGATAAATATTGGCTATATTTCTAAAACTGGTGTGGTGTCTACTTGTAGTGTTTTCACCATATTACTGTGTGTTATGTGCAAATGCTTTACACATTGTTTCTGTGATAAACCTGACTGCTCGTGCCAAGCTACCAAGGTGGATGAGCAAGGGTTATCTGAGCTGGGTATCTCCCTTGCCCTGACTAGAGTGAGTCTCCCTACTTGGACAGGGTGTAAACTGACTGCCAACTAGAGACTATGAGGGTCATTCTGACCCTGGCGGGCGGCTGGAGCCGCCCGCCTGGCCGGAACCGCCGAATGACCGCATTCTGGCTTTCCTGCTGGGCCGGCGGGCGACCGCCAAAAGGCCGCCCGCCGGCCCAGCGGGAAACCCCCTGCAACAATGAAGCCGGCTCCGAATGGAGCTGGCGGAGTTGTAGGGGTGCGATGGGTGCAGTGGCACCCGTCGCTATTTTCACTGTCTGCATAGCAGACAATGAAAATCTTTGTGGGGCCCTGTTAGGGGGCCCCTGCACTGCCCACGCCAGTGCCAGTGGCATGGGCAGTGCAGGGGCCCCCAGGGGCCCCACGACACCTGTTCCCGCCATCCTGTTCCTGGCGGTAAAAACCGCCAGAAACAGGGTGGCGGGAAGGGGGTCGGAATCCCCATGGCGGCGCTGCCATGGAGGATTCCCTGGGCCAGGGGAAAACCGGCGGGAAACCGATGGTTCCCCTTTTCTGACCGCGGCTTTACCGCCGCGGTCAGAATAGCCCAGGAAGCACCGCCAGCCTGTTGGCGGTGCTTCCTTGGTCGTTGACCCTGGCGGTCGATGACCGCCAGGATCAGAATGACCCCCTATGTTTCCCTGGCATTGAGTTGGGTCTTCCCGTTCAGGGTTCTCTCGTTTTCGTCTGTGCATTCCAACTTAACATTGTCAGTGTGCACGATGTGAGGGTTATCGGCAGATTGTGTGGTGACCCCGGTATTAGAGCACTGCAAAATAGGGTTCACGAAATAACAATTAGACATGTGTGCAGTTTTTAACAGATCGACTGCACGTATATAAGAGGGTAAGGTGCAATGTGTGTAAACTATTGAAAGTGATAATGGTCAAAATTAGATTGCAACATACATGTATATATTGGTAAAGGTCCCAAGTTCAAGCATTCCACAGTAAACATTTCAATAACTCCACTTTACTTCGCACGGGAACAAGGTTACATTTTTACAAATAAGACTTTCCCTTCTGAAACTTTTGTGCAATTCCTGCGTGCTTGACATCCGAAACCGGGGTCACAGGGGCAAGGGGCAGACATTCTAAAGAGGTATCTTCGCACGAGCACCCCATAAAGCTACAGAGCTCCTTTATGCCTATCGGATTACTGCCCACTCCAGCTGTTGCTGCCCTTCCTTCATTCTCCGTCTCATGCTTTGTGGTTCCTCACAGTGTTTCTCGCAATGCAAAATAAACAAAGCGCTGACACCTCACTAGAAGGACGGATGCACGACTTGCATGCTGGGACGTCTGCCACTGTGGAGAAGGAGGTCACAGGCAGAAAACAGCTGAGTCTTTCAGGGGTCCTCCTGATAGAGCCAGCTCTGTTCTGCAGTCTTGCCCTGATGACCTTGAATAATTCTTAAACAAATTGTTTTAAATACCGTTCACCTGTAATTTTTTAGGTCGAGCGTAAGGGTACGGCCTCTTGTAAATACTTTAGTATATACTTATATGCTTCTTTGTGGGCTCTCTGCTTTTTCATTGGTTTGTTTCAGTGTTCTTAAACATCCTTGCTTGCTAGTGGTCAATCCTTGCTCTTTGTTCCACCTTTTCTTCAGTTGCACACTCTCCTCGAGCATGGCCCTAGTACTTGTACCCTTCCACTTGTGCCTATGTAGCACCTGGTTAGGACTACTTTTTTCTTAGGCAAAGACCATTTGACCAGAGCACTGGATGTTTAAAGTGGCTATAGTCAATGTCTCTAATCAGGGCTGTAAATTATTTTATTTTCTGGTTAGATGTGCTGTGGTTTCAAAGATCGAGGTAAAATGTTAGAGGCTGTTTTCTGGGAGGCCTCTTTCAACCCCTGGTGTCGTGTTCTTTACTTTGTTTTTCGACTTGTGTCTCTGCATCGATGTGTTCATGAGAGTGTTTGTTTTCTTCTTTCACAACGAAGTGATTATCAGTGAGACAGAGAGAGATTTGGTAAGCGTCTGCTGCTGCTGGGACATAAAATATAAAACAGTTGACATTAAATTAACTGATGAAAGGGGCTGCAGGATTGATTTAAAAAGTACAGATGTCTTTATGTGGCATATTTTTGTGTCTCATTGCTCTTGTGCATGAGTGTGTGAGGGGAATCAGCTTCGCTCCAGCCTCCAACTTGCTTATTGCGCCCTCTCTCTCCCTGTGCACAAAAGCTGATTTTAATCGGTGTGATTAGTTTTGATGTAACATTTCCATAGGCAATGTCTGCAAATGGATGGAGTGTTTCTTTGCGAGAAGAGCGGGAAGCAGATGATAACAATTATTAGGCTTGCCGGTCACCCTCGCTCCTTATCATCTGGACATTGTTGCACCAGACCAAGGGTCGCAGGACTTGTTGATAAGGAGGCCCCGCCCTCTGGGACTTCTCCCCCTCCTGCCACTGTCACTGTGTGATCAAAGGAAGTGTGATAATTTTGGCGCTGAAACACAATCAGATTTCCTTCTCCCTTAAAGTCCCAAAATGACGTGCTGTGATAATCAGCACACATTGAGCCCTATTGGGTCCAATAAATTACAAGGCAGAGCCTGCGGGCCACACACACATATATCTTTCAAAACGAGAGGCAATAGATGCAACGCAGTTTTGCCGTACATTGACCGTCATCACTTTCACAACAATTTAACAATCACAAGTCGATTTTCCAATATGAAGGTGGGAGTATTCGCGCACAATGTTCTTTTTACCTTTGTTTTCTGAAACTTAATTGAAACCGGGCATCTACATTTTTTAGCAAACCCCCCTCCTCCACAGAAGCATCACAGGAGCTAAACATTTCTGTCTTGAAACTGTTACCATGTAGTTTCCTCAGAATGGTCTGTGGTCACACGCTATCGTTGTTAAGGAATAAAGCAGTAGAGTAGCTATGCCCCCTTGTCAGGTTGGACAAGGACGACAGTTTCCAGATTACTTCATGTCACATCATACCACTTTCCCAGTCCAAGCCTTTGACAAATCTTTTCAGGTACTCTAGTCCAGTTGAAATTAACCAAGACTACAACTCCTAGAATGCGCTAGTAATAAAAAATACAAACCTCAAAACAAAACGTCATGGTGACTTGAAGTCACATGCCACCAGACCTTGTTTATTTTGATCTATGTGGGCAAGGTTCTTGTTAACTCTCAGGTCCATTTAACCAAGTGTTATTTTTGGGGACCCGGGCATGACAAATTTTGAAGCTCCCTGTTTGGAGCAATGTTGAATTTTATTACCTGTTTTGTGATAATTGAATCCCACACAATGCCTATACTTCCTAATGCATACATTAAACTTTCAAAAGTGTAATCACATAAAACAGCTGAATTATGTCTTGCCTGGGACCCCGAAAATCCCCAGAATGACAATAGTAATTCGAGAAGAGAATGAGATACAAAAATAGACAGAGGTTGGACAGGGGCCCACTTTCTCAGTGGGGCCCTTTAAAGGTGGGGGCCCTGGGCAAGTGTCCATTCAGACCACATCTTAAAACATTTTTGATTTAACCCCACATCCTCTGCAAGCAAAGGGTGATTTCTTTTTTTTATTTAAATGTTTACTTCTCTAAAAACTATCTTTTGAAGGGCACTAAATTAAAAAACACCCACTACCGTAATGCGCACATGCAAAAGCTGGGCTTACTGGGAAGTTGCAGTAATTTTTTTTAATTATGCTAATATTCTCTTTTTCAATCCTTCGAATTGCTTCACTGGGCTTTTAAATGGTTCAGGTCTGCAGATACCTGTTTGCTCCAAAATCAGGAGCAAAATACACTATGGTGAGTGGTATGCAGTCCATATTTGACAGGTGACCTAACGTCCCGTGTGAAAGCACAGATAGGCCCATGGGAAATATTAAATTGTGAACCCCACAGTTAAGAGTGTTGTAGATTACAATATCAGCTGATTGAATGTGTCACAAATGACATGGCAACACTAGCAGTTGGCCCATTGGAGCTAAATCAGATGTTGACATTTCTGAACTTCGGTCAGAATTTGACATGTCTGTTGGTGCAGTCAAGACAAAAATCTTAGAAGTTGCTTTCAAAGCTAATATTTCTGGAACGCACCAGTTTCCCAGTTCCAGGTGTGTAACTCACCCAGTGCAATATTTTCTCTTTGGTATTTGGGAGTTGCAGTCCTAGTGACCTCTTTTAATTATCAGAACTACAATGTCAAGATTGCAAGGAGAAACCTGAAATGGATGAATTACTATGGTATGGAACTGTAAAACCTGAAACTCTATTGAGAATAATAAATTGTTTAATACATATACCAACAAGACTTAAGCGCTACCATTTTATGCAAGAAACTGCGAATCTCAATGGTGAATGCATTTATGAAATGTCAACCTGCATCCCTTGTTCTTTCTCCATCTCTCTTGTGCTTTCTTTTGGTCCTTATGCCTCAGGTGAACTGACCATGCACAATGCCTCATAGAGGTGAGAGAGTGAGCACTTGCTAATTTAGTGTTGGTGTGGCCCAAAATGAGTCACCATAGATACACCTCTGGCACAGCAGCCTCTTATGATAAGTACAGTGACCAAACTACACAACACACACCACATGTACACAATAGCCATGTTAGGGGACAAGGCATACACCATACAGGACCACATCGCACAACACTACAACAAACACATATCACTACAAACACAATACAAGACCAGGACACCATAAGTTCAGCTACATACACATACCTATCACAAAACACACACCCTACCCCTTGGGGACAAAAGCACTGCACACAACCTCACATACCACTAAAACAATACATGAAACAGCAAGCAGCACACAAAACAAGATACTGGCACAAAACTAATGTCAGCCAGGAACAGCTCAAACCTAGGAAAGGAAATGCAGGACAAAGATGTAACCAAAAAAACAACAACTAGTTGGCCGGTCCATAAGTATAACATTTTAGCACCAAAGGCACACAAATAGTGCCCCAACTTGACTCCTGACTACCATGGAACCTCCACAGGTAGGGACATCAAGGGTGCACCTCAGGATTTTTAGGGGGGCAGTGGAGGGAGGGTTGGGCTTGAGAGGGTTGCTTATTGGCTTAGGTTTGGGAGGGAGACCTTTTTGGAAGGTGTAGACATCTCCTTGGCTGGGAAAGGGTCATGGATGCTGGCAGTGGGTAGGGGAGGCTTTAGAGGTGGAAGGGATGGCCTTTGGGAGGTAAACAGATCTTTTGGGGATGTGGTGGGACGAACAGCACGGAAAAGGTCAAGGTTAGAAAGAAACAATTTTTTAGACACATGGGGACGGTCATCAGAAGGGGGTTTGGGTGTGGAGGGAGTGGTTGTCTGATGTTTAGGTGTGGATGCCTTTGTTGCGTTTGGTGTCTGTTGGGTGGGTGAGGGAGGGCGTTTATGTGTCTTGGGATGAGAGGGGTTGGAGGTGCTGGGGGATGACGAGGTGGGTGAGTGGCTGTCTGGCAGAGTGGTGACTGCAGGTATGGTGGATGTGCTGCATGTAGGTGTGTCAGTGGTTGTTGTGTCTGCGGGTGTGGTGACTGGGGTGTATGTCTGAGGGTCTGCTGGGATGCTGTCTACTGGTAGGATAGGTGTGGTGCCTGGATCAGTGAATGTTAGTGTGGTATCTGCAGGTCTGCCAGGTGTTGTGTCTGTAATGTTAGGAGTGGTGGGGGTGTCAGGGCAAGACATGATGGTCGCTGTGTCTGCAGGTGGATGTTGTTTGTGTGCGTGCTGATGGTGTGACTTGTGGTGCTTATGTTTGTCTGCGCTTCTCTTGGATGTTGAGGTGGATACATGCCTGTCTGTTTCTGTGCTTGGGCTGGGTCAGGGAAGGGGGATTTGGACTGGGAAGAGGAAGGTGGAGGAGGGATGGTAGACAAGGGGTGACTGGCTGCCATCAATGTGGAGGCCAGAGCCTGAAATGATCTCTGTGGGCCAGAGATTGACCGGAACTGCCTCCAGATAGACCTCAGGAGGTCAATAGCTTCCTCACTGAGGGCAGCAGGGCTAACAAGGGCAGGGGCCTCCTACGGCAAGGAGACTCCCACCCTCTCTGCTGAGCAGGCACGACCAACTCGGTGGGGAGCAACAGGAAGGGCAGTGATAGAATGGGGGTGTCGGACAAAGGTGGTACAGGGGTGGTTCCCGATGGGTCCACCACCATTACCACTACCATTAAGTAGTGGCCACTGGAGGAAGAATCCATGGATGAAAATGCTGATCCAGTCTCCCCCGAGGCATTCCCCTCGCCCTCCAGGCCACTGGGTCCCTCGCTGTCAGTAGTCTTGTGATCTGAGGTTCCATAGACAAATGCTTCCCCAGTTGGCACAACCCCGTCTCCTTCACCTGCTGGTGCGGATGGTGCTAGAAAAAGTTAAAAGTAAGGTTATGACCTCGACATGAAGACAGTACTATTACAAATCTGAGAGGCAAAAACATACCATCATGTCAACTGACCACCCGCATGAAGTGACAGCAATGTGCCAATACAAAAACATGCATGCCACCTGGATTTCCAAAATAAGCACATTATCAATTTCTGGTGACACATAACTACAGTGGCATAGATAAAGTCTACCTAATACACCAAACACACCACAACTAGGTGAACACTCCACAGCAAATGTGTGCAACATCCAGCACACCACAGCACAAACTAAGGCTCACTCTGTAAGGTACCCTAGCAATTACCATACACATGCCTATACACACATCTAAATTGCACTGATATGATGTCTCATAGACAACTGATGGTGCTAAGGAAAGGCAATCAACAATGCTTAAATCATGCCATGCCTGGAGTAGGTGACATGGAAATATTAATTTCACTAGGGACACAACACAACAACGTACAGCTCCACAAGTCACACCTTACAAAATGAGTCAAGGCTGGTATTTTCAAGGCCCACACAGATGTGACACACATCTTAAGTTTCAGCAAACTACATGGAATTCCGGTCCCCTTGCTCATGCAGAGATGTCTCCTGAATACACACATGAATGGTCTAGTAAGACCTAAGATAGATCCCTCAAATTTCTCCCACACATGTCCAGCTGTACTTCTGTGTGAATCTGTAGTAGATAAATGTACTGTGCAGTAAGGAGGGACACAGACCTTGCAATCTCTATCAGGAGGACACTATATGGTTTTACAAAGATAAACAACATCACTACCCACGTTACAGACATGATAAGCATGGCATCTGTCTGTAGCAAATCCCTAACCCAACACACGTCATGCTGACATCACTACAAGTCAATCCTTGATGCATCCATACAGTCTGGGCACAATTCCCAAACAACACACACGTTCTGGGGTTCCAAAAACATCATACAACATCAAGGGTACTAATCAACATCAAATAGATCAACACCCTGCCCCTACCTGTCATGTCCATCATGCCTACTGCTGTTACACATGACTAACAACATATTAATAGGCATGAATGTTTCTGTCTGATGTCATATGATGGTGACAGAGTCCTATCTGGTACATCACAGCAATTGGACAACCATTGCAGTAGTATCCTGTGTACAACAGGACCCCATGGACACATATGTGAGGGATATGGGATATCATGCCATCTCCATGGCTACCACATGCCTACATCTCATATATAGATATGTACCATCTTGGAAATGGACCAGATGCAGACATGTAGGCACAAGGCATGTTGGCTGCCATGATGACACATCACCCACGACAGTGCACATTCCCCACTTCCCAAGGGGAAGTCCCTTGCTACAGCTGCTAATACATTTGCCATGTAAGTCACGTCACATGTATGATGGACACCCATGCATCACACACTGCAAGGCACAAGCACACAACATATGATGGAGAAAACGTTTCCCTGGATTCCAGGTGTTAACCTACACATATCCCAAGACATATGACACAGGGCAGTGGTCCACATCCTACTCATCTTTAGACTATAACATTTGTCTGGAGTGGTTCCTGTGTGCAAAGACACATTCTGCAGACTTTTTTCAACACTTAGCTGGACACCTCAGACTGACATATGTGCTCACTGCTGGTCATGCATACCTGGTCATGAATAATGAGGGTACACTATAGTATAGTACTAGGTCCCAACTCCTAAAGGATGAGCACACCATTTGGAGACACATGGACTTTCTCAACAAATTGGATGCCAGAAGATATGTGACACATGCCACATTGTCAGGGGAGCAGTCTGTCACTTGGTCTTTACTCCCTTGTGGCTGCTATGCTGCCTTCAAATGCTTATCCAAGGCCAGATAGGCCACCACCAAAATGCGGGCCATTGGGGGGGTAACTGTCCGATGGGCACCCCGTCCCCGTTGGGAGTACATCCCCAGCCGGGCCTCCACAGTCTTCTGGGTCTAGCATCTCAGGTCCCCCCCACCTCTTCCGACAGTGGGCGCTCTGCCAGCTGTAGACCCCCAGGGTCTGCACATCCTTGCCAATGGCTCTCCATATCCCCTTTTTATGATGGGTGTTGACCGCATGGAGGCATAAAAATAAGACAAGAAATCAAGTCCATTGACAAAATGGCAGAATCACATACATGTCTTTGTACCAAGTGTAGAACATCCTGACAAAACCTTCCAGTCCACCTGGGGCACTTAGCAGTCATTGTACACAGGGACATGATGGCAAACATTCAGCATTTGGCTGCACTAGACACCCCACAACTCAGGCCCTTCAGTGTCCAGTTGTCAATAATGCAACTTTTGTGAATCATTATATGATCACCTGACATTGATTAAACATCCTAAAAAGTGGCAAGTGATAGTAACAGCTCACTGTAAACAATGCACAAAAAGATACACAACCTCCAAATGTCACATACTGCTAAAAGTCATTAGAAGATACAACAAGCCTATTGACAGACCCATTGTGCATTGACCACATTCTACTTCAGGAAGCAAGGTTTATCAGTGTCACATCAACCAGCAGCTACATACATCCACATATGTGTGAACAAGGAAACGGTGACTCCATGGGGAAATACCTGGCCCAGCATCGCACGCATTCAACTTCATATCCACAAACACTGAGTCCATCATCAGGGGACATTACACAACAGCACATTCTTTGTAGTTGTGCAATGTCTAAAGATGGAGGCATATGCACTGGACACATCAGTGCTGTACGGTAGAGACAAAAGGGATGAGTGATCAAGGGAGCCAAAATCGCTATGTAACACACATTGACAAAAATGAAATAAGAAGATTAGACACATATGAAGAGCCTGTCCTCAATGCAAATCCCATGGTGATGAGTGAACACTGACCTAAGAAGCTGTAGATAGACAGAGATGCATGAAATGACATCATCACATGCTGTCCAGGGAATCACTGAGTGGGCACAGGGTCACAATTGCAGTGCAAAAGGCGACCCAATATCAGGACAGATGTCAAGTTATCCAGTGTGCAGACATACACAGAACACAGGCACTATTCTTGGAAGGCTGAGCAGATAGACCTACACATCATACCAAGGCTTACTAATCACTTACAATAGAGCTTCTTATGTAGTCCGTAGCCAATTTACAATGAATGCCTATGTCCAGATCTGAAGTGCATAGTGAGTCAATACCTGGCTTCAGTGCATCAGTCCAAGAAGGCCAAATGTGGCCCCAAACCTATTTGTAAACAATATATAAACATAAATGGGCATCAACCCACACACATAACATGTCATCAACCGCCCTGTTGCCATGCAACCACATGTGACTACACATTACAGATCTTTTATGGAATAATTTCAATGGGGATGGCTGTCATGGCAACTCATCTAGCCATGTGTTTCCAATGCAACTTGGCTCGGGGAACACTCAATTCACACTCACTACATTTTCTCTCAACTTCAAACCTCTCACCTGACATGGACACCTGCCCCTTCAATCAACCATACATACACATTTATAACACAAAATAAGCCTTTGCAGACACCAGCTGACTAACTGGCCTTTAACACAGGCTAACGAAAGCTGAGATAGGTAGAGGTAGATGGTAAGTGTGCACATGGTGCACTTACCTGCTCCTCTGGTGCACCATAGAGCTGTTCATACAGGGGTAGGAACTCCTCCACCAGCTTCTACAGCTCTTCAGGTCAGAAGGCAGGGGCCCTATCATCTGTTGGACATGGCATCATTGCTCCCAGAGGCGGTGCAAAACAAGCACCTACCGCCATGATCACTTACTTCAGCAGTCGCAGGCTGTTCCCAATGACCAGTGGAGTGGGTCGGCATCTGCCATTTTGAGTCATTTGAATCAATTACATAAAATATTTTGATGCGTCACTAAAGAAAAAAACTGATGTTCTGGGGGATATTGAGCACTGTCATAGTCAGGTCATGTAAGTTACTCTTATTGCCAGACACACTGATATGCAGTCATGCTGATGTGACAACATGCTTGTAGGTACAGCCACCACCCTCTCCTATATGTGTGACCTAGCAGACTGTGCATTAAGTCACAGGCAATTCCGATAGTCTTCTGACTATGAGCTTTCTGTCTATAAGGATGATTGTCTATAAGGATGATTGTCACACACATGTTACTTATGAGGGCATTAATGTCCCAGGAAGTGCAAGGCTGGTGTGTTTGCACATAACGTTTACAGTTACACACATAATATGTGATATCATGTATCACACATGCTACATGTCAAACGTACGGGACATATTGAGTGAATGCCTTGTTTGTTTAATGACCCACCTAGTAACCCTGGGAGGAGATGGATCAGACAACCTCCTGTGTACCGTCCATTTGCTGACTTGCGGATAATGGAGGACAGATCAGTGATTCAGATCTACCACCTGGAAAGGCAGACAATCATGGATCTATGACGTCAGATGAAGCCAGATTTGATGCCAGCCATCCGTCATCCAAACAGAATACTACTCATTGTACAAGTCATGTCAGTGTTGTACTTTCTGGCCACAGGGTCCTTCCAAAATACAGTGGCCCTACCTGCTGGGACGTCCCAGCCTATGTTCAGTTTGGTCTTGAAGGATGTCCTCTCAGCACTGTTGAAACACCTGGACAGCTACAACCGGTTTCCTCAATGTGAGGAGTTTGTGCATGTGAAAGCAGAATTCTATGGTTTGGCACATATCCCACAAGTTTTTGGAGCCATTGATGGTACCCTTGTAGCCTTGGTTCCCCCGCTTGCCACTGAACAGGTCTATCGGAACAGGAAAAGCTTCCATTCTATCAATGTCCAAGTATTGTGTTTGGCAGACCTCTACATTACCCAAGTCTGAGCTTGGTACCCGTGTTCAGTCCATGATGTCTTCATCATGCAGAACAGTGCTATTCCACAGCTGATGACACAACTGTACCGAGAGGGCCTGGGTGGTTGGTAAGTCACATATGTCATGTGTGTATGTATGTAACATGCCTGCTGATTGTGAAACTTTGCTCTGTACTCATTGTTGCACACATTTTGCCTTGCCTTACAGGGGATGCTGCGAACCCAAATTGTCCCTGGTTGTTGACACCAATGATAAACACAACTAGGCAAGGGGAAGTCCGCTTCAATGAGGCACATGGGAGAACATGCTGTGTTGTAGAGTGTGCTTTTGGGCTCCTGAAAGCGAAACTCCATAGCATTGACAAAACAGGGGAGCCTTTCTCTACGCACCAGCAAATGTTTGTAAGATCATTGTGGCCTGCTACATGCTCAATAACCTTGCCCTGAGGAGGAACATCACATACATTCCTGATGAGGGGGAGCTAGCAGTGGTTCGGGGTGAGAATCCGGAAAAGCCAAGCGAGGATGAAAGTGATGAGGATGAAGGTGGGGACATGCGGGCAGATCTCATCAATCAGTAGTTCACCTCAGTGTAAGCACCTGATGTTCTGTGATTCCCCAGACTGCATGGGGTACTGTACAGTCATGATATGTTGTGACGGGTATGTACCTTACTGTGAGACAGGACATTCTATGCAACGCATCCTAGAGCAAAGGTTTGCTGGCTACATCAGACTTGAAGATGTTCTTCTCTTAAGCATTTCCTTTGATATGTGCAGTCATATTGCACTTTCAGCGATACTCCAGAAAATTTAACTGACTTTTGTGTTTAATTAATGCCTTTGCCTGCCTGAACTCCTTGTATGTGACTTTTTTCCTTCCAGGTCTCATCCCCATGCCATCCTCATGTGGACATTTCTGAGTTGTGTCATTGGGAGGTGGAAGTGGCTAGCCTGACAAGTGAATAGGGCATGAAATGGATTCAGGTATTGTTTATTACAAATGTGGTTTGTGTGGGTATCATGCTCAGGCCACCTGGGAAGCGGGAGGGAAGGTTCCAGAGTTTAAGAATGGACCTATTTAGCCTGCTATGTGTATCCAGTGGTCTCATGTGTGTGGTGATGTGACCTTGTGACGTCCTTGTGGCTAATCCTTACGTTTTCCTTTCACATTGTGTTGACAATGCTACAATATGCCCTGTATGTAGCTGTCGATATGTTTCCTCATTGCAGACCACAGTAGCTGTGCCATAACACTGACATAGGTGTGTGACATGACAGTGGATGGCTAACCATTGTAATAGGATGGGCCTCAGGCTAGGGACCATTGTACTGTCCTTTGTCTGTGTCATGAGGTATGTCAATTTGGATAGACATGGGGCCAGATTTAAGAAAAATGATGCACAGTTGTGCGTCCAAAAAATGAACCCCACCTAATGACAATTCCTTGCACTATCCATGCGCCATATTTAGAAAACTACGCACCATGGCACTGAGGAAAGTTTAGCATAAAAATAATTATGCTAAACTTTGCAACAGTAAGGAAAAACAACGCTAAGGCTGCAAACGTGGCATTAGCATGAATAGCGGGATATTTTATGATGATAATCGTGATAGTGCCATATTTTGCAGCATCAGTGTAAAAAAAGCTAGTGAGAAAGAAAAAAAAAACACAAGGACCCAGGATGGAGAATGCAGGACAGGAGAGACCCCAATCAGCCCAGTACAAGCCAGGATGGACCAGCAAAATCCCAGGAGAAGGAGAAAAGGAAGCTGAAGAGTTGCTTCAGTGAGGAAGAGAATGACATCTTGGTCAGAGAGGTAACAGACCACCAAAACCAGCTCTTTGTCACCTCCAAATTGCCAATAGGCAGAAAGATGGCCATGTGGCAGTCAATAGTCAATAAAGTCAACAGTGTGGCAGAGGTGAAGAAGACTGTCATCGATTGTGAAAAGCACTGGACAATTGCAAGCACAGTACTAAAGAGAAATTTGCCAGGAACTTAAAGGCAGCATTGCAGACTGGAGGTGGAAGTCCTGCACCCAAGGAGGACCTGGATGAGCTGGAGGAGATAGTAGCAGCGGTCATCCCGGAACAGCTGGTTACCGGAGTTGCAGGACAGGACAGTGCAGACTTCCCAGGCCTACCACAAATGCAGGGTAAGGTGCAGTGGGGCAATCTTGAAACTAACAAATGTCAGAAGGGGGAGGCACATAGAACACACTGAATGCATGCAAATGGGTTGCATCAGGACACAATCATGCTCAAACACTTCTAATGCACTCACACCATAACCCCTATATGCACAAACCTACATTGTTGCAACTGAACCACCTGCCCATGTGTAACACTCATTGGGCAACATGCACAACAGTTGTTGCACTGGGTGGGCCAACAAGAACTGTGAGATGCCTCCCTGCATCACAGGGAATGGCCACAAAAGTGATCAGACACAACATACGGGACATGTTTGTGATCATCATATGTGCTGCTGTACAAGTAGCTTCCATGTCACCAAGTAGCAAGGTTGCCTGTGTACTGGGAATGGTTGGTGTCGTCCAAAAAGGGACACCTTCATGCATAACATCAGCTACAAGTGGTCTCACTGTCTCATTAGCGGCCCATATTTCCAAGCCCTTACTGAAATATTAGCATCAAATAGAATGATTCCAATATAGACTCAATTCAGCCATTCCCCTCGTGCTATCTTAACAAAGTCACAAAATGCATGCATAGATCCACTTTCTACATCCATACACCACAATATGCCTGTGCATATATGATGTATGCAAGGATATATTTCTTAAGCAGGAAGAGTAGAACAAATGGGGTAGAGATTCCATAAAGATTGCTATCTGTAAACTTAATTTGTAAGGCCTGCAAAAGGCATATGTGAAAGTGACAAAAGCATTCTAAGCAATGTACATCCCTGTGCTTTGCTGTACTAGTGACATCATATATGATGCCAATGCAGTAAAGCACCACAGTAGTGACAAAAAGCATGAGGTGACTGGGGAAATTTCCACCAAGGTGACCAGTAATGTAAATACAGTGGTTCCATGGCATTGATGGCTGGGAAAAGGGTGCTGCTAGGAAAATGGTGGTCTGGGATCAAGTTACCAAATACACCGAAAATATGCCCTTTGTGTGATGCACAACGCAACACACAAGGAGCAACTACAATCTTTGGGCATACAAAGTTGACAAACACCCACTTGTCACTCACACATCACCCCTGAGTTCCTGGACTACACTGAACCAAATACAGAGGTGAAATATTTGTCAAGGCATCAGAAGCTGGGTGGGTCACACGTGTTACATGGGAAGATCCCAACTATACACATGGAATGCCTACTATATGCAGTGTCAGGTGTGAGAGGGGGACATGAGACTCAGGACAGGATAATGTATGCAAGGTGCCTTACTTTGGCATGGTACTCATGAGCTACTACCATCCACCACTGGAGTGTACGTTAACAACAAGATGTATTGGTATAGTACTATGATATCTGTGTCTGGATTTTGTGTCACATATGTACCCATGTATGAAGAAAGATGAAGTGCAACAGCTCATCTTGCTGTTCTGCATCATGTCAAATGTGCATGGATGTGTAGTTGTCACAGGTAGTCAATGCATCCCTTTATTGACCTTGTTTATGTCAGAACATATGGCAGACAATACCAAACTGCATGGTGTAGGGGTATCCCTCTTGCCGGTCACAATGCACACATGGAGGAAGGTACACATCCTACAAATTCAAATAACAGGAATGGGGTCTGCCACTTACAATGATTTATAATAAATTCAACAAACATTGAAAGTAGTCCGCAATAGGATTACAACAATGTCAGTCACCAGTACTTCGACCACAATGCCACCCCTAATGTGTTGTCCAATGATGCATCCACACATCAACAAGTTTCAAAATGTGTAATGTCCTCCTGCCACCCCACGTGTGTTGTTTGAGTAATGGAAATGTTTGGGCTTTCCACAAGTATCCTCCTAGCCACTTTGAGTCATGTGTTCAGCATCCTGCACAACATAACATAACAATGACCCACCACGTGTGTATGTGTACTAACAGGAAGGTCTACCTTTGAGCAAAACAACACTCATTTCAGAGATGCAGGCATCCTAGTGGCTCTACAACAAGGAAACCTGTGATGCATGGATGGATGTTGTTCTGCAAGAAGGGAGAAATTTCTGTTTACACACATACACATGAGGTGGCTAACTCTCTCAATGGGTGGCGCAGGATGTAGGACACATAACTCAAAGTGGCTAGGAGGATGCATGTTGATAGCTCAGACCCTTCCATTACTCCAAAACACACGTAGGGTGGCACAGGAGTCAGTTACTCACTCAAATATCTCTAAAACTAAATGCAATTTATTCTGTACCTCTCCATTTGTGGTGTGTGCACAAATCCCTAACAACGCCCACGGCATGCATATGTACCACAGTCAAATAAATGAAAATTGAACATATGCAGAAGATGATGATAAGGCAATCAAGGAGGTGTAACACACTGGGGAATGTGGACAGGCAGAGTGTGCCAATGGTGACTCCATTGAAATGATGTTCAGGTGGCACACTATGCCACTAGGGGTTCATAAATGTATGCCTTGATGTGTGGGTCTGTACCATGTCACAAAGCCACCAGTAGAAAGTAAATGATGCCACATGTCAACAGCCACCACAGTCCAATATTGACTTTTCAGTATCCCATTGCAGAGGATGAAAACTTACCTTCTGTGGAGCTGCCTATCCTGGACTTTTTTGATAACCAGATGATGACCATCAATGCTGCCACTCTCCAGGAAGTCCTGGGTTAATTCCAGACACCATCTCCAGTCACAGGGAGAACACACAGCATTGCAGGGTCTCCACATTAACCACCCAACAACCAACACACTGCATGGACCAGTCCAGCCATAGCCCTGGGCTCTGAGGACTCAGACATTACCTCTCAGCGGACAGTGGTAGGAGTCCAGTGGGAGCTGGTACAGCAGGTGTGGGTAGGGATGGAGACCATGGCGGGCAGCCTAGAGTGCAGGGGTGCAGAGGGAGTGCAGAGGTTCCTCAGTCTAATTAAGGACAACTCTGCTGGCATAAGAGCCACCTACTCTCCTCTACATGGACTCTAGCAGTCCTGGCTGACATAGCTGCTGTCCTGAGGCAGAGGCTGGAACAGTTGCCCTCCCAAAGTGGCAGCAGCATGATTGACAACGGGCTGGGGGCCATCCTAAATCTCCTGGAGTCCATGCAGCCAGCTCTGGCCTCCCTTATTGAAAACATGGCTGCCTACCACCATGATGTAGCTGCTGTGTTGCAAAATCAGCAGTTCCTCCTTGCTGTAGTGATGCCTTTCCCTTTCCCACAAATGGATGCTGCCAGGACCTTTGCTTCCACATCTCTATTCCCTGATGTGTGTGTGCCCCCTTCAACTTCAACACCACCCATGGAACAGGAGGCACCACACCGATCAGAGAATGAAGATGGGGAAGGAACTACATTCACTAGAAAAACCACCAGTAGCTACAGTCTGTGCCACATGGACAGTATCTCTTTAGTTCTGTGCTTAAGATCATGCCAGAGTAGTGACAGCTGCCAATGTGCCCTCTTCACTCTACCACTGTTGACTCATCATGTCTGGACTGCCATAGTCTCAATTCCTACCTATTGTCAAATTGGACACCTACTCACTGATGCTCACTTCTCCTACACCTGCCTCATGACATGCTCCTCACCCCCTGGACTCTGACTGGACATTCAATGGTGTGGGATCTCTCATGGGGTCAGTGAACAGTATATTGTACATTATCTGGTACAAATCTTGTACATGTAAATAAACTACCATAATCACATATGCACTGTTTTTTATTGTGATCCATCAAATGTTTCAAATGTATGCATTGTGTTAAGCTAGGACAATGACCACAGAACAAAAGGACATTTGTGGCTTTCAGTCTAACACAAAGCCACACTTATGGACCCAAACATGATTAAGGTGACTGATAGCATTGTGGACATTCATAAAATGTCTGAGCCTTCCAAGCATGTGATAAACAGGTACCATGCCAGCACACATATGGCATGTGTGGTTCAGAACACAAGTGTCTGGAAGTATCCCTGATTACTGTACCAGTACAACATTGATGTGACCAACAAAAAAGGCATATGTAAGATTGTGAGGGGCAGCCATTTGTGTGCCAGTATTCATTCACCCAAATGAAGTGGAGTGCAATGTGCTAAACGTTTTAAGAATTAATGTTATAGAACTTAGCACAAACAATAGATGTTGCATGATTACCTGTCTTAGAATGTATAACCATACACAATCTGAGTGCCAGGAAGTGTGCTGAAATGTGTATTGAGTAGCTGATGTCATACCACTGCCAATCAGACAGGTCCTTGGTCACAAACGATACACATAGTCACACATGTAAATCAATACTGAATGCATACCCAAAGGCAAACGTGGGCAGTGCAGACATGATAACACCCAGACAGTCAATCATGGACATCATATTGTAGAAAACTAACAAGATTTATTATTACTAAGAAACGCTATCTATAAAACAAAACTATAATGCACACTAACGTCTACTAACCTAACCTATACTAACTCATCTTCACTTATCCCTACAGCTATCTATCCTAATCTAAACTTATACATGTATCGCACACAATAAACATTGCCCCCCAACTCCCCCTGAAGAGACAGTAGACGAGTAGAACAACATGAACTAAAGCTAAACATAGACTAACTCAACCTACTGCCTAAACAAATATATATATTTTTTGTATTTTTTTAAATTAAAAACATATACCCCTATACATAACCCCCCAAACACTCCCTAAAAAAAAAAAAATCCTAAACCCCACCCCCTAACTATATTATGTCCTACAACTAACCTACTCTATGCTACCTAACCTATGCCTACACACCTAAAACTATTGACAATGGACACTAGGGGAAGGTACTGGGAAGAGGACAGCTTCCTCTTAATGTATTTCAACAGTTTGTAGTTCTGTGCATTGCCCTCCTCCAGTTTGGCCAACCTTGCTTTCACCTCTACTATGTCCTTCTGCATATCTGCTTCAAAGGTTGAGCTAGTGGCCGCTGGTGATGGTTGTTGCTGGGGTGCTGGTGTTGTATGGGCTGTGGATGTGGAGGGGCGGACCTGCTGAGGCACCCATGACCCTCTGCTTTGAGGTCACACTCTTCTTGGCAATTGTTGCAGAATGTTTTGCTGGTCCCCCACGTGGAAACGCCTGCCACGACCCTGAAGTCTTCTCTCTTCTGTACCTTTTGGCCATCCTGTGGTACCCTCCTAGCACCTCGCAGATGTGCTTGTATCACTCTTTCCTCTTTTCAAAGGCATGCTTGTGTGCTGGAGTCATTGTGGCCACCTAAATATGAGACCATGTCATCAAATAACTGCCTTGGGTAGAGGAAGAAAAAGCATGCAATGTAACAGCATCTTCAGATGACACCACATTTTGTCCACCGACATCCTAAAACAATGTCAAGACCCAAGCATATACCAATCTGCCTCCCAATCATCTACAATATATTGTTTATGCTTCAAGGATAACGGGTATCCAGTTTTGCACACAATCTGTGCACAAGCTTAATACATCTCCTAAGTACCAGGTAAACACTCACCATGCACATCTCATACACACATGATGTGACCATGCTCTCTCACAATCATCCTGTTGGATAGATCATGTAGGTTCTTCTGCACTACAATCCGTAGACATGTCCCACCTCCATCTAGAGAAGAGCAGCAATTTCTAAGTGTACTCAACTGACTGTTGGCCTTCTCAAAAAGCTCCTTGGATGGCTGGTGCCTCTCTACATTTCTTAGGAGTAGTGAAGCACCGGTGGTGAAAGTGTCTCATTGATAAGTCCCTCAGAGACATAAATTGTACCATGTCCAGAGTTAATTTGTGCAACATGTGGCACATAGGCCCTCATTACAACCCTGGTGGTAAATCACGCTTTCCGCCGTGCAGAAGACCGCCAACGTACCGCTGTGGCAGCGGAATTCCGCTACAGGTATTACGACTCACAGCTCGGAATCCACCACAAATACAGACACCCACACAAGTCCGCCACACCAAAGGTCAGTGATAAACTGGCTATTCCAAAACCTACACCGTACCACCAACAGGAATACGCCCACAGTATCATGACCCACAAATCAACACGGCGGTCTTTCAACTGCGGGAATCCATTGGTGGTACACACCGCCACGCTCAAAATACACACACATTTACAAAACACCCCCACATTGCACAATTCAAAATACACTCACCTGAGACACATACACACACCACACCCACACACCCAATCCAATATAAAGCACACACCCACATCACCCACAAACCCTTACAACCACAATTGTGAAAGAAGGCCAGAGAGAGAGACTACCTAACACAACACCAGCATCCACAGACACACAACACCATCACTTATACAAAATCCACGCACCTCAAACAACACACACCAACACATTCCCTCACACATCACAACAGACAGCACCTCACACATCACCCACACCACATCATGGCACCTCAAAAACACCCCAGGTTCTCTGGGGAAGAGCTCAGGGTCATGGTGGAGGAAATCGTCTGGGTAGAGCCACAGCTATTCGGATCACAGGTGCAGCAGACGCCCATTGCAAGGAAGATGGAGCTATGGAGAATTGTCAACAGGGTTGACGTAGTGGGACAGCATCCAAGGACACGGGATGACATCAGGAAGAGGTGGAACGACCTACGGGGGAAGGTACATTCCGTGGTATCCAGACACCAGATTGCTGTACAGAGGACTGGCGGTGGACCCCCCCATCCCCCACAACTAACAACATGGGAGGAGCAAGTCTTGGCAATAATGCATCCTGAGGGCCTCGCAGGAGTAGCAGGAGGACTTGACTCTGGTAAGGCAAATCTTTACTACTTTATCCCCCCCACCCCACCTGCATGTCATCACATACTCCCACCCTCACCCTCACACCCATCACCCCAACAACCCACAGATACCCCACTAACACAATACACACAACCCAAAATCAAGTCAAGCCCTGCATGTAACACCAATGCATGGACACCCATCACCAAAGCATGTCCATTAGACTGACTCACTCATGCTCCAAAATCACCAGTCACCCAAGGGCCACAGCAATAATGCAAGCACAGGAGTAGAGGGTAACTCACCCATTGCACAAGATGGCACACACAGATACTAACATTATGCATTCACACCCCAACAGGACCCATACCCAACGTCACCGGACCGGAGGTGCCAGACATATCCAGTCCCCCAACAGAAGAGGCCCACAGTGATGACAGCAGCTCTGCACGCCTGGATCAAGATGACCAGCCCGGCCCATCAGGGACCTCGCGACAGTCGGTTCACCTGACACAGTCACAAACCACCTCAGGAAAACCACCACAACACCCACACAGCGGGCCCATCCCACTGTCCCCAGGACATGTCAATCAGCAGTGTGTCCACCACTACAGGGATCCCAGGCAACCCCACTAACACAGGACGATCAGGGACCTGGGGGCAGTGGGCACACGGTTCAGGGGACAGAGGCACAGGATAACAGGGAAGCTGGGAGGACTGCTGTGCAACAGGGGAAGGACAGGCCCAGGGAACCCACTCTCCATGAGGCACTCTCCAACATCATGGGAGCTTACCACCATTCCTAGGAGACCATGGGCATGGTACTGGCCAAGTTTCAGGAGACCCAGCGGCTGCAGGAGGAACACTACCTGGGGATCAGGGAGGAGTTGAAGTCCATCAGCACCACCCTGGTCACCATTGCAGGGGTGATGACAGACCTCCTCAACACCATGAGGGACACAGTGGCACACCAATGGGCCCCTGACACTAGCCAGGACAATGAACAGCCCTCCACCTCCGCCGGCGCTAGTGGACAGGAGGCACCGCCACCAGCACCCCACCCCCTGCAGAAAGAGAACCACCCTGCAAACGGTCCCTGAGATCCAGGAACAAGACAGAGAACATTGCCAAGACCCCGCCAGGAAATAAAAAAAACCTGAATGTCACTCTTCTATCCCACTTTGTCACCCTGTCCACCTTAAACTGATATTGCTCCACTTCCTATGCCCCATTGGACAATGCACCTGTGAGACAAATAGACTGGATTCTGCCAAGGACATTACTCCACCATCCCCCCAGCCCATTTCACACCCTCCTCCACTTATTTGCACAGAAATAAACACCCTTGAATCACAAAACAATCTGGAGTCTGTCTGTGCTTTCACTAATGTGTAATTGTAAAACCTCTGGAATATATCAATGTCAATGTACTTGTTTACATACCAATGTAACACAGCTGTAGGCCAGCAGTAAACATAGGAAAGGGCACAAAGTGGGACCCAGATCTGTGAAATGGAAAGGCAAAGTAACAAGTCAGGGTCCATACACTGAGGGAACATGACAGACTTATGCTAGCTCCAACAATAGTATGAGATGTGGGAAGCAGTTACATCTTCTTACCTGTGTCTCACTGGAAGTATTGCATGATGATGTTGTTTCGGTTGTCGACATCTTCTTCTTCTGCCTCCTCTTCTTCACTGTCCACATGCTCCACAGCTGCCACAGGGCCACCATCTAGCCCATCCTCCTGCAGAAGAAGCAGCTGGCGTCCCAAAGCCAGGTTGTGCAGCATACAGCAGGCCGGGATATCTGGCACACCTTCTTCGGTGAGTAGTATACCGAGCCACCTGTAAGATGGAGGCACCGGAATCTAGCCTTCAGGAGGCTGAAGATGCATTCTATAATCCTCCTAGTTCGCCCATGTGCCTCATTGTAGCGTTCCTCTGCCCTTGTCCTGGGATTCCTCACTGGGGTCAGTAGCCATGACAGGTTGGGGTAACCAGAGTCACCTGCAAATGTCGAGGGACAACTGTTAGACAGACACTAACCCTTAGGGACAACCCCATACCCAGACACCTATGTCAGCTGCGTTGGGACCTTGGGCTCACCTATTAGCCACACACGGTGCCTCAGGAGTTGCCCCATCACATAAGGGATGCTGCTACTCCTCAAAATGTAAGCGTCATGCACAGAGCCACGATACTTGCCATTCACATGGGAAATGTACTGGTCTGCCAAAAACACCATCTGCACATTCAAGGAATAGTAGCTTTTCCAGTTTCTGTACACGTGTTCATTCCTGCCGCGGGGGACAAATGCCACATGTGTACCATCAATGGCACCAATGATGTTGGGGATATGTCCCAGGGCATAGAAGTCACCTTTCACTGTGGCCAAATCCTCCACCTGAGGGAAAACAATGTAGCTGCGCATGTGTTTCAGCAGGGCAGATAACACTCTGGACAACACGTTAGAGAACATTGGCTGGGACATCCCTGATGCCATTGTCACTGTTGTTTGAAAAGACCCACTGCCCAGGAAATGGAGATCAGGCAGAACCTGCACTAGAGGGGGGATTCCTGTGGGATGGCGGGTAGCTGAAATCAGGTCTGGCTCCAACTGGGCACAAAGTTCCAGGATTGTTGCACGATCAAGTCTGTATGTGATAATGATGTGTCTCTCTTCCATTTTCAACAGGTCCACCAGGGGTGTGTACACCGGAGGATGCCGCCATCTCATCACCTGCCACAGCAGATGTGCCCTATGGAGGAGAACAGCGAGCAGAGGTTCATCTAACACTTACGTATCACAATGTGTTATTTGCTAAAACCTTAGAAAATCGCAATGTGCCGGTATCTGTCTGTATTCCAGGCCTAGATAGATGTGACGCAGTTTTTTTCCATCCCACATGGCCCTCTGAAATGGCGGCTGCCTGACCTGTAAGGTGGGACAAGAAGAAATTAGGTAACTGTGCTGGCGATGTACACCGTCGCGGTGGGCGGTCGAAGACCGCTGCACAATTCAGCATTGGTTAACATTGGGCCCTATGAGTCCCAGGAGCCAATCACGATGTACGCCGGCAGTGACAGTACGCACCGCCGCGGACGTGGCCGCCATTTTCCTACTGTTCACTCACTTGATACCTGACCTTCAACAGGAGAGAACCTACACTGCAAGTGCTGCTGTGACCTGTGTCTGGAAGCGAAGATGGCTACATCCCGGGGAAAGGCCCCCAGCCTTCACTTCGGAGGAGTTTGAGAAACTGGTGGATGGGGTCCTCCCCCAGTACATGCAACTGTACGGTCCTCCAGACAAACAGGTGAGTACACTGTGAGCATGGTGGATGGGACCTGAGTGTATGGAGTGTTGTGGATGGAAGAGGGTGGGGAGGGGGACAGGCCAGCATGTCAGGATTGTGTGTGTATGTATGGCTGGGCCAGGGTGGGAGGTGTTTGGCAATGTGTGAGATGAAATGTACGGGCTAGAAACATCCATTTTTACTTCACTTTTCCTCTAGGTCAGTGCCCACCAGAAGAAGGGTATTTGGCGTGCCATCGCCAAGGATGTCCGGACCCTGGGGGTCTATCATAGACGGAGCACCCAATGCCGTAAAAGATGGGAGGACCTGCTCCAGAAGACGGCGGAGGCCCAATGGGGAAGGGGTGCCAGGCGCACCATGACCCCCCTGATATATCGGATCCTGGCGGTGGCCTATCCGGAGTTGGATGGGCGCTTGAGGGCATCACAGCAGCCACAAGGGGGTGAGTACACTCTAATTCAGCTGACTCTGCACGCTTTACGAGGTGTCTGGGTGGTCGAAGTGGGCTGTAGGTTCCCCTAGGCCAGGGTGAACTTGGAAGGCTAGGTCCCTTGTTAGGCAGGCTCTGTAGCACCCCAACCCCACTACTGGTAATAGCCATCTACACCTAGTCAGGCTCCTGTGACTTCCAGGTGTGCAGCAATTGGGCTTAGGCCTCGTCCCCCATGGGCATGTGAATTTGCTAGGAACCGTTAGTGCATGGCTTAGTATCTTTAACAAATAATAACAAGTTACAAAAAATATAAACATTTTATTCCTAATGGCATATACATCATTAGAAAAAAACCATCACAACACAGACTCCAGACTCACTCACAACAGGACAACAAATTGGACAATTCTAATTACCAACAAACATAGACATATATCAATACAAAAAAATACATATACATATCAATGAATTATCTAATTTCAAAATAGATGATATATAGCCAAGCTATATTCAACATATACAATTAAGCAATTTTCAATCATTTTATATATTTCTTTGCTTTCTGTTATGTAATGTAATTGCAAATAATCTTTTCACAGTTCATCAAACATATACCATCACTATACTTGTGGGAGTCTTTATATTCCAGCGTTCTTCACATATATATTAATCGGCCACCCTTGGTGTTCCGTTTTTTCGCGGATGTTCCAAACTTCACTCCCCCAGATGCCACTGCAACTGTGGTGGAAATTTACTAAAGCAAGCCTTAGTATTGATTCACAAAGTCTTTAAGCCAGCCGTAATAATAATTGCCAACGCACGTTTCGGTGGACTCCGTAATAAATTGATCCTTTAAGCCACCTTCCTCAGGGCCACAAATAAAAATTCATCAACAAGCTGGAAATATCTCCTTTCATTTAACTGCGCACCATTTCTCAAGGCAGAAATCGAATCCACATTTCACGTCCTAAATGATATCTCCAATGAAGCTAATTCTCCTCACAGGCACTGCTCAATCATCCCAACAGACAAAACCACTTCCGTGGCGCCCGATGTCACCAATGCATGGCTTAGTGCAGAGGGCTGCTCCCTGCGTGTTGTGTCCGCAAAAGGTAGTGGTGTTGCATGCACTGAACATGTGTTTCTTCTGTCTTTCCCCCCCTTTTTGTTTTGTCTCCCTGTTCTTGTGTGCAATAGCATCATCTGGTGGAGGAACAGTGGCAAAGGAGCAGGAGGGAGCTGCAACCCACTTGGCCCTAGAGGGTGAAGCAACGGAATCTGAAGCCACCAGTGGGACACAGGGCGAGGGGAGCCCATGACGGGGACAGGAGCATACACCAGCGACAGCTCTGATGGGAGCTCCCCTGCGGTGGCGGGCACCTCTGTGCCCACCCGCATCAACAGGTACAGCCGCCACCCCCTACCAGCACCGCTCTCCCAGCAGCCTCTCAGCGTGTGTCCCGTGCCTGCTCACCCAAGAGGTTGGGCATCTCCTTCGCCCCAGGCACCTCAGGCCCTGCCCCAGTCAGCCCTGCTGACCTCAGTGAGGAGGCTATTGACCTCCTGAGATCCCTCACTGTTGGGCAATCTACCATTGTAAATGCCATCCAGGGTGTTGAGAGGCATTTGCAACAAACAAATGCATACCTATGGGGCATTCATTCTGGGCAGGTGGCCCAACAGAGAGCAATTCAGGCTCTGGCCTCAGCACTGATGGCTGCCATTGTCCCTGTGTCCAGCCTCCCCCTCCAACTTCCTCCACCCAGACCCAATCCCCTGTACCTCAACCTATTCCAAACCTGTACAGCGGCGAACACCGCAACCTGCACCGCCACCAGCACCGCCACCTGCCCCGCCATTGCACAGCCACCAGCACCGCCACCTGCACAGCCACCTACACCGCCACCTGCACATCTGCAGCCTCAGTAACAGTCCCCAGCATCTTCCCCAGTGGGCACGTCCTGCTGTGTCCCTCAACAGGTGCTGACACATGCACTACCGCCAGCACCGCCGCCAAAGACACCGCCACAAGCACTGCCACCAGCCCCACGACGTGCTCGGACAGTGGCACCACAGCTGACATGGTTACCATCCCCAGTGGGCAGCCGTCCGAGGCTGGAGGAGACTTCCTGGACCCTGCCCAGCTTCCATGAGGCATGACTCTCATCACTGTTTGCACCTGCAGGTGGAAGGCGAAGCGCAGCAGGGTGGGGTATGTCTCTGCCTCCATGGCGTATCATGCTACCTGTTGCTAGGCAATCTTGTGCCACACACACCCAGGTGAGGGAATGGGACCTGCCACACTGCATGTAGAGCACTCTGGGCACAAGGCCTCCTCCAGGATCAGTGGAGGACGACATCCACTACCTCAGTCCTTGGCAGGATGAAGCACTCTGGGCACAAGGCCCCCTCCAGAACCAGTGGAGAAGGACATCCACTACCTCAGTCCTTGGCAGGATGAAGCACTCTGGGCACCAAGCCCCCTCCAGAACCAGTGGAGACTGTTATCCACTTGAGAGACTGTGGCTTTGCACTCCCCAGGATAAAGCAGTGGGCATACCACCCACTTGTGAGACTTGAGAGACTGTGGCTTTGCACTCCCAGGATAAAGCAGGGGTCAAACCACCCACTGGAAAGACTTGAGAGACTGTGGCTTTGCACTCCCCAGGATAAAGCAGTGGGCAAACCACCCACTGGAAAGACTTGAGAGACTGTGGCTTTGCACTCCCTAGGATACAGCAATGGGCATGGAGCCCCCTCGAGGAGCAGTGGCGTCGTGCGTTCATCCGGCTGAGGTGCCCCCCTCCCCTTCCCCCTGAGGTGCCTGTTTATTTTCGATCTGATGACCCTGCAGTGTTCTCTCTGTTTCGAGTCAGGTATCTTGTGTGGGGTTCGTCCACGCATTTTGGGACCACTGGTCCACGGACAATGATTGGTACAATATCCGGACTTGTGCTGTTGGTGTACATATTTGTATATACTGATTTTTGAACGTTCACTATCTGATTTTTCATGATTACAATCATTTAATATTTTCCTTGCGTTCTTCCAGGGGGTGGGGGGTGTATATGTAATGTTGCTACATGTATTTGTGTGTATGGTGTTGTGGGTGAGGGTGGGGGTATTGCGTGTTGCGTGTGTGTGTCACTCTCTTTTCCCTCCCCCCTCCCCTGTGTTGTAGGTGCAGTACTCACTGTGGTCGTCAACGGCGTCTGTCCTGCTCCTGATACAGCAGGAGGAAGACCAACCTCGGCAGTACGTGTAATTCGGGCTCCATGGCATCCTGGTTCCTCGTTGGGTGTCGAGAGGTGAGTAGTTTCCCTTCTGTGTACTGTTTCCGCCGTGCTTTTGATAGCGTTGGTTCCGCCCAAGAAAAGGTAGTGGATAGGCCTCTTGTAATACAGTGGGCAGTAGTTTGTCCTCCGCCTGGCTGTTGGCGGTTACCACTGCGGTGTTTTTTCTACCGCCATGGCGGTCGGAGTGTTAAAGAGGCTGTCTATGTTGGCGGTTTTCGCCATGGTCGTGGTTCAATTCTTTTTTCCGCCGGCCTGATGGCGGTATTACTGCTGCTTTACCACTGTCCACCAGGGTTGTAATGAGGGCCATAGTGCAGTAACATGTGATGTGACTAATCTGTTGGCAACAACCATACATTTCAGAAAGCCAGCACCACTACATATCTTGACTGACATCACTGTGTTTGTGGGAATAATTACATTTTCCAAAGACTCACAAATCCATTGAATCACACATTGGCACCTGTGCATCATTCAACTCATTCCACATCCTCAACACACCATCAGACATGATGTTGATACCCAAGGATAGATGATGGTGTCTTTATTGGCACACATGCCATTTGAACATGGCATTGCACACATCATACCCTGTCACACACAACCCTTGATCTACACATGTGACACAAGGTAACACTTACTGGCTGCATCAGGGGTCTTCAAAACGGGAAACCTCACCAATAGTGTAGGGTGGAGGTCCACCTACAAAACATGACAGGAAGGCACAGCTGTGTGATTGTTGAACAAAGAAAAGCATGGACAACTGTAACACATTCCACTTGTTTAGCTGAGTGATTTAGTCAACTTAGATTCAGGAATGACCATCCTCTCTCAAGCACAGACTAAAAGACTGTAAAGTAGGGGTGAAAGTAAATTCACTTTTCCATGTGTGCAGCAAAGAAGACCTATTACATCTCTTCCTGTGCATATATGTCATGTTTTCTAATATGCTTTGTTTTTTGTTTTTTTGAAGCATGACAGCCTTGTGTGGATTTTCCCATGAAAGCTGACAATGCATGAGGACTTAGATTAGATGAGCAGGTGCAAGGCATCATTTGAGTGATTTGCTATGTATGGAGAACTACTGTATGCGTCATTTATTTGACACATGATGGGAATGCGTGGATTTTGTAGTAAAGGCTGACTGGGCACCCAGATTCACTTTCCTAGTTACAGGGGCTATGCATCTTTGTTGTTTGTATGGTAGGGAAACATGTGTATGCATGTGTATTTCACTGAGTACCAGTAACATGGGAATGTGTTACCATATGTTTGTAGGTGTGTGATGCATGGGAGGACTGATACTGTTTGAAAATGTGCATGTGTATGAAGACCATTTTTCACATACAGGCTTCCACATGTTACTGTGAGTGTACATATGTGATGGAACTCATAATGTGGGCCTACCAAATTGTCATGTCAGAATTCCCACTGTAGGTTTCACAACACAGCGTGAGATAGGATGGGCCATGTGGAAAACATGTTCATGCATATGATACCCTTGACAAATCGCAAGCAAATGATGCTATTGACTAAGGCTGGGTTAAGATCCGTTAACCCATGACAATATGAGTGCAAATATGTCCACAATCTGCTGTGTTCTAAGGGCCAGACTTCATGATGTAAAGCATCACGTGTAACATATAATTCTCCATGCATGCAAATTGTTGGAGATGGTGTGCTGACATGTGTCATTGTTGGTATGTATGTGACATGTTTGTATGTGAAAACATATGTTGTATGTATGAAAAGTGATGCATACTACAGTGGTGTGTTCAGAGATTTGACACTTACCAATTCTCTATTCCAGTATGGATATATGTAGGCCATTGTCTCAAGGCTGTGTACTCATATATGTGTTAACTATGTTTCCCTATGTGGGAACATTTGTACTGTTCATAGGTTTGTGAGTAATTATGTAAATAGTTACATTTTGTTAATATGCAAATAGATGGCACCAAGCCTGGTTCACCTAAGTGGAACATGTGTGCTAAGATTTATGAAGTATATGTTTAGCACATACACTTGGAATGTACAATGACTCAAACTTTATTTGTATTGCCAGATTTACATAGTTGCATACAATCTGCACGGCAGGGCTGTTCTCAGGCAGTGATGGTATCCTAGTCATCAGTGCTCGGGTGGCACTTTGTATGCCCACACAGGGCCATTGTTGCATCTATTGACACAGGTTGACTAGGGTTACCTCTACTCAGTTCAGTGTGCACAAGCAGCAGGCCCCTGACTGTGTCAAGAGTCAGTGGAGCCTCCATGGGGGGGCGTTGGTTGGGGATCTGCCATCCTCATGATTGATCATCAGCACTGCGATGCACAGTCACCTGTAGACACACACCTGCACATTTGTGGTCCCATGGGCAAGTATGTTGTGTTATATATGGGGTTGTTGCTGTCAGGCTTGCCCAGTTATATACTGAGGGCTGGCAGTTTGTTTGTGTTGGACATGTCCCATCATTTGCTAGGGTGTGACATTACTTGGCATACATAGGTGAGATTATTCCTATAATGCTTGGTTAGGTCATTGATAGATTGTGGAGCTGGGTCATGTCTTTAGACCCAGGGTACAGATACTGTCATTTGTCGCTAACATTTGTCATACTTATTTGTGCTGGCCAAGCACATAGTTGTAGTCATTGCCAATGTGACTGGAATATGTATTTACATACACATTCTCTGGAATAATTTCTGCTCATTACCCTTAATACCCATCTTTGTCATCAACGTTGTCCCTTCGTTCATGCACAGCATAGTCAGACTTGTGTACTTTGTAGATGGACACAGCCTCTTCTACAGGCTAAGCAATAGGATCCCTCCCATTTCCAGGCTTTGCTAGATCACATGACTGCCCCCCACACATTACAGAACACCAGCCACAGCACTTGTGTAGTGTCTGAGTGACCTCTCTCAGCTGTCCATCCACATCATTTATTCAACATGAGCACGCACTCACATCTGCATTCCGCAACCTAAGTCACATTCACCATAAGTGTATTTTGTAAGTATGATTACTCATGACAGCTATGAGTAGAGGCGATGCAACATTCAATCTATCTGCCTCCTTCATCACATGTACAATTTGGCAAGGGTCTGTGACTTGTTTGGACATTGCTTGACTTACATGCACACACCAAAATGGATTGTGTGTGAGAGAACTAGACATTTAGGAGTTTTAATCAACGTATGTCACTCTCTCTTGGTCAAACATGTGAGTGCCACTGAGGAGTATGTTTTCAGTTTTCATGTAGAAAAGTGTCATTTAGACTTTGCTTCGTTACCTAGCAGATACAAACCTGCCATTGTGGGTAATCACTGCATTTTCCTAGTTAGGCCATACATCTGAACAGCAGTCTTCATGTGTATTTCCAGGATTGTTTGAGGCATATGTCAAGCAAATACACTTGTGTGATATGTGTGTGTGACAATTTCAATTGCAATTGATGAAGACTATACCTACATTCCACCCATACATTCATTTGGTAGTGCAATCTTCTAATTTGTTTTTAGTTCCAGACAATGGGGCAGATTTTAAAAAAGTGGTGCTGCACCCAGTGCAGCGTCACTATTCTTGCGCTCCTTAGCACCCCCCTACTGCCACGATGTGGGTACCATGTTTAAAATAAGGTGCACCATGGAGCAGGGTAGGGGGCAATAGCATCTAATTATTTGACGCTATTGATGTACTGTTCAGGTTTAGCTGCCAAACTTTTGGTACTAACCCTGACCAGTACATAGGGGCCCATTGCAACCAGAGGTGTGCCCCTTTTTAATGCCTGCTCTGAGCAGTTGTTAAAAGTAACTGCAACAATGACACAGTAGAATCTCTTTGATTCCACTGCACCATTTTCACAGCCCCCTAACAGGGGTTCACCCCGCCTTGGATATGTTATGTCTGGTACTGGCATAACATTGGGCAAGGAGTTACAAAGTGGTGCAATGCATGCATTGTACCACTTTGTATATCTGGTGCGTCGAATTTGGCCTCGTTGGACCACATTAGCATAAAAAATAATTATGCTAATGTTGCACAAGGAGGCTCTAGGCCCTCTTTAATCTGGGCCTATGTTCCAAAGTTATTTACAACTGTTGTGGTGTTGTCATGCTCTCTGAGATATGGGTGTTAAAATGGTATGTGGTGGTGATAATGAGTATGCCATGAGAAATCAGAGTTAAAGTGATGTTACTGCAGTATTTAAATGGTGAATCTTGGAGTACAGTGTCTATGAGAAAATGTTGTTCACAATTTGTTCTCTTCTGCATGCTCCATCAGCAGTTTGGTTGTTCCTCCTCCTCTTGTAGTGCATCATTGTCGTGACAAGGGGTGGTGTATATAACAGGCTTCCTCTTATAAGAGCTAGGCACCTGAATCTAGATTTTAGGAGTCTAAATGTCCTCCCACCCCATTCGTGGTCCTTCTGTGGCCTTCATTGTAAGACCGCTCAGCATCCATCAGTAGTTGGATTTCCAAAAGGGGTCATGACCCATGGCTGGATGGCGTAATTATGGTTTGCTGCAAAGGAATGTGACAAAATGTGTCAGACATGAATATTTGTTATTTCCTATGTGCCATAGCACATATTTGTTATACTTGGAGATACAGACTTGCATCTGGTATTGTGTGTGTTCCCGTTTGGATGGATGCTGTATTGATGTGTTGTGGTGCACTATCCTATCATGGGTTGTACCTCAGGGACCTGGTGATTGTTAATTAATTTCTGGTCTGACAGTTCACCCATGCCAAATATGTGTAGTGTGGTCTATATTTGACCCTGAGGCCCAAATTTAGAAGGATCTAGCACCTCGTTGTGCCATATTTGCATCATTTTGATTTATGTTAATATAGCCCAACAACGCCAAAATCACTGTGCAATGTTCACAAAGTGGCAGTATGTATGCAGTGCAACACTTTGTAACCCCTTGCCCGCATTATGCCTGCGCTAGGCATCATGTATGCAAGGGGGGTGTTCCCCCATTAGGAGGACTGCAAAAATGGTGCAGAGGAATCTAAGAGGTTCCAATGCGTCATTTTTAGCAGTTACTTCTAACACCTGCACAGAGCAGTCATTAAGAAAGGGCACATCATTGCTTTCAATGGGCTTCTATGTGCTGTGCAGGATTTGCACCAACATTTTAGCACTAATCCTAAACAGTCCATCAATAGCATCAATTATCTTGACTCTATTGCACCTCCTTTGTGCCATGGTGCGCCATATATTGAATATGGCGCACACATGGTGGCGGAAGGAGGACGCAAAGTAGGGCAAGAAAAGTGGTGCTGCATTTGATGCTGTGCCAATTTTCTAACAGGTGGCTCTTGGTCCCTTCACATTAGACGTGCAGAGGAGTGATGGTATGTAAATTTGTACCTATTTTGTGTGTTGTGTGCCATGAAACAGGTGTTGTGCCCTGTGTGTTGCATGTGAATCCCAACCCTTTGCCCTTGAAATGCCTCCCTCAATGATGGAGATGTTGTATTTCAATATGTGCTGCACTATGCACCACACAAGGGAAGGCTGTACAAATGAATATATCAGGTATGTTTTGGTGTTGACTTGTAAATATGGCGCTAGCGTAATTTTTGGGAAAGAAACGCCTATCTTGCATATCATTGTTATTATACGATACAAGGTGAGGTGGTGGTCCGAAAAAAACTATGATGACTCTAAGTCAGGAATTTTGTTGCTCGACTAGTGACAAAATCTAAATATGGCACTGGGTTTGCGCGCCTTTTGCGGAAAAAATAACGTACCTCATTAACATCACATACTTTCACATTGTACATCCCAAAACATTCCAAACACAATCACTATTGGACATAGCTAGAGTGCTCAGTGTGTTTATTGACAGTTGTTCTTGAGTTAAAGGTACAAAGTAATGAGAAATAACAAACGCAAACAGTGAAGGGATCAGTCATGGTGGATGTAGTCATTTTCATTCCAAAGTCAAGTGTCCTACTATCCCGGAAAATGGAAAGTGTATGTAGAACAGTCAACAGAGTGATTTTGTGGTACACAAAGGAGTTACATCAGAAAGAGGTTACTTCCTGGCAGTGGTGGAGTTCTTGGCATCTGCATCTCCTGGATGCTTTGGTTGACATACCCACTTGCGGAGGACTCTTCAGCCACTGAGGCAAGGGTGTCTGAGGTGGGTTCTCCCCTTGGCAGGCCCTCCCTTCCAGTGGCTGCCCCAGATGTTGAAGGGGCTGATGTTAGGGGGCCAGTGGAAGGGGTCTATTGTTGTCCCCTATCCCTGCTCAGGGTGGTGTTGATGTTCTGCAGCAGCCCTATTAGGGAGGCCAAGGTGGCATTGTGAGCCTCCCACTGTTGTAAGGATTCATGGTGGTAATCAGTCTGCAGCTGCTTGATCTCCCTGAGTTCGATAAGTACCTTGCCCATCACGCCTGTGACAGTTGGTATGCTCTCAAGACTTGGTTTATGGTGTCCCTGCCAGACCCACTCCAGCAGCCTCATGCTGCTGGCCCACACCATCCCTCCCACACACCCTACCCTCATGTGCCTGCTCCCTTGGCACAGTTTGCACCCTACCACTTGGTCCAGGTCCATCATTGTCCGAGGTGTTCAGATGAGACTCAGTTACCTGGACTGGGGAGTCAAACAATGGTAGCATCTGTCCTCGGGACACAGGCCTGGGGGCAAATGGTAGCCTGAGATGTTGATGAAACAGGGCTGGGAAGTTGTTGTTGTGTGGGTGAGGCTGACAGGTGCCACCTGACCACGTTCCCCAGATGGGCCAGGGACATTCTCAACATCCACAAGTCCTGGAGCTGTATCCTCACTGAGGGCGTCATCCAGGGGGGAAGTGCCAGCCTCTTGAGGATCTCCATTTTCCTAATCGCAGATAAACCTGTTGAAGTGATGGACAGTATGTTACAGGTTGTATATTGACACCTACTATGACCATTCTCCCTCTACTCAGATACTGAACTGTACTCACCTGAGGGAGTCCCATCTGTATACTATGTGGGGAGGACAGGTCATGCCAGCAATGCTAAGGCCAGAAGACACTGGGAGTGTCACTCTACTCAGCCACAACTATGTACTCACCTTCTATGACCCTCCTCCCTCTACTCAGCTACTGAACTGTACCCACCAGAGGGGATCCCATCTATATACTGCGTGGGAAGGACAGGAAGAGGCAGCAAAGCTAAGGCCAGAGGGCACTGTGTCCCTAAAGTAAAATACCTGCCCAATGTACATCCTCCCACATCCACTTACAATAAAAACAACGCACCTGAAAGGATGACTTATTTATGCTGTTTGTAGTAGTTGGTGTAACATAAATTGAAAGCCCAGTAGGGCCAATTGCTGAAATACCATACACCAGGTCAGTGACCACAATGACAACGTGTTGTTGTCTGTCAATTCATTATTGAAGTATACCTACCTGAGAGGTATCAACTTACAGATCATGGTACACTTGTGATGTGGCAAATCAAGTAGATCCATCTTGAATAGATAAGCCAAGATGCAAATAGTGTGGACAATAAGGACAGCACAACCTGTGTGCAAAATCACTGACAGACAAACAAAGGTGCCAAAATGCCTCATCGAAATGAATGTGGCAGTATACAAATGCACAATGCACTGACCACTTATTGACAAGTAACATGTTCAGCTACATGGTCCTGGATCTGCAAGTGTGGCCAAAACCTTCTCTTCGCATGATGTGAACTGTGGGGCAGGAGGTGGGGGGACACTGACAGTCTTGCATACCGCCAGCTGGTGCCTGGATGCCATGGACGAGACCTTCCCCATGAGGTCGTTCCACCTCTTCCTGATGTCCCTTGTGCGTGGGTAGCTGCCTACAGAATTCACTGTGCCGACTATTCCTTGCCACATTTCTATTTTCCTAGCGATAGTGATCTGCTGGACTTGGGCTCCAAATATATGTGGCTTTACTCTAAAGATTTCATCAACCATGACCCTTAACTCCTCATCGGTGAATCGTGGGTATTTTTGTGGTGAGATGGTGCTGTATATGAAGTGATGGAATTGGGTAGAAATACATTTGTAGGGGCTGTGTGATGAGTGGGTGGTGTGCAGTTAAGTGTGTGATAGTGTGCAAATATGTGTTTGGTGGGGTGCTGTTCAGATGTGGGATGTGTGGCTTATGTGAGGTGGAGTGGTGAATATCCTATTGCACTACAGTTGCTGTGTTCTGAGTTGTGGAGGCAAAGGATTGTGGTGTGTGAAGGGGTGTGTTTTATAGTGTGGTTGGTAGGAGTGATGAGTGTGTGTATATTTGTCAGCTGTGTTGTTTTCAAATCTATCCAATTTGGTATTTTGTATTAGTGTGGGTACCGCCAAGCACAACTGTTCTCACTGCCATTGGAAGACCACCATGATAAGACCACCATGGCAATTTCTGAGTTGCAATAGGTTCGGTGGTTGGTTGTCAGGCTGGCGGTCCCGGGGATCGCACCGTCTCTTTCCTGGCCTCCAAGGTTCTGGTGGAGTTGGGATTTTGACTGTATTTTGGTGGGCTTGGCTGTGTAACTTTTAATATGGCATGTATGACCGCAAACATGGCGTTCTTTTGGCGGCCGCGACCGCATCAGTCTTGCGGTCAGACAGCCAAACTCGTAATCAGCAGCAAGATCCATTGGAAGTGGAGAAAAATTTTAAGGCTTAATTTTACATAGAAATATTTTTTCTCTACTTTAAATTTCTCTAATTCAAAAAAAAGACTGAAGTTTTCAGTTATAAATATGACTCAGTGTCTAAAGGCGACTGGGACCAAAAGGCTTACTGCTTGTAAATGCAACACTTTGAAATTGGAGGAAATTAAAATGAAGAGTTACTCAGTAAGGTAACTTTACATTTTAATTTTGTCCCATTTAGAAGCATTCAGGAATATCATTTTGTTCTCACATTCCAATACTGAGTTGACAAGGACTTTTATTTAAGAGTTAAATTCCTTCGGTGCTTCAGTTCTTCACCTCTGTGCCCTTGGTCATAAATCTGACTCCACATACAGGCAAGCGTCCTCTATTATGAAAAACAAACCATATGGAGGTTTATAAGAAAACAGCCCAACAGAACATAAGACCGATTGGAAGATGAAATATGATAAGATAGAATACATTGATTGACTGGTGCTACCTAAAAAAAGCTAACAGTCCTGATGATGACCCTGGATAGACTGTTCTACACAGATGGGGTTGAAAGGTCAACATATTGATGTTGTGGATTTTTTGAGAAATACTAAAGTGACTTCTGGACATCTGGATGATATTTTTGAGTCCATTGATAGAAGATTGGAATAACCTTTGTTTTTAACCACAGCTTGTAAATATTGCACAGAACACAATTGCACAAAATTCTTGTCACTTTAGTCACTTTCACTGCGCCAACACGTTTAGGAGCAATGTTAATGATTGATTTGGAAGTAAAAATGATTGTTTTTCAGTGGAGAAGCATACATTTTCTATATAAATAAAATATGAATGACTACAGAACTTACACATTTTTGATAGATTGTTGAAAGTGCTTTCCTAGGAAGAAAATGTTGTTTACTTCCCCCTAGAGGACCATTGCTGTATTTACTCGTAAATAGGACTCGCGCATTGCTCATTATCAGGCCCTGTTATCTGCAGCCTGAAGATAATAGTGCAAAATGAACACAGCCTTCCTTTAACTTTAGAAGGAAAATGAGACCATGTGTTTATTTAAAAATGAACTCAAGGCTGTGAGATATTCTGAAGGTGTCAGGGAGCTATTGGTAGCTCATGATCCACTGGTTGGAGACACCTGAATCAGACATTCCACATCCTGCTGTCCCTGGGGCTTTCTAAGGCACACACAATGTGTGGTTTACCCACTTGGGAACCACAGCTATTATGCTTATCTTTCACTTTCAACAGCTGTAAGGGAAACTCCCCACCCACAGGTGTCAAAACATATTCTTGTACTTCACCACCTTCAATCCTAGGAATTGCATGAGGTGTATGATCAAGTGGTTGGGGATTTTTCTTCTCAATATTCATCAATTCTGGAGCCAAATGCAAAGGGGCCTCATTCCCTCTATAGTCCAACAAAGCTTGCAAAGTCATGACTAAAGTATCTTGAACGGGATCAGCATTATTAACATTTTTTTCAAGCAGATGTCAAATGGAGAATAAAATTATTTCCAGGCATTAAAAGATTCAGACACTTGTACATGTTGGCCTGGGTGGTTACAGGATGAATTCACTACAGCCGCCAAGTCAGGAGGATTTGAGGACCCCAGACCTACAGAGGAAAGTACGGATGGGGTACTGCTAAAAAGTTTCATCCCAGGAGGGTGGGACTGACCAGGAGAGTGGACATATCCTCATTCTGGGAACGATTTCTCACTGCGTTGTCCATATAAGGAAGGGTGAAATAATCACCATGGAAATTAAGGTCTTCAAGCAGATGAATAGAAGCTTCTGGAACCACTGACTCTGTGGCTTTTACATCCTTTAGATGTGGAGGAGGGGGTCGGAGAAACAGGATTTGTAGTGGCTTAGGTTTGAATTTCCAAGGGGAATTCCCTGTCCCTAAATGTCTTGTCCTTAGGATTTCTGCCCCAGAGTAAACAACCTCATTTTGGAAGAATAAAGAAATAGGGTTGAGGCTCTTCAGTAGGTTGGCTTGAATGGCCTTATTCCTAAAGGGATTCGATTTGGTCTTTTTACAGGCCCTTAGATTGATTAGCCCGTCTGAACGAAGTTTACGAGCTGTCATATTACTTTTGAGAGACACTGAAAGATAGGCAGAGAGAAATAACAGAACTTCCGGGGATGTTTTTGCCAGACTTTATGATCCACCACAGCAGCATGCTTAAGCACGCCCTCCCTTAGGCCTAGGGAGCAGATGGACTTCCCAAATCTCCTCTGCAAGAGCAAGCTGCACAGGCCTGACGTCAGCTGCCTCCTCTCACTGCAGGGTGCCAAGTGTCTACTGAACACCACCAGGCATGGATCTCGGGGTTAAGTATCTAATTATATCAATTGGGTATTATGGGTCTTCCAACTGCACCAAGCGCAGGTCAAGAATTAATCATAGATCCAGTCAAAACAGAAAGTCCAGTGAAATTCCCTGGTGGGTAGAAGAACCAAGAACCAGGCACTGCTAAATATACTGAAGAAATGACAATGAAATTGAAGGATAAAAGAGATGACACCCCCAGACTTACCTCCGCCTCCACAGGGCTGCGTCCTCCACCACTGCTGATAAGAGACCTTCAGGTGTTTATTTAAGGATAAGGTCGAAATGAAGCTTTCACACAATAGCTGGTGGATTCCAAAAGGCTTGATCAAGAGAATACAGTAAGAGCACTCCCAACAGGCTGTCCGTGTGCCTTAGTTACCCCCTACTCTTGGTAAATCTGCCCCGCTGCATGCCGTGACCCCACTAGCTCCCCATGGTAGCGGAAAACCAGCAAACAGCATTTGTACTAACAACAGAACAGTTGAGTTTCTTCTCAGACAGCGGCAGAGTCATTGGAGGCAGAGGAGAGAAATATTCAGGGCCTTGGAGCCCAGGGTTTTCAGTCTCTGAAAAGCATATAACTTGTATCTTGTGGCAACCAAAGCGGCAACAAAAGAAGCAAAAACACTGATTGTTCCTGCTGCTGCGATCACGTTGGGCTTAGCAGGTGAGTGCACGGGTGCTGGGCATGAGCATGGCAGCATCGGAGGGAGTTCCAGAACTCTAGACATTCTAATCTAGTTGTAAGCATGCAGCAACCCCCAATATTTAGATGTTAACCACTTGCTAAATAACTATCATCTTCCCAATCACAATATATAGTGTTTTTGCACTAGACGACCTATGGCTAGCACATAAAATAAAATGAATTTGTCATACTATCTAGGAAGAGTTGAATAAATAGATCTTATTAACCATCAATGGCCTGATCAAAGGTGGAAATGGAGCCAACTGAAATGGTATCCACAGCAGTTATTTAGATGCCCAAAACTCAGACACTAGCAGCTGGGTTCCAGATAAACTATTTTTAGCTGGCCAGCTGGAATTTCCAGAAAGGAAGCCATTATCAATTGGCCTGTCCAACAACTTCTCCTAATATGTATGTAAGAACCATTTCAAGACACCCTCTTGGTGATTAATGATCCAAGGTGTTGTAGGAAACCTGTATGAGACAACTTTACGATATAAATATGGTACTTCATGGCAAGTTCTCATAGAAGATTCCAACCTTAGGAGGGGGAGATAAAACTGTTTTGCCACATTATTGTTTCCCATACTTGAGGGTTCTCACCATGACCTCTGGGAATCGAAAATAAATGTTTCATCTTGTTTGAATGGATGAGGGAAGAAGTGTTATAGGAGAGGGACCGCACAGTCTTGCCCATGCTGGCCAGTAACCTGCCCACTGTGCTTTATCTGGGTGTGCCCAGGGCTTGTATGTATGTATATGTATGTCTGTACATATGTATATCATATTTGTTTTAGTGCAAACCCAGCGAAAAGGCAGTTGAGCACTGTACATGGTCAAAGTCAAGCATAAGGTCAATGAGTAAGAGAAGATGCAGCTAAGTTGAAGGTGGTTAATGCATTGTGATGTGTTCTTTAAAGAGGGGCAATTTCAACTATTTTCTATGTTGGAGCATTGCTGGTGCAGTCCTGATGGATACTTGGATGTTGTTCCAGAGCCTAGGTGCAATGATGACAAAAAGGTCTGCTTTCTAGTTTTGTCCTTTTATACAACTTATTCTGCGGTCTGATGGTGTCCTGGCTGCTGGCATGTCGAGATCCACCAGAGATGGTGAGCTTGGCTGCAAGATGAGTGGGGTGCTGGTACTGATGGGTGACATTCTGGTGATGCATTTAGACATAGCCTCATCTAACTACAGCTTTTTCAGATGGAGAACCTCAGCCCTTTGAGACCCTCAGTAGATTTTAGAAGTAGTGGTATTTCACTTATAATCTCAAACATTTAGCATATTCGTATAGAATGGGGCAGTGAACACTTGCCACCATGAAAAGACAAACACTTTCAACAGTATGACTCATGCACAGTTAATATACCACCAACATACTCAACTATCATAATGTATCCGGTAACATTAGCCCTTCAGAAACACCACCTACCGAGCCCAACATATATATCTCATAAACACCATACTCATGTACAGCGCCAGATTTGGGATTGTGCAACTGGTGCAGCCACACTGGGTGCTGGGCTGGGTGTCCTGTGTTTACAAATAACATGGGTTTAAAAACACCTTGGGGGTGATTCTGACCCCGGCGGTCTTAGACCGCCGGGGCCAGGGTCGGCGGGAGCACCGCCGACAGGCCGGCGGTGCCCCGCAGGGCATTCTGACGGCGGCGGTAAAGCCGCGGTCAGACCGGCAACACTGGCGGTCTCCCGCCAGTGTACCGCTGCCCTGTTGAATCCTCCAAGGCGGCGCAGCTAGCTGCGCCGCCGAGGGGATTCCGACCCCCCCTACCGCCATCCAGTTCCCGGCGGTCCGCCCGCCGGGAACCGGATGGCGGTAGGGGGGGTCGCGGGGCCCCTGGGGGCCCCTGCAGTGCCCATGCCACTGGCATGGGCACTGCAGGGGCCCCTGTAAGAGGGCCCCTACAAGTATTTCACTGTCTGCTTGGCAGACAGTGAAATACGCGACGGGTGCAAATGCACCCGTCGCACCTTCCCACTCCGCCGGCTCGATTACGAGCCGGCATCCTCGTGGGAAGGTCGTTTTCCCCTGGGCTGGCGGGTGGCCTTTTGGCGGCCGCCCGCCATCCCAGGGGAAAACTTGAAATACCCGCCGCGGTCTTTTGACCGCGGCGCGGTATTTTGGAGGGCGGAATTCTGGCGGGCGGCCTCCGCCGCCCGCCAGAATTAGAATCACCCCCCTTGTGTGTCCAGCAGTTTTCAGGCAACAATAAAAATGTTAAGATAACTCTGATGCTAGGGATTGTTGTATAGAGATCAGTGTTTTTTCTAGTGGCGCTTTTGACTCATTGTTGGACGTTTTTGCTTATGCAGGGTAATCCCCAATCTTTTTGCCTCCTGCCTCCTAATTTTTCTGACCTGTTGCTGTTGGTTTTTGAACTCTGAGCACTTTACCACTGCTAACCAGTGGTAAAGTGCTTATGCTCTCTGTGTAAATTATATGTAATTGGTTTATCCATGATTGGCATATTTGATTTACTAGTAAGTCCCTAGTAAAGAGCACTAGAGGTGCCAGGGCCTGTAAATCAAATGCTACTAGTGGGCCTGCAGCACTGGTTGTGCCACCCACATGAGTAGCTCTGTAATCATGTCTCAGACCTGCCACTGCAGTGTCTGTGTGTGCAGTTTTAACTGTAAATTCGACTTGACAAGTGTACCCACTTGCCAGGCCTAAACCTTCCCTTTTCTTACATGTGAGGCGCCCCTAAGGTAGGCCCTAGGTAGCCCTAAGAAGGGTGTAGTGTATGGTTAAGGTGGGACATGCAGTGTTGTGTTTTATATGTCCTGACAGTGAAATATTGCTAAATTAGTTTTTCACTGTTGCAAGGCCTGTCCCTCTCATAGGTTAAGATGGGGGCTACCTTTAAATCTGATTAAAGTGTAGATTCCCTTTGGGAGCGGATGGACATGTGGAGTTTGGGGTCTCTGAGCTCACAATCTAATAATACATCTTTTAGTAAAGTTGATTTTAAGATTGTGCGTTTGAAAATGCCACTTTTAGAAAGTGAGCATTTTCTTGCTTATACCATTTCTGTGACTTTGCCTGTTTGTGGATTCACTGTCTGGGTAAGTTTGACAGTTGGGCTGGTTGCACCTCACCCTAGACAGTGACACAAAAGGAGCTGGGGTGTAGTCTGCATTTCCTGATGAGCCATCTGTGCTAGGAGGGAGGGGAGGAGTGGTCACTTACATCTGAAAGGGCTGTGTCTGTCCTCACACAATGCAGTCTCCGACCCCCTGGTGAGTGTCTGGGGCCTGGCCAAGACAGGATTTCACATTCAAAAGAGACTTTACTTTTGAAGTAAGCCTACTTCAAAGGAGAAATTGGGTATAACGAGGGCACCCAAAACCACAGAATTTAGATCTCTGCTGGACATCAAGAGGAACCTCTGCCTGGAGAAGAGCTGAAGAGCTGAGGAGAAGTGCTGCCCTGCCCATGACTGTGCTTTGCGCTATCCTGCAGTTGCTGCTTCTGCCAGAGTAAGAGGGCAAAGACTGGACTTTGTGTGCCTTCCATCTTGTGAAGAAATCTCCAAGGGCATGATTTAGAACTTGCCTCCTGTTGTTTGAAGTCTCAGGGACAGAAAAGACTTCTCTCTGCCAGCACCTGGAGACTCTGGAGAGACTCCTGCTCTGCCAAGTGGTGCCCTATCCAGTCCCTGGGCCCTTGAAAAGAAAGCTGGTGGAAATCCAAGAAAATTGACTTCGGACGACTTCGGACCGACTCCGCTGCTGAATCCGGTGATGCCGCCTGCGACCAACTCCGTGAGCTTCGCTGGAACGCGACGACCTTCGCCGGCCCGACGCCACTGCAGCCCCACTGAAGTCCACGACTCCGTGGAAGTCGCCGCACCACATCGTGACTGACACCGCTCGAAGTGCGCAGATTCAACGTTTCGCACAGACGCCGCAATCCTCAACTTCGCGTATCGACTTGTTTTCACTCTTCACCAAAGGTACTGTACTTGGGGGTCTACGTGTCCCCGTGTCCGGCGTGGCTGGTGTCCGCTTGTTGGGAACGACTCCGTCACGACGGTGTATTAACACCTCATCAAAGCATTTTGTGTTTCTAAGCGCTATTTTTGAGTTTAATCTTTAAAAATTCATAACTTGACTTGTGTGTATCGGATTTTTGTCGTTTTGGTCTTGTTTTGTTTAGATAAATATTTCATATTTTTCTAAACTGGTGTTGTGTCATTTTGTAGTGATTTCATTACGTTACTGTGTGTGTTGGTTCAAATACTTTACACCTAGCACTCTGAAGTTAAGCCTACTGCTCTGCCAAGCTACTAAGGAGGTAAGCAGGGGTTAGCTGAGGGTGATTCTCTTCAAACCTGACTAGAGTGAGGATCCCTGCTTGAACAGGGGGTAACCAGACTGTCAACCAAAGACCCCATTTCTAACACTCATCATAAAGTAAAACAGAGGGTAAATATGCCTGCTGCGAAGAAGTTTTACCCTGCAGATCACAGAACTGTTTTAATGTCGATAAGTCAGTGGTTCACTTCTTTCGTCAGAGAGATCCTTTTGTTACTTGAAGATCATAAGTTACTCTCCTAATACAGCACAGTGACCTATTAACTGTCATTAAATAGCTGCATGCAAACTGCATTGCATAGTTTGGAATGTTATGTTTTCCCCAGTGGTTAATTATCTCTAGACCAAGCATTCCTAAATAATACTGCCTTCCAATATGGATGGTGTGATTCCTACACCTTTTAGTCCTCATTGCCTTATATAACTTTTACTATGGACTGATTTATACACAAATGATTAATTGTCTTCGTATAATGTGATTGTGTTATGGAAAGTGCTCTGACACTCTACACTAGTATGAGTAGCACTATAACACAAAAGAAATGCATGTGTGAGAGGGGCTATGAAGAGGTGAGGGTCACTGTTGAAGGGTGGTAGTGAATGAATTCAAGAAGAAGGAAATCACAGTCAGGAGCACCAAAAAAGATTGTAGTACTGTGTGCCACCAGCTCTAAAGCCAGTCCTGCTCATGTATGGCATACAAACAGGAAAAACATGTCTAAACTGTAAGAAATTGGTTGATTAGTTGAGAAGGGGTGAAAGTCCCTATCAGACAGCAACCAGAAACTTTGTCATGGTGAACCACAAAAGTCACTAAATTAAACTTTGCTTAACCCACTAGTGGTTTAGCACAAAGACGTCATGCTTAACTTAGAGGTCAATGTGTAAAGCATTTATGCAGTGCACACACATACTAATAAAGTAGAAACACAACACAAGCAAAATTCCAAACCAATATGAAAAGATAGAGTCAATTTTAATAAATAAAATTATACTCGAACAATCAAAATCCAATTAGTGGACCGGAAATATAAGCTTTAAAATTTCTGTTGGAAATCTTCTGAAAGGCAATCCTGTTTTTTTCTATGGGGTAGGTAGGCCTTACAACAATGAAAAATGACTTTAGGGGCATTTTACTGCCAAGACATGTAAAATTTAAACACAACTTTCTTTTTTAATTGCATCCTGTACTATCAGCCATTAGAGGCTACCTTTAGGCCGCTTATACACGGGTGGCTCCTCTGTTAAGGCGGAGGAACGTCGTGCCCCTGCCAGCAGGGGAAAAACTTGAAATATAAAATGATAATAAACCAGGCTTATTATAATTTTATTTTTCATCACTGGCTGAGTCTTAGTCATCATGATGACAGCCATTGAGGGGGAGTAGTGTTCACTTCCCTCAGTGCGCATGTGGCTTTGGCCGGCCATCTCAGGATGGCCAAACACACATGCGCACTTAGCTGTCTCCAACTCGAGCTGTGTTGCGGGGTTGGACACAGCAGGCACAGGCTCTCAGTCTGCCTGGGTGTGCAAATCGAAGGCACACAGGCCAATCCTGACCCTGTTTTCATGCTGTTAGCAGAGAGCAGGGCTAGGATTGGCCGCAGGGCAGTGTAGGAGCCTGTACCTGCGATGGAGCCAGAGGAGCAGAAGAGCGGTGATCCGTCAGGAGTCAGGTATGTTTTTTTTTTTTTTAACTTAGGCCCAGATTTTAGAGGGCCTAGCGCCTCCTTGTGCACATTAGTGCAATTTCTTTACGCTATTATGGCTCAACAAGGCCAACAATTCTGCACCAGATATATAAAATGGTGCAATGCATGCATTCCACCACTTTATAACCCCTTGCGCCACATTATGCTTGCCTCAGGCATAATGTATGCAAGGGGGGGCCGAATAAATGGTGCAAAGATATTTAAAAGATTTCTTTGCACTATTTTTTGTACCATTTTTAATGCCAGCACAGAGCAGGCGTTAGAAGGAGGTACACCATTACTTATAATGGGCCTCAATGTGCTTTGCAGGATTAAGGTCAACATTTTTTACGCTAATCTTGCAAAGCACCAAACTAACATAAAATAGTTTGACGCTAGTTCCCTTACTACCTCAATGGTGCGCCGTATGTTAAATACAGCACATACATGGTGGCGTTAGGGGAGCACTAAAGGGCGGAAGAAAAGTGGTGCTGCATTGGATGCAACACTACTTTTCTTATACTTATTTTCTTATCTGCTGCCCACCCACAAATGTACCAATAAGGTGTGGGACAATGTTACCATGTTTAGAAGGGAGAGCACCAACACTTTAAGACTGTTTATCTGGGAAAAAAGTGCCCACAGTTCCAAAAGCCAACAAAAACTCATTCAGGAAAAGGAAGGCAGATGAAGGCAAAAATCTGTGGTGACCCTGCAGAGAGGGCCATGTCGAAAATTTCTAATAGATGGCCAATCGCTATTTAGCTGTACAGAGATGTGAAGCCCATCCCTAAAAATCCACCAACAGAACTCTCTGACATTCACACACCCACAGCTTATTAAACATGATATTGAAAAATCAGAGCACATATCAGTGCAATGAGACTGTTTTCTATAAAAATGGCATTTAGATAAAGTAATATAATGTAACATTACATGACATGACATGACATAACATAACATATCCTCCTGGAACAAAAACTGTTACTCAAGAAAAACATAGCTGCCAAACTTTCCCACAATCTGAGGTAATTTGTGCATCAGTTAACCTACCCCGATGTGTTAGCCACTAGTCTCTAATCATTAAGCATGCTTAGAGGACAGGGAATAGTATGATGCTGGCGATTAGCCCTATTGGCACAGTAGGGCAGTTTTTGAAAAATAACATTAAAGGTACAGGATGGCTGGTTTCATGAGCTGGGGATCTCTGACGCCACTCATAAATGTATTCCATTGGCATTCCAGTTTCATTGTCATTAGTACTGTTAGCATCCCCAACTGTTTTTTGCATCTTTCCTATAGTTTCTCGTTTTCTTAGGCCACCTGGTGCTGTATCACTTAAAGTTACAACGGGGAGCGCCAAGTTGAAGCACATGCTCTCACTGTTTTTGGCTGAGCAGGAGCAGCGCTATTTTACCACCTTAGACGGTGGTAAATGATTACTTGCCACAGGCACTTTAAAGGCATGTGCTGCTTTTGGCAGGACATTTAGCATTATTTTTGACCTATCTACAGTAAAAAACATAACACAATTGCAAACACCAAGCAACATGTCAACACAATTAATACGTAATAGGGCTCAGCACAACAAAAGTCGACAGAAATCAAAAAACTGTAATACAACACAACAAAATCACATTGAAATAATGCAACCCAAATACACACCAATAAGGAAGACAACAAGGTACATCACCACCACAACACGATTCCGCATAACAAATATGCACAAACGTTCTTGTCACAGATTACTACCTCCGAAATACAGCGGTAAAAGGTGTTTGGAAGCAATATTGTCTTAATGTACCACCAAGGGCATGAACTAGCAGCAGTCAAAAAAGTTTTGGGACCTATCCATACTGCTTTTGACTTGAAATGCAGCGGCTTGTGTCGGACACATCTAAAGTAAGCAACAGGGCCTGGAGGAATAACATTCACAGGTACTGTCCCTTATAATTCTTCTTTATTTACGTTTTCATACATACAGTCAAAAAGCATAGCGTCCAAAGGCATTTTAAATGGGTGGACAACAGGGAGAGCAGCTACAATGGCGCCGCTGCCTAATTTACTAGAATATACAACTTTAGCAATCCTGATCTCCATAAAGTACTGCATAATGAACTAAACACCAAACAATAAACATACGAGAACATAACAAGAACATAAGAGAAAAAGAAGAAAAGGAAAACATGTTTAAACAAGACCGTCTGGGTTACATGGTAGGAACACTGGTAGAATATGACATGTTGGGTGAGCCACTGTGCCCAATATTAAATGCAAGAAAAAAAGAGAAAGGAGCCAATGTGCCCAAACTTCTCTATTTCCAGCAAAGGTGCACGCCTTTTCCCCGCTTATTGTCACTGCCCCTGATGAAGCAGAAAAAGAAAGACTAACAAATATTCATATATCATGTAACAAAATCGTGTAAGGTAGTGTGATTTTAGTAAAGAAAAATAATGTACGTGGGAAAATGTGCCCACGACGTAGTTCGCCATTATTAAAATTATAAACGAGCTTCATGAATCATGAAGAATCGACAAATGTAGTAATCCGTCATAAGTGAAAATGTATTCTATGATTTTCTTGTTGGAACTGTTTTATGCTTAGCTAAAATTTAGCAAAAGGCTTTGGCCTTGTTGCCTGGTCTCAAATTTAACTGAGTGGTTTTCACTTGTATTAACAAAGACACATTTTAACTTTAAGGTTGTATTTTTCGAGTAGAAATGACTCATACACTTATCTCAAGGTTTTGTGCTAGGCTAGTTTCATCCCCTTTGAAGCAAGGTCAGTTTCTGCAGGTGCAGACAATAAAGACTCTGATACAGAAAATAATATGCAAACTTCGTTGCAACTTGTGTTCCAAGGCTCCAAGGACACCTTCTGCATAAATGAGTACTAAGAGAAAGACACTATTCATTGGTCAAAAGGAAGCCACCCTATGAACCCTCCAATGGAAGACCCTGAAGAATTCGGAACGTTTCTTACTTAAACCCACCGGACAAAGAGAAGTCAGCCATTTTTCTTGATGCCATTTTGAAGCCTGATTCAAGACGCCATTTTAAATGACATTTTGATGCCTTTTCTCTGTCGCAGAGAAAGAGACTTTTAGAATTCTCACCCTAGAGACTTTAACTTAAATTTTGCCCCGTCCTGTCCATGCAGTAACTTTTGCCCCATTCTTCTTGCTACTGCAAGGAAACTTGCTTTAACTTTGCCCCTTTGAAATCTGCCCTATGCTGATCGAACCGGTACCTGAAGGACGAAGACTTTTCCTTGAATGCTGATTGTATTTGGTAATTATGAAAGGATAATTGTATTATGCATTATGTTTTCCTTCTTAGGTACCAACTGCTTATTTTGATAGGGCCGAAGCTAGAGGTTTTCTAAATTCATGTTGACTAAATTAGTTTTGCATGAAGCCCCACATGCCAATGCTAATTAGAGGTTAATTGAGGTATTCACTTGATGCACCATGCTAAATTGAAATCTTATTATGCTGACCGATGTATGCAATTAGTCAAATTCAGTTACTTATATTAGTGATTTACATTGCTATAACCGTGTGGATTATAATCCAGATTTTGCGTAGATTGCGTTTCTTCCATCGCTATGGACAGCTAGTAATGTTAGTATACGTATATCATTTGATTTTGAGACTCACCTATATTGTGCTAGCTTTGTTAATATAGGGAAATAAATTCATTAACTTTTAATAAACTGGTGTGGTTATTCATGACTGAAAGGTCATGGTGTGGCAAAATACTGATTGTTATTGATTCCTAATGTGTTGTTTGATCTATTAATTAAGTATTGGGTATTGATTATAATGGTTATTGATTCAAGTGATCCGACTATTCTTGGATGAGGAGAACCCAACTCTGTTAAAAGGTTCACCGACCTCCGGCGTGTCCAAGTATAAGTAATTTATAAAGACTGGACGCGCTATCAGTAGATGGTAGCAGAGATTGATGGTTTCGCCCTTTGGGACCCCATCCGAACAATAGACGGATTCAAGTTAGAATTTTCTTTGATAAAACAAGTTGGAGAAATTATGATGCCCTAAATCCCCAATGACTTTCCTGGAATCTCAGAGCTTGCGAATGGAGGAAATGGAGGTGTGAGAATGTTTACGGCATTTCTAGTGACAGTATGAGTAAAGTTAGGGTTTCGCTTTTGCACAGCTTACGCTGCAGATGAATTGTGAAGTTTGTGAGGATTTTAGGGGGTTACGAACCCCAATCAAAAATTTTAGAGGAGTGATACTCCAAAGTGTGAGAGTAGGGAAGTCGTCGAACTTCATATGTGTGTAGCGCTTTGTGCAGGAAAAATTGTCCACGTGGTTGTTGATGTTGAGATGGGTCCTTGCGAGGTCAAGAGACTCCGGAGTATGTTGAAAAGTGTATGAGACACTTGATTGGAGTTGTAATCTGTTCGGTTTAATAGGTTGATCGGGCGTGGTCAACGAGTCAGTATGAATATTGAGGAATGAAAGAACATTTTCAACTTTGAGATTTGACGAATTCTAAGGTGCGCTAGAATAGTTCATTGATCAGTTGAGAGTAAAGTTTGCGGGCCAAATTTTGCTTGCGAAAGTGGGAAACCGAGAAAGATGGAATAACTGCCGAGGCTAGTGAAAAATCCGTAAGGTTTCTGAAGCGATTGTATTACCCTTCCTGTAGTAAACCGACAGATTTGTTTTCTTCTTTTTGGTTAGTACTCGCAATATATTGCAGAAATTAGTTTTAAGTGAAGCTGAATGAAGGAGGACAAGCCGCAGGACTTTGTCAGCTGCAGTGTGTGGGTGTGACGTCACTAGGAGCCGCGCTGGGATAGGTTGGATGGTGAGAAGGGTCACGCACGGATTGGACGCAGTCTGCGAATCGCAATTGGTGGGGAAAGGCAAGCGAAGAGTATTCCGGGAATTAAAGTCACTCATTGATTACATTTTAAGAAAATAAAAGACGGAAAGATGACATTTTTCAAAGCACTTAAGAGTGCCTTGAGGGTGTCGTAGTTTGGACTCTTGCTCTGAGCAAGACTGCTGGTCTCAGGATGACAGTACTTCCGTTTGTAGGTGACTATGGGGCTCTTACCGCCGGTCAGAAGACCGCCATCATACCGCCGCGGCCGCGGTAAACCGCCACGGTCATTCTGACCCACAACTGCCAAATCGCCAAAAACCCGACATCCACTGAAGGCCGCCTCATCAGCGGTCAGCGATAAACTGGAGATGACCAAACCTCCACCGTCACGCCAACACAAACACGCCCATGCCATTACGACCCACAAATCCACGCAGCGGTCTTTCAACCGCGGTATCCCATTGGCGGTACACACCGCCGCGGTCAAAATACACACACATTTACAAAACACAACCACATTGGACAATTCGAAATACACACACCTGATACACATACATACACCACTCCCACACGCCCATCACGATATAAAACACACACCCACAACACCCACAAACCCCCACAACTCGAAATTCAGAGACAAGGCGCAAAACACAGAGAGAGAGCACAGGGAACGCAAAGCACAACACACACAGGAACCCAACATCATCACCCACACCACATCTATGCACAAAACACCACACACCACCACACTCATCACCACAAACACCACCCCACACCTCATCCACACCACCCCATGGCACCCCAAAGACACCCCAGGTTCTCGGACCAAGAACTCAGGGTCATGGTGGAGGAAATAATGAGGGTAGAGCCCCAGCTCTTCGGCACACAGGTGCAGCACACCACAATAGCCAGGAAGGCGGAGCTATGGCAAAGGATCGTCGACAGGGTCAACGCTGTGGTACAGCATCCCAGAAATCGGGAAGACATCCGAAAGCGCTGGAACGACCTACGGGGGAAGGTGCGGTCGATGGTGTCAAGACACAACATCGCTGTGCAGAAGACTGGCGGCGGACCCCCACCCACTCCACCCGAATTCACAGCATGGGAGCAAGAGGTCTTGAACATCCTGCATCCTGAGGGCCTCGCTGGAGTAGGCGGAGGAATGGACTCTGGTAAGTCTAATCTCAACTACTTCACCCACCCACCAGCATGCCAACCCACACCCCCACCCTCACCCCCAACCCCCCAGCACACATCCTCCCTGTTAATGTATCACCAGCACAACCCACCCAACCCAACACCAACCCCTGAATGCCAACACAAACCATGGACACCCATCACCTAAGCATGACCACTGCACATACCCATCCCCCCCCAAACCACCCTCACAACTCCTCCCACAAGGGACTGCCAGCACTGGGGGACAAGGGCACCCACAAATCACACGCCATGGCACACACAAAAGCAATAACCATACTCTTTTACCCCTGCAGGGCCCGAACGCCAACACACCGGCCAGGAGGGTCCAGATCTGTCCATCCCACCCCCAGAACAGGCCCCCAGTGATGACAGCAGCTCTGTCGACCTAGAACCTGATGACCAGCCCGGACCATCGGGTACCTCTGGACAGTCGGTTACCCTCAGTCAGCCACAGGCCACAGCAGACCTACCCCCCTCTGGAAACACCAGCACAGCACCCACCCAGTGGGCCCATGCTTCTGTCTCCAGGACAGGTCAAGCAGCGGTGTGTCTACCAGTACAGGGCACCCAGGGTAACCCACAACCCCAACAACAACAGGGACCTGGGGGCACTGGTAGTGGGCACACCGTCCAGGGGACAGAGGCCCAGGAACAAAGGGGAACTGGGAGGGCTGCTGTGCGACAGAGGGAGGACAGGCCTAGGGAACCCACTGTCCAAGAGGCCCTCACCACCATCATGGGAGCGTACCACCACTCCCAAGAGACGATGGCGACGGTCCTGGCCAGGTTCCAGGAGATCCAGGCCATGCAGGAGGGCCAGTATGTGGGGTTCCGGGAAGAACTGCGCAGCATCAGTTCCGCAATGGGTACAATCGTGGTGGCACTCAACCAGATTGTCACCACATTGCGGGACCATGTGGCCCCCCAAAGGGCCCCTGCCACTAGCATGGAGGAAGAACAGCCCACCACCTCCGCCGGCGCTAGTGGTCAGGAGGCCCCGACACAACAGCAACGGCCCACCCGGACCCCACCCCCTGCAGAACAAGAACCACCCCGCAAGAAAGGCCTGAGATCGAGGAAGAAGACAGAGTAGGATGTCAAGACCCCCGCCATGCACGGAATCCCCCGGATGTCATCCCACTGTCCCACTTGTTCACCCTGTCCAACCTTGAACTGCCCCTGCTCCACCTTCCACAGTCATATGGACAATGGACCTGTAGGAACGACAGTCTGGACACTGCCATGGACATGCCTCCACCATCACCCATCACCCTTTTAGAACTATACACCTATTTAAAAACTACAATAAACACATTTTTTGCACAAAAACAAACTGGATTCTGCTATCTATTTATTTAAACCAAATGTATTCGAGATAACCAACCAAACATTTCTATTAACATTGTGATCACAACATACCAGTGTCACACAGCGGTAGTCCATGGGGCAAAAAACCAGAGGGCACTCCGTGGGGATCAGATCACTTAAATAGGAAGTGAAATACACAACTAAGTTACCATACATTGGGGTGAAAGGTCAGACAGTAGGGAGCCTCTACAGTTACAGATATAATACAATGCAGGAGTAGATTCTTACCTGTGTGTCACTGGAAATACTGCAGTATCACTCTGTCCCTGTTGTCTGTGTCGTCCTCTTCGTCTTCCTCCTCTTCACTCTCCGCAGGCTCCACAGCGGCCACAACACCACCATCTGGACCATCCTCCTACAGGAAAGGCACCTGGCGTCGCAAAGCCAGGTTGTGAAGCATGCAGCAGGCCACGATGATATGACACACCTTCTTTGGTGAGTACATTAGGGATCCACCAGTCATATGCAGGCACCTAAACCTGGCCTTCAGGAGGCCGAAGGTACGCTCAATCACCCTCCTAGTACGCCCATGGCCCTCATTGTACCGTTCCTCTGCCCTGGTCCTGGGATTCCTCACTGGGGTCAATAGCCAAGGCAGGTTGGGGTAACCAGAGTCACCAATTAGCCACACACGGTGTCTCTGTAGCTGTTCCATCACATAAGGGATGCTGCTATTTCGCATGATGTACGCGTCATGCACTGACCCTGGGAACTTGGCATTTAAATGGGAGATGTACTGGTCAGCCAAACAGACCACCTGGACATTCATCGAATGATAATTTTTTCGGTTCCTGTACACCTGTTCATCGTCTTTTGGTGGAACCAAAGCCACATGGGTACCATCAATGGCACCAATGATATTGGGAATGTGTCCAAGGGCATAGAAATCACCCTTCACTGTAGGCAAGTCACCCACCTCAGGGAAAATGAGATAGCTCCGCATGTATTTCATCAGGGCAGACAACACTCTGGACAAAACCTTTGAAAACATAGGCTGAGACATCCCAGATGAAATGGCCACTGTAGTTTGAAATGATCCACTGGCAAAAAAATGCAGTACTGACAGCACCTGCACTAGAGGCGGAATCCCTGTGGGTTGGCGGATGGGTGACATCAGGTCTGGCTCCAGCTGGGCACACAGTTCCTGTATAGTGGCACGGTTGAGTCTGTAGGTGAGTATGACGTGTCTTTCTTCCATTGTCGACAGGTCCACCAGCGGTCTGTACACGGGAGGATTCCTCCATCTCCTCGCAAGTCCCAGCCGACGGTGCCTAGGAAGGACAACATGGAGCACCGAGTCAAGCAACCCACAGGTAAGTGCCCACAGCATGCACAGTACACGAATCTCTCGGTATTGAATGGCTAGTATGAATGTCGGTGCAAGGCCTAGCCATGTGTGACGCAGTAGGAATTAAGCCATTTGGGCCCTGGAAATGGCGGCTGCCTGACCTGTGAAGTGTGACAATGTGAAGTGAGGTCATTGCGCAAGCGTGGCACACCGTGGCGGTAGGCGGTCGCAGTCCGCGGCGCAAAGCCGCATTGGACAATATTGAACCCTATGGGTTTCAGGAGCCAATGGCGGTGAGCGCCGGCGGTCGCGGTACGCACTGCCGCGGTACGCACCGCGGCGGCCGTAACCGTCATTTTCTCTATGCTTATTCACACGAGACCTGATCATCCACAGGAGAGGACCTATACTGCAAGTACTGCTGTGACCTCGGTCTGGAAGTAACAATGGCTGCTGCGACTGGGGAAAGGGCCCCCGCCTTCAGTTCCGAGGAGTTGGAGAAGCTCGTGGACGGGGTCCTACCCCAGTATGCGCTACTCTACGGGCCTCCAGACCAACAGGTGAGTACACGGGGGGCAATGCATAGTGCCCAATGCCTGGGTTGAGTGGGGAGGATGTACGATGGCGTCGAGGGCAGCGAATGACGAATGCATGGCACGACAGATGAGAGCATGTGCCACATGGCAAGGTTGGGGAGGGGGGGCCACTCACATCGAGCATGCAGAAAAGTGATGATGTTTCTCTTCCCCCCCTGTACATGTCACATAGGTCAGCGCCCATCAGAAGATCGACATTTGGCGTACCATCGCCAAGGACGTCCGGGCCCTGGGGGTCCACAACAGAAGGGGCACCCACTGCCGCAAGAGGTGGGAGGACATCCGCTGCGGGAGCAGGAAGACCGCGGAGGCTCTGCTGGGGATGGCCTCCCAACCTAGGAGGGGTGCCAGTCGTACCTTGACCCCCCTGATGTCCCGGATCCTGGCGGTGGCCTACCCCGATTTAGATGGGCGCTTGAGGACATCACAGCAGACACAAGGGGGTGAGTACCAGCACATTCACCTATTTAGCGCGCAGTGGAGGTGCCTGGGGGGGAGGAGGGCTGTGGGTATCCCTAGGCCAGGGCGATTTCTGTAGGATAGGCCCGCCCGTGAGGTATGGTCCTGTGCCCCCGCCCCCACCTCTGTAGGGTGCCTAGTAATGCGATTCATGGACCAGTGTATACTGTGTGGGCAGTTGTCGCCCATAGGCTTGTAGGGCATGTCCCAGTGAATGAGTAGTGTACCCCAAGTGAGCAGCGTAGTGCAGGGGGCTTCTGTGTCTGTCCTCTCCGCCAACGGTGTCCCCAATGCATGCACTCAACTTGTCTTTATGTTTTCCACCACCCCCCACATTTTCTTTGTTTTTCTGTGAATGTGTGCATTAGCATCATCAGGCGGAGGAGAAGTGGCATCGGCGCAAGAGGGAGCTGCATCTCACATGGCCCCGGAGGGCCATGCAACTGACTCCGAGTTCACCAGTGAGACGGAGGGCGAGGGGAGCACCACAACGGGGACCCGTGGAGACATCAGCGACACCGTCACGTCCTCGAAAGGGAGCTCCCTTGCGGTGGCGGCAACATCCGTGTCCACCGATCCTACAGGTACAGCCGCCACCCAGTGCACCAGCTCCGCCCTCCCAGCAGCCCCTCGGCCTTCGGCCCGTGCCTGTAAGGCCAGGAAGCCGGCCATCTCCTTCGCCCCAGGCACCTCAGGCCCTGCCCCAGTCACCCCTGCTGCCCTCAGTGAGGAGGTCATTGACCTCCTGAGGACCATCATTGTTGGGCAGTCTACCCTTTTGAATGCCATCCAGGGTGTGGAGAGGGAGGTGCATCAAAGCAATGCATACCTGGAGGGCCTTCATTCGGGTCAGGCTGCCCATCAACGATCGTTCAACGCTCTGGCCTCAGCACTGACGGCAGCGATTGTCCCTGTCTCCAGCCTCCCTCTTCTGACTCCCTCCACCCAGTCCCACTCCCCTGTTCCTCTGCCTATCCCATCCACACCTACAGACCAGCCTGCACACACCTCAACACCCAAGGGCAGCTCATCCAAACATAAGCACCACAGAACACACAAGCATTCACCCAAGCAACATCCAGATGCAGACATGCCAACAGTCACTACCTCCTCTGTGTCCCCCACCTCCTCGTCTCCCTCCTCCCTCCCTGTGACGTCTCCACACACACCTGCAAGCACACCACCATCAGCCATTGCACCCATCACCAGCACACCCTCCAGTACAGTCCGCACACGTGCAGTCACCACCCCCACTGCCATGTACACGTCCCCTGTGTCCTCTCCCAGTGTGTCTGTCACCCCCGCTTCCCAACCACACAAACGCAGGCAGGCACCCAAACAACAGCCATCCACCTCATGTCAGCCTCCAGCCCAAGCACCTGCACCCAAAGACAGCACACTTGACTCTCCTACAACCACATCCTCTTCCTCCACTCCCATACCCACTCCAGCTACCCTTCCCATGGCTCCAAAGAAAATTTTCCTCTCTAAACATGACCTCTTTTCCTCACCTGACCCACCCCCTCCATCCCGTAAGAGTTCCACAAACACCTCAGCCACCACCAGCCCAGCAACTCCCAAGAACGTCGTGCCTGGTTTTTGGAGTCCGCCCTTTCCTTGGTCTGGGACATCGTCCAGCAGCAAAGGCACAGCCAGCCCCCCCATGGGAAGAGGAGCAAAAAACTCAAGGGCAGGCGCGACAGGCCTGATACGCCTGCCCCCAAGGAGGGTAGCCTTACACCGTCAACTGCCACATCGGGTAAGGGAGCCAAGGGCAGGGAGCAGCCGACCTGGCCAGGAGGGCCCCACCAGCCCCATTCCGGGGGTATCGGAGGAGACACAGGGCCCGAGGGCTCCATCACAGGAGGGCCCCGCAACGGAGAGGTCCGATGCAGACTGAGCGGCAAGTATTGGCCAGGTGTGGTTCACTGGAAACACAAGACAGGCACCGCTGAACAGGGCCCCGCCGTTTCAAGCACCGCTGAACAGGGCCCCGCCGTCTCAAGCACCGCTCCGCTGGGCCCCGCCGTCTCAAGCACCGCTGAACAGGGCCCCGCCGTCTCAAGCACCGCTCCGCTGGGCCCTTCCTGTCAAGCACCGTTCCGCTGGGCCCCGCCGTCTCAAGCACCGCTGAACAGGGCCCCGCCGTCTCAAGCACCGCCCCGCTGGGCCCTTCCTGTCAAGCACCGTTCCGCTGGGCCCTTCCTGTCAAGCACCGCTCCGCTGGGCCCTTCCTGTCAAGCACCGCTCCGCTGGGCCCCGCCGTCTCAAGCACCGCTGAACAGGGCCCCGCCGTCTCAAGCACCGCTGAACTGGGCCCCGTCGTGAGAAGCACCGCTGAACAGGGCCCTGCCGTGAGAAGCACCGCTGAACAGGGCCCCGCCGTGAGAAGCACCGCTGAACTGGGCCCTTCCTGTCAAGCACCGCTGGCCCATTGGCAGTCCCGGTTCTGTGTCGGGCAGGCCTTCACGACGCACTCTGCCCACCATGCCTCCTCCATGACCAGTGGTCTCTGTAATCCACCTGATGGACTGTGGCCTTGCACTCCCCAGGATGTAACAGTGGGCAATCCACCCACTGTAGAGACTTGAGAGACTGTGGCTTTGCACTCCCCAGGATGGCACAGTGGGCAATCCACCCACTGTAGATACTTGAGAGACTGTGGCTTTGCACTCCCCAGGATGGCACAGTGGGCATGGAGGCCCTTCGTGGATCTGGCGTTGTGGACTCATGTGGCTGAGGTGCCCCCCCTTCCATTCCCCCTGAGGTGCCTGTTTTATCTTTTTGTGATGCCCCAGCAGTGTTCTCTCCAAAGGACTCGTTCTCGTGTGTGGGCTTTGCCCATGTGTTGCTGCACATTGGCCCACGGACATTTGGACTTTGAAAGACTGGGCCGGACTTTTTCTACTTGTATGTATATAGTTCGAGATGTGTATTTATTATTCATATATTGCTAAGATCGCTATACTTTATTGTTGCAATAATATAGTTTTACTTTTACATTAATTGCCTTTTGTCTTAGTTTTTTTTTGGGGGGGGGTTCGGGGGTGTCACTCTGACTTTTTTTATGCATAGGTGTGTAGGCATTTCGGTCGGGGTGAGGGTGGGGGTGGGTGTGTCGCGTATGTGTGAGCCCGTAACCTTTCCTCCTCCCCCCTCCCCTGTGTCGTAGGTGCAGTATTCACCGTTGTCGTCTGCGGCGAGGTTCGTGATCCTGGAAGAAGAGCAGGAAGGCAATGGCTGGGAGGATGTGGAGTTCGGGTTCCATGCTGTTCCGATTCCTCGTGGAGTGTGTCAAGGTAAGCGTTTTCCTTTTGAAATGTCTGTTTCCGCCGTGTTTTTAACGGCGGGGCTCCCGCCCCGGAAAAGGTGGTGGATTGGTGAGTCGTGATAGGGTGGGCGGTACATTGTCTGCCGCCTGCCTGTTGGCGGTGACCGCCGCGCTGTTTGTTTGTACCGCCGTGGCGGGCGGAGTGTTAATGCGACGGCCTGTGTTGGCGGTTCCCGCCAGGGTCAGAATTCAATATTTTGGGCCGCCAGCCTGTTGGCGGGTTGGCCGCCGCTTTAACACTGACCGCCAGGGTCAGAATGACCCCCTAAGTCTTTTCCTACAACTAGTTGTAACTGTTGTCCAAACCTTACCGGCTTACTAGCAGTACCTCACCAGAAACACAATAGTAAAAGGTGATTTGTAGCAGTCGCTTACGCATGGACTCAAAGTAAGATTTCTCAGGGTTGTCGTGGTTAAACGGAAATTACCCTTTTCTCACAGATTTATTATGTCTCATACAAACAAAGGCAATAACACAGATGCAGTGAAGTTCTAATAGTTTTTATTCAACATAACTGCAATTTGCGATAAGTTGCATGAACTGCAATGATTAGGATAATGAATATACCAAGCAACAGTATTGTGAAGAAGAGAGTCATTGATATAAAGACCCCCACCATTGTGCAATATATGAAAGAAACATATATATATATGTATAAGATGGAATAAGCCCTAATACCCAAAGGAGAATAGGTCTAACCTCCTGCCTAAAAGGAGAGCTGGGTTCGTTAAACCTAATCTGCCAAAGTCGTGTCCATGAGAGGAGCCCCCAACCCTCGTTACCTTGGAATGAGGTCTCTATCTCAGACTCCGCAGGGACACGAAGACTGGGTCAGCGTCAAGATGACTGCAGCATCGGTATCCGCGATGGTGGCGATGCCCTCTGGTCGGAATCCCTCTGATTATCTGTCTAAAGTGTGATGTATTTATACAGATCTACAAGGTCCCCTGACGTAGGTGTAATTCAAAACAATAGATAACAGGCATGCTTGGGACGGCAATTGATATCAACAATCCCTCGAAAGTATAGAGAGGAAAAATCCCTAAGTGTGAACACCTACTGTTTGTTTGTCTTTCGTGCTTGATCCTGACGCCTTGGCGCAGTGACACTGATAATAACACTCATAACAAGTGGCCTAACTATAAACAAGGCCGCCATCTTAAAGGAAATAAATAATTAAATGGACTAAGACAGAGCAAGCTAAGTAGGTTAAAAGTCACTAGGTGATGGGGGCACGAGTTTACAAGCCTATGGCTAAGCTAACTCCTGTTATCCTGTTAAAAACAAACTAGGATTCACTACACCCTCCCCATTGCCGTAACAGGTATGATGAAGATACAGGAACCCAAAGGCTAAAAAAGCTGCTTCTGAACTAAAAGCCAAAGGTAAAACAGAAAAACAAGCTAATAAATGTAGCTAATAAAAAAATAATTGCTGTGTGTTAAAATTTGTTTAAAAATACATACAGAGATGTCAATATCAACTATGACAAGTACAGCAAACGTTTAGTATAATTGCATATTTTGGAACCGGGAAATGGTAAGCAAATTCATTGAATTATGTGTTATACGCAGGATCTTGAAGAATGTCATCGAAGTCATCAGTCAAGGACCTAAAAAACGAGTCAACATCATCTGAAGTGAAATCTATTGCTGGACGGACAAACGGATCCACAGAGCAGAAGTGAACCACATTCGCCGGTGTATCGATACTCGCTGCAGTGTCCTCAGCCATTTTAGATCTTATAACAGAAGGCTCATAGGTGGCCTCGCGGAGCAACCTCAGTCTCAAGGGGCATGACCGTGTATGAACCCTCATCGGGGACATCAGCAGTTCGCGGTCCACAGGAGATGTCGGTGCAACAGCAAGACAGACCATAGGCAGATGTTCAAAAGACACTATATGCAGTGGAAGACCGGTTGTACACACCAGAGTAGAGGCCGGAATGACAACGACCAGTCAAACTCCAGTTCCACCAGCAAAGGTGTACCGAAGATCCGAACCATGCATTCACGGCACAGCGAGGGTTGACGGGAGCGGCTCCATTGCTCTGTGTTGTTGGAAAGAAACAACCACCGCGAATCAGAAGAAATAGCAGTAGTAGTCCGCCAATTAAAGCCAAAATAATTGGAAAGCCACCAAACACACTGGAAAAGAGAGAATGGATGGCTGATAGGATGACTCGGAAGACAGTCTGGAAGATGGACACGAAACCAGACCCGACAGCCTTAAATAAAAGAACAATCCCAGTTGTGCTTGAAGCATTGAATATTCTTGATACCAGCTCACCAAAGTGTTTGGGGAAATCGGTATTTAAAAGGGATTGTATCTCGGCTGATGATCTCGCAATCTGGAGAGCATACGTCTCTTTTGCAGATGTCAAGGCGACCTGTTTCTGAAACAATAGCGCCTTTAGTCTACTCAACTTGTCATAGTTCACATTAATAGTATCTATGTGGGGACACATTTCAGATACTTTTATCTCTCGTGTGGGGGGAAACAAAACATGTCCACAACACGTAACAACCTTCGTGACTGAGATTGCGTAGGCAATTCCAGGACGCAAGCCGCAACAGCTTTCATCGTTCAGTAGAACATAACTTCCATTGGAAAGTACATAAAACACTGGACGAATCAAGGGGACGGGAGTACCCTTCAGAAAACAGGCCAAATTTGCGACCCCCACATTGCAAAGACCGTGAAGAGATATCTGTTTGCATATCATAGAATGACGAACAGCAGTTTCACATTCACTTCCGCTAAGAAAGACCTCCTGTTCACCTATCAGACATTTATAGTCAAAGGGCAACTCCCACTCTTCCTTAATAAAACTATCTCCTAGCTGCTCATATCGTCCCACGCAAGATGTTTCAGGCAGCTCGAGAAACGAAAGGTAGAAATCGGTAAATTAATAATGCCGTGTAAGAGCCAGATAGTTGAAGGACTCTCTGCTACCATGAAGGGCAACTTATCTAACTTCTCTACTTGAAGCAGGGTGAAACGAGCCTCCCTTTTAGCCATTGTCTCTTGTTCCCTGGAAAAATTAAAAGCAGTGAATAGTTCACTCCCATTAATGTACTTCTATGGAATGTGGCCACTTCTCAGTGTCTGTAATGTCCAACCCAGCTGCATGATGGAACGTAGCTGTGTTTGCCCATGATATAACCGGGACAAGTCAGTGTGAGTGATATCAATAGTAGACGACACTATATTTGATAGTGAATAAATCCTGTTGGACAGCGTGTTCATGCCATTGTCGACAACAGCTAATGTTTTTTCCAAATTTTCCTTATCTAGTTGCCTGAAACGTGCAGCAGCTTCAATCTGGGAAAGTTTCAAAATTTCATTGTACATAGCATATAAAAAACGTTTTGAGCGTTGTTTCCTAGGACCTAATAGGAAATCCTGTAAGTCTACACTGTCAGAAAGAGTGTTCAGGTGTTGCTTAACCGCTGTTAAAGTGTTTGTCTGCACCCATTGCTGGCACAGCTTACCCACACTGTATGTTGTAATTATACCTGTATGTTGACCTGATAGAAAGCGAGGGTCAGGCCTGTGAATGGAAAAACCCCCTGAAGAGTTCAAAAAATGCTTTTGACACTCATCAGTGTCGGTGGGCCAAACCAACCATCCACCGGGATGGGAAAGTGAAGAATTATAGGCACCAGCCTTAACCATTGCATCTAGCCTGTCTTCTGAGACATTAAGAAAGTGTTGCCAATCTCTAAATTTTGTCGGAGTGGGGATACTGGGCGTGTTCAGATCTTTAATTTTTGCTAACCCTAGACATGATGTCTGTTCAATAGTGTCATTTAAGAAAATAATTTGCACGGGAATCAGGCATGCTCGAAACAAAGCCACCCTACCCTGTATCTGCCAATCTTGTGTCCCCCACACACTTTTCAAATCAATAGTGTTTTTCCAATATTCGTAACCCTCAATCGAGAGCCGGGAAACAAAGGTATCTGAATAAATCAGTTTCGGATCTGTTAGCAAAAGTTTTCTAACTTGTGCTGGAGGTATTTTAAAATAATACGATTCTGCTTTCTTTGTATCATGCCCAGAAAAGTATGTAAATTTGTTGCTGTAATACTTTGGACTCCCCACCTGTGGTGTTGAACAGTGTTCCCATTGTGTGTAGTTCAAGAGAGGCCTATATCTAGTTGCACGGTGTAGGTAGTGATGTCCCCAATTGTGATAGCAGAACATTTCCCCATAATTCATTGTATAATGATATACATCATCACTTCCAAAAGTGGAATAGTCCTTCATTTCAGTTAGCATGGAATCAACTGTTTGGACATCCCAATCATCAGAGACAACATTAGGTGTAATAACATCAGACATTGAAATTTTTAACACATATGCTATCTGAATAATCTCAGTAGGCCCATATATATCTAATGCAACCTTGTCCCACACAATCCCATCAGAAATTGGTATAGCTGTAATATTTACATGGGACAAATCTCGCCGGACCTTATGGGAAGAATGATGTGGTGTTAAAATTTCATCAACAGGCTCCACAGAGGAGCGATCAGCAATATAGTGACCATTAATCAGCAAAAAGAAAACAGCCACAAAACCAATCCATAAAAATAATGCAATAAATGTCAAACAGAACCATAGATAGTTCCATGGGTAGATCAAATAGTTCTTTTTAAGCCATCAATACATTTTGCTACTTCTCGACAGTTTATCAGTCTCAGTTGAGGATGAATCCAAAGAAAAATCATCAATGTCCACGAAATAGCCAGAGGAAGTCTCTGCAAACACAGGACCTGCTGCATTCTGATCCGCAGCTCGTGGAGGGTCTTGATAGACAACATCATTAGTTCTGGAACTGTTTGTGTAAAATACTGCCAAATCTTGAAGCGGGGTGGTCACTGAAGTTGTGACTGGAACTAACAAAAGTTCATGTTCCGCCCTCCCCATGGTCAAGGAAGTGTCTGGAACAGCAGTGGACATTGTTGCATAGTCGGTAGCAGAGAAGTTCATCCTATTAAGTAGAGGGATGTCCTGTTGGGTAGTGAGAGGGGCTCGGGAACCACCCAAGGGACCTCCTGGTCTACTGTGAAGAATCGGCCACATGGTGTAGTTTGATGTCATCAATGGAGACAAATCTATTCGATTTAGAACCAGACAATGGTGGAAGGATGACAGTCCTGGTGCCTTTTATTCCCAAGACCGGTACAGGTGCTCTGTATGATGGACCAAACTCTTTTTTCACAGCGATCTTCTCACGAACCAGATCCCCAACGTTAGGAATCCAGCCGGTCGAAGTTTTCGCCAATTCCCTTATTCCTAAGGTGGCAGCACTTGCAGATGATTTATCATCACAAAATTGTTGAAGCTCCTGTAAAACAGTGAGACGTTCTTTTATGTCAAATGGTGTTTCTGCTGCCACCATACCAGGGGTATCAAGATCGGGGACATACATGGGTATCCCAAAGAGAACCTCATTTGGAGACTTTCCCCCCAAGGACCGTCTTGGCAGATTATTCAGGACCCCATATCGGTGATGTAACCAACTGCGGCCTGAACCTAATACTCGAGCTGTTAAGGACTGCTTTAGATCACGATTCCGCCTCTCCACGACCGAATTTTCCTCGGGATGGTATGGTGATGTGTAATGGAGTTCAACACCCATCGTTCTCATGGTGTCCCTGAAAGCCTTAGAGGCAAATGCAGGGCCCTGGTCCGAATGGAATGCTGCAACCGCATATGTACAGATAAAGATCAGCAAATCTTTTATAACAGTCCGGGCGTCAGCCGACCGCTGTGGCCATACCCACAGGAATCTAGAACAGGAATCCACAGCCACTAAAATTTACTTGTATGCACCATCAGGCTGTAAGGGACCACAATGGTCCAGGTACACACATTGGAGTGGATTGTCTGACACTAAGAGGGATGTCTGCAGAGGGCGTTTGATATTCGAGCCCTTAATCTGCTGACAAATGTCACAGCAAAGGACATAGGGGGTCATTCCAATGTTGGCGGGCGGCGGAGGCCGCCCGCCAGAATTCCCCCCTCCGAAATACCGCGCCGCGGTCAAAAGACCGCGGCGGGTATTACAAGTTTTCCCCTGGGCTGGCGGGTGGTTGCTGAAAAACCGCCCGCCAGCCCAGGGGAAAACGACCTTCCCACGAGGATGCCGGCTCGTAATCGAGCCGGCGGAGTGGGAAGGTGCGACGGGTGCAGTGGCACCCGTCGCGTATTTCAATGTCTGCAAGGCAGACACTGAAATACTTTGCGGGGCCCTCTTACGGGGGCCCCTGCCGTGCCCATGCCATTGGCATGGGCACGGCAGGGGCCCCCAGGGGCCCCGCGACCCCCCCTACCGCCATCCTGTTCATGGCGGCTTTCCCGCCATGAACAGGATGGCGGTAGGGGGGGTCGGAATCCTCATGGCTGCGGAGCGCGCTCTGCAGCCATGGAGGATTCACACGAGCAGCGGAAAGTCGGCGGGAGACCGCTGACTTTCCGCTTCTGACCGCGGCTGAACCGCTGCGGTCAGAATGCTCGTTGGAGCACCGCCAGCCTGTTGGCGGTGCTCCCGTTGCCGGTGGCCCTGGCGGCCACCGGCCGCCAGGGTCAGAATGACCCTCATACTGTTTAGTCCGTCTGCATAGACCAGGCCACCAGTATCGTTGTTGTAGAATTGTTATAGTGGCCTGTATACCAGCATGTGCAGAAGCGACACCCTCATGTGCGGCTGTAATCAGCTCTAATCTCTGGTCTTCATTGGGGATTACTCGATCACCTACCCCAGGAATCGTTGCATAAGCAACATTCTGTGCACTGATATGGTAAGTATAGTTCGTAGGGTATCCTTTCGGAAGGGATTTACCTGCAGCCGAAGCTTTAACGGCAATCAGTATTTCATTATCCAACCTCGTCCGAGAACGAGTCACTGCAGCCACAGACGCCGTAGCTACTGATGCTTTTGCTGCTTCATCAGCCAATGTATTCCCGGCAACGTGTATTCCTACACGTTGGGGTCCTAATGTATGAACTACATGGACACATGGTAGCTTATCCTTAAGATCAGCCACCCTTCCCCACAACATTTTGTGTTTAATGGTGTTCTCTTTAGAATCTCTAAACCCGTTCAGTTTCCAATGATTGAGATAATCATTGTATGACTGGATGCAGTAATATGAATCACAGACTATCAAAGTCCGGCTTCCTGTCTCAGTATGTTCGAGCGCTAGAAGAAGAGCCCTAAGCTCGGCCAACTGTGCTGTGCAGTCCCCTAAGGTCTGCGTGTAGGTATTGTGAGGATGGAAAATCCGTCTTCCATTATCCCGCACACGGCTGAGCTAGCTGCCGAGTATTGATGTTTAGTACCCACAGCCGGTTGTGCCGACCCGTCAGTATAAATGATGGTATTATAACTGTCTATGGGCAAGATATGTAGAGGAGCGGGGTACTCCTGTTCATACTGGAGAAATTCTTGTGTCTGAAGTCTTGAGTCAAAAACATAATCAACATCAGTGGGGGGCAGAGACGTTGCCTATTGAATCCAGCGTGGATGTAATGCCTTAGCGTTTGGAACGCTTGCATTAGTGACAACCTCTAAGGCCGGCACCGGGGAGACAACAATAATGCGTTTCCCCTGGGCAAGTGGCCTCTCCTTTATGACGGCCATCTGAACTGCTGTCAGAATCTTTTCTGTGGGTGCAAAACGTTTTTCAGCATTGGAGTATAAGTGTGATTTATATGCAATCGGCACTGTGTCACCCTCATTAAAGGTGACATAAGTAAATCCAAGGGCACCAGCAATTATTCTGATGACCAAATTTGCTTTATTATCACGTGTGTATAAGTGTCTAGCTTCTAGCATGTCCCGTTGTATGTCCCTAAGGATGTGTGTGTGTTCAATCGTCCATCGTCTGCTAGAAAAATTGGGCTGAATTAAGTCATAAAGTGGTTTGATGCGTTCTGCCTAATCTGGAATGTATGTTCTGCCAAAATTAAAGAAACCCAGTAATGACTGTCATTTCTTAAGTGTGTTCGGAGGCTGTAGTTGAGCACACTTTTCTAGGAAGTGCAGGTCCAGGCTCTTCCCCTCATTTGATAGCTCATATCCCAGGAACAAGACAGTAAGAAAGGCTATTTTGCTTTTCTTAAAATTAAATTTATAACCGAAGGCTGCAAATCCTAAAATGATCCGATCGACCCTCGCAAGATGAATGTCGAGGGCGTCGTCAGTGAGATAGATATCATCCACATAGGACAATGCATCGGAATCAAGCTCGTGCAAAATTGATGTCACACGGGCTGAAAACAGTCCTGGGCTATTTTTATACCCTTGAGGTAAACGACAAAAGCGTTCTGAGAGCCAAATGAAAACGCACTTAGGTCCCTACTTTCATGTGCTAAATTCCAGCAGAAAAACCCATTAGATATATCTAACGTAGTTTTATATTTTTTACGCACTATATTGTTTATCAGTGCTGTGCTGTGCGGATTTTGTATAGCATATGTGCGAGTATGACTATTTAAGTGTCTATAATCAACCACTATTCTATCTGAATGATCTGGTTTTGCAACGGGAAATAATGGACGATGTACAGGGCTCAATCACTCCCTGGTACTCAAGTTGTCACAGTATCTCCGTCACCGGAGCTTTTGCTTCATGCTTAACAGGGTATTGTGGTTGCGGGTGGGGTGTAGACCTAACGGGAATAACATGACAAGGAGAGTCCTTGTCCCAACCTACATGATTACGGTATAATGCAGGTGCCTGCGCTAAAGTCCATTCGACAGCATAGGCTTTTTTATCTGCCTCTGGAAAAAGATCGGAGAAGGAAGGCAAAATGACATCTTCCCCATGCGGGAGCTTGCAGACGTGTTCAGGGGGCCAGTCTCTCTCGGCCAATAGGATATCACTAGTGAGTTCATCCCAAAATATTACATTAATAATTCGTTCCACGTGTCCCTCTATCTGAATCGTTAAATCATAAACCCTATTGGGTGGGAGGACGCGGCCATCCGCCGTCTCAACTGCGATGTAATCGCTAGTTGCTGTCGCATCCAGATGATCTTTCAGACTCTGGCGACATATCGTGACCTCTGCCGCGCTGTCCAACAGAGTCACGGCCCACTTCTTGTTCCTCAACAGTGTTCTCAATACTACTGGCATTTTTAACTGTCACTGCTGCCACTTTCTTCTTTTTAAACTGTGGCTTTTGCTGAGCAGTCTTTTCTTCTTTTTTAATGGTAGACTGTGGTGAGTCTTTCTTTTCTTTCACGTATTCCGGACGTCGATCTTGACTGCCCCCTCTCTCGCTACGTTTATCCGGTGCGTCCTGAAAGGAACGAGAAGGACGTGAATCAGTATATCTGTCTGGAGTTCTAATGTTTTCCCTATTTCTGAGATTATACCTCCTTTCGGAGTACTCCGGATGTGGAGAATCAGCCCTTCTATTTCTACTCTCTTTGAAATCTTTTTGTTTATCCCAGCGCTTTTTAGAGCCCTCTTGTGCCTGCTTTGTACCTTCCTTATGGGTGGTACTTGGTAATTCCAATTTTTTAGGTTTGGCTCCCAAACTATCCCGTCCTATACCAGTATAGGTCTCGGAAATTATTTTCGGTAGCTGTCTCTCTTGTTCCACATTTGGAGTTTCCCGGAGACGCGGGCGTATTGCCAGAGCCACCGCTTCCCCTTTAATATTACTCAGTATGATTGAGGAGACGGCGTCAAAGTTACGCATCAATTTCATCCCCAGATCCAGGGCCGGTGCAGCCCCATGTTCTTTTTGTATTTGTTTTAGCACTTCATGTAAATTGGCAAGTGTAGGGGTACCATGTGTGGTAGTATAAAGGGCAGTGAAGACTGTACCCCATGTGGCACAGTCATCCACCGAGGGAACCATTCCAAACGGCAAGCACATAGTGAGCAGTCTATGTTTGTCTTGTGGCCCCGTATGGGGGGAACACAGCATCCAGCTGATTTGTTTTCTGGGCAATCCAGAACGGTATTTTTCCCCGTTCCGTGGGCACTTTCCCCATAATAGTATGCACTGTCTGTGGATTGATCCCAGTAGCCAATTGATATCCACCAGTTACTGGCGGTGCTGGACGCGCTGGTGTAGTGTTCAACGTTCGCATTACGAACTGAACCAATCGTCTATATAATGCCACTAATTCATTATATAATATCCGTAAATCTGCGATTGGCATGGTTTGTATGCCTGGGTGAGGTGTGTATGTGGCAAACATAGGCCATGTAGGTCCCTCATTACTCAAAAGACCTAGCCTCACCCGTCTTAGTACATGTGGTAGGGCGCCTTCAAACCAGTTCTGATGCTCTTCATATGTGAGCGATATTTCATGATACTGGTATGCTTCGTATCTTACAGGTACGTCCGCAATTTCATATGTGTGAAATGTATGTGTTCTTTGGTCGGCCTCAGGAAAGGTGACCCAACTGTAAAAAGTCTCTGTTTGGTATGCTTCAGTCGCTTCTATAATCAAAGTAACATCCCCGCCCTCTTCTCTAAGGCCATGCGCTAATAAATGTTGTGTAAGTGCATGTCTCGCGTTCGCAGGAATATCTATGGTATCAGCCATAGTTGTTTAGAGAAATGGAAACACCAAATAGGGGAAGTTTGTTCCTTTTTATGAGTTTGAGCTCGAACAAACTACAGCTTAATTAGGTGTTACCTGTTCAGCTGAGGAGGATTCTCCCAAAGACCACGGACGTCTCCGTATAATGGTACTTAGGGTACCTGTTGTCTGTGAGACAGTGATAGTCAGGGTAACCGTAAATTAGTGCCTAAACACCATCGTTGGTGGCGCCATGTCGTAGTTTGGACTCTTGCTCTGAGCAAGACTGGTGGTCTCAGGATGACAGTACTTTCGCTTGTAGGTGACTAAGGGGGTCATTCTGTCCTCGGCGGTAAAAGTCGCTTACCGCCGGCCAGAAGGCCGCCATAACACCGCCACGGCCGCGGTAAACCGCCACGGTCATTCTGACCCGCAACTGGCAAACCGCCAAAAACCCGACATCCACAAAAGTCCGCCACACCAAAGGTCAGCGGGAAACTGGCGATGACCAAACCTCCACCGTCACGCCAACAGAAATACGCCCATGCTATTCCGACCCACAAATCCCCGGAGCGGTCTTTCAACCACGGTATTCCATTGGCGGTACACACCGCCGCGGTCAAAATACACACACCTTTACAAAACACTACCACATTGGATAATTAAAAATACACACACGTGAGACACATACACACACCACTCCCACACACCCAATTAATTATAAAACACACACCCACATCACCCACAAACCCCTACGACCACAATTGCGACTGAAGGACAGAGAGAGAGAGCACAGCATAGAGTACACCATCACACAGAGGCAAATCACAACATCACCCACACCACATCCACGCACAAAACACCATACACCTCCACACTCACCACACTCTACAACACATACGCCACCCCTCACCTCATCCACACCACCCCATGGCACCCCAAAGACACCCCAGGTTCTCTGACGCAGAACTCAGGGTCATGGTGGAGGAAATAGTTCGTGTAGAGCCCCAGCTCTTCGGGGCACAGGTGCAGCACACCACCATTGCCAGGAAGATGGAGCTATGGAGCAGAATAGTGGACAGGGTCAACGCTGTGGGACAGCATCCACGCAATAGGGACGACATCAGGAAGCGGTGGAACGACCTACGGGGGAAGGTGCGTTCCATGGTATCAAGGCACAACATTGCGGTGCAGAAGACTGGCGGCGGACCCTCACCTACTCCCCCAGAATTCACAGCATGGGAGGAGGAAGTCTTGCACATCCTGCATCCTGAGGGCCTCGCAGGAGTAGGTGGAGGAATGGACTCTGGTAAGTCAAATCTTCACTACTCCATTCCCCCCCACCCCACCTGCATGCCAAATCATACCCCCACCCTCACCCCCACCCCCATCACACCAACTCCTTGCAAATGGCCCACCATCACATCCCACCCATCCCAAAACCTAGCCCTGCGTGCGTCCCCAAAGCATGGACACCCATCCCCAAAGCATGCCCACTGCACACACCCATCACCCCCACAAGCCACCGTCACAAAAGCCCCCACAAGAGAATGCCAGCACTGGGGGACACGGCCACCCACCCATTACACGAAATGCCACACACAGAAGCAATAACCATACTCTTATACCCCTGCAGGACCCGAACGCCACCACACCGCCACGGAGGGTCCAGAGATGTCCATCTCACCCCCAGAAGAGGCCCCCAGTGATGACAGCAGCTCTGTCTCCCTGGACCCTGATGACCAGTCCGGCCCATCGGGGACCTCGGAACAGTCGGTTCCCCCAGACAGCCACAGGCTACACCAGACCTAACCCCCTCTGGGAACACCAGCACAGCTCCCACCCAGCGGGCCCATGCCTCTGTCTCCAGGACACGTCAATCAGCGGTGTGTCCACCACTACAGGGCACCCAGGTTGACCCACCACCCCAACAACAACAGGGACCTGGGGACAGTGGTAGTGGGCACACCGTCCATGGGACAGAGGCCCAGGGAAACAGGGAAACTGGGAGGGCTGCTGTGCGACAGGGGGGGGACAGGCCCAGGGAACTGACTCTCCAAGAGGCCCTCTCCTCCATCATGGGAGCATACCACCACTCCCAGGAGACGATGGCGACGGTACTGGCCAGGTTCCAGGAGATCCAGGTCATGCAGGAGCAACAGTACATGGGGTTCAGAGAGGAACTGAGGAACATTAGTTCCGCAATGGGGACCATCGTTGTGGCCCTAACCCAAATAGTCACCACATTGCGGGACCATGTGGCACCACAAAGGGCCCCTGTCACTAGCCTGGACCAGGAACAGCCTACCACCTCCGCCGGCGCTAGTGGACAGGAGGCCCCCACACAACGACAGGCCACCAGAACCCCACCTCCTGCAGAAGAAGAACCACCCCGCAAGCGGAACCTGAGATCTCACAAGAAGACAGAGTAGGATTGCAAGACCCCCGCCAGCAAATGATACCCCCTGATGTCATCCCACTGTCCCACATTGTCACCCTGTCCAACCTTGAACTGCCCCTGCTCCATCCTTCCACAGGCATATGGACAATGCACCTGTGCGACTGAGAACTGGACTCTGCCATGGACATTACTCCACCATCACCCATTCCCGTTTTACAATCATATTCCTTAAATTTAGCACTTGAATTAAATCACTTCTTGCACTAAAAAAATCTGGAGTCTGCTTGTATTTTGAATAAATGTATTAGACATAACGGTGCCAAAATGTTCAGTTACATTGTGATGACAACATACCACTGTCACACAGCTGTAGTCGATGGGCAAACAAAGCAGAGGTCACGCAGTGGGGCCCACAGCTCTAAAAACGGAAGGGAAAGTCACAACTCAGTTAACAGGAACTGGGGGGGAACTCAGACAGTAGAGAGGCAGGAGACTTTAAGTTAATGTAAAATGGCGTGGTTGATTCGTACCTGTGTGCTACTGAAAATACTGTTGTATCACTGTGTCCCTGTTGTCTGTGTCGTCCCCGTCGTCCTCCTCCTCTTCACTCTCCACAGGCTCCACAGCTGCTACAACACCACCATCTGGACCATCCTCCTGCAGGAAAGGCACCTGGCGTCGCAAAGCCAGGTTGTGAAGCATACAGCAGGCCACGATGATATGGCACACCTTCTTTGGTAAGTACATTAGGGATCCCCCTGTCATATGCAGGCACCTAAACCTGGCCTTCAGGAGGCCGAAGGTTCTTTCTATAATCCTCCTAGTTCGCCCATGGGCCTCATTGTAACGTTCCTCTGCCCTTGTCCTGGGATTCCCCACTGTGGTCAGTAGCCACAACAGGTTGGGGTAACCAGAGTCACCTATTAGCCACACACGGTGTCTCTGTAGCTGTTCCATCACATAAGGGATGCTGCTATTTCGCATGATGTACGCGTCATGCACTGACACAGGGAACTTGGCATTTACATGGGAGATGTACTGGTCAGCCAAACAGACCACCTGGACATTCATAAAATGATAACTTTTTCTGTTCCTGTACACCTGCTCACTTCCACTGGGGGGAACCAAGGCCACATGGGTCCCATCAATGGCACCAATGATGTTGGGGATATGTCCAAGGGCATAGAAATCACCCTTCACTGTAGCCAAATCTCCCACCTCAGGGAAAACAATGTAGCTCCGCATGTATTTCATCAGGGCAGACAACACTCTGGACAAAACCTTAGAAAACATAGGCTGAGACATCCCTGATGATATGGCCACTGTTGTTTGGAATGATCCACTTGCCAAAAAATGGAGTACTGACAGCACCTGCACCAGAGGGGGAATCCATGTGGGTTGGCGAATGGGGGACATCAGGTCTGGCTCCAGCTGGGCACACAGTTCATGTATAGTGGCTCGGTCAAGTCTGTATGTCAGTATGACATGTCGTTCTTCCATTGTCTACAGGTCCACCAGCGGTCTGTACACAGGAACATTCCTCCATCTCCTCGCAAGTCCCAGCGGACGGTGCCTAGGAAGGACAACATGGAGCACAGAGTCAAGCAACCCACAGGTACGTAACCACAGCTTGGACAAAACACGATTCGCTATGCATTGAATGGCTTGTATGAGTGTCAATGCAAAGCCTAGGCCTGTGTGACGCAGTAGAAATTAAGCCATGTGGGCCCTTGAAATGGCGGCTGCCTGACCTGTGAAGTGTGGCAATGGGATGTGAGGTCAATGCGCTGGCGTGGCACACCGTGGCGGTAGGCGGTCGAAGACCGCGGCGCAAAGCAGCATTGGTTAACATTGAACCCTATGGGTCTCAGGAGCCAATGACGATGTGCGCCGGCGGTCGCGGTACGCACCGCCGCGGGCGTGACCGCCATTTTCTACTTGCTTAATCACTCGAGACCTGATCATCCACAGGAGAGGACCTATACTGCAAGTGCTGCTGTGAACTCGGTCTGGAAGAGACAATGGCTGCTGCGACTGGGGAAAGGGCCCCTGCCTTCACATCTGAGGAATTGGATAAACTTGTTGATGGGGTCCTCCCCCAGTATCCGCTACTCTACGGTCCTCCAGACCAACAGGTAAGTACACTGGGAGCACTTAGTATGGGCTATGCCTGTGTTGAGTGGGGTGGATGTAAGATGGTGGGGAGGGGAGCGAATGAGGAGTGCAACGCACGACAGATGAGAGCATGTGCCACATGGCAAGGTTGGGGAGGGGGGCCGCGCACATCGACCATGCAGAAAAGTGATGATATTTATTTTTCAACCCTGTACATGTCACATAGGTCAGCGGCCATCAGAAGATCGACATTTGGCGTGCCATTGCCAAGGACGTCCGGGCCCTGGGGGTCCACAACAGACGGGGCACCCACTGCCGCAAGAGGTGGGAGGACATCCGCCGCGGGAGCAGAAAGACCGCCGAGGCTCTGCTGGGGATGGCCTCCCAACGTAGGAGGGGTGCCAGTCGTCAATTGACCCCCCTGATGTCCCGGATCCTGGCGGTGGCCTACTCCGATTTGGATGGGCGCGTGAGGACATCACAGCAGACACAAGGGGGTGAGTATCAGCACATTCCGCTATATTAGCGCACAGTGGAGGCGTCTGGGTGGGGTAGGAGGGCTGTGGCTATCTCTAGGCCAGGGCGGTTTCTGTAGGCTAGGCCCCTCCGTTAGACATGGCCTTGTGCCCCCGCCCCCACCTCTGTAGGGTGCTAAGTACAGCTATCCATGGCCCGGGCTCACCTATGTGTGCATTTGTCGTCCATAGACTTGTAGGCCAAGTCACTATCATTGAGTAGTGTACCCCGAGTGCGCGGCGTAGTGCAGGGGGCTTCTGTGTCTGTCCTCTCCGCCAAAGGTGCCGCCAATGCATGCACTCAACATGTCTTCCTTTCTTCTCCCCCCCCTTTTTTTGGTTTTCCTGTTCATGTGTGCATTAGCATCATCAGGCGGAGGAGAAGTGGCATCGGCGCACAAGGGAGCTGCATCTCACATGGCCCCGGAGGGCCCTGCAACCGACTCCGAGTTAACCAGTGAGACGGAGGGCGAGGGGGGCTCCACAACGGGGACCCGTGGAGACGTCAGCGACACCGACACGTCCTCGGAAGGGAGCTCCCTTGTGGTGGTGGCAACATCCGTGTCCACCGCAACAACAGGTACAGCCGCCACCCAGCGCACCAGCTCTGCCCTCCCAGCAGCCCCTCAGCTTTCGCCCCGTGCCCGCTCGGCCAGGAAGCCGGCCATCTTCTTCGCCCCTGGCACCTCAGGTCCTGCCCCAGTTACCCCTGCTGCCCTCAGTGTGGAGATCATTGACCTCCTCCAGACGCTCATTGTTGGGCAGTCTACCCTTTTGAATGCCATCCAGGGGGTAGAAAGGGAGGTGCATCGGAGCAATGCATACCTGGAGGGCATTCATTCGGGTCAGGCTGCCCATCAGCGATCGTTCAATGCTCTGGCCTCAGCACTGACGGCAGCAATTGTCCCTTTCTCTAGCCTCCCCCATCCAACTTCCTCAACCCAGTCCCACTCCCCTTTTCCTCTGCCTATCCCAGACACACCTACAGACCAGCATGCACACACATCAACACCCAAGGGCAGCTCATCCAGACATAAGCACCACAGATCACACAAGCATTCACCCAAGCAACATCCACATGCAGACACAGCAACACCCACTGCCTCCACTGTGTCCCCCTCCTCCTCGTCTCCCTCCTCCCTCCCTGTGACGTCTCCACTCACACCTGCATGCACACCACCATCAGCCAGTACGTCCATCACCACCACACCCACCAGAACAGTCCACACACGTGCAGTCACCACCCCCACTACCATTTACACGTCCCCTGTGTCCTCTCCCAGTGTGTCTGTCACCCCCTCTTCCAAACCACACAAACGCAGGCAGCCACCCACCCAACAGCCATCCACCTCATGACAGCCTCCGTCACAAGCACCTGCACCCAAAGACAGCATACTTGACTCTCCTACAACCACATCCTCTTCCTCCACTCCCATACCCACTACAACTACCCGTCCCTGTCTTTCTAAATTGATTTTCCTTTCCAACCTTGACCTCTTTCCAACAACTGACCCACCCCCTCCATCTCGTAAGACTCCAACCAGCACCTCAGCCACCACAAGCCCTGCACCTACTCGGACCATCGTTCAGGGCTATTGGAGTCCACCAGCTCCTAGGGCAGGAACATCGGCCAGCAGCAAGGGGACAGCCAGCCCACCCCCTGGGAAAAGAAGCAAAAAAGGGAAGGGCCGGCGCCACAGGCCTGAGACGGCTGCCCCCAAGGACACCAGCCTTGCACCGTCACCTGGCCCATCCACCAAGGGAGGCAAGGGCCCCAGAGATTCTACCAAGGAGGGCAAGGGCCCCAGAGATTCTTCCAAGGGAGGCAAGGGCCCCAGAGATTCTTCCAAGGAGGGCAAGGGCAGCAAGGCGAAGAAGTCCGGCAGCAGGCGAGCTGCCCAGGAGGGCCCCACCAGCCCCATTTGGGGTGTGACGGAGGACACCTACGGGCCCAGGAGTCCAGCACAGGAGGGCCCCGCAAGCGATAGGTCGGATGGCGACTGAGCGGGAATGATTGCCCAGATCTGGTTCCCTAGGAACACAAGAGAAGCACCGCTGAACAGGGCCCGCCGTGAGAAGCACCGCTGAACAGGGCCCCGCCGTGAGAAGCACTGCTGAACAGGGCCCCGCCAAGAGAAGCACCGCTGAACAGGGCCCCGCCGTGAGAAGCACCGCTGAACAGGGCCCCGCCAAGAGAAGCACCGCCGCTGAACAGGGCCCTGCCGTGAGAAACACCGCTGAACAGGGCCCTGCCAAGAGAAGCACCGCTGAACAGGGCCCGCCGTGAGAAGCACCGCTGAACAGGGCCCCGCCAAGAGAAGCACCGCTGAACAGGGCCCGCCGTGAGAAGCACAGCTGAACAGGGCCCGCCGTGAGAAGCACCGCTGAACAGGGCCCGCCGTGAGAAGCACCGCTGAACAGGGCCCCGCCGTGAGAAGCACCGCTGAACAGGGCCCGCCGTGAGAAGCACCGCTGAACAGGGCCCTGCCGTGAGAAGCACGGCTGAACAGGGCCCCGCCGTGAGAAGCACCGCTGAACAGGGTCCCGCCAAGAGAAGCACTGCTGAAAAGGGCCCCGCCGTCTCTCTGCACCGCTCCGCTGGACCCTTCATCTCAAGCACCCCTCCGCTGGGCCCTTCATCTCAAGCACCGCTCCGCTGGGCCCTTCATCTCAAGCACCGCTCCGCTGGGCCCCTCCTGTCAGGCACTGCTCCGCTGGGCCCCGCCGTCTCTGCACCGCTCCGCTGGGCCCTTCATCTCAAGCACCGCTCCGCTGGGCTCCTCCTGTCAGGCACCGCTCCGCTGGGCCCCGCCGTCTCAGCACCGCTCCGCTAGGCCCTTCATCTCAAGCACCGCTCCGCTGGGCCCCTCCTGTCAGGCACCGCTCCGCTGGGCCCCGCCGTTTCTGCACCGCTCCGCTGGGCCCTTCATCTCAAGCACCGCTCCGCTGGGCCCCTCCTGTCAGGCACCGCTCCGCTGGGCCCTTCATCTCAAGCACCGCTCCGCTGGGCCCTTCATCTCAAGCACCACTCCGCTGGGCCCCGCCGTCTCAGCACCGCTCCGCTGGGCCCTTCATCTCAAGCACGTCTCCGCTGGGCCCTTCATCTCAAGCACGTCTCCGCTGGGCCCCTCCTGTCAGGCACCGCTCCGCTGGGCCCATCATCTCAAGCACCGCTCCGCTGGGCCCTTCATCTCAAGCACCGCTCCGCTGCGCCCCTCCTGTCAGGCACCGCTCTGCTGGGCCCTTCATCTCAAGCACCGCTCCGCTCGGCCCTTCATCTCAAGCACCGCTCCGCTGGGCCCTTCATCTCAAGCACCACTCCGCTGGGCCCCTCCTGTCAGGCACTGCTCCGCTGGGCCCTTTATATCAAGCACCGCTCCGCTGGGCCCTTCATCTCAAGCACCGCTCTGCTGGGCCCCTCCTGTCAGGCACCGCTCCGCTGGGCCCCGCTGTCTCAGCACCGCTCCGCTGGGCCCTTCATCTCAAGCACCGCTCCGCTGGGCCCCTCCTGTCAGGCACCGCTCCGCTGGGCCCTTCATCTCAAGCACCGCTCCGCTGGGCCCTTCATCTCAAGCACCGCTCCGCTGGGCCCCTCCTGTCAGGCACCGCTCCGCTGGGCCCCGCCGTCTCAGCACCGCTCCGCTGGGCCCTTCATCTCAAGCACCACTCCACTGGGCCCCTCCTGTCAGGCACCGCTCCGCTGGGCCCCGCCGTCTCTGCACCGCTCCGCTGGGCCCTTCATCTCAAGCACCGCTCCGCTGGGCCCTTCAGCTCAAGCACCGCTCCGCTGGTCCCCTCCTGTCAGGCACCGCTACGCGGGGCCCCGCCGTATCTGCACCGCTCCGCTGGGCCCTTCATCTCAAGCACCGCTCCGCTGGGCCCCGCCGTCTCAGCACCACTCCGCTGGGCCCCTCCTGTCAGGCACCGCTCCGCTGGGCCCCGCCGCATCTGCACCGCTCCTCTGGGCCCTTCATCTCAAGCACCGCTCCGCTGGGCCCTTCATCTCAAGCACCGCTCCGCTGGGCCCCTCCTGTCAGGCACCGCTCCGCTGGGCCCTTCATCTCAAGCACCGCTCCGCTGGGCCCCTCCTGTCAGGCACCGTTCCGCTGGGCCCTGCCGTCTCTGCACCGCTCCGCTGGGCCCTGCATCTCAAGCACCGCTCCGCTGGGCCCCTCCTGTCAGGCACTGCTCCGCTGGGCCCCGCCGTCTCAGCACCGCTCCGCTGGGCCCTTCATCTCAAGCACCGCTCCGCTGGGTCCCTCCTGTCAGGCACCGCTCCGCTGGGCCCCGCCGTCTCTGCACCGCTCCGCTGGGCCCTTCATCTCAAGCACCGCTCCGCTGGGCCCTTCATCTCAAGCACCGCTCCGCTGGGCCCCTCCTGTCAGGCACCGCTCCGCTGGGCCCCGCCATCTCTGCACCGCTCCGCTGGGCCCTTCATCTCAAGCACCGCTTCGCTGGGCCCTTCATCTCAAGCACCGCTCCGCTGGGCCCCTCCTGTCAGGCACCGCTCCGCTGGGCCCTGCTGTCTCTGCACCGCTCCACTGGGCCCTTCATCTCAAGCACCGCTGGCCCATTGGCAGGGCCGGATCTGTGTCGGGCAGGGCTTCACGGAGCACTCTGGGCACCATGCCTCCTCCATAACCAGTGGAGTCTGTAATCCACCAGATGGACTGTGGCTTTGCACTCCCCAGGATGGTACAGTGGGCAATCCACCCACTGTAGAGACTTGTGAGACTGTGGCTTTGCACTCCCCAGGATGGTACAGTGGGCAATCCACCCACTGTAGAGACTTGAGAGACTGTGGCTTTGCACTCCCCAGGATGGTACAGTGGGCAATCCACCCGCTGTAGAGACTTGAGAGACTGTGGCTTTGCACTCCCCAGGATGGTCCAGTGGGCAACCCACCCACTGTAGAGACTTGAGAGACTGTGGCTTTGCACTCCCCAGGATGGTACAGTGGGCAATCCACCCACTGTAGAGACTTGAGAGACTGTGGCTTTGCACTCCCCAGGATGGTACAGTGGGCATGGAGGCCCCTCGTGGATCTGGCGTCGTGGACTCATGTGGCTGAGGTGCCCCCCCTTCCCATCCCCCTGAGGTGCCTGTGGTTTTATTATCTGATGCCCCAGCAGTGTTCTCTCCAATGGAATTGGGTCTTTTGTGTGGGCTTTGCCCATGTGTTTATGCACATTGGCCCACGAACAATGGCATGTAGCCAATATTTCCTGGACTTTTGGACTATGTATACATTGTTCATGTTGTGATTTATTTGTTTTAAAAATCTCATATTTCACTTAAGTTCAAATATGCTTTAATATACTTCGATTTTAATGATCATTTTATTTTGTCTTTGAATTATTCTGGGGGGTTTGGGGGGTGTAAATCTGACTTGTTGCTCTGCATTGGTGTGTGGGGATTTGGGGGGGGGGTGTCGCGTATGTGTGTGTGCCCGTACTCTTTTCTCCTCCCCCCTCCCCTGTGTCGTAGGTGCAGTACTCACCGTTGTCTCCTGCGGCGGCGTTCGTGCTCCTGGTAAAGGAGCAGGTAGACAATCGCTGGTAGGATGTTTAATTCGGGTTTCATGCTGTCCAGATTCCTCGTGGAGTGTATAGAGGTGAGCGTTTTCCCGTTCGTGGTCTGTTTCCGCAGTGTTTTTATCGGCGATGCTCCCGCCCCGGAAAAGGTGGCGGATTGGTGGGTCGTGATAGGGTGGGCGGTACATTGTCTGCCGCCTGTCTGTTGGCGGTGACCGCCGCGTTGTTTGTTTGCCCCGCCGTTGCGGTCGGAGTGTTAAAGTGGCGGGCTGTATTGGCGGTTCCCGCCAGGGTCAGAATTCCATTTTTTTTACCGCCTGCCTGTTGGCGGGTTGGCCGCCGCTTTAACACCGACCGCCAGGGTCGGAATGACCCCCTAAGTCTTTTCCTACAACTAGTTGTAACTGTTGTCCAAACCTTACCGGCTTACTAGCAGTACCTCACCAGAAACACAATAGTAAAAGGTGATTTGTAGCAGTAGCTTACGCATGGACTCAAAGTAAGATTTCTCAGGGTTGTCGTGGTTAAACGGAAATTACCCTTTTCTCACAGATTTATTATGTCTCATACAAACAAAGGCAATAACACAGATGCAGTGAAGTTCTAATAGTTTTTATTCAACATAACTGCAATTTGCGATAAGTTGCATGAACTGCAATGATTAGGATAATGAATATACCAAGCAACAGTATTGTGAAGAAGAGAGTCATTGTTATAAAGACCCCCACCATTGTGCAATATAACGAAAGAAATATATATATATATATATGTATAAGATGGAATAAGCCCTAATACCGTAAGGAGAATAGGTCTAACCTGCTACCTAAAAGGAGAGCTGGGTTTGTTAAACCTAATCTGCCAAAGTCGTGTCCATGAGAGGAGCCCCCAACCCTTGTTACCTTGGAATGAGGTCCCTATCTCAGACTCCGCAGGGACACGAAGACTGGGTCAGCGTCAAGATGACTGCAGCATCGGTATCAGCGATGGTGGCGATGCCCTCTGGTCGGAATCCCTCTGATTATCTGTCTAAAGTGTGATGTACTTATACAGATCTATAAGGTCCCCTGACGTAGGTGTAATTCAAAACAATAGATAACAGGCATGCTTGGGACGGCAATTGATATCAACAATCCCTCGAAAGTATAGAGAGGGAAAATCCCTAAGTGTGAACACCTACTGTTTGTTTGTCTTTCGTGCTTGATCTTGACGCCTTGGCGCAGTGACACTGATAATAACACTCATAACAAGTGGCCTAACTATAAACAAGGCCGCCATCTTAAAGTAAATAAATATTTAAATGGACTAAGACAGAGCAATCTAAGTAGGTTAAAAGTCACTAGGTGACGGGGGCACGAGTTTACAAGCCTACGGCTAAGCTAACTCCTGTTATCCCGTTAAAAACAAACTAGGATTCGCTACAAGGGGAGATGTATATATTAAACGAATGTAGGAGAAGAAACACCGCCTGAGGGTACACCAGCTTACATCGTGATTGAAAAAAAGGGTGTCGCACCATGTCTTTGGTTAAAGCAATGGTGTAAATTAACAGAAAAGCATGGAAGTGTAGCGTTCCCTATCCATGGGTCGTTTAATCAAAGAGTTTTAGAGAATCCAAAGTTCACGTTATACGACATGAAAGTACCTCCAAGACCAGCACAGTTTGAAGCATTAGCAATTTGGGAACAAATGGCTAGAAGGCAGCTACAAAAGAAATTTAAGACAAGAGTGAGAAAAGTAGAAAAGACACTAGCGGATGCTAGATGGGATAGTACTCAAAAGGTTTGGAGATCAGATATATTGCAGGGAGTTAAATTGTTCCCAGCAATTACTGACGAAGCAGAGATGGAAGGAAGGAAAGCTACTTATAAAACAAACAGGAGTCAGTCCAGAGATAGAGAAAACAATAGAAACTCGAAAAGATCAGACGAATTGGATGATGAGGAGTTCATTCTGCAATTGCTAAATGACCGCCCACCACCATATGTGGAAAGCGAAAATGGCCCAACCACTAGTACTGCCCCTCCCGAACCAATACAGGGTACTGTAACACTGAATTTGAGAATATTGCAGAGGCAAAATAGTCCAGTTATGCCTTTTCCACCAGAAATACCACAAGTTCAGAGAATATATCCTGATGTGCCTAAATTGAAACCTGTCAATGTCAGCCACAGGTTCAAAGGCGCTATTATGATGAGCATAATTTGGAAATTACTCCTAATTTAATGGCGCAGGGAGGACAGAATTACCAAAGACCGACATTGATTCAAGCTGAATCAACACAAATTTTGATGCCTCAAAAGCAGATGCAAGAAGTGCCAAAATACATTCAAACAGCAGAAAACCAGTCAGACAGCAATGATGAACCATAATGTGGGAATTAACATGCCACAAAATTTGGGGAACAGACAGAATCCGGACGCAATATCCTTGCCTATCACTGTAGGTCCGCCAGTACCATTGTATATACAGGCAAAGCTGAGTGTATGCGACCAAGGGGTAATGACACAAAATGAGACAGGAAGGAGATGCATAGAAAATACTCAAGAAACAACTCCGGTAGGAACACTGCCAAATAGATCTGGGTCTTTGTTGGAATTTAGTCCAATTCCAGCTTGTGCTACGTCAACTGTAGTAAGGTCAAGTCCACCACTAATAGTACTGCTAACTTCAAAAACAGAAATGTTACAGAAACCATCAGTAGCAGTAGACGTAAGTGCCACATTAATGGGACTGAACGCACAACAGTTAACACAATGGTTAAACAGCCTGAACTCTCCACAGAGTACACCCAGTGGGAAAGGAGAAGAATATTTGAATAGAATAAGATTGGGCATGGAAGCAGACGAACTAGTAGAGGGAACGATGGGTTTGAACAGGTTAGAATCATACACAGAAGAAGAGCTGAGATATATTTGCCCTAGAATTACAAGAGAAGTAAGCAGCATACATAACAGGTTACAAGAAATTACAGACAGAAACAAAGTAGACATAGGTAAAACCAAACACTTGAGCAGAAGTTACAGGCTAGACTTTGAAACAAAAGATTTTGAACACATGAGGTCTGCAGGAATGAAAACACACCTTAAAGAGATACTGCAAAGCGCCCAGGTTTAGAGATGTTTAGACAAACGGGAGAGCAGGTGGGATGAGAAAAAGGACAAGAAGAAAGAAAGTACCCAGACCGGAATGAGAAAGTACAACAGAATGATGATCTGATAACCATGTTACCAGTGAGAGAAACGGCAGGGGGAAAACTTGTCCATGTACCATGGCACAGGTGCGATATTCAATCCTTTACGGATTACTTCCCTAAATTAAGAGAGAAACCGATTGAATGGTATCAACAAACAGATAGATTTGTGAAACTCGCAAAATGTCTTTGGGAAGACCTGAATACTTTATTCAAAATTGTGGTTCCGGCAGATTTGTGAGAAGATTGTAAAAGGGCTGTAGGTTGGCCAACAAGTGAACCAGAAAGAGATAGGGACACAGGTGCACCATCGCCTACGGTAATGAGTTTATACCATAAGGTGATTGAGCATTTGAAAACAAAGGTTGCGTCGAAAAATGTGGATTGGCAGAGAATTGACAGAACAGCACAAGAAGTTAAAGAGTCGATACATGCATACTATGAGAGATTGTTGAAAGCATTTAAAAATTACAGTGGTACGGAAACGATTGAGGCAAAGGACCAGCTCCATTTTGTGTTCAGATTTGTGGAAGGATTGAGACCCGAAATCAGCCAGACGATTAAAATGCATTTGATTTGTTGGCAGTCAAAATCGATCGATGAAGTGTTGAACTATGCAAAATACTGCAGTGATGAGATTGAGACAAAGCAGAAAAGGTTGAAGGAAAAAGTGATAGTGATGCAGATTAGAGCAGCTCAGACAGGTTTGCAAGGTTTGCAAGGTTTCCAACAATAGTTGCCACAGCAGCAACAGCAGGGAAATGCTATGTTTCAGCCACAGATGAGAGGCAGAGGCTGAGGAGGTTTAGTGAATAATGGTCCTGATTTAAATACGGTTTTGATTCCAAATGGTATACAGGCAATGAAGAAGGTGATGCCATGTCACACGTGCGGAATCGTCGGGCATTGGAAACGGGAGTGCCCAATGATGGTGCAGGAAGGTGTAGGTCAGCAAAACAATGATGTCAATACATTTCAGAATATGAGAGGACCGAAATTGAGAGGTCCAAATCCAAATTTCCAAGATAATGTGAATCAAATGCAAGGTCTACAGCCCATACAGCCACAGCAGGTGCAAATGCCCCTTGTACAAATGGCACAGTTGCAGCCAATGCAACAGCAGTTTTCTATGGTACCTAATCAGCAAATGCAAATACCCTTAGCACCAATGAATCAGCAACAAGTAATGCTTCCTCAACAGGTCACGGGTCAAGGAATGAATCAAAATGACAGTACACCAATTCCCGTTACACAGTGAGAATGGAATAAACAATGTATGGGAGAGTGAAAGTTCAGATGAGGAGGGAAATTGTATGCTTGCAGCATCTTTGGAAATTGATCAAAAGGGACTGTATGTGGAAGGAAGAGTTATGGGTCACAGGGTTTCATTCTTGGTTGACACAGGAGCTACACGCTCTACAGTCAGAAGTATCGAAGTACCAAATTTGCCACTTTCAGGGAGAACAGTTCAAGTAGTGGGAGTAGCAAATAGGTATCTGACAAACCCAATCACAGATCCAGTGCAAGTCAGAATTGGTAACTTTCAAGGGTCACATAAATTTGTGGTGTGTGACTCAAGTCCGATATCCCTTTTAGGGAGAGATTTATTGTGCAAATTGGGATGCTCGATTATGTGCTCAAATGATGAAATTAAAATTCAGACAAACAGTGATGAGGAAGAAGAGGACAGTTTAGGAGGGGACGAAGTGGAAACTGTCAATGAAGAGTATCCCCTGATTACTCTTTATCCAATGTTCACTGAAGCAGATATTCCAGCTGAGTTACAAGAAACAGTTGAAAAGGGAGTGTGGGATATGACGGGGAAAGAAGTAGGATTGGTCAAAGGATCAGAACCAGTGAAAGTGACTGTAAAACCCAATGTAAATTTTCCCCAGACACCACAATACCACATGTAACAAGACACTCTCATGAAAGTCGCCCAACTCATTGATGAGTTTGTAAAACAGGGAGTACTGAAAGAAGTACTAAGTAGTCCATGTTATTCACCAATCATGGGACTAATAAAACCGAGTGGAAAGGTCCGAATTGTTCAAATTTTGAGAAAAATAAATGACATAATAGTCAAAAGTTGTCCCGTGGTACCAAATCCAGCTGAGATAATGTTTCAAATTCCCTGTGAGGCAGAGTGGTTCTCAGTCATCGACTTGTTACAAGCATTCTTTTCTGTGCCTCTTCATGAGGACAGCCAATTTCTCTTTTGCTTCAAATTCCTGGACACAGTCTACAGTTGGTGTCGAATTCCTCAAGGGTTTTCGGAGTCACCATCAATTTTCAATCAGATTCTAAAGAAAGATTTGGAATCATTGCAATTACCTTTTGAATCAACCTTAGTACAGTATATTGACGATTTGTTGATCGCATCCAAAACAGAAAATGACTGCACGGTTGACACTATTTCCCTACTGAACCATTTGGGAAGGGATGGACACAAAGTGTCTCCTTCAAAATTACAGTTCTGCCAGAAAAAAGTGAAATATTTGGGTCACCAAATAGAAAAAGGGTCGAGAAGAATAATGAAAGAAAGAATAACGAGTGTACTTCAAATGAGTCCACCCAAAACGAGGAGAGATGTGAGAAAGTTTTTGGGAATGGTGAGCTACTGTCGCCAGTGGATTCCCAATTTCTCGACTCTAGCCAAACCTTTACTGAAACTGACCCAGAAAGATGCACTGGATGAAATAGTGTTGAAAAGAGATGAAATGGATGCTTTTATTGAATTAAAGGAATGCATGTGCAGAGCTCCAGCTTTAGGTATGCCTGATTACACGAAGCCGTTCACATTGTTTTGTCATGAACGTGATGCATATTCCTTGTCTGTCTTGACTCAAGCCCATGGTGGCGTAAACAGACCAGTAGCATATTTTTCAGCTACTTTGGATCCAATTGCAGCAGCCTTACCAGGGTGCTTGCGTGCTGTAGCAGCGGTTGGTATAAGCCTAAGTCAGAGTGAAGGAATAGTGATGGGACATCCTTTAACAGTTATGGTCCCTCACTCAGTCGAAATACTTTTGACACGTTCCCGAACACAACACATGACCGGTGCTAGGCTTACAAGGTACGAGACCATAATTTTTGGATCACCCAATGTGCAGCTGAAAAGGTGCACTACGTTGAATCCAGCAACTTTGTTTCCCAGTTAAAATGTCGAAATTGAGAACGCTGAAGACATCGAGCACGACTGTCTTCAGGTGACTGAATTTTGTACTAATCCAAGACCTGCTATCAAAGACACCCGATTGGAAGAAAATGATCAAATTATTTTTGTTGATGGTTCATGTTTGAGAAATGCACTAGGAATATTGAAAGCAGGATATGCTGTATGTACAATAACAGGTGTTCTGGAAGCATCTTGGCTTCAGGGAGTTTACTCTGCACATGTGGCGGAACTAGTAGCCTTTACTAGAGCTTGCCAACTTTCTGCATTAATGAAAGTCACCATTTACAATGACAGTCAGTACGGATTTGGAATAGTGCATGATTTTGGACAATTGTGGTCACAGAGAGGCTTCATGACCTCTTCAGGATCACCAGTGAAAAATGGTGAAAGGATTAGAGAATTGTTACATGCTATCCAGTTACCAGGAGAAGTAGCAGTGGTAAAATGCAGTGCACACTCGAAATCACAAGACTTTGTTTCTTTGGGAAATGGATATGCAGATCAAGTAGCAAGGTTTTGCGCATTGAACTGCATATTGCTCAGAGACGAATGGAACTTGATAAATGAGCCAGAACTTGAACCAAGTGAAGCCTTTGCTTTAAAAGTTGTAGATACAATTGAAGAATTGAAATTCCTATAAAATAATGTTAGTAAAGATGAAAAACTCTCATGGAGTAAATTACAATGCATAAAGAAACCAGATGATTTGTGGGTTTCAAGTGAAGGGAGATTGGTTCTACCAGACAGTCTTCTGATGCAATTAGCCAGGTTGTATCATAGACAAGGCCACCTTGGAAGGGATGCCATGATTAGATTATTCAAAATTGATTGGTTTAATCCCAAATTTCGTCAAGTTGCTGAAGCAGTTTGCCATCGTTGCGTCATTTGCCAACAAATGAACGCAGGGAAGGGAACAGTAGTAAATTTGAGCCACATTGGAAGAGCAGGTGGGCCATTCAGCAGGATGCAAATGGATTTCATTGAGATGCCTATGCATGGAGGCTTGAAATATGTGTTGGTGATTGTGTGTATTTTTAGTCACTGGATTGAAGCATACCCTACACGCAGAAATGACAGTCTTATAGTTGCAAAATTACTCTTGAGAGAACTAATACCACGTTTCGGATTCCCGATCTCTTTAGAATCAGATAGGGGAAGTCACTTCAATAACGAAGTAATCAAATTATTGTGTGCAGCACTGAACATTGAACAAAAATTGCATTGTAGCTACCGCCCTGAAGCATCAGGACTAGTGGAGCAAATGAATGGCACATTGAAATCGAGGATGGCGAAAATATGCGCATCCACGAACTTGAAATGGCCTGACGTGTTGCCTTTGGTGTTAATGTCAATGAGAAACACACCTGATAGAAAAACTGGACTATCGACGCATGAAATCCTCATGGGCAGAGCCATGAGACTTCCAGCAGTTCCCGCAAATGCTCTTGTAAATATTACAGATGATATGGTATTGGACTACTGCAAAGGTCTGGCTGATGTGGTCCGCTATTTTTCTCACCAGGTGGAGGCAACCACCTTGCCACCGATCCAAGGTCCAGGACACGCCCTAAAAGCAGGTGACTGGGTCGTGATAAAGAAGCACGTGAGGAAGTTGTGTCTGGAACCCCGTTGAAAAGGACCTTTCCAAGTGATTCTGACAACTACCACCGCTGTGAAGTGTGCAGGAGTTCCAACTGGATTCACGCCAGTCACACGAAAAGGGTGACGTGTCCCACAGAAGAAGAAATTGAAGCGCTGAAGTTACCAGCAACTGACAGGAAAGTACCAGGCACTGAGACAGAACAAAGAGAGCCTGAAAGCGAACAAGCAGATATCGAGACAGAAGAGATATTTTCTGAGGAAGACGCAGTCGATCCTTTTGAGGATAACAGAGAAGAAGCCTCAGGAAGTGACAAAGATCCTGAAGGTGACAAAGATCCTATCACAGGTGGAGAAGCAGGAGAGCCTAATAAGAGGAGGGCTTTCCCAGAAGCAGACAATACAGGAAGAGAAAGAGAAAACCTGATTGACCTCCTAGGGGAAGGAGACAAGACAGAACAGAGTGAAATCGTTCAAACTCTTCCAGAACCAGTTGCAGGTCCATCAGGTGAAAGCAGCGCGAAACAAAGACAAAGCATATCGCCAGTGAAATCAAAGACTATAGAAACATTAAAAGAAAATGAAGGGCCAAAATTGAAGGAGAAAAGAAAAGAAGTGTCCATCGTAATAACAACACCAAGTGAAGAAAAAGACACAGCCAAAGAACAGGACATAAGCGAAAGAGAATCAAAAGGAGATGCAAAATTGAAAAGGAAAAGAATACCGAGCAGAAGATATTCCAGTCCAGAGTGGGCATACACAGCCACTAACGACTGGTAAGACAAATTTCTATCTCTCAGTCTTGAAAACGAAGAAGCAGAACAACACTTTGGTACTTGAAAAGGGAAATTCCGTGAACATTACCGAATAAGACATTGACAACCTGATTGACTTTGAAACCGATTTTGAGACAAACCTGCTAATCCGATAAGAGACTAAGCTGCTAAAGAAAACTATGTAAACATTGAACTTGTTCAGCTTTATATATATATATATATATATATGTATATATATATATCTGCAAATCTGATTTGATAAGGTGCCTTCAACTTTCTGATTCTATATAGATCATGCCAGGCAGTACTACAAAAGGACATAAAATGAAATGTTGTAAATACATGTGTATAGGTCTAATAACTGCATGTGTACTAATAATTATAGCAATAGTTTTTGGAAGGCATGGAAAGAATGAAAGAGACGCAAATGATGCTTCTACTTCTAAAACTGCTACTGAATTAACTCCTTTGCAGAAACTCGAACAAGACGAGAAATATTTACACGACAAGAAAGAGCTCTCCTCTAACATCTTCTATCGCTTGCTGAATGAGTATGTTGAGACAAAGGATGCGAAAGGTTGTTATGTGTGCACACAAGTACCTACCTCAGTAATAGAAGGAGTGACATACCATAGCATGCCTCTTACGTATGGAATTTCATGTAGTTTGTTACTAACCGGATTCTATAACCAGGAGAATATTCAATACTTTTATTCCAATCAGGACGTCGTATTTCCATATATCCCCATAATTGAATATTTGAGTAAAACAGCAAGAGATTATTATATAACTATTGCCTTTTCCTGTAGTCCACGCTCATAGAGACAACCTTACATGCTTACTTTCACCTGTAGAGAAAAACTTTTTAGAACACACTGAAGATAGGAGGAAAATGGTAAAGGAGAAATTAGAAAGAGAACTACACAAAAGGACATCCGTAGATAACTATGCTTTTGCCGCAATAAAGACACAAGGGAAATTAGCTTTAGAAGCATTACATATAGGGAAACTTTGCATATATAGACCTAAATCATATTATGACACAATCTTTGTGGGAACGAGTGAATGTAAACATACGTTTTCGTTTTAGGCTAAGTGGACGTTCATGCTGAATGGACAAGACCCAGTTATTCCAGGGGTATGTTATATTTGTGGACTTAACGCCTATTATCGTCTTCGTAAAGGATGGTATGGGATGTGTTATTTGGGAATAGTATTTCCAAAGATTTATCAACTGGATGACTTAAAGAAGTTTCCAAAGCTGTCTGAATCACATCGCATTCAGAAAAGGGAAACAGCTTCTGGTGTGGTAGGAGATATATTTGGAACGATGATTCCTTCAGTAGGAGACATATTGAATTCAATCAAAATACGAAAGTTGTCTACTATTGTGGATAACATGCTGACAAAATTCTCAGGAGCCATAATCCTGATTGATGCTGAACTTGCTGCAGAAAGAGCTATGACTCTTCAAAATCGGCTTGCTTTAGACATTCTTTTAGCAAAGAATGGGGGCGTTTGCAAAATGCTTAGTGTACGTCACTGTTGTTCTTATATTCCGGACAACAGTGGGCAAATTAGAAAAATGCTTAAAAATGTAACTAACGAGAGTGCAGATTTGAAAGAATTGAAGGAAGCAGGAGTATGGGAAAAGGTTGAAAAAGGATTTGCTTCCGTGGGAAATTGGCTCAACAACATTTGGAACGGAATATTACTGAAAATAGTAAAAGGAATATTAATAATATTAATTTGCTTATTAGGTATTTGGGGAATATGGAAAGCTATTAAAATATTGAAATCAAGAAGCAAGAGGAGAAGAGAAGAGAAAGAACAAAATAAAATAGTAGAAATATGCAGAGAAAAATCAAAGGGAACAAAAAAAAAAGAGAGAATTGACTGAAGTGCCAAATTACTAAAACAGAATTTTAATGAAATAAAATTTGTGATGGAAGATTTGATGTGATGACATAATTAGTCATCAGAGGAGGGATTGATGAAGCAGAAAAAGAAAGACTAACAAATATTAATATATCATGTAACAAAATCGTATAAGGTAGTGTGATTTTAGTAAAGAAAAATAATATACGTGGGAAAATGTGCCCACGATGTAGTTCGCCATTATTATAAACAAGCTTAATTAATCATGAAGAATCGATAAATGTAGTAATCTGTCATAATTGCAAATGTATTCTATGATTTTCTTGTTGAAACTGTTTTATGCTTAGCTAAAATTTAGCAGAGGCTTTGGCCTAATTGCCTGGTCTCAAATTTAACTGCGTGGTTTTCACTTGTATTAACAAAGACACATTTTAACTTTAAGGTTGTATTTTTCCAGTAGAAATTACTAATACACTTATCTCAAGGTATTGTGCTAGGCTAGTTTCATCCCCTTTGAAGCAAGGTCAGTTTCTGCAGGTGCAGACAATAAGGACTCTGATACAGAAAATAATTGGCAAACTTTGTTGCAACTTGTGTTCCAAGGCTCCAAGGACACCTTATGCATAAATGAGTACTAAGAGAAAGACACTATTCATTGGTCGAAAGGAAGCCACCCTATGAACCCTCCAATGGAAGACCCTGAAGAATTTGGAACATTTCTTACTTAAACCCACCGGACAAAGAGAAGTCAGCCATTTTTCCTTGATGCCATTTTGAAGCCTGATTCAAGACGCCATTTTAAATGACATTTTGATGCCTTTTCTCTGTCGCAGAGAAAGAGACTTTTAGAATTCTCACCCTAGAGACTTTAACTCAAATTTTGCCACGTCCTGTCCATGCAGTAACTTTTGCCCCATTCTCCTTGCTGCTGCAAGAAAACTTGCTTTAACTTTGCCCCTTTGAAATCTGCCCCATGCTGATCGAACCGGTACCTGAAGGACGAAGACTTTTCCTTGAATGCTGATTGTATTTGGTAATTATGAAAGGATAATTGTATTATGCATTGTGTTTTCCTTCTTAGGTACCAACTGTTTATTTTGAAAGGGCCCAATCTAGAAGTTTTCTAAATTCATGTTGACTAAATTCGTTTTGCATGAAGCCCCACATGCCAATGCTAATTAGAGGTTAGTTGAGGTATTCACTTGATGCACCATGCTAAATTGAAATCTTGTTATGCTGACCGATGTATGCAATTAGTCAAATTCAGTTACTTATATTAGTGATTTGCATTGTTATAACCAAGTGCATTATAATCCAGACTTTGCGTAGATTGCGTTTCTTCCATCGCTATGGACAGCTAGTAATGTTCGTATACGTATATCATTTGATTTTGAGACTCACCTATATTGTGCTAGCTTTGTTAATATAGGGAAATAAATTCATTAACTTTTAATAAACTGGTGTGGTAATTCATGACTGAAAGGTCATGGTGTGTCAAAATACTGATTGTTATTGATTCCTAATGTGTTGTATGATCTATTAATTAAGTATTGGGTATTGATTATAATGGTTATTGATTATTGATTCAAGTGATCCGACTATTCTTGGATGAGGAGAACTCAACTCAGTTAAAAGGTTCACTGACCTCCGGCGTTTTCAAGTATAAGTAATTTATAAAGACTGGACGTGCTATCACCCTCCAGAGTCCCTCCTATATGTCAGTCAGTCCCATATAACGGCCCCTACACTCACAGCAACAATACACTGGTCACCTGTTTTTGCTGTGATAGCCCAATGCATTTTACAATCATGGTTGCCAGCCAAGACCTCAAGCTCATTGTGGTATATCGTCCTATTTGTTTTCGGGTTAGCAATATATGTGTCCCATATTTGTATTTCAGGAGTTCACGTGTCCATGATCAACTCTGCTACTGCCCATTTTCTCAAATTTGTGACCTAAAGGCTCACAGCTGAATCCGTCACTGCCTTCCATCCAACGGTGATATGGCATTTGTATTACATGATGCCCAGGTACATAATCCAACAATCGACACAGAGACGATTCACGAGTGTCACACTGAAGATCAGAGATGAACGTGAGAGAAGGTAATGCACTTATGGCAACATGAGGCTGTGTGGATCATATATGCTAAGCTGACAATAGCAGCCCCTGTATTAAGGAAGAGCATCTGAAGAGGATACATTTACAAGGGGGGGGGGGCAGAATGACAGGAATGCTTTGTTTAGGTACCTGTGCCCATGCAGTGTTTGACTCGTGGACGACCCTCCCACTCCTACCCTGGTTTAGGAAAGAAGAAAGTAAAACTCAGGTAAGGTATCCATGAGATTGTGGTTTGTTTCATTTCATTTTGGTTGTGGGTCTCGCTTTTGTCCACTTCTGGGTTTATGCGCACAGTGGATGATGGAAGCTAGTCACCGGGTTGGTTCTTAAGCATAGGTGTTTGGCACATCGGAAGCTGGAGCTGTCTACCCTAAAGTGGTGTTTGACTGATGTTGAGATGCTTATATTACAGGTAGGTCCTGCGTGTGTTACCAGAATTGGCAAGTATGGCCGTTTATTGATTTCCTACCTCCACGTAGTCATTGGCAGAGAAGGGGAGTCTAGAGTGAAGTAAAGTGAGGGATCTGAATCCTGACAAAGGCCAATGACCCATGGTGACCATAGGAAGGCCAAAACATATTGATGATAGCAGAAAGGGGTACAGGGCACTAATTACCCATATACATCCAAAATCACAATTTTAAACCTTGCCAAGGAGGTCCAGAATAAATTAGGGAGGGTACCCTCTTAGGTAGTTTTAAGTTCACTCTGCACAGTGAATCCCTTGCAAGACTGGGGTATTGACTCCAAAACATACTTTGCTTCACCCGAGTGTCGGTCTGCACCAGAGTGTTGTAGCATGCCCTATGACGAAGTATGCCACTATTTAGTGAGTGAAGGAAATTTTAAAACCACTTTTCTACTGATGAGGCTGAGTTTGTTTTAGATTTGTTCTCCTCTTTCCCTTTTCTTGTGTTTGGAAATTTGTTTGGGAGGACAAGTGAGGAGTTGCACCTCTCACCCCTTTCATTTTGTGAGTGAAAGACATAAACCAGCACACCTGTTTGTTCTTAGAAGTCCTGACCACTACGCTCAACATACAGAGACGAGGTGCTGTACCCATCTCCCTTCCAGTTACGTCAGACATTTTCAGTACCTCTTCCTATGCCTGCACTACAACAGGGCACTCCCACAGCATATGATAGAAATGTGCTTACTGCTTCCCACTGAGATATGATGTCCACAAGAATATGTATGCTATGTGTTGTGGACTGAGGTAGGCTTGGTGCTGGTAATTAAACATCATGAGTTTCAGTCTGGGACTGTGTGACACTTTCTTGACAAATTCCTTGGGCACTGCCTATTGCTTCTGGCCAGTTCCTGGGTCAAGTTACGAATATCTGGGCAACAGCATGAAAGCTGCCTGCACAGTGTGATAGAGCACTGTCATAGCTCGCCTACCATTCCCATGAATCAGTTAACATTTTAATGCATCCCCTTTTGTCGGTTCTTTCTACTTTTACACATTTCGAACCATGTGTGACAATCCATTGTGTGCTAGTAATTGGTTCTGGTGCAACCAATAATTTTCCACCATCTCTTGAAATGTATTGATCGAACAACTCACCCACTTCCATCCATGCTCCTGTCATGTCTGGCTGCCAGAGCCCTGAGATCTGACCCTAATGGCATCTGTGAAAGCTTTCCTTTAGGCTGAACATATTTGTACCAACCAACTAGGCCACTCTGCCCATTCTTTTCGACCCAGACCCTGATGGTTACAGCAGTTATCCCAATTTTGACCCAGTACTCAAGGCCCTGATTAGCTCTGCTTTCTTTCGATTCTCACCCCCACCTAATAACCGCATCAGCCACTGGAGCTTAGTACTTCTCCTAGTTAGGGACTCCCAGGCCACTCTCCAGAACACGTAGCTGCGGTCTGTACAGCACTACTCTTTTTTTTGCACCCACAAATCAAATGAGACAACATACTATGAGCTGATTACAAGTGCAGGGTTAAATTCTAATCCACACGCAAACATCTGTTTGCACAGGGATCAGAACAATAAGCTGTGTGATAAATATCACACCCTCGCGGTTTTCCCTTGATAAATGTGGCAGGTCACATCTGCTGACATTTATTAGGGGAAAAGGCCCCCAAAAATGGCAAAACATGAGTATTTCGGTGTGTTAAATACTGATTCTCTATGTTATGCATCATTGGTATTTTAAAAATCGGAATAGGAGGTATTTCCACACGTGGAAAATACCGTACCTTGGGGTAATGGTAGCTACTTGGACCTGAAAACAGGCTTAGGTGCTATTTATGGTACCTGGTAAATATACCATGGCGTTCTTCATTTATTGGGCCGGATAAATAGCACCTATCACGAGTTTCTTGGAAATAACATGCATATTTTGGTGGATAACGCACCAAAATCTGTATGAAATGATAGCTACCGTATGGTTTTCCCATGTTAGATTTTGGCAGGTTTGACTTGTCAAAATTTCTTGAAAGTTAAAGTTATTAACTCATCAGATAATAATCGGATGTGTAAAATTACAGTGAACTCATAATTTTGGCCCGTGTCCATTTGGGACAATGGTGCAGTGGGAGGGTGCACCAGAAAGTCACAGACTGAAATGAGGTTGCCAGCACTCTGCAAAGTTAGCCGTTCACTAAAATCCACTTCAGCATGCTGAACGTTCACCCCTTGACCCACCCCAACCTTCTCAAGTAGCGCCATTCAAACACCTTCTTGATGTCCAACAACAACACAACAGGTACCGCCCCAGCTGCATTTCCCTCCACATGTTTGTGCACTACATGTTTCTTATAATCGATTCTGCCGACTCTATCTAGCAACTCAGTATGTTTTTTCTGCAACCCACCCACCCAGGTGCCTGGCCTGCTTTGGACTTGCCATTATTTGGTTAATCTTGTGTTCTGCAGACAATGTCTCCCTAGTCAGTGTATTTTTTACACCACCGCTGATGTTTTTATGAAATGCCCTCTAATTGTCACCTTGAAGGCATCCCTCTTCGCTGTGCTGTCTGTTGCTGACCCGGTTTTCTCAGGAAAATATTGGTAAATGTGTTCACCTATTACAGTATTTGCATCTAGCAAACACCTCAGATCTTAATGGCCATGTAGGTATACGTGCTCTACTCCTACCTCATGTCAGAGGCAATCTGAGCAGACTATGATAGTATAAAATTCACTCCAGATACTTGACCACATGCTGTCATTGCATAACCAGCGATCAGTTCTGGTCTGTAGTTAATGTACTGGTGAGTAAAAGCAGTTCCTGACCTCTGCATGCATTAGTATCCATGTATCAGGCAGGCTATTTTTTTCCATCCAAAACTGGAAGTGTGGTGTTAGCTTAATGTCCACCTTATTTGGCAGGGGAGAGTGAGAACTATAAGACACTGTATCACAGATACAATTGTAGTTGCCCCCTCACACACAAGGGACCAACTCTGGGGTAAGTGCTCAAGAACGTGGTAAAATTAATGTTCTGGTCATAAACCACTATGATTGATATGAGATCCTCATCCAAGACACCCTCTACTACTACAGATCTATGTTATTGCATTGTAATGCACATGGGATTCCCAAGGCAATCCCAATGACCATACCCCTTGCCAGATATAATGTATCATATACCAGCCACCTCCCTCATTTGGCAATCTTGGAAAGTTCATCTTCCATGAAGTGCGTCTTGTGGAGACATGTGAAATGGATTTTTCTGCTATTAATGTACCCCACCACCTGGTGTATTTTCTTTGGGGGGCATCCCTCTTCTAGGAAGTTATATGTGCTAATCATGTTTCAATATGTGTTTTGCCAGAGCATGTGTGTGTCAAACTGTATGTCGTAAGCACCTAAGGCCTCTGCTGAGCAAATACAACCCATCCCACAGTCTCACTAATGCACCTGAAATGAATGAATGAAATGGGATTTATCCAGCACCCAGCTACTCCTCAGAGTGTCCTAACCACTAATTTGGAACAAAAACCCATGTTTTCAATCTTTGTTTGAAAATGGTGATTGATTCCACTGAGCGGAGATCTTGAGGGAGTTTATTCCATGCTGAAAGCCCCAGATAGGAAAAAGCACACCTTCCTGCTCTGGCATGGTGTATCCTAGTTACCCATGTAAGTAGCCTGTTAACCTGTTAGCAGAATGCAGATTCCCAGTGGGAAGATAGAAACGAATCTGGAGCCCAAGTAGCCAGGTCCTATGAGATGGAGTGCTTTATGAAACAGGACCAGCACATTAAACAGAATCCGCTTCCTCACTGGGAGCCAATGAAGAAAGTGAAGGTAAGGGGACATATGTGTTCTCAAAGGTAGATTGAGAAGTAAGAGGGCTGCAGTATTCTGGACCACCTACAGTCTATTCATCATGTGGTCTGGCAAGCCCAAATACAGGGGATTTCTGTAGTCCAACCTAGATGTGATGAGTGCTTGAATAACTGATTTTCTGGCTGAGAATGAGAAAAAATGCAGAATCTTTTCCAAATGCATAGCAAGCTAAAGCATGAGCCCGCTATAAGATTTATTTGTGATTGGAAGGATATAAGGATATCAAATTTGACACCAAGATTTTTGACTACCCCACCCCATGGGCCCACCAGGGGGGCTCCATCTGTCCAGAAGGTCTGCTAAGTTGTCAGGGAATTTTGACTGAAACACTACATTTTGGTTGTCTGCATTACATTTCAATTGATTGAGGGTCATCAATTAAAATACAGTCACTAAGCAGGATTTAATTGACTCGCCTGCAATTTCTTCTCCCTTCTCACAGGAGAAGAGCAACTGTATGCCATAGACATAGGAAATTATTATTGCCCAACAATCTTCTGCCAGCTGTGCTAGTTGTGTGAGATAAATGTTAAACAGAGTGGGGCTCAGGGCAGAGCCCTGGGACACCCCAACTGTTAACTCCCGGGACCCTGAAGAAAATGAAGAGATCCACACCTCCTGTGCTCAGCCATTCAAAAAACATGCTAGCCAGTTCAAGTCCTGACATTTCAATCCAATTGATTGGACGCACACCAAGATCCTGGAGTGGGGGACCATATCAAAGGCTGCTGACAGGTCTAACATTATCAGCACTCTATCTCCCGGCAACCAGGGTGCCTCTGATGTACTCTGTTACCATCTACAACGCAGTCTTGGTGCTAAAAGTAAGTCTAACACAAGACTGGCTCAGATGCAAGAGTTGTTGACCCCCCCAAGTACCGGGATAGTTACTGATTTACAAATTTCTCCACCACTTCAGACAGAGCTGGCAGAAAGATATTGGTCTGTAGTTAGACTGTATTTTAGGATCTGCTGCAGGGTTTTTTTTTTTAAGAGGGGGAAAATGCGCTCCTGTTTCCAGGTATGCAGCATTACCACCATCGCCAAAGAGTCATTCAGCAGCTTATTAACTAAAGGAGTAATTGCATTTGCCCCCAGCGCTAACAGGTTGGGAGCACAAGGATCAACAGATTATTCTAATTTGAGGCCGCGAAGAGCAGCCAGTGTCTCCTCCAGAGGGATGTGGTCAAAAGTTAATTGTGAGCACCCCAGTTCAATTACCACCATCTTGTTAACTACATCCACTGCTCCCCTGTCCACCAGCGGATCAGTGAAAAGACTAGCTTGGATATTGGAAATTGTACATTGAAAAAGGAGGCAATTAGTTTACACCATGCAGTTGACGGTAGCTGAACTCTGGCGCATGCCGCATGTGACATGAAATGTTTCACAATCTTATAGATCTCCCTAGATTTATATCCGCAGCTCAATCTTTCCTTCAAAACAGAGGGGGTTATTCCAACTTTGGAGGAGGTGGTAATCCGTCCCAAATGTGACGGATTCACCACCAGCCGTATTACGAGTTCCATAGGATATAATGGACTCGTAATACGGCTGGTGGTATATCCGTCACTTTACTGTCACTTTTGGGACGGATTACCACTTCCTCCAAAGTTGGAATAACCCCCAGAGCTTCTTAGCTCTTTTGACTGAGGCACAATACTTCCTTAGTGTTGTCTTATATGTGGCTTTATCTTCAACCTTGTAATCTTTCCGCCAATGTCCTTCCAGGTTCTTACAGCATTTGTTCTATACCCTGAGGCTAACTATAAACCAGAGACCTGACAGCTTACTTCTACAAGGTTTAAGCTGTGAAACCAGTACCAAATTATCTGTCACATATTGTATCCAGCTGTCAACCAAAATGGCATCTGCCTAAACTGAGCCTGAGAGAGTTGGGACACATACCTCCAGAAAGTGAAACATCTCAGTTTGTTGAAACGTAGAAAACAATATTGTCACGTAAAGTGCTTTAGCAGGACACCATTGAACTCTTCTTCAACAAGAACATCATCCCATACTCTCCACCCTCCAATGCTGGAAGCAAGATCAAGCCACAACCATCTAAGCAGTGAAAAAGCAACTTCATAAAACTTAAATTTTCTATGGTAACCAGTGTGATCTGGATCTGGCCTGCATGGAACATTCAAAAGAGTGCTTTATCTCTGGCTTGTGCCTCATTCCTTGGGACTGCATCATGCCTTGCTGGGAAAATATTACCACCCCCAAAGCAAAATCAGGGAGCATTGTAGCAGCTGGAAATTAATGTGAGTGAACAGGGAAAAACAAAAACAGTCAGACAGCATTGAGCCACATGAAGAAACAACATCAGTTCATCACATCAGCTTGACTCAGCATCAGGGCGGGATCTTGCATGGGCTCTGCCCATGAATCTCATGTGTCTTTTTCGCTGCACTCCCCAATGATTCATGATCCGATGTTGGTGAGTTCTCTCTGTTGCTACTCCAGAGCAATTCCTCTGTCACCACTTTAATGCACTCAACCGCTGTCTGCTCCATCATAGGGTGACTTGTGGTTTTCTGCATCACCAATGGCGTGAGCTCCTAATCGCCCAGTCGCCTTCCTCAGCAGACCTTTTGGAGGAAATGCCAACACTATTTGCTTGCAGCCACACCCAGGCATCATACATGACTGAAAGAAATGCAGTGTATCATTGTCTATAACTCTCAGCATAATGCAGATCCAACCTGCATTGGTGTAGGACAATATTAAAGTAATCTGCTTAAATGAATGATGAGTTGACATTAACGGGCAAAGGACCATTCAATCAGATCGCCTGCAATATCAAATTCCTGTTGCTGTAATTAAACAACCTGGTCACTTTGTGCAGTGCTCTGAGGAGGGCCGTCAGCCTCAGCACCCTATGTGCCCTTTCCACATAAACAAACTTTGGTATTTTACCCTGCCACACTTTTTTCCCCTTTCTGGCAATCTGGTTAACCAAATGTTATTGCAACTTTAGTGCCCCTTGACGCCCTTGGCCCAAGGCATTAGCACATGCGCTTTCACATGCAGGCCTGTGATTTATAATTGCATTTTTTGCACCTTTGGGTTTATGGAGGCGAGGGCTGATACATTAATGTCCACACGTTTCCTGTGGCCAGCTCTACATCCATCTCTACTGAATCTACTTTGCATTGAAACATAGCTTTCACGTAAAGGATGGCCTGGAGGACAGCATCAAACTTCAGTGTGTGCTTATCCAATATTGACTCCACATGACTCAGCACATCAGTGAGATGTGGAGCCAGGTTTAACATGTCCACGGTGAGTTTCACCAGAGTGGAAATGTACTGCTGTCCCCCAAGCAGAGACAGGACCAGCAGAACACCAATTCAACCAGCCTTTAAATGTCCCAGCTCAACAGCTGTCAGGCCATCATACAGCTAATCGTGCCACCTAGTTATTTCAACTGGCACTCTCATCTGGGGATGTGCCTCCCCAATGTGCAACCTTGTGTGTCCAAGCACGGCCACCAATTGTGCTGTGGCTAATTCCAACATGAGGTATATCCCCAGCCTTTCAGAGCCTTCTTGTGGTTCATCTCACACTTTTAAGGGCTAGATAAGCACAGCTATATTCTGGAGTTGCAGGGACACAAAGATGAATGCCCAACTCCTATCCTTGTGTGACGTTAAGTCTAAAACTCTGATCATGCTTCTATAGGTAGAAGTGCCCTGTTCTGCTGCACCAGTGACTCCTTGGCCACTGCCTCCCCATGAGACAAGGCAAAATGATCAGCTCTGTCCTTCATTTGGAGGCCATGCGCCCTTCAATGCATGGGTGGTGGTGCACACTCCCTCAGCACTTCCAGCCGGGCCCCAAAGATACAGCACTTTAGCCCCTGTTGCATCACCTCAGTTTGCTGGATTCAATAGGAGCTAAAAATGCCACTTTTTGTCTTGTGCTTAACTTTGCACCACACCTGTCAGCTTGACACAGTTAAGGAAGAATGCAAAGGCATAAGTGAGGTGTGGCTCTAACCAACAGGAGCCCATGTGGCACCACCACAGTTTGTTGGAATCAATAGGAGCTCATAATGCCACTTTTGTTCTTGTGTGCAACTCTGCATCATGCCTGCCAGCCTGACCCATTTAACGAAGAATGCACTTGCCTAGGTGTGGTGTGTCTCTAACCATCAGGAGACTTCTCCACCACGTCCTTGTGGTGGGGGAGATATTAAGCACTGACTCATACCCAAAGGCCCCACACTCCTTGGCTCCTGGATGAGGGGGTGTGCCATCTGTCACCATTATTGACTGGGCCATGCAGCTGCAGCCTCTCCATCACAGCACCTCAACCCAAATTGACAGCTGCAGCAGGCACTCTGTACACCAACTCCTTTGTGTGTGCCCCCATGCCATGACTGCCAGCTCCCTTCATCTAGATGGGACAACTCCATTCCATGCAAGGTGAGGCACGTTCTCACTTGGGGGCCAGGTTCCAAGAAGAGACAGTGCCCAATGAAAAGTCATGGTCCCAATGTGCAGGAATCTACTCCGCAGCCCCTTAAATGCTTGTTGGGAGCAGATACCTTCCTCTAGTACAGGATTCATCCTGGAAATGGGTAGACCACGACAGAGCTCTTGGGAGCATGTCTAACATGGACACCATCTTGGCCACGCCCTCTAACATACACATAAAACATAAAAAGACGCAGAATACAACACAACAGTCATAATACAACACAAAAACATTTACTTTGCAGTAATACAGCAATAAATAAGCACTCATAGAAAACAACAGAACAAACCACCAACACAACAAAATGCCCCAAACTTAGGGCTTGAATACGAGTTTGGCAATTTCCGATGGGTAGGTAGCTGCCACACAGTCTACCTCCCATTACGAGTTTACCACTAGGCTGACAGGTGGAAACCGAAGTTTCCATCTTTCAGCCTAGCGGGAAAATAGTGTCAGCATTGTCTCTGACTTAAAATTTAGCTAGTGGCAATGCTGTCGCCTGCAGGATGCACCAGCACCCTCACAATGTTCATTGTCTGCACAGAAAACAGTAAACATTGCAAGGGTGCTCAGCAGAGGGACCTCTGCACTGTTCATGCCAAGTGCATGGGCAGTGCAGGGGCCCACATGTGGCCCCCTGCACCTGTCCTCTGCTAGCCTTTTCATAGTTGCAAAACCGCAAAGAAAGGCTGGTGGAGAACGAGGTCGTAATCAGGAGGGTGGCTGATTGTGACCTCCACCCACCATCAACCTGTTGGGATCACCGATGCCGCTGGAGATGGCAGAATCCTGGCAGTCTGACCCCCAGGGTCTTATTGTGGCAATTGGACCAACACAGCAGCAGCTGTCCTGACTACCACCACGAGGCTGACAGTCTCAAGACCGCTAGCCTCATAATGAGGACCTTAATGTACACAATATTACCACTGCTGGAACCCTCTTTTCATAATGGTGTTGTCTGCATTCTGAGGCACTCCTACAACATGTCCTCAAGGCCCTCAGGAAATGGTCAGTGTCACTGCTTGTGAATAGTCGTCCTGTGTAGAATTCCTAAATTTGTCAAATTTTATTCAAAAGCTAAAGGTGAAGTTACTTTAGGGGATGAGTTATAGTTACTTGAGATGACTAACTATAACTGGTGAATTTCTATGGTTTCATACATTTAAAATGTGAGCCTAACTATAACATCCCTGTAATCTTTGTTTTTTTAAATACATTTTTATGGTTTATTTTAAATTCTATTTGCAACTATAACGTCCCGGTAACCTTTGTTTTTTTCAGTCAATTTCTATGGTATTTTAAAGTATAGTAATTTTCATTACCATACATTAATTGAACCACCACCATGCATGATCTGTGGCAGTGCACAGCAGCAGTTGGCCACAGGGCCTGGCCAGGTCCTAAGGCCTGTATAAGCACCCAACTTTGCACCGTGCTTAGCCTTCATCCATGCATGGCAGGGGTTACCTGCAAGGCCTGGTCTGCAGCCAGACCCTGAGGCCAACCCCCTAACCACCCAACCCCACACTTTGCATGGCCCTTTGGCCATGTACGAGGGGAGTTAGCTGCAAGCTGTCTCTCTCAGTGTGAGAACAAGTGTAAGATGGTGTATCTGGGGATGAGAGTGGCTGTGAGAGTCACTGTCTGGGTGTCAGAGTGTGTTTGCATATAACATAATTTACCACACTTTCAAGGTATACTATGTTTTAATTCTCTCTATAACATTGAATGCTGAGGGAACTGTAGCACTACATAATTTTTGTGATGGGCAACAGGCTAGGGAGAATCTTGCCTAATTGAGAATAGTCAACATAACCCAATACTGCATAAATGACTTTTTTTCCAAAAACAATATCTTGCATTGAAGGCATACTTAAAAAACAGACTCGTTTCTACAGTTAGTCTTAAAAAAGTTTGAAAAATATTTAGTTTATCTCACACATTACCATGGCAAAGTATAGTCAAAGTCTATGTGGTGTGTGACGGGCCGGCCGTTTTCCGCCGGCACATGAGCCGGACTTGTGCAGACGCTGCCAGCGCTTCTCCAGACCTTCCCAGCTTCCCTTCCCGTGAGTGCTGGCTTCGACTCCGACGCGGAAAGCCGGGAGGTCAAAAGGGTCAGCGTCAGGAGACGACGGCGGAAGAGGAGAAGAAGACGACGAACGGACGGAGGACGAGAAGCCCCAGAGAAATGAGAGGAGTTTGACGACCGTAGAGCGGTTTCTTCCCAACCGACGGGAAGTGAACAGAACCGAGAGGAGTTTGAGGACCGGAGAGCGGGTTCTTCCCAACCGACGGGAAGGGAACATCACAGTGGCAGACGGAGGCCCCAGCACTGCTGTAGCCCGGGAAGACGGAGTGCTGGATCCCGCCATGCTTCTGGAGAACCCCGCAGGCCAGGAAGAACATACAAAAGGAAAGAAAAGACACCAGAAAAGACAAGAGCGAAGCAGAAAGAAGGAAGGCCAGGAGGAGATAGAAAAGGGGAAGATACAAAACGAGTGAATTAGAAATCACTTACTGTTATCTCACTGTTTCTCTTCGCATGCGCTTCTCCGGACACCTGTGAGACGAAGGGAAACAAGGAGAGAGTGAGAAGCAAGATCCTGTATAACATCATCAAACAAAGCCAGAAGAAACAAACAGGAGAAAACAAGAACCACCAGAGCCCAAATCACTATAGATAGCAAATAAATACCACTTATATACCTGACGACCGATTCCTGTGTGATTACTAACCGCCAATATCGCTAGATGGTGTTAATACAACAGAGGACTTTTTAACACATGTAAAATTGTGAATGGTGCATACAAAAGTTAGTTCAATTGTGAGTTTGAGTGAGTGTTTTGTTGAGTGAGTAATGAATTGTTAATTTCTATAATGTTGACAGAGTGCTTTATCCTTATCATCGTCTATGCATATTGGTTGTGAGTCTGCTTGTTATGATGCTTGCGCTGGTGGTGCTTGTGGTGGTGCTTGTGGTGGTGTGGTATTTTTGGAGAGGAGACTCTGAGACGTGACGTGTTGGAACGCCGCGAGCCGGGAGGCAGGGAGGCTGATTGTCCGTCCCTCCTCATCGGCTGTCCCGAGCAGCTGTCCTGAGCAGAGCCGGGGAAGCTGGGACCTCAGGTGCCGGGAGTCGAGTGACTGGGTGGTACCTATGTTGTTGGTGGTGGTTGAGCTATTGCTGATTCAGCTGCTAGCTTTGTGAGTGTTACAAGAGGATTGACATCAGGGTTTGTTGTGATGTGTGCCTTATAGGTTATGGTGCTGATGCTGCGTCCTGTATATGTCTTGGTCCTCTAGATTGACATTGGCACTTCTTTGTTATTATCCTATCATCTTCGCGATCAGGGCATGTTGCCTTTACTCTCTTCCCTCAAGCTAAGAAGAAGTTCACTGTACACCTGTGCTATGTCATGGAACATTTCACAACATTATCCTAGGAACTGGTGTGCTTGTTAACCATCGGAGTTATTTAAAAAGTGATATGCAACCTCACAAATTTCTAATCTGCACAATTGTCTAATGGTGGAAAAATGTATCCCTGCAGAGGGCAGGTTTTTGTCATATTCTCCTTCCCATTTCTGGAATGTTTTGCCACCTGACATGGTCAGCAGACTGTTCTTCATAAAGAGGGTTGTCATCTGGGAGTTTGTAGAGGGCGAGTGATGAAGGGGGAGAACTGCTCCTCACCTGGATATCCCCTCCCTAAGATGACTGAGAGAAGAGTGGTGATTCACCTCAATGGAGAAAGTGTGTAAGGGAGTCAACAGCGGTACCTGTAGGTTGAGGAATGTGTGAAGGTACGTAGCCAGTACAAGCGTCCATGGCTATTTAGCTGGTGGATGGGAACTAGCAACCCTCACGAGACACCTGCTGGTTATGTAGAGATATTGTCTGAGCATCTCTGTGGGGGGCCAACAATGTACTACTCTACCTCCTATTCCTCAAGATCCTTCCCCTCTTCTCTAATATATTGTGCTCCTCCTACGCCTTTTCTTCTTTGGTATTGTTGGCTGCTGACATAGCAGCGTGAAAGAGGATTGGATTTTCATGTGTGATTGCGTACTGTACTTTGCTTGTGGATGGTTCAGCATCATTGTTAGGCTCAGTGTTGCCAGTTCCTGCAAGATGACCCCCAAGCCAGAGATGGCTCTCGCTACAATATTGCCAAGGAGTTTGTTGGCATTTACCTTCCAACTGGGTAAGGTTAATTTCAGGGTGACACCATGGCAGCTGCAAGGCGTTGCCCTTACAGATCTTCACAGTGTCCAATCCTTGACAGTCCTTTAGAAGGGTTTATTACAGTTATTGGGTCACTGTTTGAACTACAACATTCTTCCTGGCTTTAGAGGTGACACTGTTGCCCGCTAGAATTAGAAAACTTCGCCCCTTATCGGAATGTTAATTTGAGTTCATGGGGGAAAGACAGACGGCAGAACTGGTTGAATTCTGTTTGGTTTTCAGGCAGCCCGTAGATTACTATATAAAATGTATCTGTTACCTATGGATACCAAAAGTCTACTTTCATCGTTTAATTTGGTTTTTGATAATAAGTGAAAAACTTTCAAGCGTGTTTCTATACTCCAGCTGAATTATCAAACTAGATGTATTCACAATTATTCATTCTCACAGGAGTATGTCTATTTACCTATACAGTGACAAACAACTTCGGGCAACTGTGTATTATGGGTCTGTCAGCGTGCCTGGTCCTTAGTAAGTAAACTCACAAGGGGACGCCTATAGGTCGATTAACCTTTTGAATCGCATGGAGTATCCTAGTCATGCAGTGACTACTGAACGATTACTCACTATCAATAGACAAGGAAACATTTTTTAGACAACACCTTAAAACTATCTACTCATGAATAACCACAACTCGGAAAAGAGTTAACAATTTTTATTTCCCTATTGATTACAACTATAAAATATCTGATTAGTTAAATCTTATTCAAAACCACTCCTTTATTAATTCTTTAGTAGAAAACATTATCACTTGAAGAAAACATGCGAAAATGCAAATCCCTAAGCTAAAAATACCAGCATAAATAGCAAAGTTCAGCAAATAAGTTTGTCAGTCATTTGTCACTGTTGACGTCACCCTTACCAGCCTACCTATCCAAGATTAGCATCAGCATGTGCAAAAACAATTTTAGGAAAAACATTTAATTTAGAAAAATCTACCTAAAGAGAATTCTCTAATCAGCGCAGATGGTACCTAGAAGAAAAGGCACAGGTTGTCAATCACATTTTTTTATTGCTACCTATCCAGGATGAATCAACAACAAGTCAGTCTTCGCCTTCAGGTCATCAATTAGTCAGCCACAGGTCAGGCTCACAGAGTATGAGCCCAACGGCAGCACCTCGGACAGCATCTCCTGACGTCATCAATTCTTCCCTCGCATCTCTCTTGCCCCTCTCATCTCCTCATGTCTCATCTGCCATTTTTAGCCCCTTGTCATGACTTTTTATAAGGACTCCCAGTCCATCCCCCTAATTTCTAATTGGTCAGTCAGTCAGCAGATATGACTTTAACCTATAGTTTTTGTTTACCAAATCTATAAATTTTAATATTACTCCATTCACAAGATGTGGATTGGTTCTCCATTCGATGTCCTCATCATCCGGCCTTTCAGGTATCTAAATTGTTGCATGTTCCTCTTCAGTCAGTGCCTCTATTGTTCAAGTCCTGGGAACGTACATTTAGCCTGCTCTACATATAATTGTATAAAATTGTCTTCATCATCTCCTGTCGGCCGGTACATTGCAGAAAATTCTAGATAAGCAACTGTTTTGTTTTCCTTCTCTTATCTTATGACCAAGCTGACAAAACTTCTCTGGGATGCACTTCTTAGTTTAAAGATGACATTTATTATTATTTCACCACGAGGTTCCTGAAAGACGAGATTAGTAGGTTGGAAGCACACGTTTAAAAGTAGTTGCAGCAATGAAAGCAAACTATATCAAAGTACTTCTCAGTTGCAATGTACACAGCAAATACATGTGATTGTATTATGGCATAACTTCAAAGCAAAGAATAAAAGTCAAAATGTAATTACCGTAGGGCCTATCACTGCTTGTCATCTTTCTCCTATCTTCAAGTTGATGGCTCCTGTTCAACTGCAAGAAAGAGACTTTCCACCCAAACGGGAGCCAGGCAGCTGACGTCCACTCCTGACTGAAGTCCTGGAGAATCTCCCCTTGCTGCTGCCCAGGGCCACCATTAAAAGCAAAAATGCTGGCTCAGTGTGGGAACAGAAAAAGTCTGAAGAGTGGCCAAGTCTCCAAACTTCACTCGTTCTCAGGCTGGATTGAGAGTTAAACACAAAATCTACGCTCTCTTATCAGCTAGGGTTTGGTGTGAATTCAATACGAAAAACACAGCTTGGTCAACCATGTGGAAAACCACAGCTCATCTGCAATGTCTCAACTGCAATGTCTAACTCCACGTAAAAGCCAATAGGCAGCTAAACTGAATACCAAATGTAATGTCTAATGTCATGTTAAAGCCAATAGGCAGCTAAACTGAATACCAAATGCAATGTCTAATGCCATGTTAAAGCCAAAAGGCAGCTAAACTAAATACAGAATTGTTGGACTTTTGCTTATGCAGGGTCATCCCCAGTCTTTTCGCCTCCTGCCTCCTATTTTTTTCTGACCTGTTGCTGTTGGCTTTTCAACTCTGAGCACTTTACCACTGCTAACCAGTGCTAAAGTGCATATGCTCTCCGTGTAAATTGTATGTAATTGGTTTATCCATTATTGGCATATTTGATTTACTAGTAAGTCCCTAGTAAGGTGCACTATAGGTGCCAGGGCCTGTAAATCAAATGCTACTAGAGGGCCTGCAGCACTGGTTGTGCCACCCACATAAGTAGCTCTGTAATCATGTCTCAGACCTACCATTGCAGTGTCTGTGTGCGCAGTTTTAACTGTAAATTCGACTTGGCAAGTGTACCCACTTGCCAGGCCTAAACCTTCCCTTTTCTTACATATAAGGCACCCCTAAGGGAGGCCCTAGGTAGCCCCAAGGGCAGGGTGCAGTGTATGGATAAGGTAGGACATACAGTAATGTGGTTTATATGTCCTGACAGTGAAATACTGCCAACTTCGTTTTTCACTGTTGCAAGGCCTGTCTCTCTCATAGGATAATATGGGGGCTACCTTTAAATATGATTAAAGCGTAGATTCCCCTAGAGAGTAGATGGACATGTGGAGTTTGGGGTCCCTGAACTCACAATTGAAAAATAAATCTTTTAGTAAAGTTGATATTGAGATTGTGCGTTTGAAAATGCCACTTTTAGAAAGTGAGCATTTTCTTGCTTAAACCATTTTGTGACTCTGCCTTGTTTGTGGATTCCCTGTCTGGGTCAGTTTGACAGTTGGGTTGTTTTTCACCTCGCACTAGATAGTGACACAAAGGGGGCTGGGGTGTAACCTGCATTTCCTAATTAGCCATCTCTGCTCGGAGGGAGGTGTAGAGTGGTCACTCTCATCTGAAAGGACTGTGCCTGCCTCTGACAATGCCGGCTCCAACCCCCTGGTGTGTGTCTGAGGCCTTGCCTGGGCAAGGCAGGATTTCACAAGTAGGTGTGAGTCCCCTTTGAAGAAAGGTGACTTCAAAGACTAAAATGGGTATAAGAAGGGCACTCTAATCTACCGACTTTAGAAACACTTCTGGAACCAAGAGGAACCTCTGCCTGGAGAAGAGCTGATAGCTGAGGAAGAAGTGCTGCCCTGCCGGTGACTGCGCTTTGTGGAGCTTTCCTGCAGTGCTGCTTCTGCCAGAGTAAGAGGGCAAAGACTGGACTGTGTGTGCCTTCCATCTTGAGAAGAAATCTCCAAGGGCTTGAGTTAGAGCTTGCCTCCTGTTGTTTGAAGTCTCAGGGACAGCAAAGACTTCTCTCTGCCAGCATCTGGAGTCTCTGGAGAGACTCCTGCTCTGACAAGTGGTGCCCTATCCAGTCCCTGGGCCCTTGAAAGGAAAGCTGGTGGAAATCCAAGGAAATCGACTTTGGAGGACTCCGGACCGATGCCGCTGCTGAATCCGGTGACACCGCCTGCACTCGACACCATAACCTTCGCTGGAACGCGACGCTCTTCGCAGGCCCGACGCCGCTGCAGCCCCGCTGAAGTCCGCGACTCCGTGAAAGTCGGCGCACCACGTCATGACCGACGCCGCTCGAAGTGCGTGGATTCAACGTTTCGCACAGACGCCGCGATCCCCGACTTCGCGCATCAGCTTGTTTTCACTCTTCACCAAAGGTACTGTACTTGGGGGTCTACACGACTCCGTGTCCGGCGCCGCTGGTGTCGGCTTGTTGGGAACGACTCCGTCACGACGCCGTGTTAACATCTCATCGAAGCATTTTTGTTTCTAAGCGCTATTTTTGAGTTTAATCTTTAAAAATTCATAACTTGACTTGTGTATGTCGGATTTTTGTCGTTTTGGTCTTGTTTTGTTTAGATAAATATTTCCTATTCTTCTAAACTGGTGTTGTGTCATTTGTTAGTGTTTTCATTAATTTACTGTGTGTGTTGGTACAAATACTTTACACCTAGGGCTCTGAAGTTAAGCCTACTGCTCTGCCAAGCTACCAAGCGGGTAAACAGGGGTTAGCTGAGGGTGATTCTCTTTTACCCTGACTAGAGTGAGGGTCCTTGCTTGAACAGGGGGTAACCTGACTGTCAACCAAAGACCCCATTTCTAACATTGGTGATCAGCGGTTGGGATTTGGACTTGTATTTGTACTTGACATACAGTGATTAAGTGTACACTACTATTTTTTTGAGTTCAGACCACTACGTGACCACATACTACTTGTCTTGTGATTCTGCTTTTTGTTCTCTGATGTCCTCCTGGAAGTATTGCTAATATTTTTGGACTTTGTTTTTTGGTTGTGAAGCCTTTGCAGAATGGAAGTCAATTTCTGGCACCTATTTATGTATAAAAAGTGGCAGCTTAAAGCATTCTGCATGGAAAGGGGACTGGCTGTGAACAAGAAATCCAGAAGGGAGGATCTTGAGTCAGCCCTGTTTCAGTATGAATTGAAACGTTGTCAGGCAACACCACCAAATGAGTCTGAGGAGGATAACTACTCTGAGGAGGAGGACTACTCTGAGGAGGAGGGCAGTGGCCCTGAGGAGGGAACAGAAAGAGATGATTGGCTCCTAGCTCGAATCCGGATTCTGGAAGAGCTAGATTCAGAGCTTGAGAGGGTTGAGGAGAAGATAGCCTTAGTCCTGGAAAAAGAAAGGATTATAGCTCAAGAGCTGAGCTGTGAAGAGCTGAAGCTGGAGGCCATGAGGACTGAGTCCAGTTCAGATGGTGGCAGCAAAAATCTTGTATCCAGTACTGCTGAAGAAGTGCACATGCCCAGAGATGTGGTGCCCTACTTGAAGGAGGAAGTTAACACACGCCAGGAGGTTCAGGGGTATGAGGTAGCTCCAGTGATGCACAGGGTCCTTGAGGTGGATTGGGGAACTGGCATGGGGAGTCATATTCCTACTGGTGGGAGGGACACTCTACTGACTCTAGGTGAGAGGGAGAGGGGTTCCCCCAGGTAGAAGTCCTGGTTATGGAGTGTGAAGACATCCCAGAAGAGTGTGGGTTGAGTGTCAGGGACATTCGGGTACTGTCTCACCAGTCTCAGGAGGGTGATGTGGGGTGCTTTTTCAAAGCAGAGTCACTGGATGGTTGGGTGAAGGGTACTTTGGTTAATTCATGTAAGGGGCTGAGTGATGTAATTGCTGGAGAGCATATGTCTAGTCCTTATTTTCCAGAGCTACGCCAACACCAGGTGGAGTGTGAGTTCTCTGACCCCAGGGAGCTTACAATGGAGGCAGACCTCTTGGTGAGTACCAGAGAGTCTGAAGAGGCATTTGGGGGGGCTCCTGAGAGGAGTGGTCTAGGTATTTCCCAACCAGGTAAGGTAGGGAAGGATTGTAGTGTCCCAGGTAGGTCCCAGTGTAGTGGGATGGGTGAGGGACCCCATGTCCAGTCTCTGAGGAGAGGGAATGGGGATGGGCTGAGGTCCAAGGTGCCCGAGATCCGGTCCCAGGTCCTGGAGGGTTCCATGAGTGAACACCAGGAGGGGAGCCTAGCCTGTACCATAGGGCCATCTGTTGAGGGAGATCCCACAGTGTCAGGAGAACTTGGGGCGGCGGCTGTAGCCAGCGTCCCACCAGTTCTGGTGTCTGGCAGTACCACTCCTAGTGAGGGGGTGTAGAAGTCCAGACAGAGGGTTGAGAGGGGGTTGCGGACCCCAGTGGAGAACCTGGAGGGTCACGGGTCAGCTCTGAGAGCAGAGCCCCCCATGAATGACCTTGGTGAGACCATTTCTGGGTTGGGGGGAATCCAGACTCTGTCAGATGGGCAGAGGTCAGGAGACCTGCGCCAGCCAGACTCTTGTGTGGCCCTTCGGGACAGTGTGTCCCTTGAGGGGGGTAAGGGTGCCCCCCTGGAAGTCCTGGTGTGCCAGGCAATGGTTCAACCGCGGGGTGGTGACCCTGGGTTGGATGATCAGGTTCAGGGGGTAAACTCTGACCTGATGGGGGGTAAGTGTGCTCCCAAGGAAGTCCTGGTGCGCCAGGCAGTGGTACAACCGCAGGGTGGTGACCCTGGGTTGGATGACCAGGTTCAGAGGATAAACTCTGACCTGGTGGGGGGTAGGTATGCCCCCCAGGAATTCCTGGGTTGCCAGGCAGTGGTCCAGTCTGTGGGTACAGACCCTGGACTGGAGGATCAGGTGCAGGGGATAAACCCCGACCTGAAGGGGGGGGGCAGTTTGCCCAATCACCCCCCCTGGTGTGATTTCAAGGGGTACTCTCCCTGAGGGGTGGGTGCAGAACCCTGACAGTAAGGGAAGGGGAGAGAAAGACTCACCCCTGACCCCAGAGCAATCTAAGGGTACAGACCCTGGATTGGAAGGCCAGGTTCAGGGTGTCTCCCCTGACCTGAAGGAAGGGGCTACTGCTAACAGTGCCCCTACCATGTTGTCTTCTGGGGGGGCCACTCCTAGTTGGGTGGTTCAGGACCCCAGAAGAGAGGGCAGGGGGAGGGAAGCCTCACCCCTGGCCCTGGTCCAACCTGAAGGGACAGACCCCAGGTTGGAGGATCAGTTGCAGGTTAACATCCCTGCACTGGTGGAAGAATTGTGCAGGACTGCTTCTACAAGCACCCTGACATTTTTTTTACTCTGGGGGTGCCGCTCCTGGAGTGAGGGTACAGAGCCCCAGAGGGGAGGACCAGGGTCAGGTTATCTTCTCTGACCTGGTGGAAGGTAGAGTGGTCAAAGGATGTCAGGCACCTGGGGCTACCGCCCTCCACTCTCCACAGTCACAGTGGTTGGAGAGGCCTGAGGTCAGGCTCTTATCCCTGACAGTTGTCAGGGGTCACTGTGGCTTGCTGTCCTGGTGGACAGAGCTGCCCCTGGGGCGGGAACGAGAGTCACACCCCAGGGGTGGAGTGGGCAACACCACTGTGTTGGCCCTGGTGGTACTATCTGCCCATTGCAATACATCTGTGAGCAAAGTAAAGTTAGGCGCTGCTCAGATGGTGTCTGCTGATGTGGAGAAGGGTTCCCCATGGGTTAGCTTAGTGGGCCCTGAGAGTATGGACAGAGGGATCCAACTGGAGTCAGGAAGGCGTAGAACTGGAACATGCCCCTGCTGTTGTGGGGCTGGGTCCTTGTTCTATCGCCCCAATCAGGGAAGTACATCAAGGTATTGATTGTTCTCCCCTGGCTTTAGGCTGGTACGGGGTCGTGTTGGACTTTTGCTTATGCAGGGTCATCCCCAGTCTTTTCGCCTCCTGCCTCCTATTTTTTTCTGGCCTGTTGCTGTTGGCTTTTCAACTCTGAGCACTTTACCACTGCTAACAAGTGCTAAAGTGCATGTGCTCTCCGTGTAAATTGTATGTAATTGGTTTATCCATGATTGGCATATTTGATTTACTAGTAAGTCCCTAGTAAGGTGCACTAGAGGTGCCAGGGCCTGTAAATCAAATGCTACTAGTGGGCCTGCAGCACTGGTTGTGCCACCCACATAAGTAGCTCTGTAATCATGTCTCAGACCTGCCATTGCAGTGTCTGTGTGCGCAGTTTTAACTGTAAATTCGACTTGGCAAGTGTACCCACTTGCCAGGCCTAAACCCTCCCTTTTCATACATATAAGGCACCCTTAAGGTAGCCCCAAGGGCAGGGTGCAGTGTATGGATAAGGTAGGACATATAGTAATGTGGTTTATATGTCCTGACAGTGAAATTCTGCCAACTTCGTTTTTCACTGTTGCAAGGCCTCTCTCTCTCATAGGATAATATGGGGGCTACCTTTAAATATGATTAAAGCGTAGATTCCCCTAGAGAGTAGATGGACATGTGGAGTTTGGGGTCCCTGAACTCACAATTGAAAAATACATCTTTTAGTAAAGTTGATTTTGAGATTGTGCGTTTGAAAATGCCACTTTTAGAAAGTGAGCATTTCTTGCTTAAACCATTTTGTGACTCTGCCTTGTTTGTGGATTCCCTGTCTGGGTCAGTTTGACAGTTGGGTTGTTTTTCTCCTCGCACTAGATGGTGACACAAAGGGGGCTGGGGTGTAACCTGCATTTCCTGATTAGCCATCTCTGCTAGGAGGGAGGGGTGGAGTGGTCACTCTCATCTGAAAGGACTGTGCCTGCCTCTGACAATGCCGGCTCCAACCCCCTGGTGTGTGTCTGAGGCCTTGCCTGGGGAAGACAGGATTTCACAAGTAGGTGTGAGTCCCCTTTGAAGAAAGGTGATTTCAAAGACTAAAATGGGTATAAGAAGGGCACTCAAATCTACAGACTTTAGAAACACTTCTGGAACCAAGAGGAACCTCTGCCTGGAGAAGAGCTGATAGCTGAGGAAGAAGTGCTGCCCTGCCTGTGACTGCGCTTTGTGGAGCTTTCCTGCAGTGCTGCTTCTGCCAGAGTAAGAGGGCAAAGACTGGACTGTGTGTGCCTTCCATCTTGAGAAGAAATCTCCAAGGGCTTGAGTTAGAGCTTGCCTCCTGTTGTTCGAAGTCTCAGGGACAGCAAAGACTTCTCTCTGCCAGCACCTGGAGTATCTGGAGAGACTCCTGCTCTGACAAGTGGTGCCCTATCCAGTCCCTGGGCCCTTGAAAGGAAAGCTGGTGGAAATCCAAGGAAATCGACTTCGTACGACTCCAGACCGACGCCGCTGCTGAATCCGGTGACGCCGCCTGCACCCGACGCCGTAACCTTCACTGGAACGCGACGCTCTTCGCAGGCCCGACGCCGCTGCAGCCCCGCTGCAGCCCCGCTGAAGTCCGCGACTCCGTGGAAGTCGCCGCACCACGTCGTGACCGACGCCGCTCGAATCGCGTGGATTCAAAGTTTCGCACAGACGCCGCGATCCCCGACTTCGCGCATCGGCTTGTTTTCACTCTTCACCAAAGGTACTGTACTTGGGGGTCTACACGACTCCGTGTCCGGCGCCGCTGGTGTCGGCTTGTTGGGAACGACTCCGTCACGACGCCGTGTTAACATCGCATCGAAGCATTTTTGTCTCTAAGCGCTATTTTTTAGTTTAATGTTTAAAAATTCATAACTTGACTTGTGTATGTCGGATTTTTGTCGTTTTGGTCTTGTTTTGTTTAGATAAATATTTCCTATTTTTCTAAACTGGTTTTGTGTAATTTCGTAGTGTTTTCATTAATTTACTGTGTGTGTTGGTACAAATACTTTACACCTAGCGCTCTGAAGTTAAGCCTACTGCTCTGCCAAGCTACCAAGGGGGTAAGCAGGGGTTAGCTGAGGGTGATTCTCTGTTACCCTGACTAGAGTGAGGGTCCTTGCTTGAACAGGGGGTAACCTGACTGTCAACCAAAGACCCCATTTCTAACAAGAATGTAATGTCTAATGCCACGTTAAAGCCAATAGGCAGCTAAACTGAATACAGAATGTAATGTGCTCCTGATGAACATTGAAGAACTAATATGCGCAGTGGTGAAACACAGTCATTGGTCAAACACAATTAATAGCATAACATCTCCACCCTATGACCAAAGACTTTTGTTTACATACCTCTTATTTCAATCAAAAATAAAAAACAAAAACAAGAACAAAAAAACATTATAAGCAAATCAGATTTGAATGATAAAAGCAATCACTGTAAAGCAATGGAAGTGGATTAACATATTGATCTCATAACCTTTCAAATCAGATACATCTACAATGAAAATACTGAATCTTATATACTCTGATTAGGATAATAACTGATTGAATAGTGTCTCTAAAAGTTGATGTAGCATGAGTTCTACTCATGTAAAGGTACACGGTCCATCTGAAAGGTTTGCTGGAATGTAAGTGAAAGTCAGGGTTCCACACGAAAAAACACAAACAGTTAACTGGCAAAATTGCTTAGTTCCAGTGGAAGAATGTAATCAAACAAGTTGACAAACTTTATATTGATCCCATGTAGAACTTGAACTGAAGGCACCAGTTGCGCAAAATGGATCCATGGGGTTTATACTTTAATCAATCAGGTTCAGGTTGGGGGGGCGGTCCCTCCCCCAACCCCACATGCAAACACCTGAAGGGAGACCACACAGCACACTCATGGTCAGTGGTGAGTCGTGGTAGGATCTGCAAAAGAAAAAAGTATGACTTTTCTTGCAAATAACATTTGTCACCTGAAATGTGCCCTTCTTCTTCCTTTCCCGGTTTTACAATCAGCGGGACGTTTTTGGGGCTCTTTGTTATAATTTCTGCAGGTTCTGGAAGGTCATTTGGGGATTCAACCCACACCTTAGCACTGAGGTTTTTATCTGCTGCACCACAGCTTCCCTTTCCTTGCACTGTCAGAAGGGCTGGGGCAGACTCCTTCTTTACCAAACCTCCATTCACTGCACTTATGACAAGTTGGGCAATTCTGTCTCCAATCTGTATGAATGAATCAGATTCTCTTCTAGTTATCAGCATAATTTTGATTTCTCCTTGGTACTCTGCAGCAATCACTCCCCCTAAAACCTGTTCAATTTGTCATATCTGTCCTGGTAACTTTCCTCTCCCCAACTGATCTTTGACTGTTTGTGGAACAGATCTCTGTTGTGTGTGCTGACAAATAGGACATTGCAAAATCACAGTTTTTATCAAATCTAGGGAAATGTGCATCTCTCTAATCTTTGCCCACCTGTAAGTGGCTTTTTCTCCCAGATGTCCACATTTCTGGAGCACCCACTTAGCCATCCCCACCAAGTCAGAATTCTGGGGTACACTTCTGTCGCAGAATTTTTCTCTTTAACATCTGCAAGGGAATTGAACCAGTTATGTACAAGCCATGTGGAAAACCAAACGGCTAATCCATTGGCAGTGAACCAAGAATCAGTGTAAAAATGACACATCTCAAGCAGCTCTTGCTTTAAAGTCTGACACACATTGTACAACTCTGTATATTGGTTACTTTTTCCTTCTCCTGTAGTAGACAACAACTTTTCAATAACTGAATTGTATGACACTGCTTTCCATTGTCTTTTAGTACTCATGCATTTCAATGTATCATTAGTCAAACAAACACATTTTTTATCCTCAGGGGACAAGAATTCAAATGGTGCACTCAATTTCACTGGTGACTCTTTTACCTGTGGTACTCCCTGCACCCTCTCCTCATCCTGTAAAGAGGCTTTTGACACCTGTTCATGTAGGGTTGCAGTGATTTGAGCCCTGTTTTATATGTACCAGATCCAGTATATGATACTAGCCTCCTGTGCCTGTCCTATACTGTGAGATTTAGGTGAACTCATCACCCACTGCATGATTGATATTTCAGGTTTCAGAATTACATTATCATTTAATGTCATTTGCTCAGTATTCACTAGAGGCCAATAACAAGTCAAAAGCTGTTTTTCAAAAGGAGTACAGTGCTCCACAAAGACATATAGGGGGTTATTCCAACCTTGGAGGAAGTGGTAATCCGTCCCAAAAGTGACGGTAAAGTGACGGATATACCATCAGCCGTATTACGAGTCCATTATTTCCTATGGAACTCGTAATACGGCTGGTGGTAAATCCGTTACATTTGGGACGGATTACCACCTCCTCCAAAGTTGGAATAACCCCCATAGTTTTCTAATCCAAAGTTCCAGGGGCACTCTTGTCCTCACCTGTCTGTGCCACATAGTCAAGGTGGCAAATTGTTCCTGGTTTACATGTAAATCAATGTTTCCCTCTTGCACTGCGCACAAATCTAAAGTCTGTTGACTCAGATGAGGGCTATACTGTTTCCAAAAATCAAACAAGCTTGTGAAACTCGGTGTCTCTTGCTTAGTGCAAATAGTAAGAAACTCTAAAATCTTTTGTTTTACCTGTGACAACATCTCTATTTTCTGGATTCCACTGAATTCCCAGAAACTGCACATTTTGCAACAGTACTGCTGCCTTGTCTGAATTAATTTTAAACATCGTACTTTGCAAAAGCAGTCTGAATATAACATTCTCAACTTTGTGCTCAGTGTAATCTTTTAAGGAATGCCCTTCAACTGCCAACAGCCGTGGGCTGCTCTGCACATGGTGATCTACGTTCTGTTCAAGAGGCTCACACTGGCCCCCACCTTTTTTAACCTCCTCATTTTTTTATTTTCATGTTCTAACTGCCTACATCTTTCATGCATTTTTCTGTAAGCAGACAAAAGTATCCAAACCCTTCTGTCAAGAACAAAAGGCACATCATTTCTTTCAGAAAGCACATTTTCAAAGTATAAAAACACTTTTGCTTTATCCAAGCATTCATCCCAAGACTCACAAAGTCCTGATAAACAAGAAAACATGTTTCTCACAGCACCATAAGGCAGTTTAACTTCACATGCATTTTCAAACATGGTCTGCCATGCTTCTTTTATTCTCTAAACAACCAAAACAATTACACTTTTAAATAGTGCACTTCCAAGCCCCAATTCGACTCCCAGACTGTCGACTAACGCCAACATTTTTTTGCTTTCCTTCTCTTATCTTATGACCAAGCTGACAAAACTTCTCTGGAATGCACTTCTTAGTTTAAAGACGACTTTTATTATTATTTCACCACGAGGTTCCTGAAAGACGAGATTAGTAGGTTGGAAGCACACGTTTAAAAGTAGTTGCAGCAATGAAAGCAAACTATATCAAAGTACTTCTCAGTTGCAATGTACACAGCAAATACATGTGATTGTATTGTAGCATAACTTCAAAGCAAAGAATAAAAGTCAAAATGTAATCACCGTAGGGCCTATCACTACTTGTCATCTTTCTCCTATCTTCAAGTTGATGACTCCTGTTCAACTGCGAGAAAGAGACTTTCCTCCTAAATGGGAGCCAGGCAGCTGACTTCCGCTCCTGACTGAAGTCCTGGAGAATCTCCCCTTGCTGCTGCCCAGGGCCACCGTTAAAAGCAAAAATGCTGGCTCAGTGTGGGAACCGAACAAGTCTGGAGAGTGACCAAGTCTCCAAACTTCACTCGTACCCAGGCTGGAGTGAGAGGTAAACACAAAATCTACGCTCTCTTATCAGCTAGGGTTTGGTGTTAATTCAATACGAAAAACACAGCTTGGTCCACCATGTGGAAAAACACAGCTTGGAAAAACACAGCTCATCTGCAATGTCTCAACTGCAATGTCTAACTCCACGTTAAAGCCAATAGGCAGCTAAACTGAATACCATATGTAATGTCTAATGTCATGTTAAAGCCAATAGGCAGCTAAACTGAATACCAAATGTAATGTCTAATGCCACGTTAAAGCCAATAGGCAGATAAAGGGAATACCAAATGTAATGTCTAATGCCACGTTAAAGGCAATAGGCAGCTATACTGAATACAGAATGTAGGGCCAGATGTAGAAAAATCCGATTTTGCGACTTGCAAATTACGAGTCTGAGCGACTCGCAATTTGCAAGTCGCAAAATCAGATGCAGAATGGTGTCTCAGACACCTTCTGCGACTCGCAATGGGGTCGCAAAGACCCACCTCATCAATATTCATGAGGTGGGTCGCATTTTGCGACCCCATAGCGAGTCCCTGCACTTCCAGGGATGGTGGCCTGCTGTAGTCAGCAGACCTCCATGTCTGTGACTGCTTTTTAAATAAAGCTGTTTTTTTTTTTCATTTTGCAGCCTGTTTTCCTTAAAGGAAAACGAGTTGCAAAATGAAAAAAATACTGAAACCATTTGGTTTCATTTTTTCAGAGTAGGCAGTGGTCCATAGGACCCCTTCCCTTTTGCGAATGAGTTACCACCAGTGTGACACTGGTGGTAACTGCGAGTTGATTTGCGACCGCATTCGCGGTCACAAAGCAACTCTGAATTGCGATGCGAGTCGCAAATAGGAAGGGAACACCCCTTCCTATTTGCGAGTCGCATTCACAAATTGCGAGTCGGTACCGACTCGCAATTTGGGAATGAGCATCGCAGGAGGCCGTTTGCATGGCGCAAACTGCGTTTTTCGCAGTTTGCGCCATGCAAACAGCTTGCTACATCTGGCCTGTAATGTCTAATACCACATTAAAGCCAATAGGCAGCTAAACTGAATACAGAATGTAATGTGCTCCTGACGAACATTGAACAACTAATATGCGCAATGGTGAAACACAAAGTCATTGGTCAAACACAATTATTAGCATAACAGCAACTTTAACATCGAACTGGTCAAGGCTAGTTCATGCCTCCAGTCCTTTGCATAGCGCTCTTTATTTCAGCTCTTCATGTGTGTGAGGCCCAGGAAAACTAGGCCTTCAGTTCAGCTAACTTAACACTACAAATTAATGTAAAACATAGGTTATATATCTCATTATGACATATTATTACATTTTTCATATATATGTTCATTATTTCATACAGTTTCAGTTCTATTAGTACACATGGTGATCACACCCCGAGGGCACATTTTCAAAAGTGCAAATTATTTATTTTTTTCTATGACTAATTCCCCTACATTTTTCTCATTAGTAAACACATATATCATTAATAATTTTCTTAATTAGCATATTCGCTTCAACAGGGACATTCTGCTCTGTAATATATAGCATACATTACTTTTACACATCAATTACCTAGGCCGCTAGCCTCTCAGAAGGCACATAGCGCCTCAATATGTGTGTCCTAGGAATCCTGATAGGACAGGTATCAGGGGTTACTAGGCCTTTTGGGATTACATGTTTTGGTGTATCCTACCTAGTTTTCGGATGCTATAAATTCAAATTCTGGGGAAAAACATGCAGGGCAGGACTCAGCATGGGAACACCAATTGTCATATGTCATTTCTGAAAAACGTGTACTCTACATTATTTACCAATCCACAGAATTATTGGGAGTCCTGGTAGTGTCATGGAGAATTTTTTTGGGGCACTAGTAGTGAGGCCCTTTTAGGTAATTTTGCCAGAGAAGAAAGATACGTTTTCTACTTGGCGAAGAACCTTTCTCTGACGCGTCAGGGCAGCAGTTTTAGAACTGCAGCCAGCAAGTATACAATAATGTTCTCTGGATACCTACTTTTGGTCACATTTGTGGGTACTGTAGGTACACCCTGCAAGCCAAATATGAGACACCACTGGTGCCTTTCCTGTATCATTTTATCTTAGCTTTACTCGAAAGTTAAAAAGGCCAAATTGTTGTATCCAATTTTACATCTGCTTTTAGGAAGCTACTGTGGCACCGAATGGCAGAATCAGAGTGCTCTGAGAGATCTAGTGTTAGCAGACCTAATGAAAAATTGGAGGACCACTACAAAGAAGTGTCATTCCGTACAGTCCACATTGCAAACACGTATATTTCTGATAAAGGTTGGCGCTGCATTTTTAAGTGCCATACCTATCAATCATCCATACAGTTTTAAACACTCTATATACGTTACCACCAAAAACCATTGAAGAAACATGTAGAGTTTAACATTGAGCTTTTGTAAAACATTTATGTAAAAAATTCTCTTGTTGCTAACAACACATAAATAAAAATAAATACAATGAATTGCTATGTACATGCAGCTATAATACAATTCAATATAACACATAACAGTGATCCGCAATGGAGTGCTGCATTTATTGCTGGCCATTTCAGTCAGGTGCCTACTTAGGTGATATCTGAATTGTATCAGGGGACATTCGGAGACCAGAGGAAAAGCAGAGGCCAAATCTGATTTAGAACATAAGTGTTTCTGACACAGACCTGCATTTCTGGGGAAGGCAAGCTGCAGGGAAAGGGGTTTCACAGTCTGTGCTATGACCAGGAACCCTCACAAGAGGAAGCAGCCTCTCTTTGAAACAGCTCTTATTTTCTCATCTCATCAGTGGCTCCATAGCTTTTAATAATTGTAGGAATTTCAGGAAATGCATGTGTTCCTTTAGGACCATGTGCCATAGAGTCACTCTGAAGTATTCTAGGCGATTTTGAATGCCTCAGCATAGCACCCTTATCCAGTTGCAGCTCGCGACCGGCAGAAGGGGCAGTGCGGCGCGCTGGGTGGGTTTGGGGATAAAATTAAATTTAAAAAAAAATTTAAAATCACTTATCACAGCCGCTGTTGCCGTCACCGCTCCTCTGGAGGCACAGGCTCCCAGCCTGCCCTGCACGAATCCTGATGCTGCTCAAAGCAGCGCCAGGGTTGGCTGGGAGCACCCAGCCACGGCGCTCCCAGGCAGACTGGGAGCATGTGCAGGCTCTCTCCAGCCCAGCAACAATGGAAAGAGCCCACTGTGCATGTGTGTTTGGCCGGCCCGAGGCAGTCAGCCAAACACACATGCGCTCTTTGGCCCGCCGTTTTAAACAAAACGATAATAAACACAGTTTATTATTGTTTTCTTGAAAAAGTTTGAAGCTGCTGCTGCTAATGAGGGGGCGAGGCTCCTCCGCCCTCATGGAGGAGCCGCCACTGCCCTTATCCTCACTCAGACAACAGCTCTTAGACAGCAGTGCCTAAGCCCCAATTGTTTATGAACAATTAGTAAATTGATCACCTGTAAAGTACTGTTGGAGGCATAATGTCAAGTGGTCTCATTTCTTAAATCAGGCAGGCGCTTCCTTTCTTTCACTTCATTCCAAATATCAAACCCAAGTACAACACCATATGTAACAGTAAGCTAACATCCATTTGAGATTGGCCGGTGCACGGCATTGGCCAACAAAGCAGTCCATGCTGTGTCCCCTAACCTCACAGTTCGAGACAGGGGAACCACAGGGTTTTCACATGTGATGGTTCTGCTTACTTCGCTAGCAGAAACCCATAACCTGGCAGTCCACCTGCCACAAGACTGCCAGTCACAGCGGTGGCAGCTGAGTACAGATCCCGGCACTCCAGGGTGAGGAGTAGGGTCAGTACCAATTTGCTCAAGGCAGTTCTTTGTATAGAGCAGTACAACTGGCAAACAACAATCTGTTGAAAGCCTACCCAAAGCAATTAACAGTTGTTTAAATTATTTACAAAACGTTCTCCCACAAATGTTTGTTTGAGATAGGCCAGCCATACTCAGGGCTTGGTGACTGTCATTGGATTTCCCATCCCACGGCATGCTTCAGTCGCAGACAGGGCTAAATCAATGGCCCTGCCTTGCAGGGATTCACTTTAAGTAGGGGACTCCCTGGATCTCCCAGTACAGCAACAATTTCCATACAAGAGAACAGGGTTCACCACCCCTGCTGACCTGTTGGGCTAGCAGGCCTAGTGTTAGTATCTAAATGACCACTAGAGCACATTATACATCCATAAGCCCTGTTTGTGCTTTATTGTGTGCATTTAGTGCTTTCAACACTTCTCTGAGATGCCCCAAGCATTTACAGTCCTTATCTGTAGTGTGTAAAATTGTCTCAAACTTATGAATAGATACATAAATGTAGCCTTATGATAAGCAAATAATCACAAAATGTGCTTCCTTAGATATCGGTTTCTTTGCTAGGATCAGATTTTTAAAAGTATATAAAAAGATTCATGAAAGTCTATTTATTATTGAATTTAACGAAAAGAGGGAAAACTTAAATTGGATCATTTGTGGACACTGAGTTTGGGGCAGGGCAGGCATCTAACCAAAACTGTCCTACCATGCACATTGGATTTTGTTGCCAAAGCTGCTGCATGAAGTGTGGAGCTGTGAACATTTAAGAATATACTAACAGTACCCTAAACTAGTTAATATCTGTCAAATTCCATGCTAATGCACAAAGTGCATTAAAGGTATAAGCAATTAAAATACATTCAACAGTCAAGTTGGCTCTATCTTTCTAGATTGGATTGACATATTGGCTTAATTTGAGGCCTATATAAATCACTTTTCCTAGACCAATCGCTTGAAAACTACTGAATGGAGTAACACCATATCAAAGAAATGGGCTTCCTTAGGTAAATATATGTTATCATGCTTAATTTTGGGTAAAATAATTTCAGCCAATTTATGCAACTAAATTATTTAAAGCCACTGTATAGGTATAGGTGATATATCTTGTGTTAAATATAGGAACTCTCTAGTCACCACACTTACTAAGTCCTGCCTAAACCCTCTAAAAGCCATCCTCTACTCTGCAGCCAGTCTAGTTTAAAATTCTTAAAGTAATTAATACTAGGCCTTAGCTCACGGCTATAAAACAGCGTATAATACATACAAAGCAATACACCTTAATTCCCCTTCCCCACTTCACACAAACAAATTGAACTGGCTTGTAAAAGACTTATTCTACAAATAAAATCTCAACTATTGCTGAAAACAACTAGGCCCTCATTATTTTATTACTGGGTGTGGTAAATCCTTATCCGCTATTAAAACTACCCCACCTTAAATCCTGGCATGGAATATTTGACTACCCATTATTTTTCGGTCCCACCTGTATTGGATTTTGCACGCTGTAAAACCACAAGTGATTTTACTGCATTCTAATTTACAGGGTGCACACTGAAATGAATAAGAGTGAAACAGGTTCTAGGTTGCTTATATTCCAATTCAGGAAGGACCTGGCTTAGCAGTTCGGGCTAGACTGTTCCCATTGGAGCAGAGTCAAGACTGATGGCTGCCTCCAAATGGAGGTGGCTTGGTGGGCGAAAACTGATGGATTGAAATACGGCCTTGAGTGACAGCGAGTGGCAAAGATTAATTCAAGCACACCATCCATCACCTTGTTGTTGTTTCACTTGTTTGGATCTTTTAGCATAGCCACACGTCTATGCATAACAACACTGTGCAGCATGCAGCATAAAATGATATGTGTTATAAATTGCATTTGTATAGTGCTTACTACCCCTGATGAAGCGTTGAAGCGCTTTATGGTGAGTAGCATGCTACCCAGAGCCTGGTTAGTGGTCAGTGCATTTGGTTATTGGGATTAGTTTTGCATGCTGATTCCACGCATTCACGTCAGTTTCTTTGTGGTAATTGTTGTCATAGATGTGATCATTAGAACGGGGCTAGGTGAGACACAGTTACTAACTGGGATTAATATTGTTATGGTTTCCAAAGAGTGTTAAGGCAAATTGGGCAGATAAGCATGAGATGTTTAGAGTAACTTGTATACAGATGAGAGAGACAGAAGGTACAAAGAAGCAGAGGGAGATTTTAAAAACCATATGTGATGGAAGGTCAGTTTTTCTTGCAGGAGTTTAAGGGTTATACCATGTTGGGAATTTTTGCATGCTATTTGTGGATGTAAACCTGTTGACAGAAACAGTTTCATTCACAGATACTTCTCAGTAAAAAAGAAAACACAGTATGTTATCAAAATGTTTGTAAACATCCACCAAATTAAAAATATAATGAGGCAATTAGTAGACACATTGCAGTAACCATTAGTATATTCATTACCATGTTTGTAACCCATTTAATGTCTCATTTGGATGGCACTGCCCCTTTCATCAGCCTGAACCTGAGGAGCACCCCCCCAAGAACAGACACCATTTCCAGCAGAATGGATGTGTTTGGGGTCACCTACGCTTCTAGCATCCACCTTGCCTCGTAGTGGAGCACACCTGGCCCTAAACAATGATAGTATGACAGTAATCTTATTCACTATCTCTGGTGTGAATGCTAACGCCCACCGCTACTGTAGGGACATTGAAAGCAAGCTTTTAAAAGTCTAAATGTGGGCTCAATTACATTTCTTGTCCTAGTTTGCACCTTATTATAGTAAGCCATTCACATAAAGGATAGCCAGTCACATAAGATAAACCAGGAACGCAGATGTTAAAAATATTGTAGATGTCATACGTAGAAATACTATTTTACTTGAAAAATCAAAAGTTCTTTGTGGCTTCATACTAACAACTGTATTCATTGTATTGTTTGTGGGAGACATCTTATGGCATCTGGCTATTTCCTAAAATCATGGAATTGTATGGTTGAAAGCAGACTCGTTCTAATATTGGACTGTAAAGCAGTCCCTAATGTACCCAATGAGCTGAGGATAGTGACAACATTATGGTGAAAGCTTTTAAGGATACACTCCCTGGACATATTTAAATGATTGAGACACCTCTTGATCATTCTTGAACTTGAACACCGACAGACTAGACAAAAACAGCCACAACAGCAGAGAACTCTTCAGCATCGTCAAAGAGTTCTCCAACCCCAGCGCCAGCGCCAACGCCGTCACGCCCTCACAGGATTTGTGCGAATCCCTCGCCACTTTCTTCCATCGCAAGATCAGCGACCTCCACGACAGCTTCGGACACCAGACCCAACCATACACCACTGAACCCGCTTCCCCGGACATCACCCTCAACAACTGGACCCACATCAACACGGAAGAAACCAAATCCATCATGAACTCTATCCACTCCGGCGCCCCTTCGGACCCCTGCCCGCACTTCATCTTTAACAAAGCCGACGACATCATCGCCCCGCACCTCCAGACCGTCATCAACTCTTCTTTTTCTTCTGCTACCTTCCCCGAATGCTGGAAGCACGCTGAAGTCAACGCCCTACTAAAAAAACCTACGGCTGACCCAAGCGACCTGAAAAACTTCCGCCCCATCTCTCTTCTACCTTTCCCAGCCAAGGTAATAGAAAAGACCGTCAACAAACAGCTGACCACCTTCCTGGAAGACAACAACCTGCTCGACCCTTCACAAACCGGATTCCGAACCAACCACAGCACGGAAACCGCCCTCATCTCAGTCACAGACGACATCAGAACCCTGATGGACAACGGTGAAACAGTCGCCCTCATTCTCCTCGACCTCTCGGCTGCCTTTGACACCGTCTGTCACCGCACCCTAATCACCCGCCTACGCTCCACCGGGATCCAAGGCCAGGCCCTGGACTGGATCGCCTCCTTCCTCGCTAACCGCTCCCAAAGAGTTTACCTCCCTCCGTTTCGCTCAGAACCCACCCAGATCATCTGCGGCGTACCTCAAGGCTCATCGCTCAGCCCGACACTCTTCAATGTCTACATGAGCCCCCTCGCCGACATCGTACGCAAGCACGACATCATCATCACCTCCTACGCCGACGACACCCAACTTGTACTCTCCCTCACCAAGGACCCCGCCAGCGCCAAGACCAACCTACAAGAGGGTATGAAGGACGTCGCAGATTGGATGAGGCTCAGCCGCCTAAAGCTGAACTCTGAAAAAACGGAAGTCCTCATCCTCTGCAACACCCCGTCCGCCTGGGACGACTCCTGGTGGCCCACGGCCCTCGGCACTGCACCGACCCCCGCAGACCACGCCCGCAACCTCGGCTTCATCTTGGACCCTCTTCTCACCATGACCAAGCAAGTCAACGCCGTGTCCTCCGCCTGCTTCCTCACTCTCCGCATGCTCCGTAAGATCTTCCGCTGGATCCCCGCCGACACCAGAAAAACCGTGACCCACGCCCTCGTCACGAGCCGCCTGGACTACGGCAACACCCTCTACGCCGGGACCACAGCCAAACTCCAAAACCGCCTGCAACGCATCCAAAACGCCTCGGCCCGCCTCATCCTCGACGTACCCCGCAACAGCCACATCTCCGCACACCTGAGACACCTGCATTGGCTCCCAGTCAGCAAAAGGATCACCTTCCGTCTTCTCACCCACGCACACAAAGCCCTCCACAACAAGGGACCGGAATACCTCAACAGACGCCTCAGCTTCTACGTCCCCACCCGCCCCCTCCGCTCCGCTGGCCTCGCACTTGCTGCCGTCCCTCGCACCCGCCGCTCCACGGCGGGTGGGAGATCTTTCTCCTTCCTGGCGGCCAAGACCTGGAACTCCCTCCCCACCAGCCTCAGGACCACCCAGGACCACTCCGCTTTCCGGAGACTCCTAAAGACTTGGCTGTTCGAGCAGCGATAACCCCCCCTAGCGCCTTGAGACCCGCACGGGTGAGTAGCGCGCTTTATAAATGTTAATGATTTGATTTGATCTATGCCTATTGGATGCTTGTTCTCTTAGTTGTTCAATCAATCAATCAATCAGGATTTGTAAAGTACAGCTAATCAGCCAAAAGTGTATCAAGGCGCTTGCAGGTCCAGGAGGCTCATTCGAACAGCCAGATCTTGAGGGCCCTTTGGAATTTTCTGAAGAGAGGTGATAGCCCAGAGTTGCGTGGGGAGGCTGCACAAAAAAAGGGGGGGGGGAGCAAGGAGAAAGCAGAGATGGCACCCAAAACAGGGGAAAAAGCAAGGAGAAAGAAGTAAAGAAGAGAGACAAGCAAGAAGAAGGCACACAGCGGGGGAAAGAAGGCAGAAAGCAGTGAGGACAAGGGAAAAGAAAGGAGAAGGCACTCAAAAAACAGGGGGAAAAGCAAGAACATGACAGGAGCAAGATCTATAGAGCAGCACCGGGAGAGTTTGGTCTGATGCTGCACTTATAACTGCAGTTGTAGCTGTAGAACTATTAAATTGCGCTCCTGAAGATGGAAGTGCCACTGCTTTTGCCGTGCTATTGTATTGCAGAATGAAAGCGAGAATATATTGTCGGCACATACATATATGTGCATGCCTGAGATTGGTAAACTTGATTTCGGGTCAGGCCGGTGTGTTTGACTTTCTGGATAAATGTGCTTGTGCTACAACCGTGTTTTTTTTTTAATAATAAACTTACATAAACACAAATATATTCTATTTAATAATTAATTCGTGGTGTCCTCAGACATATTAAACACTGTTTTTTATTGTTAATAAACCTACAAAGCATACAAATGCATAGAATCTACTGACCTTACTATTGTACTGCTGCTCTCTATAAATGTTTAGTCACTGTAAACTAAGTATATATATCTTTCACCTGCCCTAGGGTAATACTGATGCCACCCACAAATGTATATAATTCTCGCTTGCCTGACTAATTTAGTGCTCTTCTACTTGTCGATGTTTCGCAAGTTCTTATTCTATGAAAATTCGCGGTGATAAGGAGAAAAACAGTTGTATGTGGCCTTTTCGCTGACCTGGACCATGAACCAAATCTCGCTTTGAACGGACTGTCAGGCTCATAGGACTCTGAGGCTCATATGCTCTGAGGAACAGGAAGTGCATTTATTATTTTTACTCCGATTCTTTATAAGGTAATGAGCAAAGATGTAAACTGGCGATAGCGGAACCAGGGTAAACAAAATAGTTATAGAACGCTGGACAGGTCAAAGTGCAGTGAGTGAGTCCGGGGCAGCATTAAGTACACAAGTCTTGTTTCACACTCTGACCCGGTGCGCTGTTTTATATGCTGACTGCGTTCGCATCAATGCCATCATTTTAAAGGAGTGCATGCTGTGCATATGGAAAGAACCATTTCGTTGCCGCGCACAATCATCTCCATTCAGCTGTTCGCCTGTTGTTTTATACGGATATAATGCCTTGCGTGAAAAGCTCTCCTCGGGAGAAAAGTCGGGAAACATGAAGCCGACGTTAAGAAATATGAGCATTGGCTAGCTACTGTTCTGTGTGGGAAAGCGGTCTTCCCTTTTCATTACCCTACCCACAGGTGTACCCAGGCCTATTGTTAGTATCCTCTGACTTAATTGGCAAACTCCATTGAAACTTCTGTCGTTTCCATAGAGACATCTCTATGGCTCGCCCGGCTCGCCCAGCCCTCCAGGGAGGGTTATGCTGCGCCTTTGAATAAACAGGAACCTGTTATGTCGGTGTCTGACTGCACCCAGAAGCTGAGCCTGCAGGTAAAAAAAAGTCACGCCGGTTCCCTATTAAGTGCGCTGCCGATAACTCTAATGAAAAAGATTCTTAGAAACTAAGCAAGGAAACGGGGAATGGGTCGACCAATTTAAAGTATCGCTCCGGAGTTGGAACAAATGCCGCCTGGTTATTAGCCCTCGAAGTTGTTTGGCAACAAGGCGTCACGGCTCAACATACCCGGAAGTGCTCGGTGTTGCCCGTGACAGAGCAAGCTCATGGACAGAGTGCTTTTCTAGAAGGTCTGCACGGGTGAGAATTCTGCTAGAAAGGTACAACGTTAAACTTTCTGTTTTCTTTGAAGATGATCCCTGTAATTGAACTAATGCAAGTAAATGTTTGCGTACATATACTTACAATTTTATGACTTCCCAGAGCGCTCTTTCAGAAACAATAATACGCACTTTTGCGTACTATGTTTTATCAGAGGTTGTCGTCTGTCATCGTACTAGTCTAGGAGAATAAAGGAAAGAAGAAGAGGATATCACGCAGTATCTTTCCGGCATAACAGCTCTCTTTATAGGCCAAGAAGTTTTATTTTACTTTATTTCCCCAGGAAAGCGATGTGTGCCACGGAGCGCTAGGTCAAATAGGGCTGCATGTTCTTTTTACATGAAAAACTCCATATAGTTAACATTTAAATGAACATTCCCAATGAACAAACTGAAATGTTACATTTAAATTGGTTATAACAATTGGTTATGTGTAACAGGGCCCTGATGTGCATTATTCCAGCTATTGTTTGCAATAACAGTGCTTAAAAATGGTGTGAGTGCATATTACACAAACAGCCATTACGTACCTTATCTGCTATTTGTTTACTTTGTTCTTGGTTTGCGCCGACAGTGGTTAGTCCGTGGTCGCCTAGCACAGATACCTTGTTGATTAAGTATGATTGGTTCATTGTGCGGGGGACTTTGTCTGGGATGCACAGGTATCTGAACTTAATCCAGTAGATAATGGGAAGTCAGTTGAAGTTAGTGCAGAGTGGGTGTAACATGATCCCAGGGGCTAAAGGCTGTTGCAAGACTTGTGGCTGCATCTTCGACTCCATCACTGCAGGTCAGGTAGCCTTTTCGATACTTTGAAGAATACCGCGAGGGTAGAAAGGTTTGGAGAGTTCTTTCAAAGTGTTTGGGATGGATAAGCGTCAATTTTTTTTGTGTGTGTGTGGCCTGCCTATGTGTGCATCACTACAGAGGGGGTTTGTCTGCCCCACCCCACGCCACATGTTTTGAGGCAGAAGTACATGTTTTGATTGGGCCGACGTTGTGTGCTTCCACAACAGAGTGCTTGCCCCTCAGCTCCAAGCAGCTGTGAACATTTTGTTTATTTATCCAGTTGCATAAGCTTGAGCTTTCAGGGGCACTTGCATGCCTTTGGAATGCCATTTAAATTGTCTTATATACGTAGGTAATTTATGTTGTTTTGTTCTGGCAGCAGCACAGATGAGAGGAGGGCAGTCCATCTACATGGATTTTAAGGCCTGGCCTGACAGTGTTAACATTACCTGACCATCTAACCTGCACCAATTTTATTCTACACTTTATTACTACCACACAAATGCATATCTACTTCACTGCTATTTACTTGTATTGCTTCATATTACCATACAACATGAATTCAAAGTTGGACCTATTAACCCTGGTAATGCCTGTTTGTTCTGATTTCTGACCTTAGTAAGGCCTGACAGCTAACCCACAACGAAGGCTGGTATGAGTTTTTTCAGGTATAATAGCACACTTGTCCTGCACCTGAGCAAATAAAGGTGGTTTGCATGAGAAAGCAGAGTTTCTATTGCACATTGTTCACATGTGCACACAATGAAGATAAAGGGCCTCATCACGAACCTGACGGTCACTAGACCACCAGGTTCACAGATGGCGATCAGACTGCCAACAATTTGGTATTCCGAGTGCCACATTACAACCCTGGCGGACGGGCCACCAGGGAAACACCGTCTGGAGTTACAACCCCCTTCTCCGCCAGCAGTTTCATGGCAGTACAACCTCTGCGAAAACGCTGGTGGAGAACAGGAGCAGGGGGCCACGGGGAGCCCCTGCACTGCCCATGCACTTATAAAAGACCAAATCGTTTTACTGTGCTGTCTTGCCTACCAGCACCATGTAGCCCCTTGGTCCCTACTGCCCTACATATGGCCCATTCTTCCTAACAATTTTATTCTACTTCCTGTTCTTGCTCTAAAGTATTACTCACTCACCTTCCAATATTCTGCTCTCCTCCACCTCCCTTTCTCGCACGTCTGATGGGATCACATGGTGGAAACTTTTCTAAGATTAGCTCACCTGAGAAAGGTTGATCTGCCTCCATGTAATTAAATCTGAAATCCCAAAGGCAGCTTTAATATAGCAAAGTACCTTGACTCGGCAGAGTATCACATAATTATTTATTCACCAAGGAGCTTTGATTCTAGTCTGTTTTTCTGCAAAAGTCTTTTACAAAGAAATATTTTTCTGTCAAAAGGTACATATATTATAGGCCCATTTTACATGTCACTGATGTCATGCAGGTATCTCCTGCAACCTCTTCAGTTAATTGGTGGAAATGTAAACCCAACTACAGTCATCCCATAGACTTTTATAGTTAGTTACATAGCTTTGGATAGAATAAGTACCCGCTCAAAAAGAAAATTATCAGCACACACTTGATTCCCACAAATAATTTCCAAAGACCTGGCATCAAAAATACTGTATTGTGAAATACGGAGCCCTGTCACTTAACATATATGTTGAAAACATATTGCACCAAGGGTTGAAATTAACTTTTGTTTGCTTAAAATGTAATTGCTATTCAAAACATCATCGCAGTCGCTCTAGAAAAGTCAAATTTTCAGTATGAGCATTTTATTAATCCAATTAACTAGCACATGCTTATTTTATCTCAATTGGCAGGACAATCCCAGACTGATTTTGTGGCTCAGTTGTAGTTGCGAATGTATTGTTTACAATACATACCATATACTTAAAGTGGGTTTAGGACAAGCTATTTGCTTGTGATTCGGTAGGTTTGATGTCTGTCCCTGCTCTAGATTAAGAAGCTTTCCTCCCCGTTCTTGTGTTTGCCCCGTCCAGGAGCAATTCGGTTTTAGTGTTCAGATTGAATGGAAACTATTCTTCTATGGCGACTTGAGAGAACTCTATTTCCTTTTACCTGTTTGTACGTCTCTGTTTACTGCCCTTCTTGCTCATTCCATTAACCTTGATGCTCCCTATTCCACTCCTCGTTTTGTGCTTTTTTCAAATTTGTTAAGAGGTCTGACAGCTGCAAAGTCCTCCTTTTTTAGAGCTGTTACACATTTTTTTTCGAGTTTTCATTTATTGTTCTAAACTGGCCATCGGCTGTATTGGAATGTTAAAAGAAAAATACCAAAATGGATGCCGTGTAACACAATGCATTCACATGCACCTACAGCCATCGTAGGTTGGCTTCACACGCACCTATGACTGAGTCATTTTGGAATGACCTTTCTTTAATACATATCCCAAACAAGATGGCTTCCTGTGCATCTGCATGTAGTCCCATGGGTCATGATGCATTTGTGTTCATGCATTCTGATGCATTAGCAGCTATTTTGGATTTTCCTAATGCAAATGTGAACAAGCATTGGTAACGCCGATAGCTCTGCCTTTTACAGGAGAGACCAATTGGCTTTGCCAGTACTTCTTTCAGTTTGAAGACAGAACAAATAAGGTCGTTTTAGTCCCTTTTATGAATGCTTGTTCGTGGCCACAACCTTTGGATTTTGTAGAGGAAGCTAACCACTTTAGATGGCAGCTTGCAAAGATTCTATAAAACACTGACATTTTTCAAAATAGAAGGAAAGGCCTGTTGTCTGACTGGACATCAGGAAAAGCATGTCACATTCTTTACTGACAGTGGAGAAGTGTGACTCCTTCAACAACTGGAAACCCTTGCACCAGCAATGAAGACCAGAAACTCATAGCTTGATAGTGTCCCAGCCTATCCAGACTAAGGTAGTGGAGATCTGATAGAACGATTGATGGTAAAACTATAACATAGTCCCTCAAAAAACCCTTATCTAGTTGTTCAGGGCATTCACTAGGAAAAGGGCGATATTGCAAGTTGGAGTCAACTGGTGTTACATTAGTCTCCACAAGAACACATTTTGGCAAAGCCAATAGGTCTGCCTTTAGTGTGCAACGCATGCTAACTGCACTCGATTTCGTTTAAAATCACGTTACCTAAACCTGTACGTCGTTTTTGTGAGATTAGCCCGTGTTCAAGTATGTAGATGACAAAGGCGTTCATGTGTGGGCAGTAACAATCTTGATTAAGTGGAAGAGCAAATCTTAATTGTGTATGTTAAACTGGATTATAGAATATTTATAACGGTTACAACAAAGTAAAATTGAAATATTTGTAAGAATTATTTGTTTACGTTTATTCTTACCCTTTCCTCCTTTATTCTTTCCTACTCTCTCAGAAGTTAGGTGATTGTCAGAGTGTAAATGGTTATACCAAAGACTTGCACACTTGTCAAACTCTCATGTCAGTGAGACACACATTTTCTAATTTTGTTTTTCAGTTTAGTTTTAGCATACATTTTGTTTTGTGCAACTAGGATTTTTAGCCTGGTAACCGGCAATTAATTCTGCACCTCCATTCGTACTGAAAAAGGACAGCAAAAGGCTATTTCATTTAGTGCAAATGTCATTCTGATTTGTGCTTCGCCTAAGTGTGGAAATACTACATAAGATACTGTTCAATGCATAGGATTCTTGTTTTTCTTACTTAGAAGTGGCAGCAACGTTTTTGAATAAATGATTGAATGAATGAAGGGTTACAAAGCACAACTGTTACACAGCAAGGGTGTCGTGAGCTGAAAGGAGGTGAGGTCAGGAAGAGGCTGAGTTAAATAATGTAAAAACAGCCACGTTTTCAGATGCTTTCTGAAAAGAACTTCTGAGGAATTTTTTTTTGGGTCGAGATGAAGATTATTCCAGATTTTTGCTGCTAAAAGGGCAACAGAGCACACGTCACGCCTTGTTGGAAGGTAACTCAGGGCTTAGACTAGAAATGCCTTTTCAGATCTACGAAAGTATGGCAGTATGGTTGAATAAAAAGTTTTCTAGCAGTCGCTCTAAGAATTTTTCAATTTTATTAAGGACACCGAGGCGAGGATTATGCTTCTCTTTCCATGCTTTATTTTTAACAGCAGCCAATGAAAACCATGGAAAGTAAAAAACGACATGACCCAACACTAGTCATATCACGTGATGAACCATAGAGGAGGAAGCCTATAAAGTGTTGCATCACACCCACCCACTCCTCTTTCTTTGTCCAAAATTCGCAACAGAAAAGTCAAAGTCTTAACATGAAAATGAAAATACTGAAAACAAAAGAACTGGCATCCAACTTGACTGGAAGAAGAACGATATCGGGACAGTCCGAACTACTTCTCATCATTTCCTAGGAAAAGGAAAAAATTCAGGCCATAAAAACTGAATATCATAAGAGATACTTATATCAACTATTCAATAGGGTGGGATAGCACTGAAGTACAGTAACTTGCACATGAACTCAATAAAATAATATGAATCACAATAACCATATATATACAGTGCGGTGGGATAATCCTCGCCTCCGTGTCCTTAATAGACTTGAAAAATTCTTAGCGCAACTGCTAGAAATCTTTTTATTCTATGTCAGGACCGGAGGCTCAGATTATGCTTGTTCAAAGCTGATTCACAACCACAGATGCAATATCAACAATAGGTTTATAATAAAAAGTTTTAAATGTCGAAGGGGAAGACCAATCTGCTGCTTTTAAAATGTCCTTTAAACGAGAACCCAAAGCCAAAGACTTCGAAGCCATAGCTCCTCTGGCAGAATGCGCACCAAACTTAAAAATATCAATGCCTGCTTCACTCAGTAACCAACGCATCTATCTAGCGAGTGTGGCTGAGGAAACAGGATGATATGGCTTAACTAAAGAGATGAGTAACTGACCCCCCATATCAGAACGAAATTCTTCTGTATTCACCTCGTGAGCTCTAAGGCACTGCACCACACAAAGTTTGGTGTTGTCCACAAAACAGGGATAAGAAACGGTCTTCAGATTGCATTTAGTTCTACGCAAAATGGAAAAAGAGACTCCCTCAGGAGAAAAAACTCTCCCAGCCAAATCCAGAGCTCTAACATCTGACACTCTCTTACAAGAGTTTAAACACAACAGCATGGTGAGTTTAGCTGACAACTGTTTCCTAGACAGAAATCTATTAGAAGGCCAGGATTCTAAAAAACGAAGGACAATACTCACATCCCAAAGGGACGAATAACGGGGACGAGGAGGATTAGCCAATCTGATACCCCTCATTAACTTACACACAATTGGAGACTCTCCAATGGGTTTACTCTCCACTGGTAAATGCCCTGCTGAAATAGCAGACCTATAATTATTGATAGAGCAATATGCTAAACCTGACGTCGCAAGGGAGGAAAGGAAATTTAGGACCAGACAGCAACCTGCTGAAGAAGGATCTGCACTCCTAGAACTACACCAAGTACTCCATCGCTTCCAAGCCGAAGCGTATCTTTTGTGAGTACTGGTGGACCAGTAACCCGCAATGAACTTGGAAGACTCTTGCGAAAGACCTGGGATGCTCCATCTTTCCCTGAAAGACGCCAAGCCATCAAGGATAATTGACCCGACAGGATTAATGGATGTAACAAACCCAGAGGGTCCTGGAGGAGATTCTCCCGGAAGGGAAGAAGGATCGGATGATCGCAACTCCACTCCATTGCCACTGGGAACTATGCCTGAGATCTCCAAAGGGGAGTCACCAGAACTAACTCCGCTTGCTGACGTCTGATCTGGGCCAAAACCCTGGGTATCATTATGAAGGGAGGAAACGCATAACTCTGTTCCTGAGACCAGTCCTGGAGAAACTCATCCGTCTGATGCCTCTGGATCTGGTCTCCAACTGAAAAAACGTTTCATCTGCCAGTTGAGGTGAGATGCAAACAGGTCGATTGAAAAGGGACCCCACTTCGCAGAAAGGGTTCTGAAAACTCTGGGATGTAACCTCCAATCGCTGAAGTCTCTCAGATGACGGGAGTTCCAGTCGGCCACCAAGTTGTTGGCCCCAGGAAGGTACTCTGCCACAACTGAAATCCTGTGCTGAAGGCAAAAGTGCCAGAACTCCTTGGCTATCTCCGCTAGGATGCAGGAGTGAGTTCCCCCCAGCTTGTGGACATATCTCACTGCCAAGATATTGTCCATGTGAAGGAGAATACAACAATTCGCTCTGATGGGAGAGAGACTCTTGATTGCAAAAGAGCCGGCTAGGAGTTCCAAGCAATTGATGTGGAGACTCAACTCCGTGTTGGACCATCTGCCTCCCGTGGACACTGAGCCGCACCGGGCTCCCCAGCCCCAGCGATTGGCGTCGGACTCTATCACTACATCCGGGTAAGAGCTGAATATGGCCCTGCCGTTCCAGGCTTCCATATGATCCAGCCACCAATGCATCTCTGCCCGGGACTCCTCTGACAGGGGAACCGGATCTGCATAACGGAGGCCTTTCTGAAGATGAGATATCTTCAAGCGTTGAAGGGCTCAGTAATGCAAAGGACCCGGAAAAATCGGCTGAATCGAAGAAGAAAGCAGGCCTACCATGCGAGCGATCGCCCTCAATGATACAGTCTGTTTGGATAATAGAGATCTCAATTCTCTCTTGATCAAATTAATCTTCCCGGGGAAGAATCAGTAGAGACTGCATCGAGTCTATCTGGAACCCCAGAAAGTCTATCCGACAAGAGGGAACCAGAATGGATTTTTGGGCATTGATTATAAAGCCCAGACTCTGAAGCAGAGACACTGAACATTCCAGATGAGACAACTGCAGTTCTCGATCCTGGGCCATGATCAGGATGTCGTCTAGATAAACTATTAATCTGACCCCTTGGGAGCGAAGGAATTCCACGACTGGGCGCATTACCTTCGTGAAACACCAAGGGGCAGAGGACAGACCAAAGGGGAGAACTTTGTACTCGTAATATTCGGTCTCCCAGCAAAACTGAAGGAACCTCCGATGTGGAAAAATAGGAATGGTCAGGTAGGCGTCCTTCAGATCTAAATGGACTAACCAGTCTCCCTCCTGGAGAACGTCTCTCAGCAAATGGATACCCTCCATTTTGAAATGGCGGTATAGCAAAACATTTTTTACGTCTTTTAAGTTGAGAACTAGGCGGGAGCCGCCACCTTTTTTTGTCTACTAGAAACACTGGGCTGACAAAGCCTGAAGGGTGACGGGAAACCCTGGTAACGGCACCCTTCTTGACTAGAGCTGAAATTTCTGCGGAAATGAGACTGTGTTCTTGAAGGGAAAAATATACCTGCCTGGGAAGGCAATGTTGATACGGGGACTCGTAAAATTCTAGCTTGAACCCTTGCACGGTCTCTAAGACCCAAGTATCCGAAGAAATCAGATGCCAAGTCTCCAAAAAGTTCTGAGTCCTGCCCCCCAACCTTACTTCTGAACTTAAAATCAAGCTCACCTGTGTCTCCCGACTCCTTGGAGAAAGATTGTTGTCCTTTGGATCTCCCCCTGCGGAATCTGCCCCAACCATACCTTGGTCTCGACGGGTAGAAGGTAGAAGTGGAGGAGTCGTAATCCTGAAAACCCCCTCTTCCTTGCTGGTAGGATCCACGATGGGGGCCTTGTTGATTGAAGCGGCCGAAGGCACGCCCTCTGTAGCGTCTGGCCCCTCGAAAAAGTGGACGTAGCACTCTCCGGATGGATCCTTGTGCCTTGTCCAGACTGGCGTAAGTGGAAACGAACTTGGAAAGTTCCTTCATAAAGGGAGACACAAAAAGTAAACCCTGGGCCACGGGGCCTGATTCAGATGCAGCGAGGTCCGCCAGCTTGGGATCCCGCTTCATCAAAACAGATCTGCATCGTTCAGAGGATGTGGCGCAATTGGCATTGCCCAAGAATCAAAGAGCTCTCTGAGCCCAGCCTACCAGAATGTCCGGGTTAATAGGCTCACCTGACTCTTTGGCTTGAAAAGCCAATTCTAGAATCTTAGTTAGAGGCCCGAAAATGTCTAATAGCTTATCCTGGCATCCGCGCCAGGCACGATCGATACCCTTCTTAGGATCTTTCGCGGATTTCTTGAGGAAAGTTACTAGGGTAGGATCCAACTCTGGGGTCTCAGTAACTTTGGAGGGGAAATCAGGACTGGGACACTCAGATCTCAGTCTAGAACGAATATCCTTATCGAAGCCGTGTCTAATATGGGCTTCTACATAATCCGCCACCTCAGGGGGTGGTAACCACAGAGAAGATCTGGGGTGCACGATGTCCTCTGGTTCGAAAGTCAGAACCTTAGGGGTCGGAGCCTCCTGGTGATGAGCCTTCTTCATGCGTTTATGCAGGGGAGCATCACCCTGCTCGGAGGAGTGCTCCGAGGAAGACGTAGAAGCTGGGTCACTAACAGCTTTCTTTTGCGATCCCACATTGTAGTCATGCTCTATTGCCATGTTTCTTAAAAGGGATTCAAAGTCTGCAGCATGCGAGTTAGAAGTTTGCTTAACAGCCTGGGTGTTCACTGAAAGGGAAGATTCCCCAATGGGTTGGGCGCCCACTGGGGCTACCCAGCCCTGTTGCTCCACCAAACCCAAGAGATGGTGTTTAATGGGCTGAATGGCTTGCGCTAAAGCCTGATTAACTGAGTGACGCACTCCTGCGTCAAGGGCATATACTAAGTCCTGGTCAAAAGAGCCAGCAGTATCATCTAGATAGTACAAATCTTCGGCTTGGTCATCATAGCCAGCCATACTGTGGAAAAGCAGAAAGGGCTCCAAAGGAGCAGTATAAACTGTTAAAAGAAAAAACAGGGCAGAGGAAAAATCAATAAAATAGGATGTGGAGGGAGCTGCCCTGTGAAGGGGTTAATAAACACTTGAAATCAGGCCCAGCCTGAATAGTAATTATTCCAACCCCAGTGTCCAGGCACTGGGGCGTAGTCGGGGAGCTGAGCCGGTGAAAAGAACACAGTTAATTTAATAGCGTAGCAGTGCTAATTCTTTGAAGAGGCAGAGCCTCTGTTGAAGCGCTCGACGAGCGTGAAAGATTTTGGGAAGAAAATGGCAGCGCGCTCTGGCACGAGCGCTAAGCATGAAACCAACCCCCTGGGGCAAAGTAAACAAAACTCGGCAAACGCTACTGAGTAATTAGAGGCTCCCCGGGGGCAGGCAAACACACACGTGGCTTCGCGCTGTGGGGAATGGAGAAGACAGGCTCCGGAGAGGCGCGCACAGGGGCAGAGCTGCTCCGACAATGCTCTCACGTAGAGCGCGAGTAATAAAAACATAAAACTAAAGAATTTTATTACCGGCATAAAGAGAGGACTGAGCTGGAAGCGCGAGTCCTCGCTCCCCTGCTCCCACTCCACACGGATGAAAAGCGATCCAAAGGACGCTTTACAAGGAGGGGAAAAGCCCGCTCCAAACACATTACATTTAGATATACGATAAAGAAGAAAAATATATTTCACTTAACTGGCTGTGAAGCAGCAAAGAAAGAGGAGTAGCCGGGTGTGATGCAACACTTTATAGGCTTCCTCCTCTATGGTTCATCACGTGATATGACTAGTGTTGGGTCATGTAGTTCTTTACTTTCCATGGTTTTCATTGGCTGCTGTTAAAAATAAAGCATGGAAAGAGAAGCATAATCTGAGCCTCCGGTCCTGACATAGAATTACTTTTTTAAGGTAAACTGGACCTTTCTTGTTAAGGTGAGGGAGCAGGGCTGGTGGGTTGGTGGGCTGTGGGGTGAAGGTTCTGTGGTACAGGGCTGCGGCTATCCCATCTGAAATAGTCTTACACATTGTGGATGACAAAAGGGAAGCAATGCAAGGGCAGGCTGAGGGTAGATGCTCAACAAAATCATGTGACTATGGTGGAAAAAGTGGCGTCAGCCGGAAGCTTACAACAAAAAGAGAAGAGAAGATGTGAGTGTGAAGGCATCACTGTCAGACGTTTGTCTTTCCAGTACTGTGATGGTGCACCAGTGAGAGAGAGCGTCAATAAAGAGGAGAGTTAAAAATGGATAAAGTGGTCAGGTGGCTACTTTGTAGTTCATTGTCTTCGTTGTTGGTTGTTCTAATCTTCACCACCACTATGCTTGTAATGTGTGATCTTGAGTAAATCGCATCATCCCCGTGCTCCTTGATTCTCCTTTACTCGATCCTCATTCCCATAGATATCTTCAGTCAGTAGGACTTTTGAACCACTGCAGGGAAATACTTTCTTTATTAGGCCATATAACTAGTACTTAGAAAAGATAATAACTGTGAACGTAGTGCCAACTACAAACATACTGCCTTTAGCCCCTAGAACTGTCGGTGTTATTAATACCCCACATTTCATTGATCTAGGAAGGATGAAATGCAGAGTCAGCCGTATCATGTTTGAAACATTTGCCCTGGAGTTCTGTAGGCTGTAGCTCAACCCACTCAATAATCAGCACTTTATAATATTCATTACTAGGAGTTGACCTGCAGTTGACTGAGCAGGATTGGTTTTCAGGCCCGTTAAGGATGAAGAAGAGGGAAGCTTGGCTCAGGGTGCACACAGACCCTCACATGGCCTTCTCCGCATCACATAGGGGCAGAGTGCATAGAGATTTCCTTAACCAGACTACTTTACCAACCAACATAAGAAGTGCCTTTATTTTCTTCATTATGTGTATGTGCAAGTGTTTGTTGTATGTTGTGTGCAGTATTGACATGAGCTCTGGTAGACAGCACCATGGTCAAGTCAGACCTACAAAGTGCCAAACAAGAATACCACAGAGGACAGCATAATCTTGGTAAAGGGATCCTGCAGCAGAAACGTTTCAGAAGCCCTTCAGTACTCATGTAGGAGCTCAGTGAGCAGGATTTCCTTGCTAGAAATGGCAAATGGTAAGGTACTCTTTTACAGTGACCTAATCTCTGCTTCATGCAAGATATATCAACCCCTCTTGGCCTGGAAAATTAAAAATATTTACTGTAACACCCTGTGTCTTAATCGCCGTTGCACAGTTAAACTCGTTTTAAGTTCTGTCGTGGTATTGTTATTTGCCCCTTAAATATTTAATACTAATGAAATCTTATTATTTTTTAAATATCCTTTGCTCATTATTTTTCTAATCTCATATTTGTTTTGGATTTAATTCCTAATTTCCCAGCTTCCTACCACCTGTAGGTTTTTTAATTTAATTTAGTTTAATGTTTATCTCTTCCCCCCCCACACACATGCCACCCCTCCCCTTGCACACCCAGCGAGCCACTCCTGATTATGAATACCAGCCAATAGGAAATGCAGGTCAGGTGTGGCTGGACTAACCCTTTGGTGGCTAAGGGCTGTATTTTGTGACTTGGTATCATGCTGCTCTCAGTTTGCTGCGTGAATAGTGCATCATAGTGTCACGTTATGTGATGTGTCAGCACGGCCATAGCTATGTGGGGATCATTTGAGGGCATAGTCTTCGGCCCGCTCCCCCCCAAATTCCGAGGCAGCTGGCACAGCATAGAGGTGTGGGAGTTCAGAAGATAAACGAGCAACAGAAGTGCCTTTCACTTTTATATTTTAATCTGGTTAAAGTTGCTGTCTGTTCCAAGCCCGTTAAATGTCAGACTATGGCCCTCATTCTAACTTTGGCGGGCGGCGGTCGCCGGCCGCCAAAATAACCCCGCCATTTGGCCGCTCCGCGGTCAGAAGACCGCGGAGGCCATTCCGACTTTCCCGCTGGGCCGGCGGGCGCCCGCCAAGAGAGCGCCCGCCGGCCCAGCGGGAAAGGCCCTGCAACATAGAAGCCGGCTCCGAATGGAGCCGGCGGTGTTGCAGGGGTGCGACGGGTGCAGTTGCACCCGTCGTGATTTTCACTGTCTGCTATGCAGACAGTGAAAATCCTGCTGGGGCCCTGTTAGGGGGCCCCTGCATTGCCCATGCCGGTGGCATGGGCAGTGCAGGGGCCCCCAGGGGCCCCACGACACCCGTTCCCGCCATCCTGTTCCTGGCGGTAAAAACCACCAGGAACAGGATGGCGGGAAGGGGGTCGGAATCTCCATGGAGATTCAGCCCAGACAGGGGAAATCCGGCGGGAAACAGCCGGATCCCCTTTTCTGACCGCGGCTTTACCGCCGCGGTCAGAATGGGCAGGAAAGCACTGCCAGCCTGTTGGCGGTGCTTTCAGTCGGTCACGGCCCTGGCGGTTTTTACCGCCAGGGTCGGAATGACCCCCTATGTCTTCTGGCAAATTGTGCTTATTCTCTTGATGGAGATGTTGTTTTCTTTTCTGTCTTTGACCACAAAGTCTGAGGATTGTGAACTATGTGACCATCTCTCTGAGGTATAGACAGGCCACTGGAATTATGGGACAGGGAAGGCCTAAATTACGCAACAATATAGGCTAAATCGTGTAGCAAAAAAACACACATTATGCAGCTTAATGAGGCACATTTTGTGATGGTATTTCATTATTTTGTAATTTTTGCATGTTAACACAATCTGGGCATAGGTTTTCCTTCATTAGTACCAATTCCACATTGTAATACAGCTGTAAGTTCCTGAATGGTGACGGTCAACCTTTGCAATGGACCTATCACTGCACAGCAGCACGTGTTACATTTTAGTAGCTTTTTATCTGCTTGAGCTACAAACAAAATGTGTTTTTTTTATAACATCTGAAGAACATGGAGCTGATGATGAATTATGTGGCAAATGCAGCAAATTCATAAATACATGAAAAATGCCACAGAATTGCGGAATTCCACAGGTGTGGAATATGGAATGTGCAAAGAAATACTGCAGGATGCCAATTTATTTCTACTTAGGATTTTTTTTGCGCAGGAAATGGCACCTTCCTGCAAAAAACAATCAGAGGCATATTGCTCTATCTATGTGTGCTGCAGGATGAGGAAGTGTTGGACTTTTGCTTATGCAGGGTCATCCCCAGTCTTTTTGCCTCCTGCCTCCTATTTTTTTCTGACCTGTTGCTGTTGGCTTTTCAACTCTGAGCACTTTACCACTGCTAACCAGTGCTAAAGTGCATTTGCTCTCCGTGTAAATTGTAAATAATTGTGTTATCCATGATTGGCATATTTGATTTACTAGTAAGTCCCTAGTAAGGTGCACTAGAGGTGCCAGGGCCTGTAAATCAAATGCTACTAGTGGGCCTGCAGCACTGGTTGTGCCACCCACATAAGTAGCTATGTAATCATGTCTCAGACCTGCCACTGCAGTGTCTGTGTGTGTGTATTTGTACCCTGTAAATTCGACTTGGAAAGTGTACCCACTTGCCAGGCCTAAACCTTCCCTTTTCTTACATGTAAGGCACCCCTAAGGTAGGCCCTAGGTAGCCCCAAGGGCAGGGTGCAGTGTATGGATAAGGTAGGACATATAGTAATGTGGTTTATATGTCCTGACAGTGAAATACTGCCAATTTCGTTTTTCACTGTTGCAAGGCCTGTCTCTCTCATAGAATAATATGGGGACTACCTTTAAAAATGATTAAAGTGTAGATTCCCCTAGAGAGTAGATGGACATGTGGAGTTTGGGGTCCCTGAACTCACAATTTAAAAATACATATTTTAGTAAAGTTGATTTTGAGATTGTGCGTTTGAAAATGCCACTTTTAGAAAGTGAGCATTTTCTTGCTTAAACCATTCTGTGACTCTGCCTTGTTTGTGGATTCCCTGTCTGGGTCAGTTTGACAGTTGGGTTGTTTTTCACCTCACACTAGACAGTGGCACAAAGGGGTCTGGGGTGTAACCTGCATTTCCTGATTAGCCATCTCTGCTAGGAGGGAGGGGTGGAGTGGTCACTCTCATCTGAAAGGACTGTGCCTGCCTCTGACAATGCCGGCTCCAACCCCCTGGTGTGTGTCTGAGGCCTTGCCTGGGCAAGGCAGGATTTCACATGTAGGTGTGAGTCCCCTTTGAAGAAAGGTGACTTCAAAGACTAAAATGCGTATAAGAAGGGCACCCAAATCTACAGACTTTAGAAACACTTCTGGAACCAAGAGGAACCTCTGCCTGGAGAAGAGCTGATAGCTGAGGAAGAAGTGCTTCCCTGCCTGTGACTGTGCTTTGTGGAGTTTTCCTGCAGTGCTGCTTCTGCCAGAGTAAGAGGGCAAAGAGTGGACTTTGTGTGCCTTCCATCTTGTGAAGAAATCTCCAAGGGCTTGATTTAGAGCTTGCCTCCTGTTGTTTGAAGTCTCAGGGACAGCAAAGACTTCACTCTGCCAGCACCTGGAGTCTCTGGAGAGACTCCTGCTCTGACAAGTGGTGCCCTATCCAGTCCCTGGGCCCTTGAAAGGAAAGCTGGTGGAATCCAAGGAAATCGACTTCTGACGACTTCGGACCGACGCGCTGTTGAATCCGGTAACGCCGCCTGCACCTGACGCCGTGACCTTTGCTGGAACGCGACGCTCTTCGCAGTCCCGACACCGCAGCAGCCCCGACGCCGCAGCAGCCCCGCTGAAGTCCGCGACTCCGTGGAAGTCGCCGCACCACATCATGACCGTCGCCGCTCGAAGTGCACGGATTCAACGTTTCGCACAGACGCCGCGATCCCCGACTTCGCGCATCGGCTTGTTTTCACTCTTCACCAAAGGTACTGTACTTGGGGGTCTACACGACTCCGTGTCCGGCGCCGCTGGTGTCAGCTTGTTGGGAACGACTCCGTCACGACGCTGTTTTAACGTCTCATCGAAGCATTTTTGTTTCTAAGCGCTATTTTTGAGTTTAATCTTTAAAAATTCATAACTTGACTTGTGTATGTTGGATTTTTGTCGTTTTGGTCTTGTTTTGTTTAGATAAATATTTCCTATTTTTCTAAACCGGTGTTGTGTCATTTTGTAGTGTTTTCATTAAGTTACTGTGTGTGTTGGTACAAATACTTTACACCTATCACTCTGAGGTTAAGCCTACTGCTCTGCCACGCTACCAAGGGGGTAAGCAGGGGTTAGCTGAGGGTGATTCTCTTTTACCCTGACTAGAGTGAGGGCCCTTGCTTGAACAGGGGGTAACCTGACTGTCAACCAAAGACCCCATTTCTAACATTGGTGATCAGCGGTTGGGATTTGGACTTGTATTTGTACTTGACATACAGTAATTCAGTGTACACTACTGTTTTGAGTTCAGACCACTACGTGACCACAACGCAAAACACAAATGCTGTGGGATAGCTTAACTGGATGGACGGAATGCGGAACCAATCAAACATTCACCCCCAGTCACAGATCTGGGTTTAATCCATCCATTATTTTGCTCACCATGCCACCCCAGTTTGAACCCAGCCATATGCAAATCAGTCTTGACCCTGTTCCTCATGGGAACAGTCCAGCCCGAACTGCCAAGCCAGGTTCTCCCTGGACCGGAAACAAGCATCCTGGGACTGGTTTCGGGCTTTCACCCCTCGTCAGCCAGGCTAGCTTGAATCCAGTGGCACAGTGAGCCCGGGACCCACGTCTGGGCATACCCGGCGCACTTAGGGCGGCAAAAGCAAAGCAAAACACAAACGCTGTGGGATAGCATAACTACGTGACCACATACTAATTGTCTTGTGATTCTGCTTTTTGTTATCTGATGTCCTCCTGGAAGTATTGCTAATATTTTTGGACTTTGGTTTTTGGTTGTGAAGCCTTTGCAGAATGGAAGACAATTTCTGGCACCTATTTATGTATAAAAAGTGGCAGCTTAAAGCATTCTGCATGGAAAGGGGACTGGCTGTGAACAAGAAATCCAGAAGGGAGGATCTTGAGTCAGCCCTGTTTCAGTATGAATTGAAACGTCGGGCAACACCACCAAATGAGTCTGAGGAGGATAGCTACTATGAGGAGGAGGACTACTCTGAGGAGGAGGGCAGTGGCCCTGAGGAGGGAACAGAAAGAGATGATTGGCTCCTAGCTGGAATCCGGAGTCTGGAATAGCTAGATGCATAGCTTGAGAAGAGAGCCTTAGTCCTGGAAAAAGAAAGGATTACAGCTCAAGAGCTGAGCTGTGAAGAGCTGAAGCTGGAGGCCATGAGGGTTGAGTCCAGTTCAGATGGTGGCAGCAAAAATCTTGTATCCAGTACTGCTGAAGAAGTGCACATGCCCAGAGATGTGGTGCCCTACTTGAAGGAGGGAGTTGACACACGCCAGGAGGTTCAGGGGTATGAGGTAGCTCCAGTGATGCACAGGGTCCCTGAGGTGGATTGGGGAACTGGCATGGGGAGTCATATTCCTACTGGTGGGAGGGACACTCTACTGACTCTAGGTGAGAGTGACAGGGAGAGGGGTTCCACCCAGGTAGAAGTCCTGGTTATGGAGTGTGAATACATCCCAGAAGAGTGTGGGTTGAGTGTCAGGGACAGTCAGGTACTGTCTCACCAGTCTCAGGAGGGTGATGTGGGGTGCTTTTTCAAAGCAGAGTCACTGGATGGTTGGGTGAAGGGTACTTTGGTTAATTAATGTAAGGGGCTGAGTGATGTAATTGCTGGAGAGCATATGTCTAGTCCTTATTTTCCAGAGCTACGCCAACACCAGGTGGAGTGTGAGTTCTCTGACCCCAGGGAGCTTACAATGGAGGCAGACCTCTTGGTGAGTACCAGAGAGTCTGAAGAGGCATTTGGGGCGGCTCCTGAAAGGAGTGGTCTAGGTATTTCCCAACCAGGTGAGGTAGGGAAGGATTGTAGTGTCCCAGGTAGGTCCCAGTGTAGTGGGATGGGTGAGGGACCCCATGTCCAGTCTCTGAGGAGAGGGAATGGGGATGGGCTGAGGTCCAAGGTGCCCGAGATCCAGTCCCAGGTCCTGGAGGGTTCCATGAGGGAACACCAGGAGGGGAGCCTAGCCTGTACTATGGGGCTATCTGTTGAGGGAGATCCCACAGTGTCAGGCCCGATGCCGCAGCAGCCCCGCTGAAGTCCGCGACTCCGTGGAAGTCGCCGCACCACAGGAAGTAACAAGGAGAAATAAAAAGAAAGATATTTTGCCTTCTTATTCCTCAGTGGGGATGGCATGGCATTTTTACATATTCCCATGTTTACTAGCATTAATAAATTTGGGAATGCACCAAAATCCATGGGTCGATGCATGGGAACATCCGAACTTCACCTCGGAATGCCTTCCCAAAGCAGGGAAGCACAAGGCAGTGTTCAGGCTGCCTTGCATTACTTTGTATTTAGTAAACTACATAGAGCAATGCAAAGTGGCTTTACATGGCTTAATAAATACTAAAAATTATTTTGCGTTGGGTGTGTGCCACAAAAGTAAATTAATGAATCAATCAATCAGTCAGGTGTTTTAATGTGCACCCATATGGTATCAAGGCGCTGAGGAGTGTGTCCTCAGAGATTAGTTGAGAAGCCAGGTCTTGAGGTGCTTCTGAACTTAGGCAGCAATGGCGACTGTCTGAGGTGGTGAGGTAAGGTGTTCTAACCTTTTGCTGCCAGGTATGTGAAAGAGCTTCCTCCAAACGATGACTTCTTTATGTGTGGTACATTGGCAAGCGACTGCTGAAATGAGCGGAAAGGTCTGGAAAGGGAGTGCCGGTGATGCTGTGGTTTAGGTAGCTGAGTCTGCTGTCGTGGAGGGCTCTGTAGGCATGCACAAGGAGTTTGAAGTTGATCCTCTTCTCGACAGTGAGCCAGTGAAGGTTTTTCAGGTGTTCTGTGATGTGCTCTTGACGGGGAATGTTTAGGTCGAGTCTGGCGGTGGTGTTCTGAATTTGTTGCAGCTTGCTCAGGTTCATCTTGGAGGTTCTGACATAAAAGCTGTTGCCATAGTCAAATCTGCGCTTTATTAGTGCAATCTGAAGATCTTCCATAGGATTCTGAGGTTGTGGAAGCAGGGGGAGGCTACAGAGTTAACCTGTCTGGTCATGGTGAGCGTTGAGTCGAGGATGACTACGAGGTTTTGTGTGTGGTCTGGGGGGTAGGGGGCTTGCCTAGTGTTGAAGGCCACCAGGAGTTGTCACAGGCCCCATGATGAAGATCTCGGTTTTGTCGGAGTTCAGTTTGAGGCAGTTCTCCCTCATCCCGGTGGCGACTGCTTCCATCCCGTCCCTCAAATTATTCTTGGCTGTAGAGGAGTTCTCGGTCAGGAAGATGATCAACTGGGTGTCATCTGCGTGAAGCAACCAGATGCAAATTATTTGTCAATATGTCCCCTAGTGTATAGTTCTGAGACAGAGTTGGCATTGGTGGCGAGAGGGAAGATGAGAGATCTGCTGGGATGGTATTGTTACTATCATCTCATATCTGAAAGCCATTGTGAAATGTAAAGAAGCGGCCATACTGTACACATATTTGGGATCTGCACTAATGTACTAGATTAAAGTCCTCCGATTGACTCGAAGCATGTGACAGATCTCTTCAGTTATTCCATGCCTGTTCATTTAGTGAAGGCTGGTTTATTGATTGCCCAGTAGTAGTGATCAACAAACCTTGTAGCATAATGCTTCATTGAATCGAGGAGGTGTAAGTTACAGTTGTCTGCTGACAGCTGAGTGTTATGGTCTTAGTATTAGTAATAGGGTGGGCCAGAAATGCTATATACAAACTTGCATAACTATATAATACGCAAGCCAAGCATAGGTCAGCCCTCCTTAACTTACCTGCTTATCGAAAGTAGTTTGCTAGTTTGTTTCCAATCTATGGATTGTAAGCTAAAGATTGAGTTTGAGGGTGCAACTGTTTTTCCAGGTTTTGTTGCCAGGACGTGTGGTGGTGTAGTTGTCTTGGAACTAACCATGTTTCCAACTGTCTTCTGAAGTGTTTATGCTCCTGGACACTTTGAATGCTAGATGGTAGTTTGTTCCAGAGCTTGGCGGCTTGAAGTGAGAAAACAGTGCCTCCCATAGATTTCTTATGGTGAGGTGATATGGTGAGTGGTACAAGCCAGGAGCGCAGTGTCTGGATTTGCTTTTTATTGTTCAAACTTAGCTTGCAGGTATAGCTGACCTTTTCCTTGGAGGCTCTGTGAACAATGCAAAATACTTTGAACCTTGCCCTTCTTTCTATAGGTAGCCAGTGGAGTGATTGCAGGACTGGAGCCATGTGTTCTTTTGGGATGAATGCGGATGTGCCAAGGTATAGACTGTTGGCATAGCCAAGCTTGGAGATTACAAGTGTGAGGATGGCTTGCACTTTATGTTGGTATCCAAGGTATGGCAGGATGCAACATAGTGTTTTCATTGTATAGAAGGCTCTCTGTTTTACGTTGTTAACATGTGAAATCAAATGTAGGTCATAGTCCATTGTTACCCAATGGTTTGTGACTTCTCTTGGTATTGTTGGAGGGACCCAGTTGTAAAGTTATTAAGCTGTAGAGGTCTTCCACACCATCCATTTAAAAAAAATGATTTGGGTGTCATCTACAACCTTGTAACAAGTGAGTTTGAATGATTTAATCAGGTTTGGTAAGGGGGTCAGGCAGATGTTGAATAATAGTGGTGATATGGTGGACCCATGTGGGACACCACAGTGATGTAGAGGAGGAGCTGATTTGAAAGGTGGAATCAATACTAGTTCACTGTCGCAGCTGAGAGGCCAAGAATGCATTGGACATTAGCTGAACTCCCTCCTTGCTTTTAAGATATGGTATGTCAAACATAAACTTGCTATGTGTAGCGATCAGACAACTGTACAGGTCATAGAGTCATGTTATTCTCAAGCCAACAGCTTTCATGATCTTTCAAATAACTGACACAGAAGTGGTTATCACTACTTAAGACTACTGGTCATTTAGATGCAATGTTCAATTAGGAAACTCCAGATTCCAATATGGCGTGGTACTTTGATTAGCCTATTGTGCATGGGCGGAGTATTTACAAGTAAGGTACAACTTAAATTTCACTGACATTGTTCCAGCCTTCACTGGTCTCTTGTGAAATATAGCCTGGTGAGATAATGTATCTTCTCTATTGTTATTTTGTTGTAAGAGCCAGATAGGTTGTTAAGTAATTGTTCCTGCTGCAGAGGGCTGCAAATACCTAACTAGCAGTAGTTTGAATCTGAAAAGACCCAATATAGCATACAATGTCAAGAAGAGCTACCATACCAGATTATCTTTCAAAAATTGTTTATTATCTAGGGAAGCCTGCCAGAGTCAATACACTGAGGATACATCTCCTTCAACCAAATATTGTGGAAAACATAATCAGGGCATGTAAGGTTGAAAGCATTTGAAGATATCTCGCTTGACATCTGTGCAGAATATCAACTAATATTTTATGATTTCTGTATATTGTAGTTTAAGATATGTGCAGTATGAATCTGCTTTTTTAAATGTTTAGACTCCTTTGATATTCTGCTGTATCTGTATCTAATTTATAGTCAGATCAAATCAATTGCTGTTATAAGATACTCTGAAATGTGTGCTAAATGCATAATATTTGGTGACCATGTACAGTAACATTTTTATTAGGAGAAGTGTGGGATCGCTGGGTGGAAGGAATTGTATGGATCCTCACATGTCCCTGAAATTGTGTTCACTGAAATTTAAGGAGCATCTGTGATTTAACTAAAGCAGGGCATTCTGGGTAGGAAAACATATTGGGATTTCATGCAGCTACACCACCCTAGAGTACCCTGGCCTAAATACTGCAGTTACCCAAATTGCTAAACTGTCCTCTCCCTGACCAAAGACCCACTCACCGCCAAAACCAACCTCCACGAGGAACTAAAAGCCATCGCCGAGTGGATGAACGACAGCCGCCTGAAGCTCAACTCTGACAAGACGGAAGTCCTCATCCTCGGGCGCACCCCTTCGGCCTGGAACGACTCCTAGTGGCCCACCGACTTCGGTCCCCCACCCACCCCAGCCAGCCATGCAAGAAACCTCGGCTTCATCCTGGACTCCGCCCTCACCATGTCCAAACAGGTCAGCGCCGTCTCCTCTTCCTGCTTCAACACCCTTCGAATGCTCCGCAGAATTTTCAAGTGGATCCCAACAGGAACCAGAAAGACGGTGACCCAAGCCCTCGTCAGTAGCAGACTTGACTACGGCAACGCACTCTACACAGGCATCCCAACAAAAGACATCAAACGACTCCAGCGTATCCAAAATGCATCCTCCCGCCTGATCCTCGACGTACCCCGCCGATGTCACATCTCCCCTCACCTGAGGGACCTCCACTGGCTCCCCGTGGACAAGAGGATCACCTTTAAGCTCCTCACCCACGCTCACAAGGCTCTACACAACACCGGACCTACCTACCTCAACTCCAGACTCAACTTTTACGCCCCCACTCGTCAACTCCGCTCTGCCAATCTCGCCCTCGCCATCGTCCCCAGGATCCAGCGCAAGACCTCCGGCGGCAGATCCTTCTCCTTCCTCGCCGCCAAGACCTGGAACTCTCTCCCCACCTCACTACGTCAGACCCAGGACCTCCTCACCTTCAGGAGACTCCTCAAGACCTGGCTTTTCGACCGCTAACAGCTCACTCCCCCCCCCCCCCCCCAGCACCTCGAAACCCTGACGGGTACATAGTGCGCTTTATAAATGTAATGATTGATTGATTGATTGAATGTGCTAGGTAATATCTTGATATTTCTTTATATCTTAGGCGCCTTACAGAGACTTTCCTATAACGGGCAATAGCTCAGTCACCCAAATGGGTACTTCTGATATCGGGAGAAGTGTAGGATCGTTGTGTGGTAGGACACTTATGGATACCTGCAGATTATATAAGCAAGGTCTGTTTGTACTCTTCTTTTACTGTGGAGCAGTACAGCAAAACAAAAAAACATCAAAATCATGGAAAGCATTTCTCCACATGGTGACTTTGATTTTAGATTAGAAAATGTTTCTGGTGTTTTTACAAGAAACATTTTCTTTTCCATTTCTCTGGATGACCTGTTGAAGTGCACTGTGAAAGTACTGTGATGGATGTTAACGAGTTGTCATCTGCCCTAAAGCAGTTAAAACCCACCAAATTTGTGCATCCTGACGTCCTGCCAAACAAGCATTGACAACAAGCTACAGGGATATGATGGCCACATTACACTAAATAATTTTTTCCATGATCGTAGGTGACTTCCCCAGTTCAAGGAGGCCCCCAGGATAGTAGACGTCTGGGACTGGCAGACATCAAAAATCACAGTGGTCAAAGGAAGGTGGCAGGTGCTGCTAATGGTGATGCACAGCCAAGAGAAAGTTTCAACTGCCATAAATGGTCAATGGGGAAGAGGGCTAAAGAGAAAATAAAAAATATTGAAAAGTGTGCGAAAAACAGAAGAGAAGATAGAGAGAAGAGGTTCTAGAAAAGGAGAGATTGGGAGAAAGAAAGAAGAGTAAATAGTAAAAACAAGAGAGCATGGCAGACAGGAATGGGAAGATAAGATGCAGCAGCAACCAGAAAGAGATAATGATGAAAATGCTGAGAGAGAGGAAGCAGGGCAGATCATGTGAGATTGGGAGAGAATAGAGAAAGTAAGAGAGAGCCTTAAGGAGCAAAATGAGAGCTAGGTACACATAGCAAAATGGTGATTGCAGATTTTAGGTGGAATTTATAGCTTATCATGTTCTGCCCAATACACCTGGCCTTTTGTGAAAGCAAAGCACAATTTGCACTATTTTCTAAAAGGGATCTTAGTGCAAGGTTCAAAACTCACCTTGCATAGTTGTCTTTAAATCCTGATATGGTCTAACTAGTCTTACATGTTTCATATTGCTTTTTGCAAATTGCTTAACAATGTCCCCTTCCCCCTTGTTATTTGTTACTATATGCTCTTGGTGAGACTTGCGGATGCCTTCTCTTTTATGCATGTCAACCATGTCTAAATTTGCTGGTACAACCACTGGAAAGTATAACCTACTTACTGACAAGTTCAAGTTCTATTAAGGTAGTGATTTGGTTTTCTCGTGTACATTTAAATAAGACAGGCTATTAATTGTTTCATAGCATGAACCTTCACTTTTATCTGCACCTGTAGTAATCGAGAACAATACCTTTGCAAGTATTTTCTGTTTCTAATACACATGGCAGGCTTCTAATTTGCCACTCAGAAAATTGTATGCTCTCCCAGGTGATGTTAACCACTTAGAGGGTGCCACCTTGAGGGTCCATAAGTCTGAAATTAAATGACTGTAGAACCCAAATCTGAGGTACCACGCAAGCAGCATCAAACAGAGACGTTATTGCAGAGCAGGGTCCTAGATGCAATCCATGAAACCACCACTTAAAGCCTTCCAGATAATGCTCCTGCCTGTCCATCTATGGCTCCTCTAACTGGAGATGGATTGAGTGTCCTCAGCCATACCTCACATGGACTCTTCCTGGGCTCACACAATCACCAGTACTTTACCATGCCCACTTGTCTTGCTGATCACTATCTGGCAAAGGTTCTTCTTATGTACAACACTTTTCACACAACCCGGCTGCTGCTATGAAGTATGTATGCCAATGCTGGAGCCTGCTTCAATTCCTGGCTGTTTTGACTGGTGCTTTTGATTTAATATAATTAAACAATCCATCTTTGTTTACAACCTTATCGCCTTAGTAGCATTCCTAGTTTTTTTTGAAGGATAGAACATTAACTCACAGGTTCAGCACAGAGTCATCGGCAGAGTCTCTCATATTTTGATTGAGCAACATTGGCCAAAGGACCACAAATACTGCAGCCATTATATCCAGAAAACTCCTAAAACAATATAGTGAAGGATACAAGACAAAAGTAGTTTTCTATTTCTTCGTTGGCCAAGGAAGGAGGGTGAATGCAGTCGGGAAGAATCTTTGACTCAAGCATGCTACTCAGTTATCACTACAATGAACTTGCAAGAACTAGTATATTGCCCACGTCAAAGCTGAATAAGCTTTATGAAAGCTTTTTATAGGTATTAATATGTGTTGATTGGTCTTGTATGAAGGACACAAGTGTCAAAAATACTGAACTAAACTGAGCTAACCTACTGAATTTAATTGTGAGACATGCACCTCTCTAGGGTGTAGTCACAACTTCCACCAGGGTGCGACTCGCACTTTGAACACCACTGTGTAAGACACTCTTAGTGAAAAGCCAGTCTCCTCTGAGCTATTTCTCATTGTAACCAGTAATATAAAGAGTTGCTTACTTTCTGCCCTCTCCTCTACTCTTTAGAACGAGCTTCAGTTATGCGCAGCTGATATTCAACTGGGTGTCCTAACATTAAAACGATTGTAGCCAACAAAAACATATATCACCTCAGGTAAATTAGAGTTTCCCAAAAAATAATGGTCTTCTCGGATTTGGGATTTTCTAAAGCTTCAAGGGTTGTAATCCTGCCAATGGAGAGGGGAAGAGCATTTTTATCATAGATGTTTGTGCCAATATTAAGGAATTCCTTCCTCATCATTCTTCCTCGTAAGAGAAAATAGCCAATGTAGTACCAAGGGTAGACTAAAGCCTTATAGTAGGGTTGTAGTGTTGAATTTTAGTAAGTTGATGAAAGCCATGATGTTTAAGGCATAGAGCTTTCAACATAGTTCTTTTCTGGGGCGTAACACTGTTACTGTTTTGTTTTACCAAAAGTTATTTAATGAAAACCACGGTTCAAGGTTTCAGGTGTGTGCATTAAGGTCAAATCATCCATAAGAGACTTTGGGGCTGATTATGAGTTAGGCAGTCTCACTGCCATTCCGTCACTGAGGTGGTCCCAAATACTCCGTAGACTCAGTGGTCTTTAATCTGCCATAATTAGATGTCACCGTTTTCCCAGTGGCGGTGTTTCTGATGGCGGGGGACCAGCGCAGGATGCAGTCAGCAATTCAGGAAATATTTTTCATATGTTTAGATGCAGATGTGTACATTTTTACTAAATATGTATAAAATGTACACATATACATTACATATGTTAACAAATACCTTGTACAAGTAATTTCCATTGCTTGTATGCCCAATCCAGTCAATGGGAGAATAGTGCGAAATGTACTTACCTGGATTTCGGCCCCCATGGGGTCATTTTCTTCAGAGTCATGTTACTGATGTGAAGGGGGGCCCTGGGCGAAGGGGTCCTTTTGAAGGCTGAAGGGAAAAAAAAGAAAATGGGTGAGTTTACACCCTATTTCCTTTAATTCCGCTGTCTTGAAGCAGGTGCTCTTCCCACCACAGTTGGCTCGATGGAAAGGCACTTTGTAATCTAGACGGCAGCGACCTGTGAAGGTGTGCGTGAGTGTTTGAGTGGGTCTGTAAGTGGATGCGTGAGGGTCTGAGTGGGACTGTGAGTTGGTGCGTGAGGGTCTGAGTGGGTCTGAAAGTGTGTGCGTGAGTCTCTAGATCTGTGAGTGGCTGCATGAATGTCTGAGTGGGTGTGTGAGTTGGTGTCAGTCTCCGAGTGGGTGCATGAGTCTTCGAGTGGGTGTGTGAGTGAGTGCATGCATCTCTGAGTGAATGATTTAGTGTCTGAATGAGTCTGAATGTTTTTACAAAAACTTTCAGCGTTATTCACAAATTGGTCTCGGCGTTATACGGCGGGCCACGCTGATGGTCCCCATAACTTTGTGAATATCATGTTTTTGGGGAAAAAAAACCTTTTCTCAACATATTCTACCCATCTAAATTTCCTCAAAGAACCCTGTTTTTCAGACATGGGGTAAGGTTACAGGCAATCTGACCCCTTATGTGACTTTCTGCCATTACATTTTAGCCCCGGGAACTGTTCCTATCAACTAAAATGGGGGCTACAACTTTCTGCTTAGGTTACGGACAGTCACTGCATTCGTATTGATGTGCCTATTTGCAAATTCACCACAATAATCGTGAATTGCTGCAAATGATCTGCGGCCCTAGATATACACATTTGAATTTCCTTTAATTTCTCTGCAATTATTGAACAAACTTACACCAAATAACAAAAATCACAATCTGCGGAATGAAATCTAGCTTTCTGCCAAATTTTGTTAAATTCCATCCAGCGGTTCGGGCTGGAGACATGTTCAAAACTCATATAGGAATTAACATTGGAAACACACGTTTTTCGACCTCTCCCTCCCCTTTTTCTCGGCACCCCTTTGACAGATCACCTCAAAACTTTCCATGTGCTACAAGAATCACCAGCACACTTTTTGGGGGAAAATTTTGTGAACATTTGTCAAACAATAGCAAAGATATAGGCAAGTCAAAAAAGGAAACATAGTCCTAACTATAAATGTAATCTGGCCCATTGATAGCAGTGAAAATAAATGTGGCCCAATAACATATATTCTTTAAATCATAAACACACATGCATACATGTAAAAAAAAATATATATATATATATATACACAAACACACGCACTCTTTGCTAATAAAGACCTAAATATAAAAGTGAGTTTTGGGTATGTTGCACTTTTCAAATAGATACGACGGTCTACCTGAGTCTTGCATTTACATTTGTTGTTACCTATATAGGTTATAATGGATCTTTACATTAGTTCTGCCAAGAATGATGTATATTTTTCAGACATGCACAGATGTGTAGTAGACACCCCTGCACATATACCCCAGTTCCTGAGAGTTAGATCTTCTGATAACTGTCAGTGTTAACTTAAAAACTCAGCACCAGCGCCAGCCAACTGGGTGATCCTTGACGAAGCACACCCTAGCCCTGCAGCTGAGATATTGGGTTGGTGTTTCTTCTGCGCTGAGGTGGGAGCTGGGAGCTGTGATGGTGCAGCATGAGTCCACAAACTGAGGAGAGTGGTGTAGTGGAACAGTTCCTGCAACCCCATGGTCTCCCTGCATGCTCGTTTTATAAAGCAAAATGTACAGAGAGTGATTTTTCGCTCTCTGCTTCAGTACAAAATCCTAATCTTCTGTGGGTCCCTCTTCTTGAATTTCCCACAGAAGATAGCCCCCTGACTTTTTCAGGGGACGGTAAGACAACCTTTGGTACACATTTGAGTGTTGATCGGCCATGCAACCCATGAGTGAACCCATAAGACGACGATCAGAGTGCAAGAACACTCAGCCTTGCGAGGGTCTTTGTGGCGACCTGAGAGGATATTTTTCAGATACCCTTTGTAGATACATACAGCATGTCAGTGGCTCTGAATGGGTATCCGCAGTGTGAATTTGAAATGAAGCCAAATACTACCTTGTGTGTGGGTTGTAGTCTTTTCAAAACATAATTGGGGTAAGGGATGTGACCAGGCAATCCTCGGAACACTCTTTAGGCCTCAATGTGTACAACTGTAAAAACAAAAAAATGTGGCACTTGTGCTCATGGGGCAATTATGTTGGCACTGTCTCAAGAATCAAAAATCTTCCATGACGTTGAGGAATTCTAGTACTGTGCACTACTGCACATCGAGAAGGTAGCTAATAATCGGAAAATACACAGTCACCTTTAACATTTCTTGTACTACCTGCCTAACACCTTAGGTGCGCTCATAGAATGTAGCAAATGGAGAAAAAAATCCATGTAAGACTGGATGGACAGGCTTCCACAAAGGTGTAACTGACTTGAAAACATGAAGAATTATCTCTGTCACACAGAGGTAGTTCAAGAAATGGCAAAGGGGAACATTAAAACATATTAATTGAACTAAAGCCATAGATTCAGCTGTGGTTTCAATCGAGATAGCAGATCGGACGAGGGAACTAAAATATATATGCATTCAACTCCGATTTATAGTGCAGGCATAGACCATGTTATGCTTATTGAACGAAGGTGTACTAACAAACAACATTCACGTAAGGCTGTTTATTTGTTGGGCTACATTTGTTTCACATGTTTTATTGGGCTTTGTTACATAATATCATATGTCTATCGCTACATAATAACAGTGATCACAAATTTGCTTTATTTGGTTCAGTGGGTCAGTGCGTCATCCTTTTTAAATTCAACTACGGTGCCCAATAGTTCGCCTTATTGGTCTGACGCTGGAACCTTCCTAAGGCAAATCGGGCTACATGTACAAAGCAGTTTGCACATCGCAAACAGCCAATCGGGCTGTTTGCGATGTGCAAAATGCACTTTGACATGTTCCAACCCATTTTTGCGATTCAGTAAACTTTTTACCAAATTGCAAAAAGGGATTGCAAGTCTCAGTTAGGAAGGGGTGTTCCCTTCCTAATTGCGACTCGCAGTTTCATGTATGATTGTTTTGTGACCGCAAACGCGGTCGCAAAACTGTCGCAGTTAGCACCGGTGTCACACTGGTGCTAACACATTCGCAAACGGGAAGGGGTTCCCATGGGATCCCTTCCCCTTTGTGAATCTCAGTAAAAACATTTTTTTCAGAGCAGGTAGTAGTCCTATGGACCACTGCCTGCTCTGAAAAAATGAAATGAAAACGTTTCATTTTTTGTTTTTGAAATGCATCTCGTTTTCCTTTAAGGAAAGCGGGCTGTATTTTAAAAAAAGAAAAAAAAAAAAATGCTTTATTTTAAAAGCAGTTACAGACATGGTGGTCTGCTGTCTCCAGCAGGCCACAATTCCTGTGAGGCCCACCATTCCCACGGAGGTCGTAAATTGTGACCTACCTCATGAATATTCATGAGGTGGGCATTTGCGACCCCCTTACAAATCGCAAATAGTGTTATTGACACTATGCAAGATAAGGTTTTGCGACTTGCAAATTGCGAGTCGCAAAACCAAACTTTGGTACATGTAGCCCTTAATTTCTTCTAGAATCTAGATAGTGTAAAATAGTTTTGTGTCCATTTTTACTGTGGTTTTCTTGTTTTGTTTCACTAGTAAAAAAGTAAGGGTTGGAAACCTGTAACTATCCCAGTAGGCAATAATCAGGATTATATAGCAGCATCATGTGTAATCTGCGACCAATATTTAGCTATGATTAGGCATTCGCAAAACCTATGCCTGAAGCTAGCCCAGTCTCTTGAATATCTCGGGCACCACTATGTGGTATTGGGGTTTATATATGTAGCGTGTCAGGAGCTACATATGCTCTGTGCAGGATGCTGCACTGAATATACTTAAAAAGTGCATTTCTAGAGATATTGGGATAATCTAGCTTGTCAGTCCACTCCTTGTCATTGAAACATGTGCCCAGATCATTGCTTCACATGTCTCTTAATTGGCACATGTAATCTTCAGTAGGGCTCGATATAACCAAGTGATTGAGGGGCAAATTTATTAAGGACTTGCTTTGTCCTTGCATAACTCAACTTGTAAGGCAATGCAAGTCCTTAACTGGGATTTACAAAGCCACTTTGCGTGGCTTCTTATTGTTTAGTAAACACAAAGTTATGCAGCGCAGTACACAGTATTGCCTGGCGTAACTTTGAATCGGTTAGATGTTACATGGGTGTAGCATGGATGTTGTCATGCGGCTTCAATGTATTTTGATGCAAATCTAGATTTACAAAGACTTGTAAATCTGGGGTTGCGCCAAAATAGTGCTCCTACTTGATAGAGACATAATCAGGAGAAATACGTTTATTTCTCCTTGTTAATTCCCCTTTCCATGTTTTGTGCATTCTGCAGCATGCATAGAGAGAACAATAGACCTCTAAGGATTGTATTTGTGCAGAACAGTGTCCATTCCAGCACTAAAACAATTCTGCCAGTAACGCAGACTCCCAATGGAGCTAGGGTGCCTGCGCTGGTGCCAGGCAGCACACAACGCGCCAGCACAAGGTGAGAACAGAAATGTCTTTCGTATCTTAATCAGAATGAAGCATTCTTGCCCTCTTCCATGCATGCTATGCAGCACAGCAAGTTGTCTTGCTGTGTTGCATGAAACAATGATAGATCTTCCCTTCAATATCTGCCTTTTCCCATCATGTAAATGGTATCGAAGTGTCCAAAGGCAGCTAGTGTCTATAACATTCCAGATTGCCTTGATTGCTTTAGTTGGGCTGTTGTATGTTAGATACTGACCACTGTGTAACGCCAAATTATTCATAATTGTGTCAAATGAAAGAAGCTGTCCATTCTCAAATAGGTTAACAAATGTAAATATGCCTGCCTCATCCCAATGCTCTATATCTTTGATATTGAAGTAATCATTTGCCTTAAGAAGTACAAGAGGGTATCCTGTTTTGTTGGTGTTATGCTCAGCTAGCCAACCTGTATTAACCATTGAGGTTGGGGGTGCTAGGTAATATGATTCCATAACTGGGGCCAATTGTACTTTGACCATAGGGGCTTTTAATACTGACAACACAACTTTCATATCATGTTCTCATATAAGCCCCCTAAAAGCTATGTATTTCCTTAAAGATAATTTATGGCAGCTGCACTGTTAGACAGGTATATGATGGAACAACACAAGTGTATATCACACATGCTTTTCCAATGCGGTCTCTACAACAACCACATCTTTACCATACATGCTTTTACCACTCATGCCTTTACAACAAATTTTGTTGTAAAATTATGTTTGGCAAAGGATTATGTGTGGTAAATTCTCCCCTGCCATGCTCTCTACACCTGATATCATACTCCACACGCCCAAGCCCTTAAAACTGCCTCTTCCTCCCAGTGCCCTGAGCCCTAACCCCCACCCTACCCTGTCCTAAAACCTACCCTGCCCTATCCTAAAAACGACCCCACCCCCACCACGCTCTAAACCCTAAAACCTACCCTTTCCTAAAAACGATCCCACGCTGTCCTAAAAACTACCCTAACCCCCTGCCCTAAACCCTAAAACCTACCCTGCCCTGAATAATACCCCAAACCCCAACCTAAATCCTAACAGTTACCCTGCCCTGTCCTAAAACCTACCCTGCCCTGTCCTAAAAACTACCCCGACCCCACCTTAAACCCTAAAACCTACCCTGTCCTAAAACCTACCCCGTCCTGCCCTAAAAACTACTGCGACCCCTTGCCCTAAACCTTAAAACCTACCCTGTCCTACAAACTACCCCACCCTGTCCTAAACACTACCCCGACCCCCTGCCTTCATCCTAAACCCTAAAAGCTACTCTGCCTTGTCCTAAAAACTACCCCGATCCCCCCGTACTGCCCTAAACCCTAAAACCTACCCTGTCCTAAAATCTATCCCACCCTGTCCTAAAAACTACCCCAACCCCTACCCTAAAACCAAACCTGCCCTGTCCTAAAAATACCCCACTCTGTCCTAAAAACTCCTCCGAGCCCGCACCCAGCCCTAAACCCTAAAACCTACCTTGTCCTAAAAACCGCCCGACCACCCCACCCTGAAACCTAAAACATTCCCCACCCTGTCCTAAACACTACCCCAACCCTGTCCTAAAAACTACCCGACCGCCCCCCAAACCCGGCCCCACTTACCTCTCTTTCTTCTGGTTGCTGCTCCTTCCTGTTCCATCCAGACTGCCCTCTCTTCCATAGGCGTGGTAAAGGCATGTGTGCTAATCGCTTGCGTAGTAAAAGCATATGTGTGGTAATGGCAGCGTGGTCAATGCATAGCATTGCATTGACTACGTTGTTAGTGATGTTTCCGTTGGTAGACTAACAAAGTGGTAGAGCAATCTGGGAAGCATGACCATTATTGCAGTAGCCACATGACTCATTGGAGCAAGAGGGAAAAAATTCCAATATGGAAGCTGTGGTCTCAGAGAAGCATATGAGTTGCACTCTGATGAGTTTTAAGCTTCATGGTAACCCCAATCCCCAGGTATCTGAATGTATGTAACTCCCATGTTATAGTACCTTGGCTGTGAGTAAGGTAAACTTGAAAGACACCCCCACTGTGGGGTAAATACAGGGCTTAGCGAGTTCACCTTCAGTCCTACCAGTTTTTGCATTTTCTGTAGTAACTCAGAGATGGAATTGATCTTCCCCATAACATGCTTCATAAAGATTATCATGTGATCCACATGCAGAGAGACTGAGTGGGTTCCCAATCTCGAAGGGATACCATAATTTTGCCAGTTTTTCTTAACTTTTCAGAAAGTGTCTCCACTACCAGCGCAAATAAAATGGAGGATAGTGGTCATCTCTGCTGTGCCGCCGTTTGCATGTTATATTGTTGCAACATGGATCCACCTATTTTAACTCTGACTGTGGGTGGAGTGTATGGTAGAAGTATCCATTGGAGCACATTTTTACTGATGCCAAATTTGCATAGTGGTAAAATAAATATCTCCAATTTAAAGCCTTAACGGCCTTTTCTGTATCCAAAGTGACCATGGCATGAAATAAAGGCCCAGTATTTAATGCCCTGCATCGCACAGGAATAAAAGCAATAAAACTGTTTTGGTCCATGTGGACCAACCTGGGCATACATGGGAGCACTTTAGTGGTAAAGACCTTGCTTATCAGTTTATAATCTGTTTTAAGACTAGAAAGAGACAATGCTTTAACCAGTGGGTCTCATCTTGTTTGGGTAAGTCAGCGACCAATGTTTCACCAGTAGTAGCAGCGAGGCAACCCACCTCAAGGGAGGCATTATATAGCTTTGTCAGCTTGGGTGTCCGTAAAGTGGAGAAGGCATAATAGAATTCAAATAGCAGACCATCTGTTCCTTGCATTTTATTTCTGGCCATACCACTTAAGGCAATCCTAATGTTCTGATCAGTTATGGGGTAGTCCAGCTCACCCTTATCGTCTGGTTCTTTTATAGGGAGGGCCAATTTTCTAAAACATGGCAATCTCATTTTGCGTAACCTGACCTGTGTTTTTGTAGAGTTCTGAATTGGTGGTAAATACTGTGGTAATGGCCATCTATGATTATTGTGTTTTCCTCAAGAAATCTCGTATGGGTGTGACTGGAGGGTGTATTGACTCATTCACATTCATCAGAAGTGCAGGGATGTGGAATTCCTATCGCCCAACGCCCGGGACATCTTGTTTGGGGTCAAGGGCAACAAGTTTTTATGTTTACTTTGTCCTTGGGACAAGTAGGCCCAACCCCCTGCAGCACAAACCCTTTGGCTGCCTGTTTACAGAGAGTTGAACTCTCTGCAGTTGAGGTAATGTGTTTCCAAAAGATAATGCTGTTCGAACTTGTATTTATGGTTCATTATTTGAAAGCCTTCATTATTAGGGTGCGTGCTGTAAATAAATGTTTTAAGGTCACACTTCACTACTGACGTTGGTTCCAGTACAAAAACAAACATGTACACACATAGTTGAAAAGTTTAGGCTAAGAGCCTAAGTATAATGCTCCCAGAATGCTCTCTGATTATATGCAAATGAAGTGTCATTTAGTAAAATGTGTTGATGCATGCTAGTATTTCCCAAAAATATTTCTAATGGAAAATCAGTGTAACCATTTTCAACACGATTATGGGAAGCATGAAAATAAACAAACACTGACAAAGCCAACTGATCTGACTTATTTTTATAAGTCTTTTAGTTTCATCAATGCGTGTCTTGTTTTGACATGGCTTTTGTAACACTTTATTGTTGGAGCTACCAGGCCCTCAACATTGTAACAAACATTGGCAAAACCCCCCCAAAAAGTTTTTGAACTCTTAAAGCACACGTTGCCACCAGCGGCACAAAAAAGGCCCCGCAGCCGCCCTCCAGGGGGCCCCATCAGCACAGCACCTGCCCTGAGTGAGTCTGGAGAGGGGGCTCCTCCATGTTCTTTGCAAAGGGGCACCCTCCAGTTTCGTTACGTCACTGATTGCCACTGTAGTTCCTGACACTGAACAAAACTACTTTGTGTGGCAATATGCTCCTTGTGGAAGAGAAGAATGCGATCACTCACAGTAAAGCCAGCCGAAAGAGAGAGAAATAGAAGTTTAATAAAAACAAAATGTCTTTGTTAACACCAGACCTAATTAGGGACCAAGACCCACATGTAGGTAGCTTTTTGCATGTCGCAAACAGCGACTTTCGCTGTTTGCGACGTGCAAAAAGCACATTGCGATGCACAAGCCCAGTTTTGCGATTCAGTAACCTGGTTACTGAATCACAAAACGGGTTTGCGACTCGCAATTAGTAAGGGGTGTTCCCTTCCTAATTGCAACTCGCAGTGCAATGTAGGATTGTTTTGTGAACGCGGGCGCAAACCAATCGCAGTTTGCACCTATTTCAAATGAGTGCTAACACTTTTGCAAAAGGGAAGGGATCCCCATGGGACCCCTTTCCCATTGTGAATGTCACTAAACATTTTTTCAGAGCAAGCAGTGGTCCTGTGGACCACTGCCTGCTCTGAAAAAATGAAACGAAAACGTTAAATTTTTCGTTTTTGTTATGCATCTCGTTTTCCTTTAAGGAAAACGGGCTGCATTACAAAAAAAAACAAAAAAAACTGCTTTATTGAAAAGCAGTCACAGACATGGTCGTCTGCTGTCTCCAGCAGGCCACCATTCGTGAGGGGGTCGCAAATTGCGACCCACCTCATGACTATTCATGATGTGGGCATTTGCGAAGCCCTGGCGAATCACAGATGGTGTCAAGGACACCATCCTACATTCGGATTTGCGACTCGCAATTTGCAGGTCACAAATCTGAACCTACCTACTTGTGGCCCCAAATTCTTAAAGAAAGTCACAAAAGTGCACCCATGGTATATGTCGTACCCCTATAAAATATTTGTGAACTGTATTTTAGCGTGGGTAAATACGATGTGTAGATTTTCTCATTTGCAAGTTCATTTTCCCTCCAACCACTTTCTTCCCAACCCTGGAAGAAGTTCTAATTCTGCCATTGTCAGGAGTATATGTCCAACCTTTCTTATTATGGGAAAATATTAGAGAGAAGCTGGTAAAAATCTTTAAAACATGCAAGTTAGTAGGTTTGCAGACTCAAAGGCATAACAGCCCTGGAACTATTGTTCACTGCTTCCTCCAGCCCCAGTATGCAGATCTGCAGAAAGGTGGCAAAATAAGGAAATTGCTACAGTAGGGATTGAAACTCCAAGTATTCAAGCCCTACTATGGTAGTAGCCCTGGCATAATCAGAGAGGCTATTAATTGCTGCCATAATTTGTCGCCACACTACATGGCACCAAAGGGACAAGTAGATCTTTTTATAGGACAAGTAGATTTGAGAAGCAACCTGTCCCCTGGACAAGTAGATATTTTAATAAATTCCACACCCCTGAGTCTGGGCAGTAATCCCCTTGCTTTGTCAGCATGGGTGTGTGTTTGTGTTGCACATTCCCATGTAATCAATACAACGTAGCCTGCCAAAGAGCACATCTAGTTGTTTTTTCTCCTGTAACAGTATGAGGGATGAAGAGGTATTCACTATGGTTTTGTGTTCCTATATTCTTTGCCTGTCTTCTATTGCTAATATTTATTTCCGTATTGTCTTGCAGCAATTTACAGTCATTTTATGAATAGTCCCTGAATAACTATCTTTCAGACCTCTCACTCTCCTAACCTATTAGATGATGTACCACTGTTCATGGCTATGTACTCGTCCAGTGCCTCCTGTAGAATGGCTTTGTACACTTCATCCTCCAAATTTGTAATTTTTAGTTGCCAGGAGAAAATAAGAGCGAGTTGCCTGCTCCATTGTAACTCAACTAATTTTGAGTTGTGGTCTGAAAATATTTTACTTAAATATTCTGAACTTCTCATCAATCTATAGACATTGTGTGTACAGGGGATATCACCAAGCCTGGAATAGAGGTTATGCACTAAAGAACAATAAAACATATTCCTTTGTACCTGGGTGAGAGATTATTGAGGCATGCAGTAGTGACCATTGTTGGTAATACCTCTCAAAACCTTAGCTATCTTTAGTACGGGGGAATATGGGAAGGGGTAAAATGAAAGGTGCTGCTGAACATCAGGTACCCCATTAAAATCACCACCCAATAGCCACAGCATATTGGACTATCTTGTAAGGGATGTGTAATATTTTAAGGGGTTTTCATTCAGGCATATACCCCCTCTTGCTACATGTGTACCCTCTAGATAAAACACATTATGAATACATATCTGCCCCCAAACATCTTTTTCCACTTGAGTCACCTCAAAGGGTAAAACACTTTTCTAAACCCTATCATGTCACTCCCCATATAGACAGAATAGGAGGTAAAGAATATTTGGCTTCTACACTTCCTCTGCAGCCTAGCACCTTTGATTTGCATCAACTGTATTTCCCGTAGGATAGCAATCTGTATCATTATGCGCTGCATATATTCATATATTTTAGCCCTTCAACTAGCATTGTTCACCTCCTTACATTCCAAGTCAATAAAAGGTATGTTCTGATAATATTAATACAAAAGGAGGGACTGGGAGATTAATGGTCCAGTGTACAGTCTCCCAAGATTAACTATAAGATAGAAAGGTACACTGTTCCAAAAGGTTAAAGAATGATAAGAATGCAGGGTCGGGATCAGTCAGTGATATCAATGATATCAGGAGAGCCCTCAAGCACCCAATAGGGTGACAAGTTTCATCAATGGGCTATCTCCTCGTCAGACCGGTGCTGCAGTGTCTGGCGGACCACTGTTACAACCGGGATGGTACTAAACCGAAGGCAATTTGCCAGATTGGGGTCTGAAACGAGTAGTGACTGTGAAAGAGATATGTGAATATGTGTAGGAGAGATTAGGAAGGTTAAAATGAGCTCTGAGCCTTAAACATCACTTTAATGAATCAGGGGAAAGGATCAGGCCAAGATTAAAAATCATAAGGAGTACATGCGGGAATAATGTCCCGCTACACTCTACAGAGGAAAAAAAGGTAGTGCACCTAATCCTGGCAAAATATGGTCAACATGTTTCGTGTCTTGATGGTCAACAAATGATCCCATGACGCTTCATCGGAACCGAGACTACTACTTCTCCTATTCAAAAATGCAACAAAAAGTGCTAAAATGTCACTTACAGAATGAAGACAAGTTGTCAACGTCAGTTGGTCAATCAGTCGCCCTGCATAATAGTGAAAGGAAAAAAGTACATTAGTGCAAAGATAAAAAGGGACCTTTCCTTCTCTCCTGTGCTGGTGCACAGTGGGCTGTCTAGTGCCTATGCAAGCACACTTGCACCATTGTGCAATGGTGTCTGCATTGCATGCAGGATTGTTTTGTGCAGGAAAGGGAATCTTTCTGCACAAAAGCAATCCTGGGAGGCTTCTTTCTCTTTTTATGTGTGCTGCAGAATGCAGTATACATGGAAAGAGGGGAAAAATGAAGAGAAATAAAGATATTTCTTCTTGTTGCACCTCCCATGGAGTGGTGTAAGGGTTTTACGCATCCCTAGGTTTATAAGTCCTTGTAAATCTGGGGATTTTTATCAATCAATTTTTATTTATTATGTTACGGAACTCCACAGGAGGTCCACATAAAATACACATAATTTAAGAAAAACCAAAGTAAAAAATTAAGATTTCCTAGATGGCTAACTAAATTAATACAAAGATAAGAAGCACTTAAGATAGTTACAAATTCTGATACAAAACATATCATTTGGTGGAATGAAGAGAGCATGCAATAGCACCGAAGCAGTGCAAAAAGGAAGAGTGAGACAAATGCGGCGCAACCACCTACGGTGATGTTGCAATAAAGCCAGACAAATTAATACAACATGTTTCAAATCTTGGGCACCGTTATGGCAAAGATTACAAATAGCAGAGGAACCGAACCATCTAGCCTGTAATATCATTAGAGGAAGCCACCTGAGTCGTAGCAGGAGCCAGAATCTTCTCAACCCATGAGGCAGGTTCCAGCTAAGGTAGGGCTGCGTTACCCTTGGCTTTATGGTATCGGATATACTTTGAAAACTCTGCATGTGTACACAAGCCTGTCTGCCCAGGCGGAAACTCGCAGCCCAAGTTGCTTTCTTAATTGTAGATTTGAGCAATGCTGGAGGGAACATAAAAAATTGTAGAGGAATCTAATTGTAAGAGGTCTACAGCATATCTAAAATTCTTGCAGATAGTATATTTTGTTCTGTGGCCGGCCAAGATTTCTTTTTTTTACACTGACTATGGGGAGTCACCGCCGCTCGTCATCAAGCTGACCATCCACCAAATTACCGCAGCCAATCCTTGAATGAAGGTGCTGCGGAAGCCCAGCTCAAGCCTTAATGGCTCTGCCGAGAAGGCGGAGTCTACGGACGTGAGATTCCTTGAGTTTATCAAGAAAGACCCATTCGGAGACCAGAATATATTACCATAGTGCAGGGACTGGGATATCGTTGCCCGATAAACCTCTAGGAGATGGTTGAAGTGCCTTCTACCCATTGTCCTATAAAAGGCATTCAAGCAGTTGGCCTGGGATTGAGCCTTACATTGGTTATGTTCAATATGCTCTCTATCTTTAAAGTTCCCACAGACAATTTTGCCCAAAAAGGTGTATGAGCTTACTCTTTCGAGTTGTTGGGCTCCCAAGGTTCAATGAAAACTGCTATATTTGAACCTTTCTTTCCCATGAAAACACAAGATTTTGCTTTTGGAGTAGTTTACCTTTAAAAGTGGGCTTCCGTGTATTGTCCGAGGGCTTGGAGAAGGTTATTAAGCCCCTTTGGGGTGCGATCAAATATAATTATGTCATCTGCATAAAGCAGACAACATAACGGTCTACCTCCCAGTTTAGGGGCAGAACCCTCGTACTGATTTAAGTAGGTAAATCGGAGAGGTACAGAGAGAATAACAATGGAGCCAACATCGACTGCTGTTTTAGGCCATTTTTAGTTGGGATGACATGATACAGGCCTTCTTCTCCCTCTAGAAATACCCTGCACCAGGTGGAGGAGTGAAGGGTGACCACTATGTCAAGGAGAATACCAGGCATGCCTAGTCTTAAGAGCTTTTCCCACAGCAAGGCACAATCTACTTTATCAAATGCTGTGGAGAAGTCTATGAAGGCTACATTGATCACTTCGCCTCTCAGAGAGACGTAGTTCTCATTAATTACTTGCAGGACTGAGATGTTATCAATTGTACCATGATTTCTCCTGAAACCAGATTGTTTCAAGGGGATAATTTTAATCCTTTCTTCACAATCATTAATCTGGGAGAGCAAATATTTGGCTTTTTTTTTTTCCTGACCGCATCCAAGGGTGCGATCTGGCGGTAATTCCCAGGGCAGTTTCGATCCCCTTTCTTGTATAGGGGGAACGATAACACTACTCTTCCAGGATAGACGGACATTCCTGGTTTCGTAGCAGTGTTGAAACACCAGGAATAAAATCTTACACCAGGAGGGTATATCGTGTTTTATTACCTGTATGGGGATTTTGTCTGGGCCCATTGCGGCAGAGCTACTCCTTCCTCTTGTAGCAACATCAATTTCCTTTATGGTGGGATATGAATATAAGTAATCCACCCTAACTTGGGGGAGTTCCACTGCAGTTTAGAAGCATAAAGGCTGGATAATAAGGTCAACCATCCAGATTCGCTAATGGACGTTGGGAGGGGCCTGGTTCTCGTCCCACACCCCTCTGTAATCAATGACCAGAAGCACCTGGCGTGGCTGCCGGAAACTAGCTCTCTTCATTCAGAGTGGTTTCTAATATACCTTTGGGCCCTTCAAGACTACCGGGGGACCAGTGTGTTCTACCCGTTTTGACGTTAAACTGAGAATACTGCCCTTCCAAACTCCAGGGATCGACAGAGAGCGCCTTCAAGTCAAAAGAAACTACCAAGATGTTATGATCGCTAAGGGCAGTCTCTAACACTGCTGAGTCCTTTACCAGGGAGAATGCCTGATAGCTCGTAACCATGTAATTCAAAATTGCAGCACCCCCGGTTGACTTATTGGTAAGGTGGGCTGGGGAGTCCGATGGAGGTCTACCATTTGGAACAATTCAATCATTTGCCTTCAAGTACTCGAGGAAGAGCTTCCCACGCTTACTGGACCTTATTTTATTGGGGGGGGGGGGAAATACAGGAAGGTATCCCAAATGCTTCCTCCTTTTCCTCATCTTGAAAAGATGAGAGCCCTAAATTGGAAATTTTACAGTTTAGATCTCCATCCATAATGATTTGAATTCCTGGCTCCCTATTGGATAGCTCCTTAATGAAGTGAAATACCTTAGCTAAAAGATTACCGAAAGCAACACCAGGGGGACATAAGAGTTTATCAATGCGAGGGGATTACCTCATCTCCTTAGCCAGTGCTGCATAAGGCTATGGATAAAAACAGATTACTGGGGTCTCTATAGCATTCATGCCTCCAGTGAAGCCTGTTAGACAACAAACATGCAACCCCTCCCTTGGCATGACCCCTCTTTGATGGAGTAGCATTGCAGCAGAGCGAATAGTATTTATCATACAATACCTCTCCAGTGGACCAAGTTTCTTGGAGGCAAACTATATCAGCATTTAGGGAGTCCAGGTAATCAATTTTTTCCCCTTTACAATTAATACCTGCAGCATTCCAGGATACAAGGGTAAGCTCATTGCTACTTTGGTGGAGCTGTTGAATGGAAAATTGTGGTAGAACTTAACACTGCCGGTAACCAGTTCCAGTAGTGGGAATTAATGCATAGATCGTAAGGTGAACGTGCTGGGAAATCCCTGAATAACACTTCCCAGCCATGTTCGATAGATGTGGGAATATGTTTCCACATACCATCAAGAGGATGCTGAGAGGCCCACTCGGTTAACCTGGTTCTTGTCAAGACAGGTACCACATCAATACCTTTACATTGTAGACATTCTATATTATTAGGATTTTGTTAACTGTCAGTTTTGAAAAAAAGGACACTCTGGACTTGGGACCAAAATCTGAATCCTCCAGAGAGACCAAGTGTGTGTCGCTACTTTCAACTAGCCTACGTGGTTCAATCTCTGAAAAACATTTTAACAGTTGAGATCTATTTAGAAAAAGATCAGTATCGAATAGGAGCATAAAATCTAAAATCAAAGTGTCCTCTGGGTGTCGTCTCTGTTCCCTTTTTTGGGGGGGCTGTGACCAAACTGATGTGGGCCTGAGCCCTGGAGGAACTCCAAATGATTGTGCAAGGGGGTTTAAAGATGGCCTAATAGATTGGGATATAGTCAGATCGTGGATCAAAGTTGAATTGTCCATACGTGGCCTGCTGGTTGAACGTTGAGGCACAGTCATACCTCAAGAGACGGTAGATGAGGAATGGTGTTGTGGAGCCGGAGCCTCCGGGGTTAAGAGTGCTTGTGGGACGGAGTGTTCTTCAGAGAATTGCACCTTTCTCCGACCTTTTTTTAGAAAAACCTTCGGATTGGATTTTTAATCCTTTTAGCTTTTTTCCTTTTTCGTGTTGGTGTTTGCACTGAAAGACCAGGGGCCCTGGTCATACTGTTTATCTTTGGTCTAGGTTTGAAGATTGGAAACAGGTCCTGCCCAGAGCTTTGGAGATCAGGATGCGGGCCTTTCCCTGATGAAAAATCACTCAACACAAATCTAATGGAGTTGACTGGGCTGTTGATGGGAGCAAGATTCTTAGGTCAATCTGGTGTGCTCGATCCTGAGAACAAAAATCGGTACCAAGGGATATATCCTTGTTCACAGGAGTATGTTTCAGTCCTAAATGAACTTCACATTGTGATCTAAATAATTTGGGATTAACTCCATTGCCGGCAGTGAGTTCTTTAAGTATGGCCATTACGGAATTACAGATACAGTCGGATCCTCCAACCAGTTTTTCTAGAATTTTTAAGATGGAAGATGAGACACTCTAGGCTTAAAAGCGAAGCAGAGAGCAAAACATTTTGGTCATGGGGATTACTTAAGGAATTAACATTTAGGCTTAGGTTGGGTGTCACTGAGAGATGTGAACATAATGAAGAGTGGCTAGAGGGAGTACTGCTGAAGAGCTGCAAACCCATAGATGGCGAAAGGGAAGGGGGCGGGGGAGATTTTGCTCCCTGGCAGGGCCTGTATCTTTTGAGAAGTTCCAAGTCTAGATAGGGGAGGGTGAAATCCACCAGGGGATTTTCCAGGCCAACACGATGGAGAGGAGCATCATTAACAGATCCAAAAGGTAAAACCTCCCTTACGAGGGACGAGCAGATGAAATCATGGGTTGAAGAGGGAGATGCACTAAGGGAAGACGGGCGACTTTGCGAGAAGCCGGAGACTCGAGGTTGAAGGAAGATGTAAGGCATGTGGAAAGGCCCCGGTTTGGTTCTGCCGAGACGTGAGAATGTGCTGACTCCTTAAGACGAGGGCTAGGAGAGAGAAATTCGTCTGAAGGAAGAATGACCCTACAGCCAGGAGATCCAGACTTAAGTGGATTAGGGAGAGCCTTCGTTTTGTCCCATAGAGAGATTTGATTTCTGCATTTTAGTCCTAAAGTGACTGCTACCTTGTTGTGTAGAGGATTGGATTTAGTTTTAGAACAAGATCTCCCCAGGAGTAATCAGCCGAATATCAACTTTTTAGTGGTCATTGTGACTCACGATGTTATGCTGGAGGTTTTCCTTTAGTTGCGACAATAGATATTCCAATTAGCCGGAGACCCTACTGAAGGGATTAGAGCATGGGAGATGGCCAAGTGATGGGAGAATAATAAAGTTGCCATTAAAAAAGCAGGAGTATCCTGTAGCTGGAACTAACAGAGGCTGAAACAGAAGTGGGCAAGGGAATGTGTACCTCTTGCTTCGGGTGCGCACCTTCACTGTAGTAGCCTGAGACCTCCTCCCAATACCTCTGGCGTTACCACACATCTCCACGTGGTTCCTGTGCCTCCTCATGGGTCCGCACTGCGCCTTAGGGCATCACGCTGCTCCTCCCTGACAGTGGTATCAGGGCTTCTCGCTGCTTCTTTCTGTGGTATCCAGGCTTCCCGCTGCTCCTCTCTGTGGCAATATACAGATGTACGGATATCTCAAAGGACTTAGATGGAGTTACCAAGCTTGAATAGCCTGCACGATGACTTTGCAGCTTACTTACTGCTGCCAGCCGGGGAACTCGCGGCCCACACAAGAACCGCATGATGGGCCAGGAGGGCGAAGAAGTGGCTGCATGACCTGCTGCATGACTTGCGGCGTACTACCGGCCCACTGCCGGCACACCACAGGTGCTCGCTGCGCTCTTCATCCCATCTTCACGGATTTGCGGCTCCTGCAGGCTCTTTGCGTCCCGGTCATTTGGTGGCTCCTCTTGGAAATTTCAGGGACCATCAGGCACAAGTAGTGGGGGTGACCTGGGCCCTCAGGAGCTCTGTATACAGCTTGACAGCCTTGTCGGGGGAGGGCCTCCTGCCCCAGCCCTACAGAGATGAAGGAACGCACACAGTCCTCTGGTGGCATACGTGGGTAGGGAGCCAGCAGCCGATGGCCAGGGGGGGCCGGCAAGGGAGCAAGGAAGCCAGCAGGGAACCAGTGGATGCACAGTCCTTTGATGACAGAGCGCGGCTGTGAGAGGGGCCAGCAAAGAGCAAGCGACCCAGCGGGGAACTGGTGGACCAGTGGAACAGAGGCCAGGAGCCAGCCCCCAGCTAGGGAGCCGGCAGGCGTGTGAAGGGGCCGGGAGCCTGAGGAGTTGAGGAGCCAACGAACAACTCCACTCGCGGCTCGCAGCATTGCATCGCATTGCGTCACGTCTGACGGTGCGTCTCTCCAGTGCCCGTCAGCAGCTCGTCACCTGTAAATCTGGGGATGCATCAAAATCTATGGGTGTTGCGATGGGAACACCCACTGCAATGCCCATGGACTGTTGCCCTAATGCAGAGTAAGGAAATACAGTGATGTGCACTGCCTTGCCTTGCTTCATATCTATGAGGCCATTCAAAGGCATGCAAAGTGGCTTTGCATGGCCTCATAGATATGGTTGAAAGGTTTGTGCCGCTGCTGCATCACTAAAAGGCGACATTGCAAGAGGCAGTGCAAGTCTCTCATTAATATGCCCCTTGGTTTCCTAAGCTATCGCTATGTCTTGCCACTATAAAGCAGGAATGTGCCCTAGATGAGATGCAGCAGCTGTATCTGATTCAACATGGTGGATTAATATTACAGCCTGAACCCTGTGAGATAGATGTTAAAAGGCAGGTGATTAAACATTAGTGGCATGCTAATTCAAGGGAATGGTCTTATTATCTGGCTCAGCACTCAGCTGCCTTTTTTGGTGTAGCATTATATTTTGAGTCTGACATTATATTTTACTGTTTAGAATTATATTTTAAGTGTGGGCACTAGGTGGCACTCCTGGGTTATATATGTGCTAATACACTTAAGAAATGCATTATTTTGAAATAGCACTACCGCCTTTTAATAATTTGTTCCTTTTACAGTTTTCTTTGTCACATTTGGTTTAATATAACGTATTATGCCGCAAAGAATTACTTGTGGACTACTCATTGCTGCATAGTCACTTTTTTTTGGCTTTTCTTACGTGTTGAACAGGGTGTGTCCTAAGTATGTATTCATGGATCAAAAGGCTTCCACATTCACCAAGCCACTAACTCCAAGGCTGGTGTCACTCAGTATGGGGACCAGGTTCGAGGGCAGCAGACACTGCAACTCGCACAAAGGCATAACCAGGCAGAGGCAGGTGCTGCAGCCAACCGGTATGAATTTGCACTGTCCGCAGTCTCCTCTGAATGCCTTCTGTCCAAAAGCTGTCCGATACGAAGCTCTCAAAAAGCACTGCGATGTCCAAACCATGGCCGGGCGGGCGAAACAGAGACCATCTGCTGATGCATGGTGAGCAGCCCACTCACTCCACACCAGTCCCTGGGTCTTCTCGGAGACCTCCAAGCTCGTAATCAATATCGCAGACAGACCCCGCTTGGTGAAAGTTAGACCTGGCAGCCTTAGGGTTGTCTTCCCACCAACTATCTCAACCACTTTTCTGACCTCATTTTTGCTGGCTTTAGGACTCCGTGCACTTTCTCAATTATTAACCAGTGCTAAAGTGCTTGTGCTCTCTCCCCCTAAATCATGGTCACATTGGCTTAACCCCATTTGGCATATTTGATTTACTTGTAAGTACTCTAAGTATGTCTTAGGTCTGCCATTGCAGAGCATGTATGTGCAGTTTCACTGTCATGTCGACCTGACATTTAAAACTCCTTGAAAAACCTTAACCTCCACTTTTATTACACATAACACAACTCTAAGGTAGACCTTAGGTAGCCCTAAGGGCCAGGTGCAGTGTAAGTAGTAGGAGATATACTGTGCACATGTAGTGCACTTTACAAGGGACTTACAAGTAAATTACATATGAAAATTGTGGATACCCCAGTGTTATCATGTTTAGAGGAGTGAGCACATACACTTTAGCACTGGTCCCAAAGCTAACAAAAACAGCCTGCAAAAGTGAAGCAAGGCAGGCAAAAAAGGTTGGGGTTAACCACCCGGCTGTCAGGTCTAACAAACCTCATCTAGATAGCATGGCCGGCAGGAAGCTACTTGATAATAGTCTGTGTTACCATTTTGTTATATAATTTGACTACAGGAACTCATTGCTGTATAATTCTTCTTTTCAGAGATGATTGTGTGTGAATAAAACCATATCCTAATATTTAGGACACTACAAAATTCAGATCATCTAAATTTTTACATCAGGTGGCCCTCCCTCAGTCTGACTTTACACAAAAACGTACTCTCCCTCACATCAATATAGCAGTAACTGGAGTGCTAAATAACTGAATTCTATATCAGAGAAAAGGTACAAGGTTTTATTACGTAAATATCAGAAATTAAGCAGTAGAGAATTAATGCAATGAAGGCCCAAACGCAACACAGTAGTCAAAAATCAACCATCCATTTCTCAAATATGCAGCAAAGTCATAATGAAATTGGGCAGCTTATTTAATGGAAAGCTAAAGTCATCTGGCTTTCCCCCAAAATCAAGGGGGCTCTTATGCACAATTTTTACATATCAAATTGGAGAAAACAATAGAATCATCATGGCATAATCACAAGTGACAATTTCATGACAAATTAGAATATTACACAACACTACGTAAGTCCGTAAGCACGATCCCATTTTAATAAACCATCCAGCCACTTCCGTATTCTTGCCTATTGCCATCTAAAGATGTGTGAACTAATACGAAACATTTCAACAATGACGCTTCACACTGATGAATAAGACAAGTCCCAGCAATGGAACTACAGTGGAAGGGCCTTTTAAAATGCAACAATTAGGAACACTAGAAAGTTCAGTCAAAGCACAGAGGTAAAACTCCATTACATAAGCTTATCTTGGCTTCTGCCAAGCTTTGTGAGGAAAGAAGATTCACAAAGTGACATGATAGGATAGGGTGAATATAGGAGTTAATGACAGACCAGCATCAGAACAGCATCCACTATCCAAAATAGCATTTTTCATAAAAATTGTGGCATAGCTAAATTACTTTATTAAACACACTTTTGTACAAAATATATAAGACTTGTTTCACCAGCAGTCATATTAAATAAAAATGTACGTATTGGATCCAACATAAAAATCATTATTATTCATTTTTATTTTTCCACAAAAATATAATTCTAGAAATAATGGTACCATAGTTGCATAATCATACCCACTCAGTTTTTACTGGCAGAATATAGTGGTTTGGGGCAGGCTAGTAGAGAATCCAGCAAGTCCACTCTTACATCTCTTCCACCCATCCATGATATATGGTGGTTGTAGGAAGTACCACCTGTTGGCGTTTTTTTCTTAGTTTTGTTGTGACAATTGCTTGTATCTGAGATCTGCTAGCCAAGTGTCAATCACTTTATGTTGTGTGTAAAATATGACATTTGATTATTTAATTTGATTAAGTACTTATGGGGCAAATGTTCACCAACAGGTGACTTCTTGGCAGTAGTGCTCCAGTGACTGTCTGAGACAGGTACTAGGTTTGACAGGAGGATCACTTGTGGAGGCTCAGTGGCCAGCAAAAGTAAAGGACCTTCTGAGCTTCCCTAAAAGCACAAAAATATTCAGTGATATAGTGATGTGATGAAAGTTCATTCCAAATATTTGGAAGGATGGACTACCACAACATACATTACCTATTAATCCAAAGCAGTGGAAAGAGTAAAATGTTCGCTTATAAAGAGAACTAAAATAAATAATAGATGTTCAGGTAGAACAGGCACTCCAACTATACAGAATTACTTACGCAGCCAAAAGAGGCCCTAGAACAGTACTCTCTGCTTGATTGCAAGCCAGTGCAGAACTCTGCAAGCATATGTGTCATGCTTTAACTTACACGGGTGGGCGACGGTCCAAACTGCAAAATTCAGAACCCCCTGCAGCTTTGTCCAAAATGAAGGCTGTGCCCCCAGTTGTAACCATTTACTTTAGACTAGCCTTCGGAGTACGGAAAAAGGCATTATCGTGGCATGATATACTTATGTTAGAAGGATCTTTTATGACAGGCAATGGAGATGAAAATCAAAGCTGGCACCAGGTTATTGTGAACTTTTAAGAAGTATTCCTGATCCATGAACTTTCAAACAATGATTTACCCTTAGGAATAGAAATGGAAATGTTACCCATACTTGATGGGCAAAGTGCATTGCGCCACTTTTCTTTGTTTCCCCCAAAATATTCTGCACGGTTATATTCGAGTTTTAAAAGTTTATGACCTAACCACTGTTGGATCGCAAATAAACATTCACTAACAGGCAACGTTTATCTGAAGGCCTGTGTGTCTTGCCAAACAATGATATGAATGCATTGACATAGGATAATGAAAAATAGCCAAAAGGTCTAGTCAACGTAATCAGAGGTCATGTTATCATGAGGTACAGGAAAGAACAGCGCGGAACTCCGCAATTAACTACAAAACAATTGGACTGAAAAGGAAGGAGAAAATATTCTGTTATGTGTATTCCACAATGCCAAGTACAGAAGAGAAGTACAAAAGGATGCCCCCTCTGAAATCTACCTCATACAAGATTGTTCGAGTTTCACCAATAACGATTCCTAAAGCAGTACTTATTCCTCTGCTAACGCGTCCCTTTATGACTATTTTATTCACTCTGGGACTCGTTTTAGGCCAATTAATCTTTTGACCCTGTTTGAAGACACCTTAGGACGAGATAGCTAATCAACATGTCAATCAGTATACCAATAACGTCATCAGTATTCACCATAACAAGACAATTCAGATTATTCAATGACATTGATACCCCCCTCGCCGCCGAACACATGCACTTCCAGATCCACACCGACCCCAGGACCACCCTCAGAGGAACTCTCATCTACAGACCCCATGGACCACGCGCCCTCTTCAGCGAATCCATCGCAGACTTCATCTCCCCGCACGCCCTTGCCTCGCCGGACTACATCCTCCTCGTTGACCTCAACTCCCACCTGGAGCAGAACAACGACCCCAACACCACCACCCTGCTCGACAACCTCGCCAACCTCGGTCTCAAGCAACTGGTGAACACCCCCACCCACATCGCCGGACACACGCTCGACCCCATCTTCTCCGCCAGCAACCACGTATCTTTCAGCCACTCCTCCGTAATACACTGGACCGACCACAGATGTGTCCACTTCACCTTCAATCGCAAGACTCTCCACCTCCGCACACAACCCATCCCAAGCAGACATTGGAACAAAATCCCCACCGAACAGCTTCGCTCCACTCTCAGCGACAACCAACCCACCTTCTCCACCGACCCCAGCGACGCAGCCCTCAGCCTCACTCATTGGATCACCAACTGCGCGGACAACCTCGCACCTCTCAGACGCCTCCCAAGACAGACCAGCACCAGGAAACCTCAATGGTTCACAGACACCCTCAAGGAATCCAAAAAAACCTGCTGTACACTCGAGAAAGCCTGGCGCAAAGACCACACCGCAGAAAACATGTCTGCCCTCAAAAACGCCACCCGCGAACACCAACAGCTGATCCGCGCCACCAAAAGAACTTCCTTCACAGACCGACTGGACAAGAACACTCACAACAGCAAAGAACTCTTCAACATCGTCAAAGAGCTCTCCAATCCTAACGCCAACTCCAACTCCATCACGCCCTCACAAGACCTCTGCAACTCCCTCGCTACCTTCTTCCATCGTAAGATCACCAACCTACACGACAGCTTCGGACACCAGACCCAGCCAACCACCACAGAACCTACTACCCCAGCCATCACCCTCAACGCCTGGACTCACATCAGCGCGGAGGAGACCAAAGCTACCATGAACTCCATCCACTCCGGTGCCCCCTCGGACCCCTGCCCACACTTCATCTTCAAAAAAGCCGACGACATCATCGCCCCGCATCTCCAGACCATCATCAACAGCTCCTTTGCTTCTGCCACCTTCCCCGAGAGCTGGAAACACGCGGAAGTCAACGCCCTCCTTAAGAAACCTACGGCGGACCCCAGCGACCTGAAGAACTTCCGCCCCATCTCGCTCCTCCCTTTCCCTGCCAAAGTCATAGAGAAGACCGTCAACAAGCAACTGACCAATTTTCTTGAAGACAACCACCTACTCGACCCCTCTCAGTCCGGATTCCGAGCTAATCACAGCACAGAAACCGCCCTCATCTCAGTCACGGACGACATCAGAACTCTGATGGACAACGGAGAAACAGTCGCCCTCATCCTCCTCGACCTCTCGGCTGCCTTCAACACCGTCTGCCACCGAACCCTAACATCCCGCCTGCGCTCCACCGGTATCCAAGTACTGGCCCTGGACTGGATCACCTCTTTCCTCTCTAACCGCTCCCAAAGAGTCTACCTCCCTCCGTTCCGCTCAGACCTCACCGAAATTATCTGCGGCGTCCCACAAGGCTCCTCGCTCAGCCCGACTCTCTTCAATGTCTACATGAGCCCCCTCGCCGACATCGTACGCAAACACAACATCAACATCACCTCCTACACCGACGACACTCAGCTGATACTCTCCCTCACCAAAGACCCCACTGGCGCCAAGACCAACCTGCACGATGGAATGAAAGACGTCGCAGAATGGATGAAACTCAGCCGTCTGAAACTGAACTCAGAAAAAACTGAAGTCCTCATCCTCGGAAACACCCCATCCACCTGGGACGACTCTTGGTGGCCAACGGCCCTTGGCACCGCACCTACCCCCTCAGACCACGCATGCAACCTCGGATTCATCCTGGACCCGCTTCTCACCATGACCAAACAAGTCAACGCCGTATCATCTTCCTGCTTCCTCACTCTCCGCATGCTCCGAAAGATCTTCCGCTGGATCCCCGCCGACACCAGAAAAACTGTGACCCACGCCCTCGTCACAAGCCGCCTGGACTACGGAAACACCCTATACGCAGGAACCACCACTAAACTCCAGAAACGTCTGCAGCGAATACAAAACGCCTCCGCCCACCTCGTCCTCGACATACCCTGCAACAGCCACATTTCCGCCCACCTGAGACACCTGCACTGGCTTCCTGTCAGCAAAAGGATCACCTTCCGGCTGCTCACCCACGCACACAAAGCCCTCCACAACAAGGGCCCCGAATACCTCAGCCGCGCCTCAGTTTCTACACGCCCACCCGTCAACTTCGCTCCGCCAACCTCGCACTCGCCGCCGTCCCTCGCATCTGCCGCACCACGGCAGGTGGAAAATCCTTTTCCTACCTGGCGGCCAAGACTTGGAACTCCCTCCCCGCCAACCTCAGGACTACCCAGGACCACCCTGCATTCCGAAGGCAGCTCAAAACCTGGCTCTTCGAGCTGCAGTAACCCCCCTTCCCCTAGCGCCTTGAGACCCTCACGGGTGAGTAGCGCGCTTTATAAATGTTTTTGATTTGATTTGATTTGATTAATAAGACTCAAGAACCACCATGACCTTTCAGTCATGAATAACCACACCAGTTTAGTACGATTTTATGATGTTTATTCCCTATTGATTACAATTCTACTAGTAAGTTTATTAGTCTCAAAACTATGAAACACATCAGCATTGTCATAATGTGGTAACTCAAACAAGATTTTCTCAAAGCAAAGATCACAAACATTAGAACATAACACAACGTCAACATAGGTTATCCCAGCAGAGAATTATTAGCACGTTATTCAACAAAGCATAGATTCAGTCATTTGTGTATTTGCGTTCGTTTATTGAACCCCTTATTTAACCTCGAATTAGCATTGGCATGTTGGGCTTCGTGCAAAACAATTTCGTAACACCAATTTAGAAAACCTCTAACTATGGTCTCTGTCAAAAGAAGCAGTTGGTACCTAGAAAGGAAAGGCAAACAGACAATTACAATTTCATCATAATATAGTTACCCTCTGTAATGGGTCAGCATACAGAGTTAGTCTTCGTCCTCAGGACATCAGTTGATTCGCCATCAGCCAAGAAATTCAGCAAAGTTCGGTAAGGCGGATAAAAGGGTACTTCCCTCATAAGGAGGTAAAGTATAACGGGCAAGATAAGGGCAAGGATGGTTTGAAGAACTAAACAGCAAAGTCTCTAGGCAGAGTGACAACGTGTCTAGGTCATAGCAAGAGTTCACAATGGCATCTCTTCCTTCTCTCTCGGGTCAAAGGTTTTTATCTCTTTTCTGTTGTACAGTCCCCTAATTCCTAATTGGGTGAGTTTGGCACCCCACTGTCTTCATCCAATAGGTTTCCAGTGATTTCATCAAAATTGTCACCCCATAACAGTTCTCACGTAGTTTATTGGTTCTTTTGATAGAAGTCTCCAACGGGTAGAATGTCCGGTATGATTTCATACTCTCGTGGTCATTTTCGCATCCCTAGTCAGTGGTTCCATTTTCCGTACCGGTTCAGGCGATCTTGTACCTGTAACTAGTCTACACTGTTGCATTCAGCAAGAATGTTTCCTTGAGCAAGTCAAATTTCATGAAAACGGATCTACTACGGTTACACTCATCTTCTAGCTTTTGTAAAAGTACGAGTTCATGTCCTTCAGCATGTCAGCACACTGTACGTTAGAAAAACACATTTAATATGAAACCGGGCAGCTAGGCCTCGATTCATGCTAACTAAGGCCTAATGATTTATTAGCAAGTCTTTAGCATATAACCCTTCATATCAGTGCAACAATCATACATCAACACATTAATTCTACATCATTAGTCAGTTTCATTAATCATTGTATACATTGGCGGCCACTCCCCGTGTGCGTTTAGCAGAAACACTTTAATACATTTTCTAAGCGGCATTATTATGCATTAGTTCATAACATTTCATGTTAATTTTAAGCATAGGAGCTACGCTCCCTCACATCTACCAGAGTGAAAGCGGAGTATCCATGGATCCAAGGCAACAGAACTCTCTAAGAATTCCAAAAGCTGTTTTACAACCATTGTTTTTAACTAGCTTTCCCAAAGCAGAGAGAAGAGTAGTTGGCCGACAGTCGTGTTACCGGCTTCAAAAGGAGCCTTTCTTAAACAGCAGGGGCACCATTCCCACGTTCTAATTAGAGGAAATTCACCCTTGTCATGAAAACAGATTTACCAAATATTGGATTTGCTCTGAAATAGCTAGTGCAAGAGATGTTGCAGGCGCATACGATTTATCTGGGGAATCAAATTTCAGGCCTGCCAAAATCAAAATCAAGACAACTTCTTCTTAGATTTGATTTCCTGCAGATGATTAGAGCCTAAGTCCCAGCCCTTGTGTGATGGTATGTGATGGCCTGTGGTAATTTAATTCTTTTCCAGCCCAAGAAGGGGATGGCATTTCCACCAAACATTGCTGGCACCAGAATCCAGTTGCTACCAGTATGCAGATGATACAGTTCTTTTTTAATTTGACACCAGTAGGATTACAGGGACTCTTTAATGCATTTGCCACCTACTGCAGAGCAAACAAATTGAACATAGATTTGGCAAAGACCAAGGTGATGATAACCTCACACAAACTGAAAAAAGGGGCGCATGGTGCATTGAGAGGAGTGTGGTCGAAGTTGTTGACACGTATAGAAACCTAGTGGTATGCTGGACCACAGTGGCCACATCACACCGCACATTCACTTCCAGCAAGCTGTAGGGCACTTTTTGGAATGAGCATTTCACAAGTTACAGAAATCAATGGCAAACCCTGACCTACGACTGCTTCTAAAGGTGGTGAACTGCAAACTACTACCTACCATCGCCTATGGCGTAATGACATCCAGAGATAAAATGGCCGATGAAATGGACAGGGCACAGTCTACCTGTTATAAAGAATATTCTCCCTGCCCAAATGCACATTGCAAACCCAAATCCAATAAGAATTCTGCCTGTTTTTACATCATTTAATATTGAAGCCGAAGTTCCTAGCCTACTGCCAAAGTCAAGCCAATCAGTTAAAAAATTTGATCTGGAAAGTAATAAGAAAATCCCGGGCAAGCTTGCATAAGTACCTAAACTTCTCATTGGATGTATTGGAGGCCCAAGAGATTTGGGCAAGTGGCCTTCCAGTGCCTTTGGTCTCAAAACTACAGACTAAACAAGCAAAACTAATATGGAGAGAACAAGATATGCAAGCTTAAAGGAAACTGGCACATGGCAGCTGAGCCACAACAGTGTATGAACCAGGTTTCCTGTCTAGCTACCCCTCATTGCCTTTTGGTAAGTTCATGAAAAAACAGCTTATTAGTATTTGACTCAGACTAATCCAATTGGAAACCTACTGGTATGGTCGGAATAACCCTGATGACACCAACAACCCATGCTGCTTTTGAGTAAAAGGAGAGGAACCCCTGATACATATTCTCTGCATCAGCGAAACTCTGCTACTGTTAAGGAAATTCTGATTATGACCAATATGGTGCACCTTTAACATCGGGACCTGCTGAGCTGCTCTGTAAGCCTACCTGATAGGCAACCCCCTCACTACTTGAGGCTCCATTTTTTAAATGTATGAAAACTGCATTAGTACCTACTAACATTGCCTTGGACTCTGAACTTTCAATATGCTGCTAAAAACTAATTACTAAAAAACACTGCCATTTACATGGGCCGGAAAAGCCGACTTTGCATATCAGAAATGCTAACACAGTAGCCCATTGGGAAAAAGGTGAATGGAGCATCCCAGGCCTCGCAAGCTTTTTAACTATTAGACTCAACAGTCCCTTCTTCATTTTAAACTAATGATGTATAACATTTTGCACATTATTCAATCCTGAACCTTGATCCTCCAACTAGTGGTAAATAGAACAATACAGTCCTTGGAGATCATGCACTCAAAATATTGAATGGGAAAATACTGCACTGGTAAATACTTTTTGGTTGCTTTGGGCCTGGCCTCGGAACTCACACTGGAAGCAACGACAGCATATTAGGCTCTAAAACCACCTTAATTCAATGCACTTTACCCAGGTCCCATTACTGTGGGCCTAGTCTGGAACTCAGACTGGAGGCAAAAGCCAGCATTTCAGGGAATATAAGCCCCTTAACTTAAGGCAGTGGGTCCAAGCCTCATTATTGGACTGTACACTGGGAGCAAAGCTAGCCCTTTATATATACTGTTAGAAATGGGGTTTCTGGTTGGCCCAGGGTATGCACCTCAGCCAGGCAGAACTTACCCACTCTAGTCAGGGCAAGGGAGTTACACGTCCAAGATAACCCCTGCTCACCCCCTTGGTAGCTTGGCACGAGCAGTCAGGCTTAACCCGGAGGCAATGTGTAAAGCGTTTGCACAACACACACAACACATGTGACGCAATATCCCCACCACAAAGGAAACACAACACCAGATTATATGAAAATATACTGTATTGTACACAACGTAATTATTAGACCAATATCACATAACAGTAGTATCCTGCTACTTTAGCAGTTGTCAGAACGTTACACATTAGTTACTCTGCAAACTAGCAGTAGTCACAAATAGCACACAGGTTACTCAATATTCTGCAACATAAGCAGTAGTCAGGAAACAAGTTATTACACTAAAGCACTTGTCATAGGAATATCATAAAACGCCCATAGTAGGAACATTAGAAAACATATGGCAAGTTAGAAAAACATATTAGCATGTCATGCCCATAACAGGAACATTTGCATACACATATGTAAAAACATCAAACGCAGGTAGGCAATATATAAATGTGCAAAGTCTATAGTAAGAACTTAGGTTCTATATACTGTTCCTTTAGGGAATACCTGTGAGAGATGAAGAGGCACTTCCAGTGCCTAGAACGAACAATGGGGCCACCGGCGCTCCTCTGCACAAAACGGGGGCCTCCCTGATCTCCTGGGGTCAGAGGAGGGTGACATGCACTTCCTCTTGTCCATGAATGGGCCCCTCTGGGGACCGTAAATACTGGGGGCCCCCCTAGGCCTCCACTGGTCCGCACGAGGGGGGGCCACGTCAGCCAAAACTGCTTTTGAAGGGAGGGACGCCCTCCGTGTTACAACGGCCCCTTTTAGGGACCCGCGATTTCCTGGGGTCTCCCCGGGCCTCCACCGGCCCTCCTCTGGGAAGGGAGACCTCAGAAATGCCACTGGCCCACGAGGGGGGCCAACAAAGGAGCCTAGCGGCACAGGGAGCCTCCAATGAGGCTTCCACCCTGCCCGCAATAAAAGGAGAGCCCTCCGGGGCTCCCGCAGGCGAGGGAGAGGCGTCCTCCTCTCCCTTCTCTTCCTGACGTCGTCCTGGCCCAAGGCAGGTCCTGCCAGTGCCCCAGGGGTGCTCCACGGAGCGGTCCTCGCCCCGGGGGCACCAATAGGAGCACACTTGCTCTAGCTGACAGCAAGGAGGTTTTCTTCGTGCCCCAGGGGCACTAGTAGGTGCGCAAGTCTCGCTTTGTAAATAAAGGGTGCCCGGGCTGCGGCGGTGATCTGGGGCATCCAGGAAGCGCTTTTCAAAGCACTAAGGCCATACTTATAGCCCAGGTTGCGGCGGTGATTCCAGCATGAAACAGGTGCCTCGAAGTGCCTGAGGGCACAGAAGAGCGCTCTCTCAGCGCAAAGGGGATATCAAGGCAGCACTCCTCATGCAGGGACAAGTTACAGGGGTCGGGGGCCACGGCACCCTGCCCATGGGAACAATGAAGCAGGAAGGAGCACAAGGCTGGTGGGTCCAGCTACAGGCCAGCACAAGGGGTGCAGATGATGGCAGTTCCTCCTAATGACCAGGCAGGTCACAGGTTAGCACAGCAGCAGCAGTCCAAGGCAGTTTCCTGGTGAGTCCATTCAGCACCGTCTTGTGTCCAGGTTCAATTTCCAAGAGTGTTCAAATTGTGGGGAAAATTCCCCTGTACTTAAAGTCAGTTCTTACAGTGTTTTACCATGGTAGGGAGAGGAGGTTCCAGCTAGTTACAACTGGTTCTGGGAGGGCCCCCTCTCCCCTTTCAGCACAGGCTCCAAACATCACTGGGGGGGTTAACAACCCTATTGTGTGAGGCCAGGGCACAGCCTTTACAAATGTAGGTGTACCCCGCCTCTCCCTTCTCTCAGCCCAGGAAGACTATTCAGTATGCAGATGCACCTCAGTGACACCTCCACCCTCCCTGTGTACAGGCTGTCTGAAAAGTATGCACAAAGCCCCAACTGTCACTGTGCCCAGGCGTGGATTGGAGTCAAGCTGAAAAACACCAGAGTCATAAGTACTAATAAATGCACACTTTCTAGAAGTGGCATTTCTGTGATAGTAATAATAAATACTGCTTACTGGTGTGGGTGTATTTTTTATCACCATCACAACCATACCAAACACGCCTACGCTACCCCTCATAAATCGGACAATACCCTTTACACACAAGGCAGGGTATTTCTAATGCAATCCTATGAGAAGGCAGCACTCACAGCAGTGAGACACCAAGTTAGGCTGTTTGTCACTACCAGGACAGGCCATGCAATATGGCACATGTCCTGCCTTTCTACATACATGGCATCCTACCCATAGGGCTAGCTAGGGCGTACCTTAGGGGTGACTTACATGTAGTAAAAGGGGAGTTCTGGGCCTGGCAAGTAAGTTTAGATGACAGGTCCCTGTGGCAGAAAACTGCACATACAGGCCCTGTGCTAGCAGGCCTGAGACAGGTTTTGAAAGTCTACTTCAGTGGGTGGCGCAAGCAGCGCTGCAGGCCCACTAGTAGTATTTAATTTACAGGCCCTGGGTATAGAGATTCCACTGTACAAGGGACTTATAGGTAAATTAAATATGCCAATTAGGTATAAGCCAATCATACCAACTTTAGATGGGAAAGCACCTGCACTTTAGCACTGGTCAGCAGTGATAAAGTGCTCAGAGTCCTAGAGCCAACAGCGAGAGGTCAGAAAAACCAGGAGGAAGGAGGCAAAAAGACTGGGGATGACCCTGCGTAAGGCAAAAAGTTCAACATATACTAAAAATACTTTATCTCCTTCTTTTAACTGTTGTCTTTAGTTGTTACTATGATGTATGTCTTTTTAACATTTATTTTGTTAGCAGCCTATTATTCATCACACTTGCTATGATCTTGAAAGCAATATTGTAGTGATTTTAAATAATTGTACAATAAATAATCTATCTATCTTTCTTTCCAAGGGCTTTAAGGCATTATGTGGCTGATCCTAGAGAGACCTCTACTGGGTATATTGTCTTGGTGATCACTGTTTACCTCCAGCACTAGTCCAGACTCTTAAACAATCTTTCTCTGCTATATTGTGCCCTGGAGAAATTGGAAGATGGACTGCTTTTTGTGAGGAGAGGTGCATGTCCCTCACCAGAAGAAGTAAAAAAGACATGAGCAACAAAGTAAATGCAACCCAGCTAGTCACCATCTACCAGAAAATATACTTACCACAAGATGTTTAAAAGTTGCAGAACTTTATTACAAGTGTCGTATGCCTGAATTCTCTCTCAAGACCATACGATTGTGGCGGTATCAAGTTAGCTAAAGACACAAAAGGTGATGGGAGGAATGCTTGCAATTATTCTAATCACTGGCAATTGCTCATGGTAGCATCAGAACCCATAATTCTTTTACTTCTATGCCACCTCAGTTTGGACCCAACCATATGTAAATTAGTCTTGACTGATAAGCCCCAATCAGGGCAAACCAGTATTGGGTTGCTTGTGTTCTGGTCCAGGGAGGGACTGACCTGGTTGTTTGTTCTGGATTGTTCCTATTGGAGCAGAGTCAAGACTGATTGACATATAACTTGGTCCAGACTGAGGTGGCATGGTGGAAAATGAATGCTGATGCTACCCTGAGCAATTGCCAGTGGTTAGACTTATTGCAAGCATTCTTCCAAACACTTTTGTGTTGTGTTGTTTAGTTATCCTGTTAGAACCATTTTAGGTTACAGGTTGCTCCTGACCCTAAATCCCTGGAGCCACTGGTGGCATCTCTGGGTCTTGCCCTTTATCCAGATTTGTGTTGCTGAGCTTTTGTTCCCCTCTGTAAGATAGTTTCAGTGCAAATGCCATTCCTGAACCACGTCTTGTCATATTTGCATTTCAAATTGAGCTCCTAACTTATGCTCCCTGAACCTTATCATTTGATGTTATGACTACCAGGCCCCTGGCAGACATGTCATCGGGACAGTGACTGCTAGGGTTTGAGTGCTGCACACCTCTTAAAAGCAGTTTAGGGGTCCACGTGTTTATGTGACAGCTCAGTAATATTTTTGGCAGCTGTAAACATGAAAAGGACCACGCCCACTACATTTTGAATTACTGCTCTGAACTCTCATTTGTCTTGGCAAAGTAATATGGCAACCACCAGTGTGTCTGCACATTCAGTGCCAAGCTGCAACGCACAGACGAAGACAAGGCTCCGATGTAACTGTGGGACTTCCATAAGTCTTGAACTAGAGGTTGTGGCAGCAGAATCTGATTTTCCACACTGCTGGCGTATTTAAACATGCTTTTCTTCAATTATGGGCACGCAGACAACAGAAGTCCAAGTGTTCTTAATTGAAGGAAATACATTTTAAAATATGCTGGCAGAACAAGAAAGGTCGCAATCCTGCCCCTGCAGTTTGTGCTGCCAGAGGGCTGTAAGTTAACCTGTATTGCACTGTGGGCACTTGAACAACAAATATGGTGTTCGAAACTACCCACAGTGAAAGCAGATCACTATGGCTGCCTGCTGCCCTTATCCCTGTGATAGGAGCTGTACTCAGAACAGGAACTATTTGAGAATACGCACTCAGCATTCCCTGTAATATTGTTAGAGTTAGTTGTCATCCATGTTCGAGTTTGGCTTGTGTTATTTTTTACTTTTGTGCTATAGACTGAAGCAGCCTGGCTAAAACTCAGGGAAAGTTTTTCATCCAGGCTTGCGATTAAAATAGGGCAGAGGGGAGACCTGCAATAGCACTGACTTCAGCCTCATTCGTTTGGGAGCAAATACATTGTAGTAATCCCAAGAACTTGTAAAGGTTCTGGCATTTGATCGCTTTTTTTATTTTTTTTTTATTTTTTAAATAAAGCACTGCACAATGTTTGAAATCCTACCTCTTCCACGGAAATGGCTATGATCTGGTTAGTTGTGTACATCCTTTCTTAAGGGCCCAACCTTGAACTACTTGCAAATGAAGATCTATGACCTTCAAAGATAAGTCTCTGACGTGACATTGAATATTGTGTGCAATTGCTTGTATTACAAACTTCATACAGAAGTAAATATTAAATGCATAATTCATTTCTTTTGAAGAGGCAGAATATAAAGGTTGTTTAATGGTGCTTCAGGCACCTTGAGACTACCTTTGCATGACAGAACCCACCACACATACGCCCCAATATACAAATTTTACCGAATTCTACAGTGGTTCCAAGTAACGACTAACTTCACCTGGACGCAAAGAGGAGTGACAGAACACAGGATCAGGATTTGTGGACAAAAGGAAGGTATGTTTAGAATAAGGTAAGCTTTTGAGTGGTGAAAACTTGGCATCTGGGGATTTTTTTTTTTGCGCCAATTTCACGCAAGGTGAGTGACCCCTTAGAAAAGGGTTGCTCCCCTGGGGGGGGAATTTATTTTAGGCCATTTCTGTTCCCCTTGGGGGCAGATCAGCCTAATTCTATTAGTCTGATCTGCCCCCGAGGGGGGCAGAAACCACTTAGGCACCAAGGATTGGTGTGTGTGTGTATGTGTGTGTTTTGTTTGGAGGGGCAGCCCCTTGGGCAAGGGTCGCTCCCCATGGGGGCACATTACCGTTGAGATTGGCCTATTTTTGGAAGGCCCATCTGCCCCCAAGGGGGGCAGAAAGCCCACCGGAGACCAGGGAAGACTTTTTCCCAAAATATGAGGGTGGAGGTATGGTCATACCCCAACCCCAAATAAATGGGGCTGAAGTTGTTCTGCCCACTAATTACCCCCGATCCAGTGGGGTGGTGGCTACCAACCAGTATGGGCATGGTTATGCCCCCACCCCAACTCAAGGGGGTAACAGTCTTTCAGCTCTCCCCCGTACACTAAAGCATTTTATCCCACAGCAAGCAAGAGGATATTTGATTATTTTGGGTTTTGGTTTTACATTTGGGCCTTGAGAGCTTGGCTTACTCTCAAAATCGTCCCACTTGGAAGGGTGAGGGCTGCACTTTTTGGACTTTGGGACGCTGCCATGTAGAAAAATCCACAAGACCTAGACCCATTTGAAAACTAAACATCTGGGTGATTCCATGGTGGTGTGCTTCACATGCACCCCACACCATTTTCTTACCCACAATGCCCTGCAAACCTCCAACTTTGCTGCAAATCACACATTTTTCACACTTTTTGTGATGGAATCTACCGGAATCTGCAGGAATCCACAAAATTCCTACCACCCAGCATTGTCTCATCTATACCGATAAATATTCTGCCCCACTTGTGTGAAGATGTCTTGTGAGCCTGGACAGTTATTTAGAATGTGATGTGGTTCTGTGATGTCATATGGAATGGAGAAGGGAGACTGGAGGAGGTAGAAAGAGAGCTGAAGGTGAGGGGCTCTGCTGAAGATGTTGTGTGTACTAAACTTACATGAAATAAAGAAGTAAAGAAGCATTACAAGTCTTCATCTTTACAACTTGTCAGCCTAAAAATGTTTGTTTTCAAACTGCCCTTTTGGACCCCCTTTGGTTTCCCCTCAATTTCAACATGTTTTTGGCTCTTCCCTGCCACAGGCACTTGGCCCACCTACACAAGTGAGGTATCATTTTTACCGGTAGACTGAGGGGAACGTTGGATGGTAGGACATTTTCCCCGGTGCGGTGATCCCACACAGAAATGTGGGAAAAATGTGATTTGTTTAGCTAACTTTGAGGTTTGCTGAGGATTCTGGGTAAGAAAACATTGGGGTATACACGCCAGTCACACCTCCCTGGACTCACTCGGGTGTCTTATTTAAAAAAATGTCTGGGTTTGGTAGGTTTCCCTAGAAGGCTGCTGATCCCAGGACCAAAAATGCAGGTCCCCCCCACTGCAAAAACAGGTAGTTTTGTATTTGATCATTTTGATGTGTCCAGATAGTGTTTTGGGGCATTTCGTTTTGCGGGCACTAAGCCTACCTACACAAGTGAGGTACCATTTTTATTGGGAAATGTGGGGGAATGCTGGGTAGAAGTAAAGGTGTGGCTCCTCTCAGATTCCAGACTGTTTCTGTCACCAAAATGTGAGGAAAAAGTGTTTTTTTGGCCAAATTTTGAGGTTTGCAAAGGATTCTTGGTAACAGAACCTAGTGAGAGCCCCAAACGTCACTCCATCTTGGATTCCCCAGGGTGTCTAGTTTTCAAAATATGCAGGTTTGGGCGGTGCCGGCTGAGCTAGAGGTCAAAATCCACAGCTAGGTACTTTGCAAAAAACAGGTCTGTTGTCTTTTGGAAAATGTAATGTGTCCACGTTGTGTTTTGGGGCATTTCCTGTCGCGGGAGCTAGGCCTACCGACACAAGTGAGGTACCATTTTTATTGGGAGACTTGGGGGAACGCGGCATAGAAGGAAAATTTTGGTATCTCCCTGATTCCAGAACGTTCTGTCACTGAAATGTGAGGAAAAAGTGTTTTTTGGCCAAATTTTGAGGTTTGCAAAGGATTCTGGGTAACAGAACCTGGCGAGAGCCCCAAACGTCATCCCATCATGGATTCCCCAGGGTGTCTAGTTTTAAAAAATGCGCAGGTTCGGTGGGTTTCCCTAAGTGCCGGCTGAGCTAGAGGCCAAAATCTACAGCTAGGCACTTTGCAAAATAAACGTTAGATTTCAATGTAAAAATGGGATGTGCCCTTGTTGCGTTTCTTGTCGCGAGCATTAGGGCTACCCACACAAGTGAAGTACCATTTTTATCTGGAAACTTGGGGGAACACAGAATAGCAAAACAAGTGTTATTGCCCCTTGTCTTTCTCTACATTTTTTCCTTCCAAATGTAAGCTAGGTACTTTGCAAAAAACAGCTCTGTTTTCTTTGGGAAAATGTAATGTGTCCACGTTGTGTTTTGGAGCATTTCCTGTCACGGGCGCTAGGCCTACCCGCACAAGTGAGGTACCATTTTTATTGGGAGACTTGTGGGAACACTGGGTGGAAGGAAATTTTTGGTATCTCCCAGATTCCAGAACTTTCTGTCACCGAAATGAGAGGAAAAAGTGTTTTTTGGCCAAATTTTGAGGTTTGCAAAGGATTCTGGGTAACAGAACCTGGCGAGATCCCCAAACGTCACCCCACCATGGATTCCCCAGGGTGTCTAGTTTTCAAAAATGCGCTGGTTTGCTAGGTTTCCCTAGGTGCCGGCTGAGCTAGAGGCCAAAATCCACAGGTAGGCACTGTTTTCTATGAAAAATTGTGATGTGTCCAAGTTGTGTTTTGGGGCATTTCCTGTCGCGGGTGCTAGGCCTACCCACACAAGTGAGGTATCATTTTTATCGGGAGACTTGGGGGAACGCTGGGTGGAAGGAAATTTGTGGCTCCTCTCAGATTCCAGAACTTTCTGTCACCAAAATGTGAGGAAAATGTTTTTTTTTTTTTTGCCACATTTTGAGGTTTGCAAAGGATTTTGGGTAACAGAACCTTGTCAGAGCCCCACAAGTCACCCCATCTTGGATTCCCCTAGGTCTCTAGTTTTCAAAAATGCACAGGTTTGGAAGTTTTCCCGAGGTGCCGGCTGAGCTAGAGGCCAAAATCTACAGGTAGGCACTTTGCAAAAAACACCTCTGTTTTCTTTCAAAAAATGTGATGTGTCCACGTTGTGTTTTGGGGCATTTCCTGTCGCGGGCGCTACGCCTACTGTTAGAAATGGGGTCTTTGGTTGACAGTCAGGTTACCCCCTGTTCAAGCAAGGACCCTCACTCTAGTTAGGATAAAAGAGAATCACCCTCAGCTAACCCCTGCTTACCCCCTTGGTAGCTTGGCAGAGCAGTAGGCTTAACCTCAGAGTGCTGGGCGTAAAGTATTTGTACCAACACACACAGTAACTTAATGAAAACACTACAAAATGACACAACACCAGTTTAGAAAAATAGGAAATATTTATCTAGACAAAACAAGACCAAAACGACAAAAATCCAACATACACAAGTCAAGTTATGATTTTTTTTAAAGGTTTAAAATAAAAAAGAGTCTTTAGGTAGTTGTAACAACACACTAGCGCTGCTAGCGTGTAAATGTACCTGGTTTGCGTCAAAAATAACCCCGCACGGGCGGTGTGCGTCGAAAATAACCCTGCACGGTTATATGCGTCGAAAACAGCTCGGCACGGCGATGCGCGTCGAAAAAGCCAGCCACGCGACGGTCCGAAAGTCCCGCGGCGCAGGTTGCGATCTCTCAGCCTTCGTCAGCGATGCTGCGCGTCGTTTCTCCTGCTCCGGGCGTCGATTCTCCGGTCGCGTTTCCTGCGGCGTCGTTTCTCAGCTGCGGAGCCGGCGTCGCGTCGTTTTCTCAGCCGCGATCGGATTCGCGTCGATCTTTTCTCCGCACGGCGCTCGGTGCGTGTATTTTTGTCCTTAGGCTGCCAGCCTCTCCTTTCAGGGTCCCAGGAACTGGAAGGGCACCACAGAGCAGAGTAGGGGTCTCTCCAGAGACTCCAGGTGCTGGCAGGAAGAAGTCTTTGCTATCCCTGAGACTTCAACAACAGGAGGCAAGCTCTACATCAAGCCCTTGGAGATTTCTTCTTCAAGATGGAAGGCACACAAAGTCCAGTCTTTGCCCTCTTACTCAGGCAGAAGCAGCACTGCAGGAAAGCTCCACAAAGCACAGTCACAGGCAGGGCAGCACTTGTTCCTCAGCGATCAGCTCTTCTCCAGGCAGAGGTTCCCCTTGATTCCAGAAGTGTTTCTAAAGTTTGTAAGTTTGGGTGCCCTTCTTATACCCATTTTAGTCTTTGAAGTCACCTTCCTTCAAAGGGGACTCACACCTTCTTGTGAAATCCTGCCTTGCCCAGGCAAGGCCTCAGACACACACCAGGGGGCTGGAGACAGCATTGTCAGAGGCAGGCACAGTCCTTTCAGATGAGAGTGACCACTCCACCCCTCCCTCCTAGCAGAGATGGCTAATCAGGAAATGCAGATCACCCCCCAGCTCCCTTTGTGTCACTGTCTGGTGTGAGGTGAAAAACAACCCAACTGTCAAACTGACCCAGACAGGGAATCCACAAACAAGGCAGAGTCACAGAATGGTTTAAGCAAGAAAATGCTCACTTTCTAAAAGTGGCATTTCCAACCTCACAATCTTAAAATCAACTTTACTAAAAGATGTATTTTTAAATTGTGAGTTCAGGGATCCCAAACTCCACATGTCCATCTACTCTCTAGGGGAATCTACACTTTAATCATATTTAAAGGTAGCCCCCATATTATCCTATGAGAGAGAGACAGACCTTGCAACAGTGAAAACGAAATTGGCAGTATTTCACTGTCAGGACATATAAACCACATTACTATATGTCCTACCTTATCCATACACTGCACCCTGCCCTTGGGGCTACCTAGGGCCTACCTTAGGGGTGCCTTACATGTAAGGAAAGGGAAGGTTTAGGCCTGGCAAGTGGGTACACTTGCCAAGTCGAATTTACAGTGTAAGAATACACACACAGACACTGCAGTGGCAGGTCTGAGACATGATTACAGAGCTACTTATGTGGGTGGCACAACCAGTGCTGCAGGCCCACTAGTAGCATTTGATTTACAGGCCCTGGCACCTCTAGTGCACCTTACTAGGGACTTACTAGTAAATCAAATATGCCAATCATGGATAAACCACTTACATACAATTTAAACAGGAGAGCATATGCACTTTAGCACTGGTTAGCAGTGGTAAAGTGCTCAGAGTTGAAAAGCCAACAGCAACATGTCAGAAAAATATAGGAGGCAGGAGGCAAAAAAGTCTGGGGATGACCCTGCATAAGCAAAAGTCCAACACGACCCCCTACCAGCCTAAAGCCAGGGGAGAACAATCAATACCTTGATGTACTTCCCTGATTGGGGCGATAGAACAAGGACCCAGGCCCACAACAGCAGGGGCATGTTCCAGTTCTACGCCTTCCTGACTCCAGTTGGGTCCCTCTGTCCATACTCTCAGGGCCCACTAAGCTAACCCATGGGGAACCCTTCTCCACATCTACAGACACCATCTGTGCAACACCTAACTTTACTTTGCTCACAGATGTATTGCAATGGGCAGATAGTACCACCAGGGCCAACACAGTGGTGTTGCCCACTCCACCCCCGGGGTGTGACTCTCGTCCTCCCCCCCCCAGGGGCAACTCTGTCCACCAGGACAGCAAGCCACAGTGGCCCCAGACAACTGTCAGGGATGAGAGCCCGACCTCAGGCCTCTCTAACCACTGTGACTGTGGAGAGTGGGGGGTGGTAGCCCCAGGTGCCTGGCACCCTTTGACCACTCTCTCTTCCACCAGGTCAGGGATGACAACCTGACCCTGGTCCTCCCCTCTGGGGCTCTGTACCCTCCCTGCAGAAGCGGCACCCCCAGAGTCAAAAACTGTCAGGGTGCTTGTAGAAGCAGTCCTGCACAATTCTTCCACCAGTGCAGGGATGTTAACCTGCAACTGATCCTCCAACCTGGGGTCTGTACCTTCAGGTTGGACCAGGGCCAGGGGTGAGGCTTCCCTCCCCCTGCCCTCTCTTCTGGGGTCCTGAACCACCCAACTAGGAGTGCCCCCCCCAGAAGACAACATGGTAGGGGCACTGTTAGCAGTAGCCCCTTCCTCCAGGTCAGGGGGGATACCCTTAACCTGGCCTCCCAATCCAGGGTCTGTACCCACAGACTGGATCACTGCCTGGCAAACCAGGACTTCCTGGGGGGCATACCTACCCCCTACCAGGTCAGAGTTTACCCTCTGAACCTGGTCATCCAACCCAGGGTCACCACCCTGCGGTTGAACCACTGCCTGGCACACCAGGACTTCCTTGGGAGCACACTTACCCCCCATCAGGTCAGAGTTTACCCCCTGAACCTGATCATTCAACCCAGAGTCACCACCCTGCGGTTGAACCATTGCCTGGCACACCAGGACTTCCAGGGGGGCACACTTACCCCCCTCAAGGGACACACTGTCCCGAAGGGCCACACAAGAGTCTGGCTGGCGCAGGTCTCCTGACCTCTGCCCATCTGACAGAGTCTGGATTCCCCCCAGCCCAGAAAGGGTCTCACCAAGGTCATTCATGGGGGGCTCTGCTCTCAGAGCTGACCCCTGACCCTCCAGGTTCTCCACTGGGGTCCGCAACCCCCTCTCAACCCTCTGTCTGGACTTCTGCACCCCCTCACTAGGAGTGGTACCGCCAGACACCAGAACTGGTGGGACGCTGGCTACAGCGGCCCCCCCAAGTTCTCCTGACACTGTGGGGTCTCCCTCAACAGATGGCCCTATGGTACAGGCTAGGCTCCCCTCCTGGTGTTCCCGCAGGGAACCCTCCAGGACCTGGGACCGGATCTCGGGCACCTTGGGCCTCAACCCATCCCCATTCCCTCTCCTCTGAGACTGGACATGGGGTCCCTCACCCATCCCACTACACTGGGACCTACCTGGGACACTACAATCCTTCCCTACCTCACCTGGTTGGGAACTACCTAGACCACTCCTCTCAGGAGCACCCCCAAATGCCTCTTCAGACTCTGTGGTACTCACCCAGAAGTCTGCCTCCATTGTAAGCTCCCTGGGGTCAGAGAACTCACACTCCACCTGGTGTTGGCATAGCTCTGGAAAATAAGGACTAGACATATGCTCTCCAGCAATTACATCACTCAGCCCCTCGCATGAATTAACCAAAGTACCCTTCACCCAACCATCCAGTGACTCTGCTTTGAAAAAGCACCCCACATCACCCTCCTGAGACTGGTGAGACAGTACCTGACTGTCCCTGACACTCAACCCACACTCTTCTGGGATGTTTTCACACTCCATAACCAGGACCTCTACCTGGGGGGAACCCCTCTCCCTGTCACTCTCAACTAGAGTCAGTAGAGTGTCCCTCCCACCAGTAGGAATATGACTCCCCATGCCAGTTCCCCAATCTACCTCAGAGACCCTGTGCATCACTGGAGCTACCTCATACCCCTGAACCTCCTGGCGTGTGTTAACTCCCTCCTTCAAGTAGGGCACCACCTCTCTGGGCATGTGCACTTCTGCAGCATCACTGGATATACAATTGTTGCTGCCACCATTCCAGCTGGACTCAGCCCTCATGACTTCCAGCTCTTTCAATTTAAGCTCGTAAGCATAAATCATTTTTTTAATCTCTAAGTTCCTCCTCCTTTCTTCCAACTCTTCCCACTTGTCATACTCCCTTTGCATCCACAACTTTTCTGCCTCCAACCGGCGAACCCTTTCTGCCTGTCTGTCCTGTAACTCTTCAGGAGTCAGACCCTTGGGTGACACCCTGATACCCCTCCTGGGGACCCTCCCCCCAGGCGTAACAGGTACCTCCACTACACCACTGTGTATCCTCTGTACTTCCCCACCCACATTCTCCTCCTCTGTGTGCCCTCCAGCCTTCTTGATTGTCACCTCGGCCCTCTGTGCCTGTTGCAGCTCCCCCTCCCTGGTGGAGCTCTCAGTGGGACAGTCAAGATCTTTAAGGAACTGTTTCAATTGAGCAACTGAGTACTCCTTCAGTTTCTCCATTTCAAACACAGCTCCAGCTGTTGCATCTCCAGATTGAGACATGATGGTCACAAGTGCAAAGTTCCAAAGGCAGAAAAAAAAATAATTTCCCAATGAAGTAAAAAGAATCAGTCAAGGGATCAGCAAAATCATGGAAGTAGAATAAAAAGAGTCCTTAAGAGAAAAATCAAAAGATCACCAAACAAGTAGTATGTGGTCACGTAGTGGTCTGAGATCAAAACAGTAGTGTACACTTAATTACTGTATGTCAAGTACAAATATAAGTCCAATCCCGACCGCTGGTCACCAATGTTAGAAATGGGGTCTTTGGTTGACAGTCAGGTTACCCCCTGTTCAAGCAAGGACCCTCACTCTAGTTAGGATAAAAGAGAATCACCCTCAGCTAACCCCTGCTTACCCCCTTGGTAGCTTGGCAGAGCAGTAGGCTTAACCTCAGAGTGCTGGGCGTAAAGTATTTGTACCAACACACACAGTAACTTAATGAAAACACTACAAAATGACACAACACCAGTTTAGAAAAATAGGAAATATTTATCTAGACAAAACAAGACCAAAACGACAAAAATCCAACATACACAAGTCAAGTTATGATTTTTTTTAAAGGTTTAAAATAAAAAAGAGTCTTTAGGTAGTTGTAACAACACACTAGCGCTGCTAGCGTGTAAATGTACCTGGTTTGCGTCAAAAATAACCCCGCACGGGCGGTGTGCGTCGAAAATAACCCTGCACGGTTATATGCGTCGAAAACAGCTCGGCACGGCGATGCGCGTCGAAAAAGCCAGCCACGCGACGGTCCGAAAGTCCCGCGGCGCAGGTTGCGATCTCTCAGCCTTCGTCAGCGATGCTGCGCGTCGTTTCTCCTGCTCCGGGCGTCGATTCTCCGGTCGCGTTTCCTGCGGCGTCGTTTCTCGGCTGCGGAGCCGGCGTCGCGTCGTTTTCTCAGCTGCGATCGGATTCGCGTCGATCTTTTCTCCGCACGGCGCTCGGTGCGTGTATTTTTGTCCTTAGGCTGCCAGCCTCTCCTTTCAGGGTCCCAGGAACTGGAAGGGCACCACAGAGCAGAGTAGGGGTCTCTCCAGAGACTCCAGGTGCTGGCAGGAAGAAGTCTTTTGCTATCCCTGAGACTTCAACAACAGGAGGCAAGCTCTACATCAAGCCCTTGGAGATTTCTTCTTCAAGATGGAAGGCACACAAAGTCCAGTCTTTGCCCTCTTACTCAGGCAGAAGCAGCACTGCAGGAAAGCTCCACAAAGCACAGTCACAGGCAGGGCAGCACTTGTTCCTCAGCGATCAGCTCTTCTCCAGGCAGAGGTTCCCCTTGATTCCAGAAGTGTTTCTAAAGTTTGTAAGTTTGGGTGCCCTTCTTATACCCATTTTAGTCTTTGAAGTCACCTTCCTTCAAAGGGGACTCACACCTTCTTGTGAAATCCTGCCTTGCCCAGGCAAGGCCTCAGACACACACCAGGGGGCTGGAGACAGCATTGTCAGAGGCAGGCACAGTCCTTTCAGATGAGAGTGACCACTCCACCCCTCCCTCCTAGCAGAGATGGCTAATCAGGAAATGCAGATCACCCCCCAGCTCCCTTTGTGTCACTGTCTGGTGTGAGGTGAAAAACAACCCAACTGTCAAACTGACCCAGACAGGGAATCCACAAACAAGGCAGAGTCACAGAGTCACAGAATGGTTTAAGCAAGAAAATGCTCACTTTCTAAAAGTGGCATTTCCAACCTCACAATCTTAAAATCAACTTTACTAAAAGATGTATTTTTAAATTGTGAGTTCAGGGATCCCAAACTCCACATGTCCATCTACTCTCTAGGGGAATCTACACTTTAATCATATTTAAAGGTAGCCCCCATATTATCCTATGAGAGAGAGACAGACCTTGCAACAGTGAAAACGAAATTGGCAGTATTTCACTGTCAGGACATATAAACCACATTACTATATGTCCTACCTTATCCATACACTGCACCCTGCCCTTGGGGCTACCTAGGGCCTACCTTAGGGGTGCCTTACATGTAAGGAAAGGGAAGGTTTAGGCCTGGCAAGTGGGTACACTTGCCAAGTCGAATTTACAGTGTAAGAATACACACACAGACACTGCAGTGGCAGGTCTGAGACATGATTACAGAGCTACTTATGTGGGTGGCACAACCAGTGCTGCAGGCCCACTAGTAGCATTTGATTTACAGGCCCTGGCACCTCTAGTGCACCTTACTAGGGACTTACTAGTAAATCAAATATGCCAATCATGGATAAACCACTTACATACAATTTAAACAGGAGAGCATATGCACTTTAGCACTGGTTAGCAGTGGTAAAGTGCTCAGAGTTGAAAAGCCAACAGCAACATGTCAGAAAAATATAGGAGGCAGGAGGCAAAAAAGTCTGGGGATGACCCTGCATAAGCAAAAGTCCAACACCTACCCACACAAGTGAGGTATCATTTTTATCGGGAGACTTGGGGGAACATAGAATAGCAAAACAAGTGTTATTGCCCCTTGTCTTTCCCTACATTTTTTCCTTCCAAATATAAGAGTGTGTAAAAAAGACGTCTATTTGAGAAATGCCCTGTAATTCACATGCTAGTATGGTCACCCCGGAATTCGGAGATGTGCAAATAAACCACTGCTCCTCAACACCTTATCTTGTGCCCATTTTGGAAATACAAAGGTTTTCTTGATAGCTATTGTTCACTCTTTATATTTCAGCAAATGAATTGCTGTATACCCGGTATAGAATGAAAACGCACTGCAGGGTGCAGCTCATTTATTGGCTCTGGGTACCTAGGGTTTTTGATGAACCTACAAGCCCTATATATCCTCTCAACCAGAGGAGTCCAGCAGACGTAACGGTATATTGCTTTCGAAAATCTGACATTGCAGGAAAAAGTTACAGAGTAAAACATATAGAAAAATTTCTGTTTTTTTCACCTCAATTTCAATATTTTTCTTTTTCAGTTGTTATTTTCTGTAGGAAACCCTTGTAGGATCTACACAAATGACCCCTTGCTGTATTCAGAATTTTGTCTACTTTTTAGAAATGTTTAGGTTTATGGGATCCAGCATTGGTTTCATGCCCATTTCTGTCACTGACTGGAAGGAGGCTGAAAGCACAAACAATTGTAAAAATGGGGTATGTCCCAGTAAAATGCCAAATTGTTGTTGAAAAATTGGGTTTTCTGATTCAAGTCTGCCTGTTCCTGAAAGCAGGGAAGATGGTGATTTTAGCACTGCAAACCCTTTGTTGATGCCATTTTCAGGGAAAAAACCACAAGCCTTCTTCTGCAGCTACATTTTCCCATTTTTTTTTTAAAAAAAAGAAATTTTCACTGTATTTTGGTTAATTTCTTGGCCTCCTTCAGGGGAACCCACAAAGTCTGGGTACCTCTAGAATCCCTTGGATGTTGGAAAAAAGGACGCAAATTTGGCTTGGCTAGCTTATGTGGACTAAAAGTTATGAGGGCCTAAGCGCGAACTGCCCCAAATAGCCAAAAAAAGGCCTGGCACAGGAGGGGGAAAAGGCCTGGCAGAGAAGGGGTTAAGGTGATCCCAGCATCTCAACTAAAGTTCTAAAATATATGATCTTATGAAAGGAGAGAGTTCTCATGTAGTTTACTGTCAGGTTATATACGTTCAGTCAAATATATCTGCTAATGTGCGCATGACTTTGTACAGCATGCTGCCAGCGCCATCTGTAGATACTTTTACTTGCCTGGATTTATACTGTTCTTTCAAGGGGAAATTTACACACAAAATGCACATGTTGCAAATTGTAGGGTCACTGACACAATATCATAGTCAACAAAATATTGTGTTAAGAAATTGTTTACCACAATATCGTGCTCCTATACTTATAATGATAAGTACAAAATATTGGAAAAACATATTGTTGACACTACTATAGTCCAAAAATTGAACAAAATGTCAATTATTTAGCGTAAATAGATAGAAATTTAATATAATTTAAATGAAATATATTCCACTTATATTTAATACTATATATATATATATATATATATATATATATATATATATATATATATATATGTATATCTATATATATATTGTAACAGAAAGCCGAAGCACCAATCCACAGTAAAATCAAGCGTTTTATTTCCACTTCAGTGCAGCAGAAATTGTGAGTTCTCAATCCTGACGCGTTTCGGCTAATAGCCGAAACGCGTCAGGATTGAGAACTCACAATTTCTGCTGCACTGAAGTGGAAATAAAACGCTTGATTTTACTGTGGATTGGTGCTTCGGCTTTCTGTTACAATTAATACTGGGATGCTTCGCCCTTTACCGCGGCCGCCCTGGAGGGTCTGTGGCCCTGTATGGAGCAATTTTGGATTAGGATCTATATATATATATATATATATATATAAATATATGCCTATAAAACACACAAACACATATATATATTTTTGTAATTATATATATTTACTTTAAAAAAAACAGGGCTACAGGGACGTTATAGTTAGGTTCTGAATTTACTCACCCAAATCCAGAAAAATTCAGCAGTTATAGTTAGTTATTTCAAGTTACTATACCTTGTGGCCTAAGGTACCTATAACTCACGCCTTGGTAACCTGCATTGCTGTCACAGAAAGGGAGCTGGTGAACATACAGCTCCCTGTCTGTGAGAGCCATAGTTTCTCTGTTTTCCTGCCTGCATCTCTGTGGACAGGGAAACAGAGGAAACCTCCACTTCCAGCAAGTGAGAGCTATAGCTCTCGCTTGCTGGAACTGGAGTGTTTGCTGTGACATGACAGCTCCTGCCAAGTCATAGCAAATAGCTATGTCCCAGGGGGTGGGCACCGCAGGACATAACAGGAGACAGCCCTGAGGTTTGGCAGTCCCTAGGGCTATTATTAACCCCCCTCCAACACTAAACTCTGCCCCAGAGAGGTAGTGTTCCCCCGGGCCAGAGGTTCACAATGGAGCCCATTCATTATCTTTTTTTCAGCCTTGGGGAGGTGGCTGCCCCCAGGAATATGGGGGGGGGGCAATGTAGCCACCTACTGCCCCTTAATGTGAAATGAATAGCCCCATGGTTTGGCATCCCGAGGGCTGCAGGGGGTCGTGCAGCACCCCCTTAATGTGAAATTAATTGTCCCAGGGAGAAGGCAGTCCCTGAGGCTGCGGGGGGCTGCGCTGCCCCCACATATGATACAATAGTAGCTCTGGGGAGGTGGCAGTCCCTAGCGCTCAGGGGAGTTCTGCAGGACCCTCCCCCTATATTTAAATGAACCAGCCCTTTGGAGATGGTGGTCCCCAGGGTTCGCTGGTTGCAGCCCCCCACTGTTTCATTTAAGCACTGGAAGGTGGCAGTCCCTGGGGCTGTGGGGGGAGGGGACTGCATGGGCCCCCAGCATTAAATTAATGATTTTCCCTGGGGATGTGGCGGTCCCCAGGGCACGGGCGGGCCCAGAAAGCCTGCCTGCAACATTATATTGATCAGCACTTGGGAGGTGGTGGTCCACAGGGCATAAAAATGCCCCTCCTTTATTGTTTATAGGACCCTGGCCCTCCCCGAGTCTTTATGAAAACAATAGCGGTAGACCATTATGAATTTCCGGCAAACATTTTTAAAAAAAAGTACTTTTATGCCCTGGGGGGTATTTTTGGGACCCCAGCACCAGAGCTAAGGGGTCAGTGTGTCCCTACCCTGGACCCTTTTTTTGTTTTTTATTTTTTTTATGGGACTTGGCTAAAGTTGAGTCCCAAGGTGGCCTGCCAACATTTCCTTGTTGAATTTGCAGCAAAACAATAAATAAACTGTGAAATTCAGCAGCTATAGTTACCTGAGCTAACTATAACTTACGCCCCCGCAATGCACTGTTTATGACCTCACAAATTACATTACTCATGACATGGTCAGTGACATCACTACTGACATCACTGATGACATCTCAAATGACCTCACTGATGACCTCATCCACAGAGGCACTCAAACACCCACTCACACCCCTACACAACCCCTCATTCATCCCACTCACACACCCACCAAACCACTCACATACCCATTCCCAGACCTATACAAGCACTCACACAACCAACTTGAGTGTTTTTGTACAAGTGAAATGTGAGCCTAACTCCAACGTCCATGTAACCTTTGTTTTCTTCTGTGAATTTCTAAAGTTTTTGTAATTCTATTTCCTAACTATAACGTCCCTATAGCATTTTTTCAGTAAACTATATATATATATATATATATATATCCAAATCCACAGTGCTCCACACCTGACCGCAAAATGTGGGGTTGGAGAATACAGTCAGTACAGGAAAACCCCAACTCACTCGTGGCTCCAACTCGCAGAGAAATAGTTCAATTTGCAAACAGTATGACACTTTTTGGCAGGGGATCTGCCTTGATCACATAGCCACACATGTGAGACCAAACCATTTGAAGTGTAAAACATAAAGAAAGGGCTAGTGTTAAAGTGGGTCCACTGGCACCATTTTTGACTGTAAGAAATACAAACAAAAATAATACATGTTTATTATGCAGGTGTATAAATATCTCTGATATGGCCCAATGTCAAGATATAAAAAAAAATGTACACCCTGATTATGGACATCTCAGCATCGTGTATACCGAAGAGTGGCACGGCAAATAATGGTGGCAAGAGGTACGCTGATAAAGCTGTAAGATCTCCATTTACAACACAGATACTAACTGTGAATAGTATGCATTATGGTGGCAACCCTACAAATGCAGAAGGGGTAGGGCAGCTAGGATGATAGCTGTACCTTGTCATTCAGGGTCTCACATGCTGATACGTGCTATGGGTGTGATAGGTCACCTTCAGTTACATTGCAACAAGCAGTTCCTCGATGGCGCATCAGTGTATCGTTCTACTGGGATGAATGTGGAAGTTGCTTTAATGCTGGGCTCAGTTTGTCTGCATGCTATTCCACATACTCAGATAACTTTGTTCTTCCAAGCAAATTACCATTTTCTGACTGTCAGCTCCACAAGCAAATCGTCATGTGTTTGAAGCCACTGGTATGTGGTGGCTACATGTTGTCTGAAGGTCTACATTCTGTAAATACGGAGTTTCAGAGACAGCGTTATAAGTTTAGTTGTTATCAGCTGCAGAATCCAGGGTTCTTTGGTGGGAGGTCTTGCTTTAACACGTAAATGCTTCAAATTATGTTTAAATGTACTGCATACATAAATTATATGTATTAAATTTAAGCCTGACCTAATGGCTTTTCCAGTTTTGTGACAACAATAGCAAAAACAAGAATGCATATAGAAGATAAGGAAATGACTGTGGCAATTGAGTCAACTTTACAGATGTAAAATAATCCCTGATGCTTTCCCATGGATGAACCTTTTGGAAGGGGGAATTCAATACCAAATTGTCAATAGCAGGAGATGGGAAAATATTACTTCCCCAGGTAAAGCTAAAGCCCACTTTGTGTATATGTTAAAGAATTGAAAACAACGCGTCTCTAAGACTGCTTCACTGCCGAGCCGGACATAAAAAACTAAATATTCTCTTTAATGTTTTAAACTCAAAATAAGGCATTGGTCTACCACCATCCTGAGTGAATTTAGGACTGTTTAGAAAAATAAAATGCCTCTGTAATCATAAACCAAAGCTAATTTACCATTATGCTACCACACAGCACTTTGTCAATTGTGTAGGCTAGGTTTTACGTTTAACTTTGTTGTTTCCTTCTTCTTTGCAGGTCTGAATCAACAAGGAACTTTAAATTGGTGAAAACGTTTTATAAGGCAAAATGACCTATGGAGAAAATCATTTTTTGAATCTTCTGGTACTTCCATGTGCTATTACCTTGTTTGTTGTAAAGACGACAGATGCACTTGGAGCATTTCCACTAGCAAATGAAAGTGCAACCACAAGAGCACCCGAACGACATTTGGCTGTAATTAATGGCACAATCACTCCTAACGAGTTACTTGAATCTCCAGCCCCCACATGGATGCCCACAGCTTCCACACTAGATTACAATTCAAGTACCAACAGGAACAATCGCTCAGAGGTGTCATCTGCGGCAAGTGTCAGTGGGCTGGCGGGAACCACAATACATCCCTTTACAGTAACCAGCGCGGTAACATCTGACAATAGCTCAGTTAATTCGTCGGGATTAGCGAGTGGAAAAACAACAGATACTTTGCCTTCTACCACAGGGACAGCTCATGAGACCTTCGCCTTTACAAATACGTCAGAGATTACTGAAATACCGACAACACATGTGTACTATACAAAACCTATTAATACTTCAGAAGGAACTGAGGTGAACTCCACTGGGGCTTACACAACTGCGCTTACGGGTGAGTGTTTACAGTTAAGCACGGTCATTTCTCAAAGTGTGTCTGCTGTTACAATTTCTGAGCTAGATAATCCGGTGTTAATATAAAACTGTGAGGTTATTGGCACCTGAGGGATGCGGAAGGTTTGTGCTGCTACCACAAAAAAGGAAAGGTTAAATTAAATGGAACTGTGAAAAATGTGACAGATGAACCTGCCTCAGTGGGCACAAACAGGGAGCAAGAGCCGTGCCATCCCACCCGCTCTTCCGAGGCTACAAACTGCTATTGCCGCAGAAAAGCTTGAGCCAGGCGACCCCACCTCTGTGGATTTACAGCAGAGAAATGCGAGGTAGCTAACTGGCTCCTCAGCCTGCTTACTCACTTGCCTGCCCACCAATGAATAGTGCAGCAGGCTCTGCCACTGTGCTGCTTCTTTTTACTCATCAGTTTCTTGTTTTTTCTTCTAAACGTTTTCGATCATTTAAAGGAAAAGCGTTGTGAGTGTCCAGTTGCAGATTCACTGTATTGCGCATGTGCACTGTGATGCTATTGTCTATGATCCATGAGAAAACAAACAATAGCAAGTTTGTCAAATTCAGTAAACTACCTTTGTGTTCTCCAATACGGATGAATGGAATTTCACCAAACTATTACAGAAAGGATGCCATACCATAAATGTTTTGTTAATACTCGCTCAGCGGTTTCAGAAGGATCAGGTGGATTAAACTCTGATTTTGCTGATGAGTGAAAAAAATGAGTTATGCCCCCTTAACTTTTGGACCAATAAACGGATCTGCACTAAATCTGACATGCTCTTTGAATTCCAGTGGAGTGAAGAGGTGTCAACTTAACTACAGAGCTGCAACTATCTGCCTGTGTCTCTGTGCTTTAAAATGACTTTTGTAGTTAGGTGAAAATATCAGTTAAAACATAGCATTTTGAACAAAAAAAAACAATTACTCACCAGTTATAGTATATTGAACTAACTAGAAATTGTGCCCCAATCAAGCCCAGTGTTGTAGTTGAGATATTACCAGTGATGTCATCAATGATGTTATTGAACATGTCAAGAGTGATGCAGTCTGTGAGGTCTTAAGCAGAGCGTGGTGGGAGCACAAGTTTTAGTTAGCTCAAGTAACTATAACTGGTGAATTTTAGTGCCTTGTGAGTTACATTTTAACTTAAATTTTTACCTAAGTAAATCCTCACTTTAACCTTTGTTTTTTTTAAAGTGGATCTAGGGTTTTTTAATATAAACTAAGAACTAATACCATACAGACCCTGCGGGTAGCCAACCTCCTAGCACGCACATTCTGTGGCTGTGCGGAGCATGAAGTTGGACACAGGTCCTGGCACAGCACCCACCCCTTCTTTTGGTGACCAAACCCCCACCTTGCACAGCTGTGGTTGCATGTGGTGTGGGGTTGGGCACAGAGCCTGGTCAGGTCCAGCACCCAACTCCCCCACTTGCACACGTCCCCCACAGACACCCACTCTACATTTTATTTATTTGTAATTTATTTTCCCATCACTTGGGAGTTCCTCTTGACTCACTTGAGAGTCTTGTGAGTTCACGGCTACACCCACAGTTGTTTTTAATATTTGAGGGCCATGGGAGTTCCTCTGGGACCGCCACAAAAGCACCACGGGATTAGGGTACCTGTACCTTGCCCCATTATATGATATTCTTAAGACATGTTCTGGATAGGGACAAGTCCTGTAATGGCTGCCACAACATGTCTGTTCGTGTTACAGCCAGTCTTTCAGATTTATTGCTGCAAAAGAGCCCCCTAAGCCAATCAGAAGGCTTGAAGTTTTGCATTTCAGCCCAGCTATCACTATATCTATACATTTCCACCTACATTTTTACAAACCTACTGTACAGATTTACAGCAAATCACAAAAAGCACGTTTTCTGTGTAAAGATGTAGTTTTTTGCCAAATTTGGTGTCTATCCATCCAGCTGTATCGGCTGTGTCACTATGAATATTCCTATGGAAAATGCATATTGTTACACTTTTCATCTTTGGCGTGGTCTCCCTTAACTTTTTGCCTCTGTTTCCTAGGTTGTTGATGTGTGCTGGACACTGTTTTTGCTGTTTTTGTTACTCTGGGCACTTTACCACTGCTATCCAGTGCTAAAGGACAGGTGCTACTGTACAAAATGTGTATGTAATTGGCTTATCCATGATTGGCATATTTGATTTACTAGTAAGTCCCTAGTATAGTGCACTAGAGGTGCCCAGGGCCTGTAAATAAAATGCTACTAGTGGGCCTGCAGCACTGGTTGTGCCACCCACTTAAGTAGCTCTGTAATCATGTCTCAGACCTGCCACTGCAGTGTGTGCAGTTTTAACTGTAAATTCGACTTGGCAAATGTACCCACTTGCCAGGCCTAAACCTTCCCTTTTCTTACATGTCAGACACCCCTAAGGTAGGCCCTAGGTTGCCCCAAGGGTAGGGTGCAGTGTATGGTTAAGGTAGGACATATAGTAATGTGTTTGATATGCCCTGACAGTGAAATATTGCTAAAATCGTTTTTCACTGTTGCAAGGCCTGTCCCTCTCATAGGTTAACATGGGGGTTACCTTTAAATATCTTTAAAGTGTAGATTCCCTTTGGGAGCGGATAGACCTGGAGTTTGGGGTCTCTGAGCTCACAATTTAAAAATACATCTTTTAGTAAAGTTGATTTTAAGATTGTGTGTTTGGAAATGCCACTTTTAGAAAGTGAGCACTTTCTTGCTTAAACCATTTCTGTGACTCGGCCTGTTTGTGGATTCCCTGTCTGGGTCAGTTTGACAGTTGGGCTGGGTGCATCTCTCACTAGACAGTGACACAAAGGGAGCTGGGATGTAGTCTGCATTTCCTGATGAGCCATCCGTGGTAGGAGGAAAGGGGTTAATCACACCTGAAAGGGCTGTGCCTGCTCTCACACAACGCAGTCTCCAACCCCCTGGTGAGTGTCTGGGGCCTGGCCTGGGCAAAGCAGGATTTCACAATTGAGAAACTTTGCTTTGAAGTAAGCCTACTTCAAAGGAGAAAATGGGTATAAGTAGGGCACCCAAAACTACAGACTTTAGAACACTTCTGGAAACTAAGAGGAACCTCTGCCTGGAGAAGAGCTGGAGAGCTGAGGAAGAAGAGCTGCCCTGCCTGTGACTGTGCTTTGTGGAGCTATCCTGCAGTTGCTGCTTCTGCCTGTGCTAGAGGACAAAGATTGGACTTTGTGTTGCCTTCCTTCTTGTGAAGAATTCTCCAAGGGCTTGATTTAGACCTTGTCTCCTGTTGTGTGAAGTCTCAGGGACAGCAAAAGACTTCTCTCTGCCAGTCCCTGGAGTCTCAGGAAAGACTCCTACTCTGCCAAGTGGTGCCCATCCAGTTCCTAGGACCCTGAAAGGAGAGACTGGCAGCCCAAGAGTAAGAAATCCACGCGCCGACCGTCGTGCGGGGAAGAGATCGACGCAACTCCGATCTACGGCTGAAAAATCGACGTGCTGCCGGCTTCGCGGCTGAAAATCGACACTCACCTGCAGTGCGCCCCAAAGATCGATGCCTGTGGCTGGAGAAACTACGCACAGCATCGTTGACTGAGGCTGGTGAGATTGCAACCCGCTCAGTGTGGTTTTCGGATCATCGTACAGCTGGATTTCAGATACAAACACCGCTGGGCATGTAAAAACCATGCAAGGCCTGCCCGGACCCACAAGTGCTGACCGGATCTACGCATCGCTGTCCTGTGGAGAGAAGAAACGATGCACACCAATCCGACTAAAGGAGAAATGATGTAAGGTCTCGCTCGTGAGTGATATTGACGCATCGCAAGCACACTCGCCCGTGCGGGGTTATTTTTTATGTGCCCAAGGTACATTTTCACGCTAACAGCATTAGTGTGTGTTTAAAATTACATGCAGGCTCTTTTTGCATTTTTAGTGAAAACCTGACTTGTGTATTGTGTATTTTTGTCATTTTGGTCTTGTTTTGTTTAGATAAATATTTCCTATTTTTCTAAACCTGTGTTGTGTCATTTTGTAGTGTTTTGATTAAGTTACTGTGTGTGTTGGTACAAATACTTTACACCTAGCACTCTGAAGTTAAGCCTACTGCCCGTGCCAAGCTACCAAGGGGGTAAGCAGGTGTTAGCTGAGGGTAATTTTCTTTTACCCTGACTAGAGTGAGGGTCCTTGCTTGGACAGGGGGTAACCTGACTGCCAACCAAAGATCATTATTTCTAACACATATGGAAACTGTGTTTTGGTCCCCAATGCCCTCACCCGTAATGGCAGGACAGTGGACCACACCAGGCAGGCTTGAGGGCAATGGCAACACAATGGACTGCAATAATAATAATAATATAATTTCTAAAGTGCAATAGTTACTTCAAAGACGTGTCCCAGCGCTGCATAGTCAGAAACTCTCAAGGACAGTTTACTGAAGGGTAGACAAAAGTAACAGCCTATCTAAAAAACATGTCTTCAGATGTTTCCGGAACAGAGCCTCTGACTCTGATTGCCTTAGACAGAGAGAAAGAGAGCTCCATAACTTGGGTGCCAAAAAAATGAAGGATCTGTCCCTAATATCAGCCTTCTTAACTCTGGGTAGTTGAGCCAACAACGTCCCAGACGACCTCTAGCACCTCGCAGGGGAGTAGGACCTGATGAGTGGGTGCAAGTAGCTGGTCCCTGTCTTCCTAAAAGCTCGGTAGCAAAGGCAAAGAGCCTTAATGGCAAGATGTTTCTTATTTTTGGGGGCAGTGCAATTTGATCAGAGCTGAACTCATAGAGGTCCAATTTAACAGAAGACGGGCCATGGAATTCCATGGAGGGCAAAAGTGAGATGGAAGGGGCATGTACACAGGAGAAGCAGGGCAGGGGGAGGAGGCAAAGAAAGCAAGCTGACCACACAGGGCAGGCAGGAGGGGCAGTGGTGGCACGCCAGACAATGTAGAGTAGGAGAGAGGGGGCAAAGGGATGCCAGCAGACCACAGATTGCAGGAAAGAAGGGAAAGGGGCATGGGCTCAACAACAGAAACAGATGGCAGGGGAGAGGGGTGACAGGAGCAGTAGCAACAAGCTGACCACATAGGGCAGGTGGGAGAAACATATGGCAGCACAACAGACAATGCATGCCTAGCAAAACTAGCAGCACAAAGGATTGTGAAGAGCATGAGGAAGGGAGTACAGGCACAGACTTAGACAATGAAGGGCAGGGGAATGGACAGGGAGCCACAAGCTTACTACACAGAGCAGACAGGAGGGAAAATAGCAGCACAACAGACCATGTAAGGCAAGTAGGAGGGGCAGCTCAATTGACCTTGGAGGGCAGGAGGGAGGGGGTAGGGGCACATACTCCAACACCTGAGGGCAATCAGTCAATCAATCAGAGTATTTGTAAAGTGCACTACTCGCCTGTGAGGGTCTCAAGGCGCTGAGGGGAGGGGGGCTGCTACTGCTCGGACAGCCATGTTTTGAGATGTCTCCTGAAGGTAAGTAGGTCTAGTGTCAGATGCATGTGGGTGGGAAGAATGTTCCATGTCTTGGCGACGAGGTGGGAGAACGATCTTCCACCGGCGGTCGTTCTGTGGATGCGTGGGACAGTGGCGAGGTCAAGGTCGGCGGAGCAAAGCTGTCGGATCGGGGTGTAGAAGGAGAGATGTCTGTTGAGGTATTCTCATACGGTGTTGTGCAGTTCCTTGTGAGCGTGGGTGAGGAGTTTGAGTGTGATTCTCTTGTTGATGGGGAGACAGAGTAGGTCTCTCAGATGGGCTGTGATGTGGCGGTGGCGGGGGATGTCCAGGATGAGGCGTGCGGAGGTGTTCTGTAGGCGTTGCAGTCTTTTCTGGAGCTTGGCCATGGTTCCTATGTAGAGGGCACTGCCGTAGTCCAATTTGCTGCTTACGAGGGCTTGGGTGACGGTCCTTCTGGTTTCAGTGGGGATCCATTTGTAGATCTTCCGAAACATGCAGAGGGTGTTGAAACAGGAGGAGGAGATGGCGTTGACTTGTTGGGTCATTGATAGTGATGAGTCCAGGATGAATCCCAGGTTGCGTGCATGGTCGGTGGGGGTCGGTGCGGTTCCCAGTGTGGCAGGCCACCAGGAGTCATCCCATGTGGAGGGGGTGGAGCCGAAGATGAGGACCTCAGTCTTTTCAGAATTCATTTTCAGGCAGCTGTTCTTCATCCATTTGGCGGAGGCCTTCATTCCTTCATGGAGGTTGGTCTTGGCGATGGCGGGGTCCTTGGTGAGGAAGAGGATCAGCTGGGTGTCATGGTCGTATGAGATGATGTTGAGGTTGTGAGATCGGGCGATGTTAGCAAGCGAAACCATGCAAATGTTAAAGAGGGTCAGGCTGAGGGACTATCCCTGGGGTATGTCGCAGATGATTTTGGTGGCTTCAGAGCAGAATGGAGGGAGGCAGACTCTCTGGGTTCTGCCGGTGAGGAAGGAGGTGATCCAGTCCAGAGCTCTGTTGTGGATTCCTGCATCGTTGAGGCGTGTGCGTAGGGTGTGGTGGCAGACAGTGTCGAACGTGGCTTAGAGGTCCAGGAGGATGAGGGCCGCATCTTCACCGTTGTCTAGTATGGTCCTGATATCATCGGTGGCAGCAATGAGGGTGGTTTCGGTGCTGTGGTTGCTACGGAATCGGGATTGGGATGGGTCCAGAGTGTTGTTCTCCTAGAGGAAATGGGTCAGTTGTTAGTTGACAATTTTCTCTAGGACTTTTGCTGGAAAGGGGAGCAGGGAGATGGGCCAGATGTTCTTGAGGCCCTTGGGGTTCCTGAGGAAGGCGTTGATCTTGGCGTGTATCCAGCTCTCCAGGAACGTGGCGGTCTCGAAGGAACTGTTGATGATCTTCGGGAGTTGGGGTGCAATGACAGAGCTGGCCTTGTTGAAGATGTGGTATGGGTAGGGGTCGGATGGGGAGCTGGAGTGGATGGTGTTCTTGATTTTGATGGTGTTGTTGTCGTTGACATGAGACCAGGAGAGCAGGAGGCTAGTGGGTGGTGAGTCTGTGGTGTCGGTGGTTGACCGGGGGTCTGAGTATGGAAGCTGTCATGGATGTCTGCGATCTTGCGGTAGAAGAAGGTGACTAGGGAGTCGTAGGGGGCTTGTGATGGCGGATGGCGTTGACATTGGAACCAGGGTTGGAGAGCTCCTTCACGATGTTGAAGAGCTCCCTGTAGCGGTGTGCGTTGTTGTCGATGTGTTCTTTGAAGGCTGTGTGGTTCGGATGAGTTGGTGGTGTCTGCGGATGGTGTTCTTGAAGGCTGTGTGGTTGTCCGGTGCCTGAGCTTGGCATCACTTATTTTCAAGTCTTCACCATGTTTGCTTGGATTCTTGGAGGTCGGGGATGAACCAGAAGGCCTTTCTGTCGGTAAGTCTGTTAGAAGTTTTCTTGATCGGGGCGAGAGTGTTGGCACAGTCATCGATCAATTGCCTGAGGTTACGGGCTGCTGTGTCAGTGTCGGTGGTGTCGATAGGTGGGTTCTGGGAGAGGGTAGTGCTCAGTTGGTCTTCGGTGACCTTGTTCCATCTGCGGTGGGGAATCCGTTGCGGGTTCTGGTGTGTTGTGGGTTTCTCAAAGGAGTAGGAGAAATGGATGCAGCTGTGGTCAGTCCAGTGGAGTTCGGGGTGTGGCTGAAGGAGACATGTTTGCTGGCGGAGAAAATGTCTCCTGCGGAGTGGGTGGGTGTCGTGATGAGCTGCTTGAGGCCGAGGTTGACGATGTTGTCAAGCAGGGTGGTAGAGTTGTCGTAGGGTTGCCTGGGCTACTTAAGCACCCCAAATTAACCTTTCTGGAGTTCAGAAGGTGAATGAGCAATAAAGATGCCTTTTTATTTTGTTTTTACATTTGTACATTTGCTGTTTGTTCAAAGACAGGTCAAATATCACGCTGTGTCTTCTGAAAAAATGCTGTTTATTCATTTAACATGAAGCTCTTCTTTCTCTGTCACCTAAGTTTGAGGGTTTTATAAAGTGAACAGCGAAAGAAAAGGCTATATAGGATGTCAGTTTTTTAACAACACGCAATAAAAGTAAATACCTGTAAATAAACAGTACAAATATTTCAAAATACATCCCCAGTTAGGAAAGCAGAAAATAAGCATTTTTTTAATGTAATTCTGAAGTGTGATGGAAACTTTTAATAGAAAATTAAGACACTATGGGGGTCATTATTACCCTGGCGGTTGACGGAGAAGTGGTGCTTTTACCGCCAACAGGCTGGCGGTAAACAATTTGGAATTATGACCATGGCGGTTGCCGCCATGGTCATCCGCCACTTCTCCGATCAGACCGCCATGGCGGAGATGACCGCTGGGCTGGAGACTTGGGTCTCCAGCCCGGCGGCTGTCACAGGACCGTCGGAAGTATCATGACCCGGCTTACCGCCATGGATATCATGGGGTTTTGAACCACCATGAAATCCATGGCGGTAAGCACTATCAGTGCCAGGGAATCCCTTCTCTGGCACTGATCGGGGTCTCCGCCACCCCCCGCCCCCTCCCCCGAGTCCGTCCCCGACATCCCCCACCCCCCTGCCACCCCCAATGGTGGCAGGACCCCCCTCCCCAACCCTACCCCCGACATCGCAACACAGACACACATCCGACAAGCATGCAGGCACCACCAACACACATTCCCGCACACACACGAACAAACATGCCAACAGACACACACGCAGTCATACACGCACACCCTCATTCAGACATACACGCACACATCCATACAGACATACATACAGACAGACACAAACACATTTCCATTCACACTACACCCCCGCATGCACCCACACATCACACAACACCCTCTCGCCCCCCACCCCCCCTCCCCTAACGGACGATCAACTTACCTTGTCCATTGATCTTCCGGGAGGGGAAGGATCCATGGGGGCTGCTCCGCCACCACCACACCATCAACAGAACACCGCCACGCCGAATCACAGAATGTGATTCGGTGGGCGGTGTTCTGTTGACGTGGCGGTGGAGCAACCGCCACTTCCCTACCGCCCGGCAGTATGGCTGCTGGCGGCTCTCCGTCCGGAAAAGGACGGAGGGCTGCCAGCAGTCATAATACGCCGAGCGGAAAACCGCCACCACTGGCGGTCTTCAGCTCGGCGGTCTTGTCAATAGACCGCCGAGATCAAAATGACCCCCTATGTGTTGATGTGCCAGTGATAAATTTTTGCTGTTTGTGTGCTATACAGTTTTATCAGTAAAAATGCATGTCAGTGTGAATATTGTGGCTATTTCAGTTGAAAAGGTGCTTTATATAAATGACAATGGCTACCACACCATTCTTTAGTAGTAGATTTGCAACAGTGTGCTCCAAACTGCACCAATAGCGACATACCACACCCTTACCACTCTCTTGTTGAATGGTTGGGCTCACTTGCTATGCCTGCTCTTTGTGGAGCACTTGCATTTTTCACTTTCTCTATGACTTCAGGGATGTGACATTGACGGCAGCACCTCCACTCTGAAAATTGTTCTGGCACTACTGCTTGGTTGGGCCAGAGGGAGGTTGAAGTCAGACTCTGGCACGGCAGCAGCAACAACACCAATGACAGAAAAATACTTACAGAGTTTCACCCAAGCACTTTGACTGGCTGCCGCATTCATATAAAATTTAATATTAACTGTATTCCTGACAGCATTGTTAGCACATTCAGGCTGACCTGGATGCTCTAAATGATGATTAATATCTCTATGAAAACTTTGCACAAAAGAAGTCCCGGAGCTCTAAAATTAGTTCTGGGGCTGGACACTGTAGTCCAAACATCGACAGGGGTGTGGAATTTATTAAAATATCTACTTGTCCAGGGGACAGGTTGCTTCTCAAATCTACTTGTCCTATAAAAAGATCTACTTGTCCCTTTGGTGCCATGTAGTGTGGCGACAAATTATGGCAGCAATTAATAGCCTCTCTGATTATGCCAGGGCTACTACCATAGTAGGGCTTGAATACTTGGAGTTTCAATCCCTACTGTAGCAATTTCCTTATTTTGCCACCTTTCTGCAGATCTGCATACTGGGGCTGGAGGAAGCAGTAAACAATAGTTCCAGGGCTGGAATGCCTTTGAGTCTGCAAACCTACTAACTTGCATGTTTTAAAGATTTTTACCAGCTTCTCTCTAATATTTTCCCATAATAAGAAAGGTTGGACATATACTCCTGACAATGGCAGAATTAGAACTTCTTCCAGGGTTGGGAAGAAAGTGGTTGGAGGGAAAATGAACTTGCAAATGAGAAAATCTACACATCGTATTTACCCACGCTAAAATACAGTTCACAAATATTTTATAGGGGTACGACATATACCATGGGTGCACTTTTGTGACTTTCTTTAAGAATTTGGGGCCACAAGTAGGTAGGTTCAGATTTGTGACCTGCAAATTGCGAGTCGCAAATCCGAATGTAGGATGGTGTCCTTGACACCATCTGTGATTCGCCAGGGCTTCGCAAATGCCCACATCATGAATAGTCATGAGGTGGGTCGCAATTTGCGACCCCCTCACGAATGGTGGCCTGCTGGAGACAGCAGACGACCATGTCTGTGACTGCTTTTCAATAAAGCAGTTTTTTTTGGTTTTTTTTGTAATGCAGCCCGTTTTCCTTAAAGGAAAACGAGATGCATAACAAAAACGAAAAATTTAACGTTTTTGTTTAATTTTTTCAGAGCAGGCAGTGGTCCACAGGACCACTGCTTGCTCTGAAAAAATGTTTAGTGACATTCACAATGGGAAAGGGGTCCCAGGGGGATCCCTTCCCTTTTGCAAAAGTGTTAGCACTCATTTGAAATAGGTGCAAACTGCGATTGGTTTGCGCCCGCGTTCACAAAACAATCCTACATTGCACTGCGAGTTGCAATTAGGAAGGGAACACCCCTTACTAATTGCGAGTCGCAAACCCGTTTTGTGATTCAGTAACCAGGTTACTGAATCGCAAAACTGGGCTTGTGCATCGCAATGTGCTTTTTGCACGTCGCAAACAGCGAAAGTCGCTGTTTGCGACATGCAAAAAGCTACCTACATGTGGGTCTTGGTCCCTAATTAGGTCTGGTGTTAACAAAGACATTTTGTTTTTATTAAACTTCTATTTCTCTCTCTTTCGGCTGGCTTTACTGTGAGTGATCACATTCTTCTCTTCCACAAGGAGCATATTGCCACACAAAGTAGTTTTGTTCAGTGTCAGGAACTACAGTGGCAATCAGTGACGTAACGAAACTGGAGGGTGCCCCTTTGCAAAGAACATGGAGGAGCCCCCTCTCCAGACTCACTCAGGGCAGGTGCTGTGCTGATGGGGCCCCCTGGAGGGCGGCTGCGGGGCCTTTTTTGTGCCGCTGGTGGCAACGTGTGCTTTAAGAGTTCAAAAACTTTTTGGGGGGGTTTTGCCAATGTTTGTTACAATGTTGAGGGCCTGGTAGCTCCAACAATAAAGTGTTACAAAAGCCAAAAAAACAAGACACGCATTGATGAAACTAAAAGACTTATAAAAATAAGTCAGATCAGTTGGCTTTGTCAGTGTTTGTTTATTTTCATGCTTCCCATAATCGTGTTGAAAATGGTTACACTGATTTTCCATTAGAAATATTTTTGGGAAATACTAGCATGCATCAACACATTTTACTAAATGACACTTCATTTGCATATAATCAGAGAGCATTCTGGGAGCATTATACTTAGGCTCTTAGCCTAAACTTTTCAACTATGTGTGTACATGTTTTTTTTTGTACTGGAACCAACGTCAGTAGTGAAGTGTGACCTTAAAACATTTATTTACAGCACGCACCCTAATAATGAAGGCTTTCAAATAATGAACCATAAATACAAGTTCGAACAGCATTATCTTTTGGAAACACATTACCTCAACTGCAGAGAGTTCAACTCTCTGTAAACAGGCAGCCAAAGGGTTTGTGCTGCAGGGGGTTGGGCCTACTTGTCCCAAGGACAAAGTAAACATAAAAACTTGTTGCCCTTGACCCCAAACAAGATGTCCCGGGCGTTGGGCGATAGGAATTCCACATCCCTGCATCGAACAACAACCAGCAAACACTGGCTTGGAAGTACCCCAAAACACAATGTCACTCTATTTGGTGATCCGCACATCAAATCGCATAGACGACTGGTCAAGTGAATTGTAGAATACGAATCGTACATCAAAAAAACGGGTTCACCAAATGTCAAATTAGAGAGTAGGTGATGTGCTATGAGGCTTTCAATCATAGAGTTTGATTTACGCATTTATAAGTCAGAGACCTGATGAAAATCAGGAGAACTATGCAAGCAAACGTAACCCTAAAAATAATATAATAACACAATGTCCTAAAAAATATAATACAGTCATACAGAGGCGCCCAAGTCCTTCTGGGTGTGATAACTCTGAAAATTAGTTTTTCAAATACTTCTGATAATCAAGGCATATCCTACACGCAGAAATAGGAAAACTGTTGCATAATCAGAGAGGGATGACAGAAAACGCCTGATGTGTATCTGTTTTTCACGCTAAGGATGTAAATACAAGCTACTGATCAATAAATGTGTCTGTGACCTCGTCTTCTTTGGTTGGTCTTTCCTTCCTGGGTGTTCCTATTGGGCATATTTTGTGTGATGACCCCCCCCTTATATTTGGCATATCTGGCAAAAGAACTCTCTGCACCTTACCTCTCCTTAAAAGGTGTGCAGAAGCTGTTCCACCCCTTTAAACATCTTAAAAGTGTCTTAAACCTGATTGGTGTAATTAACTGTCCTAAAAAGCCATAGAACATAGTGCAGAAATATACTCCTGGCATGGAATGTTGAATGCCACCTGTGGACAGCAACACTTATTGTTCCATCCATTACAGTGGCCGTGAAAACATGGCTTCATGGCTACCCTTTGTAGCAAAATAGCAGCAGCTTGAACCTCACTCCCAAGGCCTGTCAAAATCACCCTTTTGGTAGGTAGGAAAACTGATTTAAAATACTGAAAGAACATTGGCAAACCTAGTAGGTCTGGCATTGTCTGCCAGCTTTTTGACAATTTTTGTTTTGTCATGGTTTTTGCAAAACATTGTTTGGGAAGTTGCCGGGCCCTCATTAAATCTGAAAAAATGGCTAAATAGAAAAACGATGTTTCTGGTCTCAAAAAAGTGCATGTTACTATGGTACACCCAGCACTGGAGGGAACTACCCTGTATGGATCTGCTCCCTGTGAAAGGACAAAATGTAAACAACAAAATCACAGATGAGTGGACTGAAAACCTCTATAAGTAACTATGTTGTTCATACATTTAGTAAAATTGAAAGTTTTTGGCTAACACTGACCTAAAAAAGCTATCAGTCAGGCATCGATTGTTAGCTTCGCCTGTGAGAATGAAGGCAAGAAGAACAGAAGAAAGTAAAGAAAGTAGGGACAAAAGAAGGAAGGCAGACACAAAAGGAAAGAAGGCAGACAAAAATGTAAGGAAGAGGGGCAAAAAAGGAAGGAAGAGAGGGCGGCAGAAAGGGAAGGCATGAAGGTAAAAAGGAAGAAAGGAGGGGAAAAGGTAAGACGGCAAAAAGTAGAAACAGGGAAAAAAAGGAAAACGTGAGAGGAAGGAAAGAAAAAATAAAAATGTAAGAGAGAAAGAAGGAAAAACTAATGAAGGCAAAAAAAAAAGAAGGAAAGAAAGAGGACAAAAAATAAATAAAGAAAGAGTATAAAGAACAGAATGAAAGCAAGGCAAAAAAACAGAAAGAAAGATGAAAAGAATTAAAAAAAAGAACACATGAGAGAATGCTAAAAGTATAAAAGAAGGAATTACAAAGGAAAGAAAGCACATTTATAAAGAGGGAAAGAAAGAAGGAATGGTAAAAAGAAAGAAAAATAAAAAAGTAAAGAAGGCAAGAAGTAAAGAAGTAAAGAGGTAAATAGGTAAATAGGTAAGGGAAAGAAGGAAAGAAAAAGGAATACAAGCAAAAAAAAGAAATAAAATAATGAAGGAAAGAAAGAAAAGGAACAGTAGAAGGAAAGAAAATAGGAAAGTAGACAAACAAGAAGGAACGAAGGAATAAAAGAAGGCAAAAGAGAAAGAAAGAGAAAGATAACAAAAAGGAAAAAAGACAAAAAGAAAAACAAGGAAAGAAGGTAAAGAAAGAAAAGAAAGGAAGAAGTAAAGAAAATTAATAGATGGCAAAAAAGAAAACAGTATGAAAGAAGACAATGAAAGACAAACAAGAAGGAAGGAAGGAAAAGAAAGAAAAAGATGGAAAAGGAAGGCAACAAGAAAACGAAGGAAAGAAAATGGAAAGAAAGAAGAAAGGAAAGAGGGTTCACAGCATAAAATATTAGATACCAAAACTCAAATTACACCCCACCTATGTTTAAATAAAATCGATACAAGTGTGCTACAAATTAAACACCATAAAGTTTGGTTTTCTTCCTGGGAAAAGTAAATAAAAGAGCCATTGGTTAAACCAAGTCTAAGAACACATTATGGCACACTGTGAAATAGCAGCAGTCCACTTCAAAAGGAATTTACAACAGCATTGGAAGGAGACCGAAACTGGTAAAAGTGGAATGTGCCCTGATCTCACTTCAGATGTGCCCTGTGTTTTTGGGTGCCACAAGAAAGTTTGGAAACTTTGAAAACTTTTTCTCCAGAGCTCCAGGGAGACCTGTAGCAAAAAGTATTCGACTATCAGTTCCACGGCATTGGACTGATTTTCACTTTTATCCCGGTCAAAACTCCTAGCACCTGTGAAAAAAGGACTATGTCCCATTCTGCATTGGGTCTTTGAGAATTTTTAGCAAGAAATCTCCAGAGCTCCACAGCTCCAGATCTTCATCTTGACCAGCCATCTTAAAGTATCTGGCTGTCAGTTCCACAGTGGCATCTACAATTTCAGGGAAGATTTTTCTTTTACAAAAATGTTTCTTCCTGCATTGGGACTTAAACATTTATTTACCCGATTTTGTTAAAAAAAAAAAGTGACATGTCCCTTTCTGAAGTAGGACTTAAAACTTTTTTGAAGGTTTTGACTTCCAGAATTTTCACCAGGACCAATCTACTTGTTGTATCAACTAGGGCCCCATTGCGGTAGGCCTTAAATCTCACCTTAGTCCTGGTCAACTACTTCTGCAGACTTTCATTGGTGCTTTATGTTTTGTGGCGATGTTTCTACTGAAAAGTTTAAAAAGTCATATCTCTGGTTCCCTTTCTTGGATGTTTGTTGTTGTGATGCCATTTTGTGTAATATTTTCTTTCTAATTAGGTTTGGGTGTTTATTGTTTGATCTTTTTACTTTCTTACTTATTTCGTCCTACATAAATACTTTACACATTGCCCTAAGTTAAGCCTGTCTGCTCTATGCCCTAGCTACAGGGGATGGTCTTAGTTTAATTGACTGTAAGGATTCACCCCAATAAGTAGTCAGATAGTCCTTATAATAATTCAAATAAAAGGCGACTTTCCTACAACTGTTGTGATAAGCGAAGTAACTATATCTTAAACCAAAAGTCCTCATGCCTTATTTATGTAGTGGTCATTGCTTTGTTGTGATTCATTTTAATACTAAAAGATGATCATACCAAGATATGTTTGTGCTATGCATTGGTAAATATTTGTTTTATGTGCAAACCTACAACCACTAGTTTGACAGTTTTTCATTCTGATTAATGTCTACTCATAGCTGTATTCAAACACTGTGTGGTTGTTACAGAAAAGCTTTCATGAGTATATGACATAGTTATCCAGTAGTGCTGCTGGACATACTAATGAATGCCTTGCCTAAGTCCATATTACTATAAGTACAAGGGCACAGTCCTTTCTATTTGTACTCCATGTATATGATTATTCCCTCTGAATTCCAATGTTAGATGTTTTGTGTCCAATTCACAGAATCATTTAAGATTACATGAAATTGTACCATAGACGTTTCATTTTGGTGGCTATAAATGCCTTTGTGAATCAACCACGATGTTGAGGCTGCTTTTAATGTACTGACTAAGAATATTTTCGTTTGATGGTAGGCTTTGAAAGTCATTAATACTCTTTTTTTTTTTTTTTAAGGTAGTGATGCAAATGAAAAGTATGGTTAATCATGTTTTTAAATGTGTTTCTGCTTTTCAGTTGAGCGTGCACATCTGAAAAATTCTGAAGCTATTCTTACTATTGCCTTCAGCATCATTCTGGGCATTGTTGTTCTAGTGATTCTTGTCTACAGTCTCAATAAGTGCAAGACAAGAAGATCACAGTACTCTCACCATCCACTTCATGCCTCCTCATATGAATCAGGTCAGTTGTGATGTGTAGCATACGATTGATTTGTTTGTGTTAATCACCAACAAGCTTTACTTTCCAGGGTCGAGGTTTCCACATTAAAGTGCTTACTTCTTGAGTTGAGTCATCACTACAAGAAAGGCAAAATTGTTTCGCCTATAAAAAATATAACTGTTCATTTTCTTTTCTTTAAAATTCTCAAAAGGATTATCTCCCGGATTTACAAACAGTTGACATAAAGCAGAGTGAATTTGCTGCACTGAATCGCGCAAAAGGGAGAGAGGAATACTGAACCATATTTTCAAAGAAATAGCATATTACTGTTCTCTCCTTGTACTGGCGCACTTTTGGATGCCTTGCACCCGCACAGGCACCCTTGTGCCATAGTGCATGGTTGCCTGCATTATGGTCAGGATAGTTTTTGTGCAGGAAAGGGTTTCACCCTTGGAAGCTTTTTTCTCTCTGCATGTGTGCTGCACAGTGCAGCACACATGCATAGAGGAAATGAGGAGAAATAAAGATGTTTCTCCTCATTAATCAATCCTCAGGCAGGTGCACTATTTCGGCTCAAACCCATGTCTACAGCTCTTCGTAAATATGCGTTTCCTTCAAAGTCCATGGATGGATGCACAGGAATACCCATGCACCCTCCCTGGAACACCTCCCTGATACAGAGTAATACAAGGCAGGGCAATACATTGCGTTTTTTTTTTTTTTTTTTTTTTTTTTTTTTTTTTTTACAAAGCAGTGCAAATCGACATTTGCATTGCGTTGTAAAAACTAAGATGGATTTTGCGGTGGGTCTGCATCAAGAAAGTGATGCAAACCAAAGGCAAAACTTTTTGAAGTCTAAGTCTATGTTTGTTAGCAGGGTACTCACCTGTGACCGCAATATGAAGACACCTAATTTATCAAGCAATACCAAATATTAAGCAGTGTTCTATATCTGCAAATGCATCTAAAATCACTGGCTGGTATGGAATTCAAGAACACTGACAAAGGTTTGAACTCGGAGTAATGAATAGTACTAGTAGATGATCTTACTACCTCATCTTTCTTCCTCCTCTTGCAGGATGAACATATAGAATATTGATCACAGAATCCACACACCACTCCTACACAAAATACTCTTTTTCAGAGTAAGTACATATTGTACACATATGCCAAAAGAGGAACATGTACCGCATGCTGGCATGTAGCATAGCAGAAAGGTAATTCTAGAATACTTTGAACTGTGAATAGGCATATAGATGCCAATGACAAGATGACCTCTTCCCTGACTAATTCTATGTGCCTTGTAGGAAGCTGGCTCTGTATATACTATCTCAAAGTAAGAGATGGTGTGCACAGAGTCCAAGGGTTCCCCTTAGAGGTAAGATAGTGGCAAAATTAGATAATTCTAATGCTCTATTTTATGATAGTGTGGTTGAGCAATAGGCTTATCAGAGGTTAGTGTTAAGCATTTGTTGTACACCGGCAATAAATGAGGAACACACACTCAAAGAATTAACTCCAGGCCAATAGTTTTTATATAGAAAATATCTTTTCTTAATTTATTTTAGAACCACAAGATTCAAGATTTGAAGTAAATACATAAAATGCAAGGAACTTTGAATTAGAGCAGGAACATACACAGTTTTAGTTAAAATGGCAATAAACTATTTTAAAAGTGGAGACAGTGCAAAAATTAACAGTTTCTGGGGGAGGTAAGTATCGGTTAGTTTTTCAGGTAAGTAAGGCACTTACAAGTTCAAGTTCCTGGGCATAGGCAGCCCACCGTTGGGGGTTAAAGGCAACCTCAAAGTGTCCACACTAGCAACACAGGGCCGGTCAGGTGCAGAGGTCAAAGGAGGGCCCAAAACACATAGGCGCCTATGGAGAACAGGGGTGCTCCGGTTCCAGTCTGCCAACAGGTAAGTACCTGCATCTTCGAAGGGCAGACCCATGGGGGTTTTGTTGAGGGGGGGACACAAGTAGGCACACAAAACACACCCTCAGCGGCACAGGGGCGGCTAGGTGCAGTGTGCAAAGCAGGTGTCGGGTTTTGTATAGGAATCTATAGAGGGACCCGGGTGTCACTCTAGCGGTGCAGGCAGGGCACAGGGGGGCTTCTCGGGCCAGCCACCGACTGGGCTAGGCAGAGGGTTGCCCGATGGTCACTCTTGCACTGGAGTTCCGTTCCTTCTGGTCCTGCGGGCTGCGGGTGCTGTGCTTGGTCCAGGCGTCAGGTTCCTTGTTACAGGCAGTCGCTGTGGGGACCAGGGGGGGGGGGGGGGGGTGGTCTTGGGTTACTCACGAGGTCGCAGTCGCCTTGGAGTCCTCCCTGTAGTGTTGGTTCTCTGGAGCTCGAGCCAGGGGTGTCAGGTGCAGAGTGTGAAGTCTCACGCTTCTGGCGGGAAGAGTGAGGTCTTTAAAACTTGCAAGAAAGTTGCAAAGTTGTTGCTGTTTTTGAACAGTGCCGCTGTTCATGGGAGTTTCTTGGTCCTTCGGTTCAGGGCAGTCCTCTGAGGCTTCAGAGGTCGCTGGTCCCTGTCGGGTGTGTCGCTGTGCAGGTTCTTTGAGGCTGGAGACAGGCCGGTAGGGCTGGGGCCAAGTCTGTTGTCATCTCCGTCGTCTCTGCAGGGCTTACAGGTCCTTCTTCCTTGTGTAGGTTTCAGGAATCTGATTTCCTGGGTTCTGGGGTGCCCCTAAATACTAGATTTAGGGGTGTGTTTAGGTCAGGAGGGCAGTAGTCAATGGCTACTGACCTAGAGGGTAGTTACACCCTCTTTGTGCCTCCTCCCTGAGGGGAGGGGGGCACATCCCTAATCCTATTGGGGGAATCCTCCAAAACTAAAATGGAGGATTTCTAAAGGGAGGGGTCACCTCAGCTCACAGCACCTTAGGGGCTGTCCTGACTGGTGGGTGACTCCTCCTTGTTTTTCTAATTATCTCCTCCAGCCTTGCTGCCAAAAGTGGGGGCAGTGGCCGGAGGAGCAGGCATCTCCACTAGCTGGGATGCCCTGGGGTGCTGTAACAAAAGGCATGAGCCTTGGAGGCTCACCGCCAGGTGTTACAGTTCCTGCAGGGGGAGGTGAGAAGCACCTCCACCCAGTATAGGCTTTGTTCCTGGCCACAGAGTGACAAAGGCACTCTCCGCATGCGGCCAGAAACTCACCTGGTTGTGGCAGGCTGGCAGAAACTGATGAGCCTAGCACTAGGAGTCGGACTGGTATTCAGGGGCCATCTCTAAGATGCCCTCTGAGTGCATTTTACAATACATTCCACACTGGCATCAGTGTGCATTTATTGTGCTGAGAAGTTTGACACCAAACTTCCCAGATTTCAGTGTAGCCATCATGGAACTGTGTAGTTCGTGTCTGACGAACTCCCAGACCATATACTCTTTATGGCTATCCTGCACTTACAATGTCCAAGATTTTGCTTAGACACTGTAGGGGCATAGTGCTCATGCACATATGCCCTCACCTGTGGTATAGTACACCCTGCCTTGGGGCTGTAAGGCCTGCTAGAGGGGTGACTTAGCTATGCCACAGGCAGTGTGAGGTTTGCATGGCACTATGAGGGGAGTGCCATGTCGACTTAGTCATTTTCTCCCCACCAGCACACACAAGCTGTGAGGCAATGTGCATGTGCTGAGTGAGGGGTCCCCAGGGTGGCATAATACATGCTGCATCCCTTGGAGACTTTCCCTGGCATCAGGGCTCTTGGTACCAGGGGTACCATTTACAAGGGACTTATCTTGGTGCCAGGGCTGTGCCAATTGTGGGAACAAAGGTACCATTTAGGGAAAGAACACTGGTGCTGGGGCCTGGTTAGCAGGGTCCCAGCACACTTTCAATCATAACTGGCATCAACAAAAGGCAAAACGTCAGGGGGTAACCATTCCTAGGAGGCATTTCCTTACATGCCTGCCCTGTAAGGTAAGCAGGCAAAGAAATATGGTTACAAATACAGCCGTACCAGGAGAAGACACAGCGCGGGCACATAGAGATGGCACTCGTCGGTTGCCGGAGGCACAGAAGAGAGAACCGAATTTTGCAAACTGGAATTCTGTGTTGGTTAGGGCCACTGAGAATTTGTGGCACCCACTCAGCTAATAAACACAAATCTGTATCTTGAAGATAGAATAGTCAACCAACTAAATATTATGCGTAGATGATGTATTCAGATATGTAATCATAATGTTTACAACGCCAAAGCAATGCAATTATTTCACAAACTGAACAGGTCTCCCAGCAGTCCCTAAAGGGCTGCTTTCAAGTAGCGCATGGTCTGAGTCCTAACTTTATAATGATAGGATACATATGATAAGGATATTTCCTCCAGTTATTCTAAATTGCAAAGTTATCAGACAACGAAGACTTAGGGCCTGATTACGGCCCTGGTGGACAGGGTTACATCGTCACAAACGTGACAGATATCCCTTCCGCTGTATTACGATTCTATTATATCCTATGGAAATTGCAATACAACAGATGGGAATATCTGTCATGTTTGTGACGGAGTATTCCACACGCCAAGATCGTAATCAGGCCCTTATTTTGGTCACATTGGCCCTGATTCTAACCCCGGCGGTCTTTGACCGCCGGGGCGAGGGTCGGCGGGAGCACCGCCGACAGGCCGGCGGTGCCCCGCAGGGCATTCTGACCGCGGCGCTTTGGCCGCGGTCAGAAAGGGTAAACCGGCGGTCTCCCGCCGGTTTACCGCTGCCCTCAGAATCCCCCATGGCGGCGCAGCTTGCTGCGCCGCCATGGGGGATTCTGACCCCCCCCTACCGCCATCCTGTTCATGGCGGGAAAGCCGCCATGAACAGGATGGCGGTAGGGGGGGTCGCGGGGCCCCTGGGGGCCCCTGCCGTGCCCATGCCAACGGCATGGGCACGGCAGGGGCCCCCGTAAGAGGGCCCCGCAAGGTATTTCAGTGTCTGCCTTGCAGACACTGAAATACGCGACGGGTGCTACTGCACCCGTCGCACCTTCCCACTCCGCCGGCTCGATTACGAGCCGGCATCCTCGTGGGAAGGGAGTTTTTCCCTGGGCTGGCGGGCGGTCTTTTGGAGACCGCCCGCCAGCCCAGGGAAAAACTCATAATACCCTCCGCGGTCTTCTGACCGCGGAGCGGTATTATGGGGGCGGAATTCTGGCGGGCGGCCTCCGCCGCCCGCCAGGATTAGAATCACCCCCATTGTGTGTAAAACTCCCTTTTCTGAAAGGTATGCTCAGAAGTCTCATTGAGGGAATACTAGCAAAGTAACCTTAAGAAACAACAAGAGAAGCTTCAGGAATTACCACTGTAGAAGCTGTCTTCCGGACAAGGAGCAGCACCTTCATCAAGTCTACAGAAATTACACCAAACCAAGGAAATGATTTGCATTATTAAATAGCACATCAAACACAAAATGAAGACTACATGTCATGTCAGTACAGATGAGACGTTTACATACATTATGATTATGCAATAGGTTCGCTCTCCTGAGAGTAACGTGAATTAAACTTTTCATTTACTAACAGTCAATCTGCAAGGCATTATAACAAGTCACAAATGTACTCAAAGCATATGTGCTGTACCAATTAGCCTTCGGCCACAAGCCATTTGTCATGAGTCAAGTCAGTCGAGACCTCTGTGACATAGGGTCCCACCCTCATCATAGATGCCTTTTGGTCTAGTGGGGTGTCCAGTTGCTCATTGCTCAGCTATCCTTTCCTATTATATCACTTTGATGCTATATGCATGATGGTGCTATAATTTTAAGTTAACTTTTTCTGGATGATTGTAGTATAGATTGGGTATGAATGTGTTGTTGAGGTAGCACATGCTTAGTCAGCTACTAACTTACTGCTATAATAAACACATGATGATGACAGGTATTGTGTCTAATATGCACTCCTTTAGTACAGCAGATTATTTGTAGAATCTGATCAGATGTGTAGTTGATGTGGCAAATGCATATCCACCAATGAAGCCTGAAGCCATGTTGTGTGTGTGATGGTTACAGGTGTGAATATAACTTGATATGAATTTGCTGTTGGGGCACCAAGGCTTGTAACTTTGTTATATGCATGTTGGTGTCCAGATTTATGTGTAATGTATATTCAAGCTGCAATATGTACGTTAAGCAAATTCTCACTTACTGATGTTAAGTTGGATTTGTGTAATTGTCTAGTAAGTTTTACATCTCTTTTGCTTAGTTGTCCCGTGGGATAAAAGTATACAGATAAGCCTAGAAGCAGGTAAACTTTGCAATTAGTGATACATTGATCAATCATCTAGTTAGACTCAATATTATAACACATGTTGAAATGTTTGCAAGGTATGTTACCAGCCCTTTCACATGAAAATAGGGAATGATTATAACCTATGGCATAATAAGCAGATGGTTGGGCCATATGCCCTTGGTTCATCCCTCATTGGAGTAAATGTTGAAGGGTGTCTCTAAGACCCAGATGATAAATGGAAAATTATTTGGTGGAAGAGGAATATTGGGGGTCTAGAGGCCTACGAAAGGTTCGTACAATAAATAAATGGAATTGATTCAGTAGGAGAGGTCAACGTGGGTACTGTGGGTCATGCTCTACAGTGTCTGAGAAAGGACCCAATGTGATGTGGAAAACCATCAGAGGAAGGTCCTAGAGTGTCTTGCAGAAAGTAGAAAGGGCACAAAGGGACAATCTGGATAGAAGTTAAGTGCGAGCCTCACATGCAAAAGGGCCTTGGAGGCATAAAAAGGAATAAAGTAAAGGACACTGGGCACAGTACTAGTCAGTTTGGAGGAAGGAGGAGAGTGAGGGAAAAGGCTGGAGCAGTAAGAGAGGGTTATGCATGAGGAAATATTAGGAGTCCAGCCTAGAAGTGTGGGTTAGGATGGATAGGCTACTTCCACTGAATGACTGGAGTTAAACTCTGAATTTTCTCTCAGCTGGACCACAAAGGACTGTGGCAAGTCACAGATGTACTCAAAGCAAAATTGCCACACTTAGTGATGTAGGAAGATGATGTTTTACCCTCTCCCTTCATTAAAGCCCCCTCCAAGGAAGCTCTCTTGCCCCAACTGATAATTGTCAACACCCCCTTACTCAAGCCATCTTCACACCAGCTCTCAGGACAGGCCAGATCCTTCCACTACCAAAGGCATCTACATCAGACCTTTTCCTTCCATGTACACAGGACCTGGATCAACACCCCCCATATCCATACGGACCACCCCACAACTAATCCAATTTTAGAAATAGTTGATAACACTCTTTAAAGAACACTCTATTGCAGTAGCAAGCTTCCTCTCCTATCAGTAATTGAATTTATGCTTGTCTTTACCCTGTACATTACTCCCAGTTTTTTTTGGGCTAGGATCACTCTATACGAAAACTACATACATGTAGAGCAACATATCATTGATCAAATGCTTCCTTAGGCATCACTTGCACCAATATGTCTGTAGGTGATTCAGAAACAGAAACCACAGAGGTCCATATTGACACCCAAAGCCCCATGCAAGAACACAAAGGATGCAGTGTTAACAGTGCAAGTACTGAGCGACTGGCACATATAGGAGGAGTAAACATCATTATGTTGCATGTGTTATATAACATGAAATTAGTATCAAACTAATTAAATCAGCCTAATAACTATGTAATTAAAATACTACAAAAATAATAAAAGTTAACAGTGTTAGGTAGGCGATGTGGAAGTAAACATAACATTCCACTTACCATGATGACTCAGCTGTAAGTGATGTACTAGTTGTGATATTATTGTAGGTTATTATCAACCCCAATATAGTGACATATATCTGTGGAAGCAGCACTAAATCCCCTACAGGGACAGAATGCAACTGGACACAAGATCACACCCTTACCCAGCCACTGTGAATAAGAGAAAGAGCTTATGTGACCAACAGAAAAGGAGCATAAGGGGGAGGTGTGACCGCCCGATTCCTTCAAGACTCAAGACTACCTCTGATTCAAATTCACAACCCAGAAGCCCGACCCCAGAGTTCAATTACTTTCTTAAGACTTTCCCCTCATAACATAACTGCTTCCACGGAGACGAGGGGCAGCAGGTGACAAATCAGGAGCTCAGGCACAAAAGACTAGAAAGGGAAGCAGCACTGCTCCCCATCCCCAGACCAATGTTCCAGAGCCTGACTATTTTCACTGTGGTTCATTGGAAGCCAGTCATTGACCCACCACATGCCGAGCACGAAACACTGTCAGCAATGAATAGTTCCAACAAAAAGTATGTAAGAAAGTTTATTAGCTGAATATAACAGAGCATCAGCAAATCAAACTAAAGCCCACAATCTCTGTAAGTCATTTCCCAACAACAATAGCACCAATTCTGCACTTGCAGTGCTGTACACAAAAACCTGTGAACCAGGCACAGTCCTGCGTCTCTCTAGACTATCTGGAAAGGAGCATGCAGCCACACTAGTGCTGCATATTCTTAAGCAATCCTGCAGTCGAATTCCAGATAGCAAGCCTATAAAGTCTGCACAATTCAATGGAGAGCCCACCATCTGACCACCATCTGACCTTCATGCAATAACAGGCATCCCCCACTCCCCAGTGGTGAACCAACTCACCTCAGGTCCTCAGTAGCACCACAAACAATGACAGATGGCACCAATATGCAACACGCACACAGCAACCCATAATTTCTCTTATAATTAATGCCATATGTTTCTAATGGCTTAGTGATACAAGGAAGGCTTGGTATGAGGTATTACTTGGTTAAGGATTCCAAATCAGAGTTTGGCTTTTTCAAGAGTGGCATGCTGATCGTATGCTTGACTTTGTGAGGGATGTTGTCTGTGGATAGTGCTGTATTAAGAAGGTTAGTAGTGACTGGAGTTCTAGTTGGATGTAATAAAGTGATCGTTTTCAAACAGTAGATGTGACTAGGCAGTTGATTTTATTTTAGGCCAAAAGTATCTCTGTTGTTTCAAATTCATCGATGCAACATTCGGAGTGAAACCTGCCTTGCCAGAACAAGCGAGTGAAGGACATGATATATTGCTGTCTCTTTTTATGGTGATTTTCTTTTAGAAAAAAGGACATCAACGTACTGCATAGTTCTAGGATAGAGAGTGCATGTTTTGAAAGCATTAGATTATCATAGATAGATTTCTTTAAGTGGCTTCTCAAAAGTCGCATCACTGTGTATGGTGTAGAGAGTATTCTAGTGAATCACTCGGACATTACACTTTCCATTAGTTAGTTTGTTTTACTTTTTACTTTACTACAAAAATAGTGGATCACCTATACACCCATACTGGCCTAGAAAGCCTTCTCACATGGATTAAACCACTCCTGAAGGGAATAAAAGGTCTCACTCAATTATGAAATCAACATATTGCCTCCACCATATATATGAAAGAGTACCACTGTCAGAAAGAGTGGAATATCCTCTTCCATAAAAAAAAAAAGTTTACTTTATGGTTGTGCTAAACAAGAGGTCTCAGATTAACTTCTGTTTGTTAAGCCAAGCAAACCCCAATATACTTTAAAGTACTTAGACAGTTCCCTCATGTTTTTTTTCTCCAAAGGAATCAATCCCTTGCGAGTAATTTGATGACCCAGGACATCAACTTACTTCTCATATCATTGTTCTTTCTCGAGTGACAATTACTTGTCAAATGCAAAAGACTTGGATGATATTCGACATATCCGAGACAGGCTTTGAGAAAGAGCGACATAGAATGTTTCACAAAAGAGAGTTCCTTCGATAGGAGCGGCATTGTTCTTGAAGAAATGTCATACATTTTAGTCAATCCATTTTTCAAAATTAATCCAACATTTTTCTTCCAACAATTTATATCTCAAATAATGAAATAATTAATTCTTAAATTAGATTAGTGTTGCAGATACGTTCTCTCCGTTTAGTCCATCAAGATGTTTTGCTTTTGATCAGCTTGTTTCACTTCCAGAGTTTCTAATTTCACAGTAATTGGACCAAGCATGTTTAATGCCAATGTCTGCTTTTAAAAATAAGTGAGTTGTTGCTCTGCTCGGGTAAGGGACCCTGGACTGGTTTCATATGAACATGGTTGCACAAGCATTTGCATACGTGTGTGGGCTGCAAGTCTGAGACTACAGCCATGCACAGCCCGGATATTGCGCACAGGTTGCCTGGCAGAGAAGGGACCCTGCAAGGATAGGTGCTGACTTTGGGTAAGCCTTATATATTTAGCATGCATTAACAGTCAGTGAGGCTTGCGGAAAAAACTGTAGTGCCTTCACTACATTATACATCTAGGTGAAATCTCCCTCAAAGTGCAGTTTCGCTCCACTTATGCCTTCACATTCCATCCAGCAAGGTGTTAAACTGGGGTAAAACATGAACAAGTTTAAATTTGAAATTCCAGTAACACACATATACATCTAATGGGATATCAAGTATTTTCATATTTCTCTGGCTCAGCTTATAACTAAATTCCAGGCATTTTTCCCACCTGCAGGGCCTAGCCAATTACTCTGCACCCAGCTTTGCAAGACAGCCCGGTGGCTATGATGCCTTGGGGTGTGGGAAAGAAGGTGTTATAATATATGATTTTGGCGGGTTGCATAAGGTGCCACCCCCTGCAGGGGAGGCGCACCAGGAGCCAGATAGAGAAGACTGGGCAGGGAGCCAGGAATACCAGCCCTCCTAAAAATACAACCTTTTAGAGGCAAAGAGCGCACCGCTATGCAAAAAGTGAGCCTGCAATCAACAAGGCTGGTCCGCAGACTAGAGTTATGCTCGGCTGTTTATCTCAGGAAAAAAAACCTTGAAGTAGGTTAGGGCCGCAGGGGTCAGTAAAATAACTATTTTAAGGAGAGGAGATGCCTAGGGCCCCCTCCTTGAGAAATTGTGTGGCTCCCAGGCCCACTGCAAGTAAGCACCATCCAGGGAACCTTGGGCCATATGTACAAAAGCTTTTTCCCATAGACACAGAATGGGTAAAATCCTTTTGTACATCTGGCCCCTTATCCCTTAGGACAGTAGCAGAAAGGTTGCCCAGCTGGGTGCAATACCTGCTACCATGACTGTGTGTGGGCGGTGGGGGGTGGATCATACCAGTCATTTTTTAAACCCTACCTGTACTCCTAGTGGGCAGGGGTAGGTGCATACCCCTGCCCACAAGGGAAGCAAAAAATAAGTTTTTTCACACTGCAGCATGAATAGAAATTACGGTAATGGCTCCCACTCAGCACAGGAGGTGTGCTTGAGGAGCCAGCAGGGTATGCGGGGGCTCCCACGATTTCAGGAGGCACTGAGTCTGAAGTTAGACCAGTGCATAAAAGGTACCTCACCAGATAACTTCAACAATTACTCAAATGGATCCAGACTTAGGAATTCAGTCAGACTATGCAAGACCATTGGAAATCAGCGACAAGTGAAAAACTCGCTCATTTTTTTATGTTGCACATATAAGAGCCATAGAATAGAGCACAGTATTTTAACGTTGATGAGCTCTCTCAGAGTTATAATGACATTAATTTAGAAATGTCTTCACATCAAACCATAAAATCGTGTGTTTATTCCAAAGTGATTGACCGTAACTGTACCCCAGCAAACTAAGTGGTACTACATAGTAACAAATTGTAGTGTCAAAACTTGTAGTAAAAAAGCAACAAACCGCTAGGACACCAGTCTAAACTATTTACTTCCTATACATGAAATATTGAGTTCACCACACCATTTGGATTGGAATGAGGCACCTAATAAAGAAAACACAAAAAACAAAGGAAAACGCACGAGGCCACAAAACAGAAAACATTGGGCGGACCTACTCATTAGTTAGTTACTGCGCCTGGCTGGTGGGCACCATAATGCCTCACAAGAGGGGATCTAATTTACATATGATTCATGCTCTCTGGTGCCCCATACTGGACAGTGGCACAATCTGCATATTTTGTGAGTGTTCTGGGTAACTGCCGGAAATACAACGGCCTCTCAAAAAAGATTTAAAATAATTAACCTTATGTTATCCAGGTCCTAAAGAGCATTTCCTCAGGAGAGGCTTACATCATTCTAGACCTGGAGCTTTTACTGTGTGCTCTGGAGTGCATTACAGAGCCTGAAACACTCTAGTATATTTAATGTTATTTTGAATTCAAATGCTTTATTGAGAGATTCATTGGCAAACACTGAGCTATTTATATCCATAATGAATGCATTTAAACATAATTTCCTAACCTGTCATTGCTTTTTATGGATGTGGTGATCCCTTGGCAAAGCCAGCTGTCCTGCTTTATATCTTATTTCTAATGACAATTCCTTATATTGTAATTGTTAGAAATGTTGCTTCTGGATGGCTATGGTATGCACCTAAGCCAGGCAGAACCCACCCACTCTAGTCGGGGCAAGGGAGTTACACGTCCAAGATAACCCCTGCTCACCCCTTTTGGTAGCTTGGCACGAGCAGTCAGGCCTATCCCAGAGGCAATGTGTAAAGCGATTGCACAACACACGTGATGCACTATCCCCACCTCAAAGGAAACACAACACCAAGTTATATGAAAATGTACTATATAGTACACAACGCAATTATTAGACCAAACACAACATGTCAGTAATATCCTGCTACCTTAGCAGTTGTCAGAACATTACACATTAGTTATTTTGCAGAACCAGCAGTAGACACATATAACACACAGGTGACTTATTATTCTGCAATTTAAGCAGCAGTCAGGAATCACATTACTAAATAAATGCACTTGTCATAAAAGTATCTTAAATGCCTGTACCAAGAGCATTAGAAAACACATGGCAAGTCAAGAAAACATGCTAGCATGTCATGCCCATAAAAGGAACATTAGCATACATGTATGAAACATCATAAAAATAGGTGGGCAACATATACATCAATAATGTCCATATAAGGAACCTATGACATATATATGTCCTTTAAAAGTACCTGGTTTTCATGATGAGGCACCTCCAGTGCCATGAGGAGATCAAAAGGGGCAGGAGAGGAGGGGCCACACGCTCCCACTCCGACTTTATAACGGGCCCCTCCTGGTGCCCGCAATCTCTTTGGGGTAGGCCCACATCAATGCCCAAAAGAACAATAATGCGGCCCGCCAGCACGGAGAGCCTCTGATGAGACTTCCACCTCCCCCGCCCTTCACAAGGGTAATGGTAACGGGCCGGTCCTGGGGCCCGCGGTCTCTGGGGTTCCGCCTGGGCCTCAACTGGCCCTCCAATGAGGGGGGCCAAAAGCCAAGAAACAGCCAATGTGGCCACCGATGGGGGGGGCCTCACCCGACTCTGCAGGGACCCCCAAAACACCAGGGAGACCTGCGAGGCGGGGGCCTCCGGCGAGGCTTCTGCCCCACCCGCGGTATCTGAAGAAGATTGGAGCCTCTGGTGGGGCAGGGGGGAGCCTCCGATGAGGCTTCTTTCCCCCTGCCTGTTGTCAGGACTCCAGTGAGGTACTCTGGTGGGGCGGGGAGCCTCCGATGAGGCTTCCCTCCCTTGCCTGTCTCCCTCGGAGAAACAGATGCTCCGAACGTGGGCAGGCACTGAAGCGGATGCCTACTTGTGCCCCGTGGGCACTCCGCAGAGCACGCTTTGCCCCAGGGGCATGATAGCAGCGCACTCGCTCCTTCTCTGGTCTTATTCATGCCCCGGGGGCACCACCAGAAGCGCGCTCTCGACACGCTCGATTCTAAACACGCCCGGGTTGGGGCAGTGATTATTCGCTGTGATAAGCACTCCATGAGCGCAGAGGGCCATGGCAGCACTTTCCAAAGTGCTTAGGATGCCAAGCAGGAGTGCTCCTCAAAGCACCAAGGCAGCAGGCAGAGCGCTGTTCCAGGCGCTATGCCATTATAAGAAAAAACAGCACAACAGCACTCTTCCAGGGTCACCGCACGCAGTTGCAGGGGTCAGGAGCCACAGCACCCTTCCCCTGGGGGACAAAGTACTCAAGGAGCACAGGGCGGTAGGGCCCAGCAGCAGGCCAGCACAAGATAACTGTCAGCAAGTGCAGTTCCTTACAGTGACCAAACAGGTCACAGGCCAGCACAGCAGCAGCATTCCATGGCGGTTCCTGGTGAGTCCTTCCAGCATTCTGTGTCCAGTTCCAAAATGTCTCCAAATTGTGGGGAAAACTCCCCTGCACTTATACTCAGTGTTCCAGTGTTTCCACAAAGGAGGGGAGAGGAGGTTCCAACCAGTTTCAACTGGTTCTGGAAGTGCCCCCTCTCTTCTCTAGCACAGGCTCCAAACATCAGTTGGGGGTAAACAACCCTATTGTGTGAGGCCAGGGCTCAGCCTTTACAAATGCAGGTGTGCCCCGCCTCTCCCTTCCTCAGCCAAGGAAGACTATTCAGCATGCAGATGCACCTCTGAGTCACCTCCACTCTCCCTGTGTACAGGCTGTCTGAAAAGTAAACACAAAGCCCAACTGTCACTCTGCCCAGACGTGGATTCGAGTCAAGCTGCAAAACACCAGAGTCATAAGCACAGAGAAATTCTCACTTTCTAGAAGTGGCTTTTCTGTAATAGTAATAAACAATCCACTTACAACAGTAAGCAGCATTTCTCATCACCATTACAACCATACCAAACATGCCTACGCTACCCCTCATAAATCAGACAATACCCCCTAAACATAAAGCAGGGCATTTCTATTGCAGTCCTACGAGAGGGCAGCACTCACAGCAGTGAGATACCAAGTTAGGCTGTTTGTCACTACCAGGACAGGCCACGCAACCTGGCACATGTCCTGCCTTCTACATGCATAGCACCCTGCCCACAGGTCTAACTAGGGCCTACCTTAGTGTTGACTTACATGTAGTAAAGGTTTCTGTGCCTGCAAGTAAATTTAGATGCCAGGTCCCTGTGGCAGAAAACTGCGCACACAGGTCCTCCGCTAGCAGGCCTGAGACAGGTTTGAAAGGCTACTTCAGTGGGTGACGCAAGCAGCGCTGCATACCCACTATTATCATTTAATTTACAGGTCCTAGGTATAGAGATACCACTGTACAAGGGACTTATAGGTAATTTAAATATGCCAATTAGGTATAAGCCAATCATACCAACTTTAGATGGGAGAGCACCTGCACTTTGAGCACTTTATCAACGCTGATCAGTGCTAGAGTCCTAGAGCCAACAGCGAGAGGTCAGAAAAAAGAGGAGGAAAGAGGCAAAAAGTCAGGGAATGAACCTGCCACAAGGGCCAGGTCCAACAGTGATGTTGCATCTGGTATAAGTGGTTGTGTGGTTATGGTGGCTATGACCAACTAGAGGTCAAATGTGACACCAAAGACATACTTACATCTACTTGGTGTATATATTTCTAATTTAATGCATAGTATTTAACAATGTGTTAATAAATGTACTTATCCTTTTTAAAGAAATTTCTCTGACCAGAAAATAATTTATTGAGTGATGATTCATACCAGCAAATGGAGATTACTCACTCACACTACCTTCCCCGTGTAGATCTTGGACTGCTCTGCTTCACTACCCTGAGAAAGTCTAGTCTAGTGCTACAATGGGGTACTTACTAGTTGCCGTAAGGAGACAATTGTAGGCCTATTACTTCTGAAGGACTCACATCCTTTGCAACTAATAACCCAATTACTTACAATTAGGTAAACTATTTCCAGTGTCTTAGATTCAACAGTCATTTCTTATAATTTTATTGGACCCCCACATAAATTTTGCAGTAAACAACTTTCCCTATCTCCTCATCTTATATTGGATTATACCAGTGCTTAACTTGTGCTTGTTGTTTCCGGTGCTGAGCACCAGCACTTATTTTTGAGGGCCGGTGCTTATTCTTCTGCCTCAAGCATTTACTGCAAGCAAAAGACAAGTATGGGATAGACGGAGGAAGGGAAAAACAAAAAAGCGTCACAGAGGGAGAAAGGAGAAAGCTGTAAGAGTGAGCTGAATGGGCAAGGAGTGGCTGTGAATGATTTGAAGAGGCCCAATATGGCTTCAGGATTACGCCGCCTCAGTATTCCATGTTCCCACGTTTAATTGCAGCAACCACATTTTTAAGAGGAGGGCGTTGGGCGCCAGCACGTTTTTATTTACAAATTAAGCACTGGATTATACTCTGGCATAGAATTTGAGGGTTTTCTTCATTAGGTTGCAACAATGTCTCTTAGTTGATTTGTAAAGACTGAGAGATTTGAAATGTGAGATTACTTTCAAATGAATTTGATCCCGCAGTAAGATTAATGAAGGATTGGAGAGGTCGATAGTAAGAGATTTGAAGTTTAATATTCTTTATACTATAATTGTTTTGTCCACTAGGTGGAAGCATTACTTCTTAATTAACATTATGGGGGTTATTACAACTTTGGAGAAGGTGTTAATCCGTCCCAAAAGTGACGGTAAAGTGACGGATATACCACCAGCCGTATTACGAGTCCATTATATCCTATGGAACTCGTAATACGGCTGGTGGTATATCCGTCACTTTACCGTCACTTTTGGGACGGTTTAACACCTCCTCCAAAGTTGTAATAACCCCCTATGTAAGGAATGTTGGTGGCTATAAATGGTAATGAAGAGGAACCAGACGCGTATTGAATTTCTCTTTTGTGGATCTTCTTTCATATGATGTTACTGTTGGTAGATTTGCAATTATTAGTCAATCAATTCATTTAGGGGCAAATTTAAAAGCCCCTAGCGCCACCTTACACCACATTAGTTTCATTTTTTTACGCTAATGTGGCCCAACGAGGCCAAAATCCTCACGCCATATTTACAAAGTGGCACAGTGCATGCATTGTGCCACTTTGTAACCCTTTGCATTACATTATATCTACGACAGGTATAATGTATGCAAAGGGGGCGTTCCCCCGTTAGGGGGTCCGAAACAATAGCGCAAGGACATCTAAGAGATTTCATTGCATCACTTTTTACACACTTTTAACTCCTGCTCGTAGCAAGTGTTAAAAAGGGGGCTTTCATTATTCATAATGAGCCCCTATGTACTCTGCAGGAGTAGCACCAATGTTTAAGCGCTACTCCTGCAGAGTACATCAATAGCGTCAATAAAAATTGCACTATTGTCGCCTACCCTGCACCATGGTGCACCGTATCTTAGATACAGCACACACATGGTGGCGGTAGGGGGGTGCTAAGGGGTGCAAGGAAAGTGGCGCTGCAGTATGTGCAGCGCCACTTTTCTCAAACATGCCCCATAGTTCGTTAATTTACAATGGTTCTGCCAAAGAAGTATATGAAGGCTTTGGCAACTCTTTCGCTGGTTAATCACTATACGTACTTTGTGGCAATCCCATGAGCACCTGAAGAAGGGCTGCTTTAAGGTCCAAAACATGTGTCGACAGGCTTTTGCAGCTACTTGTAGAACCATTTTAAACGGAACTCAATAGAGAAAATATTTAGATTTTCAACAAAGTCCTCCAGTTGGTCATCAGTTTGGCTTTTTAATGTTATGTTTTCGGAGATGTGGAGAACACGAAACAAGTTTGTGTTTGAAGTTGACCTCTACCTTATCGGAGTCTTCATTCATGTCTTCTCCATCATGAGGAGCAGGAAGACTTTGAACCATCAGGTGCCCGGATAAGTTTAGACTGTCAAGGACAGGTGGCAGCCATATTGCACTGTTCTGTCTTGGGGAGAGACTTATATTTGAAAGGAAATGAAAGAAGCAATATCAGATGGTGACTTATACCTGGAGATCTGAGTGGAGGGGAGGGTGTTGATGCAAATGAATGGCGCTGAACTGCAGTTGCAGAGTGAGGCAGGAGATTGGGAGAGTAGTATAGAGGGCAAGGAAAGCATTGATGTGCAGGTGCATATTTTTGAATTTTACGCGCAGATCTCCGATGGAGAGATTGTTCGATTGGATTTGCGGCATGTTAAAGTGACATTTAGGGCCTGATTTTTACTTCATTAGAGGTGTATTTGCGTCATATTTTTACGCAAAAGCGGCACAAAAGTACAAACAATTATTAAATTTTTTAAGTTTGCGCCATTTTAGCGTCAAAAAGTTACGCAAATTCGGCGCTAACAAAGTATACATCAGGTCCATAGAATGTATGTTTGAAAGGGGAAGGATGTACGATGTTAAACGTTGATGAAGAATGTCAGATCCAGTGGTCCATGGTTGAAGGATGGTGTCATAAATCACGAGCACATTGTCGATGGAGAGATGTTGAAGGCAAGGTTCCCAATATGGAAGGGGGGAGACTAATGCTGAACTGAAGGTTCCTTTGAAGCAAGATGTCTCGTGTTAAAAGTTAGGTACTGAATGTTGCAGTGGGAGGAGACGTGTAATGAATGGGAGGCACTGACTTTTACATGGGATGACCTGAAGTTGAAGGTGAGGTGCTGAGTGTTGACTGTCTTTTGCAGAGTCGGATTGAACTATTAAAGGGTGGTATGTTATTTGTTAAAGAGGAGGTACGAAGTGCCTATTTTGAATGGTAAGTGAAGTGTGTTGAAGTGGTGGTAAAAAGTGTTGTGGAGGAGGCGTGTATTTGTGGAAGTAATGTTAAATTGCCTTTAAGGTAAATATTTTTGGTTTGTTACCTTTAGGACGGAGACATTTTTGTGACATACCGATATATAAAGCTACAGGCAAATACAATTTTTTAATACATTTCTCTTTCCTTGTTTTATAGTTGACCACTACATGGCTCCCGAGGATACACTGGTAATTTCCGGTGGTTTATATGACGCGCCAAGGGTTTACAACCCCACCATGACTGTGTTCGAAGATGAGGAGAGCCAGCATGATTATGTATCATTTGCTTCCAGGCCCGGACAATTCAGGCTTGAATTTTTACCGGGTGAAAGGGAAACAGAACCCGGTGCTAACAGCCGAGGACTTGGGACCTTCCACTCGCCACATCGTAGTTTGTGAAATACTGTAGAAAGCTGCACTATTCTTTTAAATAATAGGTTGTACAGATAGATTTTCTGAAATATATTTTATTGAGCCTTTTTTTTTTGTATCTTAAAAGTTAAAATGTTATTCTTTACAATCTAATTATCACTGCAGGTTATCTGATATGTTTGGCATTGAATATGTAATGCCCATTCCAGAAATTGTCCAAAGTAATGAAACCGTTTTGCGAACTGGAATCATTGGGTACAAAATGGCCGTCAGGCTAGTTACAAAAGATGAATGTTCACATTACTACCGAGAATTTCTATATAACAACTGTACTTGGGATAGATGTTACGATTGTTTCCCGAAAGGGAAGCTCCTGGTTACAAACACTAACGGTGAACACCCAGTGAGATTCAAGAGTGAAGAAGAAAATTAAATGACATTGGTACATCAAAGTGGGTCGTTGGAATACAATGGATTTTTACTTTGCACGTATACATGGTTTGTACAATATCAGATTGAACATCTCACAGAAAATTCAAGTGTTACACCAAATTTATTTGTGTTTGATATTCGGGAAGCATGAACATGTTCAAATCCTTCTTGATCACTGTGCGACATAACCTGTTATTGTCCACATTATTTGTGAGGGAGAGGGTAGCAAAAATAACAAAGATAGAGAAATCATATTTTATTTCTAAGTGCTAGTATAGTGGTTCTTAATCTTTTTACTTCTGTGCCCCCCGCACTGAATCATTATTGGAATCTCCAGATCCCCACTGAATCATTATTGGAATCTGGGGACGGACCCCCACTGTGTCATATTTCTGGGACCCTTACTGAGTTATTAATGGAAGCTGGGAGCACCGGCTTAAGCATTTTCAATTACTTGAGTACAAAAAATACCCAAATAAATACACAAAATAACCAGAAACTAGCATTCATCAAACAAATGCACAAATGATGAAGCATTTTATTTAATTCACATAAAAATATAAAAAAATCAGGATTTTAATAGGAAGGTTAGATAGGAAGGATAGACCTTTTTACATTTAATTGAGGCAAATCATCCTCAATTACTATATTCTGTTTAATGCACTTGCACTGCCACAAATCAATCTGGGGATACCAACTTAATGTTTAACCTCCAATTTCAAATTCCTTCACATTTACAGAACAGATACAGAATGTTTTAAAATATTCATTTTGTTTATTTTTCATATACACTTAATTGATCTGTTCATATTATTTAATTTTCTAAGCAGTTGTGGACTCCCTGAGTAGGCTTTGTGGGCTGCCAGGGGTCTCCAGACCACAGGTTAAGAACAACTGCGTTAGTAGATTGAAGTATTTTATGTGTTTGCATAGGAACGTTAAACGGCAGCTGTGCACTTTCTTAAATGCTAAACAAACAAATATTACACTTCTGATTTTTAAGCTGAATAAGGTGCCCCAAGAGGGTGGATATGCCAAAATTAATTAAACGCATACATATTATTTTATTGTCTTCATTGGATGGCATTACACATTCATTACCTCAATTTGTCTGTGTCCTGGTAAAATAGTGAGTGACATGTAGAATTCTTGGTAGTTTTATCGTTTGGAAGAGGTTGTATCCAAAGTGTTTTCAGTGTCTGACACAGTATGGTCAACCTTACTTCAGCCACTGCTCATTTACACCACTCCACCTCATTCCAGCAGTCCTGACATGTTTATCTTTTTATACATAGGCATTTCAGGTAAAGAGATCAAAATAGTCATAGTCTCAAAGATTAAAGCAAGTAACCCCACCTCATTCGTTCCTCATCTGAGTCCAAACCACATTATCTGATCATCCACCAAAGAATTGTTAAAAGTAAGAGGAGTGGTCTGTATCGTACTCCCTTTCTACCCTTGTCCTTCTTGCATGATCTACTAGAACTCCAACAACACTTGAGGCACAGTAGTAATTTTTCCTTGACTGGAAGCCTTAGACATCTTATGGCTTGGGAGGAAGGAGTGGTACTGCAAGCTTCCTTGAAACAGCATATTCTCCACCAGGCATATTGCTTCTTTCATGCAGATGTGTGCCATCCAGCCACCTAGTAGGCCACAATAGTGATCAGTCATATTTTGCCTCCCCTAATGATTGCCATTAGTTAGCTTTCATGTAGTTGTTATCCAGCCACTAAAAAAATAAACAGAACTTAGAGCTACTTCTGTCATACCAAGTTTTACTGGAAAATCTTTCGGCAAATCCCAAAGTAGTTAAGGAACTTTTACATCTTCATTGAGGATGCTGATAACCTGAGCGCATGGGCTTATAATCATTTACCAGATACCCTATCCATCAGAAAAAGCAGTAATCAACATCGTATGAGAGGCGTTGACAAGCATCAGAATACTCTTTTATAGTCCTCTGCCTTCAAAGACTCTCATTAAGAACTTAGTTAAACATTCTAACATAGTAGGTACTGTCAATATGGAGACCATATTTTCTGTAACAAGAGCAGTTTCCCACAAAAAATCATTATTACATTGGCTCTTTTCTTTATAGTGTTTGTGAAACCCGTTGCGGACACAGGCGGACACAGGCCCGTGACGTTCAACTTAGCTAAAGACTTTTAATGTAAGAAAATGTGTAGAAAACGAGTACTGATGAATCACTCATGAATCAAAAGTATCAAAAGTGAGCAGTGGGTTGGATTGAATCTTTTAGTTTCCAGTGCACCCGACCAGCATATAATTGTAATAGTTCAGGGATAATATGTACACACATCAAAAATCTGTCTAAAGTTATCAATGTCACGTTTTCTGTGCCTGAAGTCATCAATGCTATGTTTACTCTGCCTGAAGTCATCTGTCACGTGTTCTGTGCCTGAAGTAATCTGGGTCACCTTTTCGGTGCCTGAAGTCATCAATGCCACGTTTTCTGTCTGAAGCCATCCATGCTACGTTTTGTGAATCTCTAGGTTGATCCTTGCACTAAAGTTCATACTGTACACGTTCATGGTCTGTATTTATAGGCTGTAAGGATTTTAATTCCACGCTACATAAAGTGATATAAAGCAACCGAAAGTGGCACATGGTGTTTGCTACCCTTATCAAATGATGCCTTTTTTCAGCACAAGCACTGCTTTGTAACCCTTTGCATTAAAGAAGCTTTATCAGGTGGCGGATCAGCACAAAAACCCATAAGGTTTAATACAAAACCCAGACTAACATAGCCAGACTGCACTTTACATAAAAACACCTATTTAAAGCAGGATTAAGCAAGTGAAATTTAAAATTTTCTGAAGATGACAAACTAGTTGCATTTTGTATGATCCTTCTGATTTTGTCCAGTCATACGAATTTGTACTGAAGTGTATGATTGTAGTGCAAATCCTATATTAGTATACACTCACTTCTGCACCATGATGTGAAGCTGGTCATCACTTAAAGCAGCCTTGTTAGTGCACCCGCTGAGGAAATGACAGCAGCAGCAGTAGGACAGTCTTAGTGACTATGGCTCTCCACTGTGCTTGCCCATTGTTCATTGCAGTGCCATAGATTTCATTGCTGCACTGCACTGCATGGACATTTAATAAATCTGAGCCACTCTGTTGGTTGCATTAAAGATCAGACATTATAGACCATGTTGACTGCAGGAAAGCCCACACTATGCAGACCCTGTTGGTTCCATTAAAGTCCACTAAATACAGGCCCTTATCAGTGTATCAAAAGTCACCCAGTGTATAACATTTTAGATACACTAAAACCCACTCAGTGAACGATGATTAGCGCATTAAATCCCATGTAGGGATTGATTATGAGGCACACTGTACTGGCAGGGTGGTACATGTGCACGTGAAATATACTTTACCATTCAGTAAAACAATGTCAGTATCATCCAATTACCCAGTAGTTCCACATTCAGTGGGGATTTGAACCCCACTGAATGTGGAACTACTGCATGGAACCGGATTAAATGTTATCAAAAACACATGGAACTCCTGCTTCTATAACGTTTAAAGCTGTGAGCAGGTGGTAAATGTAAGCTGGGGCCTCTGTGTGGGGTAAGGGTGGAGGGAACGAGGATTGGCTAGTAGGGGAGGGAGGAGCAGATAAAGTCTGACAGAGAGCATCATTGAATCCTCCTCTGACGAGAAAAAGGTCAGGGACGAGCCATGTCTGCTGCTGCAACAAAGCCTCATTCCATTTTACTGGGTGAAATTACCACCTGATAAAATTGTATCCGGTGCACCAACACTTTGAAAACCGGGTGGGGGAAAAACCCGGCCCAATCATGATCTAGTGGAACGTAATTCTACGCAGTAATTCTGTGGGACCTGACTCATAATTGGCGCCTAAATGCTTACCGTATTGATTACAGTAATGCCCATAGAGTGCCGACTGTGTTGAGTGCATTAATTCCTCCACGGTATGCCCAGTATCTCTGAATTACTGCTGTCTGGGTGCAGCCCCTGCAGGCTGTATTAAACTGCACACAGTGCAGCCTCTCTTGCCTACATTAATTCCCACACAGTGCAGGCCTCTTGTCCGCCTCCTTATTTGGATCCAATTCCTCACTGTGCACTCAGACCACACCGACTGTGTTATAGCTCACAATATATATAAACTAGGGGTTCGTTCAAGACCCACATAGAGCAGTTGCTGCTCGTGGCAGCAGGAAAGCCCACACAGCGTGGGCTCTTCAGGTCTAACGTGTTACAGGTATCACTAGGATATCTTACATAGGGTCACTTGTTTGGCACATATAACTGGTATTGGTCCTCTTTCAATTATTTAAAAATAGCTGTTGCCACAAAAACAATTAATAGCTATCTGTGATTTTTTGTAACCTTATTCCTTCCGATGCTAACGTTTATTTTCATGGTATGTTTTTGGATGTTATTTCACTTTGTAAATTTATGGTATTTTTTTATATTAACAGCTTTCCTCTGGAAACTCCATACTAATAAACAACTGAATGGTATTCTGTTTTATTTTTTCCTCTAAGGATTGTGTCTGTAAAATAAATGCATTCCTTCGTTCAGATCTGATTCTTCTCTTGCTGCCCGGATTCATTCAAGGAAGTCACAATGAGAAACGTGATAACTGAGGCGCTCCGTCTCTTCTTGACTCCTGATTCCTTGCCCTAGTATCAGAAGCACCAGAGGCAGATGTGACACTTGGCTCTTGTTTATACCTTTGTGCGTCCGTAATGTCCTGACTGTCAGCGTCTGTTGTCTACAAAATAAACCATCTGCCCAGCAGCTGTTTATGAATTTGAGGGATCCCAGAAACAGCAACAACTGTTGGGGCGGAGGTGAAATGGATTCTAGGGGGAGGGTTCAACAAATTTTCCTAGACCCTGTAAGAAGTATTTAATATTCCCAGTACTCTAACTGCCGACTGTAATTGTTCCGTCCCACTTCCAACGTCACCCCTATTGCTACAGCTCTAAATTAATCTGCAGCTAGAGTGGCCCAGCCGTGCGTGACATTTTGCCATTGTTTCAAATAATCAGTGTTGTAGAAATGCAAAGGTGAGCGGATTTTAAGTTGTTCCAAGTCTGGTGTGAGAACCTTGTCCAGTGCTTCGCTTTGTATTTGATCCCTGGCAAACATATGCTCAAACTAAGCGCTTCTAATAAAGTTGTTTCGATATTGGTATGGGGGCATCTTTACCAATATGATAATGTTAGCCTCATCTCTGCCATTGCCGCGCTGCTCCTTGAAAGTGATAGGATTACTGCATTGGTTTTGGCGGGCTTGGGACAGAAGTGAGATTCGGGCAAATGTGATTCCACCGAGCAGTTCCTAAATTAGCTTGAACTCTATACAAGGAAATGCAGTGTTTCCTTTACCACTATTAGAAATTCAAGAATAACAAACAGGGGCAAATACAATAGGTCCTGCCTATGCAAAAGCTATTGGCTTTGCCAATGTGTTTTAGCCATGTTATACACCAGCAGGGCTGCTGTTCAGCATGCCTAAAAGTGAGTGACATAGAGGAGATTTGTGTGAAGTGTTGTAAAGTGGAATGGGGAAGAGTATAGTGTTGTAGAGTGGAGTGGCAGAGAGTGCTGTGTATTGGAGTGGCATAGTGTGGAGTCGTGTAGAGTGACGCACACTGGAGTAGCATTGAGTAGAGTGAAAGGGGGTAGAGTGCGTTGGTGTAGAGTGTTGCAGAGTATAGTGGTATAGAGTGCAGTGCCATTGAGCGCAGTGGAATTAAATTCAGCAGCATACAATGCAGTGTCATGGAATACAGTAGCATAGATTAGAGTGGTAGATAGCAGAGTGGAGTAGTGCAGAGTAGAGTGGTGCAGAGTAGAGTGCAGCGGCATACCGTGCATTGACATAGAGTGGTGCAGAGTAGAGTGGCCTAGAGTTGAGTAATGCAGAGGGCATTGGTGCAGATTAGAGTTGAGTGGCATAAAGTGCAGTGACAGAGTGCAGAGTGGAATCAATCTGCATAGAGTTCAGTGGTGTAGAGTGGTACAGAGTAGAGTAGCATAGAGTGGTGTAGAGTATAGTGCTATAGAGTGCAGTGGAATAGAGTGGAGAACTGTAGAGTAGAGTGGTGTACGATTCAGTGGCAGAGAGGGCAGTGTTGCAGAGTGGAGTGTCAGAGTGCAGTGTAGAGTGCCGTAAAACGCAGTGGCGTAGAGTAGAGGAATGCAGAGTAGAGTGCCGTTATATAGAGTGCAGTTAAGTAGAGTGCAGTGGTTAAGAGTTATGTTGTATAGAGTGGAGTGGCACATATTGGAGTAGAGTGGTGTAGAGTGCGGTGGCATAATGTAGATTGTTTCAGAGTATAATGAAGTGATGTAGAGTGGAGTGGTGCAGTGTAGAGTGTGGTTGCATAGAGTGCCATAGAGTGTAATGGTGTAGAGTGAAGTGATATTAAGTGCAGCAGCATAGAGTGCAGTGGTGCAGAGTATATTAGAGTGGTGTATTGTCAATTGGCGTAGAGTGCAGGAGCATAGAGTTGAATGTTAACAGTAAAGTGCATTGGTGTAGATTGTACTGGAATAGAGTGCAGTGGTGTAGAGTACAGTGATGCAGAGTGGCATAGAGTATAGTGGCGTAGAGTGGAGTTGTGCCGCATAGATTGGTGTGGCCTAGACTGGAGTGGTGCAGAGTACAGTGGCAAATAGTGCCATGGTGTAGATTAGAATGGCAAAGAGTGCATTGGCATAGAGTAGAGTGGTACAGGATAGAGTAGAGTGGCATAGAGTGAAGTGGCCTAGAGTGGAGTGGTGCAGAGTGCAGTGGCATGGAGTGGTGTAATGTGTAGTGGTGCAGAGTAGAGTGCAATGGTGTGGTGTGGAGTGGAGTGCTGTAGATTGGATTATTCATGGTGTAGTAGCACACTGCCACTACAGACAACACATTTTCAATTGAAATTACCATTACATTTGCACAGACATACAGTTGTACTAATAAAACTATACAGTGCACAGACAAAAATGATATGTTTTGACCATATTAAAGTATTTGTTTCCAACACACTTCAGAAATAACAAAAAATTTGCTACATTTGTGCATTCATAATTCTGAAATATTATGAAATACTTATACAGTTCATTTAAGTGTTGTCGTTTTCTAGAAAAAACTCATTCCTACCTCTAGTATCTAGCAACAGTGTCACATAAACCCTCTCACTTTGAAGTCAGAGAAAGAAAAGTAAACAAGCTCCCTGGCAAGACAGCACCTGACATTTGACCTCAGTCTTTGAATGCACAGCAATTGTGATAATATAATAACAAGATTTAAAGGCCTGTTGGCAGAAAGCGAGTTTGTGGAAGAATACAGAAAACACGGTTTATGCAACAGGAGGGACGCCGAACTGAACCTGGAGAATATAAAGTGAATAAAACTAGCAAATGGAAACCCAGAAAATGGGAGTTACAAAGCCAATGGTAACCAACAAGTGGAATGCATTCCTAGGTCAACTTCCTGAAAGTCCCCAAGACTGGGGTACTGTCTGGTAGGTTGCAACCTAAAAATGGCACTAGCATCCAATCCGGGATTACAAATGGTGCATTATATGAAAAGGTAGCTGTTTAGAACAATGCAAACATGCTTGAAGGGATGGACAGACTTAAAACTAGTTCTTAAAGTTTCAAAATATTTCACTGTGAATAGCCCTTAACAGCTGGTTGCAGGAAATAGAAAAGATGCCTAGGTGGGGAAAAGTAATTTTGGATTTAGAATTATGAGTGTTTAAAGGGCTTCTTTAAAATGTCACATTATTCGTGGGACAAGTAAGCTGCTTTGCCAACTTAACTGGTCCATGTTTGGTACAAACATCACAGCAAGATCACTGGTGAATACTTATTCTGAGTCAGGACAGCAGTAATAATGTATAATTATCTTACATTTTAGTACCACATGCATTTTCCCTGAATAAAAACATACATCTTCTTTGGAAAAAACACCTATCAATTCCGACTTCTAAGACAGACATCAAGCCATGGTATTTTCTCAACAAGCAAAAATACAGAAAATATCGTATTTTTTATTGCAATTGTTTTTGTTTTGTGGCTGTAAACCAGACTGCGATGTCCTGGGGAGATTTATGGCATTGCTGCACGATCTTGCTCTGATTGTTGTGTCAAATATGTTCATGTACCACAAAGACACACAGGGCTAGCAATAAAGTTACCCCTATGATGGAAACACAACAGGAAGCACAGAGCCCAATCATCTCTACAGGTTTTGCTAGACACCCTTTACAAAGAACACCTTTGCAAACTATACTCAGAAAGAACAGACACCTAATGATTTGTCTTCGGTTGATCTGAAAATCTCTTAAAATCAGTAATAATGAAGAAGCGGTCTTGGAACCACCTCCCAATTACTATTCTAAGACATTGCAACATTGTCAAGATGAATATCTTGCCTTAATCCCTTTATCTGTTCCAGGTTACTCATTTGCGGGTCTTGATCATTTTTTTCAGCGTCTTGAAGTGGCTATTGGTAGTTTTATCTGGGGACTTCGAAAGGCTAGGTGGGCAATCCGTTTTTTAAAACATCAGCCTAATCAAGGTGGTTTCTCTCTCCCGGACTTTAAGCTGTATTTTTGGGTCACCTTTGGCTCATGCTTCTTTAAAAGCATCCTTACGAATCATGTGCCATTGGGTATCAGTTGGCTTTAGGGCCTCACTATCGATTTGGTCTGAGTCAATGTAGTGACCCTACGAGGGCGCGGTTTATTATTATCAGGGATGCTGTGTGGCATGAAATTAGTATCTGGTTTTGATTCCCGGTTATTCACTTGCTTACATCAATATGGGGCAATCCTAATTTTCCATCTATTTTTCAACACTCAGTGTGATGGTCTTATCTGCTGCCAATGCGGCGGTCCAAGCGCCACATCACAACCCTGGTGGTCCGACCACCAGGGAACCACCAGCTCCCCCAGGATCTTGGATCCCAGCAGTCTGCCTGTGATCCTGATCTGCCTTGGCAGCGCTGCAAAGAGCAGCACTGCCCTGGGGATTACAATAACATTCTCTGCCAGCAGTTTCATGGCAGTAACACCACCATGAAAAGGCTAGCGGAGAACAGGTGCAGGTAGCCCCAGGGGGGCTCATGTACTTGCCATGGGCCCTCCCGGCCAGCACCGTCACAGTATTTACTGTCTACTTTGCAGACAGTAAACATTGCGATGGTGCTGGTGCACCCTGCAGGTGACATTGCTGCCGGCTCGATCACGAGCCAGAGACCATGCTGTAGCCTGTTCCCGCTAGGCCAGCAGGCAGAAACTTAGGTTTCCACCTGCTGACCTAGCAGGAAACCTACAATAGCTCCGGCAGGGAAGTCGCCACATAGGAGTTTTCCGTCCACTAAACTCTTAATGGGGCCCTCAATGTTTCTAAAATGGGTGAGGCAGGGCATCATGACTGGTGGTAAAAAAAAAAAATTCGGATGGGATATGCTCCTTCTGAACACTACAAACATTGTATGATCTTCCCCATCAGTCTTTTTTTTTTTTTTTTTTAAATACCTACAAGTTTATCTCTTTAGCTGTAATTAAGTCTCTATGGCTTGGAACTGCAATCACAACAGTTTAGCTTACCTTTAAACATCTGACTGCCAACCTTCGATAAGGGTCCTGTATTGGATCATGACAATTGATAGGTCTGATGATTGATCCATTTTAACTACTAAGTGGGGTGCTAGGCTCGATCAGGTTATATCAGCTGATGAAATCTGGGAGGGATTTGATGTCATAAATCGCTCCGTGTGCTCAGCTAGTCTTAAATTGCAACAGCTTCGTACATGTTATACTACACTCCAGATAGGATCTGTAAATGGACTAGGAACCATTTAAATTATAAGACGCACTGCCCAAAGTGCGGCCAGCATGCAACTAATATCATTCACATATTTGTTGAATGCTCTGCACTTCAGACTTTCTGGTCTGATGTTGCACAGTTGTTATCTTTTCATCTACAGTGCCCTGTTGAGTGGTCTGTTAATGATATTGGGGGTCATTTTGACCTCGGCGGTCTTTTGTCAAGACCGCCGAGGGACCACCGTGCTGAAGACCGCCAGTGGTGGCGGTTTTCCGCTTGGCGTACTATGACTGTTGGCAGCTCTCCGGCCTTTTTCGGATGGAGAGCCGCCAACAGCCATACTGCCAGTCGGCGGGGAAGTGGAGGTTGCTCCACCACCACGTCAACAGAACACCGTCCACTGAATCACGTCCTGTGATTCGGCATGGCGGTGTTCTGTTGACGGTGTGGTGTCGGCGGAGCTGCCCCCATGGACCCCGTCCCCTCCCGGAGGATCGACGGACCAGGTAAGTCGATCGTCCGTTAGGGGAGGAGGTGGGGTTGTTGTGTGCGTGCATGGGGGTGTGCGTGTGTGTATGTAGAGGGGGTGTGTGAGTGCGTGTATGCTTGCAGGGGTGTTGTGAGTTCGGGAATTAGTGCGTGTATGTCTGTAGGTATGTCTGTATGGTTGTGTGCGTGTCTGTCTGTGTGGATGTTGGCTTGTATGTTGGTGTGTGTGCATGTATGTGTGTTGGTGGTGCCTGCGTGCGTGTCGTGTGTGAATGAGTGATGTGATGTTGGGGGTCAGGGGGAGGGTGGGCCTGCCACCTTTGGGGGCTGGCAGGGGTGGTGGGGGGTGTAGGGGAGGGAGTCGGGGTGGGGGTGGGGGGTGGGCTAGACCCCTATCAATGCCAGGGAAGGAATTCCCTGGCACTGATAGTGCTTACCGCCATGGATTTCATGGCGGTTCCAAACCGCATGAAATCCATGGTGGTCAGCTGGGTCCAAATACCGCCTGCGGTATAGTGACGACCGCCGGGCTGGAGACCCAGGTCTCCAGCCCAGCGGTCATCTCCGCCCTAGCGGATGGAACGGAGAAGCGGCGGATGACCATGGCGGTAACCGCCGTGGTCATAATTGCAAAAAATTTACCGCCAGCCTGTTGCCAGTCTTACCCCTGCTTCTCCGCCGTCCGCCAGGGTCGTAATGACCCCCATTATGTTGGGTCACACAAGCATGACATTATTGCCTCAGAGGTCTAAATTGTGATTATCACAGTCCAGTTTTGTATCTCAAGAGTCTGGGTTCAGCTTACTTCCCCTGCAGTATGGTGGCTACTCTTCTCACAGTTTTATGAGCTTGAGGCTGCTATTCATAAGGGTAGGGGCCTCAAGGCTTGAAGGTGGCTCAATAGAGTATGCGCTGCTCTCTCTTTTCATGGGCATTTGACATTTCTGTACTAGCTCCTTTTTGTTTGTTTTTTTGGTCTTTTCTTTTTTCTTGTTCTTGGTTATATCAGTGATGCCATGTGCTGCTGTTATATCATTCTGTGATTGTTCTTTTGATTGTAACAACTCTAATAAAAAAGTATATAAAAAAGGAAGTAATGTTAGAACAATTTAAACTATTAAAAATATAAACACATATAAATTTATGTTAAATCCAAAATAAAACATATTTATTATTTCAATATAAACTATTTTAAGACAATCTTTTTTAATTTATAAATTAATGTAACATGATTTTTTATTAAATCCAAGGTACTTTTAGTTTAATCCATAAACCATTTTTAATAATTATTAATGCATGATAAAAACATTGTTTTTACTGTAGAAGGGACTGCATTTTTTAATTTAAACTTCCGAAAATAATGTCATTTAATTTAATATATTTTGATAAATATTTAATTCAAAATTAAGTTTTAATTTTGTTATACATTTACAGTAGGTCGCAGGAGTAGGACTGAGGGCCTAGCTCAGATATGGTGGTCACATGTTCGATGCACGGACGCCTGGAGGAGTAACGCACCTAACAATAAGGGGGTCATTCTGACCTCGGCGGTAAAAGGCTCTTACCGCCAGTCAGAAATCCGCCATTCTACCGCCGCGGCCGCGGTAAACCGCCTAGGTCATTCAGATCCACAACTGCCAAGCCGCCAAAAACCCGACATCCACGGAAGGCCGCCTCATCAGCGGGCAGCGATAAACTGGAGATGACCAAACCTCCACCGTCACACCAACACAAACACGCCCATGCCATTACGACCCACGAATACACGTGGCGGTCATTCAACCGCGGTATTCCATTGGCGGTACACACCGCCGCGGTCAAAATACACACCCAGCTCCAAAACACAGCCACATTGGACAATTTGAAATACCCACACCTGATACACATACAAACACCACTCCCACACATCCAAGCAACTATAAAACACACACCCACATCACCCACAAACCCCCACTAGTTGGAAATCGGAGAGAAGGCGATAGAGAGAGAGAGAGAGAGCACAGCAATCGAAAACCCCAACACACACAGGAACCCAACATCATCAGCCACACCACATCTACGCACACATCACCACACACCACCACTCACATCACCACAAACACCACCCCACACCTCATCCACACCACCCCATGGCACCCCAAAGACACCCCAGGTTTTCCGACCAAGAACTCAGGGTCATGGTGGAGGAAATGATAAGGGTAGAGCCCCAGCTCTTCGGCACACAGGTGCAACACACCACAATAGCCAGGAAGGCGGAGCTATGGCAGAGGATCGTCGACAGGGTCAACGCTGTGGGACAGCATCCCATAAACCGGGAAGACATCCGAAAGCGCTGGAACGACCTACGGGGGAAGGTACGGTCGATGGTCTCACGACACAACATCGCTGTGCAGAAGACTGGCGGCGGACCACCACCCACTCCTCCCGAATTCACAGCATGGGAGCAAGAGGTCTTGAACATCCTGCATCCTGCGGGCCTCGCTGGAGTAGGCGGAGGAATGGACTCTGGTAAGTCTAGTCTCAACTACTCCCCCCCCCCAACCACCAGCATGCCAACCCACACCCCCACCCTCACCCCCAACCCCCCAGCACACATGCTCCCTGCCAATGTCTCACCAGCACAACCCACCCAACCCAAAACCAAATCCTGAATGCCAACACAAACCATGGACACCCATCACCTATGCATGACCACTGCACATACCCATCCCCCCCACAAACCACCCTCACAACTCCTGCCACAAGGGAATGCCAGCACTGGGGGACAAGGGCACCCACAAATCGCACGCCATGGAACACACAGAAGCAATAACCATACTCTTTCACCCCTGCAGGGCCCGAACGCCAACACACCAGCCAGGAGGGTCCAGATATGTCCATCCCACCCCCAGAACAGGCCCCCAGTGAGGACAGCAGCTCTGTCGACCTAGAACCTGATGACCAGCCCGGACCATCGGGACCTCTGGATAGTCGGTTCCCCACACACAGACACAGGCCACAGCAGACCTAACCCCCTCTGGGAATATCAGCACAGCTCCCACCCAGCGGGCCCATGCCTCTGTCTCCAGGACAGGTCAATCAGCGGTGTGTCCGCCACTACAGGGCACCCAGGCTGACCCAACACCCCAACAACAACAGGGACCTGGGGGCAGTGGTAGTGGGCACACCGTCCAGGGGACAGAGGCCCGGGGAAACAGGGCAACTGGGAGGGCTGCAGTGCGACAGGGGGGGGAGGACAGGCCCAGGGAACCGACTCTCCAAGAGGCCCTCACCACCATCATGGGAGCATACCACCGCTCCCAGGAGACGATGGCGACGGTACTGGCCAGGTTCCAGGAGATCCAGGCACAGCAGGAGGAACGGTACATGGGGTACAGAGAGGAGCTCAGGAACATCGTCCTGGCCCTGAACCTAATAGTCACCACATTGCGGGACCATGTGGCACCCCAAAGGGCCCCTGTCACCAGCCCGGACCAGGAACAGCCTACCACCTCCGCCGGCGCTAGTGGTCAGGAGGCCCCCACACAACGATGGGCCACCAGAACCCCAACTCCTGCTGAAGATCAACCACCCCGCAAGAGGAGCCTGAGATCACAAAGGAAGACAGAGTAGGATGCCAAGACCCCCGCCAGCATAAGATCCCCCTGGATGTCATTCCACTGTCCCACATTGTCACCCTGTCCAACCTTGAACTGCCCCTGCTCCATCCTTCCACAGGCATATGGACAATGCACCTGTGCGACCGAGAACTGGACTCTGCCATGGACATCACTCCACCCCCACCCATCACCGTTTTACTATCATTGACCTATATGTAGCACTTTAAATAAATCACTAATTGCACTTAAAACACTCAGGAGTCTGCTTGTATTCTTAACAAATGTATTACACATAACGGTTCAAAAATGTTCAGTTACATTGTGATGACAACATACCAATGTCAATGTGCTTTACTCCATGGGCGAACAAACCAGAAGTCACGCAGTGGGTCATACAGCTCTGAAAAGGGAAGGGAAAGTCACAATTCAGTTGAAAGGAACTGGGGGGAAACACAGAAAGCAGAGATGCAGGATGCCAGAGGTAAATGTAAAATGGCGTGGGGGATTCTTACCTGGGTGCTACTGAAAATACTGTTGTATGACTGTGTCCCTGTTGTCCGTGTCGTCCCCGTCGTCTTCCTCTTCTTCACTCTCCACAGGCTCCACAGCTACAACAACACAACCATCCGGACCATCCTCCTGCAGAAAAGGCACCTGGCGTCGCAATGCAAGATTGTGAAGCAAACAGCAGGCCACGATGATCTGGCACACCTTCTTTGGTGAGTACATTAGGGATCCCCCTGTCATATGCAGGCACCTAAACCTGGCCTTCAGGAGGCCGAAGGTCCTTTCTATGATCCTCCTAGATCGCCCATGGGCCTCATTGTACCGTTCCTCTGCCCTGGTCCGGGGATTCCTCACTGGGGTCAGTAGCCACGGCAGGTTGGGGTAACCAGAGTCACCTATTAGCCACACACGGTGTCTCTGTAGCTGTTCCATCACATAAGGGATGCTGCTATTTCGCATAACATACGCGTCATGCACTGACCCAGGGAACTTGGCATTTACATGGGAGATGTACTGGTCAGCCAAACAGACCACCTGGACATTCATAAAATGTTAACTTTTCCTGTTTCTGTACACCTGCTCATCGTCTTTTGGGGGTACTAAGGCCACATGGGTCCCATCAATGGCACCAATGATGTTGGGGATATGTCCAAGGGCATAGAAGTCACCCTTCACAGTGGCCAAATCACCCTCCTCAGGGAAAATAATGTAGCTCCGCATGTATTTCGTCAGGGCAGACAACACTCTGGACAAAATCTTGGAAAACATAGGCTGAGACATTCCCGATGACATGGCCACTGTTGTCTGAAAAGACCCACTTGCCAAAAAATGGAGGACTGACAGAACCTGCACCAGAGGGGGAATTCCTGTGGGTTGGCGGATGGGGGACATCAGTGCTGGCTCCAGCTGGGCACACAGTTCATGTATAGTGGCTCGGTCAAGTCGGTATCGAAGTATTATATGGCGTTCCTCCATTGTCGACAGGTCCACCAGCGGTCGGTACACGGGAGGATTCATCCTTCTCCTCGCAAGTCCCAGCGGACGGTGCCTAGGAAGGACAACATGGAGTACAGAGTCAAGCAACCCAAAGGTACGTAACTACAGCTTGCACAGTACACGATTCTCAATGCATTGAATGGCTTGTATGAGTGGGAATGCAAGGCCTAGGCCTGTGTGACGCACCCCTATTGCTACAGCTCTAAATTAATCTGCAGCTAGAGTGGCCCAGCCGTGCATGACATTTTGCCATTGTTTCAAATAATCAGTGTTGTAGAAATGCAAAGGTAAGCGGATTTTAAGTTGTTCCAAGTCTGGTGTGAGAACCTTGTCCAGTGCTTCGCTTTGTATTTGATCCCTGGCAAACATATGCTCAAACTAAGCGCTTCTAATAAAGTTGTTTCTATATTGGTAGGGGGGCATCTTTACCAATATGATAATGTTAGCCTCATCTCTGCCATTGCCGCGCTGCTCCTTGAAAGTGATGGGATTACTGCATTGGTTTTGGCGGGCTTGGGACAGATGTGAGATTCGGGCAGATGTGATTCCACTGAGCAGTTGCTAAATTAGCTTGAACTCTATACAAGGAAATGCAATGTTTCCTTTACCACTATTAGAAATTCAAGAATAACAAGCAGGGGCAAATACAATAGGTCCTGCCTATGCAAAAGCTATTGGCTTTGCCAATGTGTTTTAGCCATGTTATACACCAGCAGGGCTGCTGTTCAGCATGCCTAAAAGTTAGTGACATAGAGGAGATTTGTTTGAAGTGTTGTAAAGTGGAATGGGGAAGAGTATAGTGTTGTAGAGTGGAGTGGCAGAGAGTGCTGTGTATTGGAGTGGCATAGTGTGGAGTCGTGTAGAGTGATGCACACTGGAGTAGCATTGAGTAGAGTGAAAGGGGGTAGAGTGCATTGGTGTAGAGTGTTGCAGAGTATAGTGGTATAGAGTGCAGTGCCATTGAGCGCAGTGGAATTAAATTCAGCAGCATACAATGCAGTGTCATGGAATACAGTAGCATAGATTAGCGTGGTAGATAGCAGGGTGGAGTAGCGCAGATTAGATTAGAGTGGTGCAGAGTAGAGTGCAGCGGCATACCGTGCATTGACATAGAGTGGTGCAGAGTAGAGTGGCCTAGAGTTGAGTAATGCAGAGGGCATTGGTGCAGATTAGAGTTGAGTGGCATAAAGTGCAGTGACAGAGTGCAGAGTGGAATCAATCTGCATAGAGTTCAGTGGTGTAGAGTGGTACAGAGTAGAGTAGCATAGAGTGGTGTAGAGTATAGTGCTATAGAGTGCAGTGGAATAGAGTGGAGAACTGTAGAGTAGAGTGGTGTACGATTCAGTGGCGGAGAGGGCAGTGTTGCAGAGTGGAGTGTCAGAGTGCAGTGTAGAGTGCCGTAAAACGCAGTGGCGTAGAGTAGAGGAATGCAGAGTAGAGTGCCGTTATATAGAGTGCAGTTAAGTAGAGTGCAGTGGTTAAGAGTTATGTTGTATAGAGTGGAGTGGCACATATTGGAGTAGAGTGGTGTAGAGTGCGGTGGCATAATGTAGATTGTTTCAGAGTAGAATGAAGTGATGTAGAGTGGAGTGGTGCAGTGTAGAGTGTGGTTGCATAGAGTGCCATAGAGTGTAATGGTGTCGAGTGAAGTGATATTAAGTGCAGCAGCATAGAGTGCAGTGGTGCAGAGTATATTAGAGTGGTGTATTGTCAATTGGCGTAGAGTGCAGGAGCATAGAGTTGAATGTTAACAGTAAAGTGCATTGGTGTAGATTGTACTGGAATAGAGTGCAGTAGTGTAGAGTACAGTGATGCAGAGTGGCATAGAGTATAGTGGCATAGAGTGGAGTTGTGCCGCGTAGATTGGTGTGGCCTAGACTGGAGTGGTGCAGAGTACAGTGGCAAATAGTGCCATGGTGTAGATTAGAATGGCAAAGAGTGAATTGGCATAGAGTAGAGTGGTACAGGATAGAGTAGAGTGGCATAGAGTGAAGTGGCTTAGAGTGGAGTGGTGCAGAGTGCAGTGGCATGGAGTGGTGTAATGTGTAGTGGTGCAGAGTAGAGTGCAATGGTGTGGTGTGGAGTGGAGTGCTGTAGATTGGATTATTCATGGTGTAGTAGCACACTGCCACTACAGACAACACATTTTCAATTGAAATTACCATTACATTTGCACAGACATACAGTTGTACTAATAGAACTATACAGTGCACAGACGAAAATGATATGTTTTGACCATATTAAAGTATTTGTTTCCAACACACTTCAGAAATAACAAAAAATTTGCTACATTTGTGCATTCATATCTGAAATATTATGAAATACTTATACAGTTCATTTAAGTGTTGTCGTTTGCTAGAAAAAACTCATTCCTACCTCTAGTATCTAGCAACAGTGTCACATAAACCCTCTCACTTTGAAGTCAGAGAAAGAAAAGTAAACAAGCTCCCTGGCAAGACAGCACCTGACATTTGACCTCAGTCTTTGAATGCACAGCAATTGTGATAATATAATAACAAGATTTAAAGGCCTGTTGGCAGAAAGCGAGTTTGTGGAAGAATACAGAAAACACGGTTTATGCAACAGGAGGGACGACGAACTGAACCTGGAGAATATAAAGTGAATAAAACTAGCAAATGGAAACCCAGAAAATGGGAGTTACAAAGCCAATGGTAACCAACAAGTGGAATGCATTCCTAGGTCAACTTCCTGAAAGTCCCCAAGACTGGGGTACTGTCTGGTAGGTTGCAACCTAAAAATGGCACTAGCATCCAATCCGGGATTACAAATGGTGCATTATATGAAAAGGTAGCTGTTTAGAACAATGCAAACATGCTTGAAGGGATGGACAGACTTAAAACTAGTTCTTAAAGTTTCAAAATATTTCACTGTGAATAGCCCTTAACAGCTGGTTGCAGGAAATAGAAAAGATGCCTAGGTGGGGAAAAGTAATTTTGGATTTAGAATTATGAGTGTTTAAAGGGCTTCTTTAAAATGTCACATTATTCGTGGGACAAGTAAGCTGCTTTGCCAACTTAACTGGTCCATGTTTGGTACAAACATCACAGCAAGATCACTGGTGAATACTTATTCTGAGTCAGGACAGCAGTAATAATGTATAATTATCTTACATTTAAGTACCACATGCATTTTCCCTGAATAAAAACATACATCTTCTTTGGAAAAAACACCTATCAATTCCGACTTCTAAGACAGACATCAAGCCATGGTATTTTCCCAACAAGCAAAAATACAGAAAATATCGTATTTTTTATTGCAATTGTTTTTGTTTTGTGGCTGTAAACCAGACTGCGATGTCCTGGGGAGATTTATGGCATTGCTGCACGATCTTGCTCTGATTGTTATGTCAAATATGTTCATGTACCACAAAGACACACAGGGCTAGCAATAAAGTTACCCCTATGATGGAAACACAACAGGAAGCACAGAGCCCAATCATCTCTACATGTTTTGCTAGACACCCTTTACAAAGAACACCTTTGCAAACTATACTCAGAAAGAACAGACACCTAATGATTTGTCTTCGGTTGATCTGAAAATCTCTTAAAATCAGTAATAATGAAGAAGCGGTCTTGGAACCACCTCCCAATTACTATTCTAAGACATTGCAACATTGTCAAGATGAATATCTTGCCTTAATCCCTTTATCTGTTCCAGGTTACTCATTTGCGGGTCTTGATCATTTTTTTCAGCGTCTTGAAGTGGCTATTGGTCGTTTTATCTGGGGACTTCGAAAGGCTAGGTGGGCAATCAGTTTTTTAAAACATCAGCCTAATCAAGGTGGTTTCTCTCTCCCGGACTTTAAGCTGTATTTTTGGGTCACCTTTGGCTCATGCTTCTTTAAAAGCATCCTTACGAATCATGTGCCATTGGGTATCAGTTGGCTTTAGGGCCTCACTATCGATTTGGTCTGAGTCAATGTAGTGACCCTACGAGGGCGCGGTTTATTATTATCAGGGATGCTGTGTGGCATGAAATTAGTATCTGGTTTTGATTCCCGGTTATTCACTTGCTTACATCAATATGGGGCAATCCTAATTTTCCATCTATTTTTCAACACTCAGTGTGATGGTCTTATCTGCTGCCAATGCGGCGGTCCAAGCGCCACATCACAACCCTGGTGGTCCGACCACCAGGGAACCACCAGCTCCCCCAGGATCTTGGATCCCAGCAGTCTGCCTGTGATCCTGATCTGCCTGGGCAGCGCTGCAAAGAGCAGCACTGCCCTGGGGATTACAATAACATTCTCTGCCAGCAGTTTCATGGCAGTAACACCACCATGAAAAGGCTAGCGGAGAACAGGTGCAGGTAGCCACAGGGGGGCTCATGTACTTGCCATGGGCCCTCCCGGCCAGCACTGTCACAGTATTTACTGTCTACTTTGCAGACAGTAAACATTGCGATGGTGCTGGTGCACCCTGCAGGTGACATTGCTGCCGGCTCGATCACGAGCCAGAGACAATGCTGTAGCCTGTTCCCGCTAGGCCAGCAGGCAGAAACTTAGGTTTCCACCTGCCGACCTAGCAGGAAACCTACAATAGCTCCGGCAGGGAAGTCGCCACATAGGAGTTTTCCGTCCACCAAACTCTTAATGGGGCCCTCAATGTTTCTAAAATGGGTGAGGCAGGGCATCATGACTGGTGGTAAAAAAAAATTATTCGGATGGGATATGCTCCTTCTGAACACTACAAACATTGTATGATCTTCCCCAGCAGTCTTTTTTTTTTTTTTTAAATACCTACAAGTTTATCTCTTTAGCTGTAATTAAGTCTCTATGGCTTGGAACTGCAATCACAACAGTTTAGCTTACCTTTAAACATCTGACTGCCAACCTTCGATAAGGGTCCTGTATTGGATCATGATAATTGATAGGTCTGATGATTGATCCATTTTAACTACTAAGTGGGGTGCTAGGCTCAATCAGGTTATATCAGCTGATGAAATCTGGGAGGGATTTGATGTCATAAATCGCTCCGTGTGCTCAGCTAGTCTTAAATTGCAACAGCTTCGTACATGTTATACTACACTCCAGATAGGATCTGTAAATGGACTAGGAACCATTTAAATTATAAGACGCACTGCCCAAAGTGCGGCCAGCATGCAACTAATATCATTCACATATTTGTTGAATGCTCTGCACTTCAGACTTTCTGGTCTGATGTTGCACAGTTGTTATCTTTTCATCTACAGTGCCCTGTTGAGTGGTCTGTTAATGATATTGGGGGTCATTTTGACCTCAGCGGTCTTTTGTCAAGACCGCCGAGGGACCACCGTGCTGAAGACCGCCAGTGGTGGCGGTTTTCCGCTTGGCGTACTATGACTGTTGGCAGCTCTCCGGCCTTTTTCGGACGGAGAGCCGCCAACAGCCATACTGCCAGTCGGCGGGGAAGTGGAGGTTGCTCCACCACCACGTCAACAGAACACCGTCCACTGAATCACGTCCTGTGATTCGGCATGGCGGTGTTCTGTTGACGGTGTGGTGTCGGCGGAGCTGCCCCCATGGACCCCGTCCCCTCCCGGAGGATCGACGGACCAGGTAAGTCGATCGTCCGTTAGGGGAGGAGGTGGGGTTGTTGTGTGCGTGCATGGGGGTGTGCATGTGTGTATGTAGAGGGGGTGTGTGAGTGCGTGTATGCTTGCAGGGGTGTTGTGAGTTTGGGAATTAGTGCGTGTATGTCTGTAGGTATGTCTGTATGGTTGTGTGCGTGTATGTTTGAATGTGGGTGTGCGTGTCTGTCTGTGTGGATGTTGGCATGTATGTTGGTGTGTGTGCATGTATGTGTGTTGGTGGTGCCTGTGTGCGTGTCGTGTGTGAATGAGTGATGTGATGTTGGGGGTCAGGGGGAGGGGGGTGCTGCCACCTTTGGGGGCTGGCAGGGGTGGTGGGGGGTGTAGGGGAGGGAGTCGGGGTGGGGGTGGGGGGTGGGCTAGACCCCTATCAATGCCAGGGAAGGAATTCCCTGGCACTGATAGTGCTTACCGTCATGGATTTCATGGCGGTTCCAAACCGCATGAAATCCATGGTGGTCAGCTGGGTCCAAATACCGCCGGCGGTATAGTGACGACTGCCGGGCTGGAGACCCAGGTCTCCAGCCCAGCGGTCATCTCCGCCCTGGCGGATGGAACGGAGAAGCGGCGGATGACGATGGCGGTAACCGCCGTTGTCATAATAGCAAAAAATTTACCGCCAGCCTGTTGCCAGTCTTACCCCTGCTCCTCCGCCGTCCGCCAGGGTCGTAATGACCCCCATTATGTTGGGTCACACAAGCATGACATTATTGCCTCAGAGGTCTAAATTGTGATTATCACAGTCCAGTTTTGTATCTCAAGAGTCTGGGTTCAGCTTACTTCCCCTGCAGTATGGTGGCTACTCTTCTCACAGTTTTATGAGCTTGAGGCTGCTATTCATAAGGGTAGGGGCCTCAAGGCTTGAAGGTGGCTCAATAGAGTATGAGCTGCTCTCTCTTTTCATGGGCATTTGACATTTCTGTACTAGCTCCTTTTTGTTTATTTTTTTGGTCTTTTCTTTTTTCTTGTTCTTGGTTATATCAGTGATGCCATGTGCTGCTGTTATATCATTCTGTGATTGTTCTTTTGATTGTAACAACTCTAATAAAAAAGTATATAAAAAAGGAAGTAATGTTAGAACAATTTAAACTATTAAAAATATAAACACATATAAATTTATGTTAAATCCAAAATAAAACATATTTATTATTTCAATATAAACTATTTTAAGACAATCTTTTTTAATTTATAAATTAATGTAACATGATTTTTTATTAAATCCAAGGTACTTTTAATTTAATCCATAAACCATTTTTAATAATTATTAATGCATGATAAAAACATTGTTTTTTCTGTAGAAGGGACTGCATTTTTTAATTTAAATTTCCGAAAATAATGTCATTTAATTTAATATATTTTGATAAATATTTAATTCAAAATTAAGTTTTAATTTTGTTATACATTTACAGTAGGTCGCAGGAGTAGGACTGAGGGCCTAGCTCAGATATGGTGGTCACATGTTCGATGCAAGGACGCCTGGAGGAGTAACGCACCTAACAATAAGGGGGTCATTCTGACCTCGGCGGTAAAAGGCTCTTACCGCCGGTCAGAAGTCCGCCATTCTACCGCCGCGGCCGCGGTAAACCGCCTAGGTCATTCAGATCCACAACTGCCAAGCCGCCAAAAACCCGACATCCACGGAAGGCCGCCTCATCAGCGGGCAGCGATAAACTGGAGATGACCAAACCTCCACCGTCACGCCAACACAAACACGCCCATGCCATTACGACCCACGAATCCACGCGGCGGTCATTCAACCGCGGTATTCCATTGCCGGTACACACCGTCGCGGTCAAAATACACACCCAGCTCCAAAACACAGCCACATTGGACAATTTGAAATACCCACACCTGATACACATACAAACACCACTCCCACACATCCAAGCAACTATAAAACACAAACCCACATCACCCACAAACCCCCACTAGTTGGAAATCGGAGAGAAGGCGATAGAGAGAGAGAGAGCGAGCACAGCAATCGAAAACCCCAACACACACAGGAACCCAACATCATCAGCCACACCACATTTACGCACACATCACCACACACCACCACTCACATCACCACAAACACCACCCCACACCTCATCCACACCACCCCATGGCACCCCAAAGACACCCCAGGTTTTCCGACCAAGAACTCAGGGTCATGGTGGAGGAAATGATAAGGGTAGAGCCCCAGCTCTTCGGCACACAGGTGCAACACACCACAATAGCCAGGAAGGCGGAGCTATGGCAGAGGATCGTCGACAGGGTCAACGCTGTGGGACAGCATCCCAGAAACCGGGAAGACATCCGAAAGCGCTGGAACGACCTACGGGGGAAGGTACGGTCGATGGTCTTACAACACAACATCGCTGTGCAGAAGACTGGCGGCGGACCACCACCCACTCCTCCCGAATTCACAGCATGGGAGCAAGAGGTCTTGAACATCCTGCATCCTGCGGGCCTCGCTGGAGTAGGCGGAGGAATGGACTCTGGTAAGTCTACAGTAGTCTCAACTACTCCCCCCCCCAACCACCAGCATGCCAACCCACACCCCCACCCTCACCCCCAACGCCCCAGCACACATCCTCCCTGCCAATGTCTCACCAGCACAACCCACCAAACCCAAAACCAAATCCTGAATGCCAACACAAACCATGGACACCCATCACCTATGCATGACCACTGCACATACCCATCCCCCCCACAAACCACCCTCACAACTCCTGCCACAAGGGAATGCCAGCACTGGGGGACAAGGGCACCCACAAATCGCACGCCATGGAACACACAGAAGCAATAACCATACTCTTTCACCCCTGCAGGGCCCGAACGCCAACACACCAGCCAGGAGGGTCCAGATATGTCCATCCCACCCCCAGAACAGGCCCCCAGTGAGGACAGCAGCTCTGTCGACCTAGAACCTGATGACCAGCCCGGACCATCGGGGACCTCAGGACAGTCGGTTCCCCACACACAGACACAGGCCACAGCAGACCTAACCCCCTCTGGGAATATCAGCACAGCTCCCACCCAGCGGGCCCATGCCTCTGTCTCCAGGACAGGTCAATCAGCGGTGTGTCCGCCACTACAGGGCACCCAGGCTGACCCAACACCCCAACAACAACAGGGACCTGGGGGCAGTGGTAGTGGGCACACCGTCCAGGGGACAGAGGCCCGGGGAAAAAGGGCAACTGGGAGGGCTGCAGTGCGACAGGGGGGGGAGGACAGGCCCAGGGAACCGACTCTCCAAGAGGCCCTCACCACCATCATGGGAGCATACCACCGCTCCCAGGAGACGATGGCGACGGTACTGGCCAGGTTCCAGGAGATCCAGGCACAGCAGGAGGAACAGTACATGGGGTACAGAGAGGAGCTCAGGAACATCGTCCTGGCCCTGAACCTAATAGTCACCACATTGCGGGACCATGTGGCACCCCAAAGGGCCCCTGTCACCAGCCCGGACCAGGAACAGCCTACCACCTCCGCCGGCGCTAGTGGTCAGGAGGCCCCCACACAACGACGGGCCACCAGAACCCCACCTCCTGCTGAAGATCAACCACCCCGCAAGAGGAGCCTGAGATCACAAAGGAAGACAGAGTAGGATGCCAAGACCCCCGCCAGCATAAGATCCCCCCGGATGTCATTCCACTGTCCCACATTGTCACCCTGTCCAACCTTGAACTGCCCCTGCTCCATCCTTCCACAGGCATATGGACAATGCACCTGTGCGACCGAGAACTGGACTCTGCCATGGACATCACTCCACCCCCACCCATCACCTTTTTACTATCATTGACCTACATGTAGCACTTTAAATAAATCACTAATTGCACTTAAAACACTCAGGAGTCTGCTTGTATTCTTAACAAATGTATTACACATAACGGTTCAAAAATGTTCAGTTACATTGTGATGACAACATACCAATGTCAATGTGCTTTACTCCATGGGCGAACAAACCAGAAGTCACGCAGTGGGTCATACAGCTCTGAAAAGGGAAGGGAAAGTCACAATTCAGTTGAAAGGAACTGGGGGGAAACACAGAAAGTAGAGATGCAGGATGCCAGAGGTAAATGTAAAATGGCGTGGGGGATTCTTACCTGGGTGCTACTGAAAATACTGTTGTATGACTGTGTCCCTGTTGTCCGTGTAGTCCCCGTCGTCTTCCTCTTCTTCACTCTCCACAGGCTCCACAGCTGCAACAACACCACCATCCGGACCATCCTCCTGCAGAAAAGGCACCTGGCGTTGCAATGCAAGATTGTGAAGCATACAGCAGGCCACGATGATCTGGCACACCTTCTTTGGTGAGTACATTAGGGATCCCCCTGTCATATGCAGGCACCTAAACCTGGCCTTCAGGAGGCCGAAGGTCCTTTCTATGATCCTCCTAGATCGCCCATGGGCCTCATTGTACCGTTCCTCTGCCCTGGTCCGGGGATTCCTCACTGGGGTCAGTAGCCATGGCAGGTTGGGGTAACCAGAGTCACCTATTAGCCACACACGGTGTCTCTGTAGCTGTTCCATCACATAAGGGATGCTGCTATTTCGCATAACATACGCGTCATGCACTGACCCAGGGAACTTGGCATTTACATGGGAGATGTACTGGTCAGCCAAACAGACCACCTGGACATTCATCGAATGGTAACTTTTCCTGTTTCTGTACACCTGCTCATCGTCTTTTGGGGGTACTAAGGCCACATGGGTCCCATCAATGGCACCAATGATGTTGGGGATATGTCCAAGGGCATAGAAGTCACCCTTCACAGTGGCCAAATCACCCTCCTCAGGGAAAATAATGTAGCTCCGCATGTATTTCGTCAGGGCAGACAACACTCTGGACAAAATCTTGGAAAACATAGGCTGAGACATCCCTGATGACATGGCCACTGTTGTCTGAAAAGACCCACTTGCCAAAAAATGGAGGACTGACAGAACCTGCACCAGAGGGGGAATTCCTGTGGGTTGGCGGATGGGGGACATCAGTGCTGGTTCCAGCTGGGCACACAGTTCATGTATAGTGGCTCGGTCAAGTCGGTATCGAAGTATTATATGGCGTTCCTCCATTGTCGACAGGTCCACCAGCGGTCGGTACACAGGAGGATTCATCCTTCTCCTCGCAAGTCCCAGCGGACGGTGCCTAGTAAGGACAACATGGAGTACAGAGTCAAGCAACCCACAGGTACGTAACTACAGCTTGCACAGTACACGATTCTCAATGCATTGAATGGCTTGTATGAGTGGGAATGCAAGGCCTAGGCCTGTGTGACGCACCCCTATTGCTACAGCTCTAAATTAATCTGCAGCTAGAGTGGCCCAGCCGTGCATGACATTTTGCCATTGTTTCAAATAATCAGTGTTGTAGAAATGCAAAGGTGAGCGGATTTTAAGTTGTTCCAAGTCTGGTGTGAGAACCTTGTCCAGTGCTTCGCTTTGTATTTGATCCCTGGCAAACATATGCTCAAACTAAGCGCTTCAAATAAAGTTGTTTCTATATTGGTATGGGGGCATCTTTACCAATATGATAATGTTAGCCTCATCTCTGCCATTGCCGCGCTGCTCCTTGAAAGTGATGGGATTACTGCATTGGTTTGGGCGGGCTTGGGACAGAAGTGAGATTCGGGCAGATGTGATTCCACCGAGCAGTTCCTAAATTAGCTTGAACTCTATACAAGGAAATGCAGTGTTTCCTTTACCACTATTAGAAATTCAAGAATAACAAGCAGGGGCAAATTCAATAGGTCCTGCCTATGCAAAAGCTATTGGCTTTGCCAATGTGTTTTAGCCATGTTATACACCAGCAGGGCTGCTGTTCAGCATGCCTAAAAGTTAGTGACATAGAGGAGATTTGTGTGAAGTGTTGTAAAGTGGAATGGGGAAGAGTATAGTGTTGTAGAGTGGAGTGGCAGAGAGTGCTGTGTATTGGAGTGGCATAGTGTGGAGTCGTGTAGAGTGACGCACACTGGAGTAGCATTGAGTAGAGTGAAAGGGGGTAGAGTGCATTGGTGTAGAGTGTTGCAGAGTATAGTGGTATAGAGTGCAGTGCCATTGAGCGCAGTGGAATTAAATTCAGCAGCATACAATGCAGTGTCATAGAATACAGTAGCATAGATTAGCGTGGTAGATAGCAGAGTGGAGTAGCGCAGATTAGAGTGGTGCAGAGTAGAGTGCAGCGGCATACCGTGCATTGACATAGAGTGGTGCAGAGTAGAGTGGCCTAGAGTTGAGTAATGCAGAGGGCATTGGTGCAGATTAGAGTTGAGTGGCATAAAGTGCAGTGACAGAGTGCAGAGTGGAATCAATCTGCATAGAGTTCAGTGGTGTAGAGTGGTACAGAGTAGAGTAGCATAGAGTGGTGTAGAGTATAGTGCTATAGAGTGCAGTGGAATAGAGTGGAGAACTGTAGAGTAGAGTGGTGTACGATTCAGTGGCGGAGAGGGCAGTGTTGCAGAGTGGAGTGTCAGAGTGCAGTGTAGAGTGCCGTAAAACGCAGTGGCGTGGAGTAGAGGAATGCAGAGTAGAGTGCCGTTATATAGAGTGCAGTTAAGTAGAGTGCAGTGGTTAAGAGTTATGTTTTATAGAGTGGAGTGGCACATATTGGAGTAGAGTGGTGTAGAGTGCGGTGGCATAATGTAGATTGTTTCAGAGTAGAATGAAGTGATGTAGAGTGGAGTGGTGCAGTGTAGAGTGTGGTTGCATAGAGTGCCATAGAGTGTAATGGTGTCGAGTGAAGTGATATTAAGTGCAGCAGCATAGAGTGCAGTGGTGCAGAGTATATTAGAGTGGTGTATTGTCAATTGGCGTAGAGTGCAGGAGCATAGAGTTGAATGTTAACAGTAAAGTGCATTGGTGTAGATTGTACTGGAATAGAGTGCAGTGGTGTAGAGTACAGTGATGCAGAGTGGCATAGAGTATAGTGGCGTAGAGTGGAGTTGTGCCGCGTAGATTGGTGTGGCCTAGACTGGAGTGGTGCAGAGTACAGTGGCAAATAGTGCCATGGTGTAGATTAGAATGGCAAAGAGTGAATTGGCATAGAGTAGAGTGGTACAGGATAGAGTAGAGTGGCATAGAGTGAAGTGGCCTAGAGTGGAGTGGTGCAGAGTGCAGTGGCATGGAGTGGTGTAATGTGTAGTGGTGCAGAATAGAGTGCAATGGTGTGGTGTGGAGTGGAGTGCTGTAGATTGGATTATTCATGGTGTAGTAGCACACTGCCACTACAGACAACACATTTTCAATTGAAATTACCATTACATTTGCACAGACATACAGTTGTACTAATAAAACTATACAGTGCACAGACGAAAATGATATGTTTTGACCATATTAAAGTATTTGTTTCCAACACACTTCAGAAATAACAAAAAATTTGCTACATTTGTGCATTCATATCTGAAATATTATGAAATACTTATACAGTTCATTTAAGTGTTGTCGTTTGCTAGAAAAAACTCATTCCTACCTCTAGTATCTAGCAACAGTGTCACATAAACCCTCTCACTTTGAAGTCAGAGAAAGAAAAGTAAACAAGCTCCCTGGCAAGACAGCACCTGACATTTGACCTCAGTCTTTGAATGCACAGCAATTGTGATAATATAATAACAAGATTTAAAGGCCTATTGGCAGAAAGCGAGTTTGTGGAAGAATACAGAAAACACGGTTTATGCAACAGGAGGGACGACGAACTGAACCTGGAGAATATAAAGTGAATAAAACTAGCAAATGGAAACCCAGAAAATGGGAGTTACAAAGCCAATGGTAACCAACAAGTGGAATGCATTCCTAGGTCAACTTCCTGAAAGTCCCCAAGACTGGGGTACTGTCTGGTAGGTTGCAACCTAAAAATGGCACTAGCATCCAATCCGGGATTACAAATGGTGCATTATATGAAAAGGTAGCTGTTTAGAACAATGCAAACATGCTTGAAGGGATGGACAGACTTAAAACTAGTTCTTAAAGTTTCAAAATATTTCACTGTGAATAGCCCTTAACAGCTGGTTGCAGGAAATAGAAAAGATGCCTAGGTGGGGAAAAGTAATTTTGGATTTAGAATTATGAGTGTTTAAAGGGCTTCTTTAAAATGTCACATTATTCGTGGGACAAGTAAGCTGCTTTGCCAACTTAACTGGTCCATGTTTGGTACAAACATCACAGCAAGATCACTGGTGAATACTTATTCTGAGTCAGGACAGCAGTAATAATGTATAATTATCTTACATTTAAGTACCACATGCATTTTCCCTGAATAAAAACATACATCTTCTTTGGAAAAAACACCTATCAATTCCGACTTCTAAGACAGACATCAAGCCATGGTATTTTCTCAACAAGCAAAAATACAGAAAATATCGTATTTTTTATTGCAATTGTTTTTGTTTTGTGGCTGTAAACCAGACTGCGATGTCCTAGGGAGATTTATGGCATTGCTGCACGATCTTGCTATGATTGTTGTGTCAAATATGTTCATGTACCACAAAGACACACAGGGCTAGCAATAAAGTTACCCCTATGATGGAAACACAACAGGAAGCACAGAGCCTAATCATCTCTACAGGTTTTGCTAGACACCCTTTACAAAGAACACCTTTGCAAACTATACTCAGAAAGAACAGACACCTAATGATTTGTCTTCGGTTGATCTGAAAATCTCTTAAAATCAGTAATAATGAAGAAGCGGTCTTGGAACCACCTCCCAATTACTATTCTAAGACATTGCAACATTGTCAAGATGAATATCTTGCCTTAATCCCTTTATCTGTTCCAGGTTACTCATTTGCGGGTCTTGATCATTTTTTTCAGCGTCTTGAAGTGGCTATTGGTCGTTTTATCTGGGGACTTCGAAAGGCTAGGTGGGCAATCAGTTTTTTAAAACATCAGCCTAATCAAGGTGGTTTCTCTCTTCCGGACTTTAAGCTGTATTTTTGGGTCACCTTTGGCTCATGCTTCTTTAAAAGCATCCTTACGAATCATGTGCCATTGGGTATCAGTTGGCTTTAGGGCCTCACTATCGATTTGGTCTGAGTCAATGTAGTGACCCTACGAGGGCGCGGTTTATTATTATCAGGGATGCTGTGTGGCATGAAATTAGTATCTGGTTTTGATTCCCGGTTATTCACTTGCTTACATCAATATGGGGCAATCCTAATTTTCCATCTATTTTTCAACACTCAGTGTGGTGGTCTTATCTGCTGCCAATGCGGCGGTCCAAGCGCCACATCACAACCCTGGTGGTCCGACCACCAGGGAACCACCAGCTCCCCCAGGATCTTGGATCCCAGCAGTCTGCCTGTGATCCTGATCTGCCTGGGCAGCGCTGCAAAGAGCAGCACTGCCCTGGGGATTACAATAACATTCTCTGCCAGCAGTTTCATGGCAGTAACACCACCATGAAAAGGCTAGCGGAGAACAGGTGCAGGTAGCCACAGAGGGGCTCATGTACTTGCCATGGGCCCTCCCGGCCAGCACTGTCACAGTATTTACTGTCTACTTTGCAGACAGTAAACATTGCGATGGTGCTGGTGTACCCTGCAGGTGACATTGCTGCCGGCTCGATCATGAGCCAGAGACAATGCTGTAGCCTGTTCCCGCTAGGCCAGCAGGCAGAAACTTAGGTTTCCACCTGCCGACCTAGCAGGAAACCTACAATAGCTCCGGCAGGGAAGTCGCCACATAGGAGTTTTCCGTCCACCAAACTCTTAATGGGGCCCTCAATGTTTCTAAAATGGGTGAGGCAGGGCATCATGACTGGTGGTAAAAAAAAAATATTCGGATGGGATATGCTCCTTCTGAACACTACAAACATTGTATGATCTTCCCCAGCAGTCTTTTTTTTTTTTTTAAATACCTACAAGTTTATCTCTTTAGCTGTAATTAAGTCTCTATGGCTTGGAACTGCAATCACAACAGTTTAGCTTACCTTTAAACATCTGACTGCCAACCTTCGATAAGGGTCCTGTATGGGATCATGATAATTGATAGGTCTGATGATTGATCCATTTTAACTACTAAGTGGGGTGCTAGGCTCGATCAGGTTATATCAGCTGATGAAATCTGGGAGGGATTTGATGTCATAAATCGCTCCGTGTGCTCAGCTAGTCTTAAATTGCAACAGCTTCGTACATGTTATACTACACTCCAGATAGGATCTGTAAATGGACTAGGAACCATTTAAATTATAAGACGCACTGCCCAAAGTGCGGCCAGCATGCAACTAATATCATTCACATATTTGTTGAATGCTCTGCACTTCAGACTTTCTGGTCTGATGTTGCACAGTTGTTATCTTTTCATCTACAGTACCCTGTTGAGTGGTCTGTTAATGATATTGGGGGTCATTTTGACCTCGGCGGTCTTTTGTCAAGACTGCCGAGGGACCACCGTGCTGAAGACCGCCAGTGGTGGCGGTTTTCCGCTTGGCGTACTATGACTGTTGGCAGCTCTCCGGCCTTTTTCGGACGGAGAGCCGCCAACAGCCATACTGCCAGTCGGCGGGGAAGTGGAGGTTGCTCCACCACCACGTCAACAGAACACCGTCCACTGAATCACGTCCTGTGATTCGGCATGGCGGTGTTCTGTTGACGGTGTGGTGTCGGCGGAGCTGCCCCCATGGACCCCGTCCCCTCCCGGAGGATCGACGGACCAGGTAAGTCGATCGTCCGTTAGGGGAGGAGGTGGGGTTGTTGTGTGCGTGCATAGGGGTGTGCGTGTGTGTATGTAGAGGGGGTGTGTGAGTGCGTGTATGCTTGCAGGGGTGTTGTGAGTTTGGGAATTAGTGCGTGTATGTCTGTAGGTATGTCTGTATGGTTGTGTGCGTGTATGTTTGAATGTGGGTGTGCGTGTCTGTCTGTGTGGATGTTGGCATGTATGTTGGTGTGTGTGCATGTATGTGTGTTGGTGGTGCCTGCGTGCGTGTCGTGTGTGAATGAGTGATGTGATGTTGGGGGTCAGGGGGAGGGGGATCCTGCCACCTTTGGGGGCTGGCAGGGGTGGTGGGGGGAGTAGGGGAGGGAGTTGGGGTGGGGGTGGGGGGTGGGCTAGACCCCTATCTATGCCAGGGAAGGAATTCCCTGGCACTGATAGTTCTTACCGCCATGGATTTCATGGCGGTTCCAAACCGCATGAAATCCATGGTGGTCAGCTGGGTCCAAATACCGCCGGCGGTATAGTGACGACCGCCGGGCTGGAGACCCAGGTCTCCAGCCCAGCGGTCATCTCCGCCCTGGCGGATGGAACGGAGAAGCGGCGGATGACCATGGCGGTAACAGCCGTGGTCATAATTGCAAAAAATTTACCGCCAGCCTGTTGCCAGTCTTACCCCTGCTTCTCCGCCGTCCGCCAGGGTCGTAATGACCCCCATTATGTTGGGCTACACAAGCATGACATTATTGCCTCAGAGGTCTAAATTGTGATTATCACAGTCCAGTTTTGTATCTCAAGAGTCTGGGTTCAGCTTACTTCCCCTGCAGTATGGTGGCTACTCTTCTCACAGTTTTATGAGCTTGAGGCTGCTATTCATAAGGGTAGGGGCCTCAAGGCTTGAAGGTGGCTCAATAGAGTATGAGCTGCTCTCTCTTTTCATGGGCATTTGACATTTCTGTACTAGCTCCTTTTTGTTTGTTTTTTTGGTCTTTTCTTTTTTCTTGTTCTTGGTTATATCAGTGATGCCATGTGCTGCTGTTATATCATTCTGTGATTGTTCTTTTGATTGTAACAACTCTAATAAAAAAGTGTATAAAAAAGGAAGTAATGTTAGAACAATTTAAACTATTAAAAATATAAACACATATAAATTTATGTTAAATCCAAAATAAAACATATTTATTATTTCAATATAAACTATTTTAAGACAATCTTTTTTAATTTATAAATTAATGTAACATGATTTTTTATTAAATCCAAGGTACTTTTAGTTTAATCCATAAACCATTTTTAATAATTACTAATGCATGATAAAAACATTGTTTTTACTGTAGAAGGGACTGCATTTTTTAATTTAAATTTCCGAAAATAATGTCATTTAATTTAATATATTTTGATAAATATTTAATTCAAAATTAAGTTTTAATTTTGTTATACATTTACAGTAGGTCGCAGGAGTAGGACTGAGGGCCTAGCTCAGATATGGTGGTCACATGTTCGATGCAAGGACGCCTGGAGGAGTAACGCACCTAACAATAAGGGGGTCATTCTGACCTCGGCGGTAAAAGGCTCTTACCGCCGGTCAGAAGTCCGCCATTCTACCGCCGCGGCCGCGGTAAACCGCCTAGGTCATTCAGATCCACAACTGCCAAGCCGCCAAAAACCCGACATCCACGGAAGGCCGCCTCATCAGCGGGCAGCGATAAACTGGAGATGACCAAACCTCCACCGTTACGCCAACACAAACACGCCCATGCCATTACGACCCACGAATCCACGCGGCGGTCATTCAACCGCGGTATTCCATTGGCGGTACACACCGCTGCGGTCAAAATACACACCCAGCTCCAAAACACAGCCACATTGGACAATTTGAAATACCCACACCTGATACACATACAAACACCACTCCCACACATCCAAGCAACTATAAAACACAAACCCACATCACCCACAAACCCCCACTAGTTGGAAATCGGAGAGAAGGCGATAGAGAGAGAGAGAGCGAGCACAGCAATCGAAAACCCCAACACACACAGGAACCCAACATCATCAGCCACACCACATTTACGCACACATCACCACACACCACCACTCACATCACCACAAACACCACCCCACACCTCATCCACACCACCCCATGGCACCCCAAAGACACCCCAGGTTTTCCGACCAAGAACTCAGGGTCATGGTGGAGGAAATGATAAGGGTAGAGCCCCAGCTCTTCGGCACACAGGTGCAACACACCACAATAGCCAGGAAGGCGGAGCTATGGCAGAGGATCGTCGACAGGGTCAACGCTGTGGGACAGCATCCCAGAAACCGGGAAGACATCCGAAAGCGCTGGAACGACCTACGGGGGAAGGTACGGTCGATGGTCTCACAACACAACATCGCTGTGCAGAAGACTGGCGGCGGACCACCACCCACTCCTCCCGAATTCACAGCATGGGAGCAAGAGGTCTTGAACATCCTGCATTCGGCGTGCCTCGCTGGAGTAGGCGGAGGAATGGACTCTGGTAAGTCTACAGTAGTCTCAACTACTCCCCCCCCCAACCACCAGCATGCCAACCCACACCCCCACCCTCACCCCCAACGCCCCAGCACACATCCTCCCTGCCAATGTCTCACCAGCACAACCCACCAAACCCAAAACCAAATCCTGAATGCCAACACAAACCATGGACACCCATCACCTATGCATGACCACTGCACATACCCATCCCCCCCACAAACCACCCTCACAACTCCTGCCACAAGGGAATGCCAGCACTGGGGGACAAGGGCACCCACAAATCGCACGCCATGGAACACACAGAAGCAATAACCATACTCTTTCACCCCTGCAGGGCCCGAACGCCAACACACCAGCCAGGAGGGTCCAGATATGTCCATCCCACCCCCAGAACAGGCCCCCAGTGAGGACAGCAGCTCTGTCGACCTAGAACCTGATGACCAGCCCGGACCATCGGGGACCTCAGGACAGTCGGTTCCCCACACACAGACACAGGCCACAGCAGACCTAACCCCCTCTGGGAATATCAGCACAGCTCCCACCCAGCGGGCCATTGCCTCTGTCTCCAGGACAGGTCAATCAGCGGTGTGTCCGCCACTACAGGGCACCCAGGCTGACCCAACACCCCAACAACAACAGGGACCTGGGGGCAGTGGTAGTGGGCACACCGTCCAGGGGACAGAGGCCCGGGGAAAAAGGGCAACTGGGAGGGCTGCAGTGCGACAGGGGGGGGAGGACAGGCCCAGGGAACCGACTCTCCAAGAGGCCCTCACCACCATCATGGGAGCATACCACCGCTCCCAGGAGACGATGGCGACGGTACTGGCCAGGTTCCAGGAGATCCAGGCACAGCAGGAGGAACAGTACATGGGGTACAGAGAGGAGCTCAGGAACATCGTCCTGGCCCTGAACCTAATAGTCACCACATTGCGGGACCATGTGGCACCCCAAAGGGCCCCTGTCACCAGCCCGGACCAGGAACAGCCTACCACCTCCGCCGGCGCTAGTGGTCAGGAGGCCCCCACACAACGACGGGCCACCAGAACCCCACCTCCTGCTGAAGATCAACCACCCCGCAAGAGGAGCCTGAGATCACAAAGGAAGACAGAGTAGGATGCCAAGACCCCCGCCAGCATAAGATCCCCCCGGATGTCATTCCACTGTCCCACATTGTCACCCTGTCCAACCTTGAACTGCCCCTGCTCCATCCTTCCACAGGCATATGGACAATGCACCTGTGCGACCGAGAACTGGACTCTGCCATGGACATCACTCCACCCCCACCCATCACCTTTTTACTATCATTGACCTACATGTAGCACTTTAAATAAATCACTAATTGCACTTAAAACACTCAGGAGTCTGCTTGTATTCTTAACAAATGTATTACACATAACGGTTCAAAAATGTTCAGTTACATTGTGATGACAACATACCAATGTCAATGTGCTTTACTCCATGGGCGAACAAACCAGAAGTCACGCAGTGGGTCATACAGCTCTGAAAAGGGAAGGGAAAGTCACAATTCAGTTGAAAGGAACTGGGGGGAAACACAGAAAGTAGAGATGCAGGATGCCAGAGGTAAATGTAAAATGGCGTGGGGGATTCTTACCTGGGTGCTACTGAAAATACTGTTGTATGACTGTGTCCCTGTTGTCCGTGTAGTCCCCGTCGTCTTCCTCTTCTTCACTCTCCACAGGCTCCACAGCTGCAACAACACCACCATCCGGACCATCCTCCTGCAGAAAAGGCACCTGGCGTTGCAATGCAAGATTGTGAAGCATACAGCAGGCCACGATGATCTGGCACACCTTCTTTGGTGAGTACATTAGGGATCCCCCTGTCATATGCAGGCACCTAAACCTGGCCTTCAGGAGGCCGAAGGTCCTTTCTATGATCCTCCTAGATCGCCCATGGGCCTCATTGTACCGTTCCTCTGCCCTGGTCCGGGGATTCCTCACTGGGGTCAGTAGCCATGGCAGGTTGGGGTAACCAGAGTCACCTATTAGCCACACACGGTGTCTCTGTAGCTGTTCCATCACATAAGGGATGCTGCTATTTCGCATAACATACGCGTCATGCACTGACCCAGGGAACTTGGCATTTACATGGGAGATGTACTGGTCAGCCAAACAGACCACCTGGACATTCATCGAATGGTAACTTTTCCTGTTTCTGTACACCTGCTCATCGTCTTTTGGGGGTACTAAGGCCACATGGGTCCCATCAATGGCACCAATGATGTTGGGGATATGTCCAAGGGCATAGAAGTCACCCTTCACAGTGGCCAAATCACCCTCCTCAGGGAAAATAATGTAGCTCCGCATGTATTTCGTCAGGGCAGACAACACTCTGGACAAAATCTTGGAAAACATAGGCTGAGACATCCCTGATGACATGGCCACTGTTGTCTGAAAAGACCCACTTGCCAAAAAATGGAGGACTGACAGAACCTGCACCAGAGGGGGAATTCCTGTGGGTTGGCGGATGGGGGACATCAGTGCTGGTTCCAGCTGGGCACACAGTTCATGTATAGTGGCTCGGTCAAGTCGGTATCGAAGTATTATATGGCGTTCCTCCATTGTCGACAGGTCCACCAGCGGTCGGTACACAGGAGGATTCATCCTTCTCCTCGCAAGTCCCAGCGGACGGTGCCTAGTAAGGACAACATGGAGTACAGAGTCAAGCAACCCACAGGTACGTAACTACAGCTTGCACAGTACACGATTCTCAATGCATTGAATGGCTTGTATGAGTGGGAATGCAAGGCCTAGGCCTGTGTGACGCACCCCTATTGCTACAGCTCTAAATTAATCTGCAGCTAGAGTGGCCCAGCCGTGCATGACATTTTGCCATTGTTTCAAATAATCAGTGTTGTAGAAATGCAAAGGTGAGCGGATTTTAAGTTGTTCCAAGTCTGGTGTGAGAACCTTGTCCAGTGCTTCGCTTTGTATTTGATCCCTGGCAAACATATGCTCAAACTAAGCGCTTCAAATAAAGTTGTTTCTATATTGGTATGGGGGCATCTTTACCAATATGATAATGTTAGCCTCATCTCTGCCATTGCCGCGCTGCTCCTTGAAAGTGATGGGATTACTGCATTGGTTTGGGCGGGCTTGGGACAGAAGTGAGATTCGGGCAGATGTGATTCCACCGAGCAGTTCCTAAATTAGCTTGAACTCTATACAAGGAAATGCAGTGTTTCCTTTACCACTATTAGAAATTCAAGAATAACAAGCAGGGGCAAATTCAATAGGTCCTGCCTATGCAAAAGCTATTGGCTTTGCCAATGTGTTTTAGCCATGTTATACACCAGCAGGGCTGCTGTTCAGCATGCCTAAAAGTTAGTGACATAGAGGAGATTTGTGTGAAGTGTTGTAAAGTGGAATGGGGAAGAGTATAGTGTTGTAGAGTGGAGTGGCAGAGAGTGCTGTGTATTGGAGTGGCATAGTGTGGAGTCGTGTAGAGTGACGCACACTGGAGTAGCATTGAGTAGAGTGAAAGGGGGTAGAGTGCATTGGTGTAGAGTGTTGCAGAGTATAGTGGTATAGAGTGCAGTGCCATTGAGCGCAGTGGAATTAAATTCAGCAGCATACAATGCAGTGTCATGGAATACAGTAGCATAGATTAGCGTGGTAGATAGCAGAGTGGAGTAGCGCAGATTAGAGTGGTGCAGAGTAGAGTGCAGCGGCATACCGTGCATTGACATAGAGTGGTGCAGAGTAGAGTGGCCTAGAGTTGAGTAATGCAGAGGGCATTGGTGCAGATTAGAGTTGAGTGGCATAAAGTGCAGTGACAGAGTGCAGAGTGGAATCAATCTGCATAGAGTTCAGTGGTGTAGAGTGGTACAGAGTAGAGTAGCATAGAGTGGTGTAGAGTATAGTGCTATAGAGTGCAGTGGAATAGAGTGGAGAACTGTAGAGTAGAGTGGTGTACGATTCAGTGGCGGAGAGGGCAGTGTTGCAGAGTGGAGTGTCAGAGTGCAGTGTAGAGTGCCGTAAAACGCAGTGGCGTGGAGTAGAGGAATGCAGAGTAGAGTGCCGTTATATAGAGTGCAGTGGTTAAGAGTTATGTTTTATAGAGTGGAGTGGCACATATTGGAGTAGAGTGGTGTAGAGTGCGGTGGCATAATGTAGATTGTTTCAGAGTAGAATGAAGTGATGTAGAGTGGAGTGGTGCAGTGTAGAGTGTGGTTGCATAGAGTGCCATAGAGTGTAATGGTGTCGAGTGAAGTGATATTAAGTGCAGCAGCATAGAGTGCAGTGGTGCAGAGTATATTAGAGTGGTGTATTGTCAATTGACGTAGAGTGCAGGAGCATAGAGTTGAATGTTAACAGTAAAGTGCATTGGTGTAGATTGTACTGGAATAGAGTGCAGTGGTGTAGAGTACAGTGATGCAGAGTGGCATAGAGTATAGTGGCGTAGAGTGGAGTTGTGCCGCGTAGATTGGTGTGGCCTAGACTGGAGTGGTGCAGAGTACAGTGGCAAATAGTGCCATGGTGTAGATTAGAATGGCAAAGAGTGAATTGGCATAGAGTAGAGTGGTACAGGATAGAGTAGAGTGGCATAGAGTGAAGTGGCCTAGAGTGGAGTGGTGCAGAGTGCAGTGGCATGGAGTGGTGTAATGTGTAGTGGTGCAGAATAGAGTGCAATGGTGTGGTGTGGAGTGGAGTGCTGTAGATTGGATTATTCATGGTGTAGTAGCACACTGCCACTACAGACAACACATTTTCAATTGAAATTACCATTACATTTGCACAGACATACAGTTGTACTAATAAAACTATACAGTGCACAGACGAAAATGATATGTTTTGACCATATTAAAGTATTTGTTTCCAACACACTTCAGAAATAACAAAAAATTTGCTACATTTGTGCATTCATAATTCTGAAATATTATGAAATACTTATACAGTTCATTTAAGTGTTGTCGTTTGCTAGAAAAAACTCATTCCTACCTCTAGTATCTAGCAACAGTGTCACATAAACCCTCTCACTTTGAAGTCAGAGAAAGAAAAGTAAACAAGCTCCCTGGCAAGACAGCACCTGACATTTGACCTCAGTCTTTGAATGCACAGCAATTGTGATAATATAATAACAAGATTTAAAGGCCTGTTGGCAGAAAGCGAGTTTGTGGAAGAATACAGAAAACACGGTTTATGCAACAGGAGGGACCACGAACTGAACCTGGAGAATATAAAGTGAATAAAACTAGCAAATGGAAACCCAGAAAATGGGAGTTACAAAGCCAATGGTAACCAACAAGTGTAATGCATTCCTAGGTCAACTTCCTGAAAGTCCCCAAGACTGGGGTACTGTCTGGTAGGTTGCAACCTAAAAATGGCACTAGCATCCAATCCGGGATTACAAATGGTGCATTATATGAAAAGGTAGCTGTTTAGAACAATGCAAACATGCTTGAAGGGATGGACAGACTTAAAACTAGTTCTTAAAGTTTCAAAATATTTCACTGTGAATAGCCCTTAACAGCTGGTTGCAGGAAATAGAAAAGATGCCTAGGTGGGGAAAAGTAATTTTGGATTTAGAATTATGAGTGTTTAAAGGGCTTCTTTAAAATGTCACATTATTCGTGGGACAAGTAAGCTGCTTTGCCAACTTAACTGGTCCATGTTTGGTACAAACATCACAGCAAGATCACTGGTGAATACTTATTCTGAGTCAGGACAGCAGTAATAATGTATAATTATCTTACATTTAAGTACCACATGCATTTTCCCTGAATAAAAACATACATCTTCTTTGGAAAAAACACCTATCAATTCCGACTTCTAAGACAGACATCAAGCCATGGTATTTTCTCAACAAGCAAAAATACAGAAAATATCGTATTTTTTATTGCAATTGTTTTTGTTTTGTGGCTGTAAACCAGACTGCGATGTCCTAGGGAGATTTATGGCATTGCTGCACGATCTTGCTCTGATTGTTGTGTCAAATATGTTCATGTACCACAAAGACACACAGGGCTAGCAATAAAGTTACCCCTATGATGGAAACACAACAGGAAGCACAGAGCCTAATCATCTCTACAGGTTTTGCTAGACACCCTTTACAAAGAACACCTTTGCAAACTATACTCAGAAAGAACAGACACCTAATGATTTGTCTTCGGTTGATCTGAAAATCTCTTAAAATCAGTAATAATGAAGAAGCGGTCTTGGAACCACCTCCCAATTACTATTCTAAGACATTGCAACATTGTCAAGATGAATATCTTGCCTTAATCCCTTTATCTGTTCCAGGTTACTCATTTGCGGGTCTTGATCATTTTTTTCAGCGTCTTGAAGTGGCTATTGGTAGTTTTATCTGGGGACTTCGAAAGGCTAGGTGGGCAATCAGTTTTTTAAAACATCAGCCTAATCAAGGTGGTTTCTCTCTTCCGGACTTTAAGCTGTATTTTTGGGTCACCTTTGGCTCATGCTTCTTTAAAAGCATCCTTACGAATCATGTGCCATTGGGTATCAGTTGGCTTTAGGGCCTCACTATCGATTTGGTCTGAGTCAATGTAGTGACCCTACGAGGGCGCGGTTTATTATTATCAGGGATGCTGTGTGGCATGAAATTAGTATCTGGTTTTGATTCCCGGTTATTCACTTGCTTACATCAATATGGGGCAATCCTAATTTTCCATCTATTTTTCAACACTCAGTGTGGTGGTCTTATCTGCTGCCAATGCGGCGGTCCAAGCGCCACATCACAACCTTGGTGGTCCGACCACCAGGGAACCACCAGCTCCCCCAGGATCTTGGATCCCAGCAGTCTGCCTGTGATCCTGATCTGCCTGGGCAGCGCTGCAAAGAGCAGCACTGCCCTGGGGATTACAATAACATTCTCTGCCAGCAGTTTCATGGCAGTAACACCACCATGAAAAGGCTAGCGGAGAACAGGTGCAGGTAGCCACAGAGGGGCTCATGTACTTGCCATGGGTCCTCCCGGCCAGCACTGTCACAGTATTTACTGTCTACTTTGCAGACAGTAAACATTGCGATGGTGCTGGTGCACCCTGCAGGTGACATTGCTGCCGGCTCGATCACGAGCCAGAGACAATGCTGTAGCCTGTTCCCGCTAGGCCAGCAGGCAGAAACTTAGGTTTCCACCTGCCGACCTAGCAGGAAACCTACAATAGCTCCGGCAGGGAAGTCGCCACATAGGAGTTTTCCGTCCACCAAACTCTTAATGGGGCCCTCAATGTTTCTAAAATGGGTGAGGCAGGGCATCATGACTGGTGGTAAAAAAAAAATATTCGGATGGGATATGCTCCTTCTGAACACTACAAACATTGTATGATCTTCCCCAGCAGTCTTTTTTTTTTTTTTTAAATACCTACAAGTTTATCTCTTTAGCTGTAATTAAGTCTCTATGGCTTGGAACTGCAATCACAACAGTTTAGCTTACCTTTAAACATCTGACTGCCAACCTTCGATAAGGGTCCTGTATTGGATCATGATAATTGATAGGTCTGATGATTGATCCATTTTAACTACTAAGTGGGGTGCTAGGCTCGATCAGGTTATATCAGCTGATGAAATCTGGGAGGGATTTGATGTCATAAATCGCTCCGTGTGCTCAGCTAGTCTTACATTGCAACAGCTTCGTACATGTTATACTACACTCCAGATAGGATCTGTAAATGGACTAGGAACCATTTAAATTATAAGACGCACTGCCCAAAGTGCGGCCAGCATGCAACTAATATCATTCACATATTTGTTGAATGCTCTGCACTTCAGACTTTCTGGTCTGATGTTGCACAGTTGTTATCTTTTCATCTACAGTACCCTGTTGAGTGGTCTGTTAATGATATTGGGGGTCATTTTGACCTCGGCGGTCTTTTGTCAAGACTGCCGAGGGACCACCGTGCTGAAGACCGCCAGTGGTGGCGGTTTTCCGCTTGGCGTACTATGACTGTTGGCAGCTCTCCGGCCTTTTTCGGACGGAGAGCCGCCAACAGCCATACTGCCAGTCGGCGGGGAAGTGGAGGTTGCTCCACCACCACGTCAACAGAACACCGTCCACTGAATCACGTCCTGTGATTCGGCATGGCGGTGTTCTGTTGACGGTGTGGTGTCGGCGGAGCTGCCCCCATGGACCCCGTCCCCTCCCGGAGGATCGACGGACCAGGTAAGTCGATCGTCCGTTAGGGGAGGAGGTGGGGTTGTTGTGTGCGTGCATAGGGGTGTGCGTGTGTGTATGTAGAGGGGGTGTGTGAGTGCGTGTATGCTTGCAGGGGTGTTGTGAGTTTGGGAATTAGTGCGTGTATGTCTGTAGGTATGTCTGTATGGTTGTGTGCGTGTATGTTTGAATGTGGGTGTGCGTGTCTGTCTGTGTGGATGTTGGCATGTATGTTGGTGTGTGTGCATGTATGTGTGTTGGTGGTGCCTGCGTGCGTGTCGTGTGTGAATGAGTGATGTGATGTTGGGGGTCAGGGGGAGGGGGATCCTGCCACCTTTGGGGGCTGGCAGGGGTGGTGGGGGGTGTAGGGGAGGGAGTCGGGGTGGGGGTGGGGGGTGGGCTAGACCCCTATCTATGCCAGGGAAGGAATTCCCTGGCACTGATAGTTCTTACCGCCATGGATTTCATGGCGGTTCCAAACCGCATGAAATCCATGGTGGTCAGCTGGGTCCAAATACCGCCGGCGGTATAGTGACGACCGCCGGGCTGGAGACCCAGGTCTCCAGCCCAGCGGTCATCTCCGCCCTGGCGGATGGAACGGAGAAGCGGCGGATGACCATGGCGGTAACCGCCGTGGTCATAATTGCAAAAAATTTACCGCCAGCCTGTTGCCAGTCTTACCCCTGCTTCTCCGCCGTCCGCCAGAGTCGTAATGACCCCCATTATGTTGGGCTACACAAGCATGACATTATTGCCTCAGAGGTCTAAATTGTGATTATCACAGTCCAGTTTTGTATCTCAAGAGTCTGGGTTCAGCTTACTTCCCCTGCAGTATGGTGGCTACTCTTCTCACAGTTTTATGAGCTTGAGGCTGCTATTCATAAGGGTAGGGGCCTCAAGGCTTGAAGGTGGCTCAATAGAGTATGAGCTGCTCTCTCTTTTCATGGGCATTTGACATTTCTGTACTAGCTCCTTTTTGTTTGTTTTTTTGGTCTTTTCTTTTTTCTTGTTCTTGGTTATATCAGTGATGCCATGTGCTGCTGTTATATCATTCTGTGATTGTTCTTTTGATTGTAACAACTCTAATAAAAAAGTGTATAAAAAAGGAAGTAATGTTAGAACAATTTAAACTATTAAAAATATAAACACATATAAATTTATGTTAAATCCAAAATAAAACATATTTATTATTTCAATATAAACTATTTTAAGACAATCTTTTTTAATTTATAAATTAATGTAACATGATTTTTTATTAAATCCAAGGTACTTTTAGTTTAATCCATAAACCATTTTTAATAATTACTAATGCATGATAAAAACATTGTTTTTACTGTAGAAGGGACTGCATTTTTTAATTTAAATTTCCGAAAATAATGTCATTTAATTTAATATATTTTGATAAATATTTAATTCAAAATTAAGTTTTAATTTTGTTATACATTTACAGTAGGTCGCAGGAGTAGGACTGAGGGCCTAGCTCAGATATGGTGGTCACATGTTCGATGCACGGACGCCTGGAGGAGTAACGCACCTAACAATAAGGGGGTCATTCTGACCTCGGCGGTAAAAGGCTCTTACCGCCGGTCAGAAGTCCGCCATTCTACCGCCGCGGTAAACCGCCTAGGTCATTCAGATCCACAACTGCCAAGCCGCCAAAAACCCGACATCCACGGAAGGCCGCCTCATCAGCGGGCAGCGATAAACTGGAGATGACCAAACCTCCACCGTCACGCCAACACAAACACGCCCATGCCATTACGACCCACGAATCCACGAGGCGGTCATTCAACCGCGGTATTCCATTGGCGGTACACACCGCCGCGGTCAAAATACACACCCAGCTCCAAAACACAGCCACATTGGACAATTTGAAATACCCACACCTGATACACATACAAACACCACTCCCACACATCCAAGCAACTATAAAACACACACCCACATCACCCACAAACCCCCACTAGTTGGAAATCGGAGAGAAGGCGATAGAGAGAGAGAGAGCGAGCACAGCAAGCGAAAACCCCAACACACACAGGAACCCAACATCATCAGCCACACCACATCTACGCACACATCACCACACACCACCACTCACATCACCACAAACACCACCCCACACCTCATCCACACCACCCCATGGCACCCCAAAGACACCCCAGGTTTTCCGACCAAGAACTCAGGGTCATGGTGGAGGAAATTATAAGGGTAGAGCCCCAGCTCTTCGGCACACAGGTGCAACACACCACAATAGCCAGGAAGGCGGAGCTATGGCAGAGGATCGTCGACAGGGTCAACACTGTGGGACAGCATCCCAGAAACCGGGAAGACATCCGTAAGCGCTGGAACGACCTACGGGGGAAGGTACGGTCGATGGTCTCACGACACAACATCGCTGTGCAGAAGACTGGCGGCGGACCACCACCCACTCCTCCCGAATTCACAGCATGGGAGCAAGAGGTCTTGAACATCCTGCATCCTGCGGGCCTCGCTGGAGTAGGCGGAGGAATGGACTCTGGTAAGTCTAGTCTCAACTACTCCCCCCCCCAACCACCAGCATGCCAACCCACACCCCCACCCTCACCCCCAACCCCCCAGCACTCATCCTCCCTGCCAATGTCTCACCAGCACAACCCACCCAACCCAAAACCAAATCCTGAATGCCGACACAAACCATGGACACCCATCACCTATGCATGACCACTGCACATACCCATCCCCCCCACAAACCACCCTCACAACTCCTGCCACAAGGGAATGCCAGCACTGGGGGACAAGGGCACCCACAAATCGCACGCCATGGAACACACAGAAGCAATAACCATACTCTTTCACCCCTGCAGGGCCCGAACGCCAACACACCAGCCAGGAGGGTCCAGATATGTCCATCCCACCCCCAGAACAGGCCCCCAGTGAGGACAGCAGCTCTGTCGACCTAGAACCTGATGACCAGCCCGGACCATCGGGGACCTCTGGACAGTCGGTTCCCCACACACAGACACAGGCCACAGCAGACCTAACCCCCTCTGGGAATATCAGCACAGCTCCCACCCAGCGGGCCCATGCCTCTGTCTCCAGGACAGGTCAATCAGCGGTGTGTCCGCCACTACAGGGCACCCAGGCTGACCCAACACCCCAACAACAACAGGGACCTGGGGGCAGTGGTAGTGGGCACACCGTCCAGGGGACATAGGCCCGGGGAAACAGGGCAACTGGGAGGGCTGCAGTGCGACAGGGGGGGAGGACAGGCCCAGGGAACCGACTCTCCAAGAGGCCCTCACCACCATCATGGGAGCATACCACCGCTCCCAGGAGACGATGGCGACGGTACTGGCCAGGTTCCAGGAGATCCAGGCACAGCAGGAGGAACGGTACATGGGGTACAGAGAGGAGCTCAGGAACATCGTCCTGGCCCTGAACCTAATAGTCACCACATTGCGGGACCATGTGGCACCCCAAAGGGCCCCTGTTACCAGCCCGGACCAGGAACAGCCTACCACCTCGGCCGGCGCTAGTGGTCAGGAGGCCCCCACACAACGACGGGCCACCAGAACCCCACCTCCTGCTGAAGATCAACCACCCCGCAAGAGGAGCCTGAGATCACAAAGGAAGATAGAGTAGGATGCCAAGACCCCCGCCAGCATAAGATCCCCCCGGATGTCATTCCACTGTCCCACATTGTCACCCTGTCCAACCTTGAACTGCCCCTGCTCCATCCTTCCACAGGCATATGGACAATGCACCTGTGCGACCGAGAACTGGACTCTGCCATGGACATCACTCCACCCCCACCCATCACCTTTTTACTATCATTGACCTACATGTAGCACTTTAAATAAATCACTAATTGCACTTAAAACACTCAGGAGTCTGCTTGTATTCTTAACAAATGTATTACACATAACGGTTCAAAAATGTTCAGTTACATTGTGATGACAACATACCACTGTCAATGTGCTTTACTCCATGGGCGAACAAACCAGAAGTCACGCAGTGGGTCATACAGCTCTGAAAAGGGAAGGGAAAGTCACAATTCAGTTGAAAGGAACTGGGGGGAAACACAGAAAGTAGAGATGCAGGATGCCAGAGGTAAATGTAAAATGGCGTGGGGGATTCTTACCTGGGTGCTACTGAAAATACTGTTGTATGACTGTGTCCCTGTTGTCCGTCTCGTCCCTGTCGTCTTCCTCTTCTGCACTCTCCACAGGCTCCACAGCTGCAACAACACCACCATCCGGACCATCCTCCTGCAGAAAAGGCTCCTGGCGTCGCAATGCAAGATTGTGAAGCATACAGCAGGCCACGATGATCTGGCACACCTTCTTTGGTGAGTACATTAGGGATCCCCCTGTCATATGCAGGCACCTAAACCTGGCCTTCAGGATGCCGAAGGTCCTTTCTATGATCCTCCTAGATCGCCCATGGGCCTCATTGTACCGTTCCTCTGCCCTGGTCCGGGGATTCCTCACTGGGGTCAGTAGCCACGGCAGGTTGGGGTAACCAGAGTCACCTATTAGCCACACACGGTGTCTCTGTAGCTGTTCCATCACATAAGAGATGCTGCTATTTCGCATAACATACGCGTCATGCACTGACCCAGGGAACTTGCCATTTACATGGGAGATGTACTGGTCAGCCAAATAGACCACCTGGACATTCATCGAATGGTAACTTTTCCTGTTTCTGTACACCTGCTCATCGTCTTTTGGGGGTACTAAGGCCACATGGGTCCCATCAATGGCACCAATGATGTTGGGGATATGTCCAAGGGCATAGAAGTCACCCTTCACAGTGGCCAAATCACCCTCCTCAGGGAAAATAATGTAGCTCTGCATGTATTTCGTCAGGGCAGACAACACTCTGGACAAAATCTTGGAAAACATAGGCTGAGACATCCCTGATGACATGGCCACTGTTGTCTGAAAAGACCCACTTGCCAAAAAATGGAGGACTTACAGAACCTGCACCAGAGGGGGAATTCCTGTGGGTTGGCGGATGGGGGACATCAGTGCTGGCTCCAGCTGGGCACACAGTTCATGTATAGTGGCTCGGTCAAGTCGGTATCGAAGTATTATATGACGTTCCTCCATTGTCGACAGGTCCACCAGCGGTCGGTACACGGGAGGATTCATCCTTCTCCTCGCAAGTCCCAGCGGACGGTGCCTAGGAAGGACAACATGGAGTACAGAGTCAAGCAACCCACAGGTACGTAACTACAGCTTGCACAGTACACGATTCTCAATGCATTGAATGGCTTGTATGAGTGGGAATGCAAGGCCTAGGCCTGTGTGACGCAGTAGAAATTCAGCGCCTCGAAACCCTGACGGGTACATAGCGCGCTTTATAAATACTATGATTGATTGATTGATTGATGTGGGCCCTTGAAATGGCGGCTGCCTGACCTGAGAAGTGTGACAGTGGGATGTGAGGTCAATGCGCTGGCGTGACACACCGTGGCGGTAGGCGGTCGAAGACCGCGGCGCCAAGCCGCATTGGTTAACCACGAACCCTATGGGTTTCACGAGCCAATGACTAGGTGCGCCGGCGGTCGCGGAACGCACCGCGGCGGTACGCACCGCCGAGGGCGTGACCGCCATTTTCTATCTGGTTAATCACTCGAGACCTGATCATCCACAGGAGAGGACCTATACTGCAAGTGCTGCTGTGACCTCGGTCTGGGAGATACAATGGCTGCTGCGACTGGGGAAAGGGCCCCTGCCTTCACTACAGAAGAGTTGGAGAAACTTGTCGATGGGGTCCTGCCCCAGTATGCGCGACTCTACGGTCCTCCAGACCAACAGGTAAGTACACTGTGTGCACGTTGAATGGGCTATGCCTGGGTTGTGCATGTTGGATGTAAGATGGTGGGGTGGGGAGACAATGACGAGTGCAAGGCACGACAGATGAGAGCATGTGCCACATGGCAAGGTTGGGGAGGGTGGGCCAATCGCATCTATCATGCGGAAATTTAATGATATTTCAATTTCCACCCTGTACATGTCAAATAGGTCAGCGCCCATCAGAAAGTCGACATTTGGTGTGCCATCGCCAAGGAAGTCCGGAACCTGGGGGTCCACAACAGACGGGGCACCCACTACCGCAAGAGGTGGGAGGACATCCGCCGCGGGACCAGGAATACCGCCGAGTCACTGCTGGGGATGGCCTCCCAACCTAGGAGGGGTGCCAGTCGTACCCTGACCCCCCTGATGTCCCGGATCCTGGCGGCGGCCTACCCCGATTTGGATGGGCGCGTGAGGACATCACAGCAGACACAAGGGGGTGAGTAGCAGCACATTCAGCTATCATTACGCGCAGTGGAGGTGCCTGGGTGGGGGAAGAGGGCTGTGGGTGACATTAGGCCAGGGCGCTTTCCGTAGTGTAGTCCTCTCCTTTAGCCATGTCCCTGTGCCCCCGCCCCCCACCTCTGTAGGGTGACAAGTACAGCTATCCATGGTCCTGCATCACCCATGTGCGCATTTGTTGTCCCTAGACCAGTTGGCCTAGTCACAAGTACTGAGTAGTGTACCCCGATTGCGCGGCTTAGTGCATGAGGCTCCTGTGTCTGTCCTCTCCGCCAACGGTGTTGACAATGCATGCACTCAACCTGTTTTTATGTCTCCCCCCACTGGAGCACGAGGGAGCTGCAAGTCACAAGGCCCCGGTGGGCCATGGCACAGACACCGAGGTCACCAGTGATACGGAGGGCGAGGGGAGCTTCACAACGGGGAGCCGTGGTGACACCAGCGACAACGACACGTCCTCGGATGGGAGCTCGCTAGCGGTGGTGGCAACATCCGTGCCCCCCGCCTCTACAGGTACAGCCGCCACCCAGCGCACCAGCTCCGCCCTCCCAGCAGCCCCTCCGCCTTCGCTCCGTGCCCGCTCGCCCAAGAAGGCGGGCGTCTCCTTCGCCCCAGGCACCTCAGGCCCTGCCCCTGTTACCCCTGCTGCCCTCAGTGAGGAGGTCATTGACCTCCTAGAGACCATCATTGTTGGGCACTCTACCCTTTTGAATGCCATCCAGGGGGTAGAGAGGGAGGTGCATCGTAGCAATGCATACCTGGAGGGCATTCATTCGGGTCAGGCTGCCCATCAACGATCGTTCAATGCTCTGGCCTCAGCACTGACGGCAGCCATTGTCCCTGTTTCCAGCCTCCCTCTTCTAACTGCCTCCAGCCTGTCTCTGTCTCCTGTTCCTCTGCCTATCCCACCCACACCATCAGACCAGTCTGCACACACCTCAACACCCAAGGGCAGCTCATCCAGACATAAGCACCACAGATCACACAAACATTCACCCAAGCAACACCCAGATGCAGACATGCCAACAGCCACTACCACCTCTGTGTCCCCCACCTCCTCGTCTCCCTCCTCCCTCCCTGTGACGTCTCTACTCACACCTGCATGCACACCACCAACAGCCAGTACTTCCATCACCAGCACACCCTCCAGTCCAGTCCGCACACGTGCAGTCACCACCCCCACTGCCATTTACACGTCCCCTGTATCCTCTCCCACTGTGTCTGTCACCCCCTCTTCCAAGACACACAAACGCAGGCAGCCACCCACCCAACAGCCAACCACCTCACGACAGCCTCCAGCCCATGCACCTTCACCCAAGGACAGCACACCTGACTCTCCTACAACCACCTCCTCTTCCTCCACTCCCATAACCACTACACCTACCCTTTACCCTGGTCCTAAAAAACTTTACCTCTCCAATCTTGACCTCTTTCCCTCACCTGACCCCCCCACTCCATCTGCTAAGAGTCCCAAGAGCGCCTCAGCCACCACCAGCCCGGCTTCAAGGGTCACCGTAGTGCATGGATTTTGGAGTCCCCCCTTTGCCAGCAGTGATACATCGGTCAGCAGCAAGGGGAACGCCAGCCCCCCCCCTGGAAACAGGACCCGTTAAGTAAGGGGCCGCCGCGGGACGACTGACACGGCTGCCCCCAAGGACCAAAGTTCTGCCACTTCACCTGCCACAACATCCAGGGGAGGCAAGGCCCAGAGAGCCACATCGAAGGGGGGCAAGGGCAGCAGGGCGGAGAAGTCAGCCAGCAGGAGCGCGGACCAGGAGGGCCCCACAAGCCCCATCCCGGGTGTGAGGGAGGACACCCAAGGGCCCAGGACACCGTCACCGAAGGGTCCAGCAACTGCACGGTCGGAGGGCGACTGAGCAAGGAGTCGTGGCCAGGTCTGACTCCCTTGACTTACAGAACAAGCACCGCTGAACAGGGCCCCGCCGTCCAGAAAGGCACCGCTGAACAGGGCCCCGCCGTCCAGAAAGGCACCGCTGAACAGGGCCCCGCCGTGCAGAAAGGCACCGCTGAACAGGGCCCCGCCGTCCAGAAAGGCACCGCTGAACAGGGCCCCGCCGTCCAGAAAGGCACCGCTGAACAGGGCCCCGCCGTGCAGAAAGGCACCGCTGAACAGGGCCCGCCGTGCAGAAAGGCACCGCTGAACAGGGCCCCGCCGTCCCGAAAGGCACCTCTGAACAGGGCCCCGCCGTCCAGAAAGGCACCGCTGAACAGGGCCCCGCCGTCCAGAAAGGCACCGCTGAACAGGGGCCCTTCATCTCAAGCACCTCTCCACTGGGCCCCGCCGTCTCAAGCACCGCTCCGCTGGGCCCTTCCTGTCAGGCACCGCTCCGCTGGGCCCCGCCGTCTCAAGCACCACTCCGCTGGGCCCTTCATCTCAAGCACCGCTCCGCTGGGCCCTTCCTGTCAAGCACCGCTCCGCTGGGCCCCGGCGTCTCAAGCACCGCTGCGCTGGGCCCTTCATCTCAAGCACCGCTCCGCTGGGCCCTTCCTGTCAAGCACTGCTCCGCTGGGCCCCGCGTCTCAAGCACCGCTCCGCTGGGCCCTTCATCTCAAGCACCGCTCCGCTGGGCCCTTCCTGTCAAGCACCGCTCCGCTGGGCCCCGCCGTCTCAAGCACCGCTCCGCTGGGCCCTTCATCTCAAGCACCGCTCCGCTGGGCCCCGCCGTCTCAAGTACCGCTCTGCTGGGCCCCGGGGCCTCAAGCACCGCTCCGCTGGGCCCCTCATCTCAAGCACCACTCCGCTGGGCCCTTCCTGTCAAGCACCGCTCCGCTGGGCCCTTCATCTCAAGCACCGCTCCGCTGGGCCCTTCCTGTGAAGCACCGCTCCGCTGGGCCCTTCATCTCAAGCACCGCTCCGCTGGGCCCTTCATCTCAAGCACCGCTCCGCTGGGCCCTTCCTGTCAGGCACCGCTCTGCTGGGCCCTTCATCTCAAGCACCGCTCCGCTGGGCCCTTCATCTCAAGCAGCGCTCCGCTGGGCCCTTCATCTCAAGCACCGCTGGCCCAATGACAGTGCCGTTTCTGTGTCGTGCTACTGTTCACACTGCACTCGGCCCACCCTGCCTCCTCCATTGCCTGTGGAGACTGTTATCCACTTGATAGACTGTGGCTTTGCACTCCCCAGGATATGACAGTGGGCAATCCACCCACTGTAGAGACTTGAGAGACTGTGGCTTTGCACTCCCCAGGATTGAACAGTGGGCATGGTGGCCCCTTCTTGGATCTGGCATCGTGGACTCATGTGGCTGAGGTGCCCCCTTTCCCTTCCCCCTGAGGTGCCTGTAGTTTTATCATCTGATGCCCCTGCAGTGTTCTCTCCAACGGACTCAGGTCTCCTGTGTGGGCTTTGCCCATGTGTTGATACACTTTGGCCCACGGACAGTTGAAATTTCAGTGACTGTGCTGGACTTATTGCCTCTATTTATCGGTTACGCAATGTTTACACTTGGATTTTTTTGATTCATTTTCCTATTTTACCATGACTTCAATGAACCTATTTTATACATAAATTTATTTTCGCACTTTAATTTTATCTTTTCGTTATTCCGGGGGGTTTGGGTGGGGTCACTTTGACTTGGTGCTCTGCATTGGTGGGTAGATAGTTGGGGGGTGGGTGTGATGCGTATGTGTGTGCCCGTAACCCTTCCTCCTCCCCCCTCCCCTGTGTCGTAGGTGCGGTACTCACCGTTGTCGTCTGGGCCGGAGTTCGTACTCGTGGTAGATGAGCAGGTAGACGAGAGCAGGTAGGATGTTCAATTCGGGCTCCATGCTGTCCTCCGTCCTCGTGGAGTGTATAGAGGTGAGCGTTTTCCCGTTCATAGTCTGTTTCCGCCGTGTTTTTATCGGCGGGGCTCCCGCCCCGTAAAAGGTGGCGGATTGGTGTGTTGTGATAGGGTGGGCGGTACATTGTCTGCCGCCTGCCTGTTGGCGGTGACCGCCGCGCTGTTTGTCTGTCCCGCCGTGGCGGTCGGAGTGTTAAAGTGGCGGGCTGTGTTGGCGGTTCCCGCCAGGGTCAGAATTCCATTTTTTGGACCGCCAGCCTGTTGGCGGGTTGGCCGCCGCTTTATCACCGACCGCCAGGGTCAGAATGACCCCCTAAGTGTTGTTCTCGCTGTCTCACTCTCTGTCTCTGAGACAGTCCAGACGGGGCCCAGACAGTGCAACTTCTGTGGTGGCTGGAGTGCATGGACACCTTAGGGAGCGGCGCACAGAGGCTGGCAGTGATGGCCATGGTGAGCGGGAGGTGGCATCACCATGAGGGAGTGAGTCAGGGCCTGCACCGTAGGGGCGCACAGAGGAAAATGCAAACATGACGACATCTGCTGGACCTCTCATGCCCTCTGTGCGTGAGAGGGATACCTCTGAGTAGTGTTCAGGTTGTGCCTGGCCTGTGAAAAGAAGTGAAAAAAAGTGAAAATCGGCCTTGGTTTGTTGGTGTGAATGTTTTTTAAGTACATGGACAGAAGGGCAGACCAAACAGCAGGAACAATAATCAAAAGAATTATCTGATGATGATTCCTCGCGCCAGGAGGCACCAATGAGAGCACTGGGGGCAGGAGAGGCCACACCCCCTTCTTAGCGCTATTTAGCACACTGCGGGTCCCTGCTGGCTGATGAACGCCACTGACCAGGATTTCTAGTGCCAGGAGGAGCCAATATTAGCACAGGGGGTGGAAGAGGCCACACCCCCTCTTAACACTATTTAGTGTTCCACATGTATCCGCTGCAATGGATGTGTGCAGGCTGGGAAGAGGCAGGACGGGGTCACCCACCTTGCTTCTCCACTAACAGTCTTTTACTCTTCCTGCTGCCTTCTAAGTGGTCTACTTGAGGTCTACTTCAGGGGGTGAGGTACACGACTTGTATATCTCCTGACTCATGGAGTTCGGACTTCCTCAGGGAGGTGAGAACTATCCAGGTGACTGTCTGCCCTTGTCTAGGAAGCTACTGGCACTTTTAACTTTGCCTTCTTTTGTTTGACTGCTACTTTTAAGTCTTGCTGTTATTCAGAGGGGCTGTGTCCTCTTTATTGAATATAGTCTTCCAGCTGCCCTTTTTCTAAGGGTTGTTTCGTTCGTTATTGATACAGCCATTGTTTTTAGGTCCAAAGAGAGGGGTTCTCTGTTTTTTTGTGTATCATTTGGCCCCAGTTTCATGTTGTTGTTATATTTCGTTGGTGGTTGTTTATTAGGTGGGAACACTATTTGTTTTCTGTCTATTTGTTAGAAACCTTGGGATAGGGAAGAAAAAAACAGCCGGGCCCCTCTCAAGGCCTCCCCAGAGAACCCTACGGATATCCACCATTGGTTTTTTTTTGACACGTGCAGTGGGTGTGGTTTCTAATGTGATGGAGTTAGCAGAAAGAAGGCTAGCCTTATCTAGGAATGGCATTGTCTTTCCTTTATCAGCCACCCCTAGCACCCAGATAGGCTCCGCCTCACCCCACACCACTATTGTGGTGGGTGAACAGGACATCATGCAGTTTGGCTCCTCTAAATTTGCTTCTCACTGTTAAGGGGGTCTGTTGTAGAGGAGGGTCCCAAGGAAGATATTTGCCAGCCTAGCCCTGTAACCAGTCAAAGAAACAAGTTCAGGAAGCGAGTGAGAATTTCTAAGAAAATAACTCTGTTACAGGTGTGGGTGTCCAGAAAGAACCTTTAGTATTCCCACCCGCATCAGATGCAGGCTCTTCCCACACTTCACCAGGGCATTTGATGATTTCACTGCTTGTATACATAAAGTGGAAAGTCTCAGGAGCTACCTTGGGGACTCCCTGATGGAAATCCGTGCTACTTTGGCCACTTCTAGCCCTTGCCATCTTGGGGAGTATGTTGGCGAGCAGCATGCAACTCCTCAAAGGGCAGCACCCTAAGTTCTTGTTATGGGGAATGTTCCTCCTATTAAGAAAACAGCCATGGAAAGCTTTCCACAATTAAAAAATAAAGTACTGCATTGGCTCTCCAAGAAGCTTAAGCTTGTTCATATTTGTGCCATGGAAATAATTATGGTGGGGAGACTAGGCTGGCTGGGTCACTCCCCCAAAATCCGCTCAGGCAACTGTGTGGTAATTAACTTTTCCAATAGCTGGCGGGCAGGCATTATCTTAGAACTTCTTTATCGCAGGCGTGCGGAGGATGAGAACATCCGTCTGCTTCCCTTGGGATATGTTTATAAACCTCCTCTCCTACTTAGCGGGTGGTGGCATGGCAGGAGAGGGTTGTCTAGGCCTGTGGTTCAGGGTCCCATGGCGCAATGCGCTTCCTTTACCACCAAGACTCCCAGTCTATATTTGAGCAACCGTTTTGAGCAGTTGAGTGAGCTTGATCCACATGTTTGACTTGGTCCTGGACCAAATGTTTTTTTTGCCCCATCCTCAGTGCCCATCCCATATCCCTGTTAACCCCCCAAGTCCGTAAAGGTCGTGAGCTGAAATGCCACAGGGATCAGAGGGAAGCTGGTAGACAAAGAGTGTATGGATTTGTTATGTCCTGCTCACATTGTTTGTCTATAAGAGACATGGCACACTAGGGGGTCCCTTGCCTTAGATGGTTATGTCTCGTTTATTTTATCTGCCCTGACATCTCCTCATGGGAGAGCTAAGGGTGGGCTAGCCACCGTTATCAAACTTAATATGACATGTAAAATAGGGAAAGTTGTCATACCCTCTCATTCTATCTTGGGCATGCTTCTGACCTTTGCAAACCAGCCGAGGGTTCTAGTTGTCAATGTTTATCATCTATTTCTGGAGGAGCATGCTGTCTTGAGTGAGCTGGTCCAGCTTTTTAGTAACATCATTGCCAGCACACTCATGTTTACAGTGCTCCTTTTGATCGGAGATCTTAATTTACACTCCAGTCCTGACTGTGTTTTATATGAGGGTTCACCCCATGAGGGTAACTTGGAGGTGTGGGATTAGGCACTCCCGTAACATACCCCCTTAGGAGACTGGTTTAACACTTTGTTTGTAGATCACTCCCTAGTGGATCTTTTTAGTCAGTGGGATATTAATAACAAGCTGCAGATTCACACCTTTACGGAGGCAGGCATTAGCTCCATCATTAACTGCATTTATGCTTCCAACTGTTTATTTGCATCTGTAATTGATTGTAAGGTAGTGAGGCACCAGATGAGCGACCACAACCCTCTTCTGGCTTCTTTCAGGAGGTCTCCACCTTTAGGTTGACTTGAGGACTTTTTTCTGGAACTAGTCCTTACTATAGCCCAGGGGCAAAGACTTAAGTGAGCTAAGATGGTCCCAGCAGAATTTCATTCCTCTCTCCTCTCGTGTTGTCCACAGGACATCAGCATCTGCCTAGATGATGGGGCCTCTCACTCCAACATCTTGCAGGCTTTTTCTAATATTGCAGCTTATATTAAGTTTGCTCTTACAGACCCCCACTGCAACTCACGCTGCATGAACAAGTAGATGGGTTGATAAGGCATACTCCAAGGCTCACACAGTCTTGATGGCTGACTGCACAGGCAGCCCCAGGGCAGGGAGGGAGTGAGGAGATCTAGGGTGGATGTTTGCATGGCTCATCAGAGAGGAAGAAGACTCTAGAGAGGGAGCTCTGGGACAAGTTTTGGACGGTTGTGAACCATCGTTTTTTTCCATCGATCAAGTGAGCGTGCAGGCACTGACTATTTTTCCCAAGGCATGGTTGGACCACTTTGGGGCCATTTACAACCTTGAGTCTGGCGAAGATTTTATGCTTGTTCAGCAGGTGTCACCTCATCTTTGCTTACAATGGGAGAAGGTAAGGCAAGCCATTATGCCCCCATCCACCTGGAAGCATTCTGTTATCATCCCAATCTTCAAGAAAGGTAGCAGGGGTGACCCTTCTTGCTTCCATCCCATTTCAGTGGTGGATAGTGTAGTCAAGGTGTTGGGAAGGGTTCTGCTGGATCGCCTCTCCATCTGGGTCGAACACAGCAACATTCTTTCAGAAGTCCAATATGGTTTTAGGGCCAGAGAGGGCACTGTTGGCCAGACCCTGAATCTCTAGATGCTGATCATAAAGTACACCAGGGTGAAGGGAGGGACGGTTCACCTGGACTTCATGGCTCTAAGCTCAGCCTTTGATAGGCTGTGCTGTGCTTGGGGCCATGGGGGGTTAAGCCGGCCCTGCTCTCCTTTTTGCACACCTTGCATAAAGGTTTAGCTGCTTCTGTTAGATACGGGCCGGATGGGGAAAGTACCCAGCGTTTGAAGCTAAAGATCGGGGTGTGGCAGGGATGCATCTTGGCTTCCTTTATCTTCACATTAACAGGCTGGAGATGGCCCAATTAGATTCTGGAGTGGACATAACAATTGTAGCTGGTCGCTGTCTACCTGTCTGCTTATACGCGGACAACGCAGTACTTTTGTCATGTACGGCCAATGTCCTACAGTGTCTGCTAGATTGTTTTGTCACCTTCATGGATGGGATTGATCTCACCTCCAATTACTCTAAATCCCATGTTATGGTGATGGGCCCAAGAAATACTAGATCTAAAAATGTCTCAATTAAGGGCCAGCTCATTTGAATGGTAAACCATTTTTCATATTTAAGGATCTCTATACTTTCCTGGGAATCTTTGCTAAAGATATACACTGTGAGGTTTAAGTCTGCTGTTAATGGGGTCAGTGTCTTGGTGAGGTGCTTAGGACATACTCATGTGGAAACAAGTTTTCAAGGCCAAGTGTGTCATGATGGCCTGTTATGAAAGTGATATCTGGGGTTATGTGTCCTCCTTACAGCTTCAGGTCATTCCTTCTTGAAAGGCCTTCTCAAAGTCCCCCAGAGCACACCTTCTGAGATGCTTCATGACACTCCTTCTACACCCCGACCCGGCATCCCCGCTCTGCTGACCTCACTCTCGCAACCATCCCACGCGTCCGCAGAACTACAACCGGCGGTAGATAATTTTCACACCTCGCTGCCAAAATGTGGAACACTATTCCCACCCACCTGCGCCAGACCAAAGACCTCCTTACCTTCAGGAAACTTCTCAAGACATAGCTGTTCGAGCAGTAGCAGCACCTCCCCCCTACTTTCTCCCCCTTCCCTCCCCTCCTCAGCACCTTGAGACCCTCATGGGTGAGTAGTGCACTTTACAAATCCCTGATTGATTGACTCTGGCTGTCCATCTGGCTGAAGGAGGACCTGTCTCTTAACAGCCTTATCCTACGTGACTGCTTGGCCCTTGATGGCATGTCTTGTATTCCGTGGCTGTCATACATCAAGTGTACCTTAACTTCTTTGGGCCATTCCCAGTTTTTTTGCACAACTGGAGCGTAGAGCAAGGAGGGATATTTCATATCTAAAGAAGGCTTTTTTTACTTTATCGACTGCAGAACGAGAGGCCATGGCCCTTCACAAGCGCACTATGCACCATTTTGTCATGGTGAAAACTGTTCCAGGAATGGATCCCTACCTAACACTTGAAATTTCCAGCTTCCAATGTAGGTTGCTTACCTATTTTAGATTTAACTTGTTTTTATCTACTCTTGTTGCCTAAGGGGTCTTGGTTGAAAGTTGAGGACCTTCAGGCATGCCCTTGTGATGATGTCTCTCTCTTCGACACTTGTCGCTTCGTCATGACATGCCCAAGATTCAACTACCTTCGGCACAAGTTCATTCTCCCACTCCTTTTGCCTATGAACTTCAAGCAAGTAAGGGCCACATTATTTTTTTCTCCAGCTGCTAAAATCACCTACTATCTGCTATTTTCTGATTTGTTTCTTAATTTGGGGTGTTTAGCATATGTTTTTTTGCGGATTCTAGTCCCGATTTTAGCTAACATGCTGTGATTCTTCATTTTAGCATCCTAAATGGTATTATCTATTTTTACTTCTTCACATACAATATTTGGAATTTGTTGTGGATATGACTCAGAGTGTTTTTTATCATGTAAACTTTTGTGATTTAATGGAAAACAAATATATTTATTCATTCATTGATTCATTCGAATAAATATATGAGTAAGTTACATTAATAGCTAACATAAAATATTTTTGCTAATTTATTCTACATTTTAATAAAGGTTTTTAAATTTTCCCTATATTTTTTTTCCATTTGGAGATCTCCACCTCAACTCCGAAGCCTTCCTATGGTAAGTTATATGAAAAAGTAAAAAAAAAGTTTATATAACGCTGAAAAAATGATTACAAATATTTTTTACATAGTATATTAACTTAAATTACTTTATATATTTATTTTAAATGTAAAACAAAAAAAGAAAATCGTACAACAAAATGAACGTAATTTTCAATTTAATACGTAATCAATTAAACTATATTAAATTACATTTTAATACAAAATATATTATGAAGTGTACATTAAAAATTAAATACTCTTTTCAACTAAAAATATTTTTATTATCTATTATCAATTATTACACTTGATGATTCTAAACGATTGAAAGTAATTTAATTACATTGAAATCAAAATAATGTTATATTAATTTATACATTTAAAAACTTTTTTTTAATTGTATTTAAATAATAAATATGTTTTATTTTTAGATATGTTTTAATACATTTGTGGTACTGGACTTACCTAAGCTCTGGGCTGGAGTAATTTGCAACTGTTTTGGGTACTTTTATATGTGGTAGCTAAAGAAGTACAGTTTGTGTAAAGAAGTGGGTTTACTCTTTTGTGAGTGGGTATATGACTCCCCCCTTACCTAATGCTCCTACTTAACTGTTAGAAATGGGGTTTTTGGTTGGCAGTCAGGTTGCCTTCTGTCCAAGCAAGAACCCTCACTCTAGTTAGGGTAAGTCACACACAATCCAAATTATCCTGTGCCCACCTCCGGTAGCTTGGCACGAGCAGTCAGGCTTAACTTAGAAGGCAATGTGTAAAGTACTTGTGCAATAAATCATACAATAACACAATATAGCACCACAAAAATACACCACACAGTGTTTAGAAAAATATATAATATTTATCTGGATAATTGCAGGTCAAAACGAATAAAGATGCAATGTGAAACCGTAGAGATATCACTGAAAGTGATGTAAAGTGTCTTAAGTCTTTAAAAAGCAAACAAAGTCTCTTTCAAGCACAAAGTACCTGGTTTAAAGTGGAAAATCTCTGCAAAGGGCCGCAGAAGAAGAGATACGTGGAAAAATGGCGTGTGCGTCGATTTCTCCCGTGCACACACAGACTTGCGTCGTTTTTTTTATGCGGGGAAGTCGGGCGTCATTTTCCAGTGCGCGGACAGTCTCTTTCTGTGGTTCGCGGGATTACCAGATGTCCCGGAGTCTGTGCGTGGAATCCTAGGCTTGTTTTCCGGCTGTTCGTCGTTCTGGTGGGCTTTGCGCGGACTCTTCTCCCTCACGGCAGGCGTTGCGTTGATTTCCTTCCTGTAGTCGGGTGGCATTGTCCAGATGAGGCCGTGCGTCGAAGTTCCGGTCGCACCGCAGGCGTCGCGTCGAGCGGCGTCTTTCCGGATCTGCATGCAGTGAATTTTTCACCGCAGAGCAAGCTGTGCTTCGAATTTTTCGGCGCACAAGGCGTCCAAATGAAAAAGAGAATTATTTTTGGTCCTGAGACTTCAGGGAACAGGAGGCAAGCTCTATCCAAGCCCTTGGAGAGCACTTCAGCAGCAAGGCAAGAGTTCAGCAAGGCAGCAGGGCAACAGCAAGGCAGAAGTCCTTTGTAGAAAGCAGTCAGGTGAGTCCTTTAGGCAGCCAGGCAGTTCTTCTTGGCAGGATGCAGGTTCTGGTTCAGGTTTCTTCTCCAGCAAGTGTCTGATGAGGTAGGGCAGAGGCCCTGTTTTATACCCAAATGTGCCTTTGAAGTGGGGGAGACTTCAAAGAGTGGCTAAGAAGTGCACCAGGTCCCTTTTCAGTTCAATCCTGTCTGCCAGGGTCCCAGTAGGGGGTGTGGCAGTCCTTTGTGTGAGAGCAGGCCCTCCACCCTCCCAGCCCAGGAAGACCCATTCAAAATGCAGATGTATGTAAGTGAGGCTGAGTACCCTGTGTTTGGGGTGTGTCTGAGTGAATGCACAAGGAGCTGTCAACTAAACCCAGCCAGACGTGGATTGTAAGGCACAGAAAGATTTAAGTGCAAAGAAATTCTCACTTTCTAAAAGTGGAATTTCTAGAATAGTAATATTAAACCCAACTTCACCAGTCAGCAGGATTTTTTATTACCATTCTGGCCATACTAAATATGACCTTCTTACTCCTTTCAGACCAGCAGCTACTACTGCAATACTGTATGAGGGCAGCCCCAATGTTAGCCTATGAAGGGAGCTGGCCTCACAGTAGGGTAAAAACGAATTTAGGAGTTTTACACTACCAGGACATGTAAACTACACAGGTACATGTCCTGCCTTTCACCCACACAGCACCCTGCTCTAGGGGTTACCTAGGGCACACATTAGAGGTGACTTATATGTGGAGAAAGGGGAGGTTTAGGCTTGGCAAGTACTTTTAAATGCCAAGTCGAGGTGACAGTGAAACTGCACACACAGGCCTTGCAATGGCATGCCTGAGACAAGGTAAAGGGGCTACTTAAGTGGGTGGCACAACCAGTGCTGCAGGCCCACTAGTAGCATTTAATCTACAGGCCCTGGGCACATATAGTGCACATTACTAGGGACTTATAAGTAGATTAAATAGTCCAATCAGGTATGATCCAAGGTTACAATGTTTAAAGGGAGAGAGCATGTGCACTTTAGCACTGGTTGGGAGTAGTAAAGTGCGCAGAGTCTAAAAACCAGCAAAAACAGTGTCCAAAAAGTGGAGGAAGGCAGGCAAAAAGTTAGGGGTGACCACCCTAAGGATGTCAGGTCTAACTAACCCTCCCTTGTTCCTTTCTTACTCCTCCCGAAACACTTCCCATTTAGTCGAAGAATGGCCTTTTTACCAACCACTCTCCCTGGTCCCTACCATATTTACTACTAAGTAGTTAAATGTTATGTGTGAAGATCTCTCAGTAGAAACGATAGGAGAGAGGGAGATTTACATTCAAAGGTTTGTGGAAAACATTTTATTGTACTTTTGTAGTACTATTGTAGCACTACTAAAGTTGTAGTACTACTAAAGTACACCAAAATTAAGTTTGTGAATAGACCCGTATGATCCGGAACTACAAGTAGAACACACACCCATGAGTAATTCAGAGATGTTTTAGCTACTAACACATAAGGCCAGAAGTATAACATAAATGAAAATGTATTTTCACAAATTGTTATTAGCAATTTCCATGGAATGCTTAGATTGATTCTGCCTGTCAGACTGTGTTTATGGTAAACATTTCTGATCATGCATAGATTCTAGACACTTTTTTGCACTTTCACAGTCACCCAATAAAGACAACGCCAGCCTCAACAGTGTTTAGAACATTTTAAGCCCATCACAACTATAGGGGCAGATTAAATTATGTCCATAGTTTAAAGTGTTAGTTCCTGTTCCCAGTAAATTGCAGCTATTTTCTTTTACCTTAGTTAAGCTCAACCACTATAAAGTGTCAAAGCCAGTAGTGATGGCTTTATTTTATTAACATATAAACAATAATTTATGTATTCTAGAGTCTGCATGCTTTAGCCCATTAAAATCAGACCTGTTGATTTTGCCAATGCTCGTTCATAATTCAGGATGTTAGCTTGGTGACACTTAACATAAACATATATACCCAATAAAAGCTATTCATGAATTATACATTGACAAAGCTAGTAGGTTTGCCTTTTATATAGGAATATGTATTCCATCATTAGTTGGTGAATGAATGCATGTGTGTCTGCCTGTGTGGATGGGCTAGTGAGTGAATGGATTAAAGGCTGGATTAATAAATGTGTGTAGGAATGGATGGATCTGAGTGACGGAGAACACAGATTTGTAAATCCATAGTATTTATATAGTGTGATGCTAGCTGAAAGGCAACGGAGCATTAATAAGGGGCAAAGGCAAGGTCAACATGTAATTGGAGGGGTAGGGGGTTACTTAAAGCAAATGCAGACTATTTATGCTTCATCATTGAACTGTATTTAAAGACTTCAGTTTTCCATTGTTTTCTAAATTGGAGCAAGGAAAGGGCAGTTCTGATGGATATGGGGTTGCCGTTCCAAAACCTGGGTGTATAGATGTACAATGCCTGATGCTTTTTTTCTTTTGTGCACTTCTTCATCTTCATTCTATTGGTGTCCTGGATGCAGACGTGCCAAGAGCCACCAGAAATGGTGTGCTTATCAGCCTGATAAGCAGCTGTGCCGTGAGGGCTTTGTAGATGAAGTAGCTGGGTTTGGAGATGGTGCCACCCAGCAAGGGGAGCTTGTGGGGGTGATTTGACCAAATTCTTCCAGCCCTGGATGAAACATGTTGCAGCATGTAGGATACCTGTTCAGGGTGCCACAGTGGAGTCTGGGAGGCGGCAGAACAGGTTGTTACCAATCAGCTACGAGAGTACACGTGATAGAGCGGTCCGTAGTAATAATTTACCTGCGTTTGGACGCTCTTTAGGCCGATGTATCTTTTGACTAAGTGGGAACTCTCTGTACTCTTAACCCGGTCAATCTCAACAAAATCAATATTCAATAACGAACATAAGCAACACCTTGAACAACGTAACACTTTACAATTAATCCAGAATACATTTCGGCGAACCCTGACCTTTCAGTCAGGAATAACCACACCAGTTTATTGAGAAGTTAGTGAATTTATTTCCCTATATTAACAAAGCTAGCACAATATAAATGTGTCTCAACACCAAATGATAAACATATATGAACATTAATAGCTGTCCATAGCGTCGAAACAAGTGTAATCTATGAAGCATTTGAATCACAAGGCATTCGATAATGGCAATGCAAAGCACTAATACGATAATCTGTAATGAACTAATGGCATACATTTAGTCAGCATAACAAGATCTCAAATTGCATCGTGCGACATATGGAATCCTCATCTAACCTCAAATTAGCATCGGCATGTGGGACTTCATGCAAAAACAATTTAGCAACATTAATTTAGAAAAACTCTTAACTAGGGCTCTTACCAAAATCAGCAGTTGGTTACCTAAAAGAAACACAATGCAATTTTACAATTTCCTTTCATATTTACCAATTACGATCAGCATACAAGGAAGTCTTCGTCTCACAGGTACCGTTCTTCGGTCAGCATGGGTACCGTTTCTCGATCAGCATGGGACGGGACAAAGGGGCAGGGGTGGACGGGGCAATTGCCTCACGGCGGCAAGGTAAAACTATTACTTCATGCAAAGGGATCAAATCAAAGTTACAGTCTCTAGGGCAAGAATCATTAAAGTCTCTTTCTCTCGATCAGAGAAAGCATCAAAGTCTCTCAAAATGGAGTCGCAGCAAAGTGGGCCATAATAGCTACGAAGTCAAAATGGCGTAGTGTCCGGGTAATGGCCGCAATGGTCCAATTTCTTCTCGTGCACCTGATTTTTATAGACAACAGTTCAAGTCCTGTAGGGTCTCCATTGGAGGGTTCATAGGTTAGCTTCAAATTGACCAATCAAAAACGACAGTTCTCAAGCTTTTCTTAAGCATACATTATCCTTGGAGATGGGTACACAAATTGCAACATTGTCTCCCAATTAGCTTACTCTCAGAGCCTCCATTGTCCGCACCTGCAAGTCGACCTTGAATTAAAGAGAAAATATGCCAGGCTGGCACTAACTTTAAGATAAGCATGTGAACAGTTTCTGTGGAAAAGTACAGCTTCAAGCAAAAATACACATTAGCACAGTGGAAAAATACGAGCATCTAAACCGTGAGACGGGCAACTAGGCCAAAGCCTCCGCTAAAGTAATGCTAAGCTAAAACATTTCAAACAAGCAAATCGTAGCACACGTTTATGATTATGTCGGATTAGTGCAATTCTAATACACCACGTTATATAAAGCACGTGTATAAATGATGGCAAACTACTCTGAGGGCACATTTTGTCCCCTTACAATCTTAATTAGTTCGGTTAATGTCGCACATGATTATTTCAGCACTATGTTTAAGCGTTAATAAATCAAAACCTTCATTTTCTGCTTCATCACACGTCCTTGAACAGCAGTTCTGAAGTGCCTTTCTGTAAGAAATGGTTTCACTTTCTTTAGTAGCGAGAGGTGTTTCCAGGCCGTCTTGAGTGTATTGGTGATGTGTTCTTTCGGGGTGAGATCGGTATCCAGGGCAATTCCTAAGCTACTTAACACTGGCTGGGAGCAGGGGCTCGAATTCATTCAAGGTCCAGGTCATTTGCCGAAATATGGTCTAGTTATTGCTTGTTGTTCTTTGTGAATAGCCGACAAAGTCTGTTTCGGAGGGGTTTAGATTTCACGTAGGTGCTGAGCATACATGTCTGGAGGAAGTCAAGCAGTGTGAAGGAGCTGGATATCAGTAGCAGAGGGGACGTTTAAGTATAGTTGCTTATCATCAGCATATTGGAGAATTATGATGTTATCTGTAAGTAAAGTCCCAAGTGATCAATATAGAAGTAAAAGGTGACAGAGAACTGGATCGAACACTAGAGAACTCCTCAGGTGGTGAGGATCTTCTGGAATCAGCAGGTACGCATGTAGATCAACTTGTGTTAATTGCATAGGTGGAGGGAAAATCAGTGGATTATGGTTCTCATTAATCCCATTCAAATCTTCAGGCATGGATAAGGGTAGGGTTACATACATGGATGACTGAATAAATGAGTGAGTTAGTGCATGGAGAGATGAATTGGTGAATGAGTGAAAGGCGCACGAGTGAGTGCATAGTTGAATTAATGTATAGGTTGAGGAGTAAATACATAGATGGATGACAGATCGGTCTATCCATTCACTTGTACAAATACGGTTATCCCCGGTATAACCATCCACTCACTCACACATACTCCCTCCATCAACCCACAAACTCACATTTCCATTTATTGATAACCCCGCACTGTCCATTTAAGAATCCATTTATCCATGCATACTTTCATACTTAGACATCCATGTAGTTTATTCATGTGCCTTTACATACGTGTGCATCTATTGATCATCCAGCAGTCATGCATTACACATCCACCTGTATACGTGTAGTCTGTGAGTGTGTGTTGTCTGTGTTTGAATTTGGCTCTCTATATGTGGCATTATATTAAACGGATATCGGTATGTGTGTGTGTCTGTTTTTATTACTCATTGATGCCTTTTTGTGCATTTGTGCCTTTATATCTGTTCCACTGTGTACATTAATGCTTCTAAGTATGCCGCTCTGTGTGTGCATTCTACTTTCTCTAAGACATACTAGTTCAGGAGCTGTGTGTGAAGTGGAGAGGATAGAGGCCTGTAGTGAGCAGGCTTCCCTTGAATTTGGAGGAGGTATTTTCCTCAGTTTCCCATATAAAAGAACATCACATAACAGATTCAGTTGCATTTCTGCTAGGTAGCCCAACATTGTATGACACACCTGGTTTTGTAATGTACTTTATGTTCCATTCTGCAACTTGTAGTTTCACATTTAGGTGGTCATTCTGACCCTGGCGGTCTTTGACCGCCAGGGCGGAGGACCGCGGGAGCACCGCCGACAGGCCGGCGGTGCTCCAATGGGGATTCCTACCGCGGCGGTAAAGCCGCGGTCGGACCGGCACCACTGGCGGGGTCCCGCCAGTGTACCGCGGCCCCACTGAATCCTCCGCGGCGGCGCAGCTTGCTGCACCGCCGAGGGGATTCCGACCCCCCCTACCGCCATCCAGATCCCGGCGGTCGGACCGCCGAGATCCGGATGGCGGTAGGGGGGGTCGCGGTGCCCCTGGGGGCCCCTGCAGTGCCCATGCCACTGGCATGGGCATTGCAGGGGCCCCCGTGAGAGGGCCCCTACATGTATTTCACTGTCTGCTGCGCAGACAGTGAAATACGCGATGGGTGCAACTGCACCCGTCGCACAGCTTCCACTCCGCCGGCTCGATTCCGAGCCGGCTTCATCGTGGAAGCCTCTTTCCCGCTGGGCTGGCTGGCGGTCTGAAGGCGACCGCCCGCCAGCCCAGCGGGAAAGTCAGAATTACCGCCGCGGTCTTTCGACCGCGGAACGGTAACCTGACGGCGGGACTTTGGCGGGCGGCCTCCGCCGCCCGCCAAGGTCAGAATGAGGGCCTTAGTGTTATAAGTATGTGTAGCGAAAAGAGTTGTAGGCCAGTGGTTCCCAACCTGCAGTCCGGTGACCCCTGGTGGTCCGCGAAGCCTACTCGGGGGTAGGCGACTGCTTAGAAAATTTAATAATTCTAACAGATTAGGTCCCCAGCTTTCGGTCCTAGGATTTCAATAATGATTCTGTGGGGGTCCCCAGGTTCCCATATTGATAAAGTGGGGGTCCACAGAAGTCAAAAGGTCGGGAACCACTGCTGTAGGCTAAAAATCCAAGGCAGCCTGGGAGTGTCACATAATACACAATGCATGAGTCCGCTTGTCCGAATATGCTGTTTCTTCATCATATGCCCTTCCCAATGAGAAATGATGGTACACTCCTCGCAATCTCGTTATAAAGAACTGCTGTCCAGTATAGGTTGTGGAGGAGAAAATGCATGACAAATTTTTACGATGATCACAGACAAAAAAACGTATTTTAGTTTGCCTCATTTAATGCAAATTTATCCTATTTAACTTACAAATATGACATGAATACCTACCTTGTGGACTCAGCTCCACATCTTTGATCTTCAGCTGTCAATCCTTAAGCATATGCAGCTCAACCTGGCCATGTGTTCCCTTTGCATTCTGGTACCTATGGTCTTGCATTTATAATGTGAAAAACGAAGCTAGAAGTGCTTGACTTCAAAGTAAAAACTAGGCCTGCATTAGTGTTGTGACATAAATGCCAATTCAATGATAAGCAGGCGTATATTTCTATCCTGACTGCATGTGAAACTGGTATCCTCACTTTTTCCTTGGTCCCTGCAACCAAGCTAATCTAGCTTGTGCGCGGAGGTCTAGGTCTATCCATGGCAATGCAAGGTCCACAATTTGTTCCGTGGGCTGGAAGGGTGCATATAGTATGCCCTCATAACTGATATGATTCTACTCTCCTTAACTCTTGATAACATGAATCAGTGATGGCAACATGATTAGTTTTTTTAAATGATTAGTCTTGAGAAAAACCGTGTGTCTATGTCAAAGGAGAGTGTGCATTACCTTTTTACCTTCCTCATGTAAAGTTCTGCTTTAGTGTGACCCCACCCCAGACCCTTGCACTAATATTGAATGTAGATGTTGAATTCATATATATACTGTGGATATGTAGTATGTGTGGGTATAAGAGTCTGTGGGCCATATTTATGAAAACGTGATGGAGTGCAGCGCAGGAAGTTACCTTGCGGCGCTGCACTGCATCACAGGGAAAGGGCAGGAATGTGCGGTATTTAAAAAAACACTGCACATTCTTGCCTTTTCCCCTGCACTTGCGCCATTTTGGTAGCCTAGCACCAATGCAAGCAACCTTGCACCATGGTTTTTATGCAGGGAGGGGCACCTTCACAATCTTGAGAGGTTTTTTCCTATTTCTGTATGTGCTGCAGAATGTAGCACACATAGAAAGTGGAAGTAAAGAGGAGAAATAAAGATATGTCTACTTGTTATGGCTCCCCTGGGAAGGCGTAGCATTTTGGCACATTCAAAGGTTTACAACTTCTTGTAAATCTAGGAATGCGTCAAAATCCATGGGAGTTGAATGGGAACACCTACGTAACACCCATGGAACACCTTCCCAGGGCAGACTAATGCAACGCAGTAATTTGTGCTGTGTTGCGTTACTCGAGATTTATGAAGCCACCCAAGACAACTTTAAGGTGGCCTTGTGTGGCTTCATAAATGTGCCTTAGGAGTTGTGTTGCTCTTGCACCATGTTACTGTGTTGCAAAAGTGACACAACCAGGGTCATAACATAAGCTGTGTCTGCAAGCCGGAAAATTACATTTGAAGGATAACTAATCTGAACTGGTTCTGAAACCTTAAACAATGGATCCACATCCCTCTCTGGAAAATGAGTATAAAAGTGAGACACAAGCTCCACATTTTGTTCTAAGTTACTCATGATAAGGAAGGGAGTGCTTTGAGAGTTGCTTTGTGACCAGGGCTCCTCTTTGCATGACACCCGGTCTCCCAGAGACAGGGGGATATCAACTTAACTTTTTACTTCTTTCTGGAGGAGCTGAGGGTCTGTCTAGAACCCACCCTGCCTGCTCAGAAAGGTAAGAAGAGTACCCAGTGGGCAGGAGAAAAGACCATCCAGGAGAGATACTTCTAGAATGAGGAACACAAGTAGAAGCTACATTTTAGTGGGACTGAAGCCAAGAGCCAACTCATGTCATGAAGGGGGTCACTTGAGCTCCCTGAGCAGTTTTGATAGCAGGCTGTGTCGAGAGACTCCCTGAAAGAGCAACACTGTGTGGGCCAAAAGACTGATGCTACTACTCTCTAATGCTAAGGCTACATGTTGCTGCCGATACAGATACCATGTTTCCATATCATACATGAGCTTCAGAGGCCGAAATTGCTAAAGATGAACACTAACTGAGAAATACAACCTGTAGTCTGCAACTACCAAGACCAAACACACTTCTGTCGTGGGAATCTGCACCTGCTAAACATGAATGCCCCCTGTGGGAGCCTGCAGCACTGATCTCATTCCTGGCCTGTTTGCCGAGTTAGGCTGCTGCTATGGTCCCACATCAATGAAACCAGTGCTGCAGAAGCATGCTCACTAAATGCATGTACCAGTGTCACAAGATATGCCTCTTTCCTGAACGGGTAAGGCAGGGGCTCAGCCTTAAAAAGACTAAAAGACTGAATGCTCAGAGGCAAATCTGCTGTACCCGACTTACACACACACATATATTCACTTAAAAAACCAAAGGTTACAGGGACGCGTCCCCGCCAAGCACACCTTTTCGTCAAAAGATTTATTGCAAATATTACATTGATATTATCAATGATGTATCAAAGATGTCATGAGTGCCATCATTTATGGAGTAATTAGCAGTGCATGGCGAGGGAGTGAGTTATAGTTACCTTAGGGCACAAGGTATAGTTACTTGAGATAACTCTAACTATAACTGGTGAATTTCTATGGTTTGGTATGTTTAAAATAGGAGCCTAACTACAATGTCCCTGTAACCTTTGTTTTTTAACAGAAGTTCTATGTTTTAAAAAAATTCTATTTCCTAACTATAACATTGCAGTAACCTTTGTTTTTTTCAGAGAATTTCTATGTTTTTTCAACATGTAGTAATTTTCATGTTAATCCAACCACTGTCACGCATGGCCAAAAAAGGGCCTGGCCTGTGGCCAGGCTAGGTGGCCAACTCTCTATAACCACCCAATATTGTGCAGCACAGAGCCGAAGGCCGTGCACGGCGATTCAATCAATCAATAAATCATTACTTGTATAGTGCAGCTTATCACCTGTAGGGTCTCAAGGCGTTGTTGTGGGTGTGCTGATCATTCGAAGAGCCAGGTCTTGAGATCCTTCCTGAATTGCTTCAGTGATGTGGCCGGTCTGAGGTTGAGTGGGGGAGTATTTTATGGGCTGTGAGGTAAGAGAAGGATCTGCCTCAGCTGTACTTTTCCTGACTCTGGGGATGGTGGTGAGAGTAAGATGGAAAGATCACAGTTGCCGGGCTGGGGTGTAGAATGTCAAGCGGTGGTTGTGGTAATGTGGTCCGATAGCTTGAAGGTGATGCATTTGTCGACCAGGAGCCAGTGGAGATCTCTGCGGTGGGCGGGGATGTGGCTGTGGCAGGGGATGCCCAGGATCTGTCTGGCTGCTGTGTTCTGGATTATCTGTAGTCCTGCTTGTAGCTTCTTTGTGATGCCGGCATAGGGTACATTGCCATAGTCCAATTTGCTGCTAACCAGAGCGTGGGTGACAATCCATCTAGTCTCAGTGGTGATCTACTTGAAGATCTTCTGAAAGAGATGCAGGGTGTGGAAGCAGGCTGATGAGATGGCATTGACTTGACGGGTCATGGAAAGCATGAAGTCCAGGATGATGCCCGGGTTGCATACATGGTCAATGGGGCTGGGGCGTTTCCTAGGGTGGTTAGCCACCAGTAGTCGTCCCAGGCAGAGGGGGTGGAGCTGAGTACGACGATCTCTGTCTTGTCCGAGTTGAGCTTAGGGCAGCTGGCTTCCATCCAGGCAGCGACTGCACTCATACAGTTGTAGATGTTTCTCTTGGCTGTTGTTGGGTCGTCAGTCAGGGAGAGGATCAGTTGGGTATCGTCGGCTTAGAAGACAATGTTTAGTAAGTGCTGCCATGTAGATGTTGAAGAGGGTAGGGCTTAGTGAGGATCCCTGGGTTACTCCACAGCATGTTTCTTTTGGCACCAAAGTGTACACTCTGGGTTCGTCCGGTCAGGAAGGAACAAATCGATTCCAGTGCTTTGGCGTGGATACTGGCATTGTGGAGTCTGGTGCAAAGGGTGGAGTGGAAAACTGTGTTGAATGCAGTGGAGAGGTCAAGGAGGATGAGGGTGGCTGTGTCTCCATGGTCCAGTGTGTTGCGGATGTCGTTGGTGGCTGCGAGGAGTGCTGTCTCAGTGCTGTATTTGCTCATGTGAGAGGTCTAGGATGTAGTTTGACTTGAGGAACTCTGCCAGTTGCATGATGATGGCCTTTTCTCTTACCTTGGCAGAGAATGGGAGCAGAGAGATGGGTCTGTAGTTTTTCATCTCCCTTGGGTCATCAGAGGGTTTCTTTAGGAGAGGGTTGATCTCTGTGTGTTTCCAGTCGGATGGAAAGGTGGTGGTTCCGATGATTGTCCAGAAGAGCTCTGGTGGCATGTTGGCGCTGGCCAGGCTGAAGAAGTGATGAGGGCATGGGTCTGAGGGTGCCCCTGAATGGATGAAGTTCAAGAGTTTCTGGGTGTCTTCTGTAGAGATAGGGGTCCAGTGGTTCAAGGCCTGTGGCATGGGGTCTGTGGTGATGCTGGTGGGTGGTTGGGGCAGGTTTTGGTTCTTAAATCCTTCATATGTCCCATATTTTCCAGTGGAAAAAGGTGGCAAGGTTGTCACTGAGGCCTTGTGGGGGGGGGGTCTGAGGTGTCTGATCCAGGGTTTGTGAATTTTGTGACTGTGGTGAATAGCTCATTGCTGTTGTGTGCGTTGGTGCTGGTGGGTTCTTGAATGACAGCTTTCTTGCAGGCTCTGATATGCTGATGATGCGTGGTGACTGCATTTTTGTAGGCTGTGTGGTCTGTGGTTGTTTTGCTGTTCCTCCATTTTCATTCCTGTCATCTGCAGTTGCATTTGGATTCTTGGAGTTCTGTTGTGAACCTGTTCACTTTCCTCTGGTGCTGGTTTCTGGCAGGTTTTCTAAAGGGGCCTGTGGTGTTGGCACATTCTGTAATCCATGGGTGCAGGTTGAGCGCAGAGTCGCTCGCATTTGTGGCATCCATTGGGGGCGGTTGGATGTCTTTGTGGACGACTGTGTAGCCGTCGGGAATGACAGTGGTGATGTCCAGGCCTGAGGTGTGGGTGATCCAGGTCTCTGTGAGGAAGGCGGCATCAGGGGTGATCAAGTTGAGGAATCCCAGACTTCGACTGTGTGTTTGGCAAGTGAGCGGGTGTTGAGGAGTAAACACTTGAGGTGTCGGTCTGGGCTGTGGGTGAGGCAGTGTGGCGTGCAGCAGTGGGAAAGGGAGAAGAAGGAGCAAGAAAAGGGTCCCCGAGTGTTCTTTTCATTCTAACAATCCCGTTATGGATGTCCACAGGGCATGGAATGCAGCCAGTCCGTGCGGCCAACCCTCCTAACCACCCAACTCTGAAAGTTTGAGACAGAGAGGGATTTAGGCTTTCCTGAATGATATACATAGAATGAGATATTTCCAGACAATTTGAAAAAAAAAATGTTTTTGTCAATTTAAATGAGTGAGATCACCTTTCAGTATTAATCTTAAACTTTTGAAGTTTAAAAGAAAGAGAAAGACCATGGACACACCTGGAGTAGAACCTCAACTATCAGTGTGAGGGTCTGTGACCTTAACCTTTAGGCCATAGGTGACTTCTTCCTGTGATGCTTCCAGACATACCTAAAAAGGTCAACCCACTCATGTGATTAGAAAGAAGCGTGAATGTTCCATTACTAGGAAGGTTTAACAGTCAAATACAAATAAGCAAACACACTCCCAAGCGATACTAAGATTTGAACCTTCAGCCTACTGAGATACAGCACAAGACTGTGACCGATAGGCCAAAAGTGACTTTGTTCTGCTCTCTATTGAAACGTAACTTTAATATTCGTACCAAACATCTTGCTAGCTTGACACTTGAAGTCATTGCATGGAGAGAGGATTGCAATGACAGTCTCTCTCTCTCTCTCTCTCTCTCTCTCTCTCTCTCTCTATCTTTCTCTCTCTCTTCCATCCCGCTATGGGATGAAAGAGAGAGAAAGGGAGAGTGACAGGACCGGGGGGGAGGAGCCTCAAGGCCCCTGTGGGCCTAGCCGGTTGCCCACTTCCATCGGGAGCCGGCATTGCTTCCAAAAGCAGGGAGCTGGTTTAAATACCACTCCTTGCTTGTAGGAGCAATGTTTTCATCTGTTTCCGTGCCAGCATATTTATATGCAAGTAATGAAAACTTCACTTTCTGCAAGAGGGAGCTGTTTAACTGCTCTCACTTGCAAAAGGCGAAGTGTTTGCTCTTTGACAGCTCCCGCCAAGTCAGAGCAAACAGCTATATCCCGGGGGTAGGCACCCCGGTACATAGCAGGAGCTGTCCCTGGGGTGGTGGTCCCCAGGGACATCTGTGGCTCCTCGAGGGGGGACGCGTGGCCTCCCTCTAATGTAAATAGCCCTGGGGAGGTGAAGGTCCCCGGTGTCTGGGGTCAGCAGTAGACCCTCTAGCTTTTTTTAATTCAGCCCTGGGGAGGTGGCAGTTCCGGGATTGTGGGGGGCCAGGCAGCACCCCGCATTGGATTTAGAAGATGTGCCCCGGGAGGTGGCAGTTCCCAGGGTTGCCCCCCACATATCAATAGAAGTTGGCCCGGGGAGGTAGCGGTCCCCAGGGCTGTGGGGGGGACAGAGAAACATTGGCAATAGTGCCCAGGGGAGGTTGTGGTCCCTAGGGCTGCAGGGGGGCGGCAGCCCCCTCGTATAGCAATCCAAATTCTGCTCCGGCGAGGTGGTGGCCCCTGGGGCTATGAAGGGGGAAGGCAACCCCCCTGTATTGAATTTTAATTTGTGCCCCAGGGAGTTGGTAGTCCATGGAGTGCGTGGGCCGGGTGGCCTCCCGCATTCAAAATTTGAATGCCTCAGATCCTGTTCGCCCCAGGGGCTGCAGTTAAACAAGTGCAGGAGACTCTACTTGATTTTCTTTTACATTTCAGTGGATCTGCTGCAGCGCCTGCCAACATTTCTTTTTTAATCCTTTTTTGCTCTGGGGGTTCCGTCTAGGACCCCATCACCAGAGCTAAGGGGTCAGGGTTCCCCTACCCTGGCACCTTTATGTTTTTTTTATCTTTTTCAGGGACTCAGCTGAAGTCGAGTCCCAACATGCCTGCGAACACTTCCTTGCTGAAGTGATGGCAGCCAGTCAGACCTCAGCACGAGATCAGAGGGTTTGACTAGCCTTTGCATCCCTACATATACAAATTAGTTTTTTCTTAAATATTTCGAAAACTACTGCATGTATGTACACAAAATAACCAAAAGTGCGCTTTCTGGACCAAGAGCTACCTTTCTGGCAAAATTAATGTTATGCTGTCCAGTGGTTCGGGCGCTATTCATGTTCAAAATCCCCATGTGAATTAACATGAGAAATGCACCTTTTTTTACTTCCCCTTTTTCACTGCCCCGCTTGACAGATCTCCCCAAAACTTTCCAGACATCAGCTGACATGAGCATCGATGTTTTTGGGAAAACTTTGTGAAGATGCATCAAGTGGCACCAAAGATATACGAAAGTAAAAATAGCTTTTTCTATAGAAACTATGGTCCACATGTATGAACATTTGGAATTGTGATTTCCTAATTGTGATTCCATGCGAATTGCAATTAGGAAATCGCAATTCCAAATGTAAGAAACCTCACTGAGTTTGTTTTGCGCTTCCCGGTGGGTCGCAAATAGACCTACCTCATTACTATTAATGAGGTAGGTCACAATTTGCGGCCCACTGAGAATCGCAAAAGTCACACAAGGTTGGTGGCCTGCTGGTGTCAGCAGACCACCATGTCTGTGATTGCTTTTAAATAAAGCAATCTATTTTTTTTTATGCAGTCTGTTTTCCTTAAAGAAAAACAGTCTGCGTTTAAAAAGGAAAAAATGAAACGTTTCAGTTTCATTTTTTTAAGAGTAGGCAGTGGTCCGTGGGACCACTGACTGCTCTTAAAAAACGTTTTCACATGCATTCATAAGGGGGAAGGGGGCCCCTTTGCGAATGGGTTAGCAACAATTTGAAATTGGTGCTAACTGCAATTGTTTTGCAACCGCATTCACGGTCACAAAGCAATCATACATACCATTTAGATTCGGTATTAGGAAGTTAGGCCCTGAACAAGCCCCTTCCGAATACCGAATCGCAAAACCCAAATTGCGATTCGGTAACAAGTTACCGAATCGCAGTTTGGGCTTTGTACATCCCAAAAAGCATTTTTCTAGTCGCAAGCGGGCCGATTAGTTTGGGACTAGAAAAATCCTTTGTACATGTCCTAACTATAACTACCTACTGGCAATATATTTTATAATGAAATTCTTAGTAAAGGCATCTGTGGTAAAGGCATACTTGTGGTAAAAAAAATGTTGTTGTAAAAACAGTTGTGATAAAGACTGTTGTGTTGTAAAGCCTTCATTGTAAATGCATTTCTGGTTTTACCATTGTTATTAAGGCCGTTTACCCTAAAACTGGATTACCTTATTACATTTAGTAAGTGATAGCTGCAGTTTGAGACCAGATAGAAAAATATTCCTTCCACTCATCTGAATTGTAATTTAAAATCCTCTTCAATGATAAAGTCAGACTAAGTTGCTAGTCTGAAAATGCCACTTTAATAAAGCTGGCATTTTTCTTCTATATGCCTTTTTGCCACTTTCCAGGGCCACATTCTTGATAGTGGCTCTCCTGTAGTGTGATGTGTATTCCTACCAGACAGCAGACAAAAGTGCCTTAGGTGTGGGGAAAGGTGTTTCTGTCCTGAGCAGGGTGGCCTGGTGTATGCACTCAGCTGTCCCTGAACTTCACAGGGTAGCCTGAGGGCTGTGCCAAACGCCATCTTCACTTCAGAAGCTGCCTGCCCTGTCACTGGCAAATGCTGCTCACACCTGGGCCTGTCTGCTCTTTGATACCCTGGATATATTGGAGCCAAACCTAAAGGAAAGGGAAGAACCAACTAGAACTATTTTAGGGGTAGACAGAGAGAGCCACCACCACACACAGGCTTGCACTCTGGTATGAGAGTGGCACCCTCAGTACCTCTAATCTTAACACCCTCAGACCTATGAAGATTCAGAAGGATTACCCTTAAAGAAGGAAGACTTGGCCTGCTTTCCTTAAACCGAGGATTCCAGATGTGTCTCCAAGGATCAGTTGGCTAGATACAGTGACACAAAAAGCTTCCAGATGACTCCCCTGCAACTGCCCAGCTGCCCAGCATCAACTGGACTTGCCTGGATCCTGCTGCTGGCCTCTGATGGAGTGAAAACCCAGAAATTCTGCGCTTTTCACATCTGTGAATGACCACCAACGTCTCCTGCCAACATGACACAAGGATTGTGGCTGTTGCTTGAGAAGGACTCACACCCCCTTCTACCAAAAAACTAAATTCTCACAATGGGGCTCTCAAAACTCTAAAAAAATACTCCCATTTCTGACAGTAAGTTTAAAGTGTTTTAGGTTCAGTAAGATAAGCAATGACCTAGAGAAAACATTATTGTCCCTTGGTTGACTGTTGAGTTCAGAGTTTTTGTCCCCTCTCTACCTCCATGAGAAACCACTTGACTCCTAATATAGGGAGGGCTTGCAGTCAAAGCCCTCCCTATCTTAGGAGTCAAGTGGTGTAATTGGCCCAGTTTGCAGAGCCAAAGTAAGGTGGATCACAGGGCACCAGTGGGCAAAGGACTGGAACCAAAACCGTTGTTGCCCGGGAACCTAAGGTTGACCTATGGCCTCCCCGACCAGAGTCTGATATTGAGTTACTAATGCCTGACTTGTAGCATCTTCAAAGCTGTAAGGTAACAAAAGCATTACAATGAAGCAACATTCATACCCACTAAAATATCTGCCATTGTTTTGTCTAGCTTATCTTGCATGTCTGTGCAAAGTACCATTGTGTGTGCTTGTTGGGGAAACCATTGTATTTCCCTTGGGTCCACAAAAGCTGTCAATGTATACTGCTATGCATGTGTGTGTGACCATTTGTCCGATTGTTTGGTTTTGAAAATCTAATAATCCTACACCTCTGTCTCATATCGCTGGATAATGTCTTTGAGTGTGGCCAATACACTCCTTGCTGGAGATACGCGGTAGCTTGCCATGGCCTGCCTCTGTAGAGTTAACAAGGTATTATGCTGAATTGCCAGTTTTAGCTGATTAGTTTTGGAATGGGGAGGATGCCCAGGGCTACACTTCCACTTCCTGGTCCCAGTAGCTCAACTTCAAGTCTTTCTCATGGTGGGGCAGGGCGCATCATTTAAGACCACAGCACTTATGTTGCACCAGAGATGGCAAAGCTGTCATTTCAGGTTCCATCGAGAGCTATGGGAAAGAGATTACACTCTTTCCAATGCATGCTCATCTAACTACTTTTTACAATTAAATGTTTATTTGCCAGTGAAGATGAAAAACGTCATCTATTATGATTGACAAGTGCAATTAACCAATGGCTCACGAATGTCAGCTGTTCAATCAATTAATCAATCAATAAATCAATCAGGGATTTGTAAGGCATGGCTACTCACCTGTGAGGGTCTCAAGGTGCTGGAGGAGGTGGGGAGGGGGTGCTGAGGATCAGTTGAAGAGCCAGGTCTTGAGGTCCTTCCTGAACTGTGACAGGGTGGGGGACTGCCTGAGGTGGATGGGGAGGGTGATCCAGGTCTTGGCGGTGATGTGGGAGAAGGATCTTCCTCTGGCTGTGGTTTTCTGGATGCGGGGGATGTTGGCGAGGGCCTGGTTGGCGGAGCGGAGTTGTCTGGCGGGGTGTAGAAGGAGAGTTTGTGGTTGAGGTAGTCTGGTCCGGCGTCATGTAGGACCTTGTAGGCGTAGGTCAGGAGCTTGAAGGGGATTCTCTTGTCGATAGGCAGCCAGTATAGGTCTCTCTGAAGGGTGGAGCTGAGGCTGTGTTGTAGGGTGTTCTTGATGAGCTGGGCGGAGGCGTTTTAGATGCGTTGTAGTCTGTTCTGGGTCATGGCAGTGGTTCTGCTGTAGAGTACATTGCCATAATCAAGGCGGCTGCTGACGAGGGCCTGGGTGACTGTCCTTCTGGCTTTGGTAGGTATCCATTTGTAGATTTTTCGAAGCTTGCACAGGGTGTGGAAGCAACTCGATGAGACGGCGCTCACCTGTCTGCCCATTGAGAGCGATGAGTCTAAGATGATGTTGAGGTTGTGGGCGTGGTCGGTGGGGGCGTTTCTGAGGGTAGTGGGCCACCAGGAATCGTTCCAGGCCTAGGGTGTGGAGCCGAGGATAAGGACTTCTGTTTTGTTCGAGTTCAGTTTGAGGCAACTGTCTTTCATCCAGGCTGCAACTACTTTCATTTCTTCATGGAAATTGTTCTTGACAATGGTCAGGTTTTTGGTGAAGGAGACTATCAGTTGGGTGTCAAATTGTAAATGAAACTTAGCAACAGCCAATGGCTGCGTGCAGTTGACTTTTTGTTCTTTTTCTCTTAGTGATTTTGCAAGATCTTGAGTGAACGGCTATTGCTGTCTCCAGCTAAACCTATCAGAGTGTCTTACTATGCTTCTTGTGACAGGCTTTCTTAATTTACAATGGATTTTTTGGAGAGCCTTCTTACATGTGGGTATTAACAGTATTGGTAGCTGTATATCCGATTTATGTTAACTTAGCTCTTTGTTACATGGCATACATCTACCTTCCTGCATCATACCTGACTAACTCCTACTTATTTTCCCAACTCCTCTGCCACCTACATTCCTATAAGACAGGAACAGTGCTTAATTTGTTCCAGTTCTTGTCAGTGGTCTGCACCAGCAGTTATTTTTCAGAACAGAGATATATTTTTCATCATCAGACTTTGAACCAGAGCAAGGGAGAGAATGACAACCAAGAGGAAAAGATCGGCAAACAATGACAAAAGGTACAAGCAGGAATTAAAATCAACTTGCAAGAGTGAGATTCTAAGACAGGAAGTGTTGAGTCATGAAAGGAAGAGGCTTGGGGTGGAATCAAGATGAAGGTGCCTTGATATTAGCTAACTCCAGCATTCAGCAGTGCTCGCCACAAGTCGCTAAGAAAACAAATGTGCCCCAGAACTTACATTTTAACAAGCTAAGCACCTGACAAGAATATATCTCATGACGCCTATTTTTGTGATGTCTGTGAGCCTGCAGGATGAGCATTTAATGCCACCACAACCATTTCTACCCGCTTCAGGTGAAACACCAAATTAAGTGGCATGAGTGGAAAGAGTATTTTCTTATTCTACTGACACAATTGAAGATGAGGAGTTATCATAGATAAAAAAATTAAAAAAATACTCCGACATTCACTGGGTCCACAAGGGTTTGTAGTGTACAATGCCATAGAAACAAATCCCTGCAATTCTGAAGCAATTCAGATACAATTCACACACATTTTAATATTTAGACAATTATTACTCCACTTCAGTGTGTATTTCTATTGACAGGCACACATTTTTAACAAGGAACCAGAACAGATAGTAGCCTATAGAAGACTATGTTACAGCCTTGAAAAAAAGGTTGCATGTCGGTTTGGAACTTTACATGACAAAATCATTCTTGATCAGATCATCACATGTCAATAATGAGCATGTTCAGGAGAGATTGTGGATACCTGGTGAGGCAACTTTAGCAGATGTTATTGCAGTTGTTAAGAAGGCAGAAATTTCAAACAAGTGTGCTAAAGTGGCTGGGGAAGGTTCCAAAGAGGAGTCAAAAGAGTAGTCCAATGACATGGTTTGTAAAATAAAACAAAAATACAGAAAGGAAAAACCCAGAATACAGGAGAATAATAAGAAGACCGTGATAACAAACAGAGAAAGAAGATGTTATAGATGTGGAAGTAAGGACCATTTGTCTGTTAGTAAGAAATGCCTAGCTAAAGGCCAAAAGCTTTAAGAGTGTGTGTTGGACCTGGCTTTTTGACAGGGTCATCCCCAACCTTTTTGCCTCCTTCCTCCTATTTTTTCTGACCTGTTGTTGTTAGCTTTTGAACTCTGGGCACTTTACCACTGCTAACCAGTGCTAAAGTGCATATGCTCTCTGTGTACATTGTACTGTTGATTGGTTTATCCATGATTGACTATTTGATTTACTTGTAAGAGCCTTGTAGAGTGCACTACATGTGCCTAGGGCCTGTAGATTAAATGCTACTAGTGGGCCTGCAGCACTGGTTGTGCCACCCACTTCAGTAGCCCCTTAACCTTGTCTCAGGCCTGCCATTGCAAGGCCTGTGTCTGCAGTTTCACTGCCACTTCGACTTGGCATTTAAAAGTGCTTGCCAAGCCTAAAACTGCCCGTTTTCTACATACAAGTCACCCCTAATGTGTGCCCTAGGTAACCCCTAGAGCAGGGTGCTGTGTGGGTAAAAGGCAGGACATGTACCTGGGTAGTTTATATGTCCTGGTAGTGTAAAACTCCTAAATTCGTTTTTACACTACTGTGAGGCCTGCTCCCTTCATATGCTAACATTGGGGCTGCCCTCATACATTGTTGAAGTGGCAGCTGCTGAACTGAAAGGAGCAGGAAGGTCATATTTAGTATGGCCAGAATGATAGTACAAAATCCTGCTGAGTGGTGAAGTTGGATTTAATATTACTATTCTAGAAATGCCACTTTTAGAAAGTGAGCATTTCTTTGCACTTAAATCTTTCTGTGCCTTACAATCCATGTCTGGCTAGGTTTAGTTGACAGCTCCTTGTGCATTCACTCAGACACACCCCAAACACAGGGTACTCAGCCTCACTTGCATACATCTGCATTTTGAATGGGTCTTCCTGGGCTGGGAGTGTGGAGGGCCTGCCCTCACACAAAGGACTGCCAAACCCCCTACTGGGACCCTGGCAGACTGGATTGAACTGAAATGGGACCTGGTGCATTTCTTAGCCACTCCCACTTCAAAGGCACAATTTAGTATAAAACAGGGCCTCTGCCCTACCTCATCAGACACTTGCTGGAGAAGAAACCTGAACCAGAACCTGCATCCTGCCAAGAAGAACTGCCTGGCTGCCTAAAGGAATCACCTGTCTGCTTTCTACAAAGGACTGCTGCCTTGCTGTTGCCCTGCTGCCTTGCTGAACTCTTGCCTTGTTGCTGAAGTGCTCTCCAAGGGCTTGGATAGAGCTTGCCTCCTGTTCCCTGAAGTCTCAGGACCAAAAAGACTTCTCTTTTTCATTTGGACGCCTTGTGCGGCGAAAAATTTGACGCACAGCTTGCTCCTTGGTGAAAAATTCACCGTATGCCGATCCGGAAAGACGCCGCTCGACGCGACGCCTGTGGTGCGACCAAAACTTCGATGCACGGCCTCGCCTGGACAACGCCACCCGACTCCAGAAAGGAAATCGACGCAACGCCTGCCGTGAGGGAGAAGATTCCACGCACAGCCCACCGAAATGACGCGCAGCTGGAAAACAAACCTAGGATTCCACGCACAGACCCCGGGACATCTGGTAATCCCACGAACCACAGAAGGAGACTGCCGTGCACCGGAAAACGGCGCACGACTTCCCCGTGTGAAAAATAATGATGCAGGTCCGTGTGTGCAGGGGAGGAATCGACGCACACACTATTTTTCCACCTCTGCGGCCCTTTGCGGAGATTTTCCACTTTAAACCAGGTACTTTGTGCTTGAAAGAGACTTTGTTTACTTTTTAAAGACTTAAGACACTTTATATCACTTTTCAGTGATATCTTTACAAATTCATATTGCATCTTTGATCGTTTTGACCTGCAAATACCCAGATAAATATTATATATTTTTCTAAACACTGTGTGGTATATTTTTGTGGTGCTATATTATGTTATTGTATGATTTATTGCAAAAATGCTTTACACATTGCCTTCGAAGTTAAGCCTGACTGCTCGTGCCAAGCTACCAAAGGTTGGGCACAGGATACTTTGGATTGTGTGTGACTTACCCTGACTAGAGTGAGGGTTCTTGCTTGGACAGAGGGTAACCTGACTGCCAACCAAAAAAAAAATTCTAACAGTGTGGAATCAAGGGGCATTATGCAAAGGTGTCAGTCAGACATAAACTACAAGGAGAATGAGTGTGTGGTATGCATCAAAGAACATACCAAAGGTAGCGGTGTTTCTAATCTGGGTAAAAATACCAGGTTGAAACCTGTGCTTAACATGAAGATTGGTGGAGTGGAAATTTTAAACATAGCTGGCTCAGGGTCACCACACACAATTGTTGAAAAGTGGGTATGGAAGGAGAAATTTGTAGATGTGTTAGGAACTCCTTATCTGAACTGATTGTTGCCCCAGAAAGATTTATGGGAGACTCTAGTCCCATGATTGGATCCAGAGAGTTAACATTTGAGTTTAAGGTTAGAAAATCAATGGAAAACCTTTACATAGCAGAGGAAGGGCCTTTAGTCCTAGGGTGGGTCAATCAAAGAGCTCTGAACATAATTTTGGATCTGAACAGTGACAATCATGTATTGGTTGTTGGGGAGATGAGCAATGTGGTCTAGATAACAAGGAGACATATCCAGATATTTTTTCAGGGAAATTGGTACACTCAAAGGTTTTTCCTGCAAAATAGTGCTTAAGAACAATGCCATTCCCAAGGTACAGAAGGTAAGAGCGATACCATGGATTTTGAGAGAGGAAGTAAACAAAGTAATCAAGAAATTGCTGATTGCAGGGTCATTGAACCTGTGGATGCTGCTGAGTGGATTGCCCCATTGGTGGTGGCCTGGTGCACGAAAAGAGAAAATCCGTTTGTGTGTGGATCTTTGGTACCTCAATAGCAACATTGTAATTGAGAGATTTCCATTAACTAAAATTGACGAGTCGTTAACATTGACAAAAGGTATGAAGTGGTTTTCTTTTTTTGATTTTTCCTCCTCTTTCCACCAGGTAAAGTTTCATGAAGAGTGTAAAACCCTAACCACATTTATGACTCCCCAAGGATGTTATTAGTTTATATGTGTGCTGTTTGGCCTTGCGTCACCGGCTGCAGTATTTCAAAAACTGATCAATAAATTGTTCGAAAACAAGGAAGGAATTGTTTTCTTCCAGGATGACGTTTTGATCATGGGGAGAACAAGGATCAGCATGAAAGCAGATTGCATGAAGTATCACAAATCATCTGGGATAATGGGCTCACAGCTGAGTTTTCAAAGTGCAATTTCAGAGTAAAAACTTTGGGATACCTAGGGCATGAAGTCACGTCAGAAGGAATCAAGCCAAAGAAAAGTCTCCTTAAGGCTGTAAAGGAAGCTCTTGCACCAACCAAATACCATGAACTGAGGTCTTTCCTAGTGCATGTCGTATTTTATGCTAAATTTGTGAAGAATGTTTCAGAAAAAACTTATAGCTTATGCCAGCTTTTAAAAAACAAAGTGAAATTTGTGTGGTCAGAAACTGTGCAGCATGATTTTATAGAGATTAAGAACAGCATTTGTAATGCAGGCATTTTACAAGCTTTTGATCCATTGTTGGACTGCATTTTGACTACCGATGCAAGCAACAAAGGTATTGGTGCAGTGCTTTCACAGAAGGATGCCAGAGGAGGATAACATACGGTTGTGTTTGCATAAAGGGTATTATCACCAGCCGAAGAGCATTAGTCGGTTATTGAAAAGGAAGAACTAGCTATTGTGTGGGGTCTGGAACACTTTAGAAATGTTGTGTGGGGGTATAAATTAGAGGTGAGATGTGGTCATGAACCAATACTTAAAGTGTTGTCCTATGAAGTTTTATGCAATGCAACACCTAAATTGCAAGAATGTCAGCACATCTGCTAGACTTTAGGTACAATTTGTGTTATCTTCCTGGTGGAAAGAACAAAGTAGCAGAATGTTTCAGCAGATTACCTTTACCCTTGATGACAAGGAGGAAATATGTGTGGCATGGATGGGAGATAAAAGAATGGCTGCTGTTTCAGGGAATGAGTGTACGGAAGCCAGTGAACAAGATGCCACTTTGACAATAGTAAAGGACTATATAATAGATGGTTGGCCTGAAAAGAAACGTTTGGATACAAGTTGTAAGAAGTTTAGGGAGGTTCGCAATGAGCTCACAGTAATGCATGAAAATGTCATGAGAGTGGTTAAGGTAGTACCCCCAAAGGAGTTAAGTGAGCCCATCATAAAGTTGTGCCACAAGGGACATTTGGGTATTGTGAAAAGTAAGAGGAGGATTAAGAAAATATATTGGTAGCCTGGGATTGACAGTGAAATTGAAAGAATTGTCAGGGAGTGTGGGGTTTGTATGGATGTGGATAAATCACAGTTATGTCCTATACCTTGTTCTGAGATGGCTTGAGAGGCATTAGGTGTGGACATCATGGGCCCTACTGAGGATGAAAAATTGAGAATTTTGGTATGTTTTAGTAGCTGTTGATTATCTCTCCAAATGGCCTGAAGTACTGTTTGTGAAGTGTGCCAATACTGAAACCATTGTGAAGTTTCTTGATGACATCTTCCAGAGAGAAGGTTTACCTAAGAGGGTCATCACGAATAATTGGGTGCAGTTCAGGAGTGAAATTATGGAACACTTCTAAATTTGCAATGGGATTGAACAGAAATTTACTTCAGTTTATCATTCCAGTAGGGATGGTGGCATGAAAAGATTCAACTATGTAATTAAAAGAACTTTGCAATTAGCCAAAGAGAAAGGATTGAATTGGCTGGTGTGTGTGAAAAAAACGGTATGGGTGTATCATACTACACCTACAGTGACTGGGTATAGTCAATTTACCATTATGAGAGGGAGAGTACCTTTTACGAGAGACAATCAAGGATCGATGGTAAAATCTTGGTTACAAAAGTGGTCTCCTGAAATGTTAAACAGAATATAAAGAGAGCACAGGATGTGTATAGTAAATACTATGCAAATAAAAAAGAGGTAACACAGAAGTGGTGTTGAAAAAAAAGGTATATGGTACGTGTTAAGTTACGTAGGAGAGTGGAGAAGGGTAAAAGCAAGTTTTCTGACTCATTGGAAGTTGTGGTAGTTTATAAAAATTCAGCAAGGCTTAGTGATGGATAGTGTGGAAAATGACCAGGGTGTTAAGATGTAAAGGAAGCAGTAGAGAAGTGAAAATAGGACAAAAATAAAAAAAGTGGTTATGATTGGTTGGAAGAAAGTGTTGAGTTGAATGATGGTAAAGGAAGTATGAGTGAGAAAAGAATTGGTGAAATCAGAGAGTATGTTGTAAGAGGGGATTGTGATGAGGAAAGGCAAATTGATACTAGATTGAGAAGAAAAGTTATATATTTGGGATATTTGAAGAATTATGTTGAAAATGTTAAGTGATTGCTAATTTAAAACAAAATGTATGTTATGAGAAATTTTGTATCCATTTATTTTTTCAAAATTGATTTCTTAGCCAGATTGTAGTAGTATTCAATTCAATTCACATTTTTAAATTGCGCTACTCACTCATTGGGTCTCGAGACGCTGTGGGGTAGGTCCTCAAAATTCAGTCAAAAAGCCAGGTCTTAAGGTCCTTGATGAATTGAGGTAGCAATGGTGATGGCCTGAGGTGTTCCAGCATTTTGCCCCAAGGTAAGTGAAAGATCTCCCTCCAGCCAAGGACTTCCTTATGCTAGGTATGGTGGCAAGCTACTGCTGGGAGAAGCGGAGAGGTCTGACAGGGGAAAAGAAAGTGATGCGGTGGTTGATGCAGCTGGGTCCAAGGTTGTGGAGGGCCTTGTAAGTTTGTGCGAGGAGCTTGAAGTTGATCCTCTTCTTGACGGGGAGACAGTGGAGATCTCTCAGGTGTCCTGTGATGTGTTCTCGGCTCTGGATGTTCAGGATTAGTCTGGTGGAGCTGTTCTGGATTTGTTGTAGCTTGCTCAGGTTCTTCATGGGGTTCAGGCATAGAGGGCGTAGCCGTAGGCAAGTCTGCTTGTGATCAGAGCATGTGTTACGGTCTTGTGGCAGTCACTTGGGATCCATTTAAAGATCTTGTGGTAGTCGGAGGGTGTGGAAACAGGTGGAGGCAACGAAGTTAACCTGTCTTGTCATGGGGAACACTGAGTCAAGGATAACGCCAAGGTTGCATGTGTGGTCTGTAGGGGTGGGGGAAGGTCTGCCAAGTGTGGAGGGCCACCAGGAGTCATCTCAGGCTGAGGAGGAGGCTCCCAGGATGAGGATATCGGTCTTGTCAAAGTTTAGCTTGAGGCAGCCTTCCTTCATCCAGGCGGGGACTGTTTCCATCCCATCTAGGAAGTTCTTCTTGGCCGTTGTGGGGTTTTCGGTCAGGAAGATGATCAGCTGGGTGTCATCAGCATAGGAGACGATGTTCAATCTGTAGTTTGTGACGATTGGGATGAGCGGAGCCTTTTAGACATTGAACAGTGTGGGACTCAACGAGGATTCTTGGGGTACTCCACAGTTGTTCTCTGTAGGTTCTGACGGGTGTGGCGGGAGTCTGACTCTCTGCGTTCTGCCTGTCAGGTGGGAGTGTATCCACTGAAGGGCCTTGCCACATATGCTTGCTGTGTGGAGTCTGGACGCATACAGTGTGGTGGAAGACTGTGTTGAAGGCGGCTGATAGGTCCAGTAGGATGAGGGCTGTGGTTTGGCCGCGTTCAAGGAGAGATCAGATTTCATCTGTGGCAGCGCGCAGGGTTGTCTTTGTGCTGTGGCTAGTTCTGAATCCTGATTGGGAGACGTCCAGTATGTTGTTGTTCTCAATGTGTCGGCGAAGCTGAGCGTTTATTGCTTTTTCGGCGATCTTGGCTGGGAAAGGCAGCAACCTGTCTCGGTGAGGAAAGCGATGTCTGGGCAGTTGGAGTGTATCAGGTTCCAAAGTTCCACAGCGTTCTTGTGATGGGAGCAGATGTTGAGGAGGATGGAGTTGAGGTGTTCTGGATGGTGTGCAATAGTTCTGCAGCTGGGGGTCTGGTGTGTGGAAAAGGTGCGGTGGCAGTTGCAGAAGGCAAAACCGTGGTGGGTGCCTCTAGGGGAAGTGAGGTGGAAGGCGGTCGAACCTCCTGGGTTCAATAAGTGGACGGTTTTAGCATCATATCGGTGGATGGTGTGAGAACCAGTGTCTGTGGCACTGGGTGCAATCTAGGTGCAGACAGGTTTACCTTTGGAGGGATTGAGAAAGTGCTTTGAGGGAGGGGGTAGCAGTGGCAGGGAGGGAAGCATGGGAGCGGCAAAGGAGCAGAGCTCCAAAGCAGGAACGAGTGAACAAGTGCAAAAAAGAAACAGTAAAAAGGAGGAAAAACAGGAAAAACATGAAAAAGAAGAAAGACAGAAAAACAGACAGACACAGATGGCCACTAGGCCACTAGGGATGAGGCGCAGGCTGGTGCCTGCGGGTGGAACCGGACCTCGAACTCAGAGCCGGCAGGCTCTGGCAGGCACACACAAGAAGCAGCAGCATCAACAGTGGCCACGCAGGAGGGAACAACGGACGGTGGCCAGAAAGGTCAATGGAGTAGTGTGTATGTTAAAAGTTTAGTAACTTATTTATATGTAAAGGGGAAGATGTATTGTGTATAGCTTTAATTCACGTGCTGTCACTGGTATTTATGGTGAAAAGGGCATGACAGTTGTTTTGTTTAGAATATAAGAATGTTGGGATGATGGATCTTTTTGGCAGTTTCAGTGGGACATTCGTTGCGAGAAGACATGTCGGACTTTATTCCCGCTTTTACTCATTTCTTACCTTGTTGAATCTGTGAGGTTTACTCATCAGCCAGATAGGGGAGTTAAAGGACCTTCTATATTAATTATTGGCCCTCTTAAGGCATTGCCAGAAAAAAGGAATTGCAAACCAGACGTTCTGCTGCTGATTAGCATCTTTTCTTCAGAAGCACAACTGTTGACATAGGCAGGGGTTAGTTTAATATAGCCTTGCAGCCTGTCGCAAAAAGCCCGCTCCGACGTTGGAGGCCCGAGCCAAAAGCGTGGGCCTTTAACAAGAGAGCGGGTCTTCAATAGCCGGCATTGGCCCAGCCGCTGGGGGTTATAAGGCGATTAGAGCATTCTGTCCAAGAGGACAGAATGTTCTAATTAGTTACACAAAAGCCTCATGAAGCCTGAGGGGGTTGAAATCCCTTGGGGCTCCGTAAGGCCTTTGTTCAGATCAACAACTGTGAAGGACATATATTGGAATGTTGATGCTCCAGGCTTTTACCAGCCATTAGAAGCCCGGAGCACTCCATTATCTTCAATGGAGCGCATAACTTTCCAATTTTCTAATATAGCCTTAGAACCTGCCATAGCGGGCTCTACCGGCCATTAAAGGCCTGCTCCCGCGTTAAAAGCCCAAGCCGAAGGCAAGGGCCTTTAACAAGGGAGAGGGCCTTTAATGTCCGGTACAGCCCGCTACGGCAGGTTCTAAGGCTATTAGAACATTCTGCCATTAGGGGAAGAATTCCCCTCGGGCTCCGTGAGGCTTTGTTCACAGCTGTTGCTGTGAACAAAGAGAACATTGGAATGTTGGCTCCGGGCTTTTACCGGCCAGTAAAAGCCTGGAGCACTCCATTGTCTGCAATGGAGATGCGAACATTCCAATGTTCTCATATAGCCGTAGAACCCGCCGTAGCGGGCTCTACAGGCTATTAAAGGCCCGCTCCTGCGTTAAATGCCTGAGCTGAAGGCGAGGCCCTTTAACACGTGAAAGGGCCTTTAAAACCTGGTAGAGCCCGCTACGGCGGGTTCTAAGGCTATTAGAACATTCTGCCACTCAGGGCAGAATGTTCTAGTAAATAAAACAAATTGCTCACAGAGCCCGAGGGGATTAAAATCCCCTCGGGCTCCGTGAGGCTTTGTTCACAGCTGTTGCTGTGAACAAAGCGAACATTGGAATGTTGGCGCTGTGGGCTTTTACCGGCCAGTAAAAGCCCTCAGCACTCCATTGCTTTCAATGGAGTGCCAACGTTCGAATGTTCTAATAGTTTTTAAATGTTCCTAGAGTCAGCTTGTTTTATCAAATGAGAATTGTTTCTTTTATAAAGAGCAGCAAAAAGTCTCAAAAGTATAAGTAAAAAAAAAAATCAGATTGCTTAGCTGCCTAAGTAAAATTAAATGTCAGCAGTACCATTAAACTATGCACCATATGTGACTCACCTTGGTTACTTTTTCCCAAGATGTGAGATTTGTGATATTTAAAAAGATATAAACATCTATTGACTGCCAGTCACCTCCCCACAAGATGGTGATTGTTACTGTCTGGGCTGTTATTTTACCACATATGCATTACACAAATCATCATGATCTCTTGTGATAATCTCAGGTTTCAAAGAACAAGCGCATGTGCTGTTCATTTAATCACAGGGTAAGTGTTATGACGCATTTTCCTGCAGGGACTCTTCCCAGATCACCGTGGAACCAGAGCTGTTATCGGTAATTCCCTTTCCCTCCCAAGGAATCACTGGACCCAAATCCTCAGGGCTGGAAGTACTCTTCTTATAAAAAGTGGCAAGAGGCCGAGTGATCGCATTATCAGAACTGACAGACTGTTGTCGGAAGTGAATATTGCAACATGCCTCTAGGGTTGTGCTGCTCCGCTGCAAGGGTGGTCCGCTTGGTAGTTGGTCTTCTGGCAATGTGTACCGTGTCCGGCCAGCCTTCGAAGGGCAGCTGCAGACTCCCAAAGAAGGCAGCAAATGGCTACATCCAGGAGGGAGAGATTGTGCTGGGAGCTATGATACTTGTGCACTGGACGCACTCAGGCCCCGTCAATAGCTTCAGAGAGGAACCAGAAGCAATTTCATGTGAAGCGTGAGTTCGCCATGTCATTTCACAGTGTTTGTACATTCAAGCTACCCTATGCAATCACAGCCTTATGCACGCGTGCCAGCCATACAGTAGAGACACTACAGTTATGTGGGATCGCGTCCAGAGTGATTGTTTGCTCACGTATGGTGTTTAATGATCTGAGATGGTGTGAAAGCTGAATAAATATGCAAACTGTGAGGAACTCCAATTCGAACAAAGGAGGTACATTCAGAAACGAATTATCTTTCCTTTGTGAACAGTGCTTGAAAAAATAAAAATTTGTCCAAATACACACATCGTTTCTGTAGGAAAACCCTTTGTTTCTAATTGTCACTGGAATTGGGAATGATATGAGATTTTGGTTTGGTAGCAAGGAAAAAACATCGTTCATTTATTGTTTACGAAAATGTGTGGCTGCCTAATTTACCTTAGCAGTAATGAAAAAGCTTAGAGTGTCATTTAGTCCCTTGCTGGTACCCCGCAGGCCTACGAGGATCATGGCAGAGGCCCTAGTCTCGTCGCCCTGCGACCCCTGGTTTGCCCTTTTCGACCCCTGGCTCTGACTTTGCGAGGCCTGATCCCAGAGGTGACAAATTCAGTGCCAGGAACCAAGGGGCAGCTCGTCCTTATGGACGTCACTTGGGGCGTCACTCTGTTTTCTGTCAATCTTTTACTGCACTGATAGTGAAGAATAATGTAGTTTTCACTATTAATGCAATAAAAATGGAGTACAATTAGCTAGAATATGCCCTCCTATGGTAGCCGAGGTAAGTGAAAAATATATGTTGTGTGCGTGCTTGCAGGTGAGAGTGTCTTTATATGAGAGTGCATGTAAGCGTGAAATTGTATGTATGTGTAAGCATGTGTGTATGAGTGAAAGTGGGGGAGTGAAAGGGCATGTGCCTTCACTTCCGCTACCCCTGGTATTTCAGTGAATTGACATCCATGGGAATACCCCCAACATTTAGAGATCTCTCTTCACCAGGGTAGGTGCTGCTGCATTGGCAAATTTACTTTAATCACAACTAATGCTGAGTGGGTCTCGTTTTATTGGACCTGCCTGCTCATGGGTTGATTTCAGAAAAGCAAATTAACAATGGCCCTGACCTGAAGGCGGTTTTCTCCATGTAGGTCAGGCCATTGTTTGTCCATCAGAGGCAGGCAGCGAAAATTAGTGCTGGTGGTAGGGCAGGGCTTCCTTGACAGCGAGCTTGCAGTCATGTGGCTCATAGACCGCAAGGTCAAAGATTTCCATTAACGGAGCTCTGCCATCAGAAACATGGCAGTTCTCCACCTCAGAACGAGGCAGGGTAACTACGAATTTATGTGGGCGAGAGCTCATGCTCCCTGAACATTAAATGACCCCTTTAAGCTTTTCTGTAGCATTTAAAATAACATTCTCACAGCAGCTTAAAACATAGTGAAGCTAAAAATTACATTCAAACCCAGTACATATAATTTAACATTCTCAGTTAACCTGATTAATATTTCTAGGTATCATTGTCTTCTATGTCCATTGTTATTCAGCTGCAGCTGGTGCTATCAAAAATGGTAACCCAGCTCTAAAGAATTGGATGGCAAATTTACTTGACTTAGAAACAATTATTTTACCTGTACACTGAAATGTGAGAGTGATAAAAATACTATAATTCCTTCTATACCTTTCACAATGTAACCTCTTTTATCTCAAAGTACTTATAGTTAGGTGCTATGCCGTTTATGAATTAAGATTATTTATTAAGCACTACTCTCACCCAGAGGCCTCTTGGCATTACAGTGTAACACAGGAAGAGAAGAAAGAGGATTAAGACAAGAAAGTTACGTTTTTCTTGGAATGGGAAGTGGGAAAATATCAATGTAAGCTCATTCATTCCGTTGTTGGTGAAGAGAGGTCTGACTTAGATGTTCAATAGGGAGGATGGAAGAGTAGAGCCCTTGGGCATCCCAACATGTAGTGAAGAAGAAGGGAAAGAGAGTTATTTAACATTAATCTTTGGGCACGGTAGTCAAGACAGGTTTCAAATCGTGCTAAGGCATTAACATTAAGTAGTCACCCAGAGTAAGGTTAAACATGGTGCTTTGTATGATGGTACCAAATGTCACACTGCTGACATCTAATCTTACTTTGCGTGAATGAGCAATATGAATGCCTTAGCATGATTAAGGGTTTATCAATGTCCTGCAGTCAGACAGTCCAGCACATAGGAGTTTATGATCAAGGCTGTCCACATAAAAAATGATTATGATAGTGGTGGAATTGATTTCAGCAACCATTATAAGGTAATCCACAACAGCAAGTAATCTAATGCAGCTGTTCTTCTACAAGGAGTCACCCAGAAGTGAATGAATTTCGCTGTGCGTACATAGCTGTTTGCCCACTAAATTTGCAAGTATTTCAGCAACAGCAGAAAGCACAGACATAGGACAATATATAATTTAGGGTCAAGATTAGGTTTTTTAAGCAAAGGCTTAAGGATGCCTTGCTTCAGTCTTTGGGAACAATTCTAGATACAATGAAATGTCAATGATAATGTGAACTGCTCCAGTGAGTTCAGGGTTATCCATGGGAATTATTTTGATTTGGATGGGACCAAGAGCAGAGCCGAATTTACAGCCTTTCGTGTATTGAGAAAGAGTGTCTAAAGAGGGACAGTTAAGTTGCTCAAGTTAAGAAGGGGAGGGGATGGAAGGATCAGTGATGGTTGGCACAATTGAATCGAAGGAAGAGGATTCTTTAACTAGCACATGTAGGAGGAGCTAGGAACACTCTGCAACTATGATTTCAATGTATGTTTAGTCCAAAGAAGCACGATAGTTGATTACAGAAGGACTGGGAGATGATCTTCTGGGAAATAGGACTGGGTATGTCTGACAACTCGTTACTAATTCTAAACCTTTCCTTGTGTTTCTTTACTGCGTTTAGGAGTCCATTACAATAGTGATGGTTGCAGACCTCGAGAGTGACCTTTTTATAAATTGAGACTTTGGAATTATATAGAGGTTTTAGCTCGGGGTAGTGAGTATGCCACTTAAGTTTCAACTGTCTGCTTTCCAGTTTTAGAGTGCATAAGCTTCCAGTGGAGAGAGAGGTGCCAATTGTGTTTCAATTCTAGAAACTCACAGAGAAGCAATGGTTTCTGCAACTGTAGAGGCCCTTAACCTACATAAAAATTGAGATTATAATTTCCTGCGGTGCCGAGGATTTTTTTTTAGCAATTCTGAGTTAGATTCTTTCCATGAATAGGAGGATCATACGTGGGTTTGTCTCCCAAAATGTCACATAACTCAAATGTTGTCAAAAAACGTTCAGTCCAAACTTTTCAAGTGGATAGATAATATCAGGCGATGCCCTGACAGCACCTAGGATGTGACGCCCACATGAGTATGGAGTTAATTAGTTGGGCAAGAATGCAGTCGGTAATCTTTAATGTGCTCTAAGTGGAAGTACACATCTCCAAGTCTAAGACATATTTTCGAGAAGTGGTGAAGACTGTAACTACTAGTTATAAAAATTCTGGAAGAAAACTAAGAGAGGAAGTGGGAGGACGCTAAACTAGTATTACCCCAATGTCTTGTTTAAAATTGATTGTAACAGCTGCAAAGAGAATTTCAGAATCAGCAACACTGATTACGCTGCCTCAGTATTCCGTTCTCGCACATTTAATTGCAGCAGCTCCGTGTTTCAGAGGAGAGCTCTGAGCACTGGCACGTTTGTATTTACAAATTAAGCACTGCCCATGGATGGGAGTACATATAACCATTTTCATGTCAGGAGTGCCTGAGGAGAATGTCCAAGGCTCGCTGATGGTGGCATCGTGCTGTTGCTGCAACCTAGACTGTAGGGCACTGCAGCCTCTTTTGCTCAGGGGACGAAATTAAGCAGTCTAAAATCTATGCGCGTTCAATAAAAAGGAATCGCTTCAAACATTTTTAATTGATATCACAGTCACATCACCAAATATATTAGGCTTCAGGGGTAAATGAATGCACTTCACGCTTGTGCTTGGATGGCAGCTTTCCTATTTTATGGAGTTTTTAGTCATCATTTACGATTACTGAAGTTTCTTCATGTAAAAAAAGCCACACCATACATTTTACAAAATAATTAATAATTAATAATTACACAGTGGTGCCCGCTTATTTGAGGTACACTGAGGACTGATTAGCGTTTCACCAGATGTAGCTGACATCCCTGACTCCAGAGATGTACTGGTTACAATATTTTCAGGGCTAGAAGGTAGTAGTGAAGGATGAGGAACCCCATAATTAAATATCTAAATTTCATATTCCATTTTTGCACTTTGAAGTCAGCAATTCAGTAAAAGACCCATATCTTGTTCCTGAAGCAAACATTATTCAAGGATCGAGATTAAAGTTTGAACAACATTGACAAGCCAAGTTACTCTGTAAATGTAATTGTCCTTCCGCATTTAACGACCTCGTGTTTCTTGAACGCATTAGAAATGTATGTATAAAGAGCTAGAAGACCCGATGCTCCACACTGCCTTGGGCTCTGGCTGCTTCAACTGATTAACTGCAGCAGTATTACTGTTTCACTTTCTCCCTCACACGCACATGTGCGCGCACACACCACACGTACATAATATTAAAACAATGCACATTGCATTTCATGAACCCTTAGGTAGGATATTTCCTATGCACACACATATCACAACCTTTGAAATGTAAACTCCTCATTTTTGCAGATATATTAATTTCTCACGCATGCACTTTCGCTGACATGGACAGATGCTCCTGTACATTCCCACTAGACACACTGATGCATCATTCATAACCAGGAAACTCAAACTGCCAAGGTACACTCACACAGTGTTTTTCATTTCAGTAAAAAATACACATACTTCACAAATGTACATACCTCTCTCACACATGCTCTCTCCTACTAACAGGTTGCTGTACCTTTGACTTTGGGCCTGTACAGAGCTCTGGGGACATTCGGGTAGATTTGAGCTGTATAAATGCCTAGGTACACATCCCGTTACTCACCCCACATGACTGCACACATTCATCCATCACCCACACTCAGAATGATAGTGCATGTGCAAACATATAACAATATTAATATTTCTGGAAGATGTGGTAACTATACTCTGAAAAAAAGGTTTGCTTTCAACTGGAAAGAAAATAGGGTTTGTTTTCCAGTGAAATGCAGATCAACCCAAAGGATACCCACAGATTTTCACATACTTATTTAAATGCTTGCTCACAACTCCACCCACAATTCCCCTGTTAAAGAGGTCCACCTTTGGAGTCTTCAGTCTGAATGCTTGTCCACGTCTTCATTTCCTCCCTATTGGCAAATGGGATCCTAGCTCTCACTACCCTGGCATGTGCGAAAGTGCCTTCCCTACACTCTGCCTACACTATAAGAAAGGAACTTCCTTAAGGACATTTGTCAATAATGGAGACCCCCCCCCCCTCACGATCTAAGATGTCCCCATCAGGGAATTTCACACTGGGAGACTCCCTGAAAAAAAACACTTCTCTTCAAACACTGCTGACTGATCAATGGGATCTGCCCCCTTACCATTTTAAATCTCACCTGTAAATGTCACGTCTCATCGGATTTTCATTCCTCCCCTTCTCAATATTCCATAGGTTCTTCACTGGCATGCACTCAGCAGGCAGTCATACACAGCGTCCCAGTGGTCCACCTACCCATTCATTCACAAACATACACTACATTGAAAAAACAGCAAGCACTCATTTCCAAAATCTGCTAATCCATAAGAGAAAAATAACAATTTCCCCAATTATTACAGGAGATAATACCTCCCAGGGAAGGACCAATATCACAGGTTTCAATTGTGGCTGCTGTGGCTTTAGATCTCCATTCTTTGTATAGCTCTGTGTTAGAAATGAGGTCTTTGGTTGGCAGTCAGGTTACCCCCTGTAGAAGCAAGGACCCTCACTCTAGTCAAGGTAATAGAGAATCACCCTCAGCTAGCCCCTTTTTTCCCCCTTGGTAGCTTGGCACGGGCAGTAGGCTTAACTTCAGAGTGCTAGGTGTAAAGTATTTGTACCAACACACAGAGTAACTTAATTAAAACACTACAAAATGACACAGCACAGGTTTAGGAAAATAGAGATTATTTATCTAAAGAAAACGAGACCAAAACCACAAAAATCCACAATACACAAGTCAAGTTATCACTAAAATGCAAAAAGAATCTTCATTAAAAACACACTAACATTGTTAGCATGAAAATGTACCTTGGGTGCGTCAACAATAAGCCTGCATGGGCGAGTGTGCGTCAAAAAGGGCTTGCGATGAGTCGGTTTCACACACTTTCCAACCTTTACCCTAGCACCTCAAAATGTTTTAGCAGTAGTGTTGGTTGTTTTATGCCCTTTGGTATGTTTGGAGGGCACCTTTGTCTCTTTGACAGTTTGCCCCCCCATCATACTTTAGGTCTCACCTGGGAAAAAGCAAGCACTGTTACTTGCATGGCATTTTGTTTACTTACAGGAAGCGTACATCCCATCCATTGCTTACTATTGGTTGGCTTCATTGTCACTCTAATTTCCTTGCTTCTGTTTGGTCAGCAAGAGCCAGCTACACTTCCTCTTTGTATGTTTGCCCCAACCCTGGAGCATGGCCCAAGTACTGCTTTCCTTGCCCAATATCTTTCCACTACTCGCCACTTTCAGAGGTATATTTTTTCTTTTCTTGCACCCTTTCTTCCCCTCTCTCCTCCTGCATCGTTGCTTGCAGCGGTGGCTGGTAATTTTAGGAGGGAGGGGTGAACACTCAATAATTTATTTATTCACAACACTCACATACATTCACAACACTCATCAACATTCGAAAATACACGCACACACCAAACATTCATTTAAAAAACACACACTTACCTTCACACACACACACACACACACACACACACACACAACACACACACACACACACTTACCTTCACCCTCGGGGGTCCCAGGAGGGTTGGGACTGCTGCCTTCCCTTGCTGGCTAACCTTGGGTCAGCCAGTGAGGGAAAGTAGCAGTCCCAACTTTGTCACAGAGTGGGATGGGGTCAGTGAGACTGCTGACCTCTCCCCACTCTGTGATGAGGTGTCACTAATTGACACTAGCCCTGGGTGCTTCAAGGCGTAAACTTGAAGCGCTCAGGTCGAAGTCAATGGGTGATGCTTCCCCTCACGAGCAAGACCTTGCTTCGTTTCTCCTTTTGTCGGGTCGGTGTGCATCATTTCTTCTCTCCGCAGTAGAGTGATGCATCGATCCGGTCAGCACTCTTGGGTCTGGACAGGCCTTGAGTTGTTTTTACATGCCCATCGTTGTTTGCATTGGAAATCCAGCCACACGATGATCCAAAAACCACGCAGCGCGGGTTGCTATCTCCCAGCCTCCGTCAGCGATGCTGTGCGTCGTATCTCCAGCTCCGTGCGTCGATTCTTCAGTCGCGTTGCAGGCGAGCGTTGATTTTCAGCCGCAAAGCCGGCGGCGCATTGATTTTTCAGCCGCAGATCGGAGTCGCGTCGATTTTATCTCTGCATGGCGTTCTGTGCCTGGGCACCACAGGGCAGAGTAGGAGTCTCTCCAAAGACTCCAAGTGTTGGAAGAGAGAAGTCTTTGCTGTCCCTGAGACTTCAAACAACAGAAGGCAAGCTCTTATTTAAGCCCTTGGAGATCTTCACAGGATGGAAGGCACACAAAGTCCAGTCTTTGTCCTCTTACTCTGGGAGAAGCAGCAACTGCAGGATAGCTCCACAAAGCACAGTCATAGGCAGGGCAGCTGTTCTTTCTTGACTCTTCAGCTCTTCTCCAAACAGAGATCCCTCTTGGTTTCCAGAAGTGTTCTAAAGTCTGCTTGCCTCCTGTTTTCTGAAGTTTCAGGACCAAAATGACTCCTCTCCTGCAGCTCAAATCCCCGTGCGGCGAAAATTCGATGCACTGCCTGCCAAGAACAATGCACACAGTGTAAAAATTCACTGCAGGCCGAGACCGGAACGATGCAGCTGTGACTTCGCAACAGAAGATCGAAGTAGCCCAAGGACGCAATGGGAACTTTGACGCACGACCCTACATGATCGACGCAAGCCGACTCAGAACAACGACACCTGACTTCCTGAGAGGAAGCGACGCAGCACCTGCCATGCGGAAGAAAATTCCACGCATCACCTACTGGAATCAACGCAGCCCCTGTGACTTTGCTCCGCAAGTCCAGGATTCAACGCATCATCCCCGGGGCATCTGAAAACCCAGCAGCACAAAGAGGATCCGAGTCCGCGTGCCAGAAATCGTTGCAACGTCTTCCCTGTGTGGAAAATAATGACGTAAGTCCGTGTGCGAAGGGGCGAAACCGACGCACACCCACTGTTTTCCACGCACCTCCTCCTCTGCGGCCCCTTGCGAGGATTTTTCAACACAAAACAGTTACTTTGCCCTACAAGACACACTTGTTGTTTCTAGGAGAACTTAAGACACTTTTTATTTCTTTTATAGTACTATTTCCATTCTAAGACACTTGATATCACTTTCAGTGATATCCCTACATTTGCTTATTTCATCTTTAATCGTTTTGACCTGTATTTATCCAGATAAATATTATATATTTTTCTTAACACTGTGTGGTGTATGTTTGTGGTGCTATATTGTGATAATGCATGATTTATTGCACAAATACTTTACACATTGTCTTCTAAGTTAAGCCTGACTGCTCAGTGCCAAGCTACCAGAGGGTGGACACAGGATAGTTTGGATTGTGTGTGACTTACCCTGACTAGAGAGAGGGTCCTTGCTTAGACAGGGTGTAACCTGACTTCCAACCAAAGACCCCTTTTCTAACACATGTGCCAGCATTAATTAAATTCTATTTGCTGCTACAGCTGTTTTTGAAACAGTGAAGAAGAGATAATATTGAGGTAGTACCAGTCAAGGCAGGTGAGCAACCTCTCCTTTTTTTCTCAAGGAAATAAAACACGAAGCACGAATCTTTTCAAGCGAATGAACAGCACATTTTTTGTGTGGGGTTTTCCATTTTGCTATTTATTTATGTGGAGTGGTGGATTAAACTGTAAATAAATAGTTGTCAGGTATGCGTTTCTTGGAAAGGTTCTGATGCTAATAATCAGTAGCTGCATAGCCCGTCTCATTAGTGTCATTAAACTTATCGGTGGTTTTCACTGTGATGCACTGTTGGATACAACTGGTAACTGTCTTGTTTGTGTATTTTAGATTTCAGGTGAGGTCGTACAGGGAGGTGCTGGTGGTGGTGTTTGCTGTGAAGGAGATCAATCGCAACCCCACTTTATTACCTAACATTACCCTGGGCTTTCGGATACACGACTCCTGCCAGTCAGAAACCATTGCAGTAGCCAGCACGTTGTCTCTCTTATCGGGAGTGAAAGAGCCGCTGCCAAACTTCCACTGCCACTCCACGCCGATGCTACTAGGGGCAGTGGGAGAAGTCTTTGAACTGACCACAAGGGTCATTGCCAACATACTGGGCGTGTACCGTGTCCCACAGGTAAAACGACTGCTGTGGAATAGGGTATCAGTGAAACTGAGGACTGCATTAATGCACTCTGGTGTGTGAGTCCTGCTGTAAATGGGGAAAATCACCCCGAGATCCCATAAATTGTGAGTAACATGGTTGCAGCAGAAATTGGGGTGTGAAGTCTGACAGTTAACATATCCATTCATTTGTTTTAAAACAAGGTCTCTGAAAAGAGTTACAACAAGGATAAATGTAATTGTAAGTCTGTGGTTTACTTAATAGATCATACTTGCTCTGTAACATGTCTTTCGGGGCTAAGGTATTTGCTACAGTGTTGTGTACTAAGCTAGTTCCTAGCTATTATAACAGTATGATAATGATGCTGGTTAATGCACTTACTAAAGAGATCTCACTCATATTTAAACAGGCGCAGCTCCTCTGCTATAGCGGAGGAGCGTTGCCCCCCACCAGCAGCAGCAGCTGCAAAACTTTTACTACAAAACGATAACAAACTAGGTTTATTATCATTTTGTAGTAAAAGAGGCGGGCATTAGGCATGACGAGAACTGAGGGTGAGTGCACAGCACTACCCCTCAGTGCGCATGTATGTTTGGCAGGCTGTCTCAGGCCGGCCAAACATACATGTGCAGTAGGCTCTCTCCAGCCCAGCAACACAGTTGCCGGGCTCGGGACAGCAAGCACAGGCTCCCAGTCTGCCTGTGCACACCCTGGCTGGGCGATCCTAGTCAATCCGAACGCTGCTTTGAGCAGCGTCAGGATTGGCTGCAAGGCAGGCTCAGAGCCTGTGCTTGCAGTGCAGGAGAAGAGCGGCACGACAGCTGCAGCGGAAAGGCAGATAAGTGATTTTATTTTTTATTAATTCCCCCCCACCCCACCCTCTCTGCACCACCCCATCCCGCCCCAACAAAGCCCTGGAAGCCTCTCCGGTTTTAAACAGCACAAAGGGTGAATGTGCCTGTTGCAAAGCACAGTGTGTAAGCTTGGTAAAGTAAAAAAAAAACTTGCTAAAATCATAGTTTATCTTTTGAGCATGTGTGAAGTGATAAGGTTAGTGTAATTTTTCAGTGAAGTCATTGGCATCAAGATTTAGGCTCCAGCTAGCACTGTGCCAGAATGGGATTTGAATAAAAGTGGTCCAGATGGAATTTTAAGTGAAGCATTTATATTGGGCCCAATTGGGATTAAAAATAAGAGGCCTCCCACAGACCCTCGGGCTCGGAACACAAAGCACACAAACTGCAGGTACCACTGAATGTTCTATGGTGTTAGAAAATAAATCAAATAATCAATATTTGTAAAGCGTGGCTACTCACCTGTGAGGGTCTCAAGGCGTTGTGGGTGAGGGTAGGGGCCTCCTCCGAAGAGCCACATCTTTAGGTTCTTCCTGAAGATGGTGAACGACAGGGCAGGTGCAGGGGGAGGTTGTTCCAGTTCTTTACTGCAGTGTAGGTAAAAGATCGTCCTCCGGCGGTGGTTTTGTGGATGAGAGGGACAGTAGCCAGGGCCATCTGGGCAGAGCGGAGGGATCTGGTGGGGGTGTGGAAAGAGACACAGTGGTTTAGGTAGGCTGGTCCTGCGTTATGTATGGCATTGTACGTGTGGGTGAGAAGCTTGAAGGTGATTCACTTCTTGACGGGTAGCCAGTGGAGGGTCCTCAGGTGTTGGGAGATATGTTCTCTGCAAGGGAGGTCCAGAATGATTCTGGCGGCGGCGTTCTGGATGAGTTGAAGTTTATTTATGTTCCTAGTTGAGGTGCCGGCATAGAGGGTGTTGCTGTAGTCGAGCTTGCTCATGACTAAGGCGTAGGTGACTGTCCTGCGACAATCTGCCAGGATCCATCTGAAGATCTTCCGTAGTTTGCAGAGTGTGTGCCAGCAGGAGGAGGCGACAGAGATTACCCGTCGGGTCATGGATAGGGAGGAGTCAAGGATGATTCCTAAGTTGACGGCATGCTCGGTCGGTGCAGGGGGGTGCTGAGGGATGTGGGCCACCAGGAGTCATCCCAAGCCGAGGTGGCGTTTCTGTAGATGATCTCTGTCTTGTCGAAGATGAGCTAGAGGCAGCTTTCTCTTGGTGAAGGCTTCCATTCCTGTGTGAATGTTCCTTTTGGCCATGTCCAGTTCTTCTTTGAGGGAAATGATGAGTTGTGTGTCATTGGTATATGACACAATGTTCATACCATGGCTTCTGATGATAGAAGCAAGAGCGGTCTTGTATACGTTGAACAGTGTGGGACTCAGTGAGGATCCTTGGGGGACTCCGCAGTTTACTCCTTTGGGTCTGGAGGGGTACAGCGGGAGTCTGACCCTCTGCGTCCTCCCGGAGAGGAAGGAGTGGATCCATTCCAGGGTTCTACCGCGGATTCCTATGTCGTGGAGTCTGGTGCGGAGAGTGCTGTGGGAGACCGTGTCGAAAGCTGCTGAGAGGTCAAGGAGTATGAGTGCTGCAAGGTGGCTGCAGTCTAGGAGTAGTCGGATGTCGTCAGTGGCTGCCAGGAGTGCTGTCTCCATGCTGGGATTGCTGTGGAAGCCGGAGTGGGAGCTGCCCAGGGAGTTGTTGGCCTTGATGAAATTCAGTATATTTAAGTAGGGTGGTCATATCCCAGATCCAGCTAAAAAAAAACAGGCCAGATCCAGCTGGATCCCCTCTTTGTGGCAATCACTGCTGGGTGGGTGACGGGGGAATTATCTGTAAAAAAAGGGAATGAAATGAATATATTTTACATTGATTCATTGATTCTTATTCTGTAATCAGAAAGAAAAGGAAACTGCTAATGGCCATAGAATAATACTGCCTTAAATGCTTCTGTAGATGCAGAAGCCCAGTGGAATTTTGTGCACAAAAAACTTTGATTTTACTGTTTTGTATCCATGAATCCAGGATTGGGGGAAAATATTTGATCAACTACTTCAAGGAGTAAAATACCACATGCTTAGTTGATGATCTGTATGGCAGTAGTGTAAATTGTTACAGTGAACATAAAACTTACCTTAAGAGGCTGGACATATGGGGGTCTGTTCATTAAAGTAATTTTAAATATGTAAATCTCCACATGTGTAAACCTATGATTGCACCTATCAGTAATTTTACATGTTTTTGCTATTCACTGTTAGAAATGGGGTCCCTAGTTGACAGAGGTATGCACCTTGGACCAAGTAGGGACCACAATCCTAGTCAGGGTAAGTCACACACAATCCAAATTGTGGCTTGCCACTGAGCAGTCAGGCTTAACTTAGAAGGCAATGTGTAAAGTATTTGTGGAATAAATCATACAGTCACACAGTGAAAACACCACTAAAATACACCACACAGGTTTAGAAAAATATATGATATTTATCTGGTTAAATTAAGGTCAAAACAACAAAGATTTAATGATCACAAGTTGAGATATCACTTTTGCAAGATTAAAAAGTCTTAAATCTTAGAAATCAACAGTTGCCTCTTGGTCACACAAAGTACTGGTTTCCGTAAAAAATAACATGCACGGAGACGCAGAGGAGGAGGGTGTGCGTCGGAATTACTGTCGCCGCACAGACAATGCTTCATTTCTTTCTATGCTGCAAGGGGCTTTGCACGGATTTCCGGCGTGCAGTCTTGGTTCCTCACTGCGATGAGGGGAACTTTTTGACGCCCAGGGGTGATGCGTGGAAATCCTAGGCAAGCAGGACGAAGTCACAGGCGTTGGGCCGATTAGGTACGGCGATGCATCAAATTTTCTATCGCACAGCAGGTGCTGCATCAGTTCTTCACTCGGTAAGTCAGTCTTCATTGTTCCAGCACACCAGAAGTTTCCTCAAGAGATGAAGGGCATCATTCTAACATTGATGGTAAAAACTGCCTACTGCTGCAGTGACGGCCTCCAACATACCATCACAGCGGCTAACATCCGTCCGCCATATTATTATCACTGCCGGACGTCTGCCACAAGAAGGGCAGAAATCCGGCAGTGATCATACTGGCGGACAGTGGTATGCTGGTGCTTCTACCACCAGCACCGACATGCCAGTAGAATGCCGATAGCCGTATTATGTCCAGTAATATGGCCTGGTGGTGTTCTGCCGGCGGGGCGCTGCTGGCGGTAGTAGTGCCCCTTCTCATTCCCTGCCGGAAGACCTCCTCGACCAAGGTAAGTCGGGCTTCCGACAGTGGAGGAGGGTGGGCGGGTTGGGGCTGTTGTGTGTGTGTGTGCATGAATGTCTGAGTGTTTGTGTGAAAGTGCCTGTGTGTGTTGTGTTGTTTGTGTGGTTGTATGTGTGTGATTGAATGCATGTAAGAATGGTGAAGTGAGTGCATGTCTGCATGTCAGTGTGATCTTTGTAAGAATGTGTGCGAGCATGTCTGGAAGTATGCATGTATGAATGCGTGTATGCCGGTGTGAGTGATTGGGTGTATGCGTGGTGCGTGTCTACAGGTGTGTGCGAGTAAGGGGCTTGGGGTGGTGAGTGTGAGGATCAGAGGGGCTAGGGGAGTTTGGATGGAGGGGGGTGTCAGGTGTGGGTTGGGGGGCGGGGAGGCCGCCTACAGGTGACAGGGAAGGAATTCCCTGTCACCGGTAGGGCCTCCTGCCATGGTTTTCGTGGCATTGCTAACACCACGAAAACCATGGTGGTAGGCAGGCTCATAATGCCACTGGCAGTACTATGCCGGCCGCCGGGCTGGAGATAGACATCTGTGGCCTGGCGGCTGATGCCGCCATGGCGATATGAGTGGTAGAAGTGGTGGGTTGGCTGCAGCCAACCCGCCATTCTCATAATGTGGCAGTAGGTACCGGCAGTCTGTTGGCGGTACTGCCACCACATTACCACTCACTGCCGGGGTGATAATGACCCCAGAAGTTTTTTTTCACCCTGAGACTTCAGAAAACAGGAGTAAAGCTCAATACAAGTCCTTCAAGAGTACTTCTCAGCAAAGTCAGAGGGCAGCAAGGCAGCAGGGTAACAGCTGGGCAGCAGTCCTTCTCAGCAAAGCAGTCCAAATGAGTCCTTTGGGCAGCCAGGCAGTTCCTCTTGACAGATTGCACGTTCAGGTCTTGAGTTGGTGGGGTCAGGGTCCCAGTTTATATACCCAAAAATGCATTTGAAGTGGGGGAAACTTCAAAGAGTGGCTTTGAAGTGCACAAGGTCCCTTCTCAGTACAGGACTGTCTGCCAAGGACCCAGTAGGGAACTTGGCAGTCCATTGTATGAGGGCAGGCTGCTAGCCTTTGAAAGGTAAGTGTCAGGCCCTCCACTCTTCCAGCCCAGGAAGACCCATTCAGAATGCGGATGGTGCAGGTGTGACTGAGTATCCTCTGTTTGTGGTTGTCTGAGTGAAATGAACAAGGAAGCTGTCAACCAGCCTAGCCCAGACGTTGAATGGAGACAGACTGTAAGGCATAGATTCATTTTAAGTACAGAGAAATGCTCAGTTTCTAAAAGTGGCATTTTATCAAATAGTAATATAAAATCCAACCTCACCAATAAACAGGATTTTCTATTACCGTTCTGGTCATACTACATTTGACCTGGCTACCCCTTTCTGATCAGAAGCTACCACTCAAACAGTATGTGAGGGTAGCCCTAATGCTTTCCAATGAAAGGAGCAGGCCTCACAGTAGTGAAAAATGAATTTAGGAGTTTTCCACTACTAGGGCATATGAAACACACATGTACATGTCCTGCCTTTTACCTACATGGCACTCTGCCCTATGGGTTACCTAGGGTCTACCTTAGGGGATACTTATATGTAGAAAAAGGGGAGTTTAAGTCTTGGCAAGTACTTTTAAATGCCAAGTCTAAGTGGCAGTAAATCTGCACACACAGGCCTTGCAATGGCAGTCCTCAGACATGGTTAAGGAGCTACTTATGTGGGTGGCACAACCAGTGCTGCATGCCCAAAAGTAGCATTTAATTTACAGGCCCTAGGCACCTGTAGTGCATTTTACTAGGGACTTACAAGTAAATTAAATTTGCCAATTGGGTGTGACCCAATATTACTATGATTTTAGGGAGAGAGCACATGCACTTTAACACTGGTTAGCAGTGGTAAAGTGTCCCGAGTCCTAAAGGCAGCAAAACTGATGTCAAAAAAAGGAGAGGAGGAAGGCAAAAAGTTTGGGGGTGACCCTGCAGAGAGGCCATTTGCAACATTCAACATCCTTGATTGTAAATTACTTAGTAGTTGAAAACGTACAGGTCTATATCCCCTCAAAATGGGGACAGGGGGTGGAATCTCATAGAACAGGAATTATGAGTATGAAATTACTAATAGTAACTTTTCAAATGTATGTGGAGGTCTCCATCAAAAGAGTGGCGATCTCCACCACTGGAGAGAAGATCTGTCCATAGTTAAGTCTAGCAAAAAATAATAAGGTTTAGTACTTACAAAAAATATTAAAACTATTGTAATCATGTAAATAAAAAGGCAAATTAATATTTATGATTATACATTAATTATTATGATACTTCTTAACTTAGAATGAAAAAAATAAAATGTAACATTACATTAACACATCACAATAAATGCCTATCAAATAATTAAATAAATCATATTAATTTCATTTACATTTACTGCTATTTAAAACAATAAAATGTATCCCACCCTCACTATTGCTGATGTTTAATTATTAAGTAGTCAATTTTATTAAAACATTTATTTAATTCATGTAAATCAATTTTTTATGTTTTTATCTATATTTATATATATATATGTGTGTGTGTGTGTATGTGTATATATATATCTATCTATCTATATATACACCTTCAGGCCGGCGGACACCATGTTCCCGCCAGACATAATATGAGGCTGCACTCCACAAAGGTTTCTGATGCTGTCGCACATCCACGGAAACCCTTGGGGAAACCAACTCTATAAAAGAAGGCATTCACTTCTGGAACACATACCTGTCCGGAGACGCCATGGAACCTGAACTGGACGTCCTCCCACAGCTCCTGCTTGCACGACTCCGGAACCAGTGATGAAGACAACAACCGTGAGTACACACACCTACCGACACTCTAGGGAAAACCCAAAGTACACACGCACACACAACGTACACATCTGGGACGTAGCCATCACCACACACATGGACCCACACACAACAACCACACAATGGCACACAACACCACCATTACCCATGTCAACACAAACAATACACATTTTATCAACATACATGCATGTACCAAACACAAACATATCCTACACACATTACATAGCCATCACAGCGGGACAAATGGCAGGGCCATGGCCCCACATGCTGCCCAGATACAACAGCTAGCACAACCAACACACACACATGTCACTCACACACAAACCAAAGCCGGCAAATATAAAACAGCCATGTGGAAAGAAAGGCAGGACAAGTATGTTACCATTGATTCCAACAACAGGTTGGGCCAGATATATTAAAATATACAAATGGGAATAATAAATTTGCTATTTACAAAGAGAAGGCCATAAGCCAGTCCAAAGTCCAAAGTGCCAAAGGCATAAATGGCACATCCGTGTGCCCTTACATGACTCCTGACTGCTATATGACCTCCAGAAGGTAGGGACATCAAGGGGGCAGGCAGGCACCTCAATGAGGGCAGCAGGGCTGACTGGGCAGGGGCAGAGCTGCCTGTAGCGAATGAGACACCCACCCTCTTCGGTGAGCGGGCAATGTCAACTGGGTGGGGAGCTACAGGGACGGCAGTGGAAGTAAGGGGGTAGTGGACACATATTTGGCCAAATTGGGGAGTGAGCCTATGTTGTGCCATCATGGTAGTGCAAAGACATGTGACATGCTTGACACAGTGACGTGATGTGGCAGTATATCCGTTGATGGGCATGCTAAGATACTCGGAGGCACTTAGGCGGTGGCACTAAATTGGTGTATCCCATTACTATTGTAATGATCAGTGCAGGACAGCTCAGTCTGTCACATATGGCACATTCCACATATGATATGTGTTTTATATGACTTAAAGGTTCGGCATTGTGATGCAAAGATGGTGTCCAAAGCACTTCAGCATGATCATTATAGTATATGTCAGCAGTGCTACGCATGTCCTACAGTGTTAGGTGTGTGCTATTTTGACATGTTCTACTTACATGTGTCAAGTGCATTTCTCAATGTACATTCTCTCCTTTCTATCTAGATATCCTGCCATGAGGAGATTGAGACAACCACCAGTGTACCCTCCAGTAGTTGACCTCGCAACCATGGAGGACAGGCATATCATCATCTGAATCATCAGACCATCATGGGTCTATGTACACAGTTGGAGCCTGATCTCACACCAGCCATACACAATACCTATTGCATCCCTCCCATAATACATGTCCTGTCAGTGCCAGACTTTCTTGCCAGAGGCTCCTTTCAAAATACAGTTGGCTTGACAGCAGGGATGTCACAGTCCTGGTCAGACTTGCGTTGAAGGATGTACTGTGTGCATTGTTGAAACACCTTCACAGCTACATCAGGTTCCCCCAACATGAGGATTTAGCATATGTGAAGACAGGCTTTTGTTAAATGGGACACATCCCTCATGTGATAGGGGCCATTGATGGCACCCATTTAGCTTTGGTCCTTCCTAGTGCCAATGAAAAGGTGTGTAGGAACAGGGAGAACTACCACTCCAGAAATGTTCAGGTGGTGTATCTAGCAGACCAGTACATTACACAGGTCACAGCCACAGTCTATGCATGACCCCTTCATTTTGAGGAACAGCAATGTCCCACACATGATGGCACAACTACACACAGAGAGGTCCTTGGCTCCTTGGTATCTATGCATTTGAAGGTGTGTCTCTGTTATGGCACCTGTCATCACATTCTTCCCTGCCGCTATACCTGTTATTTCACTGGTACTACATTTTTTCACACAGGTGACTCTGGATATCCTAACCTTTCCTGGCTGTTGATACCAGTGATGTACCCTGCCACGTTGGGGAAGTCTGTTTCAATGCAGCCCACAGGAGGACGAGACATGTTACTGAAAGAACATTTGGCCTCCTGAAGGCCAGATTCAGGTGCCAGGACCTATCTGGAGGTGCCCTCCTCTACTCACCCCAAAAGGTATGCCAGATAATAGTAGCCTGCTGCATGCTCCAAAATCTAGCCCTTAAACATCAGATGCATTGTTGGCTGATGAGGTTGAGGCAGCCGGACCAGTGGCTGGTAATGCTGACATGGCAAGTGATGAGGAGGCAGAGGAGGAAGGTGCAACTGACTCTAGGACTGAGGTCATGAATCAGTACTTCCAGTGACATACATATATGGTGAGTGTGGGTTAGCAAGTGTTGTATATCCATGTGATTTGCGGACAATAGTCTTCCTGAATTGACTCATCAGTCGGAGTGTAATCTGTTCCTATCCCTATGTGTGTGTTGGAGGAGCTGACTGATTGAATGTAAGGTGCACAGTAAAAGTTTCTCAACTCTAAAAAGTGTACTCACTGAAGTTTTCTAGATTCACATCTCCAATGTACAGACCAGTATTGAGCTCTGTTTGCTGCATTCTCCTGTTCTCATGTCATTCCACCCACTGATTGTGGTAATGAAATATGTGCCTCTGCTAACTATGGTTTGAGGCATTCATAGGCACTAGCCATTGCTGAATGATTTGAGAATTGAGGGTTGTACATGACAGATGGAAACCACAGTGATTTATGATAAATATTCTGTGACTGTTGATGTATAAGTAATCTCTGGGGGCCCCTGCTTAGGAGATATTCCTGGACACAACATCTGTGTGCTGCATAGGTGCTTTGTATGTCCCTGTGCCTTTCATCCTGATGGTACTCTCTGTCATTGTATTTTTGCAGGTTGGAATACTGACTAAACTCTGTGTGACCATGCATTTTGGACTGTCTGACATCTGTACTGGGATATATCTGTTGTACCGTGTCTCCTGCTGTCCATTACACTGCCTGTTAGTAGTAGTGGTGCATAACTATATCACATTTAGTAATCATGACTTTTGTTGATGCTGTAATAAAGACACATATATAGTAGTTGTGTTCTATTGGTGTTTATTGTGCATATAATGATTTTGTGACAAAAAGAAATATGGTGTATACATTGTCCAAGAGGTGATGAGTGAGGTCATGGTAGATGGAATCAACAGAGTAGGTGGTACAGCTGTTGGATGCACAGGTCCAGTGTCCATGTGCCAATGGGAAGATGGAGTTAAGTCAATGAACAGTCAACAGGGTGTCTCAGTGGCACACAAAGGAGACAAATCAGGTGGGGGTCACTTCCTGGCAGAGGGTTGGGTATGGGCATCTGCTCCAGCCGGATGTCTGACTGGACGTCCACATTTGCAGGGTGCGTTCTTCATCTACAGAGGGAGGGGTGTCTGAGGGCTGTGGTTCCCCTGGCAGGGCCTCCATTCCACTAGCTGCCGCTGATGTGGATTGCTCAAATGTTAGGTTGCTAGTGGAAGGGGACTGGTGGTGAGTGGAAGAAGCACTCAGGATGGTGTCGATATCCCTGAGCACCCCTGCAATAGTGCCATGGTGACATTGTGGGCCTGCCACTACTGCATGATCTTCTGGTGGTATTCCCTCTGCAGCCTTTGGTTTTCCCCCAACATGGTGGAGATCTGGCCCATCCTGTCCTGGGATTGTTGGTGTGCTCCAAGGACTTGGGTGATGGTTTCCTAGTCAGTAGAGTCCATTGGAGGCCCCATCCTCTGGCCCAGAGTTTCCCTCACATGCTCCCTGCCTCTATGTGTCCGTGCCCCTGGCACGGTATGCCCACTCCCAGTGTTTGCAGGACCTTCATTGTCTGGGATGTGAGGGGTCGACTCAGGTCCCTGTACTGTGGGGCACATATTAGTTTGATCTGTCCTTAGGACATATGTTTGGGGACAAAGGGTTGGCTGTGATGTAGAAGCCACAAGGTTGGGGGGATTGATGTGGGCATGGTGAGACAGGGAGTCGTAGACTGACCAGGTGTCCCAGATGGGCCAGGTAGGCCGTCAGTGTCCAGACATCCAGGCATGTTGTCCTCACTGGGACCTTCATCCTGAGGTGGGCTGGCAGTCACTGTTATCCTCTCCATGGTGGCACTCGTAGGGGTTCCTGTGGATGGAATGAGAGAGAGAGTTAAATATTAAATGTGTGTTTGGTTATCTCTTTATCATATGCATACAGTGGCTTGACATGATTCCCATCAATGACAATGACAGATGCTGCACAGCATACCATTGGTGGCAGATAGTGGTCTGTGACATGTGTACCATACTTATTTAAGTTGGTGTCATTCAGGTGCAGTAACTCTGGCTGTGTGGATGGGTACTGGTACTGTCTGATTGTTCACATGACTGTTCTGCACGGTTAGCTAGTGACTATTCAGTCTTGCTAGTTGTGAGTGGAAATGGCTGGACATTGCAACATGGTGTCCCAGTGGGAGGAGGGTATGTGAATTTGTAAGGTTAATTGTCCTGTCTGTGCATGTGCATGGAGTCTGCCATTTTACATTCCATACCATGGTGGGTCACTTTCTGGGTTGTGGATCCTGATTAGTGGCTGCTTGGATTAGTCACAGTGCTGTAGCTGTGTTTAGCCTTGTTTGGCATTGTGTTGTGCCACTGCATTGCTGTCATTGTCATGTAGTGTTCCTCAGTCGTACCATCTAGTTGGTATAGCTAGTCCAATAGTCAAAAATGAAAGGTATGTGATGTGAAGTGTATATTACAGGTTTTCACGTAGATGGGCTAGTACATTGTGGGAGTCGTAGTGATAGTATTAGCCAATGCTATCCATGCCTTTGTCGTGTAGGCTCTGATTATTCTAATGAGACTACTGGATTTTGAGCAGCAGGATCGTCCACGGTGTGGGAGACTGAGTCTAACCCACTGCGGGTGACACCAGTCGCTCTAAATCCTGGTTTTGCTCCTGCCAACTAGCAGTGACTCATCTCTACCAGGGGATAGTGATGATTGGGCAGCCGAGCGCATGACATATTAGGCTTCTCATTGAAGTCGTGGTCACTCAGGTTGCAAGCCTGTTCACTCATTTACACTTCAGTCTCATATATAAATGACAAACAGGGCAGTATATGTTTTAATAATTGGTTTAATAAAACAACTGCATCTTAGATAGCAAAGCGTGAGCTGCAATAACCAGGACGACACAACATGACAGTATTAAAATGGTGATGAGAAGAGTGAAGCATAAAAATAACGCTATCATATTGTCACTAAGATCGATGGATTATTTCCTATCTAAGTCATAATCTGAGCACAGCATGTTAAGCTCAAATTCTGCCTTTCAGGTTCCCCCGGGAAGACATCAACCCTGATATCTGAGAAAAAGTCTGTAGTCTGCATCAGCATCTGTAGCGAAGCATTCAGAAATCAGCATACAGTCGTGGTTCCCTGGCTGGAATCTCCCTCTAATGTGTAATGGGACTAGGAAGTGTTTTTATAATAACACAGCTGATGTTCTGAGAAAATGTCCCTACGTAAGGATGTGTATTTTTTACAAATGTTGGAGACTAAACTTCTACCACGTTCGCCGGCAGTGTACCAAACTGTAGCCTTGAATGAAGCACAGAGTGATCAGGAATGTCTTGTTTGAGAACACAGTGCTGGGCTAAGCAAAAACAGTTAGATAGATGAAAATAAAAAATGGTTATTGTAAAAATAACAATGCGATGCGGAATAAAATATATGTAGGTTAAAGTGCACAGTGGCCTAGTGTGTTAAAATAACGTTAATGGAGCTATGACTAAAATGGCTAGACAACACCTTTGCCAAGGGCTTTGTGGCCAGTTGGGCTGGTTAGAGGTGTGGCATGCACAAGATGGGTCTTAGGTGGATGGTTGGGACGTGTAGTGAGACATGCAGTACATTGAGGAGTATTTGGGTGGTGAGGAAGCATGGAGGACATGACAATTGTGTGACATGGAAGTTGTGTGCACTTACCAGAGCCCAGTCCGCAAGGTATTCCAGTCAGGCCCTCGGGATGCAGAATGTCCAAGACCTTCTCCTCCCAAGATGTGAACTGTGGGGGAGGAGGTTGGGTCCCACCATCAGTCTTGTGCACGGCGATCTGGTGTCATGATGCCATGTAACGCCACTCCACCTTAAAAGCCGTTCCACCTCTTCCTCCCTTGTGCATGGATGGCTGCCTACTGAGTTGACCCTGTCGACTATTCTCTGCCACAATTCTATTTTATTCGCTATCGAGGTTTGCTGGACCTGTTCTCCAAATAGTTGTGACTCTACCCTGATGATTTCATCCCCGATTACCCTCAACTCCGCGTCTGTGAACTGTGGGTTGTTTTGTGGGGACATAGTAGTAGTTGTGTTGATGATAGGGGTGTTGTTGTCTGTGTAAGGGTGCAGTGTAGGTTGATTGATGGGGTGTGGGTGGTGACTAGTGAGCAAGGGAAGCTTGTGGTGTGTGTGTGTGTGCTCGTTATGTGTGTTTTGTGTTGGTAGCACAGTTGTTTTGTGTGTGCTGGGTGAGATGTGTATCTGTGCCTATGGTGTAATGGTGCTATACAAGTGTATTTACCTGCTCTCTGTGTATGTGAAAATCGATTGTGTTGGAAAGGATTGTGGGTTGTGGGGGGGTTTGTTATATAGTGCACTGAGTAGGTGTGTCTGGTGTGTGTATGTGTGTCAGGTGTAGAATATTCAAACTGTCCAATGTGGTGGTGTGTTCTGACAGTAGTGGGTTCTGAGAGCGGCGGTTCGCACTGCCAATTGTTTTGCACATGAAAGAACTGCTGTGGTGATTTGTGGCTCGTAATCTGGTGGGTGGAATTTTGTCGGACTGGTGGTGCTGGTGGTAGAACCTCCTCTTACTCGCCCTCCTGTCTCCTGGTGGTGTCAGATTGGAGGCTGTTTTTGGAGGTCTTCCTGGTGTGAGTCGTAATATGGCAGTTGGATTACTGCCAACATGGCGGTTTTTTGGCAGCTGCCACCACAGCGGTCTTCTGAACAAACTGCCAAAGTCATAATGAGGACCTGTGTGTATATCTGAGGTACATAACTCAATTGTGTACTTCATATACCATGATACGATTGATATCTTATAGGATTACAACAGAATAAATACTGGACACCTTTCTCATTGTTTCCAAAATAGTTAGTATGCTGTCTAGAAACACAGTGCAATATATACATCGTAAAAATAGTTCGCACATCGCAGTGCTCAGTCAGTGTAGGTACATACAAACATATAAAAAAAAGACACTGTTCCACTTGTCAGCCTTAGGGTGTTTTCCACCAAACATTTTACTTTACTTCTCCATTTTTGCTGATTTCATTTTTGTTGACATGAGTACTCTAGCACTAGTCAGCAGTGGTAAGATGCACAAAGTGTTTGTGCTCTCTTTTCTTTGAACAAGGTGAAATTGGCTAACACCCAATTTGCACATTTAAGTTACTTGTAATCCCTATTAAAGTGGCAATACATGTACCCAGGGCATGGTAACTAAATGTTACAGAACTGATTGTGCCACCCATTTAAGTAGCCTTTAAACATGTCTCAGGGCTCCCACTGCAGCTTGGATGTTCAGTTTTAAACTGCCTTTTATCAGGCCTCAACGTTCCTTTTTAAAACATATGTCATCTCTGGGGTAGGCCCTAAACAGCTCACAGGGCAGGGTACAGCGTGTTTAAAAAGTTGGATATATACTTTTAACTTTTAGATGTCCTGGTAGTGAAAAACATTTACATTTGTTTTTCACTACTGCAAGGTCTGCCTCTCCCATAGGATAACATTGGGTTACCTTATTACATTTAATAAGTGATAAATTTCAATTAGGAGCAGGTCAGAGGGTTGGGTTTGGCGTCTAAAGAATTGTAATTTCAAACCCTTTTTATTGTTAGAGTCTGATTGAAGTCACATGTAACTTTAAGAAAGTTGATATGTTCTTGTCCCAAACGTTTGGTGCCTCCAGTTTGTATTCTGGGTCACCTGACTAGGTGTAGCTGGCAGTTGATCATTGCTCCCAGACAATGAGACAAAGTGGGTTAGATGCTGGCAGGATGGGCCATTGCTGACTTGATGAGGGGGAGCAGCTGTCAACTACCACACTTTCACATCACAAGCTCTCTGCCCAGAACTTTCAAAGGGTTTTTACACTGACCTTTTGTGTCCCCAGACAAGTTGGGGGCAGCGCAGGGAAGCAGGAAATTCCAAATACCTCTTAGAGTGGACACCTCCAGAACCTTCTCCTAGTTCAAGGTGGGCACCAGAAATAACGTGTGGATCATCAGACTCACCTCTTCAGTATACCTCTAGGTCTATGGAAGATTCACAATGACTGCTGTGCTGCTCTGCAAGAAGGACTTCTACTGTGTTGCCCTGTTCCGAGATGCCCTGCTGCCTCAGTGAAAAGAACTGGACCAGCATCTTGAACACAGGACTACCGCAATGATTCCAATGGCTAGTTTGCTGGCCTCCTGATCAGAGTCTCAGGGACAGAAAAACAGAAAAGGCTCCCAAAACCTTTAACCAAGCACCTGAACTCTGTCAGCTGTGAGTCTTACCCCCCCCCAAATGGTGCCACTCCAGTCCTGAACACTTGCAAGTGGACTTGAAGGCCCTGTGGCAGATTAGCTGTGGTCTTGTAAGCAAAACTGATGTAGTGCAATACATCTCCTCGTATCCTCATCAGAACTGCTGCAGTGCGATGCATCCCTGATGCCAGACATACCATCGCAGTCTACAGTCTCCTCTGAGCCACCGCTTCATCTGCAACACACATCCTAGATGTAGGACTTCGCATCACAAGCCCCTTATTGACAGCTTGTTCAACAATGATGCAGGACTCCACATCACAACCCTGCAGCTTCTCTGGAATCAGTGGGGCACAATGCATCTGCGACGCAGGACTTCTAATAGCAAGCCTCTTGTCGGCAGCATCCTTGACAGATATGCAGGATTCCAAATAGCAGCCCCACATCTTCCCAGGAACCACCACTGCACGGAGCATACTCAACATGTGATCTCAGAAGTCTCAACCCTTCGGAAACCTGGATTTAATTTACTTTCTTGAGCGGGCATAACTAAGCCCCTGTATCCAGCCCATGCTCCATCACAGTTTGCCTAACATTGTGACTTTGTCATGGTCCAGCGTGACCAGATAACCACAGTTAACGCTTTGTCCTTCGAGCCACTATTTTTACTCAAATCTTTAAAATTCCATTTCTCTGGTTCTACTGATTGAATTTTTAATCATTTTGGCATTAAATCATTTAATAAATTTTACTTTAGTTTTCTAAATTTGTGTGGGATTTTTCATGTATTGTGTTTTTACTTCATTACTGTTTGAAGTGCTGCAGAAATGCATTACACATTGCCTCTAAGTTAAGCCTGACTGCTTGTGCCAAGCTACCAGAGGGTTGAGCTCAAGTTAATCTGGGGTTTGCTCGTGGCTTCACCCTGACAGAAATAGTGGTTTCAGTAGGGTTCCACTCCCCTCAACCATTAACCCAATTCCCAACATTGGTGTTCAGCGGTGAGATTAGGATTTGTGGATTGCAGTGTTTTTGTGTTTCACTAAAATCCCAGTTAAATAATCTGAGGCCAATTGAAGTTTTTTTTTAAATCTCCTTTTGCTTTTTCCAAACCCACTCTCATGCTCACTGACTTATTGTGAGCATGCATCCAGTAATGGAATTGAGCTGGCAAACCTCGATAGCTATATCATGGTTGAGCTGAAACAGTTCTGTAACGAAAACCTCGAAAGCTACACCTGGTTGAGCTGAAACAGCTCTGTAAGGAAAAGGGACTGCCAAACAATAAAGACACAAAGAAGTTAGAGCTTCAGAAAGCTCTGAGAGTTTGGATGGAAGTTCACCAGTTGCTGACAGAAACAGAGTATAGAGATTAGTAGGATGGCCTTGAGGAGCAGGAGCTGGACCTGGATGCAAACCCTGAGATGCAGCACTCAGGGGAGGGTGGTTGACTTTTCTCTTGAGTTGGAATTTCCTGCCTGATCCAAGAGCAGTGCATCTTCACAAGGCCTGTTCCCAGAGGAACTGGAAGACAGTCCCCAGGAGAGAAACAGTTGGTGCCAAAGCCCATCTGCCTTCAAATACTTCTATGTATAGGCAGTGGATCACCAGGCACCATCAATGTGCAGAGGGTAGAGGCTCTGAGAGACACAGTAGTTAGTATGGCTATTTTGAGGTGTCATCTGATAGCTTCAGAGCAGGTTCTCCCTAATACATTCCACCAGGTCATAGTTACAGGGGTGCAGAGTCTCAGATTCTCTAAATGTAGCTTTGCATACTGCCCTGTCTGTCAGTAATTTGTCTGTTGGGGAATGACTTAGAGCACACTATCTGGAAGGAAATGGAGTGCAGGTAAAACCTGGAGATTTTAGGCTGTATGATCACCCAGACCATGGCTGCCCACGAGGGGAGTCAAGGTAGCCTGAAGCCTGCAAGAATGGCCCAGTAAGGTGGCAAGAGTAAGGGCAAGGAGTGTGGGAAACCAGCCACTGAAGTTCCCACAGTCCAAGTTGATGGGGCACCTAAGGAAGACACCCCTGAGCCTACAGAGAAGGATATTGCTGCCCTGAGAGATCTCCATGAGCTTGTTGGATAGCAAGTTGAGGTTGGGCCCACCTGAGAGGAATTCTGCAAGACACATAAAGAGTCAATCAATCAATCAATCAAATTTCTTAAGTGCACTACTCACCTGGTAGGGTCTCAAGGCGCTGGGGGGGATTACTGCTCAAAAAGCTCTGTTTTGAGGTGCTTTCTGAAGGTTAGGAGGTCCTGGGTCTTGCGTAGGTTGGTGGGGGGGTAGTTCCAGGTTTTGGCGGCGAGGTGGGAGAAGGATCTGCTGCTGGAGGTGGTGCGTTGGATGCGGGGGACTGTAGCGAGGGCGAGGTCGGCGGAGCGGAGCTGTTGAGTTGGTTTGTAGAAGTTGATTCGTTCATTGAGGTAGGCTGGTCCGATATTGTGGAGGGCTTTGTGAGCATTGACAAGGATTTTGAAAATGATCCTTTTGTTGATGGGCAGCTAGTGTAGGGATCTGAAGTGGGTGGAGATGTGTTTGTGGCGAGGGAGGTTGAGGATGAGACGTGCAGCTGCGTTCTGGATGCCCTGGAGTTTTCTCTGAAGCGTGGCTGTGGTCCCTGCGTAGAGGGCGTTGCCGTAGTCCAGTCTGCTGCTTATGAGGGTGTGGGTGACTGTTCTTGTTTCTAAAGGAATCCATTTCAAAGTCTTGCGTAGCATGCAAAGGGTGTTGAAGCAGGAGGATAATATGGTGTTGATTTGCTGAGTCATGAAGAGAAATGAGTCCAGTATGATGCTGAGGACTGCGTGCATGGGTGGTGGGTGTTGGGGGTGGTCCAAGGGTGGTGGGCCACCAAGAGTCGTTCCATGCTGTCTTGTTGGGACCGAAGATGATGATCTTGTTTTTTTCTGAGTTCAATTTGAGGTGGTTTGCTGTCATCAAATTAGCAATGGCGAGGAGGCTGGCGTGTAGGTTATTTTTGGCGGTAGATGGGTTCCTCGTGAGGGAGAAGAGTCCCAACTCTAGGGGGCTTGACGTGGTAAACTGAGGTCCAGGCAACAGGGTGACACCGCTGGAGAACACCTTTTCTATTGTTAAAATAATCTGCTTTACACTGAGCCTAAGGTTCCTGGACCTGGGGCAATCTGTGTACTGGTGGTCCCAGAGTTTTAGAAAGCCTTCCTACTGGGGTTGACTCATGATATATCCTGGCAGGACATCTGGGGTTGGACAAGAGCTTTGCCAGGATAGGCCCTCACTTCTATTGGTGCCCGTTGAAAGTAGCCTCAGATAAATTCTGCAGGCCTTGTTCCACCTGTCAAGCCAGTGGAAAGCAGGGGAAAAGCTAAAAGCTCCCCTAGTTCTTTCCCTGTAGTTGGCACTCCCTTTGAAAGGGTTTGCATCAACACTGTTGCACCAGGCAACAAGTTCATCCTGGCCTTGGTGGACCAAACCGCATGTTACCCAGAGGCCATCCCACTGAGGTTTGTGACTACACCTGTGGTGGCCAGGACCCTGATAGGGATTTTAACCCATGTGGGGTTCCCAAAGAAGTGGTGTCTGACAGAGGCATCGACTTCATGTCAACATACATGTGTGATGAATGGGGGTACCCTATGAATTCTCCACACCCTATCGCGCTCAAACAAATGGGTTTGCTGAGACATTCAACAAGATCCTCAAGGGCAAAAACTATCTTAAACCACACTATAAGAGGTCTGATGACACCATGCTCTTGGTGATGGATAATGAAGTGGAAGAGGGGTGTGAACCTCTTCCTGAACTCGTGTCTACCCAGAAACATGGTAGATCAGCTGAGGGTGTGAACCTCTCTCCTACTCAGACACCAGAACAGCAGAGTGAAGTTCACCAGTTACTGGGACAGTTTTCTTCTCTGTTCTCCATCACCCCTGGGCTTACACATTTGTGTACCTGGCACATAGATACTGGAGACAGTATACCTGTTTAAAACAAAAGGAACACGTTGTCGGACAAGGTGAGTGTCAGTATCAAGGAGGAGGACTCCAGGATGCTGGCATTAGAGGTGATTGAGGCCTCTAGCAGTCTCTGGTCTACCCCAGTGGTGCTGTACAGAATGCCCCCCTAACCAGGAGCACCCCAGAACTCTGGTTCTGTGTCGACTACAGAGGACGCAATTCAGTCACCAAGACTGATGTTTATCCCATTCCCCGAGCTGCTGAGCTCATTGACAGGCTAGGTGCTGCCAAGTTCCTCAGAACCTTTGATCTTACATCTTGGTATTTGCAAATTCCTCTGCTTGAGGGGGCAAAAGAGATACTTCCAGTTCAGGGTGATGCCCTTTGACTTAAAGAATGCCCTTGCCACCTTTTAGAGGTTGGTGAAAAGGGTTCTTGCTGGGAAGAAGGCATTCTGTGCCATCCTAACTGAAGAACATAGCTGTCTAAAGCATCAGCCGAGAGAAACACTAGCACCACCTCCAGGATGTTTTTCAGGCCCTGCAGCAGGTAAGGCTCACTATCAAGGCCAATAAGTGCAGCTAGGGCAGAGTACTGTGGTGAATCTGGGTCACATGGTGGGTGGGGGCATGGTGCAGCCCCTCCAGTCTAAGATTGAGACTATCCTGGCGAGCCCCAAAAAAACACATACTGAGGTGAGGACCTTCCTGTGTCTCACCAGATATTACCAGAGGTTTGTTAGGGTTTAAGGCACTATTGTTGCCGGACAACTTTTTATGGGTCCAAACATCAACACTCCTTCCCTTGGTTGTTTCCCTTGGTTGTTTCATAAATGAATTCTAAAGGAGATATTGTAGACACACAGATACTATATTACAATAGTTGTTCTACTTTATTTATCAATTTTCAGCTTTGACATATTGTAATCCTATAGAGATATGATTAGGATTATGGTATGTGAAATATACAGTTAAGTTACATACCTCGGGTATACACAAGATGTATAGTTAGAAGTGAGTCCAAAGAGACAATTGCTTCAAACAAATACAGTTAGCCTGGTCCTTGTGGACATATAGGGTCCGCCTTGTATTGTTTACATAGGGACAAAAAAGGTAAGGAAGAGGACAAGACACTCATTCTACTTGTGCTATGCTCCTAGGAGAGAGAACATAATCTTAGGTGGAATTTGCCAAGCACAAACTATGTCTGAAGTAAGAGCTAAAGACCATGTTGTTTAAGCAAAACCTTGTCATACCGTTATTTCCTGGTAATCAAATCTCTCTGAAAGGTGATCCTGGCAGACCCTTCCACCCATTCCTATATCATGGCTAGTGTTTATTGCATCTGACAACACACTTCCTACTGCACCATCCCACAGCCCTCACCGTTACCCCTCACATCATCCCCCATTGCTCCCTCTTCACCCTTTCCACAATTCACCTCACCTAATTAACCTGCATATAGCACCCCTTACTGTACAATGCAGCTAGGTTCAAGCTTGCGAGTACTACTTTGAAAAGGGCAAAAAGAGAGTAGGATAATTGCATCTGTGTATGGGAATAACTATCTCTATAAACCACCATGCACTTTATGCTGTTCTGCTTATTTTGGAATTAAATTATGTATTCGTTTTTTAACCTCCTTTTGTGACAGATTGACTTGATACATTGCCACTCTATATTTAGATTTTTGATATCAGTAAACAACCCTAGAACTTGTCAAGTCCTGGTATGTCCTTTACTTGTTGCATGAAGATTGAAAGGAAAGGAGGTTCTGACTTAATCTATTTATGCATTATGACCTATGCTCTTTATTTGCGTACTTTACTGATATTTATTCAACACATATATATCTCACTGCTTCTACATTTTGTTTAAGGAATTCTTTGCGTGTCGTATTCATCTGTGGGCTGTTGAAGTGTTGCTGTATTAAATATTCTATAGCTCTCCAAATAGACCTGGAAATTCTTAGAGTTGTCCACAGAATTAACAGTCATTTGATGTCAAGTAGGCTCCTGTGCACCTAGTATGTTTCCTCCAGTCCCTGTTTTCTCTAGCCTGATCCAGTTTCTTCTGTTTAGCCAAGTGACACCGCCGCTGCCCAGCTTTTCCTGCTCACCTTTCTTCCCACCAACAGAAGCCCCATCCATCCTGAGGCCTACTTAATGCAGGCCACAACACGACCACTCAGTGGATGTGTGCAGTTGGCACACCACTGTTGCTCTAAAGGTATGCCAAAGCAAGCCCATCTGCGTCCGTGCACGCCTAGATAGCGCACAGAAGCAGGAACTGTGGTCCCTCGACGATCCAACACAACACCACAACCGCAGCCGCCACCAGAGCCAACAAAAGCTGCCACTACTCCTCCACAATCCTCTGCCACCTTAACAACACAACACTGGCAAACACGCTGCTGCCACGCATCTCCCAGCACCACAGTAGGACCTTTATACTACAAAGAACTATTTTGATTTCACCTGGAACTCCTCAAATCCTACATCACTACCTCCCAAAAAATTATGCTCTCCACCACCGCCTAACAACAACTGTTTGATGTGCTCCTCAATAACCAATCCCTTGGGAAACTAACCTAGGGTTCTGCAAAGTTGGTCCTGGAGAGCCGGGTCCATGCCAGATTTTTAGCATATCCACATTTAGAAAAATGTAGGTTTCGGAAACATCTTTTTTTAAAGGTGGATATGCTAAAAATCTGGCATGGACCTGGCTCTCCAGGACCGACTTTGCAGAACCATGAACTAACCCACAATTCTATTCCGTACTGAAACATGGCTCAACCCAGCCTTCAATTCGGACATCGCCACAGCCGTCCTGCCTGCCTACAAAAATATACGCCTGGACAGAACCCACAAACCATGCGGAGGACTTGAGGTTATCTACAAAAACATAATTCACTGCACCACTTCTACAGACTAGGATATCAACCTCATAGAACACCTCCACTTCAAAATATGAATTGACTACAGGCCACCCTGAAGGGATCACTTGCCTACCATCCCGTGGGGTCACAAATGGAATTCTGCAATCACATTTCAGACTTCATCACTCCCCTCACCAACAGTTCAACCAACTACATGCTGCTTAGGAACCTTAATTTCAACCTGGAAGACATCACAGACCAAACTCGACTGCCCTACTCGACAACCTCAGCAACCTCAGAGTCACCCAGCTCATCGAACGGCCAACCCACAAAGCAGGCCACACCCTTTACCCTGCTGTCTCCTCCAACAACAGGATCACCATCACCCACAAGAGCCCATTCACATAGTCCAACCATGAGTTCATACATTTCTAACTGTCCCAACTGCTGCCACCAGAAACAAGATCTCCTAAAACAACAAATAACCCAACTACAAGACAAGAGACCGCAGGGAGTCTTAGGGTCACTGCAAACAACTTGAGAGAAAATAGACTTGACAGAAACACCACCAGAAGATCTACATACAAAGCTTCCCTCATCCTCTACCACCAACAACTATGAGATACAAACAAAAGGGCTCTAACTCTCAGACTCCGAAGAAGCCAGCCCCAACAATGCCAAAGAACTCCTCTCCATTGTGAAGGAGTTCTCCAACCCTGCTGCTACCAAGAAAGACGTCATCCTATCCTAAGCGCTCTGCAACAAACTTTCAAACATCTTCGAACAGGAAACTGCCAAGTTTTACAAACTTTTTCACACACCATACAAATACGAATGCCCAGCAGGTCACCTCCCTCATTGCCAAACAGCAGCTAAGCAACTGGAAGCCCTCTTGAAAGAAGACACTACCGCCTTGATGAAGATCATCCACTCAGGATCCCTCTCAGACCCATGCCTCCACTTCATAAACAATCTTGGAAGAACAATCAGCATCTCTACAGCACTCACAGCTATCATCAACACCTTTATAACCATACTACCTTCCCGTCCTGCTGGAAAAATGCAGAAGTCAGCATTCTATTCAAGAAACCAACAGCGGACCCTAACACCTTCAGTAGCGACAGATCCATCTTGCCCCTCTCTTTTGCATATGAAGTCATGGAGAAAGCCATCAATACTCAACCTGCAACCCACCTACAACTCCATCCACTCCTAGACAATTCTTAATCTAGCTTTCACAACAACCACAGCACAGAAACAGTCCTCGTGGCCACCAATGACATCAGAAGCATCCTTGACTGAGGATAAATGGCAGCACACTTCCTCCTCGACCTATCTGCAACTTTCAAAACAGTCTCCCCCAACTCATTCATGAGATAGGTTCAGCATTTGGGTATCTGCAAACCGGCCCTCAAGTAGATATCGTCCTTCCTCATGGATAAAACCCAATGAGAACTGCAGTCAAAGGGCCACATGCAAACTGGATGCTACATGTTAGAGACTTATGTTTCAACAGTGTTTGATTATCACAGTTTTGCTAAAAAAGAGTTTGTTTCCATTGGCATGGGTGAAAACCTCCACTCTGCTGGTGAAGTTTGCAGAATTCTGCAACTCCACGTTCCACAGAGAACGCAGAGTTGTTCCTCTGTTGGCATGCACTTGATGTTATTTCACGTGCGGGAAGCATGACAAGAGACTTCCGGTCACACGCGACCTCACACAAGATTTTGTACCCGCCCGCAAGATTTAGCGCTGTACAAACAACTTCCGGTGTATCTTTTTGTGATGTAGGCGGGTGCAAGTGAGTGTGATTGACCATGGTTGCAAGCTGGTAAAGCTCAAGCAGCTAAAATCTTCTGAAAAAGAAAATTTAGAGTTAAAGATCTTCTCTAATGACCCGTTTGCATTGATTTTTCTGTGCGAGGAGTACTTTTATCATTTACTTTTTTTAACAACAGCAACTGCCCCAGAGACTCCAACTTCCTATTTCCGTCCAATAGGCTCCTCCCAGTGCTTTGTCCTTCTCCTGGTATATTTTCTCTTGGATTTCGACCTGAAAGGATCACTTTTTTGTCTCCTGGATGTATCACTGGATTTAAGGACTTTGTTGTATTTGAGAGTTCACAAGTAAGTTCAAAAAAACACTTGCAGAAGGGTGTTGTACATCTTGTTTTGTTGGGCCATGCATTAGGATTTATCTGTACTGTTATTTGATTTTTTGGATTTACTGTGGTGGGTTGCCTCTATTTTCAGTAGGGACCTAGTAGTTATTGTTTTACTTGTAATGTTGATTCTTCAAAGGAAACATGTTTCACAGTTCAGTACATATTCTCCATATTTTGTAAATTTGCAATATTAATTTAATTCACTATGTTATGTGGTCTAGTCTGCTAATGGAATAGGCCTTCCAGCTGTAGGCCCAGGCCAGTACTAGTCATAGGTGCATGATGAAACAACTGTCTGTCGAACTGAAACCTCATTTAAACCATCAATGGCATTGGATTAAAAAATTACAAAATGCATTTTGGCCGGATTTCATGTTTTTTTCTGCAAACAGTGTGTGGTGGGGTGATATATTTGATGGACTTGTATGATGTGTGTTGTTGTAAAATGTACTTATTTAGCCCATTTCATTTTTATTTTTGGAATTGCTGAATTGATGCTGTTTTTTTCTCCTGTCTGAATGCCTCTTTTGCCTGACCAGTGTGTGAGAGTGTTTGCTATAGGCCACCATTTGTCTTTGCTCCTCATGCCATGTAGCCTGGGGCCCTTTTTGTATAGTCAATTATAGTCCAATATGTGTTTTTTGTTTTCTTCTATTCATCCTGCTTGTTGTTTAACCATGTGCATGGTGGGCATTTTTGTGTAGGCAGCCAGTGTTTTTTTTTAGGCCTGCACTTGTTCTTTGTTGTGGCCATGCTTCCTTGCTGGTTGTTGCTGTTTGACCATGTGGCTGGTGCCCATTTTGTGTAGGCAGCCAGTGTGCCTTTAGGCCTGCATGTGTTCTTTGTTGTGGCCATGCCTCCTTGCTGGTTGTTGCTTGGCCATGTAGCTGGCAGCCTTTTTGTGTAGGCAGTCAGTGGGCCTGCATGTGTTCTTCTTTTTTGTGGTGGCCATGACTCCTTGCTGGTTGTTGTCATTTGACCACCTAGCTGGCGGCTATTTTGTGTGTGATGCTTTTGTGTGAAGCGAAGTAGGTCAATGCTCATTACTAAATGTACTGTATGAACTGTCTTTTATAATATATTATACGTTTCTTTAGTTTTTCACCTGCCCCGCTCATTGCTGCCCAAATCCCTGTGGTTTTTCATGGTAGTCCCCTTCTCCTAATACATCAACAATTGCATTTGTTTTTAAAACAATTTGTTTCACTAACTTTATTTAATTTAATTTAATAATAATAATATTACTTAATAATTAATTATTTTTATTTTTATTTTTAGATTTTAAAAAAATCATTTTTCCCTCCATTTTTGTATTTTGTTTTTATTGTTTTTATTTTTTCCCATTTTCCCCATCAGTCCCAAGTCTGCCTTGGCCGCACAGCTGCACAACATTATTCAAGGATTATTCCATTTGTCTCCAGCACCTCCCTGCGTGCCACATGCCAACATAAAGCTAACAATCACATTCTGTATGTTGTAGTTGTTGCTCTTTCTTATCCTTCCTGATTGTACATGATGATGAAATTAATGTTGGTGTGGTTTTCCAAATGGATACACTATATTATTAATTATTTTTCATTAAAGTAACCACTAAATTATACTTTTTCTACTACTAACTCAACTGCAACAATGCCATGTTTCACTGATATTCTTCTTTCTTGTTTGCTTTTAGGCCCATGAAGAGAAAGAAGAGACATCATGCATGACCACACTCATGATACGGACATCTCTTCAGCTTGTGAAGCTAAGTGATACTGCCAACTGACAGGTTCAAGATGTCCCCAAAGAAAGGTGCTACCTAGAAAGCAGCCAGTGATAAGAAGGAGCTTTCCACCACTGGTATGTTACCACAGATCTTTTTCAGGCAAAACCTGTGCCTGCCGCACCAGCCTCTGGGGAGGAAGCTGGAAGCAGCACGCCGCATAAGCGGCCCCACTTAAAACTAGGCCCAAGTCCATGTCTGACACAGAGGCAGCTTCTATAATCATGGCAACGCTGACAAGCAGTGGTGTTGAATTGGACTTATCTCTTTCTTAAAGTAGTACCCAATCGTTGCCTGAAACTCAGCTCAGTGGACGATAACAGCTGCAGCCAGCACTAGTAATTCTCCCCAAAGTAGGAGCACATCAGGAGGATATTGAGCTTCATGCTGAGAAAGTCAGAGAAGACCCTCTTCCACACGATCTGCTATCTTCCAGATCTCTGCCATCTTCTTCTTTAAGCTCCCCTTCTGATTATCAAGACCGCACTTGGATGCCACCTCAGTCTGAGACATGCCGGGAGAGGCAAGGAGTGAAAAGGGAGGTTCCTAAAAGCCTCAGATTTATGGATGAAGAAGAAAAGGATGATGAGCCAGTCATCATGGATGTTTGCCCAGCTCTAGTGGAGTCCAACATCACCCCATCTTCTCAAACTGCTCTGAGGGATGTGGCACAGACACCATCATCAACCCTACCGCCAGATTCAATATTTACAGCAAGGCCCCGGCTGCGACATACATCCACAGTCACCTCAGTAGGCACTGCAGAGAGGCAATCGTCATCAAACCACCCACCCACCACCACTTTTTCTGACATTGCCAGTGGCACCAGTATTAGAAAGTTGACCTCTCCAGTTTGGGACTTCTTTACAGGTAGTGAAAAGGAGCTGAACATTGCCATATGCTCCATTTGCTAAGCAAGCGTTAGCCGGGGTAAGCTTGGTACAAACTATTGTATCGGAGGCCAAACAACCCATTTGAGACAACACCATGAAATCCACTGGGAGGTGCACCTTAGCGGTCAAAAACCTGCAAGTGGTGTTGGTGAAGGTGGTGAGACCAGAGAATCTGATCTGCTCATGGTGGAAGGTGAAGGTGAAGAAGAGGATGACATTTCCGTTAAACAAATCAGCCCTGTCCCCAGCAATGGAGTAGTATTGTCGTCCACATCAGCAACATCGCAATGGCACAAGAAGACGCAGAGTCAGGTCGGGACACCAAAGCAAGAACATACAGTTGCCACCCCGCTGAGACACACATTGTACCTATCACCACCTTCTGCTCTTAAGAAGTCGCCTGCATCAGTGACAGCAGTAAAGAAACAAATCCAGGCCACTATTACTGGCATGTTTAGGCTGGAGGGGCAGTACAAACGCAACCACCCAACGGCACGTTTGTACAAGGAAAGCTGGCTAAAATGTTAGCAATGGATCTCCTCCCTTTTTCTTTTGTGGAAGGAGTGGCTTTTATAGAATTTGTGATGGCCATCTGCTTGAAATGGAAGGTTCCCAGACGAACCTATTTTGCCAGAGTTGCAGTTCCAGTGCTACATGACGATGTGCTGGAATTGGTTGGACAAGCTATGCAGCAAAGTGCTGTCCATACAATCTACCTGACGATGGACGTGTGGACCAGTTGCCAAGCCACTGATTACATGTGCATCATGGCACACTGGATTTTTTTTTGTGGGGTTAGAGAAATGATGTCTGCAGGTATTGACACTGTTGAAATGTTTATTGGTATTCGTAAGCATGCAACGGTAGCTATGTTCACCACAGAGAAATCCCATGGAGCTGCAAACATTCTGGATGACTTTAACAACAAGGTCTTTGAATGACTGCTTCCCAGAGGGCTTAACATTGGGTTTGTTGCCACGGACAATGGCAATAATGTAGCTAGGGTCATGTCATAAGGTGGCTATTTCAGGGTCCTGTGTTTGGCACACTGTATCAAAATCATTGTACAGGACTATCTAAAAAAAGAACCCCAAGTCACCAACTTACTGTCCACATGCAGAAGAATCTACACTCATTTCAGCCATTCTTTTAAAACCCGGAAGCTGTTGAGGATTATACAGCTTGATAATAGAATGCCAGTTAAAGCACTCATACAGGAGGTGCCAACATCTTGGAATTCAACTTATTATATGTTACAACGTTTGTTTGAGCAGTACAAACCGATTAATGAATATGTCATGCAAAGAGGGTATGCAACTGTGAAAGGCATGATCATTGAGATGGACCAATAGGGCCTTTTCAAATGCCTGACACAGATGCTGCTTCCTTTTGAAATTTTCACACAGGAAGTCAGCAAGGAGGACTGTACCATGGTCCAAGCTATCCCATTGTTGCATATCGTGCAAACAGCTAAAGGAGGTGTCTGAAACATACGCTGATTGCAATAAAAAAGAAGATGTGTAGGAGACAGCGGAGAGCTTAATCTTTTGCTTATCGGTTAATACAAGTGTTAGAAATGGGGTCTCTAGTTGGCAGAGGTTTACACAATCCTAGTCAGGGTAAGTAACAACACAATCCAAATTATCCTGTGACCACCCTCTGGTAGGTAGGCACTGAGCAGCCAGGCTTAACTGAGAAGGCAATTTGTAAAGTATTTGTGCAAAAAATCATACAGTAACACAGTGAAAACACCACAAAAATACACCACATAGCTTTAGAAAAATAGATCATATTTATCTGAATAAAATAAGGTACAAATGACAAAGATCCAATAAGCACAAGTTGAAATATCACTTTTAAAAGGTTTAAAAAAGTTGTTTTTTGTAATACACAGCATCTGGGATGTGTAAAAAATAATGACGCATGGAGACCACAGAGGAGGAGATGTGTGGAAAAATAAGGTGATACATTAGATTTTCTGGCCTGGCAGAGGCAATGCGCCATTTCTTTCCACACTGCAAGGGGGTTGCATTGTTTTTGAGGCGCAGAGTCTTGGTTCCTCACTGCGATGTGGGGATATTTTGAAGCCCAGGGATGATGAATTGAAAATCCTTGACACGCTGGTAGAAGGAGCAGGTGCTGCATAGATCTGGAGGGTGATGCATCAAATTTTCCGTTGCAAGGCAGATGCTGCATCGGATCTCCCTTCTGTAAGTCAGTGCTGCACTGTTCCAGTAGCCGGTGCAGCAATTTCCCAGCTGCGCTGTAGGCTGAGCGTCGATTTGTGCAGGCGTTGTGTTGATTTTTGATGCACAAGCATTTTCTTGAAGAGGTGAAGTCTTTGTTGGCCCTTAGAATTCAGAAACAGGATGTACCCTTAATCCAAGCCCTTGGAGAGAACTTCAGGAGGAAGACAGAGGCCTACCTTAGAGGTGATTTATGTGTAGAAAAGGGGGAGTTTAAGGCTTGGCAAGTAGTTTTAAATGCCAGGTTGAAGTGGCAGTGAAACTGCACCCACAGGCCTTTTAATGGCAGGCCTGAGGCTTGGTTGAAGGGCTACTTATGGGGGTGGCACAATCAGTGCTGCAGGCCCACTAGAAGCATTTAATTTACAGGCCCTTGGCATATAAAGTGCACTGCAGTAGGAACTTACAAGTAAATTAAAAATGCCAATTGGGTATGAGCCAATGTTATCATGTTTTTAGGGCGAGAGCACACACACTTTAGCAGTGGTAATGTGTCCAGAGTCCTAAAGCCAACAAAAATGAGGTCAGAAAAAGAAGAGGAGGGAGGAAAAAAGTTTAGGGGGTCCCTTTAGAGAGGCCATTGTCCAACAACAAGTCTGCAATTAGACCTAGGCCCTCATTATGACATTGGCGGCAAGTACTGCTTACCCCCATGCAGACTGCCGCCAACATACTGCCACCGCGGTGGATTAGCGCTACCCATACTATGACACACACATAGCAATCCGTCACTATAAGGCCACACACACAAGTCTGCCAGCCCAAAGGTCGGTGATAAACTGGCGGTATCCAAACCCACACTGTTATGCCAACAGAACTACGCCCACAACATTATGACCCACGAATCACCATGGCCGACATTCAGTGGCGGTAAACCATTGGCGGACATACCGCTGCGCTCTAAATACACACACACATACATAACAATATCACATTGGACCATTCATACTGCACACACCTGACACCCATTCACACACCACACACTCACACCACTATAAAACACACACCCACATTACCCACAATCCTTTACGACTACAAACAAGTGCCACAAGAGAGATAGCAAGACCACAGACAAGGCCACAGCCACACACCACTATCACCCATTCACCATCCACGCACCTTACATCACACACCCCAACACAGCACCCTACACACCACCTCATGGCACCTCAACGACACCCCAGGGTCTCTGAGGAAGAGCTAAGGGTCTTGGTGGAGGAAATTATCCCGGTAGAGCCACAGCTATTCGGATCACAGGTGCAGCAGACATCAATTGCTAGGAAGATGGAGCTATGGCGGAGAATCGTGGACAGGGTCAACGCCGTGGGACAGCACCCAACAACAAGGGATGACATCAGGAAGAGGTGGAACGACCTCCGGGGGAAGGTGTGTTCCGTGGTAGCAAGACACCAAATAGCTGTACAGAGAACTGGCGGTGAACCCCCACCTCCTCCCCACAACTAACAACATGGGAGGAGCAAGTCTTGGCAATCATGAATCCTGAGGACCTAACAGGAGCAGGAGGAGGACTGGACTCTGGTAAGTCAACTCTTTACTACTTTCACCAGCCCTACCTGCATGCCATCACATACCCCCACCCTTACCCTCACTCACATCACTCCACCACCTCCCACACACCCCACCTCACAACCCACCCATCCCAATACCAAGCCCTGCATGCAACACCAATGCATGGACACCCATCACAGACCTGCATGGACACCTATCACTGAAGCATGCACACTAGAGGGAAAAAGCTAGCCAAATACCAACTCACACAAGGCAAAGCTGCCAGGGCAATAACAACCATAGAGGGCAACACACCCATGCACAATATGTCACACGCAGAAACGATCACACTGCATGTACATCCCCACAGGTCCCCCAGCCAACGTCACTGGAGAGAAGGTGCCAGCAAAATCCAGTCCCCCATCACAGAAGAGGCCCACAGTGATGACAGCTGCTCTGGATGCCTGGATCTGGATGACCAACCTGGCCCATCAGGGATCTCTGGACAGTCGGTTACCCAGGCACTGTCCCATACCACCACAGAGCCTCCTCCCTTAGGAAACACCAGCACAGGACACGTCAATCACCAGTGTGCCCACCACTACATGGACCCCAGGCCACCCCATAAACACATGACAATCAGGGACCTGAGGTCAGTGGCAGTAGACACATGGTTCAGGGGACAGAGGCACAGGACAACAGGGAAGCTGGGAGGACTGCTGTGTGACAGGGGGAGGACAGGCCCAGGGAACCGACTCTCCAGGAGGCACTCACCGTGATCCTGGGAGCATACCACCATTTCCAAGAGACGATGGGTAAGATACTGGACAAGATGCAGGAGAACTAGCGGCTGCAGGAGGGACAGTACCTGGTGATCAGCGAGGACTTGATGGACATCAACACCACCCTGGTCACCATTGCAGGGGTGCTGGCAGAGATGAACAACATGGCAGTGGCACACCACCGGGCCCCTACCACTAGCCAAACCAATGAACAGCCCTCCACCTCCGCTGCAGCTAGTGGACAGGAGGCCCCGCCACAATACCAACAGGCCACCAGCACCCCTCCCCCTGCAGAAGGAGAACCACCCCGCAAACGTTCCCTGCGATCCAGGCAGAAGGCAGAGACTATTGCCAGTTCCCCACCAGGAAATAAGACTCTCCTGATTGTCACTCTTTTGTCCCACCCTGTCACCCTGTCCGCCTTGAACTGCCATTGCTCCCCTTCCTATGCCCCCTTGGACAATGCACCTGTGATCAACATAGACTGGACTCTATCCTGGACTTTCCTCCACCATCACCCCAGTCCATTGCACATCCCCCTCTACTTATTAGCACTTAAATAAACACCCTTTGAAAAAATAAGAGTATGGAGTATGTCAAACAATTTAACTATGTAGTCGTTTAACAAGGTTTAAACACTGCAGCACAACTGTTCAGTAATGTATACATAGGAATGACCTGTAGTTGGCTGCAGTCAACACACCAGGAGCGATAGTGGGGCACAAATATCCGAAAATAGAGATGCCAAATGGTACAGTGAGTGGACATAGAAGTGGGAAAATCAGCCTGCCAGTGACAATGTCAAACACAAAACCTTCAATTAAAACTGAATTTACACTGTCTTACCTTTGTGTCATTGGAAGTATTGGCCAATTATTGTACTTCTGTTGTCCTCATCCTCATCCTCTGCCTCCTCATCTTCACTGTCCACAGGGTCCACTGCTGCCACACGGCCATCTCCAGCTTCATCCTCCTGCAGAAAAGGCACCTGGCGACGTAAGGCAAGGTTGTGCAACATACCGCATGCCACGATGATCTGGCAGACCTTCTTGGGTGAGTAGCACAGGAAAACACCTGTGAGATGGAAGCAACGAAACCTAGCCTTCAGGAGGCCGAATGGCCTCTCTATAATTCTTCTTGTTCGCCCATGTACCTCATTGTAACATTCCTCTGCCCTTCTCCTGGGATTCCTCACAGGGGTCAGTATTCATGAGAGGTTAGGGTAACCAGAGTCACCTGCAAAAATCGAGGGACACCTGTTAGACACACATTAACTCTTAGAGCCCACACCATGCCCATACACCAAGATCCACAGGGTGTAAACCAGGGTTCACTTATTAGCCACACCCGGTGCCTCTGCAGTTGAGCCATCACATATGGGAAGCTGATATTCCTCAGGATAAAGGCATCATGCACAGACCCAGGGTACTTTGCATTGACATGGGAGAAGTATTGGTCCGCCAGGCATACTATCTGCACATTCATAGAGTGAAAGCTTATTCGATTTCTGAACACCTATTCATTTTTCCAGGGAGAGGAGGGGGGGGACAAATGCAATATGTGTACCATCAATTGCCCCAATAATGTTGGGGATATGTCCCATTGCATAGAAATCAGCTTTCACTGTGGCCAAATCCTCCACCTGGGGGAAAACAATGTAGCTGCACGTGTTTAATCAAGGCAGACAACACTCTGGTCAGCACTATTGAGAACATTGTCTGTGACATTCCTGCTGCTGTCAATTGGAAGGAGCCAGTTGCCAGGAAATGGAGCACAGATAGGACTTGCACAAGAGGGGGGATCCCGGTGGGGTGACGGATAGCAGATATCAGGTCAGACTCCAGCTGGGCACACAGCTCTGTGATTGTGGCCCTGTCAAGTCTATAGGTGAGGATGATGTGCCTGTCCTCCATTGTTTCCAAGTCCACCAGGGGTCTGTACATGGGGGGATTTCTCCATCCCCTATTCATCCTCAGCAGTTGCAATCTATGGGGCAAAACGGTGAGCAGCTGGTCAGTATCACATATTTCCAAACACCACACTTCATTGAATGTTGTGATTGTAACAGTATATTGTTGGATAGGTCCAAATGCTGCTTATGTGTAGAGTGATGCAGTTAGGCGCCATGGCCTGCCCCCCCTGAAATGGCACCCACTTGTCCTTATGGAGGGACATGTGGAAATGAGGCAATTCCGCTGATGTTGTGCGCCGTTGCGGTAGGCGGTCGAAAACCGCTGTGCAACTCCTCATTGGTTATCATTGGGCCCTGTCGGTTTCAGTTGCCAATGGTAATGACCACCAACAGTACGCACCGCCGCGGACTTTACCACCATTTGCTATCTGTTCACTCACTTGCTTCCTGGCCTTCAACAGGAGAGGACCTACACTGCATGTGCTGCTGTGACCTGTGTCTGGAACTGATCATGGCTCGTGTGATTGCGGATAGGACCCCTGCCTTCACCTCGGCGGAGTTGGAGAGACTGGTGGATGGGGTCTTACCCAAGTACCGAATGCTGTATGGGCCTCCAGACCAACAGGTGAGTACACTGTGAGCATGATACATGGAGCATGAATGCATGGAGTGGTGTGTGTGTGAAGGCCTCGTGTGGGGGGGGTTAGTGGAAGGTTCCTGGGCAGCGTGTTGCATGTATGTTTGGCCATGTCTGAGCGAAAGAGGATGTGAAGGGCTATGGTGGGCCATGAGTGTAACAGGCAGGATGGTCTGACTGATACCTATTCCTATGTGTATTTCTCTGCAGGTCAGCGGCCGTCAGAAAAAGGGTATTTAGCATGCCATCGCCAAGGACATGCGGACCCTGGGGGTCTACGGCAGGTGGAATACCCACTGTTGGAAACAGTGGAAGGACCTGAGACGCTGGGCACGGAAGACGGTGGAGGCCCAGCTGGGGATGGCCTACTAATGAGGACGGGGTGCCCGTTGAACCCTGACCCCCCTGATGGCCTGCATACTGGCGGTGGCCTATCAGGAGCCGGATGGGCGCTTGGGGGCATCACAGCAGCTACAAGGGGGTACGTACAGTGCCCATCATCAATACTTATGCCTAGTGGGGTGGTATCCAGGTGGGGGATGTGGGCCTGTGGGTGCCCCTATGCCAGGTCGGACATTACAGGGTAGGTCCCATGTTGGACAGGGTCTGATGTAAACTTCCTTCAATCAAGCTAGTAGGCATCCACTACTGGGCAGGGGACTGTGGGTCCCTGATATGCTGCAATTGGCGTTAGGTGTCCCTGTCTATGGGCTGGTGACTAGCATTGTGACTGGTAGTGCATTTCCTAGTGCATAGGGCAGTTCCCAGTGTGTGTGTGTTGTTTACGCCAACGGTGGTGTTGGTGGCGCCATTGACCAAGTGTATCCTTTGTCTCTTCCCCTCACTTTTTGTTTTGTCACTCTGTCCTTATGTGCATTAGCATCATCTGGCGGAGGAGCAGAGGCACAGGCAACGGAGGGAGCTGCATCCCGCAGGCCCCAGTAGGCCGAATCCACTGACGGTGAGGGCACCATTGAGATGGAGGGTGAGGGGAGCACCACAGCGGAGACTGGAGGGGACAGTTCAGACAGTGATACCTTCTCCAATGGAAGCTCCCTGGTGGTGGTGGACACCTCTGTGCCCACCCCAGCTACAGGTACAGCCGTCACCCCCGTACCAGCACCTCCCTCCCTGCAGCCCCTCAGTGTGATTCCTGTGCCTGCTCACCCAGGAGGGTATGAATTTCCTTCGCCCCTGGCACCCCAGGCCCTGCCCCAGTTAGCCCTGCTGCCCTGAGTGAGGAGGCTATTGACCTCCTGCAATCCATCTCTGTTGGGCAGTCAACCATTGTAAATGCCATCCAGGTGCTGGCAGTCCAAATGTAAAAGACCAATGCATTCCTGGAGGGCATTTACACTGGCATGGCGGCCCAACAGAGATCAATCCAGGCTCTGGCCTCCTCTCTGATGGCAGCCATTGTGCATGTTTCTAGCTTCCACCCTCCAACTTCCTCTACCCAATCCCATTCCCCTCAACCCCAACCTATCCCAAGCACACAGGAAGACCAGCATGCACACAAAACAACACACAGGAGTGGTTCAGGCAAACACAAGCACCACACATCATCCCAAAGGCACTCACAAAAACACCATCCAGAAGCAGACATACCAACATCCACTGCTTCCGCTGTGGCCCCCTCCTCCTCCTCGTCTACCTCCCTCCCAGTTGTGTCTACACTCACACCGATATGCACTGCATCCTCATCCACTACCACAATCACACCTATCACTACACGCCCCTCACTGGCAGTCACCACCACCACATCCATGCACACATCCCCTGTGTCCTCCCCCACTGTGTCTGTGCCCCCTCCTCCCAAGGTACACAAACGCAAGCACTCAGACACCCAACAGCCATCAACCTCACAACAGCATCCAGCCCATGCACCTGCACCCAAAATCAGCACAACCACTTCCTCTTCCTCCACTCCCAAACCGTCACCCTCTTCCCTCCCCAATGTCCCTAACAACCTTTTCCTCTCCATCGTTGACCTCTTCCCTACCACTACCCCCCGTCCTTCACGCTGGCTCAGGGTGGTCAGACCCCAGGCGAGCGCCTCAGCCACCCAGTCCACAACCACAGTAGTGTCGACAACTACTCCAGGTGGGAGAGGATACCGGGCACTAGGCAGCCCCACTGAAAGGGCACCTGCACGAGGTGCTGCAAGGAAGGCCAAAGAGGCACCACCAGCTACGTCAAGGAAGGGCAAGGAAGCAACCCCAGATGCTTCAAGGAAGGGCAAGGAGGCACCTCCAGCTGCTTCAAGGAAGGGCAAGGAGGCACCACCAGCTGCTTCAAGGATTGGCAAGGAGGCACCCCTGCTGCTATAGGGAAGGGTAAGGAGCAATCCCTGGCTGCTGACAGGAAGGGCAAGGGGCCTGCACCAGCAGGCAGGAAGGATTGGAGGCCTGGTGCTGTCTGAGGCTACAGGAGATGGCCTGGAGCCTCCTCCACCACTGCTATCACCGCCACTAGCACCACTGCCAGCAGCAGCAGCCCCAGTGGGCAGCCGTCCGTGGCTGCAGGGGATAGGCTGGAGTCTGCCCACACCAGTGCCAGCACTGCCATCAGCACCACTGCCAGCATCAGTAGCCCCAGTGGGCAGCCGTCGGAGGCTGCAGGGGATGGGCTGGAGCCTCCCCACACTAGTGCCAGCACCGCCATCAGCACCACTGCCAGCATCAGTAGCCCCAGTGGGCAGCTGTCCAAGGCTGCAGGGGATGGGCTGGGGCCTCCCCCCACCACTGCCAGCAGCAGCAGCCCCAGTGGGCAGTCGTCTGAGGCTGCAGGGGATGGACTGGAGCCTCCCCCACCACTGCCAGCACCGCCACCATTACCACTGCCAGCAACAGCAGCCACAGTGGGAAGCTGTCCAAGGCTGCAGGTATGGGATGGAGCCTCCCCCCACCACTGCCAGCACTGCCACCAGCACTGCCAACAGCAGCAGCAGCCCCAGTGGGCAGCCGTCCGAGGCTGCAGGGGAAGGCATGGAGCCTCCCCCCCACCACTGCTAGCACAGCCACCTGCACCGCCACCAGCACCACTGCCAGCAGCAGCATCCCCTGTGGGCAGCCGTCCGAGGCTGCAGGTGATGGGCTGGAGCCTCCCCCCACCATTGCCAGAACCACCAGCAGCACCGTCACCAGCACCACTGCCAGCAGCAGCAGCCCCAGTGGGCAGCCATCCGAGGCTGCAGGGATGGGCTGGAGCCTCCCCCCACCACTGCCAGCACCTCCACCAGCATCACTGCCACCACTGAGCAGCCATCACCACCGGCGGACGGTGTGTAGTCCTGCCTCTATGGGCTGTTGTGCGGCCTGGCCCCTGCAAATCCTGTGGGTCTGAGACCCAGGTGAGAGACTGTGTCCTTGCACTCCCCAAGATATGCATCACAGGGCACAATGTCACCTCCAGAACCAGTGGAGAAGCCATCCACTCACCCCATCCTTCCTGGAATGATACACACTGGGCACTATGCCCCCTCCAGAACTAGTGGAAGAAGCCATCCACTCACCCCATCCTTCCCAGGATGAAGCACACAGGGCACAATGCTCCCTCCAGAACCAGTGGAGAAGCCATCTACTCACCCCATCCTTCTCAGGATGAAGCACACTGGGCACAATGCCCCCTCCAGAACCAGTGGAAGAAGCCATCCACTCATCCTATCCTTCCCAGGATGAAGCACACTGGGCACAATGCCCCCTCCATAACCAGTGGAAGAAGCCATCCACTCACCTCATCCCTCCCAGGATGAAGCACAAAGCCATCCACTCACCCCATCCTTCTCGGGATGAAGCACACTGGGCACAATGCCCCCTCCAGAACCAGTGGCACTCCCCATGACCAAGCAGTGGGCAAACCACCCACTTTAGAGACTGTGGCCTTGCACTCCCCAGGACCAAGCAGTGGGCAAACCACCCACTTGACAGTCTGTGGCCTTGCACTCCCCAGGACAGCGCACAGGGCATGTTGCCCCCTCCAGGACCAGTGCTGTTGTACCATCTTCCGACTGAGGTGCCCCCCATTCCCCGTCCCTCTGAGGTACCAGTCTATTTTCAACCTGATGCCCCTCTCCGTGTTGTTGCAGGAGTGAGGTGGGGCCTTGGCCTATATGTTGTGGCCCTGTGGCCCACGGACATTGAGGACTGGGCAGTGTCCCTACATTTGTAAATATGTGTATACGTTTAGATTTTGATGCACTTATTCGTAGTATTTTATCGTATTACACTCACTTTTTTCTAATCATTTTGTCCATGCATTATTCCTGAGGGGTACGGGGTAAATATGTTATGTTCCTGCATCTGGTTGTGTGTATGGTGTTGGGGGTGAGGAGGTGTGTGTTACATGTGTGTGTCACTATCTTTTTCCTCCCAGATGAGTACTAGGAATGATGTGCGTCACATACTATAATAAAATCAATCATGCAGACATCCTGTCTGCTGTAAGTAGACAGTGGGAAAAGGGATGTACTACAGCACAGGGAAAGGATAAAGGAGTGGGACATACATAGATTGTATTTGGCACTTTCATCACAGACTATCTGATCCACGAAAGTCAAGGCACTTACTTAGTCCCACTTTACTCACTGTCCTCATTATCCTCTTCCACCACACTTTGTAATAATTACTTTTTCCAACCAAATATATTTGCTTTGCGGAAGGAATCTTAACCTACTTAACTGCAGAGTAAAGTAAAGGGGATTAGGCTGGGTAAGAAGAGTACATGCTTTACTGATCAACTCATCATTATGTGCCTAAGGCTTGGCCAGTAGTGTGTCACTGTGGTTGGCAAACGTTGAAAGGGGAATATTTGAACAGACATAAATCCGTTATGGAAGCTATAATGAATTACATATCACTTGGCTAGAAAAATGTGGCACAAGCAAAGAATGGATTTTTCAAATTGGAAGGCTGGGACAGAACTTAAAATAGATTAAAGGAGTGAAGTACTACGAAGTGACTGAGTGAGTGGACACTGTGAGGGAAGGGAAACACACCTTGTTTTTGCATTGCCATTAATTGAAAGCTTTGAACATAAATTACACATTAACTTAACTTCAGTGGACGCACATTGCACAACCAACATTGCAGGTGCCACACACCCGTACATCGCTTTCCTCACAGAGATATGGATCAACACGTCATCCTGACCGGACATTGCAGTCGCCATCCCCAGTGACTACAAGCTGCCCCGCAAAGACCGTCCATCCGGACCAGGGGGCGACATAGTCATTGCCCACAAAAACACCTCCAACTGATAATCAACATCCAGAAATTCACCCCCTCATGGAGCACCTCCACCTCCAAGTTCACAGCACCCGAAGAACATCACCCGTGGCACCCTCATCTACAGACTACCCGGGCCACACCCAGCATTCAGCAACGCCATCATCGACATCTTAGCCCCTGACGCACTCACCTCCAGCAACTACATTCTCCTTGGTGATCTCAACTTCCATTTCAACTACCTCAGTGACCACAACACCTTTTCACTACTCGAGAACCTGTACATAATCGGGCTTAAGCAACTGGTCTCCTCACCAACACACACCTCTAGACACACCCTTGACCCTATGTTTTCCACTTGCAGGAACGTCAACATCATTGACTCTTCCCCATTACACTGGACCAACCACCACTCCACTTCTCTATCTCCACACCCACACCCACAGCGCACACTCACACAACCCACCCATACTACAGAATATGGAACCAGACCTCTGAGGAGCAACTCATCAACAGCCTCAGCAACTCACCACCCCAACACAACAGACACCAACAACTTAGCACACACCCTCGACAAATGGATTACCAACTGCACTGACAAACTAGCTCCCCTATGGACAACCAAAGGGAAACACTCCTCCTAGAAAGCCAGCTGGTGCACCTTCACACTGCAGGAACCAAAGCATTCATGCAGGAGGCTGGAGAAGAAGTGGAGGAACAGCAAATCCCCGGAAGACCTCGCTACTTTCAAATCTGCCACTAGATCTCACCATGCCCTCATCAGGTCCACTAGGAAAACCACCTTACCAGACCACATCAACACCACCATTCAAAACACTAAAGAACTCTTTAATGTAAAAAAAGAATTTGCCAAACCTCAAACCGAGACCACCAACATCCCTCCATCTCAGGATGTCTGCAACAGACTTGCCACCTTCTTCCATCAGAAGAACAAAGACATCTATGACAGTTTTGGACCCTAATATGTGCTGAACTCACCAACAACACCCCTGCCAGGACCCTCCAAACCCCCAAGACTCCTGCACACCTGGACCTCCCTCACGACAGACAAGACTAACTGAGTCATGAGCAGCATCCACTCTGAAGCCCCTACCAACTCACCACCACTACATCTTCAACAATGCCCGAACTCTGCAAGACCATCAGCTGCTCCCTAGAGTCAGCAAACTACCCAGAAGACTGGAAGCACACAGAGGTCTGACCACTTCTGAAGAAACCCACAGCCGACCCAACGGATCTCAAGAACTACCGCCCCATCTTGCTGCTGCCCTTCCCAGCTAAGGTCGCTGAGAAAGCAATCAACACTCAGCTACGCCAACACATCGAGGACAACAACATCCTGGATGTCACCCAATCAGGCTTCAGAAATAACCACAGAACCGAAACGGGCCTGCTTGCCACCACAGATGACTTCTCCCTCCTCGACTGCGGACATACAGCAGCCCTCATCCTGCTAGATCTCTGAGCAGCTTTCAATACAGTGTCCCACCACACCCTATGCATTGGACCAATGGTTCCCAACCTTTTGACCTCTGTGGACCCCCTCTTTATCATTACTGGAACCCAGGGACCCCCACTGAATCATTGTTGAAATCCGGGACCCTCCATCGAGTCATTACTGAAAGATGGGGACCTAATCTGTTAAACAAATGTAATTTTCTAAGCAGTCGCGGACCCCCTGTGGTGGCTTTGTGGACCCCCAGGGGTCCCCGGACCCCAGGTTGGGAACCACTGTGCTACTCTCCACACAGCAGGCGTCTGCGGTAAGGCCCTTCGATGAATACACTTCTTCCTGACAGCCCGATCACAGAAAGGCAGACTTCCATCCACACCTGTCAGAACCTACAGACATCGGCTCTGGAGTACCCAAGGATCATTGTTGAGCCCCACACTGTTCATCATCTACATGACCCGCTTGCCCATAACGTAAGGAACTACGGCATGAACATCGTCTCATATGTAGATGACACCCAGTTGATCATCTCATCTCCTTGGCCGAGAAGTAACCTACAGCCAAGAACAATTTCAGGGACAGGATGGAAGCAGTCACCACCTGGATGAGGGAGAGCTGCCTCAAACTGAACTCTGACAAAACTGAGATCCTCATCATGGGACCTTCCTCCTTATTCTGGGATAACTTATGGTGGCCCTTGTTAGAAATGGGGTTTCTGCTTGGCTAGGGTATGCACCTCAGCCAGGCAGAACTTACCCACTCTAGTCAGGGCAAGGGAGTTACACGTACAAGATAACCCCTGCTCACCCCCTTGGTAGCTTGGCACGAGCAGTCAGGCTTAACCCGGAGGCAATGGTAAAGCGTTTGCACAACACACACAACACATGTGACGCAATATCCCCACCACAAAGGAAACACAACACCAGATTATATGAAAATATATTGTATTGTACACAACTCAATTGTCAGACCAAACATCACATATCAGTACTATCCTGCTACCTTAGCAGTTGTCAGAACGTTACACATTAGTTACTCTGCAAATTAGCAGTAGTCACACATGACACACAGGTTACTCAGTATTCTGCAACATAAGCAGTAGTCAGGAAACACGTTATCACATTAGAACACTTGTCATAAGAATATCATAAAACGCCCATAGTAGGAACATTAGAAAACATATGGCAAGTTAGGGAAACATATTAGCAAGTCATGCCCATAAAAGGAACATTTGCCTATATATGTAAAAACATCATCACACATCAAAAACAAGTAGGCAATATATCAATCCACTAAAGTCTGTAGGAAGAACTTTAGATTATATATATGGACCCCTTTTAGGGAGTACCTGTTTAGATGGTAAAGGCACCTCCAGTGCCTGAGGAATGGAAAAGGTGCAAAATGGGGCCCCCGGAACTCCTGTGCGCAAAACGGGGGCCTCCTCTATTTTTCAGACCTGAGGAGGGCTGCTCGCCTCTCCTCTCCTTTGTGCGCGGGCCCCTCCCGGGACCCGTGATTACTAGGGCCCCCCGGGCCTCAACCGGCCCTCACGAGGGGGGGCCAACGTCCTCACAATAAGGGGGGAGCATGGGGGTGTCGCGCACCCCTTCCGACTTCGTTGCCAGCCCCTTCAGGGGCCCGTGATTCCCGAGGGTCTCCCCCGGGCCTGTCCTGGCCCTCCGCTGTGGGGGGAGACCTCTACTGCCAAGACTGGCCCTCTCGCAGGGGCCCTGCAGAATTTGTGGTGCGGGCAGGCCTCCGATGAGGCTGCTGCCTGCCCCAGTTCAACTGAAGCCTTCCGAGGCTTCAATGGGCGAGAGAGAGGCGTCCTCGTCTCCTCTCGTCCAGATGACGCTTCGGCCCAAGGCAGGGCCTTCCGGTGCCCCGGGGGAGCTCTAACGAGCGGACCTTTCCCCGGGGGCACCCATAGGAGCGCGTTTGCTCCTTGTTTACTGGAAGCAGGATTCTCTCCGTGCCCCGGGGGCACTAGTCAGCGTGTTTCCCTCGCGCTGTGAAAACACAGCTTCCCCGGGTTGCGGCGGTGATCTTCCTCAGAAACAGCGCTTTCAAACTCAAAAACAGGCCCCAGGAGAAGCGCTCCTCTTGTTCCCAGCGCTAATTTTAGAAAAGCGCCCTCCAGGCGTTCTACAGCAACAGAAGGGGCAATCCTCGCCCTGTAGATGGATGCAGGGGTCAGGGTCCACAGCACCCTACCCCTGGGGAGGGGAGTTGTAAGAAAAGGTCCTCAGGTGGAGGGCCCAGCAACAGGCTAGCACAAGGGAAAGGCAGCAAGTGGCAAGTCCTTCACAGTGACCAGGCAGGTCACAGGTCAGCACAGCAGCAGCAGTCCATGGCGGTTCCTGGTGAGTCCCTTCAGCCTTTGGGGTCCAGTTCCAAGATGATTCCAAGAGTGTCCAAATTGTGGGGAAAATTCCCCTGTACTTATAGTCAGTTCTTACAGTCTTTTTACAATGGTAGGGAGAGGAGGTTCCAGCCAGTTACAACTGGTTCTGGGAGTGCCCCCTCTCTCCTTTCAGCACAGGCTCCAAACATCAGTGGGGGGTTAACGACCCTATTGTGTGAGGCCAGGGCACAGCCTTTACAAATGTAGGTGTGCCCCGCCTCTCCCTTCTCTCAGCCAAGGAAGACTATTCAGTATGCAGGTCCACCTCTGTGACACCTCCACCCTCCCTGTGTACAGGCTGTCTGAAAAGTATGCACAAAGCCCCAACTGTCACTCTGCCCAGACGTGGATTGGAGTCAAGCTGCAAAACACCAGAGTCATATCCACAGATAAATGTGCACTTTCTAGAAGTGGCATTTCTGTGATAGTAGTAAAAAAGACACCCACACCAGTAAGCAGTATTTATTATCACCATCACAACCATACCAAACACGCCTACGCTACCCCTCATAAATCAGACAATACCCTTTACACAAAAGGCAGGGCATTTCTAATGCAATCCTATGAGAAGGCAGCACTCACAGCAGTGAGACACCAGTTAGGCTGTTTGTCACTACCAGGACAGGCCACGCAACCTGGCACATGTCCTGCCTTCTACATACATAGCACCCTGCCCATAGGACTAGCTAGGGCGTACCTTAGGGGTGACTTACATGTAGTAAAAGGGGAGTTCTGGGCCTGGCAAGTAAATGTAGATGCCAGGTCCTTGTGGCAGAAAACTGCACACACAGGCCCTGCGCTAGCAGGCCTGAGACAGGTTTGAAAGTCTACTTCAGTGGGTGAAGGAAGCAGCGCTGCAGGCCCACTAGTAGTATTTAATGTACAGGCCCTGGGTATAGAGATACCACAGTACAAGGGACTTATAGGTAAATTAAATATGCCAATTAGGTATAAGCCAATCATACCAACTTTAGATGAGAGAGCACCTTCACTTTATCACTGGTCAGCAGTGATAAAGTGCTCAGAGTCCTAGAGCCAACAGCAAGAGGTCAGAAAAACCAGGAGGAAGGAGGCAAAAAGACTGGGGATGACCCTGCGTAAGGCAAAAATTCCAACACAACCCCCTACCAGCCAAAAGCCAGGGGAGAACAATCAATACCTTGATGTACTTCCCTGATTGGGGTGATAGAACAAGGACCCAGGCCCACAGCTGCAGGGGCATGTTCCAGTTCTATGCCTTCCTGACTCCACTTGAATCTTTCTGTCAATGCTTCCCAGGCAGCCTAGACCAACCCACGGGGGTTCTCTAGCTGCCAATGGCCAGAACCAGGCCCCAGGCTATCTAGGGGCCTCTGGTCTCTGAAACCATAACGAGTGGGGGGCGGTAGCCCCAGGTACAAAGCACCCTGTCTCCACTCCATTTCCAATCAGCTCAGGGGCTCTACTCTGCCACTGATCCGCCAACCTAGGTCCGCACCCATAGGTTCTAAAGGGGCTAGAGGCGAGGCTCTCCTACCTCTACCACTCCGTCTAGGATCTCACCCTCCTCTCCTAGGAGGGGTATCACCAGAATCCACACTTGCCAGCGTGCTGGGTACAGCAGCCCTGCACAACTCTCTTGCCAGCCCAGGATAACTACCTGGCGACTGACCACCCAATCTAGGAACGACACCCTTGGGTTGCACCGGGGTCCAGGCGGGCTTCCCCCTCCCTGAACCCCACTTCCAGAGTCCTGCGTCTCCCCACCTCGGGAGAAGCCACCAGAAGTTTCACAGGGGGGGGGGTGAGCACACTAACCGCTCCCCCCAACCAGGTCAGAGTTTACCCTCTGAACCTGTCTATCTAGTCCAGGGATGACACCCTTAGACTGGACCGTTGCCCAGCGAACCAGGACTTCCTTTGGAGCACACCTACCCCCTACCAGATCAGAGCTTACCCTCTGAATCTGGCAATCCAACCCAGAGTCACTACCCTGCGGTTGAACCACTACCTGGCGCACCAGGACTTCCTTGGGAGCACACCTACTCCCCATCAGGTCAGAGTTTACCCCCTGAACCTGATCATCCAACCCAGAGTCACCACCCTGCGGTTGAATCATTGCCTGGTGCACCAGGACTTCCTGGGGGCACACTTACCCCCCATCAGGGAAACACCTTCCCCAATGGCCACACAAGAGTCTGGCTGGCCCAGGTCTCCTGACCTCTGCCCATCTGACAGAGTCTAGATTCCCCCCAACCCAGAAACGGTCTCACCAAGGTCATTCCTGGGGGGCTCTGCTCTCAGAGCTGACCCCTGACCATCCAGGTTCTCCACTGGGGCCCGCAGTCCCCTCTCAACCCTACACCTGGATTTCCGCCTCCTCCACTCTGGAGTGAGACTACCACACAACAGAACTGGCGGAACGCTATCACCAGCCACCCGCCTAAGTCCTACTGACAAAATGGGATCCTTCTGAACAGCTGGCCCTACGGCACAGGCTGGGGTCCTCTTCTGGCATTCCCTCATGGAACCATCCAGGACCTGGGACGGGATCTGTGGAACCTTGGGCCTCAGCCCTGCTCCATTCCCTCTCCTCTGAGACGGGTCATGGGGTCCCTCACCCACCCCAATCCACTGGGACCTACCTGGGACACGCCATTCCTTTCCCACCCCACCTGGTTGGGAAACACCTAGACCACTCTCATTAGGAATACCCCCTAATGCCACACCAGACCCTCTGGTATGCAACCAGAAGTCTGCCTCCTTTGCAAGCTCCCTGGGGTCAGAGAGCTCACACACTGACAAGTGTTGGCGTAACTCTGCAAAACAACAACTAAGCAGGTGCTCTCTGACAATCAGATTAAACAGCCCTTCAAAATTATTTACTGTGCTACCCTTCACCCATCCATCTAGTTCAATGCAGCAATCCTCCACAAACTCATCCCAAGACTGGTGGGACAGTTTCTTACCGCCCCTAAACCTCTTTCTGTATTCCTCAGGGGAAAAACCATACTTCTCAATCAGTGCATTCTTCATAGTGGAGTACCCCTCCCTGTCACTCTCTTCTAGAGTCAGTAGGGCATCCATCCCCTCCTCAAGAATAAAGCTCCCTAGGCCAGTTCTCCAATCCTTCTCAGGGATCCTGCGCTCTACCAGAGCCCTCTCATATTCCTTTAACCACTGACGTATGTCACACCCCTCTTGGAACCTAGGTACCAGATCCATGGGTATGTGAGGAACATCTTTGCTATAGCACTCTACATTGCTGCCACCACTGGACTCCACCTGCAGCGCTGGTGAGTCCAGAACCTTCAGACTGCGCTCTAGAGCGAGTCTTTCTCTGACGAAGGCCCTCTCTGCCTCTGCCATCCTCTCCTGTACTAAGGCCTTCTCTACCTCAGCCCTTCTCTCCGCAACAGCTAGGCGCGCTAACTGCAACTTCAGGTCCCTCTCTTCCCGCCTATCTCTTAGCTCATCAGGCGTCAAGGAATGAGAGGTAGTCCTGCTTCTTACACTGGACCCAGCAAGGGACTCCCTATCACTGGGGCCTTCCCTGTCAACTGGCGTCCCACCTGGTCATTCTCACCCTCATGATCAGTCTCTCTACCACTCTCTACGGATGAGGTCTGGGAGCCCTCCCATTGGGAACCCTCGCTACACTCAGGATCCTCAGGGTACCCCCTAAGCACACTCCCATCCTGGGTATATGTCACAAATCTTTCAAAGAAATTCAGAGATCTCCTGAGGTCCCCTTCTACAGGCAGCCCTCTCTCTCTACAGAACCCCTCTAATTCTTCCTGCGTGTAAAACGGCAGGTCCTCTAAATCAAAGGTAAGTCCCATCTTGAAAAGGTACAAATACTCAAATGTGACAACCACAATACCCAAGCGTGAGAACTGAAAACAGGAAAAATGACCAAAGAGAGAAAGTTAAAAGAAGCCAAACATGTGATGGTCTAAACGCAATCCTTGTAGTGAAATAATGAGTCACAATGGTATTGGGCAAGCTCAAGTCCTATCCTCACCGCTGACAGCCAATGTTAGAAATGGGGTTTCTGGTTGGCTAGGGTATGCACCTCAGCCAGGCAGAACTTACCCACTCTAGTTAGCGCAAGGGAGTTACACGTCCAAGATAACCCTTGCTCACCCCCTTGATAACTTGGCACGAGCAGTCAGGCTTAACCCGGAGGCAATGTGTAAAGCGTTTGCACAACACACACAACACATGTGATGCAATATCCCCACCACAAAGGAAACACAATACCAGATTATATGAAAATATAATGTATTGTACACAACGCAATTATCAGACCAAACATCACATATCAGTACAATCCTGCTACCTTAGCAGTTGTCAGAACGTTACACATTAGTTACTCTGCAAATTAGCAGTTGTCACACATAACACACAGGTTACTCAGTATTCTGCAACATAAGGAGTAGTCAGGAAACATGTTACCACATTAGAACACTTGTCATAAGAATATCATAAAACACCCATAGTAGGAACATTAGAAAACATATGGCAAGTTAGGGAAACATATTAGCAAGTCATGCCCACAAAAGGAACATTTGCCCATATATGTAAAAACATATTCACACATCAAAAACAGGTAGGCAATATAGCAATATATCAATCCACTAAAGTCTGTAGGAAGAACTTTAGATTATATATATGGACCCCTTTTAGGGAATACATGTTTGGATGGTAAAGGCACCTCCAGTGCCTGAGGAACGGAAAAGGTGCAAAATGGGGTCCCCGGCGCTCCTGTGTGAAAAACAGGGGCCTCCTCTATTTTTCAGACCTGAGGAGGGCTGCTCGCCTCTCCTCTCCTTTGTGCGCGGACCCCTCTGGGGACCCATGATTACTCTGGCCCCCCTGGGCCTCAACTGGCCCTCACGAGGGGGGCCAACGTCCTCACAATAAGGGAGGAAGACAGTGGTGTCACGCACCCCCTCCGACTTCATTGCGGTCTGCCCCGGGCCTGTCCTGGACCTCCGCTGTGGGGGGGGGGAGACTTCGACTGCCAAGACTGGCCCTCGCAGGGGCCCTGCAGAATTTGCGGCACTGGCAGGCCTCCGATGAGGCTGCTGCCCGCCGCAGTTCAACTGAAGCCTTCCGAGGCTTTAATGGGCGAGGGAGAGGCGTCCGCCTCTCCTCTTGTCCGGATGACGCTTTGGCCCAAGGCAGGGCCTTCCGGTGCCCTGGGGGAGCTCTAACGAGTGGACCTCGCCCCGGGGGCACCCATAGGAGCGCGTTTGCTCCTTGTTTACTGGAAGCTGAATTCTCTTCGTGCCCCGGGGGCACTAGTCAGCGCGTTTCCCTCACGCTGTGTAAACACAGCTTCCCCGGGTTGAGGCGGTGATCTTCCTCAGAAACAGCGCTTTCAAGTGCAAAAATGGGCACGAGGAGAAGCGCTCCTCTTGTGCCCAGTGCTAATTTTAGAAAAGCGCCCTCCAGGCGTTCTACAGCAACAGAAGGAGCAATCCTCGCCCTGTAGGTGGATGCAGGGGTCAGGGGCCACAGCACCCTACCCCTGGGGAGCAGAGTCCTAAAGAAAGGTCCTCAGGTGGAGGGCCCAGCAACAGGCCAGAACAAGGGAAAGGCAGCAAGTGGCAAGTCCTTCACAGTGACCAGGCAGGTCACAGGTCAGCACAGCAGCAGCAGTCCATGGCGGTTCCTGGTGAGTCCCTTCAGCCTTTGGGGTCCATTTCCAAGATGATTCCAAGAGTCTCCAAATTGTGGGGAAAATTCCCCTGTACTTATAGTCAGCTCTTACAGTGTTTTACCATGGTAGGGAGAGGAGGTTCCAGCCGGTTACAACTGGTTCTGGGAGTGCCCCCTCTCTCCTTTCAGAACAGGCTCCAAACATCAGTGGGGGGTTAACGACCCTATTGTGTGAGGCCAGGGCACAGCCTTTACAAATGTAGGTGTGCCCCTCCTCTCCCTTCTCTCAGCTCAGGAAGACTATTCAGTATGCAGATGCACCTCTGTGACACCTCCACCCTCCCTATGTACAGGCTGTCTGAAAAGTATGCACAAAGCCCCAACTGTCACTCTGCCCAGACGTGGATTGGAGTCAAGCTGCATAACACCAGAGTCATAAGCACAGATAAATGCACACTTTCTAGAAGTGGCATTTCTGTGATAGTAATAAAAAAAGACACCCACACCAGTAAGCAGTATTTATTATCACCATCACAACCACACCAAACACGCCTACGCCACCCCTCATAAATCAGACAATACCCTTCACAAATAAGGCAGGGCATTTCTAACGCAATCCTATGAGAAGGCAGCACTCACAGCAGTGAGACACCAATTAGGCTGTTTGTCACTACCAGGACAGGCCATGCAACCTGGCACATGTCCTGCCTTCTACATACATAGCATCCTGCCCCTAGGGCTAGCTAGGGCGTACCTTAGGGGTGACTTACATGTAGTAAAAGGGGAGTTCTGGGCCTGGCAAGCAAAGTTAGATGCCAGGTCCTTGTGGTAGAAAACTGCGCACACAGGCCCTGTGCTAGCAGGCCTGAGACAGGTTTGAAAGTCTACTTCAGTGGGTGGCGCAAGCAGCGCTGCAGGCCCACTAGTACTATTTAATTTACAGGCCCTGGGTATAGAGATACCACTGTACAAGGGACTTATAGGTAAATTAAATATGCCAATTAGGTATAAGCCAATCATACCAACTTTAGATGGGAGAGCACCTGCACTTTAGCACTGGTCAGCAGTGATAAAGTGCTCAGAGTCCTAGAGCCAACAGCGAGAGGTCAGAAAAACCAGGAGGAAGGAGGCAAAAAGACTGGGGATGACCCTGCGTAAGGCAGAAAGTCGAACAGCCCTCAACACTAGGCTGATCACCCATCCCCACAGACCATGCACGAAACCTTGGATTCCTCCTCGACTCAACACTCACCATGACCAGACAGGTCAACTCCCTCAGCTCCACCTGCTTACACACCCTCCAACTTCTACGGAGGATCTTCAGATGGTTACTAACCGACTGCTGAAAATCCGTGACACATGCACTACTTACAAACAGACTTGACTATGGCAACTCCCTCTATGCTGAGACTGCTAAGAAGAACCTGAGCAAGCTGAAACAAATTCAGAACGCCACCGCCAGACTCCTCCCGAACATTCCCCATTGAGAGCACATCACAGAACACCTGAAAAAACCTCCACTGGCTCACCTTCGAGAAGAGGATCAACTTCAAACTCCTTGCCTTGTGCACGCCTACAGAGCCATCCATGACAACGGACCCAGCTACCTCAACCACAGCATTACCTGTTACTCCCTTGCAGACCTCTCCGCTCATCGCAGAAGTCACTCACCAACATACCCCGCATAAAGAAGTCATCAACTAGAGGAAGATCTTTCACATACCTGGCAGCAAAAGGTTGGAACACCTTACCTCTTCATCTCAGACAGTCGTCATCGCTACCTCAGTTTAGGAAGGACCTCAAGACCTGGCTCTTCAACTGATCTCTGAGGACACACCCCTCACCGCCATGAGACCCTACGGGTGAGTAGTGCACTTTAAAACACCTAATTTGATTGATTGATTGTCTGAGTGCCGATTCTGCTGAATTGAACCATGTAGCTGTTAGGTCATCATGGGTGGCATGGTGAAATACTATAGGTAGGGAGGTGATGTTTAATGGATGTTGGGATACATATTATCTGTCTCAATTGAATTGTCAGAAATATCACTCAACTCTTTGAATGAAACCTTCGATAAAACTATTCCAAGCAAGTAAAGTAGTTTTGAAGCATGCCCCTATCCAGAAGCGCTCCCCTGTTTCTTCATTCCAAGCATTTATTTATTCATCATTGCAAATTCTCCTAGTAGACTTAGGCCCTCATTACAACCCTGGCGGTCGGTGGCAAATCAGCGGTAAAACCGTCAACACAAACAGCCACTTTAACACTGCGACCGCCACAGCGGTAGCAACAAACACCGCGGCGGTAACCGCCAACAGACAGGACGAAGACAAGGTTCCGCCCACTCTATTACAAGAGGCCTATCCACCACCTTTTTCAGGGCGGTACCAAGGCCATCAAAAGCATGGCGTAAACAGTGTTCTGAAGGGAAACGACTCACCTCTCGACACTCAAGGAAGAATAAGGACGCCATGGAGCCTGAACTACAGGTGTTACCCATGCTGGTGTATCTTCTCATATACCAGGAGTACCAACGCCGGCGACGACGACCACAGTGAGTACTGCCCCTCCCCTTTTACACAGGGGAGGGGGAGAGGAAAAAGAGAGTGACACACACACACAACATGCAGCTGCCCCACCCCCAACACCATATACACAAACACATGCAACAACATTACATATACACCCCGTAACCCTCTGGAAAAACGCAAGGACAAAGGATATGGAGTCAAATTAGTTTAATATTAGAAATTTAGAGAAATACGTTGATAAATAAATAAACAGTATGTACAATAAATACAAAATGAGGGACAATGTCCACACAAAAATAGTCCATGGCCCACTGGGCTATAACACATAGGCCAAGCCCACACTCCAGCCTCAAAACAGAGAGAACACTGCAGGGGCAACAGGTCGAAAACACACAGGCACCTCGGGGTGGGGATGGGGGGCACCTCAGCCGGAAGATGGTACTACCCCACTGTATCTGGAGGGGGCTCCATGCCCTATGCTTGGTCCTGGGGAGTGCAAAGCCACAGTCTCTCAAGTGGGTGCTTTGCTCACTGCTTGGTCCTGGGGAGTGCAAAGCCACAGTCTCTCAAGTGGGTGGTTTGCCCACTGCTTGGTCCAGGGGAGTCCAAAGCCACAGTCTCTCAAGTGGGAGACTTCTTCCACTGGTTCTGGAGGGGGCTTTGTGCCCAGTGTGTTTCATCCTGTCAAGGATAGGGTAAATGGATGCCTTTCTCCACTGGTCTGGAGGGGGCTTTGTGCCCAGTGATGCAGCACTTAGGGGGTGCCAGGTCACAGTCCCTCACCTGTGTGTCTGAGCCATGAGATCCGCTGGTGGCTACGGCTGCACAGTGGTGGTAGTGCCGGTGCTGGTGGGGGTGCTGCCAGTGGTGGGGGGAGGCTCAAGCCCTTCTCCTGTAGCCTCAGACGGCTGCCCATTGGGGCTGCTGCTGCTGGCAGTGGTGCTACTGTCAGCGGTGCAAGTGGCGGTGCTTGCGGCGGTGCAGGTGGGGGTGTTGGCCACGGTGCATGTGCCGGTGCTGCCAGTGGTGGGAGAGGCTCCAGCCCTTCTCCTGCAGCCTCGGAAGGCTGCTCACTGGGGCTGCTGCTGCTAACAGTAGTGATGCTTGCGGCGGTGCAGGTGGTGGTGCTTGCGTCGGTGCTTGCGGTGATACAGGTGGCGGTGCCGGCGGTTGTGCTGGTAGCTACCAGGCCTTAAACTGCAGGCTCGGATGGCTGAAGTGCCTTGGCTGGTGTTTTGTGCCTCTTCTTGCCCTTGGCAGATGTTGGTGTCACCCTGGGTCTGGCAGCTGGAGTGTTTGAGGTGAACTTGCTGGGTGGTTGTGGCTCCTTCCCCTTGCTGGATGCTGTCCCCTTCTTCACCTTGGCAGGTGGCAGAACGTTCTTGGCCTTGTCAGTGGTTGGTGGTACACTGGCTGGGCTGCTGGTTGCCCCCTTTGAGCCTCTGACAGCTGCAGACACCACAGCAGATGTGGATTTGGTGGCTGAGGTGCTTGGCTGGGTGTTTGCCACCCTGGCCAGAGGTGAAGGACGGGTGGGGGGAGGGGCAGTGATGAGGTCAATGTTTGCTAGGAAAAGCTTCTTAGGGATATTGGGGTGGGAAGAGAGTAAAGGTTCGGGAGTGGAGGAAGAGGGAGTGCTTCTAGGAGGTGTCAGTCTGCTGTGTTTGGGTGCAGGTGCATGAGCTGGATGCTGTTGCGAGGTGGATGGCTGTTGGGTGGGTGTGTGCTTGCATTTGTGTACTTTGGGAGGAGGGATCACAGACACAGTGGGAGAGGACACAGGGGAGGTATGCATGCATGTGGGGGTGGTGACTGCCAGTGAGGGGTGTGTAGTGATGAGCGTGCTGGTGATGGAGGTAGTGGATGAGGATTAAGTGCATGCAGGTGTGAGTGGAGATGCTACTGGGAGGGAGGTGGACGACGAGGAGGAGGGGGACACAGTGAAGGCAGTGGATGTTGGTGTGTCTGCATGGGGATGGTGCTTTTGTGAGTGCCTGTGAGATGAAGTGTGGTGCTTTACTTTGCCCGAGCCACTTCTGTGTGTTGATTTGGGTGAATGCTGTTCTGAAGGCGTGCTTGGGATAGGCAGGGGTTGAGGGTATTGGGGCTGGGTAGAGGGACAATGGCTGCCATCAGTGTGGAGGCCAGAGCCTGAAATGCTCTCTGTTGGGCTGCCACGGCAGAGTGAATGCCCTCCAGATATGCATTTGTTTGTTGCAAATGCCTCTCGACACCCTGGCTAGCATTCAGAATGGTTGACAGCCCAACAGTGAGGGATCTCAGGAGGTCCTCAGGAGCCTCCTCACTGAGGGCAGCAGGGCTGTCAGGGGCAGGGCCTGAGGTGGCTGGGGCGAAGGAGATGCCCACCCTCCTGGGTGAGCGGGCACGGGAAAAATGCTGAGGGGCTGCTGGGAGGGGAGTGCTGGTTGGGGGATGGTGGCTGGAGCTGTTGTTGGTGTGGGCACAGAGGTGTCCGCCACTGCCAGGGAGCTTCCATCGGAGGAGGAGTTGCTGTCTATAGTGTCCCCTCCTGTCTCCGTTGTGGTTCTCCCCTTGCCCTCCGTCCCACTGGTGTCCTCACTGTTGGTGGATTCGGCCTCCAGCCCCATGTGGGATGCAGCTCCCTCCGTTGCCGGTGCCTCTGCTCCTCCTCCAGATGATGCTAGTGTACCCAAGGGCAGGGTGACAAAACAAAAAGGGGAGGAGACACAGAGGATACGCTTGTTCAATACCAGCAACAACACTACCCTTGGCATACACAACACACAGGGAGCAGCCCTATGCACTAGGCCATGCACTACCAGTTACAAAGATAGTCACCAGCCCGTGGGGTACATAGCATAACGCCATCAGCTGCACACCTGAAACAAGTAGGGCCCTGACCAGTAGTAGATGCCCACTAACACCATTGGGGTTGGAGTGCTTCAGAGCCTGCCCAAAAAGGGACCTACCCTGCCATGTTCGCCCTGGCCTAGGGTCACCCACAGTCCACATCTCCACCCAGGTAAAACCTTAACGTGCGCAAAGTCATGATTCTGAATTTGTACTCACCCCCTTGTGGCTGCTGTGATTCCCTCAAGCGCCCATCCAACTCTGGATAGGCCACCGCCAGGATGTGGAACATCAGGGGGGTCAGGGTACGAGGGGCACCCCTTCCTCATTGGAAGGCCAGCCACAGCTGGGCCTCCGCCATCTTCCTTGCCAAGAAGCGCAGGTCCTCTCACCGTTTGCAGCAGTGGATGCTCTGCCTGTCAAAGACCCCCATTGTCTGCATCTCCTTGGCGATGGCACGCCAAATACCCTTTTTCTGATGGGCGCTGACAGTCAGGAGAAATACAGCAAAAAAGGGATTAGTCATACCGTCCGGACTGTCATACTCATGGCCCACCAAATCCCTCCCATCCCCTTACACACATACATTGACCACCATACATGCAGCACTCTGCCCAGGACACATCAGCTCCCCCCTAGATGTGGCTTACACACACAGCACTCCTTACATTCATGGCCCGCTCATCATGCTCACAGTGTACTCACCTGTTTGTCTCGAGGACCATAGAGTAAAGTGTACTGGGGTAGGCTCCCATCCACCAGTCTCTCCAACTCTTCCGAAGTGAAGGCAGGGGTCCTTTCCCCAGACACATGAGCCATTGTCGCTTCCAGACACAGGTCACAGCAGCACTTGAAGTGTATGTCCTCTCCTGTTGAAGGTCAGGTAGCAAGTAAGTGAATAGATAGAAAATGGTTGTCACGTCTGCGGCGGTGCGTACCGTCACTGCCGGCGTACATCGCCATTGGCTCCTGGAACCCATGGGGCCTAATGTTAACCAATGCGAAGTTATGCGGCGGTAATCGACCACAACAGCACACAACGCCAGCAGAATTACCTCATTTCCACTTGTCCCTCCTCACAGGTCAGGCATCCACCATTTCAGGGGGGCACAGGCCATGGCACCTAACTGCGTCACAGCAGACATTGGCACATCAACTGACTCTCGTATTCACATACTGGTTCTGTAAATGAAGAGATGCATTATTATTTCAATAGATGTGTGAATGTGACCCTCTGCTCACCGTTTTCCTTCCTAGACTTCAACCGCTGAGGATGAATATGAGATGGAGACATCCTCCTGTGTACAGACCCCTGGTGGACATGGTGACAATGAAGGACAGACACATTATCCTAACCTACAGATTTGATAGGGCCACAATCCAAGAACTGTCTGCCCAATTGGAGCCACACCTGATTTAAGCTATCCGCCACCCCACAGGTATCCCCCCTCTAGTGCAGGTCCTGTCAGTGCTCCATTTCCTGGCAAGTGGTTCCTTCCAAGCGGCAGTAGCCATGGATTCAGGGATGTCACAGCCTATGTTCTTGAAACGTGTTGACCAGAGTGTTGTCTGCCCTGCTGAAACACATGCGCAGCTACATAGTATTCATACAGGTAGAGGATATGGCAACAGTGACTTCTATGCCCTAGGACATATCCCCAACATCATTGGTGCCATTGATGGTACACATGTAGCATTTGTCCCACCTCGGAGGAAAGAACAAGTGTTCAGGAATAGGAAAAGCTATCACTCTCTGAATGTGCAGATGGTGTGTTTGGCGGACCAGTACCTATCTCATGTGAATGCCAAGTATCCTGGCTCTGTAGACGATGCCTTCATCCTGAGTAATAGCAGTATTCCATATGTGATGTCTCAACTTCAGAGGCACAGGGTATGGCTATAGGTGAGCCTATAGTCCCCACCCAGTTGATGTAGGCATATGGGTACGGGGTTGTCCCTAAGGGTGAGTGCATGTCTAACAGGTATCCCTCGAATATTTGCAGGTGGCTCTGGTTACCCCAACCTCTCATGGCTACTGACCCCAGTGAGGAATCCCAGGACAAGGGCAGAGGAACGTTACAATGAGGCACATGGGCGAACAAGGAGAATGATTGAAAGAACCTTAGGCCCCCTGAAGGCCTGGTTCCAGTGCCTCAATCTGACAGGTAGATTCCTGTGCTACTCACCCAAGAATGTGTGCCAGATCATCGTTGCATGTTGCATGTTGCACAACCTGGCCGTGAGCCGCCAGGTGCCTTTTGTGCAGGAAGATGAGCCTGGAGATGGTCTTGTGGCAGCGGTGGAGCCTGTGGACAGTGAGGAAGAGGAGGCAGAGGAAGAAGATGTGGACAACAGAAGATCCCTCATACAACAGTACTTCCAGTGGCACAAAAGTAAGACAGTGTAACTGCACTTTGCATTGCAGGTTTGTGTTTGACATTGAACATGGCAGTCTGATTTCCCTATTTCTATGGCCACTTACTGTACCCTTTGGCATCTTTATTTTCAGATCTCTGTGCCCCACTCTGGCTCCTGGTGTGTTTACTGCTGACCACTACAAGTCATACCTATGTATACATGACTGTACAGTTGAATTGCTATGTTTACAGCTTGTTAAACAAATACATTTTTGAATCAATTGACAGACTCCATACTTGTATTTGTTCCAAGGTTGTTTATATAAGTGCTAATAAGTGGATGGGGTATTGCAATGGGCTGGGTTGATGATGGAGGAAAGTCCAGGGTAGAGTCCAGTCTATTGGTATTACAGGTGCATTGTCCAATGGGGCATAGGAAGGGGAGCAATGGCATTTCAAGGTGGACAGGGTGACAGAGTGAAACAGAAGGTTGACAATCAGGAGAGTCTTATTTCCTGGCGGGGGTCTTGCAATGTTCTTTGGCTTCTGCCTGGATCACAGGGACCATTTGCGGGGTGGTTCTCCTTCTGCAGGGGGTGGGGTGCTGGTGGCTTGTTGGTCCAGTGGAGGGGCTTTCTATCCACTAGCGCCGGTGGGGGTGGAGGGCTGTTCATCGGTGTGGCTAGTGTCAGGAGCCAGTTGGTGTGCCACTGCCTCCCTCATGGTGTTTGCCATGTCAGCCAGCATCCCTGCAGTGGTGACCAGGACGGTGTGGATGTGTTTGAGGTCCTCCCTGAGCCCCAGGTACTGTCCCTTCTGCAGCCTCTGAGTCTCCTGCAACTTGGTCAGTATCTGGCCCAAGGTACCTGGGAATCTTGGTATGCTCCCAGGATCCCTGCAAGTGCCTTGTGGAGAGAGGGTTCCCTGGGCCTGTCCTCCACCTGTCGCACAGCAGTCCTCCAAGCTTCCCTGTTGTCCTGTCCCCTGAACCGTGTGCCCACTGCCACTGACCCCAGGTCCCTGATTGTCTTGGGTTTGTGGGGTTGCCTGGGGTCCCTGTAGTGGTGGACACACTGCTGATTGACGTGTCCTGGGGACAGAGGTATGGGTCAGCTGGGTGGGTATTGTGCTGGTGTTTCCTGAGGGGTAGGCTCTGTGGAGGGTTGGGACTGTTGCAGGGTAACCGACTGTCCAGAGGTCCCTGATAGGCCAGGTTGGTCATCGTGACCCAGGCGTGCAGAGCTGCTGTCATCACTGTGGACCTCTTTAGGAGGGGGACTGGATGTGGCTAGCACCTCCTCTCCGGTGACGTTGAGTGGGGGTCCTGTGAGGATGTAAATGCAGTGTTATTGTATCTGCATGTGCCATCTTGTGCATGGGTGTGTTTCCCTATAAGGTTGTGATTGCCCTGTCAGCTTTGCCTTGTGTGAGTAGTGATTTTGTGGGCAAGGTGATTCTCTCTACTGTGCATGCTTTAGTGATGGGTGTCCATGCAGGTCAGTGATGGTTGTCTATGCATTGGTGTGGCACGCAGGGCTTGGTACTGGGATGGGTGGGTTGTGATGGTGGGGTATATGTGAGATGGTGGAGTGATGGGGGTGAGGGTAGGGGTGGGAGTTTGTGATGACATGCAGGTAGGGTAGGGAAAATACAGTAGTAAGATTTGACTTACCAGAGTCGAGTCCTCCTTCTACTTCTGCGAGGCCCTCAGGATGCATTATTGCCAAGATTTGCTCCTCCCATGTTGTTAGTTCTGGGGGAGGAGGTGCGGGTCCACCGCCAGTCCTCTGTTCGGTTACCTGGTGTCTTGCAACCACGGAACGCACCTTCCCCCTTAGGTCGTGCCACCTCTTCCTGATGTCATCCCTTGTTCTGGGGTGCTGTCCCACGGTGTTGACCCTGTCCACAACTCTCCACCATACCTCCATCATCCTTGCAATGAACATCTGCTGCACGTATGATCTGAATAGCTGTGACTCTACCCAGATGATTTCCTCCACCATGACCCTCAGCTCCTCCTCTGAAAAGCTGGGGTGTCTTTGGGGTGCCATGGATGTGGTGTGAGTGGTATGTGTGAGGGGGTGTGGGGTGATGTGTTGGGGTGTGTGATGTGGGGTGCGTGGATGGTGTATGGGTGATGGTTTTCTGTGGCTCAGATTGAGTGGGTGCTCCTGGCTTGTCTCTTTCTCAGTTAGAAATCTTTTTTTTCTTAGGAAGGGTTTTGGTTAATGTGGGTGTGTGTTTTATAGTGGTCTGAGTGTGTGGTATGTGTATGTGTGTCAGGTGTGTGTCCTTTGCATTGTCCAATGTGTTGTAGTTTTGTTGGTGTGTGTGTATTTTGAGCCCAGCGGTGTGTACCGCCAATGGTTTAATGCGGTTGAAAGACCGCCAGGGAGATTCGTGGATCCTGATTCTGTGGGCATATTTCTGTTGGCATAACGGCGTGTTTTTTTTTCGTACCACCAGTTTATCACTGACCTTTGGTCTGGCGGACTCTGTGTGGGTCATAATACCCGTAGCAGTATACAGTAGCGGTCACGGTATGCTAGCGGCCGTCAGCACGGCGGTAGGCGGCATTTACCGCCAATGTTATAATGAGGGCCTTATTCTTCACCATTGACTTTGATACACACCATTTAAGCCATACATTCTCTCATCTAGTCCTTCAACATTTAAAACCATCCAAATTCCAAACATGGCTCTCAACGAACCTTTCAACAACATCCATTTACACAATACCCACCCATGCACACTTTTACCCATTCACCCATCCAAGAGATCCAATGCACCAGAGGATTCCGTTCACCAGGCAGGCATCCTTTCACCAACACCCTTTCACCCATTGGGCAGGCATCCATTCACCCGTATACCCTTTCGTTCATCCTTCACCCACCCATGTATCCTAATTTCACCCACCTATATGATTATTATGCACCCTTTCACCCACACATCCTTTCACTCATACTATATTTCACCGTTCCTTTCTCCTTCCATCCTTCTTTCAATTTTCCCTAAACAAAACACATCATAGTTAAAGTTTATTTTATGAACCTTTGTCTGTTGAGTTGCAGATAGAAGAGGCCATTAATAGTAACGCTTAACTCCCGCTTTATCTGCTAAAGCAGGGTGTTAATGAGTGAGTCAACAACTCTAGTGCACCCATGCAGTGTGTATATTAGTAATTGTGAAAAGCAAGCAATATGACTTACCACCGCTCGCCACTGTCGCCACCGAAACTCCCCCTTCATCCACAGCTGCATCTGTGCTGATGCTGTCGCTGCTGGCCCTGGCACGCATTTTAGATGCCAGATACGCCTCTCCCTATAATTTTTTTTAATTACAAAATACAACCACAATACATTACAACATTTGGATTACAGACTTATCTTCTATCAATATATCAGGTGGACATTTTGGGGCACATTCAGCGCAAACGTTGCCCCGCATTTAAACTTTGACGCCGGAGCCCGCAGATGACAAAATTCCGCCGTGTGCGTCATTTTTGGGATGTGGCAACCCACCTTGTTTTAATCATATGCAAGGTAGGTGTTCCCGTCCCAAAAATGACTTAAACGGCAGTGCGTCGTATTTGTGCTTTCAGGCAAAAATGACGCACAGCCCGATTTGCTGGGTCAGGGCAGGCGTTAAAATGGGGAAAACACACCTGTATTTAATGAGAACACACAGAAGCAACAGCAGAGCAGCAGAACAGCAGAGCAGCAACAGGGAGACATGGAGGTGATTCTAATCCAGCGTGCACGCAGACGCAGAGCCCAGCAGCAACAACAGCAGCTACAACAACACCAGCAGGGACCCCAAAGGCAGCGCAGAAGGCAGGAGAGGATATTCCGCCCCAGAACAACCCCTCATGGCTTCAGGGAACACGACATCATCCAGAGGTACAGGTTGAACTGGCAGGCCGTTCAGCAGCTGCTGCGCAACATTGAACCGCAGTTGGCACCCACTTTGTTGACACCCCGCACCATCCCAGCAGAAACCAAGCTGCTTGCTGTACTTTACATGCTGGCAAGTGGCTCTTTTTAAACAACTGGTGCCCTGGTTGCCGGAATATCATAACCATCATTCTCCGCCTTTTTGCCCAAAGTACTGGATGCCATCATTGGACTTACACCCCGCCACATCTGCTTCCCTAACACACTGCAGAAGCAGCAGGAAACAAAACAGGGGTTCTACCTCATCAGTGGCTTCCCACATGTCCTTGGTGCAATCGACTGCACACATGTACGCCTTGTGCCACCTGCTGCAACTGAACACCTATAACGCAACAGGAAGCACACACATTCCATCAACGTGCAGCCCATTGTCGATCACCAGGGATTGAACACCAACATTGTGGCTAAATATCCTGGGAGTGTACATGACTCATTCATCTTCCGTCACTGCACCATCAATGAACACTTCCAGGATGGACGGTATGGCAAAGGACTACCTGTTGGTAAGTACAAAAACCTACTTATATACACACTGCACAGCAACCCTCTAGGACACACAACACATACACCACAACAGCAACATGTGAACAGGAACACACTGAGGTCGTGACATCGCTAGCCATGTTTCATAGGTCTGCAGTGAACCTGTCATCTGAAATTACTGTACAGCCTAATGTTAAGATGTAGGAAGTTGGCACTGTATGTACTATTTCAAAGTAAGAAATAGCATGCACAGAGTCCAAGGGTTCCCCTTAGAGGTAAGATAGTGGCAAAAAGAGATCATTCTATGCTCTATTTTGTGGTAGTGTGGTCGAGCAGTAGGCTTATCAGAGGGTAGTGTTAAGCATTTGTTGTACACACACAGGCAATAAATGAGGAACACACACACAGAGACAATTCCAGGCCAATAGGTTTTTGTGTAGAAAAATATATTTTCTTAGTTTATTTTGAGAACCACAGGTTCAAGATTTACAAACAATACTTTAAATGAAAGGTATTTCACTTAGGAACTTTAGGAACTTTGAATTAGCAAAATAACATACAGTTTTCACACAAATGGCAAATAGCTATTTTAAAACTAGACACACTGCAATTTTCAACAGTTCCTGGGGGAGGTGTTTGTTAGATTTGCAGGTAAGTAAACCACCTACAGGGTTCAAAGTTGGGTCCAAGGTAGCCCACCGTTGGGGGTTCAGGGCAACCCCAAAGTTACCACACCAGCAGCTCAGGGCCGGTCAGGTGCAGAGGTCAAAGTGGTGCCCAAAACGCATAGGCTTCAATGGAGAAGGGGATGCCCCGGTTCCAGTCTGCCAGCAGGTAAGTACCCGCGTCTTCGGAGGGCAGACCAAGGGGGTTTTGTAGGGCACCAGGGGGGACACAAGTCAGCACAAAAAGTACACCCTCAGCGGCACGGGGGCTGCCGGGTGCAGAGTGCAAACAGGCGTCGGGTTCGCAATAGGTTTCAATGGGAGACCAAGGGTTCTCTTCAGCGATGCAGGCAGGCAAGGGGGGGGGCTCTTCGGGGTAGCCACCACCTGGGCAAGGGAGAGGGCCACCTGGGGGTCGCTGCTGCACTGGAGGTCGGATCCTTCAGGTCCTGGGGGCTGCGGGTGCAGTGTCTTTACCAGGCGTCGGGTCTTTGACGCAGGCAGTCGCGGTCAGGGGGAGCCTCGGGATTCCCTCTGCAGGCGTCGCTGTGTGGAGTCAGGGGGGTCAACTCTGGCTACTCACAGTCTCGTAGTCACCGGGGAGTCCTCCCTGTGGTATTTGTTCTCCACAAGTCAAGCTGGAGGCGTCGGGTGCAGAGTGCAAAGTCTCACGCTTCCGGCAGGAAACGTGTGTTGTTTCAAAGTTGCTTCTTTGTTGCAAAGTTGCAGTTTTTGTGGAACAGAGCCGCTGTCCTCTGGGGTTCTTGGTCCTTCTAGATGCAGGGTAGTCCTCTGAGGCTTCAGAGGTTGCTGGACCCTGTGGAACGCGTCGCTGGAGCAGTGTCTTTAGAAGTGGGGAGTCAGGCCGGTAGGGCTGGGGGCCAAAGCAGTTGGTGTCTCCGTCTTCTCTGCAGGTTTTTCAGCTCAGCAGTCCTTCTTCATCTTAGGTTGCAGGAAACTTTCTTGCTGTGTTCTGGGAGCCTCTAAATACTCGATTTAGGGGTGTGTTTAGGTCTGGGGGGTTAGTAGCCAATGGCTACTAGCCCTGAGGGTGGCTACACCCTCCTTGTGCCTCCTCCCTTAGGGGAGGGGGGCACATCCCTAATCCTATTGGGGGAATCCTCCATCTGCAAGATGGAGGATTTCTAAAAGTCACAGTCACCTCAGCTCAGGGCACCTTAGGGGCTATCCTGACTGGCCAGTGACTCCTCCTTGTTTTTCTCATTATCTCCTCCGGCCTTGCCGCCAAAAGTGGGGCTATGGCCGGGGGGGGCGGGCAACTCCACTAGCTGGAGTGCCCTGGGGTGCTGTAACAAAGGGGGTGAGCCTTTGAGGCTCACTGCCAGGTGTTACAGTTCCTGCAGGGGGAGGTGAGAAGCACCTCCACCCAGAACAGGCTTTGTTACTAGCCACAGAGTGACAAAGGCACTCTCCCCATGTGACCAGCAACATGTCTGGTGTGTGGCCTGCTGCTAAAACTAGTCAGCCCACACTGGTAGTCGGTTAAGGTTTCAGGGGGCATCTCTAAGATGCCCTCTGGGGTGTATGTTACAATAAAATGTACACTGGCATCAGTGTGCATTTATTGTGCTGAGAAGTTTGATACCAAACTTCACAGTTTTCCGTGTAGCCATTATGGTGCTGTGGAGTTCGTGCAGGGCAGACTCCCAGACCATATACTCTTATGGCTACCCTGCACTTACAATGTCTAAGGTTTTGCTTAGACACTGTAGGGGCATAGTGCTCATGCACATATGCCCTTACCTATGGTATAGTGCACCCTGCCTTAGGGCTGTAAGGCATGCTAGAGATGTGACTTATCTATACCTATAGGCAGTGTGAGGTTGGCATGGCACCCTGAGGGGAGTGCCATGTCGACTTAGTCATTTTATCCCCACTTGCACACACAAGCTGGCAAGCAGTGTGTCTATGCTGAGTGGGGGGTCCCCAGGGTGGCATAAGACATGCTGCAGCCCTCAGAGACCTTCCCTGGCATCAGGGCCCTTGGTACCAGGGGTACCAGTTACAAGGGACTTACCTGGATGCCAGGGTGTGCCAATTGTGGAAACAAAAGAAGTACATGTTAGGGAAAGAACACTGGTGCTGGGGACTAATTAGCAGGCCTCAGCACACTTTCAAATCATAACTTGGCATCAGCAAAGGCAAAAAGTCAGGGGGTACCCATGCCAAGGAGGCATTTCCTTACATAAGACGTCAAAGATCACAACATGTGGAGTGGGTTACCTAAATGTCACCTTGCAAAATGTAAGTGTCCCAATGACGTTTACATGAATCCATTGCATAAGTCTAAAGGTATGGGATGTCCAGGGTACATTGATAGGAACGTGTTAACAACACTGTCAATTTGAACCTGTGTATGGAACTATCATCTCACCCCCAGTAAAGACACAGGGACACCTGTATCACAAGTCACAATGCTAGGGAGGGCACACTATACTGCAAATCCCACGCAGCATAGTCGAGAGGACCTTTGGTGTCCTCAAGTCAAGGTTCCGGTGCCTCAACATCACTGGTGGTAGCCTCCTATATTTCCCGGAGATAATCCTAACATGTGCTATTCTGCACAACATTTGCAGCAAAAGGAACATTCCCCTCCTGGAACCAGAGCCACACATGCCTGAAGAGGAGGAAGAGGAGGATGCTGGCCTGCAACATGAGGGGGAACTACAGAACACGGCCGCTGGTATACGCAGGCAGCAACATATCGTCAACAATTTATTTTAAATATAATCACCCTCACCACTTTAGTTAACTAATTTAAATAAACACCTATAATAATCACCATATCATGGTCTGGCTAATCATTTTTGCACACCTTCATCTCTACTCATCAGAATAAGAGTGTTGCCTCATGGAGCATTGCTGAGATACTGATTAGGACACTGAAAATCCCAGAGCTAATGTGATGCCTAACACGCAATGGACACATACACACACACTGTAAATGACATCTATCATGTACATTTCTCCTTTGAAGGCCAATAGCAGAGGACAACACCTATTTCACACGTACATGTCGAAATCAAGGTCCAACACAGCATATGGCACACAACTAAGACACCATCATTCAATAAGGGGAAAACAAGCCTCATACATGAAGCAGTCGATGTGCTTTTGCATCAGTAACAGGAATGTCTAACCAGACCCTTGACAGCAGTAAGTCCAACTGCATCCAATATTTGCAAGGACTATCTGTGACTAGAGTTCCATAGAAGCAGAACATAGACAGCACAAGTGCCACTCATATGAACAGCATTGCACACATAACATTCCATGTACATGTCAGCCCATTTCCTAACTCCTGACACACCCATGCACCTGGTCACAACCCACCTGTCTGAAGAGGTCCCTGGAATACTAAGATGTGTACCCTGATATTCCCTCCTCTACACACACAGACTAACAATAGCAATCCAGTGTGCTACACCCTTTCCTATGGTATGCCACTGTCATAGAACATCTGACTGCATGGACGTCAGGTTAATTTATACACTGTCTTCTAGTTTCAAAGCCCTGTTAGCACATGTAGATTGCTTCCCGTGTGAAAAAGTATGTTGGCCCTTAGAATGCAAATCTCACCTACAGGACTGGTGAGAAACAGATGCAGCCCACACCTGTGATCACCTCCATGCACACCACCCATTTCAACAAGCACTGCCTTTGCTGATGCCTGGAACAGCATAGGAGTTGCAATTTTGTCAAATACACCGTTAAGCATTGATACTAATTAAGCTGTGTAACCCAGCCCCTGGGTTCATTTGTCACCTTCAAAAACACAGGACATACACAGTTTGACACGTCAACTGTCTAGTTCGTCCTCCAAACAGTCTGAGTCAGACCACTGATTATGTAACTTGTCAAATTGCTGGCTCCTGAATCACCCTGCAATCTATCAGCCTGACTGGCATCTGTCTGTGCGTCACACTAAAGTATCCCTATGTCTACATATGTACCACTCTTGCGTTAGCAAACCTCTCATTCCTCAGGGGGTATTGGGCATGGGCTTCTTCAGTGCATACCCAAATACATTGTATAGCATCATCTGCCTTTTAACTGTACCATTTGAGCAAAATCCTCTGGGAAAAGCAAAATCCATGGCCCATCCCTTGTCTGGGTCTCATTTATGCATGAATGACAAAGTGTGACAGTGTCCCAGGGCCGTATGCAGGGATTGGGTACAGGGCCTTCAGCAGAACCAGCAACCTCTGAAAATGTCCATGAAAAATCCACACATGTCAGGACCATGACAGTTCACACACAGAATCACAGTGCTCACAACATATTGAAGCGCCGTGTGTGGTTAATAGCTGCGAGAATAATCAGCACAGAGGCTATGATGTTCCCAGATGCAGTGGGAATTGCAGAGGCTAACCTGTGTACAAATGTTGTAATGACACCTGCCGGAACATGACACCTGAGACATTATCTCACTCAGCACACCAAGGTTGCCCTGTTGACTGTCTCATTACACATCTTTAGTGACAGGGTGGGACCATCCCCATGTAGGTTCACATGTCCTCATCCACTTTACTCACATTGATCAACCAAGGATACTCAGTAGATACAGGAATAGCTGCCACTGACTCATGATGAGCCCTGGACCGAACTGTGACAAATTACACCCCAAACTATATACAGGATCATCATTGGACCACACACATGAACAAGACACCTATGTGCAATTGATCACTGGAAATATGTTGAAACGTGCTGTCTTGTATGCTGGTCCACCACAGCCACTTGATAGTTGGGGCTCACTTCTATGGCCTCAACTGTGGTGTCAACATACATTTGAGATTCACCCTTGTCTGTCTATGCAAACAACATGGTACCCACTTCCTCAATGCATTTGTATGACTCACTGTGGGATTCACCAACTAGTGCCTTGGAAGCTGTTACCAAAACTCTAGGACATAGGATGTTGAAAATGTGGACCATTGACATGAACAAGCGTCTGCCATCTATCTGGTGCATGCTTTGTCACATGTGGTATCTACGTTACCCTAAATCTTGGAAGTCCACATTACGGATGTTGCTACATGTATGACTAACACATGCCCTCTCTCATTTCCACAATGACTTGCATCTAAGGATTGGACACATGGACGTCACATTCATACAAGCATATGTGCAATAATGCTTCATGTGATACACACACACTTGGTCAACAAATACATTAGTTGCCAAAGCCCACACTTTGAGCCAAAGACATTTAGGTATTGTACATATGTGCGTCACATTGCTATCCTCTCCTTATGTCAAACATGCCCAATTTGTGCAACACATATATGTAGGCCACACTTATGACCATCTATTGCGCCAGCCAACCGTAAAAATACTGTGAAGGGAGTAGCGGATCATGGTCCGCTGCAGTATGATGTCACACATGTGAACATACACCATCAACACCATAGTGTGTTCAATCAACCTATCTCTGATATGTCCCAAATGTAACATAACAAAAAAAACAGAAAAATTGCCCAAGACCAGTTAATGCACCAGTACTGTACTGTATTTGTGTCATTTTTTTTGACGCACAGGAGTGAACATTAGGCTGAATCCAGATATTTGTACAGGCCATGTACTATTATTTGGATGCGGGCTAACTTTCACTCCTGTGCGTAAAAAAAAATGAGGCAAATACAGTATTGAAGGACAAAAAATTACGCATAACGCGAAAAAGGGCGGACATTTCATACAGGAAGTGATGTAATATGATATCCTGTTTACAGATCATGTACAGTGGGTGTACTTTCACTTTCACTTTGAAGTCTATGATTCTTCTAGACTGTGTGGCTGTCTAGACAGTGGTGTCCTGAGATTTTGTGCTTTTTTGTCCTGTGTGCTATCTGTATTGTCAATTTTTGAAATAAATATTGTTGGTGTATACTGTACTACTGTGTTTTGTGTACATTTGTCCATTTACCTAGTGTTTTTGTTGTTTGTGGGAGTCTGTTGTGGGTAGTGGTAGTTTGGGGATAGTTGGGCTCTTGTAGTGGTTAAGTTTACTTTTCATCTGTATTTGTACCCCTACTTTCCCCCTTTTCCCCTTTCTATTTCTTTAACCCCTATTCCCTTTCACATTTCCACTATGTCTGGTAGGCCACGTCTTGGCAGGATGGGTGAAGAGGAGTTAGGGGGGTTCATATGGCTTGTGTGCCATTTCTTGCCACTCATGATCGAGGCAGGGGGCAGGGTGATACAGGGGTATCAAACAGAGGCAGAATCCGGTGGGGAAAGGTGCGGCATCACCTGCAGCGTGTGTATGCAAGCCAGAGGAGTGACCACCAGCTGAAGCACCGGTGGGCTGACCTCATCACCAGGGAGCAGGATCTCTTGGACCACCTGGGAATCGTGATTGGTGGCACTGTTGGTGAGAACTAATCATGTAAATGTGCACGATTAAATGCTCTGTAGTGACATAAGGGGATTAGTACAATGTCTGCCAGCTAACTTGCTGACTGTGTGTAATGCTGGGGAAACATACAGGGATAATTGATGCACTATGGTAAGGATCACAATTGCTAGCTGTCAGGTAGCACGTGCTCAGCATACTTACAGGATACTTTTCCATTAAGTAAATTGGTACGGCCTTTGTGTCAGACAACCAATCAAAATAGGAGCCAATCATGTCTATATAGGGCATTTTTGACAGAGAAGTAAAGATGTACCAACATATTGGCTAACTTTTTTGACGCAATAGCTAGACTGACTTTAGAACCACTACATGATGCAGAAAATAAGTGCTGCCTTCACGTCAATTGATTATAGCAAAGTTGCTCAGACATATGTCTCATGTGAGTCTGGTGAGTGTGGAAGGAAAGTGTTCATGGAAGTACTATGAATGTTTGGGATTATTGTGTTCCTTTATCTTTTTTGATGCATATCAGATCTGGATTTAAAAACATTGTGAAAAGGTGTAAGGTGCCCTCAGCTAACATCTTAGAATGTTTGTTGGAGTTAGTTGTGCCACATTCCAAATATGGATGGCAGTCCAAAGGTATGCACATGGCTTCACATCTCCATGGTTGGTGCAAATCACCATAGCTGGGCCACATCAATTGAATCAAATGTAACAACAGGAGGGCTTACAAAAGTCCCTGCCCCTCCCTCTGTAGATTGTACCTATGTGTAATAAATGTGTCATGGCCACATGGCACGTTTGACTGGTAATGCAGTCCTCAAGTAACCAGGCTTTGGATGTCTCTCTTAGATGCACATGATGATACTATTACACTCCATATTTTTTTCTGGTCACCAATTACGGGGCATGTTTGCAACCACATGATAGTTAGGGCCAATGTATGTGTGCAGATATGTGTGTAACTGTCACAGGAGACCCATGCTATGTACACGTTGGCCATGATATATCGATGCAGTATCATTAGTTCTGAATGGCTGCCATTTCCTTATTCAGCCTACACATTGTATATGTTTATGAAATTGTGGCTCTGTGCAATGATTTTGAGCACATTTCTCCCTTCCATGCCTTACAGGTGGACCAGCACCCTACACTGTGGGAGAGGTGGCGACATTTGAGGACCCCAACCACTCTAGTAAGTGTTGATATGTCTGTTATGTGTTGTGTTTGCTGTTTATGGACTCGTGTGTGTTGAACGCATAGCAAGGTGTGATGCGTTGGGCAATCATTTCTCTTGTTCCATGAGTGGGATTTCAGTTTCTCAAATGTTTTGAGTTTGCCAATGCATATCCAATGGTATTATCTAGGGATTGTAGGCCATTCCTGTAGGCCCCACTGTGAGTACTGGGGTTAGTCATGTGGATGACACTTGTATCAACAAGAGTCGCACTGGAAGTCAGCTCCGATTTAGTCAGCCTGTCAGACCCACATTCTCCAAGATTGGTACAGCAAATTGCTTTCCAGTAGACTTCTGCTTCCCTATTTACCAACGGACTCATGAAACCGTAGGTAGAACCTCCTAGCAGCATGTACTTCCACATGTAGTGCTACAAGTATGTGGAATTTGAGTGCAATGGCCTAGGTGTGCATGCTAGTCATGATCATGGGTGTTCTTGCAACTCTGTGTCTGATGTAAGTCAGGCCTTACTGGAAGTATATGTTGTGTACCAAGTTCTGCATTTCCTGACATGTGTGGCCCTATGATTGGTCTAGGGTTTGCTGACTCCTAATTGTTGATAGACCTTACCTGTGGTGTGTGTGTAGAGCCAAACACGTGTGGAGTTTTCTATACACTCCTCGGTGTACATGTTTTTGGAAATTGATAGTTGTTTATCCACCCCTCCACCCTCAAACACTGGCATGGGTTTGTGAATGGGGTACCTAGTACTGATGCTACCAGTATGCTACACATACATGTGAATAAGTGACTGTTTGGTTGGAACCTAGTATACACACTCAGTTATGTCACTTGGTACTATACTGGCAAGTCCAGTTACAACTTGCAGACCATGTGGCTTTAGTTTTGCATTCCGTACACTGACATTTGTAGCCCAGGTCTTGGCGGAGGATATGCAGCATGATTCTTAGCTGATAACTGGCAGAACTCAGATGGCAAGTCAAAGCCAGTTGTTACCCAACTTGTAGGTTATGGATGTGCTATGTGTGATATGACCTTTGCAGGCTGGCCTGCCATGTACTTCCTCAGGGACATTCAATGATCTGTATTGTGATATGAGCTGTTACAAATACTGTAGATGTATTGTCTGATTAACTTTTTGTGCCATTTCACACAATGCAGTTACTAATGTAGAATATTTGCATTTGTCTTCACAGCTGCAAACATGACTCCAGACCAGGTCCGTGAATTCCAGCGCCGGGCCATGAGATACCAGCACATCCTGCTGGTGGAGTCGGGGTTCAGGAGGATGGCCCTGCGATATCGCCATGAACGGGCCTCCGGGGCATGGAGAGCCTTCCCACAGGGTGGGCCTACTTTGCCCACCACAGCCACCACCAGCACAACCACCACTTCAAGCCAGGTGGCCCCACCCACAGCTGGGACTGTTGTGCCTACATCTGCTGGACTTCCAGGCCCCATCCTTGCTACAGGTGCAGGACAGCCCAATGGGCCTGGCTCCACACACACACAGACCTCCTCCACCGGTACCCAGACTGCCACAGCTCCATCTGTTGACCCTGCAGCCTTCCACAACATGGAACGGAAGATGGACCGTGTGCTGCGCAAGTTAAGCCACCTGAGCTGGGATGTGCGCCACATTAACGGGCTTGTTAAGGCAATCAAGAGGACCCTCCACAGGGCCAACCTCTAGACTGTATTTGAAATGGAGATGATTCCCTCCCCTCCCTCCTCTTTCCTTGTTCTTATTGTTAGTGGGCTTAGGGGGCTTAGTGTTAGGTTAGTATAGGCTGTTAGTTTAGTTAGTGTTAGTGGGTGGAGGGTGGGGGGTTCTGATTCTTTCAATTTTTACTTATTAAGTTGGGCTATGTTGGGGTTCTTGTGTGTTTAAAAAAAAATACAAAAAATATATATTTGTTTAGGATAGTATAGTATGTGTTTAGGTTAGTATATTTTGTCCTTCATGTGTCCTGTCTCATAAGGGGGTGCGAGGGTAGATGTTTAGAACATTTCGTTACATGTGATAAGTAAGTGTAGCTTAGGTTAGTTAGGGACAGTTGTGGGTAATGAGTAGTCAGGGTAGATTAGGGTAGGTAAGATTTTTCCCTCAGTTTCCTCTTCTGTGATTAGCATTTAATACATTTTTGGTTAACCCTTACCAGTATGTGTTAAATGGTACTTGATCCTGGGTTTGGATTCAGTGTACATGAATTTTGTACTATTACATTTGTGTCCTATGCTACAAACAAATCCCAACTGAGCTGTACGATTGGCAGCTAGTCCAGAGCTACCTTTAAAAGTGTCCACCCTTCGTTGCAACCACCAATCACAGTTAATATGGATGACAGTGTGTTTCTGTTGATAAGTGTGTCTTCTACATCACAAACAGTGCTTCCAGACTTGGTATTGGGGGAACAGTTTTAGGTCTGAGTGCAGTGTGATGAGTTCTCATTGGCACTCTTGTATTCTTGTCTTCATGACTCTCATACGTCATTTGTGACACAGTTCAGCATGATTACCTATTTGTATGTAAACTCAGACACCTTCATTTATGCAGTTTTTGTAGTGTTTGCTTAGATTAGTGTGCACTGTTATATGTGTTATTATTGCATGGTGACAACGTTTTGCAGCCACTATTTGATGACTTAGATATCCCTTGAGGAAGCATTCTTCTGTCCAACACAGCATGATGGGGTATGGTTTCTCACTTCATCAGATCTTACCCTCAGGAAGGGCAGAGTATGATGCAATCATGGGCACTGTGCTGATTTATCTGACTACATAATATCAGGACAGTTGTATTGACAAGCTACGTAATTTGACAGTAGGCACATTTCAGTTATCTACTGCACAGTTGATATGTCACATTACCCAGAGTCAAATTTGTTGTGTAAGTGCTATTTATTGAAAAGTGCTGTAGTGCTATCTGTCCATTGTGCATGATTGTGAGTCCATTAGAGTGACATCTTACATTGTGATCCTACACAAGGGTTTACCGAAATGCTTTTGACATGCTGGGGTTGATGTTTCAGACAGTGCAGAGGGACAGATTTTGCCAATGAGTAGGAGAGAGACAATCACTGGGCTGGCTGACAAGATATACAGTGGTTTGCAGAACAGTGCTTGAGTACAGTTGTTGCAAGACTGGCAAGTTACAAAGCGCAGGACTTTTGTAATAGTTTGCCATGTGACAGGGACTAGTGCTTCTGGGTACTTTTCCTTGTGAATGTGATCTGTTCCATGTCTTCTTCTTCTGATGTGTGTGTTGCCTCCTCTGTCCTTGTTGTTGTTGGTTATGAAGGGGCAACACACACCTCAGTGTTAGAAGATGTGGAGTCAGACATCCCGGTCGCTGCTCCCTGTGAAGATCTTAAGGGCAGTACTGCAGCAAGGAGTATCTGCTGGTTCTTGAGAATAGCAGCCACATCACGATGGTAGGCAGCCAGGTCGGCCCTGAGGGGTTCAATGTTGCATTCGTGCACGCGTTGACAGGATTGCTGTTGTAGGTGTTGGGTTAACAGTATTACAGCTGTGCTGATTTCCTTCTGGGTTTTTTGAAGTTCCTGCAAGATAGATGTTAGGGCTTGCATAGCTGCTGCCTGATCTGCAGATGACATCATGCACAAACGCACCCCCTCTAGGCTGGCTGCCATAGTTTGCATCCCCACCCGCACCGCCTTGGCCAGCTCCCGCTGTACTCCAACTACAGTTCCCTCAAAGCTGGTGCCAGTGTCGTCTGAGTCCTCAGCTGTATTGGAGCTGGCAGGTCATACAACTGGGGTGGTGGGTGGATCCTCTGCGATGGCTGCTTGTTCTGTGCTCCTCCTTGTGACTGAAGGTGGGGTCTGGAGGGTTTCAAGGACCCTTTGGATAGTCTCCTGGGGAATGTTTATCAGCTCGTCATCCATGTCATCAAGGTAATCTGGGACAGGCATACCCGCAGGAGATCCATCTTCCTCTGCAATGAAACAGGGTACAATTAGTGTGTCTGTGCTGTGGCATTTTTGATGTGACATGCCTGCCTTGTGGAGAATTCACATTGTGATCTTGTTTTGTGTTCATTGCTCCAGTCCTTCAGATGGGCATTCTTCCAGGCCTATGGCCCACCTGCGTGTTACATGAATGTTATTGAGTTATTAGACTTGTCAGCATCATCGCCTCTAGGTGTTGGTTTAGGCCAAATAGTGAATTGCCACCTTCTTGTCCTACTCAACCCTCCGTCTACATCCATTCTCACGGTGAGACCTTTCACTGGCTGTGGGTGTTCTGATGGCCCTGGCAGCACACTTAAAAATCTGGACCTGCCCCAATCTCTGATCTTTCACATCCACTTAAATGTATTGGACACGTGGCTTATCCTATGCATAGCAATGTTATGACACAATATGGATGTTGGCATTGGTAATGTGTACTGCTGATGTTGGGGAATGTGTGTTACATTGGATTTCCCTGATAATCGTATCAGTGTCCTATTTCCTCCTCTGACTGTGCAGGTGTATTTCAGTGACCAGTTACATGTGTCCCCCCTCAATGCTGTTGACTGAGCAGTATGACATTTGGGATGTTGCATTGTTACCCAGGCACAGGATGGACCCTGACATATGCAGCATGGGTGTGTCCTTAGTGCTGTGTAGCTCCTATTGTTGTTTACATTGGCTGATGTTTGCAACAACTATGGACATTGACATTTGACAGTGCTGGTGCCTTTGTCTTGTTTCTGGGGATTGTTGAAGTTGTCATCCTCAACCCCCTAATTTAGGTGTGTATGATGCATGGGGAGGTTACTGCCATTGGCTACTTGAGCTGCACACAGAGCGTAGGTGGTAGTGGCAACTGTTGTCGCAGTTACATTCCAGCTGTCGGTATGGCTAGAGGTTGTTAAGAGAGCCCTAGTTGATGTAGGGGGTATGGTGGCTGACGTGTGCCGGGATGTCAGTTTGACGTTGTGCCCTTCCCTCCTGGTGTGGCTTTCCCTTTGCTCCATCGTTGGCATGACAGCATGCCCCCATGGGACTGTTGTTGGTGTAGTGTAATGGTGTGGCCCAGCTTCTGTTTGTGCAGGCCATGCCCCCATGCTGTGCCCCTTTACCCATGCCACTCCATGTATATGACGACTTCCATGCATTTTGTGGTCGGTACCCCCCCCTTTCACAGTTGACATTTTTGCATTTTAATTCCCCATGCAACTTACCATGCATGTGCGTTGTCTCCTGGTAGTCTGCGCTGTCCTGTCCTTGAATCCCTGTGACGATCTCCTCAGGGATGACGGCTGCGACCATCTCCTCCATGTGGTCCAGTGCTTCCTGGTGTGCTGGACTCCCCCATCCAGTCTGCAGTGCTGCCTTCCTGTTCCTGACCATCTTTTCCTTTGTCCTGCGCTTGCAGTCATGCCAGCATTTCTTGCACTCGATGACTGTTCTGCGTACTTCTGCCACACTGTTAATCTTGTTGACAATTTGTTGCTATATAGCCTCTCTCCTACTAATTGGCAATTTTGAGGTGACAAACAGTTGGTGCTGGTGTTCCGTCACCTCTTTAACAAGAATTTCCTGCTCCTCTGCACTGAAGCAACACTTTCTTTTCTTCTTATAAGTGTCCTGGTTCTTGTGTGGGTCCTCCTGGCTGGTTCCTGTTCTGTTGTCATCTTCCTGGGGTCTGTAGTGTCATCTGGGATCCATTTTGGCTCTCCTCTGGTGAAATGGCAGTGTTAGCGTTTTTTTTTTTTTTGACGCTATTGCGTCAAAAAACGGCGCATATCCAGTTTGCGGGGTTGTAAATCGACCCACAGTCATTTCCGCTGCATTAACGTCGTTTTGCTTTACAACTTGACGCAGTGGTGTGCGTCAAAATAAATGACCCCCACCTGTGGTTTGCGCCGCCGTGCGTCAAAGTATAAATTTGATGCCCGCACGGCACACCAAAATGGCATTAGCTGGCGGTAATATTTTTGACGCAAAACTGCGCCGGCGCAGTTTTGCGGCAAAAAGTATAAATATGGCCCTTTGTTTGTTGCCAATTTTTGAATAGCCAGGTAGTCAAGCCAAACAAACCTTTTTGTAATGGAGGGCAGCGCTATTGATGAATCTGAGTTTTTCAAGAGAAATAAAAGGGTGCATGAATTGGTCAATGAAGGACATATAGTATTGGTTGCCAAATGCAATGGGGCCATCCTCCTCATACTTCCAACCTTGGTGCACGGGCATCAACTGCTGGTATACTATAATAATAATATAATGCATACACAACATTGGAGGGTCCAATTACATGACCATGCTCAAAACACTTTGGCTCTCATTCCAACCCAGACGGTCGGTGATAAAGTGGCGGCAATACCACCAAATTATGACCATAGCGGAAAGAGCTCAGACAGACAGCCACTTTACCACACCGACCAGCAGGGTGGAATCAACAGGCACCACGGCGGTAGCTGCCTACAGCCAGGCGGAAGCCAATGTTCTGCCCACTGTATTAAGACACAGGAAACCACCACCTTTTCTGGGGCAGTACCAAAGACATCAAAAGCTTGGTGGAAACAATGCACAGAAGAGAAACGACTCACATGCGGAGACTCAGGGAAGAACCACGCCGCCATGGGGCCTGAAATGCATATATTCCCAATGATTTTCTACATTCTGCTCCACCACGAACACCAACAACGGCGAAGACGACCACGGTGAGTACAGCCGCCTAGCACACAGGAGAAGGAGGGAGGAAAAAGAGTGTGACACACACATGCAACATGCAACACGCCCACCCCAAACACCATACACACAAGCAGATGCAGTAACATAACATATGTACCCCGTACCCCTCAGGAAAAATGCAAGGACAACACGAATATACGAAAGTGAGTGTCATAAGATAAATACAGTAGTAATACGTACATCCAATGTAAAAGTATGTACATATTTACAAATCAAGGGACACTGCCCAGTCCCACATTACAAAGTCCAAGGCCCCACTTGACTCCTGCAACAACATGGAGAGAACACTGCAGGGGCATCAGTTAGAAAATAGGTAGGCACCTCAGGGGGATGGAGAAGGGGGGGACACCTCAGCCGGAAAATGGTACAACACCACTGGTTCTGGAGGGGGCAACATGCCCTGTGCTTGGTCCTGGAGAGTGCAATGTCACAGTCTCTCAAGTGGGTGATTTGCCCACTTGCTCTGGAGGAGACAACATGCCCTGTGCTTGGTCCTGGGGAGTGCAAGGCCACAGTCTCTCAAGTGGGTGATTTGCCCACATGCTCTGGAGGGGGAAAAATGCCATGTGTTTGGTCCTGGGGAGTGCAAGGCCACAGTCTCTCAAGTGGGTTATTTGCCCACATGCTCTGGAGGGTGCAAAATGCCATGTGTTTGGTCCTGGGGAGTACAAGGCCACAGTCTCACAAGTAGGTGTCTTTCTCACTGGTGCTGGAGGGGACACCATGCCCTGTGATCTTCATCCTGGAGAGGATAGGGTGAGTGGATGGCTTCTCCACTGGTTCTGGAGGGGGCTCGTGCCCGGTGATGCAGATCTTGGGAAGTGCAAGGTCACAGTCTCTCAGGTGGGTGTCATACCCACAGGATATGTAGAGGCAGGCCGCACAACAGCCCATGGACACAGGACTACACACTGTCCGCCAGCAGTGACAGCTACTCAGTCATGGTGATGCTGATATTGCCGCTAGTGGTGGGGGGAAGGTCCAGCCCATCCCCTGCAGCCTCAGACGGCTGTCCACTGGGGCTGCTTGTCAGGGAGACCAGATCCTCGGGGTCTGCGCACGTTCCCAACATGTCCACCACTAGACAGCTCCAAGACTCCGATAGTTAAAATCACAGAGCCTGAGAGAGTCCAAGCGGGGGAAAAGGGGATTAGGATGGGAACAGCTGGGAAGGAGACCTGTAGGAAGCAAACGGTTAAAACCACACAATATCAAGATTATATCACATTGATTTCACTAGACTATGATTCTAAGCATTGTCATACTGTAACCATGGATAACTTAAGAAAGGACTAATAACTGGGCCTCAAGACGTCTGTGTACCTGGAAAGGAACCAAGAATGATTAATGCAACTTCTCAATGAAACTTTTCATGAAATGTTACACAATTGTCTAGGATTATAAGAACCTTCTAGAATTATGTTTTCAGAACAAACATGATCTTTTTACACAAGGACAAAAAGTAATCTGAACTTTTCCTGGAACACAATAGGAATTCTATTAAGGACTTAATATGCACATATAATGTAACATCTTGAATTTTAACACCTAGTTTTAAATGCAAGAAATTAATCGCGCACACTGCCGATTTAAACAAAGATATGTAAATGCCGTGGAATGATCGCACACTCTGGAAGCAATCTTAAACATCGGTTTTAAATGCGAGAAATGAATCACGCGTCTTGCCGATTTGAATACCCCCATGTAAATGCCAAGAAATGGTCAAGCACAATGATTATCAAAGTTTTAATGCAAGGAATGAATTGCACATCTTGCCGATTCGAATGCCACCATGTAAATGCCAAAGAATGGTCACACACAATAATTATCAAAGTTTTAATGCAAGAAATTAATTGCGCGTCTTGCTGTTTCAAATGCCACCATGTAAATGCCAAGAAATGGTTGCGCAAAATGAATATCAAGTGTTAAATGCACGGAATGAATTGCGCATCTTGCCAATTCGAACGCCACCATGTAAATGCCACGAAATGGTAGCAAACAATGAGTATAACAAGTTAAATGCAGGGAATGAATAGCGGGTCTTGCCGATTCGAATGCCACCATGTAAATGCCAAGAAATGGTAGCACACAATGAGTATCAAAAGTTAAATGCAAAGAAATGAATTGCGCGTCTTGCCGATTCGAAAGCCACCATGTAAATGCCAAGAAATGGTAGCGCACAATGAATATCAAGAGTTAAATGCAAAGAAATGAATTGCGCGTCTTGCCGATTCGAATGCCAATATGCAAATGTCTAGAAATGGTCGCGCACACTGTTGCCGACCCGAATCTCAAAAGTCAAAAGCCTAGAATGAATTGCGCGTCTTGCCGATTCAAATATCAACATGTAAATGCCAGAAACCAAGAGCACATTCACACGCACAAGGAAAAATCTTCCAACATGAAAACTAGGCCCAAAAACTCGGATGCCTTCAAAAATGGCATCGGGGGCCCGGCCCGACCGCCATCTTACCGCTCTGATCAAGGATCACTAATTCAAATGAAGGGCAAAGGCCTGGAAGATCAAGGTAGGCCTCCGGAACAGGAGCTCAGAAAATTGCTGCTGCTCTGCACCGGGACCTCTGAATAGTGAGCTTGTGGAGCTGGGCTGGCTCCCTTATATAGAGTCTGGCCCAGCCCACAAACCACACCTAGTCATGCTGCAGAGAAAGCTTCTAGAAGGCCCTGGAAAGGGACCACACCCTGACACACTCTGAAAGCCTGCAATAATACATTGCAAATGAACAGTATTCACAAGCACCTTGAATATAAGTCTTCAGGATTAAACTCTGTAATGAAAAAGGTTAAACAACAGCATATCAACACAATGCATGAATTACGTTATCTCGTAAGTGCTGGGTTTTGGCATTCCAGTCGCCCGTAGAGCGCGCACTGCCCTGATGTTGACACTGCTGCTGGTGGTGGTGCTGCTGCTGGTGGTGGTGGGGGGAGGCTCCAGCCCATCCCCTGCAGCCTCAAACGGCTGCCCACTGGTGCTGCTGCTGGTGGTGGTGGGGGAAGCTCCTGCCCATCCCCTGCAGCCTCAGACGTCTGCCCACTGCTGGTGGTCATGCTGGTGGTATTGCTGCTGGTGGTGGGGGGAGACTCTAGCCCATCCCCTGAAGCCTCGGACGGCTGTCCACTGGTGCTGCTGCTGCTGGCAGTGGTGGGAGGAAGCTCCTGCCCATCTCCTGCAGCCTTGGACGGCTGCACCTCCATGGTTGGTGGTGGGGACTCCGACTGAGTCCTAGCACCAGGCCCCTTGTCCTTTCTGCCTGCTGGTGCAGGCCCCTTGCCCTTCCTGGCAGCAGCTTGGGATGGCTGTTTGCTGTTCTTGGCAGCAGATGGGGATGGCTCCTTGCTCTTCTTGGCAGCAGCTGGGGGTGGCTCCTTGCTCTTCTTCGCAGCAGCTGGGTGTGGCACCTTGACCTTTACGGTAACAGCTGGGGGTGGCACCTTAACCTTCCTGGAAGCACTTGGGGCAGGTACCCTTTCCGTGTGGCTGCCTGGTGCCCGGGATCCTTTCCCACCACGAGTTGCTGTGGACACTAATGGGCCCATGGACTGGGTGGCTGAGGTGCTTGTCTGGGTTTTACACACCCTGGCAAGATGTGAAGGACTGGGGAAGGGTAGGGAAGAGGCCAATGGTGGAGAGGAAAAGCTGCTTAGGAACATTGGGGCTGGGAGAGGAAGATGGTCTGGGAGTGTAGGAAGAGGGAGTGGTTGTAGGGGGTGTTTGTCTGCTGTGTTTGGGTGCAGGTGCATGGGCTGGATGCTATAGTGAGGTGGATGGCTGTTGGATGTCTGAGTGCTTGCATTTGTGTACTTTGGGAGGAGGTGGGTCAGACACAGTGGCAGAGGAAACAGGGGATGTGTGCATGGCTGTGGGGTTGTGACTGCCAGTGAGGTGTCTGTTCTGATAGGTGTGCTGGTGATGGCGGTAGTGGATGAGGATGTGGTGCATGCAGGTGTGAGTGTAGACACAACTGGGAGGGAGGTAGAGGATGAGGAGGAGGGGGCCACAGTGGAGGCAGTGGATGTTGGTATGTCTGATTCTGGATGGTGTTTGTGTGAGTGCCTGTGGGATGAAGTGTGATGCCTGTGTTTGCCTGTGCCACTCTTGTGTGTTGTCCTGTGTGCATGCTCATCTGCCTGTGTGCTTGGGATAGGTTGGGGTTGAGGTGAATGGGACTGGGTAGAGGAAGTTGGAGGGGGAGGGTGGAAACAGGGACAATGGCTGCCATCAGAGAGGAGGCCAGAGCCTGGATTGATCTCTGTTTGGCCGCCAAGCCAGTGTGAATGCACTCCAGAAATGCATTGGTCTGTTGCATTTGGGCTGCCAGCCCCTGGATGGCATTCACAATGGTTGACTGCCCAACAGAGATGGATCTCAGGAGGTCAATAGGCTTCTCAATAAGGGCTGCAGGGCTAACTGGGGCAGGGCCTGAGGTGCCTGGGGTGAAGGCGATGCCCACCCTCCTGGGCAAGAGGGCACCAGCAACTCGATGAAGGGCTGCTGGGAGGGCGGTGCTGGTATGGGTGTGGCTGCTGTACCTGTAGCTGTAGTGGGCACAGAGGTGTCCGTCACCACTAGCGAGCTTCCATCGGAGGAGGAATCTGTGTCTGAGCTGTCCCCTCCAGTCTCTGCTGTGGTGCTCCCCTCGCCCTCCGTCCCACTGGTGCCCTCACCATCGGTGGACTCTGCCTCCTGGTCTCCTTCTGCAGGGGGAGGGGTGCTGGTGGCCTGTTGGTCCTGTGGCGGGGCCTCCTGTCCTCTAGCAGCAGTGGAGGTGGAGAGTTGTTCAGTAGTCTGGCTAGTGGCAGGGACACACTGGTGTGACACTGCCTCCCTCATAATGTTGGGCATGTCTGCCAGCACCCCTGCAATGGCGACCCAGGTGGTGTTAATGGACTTCAAGTCCTACCTGATCCCCTGGTACTGTCCCAACTGCAGCCACATATTCTCCTGCAACTTGTCCAGGATCTGGCCCAGCGTATCCTGGGAATGTTGGTATGCTCCCAAGATCTCAGTGAGTGCCTCCTGGAGAATCGGTTCCATGGGCTTTGTCCTCCCCATGGCACACAGCAGTCCTCCCAGCTTCCCTGTTGACCTGTACCTCTGTCCCCCTAACCGTGTGCCCACTGCCACTGATTGCCTTTGGTTTGTGGTGTGGCATGGGGTCCCTGTAGTGGAGGACACACTGCTGATTGATGTGTCCTGGGGACAGAGGTATGGGCACGCTGGGTTGGTGCTGTGGTGGTGTTTCCTGAGGGGGAGGCTCTGTGGTGGTGTGGGACTGTGCCTGGGTAACCGACTGTCCGGAGGTCCCTGATGGGCCAGCTTGGTCATCCAGATCCAGACGAGCAGATTCGTTATCATCACTGTGGGCATCTTCTGTGGGGGGACTGGATGTTGCTGATGTTCTCCAGTGACATTGACTGGGATACCTGTGGGGATGTATATAGAGTGTTATTATTTCTATGTGTGGCATATTGTACATGGGTGGGTTGCCCTCTATGGTTGTTATTGCCCTGGCAGCTTTGACGTGTGTGACTTGTGATATGGTGGGCTAGCTGATTCTTTCTAGTGTGCATGCTTTAGTGATAGGTGTCCATGCAGGTCTGTGAGTGGTGTCCATGCATTGGTATGGCATGCTGGGCTTGGCATTGGGATGAGTGGGCTGTGATGGTGCGGTGTGTGGGAGGTGGTAGAGGGATGGGAGTGAGGGTAAGGGTGGGGGTATGTGATGGCATGCAGGTAGGAGGGGTGATCGCAATAGAGAGTTGACTTACCACAGTCCAGTCCTCCTCCTGCCCGGCCCTCAGGATGCATGATTGCCAAGACTTGCTCCCCCCATGTTGTTAGTTGTGGAGGAGGAGGTGGGGGTCCACCGCCAGTCCTCTGTACTGCGAGCTGGTGTCTTGCTGCAATGGAACACACCTTCCCTTGTAGGTCGTTCCACCTCTTCCTGATGTCATCCCTTGTTCTGGGGTGCTGTCCCACAGCATTGACCCTGTCCACGATTCTCCACCATAGCTCCATCTTCCTAGCATTGGATCTCTGCTGCACCTATGATCCAAATAGCTGTGGGTCTACCCAGATGATTTCCTCCACCATGACCCGTAGCTCCTCCTCAGAGAATCTGGGATATCGTTGTGGTGCCATGGGTGTTGTGTGAGTATTGTGGGTGAGGGTGTGTAGGGTGATGTGTTGGGGTGTGTGGTGTAAGGTGCGTGGGTGGTGTGTAGGTGATGGTGGTATGTGGCTCTGGTTGGGTGAGTGCTCTTGCTGTCTCTCTCTGTTGGCAATTATTTGTAGTTGTAAAGGGTTGTGGGTACTGTGGGTGTGTGGTTTATAGTGGTGTGGGTGTGTGGGTGTGGTGTGTGTATGGGTGTCAGGTGTGTGTTGTTTGAATTGTCCAATGTAGTTTTGTTTTGTTTGAGTGTGTGTATTTTAAGCACTGCGGTAAATACCGCCAGTGGTTTACCACCATTGAATGTCCGCCGTGGTGATTCATGGGTCATAATGTTGTGGGCATTGTTCTGTTGGCGTAACGGTGTGGGTTTGGATACTGCCAGTTTATCACTTTGGGCTGGCAGACTTGTGTGTGTGGCTGAATAGTGACGCATTGGTATGAGTGTGTCATAATATGGTGAATGGATATCCGCTGCAGCAGCGGGATGTCGGCGGCAGTCAGAATGGTGGTAAGTGGGATTTACCGCCAATGTCATAATGAGGACCTTTTTTTCTTTTTTTCACTGATTCAGCTGGAGCAAGAAAAAGAAAGCCTTCTCAACAAACATGCATAGAATACCTTATTTCGGCGTGCACTCTTCACAGTAGAGTACATGGGTTCTCTGAACCTTACAGTACCACCAGCCCACAGTATATATAAGGGGAGAGGGAAAGTTCACCAACAAAGCAGAAGAAAGGAAGCTAAAGACAGACTTGTACAGACAGACAGTTTGAAAACTAAAGAAACCTGAAACATACAAAATAAGTAAATAGTATAATGCAGGGATAAGGAGAACTTATGAAACAGATAAATTAAAGAGAAGTTGAAAAAAAATTAGGAGACAAGCACAGTAAAAAGGTAAAATAAATCTAGATGTGGAGCATTAAATGTTAGGGAAGTAAATATTAATATTAACAGCAGGAGGACTTACTGAGGCCAGCAGAGCCATCTGCCCCGGCCTGACCAGCCCTCTGCTTGCCCCAGATGCTGAATGATGTAAGAACATTTTTTTTAAAAGATTGATGGTGCAGTTAATAATTATCTCTCCAAAAATATTTTTTGAAAGGAAAAGGCAAACATAGTAACATTGAACTTTTCTAAATCAGAGCACCTGTATAATAATAATACTAGTATCATGGACCATCCTATTCCAAATTTCTTACCCATATTCCAAATTTCCCAAACTACATTTTGGAATGACTAATAAATTGCAATGAATGATTTCTACTTCTCATCTCATTCTCAATATCTCAATGAATAGATGGATGCATGCATGCATACACGTCACTGGAAAACTGCATAGCAGTTGGCACTGTACGGGCTACAAAAAATAAAGGCACAGAGAAGTGAGAGAACTTGCTTACTCACTAATACTAATAATAACAAGCGCCAACAACAAGTACGATTAAGTAGCGCCGAGCACCTTTCTGGATGACGATCGCATAATATATGTAACATAAAGTTAACTTACCTGCATGTGAGTAGCATGCTTGCTATTTGGGAAGAAAATAACATAGAACACAACTAATGATTCATTATTACTCACCGAGCCCCGCAACCTCCATGCCTAGCAGGTCTAGCAGGTCCACTTCAAGGTCCTGGATAATGGCCCACTGGTGAGTAAGCTGTTGCTGGAAGTCCCGGATCCCAGAACTGTGGCGCACAGCCCAGCAAACACTCTCCCAGCATTGCCAGTGCTCCTGGAGGCCATACCCACTCCCGGGCCTGCAGCCTGCTGCTAAGGTGGAGGGGAGGTGGCGTTAAACATAACAAACTAATGCTGCCACCTCCACCTCCGAAAACATGGCAAAGGGTGTACCCCTTCACGGTGGAGCCACCCACAAGGAAGGTGATGCCAGTGGTGGTTCAGGAGGTGGGGCCTGGCGCTGCCACTCCCATGCTCTGCCACAAAGCTAGGCACTGGGGGTGGGGGAGATATAAGAAAGGAAAAAAGAAAGGAAGAAAAAAATGAAAGTAAAGGAAAAAACATTAAATATAAAAACACAAAAACAAAGGGTAAGATAATTTAAAAAAATAGGGAAAATAGGTTTTAAAAATGTAGGATGGGACAGATTGCAGAGGGATAAAAGTAGTCCCAAGCACCATAACAAAGCAAAAATCAAGATGGCCACAGCCATGCAATCCGCATGGTGCCGTTTGCTAGAGAATTCCAGTGCAAGAACGTACTGCCTGTTGCCAGTGACATTCAACCTCACGCAAACAGGCGCAGCATGAAACTCCGCCAGCAGCAGAACTCCGCATAGCATGACAGGCTTTTTTTCCACTTCGCAGAGTTCCGTGTAGCGCTACTATGCAAATTCCACCCAGTCCTATAATAAATGTCAAGCGAACGGGCGTGGCAAGAAACTCCCCCACCTAGCGGAACTCTGCGTAGCATGACTGAGTTTTTTCTCCACTATGTGGAGTTCCACGTAGCGCAACTACACAAACTCCACCCAGGCCTATTGTTTGGGTAGAAATATATTGTTATTACTAATGTCAACCCTAGCCACTGTGTTATCTTCTGAATCCTGATTTCTGGTTCCCCAGACCAACCACTTTTAAAAATTGCCTATCAGTATGGATGACATGTGAACCCTACATCTAGTAGTCCCCTTTGTCCTATGTAACATTTTCTATACACTGATTTACACACGTTTGATTCATTGCCCCTGTATGTGTTTGTGATGTAAAGTGCTTCAACACCCGACGCTGATAGTAGAGGTGCTCGAAAACAAATGAAATACATGCAAGAGAGGGGCAATCGAGAAATGAGAGGCATTGTTAGCAGGTCATTGTGAGGGAATCATTAAAGAGCCCTGATAAAGATTGCCGTATACTGGTGCACTGTAAGGTCACCATCATTGACTATGCTTTGAAAACTAATACAATTGAATTTATAACAAATAATGTATTGTAGAATGCACAGTTTTCCCCATTTGTTCCCATATTGTCTTGGGAAGGAGAACCCCCAAGCCCCATTGTAGTGGTCAGGCTCACTTGCAATGCACTGTATGGTGGCTGGTCTGACATAATTTGCCAGGGCTGCTTTTGGTTCCCAGTCTGGCCCTGGGTGAAGGTGTGATCTATGTACGCCATGGAAAAATTGTCAGCATTTATCAGTGATAGAATGCATAAGTTTGATAAGACTTGATGTCCGTTTATGATCTATATCAAAAGGGATTGTATGGTGTGTGGTGCCCCAATCACTATGTCTCAGACTTTTTGTGGCTCCAGTATCTGCAACATGCTCCAGCACAATTCTTGATCTATCCATGTCCCTGTTGCATGGTTAACGAATGCGTGTGGTAATAATGTTTGCTCATATGTACTCGTTCCATCCCCCGTATTGCTTTCACTAATGACCGAGCTGACAAAAATGTCTGGAATGCACTTCTCAGTCCAAAGAAGACATTTATTATTATTTCACCACGAGGTTCCCAAAAAAGGAGTTTAGTAGATTGAAAGCACACGTTTAAAAATAGTCACAGCAATAAAAGGAAAATATACCAAAATGATTCTCAACTGCAATGTACACAGCAAATATATGCAGTTATGGTTATGCAAAGCAAAGAATGAAGTAAAGATTCATCATGGTAGGGCCTGTCAGATGCTTCATCTCTCTCATGCCAGCAAGAAGATGACCCCATTCAATTGCGAGAAAGAGATCTCCACCCTCACGGGACAAATGTCAGGCATTTTGGGGCCTGATTACAACTTTGGAGGAGGTGTTAATCCGTCCCAAAAGTGACAGTAAAGTGACTGGTATACCACCAGCCGTATTACGAGTCCATTATATCCTATGGAACTCGTAATACCTCTGGTGGTATATCTGTCACATTTGGGACGGATTAACACCTCCTCCAAAGTTGTAATCAGGCCCTTGATGTCTAATCCTGACCGAGGTCTCGGAAATTTCACTGCTACTGAGCAGGGCCACCTTTTCATATCTTAAAGAATCGGAGAAGGGCTTTCTGGAAAAACCCATCCCATAAAAAAGAAATATTCAAACATGCTGGCTAATATAGGTGAGAGTTGAAAGAAACAGGTTGGAACTGGCCAGTATCCCAAATTGTCTGTCCCAAGTCCAAACCATTCCCAGCTTGCACTAAAAAACATCAGTCTAGTACATTGTTATTGTGCTGACTGCCTACCTCCTCCATATTATGTACTAGCTGTTCGGTGATAATATGTCCTAGCTCTTCGGTGATAAAGAATATGAAAACAAGCACTGTTTACAATGTGGAAAAATACTAATACATTTATTATGGCAGAGTCTAACACTACGATAAAGTCAATCAGCAGCTAAACTGAATACAAAATGTAATCTGCAACTGGTGAACACTAGACAGCTAATCCAGGTGCAAAGTGGTGCAACACAAAGTCAGTGGTCAAAAACACATATTTCAGTACACCCCCCCTTGCCCTTCTTAATGTTGTTAATCCCAAAAAAAGTTGATAAAAAAAGAAAACACAACTAACCCCAGCTCCTTCTACCTTTCCGCCATGTTTTTCCATAATTCAAAGCCATAAAAGTGCCAACAATCTCATGCTGCTGTCACTCTCCGTCTTTGCAGACTCAAATAACCTCACCCTTTTCTTCTCGAATGTAGTATTCTACATATGAGAAAGAAGCACGATTGTGGTCACAGTAGCGGAGGAACTATGGAAAAAGCATTTCAGAAGATAGCCAGGGAAAGCATATGATTCCTCTGAAGACAATCTGAGGAAATTGCTATAATGGATATTCATAACATGTTTGTCAGATGTTAAAGGTCGATCCAAGGGAGATTTCCTGTACATTGGTGTGTGTCAAGGATCAGATTTCACAACTAGTTAAAGCTGTGTTGACTTCTTGCAATGAATATAAACAGAAATGAATAAAAGGAAAAGGAAAGTCAAGGCTTATAACCTTTGCATGAGAGTGGTCGTTTATGCGGTGGCCTTTAGACAGATACACAGGATGAATGTACTGGTGTACAATTGTGTTGTTATTTTGAAGAAGGTGGAGAAAACCAATCAAAATCAGCAAAACGCTGCATCATCATTCAAAACCACTCATTGTAAGCACTCAAAAGACAAATCTGATGCATTACGATCACAAGCTTTTTTTCATATATAGATCTTCGCAAACTGAATACATTTCTTTTATTTGCATGTGTGGAGTATTTATTTGTTTTTTTTATCATGGGAAAGAAATATATATCATTTATTTAAATGTTATATTAAATGTAATACACCTATAGCTGCATGTTTGGTCATTTTTTATCTTAATGCATACTGTTGGTTATGTGGAAATTAAGCATGTAAGGCCAGAATGCCACACATATGTATCTCGTTGACCGAGAGATTTGGTGGTTGGTTTGAGGAGCTACTTTACTTTTTGTTTAATGCAACAGTTCTAATAGTAACCAGAAAGGCCACTCATGAAACGCAATTTTCAGGGATCACAGGTAAAAAGTTCCAGGTTCCAAATTCTAGAGAACCCTAATTCCTCACATTCCACCTGTGTTGGGAAGCAAAGCTGGAAGGAGGTATCAATGTAAGAACTCTCCAAAGATGTCTAGAAAGAGATTGTCATTCCATTTGTAGCTTTCCACTGATCTGCCCCTTTTAAAAGGAGTACCTAATGAAACTTTTGTAATGGATAGAGTGGGCATTATCCATCGGTGTCAATTCATCAAAATGCTTGGGGTAGCAGAAGTGGCTCACATAACCACCCTCTGACCTAATTACATCACAGGGAGTCACATCACATGATCTTTTGCACTGAATCCTCCCAGAAAGTGAGGTCACTTGGCCTTAATCCTGATGACATTAGAATAACTCACACTATAAAAGGTAAGAGCCTCTTAAATGGATAATTTTACAACACGTTTCTATGCTATACACCACCCACAGTTTAAATAAGGTTTTGACATGATGGAAACCTTTTCATTTTTATTGCATGAAAATATGTGTTCATTGGGAGAGGTGATTATAGCAGCAAAAGAACACAGAAAACAACACTGGGAAGTCAAATTACTTACACTACAAACTGCCATGATTTAATGGTTTCCCTAGTGCATACCACAAGCATAAAATGGACAGGTTAATTATAGACAAACACAAATATTTAACTAACAATATTAGTTTTGCCCACCTGTATTTCTTGAAGTAATTCCTGTATTTACTGATAAAAAGTATTAATGCATTTTGATTAGCCTCATTTGTAAAGCATTATCTCTCACTGAAGCACATCAGTGAGATTTTTAATCAAAACATACTTTTCCATCTGTTCACAATAACGAACATCAGCAACATCTTGTTCAAAATGCGTATTTTTTATTTTAGGTTCTCCATTTTATTCAGAAGAGTATATATTTCACTGCTGTATTTATTTGCTTTACAGCACTAGGAGGTTAATGCCTTGTGTCACAGTTGGAACTACAAACAGTACACAGTGGACATGGCTACACTATCTTGGCACTGCCTTTCTTACCACTGAGGCCATGGGTTGCAATGGCAGCTCCAGGGGTCACAAGAGGCAAAGCAGTGGTTCAGTGCCTGTTGTTTCTGGTGCAGAGCACTTATTTTTCTGTCTCAAGCATTTACTGTGAGCAAAAGACACATATGGGAAAGACGGAGAAAGAGAAAAATGAAAAAGCGGCACAAAGGGAGAAAGCAGAAAGCTGCAAGAGTGAGCTGAAGGAGCAGGAAGTGGCTGTAAATGAATTAAAGAGGCCCGAAATGGCTTAAGGATTATGCTGCCTCGGTATTCCATGCTCGCACATTTAATTGCATCAGCCACATGTTTAAGAGGAGGGTTTTGGGCACCAGAACATTTTTATTTTTCAGATTAAGCACTGAAGTGGCTACAGCTGTGACCCCTGGCAAGCACTAAATAACGTCCGTGGCTCTATCCAACAACTCACCCTTAATGTAGAAACTTTATCTCAATGATGAAAAAAGCTAAAATTGACAACCTAACTTTTACTCAATCTGCAGTCTAGGTACATGGAAATATAAATGCCAAATCTCACCTTTGTTTATCAGGGGACAGGAAAAGATGAAAGCCATACAGTAAGGACAGAAATTAAAATAAATGGGTTTACTAGACTTAAAGGCTAACTTCTACAATTTCCAAGCTAAAGCGCTACCCACTAAAAGTAAAGCCTTCTGTGTAGGAATGTAAGTGATATGTCAGACAATGGTTTCTAAACGAGTCATCCAAAGAGATGAAAAAAGATAATGGTAGGCTCCCAGATGGAACTAAGGAAATCATTACTGAAGTATACAGAAAGGTTATGGATGAAATGCTTGAGTTACTCAGGGCCACATTCCAGTGCAAGGTTAATTTCCACATCATCTCACCTCAGTATTGACCCTGCCATAGGCAAATCAGTCTTGACCCTGCTAAAATAGGAACCGTTCAGTCCGAACTGCCAGGCCACTTCGGCCCTTAATGGAAACACAAGCAACCTGAGAACAGTTTTGCCCTTGCCAGAAGTCCTGTGCTCACTATGCCAAGCTACACCTGGCTTAAGAGCCCAGATGGCAGCGCTTGTAATTGCCAATGATTTTCCAGCATACAGACCATTTAATTTAATGTAATGTAAGTAAGATTTAGCGATACACAAATGAAAGAAATTTTAACTTAAGGACAAGATTTCAATTTAATACAATTGAATTTAATTTACTTAAAATTAATTAAGGTTAGTGTTTATGACTGTAGTTGGCATGAGGCTAAGGTTAATTTTTGTTATAGTTCATTTAATTAACATAAACTAATTAAAGCATGATGTTGAGTTAGGAATATGAGTTAAGCTGGGGTTACGTTATACTCATTTATTTCATTTGATGTGATGTAATTTAATTAAATATGTATGGAAATGCCTCTTTTTGCATGATCACCTGCATGGTTTGGACTAATGCTGAAGGATTTATTGACTCTGAAGGTACAATGAGTCCTGCAAACAGGCCTTAGTGCCAGTCCTCTGACCTTTGTGTATGTCTAAATGGGTAACCCACAATTAACATAAATTAACATACTTATAAGTCCCTAGTATATGGTACCACTGGTACCTAGGGCTTATGACATGTGTACCTCATGGACTGCAGCATTTAATACACCACAACAAGTGTGACAAAGCAAACAATGAATCCCAGCCTACTTTCAAAGGCTGGCAGAGCAGTTTTAAACTGTTAACTCAACTTTGCCATTTAAACCAACACCAAAGCTGGAGACCTATTATTTATAAGCCACCCCTAACGAAGGCCAAATGATACCTAAAGGCAGGGGTCATTATATGAAAAAAAGGATATGTGTTTTATTAACTTTACATGTCCTGAAAGTAAAAACTCTGTTGTTGTTATTAGTGTGGAAAGGCTAGTAGCCACATTAGTGAGTATTCAGTTACACACTGACAACTCATCAGTGCTAACTTCTAAATAGAACTACTAAATATGGTACTTCCTGGTATAAAACAAATCATTGCATTAAACGTGATGTGCACTTTTCACAAATGGCAGCTTAGAAAGCTGCCACTTTGTTGCTCAAAGTTTTCAGTAGCTGTTTATTGTTGCACACAAGTTGCTGTTATTGAGAAAGCCTTCTGCTCTCCTGGTGAGAAGTGTGAACAACTCTCAAGAAAGGCCTGTCGAGGGTAGAGGTGTGACCTCCTCCTGGCAGGATGGATGGTTTGGGTGTGAGCTAAAAAGACGAGCTTCAAAGTAGAAGCCACCTTTGAAGAGCAAAAGGTAGTCATATCTGGAAGGGGAAGCTATTTTGTTTCAGCAGACAGGCTGGCATCTTGGGCAGAGAGGGAGAAGCCATTGTCAAACCTTTTTTACTGAGGGTGTGTAGCCCCCAGGCAGCCACACCTCTAGGTTCTACTAGGCAGCTCCACAGACCAAGAAGAGGGTTCTGTCATGTTGGCATTGGATAGAGTAGTGCATTCTGAGCTAGCTAGATGCCCATTTCACAGGAAGTCATCTTTAGGTGGGAAGAGACCTATTAGCTCATTGGCTACTTATTTGCCACATCCCCCCAGCCTCGTAATCGGCATAACGGTGCCACCTCTAGTACCCAGGCCTCAGATCACACCTAGATTGAGGGAAGGACTGAAGATGGGCTGACCTGCTCTTCCCTGGGCATGGCAAAGAGAGTCTGCACCAAAGGCAGGACTAAATTTGCTGCATCATGAGCTAGTAATGAAAGGACTATGCTTGTGCAGCCTGATAACAAGACATCCAAAGCCCCAGACAGAGAACATGCTCCTCTGAGAGCCCAGTGCCAAGAATTATGATCACAGCTGGATGCCTTGGACATTGGGTACCAACCCTTAAAAGTTGCACCCTAGTAGCTGGACCCAGGTGACCTTTTGGGCTGCAGTTTGGTAGCCCAGAACAGAAGTTAGTTCAGGTTAAATGGAGAAGCTCTTTTTTTCTGTAGCCAGTAGGCCAGTTGAGTTTTAGCTTGATTTCACCTGGAGTTTGTTAGACATCAACTCCTGCGGCCAAAGTCACCAGTCCATGTTCGTGGACCAACAGGTGGCCACAGGAATACCCGCAACACCAGTTCAGCATCCATGAGCATCTTCAGCATCATGTATCCCTTGCTTTAGGACCACTCCACAGACTTCTATTGAATTTTACCATAAAACCTGAAACTGGACTGGAGGCTGCCTAAATGTCAAGGTACTTGTTCAACTGGTCCTGACTGGACCCTGTGACTGGCTCCCTATCGGAGTTGGACCCCACAAAGTTGCTTATATAGCAGTTTTCAAGTTATTTGTTGTGGCTAACCCTAAAGCAAGAGTCACAGTAGAGTTAAATGATGTATTACATTGAGTGAAAAGAGGTGATTCTTTTTATTTTTAGAAATTCATGTCCCAGAGCCCATTGGTGGATTTTTGTTGTTGAGGTGTCTATTTTAAGATATAAAATGACCTATTTTTATAAATCAATATCAGGGTTTTATTGTGTTTCTTCTTAATCAACTGTTTTTGTACTTCTATATGCTTTACACTTATTCATTTGATAAAGCCTTACTGCTCCGAGCCATAGCTACCCAGGACTTACTTAAGGTCTTACAAAGGAACCTGACTGGACATGATATGGAATTGTGGCTTTACTACATGTTGAGGGCTCACGTCCAAACCATGTATGTATTGTATTAGATTATTTATAGAGCACATTCTGGCGAAAGCATCGAAGCGCTATACAGACCATAAATGCAGAAAAACGAACCCAGATTATCACTAATAATTAGTTTGCAAAAAGCCAGGTTTTAAGGCACTTCCTAAAGAGAAAATTGTTCCGTATTTGTCGCATTGAGAGAGGCAAACCATTCCATAGTCTGGATGCTTCCACCGAAAAAGCGCGATCTCCCCATCTTGCTTTTTTACAGCGTGGGACCTTGATCGTAAACTTAGAAGCTGATCTCAGGTGTCTGGGAGGTTGGTAAAACAACAAGATGGATTTCAAATAATCACATCCCATCGACTGAAGTGCTTTATGCGTAAGGCAGAGTGTTTTAAACATAATTCTCTTCCTAATTGGAAGCCAATGAAGAGATGTCACACACCTTTTAGCAGAAATAGAATGGGGAATGTTTAAAGTTAGACGGGCCGCCGCATTCTGAATAGACTACAATTTATCTAAAGAGGATTTATTAGCATTAAGCAGGAAAGAGTTACAGTAGTCCAGTCTAGAAGTGACCAAAGCCAGTACGATTGGACGTCTAAGGTCGTCCTCCAAAAGATGAAGAATTTTCTTAAGAATTTTTAGTGTCCAAAAACAGACCTTGACCAAATGATTAATCTGTAACTTGAAAGACAATAAATCATTGAACGTAATGCCCAAATTTTTCACAACTGGTACCGGCGATGGGCAGCCCCCACAAACGGGCGGCCACCAGTTATTATCCCAAGGGGAATCTTTACAACCAAAACACATAATCACTGTTTTGTCCCCATTGAGTTTAAGCCAGTTACAGGTCATCCACTTATTGAATGCTAACATACAGCATTGGAAGTTTTCCTTTGTGTCCTTCACATTATGTGAAATGGGCACAATCAACTGTGTATTATCTGCATAGGAGATGATCTGGGCCCCAAATGAGCGAACCAGGTCAGCCAAAGGTGCCATTTAAAGATTAAAAAGTGTCAGTCTAAGAGAGGATCCCTGTGGGACGCCACAAGGAAGTTGGAAGGGAGAAGCCCTATAATCCCCGCAAGCTACCGTAGTGGTTCTGTCCATCAGGAAAGAGCTAAGAAGCTGCAAGGCCTTCCCTCTCACTCCAACTTGGGCCAGCCGGTTACATAAAATAGAATGAGAGATGGTGTCAAACGCTGCTGATAGATCTAACAAGACCAGGATCGACCCCTCTCCCAGGTCGCCTCTTCTCCGGATCATGTCTGTGGTGGAAATGAGTGCAGTTTCCGCACTATGATCACCCCGAAAACCATACTGTGAGGGATCTAGTCCACCATTCTCCTGCAGGAAAACAGACAGCTCCTGATTAAGATGTTTTTCTAGTATTTTAGACAACCCCGGGAGTAACGAAATTGGGCGAAGATTTCCCTGATTTTTTAATGAGAGGAATAACGGTGGCCTGCTTCCAAGTTTCAGGAAAAATTCCTTCCTGAAGAATCTCTGCATACACCGGTTCCAACGCCTCGGCCATCATCTGAGGAGCTAGCTTAAGTACCCGGGGTGGACAGAGATCTGTAGGTGCCCCTGATTTAAGGGCCAAAAGAAAGTCTCTAATTATGTTTACGGAGAGCGGTTGAAAATAATCCAATATATTCAGTGGTTTAACCGTACATAAGGAGGCTATGTTCACATCGTCTGTCCAGACAGGGAGTGGGGCACTAAAATTATTCAACAGATTGATAATTTTATTGTGGAAAAAGTTCGCCACTGACTGACAAAATTGCAGTGAGTTATCCAAGGGGGTGACTGCTGCAGAAGGGGAGGTTAAAGAATTAACTGTCTTAAACAGTTCCCTCTGAGAATTCAAGGCCCCTCTTATCGTTTTGGAAAAATATGTCGTTTTAGCTAGCTTGATGGCTATTTTATACTTCCTCATGTAATAAACCACTTTCTGTATAACATGTATTAGATTAGTAGTAAGGCTGGCATTAGAGTTGTTATGTTCACTTCTTTAATTGAATTCAGTTTTAATGTTAGAAATAGGGCCTTTGGTTGGCAGTCAGGTTACTCCCTGTCCAAGCAAGGACCCTATGGACCGCCAAATAAAGAAGCACATGAAAAACAGACAGCCTGAAAAACACTCACCACCAGCAGATGAGTGTCGACATTGACAGAAGAGGACGCCCACAGGCCGACGAAAGGCCCTACCCACACAACAAATAATGAAGCACTAGACCGCCGTCAGTTCCGGGGCGGGAACCACTGCCACTCAAAGCCAGGCAGAAACAAACCAAATACAAGGAAACACTCACCGGAGCCACACAGAACACGCCCAAGCAGACATGGAGAGAGAACTGGAAATCATGCCAGTGCTGCTCCTTGCCATATACCATGACCGTGTCCGCCGACGAAGACGACGAAGGTAAGTACCGCAACCTACAAAACAAGGGAAGAAAGGGCACAGTTACATACCCACACACTCTACCCACCCCATAACGCGCCCACAACCCCTCACAACATCACAAGTCATACACACCTGAGCAAGAGGTACTTACCTGGCACAAGGCCAAGACAACCTGCCCAAAGTACACACGTGCACAACACCCCCCACAATGAAACGATTAACCACGTATCATGAGTGTGCCAACACCAACACTGGCCACACAAACTTTATTTCAGCTCCTTGTAACAGATTGTCCAAATGAGGCCAATTGCCAGTCCAAATCAAAAAGGCTGATGGGCCCAAATGGGCCGAACTTGACTCCCACATGTGCACATGGTACTCCACCATAAAGGGACATCAATGGGGCAGCCAGGCACCTCAGGAAACAGGGGCAGGAGGTGGCAGGGGTGGGGACTTACGTCTGGGAGGGGGATTTGGGCTTCCGTTTGGGAGATGGAGGGGGTTTGGGTTTAGCCTTGGAAGGTAGGGGAGTGGGCATTGAGCGAGGGTGGCAGATGGACCATGGCCAGCACGGGCCTCTTGCTCCCTGGGTAAGGGGCACAGGAATGGGAAGGGTGGACAGGGGTGGATTTGGACGTGGAAGGAGTGGACAGGGCAAGGAGGTGATCACGTTTAAGGACGAGACGGGGTGGGCCAGTGGGTTCAAAAAGGTCTAAAAAGGACAGAAAGAGTTTTTTAGGGGCAGTCTGGATGGACCTGGAGGAAGGTGTGGGAGTGGAGGTAGAGGGAGTGGTTGTAAGAGGTGTAGGTGTGCATTGTGTGGATGCAGGTGACTGATGCTGAGGTGTGGTGGATGTGTGTTGGGTGGGTGTCTGGGGACGTCTGAATGTAATGGGAGGAGTGGGTAGACACAGTGGGACAAGACAGGCTGCCAGTGTAAATGGATGTTGTCTGGGTGTCTGCAAGTTTGGTGATTTCTGATGTTGTGGTGACAGCAAGAATGGGGCCAGCAACAGTGAATGAGGGTGCAGTGCTTGTGAGTGTGCATGTAGAGGTGAAAGACAGGGAGGCAGACTGGGGGAAGTGGATGTTGTTGTGTGTACCTTTGTATGTTGGCTGTGTGTATGTCTGTGGTGGGAAGTGTGGTGTTTGTGTTTCTCTGTATGTTTTTTGTCTGTTGAGGTGTGTGCATGGTTGTCTGAACGTGTGCTTGAGATGGATGAAGGGAGTGGAGTGCTGGAATGGGTATAGGTGGTTGGAGGGGGGGATGGAAAGACCAGGGACACCGGCTGCCATCAAAGAGGAGGCCAGAGCCTGAAAAGATCTCTGTATGCATTGCACTCCTGCATCTGGGATGCTAGCCCCTGGATGGCATCGCAACGGTTGTCCTCAGGAGGTCAATAGCCTCCTCAGTGAGGGCAGCAAGGCTGACTGGGACAGGGGATGAGGTGCCTGGGGCGAAGGAGACTCCTACCCTTCTGGGTGAGCGGGCATGGGCAACTGGGAGGACGGTGATGGTATGGGGGTGGCAGAAGATGTCAAAGAATGGGAGGGCCCACTAGGGTCCGCCACCACCAGGGAGCTCCCATCGGAGGAGGTTTCAGAGTCACTGGCTCCAGTGGTAGTTGCCGCCCTGTGGTACTCTCCTCGCCCTCCGACCCACTGGTCCCCTTGGCATCAGTAGACTCTGCCTCCTTGGAACCGTGGGTCGCTGCATCCCCACTCGCCGGTGTCACTGCTCCTTTGCCAGATTATGCTGATGTACACAGACAACACAAAAGTACAGGGGTGGGGAGACAAAACAGGAGAGAAAAATATTAACACCTGAATGGAAGTACATGTTTGGTTCACTCATACTCCCACCCAGCTAATACACCAACATGCAGCACCAACACCTATAGTCATGCCTATGCCCCGACTAGTGGCCACAACCCTAGTATACAACCATCTCCCACATTACAGAAGGACTTGTGGAACTGCAGATCTGCCCCTTATCATCTAATTGACAATGGTGCCCGTATTGGTATAAGACGCCAATCAGAGTCTCTGCCACTAGACAGCATACATACTACAGCACCCTCAGACATCCATCAAGGCGGCATAAATTGTTCTAGGTACTCACCCCCTTGTGTCTGCTGTGCAGCCTTCAAGTGCCCATCCAAGTCTGGATATGCCAACACTAGAATGCAGTACATTAGGGGGGTCAGGGCCCGACGGGCACCCCTTCCTCGTTGGGAGGACTTCCCCAGCTGGGCCTCGCAGGTCTTCCTGGACCAGCGCTGCAGGTCCTCCCTCCGCTTCCTGCAGTGGGAGCTCTGCCGGTTGTAGACCCCCAGGGGCGATGGCCTGCCAGAGTCCCCTCTTTTGATGGGCGCTGACCTGTAGGGGACACACAGAAAAGAAAAACAGAGGTCAGACAATGACCATTTGATACCGCTGGCTAAACGTCCCCTATTGGACGGAGACTATACAACATCATTCGACCACCTCACTCACGCTGATTGTCAAAAATTCAATGAATGAGCAGTGACAAATTGTGCACACATGCATACAGGCATCCACCACCTTCACATACATCCATGCACCCCATCCGCCAACTCACCTGCACCTCTGATCGCCCATATAACTTGGCATACAGGGGTAGGACCCCGTCCACCAGCTTGTCCAGCTCCTCCGTGGTGAAGGCCGGGGCCCTTTCCCCTGTGACTCGTGCCATTTGGGAAACCAGTCAGGACACAGCAGCAAACTCAGTGGAGTACTTGCATGCACGGAATCCAGGAGTCAAGTGAACCTGGTTGACGAAATGACGTAGGTTCCGTGGCGGTGTGCACCGTCACCGCCGGTGACAATCATGATAGGCCCATATTCCCCACTGACATCAATGTTAACCAATGAATGGGTGCACGGCAGTGAACACCGCCTTACGCCATTGCAACAACTGCTAGCGGTATGAGGTCACTTCCACTGCTACAAATCAGGATGACAGGGGGCTGCCATTTTGCAAGTACTACGCAGATATTTTTAGGTCACGGGCCCCATGCAGGCCCTATGGACCCCAGCCCTCATTTGATTACACAAATGACAATTTACTCACCACAACAGTCCAGATTTATCAGTTAAGACATGTCACTCCAGTTGTACATCCTACACAGCTTATCTGTAACCCACATGTTGGACACCAGGGTTTATGAATTTGTGTCCCTCATAAGTGTTCTCTACTCCTCCTAGGTACAGACCTCTGTGGCGAGGGAGGGCCCCATCTGTGTACAGACCTCCTGTTGATTTGGAGACCATGGTGGAAAGTCCCATCATTATCAGTTACAGGTCCCCTGAAGGCTAGATTCCGTTGCCTCCATCTCGCTGGGGAATCCCTGGGCTATGGCCCTGAGAAGGTGTGTAGAATAGAGGTGGCCTGCTGCATGCTGCACAACGTGGCTGTGAGGAAATCTATCCCCCTACTGGAGGAGGTGGGTAGTGTATATCCAGACCGGCCTCCTCTGAGAGGGGATGAGAGTGTTGGTGATGATGAAGAGGGGAAAGATATTCACTACAGGAACCAACTGATCCAACTATACTTCCGGTGACTATGAGGTACTGTTAACTGATGATGTTGTCTGCACTGCATAATGTCAGTCTGAATTTTTCACTATGGGGGTGTGGGGTGTGTCGTCATTGACACTTTTACGTGAATTTCAGGTGCCATTTGACATGATGACCAACATGGTGTACATCTCTGTTCACTCCACACAATGTTGTGCATGGGGTGCCATTCCTGCAAGAAAGGTATGATTTTTATATTTACTGTCAAATGCATTCACAACTACAATTGAATCGACATAATGACAAGGGACATTGAAATTGGTGTACAGGTGTTTTATTAGTTGTCAAGGATGCATTGGTGCTCTTTACAGGGATAGGGAGTGGGATGATGGTGGATGTCCATACCGGCTACATGGTCTCAATGATTGGTGGCAGTGGGTAGTGGTCCATCTGTACCTTACAAGGTGTTGGTTTGCTTTTGCCCTGTGAGGATGGTGGCACAGTGGCACACTTGGGAGACAGTTTGTGTCACAGCCACTTCTTTGAGGATGCCTTGGTCTTGGCAGGTGTTCTAGTGCCATATCTCAGTCTGAGGGACCGTTTGAGTGTCTGGTGCTGAGCTGTATGGGTGGGTTGCTTGTTTCCTGTGTGTCCTCAGACAGTGACACCAGTCCACTTCCTGCTGCTGATGTTGATGGCTGGCCAGAGTCCTGGGCAGTGGTAGGGGCTTTCTAGTTTTTGGGGGTCTCAGGCTGGGTTGGGTTGTGGTGCTGCAGCACCCCTGCAATAGTGGCCATGGTGGCATTGAGTTGTTTCCACTGCTGCATGGCCTCCTGGTGGTGTGCTACCTGCAGCCTTTGACTCTGCTCCAGGGTGGTCAGGATCTGGCCCATCCTGTCTTAGGTATGGTGGTATGCTCCCAGGTTCTCAGAGATCACCTCCTGGGCTGCAGCATCCATCCTTTGGCCTCCCACTTGGACCACTGATGCCCTCCCACTGGGCCTTGCCCCTTGTGCCTGTGCCCCCTGCACAGGTCTGGCAGTACCACTTGTACTGGGGCCATCGTCATCCTGCCTGTTGGTAGGTGGGGACTGTGGCCTCTGTACCTGTGTTCCACCAGTCTGTGGCCTGGATACACTGGTGTGGGGTCAATTGGCATGTGCAGATGTTGTTGCCTGGGTGGTAGGGGTGTCAGTGGTGTCCTGGGTGGGGCTGCTGGAGGGTGACAGTCCAGTACTGTGTGACGGACCAAGGTACTCCTCAGTGTCCAAAGTTCCCTCTCTAGTGTCCTGAGTGGTGCCTCTGTGTCCATGTGGGGCGCTGGCACTCCTTGTCCTTTCTGTCAGGGTGGCATGGGCAGTGGTGCCTGTGGGGGGGGGGACATGTATGTTACATTAACTAATTTGAATGAGAGTGCACAGCTCTGGCCTATTTTGTGCAGTTTATTCCCCTGTTAGGCCATGCAGAGACCTTTTGTGGGGTTGCCATTGATTTTATAATGGGATTTGGTGGTGCATTGTGGGTGGTGATACCTTGCAGGGGTGGGTGGCTGTACACAGGGGGAGGAATGGAGGCCTGTTGGTGTGTTTGTGGGCATGCAAGGTGACTGGATGTGGTGATTGAGGCCAGGGTGGGGTGTAATCCTGGTGGTAGTTGGAGGGGTGGGGTGGTGCATACATTGCAGGTGTGGTGGATATGGGATAATTGTAGATGACTTACCCGAGTCCATTCGTCCAGGGAGTCCAGTGAGGCCCTCGGGGTGCAGGATGGCCAGTATCTTTTCCTCCCAGTTAGTGTATTCGGGGGCTGTAGGTGGGGGTCCTCCACCAGTCTTCTGTACAACAATGTGGTGCCTCGATGCCATGGACCTCACCTTCCTGCCAAAGTCGTTCCATCTCTTGTGGATGTCGTCCCTTGTGCGTGGATGGTTTCCCACTGCATTGACCTTGTTCACTATGGTCTATAATTAATTCCAGCTTTCTGGTGATGGGTGTGTGCTGTACCTGTGCCCCGAAGATTTGTAGCTTGACCTTGAGTATCTCATCCACCATTGTTCTTAGCTCCCTTTCTGTGAAGCGTGGGTGCCTAGGGGGTGCCATGGTGGGTGTTGTGGTGTTCAGTGTCTGCATGTAGTGCTGCTAGTCTGGATTATCCTATTGGCCTTGCAAAGGATTGTGGGGTGTGTATGTGAGTGTTTTATAGTGTTGTGTCTGTGTGTCAGGTGTGTGGGTTTCAATCTTGCCAATGTGTGCATTTTTGCTGTTGGGTCCCATTTCTGGCCATGGCGGTCTGTACCGCCAATGGTCGTTCGGCATCCACTAACTGCTGCTGTGATTTGTGCATCATTATTTGGGGGGCAGGGGATTTGCGTGTTTGGCAGTGGAGGGGTGGGATGTGCAGCCTTTCCGCCAACAAGGCCCTGGCGGTGGCTGATGGAAACAGAAATTTAGGTGGTTTCTGTTTTTGGCATGTTTATGGTGGGTTTCTGTTCGGTGTTTACTGACATGTTCATAATGACCCCCTTAATCCTTAGAAAACAGTGAGAATGCTGTTGTTACACAAAGCACCTGGTTAGCATCCAAAATAAAGCCACACAGGCGAGAGTGCATCGGAAAAGGGTAGCTATGTGTTGATTCCTTACTCGCAAGTGAGGCCGGGCGTCGTTTCCTTCTCCAGTCGGGTTGGCGATGTGTTGTTTTTCTCCCTTGCAAGTGAGCGATGTGTCTATTTCCAGACGGGGCACCTCGGATCCACGCAGAACTGGGTTGACTTGGACGCCCAGGGACAGTGCGTGGAAAATCCAGTCACACGGTGTTAGAAAACCACACTGTGTAGGGTTTGCATCCTTATCAGCCTCCGTAAGCAGTTGTTGCATGTGTTTTCTACAGCCACGATACGTCGATCTCCCAGCCACGATGCAGGTGAAATGTTGATTTCAGCCGCGAAGCCGGCGGCGCGCCGTTTAATAGCCTCGTCGTGGAAGGTGCTTCCAAAATTTCTCTCTCTGTAAGGCATTCTGTGCGTGGATTTTCAGTTTTGTCTGCCAGCTTCACCTCTCAAGGGCCCAGGGACTGGATATGTCACCACTTAGCAGGGCAGGAGTCTCAGCAGAGAGTCCAGGTGCTGCCAGGGGAAGTCTTTGATGGCCCTGAGAATTCATCAACAGGAGGCAAGCTCAGTTCAAGCCCTTGGGGATTCTTCTCAAGCAGGAATGCACAATGAAGTCCAGTCTTTGTCCCCTTTCACAGGCAGAAGCGGAAACTGCAGGATAGCCCAACAAGGCACAGTCACAGTCAGGGGCCGCACTTCTCCTCAGCTCTTCAGCTCTACTCCGTGGCAGAGGTTCCTCTTGATTCCAGAAGTGATCTCATTTCCAGGGGTTTTGGGTTCATCATTTATACCCCTTTCTGTCTTTGAAGTAGGCAAACTTCAAAGAAAAGTCTCTCTTGTTTGTGAGATCCTTCCTTGCCCAGGCCCCCAGAAACACACCAGGGGGTTGGAGGATGCATTGTGTGAGGGCAGGCACAGCCTTTTCAGGTATGATTGACCACTCATCTCCTCCCTCTCAGCACAGATGAATCATCAGGATATGCAGGCTACACCCCATCTCCCTTTATGTCACTTTCTAGAGGAGAGGTGCAAACAGCCCTACTGTCAAACTGACCCAGACAGGAAATCCACAAACAGGCAGAGTCACAGAATGATTTAAGCAAGAAAAATGGCTCTAAAAGTGGCATCTTTAAACACACAATCTAAAAACAAACTTTACTAAAAGATGTATTTTTAAATGGTGAGTTCAGATACCCTAAAGTCCATATTTCTATCTGCTCCCAAAGGGAATCTACACTTTAATAATATTTAAAGGCAGTCCCTATTTTAACCTACGAGAGCGATAGGCCTTGTGCAGTGAAAAACTAATTTGACAGTATTTCACTGTAAGGACATATAAAACACATTAGTATATGTCATACCTTAAACATACACTGCACCCTGCCCATGGGGCTACCTAGGGCCTACCTTAGGGGTGCCTTTGTAGTGAATCCTAGTTTGTTTTAACGGGATAACAGGAGTTAGCTTAGCCGTAGGCTTGTAAACTTGTGCCCCCGTCACCCAGTGACTTTTAACCTACTTAGCTTGCTCTGTCTTAGTCCATTTAATTATTTATTTCCTTTCAAATGGCGGCCTTGTTTATAGTTAGGCCACTTGTTATGGGTTCTATTATCAGTGTCACTGCGCCAAGGCGTCAAGATCAAGCAAGAAAGACAAACATACAGTAGGCATTCACACTTAGGGATTTTCCCTCTCTATACTTTCGAGGGATTGTTGATATTAATTGCCGTCCCAAGCATGCCTGTTATCTATTGTTATGAATAACACTTATGGCAGGGGACCTTGTAAATCTGTATAAATACAACACACTTTTAGACAGATAATCAGAGGGATTCCGACCAGAGGGCATCGCCACCATTGCTGATACCGATGCTGCAGTCATCATGACGCTGACCCAGTCTTCGTGTTCCTGCAGAGTCTGAAATAGAGACCTCATTCCAAGGTAACGAGGGTTGGGGGATCCTCTCATGGACACGGCTTTGGCAGATTAGGTTTAACGAACCCAGCTCTCCTTTTTAGTTAGGAGGTTGGATCTACTCTCATTAGGGTATTAGGGCTTATTCCATTTTATACATATACATATATTTCTTTCATATATTGCATAATGGTGGGGGTCTTTATAACAATGACTCTCCTCTTCACAATACTATTGCTTGGTATATTCATTATCCTAATCATTGCAGTTCATGCAACTTATCGCAAATTGCAGTTATGTTGAATAAAAACTATTATAACTTCACTGCATCTGTGTTATTGCCTTTGTTTGTATGAGACATAATAAATCTGTGAGAAAAGGGTAATTTCCGTTTAACCACAACAACCCTGAGAGATCTTACTTTGAGTCCATGCGTAAGCGACTGCTACAAATCACCTTTTACTATTATGTTTCGGGTGAGGTACTGCTAGTAAGCCGGTAAGGTTTGGACAACAGTTACAACTAGTTGTAGGAAGGAACTTAGTCACCTACAAACGAAAGTACTGTCATCCTGAGACCAGCAGTCTTGCTCAGAGCAAGAGTCCAAACTACGACACCTTACCAGTAAGAAAAGGGAAGGTTTAGGCCTGGCAACTGCACACACAGACACTGCAGTGGCAGGTCTGAGCCATGTTTAGAGAGCTACTAATGTGGGTGGTATAACCAGTGCTGTAGGCCCACTAGTAGCATTTGATTTGCAGGCCATGGGCACCACTAGTGCACTGTACTAGGGACTTACTAGAAAATCAAACATACCAATCATGGGAAGCCAATGATACATACAGTTTGCATAGGAGCACTTGCACTTTAGCACTGGATATCAGTGGTAAAGTGTCCAAAGTAACAAAAACAGCTAAAACAGAGTCCAGGACACATCAACAACCTGGGAAACAGAGGCAAAAAGTTAGGGGAGACCACACTAAGGATGTCAAGTCTAACAAGTATTATTTGAATGAATTGTGGCTTAGGTTAAGGGTTGATATTATCAATAGATCAGGACTGCCTTTAAATTAGTTTAATTTAATATAAGAAAAATAGTACATTAAAGGGCATGGGGTTAGTATTAGGGGTTGCTTTCATTAGGTATTTTAACCTAAATTAATTTAATCAACGTTATGGTTAGCATTGGGGGTTGGTTAAGTGTTTCATAATTGAAATTGATAAACATGGGGGTTATGGTCACTTATTTAAATATTTTAGTTAATTTGATATATTTTAATTTAAGGTTAACATTCCTTCTTAATTTAATAAAAATGAATGTATCTTGGTAGACAACTATACTTAACATAAGATTACTTTTATGTTAAAGGAAGTAACTAAACATGATCATCATGAGTGGAGTCAGAGTCATACTCTGACTCACAAGTAGGGTCAACTTAGAGGTAAGTGACATTTGCAACCTACCTCAACAATGTAGTTGGAGACGAGGTAGTAGTTCGAATACAATGAAACCTCTGGGTAGTAAAGGTAACATGTAACACTTCTAGAACCTCTAAAGACAAAGATGAAGTGGAATGTGGAAATAAGCATCCTGTTAGTCAATGGCTGACCAAAATCCCCCTTGCAATATCAATGAAAGGATCTTTTTGAGAGTCGCTATCTTCAAATGGATTGTCTTTGTATGTTAACTGAGATAATTTCAAATCATGAACAATTTAGAGCTTCCAGAGGACTTCAGTAGCAGACTACTGATTAGCACTGCTCCCCTCATTTGTTTAATGGAAGGAACCACTGCATTTCCCTCCACAAAGTTTTAAAATCCGGCCACATCCCCAACTGTACCACCAGGGCAGTTGGACAGCAAGTTGGAGATGCCAGGGCGCCCAATGAAAACAGCCAGTGGTATCAAGAGTTGGCTTTCCACCAGGGTTTCCCCAGCACTAGCACCACCACGAAAACCCTGGGGGAAAGGCTACCGGTGACAGGAAATTTCATTCATGTCACCGCAGATGACTCCCCTTGCAATCCAAACACCACACAACCCCCTTCCATACCAGAACCCCCTCTCCCAACCCCCCTTCCATACCAGAGCCCTCCTCCCCCGCATACACGCACACACACATCTACAAGCACCCTGCATACATGCATTCACCAACACTGACATACATGCATTTACTCACATGCATCCATACAAGCATTCACACACACATTCATAGACGACTTCAAACATGCATTCAAACTCCCATACATACACACATACACACTTACATTCACAGACGCAGACAACACCCACTCACACATGCAAACACAACACCCCCCACCCTCCCACCCCCTTCCCTGTCGGACGATGAATTTACCTTGTCCGGCGAAGAGGTCATCCGGCAGGGACGGGAACAGGTGTTCCCACTGCCGATGGTGCCCCGCCATCATGACACCGCCAGGTCGTATTACAGGTTGAATTATGGCTGGTGGAGTTCTTTTGGCGGGGCTGGGTCGGTGGTGGAACCACCCATGCGCCTCCGACTGCCAGCATGACTACTGGAGGATTTCCGCCCAAATTGTGGCTGAAATCCTTCAGTAATCGTAATACGGCAGTTAGAAGAAAAGACCACCAATGTCATAATGACGGCTTGTGTTATGTTTTGAATCCTGAGTTTGTGCTTCTCCATGCCAAGCACTCTTAGAAAATACTTCCAGTGTGAATAACTTGAATCCTACAAGTTGTAGTCCACTGTAAAGTGCTCCGACACCCTACACTGGTGTGAGCGGTGCTATAAAACAAAACAAATTAATTACATTGACAGAGAGGCTAAATAGAGATGACATGGCCTTATGGTTTTACTTCCATTCCCCATCATATATTTATGTGAAAAAGCTTTCTCAAATATATAACTAAACAATGAAAAAAAAAGTCACTTGGGAAATGAAGAATCTGATCTGAGGATTCTGCTTTCCTAAATAAAACCAAACTTTGAAATGTTAGCCACTGAGTTGCAGCGTCAGCCTTCCCATTAAAACATTTTGCATATTTTTTCAAAATAAAATAATTATAGCTTTAGTAGATCAAGTATCTATTTGGTATCTACTTGTTTATGTATTTTTTTGCAAGTTACTGTTTTGATGTTTGAAATTTATATGGTACAAATTACTTCGGGGTCCCTGGTTTTCAGGAGTGATTCAGTGGGAGTCCCCAGGAGTCAAAAGGTTGGGAACTACTGTCCTAAACAGAGTGACACTTAAAACAATATGGGCCAGATGTATGAAGAAATGGCCTTGCGAATCGCAAAGAGCGATTTTTAAGAAAACGCTATTTCCGAGTCGCAATAGGCCATGTACCATAATTGCGATTCGGAATTAGCGATTTCTTAAAAATCGCTATTTGTGGTTAGCGAGGCCCAATTACTGAATTGCAATTTGCATTTTCTCAAATTACGATTCGGTAATTGAAAATCGCAAATTGCGAGATATTTCGAGAAAGCACACCTGGAGGAGCCTGATGACATCACAAGCAGGAAGTGAGTCACCCCAGGCAGTTTCAGGTACCACACCCAAACCAGCATCCAGAGAGAGCAGCCCAGCCACACTGAGCAACACTCTGAAGGAGGCAGCACACCTGAACAAGGATGGACACCTCAGCCCAAGGAAAGGAGAAGGGAGAAAGAAAGCGGAAGCTCAAATTTAGCGAGCAAGAGCTGGAGGTGCTGACAGAGGAGGTGTTCAAGAGCCATGACCGCCTTTTTGGTAAAAGCTCACTCCAGGTGCCAGAGAGTGAGAAAAGGAGACACTGGGCAGATATACAAACTAAAATCTGCACTATTGGAGTGGCACAGCGCTCAGTCGACAAAATTAAGAAGAGGTGGTATGACCTGCGGTCTTGTGCGAAGGAGAGGGTAGCAAGAAGACTGCAGGAGGCCAGGGGCACATGAGGCGGTCTACCCACAGGGGCACCATCCACCCTGTTAGAGGACCTAGTGGAGTCCACACTCCTCCCTGAAGCAGTGAGTGGGGTCACAGAGATTGACACCTCCGGCACACCAAGTACCAGCAAAGGTAAGTGCTATATTGAATTGTAACCCCATATGTGTATGCACAAAAGCCCCTTAGGAATTAGCAAGTAATGTAAAACATTGTGAGAAGTAGTCCATTCCACATCTTAGAAGCAGCACACCAATGCATTATGGGAGTGGCAGTTCACAACTCAGAGCTGAAAGTAGCACATACAATGTATTTAAGTGGAGCGACACCCAGAGGAACACCCACAACACAATGAAGAGGAGTACCTGTACCTTTATTACCATTCTGTGCCCTTGCTTGCAACAAACATAAATGACATGCTGCATATTGTCGTTGCAGGTGGGCCAGGCCTAGCAGCCACAGCATGTGCCAGCTTAGGGGAGACTGACACCCATACAGCCTCAGACTCAAACTCGAGTGGGTCTCTCACCATTGCACCACTCCGATGCAGGCACATGGCACTGCCACTGCCAGAGCTCAGTCAGGACTGAGATGAGCAGCAGGAAGGGCCACATACACCATCCCCAACTGGCAGACGCACCCAGATGCAGGAGGCCAGTATTCAGCAGACCACAGCACCCCGCAGGATGGCGACAAATGCCGGTGCACAGGCGAATGAGGCAGGTGAGGGTCCCTCCTTCTTTGATGGGCTGGAAGCAGCTATGTTGCAGCAGCAGCGCCTACAGAACAAAAAGATCACAGGTGTACAGAAACAAATGCAGCAACATAATGCCAACATGGAGGGCCTGCATCGCCAGCTGGATTGCCTGAATGCGAATATAGAACTGCTGCATGAGGGACAGGTGCAGGCATTGCAGGACACAAGGGAGCTCAGTTCTGCTGTGCGGGAACTATGCCAGGAGCTGCGCCAAGACAGGGTGAGCCACCGCAGGCACAAGCGATGATTCATGAACATGTTCGGGGGATTCTGTCGCTCTTTCAACAGGCTTGCTAATTCAACCTCACTGATTGCACGTCGTGCAGTGGCTGCACAGGTGGAGGCAGCACACAGCAGCAGGGATGTGGCTCACGGACTTGTCCAAATCACAAATGTGATAGACAACATCATGGGACAGAGGTCAGCCACACCTAGTGAGCTTGGACTGGGGGACATGGAGGACACTTCCAGCCTCAGCAGCCTAGCTGTACCTGCAAAGGACACCAGACTGCGCAGTACTAGGCACAGCACTGTCACTGAGGCTGACAATCGAGGTGCCAGTGATGCAATTGGGCACCCGAGTGGTGTGTGTGGCCGCAAGAAGTAACTGTAGCGGCCACAGGGGTAATGAGTACACTATGACATAATAGTGCATTACTCTGAAATTCTATTGTTTCTCATTTTTAACACACTTTTGTTGCTTTTCGTTGGACTCACTTTACCTGACATTAAGGTAATAAATTTACTTCACTACAGGTACATTTGTCAGTGCATTTGTCTTATTCATACTTACATCTGAAATGGTTGTGTGTGATGTCAGCACGCCTTTGCCTTCCCTCTGCTGCACTGATCCTGTCTGCTGTCTGTAGGGGTGGTATGGGATCATCATCCTCATCAGATTCAGATTCACATATTTCTACAGGTATGCCCCTGGTGGTAGCTATATTGTGCAAGATTGCACAAGTAGCCACTATTCTATATGTGGTCCCTGGGCTGTACTCTATTGCCCCTCTACTTTTGTGGAGGCACCGGAAGCGACTCTTCAGCAGTCCAAAGGTGTGATCCACCACGTTGTGGGTCACCCTGTGTGCTGGCACTGTCTCCTGGAAGGGACAGAGGGTATATTGAGTAACTGAGCCATCTGACATCAGCACGCCATCAATGCGCCAGTGTACAGAGGCACAATACCTAGTAGATATCTTTTTCCAAACTCCCCAGCTAGCAGTCTTGTGTGAGTGCCGCTATGGTGAAAGATGTAGGAATCATGTGTGCTCCCTGGGTACCTGGCCACGAGATCAGTAGTGATGTAGGAGGCATTGCAGATCACCTGTATATTCATTGTATGTTGGTATTTACGGTTGCGGTACACATACTCTGTGGCTGATGGTGGACGTGTGTCCCATCTATGGCACCTAGGACATGGGGGAACTGTGCTATCTGGTAAAAATCTATTTTTGTCTGCTGTATATCCTGTGAGGTGTGAGGGAATCTGATGTACTGGTGTATCCTGCTCAGCATGGCATTGATAAATGCATTGAAAAATCTAGAGAGGGCACTCTGTGATACCCCTCCAGCTGCTGCTATGACCCCTTGATAGCTCCCTGAGGCGAGTCGGTGGAGGGAGCATAATACCTGCACATTTGTGGGTATGCTGTGAGTCCTTTGTGTTCTGCGCTGCAGTATGGGTTGTAGCTCAGCTACCAGATCAAGTATCATGGCTGAGTTCAACCTATACCTCTCAAATATTTCCTCCTCTGTCTGGTTAAAAAGTGTAATGTGCACTCTGAAAATGCGCTCCTGTCTCCTCCTCCCTCTCCTCATACCTGCCAATCTCCTCATCCTCCTCGCCATTACGTAGAGTGCAGCCATTGTGAAAAAGAGTCTGAGGCATTCTGGGACTCTTTATATAGGTTGCACCTGGTTACCACCTGGTTTCACTTAGTGGTATTTTGCATGTGCAAAATGCCATTCTGCGAAAAATCGCAATTTGTGATTTTTTGATGCATCGAATTGCGACTTGGATTTTGCGAATAGCATTTTGCGCCTCGCAATTTCCTACTGGAAATACCGAATTGCAAATGCAACTCGCAAAACCAGGTTGCAACGCAAAAAATCTAAATTTTTGGTCTGCGAATGCCTTTCATGCATCACAGACCACGTTTTTGCATTCGCAAACGGACGATTTTTGCGATTCGCCCCGTTTGCGAATGCAAAAATGTTTCATACATCTGGCCCTAAGGGCCTAGGGGGGCCTCAGTTGGCTTGTCCATCAGGAGGGTGTTTCCGAAGAACGAAGAGTAATATAATCAATTGTTTCTGATACTGCAATTTACCATGCTCCTGTAAACGAGTCATTTAATGTTCATTTATCTTAGTTCCTTATTTGGTTTGTAAATAGGGAGTGGATCTAAAACGAGTAAATACATAATACACTTGCATGGTGAGAAAATTGAGGAAGTGTTTGCAGTACCAGAAATAATACTGCAATTATATTTTTGGTAGCAATATGTTGTTTTAGTCTGAGGTGAATTTTGCATTTTCGTCGAGGATAGGATTATGGGTGTGTAGATAGTTACATTTATTACACTTTTCTGTCTTCCAAAAGCTTTTATATATTGTATACTATAGGATTATCAATTAGTTCTGAGTTATATTTTGTGTTTTGAAGCTTTGTCTATATCTGTCTTCGAAAAATTCCCACAAAGGGAGCTTATTAAAAGCTGAATGTGAGTTTGTTTGGGATTCTCTGTTCCTGAGTTACTGATCCTGGGTGACTCTCAGTAATTCCTGAGGTAGAGGAAAAACGGCAATACAAATTGATCCTCGAGGAAACCCTGGGACATGAGGAACTACTAGAGGAATCTGGAATCGATGAGTAATTCCCCATTCCCCCCCGAAGTTTTACCTTGACATCCTGTGTTTCCAGCAGATGAAGGCCCTCATTCTAAGTCTGGCGGGCGGCGTAGGCCGCCCGCCAGACTTCCCCCCTCCAAAATACCGCTCCGCGGTCCAGAGACCACGGAGGGTATTCCAAGTTTTCCCCTGGACTGGCGGGCGGCCGCCAAAAGGCCGCCCGCCAGCCCAGGGGAAAACAACCTTCCCACGATGAAGCCGGCTCGTAATCGAGCCGGCGGAGTGGGAAGGTGCGACGGGTGCTACTGCACCCGTCGCGTATTTCACTGTCTGCTATGCAGACAGTGAAATACTAGCGGGCCCTCTTACGGGGGCCCCTGCAGTGCCCATGCCATTGGCATGGGCACTGCAGGGGCCCCCAGGGGCCCCGCGACACCCCCTACCGCCATCCTGTTCCTGGCGGGCGAACCGCGAGGAACAGGATGGCGGTAGGGGGTGTCAGAATCCTCAAGGCGGCGCAGCATGCTGCGCCGCCTTGGAGGATTCATTTGGGCAGCGGGAAACTGGCGGGAGACCGCCAGTTGTCCCGGTCCGACCGCGGCGTTACCGCCGCGGTCGGAATGCCCAAGGGAGCACCGCCGGCCTGTCGGCGGTGCTCCCGCCCCCGTTGGCCCTGGCGATTCTGTACCGCCAGGGTCATAATGAGGCCCGAAGTGTCCAAGCAGAATCCAACAGATCTCTGGTGTTCCCACAGATCTCATAATTCTGATAGGGCTGGTAACTCTGGTTACTGACCCTAATGGATTTACAGGGGGCACTTGTAAGGAGGCCCTATGAGAGTAAGTAGCAAATACAATGTAATGTCAGATATTGTAAATTTGTACAGCCTTAGGGACAAGTGTACATTTTATACCATACAGGAAGCATTAGTATTGGAGATTGGGGTTTGTGTGCATAGCTAGACAAATGGAACACCATACATATCACAAATTATTTTAAAGTTATTTCATTTCTTTACAGATAAGCTATGGGTCATCAATTCCTTCTGAGAGCAAAAATCATGTAATTTCGTCTTTGTTCCAGATGGTACCGAGTCGACTAACAGGAATTTATGCCATGACTAGAATTTTACATTTCTTTAAATGGACTTGGGTTGGTATTTTATCAATTGATAATGATGGTCAAATACTAGGCAACAGGATTTTGAAAGAAGAGATACAGAAGACTGGTGGATGCATTGCCTTCTTTGAAAAAGTGTCTGTTCACCAGTCTAAAGAAAGAATTGAGAGTCTTGCCGATTTAATAGCAATATCAAAGGCCAATGTTGTTGTAGTCTACAGCCATGTAAGTGCGATGGTACGTTTACTAGAGACACTTGCACAAAGAAAAATTCAAGGAAAAGTGTGGTTGGGGTTTTCTGACTTCCTTATTACGCCAGATCTCTTCACTTTGGACACCTGGCTTTGGCTGAATGGCACCATAGCTTTTGCCTTCCATGTTGTCGACATGCCTGAGTTCAAGGACTTTGTGTACAAAATACACCCAGACAAGTTTCAAAGTGACATCTTTATTAAGCCATTCTGGGAGAAGGCGTTTGGATGTCTCTGGCAAGACAACAACAACACCATGGGTCAAGGGGTTCTAAAAGATGATAACATAAAAGTCTGCACGGAAAAAGAACAGGTGGTTAATTTGGATCCAATCCTGTTTGATCTGGATAATCTTAGGTATACTTACAATGTATACCTGGCTGTCTATGCATTTGCACATGCCTTGCATGACTTACATGTTTCTTGGAATAAGACAAATCCCGATGGGCATCATTACCACGGTTTCAAAGGTATTCTGCCACATCAGGTATACAACTGAGAAGTTTGCTCACTTTAACTATGTTGTCTTTTTGTAAAGTTAATGAATGTTGAATATTTTCAGTAATGACCATTGAGAAGTATATAACATTTGGACATTAGAGTTTTTGATAATGATTGAAGGAGTCTTCTTCTACTCCTACTCTATTTTATCGTTCTATTTTCTGATCCCAATTTCTGCTTTCATACCTGCTATTTTCCTGATTTTATTTGATTTACCAATTTTACCAGTTCTCTCTCTGCTTCTTCTGCACTGGAAAAACATCTTGTTTTTGTACCGGGATTTCTGGTTCCTCTACAACCATTTTTATATAACATTCAGGCTTGAACGTTTTAGATTTGTAACACATTGTTTCAATCTTTTTGTTGTTTGTTCATTTTCCTAGGTACTACCTGTTAAAGGGTTCAGCTGAAGCACCCCTTAAGTTAATGGAATATCAAATGATAGAATAGAGAATTAGTGTTCAGATAAAGAGGAATAACCAATGACATACAGTAGGGAAAAGCCGACACAAAAAGGGTATGCAACAGAAACAGGACAGTGAAGGCAAGGCAACCCCGAAATGTAAAAATAAGAAAAACAAACAATAATTGGATGAACACATGGGTTACCACTAAGGTTGTACACATGTAAGAGTCAGAACGTCTCAGGGTAATAGGAAAACTCAATGTCTTTGTGCAGATTATTCTTACAGTCAGTCACTTCGAATATCCCATAGAAAGGGGGCATCAGAGGAATTTCTGTATCTGGACCCTAGGGAACAAACAATGATTGTACTTTCCTACACTGCCATAATTAAGGCACTTAAAACTACATGCAACCTGTTAGAAATGGGGTTTTTGGTTGGCAGTCAGGTTACCCTCTGTCCAAGCAAAAGCCCTCACTCTAGTCAGGGTAAGTCACACACTATCCAAGATTATCCTGTGCCCACCCTCGGGTAGCTTGGCACGAGCAGTCAGGCTTAACTTAGAAGGCAATGTGTAAAGTATTTGTGCAATAAATCATACAATACCACCATATAGCACCACAAAAATACACCACACAGTGTTTAGAAAAATATATAATATTTATCAGGATAATTGTAGGTGAAAAAGAATAAAGATGCAATGGAAAATTGTAGAACTATCACAGGAAAGTGATATAAAGGGTCTTAAGTCTTTAGAATGTAATAAAGTGTCTTTCAAGCACAAAGTACCTGGTTTCTGGTGGAAAATCTCCTCAGAGGGCCACAGGCGAAGAGATGCGTGGAAAAAGGGGGGTGTGCGTCGATTTCCTCTCAGCACACACCGACTTGCGTCGTTCTTTTCCACGCGGGGAAGTCGGGCGTCGTTTTCCGGCGCGCAGACAGTCTCTTTTTGTGGATCGCGGGGATTACCAGATGTCCCTGGTCTGTGCGTGGATTCTCCTGCTTGTTTTCCGGCTGCGCGTCGTTCTGCGGGGCTGCGCGTCGAAGTTTCGATCTCACGGTAGGCGTCGCGTCGATTTCTCCTTGGAAGTCGGGCGGCGTTGTCCTTGCGAGGCCGTGCGTCGAAAGTTTGGTCTCACGGCAGGCGTCGCGTCGATTTCTCCTTGGAAGTCGGGCGGCGTTGTCCTTGCGAGGCCGTGCGTCAAAGTTTCGCACTCACGGTAGGCGTCGCGTCGATTTCTCCTGGAAAGTCGGGCGGCTTTGTCCTTGCGAGGTTGTGCGTCGAAGTCTCGATCGTCCCGAGGGCGTCGCGTCGATCAGCGTCGGTGTGCGGCGTTTTTCTCGCCGCGAAACAAGCTGTGCGTCGAAATTTTCGGCGCACGGAGCGTCCAAGTGAAAGGAAGAAGTCTTTTTGGTCCTGAGACTTCAGGGAACAGGAGGCAAGCTCTATCCAAGCCCTTGGAGAGCACTTTCACAGCCAGACAAGAGTTCAGCAAGGCAGCAGGGCAACAGCAAGACAGCAGTCCTTTGTAGAAAGCAGACAGGTGAGTCCTTTGAGCAGCCAGGCAGTTCTTCTTGGCAGGATGTAGTTTCTGGTTCAGGTTTCTTCTCCAGCAAGTGTCTGATGAGGTAGGGCAGAGGCCCTGTTTTATACCCAAATGTGCCTTTGAAGTGGGGGAGACTTCAAAGAGTGGCTAAGAAGTGCACCAGGTCCCCTTTCAGTTTACTCCTGTCTGCCAGGGTCCCAGTAGGGGGTGTGGCAGTCCTTTGTGTGAGAGCAGACCCTCCACCCTCCCAGCCCAGGAAGACCCATTCAAAATGCAGATGTATGCAAGTGAGGCTGAGTACCCTGTGTTTGGGGTGTGTCTGAGTGAATGCACAAGGAGCTGTCAACCAAGCCCAGCCAGACGTGGATTGTAAGGCACAGAAGGATTTAAGTGCAAAGAAATGCTCACTTTCTAAAAGTGGCATTTCTAGAATAGTAATATTAAATCCGACTTCACCAGTCAGTAGGACTTTGTATTACCATTCTGGCCATACTAAATATGACCTCCCTGCTCCTTTCAGATCAGCAGCTGACACTTCAACAGTGTATGAGGGCAGCCCTAATGTTAGCCTATGAAGGGAGCAGGCCTCTCAGTAGTGTGAAAACGAATTTAGGAGTTTTACACTACCAGGACATATAACTACACAGGTACATGTCCCGCCTTTTACCTACACAGCACCCTGCCCTAGGGGTTACCTGGGGCACACCTTAAGGGTGACTTATATGTTGAAAAAGGGGAGTTCTAGGCTTGGCAAGTACTTTTAAATGCCAAGTCGAGGTGGCAGTGAAACTGCACACCCAGGCCTTGCAATGGCAGGCCTGAGACAAGGAAAAAGGGGCTACTTAAGTGGGTGGCACAACCAGTGCTGCAGGCCCACTAGTAGCATTTAATTTACCAGCCCTATGCACATAAAGTGCACCTTACTGGGGACTTATAAGTAAATTAATAGTCCAATCAGGTAGGATTCCAGGTTACCATGTTTTAAGGGAGAGAGCATATGCACTTTAGCACTGGTTAGCAGTGGTAAAGTGCGCAGAGTCTATAAACCAGCAAAACAGTGTCCAAAAAAATGGAGGGAGGCAGGCAAAAAGTTAGGGGTGACTACCCTAAGGCTGTCAGGTCTAACACAACCGAAGACAAACAATGGGGCTGTGATTGCCTCCTGGAATCCAGGAGTCTACCAGTTATGAAGGGAACACACAAATACATAGCAGAGGACAAAACAGTACACTTACCAGACACTTAAAGATCATGACGAATACAAGGTGAGTAGCAGAGATAAAAATGTTGTTAGGCCTGATTATGAGTGGGTTGGTGTTTTCATAAACCTTGCCTAAACTCCTCTTCCAACTTGAGTGATATTTACTGCACTCTGGCGCATTAAATATTTCACCCATTTCATTTTTGGCAAGTCAAATGTGCCAGAATTTAATTGGGAAATTGTACTGTTTTTACCATAACATATGGATTTTGGTGCATTATGCACCTAAATCCATATGTTATTACAGAAAAACAGATATTGGATGCTATTTATCTCATACTCTGATACCCAAGAAGTCATATTTTACCAAGTGCAGTAAGTAGCACCTAATCAGCTGACACATTCATAATCAGGTTCTTACTAAACAAGCACAGGTAAGGCAGAGGGAACTAGAATGCAAGCATGGGACTAGCAAACCAAAGGGCAAAACTGGAGATCAAGTGGTGCAGGCAATTGCTTTGATCAATTCCTTTATTATACATGGGCTCATATTTATGGACTATGTCGAGTAGGGCAGCGCAGCAAGTCACCTTTCTGCGCTGCCCTACATCACAGGGAAAGGGCAGGATTGTGCCATTTTAGCCAATACAGCTCATTCCTGTCCTTTCCCCCTGCTCTGGTGCCCTTTTGGCAGCCTAGCACCAACTTAGTCACCCTTGCACCATGGTGCAAGGGTGTGTGCGTTGCATGCAGTATTGCTTTTGTGCAGGAAGGGACACCTTCTTGCACAAAAACAATCCTGAGAGTCGTTTTCCTCTTACTATGTGTGCTGCAGAATACAGCTCACATAGAAAGAGGAAAAACGAGGAAAAGTAAAGATATATCTCCTTGTTACGCCTCTCCTTGGGAGGCATATATTTCTGGTGTATTTTCAGGTTTACAAGTTCTTTTAAATCTAGGAATGTGTCAAAATCAATGGATATTGCATTGACGCACCCATTCAACACCTGTAGAAATACCTCCATGACGCAGAGTAATGTAACACAGCGATTCATAAACCTCACCTAAGTTTTGTTTTGCACCACATTGCATGGTGCAAGAGTGACACAAACCATGCCTTAAATATGGCCCGCACTCTGGAACAAAAGGTTTTCGCTCCAAAACATCACATTGGACATAACTTGCACCCTATTTTCAGTAACATCGGTGCCCTGCAGGTTCAGACTCTTTCCCCTCTTATATGGACAGTCCATTTAACCATTCCCTTTCACATTTTAGAACAACATTGGGCAATTGAAAGGTCATTACTATCTAAACATCCTAATCTGACTTGGGCTAATATCAAGCTGGAGGGCATAACCAAAGTCTTATAAGAATCACTGCCCAATCTCCGTTAATATAGAAGAGACAGCAATGAAATATAATTGCTATATTTCCTCAACCATTCATTAGTTTATACCCCTTAAAAAATTCAGCCCCTCACAGGAGATCTCACAAGACCCAGTGGTAAACAGAGGAGCTCTTGGGCATTAAATGCAAATAGAAGAAACTAGAACAATTCAGAAGATCCTACTGTCCAATTGCCAAAGAAACGTATGGGAAGACAAAAGAAACACTGCTAAAAGAGAGTTCGCTCAACTTGAGCATCATATTTTCCAGTGAGAAAGTATCTGTCAAATACCACACCAGAGAGCTTTTTGACCATTGTCAAAAGCCTCACCACTCCTGATGCCTGCAAAAATATAAATCAATCAATAATCTTTATTGGTTGTATGATGAAACCATGCATGGTAGAGCAACGCATGCCTTAACAACACGGTTGGAACTATGATAGCATTGTTTCCACACATGCCTTTACCACACATGCCTTTACAATTAAGTATATTGTAAAAGCATGCCTAGCAAAGGCATATGTGGAAACAGCATGCAAAACAGCATCTGTGGTTCTAACATACAACCTCCCCACCAGCTCTGAGGCCAAAACTACCCTCACCCCTAATAACTAAACTACCCCAACCCCCACCCACCGTGAGCCCTAAAAAAAACACATCAACACCCCCCACCTCTGCCCCATAAAACTAAAGCACCTCGAACCCCCACCCACCCTGAACCTTAAAAAAAAATTACTCTGACCCACCTACCCCTGCCCCATAAAACTAAAGTACCCCGACCCCCTCACCCACCCCGAGCTAAAAACGAAACCTATCCAACTCCCCACCCACCCTGAGCTCTAAAAAAACCTACACCGACCCCCACCCCTGCCCCTAAAAACTAAACTACCCTGACACCCCCACTGCCCTGAGCCCTAAAACCTTCCCCCAATAAGTAAATTCCCCTGACCCCCATCCACCTTAAGCCCTAAAAAAAACTGTTCCGACCACCCCACCCGTCCCTAAAAACGACATTAGCCAGAAACCTTATACTATCCCTGAGCCCTAAAAAAAACCTACCCTGACCCCCACCCCTGCCCCTAAAAACTAAACTACCTCGACACCCCCACCCTAAGCCCTAAATCCACCCCCACTGCTAATAACTACCTACCAATCCTGCCCGAACCCCACTTACCTCACCGCATCATCTCTCGATCCTTCCTCCTCTTCTCTCTTCCCACCTCCCACCCTTTCTTAAACCTTCCCCGCCCCTTTATGAATAAACTACCCCGCCCCCACCCTAAGCCATAAATAAAAAATAAAAAAACAACCTCCTCCACTTCTGCCCATAAAAAAATAGAAAGATCCCCCCACCCTAAGCCCTAAAAAAATACCCAAGCCCCCACCCCGCGCCTTAAAAAAAAGAAATAGCCCACCCCCGAAATTCCCCACCCACCAAAATTCCTTAATCCACCCACCACCCCTGCCTCACTTAACTCACCAAATCCTCTCCCGAACAACACATGGCTTTTTCTGTGCCTTAACCACGCACATGCGTAGTTTAGTACATGCGTGGTTAAGGCACAAAAAAAAGCTATGCGTTATTCCAGCAAGCGTGGTCACGCTTGTGTGGGAAACGTCTGCGTTGTTTACAATGCGTTGTTAAGGACGTTTCCCATCTTTATTTGCTCTTTGTTCCTCAAAACATGTAGATTAACAATGTTACACAGTAGAAACAATGAGATAGAAGTAAAATTAGTCCAATGCAACCATTTAAATATTGCAGGTACAATATTAGCACATGCTTTTCAAACCTTTGGAACAGAACAATCCACAAAACTACATACAGCTTAATATGACGATTCTTTACTTGCCTAAAATTCTGAGATCAGTTCAGATACATAAAACTCATATCAAGCTCATACTGAAAATCACACAACTAAAACCCCATGTATAAAACAAAATACGTATTACTATAGTGTAAAAAGGAAGGCCTATATAATAAGATTAAATATTTTAAATCGATCTAACATAGAAAGCGTTGGTAAGAAAAAAAAAACAGAGCCGACCCAGAGATCCTCTCCAACTATCACCCCATCTCCCTCCTCCCCTTCCTCGCCAAGGTCGCTGAGAAACTAGTCAACACCCGCCTATCCCACTACCTCAAAGAAAACAACACTCTTGACCCCTCTCAATCCGGGTTCCGCAAGAACCACAGCACGGAAACCGCCCTCCTCGCACGCACTGACGACATTAGGACCTAAGTCGACAAAGGCAAGACCGTTGCACTCATCCTCCTAGACCTCTCTGCAGCCTTTGACACTGTCTGCCACCACACACTCCGTACGCGCCTCCACAACAAAGGAATTTGCCCCAAAGCCTTAGACTGGCTCACCTCCTTCCTCACTGACCGTACCCAGGGAGTCCGCCTCCCACCTTTCCACTCCACCACCACCAAGATGATCTGCGGAGTCCCCCAAGGGTCCTCTCTAAGCCCCACACTCTTCAACGTTTACATGATCCCCCTAGCCAACATCCTCCGATCACACGGAATCACTATCCTCTCCTACGCAGATGACACCCAACTCATCCTCTCCCTCACCCGCAACCCCACCACCACCAAAAGCAACCTACACGCAGCTCTCCTCGACACCGCCAACTGGATGACAACTAACCACCTCAAGCTTAACTCCAACAAAACCGAGATCATCATCTTCGGCCCCAACAAAACCATATGGGACGACTCCTGGTGGCCCACCACCCTAGGACCCGCACTCACCCCTGCAAACCACGCACGCAACCTCTGCATCATCCTGGACCCCTCCCTCTCCATGACACAGCTCTTACCTCCTCCTGCTTCCTCACACTCCGCACTCTAAAAAAATCCTTCAAATGGATTCCCCCAGAGACCAGGAAGACAGTCACCCATGCACTCATCAGCAGCAGACTAGACTACGGTAACGCCTACTACGCCGGCACCACACTCAAACTCACACGCAAACTCTCGAGAACCTAGAACACAGCCGCGTGCCTCGTCCTTGGCCTCCGCCGCCACAAACAAATTTCACCACACCTCAAAACCCTTCACTGGCTCCCCACAAACAAGAGAATCACATTCAAGATCCTCATCCATGCACACAAATCCCTCCACAACACCGGCCCTACATACCTCATCGAAAGAGTGAAATTTCACACTCCCACCCGCAACCTCCGATCAGCCAACCTAGCCCTAGCCACAGTCCCCCGCATCCAACGCACCACAACAGGAGGCATGTCCTTCTCCTACCTCGCCCCCAAAACCTGGAACTCCCTCCCCACCAACCTCCGCAAAACCAAAGACCTCCTGCTCTTCAGAAAGAACCTCAAAACATGGCTGTTCGAACAGTGACCCTCCTGCCCCCCCCCCCCCACCCCAAGCGCCTTGAGACCCTCACGGGTGAGTAGCGCGTTTTATACATTTTTTTGATTGATTGATTGAGCAACAGCCAGACAAGTGTATAGATCTGGTAACGTTTGCAGATAAATAATGATTGGTCTCATTTGACTAAGATTCATCATTTTCAAGGGAGGAATAAGATACAACTTAATGAACTGCTTCAAAAATCTATAAAATAATGAAGTGCATTGTTTTTTGAGGTGAAATAGAATCACAAGGAAAGGGAACAGTGGCATAGCAAAACGTGAGGGGGACCCCAGCAAAGAACATGGAGGGCCCCCCTCTGGACTCACTTGGAAGCCCTCAGGCCAAGGTGCTGTGCTAAGGGGGTTCCGCTGGAGCTCAGGGCCCCCCCGCACCGCGCTGGCTGTGTGGGCCTTTGTTACGCCACTGAAAGGGAGGCAATTCTCAGCCTTTGCAAAAGCTCAAGAGAAGATGAACCATGTCTATATTTGGTCAATAAAAACCGGTGTTTACCATTAGCCACTAAAGACAAATATGGTTCAGGACTAGGCACTGTCTTCAGCAAAGAATAGGATCTGATAGTTAACTCTGACATTTCTAAGTGCACCCCTACATTTAAAAAAAATAGTTTTGAACCACTTAAGATCTGATTTAACTACTGAATGGGGCTTAGTAAACATGCCTGGCTTACCAGGTCCAATGAATTTTCATGGTCCCATTCAAGCTCAAACAATCTTTAATAATAAAGCGATTTAGCTCAGTATCTGATTTAGCCAAAGCAAAAAGCAATAGCATCAATGGTTGCAATTTTACAGCATTTTCAATATATCCTTGACATGGCACTTCATGACCAATAAACATGTAACAACTATGGAACAGGGACTCTAGGCATGTAAAAATGTTCTTTCCTCTATTTGCAGGCTGTCAGCATGCATTAATGTAACCTCCCAAAACGTTCAACATAAACAGCAATAGGACACATTTAGTCTGATGTATCTTGAGCATACCTAGGACTGGTTTGTTAACCATCCTCAACCAAAATCAAAACCTAAGTATGTAAATCTACAAAATAATTTCCTTTAATCAGTCTGTAAATGGTGGTAATTGCTTAATGAATCAAATGGCACTCCCAAGCAGAAAATAAATCTACCTTGCTAAAAATCTTATCTAGAACTTGGTACAACTCATAGAGTTTCACTCCGTGGAATTCAGCTGAGTTAAATAAAAACTGTGCGAGATCCCACGGAGTTCCGTGAATTGGTGGAGTTTGGGCATGTTGCGTTGCTCATGAAGATTTTTAGCTCTGGGAGCTTGTTTCATGCTGTAAAATCATGTCAAACTGCACCACAGAGCACTCCGGAGGGTGCTGCTTCTTTCATTAGATTTTCTACTTCAGTGGTAACTTTCTCTACATGAGTAGTCACGACCTGCTGTGACCCCCTGCATTGATAAATCTTATAGGGAGACATTCTAGTGCCTGAAAATCACTCTAGGGGACACAAATACTCACACACAGTCACCATCTTAAGTGAGCGCATGGAAGAATGTACAAATCTTACATGACGAGGCATCAGACACCTAAACACACTGGCCCTCAGAACGAGTCCAGTCTGACCTCCACCAAAGTGGTGGTCCGACCACTTTCACAGTGGTCAGACCGCCACAATATGACTGTGGCGGTTCGGCCACAGTGGGACAGCCAACTCCGCCAGTTTCCCTCGACTGGAGGGACTGGGGTGCTGGTGGTCCTAATCTGTGAGGGCAGCACTGCAGGCAGTGCCTCCCTGGGGATTAGGACTCCAATTGGTATGGGCAGTGCAGAGCCCCCCATGGACAGCCCTGTCACGCTTTTCACTGTCTGCTTACCAGACTGTAAAAATTGTGACGGGTGCTGTTGCACCCTACAGCACCGCAACATTGCTGCCGGCTCAGTTACAAGCCGGCGTCAGTGTTGTGGGCTGTTTCCCACTGGGCCAGTGGGCAGAAACTCTGTTTCCCCCCACTGACACAGCTGGAAACTCGTAATAGGAACCGCGGAAAGGTCACTGCACTGGCGGTGACCTGACTATGAGAGTTTGACGGGCAACCTTTTCCGCCCGCAAACTCGTAATGAGGGCCATAATGTATTATGCAGCGAATGGCGGATTTGTGTCGGAGCAATGCACTCCTTGGAGAGGGCAAAATTCCACAAACTCAGAGTTTTTCACCACCCCTCATCTTATTCTTAATCTTAAACATGCGGAACTTGGTTGGTTTTGGACCAACTGTCATAATATGTATTTTAGCAAAGTTGGTGCTGTGTTTGAAGCTATCCCTAAAAAAAGAAAGGAGTCTTAAAGTAAAACTGTGCCTTTTGTACATAGATGGGCATGAAAATGATGGTAAGCTATGAATGATGTCCTTCTCATATGTGACCAAGACATTCTTTCATTTATTCAAATGGAATCTGAAGAGGAACAAAGCAAGTATGCAACTTTGCGCACTCCCCAGGTGAGGTTAAAAAAATCAGTGCATTCCCCTTTGCCCCATATCTAAATCTAGTGGTAACACTGACATGTAATTCATGATGGAAGTTAACAATGTCATAATCTACAGCTAATAGGAACAGGGCCGGTTTTAGGGTGGTGCGACCAGTGCAGCCACACCTCGTGCTGACTTTGGTGGGAGGCGCTGACTTTAAGAAACACTTATGGTTTTAAAAGCACATGAACTTCCTTGTGTGCACAGCAGTTCTCAGGCAAAAATAAAAATGTCAAGATAATTCTGGTGATTAATGTTCCTAAAAATGAGAGATCAGAGTTCTGTCTATTGGCAGTTTTGACTCATCATAAAATAGAACCAGCTCAAAAAAGGGTTGAGCCCATGAACCTCTCTAGAGCCGAGGCAACAAATAAAATCATACAGAATACCAATATCTCTAGCAAATTCAAAAGCATAAATCGACTGACATTAAAATTTGGCAATGATTAATGTGATCCTACTCAAATACATTCAACTACTTTTTGGTAACCTGGATTTAAATTTCTGTATTTTGTTTATCACATAAGACGCCACACATATTGATGCAGAAAAACATTTTTAATTTGCCTTAAGTCAAAGAAAAATTACTTGTGCAAATAAAGATCATTTTACAAAAGACAATCATACTGTATATATTTTGGATGATGCACAATCCATTCCAAAGCAATCCATTTCAATAGTGAATGTCAATTTTGTTATTCTGGTCTTTGTACCATCATTAGGTAGACCGTCCGAGAAAAGGACCATCCATTAAGAGTCTTGGGGAGGGGTCCTGTGATGTGGTCCTAATCCACATCACGAGTAGCCGCTGGACAAGACTCTTAATAGACACAATTTGATTGAGGAACATTGCTCCAAATAAACAGAGACACTGGATCTATAACTCTTCGAGCCCGTCCTTTTCTTCGACGGTCTACCTACTGACGGTACATCTGCATCTGACAAACTGGCAGCCTGTATTTTAGAGAAATGCAAAGGTGAAATATCCACCTTCAATGCACAACCCATGGGACACGGTGTTGCTGTTTTTCTTAAAAAAGGATTCATAACTACTCATCAAAATGCCCCACAATCTCTTGAGGGACATGTCAAATCCAGCTGATCCAAATCCTCCTCCATAATAGCCGTTTTACAAGCCTTAATTGAGTTTTCATAGACTAGTCTACATGATGCCACTTCTGAATCAGAGCAAAGAATGATTTTCAACAGGACCATGTATTTGTAATAAGCAAAGGGACAAGAAGAATCAAACCACTTAGGAGTTGTCACTGATTTACATTCTAGTGTCATAGTCTGGAGAATTTTAATATTTAAACAAAAAGAGTTGAAAGAGGCCAGAACATCAGTTGGTGTGATGTTCGGTTCGAGAGCGCCAAAAAATCCCTCTGAGAACATGACATCAAACTCTTACAGAAATGCTCTGGATTGATATTATCACAACAGAGCAAGGACCCTGATCCTGAATGCATTCTATCCTAGGGTAAGTTGTGGCCATAGTTCGCTCACAAAGTTAGAAATTCAGAACTTGGGTTGTGGTCTCTAAAGCTGCTTATGTTAGTTTTGAAATTAATGAGAACATGTTGCAGATTAACAGTGTTAAAAATATTTTTTAAGATATTGTTAAGTCCCCTGCCACAAACGTTAGAGTGATTAATGTTGAAGTAATCGCCAAAACCTAAGGTGTTTATTCGGTTTGCCTTCTGAAGGAGCTATTCATTGCTTTCCCTTCTGGTTTATTAATAAAGTGTAACTCCCAGAAGTAAACTCAGGCCCAGATAAATGATCATAAAACTGACAATTAGCATAAATTCATATTTAAAAATATTTGAATAAATATTTATCTCCTCCATAGGTTTAATAGAAAAATATAAATTAACAGAATTCCTAAATGCCACTAAAATAATTTCCAATGAATAATAAGGCGGAGGTTACAATGGTTGACGGTATCAATAGAGCAATTCACAGTAGGTAGCTTCTGGTGCTTCCTGAATTGTAATAGGGTGGCTTGGAATAAAGGAGATTTGGGGCCTGATCTAGAGTTTGGGGAGGGGTTACTCTGTCACAACTGGACGGATATCCAGTCAGCTGAAAATTAATCCCATTATATCCTGTGGAATTTATATTTCGGCGGACAGGGTGTCCTCCACCATTGTGACAGGTAACCCCTTTGCTAAACTATAAATCAGGCCCTTGGTCTCAACCCTAGAAGCATTACAATTTAAAGAAAGAGATACGAACATCACAAACCAACCTAAATCCCTACTTCAGGTTGAAGGAGTAGCTGGAATAAAGAAGGAAGAAAACACACCGAAAAAAAAAGGTCTTCTGAGACTAAAGGCCTGATTTAGAAGCTGGCAGAGTGGAACACTCTGTCACAAATGTGACAGCTATCCCGTCCGCTGTATTATGATCCCATTCTATCCTATCGGGATAGTGATACGGCGGATGGGATATCCGTCAAGTTTGTAATGGAATATTTCCTCCGCCGACATCTAAATCAGGCCCTAAATTTCATGTAGACAAATGATATTAAACAATTTTACAAATTATGATGAATCTATATTATTTATTTTGTACTGAATGCCAGTGATATTCCAGGATAGGATCATCATATTGTCCACGCTTGGGGTGCCAATTGGGATCGATAGAATCCCACACTCAGAATATTATTGCACACATTTGAGATAAAGCTCAGATGAACATAATTATTGCTAACCAAGTTCGACGGAGGTTCAAATGTATTGTGAGTCAGGACAACACTTTCTTAACATGCAATTTATTTATAAATCAAGTCCTGGGACCAATCATAGTTTGAGCGATGGACCTTGGTCTATAAAATACTCTGAAGGAAAGACCTTGATTCTCTTCAACCAGAATTAAGTACAGGACATGTAAAATTAGATATTGCCTACTAACTAATGGCCTGATTTAGATGTCGACTGATGGGTTACTCCATCACAATGGTGATGGATAGCCCGCCCGCTGACACCCAAATCAGGCCCTAAGACTGTTTAAATTCACCACAACACAGCCCCTGATGGTTCTTGAGCATATCCAGGAAACATATCTAACCATAATATTACCTGCTATACAGACCCCTCCACCCATCGGACAACCTTATTTTTTAGCCGAGTGTGACTTTCAGAGCAGTTAATCTTTAGAGCAGGAGGATTGGCTAATACCAGAACACAAGCAGCTTCAAGTGCTAGGTGGATTGTGGTTACCAAGTTGGGAACAGAAATGGGCAGAGGAAAGGTATTGCTATCTGAAGTTGTAAGTGTGGAAAACAGCACAAGAGCCTTCAAAACACAGGAAGTATCATTGGAAGGCACTAACATGGTCTGTGAGAGCACCAAAGCAGCAGGGTAACATAGATTAGAAATAGGTTCTCATATAGTTGGCTGTTCAAAGACAGCATTGATCAGGGTATGAAAAAAAGATAAATGCATGATTACAGAGACATGGGTTCCATTAGTTCAGCAATCTGAGAAGGATGGTTAAAATATAGTTTCCTATAAGTAGCAAGAGCTGTAAAATCTGAGAAATATTAGTTTTGAATTTTTATAAAATAAGTCAAATGAATTGATCATTTCTAATTCTAGTTTATTTAGTAGGAAATCTGAGATTGCAGGTTGTTGAGCTGATTTAAACACAAAGGGCCTTATTACGGTTCTGCCGGTTACTTGACCGTCACTTGACTTGTGGCGGCGGTCCGAGTGCCACATTATGACCACAGGGGTCATAATGCAGTTGGATCGCCAACACCGCCAGGATTAGTTGACCTGGAAGTTGTGACGTCCTAACCTGCCAGCGATTTTATTGCGGTAACATCTCCATGAAAAGGCTGGCGGAAAACGGGTTCTGGGGGCCCCAAGAGTCCCCTGCACTGCCCATGCAACTGGCATGGGAAGTGCAGGAGCCCCTCTGCACAGCATCCTCACAATGTTCACTGTCTTTAGGTTCCATGTATGAGGCGCAGCTGTTTGGGCACGCTTTGCTTCTATTTCACTTCTAACATTTGGGTTTCTCTGCCAAATTCCATAAGTAATGGGACATATCTTCTTGTGTTTACAAAACAACTGAAAGCATGGATTTCTAGCACCATTTAGGGTCTTTCAGGTCCCTCCATCTTAAGATTCTCTGAATACCTCTGCTGGGATGCCTATTTTCGTGTATCAGTTCACTTTATAAATAATTATCATTCATTCATTCATGGTAACTGGAGAGTGTGAGAGGAGAAACACAATGGACAGATGAAACAAGAAGAATGGCAAGCAGACACATGATCAAATGACAGAAACAAAAAGACTAAGAAAAAGTAGAACTGGATCAGAAAAAAGAGATACAATACACACCCCTAAACCTTAACCTATGTAATGTTTAGGTATGCTTAGTGACAGGTTTAGGTGTCACACCAAAAATAATGTCACCTTCAGAAGAAAACAAAAGAAAAACATTCAGAGAGGGGCTTTGAGTTATCCTTTTTCAGCCACTGGTTTCTTTGGTCGGTCTCCTTCAGCCATTGCGTGTATAAATTACTTTTTGCATATGTATCTTCCCAAAAGACATCCATCCATGTCACTGGTGCATTAGGTTCATAAGTATGCCTTACTGTTCTTTCCTTGCACCTCCACTGAAGTGCCCACGCACTCCAATGAGGACACATTACCTCTAAAGTAAATTAGTAAGGAACTAACAAAGCACTGGCGCAGCGCTGTCCTCCGTGCATCGGGCCTGAGCTCTGCTCTCCTCTCAGTCCAGCAGAGCAGAACGAAGTATTTATTTACTGTTTGTCTGCCTGACAAGGAACACGTTTTACCCGCAAACAGACATCCTCAACTATTATCATCTAAGCAATAATCTTTTGTTGGTGGCATTTGCAGCTCAAAAAAATCACAGCTCACAAAAAAATCTGCTTCTTAAAAATGGACTATATGATGATAAAGTATCTACGTCTTTGAACTGTAACCAATCGTTTCACACATCATATATGGTGATAACGCGTCCAGCCCTTAAAAATTACCTGTACCTGGACCCGTTGGAGGTCGGTGAATCTTTTAGCCGAGTCGGGCTCTCCTCATCCTAGAATAGTCGGGTCATTCAGATCAATAATCAATAACTATTGTAATTGGTATTCAATACTCAATTAATAGAACAATATAACACATCAGAAATCAATAAGAGTTGGTATTTCGGCGCACCATGACCTTTCAGTCATGAATAACCACACCAGTTTATTAAAAGTTAATGAATTTATTTCCCTATATTAACAAAGCTAGCACAATATATATAAGTCTCAAAAACAAATGATATATGTATACGAACATTACTAGCTGTCCATAACGGCGGAAGAAACTCAATCTACGCAAAATCTGAATTATGATACATTCAGTTATGGCAATGCAAATCACTAATATGAGTAACTGTATTTGGCTAATTTCCTACATTGATCAGCATAACAAGATTTCAATTTAGCATGGTGCATCGAATGAATACCTCGACTAACCTCTAATTAGCATTGGCATGTGGGGCTTCATGCAAAACAAATTTAGTCAACACAAATTTGGAAAACTTCTAGCTTGGGCCCTATCAAAATAGCAGTTGGTACCGAAAAGGAAAAACACAATGCATAATACAATTATCCTTTCATATTTACCAAATACAATCAGCATTCAAGAAAAGTCTTCGTCCCTCAGGTACCGGTTCCATCAGCATGGGGCAGGTTTCAAAGGGGCAAAGTTAAGGGCAAGCTTCCTTGCAGCGGCAAGGAGAATGGGGCAAAGTTACTTCATGGGGTAGACGGGGCAAATCAAAGTTAAAGTCTCTAGGGTGAGAATTCTTAAAGTCTCTTTCTCTGGAATAGAGAAAAGGGCATCAGGGTGTCGTCCAAAATGGAGTTTGGCATCTGGCTTCAAATTGGCATCAAGGAAAATGGCTGACTTCTCTTTTTCCAGTGGGTTTAAGTAAGAAACATTCCAAATTCTGCAGGGTCTTCCATTGGAGGGTTCATAGGTTGGCTTTAAATTGTCCACTGAAAATTGTCTTTCTACTAGCGATCATTTATGCATACATTGCCCTTGGAGCCTTGGAACACAAGTTGCAACATGGTTTGCCAATTATTTTGATATCTGTACCTTCATTGTCCCCACCTCCAGAGACTGACCTTGTATCAAAGGGGAAGAAACCGGCCTAGTACGAAACCTTGGAGATAAGTGTATTAGCCATCTCTACTGAAAAAATACAACTTCAAGCAAGAATATATGTTTCATTAGTTCAAGGAAAAGCCACGCAGTTAGAATTTGAGACCAGGCAACTAGGCCAAAGCCTCTACTAAATTTAAGCTAAGCAAAACAGTTTCAAATAAGAAATCATGGCATACATTTGCAATTATGACGGATTACTACAATTTTAAATTCTTCATGATTAATAAAGCTCGTTTATAATGATGGCGAACTACCCCAAGGGCACAATTTCCCTCGTACATTATTTTCTTTACTAAAATCACACTACATTATACGATTTTGGTTATATGAATATATGTTGGACCCTCTTTTTCTGCGTCATCAATGGTGAACCCTAAGAATTGTTACTCTGCTACTCATCTTATCACCATTTAAAAATTCCGAAGAGGGCAGCAGATCCGGCCTTTGTAAATAGGCAGATTGGCCAGTAAAAAAATGGCTTCTTAATTTGCACTCAATCTGTCTCTTCAGAGGTATTTACTTGCTTCTTTGCAGGAGGATTTCCTAGCTGAGGGGTAGATTGATATTTCCTTGGTTGTATCAATGCAACTGCGAGTGCCATCCTCCTAAGCAGCATTTTGCGATGTCTGGCAGGAGTTTCAGGAGGAAGCCAGAGGCTACCAGCTTAGGGTGAGGTTCTGAAGCACTACGGTTATCTTCCTGCAGCTCTAAAGAATTACAGAATATGTAGAGACTGATGTTTCACTTGTCCTCAGTAGAGAGATGAAGTAAATCTCCCACTCTCATGACTTGCACATTACAAGAGCGCATCAAGTGAAGGGAAATGTAGAACCCATATGAGAATGTGGGACGCTTAGACCGATTTCTGATTTCTAATAACACAAAGTTGGGAACATTAACTGGGCTATTTTGCAACATTAAGCAGCATAGCTCCTCCGCAATGGTGGCACAGCATCGCCCCACTGACTCAGAGCCAGGTGCTGAAACATAAAATTATATTTTATCATTGTTTTATTTGTTAGCTGCTGGCTGAGCCAGGGTGTGCAGGGAGGGGCAGAGCCAGGCAATGGGAGAGGGAGGAGGAGTGGAGTGGAGTAGTTGGAGTACATTTAAAAGTTCACATGTCAGTTTGGCCAGACATCAGAGGCTGGCCAAACAGACGTGCACACTTCAGTTTCTTCTCCATCCCAGCTGTGTTGCACTTCTGGGTTGGAGAAACAGCACAGACTCCCATGCACTGTCTGAGTGGCAGACTAAGCCACTCAGACTAATCCTGGCTCTGCTTTCATGCTAACTATAGCATGAGAGCAGCACCAGGATTGCATGGGAGCCTGTGCTGGTATCCCAGGCACTGCTGAGAGAAGAGGATCACGGCAGCCCGCAGTGTCGGTAGCAGGACAGGTACGTTTTTTTTATTATTTCCCTAATCCCCAGTCCTCCCCTCCCACCGGAACCCCTTTTTTGAGATTTGTGGTGGCCTCCACTGACATTAAGAATGGTTTCCCTATTGATCTGCAGTGCAATAAAGTATTTTTTGTAGAGAAAGATATTTGCAATTGCCATGTATGTTACGCTGTGTACTCGACATGGTCTTTCGAAATATACCATTCGTATATCAGACAACAAAACATTTAACCAGTGTGAGAGAACAGGGCTGATTGCAGAGGCCCCCTAACTTTTTGCCCCCATTTTCCACCTTTTGCTGGTGTTTTCCTGACTCTGATGGTGCCCTGGTTACTGCTAACCAGTCCTAGGGCCTGTGCTCTGTGTAAAATCAGTATGCAAATTAGGCTAATTATAATTGGCTAAGTCAACCTACATATACGTCCCTAGTACATGGTAGGGCATGGAGGTTTAGGGGCCCCAGTATAGGTAGTGCCCCCATAGGTGCACTGCTGAGGTGCACAGTGTCATTTTAAAGGCAGGCCTGCCTTGCTGGCTGCTTTTAAATTAAAGTTACATGCAAATTCGACTTTGGAATTAAAAGTAGTTCCAAAGTCTTAAACTACCTTATTTTTACATATAGGTCACCCCTAAGGTGTGTCCTATGTGCCCCTAGGGCTAGGTGCCATGTAACTATAAGCAGGGACCTTATAAAAATAGTTTTATAAGCCCTGGTGAGGTAAAACAGCCAAATTCGTTTTCCCTCATTGTAGTGAATGGCCTCCATAGGCTAGAATAGGGAGACTTTATTTTAATTTTAAAAGTCCCCTTCAGTAACAGATACCAAAAGTTTATTATCAACTTAATTGTTATAATAAATACCACAACTTCCAGTTGTGGGATTTAATATAACTTGTTCAGGTAAAGAGTTATAAACTTTAACGAAAAGTTGCCAACTTCAGCCTGCAGTGTTTTTGCTGCTGTGCTCTGATTGGCCAGACTCTGTCAGCCTGTCCAGGCTGCCTTGATGACGTGTGAAGTGGCCTGGCTTCACACAAAGAGATGTGCCTGTGGGAGGAGTTCTCCCCTCAGCAGATGGTGAGACAGGAAGGGGGAGGGCTGCCAAACTGGTCTTCAAAGGCAAGGAAGGACATTTGGAGCTACCCAGCAACACCCCCACATCCTGCAATCCCAGACAATTAGGTGCCCCCTTGATTAGATTAGGAGAGGGCAGGAGAGGGGTGTGTTTAGGATTTTTAGCCACACCAGTGGGTGGGCTCAGCCAGATGTAACCTCCAAAAATCACTTTCAGCCATGATGGATTTTTGAGGAATGTTGCTCCTGAGATTGTTTTTTGCCACACTTCCCAGGAAGTGGTCATCACAGGGGGAAGGACCCTGCATCTGATTGGAGTACCAGAAACCCCCTGTTTTTCACCCAGGAGCAGGAATAAAACTGGCAGACCTGCACCCACACCTCAGTTCCCTACCAGATCCCAACCAGGAAGAACTACAGAAGAAGAAGGACTGCCCTGCTGGACCCCTGGCCTTCACCTGGACCCTGCACTCTGAAGGACTGCACCAGCTGCACACTTGGGCTTCACCACTAGAAGGACTTTGCCTGGCTTTAACTGGTTCAAGGAAGGACTCTCTGTTTGCTACAGGTGAAAAATTGCTAACCAGAGTCCCCTGCACCAACTCCTGAAGAAACCAACCAGCTGACCACTGTCCAGTGGCCAAAAAGGAGTTTGCACCAGGTGCATTCTGGGAGTTGTAGACCACACCCCCAAGGAGCATCTCAGAGCTTCTGGAACCTTGGGGTGAGCTGTGGACCCCAAAAGAACCTTAAAGGAACATCTAGAAGAAGATCCAGAAGTTTGGAGAACTTTTGAAAAAAAGCTCCATAGAGGGACCGACCCGCTGTGGCAAATCTAGCCGGCTTGCCTCAACCGTGACCCGGCCTGTCTTGCAGGTTCCTCCTGGTGAAGAAAATCTCCAAAAAAGAGACTAAGGGCCTGATTCTAACTTTGGAGGACGGTGTTAAACCGTCCCAAAAGTGGCGGATATACCACCTACCGTATTACGAGTCCATAGGATATAATGGACTCGTAATACGGTAGGTGGTATATCCGCCACTTTTGGGACGGTTTAACACCGTCCTCCAAAGTTAGAATCAGGCCCTAAGTCCGAACGTAGGAAGTTGACCTGAACCTCCCAGCCAGCGTATCCAAGGAGGGCTCCAAGGACTTCGGATCAAGATCCAGGTTTGCCCCGGTCGAAGGATTTTCACCTCAAAAAAACAACTACATCCGAAGGTAAAAATCTCCACAGAGGGCTCCCGTGACGCGTATCCGAGGAAGAGTTCCAGGAGGTCGGATTGGACTGGCAGGTTTGTCCCGCTGAAGAACATCTTCAGAAAAACAACTAAGTCCTAAAGAAAACTTTTGACTGAGGCATCCCGTGGCCTGAAGCTGAGCCGGGCTCCATTGCGGTCGGCCTTAAACTTTGACTTTGCCCCAGTCGAGGTGCGATTAGATGACCAGATTTCTAGGCGCTAGAAAACAATAATTCTTTAAAAATTCATATCTCTTGTTCCCCTTATCCGATTTTATTAGTTTTTGTGTCATTTTAAAGTTAAAAATATAGTCTATTTTTATAAATTGGTTTTGGATTTTTGAACTGTTTCCTGTGTTTTATTTAATTACTGTTTTGTGATATTTGAATGCTTTACACTCTGTCTCCTAAGTTAAGCCTTGTCGCTCGTTGCCAAGCTACCAAGGGTTGAGCTGGGTTTCATTTACTGAGACCTAACTGGACCTAAGTGGAGGTTAGCCTATTGCTAAGTGTAGGTACCTACCTGCCCTTACCAATAACCCATTTTCCAACAACCAGACTGTAAAAGGTGTACCCAGGAAGGATGACACCCAACAAGATGTAAAGATAAGCATGCATTTACACATTACATCTCAGACACACCAAAAGGCAATCAGTCACTCACACACATCATTTTACATCCATGTACACCATCAGGCAACTACATATGGGATCACACATCTATACACACCATCAGGCAGGCATGCATGTCACCAGCACGCTTATCCAACCACAACCACCCTTGCACAAAGGGAGACACTCTTGCACCTAGATATCCATACACAACACCATTCAAGTATGCGTGCTGTCATACATCTCCACACAGGGTCACCTATCCATACCATACATACCACACATTTCATCAGACACATATCATCTAATACCCATATCCTTCATCAGATACACCATCAGACATCAATACACACTATGAAATCCAGTGCACATCATCAGCCCCAAGTCTGCAGTGCCTATTGGTGGACTATGCGCCCATTCACCACCACTGCACTACCCCCACATAACTGCACTACCACCAACACCATTTTAATGCCACTTAGAATATTGTTTTACCCCACCACCATTGCGTACCCAATCCTAACACTACAGTGTCCGGCTGCACTACCATACTAATACCTCACAAGACATTACCACTCCCTCAGCTCCCACACCAGCTTCAGTACCACCCATCGTTGTACAATCACTCCTTATATCATCTCATTGCCAACCATTTTACTGTACTTCCAGTCCCACAACTGAATTAATAACCCTAAAGATAATTTTCATACCCGACTGCCTCACTTCCACTCCACTTCACAGCTGCACTACCATCCTTCAGCACTGTACTTTTCAGCACCCAGCAATGCCCCGTTCCCCAGATCAAGGCTATAACAGCCTAATAGTGCACTACAGCTTTCTGTAACTCAGTATTGTACAGCCACTGCTATTTACTTTATTACCACCAGATATCACTACACTGCCCCTGATAAACTATCTTTCTACCACCTTCCAACACCATGCTTCCCTCACCCAGAACTGCTCTTCTTCAGGCATAACCACTCTTCGTCACCTGAACAACACTTTCAACCCATAAATTTGTATCACTTTGCTTCCACCAACCACTGCCACATAACATTACTGCACTATTACTTCCACCAGTGTAGAGCCACATAGCAGAACACCATGACTCAGCTACCACAATACTACCAACAGTCACCATTCTACGATCAACCAGTACCACACAGTCTTCTCCTGGGCAAATTTTAATATGCCCTACCACCATTCTACCCACAAACCACCATAATGCTTACTACACAAGTGCATTACCCAGGATATGGAACACCATCCCTGTATACATGGTCAAATTCATTAAAAAAAGTTGAAGCCATGCTATTACCAGTGTAGCACTGCAGTTCCACTTGCAACCACCGCACTGCCACCCAGCACTACCTCATTAATAACTCATCATCAATGTAATACTATCTCAAACCCACTTCACTACTACATCAGACCTTTCTTCACCCTTCCGTCATCCCTCACAAACACCCAACCAGTGCACTACCATTCTAATCGCTGCAAAAATAAATCAGAGAAGCACTCTACCACTCAAAATACCTTACAGTGCCACCCACACTACTACATTACATCTCCACCCTTAAACTATCCTCTGAACAAACCTTCTTATCACCCACCGTTATCATGCTACCAAACCCCAGCAATCACACTGCCAGATCACACCACCACACATTGTGCAAAATATTTCTCTAACTTTCAATAGTGCTATGAAGTGGTAACCTCATATCAGTCATGTTAGTCCTGACAGCCTTAGGGTGGTCACCCCTAACTTTTTGCCTACCTCCCTCCACTTTTTAGGTACTGTTTTTGCTGATGTTAAGACGCTGTGCACTTTACCGCTGCTAACCAGTTGTAAAGTGCATATACCCTCTCTCTTTAAACATGGTAACATTGGACCATACCCAATTGGACTATTTATTTACTTATAAGTCCCTAGTAAAGTGCACTATATGTGCCCAGGGCCTGTATATTACAAGTTACTAGTGGGCCTGCAGCACTGATTGTCTCACCCACTTCAGTATCCCCTCAACTGTGTCTCAGGCCTGCCATTGCAAGGCCTGTGAGTGCAGTTTCACTGCCAATTTGACTTGGCTTTTTCTACATATAAGACACCCCTAAGGTATGCCCTAGATAACCCATAGGGCAGGGTGCTTTATAGGCAAAAGGCAGAACATGTACCTGTGTTGTTTACATGTCCTGGTAGTGCAAAACTCCTAAATTCGTTTTTACACTGCTGTGAGGCGTGCTTCCTTCATAGGCTAACATTGGGGCTGCCCTCATACATTGTTTGAGTGGTAGCTGCTGATCTGAACGGAGTAGGAAGATCATATTTAGTATGGCCAGAATGGTGATACAAAATCCTAATGACTGGTGAATTTGGATTTAATATTACTATTTTAGAAATGGCACTTTTAGAAAGTGAGCATTTCTCTGCATTTAAATCTTTCTGTGCCTTACAATCCACGTCTGGGTGGGTTTAGTTGACAGCTCCTTGTGCATTCACTCAGACACACCCCAAACACAGGATACTCAGCCTCACTTGCATACACCTGCATTTTGAATGGGTCTTCCTGCGCTGGGAGGGTGGAGGTCCTACCCTCACACAAAGGACTGCCACACCCCCTACTAGGACCCTGCCAGACAGGATTAAACTGAAAGGGGACCTGGTGCACTTCTAAGCCTCTGTTTGAAGTCTCCCCCACTTCAAAGGCACATTTGTGTACATGAACAGGGCCTCTGCCCCTACCAACTCAGACACTTCCTTGAGAAGAATCTTGAACCAGAACCTGCATCCTGCCAAGAAGAACTGCCTGGCTGCCCAAAGGACTCCTTGTGCAGTGAAATTCGACGCACATCCTGCCAGAAACGACGCACAGCCTGCAACACAGTGAAAATGTCACTGCATGCTGAACCGGAACGCCGCAGCCTGACTTCACAATGAGAAGATAGACGCATCACCAGAGTAGCAACCAGAAATTCGACACACAGCCCACTGGATCAACACACAGCCAAGCCAGAAGGACACAGCCCGACTTCCAGAGAGGAATTGACTCAGCGCCTGCCGTGCAGTAGAAAATTCAACACAACGCCCACCAAATCAACACAGCTCCTGCGTCCTGCCAGCGCTGGAAATCCATGCATCATCCCCGGGGTGTCTGGAAACCCTGCAACCCGAAGAGGATCCACGACTGAGCTCCGGAAATCAGCGCACAGCCATCCCTGCACGAAAACTAAATGACACATCGCCGTGTGCGGCCCGAGAAATTGACGCACACTTGTTTGTTTCCACCCTTCTCCTCCTCTGTGGTTCTTTACGGAGATTTTTCACACAAACCAGGTACTTTGTGCTTGAAAGAGACTTTGTTTGGTTTTAAAAGACTTCATACACTTTATATCACTTTTCAGTGATATCTCAACATTTACTTATTACATTTTAATCGTTTGGCCTGCATCTTATCAGATAAATATTATATATTTTTCTAAATACTGTGTGGTGTATTTTTGTGGTGCTATACTGTGTTATTGCATGATTTATTGCACAGATACTTTACACATTGCTTTCTAAGTTAAGCCTGATGGCTCAGTGCCAAGCTACCAGAGGGTGGGCACAGGATAATTTGGTGTGTGTGTGACTTACCCTGACTAGAGTGAGGGTCCTTACTTGGACACGGGCAACCTGACTGCCAACCAAAGACCCCAATTCTAACAACTCAGCTACCACTGCACACAACCACAATACTAAACAATGAAGGTAATAACATTCCCTACCTACCTCTAGGCAACCCTCCAAAAAAATGAATGCCCATATTTATACTTTTATTGCGCTGCATTTGCATCATTTTTTTTTACGCAAACTTAACTCCATATTTATGTTAAAATATTGGAGTTTGCAGATGCGTGAACCTACCTTGCGCCAATGTGATGCAAGGTAGGGGTTCCATCCAAAAAAAGGTGCTATCCCCATAGCCCCATATTTATCCCACGTGCTAAAATGATGCACAGTTGGGAGGAGGGGCCAAATAATGGGTCAAAGCTTGCTTTGAACCACTATTCAACACCTGGGTCAGACTAGGTGTTAGGTGACCTGTGGACCCATTTTCATGGTCAGACACCATGGAATGGGTCCACAGGTGCCCTCCCCAAGCCCCAGGATCTCCCCCACCCCGACCAGAGGGACACATAGGATGGGGGACCCCATCCCAGGTAAGTAGAGGTAAGTATTTAAAAAACTTTTTTAAAGTGCCATTGGGGGCCCAGAAATGGCCCCCCTAAATGGCACTGGATGCAATTGCCATGTGTTAGACTTTTCATCCTTGGCGTGGTCTCCCTTAACTTTTTGCCTCTGTTCCCCAGGTTGTTCATGTGTGCTGGACTCTGATTTTACTGTTTTTGTTACTCTGGGCACTTTACCACTACTAACCAGTGCTAAAGTGCAAGTGCTCCTGTTTAAAATGTGTACGTAATTGGTTCTCCATGATTGACATATTTGTTTTACTGTTAAGTCCCTAGTAAAGTGCACTAGAGGTGCCCAGGGCCTGTAAATCAAATGTTACTAGTGGGCCTGCAGCACTGGTTGTGCCACCTACACAAGTAACCCTGTAATCATGTCTCAGACCTGCCACTGCATTGTCTGTAAGTGTATTTTTACACTGTAGATTCGACTTGGCAAGTGTACCCACTTGCCAGGCCTAAACCTTCCCTTTTCTTACATGTAAGGCACCCCCAAGGTAGGCCCTAGGTAGCCCCAAGGGCAGGGTGCAGTGTATGGATAAGGTAGGACATATAGGCCCTCATTCTGACCTTGGCGGTCGGCGGAGAGGCGGCAGTCGGACCGCGAACAGACCGGCGGTCAAAAAAATGGCATTCTGACCGCGGCGGTCACCGCCGCGATCGACCGCCACTTCCCCACTCCGACAGCCACGGCGGTCATGACCGACGGGCTGGAGTCTGCGCACTCCGGTCCGGCGGTCGACCCAAGACCGCCAACGGTATCATGACCCTGCTTACCGCCGCGGTTTCTGGCGGTCGGGAACCGCCATGCGAACCATGGCGGTAGGCACTATCGGGGCCAGGGAATTCCTTCCCTGGCACTGATAGGGGTCTCCCCCACCCCCCACTGCCCCCCCGAGTCCTCCCCCCACACCCTCCACCCCCCTGCCACCCCCCAGAGGTGGTACGAACTCCCTCCCCACCCCCACCCCGACATGCACATACACGCACCCCGACATGCACACACCCCCAACATGCACATATACACACCCCCTACACACACACATACACAACGGGGACACATACCCGCACACATACATGCCGACATGCGCACCCGCCGAACTACACACATTGCCCATAGGCACAGCAGCACTCCCCGCCCGCATGCACGCACTCACACACCCCCTCTACACACTCACACGCACACCCCCATGCACGCACACATCACACAACACCCCCCCACCCCCTCCCCTCACGGACGATCAACTTACCTTGTGCGTTGGTCCTCCGGGAGGCGACAGGAGCCATGGGGAGGTGACCGCCAACAGAAGACCGCCAACAGAAGACCGCCACACAGAAATGTGGGTCGTAATTCTGTGGGCGGTGTTCTGCTGGCGTGGCGGTGGAGGTTGACCAGTCTCCACTTTCCCGCCGACCGCCAGTGTGGCTGCTGGCGGTTTTTCCGGCGGAACGCTCCCAGCGGTCGGAATGCGCACAGCGGCATACCGCCGCGGTCGGCGGTCTTCACCGCGGCGGTAACTCGGCGGTCTTGCGAAAAGACCGCCAAGGTCAGAATGACCCCCATAGTAATGTGGTTTATATGTCCTGACAGTGAAATACTGCCAATTTCGTTTTTCACTGTTGCAAGGCCTGTCTCTCTCATAGGATAATATGGGGGCTACCTTTAAATATGATTAAAGTGTAGATTCCCCTAGAGAGTAGATGGACATGTGGAGTTTGTGATCCCTGAACTCACAATTAAAAAATACATCTTTTAGTAAAGTTGATTTTAAGATTGTGCGTTTGAAAATGACACTTTTAGAAAGTGAGCATTTTCTTGCTTAAAACATTCTGGCCCTCATTCTGACCTTGGCGGGCGGCGGAGGCCGCCCGCCAAAGTCCCGCCGTCAGGTTACCGTTCCGCGGTCGAAAGACCGCGGCAGTAATTCTGACTTTCCCGCTGGGCTGGCGGGCGGTCTCCTTCAGACCGCCAGCCAGCCCAGCGGGAAAGAGGCTTCCACGATGAAGCCGGCTCGGAATCGAGCCGGCGGAGTGGAAGCTGTGCGACGGGTGCAGTTGCACCCGTCGCGTATTTCACTGTCTGCGCAGCAGACAGTGAAATACATTTAGGGGCCCTCTTACGGGGGCCCCTGCAATGCCCATGCCAGTGGCATGGGCACTGCAGGGGCCCCCAGGGGCCCCGCGACCCCCCCTACCGCCATCCGGATCTCGGCGGTCCGACCGCCGGGATCTGGATGGCGGTAGGGGGGGTCAGAATCCCCGCGGCGGTGCAGCAAGCTGCGCCGCCGCGGAGGATTCAATGGGGCCGCGGTACACTGGCGGGACCCCGCCAGTGGTGCCGGTCCGACCGCGGCTTTACCGCCGCGGTCGGAATCCCCATTGAAGCACCGCCGGCTTGTCGGCGGTGCTCCCGCGGTCCTCCGCCCTGGCGGTCAAAGACCGCCAGGGTCAGAATGAGGGCCTCTGTGACTCTGCCTTGTTTATGGATTCCCTGTCTGGGTCAGTTTGACAGTTGGGTTGTTTTTCACCTCGCACTAGACAGTGACACAAAGGGGGCTGGGGTGTGACCTGCATTTCCTGATTAGCCATCTCTGCTTGGAGGGAGGGGTGGAGTGGTCACTCTCATCTGAAAGGACTGTGCCTGCCTCTGACAATGCCGCTCCAACCCCCTGGTGTGTGTCTGAGGCCTTGCCTGGGCAAGGCAGGATTTCACAAGTAGGTGTGAGTCCCCTTTGAAAAAAGGTGACTTCAAAGACTAAAATGGGTATAAGAAGGGCACCCAAATCTACAGACTTTAGAAACACTTCTGGAACCAAGAGAAACCTCTGCCTGGAGAAGAGCTGATAGCTGAGGAAGAAGTGCTGCCCTGCCTGTGACTGTGCTTTGTGGAGCTTTCCTGCAGTGCTGCTTCTGCCAGAGTAAGTGGGCAAAGACTGGACTTTGTGTGCCTTCCATCTTGTGAAGAAATCTCCAAGTGCTTGAGTTAGAACTTGCCTCCTGTTGTTTGAAGTCTCAGGGACAGCAAAGACTTCTCTCTGCCAGCACCTGGAGTCTCTGGAGAGACTCCTGCTCTGACAAGTGGTGCCCTATCCAGTCCCTGGGCCCTTAAAAGGAAAGCTGGTGGAAATCCAAAGAAATCGACTTCGGACGACTCCGGACCGACGTCGCTGCTGAATCCGGTAAAGCCGCCTGCACCTGACGGCGTGACCTTCGCTGGAACGCGACACTCTTCGCAGGCCCGACGCCGCAGCAGCCCCGCTGAAGTCCGCGACTCCGTGGAAGTCGCTGCACCACGTCGTGACCGACGCCGCTCGAAGTGCACGGATTCAATGTTTCGCACAGACGCCGCGATCCCCTACTTCGCGCATCAGCTTGTTTTCTATCTTCACCAAAGGTACTGTACTTGGGGGTCTACACGACTCCGTGTCTGGTGCCGCTGGTGTCGGCTTGTTGGGAACGACTCCGTCACGATGCCGTGTTAACATCTCATCGAAGCATTTTTGTTTCTAAGCACTATTTTTGAGTTTAATCTCTAAAAATTCATAACTTGACTTGTGTATGTCGGATTTTTGTCGTTTTGGTCTTGTTTTGTTTAGATAAATATTTCCTATTTTTCTAAACTGGTGTTGTGTCATTTTGTAGTGTTTTCATTAAGTTACTGTGTGTGTTGGTACAAATACTTTACACCTAGCACTCTGAGATTCAGCCTACTGCGCTGCCAAGCTACCAAGTGGGTAAGCAGGGGTTAGCTGAGGGTGATTCTCTTTTACCCTGACTAGAGTGAGGGTCCTTGCTTGAACAGGGGGTAACCTGACTGTCAACCAAAGACCCCATTTCTAACACCATGCCTCAGGGACCCTTGTCCCCTGTGCTGGCCATTGGGCATGACTCCTGTTTTTTATAAGACTGGAGTCATGTGGTATTAATGGTTTTGCATCAGAAAATGACACTAGGCTGGTTAAAGGCATTCTTTGTTTCCTCTAATCAGCCTAGCGGCATTTTTTAGTGCAAACCCCCCTTCTCCCATACAGCCACCCCCACCTGGCTACCATAATTTTTTTTTATGCTAGGCCAACCTTTGCACCGGCTTGCAGGATCCATAAGTTTGGCGTCAGGATGTCACTCTGGAATGACGCAAGCTTCCGCAATTCTTTTTGAAGCAAAACTGCGTCTGCTCAGTTTTGCGTCAAAAAGTATAAATATGGGCCTGAGCACCCAGGCCCCACACCGCTTGTCCCACAACATGACACAACCAATCTATAGCAGCAAACATCCAGCCTCTTCATGTAGTTATCATCACCCACCACTAGAAAACTTCTTCACAGCACCATGAGTTCAGTAACCTACAACAGTGCTGAAATGCTGCATTATAACACCATCACTGTATTACCCCTAATAGAACCACAGTTTCACCCACCGTCATCATACTTGTCACCCATATCACCATTGTAGCATCTCCCAGCACTTACCTACCACCTGCACCAAGGCGCTGTCATCTAATTGAACCATGTTATCACATTTCAGAAATAAACTACACCTATCACTACAACGTTACCTCGTCTCAACACAGCATTACCAAATCACAGTACAAAATTACCCTAATTACTGTTCTATCAATGCTAACTCCACATCATATCTCACGCATTGCACTACAACTACACACTGCAGATGTAGCACAGCTGAGGTCCAACAACAAAACAAAATACTGTTGCCCATAATGTGAAACACTGGTTTCACTAGGGTGTTATATCATCTAAGGGGTTTTTAATAAGCCTTTTCCAAGTGCACTTAGACGTCTAGATGCAGTGTTACATTGCTCTGTTTATATAGTAAATAAATACAAATATGTTTTTCTCATTTTCAGATCAAGATGCCGTGAAATTAGATGAGAGTTAAAATCAGAATATATAAGCTTGAACTGAAAAATGTATTTTCCTCATCTCATGAATTTAAAGCTGAGTGTGTATGAAACATAGAGAATTTATGTTATAACATTAAATAGCTTGCTTTCTGCAAGCTCAAATTGTTGAATGAGCTAAACATTGCAACATAATTAGGAGAGTAAACTGCCATAATTTAGAATCAAGCGATCAATTGAAATGGGCAGAAGTCCCAATGGGTGTGTCTGATAGCCTGTTTGATAGCCAGCTATAGATGTGTGCCAATCAAGTCACATTTCTTTTGGTATACATGGTAGACAAAATTGGGGGTTTCCACTTATCAGCAACTACTCTAACTGCCACATAAGGTAGTTACAAAGTGACATTTTGTAGGCGGCAACCAGTTTCCATTGTTGAGGTGTAACGAGAGGTGATGACTATTTAGCAGGAGCATATATATACCATGTACAAAAAGTGGTTTAAAATATATTAGTGAGTTCGTTCCTTCAACTCAAGAAATCTATGTCTGAATTTTCTCTACTTTTCTCAAACAGCACAACAGTTCACGACTCTCCTGTAAGTCAGTCTCTTATTAAAAATGATGACATAAATGGGTCCATTTTGTTACTTAACTGGAAATATGAAAATCGTTCCAATTTATGTCAGGTATATCCGACGTTTTTGCAGGGTCCTTGTAAACTAATTGAGGGGGTCTCCAACAGGATAAGTACCGTTTATTACGCTTAAAAAACATGAACTGCAAGGAAAGAGAAGCCACTTTAAATACCGCAGCTGGAGCCATCTATGACTAACAGCAACGCTCGTTCCTCGTCATTAGTAAAGAGGGGAGACTCTTTCAAATCTATGAAAACATTATGCATCAAGAGCGCAGAGCCCTGAAAAATGACAGGGCTTGGAGATTACCGTTCCCTATCACCTACCCCTTCTGACAGCTCTTAGTTATGTAAGGGGGCTCATGTACTTTAACATTAAGTGGCTTTATTGATATGCAACACTATAGCCAGATTGGCACAACCGTAGAAAACATTTAAAGACATCTTACAATCCGTAAAAGGGAAGTATTTTCCAATAAGGAGGAAAGACAGAAGAACTGTTTCCTATTTATGCTGCAGCCGTAGATGGAAGTAGTAATGTGGGGCAAGCCTGAAGCAAGAAGAGACGGAAGAAGAAAGCATACAGGAAGGAATGCAGTGGAGTAACGAAACTTGAAGGGGCCCCCTGTAAAGTACCTGGAGCCCCCCACGGACCCAGTCAGGGGCCTGCCACCCGTGCACTGTGCTGAGGGGATCCCCAGGTGCTCGGCGCCCCCCGCAACGTGGGGGATGCGGCGGCCTTTGTTACGCCATTGGACGAATGAATGGGTCAGTGGCATTGGGTGAAGTAAGGGAACATAGGAATCAAGACGGCATATAAAACGAAAGAGAAACTACAAAAAGCCTAGCAGAATTGAAGGTGGTGGAAAATCAGTGTACAGTTTGGTGTTTGCTGTTAAAAATGGAGAAAGATGGGAGACATAGGGAGCAAAAAGTAAAGCATTCAAGAGAGATAAAACACAAGAGGTGACAGAAGAGAGAGTGGTGAAGACCCAGGGGATCGCCCCTCATGCGATGAACCACTGAAGAAAAACAATAAATGTAATTTGATGCACTGGGCAGTCTTCACAGTTACATCGGTAATTCTGCGGAAGCTGTTTAGAACAGTGGTTCCCAAACTGTGATCCTGGGATCCCTGGGGTCCATGAAGCTTCCTCAAGGGGGCCTCAACTGCTTAGTAAATTAAAAACTATTAACAGATTTGGTCCCAAACTTTCAGTAACGACTCAGTGGTGAGTCCCCAGATTCCAATTTTGATTCAGTGGGGGTCCCTGGGTTCCAGTAATCATGAAGTGGGGGTCCAGTTAAGTCAAAAGGTTGGGAACCACTGGTATAGCACATTCTCATAAGTATGAACTCCTCGGTTATGTTTTGGTAGGCTGCACTCAGTGTTTGTGTTTTTTATCCATATCAAACTGAAGACTCATGGCTGCATTGCACATTCTACCTCTTGATACAATAGAAGAGTGGTAGGAATTGAAATAATATGTTTGTGAGGCATATCTTACAATGCATATTAACTGCACTGTGGTTTGACCATGCACTTCTGTATACCTGTTTTATCTTTGAAGTTTGTTATTAATCATGTGGATGCTTTTCCTGCCCCACAGCCTCTTTGCCTTTTGTGTCCTGTACATTAAAAATAATCAATGTATTATTAATTCTTAGGTCCTTCGACAATTAAGAAATGTTCATTTTGCTACTACTTCCGGAGACGAGATTTTCTTCGATGAAAATGGGAATCCTCCTGCTGTTTTTGATATTCTGAATTGGCAAATGTTTCCCAATGGGTCCTACAAATATGTGACAGTGGGCACATTTGATAATCGAGCACCACAGGGACATGAATTTACAATCAACACTAATACCATCATTTGGAATACCAGGGACTCTGAGGTATGAACGGTGCATCTTTCTCTGTGCTAATAAGATTATGTTATGCTGCAGATCTTGCTAATGAGTTTCAAAGTTGAGTGTGAGGTGGTAGATCAATGGTGGTGACTAAGAGAGATGTTGGATCCATATTTCAGTGTAAGGTACAGGTAAGTGGTATTAAATTATTAAGACTTACAGGTTTCAAGAAATCCATGGTCATTAAATATACAACCATATCAAATGAGTAATCACATTTAAATTGGAGTATTTGACGTTGTTTTCTACAAACATTGCGTCCTTAACATTGCAGATAATTCAGTAGAAGAAAGTGTCTTGTCAAGTGAAGGAGGCAAAGTTCTTGTAGATCGGAAGGCTGAAACCTTTTTTGACTTGTCCATCACGCGAATCCCAGTTCCTCAAAAGAACTCTGATTTAACTGTGCACTTTCACCTGCTCCGAATGTTGGGTAAATTGATATTTGCCCCAAATCTTAGACATGTTGAAAGCCACCTCGCATGGCCCAATCCGATTTTGGACAGAATTTCTTTGAATTTCAACAATGCAAGATGCTCTTGTCTCTTCTTCCTTTTAAAGTCCAAGTATTTAATGTGACTGATGGACCAATTCAGATCCCATTCCTCAAAACAGTTCATGCATTTGAAAATTCAGTTTGAATGCCTAAACGTTATAATATTTATCAATGATCTATAATATCACACAGACTCAAGATTTTGGGTTAGTGAGCAGAAGTAAAATGTCATCTGTGAATTTCAGACATTTGTGTTCCATCCCGAAATGAGTGATCCTCTTTATCGAAAAGATTGTATGAATCAATGTCAAAAGTGTCTCCAAGTTAAGATTAAACAGAAGTGCACACAAAGGGCAAACTTTCATGTGTTCACTTGCATTAAAACACTTTTGGTAAATCATGGCCCCATGATAAAAGCAGACGGATAGGATCCCAAAATGATCCAGAATCCTCAGTACATATGACCGACCATTTGAGTCGGTCAGAGGTCCTCTCACTATCAAGGCAAAAAGTCCCCATTGGCACCTCCCTATGCATGCTCATTCCACCTTCGGATGTTTCTGTAACTGTGTCAACCCTTAATGAAACAGGGTATGATAGACAGATAGATTATGGATCAATCATCCCAAGATGTAGAGTCAGTAAATGACCACGGACTTTCAGATCACAATTGGTTGAATAATTAGACTTTAATTTGGAAGATCGGCTGGGCTCTCGTCAAGTTCAAGGACAGTATTTTGGAGCCATACCTTTGAAACTGGACTTGCAACCATCTTGATGTGTTCCTTTGTATATACTGGCTAGCACTTAGTAGGAAATATTAGAGAAGGAACAGTGCAACTCTGTTGGAAATCCATCAATCTCTCAACTTTTACCTGGAATCTTTTAACTGATATATTGGCAACTACTGCTTTGGTGACCAGGTCACTTAACAAATGAGTCCTCATGTATAATCATTTTCAACTCTGCCTCTCTAAGCACTGCTCCAAGTCCATTTTCCTGAGAAAGGAAAGTCTCAAAAAGAAATAACTTATATAATCGAGCAAATATTTCCTTTATTTTCTGGAGATCCACAACCCATTACCATTTTATACATATATGTTCGTTCTTTATGCTTCTTCTCTTTTAAGCCTGTTGGTCAGGTTTAAGTACAAACTGTGCTCTACTCATTCAGTGATCATGGAGTTCAATGTGAAGCATGATTTCTCTGGCTCTTATAGATTAAAATCTTTTTGTAGCTGCACCTAAGGTTTTTTTTTTTTTTTATAAGTGTATCTTCAGGCTAGCCTATTCTTTCTTAATATTTTTCTCTTTGGTGAGGCATAACTCATAGAGGGCGACAATGCACATACCACACTGTAGCAAACAGTCTTCATTAAACCATCATTGATAGCTAAAAGAAGAAAAAGCCTTTCGATATTTGGTGGCAGAACATTTTATCAATGAGTGGACACATATACCTGTACAATGCCTTAACATCGTATCCTGGCGCTGAAGCGCCATTAGAAAAGGGACATGGTCTGACATAACAATCTCGCTAAGCTGTAGATTCAGAACCAAAGGAATCATAGAGTTAGAGAGTAGGAAGAATGATTTTAACCCCTTGTTGAAAGGTCGGAATAGGCACACACAAAAACAATTTAGCTTGTTGCTACACACCATTTTGTTTTTACCAAAATACTTTTTGAGGCTTTTGCTATTTTTTTCCCACCAACCACTGCAGGTGAAAATGTCTTCACATAATTGAAACTCTTGTTTAATTCGAGTGGAACACTAGCTTTGGAAACATATTAACTGGTGAAATATATTCATATCTTCAGATTTAACCTTCATTTAATCTTTTTCATTCATTTTTTATTACAATACACACATAAAGTCTTATACTCTTCCCCAGGAACAAAACAGATAAAACATCTTTATCAGTGTTTTACCAAAAACTCAAAAATACACATTAGGCAAAAGCAACCATTATCAGCTCTTGCTGTACTTTCTCGCCATTTTCCCTTTGAAGCAAATGCTGCAAGTGTGTTTGATTACTCTGAGGCAGGCACTCCACGAGAGCAGAGAAGCATTGCCCGCTAAAAGAACAACCCCAGAACTGAAAAATAAAATGGTAATAAACTTTCTTTATCATCATTTTATTTTTCAGCACCCTGTCCTGAACTGAGAGTCAGAACTGGGCAGGGCAATTGCTGTGGAGTGGCAGCAGGGAGTTGTGCCTGACATGCACACTTTGAACTTCTCTAACCCAGCTGGCTTAAGACAGCTGAGTAAGAGAAAGCACACGCCTACAGCACTCTCGTGAGTGCTAAGAGAGGCCACTCTCACCAATCCTTGCGCTGCTTTCATGCTGGTCACCAGCATGAAGCTAGGAGAGACGACAAGAGGAGAGGAGGGTGTCCTAAGGTAAGTGCATTTTTGTTATTATTATTGTACACCCCTTCCGTCCCCCCCCATTGTAAAAACAAGCTAGCCACCACTGTGATTACTCCACACTGTCTCCTCCCCTTTTATGTTACTCCATTGCACACTGTACAGGTTTCTAGCTCTTTAATGCCTTTTTCCTCACTCCTACTGTTCTCTCTCTGCATTTGAAGAGGTAACCCACGGAGCCTCAAAATTCAAAGATGGTTCTTACGGAGTATTAACATAAATCATTGTGCTTTGCTTGTGCTATGCAGAATAGCACTCCCCTGCTTAACCAACATGAACATAGGAATCCACTTCTACCACTATCTCATTCCTGCTTAGAAAGAAAAACCAGAAAAGGAGTGCCTTGCCTAACACTCCAGCATGCAGTCAGCCCCAGTGCATCATGGTAAATGCAGTACTAATTTATTTTATATCCCAAAAGAAAACTGTAGTTTTTCACCTTAATAGGTGCAGCAATTAATGTAAATCTCTGGACATGTGTTTCTGGGTTCTGCCCTTAATCAGCAGAGAGCTTCTTTGCCTGTGGGGTTGCTGGAAATGCTGCCAAAAGTCCTCTCAGGTTTATGTACCACATACTGGCACGCAGGTGCTTCAACCAGAGCTCATCAACTCATTGGCTCAAGGGAGCCTTCTTAGACAGAAAAACCAGAAATGGAGCACCCTGTCTCACACTCCAGCATGCAATCAGCCCCAATGAATCATGGTGAACGCAGTACAAGTTTGTTTTTCATCCATAAAGTAAACTAAAGTTTTTCACCTTAGTAGGAGCAGCAAGCGTTGTAAACCTCTGGACATGTGTTTCTGGATAAGCCCTTCATCAGCAGAGCAGCTTTGTCTGTGGGGTTGCGGGAAATGCTGCCAAAAGTCCTCTGAGGTTTGTGTACCACTCACTGGCCCGCAAGTGCTTCAACCAGAGCTTGTCTGCTTGTTGGCTCAAGGGAGCATTCTTTAACAGAAAAACCTGAAATGAGCACCCTGCCTCACACTCCAGCATGCAGCTGTCCCCAGTGCATCAAGGTAAATGCAGTAGGCAGTGTAGGCAGTGTGCTCCCTTTCTTTGAACCTGTCTAATTGACTGCTCTCTTGAGTCACGGCTGATGAGCCTTGGGAGGCACCTGTGCCGTGAGTGGTACTTTAACCCGAGAAGACATTTGGCGGCATTTCAAGCAAGCCCCTATACCATGCTGCTCCCTGCTGATAACAGGCTGAGCCCATGTGTACAGGGATATACAGCACTTGCTGCACCTAAGGAGGTGAAATACCTTTTTACTTTTTGAATGGACTACAAATTTGACTGCATTTACCATGATGCTGTGGTATCATACTTTGTTGTCGGATTGTAGGCAGTGTGCTCCCTTTCTTTGAAACTATCTCATTCTTGCTTGATCAACTGTGGTAAATCCCAGAAAGGGGAAGTTGTGGTCATGATCTTTCCATCCATATTGCTCTTCACAGCTATTAAGATAATTGGTTATGTCTAGAAATCGAGTCAGAATGAATGATTATAGGGCTAAATTAATTAAGCTAGGAAGTAATAAGGAGTGAATTACTGTATGTATTATCTCTGAGCTCTTTGCACATGTTTGGCATTATTTGGCATGACTTTGAAGACCTCTACAAATTATTATATATGATCAAAGTAAATGTTTACATTAACATTGCTTGATAAAAACTATCATTTCTTCATGTTAATTTCTCTACAGTCTATATTGTTTGTTTTCTGTTCCTTTTCCTTGTATCCTTGCTCAAGCAGTAAGGGTTATCTCAGAGGCAATGTGTAAAGTACACACACACGCACAGTAACACAGTGAAAATACCACAAAAGTACGTCACACCAGTTTAGAGTAAAACAAGACCAAATTGCTAAAGAAATTCAACATACACAAATAAAGATACACATTTTCAAAGATTGAATGTAGTATAGCATTTGGAAACACAATAGCTCAAACTCAAAATGGCTTGACGTAGTTGCTTCTAACAGTACGGCACCACCCTCAAGGGAGCGTGACCAGCTGTGTATACCCTGGTACATTACCTTGAAAAACAATGAGAAAAAAAAGATGTTGCAATCAGTCAGGGAGGTGAGGCGTCGCTGTAGCCGTTGCAGTGACAGTCCCTTACTGTCAGCAGGGAGACAGAGGAGGTGATGCAGGGTTGGCAGCGAGCATTTGCTTCCTTGCGACAAGGCGAGTCAATGAATCCTGCAGGTCAAGACTTGAGGCATTGACTTCATGCAGTTACAATCACGCCATAGGACCACAGGTGCTATGGTGGAGTCAAAGTCAGGTGTCACGGATGTCAGTGACATGGCACTCTGGCCCTTTCGGGGAGCGGCAGTGAGCCTGCATTGCAGGTTGTGGTTGTTTCACTCAGTTGCGCCCACGACTCCGATGCAGGCAGCTGCTTGGGGTCAGAGAGTATCATTGGTTCCGAAGTAGTTCTGGAAGTTGATGCACTAATTTCTTCTTTGTTGGCTCCCAAGTGACCAGGAACTGGATTTGACACCACTTGGCAAGTCAAGACTCTCAGCAAGAGAGCCTGGGTGCTGGCAGGTGAAGTCTTTGATGTCCTTGATACTCCTTAACAGGAGGCAAGATCAGTCCAAGCCAGTGGAGAACTTTGGAAGCGGAATGTAGAAAGCCAAGTCTAGTCCTTTCACTCCCAGGACAGAAGCAGAAGCAGCAAGCAGCAGGTCAACACAACAAAGCAGCAGGCCGAGTGGCACTCGCTCCTACAGCATCCAGCTCTTCTTCCTAGCAGAATTTTCTCAGTCCAGAAGGATTCAAACTATGTGGTGTCAGAGGTCCAATACGTACACTGATTTCTGTCTTTGAAGTAGGCAAACTTCAATGAGAAGTCTTTGTAGTGTACAAGACCCTGACTTTCCTCCAAAAACACTCCAGGAATTTGGGGACTGCTTTGTATGAGGATAGGCACAGCCCTATTCAGGTACAAGTGTCAGATCCTCCCACCTCTCTAGCTCAGGAAAAACCATCAGCCTGGTGATGGGCCATCAGGATATGCAAGACACACTTCAACTCCTTCCTGTGACTGTCTAGAGTGAATGCACAAACAGTCCAACTGTTGTCCTGACCCAGACGTGTATGCCACAGACAGGCAGAGGCACAGAAGGGTGAAGCAAAAAAATGCTCACTTTGTAAAACTGTCATTTTCAAACTCACAGTTCAAAAACCAACATCACCAAAAGATGTATTTTTAAATTGTGAGTTCAGAGACCCCAAGCTCCTTATCTCTATCTGCTCCCAATGGAAAATTACACTTAAAAGATATTTCAAGGCAATCCCTATGTTACCTTATGGGAGCAATAGGACTTGCAATAGTGAAAAACAAGTTTAGCAGTATTTCACTATTAGGACATGTAAAGCACACCAGTACATATTTGACCTTTTAAATACACTACACCCTGTCCATGGTGCTGCCTTGGACCTACTTTAGGGGTCACTTACATATAGTAAAAGGAAAGATTTGAGCCTGGCAAGTGGGTGCACTTGCCAGGCTGAAATGGCAGTTTAGAACTGCACACACAGACACTGCAGTGGCAGATCTGGGGCATGTTTACAGAGCTACTCATGTCAGTGGCACAATCAGTGCTGCAGGCCTGCTAGAAGTCTTTGATTTACATGACCTGGGCACACACTGTGCACTGTATTGGGGGACTTATCAGTAAATCAAGTATGCTAATCATGGAGGAACCAATCACCAATACATTTTAGAGGGCATATGCACTTTAGCGCTGGTTAGCTGCAGGAAAGTGCCCAGAGTCCAAAGCCAACAAAAACAAGTTAGAAAAAATAAGAGGAAGAATGCAAAAAGTTTGGGGACAACCCTGCAAAAAGGGCCAGGTCCAACAGTACCCTACCCTGTGTACAGATTAGTGGGCAGCAGACACTGAACTCTGAATATTGTGTTTATTTTGTTGACCTTAACCACATAAAAAGGGAGGTCAGGTCATTTTAGAGAAGCAAATTGTAGGAAACACTAAAATAGCAATGGGCAGATGGTCTAAGGGATGGTACAAGGGAAAATATACTCCTTAATTTTTTTAATTTTTTAATGCTTTTTCAGCAAAACTTAGCTTCCCTAGAAGTAACTTTCGTAAGCTCTTTTAACATTGAGATAAAAAGATGTTTATGTGCCAGCAATATATGTTTTTTTGGCCTTGAATTAATAATCTGGTTGTTTTTCATCTCTTTCAATTTAACGTACAATAAATGGGTTTCATGACAACCCACTCTGGATTTCACAACAGTGGTTGATTTGAACAAAATATTACTCATTCTGTCTGTGATGAGATTAAATGATTATTTTTAAGGAAAATGTCCTACTTACAAAAAGAACATCTGTTCATTTAATGAAGTTTGAGCTCACATTTGTTTGAAAACCGAGATCCCGGTCCATTTGTAAGGTCAGCAATCGATGAGGAATAAAGCAGAACATTAATGAAGAAGAGTTCAAACCAAATACTTGGCGTAAGACACTGAGCGAGTTAAGAATTCCTCATAAAAGAAACATCTAACAGTATTCTCTTTATTGAGGATTGAAAAACTTGCGCAAACCTTGTTGCAATAACTCAGGATGAAAAAAAAAACATGCTGCGGTGCAAGCACTTTAATTAAGTCTAATGCCATGAGTAGGGAAGCTGAGGTGTGGCATATCAGGTCTAGAGGGCTTTGTAAGGTACCGCAATGTGTTCCCTGGGATTGAAAACAAACTAGACAGGTGCTTGGTGTGTTTATGGGATACCTGGACACATCATATATACTAGTGAAAGACACCCATAGCCTTCATGAAGATGAGGGACAGCTAAAGCCGAGATAGACTGCTGCTGAAGGCTATAGCAGTACCCTGCTCTACTGTATAGAATACAATACCCTGGGAGGACGGATTACAGGCTGATATAATACCCTAAGCAAGATTCTACCAGACATCAAATGTCAGGTCTATTAGTAGACAGAAGATCATGTCGTCATGTCCACCGTTGAGTCATCTGGTGGCTTTCTTTCAAGTGATGTCAATGACTATGGGTTTCTCAATTCTTTTAATTATGGCATTCGTTCGGGAACTCCCCCCTCACTCTTCACTGTTTAACAAATTCCCTTTTCAAAAAGATTTCAGGGCCAGGTTAATCGCTCCTCACTTATTTCTGGCAGGTGGGATAACGGCTTGAATTACATGTATTCTCTGTCTTGTGATATCAGGCAAAAAGCAGGGTAACATCTATCTGCGCTTAAACTTAGCGATTTTGTTTCCTATCCAGTGTGGCTACCTTAGCCTCTTGGACGATTTGTTTATCAACCTGCTCCATCAGTCTAATGTTGCGACCTTCCGCCACACTCTTAATTTTCCTGCTCACCTAAAGGTAGGAGATTCTAACACAGCTCACTTACTTAATGATCGTCACAATTCACAGGAATGTCCTGAATAAGCTCAGAAGGCAGTCAACTGCTAGGACCCTGTGCTACATACTCACCACCTCTAATGTTGTCCAAGGATACCAACATGCACCGCCACTTGTGTGTAAAATGGCTCACCCCAGTGCTGCTCCTAATTTGGTGTCAAGTCTTTGTTCAGTAGGACCAAAACGTGCTATCGTATGAATATTGGTCCTGCTGTGAAGTTTTTACCATGATGTTTTGTTCTATCGCAGGTAACCATATATAAAGCACAAAAGTATGATGGACAAATTTCTTCTATCCAACCATGGTCCACTGATGGTCATCCTCTGCATATGCCTAGGTTCCAGTCAACTACAGTACATTGACATATTGATTTTTGAGTTCCAATTGTTTTTTTCTTGTTTTGTGGTACAATGTTTGCTTTTTTTAATGAGTCCTGATCCCTATATCCGATATTCGGTGTCATTTTATTATTAAATGTTTTTCTTCTTTTTGACCAAAATCTTTGAAATGCTAACCATATTGGAATTGCTGTCCATATACCACTAGCAATTTTCTCTGAGGACAGCCTTACTGCTTGTGCCAAGTGTGGCAAAACAAAACATATTTGCACTGAAAGAAGTAATTCCAGATGATTTTGAAATGTTTTCTCTCAGATTAAATTTTTATTACAAGACGAATGGTCAGTCACAGTAAGTCAGGCATCACTCCCCGTCTACCGCCCATCCTCCCCTACATGTCCCCTGTCCTCCCGTTCGCAAATACACCGCCTTTCGCAGGCCACCAGCCGCTCGAAGGCATCTCCTAAAATAGTTCCTTGCGGAGAATTTGTACGCAAACCAGGTACTTTGTGCTTGCAAGAGACACTTGCTACTTTTTAAAGACTAAATACACTTATTATCATTTTTACAATGATATCTCAATGTATACTTATTGCATCTTGATCGTTTTGACCTGCATCTTACCAGATAAATATATATTTTTCTAAACACTGAGGGGGTTATTCCAACTTTGGAGGAGGTGTTAATCCGTCCCAAAAGTGACGGTAAAGTGACAGATATACCACCAGCCGTATTACGAGTTCCATAGGATATAATGGACTCGTAATACGGCTGGTGGTATATCCGTCACTTTACCGTCACTTTTGGGACGGATTAACACCTCCTCCAAAGTTGTAATAACCCCCTGTGTGTTTTATTTTTGTGGTGTTATACTGTGTTATTGCATGATTTATTGCACAAATACTTTACACATTGCCTTCTAAATTAAGCCTGACTGCTCAGTGCCACGCTACCAGAGGGTGGGCACAGGATAATTTGGATTGTGTGTGACTTACCCTAACTAGAGAGAGGGTCCTTGCTTGGACAGGGTGGTAACTTGACTGCCAACCAAAGACCCCATTTCTAACACAGTGCAACATTTCCCATCAAAAGAACATTTTACTTTGATCACCATTGCTTCCTTTAATGCAGCACATGTACACCACTAGCTAGCTCTGACACAATATAAGCTGATGTGAATGGATGCTAGTAACAGAGGTACTTCACACATTCAGACTGTTTACTACCACCACTACATACAAGCCACCACTGTATGGAGTCTTACTCACTCACTTAATTTCTACCTTGGCTGTACAACAATTCACCAGCTCCTACATTTGCAAGGTTTATTTTAGCAATTACTATTTCATTAATGTTGTCAATGAAAATTGACAGTGATTTCACTACTTTTATCACACATGCAGCCAGATGTTGTTAGCCTGTGCAACAATTTCAACACGCATGTTTGGAGTTGCACTGGTCTCTCCACTTATGGTACTGCTATTAGGCATGCACTTAGTACCTCAATTTAAGATCCCACTCAGCTTTGGCTTTACAAGAGATAAGAATGAAGTTGGTTTAATTCCTCCTCATTGTTATCACCACATTCAGTTAGTTACACCTTTTAAAATAAACCTCTTCACAGTAGGAATTCAGTAGGAACATTGCATTTTGGTACAAATACAGAATTTCAGTTAGATATTTTCTTGGAATAACTGACAACACAATAGTTAAAAAAAACAAATAAGTTACAATTTACAAAGGATCACAAGTGAATAGAAGACATATCCGATTCCACATCAAATGCTATGTATAGTAAACTGACACCTATCTGTCAATGATTTGGTCGTCGATGTTTCAGCTATGAGATTATGGTAAACTGATAATCCCTACTAGATATTTCATAAAACCACCATACAGATAAAGATAGAAAACCTTTTGCTTTGAAGAATCCTTTTCTGCCTAATTAATACACTTTTCTCTGAATTTGAACGTGAATTTTTGGAACCTGACTATTTTCCTCTTCTCTAAGTCTATGATCATTTTATTTACTCCTAGGGACATGAGGGTCAAGGATAAAATCACCAACAAGTTCAAAACTTTTCAACCATCCACTGCATTTCGAATTTCTTCCAACCACTCCCCCTGTTGCTTTTACAGTTTCTTGTTTGGTCGAAAAGAGTTTCAGTTTGTTTCACCCTTTAATTAAAACAATCTATATGCAAGAATTACCTCTTTATCCTCAGGCTTGCCATGATCCTTGCTCAGTTATATTTCTGAAACTTTGGGCATCTCTTATTGCATCTCAATTAAGCATATACAATAGTTTTGCTCTGGGCCACTTTCCCTAAACATGAAACAGCCTTTTGTAGTGCCCTATTTAAAAATAGCATATAACTGATGCTCATTTCAAATTACAGGCCAGTCACTCTCTTCTTCCTGCATCCCCTACGATCATTCAGTCCAAGGTTAACTCTGACTTCTGTGCTTGTTTAGAGGCTTCACATTTCTGAACTCTCAGTAATCAGCCTTCTGTCCCAAACAGTTCTAATCTCTGTGATTAGTGAAATTACCATGTTGGGACGCCAGCAACAATGCAGCTCTCTATTTTTTGTGTGCAGCCTTGGGCTGGTTGTAGGACTGACTATTTGGCGAATGGGGGACCCCGTGTTCTAGAGTGGATCTCTTCTTCATTATCCATTGCTTGTAAGCAGTTTCTATTTTCCCCCTTCCAAATGGATTTCAAATCTACACTTGCAGTTTCACACAGGGCTGATCATTTAGCCAACATGTTCTATTATTCATGTGGCAATAATTTTGACTTATCCTTTTTCTCTAATAATGCTGATGAAACACAATTCTTCCATACACCTAGTCCCACCAATACCAGTTTAAAAATTGCATCTCACTATTTCCCACTGGATGGGTCAAAAATCGTTTTTGCTAGATTCTGCCAAAACCAGAATCTTGTGTTTTATACTCAATTGTGCTGGAAGTCAAATTGGTGATTGTCGAAAGCAGCGTCAGCCTCTATCTGTGTTTATCTACCAGGAATTTTGGGGTCACTTTTGAACTTGAATCTGACTTTTCAATTCCATGTTTACAAATGTGTCTCTCTCCTCCTGCTTCTGTCACCTTAAAGTTCCCAAAAATCAATCAGTAGATTTGTAGAGTGCTACTTGTCACCTGTGACGGTATCTAGATGGTGGCAGGTTCCAGTTCATTAGCTTAATAACCAGGCATTTACGGACTTTCAGAACTCTGCTAGAGATGGGGAGGTCTGTGGATGAAAGGGTAGCTCATTCAATGTCTTTGCTGCTAGGTAGGAAAAGGAGTGACCTCCGCTTCTGCTACGTTGGATGCAGGGTTATGGTTAGAGAAAGGGACACAAAGCAAAGGTGTCTGGAGGGCTGATGGAAGTTCAGGTGATGGTTCAAATAGGCAGGTCTGCAGTTGTGTTGGGGCTTGTATGCATGGGTCCGGAGCTTGAAACGGCATCCTTTCTGTACAGTAAGACACTTGAGTTCCCTGAGGGAGGGGGTGGTGTGAGTTTATCTAGGGAGACCCAGGATGAGTCTGGCAGTAGCTTTCTGTATGGTCTGTAGTCATCAGGAGAGATGAGCTACAATCCCTGAGTAAAGATCATTGTCATAGTCCACAGTTCTGCAAAGTCGATCGTGAAGAGCTGGGCCCATGCCAGATTTTTAGCATATCCACATTTAGAAAAAAGATGTTTCAGACATCTACAGTTTACTAAATGTGGATATGCTAAAAATCTGGCATGGACCCGGCTCTCTAGGACCGACTTTGCAGAACTCTGCCATATATACCAATCGGCTGGAGATCAGGACCTTGGTGATGGTGGAGCTTTGGGATAGCCATTTGACTATTTTATTAAGCATTCTGAGTATGAAGAAGCAGAAGGAGGAGACTGAGTTGACCTGAGTCATCATGGCTAGTTCAGAATGATACCTAGGCTCCTAGCATGGTCAGTGGGGTTAGGAGCAGGACCGAGTTTGAGGGCAACCAGTATGCGTCCGATGTGGAGCTTTTATTTTGAAAATCCATACCTCTGTCTTATCTGTGTTGAGCTACGGGAAGTTATCCTTTATCCAGATGGTGGCATCTGTCATGCAGCTGTGAAAGATGGTCTTGGTGTTGGTGGTGTCTTCATAAAGGGAGAGGGTGAGTTGTGCATCGCCAGCATAGGATATGATGTTGAGTCCATGGGTTTTGATGATGCTGGCCAGAGGTGTCATATAGGTGTTTGCCGAGAGTGGGGCTGAGCGAGGATCCTTGGGGTATTCCTGCGATAATTTCCTTGGCTTCAGAGGTGAAGGGGGGAAGGCTGACGTTTTGCATTTTTCCAGTGAGGAAAAAGTCGATGAATGTGAGGGCGGCTCCTTGGATGTCTATGTTGTGCAGTCTTTTTCTAGGAGCCACAGTCTCTCCTTCGTCGTGTAGAGCTTGGATGTCATTGGAAGCTGTGATGAGGGCTGCCATGGTGATGTGGTTGCTGTTGAATCTGGATTGGGAGGAGTGAGTTGGAGGTTCCATTCCAGATATGAGGAGAGGTGTTGGTTGATGGCTTTTTAAAATATTTTGGCCATGAATGGAAGCAGGGTGATTGGTCGGTAGTTGTGTAGTTCTCTGTCTTCTGCTGGTGGTTTCTTTAGTAGGATATTGACTTCTGCGTTTTTTCCAATCCTTGGGGAAGGTGACTGTGGCAAATGAGGTGTTGACCAAGGTGGTGAGTATGTGCCTGATTCTGGGTTTGCCTAGGTTTCAGATGTGGTAATAGCATTGGTCATTTGGGGCCTCTGAGTGGACCGATTTCATGATGGAGGCAGAGCCCTGTGGGGTGAATTGGCTCCATTTGGCTAGTCAGATGTCTGGGGTGGTAGCGGGGTCATTGTGTCACTTGAAAAAGCTGGTAGCCTAGGACTTGGGTTTGAAGTTTCTGCAGATTTTGGGGATCTTGTTTTTGAAAACATTTGCAGGGTTGTTGCAGAGTTCCTGTGATGGGGTAATGTTGTTTGTTTCAGTGGAGGGTTGAGAGACTTTTTTGATGATGTTGAAGAGTTTTTTGCTGTTATTGGAGCTTGATTTGATGCTTGAGGCTAAGGTCTTTTTCTTTAATTCTCTTAACTGTCTGTGGTAGAGGTCGAGGTCTGTCTTGAAGGTGGTCTTGTCGGTTGGGTCCTTGTTGGTGCGCCATCTTCTCTTCAGTTGTTTACAGTGTCATTTAGCAGTTCTGAAGTCTTCAGTGTACCTGCTAGCCTTCTTGGCGGACCTTCTGTGGGTGTTGTTGCTGATAGGAGTGACACTGTTGGTGGAGTTGGTTATCCAAATGTTGAAGTTTCTGACATTCTGGTCTAGGTTGTTAGAGGACATGGGGTGGGTAGTATTGAGGGGCTTGCCCCATGTGTCCTTTGAGACCTTGCTGCAGCTGCAGTAGGGGGCAGTCTGGGGGCAGAGGTAATTGACCAGTAGAATTTGAAGCAGTTGTGTCACTGGCTCAGGTGGAACAAGCAGGAACTGGAAGCCACATGCAAGTGGCAGGCTAGGTGCCCAGGCCCCTACATACAAATTCCTCTAGTTCTTTCTTTTGAACTTTGTAAAACAGTAATCCAGGCCACCATTATGGCTAGCAGGATTACTGTAACTCCATACTTACCTTTTTTGAAATACCGTCTTAGTCACTTCCAAGTCATTCAGAATGCATTGCCTGCCTAATTCTGAAAATGAATAGATTGTGCCACATATCACCCCACCTGCACACCATCTTTCTACTCCCCATTGAAAAACATTATTTATTTAGAGTACTTTGCATATGTCATTGGGCTCCCTAACAAACTGGTCCGGTCAATGTCCAAAATATGCTCATATGGTATTCTTCCCAGACACTGGCTTTCTGATTCTACCATCCCACTTTGCATGGATTGAAAAAGAGAGGAACAGTGGTCATTACATTTTTTTTTAAATAACAACTGTTTATTAGTTTTCATAAGACTGCAATCTATTACATCTATTATCAGTTGGTAATTATAGTTAGGTCAGCTTTTCAGAAGACAGAGCATTTTTTTGGTTTGCTACTAACTTTGGCCCGCTTTAACCATCTTCACAAAACTTTCCCAAAAAAGTTCATCCAACTCAGCTCGTTCCTGGAAAGTTTCGGGGTGATCCCTCAAACCGGGGCCAAGAAAAAATAAGGTCCCAAAATGTAAAATCCGTGTGCATTTTACATAGACTTCTTTAAAGACAGATACAGCAAAGACTGCTGAATGGAATTATACCAAATTTGGCGGGGAGCTAGACCTTGGTCCACAGATTGTGCTTTTTGTTATTTCGTGTAAATCCGTCCAGTAGTTTTTAAGACATTAATGGTAAAAAAGTATTATATGTTTGGATTGTTGGGCTCGTGAGAGTCTAGAGAGCCTCCCATAAGAGCTCAAAATTAAAAATAGTGGCATGTGATTGGTTGAGAGGCCCATTTTTCCAGTGAGCATTCATGTTTTCACATGAGTCTTGGAAGCACTCAGATTGGCTGGCTGCTGGAATGTTAGAAATGAAATGGCTGCCATTACTGTTAACTGTGAAAAATTGGTGGAATTGCGGAAATTAAGTAAAAACGTTTTTTAAGGGGGTAGCAGGAGGGAAGGCTGTTCCCCTGGATTTAGAGAGAAGATGTCTAAGGGATAACTACTGTGAAGATGATAAATGTGTATTGTTTTTAACTAAGTTTTACAATCTATAAGGACTATCATGGGATCGTAGATGGTAAAAATGTGTAGATGAGTTCACAATATCGTTTATTAGTAGGAATGGATACTGTGGTGCTTATTTTTGAAAGAAAGTGTGTAAGAGATAAGTGTTGTGCTGAGTAGATCCCAATTTTCCCCAAACATCCAGTGAATCTCTCTGGGGATCATCAACAGTAGAAAGGAGTAAGGTATTGTTAGAAATGGGTTTTTTGGTTGGCAGTCAGGTTACCATCTGTCCAAGCAAGAACCCTCACTCTAGTCAGGGTAAGTCACACACAATCCAAAATTATCCTGTGCCCACCCTCTGGTAGCTTGGCACGAGCAGTCAGGCTTAACTTAGAAGGCAATGTGTAAAGTATTTGTGCAATAAATCATACAATAACACAATATAGCACCACAAAAATACACCATACAGGGTTTAGAAATATATATAATATTTATCTGGATAATTGCAGGTCAAAACGAATAAAGATGCAATGTGAAATTGTAGAGCTATCACGGAAAAGTGATATGAAGTGTCTTAAGTCTTTAAAAAGCAAACAAAGTCTCTTTCAAGCACAAAGTACCTGGTTTAAAGTGGAAAATGTCCGCAAAGGGCCGCAGAAGAAGAGATACATGGAAAAATGGTGTGTGTGTCGATTTCTCCCCTGCACACACGGACTTGCGTCGTTATTTTTCACGCGGGGAAGTCATGCGTCGTTTTCCGGCACGCGGTCAGTCTCCTTCTGTGGTTCGCGGGATTACCAGATGTCCCGGGGTATGTGCGTGGATTCTTCGGCTTGTTTTCTGGCTGCGCGTCATTCCGGGAGGCTTTGTGTCGAAGTTTCGTTCTCACGGCAGGCGTCGCGTCGATTTCCCCTCTGGAAGTCGGGCGGCGTTGTCCTTGGGAGGCCATGCGTCGAAGTTCCGGTCGCCCCGAAGGCATCGCGTCGATCTGCGTCGGTGTGCGGCGATTTTCTCGCCGCGGAGCTAGCTGTGCATCGAAATTTTCAGCGCACGAAGAGTTCAAATGAAAAAGAGAAGACTTTTTGGTCCTGAGACTTCAGGGAACAGGAGGCAAGCCCTATCCAAGCCCTTGGAGAGCACTTTGACAGCCAGACAAGAGTTCAGCAAGGCAGCAGGCCAACAGCAAGGCAGCAGTCCTTTGTAGAAAGCAGACAGGTGAGTCCTTTGAGCAGCCAGGCAGTTCTTCTTAGCAGGATGTCGTTTCTGGTTCAGGTTTCTTCTCCAGCAAGTGTCTGATGAGGTAGGGCAGAGGCCCTGTTTTATACCCAAATGTGCCTTTGAAGTGCTGGAGACTTCAAAGAGTGGCTTAGAAGTGCACCAGGTCCCCTTTCAGTTCAATCCTGTCTGCCAGAGTCCCAGTAGGGGTTGTGGCAGTCCTTTGTGTCAGAGCAGGCCCTCCACCCTCCCAGCCCAAGAAGACCTATTCCAAATGCCGATGTATGCAAGTGAGGCTGAGTACCCTGTGTTTGGGGTGTGTCTGAGTGAATGCACAAGGAGCTGTCAGCTAAACCTAGCCAGCATGGATTGTAAGGCACAGAAAGATTTAAGTGCAGAGAAATGCTCACTTTCTAAAAGTGGCATTTCTAAAATAGTAATATTAAATCCAACTTCACCAGTCAGCAGGATTTTGTATTACCATTCTGGCCATACTAAATATGACCTTCCTACTCCCTTCAGATCAGCAGCTACCACTTCAACAATGTATGAGGGCAGCCCCAATGTTAGCCTATGAAGGGAGCAGGCCTCACAGTAGTGTAAAAACGAATTTAGGAGTTTTACACTACCAGGACACGTAACTACACAGGTACAGGTCCTGCCTTTTGCCCACACAGCACCTTGCTCTAGGGGCTACCTAGGGCACACATTAGAGGTGACTTATGTGTAGAAAAAGGGGAGCTTGAGGCTTGGCAAGTACTTTTAAATGCCAAGTCGAAGTGGCAGTGAAACTGCACACACAGGCCTTGCAATGGCAGGCCTGGGACAAGGCAAAGGGGCTACTTGAATGGGCCCACTAGTAGCATTTAATCTACAGGCCCTAGGCACATCCAGTGCACATTACTAGGGACATATAAGTAGATTAAATAGTCCAATTGGGTATGATCCAAGGTTACCATGTTTAAATGGAGAAAGCATATGCACTTTAGCACTGGTTAGCAGTGGTAAAGTGCGCAGAGTCTAAGAGCCAGCAAAAACAGAGTCCAAAAGTGGAGGGAGGCAGGCAAAAAGTTAGGGGTGACCACCCTAAAGCATGTCAGGTCTAACAGGTATCTTTGAATATACTGTAGTGCATACAGTTGCTACTCCATGAAATAGTATTACTGGAGATGATATATGTCAGAGTGTACTATTTACCTCCATTGGCTTTGTAAGAGTTGTGACTAGGGTATAGTCTTTTCCCACACCCTCCTATACACACCCATTATCAAAAACACGGGGTTTAGCAAGTAGGACAGTCCCTGGACAGATGCACACCTGTCATCCAAGAGAGAAGTCTCAATGGAGAAGTGTGGCACAATGGTTAGAGCATTAGACCCTGATGCAAATATCTAGCTCAGGACCAGGGTTCAATTCCCGCCTCGGCGGGTCTTGGGTTCAATTCCTTTGGACCAGCTAATTCTCGCCTTGGTGCCTAATCTAATTAATGGGTCCCACTCTGTAAATCTGGGCAATAACCTGCTTAATATCCACAATGGCCCTCACGACGCTTGGATGCGTGGCTTCACCCTGGGGCTGTCCAGGAGTGGGTCGCTCAGAGGGAAAAGCCAGGAGGGGTTCCACAGTGGTATGCGTACTGTGTGTTGAGACCCTAGTGGGTGAGTAGTGTGCTATACAAGTGCAAAGTTTTACATTCTCTTTCCACACACCCTACTACACACATTCATCTTCTGAAACAGAGTTGTGACAGAAGAGGCCAGTTGACGTACATAGCCTAATATGTCTTCCGAGAGAGAGGTCTGACAAGAGAGGCTCGTCATTGCACATGCCCTACTATGTACAGCCATCATCTAAGAGAAGAGGACATGTATACACCCTACTATGGAAATCTGTCATCTGATATAGAGGTCCCACTGGAGAGGCCAGTCTTTCTCCACACCTCCTACTGTGTGCCAAGGACAACTAATAATTACCATTCTTATTGCATGGTTGAAGAAATGCTGTGATTTGATTTTTTAACATTGGGAAGTTCATGTATAAAAGTGAACTTGCATCACTATTATCAAATTCCCCTGTCATGAACTCTCCATCAACCCTGACTCGGAAAAACATGGTCAGGCAGGTTCTGAGACTTAGGCCTGAGGTTACTGACTGACAAATCACAGGTGGGGCAGCACATAGCTGACAGACAAACGTGGAAACAAGAAACCACAGGTAGACATGGCAACGCCACAATTGTCCTAGGAGATTGGCCCCAACATAGCACATATGGATGGAAGGGTGCTCACATTCCCAAAAACACCATAAAGACATATGGCACACGGAGTTAGGAACACTCAGCCAGTAAGAACACAGAGTACATAGTAACATGCAATGCTCATGCGCCCCTCAGGCCAGACATCTGGACATATTACCTACTAACCCTCATTGTGGCCATGCAAGGTTGAGGCCCACCTACATTTGTTATCAGGGCCTTATTTACAACTCCAGGACAGTGACCCACATTCCTTACCTAGACAAGAATGCTAAAATTGTTTTATGGTTCACAGAGAAAGGTATAAAACACCACTCATATCATTTGTACTTTGAGACAGTCCCCGTTTCTGTCACTGTTCTCCTGGTCATAGTGTTTAACTACACCAACTGTTCCTGTTTTGCCCAATTCATCTTGTATTTTGTTTTCTTCAATTTTTACATTTGAGCAACAGATTGAATGCAGAACCAGGGATAGCTCAGATTGTTCTCCGTGATTTGGAAGAGAAGAAAGCCTGTTGGAGTTGTGCTCAGCGTAAGTGACTGAATTTGGAACTGAGGCAAACTGGTGTCTTCAGCTGTGTTGGAAATGGGGTTTCTGGTTGGCTAGGGTAGAGACCTCAGCCAGGTAGAACCCACCACTCTAGTCAGAGCGAGTGAGTTACACACAAAAGATAACCTGGGCTCACCCCTCGGTAGCTTGGCACAGAGCAGTCACGCTTATCCGCAGAGGTCATGTGTAAAGCGTTTGAGCAACACACTCACACTAGTGACAAAATAAATACACCACAAAAGTGATTATATAAAAATATAGGTGTTATATTGTAAGTATAGATCACAGACGAAGAACATCATAAATCATAGATACTGTGCATGAATCATCAATCACAATGCCATTATTCATAAATATTGTGCATGTTATAGATACTGTGCACAGCATTTCACTGAAGTGGTACTCATTATCTTGGTTATACCAGAATCAAAGTGTCAGAAATTACAACCTCAGGACATGAAACACAGCAGGTAGGTCATAGCAGCATATATGTGAGGCACCAAATATTACATGTACTGGGTACATCATGCCAATTGTGAACGGTGTTTGCTTTCCTGGCTGTGTAAGTATCCAAACGATATTTATGGTAGGATCAGAACAGCTAGCAATGAAGCAGGTACATCTTCATAATGTACAACACAAATTCCCCATGTTCTCCCTAAGTATCTGGTCCCCTAGGAATTCCTGGGGTGCCAGAATATGTCTGAGCCAACTAAGCACAATATGGTGGTCTTGCCGAAAAATTAAAAGCGAACTGGCCACCAGAGCATAGGCTGCAGAAGTTCCTGCGAACCTACTCAACAGATTATAGTATGGTGCAGGAATGTTAATAACATCCTTGTAGCACTTCCTGAGGTGGCGAGAGCCTCCATTGGGGTGTTGGCATGGGATCAGGGAAACTTCCACTTGGGAGGTCCCACACCTTTTGTCGGGTCCGTGGTCCTCTATGGAGTGAATGTCCACTTGACAATGTGCCTGGTAAGGAGTGGGTTATGGGGCACAAGCTCATGGTCCATGGTGGGCTGTCTCCTGCAGTCTCTACAGGAGGTGCCATGCCTGCTTGGGCGAAGTGCGGTTTCCCTTGTCATTTTCCACAGCCCCACTCACCTTCAGGGAAGGCCAGCGCCGGTTGTAAATAGTTACTTTAAGTGAGGCCATGAGTGTCGGCAAGCCTCAGGAGCATGGCTCTCGGCGTCAGACCTCAGTATTCCTAGTTGTGTGCGACCCTTGCTAACCGCTGAGAAGGCTGTGTTGGAAGGAGTACTGTCAAGTAGTCAGCACACCCGGTAGGGCTCTGGTCACATGTTAGGTATTCATCACAAGGCAAGTCAGTTTAATGGCAGTTTCTCCTGGCAGCACTCCTCTAGCAAATCAGAATCACGGAGCAGCTGGCAGTAGAGCAACAAGCAGGAAAGCAATCCAGTCTCCTTTGTGCCACCCAGCAGACACCAGGCAGCAGGGCAACAACAGAAGAGCAGATCAGGTGAGTCCTTTGTGCAGACCAGCCGTCCATCTGACAAAGGTTCAGTCCTAATTGCAAAAACGGACCACAAATCATGGGGCCAGAACTCCATTACTTACACTCCAAAAATGCCTTTGTTCAGGGTGTAACTTCAAAAGAGCTCTTCCAAGTGAAGCACAACACCCTTTCAACTCAGCACTCTCTCCAGACATCAGTAGGGGGCAATCAGTCCATTGTTTGAGGGCAGCTAACAGCCTATTCACAAGTAAGGTGTGAATGACTCTCCCTCTCCCCAGTCCAGGATAACTATTAGTATGCTGATGCCTCTTCTGTCATAGCCGGGTTGTTACCTGCTTGAGCAATGTGCACCTGGTGAGAAGTTGTATTTGCCAGTTGAAAGAATGTGTAGGCAGCTGAAGTGTAGTTTGGCTGCATGAGCTAAAGGTGTCCTAGCTATCCCTTTAGAATGACTGCATCTACAATATGTCTACACTCCTGTAAAGGATGTAACACACTGGTTGTTTCTAGTTTCCCGGCTGAACTCCTTTTTGCATATTTATTTCAACAGCCTGTTTTACCACCTAGTCTGAAAGAAAAAGTCTATTAAATGAAATTCTGTTTGGCAGGCTAACATGGCTGAAAGAAAGGAAAAGAAGATCTAAGTACACCAAAATCCAGTAGGCATCTGAAGCACAAGGGGAGGAGATATTGCTGCCTATTAATGAGAGAGATAAAAGATGTAAATAGTTTGTAAAGTTTTGTTGTTTTGTTTTTTATTGTGGTTGTTGTAGTTTGCTAATGTTGTTATTGTTTGTTATGTTAATAAACTGTATTTGCAGTAAATGTTTAAAGTTACTACAGATTTTTTCTGTAATAGCTTTTAGAGATTTTAAAATTACAACAGTCTTCAAATGTTGACTTACATTGGCAGTTCCTTCTTCAAGAGCTGTATCTGTTCTGTTGCATGTATATGCATGATTAAGGTACTATTGAGAGATTAGTACATCTTCCCACTGTAGAATAAAGATTTTTATACAAAAAGCAGATCTTTGCACAGAGATGAATGCATTCTTATGTTATACTATGCACTGCTGTTTGCTGGTGGAGAGGGGAAACAGCCATTACAATGCAGGTGTTTCCCTGACTATTCTTTACTACGCATGTGTTACAACGCATGTGTCATTAACATGCATAGCCTTTACCACGCATATCATTACAACAAATGATCTTGTAACGGTATGCATGGTAAAGTCTACCAAGATAATGCTGGTGAAGGCTATTGGCGTCGTTATAGGATCTTTCTGTTTCCTCAGAACGAGCTTTGCTGCGCTTTAGGAGTGAGGTAAGGGGGATTGGGGCTGGGTTTGGGGGGTACTATTTTAGGGAGGGAGCAGGGTGGGGGCTTACATACTGGGGGACAGTTTTCAAACTTAGGGTGGGGGGCACCATCAGTTTAGTGCAATACCCATGGGGTGGGGTGGGTTGGTTACTGTTTTGGGGGGGGGGCAGGTTAGGTATTAGGACGGGGCAGTTTTCAGAGTTAGGTTGGGAGCACCATCAGTTTAGTGCTATGTCCATAGGGATTGGGGTGGAGTGGGTACTGTTTTAGGAAGAAGTGGGGGTTAGGTTTTAGGGCGGGAGATGGTTTATGGGCTTAGGTCAGGGGGCACCATCAGTTTAGTGCTATGTCCATGGGGCGTGGGGTGGGTACTGCTTTAGGGAGGTGTTGGGGTTAGGATTTATGGAAGAGGACGGTTTTCAGGCATAGGGCGGGGCACCATCAGTTTAGTCCTATATCGGTGGGGGTAGGGTGGATACTGTTTTCGGGAGGGGGCAGGGATTAGAGGTTAGGTTTTAGAATGGGGGACGGTTTTTAGGCTTAGGGTGAGGGTGGAGTGACAATTTTAGGACTTAAGGAGGGGGATAGGGCTGTACTAATTTAGAGTTGGGGTGAGTGAGGGGTATTTTTTTGAATGCCTGGGGGTGTGTCGCGCTGGGACCTTTACCACTCATATGCCTTTGAGACACATGCTTTTACAATGTAACCTGTTGTTTAGACATGCATGGTAATAGACATGGGTAGTAATGGCATTGCCGTTGTAATGCGTGAATGATAACGACGTGTGTTGCAACAGAATATGTAGTTCCATCATGCAACCACTGGAGAGGGAAGTTCTTTTGCACATCTTAGTATATATGCTTGTCACTCTGGAGAGACGTTTCTGTGCAGAGCTCTGTCTTTGTGTATACTGTACTACATATGCCTGTCCCCATAAGGACATGTCTGAGAGTGAGGTGAATGTGCACACTGGTTGTCCAAGACACGCTTGTCAAGAGAGAGGATACTACATTTTACACTCCACTAATGACATTCATTATCCTGAAGAAAAGTATGAGCAGAAACAGCAGTCACAACCCAAAGCATATTTTGCACATGTGTTACTCTGGGGAGATGTCTCAGCTGAGAGGCATAGTCTGTTTTCATATCATAGTGTCTATAGCTGTTATACAAGATATACGTTTGAGAGTACGGGTAATTTCAACTCTATACTTGTACTTCATTCATAATTGAGAGAGGTGACCACAAAGGTAAGCCACTTTTCACACCCTAATTTGCACAAGTATTATCCAAGAGATGCTTCACAGGAGAGAGGTCGGTCTCTCTACACACTATACTATGCAGAATTATCATGCAAGAGACTTGTCTTGGGAAACAGGGCTGTTTCTCCCCACAGCCTAATAGGCATACTTATCAGCATGAGAAGAGGTATGAGTAGGGAGATACATTTATCTCAAACCATACTTGAGACACAGATGTGTTTGCAGAGAGATGACTTCCTTTCCAGACATCACTACATATCACCTTTGTTCTAAGGAGAGGTATGAGCACAGATGCCACTGGTTCACTACACCGCACTGTATATGAAATTTGTCTTGGAGATAGGTGTTAATGCAGAACACAAAGTTTCCCTACATACTATTTTATACGCTACTGTCATGCTGGGGAGAGCTGTGAGTGGACTGGGAAATCCATTCCCACACACTAATGAATATGGTTACTATGGAGCAGTGTCAGGTAGCACTTGGTAGACTTAGTATGGAATAGTTGGGTCTCACAGGTGAGGTGAGTACAATTCCCACCCTTCTATGCATACTACTGAGCATGGGAAAGATGTGAAAGGAGAGGTAGTGTCTCTTTACACCTTACTGTACACAGTAGTTATCTTAATGCAAGGTATCAGTGAAGAGGCCAATCTCTCCCCATAGTCTAGTAGGGGGAACTATAAAGGGTAACTATTGTAACAAAGGAACAAAGGAAAATGTACAATTTAAATCTAAACAGTTTTTACTGTCTTGCGAGATTCTTGTGGGATTGCAGAAATAAAGTGGAGCGGTAGCGAAAATCTGGTGCATCTAAATTATACCTATTACAACAGGATATGTTCAATGAAAAAGTACGGGTTCACAAGATGCTCATGAACCCCTCCGCAGTGGACACGAGGACTGTCTGCCTGAATGTCATGAGAGGCCCACAGGAGCATTGTGGCTCTCTTGAGTGTCTCACAAGAGTCATCAAGAAGAAAAAAAAGGAAACATAGTATAAACAACATAGATAATGAAAGTATAGGGTAGCTCTAGAAAGACCTTTTCAAGTAAAATTTTGAACAACTATTTTTTTTTTTTTTTTTGGCATTTTTAACTTTCATCGTATTTTTTTTTAAAAAGGGGATTGAACAAAAATGAAACTGGGAGTGAAAAACAAAGAGTAGAAAAATGTAGACAATACTTTTTAAAAACTTCTGCTTAGGTGAGCATTTATGATCCTGGATAAGAATGTCCTGTGCAGCCCTGCTTGTCTCAGAAGAATAAATAATATGCAGGGCTCTTATCACCTTGAGAGGAGAGTACCTAGGCAGGCACAGAGTCACCAGGGTTAAAAGATGTGGACACCCCTGATGAGTTAAGAAGTTCTACAGCATGGGCTAATTCAGCCCGAGCAAGACATTCAGGGTGCATAATCCTCAAATGTCTCCACATCCTAGTGGCAATCATGGAATATTGCTTGTTCTGGCTGCCCCAACTGAACTCATTTTTTGCACATGTGACAAATTACATATTTGGCAGATACTTTCTTCCCACCAGGCCTCATCTGAAAAGGACTCTTTGGGTGGCTAAGATGGCTGACTTGCAGGAACAGGAGTAGGGTTCCCATCTGAATAAGAGGATGATATTCTGATCACAGAAATTCAGCAAAGTCAGAGAGGTAGCCAAAAAGGTGTAATCACAGAAAATCCCACTAGGCAGATGATGCAAGAAGGAAGGAATATTTCTTTGCTAATTAAAGACATCCATATGAAGAAATCGTAATCCTTCCTTCGGATATGTTTGCTCTCGCAGGTGTCTCGCAAGTGTCTTGCCAAAGACCCACAAGATCGTAAAAAACATTGAACATTCTTAATATCTCAAAGGCAATAATACATTAACTTTTAACTGTTTTTGTACTTTCTTTAGAACTACAAAAAGACACTGTTCTGAATTCCAAATGTATGATCGCGTGAGGTAATAGAACTTGGCGGACGGGTTACTCCTTCACAAAGGTGAGAGATATCCTGTCCGCCAAAAATCTAAATCCTACAAGATAGAATGGGATTTAGATTTCAGTGGACGGGGTATCCATCACTGTTGTGACAGAGTAACCCATCTGCCATTTTCTAAATCAGGCCCTTTATTATTAGAAAATAGCATTTAATAATAACTGACAAGATGAAAAAGAACTCTGTGCAACAGATTAGAACAAAATGTATAACTCTATCATCTCCCAGTCTCTTGTAAGCCACACACCAGCTTCCCTTGACAGCAATCACACACATAAAAAATTGATGCATATAGTATAAACACAAAGGGCCATATTATGAACTTGGCGGACCGGAAAGCCCATTTGCCAAACTCCTGACAGGGTGATCGCCACATATGCGGTGACCTCCCTGCCAGTGTTATTAAGGCTTTCCTGCTAGGTCGGTGGGCAGAAACCTGAATTTCTGCCCACTGGCCTAGCGGAAAAGAGGCTACAGCATTGTTTCCAGCTCGTAATCGAGGTGGCGGCAGTGCTGTAGCCTGCAGGGTGCACCAGCACCCTCGCAATATTCACTGTCTGAAGAACAGACAGTGAATATTGCAATGGTGCTGGCCAAATAGCCCTTGTACCGGTTCTCTGCCAGCCTTTTCATGGCGATACTACTGCCATGAAACCACTGTCGGAGAAGGAGGTCGTAATCCCCAGGGTAGAGCTGCATGTAACGCTGCTCTGGCAGGCTAGGACCACCACCAACCTCCAGACCGCCAGGATCGGAGAACCTAGTAGAGCTGACAGTTCCCTGGCAGCCCGACCGTCACAGAGACTGCCACACTTGTAATCGGGCCCTTAGTTTCCAGTATAAGTAAAACTAATCAGTGCTTTTCTGAAATATAAACATCATGTTTATGTAAAGATAGATAAAACGACTATGAAATGTATGCTCGGAATATGGCTGGATATGTTAATTACAATAACTAAGAAGTTGAATAGTCTCAGTACAAACTTTGTTGGAGTAGTTTCTAAGTACTTATAAATATATTTTTATTTTAAAAAATCCCTGGAAATTCACTGAAAAAAACAAAGGTTAAAGTAACGTTATAGCGAGGTGTAACAAAAATATGAGGTTTTGGCTTGTGGAGCTTGTTGTATTCCTTTAGCTGACATAGGAGGTCAGCCAACTGGTTGTCCCTCAGGCTAGCTTGGGTTTAAGGTAAGATGGTCAGTCTTTTTCCTCAATCATCAAGGCAGTTCTGAAGTAGCAGGGTAGTGCTGTGGCAGCCAGGCAGTTCTTCTTCAGTAATGTCCACAGGTCTAGGAGTGTTCTGAAGAATAATTCTGGAGGTCCAATATTTATACCAGGTGCAGGCCTTTGTGTGGGGGAATTCCGTGTCCTAACCCCACATTTGGTTTTGGAAGTTCCTTCCCCTCTCCCTGCCAAGGTTCCAAACTGTCTAAGTGTGAAACAGTGCAGACAAGTGCTGTGTCAGATTCCTTTGTGGGTGCAAGATGTAAAACCCTTTGAAACGTAAGTGAGGGTGGGTACAGTTCCACACCTAGCCAATTTTCCGGGACGGTCTATCCTGTCCACACCTAAGCCCCCTTTGTGTCACTGTTTGGATTTTTTTATTTTTTATTTATTAATTTATACAAATTTACTATACAACAACAAAAACAGACCAATGAGCTGGATAGTGAACAAAGGAAATACAGTAGTGTACACATAATATCGCAAGGGACCGCCAAAGGTAAAGTACAATAAATCAAGGATCCCAGCATGTCTAGATCAACAGATTCTGACAGCCTCCCAACCACCCAGGAACACAGCCTCAAAAAGCACACCACTAGGGTGAATCGCCCGCAGCGCTCTCCAGGGCACAAACACAACCAACATCAACCGACATAAATGTAGAGGCGGCAGAGCGGACACAAACAGCAGGGACCACCATCGAGCAGCACATACAGCACTCGCAGGAAATAACATCCGATCCAATCAATGCAAGTGTGCGACATGTCATAGAGAGCCAAAGCCCTCACAATTCAAACATGGGAGTCCAAGAAAGCGCGAAAAGGTGCCCAGATATCTCTAGGGCGAGAGCCCGTGGGGCCTTCTCCCAAAAGATTGACAACTGTTCCTGACAAAACGCAGCATCACGCAGCAGGTCAAACACTTTGTGGCGCCCTGCCCCGCCCCCAACACATTGCCACTCTTCTCTTTGCCAGTAAACACAACATGCCCACCAGACGTCTCCATACCTGTGGCACCCCATCCAGCAGCCCAAGCAATGCCAGCACAGGAGAAAAAGGCAAAACCAAGCCAGTCATTCAAGCAATGGCATGCACCACTTCTTCCCAAAAGGCACTCACCTCAGCACAGTTCCACGCCAGATGCAGAAAATCAGCATCCGGCGCATGGCAGCGCTCACAGCGTGCATCAGCCCGCAGGCCCATATCACACAAGCCACGAGGAGTATAATATAACCGGTGAAGGAATTTAAAGTGGATGAGCCGCAGTCTGTAATTAGGCGACAACATTCGCATGTGCGCACAGCAGCTTCTCCACATTTCCTCAGTAAGCATCTCCCCAACATCCAGCTCCCATTTAGCCTTAGCAGCCACAACCACTGCCTTCCGCTGCTCCTGCATGCACACATATAATCTAGTGATTCGTGGTGACTGCGCCCGCCACAGCAATTTGAGCGCCTGACAGGTCTTAGGCATGGCCGGGAGACCAGGAAACAGCGCACAGAGCGTCGCGTAGACACTAAATATAACCTGTGCAGCGCATTGTCATCTCCAGACCGCAACGCCTCCTCCGGAGAGAGCAGGCACTCGTTCACAAACCAGTTCCCCAGCAATGACAACTCAAAGACATCAAGGAACTCTCGCAGGCAAACATCACAAGACATCCTCTCATCTGCCACATCCAACACCAGCATCGTGGGGGAAAAGGGCGCACCCGTCCCAGACCGGCCCACCAAAGCAGCCAAAGCCCCCGCAGTGCACGCCACGGTATCCATCCCCCTTGCACGAGTCCGAGACATACATCCAAGAACTCTCGTTAGTCGATGCGGCCACACTGAATCGCTCTCAGGCGCAAGATAAGGCAAATATCTTATAGGACGAATCCAAAATTACGCAAAGTGGGCCTGCACACAGTAACAATAAAGCTCCAGGTCTGGGGCAGCAAGGCCCCCTATTTCAAACAGCAGCGTCAGCTTCTCCCAAGCAATCCTAGGCTGCCCATCCTCCCACACTAATCGCACCAAAACAGATCTGAGCCTCCTATGGAAACTCACAGTGAGCACCAACGGAAGATTGACGAAAAGATACAGGAACTTTGGCAGCACAGCCATCTTAGCAATGCCAATGCGCCCAATAAGCGAAAGCAGCAACATACGCCACACCTCGAGCCTATCTTCCAGCCAAGCCACTAACCTGCCGTAATTGGCAAGCCACAGAGTCTCTACATCGCAGCTTAGCCATACTCCCAGATAACGGACTGGGCCCTCCGCCCATTCGACGGGGTACTGCGACAAGCAACGTGCAGTACCACTAGTGAGGGGAAGCACCACCGAATTAGACCAATTTATTGTGATGCCAGAGAAGCCACTGAATCTAATGACTTCAGTCAGCAGGACATCCAGGTTCATACCCGGCTCCCGCACATACAACGCGATATCATCCGCATACATCGAAATTAGAATCGGTCGTTGCAGAAACTGCAGCCCCCTGTGGTTGTGATGCTGCTGTAAATAGGCTGCTAATAGTTCCATGGCGATAAAAAAAAGCAGCGGGGACAAAGGGCATCCCTGACGAGCTCCCCAGGCCACAGGAAAGGGGCATGAAATGCAACCATTCAGCCTCAACCTCACAACCGGATCCGTATACAACAGGCGAATCAATTTTATAAATTGGACACTCATGCCCACCCTGCCCAAGAGCGCAAACAAATATGGCCAGGCTAAGGAATCAAATGCCTTAGTCGCGTCCAAAAACACAGCAGCAGCCTCATCGTCTGCCGAAAGGCCACCCAGCACCGCAAAAAAGGTACGCAAATTATGCATCGTCGAGCACTCCGGTATGAAACCAGACTGGTCTGAAAGCACCAGGTGCGACATCAGGGGCTGCAAAGCCTCGGCGTAGACGTCCAGCAGATACGGAGCCAGAATATCGGAGTACTCTTTATAAAAGGCAGGAGTTAAGCCGTCCAATCCCCGGGACCTTATCACCAGGCAGCCCACCAATAACTGCCTTAACCTCTTCCACCGAGAAGGGTTCATCAAAGTAAGCTCTATGAGCCTCATCGAACCAAAGCAGACTAATCTCTGGGAAATAGGCCTGCGCCGCATCAAGATTTTGCCCAGCGGGGGCAGAGTATAGTTCCGCAAATTATTTCGTAAAGACCTTCATGACACCTTCCATGCCTAGCACCCATTCGCCCCCCTGCCAATCTATTCCAGTAACGTAACCACTCACCCAAGGCTTACGCAACATATTCGCCAGCATCCGACCCGCTCGGTCCCCCTCACCATAGCGCCGGGCCCTGGCATATTTACCCAAAAAACAAACTTCCCGGTGAGCAGCCTCCTCATATCGAGAGATCGCCGCACGTAGAGCCGCAACCGTCTCGCCAGCCCAGTCTGCCACCAATTTCAGCTCCAGCTCCGATATCTGCAGCTCCAGCTCAGCCTACTCCCGTCGTAACGCACGAAGCACCCCATGCTGCTTGGAAAGGCACTCTCCTCGAATAACCGCCTTAAAGGCCTCCCAAAGCGCTCCCGCCAAATCAACCGACCCACGATTCTCAGTAAAGAAATTCAAGATGGCCTCACGAATCTCTTCTCGAAACACCTCATCACGAAGTGCCCCCCGCGGTAGACGCCAGGCAAATGCAGTACTCGGGCCCCAGTTATGGAAATCCGCAACCTGACTGAGGAATGATCTGAGAGGGTCCGAGCCAAATGCTCCACCGATTGCGTCCACATCTCCACATCCCTAGTGCCCAGCCATCGGTCTAAACAAGACCAGCTATTATGAACATAGTTGATACACGTGCGCTCTCTCTTATTCCCATCCTTCACCCTCCATAGGTCAACCAGGGCTCAACATTGAAATCGCCTCCCCAAATCACATTCCCACTTCCAATTGAGTCAATCAGGCGTCACACCTCACAGAAAAAGCCAGGGTCATCAACATTCGGACCATACACCGACACCAGCCGACAGGGCCAATCCAACAGGGTGCCACTCAACAAAACATAATGCCCATCTGGATCTACTATCACTCGATGAGTTCGCCACTGCAGCCCCTTATGTAACAGAATCGCCACTCCACTGGCGTATCACGAGAACCCCGCACCATGACACTCACCAATCCACCCAGCCCTCAGCCGATGTACCATGGAAGCATCCAAATGCGTCTCCTGGAGCATACATATATCTATATGATGGCGCTGAAGGTAAGCAGACATGAGCCGCACCTTGCGCTGATCATTCAAGCCATGCACATTCCATGGAAGACAGTTAACCGCCACCATCATCTCCTGCCATGACCCAGCAACATGTCCATACACCCCGCTAGCGGACCACTCGTTGCCTGCCAGATCTATTTACTACAAATAGACAATAGCAATATCTCCAACCAACACATAAACAGCCAACCAAAGAACACACCCTCCCCCACCCACGCAGACCCCCAAACGGGTCAAAGCAGATATCCCACCCATCCCCCAAGGAAAACTATCAAGGGCCCACAACATAGTTAAGGGACTCATCCAAGGGTCGTGAGCTAGCCATCCAGCCCATCCGCGGAGCAGACAGGCAGGAGAGGATGAAGGGCAAAAAAGACAAAGATGCAGACATAGCAGCTTCGAAATAGGAAATTAAGAGCAATACGACAACAACTCCAAACAGGAGTCGGGGTCCAGCTGCGCCTCAGCGCAGAGGCAGTCAGTCAGTGTCACTAAGGTTCGCCCTCTCCGAGCCAGGGTCTCTAGCCCCCTCAGTCGGGGAGCGCCACGGAAGCGTTTCAACAAACTTGGCCGCCAGCTTGCTGTATCCGAAGCTTAGCCGGATATATAAGCGAAAAACGAGCTGCAGTCAGGCTTAAAGAGCGCTTAATTGGCAAAAACGCCTTATGTGCCACCTGCACAGACGGAGTATAGTCAGGAAAAACATTTAACTCTGTGTTCCCATAGAGCACCGGGCAACGCTCCCGGGCCAGTCGCAGCACACTATCACGGCCACGATAGTTTAAGAGGCAGAAAATGACAGGACGCAGCGGGGTTACCGGGGGGTGGCCGAGGTCCCAACGATCGATGAGCCCTTTCCACCACCAGCATACGAGAAGGCTCGCCTAGAAACAGGTCAGCAATCAGCTTCTCCATGAAGTCCTCCATTCTGCCCATGTCCATGGACTCAGGAAGACCAAGCATCCTGACGTTATGGTGCCGGGACCGCGCTTCCAAATCTTCATTTTTAATCCTGATAACCTCCAGCACCCACTCCATCTGCAGCAAGCGCTCTCTCTCACCATGTATCTGGTCTTCCATCTCCGAGGTACGTGACTCAAGTTGCTCGAAGCGGGTATCATGCTCGTCCACACGGGCCCGGATGCGATCCATCTGCTCTGTCAAACGGTCCAGCCTGGCATCAATTCCCGCCAAACTGCTCTTGAGGTCCGAGAACATGGACCGAACGGAAGCGTCCGAGGCCCCTTCCTCCATCTGCACCTCTCCAATCGATGGCCCGGGGGTGCCCCCCTTCTGTCTACCGCCATCAAAAGAAAGCTTTGCCTGCCGCTGCTCTGCCTTACCCATAGCACACTCCACTGGGAGCCCAGCCGACGACGAACCACCCAACTCCAATGAACTGGAATTTCAAACAGATAGTGCAGAGCTCAGTCAGGGACCCCCAGTAGAACTCCCAGCAGCCACCAACCGGGGCAGCGCTCCTGCAGAATCAGGTAAGTACCAGAGGTCCCCAAGCCAATCAATGAGCTCCGCAGAAGCGTCGAGTGCAAGCCAGGAAGCTCCTTCACACCACCATCTCCTCCAGCGTGTCCTCAGCCACCTCCGGCAGCCCAACCAGCAACGGCAGCACTTCAATACAGGGGCCAAAGTCTTCAAAAGGCCTAAAAAGGCCCAAGCGGCGCCAAGCAATGCAGGCCGCGCCCCCCCCGCCCGATCCGGCCGGCGACCAAGACTATTGGGCCCTCCAACAAGTCCCATGTCAGAAGGTCCAGAGCAGGCCAGCCTATCCCCGGGGCCAGGTCTCCCGCCCCACTGGATGGAGCCTCAGCTTGGAATCACGGGGGCCCCCGCACCCTGATATGAGCACAAAACCACGGGGCCCCCGCCAGCCTCCACCAAGCCAGCACAGCGCGGCCGCCAACTGCACCGCTCCCAGGGCGGGGCAGGCCTAGCTGCCCGGCCGCAAAACCGCGTGGCTACCCACCATCAGGTTGCGCACCCGAGGCCGGGGCAGCGCAAATCTCTCTCGGGGGGCGCGGCCTGAAGATACCGCCGAGGGATCCCCCCAGGCAGCACTCATCAAGCTCCAGTGGGACACCAAAGCCCTTTCCCGGCCGCCCGCTAAAGTGCACGGCAGCCCGCGCGGCCGAACGGGTCTCCAAAGGCAGGCCCGCCTCCGACCGAGCCCGCTCCACGCCGCTCCCCCGCTGGCACGCCTGCAGCCGAAAACCAGCGACAGGCAGCAGCACCCCGGTAATCTGGAGGGCTCCCGGTCCAGGGGGGCCCTCCCAGTGCCACCACGTCAGGAGAAATGTAAACTTAAAGCCGTTAGTCCGGCAGAGCCTCACACAGTGACGGCCATCTTGCTGGCAGGCTAGCTCCGCCCCGGTGTCACTGTTTGGATTTAATACACAAATCCTAACAGCGGAGCCATTAACAGTCATGTGAACCAGGACACTGGCAGAAGGCAGAAAATGTTGGGACAAGAAATTGCCATGTTTCTAAATGTTTAACATTCGAAATTGTGACCTAAAATATGACTTTACCTTTAAAAAGGATCTTGAATTACGATTTATTTGAGTGTGAAGACAATGGACCAGATATATCAAGCATTTTTCTGGGGCACAAACAACCCGTTTTGCAGAATTGAGCTGTTTCCGACCAGAAAAATGCATTTTGGTTTGTATTATTCCCATATTTGAATTCAGTAATATGTTAGTGAATCACACTTTGGAATTGTGAATGCATACCGATTCGGTATTTGGAGGGGATGTGTTTAGGGTGTCCCTTCCTAATACCGAATCACAGTGGTATGTAAGAATCTTTTGTGACCAAAATTTAATCTCAATATATTCTCATTTTACTACCTACTTCAAGTAAGGGGTAACCCATTCACAAATGGGAAGGGTCCCTAAGGTAGCCCTTCCCCTTTGTGAATGTTTGTAAAACCTTTTTTAAAGGGCATGCAGTGGTCCCACAGACCACTGTCTACATTTAAAAAAAGAAAAGAAAACTTTCCTTTTTTTTTTTTTAAACAATCACAAACATGGTGTCCTGCTGTGCCCAGCTGGCCACCATCCCTCTGATGGCTGAGATTCTTAATGGATTGCAAACTGAAACCTACCTCATTAATATTCATGAGGTAGGTCTGTTTGCGACACACTAGGAATTACTAATGAAACTCAAAGGAGTTTCATACTCTAGGAATACCAATTTCATAATTGTGATTCAGAGAGAATCGCCACTAGGAAATTGGTATTTTCATTGTTAGTACATATGCCCCCAAATCTTTAATTGCTCGCAATCTAAAGTCATCACTTATTAAATGTAAAAAGGTAACCCAGTGTTAGTTAATAGGACAGATAGCCCTACATCAGTGAAAAACTACTTTTCCCTGTCAGTACATGTAAGCCATAAGTACACATGTCCTACTTTTTAAATACAATGCACCCTGCTTTATGAACCTTCAGGGCCTAATTTAGGGGTGACATATAAATATTAAAAAGGAAGGTTTAAGCTAGGCAAAAGGTTCAAAACTTAAATACAAGCTAAATTGGCTGACCTGAGAAAGGGTTTAAAGGCTATTTTAGTATGTGCCACAATGAGTGCTACAGACCCACTAGGTCATTTAATTTTATGGGCCCTGGCTACTGGTAGTATAATTTATTGGAGTCTAAAAGTACATTAAATGTGCTAACTAGGTGTAGTCCAATTTTACCATATTTGAAGGGGAGAGCACTTTATCACTGGTTAGCAGTGGTAAAGTACTCCTTGTCCAATTTTCCAAAAAAAAACAAATTCAGTGAAACAGGGAGAGTGAAGGGAAGAGATTGGAGGAATACCACACCAAGGATGTTAGGTCTTAAAAGTGCCACCTCCACTCTATTATAGAATGGCAAACATCCAACCTCACCAAAAATTGACATTTTCTACAGCAACCAGAGTGCAAGACTTAGCCCTGCTGTATATCTCTTGCCCAAGAGGAAAATTGCAGATATAGACCAGGATGGAGCATGAATACTTCGAGCCAGACCATCATAATTTACTCTGCTGAAGTGGAAACTGATGGTACTGAAAGGAAAACTCTCTGAAACAAACTGACCACTAATTGTCAGATGTTGTTTTTTCTGCATTGTCAGTATGCTATCATCTTGTGCATCCAAAGATTATTGAATGCAGTTCCCCGCTCCCTCATTCTCAACTGTTCTCTGTTTAAGCTCTTTGATGTAGTCAGCAATCAGAGCAATGTCTTGTGTAACTAGACTCAGTCTGTTGTGTCTTGCGGTCATTGTTCCTGATCTCTACGTATTGAGCTAAGGATTCCATTTTATGTTATTGAATTAGCTGGAAGACATCCTTTAAAGAGAGATCTCATGAATCATGAGCCAGGGAGTGTAAGCATCAGTTACTCTATGTGTGCTACAAACACAAATCAATCCCAGTCAGCTGTCAAGTGAAGATCCTGAAATTATTGATAGAGGAGGAGAAGGATGAGCCATGGTCACTGTCTGAGGAATCGCTGCACTGTTTGAGCTTCCACTGATCAGTGACGAAAGAGACAGTTCGAGACACTTGAGACCCATGATAATTGCTGAGCTTTTTACACTGGGATTGGATAAGAACAGAAGCAGATCTCAATATTGCAGATTGTTTTGGACCAATATTAGCAGAAAAAGTCAAATTAGGCGGTTAGTCACTGTCTTTGAGCACAGGATTTTTAGAAAGGGTCATGGATAAGGGTTCTTTCCTGGGACCAATCAATGTGCTGGTGCAGAGCATCTTACAGTTCCGTGCCTTACACCGACTAGGCAGGATAGCGAAGGATTCAGAGCTAATAAGTGGGTCAGCACTACTAGAACAGAAGGAGCTAAGACAGGTGGGTACCAACATTTCAAAGGCAGGTACAGGGGCCGGTGTGTTAATGGAAGGATGAACCCTCAATAGTAGCCCCTGTGTTGCTATTATCAGGTAACATAGACCAGGGCAAAGATGAAGCAGGTGATGCTGATAAGGCAAATGCAGGTGCACCAGAATAACTCATGTCCCTATCAGATAAATCCACAGACAATGACACAGCGGGGAAATATTAACATGAGATTCATCACATGAACTTTAGGTTGCATGACTTCCTGAATCACAAGCACACCCCCAGTGGTAGGACAGTTTTTAAAGATGGGGTTCGGAGTCAATGGTTTGCTTACTTGAGTGTCCACAGCACCAAATCCATTCAGCCTCGTGTCAAGAGAGAGCAATGGTTCCAGGAGTGCAGGAAATGGCCTGGTGGCTCGGCAACTGCATACCAGCATCTGCAACATTCTCCCGGGTAGGAAAAGACCGATTGCTGTCTTTGCCATTTTCGACCACCATCATAAGCTGGGAAGCCTGCTCACCCTGATCATAAAATTGACACATGCTACACTAGATGTCAATGTCTAACTCAGTGTCCAGCTAAGCTTTACAGTTCTTAACAGTGCCAACACTTTCCTCTTCATGGGGAATTAAGCACCTGCCTCTGTCTCTTTTTCTTTAATCAATGAAAGTGCTGTCAAGATCCAATCCATAGTGTCCATCCTTACACTGTGGTCTTTTGGACAAATGAGGGCCCCACCTCTGACTGCACGATCTTTTTTTGGGAAGAGAGATAGGGTTGCCAGGAAGTCAATGGAATCCCAATTGCAAGATTGCCGGGGAGGCAATGATTAATCACCACAATGTCCTCAGTTAAGCATCCACTACAGTGTCTGCTCTTGTGCTGCTTACAGCAACTCACTTGGTGAGTTATATGACAAATGATTACATCAGGAGAGTATGTCACATCACCTCTCATACTGCAGTATTATGGTGATGGCACACTTACCATGCTTTATTCTGGCAAAGTCTCCCCAGTGGGGTGGATGAGGGAGTGAAGCAGCTCAGCCTCGAGCCACCATCATTTTTATCCCAATTTCAGATGAATGAGCAGTCTTCGTGGACCTACTAGTCATTCATAGTTATAGTTAGGACCAGGTTTCTATAGGAAAAGCATTTCTTGTTTCGCTTATAACTTTGGTGCCACTTGACGAATATCTACAAAACTATTAAAAAAAAATGCTCACCCACCTCAGCTCTTCCTTGAAAGTTTTGTGGAAATTGGTGAAGTATGTGTCCAGTCTCTTGCAGTCAGCCAGCCCCTGCGCCCCTGCAACCCCAGCTCATTCAGCGGAGCTTTACCATTGCCAGACGACAGGAAATATGCACAAAGGAGGAGTAAATTATGCAGCAAGGGTATTTAAAGTATGCAGCAGAGATCGCAAAGGATGCTGTACAATATCAGACAGTATTGTTTTCATCCATTTGAAACAGAAACAATTTTTTGAAGTCTGCAAATTATGCACCTTATCTGACAAATTATGCGATGAATAGGATAAATAAATACATCTGATTTTTACCCTGCAGCCACTAAATTGCATAAATCCCCTGATCCCCACCTTTGCCCACTGTTTTATCAAAAATGCATTCATAAAAGAGGTAAATAAAATCTAAAGACTGTATTTTCATCTTATGTCCTTTGGCAGCTGCATTTTAGAAAACAAACTGTTTTTTAAGGCTAACGATCCCAAAATAAATATGGGCTATAGAAAAGAGAGCAGAACGTGCAATGCTGTCTTATATTGTGTTCTCGGGGTTCCCAGAACATTTACAAATGTCACCAGAATCTCTCGAAGGCAGTCTTGGACCATTTTATTCAATTATCCGTAATCCGTTATTTATCGTCTCTATCATATACGGGCAGCAGTATGTGGATACAATCACATACTGGTCTGACTAAGGTGTATAGAAAGACTGATAGGTTTTACATCAGTCTAGAATTATGCATGGTATAAAATACATGTCACCGGTACAGGTTGTTGCTCAGAGTACTGCTCCTTAGCCAGGCGATTATTTGGAGGCTGATTTGAGAAATATATCGCTTTATTTCACAAAGTACAAAGTAGTGAAATTGCCCACCTCCCCCTCATATATCTAAGCGTACCTCCACCCATGCTAGGCCTGGCATGAATTTACCAAACCGGAAATAAAGAGGAACTTGGGTCTGCTGTGCAGTGTGTATGGGGGCAAAAACTCACCACTTTTAAACAAAGCTATTTTGCTTCTTTGCAAATGTACCTCAGTGATTAGACTACATTGTGAACTTCCATAACACATCAAAACGCTTTCAGCATATCAGTTTTTCCACGAGTCCTCTAGTCTTCGAACACCATGTCTTCTTATATTTCGTTGTAAGTAGTCAAATGAAATATTTTTACTACTGCAACTTGCATTTTTTTATGCTCCATTTTTCAGAACGTTCTAGACATCCACTTCTATCACAATCCTTCGTTTGCTTTCCCTGATTCTGAGACCTCCTTTATAATTTAAAGATTGTCAAATCTTTTTATGCACGTATAGGACAAAACCAGATGTGAGTCATTGGCTTCCCGGCCTGATTACTCGACGTTTTGGGTTTCTCCACCTGCTTGCAAACATACGTTTAAGGTGCTCAGTATATTATTGTTATGTAAATTAATTTCTCGATAATGCATGCCAGTATATGAAATTCATCATAAATCAAACAAGCATTTGCAATGCAATGGGTCTCGCGTTTGCTCGAGTTAGAGCTGTTACCATTGTAAACTCCTAACCGGACTTTTCTTGCCACATAAATTGTGGCAGTATTGTTGCACTTTATCGCCTCGGGGCGCCTCCCAAGTGGCACTGGCACGCGCTACCATCACCCATGGAAGAACTGTTTTTACCTGTGCTATGTGGGGCATACTGGCTGCGGCATAGGCCACAGAGAAAGGAGGCCAGGAATGTGCCAGGCTGCCATCGCGCCTGCTCTCACCCCCTACCCCATGTATTTATTTGTGGTGCTTTTCAAGGCATGAAATATAATGAAATGTTTATGTACAGAAGTTAGATGCCACCGAATTAAAGTTTGATAATGCTACAAGGAACAGGTGGTACTATGAAGCCACCAAATGGTATTCATGTTATCAGCCTTAGAGGGATGAAGCTCTGAGGTGGCCCAGTCAGGATTGGAATCTGTGACCCAGTGATTGCAAACACATTCTGTTTAGGCGGACAAGCGCATAACTCACGAATTTGTCTCAGTCACTGTACGACTCAGAGCGCTATGTGAATCTTAGGAGAGAAGAGACAGTGGGGTAGAGGCGCGGGTGGCACAGGAGGAATGGTGCAAGCGGACGACCATGCATTCACCATGCGCCTTCGTGTAGTTTTAGTGCAGCAAAGCTGGAGGCATTAATGCGTTCATTGGTCCTGATGAGAGAGACTGTACCCTCTAGTGACATAATACATCGCTTCACCTATATTTCATGTTTACTGTGATATTCAATTGCACATAGTTGCATCTATTTACTGATTCAGGAGAAGGTAATAATATGCAGTAGATCAGTGGGTGCTGTGCCTGCTGCAGATGGCTGTGACCTTGCCATCACATGTTTTAAAGCCGCTGGTCAAAGTCTGCCTTTCATCTTTTCACTGTTGGTAAAAAAAAAAAAAAGTGGATCACTACATGACGTGGAGATGGGGTTGGATGCAGAACAGATACCCAAGTAATATGACCTCTACTTAAAAAAAAAACTTACTACTTCCCTTAATGAACACACAAAAAATGAAGAGCGCGGACCTAACACAACTAGTGCACAAAGGAATTACAAAAGTACTACTTTACTATTAACCGCTAATGTTGGGCTCCGAAGTAGGGTGTTACTCGCTGCAAAATGCTTCTCTTCAGGGGTAGTAAGCGCTGTACAACTACAATTTACAAAATGGGATGGACGTGCATCGCTTAGCAGTACACCTTCAGTCGCTGTATGAAGCTTCATAACAACATTTCCGATCCCTTTGTGAGAGTAATTTTGCTAATGTCATTTTCATGCCACTTAGTGCTGCATGTTTGCAGGTTCCAAGTGCTGTTCAGAACAGGTGTTATTATTTCGTGGCATCTAGTGGTACGGGTTTCATTGACATCAGCTGATGAAAGGCTGAGGTTACACGTGACTTGCTGTTTGCACACGGAGGTGAGCAATTACTGAGTTTCTTTCACCTTCTCAGTGCTTGAACTGACGCTTGTTATGTGCACTGCTTTTTGCAACCTACTGCTTTTGGGATGGGCGGGCTTCTTTTTCTTTAAAGGTGCTTTAAGTAGCCAGGCAAGTGCTCATCGCTGCAAAATGTGACACTTCCAGCCTGTAATACAGTGTGTCAGATCGACTTGGTTAAATATCCAAACCAACTATTATATATGAGCGCTTTTTACATGTTTTGGTGTGATTTGGTACAATTAGAATAACCAATTTTGCAAAAATACCCGTTTCTTGTTTACACCTATAAATTAAGCATATTGGAGTCATGCTGATTATAATAGTAATAACACATGTTTGCTTATGCTGGGGTAAGCATACCAAATCCACAACACAAACAGGGTAATATTTCCCAGACCAGCATGCGCAACTGCAATTACTGATACTCTTCCAGCATTGAAGACAGGAGTTAACAATAAAGGGCCAGGGATAGATGAACAGCATTTTTTCGAGGCATAATATAGTCACCTGTGTGAAAATTTTGCTCAAGGGGGTACTACACGTACACAAACATTTTCAATGCAACGGGTCTCGCATTTGCTCGAGTTAGAGCTATTAGGGTTGTAAACTCCTCACTGGACTTTTCTTGCCACACATATTACAAGAAAAAAAAAAAACAGCGCGATGGTGCTTGTTGGACTTTTGCTTATGCAGGGTCATCCCCAGTCTTTTTCGCCTCCTGCCTCCTATTTTTTCTGACATGTTGCTGTTGGCTTTTCAACTCTGAGCACTTTACCACTGCTAACCAGTGCTAAAGTGCATATGCTCTCCTGTTTAAATTGTATGTAAGTGGTTTATCCATGATTGGCATATTTGATTTACTAGTAAGTCCCTAGTAAGGTGCACTAGAGGTGCCAGGGCCTGTAAATCAAATGCTACTAGTGGGCCTGCAGCACTGGTTGTGCCACCCACATAAGTAGCTCTGTAATCATGTCTCAGACCTGCCACTGCAGTGTCTGTGTGTGTATTCTTACACTGTAAATTCGACTTGGCAAGTGTACCCACTTGCCAGGCCTAAACCTTCCCTTTCCTTACATGTAAGGCACCCCTAAGGTAGGCCCTAGGTAGCCCCAAGGGCAGGGTGCAGTGTATGGATAAGGTAGGACATATAGTAATGTGGTTTATATGTCCTGACAGTGAAATACTGCCAATTTCGTTTTCACTGTTGCAAGGTCTGTCTCTCTCTCATAGGATAATATGGGGGCTACCTTTAAATATGATTAAAGTGTAGATTCCCCTAGAGAGTAGATGGACATGTGGAGTTTGGGATCCCTGAACTCACAATTTAAAAATACATCTTTTAGTAAAGTTGATTTTAAGATTGTGCGTTTGGAAATGCCACTTTTAGAAAGTGAGCATTTTCTTGCTTAAACCATTCTGTGACTCTGCCTGGTTTGTGGATTCCCTGTCTGGGTCAGTTTGACAGTTGGGTTGTTTTTCACCTCACACCAGACAGTGACACAAAGGGAGCTGGGGTGTGATCTGCATTTCCTGATTAGCCATCTCTGCTAGGAGGGAGGGGTGGAGTGGTCACTCTCATCTGAAAGGACTGTGCCTGCCTCTGACAATGCTGTCTCCAGCCCCCTGGTGTGTGTCTGAGGCCTTGCCTGGGCAAGGCAGGATTTCACAAGAAGGTGTGAGTCCCCTTTGAAGAAAGGTGACTTCAAAGACTAAAATGGGTATAAGAAGGGCACCCAAACTTACAAACTTCAGAAACACTTCTGGAACCAAGAGGAACCTCTGCCTGGAGAAGAGCTGATAGCTGAGGAAAACGTGCTGCCCTGCCTGTGACTGTGCTTTGTGGAGCTTTCCTGCAGTGCTGCTTCTGCCAGAGTAAGAGGGCAAAGACTGGACTTTGTGTGCCTTCCATCTTGAAGAAGAAATCTCCAAGGGCTTGATGTAGAGCTTGCCTCCTGTTGTTGAAGTCTCAGGGATAGCAAAGACTTCTTCCTGCCAGCACCTGGAGTCTCTGGAGAGACCCCTACTCTGCTCTGTGGTGCCCTTCCAGTTCCTGGGACCCTGAAAGGAGAGGCTGGCAGCCTAAGGACAAAGATACACGCACCGAGCGCCGTGCGGAGAAAAGATCGACGCAAATCCGATCGCGGCTGAGAAAACGACGCGACGCCGGTTCCGCAGCTGAGAAACGACGCCGCAGGAAACGCGACCGAAAAACCGACGCCCGGAGCAGGAGAAACGACGTGCAGCATCGCTGACGGAGGCTGAGAGATCGCACCCTGCGCCGCGGGACTTTCGGATCGTCGTGTGGCTGGCTTTTTCAACGCGCACCGCCGTGCCGAGTTGTTTTCGACGCACACAGCCGTGCAGGGTTACTTTCGACGCCCACCGCCCGTGCGGGGTTATTTTTGACGCAAACCAGGTACATTTTCACGCTAGCAGCGCTAGTGTGGTGTTACAACTACCTAAAGACTCTTTTTATTTTAAACCTTTAAAAAATCATAACTTGACTTGTGTATGTTGGATTTTTGTCGTTCTGGTCTTGTTTTGTCTAGATAAATATTTCCTATTTTTCTAAACTGGTGTTGTGTAATTTTGTAGTGTTTTCATTAAGTTACTGTGTGTGTTGGTACAAATACTTTACGCCCAGCACTCTGAGGTTAAGCCTACTGCTCTGCCAAGCTACCAAGGGGGTAAGCAGGGGTTAGCTGAGGGTGATTCTCTTTTATCCTAACTAGAGTGAGGGTCCTTGCTTGAACAGGGGGTAACCTGACTGTCAACCAGAGACCCCATTTCTAACATTGGTGACCAGCGGTCGGGATTGGACTTGTATTTGTACTTGACATACAGTAATTAAGTGTACACTACTGTTTTGATCTCAGACCACTACGTGACCACATACTACTTGTTTGGTGATCTTTTGATTTTTCTCTTAAGGACTCTTTTTATTCTACTTCCATGATTTTGCTGATCCCTTGACTGATTCTTTTTACTTCATTGGGAAATTATTTTTTTCTGCCTTTTGGAACTTTGCACTTGTGACCATCATGTCTCAATCTGGAGATGCAACAGCTGGAGCTGTGTTTGAAATGGAGAAACTGAAGGAGTACTCAGTTGCTCAATTGAAACAGTTCCTTAAAGATCTTGACTGTCCCACTGAGAGCTCCACCAGGGAGGGGGAGCTGCAACAGGCACAGAGGGCCTGGGTGACAATCAAGAAGGCTGGAAGGCACACAGAGGAGGAGAATATGGGGGGGGAAGTGCAGAGGATACACAGTGGTGTAGTGGAGGAACCTGTTACGCCTGGGGGGAGGGTCCCCAGGAGGGGTGGCAGGGTGTCACCCAAGGGTCTGACTCCTGAAGAGTTACAGGACAGACAGGCAGAGAGGGAGTACCAATGGGAGATGAAAAAGCTCAATTGGGAGTTGGAAGAAAGGAGGAGGAACTTAGAGATTAAAAAAATGATTTATGCTTACGAGCTTAAATTGAAAGAGCTGGAAGTCATGAGGGCTGAGTCCAGCTGGAATGGTGGCAGCAACAATTGTATATCCAGTGATGCTGCAGAAGTGCACATGCCCAGAGAGGTGGTGCCCTACTTGAAGGAGGGAGTTAACACACGCCAGGAGGTTCAGGGGTATGAGGTAGCTCCAGTGATGCACAGGGTCCCTGAGGTGGATTGGGGAACTGGCATGGGGAGTCATATTCCTACTGGTGGGAGGGACACTCTACTGACTCTAGGTGAGAGTGACAGGGAGAGGGGTTCCCCCCAGGTAGAAGTCCTGGTTATGGAGTGTGAAAACATCCCAGAAGAGTGTGGGTTGAGTGTCAGGGACAGTCAGGTACTGTCTCACCAGTCTCAGGAGGGTGATGTGGGGTGCTTTTTCAAAGCAGAGTCACTGGATGGTTGGGTGAAGGGTACTTTGGTTAATTCATGTAAGGGGCTGAGTGATGTAATTGCTGGAGAGCATATGTCTAGTCCTTATTTTCCAGAGCTATGCCAACACCAGGTGGAGTGTGAGTTCTCTGACCCCAGGGAGCTTACAATGGAGGCAGACTTCTGGGTGAGTACCAGAGAGTCTGAAGAGGCATTTGGGGGTGCTCCTGAGAGGAGTGGTCTAGGTAGTTCCCAACCAGGTGAGGTAGGGAAGGATTGTAGTGTCCCAGGTAGGTCCCAGTGTAGTGGGATGGGTGAGGGACCCCATGTCCAGTCTCAGAGGAGAGGGAATGGGGATGGGTTGAGGCCCAAGGTGCCCGAGATCCGGTCCCAGGTCCTGGAGGGTTCCCTGCGGGAACACCAGGAGGGGAGCCTAGCCTGTACCATAGGGCCATCTGTTGAGGGAGACCCCACAGTGTCAGGAGAACTTGGGGGGGCGGCTGTAGCCAGCGTCCCACCAGTTCTGGTGTCTGGCAGTACCACTCCTAGTGAGGGGGTGCAGAAGTCCAGACAGAGGGTTGAGAGGGGGTTGCGGACCCCAGTGGAGAACCTGGAGGGTCAGGGGTCAGCTCTGAGAGCAGAGCCCCCCATGAATGACCTTGGTAAGACCATTTCTGGGTTGGGGGGAATCCAGACTCTGTCAGATGGGCAGAGGTCAGGAGACCTGCGCCAGCCAGACTCTTGTGTGGCCCTTCGGGACAGTGTGTCCCTTGAGGGGGGTAAGTGTGCCCCCCTGGAAGTCCTGGTGTGCCAGGCAATGGTTCAACCGCAGGGTGGTGACCCTGGGTTGGATGACCAGGTTCAGAGGGTAAACTCTGACCTGGTAGGGGGTAGGTATGCCCCCCAGGAAGTCCTGGTTTGCCAGGCAGTGATCCAGTCTGTGGGTACAGACCCTGGATTGGGAGGCCAGGTTAAGGGTGTCCCCCCTGACCTGGAGGAAGGGGCTACTGCTAACAGTGCCCCTACCATGTTGTCTTCTGGGGGGGCCACTCCTAGTTGGGTGGTTCAGGACCCCAGAGGAGAGGGCAGGGGGAGGGAAGCCTCACCCCTGGCCCTGGTCCAACCTGAAGGTACAGACCCCAGGTTGGAGGATCAGTTGCAGGTTAACATCCCTGCACTGGTGGAAGAATTGTGCAGGACTGCTTCTACATGCACCCTGACAGTTTTTGACTCTGGGGGAGCCGCTTCTGCAGGGAGGTTACAGAGCCCCAGAGGGGAGGACCAGGGTCAGGTTGTCATCCCTGACCTGGTGGAAGAGAGAGTGGTCAAAGGGTGCCAGGCACCTGGGGCTACCACCCCCCACTCTCCACAGTCACAGTGGTTAGAGAGGCCTGAGGTTGGGCTCTCATCCCTGACAGTTGTCTGGGGCCACTGTGGCTTGCTGTCCTGGTGGACAGAGTTGCCCCTGGGGGGGGGAGGACGAGAGTCACACCCCGGGGGTGGAGTGGGCAACACCACTGTGTTGGCCCTGGTGGTACTATCTGCCCATTGCAATACATCTGTGAGCAAAGTAAAGTTAGGTGTTGCACAGATGGTGTCTGTAGATGTGGAGAAGGGTTCCCCATGGGTTAGCTTAGTGGGCCCTGAGAGTATGGACAGAGGGATCCAACTGGAGTCAGGAAGGCGTAGAACTGGAACATGCCCCTGCTGTTGTGGGCCTGGGTCCCTGTTCTATCGCCCCAATCAGGGAAGTACATCAAGGTATTGATTGTTCTCCCCTGGCTTTAGGCTGGTAGGGGGTCGTGTTGGACTTTTGCTTATGCAGGGTCATCCCCAGTCTTTTTCGCCTCCTGCCTCCTATTTTTTCTGACATGTTGCTGTTGGCTTTTCAACTCTGAGCACTTTACCACTGCTAACCAGTGCTAAAGTGCATATGCTCTCCTGTTTAAATTGTATGTAAGTGGTTTATCCATGATTGGCATATTTGATTTACTAGTAAGTCCCTACTAAGGTGCACTAGAGGTGCCAGGGCCTGTAAATCAAATGCTACTAGTGGGCCTGCAGCACTGGTTGTGCCACCCACATAAGTAGCTCTGTAATCATGTCTCAGACCTGCCATTGCAGTGTCTGTGTGTGTATTCTTACACTGTAAATTCGACTTGGCAAGTGTACCCACTTGCCAGGCCTAAACCTTCCCTTTCCTTACATGTAAGGCACCCCTAAGGTAGGCCCTAGGTAGCCCCAAGGGCAGGGTGCAGTGTATGGATAAGGTAGGACATATAGTAATGTGGTTTATATGTCCTGACAGTGAAATACTGCCAATTTCGTTTTCACTGTTGCAAGGTCTGTCTCTCTCTCATAGGATAATATGGGGGCTACCTTTAAATATGATTAAAGTGTAGATTCCCCTAGAGAGTAGATGGACATGTGGAGTTTGGGATCCCTGAACTCACAATTTAAAAATACATCTTTTAGTAAAGTTGATTTTAAGATTGTGCGTTTGGAAATGCCACTTTTAGAAAGTGAGCATTTTCTTGCTTAAACCATTCTGTGACTCTGCCTGGTTTGTGGATTCCCTGTCTGGGTCAGTTTGACAGTTGGGTTGTTTTTCACCTCACACCAGACAGTGACACAAAGGGAGCTGGGGTGTGATCTGCATTTCCTGATTAGCCATCTCTGCTAGGAGGGAGGGGTGGAGTGGTCACTCTCATCTGAAAGGACTGTGCCTGCCTCTGACAATGCTGTCTCCAGCCCCCTGGTGTGTGTCTGAGGCCTTGCCTGGGCAAGGCAGGATTTCACAAGAAGGTGTGAGTCCCCTTTGAAGAAAGGTGACTTCAAAGACTAAAATGGGTATAAGAAGGGCACCCAAACTTACAAACTTCAGAAACACTTCTGGAACCAAGAGGAACCTCTGCCTGGAGAAGAGCTGATAGCTGAGGAAAACGTGCTGCCCTGCCTGTGACTGTGCTTTGTGGAGCTTTCCTGCAGTGCTGCTTCTGCCAGAGTAAGAGGGCAAAGACTGGACTTTGTGTGCCTTCCATCTTGAAGAAGAAATCTCCAAGGGCTTGATGTAGAGCTTGCCTCCTGTTGTTGAAGTCTCAGGGATAGCAAAGACTTCTTCCTGCCAGCACCTGGAGTCTCTGGAGAGACCCCTACTCTGCTCTGTGGTGCCCTTCCAGTTCCTGGGACCCTGAAAGGAGAGGCTGGCAGCCTAAGGACAAAGATACACGCACCGAGCGCCGTGCGGAGAAAAGATCGACGCGAATCCGATCGCGGCTGAGAAAACGACACGACGCCGGTTCCGCAGCTGAGAAACGACGCCGCAGGAAACGCGACCGAAAAACCGACGCCCGGAGCAGGAGAAACGACGCGCAGCATCGCTGACGGAGGCTGAGAGATCGCACCCTGCGCCGCGGGACTTTCGGATCGTCGTGTGGCTGGCTTTTTCAACGCGCACCGCTGTGCCGAGTTGTTTTCGACGCACACAGCCGTGCAGGGTTACTTTCGACGCCCACCGCCCGTGCGGGGTTATTTTTGACGCAAACCAGGTAAATTTTCACGCTAGCAGCGCTAGTGTGGTGTTACAACTACCTAAAGACTCTTTTTATTTTAAACCTTTAAAAAATCATAACTTGACTTGTGTATGTTGGATTTTTGTCGTTCTGGTCTTGTTTTGTCTAGATAAATATTTCCTATTTTTCTAAACTGGTGTTGTGTCATTTTGTAGTGTTTTCATTAAGTTACTGTGTGTGTTGGTACAAATACTTTACGCCCAGCACTCTGAGGTTAAGCCTACTGCTCTGCCAAGCTACCAAGGGGGTAAGCAGGGGTTAGCTGAGGGTGATTCTCTTTTATCCTAACTAGAGTGAGGGTCCTTGCTTGAACAGGGGGTAACCTGACTGTCAACCAGAGACCCCATTTCTAACAGTGCTCAAATCGAAAATGGAAAAAACAAGCAATCGCGCTATGTAAACCCCAGCGTGATCGCGCTGTGTGGAAAATAAACAGATAAAGTATTCTGGACCCCAGGCTAAAAACATGCAGCCTCGTATGTTTTTAGCAGTTTACCAGTGCTGTGTAGGAGGGCTAAACACCGGAAAAGGCATGAAGTATGCATGCCTTTCACAAATGAAACCAAGCGGATTTTAGAAGACAAGCCCACGAACCAATGAAAGTGACTGATGTGACATGGGCATAGTTTGAAGCTCAAAGAGAGATCACAAAATGGACAGAGCGCTTTGCCCATAAAAAGGACAGACTTTGTGACTATGTTGTTACATGTTCATCTTTTTCTCTCCCCTCATAGGTTCCCCAGTCAGTGTGCAGTGTGAGCTGCACTCCTGGATTCCATAAGATTCTGCGTGAAGGACAGCCAGCCTGCTGCTATGACTGTGTGCCCTGTGCTGATGGTGAAATCACAAATGGAACAGGTTAGTAATATGCTTACATGGTAACTATTGCCCTCTACTGCATCGCCCTACTTTAGGTACTTTACTTGTTGTTTACACAATTTTAAAACTATAAACTACACACAGGTGTTCACCAAGTAAGAGTGTGTAAAGGTAGACACTTTAGAATACGTTTACAAAATAATTGCTGTAGTGCAAACAGAAACCGCAAATTTGTATTTTTTGAGTTTCAGAAATCTGTAGATCTGCAGGAAGGTACGTCCACTAACGTATTTATGAAATGTACAAATAAAAATGTGAATCTTTGTGCAAATATGCACATTTGTTCCTAAAGGAGAGAGAAGTGTGTCGCGTTCAGTAACCTTCACATTGCGTCGGGTCAAACGTTCGTGGTGCACGAATCCTGTGCCCGGCTGGTTCTGACGTACCTTGCAGGTTTTCCTGTTCCTCAGTCTCAAGTCTCGAATCACCTGAAAGAAAATGCTCTTATTTGACTCTGCAGGCGACGGTCCATCCGAACAGAACCTCCTGTTAACATGGGTGGCTACAGTTCCCTGTGCAAGGTATGTCACCATTGAGAGCTGGTGGCATTTGATTGATAGTCATTGGTTGCAGGCCTCTGCCTGCACATAAAGCTAGGGATTCTGCCTACTCGACCTCCCTGGCACAGCTTGATGTTTGTCACTCTTTTCTTTCGCCCTGCCGTAGATGTGGGGCATGCTTCGATGGAGAAAGCTCCCAGAGTGTTGAGGTAATTCACTGGCTTGGTTTTTGAAAACTGAAAAAATATTGGTGCATGGCAACTGGAAAGACTGCAGCTGCACTCTGAACTCATAGGGCCTGATTTTTGAAAAGTTTGTGCCACCTTTGGGTCATTTTTTGACTCAAAAGTAGTGCAAACTTACAAAATGTAAATATATATTTACTAACTTTTCATAAATCAGGCCCATAGCGCCTTCAGATAAACAGCTGTGGCAGCTTTTATTTTGATGGCACAGAGATCACCACTGAACTGGCAGTGATCTCCAAATATGGCAAGTGGAGTCCAGCCACGGTGTCAGATGTAATGTGCTCCATCACCATGATGGACAACAGACCACCCACCGAACTTAAAATCAGACCTAAAGAAATTGGGCATGTGCTTTAGGTTGCCACTCAGTTGATTTTAGCCACCAACTGGAGCAAGTAGAGACAATTTGAACTGGGTCAAAGCACACTTCCAGATTAACTGAGTCCACACGTGCTATTGCTGTGCACTACGAAAGAGGCAGAGCAACACTTCAAACCGATTGCCCTGCCAAAAGCTGCAATTTGATCCAAAGGAACACAGTGCTGTCAGTAATTGTACATCGAAACTAGACATTAGTTACGTTTCAACCTACACGTAGGGCGGACAGCGAAGTGCGAAAGGGTGGATGAAACTTTAAAGTGACACTTTTATACATAAAGCATGAACCAGCAAATGGGGCTCAAGCAGTTCACATGTCAGCCAGGAATGAAATGTAAATGTACCCACCTGCACCTCTCCACCACCCATGGCATATAGTCCTCCTGTCAGCATTATCAAGGGCTCCTCTACATGGCAAGCAATTGAGACCCAAATACATCAGGAGATACGGTGAGTGAAGCCTTAACTTGAGCAATCAAAATAAAGGTTTGACCTTGCCTAACTGACCAGGACAAGGACGTTGTGCTTGGAGGTATCATGGATTCAGAACAATTAAGGCCGGGACAAAATAAAATAATATTTGTTTTCAAAAGGGACTTTGCCTGAGTGTCTGTGGTGTGTCTCTTTGAAGAGGCGGGTGACCTTCAGCTGTGTGCAGTAAGGTATTGGCAAAAGCTGTACATGGTGTGTGGTTGGCTGCCTGTGGGGGGGCTGGATGTGGGGCCTGGCTGCTAGCCAGACCCTGCGGCCAACCCACACCACGCATGGCCAAAGACCCCGCAAAGAGTCTGATTGGCATTACATATGGAAATAAAATATTAATAAACATAAAAACTCTAGAAATAAACAAAAAAAACAAAAGAAAGGTTAAAGTGACTATATAGTTAGCTATGCTAATAATATTGCACTTTCCATAAAAAAACTTCAGAAATTCACTGACAAAACAAAGGTTAAAGTGAAGTTATAGTTAGGTGAAAATGTCTGTTTCAATGCAAATTTTAACCTAAAAAAACACTAGAATTCAATTGTTATATTTATTTTGACTAACTTTAACTCTCGCCCTTGCCAAGCACTTCTCATGAACTCACATATTACAACACTAATGCATTTCTATGACATCATTGCTAAAATTACTGTTGACAATTTAACTCACATCAGTGAATATATATATCTATATATATATATATATATATATATATATATATATATATATATATATATATATATAGATGATATAGATATAGATGTACATGTTATAGTTAGGCCCTTTTTTTCCATAGACAGAGCATTTTTTGTTTTGCCATAAACTTTGGCACTATTTGATGAATCTCCACAGAGTTTTCAACATGTAAACGTTAGTCAGTTCAGCTGCTGTCTTGAAAGTTTTTGGGTGATCTGTCAAGCAGGGGCCAAGAAAAAGGAGGGGGCCCAAAACACTTTCCCCCATTCTATATCAATAGGATTTTCCACATTTTTCAACAACACTAATTTCTGATCCTGATCCACTTAACGGAATACACCAAATTTTGCAGAAAGCTAGCACCTGGTCCAGAGAGCAATATTTTTTTGATTTGGTAGAAATCTTTTCATTAGTTTTTGAGATATTAGAGTTTAAAAAATATAGATATATAGGGACGTGGATCCTCCATGGATTTGGACCCACAGACCCTGTCCAGATCTGCAGATCCAGGGAAGAGCAAAGTCCCATTGGGCTGGCTGCATCCTGACAGAAAAGTTGCAGCTCCCATTTTGTTTGTCGCATCAGCTCAGGGGTTGGAAAAGAAGATTGCAAATACACATAAGGAGTCAGGATACAGGTATAGGGACCCCTTGTGGGTAGAAAAAAAAAATCCCTATTATTTTTATTTTCATCCAATCCACAAATCTGCGGACCCATGGGTGAATCCACAGGTCCGCGGTCCTGCGGACCCACTGGTGGATTCACAGATAGAGAAAAATTGAAAACAAAAAAACCTTAGGGTGCGAGTTATAGTTACTTTAGTTAACCATAACTTACCGCTGTATACTTACATACTTACCTTGTCAATATATTGGCTACAATATTTTGGCCCCACTATAATTAAACTCAGTATCCTGGTGGAAAACCCTGGTAGGATCACATAGTGAGCAAGATCAGAGTGAGTTCCTAAAACAAATTATTTTCTCTAAAAGGGATCAACTGCAGATGTGCCCTAAACATGATATAGGAAATAAATTCATTTATGAGAGCTCAGTACATTAATGTAGATTAAAGTAAAGAGTTGCTAGAATGGAGAAGGAGGCTTACTATGCCAAAAGAATTAATGAGGTTTCCCAACTCCAGGAATAAAAATGGAAAACCCTTAAAGAATTACCAAAATAGAATGACTGACAAGATCAAACAGATAAATCACAGGCAAAAAGTGTTGCCATGGTAAAATGGTGCTTAGATAACATTGAAAAATTATGTGGGGAGATCAAGGAAGGAGAAATAGATTAGAAACTCTTCGATCTGAAGATTTGGAACATCAGGTGTACCCTTTTAAGATAGCTTCTTCAGACCATTTCTGAAGTTAGTGCAAATAGTTAAGGTCTCTGGGTCCCTGAGTGATATGGTACTAGCAAGACTGTTCAAAGACAAAGCATCAATTCTTGAGGGATGCATCTTTTCAGAAAGATAATTAATCAATCCTTAATAGAGGGTAACGTATCAAGTACTTTGGAACAAGGCTACAGTGATACCAACCCCTTATGGACAGCCAAAACAAATCAGGTGATGTTTATTCTTCTCTATCTGGGAAAAACTGGATAAATGACAGAGGTTACAAAACATATTAGAAGACTGGAATGTTGGGCACGAATTCTAATAGCTGTTAGAAGCCTGAAGTTCCAACATTCCAAGGTTTTCGCTCAGAGTTGTTGCTGTGAACAAAGGCGTTACAGAGCCCGAGGGGATTTCAATCCCCTCTGGCTCCGTGAGGCCTTTGTTTTATTTATTAGAACATTCTGCCCACTAGTGCTGAATGATCTGATAGCCTTAAAGCCCTCCGTAGCTGGACTATACCAGCATTAAAATCCTGCTCCCTTGTATAGGCCCTCACCTTTGACCTCAGCCTTTAACATTGGAGCGGGCCTTTAATGGCTGCTATAGGCTGCTCTGGCAGGCTATAAGGTCATAGTAGCTCATGCCCTGATGGAACATAAGAGGTAGAATCATGGCCTCAACTTTCAAAAGTCTACAATGGCTTCTAATTAGGAAGAAGATTCTGTTTAAGATATCTTGAATAGTACATTGTGTAAAGGGGAGGATCATGGGTTTGTCAATGATATGCTTTAGCAATACAAGCCTTTGAAAACACTCCAGTTGGAGAGCAGCATTTGGAAGCAGCATTTGGAAGTGAGACCTAAATTCTGGATGACCAAATTTGTACATTACTCCTTCTCTGTCCAGACACCAAACACACAGAACAAACTCCAAACAAAAATCAAAAGTAAGGGGACCGAGGAAGGTGATGATTATTCTAAAAAAGCTGAAAACGTGGCTCTTTTCACATCAATAAAAAGGCTTCATTTAGGAGCTGGTAGAAAGGGTGATATTTTGGTGCCTAGGTCTCTCGAAGTGTTAAGGCCATATACACTAGCTAATAGGCCTCGATGTAGCTAATATAGCATGACTAACATATCATATTATTTAATAACATAACACAACATAACAATGTTATCATTTAGAGCTTAAAATCTGCTTTGACAGAGTTAATAATGTTTGTGAAGAAGCCACATGGCGTGAGTTCATGTTGCAGACCTAAAAAGACATGAATTTTCGGGCAAGTCGCTGAACATTTTATTGTCCCAGTTACTCAATTGTAAAACTGAAGTTGAAAAAATTAAATGCTTATTCATAATTTGTTGTATCTCAATATAAACACCTTTGATTATACTCTTGAATGATTAAATAACTAGTACTAGACTTTTTTTCTTTTTTTCCTTCTTAGACCTCTCTGTTTGTTTGAAGTGTGGAGAAGATGCTTGGTCCAATGAAGTAAAAGACATGTGTATACCGAGGGCCATTGATTTCCTGTCCTATGAGGAGCCCATGGGTGCAACACTTGCTTCCATCTCAGCACTCTTATCCTTGCTAACTCTGCTAACCTTATGTATCTTTTCCATTTACCGGGACACACCAATTGTCAGAGCCAATAACCAAAACCTAAGTTACCTCCTCCTGGTGTCACTCATGTTGTGTTTCCTCTGTCCCTTCTTATTTATTGGACGCCCTAGCGGATGGACATGCTTGCTTCGGCAAATTACATTTGGGCTTGTATTTTCACTCAGTGTCTCATGTATTTTGGCCAAAACCCTAACAGTCATTGTTGCATTCAAAGCCACCAAACCAAACAACAGTTTGAAAAAATGGTTTGGTACGAGGACATCCATTTACCTAATCATTTTGTGTTCCATGTTTCAGCTTATCATCTGCACAATGTGGTTGTCAACAAAGCCCCCTTATTCAGGTGTCAATGCATCATCTTCTTTGAAAATCATCATACAATGTTATGAAGGATCAATGCTGCTTTTCTGCTTCATGCTGGGATACATGGGCTTCTTGGCTGGATTCAGCTTTATATTGGCCTTCCTGGCCAGGAACTTACCTGATAGTTTTAATGAAGCTAGGCATATCACTTTCAGCCTGCTTGTGTTTGTAAGTGTGTGGCTCTCCTTCATTCCAGCTTACCTGAGCACACAGGGGAAAAATATGGTGGCTGTTGAGGTGTTTGCTATACTAGCATCTAGTTCAGGGCTTCTGGCTTGCATATTCCTCCCCAAGGTTTATATTATTCTACTCAGACCTGCTATGAATTCGAAAAGCTACTTGCTAAATAAAAAGTAAAAAGTAAGTGACTGCAAGACATAAAAATGATGGGACTGATTTAGGGTTTGGCAGATGGGTACTCCATCACAAACGTGACGGATATCCCACTCATCCTATTACGACAAGCTTTCAATCACATTTGTGACAGTGTACCTGTATGCTAAACTCTAAACTAGGCCCTCTATGTTTGATGGCCACACATTTCATAAACATGTACTATATTAAGCAATATTAACTTCAAAAAAGAAAATTAAACTCTGCAGGAAATCCCATATGTACTTCAAATGTAATGAAATTAACAGCAAGAAAAAATGTATCTGACAATATCAGATTTGGTAAAATAACTGGATGTTCCTCAAAATTTGATTTGTTGTATTTTCTGAACATAATACCATATTTCTGTGTACTGTTTATGTCAGTAAATGGTTGTTACTTCTTTATTAGACAGCACAATAAATGGGCATTAAATTCCTGCTTAAAAAATCAGATTTGCCTATGGATTTAATTTTTTATTGTATCATGTAGACCGTGATTACGAATCGGCTACTAATGCACCCATTTTCACCTTGCACGTTTTGCGAAATGTGTGCTCTCTTTATAATGTTCCCAAAACAAATTTCTTCAGGTAATTCCTAGAGAAACCATGCATATGGTCACAGCAAAGAAAATCAGTTGTAATTGAGTGGGGGCAGGAATATAGCACTGGCGAAATCCTCAAACGACCATAGTCGGATTTTATCCAATATGAAATGAATTCACTCTGCTTGGCGTGTGGACTCTGATGTCCATAGAGAAAATCTCTATAGGTAAGGAGAGAGTCAGGGTGTTCAACTTCCAACAGATGTCTTTGAATCGATGTTCAAGTTGCTCTAAAATTTCAAAGTGCTCAAGGTTGTCAGTGATGGAGGTGAAATGTGTGAAAACTGATGCTTTGGAGTTCTTTATTACAGGGAACAATTGGCAACAATCAGACACTAAGACAACAAATCTCTCAAATGCCCCTTCAGTCCAAGCTGACCTCATTCCATGTTTTGAGCCTTTTAAAGCAATAACCCCTCCCTCACCTGGCACTGGGGCTATTCAGTAATCATCCAATCCAGGTTCCAGGTGGCAAGTTGTAGTTCAGCGTGAAGGGGTAAAGTGCTACCCACAGAAGGCTTCCAGGGACGTCAATATGCAGGGACTCTTCCACAGAATTTCTTCATGTTCAAGCTGACATGCTGCAGCTCAAAGGGGGCGGACCAGAGTCAGAGGCCAGAAGCAAGGAGATGCACTATGGCAGCAGCGTCATTCGCAACAATCCAATTGGGATACTAGGGGTTAGCTAACACAGTGATGTAATTCTGCTTGGCCTATACTGACACTGGTGTGGGCTACCTTCATGTAGGGCCCAGAAGAGATTGATAAATAGTCACCTGTGACCTTTGTTGCCAGTGCTACTTGTGATGCCTGCCCTGACCTGACTTGTGATTGCTTTGATTGCCTCAAGACTGCCTTGAGAGTGCCTTGTGTTTGTCATCGCCTCTTGCCCGCCCCCCTTTTTTGTTTGCTCACCTTCCCTTGCCCCTGTTTTTTGGCTTCTCTGCTAAGTTGCTGGTTTGGCCTGATTGCTTGATAGCATGCACAAGCTGAGCAAGAATTATTAATGCATTTAATGAAAAGATGCCAGCAAAAATCCCTAAATCAGTTCAACCTGCCAATCTCTCTTTGTAGCATTGGAAGCATTTCGGCCCGTATTTATACTTTTTTAGTGCCGCATTTATGCCGCTTTTTTATTGAAAAGCGGCGCAAACTTACAAAACAAAATTTTATTTTGTAAGTTTGCGCCGCTTTTGAGTCAAAATATTACGCTAATGCGGCGCTAAAAAAGTATAAATATGGGCCTTCATGTCAGAGCCAAGGAGTGACCAGGAGAGGATCCTGGGGTCTATTAAGGGGTCTGCAGTGGGTTCAGCTCCACAATTGCATATTTAGCAAAGGAAGGGCTTGTTGTTCAGTTCCTCTTATAACACATTTTTATGTACCCCCGATAGCTCCCCCAGTACCTCATCCCTAAAAACAGTGGAAGCTGGAGGTACATCAGCAAGATCTGGAGATACATCAGTAAGAGAATGAGGGGTTGAGTTGTGGTTCTAAAAATTCTGGACCCATGTAATTTACTTTGCCACAGCAGTACGATTTTAGTATCAAAAGACCGATAATGACTAGTACACTAAGCATGAGCATTTTCGCTCAATTCCAGCAGCGTTTTCACCTCGAAATCGCCATTTTCGTCCTGCACTCGTGGCTCCCATTTTATACACGGCAGCCATTTTTAAAAGTTGCCCTCACATAGGCTTATGATACAGTCAGATTTGATTCCAAGGACACGTACACCTTGATTGACTTTTCTCTGACCTGGGCAAGCTGGAACCATTGCCTCAGGCCAAACCTGTTTGGTCAGTCCCTCTCCCAGTGGCCGAATCAGATAGCATCAAGGCACACCATGCCATAAAACCCTTATTATCGCTCACACACCCTGCCTAATCTTGCTCACACCTGCACCTGCTCTTTTCTTCTTCTTACTTTACGAGGGGGAGGTGCCCGTTTTTATTGGGGGTCCACACTTATCTGATGTAAAATACTAGGCCTTGCCGGGTAATTTATTATGGGTTGGCTGACATGAAATATGAGGTTTCATCATGACACTGTTTTTTCCTTTGTAGTGAAAACATGTGAATGACCAACCAAAATGTCAAGAATGTTTGCCTGAAGCTTAAAAAACTGTATATAAGGAAACCTGACTTTGCATTGACACAGTCTCCTGAGAACATACAAACCGTGCTGTTGTACTTCTAGGACGCTTGTTACTTGGTTGCAGCCAATAAATTCGATCTTTGACTTCACCTAGAAGACTCTGAGTTTCTGTGGTCTGAATCAGGAAAGTACCCGAGGTCTTTGGGTGTACCCTGGCACTGCTGGGTTACCGGATCAGTACCGGTTCTGAAAAACCCAGTACCTCAGTTGGCGCCCAACGTGGGGCGATACCAGCGGTACCGGTCCAAGCCTGAGGTCCGTGAGGAGCTTCGTGTGAGAATTCTGGAGGAAGGCCGTCACTTCATCGACCCCTGCATGTCGACGTGGTCCGAAAGTCTTTGCTACGAGGTTCCCCGCTTCCCGACGGCTACGAAGGACTGCTGCCCTGGCTATCGCCCTGATTTGGACCCTTGATGTTTGGTAGAGCGAAACGATAAGACGAGTCTTCTGGTGACGTCATCGATATTTTCAGTTAAGTATAAGTGGAGCGTCTCCCAGTCCTTAGTTGGACACTTGGTTTGGTCCTTAGTTGGACATTTGGTTTGGTGTACCTTCGGGATCACTTTGATTTGGAACTTGCAAGTACCAAAGCCGAAGGACTCGTGTATTCACGAGACTATCGTAAACGATAATCCTTTGAAGTTTGAAGCTAGACTAGTGAGCGAAGATGCCTGGTCTTAGCAGACTTGGAAATTTGTTTTGTCTTGGTTGTAAAAGGGACTCCCGGTTGGAGGACTCATGTCCGGTTCCTCCGATTGGAACTCCAACCTATGAACTATATGTGAAGCACGGAGTAGGCCCCATCACATATAATGAAGTATGGATCCGTTACACCAGAAAAGATGGTGTTTTAAAATGGCCCCAAAATGGTAGCTTTGACACAGAAATCTTAGATAACCTCGAAGTTAGACTTTTTAAGAAGAAAGCCCGGCCGGCAATGCTTGATTCTTTCCGCTTATCGCGTAAGGAAGCCAAGCAAAAGGAAATTAAATTAGCTAAGAAAAATAAGAGAGAAAAAGGTATTTCGATTATGCAAGCTGCTATACAATTTAAAGATAACGAAGTAGAACAGTTGAATGAGCAGTTGCATAGGCGACATAAAATGACAGTAGATAAGTGCTATCCAGTTTTGCCGCCTCTTCGGCAAGGGATGCAGCTTGCTTTTATATGTGGAATTATCACAAAAAAAAGAATAATTGGTTTTCTTTTTTTAAAGAAAATTATTAATTATGGAAAAATTATTTTAAAAAAATAAGTGCCTTTCAAAATCGTTTTGTAATATTTATAAAGCTTAATACCTATACTATGACCTCCTAGCATTAAAATTTAATTTAAGTTATGTTGCACCGCTAAAATGACATTTGTATGTGCAATTTTCCCTTGGCGCAGGAGCAAACAAGCTCATTTCTATAAAGTATAAGTTAATATTTTCAATGGCTGACTCATGGATTGTGTAATAGACATTCTGGTAATGCATATTATGCAAGAAAATTGTAGGATATTGATTTTTTAATGCCTAAAATATCAAAGTCGATTTTGGGCAAAAGCACTGTTTAAGCTGCATTTTCTTTCATTCGGAGTACTTTTTAAAGTGTCTCAGGCTTCAGTAAATGCATACATTTAGGTTTGATATATATTTGCAGTTTGTGCCTTCTTGTGATTCAATGAGTCAATGTGCCAGTACAAAGGGTTGTTTTAATATCAAGGTTGAAGGTTCTAACTTCAGCTGGGCCTACTGAGACGTTCATTCATTCGAGGTTGATGAAATATGTACCATTGCATGGGATTGCAACAAGCATTTATTCTAACAACTGGTATGTGTGTTATTAAGGTTTGTGAATTATTCACAGTAAATGTAGTTTAATAATCTGGAAATAGAGATAATTTTTTTTAGCGCCTAAAAAGGAAAAATTATTTTTTTAAATTGAGTGAATTATTGCAGGTTAGAAGGAAAATAGGAAGGCCTACTGTCTTTGACAGATTCAGAGTGGCAGAAGCTAGGAGAGCTACAGAGGCTGGCTCAAGTCACGCTGCTGAGGTGCTATCTTTAGTTTTCCCATGAAGATGGAGGAGGCTGTCATGTTGACACTTGTGACCTTTTAAATTAGGGCCTTGTCTCTGTGAAATGCAGAATGACCCTATGGGCCTCTAAAAGTGGGATTTCTGGTTTCTCCAGAAGAACATCAATACAATTAAAGAACTTAATTCCAAAGGGAAAATATAAAAAAAAGGGGTTTCTTCGAAGGTCCCAACATCATGTTAAATGCTCTGCAGAACTGATACATTTGTGTCTCCGCTCTAAAAAAATAAAATGATGCCTGCTAGTTGCTTTTATTTGACAGAAAACGAAGTGTTGCATTAAGTCTTAGACAGAAAATAAGATGCAGCCCTTTTCTAAAATTTTGAAGGCTACATGCCTTAATGAGAACGATTTGCCAATTAAGACTTATTTTTCACAGTGGAAATTGTAGGTGCCAAATTAAAATGGAGTGTCAGTGTAACAATTTTTACTTTTAGAAAGGTAAAACTAAGGTGGCTTGATGTTGCGAAGTAACTGACAAGAGGGTAACAGTTAAGTAATGGAAATTTATTTTCGTGTATTTGGTCCTATCATGAATTGTTCTTGCTGGTCCTGTATGTTAGAAGAGAAACAGTAAAGTTATATTTGACAGCAGATTTCCATTGCCTGGTGATCTACTGTCAAAAGAAGGGTAAGGATTTTAAACCTGACAAATTAAACAGGCCCAAATATTGGGTTTTGGGCTGCAGGTTTACAGTGCATAAAGTACATGACATGGTGTTGTGTGTCACCGCTTATTCACACATGCTATTGTTTTGTCTATGCTTTTTGTGCTTGATACACAGCAATTATATCTGATGGCTTGACGTTTTGTGCGTTTTTATTATTTTTTATTTGTTTTTTTTCATGTTTGTTGCTGCTTTTGATACTATTACAAGCTCCCCTGTGTTGTGAGGGGATGGTCATGACGATGCCCATCGCTATGCAACAGTTGGTTGAACTTGTTCTGGTTACTAAATTCCACAGATAATGATATTTCATGCTGTGAACATAAGAGACAACACTTCACCAGTGCATGTCTATTTGGCTATAATGGTATTGAAGGAAAATAAAAAGAGATATGCAGGATCAAAGTGCGTCACCTGCAGTTAGTCACGTTACTGCCCCTTCCCTTAAAGGAACAGGCAGCCCTACATTTATGTAGCCTTGATTGGACCTAAGGATGAAATTATAGATCTGTGACTCAAGGTGGCCTAATTTCTATATTACATTAGTTAATGATGTTCTGTTTCCTAAGTAGCATATGGCTTTTGTTTCTTAAAAGAAAACCAGGTTTTCATTTTTTCCTGAAGAAGGAACTGAAACATTAGCTAGGAGTACCGTATATGGTGTAGTCGCCAACGGTAGAGTTAAAATTTGTGTAACTTTGGCCTTTGTGTATCACCCGTACTCTTCGTGTTGTGTCACATGCCTGACTATCACCCAAATAATTTTTTGTTCTTCCTATAGATTTTTTTCTTTTGTTACTTCCCCTGACCAATGTCGCATCATGCTTAGTTATTGAGATTTTAGCTATGTCCTAGTCCCATTTCTCTTTTTCGAATTCCTTTCACCAGTCAGCCCTTTTATTATTATTGATGTATTGTTCAGGTTCACATTTCCAGACTGCAGTGATGTACCAGGGACCCCCATGTTATGTATAATTCCCTTTGGTATGACCAGACTGGTTTTCAAGAATTTGCCTTAGGCCTGCTTCAATGTTTTCCAGCCTGACTATCAGGGTAGCGATAGACTGGTTAACTGACTCAATATTATAGTAAGACAAGTTTTCCATCTCAATAGGAGATATCTTATGTTTACCTTTTTGAACATGACAAATTTTCAATGTCTATTTTAATTTGGTTTTCGGTTCCCTTCTGTTCCTGTTACTTTAATTTTTGGTGGGATCAGATGTGTCCTAATCATGCAAATGTCAGGACCCTCTAGTTCTTGTCTTTTTGTTTGCACATTTGACTATTAGCCTGTGTATTGCATAGTGCACCTGATGCACAGTTTTTAAAGGAAGGTTTCTACATGTCCCTGATAATCGGTATCATGTGATTTCTCTATTGAGATGTTCTAAGATAAGGAGGAACACCTAGACTTAATCATTGAGGAAAATATGTGTTTACCCCATTAGACAATGCCACTGTGTGAGGAAATCCATTCAGATAGAATTCTCATGTAGCTATAGATGGCAGAGAATAATGGAAAGAACCCAATTAAAGATGCTAGAGACCCTGTTTTGCCCTTCTGCCTTTGTCTTTGTATTTTATGCCCATGGTGTATGGCTACTCCTTTGAAGATTGCAGACCACCTGCTTGCAGTCCCCTTGTTAAAAACCATGAACTGTGTTTGTACTAAATTGAAGGAAACTAACAACTGTGGCACATTTCCTACGTCACTAGATTCTGCGGGTATCAAGTCATAATAACCTGCAGGACATTGATTTAAGCCTAATTACCATCAGTGACAGCTACAGATGAAAGACGGACGTCTTGGCCCTACAGTCTCAGCACCCAGAAAGTAGCAAAGCTGGACAGCGATCGCCAGCGCATGGTATCGTACTTGCTCCATCAGACGGCGTTGGACATCACAAAACCAAAGTTTCAGTGTAAAAGAGCTAAAGAGAAGGATTCCTGTTGTTGATGGCAGAGCTGTTTTGAGGTTCCATTTCTCTACCTGTCATGTGCTGGTAACCTCTGACAGTGTGCAATCCCTTGAGCCCCTTGGCCTGAGTTTTGGCTACACCCCCCCTTTTCTTTGCTCCAACGGAAGAAGGGCAGTGCACCGGAGATTTCAAGTTTGGAAAAAGGCACTATATTGTGGTGCCCATGTGTTAGGGTTTGTGCACAGCAAAGAGCATGTCCCCTCTCACTGCACTAGTGGGTTCTGTAATAGCTCCCTTTTAAACTTACTATTGGAATCCTTTCTTGTTATCTCACCTTCCCCCCCTCTAGGCTTCTGTGTATGTTGTTTAATGTGCTGTTTTGTTTACACATTGGGCCTTGCTTTTACCAAGGCTTCTTTAAAACACTCCTCTCTAGGCCATGTGTTAATTTAACTCATTTGCATAATAACTGAAACTCTGCACACCTTTCAAGAACATGTGCAGCATGTGAGGACCACACCCAGCTCTTCAAACCACACCCAGCTCTGCACACCTTTCAAGAACATGTGCAGCATGTGAGGACCACACCCAGCCCTGTCTATAAAAGGCAGCCCCCGAGCCTCACCCAGTGCTTGTGCTCGTCTACCTCCCGCTTACCTGAGGACAGATCCCTCGGCGCTGGCACTCCTGCTCTCTACAGACTTTCATTGGCTTCAATGGGTGCAGCTGCTGGTTCTTCCTTCTTCCGGTTTCCGGTTCCTCCTTGCCTCAGCCTCTCTCCTACAAGCAACCTGCAAAAGAGAAAGAAGACAAGGTTAGACTGATCAGTATCTCTTGCCAGCAACAAGTAAGTGCAAAACTTTTATTACCTGAAAGAACTTTGACAACAATTTCTGGAAACAAGATACCTTCCACGAACATTGTGATTCAAACTCTTTGTTACAAGAATACTTTGCGGAACTTTGTGAAGCAAACATTTTTTATGGAACTTTTAAGAATCGAACCGTGGAAACCGTTAACAGCAAGGCAAACAGTCAATCAAGGACTTGCACAAATTACATGCTGTATTTTGACGTAAAAGTACAGTATTTGTTTTATAAAAGATTCTGGAAATATGGGAAAAGTGAGTCTGCTATTGGGAATTTAGGCTTTAGTTATATTAAGATGAATGTTTGATATTAGTAATTCTGATAACGGTATTTGTTTAATGTTTTAGAAGCTTTAGAGTAATAGAAAGCACATCCCAGAGCAGTAACACATTCCAAACCTGGAAACTAGAGACCAGGATCCAAGAGGTACTTTTAGAAGAAAATTTCTAAAAAATAAAGGGATAGTCAGGAACCCAGTTAGGAATAGGTTGTACTTATCTATTCTTTGTTTATGTTTCATTAGGCACCAGTTTCTACAGAAGTCAGAGAGGGCCGCAGATTTGTGCAGCACTTCAACAGTGGAAACGCGAGAACGGTGTTGTCTCTTTATTTTATTTTATCCACTTCCCCCCTTCCCTTGAGCTTCTGTTCTTAGTGCACTGTTTTAAAAACTAGTGTGCTGGAACAAGCAGTTTCAGGGTGGTGTCGGATTGTCTTCAACCTCCATCAGAACTGAACAAGGACTCAGGTGAGCTGGGCTTTGACAGAAGCACAAGCCTTAAAAAAAAAAAAAATTCAGTTCTGGTGGACGATGAATATCGGGGAAGAAATAGAGGGCATTGACGTCACGGATATGGCGCAGGCCCTAAATGAGGACTTGGCTCATAATGAATCAGTGTCTGGCATCTTGCAACATATGCAAGAGGAAATAGAGAGATTAAAGATGGAGAATACCTCTTTAAAACAGGATTTAAGCAGGTATAAATTTAGGGTATCTCAGTGGAACACAGCTTTTACGCCTTTATTTAAAACCTCCTCAGAGACAGGGGCGCCATCAAAACATACAACTTTGCCTCCCCCAGTTGAGGTCACTGTTAATGTTCCTAATGCTGTGCCCTTAGCAGCACCTGAACGTTTTCATGGAGATAGTAACAAATTCCATGTTTTTATCAATCAATGTCAATTACACTTCGTTTGTAAGCCACAACAGTTCCCTACTGATGCTACGAAAGTGGCATTCGTCTTGTCTTATTTGGGTGGCACAGCAGCCAATTGGTCAATTCCTTTCGTGGAGAGAGATGATCCCATCCTCCATAATTGAATCAATTTAAACGTACCATGACCAGCCTTTTTGCAAAACACACTTTCATGCAGGCAAGTGATAATGAGCTTTTAAATCTTAAACAAGGTAACAAGGATTTATTGACCTATCTCACTAGTTTTAATCGTTTACTCACCGAGACACAGTGGCCAGAAGACAAGCGTGTCTCCCTTTTCTATAAAGGTTTGAGAGACGAGTTAAAAGACGCGCTGGCTCATATCATTGATTTGCCAGAAGACTATTCGGACTTTGTAGATTTAGTTGTGAAATTAGAACATAGACTAGGAGAAAGAAAGGGAGATAAATACAAACTGGAATCACGGTTAACTTTTATTAGACACGAGAAGAAAGACCCAGATAATAAACTCCCTGAACCTGAGCCTATGCAAATAGGGACACTCAGAGGTCCACTCACATCAGAGGAAAAAGAAAGAAGGAGAAAACTTCAATTATGTTTATATTGTGGAAGGGCAGGTCACTTTGCCAGAGAATGTCCAGTAAAGCCTAAAAATCCACGAAAGGGTGCTGTTTTCTCCACCTCCTCAACTGAATCGGGAAACGATTAAGCTCGACAAGGGGGAGAGGTTACTTGTTCGAGAAAACATCTTAATCAAACCTCTAATGCTGCAGCCTTCATGGTACCGCACATACCTAGACATTTCATAATTCAGGTCGTTTTAATTGTTACTACCCAAGTGAGGCATTCTCTCCCTGTCCTACTGGACTCAGGCGCAACAGGAAATTTTGTGGATAATAAGTTAGCTGAAAACTTAGGACTTCCTATGTGCCTAAAGCCTTGTCCAGAAGCAGTATGTACAGTGGATGGGTCAGAATTGACCTCTGGATTAATCACAAAACAAACAAGTCCACTTGTTATGGTCTGTCAGAACGGGCACACAGAGGTGATTAGCTTTGATCTGATAGATACTCCTAATTTTGGTTTGATTCTCGGGGTACCCTGGTTAACAACTCATAACCCAAAAATTGATTGGGTGAATAGAAATGTTACTTTGGATTCCTCTTTCTGTAGAACCAATTGCTATCAAGAAGCAGGTACAGAACAGAGCACAGTATTACACTGTGCTAGTGTTTACAAGATTAACCAAGTCTCCCTCCTGAATATTCTGACTTTAAAGACGTCTTTGATCCAGTAAAGGCTAGTGTGCTGCCCCCACATAGGTCTTATGACTGTCGTATAGATCTTATCCCAGGGGCCCCTTTACCTAATAACAGAGTATATGCTTTGACTGACGAAGAAACCAAATACTTAAGAACCTACCTAGATGACCTACTACAGTCTGGGTTCATCCGTCATTCCACATCTCCGGTGTCATCTCCACTCTTTTTTATCCCGAAGCCAGATAAATCCCTGCGCGCGTGTATCGATTATAGAGGACTAAATAAGGCTACAATAAAGAATAAATATCCTCTTCCTCTAATACCTGTGTTGTTGGATCAATTAAGACATTCTACTGTAAACACTAAACTAGATCTGCGGGGAGCTTACCACCTGGTCCGAGTAAAAGAGGGGGATGAGTGGAAGACAGCTTTCAAGACAAAGTTTGGTTTATTTGAGTACACAGTAATGCCCTTTGGGTTATGTAATGCCCCTGCGGCCTTTCAGTTCTTTATAAATGAGGTCCTACACGAATTCCTGTACGTTTGTGTCATGGTATACATAGACGACATCCTCATTTACTCTAAGAACTCAGAAGAACATTCCCAACATGTTCGTGCAGTATTATCAAAGTTAAAAGAAAATCATCTTTTTGCTAAGTTAGAAAAGTGTACTTTTAATGTCAGCAAGGTGGACTTTTTAGGATACTGCCTGTCACCCCAAGGAATAACTATGGATGTAAAGAAAATCAGTGCTATTGCTGATTGGCCAGAACCATCCTCTGCAAAAGATATTCAGAAATTTCTGGGTTTCGCCAATTTTTATAGGAGGTTTATTGCACATTTTGCAGACATTGCGGCCCCAATAACTACCTTGTTGCGGAAAGGTCAACGATTTCTTTGGACTGATGAGGCGGCACACGCCTTTCAACTCCTAAAACAAAAGTTCACTTCAGCCCCAATTCTGAAACATCCTGACTTGCCTGTTTTTGTTGAAGCGGATGCTTCACAAGTAGCTTTAGGAGGAGTTCTCTCTCAACGAGATGCAGTAGATGGCCAGTTACATCCTATAGCCTTCTATTCCAAAAAGTTATTACCAGCTGAACAAAATTACACTGTGGCTGAAAGGGAACTACTAGCTATCAAAGTAGCCTTTTCAGAATGGAGGCACCATTTAATGGGAGCCAAGTACCCAGTTACAATCTTTTCTGACCATAGGAACCTACAGTTTTTTGGATCACTTAAAGCACTAACACCACGTCAGATGCGCTGGTTAAATTTTTTTAGCACATTTGACTTTGTAATAACCTATAGACCAGGTGCACAACAAATTCAATCTGATGTGTTATCTAGATACGTACATACTTCAGACATGAAACAAGATAAAATAGGAGAACCCATTATTCCTCCCCAAAAGTTTTTGGCACCAGTACAACAGAAGGATTTCATCACAGATCTATATAATGCACACATGCAAATAGCACCTCAGGATTGGTTAAAGGATTCCCATAACACAATACAACGAGGTTTATTGTATCACGACAACATGTTGTTAGTGCCCACCTCTGAATTACAAACACAGGTGATAATTTGGCATCACGCCTCACCGTTAGCAGGTCATCCTGGTTGGGTAAAAACCCTGGAAAATGTGCAAAAACACTTTTGGTGGGACACTATAAGAAAGGACATTAAGCAATTTGTCACTACCTGTCCAATTTGTGCAAGACATAAATCTTCTCATAAGGCCCCTGACGGCTTGTTAATACCAATGCCAACACCCAAGCAACCTTGGCACACTGTGAGCGTAGACTTTATTGTAGGTTTACCATCTGTAAAATCTTTCACAACAGTGTTGGTTATAGTGGATTTTTTATCTAAAATGGCACATTTTGTACCATTACGGAAATTACCCATGGCGGCAGAATTTGCCGATATTTTTATAAGGGAAATTGTGCGTTTACATGGTTTGCCAAGCAAAGTGGTGTCAGACCGAGGGAGCCAGTTCAACTCTAAATTTTGGAAAAAAGTATGTAAAAAACTGAAAATAGATGTGGCATTATCCACTGCTTTCCACCCAGAGACAGATGGACAGACTGAACGACTGAACCAAACCTTACTTCAAACGCTACGTTGTTTATTGGCTGATTATTCTAGTGAATGGTTGGAAGCTCTCCCTGAAGCGGAGTTTGTTTATAATAATACTGAGCATTCAGCTCTACTTTGCTCACCATTCTATTTCTTGCAGGGGTATCATCCAAGAGCTATACCCATTTTGTTAGAAGATTCTCTGTTACCTACAGTAACGGATAGACTAACGAGGTTAGGTGACATACAAGACAAAGCCAGGAAACATTTATTAAAGTACAAGGAAAGCATGAAAAGACAAGCAGACAAACACAGATCTGAGGCCCCAATGTATAAAATCGGTGACCAGGTATGGCTCTCCACAAAGAACCTAAACATAGAGGGATCCCGAAAGCTGCAACCACGTTTCATTGGACCCTTTAGTATAACTACCATAGTAAACCCGGTAACAGTAAAATTAGATTTACCAAAAGAATATCCAGTACATACTACATTCCATGTGTCCTTGCTTAAGCCGTACAATCCAAAAACCCGACCTGAACCACCACCTCCACCCATACCAATTAAGGGAAATCTAGAATATGAAGTGAAAAACATAAAAGACTCAAAAAGAATTAGTGGACGTCTGTTTTATTTAGTAGAATGGAAAGGATATGATGAATCTGAGAATTAATGGGAACCAGCATCATATGTACATGCCCCACAGCTGATTAGACGGTTTTATTTAAAAAATCCAGGAAAACCCCGTCCTGTAGGAGGGCCTTTGAGGGGGGCAACTGTTAGGGTTTGTGCACAGCAAAGAGCATGTCCCCTCTCACTGCACTAGTGGGTTCTGTAATAGCTCCCTTTTAAACTTACTATTGAAATCCTTTCTTGTTATCTCACCTTCCCCCCCCCCTAGGCTTCTGTGTATGTTGTTTAATGTGCTGTTTTGTTTACACATTGGGCCTTGCTTTTACCAAGGCTTCTTTAAAACACTCCTCTCTAGGCCATGTGTTAATTTAACTCATTTGCATAATAACTGAAACTCTGCACACCTTTCAAGAACATGTGCAGCATGTGAGGACCACACCCAGCTCTTCAAACCACACCCAGCTCTGCACACCTTTCAAGAACATGTGCAGCATGTGAGGACCACACCCAGCCCTGTCTATAAAAGGCAGCCCCCGAGCCTCACCCAGTGCTTGTGCTCGTCTACCTCCCGCTTACCTGAGGACAGATCCCTCGGCGCTGGCACTCCTGCTCTCTACAGACTTTCATTGGCTTCAATGGGCGCAGCTGCTGGTTCTTCCTTCTTCCGGTTTCCGGTTCCTCCTTGCCTCAGCCTCTCTCCTACAAGCAACCTGCAAAAGAGAAAGAAGACAATGTTAGACTGATCAGTATCTCTTGCCAGCAACAAGTAAGTGCAAAACTTTTATTACCTGAAAGAACTTTGACAACAATTTCTGGAAACAAGATACCTTCCACGAACATTGTGATTCAAACTCTTTGTTACAAGAATACTTTGCGGAACTTTGTGAAGCAAACATTTTTTATGGAACTTTTAAGAATCGAACCGTGGAAACCATTAACAGCAAGGCAAACAGTCAATCAAGGACTTGCACAAATTACATGCTGTATTTTGACGTAAAAGTACAGTATTTGTTTTATAAAAGATTCTGGAAATATGGGAAAAGTGAGTCTGCTATTGGGAATTTAGGCTTTAGTTATATTAAGATGAATGTTTGATATTAGTAATTCTGATAACGGTATTTGTTTAATGTTTTAGAAGCTTTAGAGTAATAGAAAGCACATCCCAGAGCAGTAACACATTCCAAACCTGGAAACTAGAGACCAGGATCCAAGAGGTACTTTTAGAAGAACATTTCTAAAAAATAAAGGGATAGTCAGGAACCCAGTTAGGAATAGGTTGTACTTATCTGTTCTTTGTTTATGTTTCATTAGGCACCAGTTTCTACAGAAGTCAGAGAGGGCCGCAGATTTGTGCAGCACTTCAACAGTGGAAACGCAAGAACGGTGTTGTCTCTTTATTTTATTTTATCCACTTCCCCCCTTCCCTTGAGCTTCTGTTCTTAGTGCACTGTTTTAAAAACTAGTGTGCTGGAACAAGCAGTTTCAGGGTGGGGTTGGATTGTCTTCAACCTCCATCAGAACTGAACAAGGACTCAGGTGAGCTGGGCTTTGACACCATGAAAGAGCAGCTTGAGCGTCCTCTGACACTAAATAATGAGTGTTGGAGTCTGAAAGTGCTGCTGAGCTTAAGCTATTTCCCAATTAATGGTGCTTGGGTCTGCACGAGATGATTTGTGCCCTTGATCAATGAAGAGCACATTGTTTGTAGTGTCTGCCACAGAGGAGACACACTGGTGCATTGCTTTAAGACATTGAGACTTTCGAGTGAGCTGTGGGTGTTTGCCAGGAGGGCACTCCAACTAAGCAGTACTTTTCTCACGAAGAGGCCTGAATTGAGAGGCCCATGCGAAAGAAAACAACAAAAGAAAATGTGATGGACAATAGAAGCCTGCCAGAGAGGCTTTTTGAACGGACTCTGGGCATAGTTGGTTTCACAAGAGGTTTCCGTGTGATTGTATAGACTAGGTGTTAGGAGACTGATTGTTTTGCTGCCATTGTTTTAAAGTACTATTCTGTTTAGTAAAAGCAGAATAAAGTCCATTTTCTGTGGAAAGAGTACCCCCTTTTCACCTTAGAGCATTGATGAGAGTCACCACTGTTCCACCTGAACATACAAAAATTACTGAAATGCAGAGGAGCCCTAAAAATGTTACTAGATAATTTTAGGATTTGCTTTTTGGTTAGGGTTGTGAAAAATTATTATTTCATTTGTAATAGGGTCACTACTTTCTCCCGTTGTCTATATGTTCTTAATAACGTGTTTTCTAGTGTCTTTTAAACATGACGTTGTCATTTATGGGTGGGATTGTTTTTCTCTACTCAATTGACTTCTGCACCCACTTCCCAACCTATGTCTTTTCCTACTATTGTTTCTTTGCACTCTTTTCACCCTTTTCCTGAACATGAGCAGGTTAGAAGATCAGAATTCGTAAGCAATTCTTTTGTACAGCTTCTGCATCAACACTAGTTAGTAGTGAACATCACTAATTGTTGGGTGTGTGATCTTATGCCACCTACTGCAGATAGAGGTATTCCTTATTTTGTCCTGCCATATGTGGCCTTTTGTGCTACTTCATGTTCGAGGAGACCTGTCCAGAAGAGAGTTACCAAGTACTAGAATTTTGCTCCAGCAACATCTCAACGACTTTAGAAACATAGACCTGGACTCAGATTAGCATGAGAATAGGTTTATTGCCTATGTAAGGGCAAAAGGAGGGTTTGTGGTTCTAAAAATTCTGGACCCATGTAATTTACTTTGCCACAGCAGTACGATTTTAGTATCAAAAGACCGATAATGACTAGTACACTAAGCATGAGCATTTTCGCTCAATTCCAGCAGCGTTTTCACCTCGAAATCGCCATTTTCGTCCTGCACTCGTGGCTCCCATTTTATACACGGCAGCCATTTTTAAAAGTTGCCCTCACATAGGCTTATGATACAGTCAGATTTGATTCCAAGGACACGTACACCTTGATTGACTTTTCTCTGACCTGGGCAAGCTGGAACCATTGCCTCAGGCCAAACCTGTTTGGTCAGTCCCTCTCCCAGTGGCCGAATCAGATAGCATCAAGGCACACCATGCCATAAAACCCTTATTATCGCTCACACACCCTGCCTAATCTTGCTCACACCTGCACCTGTTCTTTTCTTCTTCTTACTTTACGAGGGGGAGGTGCCCGTTTTTATTGGGGGTCCACACTTATCTGATGTAAAATACTAGGCCTTGCCGGGTAATTCATTATGGGTTGGCTGACATGAAATATGAGGTTTCATCATGACACTGTTTTTTCCTTTGTAGTGAAAACATGTGAATGACCAACCAAAATGTCAAGAATGTTTGCCTGAAGCTTAAAAAACTGTATATAAGGAAACCTGACTTTGCATTGACACAGTCTCCTGAGAACATACAAACCGTGCTGTTGTACTTCTAGGACGCTTGTTACTTGGTTGCAGCCAATAAATTCGATCTTTGACTTCACCTAGAAGACTATGAGTTTCTGTGGTCTGAATCAGGAAAGTACCCGAGGTCTTTGGGTGTACCCTGGCACCGCTGGGTTACCGGATCAGTACCGGTTCTGAAAAACCCAGTACCTCAGAGTTCTCAGGAGATCAGAGGCCATGAGAGAAGCCCAAAAATGTGGAGGTTGGGACTCGGGGACAAGATCTACGAGGAGTTTGTCCAGGACAGCAGCTACAGGTCATGGAGGGGCAAGAGGTGGAGCAAGGTGTGAAAGGTGATCAACGAGATCAACACGATTAGATAAATCTACCAAAGGAGGGTGGTAGAAAATGTGGTTCTATTACTGAAAATTCTGAGGGTGGATGTGGAGGCTTGTATCCCTTATTCCAAATTAACCAGGACAGTATTAAGACTGTCAAGATCAAAACTGTTGTTGAGACAGAGAAACCTAGATCAAGAAGTTGTCAGCAGTAACCAGATTAATGTTGGTTTGGAGTAGAAGGGGGCATTGGCACTGGAGCAGGGGTAGAGTGGTACTACAGACTTAATTGGCAGGGGCTGAGGCTCCCTACGGTTTGATTTCCATTCTCTTGGAGTTCCTAACCGATAAAACCTATTAAAGCCACACAGGTAAAAATGTCATGATGATTTGAGAGAACGGCTAGACTCAGTCAGTGTACGGCTGGGAGACCTCTCTATTGGACTGAACGAGATGGAACAAAGTGTGTCTGACTGCGAGGATAAGGTACATAACTTGGGAAAGAGTAATCAATACCTTGAGAGGGAGGTAGTCTGGCTGAAACAAAAACAGGAGCAGATGGGGAATCATGCAATGTGATCCAACCTTCGAATCACTTAGTGTAGGATGCTGGACTGGCTTGTAGTGAGTACCAAGGGGTACTTGCACCTTGCACCAGGCCCAGTTATCCCTTATTAGTGTATAGGGTGTCTAGCAGCTTAGGCTGATAGATAATGGTAGCTTAGCAGAGCAGCTTAGGCTGAACTAGGAGACGTGTGAAGCTACTACAGTACCACAAGTGCCACTTGCACAATATCATAAGAAAACACAATACACAGTTATACTAAAAATAAAGGTACTTTATTTTTATGACAATATGCCAAAGTATCTTAGAGTGTACCCTCAGTGAGAGGATAGGAAATATACACAAGATATATATACACAATAGCAAAAATATGCAGTATAGTCTTAGAAAACAGTGCAAACAATGTATAGTTACAATAGGATGCAATGGGGAAACATAGGGATAGGGGCAACACAAACCATATACTCCAAAAGTGGAATGCGAACCACGAATGGACCCCAAACCTATGTGACCTTGTAGAGGGTCGCTGGGACTATTAGAAAATAGTGAGAGTTAGAAAAATAACCCTCCCCAAGACCCTGAAAAGTGAGTGCAAAGTGCACTAAAGTTCCCCTAAGGATAAAGAAGTCGTGTTAGAGGAATAATGCAGGAAAGACACAAACCAACAATGCAACAATTGTGGATTTCCAATCTAGGGTACCTGTGGAACAAGGGGACCAAGTCCAAAAGTCACAAGCAAGTCGGAGATGGGCAGATGCCCAGGAAATGCCAGCTGCGGGTGCAAAGAAGCTTCTACTGGACAGAAGAAGCTGCGGTTTCTGCAGGAACGCAAAGGGCTAGAGACTTCCCCTTTGGAGGACCGATTCCTCTCACCTTGTAGAGTCGTGCAGAAGTGTTTTTCCGGCGAAAAACCGCCAACAAGCCTTGGTAGCTGCAAATCGTGCGGTTAGCGTTTTTGGATGCTGCTGTGGCCCAGGAGGGACCAGGAGGTCGCAAATTGGACCAGAAGGTAGAGGGGACGTAGAGCAAGACAAAAAGCCCTCTTAGCAGCAGGTAGCACCCAGAGAAGTGCCAGAAACAGGCACTACGAGGATGTGTGAAATGGTGCTCACCCGAAGTCGCACAAAGAAGTCCCACGTCGCCGGAGAACAACTTAGGAGGTCGTGCAATGCAGGTTAGAGTGCCGTGGACCCAGGCTGGACTGTGCACAAAGGATTTCCGCCAGAAGTGCACGGAGGCCGGAGTAGCTGCAAAAGTCGCGGTTCCCAGCAATGCAGTCTAGCGAGGTGAGGCAAGGACTTACCTCCACCAAACTTGGACTGAAGAGTCACTGGACTGTGGGGGCCACTTGGACAGAGTTGCTGGATTCGAGGGACCTCGCTCGTCGTGCTGAGAGGAGACCCAAGGCACCGGTAATGCAGCTTTTTGGTGCCTGCGGTTGCAGGGGGAAGATTCCGTCGACCCACGGGAGATTTCTTCGGAGCTTCTAGTGCAGAGAGGAGGCAGACTACCCCCACAGCATGCACCACCAGGAAAACAGTAGAGAAGGCGGCAGGATCAGCGTTACAGAGTTGCAGTAGTCGTCTTTGCTACTTTGTTGCAGTGTTGCAGGCTTCCAGCGCGGTCAGCAGTCGATTCCTTGGCAGAAGGTGAAGAGAGAGATGCAGAGGAACTCGGATGAGCTCTTGCATTCGTTATCTAAAGTTTCCCCAGAGACAGAGACCCTAAATAGCCAGAAAAGAGGGTTTGGCTACTTAGGAGAGAGGATAGGCTAGCAACACCTGAAGGAGCCTATCACAAGGAGTCTCTGACGTCACCTGGTGGCACTGGCCACTCAGAGCAGTCCAGTGTGCCAGCAGCACCTCTGTTTCCAAGATGGCAGAGGTCTGGAGCACACTGGAGGAGCTCTGGACACCTCCCAGGGGAGGTGCAGGTCAGGGGAGTGGTCACTCCCCTTTCCTTTGTCCAGTTTCGCGCCAGAGCAGGGCTAAGGGGTCCCCTGAACCGGTGTAGACTGGCTTATGCAGAATTGGGCACATCTGTGCCCAAGAAAGCATTTCCAGAGGCTGGGGGAGGCTACTCCTCCCCTGCCTTCACACCATTTTCCAAAGGGAGAGGGTGTCACTCCCTCTCTCAGAGGAAGTTCTTTGTTCTGCCATCCTGGGCCAGGCCCGGCTGGACCCCAGGAGGGCAGATGCCTGTCTGAGGGGTTGGCAGCAGCAGCAGCTGCAGTGAAACCCCAGGAAGGGCAGTTTGGCAGTACCAGGGTCTGTGCTACAGACCACTGGGATCATGGGATTGTGCCAACTATGCCAGGATGGCATAGAGGGGGCAATTCCATGATCATAGACATGTTACATGGCCATATTCGGAGTTACCATTGTGAAGCTACATATAGGTAGTGACCTATATGTAGTGCACACGTGTAATGGTGTCCCCGCACTCACAAAGTCAGGGAAATTGGCCCTGAACAATGTGGGGGCACCTTGGCTAGTGCCAGGGTGCCCTCACACTAAGTAACTTTGCACCTAACCTTTACCAGGTAAAGGTTAGACATATAGGTGACTTATAAGTTACTTAAGTGCAGTGTAAAATGGCTGTGAAATAACGTGGACGTTATTTCACTCAGGCTGCAGTGGCAGGCCTGTGTAAGAATTGTCAGAGCTCCCTATGGGTGGCAAAAGAAATGCTGCAGCCCATAGGGATCTCCTGGAACCCCAATACCCTGGGTACCTCAGTACCATATACTAGGGAATTATAAGGGTGTTCCAGTAAGCCAATGTAAATTGGTAAAAATGGTCACTAGCCTGTTAGTGACAATTTGGAAAGAAATGAGAGAGCATAACCACTGAGGTTCTGATTAGCAGAGCCTCAGTGAGACAGTTAGTCACTACACAGGTAACACATTCAGGCACACTTATGAGCACTGGGGCCCTGGGTTACCAGGGTCCCAGTGACACATACAACTAAAACAACATATATACAGTGAAAAATGGGGGTAACATGCCAGGCAAGATGGTACTTTCCTACACAACCCCCCCCCCCCAAACGAAGGACAATAAGACTAGCCATGACCTGATGAGACTTCATTGTCTAAGTGGAAATATCTGGAGAGTCCATCTGCATTGGAGTGGCTACTCCCAGGTCTATGTTCCACTGTATAGTCCATTCCCTGTAGGGATATGGACCACCTCAACAATTTAGGATTTTCACCTTTCATTTGTTTTAGCCAAAGTAGAGGTTTGTGGTCTGTCTGAACAATGAAGTGAGTGCCAAACAGGTATGGCCTCAACTTCTTCAGAGCCCAGACCACAGCAAAGGCCTCCCTCTCTATGGCAGACCAACGCTTTTCTCTAGGGGTCAACCTCCTACTAATAAAAGCAACAGGTTGATCCTGGCCCTCAGAATTAAGTTGTGATAGGACTGCCCCACTCCTAATTCAGATGCATCAGTTTGGACATAGAATTCTTTAGAGTAACAAGGGCTTTTCAGGACAGGTGCAGAGCACATGGCCTGCTTCAGCTCCTGAAAAGCTTTCTGACAGTTTGCTGTCCATAATACCTTTTTAGGCATTTTCTTGGATGTGAGGTCATTAAGAGGGGCTGCAATGGAGCCATAGTTCTTAATGAACCTCCTGTAATACCCAGTGAGGCCTAGGAAGGCTCTTACCTGAGTCTGAGTGGTAGGGGGAACCCAATCAATAATTGTTTGGATTTTCCCCTGAAGTGGTGCAATCTGTTCCCCACCAACAAGGTGTCCCAGATAAACCACCTTCCCCTGCCCTATCTGGCACTTTGAAGCCTTGATAGTGAGGCCTGCCTTCTGCAGGGCCTCCAAAACTTTCCATAGGTGGACCAGGTGATTATCCCAGCTGGAGCTAAAGACAGCTATATCGTCCAAATATGCTGCACTGAAAGCTTCCAGCCCTTGCAGGACTGTGTTCACCAACCTTTGAAAAGTGGCAGGTGCATTTTTCAAACCAAAAGGCATTACAGTAAACTGGTAATGTCCTCCAATGGTTAAAAATGCAGTTTTAGGTTTAGCATCTTCTGACAATTTGATCTGCCAATACCCTGCAGTCAAATCAAAAGTGCTTAGATACTTGGCAGATGCCAGTGTATCTATGAGCTCATCTGCCCTGGGTATAGGGTGAGCATCAGTTTTGGTTACCAAGTTGAGACCTCTATAGTCTACACAAAACCGCATTTCCTTCTTTCCATCTTTGGAATGGGGTTTTGGTACAAGTACCACAGGAGAAGCCCATGGACTTTCAGAGTGCTCAACTACTCCTAGTTCTAACATTTTCAGCACCTCTTGCTTTATGCAGTCCCTGACATGGTCAGGCTGCCTATAGATCTTACTTTTGACAGGTAAACTGTCTCCAGTATCTATAGTGTGCTCACACCAAGAAGTGGTACCTGGCACAGTAGAGAAGAGTTCAGAGAATTGATCTAGGAGATTTATGCAATGGTCTTTCTGCTCAGCAGTAAGACAATCAGCCAAAACTACACCTTCCACAAGAGCATCTTGTTCTGTGGAAGAGAAGAGATCAGGTAGAGGATCACTGTCTTCTTCCTGTCCCTCATCAGTTGCCATGAGCAGGGTGAGATCAGCCCTGTCATAGTAGGGTTTCAGGCGGTTGACATGGAGCACCCTAAGGGGACTCCTGGCAGTGCCTAAGTCAACTAAATAGGTGACTTCTCCCTTCTTTTCAACAATTGTGTGGGGTCCACTCCATTTATCTTGGAGTGCTCTTGGGGCCACAGGCTCCAAGACCCACACTTGCTGCCCTGGTTGGTACTGAACCAAAACAGCCTTCTGATCATGCCATTGCTTCTGGAGCTCTTGGCTGGCCTGAAGGTTTTTGCTGGCCTTTTTCATGTACTCAGCCATCCTTGATCTGAGGCCAAGTACATAATCCACAATATCCTGCTTAGGAGCTTTTAAAGGTTGTTCCCAACCCTCCTTTACAAGTGTGAGTGGACTCCTAACAGGGTGTCCAAAAAGAAGTTCAAAGGGGCTGAAGCCCACTCCTTTCTGGGGTACCTCCCTGTAGGCAAAAAGGAGGCATGGTAGAAGGATATCCCATCTCCTGCGGAGTTTTTCAGGGAGACCCATAATCATGCCTTTGAGAGTTTTATTAAATCTCTCCACCAGTCCATTTGTTTGTGGATGATAGGGTTTTGTGAACTTGTAAGTTACACCACACTCCTTCCACATGGCCTTTAAGTATGCAGACATGAAATTGCTTCCCCTGTCTGATACTACTTCCTTTGGGAAGCCCACCCTAGAAAATATTCCCAGGAGGGCCTTTGCCACTGCAGGTGCTGTAGTGGTCCTTAAAGGAATTGCTTCAGGGTATCTTGTGGCATGGTCCACTACCACCAAGATAAACCTATTGCCTGAAGCAGTGGGAGGGTCAAGGGGGCCAACTATGTCAACCCCTACCCTTTCAAAGGGAACCCTAACCACAGGCAGTGGAATAAGGGGTGCCTTTGGGGTGCCACCTGTTTTACCACTGGCTTGACAGGTTTCACAGGACTTACAAAAATCTTTTGTGTCCTCAGACATCCTAGGCCAATGAAACAAGGGAACAAGTCTGTCCCAAGTTTTCATTTGTCCCAGATGGCCAGCTAGGGGAATGTCGTGGGCTAGAGTTAGGAGGAACTTTCTGTACTCCTGAGGAATCACTAATCACCTGGCAGCTCCAGGTTTAGGATCCCTATGCTCAGTGTACAAGAGGTTGTCCTCCCAGTAAACTCTGTGAGAGTCACTGACATCCCCATTAGCCTGTTTGACAGCTTGCTGTCTGAGACCCTCTAATGTGGGACAGGTTTGCTGTGCCACACTCAGCTCCTCCCTGGCAGGCCCCCCTTCACCCAAAAGCTCAGCAGTGTCTGCTTGAAGCTCCTCTGGTGTAGGTTCTGCACAGGGAGGGAATTCTTCTTCCTCAGAAGTTGAATCCACTGTAGAGGGAGGGATAGTAGGAAGTGGTTTGCTTCTACTAGCCCTAGCTTTAGGGAGCACTTGGTCCATTGTTCCAGGATCCAAGCTTCCCTGTCCTTTTTGCTTTTTGGCCTGAGCCCTTGTCAAAGCAAAAATATGCCCTGGGATGCCCAGCATTGCTGCATGGGCCTCCAACTCCACATCTGACCAAGCTGATGTCTCCAAATCATTCCCTAATAGACAGTCTACAGGTACATCTGAAGCTACCACAACTTTCTTTGGACCATTAACCCCCCCCCCCAGTTGAGATTAACAACAGCCATGGGGTGGCTAAGTGTGTTGTTGTGAGCATCGGTTACTTGGTACTGGTGACCAAGTAGGTGTTGTTCAGGGTGAACCAGTTTCTCTATGACCATAGTCACACTTGCTCCAGTGTCCCTGTAGGCCTGAACCTCAACACCATTTATTAGGGGTAGCTGCTTGTACTTATCCATATTAAGGGGACAAGCAACTAAAGTGGCTAAATCAATAGCCCCCTCAGAGACTAACACAGCCTCTGTGGCCTCCCTAACAAGGCCAACCCCAACTAAGTTACCAATAGTGAGCCCAGCTACTCCCTTGGATTGGCTATTAGTAGGTTTGCTCCCACCACCACTGCTATTAGTAGGGACACTAGGGGTAGCAGTAGGGGTTGTAGTGGTAAGAGGCTTGGTGCTTTTCTTTGGACAACTGGGATCTGTTGTCCAATGGCCTTTTACTTTACATAAATAGCACCATGGTTTATTTTCTTTGTTTTGATTAAAGGAGGATTTGGGCCCACCACCCCCACCAGAGTGTTTTTGTGGGCCTGATGAAGACTCATTTTTAGATTTGTCCGCACCCTTGTCAGAAGACTTACCATCCTTCTTTTTGTTGCCATCTTTGTCACCCCCTGTATGAACTTTTCTGTTCACCCTTGTTCCGACCCATTTGTCTGCCTTCTTACCCAATTCTTGGGGAGAGGTCAGATCAGAGTCCACCAAGTACTGGTGCAACAAATCAGACACACAATTATTAAGAATATGCTCTCTCAGGATCAAGTTATACAGGCTGCCATAATCAGTAACTTTACTGCCATGTAACCACCCCTCCAAGGCCTTCACTGAATGGTCAATGAAATCAACCCAGTCTTGTGAAGACTCCTTTTTGGTCTCTCTGAACTTTATCCTGTATTGTTCAGTGGTTAAGCCATAACCATCCAGGAGTGCATTCTTAAGAACTTTGTAATCATTAGCTTCATTTTCTTTTACAGTAAGGAGCCTATCCCTACCTTTTCCACTAAATGATAGCCATAGGATAGCAGCCCACTGCCTTTGAGGGACATCCTGTACAGCACAGGCCCTCTCAAGTGCAGCAAACCACTTGTTAATGTCATCCCCCTCCTTATAAGGGGGAACTATCTTATGCAGATTCCTGGAATCATGCTCTTTTGCAGGATGACTATGGGGAATACTGCTGCTGCCACCATGGGTTTCTAAACCCAGTTTCTGTCTCTCCTTCTCTACTTCTAAAGTCTGTCTATCCAAATCCAGCTGTTGCTTCTTGAGCTTCAGTCTGGTATGTTCCACTCTCAATCTATTAAGCTCCCTTTCTAACAATCTGTCATCAGGGTGGGTGGGAGGGACATGCCTTGAAACAGAAGTATGGTGAGAATGGACAGAAGGAGACCTGTCCCTTACAGAGGGCACCCTAACAGCTTGGCTAACAGAAACATCAGTACCACTGTGGTGAGAATAAATGCTTTTGCTATGATGTGAGACAACACTATTTGTATGGTGTGGCTCTTCATCATTACCAACTATGCTAGACTGTCTAGTAATGGGCAGGCTAGGAAGTTTCTTTCCTGAGTCTTTTCCTGGGGGAGTCCCTGGATCAGATTGGGAACCATTAGCTACTTTTTCAACAGATGGGGCACTTCTTGCCTTATCTTGTTCTCTAAGCATGTTAAGTAACAATTCCAAGGAAGGATTCTTCCCTACACTCAAACCTCTCTCTATCCAGAGACTCCTTGCTCCTTTCCAGCTAAGGTGATCATATGCAAGTTTGGACAGATCAACATTTTGGCCGGTGCCCGACATTTTTTAGAGAGAGTTAAAGTGATAGAAAAAGTGAAAAAGTTTGTCAGAGCTTTTAGAAAGACTGGAAAAAAAAACTTTTACAACTTTTTAGAACTTTTTAGAAAGTTAGAAGTACTTTTCAGCACTTAGAAAAGAGTGAAAAGAGGAAATGCAAAACTTTTTGGCAATGTGTATATACACTGAACTTGTTTTGTATATTTTTCTCTTATGAAAAGTACAATGACAAGAGTGGTAAGTAGTCTCAAAGCACTTATCCCACCGCTGCACAACCAATGTAGGAGGCTGGACTGGCTTGTAGTGAGTACCAAGGGGTACTTGCACCTTGCACCAGGCCCAGTTATCCCTTATTAGTGTATAGGGTGTCTAGCAGCTTAGGCTGATAGATAATGGTAGCTTAGCAGAGCAGCTTAGGCTGAACTAGGAGACGTGTGAAGCTACTACAGTACCACAAGTGTCACTTGCACATTATCATAAGAAAACACAATACACAGTTATACTAAAAATAAAGGTACTTTATTTTTATGACAATATGCCAAAGTATCTTAGAGTGTACCCTCAGTGAGAGGATAGGAAATATACACAAGATATATATACACAATAGCAAAAATATGCAGTATAGTCTTAGAAAACAGTGCAAACAATGTATAGTTACAATAGGATGCAATGGAGAAACATAGGGACAGGGGCAACACAAACCATATACTCCAAAAGTGGAATGCGAACCACGAATGGACCCCAAACCTATGTGACCTTGTAGGGTCGCTGGGACTATTAGAAAATAGTGAGAGTTAGAAAAATAACCCTCCCCAAGACCCTGAAAAGTGAGTGCAAAGTGCACTAAAGTTCCCCTAAGGATAAAGAAGTCGTGTTAGAGGAATAATGCAGGAAAGACACAAACCAACAATGCAACAACTGTGGATTTCCAATCTAGGGTACCTGTGGAACAAGGGGACCAAGTCCAAAAGTCACAAGCAAGTCGGAGATGGGCAGATGCCCAGGAAATGCCAGCTGCGGGTGCAAAGAAGCTTCTACTGGACAGAAGAAGCTGCGGTTTCTGCAGGAACGCAAAAGGCTAGAGACTTTCCCTTTGGAGGACGGATCCCTCTCGCCTTGTAGAGTCGAGCAGAAGTGTTTTCCCGCCGAAAGAATGCCAACAAGCCTTGCTAGCTGCAAATCATGCGGTAAGAGTTTTTGGATGCTGCTGTAGCTCAGGAGGGACCAGGAGGTCGCAAATTGGACCAGAAGGTAGAGGGGAAGTCGAGCAAGACAAGGAGCTCTCTTAGCAGCAGGTAGCACCCGGAGAAGTGCCAGAAACAGGCACTACAAGGATGCGTGAAATGGTGCTCACCCGAAGTCGCACAAAGAAGTCCCACGTCGCCGGAGAACAACTTAGGAGGTCGTGCAATGCAGGTTAGAGTGCCGTGGACCCAGGCTGGACTGTGCACAAAGGATTTCCGCCAGAAGTGCACGGAGGCCGGAGTAGCTGCAAAAGTCGCGTTTCCCAGCAATGCAGTCTAGCGAGGTGAGGCAAGGACTTACCTCCACCAAACTTGGACTGAAGAGTCACTGGACTGTGGGGGCCACTTGGACAGAGTTGCTGGATTCGAGGGACCTCGCTCGTCGTGCTGAGAGGAGACCCAAGGCACCGGTAATGCAGCTTTTTGGTGCCTGCGGTTGCAGGGGGAAGATTCCGTCGATCCACGGGAGATTTCTTCGGAGCTTCTAGTGCAGAGAGGAGGCAGACTACCCCCACAGCATGCACCACCAGGAAAACAGTCGAGAAGGCGGCAGGATCAGCGTTACAGAGTTGCAGTAGTCGTCTTTGCTACTTTGTTGCAGTGTTGCAGGCTTCCAGCGCGGTCAGCAGTCGATTCTTTGGCAGAAGGTGAAGAGAGAGATGCAGAGGAACTCGGATGAGCTCTTGCATTCGTTATCTAAAGTTTCCCCAGAGACAGAGACCCTAAATAGCCAGAAAAGAGGGTTTGGCTACTTAGGAGAGAGGATAGGCTAGCAACACCTGAAGGAGCCTATCACAAGGAGTCTCTGACGTCACCTGGTGGCACTGGCCACTCAGAGCAGTCCAGTGTGCCAGCAGCACCTCTGTTTCCAAGATGGCAGAGGTCTGGAGCACACTGGAGGAGCTCTGGACACCTCCCAGGGGAGGTGCAGGTCAGGGGAGTGGTCACTCCCCTTTCCTTTGTCCAGTTTCGCGCCAGAGCAGGGCTAAGGGGTCCCCTGAACCGGTGTAGACTGGCTTATGCAGAATTGGGCACATCTGTGCCCAAGAAAGCATTTCCAGAGGCTGGGGGAGGCTACTCCTCCCCTGCCTTCACACCATTTTCCAAAGGGAGAGGGTGTCACACCCTCTCTCAGAGGAAGTTCTTTGTTCTGCCATCCTGGGCCAGGCCCGGCTGGACCCCAGGAGGGCAGATGCCTGTCTGAGGGGTTGGCAGCAGCAGCAGCTGCAGTGAAACCCCAGGAAGGGCAGTTTGGCAGTACCAGGGTCTGTGCTACAGACCACTGGGATCATGGGATTGTGCCAACTATGCCAGGATGGCATAGAGGGGGCAATTCCATGATCATAGACATGTTACATGGCCATATTCGGAGTTACCATTGTGAAGCTACATATAGGTAGTGACCTATATGTAGTGCACACGTGTAATGGTGTCCCCGCACTCACAAAGTCAGGGAAATTGGCCCTGAACAATGTGGGGGCACCTTGGCTAGTGCCAGGGTGCCCTCACACTAAGTAACTTTGCACCTAACCTTTACCAGGTAAAGGTTAGACATATAGGTGACTTATAAGTTACTTAAGTGCAGTGTAAAATGGCTGTGAAATAACGTGGACGTTATTTCACTCAGGCTGCAGTGGCAGGCCTGTGTAAGAATTGTCAGAGCTCCCTATGGGTGGCAAAAGAAATGCTGCAGCCCATAGGGATCTCCTGGAACCCCAATACCCTGGGTACCTCAGTACCATATACTAGGGAATTATAAGGGTGTTCCAGTAAGCCAATGTAAATTGGTAAAAATGGTCACTAGCCTGTTAGTGACAATTTGGAAAGAAATGAGAGAGCATAACCACTGAGGTTCTGATTAGCAGAGCCTCAGTGAGACAGTTAGTCACTACACAGGTAACACATTCAGGCACACTTATGAGCACTGGGGCCCTGGGTTACCAGGGTCCCAGTGACACATACAACTAAAACAACATATATACAGTGAAAAATGGGGGTAACATGCCAGGCAAGATGGTACTTTCTTACACTTAGGTTCCCCAGATGGGCCAGATTTCTTCTCAATGTCCACACAGCCAGGAGTGGTGTCCTAACTGAGGTCTTCATCCAGGGGGAAGTGGCAGTCTCAGGAGTGCTTTGAATGGTCCCAGTGGCAGGTAGACCTGTTGAAGATGCGAAACAGACTGTTACTGCGTTTTATTGTGACATGTGCCGCCCTTTCCTAACAATTAGTTATGCTTTGGGTCATGTACAGGTTGGCCTTGCTTGATGCCCTTATGTGACAGGGATCTCAACTTTCAATATAACGGTGCTGCCCCTTGGGGTTTCCTTGGATTTTATTTCAGGACACCTTGCTACATGATGTCTGGGTATCTTGGCACTTATATGTCTGTTCATAGACCCATCTCTTGGCAGCAGTGGATCACCATCGTTTTCATGCTACCTCCCAGTTCGGTAAACAACATGTTTAAGTGAACAGACAGCTTCACATTGTCATGTGGCCACTGATGTGGATATCAGATTTGGATTGACCATTCTACTTGGCTATATGAGACAGTTTACACCAAGTACAACACACTGCATAGATATGAGATTTCCTCAGGTGAGTACTGGTCTATGGGTGAAAGGAGTAAGAGGGGCCAGGGAATCAGTGAACACAGTAGTAGCAGGGTCTAAGTAGTATCCAGTGACAACTGTCCTTAGCATTCCTATCATTAGGTGTCCTATGCCCACAGACTATATAATTATCAGCCCCCGACGTGAGTACAGTTCTATGGGTGATGGGAGGTAGAAGGGACAGAGTAGCAGAGGACACAGTTGTAGCAGTTTGTAAGTGGCTTTGTATAGTAAGTTGCCCATTGTATTGTTGTCATTACCTGTCCTATACCCACAGTGCATACTGATATGAACCATTCATTTGAGTATTCTCTATTGATATGTTTCTGAGCATGGCTATTACAAATGTGGACACGGTTGTGATTTTGGTTATGGTGAAACAGTGCCTGCTGGGAGTTGTAGTGATATCAGTCCTTGCAATACCCACACCACACTCAGATACTATGCCCCCAGGTGAGTTCTCTCCAAATGTGAGATGACAGACAGGGGTCATTGGACAGTTGTACACAGGGGATGTGAGTGTTATGACAGTGAGGTTGGCAAACGGTGATCAGTGAACATGCATGCAAATACATTTAGGGGACATTGTTGGTGTATGGATTTATCTGACCCAACTCCCTCAGGTATTCCTGTCCGTCCCTCAGGATGAAGGATGTCTAAGACCTTCTTCTTCCATGATGTGACCTGTGGGGGAGGAGCTGGTGCCTGGCGGCCATTGAATGCACCTTCCCCCTGAGGGCGTTCCACGTCTTCCTGATGTCCTCCCTTTTGCACAGGTAGCTGCCTACAGAATTGACCCTGTCATCTAATATTTGCCTCATTTCCATTTCTCTAGTGATAGTGATCTGCTGGATTTGTGCTCCAAAGAGTTGTGGCTCTACTCTGATAATTTCATCCAGCATGACTCTTAACTCGTCATCTGTGAAACAGGGATGTTTTTGTGATGACATGGTGGTTGGACACAAGACAAATGTTAAGAGATGGGGTGTAAGTGCTGTGTGGTGGGTGTATTGTGCGGGTGTGGGATATGTGGTTGAGAAAGTTGGAGGGGTGCCTATTATGTGTTTCTTGCCTCTATCTGTTTGTGTGTAGTGCAGTAGTTGCAAAGGATTGTGATTTGTGAAGAGGTGTGTTTTATAGTGTGGTTTGTGGGTGTGTTTGGTGTGAATGTGTAACAGCTGTGTTGTTTTCATATCCATCCAATGTGATGTTGTATTGTATGGGAATGACCGTGGACCATCTTGGTTCGGACCGCCATTGGAGAACCGCCATTGAAGAACTGTCATTGTGATTTGTGACTCGTAATAGGTTCAGTGGTAGGTTGACGGGCTGGCGGTGTTGGTGGTTGGACCGTCTATTTGTCGCCCTTCCGAGCCTTGCAGTGTCAGTTGTTTGGCTGGGATTTGACTGCCAACATGGCAGTCTTTTGGCGGCCGTCAACGCGGTGGTCATGCAGTCAGACCGCAAAACTCGTAATCAGACCCATTATCTTTAAAATCACACATAGGCCCTTAATGATAACTTGAGCCGCATTAAACACGCAATGAGTTAGTGGTCAGAAGAAATTTGACTGGCAATCTTTTTAAACCATGCTGTTCTACAAAATTCAGTGCTGCCTTAAACCACAAGTAAAGGCTTACTTTAAAAAACTGAAATGACAGAATACAGTGGTCAATGTCTGCCAACTAAGAAAGACTCTGACTCACTGACTCCTACTGAATGCTTTACGAAACAGAAGGACAGATTTATGGAAAGTGCCATTGCACTGAGTGCAGCATCACTTTCACTGCGCCCCTTAGCACCCCTCTAACACCACCATGTGTGTGCCGTATTTATTTAAAGTACGCTGCACCATGGCGCAGGGTAGATGGCAATAGTGTCATTTTCTATGATGCTATTGATGTACTCTGCTAAAGTAGCGCCAATATACAGAGTACATAGGAGCCCATTCTAAGGAATGGACGCCCACTTTTAAAGCCTGCTCTTGAGCAGGTGTTAAAAGTGCCATAAAAATGGTGCAAGGAAATCTCATAGATTTCCTTGCACCATTTTTCCGGCTCACCTAATGGGGGAATGCCCCCTTTGCACACATTATGCCTGGGGCAGGCATAAGGTAGCGCAAAGGGATACAGAGTGGCACAATTCATGAATTGCGCTACACTGTAAATATGGCACTGGGATTTTGGCCTTGTTGGGCCACATTAACATCAAAATAAATGATGTTAATGTGGCGCAAGTTGTTGCTAGGGGCCTATAAATATGCCCAGAGTGCAGAAGAGCTGTAGAAAAAAATTAAACTATCAACAACAAACTTGAGTGCTTCAAATCATTGATTGTAGATGATTCTTAAGCAGGTGCGAACCAACAAAACAACACTTGATTGCTTACAGCACCAAAATAAAAAATGCCTCCCAGAACAGATTAAAAATCTTTTATCAGACCTTTGACCTTTCTGCCTAGAAATTAAAAACAACCAATCTGAAGAACTCTGTAATCAGCAGTACAACTCGTATATCAACAAAAGTACAAAAATTCAAGACAGAGCGATGCAGAACCTAAAATCCAGCACCTGAGGTCCCCCAAAGAGATAGAGGACTGCCATAAATGTCAACAATCCTGACATTTTGTCTCATGAACAACTTGAACAATATCCCACAAGTCCTACTCCAAAGCAACAATTACTGCAACACATCCTACAAAAGGATTCACAACAAATTCCACAAGGAGTGGACAAACACATTAGCCACATCTATCATGCACCTCATAAATAAGTTCTACACAGTTGAAACTGTCTTGGCTTCCTATAGACAATCTAATGTCACACACAATACTGAAAAAACACAATTGGCTTTAACATTATACAACTTTTCACTGTATTGAAAAAGTGAATGAGAACTGCAGTGATGCAGACTTGGAAGTTTCAGCATGTGAATTCTCTCAATCTGCAATTGCCCAGATTCTGGTCCAGCCACTAAAAGTAAGCCACCACCAGTAACGTATTATATTATATAAGTAAAATATTCATACTACCTAGAACCTTATATGACTCATACACTAACCTAAGTAGGGTTCCAAATGATGTTCCTATAATCTTTAGGTCGTAGCCTACCAGACAGCGCACATGTCTGGTTTGCTAATGACATCTTGGGGACATCCACAAAGCTGACCTAGAAATGCATTTTGCCAGTTGCTTGCCATTGGCCTTGTGGTTTGTACCTCACATTTTCTTGCTTTCTATTTGCTGGCTATATTTGTTTTAGGCTGTCAATATTGAGTCCGTAAATTCCCTTACCCAAACATTATTTAAAGTATCCTTCAGTGTTGGAAATGACCCTATTTGCAGGGTTATCCCCAAACTTTTGCCTTCTTCCTCCTATTTTTTAGATCTGCTTTGCTGATTTATTGTTTCTGTGCACTTTACCACTGCAGATCAGTGCTAAAGTGAAAGTGCTTCCTGTGTAAATTGTATTAATGACTGGCTTATCCAAATTAGTAAGTCCCTAGTAAGGTGCACTATGTGTGCCCAGGGCCTGTAAATAAACTGCTACTAGTGGGCCTGAAGCACTAATTGTGCCACCCACAGAAGTAGCCCTGTAAACGTTTGAGACTTGCCACTGCAGTGTCTGTGTGGTTGGTTTCCACTTCCAATTCGACCTGGCAAGTGAATCCATTTTCGTGGGCCAAAGATTCCCTTACATTTAAAAACACACCTATGGTAGGCCCTAAATAAGCCCGATAGGCAGAGTGCAGTGTATTCAAAAGGTAGGACATGTACTGGTGTGTTTTACATGTCCTAATATTGAAATACTGCCAAATTTGGTTTTCACTATTGCAAGGCCTATCTCTCCGATAGGCTAACATGGGGATTGCCTTTAAATATATTTTAAGTGCAGATTCTCATTGGGAGCATATGGAGTTATGGAGTTTGGGTTCTCTGAACTCACAATTTTAAAATGCATCTTTTGGTAGAGTTGGGTTTTAGATTGTCTGTTTGAAAATGCCACTTTTATAGAGTGGATATTTTCATGCTTAACCATTCTGTGCCTCTGCCTGCCTGTGGAATCCATGTCTGGGAAAAACTGACAGTTGGGTTGTTTGTGAATTCCCTCTAGACAGTGACACAAAGGAAGCTAAGGTGTGTCCTGCATATCCTGATAGTCTTCCTGGGCTAGGGTGGGGATGGAGGAGCTGACACCTGTACTTGAAAGAGTTGTGTCTGTCCTCATACAATGCAGTCTCCAACCCCATGTAATGTGCCTGGGGCCAGGCCTGGGTATGGCAGGATCTTGTGAACAAGAATCTTTCCTTTGAAGTTTGCCTAATTCAAAAATAAAAATGAGTGTAAGTAATGGACCCAAATCCCCAGACTTTTAGAATGTTTCTGTATCAACAGGAACCTCTGCCAAGGAGAAGAGCTGAAGAGCAGAAGGAGGAGTACTGTCCCTTTGCTGTGTGTGCTTTGCTGGGTTGCCCTGCAGCTGCTGCTTCTACCTTAAAAAGGACAAAGACTGGACTCTGCTGTGTATCCTGCTTGCGAAGTTTCTCCAAGGGCTTGGAGTAAGCTTGCCACCTATTGGAAGTCTCAGGGATATCAAAGACTTCAGGTTAATCTGCCTACAGCACTGGGAACCGTGTGTTTCGTGATGCAATAGAAGAAAACCCACCACAACGCAGTCAGTGATGCTGCTGCCTGCACCTTGACCTGATGATGCCGCATAGAGCCGTGCCCTGCTTTGCACCGCAACCCTGGTTGCACTGATGCCGCCACCTGATGCCGTCACAGAGCAGCTGCTTGCACCATGACCTGTATGCCCAGCATGCCGCATAAATTTCCTCACAAAACAGTCTTGGTATCCACGACACCGCTACTCTATGCCCACACTGATGCCTGCACCATGTCCTGAGGACACCACTCGTGAGGTACACTAAGCACTGTCCCATTCTGCATCACAGCCCCGGTCCACCGATGCCAGTGCCATCAACTCCAGCATCATCAACAGCCGCCCCTGCATGCACCGCGACTCTGTGGGCACAGCACGGAACCAGCCCCGTGTTGTACAGCCACCATGGCCCTTCCAATGACATTGTTTCAGCAGCAACAATGCCACTGCCTGCACCGCGACCTGGAGACAATGCACATCGCGCTGCCCCGCTTCACACCACAGCCCTGGTCTCACTGACACTGCAGGACACCGTACCTGGGCCGCTGCCTTCACAGTGACCTGTGGGGACCACACCTTGCATAGTCCCACTTTGCACCGCACCCCTGACGCCATCAACAGCAGCGCTCCTGGCTTAGTCATCAGCCCGGAGTTTGATCTGCAACATGTGTGACATCAAGGGCCTCACGACCCCTGCACTGGCCTCTGGAACTGACACCTACTGACGCCTGCTAACGGAGAATGGGAAGTTTAAACTAATGAAGGTGTATATATTTAGCATTTAATGGACTACAACAGTGAAATGGTGTTGGGTGCCTTTTATAATGAAGAGCTACAAAAGGTTCTGGACGATCCCCTGCAGGTGTACAGGGTTGAAGTGATTCTGAAACTGAAAGGTAGCGGGGCTAACAGACAAGCCTTTGTCAAATGGAGGGGGTGGCCTGAGAAATGTCATAGTTGGGTGCTGGCCAACTCCCTGCAGGATGTGTGAATAAGCTGTTCTCCAAAAGCAACAATATGGAGACAAATTCATTTTATATCACCATGCCATCCAACACTTCAAAGGACTTGTTCCCCGACAATCAAATTTCTAATTATACCATTAAATTTGCTAAACTTGTGGACCTAAAAGGGGACTGGGAGGTAGCCTTAACCGAAATCCAGTTCTCAAGAACATGGAATACATTTACTATGTTTGAGGCCAAATTTACTATAGAGCATGATCAGGACCTTGGACTTGATCCTCCACGTGAGCTTTCCTCACAGTTACTACCACAGTGTCACAGCGGTGGTCAATGCCATCATCAAATCAATATCCAGCATCAAAACTAACTTTAATATTCAGCTAGTATTAGATAACGTTAGAAGAAAGGTGTTTCCTAAAACTTCAAGTTGAGATACTGAGTTTAGCCGTAATGGTAAATTAAGCAGGGTGTTAGGTACAGTACAACGTATAAAATGCCAGGTAAGGCCAGACCCTACTTACCCCGATTTTAATGGGGGTTCTACACATTCAACGTGTATGTCAACATTGTAGAGCCACAGAGGGTCGGTGATAGTTATTCACCATTCTTAAGATAATTAAAAGGTGAAAGGGGAAAATAACACTGTGGTTAATATTCAATATATCAAACCCGACTACATAGCAATTTCTAAAAAATATTTTGATTTTATGTCGGTCATGATCCTTCAATGACCAGCCTGATCCAGTGTCCTTTAAATACGGGAAAGTAATTGTTAAGCTTCATTTAAAGCTCCAATACAACAGAGAATTATAAGTCATCACGGAGATCATAAAAACATAGGGCAACTCCACTCTTTACAGGGACTATTACAGGCAACAGGACAGGTATGAAGGGCCACCATTCTTTCAACAGACCCCTAAGCTATGTCTTTCTTGAGAAGAGGTTATGAAATTGGAAAAACCCTAAGTTAAAGATGCCACCGCAAACATTGCACAGGACGTGGTGGGATCTGTGACTTCTGCTGCTGCTGAACACATGAACAAACAGCCCCAGATAGGACCGCAATTTGTGTACATACAAAGCGCAAGTATTAAAAGAAATCGAAGCTCTTCGAGGTATAAGGATCCCCTGGTGCCCTATTAAACAAGCACTGGCAAAACCAATAGGTCTTGTCTGTAGGTGAGCTACTGGCTTTGGCAATCGGGTGGGAGTGGTGAATAGAGAGCAAGTGGGTACGGGGAGCAGAACATTAAGAAAAGCACTATGAGGCATCCAAGGCTAGTTGTGTCATAGAGCTTTTTTCTTCTGGGTTGGGGGAAGAAACAAGGAAGGAGTGGGTGGGAAAGGAATAAACAACACAGATAGGGATGGGGTGGGAATAAAGAGCACAGATCAGGGTTGGGAGGTTTATAAGTAGCAATGACGGCATAAATGACAGGTCTTCCACTGCTGGCGCTGTGATTATGGCAGGGGAAGAGGAAATATAAAAATAATAAAATAGTATCTCAATCACAGCCCCAAGAGTGGACAATCAGCGCTTGATCCGTGCTCCACAGCAGGAAAAGGAAACAATGCCTGGCATGTGCTGCTCAATTAGAAGGCAACAAATGAGAGTGACAATTTAGCCCACAAATAGTAAGCAATAGGTGAGCTCAAAGCCCATTACTCAGCACAACAGTCTTGCAAGCAAGAACAACCATGCTAGACAAGACCTAAAAAACAGAGGCAGTGGTTAGTGTTGAGGGGAGTTCCTATGTGGAATGTCAGTGGGTAGAGTTACTGAAACTTTAACTTCTTCAGCCAAGTCTGAGAGTTTTCTATGTGACAGAAACACTAAAAAGGCTATTTAATTATTTTTTTACAGTGCTGATGAAGCACTGAAGAGCAGCAATGTGATTTATGCAAGGTAAAATGCATCAACGACATTGTTGTACAGATAATTTGGCAATAATATTAAGAAAGCAGCCAAATGCCAGTTGATTATTGAATCAACTGAGGGAGGGAACTCTTGCTGTTGTTCACAATTCTATTGGAAACAGAAATATCCATACAAAAAAAGTAAAATAGTGAAGAGCTGGGAACACCAAATTTAATAAAGAGTTGATATCTTTTCACCTAAATTAGGAAACTTGTAACCGTCAGATAGACTAAATGTATAATTATTAGTATATAAATTAAGCTGTTTTCAGATATATAAATTAACTGTGACATGCACACATGTTTAATAATGTTTGGGAAAGAACTGTCTAGTTTTGAACATTGGAAAGCAGCTTTTAATTTGTCATTTGGGATACGTGCGCAATACTGCTTCTGTGATAGGCACACATGATTACTTATGTGTTCCAGCTGGAAAACCTACACAGTATTTCACTGTGATACACACACATTGCTGCATGTGTATTCCAGTTGAAAAGTTTGTGATATGCACACATGACATTTGGCAATTATGAACATTTACAGTTTTGAGAAAGTAACATTTGGCAACTATAAACAGTTATGTCATCTTACTGTGATACACACACATTACTACTAGCAGATGCCAGTTGGAAAGTCTGTGATACACACACATAACACTTGGCAACTATAAACAATTACAGTATTGTGAGTAAGGAACGCTTTGTATAAAGTACTTATTCAAAACATTCTATATATTTGTTGGTCTCAAAAGCTGTGTTTTGCCATGCAGAACGTTGCCACTCCCCCGTTCTTTCTAGTGTCATCAGTGCATCCACCCATACCATGGGTTAAGTGGAAAACAGTATTTGCTCATTATACCAGGGTAGGTGACACTTAATTAAGTGCATAAAGAAGAATGTATTTGATAAAGCACTGTCTTGGCCCTGAAGGGCAAAATGTTTTGAACATCTTTCTGAGTCAACTGATGAGGATTCTAATGATCTTAATGAGTAGAATAGTTGTCTTAAGAAACTTAGGGACTTATTTAAGAGCCCCTAGCACCACCAAAGCCACTTTTTGTGGCTTAATGCCACTTTGTAAATATAACTCTTTCACATGCAGCCCTTTGTGTGGAAGGGGCGTGCAATGGGCATTGCTGAGGCAGCGCCAAAATCTTACGCCACTCCTGGGGTGGCATTAGCAAAGTGCAATGAGGAGTAATACTTTTACTTCTCCTTGTTTTTTGCTTTTTCTATGTGTGTTGCATTCTACAGCACGCATAGAAAGAACAAAATGCCAGAAATGACTGTTTATGTGTGGAAAGGTGCCCCTTCCTGCACATAAACAATCATTTCAAAATGACGCTTTGGCACTTCGGTGTGTGCTGCATTCTGCATCACACACAGAAGTGCCAAATCGTCATTAGTGATTGTTTATGTGCAGGAAGGGACCACTTTCGGCACATAAAATATCAATCCCCTCAATGCAGAAACGATGGTGCAAGGATGCCTGCTTTGGCACTAGGCAGCTCAATTTAGCACCAGTGCAGGGGGAAATGCAGGAGTACGCCGTATTTTAGTAAATACAGTGCATCCCTGCATTTCTAAAGTGATGCAGTGCGGCACTGCCAATTTTAGTGCAGCACCGCGATGCATCTCTTTTTACTAAATCTGGCCCTCAGTTCCACTATCTTCCAAAACTAAGTACAGTTCTTGACTGATACCACTTTGGAAGGAGAATGCAGCATCAAGATGAGACTGTAGAACAATGTATTACAATATTATGCGACTTGGCTATCACTTGTGGCTTCGTGCTTCAAGCGAAGAACACTTGAGAGATCAATTTATGTTAGGTTGCAGGTTAGAAAAACCAAAGAAACAATGTGGCAGAAGGACACTACTTTTTACATTAGATTTTAACATTAGCAAACACACAAGAACATTCAAAAGCATATTTTCAGGCCATTCGCAAAGACATGTCAGGCAATGTTAAGGTAGAAGATGTAGTTAAAATAGTATAGGATAAGATAATAGGTGGTAAAATGACTCTATGTAAGGAAGGTCTGGATAAAGGGTTTGTAAGCCACAAAACTGAAAAGAAAATCAGGAAGATGTTCTTGATTTGGGAACACTGGCCCAATGGCAAATTGTAAAGAATGCTTGGGATGGAAAGTTTCATGTAAGAGTTGTAGAAGGCAGGGACATTTCAAGAAGTGCTGTAAGTCATCTTCAAATAGTAAAAAAGCAGAGACAAGTTGATTGTGGTGAAGATGAAGAGGATGCAGTAGAATAAATGAGTCTGGTGATTCACCTGTCAAAATACTATTTGATTCTGGTGAAAAAAAATACTTTAACACCAAAGGTATTTTGTGAACAAAAGCTAAAAGGAGAAGTGAATCTTTTAAAACCTCAAATCAGACCTAAATAGCATGGTGGAGAACAAAGTTAAACAATTAGAGTATTTCTGGGAAACGATTTAGCAGAAAGATCGGATTATTCCAGGATGAATGTATGTATCTGTTGAGGGTGACTTCCTCATAAGCAGGTTTAACCAACAGGATCAGTTTGTATTACTAGATCCAAACGATAATGCTTCAGTGAGAGTGAAAGATATGCCTATAGTCATGTAGCAATTCAACTGATAGTGAAATGGTAGCAAAGAATTCCCTGTTGTGCTTAATAAAGAGTTGGGATGTCTCAAGAATTATGTACATATGATGAAACTCAAAACTGTTGCTCAACCAAAGACAGCTAAAGTCAGAGATGTACCACTTTCTGTCAACAAATTGGTAGACAATGGAATAATTCAGCAAGTGGAGGTCTTTGAATGGCTATCACCAGTAGTAATGACATGAAAAGCTAACAGGGAGGTCAGACTATGGGGGTCATTCTGACCCTGGCGGTCGGTGACCGCCAGGGTCACCGACCACGGGAGCACCGCCAACAGGCTGGCGGTGCTCCGTCGAGCATTCTGACCGCGGCGGTTCAGCCGCGGTCAGAAACGGAAAGTCGGCTGTCTCCCGCCGACTTTCCGCTGCTCGGGAGAATCCTCCATGGCGGCGGAGCGCGCTCCGCCGCCATGGGGATTCTGACACCCCCCTACCGCCATCCTGTTCCTGGCGGGTCTCCCGCCAGGAACAGGATGGCGGTAGGGGGTGCCGCGGGGCCCCCGTAAGAGGGCCCCACAAAGTATTTCAGTGTCTGCAAAGCAGACACTGAAATACGCGACGGGTGCAACTGCACCCGTTGCACCTTCCCACTACTCCGGCTCCATTCGGAGCCAGCGTCCTCGTGGGAAGGTAGATTTGCCCTGGGCTGGCGGGCGGCCTTTTGCCGGCCGCCCGCCAGCCCAGGGCAAATCTCAAAATACCCTCAGCGGTCTGGCGACCGCGGAGCGGTATTTTGTCGGGGGAAGACTGGCGGGCGGCCTCCGCCGCCCGCCAGTCTCAGAATCACCCCCTATGTGTCAAATTGAGGGAACTCAATAAGGCTGTAATTGTGGATCATTATTCACTTCCTAACATAAATGAGCTGTTGAGCTCTCTCAACGGGGCCAAAACACTTTTCCTCTTTGAATCTGAGTTCAGAATATCAGCAGGTAAAGCTAGATTCCGAGTCGCAGGAGTTAACAGCATTTGTCACTCCATTTAGAACATATAAATTGCTCAGAATGCCTTTTGGGCTGATATCTGCTGACTCTGTATTTCAGAGAGCTATGGAGAAATTATTAAAGAATGCAAAATGAGTAAAGGTATATCAAGACAATATGCAAGTCAATGGGCCTGACCTGGGTGAACATAATGTTAGATCACAAGAACTTCTGGTGAAATTGTGGAAAGGAGTGTTAACACTCAAACTGAAAAAGTGCAAATTTAATGTATCAGAAAAAGAGTATTTAGGACATTTGATTACTTGGACAGGAATTTGACCCGAGAGTGGACTAGTAAATACCATAAAAAGATGACTGTCACCTTTCAAGAAGGAATTGGCAAGACTTTTAGGGATGGCAATATTCTACAACAAAGATGTTCACAAATTTATAGAAAGAACTGAAAATATGAGACATCTGCTAAAAAGAAATGAAGTGTCAAAATTATTTCAATGACATAAAATCTAGTAAGGAAAATGCATCAGACCTAAGTTTTGATACAAAAGGTTAAACAGTTGTCCTGACTGATGCAAGCGCAAAAGGAATTGGGGCTGTGTTACTACAAGGCGGAAGGCGTATGGAGAACCATTTTATTTTCATCTCATGGTCTGAGAGAAGCAGAAAATAGCTATTCTGTTTTTGAAAATGAGTCTCTTGGAATGTTTTGGACAGTAAGAAATGTCTGAAATTTTCCAAACCTCTTAAGAAGGTGTTCTTGAGAAATGGAACTGGCCAAATTTCATAACGCATTCACAAATGGGGGTTGCATTACAATAATTTTAATTTGACTTGTTCTATGTACTTAGAGGAAGGCACTTACAGGCTGATTGTTACTCTAGGATGTGTTTAGTCAATGGATCTGATGATCTGGACACTGATGAATATTTTGGAGAGGAAGAATTTGAGGAGGAAGTAAGATTTTGCCTAATAACAGAAGGGGTGGTCCAAGAGGCTGAATGGAGAAGAGACCTTTGAGAAAATCAAAGTTTGCATGAGGTGATTGTAATGGTATCAAATAGTTGGGTGGACAAAAACAAACTTGATGATGAAAACAAGGGGGTTTGGCAGGTAAAGGATGAGCTGGCAGTCACTGATGGATTGTTGCTAAAAGGAAGCAAGGTAGAACCTAATAAATGCTAGTCATATGGGTATGTCAAAAACAAAAGAGCATGTTAGAGATTTTTTTTGGTGGCCAGCCATAAACTTAATGGTAGAAAGAGAGGTGAGAAATTGTATTGATTGTACGTGGAGCAACAAGATACTGCAGTGGACATACTAGGACCTGTAAAAGTGTAAAAGTGTGCTAAATATGTTATAATGTGCATTGATATGTACTCTGGTTGGCCGGAGATTAGGATTGTCAATCTGTGGAATCTAAGGATGTGATTTGTTTTCTTGAAGAATTGTTTGAGAGTGAAAGTTTTCTCTCTACTATGCTTATGGGCAATGGTGTTTAGTCAACTTTTGAGATGGTAGGTTAATTTTTGAATAAAACAGGTATTGTACACAAGAAAGCGGCACCATCTCACTTAGAGACTAATGGAGTAGTGGAACACTTTATTAAAATTCTTAAAGAATGCTTGCAACAATCCATGGTGTGTGACTGAAATTGGGAAGAAAACATGAGAAAGAAGGTAAAAGAATATAGTTTAACACCACATTCCACCACTGGAGGGTCGCCATTTTAGTTTTTTAGAGGGAGAGTCTTTAACAATGAAGTAGCACCTGGATGGGTAAATGAGTTCAGAAACAATGTAGATGAAGGGTTTGGTAAACTAGAGGGGTGGGGAGAAAGAGAAATAAAGGAGAGACAGAAAGAAAAGGAGGTGTTTGATATGAGAAAGAAAGTTAAACCAATTGAGGTGCAGGTAGAGGAGTGGGTAAAAATCAAATCCTCCAAAAAAGGCAGAAAGTCTTCAAATTTAGTAAGCCTTTCAGACTAATAAAATTATTTAAAAATGTGATAAACACTGATGATCATAAAATGTGGAATTTGAGAAGAGTGGTGAAATGTATAACACCTCAAACTGGAGATACATCTCCTAAGGAAAGAGAAATGGCAGGAGATCTAAAAATTGGACCGTAGTGAGAGAGAAGAAAACCAAATTATTTGCAGGACTATTACTGAATTACATGTTGACTCTTATGAACAAGACTGTGTAGTTAAACATGATTAATAAAATATCAGTTATTTATAACATCATTAGAAACTGTAGATATTATTTGACTTGTTCTTTAGTCTTCTGTTTAATAGAATAAGTGAGGGAGGTAATGTGGTATCTTATGTCAGTACATTCTGTTTCTAGATGATGATGCAAGCGTGTAATCAAGACATCATCAACTAGAATGTTATGGTTGGAATTGTTGGTCATTTATTCTTAGGTTGAGCCTGTGGATGGGGTCTCTGTATAAAGATGAGGTAATGAATATTACATTCATTCAACCTGTCTTGTGTTGTGGAGAACCGTCAACGTAACATAAGTCTCTGCCTCCTCATCTCCTCTGGTGGGCATTTGTGTGAGGCTGTTTACAGAGGATTTGCATACAGCAACTGAATCCCTTCAGGTAATTTTAAATGAAAAACAATATTGATGTTTTCTGTGTTTGTGTGCATTTTTACATTAAATGAACATTTTGGGAAAATGGTAAGCAAGGCAGAGAGTGGGATCTAGCTTTGAGAGATTTTATTTAAAACTAACACTCAATAAACACCTCAAATCTAGGAGGGGAATAAAAAAGAGCAATAGGTGGACCGTTGTGAGCTTTCCTCCTCTATACCAAGATGTGAAAACTCTTCTCAGGTCTTAAAATGGTCATTCTCTACCAGTGATTGCCAAGAACAGAAAAAAAGCAAACCACCTCACACCATACAAATTAACCATAAAGAAGTCTAGGAATCCTCTATAGAATACCAGAGATGTCATTTTGAAAAACTGGATGGACAATTACCAAATAAGACATACACAGATCTCTAGGATTTTTAATATTTAACCGCTAACACCCTCTGTCCCTCAATTTATAGAGGACTTTTGTGTTCTCTCTGATACAGCTCAGGGGGTTGAGCTCCTATGGCACAGGGCTTGCAGGTCAGAAGTAACAGTTCGGCAAATGTCTCCAGCCTTTCACTCCAATGCTGATGAAAAGGAGTACCACTAACATGTAAGCTGCAAACAATTATCAAGTGTCAAGGGAAAATGCATGCTGTGGTATGCGCTTTATGGGTTGCACACAAGCACTTAAAGTGAACTGGGATTCACCATGTTTCATCCCTTGGTTTAACAGAAATTAGCATAAACCTGCAAAATCAGATACTCCAAATAAATTGTTAGTGGTTGCATCACTGATTGAGAGCACCCCACTGTGTCTTGAATAGGATGACTGTTTTGATAATGAAAAATAAAATCTTTGTTAACCTGGTATTGCATTATTAATAGCACCTGCTACCACTGGCAAGCTGTTGAAGTGCTTTATTTGGAAAGTGTTACTTCCACAGAACACCTTAATAACTAAAGAATAAAACACCTGAACACTTACATTCTGATTCTTTACTCCAGACCCCTGAGTAGCACAGGTCACTAACCTTACCTTTTATTCCTCCATTGCTTACAGAGGGGGTGGAGCCTAGGAAGGCAGGGCAAGAGAGAGCACCCAAAAAGAAAGTTTTAACGGACATTGGAAGAGGGAAATGAAAGGGGCAGTGCAGGGGGGGTGAGATGAACAATGTTGCAGGGAGGTACTGTGGCAGTGCAGAAGAGGGCTGGCTGAAGAGGGAACAGGGCCTGGTCGGTATGACAAAAATGGAGTGGCAAAGGTGGCTGTGCAACCCCTCTCGTTCTTTAGCAGAACAATGGACCCTGTCTCCAAGGTCATATTTAAGTGATGTGATCTGTCCAGACGGACATACAGCACTTTTAGGAGTCTCTGTATCAACCAGAATGGTCTCCTTTGTTTACAACTCTGATGAAAGGGTTGGGTTGTGCATGCTGTTTGAACACAACAAACATCTTGTATGACTTGCAGTAGGGGTTATAAGCATCTGGTAGCCATTTTGGAATTGTGTTTGCTACAATCTCTGTGAAAGCTACTGAAAGGGGAGACTAAAGTGTCTTCATTAAAAACAAATCAGAAATATGCCAGGGATTGGACAATGTTTAGTATTGCATTATAATGGACATTATTCTTATATATTTAGTATTGCCTGATTAACATGTTAAAATGTATTTAAAACTTTAACTAGGATACCTCCCCAACAGTCCTGAAATAATAGTACTAAGGGAAAGGTGTAACAGTTACCAGGGGTTGGAACAAGTCTAATATAGCCACGCCTAACTAAACAACCACTGTGCTTTTTAGAACAGAAGTACATTGCTCCTCTTATACACTTAAATTCAAGTTTTTTTCCTTTATATTGTGATAACTCTACCCAAGGTATGGGAGTGCTTTACATGAGCACCAGTTATATTACACAAGATCACATTATGTTTTTGGCAAAGGAGATTGAGAGAGATGAGGATGTGACATAACAACCAGTGCTCCTCACTTTGGCACGGGGTAACTAGGTTTGAGTCTCGCCGTTGGCGCAACATCCTGTGATTTGGGGCAAATCCATTATTTCTCCTATGTCTTAAAGAAATGACTGTGAATATCCTATGTACCCTCCCAGCACCTTGGCATGTCAAACAAAACAAGCACCATCGTTTCCAGAGACTGAAATCCTTTTAAGGCACAACTGCACAAAAGAGTGGTGTTTGGCCTTCAGTGCCTAAAGATTACCTGTTGAGAATCATATAAACAAAATACTTTAAAAAACAGATTTTCCGGGCAAGCTGTGAAAGTAATTTAATAGTAAATCTACATCTAGCAGTCTCACAAACTTACTAAATGTATATGTATTCCAGATCAAAATCGCAGCAACAACAAAACAAAACAAGAAAAAAAACACAAGCGCTATGAAGGGAGAAGCAGGCAAGAGAAGTGGGTGGGGGAAAAATAGTTCAGAAATCATGTTGGGAGCTGCGAACAGGCACTGATTGCTTAATTAATCTGTACTTGGTCCCTGCTCCACAGCAAAGATCAGAAATAACATTTGACAGACACTGACCAATTAAGCAGGCTGATAAAAATAGAGTGACATGAAGCGAGCAGATGGTAAGCAGTGGATGGGCTCCAAGCCCTTTTTCTGTGCAAAAGTGTCTTGCAAGGGAGATACATATGCTAGCTCATGCACTCGCAGTCTCAACCCTAAAAAGGAGGTGGTCTTCTAAAGGAGCTCGCAAAAAAATATCTGTAACATGGAACAAAGCCTTGAGGAACAAGAGAACAGGTGATAGCATAATATTTTTCACAACACATTAACCTGAAACCATGGCCTTCATGCATTGCACATCAAGAGAACGTTCCATATCAGAGTTAGAATTATTTTCTTTAAAGCCCACTCTGTGAAGCATTGAAAGCAGTTTTTTCATGGAAGTATTGCTTCTTGACGCTTTGACTCCATTGGCGCAGATAGAGATCTTTGTGTCAGTGTCGACGGATATATATATCTGGATCTCAACAAAACACTGCTGCATCTTGGGCCACATGAACGAAGATCCTGTTTTGCGACTCGCAAAGTGCGAGTCGCAAAACCGGATGTACAACAGTGTCAGTGATACTGTCTACGATTCGCAATGGGATCGCAAATGACTTACCTCATGAACATTCATGAGGTAGGTTGCAATTTGCGATCCCATTGGGAATGGCAGCACTCACTGAAATGGTGGTCTGCTGGTGTCAGCAGACCCCCACGTCTGTGACTGCTTTGAATTAAAGCAGTATTTTTTTTTAAATGCAGCCGTGTTCCTTAAAGAAAGACGGAATGCATTTTGAAAACCGAAATGAAAAGTTTCATTTTTAATTTTTCAGAGCAGGCAGTGGTCCATAGGACCACTGCCTGCTCTGAAAAAATGTTTTCGAATGAATTCACAAAGGCGAAGGTGTCCATAGGGACCCCTTCCCTTTTGCAAATTGGGTAGCACCAATTTGAAATTGGTGCTAACTGCGATTGTTTTGCAACTGCATTCGGGGTCACAAAACAATCATAAATCCCATTTAGATTCGGTATTAGGAAGGGACGCCCTTGACACACCACTTCCTAATACCGAATCACAAAACCCAAACTGCGATTCAATAACAAGTTACTGAATCGCAGTTTGGGCTTTGTACATCCCAAAAAGCATTTTTCTAGTCACAAACCGGCCGATTCTTTGAATCGGCCCCTTTGTGACTAGAAAAATGCTTCATACATCTGGCCCCTTGTCTGTAAAATCACATAAGCAGATGGTACCAACATATTGCCCAACGCTAATGTTGCAATGACCTCTTACCCCATTGCAACCATATTTTATTGGGTAGACGTTACCCTCGGCGATCGAGTCATCACTCAAAGTGATATCATGTATTCCTACAGAGCCTACATTGAGAGTATTCTAAATGACAGCAGTGACACCCTGGAAACACAGCTATCAGCTGGGCTCTTCAATAAGGATACTTTTTGCATTTTGAAGAACAGGAGCTTGACATTGACAATAAAGGTTTTGTTAAAATAGCAAACTTTGCCAATGGCAGTACACAGTTTGACCTTATCTGGCGTACACCTTTGACCTTTTCTTCAAAGATAAACCACTCTTCAACGGTATTGAAATTAAGATCAAACTTAACCGCAACAAGGACTCATTCTATCTCATCAACTAGGATGCAGAACAGTATAAACTGGTCATACTGTCCACTAGTTTATTTGTAAAGGGAGTGAAAGTCCCTCCAAATGTCGGACTGGCTCACGCCCAAGTTTGAACGGTGCTTCACAACCTTATGATTGTAACTGACTATCTAACTATTGTGTTACCTTTTTTTAGACTTTACTAGATTCTGGAGAGAAATGCTGCTTTAGACAAAAATAAATTAGAGTTTGTACTGCGCTACATTTCGTAAAACACACCTGCTTTGTTCTGAAAGCTTTCTTTTTTTGAACAAGGCTGTGACCCTTCAAGGACTCTTTGAGGGAATTCCACCACTTTTTCTAGGGGGCTCTACCATTTCCTGAGGTTTAGCATAATTATGAGTTTCTAGGGGAACTGTGAAGAAAAGGAATCAGTGCAGTCTATGCCAATACATTCTACGTCAATGCACATTTCTCTGTAACACTCAACTCTATGCACCTGCACTCTACACTAATCCACTGTGTGCCACTCCACTCTGCACCACTGCACTCTATGCCACTGCACTCTACACCACTTTATGCCATCACACGTTAAGCCACTCTACACCAATGCACTCTTCCCTACACCACTCCATGCTACTTCACTGTACTCTGAAACAATCTAACTAAAGCTGCGCACTCTACATCACTGTAGTCCACGGCACTCCACTCTATGCCACTGCAACCTATGCCACTCTAATCTTAACCAGTGCGCTCTGCACCATTGCACACTGTCACTGCACTCTACTCTACTGCACTCTACTCTGTATCCCTGTACTTTATGCCACTGTTCTCTACACCAATACACTCTGACACTCTACTCTGCAACACTACACTCTGCCACTGAAATCTACACCACTCTACTCTGCACTACTCTACTCCAGTGTACTCCTCTCTGTGCCACTGCACTCTAGACCAATGCACTTTACAGAACTATACTCTAGTCTGCACCACTCTATGCCACTCTACTCAGCACTACTCCATGCCATTGCATATGACACTCAACACTACTCTGCACTCTATGCCACTGCACTCTATGACACTATACTCTACTCTGCACTGCTCTATGCCGCTCTACTTAGCACCACTCTTCCCCACTGCATTCTATGCCACTTGACTGTAATCTGCCCTTTACACCACTGCCCTCTATGCCACTTGATTCTACTCTGCACCATTGCCCTCTGCATCACTCAACTCTATGCCACTCCACTCTGCACCATTCTACTCCACTCCACTCTATAGCACTCTGCGCTACAACACTGCACTCTACACCACTCTAATCTGTGCTACTCCACTCTGCACCACAGCAGTCTACTATGCACCACTCTGATCTAAACCACTGCATTCTATGACACTGCATTGTACACCGCTGAATTTAATATCACCACACTCAATGCCTCTATACTCTGCAACACTCCATGCCAATGCACTTCACACCAGTCTACTCTACTCTATGCTACTCCAGTGTATGCCACTCTATGTGACTCCACACTGTAATTCCAGTACATGACACTCTCCGCCACTCCACTCTACAACACTTTACTCCACTCTTCACCATTAGACTCTACAACTCTTCACACCAGACTCCTCTATGCCACTAACATTTAGACATGCTGAAAAGCAGCATGGTGTACAACATGGCAAACACATTGGCAAAGCCAATATCTCTTGCATATGTGAGACCTATTGGCTTTACCAGTGCTTGTTATGTTTTAACATCTACCTTTTATCAGTCTTGAACAACCACATATCCCTCTACCACACCACTTATGGCACCGCTTAGAAATGACCAGCAAATCATTACTATTTAGTCACAAACAAGGTCACTTTTTGGAGATTGCTTGTGACCAACACTACAGAGTCTTGGGTATACATATGAGGTTTCTGTCACTCATATAGGAATGACCTCTACCCAGATTACCATGATAATCATACTGAGACATTGAGGCCATTGATTAATTAGCTGCTAAATATTACAGTAACAGCACCCACCTTGTATCTAATTAAGGGCGGCAACCACTGCCCAGTCTCAGGATTTCTACTTTAACATAGTGACTCAAACATGCTGCTCCCTTACCGGTATTCTTCTGTACTCATTCTGCTCCTTGTCAGTCACCAAATATCTATGCAACCTTTTTTCCAATTAGAGGCATTGTGATATGGCCTCTAATGGTTCACTAAAGGTTATTTCCTATCATAGATTCACTTATTTGTTTTGAAGGGAGAGACGACCACCAACTTCATAAACACATGCTATTTGGGCCACATGTTGTTTAGCAAATCTGTGCTCAGTCCCTGGTAGCTATAACACAAGCATCAACAATCTATAGGGCGGCGCCTGTTAAATGAAGCGGTGCCAACAATATAAAAGTAAAAAAAAAAAATACAATAAAATTCCCAAACTAATTTAAGAAAGAATAGGGAGAAATTCAATTAGCAAAAATACACTAAAATAATTAAAATCAAATAAGGGGAAACACAAAGATTAATCAAAGTAGTAACCATCAGACTTCATTTGGCAATGCTCACGGCTAATGCTGGCAAAGGTTCCTTGAAGTCAGACACGTTATTAATGAGCTCCTGCTAAAGGTATCGGTTTTGGAGCCAAAAGTTCTGAGCATCACTGGCATTGGTTTCGTAGCTCCCTCAGTAAGTTCCCTGATGGGATAAAGTTGCTGTCTTGTCCCAGTCCAATGTTTTACATTCAGACATTTTTAGTTCTTAAAATCTTCCATCAAAGCAAGGCTGGAAGCAGTAACTAGACAAAGGTGGATACCTTATCGTGCTGAACGGGTTTCACTACAGCAAAATGTTCCCAGTGAGACAAATCTGTTTTTTATGCCTGACTTGGGTACGACCTCCAGGGGCATGCCTCATCACCTTTATCTGATCCCATGGAGAAAGAAAATTACTTAGTCCCACTTTTCTCTACCTGCTGGGAAAATTCTGCTTAGGCACTCCTGCATCACTCATGTCCTCAAAGCAGACTGTTAGGTTCATGCAAGGGCTCCTACAGGGTGCAGTCCGTATTGATTACCTGTCCGTTTGTGGAATTCAAAGTTCTGCTGCTTTATGTGTCCATGGAGCAGACTAGCAGTAATTCAGCAATCTGACTACTAAAGAGAAGTACCAATCCCTGGGTGCCAGCAGAAAGCAGGAGCCCTATAGCTTTTATATTTTTCACCAGGGCCTTCTTATTCAGATACAGTCTTCTCGGGTCTAGAAATGTCACAAGAAGGTAGTGGTGTTGTGCTAGTTTGATCCTATGCACTAGTGATTCGAGAACGTCTTATCCAGTCCTTTCTACATTCTCGCCCTGTGCCAACTTCATACTGCAGCGTGTACTTTTTCCTTACTGTACGAGTTCAGAGGAGTGCCTCTTTCCTAATCCCTAAACAACTCACCTATTATACTCCGTTATTCCGATGAGGTTCCCTCTCTTCTTTGAGATTCATTACAGTTTCTTCCTCCAGCTGGAGTTGGGGTCTGGAGGCCTCAATGGCTTCTGGAAATTAATTTGAGCAGCCCCATTTGGCATCTGTAAGTCAAAAGAGGTAGTGTTAAGGCGGCCCTTTGTTCTCCCAGCTGTTCCTCTCCGCTGCCCGATGCCCAGTCACTGCTAAGTGACTATTGTCAACAACATCCCTGTCTTCCTGGGGCCAGTGGCCAGAGTTTTGGCCTATAAAGGTAAAAGTCAATAGCTCCAGTTAGGGATGTGTATAGGCCTCTGGAGATAGGTGGCAGAACTGGGTCTGCACCAGTTTTAACTTCATCAGCACTAAGTTTATTTGACCAAGTTACTTTTCCCACTAAATTTAGATTAATTTGGCTAGGATTTCTCTAGGAAAAGATAGGAATCAAGTGATTTAATTCTACCTAGGCCTCATCCTGGAGAATGCACCCTAAACCTACACAGTTAAAATAGATTTTGCGCTTTCAGTCACTGTGACAGCACGCTTGTTCTAATATGGAGTGTATCATTTTTTTATATATTAGGTATTGGTAGGCTCACAATGCGCATATTCAGGTGTGCCTTTTAGATACATTCATGTAGATTTCCCTATTCTCATAGTACTTGTCAGAGATACTTTTCAGTTCCATGTATTGCGTCTGCGATTTTAAACTGCAAACCCAGTCAGATCACAGTGATGCTCCCGGCAGCCACATATTTTTGTTATATACGTTTGTATTGAAAATATATGCTGCGCCCCATATTTGACATTTACTTCCCAAGTCATTGATGCATTGTCTGCACTACTTACTATTGTCTTACAGGAATATTAAATAAACCAATTGTGTGAAACCAATGTTGACGGTACCAGTTTAGGGCCAAAGCAGACGGTACCATCTTACGTTTGTTGTGGGCCCAAGGAAATAAATATTTTGAAGGCCCCTGTTTGAAACAACTTTGAATTTCACAGCCCATTGTCTGCCGATTCAAGCAATGTATTGCCTAACAATATTTAATTATGCCTTGATGGTTGAGCTCCACAAATACACAGAAGCGATGTGCAGAGAAAATGCACATTTCTAGTCTTCCTCTTAGAAAGTGAGCCCTGGCGCAATTGCCCACTTTGCCTACTTTACCCATGCCTTAAAACATGTCTGAGAGCACTTGGACACAGTGTCACAAAACACAGAGTTCTAATTACAGCAATAATAAGATACTGAAAAGGCATAAATTAAGGTGACCATACAGAAAAAGTGGACTCCCTACAGAGTCTCTGCCCATTGTTTGGAAAAATCCTGAAGCACGTCCATGCTATGTAAGAGGAAAAGGGTGCTCCCTAGATAAGAATGGGAAGCCCTTCATGCTTCAGCTATAATTTCCATTTAGCTAGACTTAGAAAAGCCACCAGCTTGATAGAGAGTGAGAAGGAAAACAGCCACGTTGGTATTGGAATTGACTCTGTGAAGGCAATAGCCATTAAATGGTGATAATAGAGAGGGTCTAATTTGCCGAGATAACTCTCTTTGGACTTTGGACTTTTTGCCAAGTCTTCTTATCACTCTCCCTCAGCTAGCATCCACCATGCACAAGTAGGTTGGTGCTGGATGAACACCTTACATTGGCTGCACATGTAGGAGCCGTGGTAAGATCTGCCAATTTCTGGTGATGATTACTTGGCAGATGCTGACCATCCAGGCTGAATATTACCATTGCTGGCTGCAAGACTGGCGATTATTGCCAGGCTGGACGTCTGTAATGGGATGCATTTGATTTCTGAAAGATTTATTAATTCAGCTATTGTCCCTGAAATACCAACAAACTATGGGGGTTATTCTAACTTTGGAGGAGTGTTAATCCGTCCCAAAAGTGACGGTAAAGTGACGGATATACCACCAGCCGTATTACGAGTTCCATAGGATATAATGGACTCGTAATACGGCTGGTGGTAAATCCGTCACTTTTCCGTCACTTTTGGGACGGATTAACACCTCCTCCAAAGTTAGAATAACCCCCTGTATCTTCAAATCCACCACGTTTCTCCTGCCTTGGCTCAGATCATCTCATTACCCATCTACTGGTGTGTCAAGATTAATGAGCTTGAGTTATATATAAGGCTCTTGATCAGAGGCCATCATTCCTACCTTACAGTTCACTGAATGGTGAACTTGATTAAATGTTCCATACATTAACCATTAATATTTTATTATGCCATTATGTTAAACTACTTTTAAAAGTTTCTTTTTCGATAAATCATGGATTGTTGCATTTGCATTACACTGTGTCTTGCATTGGCCTGAGCTGAATTTCGATAACCGTGACGTCATTTCAGTAATTTCATGTTACTCTTTGATATTGAGTCATTGATCATTATGCAATTACTCCTGCTCGTGTGATTAGAAGTAATTGGGGGGGGGGGTACCCTACCACAAGAAAAGTGGCACATCAAGGAGAAAAGTGAGAAGAGAAGAAGCAACAAGGACAGCAGGGGAAGGAGAAAGAAAATAAATAAGAAATAGTATCTCAATCATAGAGCTAGCAGCAGAAGGATCTGACTCCAGATTAAACAATACATACTTGGTTTGGGATTCAACCAAAAGAAGATCAAGTGAAGCCAGCTTGTGCTGTCAGTTTTGAAGGCAGCAAAAGAGAATGACAATGAAGCCCAGAAATGGTAAGCAGTGAGGGTGCTCCAAGTCCCTTATTCACCACAATATCTCGTGCAAGTGAGAGAGCATGCAGTAGTGCATGGGTGATATCTAAAAACTAAATTAGGAAAGCAACCCCAGTGTTACATTGTATTCCACAAACTAGAGAACCTATTACCTATAACCCATTAGCGTTTGAGAGGCGCGAAAGGAGAGAGTCACGGGAAGCTGTCGGCATGGTGCAAAGAGCATACTGAGCGTTGCGAACAGGCAGGCTGGAGCTTTACATACAGGGGTCTCCAGCGAGCAGTCGATGCAGTGCAAAGAGATGGGCTGGCAGCAGTTCACACTGATACTCAGTGCGAGCGGCTTGGTCTTGGTGCAAATGAGTCCATTTGCAGTCAAGAAGTGCCCAAAAGCTTGATTTTAGCACCCGTGAGCCGCACCAAGGGTCCAGGACCTGGGAGGCACTACTTAAATATCAAGAACTCACTGAAGTTGGGGAGCTTTTTATGTCCCTGAGGCTCAGATCAGGAGGCCAGCAGACCTCAGATTGACCTTGGAATCAGTCTCGGGTCCTGGGTTAAAAATTAAGCTGTAGGTCCAGATCTAGTTTCCCAGACAAGAGGGCAGCAGGTCAGCACGGCACAGCAGGAATTCATTTAGAGCAGCAGTCCAGCAGCGTGACAGTACTTGTAGCAGCACAGAAGTCCCTCTTCCTGACAGAGTATCCACAGATCCAGAAGTGTACTGAAGAGTTGGTGTCTGATGTCCAGTATAAACACAGCTGGGCCTTTGAAATAGGGGAGAAACGTCTACAGGTTTCCCTTTGAATTCCAAGTGCATCCTGCCTTCCCTGCCCTGGCTACAGACAAACTAAAGGGGGTTATGCAGCCCTTTCTGTGGAGGCAGGACACAGTCTACTCAAGTGAAAATTGGGCTGTGTCCAGCTCTTCCCTCCCATCCTGTCAATAATGGCCCATCCTAACACACCTAATCTCCCTCTTGTGTGTAGCTTAACTGTCTACGAGGAATACACAAAGTTCAACTGTCATCTACACCCAGTCATGTGACCTAGGTACAATCTACAGGCACTAAGGGGCAGATTTACAAGCCTCTTGCACCTCCTTAGCGTCATTTTTATGAGGCTAAGTTGGCATTAAGATGGCCATTCCCTGCACCATATTTACAAAGTGGAGCAATGCATGCATTGCACCACTTTCCAACCTCTTGCTCCACATAATGCCAGCGCCAGGCATAATATGTGCCAGGGGCGTATTCCCACGCAGTAAGGCCCAAAAAATGGCACAGTTAAATTTACAAGATTTCACTGCGCCTTTTTTTCCGTAATTTTTAATGCCTTCTCAGGGTAGGCATTAAAGTGACGCACCCATAATAATCTATGGGCTTCCCTGTTCTTTGCTGCACTACTGCCAAACAATTTGGCGCTAGTGCAGCAAAGCACTGCCGCAACAGCGTAATAAATTTGATGCTGTTGTGGTAACAACCGCAAAGGTGCTCTGTATTGTAAATACGGCACAACCATGGTGTGGTTGGGGGGGGCAAGGGGAAGGTAAGAAAAGTAGCACATCAGGACCGATGTGTAATTTTCTCGTAAATATGCCCCAAAGGTCTAAGGCAGAAAAATGCCTACTCAATGTGGCATCTTCAGAATTGCAATGTAAACCCTGACTTCCCCATAAGATAGGATTTTAAATTGTGGTTCCAGAGACACCAAACATGAAGTGGTCGCCAGATTCTATTTGGAAATTACACTTATGAAATGTTATAAGGCAACTCAAATGTTATCCTATGGGAAAGATGGGTCTTGCAATAGTGAAAATCAAATGTAAGAGTTTTTCGCTACCAGGACATGTAAAACTTAAAAGTGCATGCCCTATTTTTTAAATACACTACACCTTGCCCTCTGGACTGTCCAGTGCCTACCCTCGGGTGACTTATATGTATAAAAATAGAAGGTTTGGGTCTGGCAAAAGGTTTATTTGCTAGGTTGAAATGGGAGTTTAGTACTCCACACATAGGCTACAGTGGCCTGGGATATGTGTGAGTGCTACATAAGTGGGTGGCATATTCAGTGCTGCAGATCCACAAGTAGCATTTAATTTACAAGCCTTGGGCACCTGCAGAACTACTTTACCAGGGACTTACAAGTAAATTAAATATGCCAATTGGATATAAGACAATGTTACCATGTTTTGAGGAGAGAGCACAATCACTTTTGCAGTGGTAAAGTGCACAGAGTCCTAAGGCCAACAAAAACAAGGTCGGAGATACAAAGGAGTAGAAAGGCAAAAGGTTTGGGGAAGACAGTCGGAGGCCTGCTCCCATCGCCTAACTCACTCCAGTTAGGATCTGCGTATCGCTTCTTAAAAGCTCTTCAGAGGACCCAACACATTCTGGCAACAACACAGCGCAGCTGCTTTCATCACACTGCACAGTAAAGCATCTCTTACCTTGCCAGAATCTGTTTCCAGCTCCCATCATTACAGGTACCTGCAACAGCAAAGAAAACAAGAGACAATAAAGTACATGGAAAACCTTTCTATTTCAAAGATGAGAAGAAAAACCTGTTTGAATGATACTCTAAGAACATTGATGGGAAATTTGCAATCACAGGCCCATATTTATACTTTTTTAACGCCACATTTGCGCCAGTTTTTGACGCATAAACGGCGCAAACGTACAAAATACAATTGTATTTTGTAAGTTTGCACTGTTTTTGCGTCAAAAAGCGGCGCAAACGCGGTGCTAAAAAAGTATAAATAAGGGCCACAGTATTTGAATTTGCAGTACTTGAGGCTACAAAAAAAGGATACATACAAAAGACAAAAGCTAAGTTTGCAAGAAACTTTATAACCCCTTCTGTGCCACGGACGTGGTTACGTCCTGCGGCACAGTGCTCTTGTGCCGAGGACGTAACCATTACGTCCTTGGCCCGGAGCCCGGAGGGAGCGCTAGCGCTCCCTTTGTGGGGTTTCCCCCCCCAAGGTGGGGATGGAAGGGGAAGACGTACGCGAACACGCGCTGACATCATTACACACTGCTGGTTGCACTGGAAGCCATTTGCTTCCAGTGCAAGTACGGAGAAACAGGCGAGTTTCTCCTCCAGCAGGAGGGGGTTTGGGACAAAGAGGCACTGGGGGAAAGGAAAGGCATCTCCCATCAGCTGGTGTGATTGCTGTATCAGGCATGTGGGCATATGTCAGTGATGGGCCCTTGAGTGTCGCTGTCTGTCGATGCGAGTGTTGTAATGTGCAGGGCCCGTGGCTGGCGGCGTGAATGGTCTTGTGCATGTCATGTATGAAAGGTGTGTGAATGGACTGTAAAGCGGTTGGTGCCTTGCCGTGGCTTTACAGCTCCCGAGCTGTGAGTGAGTGGTTCTGTTTTTTGGCCTTTCAGTTATTAACAGTGCATGTCATTTTTGTGAAATCTCTTGTTAATAAAATTTGATCCACTGAACCATCACTCACCCTCGTGCCAAATCCAACCAGTATGTATGGTGAAAATGACCAAACCTGCTCCGCTGTAATCAGGCATTGCAGCACACATGTGACACGCTAGGTGCCTCGGGTGGGACCCCGATGATGAAGCATGCCACCAACTTGGTTGGTGGGTGAGGGGTCATTTTAACATAACCTAAGTGCGTTTCTTTTCACAATTTTAGTGTTTGGAACATCACATAAGTATGTGGACACAACTAAATGATCTATTGTAAAACTACCTGTGTTTGGTGGGGGGGGTGGCACCTATGGGTTTGGTCCCGGTTGCGGCCTTCATCTAGGGAAACCTACCAAACCCAGACATGTTTTAAAAATAGACACCCCAAGGAGTCCAAAGGAGTTGTGGCTTGCCTGGATCCCATAACATTTTCTTACCCAGACTCCTCGGCAAACCTTAAAATTTGCATAAAAAATCATATTTTCCTAAATTTTCTTTGTAGGATCACCGCTGAGCTAGAGGCCAAAATCCACAGGTAGGCACTTTGTAAAAAACACCTTAGTTTTCTGTAAAAAAATGTGATGTGTCCATGTTGTGTTTTGGGCCATTTCCTTTTGTGGGCGCTAGGCCTACCCACACAAGTGAGGTACAATTTTTATCGGGAGACCGGGGGGAACGCTGTGTGGAAGGAAATTCGTGGCTGCTGTCAGATTTCAGAACTTTCTGTCATCGAAATATGAGGAAAAAGTGTTTTTTTGTCCAAATTATAAGGTTTGCAAAGGATTCTGGGTAACAGAACCTGGTCAGAGCCCCACAAGTCACCCCATCTTGGATTCCCCTAGGTTTCTAGTTTAAAAAAATGCGCTGGTTTGCTAGGTTTCCCCAGGTGCCGGCTGAGCTGGAGGTCAAAATCCACAGGTAGGCACTTTGTAAAAAACACCTCTGTTTTCTGTGAAAAAATTTGATGTGTCCATGTTGTGTTTTGGGCCATTTCCTTTCATGGGTGCTAGGCCTACCCACGCAAGTGAGGTACCATTTTTATCGGGAGACATGGGGGAACACAGAATAGCAAAACAAGTGTTATTTCCCCTTGTCTTTCTCTACATTTTTTCCTTCCAAATGTAAGGCAGTGTGTAAAAAAGACGTCTATTTGAGAAATGCCCTGTAATTCACATGCTAGTATGGGCACCCCGGAATTCAGAGATGTGCAAATAACCACTGCTTCTCAACACCTTATCTTGTGGCCATTTCGGAAATACAAAGGTTTTCTTGATACCTTTTTTTCACTTTTTATATTTCAGCAAATGAATTGCTGTATACCCAGTATAGAATAAAAACCCATTGCAAGGTGCAGCTCATTTATTGGCTCTGGGTACCTAGAGTTCTTGATGGACCTACAAGCCCTATATATCCCCGCAACCAGAAGAGTCCAGCTGACGTAACGGTATATTGCTTTCAAACATCTGACATCGCAGGAAAAAGTTACAGAGTAAAACGTGGCGAAAAATGGCTGTTTTTTTCCCCTCAATTTCAATATTTTATTATTTCAGCTGTTATTTTCTGTAGGAAACACTTGTAGGATCTACACAAATGACCCCTTGCTGAATTCAGAATTTTGTCTACTTTTCAGAAATGTTTAGCTTTCTGGGATCCAGCATTGGTTTCTTACCCATTTTGGTCACTAACTGGAAGGAGGCTGAAAGCACAAAAAATTGTAAAAATGGGGTATGTCCCAGTAAAATGTCAAAATTGTATTGACAAATTGGGTTTTCCAGTTCAAGTCTGCCTGTTCCTGAAAGCTGGGAAGATGGTGATCTTGCCACCGCAAACCCTTTGTTGATGCCATTTTCAGGGGAAAAACCACGAGCTGCTTTCTGCAGTCTTTTTTTCCCATTTTTTTGAAAAAAACAAAATGTTCACTGTATTTTGGCTAATTTCTGGGTCTCCTTCAGGGGAACCCACAAAGTCTGGGTACCTCTAGAATCCCTAGGATGTTGGAAAAAAAGGACGCAAATTTGACGTGGGTAGCTTATGTGAACAAAAAGTTATGAGGGCCTAAGCTCAAACTGCCCCAAATAGCTAAAAAAGGCTCGGCACAGGATGGGGAAAAGGCCTGGCAGCGAAGGGGATAATGCACCGAGAATTAATGTGAAGAAACATTAAGAGACTGATGTGCTGCAAGTTAAACATCCCTGTCAGGTATTCAAAACAAATGCACTGCATTGTATTGTTTGTATGTTACACTTGATACTGTGAAAAGTATCAATGTCCTCCTATTGTAAAGTTCTGGGAGTAACACTTTGTTTTTGTTTACTAAACCTGAAAACTACAGATTCTTGCTATGTCCTCTCATATACCAGGCAAATATTTACTATCATCCACATTCAGGGTATTGTAACATTTCTTCCTGGTGCACACCCCTTGAAGTTGACTCACAGGTATCCAAGGGGTAATGGGAATTGGGCTGGATCATGGTAAGGGACAGGAAGATTATTTTCAAAAGACATACATTTCAAAGCCATTTCAATATTTCATCTTAGGTCACCAACATGGCTGCAGAGTAAAGCACCAAAACCCGATCCATCTCCCCTGTTGTGACCAGGTATCTAGTTGTGCATTCCTAAAAAGGTAAGGTCAGGAGAAGGAATTTGTTTCCATATCACCTCTGCAAAACTGTTGCACCTCTTAAGGTAAGGGACTGCGGCAAAGATGATGATCAGAGACCACCATAAAGCTGACAGGTGTAAAAGTTGTTTTATCTAGTCTGAAGGCCTTCAATTATAAGGTGATCCTGAAGTAGGCTTTGCTCACTCTAGAGCAAATCATGCTCATCAGATCAACGTGAGAGTTGCTTTCCACCCCCTAGGGTTGAGTGTAATTTCCAGTCATTTGAAGAAGGATAGATTGGAAAACAAATTAACACTGGTACAGATGTGAATATAAATCCCACAATGCAAGATGCCAAGACTAGAATTGAGTCATAGGAGCATGGTTGGGTTATGACAGCCCTTCCCTCTTTGAAAACAGCCCCTAGCCCTCAGCCCACTGGGAAAAAAACCCTATGTCACAGAACGGCCTGTCCGGGCGTCAGTCCAAATTACAGAAAAGAGTTCCACTGTTCATTTGATTCCAATCACCCTTTACATCAAAGGTTTTCCCTGTGGTGTAGCAGAGCACACATATGGGCCACATGCTGAAACAGAAATATCCCTGTTTTCCCCATGAGGACAAAACAGTCCATACATTTCCACTGTGTAAAGTGAATATTTCTATTCTTCCTGAAAAGGCCAAGGTAGACACTAGTGACATAGCTTTGGGTGAGCATTTACATTACATTTTATATTGTAAAATTTTTTGAAACATATCTTACTTAATACGTGACACATTCATTTTCCAGTCACCAGAACTATTATATTACCAAATACCTATTTTATTAATGGCCCCTAAAACTACACTTGTATATTGCTAGTTTTTGATACTCCATTCACCAGTCACTGAAGAATAGAAGTTGTCTTCTTAAAAAAACAAAAAACAAATCTCTATAATGATTTTTATACAACCAGGTAAAAGCAATCACCCCTCCGCAACAATAAATTTGAGGCATGGATAAGACAATACAAAAACTCTATTGTCCAAGGCACTGGCCCAATCTCTGCAGAAGGTATATACACAAACATACACCATGTGGGCCCCCACTATGTGACTTCAGGCTACCCTGTAGTGCCCTCTATCAAACTGGGTCTCATCCCCCATTCCCCACTTCATAGATCATCTCCCTCAGCATTTTGTCATGGTCCCCACACCTTCTTGTATTTCCTGGGGAAGTAGCATGCCTGATGCACAATTTTTTTCATAGCGCATGCACCAATCGATGTTGGATTTCCAGGCCTTTTGCGTTGGGATTTCTCCACGTCCCCACAGCCGTACCACATCACAATCACCACCATCAAGATGGTGACGCAGAAGAATAGAGAGTATTTGTCCAGGGGCTGTTCCCCCCAGATCCCAAGGTAATCAGCAGAGGGGTCACCTCCAGTGTAAAGCCTAAGGCTGTGGATATCCTCTTTCCAACTCCTCCCCAGTGGATCTAAAGATTGGGGCATCCCCATACGATATGCAATAGTGTGACCTTTGGCCTGCACCCCCTCGGACACAGTCCTGAGTCTGCTCTGTCCATTCTAAATAGTCTAGTTCTAGTGAAATAATCCCTATGGAGGAGTTTTAGTTGAATAAGTCGGAATCTGGCCCAGAATGCTGCCTCCTGAGGATACCTGAGGCTGCCCCCCCCAGTCTTCGTCCTACAGTCTACCCAAATCTCCTTCCCATTGTCCTTGGAGATAAATTCTCTATTATGAAGGAGGTTGCTATTGTGTAGTAGCATCAAGTATAATTTAGACACAGAGTTGTCAATCTGGGGAGCCCCAAATAATCTATATTCAGGATGAATTCATCTGGGGCCTTCCTGAGCTCTTCAAAATGTGGCCCAAGAAGATGTTGCAGATGTTTGGTAGTGGAGGGACCAGCCCTAGTTTCTATTGGTTTTGCAGTTTGTGGAACGGTATCATCTATTGTCCACTTTGGATATTTCAATCAGGTCTGATTTTGCATGCCCCTCAACCACCCTCAATCCCTTCAAGAGGTCTGTCACCCATAGTGGAGTTTCTAATGTCAACCTACCCTTCCAACCGAGAGCCATGGTCATCTTGTGCCAGATCCCAACCACCACCTCCTTGTGCGATGGTAACCTGACATTCCTTGTCCATCATATAACCGTCTAACTTATCCCTCCAGGTCCATTGCACACCTATCGGCCATCTCTGAGCATTACTGCTGTGAGGAGAAGACCCAGACTTGACTATTTGTAGCTGGGCAGCCCAATAATTCAAGTAGAAGTTGGGGAGGGCTATGCCTTCATCCATTGGCCTTCTTGTGAAGGATGCCCATGCTATCCTAGGTGACCCGCGAACCAAAAGAAGGCTTTGCATGAAATTTGCCACCTCTTGAAATAAGTCCTCCCGGAGTTCAAACAGAGTATTTTGTGTGACCTACAAACATTTCGGGAGGTATCTCATTTTATATAGGGCTGCTCTGCCCATCAGGGAAAGTTTCAGCCTTTTCTACCATGCTACCTCAGTCTTATATGATTCAAGGATTGTCACAAGGTTTTCCTCTAGGAACAGCTTCTGAACTTTTAGACAAATCTTCCCAGGTATCTAAACCCCCTTGGTTGCCAAGTGAGGGGGTGATACCAAGTCCCACTCCCCTACTCCTCGGAGACTAGAAATGCAAGTGTCTCATGCCAGTTGATCCTCAGCCCTAAAAAGGAACCAAACACTCCCAAAATCTCTAGCACCCTGCGTACTGAGTTTTCCAGGTCTGCCAAGTACAGCAGAATGTTATCCGCGCAGTAACACACCTGATCAGAACCATCATGCCCATGGTTCAATTGACAATTTGAACTGCAGGGGGAGAGTGGGCATCCCTGTCTAGTGCCCCTAACCAGTGGGCTCTCTCCCGAAAAGGCATGATTTACTTTGATCCGAGCCCCAGGTCCTCATACAATAAATCAACCCAGGACATAGATTTTCCATCAATCCCCATTCTCAACACTATAGCCATGAGATAAGGCCATTCAATGAAGCCTTTTCTGCATCTAAGGAGAGTAGGAGAGATGGCTTTGCAAGCCGGTCTCATTACATCTGGTCAGCCGCTAGGGCATGAAGCTTACTGGTCAGGGCCACCAGTTTGTCAATCTCCTCTCCAGGGAAATTGGTTAAGACCTTCACCAAAATCTAGTTTTTAAGTTAAGGAGGTAAAAGGGGCAGTAGGAAGCACACTCCTCTCTGGGTTTCCTCTGTTTATTAATCACAACTATTGTTGCCCTAGGGCGGTCCTGGGGTAAGCGACCCTCACATAGGGCTCTGTTACTCATTGACTTGAGTGGGACCATTAAATGTGATTTTGCTCATTTCAACATCTTGGGGACTCATTGGGATCCAGGGACTTACTGTGTTCCATCTGGATAATGGCCTCAGTCACTTCCCTATTGGAAAAACTCTGAATCCAGGGACTCACTCTGGTCCCCTAGCAGCCTGTGTGCCAGAATTTCACTTATAAACTTCTCAAGCTCACTTGGCTCATCCCTCCCCTGGCCCTGTAGAGATCTTCCAGATGCACCACAAAGACCTTGCCTATGGACATCAGGGCCATCGTCCTCATCCCATCCTCTCACTCTACTACTGCCATCCACCTCTGGCATGCTTCCTTTTAGGCCAGCCATAAAAGCAACTTGCCTTATTTATTGCCTACTTCATGTAGTCTACCTTGCTGTGCCCAATACATTTGTGTAACCAACTGCCCTTCAAAGCATCTCTAGCTCCTTGTCTCTTTCCTTACATTTACCTGGACACATGGGCTATGAGGAGACCCCACAGAACTGTTTTGTAGTACTCCCATACAGTGAATTCTGAGTCCACTGTCCCAACATTTCCTTACAGTACTGAGTCATGGTCTGTTCCACCAACTTTCTAGTATCCCATGTTGTCAGGTCCCTTGGGTCTAACCTCCACTCCCCTCTCAAACTCTGTATGCCAGTTAATAGGAGTCTTGTCAGTGGTAAATGGTCAGCTATGCCCAGTGCAAGGATATCAGCATGCTAAAAGCAACTCAACTGGTGTTGAGGCATCAGAAAGTAGTTCAGCCTTGACATGGAGCGTAGTTACAGCTATATGTGTGTCTTCGGATCTCTAAGTGTTCTTCCCGACGTAGGACTAACAAATCCATAGCTTCCAGAAAGGACACCAAACGCACATCTTGTCTAGGTGGCACCTTAGATTCTGTCACCCTATCTAGGTCACTGTGGTGTGTTAGTCCGAGGTCCCCCGCTATCAACAGTACAGACTTTGGTACCTTCACCAGTCATATACCCAGCCTATCTAGCCCACCCAACTTGTTGGGGGGATGTATCAAGAGGCTAATGTGAGATCCATACCATTCTATTGGCCTCTCATGTTATCCTGACAACCCATACTATTCACCCATGTACTGATGTCTTGCATGGTAAGTGATCAGCGAGTCAACATGCCCACCGCCCCGCGTGTCGGACAAAAAGCCGGCATGGACCAACAGTCGCTATTTGCCATGGTCCAGCACTCTGCAGGTGTTCCTCGCGTGATGTGTCTCCTGAGGAAAATAATATCTGGATTCTGTCTTGCCAAGTATTTCCACATTTCCCTCCTACTTCAACTTGTTTCCCCAGCCATTGACATTCCAGGACATAACCCGAAAGGTGAGTCCTGGGGTATTCAGGTGATGTGTGGCCATTGTCCGTGGTGTCTCTCCCGACTGGTGCCTCTCTGTCTCTACAGTGCCTCTGTGTGCCTTTAACAGTCCGTGAAACATCCCCTGCCTCTCACACAACCCCCTTATGCTGTGGATTCACAACTACCTGTCCCCCCAAAGCCCAAGTTGTCTGTTCCCCCCCACTAGTACAACCATAACAATGGGGGTGACAGAGGGTGCCGGCCTGGCCCCATGCAGCTTGCAGCCACATTAGTCCCCCAACCAGACAGTGACTAGCCCCATTTTGCAGCTTTTCTCCACCCCCACCACACAGTCAGCATTGATTCTCAAATGATCATATCTGCAGTCATAGGGGTCACTGCTGACTTTCTACTTTCCTCTGAGCCTGCTCCCAAACCCTCAGAGTCACTGGCATTCTCATCAAACTCCTTTGTGAGAACCTCCCATTTGTTACCTTATCCCCATGAGTGGTGCTGCTGAATGTCTACCACTAGACCCTCTCAGTCTCCATCTGGGATCTCGGCAATGCCACCACTGAGCTGCCTCATTTCCTCTGTCTCGACTTCTGTTGTTGCCATTCCGCTTCGCCATTTCACTTGATCAGGTCTGGGAGAGGGTATCCTTTCAATTTCAACCAGTCCCAAGCATCCGGCGGCCGTGTGTCAAAAGTGTGTTTCCCCATTGGCGCAGACTTGCAGCTTTGCCAGGAATAACAGGGAACACTTTTAGGTTTAGTGACTGGGAGTACTGCTTCAAGCTCTGAAATGTTTTACATTGCCTCTGCACGGCATTAGTGTAGTCCAGATATAAGTTCGGGGTGGAACCCCTATCTGTCAGGCACATGAGCCTACGCCACCACCAGGATATGGTCATGGAAGATAAGCAATCTTCCCCAATATTGGCCTGGAAGATGCCCCATGCACCAGGGGCCAGCCTGGTACTCTTTGCACCATCTCTATTGTGAACATTGTATTGCAAATCCTCCAAAAACTGTTCCATGCTGGGGCCTTCCAATGTCTCTGGGACCCCCACCACTCTGATATTTTTCTGTTGGGTGCACGCTTCTGTGTCTTCCACCCAATCCTTCAGGTGAGTGAGCAACTGTCTGTTGAAAGGAGAGGTTCAACTCCTCTCCCCCAGAGACACTGGGCCCCAGGTGAGCTAGGACACCATCAGTCTCACCCATCCCTCGGTCAATTTCTTGTGATCTGTGCACAGGAGCCAGAGGTCTAGGGCCAGTGCATCTACTTTGATCTCCAGGGCCACTTTTCTATCTCTAATGGATGCCAGTATGGTAGCCGTGTAGTTCTCCAGGCTCTGGGTGTCCTCTGGGTAGACCCATATGCAGGCAGTCCCTGGCAATGTGGGGGCTCTGCAGCTGGCCCCATCCTTTGTCCCGTTGGGTGAATCACGTATGTGCTGGTGCCTTGGGTCTCACCCTGGGTACCTCAATGTGCAGCTTAAACACCAGCGTTGTCACAAATGTCCAGGAGTTATGTGCAGGGCCATACTACACAGGGGGTGCATGGGTCTTGCAGGCATTTGTTAACCATGGCCACAAATTGGGCCCTAGCTGGACAGTGACCTACATCCCCCTGCACAGGCACAAGCACCCTCTGCCTACCTCTAGTCCCCTGGGCCGGGGGAACAACCTGACACAGCGGAATCTGCTCTTTTCCTACGGTGTCACTGGTAGCCATGGCATTGGAAGCTCTCTCTGCCCTCTGGGATGAGTGGCTGTTAGAAATGGGGTCTTTGGTTGACAGTCAGGTTACCCCCTGTTCAAGCAAGGACCCTCACTCTGTTCGGGGTAAAAGAGAATCATCCTCAGCTAACCCCTGCTTACCCCCTTGGTAGCTTGGAAGAGCAGTAGGCTTAACTTCAGAGTGCTAGGTGTAAAGTATTTGTACCAACACACACAGTAACTTAATTAAAACACTACAAAATGACACAACAGCAGTTTAGAAAAATAGGAAATATGTATCTAAACAAAACAAGACCAAAACGACAAACATCCGACATACACAAGTCAAGTTATGAATTTTTCAAGATTAAACTCAAAAATAGTTCTTAGAAACACAAAATGCTTCGATGAGGTCTAAACACGGCGTCGTAACAGAGTCGTTCCCAACAAGCCGACACCAGCGGCAGTGGACTGGAAGTCGCGTAGACCCCAAGTACAGTACCTTTGGTGAAGAGTGAAAACAAGCCGATGAGCGAAGTCGGGGATCGCGCCGTCTGTGCGAAACATTGAATCTGCGCACTTCGAGCGGCGTCAGTCACAACGTGGTGCAGTGACTTCCACAGAGTAGCGGACTTCAGCGGGGCTGCAGTGGCTTCAGTCCTGCGAAGGACGTCATGTTCCAGCAAAGATCACGGAGTCAGTTGCAGGCGACATCACCTGATTCAACAGCGTGTGTCCGTCCAAAGTGGATTTCCTTGGATTTCCACCAGCTTTCCTTTCAGGGGCCCAGGGACTGGATAGGGCACCACTTGTCAGAGCAGGAGTCTCTCAAGAGACTCCAGGTGCTGGCAGAGAGACGTTGTTGCTGTCCCTGAGACTTCAAACAACAGGAGGCAAACTCTAAATCAAGCCCTTGGAGATTTCTTCACAAGATGGAAGGCACACAAAGTCCAGTCTTTGCCCCCTTACTCCGGCAGAAGCAGCAACTGCAGGATAACTCCACAAAGCACAGTCACAGGCAGGGCAGCACTTCTACTCAGTTCTTCTCCAGGCAGAGGTTCCTCTTGATGTCCAGAAGTGATCTAAATTCTGTGGTTTTGGGTGCCCTTCTTAGACCCAATTTCTCCTTTGAAGTAGGACTACTTCAAATTAAAGTCTGTTTTGAATGTTAAATCCTGCCTTGCCCAGGCCAGGCCCCAGAGACTCACCAGGGTGTCGGAGACTGCATTGTGTGAGGACAGGCACAGCCCTTTCAGGTGCAAGTGACCACTCCTGCCCTCCCTTCTAGCAGAGGTGGCTTACCTGGAAATGCAGACTACACCCCAGCTCCCTCTGTGTCACTGTCTAGTGTGAGGTGCAACCAGACTAAGGGGGTCATTCCGACCCTGGCGGCCGGCGGTATGTTGGCGTAACACCGCCAACAGGCTGGCGGTGTTCCGCCAGCAATTCCGACCGTGGCGGAAAAGCCACGGTCATACCGCCGGCCCCTCCACTTATCCCCGACCGCCAGCCTGTCCGCGGCGGTAAACACCGCCATTGAAAGGCTGGCGGTAAGGGGACTGGGGGTGCCTCTGGGGGCCCCTGCACTGCCCATGCACTTGGCATGGGCAGTGCAGGGGCCCCCAGGCATAGGCCCATCGGCATTGAAATGCGCGACGGGTGCTACTGCACCCGCTGCACATCAACATTGCCGCCGGCTCTATTAAGAGCCGGCGGCAATGTTGATGTGCCATTTCCACTGGGCCAGCGGACGGTAACGCTGTTACCGTCCGCTGGCCCAGCGGAAATGTCGGAATAGGGAGGCATGAATACCGCCGGCAATGGCGGTATTCTGTCTCCCCCGGCCTCAGCGGTCTGGAGAAAAGACCGCCAAGGTCGGAATGACCACCTAAATGTCAAACTGACCCAGACAGGGAATCTACAAACAGGCAGTCACAGAAATGCTATAAGCAAGAAAATCCTCACTTTCTAAAAGTGGCATTTTCAAACGCACAATCTAAAAAAAACTTTACTAAAAGATGTATTTTTAAATTGTGAGCTCAGAGACCCCAAACTCCACATCTCCATCCATTCCCAAAGGGAATCTACACTTTAATCAGTTTTAAAGGTAGCCCCCATGTTAACCTATGAGAGGAACAGGCCTTGCAACAGTGAAAAACGAATTAAGCAATATTTCACTGTCAGGACATATAAAACACATCACTATATGTCCTACCTTAACCATACACTGCAACCTGCCCTTGAGGCTACCTAGGGCCTTCCTTAGGGGTGTATGACATATAAGAAAAGGGAAGGTTTAGGCCTGGCAAGTGTGTACACTTGCCAAGTCGAATTTACAGTAAAAACTGCATACACAGACACTGCAGTGGCAGGTCTGAGACATGATTACAGAGCTTCTTATGTGGGTGGCATAACCAGTGCTGCAGGCCCACTAGTAGCATTCGATTTACAGGCCCTGGCATCTCTAGTACACTTTACTAGGGACTTACTAGTAAATCCAATCTGCCAATCATGGATAAACCAATTACATACAAATTACACAGAGAGCATATGCTCTTTAGCACTACAACAGCAGCAGGTCAGAAAAAATAGGAGGCAGAAGGCAAAAAGATTGAGGATGACCCTGCATAAGCAAAAAGTTCAACACAACCCCCTACCAGCGTAAAGCTAGGCGGAGAACAATCAATACCTTGATGTACTTCCCTGATTGGGGCGATGGAACAAGGACCCATGCCCACAACAGCAGGGGCATGTTCCAGTTCTACGCCTTCCTGACTCCAGTTGGATCCCTCTTTCCATACTCTCAGGCCACACTAAACTAACCCATGGGGAACCCTTCTCCACATCTGCAGACACCATCTGTGCAGCACCTAACTATACTTTGCTCACAGATTCATCCCAATGGGCAGATAGTACCACCAGAGCCAACACAGTGGTGTCGCCCACTCCACCCCTGGGGTGTGACTCTCGTCCCCCCCAGGGGCAACTCTGTCCACCAGGATAGTAAGCCACAGACCCCCCTGACAACTGTCAGGGATGAGAGCCTGACCTCAGGCCTCTCCAACCACTGGGACTGTGGAGAGTGGGGGGCGGTAGCCCCAGGTGCCTGACACCCTTTGACCACTCTCCCTTCCACCAGGTCAGGGATGACAACCTGACCCTGGTCCTACCCTCTGGGGCTCGTACCCTCCATGTAGGAGCGGCACCCCCAGAGTCCACAATTGTCAGGGTGCTTGTAGAAGCAGTCCTGCACAATTCTCCCACCAGTACAGGGATGTAAACCTGCAACTGGTCCTCCAACCTGGGGTCTGTACCTTCAGGTTGGACCAGGGTTGAGGCTTCCCTCCCCCTGCCCTCCCTCTGGGGTCCTGCACCCCCCAAAAAGGAGATCCCCCCCCCCAGAAGACAACATAGTAGGGGCATTGTAGCAGTATCCCCTTCCTCCAGTTCAGGGGCGACACCCTGAACCTGGCCTTCCAATCCAGAGTCTGTACCCTTAGATTGCACTGAGTCCAGGGGTGAGTCTCTCTCTCCCCTGCCTCTGCTCTCAGGGCTCTGCACCCCCCCTCAGGGAGAATACCCCTTGAAATCTCACCTGGAAGTGATTGGGCAAACCACCCACCCCTTCAGGTCAGGGTTTATCCCCTGCACCTGATCCTCCAGTCCAGGGTTTGTACCCACAAACTGGACCACCGCCTGGCTACCCAGGACTTCCTGGGGGGCATACCTACCCCCCACCAGGTCAGAGTTTACCTCAGAACCTGGCCATCCAACCCAGAGTCACCACCCTGCGGTTGAACCATTGCCTGGCACACCAGGACTTCTAGGGGGGCACACTTAGCCCCATCAAGGGACACACCGTCCCCAAGGGCCACACAAGAGTCTGGCTGGTGCAGGTCTCCTGAAATCTGCCCATCTGACAGAGTCTTGATTCCCTCCAACCCAGAAATGGTCTCACCAAGGTCATTCCTGGGGGGCTCTGTGCTCAGAGCTGACCCCTGATCCTCCAGGTTCTCCACTGGGGTCCGCAACCCCCTCTCAACCCTTTGCCTGGACTTCTGCACCCCCTCCCTAGGAGTGGTACTGCCAGACACCAGAACTAGTGGGACGCTGGCTACAGACGCCCCCCAAAGTTCTCCTAACACTGTGGGGTCTCCCTCAACAGATGGCCTACGCTACAGGCTAGGCTCCCCTCCTGGTGTTCCCTCATGGAACCCTCCAGGACCTGGGACCGGATCTTGGGCACCCTGGGCCTCAACCCATCCCCATTCCCTCTCCTCTGAGACTGGACATGGGGTCCTTCACCCATCCCACTACACTCGGACCTACCTGGGATACTGCAATCATTCACTACCTCACCTGGTTGGGAAATACCTAGACCACTCCCTTCAGGAGCACCCCCAAATGCCTCTTCAGACGCTCTGGTACTCACCCAGAAGTCTGTCTCCATTGTAAGCTCCCTGGGGTCAGAGAACTCACCCTCCACCTGGTGTTGGTGTAGCTATGGAAAATAAGGACTAGACATATGCTCGCCAGCAATTACTTCACTCAGCCACTTACATGAATTAATCAAAGTACCCTTCACCCAACCATCCAGTGCCTCTGCTTTGAAAAAGCACCCTACATCACCCTCCTGAGACTGGTGAGACAGTACATGACTGTCCCTGACACTCAATCCACACTCATCTGGGATGTCTTCACACTCCATAACTACGACTTCTACCTGAGGGGAACTCCTCTCCCTGTCACTCCCACCTAGAGCCAATAGAGTGTCCCTCCCATCACTAAGAATATGACTCCCTATGCCAGTTCCCCAATCCACCTCAGGGACCCTGTACATCACTGGAGCTACCTCATACCCCTGAACCCCCTGGCATGTGTTAACTCCCTCCTTCAAGTAGGGCACCACATCTCTGGGCATGTGCACTTCTTCAGCAGTACTGGATACAATATTTTTGCTGCCACCATCTGAACTGGACTGTACCCTCATGGCCTCCAGCTTCAGCTCTTCACAGCTCAGCTCTTGAGCTGCAATCCTTTCTTTTTCCAGGGCTAAGGCTCTCTTCTCCTCTGCCCTCTCAAGCTCTGCTTCTAGTTCTTCCAGACCCCGGATTCGAGCTAGGAGCCAATCACCCCTTTCTGTTCCCTCCTCAGGGCCATTGCCGTCCTCCTCAGAGTAGTCCTCCTCCTCAGAATAGTTCTCCTCCTCGGACTCATTTGGTGGTTTTGCCTGACAACGTTTCAACTCATACTGAATCAGGGCTGACTCAAGATCCTCCCTTCTGGATTTCTTGTTCACAGCCAGTCCCCTTTCCATGCAGAATGCTTTAAGCTGCCACTTTTTATAGATAAATAGGTGCCAGAAATTGACTCCTATTCTGCAAAGGCTTCACAACCAAAAACCAGAGTCCAAAAATATTTGCAATATTTCCAGGAGGACATCAGAGAACAAGAAGCAGAATCACAAGACAAGTAGTATGTGGTCACGTAGTGGTCTGAACTCAAAACAGTAGTGTACACTTAATTACTGGATGTCAAGTACAAATACAAGTCCAAATCCCACCGCTGCCACCAATGTTAGAAATGGGGTCTTTGGATGTGTTGGACCTGGCTTTTTTGACAGGGTCATCCCCAAACATTTTGCCTCCTTCCTCCTATTTTTTCTGACCTGTTGTAGTTGCCTTTTTAACTCTGGACACTTTACCACTGCTAAACAGTGCTAAAGTGCATATGCTCTCTGTGTAAATTGTACTATTGATTGGTTTATCCATGATTGGCTATTTAGTTTACTTGTAAGTCCCTAGTAGAGTGCACTATATGTGCTTAGGGCCTGTAGATTAAATGCTACAAGTGGTCCTGCAGCACTGGTTGTGCCACCCACTTCAGTAGCCCCTTAACCTTGTCTCAGGCCTGCCATTGCAAGGCCTGTGTGTGCAGTTTCACTGCCACTTCGACTTGGCATTTAAAAGTACTTGCCAAGCCTAGAACTCCCCTTTTTCTACATATAAGTCACCCCCAATGTGTGCCCTAGGTAACCCCTAGAGCAGGGTGCTGTGTGGGTAAAAGGCAGGACATGTACCTGTGTAGTTTATGTGTCCTGGTAGTGTAAAACTCCTAAATTCGTTTTTACACTACTGTGAGGCCTGCTCCCTTCATAGGCTAACATTGGGGCAGCCCTCATACATTGTTGAAGTGGCAGCTGCTGACCGGAAAGGAGCAGGAAGGTCATATTTAGTATGGCCAGAATGGTAATACAAAATCCTGCTGACTGATGAAGTCGGATTTAATATTACTATTCTAGAAATGCCACTTTTAGAAAGTGAGCATTTCTTTGCACTTAAATCTTTCTGTGCCTTTCAATCCACGTCTGGCTCGGTTTAGTTGACAGCTCCTTGTGCATTCACTCAGACACACCCCAAACACAGGGTACTCAGCCTCACTTGCATACATCTGCATTTTGGATGAGTCTTCCTGGGCTGGGAGGGTGGAGGGCCTGCCCTCACACAAAGGACTGCCACACCCCCTACTGGGACCCTGGCAGACAAGATTGAACTGAAAGGGGACCTGGTGCATTTCTTAGCCACTCTTTGAAGTCACCCCACTTCAAAGGCACAATTTAGTATAAAACAGGGCCTCTGCCCTACCTCATCAGACACTTGCTGGAGAAGAAACCTGTACCAGAACCTGCATCCTGCCAAGAAGAACTGCCTGGCTGCCTAAAGGACTCACCTGACTGCTTTCTACAAAGGACTGCTGCCTTGCTGTTGCCCTGCTGCCTTGCTGAACTCTTGTCTGGCTGTAAAAGTGCTCTCCAAGGTCTTGAATAGAGCTTGCCTCCTGTTCCTTGAAGTCTCAGGACCAAAAAGACTTATCTTTTTCATTTGGACTCTTGGTGCGGCGAAACTTTTGACGCACAGCTTGCTCCGCGGCGAGAAAATCGCCGCACACCGACGCTGATCGACGCGACACCTTCGGTGCGACCGGAACTTCGACGCACGGCCTCGCAAGGACAACGCCGCCCGACTTCCAGAGGGGAAATCGACGCGACGCCTACCGTGAGAACGAGAATTCCATGCACAGCTACCCGGAACGACGCGCAGCCGGAAAACAAGCCGAAGAATCCACGCACAGACCCAGGGACATCTGGTAATCCCGCGACCCACAGAAAGAGACTGTCCGCACGCCGGAAAACGACGCACGACTTCCCCGCGTGAAAAATAACGACGCAAGTCTGTTTGTGCAGGGGAGAAATCGACGCACACACCATTTTTCCACATATCTCTTCTTCTGCGGCCCTTTGCAGAGATTTTCCACTTTAAACCAGGTACTTTGTACTTGAAAGAGACTTTGGGGGTTATTCTAACTTTGGAGGAGTGTTAATCCGTCCCAAAAGTGACGGTAAAGTGACTGATATGCCACCAGCCGTATTACGAGTTCCATAGGATATAATGGACTCGTAATACGGCTGGTGGTAAATCCGTCACTTTTCCGTCACTTTTGGGACGGATTAACACCTCCTCCAAAGTTAGAATAACCCCCTTTGTTTGCTTTTTAAAGACTTGACACTTTATATCACTTTTCAGTGATATCTCTAACAATTTCACATTGCATCTTTATTCGTTTGATTTACAATTATCCTGATAAATATTATATATTTTTCTAAACAGTGTGTGGGGTATTTTTGTGGTGCTATATTGTGTTAATGTATGATTTATTGCACAAATACTTTACACATTGCCTTCTAAGTTAAGCCTGACTGCTCGTGCCAAGCTACCAGAGGGTGGGCACAGGATAATTTTGGATTGTGTGTGACTTAACTTGATTAGAGTGAGGGTTCTTGCTTGGACAGAGGGTAACCTGACTGGCAACCAAAAACCCCATTTCTAACAGGGTGACAGTCAGGTAATCCCCTGTAAAAGCAAGGACCCTCACTCTAGTCAGGGTAAAAGAGAATCACCCTCAGCTAAGCCCTGCTTACCCCCTTGGTAGCTTGGCAGAGCAGTAGGCTTAACTTCAGAATGCTAGGTGTAAAGTATTTGTACCAACACACACAGTAACTTAATGAAAACACCACAAAATGACACAACACCAGTTTAGAAAAATAGGAAATATGTATTTAAACAAAACAAGACCAAAACAACAAAAATCTGACATACACACGTCAAGTTATGAATTTTTAAAGATTAAACTAAAAAATAGCGCTTAGAAACACAAAATGCTTCGATGAGGTGTTAACACGGCATCGTGATGGAGTTGTTCCCATCAAGCCGCCACCAGTGGCACCGGACACGGAGTCACGTAGACCCCCAAGTACAGTACCTTTGATTAAGAGTGAAAACAAATTGATGCGTGAAGTTGGGGATTGCGGCATCTGTGCAAAACGTTGAATCCGTGCACTTCGAGCGGCGTCGGTCACGACGTGGTGCGGCGACTTCCACAGAGTTGCGGACTTGAGCGGGGCTGCAGCGGCATTGGGCCATGTGAAATACTGCCTTGCCCAGGCCAGGCCACAGACACTCACAAGGGGGTCGGAGACTGCATTGTGTGAGGACAGGCACAGCCCTTTCAGGTGTAAGTGACCACTCCTCCCCTCCCTCCTAGCACAGATGGCTCATCAGGAAATGCAGACTACACCCCAGCTCCCTTTGTGTCACTGTCTAGTGTGAGGTGCAACCAGCCCAACTGTCAAACTGACCCAGACAGGGAATCCACAAACAGACAGAGTCACAGAAATGGCATTTTCAAACACACAATCTTAAAATCAACTTTACTAAAAGATGTATTTTTAAATTGTGAGCTCAGAGACTCCAAACTCCACGTGTCCATCCGCTCCCAAAGGGAATCTTCACTTTAATCCGATTTAAAGGTAGCCCCCATGTTAACCTATGAGAGGGACAGGCATTGCAACAGTGAAAAACGAATTTAGCAATATTTCACTGTCAGGACATATAAAACACATCACTATATGTCCTACCTTAACCATCCACTGCACCCTGCCCTTGGGGCTACCTAGGGCCTACCTTAGGGGTGGTGTCTGACATGTAAGAAAAGGGAAGGTTTAGGCCTGGCAATTGGGCACACTTGCCAAGTCGAATTTACAGTAAAAACTGCATACACAGACACTGCAGTGGCAGGTCTGAGACATGATTACAGAGCTATTTATGTGGGTGGCACAACCAGTGCTGCAGGCCCACTAGTAGCATTTGATTTACAGGTCCTGGCACCTCTAGTACACTTTACTAGGGACTTACTAGTAAATCCAATATGCCAATCATGGATAAACCAATTACATACAGCTTACACAGAGAGCATATGCACTTTAGCACTGGTTAGTAGTGGTAAAGTGCTCAGAGTTTAAAAGTCAACAGCAACAGGTCAGAAAAAATAGAAGGCAGGAGGCAAAAAGATTGAGGATGACACTGCATAAGCAAAAAAGTCCAACAGTGGCCCACAAGCCCATGGGGCTCCCATTAAGCTCCTTCACTTTGCTCTACCTCCCTTGTTGCCAATGAGTGTCCCTCGGTCGTCCTCATTGTCTTGCAGCCCTCCCAGGTGCTGGGGCAGTCCTACCACCATCCAACAGAATGCCTCTTCCCTACAAAGTTCAGTGTATGGAAGCATTCTATTTCTGTTTAAGGCGATCCCAGCATCTCAACGAAAGCTCTAAAATATATGATATTGTGAAAAGAATGAGTTCTCATGTAGTTTACTGTCTGGTTATATACTTTCAGTCAAATATATCTGCTAATGTGCAGCATGACTTTGTACAGCATGCTGCGAGCGCCATCTGTAGATACTTTTACTTGCCTGCATTTATGCTGTTCTTTCAAGGGGACATTTACACTCAAAATTCACATGTTGCAAATTGTAGGGTCACTGACACAATATCATAGTAAACACTACTGTCAACAAAATATTGTGTTCAAAAATTGCTTACTACGATATTGTGCTCCTATACTTATAATGCAAAATATTGTTGACACTAATATAGTCCAAAGATTTAACAAAATGTTGATTATTTAGTGTAAATAGATAGTAATTTAATATAATGTAAATTAAATATATTCCGCTTATATTTAATACTGTATATATATATATATATATATATATATACATATGCCTATAAAACACACAAACACATATGTTTGTAATTATATATATATTCACTTAAAAAAACAGGGCTACATGGACGTTATAGTTAGGTTCTGAATTTCCTCACCCAAAACCAGAAAAATTCAGCCTTTATAGTTAGAGTTATTTCATGTTACTATACATTGTGGCCTAAGGTGACTATAGCTCATGCCTCCTGTGGGAGACTGCATTGCTGTCACAGACAGGGAGCTGCTGAACATGCAGCTCCCTGTCTATGAGAGCAATAGTTTCCTCTGTTTTCATGCCTGCATCTCTGTCGACAGGGTAACAGAGGAAACCTCCACTCCCAGCAAATGAGAGCTGTTTAACTGCTGGAACTGGAGTGTTTGCTGTGACTTGGCTGGAGCTGTCAAAGGTCCCGCCAAGTCAGAGCAAACAGCTATGTCCCAGGGGGTGGGCACCGCGGGACATAACAGGAGCCAGCCCTGGGGTTTAGCGGTTCAACCCTAAACTCTGCCCCAGAGAGGTAGTGGTCCCCCAGGCCAGGGGTCATTATGTTTGGCGGTCCCCAGGGCTGCAGGGGGTCATACAGCACCCCCTTAATGTGAAATTTATTGCCCCAGGGTTATGGCAGTCCCTGGGACTGCAGGGGGCTGCGCACCCCCCCCCCCACATATGATACAATAGTAGCTCTGGCGAGGTGGCTGTCCCTAGGGCTCAGGGGAGTTCTGCAGGACCCCCGTGCCCCTATATTTAAATGAAACAGCCCTGTGGAGATGGTGGTCCCCAGGGTTCGGGGGTTGCACCCACCCACTGTTTCATTTAAGCACTGGAAGGTGGTGGTCCCTGGGGCTGTGGGGGTAGGGCACTGCATGGGCCCCCAGCATTGAATTAATGATTTGCCCTGAGGATGTGGTGGACCACAGGGCATGGGCGGGCCCAGCAAGCCTGACTGCAACATTATATTTATCTGCACCTGGGAGGTGGTGATCCTCGAGGCATAAAAATGTGCCTCCTTTATTTTTCATATGCCCCTGGGACCTGTTCCTCCCAGAGTGTTTATTAAAACAAGAGCAGTACCCCATCATGAATTTGCAGCAAACACTTTAAAAAATGAGTACTTTTATGCCCTGACAGCCTTTCTGGGACCCCAGCATCAGAGCTAAGGGGTCAGTGTGTCTCTACCCTGGCCCCTTTTTTGTTTTTTATCTTTTTTTATGGGACTTGGCTAAAGATGAGTCCCAAGGTGGCCTGCCAACACTTCCTTGTTGAATTTGCAGCAAAAAAAAGAAAATAAACAGTGAAATTCAGCAGTTATAGTTACCTAAGCTAACTCTAACGTATGCCCCCACAATGCACTGCTTATGATCTCACATATTACATTACTCATGACATGGTCAGTGACATCACTAATGACATCACTGATGACATCTCAAATGACATCACTAATGACCTCATCCACAAAGGCACCCACTCACACCCCTACACAACCTCTCATACATCCACTCAGGCACCCACCAAACCACTCACATACCAATTCACATACCCATTACCAGACCCATACAAGTACTATATATAAATATATATGTCTATCCAAATCCACAGTCCTCCATACCTGCCCGCAAAATGTGGGGATGGAGCATACAGTCAGTGCAGCAATACCCCAAATCCACAGCGAGTAAAAACGCTCACTCATGGCTCCAACTTGCAGAGAAATAGTTTAATTTGCAAACAGTATGACAATTTTTGGCAGAGAGACCGCCTTGATCACATAGCAACATATGTGAGACCAAACCAAGTGAAGTGTAAAACATAAAGAAAGGAATAGTGTTAAAGTGGGTCCACTGGCACCATTTTGGACTGTAAGAAATACAAACATAAATAATACATTTTCTATTATGCAGGTTTATAAATATGTCATGATATGCCAATTTTCTGATATACCCCAATGTCAAGATATAAAAAAAAATTACACCCTGAATATGGACATCTCAGCATCGTGTATACCGAAGAGTGGCACGGCAAATAATGGTGGCAAGAGGTACGCTGATAAAGCAGTAAGATCTCCATTTACAACACAGATACTAACTGTGAATAGTATGCATTATGGTGGCAACCCTACAAATGCAGAAGGGGTAGGGCAGCTAGGATGATAGCTGTACCTTGTCATTCAGGGTCTCACATGCTGATACGTGCTATGGGTGTGATAGGTCACCTTCAGTTACATTGTAACAAGCAGTTCCTCGATGGCGCATCAGTGTATCGTTCTACTCGGATGAATGTGGAAGTTGCTTTAATGCTGGGCTCAGTCTGCCTGCATGCTATTCCACATACTCAGATAACTTTGTTCTTCCAAGCAAATTACCATTTTCTGACTGTCAGCTCCACAAGCACATCATTGAAGCCACTGGTATGTGGTGGCTACATGTTGTCCGCAGGTTTAGATTCTGTAAATACGGAGTTTCAGAGACAGCGTTATAAGTTTAGTTGTTATCAGCTTTCAAGCGTCTGTGAACACGCAGAATCCAGGGTTCTTTGGTGGGAGGTCTGGCTTTAACATGTAAACGCGTCATATTATGTGTACATGCACTACATACACAAATTATGTGTATTAAATGTAAGCCTGACCTACTGGCTTCGCCAGTTTTGTGGAAAACAATAGCAAAAAAATGTGTTCTTTCTGTAAGAATGCATACAGAATATTACGAAATGAATGTGGCAAAAGCTTGACCATTGAGTCGACTTTACATATGTCAAATAATCCCTAATGCTTTTCCATGGATGAACCTCTTTGAAGGGGGAGTTCAGTACCAAATTGCCAATAGCAGGAGATGAGAAAATATGACTTCCTCAGGTGAAGCTAAAGTCCACCTTGTGTATATGTTAAAGAATTGAAAACAACGCGTCTCTCAGACTGCTTCACTGCCGAGCCAGACACAAAAAACTAAATATTCTCTTTAATATTTTAAACTCAAAATAGGGGCATTGGTCTACCACCATCCTGAGTGAATTTAGGACTGTTTAGAAAAATATAATGCCTCTGTAAACATAAACCAAAGCTAATGTACCATTATGCTACCACACAGCACTTTGTCAATTGTGTGGGCTAGGTTTTACGTTTAACTTTGTTTTTTCCTTCTTCTTTGCAGGTCTGAATAAACAGGGAAAGTTAACTTGGTGAAAACTTTTGTATAAGGCAAAATGACCTATGGAGAAAATCATTTTTTGAATCTTCTGGTACTTCCATGTGCTATTACCTTGTTTGTTGTAAAGACGACAGATGCACTTGGAGCATTTCCACTAGCAAATGAAAGTGCAACCACAAGAGCACCCGAAGGACATTTGGCTGTTATTAATGGCACAATCACTCCTAACGAGTTACCTGAATCTCCAGCCCCCACATGGATGCCTACAGCTTCCACACTAGATTACAATTCAAGTACCAACAGGAACAATCGCTCAGAGGTGTCATCTGCGGCAAGTGTCAGTGGGCTGGCGGGAACCACAATACATCCCTTTACAGTAACCAGCGCGGTAACATCTGACAATAGCTCAGTTAATTCTTCGGGATTAGCGAGTGGAAAAACAGCAGATACTTTGCCTTCTACCACAGGGAAAGCTCATGAGACCTTCGCCTTTACAAATACGTCAGAGATTGCTGAAATACCGACAACACATGTGTACTATACAAAACCTATTTATGCGTCAGAAGGAACTGAGGTAGCGCCACTGGGGCTTACACAACTGCGTTTACAGGTGAGTGTTTACAGTTAAGCACGGTCATTTCTCAAAGTGTGTCTGCTGTTACAATTTCTGAGCTAGATAATCCGGTGTTAGTATAAAACTGTGGGGTCATTAGCACCTGAGGGATACCCAAGGTTTGTGCTGCTACCACAAATAAGGAAAGGTTAAATTAAATGGAACTGTGAAAGATGTGACAGATGAACGTGCCTCAGTGATTAAGGTGGGCACAAACAGGGAGCAAGAGCGGTGCCATCCCACCAGCTCTTCCGAGGCTACAACTGCTACTGCCGCAGAAAAGCTTGAGCCAGGCGACCCCACCTCTGTGGATTTACAGCAGAGAAATGCGAGGTAGCTAACTGGCTCCTCAGCCTGCCTACTCACTTGCCTGCCCACCAATGAATAGTGCAGCAGGCTCTGCCACTGTGCTGCTTCTTTTTCTTATAATTTTCTTGTTTTTTCCTCTCAGTGTTTTCGAACATTTAAAGGAAAAGCGTTGTGTGTCCAGTTGCAGATTCACTGTATTGCGCATGTGCACTGTGATGCTATTGTCCATGATCCTTGAGAAAACAAACAATAGCAAGTTAGCCAAATTCACTACACTACTTTTGAGTTCTCAAATACGGATGAGTGGAATTTCACCAAACAATTACAGAAAGGATTCCGTGACATAAAGGTTGTATTACTATCGGCTCAGGGGTTTCAGAAGGATCAGGTGGATTAAACTCCGATTTTGTTGCTGAGTGAACAAATAAGGTGTTCCCTCTTAACTTCTGGACCACTGAAAGGATCTGCACCAAATTTGACATGCTCTTTGAATTCCAATGGAGTGAAGAGGTGTCAACATAACTACAGAGCTGCACCTGTCTGCCTGTGTCTCTGTGCTTTAAGTGACTTTATAGTTCGGTGAAAATATCAGTTATAACATAACGTTTTGAACTAAAAAAACAATAGCCACCAGTTATATACTGAACTAACCAGAAATTGTGCCCCAATCAAGTCCAGTGTTTTAATTGAGATATTACCAGTGATGTCATCAATGATGTTATTGAACATGTCATGAGTGATGCAGTCTGTGAGGTCTTAAGCAGAGCATGGTGGAAGCACAAGTTTTAGTTAGCTCAAGTAACTATAACTGGTGAATTTTAGTGCCTTTTGAGTTACATTTTAACTGACATTTTTACCTAAGTAAATACTCACTTTAACCTTTGTTTTTCTTTAAAAGTGGATTTCTAGTTTTTTTTAATATAAACTAAGAACTTATACCATACCGACCCCCGCGGGCAGCCAACCTCGCACCACGCACATTCTTTGGCTCTGTGGAGCATGAAGTTAGACACAGGTCCTGGCCTAGCATCCACCCCTTCTTTTGGTGACCAAACACCGCCTTGCACAGCTGTGGTTGCATTTGGTGTGGGGTTGGGCACAGAGCCAGGTCAGGTCCCAACTCCCCCCGCAGGCAGCCATCCCCCACAGACACCCACTGTACATTTTATTTATTTGTAATTTATTTTCCCAGTCACTTCTGAGTTCCTCTGGACTCACTTTAGAGTCTTGTGAGTTCACAGCAACACTCACAGTTGTTTTTAATATTTGAGGGCCATGGGAGTTCCTCCGGGACCGCCACAGATGCACCAGGGGGTTAGGGTACCTCTACCTTGCCCCATTATATCGTATTCTTAAGAAATGTTTTGGATAGGGACAAGTCCTGTAATGGCTGCCACAACATTTCTGTTCATGTTACAGCCAGTCTTTCAGATTTATTGCTGCAAAAGAGCCCCCAAGCCAATCAGAAGGCTTGAATTTTTGCATTTCAGCCCAACTATCTATACATTTCCACCTACATTTCTACAAACCTACTGAACAGATTTACAGCAAATCCCAAAAAGCATGCTTTCTGGCGAAAGATATAGTTTAATGCCAAATTTGGTGTGTTTCCATCCAGCTGTATTGGCTGTATCACTTTGAAAATTCCTCTGGAAAATGCATATGGAAACTGTGTTTTTCTCCCCAACGCCCTCACCCTTAATGGCACGACAGTGGACCACATAGGTCAGGCCGTAGGGCAATGGCCACACAATGGACTGCAATAATAATAATAATAATGGAATTTCTAAAGTGCAATAGTTATTTCAAAGAAGTGTCCCGGCACTGCATAGTCAGAAACTCTCAAGGACGGTTTACAGAAGGCTAGACAGAACTAACAGCCAATCTAAAAGCCATGTCTTCAGATGTTTCTGGAACAGAGCCTCTGACTCCAATTGCCTAAGACAGAGAGAAAGAGCTCCATAACTTGGGTGCTAAAAAACTGAAGGAACTGTCCACAATATGGACCTTCTTAACTCTGGGTAGTTGAGCCAACAACATCCCAGAGGACCTGAGGCACCTCGCAGGGGAGTACGACCAGATGAGAGGGTGAAAGTAGCTGGCCCTTGTCTTCCTAAAAGCTCGATAGCAAAGGCCAAGAGCCTTAAGGGAAAGAAGTTTCTTATTTGGGAGTCAGAAGACGGGCCATGGAATTCCATGGAGGGCAAAAGTGAGAGGGAAGGGGCATGTACACAGGAGAAGTAGGGTAGGGGGAGGAGGAAAAGAAAGCAAGCTGACCACACAGGGCAGGCAGGAGGGGCAGTGGTGGCACGGCAAACAATGCGGAGTCGGAGAGAGGGGGCAAAGGCATGCCAGCAGACCACAGATTGCAGGAGAGAAGGGCAAGCAGCATGAGCTCAACAACAGAAACAGAGGGCAGGGGAGAGGGATGACGGGAGCAGTAGCAACAAGATGACAACATAGGGCAGACAGGAGGGAAAGTAGCAGCACAACAGACCACGTAAGGCACGTAGGATGGGCCGCTCAATTGACCATGTAGGGCAGGAGGGAAAGGGTAGAGGCACATACTCTGACACCGGAGGGCAGGGGGAGGATGGCAGGAGCAGCAGCCTGATCATGTAGACAGGAAGGACAGTGGAAACACAACACATCATTGAGGCCAGGGGGACTGAATAGGTGCATGCACATAAACAATGGAGGGAAGGTTGAAAGTGGTCCGAGGGAGGGGCACCAAACTACCATACTGGGAGGGACAGTGGCAACGCAACGGACCATGTTTGACAGGCGGAAGTGTTAATAGCAGCACAACCGACCCTGGTGGGAGGAGTCTGGGACATGCACAAAAGACTGTGGAGGGCAGAATGGAAGGGGTAGGAGATGCACTGGTCAGAACAGAAGTGGTAGGGGCTGCACTCAGACAACAGACAGCTGGGGGGAGGGGACAGGGACAGCAAAATGTCCAAACAGTGCAGACAGGAGGGGCAGTAGCTGTACAACAGACCACATAGGTCAGGCAGGAGGGGCTGTGGCAGTAAAATGGACCATGGACGGCAGGAGGGAGGGAATTGGGGCATGAACTCAGATAATGGTAGGCAGGGCAAAGGGTACGGGGACAGCAAGCTGACCATTCTGGGTAGGTGCGAGGGGCAATGGCAGTGCCATAGACCACACAGGGCAGGCAGGAGGAAGGGTGCAGTGATAGTTCAATGGACCATGAAGGGCTGGAGCGAGTGGGCAGGGGTATGCACTTGAGCAATGAAGGACAGGAGTGGCAGTGGCATGAATTCCGACAACAGATGGAAGGGAGAAGGTGGGCAGGAGCAGCAAGCTAGGAACAGAGGGCAGGAAGGATGGGCAATGGCAACACAAAAGGCTTCAAGGGATAGAAGGGAGGGAGGAGCTAGAGTACACACATAGAGATTGAAGAGCGGAAAGGTGGGGGCAGGAGCGAGAGCAGCAACCTGACTATATAGGGCGGGCCAGCAGGAGCAGTAAGCTGTCCACAAAGGCCTGACAGGATGGGGCAGGGGCATGCTGATGGTGAATGGAGAACAGGCAGAAGAGATGTGGGGGCAGCAATCTCACAACCGCGAGCAGACCTTCATGGAAAAGAGCAGCACAATGAAACATGGAGGGCAGGAATGATGAGGAGGTGCATGCACATAAAAAATGGAAGGCAGGGGTTGAAAGTCCATTTGTGGAGTCTGCTAGTCATATTGTAGAAAACATTCACACAGGTTCTTGAAGTTGGAGGTGCCAAGGTCACATGACGGATCTTGCAGCAGCTGGTGCAGATAAACAAGCCTACCTTTGGGGCTGGACATCTGTGGACAGAGGGGTGGTTGAGAGGCAGCTGATGCAGGAAGCACACATGCCTCACATTGTCATCAGTGACCTGAAGCAATATTATGCATGTTGGTTAGGGCCCTAGCATGCATTTTCATCAGTCACTTGAAGAAATGTTGCCTTTATGGAAGATTCAGGCAGACTGGTCTCTCAGGATCATTTTGGCATAGAAGCTGCTGGTGTGGATACAGGCATCGGGGGCACAGGCCTCTCAATAGCTCGACTCAGAAATAGGATGAATAACAAAGACTTTGAGGCTGCGTGCAGGGAAGTCAACATATAAGATGAGCAGCAGTTCAAACGATACAGCTTTACAGACTCAGTTTATCCAATCTCAAGACCAGATACGCAAAATGCACTTTTCTCAGATTGAATAAGTAGGTTCTCCTCACACTGGGGTCCGCATCTTCTGTATTCCGTAGCTTATATAATCTATATTAACATGAAATGTTTATAAATCAATGTGTGATAATGCTGCGTAGAAACTATAATGATAGTAATTTTGCTTAGATGTGCACTTGAATAGTGACCACAGGGAGTGGCCACCAATATAAACGTAGACTAATAATAATGACCAAAATGTTTATATTATGTTTAAATAAATTTATACTAATGATTGCGTTATTGAATCTGTGCTGAAATCCTCATAGGCCTTAAGTTAGCATGAGCCAAAGCTTAGCTGCTGTGGCTCTCATAATAAATACATTTTTCTATTTTGCAGTGTGCTGACTCACAAAGGGACACGACCCTGCGTGTTCTTTTTTCAAATTAGAAGACAAATGTAACCATATTAGATCCGTTCTCAAGCATTCTTCATTGTGTGCAGAGTAAATGTTAAAAGCCAATTGAAACAGTGTAGATTAATGTAATGTACAAGGTCATTCGAACATGTGAAGGCATTGGAACTGCTGACCAAAAGATGTGCAAAGAATTACAGAAAGCTGAAATCATACCGGACGTGCCACCTCGGAAGACGTCAATTATGAAGACCAATCAAAGACTTGTAAAATAATATGGGGTGAAGAGCTGGGTTACCTAATGTACTTTCTGATAGGTTAAAGAGAATGGGGTATAACAAGTGTCTAATAAAATTTTGGGGGAATGTACAACGGAAAAGGGGTAAAAACCCATGTCACGGGGAGTCATAGAGAATTAGGTAGGGAATGCTATTGATTTTATCCAGAAACTCTGTCACTCTGTTTGTTGACTTGGTGGTTTTCTTAAACCCATCCTTGCCCTTAGATTTGTCAGTGTTACACTTTACCTCCTCATGAGGAAAGTGCCCTTTTGCCCCGGAGCTGAGTTTTGACTGATGGCGAATTAACAGATGTCCTGAAGACAAAGACTGAACCTCTGCACTGACCTAAACTTTGGAGGGTAATTATGACAATGCAATTGTGATTTGTCTGTTTGCTTTTCCTTTCTAGGTACCAACTGCTTACTTTTGACAGAGACCATAGTTAGATGTTTTCCAAATTGGTGTTCTAAATTGTTTTGCATGAAGCCCATCATGCTAATGCTAATCAGTACGTTAGGATAGGTGTTCATTAAACTGACGCAAATAGACAAACGACGAGCCTATGCTTTGTTGAACTGACTCGTTATTGACACTCTGCTAAACTTGATCTATGTTCACGCCGTGTTATGTTCTGCTGTTTGTGATTCTCGCTTTAATGAAATCCTATCAAAGTTGCCATATCGTGACTATGCTATTATGTTTCTTGATGTTGAGATTAACGCATCTGCTTATAGACTGTAATTAATAGGGAATAAAACTCATAAAATTCTACTAATCAAGGTGTGGTTATTCATGGCTGAAAGGTCATGGTAGTGTCTTTGAATTGATTAATGACTGACTAAAGTGAAATGCATTGTCGTGATAAATATTGATGACATTATTGATGTATTGATTGATATATTGATTAGCTATCTCATCCTAAGGTGTCTCTCAACTGGGTCAAAAGATTCATTGGCCTAAAATGAGTCCTGATGTGTAATCAAATATCATAAAGGGACGCGTTAACAGTTCTGGTAGCAAAGCGACGGTTTGGCCCTTTAGGGCCCTAGGACGGAGAATCATTGTTTAGACTGTTTTTCTGAGATAATGCAAATTGGAGGTATGATGCGTTTCTAAATTCACCATGAATTTCCCGGGATCTCGGAGCCTGCCTAAGTGAGTTGGGAATGTTTTCGGAGTCATAGTATGTGTGGTATAGGGTTTGCGCTTGCTCAGCTTATGCATTTTTGCAGGTGATTTGTGAAGTTTGTGTGTATTTAGGCCAGGTAAATGTTGTTTTAGTAGGAGTGGGCATACTCCGCATTATGAGAGTAGGGAAGTCGGCGTACTTCATATGAGTGTGGCGCTTTTTGCTCAAAAATATCCACGTGGTTGGTTGTTCATATACGGACCCGTCGTGGTCTAAGACTCCGGAGTGTATTGACAAGTGTAGGGGACACTTGGGTTTATGTTGTGTGGTTTAATAGGTCAATCGGGCGTGGTTGACAAGTCGAGTTTGAGTCAAATTGTATGTGTGAAACCTTCGATGGAGATTTGGCAAGTTCTAAAGTGCACTAGGACGAACCATTGACAAGTCGAGAGTAGGATTTGCAGGTCGAATTCTGCTTGCGTATGCGGGAACTGAGAAGGAGAGAGTAGTGGCCAAGGCTTCAAGTGAAATCTCTGTAAAGTTCTAAAGCGAATGTGTTACCCTTCCTGTAGTAAACCGGCAAATTTGTGTTGTTGTTAAAGGTGCTCGCAGTAATTTTGCATTAGTTTGGTGTGAATCCAATGAGGGGCGGACGAGCCGCAAGACTTTGTCAGCTGTAATGTGTGAGTGTGACGTCAGTGGTGCCGCGCTAAGATAGGTCAGTTATCGAGAGGGGTCACGCACGGATTGGCTGCCGTCTGTGAGAGGCAATAGGTTGAGAAAGGTGGGTGAAGAGTGTCCTGGGAATTAAAGTCACTTTTTGATTAAATACAAACAAAAGAAAAGACGCAAAAGATGAATTTTGTCAAAGCTTTTAAGAGTGCTCTGAAAGGAGACAAATACATTATGGCGAGTGAAGGGGAGCCTACACCGCCTGAGGGAACTCCAGCTGACATTGTCATGGAGGAAAAGTGTGTCACGCCTTGTTTATGGATGAAACAGTGGCGCAAATTGACAGAAAAAGAGGGATGTTTGGCGTTCCCAGAACACGGGACGTTCAATACGAGAGTTCTAGAGAATTTAAGGTGGATGTTAAGTGTACAGAAACCACCTCCGAGGCCAGCTCAGTATGAGGCTTTAGCGATTTGGGATTTAATGGCTCTTAAGCAGAGACAAGAAAAATTCCAAAGAAGAATAAAAAGGGCAGAAAAGACTTATGCGGAAGCTAGGTGGGATAATGAGAGCAAAATGTGGAGATGGGGAGTAGTTGATGGATTAAAATTGTTCCCAGCAATAACACAGGGAGACGAGACACAGGGAAAGAAAGCCACATGTAAAACAGACAAGGACTCTAATAAGACTAAAGAGACTAAAAGAGCTTGGGAAGAAGAAGAAGATTCAGATAACGAAGAATCTCTGGATCGGATATTACATGATCGTCCGCCACCTTATGCAGTAAGCAACAATGTTCCGAGCACTAGTGCAGGTCCTGGGAACCAGACGCAGGAGAAGGGAGTTACTGATACAGCACAGACTAGTGATACGGCTTCGATACAGAATGGTGTCAGTGTACCCACTGCGCCAGACATGCAGATACAGTTGCAACCTCCACCGCAGATACAGAGAATCTATCCAGACGTCCCGGTACTAGAGACTTTTACAAACCTGATAGTGCCGCGAGACCCGATATATACAAAAATGAGGTTAGTGGAGATTGAGTCAACTCCGCAATTGCTGCCCCAGCCGCAGCCACAACTGATACCGGGGTATAATCCAGCAGCAGGTCCTCCATTAATACCTGCCCCGGCTTCAGAAAATCAGACCTTTGGAGTTGCTGCTCCATGAGGTTTGGGACCAGGTCAGACACCAGCTGCAATATCATTGCCAATTACTGTTGGTTCACCGGTGCCATTGTATGCACAAGGTAAGCCTGGTGTATGTGATCAGGGAGTAATCTCCCAAGATGTAATAAGAGGAGGGTCCATAGGAACACCTCAGTTAATGGCCTCAGGAGAGCATTCGGTTGAAAAACCAAGGTCTTTGATAGACCTTAGCCCAGTTGAAGCACCATTGGAAGCAATGAGACAGGCAGGGCTAGGGGTGTTAACCCCACAAACAATAAGTACAAATGCTTCACAGTCGCCGATGATGCATGCAGGGAACATTTCATTGCAAGGTTTTACGGTACAACAGTTGAATGAGTGGTTAGAGAAGACCTTTACTACGCAAAAGACTACAGTAACTGCAGTGGAACCGGATAGGTCAGAGAAAGATGATTACTTGAACTTAGTGAGACTGGGCGCGGAAGCTGCTGAATTAGTGGATGGAACAATGGGGGTGAACAGATTAGAGTCATACACAGAAGCAGAATTAAGATATCTGTGCCCTAAGATTACTAAGGAAATAGGCAAGGTACATCAGAAATTAGCGAACCTGGCAGACAAATACAATATCGACATTGAGAATACAAAACATTTGAAAAGAAGTTACAGATTAGACTTTGATTCAAAAGACTTCGAGCACATGAGGTCTGCCGGAATGAAAGCGCATTTAAAAGAAATATTACAAAGTGCGCACATCTGGGGAGCATTAGAAAAGTGGGAAGGCAGATGGGCTAAGAAAAGAGACAAGGAGAAAGGTGACCGCCCAGGATCATGTAAAGCTAAAACTACACCAGATACGGAATCAGTAAAAATGCTACCAATGTGAGAGGCAGCTGGTGGGGTTTTAATTCATGTACCGTGGTCCAGAGGAGACATCCTATCTTTTACAAATGATTATCCCAGGTTGAGGGAGAAACCGATCGAGTGGTACCAACAAACAGATAGGTTTGTGAAGCATGCGAAGTGTCTCTGGGAAGACTTGAATACCTTGTTGGAAATCATTGTTCCGCCTGATTTATGGCTTGAGTGCAAGAGAGGGGTAGACTGGCCGACACAGGAGCCGGCAAGGGATAAGGTGACCGGAGCACCCTCTGAGGAGGTGATGAAATACTATCATAAAGTGATTGAGTTTTTGAAGCAGAAAGTGTCGCAGAAAGTGACTGATTGGCAGAAAATCGACCGGACCTCACAGGAGGTTAAGGAATCAATACATGCTTACTATGAGAGGTTGTTAAAGGCATTCAAACATTATAGTGGTACTGAGACAATTGAGCCGAAAGACATGAACCATCTCGTGTTCAGATGTGTTGAAGGTCTGAGACCAGAGGTTAGTCAGATGATTAAGAATCATTTGATCTGTTGGCAAGCGAAGCCGATTGATGAGGTGTTGCAGTATGCAAAATACTGTAGTGATGCGATTGAGCAAAAGCAGAAAAAGTTGAAGGAGAAAGTGATGGTGATGCAGATAAGGCTGCGCAGGCAGGAATGCAGGAAAAGGGAATTCAGCCGATGATACAGCAGCAACCGCAAGGGAATGGTGTGTTTCAGGCACAACCAAGAGGTCGAGGTCGACGTTTTGTGAATCGCGGTCCAGACTTGAATACTGTTGTGCTTCAAAATGATGTGCAAGGGATGAAAAAGATGTAACCATGTCACTCGTGCGGGGGCGTGGGGCATTGGAAGCGGGAATGCCCAAATGTGGTGCAGGATGGTGTCGTTCAACAAAGCACTAATGTCGGTACATTACAAATTATGAGAGGTCCAAAATTGAGAAATCAAAACCAGAATTTTCAAAATAATATGGTACAGATGCAGGGGTTACAGCCCATGCAACAAATGCAAATGCCGCCTGTTCAGCCAGCGTAAATGCAGCAAGTACAACAGCAGGTTCCCATGGTACCTAGACAGCAAATGCAACTACCAATGGCTCCAATGGGACAGCAACAGGTGATGCTTCCTCAGCAGGTCACAGGTCAGGTGATGAGCCAAAATAATACAGTACAGCAATTCCCATTGCGTGGTGAAGATGGAATGAATGAGGAATGGTCGGATGAAAGTTCAGACAGTGATGAGTGCAGGCTTGCAGCGTCCCTAGAAGTAGATTAGAGGGGACCCTATGTAGAGGGAAAGGTAATGGGTCACAAGGTTTCATTCTTGGTTGATACCGGAGCTACACGCTCCACAGTCAAGAGTGCAGAGGTTCCGAAATTGCCACTTTCGGGGCGTACCATAAGAGTGGTCGGAGTAGCTAACCAGTACATGATGAATCCAATTACAGATCCAGTGCAAGTTGAAATTGGCAACTTCCAGGGACTGCATAAGTTTGTAGTCTGCGATTCAAGTCCGGTATCCCTACTGGGAAGAGACTTACTGTGCAAAACGAAATGCTCGATTCCCTGTTCCAATGATGGAATTCACGTACAGACAAACAGTGATGATGAAGGGGATGATGGTCAGTTCTCAGAGTCGGAAGCAGAAACCGCAAATGAAGATTACCCTTTGATAACATTATTTCCGATGCGTACAGTGACTGACTTACCGGCTGAATTACAGGGAACAGTGACAGAGAAAGTGTGGGATTTGACAGGAAAAGAAGTGGGACTGATAAAAGAAGTGGAACCAGTTAGAGTACAAGTGAAGCCAAATGCAGTGTTTCCCCAGGTGCCTCAGTACCATATGGCACAAAATGTCCTTATTCAGGTGTCACAAATAATAGCGGACTTTGTGAAACAGGGAGTCCTGAAGGAGGTAATGAGCAGTCCATGTAATTCACCAATAATGGGTCTGAAAAAGGCTTGTGGGAAGGTTCGAATTGTGCAGGACCTGAGAAAAATAAACAAGATTGTGGTGAAGTATTGCCCCATAGTGCCCAATCCAGCAGTGATTATGTTTTAGGTCCCTTGTGATGCTGAATGGTTCAACGTTGTAGACCTGTCACAAGCTTTCTTTTCGATACCTCTTCATGAGGACAGCCAGTTTTTATTCAGTTTCAAATTCCTGGACAAGGTGTACAGTTGGTGCAGAATTCCTCAAGGGTTTTCTGAATCACAGTCCATCTTCAATCAGATATTGAAAAAGGACTTAGAATCCCTAGTAGTGCCTTTCAATTCGACTCCAGTACAGTACATTGATGACTTGCTGATTGCATCCAGGACAAAAAATGACTGTAAATATGACACAATCTGCCAGAAAGAGGTGAAGTACTTAGAACATTTGATTGAGAGAGGGTCCAGGAGAATATCGAAGGAAAGGGTGACTTCTATTTTGCAAATGAACTCCCCAACAACAAAAAGAGATGTCAGGATGTTTTTGGGAATGGTGGGTTACTGACGCCAGTGGATACCCAACTTCTCAATTATCTCAAAACCATTGATAAAGCTAACAGGCAAAGAGATTAAAGATGTACCGTACACCATAACCCTATCCAAAGAAGAGCTTGAGTCATTCATGGAATTGAGAGAGTGAATGTGCAGGGCACCAGCTTTGGGTATGCCTGATTACACAAAATCTTTTCTACTGTTTTGTTCTGAACGTGATGCTTGTTCTTTGTCTGTCTTAACACAGGTCCATGGAGGTGCAAACCGCCCTGTAGCATATTTTTCAGATACCTCGGACCCCGTCGCAGCAGCCTTACCGGGTTGTTTGCACGCAGTTGCAGCAGTTGATCAAAGCCTCACGCAGTGTGAAGGTATAGTGATGGGACATCCCTTGACAGTAATGGTTCCTCATTCAGTTGAAAATTTGTTGACTCGAACCAAAACCCAGCACATGACAAATGCCCGACTTACTAGATATGAGATAATTATATTGGGGTCACCTAATGTTTCACTGAAGCGATGTACTGTATTAAACCTGACAACTCTGCTTCCTGTTGAGAATACCGAGATTAATAATGAAGAGGAAGTGGAGCATGATTGTCTTGAGGTAACAGAACTATGTACCAAGCCCAATCTGATTTTCAAGATACGCAGTTAAAAGAAAATGACTGCGTTATGTTTGTTGATGGATCCTGTTTGAGAGACTCAGTTGGAATGCTGAAAGCGGTTACGCTGTGTGTACCAGAGCTGGTATTATTGAAGCATCCTGGCTCGAGAGAGTGAATTCCGCACAAGTGGCAGAGCTAATTGCCCTTACTAAGGCATACCACGCAGCTGAAAATCTGAGAGTCACTATCAATACTGACAGCAGATACGGATTTGGAATTGTACATGATTTTGGCCAATTGTGGTCACAGAGAGGTTTCATGACCTCCTCTGGTTCTCCTTTGAAAAATGGTGAACAAATTAAGGATTTGTTGCATGCGATTCAGTTACCTCTTGAAATTGCTGTGGTGAGATGCAATGCTCACGTTAAGTTGCAAGACTTTGGCGGTCATTACAACATTGGTGGTAAAAGCCGCTTACCGCCATGCAGAAGACCGCCAACACACCGCCATGGTTGCGGAAATCCACCACAGCTATTATGACCCACATCCCGAAATCCGACAAAATTCAGACACCCACACAAGTCCGCCACACCAAAAGTCAGTGATAAACTGGCGATAACAAAACCTCCACCGTCACGCCAACAGAAATACGCCCATGCTATCATGACACACGAATCCACACGGCGGTCTTTCAACGCGGTATTCCATTGGCGGTACACACCGCCTCGCTCAAAATACACACAAATCTCCAAAACACCACATTGGACAATTCGAAAGACACACACCTGATACACATACACACACCACTCCCACACACTCAATACTATATAAAACACACACCCACATCACCCACAAACCCCTACGACAACAATTGCGACAGAAGGCAATAGAGAGACACCACCATCCACAAACTAGCCGCCACAGGCACTCAACACCATCACCCACACAACTTCCACGCGCAAAACACCACACACCACTACATACCACAACACTTATCACCACATACACCACCCCACACATCACCTACACCACCCCATGGCACGGCAAAGACACCCCAGGTTCTCGGAGGAGGAGCTCAGGGTCATGGCGGAGGAAATCGTACGGGTAAAGCCACAGCTATTTGTATCACAGGTGGAGCACACCTCCATAGCTAGGAAGATGGAGCTATGGCGAAGAATAGTCAAGAGGGTCAACGCAGTGGGATAGCACCCAAGAAATCAGGACGACATCAGGAAGAGGTGGAACGACCTACGGGGAAAGGTTCGTTCCGTGGTCTCCAGACACAACATCACGGTACAGCGGACTGGCGGCGGACCCCCCACCGCCTCCCCCACAACTAACAACATGGGAGGAGCAGGTCTTGACTATTCTGCATCCTGAGGGCCTCTCAGGGGTTGGTGGAGGAATGGACTCTGGTAAGTCAAATCTTAACTATCATATCCCCCACCCTCACCCCGCCCCTATCACTCCAACTCCTCACAAATGTACCAATATCACAAACCACCCATCCCAAAACCAAGCCCTGCATGACACAACAAAGCATGGACACCCATCACTAAAGCATGCCCACTGCACATACCCATAACACCCCCCTCAACCATCATCACACAATCCCACACACAGGAATGCTAGCACTGGGTACACAGTCACCCACCCATTGCACACCATGAAACACACAGATGCAATAATCATGCCTTTACACCCCTGCAGGACCACTACCCAACGTCACCAGACAGGAGGGTCCAGACATCTCCACCCCACCCACAGAAGAGGCCCACAGTGATGACAGCAGCTGACAGCAGCTCTGTCCACCTGGATCTAGATGACCAGCCCGGACCATCGTGGGCCTCGGGACAGTCGGTTCCCCTCACACAGGCACAGGCCACCACAGACCTTCCACCCTCTGGTAACACCAGCCCAGCACCCACCCAGCGGGCCCATACCTCCGCCCCCAGGACACGTCAATCAGCCTTGTGTCCACCACTACAGGGAACCCCGGATAACTCACCACCCCAACAACAACAGAGACCTGGGGGCAGTGGTAGTGGGCACACGGTCCAGGGGACGGAGGCACAGGAACACAGGGGAACTGGGAGGGCTGCTGTGTGACAGGGGGCGGACAGGCCTAGGGAACTCACCCTCCACGAGGCCCTCTCCTCCATCACTACTCCCAGGAGACAATGGCAACGGTACTGGCCAAGTTTCAGGAGACCCAGCTCCTGCAGGAGGAACAGTATTTGGGCTTCAGGGAGGAACTCAGAAGCATCAGCACTGGCCTGGGCACCATCATAGGGGTGCTGAAGGAGATACTTAACACCAGGAGGGACACTGTGGCACTCCAAGGGGCCCCTGACACTAGCATGGACGATGAACTGCCCACCTCCTCCGCCGGTGCTAGTGGACAGGAGGCACTGCCACAGGACCACCACACCAGCAACCCACCCTCTGCAGACGGAGAACCACCCAGCAAGCGATCCCTGAGAACCAGGAACAAGACAGAGCACGATGCCAAGACCCCCGCCAAGAAATAAGACCACCCTGATTGTCATCCTACTGTCCTACTTTGTAACCCTGTCCATATTGGAACTGCCCCAGCTCCACTTCCTATGCCCATATGGGCAATGCACCTGTGAGACTAATAGACTGGACTCTGCCATGGACATTCCTCCACCATCACCCCTCACAATTTTACAACCCCCCTCCAATATTTAGCACTGCAATAAACACCCTTGAAGCACAAAACAATCTGGAGTCAGTCTGTGATTTTGAAAATGTGTATTAGAAATGACAGTGACAAAATGCGTTCTCAAATGTAATGTCAACATACCTATGTCACACATCTCAAGTCCATGAGGAATCTAAGCAGATGACACAGGTTCAAAACCACACCTGTGAAACCGTAATGGAAATGTACAACTCAGTTACCATATACTGTTTGAAATCGACAGACAGGATAGAGGTAGAAGTGTGAAAGTACTTGTAGTAGGCAGGAATGTATTCTGACCTGTGTGTCACTGGAAATATTGCTGGATAACTGAGTCCCTGTTGTCAATGTCTTCTTCCTCTGCTTCCTCCTCATCACTGTCCACAGGCTCCACAGCTGCCACAACACCGTCATCTGGACCATCCTCCTGCAGAAAAGGCACCTGTCGTCGCAAAGCCAAATTGTGAAGCATACAGCAGGCCACGATGATCTGGCACACCTTCCTTGGTGAGTAGAATAGGGAACCACCTGTCATATGGATCACCCTCCTAGTCTGCCCATGGGCCTCATTGTAGCGTTCCTCTGCCCTGGTCCTGGGATTCCTCACTGGGGTAAGTAGCCATGACAGGTTGGGGTAACCAGAGTCCCCTAATAGCCACACCCGGTGCCTCTGGAGTTGACCCATCACATAAGGGATGCTGCTATTCCGCAGGATGTAAGCGTCATGCACTGAGCCAGGGAAAATAGCATTTACCTGGGAGATGTACTGGTCTGCCAAACAGACCATCTGTACATTCCTGGAATGATAACTCTTCCGTTTCCTGTACACCTGTTCACTCCTGTGGGGGGGGACCAAAGCCACATGGGTCCCATCAATGGCACCTATGATGTTGGGGATATGTCCAAGGGCATAGAAATCACCTTTCACTGTAGGCAAGTCCTCCACCTGAGGGAAAACGATGTAGCTCCGCATGTGTTTCAACAGGGCAGACAACACTCTGGACAACACGTTGGAAAACATAGGCTGGGACATCCCTGATGCCATGACCACAGTTGTTTGAAAAGACCCACTTGCAAGGAAATGGAGAACTGATAGCACCTGCACTTGAAGGGGGATTCCTGTGGGATGGCGGATTGCTGACATGAGGTCTGGCTCCAACTGTGTACACAGTTCCTGGATTGTGGCACGGTCAAACCTGTAGGTGATTATCAAATTTCTTTCCCCCATTGTCAACAGGTCCACCAGCGGTCGGTACACCGGAGGATTCCACCATCTCCTCACATGTCCCAGCGGACGGTGCCTATGAAGGACAACAGCGAGCACAGAGTCAAACAACTCAGAGGTATGTACCCACAGTCTACACAGAACACCATTCATAAACAAAATGTGGCCTGTATGTGTGTTGAGAGTAGGCCTAGGTATGTGTGACACAGTTGGTAATTAGGCCATCTGGGCCTCTGAAATGGTGGCTGCCTGACCTCTAAAGTGGGACAATGGGATATGAGGTAACTGCGCTGGCATTGTACACCATCGCGGTAGGCGGCCGAAGACCGCGGCGCAATGCTGCATTGGTTAACATTGGACCCTATGGGTCCCAGGAGCCAATGACGATGTACGCCGGCGGTGATGGTACGCACCGCCGCAGACGTAACCGCCGCAGACGTGACTGCCATTTTCTATCTGTTGAATCACTTGATACCTGATCTTCGACAGGAGAGGACCTACACTGCAAGTGCTGCTGTGACCTCGGTCTGGAAGAAACAATGGCTCGTGTGTCTGGGGAAAGGGCCCCTGCCTTCACATCGGAGGAGTTGGAGAAGCTCGTCGACGGGGTCCTCCCCCAGTACACGCTACTCTACGGTCCTCCAGACCAACAAGTAAGTACACAGGGAGTATGTTGTATCGGCTAAGCCTGCGTGGAGAGGGCTGGTTGAAAGAAGGAAGGGGGCAGAGTTCTGAGTGCTTGAAAAAGACGGTGGGTGCATGTGCCACATGGCAAGGTTAGGGATGGGGGCCACTCTCTTTGACGGCGCAGTTGGTAATGACTTCTCTTCTTCCCCTGTACATTTCATGTAGGTCAGCGCCCACCAGAAGAAGGATATTTGGCGTGACATCGCCAAGGACGTCCGGACCCTGGGGGTCCACCACAGATGGAGCACCCACTGCCAGAAAAGATGGGAGGACATTCGCCGCTGAGCAAGAACACGGCAGAGGCTCAGCTGGGGATGGCCTCCCAACGTGGGAGGGCTGCCCGTCAAACCATGACCCCCCTGAATTTCCGGATCCTGGTGGTGGCCTACCCGGAGTTTGATGGGCGCTTGAGGGCATCACAGCAGACACAAGGGGTGAGTACACTCTCATTCAGCTGACTTTGCACGCAGTGGAGGTGTTTGGGAGGGGGAGGAGGGCTGTGGGTTTCCCTAGGCCAGGGCAAGTTCCGTAGGCTAGGCCCCTTTGTAAGGCATGGCCCTGTGGCCCCCCACCCCACCTCTGTAGAGTGCCAAGTACAGCTATTCATGCACCTGTGTCATCTACGTGTGCAGATGTCGTCCATAGCCTTGTAGGCCATTTCCCAGGAATTGCACTGTAGAGCCCAACAGCGCGACGTAGTGCAGGGGGCTGCTGTGTCTGTTTTGTCCGCCAATGGTAGCGGTAAGCCATGCAATCAACATGTCTTTCTTCTGTTCCCCCCCCCTTTTTTTGCGGTCTCCCTGTTCTTGTGTGCATTAGCATCATCAGGCTTAGGAGCAGTGGCACCAGAGCACAAGGGAGCTGAATCCCACATGGCCATGGAGGGCCACACTACGGACTCTGAATACACCAGTGGGACGGAGGGCGAGGGGGAGCACCATGGCGGTGACAGGAGCTGAAACCCCTTGTGGTGGCGGCAACATCTGTGGCCCCCTCTTCTACAGGTACAGCCGCCACCCCCCCTACCAGCACTGCCCTCCCAGCAGCCCCTCAGCCTTCGCCCCGTGCCCGCTCACCCAGGAGGGTGGGCATCAACTTCGCCCCAGGCACCTCAGCCCCTGCCCCTGTCACCTCTGCTGCCCTCAATGAAGAGGCCATTGACCTCCTCAGGTCCCTCACTGTTGGGCAGTCTACCATTCTGAATGCCATCCAGGGTGTAGAAAGGGAGTTGCAACAAACCAATCCATTCCTGGAGGGCATTCATTCTGGTCAGGCGGCCCTTCATCGAAACTTTCAAACTCTGGCCTCAGCACTGATGGCAGCCATTGTCCCTGTGTCTAGCCTCCAACTTCCTCCACCCAGACCCAATCCCCTGTACCTCTGCCTATCCCAAGCACACCATCAGACCAGCCTGCACACACCTCACCACACAAGGGAAGCTCAGGCAAACATAAACTCCACACATCCAACAGGCACTCACGCAAGCATCACACACATACAGACACAACAACATCCACTGCCTCCACTGTGTCCCCCTCCTCCTCGTCTCCCTCCTCCCTCCAAGTCTCATCTACACTCACACATGCATGCACTACCACTACAGCCACTACGTTCCGCACCAGCACACACACCCCCACACCCCGGTCAGGTGCACTCACCACCCCCACTACCATTCACACGTCCCGTGTCATCTCCCAGTGTGTCTGTGACGCCCCCTCTGAAGATACACAAACGCAGGCAGACAACCACCCAATATACATCCACCTCACAACAGCCTCCAGCGCATGCACCTGCACCCAAAGCCACAAAACTTACACCTCCTACAACCACCACCTCTTCCTCCACTCCCAACCCCCTCCAGCTACCCGTCCCAGTGTGTACAAATAACTTTTCCTGTCTCCCCTTAACCTATTTCCCACCACCCCCCGTCCAACTCATAGGTCCCGAACTAGCACCTCAGCCACAAAATCTCTGGGACCAGTGGTGCCTGTTGTCACAGGTATGTGGAGTGCACCGGACAACAGGCCAGCCAGTGTGTCACGGAGCCACAGCACAGCCAGTCCCCCCCTGTGAAGCACCAGAAGTTGGCCAGTGCCCGGCGGGAGAGGGGGAAGACTCCAGCCACCCAAGCCGCTCACAGGGGTCCCGGGGGGAGTGTGGTCTCAGCTATGACTCCTCCCAAGGTGGGGAAGGGGCAGAAGAAACCCACAAAGTCTGAGAGGAGCAGCACAGCGGAGAAGACCGCCATCATCCCCGCAGGACAGGAGGCCACCGCCAGCCCCAACGTCGCTGCCCAGGAGGCCACCGCCAGCCCCATCGTTGCTGCCCAGGAGGGCACCGCCAGCCCCATCGTCGCTGCCCAGGAGGCCACCGCCAGCACCATTGTCGCTGCCCAGGAGGACCCCGCCAGCCACAGCCCAGCTGCCCAGGAGGACCCCGCCGGCCACAGTCCAGCTGCCCAGGAGGACCCCGCCAGCCACAGCCCAGCTGCCCAGCAGGATCCCGCCGGCCACAGTCCAGCTGCCCAGGAGGACCCCGCCAGCCACAGCCCAGCTGCCCAGGAGGGCCCCGCCAGCCACAGCCCAGCTGCCCAGGAGGGCCCTACCAGCCACAGCACTGCTTCCCAGGAGGGCCCCCCAGCCACAGCCCATCTGACCAATGAAGGACTGCCAGCCCCAGCCCAGCTGGGCAATGAAGGACCGCCAAGTCAAGCACCGCTGAACAGGGCAAGGACCGGCAAGTCAAGCACCGCTGAACAGGGCAAGGACCGCCAAGTCAAGCACCGCTGAACAGGGCAAAGACCTCCAAGTCAAGCACCGCTGAACAGGGCATGCACCGCTGAACAGGGCAAGGACCTCCAAGTCAAGCACCGCTGAACAGGGCAAGGACTGGCAAGTCAAGCACCGCTGAACAGGGCAAGCACCGCTGAACAGGGCAAGGACCGCCAAGTCAAGCACCGCTGAACAGGGCAAGGACCGCCAAGTCAAGCACCGCTGAACAGGTCAAGCACCGCCAACTCAAGCACCGCTAGCCCATGAGCGGCAGGGGCACTGACGCAACTGGGAAAGTGATGCACTCTGGGCATGAGTCCCCCTCCAGAACCAGTGGAGATATGCATCCTCTACCTCTGTTCTTGGCAGGATGAAGCACTGTGGGCACCAGTCCCCCTCCAGAACCAGTGGAGACATCTATCCACTACCTCTGTCCTGCACAGGATGAAGCACTCTAAGCACCAGCCCCCCTCCAGAACGAGTGGAGACATGCATCCACTAGCTCAGTCCTTGGCAGGATGAAGCACTCTGGGCACCAGTCCCCCTCCAGAACCAGTGGAGACATCCATCCACTACCTCTGTACTGCACAGGATGAAGCACTCTGGGCACCAGTCCCCCTCCAGAACCAGTGGAGACATGCACCCACTACCTTTGTCCTGCACAGGATGAAGCACTCTGGGCACCAGTCCCTCTCCAGAACCAGTGGAGACATGCATCAACTACCTCAGTCCTTGGCAGGATGAAGCACTCTGGGCACCAGTCCCCCTCCAGAACCAGTGGAGACTGTTATCCACTTGAGAGACTGTGGCTTTGCACTCCCCAGGATGCAGCAGTGGGCAAACCACCCACCGTAGAGCATTGAGAGACTGTGGCTTTGCACTCCCCAGGATGGTACAGTGGGCAAACCACCCACTGTAGAGCATTGGGAGACTGTTGCTTTGCACTCCCCAGGATGCTGCAGTGGGCAAACCACCCACTGTAGAGACTTGAGAGACTTTGGCTTTGCACTCCCCAGGATGCAGCAGTGGGCAACCCACCCACTGTAGAGACTTGAGAGACTGTGGCTTTGACTACCCAGGATGCAGCAGTGGGCACCCCACCCACTGTAGAGCATTGAGAGACTGTGGCTTTACACTCCCCAGGATGGTACAGTGGGCAAACCACCCACTGTAGAGACTTGAGAGACTGTGGCTTTGCACTCCCCAGAATACATCAATGGGCATGGAGCCCCCTCGTGGATATGGCGTTGTGCACTCATCGGGCTGAGGTGCCCCACCCTCCCTTCCCACTGAGGAGCCTGTTGTATTTCTATCTGATGCCCCGGCAGTGTTCTCTCTGTTTTGATCTGGAATCGAGTGTGGGTCTCGCCCATGCATTTTGGGCCCAGTGGTCCACGGACTATAAATGGTGCAATACCTGGACTACTAATCGTGGTGTATATTTTGTTAATAGTGTATATATATATATATATATATTTTTGCTTACAGAATTTTGATATATTACAATGGTTACACTCATTTCCTTTTGTCTTTGCATTCTTACGGGAGGGTTGGGGGTGTTACTGTAATGTTTAGATATGCATTGGTGTGTATGTTGTAGTGGGTGAGGGTGGGGGTGGGGGTGTTGCGTGTGAGTGTTCCTGTTTTTTGTCCCCCCTCCCGTATGTCGTAGGTGCAGTACTCACCGTGGTCTTCGCCGCCGGCGTTGGTGCTCCTGGTACAGGAGCAGGAAGGCTATCGCAGGAAGAATATGGAGTTCCGGCTCCATGGTGTCCTCCTTCCTCATGGAGTGTGTAGAGGTGAGCGTTTTGCCTTCGAAATGCCTGTTTCCGCTGTGTTTTTATCCGCGGTGAATCCGCCCCGGAAAAGGTGGCGGATTGGCCTGTCATAATAGTGTGGATGGTACATTGTCCTCAGACTGTCTGTTGGCGGTGACCGCCAAGCTGTTTGTTTGTACTGCTGTGGCGGTCGGAGTGTTAAAGTGGCTGTCTTTGTTGGCGGTTTCCGCCACGGTCGTAATTCCAAAACTTTTACCGCCGGCCTGTTGGCAGTCTTACCACCGCTTTAACACCGACCGCCAGGGTTGTTATGACCCCCATAGTCTCTTAAGTTGATGGCTTCGCCACTGGTTCTGGAGGGAGCTTTGTGCCTAGTGTGCTTCATCCTGGAAATGATGGGGTGAGTGGATGCTTTCTTCCTCTGGTTCTGGACGGGGCTTAGTCTCCAGTGTGCTTTATTCTGGCAAGGATGGGGTGAGTGGATGCCTTCTTCCAATATTTCTGGAGGGGGCTTAGTGCCCAGTGTGCTTAATCCTTGCAATGAGGGGGTGAGTAGATGCATTCTGCCACTGGTTCTGGAGGGGGCCTTGTGCCCAGTGTGCTTTATCCTGGCAAGGAGAGGGGTGAGTGGATGCCTTCTTCCACTGGTTCTGGAGGGGGCTTAGTGGCCAGTGTGCTTCATCCTGGCAAGGTTGGGGTGAGTGGATGCCTTCTTCCACTGGTTCTGGAGGGGGCTTAGTGCCCAGTGTGCCCCATCCTGGCAAGGAGGGTGTGAGTGAATGCCTTCTTCCACTGGTTCTGGAGGGGACTTAGTGCCCAGTGTGCTTCATCCTGGCAAGGAGGGGGTGAGTGGATGCATTCTTTCACTGGTCCGGGAGGGGGCCTTGTGCCCAGTGTGCTTCATACTGGCAAGGAGGGGGTGAGTGGATGCCTTTTTCCACTGGTTCTGGAGGGGGCTTAGTGCCCAATGTGTTTCATCCAGACAAGGAGGGGGTGAGTGGATGCCTTCTTCCACTGGTTCTAGAGGGGGCTTAGTGCCCAGTGATGTAGATCTTGGGGAGTGCAAGGTCACAGTCTCTCTCCTGGGTGTCACATCTACAGTTTTTGCAGGGGCCAGGATGCACTACAGCCCATGGAGGCACAACTAAACACTGCCCGCGGATGGTGATGGCTGCTCAGTGGTGGCAGTGGCGGTGCTGGTGGTGGTGCAGGCAGTGGTGGGGGGAGGCTCCAGCACTTCCCCTGCTGCCTCGAACAGCTGCCCACTGGGGCCGCTGCTGCTGGCAGTGATGCTGGTGGCAGTGCAGGTGGCGGTGCTGGTGGCAGTTCTGGCGGTGGTGGGGGAGGCTCCAGCCCTTCCCCTGCAGCCTCGGACCGCTGCCCACTGGGGCTGCTGCTGGCAGTGGTGCTGGTGGTGGTGCAGGTGGCAGTGCTGGTGACAGTGCAGGTGGCGGTGCTGGCGTCGGTGCGGCCTGTGGTGGGCGGAGGCTCCAGCCCTTCCCTTGCAGCCTCAGACGGCTGAAGTGCCATTGCTGGTGTTGTTTGCTCAGATGCTACTCCAGCACCAGGCTCCATATCCATCCTGCCTGCGGCATCTGTGCCTTTGTCATTGCCCTTGGCAGCTGGTGGTCCCTTCCTGCCCTTGGCAGCTGGTGGTGCCTCCTTGCTTTTGGCAGCTGGTGGTGCCTCATTGCTTTTGCCAGCTGGTGGTGCCTCCTTGCCTTTGCCAGCTGGTGATGCCTCCTTGCCTTTGCCAGCTGGTACTCCCTTTTTGTCCTTGGCAGCTTGTGCTCCCTTTTTGCCCTTGGCAGCTGGTGCTGGCACACTGGCAGTATGGCTGGGTGTTTTCTCAGAGCCTCTCACAACTGTAGTGGCTGCAGAAACAACAGTGGCCGTGGACTGGGTGGCTGAAGTGCTAAGCTGGGTCCTGACCACTCTGTCCGGAAGTGAAGGAAGGGGGGTGGAGGGGCAGGGAATAGGTCAAGGGTGGAGAGGAAAAGCTTTTTAGGGACACTGGAGCTGAAAGAGGGTGAAGATTTTGGAGTGGAAGAAGAGGGAGTGGCAGTAGGAGGTGTCTGCTGTCTTTGGGTGAAGGTGCATGGGCTGGATGCTGTCGTGAGGTGGATGGCTGTTGGGTGTCTGAGTGCTTGCGTTTGTGTACCTTGGGAGGAGGGGGCACAGGCACAGTGGGAGAGGACACAGAGGATTTGTGCATAGATGTGGGGGTGGTGACTGGCAGTGAGGGGCGTGTAGTGATGGGCATGATGGTGATGGGGTAGTGGATGAGGATGTAGTGTATGCAGGTGTGAGTGGAGATGCTACTGGGAGGGCGGTGGAAGACGAGGAGGATGGGGACACAGTGGAGGCAGTGGATGTTGGTGTGTTTGCATCTGGATGGTGCTTGTGTGAGTGCCTGTGGGATGAATTGTGGTGCTTGTGTTTGCCTGAGCCTCTTCTGTGTGTTGATTTGGGTGCATGCTGGTCTGATGGTGTCCTTGGGATAGGCTGGGGTTGAGGGGAATGGGACTGGGCAGAGGAAGTTGGAGGGGGGAGACTAGAGACAGGGACAATGGCTGCCATCAGGGAGTTGGCCAGAGCCTGGAATGATCTCTGTTGGGCCGCCACGCCAGAGTGAAGGCCCTCCAGGAATGCATTTGTTTGTTGTAAATACCGTGCCAGACCCTTGATGACATTCACTGCCCAACAGAGATGGATCGCAGGAGTTCAATAGACTCCTCACTGAGGGCAGCAGGGCTGACTGGGGCTGGGCCTGAGGTGCCTAGGGCAAAGGAGATGCGCACACTCCTGGTGTGCGGGCATGGGAAACACGCTGAGGGGTTGTTGGGGGCAGTGCTGGTACAGGGGTGGCAGCTGTTCCTGTAGTTGGGGTGGCCACAGAGGTGTCCGCCACCACCAGGGAGCTTCCAGCAGAGGAGATGTCGCTGTCAGAACTGTCCCCTCCAGTCTCCGATGTGGTGCTCCCCTCACCCTCCACCAACTGGTGCCCTCACCGTCGGTGGATTCGGCCTCATGGGCCATGTGGGAGGCAGCTCCATCTGTCACCGGTGCCTCTGCTCCTCCGCCAGATGATGCTAATGCACACAAGGACAGGGTGACAAAACAAAAAGGTGGGGTAAGAGACAGAGGATACACTTGGTCAATGCCAGCAATAACACCACCGTTGGTGTACATAACACACATGGAACAGCACTCTGCACTAGACCATGCACTACAAGTTACAATGCTAGTCACCAGGCCATGGAATACAATGCCTAACACCAATAGCAGCGCACCTGAAACCGACAGGACCCTGCCCAGTAGTAGATGCCCACTACCATATTTGTGGCTGGAGTGCATCAGAGCCTGCCCAACATGGAACCTACCCTGCAATGTTCGTCCTGGCCTAGGGGCACCCACAGGCCCACATCCCCCACTCAGACAACACCTCACCACGTACAATTTTCTGATTCTGAAACTGTGCTCACCCCCTTGTGGCTGGTGTGATGCCTTCAAGAGCCCATCCAACTCTAGATAGGCCACCGCCAGGATGCGGAACATCAGGGGGGTCAGGGTTCGACAGGCACCCCTTCCTCATTGGGAGGCCATCTCCAGCTGGGCCTCTGCCATCTTCCTTGCCCAGCGGCGCAGGCCCTCCCACTTTTTGTGACAGTGGGTGCTCACCTGTCAAAGACCCCCAGGGTCTGCACGTCCTTGGCGATGGCATGCCAAATACCTTTTTTCTGATTGGCACTGACAATGATACATAGGAAATGAGATCAGCCATACTGTCCGGTCTGTTACACTCATGGCCCACCATATCATTCTGATCCCCTTATGTACATACATTGACCACCATACATGCAGCACCCATCAGCAACCCCCCCCACACGTGGCTTACACACACATTCATGCCCCATGCATCGTGCTCACAGTGTACTCACCTGTTGGTCTGGAGGACCATAAAGTAAGCGGTACTGGGGTAGGACCCCATCCACTAGTCTCTCCAACTCCTCCGAAGTGAAGGCAGGGGCCCTTTCCCCAGACACTCGAGCCATGGTCGGTTCCAGACACAGGTCACAGCAGCACTTGCAGTGTAGGCCCTCTCCTGTTGAAGGTTAGGTAGCAAGTGAGTTAACAGATAGAAAATGGTGTGACAGTACACACCGCCGGCGTACACCATTGGCTACTGGAACCCATAGGGCTCAATAATAACCAATGAGGTGATGCACGGCGATCCTCGACCGCCTCCCGCAACGGCGCACAACGTCAGCGGAATTACCTCATTTCCACTTGTCTCTCCACACAGGTCAGGCGCTGCCATTTCAGGGGGGAACAGGCCATGGCACATAAGTGCGTCGCAGCAGACATAGGCATATTTACAGGACTACACGTTAAAATACTGTTTCTGACACAACATGCATGACATTTAACTCAGAGAATATATTTGAATATGACCATCTGCTCACAGTTTTTCACCCTAGAGTTCAAACGCTGAGGATGAATAGGAGATGGAGACATACCCCCATGTACAGACCCCTGGTGGACCTCGCAACAATGGAGGATAGGCACATTATCCTTACCTACAGACTTGATTGGGCCACAATCCAAGAGCTGTGTGCCCAATTGGAGCCAGACCTGATCTCAGCTATCCGTCACCTACTGGAGTCCCCCCTCTTGTGAAAGTCCTATCAGTGCTCCATTTCTTGGCGAGTGGCTCCTTCCAATCATCAGTGGCAATGGCAGCAGGGATGTCACAGCCTATGTTCTCAAATGGGCTGACCAGAGTGTTGTCTGCCCTGATGAAACACATGCGCAGCTACATCGTTTTCTCCTAGATGGAGGATTTGGCCACAGTGAAGGCTGACGTCTATGCAATGGGGCATATCCCCAACAACATTGATTCTATTGATGGTACACATATTGCCTTTGTACCTCCCTGCAGGAATAAACTGGTGTACAGAAATTGAAAGAGCTTCCACTCTATGAATGTGCAGATAGTGTGCCTGGCGGACCAGTACATCTCCCGTGTGAATGCAAAGTATCCTGGCTCTGTGCATGATGCCTATATCCAGAGGAATAGCAGCATCCCATATGTGATGGCTCAATTCCAGAGGCACTGGGTGTGTGCTAATAGGTGAGCCCATGGTCCCCACCCAGTGTATGTTGGTATATGGGTGTGGGGTTAGCTCTAAGGGTAAGTGTCTGGCTAACAGGTATCCCTCAATATTTGAAGGTGACTCTGGTTATCCCAACCTCTCATGGCTACTGACCCCAGTGAGGAATGCCAAGGGCAGAGGAACGTTACAATGAGGCACATGGGTGAACAAGTAGGATCATTGAGCGCACCTTTGGCCTCCTGAAGGCCAAGTTCAGGTGCCTCCATCTTACAGGTGGATCCCTGTGCTACTCACCCAAGAAGGTCTGCCAGATCATCGTTACATGTTGCATGTTGCACAACCTATCCTTGAGACGCCAGGTGCCTTTTCTGCAGGAGGATGAGGCTGGAGATGGTCATGTGGCAGCGGTGGAGCCTGTGGACAGTGACAAAGAGAAGGCAGAGGAATAGGATGTTGACAACAGAACAACTATAATACAACAGTGCCTCAAGTGACACACAGGTAAGACACTGTAACCTCACCTTCCATTGCTGTTTTGTTCAGTGAATTTTCTCTGGCTGGCTGCTGTTTCCACTACATAGGCCACTTATTGTACCCTTTTACGTGTCTATTTGCAGATAGTTGTGCCCTCCTGTGGCTCCTGGTGTAGTGACTGCAGCAGATTACAGGTCATAAGTAGGTAAGCATCACTGTACAGTCTACTTGCAATGTCTACAGATTGTTAAACACCTTCATGCGTAAATCATTTGACATACTCCATACTTGTTTTTTCCAAGTGTGTTTATTTCAGTGCTGAGAAGTAAATGGGGATGTGCAATAGGCTTGGGTGATGGTGGGAAATGTCCAGGATAGAGTCCAGTCTATTGGTATCACAGGTGCATTGTCTAAGGGGGCATAGGAAGGGGAGCAATGGCAGTTAAAGGTGGACAGGGTGACAGAGTGGGACACAAGGGTGACAATCAGGAGAGTCTTATTTCCTGGCGGGGGTCTTGGCAATGTTCTCTGGCTTCTGCCTGGATCGCAGGGACCGTTTGCGGGGTGGTTCTCCTTCTGCAGGGGGTGGGGTGCTGGTGGCCTGTTGTTCCTGTGGTTGGGCCTCCTGTCCGCTAGCGTCAGCAGAGGTGGAAGGCTGTTCATCGGTGTGGCTGTTGTCAGGTGCCCGTTGGTATGCCACTGCCTCCCTCATGGTGTTGCCCATGTCTCCCAGCACCCCTGCAATGGTGGCCAGGGTGGTGTGGATGTCCCTCCGGTCCTCCCTGATCCACAGGTATTGTTCCTCCTGCAGCTGCTGGGTCTCCGGCAACTTGGCCAGTATCTAGCCCATGGTCTCCTGGGAATGGTGATATGCTCCTAGGATGTTGGTGAGTGCTTCCTGGAGAATCAGTTCCCTGGGCCTGTACTCCTCCTGTCGTACAGCAGTCCTCCCAGGTTCCCTGTTGTCATGTGCCTCTGTCCCCTGAACCGTGTGCCCACTGCCACTGACCCCAGGTCCCTGATCATCCTGTGTTTGTGGGGTTGCCTGGGGTCCCTGTAGTGGTGGACACATTGTTGATTGACGTGACCTGGGGACAGAGGGATGGGCCCCCTGGGTGGGTGCTCAGCTGGTGTTTCCTGAGGGGGAGGCTCTGTGGTGGGATGGGACTGTGCCTGGGTAACCGACTGTCCAGAGGTCTCTGATGGGCCAGGTTGGTCATCCTGATCCAGGCGTGCAGAGCTGCTGTCATCACTGTGGACCCTGTGGGGGGACTGGATGTTGCTGCCACCTTCTCTACGGTGACGTTGTGTGGAGGTCTTGTGGGGATGTAAATGCAGTGTTATTGTTTCTGCACGTGACATCTTGTGCATGGGTATGTTTCCCTCTATGGTTGTTATTACCAAGGCAGCTTTGGCTTGTGTGAGTAGTTATTTGGTTGGCTAAGTGATTGTCACTAGTCTGTATGTTGTGGTGATGGATGTCCATGCAGGGCTGATTGTGGCGCCCATGCATTGTTGTTGCATGCAGTTCTGGGTAATGGGATGGCTGGGTTGTGATGGTGGTGTGCATGTGAGGTGGTGGGTTGATGGGGGTGAGGGTAGGGGTGGGGATATGTGATGGCATGCATGTAGGGGGGTGAAAGTAGTGAAGATTTGACTTACCAGAGTCCAGTCCTCCTGCTACTCCTGCCAGGCCCTCAGGAGGCATGATTGCCAAGACTTTCTCCTCCCATGCTGTTATTTGTGGGGGAGGAGGTGGGGGTCCACCGCCAGTCATCTTTACAGCTATCTGGTGTCTTGCAATCACGGAACGCACCTTCCACCGTAGGTCGTTCCACCTCTTCCTGATGTCATCCCTTGTTCCTGGGTGCTGTCCTACTGCATTGACCCTGTCCACGATCCTCCACCATAGCTCCATCTTCCTTGCAATGGATGTCTGCTGCACCTGTGATCCGAATAGCCGTGGCTCTACCCAGATGATTTCCTCCACCATGACCCTTAGCTCCTCCTCTGAGAACCTGGTGTGTCTTTGTGGTGCCATAGGTGTAGTGTGAGTGGTGTGTGTAAGTGTGTGTGGGCTGATGTGTTGTGGTGTGTGCTGTGAGGTGCATGGTTGGTGTATGGGTGATGGCGCTCTGTGGCTCTGGTTGTATGGGTGCTCCTGGTGAGTCTCTCTCTGTTGTAAATTATTTGTAGTGGTAAAGGGTTGTGGGTAATGTTGGTGTGTATTTTATATTGGTGTGGGTGTGGTGTGTGTATGTGTGTTAGGTGTGTGTGTAGTTTGAATTGTCCAATGTGGTAGTGTTTTGTTAGTGTGTGTGTATTTTGAGCGTGGCGGTATGTACCGCCAATTGTTTACTGCAGTTGAATATCCGCCGCAGTGATTCGTGGGTTATAATGCTGTGGTCGTAGTTCTGTTGGTGTAACGGTGTGGGTTTTGATACCGCCAGGTTATCACTGACCTTTGTTCTGGCGGACTTGTGTGTGTGTCTGTATAGTGGTGGATTTCTTCATGTGGGTCATAATATGGGTAGTGGTATACCACCACAGTCATGGTATGATGGCAGCAGTCAGCATGGCGGTAAGCGGCACTTACTGCCAATGTCATAATGAGGGCCATAGTCATTTTCACGTTAATCCAACCACTGTCACACATGGCCAAAGAAGGGCCTGGCCTGTGGCCAACTGTCTATAACCACCCAACATTGCGCCTGCACAGCCGAAGGCCGTGCACAGTGGGGTTCAATCAATAAATAAATCAGTACTTTTAGAGCGCAGCTTATCACCAGTGGGGTCTCAAGGCATTGTTGTGGGTGTGCTGATTACTTGAAGAGCCAGGTCTTGATATCCTTCCTGAATTGCTTCAGTGATGCAGCAGGTCTGAGGTTGAGTGGGGGAGTATTCTTTGTCTGTGAGATATGAGAAGGATCTGCCTCCAGCTGTGCTTTTCCTGATTCTCGGGATCGCAGTGAGAGTAAGACGGGAGGATCGCAGTTGCCTGTCAGGGGTGTAGAAGGTCAGGCGGTGGTTGAGGTAGTGTGGTGCAATAGGTTGAAGGTGATGCATTTGTTGACTGGGACCAGTGGAGATCTCTGAGGTGGGCGGAGATGTGGCTGTGGCAGGGGGTGTTCAGGATGAGTCTGGCTGCTGCATTCTGGATTCTCTGTAGCCTTGCTTGTACTTTCTTTGTGAGGAATAGGGTACATTGCCGTAGTCCAATTTGCTGCTAACCAGAGCATGGGTGACCATCCATCTAATCTCAGTGGTGATCCACTTGAAGATCTTCCGAAAGAGATGCAGGGTGTGGAAGCAGGCTGATGAGATGGCATTGACTTGACGGGTCCTGGAAAGCATTAAATGCAGGATGATGCCCAGGTTGCGTACATGGTCAAAGTGGGTAAGGGCATTTCCTAGGGTGGTTACCCACCAGGAGTTGTCCCAAGTGAAGGGGGTGGAGCTCAGTACGAGGATCTCTGTCTTATCCAAGTTGACCCTGCAGCAGCTGGCTTCCATCCAGGCAGCAACTGTACTCATACAGTTGTGGACGTTTCTCTTGGCTGTTGATGAGTTGTTGGTCAGGGAGATGATCAGTTGGGTATCGTCGGCATAAGAGACAATGTTTAGTCCGTGCTGCCATGTAGATGTTGAAGTGGGTCTCTGGGTTACTCCACAGCAGGTTTCTTTGGGCACTGAAGTGTACATTCTGTGTTCTTCCAGTCAGGAAGGAACAAATCCATTCCAATGCTTTGCCATGGATAACGGTGTTGTGGAGTCTGGTGCACAGGGTAGAGTGGGCAACTGTCGAACACGGTGGAGAGGTCGAGGAGGATAAGGATGGCTGTGTCTCCATGGTCCATTGTGTTGCGGATGTCGTCGGTGGCTGCGAGGAGGGCTGTCTCGGTGCTCTATTTGCTCCTGAAGCTGGACTGTGAGAGGTCTAGGATGTAGTTTGACTTGAGGAACTCTGCCAATTGCATGATGATGGCCTTTTCTCTTACCTTAGCTGAGAATGGGAGCAGGGAGATGGGTCTGTAGTTTTTCATCTCCCTTGGGTCATCGGAGGGTTTCTTTGGGAGCGTGTTGATCTCCGCATGTTTCCAGTCGGATGGGAAGGTAGTGGTTCCGATGGCACGGTTGATAGTCCAGAAGAGCTCTGGTGAGATGGTGGCAATGGCCTAGATGCAGATGTGATGAAGGCATGGGTCAGAGGGTGCCCCTGAATGGATGGAGTTCATGAGTTTCCGGGTGTCTTCTGTAGAGATAGGGGTCCAGTGGTTCAGTGTCTGTGGTGATGCTGGTGGGTGGCTGGGGCAGGTTTTGGTTCTTGAATCAATTGTATATGTCCCAGATTTTCCAGTGGAAAAAGGTGGCAATTTTGTCACAGAGGCCTTGAGCGGTGGGATGTCCGAGGTGTCTGATCCAGGGTTTGTGAAGTTCTTGACTATGGTGAATAGCTCATTGCTGTTTTGTGCATTGGTGCTGATGGGTGCTTGAGTGGCAGCTTTCTTGGAGGCTCTGATGTGCTGGTGGTGCGTGGTGACTATGTTTTTGTAGTCTGTGCGGTCTGTGGTTGTTTTGCTGTTCCTCCATGTTCATTCCTGTCTTCTGCAGTTGCATTTAGATACTTGGAATTCTCTTGTGAACCTGTTCACTTTCCTCTAGTGCTGGTTTCTGGTGGGTTTTCTGAAGGGGCCTATGGTGTTGGCTCATTCTGTAATCCATTGGTGTGGGTTGCGCGCTGAGTCGTTCGTGTTTGTGGCATCCAGTGGGGGGAGTGGCTGAGGGCATCGTTGAGCTGCGCTTCGGTGACTTTGCTCCAGTTTCTGCCTAAGGGATGGGGCGTGGTTGCGTGTGGTGGTCTTCATAAAAGTGAAGTGTACACATTAGTGGTCAGCCCAATGGTGTTCTGTGCTGTGCAAGATGGTGATATTGTTTCCAGCTGAGAAAATGCGGTTGAGGGTGTGACCTGCTGAGTGGGTGAGGAGGTTGACTAGTTGCTTGAGAGCGAGGGTGGCGAGGTTGTCCAGGAGGTAAGTGGTCATTGTGGTTTTCAAGGTGAAAATTGAGGTTTCCGAGTAGGATGTAGTCGGTGGAGGTGAGTGCATGGGGGGCAATGAGGTCAGGGAAGGTTTTGCTGAACTGGGTCCGGGGTCCGGGTGGTCTGTAGACAAGTGTGACATGAAGGGAAGTGTTCAGGTTGGTCTGAATTTGGCAGTGTAGGGTTCAGGTTGGTCTGAATTTGGCAGTGTAGGTGTTCGTTGGTAGTTTTCTGGTTCTGAGATTCGATAGTGGTTGGGAGGCGGAGGATGTTCCTGTAGACTATGGCGATGACTCCTACTGGTCGATTGACTGTCTTTATGGATGACTGTGTAGCCGTCGGGAATGGCGATGGTGATTTCCGGGGCTGGTGTCCAGGTCTCTGTGAGGAAGGTGGCGTCAGTGGCGATCAAGTCTAGGAATCTCAGACTTCAACTGCGTGTTTGGCAAGGGAGCGGGTTTTGAGGACTAAGGTCTTGCGGTGCCTGTCTGGGCTGTGGGTGAGGCGGTGTGGCGTGTGGCAGTGAGTAAGGAAGAAGAAGCGGCAAGGAAAAGGTCCATGACTGCTCTTTGTGCTCTAAAAATCTCGTTATGGATGGCTACTGGGTCTCGAATACAGCCAGTCCCTACGGCCAACCCCCCTAACCACCCAACCCTGAGAGACTGAGAAAGAAAATGATTTAGGCGTTCATGAATGATATACATAGAATGAGATATTTCCAGACAAATTGAAAAGAAAAATGTTGTTGTCAATTTAGAAAAATGTGAGATCACCTTTCAGTATGAATCTTAAACTTTTGAAGTTTAAAAGAAATTAAAGAAGGAAAATGACCATGGACATACCTGGAGTATAACCTCAACTATCAGTTTGAGGGTCTGTGACCTTAACTTCAGGCCATAGGTGACTTCTTCCTATGATGCCTCCAGACATACCTAAGAAAGTAACCCCACTCATGTGATAGGGAAGAAACGTGACTGTTCCATCACTAGAAAGGTTTAACAGTCAAAACACTAGTAAATAAACAAACAAACTCCAAAGTGATACTAAGATTTGAACCTTCAGCCTACTGAGATACAGCACAAGACTGTGACCACTAGGCCAGAAGTGACTTTGTTCCGTTCTGCATCGAAACGTAACTTTAACATTCGTACCAAACATCTTGCTAGTTTGACACTTGAAGCCATTGCTTAGAGAGACCATTGCAATGACAGTCTCTCTCTCTTTCTCTCTCTCTCTTTCTCTCTCTCTGTCTCTCTCTTTCCCTCTCTCTCTCTCTCTTTCTCTCTCTCATCCTGCTATGGGATGGGAGAGAGATCGAGGGAGAGTGACAGGACTGGGGGAGAGCCTCAAGGCCCCTGCGGTACTAGCCGGCTGCCCACATCCTTTAGGAGCTAGCATTGCTCCCAAAAGCAGGGAGCTGGTTTAACCCCTTCCCCGCCACGGAGGTAATGGTTACGTCCATGGCAGCGCCCGTGTGGTGCCATGGACGTAACCATTACGTCCTGGGACTGGCAGTCGGGGGAAGCGCTAGCGCTTCCCCCGAGGGCCGCCCCCCAACACCCCCAGGCCAGGGCTGAAAGGGGAATCCCTTCCCCTTTCACGCCCACCCCCCCCCCACCCCCCCCATGACGTCAGCGCGCGATCGCGCGCTGATTTCATGGAAAGGGGGAATGACGCGCTGGAAGCCATTTGCTTCCAGCGCGTCAAGGGAGAAGGTGAGTATTTCACCTTCCTGCGGGGTGGGGGTGCTCTCAGAGAGGCATCGAGGGAAAGGAAAGGGTTTTCCTTTCCCTCGATGTCTCTTTGAGCATTCCTGCTGCCCGATCGCGATGCGATCGGGCAGCAGGAATGCCCACTAGACACCAGGGATTTCAGTATGTGTGTGTGTGTGTGTGTGTGAATATTAGTGTAGGGGAGCGACCCCTTGGGCAAGGGTCGCTCCCCTTTGGGGGCACATGCATTTTACGTCGTTTCTGCCCCCCCTGGGGGCAGATTGGCCCTATTTTTAGGCCGATCTGCCCCCAAGGGGGGCAGAAAGCCACTAGACACCAGGGATTTTATTGTTGCTTTGTATTTTTTGTGTTGGGGGGCGGCCCCTTGGGCAAGGGTCGCTCCCCTTTGGGGGCACATGTATTTTACGTCGTTTCTGCCCCCCCTGGGGGCAGATTGGCCCTATTTTTAGGCCGATCTGCCCCCAAGGGGGGCAGAAAGCCACTAGACACCAGGGATTTTATTGTTGATTTGTATTTTTTGTGTTGGGGGGCGGCCCCTTGGGCAAGGGTCGCTCCCCTTTGGGGGCAAATGTATTTTACGTCGTTTCTGCCCCCCCTGGGGGCAGATTGGCCCTATTTTTAGGCCGATCTGCCCCCAAGGGGGGCAGAAAGCCACTAGACACCAGGGATTTTATTGTTGATGTGTATTTTTTGTGTTGGGGGGCGGCCCCTTGGGCAAGGGTCGCCCCCAGGGGCCCTCATGTATTTTTGGGCAGTTCTGCCCCCCTTGGGGGCAGAGAGGCCTATTTTTTTAGGCCTTTCTGCCCCCAAGGGGGGCAGAATCCCAATAGCGCCAGAAATAGTATGTATGTATGTGTGCTTTGTGTTGGGGGGTGGCCCCTTGGGCAAGGGTCGCTCCCCCCAGGGGCGCAATGTATTTATTGTCGTTTCTGCCCCCCTTGGGGGCAGATTGGCCCTATTTTTAGGCCGATCTGCCCCCAAGGGGGGCAGAAAGCCACTAGACACCAGGGATTTTATTGTTGATTTTTATTTTTTGTGTTGGGGGGTGGCCCCTTGGGCAAGGGTCGCCCCCATGGGCCCACATGTATTTTTGGGCAGTTCTGCCCCCTTTGAGGGCAGAGAGGCCTATTTTTTTTAGGCCTTTCTGCCCCCAAGGGGGGCAGAATCCCAATAGCGCCAGAAAGATATGTTTGTATGTGTGCTTTGTGTTGGGGGGTGGCCCCTTGGGCAAGGGTCGCTCCCCCCGGGGGCGCAATGTATTTATCGTCGTTTCTGCCCCCCTTGGGGGCAGATTGGCCCTATTTTTACGCCGATCTGCCCCCAAGGGGGGCAGAAAGCCACTAGACACCAGGGATTTTATTGTTGGTTTTTATTTTTTGTGTTGGGGGGCGGCCCCTTGGGCAAGGGTCGCCCCCAGGGGCCCACATGTATTTTTGGGCAGTTCTGCCCCCCTAGGGGGCAGATATGCCTATTTTTTAGGCCTTTCTGTCCCCAAGGGGGGCAGAATCCCCATAGCGCCAGGGATACTATGTGTGTGTGTGTGTGCTTTGTGTGGGGGTGTGGCCCCTTGGGCAAGGGTCACCCCCCCCCAAAGGGTGCAATGTAATCTGGGCGATTTCTGCCCCCTCCCCTTGGGGGTAGATTGGCCTATTTTTTTTTAGGCCCATCTTCCCCCAAGCAGAGAAGACTAGACACGGGAAAATGAAAAAATGGTTAGTGGCGGAGTGTTTGTCAACTGGCGAAGTATTTGCTTTTATGATAATAACAGTTTTTCTCCTTTTTGTTTTAGTTCAAAGCTTTTGCTGACTTTGCTGTGGCTTTTTGCAGTTTTGGCAGTAGTTGTCCTGCGGTTTGCGTAGTTGCATGTTTTAGGTAAGTAAATAAATTTACTCCAAGTGAGTATTGTTGCAATGCATGAATGACATGTTTGTAGGTGGTGTACTGAATGCAGGATTGTGTGTGAAATTGTCCTTAGAGTTATGCACAATGATTATTGTGTTGTCTTATGTCTAATTTGCTTTTTTTTTTCTCTTTTTAGTGGGATATCGTTGGTGATTGCTGTGGCTGTGCAGAGTAGTTGCTGGTGAGTCAAGCTTTTTCAGGCAAGTGAGCAGTATAGTTTTTGAGTTTATAATTCTTAGTGATAAACCTATACTTTGTTACTTATCTTACACAGTGCTGGTTGTTGGTGGTGTATTTGTCCAGTTAATTTTAGTAGGAAGGATCATGGCCAGCCGTAGGATGACCGCTCAGCAGGTTGTTAGTGTGCTTTTTGAGTCATCTTCTGACCATGAATATGAGACTGACTCTGCATCTGAGGCAGAGGAGGAAGTGCAGGATTCTGGAAGTGAATTTTCTGTCAGAGATGAATCATCTGATGATGAAGCCACTCTCAGTGCTGATGAAGGGCCTGTTTTAGAGGAGGACAGTGATGTGCCAATGGTGCAGGAGCCAGCGGCTGAAAGGCTTCCCATTGGAAGACCTGACGCATGGGTTGCACCAAACATGGAGCAGCCACAGTTGCCTGCGTTTACTGGTTTTCCAGGGTGTCGAGTTAATACGGAAAACTTTTTGCCCGTCAACTTTTTTGAGTTGTTTATGGACGATATATTTTTGGAATAGATTGTTGAGCAGACTAATTTGTATGCAGAGCAGTTTTTGAGGGACAACGCTGCCAGACTTAGGCCACACTCTAGAGCTAGCCGGTGGATTCCCACAAATCTGGAAGAGTTGAAAAAGTTCTTGGGTTTAACTTTTTTGATGGGGCTGATAAGGAAGCCGTCGCTGTCTTCATATTGGTCTACTAGTCCCTTGATGGCAACTGCTATATTTCCTGCCATCATGAGTCGTAACCGGTATGAGCTTCTTCTTCGGATGTTGCATTTTGTAGATAATGCTTTAGCCTTGCCACGAGATCATCCTGATTCTGACCGTCTTTTTAAGATTAGACCTGTCCTTGATCATTTGGTAGATCGGTTTTCAGAGATCTATGTTCCAGGGAAAGAAATATCTGTAGATGAGTCTTTGGTCCTGTTCAAGGGTCGTTTGGTTTTTAGGCAGTACATTCCTAGCAAGAGGGCACGGTATGGAATTAAATTGTATATGCTGTCAGAAAGTAGTACAGGATATGTTTATAATTTCCGGGTCTACACTGGTAGGGATTCCAATATTGACCCCCCTGGTTGTCCTCCCACTTTTGGAGTTAGTGAGAAAATTGTGTGGGAACTTGGTAGACGACTGTTTAACAAAGGTCACCATTTATATGTAGATAACTTCTACACTGGAGTTCGGTTGTTCAAGGAGTTGTTCAGAGTGGACACTTGCTTGTGGCACAATCCGCTCTAATCGGAAAGGCTATCCAAAAGAGCTTGTCTGTAAAAAACTTGAGAAGGGACAGTGCAGTGCCTTGCGGAATGATGAGCTGCTAGCTCTGAAATTTGTAGACAAGAGGGATGTATACATGCTAAGCACCATCCATGATGAGAGTACTTCACCTGTGGCTGTTTGGGGTCAGGTTGCCGAAGTGCGCAAACCTGTGTGCATCTTAGACTATAATAAGCACATGGGTGGTGTTGATAGAGTAGATCAGAGGTTAGAACCTTACACTGCTGCTCGTAAGTCTTATGTGTGGTATAAGAAATTAGCGCTTCACTTGTTCCACTTGGCAACTTTTAATGCTTTTGTTGTGTTTAAGGATAGTTCTCCAGAGTCAAGGATGACATTTGTGAAATTTCAGGAGTCTATCATAGCTAGCCTTGTTGTGCTGGAACAGGCAAGAGTTCCTAGAGAAGCAGTGGTGGAGGATGTGGCTAGATTGAAAGATCGTCACTTTGCTGAGCACATTCCTCCCACGGCCAAAAAAAACTTTCCTGCTAAGAGATGTAGAGTCTGTGCTCGAAGAGGTATCAGGAAGGAGACTAGGATGTACTGCCCTGATTGTCCTTCAAAGCCTGGGCTGTGTGTGGGTGGCTGTTTCAGGAGCTACCACACACAGAAGAATTATTGGGAAATTCCGTGAGCGTAAACTGGTGTTTTATATTTTTATATGTTCGGTTTCACGGTTGGCATTAGTCATGTATTCAGTTAGAGCTTTTGTGTTTGTAGTTTTGTACTAATTTATGATTAGTGGTTTCTTTGTTGTTTAAAAACAAAAAAAAGGGGATGGCATGTGTAGAGTGGCGCTTGGCTGGCGGCGTGGGTTTGGTGGCGCTTGGCTGGCGGTGTGTGTGGGGTGGCGCTTGGCTGGCGGTGTGTGTCGGGTGGCGCTTGGCTGGCGGTGTGTGTGGGGTGGCGCTGGGCTGGCGGTGTGTGTGGGGTGGCGCTTGGCTGGTGGTGTGGGTGGGGTGGCGCTTGGCTGGTGGTGTGGTGCTTGGCTGGCAGTGCCGGCCAAACGCCAGTCCACACACTCATCAGCTGGTGTGATTGCTGTATCAGGCATGTGGGCGTATGAAAGTGATGGGCCCTTGACTGGCGCTATCTGTGGATGCGAGTCTTGTAATGTGCTGGGCCCGTGGCTGGCGGCGTGAATGGTCTAGTGCATGTCATGTATGAAAGGTGTGTGAATGGACTGTAAAGCGGTTGGTGCCTTGTCGTGGCTTTACAGCTCACGAGCTGTGAGTCATTGGTTCAGTTTTTTGGCCTTTCAGTTATTACCAGTGCATTTCACTTTTGTGAAATCTCTTGTTAATAAAATTTGATCTACTGAACCATCACTCACCCTCGTGCCAAATCCAACCAGTATGTGTGGTACAAATGACAAAACCTGCTCCGCTGTAATCAGGCGTCGCAGCACACTTGAGACACGCTAGGTGCCTCAGGTGGGACCCCGATGATGAAGCATGCCACCAACTTTGTTGGTGGGTGAGGGGTCTTCTTCACATAACCTAAGTGTGTTTCTTTTCACAATTTTAGTGTTTGGCACATCACGGACGTATGTGCACACATCAAAGTGATATATTCCAAAAATACCTGTGTTTGGGGGGAAGGGCCCACCTATGTTTTTGGTCCTGGGTGCGGCCGTCATGTAGGGAAACCTACAAAACCCAGAAACTTTTTAAAACTAGGCACCCCAAGGAGTCTAGGGAGGTGTGGCTTGTGTGGCTCCCCCAACATTTTCTTACCCAGACTCCTCTGTAAACCTCACAATTTGCATAAAAAAGCATATTTTCCTGATTTTTCTTAGTAGGATCACCGCTCCAGCACAAAATTCCTACTCCCCAGTTTTCCCCTCAGTCTCCCAAGTAAAATGACACCTCACTTATGTGGGTCCCCAAAGCAGAGTCCATCTAAAGATGTATAAAAGAATATGCCCTTATAAACTTGCTGTGCTATCCCTTCTATCCCTTCAGGTTTTGGGCCTTATTATGTTGCAGGCACCTGGGCCACCCACACAAGTGAGGTATCATTTTTATCGGGAGACTTGGGGGAACGCTGGGTGGAAGGAAATTTGTGGCTCCTATCAGATTCCAGAACTTTCTGCCACAGAAATGTGAGGAACATGTGTTTTTTTAGCCAAATTTTGAGGTTTGCAAAGGATTCTGGGTAACAGAACCTGGTCCGAGCCCCGCAAGTCACCCCTCCTTGGATTCCCCTAGGTCTCTAGTTTTCAGAAATGCACTGGTTTGGTAGGTTTCCCTAGGCGCCGGGTGAGCTACAGGCCAAAATCCACAGGTAGGCACTGTTTTCTCCCAAAATTGTGGATGTGTCCACGTTGCGCTTTGGGGTGTTTCCTGTCGCAGGCGCTAGGCCTACCCACGCAAGTGAGGTATCATTTTTATCGGGAGACTTGGGGGAACGCTGGGTGGAAGGAAATTTGTAGCTCCTCTCAGATTCCAGAACTTTCTGCCACAGAAATGTGAGGAACATGTGTTTTTTTAGCCAAATTTTGAGGTTTGCAAAGGATTCTGGGTAACAGAACCTGGTCCGAGCCCCGCAAGTCACCCCTCCTTGGATCCCCCTAGGTCTCTAGTGTTCAGAAATGCACAGGTTTGGTAGGTTTCCCTAGGTGGCGGCTGAGCTAGAGGCCAAAATCTACAGGTAGTCACTTTGCTAAAAACAGCTCTGTTTTCTGTGATATGTCCACGTTGTGTTTTGGGGCATATACTGTCGCGGGCGCTAGGCCTACCCACACAAGTGAGGTATCATTTTTATCGGGAGACGTGGGGGAACGCTGGGTGGAAGGAAATTTGTGGCTCCTCTCAGATTCCAGAACTTTCTGCCACAGAAATGTGAGGAACATGTGTTTTTTTTGCCAAATTTTGAGGTTTGCAAAGGATTCTGGGTAACAGAACCTGGTCCGAGCCCCGCAAGTCACCCCTCCTTGGATCCCCCTAGGTCTCTAGTTTTCAGAAATGCACAGGTTTGGTAGGTTTCCCTAGGTGGCGGCTGAGCTAGAGGCCAAAATCTACAGGTAGTCACTTTGCTAAAAACAGCTCTGTTTTCTGTGATATGTCCACGTTGTGTTTTGGGGCATATCCTGTCGCGGGCGCTAGGCCTACCCACACAAGTGAGGTATCATTTTTATCGGGAGACGTGGGGGAACGCTGGGTGGAAGGAAATTTGTAGCTCCTCTCAGATTCCAGAACTTTCTGCCACAGAAATGTGTGGAACATGTGTTTTTTTAGCCAAATTTTGAGGTTTGCAAAGGATTCTGGGTAACAGAACCTGGTCCGAGCCCCGCAAGTCACCCCTCCTTGGATCCCCCTAGGTCTCTAGTTTTCAGAAATGCACAGGTTTGGTAGGTTTCCCTAGGTGGTGGCTGAGCTAGAGGCCAAAATCTACAGGTAGTCACTTTGCTAAAAACAGCTCTGTTTTCTGTGATATGTCCACGTTGTGTTTTGGGGCATATCCTGTCGCGGGCGCTAGGCCTACCCACACAAGTGAGGTATCATTTTTATCGGGAGACGTGGGGGAACGCTGGGTGGAAGGAAATTTGTAGCTCCTCTCAGATTCCAGAACTTTCTGCCACAGAAATGTGAGGAACATGTGTTTTTTTAGCCAAATTTTGAGGTTTGCAAAGGATTCTGGGTAACAGAACCTGGTCCGAGCCCCGCAAGTCACCCCTCCTTGGATTCCCCTAGGTCTCTAGTTTTCAGAAATGCACAGGTTTGGTAGGATTCCCTAGGTGCCGGCTGAGCTAGAGGCCAAAATCTACAGGTAGGCACTTCGCAAAAAACACCTCTGTTTTTTTCCAAAATTTAGGATGTGTCCACGTTGCGCTTTGGGGTGTTTCCTGTCGCCAGCGATAGGCCTACCCACGCAAGTGAGGTATCATTTTTATCGGGAGACTTGGGGGAACGCTGGGTGGAAGGAAATTTGTAGCTCCTCTCAGATTCCAGAACTTTCTGCCACAGAAATGTGAGGGACATGTGTTTTTTTAGCCAAATTTTGAGGTTTGCAAAGGATTCTGGGTAACAGAACCTGGTCCGAGCCCCGCAAGTCACCCCTCCTTGGATCCCCCTAGGTCTCTAGTTTTCAGAAATGCACAGGTTTGGTAGGTTTCCCTAGGTGGCGGCTGAGCTAGAGGCCAAAATCTACAGGTAGTCACTTTGCTAAAAACAGCTCTGTTTTCTGTGATATGTCCACGTTGTGTTTTGGGGCATATCCTGTCGCGGGCGCTAGGCCTACCCACACAAGTGAGGTATCATTTTTATCGGGAGACGTGGGGGAACGCTGGGTGGAAGGAAATTTGTGGCTCCTCTCAGATTCCAGAACTTTCTGCCACAGAAACGTGAGGAACATGTGTTTTTTTAGCCAAATTTTGAGGTTTGCAAAGGATTCTGGGTAACAGAACCTCGTCCGAGCCACACAAGTCACCCCTCCTTGGATTCCCCTAGGTCTCTAGTTTTCAGAAATGCATAGGTTTGGTAGGTTTCCCTAGGTGGCGGCTGAGCTAGAGACCAAAATCTACAGGTAGTCACTTTGCTAAAAACAGCTCTGTTTTCTGTGATATGTCCACGTTGTGTTTTGGGGCATATCCTGTCGCGGGCGCTAGGCCTACCCACACAAGTGAGGTATCATTTTTATCGGGAGACGTGGGGGAACGCTGGGTGGAAGGAAATTTGTGGCTCCTCTCAGATTCCAGAACTTTCTGCCACAGAAACGTGAGGAACATGTGTTTTTTTAGCCAAATTTTGAGGTTTGCAAAGGATTCTGGGTAACAGAATCTGGTCCGAGCCCCGCAAGTCACCCCTCCTTGGATCCCCCTAGGTCTCTAGTTTTCAGAAATGCACAGGTTTGGTAGGTTTCCCTAGGTGGCGGCTGAGCTAGAGGCCAAAATCTACAGGTAGTCACTTTGCTAAAAACAGCTCTGTTTTCTGTGATATGTCCACGTTGTGTTTTGGGGCATATCCTGTCGCGGGCGCTAGGCCTACCCACACAAGTGAGGTATCATTTTTATCGGGAGACGTGGGGGAACGCTGGGTGGAAGGAAATTTGTGGCTCTTCTCAGATTCCAGAACTTTCTGCCACAGAAATGTGAGGAACATGTGTTTTTTTAGCCAAATTTTGAGGTTTGCAAAGGATTCTGGGTAACAGAACCTCGTCCGAGCCACACAAGTCACCCCTCCTTGGATTCCCCTAGGTCTCTAGTTTTCAGAAATGCATAGGTTTGGTAGGTTTCCCTAGGTGGCGGCTGAGCTAGAGGCCAAAATCTACAGGTAGTCACTTTGCTAAAAACAGCTCTGTTTTCTGTGATATGTCCACGTTGTGTTTTGGGGCATATCCTGTCGCGGGCGCTAGGCCTACCCACACAAGTGAGGTATCATTTTTATCGGGAGACGTGGGGGAACGCTGGGTGGAAGGAAATTTGTGGCTCCTCTCAGATTCCAGAACTTTCTGCCACAGAAATGTGAGGAACATGTGTTTTTTTAGCCAAATTTTGAGGTTTGCAAAGGATTCTGGGTAACAGAACCTGGTCCGAGCCCCGCAAGTCACCCCTCCTTGGATCCCCCTAGGTCTCTAGTTTTCAGAAATGCACAGGTTTGGTAGGTTTCCCTAGGTGGCGGCTGAGCTAGAGGCCAAAATCTACAGGTAGTCACTTTGCTAAAAACAGCTCTGTTTTCTGTGATATGTCCACGTTGTGTTTTGGGGCATATCTTGTCGCGGGCGCTAGGCCTACCCACACAAGTGAGGTATCATTTTTATCGGGAGACATGGGGGAACGCTGGGTGGAAGGAAATTTGTGGCTCCTCTCAGATTCCAGAACTTTCTGCCACAGAAATGTGAGGAACATGTGTTTTTTTAGCCAAATTTTGAGGTTTGCAAAGGATTCTGGGTAACAGAACCTGGTCCGAGCCCCGCAAGTCACCCCTCCTTGGATCCCCCTAGGTCTTTAGTTTTCAGAAATGCACAGGTTTGGTAGGTTTCCCTAGGTGCCGGCTGAGCTAGAGGCCAAAATCTACAGGTAGTCACTTTGCTAAAAACAGCTCTGTTTTCTGTGATGTGTCCACGTTGTGTTTTGCGGCATATCCTGTCGCGGGTTGCTAGGCCTACCCAAACAAGTGAGGTATCATTTTTATCGGGAGACTTGGGGGAACATAGAATAGCAAAACAAGTGTTATTGCCCCTTGTCTTTCTCTACATTTATTCCTTCCAAATATAGGGGTGTGTGTAAAAAAGACATCTATTTGAGAAATTCCATGTAATTCACGTGCTACTATGGTCACCCCGGAATTCAGAGATGTGCAAATAACCACTGCTCCTCAACACCTTATCTTGTGCCCTTTTTGGAAATGCAAAGGTTTTCTTGATAGCTATTTTTTACTCCTTATATTTCAGCAAATGAATTACTGTATACCCGGTATAGAATGAAAGGGTGCAGCTCATTTATTGGCTCTGGGTTCCTCGGGTTCTTGATGAACCTACAAACCCTATATATCCCCGCAACCAGAGGAGTCCAGCAGACGTAACGGTATATTGCTTTCGATAATCTGACATTGCAGGGAAAAGTTACAGAGTAAAAAGTAGAGAAAAATTGATGTTTTTTTCACCTCAATTTCAATATTTTTCTTTTTCAGCTGTTATTTTCTGTAGGAAACCCTTGTAGGATCTACACAAATGACCCCTTGCTGAATTCAGAATTTTGTCTACTTTTCAGAAATGTTTAGGTTTCTGGGATCCAGCATTGGTTTCATGACCATTCCGGTCACTGACTGGAAGGAGGCTGAAAGCACAAAAAATTGCACAAATGGGGTATGCCCCAGTAAAATGCCAAAATTGTGTTGAAAAATTGGGTTTTCGGATTCAAGTCTGCCTGTTCCTGAAAGCTGGGAAGCTGCTGAGTTTAGCACCGCAAACCCTTTGTTGATGCCATTTTCAGGGGAAAAACCACAAGCCTTCTTCTGCAGCCCCTTTTTCCAATTTTTTTGAAAAAAACAAAATTTTCACTGTATTTTGGCCAATTTCTTGGCCTCCTTCAGGGGAACCCACAAAGTCTGGGTACCTTTAGAATCGCTAGGATGTTGGAAAAAAAGGACGCAAATTTGGCTTGGTTAGCTTATGTGGACAAAAAGTTATGAGGGCCTAAGCGCGAACTGCCCCAAATAGGCAAAAAAAGGCCTGGCACAGGAGGGGGAAAAGGCCTGGCAGCGAAGTGGTTAAATACCACTCCTTGCTTGCAGGAGAAATGTTTTCATCTATTTCCCTGCATGAATATTTGCATGTAGGTAAACAGATGAATACTTCACTTTCTGCAATAGGGAGCTGTTTAACTGCTCTCACTTGCAGAAAATGAAGTGTTTGCTCTTTGACTGTTCTGCAAAGTCAGAGCAAACAGATATTTTCCAGGGTAGGCACACCCGGACATAGCAGGAGCTGTCCGTAGGGTGGTGGTCCCCAGGGCCATCTGTGGCTCCTCGAGGGGGTATGTGCGGCCTCCCTCTAATGTAAATAGCCCCAGGGAGGTGGAGGTCTCCAGGGCTCTGGGGTCAGCAGCGGACCCTTTATCTTTTTTTAATTCAGCCCTGTGGCCGGGCAGCCTCCGGCATTTGATTTAGAAGACGAATTCCAGGAGGTGGCAGTCCCCGGGGTGGCCCCCACATATGAATAGAAGTTGGCCCAGGAGAGGTAGCAGTCCCCAGGGCTGTGGGAGGGACCAAGAACCCCCCTGCATTTCATTTGCAATAGTGCCCAGGGGAGGTTGTGGTCCCCGGGGCGGCAGAGAGGGCCCCATGCCCCCCTGAATTCAATTTTTTTAAAGCTCCAGGGAGGTGGCGATTCCCAAGGCTGTGACGGTGCCGGCAGCCCCCTCTCATATCAAACCAAATTTTGCTCCAGGGAGGTGTTGGTGAGGGGAGCAGGCAGTCCCTGGAGTGCAGGGGGGGCCAGGGGCCGCCCACATTCAAAATTCGAATGCCACAAATCCTGGCCACCCCAGGGGCTGTTGTTAATCAAGTGCGAGAGCCTCCCCTTCATGTTTTAAACATTTTCAGTGGATCTGCTGCAACTCCTGCAAACATTTTTTTTAAACCCTTTTTTGCTCTGGGGGTTCCCTCTAGGACCCCATCACCATAGCTAAGGGGTTAGGGGGTCCCTACCCTTGCACCTTATGGTTTTTTGTTTCATCTTTTCTTCTAGGACTCAGCTGAAGGCGAGTCCCAACATGCCTGCCAACACTTCCTTACTGAAGTGTTAGCAGCCAATCAGAAATCAGCACGAGATCGGAGGGTTCACAGAGCCTTTGCTTCCCTACATATACAAATTAGTTTTTTCTTAAAAAATTTGAAAACTACTGAATGTATTTACACCAAATAACAAAAAGTGTGCTTTCTGGACTAAGAGCTACCTTTCTGGAAAAATTGATGTAAATCTGGCCAGTGGTCCGAGTGCTATTCATGTTCAAAATCCCCATGTGAATTAACATGAGAAATGCATCTTTTTTTACCTCCCCTTTTTCTCTGCCCCCGCTTCACAGATCTCCCTGAAACTTTCCAGACACCAGCTGACATGATGGTTGATTTTTGGGACAATTTTGTGAAGATTCATCAAGTGGCACCACAAATATATTTAAGTAAAAAATGCTTTTCTATAGAAAGTATGGGCCACATTTATGAAAATTTGGAATTGCGGTTTCCTAATTACAATTCCATGAAAATCGCAATTAGGAAATCGCAATTCCAAATGTAAGAAACCCCACTGAGTTTCTTTTGTGATTTCTGGTGGGTCACAAATAGACCTGCCTCATTAATATTAATGAGTAGGGCGCAATTTGCGACCCACTGTGAATCGCACAAATCACAGGGATGGCGGCCTGCTGGTGTCTGCAGACCACCATCTCTATGATTAAAGCATTCTATTTTTTTTTAACTCAGCCCGTTTTCCTTAAAGGAAAACAGGCTGTGTTTAAAAAGGAAAAAAATAAATGTCTTGTGGGACCACTGCCTGCTCTTTAAAAAATTTTTTGCATGCTTTCACAAAGGGGAAAGGCCCCTTTGTGAATGGGTTAGCACCAATTTGAAATTGGTGCTAACTGCAATTGTTTTGCAACCGCATTCACGGTCGCAAAAAAATCATACATTCCATTTAGATTCAGTATTAGAAAGGGAGGCCCTGAACACGCCCCTCCCTAATACCGAATCGCAAAACCCAAAGTTACTGAATCACAGTTTGGGCTTTGTACATCCCAAAAAGCATTTTTCTAGTCGCAAACAGGCCTATTCGTTTGCGACTAGAAAAATCCTTGTACATGTCCTAACTATAACTACCTACTGGTGATATATTCTATAATGAAATTCTTAGTAAAGGCATCTGTGGTAAAGGCATACTTATGGTACAAAAATGTTCAGAAGCTGCCTGCCCTGTCACTGGCAAATGCTGCTCACACCTGGGCCTGCCTGCTCTTTGATATCCTAGATATATTGGAGCCAAACCTAAAGGAAAGGCAAGAACCGACCAGAACTAGTTTAGGGGTAGACAGAGGGAGCCACCACCACACATAGGCTTGCACGCTGGTATAAAAGTGGCACCCTCAGTACCTCTAATCTGAACAGCCCCGGACCTATGAAGATTCAGAAGGACTACCCTGTTGAAGAAGGAAGACTTGGCCTGTTTTCCTTAAACCCAGAATTCCACATGTGTCTCCAAGGATCAGTTGGCAGACCTTCTGTCTGAGCTACAGTGCCACAAAAAGCTTCCAGATGCCTCCCCTGCAACTGCCCAGCTGACCAGCATCAACTGGACTTGCCTGGACCCTGGTGCTGGCCTCTGATGGAGTGAGTCCTGACACCCCCAAAAGATACCCTTGGCGGGTGCCAGTCTGTACTCCTCCAACATGCAGACTATGAGAACGTGACTCCTGGTGAAAACCCAGAAATTCTGGGCTTTTTACATCTTGTCAGGGAGACCAGATCCTCTGGGTCTGCACACGTTCCCAACATGTCCACCACTAGACAGCTCCAAAGCTCCAATACAAATACCACAGAGCCTGGGAGAGTCCAAGTGGGGGAAAAGGGGATTAGGTAGGGAACAGCTGGGAAGGAGACCTGTAGGAAGCAAGAGGTTAAACAACACAATATCAAGATATAATCACATTGACTTTCAATAGACTATGGTTCTAAGAGTTCTTATACTGTAATCATGGATAACCTAAGAAATGACTATAACTAGACCTCAAGAAATCTAGGTACCTGGAAAAATCAAGAATGGGTTAATTCAATGTTTCATATGAGCTTTTCATGCTAGAAAACAAGAACCTTCTTGAATAATGTTTCAGAATAAACATTGCATTTTTACATGAGGACAAAGGCTATCTGAACATTCCCTGAAAACAACAGGAACTGTACTAGGAACTTAATATGCACAAAGAATGACGCACTTTGAATTAAGCATTTTCAAAGAAATCCAAAAGCTTGGGATAAATGTGTGACCTCAATAAACACGGCACACCAACGTTTTCAATGTCATGAAATGATCGCGCACAATGCCGATCTAAGAGCCAAGCGTTTTATGCCAGGGTTGAATCGTGCACACTGTTGCCGATTCAAACAAGAATATGCAAATGCAATGAAATGATCGTGCACACTGTTGCCGATCTGAATGCCAAGGTTTCCATGATAGGAATGAATCGCACACTCTGCCGATTCAAACAAGAATACACGAATGCCATGAAATGATCGCGCACACTGTTGCCGATCTGAATGCCAAGGTTTACATGATAGGAATGAATCGCGCACTCTGCCGATTCGAACAAGAATACGCAAATGCCATGAAATGATCGCGCACACTGTTTGCCGATCTAAATGCCAAGGTTTACATGATAGGAATGAATTGAGCACTCTGTTGATTTGAACAAGAATATGCAAATGCCATGAAATCACACTCACGCACACAGAAAGTTTCACAACTAGGCCCAAAACTCGAATCTCTTTGAGAACAGGGGTCGGGGACCCAGCCCGACCTCCGCCTTACCGCGCTGCTCAAGGATCACCAATAAAATGAGGGCAGGCCTGGAATATCAAGGTAGGCCTCCGGAACAGGAGCTCAGGAAGTTGCTGCTGCTCTGCACCAGGACCTATGAATAGTGAGCACGTGGGGCTGGGCTGGCTCCCATATATAGAGTCAAGCCCAGCCCACAAACCACACCCAGTCATGCTGCAGGACAAGCTTCTAGTAGGTCCTAGAAAGGGCCACACCCTAACACACTCAGTAAGCCTGCAGCAATACCTTGCAAATGAACAGTTCTTGCAAGCATCATTAATAGTGTTTTTCAAGGTTAAGCTCTGCAATTCAAAAGGTTAACATACTGCATATAAACACAAGGCATGAATTATGCTCTTGCATAAAGACTGGGTTTTTGCATTTTTGTCGCCTGTAGAGCGTGCACTGTCCTGATGTTGACACATCTGTGAATGACCACCAACGTCTCCTGCCAACATGACACAAGGATTGTGGCTGTTGCTTCAGAAGGACTCACACCCCCATTCAACCAACAACCCATATTCTCACAATGGAGCTCTCGACACTCAAAAAAATACTCCCATTTCTTACAGTAAATTTAAAGTATTTCATGTTCACTATGAGAAGCAATGACCTAGAAAAAACATTGTGTCTCTTGGTAGACTGTTGAGTTCAGAGTTTTATCCCCTCTCTACCTCCATGAGAAACCACTTGACTCCTAAGATAGGGAGGGCTGGCAGTCAAAGCCCTCCCTATCGTAGGAGTCCAGTGGTGTATTTGGCCCAGTTTTCAGTACCAAAGTAAGGTGGACCACAGGTCACCAGTGGGCAAAGGAATGTAACCAAAACAGTTGTTGCCCAGGAGCCCAGGTTTGCCCTTTGGTCTCCCCGACCAAAGTCTGATATTGAGTTACTAAGGCCTGACTTGTAGCATCTTCAAAGCTGTAAGGCAACAAAAGCATTACCATGAAGCAACACACATAGCACTAAAATATCTGCCATTGTTTTGTTTAGCTTATCTTGCATGTTTGTGCAAAGTACCATTGTTGTGTGCTTGTTGGGGAAACCATTGTATTTCCCTAGGGTCCACAAAAGCTGTCAATGTGTACTGCTATGAATATGTATGTGGCCATTTGTCCCATTGCTTGGTTTTTGAAAATCTAATAATCCTACACCTCTGTCTCATATCAGTGGATAATTTCTTTGAGTGTGGCCAATACACTCCTTGCTGGAGATATGCTGTAGCTTTCCATGGTCTGCATCTGTAGAGTTAACAAGGTATTATGTTGAATTGCCAGTTTTGGCTTATTAGTTTTGGAATGGGGAGGATGGCCAGGATTACACTTCCACTTCCTGGTCCAGTAGCTCAACTTCATGTCTTTCTCATCATGGGGCAGGGAGCATCATTTAGGACCACAGCACTTATGTAGCACGAGAGATGGCAAAGCTGTCATTTCAGGTTCCATCGAGAGCTATGGGAAAGAGATGACACTCTTTCCAATGCATGCTCATCTAACTACTTTTTACAATTAAATGTTAATTTGCCAGTGAAGATGAAAAACTTCATCTCTCATGATTGACAAGTGCAATTAACCAATGGCTCACAAATGTCAGCTGTTCTATCAATTGATCAATCAATCGGGGATTTGTAAAGCATGGCTACTCACCTGTGAGGGTCTCAAGGTGCTGGGGGAGGTGGTGGGGTTGCTGAGACTCAGTCGAGGAGCAAGGTCTTGAGGTCCTCCCTGAACAGTGACAGGGTGGGGGACTGCCTGAGGTTGATGGGGACAGTGTTCCAGGTCTTGGCGGTGATGTGGGAGAAGGATCTTCCTCAGGCTGTGGTTTTCTGGATGCAGGGGATGTTGGCGAGGGCCTAGTTGGCAGAGCGGAGCTGTCTGGCAGGGGTGTAGAAACAGAGTCTGTGGTTGAGGTAGGCTGGTCCGGTGTCACATAGGGCTTTGTAGGTGTGGGTCAGAAGCTTGAAGGTAATTCTCTTGTCGATAGGCAGCCAGTACAGGTCTCTCAGAAGGGCTGAGGTGTGTCTGTGTTGTGGGCGTTCTTGATGTGCAGGGCAGATGCGTTTTGGATGTGTTGTGTCTTTTACGGGTCTTGGCAGTGGTTCCGGCATAGAGTGCATTGCCATAGTCGAGGTGGCTGCTGACGAGGGACTGTGTGACTGTCCTTCTGGGTTCGGTAGGGATTCACTTGTAGATTTTTTGAAGCATGCGCAGGGTGTGGAAGCAACTCAATGAGATGGTGCTCACCCATCGGTCCATTGAGAGCAATAAGTCTAAGATGATGCCCAGGTTGCGGGCGTGTTTAGTGGGGGTCGGAGCATTTCTGAGGGTGGTGGGCCACCAGGAATCATTCCAGGCAGAGGGTGTGGAGCTGAGGATGAGGACTTTTTTGTCTGAGTTCAGTTTGAGGCAACTGTCTTTCATCCAGGTGGCGACTGCTTTTGTTCCTTCGTGGAAATTGTTCTTGGCGGTGGTCGAGTTGTTGATGAGGGAGACAATCAGTTGGGTGTCAAATTGTAAATGAAACTTAGCAAACTGCCAATATCTGTGGGCAGTTGACTTTTTATTCTTTTTCTCTTATTGATTTTGCAAGATCTTGAGTGAACGGCTATTGCTATCTCCAGCTAAACCTACCAGAGTGTTTTACTGTGCTTCTTGGGACAGGCTTTCTTAATTTAGCAGGGATTTTGGAAGTGACATCTTAAATATGGGTATTAACAGTATTGTTAGCTGTATATCTCATTTATGTTAACTCAGCTCTTTGTTACATGGCATACATCTGCCTTCCTGCAACATGCCTGATTAACTCATACTTATTTTCCCAACACCTCTGCCACCTACATTCCTATAAGACAGGAGCAGTGCTTAATTTGTGCCAGTTCTTGTCAGTGGTCTGCACCAGCAGTTATTTTTCAGAACAGAGATATCTTTTCCATCATCAGACATTGAACCAGAGCAAGAGAGAGAGTGACAGATAAGAGGAAAAGATTGGCAAACAGTGACAAAAGGAACAAGCAGAAATTAAAATCAACTTGCAAGACTGAGATTGTAAGACAGGAAGTGCTGAGTCATGAAAGGAAGAGGCTTGGGATGGAATCAAGATGAAGGTGCCTTGATATTAGCTAACTTCAGCAGTTAGCTCATAGCAAGTCACTAAGAAAACAAATGTGCCCCAGAACTTATATTTTAACAAGCTAGGCACCTTACAAGAATATGTCTCATGATGCCTATTTTAGTGATGTCTGTGAGCCTGCAGGATGAGCATTTAATGCCACCACAACCATTTCTACCCTCTTCAGGTGAAGCACCAAATTAAGTGGCATGAGTGGAAAGATTATTTTCTTAATTATATTGGCACAATTGAAGATGAGGAGTTATCACAGGTTAAAAAAAAGAAAATACTCCGACAGTTACTGGGTCCACAAGGGCTCAGAGTGTAAAACGCCATAGAAAGAAAATCCATGCAATTCAGATGCAATTCACACACGTTTGAATATTTAGACTACTATTACTCCACTTCAGTGTGTATTGGTATTGACAGATGGTAGAAATGGGGTCTTTGGTTGACAGTCAGGTTACCCCCTGTTCAAGCAAGGACCCTCACTCTAGTCAGGGTAAAAGAGAATCAACCTCAGCTAACCCCTGCTTACCCCCTTGGTAGCCTGGCAGAGCAGTAGGCTTAACTTCAGAGTGCTAGGTGTAAAGTATTTGTACCAACACACACAGTAACTTAATGAAAACACTACAAAATGACACTGTAGGAAGTTGGCTCTGTATATACTATTTCAAAGTAAGAAATAGTGTGCACAGAGTCCAAGGGTTCCCCTTAGAGGTAAGATAGTGGCAAAAAGAAATAATTCTAATGCTCTATTTTGTGGTAGTGTGGTCGAGCAGTAGGCTTATCAGAGGGTAGTGTTAAGCATTTGCTGTAGACACACAGGCAATACATGAGGAACACACACTCAAAGACTTACTCCAGGCCAATAGGTTTTTATATTGAAAAATATATTTATTATTTTAGGAACCACAGGTTCAAGATTTACAAGTAATACTTCCAATTAAAGGTATTTCACTTAGGTACTCTAGGAGCTTTGCATGATCACAATATCATGTACAGTCTTTGTGAGAATAGCAATAGGCTATTTTAAAAGTGGACACAGTGCAAAAATCAACAGTTCCTGGAAGAGGTAAGTAAAGGTTAGATTAGGAGGTAAGTAAAACACTTACAAGTCTTAGTCCTGGGGCATAGGCAGCCCACCGTTGGGAGTTCAGGGCAACCCCAAAGTTACCACACCAGCAGCTCAGGGACGGTCAGGTGCAGTGGTCAAAAAGGTGGACAAAATACATAGGCGCCTATGGAGAACAGGGGTGCTTCGGTTCCAGTCTGCCAGCAGGTAAGTACCTGCGTCCTCGGCGGGCAGACCAAGGGTGTTTTGTAGAGCACCGGGGGGGGACACGAGAAGGCACACAAAGTACACCCTCAGCGGCACAGGGCCGGCCGGGTGCAGTGTGCAAAGCAGGCATCAGGTTTTAGGTTGAAAACAATGGAGGGACCCGGGGGTCACTCTAGCGTTGCAGGCAGGCACAGGGGGGGCTATTGGAACAGCCACCACCTGGGCTAGGCAGAGGGTCGCCTGGGGGTCGCTCCTGCACTGAGGTTTGGTTCCTTCAGGTCCTGGGGTCTGCGGGTGCAGTGTTGGTTCCAGGCGTCGGGTCCCTTGTTACAGGCAGTCGGGGTCTGGTGGAGTATCTGGATTTTCTCTGCAGGCGTCGCTGTGGAGGTTCAGGGGGGTCATCTCTGGTTACTCACGGGCTTGCAGTTGCTGGGGAGTCCTCCCTGAGGTGTTGGTTCTCTGAATCCCGAGCCGGGGGCGTCGGGTGCAGAGTGTGAAGTCTCACGCTTCCGGCGGGAAACGTGTAGTCTTTGAAAGTTGCTTCTTTGTTGCAAAGAAGTAGCTGGTTTTGAACAGGGCCGCTGTCCACGGGAGTTTCTTGGTCCTTTAGTCTAGGGCAGTCCTATGAGGCTTCAGAAGTCGCTGGTCCCTGTCGCATGCGTCAATGGTTGCAGGTTTTTCGAAGTTGGAGACAGGCTGGTAGGGCTGGGGCCAAAGCAGTTGTCGTCTTCCTCCTCCTCTGCAGGCTTGTAGGTCAGCAGTCCTTCTTGTTTCTTCAGGTTGCAGGAATCTCATTTCCTGGGATCTGGGGTGCCCCTAAATACAAAATTTAGGGGTGTGTTTAGGACTGGGAGGACAGTAGCCAATGGCTACTGTCCTTGAGGGTGGCTACACCATCCTTGTGCCTCCTCCCTGAGGGGAGGGGGGCACATCCCTATTCCTATTGGGGGAATCCGCCACAACCAAGATGGAGGATTTCTAAAGGCAGGGGACTCCTCAGCTCAGGGCACCTTAGGGGCTGTCCTGACTGATGGGTGACTCCTCCTTGTTTTTCTCATTATCTCCCCTGGACTTGCCGCCAAAAGTGGGGGCTGTGTCCAGGGGGCGGGCATCTCCACTAGCTGGAGTGCCCTGGGGCATTGTAACACGAAGCCTGAGCCTTTGAGGCTCACTTCTAGGTGTTACAGTTCCTGAAGGGGGGAGGTGTGAAGCACTTCCACCCAGAGCAGGCTTTGTTTCTGGCCTCGGAGGGCACAAAGGCCCTCACCACATGGGGTCAGAAACTCGTCTCTCAGCAGCAGGCTGGAACAGACCAGTCAGTCCTGCACTGAACAATTGGGTAAAATACAGGGGGCATCTCTAAGGTGCCCTTGTGTGCATTTTTTAATAAATCCAACACTGGCTTCAGTGTGGGTTTATTATTCTGAGAAGTTTGATACCAAACTTCCCAGTATTCAGTGTAGCCATTATGGAGCTGTGGAGTTCGTTTTTGACAAACTCCCAGACCATATATTTAATATGGCCACACTGTACTTACAATGTCTAAGAATAGACTTAGACACTGTAGGGGCATATTGCTCATGCAGCTATGCCCTCACCTGTGGTATAGTGCACCCTGCCTTAGGGCTGTAAGGCCTGCTAGAGGGGTGACTTACCTATGCCACAGTCAGTATTGAGTATGAGGGGGATGCCATGTCGACTTTGCCTTTTTCTCCCCACCAACACACACAATCTACAATGGCAGTGTGCATGTGCTAGGTGAGGGGTCCCTTAGGGTGGCACAACATATGCTGCAGCCCTTAGGGACCTTCCCTGGTCACAGGGCCCTTTTTACCACTGGTACCTTTTACAAGGGACTTATCTGTGTGCCAGAGGTGTGCTAATTGTGGAAACAATGGTACATTTTAAGGGAAGAACACTGGTGCTGGGGCCTGGTTAGCAGTGCTTTCACAGAAGAATGCCAGAGGGGGATAACATATAGTTGGGTTTGCATAAAGGGCATTCTACTCAGCTGAAGAACATTATTTGGTTATTGTAAAGTAAGCACTACCAATTGTGTGGGGTCTTGAACACTTTAGAAATTTTGTGTGGCTGTATGAATTAGAGGTGAGCTGTGATCATGAACCAATACTTAAAGAGTTGGCCTCTGAAGTTTTATACAATGCAACAGCTAAATTACAAGAATGTCACTGCATCTGCTAGACTTTAGCTACAATTTGTGTTACCTTCCTGGTTGTTGAACCTGACAGCCTTGGGTGGTCACCCCTAACATTTTGCTTGCCTCCCTCCACGTTTTAGATATTGTTTTTGCTGGTTTTAAGACTTAGCACACTTTACCACTGCTAACCAGTGCTGAAGTGCATATGCTCTCTCCCTTTAAACATGATGACTTTGGATCATACCCAATTGGATTATTTAATTTACTTATAAGTGTGTGCTAAGTGCCTGCAGATTAACTGCTACTAGTGGGTCTACAGCACTGATTGTGCCACCCACTTAAGTAGCTCATTCAACTTGTCTCAGGCCTTCCACTGCAAGGCCTGTGTGTGCTGTTTCACTGCCAATTCGACTTGGTATTCAAAAGTACTTGCCAGGCCTAACACTCCAGTTTTTCTACATATAAGTCACCCCTAAGGTGTGCCCTAGGTAACCCCTAGGGCAGGGTGCTGTGTAGGCAAAAGGCAGGATATGCACGTATGTAGTTTACATGTCCTGGTAGTGTAAAACTCCTAAATTTGTTTTTACACTGCTGTGAGGCCTGCTCCCTTCATAGGCTAACATTGGGGCTATCCTCATATACTGTTTCAGTGGTAGCTACTGATCTGAAAGGAGTAGGAAGGTCCTATTTAGTATGGCCAGAACGGTGATACAAAATCCTGCTGACTGGTGAAGTTGGATTTAATATGACTATTTTAGAAATGCCACTTTTAGAAAGTGAGCATTTCTCTGCACTTAAATCCTTCTGTGCCTTACAATCGATGTCTGGCTGGGTTTAGTTGGCAGCACCCTTGCGCATTCACTCAGACAAACCCCAAACACAGGATACTCAGCCTCACTTGCAGACATCTGCATTTTGAATGGGTCTCCTTGGGCTGGGAGGGTGGAGGGCCTGACACTTGCATGACAAAGGACAGTAGCCTGCCCTCACACAAAGGACTGCCACACCCCCTTCTGGGACCCTGGCAGACAGGATTGAACTGAAAGGGGACATTGTGCACTTCTAAGCCACTGTTTGAAGTCTCCCCCACCTCAAAGACACATTGAGTTTTTAAACAGGGCCTCTGCCCCTACCAACTCAGACACTTCCTGGAGAAGAAAACCTGAACCAGAACTTGCATCCTGCCAAGAAAAACTGCCTGGCTGCCCAAAGGACTCACCTGACTGCTTTCTGTGAAGGTCTGCTGCCTTGCTGTTGCCCTGCTGCCTTGCTGCTTCCTGGCTGTGGTGAGAAGTGCTTTCCAAAGGCTTGGATAGAGCTTGCCTCCTGTTCCCTGACCAAAAAGACTTCATCTCTACAAGAAGGACTCCTTGTGCAGTGAAAATCGATGCACAGCCTGTCAGAAACGATGCACAGCCTGCACCGCGGTGAAAAATTCACCTCACGCCAACTGGAATAACGCAGCCCAGCTTTGCAATGAGAAGGTCAACGCAGTGCCAGCGTAGCAAGCGGAAATTTGACTCATGGCCCACTGGATTGCCGCACAGCCGAATCGGACCAACACAGCCCGACTTCCAGAGAGGAATCGACGCAGTACCTGCAGTGCAGTAGAAATTTCCACTCAACGCCCACCAGATTGACACACCTCCTGTGACTTCGTCCTGTCAGCGCCGGAAATCCACGCATCGTCTCCGGGGCATCTGAAAACCCCGCAACCATAAGAGGATCCATGACTGAACACCGGAAATAGACTCACAGCTGACCCTGCGTTTAAACTAAACGACGTTTCACCGTGTGCGGCCTGAGAAATGAATGCACACCCCATTGTTTTCCACGCATCTCCTCCTCTGCGGTTCTTTGTGGAGATTTTGAATGCGAACCGGGTACTTTGTGCTTTAAAAGACTAAAGACACTTTTTATCACTTTTACAGTGATATCTCAACATATACTTATTGCATTTTAATCATTTTGACCTGCATTGTATCAGATAAATATTATATATTTTCTAAACACTGTGTGGTGTATTTTTTGTGGTGCTATACTGTGTTACTGCATCATTTATTGCACAAATACTACATTGCCTTCTAAGTTAAGCCTGACTGCTCAGTGCCAAGCTGCCAGAGAGTGGGCACAGGATAATTTGGATTGTGTGTGATTTACCCTAGCTAGACTGAGGGTCCTTGCTTGGACAGGGGGTAACCTGACTGCCAACCAAGGACCCCATTTCTAACACTGGTGTAAAGAACAAAGTAGCAGCCTCTTTCAGCAGATTACCTTTACCCTTGATGACAAGGAGGACATGTGTCTGACATGGATGGGAGATAAAAGAATAGCTGCTGTTTGAGGGAAAGAGTGGAAGGAAGCAAGTGAACCGTATGTCACTTTGTCAAAAGTAAAGGAATCTAAAATAGATGGTTGGCCGTAAAAGAAACATTTGGATACAAGTTGTAATAAGTTTTGGGAGGTTCGCTATGAGCTCACGGTAATGCATGAGAATGTCATGAGAGTGGTTAAGGTAGTACCCCCAAATGAGTTGAGTGAGCCTATCATAAAGTTGTGCCATGAGGGACAATTGGATATCGTGAAAAGTAAGAGGAGGATTAAGAAAAAATATTGGTAGCCTGGGATTGACATTGAAATTGAAAGAATTGTCAGGGAGTGTGGGGTTTGTATGGATGTGGATAAATCACAGGTGGTTTTGAAACCCCAGTTATGTCTTATACCTTGTTCTGAGATGGCTTAGGAGGTATTAGGTGTGGACATCATGGGACCTATTCAGGATGAAAAATTGAGAATTTTGGTATGTTTTAGTAGCTGTTGATTATTTCTCCAAATGTCCTGAAGTACTGTTTGTTAAGTGTGCCAATGCTGAAAAGATGGTGAAGTTTCTTGATGACATCTTCAAGAGAGATGGTTTACCTAAGAGGGACATCACGAGTAATTGGGTGCAGTTCAGGAGTGAAATTATGTAACACTTTAAAATTTACAATGGGATTGGACAGAAATGTACTTCAGTTTATCATCCCAGTAGGAATGGTGAAGTGGAAAGATTCAACTGGAGGATCAACAAGAGGATCACCTTCAGGCTCCTCACCCATGCCCACAAAGCACTCCACAACACAGGACCAGCATACCTCAATGAACGACTCACCTTCTACACCCCGAACCGATGGCTCTGATCTGCCGACCATGCCACCGTCCCATGCATCCACAGGACAACAACAGGCAGCAGATCATTCAATTACCTCGCCACCAAGACATGGAACACCCTCGCCATCCATTTACGGCAGACCTGCTGACCTGCTGACCTTCAGGAGACACCTCAAGACCTGGCTGTTCGAGCAGTAGCAGCTCCCCCACCCCCTAAAGCGCCTTGAGACCTTTGCGGTTGAGTAGCGCGCTGTACAAATGTATTGATTGATTGAACTGTGTAATTAAAAGAACTTTGGAATTAGCCAAAGAGAAAGGATTGAATTGGATGGTGTGCGTAAAAAAAAGGGGCATGGATGTATCATACTACACCTACAGTGACTGGGTATAGTCAATTTACCATTATGGGAGGGAGAGTACATTTTACGGAAGACAATCAAGGATCGATGGTAACATCTTGTTTACTAAAGTTGTCTCCTGAAATGTTTGACAGAGTATAAAGAGAGCACAGGATGTGTATAATAAAAACTATGCAAATACAAACACAGGTGACACGGAAGTGGTGTTGAAAAAAAAAAGATATATGGTGCGTTTTATGTTACCTAGGAAAGTGAAGAAGGTTTAAATCAAGCTTTCTGACTCATTGGAAGTTGTGGAAGTTTATAAAAATTCAGCAAGGTTTAATGATGGATAGTGTGGGAAATGACCAGGATGGTAAGATGTAAAGGAAGCAGTAGAGAAGTGAAAATAGGAAAAAAATAAAGTAGTTGTTATGATTGGTTGGAAGAAAGTGTTGAGTTCAATGATGGTAAAGGAAGTATGAGTGAGAAGAATTGGTGAAATCAGAGTATGTTTTAAGAGGGGACTGTGATGAGGAAAGGAAAATTGATACTAGATTGAGAAGAGAAGTTAAACATTTGGGATATTTGAAGGATTATGTTGAAAATGTTAAGTGATTGCTCATTTAAATCAAAATGCCTGTTATGATAAATGTATTATCCATTTAATTTTTCAAAATTGATTTCTTAGCCAGATTGTACTAGTATTCAATTGAATTCACATTTTTAAAGCGCGCTACTCACCCATATGGTCTCAAGACGCTGTGGGGTAGGTCCTCAAAATTCAGTCGAAGAGGCAAGTCTTAAGGTCCTTCATGAATTGAGGTAGCGATGGTGACTGCCTGAGGTGGAGAGGCAGGGTGTTTCAGCATTTTGCCTCAAGGTAGGTGAAAGATCTCCCTCTAGTGTGGTGGCGAGTGGCTCCTGAGAGGAGCGGAGAGGTCTTACAGGGGACTAAAAGGTGATGCAGTGGTTGAGACAGCTGGGTCCAAGGTTGTGGTGGGCCTTGTTAGTGCGTAAGAAGAGCTTGAAGTTTATCCTCTTCTTAACGGGGAGCCAGTGGAGATCCCTCAGGTGTCCTATGATGTGTTCTCAGTGTGGGATGTTCAGGATAAGTCTGGTGGAGCTGTTCTGGATTTGTTGTAGCTTGCTCAGGTTCTTCTTGGGGTTCCGGCATAGAGGGTGTTGCCGTAGTCAAGTCTGCTTGTGATCAGAGCGTGTGTTACGGTCTTGCAGCAGTCACTTCGGATCCATCTGAAGATCTTCCGAAGGAGTCGGAGGGTGGGGAAACAGGTGGAGGCAACAGAGTTAACCTGTCTTGTCATAGTGAACACTGAGTCAAGGACGACGCTGAGGTTGCATGCCTTTTCTGTAGGGGTGGGGACGCTGCCAAGTGTGGAAGGCCACCAGGAGTCATCCCAGGCTAAAGAGGAGGGCCCCAGGATAAGGATCTCAGTCTTGTCGAAGTTTAGCTGTAGGCAGCTTTCCTTCATCCAGGCGGCAACTGCTTCCATCCCGTATAGGAAGTTCTTCTTGGCTGTTGTGGGGTTTTCAGTCAGGAAGATGATCAGCTGGGTGTCATCAGCTTGGGAGACAATGTTCAATCTCTAATTTCTGATGATTGGGGTGAGTGGGGCCTTGTAGACATTGAACAGTGTGGGACTCAACGAAGATCCTTGTGGTACTCCACAGCTGACCTCTGTAGGTTCTGACAGGTGTGGCGGAAGTCTGATTCTCTGCGTTCTGCCTGTCACGTAGGAGTGTATCCACTGAAGAGCCTTGCCACGTATGCCTCCTGTGTGGAGTCTGGCACATAGAGTGTGGTGGGAGACTGTGTTGAAGATGGCTCTTAGGCCCAGTAGGATGAGGGCTGCTGTTTGGCCGCAGTCAAGGAACGATCATATGTCATCTGTGGCGGCGAGTAGGGTGGTCTTGGTGCTGTGGTTATTTCTGAATCCTGATTCGGAGGTGTCCAGGATGTTGTTGTCCTCAATGTGTTGGCGAAGCTGAGCAAGATTGCTTTTTTGGCGACCTTGGCTGGGAAAGGCAGCAGCGAGATGGGGCCGTATTCTTGAGATTCTTGGGTGGTATCAAAAATGGTATAAGCAAGAAAATGCTCACTTTCTAAAAGTGGCAATTTCAAACTCACAGCCTCAAAATCAACCTTACTAAAAGATGTATTTTTAAGTTGTGGGCTCAGAGACCCCAAACTCCACATGTCCATCCCCTCCCAAAGGGAATCTACACTTTATTCACATGTAAAGATAGCCCCCATGTTAACCTATGAAAGGGACAGGCCTTGCAACAGTGAAAAACGAATTTAGCAATATTTCACTGTCAGGTCATATAAAACACATTACTATGGGGGTCATTCTGACACTGGCGGTCATCGACCGCCAGGGCCAACGACCACGGAAGCACCGCCAACAGGCTGGCGGTGCTTCCTGGGCTATTCTGACGCCGCGGTCAGAAAAGGGGAACCGGCGGATTCCCGCCGGTTTACCCCTGGCCCAGGGAATCCTCCAAGCAGTGCCGCCATGGGGATTCCGACCCCCTTCCCGCCAGCCTGTTTCTGGCGGTTTTCACCGCCAGAAACAGGCTGGCAGGAACGGGTGTCGTGGGGCCCCTGGGGGCCCCTGCACTGCCCATGCCACCAGCATGGGCAGTGCAGGGGACCCCTAACAGGGCCCCTGTTTTGCAGACACTGAAAATCCGCCAGCTCCATTCGGAGCCGGCTTCCTCTTTGCAGGGGCTTTCACGCTGGGCCGGCGGGCGATCATTTGGAGATCACCCACCGGCCCAGCGGGAAAGTTAGAATGACCCCTGCGGAATGACCCCCTATATGTCTTACCTTAACCATACACTGCACCCTGCCCTTGGGGCTACCTAGGGCCTACCTTAGGGGTGCCTTACATGTAAGGAAAGGGAAGGTTTAGGCGTGGCAAGTGGGTACACTTGCCAAGTCGAATTTACAGTTAAAACTGCACACACAGACATGATTAAAGAGCTACTTATGTGGGTGGCACAACCGGTACTACAGGCCCACTAGTAGCATTTGATTTACAGGCCCGGGGCACCTCTAGTGCACTGTACTAGGGACTTACTAATAAATCAAATATGCCAATCATGGATAAGCCAATTACGTACACATTTTGTAAAAGGAGCACTTGCACTTTAGCACTGGTTAGCAGTGATAAAGTGCCCAGAGTTACAAAAACAGCAAAATCAGAGTCCAGCACACATTAACATCCTGTGAAACAGAGGCAAAAAGGTAAGGGAGGCCATGCCAAGGATGAAAAGTCTAACAATGGTCTTGTGTAGCTTGGGTGCAATCAAGGCACTGGCATTGTTGAAGATGTAGTGGGGGCAAGGATCGTGGGGGCTTCTGAGTAGATGCTGCTCAGGCTGGGCCAGGTGTGCAGGAGCTGTGAGGGTTCAGTGGATCCAAGTGTGGGTGTTGTTGGGGCTTTGTTGGTGAGTTCATAGAGTCTTGGGGTCTGAAGCTGTTGTAGATATCCTTGATTTTCTGATAGAAGAAGGTGGCTACTCAGTCACAGAGGTCCTTGGAAGGAGGGATGTCAGTGGTCTCAGCTTGTGGGTTGGAAAAGTCCTTGATGACAGCAAAAAGTTATTTTGTGTTGTGAGTGGTGATGTTGATGTGGTCCTGCAGGGTGGTTTTTCTAGTGGCACTAATGAGGCCATGGTGGGCTCTTGTGGAGGATTTTAAGGCTGCAAGGTCCTCCGGGTATTTGCTGTTCCTCCATCTTTTCTTCAATCTCCTGCAGGTGCACTTTGATTCCTGGAGTGCGGGGTGAATTTGCTGGCTTTCTTGGTGGGTGCGTTTGCCTGCGGTCATTCGGAGTGCAGCTAGGGTCTTGGCGCAATCACTGATCCATTGGCGGAGGTTGCATGCTGAGGTGTTGGCATCTGTTGTGTCGGGGTTGACAGGGTGCTGAGGGTGTTGATGAGTTGCTCCTTTATGGTCTGGTTCCATTTCCTGTGGGGGTGATGGGCGGTGTTGACGTGAGCTGTAGGTGTGTTGATGGAGAAATGGCTGCAGTGGTGGTCGGTCTAGTGCAGCGGTGTTGAGTTGTCGATTGTGACGCTGCTGGAGGAAAAGATGGGGTAAAGTGTGCATGCGGTCACGTGCATTGTTGAGGTGACCAATTGCATGAGACCAATTGTGTCAAGGTTCTCAATTAGCAAGGAGGTGTTGTGGTCGTTGTGGTCATCGATGTGGAAGTTTAGGTCTCCAAGGAGTATGTAGTTGGTGGAGGCGAGTGCGTGGGGGGCTTTGAAGTCAGTGATAGAGTTGCTAAAGGCTGGGCAGGGCCAGGTGACTTGTATGGTGGCTCAGGGTGACGTGGACTTGGTAATGGAGGTTCTCCATGAGTGGGGAGTGTTCCTGTTTGTTGATTGATAGGCGGATGATGGTCTTGTTGGTAATGGCTAGTCTGCCACCTGGTCTGGAAGGTCAGTCTTTGCTGAGCAGTTGGTAGTCGCTGGGGATGGCGATGGTGATATCTGGTGCTGATGCTGTGTTTGTCCATGTCTCGGTGAGGAAGGCGATGTCTGGGCAGGTGGAGTGTATCAGGTTCCAAAGTTCCATGGTGTGCTTGTGAAGGCAGCGGATGTTGAGGAGAATGCAGCTGAGGTGTTCTGGATGGGTGTGCAACAGTTCTGCAGCTAGGGGGTCTGATATTTGGAGAAGGTGCGGTGGCAGTTGCAGGAGGCTAAACGTTCATGGGTGCCTTCAGGGGAAGCAAGGAGGAAGGCTTGGTGGGTGCCTCTAGGTGAAGCAAGGAGGAAGGCAGCCACACCTCCTGGGTTCAGTGCGCAGAGGGTTTCAGGATCATATTGGTGGATGGTGTGAGAACCAGGGTCTGTGGCACTGGGTGCAGTCCAGGTGCAGACAAGCTTGACTCTGGCGCACCAGCGGCATGGCCACGCAGCAGCCACCTTTAGAAAGGGGAAGTAGGGGGGAGGGATTGGGAAAGTGCTTTGAGGGAGAGGGTAGCAGCAGCAGGGAGGGAAACGTGGGAGAGGCAAAGGGGCAGATCTCCAAAAGCAGGAACGCTGGCCAGAAAGGTCAGTGGAGTAGTGTGTATATTAAAAGTTTAGTACCTTATTGATGTGTAAAGGGGAAGATGTATTGTATATAGCTTTAATTCATGTGCTGTCACTGGTATTTATGGTGAGCAGCGCATGACAGTTGTTTTGTTTAGAATATAAGAATGTTGGGATGAGGGGACTTTGTGGCAGCTTCAGTGGGACATTTGTGGTGAGAAGACATATCGGACTTTATTCCTGCTTTTACTCATTGCTTAACTTGTTGAATCTGTGAGTTTTACTCAACAGCCAGATAGGGGAGTTACTGGACCTTCTATATTAATTATTGGCCCTCTTGAGGCATTGCCAGAAAAAGAAATTGCAAACTAGATGTTCTGCTGCTGATTAGCTTCTTTTCTTCAGAAGCACAGCTGTTGACATAGGCAGGGGTTAGTTTAATATAAACACAAACCAAAAAACAAAGAGGGGCAGAAATAATAGAGGAGATTTGGACATGGAAATGTCCTGGTCCTGTGTATAGAACTCCCGTCTAACATATAAATAAAAAATATACACAGTTCCACTCAAGGAATGGAATTCTATATATCCACAGTCCCTGGGAATTTAACAATTTGGAACAGGAGCCCTCACTCACCTTTCGGTGACATGCTTCATCATAGGGCTATGCTCCACATCAGGCCGGCACTGCAATGCCTGACTGGCCCCGCAGGGGGCTCTTTGCCAGAGATCTTTTTTTTTTAAAAGTGAGTATAGGCCGGTCAATGTATATAGTATGTAGGATTGGTAAACAAAAAATAGAAAAGGATGCTGCTAAAAATGACTAGAGGTAAAAAGTATTTTATTAAGATATCTAACCTCTGTGATGATTAAAAACAAGTATAGAGGGGAGAAGTAAGTAAGGTCTTATCTCCCCTACAAAAGAGAAATATCACCAATTATCATCAAATCTCTCAATCACAGTGTGGTGTGTATGGGAATAGGATTCCCTATACTAATATACAATCAAGGTCAACATGTTTCTCGCTATTTAGTCTGTATGATCTATTGCGATTCTTCAGGACCTATTAACCTAAGTATTAACCTACCTAATCCTAAAATCAAATATTACCCTTAATAGGGATTGCCCGGCCTATACTCACTTTTTTTAAAAAAAAAGATCTCTGGCAAAGAGCCCCCTGCGGGGCCCGTCAGGCATTGCAGTGCCAGCCTGACATGGAGCATAGGCCTACGATGAAGCATGTCACCGAAAGGTGAGTGAGGGCTTCTGTTCCAAATTATTAAATTCCCAGGGACTGTGGATATATAGGATTCCATTTCCTTGAGTGAAATTGCGTATATTTTTTGTGTTCGTTTAATATAGCCTTCAAGACTGTCAAAATGAGCCCGTTCCAACGTTCGGCTCGGGCCTTTAACAAGGGAGGGGGCCTTTAACCCCTTCTGTGCCCAGGACGTAATGGTTACGTCCTGAGGCACAGTGCTGCTGTGCCCAGGACGTAACCATTACGTCCTGTGCACAGAGCCCAGAGGGAGCGCTAGCGCTCCCTCTGTGGGGTTCCCCCCCACCCCCCCAAGTCAGGGATGGAAGGGGAAGCCCTTCCCCTCCCACCCCGACCCCCCCAACCCCCCCCTGTGACGTCAGCGCGCGAGCGCGCGCTGATTAGTCACAGGGTCTCCCCCATCGCGCTGGAAGCAGAGCTTCCAGCGCGATTGAAAAAGAAATGCTTTTGCATTTCTTTTTCAATCCCATGGGGGAGGCCCCGAGAGGCTTCAAAGGGAAGGAAATGTATTTCCTTCCCTTTGAAGTCTCTCACAGGTTTCAAAAGCCGGATTGCTTGCAATCCGGCTTTTGAAACCCCACTAGTCACCAGGGATTTTTTTTTTCCTTGAAATTGGCAAAAGGGGAGCGACCCCTTGGGCAAGGGTCGCTCCCAGGGGGGCATTTTTTTAGGAAGGCCTTTTCTGCCCCCCCTGGGGGCAGATTGGCCTATTATTAGGCCGATCTGCCCCCAGGGGGGGCAGAAACCTCTAGGCACCAGGGACCTTTTTTTATTTTTATTTTTTGTGATGATTTCTTTTTTTTTAGGTGGGGAGCGATCCCTTAGGCAAGGGTCGCTCCCCTACGGGGCAATATATATTTAGGCCATTTCTGCCCCCCTTGGGGCCAGATTGGCCTATTTTGATAAGGGGGGGCAGAAACCATTAGACACCAGGGAGTTTGTTTTTGCGCGCGAATTTCACGCAATATTATTTTAGGCCATTTCTGCCCCCCTGGGGGGGGTAGATCAGCCTATTTTCATTCGGCTGATCTGCCCCAAGGGGGGCAGAAACCACTAGGCACCAGGGATTTTTTTGTTTTTCTGTTTTACAGATGGGGAGCGACCCCCTTGGACAAGGGTCGCTCCCCTGGAGGGGGCAAAATGTATTTATGCCATTTCTGCCCGCTTTGGGGGCAGATCGGCCGATTTGAGGTCAATCTGCCCCCAAGGGGGGCAGAAACCACTAGGCACCAGGGATCTTTTTTTTGCGCCGTCACACAAGGGGAGCGACCTTGTAGTCAAGGGTCGCTCCCCGGGGGGGGTAGAGGGTGGGGGGGGGCAAAATTATTTTAGGCCATCTCTGCCCCCCTGGGGGCAGATCGGCCTATTGGTATTAGGCCGATCTACCCCCAGGGGTGGCAGAAACCTCTAGGCGCCAGGGCAAAATTTTTTTGTGTGTTTTTTTTATTGGTTTGGTTTTTTTTTTAGAGATAGGGAGCGACCCATCAGGCAAGGGTCGCTCCCCTGGGGGGCAAATTGTATTTAGACCATTTCTGCCCCCCTTGGGGGCAGATTGGTCGATTTTAGGTCAATCTGCCCCAAGGGGGCAGAAACCAGTAGGCACCGGGGATTTGTTTTTTTTGGCGCCAATGTCACGCAGGGGGAGCGACCCCGTAGGCAAGGGTCGCTCCGTGGGGGGTGGGGGTGGGGTGGGTGTTCGGGAGTCAAATTTATTTTAGGCAATTTCTGCCCCCCCTGGGGGCAGATCGGCCTATTGGTATTAGGCCGATCTACCCCCAGGGGGGGCAGAAACCTCTTGTTGCCAGGGCAATTTCTTTTTTTTTGTGTTTTTTTTTTGTTTGTTTGGTTTTTTTTAGAGATGGGGGAGCGACCCATCAGGGCAAGGGTCGCTCCCCTGTTGGGGCAAATTGTGTTTAGCCCATTTCTACCCCCCTTGGGGGCAGATTGGTCGATTTTAGGTCAATCTGCCCCAAGGGGGCAGAAACCACTAGGCACCGGGGATTTGTTTTTTTGGCTCCAATGTCACGCAGGGGTGAGCGACCCCGTAGGCAATGGTCGCTCCGGGGGGGGAGGGGTGGGGGTTCAGGGGGCAAATTTATTTTAGGCCATTTCTGCCCCCACCGGGGGCAGATCGGCCTATTATTAGGCCGATCTGCCCCCAGGCTAGGCAGAAACCTCTTGTTGCCAGGGCAAAAAAAAAAATGTGTGTTTTTTTTTGTTTGTTTTGGGTTTTTTTAGAGAATGGGGAGCGACCCATCAGGCAAGGGTCGCTCCCCTGGGGGGCAAATTGTGTTTAGACCATTTCCTGCCCCCCTTGGGGGGCAGATTGGTCGATTTTCGGTCAATCTGCCCCAAGGGGGGCAGAAAACCACTAGGCACCGGGGGATTTGTTTTTTTGGCGCCAATGTTACGCAGGGGGAGCGACCCCGTAGGCAAGGGTCGCTCCTGGTGGGGGGTTGGGGATGCAAATTTATTTTAGGCCATTTCTGCCCCCAGGGGGGGGTCAGAAACCTCTTGTTGCCAAGGGCAATTTTTGTTTTTGTGTTTTTTTTTTGTTTGGTTGGTTTTTTTTAGAGATGGGGAGCGACCCATCAGGCAAGGGTCGCTCCCTGTGGGGCAAATTGTGTTTAGCCATTTCTGCCCCCCTTGGGGGCAGATTGGTCGATTTTAGGTCAATCTGCCCCAAGGGGGGCAGAAACCACTAGGCACCGGGGATTTGTTTTTGGCGCCAATGTCACGCAGGGGGGAGCGACCCCGTAGGCAATGGTCGCTCCGGGGGGGGGGGGGGCGATTCAGGGGGCAAATTTATTTTAGGCCATTTCTGCCCCCCCCTGGGGGCAGATCGGCCTATTATTAGGCCGATCTGCCCCCCAGGCTTGGCAGAAACCTCTTGTTGCCAGGGCAAAAAAAAAATTTTTTTTTTTTTTTGTTTGTTTGGTTTTTTTTAGAGATGGGGAGCGACCCATCAGGCAAGGGTCGCTCCCCTGGGGGGCAAATTGTGTTTAGACCATTTCTGCCCCCCTTGGGGGCACATTGGTAGATTTTAGGTCAATCTGCCCCAAGGGGGCAGAAACCACTAGGCACCGGGGATTTGTTTTTTGGCGCCAATGTCACGCAGGGGAGCGACCCGTAGGGCAAGGGTGGCTCCGGGGGGGGGGGTGGGTGTTCGGGGGGCAAATTTATTTTAGGCCATTTCTGTACCCCCTGGGGGCAGATCGGCCTATTATTAGGCCGATCTGCCCCCAGGGGGGGGCAGAAACCTCTTGTTGCCAGGGGCAAATATTTTTTTTGTGTTTTTTTTTTTTTTTTGTTTGTTTTTTTTTAGAGATGGGGGAGCGACCCATCAGGCAAGGGTCGCCTCCCCTGGGGGGCAAATTGTGTTTAGACCATTTCTGCCCCCTGTGGGGGCAGATTGGTAGATTTTAGGTCAATCTGCCCCAAGGGGGCAGAAACCACTAGGCACCGGGGATTTGTTTTTTGGCGCCAATGTCACGCAGGGGGAGCGACCCCGTAGGCAAGGGTCGCTCCGGGGGGGGGGGTGTTTGTTCGGGGGGGCAAATTTATTTTAGGCCATTTCTGCCCCCAGGGGGGGCAGAAACCTCTTGTTTGCCGGGGGCAAATTTTTTTTTTGTGGTTTTTTTTTTTGTTTGTTTGGGTTTTTTTAGAGATGGGGAGCGACCCATCAGGCAAGGGTCGCTCCCCTGGGGGGCAAATTGTGTTTAGACACCATTTCTGCCCCCCTTAGGGGCAGATTGGTAGATTTTAGGTCAATCTGCACCAAGGGGGCAGAAACCACTAGGCACGGGGATTTGTTTTTTGGCGCCAATGTCACGCAGGAGGAGCGACCCCGTAGGCAAGGGTCGCTCCGGGGGGGGGGGGGGGGGTTGGGTGTTCGGGGGGCAAATTATTTTAGGCCATTTCTGCCCCCCCTGGGGGTAGATCGGCCTATTATTAGGCCGATCTGGCCCCAGGGGGGGCAGAAACCTCTTGTTGCCAGGGAAAATATTTTTTTTGTGTTTTTTTTTTGTTTGTTTGGTTTTTTTAGAGATGGGGAGCGACCCATCAGGCAAGGGTCGCTCCCTGGGGGCAAATTGTGTTTAGACCATTTCTGCCCCCCTTGGGGGCACATTGGTAGATTTTAGGTCAATCTGCCCCAAGGGGGCAGAAACCACTAGGCACCGGGGATTTGTTTTTTGGCGCCAATGTCACGCAGGGGGAGCGACCCGTAGGCAAGGGTGGCTCCGGGGGGGGGGGGTGGGTGTTCGGGGGGCAAATTTTATTTTTAGGCCATTTCTGTACCCCCTGGGGGCAGATCGGCCTATTATTAGGCCGATCTGCCCCCAGGGGGGGCAGAACCTCTTGTTGCCAGGGCAAATATTTTTTTTGTGTTTTTTTTTTTTTTTTTTTGTTTTTTTTAGAGATGGGGAGCGACCCATCAGGCAAGGGTCGCTCCCCCTGGGGGGCAAATTGTGTTTAGACCATTTCTGCCCCCTTTGGGGGCAGATTGGTAGATTTTAGGTCAATCTGCCCCAAGGGGGCAGAAACCACTAGGCACCGGGGATTTGTTTTTGGCGCCAATGTCACGCAGGGGGAGCGACCCCGTAGGCAAGGGTCGCTCCGGGGGGGGGGGGGGTTGGGTGTTCGGGGGGCAAATTTATTTTAGGCCATTTCTGCCCCCCCTGGGGGTTAGATCGGCCTATTATTAGGCCGATCTGGCCCCAGGGGGGGGCAGAAACCTCTTGTTGCCAGGGAAAATATTTTTTTTGTGTTTTTTTTTTTTTTTTTTTTTTTTTTTTTTTTAGAGATGGGGAGCGACCCATCAGGCAAGGGTCGCTCCCCTGGGGGGCAAATTGTGTTTTAGACCATTTCTGCCCCCCTTGTGGGGCAGATTGGTCGATTTTAGGTCAATCTGCCCCAAGGGGGCAGAAACCACTAGGCACCGAGGATTTGTTTTTTGGCGCCAATGTTACGCAGGGGGAGCGACCCCATAGGCAAGGGTCGCTCCGGGGGGCGGGGGGGTGGATGTTCGGGGGGCAAATTTATTTTAGGCCATTTCTGCCCCCCCTGGGGCAGATCGGCCTATTATTAGGCCGATCTGCCCCCCAGGCTTGGCAGAAACCTCTTGTTGCCAGGGCAAAAAAAAAAAATTGTGTTTTTTTTTGTTTGTTTGGTTTTTTTTAGAGATGGGGGAGCGACCCCATCAGGCAAGGGTCGCTCCCCTGGGGGGCAAATTGTGTTTAGACCATTTCTGCCCCCCCTTGGGGGCAGATTGGTAGATTTTAGGTCAATCTGCCCCAAGGGGGCAGAAACCACTAGGCACCGGGGATTTGTTTTTTTGGCGCCAATGTCACGCAGGGGGAGCGACCCCGTAGGCAAGGGGTGGGCTCCGGGGGGGGGGAGGTGGGGTGTTCGGGGGGGCAAATTTATTTTAGGCCATTTCTGGCAAATTTATTTTAGGCCATTTCTGTACCCCCTGGGGGCAGAAACCTCTTGTTGCCAGGGCAAATATTTTTTTTGTGTTTTTTTTTTTTTTGTTTGTTTTTTTTTAGAGATGGGGAGCGACCCATCAGGCAAGGGTCGCTCCCCTGGGGGGCAAATTGTGTTTAGACCATTTCTGCCCCCTTTGGGGGCAGATCGGCCTATTATTAGGCCGATCTGCCCCCAGGGGGGGCAGAAACCTCTTGTTGCCGGGGCAAATGTTTTTTTTGTGTTTTTTTTTTTGTTTGTTTGGGTTTTTTTAGAGATGGGGAGCGACCCATCAGTCAAGGGTCGCTCCCCTGGGGGCAAATTGTGTTTAGACCATTTCTGCCCCCCTTAGGGGCAGATTGGTAGATTTTAGGTCAATCTGCACCAAGGGGCAGAAACCACTAGGCACCGGGGATTTGTTTTTTGGCGCCAATGTCACGCAGGGGGAGCGACCCCGTAGGCAAGGGTCGCTCCAGGGGGGGGGGGGGTTGGGTGTTCGGGGGGCAAATTTATTTTAGGCCATTTCTGCCCCCCCTGGGGGTAAATCGGCCTATTATTAGGCCGATCTGGCCCCAGGGGGGGGCAGAAACCTCTTGTTGCCAGGGGAAAAAAAACATTTGTGTGTTTTTTTTTTGTTTTTTTGTTTTTTTTTAGAGATGGGGAGCGACCCATCAGGCAAGGGTCGCTCCCCTGGGGGCAAATTGTGTTTAGACCATTTCTGCCCCCCTTGGGGGCAGATTGGTCGATTTTAGGTCAATCTGCCCCAAGGGGGCAGAAACCACTAGGCACCGAGGATTTGTTTTTTGGCGCCAATGTTACGCAGGGGGAGCGACCCCATAGGCAAGGGTCGCTCCGGGGACGGGGGGTGGATGTTCGGGGGGCAAATTTATTTTAGGCCATTTCTGCCCCCCCTGGGGGCAGATCGGCCTATTATTAGGCCGATCTGCCACCAGGGGGGGGCAGAAACCTCTAGGCGCCAGGGCAAATTTTTTTTGTGTGTTTTTTTTTTTTGTATGTTTGCTTTTTAGAGATGGTGAGCGACCCATCAGGCAAGGGTCGCTCCCCTGGGGGGCAAACTGTGTTTAGACCATTTCAGCCCCCCTTGGGGGCAGATTGGTCGATTTTAGGTCAATCTGCCCCCAAGGGGGCAGAAACCACTAGGCACCGGGAATTTGTTTTTTGGCGCCAATGTCACGCAGGGGTAGCGACCCCGTAGGCAAGGGTCGCACCTGGGCAGGGGGGGTTTGGGGGGGTGGGGGTCAAATTTATTTTAGGGCATTCCCCCCCCCCCTCGGGGCCGGCTGAGCTAGAGGCCAAAATCCACAGGTAGGCACTTTGCAAAAAACACCTCTGTTTTCTGTGAAAAAATATGTTGTGTCCACGTTGTGTTTTGGGCCATTTCCTTTTGTGGGCGCTAGGACTACCCACACAAGTGAGGTACCATTTTTATGGAGAGACTTAGGGAATGCTGGGTGGAAGGAAATTTGTGGCTCCTCTCAGATTCCAGAACTTTCTGTCACCGAAATGAGAGGAAAAAGTGTTTTTTAGCCAGATTTTGATGTTTGCAAAGGATTCTGGGTAACAGAACCTGGTCAGAGCCCCGCAAATCACCCCATCTTGGATTCCCTAGGTCTCTAGTTTCAAAAATGCGCTGGTTTGCTAGGTTTCCCCAGGTGCCGGCTGAGCTAGAGGCCAAAATCCACACGTAGGCACTGTTTTCTATGAAAAAATGTGATGTGTCCACGTTGTGTTTTGGGCCATTTCCTGTCGCAAGCGCTAGGCCTACCCACACAAGTGAGGTATCATTTTTATCGGGAGACGTGGGGGAACGCTGGGTGGAAGGAAATTTGTGGCTCCTCTCAGATTCCAGAACTTTCTGCCACAGAAATGTGAGGAACATGTGTTTTTTTAGCCACATTTTGAGGTTTGCAAAGGATTCTGGGTAACAGAACCTGGTCCCAGCCACACAAGTCACCCATCTTGGATTCCCCCAGGTCTCTAGTTTTCAGAAATGCACAGGTTTGGTAGTTTCCCTAGGTGGCGGCTGAGCTAGAGGCCAAAATCTACAGGTAGGCACTTTGCTAAAAACAGGTCTATTTTCTGTGATGTGTCCACGTTGGGCTAATGGGGCGTTTCCTGTCGCGGGCGCTAGGCCTACCCACACAAGTGAGGTATCATTTTTATCGGGAGATATGGGGGAACGCTGGGTGGAAGGAAATTTTTGGCTCCTCTCAGATTGTAGAACTTTCTGCCACAGAAATGTGAGGAACATGTGTTTTTTTAGCCAAATTTTGAGGTTTGCAAAGGATTCTGGGTAACAGAACCTGGTCCGAGCCACACAAGTCACCCCATCTTGGATTCCCCTAGGTCTCTAGTTTTCAGAAATGCACAGGTTTGGTAGGTTTCCCTAAGTGGCGGCTGAGCTACAAGCCAAAATCTACAGGTAGGCACATTGCTAAAAACAGGTCTGTTTTCTGTGATGTGTCCACGTTGCGCTAATGGGGCGTTTCCTGTTGCGGGCGCTAGGCCTACCCACACAAGTGAGGTATCATTTTTATCGGGAGACGTGGGGGAACGCTGGGTGGAAGGAAATTTGTGGCTCCTCTCAGATTTCAGAACTTTCTGCCACAGAAATGTGAGGAACATGTGTTTTTTTAGCCAAATTATGAGGTTTGCAAAGGATTCTGGGTAACAGAACCTGGTCCCAGCCGCACAAGTCACCCCATCTTGGATTCCCCCAGGTCTCTAGTTTTCAGAAATGCACAGGTTTGGTAGGTTTCCCTAGGTGCCGGCTGAGCTAGAGGCCAAAATCTACAGGTAGGCACATCGCAAAAAACACCTCTGTTTTTTTCCAAAATTTAGGATGTGTCCACGTTGCGCTTTGGGGTGTTTCCTGTCGCCGGCGCTAGGCCTACCCACGCAAGTGAGGTATCATTTTTATCGGGAGACTTGGGGGAACGCTGGGTGGAAGGAAATTTGTAGCTCCTCTCACATTCCAGAACTTTCTGCCACAGAAATGTGAGGGACATGTGTTTTTGTAGCCAAATTTTGAGGTTTGCAAAGGATTCTGGGTAACAGAACCTGGTCCGAGCCCCGCAAGTCACCCCTCCTTGGATTCCCCTAGGTCTCTAGTTTTCAGAAATGCACAGGTTTGGTTGGTTTCCCTAGGTGCCGGCTGAGCTAGAGGCCAAAATCTACAGGTAGGCACTTCGCAAAAAACACCTCTGTTTTTTTCCAAAATTTAGGATGTGTCCACGTTGCGCTTTGGGGTGTTTCCTGTCGCCGGCGCTAGGCCTACCCACGCAAGTGAGGTATCATTTTTATCGGGAGACTTGGGGGAACGCTGGGTGGTAGGAAATTTGAAGCTCCTCTCAGATTCCAGAACTTTCTGCCACAAAAATGTGAGGAACATGTGTTTTTTTAGCCAAATTTTGAGGTTTGCAAAGGATTCTGGGTAACAGAACCTGGTCCGAGCCCCGCAAGTCACCCCTCCTGGGATTCCCCTAGGTCTCTAGTTTTCAGAAATGCACAGGTTTGGTAGGTTTCCTTAGGTGCCGGCTGAGCTAGAGGCCAAAATCTACAGGTAGGCACTTCGCAAAAAACACCTCTGTTTTTTTCCAAAATTTAGGATGTGTCCAAGTTGCGCTTTGGGGTGTTTCCTGTCACCGGCGCTAGGCCCACCCACGCAAGTGAGGTATCATTTTTATCGGGAGACTTGGGGGAACGCTGGGTGGAAGGAAATTTGTAGCTCCTCTCAGATTCCAGAACTTTCTGCCACAGAAATGTGAGGGACATGTGTTTTTTTAGCCAAATTTTGAGGTTTGCAAAGGATTCTGGGTAACAGAACCTGGTCTGAGCCCCGCAAGTCACCCCTCCTTGGATTCTCCTAGGTCTCTAGTTTTCAGAAATGCACAGGTTTGGTAGGTTTCCCTAGGTGCCGGCTGAGCTAGAGGCCAAAATCTACAGGTAGGCACTTCGCAAAAAACACCTCTGTTTTTTTCCAAAATTTAGGATATGTCCACGTTGCGCTTTGGGGTGTTTCCTGTCGCTGGCGCTAGGCCTACCCACGCAAGTGAGGTATCATTTTTATCGGGAGACTTGGGGGAACGCTGGGTGGAAGGAAATTTGTAGCTCCTCTCACATTCCAGAACTTTCTGCCACAGAAATGTGAGGGACATGTGTTTTTTTAGCCAAATTTTGAGGTTTGCAAAGGATTCTGGGTAACAGAACCTGGTCCGAGCCCCGCAAGTCACCCCTCCTTGGATTCCCCTAGGTCTCTAGTTTTCAGAAATGCACAGGTTTGGTAGGTTTCCTTAGGTGCCGGCTGAGCTAGAGGCCAAAATCTACAGGTAGGCACTTCGCAAAAAACACCTCTGTTTTTTTCCAAAATTTAGGATGTGTCCACGTTGCGCTTTGGGGTGTTTCCTGTCGCCGGCGCTAGGCCTACCCACGCAAGTGAGGTATCATTTTTATCGGGAGACTTGGGGGAACGCTGGGTGGTAGGAAATTTGTAGCTCCTCTCAGATTCCAGAACTTTCTGCCACAAAAATGTGAGGAACATGTGTTTTTTTAGCCAATTTTGAGGTTTGCAAAGGATTCTGGGTAACAGAACCTGGTCCGAGCCCCGCAAGTCACCCCTCCTTGGATTCCCCTAGGTCTCTAGTTTTCAGAAATGCACAGGTTTGGTAGGTTTCCTTAGGTGCCGGCTGAGCTAGAGGCCAAAATCTACAGGTAGGCACTTCGCAAAAAACACCTCTGTTTTTTTCCAAAATTTAGGATGTGTCCACGTTGCGCTTTGGGGTGTTTCCTGTCACCGGCGCTAGGCCCACCCACGCAAGTGAGGTATCATTTTTATCGGGAGACTTGGGGGAACGCTGGGTGGAAGGAAATTTGTAGCTCCTCTCAGATTCCAGAACTTTCTGCCACAGAAATGTGAGGGACATGTGTTTTTTTAGCCACATTTTGAGGTTTGCAAAGGATTCTGGGTAACAGAACCTGGTCCGAGCCCCGCAAGTCACCCCTCCTTAGATTCCCCTAGGTCTCTAGTTTTCAGAAATGCACAGGTTTGGTAGGTTTCCCTAGGTGCCGGCTGAGCTAGAGGCCAAAATCTACAGGTAGGCACTTCGCAAAAAACACCTCTGTTTTTTTCCAAAATTTAGGATATGTCCACGTTGCGCTTTGGGGTGTTTCCTGTCGCCGGCGCTAGGCCTACCCACGCAAGTGAGGTATCATTTTTATCGTGAGACTTGGGGGAACGCTGGGTGGAAGGAAATTTGTAGCTCCTCTCAGATTCCAGAACTTTCTGCCACAGAAATGTGAGGGACAGGTGTTTTTTTAGCCAAATTTTGAGGTTTGCAAAGGATTCTGGGTAACAGAACCTGGTCCGAGCCCCGCAAGTCACCCCTCCTTGGATTCCCCTAGGTCTCTAGTTTTCAGAAATGCACAGGTTTGGTAGGTTTCCCTAGGTGCCGGCTGAGCTAGAGGCCAAAATCTACAGGTAGGCACTTCGCAAAAAACACCTCTGTTTTTTTCCAAAATTTAGGATGTGTCCACGTTGCGCTTTGGGGTGTTTCCTGTCGCCGGCGCTAGGCCTACCCATGCAAGTGAGGTATCATTTTTATCGGGAGACTTGGGGGAACGCTGGGTGGAAGGAAATTTGTAGCTCCTCTCAGATTCCAGAACTTTCTGCCACAGAAATGTGAGGGACATGTGTTTTTTTAGCCAAATTTTGAGGTTTGCAAAGGATTCTGGGTAACAGAACCTGGTCTGAGCCCCGCAAGTCACCCCTCCTTGGATTCCCCTAGGTCTCTAGTTTTCAGAAATGCACAGGTTTGGTAGGTTTCCCTAGGTGCCGGCTGAGCTAGAGGCCAAAATCTACAGGTAGGCACTTCGCAAAAAACACCTCTGTTTTTTTCCAAAATTTAGGATGTGTCCACGTTGCGCTTTGGGGTGTTTCCTGTCGCCGGCGCTAGGCCTACCCACGCAAGTGAGGTATCATTTTTATCGGGAGACTTGGGGGAACGCTGGGTGGAAGGAAATTTGTAGCTCCTCTCAGATTCCAGAACTTTCTGCCACAGAAATGTGAGGGACATGTGTTTTTTTAGCCAAATTTTGAGGTTTGCAAAGGATTCTGGGTAACAGAACCTGGTCCGAGCCCCGCAAGTCACCCCTCCTTGGATTCCCCTAGGTCTCTAGTTTTCACAAATGCACAGGTTTGGTTGGTTTCCCTAGGTGCCGGCTGAGCTAGAGGCCAAAATCTACAGGTAGGCACTTCGCAAAAAACACCTCTGTTTTTTTCCAAAATTTAGGATGTGTCCACGTTGCGCTTTGGGGTGTTTCCTGTCACCGGCGCTAGGCCTACCCACGCAAGTGAGGTATCATTTTTATCGGGAGACTTGGGGGAACGCTGGGTGGAAGGAAATTTGTAGCTCCTCTCAGATTCCAGAACTTTCTGCCACAGAAATGTGAGGGGCATGTGTTTTTTTAGCCAAATTTTGAGGTTTGCAAAGGATTCTGGGTAACAGAACCTGGTCCGAGCCCTGCAAGTCACCCCTCCTTGGATTCCCCTAGGTCTCTAGTTTTCAGAAATGCACAGGTTTGGTAGGTTTCCCTAGGTGCCGGCTGAGCTAGAGGCCAAAATCTACAGGTAGGCACTTCGCAAAAAACACCTCTGTTTTTTTCCAAAATTTAGGATGTGTCCACGTTGCGCTTTGGGGTGTTTCCTGTCGCCGGCGCTAGGCCTACCCACGCAAGTGAGGTATCATTTTTATCGGGAGACTTGGGGGAACGCTGGGTGGAAGGAAATTTGAAGCTCCTCTCACATTCCAGAACTTTCTGCCACAGAAATGTGAGGGACATGTGTTTTTGTAGCCAAATTTTGAGGTTTGCAAAGGATTCTGGGTAACAGAACCTGGTCCAAGCCCCGCAAGTCACCCCTCCTTGGATTCCCCTAGGTCTCTAGTTTTCAGAAATGCACAGGTTTGGTTGGTTTCCCTAGGTGCCGGCTGAGCTAGAGGCCAAAATCTACAGGTAGGCACTTCGCAAAAAACACCTCTGTTTTTTTCCAAAATTTAGGATGTGTCCACGTTGCGCTTTGGGGTGTTTCCTGTCGCCGGCGCTAGGCCTACCCACGCTAGTGAGGTATCATTTTTATCGGGAGACTTGGGGGAACGCTGGGTGGTAGGAAATTTGAAGCTCCTCTCAGATTCCAGAACTTTCTGCCACAAAAATGTGAGGAACATGTGTTTTTTTAGCCAAATTTTGAGGTTTGCAAAGGATTCTGGGTAACAGAACCTGGTCCGAGCCCCGCAAGTCACCCCTCCTGGGATTCCCCTAGGTCTCTAGTTTTCAGAAATGCACAGGTTTGGTAGGTTTCCTTAGGTGCCGGCTGAGCTAGAGGCCAAAATCTACAGGTAGGCACTTCGCAAAAAACACCTCTGTTTTTTTCCAAAATTTAGGATGTGTCCAAGTTGCGCTTTGGGGTGTTTCCTGTCACCGGCGCTAGGCCCACCCACGCAAGTGAGGTATCATTTTTATCGGGAGACTTGGGGGAACGCTGGGTGGAAGGAAATTTGTAGCTCCTCTCAGATTCCAGAACTTTCTGCCACAGAAATGTGAGGGACATGTGTTTTTTTAGCCAAATTTTGAGGTTTGCAAAGGATTCTGGGTAACAGAACCTGGTCTGAGCCCCGCAAGTCACCCCTCCTTGGATTCTCCTAGGTCTCTAGTTTTCAGAAATGCACAGGTTTGGTAGGTTTCCCTAGGTGCCGGCTGAGCTAGAGGCCAAAATCTACAGGTAGGCACTTCGCAAAAAACACCTCTGTTTTTTTCCAAAATTTAGGATATGTCCACGTTGCGCTTTGGGGTGTTTCCTGTCGCTGGCGCTAGGCCTACCCACGCAAGTGAGGTATCATTTTTATCGGGTGACTTGGGGGAACGCTGGGTGGAAGGAAATTTGTAGCTCCTCTCACATTCCAGAACTTTCTGCCACAGAAATGTGAGGGACATGTGTTTTTTTAGCCAAATTTTGAGGTTTGCAAAGGATTCTGGGTAACAGAACCTGGTCCGAGCCCCGCAAGTCACCCCTCCTTGGATTCCCCTAGGTCTCTAGTTTTCAGAAATGCACAGGTTTGGTAGGTTTCCTTAGGTGCCGGCTGAGCTAGAGGCCAAAATCTACAGGTAGGCACTTCGCAAAAAACACCTCTGTTTTTTTCCAAAATTTAGGATGTGTCCACGTTGCGCTTTGGGGTGTTTCCTGTCGCCGGCGCTAGGCCTACCCACGCAAGTGAGGTATCATTTTTATCGGGAGACTTGGGGGAACGCTGGGTGGTAGGAAATTTGTAGCTCCTCTCAGATTCCAGAACTTTCTGCCACAAAAATGTGAGGAACATGTGTTTTTTTAGCCAATTTTGAGGTTTGCAAAGGATTCTGGGTAACAGAACCTGGTCCGAGCCCCGCAAGTCACCCCTCCTTGGATTCCCCTAGGTCTCTAGTTTTCAGAAATGCACAGGTTTGGTAGGTTTCCTTAGGTGCCGGCTGAGCTAGAGGCCAAAATCTACAGGTAGGCACTTCGCAAAAAACACCTCTGTTTTTTTCCAAAATTTAGGATGTGTCCACGTTGCGCTTTGGGGTGTTTCCTGTCACCGGCGCTAGGCCCACCCACGCAAGTGAGGTATCATTTTTATCGGGAGACTTGGGGGAACGCTGGGTGGAAGGAAATTTGTAGCTCCTCTCAGATTCCAGAACTTTCTGCCACAGAAATGTGAGGGACATGTGTTTTTTTAGCCACATTTTGAGGTTTGCAAAGGATTCTGGGTAACAGAACCTGGTCCGAGCCCCGCAAGTCACCCCTCCTTAGATTCCCCTAGGTCTCTAGTTTTCAGAAATGCACAGGTTTGGTAGGTTTCCCTAGATGCCGGCTGAGCTAGAGGCCAAAATCTACAGGTAGGCACTTCGCAAAAAACACCTCTGTTTTTTTCCAAAATTTAGGATATGTCAACGTTGCGCTTTGGGGTGTTTCCTGTCGCCGGCGCTAGGCCTACCCACGCAAGTGAGGTATCATTTTTATCATGAGACTTGGGGGAACGCTGGGTGGAAGGAAATTTGTAGCTCCTCTCAGATTCCAGAACTTTCTGCCACAGAAATGTGAGGGACAGGTGTTTTTTTAGCCAAATTTTGAGGTTTGCAAAGGATTCTGGGTAACAGAACCTGGTCCGAGCCCCGCAAGTCACCCCTCCTTGGATTCCCCTAGGTCTCTAGTTTTCAGAAATGCACAGGTTTGGTAGGTTTCCCTAGGTGCCGGCTGAGCTAGAGGCCAAAATCTACAGGTAGGCACTTCGCAAAAAACACCTCTGTTTTTTTCCAAAATTTAGGATGTGTCCACGTTGCGCTTTGGGGTGTTTCCTGTCGCCGGCGCTAGGCCTACCCATGCAAGTGAGGTATCATTTTTATCGGGAGACTTGGGGGAACGCTGGGTGGAAGGAAATTTGTAGCTCCTCTCAGATTCCAGAACTTTCTGCCACAGAAATGTGAGGGACATGTGTTTTTTTAGCCAAATTTTGAGGTTTGCAAAGGATTCTGGGTAACAGAACCTGGTCTGAGCCCCGCAAGTCACCCCTCCTTGGATTCCCCTAGGTCTCTAGTTTTCAGAAATGCACAGGTTTGGTAGGTTTCCCTAGGTGCCGGCTGAGCTAGAGGCCAAAATCTACAGGTAGGCACTTCGCAAAAAACACCTCTGTTTTTTTTCAAAATTTAGGATGTGTCCACGTTGCGCTTTGGGGTGTTTCCTGTCGCCGGCGCTAGGCCTACCCACGCAAGTGAGGTATCATTTTTATCGGGAGACTTGGGGGAACGCTGGGTGGTAGGAAATTTGTAGCTCCTCTCAGATTCCAGAACTTTCTGCCACAAAAATGTGAGGAACATGTGTTTTTTTAGCCAATTTTGAGGTTTGCAAAGGATTCTGGGTAACAGAACCTGGTCCGAGCCCCGCAAGTCACCCCTCCTTGGATTCCCCTAGGTCTCTAGTTTTCAGAAATGCACAGGTTTGGTAGGTTTCCTTAGGTGCCGGCTGAGCTAGAGGCCAAAATCTACAGGTAGGCACTTCGCAAAAAACACCTCTGTTTTTTTCCAAAATTTAGGATGTGTCCACGTTGCGCTTTGGGGTGTTTCCTGTCACCGGCGCTAGGCCCACCCACGCAAGTGAGGTATCATTTTTATCGGGAGACTTGGGGGAACGCTGGGTGGAAGGAAATTTGTAGCTCCTCTCAGATTCCAGAACTTTCTGCCACAGAAATGTGAGGGACATGTGTTTTTTTAGCCACATTTTGAGGTTTGCAAAGGATTCTGGGTAACAGAACCTGGTCCGAGCCCCGCAAGTCACCCCTCCTTAGATTCCCCTAGGTCTCTAGTTTTCAGAAATGCACAGGTTTGGTAGGTTTCCCTAGATGCCGGCTGAGCTAGAGGCCAAAATCTACAGGTAGGCACTTCGCAAAAAACACCTCTGTTTTTTTCCAAAATTTAGGATATGTCCACGTTGCGCTTTGGGGTGTTTCCTGTCGCCGGCGCTAGGCCTACCCACGCAAGTGAGGTATCATTTTTATCGTGAGACTTGGGGGAACGCTGGGTGGAAGGAAATTTGTAGCTCCTCTCAGATTCCAGAACTTTCTGCCACAGAAATGTGAGGGACAGGTGTTTTTTTAGCCAAATTTTGAGGTTTGCAAAGGATTCTGGGTAACAGAACCTGGTCCGAGCCCCGCAAGTCACCCCTCCTTGGATTCCCCTAGGTCTCTAGTTTTCAGAAATGCACAGGTTTGGTAGGTTTCCCTAGGTGCCGGCTGAGCTAGAGGCCAAAATCTACAGGTAGGCACTTCGCAAAAAACACCTCTGTTTTTTTCCAAAATTTAGGATGTGTCCACGTTGCGCTTTGGGGTGTTTCCTGTCGCCGGCGCTAGGCCTACCCATGCAAGTGAGGTATCATTTTTATCGGGAGACTTGGGGGAACGCTGGGTGGGAGGAAATTTGTAGCTCCTCTCAGATTCCAGAACTTTCTGCCACAGAAATGTGAGGGACATGTGTTTTTTTAGCCAAATTTTGAGGTTTGCAAAGGATTCTGGGTAACAGAACCTGGTCTGAGCCCCGCAAGTCACCCCTCCTTGGATTCCCCTAGGTCTCTAGTTTTCAGAAATGCACAGGTTTGGTAGGTTTCCCTAGGTGCCGGCTGAGCTAGAGGCCAAAATCTACAGGTAGGCACTTCGCAAAAAACACCTCTGTTTTTTTCCAAAATTTAGGATGTGTCCACGTTGCGCTTTGGGGTGTTTCCTGTCGCCGGCGCTAGGCCTACCCACGCAAGTGAGGTATCATTTTTATCGGGAGACTTGGGGGAACGCTGGGTGGAAGGAAATTTGTAGCTCCTCTCAGATTCCAGAACTTTCTGCCACAGAAATGTGAGGGACATGTGTTTTTTTAGCCAAATTTTGAGGTTTGCAAAGGATTCTGGGTAACAGAACCTGGTCCGAGCCCCGCAAGTCACCCCTCCTTGGATTCCCCTAGGTCTCTAGTTTTCACAAATGCACAGGTTTGGTTGGTTTCCCTAGGTGCCGGCTGAGCTAGAGGCCAAAATCTACAGGTAGGCACTTCGCAAAAAACACCTCTGTTTTTTTCCAAAATTTAGGATGTGTCCACGTTGCGCTTTGGGGTGTTTCCTGTCACCGGCGCTAGGCCTACCCACGCAAGTGAGGTATCATTTTTATCGGGAGACTTGGGGGAACGCTGGGTGGAAGGAAATTTGTAGCTCCTCTCACATTCCAGAACTTTCTGCCACAGAAATGTGAGGGGCATGTGTTTTTGTAGCCAAATTTTGAGGTTTGCAAAGGATTCTGGGTAACAGAACCTGGTCCAAGCCCCGCAAGTCACCCCTCCTTGGATTCCCCTAGGTCTCTAGTTTTCAGAAATGCACAGGTTTGGTTGGTTTCCCTAGGTGCCGGCTGAGCTAGAGGCCAAAATCTACAGGTAGGCACTTCGCAAAAAACACCTCTGTTTTTTTCCAAAATTTAGGATGTGTCCACGTTGCGCTTTGGGGTGTTTCCTGTCGCCGGCGCTAGGCCTACCCACGCTAGTGAGGTATCATTTTTATCGGGAGACTTGGGGGAACGCTGGGTGGTAGGAAATTTGAAGCTCCTCTCAGATTCCAGAACTTTCTGCCACAAAAATGTGAGGAACATGTGTTTTTTTAGCCAAATTTTGAGGTTTGCAAAGGATTCTGGGTAACAGAACCTGGTCCGAGCCCCGCAAGTCACCCCTCCTGGGATTCCCCTAGGTCTCTAGTTTTCAGAAATGCACAGGTTTGGTAGGTTTCCTTAGGTGCCGGCTGAGCTAGAGGCCAAAATCTACAGGTAGGCACTTCGCAAAAAACACCTCTGTTTTTTTCCAAAATTTAGGATGTGTCCAAGTTGCGCTTTGGGGTGTTTCCTGTCACCGGCGCTAGGCCCACCCACGCAAGTGAGGTATCATTTTTATCGGGAGACTTGGGGGAACGCTGGGTGGAAGGAAATTTGTAGCTCCTCTCAGATTCCAGAACTTTCTGCCACAGAAATGTGAGGGACATGTGTTTTTTTAGCCAAATTTTGAGGTTTGCAAAGGATTCTGGGTAACAGAACCTGGTCTGAGCCCCGCAAGTCACCCCTCCTTGGATTCTCCTAGGTCTCTAGTTTTCAGAAATGCACAGGTTTGGTAGGTTTCCCTAGGTGCCGGCTGAGCTAGAGGCCAAAATCTACAGGTAGGCACTTCGCAAAAAACACCTCTGTTTTTTTCCAAAATTTAGGATATGTCCACGTTGCGCTTTGGGGTGTTTCCTGTCGCTGGCGCTAGGCCTACCCACGCAAGTGAGGTATCATTTTTATCGGGTGACTTGGGGGAACGCTGGGTGGAAGGAAATTTGTAGCTCCTCTCACATTCCAGAACTTTCTGCCACAGAAATGTGAGGGACATGTGTTTTTTTAGCCAAATTTTGAGGTTTGCAAAGGATTCTGGGTAACAGAACCTGGTCCGAGCCCCGCAAGTCACCCCTCCTTGGATTCCCCTAGGTCTCTAGTTTTCAGAAATGCACAGGTTTGGTAGGTTTCCTTAGGTGCCGGCTGAGCTAGAGGCCAAAATCTACAGGTAGGCACTTCGCAAAAAACACCTCTGTTTTTTTCCAAAATTTAGGATGTGTCCACGTTGCGCTTTGGGGTGTTTCCTGTCGCCGGCGCTAGGCCTACCCACGCAAGTGAGGTATCATTTTTATCGGGAGACTTGGGGGAACGCTGGGTGGTAGGAAATTTGTAGCTCCTCTCAGATTCCAGAACTTTCTGCCACAAAAATGTGAGGAACATGTGTTTTTTTAGCCAATTTTGAGGTTTGCAAAGGATTCTGGGTAACAGAACCTGGTCCGAGCCCCGCAAGTCACCCCTCCTTGGATTCCCCTAGGTCTCTAGTTTTCAGAAATGCACAGGTTTGGTAGGTTTCCTTAGGTGCCGGCTGAGCTAGAGGCCAAAATCTACAGGTAGGCACTTCGCAAAAAACACCTCTGTTTTTTTCCAAAATTTAGGATGTGTCCACGTTGCGCTTTGGGGTGTTTCCTGTCACCGGCGCTAGGCCCACCCACGCAAGTGAGGTATCATTTTTATCGGGAGACTTGGGGGAACGCTGGGTGGAAGGAAATTTGTAGCTCCTCTCAGATTCCAGAACTTTCTGCCACAGAAATGTGAGGGACATGTGTTTTTTTAGCCACATTTTGAGGTTTGCAAAGGATTCTGGGTAACAGAACCTGGTCCGAGCCCCGCAAGTCACCCCTCCTTAGATTCCCCTAGGTCTCTAGTTTTCAGAAATGCACAGGTTTGGTAGGTTTCCCTAGATGCCGGCTGAGCTAGAGGCCAAAATCTACAGGTAGGCACTTCGCAAAAAACACCTCTGTTTTTTCCCAAAATTTAGGATATGTCAACGTTGCGCTTTGGGGTGTTTCCTGTCGCCGGCGCTAGGCCTACCCACGCAAGTGAGGTATCATTTTTATCATGAGACTTGGGGGAACGCTGGGTGGAAGGAAATTTGTAGCTCCTCTCAGATTCCAGAACTTTCTGCCACAGAAATGTGAGGGACAGGTGTTTTTTTAGCCAAATTTTGAGGTTTGCAAAGGATTCTGGGTAACAGAACCTGGTCCGAGCCCCGCAAGTCACCCCTCCTTGGATTCCCCTAGGTCTCTAGTTTTCAGAAATGCACAGGATTGGTAGGTTTCCCTAGGTGCCGGCTGAGCTAGAGGCCAAAATCTACAGGTAGGCACTTCGCAAAAAACACCTCTGTTTTTTTCCAAAATTTAGGATGTGTCCACGTTGCGCTTTGGGGTGTTTCCTGTCGCCGGCGCTAGGCCTACCCATGCAAGTGAGGTATCATTTTTATCGGGAGACTTGGGGGAACGCTGGGTGGAAGGAAATTTGTAGCTCCTCTCAGATTCCAGAACTTTCTGCCACAGAAATGTGAGGGACATGTGTTTTTTTAGCCAAATTTTGAGGTTTGCAAAGGATTCTGGGTAACAGAACCTGGTCTGAGCCCCGCAAGTCACCCCTCCTTGGATTCCCCTAGGTCTCTAGTTTTCAGAAATGCACAGGTTTGGTAGGTTTCCCTAGGTGCCGGCTGAGCTAGAGGCCAAAATCTACAGGTAGGCACTTCGCAAAAAACACCTCTGTTTTTTTTCAAAATTTAGGATGTGTCCACGTTGCGCTTTGGGGTGTTTCCTGTCGCCGGCGCTAGGCCTACCCACGCAAGTGAGGTATCATTTTTATCGGGAGACTTGGGGGAACGCTGGGTGGTAGGAAATTTGTAGCTCCTCTCAGATTCCAGAACTTTCTGCCACAAAAATGTGAGGAACATGTGTTTTTTTAGCCAATTTTGAGGTTTGCAAAGGATTCTGGGTAACAGAACCTGGTCCGAGCCCCGCAAGTCACCCCTCCTTGGATTCCCCTAGGTCTCTAGTTTTCAGAAATGCACAGGTTTGGTAGGTTTCCTTAGGTGCCGGCTGAGCTAGAGGCCAAAATCTACAGGTAGGCACTTCGCAAAAAACACCTCTGTTTTTTTCCAAAATTTAGGATGTGTCCACGTTGCGCTTTGGGGTGTTTCCTGTCACCGGCGCTAGGCCCACCCACGCAAGTGAGGTATCATTTTTATCGGGAGACTTGGGGGAACGCTGGGTGGAAGGAAATTTGTAGCTCCTCTCAGATTCCAGAACTTTCTGCCACAGAAATGTGAGGGACATGTGTTTTTTTAGCCACATTTTGAGGTTTGCAAAGGATTCTGGGTAACAGAACCTGGTCCGAGCCCCGCAAGTCACCCCTCCTTAGATTCCCCTAGGTCTCTAGTTTTCAGAAATGCACAGGTTTGGTAGGTTTCCCTAGATGCCGGCTGAGCTAGAGGCCAAAATCTACAGGTAGGCACTTCGCAAAAAACACCTCTGTTTTTTTCCAAAATTTAGGATATGTCCACGTTGCGCTTTGGGGTGTTTCCTGTCGCCGGCGCTAGGCCTACCCACGCAAGTGAGGTATCATTTTTATCGTGAGACTTGGGGGAACGCTGGGTGGAAGGAAATTTGTAGCTCCTCTCAGATTCCAGAACTTTCTGCCACAGAAATGTGAGGGACAGGTGTTTTTTTAGCCAAATTTTGAGGTTTGCAAAGGATTCTGGGTAACAGAACCTGGTCCGAGCCCCGCAAGTCACCCCTCCTTGGATTCCCCTAGGTCTCTAGTTTTCAGAAATGCACAGGTTTGGTAGGTTTCCCTAGGTGCCGGCTGAGCTAGAGGCCAAAATCTACAGGTAGGCACTTCGCAAAAAACACCTCTGTTTTTTTCCAAAATTTAGGATGTGTCCACGTTGCGCTTTGGGGTGTTTCCTGTCGCCGGCGCTAGGCCTACCCATGCAAGTGAGGTATCATTTTTATCGGGAGACTTGGGGGAACGCTGGGTGGGAGGAAATTTGTAGCTCCTCTCAGATTCCAGAACTTTCTGCCACAGAAATGTGAGGGACATGTGTTTTTTTAGCCAAATTTTGAGGTTTGCAAAGGATTCTGGGTAACAGAACCTGGTCTGAGCCCCGCAAGTCACCCCTCCTTGGATTCCCCTAGGTCTCTAGTTTTCAGAAATGCACAGGTTTGGTAGGTTTCCCTAGGTGCCGGCTGAGCTAGAGGCCAAAATCTACAGGTAGGCACTTCGCAAAAAACACCTCTGTTTTTTTCCAAAATTTAGGATGTGTCCACGTTGCGCTTTGGGGTGTTTCCTGTCGCCGGCGCTAGGCCTACCCACGCAAGTGAGGTATCATTTTTATCGGGAGACTTGGGGGAACGCTGGGTGGAAGGAAATTTGTAGCTCCTCTCAGATTCCAGAACTTTCTGCCACAGAAATGTGAGGGACATGTGTTTTTTTAGCCAAATTTTGAGGTTTGCAAAGGATTCTGGGTAACAGAACCTGGTCCGAGCCCCGCAAGTCACCCCTCCTTGGATTCCCCTAGGTCTCTAGTTTTCACAAATGCACAGGTTTGGTTGGTTTCCCTAGGTGCCGGCTGAGCTAGAGGCCAAAATCTACAGGTAGGCACTTCGCAAAAAACACCTCTGTTTTTTTCCAAAATTTAGGATGTGTCCACGTTGCGCTTTGGGGTGTTTCCTGTCACCGGCGCTAGGCCTACCCACGCAAGTGAGGTATCATTTTTATCGGGAGACTTGGGGGAACGCTGGGTGGAAGGAAATTTGTAGCTCCTCTCAGATTCCAGAACTTTCTGCCACAGAAATGTGAGGGGCATGTGTTTTTTTAGCCAAATTTTGAGGTTTGCAAAGGATTCTGGGTAACAGAACCTGGTCCGAGCCCTGCAAGTCACCCCTCCTTGGATTCCCCTAGGTCTCTAGTTTTCAGAAATGCACAGGTTTGGTAGGTTTCCCTAGGTGCCGGCTGAGCTAGAGGCCAAAATCTACAGGTAGGCACTTCGCAAAAAACACCTCTGTTTTTTTCCAAAATTTAGGATGTGTCCACGTTGCGCTTTGGGGTGTTTCCTGTCGCCGGCGCTAGGCCTACCCACGCAAGTGAGGTATCATTTTTATCGGGAGACTTGGGGGAACGCTGGGTGGAAGGAAATTTGTAGCTCCTCTCACATTCCAGAACTTTCTGCCACAAAAATGTGAGGAACATGTGTTTTTTTAGCCAAATTTTGAGGTTTGCAAAGGATTCTGGGTAACAGAACCTGGTCCGAGCCCCGCAAGTCACCCCTCCTTGGATTCCCCTAGGTCTCTAGTTTTCAGAAATGCACAGGTTTGGTAGGTTTCCCTAGGTGCCGGCTGAGCTAGAGGCCAAAATCTACAGATAGGCACTTCGCAAAAAACACCTCTGTTTTTTTCCAAAATTTAGGATGTGTCCACGTTGCGCTTTGGTGTGTTTCCTGTCGCCGGCGCTAGTCCCACCCACGCAAGTGAGGTATCATTTTTATCGGGAGACTTGGGGGAACGCTGGGTGGAAGGAAATTTGTAGCTCCTCTCAGATTCCAGAACTTTCTGCCACAGAAATTTGAGGAACATGTGTTTTTTTCTGCCAAATTTTGAGGTTTGCAAAGGATTCTGGGTAACAGAACCTGGTCCGAGCCCCGCAAGTCACCCCTCCTTGGATTCCCCTAGGTCTCTAGCTTTCAGAAATGCACAGGTTTGGTAGGTTTCCATAGGTGCCGGCTGAGCTAGAGGCCAAAATCTACAGGTAGGCACTTCGCAAAAAACACCTCTGTTTTCTTCCAAAAATTTGGATGTGTCCACGTTGCGCTTTGGGGCGTTTCCTGTCGCGAGCGCTAGGCCTACCCACACAAGTGAGGTATCTTTTTTATCGGGAGACTTGGGGGAACATAGATTAGCAAAACAAGTGTTATTGCCCCTTGTCTTTCTCTACATTTTTTCCTTCCAAATATAGGAGAGTGTGTAAAAAAGACATCTATTTGTGAAATGCCCTGTAATTCACATGCTAGTTTGGTCACCCCGGAATTCAGATATGTGCAAATAACCACTGCTCCTCAACACCTTATCTTGTGCCCTTTTTGGAAATACAAAGGTTTTCTTGATAGCAATTTTTTACTCTTTATATTTCAGCAAATGAATTGCTTTATACCCGGTATAGAATGAAAACGCACGTCAGGGTGCAGCTCATTTATTGGCTCTGGGTTCCTTGGGTTCTTGATGAACCTACAAGCCCTATATATCCCCGCAACCAGAGGAGTCCAGCAGACGTAACGGTATATTGCTTTCGATAATCTGACATTGCAGGGAAAAGTTACAGAGTAAAACGTAGAGAAACATTTATGTTTTTTTCACCTCAATTTCAATATTTTTCTTTTTCAGTTGTTATTTTCTGTAGGAAACCCTTGTAGGATCTACACAAATGACCCCTTGCTGAATTCAGAATTTTGTCTACTTTTCAGAAATGTTTAGGTTTCTGGGATCCAGCATTGGTTTCATGCCCATTTCTGTCACTGACTGGAAGGAGGCTGAAAGCACAAAAAACTGCAAAAATGGGGTATGTCCCAGTAAAATGCCAAAATTGTGTTGAAAAATTGGGTTTTCTGATTCAAGTCTGCCTGTTCCTGAAAGCTGGGAAGCTGCTGAGTTTAGCACCGCAAACCCTTTGTTGATGCCATTTTCAGGGGAAAAACCACAAGCCTTTTTCTGCAGCCACTTTTTCCAATTGTTTTGAAAAAAACGAAATTTTCACTGTATTTTGGCCAATTTCTTGGCCTCCTTCAAGGGAACCCACAAAGTCCGGGTACCTCTAGAATCCCTAGGATGTTGGAAAAAAAGGACGCAAATTTGGCTTGGTTAGCTTATGTGGACAAAAAGTTATGAGGGCCTAAGCGCGAACTGCCCCAAATAGGCAAAAAAAGGCCCGGCACAGGAGGGGGAAAAGGCCTGGCAGCGAAGGGGTTAATAGCCGGCATTGGCGCAGCTGCTGCAGGCTACAATGCGATTAGAACATTCCATCCAAGAGGGCAGAATGTTCTAATTAGTTAAACAAAAGCCTCACAAAGCCTGAGGGGTTTGAAATCCCCTCGGGCTCCAGAAGCCCTTTGTTCACAGCAACAGCTGTGAACGACATACATTGCAATGTTGATGCTCCAGGCTTTTTTCCAGCCATTAGAAGGCCAGAGCTCTCCATTTTCTTCAATGGAGCTCCCAACCTTTCAATGTTCTAAGTTTTTAAATGTTCCTTGAGTCAGCTTGTTTTACCAAATGAGAATTGATTATTTGATGAAGAGCAGCAAAAAGTCTCAAAAGTATAAGTAAAAAAAAATCATATTACTTAGCCGCTCAAGTAAAATTAAATGTCAGCAGTGTGACCTTTAGTGCCATTAAACTATGCACCATATGTGACTCACCTTGGTTACTTTTCCCAAAGAAGCGAGATTTGTGATATTTAAAAAAATTTAAACATCTATTGACTGCCACCCGCCTCCCCACACAAGTTGATGATTGTTATTGTCTGGGCTGTTATTTTACCACATATGCATTACATAAATCATCATGATCTCTTGTGATAATCTCAGGCTTCAAGGAACGAGCGCATGTGCTGTTCATTTAATCACAGGGTAAGTGTTATGACGCATTTTCCTGCAGGGACTCTTTCCATATCACCGTGGAGCCAGAGCGGTTATCAATAATTCACCTTCCCTACGAAGGAATCACTGGGGCCCAAATCTTCAGGGCTGCAAGGACTCTTACAAAAAGGGGCAAGAGACCGAGCCATCGCATTATCAGAACTGACACTGTTGTCGGAAGTGAATATTGCAACATGCCTCTAGCGTCGTGGGTGGTCCGCTTGGTACTTGGTCTTCTGACAATGCTTACCGTGTCCGGCCAGCCTTCGAAGGGCAGCTGCAGACTTCCAAAGAAGGCAGCAAATGGCTACATCCAAAAGGGGGAGATTGTGCTGGGAGGCATTATACTTGTGCACTGGACGCCATCAGGCACCGTCAATAGCTTCAGAGAGGAACCAGAACCAATTTCATGTAAAGCGTGAGTTCGCAATGTCAGTTCAGTATGTTTGTACATGCAAGCTACCCTATGCAATCACAGCCTTAAGCACACATGCCAACCATACTGTAGAGACACTACAGTTATGTAGGATCACGTACAGAGTGATTGTTTGCTCCCAGATAGCGTTTAATGAGCTGAGATGGTGTAAATTCTAAATAAATATACAAACTGTGAGGAACTTCAATGCGAACTATGGTACATGCAGAAACCAATTATCTTTCCTTTCTGAACGGTACTTGAAAAAAATAAGCATTTGTCCAAATGCACACATTGCTCCCGTAGGAACACCCTTTGCTTCTTTCTACTTGTCACTGGAATTTTGAAGGATATTAGACTTTTGTCTGGTAGCTAGGAAAAAACATCGTTGATTTATTGTTTACTGCTTACGAAAATGACTGGCTACCTAATTTATCTTAGCTGTAATGAAAAAGCTTACAGGGCCATTTAGTCCCTGGCTGGTAGCCCGCAGGCCTACGAGGATCATGGCACAGGCCCTGGTCTCAACTCGCCTACCGGTGGAATACCCATCGAAGTCATTCCCGGGTCGCCACGGGTCGCAGCTGCGACCCCTGGCTTGCCCTTTTTGACCCGTGGAACTGACTTTGCGAGGCATGATCCCAGAGGTGACAAATTCAGTGCCAGGACCCAAGGGGCAGCTCGTCCTTATGGACGTCAGTTTGGGCGCTACTTTGTTTTCTGTCGATTTTTTACTGAACGGAAAGTGGATAATAATGTAGTTTTCACTATTAATGCAATAAAAATGGAGTACAATTAGCTAGACTATGTCCTCCCACCGTAGCTGAGGTAAGTGAAAAATATATGTTGTGTGCGTGTTCGCAGGTGAGAGTGTCTTTATATGAGAGTGCATGTAAGCGTGAAATTGTATGTATGTGTAAGCATGTGTGTATGAGTGAAAGTGGGGTAGTCAAATGGCATGTGCCTTCACTTCCGCTACCCCTGGCATTTCGGTGAATTGACATCCATGGGAATACCCCCAACATTTAGAGATCTCTCTTCACCAGGGTAGGTTCTGCCCATTGGCAAATGTACTATCATCACAGCTAATAGCTGAATGGGCCTCATTTTATTTGGCATGCCTGCTCATGTGTTGGTTTCAGAAAAGCAAATTAACAATGGCCCTGACGTGAAGGCAGTTTTCTCCTTGTAGGTCAGGCCATTGCTTGTCCATCAGAGGCAAGCAGGAAAAAATGATGCTGGTGGTAGGGCAGGGCTTCCTTGACAGCGAGCTTGCAGTCATGTGGCTCATGGACCACAAGGTCAAGGATTTCCATTAACGGAGCTCTGCCATCAGAAACATGGCAGTTCTCCACCTCAGAATGAGGCAGGGTACCTACGAATTTATTTGGGCGAGAGCTCATGCTCCCTGAACTCTAAATGACCCTCTTAATCTTTTCTGTAGCATGTAGAATAACATTCTCACGGCAGCTTAAAACATAGTGGAAGATAAAATTGCATTCAAACCCACTATATGATATCTTACCTTTCTCAGTTAACCTGAATAATACTTCTAGGTATCGGTGTCTTCTATGTCCATTGTTATTCAGCTGCAGCTGGTGCTATCAAAAATGGTAACCCAGCATTAAAGAATTTGTTCTACATTTACTTCACTTAGAAACAATTACTTTACCTGTACACTGAAATGTGAGAGTGATAAAAATACTATAATTCCCTATATACCTTTCACAATGTAACCTCTTTTATCTGATAGTACTTAAAGTTAGGTGCTATGCCATTTATGAATTGAGATTATTTATTAAACGCTACTCTCACCCAGAAGTCTCTTGTCATTAAAGCCTAACAAGGAAGATAGGAAAGAGGATTAAGACAAGAAAGGTACGTTTTTCTTGGAATGGGAAGTGGGAGAATGTCAATTTAAGCTCATTCATTCAGTTGTTGGAGGATGAAACTGTGAAATATTTTCCACCAGTGAAGGTGTTTTTCTGAAGATTACGAGTAGATTTGTATTCTTCAAGTCTGAGACAATTGAGAGCAGAATCAAGCAAGTATTAATATATTAAACAGGAAAGTTAGAAGCGAATCATTTTTTGAATAGGCAGCAAAGGAAGCTTGGAAAAAATAGGATTAACTGACTTCATTTAAAATAAACCACACACCACACATTTTACAAAATAATTACAGAGTGGTGTCAGCTTATTTGAGCTACACTGAGGATTTATTAGCGTTTCACCAGATGTAGCTGACATCCCTGACTCCAGAGACGTACTGGTTCCAATATTTTCAGTTCTTGAAGGTGGTAGTTAAGGATGAGGAACCCCATAATTAAATATCTACATTTCATATTCCATTTTTGCACTTTGAAGTCAGCAATTCAGTAAAAGACCCATATCTTGTTCCTGAAGCAAACACTATTAATGGATCGAGATTAAAGTTTGAACAACATTGACAAGCCAAGTTGCTCTGTATGTAAAAGTAATTTTTCTTCCGCATTTAACGACCTCGTGTTTCTTGAACGCATTAGAAATGTATGTATAAAGAGCTAGAAGACCCGAAGCTCCACACTGCCTTGGGCTCTGGCTGCTTCAACTGATTAACTGCAGCAGTATTACTGTTTCACTTTCTCCCTCACACGCACATGTGCGCACACACACCACACCACACGTACATAATATATAGACAATGCTCATTGCATTTCATGAACACTTAGGTAGGATATTTCCTATGCACACACATATCACATCCTTTGAAATTTAAACTCCTAATTTTTGCAGATATATTAATTCCACACCCATGCACTTTCGCTGACATGGACAGATGCTCCTGTACATTCCCACTACGCACACTAATGCATCATTCATAACCAGGAAAACTCAAACTGCCAAGGCACACTCACACAAACTATTTTTCATTTTAGGAACAAATACACATCTCACATCCTTCGTAAATGTTCATACCTCTCTCACACATGCTCTCTCCTAACAATAACAGGTTGACTGTACCTTTGACTTTGGGCCTGTACGGACCTCTGGGGACTTCGGGTAGGTTTGAACTGTATAAATGCCTATGTACACATCCCGTTACTCACTCCACATGACTGCACACATTCATCCATCACCCACACTCAGAATTATAGTACATGTGCAAACAAGCACACACAGTCTCATATAGTGCATGTCACACTATAACAATATTAATCTTTCTGGAAGATTTGCTAACTATACTCTGAAAAAGGTTTGCTTTAAACTGGAAAGAAAATAGGGTTTATATTCCAGTGATACACATATCAACCCAAAGGATATACATCGATTTTCACATACTTATTTAAATGCTTGCTCATAACTCCACCCACAATTCTCCTGTTAAAGAGGTCCACCTTTGGACGTCTTCATTGCCTCCCCATTGGCAAATAGGATCTTAGCTCTCACTACCCTGCCATGTGTGAAAGTGTCTTCCCTGCACTCTGCCTACACTATAAGAAAGGAACTTCCTTAAAGACATTTGTAAGTAACGGAGACCCCCCTCTCACAATCTAAGATGTCCCCAACAGGAAATTCCACACTGGGAGACTCCCTGAAAAAAAAAAAACACTTCTCTTCAAACACCGGACCTCACTGCTGACTGATTAATGGGATCTGCACCCTTACCACTTTAAATCTCACCTGTAAATGTCACTTCTCATTGGATTTTCCTCTCTCCCCATCTCAATATTCCACAGGTTCTTCACTGGCATGCAATCAGCAGGCAGTCATACACAGCTTCTCAGTGGTCCACCTACGCATTCATTCACAAACATAAACACTACATTGAAAAAACAGTAAGCCCTCATTTCCAAAATCTGCAAATCCATAAGAGAAAAAAACCAATTCCTCCAATTATTACAGGAGATAATACCTCCCAGGGAGGGACCAATACCACAGGTTTCAATTGTGACTGCTATGGGTTTAGATCTCCATCCTTTGCATAGCTCTGGGAGAAAAGGTGGAAGTGAGGGCTGCGGATGCGAAGACAGTTATCAAGGTTCATGTCATAACTTTGTGTCAGCTATCGGAGCTAGAGGTGCCCAAGTTAGGTATTGTTAATGTCGAGGATGGGAAGAATTCATCAGTGAGGTCTTTGTTTTAGTCAGGGGAAGGGGCTATAGTGCAAGTATGAAAGATGAGAGAGACTGATCAGGTGAATTTATCGATGATGGCCAAGCTGCCGTCAGATATGTGTGTATATGTATTCAATGACTCTGCAGCCTTCTGGTGTGAGGTCTTCGAATATGAAGAGTGAACTGCTGGCAGTGCGGTTCAATTGATGAACTATGCACCCAGATGATCCTTTGTTTGGTGTCTGTGCTGAATGTACCATAACACATACAGAGAGTCAGGGAGAGAACAAATCGAACAGACCAGAAAGAATCAACCCACACTTTCTCCCAATACTGTATATATAGAACCAGTGACACAAAAGAGTATGGGGTTCACTTATAATAAGGAGCTGCACACAGGGGAATGTTCCCTGGTGCTCCTTAAACTCACTTGATGAGTAGATGGTGTTAAAGTGCTGTAGAGGGTCGTGTAGTGATGATGGGGGGTGTTTCCTTTACGGACTAGGTGGTCTTACACACTATATAGTGTCATGCTTCATTCTTTCACCACCTAGCCCCACCCAGGTAGGACAATGCCACCTGGGCGGACTCAACCTCACCGTTAAAAGAACAGGAGGGAGTGCGTAAATTTTCACTGTCTGCAAAATGTGGGATCCAGCTGAACTAGGGTAAATATAAAAAACCCCAGACAGTCACCTGTGTGAAAGTACACTTTTAATAGTGGTGTCTGCTGGTGTGATTAAGAACAGGAATGGGACAGCTCTGTGAGAGTAAGGACTCACTGGGTCACCTATCTAAAAATAAATGGCCAACATGTTTCTGCCCTCTACAATGAGCCAAGGAAGGTCTAGGGGCATTCGTCAGGGCCTAGGATCCCTCAAAGTCATGCAATGCAAGGAAAACCTGCTCCGTTCAATGGGAGTGTGAGTGGAATGGCGTAAAAAGTGATATCAGGCCTACCTGAAACAAGGAACTATCTAGTGGAGGCCTGAGGGAAATAAAAGCAAAATTAACGCTTGTGAAGCACAACACTGCAAAGCAAAACACACACAAGGGTGACACAGCAAGCAAAAGTCATGCAATCTATAAGTGTATAACACATATCTGAAAGGGAAGGGAGAACATCTTACCCTATACCTAAAGTCTACTAGCCCCAGGACTCCAGGAGGGGAAGTGTCCCCTCATACTCACACACTAAGGATAAGGGAAAAACTAGGATAGGAAGGCAGTAAGTATAGGAATAACTATTCACAATGTAATAATAAGGTAAATGTCTGGCCTAGAGCAGCGCTCACTAGGGAGTGAGCCAGCAATAAACTTTGCCAGATTGCATTATTTATGGTCCCAAGAAAAAGAGCGTGGTCTTCTACTAGAACTGTGGGCAACATGCTCAGCAATCACATATAAATCACAATCCTACATGGATTGAGCAGCCGGTTAGAGTAAAGTGAGATAAGTAAATAAATACAGATAAGTAAGTAAATAAATAAATAAATAAAATGACCCCGCGGGGGAGGGTAAACCGCCGGCTTAGGAAACACAAAATGAAAAGATCTTATCTGCGCCGAAGTTGGTGGCCACCGGGTAGGGAAGGAAGAATCTCCACTCACTGCATCAAAGGAGGTGCTAGCTGTGCGTCTAATCCGTCCCCTCACTGGACCGCTTGAGAAAAGTGGTCCAGTGTGGTGGCGGTATTTAAAGCCCAGGAAACAAATGTGAAGGTGGCGCGCAGGTCACGCGTTCACTGCCGCCAGCCCGGACTGGATTCCGGGACCCGGGAGGTGGCAGGCCGTGCAACATCAGCGTGTTTAGATCACGCGATGCCGCAACACCCACAGGAGGCTGGGAAAATTTTCCCTTTTTTGTCTCAAGGAAATGAAACACGCAGCATGAATATTGTCAAGCGAATGAACAGCATTTGGAGTTTGCCGTTTTGCTATTTTGTTATGTAGAGGGGTGGATTAAACTGTAAATAAATGGTCGTCATGTATGCGTTTCTTGGAAAAGTTCTGATGCTAATATCAAGTAGCTGCATAGCCCGTCTCATTAGTGTCATTAAACTTAAGGGTGGTTTTCACAGGGATGTGCTGGTAACTGTGTCCTGTTTGTGTATTTTAGATTTCAGGTGAGGTCGTACAGGGAGGTGCTGGTGGTGGTGTTTGCTGTGGAGGAGATCAATCGCAACCCCACTTTATTACCTAACATTACCCTGGGCTTTCGGATACACGACTCCTGCCAGTCAGAAACCATTGCAGTAGCCAGCACGTTATCTCTCTTATCTGGAGTGAATGAGCCGCTGCCAAACTTTCACTGCAACTTCACACCGATGCTACTAGGGGCAGTGGGAGAAGTCGCTGAACTGACCACGAAGGTCATTGCCAACATACTGAGCGTGTTCCGTGTCCCACAGGTAAAACGGCTGCTGCGGAATAGGGCATCAGTGAAACTGAGGACTGCATTAATGCACTTTGATGTGTGAGTCCTGCTGTAAATTGGGAAAATCACCCTGAGATCCCATAAATTGTGAGTAACGTGGATGCAGCAGAAATCGGGAAGAGACCTGGGGCAGAGTCATGATGAGGTGTGAAGTCTGACAGTTAAAGTATATATATATATTTTTTTAAAGTTCTCTGAAAAGAATTACAACAAGGATAAACGTAATTGTAGGTCTATGGTTTACTTAATAGATCATACTCGGTCTGTAACATGTCTTATGGGGCTAAGGTATCTGAGACAGTTTTGTGTACCAAGCTAGTTCCTAGCTATTATAACAGTATGATAACTATGCTGGTTAATGCACTTACTGAAGAGATCTCACTCATCTTTAAACAGGCTCGGCTCCTCTGCTATAGCGGAGGAGCGGTGCCCCCCTCCAGCAGCAGCCACTGCAAAACTTTTACTACAAAACAATACTAAACTAAGTTTATTGCAGTTTTGTAGTAAAAGGGACAGGCATTAGGCATGACAAGAACTGAGGGTTAGTGCACAGCACTACCCCTCAGTGCGCATGTATGTTTGGCCAGCTGTCTCGGGCCGGCCAAACATACACGCGCAGAAGGCAAGCATAGGCTCCCAGTCTGCCTGTGAGCACCCTGGCTGGGCACTCCCAGTCAGTCTGAACGCTACTTTGAGCAGCGTCAGGATTGGCTGCAGGGCAGGCTGGGAGCTTGTGCCTGCAGTGCAGGAGAGGAGCGGCATGGCGGCTGTGGTGGAGAAGCAGTTAAATTAGTTTATTTTTTATTCATTTGAACCTTCGCTGCAGTGTAAGTAAAAGATCGCCCCCCATTAGAGGTTTTGCGTATGCAAGGGACGGTGGTGGGGGTGTGGAAGGTGGTTCAGGTAGGCTGGTCCTGCATTGTGTATGGCCTTGTATGTGTAGGTGAGAAGCTTGAAGGTGATTCGCTTCTCGACCGGTAGCCAGTGGAGGGTCCTCAGGTGTTGAACGATTTGTTCTCAGTGAGGGAGGTCCAGAATGAGTCTGGCGGCTGCATTCTGGATCAGTTGAAGTTTTTTGATGTTCCTTCTTGAGGTGCCGGCATAGAAGGCATTGTCGTAGTCAAGCTTGCTCATGACTAAGGCGTGGGTGACTGTCTGCTGTGATCCATCTGAAAATCTTCCGTAGTTTGTGGAGTGTGTGCCAGCAGGAGGAGGTATCAGAGTTTACCTTGCGGGTCATGGATAGGGAGGAGTCGAGGATGATTCCTAAGTTGCGGGCATGCTCGGTTGGTGCACGGGGTGCTGAGGGATGTGGGCCACCAGGAGTTGTCCCAATCTGAGGTGGCATTTCCAAAGATGATAATCTCCATCTTGTCGGAGTTGAGCTTGAGGCAGCTTTCAGTCATGCAGGTGGTTACGGCTTCCATTCCTGCATGAAAGTTACTTTTAGCCATGTCTGAGTCTTCATTGAGGGAAGTGGTGAGTTGTGTGTCATCGGCATATGACACAATGTTCATACAGTGGCTTCTGATGATGGCAGCAAGAGGGGCCATGTATATGTTGAACAGTATGGGACTCAGTGAGGATCCTTGGGGGACTCCTTAGTTGACTCCTGTGGGTCTGGAGGTGTACTGCAACCTCCTGGAGAGGAAGGGGTGGATCCATTTCAGGGCTCTTCCGCTGATTCCTATGTCATAGAGTCTGGTGCGCAGAGTACTGTGGGAGACTGTGTCAAAAACTGCTGAGAGGTCAAGGAGTATGAGTGCTGCGGTGTGGCTGCGGTCTAGGAGTAATCGGATGTCATCGGGGGCTGCCAGGAGTGATCTCTCTGTACTGTGATTGCTGTGGAAGCCAGACTGGGTGCTGTCCAGGGAGCTGTTGGCCTCACTGAAATTCAGTACATTTAAGTAGATCCAGCCATATTCCAGATCCAGCTCAATAATACTGGCCAGATCCAGCTGGATCCCCTCTTTGTGGCAATCACTGCTGGGTGGGTGATGCGGAGTTATCTGAAAAAAAAGGGAATGAAAGTGAATATATTTTACATTGATTCATTGATTCTTATTCTGTTATCAGAAAGAAAAGGAAACTGCTAATGACCATAGAATAATTCTAACTAAAATGCTTCTGTAGATGCAGAAGCCCAGTGGAATTTTGTGGACAAAAACAATTGTGGACAAAAAACTTTTCCAGGAATCCAGGATTGGGGGAAAATACTTGATCAAGTACTTAGAGGAGTAAAATACCACATGCATAGTTGATGATCTGTATGACAGTGGTGTAAATTGCTACAGTGAATATAACACTTACATTAAGAGGCTAGACATAGAGGGGGACTGTTCACGAAGGTAATTTTAAATGTGTAGATTTGCGCATGTGTAAATGTATTATTGCACCTATTAGTCATTTTACATGTTTTTTTGCTGTTCACTGTTAGAAATGGGGTCTCTAGTTGGCAGAGGTACACACCTTTGTCCAAGTAGTGGCTACAATCCTACTCAAGGTAAGCTACACACAATCCAAATCATCCTGTGCCCGCCCTCTGGTAGCTTGACACTGAGCAGTCAGGTTTAACTTAGAAGGCAATGTGTAAACTATTTGTGCAATAAATCATACAGTCACACAGTGAAAACACAACAAAAATACACCACACAGGTTTAGGAAAATATATGATATTTATCTGGTTAGATTAAGGTAAAAATGATAAAGATTCAATAAGCACAAGTTGAGGTATCATTTTTGCAAGGTTAAAAAGAGTCTTAAATCAAAGAAATCAACAATTGTCTCTTGATTCACCCAAACTACCTGGTTTGAATCAAAAATAACATGAACAGAGACTGCAGAGGAGGTGATGCGTGGAAAACGAGGATGTGCATTGGAATTTATGGTGCGGCACAGACGATCTGTCGTTTCTTTCCATGCTGCAAGGGGCTTTGCGTCAATTTCCGGCACGCAGTCTTGGTTCCTCACTGCGATACGGGGGTCCTTTTGATGCCCAGGGGTGATGCATGGAAATCCCGGGCGAGCGAGACAAAGTCACAGATGTTGCGTCAATCCAGTATGGCAATGCGTTGACTTTTCTGTCGCACGACAGGTGCTGTGTTGTATATTCACTTGGGATATCGGGCTGCATTGTTCCAGTTCCGCTATGCGTCGATCCAGTAGGGCTGTGTGTCGAATTTCCCTACGCAAGGCAGGTGATGCATCGGGATGCGTCCTTCCGATTCGGCCGTGCAATGATTTTCTCATCGCAAGGCAAGTGTGCATCGTTTCCGGCAGGCTGTGCATTGATTTTTGTAGCATAATGAGTTTCCTCAAGAGATGAAGCATTTTTAGCCCTGAGACTTCAGAAAACAGGAGGCAAGCTAAATCCAGGCCCTTGGAGAGCACTTCTCAGTAAAGTCAGAGGGCAGCAAGGCAGCTGGCACCAGCAGGGCAGGAGTCTTTTCAGCAAAGCAGTTCAAATGAGTCCTTTGGGCAGCCAGGTAGTTCCTCCTGACAGGTTGCAGGTTCAGGTCCAGAAGTATCTGATTTGGTGGAGTCAGGGACTCAGTTTATATACCCAAAAATGCCTTGAAGGAGGGGAGACTTCAAAGAGTGGTTGTGAAGTGCATAAGGTCCCTGCAAGGGTCCCAATAGGGGGTATGGCAGTCGATTGTGTGAGGGCAGGTCAGTAGCCTTTGAAATGTAAGTGTCAGACCCTCTACCCTTCAAGCCCAGGAAGACCCATTCAGTATGTACATGAGTGCAGGTGTGAATGAGTATCCTGTTTTTGTGGTTGTCTGGGTGAAATGTACAAGGAAACTATCAACCAGCCTAGCCCAAATGTTGATTGGAAACAGTCTGTAAGGCACAGATGGATTTTAAGTACAGAGAAATGCTCACTTTCTAAAAGTGGCATTTCTAAACTAGTAATATAAAATCCAACCTCACCAATAAGCAGGATTTTTTATTACCATTCTGGCCATACTAAATATGACCTGGCTACCCCTTTCTTATCAGAATCTACCACTCAAACGGTATGTGAGGGAAGCCCTAATGCTTTCCTATGAAAGGAGCAGGACTTACAGTAGTGGCAAAAAAAATTATGAGTTTTCCAGTACCAGGACATATAAAACACACATGTACATGTCCTGCCTTTTACCTACATGGCAGCCTACCCTATTTGTTACCTAGTGCCTACCTTAGGAGTGACTGATATGTAGAAAAAGGTGTGTTTAAGTCCTGACAAGTACTTTAAAATAGCAAGTCGAAGTGGCAGTAAAACTGCACACACAGGCCTTGCAATGGCAGGCCTCAGACATGGTTAAGTGGCTACTTACGTTGTCGGCACAACCAGTGCTGCAGGCCAACAAGTAGCATTTGATTTACAGGCCCTACGCACCTGAAATGCACTTTACTAGGGACTTGCAAGTAAATTAAATATGCTGATTGGTTATGAGCCAATATTACCATGTTTTTAGGGAGAGAGCACGTGCACTTTAGCACTGGTTAGCAGTGGCAAAGTGCTGAGAGTCCTAAAGCCAGCACAAATGAGGTAAGTGACCAGAGTCCTAAAGCCAGCATAAATGAGGTAAAAAAAAATGTTTGGGGGTGACCCTGCAGAGAGGCCATTTGCAACATTCACCATTCCTGAGTGTAAATTGCCTAGTAGGTGCAAACGCACATGTCTCTATCCCCTCAAAGTGTGTGTGTGTGGGGGGGGGGGTAGAATCTCCTAGAAGAGGACTTATAAATATAAAGTTACTAATAGTAACTTTTCAAATGTATGTGGAGGTCTCCATCAAAAGAGTGACGATCTCCAGCACTAGGGAGGAGATCTGTCTATAATTAAGTCTAGCAAAAAATAATAAGGTTTAATACTTACTAAAACCTTTAAAACTATTGTAATGATGGAAATAAAAGTGCAAATGAATAATTATGATTATACATTAATTGATCTGATACTTTTTAACCTAGAATGAAAAAATAAAATGTAACATTACATTAACACATCACAATAAATGCCTATCAAATATAATTAAATAAAGCATATTAATTTCATTTACATTTACTGCTATTTAAAATAATAAAATGTATCCCACCCTCACTATTGCTGATGTTCAATTTTATTAAAACATTTTATTCATTTAAATCAATTTTAAAGTTTTATTAAAAGTTCGATTTAATTGTGTTTAAACAAAATATCATAATTTAAATATGTTTTATAAATATATATATATATATATCTATACATATATATATATAATTAAAAAAAAGTAAATAAATAATTTTATTTAGCATTCTTTTCTGTTTCTGTGGTATATTATTTTATGTCCCTGACTGCTTTACTTTCTATGTGAGAGTGATTCCAATTTAAAAACATTATGAAGGCCATTACATGCTGTAGCAGACTTGAGACAAAGACATTGTGCAAATCTTTACGAGTTTGGCGGTACCAGGACGGCCATGTTGGTGGTGGCAGTCGAACCGCCAATGGGCCTGGGGAGAAGACTGCCAAATTATGACAACATAAGACAGCCAAACTACGCCAGTGTGGTCATGCTGCCACAGACGGCGGTAGCCACCTTCAGGCCGGCGGACACCATGTTCTCACTAGACATAATATGACGTTGTACACCACGAAGGTTTCTGACGCAGGCGCACATCCAGGCAAATCCTGGCGGAAACCAACTCTATAAAAGGAACACATACATGTCCAGAACATCCTCCTACTGCTTTTGCACGCACAACAACTCCAGAACCAGTGATAAAGACAACAACTGTGAGTACACACTCCTACCTGACACTATAGGGAAAACCCAAAGTACACACGTATGCACAACGTACTCATCTGGGTTGTAGCCATCACCACACACATGGACGCACTCACAACAACCACACAAGGGCACACAACACCACCATTACACATGTCAACACAAACAATACACATTTTATCAACACACATGCATGTACCAAACACAAACATATCCTACACACAATACACAGCCATCACAGTGGGACAAAGGGCAGGGCCACAGCCACACATGCTGCCCAGATGCAACAGCTAGCACAACCAACTCACACAACGTCACACACACACAAACCAAAGATGCCAAATACAAAACAGCCATGTTGAAAGAAAAACACGACAAATAAATTACCATCAATTCTAACAGCAGGTTGGGCCAGATTTACTAAAATAGAAATATGGGAATAATACATTTACTATTAACAAAGAGAAGGCTATAGGCCAGTCCACAGTCCAATGTGCCAAAGGCACTGCTATATGACCTCCAACGGGTGTGGCATCAAGGGCCAGGCAGGCACCTCAGGGATTGGGGAGAGGCTGAGGGGGGTTGGGCTTGGGTTTGGGAGGGGGGGTATTTGGGCTTGGGCGGGGACTTGGGGTGGGGCTTGGGGTGGGGCTTAGGGGAGGGCTGGGAACACTTGGGTGGGGATGACTTCTTAGCAGGGGGAGGGACATGTGTACTAGCGGGGGGCAGGGGAGGACTTGGAGGTGGAAGGGCAGGGCATGGGGAGGGACACAGACTGGGGATATCACGGGGTTGGAGAGGAGTAGGGAACAGGGGAAACTCTGAGAGGAAATGCTTCTTAGACACATGGGCAGGTCATGGCAAAAAGGTTTGGGAGTGGAGGTAGAGGGAGTGTTGTAGGAGGTGTTTGTGTGGATGCCTGGGGTGCAAGTGCATGCAATGAATCCTTGTGGGTGCTGGATGTCTGCTGGGTGGGTGAGTGTGGGCTTTTATGTGTCTTGGGTGGAGCGGAGGAGGACGTGCTGGGAGATGCCATGCTGGATGGGTGACTGTCTGTTGGGATGGTGTCTGCAGGTATGGAAGATGTGCTGCATGTGGGTGTGTTGGTGGTTGTGGTGGCTACGGATGTGCTGACTGGGGTGGATGTCTGCAGGTCTGATATTGTGCTGACTATGGGCATGATAGGAGTTGTGGCTGGATCAGTGAATGTTGGTGTGGTAGCTGCAGGTGTGTCTGTGAAGGAGGGGGTGGTTGGGGAGTCTGTGCAGGTAGTGGATGTTGGTGTGTCTGCAGGTAGGTGTTGTTTGTGTGCATGCCGGTAGTGGGCCTTGTGGTGCCTGTGTTTGGCAGTGGTAACCTTGGCTGTTGAGGTAGATGCATGTGTGTGTGTCTGTGTGTGCTTTGGCTGGGTTTGGGATTGAGAAGAGGTAGGTGGAGGGGGATGATAGACAAAGAGTGACTGGTTGTCATCAGTGTGGAGGCCAGAGACTGAAAGGATCTCTGTTGGCCAGCCAGTGCATTGTGTATGCCCTCCAGGAACGCATCGCTCTGCTGGAGTTGAGCTGCCAGTCCCTGGATGGCATTCACGATGCTGGACTGACTCACATAGATTGACCTCAGGAAGCCATATCATCATCTGAATCATCAGACAATCATGGGTCTATGTACACAGCTGGAGCCTGATCTCTCACCAGCCATACACAATTTGCATCCCTCCCACAGTGCATGTCCTGTCAGGGCTACACTTTCTTGCCACAGGCTCCTTTCAGAATACAGTGGCCTTGACAGCAGGGATGTCACAGTCAATGGTCAGTCTTGTGTTGAAGGATGTACTGTGTGCATTGTTAAAATGCCTGGAAAGCTACATCTGGCTCCCCCAACATGCACGTTTGGCCTATGTGAAGACAGACATTTATTAAATGGGACACTTCCCTCATGTGATAGGGGCCATTGATGACACCCCTATAGCCTTGGTCCCTCCCAGTGCCAATGAACAGGTGTATAGAAACAGGAAGAACTATCACTCCATAAATGTTCAGGTGGTGTATCTGGCAGACCAGAACATTACACAGGGCACAACCAAGTTTCCTGGATCTATGCATGACTCCTTCATTTTGAGGAACAGCAATGTCACACACATGATGGCACGACTACACACAGAGGGGGCCTTGGCTCCTTGGCATGTATACATTTGAAGGTGTGTCACTGTAATGGCCCCTGTCATAACATTCTTCCCTGCCGCTGTACCTGTTATTTCACTGGTCCTAAATTTTGTCACACAGGTGACTCTGCATATCCTAACCTTCCCTGGCTGTTGACGCAAGTGAGGTACCCTGCCACGGATGGGGAAGTCCATTTCAATGTGCCCCACGGGAGGACGGGCGTTTAATCGAAAGAACATTTGGCCTCCTGAAGGCCACATTCAGGTGCCTGGACCTATCTGGAGGTGCCCTACTCTACTCACCCCAAAAGGTATGCCAGATAATAGTAGCCTGATGCATGCTCCACAATCTAGCCCTGAGACATCGGATACCATTGCTAGCTGATGAGGGTGAGGCAGCTGGACCAGTGGCTGGTAATGCTGACATGACAATTGATGAGGAGGCCTAGGAGGAAGGTGCAGCTGACTCTAGGACTGAGGTCATCAATCAGTACTTCCAGTGACATACAGTTATGGTGAGTGTGGGTTAGCAAGTGTTGTATATCTACATTATTTGCTGACAATAGTCCTCCTGAGTTGACTCATCAGTGGCGGTGTAATGTGGTCCTATCCCTATGTGTGTGTTGGAGGAGCTGACTAAGTGAATGTAAGGTGCACAGTAAAAGTGTCTCAACTCAAAAAAGTGCACTCACTGAAGTTTTCTAGATTCACATCTCCAATGTACAGACCAGTATTGAGTTATGTTTTCTGCATTCTCCTGTTCTCATTTAATTCCACCCACTGACTGTGGTAATCAACTATCTGCCTCTGCTACCTATGGCACGAGGCATTCATAGTCACTAGCCATTGCTGAATGATTTGAGAATTAAGGGTTGTCCTTGACAGATGGCAACTACAATGATTTATGATGAATATTCTGTGACTGTTGATGTATAAGTAATCTCTGGGGGTCCTGTTTAGGAGATATTTTACACTGGACACAACTTCTATGTTCTGCATATGTGCTTTCTGTGTCTCTGTGCCTTTAATCCTGATTGTACTCTCTATCATTGTATTTTTGCAGGTTGGAATACTGACTACCCTACGTGACCCTGGATTTTGGACTGTCTGACATCTGTCCTGGGACATATCTGTTGTACTGTGTCTCCTACTGAGAATGCCTTTCTGTGCTGTCCATTGCCCTGCCTGTTAGTAGTAGGGGTGCATAACCATATCACATTTAGCAATCATGACTTTTGTTGATGCTGTAATAAAGACACATATACAGTAGCTGTGTTCCTTTGGTGTTTATTGTGCATATAATGATTTTGTGACAAACAAATATGGTGCATACATTGTCTAAGAGGTGATAAGTGAGGTCATGGTAGATGGAATCAACAGAGTAGGCGGTACAGCTGTTGGTTGCACAGGTCCAGTGTCCATGTGCCAATGGGAAGATGGAGTTACGTCATTGAACAGTCAACAGGGTGTCTCAGTGGCACACAAAGGAGACAAATCAGGTGAGGGTAATTTCCTGGCAGTGAGTTGGGTCTTGGCATCTGCTGAAGCCGGATGTCTGGATGGACAACCATGTTTGCGGGGGGCGTTCTTCAGCTACAGAGGTAGGGGTGTCTGAGGGCTGTGATTCCCCTGTCAGGGCCTCCACTCCACTAACTGCTGCTGATGTGGATTGCTCAGATGTTAGGTTGGAGACTGCTCAGCACCCCTGCAATGGTGGCCATAGTGGCATTGTGGGCCTGCTACTGAAGCATGATCTCCTGGTGGTCATCCGACTGCAGTCTTTGGTTTTCCCCCAACATGGTGGTGATCTGGCCCATCCTGTCCTGGGATTGTTGGTATGCTCACAGGACTTGGGAGATGGTTTCCTGATCAGTATAGTCTCTTGGGTGCCCCATCCTCTGGCCCACAGCTTCCCTCCCTATGTGCCTGTGCCCCTGGCACGGTGTGCCCACTCCCAGTGTTTGCAGGACCTTCATTGTCTGGGATGTGAGGGGTCAACTCAGGTCCCTTTACTGTCCTTGGGACACAGGTTTGGGGATGAAGTATTGGCTGTGATGTAGAAGCCACAGGGTTAGGGGGATTGATGTGGGCAGGGTGAGGCAAGGAGTCGTAGACCAGGTGTTCCAGAGGGGCCAGGTAGGTCATCAGTGTCCAGACATCCAGGCATGTTGTCCCCATTGGGGCCTTCATCCTGAGGTGGACTGGCAGTCTCTGGTATCCTCTCCATGGTGACACTGGTAGGGGATCCTGTGGATGGAGTGAGAGAGGGAGTTAAATATTGAACGTGTGTTTGGCTATCTCTTTATGATATGCACACAGTGGCTTGACATGATTCCCAGCATTGATAATGACAGATGCTGCACAGAATACCATTCATGGCAGATAGTGGTCTGTGACATGTATACCATACTCCATTTAGGTTGGTGTCATTCAGGTTTAGTAACCCTGGCAGTGTGGATGGGTACTGGTACTGTCTGATAGTTCACATGACTGTTCTGCACTGTTACCTAGTGACTATTCAGTCTTGCTAGTTGTGAGAGGAAATGGCTGGACATTGCAACATTATGTGAGTATGCAAGGTTAATTGTCCTGTCTGTGCATGTTGTGCATGTGCATGGAGTCTGCCATCTTAAATTCCATACCATGGTGGGTCGCTTTCTGGTTTGTGGATCCTGATTAGTGGCCAATTGGATTAGTTACAGTGCTGTAGCTGTGTTTAGCCTTGTTTGGCATTGTGTTGTGCCACTGCATTGCTGTCATTGCCATGTAGTGTTCCTCAGTCGTACCATCTTGTTGGTATAGCTAGTCCAATGGTCATACATGCAAGGGATGTGATGTACACATCCTAGGTATTCACACAGATGGGCTAGTACATTGTGGGGGTCGTACTAATACCATTAGCCAATGCTATCTGTGCTTTGTAAACGGCTTTGTGGGCAGTTGGGCTGGGTGGAGGTGTGGCATGCAGGAGAGGGGTATTAGGTGGATGGCTGGGATGTGTAGTGAGACATGCAGTACATTGGGGAGTATTTGGGTGGTAAGGAAGCATGCAGGACACAACAATTGTGTGAAATGGAAGTTGTGTGCACTTTTACCAGAGTCCAGTCCACCAGGTATTCCAGTCAGGAGGAGGTGGGGGTCCCGTCACCAGTCTTATATACCACGATCTGGTGTTGTGATGCCATGGAACGCACCTTCCCCCTAAGGTCGTTCCACCTCTTCCTGATTTCCTGATGTCCTCCCTTGTGCATGGATGGCTGCCTACTGGGTTGACCGTGTCGACTATTCTCTGCCACAGACCTGTGCTCCAAACAGTTGTGACTCTACCCTGACGATTTCATCCACCCTGACCCTCAACTCCCTGTCTGTGAACTGTGGGTGCTTTTGTGGGGGCATGGTAGTGGTTGTGTTGAGGATAGGGGGTGTTTTCTGTGTAAGGGTGCCGTGTAGGGTGATTGATCTGGTGTGGGTGGTGCGTAGTGGGTAATGGAAGCTTGTGGTGTGCATGTGTGCTCGTTATGTGTGTTTTGTGTTGGTAGTGCAGTTGTGCTGTGTGTGCTGGGTGAGATGTGTATCTGTGCCTATGGTGTAATGGTGCTATATCAGTGTATTTGCCTGCTCTCTGTGTATGTGAAAATCGATTGTGTTGTAAAGGATTGTGGGTTCTCTGGGGGGTTGTTAAATAGTGCAGTGACTAGGTATGTCTGAGTTTGTATGTGTGTCACGTGTGGAATATTCAAACTGTCCAATGTGGTGTTCTGTTCTCACTGTAGTGGGTTCTGAGAACAGCCGTTCGCACCGCCAATGGTTTTGCGCATGAAAGAACTGCTGTGGTGATTTGTGGCTCGTAATCTGGTGGGTGGAATTTTTTCAGGCTGGTGGTGGAACCGCATCTTACCCGCCCTTCTGTCTCCTGGTGGTGTCGGATTGGAGGCTGTTTTTTGGAGGACTTCACTGTGTGAGTCGTAATACGGCAGTTGGATTATCGCCAACATGGTGGTCTTTTGGAGGCTGAAACCGCAGCGGTCTTCCAAGAAGACCGCCAAAGTCATAATGAGGCCCTGAGTGTATATCAGAGGTATATAAATCAATTGTGTATTTCATATTCCATGATACTATTTATATCTTACAGGATTACAACAGAATAAATGCTGGATACTTTTCTCATTGTTTCCAAAATAGTTAGTTTGCTGTTTAGAAACACAGTGCAATATATACAGTGTAAAATAGTTCAGACAGCAGAGTGCTTAGTCAGTGTACATACATGCAAACATGTAAATAAATACACTATTCCACTGCTCAGCCTTAGGGTGTTTTCCACCAAACATTTGACTTTACTTCTCCATTTCTTCTGATCTCATTTTTGTTGGCATGAGTACTCTAGCACTGGTTAGCAGTGGTAAGATGCACAAAGTGTTTGTGCTCTCTTTTCTTTGAACAAGGTGAAATTGGCCCACACCCAATTTGCACATTTAAGTTACTTGTAAATCCCTATTAAAGTGGCAATACATGTAGCCAGGGCCTGTTAACTAAATGTTACAGCACTGATTGTGCCACCCACTTAAGTAGCCTTTAAACATGTCTCAGGCCTGCCACTGCGGCTTGGATGTTGAGTTTTAAACTACATTTACCAGGCCTCAACTTTCCTTTTTAAAACATATGTCACCTCTGCGGTAGGCCCTAAACAGCCCACAGGGCAGGGTGCAGTGTGTTTAAAAAGTTGGACATGTACTTTTAACTTTTAGATGTCCAGGCAGTGAAAAACATTTACATTTGTTTTTCACTACTGCAAGGCCTGCCTCTCCCATAGGGTAACATTGGGTTACCTTATTACATTTAATAAGTGATAACTTTCAATTAGGAGCAGGTCAGAGAGTTGGGTTTGGTGTCTAAAGAACTGTAATTTAAAGCCCTTTTTAATGTAAAGTCTGAATTTAAGTCACATTTCTAAAAATGTAACTTTAAGAAAGTTGATATTTTCGTGTCCCAACCATTTGGTGCCTGCAGTTTGTATCCTGGGTCACTTGACCAGGTTAGCTGGCAGTTGATCATTGTCTATTGCTCGCAGACAGTGAGACAAAGTGGTTAGATGCTGGCAGGATGGGCCATCAATGACTTGATGAGGGGGAGCAGCTGTCACCTACCACACTTTCACATCACAAGGGCTCTGCCCAGCACTTCCAAAGGGTTTTGACACTAACCTTTTGTATCTCCAGACAGGTTGGGGCCCGGGCAGGAAATTCCAAACACCTCTTAGAGTGGACACCTCCAGAACCTTCGCCTAGTTCAAGGTGGGCACCAGAAATAACTTGTGGATCATTAGACTCAACTATTCAGTACACCTCTAGGTCTGTGGAAGAATCAGAATGACTGCTGTGCTGCTCTTCAAAGAGGCCTTCTACTCAGTTGCCCTGTTCTGAGCTGCCCCGCTGCCTCAGTGAAAAGAACTGAACCTGCATCTTGAATGCAGGACTATCACAGTGATTCCAAGGGCTAGTTGGCTGGCCTCCTGATCAGAGTCTCAGGGACAGAAAAACAGAAAAGAATCCGGATCCTTTACCCAAGCACCTGAACTCTGTGTGCTGTGAGTTCTACCCACCTCAAATGGTGCCACTCCAGTCCTGAACACTTGCAAGTGGACTTGAAGAACCTGCGGCAGCCCAGCTGTGGTCTTGTAAGCAGAACTGACTTAGTGCAATACTGCTCCTCATATCCTTATCAGAACTGCTGCAGTGTAATGTATCCCTGATGCCGGAACTTGCATCGCAGTCTACAGTCTCCTATGAGCCACCGCTGCATCACACATCCTCTATGTAGGACTTCGCATCACAAGCCCCTCATTGACAGCTTCTTCTACAATGATGCAGGACTCCGCATCACAACCCTGCAGATTCTCTGGAATCACTGGGGCACAATGCATTTTTGACGCAGGACTTATAATAGCCAGCTTCCTAGGAACCGCTGCTGCATGAAGCATACTCAACATGGAATCTCGCAAGTCTTAACCCTCCGGAAACCTGGATTTAATTTACTTTTTTCAGTGGAAATAACTAAGGCCCTGTATCCAGCCCATGCTCCATCACACTTTGCCAAAAGTTGTGACTTTGTCACGTTCCAGCATGACCAGATAACCACAGTTAGTGCTTTGTCCTTCGAGACGCTATTTTTACTCAAATCTTTAAAATTCAATTTCTCTGGTTCTACTGATTGAATTTTTGGTCATTTTGGCATTAAATAATTTAACACATTTTACTTTAGTTTTCTAAATTTGTGTGGGATTTTTCGTCTATTGTGTTTTTACTTTATTACTGTTTGAAGTGCTGCATAAATGCATTACACATAGCCTGTAAGTTACGCCTGACTGCTTGTGCTAAGCTATCAGAGGGTTAAGCACGAGTTAATATGGGGTTTGCTTATGGCTTCACCATGACACAAACAGTTGTCGCTGTTTCAGTAGGGTTTCACTCCCCTCAACCAGTAACCCAATTCCCAACATTGGTGTTTAGCGGTGAAATTAGGGCTTGTGTTTGTGCAGTGCATTGCAGTGATCTTGTGTTTCACTAAAATCCCAGATAAATAATCTAAGGCCAATTGAAGTTTTTTAAAAGCTGTCCTTTTGCTTTTTCCAAATCCACTCTCATTCTCACTGACTGATTGTGAACATACCATTACAGTAATGGAATTTGAGCTGGCAAACCTTGATAGCTACACCATGGTTGAGCTGAAGCAGTTCTGTAAGGTAAATTTCGATAGCTACATCATGGTTGAGCTCAAACAGTTCTGGAAGGAAAAGGGACTGCCAAACAATAAAGACACAAGTTAGAGTTTCAGAAAGCTCTAAGAGTTTGGACGGAAGTTCACCAGTTTCTGACAGCAACAGAGTATAGAGATGAGAAGTTTGACCTGGAGGAGCAGGATCTGGATCTGGATGCAAGCCCTGAGATGCAGCACTCAGGGGAGGGTGGTTGACTTTTCTCTTGATTTGGAACTTCCTGCCAGATCCAAGAGCAGTGTCTCTTCACAAGGCCTGTCCCCAGAGGAACAAAAGACAGAGAGGCATAGAGGAAGTTTAGGCTGACGATCAAACTTGAAGCAGTGGCTCTTGAAAGGAGCCTCAGAGAGCCGGACTTAAGAGCTAGCAAGTTGAGTCCAGCAACAATAGTGACAGCATACCCAGAGTGTCTGAAGGGGACAAGAAGGTTTATATACCCAAAGAGCTGGTGTCCAGCTATGTGGTAGGGGGTGACATAGACAAGTGGTTTTCTGCTCCTGCTGTGTCCCTTAATATGCACAGAGTCCCAGAAAAGTTTTTGGGGGACATAATTTTGGAAATACCTTGCTTACACTGGACACAGAGAACCAGATGGAGTACATTCCAATGAAAACCATCCTTGTCACCAAGTTTGGACTAACCCCAGAGAAGTACTTCATCAGGGATTACCAAAAGTTGCAGAATCAGTTTTCGATTGACTTGGTTGAATATGCGAGCAAGGTATTTAAAGGTTGCGCATAGGGCAGCAAAGTTGATGATTTTACTGGATTGATTAATCTGATACTTAGAGAGCACATGTTCAATTTATGTTTTACAGTGCTGCGCCAGAACCTCATTGACAGCAAATTCACCAGGGATCTTGCTTAAGAGGCAGACCTCTAGGTCACCACCAAGTGTTCAAAAGGGTATCTGAGGGGATTACCAGAAGGGTGTGTAGGTGTCCCTCCAGAAGAAAGAAGGGGGAGAAAAACCTAAAAATAAGGGTCTTTTAGAAAGTAATTCCCAGGGGAACTTGAGTAATCAGTCCTAATCTGAAGCTAAGTGAAAAGGGTTCTTTGACAAACAGACTGGGAGTTTTGTCCCCAGTGTACTGAGTGCTACAAATATGGGCATTCCACAGGAGACACCGGTGGAAAGACACCTGGGTTGGCCACTGTAGCACTTAGGGGGGAGATGGTCCCAGTTAGCTTAGAGGAAAACACAGAGGTTACCTTAGTGTCCCCAGGAGACAGAGATATGGTGCCAAAAGCCCATATGCCTGCAAATACTTCTATGTATAGGCAGTGGGTCACCAGGCACCATCAATGTACACAGGGTAGAGGCTCTGAGATACACAAGAGTTAGTATGAATACCGTGAGCTGTCATCTGATGGCTTCAGAGCAGGTTCTCCCTAAGACATTTCACCAGGTCATAGTCATAGGTGTGGGGAGTCTCAGATTCTCTAAAAGTAGCTTTGCATCCTGCCCTGTCTGTCAGTAATTTGTCTGTTGGGGAATGACTTAGCGCACACTATCTGAAAGGAAGCTGAACGCAGGTAAAACCTGGAGATGTTAGGCTTGCCTGAGTGGGTCCCTCTGACCACCGGGTCCATGGCTGCCCAAGAGGGAAGTCAAAGTAGCCTGGAGCCTGCAAGAATGTCCCAGTCAGGTGCCAAGAGGAAGGTCAAGGAGTGTGTGAAACCAGCTCCTGAAGTTCCCAATGTCCGGGTTGATGGGACAAATAAGGAAGACACCACTGAGACTACCGAGAAGGATATTGATGCCCTCCGAGATCTCCCTGAGCTTGCTAAATGGCAAGTTGAGGGTGGGCCCACCTGGGAGGAATTCCAGCAAGTCACATAAAGAGTCCCAACTCTAGGGGTCTTGACGTGGTAAACTGAGGTCCAGGCTGCAGGGTGACACCACTGGAGAACACCTTTTCTATTAGGTGAAAAATGTCCTACTGGGGTTGGCTCATGATATATCCCGGCAAGAAATCAGGGGTTGGACAAGACCTGTGCCAGGTTTGTCAGTCACTTCTATTGGTGCTGGTTGAAAGTATCCTCAGATACATTCTGTAGGCCTTGTTCCACCTGCCAAGCCAGCGGGAAAGCAGGTGAAAAGCTAAAACCTGCCCTGGTTCTTTCCCCGTACTTGGCACTCCCTTTGAGAGGGTTTGTATCAACACTGTTGCTCCAGGCAACAAATTCACCCTGGCCTTGGTGGACCAAACCACATGTTACCCAGAGGCCATCCCACGGAGGTTGGTGACTACACCTGTGGTGGTCTGGACCCTGATGGGGATTTTAACCCATGTAGGGTTCCCCAAAAAAGTGGTGTCTGACAGAGGCACCAACTTCATGTCCACATACATGAAGTTCATGTGGGATGAGTAGGGGTACCCTACAAGTTTTCCACACCCATCACCCTCATGCAAATGGGCTTGCTGAGACATTCAACAAGACCCTCAAGGGCAAAAACTACCTTCAACCACACTTTGAGAGGTCTGATGTCACCATGCCCTTGGTGACAGATGATGGAGTGGAAGAGGAAACATGGTAGATCAGTGTAGGGTATTAACCTCTCTCCTATTCTGACCCCAGAACAGCAGAGTGAATGTCACCAGTTACTGTGGCAGTTTTCTTCTCTGTTCTCCCTCACCCCTGGGCTTACACATTTGTGTACCTGGTACATAGATACTGGAGACAGTATACCTGTTAAAAAAAAAATAACAGGTTGTCGGACAAGGTGAGTTTCAGTATCAAGGGGGAGGTCCCTTGGGGGCAGATTGGCCTAATAAAAATAGGCTGATCTGCCCCCAAGGGGGGCAGAAATGGCCTAAATATAATTTGCCCCCTAGAGGAGCGACCCTTGCTTAAGGGGTCGCTCCCCACCTCCAAAGAACAAATACAAAAAAAACCCTAGAGGTTCTAAAACCCCCCCCGGGGGGCAGATCAGCCTAATAACAATAGGCCTATCTGCCCCGCGGGGGCAGAAAAGGCCTAGATAATAATTGCCCCCCTGGGGTTGCTCCCCTTATGCAAATTTCCATTTAGAAAATAATCCCTGGAGTCTAGTTGGCATTTCAGCAACTAGACACTTCACAATCCAGCTGCTGGCTGAGCTAGAGGCCAAAATCCACAGCTTGGCAGTTCGCATAAAACAGCATGGGAAAATGTGATGTGTCTATGTTGTGTTTTGGGGCATTTCCTGTCGTGCGTGCGCTAGGCCTACTCACACAAGTGAGGTACCATTTTTATCGGGGCACTTGGGGAACGCTGGGTGGAAATAAATTTGTGGCTCCTCTCAGATTCCAGAACTTTCTGTCACCAAAATTTTAGAAAAAGTGTTTTTTGGGCCAAATTTTGAGATTTGTCAAGGATTCGGGGAAACAGAACCTGGTGAGCGCCCCACAAGTCACCCCATCCTAGATTCTCCTAGGTGTCTAGTTTTCAAAAATGCAAAGGTTTGGTAGGTTTCCCAAGGTGCCGGCTGAGCGAGAGGCCACAATCTATAGCTAGGCTGTCGTGAGCATTAGGCCTACACACGCAAGTGAGGTACCATTTTTATCTGAAGACTTGGGGGAGCACAAAATAGCAAAACAAGTGTTATTGCCCCTTGTCTTTTTCTACATTTTTTCCTTCCAAACATAGGACAGTGTGTAAAAAATACGATTATTTGAGAAATGCCCTGTAATTCACATGCTAGTACGGGCACCCCGGAATTCAGAGATGTGCAAATTACCACTGCTTCTCAACACCTTATCTTGTTTCCATTTTGGAAAATACAAAGGTTTTCTTGATACCTATTTTTCACTCTTTATATTTCAGCAAATGAATTGCTGTATACCCGGTATACAATGAAAACCCATTGCAAGATGCACCTCATTTATTGGCTCTGAGTACCTAGGTTTCTTGATGAACCTAAAAGCCCTATAAATCCCTCCAAACAGAAGAGTCCAGTAGATGTAACGGTATATTGCTTTAAAAAATCTGACATCCCAGGAAAAGTCACAGAGTAAAAGGTGGAGAAAAATTGCTGTTTTGTTCACCTCAATTTCAATATTTTCTTATTTTAGTTGTTATTTTCTGCAGGAAAACCTTGTAGGATCTACACACATTAGCCCTTTCTGAATTCAGAATTTTGTATACTTTTCAGAAATGTTTAGCTTTCTTGGATCCAGAATTGGTTTCACACCCATTTCTGTCACTAACTGGAAGGAGGCTGAAAGCACAAAAATAAGAAAAATTGGGGTATGTCCCAGTAAAATGCCAAAATTGTGTTGAAAAATAGGGTTTTCTGATTCAAGTATGCCTGTTCCTGAAAGCTAGGAAGATGGTGATTGTAGCACAGCAAACCCTTTGTTGATGTCAAAAAACCACAAGCCTTCTTCAGCAGCCCTTTTTTCCCATTATTTTTTTAAAAACTACATGTTTGCTGTATTTTGGCTAATTTCTTGGTCTCCTTCAGGGGAACCCACACACTCTGGGTACCTATAGAATCCCTAGGGTGTTGGGAAAAAATGGATGCAAATTTGGCGTGGGTAGCTTATCTGGACAAAAAGCAAAGGGGTTAAGGAATTCTTTGTGTGTCTTATTCATTTGTGGGCTGTCGAAGTGGCAATGTATTAAATATTCTATAGCCCTCCAAGTTGACCTGGAAATATTTAGAGTTGTTCATTGAATTAACAGTCATTTGATATCAAGTAGGCACCTGGGCACCTGACCTGCCACTTGTATGTTGCCTCCAGCCTGTTTTTTCCAGCCTGATCCAGTTTCTTCTGTTTAGCCAAGTGACACCTTTTCCTGCTCACCTTTCTTCCCACCAGCAGAAACCCCACCCATCCTGAGCCCACTTCGTGCAGGTCACAGCATGACCACTCAGTGGATGTGTGCAGTAGCAACATCACTGGTGCACTAAAGGCATGCCAAAGCAAGCCCATCTGCTTCCGTCCAAGCATAGATAGTGCACAGAAGCAGGAACTCTGGTCCCTCAACCATCCAACACAACACCACATCCACAGCCGCAGCAGCCACCAGAGCCAACGAAAGCTGCCATTACTCCTCCACAGTCCTCTGCCACCTTAACAACACTACACTGGAAAACACACTGCTGCCACCCACCTCCCAGCACCACAGTAGGACCTTTATCCTGCAACCAACCATTTTGATTTCACCTGGAACACCTCAAATCCCACATCACTACGTCTGAAAATATTATGCGCTCCACCACCGCCTAACACCAACTGTTTGCTATGCTTCTCAAAATCCAATCCCTTGGGAAACACTCAACTGAAATCTGGGACCCACTCAATAGCAACTAACCCAACTTTCTATTCCGTACTGAAACATGGCTCAATCCAGCCTTCAACTCTGACATCGCCACCGCTGTCCTGCCAGCCTACAAAATTATACACCAGGACAGAATCCACAAACCATGCAGAGGACTTGCGATTCTCTAAAAAAATATGATTCACTGCATCACTTTCACATACTTGAATACCACCTCCACTTCAAAATATGACGGACTACAGTGCCACGCTGAAGGGAACGATCGCCTACCATCCTCTGGGATCACAAATGAAATTCTGCAACCACATTTCAGATTTCATGGCTCCCCTCTCCAACAGTTCAACCAACTACATGCTCCTCAGGAACCTTAAGTTCAACCTGGAAGACACCACAGACCCAACTCAACTGTCCTCCTTAACAACCTCAGCAACATCAGAGTCACCCAGCTCATTGAAGTGCCAACCTACAAAGCAGGCCACACCCTTGACCCTATTGTCACCTCCAACAAAAGGATCACCACCACCCACATGACTCCGTTCACATGGTCCGACCAGGACTTCATACATTTCTAACTGTAGCACCACTTCAAACAACTTGAGAGAAAGTAGACTTGACAAAAACACCACGCAAGATCTATATACAAAGCTTCCCTCATCCACTACCACCAACAACTATGAGATGCAAAGATAAAGGCCCTAACTCTCATACTCTGAAGAAGCCAGCCCCAACAATGCCAAAGAACTCCCTTCCATTGTCAAGAAGTTCTCTAACCCTGCTGCTACCAACAAAGACATCATCCTATCTCAAGTGCTCTGCAACAAACTTTCAAACTTCTTTGAACAGGAAACTGCCAAGTTCACAACATTTTTGACACACAGCAAACCAATACGAACGCCCAGGAGGACACTTACATCATTGCCAAACAGCAGCTAAGCAACTGGAAGCCCTTCTTGACAGAAGATACTACCACCTTGATGAAAATCATCCACTCTGGATTTCTCTCAGACCTATGCCCCCACTTCATATACAACCTTGGAAGAACAATCAGCTTCTCCACTGCACTCACAGCTATCATCAATACCTCTATAACCATGCCACCTTCCAGTCTTGCTGGAAAAATGTGGAAGTCAACACCGTTTTGAAGAAACCAACAGCGGACCCTAACACCCTCAGTAGTGACAGATCTATCTTGCCCCTCACTTTTGCATCTGAAGTCATGAAGAAAGCCATCAATACTCAACTTGCAACCCACCTAGAACTCCATCCACTCCTAGACAGCTCTTAATCTGGCTTTCCCAAAAACCACAGCACAGAAACAGTCCTCATGGCCATGACATAAGAAGCATCCTTGACCGAGGAGAAATGGCAGCACTCTTCCTCCTCGCCCTAGCTGCAGCTTTCGAATCAGTCTTACCCAACTCACTCATGAGAAAGCTTCAGCATTTGGGTATCTGCAAACCGGCCCTCAAGTAGGTATCCTCCTTCCTCATGGATAAAACTCAATGAGTTAGACTTCACCCCTTCCTTCAGAACCCAATAAACTTATCTGTGGAGTCCCTTAAGGATCATCACTTAGCCGAACACTCTTCAACATCTATATTATTCAACGTGTGCATATTGTTAGAGCCCACTGCATCAACATAGTATTCTACACTGATGACACACAGCTCCTTCTCTCCCTTATGGACTTAACCAGCAATGCCATAGCAAACTTTACCAACTGCATGGGCTATGACGCTGCTTGGATGAAAAACAACTGTCTCCAGCTCAACACAAACAAAACCAAAGTCCTCATCTTTGGGAACTACCACTACCCCCGGTACACCTCTTAGTGGCTTTCTAAACTTGGACCTCCACCCACTTCTACGGACCATGCTAAGAACCTCAGGATCATCCCGGACACCAATCTCTCCATGAACAGACAGATCAATGCTGTCACCCCATTATGCTTCCACATCCTGCAAATGCTATGCAAGATTTTCAAGTGTATACCATTTAACACTAGACAAACAGACAACCAGGTGCTTATCACAAGTAAACTTTACTACAGAAAAACTCTCTACTTTGGAGTTGTAGCTCATGTTCTATGCTGACTCCAAACCACCCAGAATACCACCGCCAGACTCATCCTCAACATCCCGCAAAATAACCTTATCTCTCCTCACTTCAACAATCTCCACTGGATCTCAGTTCAGAAGAGATGTAAGTTCAATCTACTCACCTACAAAGCTCTCGACAACACTGGTCCAGCGTAACTCAATCACTGCCTCAACTTCTAACAACCCACCAGATGCCTTTGATCTGCGTCCCAGGAAAATGCACATCTCACTTGCTTCAAGAAGACCAGAAGCGGAGGACATTCCTTCTTATACCTCAGAGCCAAGTCCTGAAACAACCTTCAGCAACACGTTAGAAACTTCACCACCCTCATGGACTTCCAAAGAAACCTAATGGCTCTTCCAGACAAAATAGGAATGATCTCCTTCTACCCCCTGAAGCCTGCCCTACTCAGTGCCTGAGTTCCCTGACTTGTGCTTAGCCACACTCTACAAATCCACATAACTTGACATAACATAACAGGGGCCATATAAATCTAACAGATGGGTCATCTGTCATATTTTGGCAGATGTCCCACTGTACCAACTTTAAATCAGGTCGTAGAAGTAGTGACATTCTTTGTGCATGTTGGTAGTTGTTGTAATGTTTCAGATAATTTTATGGGTGTTTTTTAGTCAATGTTTTGAATTTTTAATGTATATACCAAATGAGGTTACTGGTTGAGGGGGGTGAAGCCCTACACAAGCACACAGCACAGTCCTTGTTAGGTTGAAGTCACAAGCATCACTCAATTAACTTGTGCCCCTCTGGTAGTTTGGTACAGAGAAGCCAGGCTCAACATAGGGGTAATGTGTGCAGTATTTACGCAGCACTTCAAACTGTAATAATGTGGAAAAATCACACACAAAGAATCCCACATCAAATTGGTAAAATAGAGCAATCGTTTCTAAATAAAACATGGCCAAGATAACAAAAATCCAATCAACAGAACCCCAAATATTTAATTTGAAAGATGTCAGTGAAAATAGTGCCAAAATTTGCAAAGTGCCAACTGCATTTTTTTTGGTCACCCCAGACCAGGACAAAGTCACAAGTTCAGGATGACTTAGACAGTGTGTGGGCCAGCTACAGGGACCAAGTTAGGCCAGCTGAACAAGAGTATCTTAAACCCTAGTTGCACAGCATTGCGAAGTCCTGCATCAAGGATGTATTGAGCAGCCAAGGTGCTCTGAGGTCTGGGTCAGAGATGTGTTGCACAGTGCCGGTTCCAAGGAGCCGCGAAGATGCTATACAGTGTCCTGCATTATCGTCAAGGACGCGGTCAATGAGCGAGCTTTCCATGGAAAGTCCTTTGTCTTTATGTTTTGTGCACTGGCTGGGTCCAAAGAAGTTGCTGGGCTGACAATATGGAGTCCTGTGTCATCACTGAGGCTGCCGTCAATGAGGGGCTTGGGATGCGAGGGCCTGTGTTGAGGATGTTGTGCAGCGGTGCATCCAATGAAGCTGCAGGCTGCAAGCGAAATGCAAAGTCCTTCTGCTGGTTGACTCCTTGCAGCAGATGTGATGCATGAGTTCTGTTTGGGGCTGCACAGTGCAGCAGAAGATATCTGCTGGTTCGGCTGGGTTCACAGATGGGGTGGCAGAGCACTTTCAGGCCCGCTTTCAGGGGTCTAGAACTTTGGTGGCTCCACCTGGCAGGGTAGGACTCACAGTTGCAGAGTCTACATGCTGGTTACAAGAGACTAGCCCTTGGAGGTACTCTGGTTGTCCTGGGTACATGTTGCAGGTGCAGTTCTTCTCACCTAGACAAGAGGGCAACTGGGGAGCAGGTCAGCACAGCAGGGCAGCACTCCTTCAGGGCAGCAATTCAGAGGAGTGGAAGTCCTTCTTGCTGGCAGAGTCTTCCACAGGTCCAATATATATACCTGCTGCCTTCATTGAAGTGGGAGAAATCTCTAGAGGATTTATTTTGAAGTACCCAGGTTTCCTACCTCCCCTGCCCTGGCTCCAGACTAACTACAGGGGGTATGTAATCCTTTGTGTGAAGGTAGGACACAGCCTGTTCAGTTGTAGGTAGGAGGAATATACAAACACCAACTGCCAACTACACCTAGTTATGTGACCCAGCAAGAGGATGCAGGCATTAAATGGCTAAGGAAGGAAAATGCCAATTTTCTAAACGCACTCCCCAAACTGTAATTCAAAATTTGACTTTACTACAAAAGAGAATTTTCCATTACAATTCCAGATACACCCAATATGCACTTTTCACATGTTCCCATTTGAAAGATGTTCTTATTAAATGTAATGAGGTAACTATAATTATATCCTAAGCGGGAGGCAAGCCTTGCAATAGTGAAAATGTAGGAGTTTTGCAGTTGCAGGACATGTAATACTTAAAAGTACATGTCTGACGTTTAAATACATTGGAACTTGCCCTTTGGGCTGTTAAGGACCTACCCTAGGGGTTACACATGTACAAAAAGGAAGGTTTATTTAACTAGTTGTATATACCTAATTCAAAACTGCTTATAGAGGCTGCACTGGCAGGTCTGAGATCTGTTTAAAGGGCTACTTAAGTGGGTGGTACAATCAATGCTGCAAGGCCCGCTAGTAGAATTTTATTTACAGGCCCTGGGCGTACAAAGAACCAGTTCACTTACAAAGTTTAAGCAGCTACTTACAAGTAAATTAAATAAGGCAATTGGGGATATGCTAATCCTACCAAACTTTAGTGCTTGTTATCAGTGGTAAAAGCCACAAAATGGGTTTAGAAAAACGTTTGGGGATGACCCTGCAGAGAGGGCCAGGTCAAACAATATACTTAACAGCACATTGGCTTTATATTTATCAAGTGAAATTGAGATGACATTGAACCTGGATGTGGTAAATTGGGCATTAAGGATTCAAAAGAAGTATTACCTTTCAATTCAGTAACCACAGGCATGTTCCATTAAAAGTTCACAGTATATACTACACACAATTGCAATTCCAATGTAATGTATTCTTTGTAGAACATTTAATATAAGACAGCAAGGCAGTCAATTAATAATCACGGATAATATAACCATTAACAGATGCCCAGACAAAGAAAATGTATATGAATCTGGGACTAGATCAAGAATGATGGATGGTGTATATTTGGAATTCAACAAGACCTTTAACTCTCTTTAATACATACCTCATATAAGAAAGAGAAGCACCTCACTGTACATCCTAGGGGGGCATCTTGTTTAGGAACTGCCTCTGTGACAAGAGACAAAGATAATGGAGTGAATGACATTCAGTCTGCAAAGAAGGCTTTAGAAATGGTGGATCACTGTCATTGCCTCTAGTGTTCATTGCTTTTTTCCCCCAACATTTTAGTGGTAATGGAACACAAAGTATGCTTTGTAAATACCAAAAAGGTCAGCAATTAAGCTTATACTTTCCCATGCCTTAAAAAATGAGGAGCCATATTAAAGTAAAATAAAGAATTTAGGGCCAGATGTTTCAAACTAATTTGCATTCCCAAACGGTGCGAATCGCAGAAATCGGCCGTTTGCGAATGCAAAAACGTGGTCTGGGATGCATGAAAGGCATTCGCAGGCCAAAAACAAGGAATCGCAAAATTTGCGATTTTTAGCGAAGCAACATGGTTTTGCTTGTCGCATTTTGCGCCTCGCAATTTGCGACATGAAATACCGAATCGCTATTAGCATATAGCAATTTGCGAGTCCGAATAGCGACTCGCAAATACAGGGAGTGCAGAATTATTAGGCAAGTTGTATTTTTGAGGATTAATTTTATTATTGAACAACAACCATGTTCTCAATGAACCCAAAAAACTCATTAATATCAAAGCTGAATATTTTTGGAAGTAGTTTTTAGTTTGTTTTTAGTTTTAGCTATGTTAGGGGGATATCTGTGTGTGCAGGTGACTATTACTGTGCATAATTATTAGGCAACTTAACAAAAAAATATATATACCCATTTCAATTATTTATAATTACCAGTGAAACCAATATAACATCTCAACATTCACAAATATACATTTCTGACATTCAAAAACAAAACAAAAACAAATCAGTGACCAATATAGCCACCTTTCTTTGCAAGGACACTCAAAAGCCTGCCATCCATGGATTCTGTCAGTGTTTTGATCTGTTCACCATCAACATTGCGTGCAGCAGCAACCACAGCCTCCCAGACACTGTTCAGAGAGGTGTACTGTTTTCCCTCCTTGTAAATCTCACATTTGATGATGGACCACAGGTTCTCAATGGGGTTCAGATCAGGTGAACAAGGAGGCCATGTCATTAGATTTCCTTCTTTTATACCCTTTCTTGCCAGCCACGCTGTGGAGTACTTGGACACGTGTGATGGAGCATTGTCCTGCATGAAAATCATGTTTTTCTTGAAGGATGCAGACTTCTTCCTGTACCACTGCTTGAAGAAGGTGTCTTCCAGGAACTGGCAGTAGGACTGGGAGTTGAGCTTGACCCCATCCTCAACCCGAAAAGGCCCCACAAGCTCATCTTTGATGATACCAGCCCAAACCAGTACTCCACCTCCACCTTGCTGGCGTCTGAGTCGGACTGGAGCTCTCTGCCCTTTACCAATCCAGCCACGGGCCCATCCATCTGGCCCATCAAGACTCACTCTCATTTCATCAGTCCATAAAACCTTAGAAAAATCAGTCTTGAGATATTTCTTGGCCCAGTCTTGACGTTTCAGCTTGTGTGTCTTGTTCAGTGGTGGTCGTCTTTCAGCCTTTCTTACCTTGGCCATGTCTCTGAGTATTGCACACCTTGTGCTTTTGGGCACTCCAGTGATGTTGCAGCTCTGAAATATGGCCAAACTGGTGGCAAGTGGCATCGTGGCAGCTGCACGCTTGACTTTTCTCAGTTCATGGGCAGTTGGTTTTTCCACACGCTTCTTGCGACCCTGTTGACTATTTTGAATGAAACGCTTGATTGTTCGATGATCACGCTTCAGAAGCTTTGCAATTTTAAGAGTGCTGCATCCCTCTGCAAGATATCTCACTATTTTTGACTTTTCTGAGCCTGTCAAGTCCTTCTTTTGACCCATTTTGCCACAGGAAAGGAAGTTGCCTAATAATTATGCACACCTGATATAGGGTGTTGATGTCATTAGACCACACCCCTTCTCATTACAGAGATGCACATCACCTAATATGCTTAATTGGTAGTAGGCTTTCGAGCCTATACAGCTTGGAGTAAGACAACATGCATAAAGAGGATGATGTGGTCAAAATACTCATTTGCCTAATAATTCTGCACTCCCTGTACAGATTCGGTATTTCACGTTGCAAATTGCGAGACACAAAATGTGAGATGCAAAACCATGTCACAATTCGATGCATCAAAAATTCGCTAATTGGGAATTTTCGCAGAATGTCCTTTTGCACATGCAAATAACATGGATCGAAACCAGGTGGTAACCAGGCGCATCCTATATAAAGAGGCCCAGAATGCCTCAGATTTTTTTCCACAATGGCTACACTCTATGTCATGGTGAGGAGAATGAGGATCTTGGCAGGTTTGAGGAGAGGGAGGAAGAGACAGGAGCGCATTTTCAGAGTGCGCATTACCCTTTTTGACCAGACTGAGGAGGACATTTTTGAGAAGTACAGGTTGAGCTCAGCCATGATACTTTACCTGATAGCTGAGCCACAACCCATACTGCAGCGCACAACACACAGGACTAATAGCATACCCACCCATGTGCAGGTATTATGCTCCCTGCACCTACTTGCGTCAGGGAGCTATCAAGGGGTCATAGCAGCAGCTGGAGGGGTATCACAGAGTGCCCTCTCTAGATTTTTCAATGCATTTCTAAACGCCATGCTGAGCAGGACACACCAGTACATCAGATTCCCCAACACCCCACAGGATATACAGTACAGCAGACAAAAGTAGATTTCTACCAGATATCACAGTTCCCCCACATCCTAGGTGCCATTGATGGGGCACATGTTGCAATCTGTCCACCATCGGCCACAGAGTATGTGTACCGCAACCATAAATACCAACATTCAATTAACATACAGGTGATATGCAATGCCTCCTATATCATAACTGATCTCGTGGCCAGGTACCCAGGGAGCACACATGATTCGTACATCTTTCGCCACAGCTGGATTCACACAAGACTGCTAGCTGGGGAATTTGGTGAAGGATATCTACTAGGTATTTTCCCTCTGTACACTAGTACATTGATGGCAGTTTGAAGTCAGATGGCTCAGCTACTCATTATACCCTCTGTTCCTTCCAGGAAACAGTGCCTACGCAGTGCACACCTTCATGATGACGCCCTACCTAAATCCTGCAACGTTAGCAGAGCGGAGATACAATTCAGTGCACAGGGCAACCCGCAATGTGGTGGAGTGCACCTTTGGCCTGCTGAAGAGTCGCTTCAGATGTGTCCACAAAAGTGGAGGGGCACGACAGTACAGCCCGGACACGACCTGTAGAATAGTGGAACATGTGCGATCCTGCACAATATAGGTACCACAAGGGGCATGCCTGTGGAAATATCGGAGCCAGACTCAGATGAGGATGATGATCCCATACCACCCCTACAGCCAGCAGACAGGACCAGTGCAGCAGAGGGCAGGCAAAGGCGTGCTGACATCACACACAACCATTTCAGATGTAAGTTATGACAACACAACTTCACTGACATGTATTTTGGTAGTTAGCACCTTTATTACCTTGACTTCAGGTAACATACGTGTCACTAGGACAAAGCATTACACATGAGTCACACATGAGCCATTAACAGTGTCGCACTATTGTCATCATTGTTTACTGTAATTATACATGTGAAGTTAGTCCCCTGTGGCCATCAATGTCACTTTTTACGACCACGCATTCCACTTGAGTGCGCAGTGGCCGCGCCGGCACCTCTTGTGTCAGGCTCACAGGCAGTACTGTGCCTTGTACTGCATCGCCTAGGATCCATCATGGGCACTGCCAGGGTGCTGAAGCTAGATGACTCCTCAGTATCCCCCACTCCCAGTTCACTGGGTGTAGCACTGCGATTTGCCAGCATAGTATCCAGAGTGTTGGTAATTTGGACCAATCCCTGGGCAACAGCCAGACTACTATGTGCTGCCTCCACCTGTGCGGCCACAGCACGCCGTGATATGAGGGCAGTAGATGTAGCTAGGTGATTTACTGATCTACAAAAGCCACTGAACATCCCCATGAATCGTCTTTTATGCCTTCGGTGGCTAACTCGCTCATGTCTGATCTCAGTAAAGAGTTTCTTTACGGCATTGGTCAGTTCCCTGGTGTTCTCCGTAGCTGTTTGCTGTCCCTCATGCAGCTTGCAGATGTTTGTATTCAGGCACTCCAACTGCTTGTGCAGCCCCCCCCATATTGGCATTGTGTGCCTCCATCTGCCTGTGCATTGCCCTCATGTTTTTGTTTTGCAGGCGCTGCACTTTGAGCATTGATGCTTCCAGGCCACCGAAGAATGATGGGCCCTCATCTACTTCTATGTGCTGTGTGCCTGCATCGTGAGGCCTCCTGCGAGGAGTTGAGTGACGCTGGGGCAGGGACTGCTGCCTTTCGGTGGATCTGGCTTCTGGGGATGGAGTGTGGCCTTCATCCCGCATGTCATCGGAGTCCAGGCTCAAATCAGGGAGAGGTAACACCCTTGCCCTGCGTCTGATTAGTGCGATACACAATGACTCGCTGGTGTTGGAGTTGGGCAGAGGCTGTGTTTCTGCATCCCCTACAATGGCACATTCTGCTGCTGCTGGGCCTGGGCCATCTGCAACAACAATGTGCAGCGTGTCATTTATGTATGTATCACCAAATGTTGCACAATGGTAATAAATGTACACTTACATCATCTCACTATGTAGTAGGTGTTGTGTTCTTCTGGGTGTCGCTCCACTTAATTGCATTCTATGTGCTAATTTCAGCTCTGGGTTGTGGACTACCACTCCCATAAGGCATTGTTGTGCTGCATTTAGGATGTGGAATGGAGTACTTATCACAATGGTTTGCACTACTTGCAATTTCCTAAGGGGCATTTGTACATACACATATGGGGTTACATATCATTATTGGACTTACCTTTACTGATGCTGTGTGTGTCGGATGTGTCAATGTAGTGACCCCACTGACAGCTTCTGGAAGCAGTGTGGACTCCACCAGGTCTTCCATGGGGGTGGAGGGTGTCTGGGTGGATGGTCCACCTCCTGTGCTCCTTGCCTTCTTTAGCCTGCTGGCCACCCTCTCCTTAGCACGGGAACGCAGGTCCTACCACCTCTTTCTTATCCCCTCCACTGAGCGCTGCGCAACCCCCACTGTGCAGATTTTGGTCTGGATGTCAGCCCAGAGTTTTCGCTTCTCACTCTCTGGGACCTGGAGTGAGCTCTTCCCAAATAGCCGGTCATGGCTCCTCACCACCTCCTCAGTGAGCATCTCCAATTCTTGCTCACTGAACTTCAGCTTCCTCTTCCTCTCTCCCTTCTCCTTCCCATTAGCAGCATTGGCCATGTTGATGTCAGGTCCTGCCTTGCTCACAAACTTGCTCCCTGGGGCTGGTCTGTGACTCTCTGCTGCTCCTGTGGGTGTGGTACCTGCAAACAGCCTGGGGCTGACTCACTTCCTGCTTGTGATGTCATCAGGCTGTGCCAGGTGTCCATTTTCGCAATTTGTGATTTTCAAATACCGAATCGCAAATATTTTTGCGATTCGGTATTTGGACCTCTCAATTTGCATTAGCGATTTTTAAGAAATCGCTATTTCTGAATCGCAATTTTGTTACATTGCATTTTGCGACTCAGAAATAGCGATTTCTTAAAAATCGCTATTTGCGATTCGCTAGTTTTTTTTTTCATATATATGGCCCTTGGTTTGTCCACCTTCCCCAGGCATGAGGCTAACTTAAAATCCTAAAGAAAAAGCAACCGGGGGCATGGCAAGGGAGGAGACCAAGCAAGATGTGTGTCCCCTGAGATCCGCAAGTCAGGCCCCGTAATCCCCTCCCATCATGACCAGCACAATATGCCAAATCCGAGCTCTCGTGACCTCCAGAACACCTGTACAGTGGCATGAGATCCACACAATGCTAGATTCCTTGGATGGTGGATCATCCCTGTCTCTGGGTCCTCAGACCACGAGGCATGCCAGTCAAGATGGCGGCTGCCATTCCATTCCTGTGAACCAGGTGCACAAGCAGAGAGCTTGGCCCCAACTCCAAGTCCGCATCGCTGCTGTTTGGAGCGGGCCTGCCACTCTGAAATGATCGGGAGCATGGAGTGCCTTCTTAGCAAGCCCCGTAGTAGGTACAGTCATCCAGCTGCTGACCCTGGCCCCATTTGTGGCTTGGACTGCGAGGACAGATCTGACGACACTGCCTCAGCCTGAGCCCTATGAGACTGGATGCTCAACTTTGCTGTGGCCCAGTGCAAGATGGTACCATGGAATTTCTTGGCTCTATAGCCACATCATAGATCTATATCCATATGGAAAACACACCTACAATTATTAGTACTTGCACTCCCACGCGCACGCTTCTTGCTGCTCCCTCACAAAATATATCAGCATGTATGAAAAAAGATTAAACATGTCATGAATGTGTTTACAGCACAGAACTTCCCTGTATCTTGTGAGGAAAATGATCTTCCGTCTGAAGACCGAATATTACATTGCATGTTTTTCTATATTGATAAAAGCAAGTGTTGTCCCATTTGTGAACTGTGTGTTAAGCGGTTTATGGAGACATCAAATTCCTTCATATGAATTATCAGAAGTGTTTGATGCCTCATCACCAGTATGTGTCTGACGACTCATCACAAGCTCACCAGTCTATAAATAGAACTGCCAAGGTGTTTCCTGTGCTTGGCTTCGAGTCTTCCTTCGCTCGCAGGTGTTCTTGGTTCAGCTGGAGTTCCGTGATTCTTTCAGGCGTTGTCTTTTCAGTGCGAAGCTTCATCGGAGCTTCCCTCTCTGGAGTGGATTACTTTCGCAGTGGCTGGAGAATTTACGAGCAATATTCCATCTTTCTCAAATAATCAAAACATTCCAGGAGAAGACGGTTCATGAGTAATTCCCCTCTCGTCTCCCTGCTGTCAGCCTTCTTGAGGTTAGTGCCCTTTTGGTGAATATGAAAGACATTTGTCGATGCTGAGAAACCTGTGATACAAAACTATTTTCCAAAGACAGCTTCAGAAGTATTTTTAAAATCAGCATTGAAGTTAAGTGTTGTGAACTCCTGAAAGCATCGCTCAATATCTATGCGAACTTAAACATTTATTCTGATTGTTTAGGAATGAGTCTATTGTGTGAAAACAAATAAACGACAAATTCATAAGTTTGATTTTGTTGTGAGTTACAAAAGCGCGCTTAATAGTTGAGCAATCGAGCGCTAATAATTATTGTGACTTTGCTGAAAGAATCAGTGATTGCCCAATCGAATGATAATAATTGTTGTTATTTTGCTGAAAGACTCTGTGATATTTGTAGTTCTTGTGTTTTTTATTTGTTTTTGGTCTTGAAATTCCTGCTCCAAGCCCTGAAGAAACTTTCTTAGAACAACTGTGATGCTCCTTGGTGGACCAGCATTTTGTTTCTGTTCCCTTCGAAAATCCCTTTTCCCTATCTCTTTCCCCCAGAGGCTATTGGCTTGTTCCCTGTTCATTTCTGATATGCGAGAATAGTGTTTAGGAATGAGGGTTTTATTCTCTTCTCTCCCGTGGAGCCTGGATTTTAGGTGAGTGAACATGATCTTGTCAATATCGCCAGATGAGAGAGGGAGCTAGAGACAGAAGAACCAGATGAAACATGTAAGTTGATATCGCAGAGGACTGTGATGTCCTCTATATGTGTCCATCACAAATAGAACACCTATAAACTTCTCACAAGGTGGTACCTTACAACCACATAATTACTCAAAATGTTCTGCAGCACAAACACATGCTTGAAGGACTGTGGAGAACATTGCTCGCTACTCCACACTTGGTGGTCATGCCCTAACATTCAAGCTTTCTGGTACGATATACCCCTGCTTGTATATGCCATCATGAATAGCATTCTCCCACAGTACCCATTAATGATCTTATTAGGACACTCCGGTGACCAAGGCCTTAATCCCCTGACCACCCTGCTAGGAAAACTGACCCCCTACTTATTACTTGTGGCTCGTCTATGCATAGCTCAAATGTAAAAACCTGAGAGCTCACCAATGCGTGCTTTATGGCCATACTAAGAGGGTGGAAGGGTAAGGGGTGGATTGTTTACTATGGGGCTGATTTTGTAGCAGTGCAGAAATTTTAAAAGCACTGCAAAGTTCCTTATATATCCACCCGTTTTCAGGCAACAATACAAGTGCTAAGATAACTCTGGTGATTAGTGTACCTGCTGGAGAGAGATCAGAATTTTGTCTAGTGGCAGTTTTGACTCATTTAAGGTAGCAAAGAGGTTGAATATGCCTTCTGCAAATAACGTGTACTATCCAGATCACAGAACAGTATTTTATGTGCAATGCTCAGTGGGTACTGCTTTTGTCACAGAGATTCTTTTGTTGCTGTGCAGTTCATGAGTTACAATCATAATCTACCACAGGGAGCTATGAACTGCCATCAAAGGACCCCATGCAAACAGCATGTTACATGTTAGAGACCTATTGTTTGACAGTCTTTGATTATCCCAGTTTTTCTAAAAAAAGAGAATGTTTGCGTGGGCCTGGGTGAAAAACTCTGCTGGGGAAGTTTGCGGACTTCGGCAACTCCGCGTTCAACGGAGAACGCAGAGGTGCTCTCCTGTTGGCATGCGGTTGATGTCATTTCAAGCACGGGAAGCACGATGAGAGACTTCTGGTCACCCGCGAGCTCACACAAGATTTTGTACCCGCCAGTGAGATTTAGCGCAGTACAAACAACTTCTGGTGTATCTTTTTGTGACGAAGGTGAGCGCGATCGACTGTGACAGCATCCTGGTGAAGCGCAAGTAGCTAAAATCTTCTCAAAAAGACAATTTTGAGTTAAAAATCTTCTCTAATGGACAGTTTGCATTGATTTTTCTGTGCGAGAAGTACTTTTATAATTTACTTTCTTTTTATCACAGGACCTGCCCCAGAGACTCCAACTTCCTATTTCTGTCCAGGATGCTCCTCTCAGTGCTTTGTCCTTCTCCTGGTCACTTTTCACTTGGATTTCGATCTGAAAGGGTCACTTTTCTTGTCTCCTGGATGTATCATTGGATTTAAGGACTTTGTTGTATTTGAGATTTCACAAGTAAGTTCAAAAACACTAGTATAAGGGTGTTGTACAACTTGTTTTGTTGGGGCATGCATTAGGATTTATATGTACGTTTATTTGATTTTTAGAATGTATTGTGGTGGGTGGCCTGTATATTCAGGGGCCTAGTAGTTATTGTTTTACTTGTAATTTTGATTCTTCAAAGGAAACACACAGTTCAGTACATATTCTCCATATTTTGTAAATTTTCAATATTAATTTAATTCACTATGTTATGTGGTCTAGTCTGCTAAAGGAGTAGGCCTTCCAGCTGTAGGCCCAGGCCAGTACTAGTCATAGGTACATGATGAAACAACTGTTTGTGGTGTCTGTTGAACTGAAACATCATTTAGACCATTGATGGCATAGGATGACAAATTACAAAATGTATTTTGGCCGGATTTCATGTTTTTTTCTGCAAACAGTGTGTGGTGGGGTAATATATTTGATACCTTTGTATGATGTGTGTTGTTGTAAAAGGTACTTATTTAGTCCACTTAATTTTTATTTTGGGAATTGCTGACTTGGTGCTGTTTTTTTCTCCAGTGTGTTCTTCTTTGTTGTGGTGGTCATGCCTCCTTGCAGGTTGTTGCTGTTTGACCATGTGGCTGGCAGCCATGTTGGGTAGGGAGCCAGTATGGCTGCAGTGTGTTCTTCTTTGTTGTGATGTCATGCCTCCTTGCTGGTTGTTGCTGTTTGACCATGTGGCTGGCGGTCTTTTTGTGTAGCCAACCAGTGGGCCTGTATGTGTTCTTCTTTGTTTTGGTGGCCATGACTCCTTGCTGGTTGTTGTCATTTGACCATCTGGCTGGTAGCCATTTTGTGTGTGATGCTTGAGGCCTAGCAGGTCAATGCTCATCACTAAATCTAGTGTATGAACTGTGTTTTATAATATATTATATACTTTTTTGAGTTTTCCACCTGCCCCACTTATTGCCCCCCAAATTCCTGTGGTTTTTCATGGTAATTTCCTTCCCCTAATACATCAGCAAATGCATTTGTTTAATTTTTTTCTTTTTTTAATAATTTGTTTCACCAACTTTATTTAATTTAATTTAATAAAAATAATAATAATAATATGTAATCATTAATTTCTTTTCTTTTTTCTTTTTTTCTTTTTAGATAAAAAAAAAAACGAATTTCATTTTTTTATTTTTATTTTGTTTTTTATTATTTTTATTTTTTCCCATTTTCACCATCAGCCCCAAGTCTGCCATGGGCTCACAGTTGCACAACCTTATTCAATAATTATTCCATTTGTCTCCAACACCTCCTTGAGTGGCACATGCCAACTTCATGCACATAAAGCTAAGAGTTACATTCTGTATCAATCAATCATTCAGGGATTTGTAAAGTGCACTACTCACCCATGAGGGCCTCAAGATGCTGGGGAGGGGAGGGGTGAGAAGGCAAGGCGAGCGGTGTTGCTACTGCTCGAACAGCCAGGTCTTGAGAAGTTTCCTGAAGATAAGGAGGTCTTTGGTCTGGCGGAGGTTGGTGGGAAGAGTGTTCCACATTTTGTCAGCGAGGTGCAAGAATGATCTACCGATGGTTGTAGTTCTGCAGATGCGTGGGACGGTTGCGAGGGTGAGGTTGGCAGAGCAGAGATGCCGGGTCAGGGTGTCGAAAGCGAGTAGTATGTGGAGGTATTCTGGTCTGGTGTTGTGCAGTGCTTTGTGAGTGTGGGTGAGGAGTTTGAAGGTGATTCTCTTGTTGACTGGGAGCCAGTGCAGGTTTTTCAGGTGGTCTGTGATATGACAGTGGAGGGGGATGTCCAGGATGAGGTGTGCGAAGGCGTTCTGGATGCATTGCATTCTCTTCTGGAGTTTGGCCGGGGTTCCTGCGTAGAAGGCATTGCCGTAGTCCAGCTTGCTGCTTACGAGGGCTTGGGTGACTGTTCTTCTGGTTTCAGTGGGTATCCATTTGTAGATTTTTCGGAGCATGTGGAGGGTGTTGAGCAGGAGGAGGAGATGGTGTTGACTTGCTGGGTCATGGATAGTGAGGGGTCCAAGATGAATCTTAGGTTGCGTGTGTGGTCGGTGGGAGTCGGAGCGGTTCGAGAGTGGCAGGCCACTGTGAGTCATCCCATGTGGAAGGTTTGGAGCCGAAGATGGGGCATCTGTCTTGTTGGAATTGAGTTTGAGGCAGCAGCTCTTCATCCATTTGGAGATGGCCTTTATTACTTCGTTCAGGTAGGTCTTGGGGGAGTCCTTGTATGTTGTAGTTGTTGCTCTTTCTTATTCTTCCTGACTGTACATGATGAGGAAATTAATGTTAGTGTGATTTTCTGAATAGATACACTGTATTGTTAACTATTTTAAATAAAAGTAACCGCTAAATTATATTTTTTCTACTACTAATTCAACTACAAGAATGCCACATTTCACTGATGTTCTTCTTTCATAGTTGCTTTTAGGTGCACAAAGAGAAAGAAGAGACATCACCCACAGTAATGCCAGACAGAAGGCCTGTGATGCATGACCACACTCATGATATGGACATCTCTTCAGCTTGTGAAGCTAAGTGCTACTGCCAACTGACAGCTTCAAGATGTCCCCAATGAAAGGTGCTACCAAGAAAGTGGCGAGTGATAAGAAGTAGCTTTCCACCACTGGTATGTTGCCACAGATCTTTTTTGGGCAAAACGTGTGTCTGCCGCACCAGCCTCTGGGGAGGAAGCTGGGAGCAGCACTCTGCATAAGCAGCCCCACTCAAAACTAGGCCCAAGTCCGAATCTGGCACAGAGGCAGCTTCTCTAATCACAGCAATGCTGACAAGCAGTGATGTTGAATTGGACTTATCTATTCCTCAAAGCAGTACCCAATCGTTGCTTGAAACTCAGCTCACTGGATGACAACAGACACAGCCAGCACTATTAGTTCCACCTGAAGTAGGAGCACATCAGGAGAATATTGAGCTCCATGCTGAGGAAGTCGAAGAAGCCCCTCTTCCACACGATCCACTATCTTCAAGATCTCTGCCATCTTCTTCTTCAAGCTCCCCTTCTGATCATCAAGACCGCACTTGGATGTCACCTCAGTCTGAGACATGCAAAGAGAGGCAAGGAGTGAAAAGGAAGGTTCCTGAAAGCCTTAGATTTATGGAGGAAGAAGAAAAGGATGACGAGCCTGACGACGAGCCAGTCATCACAGATGTTTGCCCAGCTCCAGTGGAGTCCAACGTTTCCCCATCTTCTCAACCTGCTCTGAGGGATGTGGCACAGATACCACCATCACCCCACCGCCAGCTTCAATATTTACAACAAGGCCCTGGCTGCGACCTATATCCCCAGTCACCTCAGTAGAAGTAGACACTGCTGAGAGGCAATCATCATCATAACACCCACATACCACCACTTTTTCTGACATTGCCAGTGGAACCAGTGTTAGAAAGTTCACCTCCCCAGTTTTGGATTTCTTTACAGGTGGTGAAAAGGAGCTGAACATTGCAATATGCACCATTTGCTGAGCGAGTGTTTGTCGGGGTAAGTTTGGTACAAACTATTGTGCCATTTGAGAAAACATCAAGCAGTCCACTGGGAGGCGCACCTTAGCTGCCAAAAACCTGCAAGTGGTGTTGGTGAAGGTGGTGAGACCAAGGAATCTGATCCGATAATGGTGGAAGGTGAAGGTGAAGAAGAGGGTGACATTTCTGTTATATAAATCCGCCCTGTCCCCAGCAGTGCAGTATTATTGTCGTCCACATCAGCAACATCGCAATGGCACAAGAAGACGCAGAGTCGGGTCGGGACACCAAAGCAAGAACATAAAATGGCTGTCCTACTGAGACACACATTGTACCTACCATCACCTTCTGCTCTTAAGAAATCGCCTGCACCAGTATAGAAAAAAATCCATGCTACTATTACTGGCATGTTTAGGCAGGAGGGGCAGTACGAATGTAACAGCACTTTTGTACAACAGAAAGCTGGCTAAAATGTTAGCAATGGACCTCCTCCCTTTTTCTTTTGTGGAAGGAGTGGCATTTCTAGAATTTGTGATGGCACTCTGCACCGAAATGGAAGGTTCCCAGCCAAACCCATTTTGCCAGAGTTGCGGTTCCAGTGCTACATAACGATGTGCTGGAATTGGTTGGACAAGATATGCAACAGAGTTCTGTCCATACAATCCACCTGACGATGGACATGTGGATCAGTTGCCAAGCCACTGATTACATGTGTATCACTGCACATTGGATTCCATTTTTTTGTGGGGTCTAGAGAAATGGTGTCTGCAGGTGTTGACACTGCTGAAATGTTTAATGGTGTTTGTAAGCATGCAACAGGAGCTTTGTTCACCATGGAGTAATCTGATACAGCTGCAAACATCCTGGATGTCATAAACAACAAGTTCTTTGAATGGCTGCACCCCAGAGGGCTTAACATTGGGTTTGTTCCCACGGATAATGGCAGTAATGTAATTAAGGCCATGTCATAAGGTGGCTATTTCAGGGTCCTGTGTTTGGCACACTGCATCAACATCATTGTACAGGACTATCTAAAACAAGAGCCTCTAGTCACCAACTTACTGTCCACATGCAGAAAAATCTGCGCTCATTTGAGCCATTCTTTTAAAACCCTGAAGCTGTTGAGGATTCTACAGTGTGAGAATAGAATGCCAGTTAAAGAACTCATACAGGAGGTGCCAACGTGTTGGAACTCAGCTTATTACATGTTGCAACATTTGTTTGAGCAGTACAAACTGATTAATGAATACGTCATGGAAAGAGGGGATGCATCTGTGAAAGGCAAGATCATTGAGATGGACCAATGGGGCCTGGTCAAACACCTGACAGAGATGCTGCTTCCTTCTGAAATTTTCACACAGTAATTCAGCAAGGAAGACTGTACCATGGGCCAAGCTATCCCATTGTTGCATATGCTGCAGAAACAGCTAAAAGAGGTGTCTGAAACGTACGCAGGTTACAATTAAAAAAACACATATGTAGGAGATGGCGGCGAGCTTAATCGTTTGCTCCTCTGTTAAAACAAGTTTTAGAAATGGGGTATCTAGTTGGCAGAGGTATACACCCTTGTCCAAGTAGGGACCACAATCCTAGTAAGTGATGACACAATCCAAATTATCCTGTGCCCACCCTCTGGTATCTTGGCACTGAGCAGTCAGGCTTAACTTAGAAGGCAATGCATAAAGTATTTGTGTAATAAATCATACAGTAACACAGTGAAAACACCACAAAATGACACCACATATGTTTAGAAAAAATATATTTATCTGAATAAAATAAGGTAAAAACGACAAGGATCCAATAAGCACAAGTTGAAATATAACTTTTAAAAGGTTTAAAAGAGTCTCAATCAATCAAAATCAATAGTTGTTTCTTTGTAACACACAGTACCTGGGATGCGTCAAAAATAACGACGCAAGGAGACAGCAGAGGAGGAGATGCATGTAAAAATAAGGTGTTGCATCAGATTTTGCTGCCTGGCATAGGCAATGCATCATTTATTTCCACAACACAAGGGGTTGTGTTGTTTTTGAGGCACGGAGTCTTGGTTCCCTACTGCGATGTGAGGATATATTGAAGCCCAGGGACAAAGCATTGAAAATCCTTGAGGTGCTCGTAGAAGGAGCAGGTGCTGCGTCAATTCTGTAGGTGATGCATAACATTTTCCAATGCAAGGCAGAATTTTCCTTCTGTAAGTCAATGCTGCATCGTTCCAGTTGGTGGTGCGTCAGTTTACCAGCTGCGATGCAGGCTGATCGTCGATTTCTGCAGGCATTACGTTGATTTTTGATGCACAAGGATTTTCTTGAAGAGGTGAAGACTTTGTTGGCCCTAAGACTTCAGAAACAGGAGGCACACTTAATTCAAGCCCTCGGAGAGCACTTCAGGAGGAAGACAGAGTCCTTCCAGCAGAGTCAAAGGTCAGCAGGGCAGCAGGGCATCAGGACAACAAGCAGGGCAGCAGCCCTTTTCTGCATAGCAGTCCACATACATCCCTTGGGCAGCCAGGAAGTTCCTCTGACAGACTGCAGGTGTAGGTCCATAATTGTCTGATTTGGTGGGGTCAGAGACCCAGTTTATATACCCCAAAATGCCTTTAAAGTGGGGGAAACTTCTAAGAGTGGTTTTGAAGTGAACATTTTCCCCTTTCATCCCAGTCCTGTTTGCCAGGCTCCCTGAGGAGTGTTATCAGGGGTGTTATCAGTCCTTTGTGTGAGGGCAGGCCACTGGCCTTTGAAATGTAAGAGAGAGCCCCTCCACCCTTCCTGCCCACGGAGATCAATTCAGTATGCAGATGAATGCAGATGTGACTGAGTGTCCTGTGTTTATGGCTGTTTGGGTGGAATGCACAAGGGAAACTGCCAACCAGCACAGACCAGACATGGATTGGAGACAGGCTGTAAGGCACAGAAGGCAGTAAGCACAGAGAAATGGCTACTTTCTGAACATGGCATTTCTAAAATAACAATATTAAATCCACCTCCGCCAGTAAACAGGATTTTCTAATACCATTCTGGCAATGCTAAACATGACAGGGCCACTTTTCCATATCAGAATCTACCATTCAAAAGTATATGAGGATAGTCCTAATGCTAGTCTACGAGAGAAGCAGGCCTCACAGCAGTGGAAAATGACTTTAGAATTTATTTCACTATCAGGACATGTAAAACACATAGTACATGTCCTGCCTTTTACCTACATAGTGCCCTGCCCATTGGGTTACTTAGGGCCTGCCTTAGGGGTGACAAACGTGTAGAAAAAGGGGAGTTTAAAGCTTGGCAAGTAGGTTTAAATGCCAAGTTGAAGTGGCAATGAAACTGCACACACAGGCCTGAGACATTGATAAAGGCCTACTTATGAGGGTGGCACAATCAGTGCTGCAGGCCCAATAGAAGCATTTAATTTATAGGCCCTTGGCATATTTAATGCACTTTACTAGGGACTTACAAGTAAATTAAATATGCCAATTGGCTATGAGCCAATATTATCATGTTTTTAGGGCAAGAGCACATGCACTTTAGCACTGGTTAGCAGTGGTAAAGTGTCCAGAGTCCTAAAGCCAACAAAAATTAGATCAGAAATGAAGAGGAGGAAGGCATAAAGTTTAGGGTGACCCTTTAGAAAGGCCATTTTCCAACAACAGGGCTGCAATGAGACGTAGTGTCATCCATACATTACATCTGTGCCACAATTCTTGACCAACAGTACAAACAATGGCTGGCCACTTTCATTCCTTTTTCAGATGGTGATGTTTCAACCTAAAAGACATGGATTGCTGAGCAAGCCAGCGACCGAGAAAAAGAACGGCTGTGAATTAGAGGTCCATTCATGGGCAGCATACAACTTCTATAGAGCCTGCAGACAGTCCTGTTGGTACAGCAGCCAAAACCAAGAACAACAGGAACTGGAGTAGCAGCCCCAAAATCTGCATTTGATTGGTTTCTAGGTCAGGGCTTAAGTTCCTTGCAGAGGTGAAGGCAACAGAGGTCAAGCAAGGTGGAGCACCAGTGACTATTGAGAAGATGTTTAAGGCCTACCTGAATGACCCAACGGAGGTCTATATGGAACAAAACCCATTGGTGTATTGGTATGGTCAGAGGTGCCAATGGCCAGAGCTCAGCAGGCAGGCAATAAAGTATCTGGCTTGTCCTGTAGCCAGGGTGTTGCTGAGCGTGTGTTCAGTGCAGCTAGTGCAGTTGTCACATTGAAATGGACCAGTCTCTCACCCCAAAACGTCGATAAGTTGACCATGATCAAATTAATTAGCACTTTATACCCCAGAATTACAGCAAACATACAACAGGAGGTAGATGAGGGTGATTGGTCAGACACAAGTCCTGGTAGTGTGTCAGCTGACCAACTTCTGTGTGAGTTTGAGGATGAACTCTACTTCCCTGCCTACTGAGTAGACCTGGGCCACCATAATACTTTCTTCTTTCTTCTTCTGATGAACTACTTTGTGAAAAAAAAAAGATATAGCTAGCTGGGAGAACATTATTATTTTATATTTTGTTTGTTTCTGTCTTAATGACTAATTAACTGCAACCGTTTTAGGCACATGTATGGCCGGATTGGAGTTGGACCAGTGTGCAGTGAAGAAGCCCCCTCCAGCCCCAAAATCACTCCAAGGACATTGGAGACAATGCCTGCCTCCATCCTGTACCTATCCTTTCTTTCATCCCCAAACTGGACTGCCCCAGATATTTGATTTATAGCTTACTGGCCAATGTGTGTTTTGTTTCGTGAACCAAAGAGGGTCAGCAATGTACCACCATGCTTCATTGGAACAGGTAAGTAATGCTATGCCCCAACGAGTGATAGGAGGGATTCTTGTTTCAATGTTGAGATGGTTCATGTGACTCATGACTAGTGGTGGCATATAGTGAGAGTGGGTGTTTATTGTTTAACTAGAATTATTACACTTGATTGTGTTTGTGTTGTGATTGACTTACAATGTTGGTGCCCTACTGGGTGATCATTTGTTTCCTGAAGGTGAATTCTTTCCCTTCCCTTTGATACTTAGCAAGATTTAATTGCCAGAGGTTTCACACAGCTTTGTTTTCTGGTTCAAATTTGTCAAAGACCTAACCAGTCTATTTAGCTAACAATTCTAGTCTACACAAAAAACTACTTAATTTTCTCTTGTTTTTAAACACAGCTATGTGCTACAGGTCACTCTAACTCAATTGGTTCTGGAGACTGTGACTTTCAGAAGTAGTTGGTACGGAGTTGGACATAAACTTTAATCACAGTCAGGAGGATGATGGAAGGACTTAATAGTGTGAATTGAAAACCTAAACAACTGCCAGAAGAAGGAAGTTATCAACTTTATGGAAATCAACATGGATGATGATGAGTCTAAGAGACCTACTCCAATCTGTGGTCTGGTGAGAGGCACGTTGATTACTTGATTTTGGAAATGCAATGCTGCTGCATGTGTGTGCTGGCTGGCTCAAATTTGAAACAATGTGTTTGGGTGGGGGGTTGTTGTTGTTTCAGGACATGTGATGGATGATGTCACAATGTGCATGTGCTCTAGGCTAAAAGTTTGGATGGTCATGTCAGTTGCAAGTTTGATCATCCAGATACAGGTAGCCACTTGTCAGTGATTTTTGGTTGCTGTAATTGCTCTCTCTTAATTGATCGCACATCAGTCATAAAATGAATGATAGCAAAGGACTTTGCTCTTGCTCTGCCACCTCTGAGTTTTCTTGGTAAACTACTTCTCATGAAGCGTACCTCCCATTCTATCCTTCTTGATTCTACAATATCACGATAATCATTTCTCTTTTACAATCCAAAGGCTTTCTAATCTCTTCTCCTGCACAATAACACTCATGCTTACCTTATTGGATCGCTTCAGGCAGGCACTCAAGATTGATGGATCAATCAAAGAACAATGCAGATGCACCACCAAATTTGGCAATACAGACTAGTATAATCTTTCTTTTAATAATCTTTTTTTAAAACTCTTTGTGTTAGCTTCACTCCAACTTTAATTATATTTACTATTTTGCAAACCTAGGTGACAGAATAGTTTTAGATATATAATAACCTGGGTCTCTCTGGGGATGATGGAATGTTAAGAGAACTGTGTCATACTCATTTATTTTTTCTATTCCTCCCACGGCAGGTTGCTGAAAATTGCCCAGATGAATATTGTGCTTGTGTAGTGTTTGTCTTTTTGTCACACCTTTCCCTAAGTCCCTTTCCCATCCATTCATCAAATACCTAACCCTTTTCCCCAGTATGTGTGATATATTGAGGTGTGACTTAATAATTTACACCATTGATTAATCACAGACTTGGTGGGGCAGATATGGTAGAAGCAATGCCAACTCAGTATGCAGGATTTTCATTTGAGTTCACCTAGGTGAAGTGGGACCTCGCTTCACTTGCCTTCAATGTACTCTAGCATGCTATTACTATACCACTGTGGCACCTTGGGAAACCCTCGCTTCATCTATTCAGGTAAGAGAACTATGGAGCATTGTTGTACTTTTAGGCAATGTAATAGGGGATGACAAATACCCCCACTCCTTATGGGTCATATATAGTTGCTTTACACACGCCTTTATTGGGCTAAAAGCCATAAAAGGGAATACAATCAAGCAATACAAAAAGCACATTATTCCAGCAACAATTAATATTCACTTAAATACTAAAATCAGACTGTCTGGATAATGGCCAATGTTAGTCCTAAAAGCAATAAATAACAATCAATTACAATTACAATATTACATTCTTATAAAATCCTTAAAATTAGCCTCCCGTGCCATCAGGCACTTAATTGTTTAACTAGGGGAGGACTATTTAATCGATTAAGTAAAAATAAATATATAACTGGATCTAAAAGCTAATTCCATAAGTGTCAAATGACAATTCTAAATAACTTAAAAAACCTCCCGATGACTACGGTCCTTGTGCTAAGGGGCAAAATAATTTTATAATTCATGTTCTTCCCAAGCATTATCAATATCCCCTGGGCTAAATATATCCTTAGCTAAATGTATAACCAGAGTCCATTGGATTACAGAAGACGGCTCCCATTTATCATTTTGGGGACCGTAAATTAACTGTGGGAGTTTTGTCTGAGTTAAAGCGCCTAGAGCCTCAGGCCCGCCTTGTCTCTGATAAATGAAATTGCTAGTAAAAACCGGCTTAAACCAAAAACAACATATGGTATAGTACTAGATCTCAAGAATCTAGCTGCTTCATTATAATTCCTGATTCCAACGTTCCTGCAAATAGGTCGGATCCATTTCCTCCTTGGTTTATCATAAGCTTTGCAGTTTAAAAGTACATGACCCGTCGTTTCAGAAGCCTCCATATTGCACAGCCCACAAGTCGCCTCATGTCTTCTCCCACTCAAGGGGCCCCATTTAGAAGTAAAAGCCCTAACCTGGAGAGTCCCATATCGGAACTTCATAAATAAAACCTTTGCTCGCCTAGGTCGGATAGTATCTATCCATTCCTCAGCTCTCTGTAATGGTTTGATATCCAGGAAACTTAAGGTTAGTCTACCTAGATCCTTGCTGTAGAAAGGGCTGTTTAGGGTGAAGTCCCAAATTACTTGTTTTAGTCGAATCTTAGATTGTGTTGTAAGTGTATGCGGTTCTTCCCAATAAAATTTCAGCCCTAGATTGTAAAAGCATTGCCTTATATAGTGGAGCCATGGAAGGGAGATGGCCTTGTCCAAGTCCATGATCTCGATTAGTGCTTGCCTATATTGGATCAATTCAGGGGTTGTCCAAAGTCTACACCAGTAAAGCAAGGGCCTCAGGGCTGCCAATTTACCTATTTGTTTCATGTTAATATCATAGGTTAGAGGAATCAGTGGAGTAGATGGAGGGAGACCCAGTACCCCCCTCATAAAATTATTTTCCTGGGTAACCAGTGGGGTTAGATTTGTAAATCCCCAGAGTTCGGCACCATATAAAGCAGCAGCCTGTGCTTTGCACCTATAGATCTCAAATACTGGTGAAACAATGCTAGATCTTGAACATTTGTAATTTTTACTAATCGCCATGGAACTATAAACTAAGGAGATAGCAGCTTTGTTGACGAGCGGTGCCCATGACAATTTGGCATCAAGCAGTATCCCTAGATAGTTGAAGTTTTTTACTCGTTCCAATGCCTGCCCTCTAATCTGAATGTTTCTCTTGAGTGCTTTATGGGGGTTAACAGTCAGGTATTTGGTCTTGATTGTATTTATTTCTAATCCCTTCAAACTGCAATACTCACTAAATTTATCTAATAGGGTTTGCAAGCCCATGGGAGTTTTAGATAATAAGATGGTATCATCTGCAAAAAGGAGGGCGGGAACTGGATCACCATTCAATCTTGGCGAGTCATGATTACTTTGTTTCAAATGTTGAACCAGGTCATTAATATATAATGAGAAAAGGGTTGGGGCAAGCACACAACCCTGTCTCACCCCCCTCTTGATAGGTATTGGGTCTGTCAACTCTCCCTTTGGACCCCACCGGACCTTTGCAAATGTATTTTCATGTAACTTCTCTAGCTGGCACAGGAGGTTCCCCGGCATGCCCTGTTTCCCTAGTGCTACCCATAAGGAGTCTCTTGGCACCAAATCAAAGGCTGCACGCAGATCCACAAACGCGATATAGAGGTGACCCTTCCTTAGTCTAGTATATTTCCACATTATTGTCAATAGCCTAAAGGCCTGATCGACTGTACTCGTCTGCTGTCTAAAGCCTGCTTGATATATAGTCAATATGCTGTTTTCTTCTATCCAGCTACTAATTCTATTCAGCAACTGTCTAGCATACATTTTTTGCATGACATCTATGAGGCTGATTGGTATATAGTTCCCTGGGTCTTCCCTGGATCCTTTTTTGTAGACTGGGATTATTTCTGCCCCTTTCCATGTCTCAGGCACTAGACCTCCCCTTGCTATAGCGTTACTTAAAAGATTTATATAAGGTGCCCAAATTTCTATACTATGTTTAAACATATCCCCCGGGACCTTGTCCAAACCGGGGGCTTTTCCTGGCTTGATTGCTTTAATGGCATTCACCGTCTCCTCCAGACTAAATTGTAACTCGGGTCAGATGCCCCAAGAAGCTAGAGTTTTATGTTTTGAGGGATAGAAATCAAAGCTGGGGGGATCAGAGTAAAGGTGTGTAAAATAGTTAACCCATGTTTTGGGATCTATATGATGATCTGTGTTAAATATCCCCACTTTGCTGCCATGGGTAACTATTTTCCAGAAGATCCTAGCGTCATTGCTTTTTGCTGGTTCCAGCAGGTCTTGCCATTTTTGATCCTCCCAGTTGCTTTGGGCAGTTGCCAGTGTTTTCTTATAACTGGCCCTTGCCTGTTGTACAGCTAGTTGATTTTTTTGCTTTAAAGCCTCTATCAGTACTCTTTTCCTCTCCCTGCATTTGATAGTGTACTACTTGGGGTGGTTTGCACCTTCTCTTTTTTATGCTTATGCTGTAACTGTTTGGTCAGGAAGGGTCTTAGTGCAGTACTCATTGACTGATGGATGGCCGTAATAGGGATATCAATAGGTTTATTTTTTGCATAAGGCTCCAAGAGATCAGAAAATGTATTGTAAATATTTGTCATAGTGTCCAAATTGCCTAGTATTGCTGGCCATTTTACAACCCTTCTATTGTTACTGAGGGTGGGTTGTAACTCCACCTTATCATGTTCTATATATTCCAAATCCAAATCAAGGAGGTGGACCCTGAGTTCAATTATTAGCGGGAAGTGATCGCTTTCCCTTCTTTTATCTATTTTAAAAGTCACTAATCTTCCCCATGTACTTATGCTATGCAAAATGTAGTCTTTTTTTGAGGTTGAGTTGCCTCTCTGGAAAGTATCCAAATGAAAGGCCTCCTTCACCCACTCTGCCATTACACGCCCTCAGTCCGTGCTTTAATGTAAGGCCCATAAGTTGCAGGGCGGCCACTGTGCCCGGAACAGTTTTTTCTATTGTTAGATAAGGAATTGCTCTCATTCGATCTTCTTCTTCTGCTAAATGTTCTAATCCAGTTATAGGTTCATAATTACAATTAAGGTCACCCCCTATCATAATTGTCTCTCCTACTGGGATCTTTTTAAGCAGGTCGTTTAGTAGAGTTATTTCAGGAGACTCCAAATTTGTCCTTCTAGGCCTTATATATACATTGAACAAGTGGGATATTATCTTATTTTTTTTCCCCAATACCAACCATAAAATATCCTCTGACTCTGAGACTTGCATGCGTATCTTAACATTTAATGAAATTTTCACCCATGCAACCAACCCCCCAGACGGTCTCCCTCTGGCAGCTGAAGTTGCACTAATAAAAAAGGTTTTATATCCTAATTTATACGGCGGATCTTTAAGCCAAGTCTCTTGAAAGAGACATACATGATATTGATCAATACAGTCCTGCCATTCGGGGTCTATAAGCTTATTTTTTAAGCCTGCTACGTTCCAGGAGATCATAGTGATAGGTCCCCTTCCGTTTAGGGTCGTGACATTAGAAGTAGGGCTCAGATATGCTGTCAAATCTTTCCTACGGGGCGATGACTCCACTACACTCCCTGTCCCTGTAGCATGGAGTTCATTCCCTTCATGGGGCTCACCTACTGTTGGGGCCCCATTTATTCCCACTTGTGCCTGATCTAGCTGGATTAGTCAATCTACTCTTTCAAGATTGGAATCTCCATTTCTCTTTTGCAATCCCTCATTGTCATTATACTTAGGCCTCTGGACTAGGGGTTTGATAATGAATGGATCCGGGCTAAACCTCATAGCATTAATTTTGGGGGCGGGGGTTCTCTGTTCCATGTCAATCAGGCCTCTGATTAATCTTCCATCCTTAAATGTTAGTGCAATAACGTCCTGTTGCCCCATCTCTCCTGGCATTCTTTCTGCCCCCCTAATATCTGAACGAATTATGGATAGACAGTGTCTTTTGGCCCTGATCCAGTGTATAAGCTTATTCTTTAAGGAATCCTCGTCTTCTCTGCTATTTAGCGGCAGTTTTGGAACATTTAAGAGGTAAACAACATTGGTCCTAATAGGATACCTATCCCCCTCAGGATGACGGTTCCATGTAGTGCAACAGATACGATCATTAAATACTTGGGGATAGGGATTCAGAGTAGGTTCCACATTTCCCTTTTGAAGCCCTTTTATCAAACGGGGTTCTCTTTGTGGATTCCCTGTTTCTTGGCATAGAACACTAGCATTACTTCTAGGGTAGTTGCGTGATCCAATATTTTCCCCATTTGCCCCTATCATACATCCCTGTGGTTGATGTAAAATCTTAGCCATAGCTGGGGTAGGGTTGGGGTCAATATTCAAAATTTGAGAACGTGTGGATCTACCTTGTGGATGAAGTGGTGTAAGGGGGGTCTCCTTTCCGCACTGAGCTCTATGGGTACCCCTACCCCCCTCCTTTTCCACAATATCTGATAAGGTTCTTACTTCAAGTTTCAATTCCCTAACTTCCTAGATTAATCCAGAGAGTAGGTCATAAAGATCTGCTATAGATCTTGTTTTGTGTTTTAAATGATTCACTGGTTCTAGATTGGGTGGAGATGTCCTCTCTCTAGCTAACTGTACAATTGGGATAGTTGGGTATAGCTCATCCACAGATTCCCCCTCTTGTACATTCTGTACTTTATTACTATCGAGTTCTGCCAAGACTGCATATTTATTGTAGCACACAACTTCACACTCCTGCATGTGACCCTTCTTCCTAATACTATCTATGATGCATGGGTGTATCGAGTTGTAGCATCCTTAGGGCTGCCAGTCCTAATATCGGGCAGTACCTCCCCCTCTTGCTGGCTAACAATCTCTATCACTTTATCTTCCTCTGGTTCGACTTTCTTCGTGTAATAGGAGGTCATCTTTTTATCAGGACCTTCCCGGATAGTGGCCCTATTACATAGTAGTGGCTCTACCTCCTCGATAAGATCATCAATTTCAGCTATAGTGCAGTTCTCACCCGCATTCCTAAGTTTTTTTATAGATTTCTCCTTTCCGCTTGGGGGTTCTGATGTCTTACGTTTTCCCATATCTTGAGCCACCTATATAATGCTTCGGCTCTAATGGACCCAGTCCACAATATGTATTTAAAGAGAGATTAAAAGAAGGTCTAGTGGGGGTAAACCTAGATAATAAGTATTAACTTCTCGTATGGCAACGATAGATATAAATTTTGCACTCGTAGATACAAGCAGACCTCTTGCAGAAAATGAAGAGGCAGAGGCCCGGCCCAGCCGCACTCCAAAATCTAACAAGTAATGATGAAAGCGTTACACCAATAAAGGGAGACTTCCGTCCTAAAGCCCTCTATAAAAAGACCTTTTTTAGGAGTAATTGCCGACACAGTACCTTCAGGCAGCCATATATGTGTGAGTTGTCTAATCCGAACGTCTTTAAATGGATGTCAGGGGGGTGGCCCTGCCCTGCCTCTACCTGGCAATGACGGGCAAGAATGGGCCCGCCCTTGGCCCGGGCTTTGCCCAGGCGCACCCCGCGCGGCGGGAGTGCTTGTTTTGAATTTAAAGGGCTCCTGCCCTGGCCACACCTCCCGGGACCTCCGATGCGCTTCCCGCGGCGGCGGGAGCGCTTGTTTTGAGTTTAAAGGGCTCCTGCCCTGGCCACACCTCCCGGGACCTCCGATGCGCTTCCCGCGGTGGCGGGAGTGCTTGTTTTGAGTTTAAAGGGCTCCTGCCCTGGCCACACCTCCCGGGACCTCCGATGTGCTTCCCGCAGTTGCAGAATGCAGTGCAGAGACTAGGAGAGTAGTAAGACATGGGTACCTAACCGCATAAGTAATTGTTATGTGCTATAAGCAGATTTTAAAAGCATGCTGCACCAAAAGGCAGCAGTGCAAAGTAAACACCCCCAAAACATTTTTAGGCACAAAAAACATTAAATAAATATTTACTAACCCCATTCCCTAGCAACAGTAATAAAAAGCCACCCCTTCCACCCACAACTGGCCCACCCCTCTCCCCATACAAATCTCCCTGTCCCCAACCAATGTCTAAACAAACTGTAATGTCTATGAATAAAGGAAAACAAAGTCCAAAAGTCCTGGTCTCAAAAACTCATTCCCACCCTCTCCACCCACAAGTCCCACCCCCAAAACAAAGGTTAAAAATGGGGGAGAACAGGGCAGTAACGCCAGGAGTTAGAGGAGCCCCTCCATGCAAGCCTGCCTGGCTTCTATTTGTACCAGCCTTCTAAGGACACAGCGTTGGAAAGTGGTGTCTTGGGGGGATCAGCAGTGAATGAAGGGCAGCGAGCGTCTGCCCTGGAGCTGTGGTGCTGGTGTTGAGCGTGACCTGGAGGCGCCGAGGGTTGGCTGGGGCCCTGGGCATTGGCAGTGGCTATTGTCTCCTCCTCCTCGAGGACCAACAGCAGCTGATATTCTGCCCGGATGGCCTCCAGCTTGGGCTGCTATTTCCTGCCGTGATGGTGGACCAGCAGGAATAGCTATATCAAGAAAGAAAAAGGAGAAATTGTAAGCAACGCTCTGTGCAAAACACTTGTTTAAAATCATGTAGTGGCACAGTAGCAGTAGATTTTCTGGTCACCTTAGGCCATTCGATTTTGAGGTGATTAGAGTCACAGCCATTATAACCTATAGAGTAAAAGTACTCTTCTCTCTCCTAATGTGCTAACTTAATAGAGGCATGCTAGCTCAGCTCGCGCCCTAGTCATTATGGTTACTGTCTGCAGCTGGGGCAGCTGTACTGGAAAAGTATCTCATTGCAATGGCCCTGCTATTCTTCAAAATGGCTTTCAATTTTACCCTGATTACAAGGCAGATGAATACTAAAAATGATACGCACCACATACTATAATAAAATCTGTCATGCAGACATCCTCTCTGCCATAAGTAGAAAGCGGGAAAAGCGATGTACTGCAGTACAGGGGAAGTATAAAGAAATGGGTCATACATAGATTGTATTTGGCACATCGTTCGGCACAGACTATCTGATCAGCAAAAGTGAAGGCTCTTACTTAGTCCCACTTTACTCACTGTCCTCATCCTCCTCCTCCATCACACTTTGTAATAATTACTTTTTCAAACAAAATACATTTGCTTTGCGGAAAGGAATCTTAACGTACTTAACTGCAGGGTAAGGTTAGGGGATTAGGCTGGGTAGGTAAAGTACATGCTTTACTTATCAATTCATCATCATGTGCCTAACCCTTGGCTAGTAGTGTGAGTCATTGTGGTTGGCAAATGTTGAAAGGGAAATATTTAAACAGACGTAAATTCGTTATGGAAGCCATGATGAATTATGTTTCACTTGGCTAGAAAAATGTGGCACAAGCAAAGAACGGATTTTTCAAATTTTTTGAAAAGCTTGAACAGAACTTAGGAAAGATTAGGAGTGATGTACTAGGAAGTGAATGAGTGAGTGGACAGGAGGAGGGAAGGGAAACACACATTGTTTTTGCATTGCCATACATTGAAAACTTTGAACATAAATGAAGCATTAACTTAACTTAAGCAGACGCACATTGAACAGCCAACATTGCAGACTCCACATGCCCGGACATCGCTTTCCCCACAGAAACATGGATCAACAAGCCATCCTGACCAGACATTGCAGTCGCCATCCCCAGCGACTACATGCTGCTCTGCAAAGACAGTCCATCCAGACAAGTAGGGACATGGTCATTGCCCACAAGACCACCTCCAACTGATGATCAACATCCAAGAATTCACCTCCCTCATGGAGCACCTCCACTTCCAAGTTCACACCACCCTGAAGAACACCACCCATGTCAATCTCATCTACAGACTACCCGGACCACGCCCAGCATTCAGCATTGCCATCATCATCATCTTAGTCCCCCACATACTCACCTCCAGCAATTAGATTCTCCTTGTTGACCTCAACTTCCATTTCAACAACCTCAGCAACCACAACCCTTCATCACTACTCAATAACCTGGACATAATCGGGCTCAAGCAACTGGCCGCCTCGCCAACACACACCTCTGCACACACCCTTGGCCCCATTGTTTCCACCAGAAGCAACCTTATTTATCATCGACTCAACCCCACTACACTGGTCCGACCACTACTGCATCCACTTCTCCATCTCCACACCCACAGCGCACACTCACAATGCACCCATCCTACAGAAAATGGACCAAGACCTCTGAGGAGCAACTCATCAACACCCTCAGCAACTCACCACCCCGACACAACAGACACCAACAACTCACAACCTCCACAAATGTATTACCGAGTGTGCTGACACCCTAGCTCCCCTCCGGATGACCACAGGGAAACACTCCTCCAAGAAAGCCAGCTGGTTCACCCCTGCTCTCCAGGAATCAAAGCATTTCTGCAGGAGGCTGGAGAAGAAGTGGAGGAACAGTAAATCACTGGAACACCTTGCTACTTTTAAATCTGCCACTAGGAAAACTGCCTTGAGGGCCACATTAACACCACCACGCACAACACAAAAGAACTCTTTAATGTCATCGAACATTTTTCCAAACCTCAACCCAAGACCACCAACATCCCTCCATCTCAGGATCTCTGCGACAGACTTGCCACATTCTTCCATCAGAAGATCAAATACATCTTTAACAGTTTTGGGACCCAGGATGCGCTGAACTTACCAACAACACCCCTACCAAGGGCCCTCTAAACAACCAAGACTCCTGCTCACTTGGAACCCCCTCACGACAGACGAGACCCACTCAATCATGAGCAGCATCCACTCTGGAGCCCCTACCAACTCACCCCCACTACATCTTCAACAAAGCCAGCACCTCGATCACTCCCGAACTCTGCAAGACCATCAGCTGGTCCCTTGAGTCAGCAAGCTACCCAGAAGACTGGAAGTACATCGAGGACTGACCACTTCTGAAGAAACCGACAGCCGACCCAACGGATCTCAAGAACTGCAGCCCCATCTCACTGCTGCCCTTCACAGCTAAGGTCTCTGAGAAAGCAATCAACATTCAGCTACACCAACACATTGAGAACAACATCATCCTGGACATTGCCCAATCAGGCTTCAGAACTAACCACAGCACCTAAACAGCCCTGCACGCCACCACAGATGACATCAGCTCCTTCCTCGACTGCGGACATACAGCAGCCCTCATCCTGCTGGATCTCTCAGCAGCTTTTGATACAGTATCCTACTGCACCCTATGCACTAGACCAATGGTTCCCAACCTTTTGACCTCTGTGGACCCCCACTTTATCATTACTGGAACCCAGGGACCCACACAGTATCATTATTTGAGTCCAGGGACACTCAACTGAGTCATTACTGAAAACTGGGGACCTAATCTGTTATTTAATTTTCTAAGAAGTCGCAGACCCCCTGAGGTCCACAGGTTGGCAACCACTGCGCTAGACTGCATTCAGCAGGCATACGCAGCAAGGCTCTTCGATTGATACAGTCCTTCCTGACAGGCAGAACACAGAAAGTCAGACTCCCGCCACACCTGTCAGAACCTAAAGACATTGGCTCTGGAGTACCCCAAGGATCATCGTTGATCCCCATGCTGTTCAACATCTACATGACCCCACTCACCCCTATCATCAGGAACTACGTCGTGAATACTGTCTCCCATGCAGATGACACCCAGTTGATCATCTCCCTGACCAAGAACTCCCCTACAGCCAAGAAAAATTTCAGGGACGGGATGGAAGCAGTCACCAACTGGATGAGGGAGAGCTGCCTCAAGCTGAAGTCTGATGAAACTTAGATCCTCATCATGGGACCTTTCTCCTTAGCTTGGGATGACTTCTGGTGGCCCTCAAAACTAGGCAGCCGCCCATCCCCACTGACCACGCACGAAACCTCTGAGTCATCCTCGACTCAGTGCTCACCATGACCAGACAGGTGAACTCTGTCACTTCTACCTCCACACCCTCGAACTTCTACAGAAGATCTTCAGATGGTTACCAACCACCTACTGAAAAACCGTGAAACATGCACTAATCACAAGCAGACTTGACTACGGCAATGACCTTTCTGCCGGGACTTCTAAGAAGAACCTCAGCAAGCTGCAACAAATTCAGAACGCCTCTGCCAGACTCACCTTAAACATTCCCTGTCAAGAACACATCACAGAACTTCTGAAAAACCTCCACTGGCTCACCGTCGAGAAGAAGATCAACTTCAAACTCCTTGTGCACACCTAAAGAGCCCTCTATGACAGCGGACCCAGCTACCTCAACCACTGTATCACCTGGTACTCCCCTTCCAGACCTCTCCGCTCATCTCAGCAGTCACTCACCAACGTACCCCACATAAAAAAGTCATCGGCTGGAGGAAGATCTTTCACATACCTGGCAGCAAAATGCTGGAACACCTTACCTCTTCATCTCAGACAGTCGCCATCGCTGCCTCAGTTCAGGGAGGACCTCAAGACCTGGCTCTTCAACTGATCTCTGAGGACACACCCCTCAGCGCCATGAGACCCTATGTGTGAGTAGTGTGCTTTAAACCCCATTTTTGATTGATTGATTGGTTGACTGAGTGCCGATTCTGGCGAATTGAACCATGTACCTGTTAGGTCATCATGGGTGGCATTGGTGAAATACTATAGGTAGGGAGGTGATGGTTAATGGATGCTGGGGTACATATTATCTGGCTCGATTGAGTCAAGGGAATACTCAGAAATACCGTTTAACCTTTTGAATGAAACCTTTGATAAAACTATTCCAAGCAAGTAAAGTAGTTGTGAAGCATGCCCCTATCTAGAAGAGCTCCCTTGTTTCTTCATTCCAAGCATTTATTTATTCATCATTGCAACTTTATTCTTCTAGTACATTTATTCTTCACCCTTGACTTTGATACACACCATCTAAGCTTTACATTCTCTTATCTAGTCCTTCAACATTTCAAACCATTCACGTTCCAAACATGGCTCTCAACAAACCTTTCAGCAACATCCATTTACACAATACCCACCCAGGCGCCCTTTTAACCATTCACCCATCCAAGAGATCCAACCCACCCGAGGATTCTGTTCACCCATCCAGGCAGGCATCCTTTCACCCACCGGGCAGGCATCATTTCACCTGTATACCCTCTTATCCATCCTTCACCCACCCATGCATCCTATCATCACCCTCCTATATGATTATTATGCACCCTTTCGCCCACACATCCTTTCACTCATACTATATTTCACCCATCCTTTCTCCTTCTATCCTTCTTTCAGTTTTTCATAAACAAAAAAACTCATAGTTAAAGTTTATTTTATGAACCTTTGTCTGATGAGTTGCATCTTTTATCTAAAAGAGGCCATTAATAGTAATACTTAACTCCCGCTGTATCTGCAAAAGCAGGGTGTTCATGAGAGAGTCAACAACACTAGTGCACCCTTGCAGTGAGTATATTACTAATTGTGAAAAGCAAGCAATATGACTTACCACCGCCCGCCACTGCTTCTGCTGAGACTCCCCCTTCATCCACAGCCGCGTCTGTGCTGGTGCTGTCGCTGCTGGCCCTGGCACCAGTGGTCGGTGTGGCTAGAAAAAAACATTACACATTTTAGACACCAGATACGCCTCCCACTATTATTTTTTTATTGCAAATTACAACCACAATATATTACAATATTTTAGTTACAGATTTATCTTCTATCAAAATATCAGGTGGGCATTTTGTTGGTTGTGTCAACATCAGGGCAGTGCGCGCTCTATGGGTGACTAGAATGCAAAAACCTAACAATTTTAAGCTAACATAATTTATGCATTGTGCTGATATGATTATGTTTAACCTTTTGCATTGCAGAGTTTAATCCTGGAGACTTATGTTCAGCATGCATATAAATACTGTTCACATTTAATGTACTGCTACAGGCTTTCAGACTGTGTCAGGGTGTGGTCCCCTTCCAGGGCCTTCTAGAAGCTTTCCCTGCAGCATGCCTGGGTGTGGTTGGTGGGCTGGGCTAAGACTCTATGAAAGGGAGCCAGCACAGCTCCATGTGCTCATTATTCAGAGGTCCCGGAGCAGAGCAGCAGCAACTTCCTGAGATCCTATTCCCGAGGCCTACTTTGATCTTCCAGGCCTTGCCCTTTCACTTGGCTGTGTGATTCTTAATCAGGGCGGTAAGACGGAGGTCGGGCTGGGCCCCCGATCCCGTTCTCGAAGTATTTCGAGTTATTGGGCCTAATTAGTATGATAAATGTATTCTTGTGCGTGTGAAAGTGCACTTGATATTTAATGGCATTTACATGCTAACATTCAAATTGGCTAGACGCCCGATTCCTTGCTTGTGTGTAACTCTTGATATTTATTGTGCGCTACCATTTTATGCCATTTACAAGGTAGCATTCGAATCGGCAAGACGTGCGATTCATTTCTCGTGCTTAATTCATGATATTCATTGTGCGCTACCATTCCTTGGCAGTTACATGGTGGCATTCGAATCGGCAAGATGCACGATTCATTTCTCGTGCTTTAACCCTTGATATTCATTGTGCGCTACCATTCCTTGGCAGTTACATGGTGGCATTCGAATTGGCAAGACGCGCAATTCATTTCTCGGGCTTTAACCCTTGATATTCATTGTGCGCTACCATTTCTCGGCAGTTACATGGTGGCATTCGTATCGGCAAGACGCGCGATTCATTTCTCGTGCTTTAAGCCTTGATATTCATTGTGCGCTACCATTCCTCGGCAGTTACATGATGGCATTCGAATTGGCAAGACGTGCAATTCGTTTCTCGTACTTTAACCCTTGATATTCATTGTGCGCTACCATTCTTTGGCAGTTACATGGTGGCATTCGAATCGTCAAGACGCGTGATTCATTTCTTGTGCTTTAACCCTTGATATTCATTGTGCACTACCATTCCTTGACAGTTACATGGTGGCATTCGAATCGGCAAGATGCGCAATTCATTTCTCGTGCTTTAACCCCTGATATTCATTGTGCGCTAACATTTCGTGGCAGTTACATGGTTGTATTCGAATCGGCAGGACGTGTGATTCATTTCTTGTGTGTAATTCATGTTATTCATTGTATGCTACCATTTTCTGACATTCACATGGTGACATTCGAATCGGCAAGCCGCGCAATTCCTTTTCTGTGTTTAATTAAAATCACAGTGTTCAGTATGCGCTACCATTTTAAGGCATTTACTTGGTGGCTTTCGAGTTGGCAAGATGCGTGATTTATTTCTCGAGTCTAATTCATGTTATTCATGGTGCACAATCATTCTATGGTATTTGCAACCTTTGTACAAATCTGCAATGTGCCCAATTCATGTTCTGGCAATTTTGAGAGAACTAAAAAGCTAGAGTTCTAGATGTAATGTTGTGTGTACATAATAAGTTTCTCCAACACGATTCATATGATGGTTTAGAAATCATTCAGATTATTTCCTGATCCTCATGCAAAAGATAATACTTGAATTTGAAAGTTGCATTTAACCTTTCTTGATTCCCTCACAGGTATCCAGTCATCTTGAAGCCTAGTCATTTTAAGTCTATGCTTAGGTTGTCCATGTTTTCAGAATGACAATGCTTAGAGTCATAGCCTAGTATTGATTAATATGATATAATCTTGATATTGTGTGTTTTAACCTTTTTGCTTCCTACAGGTCTCCTTCCCGGATGTTCCCTTCCTAATCCCCTTTTCCCCACTTGGATTCTCATAGACTTTGTGACAATTCTAACCAGAGTATTGGAGCTGTCTTGTGGTGGAAGTGTTGGGAACGTGCACAGACCCTGAGGATCTGGTGACTCTGACAGGTTGGCAATTTTTGAATAGCCAGGTAGTCAAGCCAAACAAAAACTTTTTACAATGGAGGGGCAGAGCTATTGATGAATCTGAGTTTTTCAAGAGAAATAAAAGGGTGCAAGAATTGGTCAATGAAGGACATATGGTATTGGTTGGCTAATACAATGGGGCCATCCTCCTCATACTTCCAACCATGGTGCACGGGCATCAACTGCTGGTATACTGTAATAATAATATAATGCATACACAACATTGGAGGGTCCAATTACATGACCATGTCCAAAACACTTTTTTTTTTTTTGGTACTGATTCAGTTGGAGCAAGAAAACGAAACCCTTCTCAACAAACATCTGTAGAATATTTTACGTGGGCATGCAATCTTCCCAGTGGAGTACATGGGTTCCCCTTGCCTTACAGTATCACCAGTACACAAGATGTATAAGGGGAGAGGGAAAGCTCACAGACAAAGCAGAAGAAAGGAAGCTACAGACAGACCAGTACAGATAGACATTTGAAGTAAAGAAACTTGAAGTATAGAAAATAAGTAAATAGGATAATGCAGGGATAAGAAGAATTTACGAAACAGATACATTGAAGAGGAGTTGAAAACAAATTAAGAGACAAGCACAGTAAAAAGGTAAAATAGATCTAAATGTGGAGCAGTAAAAGTTAGGGAAATAAAAATTTATATTAACAAGAGGAGGACTTACTGGGGCCTACAGAGCCATCTGCCCCGGCCTGCCCAGCTCTCTTCTTGCCCCAGATGCTGAATGATGTAAGAATTTTTTTTTTTAAAGATTGATGGTACAGTTAATAATTATCTCTTCAAAAATATTTTTTGATTGGAAAAGGCAAACATGACAACATTGAACTTTTCTACATCAGAGCACCTGTATAATAATAATAATAGTATTGTGGACCATCCTAATCCAAATTTCCTAATCCTAGTCCACATTTCCTAAACTACATTTTTGAATTACTAATAAATTGCAATGAATGATTTCTACTTCTCATCTCATTCTCAATCTCTCAATGCATAGATGGATGTATGCGTGCATACACATTATTGGAAAATTGCATGGCATTTGGCACTGAACGGGCTACAAAAAATAAAGGCACAGAGAAGTGAGAGAAGGTGCTAACTCACTAATACTAATAATAACAAGCACCAACAACAAGTATGATTAAGTAGTGCCGAGCACCTTTCTAGATGAAGAGAGCATAATATATGTAACATGAAGTTAACTTACCTGCATGTGAGCAGCATGTTTGTTATTTGTGAAGAAAATATTAGCATAGAACACAACTAATAATTAATTATTACTCACTGAGCCCCGCAACCTCCACGCATAGCAGGTCCAGAAGGTCCATTTCAAGTTCCAGGATAATGGTCCACCGGTGAGTAACTGTTGCTGGAAGCCCTGGCCCCCAGAACTGTGGCGCACAGACCGGCAAACTCATCCCAGCATTGCCAGTGCTCCCGGAGGCCGTACCCACTCCCGGGCCTGCAGCCTGCTGCTAAGGTGGAGGGGAGGTGTCTCTGAACATAAAAAACGAATGCTGCCACCTCCACCTCCAAAAACATGGCACGGGGTTGCACCCCTTCATGGTGGAGCCACCCACAAGGAAGGCAGCTGCAAATGGTGGTTCGGGAAGTGGGGCCTGGTGCTGCGACTCTCTGCTCTGCCAAGAGGCTAGAGGCTAAGAACTGCGGGGAGATAGAAAAAAGGAAAAAAGGAAGGAAGAAAACAAAATAAGAAAGCAAACGAAAAAATATTAAATATAAAAACACAAAGAGAAAGGGTAAGATTTTTCACAAAGTTAGTGGAAATTAAGTTTTAAAAGTGTAGTATGGGACAGATTTAAGAGGGATAAAAATAGGTCCAAGCAACATAAAAAAGCAAAAATCAAGATGGGCGCACCAATGCAGCAAGAAACTCCACCAGCTAGCAGAACTCCGCAAACAGCGACAGGCTGTTTTTCCACTTCGCTGAGTTCCGGGTAGCACTACTATGTGAACTCCACCCATGCCTACAATAAATGTCAAGCAAACGGGCATGGCAAGAAACTCAGCCACCTAGCGGAACTCCACGTCGCATAAATGAGTTTTTTTCCGCTATGTGGAGTTCCGTGTAGCACGACTACACAAACTCCGCCCTGGCCTATTGTTTGGGTAGAAATATATTGTTATTAGTAAAGGCAACCCTAACCACTGGGTTACCTTCTGAATCCTGAGTTTTTGGTTCCCCAGACAAAGCACTTTAAAAAAATGCCTACTAGTATAGATGACATGTGAACACTACATCTAGTAGTCTCCTTTGTCCTATGTAATATTTTCTATACGCTGATTTACACACATTTAATGCATTGTCCCTCTATGTGTGTGTGATGTAAAGTGCTCCAACACCCAATGCTGATAGTAGAGGTGTTAAAAAGCAAATGAAATACATGCAAGAGAGAGGCATTGTTAGCTGGTGATTGTGAGGGAATCATTGAAGATGCTGATGAAGATTGCCGTATACTGGGGCACTGTAAGGTCATCATCATTGACTATGCTTTGAAACGAATACAATTGAATGTATTACAAATAATGTGTTGTAGAATGCACTGTTTTTGCCATTTTACCCATATTTTCTTGGGAGGCAGAACCCCCAGGCCCCATTGTCGTGGTCAGTCTCACTCAGTATGCACTGCATGGGGGCTGGTCAGACAAATTTTGGCAGGGCTGCTTAAGGTTCTCAGTCTGGCCCTGGGGGAAGGTGTGATGTATGGAAGCCATGGAAAAATTGTCGGCATTTATTAATGATAGAATACATACATTTGATGAGACTTGATGTCCGTATATGACCTATATCAAAAGGGATTGTACGGTGGGTGGTGCCACAATGACTATGTCTCAGACTTTTTGTGGCTCCAACGTCTGCAACATGTTTCAGCAGAAGTCTTGATCTATCCACGTCTCTATTGCGTGGTTAAAGAACCTATGTGGTAATAATGTTTGCGCATATGTACTCCTTCCTTCCCCCTCGCCCTTCTTCATGTTTTTAATCTCCCCAAAAAGTTGATAAAAAAAGAAAAAACAAGTAACCCCAGCTCCTCCTAACTTAATGCCATGTTCTTCCATAATTCAAACCCATAAAAGTGCCAACAATCTCACGCTGTTCTCATTCTCCTTCTTCATAGACTCAAATAACCTCACCCTTTTCTTCTTGAATGTAGTATTCTACATATGAGAAAGAAGAACAATTGTGGCCATGCGGAGTGGAAGAACTATGGAAAAAGCATTTTAGAAGATAGTCAGAGAAAGCATATGATTCCTCTGAAGACGATATGAGGAAATTGTTATGACTGATATTGATAACATGTTTGGCAGATGTTCAAGGTCGATCCGAGGGAGATTTCCTTTACATTGGGGTGTGGCAAGGATAAGATTTCACAACTTGTAAAAGCTGTGTTGACGTCTTGCAATAAATATGAACAGAAATGAATAAAAGGAAAAGGAAAGTCAAGACTTATCACCTTTGCATGGGAGTGGTCATTTATGTGGTGCCCTATAGACAGATTCACAGGATGAATGTACTGGTGTGCAATTGTGTTGTTTTGAAGAAGATGGAGTAAACCTACCAAAATAGGCAAACACTGCATCAACAATCAAAACCACCCCCAGTTAAGACACATGGACACCTCTTTAACATGACATAATGCAAGGGAGTACACAATGTACTGCAACTCTGCAAAAATACCGCTGACATCTGGTCAATCAGCCAAACACCAGTTCAGATAAGTAAAAAATCCAATGCTGATGGTACACACAATAACACAAACACAGACGAGTCACAGAAAACACAAGAGGACAACTGCCATGCAAAGTGATAATCATGGTGCAAGCAACATCAACATTTTCTCACTCATTTTCTCTTTCAGCTGATCAGGGGTATTGGATCAGCCATGGATCATGGCCCCATTTGCAAACCCAAGCACTGCCGCAGAGTGTGCCTATAATGAGGCACATCAGAGGACACGCACCATAGTCAAGAGTACCTTTGGCAACCTGAAGTCAAGATTCAGGTGCCTCGACATCACCGGAGGCAGCCTCCTATACTCACCTGAAATGGTGTGCAAAATCATTTAGACCTGTGCCATCCTGCACAACATATGTGTAAGGAGGAACATTCCCCTATATGATGCCGACCCACAAATGCCTGAAGAGGAGGAAGAGGAGGATGCTGTCCATCAATATGAGGGGGACCATCCAAACACAGATGCAGGATTGCATCGGAGACAACATATTGTCCAAAATTTCTTTTAACTCTACTCATCATCACCACTGTCTTACCATATGTCAATAAACACCTATTCTATGCACCATATCATGGTCTGGGTAATCATTTTTGCATAACATAATCCCTAAGAATCATAATCAGAGTTTAGCCTCATGGAGCATTGCAGAAATACAGATTAGGATACAGAAAAATCCACATCATATTTGATGGGTATGAATGTACACCCAACTTCCCACACACTGTAAATGACATATATCCTGTCCATTTCACATTTGAAGGTCAATATCAGAGGAGCACAGCTATTTCACACATACATGTTGGCAACATGGTTCATTGCAGCATATGGCACACAACTAAGACACCATCATTCACTAAGGAATACAATTCCTCATGCATGAGGCAGTGGGTGTGCTATTGCATTGGTAACACAAAGGTATGACCAGACCCTTGACATCAGTAAGTGTGACATCAGCTATCTTTGCAAGGAGTATGTGTGACAAGAAATCCATATAAGCAGCAAATGGATAGCATGAGTGCCCCAGGTATGACTAGCATTGCTCACAAGACATCCCCTGCACATGCCATCCCATGTCATAAGTCCTGTCACTGCCATGTTTCCTGTCTCACTCCACCCTTCTTCAGAGGGCCCTGGAAATTGAATATTTGTACCCAGATAATCCCTCATCTACACACACGCAGACTCACAGTCTAACTCCATTGTGCTTCCTTCTTTAGTATGGTATGCCACAGTCATTGTTCTTCTGTCTGCATGGACTTCTGGTCGAATAATGCACTGCCTTCTAGTCTGTAGGACCTGTAATCACCTGTATACTGCTTCCCATGTGAAAGGTACTGTTGGGCCTTTTAAACTTGATTCTCAACTACAGGACTTGTGAGAGACAGAAGCTGCATACACATGTGAGAACCTCCATGCACACTAGCCATTTGAACATGCACTGCCCTTGCAGCTGCCTGGAATGGCATAGAAACTGCCTTTATATGTATAACACTGTTATGCATTGCCATATAAATCACTTGTGTAACACAGGCCTTGGGTTATTGTGTTATGTTACAACACACAGGATAAATACAGTTTTCATTTTCCACAGTGTTGTTCCAGCTTTGACCACTCTCAGTCTGCTCACTGTGTATTTGCCTTGTTCATTTTTGTTCCTGATTTACCCTGCATCCTGTTAGCCTGACTGGTTCCTGTCTTTGCATCACCATAAAGGTTCCCGATGGCCACATTTGTCTCATAGTTGCTTTCCATGCGCTCACTCTCCTCCTGGGGTATTGTGTCATGTAGTTCTACAATGAGTACTCAAATTCATTGTATAGCGTATTCAGTTTACTTATCATATCATGGGGTGAAACTTGTCTTCAAATAGCCTAATCATGGCCCATCCCTTGTCTGGGTTTCATGTATCCATGAGTGACAAATAGTGACAGTGTACCGTGGCTGTATGCATGGATTGGGTATGGTGCCTCCAGCACATCAGATAATGTGCATGAAATGTCAACACATGTTTGTGCCCTGACAGTCCACACATTGATTCACATTGCCCCAACATATTGATGGGGCTTGCGTGGTGAATAGCTGTGAGATTAATCAGCACAGAGGCACTGAGGTTCCCGGCTGCAGTGGGAATTTTAGAGGCCACCCTGTGTACAAATGTTGTGAGGAAACCTGCCGGTTTAAAATTCCTGATCCATTAACTTTGTCAGCACACCAAGATTGCCCTGTTGTCAGTCCCATAAAACGTCTTCAATGCCAAAGCTGGACTATCCCCACGTATGTTCTCAATTCCTCTTCGCCTTTCGTTCAATTCAGCTGTGAGGGATACTTTGTAAATGCAGGAAATGGCTCCACAGACTCATGACTAGACCTGCACGTAACTGTGACAACATGGACCCCAATAATGACTCAGGCTGCACATGGCCCCACACTCTTGAACTGGACACCTTTGTGCAATTAACCACTGGAAATATGTGCACATGTGCTGCTTGGTCTGCTGGTCCTCTACTGCCACAGGAGAAACACAGGTCATTTTTATGACTCAAACTGTGGCGTGATATGACATTTGTGGATTGGTTTTGGAACTCGGTGTCACAAACACCGTACCCGCATAGCATTTTCCAATGCCTGACTCATGGGTAGTATACAAACAAGTGCCTAGGAAGTGGTATCCAACATTCCAGGACATGTGATGGCCTAGTCTTGGAACTTTGCCATGATCAACCGTCTTCTATCTATCCTGTGCATGGTTTGTCATTGGCGATGCTTCTGTACCAAAAAACCTGGGAAGTTCACACAGCATTTGTTGCTATGTGTATAACAAGCACATTTCCTTTCTCATTTCCACACTGAATAGCATCTGATGGTTGGCCACATTGACAACACATGCATACAAGCAGATTTGAGAAAATGTGTCTTGTGATGTTCACACATTGGGACAACTACATTAGTAAGAGCCAATTCACATACCTTGACACACAGGCATTGAGTTACTGTATTGAGTTGCATAGCCTTCCTATCCTCTATTGACGCAAAACATGGCCAAACTGGGTAATACCTATTTGTATTCCACACGTTTGGCCATCTATTGCGTCAGTGAAGAGTGCAAATCCGGTACAACAACTAGAGGATCATGGTCCGCAGTAGTATGATCTGTCACATGTGCCCATACACCGGAATGCACAATGGAGGTGCAAACAGCCTATTTCTGTATTATCACACCTGTCATGTATTATTAAAATTGAGAAATGACCCAAACCCAGTCAAAGATAGAAATGTTGACGCATACGTGTCAAAAAAGACGCAAATGCATAAATAAATGCCGCATATGCATCGAAAAATGATGCTCACTGCCATGATACATCCATTGGCCCTGAGCGGTAATTCCCAAACTGTACCCCATGACATTGGTTAACTATGAAAAATATTTGAAAATATGGATGCGTGGTAACTTCTAAGCATGTGCGTCAAAACAATGACTCACAGAGTGTAAGCGTTAATATATTTTAATGCATAAGAATAAAAACGCACCACATTTGAGGAAGGAAGTGATGTTATAGGATATCCTGTTTACAGAATTGGTACAGTGGGTGTACTTTCACTTTCATTTTGCAGTCTGTGATATTTCCTGACTGTGGCTGTGTTTTGACTTGTCTCTCTGTGCATTTTGTTAAATTTGTCTCCTGTGTAGTCCTTAAATTGTCTTTTGGTATTTCCGAAGTGTCTGTGTTATCCTGTATAAGTGTATTTTTGTCATTTCTGGTGTCTAAATTTGTCTTTGTACTGTTGGGAGTCTGTTGTGGGTAGTGTTAGTTTGGGGATAGTTGGGCTGTTTTAGTGTCAATTTGTTTTCATTTCCCTTTCCTACTTTCCCTTCATTATCCTCTGTACTCCTTTATTAATTTTTTTTTTCAAGCATGTTGGGTAAGCCACGTCTTGGTAGGATGGGAGAGGAGGAGCTGGGGGGATTTTTTTGGCTGGTGTGCCACTTCCCACCATTAATGATTGAAGCAAGTGGCCATGTGATACAGGGCTATCACACAGAGGCAAGGAGGCTCCGGTGGGCAAAGGTCCTGTAACATCTTCAAAGAATCTACAAAACACCGTGCAATGACCACCAGCTGAAAGCCGCTGGGCTGTACTGGTTGCCAGGGAGCAGGACCTGCTGGACCGCCTGGCCATTGTGATTGTTGGCCCTGTTGGTGAGTACAATTCAGAATAATGTGCACATTTAAATACTCTGTAGTGACAGTAGCATATTTATTCATATGCTGCAGGCAATGTTTTTGGACATGTGGAATGCAAGTTAAACATACAGTTGCTGTGAGTTATACAATAATTCCTACCCATTACCGTCATTTGTTGACGCAACAGCTGAATTGAGTTACAAAACACAACAGGAGCCTGTAAATTAGTGCTGCCTTCACGTCAATAGATGATGCAAATGTGGCTCTAACATATGTTTTATGCATGGTATCTGAGTGTACCAGGAAAGACATGTTTTTAATCCAGATAATTTCAAGAAAAAATGTGTCCCTCAATTATTTCTGATACATGTCTGACCTGGATTCTGACACATACGTAACAAGTTATATCTGACCTCAGGTAACATCTTAGACTGATCTTTGGACTTGGTTGTGCCACAATTAAATTAGGGATGGGTGCCAAAAGTAATGCACACAGGTTCATTTCAAATTGTTTGGTGCAACTTACCATAGCTGTGGCACATAAAATGGAGCAAATGATACAAATTGAGGGGTAACAACTATCCCTGGCCCTCTGTACATTGTACCTGTGTGTTTTACATTGGTCTTAGTCACTATAGCTGGCCCGAGCTAATGCATTTGCCATCTGTGTTACTTTATTGCCATGTACTTCTCATAGGTTATGGGATCATCATGGGATATGTGACATTGGGGAATGCATGATCACAATGGATTGAGTGCATGATGTCATGCAAGGGACCACTGACCAATTCCATCATTCATATAAAGTTGACTAATACTTAGGTAGTTTAGTTTGGCACACCCATGCTGATCAAGTGAAGCATATGTTTAATAACTAACCTCCCAGTATGGAGGTTATCGCTGACATGGGTGTATGCTAAGATCAGTAGACTAGCATTCCTGTGACTGCTCTCATTCCGAAGGTACATACAAATTGAAAACTACATCATCATGATTGACACACTGGTACATTGGCTAAACCATGTATTAATAATATCACGGTGTCAGTTTGCTATAGATCCGCTGATCAACCAAATTGGCAAATGTAAGATGATGAATGTGGCTCATCTGTGATTTCCAAAACCCATATTAGGTAAACAGGGCAATGAGAGACACATTTCAGGTGCAATACTACACCTGTGCCCATGCAGTCTGTCATGGATGAATCCAATATACACTGTCAACAATTGTTGTATCCAAATATGAAAACTGCTCAATCCTTGGCTAGCCTCAAACCACTAAATAATGCACAGGATCCCTGCCATTATGGTGTCATAGGGGGCATATGTGGCTCAAGATACCCTTTTAATATAGCATATGTAACCTAGACACAACACAGGCCCTACATATAAGGGACCATAGAAAGCATGATAATTCATGCCCTTACTTCAACCCACAGGTGTGTTACACAGTAAAAGATTGCCCTTTGATGCCCAAGCCACAATACCTGAGTGACTGGTGTTGCAGTGCTCCAGAAAAGTGACTTTGCATGTCTCTCATGGATACACATGATGAGAGAAATACACTCCATAAATGAGTCTGCAAACAAATGATGGAGCATGTTTGCCACCACATGATAGTTAAGGCCACTGCATGTGTGCAGATATGTGTGTATCACTCACTGAAGTACCCAGGTCTGTACATGTTTTCAGTGGTATGTCAGATGCAGTATCATCATGCCTGAGAGGCTTGACTTTCTGATTTAATCTTACATACAGTAATTCTATTTGGAAGTGTTGTACAGTGCACGGACATTGAGCACATTTCTCCCTTCCATGCTTTACAGGTGGACCTGCCCCCTACACTATCGGAGAGGTGGTTCGATTTGCGGACCCAGACATCTCCAGTAAGTGTTGATATTTCTGTTCTGTGTTGTGTTTGCTGCTGTTGTGTGATTGACTCCTGTGTGTTGGACATATAGCAAGGTATGATGCGCTGGTCAATGATCAGATATGTTCCTTGAGTGGAGCATCATTTTTTTCCATCTTTGAGTTGGGCAATCATTAGCATATAGTCATATTTTGGGATTGTAGGGCAGCCCCGTAGGCACGGCCATGTGAATAGGGTGACTTTTGTGGATAAAACTTATATTAAGAAAATGTAGCAGAGGACCATATTTATGATGTAGTCAGCAAGTCAGACCATGATTCTCACAGAATAGGGATGCCAAGGTCTTACCCACAGACTTGAGTGTCCCTATTTACTAATGAACTTGTTTGACTGTATGTTTGACTTCCTAGCAGCATGTAGCTTCACATGTTGTACTATGTGTATGAGGCACTTGAGTACAATGGCCTAGGTGGACATGCAGCTCATGGCCAGATGTGTACTTGCATCTATCTGCTTGTTGTAAGTCATGTGTTACTAGTATTAAATGATGTTGACAATTGTCTGCATTTCCAAACATAAATGTGGATGGGATTGTCCAAGGCTTGGGTGTATCCTAGTTGGACATCCTCCTTACCTGTGGCGGACTGCCAAAACCCATGTACAACTGTCCAAAGCTTCCTGGGTGTCCTTGATGTTTGAAAGTATTTGTTGCTTGTCCACCGCCCCCCCCAGGCACAGGCGTAGGGTTATGAAATTTGTACCTAGGTGTGATGATCCAAGTTTAGTACACAGACATGTAAATCTGTAAATCACTTTTCCAAAACTAGGATACCCACTCATGATTAGCAACTGCATTCTATCCTGGCAATTACATTTACAACTCACAGATCTTATGCCCTTGACTGTCATCCTGAAGTTAGTTATTAGTTGTCCTGTCACATGTGGAGGACTTGCAGCATTTTTCTATGTGACAAATGGCTGAACAATGATGCATAGGTCATTTAACTTGTTACCCATCTTTTAGAGCATTGCTGTGCTGTTTGATAGGACATGTGTAGGCTGCGTTGGCATGTACTTCCTCAGGGACAATCAGTGATCTGCATGATGATACGGCCTGTTTCTGGCGCATTAGATGAATTGTCTGGTTTACATCTGGAGCCATATCACACAATGAAGTACCTAATGTTTGGTTTTATATTTTTTTTAACAGCTGCCAATATGAATACCATCCAGATTCGGGAGTTTCAGCAACAGGCGATGCGTTACCACCACATTCTAGATGTGGAGTCTGGGTTCTGCAACATGGCAAGGCATTATCGCCATGAAAGAGACTCCGGAGTGTGGAGGGCATTTGCCCAAGGGGGCCCTTCGGTGTCTACCACAACCACCACCACCACCACCACCACTACCACCCAGGTGGCACCAACCATAGCAGGCACCTTTGCTGGGCCATCAACCTCCACTGCTCCAGGACCTATCACAGCACCACCCGCACCTCCTCCTACACGCATGGCACCGACAAAGGGACATACATCTTCAACTGGCACCCAGACCAGCCCTGCTGCAGTCATTAACACAGCAGATAATCAACAGAACATTGACCGAATGTTGAGGAAAATGAACAGGCTGCAGCAGGAGGTGGCACAGGTGAATAGGAGCATGCGTGCCATGAGGAATGCCCTGCGGAAGGTGAACTTGTAAACATTTTACCATGAGCCATGATTCCCTCCCCTCCCTCCTCTTTCCTGGTTCTTTTCATTAGTGGGTTTAGGGGGCTTAGTGTTAGGTTAGAATAGGCTATAGTAGTGGGTGGCAAGGTGGGGGTATGACACTTTTAATATCTGTTTTTTTATTATGTGTGTGGGTGGGTGGGTGTGTGGTGATGGGGTTTTGGTGTTTAAAAAAAAAATATTTATAAAATATAAAAATACAAAAAATATATATATTTGTTTAGGATAAGCTAGTATGTGTTTAGGTTAGTATATGTTCTCCTCCATGTGTCCGGTCTTATAAGGGGGGTTGATGTTTAGAGTGTTTAGTTAAATGTGAAAAGTAAGTTTAGCTTAGGTTAGTTAGGGCCAGTTGTGGGTAATATGTAGTTAGGATAGGTTAGGTTAGGTAAGGTGTTTTCCCTGGTTTTCGCTTCTTTTTTTTACTGTTAAATAAATATTTAGGTAACCTTTTACAGTATGTGTCACATGCTTGGGGATCAGGGCCTTGGCAGGGGTGAACAGTGTTTCTTTAGTATTAGCATTTGTGTCCTATCCTGCAATCAAATTCCAATTGAGCTGTTACATTGGCAGCTACACCAGAGCTACTTTGCTAAGATTCTGACATCCATTGCACCCACCACCCAAGGTTGCTATGTATCCCAAAGTGTTGTTAATTTTTGATATATGTTTTCAATCTCACATACTTTGCAACCAGAATTGGTATTGAGGACTCTGTGATAAGTCTGCCTGCAGCCTGATGTCCAAGTGAAGCCTTATAAGGTGAGTGGTAGTATGATCTCATGTAGTATGGTATACATAACTCATACCTTTCATTTGTTACAATGTTCAGCCAGGTTACATATTTGTACGTACACTCATACACATCCATACATGCAGTATGGTGTGTGTTAGGTAAAATTTAAGTCAAATGTCACATACGTAAATTTTGGATTGAAGAAAAAGTTGAAGGCAATAATTTTTGGCGTGTATAGTTTCTATTCCCCTCAGAATTAATCCTCAGAAAGGGCAGATGATGGTACAATCCAGACCACAGTGCATAGTTATCAGCCAACATTATTTCAGGTCAGTTGTATTGACAATCTATAATCATTGACCTGAGGTAAACATCACTGATGGCCATCATGGTTGATATGTCACATTACACAGAGACACAGTTGTTGTGTAAGTGCCATTAATTTTAAAGTGCTATATGTACATTGTCCATGATTGTGAGTCCATTAGTGTGACACCTTCCATTGTGATCATACACAAGTGCAAAAGGACATGTCATTGGACATGCTGGGGTGAAGGTTCAGACAGTGCAGAGGGACATGATTTGCCAATGAGTTAGTGAGAGACAATCACAGGGCAGGGTGACAAGATAAACAATGGGCTGAAAAACAGTGCTTGAGTGCAGCTGTTCCAAGACTGGCATGTTACAAAGCACAAGACCTGGTTATAAGTGGCCATGTGGCAGGGACTAGTGCTAGCGGGTACTCTTATGGGTGAAGGTGATCTGTTCCACGTCTTCATCTTCTGATGTGTGTGTTGTCTCCTTTGCCCTCGGTGGTGGTGGTTGTGAAGGGGCAACACACACCTCAGTGTTTGAAGACGTGAAGTCATACATCCCGGTAGCTGCCAACTGTGGGGCTATTAAGGGCAGTACTGCAGCAAGAAGGAGCTGCTGGTTCTTAAGTATAGCAGCCACATCACTGTGGTAGGCAGCCAGGTCGGCCCTAAGGGGGTAAATATTGCATTTGTGCACGCATTGACCGGATTGTGGTTGTAGGTGTTGTGCCAACTTTCTTACAGCTGTGCTGATTTCCTTCACACTTTTTACGAGTTCCTGCAAGATTGATGTTTGCCCTTGCATGGCTGCTGCCTGTTCTGCAGTTGACATCATGCACCCCCTCTAGGCTGGCTGACATATTTTCCATCCCCACCGCACCTCCTTGGCCAGCTCCCACTGTACTCCAATTACAGTTCTCTAAAAGCTGGTGCCAGTGTCGTCGGAGTCCTCAGCTGGGTTGGAGCTGGCAGGTCATACAATTGGGGTGGTGAGTGGGTCCTCTCTGATGGCTGCTACTTCTGTGCTCCTCCTTGTGACTGAAGGTGGGGTCTGGAGGGTCCCAAGGATATCTTAGAGGGTCTGCTGGCTGATGTTTGTCAGCTCGTCATCCATGTCATCAGGGAAGTACAGGACAGGCATATCCCCAGGAGAGCCATCGTCCTCTGCAATGAGATATGGTACAATTAGTGTGTCTGTGTTGTGGGATTTGTAAGGTGACATGCCTGCCTTCCTATTTGTTGCTCATTGTGATCTTGGTTCCGGTTCATTACTCCTGTCTTTCATATTAGCATTCACCCAGGCCTATGTCCCACCTGCATGTCACATGTATTGTGGTCAGTTTGGGGACTTGTCAGCATCACATCCTCTACGTGTTGGTTCTTGCCAAATTGTGAAGTGCCACCTTCTTGTCCTACTCCACACTTCATCTACTTCTATTCTCATGGTGAGGCCTTTCACTGGCTGTGGGTGTTCTGATGGCACTTGCACCACACTTGACAATCAGGAACTGACTCAGTCTCTGATATTTCATATCCACCTATATGTTTCTGAGACCTAGCATATACTATGTATAGCATTGCCATGGCACACTACAGATGTCAGCATTGGTAGTGTGTAATGTAGATGTTGGGGAATGTGTGCTACATTGGATTGCACTGATGGTCCTAGCAGTGTTCCAGTTCCTCCTCTGACTGTGCGGGTGTATTTCACTAGCCAGTTACATATGTCCTCCCCCTCAATGCTGTTGTCTCAGCAGTATGACATTTGGGATGTTGCATGGTGTCATTGGAGCTTCTGTGACCCAGGCACAGGGTGGACCCTGACATATGCAGCATTGGTATGACATTAGTGCTGTGTACCGCATAATGTTTATGACAATGGCTGATGTTTGTAGCAACTATGGACAATCACATTTGACAGGATTGGAACATTTGTACTGATTTCAGGGGATTGATAAAGTTGTCACCCTGAACCCTCTAATTTGGGTGTGTTTGATCCATGGGGACATTACTGCCATTAGCTACTTGACACAGCAGAGGTGGTAGTGGCAACTGTTGTCAATGTTAAATTCCACTTGCAGATACGGCCTGAGACTGTTATTTGAGCCCTAGTTCATGTAGGGAGAATACCAGCTGATGTGTGACAGCAGGTCAGTTTTACGTTGTACCCTACCCTCCTGGCCTGGCTTTACCTTTCCAACATCCTTGGCATGGCAGTATACCCCCCATACAAAGGTTGTTGGTGTAGTGTAGTACTGTACTCCAGCTTTCCTCTGAACGGGCCATGCCCCCGTGCCGTGCTGCTTTACCCATGCCACCCCCTGATTATCATGACTTACATGCATTGTGTAGTAGGCATGTCCACCCCCCCGCTTGCAGTTAACATTTGTGCATTTTAATTCCCCATGTGACTTACCCTGCATCTGTGTTGTCTCCTGGTAGTCTGTGTTGTCCTGTCCTTGAATCCCTGTGATGATCTCCAGCTGTGACCATCTCCTCCATGTGGTCCAGGGCCTCCTGCGGTGCTGGACTCCCAACTCCTGTCTGCAGTGCTGCCTTCCTGTCCCTGGCCATCTTTTCGTTGGTCCTGCGCTTGCAGTCATGCCAGCGTTTCTTGCACTCGATGACAGTTCTCCGTACTTCTGTCACACTGTTTATCTTGTCAACAGTTTGTTGCCGTATTGCCTCTCTTGTACTGATTGGCAACTTTGAGGTGACAAACAGTTGGTGCTGGTGTTCTGTCACCTCTTTCACCAGAATTTCCTGCTCCCCTGCACTGAAGTGACACTTTCTTTTCTTCTTCTCCCTGTCCTGGGTCTTCTTTGGGTCCTCCTGGCTGGTTCCTGGTCTGTTGTCATCTTCCTGGGGTCTCTCAAAGCTTCTGGGTTTTGGCTCTCCTTAGCACATTTTGCTGTGTTTGCGCCGCTTTTTGAGGCAATTGCGTCAAAAAACGGCGCGTATCCGGTTTGTGACGTTGTAAACCGGCTCGCAGTCATTTTTGCTGCGTTAACGTAATTTTTCTTTACATGTGACGCATTGGTTTGAGTAAAAAAAAAATGACTCACACCAGTGGTTTGCGCCGCCTTGTGTCAAAGTATAAACTTGATGCTCGAGCGGTGTAAATAAATGGAGTTAGCCGGCGGTAAAAGTTTTGACGCAAAACTGTGTCTGCGCAGTTTTGCGTCAAAAAGTATAAATATGGCCCTAAGAGTCTTAGGGGGTCATTCTGACCTCAGCGGTAAAATGCGCTTACCGCCGGTCAGAAGACCGCCATAACACCGGCGCGGCTGCGGTAAACCGCCACGGTCATTCTGACCCGCAACTGGCAAACCGCCAAAAACCCGACATCCACAAAAGTCCGCCACACCAACGGCCAGTGAAAAACTGGCGATGACCAAACCTCCACCGTCACGCCAACAGAAATACGCCCATGCCATTCCGACCCACGAATCCACGCAGCGTTCTTTCAACCGCGGTATTCCATTGGCGGTACACACCGCGGCGCTCAAAATACACACACCCTTACAAAACACAACCACATTGGACAATTTGAAATACACACACCTGATACACATACAAACAACACACCCACACACCCAATACAATATAAAACACACACCCACATCACCCACAAACCCCTACGACAAAAAAAATCGACAGAAAGCCAGAGATAGACAGCACTGCTTAGACAACACCATCACACAGAGGCAAACCACACCATCACCCACACAATATCCACGCACAAAACACCACACATCACCACACTCACCACACTCTACAACACATACACCACCCCACACTTCATCCACACCACCCTATGGCACCCCAAAGACACCCCCGGTTCTCAGACGCCGAACTCCGGGTCATGGTGGAGGAAATAGTTCCCCAGCCCCAGCCCCAGCTCTTCGGGACACAGGTGCAGCACACCACAATTGCCAGGAAGATGGAGCTATGGCAAAGGATAGTCGACAGGGTCAACGCTGTGGGACAGCATCCACGAAATGGGGATGACATCAGGAAGCGGTGGAACGACCTACGGGGGAAGGTGCGTTCCATGGTATCAAGGCACAACATCGCGGTGCAGAAGACTGGCGGCGGACCCCCACCTACTCCCCCAGAATTCACAGCATGGGAGGAGGAAGTCTTGCATATCCTGCATCCTGAGGGCCTCGCAGGAGTATCTGGAGGAATGGGCGCTGGTAAGTCAAATCTTAACTACTTCTTCCCACCCCCACCCCACCTGCATCCCAAATCATACCCCCACCCCATCACACCTACTCCTTGCAAATGGCTCACCATCACAACCCACCCATCCCAACACCTAGACCTGCATGAGTCCACAAAGCATGGACACCCATCACCAAAGCATGCCCACTGCACATACACATCTCCCCCACAAGCCACCCTCACAAACGCTCACACACAGGAATGCCAGCACTGGGGTACACGGGCACCCACCCATTGACCGATATGGCACACACTGAAGCAATAACCATACCTCTATACCCCTGCAGGACCCGAACGCCACCACACCGCCCAGGAGGGTCCAGAAATGTCCATCCCTCCCCCAGAAGAGGCCACCAGTGATGACAGCAGCTCTGTCTCCCTGGACCCAGATGACCAGCCCGGACCATCGGGGACCTCTGGACAGTCGGTTCCCCTCACACAGCCATTGGCCACAGCAGACCCAACCCCCTCTGGGAACACCAGCACAGCTCCCACCCAGCGGGCCCATGCCTCTGTCTCCAGGACACGTCAATCAGCGGTGTGTCCACCACTACAGGGCACCCAGGTTAACCCACCACCCCAACAACAACAGGGACCTGGGGGCAGTGGTAGTGGGCACACGGTCCAGGGGACAGAGGCCCAGGGAAACAGGGGAACTGGGAGGGCTGCTGTGCGACGGGGGGGGACAGGCCTAGGGAACCCACTCTCCATGAGGCCCTCTCCTCCATCATGGGAGCATACCACCACTCCCAGGAGACAATGGCGACGATACTGGCCAGGTTCCAGGAGATCCAGGTCATGCAGGAGCAACAGTACATGGGGTTCAGGGAAGAACTGAGAACCATCAGTTCCGCAATGGGCACCATCGTAGGGGCACTCAACCAGATTGTCACCACATTGCGGGACCATGTGGCACCACAAAGGGCCCCTGTCACTAGCATGGACCAAGAACAGGCAACCACCTCCGCCGGCGCTAGTGGACAGGAGGCCCCCACACAACAACAGGCCACCAGAACCCCACCTCCTGCAGAAGAAGAACCACCCCGCAAGCGGGGCCTGAGATCTCGTAAGAAGACAGAGTAGGATGTCAAGACCCCCGCCAGCAAAGGATACCCCCTGATGTTATCCCACTGTCCCACATTGTCACCCTGTCCAACCTTGAACTGCCCCTGCTCCACCTTCCACAGGCATATGGACAATGCACCTGTGAGACTGAAAAGCTGGACTCTGCCATGGACATTCCTCCACCATCACCCATCACCGATTTCCCACCATGTCCCTAAATTCAGCACTTTAATAAAATCACTTTTTGCACCAAAACAATCTGGAGTCTGCCTGTATTGTGAACAAATGTATTAAACATAATGCTGCCAAAATGTCCATTTACACAGTGATGAAAACATAACACTGTCACACAGCTGTAGTCCATGGGGAAACAAAGCAGAGGTCACGCAGTGGGGGCCACATCTCTGAAATTTGAAGGGAAAGTCACAACTCAGTTAACATACACTGGGGGAATAGGACAGACAGTAGAGAGGCAGGAGACTGTAATTAATTGTAAAATGCCGGTGTTGATTCTTACCTGTGTGTTACTGAAAATACTGTAGTATCACTCTGTCCCTGTTGTCTGTGTCGTCCACGTCGTCTTCCTCCTCTTCACTCTCCACAGGTTCCACCGCTGCCACAACACCATCATCTGGACCATCCTCCTGCAGGAAAGGCACCTGGTGTCGCAAAGCCAGGTTGTGAAGCATACAGCAGGCCACGATGATATGACACACCTTCTTTGGTGAGTACATTAGGGATTCACCTGTCATATGCAGGCACCTAAACCTGGCCTTCAAGAGGCCGAAGGTCCGCTCGATCACCCCCATAGTCCGCCCATGGGCCTCATTGTACTGTTCCTCTGCCCTCGTCCTGGGATTCCTCACTGGGGTCAGTAGCCATGACAGGTTGGGGTAACCAGAGTCACCTATTAGCCACACACGGTGTCTCTGTAGCTGTTCCATCACATAAGGGATGCTGCTATTTCGCATGATGTACACGTCATGCACTGACCCAGGGAATTTGGCATTTACATGGGAGATGTACTGGTCTGCCAAACAGACCACCTGGACATTCATCGAATGATAACTTTTTATGTTCCTGTACACCTGTTCGCTTCCTCTGGGGGGTACCAAAGCCACATGGGTCCCATCAATGGCACCAACGATGTTGGGAATATGTTCAAGGGTATAGAAATCACCCTTCACTGTAGCCAAATCCTCCACCTCAGGGAAAACAATGTAGCTCCGCATGTATTTCATCAGGGCAGACAACACTCTGGACAAAACCTTAGAAAACATAGGCTGAGACATCCCAGATGAAATGGCCACTGTTGTTTGGAATGATCCACTTGCCAAAAAATGGAGTACTGACAGAACCTGCACTAGAGGGGGAATCCCTGTGGGTTGGTGGATGGGTGACATCAGGTCTGGCTCCAGCTGGGCACACAATTCCTGTATAGTGGCACGGTCAAGTCTGTATGTGAGTATGACATGTCGTTCTTCCATTGTCGACAGGTCCACCAGCGGTCTGTACACGGGAACAGCCCTCCATCTCCTCACAAGTCCCTGCGGACGGTGCCTAGGAAGGACAACATGGAGCACAGAGTCAGTCAAGCCACAGGTACGTTCACACAGCTTGCACAGTACACGATTCTCTATGCATTGAGTAGCTTGTATGAGTGGCAATGCAAGGCCTAGGCCTGTGTGACGCAGTAGAAATTAAGCCATGTGGGCCTTTGAAATGGCGGCTGCCTGACCTGTGAAGTGTGACAATGGGATGGGAGCTCATTGCGATGGCGTGGCACACCGTGACGGTAGGCGGTCAAAGACCGCGGTGCAAAGCCGCATTGGTTAACATTGAACCCTATGGGTTTCAGGAGCCAATGAGGATGTGCGCCGGCGGTCGCGGTACGCACCGCCGCGGGCGTGACTGCCATTTTCTATCTGCTTAATCACTCGAGACCTGATCATCCACAGGAGAGGACCTATACTGAAAGTGCTGCTGTGACCTCGGTCTGGAAGTGACAATGGCTGCTGCGACTGGGGAAAGGGCCCCTGCCTTCACTTCAGAAGAGTTGGAGACACTTGTGGATGGTGTCCTCCCCCAGTATGCGCTACTCTACGGTCCTCCAGACCAACAGGTGAGTACACTGGGACCATGCTTAGTGGGCAATGCCTGGGTTGAGTGGGGTGAATGAACGATGGTGGTGAGGGGAGCGAATGAGAAATGCATCGCACGACAGATGAGAGCATGTGCCACATGGCAAGGTTGGGGAGGGGGGGCAACTCACATCGACCATGCAGAAAAGTGATGATATTTCTTTTCCCACCCTGTACATGTCACATACGTCAGCGCCCATCAGAAGATCAACATTTGGCGTGCCATCGCCAAGGACGTCCGGGCCCTGGGGGTCCACAACAGACGGGGCACCCACTGCCGCAAGAGGTGGGAGGACATCCGCCGCGGGAGCAGAAAGACCGCCGAGGCTCTGCTGGGGATGGCCTCCCAACCTAGGAGGGGTGCCACACGGCAATTGACCCCCCTGATGTCCCGGATCCTGGCGGTGGCCTACCCCGATTTGGATGGGCGCGTGAGGACATCACAACAGACACAAGGGGGTGTGTATCAGCACATTCTGCTATATTAGCGCACAGTGAATGTGTCTGGGTGGGGGAGGAGGGCTGTGGCTATCTCTAGGCCAGGGCGGTTTCTGTAGGCTAAGCCCCTCCGTAAGGCATGGCCCTGTGCCCCCGCCACCCACCTCTGTAGGGTGCTAAGTATGGCTATCCATGGCCCGGGCTCACGTACGTGTACATTTGTCGTCCATAGACTTGTAGGCCAAGTCACAATAATTGAGTAGTGTACCCGGAGTGCGCGGCGTAGTGCAGGGGGCTTCTGTGTCTGTCCTCTCCGCCAACGGTGTCGCCAATGCATGCACTCAAGATGTCTTTCTTTCTTCTCCCCCCCCCTTTTTTTTGGTTTTCCTGTTCATGTGTGCATTAGCATCATCAGGCGGAGGAGAAGTGGCATCGGCGCACGAGGGAGCTGCATCTCACATGGCCCCGAAGGGCCATGCAACCGACTCCGAGTTCACCAGTGAGACGGAGGACGAGGGGAGCTCCACAACGGGGACCCGTGGAGACATCAGTGACACCGACACGTCCTCGGAAGGGAGCTCCCTTGTGGTGGCGGCAACATCCGTGTCCACCGCAACAACAGGAACAGCCACCACCCAGCGCACCAGCTCCGTCCTCCCAGCAGCCCCTCAGCGTTCGCCCCGTGCCTACTTGGCCAGGAAGCCGGGCATCTCCTTCGCCCCAGGCACCTCAGGCCCTGCCCCAGGCCCCGCCGTGACAAGCACCGCTGAACAGGCCCCGCCGTGACAAGCACCGCTGAACAGGGCCCCGTCGTGACAAGCACCGCTGAACAGGGCCCCGCCGTGACAAGCACCGCTGAAGAGGGCCCTTCCTGTCAAGCACCGCTCCGCTGGGCCCTTCATGTCAAGCACCGCTCCGCTGGGCACCGCCGTCTCTGAACTGCTCTGCTGGGCCCTTCCTGTCAAGCACCGCTCCGCTGGGCCCTTCCTGTCAAGCACCGCTCCGCTGGGCACTGCCGTCTCTGAACTGCTCCGCTGGGCCCTTCCTGTCAAGCACCGCTCCGCTGGGCACTGCCGTCTCTGAACTGCTCCGCTGGGCCCTTCCTGTCAAGCACCGCTCCGCTGGGCCCTTCCTGTCAAGCACCGCTCCGCTGGGCACCGCCGTCTCTGAACTGCTCCGCTGGGCCCTTCCTGTCAAGCACCGCTCCGCTGGGCACCGCCGTCTCTGAACTGCTCCGCTGGGCCCTTCCTGTCAAGCACCGCTCCGCTGGGCCCTTCCTGTCAAGCACCGCTCCGCTGGGCACCGCCGTCTCTGAACTGCTCCGCTGGGCCCTTCCTGTCAAGCACCGCTCCGCTGGGCACAGCCGTCTCTGAACTGCTCCGCTGGGCCCTTCCTGTCAAGCACCGCTCCGCTGGGCCCTTCCTGTCAAGCACCGCTCCGCTGGGCACCGCCGTCTCTGAACTGCTCCGCTGGGCCCTTCCTGTCAAGCACCGCTCCGCTGGGCCCTTCCTGTCAAGCACCGCTCCGCTGGGCACCGCCGTCTCTGAACTGCTCCGCTGGGCCCTTCATCTCAAGCACCGCTCCGCTGGGCCCTTCCTCTCAAGCACCGCTCCGCTGGGCACCGCCGTCTCTGAACTGCTCCGCTGGGCCCTTCATCTCAAGCACCGCTGGCCCATTGGCAGTGCCGGATCTGTGTCGGGCAGGGCTTCACGAAGCACTCTGGCCAACATGCCTCCTCCATAACCAGTGGAGTCTGTAATCCACCTGATGGACTGTGGCTTTGCACTTCCCAGGATGTAACAGTGGTCAACCCACCCACTGTAGAGACTTGAGAGACTGTGGCTTTGCACTCCCCAGGATAAAGCAGTGGGCAATCCACCCACTGTAGAGACTTGAGAGACTGTGGCTTTGCACTCCCCAGGATGGTACAGTGTGCATGGAGGCCCCTCGTGGATCTGGCGTCGTGGACTCATGTGGCTGAGGTGCACCCCCTTCCCTTCCCCCTGAGGTGTCTGTAGTTTTATTATCTGATGCCCCAGCAGTGTTCTCTCCAATGGAATCGGGTCTCGTGTGTGGGCTTTGCCCATGTGTTTATGCACATTGGCCCACGAACAATGGAAGGTAGCCAATATGTGCCGGACTTTTGGGCTATGTATATATTGTTCATGTTGCTATATATTTTATTTATATATTTCATATTTCACTTAACTTCAAATATGCTATAATATACTTCAATTTTAATGATCATTCTATTTTGTCTTTGCATTATTCCGGGGAGTTTGGGGTTGTCACTCTGACTTGTTGCTCTGCATTGGTGTGTAGGGATTTGGGGTGGGGGGGTGGTGGGGTGGGGGTGTGTCGCGTATGTGTGTGTCTGTAACCTTTTCTCCTCCCCCCTCTCCTGTGTCGTAGGTGCAGTACTCACCGTTGTCGTCTGCGCCGGCGTTCGTGCTCCTGGTAGAGGAGCAGGTAGACAATAGCTGGTAGGATGTTTAATTCGGGTTCCATGCTGTCCAGATTCCTCGTGGAGTGTATAGAGGTGAGCGTTTTCCCGTTCGTAGTCTGTTTCCGCCGTGTTTTTATCGGCGGGGCTCCCGCCCAGGAAAAGGTGGCGGATTGGTGGGTTGTGATAGGGTGGGCGGTACATTGTCTGCCGCCTGTCTGTTGGCGGTGACCGCTGCGCTGTTTGTTTGTCCCGCCTTGGCGGTCGGAGTGTTAAAGTGGCGGCTGTGTTGGCGGTTCCCGCCAGGGTCAGAATTCCACTTTTTTTACCGCCTGCCTGTTGGCGGGTTGGCTGCCGCTTTAACACCGACCGCCAGGGTTGGAATGACCCCCTTAATCCTTAGAAAACAGTAAGAATCCTGTTGTTACACAAAGTACCTGGTTAGTGTAAAAAATTAAGCCACGTGGGCAAGAGTGCATCGGAAAAGGTTAGTGATGAGTCGATTCCTTACTCGCAAGTGAGGCCGTGCGTCATTTCCTTCTCTGGTCGGGTCGGCGATGTGTCGTTTTCCTCCCTTGCAAGAGAGCGAAGTGTTGATTTCCGGACGGGGCACCTCCGATCCGCGCAGAGTTGGGTTGACTTGGTCGCCCAGGGACTGTCATTTGGTCCTTAGGATTTGAAGAACTAGGGCCAGATGTATGAAAGCTTTTTGCATTCGCAAACGGTGCCTGTTTAGAGAGTCGCAAATTGCGACTCCCTAAATAAGAAATCGCAAATAAGGATTTCTTATTTGCGATTTCTAAGCACATGTAAGAAGCAATTCCTAAATGCGAATTGGGCATTTAGGAATTGCCATTTACCACCAGGTAAAATGCATTTTTTAAATGTACATGTAAAGCACAAATGCCCTTTTGGCATGTGTGCACCATACATGTCCTAATTAACTTTTTGGGGTGCAGCAGAGGGGGCCTTAGGCCCCCAGCACCCTGGGGTTTTGTATTTCCAAATTTGCGATTTCCAGTTAAGAAATCGCAATTTTGGAAATGCAAATAATTCGCAAATATGGGCCTACAGGCCCATAGGTGCGAATGTGGCCGGTATCGCAATTTGCGATTCGGTAATAGCATTTGCGATTTTAAAGAAATCGCTATTAACAAATCGCAAATGTCATACATTGCATTTTGCGATTCAGAAATAGCGATTTCTTAAAAATCGCTATTTCCGAATTGCAAAAGGCATTCTTGGTACACCTGGACCCTACTACCCACGGACTGGTGGTGTGTGCTGTGGCAAAGTTTTTAGCAGCGATATGGCGTATTAGAGTACGTTTTCTAAATATTAACATACCATTTATTTAACAACATAGATTGTGTTTCTTAGTTGATTTAATATTGCTTATTCTTCGTTCTTTGCTTATACATTTGTATTATATCAGGCGTTTTTATAACACGGGGAGGAGAACGCCAAGGTCAAGTGTGTTATTTGCATGACCTAGGGTACAAGTTCACTTAGTCATTTTTATGGTATAGCTCCACTACATTTTAAGAACAATTAAGCCATATGTTTCTTTTGATAGAGTACCCAGTGTGAGATTTTTATGCTCTGGGCTCTGGTAATGTGGAACCTCCTATTTGAGGATTTTATTTCCTCTTTAAATGTTGTACTGTGAATTGTGGTTTTATGCGTGTATATGTACTGCTTTTATGGTATCTGTTGCTGAAATAAAGCTCAAATGATTGAATGAAACTGAGCTGATGGTAGCTGCCACCACAGAGCAGACTAGCCCAACATAGGTCAATGTGTAAAGTACTTATATGGTACCAAATCAGTAGTAAAGTGAAAATACTATATAATTAAATCCCAAACCAAATAAGAAAAAAGAGTGAATGGTAATGAACAAAATGACATCCAAACATAAAAAATCCAACATTCAGAATACATTTTCAGGATTTTAATTAACCCTAAGCACTAAGCCCTAATCATAGTTGAAGAAAGCAGTATACCAAGACCTAGGTGCGATTTCAGCCCGACCACAATGGTTTGAGACTAGAGGTCTCATGGCAAGTTTTCCAGATCAAAGGCTTAGCCTTCTGACTTAGTTCCTGATTATGATCTTGGTAGATGGAATACTCCGTCATGAACGTAATGGAAATTCCATCTGCTATGATGGGCAGGCCTCACTTCTGGCCTTTTTGAGTTAATGCAGTTCCTCAGTCCACCTCTACTGTCCTTTCTGGACTGATAGGGATTGAGTGGCTCATATCCAGTACATTCTGTCAACATGCCTATGCCATTGTTCAGCTCTTGCAGCAGTTTGCACACTACATTAAGTTCAAGCATTTGCTCAACATACGCTGGCATGTTAATGTAAAGTAACCTCTGAGAGCTTCAGGCAGGGACAAGGTAAGTTTCTAAAGGTCACTTTTTCCTAAATATTTATTGAATGTCTAACTTCACCAATGAACTGGACTTTTAATACATATGGAAATGAGTGTTTGAATGATTTAACCTTTTCCTGTGAAAAATTAGAGACACAAGCTTATAATCTGTACTTTAACATTTTCTAGGATTCAGCTACAGCCTGGACAGTGAAAATAGCTTTTAGGGCATAGGCACTGGAGGAACATATTCATTTTCATTTCACACCTATTGTGCTTTTAGATATCAGACACCATAATTTGTGAACAACAAGGCATACGTAAGAGTGATTTAGCAATATTTAAAGCAGGGTTTCCTGTATGTCAAAAAGTTTTAAATCAGCAGGTTTAATAGAAGAACTTTAAGCTGCTGCAGTCAGGCTATACATAGGTTCAATGGGTACAGCAGGTACAAAGGAATGATAGGAAGTTACATAAGTCAATGAACGTAAACCAATAAAACCACGTTCAAATGGGGGGACACAGGCATGTTACTTCTGCTTAGTTACAGCTTAGTTACTGTGCACAAAGCTCTAATCCGAGCAAAAATGGAAAAGGGAGAAAACAAAGCATCAGGAAATGCACAGTTCACAATCTATACATGAGAGAACAAATGTGAATTAAAAAAAAATACTAAAGGTGAGGGCAATACACATTACAGATATGAACTACCTAAAGGTAAAACCCAATGACAAATGGGCATTATGAGGATCCATAGTGCTGCCTCAACCTAAACTGCTACTCTGCTTTCTGGTATGTGAACACGTCCCTAAAGCTACAGTGACCAAACCTCCAGTTTTTCCAGAAAATGCTTACCTCTCCTAACTTGCTTTCCACTGTATTGCTGTCTAAGGTAAGTTTTAACAGATCTCCTATTATTTTATCCATTGTCGGCCCCCTGATGCTGAAGTACCCTTTTAATGCAGATGTGATGCTCCTCAAGTAAACCATTTGGCAGCCATTGAGGTATGGTATTTCTTTGGAAACACCACCCTGTAGTCTCCAGGGTGTAGCTACATTCTGTTACTTTTTTGGCTAGTAGCACCAACTGTGTTTTTTCAGGGTGCACTAGTTGCTCACAGAGGTGACCTTTACCAATATATCAAGTTCAGTTTCTTGAAGCAGATGAGGGAGGGCTAATTTCTGTTCAAAATATGCCTAAATCAACCTATCCTGTTGAGCAGGGCCAAAACAGTGGTTACAACAGTTACAGTTTCTTCATGAGGGCAAGGGAGTGTCACCCCTTGCTTGCTGTGAGCTGTGCTAAGTGTGAAAAATAAAATTGCAATTAAATGATTTCATTGTCGTTTTATTTTTAACTAAGGCACACCACAGCCGCCAGTCTGCTCTGTGCCAGGAGGGCGTGTCCTCTGCTGCCAATTGGCAGCATGGAGGACTGGAGTAGTTGTGGTCAGCTGTACTGTGCTGTAGACAGCTGGGAGGAGACAAAGCAGAGGCATCAAGGGCCTGGAGGAGCATCAGGCCAACCCACTCCGTCCAAACCTGTCACTGCTGTCATGGTGACTTTATGAGAACAGCATCTAGATTGCTAGGGGGGGTTCCTCATTCACAGACTTCAGAAGTACAGCGAGAAGTACGCAAAGCCTGTGGGTAAGTACAGTTGTATTTTATTTAATTAATATAAATTTGTTGTGCATGCACTTTAGTTTGTGTTTGTTTTATTTTGGAGAAAGGGTTGTTTTTATTTGGTCTTTTAAGGAAAGGCTTTTTTTAGTACGAGCTTTTGTAGGGAGCGATCATTTGTTTTTGTTTTTTTGGAGACAGTGAGGAACATCACTCGCCCCACCACTTTGAATGGTCAGTAGCTGCTCCTGGATTAAAGAAGGCACCCTGGCTTACACTTGAACCTTGCGACCACAGTAGAAATTGCTCTTGTAAGAGTATTATCAAATTGTACATCTATAAATATATGACTGCATTGTGAAAGATGCAAATAAATTGTACCTCCGGTAAGGTTAAATGGACAAAACTATGAATTTCAACCATATCCTGCATGAACACACTTCACTTGTTGGTTCCTTATTGCCCCCCTTTGAAGTATGCTCTCACCTGGGAAGGGAAATATAGGTGGTCATTTAAACATTGCTGGTAAAAGCCACCTACCGCCGCAGTGACAGCCGCCAAAATACCGCCACTGCGGCTACCATCCGTCTGCCCGATTAATAGCACTGCCGGACTTCCGCCACAATAAGGGCTGAAATCCTGCAGTGATCAGACTGGCTGATGGTGATGAGCTGGTGCTGCTCCCACCAGCACCGCTACTCCAGTAGAACGCTGCCAGCCATATCATAACCTGTGATACGGCCTGGCGGTGTTCATCTGGCGGGCACTGCTGGTGGTAGCAGCACCTCTTCCCGTTCCATGTAGGATGACCGCCCTGGAGCAGGTAAGGTGATTGTTCAAAAGGGGAGGGAGTGTGAGGATGGGGGGCATGTTGTTCATGTGTGTGCATGCACGTTCTCTCACTTCTCTGTGCCTTTATTTTTTGTTGCTGGTACATAGCCAACTGCCATGCAATTTTCCAGTGATGTGTATGCATGCATGCATCCATCTATGCATTGAGAGATTGAGAACGAGATGAGAAGTAGAAATCATTCATTGCAATTTATTAGTAATTCAAAAATTTAGTTTAGGAAATTTGGAATAGGGTTAGGAAATTTGTAATAGGATGGTCCACAATACTATTATTTTTATTACACAAGCGCTCTGATTTAGAAAAGTTCAATGTTACTATGTTTGCCTTTTCCTTTCAAAAAATATTTTTGGATAGATACTTATTAACTCTACCATAAATCTTTAAAAGAAAATGTTCTTATATCATTCAGCATCTGGGGCAAGAAGAGAGATGGTCAGGCCGGGGCAGATGGCTCTGCTGGCCCCAGTAAGTCCTCCTGTTGTTAATATTAATATTTATTTCCCTAACTTTTACTGTTCCACATGAAGTTAATTTTACCTTTGTACTGTGCTTGTTCTCATTCTTTATAGACTCAAATAACCTCACCCTTTTTCTTGACGGTAGTATTCTACATATGGGAAAGAAGTATGATTGTGGCTATGCGTAGCAGAAGAATTATTGAAAAAATCATTTTAGAAGATAGCCAGAGAAAGCATGATTCCCCTGAAGACGATATGAGGAAATTGCTAAAACTAATATTCATAACATGTTTGGCAGACGTTCAAGGTCGATCCAAGGGAGATTTCCTGTACATTGGGGTGTTGCAGGGATAAGATTTCACAACTTGTTAAAGCTGTGTTGACTTCTTGCAATGAATATAAACAGAAATGAATAAAAGGAAAGGGAAAGTCAAGGCTTATAACCTTTGGATGGGAGTGGTTGTTTATGTGGTGGCCTTTAGACAGATACACCGGATGAATGTGCTGGTGTACAATTGTGTTGTTGTTTTGAAGAAGGTGGAGTAAACCAATCAAAATCGGCAAAACGCTGCATCAACATTCAAAACCACTCATTGTTAACACTCAAAGGATAAATCTGATGCATTAGGATCTCAAGCTTTTTTTCTTATATTGATCTTCGCAAACTGAAAAAAAGATTTATATGCATTTGTGGAGTATTTATGTGTTTTTGTATCAAGGGAAAGAAATGTTACCATTTTTGTTGTGCTTTTGATATATTATTTGTTTACATGTTATAATAGATGTAATACATACATAGCTGCATGTTTGGTCATTTTTAATTTTAATGCATACTGTTGGTTATGTGGAAATGAAGCATATAAAGTAAGAATGCCACACACATATAAATCTCAGTGGCCAGGAGATTTGGTGGTTGGTTTGAGGAGCTACTTCACTTTTTGTTCAATGCAAGTTTTGATAGTAAACGTAAAGGCCACTCATGAAACACAATTTTCGGGGATCACAAGTAAAAAGTTCCAGGTTCCAAATTCTAGAGAACCCTAATTCCACACATTCCACCTGTGTTGGGAAGCAAAGCTCGAAGGAGTCAACAATGTAAGGACTCTCCAAAGATGTCTAGAAAGAGGTTGTCATTCCATTTGTAGCTTTCCACCGATTTGCCACTTTTAAAAGGGGTACCTAATTAAACTTTTGTAATGAACAGAGAGGGCATTATCCATCAGTGTCAATTCATCAAAATGCTTGGGGTAGCAGAAGTGACTCACACAACCACCCTCTGACCTAATTACATCACAGGGAGTCACATCACATGATCTTTTGCACTGAATCCTCCTAGAAAGTGAGGTCACTTGGCCTTAATCCTGATGACATTAGAATAACTCACAGCGCAGAAGGTAAGAGCCTCTTAGGTGGATAATTTTACAATACATTTCTATGCTATACACAACCTGCAGTTTAAATAAGGTGTTGACATGATGGAAACCTTTTCTTTTTTATAGCATGAAAATATGTGTTCATTGGGAGAGGTGATTATAGCGGCAAAAAAACACAGAAAACAACACTGGGAAGTCAAGTTACTTATACTACACACTGCCATGATTTAATGGTTTCCCTTGTGCATACCACAAGCATAAAATGTACAGGTTATTTATAGGTAAACAAAAATATTTAAATAACAATATTAGTTTTGTCCACCTGTATTTCTTGAAGTAATTCATATATTTAATGCAAACTATTACACTGATAAAAGTATTAATGCATTTTGATTAGCCTCATTTGTAAGGCATTATCTCTCACTAAAGCACATGAGTGAGGTTTTCAATCAAGACATACTCTTCCATCTGTTCACAATAACAAAATCAGCAACAGCTTGTTAAATATGCATATTTTTTTATTTTAGGTTCTCTATTTTATTCAAAAGAGTATATATGCACTGTTGTATCTATTTGCTTTACAGCACTAAGAGGCTTTGTCACAGTTGGAACTACAAAATGTACACAGTTGACATGGCTGCACTATCTTGGCACTGCCTTTGCTACCACTGAGGTAATGGGTTGTAAAGGCACCGGTACTTATTTTTGAGGGCCGGCACTTATTTTTCTGCTGCAAGCATTTACTGTGAGCAAAAGGCACACATGGGAAAGAGAGAGGAAGAGAAAAACAAAAAAGCATCACAAAGGGAAAAGCAGAAAGCTGCAAGAGTGAGCTGAAGGATCAGGGAGTGGCTGTAAATGGATTAAAGAGGCCCAAGATGGCTTCAGGATTACGCTGCCTCAGTATTCCATGCCTACACATTTAATTGCAGCAGCCACGTGTTTAAGAGGAGGGCTTTGGGCACCAGCACATTTTAATTTACAGATTAAGCAATGCAGTAGCTACAGCTGTGACCGCTTGCAAGCCCTAAATAACGTCCCTGACTTTATCCAACAACTCACCCTTAATGTAGAAACTTTATCTCAATGATGAAAAAAGCTAAAATTGACAACCAAACTTTTACTCAATCTGCAGTCTAGGTTCATAAATATAAATGCCAAGTCTCACCTTTTGTTTTTCTGAGGCAGGAAAAAATGAAAGCCATACAATAAGGACAGAAATTAAAATAAATGGGTCTACTAGATATAAAGTTTAACTTCTACAATTACCAAGCTACATTGCTACTTACTAAAAGTAAAGCATTCTGTGTGAGAATGTAAGTGATATATCAGACAATTGTTTCTAAATGAGTTATCCAAGGAGATGAAAAAAGATAATGGTAGGCTTAACATAAATGGGTCTACTAGACATAAAGTTTAACTTCTACAATTCCCAAGCTAAATCACTACCCACTAAAAGTAAAGCATTCTGTGCAAGAATGTAAGTGTTATATCAGACAATGGTTTCTAAACAAGTCATCCAAGGAGATGAAAAAAGATAATGATAGGCTCCCAGATGGAACTAAGGACATCATTACTGAAGTAAACAGAAAGGTTATGGATGAAATGCTTGAATTACTCAGGACAACATTCCAGTGCACGGTTACTTTCCACATCATCCCACCTCAGTATTGATCCAGCCATGAGCAAATCAGTCTTGACTCTGCTAAAATAGGAACATTCAGTCCAAAGTGCTAAGCCACTTCGGCCCTTAAGTGGGGAACACAAGCAACCCAAGACCAGTTTTGCCTTTGCCAGAGGTCTTGTGCTCACTGTGTCAAACTACACCTGGCTTAAGAGCCCAGATGGCAGCGCTTGTAATTGCCAGTGATTTTACAGCATACAGACCATTTAATTTAATTTAATGTAAGTAGTATTTAGCAATACACGTATTAAAGGTATTTTAATTTAAGAACAGGATTTCAATTTAGCACAATTGAATTTCATTTACTTAAAATTAATTAAAGTTAGAGTTCATGATTGAAGTGTTATAGTTGGCATGAGGCTAAGGTTAATTTTTGTTATAGTTCATTTAATTAACAGAAACTAAAGCATTATTTTAAGTTAGGAATATGAGTTTAGCTGGGGTTAAGTTATACTCATTTATTTTATTTGATGTGATGCCATTTAATTAAATGTGTATAGAGCTGCCTTTTTTTCATGATCACCTGTACGTTTTGGACTAATACTGTAGGCTTTATTGACTCTGAAGGTACAAAGAGTCCTGCAAACAGGCCTTAGTGCCAGTCCTCTGCCCATTAAAATGTGTATGTCTAATTGGGTAACCCACAATTAGCATAAATTAACATACTTATAAGTCCCTAGTATATGGTACCAGTGGCATATAGGGCCTAGGACATGTTTCCCTTGTGGACTGCAGCATTTAATGCACCACAACAAGTGTGACAAAGCGAACAATGAATCCCAGCCTACCTTCAAAGGCTGGCAGAGCAGTTTTAAACTGTTACCTCGAATTTGCCATTCAAACCAATGCCAAAGCTGGAGACTTATTATTTATAAGCCACCCCTAAGGAAAGGGAAATGAGACCTAAAGGCCGGGATCATTATATGAAAAAAAGGATATGTGTTTTATTAACTTTACATGTCCTGAAAGTAACCCCTTCCCCCATTGCTGTTATTAGTGTGGAAAGGCTAGTAGCCACAATAGTGAGTATTGAGTTACACACTGATAACTCATCAGTGCTAGGTTCTAAATAAAACTACTAAATATGGTACTTCCAGATATAAAACAAATGATTGCATTAAACCTGATGTAACGTTTGCACAAATGGCAGCTTAGAAAGCTGCCACTTTGTTGCTCAAAGTTTCCAGTTGCTCTTTATTGTTGCACGCAAGTTGCTGATTTGGAGAAAGCCTTCTGCTCTCCTGGTGAGAAGTGTGAACAACTCTCAGGAAGAGGAACAAAGGCTTGACCTTCTCCCTGCAGAATGGATCGTTTGGGTGTGAGCTAAAAAGACAAGCTTCAAAGTGGAAGCCGCCTTTGAAGTGCAAAAGGTAGTCATATCTGGAAGGGGAAGCTCTTTTCTTTCAGCAGACAGGCTGGCTTCTTCTGCAGAGAGGGAGAGGCCATTGTCAAACCTGTTTCTCTGAGGGTGTGTAGCCCCCAGGCAGCCACACCTCTGGCTTCTACTAGGCAGCTCCACAGACCAAGAAGAGGGTTCTGTCATGTTGGCAGTGGATAGAGTAGTGCATACTGAGCAAGCTAGATGCCCCATTTCACAGGAAGTCATCTTTAAGTGGGAAGAGACCTGTTAGCTCATTGGCTACTTATTTGCCACATCTCCCTAGCCTCATAATTGGCATAAAGGTGGCACCTCCAGTACCCAGGCCTCAGATCACACCTGAATTGAGGTAAGGACCGAAGATGGGCTGTCCGGCTCTTCCCTAGGCTCAGCAAGGAGAGTCTGTTCCAAAGGCTGGACTACATTTGCTGCATCATGAGCTAGTAATGAAAGGACTATGCCTCTAGCATTCAGCCTGATAACAAGACATACCCGAGTCCCGGACAGAGAACATGACTCCAAGAGTCAGTTTTGTGACTCCCTGTTACAGCCACAGATCCAAGCAAACTGAGAAGCCTGCTCCTCTGAGAACCCAGTGCCAAGAAGTATCATCACAGCTGGACACCTGGTCCCAACTCTTAAAAGTTGCACCCTAGTCAGCTGGACCCAGGAGACTTTTCGGGCTGCAGTTTGGTAGCCCAGAACAGACGGTAGTGCAGGTTAAACAGAGCAGCTCTTTTTTTTCTGTAACCAGAAGGCCAGTTGACCTTTAGCTTGACTTAACCTGGAGTTTGTCGGACATCAGCCCTAGCGGCCAAAGTCACCAGTCCATGTTCGTGGAGCAAAAGATGGCCACAGGAATACCCCAGCACTAGCTCAGCATCTACAGTATCCCTGAGCATATTCAGCATCATGCATCGCTTGCTTTAGGACCACTCCACAGACTTCTATGGCATTTCACCATAAAACCTGGAACTGGAATGGAGGCTGCTTAAATGTCAAGGTACTTTCTCAACTGGTCCTGTGACTGGCTCTCTATTGGAGATGGACCCCACAAAGTTGCCTACATAGCTGTTTTCTATTTATTTGTTGTGACTAACCCTAAAGCACGAGTCACAGTAGATTTCAATGATGCATTGCATTGAGTGAAAAGAGGTGATTTGTTGTTTTTTTAGAAATTGATGTCCCTGAGCCCATTGGTGGATTTTTCTTGTTGAGGTGTCTATTTTAAGATATAAAATAACCTATTATTATACATCACCATCAGGGGCTTATTGTGTTTCTTCTTAATCAGCAGTTTTTGTACTTCTATATGCTTTACATTTATTCATTTGATAAAGCCTGAAAGCTCTGCGCCACAGCTATCCAGGACTGAGTTAAGGTTTTACAAAGAGACCTGACTGGACATGATATGGAATTGTGGCTTTGTTACATGGTGAGGCCACACGTCCAAACCACACAATAAGCCACTTCTGTATAACATGTAATAGATCAGTAGTAAGGCTGGCATTAGAGTTGTTATGTTCACTTATTTAATTTAATTCAGTATTAATGTTAGAAATGGGGTCTTTGGTTGGCAGTCAGGTTACCGATAATTTCAACACTTTTGTTGTTGGGGCTTTCAGATTTATTTTCATGTATGTCTTATTTATTTATTATTAAGTGTTGTTGTATAATGGTTTTTTTTTTTTTAGAGCTCCGGGAGTCCAAAGGTCAGTTATGTAACTAGTACAGGTGACTAGTTCATGCATTGCACTTTATTTCTTTTTTCTCCTTGGGTGACCTGTGGTGGTGGTCCTACATTCCTCACGAGAGCTCGATTCCTAAAGTAGGGATTTTCCTGCTGTTAAGCTATTGAGTTTACTCCATAACGTATAGGTCCCATATAACATGGATTCCATTAAAACATTTGGATTTAGTGAGGATGATCTATCTAAATTGCTCGAACAACCCAGATTGGGAACTGGGGCTTCTTTGAGTTTTAACCAACCTAAAGAAGGATGGTATAAATTGATAGAGCTACAGAAAAAAGCCAAACAAACCAAGTTACATGCCGATTTCATCTTAGAATACCTGACAGCAGGAGATATTCCCTTGGGACTTAGAGTAAGAAATATACCGGGCTTGTTTGTTGAGATTAGACATTTTTTTAGAGAAATGGTCCTTAATATCTAATCACTGCTCCCGAGATTGGATGATTCTCATCGTAGAAACAGCAAGAGAGTTGATGGAATCATTAATAAAGGAAATCCAAACATTAAAAGATGAATTAAAAACACAGGATTCGCTTCGGGAAGCTAAGAAACAAATAGAAGCAATCAACCAGGAGCTATAGTCTTTCAATCTACATCTTATCAAAAGGAAGACGGATAAGTGAAGGAAAGATTTCAGATGGTTTTCTAAAGAATGAGCCTACCCTTACTTGACAGAAAAATATTACCAGATGCAACAACAGAATGCATCAGACCAAGACCGTCAGTTCTGGACTAGTAAAAAGATTGTTACGTTCTCGGATACCTCTGAGTCAGAAGGAGAGGGAAATTCCAACCAGTTTGACCAACGTGGTAACAGGCAGGTCAAAATGAGGGTCCCAATCGCTCTAACCATTTTTTATCCAGGAGAGGAGGACACAGGACCAGATCCAGGAATTATCAGAGAGGGAGATACCAGAACACAGACAATCAGCCACATGTATTACAAACGCGGAGACAACAGTATAGAGGGACTGAATGCTATACCAGTGTTTAATCTTAGGTCCATTCCAATGGATACAGATACAGATTTATTATTAAAGAAAGGTCTATCGTTCATCCCCAGTGTCCCTATTAATCAGTTTAGTTTGTTATCAGATCTTCACGCCTTTTTTTGGCGTATTACACTTGAGAGTTTTTTTTAAGGCAGCAATGATATTATTGACATGAATCTATCAGGCTTGAAACCTGTTTCCACTTTTGCACCTGAATTGGACATGGTAGGACCGGAAGTGAAGATCTTAGAGAATATCGTTTTGGAAAAAATTTAAACTTTGTTTAGATTTATTCCTAAACCCCATTACAACCTAAATATATGTGAACAACAGGCCCTTATTAAGCTACAAAGAAATAAACATACCACGTTCAAACCCTGTGACAAAGGGGGGTGGATTGTGTTGATGGACACTGGAAAATACAAGTCTAAGATGCAGAGTTTGTTGGATGAGCCATTATATTATGAAAAAAGCAATAATAGTTGGCAGACACGTGTCAGACAGGATATACAGAAGCTGAGTAATGAGGCACTAAGTAAAGGATTGATTTGTGAACAAGATTTCCGATATCTGAATCCACAGAAGACTGGGACCCCAGTTTTTTATGGAATACCTAAGATACATAAAAATAAGGAAGATCCCCCTCTTTGGCCCATAGTGTCCACAGTTGGATCACCTACTGAACCCTTATCTAAATATGTAGAGAAATTCTTGAAATCCAGAGTGGCATGCCTTCCTGCATTTATAAAAGATACTGGATACATAATCTCTAAACTGGAAGGCACTCCATTAATCCAATTACCTAGATCTTAGTAACTATGGATATTGAGGCTCTGTACATGAATATCCCACAGAGGGAGGCTTGGCAAGCAGTGGCCCGCCTCTTTGAAAGAGAAGGCATGACAGACCATCTTCTTTTTGTCCTACAGTGTTTAAACATTGTTCTCCAAGATTTTTTTTTTTAGTTTGATGGCAATATATACCAACAAAAGAAAGGAGTTAGCATGGGGCCAGCCTGTGCCCCCAGTGTAGCCAATATTTATGTGGGTAATTATGAAGAAACTCACATCTACAATGAAATAGCTCCCTTGTTTGAAAATATAGAGCTCTGGTCTCTGTACATTGATTATATTTTTTTTATCTGGACAGGGCCAGAAGAACTTCTTATAGAATTCAGTGAATGGATTAATGTTTGCGATCCTAATTAACATTTTACCATTCATACTGGTCGAAAAAGGGTTGAGTTTCTTGATATCTGGATTGGACATAATAATCTTCAATGAGAGATGTCTTTGTACACCAAACCCACTGCTAAAAATACTATACTCCATTTTGACAGTTTCCACCCGACAAGCCAAAAACAAGGTATACCTTTTAGTCAGTTCCTGCGTATTCGCAGGAATTATACCAACTGACGTGATTTTGAATATCATGCCGACATCTTTCAGCAGAAACTACTACTGCGAGGGTATCCTAAAAGAATAATAAAGGACTCCTACAAAAGAGCAAAATACTATAACATAGCCAGTATGTTTGAGAGACAGAATAAGAATTCTAACGCTCAGATGGTGTGTGTTATACAACACTCCAATCTGAATGAAAGAATTAGAAAAAATAATAAGTGTGATATAGTCATGTTGTAATAATATATATACATTAGTAAAGACATACATCATCATTCGTATTGATATAAATTGTATTGTTGCTTTTAGAAGAATATCTTTTTAGTAATATCAAAAGTAGCTCATAATCTTGGTTTACTTTCTACCCCCTGTCCAAGCAAGGACCCTCGCTCTAATCAGGGTGAAGGAGAATCACCCTCAGTTAACCCCCACTCACCTCCTTTGTAGATTGGCATGAGCAAGCAGGCTTAACTTTGGAAGCAATGTGTAAAGTATTTGTACCAACATGCACAGTAATACAGTGAACCACTACAAAATGGCACAACACAGGTTTAGAAAAATAGGTAATATTTATCTAAACAAAACAAGACCAAAATGACAAAGATCCACCATACACAAGTCAAGATATGAATTTTCAAAAGAATTAGGGGGTCATTCTGACCCGGGCGGGTGGCGGACGCCGCCCGCCTGGCGGAGGCCATTCTGACTTTCCCGCTGGGCCGGCAGGCGCCCGCTAAGGGAGCGCCCGCCGGCCCAGCGGGAAAGGCCCTGCAACATAGAAGCTGGCTCCGAATGGAGCCGGCGGTGTTGCAGGGGTGCGACGGGTGCAGTTGCACCCGTTGCGATTTTCACTGTCTGCTGTGCAGACAGTGAAAATCATGCTGGGGCCCTGTTAGGGGGCCCCTGCACTGCCCATGCCGGTGGCATGGGCAGTGCAGGGGCCCCCAGGGGCCCCACAACACCCGTTCCCGCCATCCTGTTTCTGGCGGTGAAAACCGCCAGAAAAAGGCTGGCGGGAAGGGGGTCGGAAGCAGCGCCGCCATGGAGGATTCTCCCAGCCGGGGGTGATCCGGCGGGAAACCGCCGGACCCGGCTGGGCGACCGCAGCTTTACAGCCGCGGTCAGAATGCCAAGTGAAGCACCGCCAGCCTGTTGGCGGTGCTTCCGGTGACATCCACCCTGGCGGTCAAAGATCATAAGGGTTGGAATGAGGGCCTTAGAGTCTTAATCCTTAGAAGACAGTGAGAAAAGTACCTGGTTAGCGTAAAAAATTAAAGCCAGATGGGCGAGAGTGCATGGGAAAAGGGTAGTGATGTGTTGATTCCTTACTCACAAGTGAGGCTCTGCATCATTTCCTTCTCCAGTTGGGTCTGCATGGGTCGTTTTCCTCCCTTGCAAGAGAGCGATGTGTCGATTTCCGGACGGGGCACAACGGGGGGGCCGCGCAGAGTCAGGTTGACTTAGATGCCCAGGTTCTCCAACCACAATGCGTCGATCTCCCATCCGTGATGCAGGTGGAGCATTGATTTCAGCCACGAAGCCAGCTGGGTGTCTTCTATCAGCCACGTCGTGAAAGGTGCAACGTAAATTTCTCTGCACGGCATTCTGTGCGTGTATTTTCAGTTCTTGTCTGCCAGCTTCACCTCTTAAGGGCCCAGGGACTGGATATGGCACCCCTTGGCAGGAGTCTCAGCAGAGAGTCCAAGTCCTTGCAGTGGAAGTCTTTGATGGTCCTGAGACTTCATCAGAATGAGGCAAGCTCAGTTCAAGCCCGTGGAGATTCTTCTCAAGCAGGAATGCACTACAAAGTCCAGTCTTTGTCCCCTTTCACAGGCAGAAGCAACAACTGCAGGATAGCCCAACAAAGCACAGTCACAGGCAGGGGCAGCACTTCTCCTCAGCTCTTCTCCTTGGCAGAGGTTCCTCTTTATCCAGTAGTGATCTAAATTCCAGGGGTTTTTGGGTTTACTACTTATACTCCTTTCTGCCTTTGAAGTAGACAAACTTCAAAGGAAAGTCTCTCTTGTTTGTAAGATCCTGACTTGCCTAGGCCAGGCCCCAGACACACACCAGGGGGTTGGAGACTGCATTGTGGGAGGGCAGGCACAGCCCTTTCAGGCGTGAGTGACCACTCATACCCTCCCTCCCAACACAGGCAGCTCATCAGGATATGCAGGCCACACCCTAGCTCCCTTTTTGTCACTGTCTAGAGGAGAAGTGCAAACAGCCCAACTGTCAAACTGACCCAGACAGGGAATCCACAAACAGGCAGATTCACAGAATGGCTTAAGCAAGAAAATGGCTACTTTCTAAAAGTGGCTTTTTCAAACACACAATCCAAAAACAAACTTAACTAAAAGATGTATTTTTAAATGGTGAGTTCATAGACCATAAACTCCATATTTATATCTGCTCCGAAAGGGAATCTGCACTTTAATCATATTTAAAGGTAGCCCCCAAGTTAACCTATGAGAGAGATGATCTTGCACAGTGAAAACCGATTTTGACAGTATTTCACGGTTAGGACATATAAAACACATTAGTATATGTCCTTCTGTTGGAAATGGCCTTTCTGCAGGGTCACCCCCAAACTCTCTGCCTTACTCCTTCTCTTTTTCTGACTTAATTTTTGCTGGCTTTAGGACTCTGTGCACTTTACCACTGCTATTCAGTGCTAAAGGGTATATGCTATCTCCTTAAAACATGGTGACATTGGCTCATACCCAATTGGCTTATTTAATTTCCTTACAAGTCCCTATTCAAGGGCACTACATGTGCCTAGGGCCTGTAAATTAAATGCTTCTAGTGGGCTGCAGCACTGGATGTGCAACCCTAAAAAGTAGCCCCCTAACCATTTCTCAGGCCTGCCTCTGCAGTGCCTGTGTGTGCACTTTCACTGCCACTTCGACTTGGCATTTAAAGTACTTGCCAAGCTTTAAACCCCCCCTTTTCTAAAAATAAGTCACCCCTAAGGTAAGCCCTAGGTAGCCCTTAGGGCAGGGTGCTATGTAGGTAAAAGGCAAAAAGGCAGGACATGAACACATGTGTTCTATATGTCCTGGTAGTGTAAAACTTCTAAATTCATTTTACACTGGTGTGAGGCCTGCGCCTTTCATAGGATAGCATTAGGGCTACCCTCATATACTACTTGAGTGGTAGATCCTGATCTGAAAGAAGTAGCCAGGTCATATTTGGTGTGGCCAGAATGGTGATACAAAATCCTGCTTAATGTTGAAGTTGGATTTTATATTACTATTTTAGAAATACTTCTTTTAGAAAGTGAGCATTTCTCTACACTCAAATCATTCTGCGCCTTCCAATCCACGTCTGGCTAGGTTTAGTTGACAGCTTCCTTGTACATTCACTCAGACAACCCCAAACACAGAATGCTCAGTCACACTTGCACACATCTGCATATTAAATGAGTCTTCCTGGGCTGGGAGGGTGAAGGGCCTGACACTTACATGTCAAAGGACAGTAGCCTGCCCGCACACAAAGAACTGCCACAGCCCCTACTGGGACCCTTGCAGACAGGATGGAACTGAAAGGGGACCTTGTGCACTTCTAAGCCACTCTTTGAAGTCTCCCCCACTTCAAAGGCACTTTTGGGTATTGAAGCAGGGTCTCTGGCCCTACCAACTGAGACACTTCTGTGGTAGACACTCAACTTCATCAAGACATTTCCTGGAGCAGAAAACCTCAACCAGAACCTGCAACCTGTCAAGAAGAACTGCCTGGCTGCCCAAAGGACTCACCTGGGTTGCTTTTCTGAGAAGGAATGCTGCCTAACTGTTGCCCTGCTGCCTTTCTGCTCTCTCGCTATGCTGAGAGGTGCTCTCCAAGGGCTTGGCTAGAGCTTGCCTCCTGTTCCCTGAAGTCTGAGGACCAAAAAGACTTCATTCCTGCTAAAGAACTCCTTGTGTGGTGAAAATTGACGCACAGCCTCCATCACGGTGAGAAAATCACCACATGCCAAACTGGAATTATGTAGTCCAACTTCGCAAGAAGAAGGTCGACGCAGCACCAGCGTTGCAACCAGAAATTCGGCGCACGGCCCACTGGATCAATGCAAAGCCAATCCGGAATGATGGAGCCCGACTTCCTGAGAGGAATCGACGCAGCGCCTGCCATGCAGTAGAAATTTCCACAGATCGCCCACCGGATCAATGCAGCCCCTGTGACTTTGTCCTGCAAGCGCAAGATTTCAACGTATCGTCTTTGGTGCATCCAAAACTCCACAACCCGAACAGGATCCAAGTCTGCGCACCAGAAATTAACGCAAAGGCTTCCCTGCGTGGAAAATAAACAACGCATCTTCTATGTGCGGCCGGAGAAATCGACGCACACCTCCCCATTTTCCACGCATCTCCTCCTCTGCGGTCACTAGGGAGAATTTGAACGCAAACCAGGTACATTGTTCTTGCAAAAGACACTTTTTGCTTTTTCAGAGACTAAAGACACTTTATATCATTTTTACAGTGATATTTCAATGCATACTTATTGCATCTTGATTGTTTTGACCTGAATCTTACCAGATAAATATTGTATATTTTTCTATACACTGTGGTGTATTTCTGTGGTGTTCTACTGTGTTATTGTACAAATACTTTACACATTGCCTTCTAAGTTAAGCTTGACTGCTCAGTACCATGCTACCAGAGGGTGGGCACAGGATAATTTGGATTGTGTGTGACTTACCCTGACTAGAATGAGGGTCCTTGCTTGGACATTGGGGTAACCTGACTGCCAACCAAAGACCACATTTCTATCATTGGTGATCAGCTGTGAGGATAGGATTGTTTTTGTGCAGTGACATACAATAGCTGGGTATACATTACCTACCCACAGTTAAAGGTCATTACTAGTTGGGTTTTTTTCTGCTCCTTTTTCTCTCTATTGGTCGTTTTTTCAAATTTGAATCCTACCTCTCCTTCGTTAACTTGGAACTTTGTGTTGTGCCTTTGATACCGTAGTACAGCTTGGAAAGGGATTCCAGCTTCACAGAAGACTACGACGAGTCAGACCATGTCCCAATTGAATCCCTCATCAAGGCTGAGCTGAGGGAACTTTGCGAAGAGAGGGACTGGCTGTGTCAAAGTGATCCACTAAGCAGGAACTGCAGGATGCCTTTGTAGACTTTGAGGAAGCACGCTGGAAATAGGAATGGGCAGCGAAGGACCAAAAAGGTGATGGCCCTGAGAAGGATGATGAGGAGGGGATGGAAAATGACTTAGCAGTTGCTCCAGAGGAGAAAAGGGAAGGAACTGGACTTAAAAGCACATCAAGTAGAGTCCAGTGGTGGCAGCAAAACTACAATGTCCAGTGCTGAGAAAGACGTCAACCAACCTAGAGATTTGGTACCTGACTTCAGAGAGGGGGGACATAGACAAGTGGTTTGAGGTGTATGAGGTCACCCTAGTAGTGCACAGGATCCCTGAGGAAGATTAGGGGGCTGTCCTATGGGGGCATATACCTGTAATGGGAGGGAAGTCTTTCTGGCCCTAGATGGGAGAGACAGATTGGGCTATCCAACCATGAAGGAGACCCTTGTCAAGAAGTATGGCTTCACCCCAGAGGAGTGCAGGTTGACATTCAGGGGCAGTAGGAAACTGCCTCAGCAGTCATGGGGGGATTTTGTAGGACACTTTTGTAAGGCACTGGATGGCTGGGCAAAGGGTAGTATGGTATACACTTTTGAGGGGCTGTACAAGTTGATGGCCAAAGAGCACATGTTCAGTCACTGTTTTCCAGGGCTACGCCCGTACTTGGTTGTCTGACCCCAGGGAACTTGCAAAGGAGGCAGACCTCTGGGTGAGTACCAGAGTGTCTGAAAAGGCATTTGGGAGTGATCCTAAGGAGTGTGGTTTAGGCTCCCCTCAACAAAGTGGGGGGGAGGTACACAGTGACCCAGATATGTCCCATAATTGTAAGGGGGAAAAGGGTCCCATTTCCCTTCTAAAGGTAGGAGGAGAGGTGCGGGTGAGCAGAATCCCAGGAAGCCTTATTCCCAGCCCCAGTGCTTAGATTGTTCCCACAGGGGACCCAAGCAGGGGAACCTAGTCTGCACCGAGAGACCATCCTCTGATGGGAGCTCCCCAGTGTCAGATGAGCTGAGAGGGGGACCCTTAAGGGCCCCCCGATAGTTCAGTTGTCTGGCAGTACCACTCCTCAGAGGAGGGCAAGGAAGTCCAGAGGGAGGGGCAAGGTGAGGAAGAACTCACCCTTGTCCCCTGTTTAGCCTCAGGGTACAGACCCTGAGCTGAGTGACCAGTGCCAGGGTACCATACCGGAACTGATGGGAGGTAGAATGAAGCAGGGGTGCAAGACCCCAGGGGCTACTGCGCCCCATTATGAGATGCCTCAGAAGCCCTTTGGGAGCTCCCCACCAGCCACCCACCTAGAGGAGAAGCTCACCCAGAGGCCCCACTCAGGGTCCCCACTTAGCAGGAGATGGTCTGGGGCCTGGCTCCCAACACTGATAGCTGTCAGTGGCATCTTTTGGTTGCTGTCCTTGTGGACAGAGTTTTCCCTGGGTTGGGGACAGAAGTCAGACCCAAGGGGTGGAATGGGCCACATCACCTTGTTGGCCATGGTGGTACTGTTTGCATCTGTGAGCAAATTAAAGCTAGGAGCTTGACAGATGGGGTCCTCATCTGAGGAGAAGGGTTTCCCATGGGTCAGTTCAGTGGCCCCAGAGAGTATAGACAGAGGAGCCTCACTGAGTTCAAAAGGGCATAGAACCAGCAAGTGCCCCTGCAGTAGTGGGCCATTGTCCATGTTCTATCGCCTTAAGCAGAGAAGTCCATCACAGTGTTGATTAGCCTACCCTGGCTTTAGGCTGAAAAGGGGGAATTGATGGAAATGGCCTTCCTGCATGGTCACCTCCAAACTTTTTGTCTTCCTCCTCTTTTACTGACCTCATTTTTGCTGGCTCTAGGACACTGCACATTTTACCACTGCTAATCAGTGCTAAAGGTCATATGCTCTCTCCTTCAAACATGGTGACATTGGCTTATACCCAACTGGCCTATTTCATTTACTTATAAGTCCCTAGTCAAGTGCACTATATGTGCCCAGGGCTTTTAAATTAAATTCTACCAGTGGGCTGCAGCACTGGTTGTGCCACCCACAAAGGTAACCCCCTAACCATGTCTCAGGCCTGCCTCTGCAGTGCCTGAGTGTACAGTTTCACTGCCACTTCGACTTGGCTTTTAAAAATACTTGCCAAGCCTTAAACTCCCCTTTTTCCACAAGTCACCCCAAAGGTAAGCCCTAGGTAACCCATAGGGCAGGGTGCTATGAAGGTAAAAGGCAGGACATGAACATGTGTGTTCTATATGTCCTGGTAGTGTAAAACTCCTAAATTAATTTTACACTGCTGTGAGGCCTGCTCCTTTCATAGGATAGCATTAGCGCTACCCTAATATACTGTTTAAGTGGTAGATCCTGATCTGAAAGCCAGGTCATTGATAATCCTACTTAATTGTGAAGTTGGATTTGATATTACTATTTTAGAAATGCTAAAACCCGAAGAGGATCCAAGTCCGCACACCGGAAATTGACACAAAGGCCCTCATTCTGACCCTGGCGGTCGGCGGAGAGGCGGCGGTCGGACCGCGAACAGACCGGCGGTCAGAAAAATGGCATTCTGACCGCGGCGGTCACCGCCGCGATCGACCGCCACTTCCCCACTCCGACCGCCACGGCGGTCATGACCGCCGGGCTGGAGTTTGCGCACTCCGGCCCGGCGGTCGTCCCAAGACCGCCAACGGTATCATGACCCTGCCTACCGCCGCGGTTTCGTGCGGTCGGGAACCGCCATGCGAACCATGGCGGTAAGCACTATCGGGGCCAGGGAATTCCTTCCCTGGCACTGATAGGGGTCTCCCCCACCCCCCACTACCCACCCGAGTCCTCCCCCCACACCCTCCACCCCCCTGCCACCCCCCAGAGGTGGTACGAACCCCCTCCCCACCCCCACCCCGACATGCACATACATGCACCCCGACATGCACACACCCCCAACATGCACATATACACACCCCCTACACACACATACACAACGGGGACACATACCCGCACACATACATGCAGACATGCGCACCTGCCGAACAGCACACATTACCCATAGACACAGCAGCACCCCCCGCCCGCATACACGCACTCACACACCCCCTCTACACACTCACACGCACACCCCCATGCACGCCCACATCACACAACACCCCCCCTCCCCCTCCCCTCACGGACGGTCAACTTACCTTGTGTGTTGGTCCTCCGGGAGGCGACGGGAGCCATGGGGAGGTGACCGCCAACAGAACACCGCCAACAGAAGACCGCCACACAGATATGTGGGTCGTAATTCTGTGGGCGGTGTTCTGCTGGCGTGGCGGTGGAGGTTGACCAGTCTCCACTTTTCCGCCGACCGCCAGTGTGGCTGCTGGCGGTTTCCCGGCGGAACGCTCCCAGCGGTCGGAATGCGCACAGCGGCATACCGCCGCGGTCGGCGGTCTTCACCGCGGCGGTAGCTCGGCGGTCTCGCGAAAAGACCGCCAAGGTCAGAATGAGGGCCAAAGTCTTTCCTGTGTGGAAAATAAACAATGCATCGTCTGTGTGTGGCCGGAGAAATCGACACACACCTCCCCATTTTCCACACATCTCCTCCTCTGCGGTCCCTTGCGGAGAATTTGAACTCAAACCAGGAACTTTATTCTTGCAAGAGACACTTGTTGCTTTTGAAGAGACTAAAGACACTTTATATAATTTTTACAGTTATTTTTCAATGTATACTTATTGCATCTTGTTTGTTTTGACCTGCATCTTACCAGATAAATATTATATATTTTTCTAAACACTGTGTGTTGTATTTTTGTAGTGTTCTACTGTGTTATTGAGTGATTTGTTGCACAAATACTTTACACATTGCCTTCTAAGTTAATCATGACTGCTCAGTGCTAAGCTACCGGAGGGTAAGCACAGGATAATTTGTATTGTGTGGGACTTACCCTGAGTCGAGTAAGGGTCCTTGCTTGGACAGGGGGTAACCTGACTGCCAACCAAAGACCCCATTTCTAACATCTACCTTAAACATACACTGCACCATGCCCATGGGGGTATCTAGGGCTTACCTTACGGGTGTCCTACCTGTCAGAAAAAGGAAGGTTTAGGCCTGGCAAGTGGGTACAATTGCCAAGTCGAATTGGCAGTTTAAAAACTGCATACACAGACACTGCAGTGGCAGATCTGAACCATGTTTAGAGGGCTACTAATGTGGGTGGCATAACCATTGATGCAGGCCCACTAGTAGCATTTGATTTACAGGCTATGGGCACCTCTAGTGCACTGTACTAGGGACTTACTAGAAAATCATATATACCAATCATGGAAAGCCAATTACATATACATTTAGCACTGGATAGCAGGGATAAAGTGCCCAAAGTAACAAAAACAGCAAGAAAAGTACAGCACATATCAACAACCTAGGAAACAGAGGCAAAAATATAGGGGAGACCACGCCAAGGATGCCAAGTCTAACAAGTATTACTTGAATTAATTGTGGCTTAAGTTAAGGGTTGATAATATTAATAAATCAGGACTTCTTTTTAATTAGTTTAATTTAATATAAAAAAATAATATAGTACAAAATCTAGGGTTAGTATAAGGGGTTGCTATCATTTGATACTTTAACCTAAATTAATGTAATCGGCCTTATGGTTAGCATTGGGGGTTTGGCTAAGTATTTCATAATTAAAATTGATAAAGATGGGGGTTAGGGTCACTTATTTAATTATTTTTCTTAATTTGATATACTTTAATTTAAGGTTAACATTCCTTTCGTAATTTTATTGAAATGAATGTATGTTAGTAGATAACTATATTTAACATAATATTATTTTTATGCTAAAAGAAGTAACTAAACATGATCATTATGAGTGGAGTCAGAGTCATACTCTGACTCACAAGTGGGGTCCACCTAGAGGTAAGTGACATTTGCAACTTATCTCAACAATGTAGTTGGAGCCAAGGTATTGGTTCCAATGCTTTAAAACCTTGGGGTAGTAAAGGTAACATGTAACACTTCTAGAACCTATAATGACAAAGATGAAGTGGAATGTGGAAATAAGCATCCTGTTAGTCAATGGCTCCCCCTGGCAATATCAATGAAATTATCTTTTTGAGAGTCTCTATCTTCAAATGGATTATCGTTGTATGTTAATTGAGATAATTTAAAATCATGAACAATTCTTAGCTTCCAGAGGACTTCAGTAGCAGACATACTACTGATTAGCACTGCTCCCCTTGTTTGGTTAATAGAAGGAACCACTGCATTTCCCTCCACAAAGTTTTTAAATCCCTATGGAAACTGTTTTAATGATTCTGCAACAACACCTGACTGTGGAGCAAATGATGTGTAGTCTCTGATGTTCCCTCCCATAGTGATATCCAGTATCCAGGGTTCTGATATTTATCCTCCCAGTTCTTGGATTTGAAAGTCCAAAGGGAGAATGGGAAATCAGCTAGGATGGCTGCTTAGACTTTGTCATTAATAGACAGAATATGATCATATTTAATTGACAGAAGGAGATAGTGTGCGAGAGGACGTTTCCAATGTACATATTGGTTTTGCTTCCTCTTTCAGGACATTGGGCACGTTTGTTTCATAAGTGGTCCAGAATGAGGTCTTGTGATGCTATTAATTGTGTTTGACCAATGACTTTGTGTTTCACCACTGCGCATATTAGTTGCTCAATGCTCACCAGTAGCACATTGTATGTTTTGTTCAGCTTAGCCACCTATTGGCTTTGACATGGCATTAGCCATTATATTTTGTATTCAGCTCAGCTGCCTATTGTCTTTAACATGGCATTAGCCATTACATTCTGTATTCTGCCTATTGGCTTTGACATGCTTTATTCAGTTTAGCCGCCTATTGGCTTTGACATGGCATTAGCCATTACATTCTGTATTCTGCCTATTGGCTTTGACATGCTGCATTCAGTCTAGCTGCCTATTGTCTTTGACATGATATTAGACATTACATTTTGTATTCAGCTTAGCTGCCTATTGGCTTTGACATGATATTAGACATTACATTTTGTATTCAGCTCAGCTGCCTATTGGCTTTGACATGATATTAGACATTACATTCTGTATTCAGCTTAGCTGCCTATTGGCTTTGACATGATATTAGACATTACATTTTATAGTTAGGCTAGCTGCCTATTGGCTTTGACATGACATTAGACATTACATTTGATATTTAGGTTAGCTGCCAATTGCCTTTCACGTGGAGTTAGACATTGCAGTTGAGAATCCAAGCTGTATTTTTCCAAGCTATGTTTTTCCACAAGATGAACCAAGCTGTTTTCTTCACACCGGACTAGACCTGATGAGAGAGAGTACATTTGGTGTTTTCCTTTCTGCTCAGGCTTGGGAAGAGGAGAAGTCTAGGAGATCTGTTCAGTCTCCAAAGGCTTGCGTAGTTTTCCAGAGTCTGAGAGGAGGGGGCACGCTTTTGTAAGGATGACTCTGGGCTACAGTGAGTTAGATTTGAATCTGCTTGACTTCAGGCTGGAACTAGGCGCCAGTTGCCAGTCTCCCATTTTGGTAGATAATCTCTTTCTCGCAGTTGACCGGAGTCATCAACTTGCAGACCCCAGAAAGATGAAGCTGAATATTTAGGCCCTGCAGCCTTGCTCAAACGGTGATGAATTTGATTTTTATGCTTTGCTAATATAATCATATATTATCTATTTGCTGTGTACATTGCAACTGAGAAGTACTGTGATATATTTTGTTTTCTTGCTGCGACTACTTTTGTGCTTGAAATCTATTAATTCGTCTCTCAAGAACTTGTGGGTGGGGAAGAATTAACAACAATAAAGGTCTTCTTTGAACTCAGGAGTGCATTCCAGAGATGTTCTGTAAGCTCTGATATGAGATAAGTAGGAAAGCAGAACAGGTCTAGAAGGTTAACTTGCTTGAAAGGCAACTTCAGTAATCCATTCTCCTGTGTGTCATCTTTCTTTCAGTCATGACGATGAAACTGGAATCAGGCTGCCATAGTGTTAACACTAGCAATTATGTGGCCTAGGGAATAACAGAAGTAGCTTAAGAAAAGCAATTTATCTTCCACCTCAAGCCCAGACAACAGCTTGGCACAGTCGTTTCTAGATATAGCATAGCTTCAAAATCATTGCTAAAAAGTTGGGAGAAGTATATCACCTACATGATAAAATAAGTTGCTGATATGAGGCCTGTACATATCTTTTATCAGTAGAGTCTCCATTATCAACTTCCATTTTGAAAGTTCTTCTGTAATAATATATGACAATCCAGGTGAGCTGGCTGAAAGAGGACCCATTATCAACCAAGAATTGGTGAAGATCCAGCTCCTTTTATTCTGGAACATAAACATTGTTGCTTTGTCTTCAGCTTTCCGTTCCCATATTAGAGTTACCATTGTTTCTTGATTCACTGGTAGTCTCCTTGACCATACCACTGACTCTGAATTATTCTGCTTTCATTTGAAGCTGCGTATTTTCAGATAAGTGTTGGGACACAGCAGGCCACCTAAGATGCGTCTTAAGAGTAGAATATGATTTAAATTCTCCTTCAACCTTGTTCTGTGCCTGCTTGTGAGGCTAAAAGCGCTCAACCATCTGTGTCATTGTGCCTTCCTGCAGAGCTACTATTGCCAGGATGGCATAGTTCAGCTGTGACGCCCCAAATTTCCATCATTAGGTTGCAAGGAAAGAGTTAATTATTAGCTCATGTTCACTGTGATCCCCCTAGGGGCAAATAAGGGTAACAACTAGAAAAATATACTGTTCTCCAATAGGAAGTATCATTTTTCCATGGTTACTAAACAGCTAGGTGATCAGTGTATTTGTTCTGGAAGTTGCTCATTAAATCTGTCAACCAACCTCTTTGACAGAAGAAATTCCACTGGAGCTCAGGGACTCTAAGTGTTTTTCAAAAAGCTGTATGCTAAATACGTGAAAGTAGGAAAATATTTGGGGTGGTCGTTCAACCGCCTCGAAGAATAATAATACTTATTTGTCAAGGTACACCCTAAAATCACTCAATTAAACTAAGCTGATGGTGGCTATTACACAGAGCAGACTAGCCTAGCATAGGTCAATGTGTAAAGTACTTATGCGGTACCAAATCGGTAATAAAGTGAAAATACTATATAATTAAATCCCAAACCAAATAAGAAAAAAGAGTAATTGGTAATGAGCAAAATGACATCCAAACATTAAAAATCCAACATTCAGAACACATTTTCAGGGTTTTACTATAAAAGAGCACCAGTAAGCTCTAAGCCCTAATCATAGTTGAAGAAAGCAGTATACCGAGACCTAGGTGCGATTTCAGCCCAACCGCAATGGTCTGAGACTAGAGGTCTCCAAGCAAGAATTCCAGATCAAAGGCTTAGCCTTCTGACTTAGTTCCTGATTACGATCTTGGTGGATGGAATACTCCGTCATGAACGTGATGGATATTCTGTCCATCATATTATGAACTCCATAGCATAGGAATTGTATATTGGGGGATGGGATATCTGTGATGTTTGTGACAGAGTAACCCCTTCTGCCAAGATCGTGATCAGGCCCTTAGTCTTTTTTTCTGGAGTTCTAAATCTTCTAGTGGGGCAAGGCTGGAACAGTATTACAGGAAGGTGCAGCAAAATCAGACACATTTGCCACAGTGTCACCCTGACAGCTCGGAAGGTCTTGAAAGCCCAAAACATTCCATTACTCCAACTTTCCACGGTTACTTGAGCAGCTCATCTAGGTCACTTCTAAAGACCCAGGACCTCAGGGACTTCACTTAGGGGCAGGAGTCACTCCAGTAGAGGCCACAGCAAGGCCCATTTCAGGTCCAGCTGGTACTGGTCACTTTGGGATAAAGGCCTCTTGCAGTTTGTTGTATCCCTGTAACCAAACAGGTCAGCCAACTGAACCTTGGGATCCATTTATTTGTCATGGGTACAAGAGGAAGCAGATCCAGTATTTTGGGATCTCTCAGGTTACAGCAAGAAGGGTCCAGTCTTCTTGTTTCCTGCAGGTCCAGAATATGTTTGGAGGAGGGTGCCTTGGGATGCCACATATATGGTTTGCACTAGCTAGAAGCGGGGATAAGTCCTGGCTACTCCCTAAGCAATGTGTTAAAAATTTCCAGAGGCAAGCCTACCCACTTTTTAGTAGTTCCTGTTTGCCCTTCTGTGAACAATCCCTAAGTGTTTCTCACTCCTAATATCCAAGAGGACACACTTTTCCTCCCTCAGAGATCTTGCATCCAAACAGATGTGTGGCCAGGAACATGAACATTGCCCTCTCCTGTGTCTACTCCAAGCTTGTTTCTAGGGGTAGTTTTCCTCCTGTTGGCTTCAAGGCCAATCTGGAAAGCATGGGCTTTGGAGATAAAGGTTTTCCTTTGTTTAGGTATCTTCTTACACTACTCTATGATGGGCAGGCCTCACTTTTGCCCTTTTTGAGTTAATGCAGTTCCTTAGTCCACTTCTGCTGTCCTTTCTGGCCTGATGGGGATCGAGTGGCTCATATCCAGTACATCCTGTCAACATGCCTATGCTATTGTTCAGCTCTTGCATCAGTTTGCACACTACATTAAGTTCAAGCATTTGCTTAGCATAGGATGGCAGGTTAATGCAAAGTAACATCTGTGATCTTCAGGCAGGGACAAGGTAACTTTCTAAAGGTCACTTTTCCTAAATATTTATTGAATGTCTAACTTCACCAATGAGCTGGACTTTTAATCCATATGGAAAGGAGTCTTTGAATGGCTGGTTTAACCTTTTCCTGTGAACAATTAGAGACAAAAGCTTATAATCTGTACTTTAACATTTTCTAGGATTCAGCTACAGCCCTGACAGTGAAAATAGTTTTTTTAGGCCTAGGCACTGGAGGAACATATTCATTTTCATTTCACACCTATTGTACTTTTAAATATCAGGCACCCTAATTTGTGAGCAACAAGGCATACTTGAGAGAGATTTAGCAATATTTAAAGCAGGGTTTTCCATATGTCAAAAAGGTTTAAATCAGCAGGTTTGATAGAAGAATTTTAGGCTGCTGCAGTCAGGCTATACATAGGTACAATGGGTACAGCAGGTATAAGGGACTAATAAGCAGTTACATAAGTCAATGAAGGTAAGCCAATGTAACCATGTTTAAAAGGGTGGACAGAGGCATGTTACTTCCAGTTAGCAGGAGTTACTGTGCACAAAGTTTTAATCCCAGAAAAAAATGCAAAGGGACACAAATAAAGCAACAGGAAATGCATAGTTCACAATCTATGCATGAGAGAACAAATGTGAATAAAAAAAAATACTAAAGGTGAGGGCAATACACGTTACAGATATGAACTACCTAAAGGTTAAACCCAATGACAAATAGGCATTAAGAGGATCCATAGTGCTGCCTCGACCTAAACTGCTACTCTGCATTCTGGTATGTGAACACGTCCCGAAGGCTACAGTGACCAAACCTCCAGTTTTTTCAGAAAATGCTAACCTCTCCTAACTTGCTTTCCATCGTATTGTTGTCTAAGGTAAGTTTTATCAGGTCTCCTATCATTTTGTCCATTGTCGGCCGCCTGATGCTGAAGTACCCTTTTAATGCACATGTGATGCTGCTCAAATAAAACATTTGGTAGCCCTTGAGGTATGGTATTTCTTTGATAACACCACCCTGTAGTCTCCATAGGGTAGCTACACTATGTTACTGCTTTGGCTAGTAGCAGCAACTGTAGTTTTTCAGTGTGCACTAGCTGCTCCCAGAGGTGACCTTTACTAATATATCAAGTTCAGTTTCTTGAAGCAGATGAGGGAGGGCTCATTTCTGTTCAAAATGTGCCTATATCAATATATCCTGTTGAGCAGGACCAAAACAGTGGTTGCAATAGTGACAGTTTCTTCATGAGGGCAAGGGAGCGTCACCACCTGCTTGCTGTGAGCTGTGTTCAGTGTTAAAAATAAAATGGCAATGAAATGATTTCATTGCCATTTTATTTTTAACCAAGGCACACCAAAGCCGCCAGTCTGCTCTGTGCCAGGAGGGCGTGTCGTCTGCTGCCAATTGGTAGGATGGAGGACTGGAGTAGTTGTGGCACTTCAAAGTGCCAATGTCACTTTGGCCGTCTGTCTTGCACTGTAGACAGCTGGGTGGAGACCAAGCACAGGCATCAAGGGCCTGAAGGAGCATCAGGCCAGCCCGCTCCATCCAACCCTGGCACTGCTGTCATGGTGACTTCATGAGAACAGCATCTAGATTGGTAGGGGTGTTCCTCATTCACAGACTTCAGAAGTACAGCGAGGAGTACGCGAAGCCTGCGAGTAAGTACAATTTTACTTTATTTCATTAATATAAAATGTGTAATGCATTTACTTTAGTTTGTGTTTGTTTTATTTTGGAAAAAGTTTTTTTTTTTTTTTTTGGGCTTTTAAGGAAAGGATTTTTTAGTATGGGCTTTTGTAGGAAGGGATAATTTGTTTTAGTTTTTTTTGGAGATGGTGAGGAACATCACTCACCCCACCACTTTGAATGGTCAGCAGCTGCTCCTGGATTACAGAAGGCACTCTGGCATACACTTGAACCTTGTGACCACAGTACAAATTGCTCTTATAAGAGTATTATCAAATTATACACCTATAAAAATGTTACTGCATTGTGAAAGACACAAATAAAGTGTAGCTCCAGTAATGGTAAAGGACACAATTATGAATTTCAACCATATCCTGCATCAACACACTTTCCTTTTTCGTTCCTTCTTGCCCCCCTTTGAAGTCTGTGCTCACATGAGAAGGGAAATATAGGCGGTCATTTAAACATTGGTGGTAAATGCCACCTACCGCCGCGGTGATGGCTGACAAAATACCGCCACCGTGGCTACCATCGTCCGCCAGATTATGAGCACTGCTGGACTTCCACCACAATAAGGATGGAAATCCAGCAGTGATCAGACTGGCTGACGGTGGTAACCCTGCGCTGCTACCACCAGCACCGCCACGCCAGTAGACAGCTGCTAGCCGTATCATGACTTGTGATACGGCCTGGCGGTGTTCAGCTGGCGGGCGCTGCTGGCAGTCACAGCACCCCTTTCCGTTCCCTGCCGGACGACTTCCCCGGAACAGGTAAGGTGATCTTTCGACAGGGGAGGGGGGTTGGGAGGGTTGGTGGCATGTTGTGTGTGTGTGTGCTTGTTTGGAAGAATGCGTGTATGCCAGTGTGTGTATTAATGCGTCTATGGATGAGTGTAAGTGAATGAGTGTATGTGTGGTGCGTGTGGGTGTCTGTGTGTGTATGGGGTGTGGGGGATTGTGTGGATGAATCAGAGGGGGTTAGTGTGTGTATAGGGAGGGGTGGGGAGTGTATCTGAATGTCACGGGGTGGGGATAGTGTGTGTATGCGCGCAGGTAGGGGGCTGAGTTTGGACGGAGGGGGGTTGTGGGGTGGGTGTGTCAGGTGGGTGTTTGGGGGTGGCTAACGCCATGGAAAACATATCGGTATGCTGTCTAGGAATGCCAGGGGCTTTACTCTCTAATAATAATGAGGACCATAGTCTCTCAGACAATTAGCAATGCTGAGGTAAGCCATTCACCAGATTTAAATAGCTTTTAGGCAGACAAAAAACATGTGTTATAAGGGACTCTCTTATCTTAGAAAATCACTCTGTGAAGCTAAGTATCATCAGGCAGAACGTCTGATACTGACTACTTCTAGTCTATTGATACTAGAGGCAAGAGCATTTTTAGTTCAGGGATGGGAACTAAAAGTAATGAAAAGATGTGCAAATGAAACATTCTAACTAATAAGGGCCATCCTACTAAACCATGCAAACATGAGATTTAAGAAGATCTGTTTGATACCCTTGCCTCTTCGGTGGTGGGCAGTGCCTCTAAACACGATAAAGTGAGTAGCTTGATGGATTAGGCTCAAGGAGATGCTCTGCACAACACTCAAGAATGCAGGTCCTTGCCCGTATTATAGAAACTGTTGCAAACATTGTGGAGGACATCGAACAGGTACTCAGGAAGAGGGACAGTGAGGTGGTGTCCAGAAAGCTAAGCTGCCATTCAGTAGATTAATTTAGAGCTAAAGGCTGTGGTTCAGATTATTGATTTCACAAATGAGGAGAAAGCTACTGAACTGTGGAATTTGCAATTAGTGATAAAGAAGCCACATTTAAGGAGTGGCTCACTACTGACCTAGATACGCCTAGCAAGATGATAAAGAGGACAGTAATCTTTTTTATCCGCCACTGCTATAATTCAAAAAGCTAAATAAACTAAACATTTGTGGCATCCCAGTTAAATTAACAGGGCACCCCCTGATAATCCTTACTGTGTTTAGATTCCAATAACAATTCCTCTATTGGATTTAAACCATCATATAATAGAGATCCAAAAAAAAAGAAATCAAAACAAAGTTACAATCGACTCTTGGTCATCACCAAATTTTGCAAATTCTATTCATGACATAAAAGCTGATTTCCCAACTTGGGAATATGCACAACCAAAATATTAAGGTCTAAGTAATTATACCTAGGGCAGCCAGGGTCCACAAGCGACCAATGCATCAGGAGAGCAACAGGGAGACTGCTATAACATTCTCTGGCTTCACCCAATGCAACATGGCTCCATGCACATCAGGCATAAATTGTTTACAATGGTTGAAAAATAATTCTGCCCAACACACAAAACAACAAGTTCATGCATCTACCAGGGCAATATGTGCCAATTTGGGAGAAACTAACAAATCAGTAATAAAACTCGGTAGCCGCCGGCATGACCTCTTCTGGAGCCTACATGGCTTGCCAGTCAACATAAATGAAAATGTGCTCTAAATGCTCCCCTTTGTGCATATTTCTATAATTAGATAAGGGGATGTCCCTCTACTCCCATTAGAGAGAGCTGGGCTCACTCACTACGGGGACTTGCAACGTAGGGTTGGAAAAACTATTTTCTCCAGAATTACTTCATATTTCCTGACAGTCTTGGAGCTGAAGGTTCAGAAATAAAGGCGCATTGATGAGCAAGCCAGTGATCATCAGCCTTTGGGAGTGTGTATTTTGCCTGTAGGCCTATTTGTGAACATGTGCAGGAATTATATGATTGAGAAGTGTAATCAGCGATGCTCACCTGAGAACCTGTTGATACTGACTGGTGTCTGGAGTCTGTCAAGACAAATGGTGACAATAATTGGCAATCAAGGCATACAGGTCATACCAGTTGGCATTAGCTGAATTATTTGGCAAACCAAATCATATGATGTCATTGATTGGCCTTTCGGGCACAATGGGCTCTTGGTAGAATTAACTGGCATATGGGGTTTTCCTTGGAGCAGAGTGTCATTTGCTAGTACATTGCACTGCCACATTATCATCCTCACTGTCATATTAGGCATACTGGTGCACATGTTAGCATTAACTGCCACTTAATGTATACCTTTGAATAGGGCCAGATGCACAAAATTCGAATTTTGAATTTCCTTAATAGTAACTCCTTAGAAACCACTATTTAGGAAATGAAAAATGGAATGTACAAAAATAGCGATTTCCTAATAGCGATTTCCTAATAGTGATTTCTACGGACACTATACGGAGTTGGAATCACTATTAGGAAATCGGTATTTAAGAAATGTTAAACCATTCCTTCCTATGGGACTAATGGCACATGGGTAGGAAAGAATGGTTTTGCATTTCCTAATTTGTGATTTCTTAATATGCAATATCAAATTAGGATACTAGGGTGACTAAGGCCCTAAGGCCCACATTGATGCACCCCAAAACAGGTGGTGCACATGTAACATACACAAATGCCCTAGGGGAATGTGTGCGCTACATGTAACTTTGAAAATGCATTTTGGGTGCATTTTTTTACAATTTCACAAAACGCCATATTTGTGTGAGAGAGTCCTTTAACGAAGAAAAACAATACATTATTAACCTGTATGAAAGGATATTGTATGCCTTACCTAAACATATCATTTAAATGTGGGTTTTGCATTTGAAGCTTGCTCAACGGCACATACTTGGCTGAGCTGCTGACATGGGCAAATTCCTATTTATTTATTTCCTTCATTCTTTCCTCTTTGTTATTTTTGACCTGTGTCATGGTCATATCTATAACATTTCAGGATGCAAATGTTGCATGTAACAAATAAATTAATAGAGAGAATATTAGAGCTTTGTTTTATGATCTTTAACCTATGGAAAAAATTACTGTAATATAAGATTAATCTTAAAAACTGTTTCTTTATGAATAGGCTTTATTAGAAAGATATGTGAGAATGGTAATTAACTCATTTGAAATGTGTGTTGTGCTCCCAGGTCACTAGACGGGCACCTACAAATGAAAATTATTTTGCTCACCTATCAGTCCTTCATGAGGAACACTCTGAAAGATTAGAAATGTGAGAAATAGATGGCAGACTGATATCGGAGACATGGAGGATGAAGATTGGATAGATGCACTTCAATTCCCAGATACTTAGAATTGAAGGCCCACTATAAGTTAATACAGCTCAAAATTCTACATCGAGTTTATTACACTAGAACACACCAACATACCCTAGGAAAGATATCAGGTGTCTCATGTCTATGAAAATGAGGACAACAAGGAACTGTCCTACATATCCTTAGGGTCTTCCTGATAGTGAAGGAGTTCTGGGAGAAAGTACACCACAGGTTAGAGGCAGTCACTGGAGTGGGGATATTGATGATGCTCCATTAGGCTTCCTAGGGGGCTGGAGTGACTCAGGTGCTACTTTGTACCAATGAACATTGATTAAGTTGGAGTTCTTCCAGGCCAAAAGGGAAATAGCACATAGATGGGGATCTTCCAAGGCTCTAGGGATAAGAGACTGAGAAAGGGAAAATGATATTAGCTATGTACAAGAAAAAGCAATATATGAAGGGAGAGGGTGCCCAAAGAAATTGGAAAAAGTTTGGAAAGGATGAGCATGCAACAAATTCATATTTTGTTTGCCGGCGACCTTAGAGGGTGGGTTAGGAAGGGGCTGGGGGGGAGAAATATGTATCATGTTCACCTCACTGTTCTTTGCATTATAGACATTGACTGGTGGGAATAAACTTTCAGGTTACATTAATGCTTAGATAATAGTTAAATGTATTGTGCATTTAAATTGTTCTATATTAATACTTGCCATCTTGACAAAAGCTGTCACGTTCACATGAAGATTTCATTTTATGATTGCCAGAGCCGAGATTATTTACTCAAGCTTTATAATTTGTTTGCAGTGTATAATGTTCTAAAAGTGTGCTCCCTGACTAAGATAGAGAGAGACTCACTGTACTAGCTAAATTGGCAGGACTCGCTAGACTCTCTACTCAGCTCATGAAAGAGAGCACTCTGACACATGTTGTTATATTCTCTTTGCTGATGTGTCTTGGATTCATTCTGAGACTAACTTTGTCTTGTCTGAACCTACTGCTGAGAGATTATAATCAAAATTCTCAGTGTGATGCCTTATTAGAAATATGTGTTTTCACATTTGAGATAAGAGCTCTTTTTGGGTTCCATTGAACTTTATTTTCCTCAAACTAGATTAGGTTAGGGACTAGGGGCCAGATGTAGGTAGGTTTCCTTTTGCGAGTTGCAAATTGCGAGTCCCAGCGACACGCAATTTGCAACTCGCAAAAGGAAATGCAGAAAGGTGTTTCAGACACCTTCTGCGACTCGCTATGGGGTCGCAAAGACCCACCTCATAAATATTTATGAGGTGGGTCGCAGTTTGCGACCCCATAGCGAGTCTAGGCACTCACGGGGATGGTGGCCTGTTGGAGACGGCAGACCACCATGTCCGTGACTGCTTTTAAATAAAGCAGTTTTTTTTTTCTCTTTGCAGCCCGTTTTTCTTAAAGGTCCATAGGAACACTGCCTGCTCTGAAAAAATAGTTTTGTTTGCATTCACAAAGGGGAAGGGGTCCCCTGGGGACCCCTTCCCGTTTGCGAATGAGTTACCATCCACTTCAAGTGGATGGTAACTGCGAGTTGATTTGCGACCTCTTTTGCGGTCACAAATCAACTCTACATCACGATGCGGTTGCAAATAGGAAGGGAACACCCCTTCCTATTTGCGAGTCGGAATCACATTTTGCGAGTCGGTACCGACTCGCAAAATGTGATTCTGCATCGCGTAAGGGCTTTTGCGCCTCGCAAACGGCATTTTTCACCGTTTGCGAGGCGCAAAAGCCTTCCTACATCTGGCCCTAGATCTTTAAGGGACATGCTATATGCTCTGTTCTGTAATTTGAACTGAGATTAATTTATTTGTTAATAAAGAGATTGATGAACTAATGATTTATTGACAATTTTAAAATAGAACCCAAACTCTCATTATTGACTTCAATCATGCTAATTGAATATATTTATTAATTACATGTACAGTTCTTAATAATATGTACAATCTAGCCTTAGAACTTGCCTAGTGGGCTATACCGGCCATTAAAGGCCCACTCCAGTGTTAACAAGAGAGCAGGACTTTAATGGCCAGTATATCAAAGCTGCAAAGGGGTATAAGGCTATTAGAACATTCTGCCACTAGAGGGCAGCATTTGCTAACAAATAAAACAAATGCCTCATGGAGCCTGGCACAGTGAACTATGAACCGTCATCCAAGAGTTGCATGCAAACTGTATGGCACAAATAAAAAAGTTGAGTTTTTTCCCTGTCTTTCAATATCCTTATGCTGCAAAAAAAAAGTGTTTGCTTGCATAGAAATACATTCTTATTATTAAGGTCAAAGCTAAACACTGTGGCCCTCATTGGTCTCACCGCGGACGGGCCAGCAGTGAAGATAACCACCTTATGAGTGTGGCGGATTGGCCTCCACCAAATCGCCACATTCCCGCCTGTACCGCCAGGGCGGTTGGACAGCAAGATTAGCATCTCCGACCTGGCGGTCCAATTAAGACAGCCAGCGGTCTCAAGAGTCGGCTTTCCACCAAGATTTCTGCGGCGGTGACACCGCCACAAAAGCCCTGGCAGAAAGGCTACCGGTGACAGAAAATGTCTTTCCTATCACCGGCAGACAACTCCCCCACACCCCTGCAATCCAAACACCCCGCCCACCCCCCTTCCATACTAGAACACACTCCCCCAACCCCCCTTCCATACCAGAACCCCCCGCATACATGGACACACACACCCACATGCACCCTGCATACACTCATTCACCAACACTGACATACATGCATTCACTCACATGCATCCATACACGCATTCACACACTCATCCATACATGCATTCAAACATGCATTCAAACTCTCATACATTCACACATACGCACTTACATTCATGCATGCAGACAACACTCAAACACACAACACCCTCCACCCTCCACTGTCGGATGATCGACTTACCTTGTCTGGCGAGGAGGTCGTCCAGCAGGGAACGGGAACAGACGCTTCCACTGCCAGGAGCGCCACACCATCTGGACACCGATAGGTCGTATTACAGGTTCTAATACGGCTGGAGGAGTCCTTTTGGCGGTGCGGGGGGTGGTGGAACCACCAATGCGCCTCCGACCACTGCATGACTACTCAAGGATTTCTACCCAAATAGTGGCGGAAGTCCCTTCAGTACTCGTAATATGGCAGTCAGAAGAAAAGATCACCAACGTCAAATTTGAGGGCCTGTGTTACGTTCTGAATCCTTAGTTTGTGCTTCTCCATACCAAGCACTCTCAGAAAATGCCTACCAGTGTGAATGACGTGAATCCTACACGTTGTAGTCCACTGTAAAGTGCTCCGACACCCTACACTGGTATGAGAGGTGCAATAAAATTAAATAAATGAATTACATTGACAGAGAGGCTATGGAGAAATGAGAGGACCTTATGGTTTTACTTCCTTTTCCCATCATATATTTATGTGAAAAAGCTTTCTCAAATCTTATGTAACTAAACAATGAAAAGATAAATCAAATGTAGTATCTGATCTGAGGATTCTGTTTCCTAAATAAAACCAAACATTGAAGTGTTAGTCGCTGATTTGCAGCGTCAGCCTTCCCATTAAATTTTTTCCATTTTTGCATATTTTTTCAATATAAAATAATTCTAGCTTTAGTAGGTCAAGTATTTATTTGGTGTGTACTTGTTTATGTATTTTTTGTGAGTTTTTGTTTTGATGTTTGAAATTTAAAATGCACAAATTGCTTTGGGGTCCCTGGCTTTCAGGAGTATTTCAGTGGGGGTCCCCAGGAATCAAAAGGTTGGGAACTACTGTCCTAAACAGAGTGACACTTGAAACACTTAGGCCCTTATTTATATTTTTTTTGTGCCGCATTTGCGCCATTTTTCGACGCGAAAGCAGCTCAATCTTACAAAATACAATTATATTTTGTAAGTTTGTGCTGTTTTTGCATCCAAAAATGACACAAATGTGTCACACAATAAAGTGTAAATATGAGCCTAAGGTCCTGGGGGCCTCAGTTGGCTTGCCCATCAGGAAGGTGCTTCCGAATACAGAGACAATTAAGTATTATACTCAATTGTTCATGATACTGCCATTTACCATGCTCCTGTAAACGAGTCACTTAATCTTCATTTATCTTAGTTCCTTATTTGGTTTGTAAATAGGGGGTGGATCTAAAACGCGTAAATACATAATACACTTGCATGGTGAGAAAATTGAGGAAGTGTTTGTAGTACCAGAAAGAATACTGCAATTATATTTTTTGGTAGCAATATGTTGTTTTAGTCTGAGGTGAATTTAGCATTTTCTTCGAGAATAGGATTATGGGTGTGTAGATAGTTATATTTTCTTACACTTTTCTGCCTTTCAAGAGTTTTTCTATATTGTATACAATAGATTTATCAATTAGTTCTGAGTGTTATATTGTGTTCTGAAGCAGTGTCTAGATCTGTCTTCGAAGGTTTCCTACAAAGGAGGCTTACTAAAAGGTGAATGTGAATTTGTTTGGGATTCTCTGTTCCTGAGTTATTGATCCTGGGTGACCCTCAGTAATTTCTGGGGCCTTAGGGACAAGTATCCATTTTAGAACATACAGGAAGCATTTGCTTTTGAGTTTGAGGTTTGTGTGTATAGCTAAACAAATGGAACATAAAATCAAGCCTAACTATCACAAATTATTTTAAAGTTATTTCATTTCTTTACAGATAAGCTATGGGCCATCAATTTCTTCTGAGAGGAAAAATCATGTAATTTCGTCTTTGTTCCAGATGGTACCAAGTCGGCTAACAGGAATTTATGCCATGACTAGAATTTTACATTTCTTTAAATGGACTTGGGTTGGTATTTTATCAATTGATAATGATGGTCATACCGTAGGCAACATGATTTTGAAAGAGGAGATACAGAAGACTGGTGGATGCATTGCCTTCTTTGAAAAAGTGTCTGTCCACCAGTCTAAAGAAAGAATTGAGAGTCTTGCCGATTTAATAGCAAGATCAAATGCCAATGTTGTTGTTGTCTACAGCCATGTGAGAGCGATGGTAAGTTTACTAGAGACACTTGCAAAAAGAAAAATTCAAGGAAAAGTGTGGTTGGGGTTTTCTGACTTCCTTATTACGCCAGACCTTTTCACTTTAGACACCTGGCTTTGGCTGAATGGCACCATAGCTTTTGCCTTCCACGTTGTCGACATGCCTGAGTTTAAGGACTTTGTGTACAATATACACCCAGACAGGTTTCAAAGTGACATCTTTATTAAGCCATTCTGGGAGAAGGCGTTTGGCTGTCTCTGGCAAGACAACAACACCACCTTGCGACAAGGGGTTCTAAAAGGTGAAAACATAAAAGTCTGCACGGGAAAAGAACAGGTGGTTAATTTGGATCCAATCCTGTTTGACCTGGATAATCTTAGGTATACTTACAATGTATACCTGGCTGTCTATGCATTTGCACATGCCTTGAATGACTTACATAATTATTGGAATAAGACAAATCCCTATGGGCATCATTACCACGGTATCAAAGATATTCAGTCACATCAGGTATTCAACTGAGCAATTCGCTCACTTTAACTATGTTGCCTTTTTGTAAACTTAATGAATATCGAATATTTTCAGTGCGGACTTTCGAGAAGTATATAACATTTGGACATTAGAGTTTTTGATAATGGGTTGAAGACGTCCTCTTCCACTCCTACTCAATTTTCTCGGTCTATTTTCTGAACCCAATTTCTGCTTTCACACCTGCAATTTTCCTGATTTTATCTGTGTTTACTAAAATTTACTAGTTCTCTCTCTGCTTCTTCTGCATTGGAGAAACATCTTGTATTTGGACCGGGATTTTCTGGTTCCTCTACAACTATTTTTTATGTAACATTCAGGCTTGAACTTTTTAGATTTTTAACTCTTTGTTTCAATCTTTTTGTTGTTTTCTCTTCAAAATTTTCACTGTATAGTGTGTGATGTGTCATTTTCCTAGGTACTACCTGTTAAAAGGTCCAGCTGGAGCACCCCTTAAGTTCATGGAATATCAGACGCTAGAATAAAGAATTAGGCCCTCATTCTGACCTTGGTTGGCGGCGGAGGCCGCCCGCCAAAGTCCCGCCGTCAGGTTACCGTTCCGCGGTCGAAAGACCGCGGCGGTAATTCTGACTTTCCCGCTGGGCTGGCGGGCGGTCGCCTTCAGACCGCCCGCCAGCCCAGCGGGAAAGAGGCTTCCACGATGAAGCCGGCTCGGAATCGAGCCGGCGGAGTGGAAGCTGTGCGACGGGTGCAGTTGCACCCGTCGCGTATTTCACTGTCTGCGCAGCAGACAGTGAAATACATGTAGGGGCCCTCTTACGGGGGCCCCTGCAATGTCCATGCCAGTGGCATGGGCACTGCAGGGGCCCCCAGGGGCCCCGCGACCCCCCCTACCGCCATCCGGATCCCGGCGGTCGGACCGCCGGGATCTGGATGGCGGTAGGGGGGGTCGGAATCCCCTCGGCGGCGCAGCAAGCTGCGCGACCTTGGAGGATTCAATGGGGCGGCGGTACACTGGCGGGAGCCCGCCAGTGGTGCCGGTCCGACCGCGGCTTTACCGCCGCGGTCGGAATCCCCATTGGAGCACCGCCGGCCTGTCGGCGGTGCTCCCGCGGTCCTCCGCCCTGGCGGTCTTTGACCGCCAGGGTCAGAATGACCGCCTTAGTGTGCATAGAAAGAGGAATAACCAATGACATACAGTGGGAAAAACTGACACAAAACGGGTATGCAACAGAAACAGGACAGTGAAGGCAAGACAACCCCGATATGTACAAATAGGAAAGGTTGTACACATGTAAGAGTCAGAACATCTCAGAGTAATAGGAAAACTCAATGTCTTTGTGCAGACAGACAGACATATTATTCTTCTAGTCAGTGACTTTGCATATCACATAGGAAAGGGAGCATCAGAGGAATTTCTGTATCTGGACCCTGTGGAACAAACAATGATTGTACTTTCCGACACTGCCATAATTTAGGAACTTAAGAATACATGCAACCCAAGACAAACAATGGGGCGGTGATTGCCCAATTATGAGTGGGTTGGTGTTTTCATAAACCCTGCGTAAACTCCTCTTCCAAGTTGAGTGATATTTACTGCACTCTGGTACATTAAATATCTCACCCATTACATTTTGGCAAGTCAAATAGGCCAGAATTTAATGGGGAAATTGTATTGTTGTTACCATAGCATATGGATTTTGGAGCAATATGCACCTAAATCTATATGTTATTACAGAAAAACATATAACGGATGCTATTTATCTCATACTCTGATACCCAAGGAGTCATATTTTACCAAGTGCAGTAAGTAGCACCTAATCAACTGACACATTCATAATCAGGTTCTTACTAAACAACCACAGGTAAGGCAGAGGGAACTGGAAAGCAAGCATGGGACCAGCAAAACAAAAGGGCAAAACTGGAGATCAAATGGCAATTGCTTCGATTGATTCCTTTATTATACATGGGCTCATATTTATGGGTTATGTGGAGCAGGGCAGTGAAGCAAGTCACCTTGCTGTGCTGTCCTGCATCAGAGGGAAAGGGCATGATTGTGCTGTTTTCATCCAATTCGGCTCATTCCTGTCTTTTCCCCTTGAGCTGGTGCCCCTTTGGCAGCCTAGCGCCAACGAAGGCACCCTTGTACCATGGTCCAAAGGTTTGTGCGTTGAAGCTTGATTGCTTTTGTGCAGGAAGGCAAACCTTCCTGCACAAAAACAATCCTGGGAGTCTTTTTCCTCTTTCTATGTGTGCTGCAGATGCCTAGGCAACAAATATAATCAGACAGAATGCAAATAGCTCAGGCAGATTCAAAAGGATAAATCGACTGATATTAACATTTGGCAATGATTATTATGATCCTACTCAAATACATTCAACTACTTTTTTTGTAACCTGGATTTCAATTTCTGTATTTTGTTTCTCAGATCAGACAACACACTTATTGATGCAGAAAAACGTTTTAATTTACCTTAAGTCAAAGAAAAATACTTGTGAAAATTAAGACAATTTTACAAAAGATAATCATATATATTTTGGATGATGCACAATCCGTGCCAAAGCAGTACATTTCAATAGTGACTGTCAATTACGTTATTCTGGCTTTGTACCATCAGTAGGTAGACCGCCCAAGAAAAGGACCATCTCTTAAGAGTCTTGGGGAGGGGTCCTTGTGATGTGGTCCTAATCCACATCACAAGTAGCCGCTGGACAAGACTCTTAATTTGATTCAGGATCATTGCTCCAAATAAACAGATACACTGAATATATAACTCTTCGAGCCTGTCCTTTTCTTGGACGGTCTGCCTACTAACGGTACATCTGCATCTGAGAAACTGGCAGCCTGTATTTTAGAGAAATACAAAGCTGAAATATCTACCTGAGATACAGAACCCAAGGGACAGGGTGTTGCTGTTTTTCTTAAAAAATTATTTTTAACTACTCGTCAAAATGTCCCACATTCTCTCGAGGGACATGTCAAATCCAGCTGATCCCAAGCTTCCTCCCTAATAGCCATTTAACAACCCTTAATTGAGTTTTCATAGATTAGTCTACATGATGCCACTTCTGAATCAGAGCGAAGAATGATTTTCAACAGGACCATGCATTTATAATAAGCAAAGGGACAAGAAAATCAAACCACTTAGGAGTTGTCAATGATTTATATTTTAGTGTTATATTCTGGAGAATGTTACTATTTAAACACAAAGGGATGAAAGAAGCCAGAACATCAGTTGGTGTGATGTTCAGCTCAAGAGCGCCAAAAGATCCTTCTGAGAACAGGCCATCAAGCACTTACTGAAATGCTCTGGGTTGATATTATCAGAACAGAGCGACAGCCCTGACCCTGAATGCATTGTATCTTAAGGCAGGTTGTGGCCTTAGTTCGCGTACAATTGTCCTCATTTAAAAATACAGAATTTGGGTTGTGGTCTCTAAGGTTGCTTATGTTAGTTTTGAAATTAGCGAGAACATTTTGCAGATTAACAGTGGTAAAAATTATTTTAATTATATTGTTAAGTCCCCTGCCACAACCGTTAGGGAGATTAATGTTGAAGTAATGGCCAAAACCTAAGGTTTATATTAGATTTGCCTTCTGAAGGAGCTATTCATTGCTTTCCCTTCTGGATTATGAATAAAGTGTAACCCAGAAGTAAACACAGGCCCAGATAAATGATAATAAAACTGACAATTAGCAAACAAACATGCATATTTAAATATTTATCTCCTACATACGTTCAATAGAAAAATATAAATTATCAGAAATCCTAAATGCTGCTAACATAATTTCCAATGAATAATAATGTGGACGTTATAATGGTTGTAGGTATCAATAGAGCAATTCACAATAGGTAGCTTCTGGTGCTTCCTGAAGTGTGATAGGGTGGCTTGGAATAAAGGAGACTTGGGGCCTAATTTAAAGTTTGGGGAGGGGTTACTCTGTCACAAATAGACGGATGTCCAGTCAGCTGAAAAATAAATCCTTTTATATCCTGTGGAAGTTATATTTCGGCAGACAGGGTGTCCCCCACCATTGTGACGGGTAACCCCTCTGCCAAACTCTAAATCAGGGCCATGGTCTCAACCTTAGAAGCATTACAATTTAAAGATAGAGATACGAACATACACAAACCCACCTAAATCCCTACGTGAGGTTGAAGTAGTAGCTGGAATAAAGAAGAAAGAAAACACCACCAAAAAGAAGGTCTTCTGAAACTAAGGGCCTGATTTAAAAGCTGGCAGAGGGGAACACTCTGTCACAAATGTGACAGCTTTCCCGTCCGCTGTATTACGATCCCATTCTATCCTTTGGGGATAGGTGTACGGTGGATGGGATATCCGTCAAGTTACCCTCTGCCGACATCTAAATCAGGCCCTAAATTTCAAGTAGACAAATGATATTAAACAATTTTACAAATGATAATGAATCTATATTATTTATTTTGTACTGAAGGCCAGTAATATTCCAGGATAGGATCATCATATTGTCCATGCTTGGAGCGCCAATGGTGATTGATAGAATCCCACACTCAGAATATTATTGCACACTTTTGGGATGAAGCTCAGATGAACATAATCATTGCTAACCAAGTTCAATAGCGGTTCAGATGTGTTGTGAGTCAGGACAACACTTTCTTAACATGCCATTTATTTATAAATCAAGTCATGGACCAATCATAGTTTGAACGATGGTCCTTGGTCTATAAAATACTCCACTCCAAAGGAAATATCTTGATTCTCTTTAACCAGAATTAAATACAGGTCATGTAAAACTAGTTATTGCCTGCTAACTAAGGGCCTGATTTAGATTTCAGTGGACAGGTTACTTCGTCACAATGGTGATGGATAGGCCATTCGCTGACACCTAAATAAGGCACTAAGGGGGTCATTCTGACCTCGGCCGTCTTTTCTCCAGACCGCCGAGGCCGGGGGAGACAGAATACCGCCATTGCCGGCGGTATTCATGCCTCCCTATTCTGACATTTCCGCTGGCCCAGCGGAAATGGCACATCAACATTGCCGCCGGCTCGTAATCGAGCCGGCGGCAATGTTGATGTGCTTCGGGTGCAGTAGCACCCGTCGCGCATTTCACTGCCCGAAATTCGGGCAGTGAAATGCGCAACGGGGCTACGCCTGGGGGCCCCTGCACTGCCCATGCCAAGTGCATGGGCAGTGCAGGGGCCCCCAGGGGCCCCGTGCGTCCCCTTACCGCCATCCTTTCCAAGGCGGTGTCTACCGCCATGGACAGGCTGGCGGTCGGGGACTCATAATCCCCAGTGCAGTGGTGCTTGCACCGCTGCACTGGGGATTATGCCCGCCAGGCGGAAACCTGGCGGGAAAATGGAGGGGCTTTTGCGCCACGGTCATACTTGCTGCCGGGACACCGCCAGCCTGTTGGCGGTGTTGCAGCCAGCAATCCGCCGGCTGCCAGGGTCAGAATGACCCCCTAAGACTGTTAAAAATTCACTACAATACAGCCCCTTGATGGTTCTTCCAGGAAACATATCTAACCATACTTTTACCTACTATACAGACCCCTCCACCCATTTGACAAGATATCCAATGGACAAACTTATTTTTTAGCTGAGTGTGACTTTCAGAGCTGTTAATCTTTAGAGCAGAAGGATTGGCTAATACCATAACGTGAGCAGCAGCCTTAAGTGGTAGGTGGATTGTGGTTACCAAGTTGGGTACAGAAATGGGTGGAGGAAAGGTACTTCTATCTGAAGTTGTAAGTGTGGAAAACAGCACAAGAGCCGGCAAAACACAAGAAGTAAGTATCATTGGAAGGCCCTAACATGGTCTGTGAGAACACCAAAGCAGCAAGGCAACATAGATTAGAAATAGGTTCTCGTATAGTTGGCTGTTCAAAGACAGAATTGATCAGGGTAGGAAAAAAAGATAATGGCCTGATTACAGGGACATGGGTTCCAGTAGTTCAGCAATCTGAGAGGTATGGTTAAAATATAGTTTCCTATAAGTAGCAAGAGCTGTAAAATCTGAGAAATATTAGTTTCAATAGCTGACAGCCTTTTATAAAATAAGTCAAATGAATTGATAGTTTCTAATTCTAGTTTATGTAATAGGAGATCTGAGATTGTAGGTTGTTGAGCTGATTTAAACACAGAGGGTGTCATTACGAGTCTGACGGTCACTTGACCGTCACTTGACTCGTGGCGGCGGTCTGAATGCCACATTCTGACCATGGTAGTCGTAATGCAGTTGGATTGCCAACACCGCCAAGATTAGTTGTCCAGGCAGTTGTGGTGGCCTCAACCTGCCAGTGATTTCATGGCGGTAACATCTCCATGAAAAGGCTGGTGGAGAACAGGTGCTGGGGGTCCCAGGAGGGCCCCTGTACTGCCCATGCATGGGCAGTGCAGGAGCCCCCCTGCACAGCACACTCGCAATGTTCACTGTCTGCTTGGCAGATAGTGATCATTGCAATGGTGCTAGTGCACCCTGCATACTACAGCATTGCTGCTGGCTCGATTGCGAGCCGGAGACAATGCTGTAGGGTATTTCCCACTAGGCTACCGGCAGACCTAGCAGAAAACTTGCAATGAGCCCAACTGGGAGGTAGCCTCTATGGTGGCAAACCTCCCTGTCGGAAGTTCGGCGGACTGGCCTCTTTTCTTCAAGATAAAATTGTAAAAATCATGCAAATATTGCTTCATTCCGCTCTACAGATTAGTTATGGGATTTCACACTTTGAAGTCAAGCCTATCAGAATTTATTCACGCATCAACTAATGAGATGAAAGACCTTCTTACATTGGTCAAATCCAATTGAGCCATGTCCACCCTATTAGGTCATCGCCTCACTTTCTGACTTTATCATCAACTCTATAAACGCATCTATGGAACTTTGTGCTTGCCCTAGACACCAATGGCCACATTTACAAGAAGCTGGTTCATCGTGATCGATGCGTCAGTTTTCTTGAGCCACCCTGCGCCCCCTTAAAGACACCATGGGAGCGCTGCATATGTTTCATGGTGCACAGTATCCACAAATGCATCAGAAATTCTGACGCAGATGTGGCACTGAACCTTAGCATTGCTAGGCAAGCTTCAAAACTCTTGCTAGTCCAGCAATGTTAAGGGAGCCCCATTGAAAACAGCAAAGCGTAACATTAACACCTGCTATGAGCAGGCATTAAAAAAATGACTCTATGATGGCGCATAATGGCACAGTGAAATCCATTTCTGCAGGCCTTTTTGCATGGGAAAGCCTACTTTGCATACATTATACCTGGCGCAGGTATAATGAGGCACAAGCCTTTACAAAGTGGCGCAATTGTACCATTCCTCCAGTTTGTAAATGCAGCACTGTGTTGGGGACTGTTTTGGTCACGTAGAATAAACAAATGACACAACGTCGGCATAAGTGGCTTGTAAATGAGGCCCCAGGTCTTTTTGCTGAGGACATGCCTCCATAACTGCTCTTCTCAATAAACCCTCCGTAGACTCCCAAATATTAGCCAACCACAAGCATATTTCTCTTCTTCCTGCCATACTAAACTCACATGGAAACATATCCATTCTCACTAGTTCAGTACATGGAGGTCAACAGTTTGCTTTATGAAATCAAAACAGATTTCTGGGCCCGTTTTAGAAGAAAGAATGTGGTCCTTGTCTGGTAGGTGTAATGAGAAACATCTTTCACAGAGCAAGTGCAACTGAGGTGGTCCTGCTATATTGCTCCTCACTTTCAATACAATCTCTCACACCATGCTCACACAACATTTGACTGATACTGGGATTTGGAATTCAGCACAGAAATCCTTAAAGCCTTTTCTCTCACTGAAAGCATTTTAGTCACAAACCTTTGCATACCTGGTACCAGCTTTGTAATGGACAAAATTACTGGTGTCCCCCCTACACAGATCGTGTTGGAATTTCCTTTCTCTCTGCCCTGATCCCAGGACCTCTGGAGGCTCAAAAGACTAGTGTAATGTTCATTGTGTGTTGGCTCGGACAGTGTCTTTGAAGTGCAAGTGGGACTATGAACAACTATGTGACTCCCCACCTGCCACAAAGTGCCATCCTATCAACACATAGTTCCCCTATTGTGTGACTCTCTTGGAGGAATATATAAAGGCTAGCTGATAACTACACCTAGTCATGAGACCCAGGAAACATACAGCAGGCACCCAATGGTTGAAACAAGAAAATGCCTAGGTTGAAAAAGTGGCATTTTCAGAACTGTGACTTAACATCTGACATTAGTATCAAAGAGAATTTTAAATTACAATAGCTTAGACTCCAAGCATGACATTTCTACCTGTTGTCAAACAAAAGTTATCACCTTTTAAAAGTAATACGATAAATCAATGTTATGCTATGGGAGAGTAGGCGTTACAGTTGGAAATAAACGAATGTGTACATTTTCACTGCCTTGATATGTAAACCTTAAAATTACATGTCCAACTTTATAAATACTATGGACCCTGCCATAGGGAATGATTAGGACCAACCTAAGGGGTGACTTACATGTATTAAAAAGGGAGTTTGAGGCCTGGAAAGAGGTTGATTTTGCCAGGTCAAATTGGCAGTTTAAAGCTGCACCCAGGTTGCAAGGGCAGTCCTGAGACATGCTGTACGAGGCTACTTAGGTGAGTGGCAATACGCTCTATGAAACTGGTAGAGCATTTATTTTACCGACCCTGGGTACATGATAGACCACTTGGTGTAAGACAAGTTTACCATGTTTTAAACTGTGAGCACAAGGTTTTTAGAACTGGTTAGCTCCAATAAAGTATACAGAGTCCTAAGGCTGACAAAAATGAACTAATGTAAAACAGGAAGGGAGAAGGCAAAATGTCTGGAGGAAGGCCACCCTAAGACTGACAGGTCTAACAATATTGACAAGTGGTTTGTGCATTAGAAGAGGAGGATTACGAAGCCAGTCTCTGAAAGTACATTCCCAATTTAGGGAGAGAGGCATCACTGGCCTTAGGGAAGGAGGACAAGATGAGGTATCCCCTCATGAAGGATGTCCTTGTCAGGAAGTATGGCCTCGGGCCTCACCCCAAGATGTTTAGGCAAATGTGTAGGGACAGCCAGAAGCTGTCCCACCAGTCCTGAGTGGATTATGTGGATCACTTTTGGAAGGGATTAGAAGGTTGATTTCCAAAAGTGACTTTTGTGGATATTAGTTGCTGCCTGAGTAAGGTTTCCATCCCATTGTCCAATAACCCAATTTCTCGCACAATTTTAGACAGGATCAGTCACATTCAAGAGCTTTTTACGACTTGAATGTCGTCATTAGCCACATGGATGAGCAACAATACTCTGATAAAATGTAGATAAGCCAACTCCTCGGTCTTGCATTTTGTTCAGTGCAAAGGTATCCCCTAAACTTCAGATCTCACAAGTTGTTCCCTTTGTTTTGACATGATTGTGGCAAAAATGCAACCTCCATTTCTTCCTCTGCTTTCTTTGTCAAAAGCTGGAATCCAGGTTTTGATAATCTTTTACCTGGATTACAATTATTCCCACTAGCTGGGTTTGATGGGATATCTAATTAATAGGCTACAAATAGTACAGAATATCATAGCTTGGCTTATTCTGACCCTTCTTTGACGTCAGCCAGTGCATCAGCACCTTAAAATACCCCACTGGCTCCCTATTCACAAGTGGTGCATAGTTAAAGGGTTATGAATAGCGCACAGAGCCTTTCATACTTCCAGTCCTTCATTTCCGGATGCCTATTTTCGTGTATCAGTGCACTTTATAAATAATTATCCTTCATTCATTCATGGTAACTAGAGAGTGTGAGAGGAGAAACACAATGGACAGATGATACAAAAAGAATGGGAAGCAGATACATGATCAAATGGCAGAAAAAAAGACTAAGAACAAGTAGAACTGGATCAATAATAAAAAGATACAACATACACCCCTAAATCATAACCTATTTAATGTTTAGGTATACTTAGCGACAGGTTCAGGTGTTGCACCATAATTAATGTCACCTTCAGAAGAAAACAAAATAAAGACATTCAGAGAGGGGCTTTGAGTCATCCTTTTTCAGCCATTGGTTACTTTGGTCGGTCTCCTTCAGCCATTGCGTGTATAAATTACCTTTTTACATATTTATCTTCCCAAAAGACATCCATCCATGTCACTGGTGCATTAGGTTCATAAGTATGCCTTACTGTTCTTTCCTTGCACCTCCACTGATGTGCCCACGCACTCCAATGAGGGCACATTACCACTAAAGTAAATTAGTAAGGAACTAACAAAGTACTGGTGCAGCGCTGTCCTCCGTGCATCGGGCCTGAGCTCTGCTCTCCTCTCAGTCCAGCAGATCAGCAGGAAGTATTTATTCACTGTTTGTCTGCCTGACTGCCACATTTATGTGCAGCACAGACAAGGAACATGTTTTACCCGCACACGAACAGACATCCTCAACTATTATCATCTAAGCAATAATCTTTTGTTGGTGGCATTTGCAGCTCAAAAAAATCTGCTTCTTAAAAATGGGCTATATGATGATAAAGCATCGACATCTTTGAACTGTAACCAATTTTTTCACACATCAAATATGGTCAACCCTAAGACTTGCTACTCTGCTACTCATCTTATCACCATTTAAAAAAAATAAAGAGGGAAGCAGGTCCGGCCTTTGTAAATAGGCAGATTGGCCAGTAAAAAAATGGCCTCCTAATTGGAACTCAATCTGTCTCTTCAGAGGTATTTGCTTGCTTCTCAGCAGGAGGATTTCCTAACTGAGGGGCAGATTGATAGTTTCTTGGTTGTATCAATGCAGCTGTGAGTGCCATCCTCCTGAGCAGCATTTTGTGATGTCTGACAGGAGTTTCAGGAGGGAGCCAGAGGCTGCCAGTTTAGGGTGAGGTTCTGAAGCACTACGATTTTCTTCCTGCAGCTCTAAAGAATTACAGAATATAGAGAGACTGATGTTTCACTTCTCCTCAGTAGAGAGATGAAGTAAATCTCCCACTCTCATGACTTGCACATTACAGGAGCGCATCAAGTGAGGGGAAATGTAGAACCAATATGGGACTGTGGAACGCTTAGATCGATTTCTGATTTCTAAAAAAAGAAAGTTGGGAACATTAAGTGGGCTATTTTGCAACATTAAGCAGCACTGCTCTTTTGCAATGGCGGAAGAGCGTCGCCCCACTCTCTCAGAGCCAGGTGCTAAAACATAAAATTATATTTTATTATTGTTTTATTTGTTAGCTGCTAGCTGAGTCAGGGTGTGCAGGAAGGGCAGGGCCAGGCAATGGGAACGGGAGGAGGAGTAGACTGGAGTAACTAGAGTACATTTAAAATTGCACATGTCAGTTTGGCCGGACGTCTTAGGCCGGCCATGCAGACATGGACACTTTAGTTTCTTCTCCATCCCAGCTGTATTGCACCGCTGGGTTGGAGAAACAACACAGACTCCCATGCACTGTTTGAGTGGCAGAGCAAGCCACTCAGACTAATCCTGGCTCTGCTTTCATGCTAGCTATAGCATGAGAGCAGCACCAGGATTGCATGGGGAGCCTGTACTGGTGTCCCAGGGACTGCTGGGACACCATCAGGAGCAGGAAAGAAGAGGATTACAGCCAGCAGCGTCAGTAGCAGGACAGGTAAAATTTTTTAAATTATTTCCCTAATTCCCAGTCCTCCCCTCCACCCGGAACCCATTTTTTGAGATTTCCGGCGGCCACCACTAACATTAAGAATACTTTCCTTATTGATCTGCAGTGCAGTAAAGGATTTTTTTGTAGAGAACAATATTTGCTAAATTGCCATGAATGTTACGCTGTGTACTCGACATGGTCTTTCGAACTATTCCCTTCATATGTGAGACAACTAAACATTCAACCAGACTGTAAAAAGTGTGTGACCATGCAGTCACACATTAGATCTCAGACACAATATGAGGCAATCAGTCACTCACACACATCATTTTACACCCATGTACACCATTAGACGTCTACATATGGCATCACACATCCATACACACAATTAGGCAGCCATGCATGTCATCAGCACTTTTATCCAACCACAACCACCCTTGCATAAAGGGAGACACTCTTGCACTTAGATATCCATACACAACACCATACAACTATGGGTGCTGTCATACATCACCCCACAGGGTCACCTATCCATACCATACATACCACACATTTCATCATACACATCATCTAATACTCATACCCTTCATCAGACACACCATCAGACATCAATATACACTATGAAATCCAGTGCATCTCATCAGCCCCAGGTCTGCAATGTCCACTGGTGGACTATGCGGCCATTCACCACCACTGCACTACCCCCACATAACTGCACTACCACAAACTCCTTTATAATACCACTTGGAATATTGTTTTACCCCACCACCATTGCGTACCCAATCCTAACACTACAGTGTCCTTCTGCACTACCATACTAATACCTCACAACACCACTCCATCACCTCCCACACCAACTTCAGTACCACCCATCACTGTACAATCACTTCATATATCAGCTAATTGCCAACCATTTTACTGTACTACCAGTCCCACAACTGAATTGATACCATAAAAATCATTTTCATACCCCACTGCCTCACTACTTTTCCACTTCATAGCTGCCTTACCATCCTTCAGCACTGTATGTTTCAGCACCCAGCAATGCCATATGCCCCAGATCAAGGTTATACCCCCTAATAATGCACTACAGCTTTCTGTAACTCAGTATTGTACAGCCACTAGCATTCACTCTATCACTACACTGCCTTTGATAAACTATCTTTCTGCCACCTTCCAACACCACATTACCCTCACCCAGACCTGCTCTTCTTCAGGCATGGCCACTCTTCGTCACCTGCACAACACTTACAATCCACAAATTTGTATCACATTGCTTCCACCTACCACTGCCACATAATATTACTGCACTATTACTTCTATCAGTGTAGAGCGACATAGCAGAACACCATGACTCCGCTACCACAATACTACCAACAGTAACCATTCTACGATCAACCAGTACCACACAGTCTTCTCCTGGGCAAATTGTAATATGCTCTACCACCATTCTACTCACAAAACACCATAATGCTTACTACACAAGTGCACTACCCAGGATGTGGAACACCATCCCTGTATCCATGGCCAAACGTTGCTCCAATTTATAAAAACGTTGAAGCCATGGCATTACCTGTGTAACTCTGCAGTACCACTTGGAACCACGACACTGTCGCGCCGCTGCGTCCGGCACGAGCTGAACATTCAGCTCGGGCCGCAGCACGTGGTCATAAAACGCGCCGCGTCCCCAGCCTGCTCTGTACCTTACGAGGCCCCAAATTGGGCATGGGGCCTCGTTATTTTTTAGCGCACTGCGTATCTAGGCAGGTCTGACCCCTCACTCACCTGATCTTTTCTTTTTTCTGGACATATGGTTGCGCCTTCTTTTATGTTTTCCCCCCTTTCCCATATTACCCTTCTCTTCCCAGCATTCCTTGTTCCCTACACTCTATGGTTCCTAGTCTATTCTGTTCTATGTGCTTTTCCCTATCTAAGATGGTGTCCTTTTATTTCCTGTTGGTTGTTTCCTGTTTGTTGGTATTTAAGGGCTGTGATTCTTTCTCTCTTTGCGCTGCAACACTTTCTGTTTGGATGGTGTCTTCGCTCCTGCTTCCTTGTATTCCTGTGCTGGTTCTCGTCAGTTCCATTGTATTTTCCTGTATTTTGTTCCTGCTGTTACACATTCTTTTTGTTCCTGTTGCAGGATCCTATCTTTTTGGAGGTTTTTTCCCCATTCAAGGGTTTTTTCCCTCTGACACTACTTCTGAGGGACACGGCCTGCCCTTGGCGTACCCATTGCCTGCAGAATCGTACCTACCAGAAAGAGTCGCCCATACTTGAGCCAAGGCCGAACATTCAAGAACAGGATCCACGCCACTCGCTCTGCGGCCTCCAGGGTAAAGCAGCACGTAAGTCGTGACAGATTGCAGCACCCAATACTCCCGACGTCGTTTAACATCATGGATGATACAGTGGCGGCTGCTGCAGATCCTGACCAATCTGTTCTGGCAACCATTCAGCAACAAGCTCAGGAACTGCAACAAGTATGCAATGAGAATGCTGCTTTATGACAAGCTTTGGCCTTTCGCAGTGCGGATGTTCCAGCCATCTCCACCTCTACTCCTCGTTTCTCCGGTGAACCAACTAAGCTGCAAGAGTTCCTCGATGCATTGACTGTGTATTTCGCCTTCCGACCTACCCAATTCTCCCACGACAAGACAAAGGTGGGATATCTTATCAGTGCGTTATCTGGTCCTGCCTTGGCCTGGGCAACCCCAATGGTATCCTCCAATGACCCAGTATTATCGGACTATCCCACTTTCGTGAATCGGTTTCAACAGATGTTCAGTCGTCCAGGATTGGAGGCCTCTGCGGAAGAAGCCTTATGTTGCATCCATACAAGGCTCACAAGATGTCCTCCAATATATTACCCGCTTTCGACAGCTAGCGGCTGAGACCACTTGGGTGGAACGAACTCTGGTGACTTTATTCCATAGAGGACTTAAAGAGGAGATTAAAGATGAGTTAGTACACTCCACCCCAGTTGAAGATCTTCGTGGTCGATGGATCAGGCTCTTTCCATTGAATACCGTCTCCAAGAACGACGTATGGAGAAGAGAAAGAGTAGAGGATCTTCTCAGCCAAGCACTTCACGTGTCTTTATGCATCGTCCTGAGGAACCTCGTCCTCCCGCCAGAGACACCAAAGGCGTACCTATGCAGGTGGGTACCACTCGAGGCCCACTTTCCGTTAGCGAGCAGGAAGACAGACGTAGGAAAGGATTGTGCCTGTACTGTGGTTCTGCCAGCCACTTGCTTCGTACCTGCCCCATTCGTCCTCAAAGGCCATCGGGAAACGCCACTTCCCGTCCTCTGTAAGAAGGGAGGGGACGGGATCATCGGCTATACCTTCCATCAGTTCATTCAAGGACTCTGCCACAACTTTGTTTATGTTAGCTGTGACGCCACATTTACCGGACGGCCGTCAAGAGAGAACAATGGCTTACTTGACTGTGGTGCCAGTGGCATATATATTGATAAAACTTGGGCCACGACTCAACAAATACCAACACTACCCAAAGATACCCCAGAACAAGTTCACACAGTGGATGGGTCCTTAATATCCTCTGGTCCAGTTGATACCACCACCACAACACTGAGTTTACAATTCAGAAACCACCAAGAACACATCTCATTTGATTTAATATCATCCCCCAATCATACTATCATTTTGGGAATTCCGTGCTTCATAAGACATAACCCTTATGTAAATTGGGAAACCCGGACTATTTCCTTGTCCTCACAGTTTTGTCATGAGAACTGCTTTGCTTCAGACACTTATTGGTCACCCAAGAGGTTGATGCCTACTGAAATTATTACCGGATGTTCCATCAATACAGCTCAAGGAGTCCCCGATCACTATCTAGAATTTCAAGATGTGTTCCAAAAACCAACTAGACCTGTGTTACCCCCACATCGAGATTACGATTGTGCTATTCCCTTGGAACCCGGAGCTATCGTTCCCTTTGGGAGGATGTATTCACTCACGAAACCTGAAAGGGAAGTTCTAAAGGAATATCTACAAGAAAACTTACATAGCGGTCTTATTATACCATCATCCTCTACGGGCAGGGGCTACCCTCTTTTTTGTACCCAAGAAGACGAAGGATCTTTCTCCCTGCCTTGATTTTCGAGGTCTAAATAAAATAACTATAAAAGACCGTTATCCTTTGCCCCTCATCAAGGATATACTAGAGGCAGTCAGAGGGGCTCAACGATTTACCAAACTGGATCTTCCTGGAGCCTACCACCTTTTGCGTATTAAAGAAGAAGACGAGTGGAAGACTGCTTTCCGGACCCCATTTGGTCATTATGAGTACAGAGTTATGCCTTTTGGTCTCACTAATGCCCCCTCCATTTTCCAAAGATTTATGGACTCTGTGTTCTCTGATCTCTTGAACCATATGGTCGTCATCTATTTAGACGATATCCTTATTTATTCTAGACGTCCTGAACTTCATTCCTCTCGTTTGAAACAAGTCCTCCAAAGACTCTGGGAACATCAACTGTCCTGTAAACCGGAAAATTGTGAGTTTGACAAGACCGAAGCCAAATATTTGGGATATCACCTTAGTCCCACTGGAATAGCAATGGACCAGGAAAAGGTACAAGCCCCCCTAGACTGGCCATCTCCTTCCTCTATTAAGGAAACGCAATGTTTTCTAGGATTGGCAAATTTTTATCGGCAGTTCATCTTAGACTTTGCAGAACAAACTAGCCACATAACTCAAACATTAAAAAAGGAACATTTAAAGAAAGGCTTTGTCTGGACAAGGGCAGCTGAAAAAGCTTTTCAGAGTCTAAAAAAGCCCTTCACTCAAGCACCGATATTGAGACACCCAGATACTAACAAACAATTTATTGTTGTTACTCATGCTTCCAAAAGAGCCATCGGAGCTGCCTTACTCCAACAACAAGAAGATGATGGTCTTGAACATCCTGTGTTCTATTTGTCCCATGTACACTCTGCGTCGGAACAACATTACTCAGTACTTGAAAGCGAGTTGTTAGCTCTGAAAACAGCCTGCCTAGAGTGGAGACAGTTTCTTATGGGTTCCAAAGAGCCCTTTGAGGTGAGAACAGACCATCGTAATCTACAATGTTTACGTAATTTTTTATGCCAGAACAGTCGTCAGGCTCGTTGGGCCTTTTTCTTCAGTCAGTATGACTTTTATGTCACCTATATTCCTGGATCCCAAAACATTCTGGCTGATGCTCTGTCTCGCCGTTATCCAGATTGTACCTCTACCCCATCACAGTACCTACTTGAGCCCAGTAAAATCATCAGAGTAGCTCAGTCTTTCCTGGATGAGGTACAACTGGAATATTCCAACCTGACTGATCAAGAATTAACGAAACTGAACATATGTAAAATGCAAGGGTTTTAGTATTATAAGAACTTGTTGTTTCTCTCTACTAATGGAGTAAGAGAAAATGCACTACAAATGTGCCATGATTCGCCGGTCGCTGGTCATAGAGGCATTAAGGTCACACAAGAACTACTCTTGCGATCTTTCTGGTGGCCCACCTGGAAATCGCATGTCGAAAGATACGTGCAGGCTTGTCCCATATGTGCTCAAGTAAAGATTCCCCGTACCAGACCTGCAGGATTACTACAACCATTACCTGTTCCACCGGCTCCCTGGCACACCATTTCTACTGATTTTATGTGTTCATTACCTCCATCAGCAGGAAACTGGGTCATCATGGTCACCATAGATTCCTTTACTAAGATGGCTCACTTCACTGCCCTGAAAAAACTACCTACTTCCCAAGAACTAAGTCAGATATTTATCCATCATATTTTCCGTCTCCATGTACTTCCACACAGCATTGTATCTGACAGGGGACCTCAGTACATCTCCCGGTTTTGGAAACATTTTTGTAGGACACTGAATATCAACATAGCACTATCATCGGGTTTCCATCCTCAAACCAATGGACAGACTGAGCATCTCAACCAAGGATTGGAGCAGTACCTTCCCTGCTTTTGTAATTCTACCCAGAGCAACTGGAACACTTACCTTCCTATCGCTGAATTCTCTCACAATAACACTGTCCATAGTGCCTCCAAAGTCACTCCTTTTTTTTGTTCTTATGGCTATCATCCTACCTCTTTTCCTACTACTCCTCAGTCTGCCTCTTCTCTTCCTGCTATTACTTCATTCTCCAGACGACTTTTACAGATCCATAGATTGATTCGAGCTAACTTGTTGAACACCAAGAGATGCATGAAGAGAATAGGAGACAAGAAGCGTAGGGATGCTCCAGAATATCACCTTCAGGATAAAGTCTGGCTTTCGTCTAAATTTGTACCTTTACGCCTTTCTCAGAATAAGTTCACATCTCGTTACTATGGTCCTTCACGTATCCTTCAGATGATTAATCCTGTCACTGTTCGTCTTCACCTGCCTCGTACCTGGAGGATTCACCCGGTCTTTCATGTTTCTCAGCTCAAACCCTATGTCCCTGATCCTTACTCTCGTCAGTTTCCCTGTCCTCCTCCTGTGTTAGTGGATGATGTACCTGAATATGAGGTACAAGAGATTCGTGACTTTCGTATCTTTCACAAACGTCTTCAGTATTTGAATCATTGGAAGGGTTACCCTCTCTGTGAATGCTCTTGCGAAGATGCATCTTCTGTTCACGCACCTCTTCTGATTCGCCATTTTCACTGCTTGTTTTTGCACAAACCTGGGCCTTCGGTGGGGGACCTACTGTTGTACAGTTGCCCGCGGCACGAGCCGAACATTTGGCTCGGGCCGCAGCACGCGGTCATAAAACGTGCCGTGTCCCCAGCCTGTTCTGTACCTTACGAGGCCCCAAATTGGGCATGGGGCCTCGTTCTTTTTTAGTGCACTGCGTGTCTAGGCAGGTCTGACCCCCCACTCACCTGTTCCTTTCTTTTCTTCTTTTTTCTGGACATCTGGTTGTGCCCTCTTTTATGTTTTTACCCCTTTCCCATATTACTCTTCTCTTCCCAGCATTCCTTGTTCCCTACTCTCTATGGTTCCTAGACCATTCTGTTCTATGTGCTTTTACCTATCTAATGGTGTCCTTTTACTTCCTGTTGGTCGTTTCCTGTTTGTTGGTATTTAAGGGCTGTGATTCTTTCTCTCCTTGCGCTGCAACACTTTCTGTTTGGATGGTGTCTTCACTCCTGCTTTCTTCTATTCCTGTGCTGGTTCTTGTTGGTTTCAGTGAATTTTCCTGTATTTTGTTCCTGCTGTTACCTATTCTTTTTGTTCCTGTTGCAGGATCCTATCTTTTTGGAGGTTTTTTTTCTCCTTTCAGGGTTTTTTTTCCCTCTGGCACTACTTCTGAGGGACACGGCCTGCTCTTGGCGTACCCATTGCCTGCAGCACTATGGCTACCAGAAAGAGTCGCCCCTACTTGGGCCAAGGCCGAACTTTCAAGAACAGGATCCACTCGCTCTGTGGCCTCCAGGGTAAAGCAGCACATAAGTCGTGACAGACACTGCCACCCAGCACTACCCCATTAATAACCCATCATTGATGTAATACTATCTCAAACCCACTGCACTAATACATCAGACCTTTTTTCACCCTTCCGTCATCCCCCACCAACACCAAACCAATGCACTACCATTTTTTTTGCTGAAAAAATAACTCAGATCAGCACTCTACCACTCACAATAACTGACAGTTCCACCCACCACTACTACTTTACATCTCCACTCTTACAATATCATCTGAACAAACCTTTTTATCATCCATCATTATCATGCTACCAAACCACAGAAATCACACTTCCAGATCACACTACCGCACATTGTGCAAAGCATTACTCTAACTCCCAGTAGTGCTATGAAGTGGTAACTTCATATCACTCAGCTACCACTGCACACAACCACAGTACTAAGCAATGATGTTAACATTCCCTACCTCCCTCTATGCAACACTCCAAAAAGACATAGGCCCATATTTATACTTTTTTTGCGCTGCATTTGTGTCGTCTTGTTTACACAAATGCGGCACAAATTTAACTCCATATTTATGTAAAAATTTGGGATTTTGCACCATTTTTTAGATGTGTGAACCTGCCTTGCGTCAATGAAGTGCAAGGTAGGGGTTCCCATCTAACAAATGGTGCTATTCTCATAGCCCCGTATTTATCCCCCGTGCTAAAATGACGTACGGGATGGAGAATGGCCCAGTTTTGCACCATTATTTAATGCCTGGGTCAGACTAGCCGTCAGGAGACCTGTGGACCCATTTCCATGGTCAGACACCAGGAAATGGGTCCACATGTGCCCTCCCAAAGCCCCAGCGACACCTCGACCCCCACCAGAGGGAGTCCGTAGGATGGGGGACCCTATCCCAGGTAAGTAGAGGTAGGTATTTTTAAAACTTTTTTAAAGTGCCATTGGGGGCCCCTGCATGGCACTGGGTAAAATGGCCATGCCCAGGGGACCCTTGTCCCCTGTGCTGGCCATTGAGGTGGTGGGCATGACTCCTGTTTTTTAGAAGACAGGAGTCATGTGGTATTGATGGCTTTGCGTCAGAAAATGAAACTAAGCTGGTTAAAGGCATTTTTTTTTGCTTTTAACCAGCCTAGCATAATTTTTTGGTGGGTGCAAACCCCCTTCCTCCCATACCGCCACCTCAGGGGGTCCGCAACTACTTAGTAAAATAAATAATATTAACAGATTAGGTTCCCAACTTTCAGTAATGACTCAGTGGTGAGTACCCAGATTCCAATAATGATTCAGTGAGGGTCCCCGGGTTCCAGTAATGATAAAGTCTGGGTCCACTGAAGTCAAAAGGTTGGGAACCACTGGTTTAGAACATTCTTCTAAGTATGAACTCCTCGGGGAAGCGCTTTGCTGGTGCCGGTGATGCCTGGAGGAGGGCAGGAGCCCTTTAAATTGAATATCGCGCTCCCGCCTCGCGGGAAGCGCTTTGCTGGTGCTGGTGACGCCTGGAGGAGGGCAGGAGCCCTTCAAATTGAATATCGCACTCCCGCCTCGCGGGAAGCGCTTTGCTGGTGCCGGTGATGCCTGGAGGAGGGCAGGAGCCCTTTAAATTGAATATCGCGCTCCCGCCTCGCGGGACGCGCGCGGGAGGCGCCCGGGCCAAGGGCGGGCCCGTCCTTCGCCCGTCATCGCCAGGAAGAGACTGGGCTGGGCCCCCTCCCTTTCATTTGTTTTTTTTTTCTTTATCTTCTGGAGGCTCTGGTTTTATGGAGAGCTGCTGATTCAAGGAAGGCAGAGAGGAGTCTTCGCCATTTGTGACTTGGGTATTTAAAACTTATTTTAATTCGTCCTTTGTACCCTGCTGATTTACATACGCACAAGGTGACAGTAAGGCCTACTGTGCTACAATCTGAGGGGGTTTGGTGTGACAGGAGGTTGTGGCTGGACAATTTCCCCTAAGACAGAGGATAGGACCTGAGTATAACACGGCTTCACTTCTCCCTAGCCTGGGGCACTGAGACGAACACACCTATTAAAGAAATATACGGCGCCTCTTTCTTGGATAAAGGACTAGCCTGCCTTAATGGGAAAACGTAAAGGAGACAATGGTGGAAGGGATCCCATTCAGGAGGCCCCCCCACCTAGGTTGATAGCAAGCTACCTAACTTCAGTAATGGGTGCCATTGAGACGGAGATAGGGAGAGTAGAAACCACTCTAGAGTCGTCTCTTGAGAAAGCAGGAAAGGGCGGGGGGAGGGAAGGAATTTGCCTGTACTATCTTCATTAAGCAAGACTAAGACAGGAAACTCTTGTGTAACAACAGAAATTGATTTAATTACTCTCACAACTCCAGAGAGTCCACCCCCAAAAAAAAGTAGGCAAGTAATTCCCCCCCATATTGCAGTAACTCCCACAGATCAAGCTGGATCTCCTGCAGACAGTTATGACTTTGGAAAGCCTCTAACAGGAACAAAGAAGAACAAGAGGAAATGTCTATCTAACCCTCTAAAAAAACAAACTATAGGGAAACAGCCAAAAGATTGTAAAAATCCGGATCCAATTATAACTTGTTTTTCTCAGATTGAAGACCAACTTAGAGATGTAAAAAAGCTGTGTTCATCAGTTCTGGAGAGAGTGGCTATCCTCGAGCAGAAGGTTGAGCTTATAATAAATATAAACCCTATACCATCGAGGGCAGAACCTCAGAATAATCATTCCGTCCCTGAATGTTTACAAGCGCCGCCCATTCACCAGCACCAAAACTATAGATTGACTCCTGCCCAGAACCCAACCCAAAAACCTCTGAATTCAGAAGTATTCCAGGATTCTATAAACCTACAGTCTCAGTGGAGTACAACCAAACGGGAAGGCTTAGTGGGTCATGAGATTACAAGAACTCAAATAGCCTGCCCGAGGATTCCGCTGGCATGTGCCCCCTATATTTTAATCCTGGAAAATGTCCCTATACAAGAAAATACTCACCATGAGTCTCATGTGTCACTGTTAAATAAAGTGACACACTGGGTAGGAAAACATTCGGGAGGGCGGGTAGATTTCTATAGGGACATTTTAACTGTAAGAAGGGTCCCATGGGTTGGCTCATCCCCTAAAGCATCACCTGGGGATTGTATTATAATAAACTTTAGGAGTGCCTGGACTGTCAATGCTTTGTATCACCATCTTTCGACTATGAGACCATCTGTAGGGCCTATAAGAGTGCAACATTTGACTAAGTTTATATTCCCGACATTAAATCCATGCTATCCTGATTCAATTCGTCCTGGGAATCAGAACTTCAGCAACCCTGGTCCCTCTAACTCCCCTGATACTGTCTTGACATTGTCTAACAGGTATGAGCCTTTGGCCTCACTGGAGCAGTTAGATTGACCATCAGTAATTGAGCCTTTATTGCAAGGCCCTTTGGAGACAAATATACTGTCACAGTCCTTCTCGCAATCCAAGGGAGCCCCGATATATATGACACACAGGGTATGACAGCCCTAGGGATTATTTCCTGGAACGTTGCAGGTTTAAAATCAAAAATTTGAAACCCTGACTGGATAAATTTAGTGACGGAAAATCTTTTTATCTGCTGCCAGGAGACCTGGCTCACAGAATCCCTGCATATTAATGGTTACACCACATATAGTGTTCTTGCAACCAAGGCTTCCGCAGGTAGAGCTAAGGGCGGCCTGGTTACTTTTCTATCTGTAGAGGCCGGTGGGATGGAAGCACGTGTTGTGGGCACATCTCCTTTTTTTCTGGCTTTATTTTTGAAACTTGTAGAGCCATTTGATATCCTACTGATCAACTATTATAATAATACCTTTGACAATTCTGACATAAGCGTGGTTAGTATTTTGGAGACGTCAATACATAAGGTAACAACTATTAGCAAAAAGGACCTAAGAATAGTCTGGGCTGGTGATTTTAATGCCCACCTGTGTGAGCCAGAGTTCTTGGATTGCTGTGGACTTTTGGACGAAAATGATAACCCCATTCAACATTTTAAACACTCCCCATATGGGAATGCTCTTAACTCTCCGATAACAGCAAATTCTCTTTTTCTCCCCATACCAGTTATTAGAGGGATACCAACATTTGTAAGGGGGGATACTCATACCATTATTGATTATATTATTTATTCTAGAGAATTATCCTCTATTGCAGGACAATTCAGAGTGACCCCTACCTGTATTAGTGACCATAACCCCTTATCTATTGTGATTAACTTGGACCTGACGAGCGATTCAAGAAGAGGGAAGCGACACCCTGCTATGAAGCTCTCATCCCAAAAAGGACTCACAATTAAATGGGGAAAGATAAACAGTAATACCTTCTTTAAAGACCTATTCCTGAATAAATGGTCAGATGTTATGACATCCCTGGATGAAGATAGGGCCCCCCATGAAATTGTCCGTGCATTTTCCTCTTTGACAAAGTACATGGCGGAGAAATTAGAGCCCTCTCGCACTAACAAAGTCAATGGCTCAAGATGGTTTAACCACACATGTACCACATCCTTAAGCAAGTTAAAGAAAATAACCAATGCTTCTCCCCAAGATCGACAAGCAATTAAAATTGCTAGGAAAAATTATAAAGAAGCACTTGCCAAAAGGAAAGTCGAACTAAGTGAGTCTGCGTGGGAGGAATTGATGGAAGCAAGTAAAATTAAAGACACAACTGCATTTTGGCGTGTGGTTAACTCTTCATTGTTGAATGATAAACATGAGACGTCCATGGATTCTGTCATTCCAGTCAAGACTTGGGCGGATTATTTCAAAAGAACTTTCGCCACAGAGACAAATGTTTAATCAGAAATGTCAAACTGTCTGAAGCTTGCAGGAACTGATCAGCTAAGTCTGGCCTTTAGCAGTATTATAAGCGTGGACAATGTCAAACAAGCCATTCAAGACTGCCCCTCTGAGAAAGCCCCTGGCCCAGACAGAATTCCTGCCGATTTATATAAAGCACTTCCAGATTTCTGGGGACCACTGCTTACCAATGTCCTGAGATCGGCTGTGGCAGGCCCTTTAGTAGATTCTTGGAAAGAGGTGATCATCGTCCCGATTTTTAAGAAGGGAGATAGGGCAGACCCTTTGTGCTATCGCCCAATCTCTTTATTGGATAGTTCAGTCAAAATTTTAGGTCGAGTGATCCTAAATAAGCTAGAAGAATGGGCGACCGAATCTCACTCCCTCTCAGAAATACAATTTGGCTTTCGGCGAAGTGTGGGCACAAAAGAACAAACTCTTAACTTGACCCTCTTAGTCCAGAAATATACCAAAGTCAAAAGGGTTTGTATACATCTAGCATTCATGGATCTGTCCTGTGCCTTTGATACAGTTAACAGGGAGAAATTGTGGATGGTAATGCTGGATATGGGCGTGGATAAAGATATAGTCATCTTACTTAGTAAACTTCACGCCTGTACAGAGGCTCGGGTCCGTTATTCCCGGGAGGGAGGTATGACAGAGAAATTTCCCTCACTAAAGGGGGTTAGACAGGGTTGTGTCCTTGACCCTTTTCTTTTTCTCTTGTATATAAACGGGTTAGAGAAATCTCTTTGTGAATCAGGGAAGGATTCCCCAGTCATCAATAATTCTCCAATCCCTGTACTCTTGTATGCGGACGATGCTGTACTCATTTCAAGGACAGCAAATGGTCTCCAGATTTTATTAAATGCTTTTAATACTTGTATGGGGAACCTCGGTCTTAAAATTAACAGAACTACGGGCCAGATGTAGCAAAGGATTTGCGCGTCGCAAACTGCGAAAATCGCCGTTTGCGAGGCGCAAATGCCTCTTTGCCATGCAGAAATGCGTATTGCGAGTGGGACTGACTCGCAATATGCATTTCAGAATCGCAAATAGGAAGGGGTGTTCCCTTCCTATTTGCGATTCGGAGTGGTATGCAATACCATTTGCGACCGCATATGCGGTCGCAAATGGTGTCGCAGTTACCATCCACTTCAAGTGGATGGTAACCCACTCGCAAATTGGAAGGGGTCCCCATGGGACCCCTTCCCCTTTGTGAATGGACCACAAATTATTTTTTCAGGGTAGGTAGTGGTCCAACGGACCACTACCTGCCCTGAAAAAATACCGAAACTAAAGGTTTCTTTTTTTTTTTTAAGTGCAGCTCGTTTTCCTTTAATGAAACGGGCTACACTTAAAAAAAAAAACTGCTTTATTGAAAAGCAGTCACGAACATGGAGGTTTGCTGACTACAGCAGGCCTCCATGTTAGCGAGTGCCTATAGTCGCTATGGGGCCACAATTTGCGACCCACCTCATTAATATTGTCTGAGACACCGTTCTGCATTGGAAATTGCGACTTGCAATTTGTGAGTCCCTCCGACTCGCAAATTTCAAGTCGCAATTTCCAACTTTGCTACATCTGGCCCTACGTCATTTTTGATGAAGACCAGATCCAAATTAGCAAAAACGAAAAAAATTGTTTTAGATGGGCATGAGATACTCAAGGTCCCATATTTTACGTATCTGGGGGTCCCAATTGATGTAGATTTTAATTGGAAATTTTTAGTTAATATACATTCAATACAATTCCAAAAAGCCATTGAAGCAGTTTTTAGGTTTGCGAAAAGACTCCGACATAAACCTGTTAAGGAAATGATGACTGTTTTCTCCTCTAAGTGTCTTTCTATTGCAACATTTGGAGCCAGGGTTTGGGGGCATGCAGAATGTACAGGACTTCAGACTATAGAAAATACATTTTTAAAAAGGTTATTAGGAAGTCTCCCAATCTACACCAGTAATGTTCTGTCATAAAGAAGTAGGTTTGAGATACATATCTAGCTATATAAAACTTCAAACTGTAATATTGTGGGTAAAAATCTGGACTAAGCCAGAAGCGTTTTTATGTAGAAAGGTGATACAGGATTGTCTCCTCTTGTCACGATTTCTGGATACACCCTGGCTTAGATATGTTTATCTCTCTCTCCTATCATTAGGATTAGGAGAATTCTTTCTTAAACCAGATACTTTAACAAGACAGGACATTAAGAAGGTTAAAGACATATTCTGGCTGAAAAAACAGGCTATGGAGCCAGCCCCTGGTGTAAGGAGATTATGTACGAGGCATGAGACACAACAACTTCAACCAAAGCTGTATCTGACTATTATCAATCACGAGCGACAAAGGTTTTTACTCACAAGGCTACGTTTAAATATCTTACACTACCTGGTAGCATTTCCAGTATGTGGAACCTGGTTCAAGAACCTCCCTCCCTGTCGCTGTGATGGAAAGACATCTCAGATTACATTACATTTTATGCTTTTTTGCACTTTATATGCTGTTCCGAGAAAAAGGTTTTTACGTCCGTTATTTTTGTCTAACAGTATTAGAACTAGCCAGCTTGCTTATTCCCACTTACATAATCTGGGAAATATGGACATAATTCAGGCTGTGTTAAATTTCATATATTGTGCTCATGGTATTCGGAAAATGTATTAATAATGTTTTTTAGTAATTTTTATGATTGAGAAATTTGTATGTTTTATTTATTTGATGTCTTTTATGGTCTTTTTGTACCGCATAAAGTAATGAACTCCTCGGTTATGTTTTGGTAGGCTACACTCAGTGTTTGTGTTTTTTATCCACACCAAACTGAAGAGTCATGGTTGCAATGCACATTCTACCTCTTGATACAATAGAAGAGTGGTAGGAATTGAAATAATATGTTTGTGAGGCATGTCTTATCATGCACATTAACTTAACTGTGGTATGACCATGCACTTCTGCATACCTGTTTTGTCTTTGAAGTTTATTATTAGTCATGTGGATGCATTTCCTGCCCCACAGCCGCTTTGTCTTTTGTGTCCTGTACATTAAAAATATCAATGTATTATTAATTCTTAGGTCCTTCAGCAATTAAGAAATGTTCATTTTGCTACTGCTTCTGGAGACGAGATTTTCTTCGATGAAAATGGGAATCCTCCTGCTGTCTTTGATATTCTGAATTGGCAAATGTTTCCCAATGGGTCCTACAAATATGTGACAGTGGGCACATTTGATAATCGAGCACCACAGGGACATGAATTTACAATCAACACTAATGCCATCATTTGGAATACCAGGGACTCTGAGGTATGAACAGCGCATCTTTCTCTGTGCTAATAAGATTGTTATGCTGCAGACCTTGCTCATGAGTTTCAAAGTTGAGTGTGAGGTGTTAGATCAATGGCGGTAACTAAGTAGAGATGTTGGATTCATATTACAGTGTAAGGTACAGGGTAGTGGTATTAAATTATTAAGACTTACAGGTTGTTTTAAGCAAGCCATGGTCATTAAATAAACAACCATATCAAATGAGTAACCACATTTCAATTGGAGTATTTAACGTTGTTTTCTACAAACATTGCGTCCAATGTTGCATAATGGAGCAATATGGTATTTACAGTACAATAAAATAGTCGAAGGTGGTATAATAGGTATTGTTAGCTGCGATGAGCAAATTACGTTTGGGCTGGTAATAAAAACTGCACACCAAAACAGGATAGCTGAGCCTGTGTCACTTGAAGACCTGCTGGGTCTTTATTATATCTTAGTTTATTATGGTATGTTCACAAGACAGCTCGATGAACCCATCTAATATTCATAACTTTAAATAGCAATCCGAATTCACCATTGCTATTTCATTTCGAAAGCCTTTCATATTCTATTTGGAAATTTCTAATTTACTATTGGAATCATGAAAACACTCTCAAAAATATTCTTCTGACAGTCTAACATTTTCCACATGGCACTTTCAGGCACAGTAGAAGTAACACTCGTCACACACAGGATGCCAGGAGAAATAATGACTTTTCAGAAGCCTGTGTCATGATATTAAAAGGGTTAGTTAATATAATGGCTAAAATGCCAGCAGTAATATTACCACAATTAAAAAGGTACATCTAGTTGTGGTACTGTGGTGGAGCAAGGGCCCACAAGGAAGATGCAAGAGAAATTAGAACGACAAATCCATAATCTAGTCTGAGGCGTTTATTGGGTTGCCTTGTTAACTTTGCTTCAACAATACATGCCGCTCAATCTGCTCACTATAAATTGACCCATAATATCACAGATATTTCTGTAGAAGAAAGTGAACTTGTCAAGTGAAGGAGGCAGCAAAGTTCTTGTAGATAGGAAGGCTGAAACCTTTTTTGACTTGTCCTTCATGCGAATCCCAGTTCCTCAAAAGAATTCTGGTTTAACTGTGCACTTTCACCTGCTCTGAATGTTAGGTAAATTGATATTAGCTCCAAATCTTAGACTTATGGAAAGCCACCTAGCATGGTCCAATCCGATTTGGGCTAGAACTTCTTTGAATATCAACAATGCAAGATGCTCTTGTCTCTTCTTCCTCTTGATGTCCAAGTATTTAATGTGACTGATAGACCAATTCAGATCCCATTCCTCAAAACAGGGTTGGTAAACAGTTCATGCATTTGAAAATTCAGTTTGAATGTCAAACGTTATAATTATCAATGACCTATAATATCACAGAGGCGCGAGATTTAGGGTTAGTGAGCAGAAGAAAAATGTAATCTGTGTTTTGCAGACATTTGTGTTCCATCCTGAAATGATGGATCCTCTTTATTGAAAAGAATTGTACCAATGAATGTCAAAAGTGTCTCCAAGTTAAGATTAAACAGAAGTGAACACAAAGGGCAAGCTATCAAGTATAGACCTGCAAGGAAACTCTTTTGGGAAATCATAGCCCCATGATTAAAGCAGACAGATAGGATCCCAAAATAATCCAGGACCCTCAGTACATATGACTGACGATTTGAGTCGGTCAGAGGCCCTCTCAATATCAAGTCAAAAAGCCCCCATTGGCACCTCCTTATGCATGCTCATTCCACCTTCAGATGTTTCTGTAACTGTGACAGCCTTTAATGAAACAGGTTATGATAGACAGATAGATTATGGATCAATCATCCCAAGATGTAGAGTTAGCAAATAACCAAGGACTTTCAGATCACAATTATTTGAATAATCAGACTTTGGTGGTCATTATGATCTTGGCGGTGTGGGCCGCCATGCCTGCTGTGGCGGGAAAACCCACCAGCCGGCATGGCGGCCCACACTGCCAGATAATGAACCCTTGGGCGGCCCTCACTCACCGCCAGGCTGCCTCCGTCAGTGCTGCCCCTCGGATAATGATCCCGCAGTCCCCAGCCTTTCCCTGGCGGGTTTCCCTGCCATGGAAAGGCTGGTGGAAGTGATGCACCAGGGCATCCCTGGGGGCCCCTGCACTGCCCTTGCACTTGACATGGGCAGTGTGGGGGCCCCTGTACAGTGCCCCATCGTGCAGGTCACTGCCCGATTTTAGGGCAGTGATCTGCACGATGGGTGCAGCTGCACCCACCACACAGAGGCATTGGCGCGGCTCCATGTGGAGCCACCGTCAATGTCACAGCCAGGCATTCCTCTGGGCCAGCGGGCAGAAACATTGTTTCCACCCGCCGGCCCAGAGGAATTTTCTTAATACAGCCGTCGGGGTTCTGGGGAGCTGGCGGTCACTTGAAAGACCGCCAGCATGAACACGGCGGTTTCGACCGCCGTATTCATTATGAGGGCCTTTATTTGGAAGATCGTCTGGGCTCTCGCCAAGTTCAGGGACAGTGTCTTTGGAGTCATACCAGTGGAACTGGACTTGCAACCATCTTAATGCGTTCCTTTGTATATACTGGCTAGCACTTAGTAGGGAATATTAGAGAAGGGACAGTGCCACTCTGTTGGAAATCCATCAATCCCTCAACTTTTACCTGGAATCTCTTAAATGATATATTGGCAACTACTGTTTGGTAACCAGGTCACTTAACAAATGAGTCCTCGTGTATAATCATTTTCAGCTCTGCCTCTCTAAGCACTGCTTCAGGTCCATTTTCCTGAGAAACGAAAGTCTCAGAAACAAATAACTTATAAAATTGAGCAAATATTTCCTTTATTTTCTGGAGATCCACAACCCCATTCACTTCTTTTACATATATTTTTGTTCTTTATGCTTCTTCTCTTTTAAGCCTGTTGGTCAGGTTTAATTACAAACTGTGCTTTACTCATTGAGTGATCATGGAGTTCAATGTGAAACATGATTTCTCTTGCTCTTATAGATTAAAATCTTTTTGCAGCTGCCCATAAAAGTTTTTATTTTTTATTTTTTATCAGTGTATCTCCAGGCTAGCCTATTCTTTCTTAATATTTTTTTCTTTGATGAGGCATAACAACGTTCACCCATAGAGAGCGACTATGCACATACCACACTGTAGCAAACCGTTTTCATTAAACCATCATTGATAGCTAAAGGAAGAAAAAGTCTTTCGATATTTGGTGAGAGAACATTTTATCAATGAGTGGACACAGATACATGTACCATGCCCTAACATTGTATCTTGGCGTTCAAGCGCCATTAGAAAAGGGACATGGTCTGACAATCTCGCTAAGCTGTTGATTCAGAACCAAAGGCATCATAGAGTTAGAGAGTAGGAAGAATAATTTTAACCCCTTGGAGAAAGGTCGGAATAGACACACAAAAAACAATTTAGGCCCATATTTATACTTTTTGACGCTAAACTGCGCTAACGCAGTTTAGCGTCAAAAAGTTTTGCGCCGTCTAACGCCATTCTGAAGCGCCATGCGGGCGCCGTATTTATGGAATGGCGTTAGACGGCGCAATCAGACCGGCGCTGCCTGGTTTGCGTGGGAAGAAACCACGTAGACCAGACAGCGCCGGCGTAGGGGGAAAATGGCGCATGGGCGTCTTAAAATGGGGCAAGTCAGGTTACGTCGAAAAAATCGTCTTAACCCGACTTGCGCCATTTTTTAACGACGCCCATCCCCCATCAACATGACTCCTATCATTGTAAAGATAGGAGTCATGCCCCCTTGCCCAATGGCCATGCCCAGGGGACTTCTGTCCCCTGGGCATGGTCATTGGGCATAGTGGCATGTAGGGGGGCACAAATAAGGCCCCCCTATGCCACCAAAATAAAATATAAAAAATAAAAAATAAAACTTACCTGAACTTACCTGAATGTCCCTGGGGTGGGTCCCTCCATCCTTGGGGGTCCTCCTGGGGTGGGCAAGGGTGGCAGGGGGGGTCCCTGGGGGCATGGGAGGGCACCTGTGGGCTCATTTTGAGCCCACAGGCCCCTTAACGCCTGCCCTGAGCAGGCGTTAAAAAGTGGCGCAAATGCGCCGTTTTTTGCCACGCCAACTCCCGGGCGTCTCTTTTGCCCGGGAGTATAAATACCACGTAAAGGCCTGGGAGTCATTTTTTAGACGGGAACGCCTCCCTTGCATATCATTAACGCAAGGAAGGGGTTCACGCTAAAAAATGACGCACATTCCGGGAACTTTGGCGCTATTCGCCTCTAACGCCATAGTATAAATATGGCGTTAGTTGGCGTTAGTTTTGCGTCGAAATTGCGTCAAAAAAAACGACGCAATTTCGGCGCAAACGGAGTATAAATATGGCCCTTAGTTTGTTGCTTCACATCATTTTGTTTTTACTGAAATACTTATTGATGCTCTTGCTGTTTTTTCCCACCAACCACTCCAGGTGAAAATGTCTTCACATAATTGAAACTCTTGTTTAATTTGAGTGGGACACTAGCTCTGGAAAAATATTAACTGGTGAAATCTATTCATATCTTCAGATTTAAGATTCATTTAGTCTTTTTCATACATTTGTTATTACAATGCAGACATTATTTCGTGCTCCATGCACTTCAGGAAAGCCTTATACTCTTTCCCAGGAAGAAAACAGATAAACATCTTTATCAGTGTTTTACTAAAAAATCAAGCATACACATTACACAGAAGCAACCATTAGAATATCTTGCTGTATGTTCTCGCTGTTTTCCATTTCAAGCAAACACTGCAAGTGTGCTTGAATAATCAGAGGTGGGCCCTCCACGAGTGCGGAAGAGCATTGCCAGCTGAAAAGAAGACCCCAGAACTGAAAAATAAAATGGTATTAAACTTTCTTTATCATCATTTTATTTTTCAGCACCCCATCCTGAATAAAGTGTCAGAACTGGGTGGGGCAATTACTGTAGAGTGGCAGCAGGGAGTTGTGCCTGACATGCGCAACTTCTCTAACCCAGCTGAAGAAAGCACACGACTCCAGCACTCTTGTGAGGGGTAAGAGAGGCCACGCTCACTAATCCTGGCCCTGCTTTCATGCTGGTCACCAGCATGAAAGCAGCGCCAGGATTAGCTAGTGCAGTTTCCTGGGTCCCGTCATGTGTTGAAGCCAGGAGAGAAGGAGAGACGACAAGAGGAGAGGAGGGCGTCCTAAGGTAAGTGTGTTTTTTTATTATTATTGTACACCCCTTCTGTCCCTCCATTATAAAGATGAGCTAGCCACCACTGTGATTACTCCACACTGTCTCCTCCCCTTTTATGGTGCTCCTTCCCTTCCAGTTACTTCATTGCACAGTGTACAGGTTTCTATCTTTTCACAGCCTTTCTCCTCACTCCTTCTGTTCTCTCTCTGTATTTGCAACTAGCAGGTAATCCAGACTTTGGGGTCAGACTTTGTTGCTGGAGTGTAGGCAGTGTGCTCTCTTTGTTTGTTTGAAACTATCTCATTCTTGCTTGATCAACTGTGGTGAATCCCTGAATGGGGAAGTTATGGTCATGATCTTTCCATCCATATTGCTCTTCACAGCCTATTAAGATAATTGGTTATGTCCAGAAATCGAGTCAGAATGAATGATTATAGGGTTAAATTAATTAAGCCAGGAAGTCATAAGGAGTGAATTACTGTATGTATTGTCTCTGAGCTCTTTGCACGTGTTTGGCATTATTTGGCATGACTCTGAAGACCACTACAAATAATTATATATGATGAAAGTAAATGTTTACATTAACATAGCTTGATAAAAACTATTATTTCTTCATGTTCATTTCTCTACAGTCTATCTTGTTTGTTTTCTGTTCCTTTTCCTTGCATATAATAACAAAATAACTAGTCTTCATTTTGGTCTTAGATTTGCTTAGAGTTACAACTTTCTTCTTCTATTGGTCACAAGATTGCATGCATGATTTTGTTTTGTGAGTTTGTTTTATCTTTGCTATATAAATAAAAATAAAAATATAGTACTTGCTAGAAATGGGCAGGTTGCCCAAGTAGAGACCCTCACTCTTGACAGGGTAAGGGAGTCACACAGCTAAGATATACCCCGCTCGCTCCTTAGTGGATTGGCTCAAGCCGTAAGGCTTATCTCAGAGGCAATGTGTAAAGTACACACACACAGTAACACAGTGAAAATACCACAAAAGTACTTTACATCAGTTTAGAGTAAAACAAGACCAAATTGTTAAAAAAAAAAGATTGAATGTGGTATAGCATTTGGAAACACAATTGCTCCAACTCAAAACAGCTTGACGGAGTCGCTTCTAACAGTATGGCACCACCTGCAAGGGAGCGTGACCAGCTGTGTATACCCTTGGTACATCACCTTGAAAAACAATAAGAAAACAAAGACTTTGCAATGAGTCGAGGAGGGGAGGTGTCGCTGGAGCTGGTGCAGTGTCAGTCTCTTACTGCCACCAGGGAGACAGAGGAGGTGATGCAGGGTTGGCAACGAGCAGTCGGTTCCTTACGACAAAGTGAGTCAATGAATCCTGCGAATCAAGATGCAAGGCATTGACTTCTTGTAGTTGCAATCACACCATAGTGCCACAGGTGCTGTGGTGGAGTCAAAGTCAGGTGTCACAGATGTCAGTGACACAGCACTCTGGACTCACACTGTGGCAACCCTTTGGGGGAGCAGCATCAGCCTGCATTGTAGGTTGCGGTCGTTTCACTCAGTGGCTCCCATGACTCAGATGCAGGCAGCAGCTTGGAGGTCAGAGAGCATTGTTGGTTCCGAAGTTGTTCTGGAAGTTGATGCACTAATTTATTCTTTGTTGGCTCCCAAAGGACCAGGAACTGGATTTGACTCCACTTGGCAGGTCAAGACTCTCAGCAAGAGAGCCTGGGTGCTGGCAGGTGCTGTCCCTGAGACTCTTTAACAGGAGGCAAGCTCAATCCAAGCCAGTGGAGAACTTTGGAAGCAGAACGTAGAAAGCCAAGTCTAGTTCTTTCACTCCCAGGACAGAAGCAGAATCAGCAAGCAGCAGGTCAGCACAACAAAGCAGCAGGCAGAGTGGCAGTCTCTCCTACAGCATCCAGCTCTTCTTCCTAGCAGAATTTCCTCAGTCCAGAAGGATTCAAACTATGTGGTGTCAGAGGTCCAATACCTATACCCATTTCTGTCTTTGAAGTAGGCAAACTTCAACGAGAACTCTTTGCAGTGCACAAGACACCGACTTTCCCTGCTGTGGCCCCAAAAACACGTCAGGCATTTGGGGACTGCTTTGTATGAGGATAGGCACAGCCCTATTCAGGTGCAAGTGTCAGATCCTCCAACCACTCTAGCTCAGGAAGAACCATTAGCCTGGTGATGGGCCATCAGGATATGCAAGGCACACTTCAGCTCCTTTGTGTAACTGCCTAGAGTGAATGCACAACCAGTCCAACTGTTGTCCTGTCCCAGATGTGTATTCAGCAATCAGGCAGAGGCACAGAAGGGTTAAGCAAGAAAATGCCCACGTTCTAAAACTGGCATTTTCAAACTCACAGTTCAAAAACCAACATCACCAAAAGATGTATTTTTAAATTGTGAGTTCAGAGACCCTAACTTCCATATCTCAGTCTGCTCCCAAGTGAAAATGACTGTTAAAAGATATTTCAAGGCAATCCCCATGTTACCCTATGGGAGCTATAGGCTTTGCAATAGTGAAAAATGAGTTTAGCAGTATTTTACTATCAGGACATGTAAAGCACACCAGTACATGTTTGACCTTTTAAATACACTACACCCTGCCCATGGGGCTGCCTTGGACCTTCTTTAGGGGTGACTTACATATAGTAAAAGGAAAGAAATGGCAGTGTAGAACTGCACACGCAGACACTGCAGTGGCAGATCCGGGGCATGTTTACAGAGCTACTCATGTTGGTGGCACAATCAGTGCTGCAGGCCTACTAGAAGCCTTTAATTTACAGGACCTGGGCACACACTGTGTACTGTACTGAGGACTTACTAATACATCAAGTATGCCAATCATGGAGGAACCAATCACCAATACATTTTGGAGAGCATATGCACTTTAGCACTGGTTAGCAGTAGGAAAGTGCCCAGACTCCAAAGCAAACAAAAACAAGTCAGAAAAAACAAGAGGAAGAAGGCAAAAAGTTTGGGGTCAACCCTAAAAAAAGGGCCAGGTCCAACAGTACCCTACCCTGTCTACAGATTAGTGGGCAGCAGACACTGAACTCTGAATATTGTGTTTATTTTGTTGAACTTAATCACATAAAAAGGAAGGTCAGGTAATTTTAGAAAAGTAAATTGTCAGAAACCCTAAAATAACAAAGGGCAGAAAATCCAACAGATGGTACAAGTGAAAATATACTCCTTCATTTTTTGTATTTTTTATGCTTTTTCAGCAAAACGTAGCTTTCCTCGAAGTAACATTCGTAAGCTCTTTTAGCATTGAGATAAAAATATGTTTATGTGCCAGCAAGACATAGGGGGTCATTCTGACCCTGGCGGTCATGGACCCCCAGGGCCAACGACTGCGGAAGCACCGCCAACAGGCTGGTGGTGCTTCCATGGGCATTCTGACTGCGGCGGTACAGCTGCGGTCAGAAACGGGAAACCGGCGGTGTCCTGCCGGTTTCCCACTGCCCCTGGGAATCCTCCACGGCGGCGCTGCAAGCAGCGCCGCCATGGGGATTCCGACCCCCCTTCCCGCCAGCCTGGTTCTGGCGGTTTCCACCGCCAGAACCTGGCTGGTGGGAACGAGTGTCGTGGGGCCTCTGGGGGCCCCTGCAGTGCCCATGCCTTTGGCATGGGCACTGCAGGGGCCCCCTAACAGGGCCCCACATAGATTTTCAGTGTCTGCGTGGCAGACACTGAAAATCACGACGGGTGCAACTGCACCCGTCGCACCCCTTCCACTCCGCCGGCTCCATTCGGAGCTGGCATCCTCGTGGAAGGGGGTTTCCCGCTGGGCGGGCGGGCGGCCTTCTGGCGGTCGCCCGCCAGCCCAGCGGGAAACTCAGAATGACCGCTGCGGATGACCCCCATAGTTTCTTGTCCTTGAATCAATCATCTGGTTGTTTTTTATCTCTTTCAATTTAAAGTACAATAAATGGGTTTCATGACAACCAACTCCGGATTTCACAGCAGTGGTAGATTTGATCAAAATATTATTCATTTTGACTGAGATTAAATGATTATTTTTAAGGACAATTTCCTACGTACAAAAGGAACATCTGTTCATTTAATGAAGTTTGAGCTCACATTAATTTGAAAACCAAGATGCTGGTCCATTTGTAAGGTCAGCCATTGACGAGGAATAAAGCAGAACATCAATGAAGATGAGTTCAGACCAATTACTTTAGGTAAGACCCTGAACCGCGAGTTAAGAATTCCTTATAATAGAAACATCTAACAGTATTCTCTTTATTAAGGATTGAAAAACTTGCACAAACCAAAGTTTGTTGTAATAACTCAGAATGAAAAAAAACATGCTGCAGTGCAAGCACTTTAATTGAGTCTACTGCCATGATTATGGAAGCTGAGGTGTAGAGGGCTTTGTAATGTACCATAATGTGTTCTCGGGGTGTGAAAACAAACTAGACAGGTGTTTGGCGTGTTTATGAGATAACTGGACACATCATAGATACTAGTGGAAGACATCCATAGCCTTCATGAAGATGAGGGACAGATAAAGCTGAAATCGACTGCTGCTGAAGGCTACGCCAACACCCTGCTCTACTAGGACGGATTACAGACTGATATGAAACCCTGAGCAAGATTCTACAAGACATCAAATGTCAGGTTTATTGGTAGACAGAAGATCATTTCAACATGTACTCCGTTAAGTCATCTGGTGGCTTTCTTTGAAGTGATGTCAATGACTCTATGGGTTTCTCAATTCTTTTAACGATGGCATTCGTTGGGGAACTTCCCCCTCACTCTTCACTGTTTAACAAATTCACTTTTCAAAAAGATTTCAGTGGCAGGTTAATCGCTCCTCACTTATTTCTGCCCGGTGGGATAACGGATTGAGTTACAAGTATTCTCTGTCTTGTGATATCAGGCAAAAAGCATCTATCTGTGCTTAAACTTAGCGGTTTCCTATCTAGTGTGGCTACCTAAGCCTCTTGCTTGATTTGTTTATCAACCTTCTACATCAGTCTAATGTTGCGACCTTCCTCCACACTCTTAATTTTCCTGCTCCCCTAAAGGTAGGAGATTCTAACACAGCTCACTTCTTTCCTGGTCGTCACAATTCACAGGAATGTCCTGAATAGGCTCAGAAGGCAGTCGAATGCTAGGACCCTGTGCTACATACTCACCCCCTTTAATATTGTCCAAAGATACCAACATACAGTACACTTGTGTGTAAAATGGCTCACCCCAGTCCTGCTCCTAATTTGGTGTCAAGTTCTTGTTCAGTAAGACCAAAACATACTATCATATGAATATTTATCCTGCTGTGAAGTTTTTACCATGATGTTTTGTTCTATCAAAGATAACCATATATAAAGCACAAACATATGTTGGGCAAATATCTTCTATCCAACCATGGTCCACTGATGGTCATCCTCGGCGTACGCCTATGTTCCATTTAACTACACTACATTGACATATTGATTTTTGAGTTCCAATTGTTTTTTTTCTTGTTTTATGGGACACTGTTTGCTTTTTTTAATGAGTCCTGATCCCTACATCCGATATTAGGTCTCATTTTATTGTTAAATTGTTTTCCTCTTTTTGACCAAAATCCTTGATATGCTAACGATATTGCCATTGCTGCCCATGTACCACTAGCAATTTTGTTTCTGAGGACAGCCTTACTGCTTGTGCCAAGAGTGGCAAAACAAAACATATTTGCACTGAAAGAAGTAATTCCAGATGATTTTAAAATGGTTTCGCTCAGAATTCAGTTTTTATTACAAGACGAAGTGGCAGTCACAGAAAGTCAGGCATCACTCCTCGTCTACCGCCCATCCTTCACTACATGTCCGCTGTCCCCCCGTTTGCAAATTCACCGCCACCAGCCGCTCATTCTCCCAAGGACGGCATCTTCTAAAATAGTCGTGAGCATTATACTGAGAGTTCTGTTTGTGACTATGGTAGCGCGTCGGACCTTAATAAGTAAACTTACGAGGGGACGCGAATAGGTTGATTAACCTTTTAACTCATTAAAGATGTTCTTGCCATAGTTTCAATATAATGAACAATAATCAATGTACAATAATCAATAATCATTAGTCAAAATTGATAATCAACAGACTCAGTAAATATCATGCACCATGACCTTTCAGCCATGAATAAACACACCTTTAGTATAAGTTTAGTACGTTTTTTCCCCTTATATTAACAATGCTAAAGTCATGTAGATTAATCTCAAAATCAAATGAAAAACATATAAGAACAATACTGGTTAACCAAAGCGATGGAAGAAACACAATCTATTCAAAGCTTGAATCACAATACATTCTAAGGCAACGGTGCAAAACAAAAGCAGAGTCAGCTGCAACAAGGATATGGCATACATAGAATTCAGCAAAATAATCTGTCAAAACATTGGTCCTTGTAATTCGTCAGGCATCATGTGAATACCCTCATCTAACACAGATTAGCATCAGCATGTTGGGCTTCATGCAAAACAATTTAGAAGACAAATTTAGAAAAACATCTAGCTATGGATCTACCAAAACAGAGCAGTTCATGCCTAGAAAGAAAAGGCATAAAATTGCAATTCAGTCACATTGTCATATCTACCTATCCAGGGTATGGGTCAGCAAGCAGAATCAGTCTTCGTCCTCAGGTCATCAAACGATCAGCAAGCATCAGGCTCTCAGTCAGAGAGTATGAGCCCAATAACAGAATCTCTAATCTCTTCTACTCCCAAAGTCACTCTAGATCTCTGGTTTCATCGTCTGTCGTCTGATTAACTCTCCCCTGTGACGTTGTTGTACCAAAGTCACCTAAACTAGCCTATAATTCCCTATTGGTTAGTCAATCGTACGTTTATACACTACTCAATATTATTTCTAAACCAAATCTATGAATTCTAATATTTCTCTTTTCACACAAAGTTGATTTGTTCACTTTACGATGTCCTCATCATCTGGCTCGTCAGGTAACAAACTTGTTGCATCTTTCTCTCCAGTCAGTGTCTTCATTGTTCGCGTCCTGGGAAAGTACATCTCACACACATCACACACAAGTTGATACATTATTAGAGACATCTTCTCCTGTCCGTCGGTTCACACAAAAAGCTTTTGTTAAGCACTTTTAATAAGACAATGGACTTTTCACAGTTTAATTCACTCCATCAGCAGTTTGTTAAACACTAAGAAATACAGCTTCTGCATGAGGCCTGGGAAAACTAGGCCAAGACACTTGCTAAGTTAAGGCCTACAATTAGTAAGCTAAAGCATACTTCATAACCCTAAATATGACATATTATTACATTAATCTAATACATTTTCAATATTTCATCAGTATTAATCAATAATTAGTACATTTCATGAACACTGGTGGCCATACTCCGAAGTCAAATTTTCAAACGTGTGCATTATTTTTCTATGTTGTTTCATTTTCTACATTAACTCATTATTCAAACACCTAAACATTTTTTAATAATTCTAAATTAAGACACCTGCTTTAGCAATCCCTCCTCTGATGACTAAATGTGTCATCACACCAATTACCAACCACAATTTTATATTTCTATTTCTTCAAAATGTTGTCTTCTCTTTGAGTTTTCCAGTAAATTCTTACTCATTTCTTTTCTTCCGTCCTCTGATTATTCTTAGACTTTTTCAATTTAATCGTTTTACATGATTTGCATAATCCCCATATCCATAATAGACAACCCACGACAATTAGTATTCCCTGTATCATTTTCAATAGTACCCCATTTACAAATGCTACTGAGCCAAATTCCCCCTGAAGCAAACCCCTTACCAACCTTTTCCCATACACCTGGTTTTTCAGTTCCTTTAAATCACTACTTTCATTAGTCAGATTAGTAAGTACATCTTTCATCTCTTTACTATTGTTAGGAATGTATGAGCAACAATGCCTGTAGTTAATCATTTTACAGACTCTGCCATCCTTCACTAAAAGAATGTCTAAAGCAAGATGATTTTAAAGAGTCATAGCTCTATCCGCAGATAATTCAGTATCTAGCAGGAGTATAGCCCTTGAAAAATTTGTCAGCGTGTTATCCACAATAGTAGACAACTTTTGAATCTTGATCAAATTCAGGATGACTCCCACTGAAGGAATCACTGCACCAAATATACCTCCCACTATTGCAAAAGAGGACTCCCTCCTCTGTCTCTAATGATGTAATTCAGTCACTATCGGAAACTTTTTCAAATCCTCCATCTGGTAAATCTTTAGTAAAACTATCCCCAAATAACATATCCCATACCATCCTCTTGGAAGAGGATAATAAGCATTAAGTCCACAAATATAATAGATCCCCAGAACTGCAGTGGCCCGCCCATTCAACATAAATGTCCATTTACTCTGAAACAGAAACACATGTCTGCATTTACTCATACCCACAAATAAAGTGTCAGTGCGCGATTTTGGCCTATATATACAAAGCTTTCCTACGTTTAGTGCATCTAAAGCTAATTTTTTAAAAGTCAAATCAGTTTATCAATGTATTTTCTGGTTACTTTCAACAGTCTCTTTCTCAAAAATATTTCTCAGACTGTTTCATCAGTTCAGTTCATCAACTTTCTTCATGTCACCTCAAAATAATGACTCTGAACTTCCCTATCAAAACAAAAAGACATGAACTCTTGTTGCCATTCGTTTGTAGTTGCATACAGGACCTACGTATCTTCGACTTGCTATTCTCTTTCCCTTCAGTTTTCGATCACCATTTAGCTCTCCTTCACTTAGTTCCTCTTTTCTCGTAGGATCTACCTCCTCCCCTATTGTTGGTTCAAAATTCACCTCTTTCTTTTTCTCCACTTGTGATTTCGGCCACTTATCTCCTTTCAATGAACCTTCTGTCAGTACTCTCTTCAAGATTGAACTAGAACCCTTGTCTTTCTCAGTGGTGTTTTCTCTTGATGGACCTGCAACCGGTTCAGGAGGAGTCAGATCACCTTGACTTTGATCCATCTCAACTCCTTCCCCTTCTCGGTCTGCCAATTGCTCTGCCTGGCTCTCCTGCTGCCTCAGTTGAGGTATGTTCTCCAATATTCTCCTGGAGATCTCACCCTTGTCTCTCGCAGGAGTAACTGAACAGTCCTCAACGAGCTCAGATCCTGTCTCAGTTCCTCTTTGTTCTTGTTCTGGTGCTGTGATTTCCATTACTGATGATGGCACTCTCAACAAAGCTTCTTCATGATCCAGTGGACATGCCACTTTCTTCATGTGACTTCTGTGAATCCAGTTTGGGATCCTAGCACACTTCACAGCTGTCGTAGTTGTTAGGACCATCTGATACGGTCCCTTCCAATGTGGCTCCAAACACATCTTTCTTACATGTTTTCAGACAACAACCCAGTCTCTGACTCTCACGTTGTGCCCTGGGTCATGGATCGGTGGCAGTGTGGTGGCCTCCACCTGCTCAGAGAAAAAGTGGACTCCATCAGCCAGACCCTTGCAGTAATCCAGCACCATATCATCTGTAATGTTGACAAGTGCATTTGCTGGCACAACTGGCAACCTCATTGCTCCGCCCATGAGGATCTCATGGGGCGACAATCCTGTCTTCCTAACAGGTGTGTTTCTCATGACATCAAGACCAAAAGCAATGCGTCAGGCCATTTCGTAGCTGCACACATCCTTGCAATTCTCGACTTTAAGGTAACATTTATCTGCTCCACTAGTCCTACAGCTTCGGGCGGTAACTGCAATGCAACTTCTGCTTAATGTTCAATGCTGCACAAAATAATTGAGTGACTTCCCCTGTCTGATTCTAAAGAGATTGAAAACCTGAAATGCAGTATCAGTTCCCTAAGCAGCAGTTTTGCTACTGTGAGGCTATCATTTCTCCGTGTAGGGTACACTTCAATCCAATGACTAAAGATGCAAGTGATCACCAATACATATCTTAAACCTCCACACACAGGCATCTCAATAAAATCCAATGGCATTCTGCTGAATGGACCTCCTGCTTTTCCAATGTGGCTCAAATTAACCCCACATTTAATTGCTGACAAATTACACAACAATGGCATACTGCTTCAGCTGCTTGTCTAAACTTGGGGTTGAACCAGTCAATTTTGGACATTCGTACCATGGCATCCCTCACAATGTGTACCTGACCATGATAATACCTTGCCATTTGAGACAGCAGGCTGTTTAGCAAAGCCAACCGACCCGCTTAAGAAACCCACAATTCATACTGTCTTTGAACACATTTCATTTTACTTCATGAACGTTTCTCCTCCTTGTTGACATTACTCTGCAATGATTTTAACTCTTCCAAAGTGTCAATCACCTTTAATGCATAACTCGTATATGTGCTGTCTTCTTCAGGTAACAATTCCCACTTGTCCTTGAATGATATACAGTTCAATGCACAAAACATTATGACTTGATCAACATATCAATTTCCCAATGACACAGTCCTGAGACTTCAGATGTGCACTGCATTTTACCACGGCAATCTCTTCCGGTAATTGAATTGCATATAACAGCTCCATTATTCTTTCACCATTTCTCACAGGTGTTCCAGAAGAGGTCAAGAAACCTCTCTGTGACCACAATTGACCAAAATCATGAACTATTCTGAATCCATATTGGCTATCTGTGTATATAGTGACTCTCAATCGAGCAGAAACATGTCACGCCCTAGTAGGAGCAACCAATTCCGCTACCTGGGCAGAATACACTCCCGGAAGCCAGGAAGCTTCTAAGGTACCTGTAATTGTGCACACAGCATATCCTGCTCTCAGTGTCCATGTGTTGTCTCTTAGATAAGAACCATCAGCTAAAACAATTTGATCATTCTCTTCCAATTTGGTATCCCTAATATCAGGTCTCAGTTTTGTACACAATTCAGTGACTTCAAGACAATCATATTTAACATCTTCCTCTTTCTCAATTTCAGTAATATCACTTGGAAGTAAAGTTGCCGGCTTCAGCACTGTACATCTTTTCAGTTTCACCTTTGGTGCTCCCAAAATACTGTTCTCATACCAAGTCAACCTAGCACCAGTCAAGTTTTGGGTTTTTGTCCTTGTCAGAAAAATTTCAATCGAGTGAGGGATCATTACAGTCAGGGGATATCCCATCACCGCGCCTTCACACTGTGAAAGGCTCTGACCAACTGTGGCAACTGTACGCAAACAACCTGGTAAGGCTGCTGCAAATTGGTCCAAGGTATCTGAAAAATATGCTACTGGGCGATGAGCACCTCCATGGACCTGAGTCAGGACAGACAATGAACATGCAGCACACTCATGACAAAACAATGTGAAAGGTTTTGTGTAATCAGGCATACCTAACACTGGAGCTCTGCACAAACTCTCTCTCAACTCAGTGAACGCTCTCATATCATCCTGATCTAACACTATGGGATCTGTAACATCCTTATGAGTCAACTCCTGCAATGGTCTTGAAATTTCGGAAAGATTTGGGATCCATTGGCAGCAATAACCCACCATTCCCAGGAACATCCTGACATCTCTCTGTGTATTCTGGGAACTATCTGCAGTATCATTGTAATCCTCTCTCTGGATATTTTTCTCGACCCTTTCTCAGTTTGGTGACCCAAATACTTCATTACCTCCTGACAGTACTGCAATTTTAGTGGTGAAACTTTTTGACCATATTTTCCCAAATGATTCAACAGGGCAACCGAGTCATACTTCCATTCGTCCCTAGTCTTGGATGCAATCAATAAGTCATCAATGTACTGTACTAAAGTTGAATGAAAAGGCAACTCTAATGGCTCCAAATTATTTTTCAAGATCTGGTTAAACAAGGAAGGTGATTCTGTGTACCCTTGAGGGAGCCAGCACCAGCAATAGGCCTTGTCCAAAAAATGTAAGCAAAAGAGAAATTGGTGACCCTCATTATGGGGCACAGAAAAGAATGCTTGTGACAAATCAATGTCTGTAAACTACTCTGCATCACATGAAATCTGGAACATTATGACAGCTGGATTGGGCACTATGGGACAACACTTGACCACAATCTCAATTATTTTTCTAAAGTCCTAAACAATTCGATCCTTCCCACAGAGCTTCTTCTAACTCATTATCGGTGAGTTACATGGACTGCTCAACACCTCTTTTAGCACTCCCTGCTTCACAAAATCTGCAGTTATCTGAGCCACTTTCATCAGGACATCTTGTGGCATGTTGTACTGTGGAAGCTGCGGGAACACTGCATTCAGCTTCAAAGTAACCTTAATTGGCACTACTTCTTTGATCAGCCCTACTTCTTTTCCTGTCAAATCCCACACATTGTCTTGTACTGTTCCCTGCAAATCAGAATGAAGCTCTTTCACTGTGAACATTGGGAAAAACTCAATCAAGGGGTACTCCTCATTTGTAGTTTGACACTCAGTTTCTGGGGCTGGGTCTTCTTCATCATCACTATTTGTCTGAATCTCAACTCCATCGTTTGAACAAGTAATCAAACACTCTGTCTTACACAGCAAGTCACTTCCCAGTAGAGATAGTGGACCTGAATCGCAGACTACAAATTTATGCAGTCCCTGGAAGTTACCAATCTTAACTTGCACCGGATCTGTAATTGGGTTTGTCAAATACTGATTCACTATTCCCACAACATGAACTGTTCGACCTGAAAGGGTCAAATTTGGAACTTCTGCACTTCTCACTGTAGAAAGCGTAGCTCCTGTGTCCACCAAGAATGGCACTCTGTGACCCATAACCTTTACCCTTACAAAGGGTCCTCTTTGATCTACCTCTAAATAAGTTGCAAGCACACATGGCTCCTCATCTGAACTGTCACTCATCCATTCACCATTTATTTCATTCTCACTGTGTAATGGGAATTGGTGCACTGTTATTACTTCTATCATGTCTCTGACTTATGACCTGTTGAGAAAACATCATCTGATGCTGCTCCATCAGGACTTGAGGTATATGCATTAGCTGTCTAGGTACCATAGGAACCTCCTGCTGCACTGGCTGCAACTGTGACACTTGTGCACGAGGCATTTGCACCTGGTGCATGGGCTGAAAATTCTGCACTTAATTCACATTATTCTGAAAATTTGGTTTTGGACCCCTTAATCTTGGTCCTCTTGCATTCTGAAATGTATTGATGTAATTACTTTGCTAAACAACACCTTCCTGCACCATCATCGGACACTCCCACTCCCAGTCTCCCACGGCTCCTCAAATTTGACATGGCAATAGCTTCTTCAACCCCTGCACATCATTCTGAACCACTACTGTATTTAAATCTGGACCACAATTTATATTGCCTCCACAACCTCTCATCTGAGGCTGAAACATGACATTTTCCTGCGGCTGTGGCATCTGCTGCCCAAAATTTCCTTGCACTCCTGTTTGAGTTGCCTTAATCTGCATCACCATTGTTTTCTCCTTCAACTTTTTCTGCTTCAATTCAATCTCATCACTACAGTATATTGCATACTGCAACACCTCATCAATCGGCTTAGCTTGCTAAGAAATTAAATGACTCCTAATCATCTGACCTATTTCAGGTCTCAGTCCTTTTACAAATCTGAACACAAAATGCAGCATGTCCTTTGGCTCAATTGCTTCCTTACCACTATACTCCTTGAACACCTTCAACAATCTCTCAAAGTATACATGTATCGACTCCTTTACTTCCTGCACTGTCCTGTCAATTTTCTGCCAATCAATATTCTTGGGCGAAATCCTTGTTTTCAGAAACTCAATCACCTTATAGTAATATTTCATTACCTCAGGAGACGGTGCACATGTATCCTTATCTCTCTCCAGTTCACTTGTTGGCAAATTTACAGCTCTCATACACTCAACCAAAAGTCAGCTGGAACCACTATCTCCAGTAATGTGTTCAAGTACTCCCACAAACACTTGGCGAGCTTCACAAATCTGTATGTCTGCTGATCTCACTCTACTGGCTTCACCCTCAATTTTGGATAATTGTTCGTAAATGACAAAATGTCATTCCTACTCCAGGGAACATGAACACAATTTCTCCCTGGGATTTCCCTCATCGGATCCTTATCCTGTTGTACATTCTCTGTCAATTCTAGAGAATCTCTTTCCCTCTTGTCTCTTTTCTTTACCCATCTGCCTTTCCACTTCTCTAAAGCTCCCCAAACCTGAGCACTCTGTAATAGTTCTTTAAGGTGGGCCTTCATTCTGGCTGACCTCATGTGTTCAAAATCCTTTGCCTCAAAATCTAATCTGTAACTTCTCTTCAAATGTTTTGTTTTCTCAATTTCTATGCTATGCTTCTCTGCCAAATCTGCCAATCTCTGAATCACCTTACCCACCTCTCTTGTAATCCTTGGGCACAAATATCTCAACTCTGCTTCTGTGTAAGACTCTAATCTACAGACCCCCATTGTTTCTTCAACTAATTCACCCACTTCCATGCTTAATCTGACACAATTCAATTGTTCATCGCCTTTAGAAGTATTCTGTGGGATATTCAGCTTGTCTAACCATTCAGTTAACTGATGAGCTGTCAGTCCCTGTAATGAAAAGTTACTCACTTGGACCCATGGCACCTGCTGTACCACTGCACTCGGAGCCTGCGGTGTCAATAATTTCAAGTTCTGACCTGCATTTGGTCCAGTCACAGCATCTGGTAGTGCAACAAGTAGACTAAGATCCAACAGTGATCTTGAGCCATCAAAAGTCTGACTCACGGAAAAGACTAACTGAACTTGTTCACTTTCTCCCCTCCTTATGAGACATTGCTCCCTGTTCACTCATAAGTAGTTTCTTTTGCACAAACAATGGTACAGCTGGACCAACAGTAATCAGCAGCGATATTGCATCTGGGGCTGCTCTGGCACCTGTACTCTGTGGGAGAGTGACTTTGATTCATTACTGGAGTCAAGTCTGACTGTGTTCCTGTCAATGGTGTAAATCTTGGCATTATCTGTGGCTGCACTTGGGGCAACAGAATCGGAGTCAGCTCAGTCTGAACCAACATTGGTCTTGGAACCACCTGCTCCGTAGGCACCACTAAATTCGAAATTGTCTCTAGAATAGGCACATCAGGATAAATTCTCTGTATCTGTGGCTGCTGCATTTGTGTCTGAACTACAGGAGTAGTCTGCATATTAGAACTACTTAGCACCACATTCCGTGTCAGGTTGGCACTAACCTGTACCAGACTCACTGTCCCTGTTACCTGTGCCGGGGCTTTTGGATCAACACAAGTACTCGGACCACACTCATGCCCCGTGTATGGGGGTGGTCAATCTCTCAGTATCTGTGCAACAAGATCTTCAGCATCTGATTTCTCCTCTACTATGGAAGACATTCTTGCTTCCTTACTCTCAAATTGGCTTTTATTAGTCTTTCTCGTTGCTTTCTTTCCTTCTGTCTCATCTTCCAGCATAATCGCTGGAAACAACTTAACATCCTGCAATGTCAATGATCTCCATTTTTTCTGTTCCCAATCCCATTTAGCTTCCGCTTATAGTCTTTTCTACCCTTCTTATTCTTCTCTTGAATTTCATTTGCTGTTGCTGTCTAGCTACCCGCTCCCAAACTGCTTATGCTTCAAACTGTGCTGGTCTTGGAAGGGGCTTCAATTCATATAGCGCCATCTGTAATTGCTCCAAAATCCTAAAATTGAATGACACAGATTGACACAGTGCCAGCGCAGCAGCCAAAAACTCAATGCACAGCCCACTGGATTGACGCAGCACCTGCTGTGCGGTAGAAATTTCCATGCATCGCCTACCGGATCGACACAACCCCTGTGACTTCGTCCAGCAAGTGCCGAATTTCAATGCATCGTCCCCGGGGCATCCGAATGCCTCGCAACCCACAGAGGATTCCAGTCTATGCCCCAGAAATTGACGCAAAGCTTGCCCTGCGTGAAAACTAAACAATGCGTCTTCTGTTTACATCGGAAAAATTAATGCACACCTCCTCGTTTTCCATGATTCTCCTCCACTGCAGTCCCTTACAGAGAATTTGAACACAAACCAGGTAAATTGTGCTTGCAAGAGACCCTTGTTGCTTTTTAAAGACACTTATTATCATTTTTACAGTGATATCTCAACGTATACTTATTGCATCTTGATTGTTTTGACCTGCATCTTACCATTTAAATATTATATATATTTTTCTAAACACTGTGTAATGTATTTTTGTGGTGTTCTACTGTGTTATTGCATGATTTATTGCACAAATACTTTACACATTGCCTTCTAAGTTAAGCCTGACTGCTCAGTGCCAAACTACTAGAGGGTGGGCAGAAGATAATTTGGATTGTGTGTGACTTACCCTGACTAAAGAGAGGGTCCTTGCTTGGGCAGGAGATAACCTGACTCCCAACCAAAGACCCAATTTCTAACATACTGCAACATTTCCCATCGAAAGAACCTTATTACCTTGGTCACCATCGCTTCCTTTAATGCAGCACATGTACACCACTAGCTTCTAACACAAAATTAAGCTGATGTGAATTGATGCTCGTAACAGAGGTACTTCACACAGACTATTTACTACCGCCACTACATACAAGCCATCACCATATGGAGTCTTACTCATTTACTCAATTTCTAGCTGGCTGTACAACAAATCACAATCTCCTACATTTGCAAGGTTTATTTGAGTAATTACTATTTCATTAATGTTGTCAACAAAAATTGACAGTTGTTTCACTACTTTTATCACACATGTAGCCAGATGTTGTTAGACTGTGCAACAATTTCAACATGCACTTTTGGAGTTGCACTGGTCCCTCCACTCATGGCATTGCTATTACACATGCACTTAATACCTCACGTTAAGATCACACTCAGCTTTGGCTTTACAAGAGATAAGAATGAAGTTGGTTTAATTCCCCTTCATTGTTACTACAACATTCAGTTAACTAAGCCTTTTAAAATACATCTCTTCACAGAAGGAATTCAGTAGGAACATTGCATTTTGGTACAAATATAGAATGAGAATTTCAGTTAGTTAAAAGCAGATATGTTGCAATTTACAAAGGATCACAAGTGATTAGAAGATATATCAGACTCTACATCAAATGCTATGCATAGTAAACTGACACCTATCTTTCAATGATTTGGTCCTCGATGTTTTGGCTATCAGATTATGATAAACTGATCATCCCTACTAGATATTTTGTAAAACCACCATACAGATAAAGATAAAAAACTATTTGCTCTGAAGAATTATTTTCTGCCTAAGTAATACACTTTTCTCTGAATTTGGACGTGAATCTTTGGAACCTGACTATTTCCCTTTTCTCTAAGTCTATGATGCATTTTTTACTCCTAGGGACATGAGGGTCCAGGTCCAACCAAGGATAAAATCACCAACAAGTTCAAAACTATTCAACCATCCACTGTTTTAATATTTCTTCTAACCACTCCCCCTATTGCTTTTACAATTTCTTGTTTGGTCGTAAAGAGTTTCAGTTTGTTTCACCCTTTAATTAAGGCAATCTATATACAAAAATTACCTCTTTATCCTCAGGCTTGCCTTGATCCTTGCTCAGCTATATTTCTGAAACATTGGGCATCTCTTGTTGCATCTCAACTAAGCATATACAATAATTTTGCTCTGGGCCACACTCCCTAAACATGAAATAGCCTTTTGTAGTGCCCTACTTAAAAATAGCATATAACTGATGCTAATTTCAAATTACAGACCAGTCACTCTCTTCTTCCTGCATCCCTTATGATCATTCAGTCCAATGTTAACTCTGACGTATCTGCTTGTTTAGAGGCTTCACATTTCTGAACTCTCAGTAATCAGACCTTTGTCCAAAAACAGTTCTAATCTCTGTGATTAGTGAAAATACAGTGTTGGGATGCCAGCAACAATGTAGCTCTAATATGTTTTTGTGCACCCTTGTATATTAGCCTCTATCTATGTTTTTCTGCCAGGAATTCTGGGGTCACTTTTGAACTCGAATCTCACTTTTCAATTCCATGTTTACAAATGTGTCTCCCTCCACCTGCTTCTGTCACCTTAAAGTTCCCAAAAATCAATCAGTAGATTTGTAGAGTGTTACTTGTCACCCATGGGGGTATCTAGATGCTGGCAGGTTCCAGTTCATTAGCTGAATAGCCTGGTCTCCAGGGACTTTCAGAACTCTGCAAGAGATGGGGAGGTCCGTAGATGAAAGAGTAGCTCATTCCATGTCTTCACTGCTAGGTAGGAGAAGGAGCAGCCTCCTCATCTGCTACGCTGGATGCAGGGTTATATGTTGGAGAAAGGGACACAAAGCAAAGCTGTCTGGTGAGCTGATGGAAGTTCAGGTGATGGTTCAAATAGGCAGGTCTGCAGTTGTGTAGGGGCTTTTATGCACGGATCAGGAGCTTGAAATGGCATATTTTCTATACAGTAAGACATTTAAGTTCCCTGAGGGAGGGGGTGGTGTGGGCTTGTCTAGGGAGATCCAGGATGAGTCTGGCTGTAGCTTTCTGTATGGTCTGTAGTCATCAGGAGAGATGAGCTGCAATCCCTGCGTAGAGAGCATTGCCATAGTCCAATCGGCTGGAGATCAGGGCCTTGGTGATGGTGCATCTGGAGTTTTGGGGTAGCCATTCGAATATTTTATGAAGCATGAGGAGTATGAAGAAGCAGAAGGAGGAGACTGATTTCACCTGAGTCATCATGGCTAGATCAGAATGATACCTAGGTTCCTAGCATGGTCAGTGGGGTTAGGAGCCAGACCGAGTTTGAGGGCAACCAGTATGCGTCCCATGGGAGCTTTTCTTTTGAAAAAAAACATACCTCTGTCTTGTTTGTGTTGAGCTTCAGGCAGGTATCCTTTATCGAGATGGCGACATCTGTCATACAGCTGTGAAAGATGGTCTTGGTGGTGTGTTCAGAAACGGTGAGTTGTGTGTCGCCAGTAGAGGATATGATGTTGAGTCCATGGGTTTTGATAATGCTGGCCAGAGGTGTCATATAAGTGTTTGCCGAGAGTGGGGCTGATCGAGGATCCTTGAATTACTCCTCCGATGATTTCCTTAGGTTTAGAGGTCAAGGGGGGAAGGCAGACTTTTTGCATTTTTCCAGAGAGGAAAAAGGCAATGCATGTGAGGGCGGCTCCTTGGATGTCTATGTTGTGCAGCCTTGGTCTAGGAGACACAGTCTCTCCCTCATCGAGTAGGGCTTGGATGTCATTGGAAGCGGTGATGAGGGCTGCCTTGGTGATGTGGTTGCTGTTGAATCTGAACTGGGAGAAGTTGAGTTGGGGGCTCCATTCCAGATATGAGGAGAGTTGTTAGTTGATGGCTTTTTCAAATATTTTGACCAGGAATGGAAGTAGGGTGATTGGTCATTAGTTGTGTAGTTCTCTGGCATCTACTGGTGATTTCTTTAAGTAGGATATTGACTTCTGTGTGTTTACAGTCCTTGGGGAAGGTGGCTGTGGCAACTGAGGTGGTGAACAAGGTGGTGAGTACGTGGCTGATTCTGGGTTTGCCTAGGTTTCGGATGTGGTAAGGGCATTGCTCTTTTGGGGCCTCTGAGTGGTCCAGGTTCATGATGGAGGCAGAGCCCTGTGGGGCTAGTTGGCTCCATTTGGCTAGTCACATGTCTGGGGTGGTACCGGGGTCATTGTGTTGATTGATAAAGCAGGTGGACTAGGACTTGAGTTTGAAGATTCTGTAGATGTTGGTGATCTTGTTGAGGAAGAAGATTGCAAGGTTATCACAGAGTTCCTGTGAAGGGGTAATGTTGTTTGTTTCAGCTGAGGGGTTGGAGACTTTTTTGACGATGTTGAAGAGTTCTTTGTTGTTATTCGAGCTTGATTTGATGCTTGAGGCTAAGGTCTTTTTCTCAAAATAGCTTAACTGTCTGTGGTAGAGGCTGAGTTCTGTCATGAAGGCGGTCTTGTCGGTTGGGTCCTTGTTGGTGTGCCATCTTCTCTCCAGTTATTTACAGTGTCATTTAGCGGTTCTGAAGTCTTCAGTGTCCCAGCTAGCCTTCTTGGTGGACCTTCTGTGGGTGTTGTTGCTGATAGGAGTGACACTGTTGTGGGAGTTGGTTAGCCAAATGTTAAAGTTTCTGACGTTCTGGTCTAGGTTGTTAGAGGACATGGGGTGGGTAGTGTTGAGGGCCTTGACCCACGTGTCCTTTGAGACTTTGCTGCAGCTGTGGTAGGGGGCAGTCTGGGGGCAGAGGTCCATGACCAGTAGAATTTGAAACAGCTGTGTCACTGGCTCAGGTGGAACAAGCAGGAACTGGAAGCCACAGGCAAGTGGCAGGCTAGGTGTTCAGGCCCCAACATACAAATTCCTCTATTTCTTCCTTTTGAGCTTTGTAAAACACTTATCTAGGCCACCATTATGGCCAGGCTGGATTACTGTAACTCCATACTTACCTTTTTCAAAATACCCTCTTAATCACTTCCAAGTAATTCAGAATGTAATGCCAGCCTAATCCTGAAAATTAATAGATTGTGGCACATATCACCCCACCTGCACACCATTTATTAACTCCCCATTGAAAAACATTATTTATTTAGAGCACTTTGCATATGCCATTGGGCTCTCTACCAAACTGCTCCGGTCAATGTCCAAAATTTGTTCATATGGTATTCTTCCCAGACACTGGCTTTCTCATTCTACTAACCCGCTTTGGATGGATTAAAAAAGAGAGAAACAGTGGTCATTCAATTTTTTTTAATAACAACTGTTTATTAGTTTTCAAATGACTGCAATCTATTGCATTTAACACCAGATGGTAATTATAGTTAGGTCTGTTTTTCCGTAGACAGAGCATTCTTTGGTTTGCTACTAACTTTGGCCCACTTTAACCAATCTTCACAAAACTTTCCCCAAAAAGTTCATCCAACTCAGCTCCTTCCTGGACAGTTTTGGGGTGATCCCGCAAGCAGGGACCAAGAAAAAAGATAGTTCCAAAATGCAAAATCCCTGTGCATTTTTCATTGACTTCTTTAAAGACAGATACAGCAAAGACTGCTGAACCGAATTATACCAAATTTGGCGGGGAGCTAGACCTTGGTCCACAGATTGTGCTTTTTGTCATTTCCTGTAAATCCGTTCAGTAGTTTTAAAGAAATTAATGGTAAATGGTTATTATATATTTGCATTGTTGGGCTCGTGAGAGTCCAGCAAGCCTCCCATAAGAGCATAAATTTTAAAATGGTGGCATGTGATTGGTCAAGAGGCCCATTTTTCCAGTGAGCCTTCATGCTTTCACATGAGTCTTGAGAGCACTCTGATTGGCTGGCTGCTTGAATGTTAGAAATGAAATGGCTGCCATTACTGTTAACTGTGAAAAATTGGCAGAGTTGTGTAAATTAAGTAAAAAAGCTATTTAAGGGGGCAGCAGGAGGGCATGCTGTTCCCCTGGATTTAGTGAGGAGGTGTCTAAGGGATAACTACTGTGAAGATTATAAATGTATATTGTTTTTAACTAAGTCTTACAATCTCTCAGGACTATCATGGGATCGTAGATAGTAAAAATGTGTAGATGAGTTCACAATATCATTTGTTAGCAGGAATGGATACTGTGGTGATTTGATTAGAAAGAAAGTGTGTAAACGATAAGTGCTGTGCTCAGTAGATTGCTATTTTCCCCCCAAAATCCTGTGAGTCTCTCTGGCGATCATCAACAGTAGAACGTATGAAGGTATCTTTGAATATACTGTAGTATGTACAGTTGTGTTACAAGTCAGTCCATGAATCCAAGACTTGTTTTATAAAGTCTTTATTGTACAACATCCACAACAGTGCCAGCTGCTTACTCGCTGCTTCCTCCCACTCCCCACCGTCCTCCGAGAATCCCCGGGTCATCTCCCTTCTATTCTCTGACAACACTGAATCCAATGATGTCAGAGACTAGCCAAATCCACAACACATCTCCCTCCTGTAGAAATAGTAATAGCTTAACTTAACTATACTTTAATAACATTACAAACACAATAACAAAGAATACAAAGAGGCTCATTGGCAAAATTCAGCTATAGCTAATGCAAGTGAAAATAAAAATGAAATGACCATAAGTAATCAATCAACATGTAATCACACGGTGTGTGATCCTGTCATAGCTTCTTTAACGTGTAAAGTTCTCTAGGTATTTAGGAGTTGTTCTATTTCTTACACTCCTTTTAATACTCTCTCCAGAATCAGGATCAGATCCACTAAGATTTTCCTCCTTATAAAATCCTTCAGTCACTGGTCTATAATTCATACATTTGGCTAAGTGCGACATGCTCCACACATCACCCCCTTCAAGAACAACAACATTCCTTCTCACTTGCACAATTTTTTTCGGTCCCATAAACTTGGACGCTCCCTCTTTTGACCAAAAAGGTTTTTTTAACATACATCATGTCACCTTCGTGCCACAACCTTTGATGAGCACCGTGTTTAGCATCAAATGCTTCCTTATATTTTGCCTGATTAGCAATAACTCTGTGTTGGAGGGTATCTTTGCCTACAGGTGATTCTCCAAACCCCTTATCAGCTAATAACCACAAGGGATTAAGCTTAGAACCCGCCAATCTACCTCTCAATATTCTAAAGGGGGACATACCCATAACAGCACTAGGAGCATTCCTGTGAGCCCATAATTTCTCCCTGAGAACAGTTTTTAAAGGAATGCCATTGTCCATGGCAGTCTGTGAACTAGCTACTACCAACTGGTTCATTTTTTTCAACCAACCCATTGGCTTGAGGGGAATATAAAGCCGTACAAAAGTGAGAGATGGCCAAATTGTTGAGAAAATTCTTCATTTCCAGTGAAGTAAATTGAACTCCATTATCAGTGACTATTACTTTCGGAATACCTTCACATGCAAAAACATCAGTTAAGAACTCTATGACCACTTTAGTGGTGATAGCACTTACACAACTAGCAGTGACCCATTTGGACATATAATCAACTAACACAATTACAAATCTCTCATTGTGAGGTAGGTTTTCAAACGGTCCTACAAGATCTAAACCTAGTTTGTACCATGGCTCATCAGGAACACGAACCGGGGATAAAGGAGCAGATCTTACACTTTTGGATTTATCACTCCTTGCACAATACATATAGGGGGTCATTACGACCTTGGCGGTATAAGGCACTTACTGCTGTGCAGAAGACCGCCAATACACTGCCGCGGCCGCGGTAGACCGCCACAGCTATTATGACACACATCTCGGAATCCGCCGAAATTCAGAAACCCACACAAGTCCGCCACACCAAAGGTCAGCGATAAACATGCGGAAACAAATCCTCCACCTCCACGGCAACAGAAACACGCCCATGCTATTACGACCCACGAATCCACACGGCGGTCTTTCAACCGCAGTATTCCATTGGCGGTACACACCACCGCGCTCAAAATACACACACAGCTCCAAAACACAGCTACATTGGACATTTCGAAATACACACACCTGATACACATACACACACCACTCCCACACACCCAATACAATATAAAACACACACCCACATCACACACAGACCCCTACGACCAGAATTTCTGAGAGAAGGCCAGAGAGAGACAGCACAGAATAGAGAACCCCATCACACAGAGGCACACTACACCATCACCCACACAACACCCACGCACAAAACATCACATACCACTACACTCACCACACTCATCAACACATACACCACCCCACACATCACACACACCAACCCATGGCACGCCAAAGACACCCCCGCTTCTCCGAGGAGGAGCTCAGGGTCATGGTCGAGGAAATCCTACGGGTAGAGCCACAGCTATTTGGATCACAGGTACAGCACACATCAATAGCCAGGAAGATGGAGCTATGGCAAAGAATAGTCAACAGGGTCAACGCTGTGGGACAGCACCCAAGAAATAGGGAGGACATCAGGAAGAGGTGGAACGACCTACGGGGGAAGGTGCGTTCCACGGTATCCAGGCACCACATCGCGGTACAGCGGACTGGCGGCGGACCCCCACCTCCTCCCCCACAACTAACAACATGGGAGGAGCAAGTCTTGTCCATCTTGCATCCTGAGGGCCTTGCAGGAGTCGTTGGAGGAACGGACACTGGTAAGTCAAATTTCAACTATCATATCCCCCACCCTACCTGCATGCTATCACACACCCCCACCCTCACACCCTCCCCTATCACTCCAAATCCTCACCTATCTACCCATGACACCAACCACCCATCCCAACCCCAAAACCTGCATGACCTAACTAAGCATGGATACCCATCACTAAAGCATGCCCACTGCACAGACCCACAACACCCCACAACTATCACGACACAAGCCCCCACACAGGAATGCCTGCACTGGGGTACACGCACACCCAAACATTGCACATCAAGAAACACACACATGCAATAATCATGTACTCATACCCCCGCAGGAACCCGAAGGAACGTCACCACACCAGAGGGTCAAGACAACACCACTCCACCCCCAGAAGAGGCCCACAGTGACGACAGCAGCTCTGCCCCACTGGATCTTGATGACCAGCCCGGACCATCGTGGGCCTCAGGACAGTCGGTTCCCCTTGCCCAGCCACAGCCCAACACCGAACTGCCACCCTCTGGGAACACCAGCACAGCACCCACCCAGCGGGCCCAAACCTCCCTACCCAGGACAGGTCAATCAGCGGTGTGTCCACCACTACAGGGCACCCAGGCGACCCACCACCCCAACAGCAACAGGGACCTGGGGGCAGTGGTAGTGGGCACACGGTCCAGGGGACGGAGGCACAGGAACACAGGGGAACTGGGAGGGCGGCTGCCTGACCTCTAAACTGGGACAATGGGATTGTGGGGTAACAGCGCTGGCGTTGGACACCGTCGCGGTAGGCGGTTGTAGAGCGCGGCGCAGTGCTGCATTGGTTAACATTGGACCCTATGGGTCCCAGGAGCCAATGAACAGGTGCACCGCCGGTGATGATGCGCACCGCCGCGGACATCACCACTGCGGACGTCACCACCATTTTCTATCTCTTCAATCACTAGATACCTGACCTTCGACAGGAGAGGACCTACACTGCTAGTGCTGCTGTGACCTCGGTCTGGAAGCGACGATGGCTGCTGCGTCTGGGTAAAGGGCCCCTGCCTTCACTGCACAGGAGTTGGAGAAACTTGTGGATGGGGTCCTCCCCCAGTACAAGCTACTCTACGGTCCTCCAGACCAACAGGTTAGTACACAGGGAGCACGTTGGATGGGCTAGGCCTGGGTGGAGAGGGCTGGGTGGATGAGGGAAGGGGGCAGAGTACATAGAACAGTTATGCATGGGGATGAATAGGCCACAGGGATAGAGTTGGGAGGGGTCCAATCACAACGACGGTGCAGTAGGTAATGACTGTCCTCTTTCCTTGTGCATGTCATGTAGGTCAGCGCCCACCAGAAGAGGGACATTTGGCGTGCCATCGCTAAGGAAGTCCGGACCCTGGGGGCCCACCAGAGACGGGGCACCCACTGCCATAGGAGATGGGAGGACATTCGCCGCTGCAGCAAGAAGACGGCGGAGGCTCAGCTGGGGATGGCCTCCCAACGTGGGAGGGGTGCCCGTCTCACCATGACCCCCCTGATGTTCCGGATCCTGGCGGTGGCCTACCCGGAGTTGGATGGGCGCTTAAGGACATCACAGCAGACACAAGGGGGTGAGTACTACCTCATCATATGGACTTTGCGTGCAGTGGAGGTGTCTGGGTGGGGGAGGTGGGCTGTGGGTGTCCCTAGGCCAGGGCGAGTTAGGTAGGCAAGGCCCCTCCGTTATGTAGGCCATGTGGCACTCTACCCCAGCTCAAAACAGAGGGAAGTTGATGTATAGTTGCCCCTTTGCCATCCATGTGGGCAGATTACTACCATTGCCATGTAGGCCATATCCCAGAAATAGCATGTGCAGAGGTCAGGAGCACGGCGTAATGCATGGGGCTGCCGCGTCTGTCTTGTCCGCCAACGGTAGCGGTATGCCATGCACTAAAATGCTCTTTCTTCTGTCTCCCCCCTTTTCCTGCTCTCCCTGTCCTTTTGTACATCAGCATCAACAGGCGGAGGTACAGTGGCACCGGAGCACGAGGGAGCTGCATCCCACATGGCCATGGAGGGCCACACCACAGACTCTGAATTCACCAGTGAGACGGAGGGCGAGGGGAGCTTCACGTCGGCCACCAGATCACCAACCAGCAACACGGACTCGTCCGCCGATGGGAGCTCCCCTGTGGTGGTGGCACCATCTGTGCACCCCACTTCTACAGGTACAGCTGCCACCTCCCCTACCAGCACCGCCCTCCCAGCAGCCCCTCAGCGTTTGTCCCGTGCCCACTCACCCAGGAGGGTGGGCATCACCTTCGCCCCAGGCACCTCAGGCCCTGCCCCAGTCACCCCTGCTGCCCTCAGTGAGGAGGTCATTGACCTCCTCAGGTCACTCACTGTTGGGCAGTCTACCATTGTGAATGCCATCCAGGGTGTAGAAAGAGAGTTGAAACACGGTAATGCATTCCTGGAAGGCATTCATTCTGGTCAGGCTGTCCTTCAGCGAACCCTGCAATCTCTGGCTTCAGCACTGATGGCAGCCATTGTCCCTGTGTCCAGCCTCCCCCCTCCAACCTCCTCCACCCAGACCCAATCCCCTGTACCCCAGCCCATCCCAAGCACACCTACAGACCAGCAGGCACACAAGTCAACACCCAAAAGTAGCTCAAGCAAACATAGGCACTACACACACCACAGGCACTCACACAAGCATCACACCCATACAGACACAGCAACATCCACTGTCTCCACTGTGTCCCCCTCCTCCTCTTCTCCCTCCTCCCTCCCAGTCTCGTATACACACACACCTGCATGCACCACATCTACAGGCACTAGGACTCTCACCAGAACACCCAGCACCACAAGCCGTTCACCTGCACTCACCACCTCCACTGCCATTTACACATCCCCTGTGTCCTCTCCCAGTGTGTCTGTGACGCCCCCTCACAAAGTACACAAACGCCGGCAATCACTCACCCAACATCCATCCACCTCACGACAGCCTCCAGTACCTGCACCTGCACCCAAAACACCTAAAGTGACACCTCCTACAACCACCTCCTCTACCCCCACTCCCAAACCCCCTCCAACTACCCATCCCAGTGTCCGTCAGAAACTGTCCCTCTGTCAAATTGACCTGCTTGCCCCCACCCCCCCTTCCAGTTTATCAGTCCTGTCGTAGCGCCTCTGCCAAAAAGCCTCCAGTACCAGTGGTGCGTGTTCCAGGTTTTTGGAGTGCACCGTCCACCAGGGCAGGCAGTAGGACCCGGAGCCAAGGCACTGTCAGCCCACCCCCTGTAAAGGCACCGAAATTGGAGAGTGGACGACGGGACCGTGTCAAGACTCCTGGTGGGACAACAAGTGGAATGGGATCGAAGGCGATTGGTGAGTCCGCTGTAACTCCAAAGAAGGTGGGGAAGGTTCCGAGGAAGTCTGCCCAGCCTGTTGTGAGTGTCACGGCGGAGAAGTGCGCCATCATTTCCGGCGGTCCAGACACAACCGCCAGCACCGTCGTTACTGGTCAGGAGACCACCACCAGAGTCAGTGCCCAGGAGGGCCCAAGTATCGTTACTGGTCAGGAGACCACCGCCAGAGACAGTGCACAGGAGGGCCCAAGTATCGTTACTGGTCAGTGCCCAAGAGGGCCCAAGTATCGTCACTGGTCAGGACACCACCGCCAGAGTCAGTGCCCAGGAGGGCCCAAGTATCGTCACTGGTCAGGAGACCACCGCCAGAGTCAGTGCCCAGGAGGGCCCAAGTATCGTTACTGGTCAGGAGACCACCGCCAGAGTCAGTGCCCAGGAGGGCCTGAGTATCGTCACTGGTCAGGAGACCACCACCGGAGTCAGTGCCCAGGAGGGACCAGGATCCCACAGCCCCGCTGGGCGATGATGGAACATCATGCCACACCCCAATGTACAGTGTGGAGTTCGTCATGCCACACCCCAATGTCCAGTGTGGTGTTCGTCATGCCACACCCCAATGTCCAGTGTGGAGTTCGTCATGCCACACACCAATGTAAGTATCTGAACCGCCATCTCAGGCTACCGCTGAACAGTCCATAGCCAGCCATGGCAAAGCACCGCTAAACAAGGCCAAGACCGCCATGGTGAAGACCGCTGAACAGTCCATAGCCAGCCATGGCAAAGCACCGCTGAACAAGACCAAGACAGCCATGGTGAAGAGCGCTGAACAGTCTATAGCCAGCCATGGCAAAGCGCTACTGAACAAGGCCAAGACCGCCATGGTGAAGACCGCTGAACAGTCCATAGCCAGCCATGGCAAAGCACCGCTGAACAAGGCCAAGACCGCCATGGTGAAGACCGCTGAACAGTCCGCTGAACAAGGCCAAGACCGCCATGGTGAAGACCGCTGAACAGTCCATAGCCAGACATGGCAAAGCACCGCTGATCAGGGCAAACAGCGTGTGGGTATGAATAGGCCGCCACATCAGGCATCCTTCTCCCATGTGCAGCTGGGACAGTGACAGCACAGGAACTTTCACAGGGAGACTCATCCAGTCTGGCCACCAGTCCCACCCTGTACCAGTTGAGAACTGTATCTACTTGCGTCAATGTGGCTTTGCCCTCCCCAGGATGGTCCAGTGGGCAACCCACCCACTGTGTAGACTTGAGAGACTGTGGCTTTGCACTCCCCAGGATGGCACAGTGGGCAAGCCACCCACTGTAGAGACTTGAGAGACTGTGGCTTTGCACTCCCCAGGATGGCACAGTGGGCAAGCCACCCACTGTAGAGACTTTAGAGACTGTGGCTTTGCACTCCCCAGGATGGCACAGTGGGCAAGCCACCCACTGTAGAGACTTGAGAGACTGTGGCTTTTCACTCCCCAGGATGGTCCAGTGGGCAACCCACCCACTGTAAAGACTTGAGAGACTGTGGCTTTGCACTCCCCAGGATACATCAATGGGCATGGAGCCCCGTCGTGGATCTGGCTTTGCAGTCATGTGGCTGAGGTGCCCCCCCTTCCTTCCCCCTGAGGTGCCTGTAGTGTTTCAATCTGATGCCCCGGCAGTGTTCTCTCGGATTTTGGTCAGGTATCTATTGTGGGCCTCGCCCATGCATTTTTGGACTGTTGGTGCACGGACATTGTTGTGTACATATCTGCACTACTTCTTGTATTGTATATATAAATATGACAGATTTCGAGATATGATTCAGTATATTTTTATATGACATGTATATTGGCACATTACAATATTTGAACGGATCTCGCTTTGTCTTTGCATTCTTCCGGAGGGATTGTGGGTAGTTAATGTGATATTTTTGACTGCATTGGTGTGTGTGTTGTAATATGCGATGGTGGGGGTGGGGGTGTTTGGTGGGTGTCCCCCTAACTTTTGCTTCCCCCCTCCCCCGTGTCGTAGATGCAGTACTCACCGGTATGTTCTGCGCCTACATCGCTGTTGTTCGTAGAGGAGCAGAAAGACAAGGGCAGGTAGTATTTGGAGTTCCGGCTCCATGGAGTCGTCGTTCCTCGTGGAGTGTGTTGAGGTGAGCGTTTTCCCATAGCAAAGGCTGTTTCCGCCGTGTTTTTATCCACGGTGAATCCGCCCCGGAAAAGGTGGCGGATTGGTGTGTTGTAATAGTGTGGGCGGTACATTGTCTCCCGCCTGTCTGTTGGCGGTGACCGCCACGCTGTTTGTCTGTACCGCCGTGGCGGGCGAAGTGTTAAAGTGGCTGTCTTTGTTGGCGGTTACCGCCAGGGTCGTAATTCCCTTTTTTTTTCGCCGGCCTGTTTGCGGTATTACCCCACCTTTTACACCGTCCGCCAGGGTTGTAATGACCACCATAATCCTTTACAATTGCCTCAACCTGTCTATCCAGGCCCAGCCACCAATAGCATTCTGTGACACTAGATTTGGTTAAGTTCCTGCCCAAATGTTCCTCATGGGCTAAATTGATAAATCTCTCATACAACCCAACTGGAGGAACCAACCTATCACCTCTGTACAGAACATTTCCAACAATCCTCAATTCATCTTTGACATTCCAAAATGCTTTAACACTATCTGGACAGTTGTATAAATCAGGCCAACCCTTCACAACATATTCTGAAAGAAGTATACGAACTGTGTCCCATTCACATTCTGACTCCCATCCTTCTTTATCAATAGCTGGTTCCTTGACCCACAAAATTGGAATCTGATCATTTGTAGTATCGTCCTTCAAAGGTAACCTAGAAAGGAAATCTGCAGGAATGTTTTTCTTCCCTAGGAAATATTCCACATGGAAATTATATTCCATTAGGTCTTCTACCCAACGTTTGATATGAGGAGTCGTATTCTCTATATGAGGACACGAAAACATCTGCACCAAAGGTCTGTGATCACTTCTAATTACAAACGGTAATGCCCAAAGGTAGTACTTAAAATGGTTAATAGCCCAATTGCATGCAAAAGCTTCTCGCTCTATTACCGAGTAGTGTGTTTCTGCCTCTCTAAGAGAACGAGAGGCAAAAGCCACTACTCTCTCTTCACCATCAACCAACTGTGAGAGGACTGCACCCAAACCCTTCAGGCTAGCATCTGTGGACAACAAGGTTTTCCTTCTGTTATCAAAATGGCTCAGTGTAGGCATCTCTCCAATTTTGGATTTCACAATGTTAAAAGCCTCTTCACACTCCGAAGACCACACAAAATCCACACCTTTCTTCAGCATGGCTCTTAAAGGTTGAACTACACTCGCAAAATTTCTAATAAATTTCGAGTAGTGTTCCGCTAGACCAAGAAATGAGCGCACTTGATCTCTGTCAGAAGGAGTGGGCATTGATATGATAGACTTAGCCAGCGTCACTTTAGGCTTGATACCATCGCCAGAAATGGTGTGCCCCAGATAGGAAACTGTGCCAACCTTGAATTTGCACTTTTCCTTCTTTAAAGTTAACCCTTTTTCTTTTAATCTCCTCAAAACTGCTCTGGGAGCAACGTCATGCTCCTCTTCATCCTCACCAGATATTAGCATATCATCTTGAAAGAATAGGACAGAACTCAAACCCTTAAGCACTTCTTTCATCACTCTTTGAAAACACGCAGCAGCCGACGCTGTCATACCCAGGCCCTCCTGTGTGATGGCTGTCTGGAAAGTATGCAAAAAAGTGGAACTGTCACTCTGCCCCAGACGTGGAATGGAGTCAGTCTGCAAAGCACTAGAGTTATAAGAACAGAGAAATGCCCAGGAGTGGCATTTCTAAAATAGTAAAATCCACCTAAGCAGGATTTCTCACTAGCATTCCAAACGTATCAAAAATGCCCAGATCAGAAATTACCACTTAGACATATATAAGGGGATTCCCATTGCAACCCTATGAGAAGAGCAGCACTCACAGCAGTGAGAAACAAAATAGGCTTTGTCAATACAAGGACATGTAACGCATAAAAATATATGTCCTAACTTTAACATACATAGCACCCTGCCCACCGGGGTGTCTAGAGCCTACCTTATTGGTGACGTATGTGTAGTAAAAAGGGAGTTTATAGTTTGACTTGCCAAGTTAATATGGCAGTAAATTGTTCATGCAGACACTGCAGTGGCAGGCCTGGGACACGTTTGAAAGGCTAATTCTGTGAGTGGCACAATCAGCACTGCAGGCCCTCTATTAGCATTTAATTTACAGGCCCTGTGTATGTGTTATACCACTTTACAAGGGACTTACAGTACAGGTCAATTAAATAAGCCAAACAGGTATAAACCAATTATACCAAGTTTTAAGGGAGAGGGCAAAGGCACTTTAATACTGATTAGCAGTGATAAAGTGCCCAGAGTCCAACAGCCAACAAAAAGAGGATCAGCAAAATAGGAGGAAAACGTTTGCAGATAACCCTGCAGAAAGGGTCATTTCCAACAAACTGTATATGAAAACTGCCCTAGCTTCAGGTAATTAGCAGTATTCTTTGCAATCTATAATGACAAGTGTCATTAAGAGCATTACTGTTGGTAAATGCATTTTATACAAGGTTTAGTGAGACAGAAGCTGTTTGTAGAGATGCATGTTTGGCATTCCTCTATTAATATTGTTTTTGAAAGTTAGACTTTAGAATGAGGAGAGATAACACCAAGTATTGGATGCTGTGTTATAAAATTAAGGGGTTGATTTAAGAGCCCCTAGAACCTCCTTGCGCCACATTAGCATAATTTGTTTTGTACACTAATGTGGCCCAACGAGGCCAAAATCAACGCCCCAAATTTACAAAGTGGTGCAATGCATGTATTGAGTCCCTTTATAACCCTTTGCGCTATATTATACCTGCACCAGGCATAATATATGCAAAGGTGGCATTCCCCCTTTAGGGAGGCTGAAAAAATGGCTTAAAGAAATCTAAAAGATTTCTTTGCATCATTTATTTTAGCACTTTTAACGCCTGCTCAGAGCAGGCATTAAAAGGAGGCATACATTGTTTTCAATGGGCTTTGCAGGATTAGCAGCAACATTTTTTATGCTAATCCTGCAAAGCTCCGAACTAGCGTAAAAAATGTTGACGCTAGTTCACTAAACTACCTCCATGGTGCTCCGTATCTTAGATACGGCACACCTATGGTGGTGTTAGGGGGCGCTAGAGGGTGCAAGAAAAGTTGCTCTGCACTGGGTGCAGAACTACTTTTTTTCAATCAGGGCCACAATGTTCAAACTGTCTGTAGTTTTAAGAAAAAGAGGCAGTGCTCCTGAAATTATCAAATGAATCATCTGCAATGTTAATACAAGGCCTAGTGTTTTTATGAACTTTAAAGTGCACAAATATGACTCTGTGAGCTGTTTGAGTGGAGATATTGCCCTTGCCAGAGTAAAACACTGTTCTCATTGTTAGGAAAGGTGTGTGAAGATGAATATGCTACTCTTCAAATTGTTATGGAACCATGTTTAAAGGCATGTTATAAATTCATAGTGAAAAAAAATCAGTGTTTGAGGCTGTCGAAGTTGTTAACACTAAGGAATATGACGTTCAGGGTGCAGTACATATACAACTGAGATTGCGGGTGAAAGAGGTCTTTAGAGAATGTAGTGATCTATCATCGTAATCAATTATCAGTATGTAACTTTATATTTTTTTATTAGTCTGTTTTTTTAGAGAGAAAATGGAAAACAGAGGCTCTGAAAAACAGAAGTATCATGTTACATAATATATGACAGAGCAAAAAAAGAAAGATGGAACTGTACCTGTGTGGAAAGTGAGAAAAAAATGAATTGCACAAATGATGCTGTATTACTGCCTTAGATGACATTTGTGCAATTGGAGAAGCTTGTTTTGTGTTGCTCTGTTTTTAATGACACAATGTTCTGCTTACTTATGCAGCAAAAAAGTGCTTTATATATATAAGCAGGGTGATCTGCTTGAGCAGTGTGCACCTGGGGAGAAGTTGTATTTGTTAGTTGAAAGAATGTGTAGGTAGCTGAAGTGTAGTTTGGCTGCATGAACTAAGTTTGTCCTAGATATCCTTTTAGAATTACTGCATCTACAATACTTCTACACTCCTGTAAAGGATGTAACACACTGGTTGTTTCTAGTTTCCCGGCTCAACTCCTTTTTGTATATTTATTTCAACAGCCTGTTTTGCCACCTAGTCTGAGAGAAAAAGTCTATTAAATAAGATACTGTTTGGCAGGCTAAAATGGCTGAAACAAAGGAAAAGAAGATATAAGTACACCAAAATCCAGTAGGTATATGAAGCACAAGGGGAGGAGATATTAGTGCCTAGTAATGAGAGCGATAATTTTTTTTTAATAGTTTGTAAAGTTTGTTGTTTTGTTTTCTATTGTTGTTGTTGTAGTTTGCTAATGTTGTTATTGTTTGTTATGTTAATAAACTGTATTTGTAGTAAATGTTTAAAGTTACTACTGATTTTTTCTGTAATAGCTTTCAAAGATTAGAAAATTATTACAGCCTTCTAATGTTGACTTAAATTGGTAGTTCCTTCTCCAAGAGCTGTAACTGTTCTGCTGCATGTATATGTATGATTAAGGTACTATTGAGAGATTAGTGCATCTTCCCACTGTAGAATAAAGATTTTTATACAAGAAGCAGATTTTTTGCACAGAGATGAATGCATTCCTATATTATACTATGCACTCCTGTGTTCTGGTGGAGAGGGGAACCAGCCACAATACAGGTGTTTCCCTGACTATACATGTGTTCCAACGCATGTGTCATTAACACCCATAGCCTTTACTATGTATATCATTACAACAAATTATCTTGTAATGGTATGCATGGTAAAAGCTATGCAAGGTAATGCTGATGAAGGCTATCGGCGTCGTTAAAGGATCTTTCTGTTTCTTCAGAACGGGCTGTGCCGCACTTTAGGAGTAAGGTAAGGGGGATTGGGGCTGGATGTTGGGGGATACTATTTTAAGGAGGGGGCAGGGGTGTGGGCTTAGGTATTGGGGGGACAGTTTTCAAGCTTAGGGTGGGGGGCACAATCAGTTTAGTGCAATGCCGTGGGGTGGGGTTTGGGGTGTTGGCTACTGTTTTGGGGGGTGGTTAGGTGTTAGGACGGGGGCAGTTTTCAGACTTAGGACTGGGAGCACCATCAGTTTAGTGCTATGTCCACAGGGATTGGGGTGGAGTAGTACTGTTTTAGGAAGGGGTGGGGTTACGTTTTAGGGCGGGAGACGGTTTCCGGGCTTAGGGCAGGGGTCACCATCAGTTTAGTGCTATGTCAGTGGGGTTAGGATGGGAACTGTTTTAGGGAGGGGACAGGGGTTAGAGGTTAGGTTTTAGGATGGGGACGGTTTTCAGGCTTAGGGTGAGGGTGGGCGTGGGGTGACAATTTTAGGACTTAAGGATGGGGATAGGGCTGTACTAATTTAGAGTTCTGGGGGTGTGTCACACTGGGACCTTTACCACACATATGCCTTTGAGACACCTTCTTTTACAATGTAATCTATGTTTTAGGCATGCATGGTAAAGGATATGGGTAGTAATGGCATTGTCGTTGTAATGCTTGCATGGTAACGACGTGCGTTGCAACAGAATATGTAATTCCATCATGCAACCACTGGCGAGGGCATTTCTTTTGCACATCTTAGTACATATACTTGTCACTGCGGAGAGAAGTTTCAGTGCAGAGCTCTGTCTTTGTGCACACTATACTACATATGCCTGCCCCCATAAGGACATGTCTGAGTGAGGAGAATGTGCACACTGCTTGTCCAAGACACGCTTGTCAACAGAGAGGATACTGCATTTTACACTCTACTAATGACATTCATTATCCTGAAGAGAGGTATGAGCAGAGACAGCAGTCACGACCCAAAGCATATTTTGCACATGTGTTACTCTGAGGAGATGTCTCAGCTGAGAGGGTAGTCGGTTTTCACATCATAGTCTCTCTAGCTGTTGTACAAGATATACGTATGAGCGTACAGGTAATTTCAAATCCATACTTGCACTTTGTGCATGATTGAGAGAGGTGTGACCACAAAGGTAAGCTACTTTTCACACCCTAATTTGCGCAAGTATTATCCAAGAGACACATCCCAGGAGAGAGATCAGTCTCTCTACGATCTATACTATGCAGAATTATCATGCAAGAGACTTGTCTCTGGAAACAGGGCTGTTTCTCCCCAGAGCCTGATAGGCATACCTGTCAGTATGAGAAGAAGTATAAGTAGAGAGATACATTTCTCTCAAACCATACTTGAGACCCCTTTTACCCTGGTAAGATGTGTTTGCAGAGAGACAACTTCCTTTCCAGACATCACTACATATCACCTTTGTTCTAAGGAGAGGTATGAGGACAGACGCCACCGGTTCACTACACCGCACTGTATATGCAAGTTGTCCTGGAGATAGGTGTTAATGCAGAAGACACAGTTTCCCTACATACTATTTTATATGCTACTGTCATGCTGGGGAGAGCTGTGAGTGGACTGGGAAATCCATTCCCACACACTAATGAATATGGTTACTTCCCTGTGGAGCAGTGTCAGCTAGCACTTGTGGAATAGTTGGGTCTCACAGGTGAGGTGAGTAAAATGCCCACCCTACTATGCATACTACTGAGCATGGGAAAGGTGTGAAAGGAGAGGCAGTGTCTCTTTACACCTTTCTGTACACAGTAGTTATCTTAATGCAAGGTCTCAGTGAAGAGGCCAATCTCTCCCCATAGTCTAGTAGTGGGGACTATAAAGGGTAATTATTGTAACAAAGGTAAATGTAACATTTTTATCTTGTGGGATTGCAGAAATAAAGTGGAGGGGTAGCAAAAATCTGGCGCATATAAATTATACCTATTACAACAGGATATGTTCAGTGAAAAAGTACGGTTTTGCAAGATGCTCATGAACTCCTCCGCAGTGGACTTGAGGACTGTTTGCCTGAATGTCATGAGAGGCTTACAGGAGCATTGTGGCTCTCTTGAGTGTCTAATGAGAGTCATCAAGAAGCAAAAAAGGATACAAAGTATAAACAACATACAAAATGAAAGTATAGGGTAGCTCTAGAAAGACAATTTTTCAAGTCAAATTTTGAACAACTGTATTTTTTGTGTTTTTTAACATTTTTAACTTGTTTGTATTTTTTTTAAAAGGGGATAGAACAAAAATGGAACTCGGAGTGAAAAAATAAAGAGAAGAAAAATGTAGGCCAACGTTTTTTAAAACTACTGCTGAGGTGGGCATTTATGATCCTGGATGAGAATGTCCTGTGGAGCCCTGCTTGCCTCAGATGAATAAATTATATGCAGGGTTCTTTTCAGGTTGAGCGGTGAGTACCTAGGCAGGCACAGAGTCACCAGGTTAAAAAGATGTGGACCCCTCTGATGAGTTATCAAGTTCTGCAGCATGGGCCAACTCAGCCCGAGCAAGGCATTCAGGGTGCATAATCCTCAAATGTCTCCACATCCTAGTGGTAATCATGGAATATTGCTTGTTCTGGCTGCCCCTACTGAACTCCTTTTTGCATATCTGACAAATTACTTTTTTGGCAGGTACTTTCTTCCACCAGGCCTCATCTGAAAAGAAACTGCCAGACATACAACTCCTTGGGTGACTAAGGTGGCTCACTTGCAGGAACAGGAGTAGGGTTCCCATCTGAATCAGAGGATGACATCCTGATCACAGAAATTCAGCAGAGTCAGAGAGGTAGCCAAAAAAGTATAAACACAGAAAACCCCACTAGGCAGATGATGCAAGAAGGAAAGAAGGAAAGCACTAATTATAACCTGTGGCTCCGCCATGCACTGCTTATGATCTCACATATGACATCACTTTTGACATATTCCATGAAATAACTTATTACATAACTAATGACCTCAAATATTGGCAATAGAGTAAATGTAACTACATAAAATGAGACCAGAACACCAGAAATCCAATCAGTAGTAACGGAGATATCCAGTTTTAAAGTTGTAGGTATATATAGCACCTAAAACCACACTGGCGGTCATCTGGTTGCATTAGACCAGGGGAAAGTCAAAAGTTTGGCCCACTGCAATGGAGCTTGGGTCAGAAACAGGACCAGGTTAATCCAGCTGAAAATTTCTTTCTGAGTTAGTCGCATAGAGATTCATTCATAGTGGAAGAGGCCATGAAGAGCTGGGAAAGTGTTGTAGATGATTGTCTCTGTAGCATGAAGAGCTGGTTGGTCATTGCGGGCTGTCATTGCAGTAGCATGAAGTGCACATCTTAAGTGGACGGTCATCGTTGGCATTGTCTGTAGCTTGAAAAGCAAGTCTGACAGGAGTTTTGCATTGGCAGTCATTGTTTGTTCGCGGTTACAAGGAGCCCAAACTTGAGGATTTCACCTTCACAATTCAGGAGTAGTGCACTCTGATGCCAGATAAGTGTCCAGGATGTGGAGAGGCACCTCTTGGGGATCAAGAAATCACTCCAGCGGAGGCCGGGTCAGGGAGATCCACTGTAGTCAGGTCAGCTGGGCAGATGCAGGGAGGCTTCTGGAGCATGTTGTGTTCCTTTAGCTCACAAAGGAGGTCAGCCAACTGACCCTTGTTGGTTGTCCCTCAGGCTAGCCTGGGTTTAGGGTAAGATGGTCAGTCTTTTTTCTTAGACATCAAGACAGTTCCGAAGTAGCTGGTTAGTCCTCTGGCAGCATGGCGGTTCTTCTTCAGTAATATCCACAGATACAGGAGTGTTCTGAAGAATGATTCTAGAGGTCCAATATTTATACCAGGTGCAGGCCTTTGTGTGGGGGAATTACCTGTCCTACACCCACATTGGGTTTTGTAAGTTTCTTCCCCTCTCCCTGCCAAGGTTCCAAACTGTCTAAGGGTGAAAAAAAGCAGACAAGTGCTGTGTCAGATTCCTTTGTGGGTGCAAGACGTAAAACCCTTTGTAATGTAAGTAAGGGTGGGTACAGTTCCACCCCTAGCCAATTTGCCAGGATGGTCTATCCTGTCCACACCTAAGCCCCCTTTGTAACACTGTTTGGAAGGAATACACAAATCCCCATAGCAGAGCCATTGACAGTCGTGAGCCAGGACACTGGCAGAAGGCACAAATGGTTGGGATGAGAAATTGCCATGTGCCTAAGTGTGGCATTTTCAGAACTGTGACCTAAAATATGACTTTACCTTTAAAGATGATCTTCAATTACAATTCATTTGAGTATAAAGACCACAGATCAGATGTATCAAGCATTTTTCTAGGGCGCAAACAGCCCATTTTGCAGAATTGAGCCATTTGCGACCCGAAAAATGCATTTTGGTATGTATTAATCCTAAATTGCAATTCAGTAATATGTTAGTGTATCACACTTTGGAACTGTGAAAACATAACGATTCGGTATTTGGAGGGGATGTGTTTAGGGTGTCCCTTCCTAATACAGAATCACAGTGGTATGTAAGAATCTTTTGTGACCAAAATTTAATCGAAAAATATACTCATTTTACTATCTACTTCAAGTAGTTGGTTACCCATTCGCAAATGGGAAGGTGTCCCTAAGATCCTCTTCCCCTTTGTGAATGTTTGTAAAACCATTTTTTAAGGGCATGCAGTGGTCCCACAGACCACTGTCTACATTTAAAAAATGAAAAGAAAACTTTCCATTTTTCTTTTTAAACACATCCCATTTTCCTTTAAGGAAAACAGGGTGTGTTTAAAAAACAATTTAGATTGCTTTTTAAAAAGCAATCAGAGACATGGTGTTCTGCTGTGCCGGACAGGCCACCATACCTCTGATGGCCGTGATTCTTAATGGGTTGCAAATTGCCACTTACCTCATTAATATTCATGAGGTAGGTCTGTTTGCGACACACTAGGAAATACTAATGAAACTCAAAGGAGTTCCATACATTAGGAATACCGATTTCCTAATTGTGATTCAGAGAGAATCACAACTAGGAAATTGGTATTTTCATTGTTAGTACATCTGGCCCCAAATCTTTAATTGCTCCCAATCTAAAGTCATCACTTATTAAACATAAAAAGGTAACCCAGTGTTAGTAAATGGGACAGATGGCCCTACATCAGTGAAAAACTACTTTTCTCTATCAGGACATGTAAGCCATAAGTACACATTCCCTACTTCTTAAATACAATGCACCCTGTTTTACGAGCCTTCAGGGCCTAATTTAGGGGTGACATATAAGTGTTAAAAAGGAAGGATTAAGCTTGGCAAAAGGTTTAAAACTTCAATACAAACTAAATTGGCTGACCTGAGAAACATTTTAAAGGCTACTTTAGTATGTGGCACAATGAGTGCTACAGACCCACTAGGTCATTTAATTTTATGGGCCCTGGCTACAGGTACTATAATTTATTGGGGTCTAAAAGTACATTAAGGGGGTGATTCCGAGACTGGCGGGCGGCGGAGGCCGCCCGCCAGTCTACCCCCGACAAAATACCGCTCTGCGGTCGCAAGACCGCGGAGGGTATTTTGAGATTTGCCCTGGGCTGGCGGGCGGCTGCCAAAAGGCCGCCCGCCAGCCCAGGGCAAATCTACCTTCCCACGAGGACGCCGGCTCCGAATGGAGCCGGCGTAGTGGGAAGGTGCGACGGGTGCTGTTGCACCCGTCGCGTATTTCAGTGTCTGCTTTGCAGACACTGAAATACTTTGTGGGGCCCTCTTACGGGGGCCCCTGCAGTGCCCATGCCATTGGCATGGGCACTGCAGGGGCCCCCATGGGCCCCGCGGCACCCCCTACCGCCATCCTGTTCCTGGCGGGAGACCCGCCAGGAACAGGATGGCGGTAGGGGGTGTCAGAATCCCCATTGCTGCGGAGCGCGCTCCGCAGCCATGGAGGATTCTCCCGAGCAGCGGAAAGTCGGCGGGAGACCGCCGACTTTCCGTTTCTGACCGCGGCTGAACCGCCGCGGTCAGAATGCTCGAGGGAGCACCGCCAGCCTGTTGACGGTGCTCCCGTGGTCGGTGACCCCCTAAATGTGCTAATAAGGTGTAGTCCAATTTTACCATATTTGAAGGGGAGAACACTTTAGGACTGGTTAGCAGTGATCAAGTACTCCTTGTCCAGTTTTCCAAAAAAACAAATTCAGTGAAACAGGAAGAGTGAAGGCAAAAGGTTGGAGGAATACCACACCATAGATGTCAGGTCTTAAAAATGCCACCTCCACTCTATTATAAAATGACAAACATCCAACCTCACAAAAAGTTGACATTGTCTACACCAACCAGACTGCAAGACTTAGCCCTAGTGTAAATCTCTTGCCCAAGAGAAAAATTGCAGGATGGAGCATGAATACTTGGAGCCAAACCATAATAGTTTACTCTCCTGAAGTGGACACTTATGGTACTGAAAGGAAAGCTCTCTGAAACAAAGTGACCACAAATTGTCAGATGTTGTTTCCTTCTGTTTCTTTTCTGACATGCAAGACCTGCAAATTATTGAGGTGTTGTCTCTTTTCAAGGTTCTTGATTTTTTTCCTGCATTGCCAGCATACTATCATCTTGTACATCCAAAGACTCTTGAATGCAGGTCACTGCTTCTTCATTCTCAACCGTTCTCTGTTTAAGCTCTTTGATGCAGTCAGCAATCAGAGCAATGTCTTGGGCAATTAGACTCACAGTCTGTTGTGTCTTGCAGTCATTGTTCCTGATCTCTACGTATTGAGCTAAGGATTCCATTTTATGTTCTTGAATAAGACGTCCTTTAAGGAGGGATCTCATGAATCATGAGCCATCGTAGAGGGAGTGTAAGCAGCATCAGTTACTCTATCTGTGCTACAGACACAAATCAATCCCAGTCAGCTGTCAAGTGAAGATCCTGAAGTGATTGATAGAGGAGGAGAAGGATGAGCCATGGTCACTGTCTGAGGGATCACTGCACTGTTTGAGCTTCCACTGATCAGTGACAGAAGAGACAGTTTAAGACACTTGAGGCCCATCATAATTGCTGAGCTTTTTACGCTGGGATTGGAAAGACTCAGTGGTCCTACACCCTTCAGGCTTCAAGTATTGAGATCCCCTCCTCTCGTCCTACCACATTGTGCTTCCATCCTTTCTTTGGGCCTAACCCTCTATTCATGAGCACACTTGGTTTGTTTGCATTTGCACTGATAAGAACAGAAGCAGATCTCAATATTGCAGATTGTGTGGGACCAATATTAGCAGAAAAAGTAAAATTAGATGGTGAGTCACTGTCTTTGAGCATGGAATTTTTGGAAAGGGTCATGAATAAGGGTTCTTTCCTGGGCCCAATCAATATCCTGGTGCAGAGCATCTTACAATTCCTTGCCTTACACCCACTAGGCAGGATGGCAAAGGATTCAGAGCTACTAAGGGGGTCAGCACTACTAGAACAGAAGGAGCTAAGACAGGTGGGTACCATAATTTCAAAGGCAGGTACAGGGGCCAGTTTGTTAATGGAAGGATGAACACAAAGAGTTGAACAGCTCTCAATACTAGCCTCTGTGTTGCTATTATCTGGTAACATAGACAAGGGCAAATGATGTTGATAAGGCAAATGCAGGTGCACCAGAACAACTGATGGCCCATCAGATAAATCCACAGACAATGACCCAGTGGGGAAATATTAATATGAGATTCATCACATAAACTTTAGGTTGCATGACTTCCCGAATCACAAGCACACCCCCAGTGGTAGTACAGTTTTTAAAGGTGGGGTTCGGAGTCAATGGTTTGATTACTTCAGAGTACACAGCACCAAATCCATTCTGCCTTGTGTCAAGAGAGAGCAATGGCTCCAGGAGTGCAAGATATGACCTGGTGGCTCAGCAACTGTATAAAAGCATCTCCAGCATTCTCCCGGGTAGGAAAAGACAGATTGCTGTCTTTGCCATTTTCGACCACCATTATAAGCTGGGAAGCCTGCTCACCCTGATCAGGAAATTGACACATGCTACACTAGATGTCAATGTCTAACTCAGTGTCTAGCTAAGCTTCACAATTCTTATCAGTGCCAACACTTTCCTCTTCATGGGGAAGTAATGCACCCGCATCCGTCTCTTTTTCTTTAGTCAATGAGAGTGCTGTCAAGATCCAACCCACAGTGTCCATCCTTACACTGTGGCCTCTTGGACAAATGAGGGCCCCACCTCTGCCTGTAGCAGTGTGCACCATCTTCTTTTGAGAAGAGAGATAGGGTTGCCAGGAAGCCAATGGAATCCCAATTGCTAGATTGCCAGGGAGGCAATGATTAATCATCACAATGTCCTCAAGTAAGCATCCACTGCAGTGTCTGCTCTTGGGCTGCTTACAGCAACTCACTTGGCGAGTTATATGACAAACGTTTACATCAGGAGAGTATGTCACATCCTCTATCACACTGCAGTGTTATGGTGATGGCACATTTACCATGCTTTATTCTGGCAAAGTCTCCCCAGTGGGGTGGATGAACAAGTGCAGCTGCTCAACCTCGAGCCACCATCTTGTTTATTCCAATTTCAGATGAATGAGCAGTCTTCGTAGACCTACCAGTCATTCATAGTTATAGTTAGGACCAGGTTTCCATAGGAAAAGCATTTCTTGTTTTGCTTATAACTTTGGTGCCACTTGACAAATATTTACAAAACTATCCAAAAAAAAGCTCACCCACCTCAGCTCTTCCTAGAAAGTTTTGTGGACATCAGTGAAGCATGTTTCCAGTCTCTTGCAGGCAGCCAACCCCTGCGCCGTCGCAGTCCCAGCTCATTCTGCGGAGCTTTACCATTGCTAGACGACAGTAATTATGCACAAAGAAGGAGTAAATTATGCAGCAAGGGTTTTTAAAGTATGCAGCAGAGATCGCAAAGGATGCAGTACAATATCCGACAGTATAGTTTTCACCCATTTGAAAAATAAACTATTTTTTTAATTATGCAAATTATGCACCTTATGTAACCAATTATGTGAAGAATAGGATAAATAAACATATTTGAATTTTACCCTGCAGCCACAGAATCGCATAAATCTCCTGATCCTCACCTTTGCCCACTGTTTTATCAAAAATGCGTTCATAAAAAGGCAAACAAAATCTAAACACTGTATTTTCATCTTGAGTCCTTTGGTACCTGCATTTTGGAAAACAAACTGTTTTTTAAGGCTAACGATCCCAAAATAAATATGGGCTATAGAAAAGAGAGCAGAACGTGCAATGCTGTCCTATATTGTGTTCTCGGGGTTCCCAGAACATTTACAAATGTCACCAGAATCTCTCGAAGGCAGTCTTGGACCATTTTATTCAATTATCCGTAATCCGTTATTTATCGTCTCTATCATATACGGGCAGCAGTATGTGGATACAATCACATACTGGTCTGACTAAGGTGTATAAAAAGACTGATAGGTTTTACCAGCAGTATAGCATTATGCATGGTATAAAATACATGTCACTGGTACAGGTTATTGCTCAGAGTACTGCTCCTTAGCCAGGCGATTTTTTGGAGGCTGATTTGAGAAATGTATCGCTTTATTTCACAAAGTAGTGAAATTGCCCCCCTCAGATATCTAAGCGTACCTCCACCACTGCTAGTCCTGACATCTTGCATGAATTTACCAAACCGGAAATAAAGAGGAACTTGGGTCTGCTGTGCAGTGTATATAGGGGCAAAAACTCACCACTTTGAAACAAAGCTATTTTTTTTCTTTGCAAATGTACCTCAGTGATTCGACTACATTGTGAACTTCCATAACAGCTCAAAACGCTTTCAGCATATCAGTTTTTCCACAGGTCCTGTAGTCTTCCAACACTAAGGGGGTCATTACAACCCTGGCGGACGGTGTTAAAGGTGTGGCAATACCGCAAACAGGCCGGCGGACCAAAAAAGGGAATTATGACCCTGGCGGAAACCGCCAACAAAGATAGCCACTTTAACACACCGCCCGCCACTGCGGTACAGACAAGCAGCGCGGCGGTCACTGCCAACAGACAGGCGGAAGACAATGTACCGCCCATAGTATCACAACCCGCCAATCCGCCACCTTTTCCGGGGCGGATTCACCGTGGATAAAAACACGGCGGAAACAGTTACTGCAATGGGAAAACGCTCACCTCAACACATCCCACGAGGAACGAGGACTCCATGGAGCCAGAATTACACATTCTTCCGGCCCTTGTATTCCTACTCATCTACGAAGACCAACAGCGGCGCTGCCGAAGACAACGGTGAGTACAGCACCTACGACATGGGGGAGGGGAGGCAAAAGTTAGGGGGACACCCATGAAACACTCCCACCCCCACCCCCACCCTCACATATTACAACATACACACCAATGCATCCAAAAAAATCACAGTAACAACCCACAATCCCCTCGGAAGAATGCAAAGACAAAGCAAAATCTGTTCAAACATTGTAATGTATCAATATACATGTCTGTCAAAAATATACAGATATATAAGAAAATCAGCCCGAAATATATACATTACGAGAAGTAGTGCAGATATGCACATAGCAATGTCCGTGCACCACTAGTCCAAAAATGTATGGGCGAGGCCCACAAAAGATACCTGTCCTCAATCGGAGAGAACACTGCTGGGGCATCAGATAGAAATACTACAGGCACCTCAGGGGGAACGGAAGGGGGGGCACCTCAGCCGGATGAGTGCAAAGCCAGATCCACGACGGGGCTCCATGCCCATTGATGTATCCTGGGGAGTGCAAAGCCACAGTCTCTCAAGTCTCTACAGTGGGTGGCTTGCCCACTGTACCATCCTGGGGAGTGCAAAGCCACAGTCTCACAAGACTCTACAGTGGGTGGGTTGCCCACTGTACCATTCTGGGGAGTGCAAAGCCACAGTCTCTCAAGTCTCTACAGTGGGTGGGTTGCCCACTGCCATATCCTGGGGAGTGCAAAGCCACAGTCTCTCAAGTAGTTAACATCCGCCAGTGGCTCTGGAGGGGGACTGGTGGCCAGACTGGATCAGTCTCCCCGTGAAGGTTCCTGTCCCGTCACTGTCCCAGATGCACATGGGATAAAGATGCTTGATGTGGCGGTCTTTACATTCTTACCCGGTGCATGGCCTGTAAAGCGGTGCTTTGCCATGGCGGTGCTTGCTCTGTTCAGCGGTGCTTTGCCATGGCGGTGCTTGCCCTGTTCAGCAGTGCTTTGCCATGGCGGTGTCTGGACTGTTCAGCGGTGCTTTGCCATGGCGGTGCTTGCCCTGTTCAGCGGTGCTTTGCCATGGCGGTGCTTGCCCTGTTCAGCGGTGCTTTGCCATGGCGGTGCTTGCCCTGTTCAGCGGTGCTTTGCCATGGCGGTTCTGGACTGTTCAGCGGTGCTTTGCCATGGCGGTGCTTGCCCCGTTCAGCAGTGCTTTGCCATGGCGGTGTCTGGACTGTTCAGCGGTGCTTTGCCATGGCGGTCTCTGGACTGTTCAGCGGTGCTTTGCCATGGCGGTTCTGGACTGTTCAGCGGTGCTTTGCCATGGCGGTGCTTGCCCTGTTCAGCAGTGCTTTGCCATGGCGGTGTCTGGACTGTTCAGTGGTGCTTTGCCAAGGCGGTGCTTGCCCTGTTCAGCGGTGCTTTACCATGGCGGTTCTGGACTGTTCAGCGGTGCTTTGCCATGGCGGTCTCTGGAACGGGTATTGGTGTGTGGCATGACGATCCCTAGACTGGGCATTGGTGTGTGGCATGACGTTCCATGGACTGGGCATTGGTGTGTGGCATGATGATACCCAGACTGGGCATTGGTGTGTGGCATGACGTTCCCTCATAGCGCACCGGGGCTGTGGCAGCCGGATCCCTCCTGGGCACTGACTCCGGCGGTTGTCTCCTGACCAGTGACGATACTTGGGCCCTCCTGGGCAATGACTCCGGCGGTGGCGGTGGTCTCCTGACCAGTGACGATACTTGGGCCCTCCTGGGCATTGACTCCGGCAGTGGCGGTGGTCTCCTGACCAGTGACAACGGTGCTGGCGGTGGCGTCTCGACCGCTGGGAATGATGCCGCCCTTCTCCGCTGTGAGACTCACAACAGGTTGGGCAGACTTCCTCTGGCCCTTCCCCACCTTTGGTGGAGTCACAGCTGACTCTCCAATCCCCTTGGGACCCTTGTGAGTTGTTTTCCGACCAGGAGTCTTCACACGGTCCCGTCAGCCACTTTCCAATTTCAGAGCCTTTACAGGGGGTGGGCTGCCAGTGCCTTGGCTCCGGGTCATACTGCCTGCCCTGGTGGCCGGTGCACTCCACATACCTTGAACAGGCACCACTGGTATTGGAGGCTTTTTGGCTGAGGCGATACGACGGGACTGATGAATTGGAGGGGAGGTGGGTGCAAAAAGGTCAACTTTACACAGGGACAGTTTCTGACGAACACTGGGATGGGTAGTTGGAGGGGGTCTGGGAGTGGAGGAGGAGGAGGTGGTTGTAGGACGTGTCACTTTAGGTGTTTTGGGTGCAGGTGCAGGTAATGGAGGCTGTCGTGAGGTGGATGGATGTTGGGTGTGTGGTTGCCGGCGTTTGTGTACTTTGGGAGGGGGCGTCACAGACACACTGGGAGAGGACACAGGGGACGTGGCAGTGGAGGTGGTGAGTGCAGGTGAGCGGCTTGTGGTGCTGGGTGTCCTGGTGCGATTCCTGGTGCCTGTAGATGTGGTGCATGCAGGTGTGTGTGTAGATGAGACTGGGAGGGAGGAGGGAGAAGAGGAGGAGGGGGACACAGTGGAGGCAGTGGATGTTGCTGTGTCTGTATGTGGGTGAGGCTTGCGTGAGTGCCTGTGGGTTGTGTGGTGCCTATGTTTGCTTGAGCGACTTGTGTGTGCTGACTTGTGTGCATGGTGGTCTGTAGGTGTGCTTGGGATGGGCTGGGGTACAGGGGATTGGGTCTGGGTGGAGGAGGATGGAGGGGGGAGGCTAGACACAGGGACAATGGCTGCCATCAGTGCTGAGGCCAGAGATTGCAGGGTTCGCTGAAGGACAGCCTGACCAGAATGAATGCCCTCCAGGAATGCATTACCGTGTTGCAACTCTCGTTCTACACCCTGGATGGCATTCACAATGGTAGACTGCCCAACAGTGAGTGACCTGAGGAGGTCAATGGCCTCCTCACTGAGGGCAGCAGGGGTGACTGGGGCAGGGCTTGAGGTGCCTGGGGCGGAGGTGATGCCCACCCTCCTGGGTGAGCGGGCACGGGGCGAACGCTGAGGGGCTGCTGGGAGGGCGGTGCTGGTAGGGGAGGTGGCGGCTGTGCCTGTAGAAGTGGGGCGCACAGATGGTGCCGCCACCACAAGGGAGCCCCCATCGGCGGACGAGTCCGTGTCGCTGGTTGGTGATCTGGTGGCCGACGTGAAGCTCCCCTCGCCCTCCGTCCCACTGGTGCATTCTGAGTCCGTGGTGTGGCCCTCCATGGCCATGTGGGATGCAGCTCCCTTGTGCTCCGATGCCACTGTACCTCCGCCTGATGATGCTGATGCACAAAAGAACAGGGAGAGCACAAAAAGGGGGGGGGGAGACAGAAGAAGAACAGGTTTCAGTGCATGGCATACCGCTACCGTTGGCGGACAAGACAGACACAGCAGCCCCCTGCATTACGCCGTGCTCCCGGCCTCTGCATATGCAATTCCTGGGATATGGCCTACATCGCTATGGTGGACATCTGCACACATGGATGCCACAGGGGCAACTATACCTGTACTTGGCACTGTACTGAGATGGGGTAGAGTGCCACATGGGCTGCATTACAGAGGGGCCTAGTCTACGCATTTCTGGCTGGCCTAGGTACACCCACAGCCCTCCTCCCCCACCCAGACCCCTCTACTGCACGCAAAGTCCACAGAATGAGGTTGTACTCACCCCCTTGTGTCTGCTGTGATGCCCTCAAGCGCCCATCCAACTCCGGGTAGGCCACCACCAGGATCTGGAACATCAGGGGGGTCATAGTGCGACGGGCACCCCTCCCACGTTGGGAGGCCATCCCCAGCTGAGCCTCCACCGTCTTCCTGCTGCAGCGGCGAATGTCCTCCCATCTTTTACGGCAGTGGGTGCCCCGTCTCTGGTGGGCCCCCAGGGTCCGGACGTCCTTGGCGATGGCACGCCAAATGTCCCTCTTCTGGTGGGCGCTGACCTACATGACATGCACAAGGGAAGAAGAGAAGTCATTACCAACTGCACCGTCGATGTGAGTGGCCCCCCTCCCTACTCTAGCCATGTGGCCCATTCATTGACATGCATTAATGTTCCCTGGACTCTGCCCCCTTCCCTCTTCCAGCCAGCCCTCTCCACCCAGGCCTAGCCCATACAAAGTGCTCCCTGTGTACTAACCTGTTGGTCTGGAGGACCGTAGAGTAGCGTGTACTGGGGGAGGACCCCGTCTACCAGTTTCTCCAACTCCTGAGCAGTGAAGGCAGGGGCCCTTTCCCCAGACGCAGCAGCCATCGTCGCTTCCAGACCGAGGTCACAGCAGCACTTGCAGTGTAGGTCCTCTCCTGTCGAAGGTCAGGTATCTAGTGATTGAACAGATAGAAAATGGCGGTGATGTCGGCGGCGGTGACGTCCGCGGCGGTGACGTCCGCGGCGGTGCGTATCATCACCGCCGGCGCACCTGTTCATTGGCTCCTGAGACCCATAGAGTCCTATGTGAACCAATGCAGCATTGCACTGCGGTCTACGACCGCCTACCGCGACGGTGTGCAACGCCAGCGCAGTTACCCCACAATCCCATTGTCCCAGTGTAGAGGTCAGGCAGCCGCCATTTCAGGGGCCCACATGGCTTCATTTAATTCCGCGTCACACATAGCTAGGCCTACACTCAACACACATACAGGAAGGGTTTTGTGTGTGGTGTCGTGTTCTGTGTAACTGTGGGTACATACCTAGATGAAAATTGACTTTATCGTCGCTCTTGTCCTTCGTAGGCACCGTCAGCTTGGACATGTGAGAAGATGGCGGAATCCTCCGGTGTACCGACCGCTTGTGGACCTGTTGACAATGGAAGAGCGACATGTCATCGTCACCTACAGGTTTGACCGTGCCACAATCCAGGAACTATGTACCCAGTTGGAGCCAGACCTGATGTCACCAATCCGCCATCCCACAGGAATCCCCCCTGACGTGCAGGTGCTATCAGTGCTCCATTTCCTTGCAAGTGGCTCTTTTCAGACAACAGTGGCCGTGGCATCAGGAATGTCCCAGCCTATGTTTTCCAACGTCTTGTCCAGAGTGTTGTCTGTCCTGCTGAAACACGTAAGGAGATACATCATTTTCCCTGAGGTGGACGATTTGCCTACAGTTAAAGGTGACTTCTATGCCCTTGGACATATCCCCAACGTCATAGGTGCCATTGATGGGACCCATGTAGCTCTGGTCCTGCCCCACAGGAGTGAACAGGTGTACAGAAACAGGAAGAGTTATCATTCTATGAGTGTACAGATGGTCTGTTTGGCAGACTAGTACATCTCACAGGTTAATGCTATGTTCCCTGGCTCTGTGCATGACGCCTACATCCTGCGGAATAGCACATCCCTGATATGATGGGTCAACTCCAGAGGCACCGTGTATGGCTATTAGGGGACTCTGGTTACCCCAACCTTCACTGGCTACTGACCCCAGTGAGGAATCCCAGGACCAGGGCAGAGGAACGGTACAATGAGGCCCATGGGCGGACTAGGAGGGTGATCGAACGCATCTTCGGCCTCCTTAAGGCCAGGTTCAGGTGCCTCCATATGACAGGTGGTTCCCTATTCTACTCACGGAAGAAGGTGTGCCAGATCATCATCGCCTGCTCGATGCTTCATAATTTGGCTTTACGGCGCCAGGTGCCTTTTCTGCAGGAGGATGATCCAGATGACGGTGTTGCAGCAGCTGTGGAGCCTGTGGAGCCTGTGGAGCCTGGGGGCAGTGATGAGGAGGAAGCTGAGGAAGAAGACAACGACAACAGGGAGTCAGTCATACAGCAATATTTCCAGTGACACACAGGTGAGAACATTTTCAGATTTTACATTACATTCACTGTCACACGTCTTCCTCTATCCTGTGTGTAATTACTTGGGATTATTTGGTAATTGAGTTGTTTCTTTCCATTACGGTTTCACAGGAGTGGTTACCAACGTGTGTCATCTATTTGCATCCTTCAAGGACTTTTGATGTGTGACATTGGTATGTTGCTTTTACATCTCACAACGCATTTTCACACTGTCATTGATATACATTTTTAACAAATCATAGACTGACTCCAGATTGTTTTGTGTTTCAAGGGTGTTTATTGCAGTGCTCAGAATTGGGAGGGGGTTGTTAAATGGTGATGGGTGATGGCGGAGGAATGTCCATGGCAGAGTCCAGTCTATTAGTCTCACAGGTGCACTGCCCATCTGGGCATAGGAAGAGGAGCTGGGGCAGTTAAAGTATGGACAGGGTAACAAAGTGGGGCAGTGGGGGGACAATGAGGGTGGTCTCATTTCCTGGCGGGGGTCTTGCCATCTTGCTCTGTCCTGTTCCTGGATCTCGGGGACCGCTTGCGGGGTGGTTGTCCGTCTGCAGGGGGTGGTGTGCTGGTGTGGTGGTCCTGTGGCGGGGCGTCCTGTCCACTAGCGCTGGCGGAGGTGGTGGGCAGTTCATCATCCATGCTAGTGTCAGGGGCCCCTTGGAGTGCCACGGTGTCCCTCAGGGTCTGCTGTATGTCCTTCAGCACCTCTACGATGGTGCCCAGGGCGGAGCTGATGGTCCTGAGCTCCTCCCTGAACCCCAAATACTGGTCCTCCTGCAGGCGCTGGGTCTCCTGAAACTTGACCAGGACCGTGGCCATCGTCTCCTGGGAGTGGTGGTATGCTCCCATGATGGAGGTGAGGGCCTCGTGGAGAGTGGGTTCCCTTGGCCTGTCCGCCCCCTGTCGCACAGCAGCCCTCCCAGTTCCCCTGTGTTCCTGTGCCTCCGTCCCCTGGACCGTGTGCCCACTACCACTGCCCCCAGGTCCCTGTTGTTGTTGGGGTGGTGGGTTATCCTGGGTTCCCTGTAGTGGTGGACAGACCGCTGATTGACCTGTCCTGGGTAGGGAGGTTTGGGCCCGCTGGGTGGGTGCTGTGCTGGTGTTACCAGAGGGTGGAAGGTCACTGTTGGGCTGTGCCTGTGCGAGGGGAACCGACTGTCCTGAGGCCCACGATGGTCCGGGCTGGTCATCAGGCTCCAGTAGGGCAGAGCTGCTATTGTCACTGTGGGCCTCTTCTGGGGGTGGAGTGGTGTTGTCTGGACGCTCTGGTGTGGTGACGGTCCTTCGTGTTCCTGCAGGGGCATAAGAGCATGATTATTGCATGTGTGTGTGTCATGGTGTGCAATGGGTGGGTGAGCGTGTACCCCAGTGCTAGCATTCCTGTGTGGGGGCTTTTGTGATGATGGTTAGGGGGTTGTTCTGGGTATGTGCAGTGGGCATGCTTAGGTGATAGGTGTCCATGCTTCATTGTGTCATGCAGGGCTTGGTGTTGGGATGTGTAGTTTGTGTTATTAGTGAGGATTTGGGGTGATAGGGGAGGGTTTGAGGGTGGGGGTGTGTGATAGCATGCAGGTAGGGTGGGGTATATGTTAGTTAAGATTTGACTTACCAGTGTCGCATCCTCCACCGACTCCTCCGAGGCCCTCTGGGTGCATGATGGTCAAGACTTGCTCCTCCCATGTTGTTAGTTGTGGGGGAGGAGGTGGGGGTCCGCCGCCAGTCCGCTGAACCGCGATGTTGTGCCTGGAGACCGTTGAACGCACCTTCCCCTGTAGGTCCTTCCAGCTCTTCCTGATGTCCTCCCTATTTCTTGTGTGCTGTCCCACAGCGTTGACCCTGTCCACTATTATTCGCCATAGCTCCATCTTCCTGGCTATTGATGTGTGCTGTACCTGTGAGCCAAATAGCTGTGGCTCTATCCGGACAATTTCCTCCACCATGACCAGGAGCTCCTCCTCTGAAAAGCGGGGGTGTCTTTGGCGTGCCATGGGGTGGTGTGTGTGATGTGTGGGGCGGTGTGAGTGTTGATGTGTGTGGTGATGTGTCGTGGTGTGTGGTGTTTTATGCGTGGATGTTGTGTTGGTGATGGTGTTGAGTGCCTCTGCGTGGTGGGATTGTCTGATCTGTGCTGTGTCTCTGGCCTTTGTGATAGATTTTTGGTCGTAGGGGTTTGTTGGTGATGTGGGTGTGTGTTTTATATTGCGTTGGGTGTGTGGGAGTGTTGTTTGTATGTGTATCAGGTGTGTGTATTTGGAATTGTCCAATGTGGCAGTGTTTTGGAGATGTGTGTGTATTTTGAGCGCGGCGGTGTGTACCGCCAATGGAATACCGCGGTTGAAAGACCGCTGCATGGATTCGTGGGTCGTAATAGCATGGGCGTGTTTCTGTTGCCGTGTCGGTGGAGGTTTTGTTTTCGCCAGTTTATCACTGACCTTTGGTGTGGCGGACTTGTGTGGGTGTCTGAATTTCGGCGGTTTCCGAGATGTGTGTCATAATAGCTGTGGCGGTATTCCGTGGCCGCGGCGGTGTATTGGCGGTCTTCTGCACGGCGGTAAGCGCTTTTTACCACCATTGTTGTAATGACCCCCAAAGGGGGTTATTACAACTTTGGAGGAGGTGTTAATCCGTCCCAAAAGTGACGGTAAAGTGACAGATATACCACCAGCCGTATTACGAGTCCATTATATCCTATGGAACTCGTAATACGGCTGGTGGTATATCCGTCACTTTACCGTCACTTTTGGGACGGATTAACACCTCCTCCAAAGTTGCAATAACCCCCCATGTCTTATATTTCATTGAAAGTAGTCAAATGAAATATCCTTACTACTGCAACTTGCATTTTTTTCATGCTCCATTTTGCAGAACGTTCTAGACATCAACTTCTATCACTTCGTTTGCTTTCCCTGAATCTGAGGCGTCCTTTACAATTTAAAGATTGTCAAATCCTTTTATGCACGTATTGGACAAAACCAGATGTGAGTGACTGGCTTCCCTGTCTGATTACTCCACGTTTTGGGTTTCTCCACCTACTTGCAAACATATGTTTTTATGTATAAGGTGTTCAGTATATTATTGTTATGTAAATGAATTTCTCAGTAATGCATGCCAGTACACGAAGTTCATGAGAAAACGAAAAAGGACACACTTTGTGACTATGTAGTTACATGTTCACCTTTTTCTCTCCCCTCATAGGTTCCCCAGTCAGTGTGCAGTGTGAGCTGCACTCCTGGATTCCATAAGGTTCTGCGTGAAGGACAGCCAGCCTGCTGCTATGACTGTGTTCCCTGTGCTGATGGTGAAATCACAAATGGAACAGGTTAGTAATATGCTTACATGGTAACTATTGCCCTTTACTGCATGGCCCTATTTTAGGTACTTTGCATGTTGTTTACACACTTAGGGGCATATTTATACTCTGTTTGCGCCGGAATTGCGTCGGTTTTTTTTACGCAATTCCGACGCAAAACTAACTCCATATTTATACTTTGGCGTTAGACGCGTCTAGCGCCAAAGTCCATGGAGTTTGCGTCATTTTTTAGCGTGGACACCTACTTTGCGTTAATGAGATGCAAGGTAGGCGTTCCCGTCTAAAAAATTGACTCCGAGGCATGTGCGCCGGGAGTGGGCGGGTCAAAAAAAATGACGTACGGCCGCTTTTGCGCTGTTTTTTTGCGCCTGGACAAGGCAGGCGTTAAGGGACCTGTGGGCTCGGAAGGAGCCCATAGGTGCCCTCCCATGCCCCCAGGGACACCCCCTGTCACCCTTGCCCACCCCAGGAGGACACCCAAGGCTGGAGGGACCCATCCCAGGGACATTAAGGTAAGTTCCGGTAAGTATTTTTTTTGTGGCATAGGGGGGCCTGATTTGTGCCCCCCTACATGCCACTATGCCCAATGACCATGCCCAGGGGACATAAGTCCCCTGGGCATGGCCATTGGGCAAGGGGGCATGACTCCTGTCTTTGCTAAGACAGGAGTCATGTCAATGGGGGTTGGGAGTAAAAAAAAAATGGTGCAAATCGGGTGGCGGCGCAAATTTTGCCTCAACCTGACTTGTCCCATTTTTTGGCGCCCAAGCTCCATTTTCCCCTACGCCGGCGCTGCCTGGTGTACGTCATTTTTTTTAACGCACACCAGACAGCGCCGGCGGCTAACGCCGGCTAACGTCATTCAATAAATACGGCGCCCGCATGGCGCTTCAGAATGGCGTTAGCCGGCACTAATTTTTTTGACGCAAAACTGCGTTAGCGCTGTTTTGTGTCAAAAAGTATAAATATTGCCCTTAAAAACTATAAACTGCACACATGTGTTCACCAAGTAAGAGTGTGTAAAGGTAGACACTTTGGAATACGTTTACAACATAATTGCTGTAGTGCAAACAGGAACTGCAAATTTGTATTTTTGAGTCGCAGAAATCTGTAGATCTGCAGGAAGGTACGGGCAATAACGTATTATGAAATGTAAAAACAAAAATATGCATATTTGTGCAAATATGCACATTTGTTCCTAAAGGAGAGAGAAGCATGTCGAATTCTGTGATCTTCACATTGCGTCGGGTCAACCTTCAGTGGTGCACGAATCCTGTGCCGGGCTGGTTCTGAAGTACCTTGCAGGTTTTCCTGTGCGTCAGTCTCAAGTCTCAATTCACCTGAAAGAAATTGCTCTTGGTTGACTTTGTAGGCGACAGTCCATCCGAACAGAACCTCCTGTTAACATAGGTGGCTACAGTTCCCTGTGCAAGGTATGTCACCATTGAGAGATGGTAGCATTTGATTGATAGTCATTGGTTGCAGGCCTTTGCCTGCACACAAAGTTAGGGATGCTGTGTACTCGACCTCCCTGGCAAATCTTGATGTTGGTCACTAATAGAATACTCTTTTCTTCCGCCCTGCTGTAGATGTGGGGCATGCTTCGATGGAGAAATTCACTGGCTTGGTTTTTGAAAACTGAAAACATATTGGTTCATGGCAACTGGAAAGACAGCAGCTGCACTCTGAACTCAGAGGGCCTGATTCATGAAAAGTTAGCGGCACCTTTGCGTAATTTTTTGATGCAAAAGTGGCACAAACATAAAAAGTGTAATTATATATACTAACTTTTCATAAATTAGACCCATACTGCATTCAGATAAACAGCTGTGGCACCTTTTCTTTTGATGGCACAGAGATCACCACTGGGCTGGCAGTGATCTCCAAATATGGCAGGTGGAGTCCAGCCAGGGTGACAGATGTAATGTGTTCCATCACCCTGATCGACGACAGACCACCCACCAAACTTAAAATCAGACCTAAAGAAATTGGGCATGTGATTTAGGTTGCCTCTCAAAGTTGAGTTTAGCCACCAACTGAAGCAGGTAGAAACAAACATGAGCTGGGTCTGAGTACACTTCCAGATTAACTGAGTCTGGATGTGTACTGTACATATCACAGCTGTGAGACCCACACGTGCTATTGCTGTGCACTACGAAAGAAGCAGAGCAACACTTCAAACTTGTTTCCCTGACAAATGATGCAATTTGATCCAAAGGAACGCAATCCCTGCAGTATGTGTACATCGAAACTCAAAATTAGCTACATGTTTCAACCTACACGGACGGTGGACAGCGAAGTCCGAAAGGGTAGATGAAACTTTAAAGTGACACTGGTATACATAATGCATGAACCAGTAAATGGGGATCAAGCAGTTCACATGTCAGCCGGAGTGAAATGTAAATGTACCCACCTGCACCCCTCCACCCCCGTGGTATATAGTCCCCCTGCCAGCATTATCAAGGGCTCCTCTACATGGCAAGCAATTGAGACCCAAATACATCAGGAGATACTGTGAGTGAAGCCTTATGTTGAGTAATCAAAATAAAGGTTTGACCCTGCCTTACTGACCAAGACAAGGACGGTGAGCTTGGAGGTATCATGGATTTAGAACAATTCAGGCCGGGGCACTAGTGCAAAATAAAATAATATTTGTTTTCAAAAGGGACTGTGTCTGAGTGTCTGTGGTGTGTCCCTTTGAAGAGGCAGTTGACCACGTGGCCTTCAGCCTTCAGCTGTGGGTGGAGTGTGGTTGGCTGCCTGTGGGGGGGCTGCATGCAGGGACTGGCTGCTAGCCAGTCCCTGCAGCAAACCCCACTCCATGCATGGCCAAAGACCCCTCAAGGAGTCTGGTTGGCATTACATAAAGAAATAACATATTAATAAACAAAGGTTAAAGTGATGATATAGTTTGCTGTGGTATTAAGATTGTACTTTGCATAAAAAAAACTTCAGAACTTCACTGACAAAACAAAGGTTAAAGTGAAGTTATAGTTAGGTGAAAATGGCAGTTTAAATGCAAAATTTTAAACTAAAAAAACACTGAAATTCAATAGTTATATTTATGTTGACTAACTATAACTCTTGCCCTTGCCAAGCACTTCTCGTGAACTCACATATTACAACACTCATGCATTTCTGTGACATCATTGCTAAAATTACTGTTGACAATTTAACTCACATTATTGAATATATTATATATATATATATATATATATATATGCATATATGTTATAGTTAGGCCCTTTTCCCTAGACAGAGCATTTTTTGTTTTGTCATTAACTTTGGCACTGTTTGATGAATCTCCATAGAGTTTTCAAAATGCAAACTTTAGTCAGTTCAGCTGCTGTCTTGAAAGCTTTGGGGTGATCTGTCAAGCAGGGGCGAAGAAAAAGTACGGGTCCTAAAACTCTTTTGCCCCATTCTACGTCAATGGGATTTTTCACATTTTTGAACACCACTAGATCCCGATCCACTGAACGGAATACATAAAATTTGGCAGAAAACTAGCTCCTGGTCCAGAAAGCAAGCTTTTTGTGATTTGGTAGAAATCTGTTCATTGGTTTTGGAGATATTAGAGTTTAAAAAATATAGATATATAGGGACGTGGATCCTCTGTGGATCTGGACCCCCAGACCCTGTCTAGATCTGCGGATCCAGGGGAGAAGCAAAGACTTCATTGGCTGGCCGCATCCTGACAGAAAAGTTGCACCTGCCATTTTGTTTGTCGCATTGGCTCAGGGGTGGGAAAAGAAGATTGCAAAGACAGATAAGGAGTCAGGATACAGGTATCAGGACCCCTTGTGGGCAAAAAAAAGCCCAAATATTCTTATTTTCATCAAATCCACAGATCTGCGGTCCTGCAGACCCACTGGTGGATTCACGGATTCAGAGAAAAATTTAAAACAAAAACACCCTAGGGTGCGAGTTAAAGTTACTTTAGTTAGCAATAACTTACATATATATACTTAAATACTTACCTTGTTAATATTTTGGCTACAATATTTTGGCCCCACTATATTTTAACCTCAATATTCTGGTAGAAAACCCTGATAGGATCACATAGTGAGCAAGAACAGAGCGAGTTCCTAAAAAAAATATTGTCTGAAAAGGGGAATAACTGCAGATGTGCCCTAAAAATGATTAAGGAAATAAACTCATTTATGAGAGCTCAGTACAATAATGTAGATTAAAGTAAAGAGCTTCCAGAATGGAGAAGAAGACTTACTATGCCAAAATAATTAATGAGGCTTCCCAACTCCAGGAATAAATATGGAATATCCTTAAAGAATTGCCAAAATAGAATGACTGACAAGATGAAAAAGATAAATCACACTGCTGCCATGGTAAAATGGTTCTTAGATAATATTGATAAAATATGTGGGGAGATCAAGGAAGGAGAAATAGATTAGAAACTCTTCGAGCTGAAGATCTGGAGCATCAGGTGTACCCTTTTAAAATAGCTTCTACAGACTATTTCTGAAAGTTAGTGCAAATAGCTAAGGTCTCTGGGTTACTGAGTGATGTGGTACCAGCATGTCTGTTCAAAGACAAAGCATCAATTCTTGAGGGATGCATCTTTTCAGAAAGATTATTTATTTATTAGAGCATTCTGTCCTCTAATGCTGAATGTTCTGATAGCCTTAAAGCCTTCCGTAGCTGGGCTATACCAGCATTAAAATCCTGCTCCCTTGTTGAAGGCCCTCACCTTCGACTCGGGCCTTTAACATTGGAGCGGGCCTTTAATGGCTGGTATAGCCTGCTATGGCAGGCTATAAATTTATGGTAGCTCATGCCCTGCTGGAACGTAAGAGGTGGAATCATGGACTCAACCTTCAAAAGTCTACTATGGCTTCTAATTAGGAAGACAATTCTGTTTAAAATATCTTGAATAGTCCATAGTGTAAAGGGGATGACCATGGGTTTGTCAATGATATGCTTTAGCAATATAATCCTTTTAATGAACTCCAGTTGGAGAGCAGCATCTGGAAGTGAGTCCTTAATTCAGGATGACTAAATGTGTATATCACTCCTTCTCTGTCCAGACATCAAACACACAGAACAAACTCCAAACAAAAAGCAAAAGTAAGGGGACAGAGGAAGGTAATGATTATTGTAAAAAAGCTGAAAACCTGGGTCTTTTCACAACAATAAAAAGGCTTAATTCAGGAGTTGATAGAAAGGGTGATATGTTGGTGCCTAGGTCTCTCGAAGTGTACTTGTGTGATTAGCTTCTAAATGTTAAGGCCATATACACTAGCCAATAGGCCTCAATGTTGTAGCTCATATAGTATGGCTATCATATCATATTATTGAAGAACATAACACAACCTAATAATGTTATAATTTAGAGCTTAAAATCTGCATTGATAGAGTTAAAAATGTATGTGAAGAAGCCACATGGGGTGAGTTCATGTCGCAGACCTAAAAGGACTTTCGGACAAGTGCTGAACATTTTATTGTCCCAATTACTCAATTGTAAAACTGAAGTTGAAAAAATGAAATGCTTATTCATAATTTGTTGTATATCAATATAAACACTTTTGATTATACTCTTGAATGATTAAATGACTAGTCCTAGTCTTTTTTTCTTTTTTTCCTTCTTAGACCTCTCTGTTTGTTTGAAGTGTGGAGAAGATGCTTGGTCAAATGAAGTAAAAAACATGTGTATACCGAGGGCCATTGATTTCCTGTCCTATGAGGAGCCCATGGGTGCAACACTTGCTTCCATCTCAGCAGTCTTATCCTTATTAACTCTGATAATCTTATGTATCTTTTCCATTCACCGGGACACACCAATTGTCAGAGCCAATAATCGAGACCTAAGTTACCTCCTCCTGGTGTCACTCATGTTGTGTTTCCTCTGTCCCTTCTTATTCATTGGACGTCCTAGCAGATGGACATGCTTGCTTCGGCAAATTACATTTGGGCTTGTATTTTCACTCAGCATCTCATGTATTTTGGCCAAAACCCTAACAGTCATTGTTGCATTCAAAGCCACCAAACCAAACAGCAGTTTGAAGAAATGGTTTGGTACGAGGACATCCATTTACCTAATCATTTTTTGTACCATGTTTCAGCTTATCATCTGCACAATGTGGTTGTCAACAAAGCCCCCTTATTCAGGTGTCAATGCATCATCTTCTTTGAAAATCATCATACAGTGTTATGAAGGCTCAGTGCTGCTATTCTGCTTCATGCTGGGATACATGGGCTTCTTGGCTGGATTCAGCTTTATATTGGCTTTCCTGTCCAGGAACTTACCTGATAGTTTTAATGAAGCTAGGCATATCACTTTCAGCCTGCTTGTGTTTGTAAGTGTGTGGCTCTCCTTCATTCCAGCCTACCTGAGCACACAGGGAAAAAATATGGTGTCTGTTGAGGTGTTTGCTATACTAGCATCTAGTTCAGGACTTCTGGCTTGCATATTCCTCCCCAAGGTTTATATTATTCTACTCAGGCCTGATATGAATTCGAAAAGCTACTTGCTAAATAAAAAGTAAAAAGTAAGTGACTGCAAGACATAAAAATGATGAGACTGATTTAGGGTTTGGCAGATGGTTACTCCATCACAAACGTGACGGATGTCCTGCTCATCTTATTACGACAAGCTTTCAATCACATTTGTGACACAATATCTGTATGCTCTACTTTAAACTAGGCCCTATATGTTTGAGGGCCACACATTTTATAAACATGTGCTATAGTAAGCAGTATTAACTTAAAACAAGGAGACTACACTCTGCAGGGAATCCCATATGTACTTTAAATGTAATGAAATTAACCCAAGAAAAAATGCAACTGACAACATCAGATTTGGTAAATGAACTTAATGTTCCTCAAAATTTGATTTGTTGTATTTTCTAAACATAATACCATATTTCTGTGTTCCGTTTATATCAGTAAATGGTTGCTAATTCTTTGTTAGACAGCACAATAAATGGCCATTAAATGCCTGCTTAAGAAATCAGATTTGCCTAGAGATTTCAATTTTTATTGCATCATGTTGACCGTGATTACGAATCGGTTACTAATGCATCCGTTTTCACCTTACACGTTTTGCAAAATGTGTGCTCTCTTTATAATGTCCCCAAAACAAATTTCTTAAGGTAATGCCTGGAGAAACCATGCATATGGAAAAGAGGTCACAGCAAAGAAAATCGGTTGTAATTGAGTGAGGGCAGGAATATAGCACTGGGGAAATCCTCAAGCGAGAATCATCGGATTTTCTCCAGTGTGAAATGAAAACACTCTGCTCGGCATGTGGACTTTGATGCCCATAGAGAAAATCTCTATAGGTAAGCAGAGAGTATTGTGTTCAACTTCCAAAAGATGTCTTTGAATCGATGTTCAAGTTGCTCTAAAATGTCAAAGTGCGACCTTCAGGCAAACAATAACGCAAAGGTAATTGATGGCAAAGGTGAACAAAGCACTGTTGGATGTGAGCTACCAAACTCTAGTTGCATTAGTCTTCATGCAATATGTGAAGCCCAGCACCACTTGAAGAAAGTGCACAATCTCACAATAATCAGCTCAATCACGGCTCCTAACAATAGCTGTGCCTCTGAGAGATGCTTACAAGTGCAGATGTGAGTAAAGGTGCCCACCGTTGTCAGTGATGGAGGTGAAATGTGTGAAAACACAATAAATGTGTTCTCTCTGATGCTTTGGAGTTCTTTTTAACAGGGAACAATTGGCAACAATCAGACATTAACACAACAAACCTCTCAAATGCCCCTTCAGTCCATGCTGACCTCCTTCCACGTTAGGAGCCTTTTAATGCAATATCCCCTCCCTCACCAGGCACTGGCACCATTCAGTAATCATCTGATCCAGGTCCCAGGTGGCAAGTTCAAGTTCAGCATGATGGGGAGAAGTGCTACCCCCAAAAGGCTTCCAGGGATGTCAATATGCAGTGTTTCTTCCACTGCATTTCTTCTACATGTTCAAGCTGACATGCTGCAGCTCAGAGGGGGCGGGCCAGAGTCAGAGGCCAGAAGCAAGGAGATGCACTACGGTGGCAGCGTCATTTGCAACAATCCCATTGGCATACTAGGGGCTAAGTAACAGTGATGTAAAACTGCTTGGGCTATGCTGACACTGGTGCGGGCTGCCTTTATGCCAGGCTGAGAAGAGATTGAGAAATAGTCCTTTGTGACCTTTATTGCCTGTGCTGCTTGTGATGCCTTCCCTGAACTGACTTGTGATGACTTTGGTTGCCTCTAGACTGCCTTGAGAGTGCTTTGTGTTTGTCATCACCTCTTGCCCGACTCCCCTTTTTATTTGCTCACCGTCCCTTGATCCTGCTCTTCAGCTTCCCTGTTAAGTTGCTGGTTTGGCTTGATTGCTTGATAGCGTGCAGCAAGATGAGTGAGAATTATTAATGCATTTAATGAAAAGATGCCAGAAAAATCCCTAAATCATTTTAACTTGCCAAACTCTCTGTGGTGCAGAGGAAGCATTTCATGTCTGAGCCAAGGAGTGATCAGGAGAGGGTCCCGGGGTCTATTAACCCCTTCGTTGCCAGGCCTTTTCCCCCTCCTGTGTCGAGCCATTTTTTGGCTATTTGGAGCAGTTCGCGCTTAGGCCCTCATAACTTTTTTTTCACATAAGCTACCCACGCCAAATTTGCGTCCTTTTTTTTCAACATCCTAGGGATTCTAGAGGTACCCAGACTTTGTGGGTTCCCCAGAAGGAGGCCAAGAAAATAGCCAAAATACAGTGAAAATTATGTTATTTTCAATAAAATGGGAAAAACGGGCTGCAGAAGAAGGCTTGTGTTTTTTTCCCTGAAAAGGGCATCAACAAAGGGTTTGCAGTGCTAAAATCACCAGCTTCCCAGCTTTTAGGAACAGGAAGACTTGAATCAGAAAACCCAATTTTTCAACACAATTGTGGCATTTTACTGGGACATACCCCATTTTAACGATTTGTTGTGCTTTCAGCCTCCTTCCAGTCAGTGACAGAAATGGGCATGAAACCAACGCTGTATCCCAGACACTGCAACATTTCTAAAATGTAGACAAAATTCTGAATTCAGCAAGGGGTAATTTGTGTAGATCCTACAAGGGTTTCCTACAGAAAATAACAACTGAAAAAGAAAAATATTGAAATTGAGGTGAAAAAAACATACATTTTTCTCTACGTTTTACTCTGTAACTTTTTCCTGCAATGTCAGATTTTCGAAAGCAATATACCGTTACTTCTGCTGGACTCTTCTGGTTGCGGGGATATATAGGGCTTGTAGGTTCATCAAGAACTCTAGGTACCCAGAGCCAATAAATGACCTGCACCCTGAAGTGGGTTTTCATTCTATACCGGGTATACAGCAATTAATTTGCTGAAATATAAAGAGTAAAAAATAGCTATCAAGAAAACCTTTGTATTTCCAAAATGGGCACAAGATAAGGTGTTGAGAGGCAGTGGTTATTTGCACATCTCTGAATTCCGGGGTGCCCATACTAGCATGTGAATTACAGGGCATTTCTCAAATAGACGTCTTTTTTACACACTGTCTTACATTTGGAAGGGAAAAATGTAGAGAAAGACAAGGGGCAATAACACTTGTTTTGCTATTCTATGTTCCTCCAAGTCTCCTGATAAAAATGGTACCTCACTTGTGTGGGTAGGCCTAGCGCCCATGACAGGATATGCCCCAAAACACAACGTGGACACATCACAGAAAACAGAGCTGTTTTTTGCAAAGTGCCTACCTGTAGATTTTGGCCTCTAGCTCAGCCGGCACCTAGGGAAACCTACCAAATCTGTGCATTTTTGAAAACTAGAGACCTAGGGGAATCCAAGATGGGGTGACTTGTGGGTCTCTGATGCAGGTTCTGTTATCCAGAATCCTTTGCAAACCTCAAGATTTGGCTAAAAAAACACATTTTCCTCACATTTCGGTGACAGAAAGTTCTGGAATCTGAGAGGAGCCACAAATTTCCTTACACCCAGCGTTCCCCCAAGTCTCCCGATAAAAATGGTACCTCACTTGTGTGGGTAGGCCTAGTGCCCGCGACAGGATATGCCCCAAAACACAACGTGGACACATCACAGAAAACAGAGCTGTTTTTTGCAAAGTGCCTACCTGTAGATTTAGGCCTCTAGCTCAGCCGGCACCTAGAGAAACCGACCAAACCTGTGCATTTTTGAAAACTAGAGACCTAGGGGAATCCAAGATGGGGTGACTTGTGGGGCTCTGACCAGGTTCTGTTACCCAGAATCCTTTGCAAACCTCAATTTATGGCTAAAAAAACGCATTTTCCTCACATTTCGGTGACAGATAGTTCTGGAATCTGAGAGGAGCCACAAATTTCCTTCCACCCAGCGTTCCTCCAAGTCTCCCGATAAAAATGATACCTCACTTGTGTGGGTAGGCCTAGCGGCCACGACAGGAGGCGCCCCAAAACACAACGTGGACACATCCCATTTTTTTAAAGAAAACAGAGCTGTTTTTTGCAAAGTGCCTACCTGTAGATTTAGGCCTCTAGCTCAGCCGGCACCTAGGGAAACCTACCAAATCTGTGCATTTTTGAAAACTAGAGACCTAGGGCAATCCAAGATGGGGTGACTTGTGGGGCTCTGACCAGGTTCTGTTACCCAGAATCCTTTGCAAACCTCAAAATTTGGCTAAAAAAACACATTTTCTTCACATTTCGGTGACAGAAAGTTCTGGAATCTGAGAGGAGCCACAAATTTCCTTCCAGCCAGCGCTCCCCCAAGTATCCCGATAAAAATGGTACCTCACTTGTGTGGGTAGGCCTAGCGCCCGCAACAGGATATGCCCCAAAACACAACGTGGACACATCACAGAAAACAGAGCTGTTTTTTGCAAAGTGCCTACCTGTAGATTTTGGCCTCTAGCTCAGCCGGCACCTAGGGAAACCTACCAAACCTGTGCATTTTTGAAAACTAGAGACCTATGGGAATCCAAGATGGGGTGACTTGTGGGGCTCTGACCAGGTTCTGTTACCCAGAATCCTTTGCAAACCCTCAAATTGTGGCTAAAAAAACACATTTTCCTCACATTTCGGTGACAGAAAGTTCTGGAATCTGAGAGGAGCCACAAATTTCCTTCCACCCAGCCTTCCCCCAAGTCTCCCGATAAAAATGATACCTCACTTGTGTGGGTAGGCCTAGCGGCCGCGACAGGAGATGCCCCAAAACTCAACCTGGACACATCCCATTTTTTTAAAGAAACCAGCTGTTTTTTGCAAAGTGCCTACCTGTAGATTTTGGCCTCTAGCTCAGCCGGCACCTAGGGAAACCTACCAAACCTGTGCATTTTTAAAAACTAGAGACCTAGGGGAATCCAAGATGGGGTGACTTGTGGGGCTCTGACCAGGTTCTGTTACCCAGAATCCTTTGCAAACCTCAATTTTTGGCTAAAAAAACGCATTTTCCTCACATTTCGGTGACAGAAAGTTCTGGAATCTGAGAGGAGGCACAAATTTCCTTCCACCCAGCGTTCCACCAAGTCTCCCGATAAAAATGATACCTCACTTGTGGGGGTAGGCCTAGCGGCCACGACAGCAGACGCCCCAAAACACAACATGGACACATCCCATTTTTTGAAGGAAAACAGAGCTGTTTTTTGCAAAGTGCCTACCTGTAGATTTAGGCCTCTAGCTCAGCCGACACCTAGGGAAACCTACCAAATCTGTGCTTGTTTTAAAACTAGAGACCTAGGGGAATCCAAGATGGGGTGACTTGTGGGGCTCTGACTAGGTTCTGTTACCCAGAATCCTTTGCAAACCTCAAAATTTGGCTAAAAAAAACAAATTTTCCTCACATTTCGGTGACAGAAAGTTCTGGAATCTGAGAGGAGCCACAAATTTCCTTCCACCCAGCGCTCCCCCAAGTCTCCCGATAAAAATGATACCTCACTTGTGTGGGTAGGACTAGCGGCCGCAACAGGAGACGCCCCAAAACACAACCTGGACACATCCCATTTTTTGAAAGAAAACAGAGCTGTTTTTTGCAAAGTGCCTACCTGTAGATTTTGGCCTCTAGCTCAGCCGGCACCTAGGGAAACCTACCATACCTGTGCATTTTTGAAAACTAGAGACCTATGGGAATCCAAGATGGGGTGACTTGTGGGGCTCTGACCAGGTTCTGTTACCCAGAATCCTTTGCAAACCTCAAATTTTGGCTAAAAAAACACATTTTCCTCACATTTCGGTGACAGAAAGTTCTGGAATCTGAGAGGAGCCACAAATTTCCTTGTGGGTAGGCCTAGCGGCCGCGACAGAGTACGCCCCAAAACACAACCTGGACACATCCCATTTTTTGAAAGAAACAGAGCTGTTTTTTGCAAAGTGCCTACCTGTAGATTTTGGCCTCTTACTCAGCCGGCACCTAGGGAAACCTGCCAAACCTGTGCATTTTTGAAAACTAGAGACCTAGGGGAATCCAAGATGGGGTGACTTGTGGGGCTCTGACCAGGTTCTGTTACCCAGAATCCTTTGCAAACCTCAACATTTGGCTAAAAAAACACATTTTCCTCAAATTTCGGTGACAGAAAGTTCTGGAATCTGAGAGGAGCCACAAATTTCCTTCCACCCAGCGCTACCCCAAGTCTTCCGATAAAAATGGTACCTCACTTGTGTGGGTAGGCCTAGCGCTCGCGACAGGATATGCCCCAAAACACAACGTGGACACATCACAGAAAACAGAGCTGTTTTTTGCAAAGTGCCTACCTGCAGATTTTGGCCTCTAGCTCAGCCGGCACCTAGGGAAACCTACCAAACCTGTGCATTTTTGAAAACTAGAGACCTAGGGGAATCCAAGATGGGGTGACTTGTGGGGCTCTGACCAGGTTCTGTTACTCAGAATCCTTTGCAAACCTCAATTTTTGGCTAAAAAAACGCATTTTCCTCACATTTCGGTGACAGAAAGTTCTGGAATCTGAGAGGAGCCACAAATTTCCTTCCACCCAGCGCTCCCCCAAGTCTCCCGATAAAAATGGTACCTCACTTGTGTGGGTAGGCCTAGCGCCCACAACAGGAAACGCCCCAAAACGCAACGTGGACACATCACATTTTTTCATTGAAAACAGTGCCTACCTGTAGATTTTGGCCTCTAGCTCAGCCGGCACCTAGGGAAACCTACCAAACCTGTGCATTTTTAAAAACTAGAGACCTAGGGGAATCCAACATGGGGTGACTTGTGGGGCTCTGACCAGGTTCTGTTACCCAGAATCCTTTGCAAACCTCAAATTTTGGCTAAAAAAAACCGCATTTTCCTCACATTTCGGTGACAGAAAGTTCTGGAATCTGAGAGGAGCCACAAATTTCCTTTCACCCAGTGTTCCCCCAAGTCTCCCGATAAAAATGGTACCTCACTTGTGTGGTTGGGCTAGGTGCCTGCAACAGAATAAGGCCCAAAACTTGTAGAGATAGAGGGGATAGCACAGCGAGTTTATAAGGACATAGGGGGTCATTCTAACCCTGGCGGTCGACGACCGCCAGGGCTAAAATGACGGGAGCACCGCCAACAGGCTGGCGGTGCTCCAATGGGCATTCTGACCGCGGCGGTACAGCCGCGGTCAGAAAAGGGAAACCAGCGGTGTCCCGCCGGTTTCCCGCTGCCCTGGGGAATCCTCCATGGCGGCGCTGCAGGCAGCGCCGCCATGGGGATTCCGACCCCCTTACCGCCAGCCTGGTTCTGGCGGTTTTGACCGCCAGAACCTGGCTGGCGGTAACGGGTGTCGTGGGGCCTAACAGGGCCCCACTAAGATTTTCAGTGTCTGCATAGCAGACACTGAAAATCGCGACGGCTGCAACCGCACCCGTTGCACCCTTCCCACTCCGCCGGCTCCATTCGGAGCCGGCATCCTCGTGGGAAGGGGTTTCCCGCTGGGCGGGCGGGCGGCCTTCTGGCGGTCGCCCGCCCACCCAGCGGGAAACTCAGAATAACCGCGGCGGTCTTATGACCGCGCAGCGGTATTCTGGCGGTTCCCGTTTGGCTGGCGGCGCCCGCCGCCAGCCAAACTTGGAATCACCCCCATATTCTTTTATACATCTTTAGACTGACTCTGCTTTGGGGACCCACATAAGTGAGGTGTCATTTTACTTGGGAGACTGAGGGGAACACTGGGGAGTAGGAATTTTGTGCTGGAGCGGTGATCCTACGAAGAAAAGTCAGGAAAATATGCTTTTTTAATCAAATTTTGAGGTTTACAGAGGAGTCTGGGTAAGAAAATGTTGGGGGATCCACGCATGCCACACCTCCCTGGACTCCTTGGGGTGTCTAGTTTTAAAAAATGTCTGGGTTTGGTAGGTTTCCCTAGGACCAAAAACATAGGTGCCCTCTCCCCCCCAAACACAGGTAGTTTTGTAATATATCGTTTTGATGTGTCCACATACGTCCGTGATGTGCCAAACACTAAAATTGTGAAAAGAAACGCACTTAGGTTATGTGAAAAAGACCCCTCACCCACCAACCAAGTTGGTGGCATGCTTCATCATCGGGGTCCCACCTGAGGCACCTAGCGTGTCACAGGTGTGCGCGACGCCTGATTACAGTGGAGCAGGTTTCGTCATTTTTACCACACATACTGGTTGGATTTGGCACGAGGGTGAGTGATGGTTCAGTGGATCAAATTTTACTAACAAGAGCTTTCACAAAAATGAAATGCACTGTTAATAACTGAAAGGCAAAAAACTGAACCAATGACTCACAGCTCGTGAGCTGTAAAGCCGCAACAAGGCACCAACCGCTTTACAGTCCATTCACACAACTTTCATACATGACACACACAAGACCATTCACACCGCCAGCCACGGGCCCAGCACATTACAACACTCACATCGACAGACAGCGCCACTCAAGGGCCCATCACTTACATACGCCCACATGCCTGATACAACAATCACGCCAGCTGATGGGAGTGTGTGGACTGGTGTTTGGCTGGCAGTGTGTTGCAGTAGCCAACAGCAAGTCAATATGTACACCCTCAGCCAAGCCCCATTCCACACACAATGGCATCATTTTATTTATTTTTTTAAACAGAGGAACCCCTAACTAAGTAGAAAGAATTACAAAACTACAAAAACAAAAGCTCTAACTAAGTACATGACAGAAATGCTAACCATGAAACTGAACACATGAAAATACAAAACAGACATGAGTTTACACTCATGGTTGTTCCCAGAAATTCTTCTGGGTGTGGTAATTCTTAAAACAACCACCCACACACAGCCCAGGCTTTGAAGGACAATCTGGGCAGTACATTCGAGTCTCCCTCCGGATACCTCTTTGAAAACACACTCTACATTTCTTAGCTGGAAAGTCTTTTTTGGGTGTGGGAGGTATGTGCTCAGCAAAGTGGCGATCTTTCAATCCAGCCACATCCTCCACCACTGCTTCTCTAGGAACTCTGGCCTGTTCCACCACAATAAGGCTCCCTATCACTGACTCCTGAAATTTCACAAATGTCATCTTTGACTCTGGAGACCTATCCCTAAACACAATAAAAGCATTGAAGGTTGCTAAGTGGAAGAGGTGAATTGCTAACTTCTTATACCAAACGTAAGACTTACGAATAGCAGTATAAGGTTCCAACCTCTGATCAACTCTATCTACACCTCCCATGTGCTTATTATAATCTAAAATGCACACAGGTTTGCGCACTTCAGCAACCTGGCCCCAAACAGTCACGGGGGAAGTACTCTCATCATGGATGGTACTTAGCATGTAGACATCCCTCTTGTCTGAAAATTTCAAAGCTAGCAGCTCTTCATTCCGCAAGGAACAGCACTGTCCCCTCTCAAGTTTTTTACAGACAAGCTCCCTTGGATAGCCTTTCCGGTTAGAACGGATTCTGCCACATGCAACAGTGTCCACTCTAAACAATTCCTTGAACAACTGCACTCCAGTGTAGAAGTTATCTACATACAAATGGTCACCTTTGTTGAACAGTCGTCTACCAAGATCCCAAACAATTTTCTCAGTAACTCCAAAAGTGGAAGGACAACCAGGGGGGTCAATATTGGAATCCCTACCAGTGTACACACAGAAACTATACACATATCCTGTCCTACTTTCAGACAGCATATACAATTTAATTCCATATCGTGCCCTTTTGCTAGGAATGTACTGCCTAAAAACCAAACGACCCTTGAAGAGGACCAAAGACTCGTCCACACTTATCTCTTTGCCTGGAACATAGACCACTGAAAACCGATGTACAAAATGATCAAGGACAGGCCTAATCTTAAAAAGACGGTCAGAATCTGGGTGATCTTGTGGCAAGGCTAATGCATTGTCAACAAAATGTAGCATCCTAAGAAGAAGCAAATACTGATTACGACTCATGGTGGCAGGAAATATAGCTGTTGCCATCAAGGGACTAGTAGACCAATAAGAAGCCAGTGACGGCTTCCTTATCAACCCCATCAAAAAAGTCAAACCCAAAAAATTGATAGGCAAAAAGTTCTCTGTATTGGCGTTACACCCCAGGAGACCAGTAAAGGCAGGCAACTCTGGCTGCTCCATGTTTGGGGCAACCCAGACATCAGGTCTTATAACGGGAAACCTTTTAGCCCCAGGTTGCTGCACTATTGGCACATCAGTGTCCTCCTCTAAAACAGGCCCTTCATCTGCACTGAGTGTGGCTTCATCATCAGAAGATTCCCCTCCAACAGAAACATCACTGCCAGAATCTCTGACTTCCTCCTCTGCCTCAGATGCAGAGTCTGTCTCATAATCATTATCAGACTGTGACTCAAAAAGCATACCAACCACCTGCTGAGCGGTCATCCCTCGGCTAGCCATGATCTCTCCTACTAAAATTAACTGGACAAATTCACCACCAACAACCAGCACTGTGTAAGACAAGTAACAAAGTATAGCTTTGATAGTAAGAGTTATAAACTCAAAAACTATACCGCTCACTTGCCTGAAAAAGCTTGATTCACCAGCAACTACTCTCCACAGACACAGCAATCACCTATGATATCCCACTAAAAAGAAAGAAAGAAAGGCAAATTAGAAATAAGACAAAACAAATATCATTGTGCACAAATCTAAGGACAATTTCACACACAATCCTGCATTTAGTACACCCCCTACAAACATGTCATTCATGCATGGCAACAATACTCCTTTGTAGTGAATTGTTTTTACTTACCTAAAACATGCAACTGTGCAAACTGCAGGTCAACCACCACCAAAACCGCAAGGAGCCACAGCAAATAAAGCAAAAGCTTTGAACTAGAACAAAAAGGAGGAAAACATTTTTTATCACAAATGCAAATACTTCATCAGTTGACAAACACCCCACCATCAAACATTTAGAAATTGGTGCCTAAGTGGATTCTGCCACAGGGGCAGATGGGCCTACTAAACAAATAGGCCTGTCTGCCCCAAGGAGGCCAGAAAATACCTTTAGTAGTGTGTCCCCATGGAGAGCGACCCTTGCCAAAGGGGACAGCCCTCAAACAAAAAAAACAAAAAAACACACACAACACTATCCCTGGTGCGTAAGTGGCTTCTGCCCCCCTTGGGGGCAGATCAGCCTAAAAATAATAGGCTGATCTGTCTCCAAGGGGTGCAGAAATGGCCTCAGTACATGTGCCCCCAAAGTGGGGGGCGACCCTTGCCCATGCCACCCCCATCCACTAACACACACACACCCACACTATCCCTGGTGTCTAAGTGGCTTCTGCCCCCCTTGGGGGCAGGTGGGCCTAAAACAATAGGCCAAAATGCCCCCCTTGGGGGGGTGCCCGGTGACCAAGGGGACGCCCCCCCACAAAAATAAACAAATAAAAAATATCCCTGGCGTTCTAGTGGTTTCTGCCCCCCTTGGGGGCAGATCAGCCTAAAAATAATAGGCTGATCTGTCTCCAAGGGGTGCAGAAATGGCCCCGGTACATGTGCCCCCAAAGTGGGGGCGACCCTTGCCCAAGGCCCCCCCCCCTCATCCACTAACACACACACGCACTATCCCTGGTGTCTAAGTGGCTTCTGCCCCCCTTGGGGGCAGGTGGGCCTACAAAATAGGCCCATCTGCCCCCAGGGGGGGCAGAAATGGCCAACAGGTCAATGCCCCCCTTGGGGGGCACCCCGTGCCCAAGGGGATGCCCCCCCACAAAAATAAACACATAAATAAAAATCCCTGGCGTTCTAGTGGTTTCTGCCCCCCTTGGGGCAGATCAGCCTAAAAATAATAGGCTGATCTGCCCCCAAGGGGGGCAGAAATGGCCCTAAAAGACATGCCCCCCAAAGGGGAGCGACCCTTGCACAAGGGGCCGCCCCCCCATCCACTACAAACACAATCCCTGGTGCCTAAGTGGCTTCTGCCCCCCTTGGGGGCAGATGGACCTAAAAAAAATAGGCTGATCTGCCTCCAAGGGGGCAGAAAAGGCCAACAGTTCTATGCCCCCTTGGGGGGGCGCCCCTTGCCCAAGGGGCCCCCCCCCCACATAAATACACAAATAATAAAACATCCCTGTTGATCCAGTGGTTTCTGACCCCCTTGGGGGCAGATCCCCCTAAAAAGTAGGCCAATCTGCCCCCAAGGGGGGCAGAAATGGCCTAAGCAATGCCCCCTAAAGGGGAGCGACCCTTGCCCAAGGGGCCGCCCCCCCATCCACTACAAACACAATCCCTGGTGCCTAAGTGGCTTCTGCCCCCCTTGGGGGCAGATGGACCTAAAAAAAATAGGCTGATCTGCCTCCAAGGGGGCAGAAAAGGCCAACAGTTCTATGCCCCCTTGGGGGGGCGCCCCTTGCCCAAGGGGGCCCCCCCACATAAATACACAAATAATAAAACATCCCTGTTGATCCAGTGGTTTCTGACCCCCTTGGGGGCAGATCCGCCTAAAAAGTAGGCCAATCTGCCCCCAAGGGGGGCAGAAATGGCCTAAGTAATTGCCCCCTAAAGGGGAGCGACCCTTGCCCAAGGGGCCGCTCCCCGCAAGCCAGAATCGCAAAAGAAATGTAAAAAAAAAAATCCCTGGTGTCTAGTGGGCATTCCTGCTGCCCGATCGCAATGCGATCGGGCAGCAGGAATGCTCAAAGAGACACCGGGGGAAAGGAAAAGCCTTTTCTTTCCCCCGGTGCCTCTTTCGGCAAAACCCCCCACCCACCGGGAAGAGGAACTCACCTCTTCTTTTCTCGCCGCACAGGAAGCAAATGGCTTCCTGTGCGGTGAGAACCCCATAATGAAGTCAGCGCGCGATCGCGCGCTGATGTCATTATGGGGGGCTGGGGGGGTCGGGGTGGAAGGGGAAGGGCTTCCCCTTCCATCCCTGACTTTGGGGGGGCGGGGGGAAGCACATAGAGGGAGCGAGAGTGCTCCCTCTGGGCTGTGTGCCGAGGACGTAATGGTTACGTCCTCGGCACAGCAGCACTGTGCCGCAGGACGTAACCATTACGTCCGCGGCACAGAACGGGTTAAAGGGTCTGCTGTGGGCTGAGCTCCACAATTGAGAATTTAGCAAAGGAAGGGTTCATTGTTCAGTTCCTCTTATAACACCTTTGTATGTTCCCCTGACAGCTCCCCCAGTACCTCATCCCTGAAAACAGTGGAAGCTGGAGGTACAGCAGCAAGATCTGGAGATACATCAGTAAAAGAATGAGGGGTTGAGTTCTCAGGAAATCAGAGGCCATGGGAGAGGCCGGGAAATGTGGAGGTTGAGACTCAGGTACAAGAGCTACAACGAGTTTCACCAGGACAGCAGATACAGGTCATGGAGGGCAAGAGGTGGAGCAAGAAAACTTGGGCCTGTTACTGAAAATGCTGAGGGCGGATGTGGAGGCTTGTACCCCTTATTCCAAATGAAGCAGGACAGTATAAAGACTGTTAAGATCAAAACTGTTGTTGAGACAGAGAAACCTACTTCCAGAAGTTGTCAGCAGTGACCAGATTATTGTTGGTATAGAGTAGAAGGGGGCATTGGCACTGGAGCAGTTGGAGAGTAGCGCTACAGACTGAACTGGCAGGGGCCGAGGCTCCCTAGGGTTTGATTTTCATGTTCTCTGAGTTCCTAACAGTTAAAAGCTATAAAAGCCACACAGGTAAAAATGGTGGATGATTTGAGAGAACGGCTAGACTCAGTCAGTTTACAGTTGGGGGACCTCTCTACCCGACTGAACGAGATGGAACAGAGTGTGTCTGACTGCGAGGACAAGGTATATAACTTGGGAAAGAGCAATCACTATGTTGAGACAGAGGTAGTGTTGCTGAAAGAAAAACAGGAGCAGATGGAGAATCATGCAAGGCAATCCAACCTTCGAATCACTTTGGTTCCCCAGATGGGCCAGATTTGCTCTCAATGTCCACACAGCCAGGAGTGGTGTCCTCAGTGAGGTCTTCATCCAGGGGGGGAAGTGGCAGTCTCAGGAGTGCTTTGAATGGTCCCAGTGGCAGGTAGACCTGTTGAAGATGCGAAACAGACTGTTACTGGGTTTTAGTGTGACATGTGACTGTGTACAGGTCGGCCTTGCTAGATGCCCTTATGTGACAGTGTCCTCAACTTTCAATATCACGGTGCTGTCCATTGGGGTTTCTGTGGATTTTATTTCAGGACACCTTGCTACAGGATGTCTGGGTTTCTTGGCAGTATGGCCCTCATTACAACCCTGGCAGTAAATCCCGCTTACCGCCATGCTGACGGGCGCCAATTTACCGTGGCAGAAATCAGCTACAGGTATTACGACCCACATCACGTAATCCACCACAATACAGACACCCACACAAGTTGGCCACACCAAAGGTCAGTGATAAACTGGCGATAGCAAAACCTACGCCATCACGCCAACAAGAATACGCCCACACTATCACGACCCACGAATCAACGCAGCGGTCATTCAACCGCGGTAAACCATTGGTACACACCGCCACGCTCAAAATACATACACACACACACAAAAAACAACCACATTGGACAATTCAAAATACACACACCTGATACATATACACACACCATACCCCCACACCACTATAAAACACACACCCACATTACCCACAACCCCTTACAATGACTTCTTTTCAAAGAAGCAGGGCCAGAGACAATAGCAAACACAACACCAGCATCCACAGGCACACAACACCATCACTCTTTCAACATCCACGCACCTCAAAGAACACACCCCAACACAACACATCACACAGCACAACAAACATCACCTCACACATTACCCACACCACATTATGGCACCTCAAAGACACCCCAGGTTTTCTGAGGAGGAGCTCAGGGTCATGGTGGAGGAAATCATCCGGGTAGAGCCACAGCTATTCGGATCACAGGTGCAGCAGACGTCCATTGCAAGAAAGATGGAGCTATGGCGGAGAATTGTCGACAGGGTCAACGCAGTGGGACAGCACCCCAGAACACGGGATGACATCAGGAAGAGGTGGAACGACCTATGGGGTAAGGTGCGTTCCGTGGTAAAGAGACACCAGGTAGCCGTACAGAGGACTGGCGGTGGACCCCCACCTCCTCCGCCACAACAAACAACATGGGAGGAGCAAGTCTTGGCGATCATGCATCCTGAGGGCCTCCCAGGAGTAGCAGGAGGACTGGACTCTGGTAAGGCAAATACTTACTACTATATCCCCCAACCCTACCTGCATGTCATCACAAACTTCTACCCCTACCCTCACACCCATCACCTCAACACCTCACAGATACCCCACTATCACAACCCACACATCCCTATACCAAGCCCTGCATGTAACACCAATGCATGGACACCCATTACTGACCTGCATGGACACCCATCACCAAAACATGTTCAGTAAAGAGACCCACCCAGGCCACAAAATCACCACTCACACAAGGGTCCAGGCAATAATGCTAGCACAGGAGTAGAGGGAAACACACACTGCACAAGATGGCACAAACAGAAACAATAACACTGTATTTACACCCCAATAGGACCCCTCCCCAACGTCACCGGACAGGAGGTACCAGCCATATCCAGTCCCCCCACAGAAGATGCCCACAGTGATGACAGAAGCTCTGCACGCCTGGATCCAGATGACCAGCCCGGCCCATCAGGGACCTCTGGACAGTCGTTTCCCCTGCCACAGTCCCAAGCCACCACAGAACCTCCTCCCCCCCCCCCAGGAAACACCACCACAGCACCCACCCAGCGGGACCATGCCACTGTCCCCAGGACACGTCAATCAGCAGTGTGTCCACCACTGCAGGGACCCCAGGCAAACCCACTAACCCAAGACAATCAGGGACCTGGGGTCAGTGGCAGTGGGACACGGTTCAGGGGACAGAGGCACAGGACAACAGGGAAGCTGGGAGGACTGCTGTGCAACAGGGGGAGGACAGGCCCAGGGAACCCACTCTCCACGAGGCACTCTCCAACATCATGGGAGCATACCTCAATTCCCAGGCGACCATGGGCACACTACTGGCCAAGTTTCAGGAGACCCAGCAGCTGCAGGAAGAACAGTACCTGGGGATCAGTGAGGACTTGAAGTCAATTAACACCACCCTGGTCACCATTGCAGGGGTGCTGACAGACATGGCCAACACCATGAGGGAGACAATTACACACCACTGGGCCCCTGACACTAGCCCAAACTATGAACAACCCTCCACCTCGGCCAGCGCTAGTGGACAGGAGGTCCTGCCACAGGACCAACAGGCCACCCCACCCCCTGCAGAAGGAGACCCAACCCGCAAACGGCCCCTGTGATCTAGGCACAAGACAGAAAACATTGCCAAGACTCCCGCCAGGAAATAAGACTCTCCTGATTGTCACCCCTCTGTCCCACTATGTCATCCTGTCCTAATTGAACTGCTATTACTCCACTTCCTATGCCCCCTTGGACAATGCACCTGTGATACCGATAGACTGGAATCTACCATGGACATTCCTCCACCATCACCCCAGCCCATTGCACATGCCCCTCCACTGATTAGCACTTAAATAAACACTCTTGAATCACTAAACAATCTGGAGTCAGTCTGTACTTTCATCAATGTATTATTACAACCTCTCTGACAAATATCAATGGCAATATTCATTTGCACATACCAAAGTATGACAGTTGTTGGGCAACAGTAAATAAAGCAGAAGGCAGATTGTGGCACCCAGATCTGTGAAAAGGAAAGCCAGAGTGAACTGTCAGGGTCCATACACAACGTGACCACCATTTTCTAACTCTTCACTCACTTGATACCTGACCTTCAACAGGAGAGGACCTACACTGCAAGTGCTGCTGTGACCTGAGTCTGGAAGCGCAAATGGCTAAAGTGTCTGGTGAAAGGGCCCCTGCCTTCACCGCGAAGAAGTTGGACAACCTGGTGGGCATCTCCTTCACCCTAGGCACCTCAGACCCTGCCACAGTCAGCCCTGCTGCCCTCAGTGAGGAGGCTATTGACCTCATGAGATCCCTCACTGTTGGTCAGTCAACCATTTTGAATGCCATCCAGGGTGTTGAGAGGCATTTGAAACAAACAAATGCATACCTGGAGGGCATTCACTCTGGCGTGGCAGCCCAACAGAGAGCATTTCAGGCTCTGGCCTCAGCACTGATGGCAGCCATTGTCCCTGTGTCCAGCCTCCCCCCTCCAACTTCTACTGCCCAGACCCAATCCCCTCTACCTCAGCCTATCCCAAGCACACAATCAGACCAGCATGCACACACATCAACACACAAAAGTAGCTCAGGCAAACATAAGCACCACACATCCCACAGGCACTCACACAAGCACCATACCCATGGAGATACACCAATATCCACTGCCTCCACTGTGTCCCCCTCCTCCACGTCGTCCACCTCCCTCCCAGTCTCATCTCCACTCACACCTGCATGCATTACATCCTCAGCCACTACCTCCATTACCAGCACGCCCATAACCACACACCGCAAATGTGCAATCACCACCCACACTACCATGGACACGTCCCCTGTGTCTTCTCCCAGTGTGTCTGTGAGCCTCCTCCCAAATAACACAAACGCAGGCACACACCCACTCAACAGCCATCCATCTCACAACAGCCTCAAGCCCATGCACCTTCAACCAAACTCAGCAGACGTATACCTCCTACAACCACTACCTCTTCCAACACTCCCAAACCCCCTCCATCTTTCCGTCCCAGTGTGTCTAAAAAACTTTTCCTAGTTGCCATTGACCTCTTCCCTACACCTCCCCCCATCCTTCCCCTAGGGCCAGAATGTCCAGATCCCAGCCCAGCACCTCAGCCACCAAATCATCATCCATTGTGGTCCCTGCAAGTCCGGGAGCATCGAAGCTGCCACCGATCAGGGCTGCCAGTGTGCCACCCAGTGAGGGCAAGGACCACCCTATTCCGCCACCTGCCAAGCTAAAGAAGGGGCCCGCATGCTGAAAAGAGAAGCCGCACCAACCACCCAGGAAGGGCTCTTCCAGGACCAAACAGGACAGTGGCAAGGTCCCTGCAGCGACTTCCAAGTTGGTGAAGGGACAAGGGCAAATGGCACGGTGCCTCCGGGTGAGGGACTGGTGTCACCCCTTCTGCAAGACAGACAAGCAACCAGTTCGGTGGTGGGCACCGCCGCAGCAACCTCCACCTGCACTGCCACCTGCACGTCTGCTGCCTCAACTACAGTCACCAGCATCATCCCCGGTGGGCCACCCTCCCGAGACTGCAGGAGACGGCCTGGTGTCTCCCTCCACAAGTACAGACACCTGCACCGCCGGCAGCATCTCTGCTGCAGACACCGCCGCAGCCACGCCACCTGCCCGCGACGTGCCCAGCCAGTGCCACTACAGCGTATATCAGCAGCATCCTCAGTGTGCAGCCGTCCGAGGCTGATGGAGACATCCTGGACCCTGCACACACTACATGAGCCACCACAACCAGCACTGGCACTCCCAGCAGTTGGCAGGCTAAGTCACCACAGGGTGGAGTGTGTCTCTGCCTCCATGGAGTATCATGCTACCTGTTCCCTGAAATTCTCGTGGCTCAGACACCCAAGTGAGGGAATGGGAACTGCCACACCTTAGGTGCAGTATCACTGGGCACCAAGCCCCCTCCAGAACCAGTGGAGAACAGCATCCACAACCTCAGTCCTTGGCAGGATGAAACACTCTGGGCACAAAGCCCCCTACAGAACCAGTGGAGAACAGCATCCACAATCTCAGTCCTTGGCAGGATGAAGCACTCTGGGCACGAAGCCCCCTCCAGAACCAGTGGAGAACAGCATCTACAACTTCAGTCCTTGACAGGATTAAGCACTCTGGGCACAAAGCCCCCTCCAGAACCATTGGAGAACAGCATCCACAACCTCAGTCCTTGGCAGGATGAAGCACTCTGGGCACAAAGCCCCCTCCAGAACCAGTGGAGAACAGCATCCACAATCTCAGTCAATGGCAAGACGAAGCACTCTAGGCACAAGGCCCCCTCCAGAACCAGTGGAGAACAGCATCCACAACCCCAGCCCTTGGCAGGATGAAGCACTCTGGGCAAAAAGCCCCCTCCTGAAACAGTGGGCAAACCACCAACTTGAGAGATTGTGGCTTTGCACTCCCCAGGACCATGCAGTGGGCAAACTACCCACTTGAGAGACTGTGGCTTTGCACTCCCCAAGACCATGCAGCGGGCAAACCACCCGCTTGAGTGACTTGAGAGACTGTGGCTTTACACTCCCCAGGACCAAGCAGTGGGCAAACCACCCACTTGAGAGACTTCAGAGACTGTGGCTTTGCACTCCCCAGGACCATGCAGTGGGCAAACCACCCACTTGAGAGACTTGGAAGACTGTGGCTTTGCACTCCCTAGGACCAGCAGTGGGCAAACCACCCACTTGAGAGACTTGAGAGACTGTGGCTTTGCACTCCCCAGGACCAGGCAGTGGGCGTGGAGCCCCCTTGAGGATTAGTGGTGTCGTCCCATCATTCGGCTGAGGTGGCCCCCTCCCCTTCCCCCTGAGGTGCCTGTGTTTTTTTCGACCTGATGCCCCTGCAGTGTTCTCTCCATTTTGAGGCAGGTGACATGTATGGGCTTCACCCATGCTTTTTGGGACCACTGGTCCATGGACATTTAATGGAACATTATACGGACTTGTGTACTCGCTGTAAATATTTGTATATACTGATCATTTCAAGTTATCTTGCCCTATATGAATTTTCGATTATTACACTTGTTACAATCATTTCATTTGGTCCTTTTGTTCTTCCAGGGGGTTATGGGGGGTACATGTAGTGTTGTTGCATGTGTTAGTGTGCATGGTGTATGGTGTTGTGGGTGAGGGTGAGGGTGGGGGTGTGGGTGTTGCGTGTTTTGTGTTTGTGTGTCACTCTCTTTTTCCTCCCTTTCTCCCCTGTGTTCTAGGTGCAGTACTCATCATGGTCGTCGCCGTCTTTGATGTTCCTGGTAGAAGAGGAGGTAGACCGGCATCGGCAGGTCCTGCAGCTCAGGCTCCATGGCATCCTGGTTCTTCATTGAGTGTCGAGAGGTGAGTGGTTCCGGTTCCAAAGACTGTTTCCACCATGCTTTTGATGGCGTTGGTACCGCCCCGGAAAATCTGGCGGATTGGTGCCTTGTAATAGTGTGGGTGGTACATTGTGTTCTGCCTGTCTGTTGGCGGTGACCGACGCGTTGTTTGTTGCTACCGTGGTGGTGGTCGGAGTATTAAAGTGGCTGTCTGTGTTGGCGTTTTCCGCCATGGTTGTGATTCCATTTTTTTTTACTGCTGGCCTGTTGGCGGTATTACCGCCGCTTTATCACCGACCGCCAGGGTTGTAATGAGGGCCTTTGTCTGTTCATAGACCCAGCTCTTGGCATCAGTGGAGCATCATCGGTTTCATGCTACCTCCCAGTTAGGTAAACAACATGTTTAAGTGAACAGACAGCTGCACATTGTCATGTGGACACTGATGTGGATATCAGATTTGGATTGACCATTCTACCTGACTACATGAGACAGGTTACACCAAGTACAACACACTGCATAAATATGAGATTTCCCCAGGTGAGTACAGGTCTATGGGTGAAAGGAGTAAGAGGGTCCAGAGTATCAGTGAACACAGTAGAAGCAGGGTGTAAGTAGTACCCAGTGACAGCTATCCTTATCATTCCAGTCATTAGGTGTCCTGCGCCCGCAGACTATACAATTATCAGCCCCGAGGTGAGTACAGTTCTATGGGTGATGGGAGGCAGAAGGGACAGAGCAGCAGAGGACACAGTTGTAGCAGTGTGTGAGTGGTTTTGTATAGGAAGCTGCCCATGGCATTGTTGCCATTACCTTTCCTGTACCCACGGTGTATACTGATATGAACCATTCATTTGAGTATTCTCTACTGTTATGTTTCTGAGCATGGCTATTACAAATTTGTACACAGTTGTGATTTTGGTTATGGGGAAACAGTGCCTACTGGGAATTGTAGTGCTAGCAGTCCTTGCAATACCCACACCACACTCAGATACTATGCCCCCAGGTGAGTTCTCTCCAAATGTGGGAAGACAGACAGGGGTCTTTGAACAGTTGTACTCAGGGGAGGTGAGTGGTATGACAGTAAAGTTGGCAAATGGTGATCAGTGAAAATGCATGCAAATACATTTAGGGGACATTGTTGGTGTATGGACTTATCCGACTCCAGTCCCTCAGGTATTCCTGTCAGTCTCTCAGGATGAAGGATGTCTAAGACCTTTTCCTTCCATGATGTGAACTGTGGGGGAGAAGGTAGGGGATCACCGTCAGTCTTGTGCACCAACGGCTGGTGCCTGGCGGCCATTGAATATACCTTCCCCCTGAGGGCCTTCCACATCTTCCTGATGTCCTCCCTTGTGCACAGGCAGCTGCCTACTGAATTGACCCAATCATCTATCCTTTGCCACATTTCCATTTTTCTAGTGATAGTGATCTGCTAGATTTGTGCTCCAAAGAGTTGTGGCTCTACTCTGATAATTTCATCCACCATTCCTCTTAACTTGTCATCTGTGAAACAGGGATGTTTTTGTGGTGACATGGTTTGTGGGATACATGATAAATGTTAAGAGATGGGGTGTAGGTGCTGTGTTGTGGGTGTATTGTGCGGGTAGGGGATTTGTGGTTGAGAAAGTTGGAGGGGTGCCTATTCTGTGTTTTGGGTGTTGTTTCTTGCCTCTATTTATCTGTGTGTGGTGAGGTAGTTGCAAAGGATTGTGGTTCGTGAAGAGGTTTGTTTTATAGTGTGGTTTGTAGGTGTGTCAGGTGGGTATGCGTGACAGCTGTGTTGTTTTCAAATCCATCCAATGTGATGTTGTATTGTATGTGAATGACTGCAGACCGTCTTGGTTCGGACCGCCATTGTTGAACTGCCATTGAAGAACTGCCATTGTGATTCATGACTCATAATAGGTTCAGTTATAAGTTGACGGGCTGGCGGTGCTGGTGGTTGGTCTATTTGTCGCTCTTCCGAATCCTGGCAGTGTCAGTTGTTTGGCTGGGATTTGGCAGTCCTGGCTGTGTAACTCGTAATACGGCAGCCTGTGTGACTGCCAACATCGCAGTCTTTTGGCGGCCTCCAATGCGGTGGTCTGGAAGTCAGACTGGTAAACTCGTAATCAGACCCATTAGCTTTAAAATCACTCTTAGGCCCTTAATGAAAACTTGAGCCCAATTAAACACGCAATGCGTTAGTGGTCAGAAGAAATTTGACTGGCAATATTTTTAAAGCATACTGTTCTACAAATTCGATGCTGCCTTAAACCACAAGTAAAGGCTTACTTTAAAAAACTGAAATGACAGAATGCAGATGTCCGTGTCCGCCAACTAAGAAATACTCTGACTCACTGAGTCCTACTGAGCGCTTTAAGAAACAGAAGGACAGATTTATGGAAAGTGGGGCTGGACCGAGTGCAGCGCCACTTTCCCTGCGCCTCTTAGCACTCCCCTACCACCACCATGTGTGCGCCGTATTTAAAGTACGGTGCAATATGGCACAGGGTAGGGGCAATGCTTTAATTTTTATGACGCTATTGATGTACTCTGCAGGAGTACATAGGAGACCATTCAAAGAATTGAGCTTTTGAGCAGGAGTTAAAAGTGCAATAAAAATGTATGAGATTTCCTTGCGCCATGTTTCTGGCTCCCCTAACGGGGGAATGCTCCCTTTGCATACCTTCTGCCTGCGCAGGCATAAGGTAGCACAAAGGTTTACAGAGTGGCGCAATGCATGCATTGCGCTACTCTGTAAACATGGCACGCAGATTTTGGCCTTGTTGGGCCACATTAACGTCAAAATAAATGACATTAATGTGACGCAAGGTGGCACGAGGGGCCTATAAATATTCCCCAGAGTACAGAACTTGAGCGCTTCAAATCATTGATTGTAGACAAATCTAAAGCAGGTGCAAAACAACAAAACAACACTGGATTGCTTATAGCACCAAAAGAAAAATGCCTCCCAGAACAGATTGAATCCTTTTTATTGGACCTTGAACCTTTCTGCCTAGAAATTGAAAACAACCAATCTGAAGAACTCTGTAATCAGTAGTACAACTCGTATATTAATAAAAGTAAAAGAATTCAAGATAGAACAGCGCAGAACCTAAAGAGGTCATCCGAAGAGATAGAGGACTGCCATACATTTCAACAATCCTGACATTTTGTCTCATAAACAACTTGAACAATATCCCGCAAATCCTACTCCAAAGCAAAAATTACTGCAACACACCCAACACACCCAACAAAAGCATTCACAACAAATTCCACAAGGAGTGAACAAACACATTAGCCACATCTATCATGCACCTCATAAATAAGTTCTATACAGTTGAAACTGTCTTTGCTTCCCATAGACAATCTAATGTCACACACAATACTGAAAAAAACACCATTGACTTTAACATCATATAACCACTACCAGTTTCGTATTATATTAGTAACATATTACACTACCTAGGACCTTATATGACTCATACACTAACCTAAATAGGGTTTCAAATGATGTTCCTATAATTTTTAGGTCATAGCCTACCAGACAGCATAGCTGTCTGGTTTGTTAATGACATCTTCGGGACATTCAGCAAGCTGACCTAGAAATGCATTGTGCCCGTTGTTTGCCATTGGCCTTGTGGTTTGTACCTCACATTTTTTTGCTTTCTATTTTCTGGCTATATTTGTTTTAGGCTGTCAAGCTTGAGTCTGTACCTTCCCTTGCCAAAACATTATTTAAAGTATCCTTCAGTGTTGGAAATGACCCTATTTGCAGGGTTATCCCCAAAGTTTTTGCCTTCTTCCTCATTTTGTTTAGATCTGCTTTGCTGGTTTATTGTCTCTGTGCACTTTACCACTGCAAATCAATGCTAAAGTTCAAGTGCTTCCTGTGTAAATTATATTGGTGATTGGCTTATCCATGATTGGCATATTTGATTTACTAGCAAGTCCCTAGCAAAGTGCTCTGTGTGCCCAGGGCCTGTAAATCAACTGCTACTAGTGGGCCTGAAGCACTGATTATGCCACCCACAGAAGTAGCCCTGTAAACGTGTCTCAGACTTGCCATTGCAGTGTCTGCATGGTTGTTTTGCACTGCCAATTCAACCTGGCAAGTGTATCCACTTTCCAGGCCCAAAGATTCCTTTACATTTAAAAACACCCCTATGGTAGGCCCTAGATATCCTCATAGGCAGAGTGCAATGTATTTTAAAGGTAGGACATGTACTGGTGTGTTTTACATGTCCTGATAGTGAAATACTTCCAAATTTGGTTTTCACTGTTGCAAGGCCTATCTCTCCTATAGGTTAACATGGGGACTGCCTTTAGATATATAAGTGCAGATTCTCATTGGAAGCATATGGAGATGTGGAATTGAGGGAACTCAATAAGGCTGTAATTGTGGATCATTACCCACTCTCTAACATCAATGAACTGTTGAGCTCTCTTAACGGGGCAAAAACAATTTTTCTCTTTGGATATGCATTCAGAATATCACCAGGTAAAGCTGGACTCCGAGTCGCAGGAGTTAACAGCATTTGTCACTCCATTTAGAACATAAAAATTTATCTGAATGCCTTTTGGGCTGATATCTGCTGACTCTGCATATCAAAGAGCTATGGAGAAATTATTAAAGAATGTAAAAGTAGTAAAGGTACGTCCACACTGTATGCTAGTCAATGTGTCTGACCTGGGTGAACATAATATTAGATTGCAAGAATGTCTGGACAAATTGCAGAAAGGATTGTTAACACTCAAACTGAAAAAGTGCAAATGTAATGTATCAGAAATATAATATTTAGGACATTTGATTACTGGCACAGGAATTAGACCAAAGAGTGGACTAGTAAATTCCATAAAAAGATTACTGTGACCTTTCAAGAAGGAATTGGTAAGAGTTTTAGGGATGGCAATATTCTATAACAAGTTTGTTCACAAATGTATAGAAAGAACTGAGAATATTAGACATCTGCCAAAAAGAGTAATGAATTGAATGAAGCGTAAACATTAATTCAGTGACATAAAATCTAGTCAGGAAAATGCATCAGACTTTATAACTTTTGATCCAAAAGATTGAACAGTTGTCACGACTGTTGCAAGCTCAAAAGGAATTGGGGCTGTGTTATTACAAAAATCAGAAGGCTTATGAAAGACCATTTTATTTACATTTCATGGTCTGAGAGCAGCAGAAAATAGCCGAAATTAGCTAGTCTGTTTTTGAAAAAGAGTCTCTTGGCATGTTTTGGACAGTAAGACATTTCTGAAAATTTCCCTGGGGGAGAAAATTTGCAATCAAACCGATCACAAACCTCTTAAGAAGGTATTCCTGAGAAATGGAACTGACCAAATTTCATAACGCATTCGCAAATGGGGGTTGCAGTACAATAATTTTAATTTGACTTGTTCTTTGTACCTGGAGCAAGGCATACACAGACTGATTGTTGCTCTAAGATGTGTTTGGTCAATGGATCTGATGATCTAGACACTGATGAATATTTTGGAGGGGAAGAATTTGAGGAAGAAGAAGAATTTTGCCTAATTACAGAAGGGGTGAGCCAAGATTAGGATTGTCAATTCTGTGGAATCTAGGAATATGATTTGTTTTTCTTGAAGAATTGTTTGAGAGAGAAAGGTTTCCCTCTACTATACATATAGACAATGGTGTTCAGTCAACTTTTGAGATGGTAGGATAATTTATGAAAAAGACAGGTATTGTACACAAGAAAGTGGTACTATGTAACTTAAAGACTAATTGAGTAGTGGAACACTTTATTAAAGCTCTTAAAGAATGCTTGCAACAATCCATGGTGTGTGGATGAACTTGGGAAGAAAACATGAGAAAGAAGATAAGAGAATATTGTTTAACATCACATTCCACCACTGCAGTGTCACAATTTCAATTGTACAGAGGGAGAGTCTCTAACAATGAAGTTGTACCTGAATGGGTAAATGAGTTCAGAAAGATTGTAGATGAAAGGTTTGGTGAAATAGAGGAGTAGGGAGAAAGAGAAATAAAGAAGAGAGAGAAAGAAAAGGAGGTGTTTGATGTGAGAAAGGCTGTTAAACCAATTGAGGTGCAGGTAGAGGATTGGGTAAAAATCAAATTTCCCAAAAGAGGGCAGAAAGTCTTCAAATTTAGGAAGCCTTTCAGACTAATAAAATTATTTAAAAATGTCATAAAAACTGATGATCATAAAATGTGGAATTCAAGCAGAGTGGGGACATGTACAGCACCTCAAACTGGAGATACATCTCCTAAGGAAAAATAAATGGCAGAGGATCTAAAAATTGGAGCTCAGTGAGAGAAAAGAAAACCAAATTATTTGCAGGACTTTTATTGAATTACATGTTGACTCTTATGAACAAGACTGTGTAGTTTAACCATGATTAATAAAATGTCAGTTATTTATAACATCATTAGAAACTGTAGCTGGTATTTGACTTGCTCTTTAGTCTTCTGTTTAATAGAATAAGAGGGGAGGTAATGTGGTATCTTATGTCATTACATTCTGTTTCTAGGTGATGATGCAAATGTGTAACCAAGACATCATCAACTAGAATGTTATGGTTGGAATTGTTGGTCATTTATTCCTATGGTGAGGCTGTGTATGGGGTCTCTGTGTGAAGATGAGGTAATGAATATTACATTCATTCAATCTGTCTTGTGTTGTCGAGAACCGTTAACTTAACATAAGTCTCTGCCTCCTCATCTCCTCTGGTAGGCATTTTTTCTTTGTGTGAGGCTGTTTACTGAGGATTTGCATACAGCAACTGGATCCCTTCAGGTAATTTTAAGGGGAAAACGATATTGATGTTTTGTGTTTGTGTGTGCGTGTGTGTGTGTGTTTTTTTTTTACATCAAATGAACCTTTTGGGAAAATGGTAAGCAAGGCCCAGAGTGTGATCTAGTTTCAAGAGATTTTTTTTTTTTTAAACACTCAACGAACACCTCAAAACCAGTAGAAAAGTACAAAAGAGCAATAGATGGACCGTTGTGGTCTTTCATCCTCTATACCAAGATGTGAAAACTATTCTCAGGGCTTTTATTTCAAGGTTTGAAATGGTCATTCTACACCAGTGCTTGCCAAGAACAGAAACAAAAGCATCCCACCTCTCACTGTACAAATAAACCATATAGAAGTCTAGGAATCCTCTATAGAATACCAGAGATGTCATTTTGAAAAACTGGATGGACAATTTACCAAATATGGCATACACAGATCTCTAGTATTATTAATATTCATAACTGCTGAGAGAGCGTAGTTTAAACATTACATATTATAGACGTGAAATGCTTATGTTTAACAATGCTGTATTAATAATATTATTTATTGAAACGTATTCATAAACATGGAGAATTGTTCACCTGTGTAAACTAATGTCAACTGTAAGAAATAATCATTTATATTATGCCCAACTGAGCACATTAACACGTATAAAGCTGCATTCATTAAAATCGTATATCTTAAGTTAGCGTGAGTCGAGAATTAGCTGTGTAACTCTCATATTAAAGCGTATTTTTCTGTTTCTCCAGTGTGCTGACTTGCAAAAGACCATGACCCAGCGATTGTTCTTTTCTTTGCTTATTTGCAACATTTCAGAATTCTCCCATTCGCATGCTAGTAGCTTTTAGTATAAATTATGAGGCTTCGAAACAAACATGGACACTTTCAAGGACAATAAAGCGAGGAGAAGAGAACTCTTCACCCGAGGTGTGTGCCAAGGAAATGAAGTAACCCCGGATATGCCACCTACGAAAAACGTCAATCATGAAGACCAATTAGGATTTAGAGAAATATTATGAAATGACAAATGCATTACTTAATGTATAATTTGATTGGTTACCGATAGTGGGGTGTAGTGACTAACCAATAGAATTTTGGGGGAATGTATTTTGGAAAAAGGGATAAAAACCCATGACACGAGAGACAGACATCAATTAGGTAGGGAATGATATCGATTGCATCCAGAAACTCTGTCACTCTAGTTGGTGACTTGAGACTTAGACAACCATCCTTGCCCATAGACTGCCACGTTACCCTTTCCCCTTAAGGGGAGAGTGTCCCTTGCCTTTAACTTAGATAGACTGACGGTGATTCAACTGATGTCCTGAAGACAAAGACTGATTCTGTATGCTGACCTATCAAGAGGAGGGTAATTATAATACTAATGAAATCTATTTGCCTTTTCTTTCTAGGTACCAACTGCTGTTTGTTTGAGTAGAGATCTTAGTTAGATGTTTTCCAAATTGATGTTCTAAATTGTTTTGCATGAAGTCCAACATGCTAATGCTAATTTGAGGTTAGATGAGGTATTCATTAGACTGACGGACTGACGAGACTGACGTGATGCTATGCTGAACTAAGACCTTTAGGAGGTATCATGTATTGCGATATGTTCGCATAATTATCTTATGTTCCTGATCTTTGCATTATTGAAAGCTCATCGTAGTTGTCACCTTGTGATTATGTTCATATGCTTTTTGGTTTTGAGATTAATGCATTTGCTATTAGATTGTAATCAATAGGGAATAAAATTCATTAATCCCCATTACGGTGTGGTTATTCGTGACTGAAAGGTCATGATTGCGCCGAAGGTTTATTAATGACTAAAGTTAAATATATTTTGATATTAACTGTTGATAATGTTATTGATATATTGTTTGACATATTGATCAGTTATCTCATCTTACCATGTCTCACCACTGGGTCCAAAGATACATCGGCCTAAAACGAGTCCTGATGTGTATAAATTAACATAGACGGACGCGTTAACACTGCTAACGCCCTCTGTCCCTCATTTTGTAAAGGACTTTTGTGTTCTCTCTGATACAGCTCGGGGTTGAGTTCCTATGGCACAGGGCTTGCAGGTCAGAAGCAACAGTTCGGCAAATGTCTCCAGCCTCTCACTCCAATGCTGAGGTAAAGGAGTACCACTAACATGTAAGCTGCAAACAATTATCAAGTGTCAAGGGAAAATGCATGCTGTGGTATGCGCTTTATGAGTTACACACAAGCACTTAAAGGTATCTGGAATTCACTGTGTTTCATCCCTTGGTTTAATAGAAATTAGCATAAACCTGCAAAATGAGATACTCCAAATATATTGGTAGTGGTTGCATCACTGATTGAGAGCACCCCACTGTGTCTTGAATAAGTTGACTGTTTTGATAACGAAAAATAAAATCTTTGTTAACCTGGTATTACATTATTAATAGCACCTACTACCACTGGCAAACTGATGAAGTGCTTTATATGGAAATTGTTACTTACACAGAACACCTTTATAACTAAAGAATAAACCACCTGAGCACTTACATTCTGATTCTTTACTTCAGACACCTGAGCAGCACAGGTCACTAACCTTACCTTTTATTCCTCCATTGCTTACAGAGGGGGTGGATCCTAGGAAGACAGTGCAAGAGGTAGCACCCAAAAAGAAAGTTTTAATGGACATTGGAAGAGGGCAATGAAAGGGGCAGTGCGGGGGGTGAGCTGAACAATTTTGCAGGGAGGTGCTGTGGCAGTGCAGAAGAGGACTGGCTGGAGAAGGAGCGGGGCCTGGTTGGTATGTCAAAAATGCAAAAGTGGAGTGGCAAAGGGGGCTGTACAACCCCTCTCCTTTTTCAGCAGAACAATGGACCCTGTCTCCAGGGTCATATTTAAGTGATGTGATCTGTCCGCACGGATATACAGCACTTTTAGGAGTCTTTGTATCGACCAGGATGGTCTCCTTTGTTTACAACTTCTTATGGAAGGGTTGGTTTGTGCATGCTGTTTGAACACAACAAACATCTTGTAGGACTTGCAGTAGGGGCTATAAGCATCTGGTGGCCATTTTGGAATTGTGTTTGCTACAATCTCTGTGAAAGCTTTTGAAAGGGAAGACTAAAGTGTCTTCATTAAAAACAAATCAAAAATATGCCTGGGATTGGATAATGTTTAGTACTGTATGTAATGGACATTATTCTTAAATATTTAGTATGGCCCGATTAACATGTTAAAATGTCTTTAAAAATATATCTAGGATCCCTCCCCAATAGTTCCGAAATAATACTACTAAGGGAAAGGTGTAACTGTTACCAGGGGGTGGAACAACTCTCATATAGCCATGCCTAACTAAACAACTACTGTCCTTTTTAGAACAGAAGTGCATTGCTCCACTCATACACTTAAATTCATTTTTTTTTCCTTTATATTGTGATACCTCTACCTAAGGTGTGGGAGTGCTTTACGTGAGACCCAGTTATATTACACAAGATCACATTATTTTTTTGGCAAAGGAAAATGAGAGATGAGGATCTGACGTAACAACCAGTGCTCCTCACTTTGGCACAGGGCAACTGGGTTTGAGTCTCGCCATTGGCGCAACATCCTGTGATTCGGGGCAAATCCATTATTTCCCCTATGTCTTAAAAAAATGACTGTGAATATCGTCTGTACCCTCCCCGAACCTTGGCATGTCCAACAAAACAAGCACCATAGTTTCCAGAGACTGAAATCCTTTTAAAGCACAACTGCACGAAAGAGTGGTGTATGGCCTTCAGTGCCTAAGAATACCTGTTGAGAATCATATAAACAGCATTTCTTTAAAAAACAGATTTTTCGGGCCAGCTGTGAAAATAATTCATAGTAAATCTCCATCTAGCAGTCTCACAAACTTACTAAATGTATATATATTCCAGATCAAAATCGCAGCACAACAATAAAAAACAAGGAAAAAAAAGCACAAGTGCTATGAAGGGAGAAGCAGGGAAGGGAAGCGGGTGGGGGAGAAATAATACATCAATCATGTTGGGAGCAGTGAACGGGCACTGATTAACTTAATTAATCTGTGCTTGGTCCCTGCTCCATAGCAAAGATCGAAAATAACATTTCACAGACACTGACCAATTAAGCAGGCTGGTAAAAAATAGAGTGATGTGAAGCAAGCAAATGGTAAGCAGTGGACGGGCTCCAAGCCCTTATTCTACGCAAAGGTGTCTTGCAAGGGAGACACATACGCTAGCTCATGGACTCGAAGGCTCAACCCTAAAAAGGAGGTGGTCTTCCAAAGGTGCTCACAAAAAAAAAAAATATCTATAACATGGAACAAAGCCTTGAAGAACAAGAGAACAGGTGCTAGCGTAAATATGTGTCACAACACATTAACCTGAAAGCATGGCCTTCATGCACTGCACATCACGAGAATGTGCCAAATCAAAGTTAGACTTATTTTTTCTAAGGCCCACTCTGTCGAGCATTGAAAGCAGTTTTTTCATGGAAGTATTGCCTCTTTCCGCTTTGACACCATTAGCGCCGATAGAATTGTTTGTGTCAGTGTCAACAGATATATATTTGGATCTCAACAAAACACTGCTGCATCTTGGGCCACATGTACGGAGATACGGTTTTTCGACTTCCAAACTGCTAGTCTTAGTGACTTGCAATTTGTGAGACACAAAACTGGATGTTCAACAGTGTCAATGACACTGTTTGCGATTTGCAATGGGGTCACAAGTGACCTATCTCATGAATATTCATGAGGTAGGTCTCAATTTGCGACCCCATTGGGAATGGCAGCACTCACAGCAATGGTGGCCTGCAGACCACCATGTCTGTGACTGTTTTAAAATAAAGCAGTATTTTTTTTTTTAATGCATACCATTTTCCTTAAAGGAAAATGGAATGCATTTCGAAAACAAAAATGGAAAGTTTTCTTTTCGTTTTTTCAGAGCAGGCAGTGGTCCGTGGGACTACTGCCTGCTCTGAATTTTTTTTTTTGCATGCATTCACAAAGGGGAAGGGGTCTCATGGGGACCCCTTCCCTTTTGCGAATTGGTTAGCAGCAATTTGAAATTGGTGCTAACTGCATTTGTTTTGTGACCGCATTGACGGTCACAAAAAAATCATACATACCATTTAGATTCGATATTAAGCGGGACGCCCTTGACATGCCCCTTGCTAATACCGAATCGCAAAACCCAAACTGTGATTCGGTAGCAAGTTACCGAATCGCAGTTTGGGCTTTGTACATCCCAAAATACATTTTTCTAGTCGCAAAGAAAAATGTTTTGTACATCTGGCCCTTGTCTGTAAAACCACAAAAGCAGATAGTACTAACATATCGCCCAACTCTGAAGTTGCAATGACCTCTTACCCCATCGCAACCATATTTAATTGGCGAAACATTACCCTCGGTGATCGAGTGATCGCTCAAAGTGATAACATGTATTCCTACAGAGTGTACATAGAGAGTATTGTAATTTACAGCAGTGACACCCTGGACACAAAGCTTTCACTTGGGCTCTTCGACAAGGATACTTTTGTGCATGTTGAAGACCAGGAGCTTTACATCGACAATAAAGGTTTTGTAAAAACAGCAAACTTCGCCAATGTCAGTACACAGTTTGACCTCATCTGGTGTATACCTTTGACCCTTTCTTCAAAGATAAACTACTCATCAACAGTATTGATCTTAAGAGCAAACTTAACCGCAACAAGGACTCGTTGTGTCTCATCAGCGGGGATGCAGAACAGTATAAACTGGTGATACTGTCCACTAGTTTGTTTGTTAAGAGAGTTAAAGTCTCTCCAAATGTCAGACTGGCTCACGCCGAAGCTTGAACGGTGCTTCACAACCTTATGATTGAAACTGACTATCTAACTATTGAGTTACTTTTTTTTTTTTTTTAGACTTTACTAGATTCTGGAGAGAAATGCTGCTTTAGGCAAACATAAATTAGGGTTTGTATGGCGCTACATTTCGTAAAACACACCTGCTTTGTTCTGAAAGCTTTCTTTTTTTGAACAAGGCCATGACCCTTCAAGGACTCTTTAAGGGACTTCCACCAATTTTTCCAGGGGGCTCTACCATTTGCTGAGGTTTAGCATAATTGAGAGTTTCCAGGGGAACTGTGAAGAAAAGGAATCAGTGTCATATTTCTGACATTATACAACGTTTAGAGTACTCTCTGGGGCATGATGGAGTTCTGGGGTTTGGAAGGTACAAAATTCCCCTGTGGCTCATGAGCTCATCTTCACACATCGTTCATACAACAAGTCCACCTTTTATTCACCTGTAATAGCCGAATTATGGGACACACTATCTAAAATTGCTGTTGTGTAATTGTCTTTAAACTCGAAGGCACATATTTATACTTTTTTAGCGCTGCATTTGTGCCGCTTTTTGATGCCAAAACGGCTCAACTTCAAGTTTACGCTGCTTTTGTGTCAAAAAATGATGCAAATGCGGCACTAAAAAAGTATAAATATGGGCCTAAGTTTCTGTTTAGCTCTTCAACTGCCACCTGAACCTTTGCATCATAACCTGTAAAAATATGCAAACATTATTACTTTTTTTTTTTTTTAAGTCTGTGATTTTGATACAATAAGGTTAGTAATTGTCTCAGAACTATAGTACTCTAGATATCTGCACCTTGCTGAAAATCAACTGTTTCTTTGTGGTTTTATAATAATGAGGGAGATCATGCATGCAGAACAAACAGATTTACTTTTTTTTAAAAGCAATTCTTACACGCTATAGTTCTTTAAATTATTTTTTAAAACAGTGCAGTCTATGCCAATACACTCTACTTCAATTCACTTTGCTCTGTAACACTCAGCTCTATGCCCCTGCACTCTAACTAATACACTGTATGCCACTCTACTCTGCACCACTGCACCCTATGCACTGCACTCTACACCACTTTACGGCATCACACTTTATGCCACTCTACACCACTGTACTCTACCCTACACCACTCCATGCTGCTTCACTATACTCTGAAACAATCCATTTAATGCCGCTGCCCTCTATGTCACTGTACTCCACAGCACTCCACAGCACTCCACTCTATGCCACTGCAACCTGCGCCACTCTATTTTTAACCACTACGCTCTGCACCAATGCACTCTGTCACTGCACTCTACTCTACTGCACTCTACTCTGTATCACTGTACTTTAAGCCACTGTTTTCTACACCAATACACTCTGACAATCTACTCTGCAATGCTAACTGCCACTGAAATCTACACCCCTCTACTCTGCACTACTCTACTCCAGTTTACTCCACTCTGTGTCACTGCACTGTAGACCACTGCACTTTACAGCACTATACTCTAGTTGCACCACTCTATGCCACTCTACTCGGCACTACTCTATGCCAGTGCAGTCTATGACACTCAATGCAAATCTGCACTGCTCTATGCTACTCTGCTTAGCACAACTCTACCCAATGCACTCTATGCCACTCAACTGTAATCTGCACTTTACACCACTGCCCTCTATGCCACTTGATTCTACACTGTGCCACTGCCTTCTGCATCAGTCAACTCTATGCCACTCCACACCATTCTAGTCCACTCTACTCTATAGCACTCTGCGTTACAACACTGCACTCTAAACCACTCTACTCTGTGCCACTCCACTCTGCACCACTGCAGTCTACTATGCCCCACTCCAATCTAAACCTCTGCATTCTATGACACTGCATTGTACACCGCTGAATTCAATGCCACCGCACACAATGCCACTAAACTCTGCAACACTCCACGCCAATGCACTTTGCGCCAGTCCACTCTACTCTATGCTACTCCAGTATATGCCACTCTATGCGACTCCACACTGTAATTCCAATACATGACACTCTCCGCCACTCCACTCTACAACACTTTACTCCACTCTTCACCATTTGACTCTGCAACACTTCACACGAGACTCCTCTATGCCCCTTACTTTTTGTCATGCTGAAAAGCAGCCACGCTGGTGTACAACATGGCAAAAACACATTGGCAAAGCCAATATCTCTTGCATATGTTAGACATATTGGCTTTGCCAGTGCTTGTTATATTTTAACTTCTACCTTTTACCAGTCATCAACATCTTGAACAACCACAGATTCCTCTACCACACCACTTATGGCACCGCTTAGAAATGACCAGAAAATCATTACTATTTAATCACAAACAAGGTCACTTTTTGGAGATAAATTGTGACTAACACTACAGAGTCTTGGGTATACATATGAGGTTTCTGTCACTCATATAGGGATGACCTCTACCCAGATTACCATGATAATCATACTGAGACATTGAGGCAATTGATTAATTAGCTGATAAATTTTACAGTAATAGCACCCACCTTGTATCTAATTAAGGATGGCAACCGCTGTACCCCCATCCAATCTCAGGCTTTCTACATTAACATAGTGACTCAAACATGATGCCCCCTTACCAGAATTCTTCTGTACTCCTTCTGTTCCTTGTCAGTCACCATATATCTATGCAACCTTTTTTCCAATTAGAGGCATTGTGATATGAACTCTAATGGTTCACTAAAGTTTATTTCCTATCATAGATTCACTTATTTGTTTTGAAGGGAGAGACCACCACCAACTTCATAAACACATGCTATGTGGGCCACATGTTGTTTAGCAAATCTGTGCTCAGCCCCTGGTAGCTATAACACAAGCATCAACAATCCATAAGGAGGCGTCTGTTAAATGAAGCAGTGCCAACAATTTCAAAGTAAAAAAAAAAACAATACAATAAAATTCCCAAACTAATTTAAAGAAGAATAGGGAGAAATTGAATTAGCAAAAAGACACTAAAAAATTCAAATCAGGGGAAACACAAAGATGAAGCAAAGTAGTTACTATCAGACTTCATTTGGCAATGTTTAAGGCTGATGCTGGCAAAGGTCCCTTGAAGTCAGGCACTTTTTTATGAGCTCCTGCTAATCGCACTGGTTTTGGAGCCAAATGTTCTGAGCATAACTAATATTGGTTTTGTAGCTGCCATCAAAGCAAGGCTGGAAGGAGTAACTAGGCAAAGATGGATACCTTATCATGCTGAACGGGTTTCACTACAGCAAAATGTTCCCAGTGAGGCAAATCTGTTTTCATGCCTGCCTTTGGTACGACCTCCAGGGGCATGCCTCATCATCTTGTTCTGCTCCCATGGAGGTCGAAAATTACTAAGTCCCACTTTTCTCCAGCTGCTGGGAAAATTCTACTTAGGCACTCCTGTATCACTCATGTTTCCAAAGCAGGCTGTTAGGGTTCATGCCAGGGCTCCTACAGGGTGCAGTCCGTATTGATTATCTGTCCATTTGTGGAATTCGAGGTTCTGCTGCTTTATGTGTCCATGGAGCAGACTAGCAGTAATTCAGTAATCTGACTACTAAAGAGAGGTACCAGTCCCTGGGTGCCAGCAGAAAGCAGGAGTTCTTTAGCTTTTATTTTTCTCACCAGGGCCTTCTTATTCAGATGCAGTCTTCTCGGGTCTAGAAATGTCACAAGAAGGTAGTGGTGATGTGCAAGTACAAGTGATTCGAGAATTTGTCTTATCCAGTCCTTTCTACATTCTCGCCCTGTGCCCACTTCATACTGCATCATGTCCTCTTTTCCTTACTGTACAGGTTTAGAGGAGTGCCTCTTTCCTAATCCCTAAACAACTCACCTATTATACTCCGTTATTCAGATGAGGTTCCCTCCTTTCTTTCAGATTCATTACAGGTTCTTCCTCCGGCTGGAGGCCTCAGTGGCTTCTGGGAATAAATTTGAGCAGCCACATTTGGCATCTGTAAGTCAAAAGTGGCAGTGTTAAGATGGCCCTTTCTTCTCCCAGCTGTTCCTCTCCACTGCCGGATGCCCAGTCACTGCTAAGTGACTATTGTCATCAACATCCCTGTCTTGCTGGGGCCAGTGGTCAGAGTTTTGTCCTGTAGAGGTAAGAGTCAATAGCTCCAGTCCAGGATGTGTATTGGCCTCTGGTGATAGGTGGCAGAACTGGGTCTGCACCAGTTTTAGAAACATTGATTTCACCATCAAATCAGATTTTGAAAACTGGGTGAAAAATAAAATTGATTAATTTGGCTAGGATTTCTCTAGGAAAAGATATAAATCAAGGGATTTAATTTTACCTAAGCCTCATCCTGGAGAATGCACCCTAAGCCTACACAGTTAAAATAGATTGTGGGCTTTCAGTCACTGTGGCAGCACACTTGTTCTAATATGGAGTTGTTGGACCTGGCTATTTGACAGGGTCATCCCCAAACTTTTTGCCTCTTTCCTCCTATTTTTTCTGACCTGTTGTTGTTGGCTTTTGAACTCTGGGCTCTTACCACTGCTAACCAGTGCTAAAGTGCATAAGCTCTCTGTGTAAATTGTACTGTTGATTGGTTTATCCATGATTGGCTATTTGATTTACTTGTAAGACCCTAGTAGAGTGCACTATATGTGCCTAGGGCCTGTAGATTAAATGCTACTAGTGGGCCTGCAGCACTGGTTTTGCCACCCACTTAAGTAGCCACTTCACCTTGTCTCAGGCCTGCAACTGCAAGGCCTGTGTGTGCAGTTTCATTGCCACTTTGACTTGGCATTTAAAAGTACTTGACAAGCCTAAAACTCCCCTTTTTCTACATATAAGTCACCCCTAATGTGTGCCCTAGGTAACCCCTAGAGCAGGGTGCTGTGTGGGTAAAAGGCAGGACATGTACCTGTGTAGTTTATATGTCCTGGTTGTGTAAAACTCCTAAATTCGTTTTTACACTACTGTGAGGCCTGCTCCCTTCATAGGCTAACATTGGGGCTGCCGTCATACATTGTTGAAGTGGCAGCTGCTGATCTGAAAGGAGCAGGAAGGTCATATTTAGTATGGCCAGAATGGTAATACAAAATCCTGCTGACTGGTGAAGTCGGATTTAATATTACTATTCTAGAAATGCCACTTTTAGATATTGAGCATTTCTTTGCACTTAAATCTTTCTGTGCCTTTCAATCCACGTCTGGCTACATTTAGTTGACAGCTCCTTGTGCATTCACTCAGACACACCCCAAACACAGGGTACTCAGCCTCACTTGCATACATCTGCATTTTGAATGGGTCTTCATGGGCTGGGAGGGTGGAGGGCCTGCCCTCACACAAAGGACTGCCACACCCCCTACTGGGACCCTGGCAGACAGGATTGAACTGAAAGGGGACCTGGTGCACTTCTTAGCCACTCTTTGAAGTCACCCCCACTTCAAAGGCACAATTTAGTATAAAACAGGGCCTCTACCCTACCACCTCAGACACTTGCTGGAGAAGAAACCTGAACCAGAACCTGCATCCTGCCAAGAAGAACTGCCTGGCTGCCTAAAGGACTCACCTGACTGCTTTCTACAAAGGACTGCTGCCTTGCTGTTGCCCTGCTGCCTTGCTGAACTCTTGCCTTGCTGCTGAAGTGCTCTCCAAGGGCTTGGATAGAGCTTGCATCCTGTTCCCTGATGTCTCAGGACCAAAAAGACTTTTCTTTTTCATTTGGACTGTTCGTGTGCCGAAAATTTCGACGCACAGCTTGCTCCGCGGCGAGAAAGTCACCGCATACCGACGCTGCTCGATGCGACTCCTATGGGGCGACCGGAACTTCGACGAACGGCCTCGCATGGACAACGCCGCCCGACTTCCAGAGGGGAAATCGACGCAACGCCTACCGTGAGAAAGGAAATTCCACGCACAGGCTCCCAGAACGACGCGCAGCCGGAAAACAAGCCAAAGAATCCACGCACAGACCCTGGGACATCTGGTAATCCAGCGACCCATAGAAGAAGACGGTTCGTGTGCCGTAAAATGACGCACGTCTTCCCCGAGTGAAAAATAACGACGCAAGTCCGTGTGTGAAGGGGCGTAACCGACGCACACACCATTTTTCCACGGATCTCCTCTTCTGCGGCCCTCTGCGGAGATTTTCCACTCCAAACCAGGTACTTTGTGCTTGAAAGAGACTTTGTTTACTTTTTAAAGACTTAAGACACTTCATATCACTCTTTAGTGATATCTTTACAAATTCATATTGCATCTTTGATCGTTTTGATCTGCAAATAAACAGATAAATATTATATATTTTTCTAAACACTGTGTGGTGTATTTTTGTGGTGTTATATTATGTTATTGTATGATTTATTGCACAAATGCTTTACACATTGCCTTCTAAGTTAAGCCTGACTGCTTGTGCCAAGCTACCAGAGGGTGGGCACAGGATAATTTGGATTGTGTGTGACTTACCCTGACTAGAGTGAGGGTTCTTGCTTGGACAGAGGGTAACCTGACTGCCAACCAAAAATCCCATTTCTAACAGGAGTGTATCACTTTTTTATATATTAGTTATTGGTAGGCTCACAATACACACTTTAGGTATGCCTTTTGGATTCATAAATGTAGTTTTCCCTACTCTTATAGTACTTGTCAGGTATACTTTTCAGTTCCATGTATTGCGTCTGTGATTTTAAACTGCAAACCCAGTCCAATCACACTGATGCTCCTGGCAGCCATATATTTTTGTTATATACGTTTGTAGTGAAAATACATGCTGCACCCCATATTTGACATTTACCTCCCATGTCATTGATGCATTTTCTGCACTACTTACTATTGTCTTGCAGGAACATTAAATAAACCAATTGTGTGAAACCAATGTTCACTGTACCATTTTAGGGCCAAAGCAGACGGTACCATCTTAAGGTTTTTGTGGGGCCACGGAAAGAAATATTTTAAAGGCCCCTATTTGAAACAACTTTTAATTATACAGCCCATTGTCTGCCTATTTAATTGATGTATTGCCTAACGATGTTTAATTATGCCTTGAAGGTTGAGCTCCACAGATACACAGAAGTGATGTGCAGAGAAAAGTTACATTTCTAGTCCTCCCCTTTGAAACGGAGGCCCCAGGGCAATTGCCCACTTTGCCTACTTTACCCATGCCTTAAAACATGTCTGCGAGCACTTGGACACAGTGTCACAAAGCACAGAGTTCTAATAACAACAATAATAAGATACTGAAAAGGCAAAAAAATCAAGGTGACCAATTCAGAAAAAGTGTACTCCCTACAGAGCCTCTGCACCTTTGTTTGGAAAAATCCTGAAGCACGTCCATGCTATGTGAGAGGAAAAGGGTGCTCCCTAGATAAGAATGGGAAGCCCTTCATGCTCCAGCTATAATTTCCTCTGAAAAACACAGCCATAGATACTACGGATCCGCCCAATCACAAACAATTAGATAGACTTAGAAAAGACACCAGCTTGATAGAGAGTGAGAAGGAAAACAACCACATTGGTATTGGAATTGACTCTGTCAAGGCAATAGCCATTAAATGGTGATAAAAGAGAGGGTCTTATTTGCAGAGATAACTCTCTTTGGACTTTTGGCTTTTTGCCAAGTCTTATCACTCTCCCTCATCTAGCATCCACCATGCACAAGGTGGATGTGCTGCTGGATGAACACCTTACAATGGCTGCACAAGTAGAAGCCGTGGTAAGATTGTGCAAATTTCTGGTGATTACTTGGCAGATGCTGACCATCCAGGCTGAATATTAACATTGCTGGCTGCACGACTGGCGATTGTTGCCAGGCTGGACTTCTGTAATGGGATGCATTTGGTTTCTGAAAGATTTAGTAGTTCACCAATTGCCCCTGAAATACCAACAAACCGTATCGCCAAATCCACCACGTTTCTCCTGCCTTGGCTCAGATCATCTCATTACCCATCCACGGGCGTGTCAAGATTAATGAGCTTAGGTTATATATAAGGCTCTTGATCAGAAGCCAACATTCCTACCTTCCAGTTCATTGAATATTGAACTTGATTAAATGTTATTTACTTTAACCATTGATATTTTATTGTGACATTAAGTTAAATACTTTTTTAAAAGTATTTTTCAAGAAATCATGGATTGTTGCATTTGCATTACACTGTGTCTTGCATTGGCCTGAGCTGAATTCCGATTACCCTGAAGTCATTTAAGTAATTCTCTGTTACACTTTGACATGGAGTCATTGATAATTATGCAATGACTCCTGCTCGTATGATTAAGAGTAATTCGGCGGGAATACCCTACCGCAAAAGCCCATTTAGCAGGCCTGAGTGACTGCCCGTGCTCACTATTTATGTTCTGCTGCATTTACTGCTGTTAGTGCAAAATGCATCCTCGTGCCTATTTAGGATGCAATTGTGCATTTTGCGCCAAGAAAATATTGCTAAATGCTAGTAGTAAGATGCGGCAAACCTACGGCCAGTGCACATTTAGACAGTGTGAACGGCTGCTCGACCTCTTTATTTGTGTTATGTTGCCTTTAGCGCTATTTCAGACTATAAAATGCATTTTTGTATTCATTTTGGATGCCACAGGGCATTTTTGTGCTAAGCAAGAGCACTAAATGCATTTTTGTATTCATTTTGGATGCCACAGGGCATTTTTGTGCTAAGCAGTAGCACTAAACACAGACTTACTCACAGAATACGCGCCCACCCCCTAATCTTACACACCCATTACCACAGGCAAGTTAACATATGGTTAGTCTTGTTCAAGTCTATGAAATAAACTTCTGAACATTATAAACTCTCTTGTAATTTCATAAATTTTGGAAACCCAGAGAATAAATCCAATAACAGTTGCTACTTGCTGGCAGTTTTAGAAACAGCAGCTGGAAGTCCCACCAAAGTTCCTTCCTGGAGCTGCTCACACGACACTCGATGTACATCAGAGTTTGAGAAAGAAGTTTATTCACAACACTGGACTCCGAACCCACACTCCACACATGTCCCACATATGAATAAGGCAAAGAAACCCCAGTTTGAAGACACTTTATTCAGGAGGTATTGGTGGCTTGTCCCTTCGGAGCAGTAGTCACCCGGCCTGTGCCACTTGGCTACTCTTTGCTGCCGTTAGTGTCAGACTATAAGGGTACCATAAACACACTGGTAAATGGATGTCCTAGTGATATCAGGGCGGCGCTCCGATGTTGCGCAAACATGAGACACGAGTCTTATCAGTGGGCGTGCATGCTGGCCATGGAGGGACTGTCCAGAAATATACAAGGGCAAGCAAAAAACGTCTCAAATGTCATATGAAGGACGTTCATTATCAGAAACCTACAGTTCTCAATGTTACTACGTTTATAAAGCACAAACTGGTGGCACTTATTCACACAGTTGTCAAAGATATGCACTGAAAAAAGTGTGCACTGCATAAAATGCTCACTGGATGTTTTTAATAGACAAAAAAATAACTTTCTCAATAAAAAATGTTTCTTCTTCTTCCAAGAAGCTAATGATGTGTGTGCATTATAAATAATCTATGTAACTCTGTTGAAAATAACCAGTGCTTTAAATGGGCCGGTACTCTCCGGTACTGAGTACCGGCACTTTTTTATTTTGAGAGGGCGAGTACGGCATATCTCAAGAAAAACGTAATACTTTTAATTGGAGAGTACCGGCACTTCTCAGAAACAAGCAGGTACTCTGATAGAGAGTACCTGCACTTCTATTTTTCCATTTAAAGCACTGAAAATAACAAAAACGGAATTAGGGTAACCGGCAGCGCTATATGCGTGATGAAAACAAAACAATTTACCTGGCTCATTAAAGCCTAAAGGGAGTGCCATCACTTGTCGATAATATATTGCTCGCCCCCAAACGTTCTAAAGGGCCTCCCACATAGTTTTAAGTATTAATATGTGGATGACACCTCAGACTGTCTAACTGGGTGACAAACTGACGGAGCTGCATTTCAGTCAGGGAAAATAGAGATAATCACTGGAATATCAAAAAGCTGCAGGAGATTGAGGCACTGGTGGCGAAGGTGCCTACAATGGTGGCGCTCCCCAGTCCATTCCTGAGCATCAGAATATTAAGGATTTCCAGCGTGCCCTATTCATGGAGCTCCATCGTGAATTACTTTGAGATATTCGTTACATCAGAAAGTTTGTTTCTGTACTGCAAGCTCACTACATACCACCCTAACCAGCTTTTGTTGGGGTTCTGAATGTGATGCAGATTATGTTATCGTATTTGCAAACAATTTGGCTGCTCATTTTACTAGTTGATACAAGCTAATAAAATAGATCTGGTACTAGGTGAATAGGCCTCTTTGAAGCAGTTTCCAGAATATGGATGCCACTTCTGCTATAAGTGCACCACATATATACGCCAAGGGCCTGATTACAACCTTGGTGGATGGGGTACTCAGTCAGAATGTGACGGATATCCCGTCTGCATTATTACATGTTCCATTACATCCTATGAAAATTGTAAAATGGTGGGATATCAGTCACGTTTGTGATGGAGTATTACATCTGCCAAGGTCGTAATCAGGCCCTAAGTCTAAGTATTTTGGCTTCTTCCCATTAATCCATGTTTACAGTAGAATTTATTGAAACTTATAGTTGTAATACATATTCACCTGCATAATGATTATTAATATGTGGTTGATTGAACTGCTAACGCGTCCCTCTATGACAATTTATCACACATTGGGAGTCGTTTTAGGCCAATGAATCTTTTGACCCAGTTGAGAGATACGTCAATGATATCATCAATATTTATTACAACAATGCATTTCACTTTAGTCAAAGACATTAATCAACTCAAGACACCACCATGACCTTGTAGTCATGAATAACCACACAAGTTTAGTATGAATTTAGTGATATTTATTCCCTATTTGTTACAATACTACTAGCAAGTTTATTAATCTCAAAACCAATAAGCACAATAACATAGTCACAATATGGCAACTCTGATAAGATTTCATCAAAGCAAGAATCACAAACATTAGAACATAGCAAAGTGTGAAAATAAGCTATCCTTAGCAGAGTATCGTCAACAAAACATTGATTCAGTCATTTGTCTATTTGCGTCAGTTTGGTGAATCCCTCTGAACTAACCTCTAATTAGCATTGACATGTTGGGCTTCATGCAAAACAATTTAGTAACACGAATTTAGAAAACATCTAGCTAGGGTCTCTGTCAAAATAAAAGCAGTTGGTACCTAGAAAGGAAAAGCAAACAGACAATCACAATTTCATTGTCATATAGTTACCCTCCAAGTTTGGGTCAGCACTCAAGTTCGGTCTTCATCTTCAGGACATCAGTTGATTCGCCATCAGTCAGGAACTCAGCTCTCAGGTAAGAAAGGGGCACTTCCCTCATAAGGAGGTAAAGTGTAAATTGGCAAATTAAGGGCAAGGATAGTACTAAATAAATCAGCAAGTCACCAATCAAAGTGACAGTCTCAGGATTATAAAAAATCGCATCAGCATCTCCCCCTCTCCTAGTCTCCTACTCCCTAATTCTAATTTACTTCCTGGTGACAGGGTTTTTTATCCCCTTTTCGTTGTACATTCCCCTAAAATCTAGTTGGACAAGGGCTTGCACCCGTCTATCTTTAACCAATTAAATTTGCATTATGTCATTGAATCTTTCACCCCGCATTAGTTCTCAGGCATTTTATTGGTCCTTATGATTGACGTCTTTAGAGGTAGAATGTCCGGTATGATTTCATCCTTTTGTAATTCTTTGCGCATCTTCGCTCAGTGGCTCCATTGTCTGTACTGGTTTGGGCGACCTTGTGCATAATACTAATCTACACTGTTGCATTTAGCTAGTACATTTCTACAAGCAATATGAATTTCATGAGAACGGATCTACTATAGTTATGTTAACGCGTTCCTTTATGTTAATTTATTACACATTAGGACTTGTTTTCGGCCAATGAATCTTTTGACCCAGTTGAGAGACACCGTAGGACGAGATAACTAATCAATATGTCAATCAATACATCAATAATGTCATCAATATTTATCACAACAATACATTTCACCTTAGTCAAAGTCATTAATCAATTCAAGACGCTACCATGACCTTTCAGTCATGAATAATCACACCAGTTTAGTAGAATTTTATGAATTTTATTCCCTATTAATTACAATCTAAGATTAAGTGCGTTAATCTCAAAACCAAGAAACATAGCAACATAGTCACAATATGGCAACTTTGATAAGATTTCATTAAGGCAAGAATCACAAACGTTAGAACATAGCACGGCGTAAACATAGATCGAAGTATAGCAGAGTATCTGATATTGTGTCAGTTCAACAAAGCATAGTCTCAGTCGTTTGTCTATTTGCGTTAATTTTAGTGAACACCTGTCCTAACCACTGATTAGCATTCGCATGTTGGGCTTCATGCAAAACAATTTAGAACACCAATTTGGAAAACATCTAGCTATGGTCTCTGTCAAAGCAAGCAGTTGGTACCTAGAAAGGAAAAGCAAACAGTCAAATCATAATTGCATAAGTCATAATTACCCTCCAAAGATTAGGTCAGCGCACAGGTACAGTCTTCGTCTTCAGGACATCAGTCAAACGCCATCAGTCAGGACTTAACTAAAGGCAAAAGGGCACTTCCCTCATAAGGAGGAAAAGTGTAAATGGGCAGTCTAAGGGCAAGGATGGTTTAATAAAGTCTCAAGTCACGAAACAGAGTGACAGAGTTTCTGGATAAAATCAATAGCATTCCCTAACTAATGGTCCCGACCTTTCTGTGACATGAGTTTTTATCCCTTTTTCGTAGTACATTCCCCCAAAATTCTATTGGACATTCGCCATACTCCACTATCTCTAACCTATCAAGTTTAACATTCGGTAATCCCAATTGTCACCCCATGTTATTTTAGAGATTGTTGATTGGTTTTCCTAATTGACGTCTTCAGAGGTGGCACATCCGGCGTTACTTCATTTTTTGACATCTCTTGGAACGTCTTTTGGTCAGCAGTTTTAATTGTTCACCGGTCTAAGTGACCTTGTACATAACATTAATCTACACTTGTTTCAATATTTTTTAACATTCATTTCAGAGCACCAAAGATGCGCCTGGGAATGGATTTAATGTGGATACATTAGTCTTCCGAGTTTGAAGAAAAATAACATTTGCAGGGTCATGGCCCCTTGTGAGTCAGCACACTGAAAAACAGAAAAATGCAGTTAATATGAGAGCCGAGAAGCTAAACTGCAGCTCACGCTAAGTTAAGGCCCATGAAGAATTTCAATATAGTTTCAACAATACGAACGTTAATATAAGCTTAATTGAACATAACAGAAACATTTTATTCATCATTTTTAGTTGCGTCTACATTGGTGGCCACTCCTCGTGGTCACAATTCCAGTACACGTTTAAGCAAAATCGCTATTATTATAGTTTTCTATGCAGTATTGTCACACATTAATATATAGATATTTCGTTCTAATATAGGTTATATAAACTACGCTCTCTCAGTTACATTCAGCTTCTAGTTTGAAGAAAACAAGAGTTTATGTCCTTTAGCAAGTCAGCACACTGCACGTTAGAAAAACACATTTAATATGAGAGCCAGGCAGCTAGGCCTCGACTCATGCTAACTAAGGCCTAAAAGATTTATTAGCAAGAATCTAATACATTTAGCCTTTCAACATTAACGTAAAGCATAACTTAATAAAACATTTCGCCATTATTAGTCAGTTTCATTAGTCCCCTAATACATTGGTGGCCACTCCCCGTGGGCATATTTCAACGCATGTTTTCAGCAAAACATATTAATACAGTTTCTATGCAGCATTATTGTACATTAGTTCATAAACATTTTGTTATGCTCAGGTTCGGCGCACGCTGATGCGTGCCGAACCCGGACTGCCTGTGTCGCGCGGTGGGGGCTCGTGGAGAGAAAACGGCGGTTGGAGAGAGGGGAAGCTACGGGCGAGACGCGGTCTCGGCGCTGATGTTTGTTTGCGCATTAAGAATAAAGACAACTTAAAACGTTACCTCAGTGTCTTTAGAGTTGATTATAACAACTCTAAATTGGCGACGAGCTGGTTTCCTACTACGCGTGCATCGTGGGAAGATCAGGACGATATTCATGGGCAGTTTCTTCGTGGATGGTGTCCTTCATACCATTTCTGCAAAGATAACTGACGTATTCTGGGCGTTTCCTTCCGGAGGTTGGTGAATCAGCAAGCATAGAATGTGTACTTATTTTTTTTTACTGGAATTGGCCATTTCAGGGGCCATCTTGGAAGTACTTCTTCCATGAACATTTACTGAATTATATCACCAATTGAACTGTATTGTTACATTGTTCAAAGCACATTGACTGTCAACGTCACGCCTGGTTTTAAGTAATGCAGTCTGTCAATCCCCCACCACCGTTCTTGGAAACTCCTGGGGCTCCTCCTATTCCATGGAGACAGTGGTTTGATGGCTTTGAAACCTACCTGGGTGCAATAGGAGCCTCTCGTTTCCGTCCTGAGAGAAAGAAGTGTTTGCTTTTACATTCATTGGGGTATGAAGGGAGAGAGATTTTCAAACACTTACCTGAGCTACCGCAATTTGATGAGGAAGAACTAGATGAATATTTGATGACTACAAAAAAATTGTCCACAAGATTTGATGTTTCACCGAGTCTTGTAGTTTTGCGGCACAAATTCTTCAAGCGTCAGCAATTTCAAAGCGAGGATGTTGATGCATATGTCAGTGCTCTAAGACAACTGGCTTCCAAGTGTGAATTTCGGGATTTTCAAGACCAACTCATAAGGGATCAGTTCATTGGTCATTGTTCAAATAAACATATTCAGCAGAAATTACTCACAATGGGTAATCCAACGTTGGATGAGGCTATCAAAGTAGCCAAGAGTGTGGAACTTGCCCAGATCTCTTTGTTGGAACTTTCTTCTAGCTCTACTGTGAAGGGTTCGGATCCTCTTCATGTCAGCGTTGTTACAAAAAGGGGTGTGGCAAAGAATACTGATATGAAGAAGAGTGACAATTGTTTTTTTAAATCTTCGAACATTTGTTTTAGATGTGGAAACATGCCTCATTTCAAAGATGGCAAGTCTTGTCCTGCAAAGAAAGTTATGTGTAGAAAATGTGGTAAAGTCGGTCACTTTGCTAGAGTCTGTCAATCCACTAGTAATAAGCAAGGTAATGTCACATCCATAGTGGAGGAAGAGGAAGAAAATAGAGAAGAATCGTTTGTAAAAGCCTTCCAAGACATGATTGTGGTGGTCACAGATAAAGTGTTAGGGGTCAAGGAACATAACCAATGCATAGATCCCATGGTGAATATTTGGGTTGGTGATAAGATGCTTCGCTTATTGGTGGATTCTGGGGCACGCATTACTATGATTTCATCAGATCTGTTCCATAATACTTGGGGTGACAGGAAGTTATTCCCTCCTGATAGATCTCCGGTCTCGTATGAAGGCAGGAAAATTGATTTAGAAGGTTACATAGAAGACAGTTTAGTGTTCAAGGGTCGCAAGATTTTTGGTAAGATATATGTGTCCTACAAAGGTTTGAATATTTTGGGGTGGTATCATCAGGGCTTGTTTGGCATGGTGCTGAAACCTGGAACAAAAGAGCAGGTTTTGGTGGTGGAGTGTGCAGATTCCAAGACACCGTTTGAGGATGAGTTTCCTGGTATTTTTGCTCATGGTTTAGGGAAGATTACCGGATTCAAGCATAGAATTAAGGTTAAGGATAGGACCATTCCTGTAAGAGATAAAGTCAGGTCAGTACCATTTAGTTTAAGAGAAGATCTTAAATCTGAATTGGACAAGCTTCAACAGAATGGTGTAATTGAGCCAATTGAATCCAGTTTGTGGCTTTCTCCTTTGGTTGTTGCCCGTAAACGTAATGGAGAGCTGCGTTTATGTGTGGATCTCAGGAGTCTCAATAAGGAAATATGGGTAGGCTCATATCCTTTGCCCAAGATCAGTGACCTACTTGAAGGGCTCAGGGGCTCAGTGTGGTTTTCAAAGATTGATCTGGCGTCTGCATATCACCAGGTTGAACTGGATGAAGATTCGCGCCATTACACTGCTTTCAATTCACCCTTTGGCACTTTCCAGTTTTGCAGGATGCCATTTGGGTTGGCTTCTGTGGCATCAGCTTTCCAACGCATCATGCATAAAATTTTGGGGGAAATCCAAGGTATTTTGATCTTTCAGGATGATGTGTTGATTCACACAAGGGGTTTAGAAGATCACAATGAGAAAATTAGATCTGTGTTTAATATTTTTCAGTCCTTTGGAGTCTGTGTAAAGAAGGAAAAGTGTGAGTTTTATAAAAAAAAAAAATATCATTTTTGGCCCATTGTGTGTCTGGGGAAGGCATTACACCTCGTCCTGGGTTAGTAAAGGCGATTGTAGATTCCCCTAACCCTAAAGATAAGGATGAATTACGATCTTTTGTTGGCATGTGTGAATACTATTCAAAGTTCATTTCCAATTATGCTAGCAAAATGAAGGTTTTGTCCCATATGCTCAAAAGCAAAGTTCCGTTTAAATGGGACAGTGAGTGTCAAATCATGTTCGAAAGTGTGAAGCAAGAGTTGGTAAATGCCAGGCCACTGAGTCCTTACGACCCCAGCCAACTGTGTACCATTACGGTGGATGCTAGTAGGTATGGGTTGGGTGCGGTGTTGTCGCAAGGTCAAGGGAAAGATGAAAAAATTATAAGTTATGCTTCTAGAGTGTTACGTGATCCTGAATTGAATTATTCAGTGATTGAAAAAGAGTTGCTAGCATGCTATTGGGCTAGCGAAAAATTTAGGAGTTATGTATGGGGCAGAAAGTTTGTAATTCTAACAGATCATAAACCGTTGGTTTACATTTTAAATGGTGATAAAATTAACTATACGACTCCTCGTATCGCACGTCTCACCACAAAATTGTTGCAGTATGACTTTCAGGTCAAGTCTATTCCGGGGAAAGACAATTTCACAGCAGATTTCCTATCTCGTCTACCTATATGTGAAGAAAGTAATCTTGATTTGGAGGATGATGTGGAAGATTGTTTCATAGCTGCAATTGATGCTGATGAGTCCAAGGTGTGCACTGAGACGGTGTGGAGAGAGGCTGAAAGCAGTTATGAGGTGTTGTCCATTGTTAAGCAGCATATTATCAAGGGTTGGCCTAAAGAAAGAAATGTGAATCCTGAAGTTCAGCCATATGTCAAGGTGGGTGATGAATTGTCAATTGAAAATGGAATCATATTGAGGAATGATAAATGTGTTCCCCCATGTGAGATTCGTACAAGGTTGGTGGATCATGCTCATGAGGGTCATCTTGGTGCCACTATGACTAAGAGACATATTAGAGCTCACTATAGTGGCCATCCATGGATAAGGAAGTAGAAAGAGTGGTTGGTGGGTGTGTGGTGTGTAATGGTGCAGAAAAAGGGTTGAGGATTGCAAAACCTCCATTACAACCCATATCGTTACCGGACAAAGCTTGGGTCAAAGTTGGGGTCGATATGGTTGGACCTTTCAACTTTCTCCCCATTCAGATGCGTTATGCATTTGTGTTAATGGATTATTACAGTAAGTGGCCTGAAGTGTGTTTTTTTGCAAAGCCTACTGCTGGTAGTGCGATTCAGTTTCTCAAAGAGATTTTTTGGAGGGAAGGTTTTCCGGAAACCTTGATTTCTGACAATGGTGTACAGTTTGTGGGTCATGACATGGAAATGTTTCTGAGTGTATCTGGTGTGAAACATTTGAAAAGTTCTCTATACCATCCTAAAACGAATGGTTTAGTAGAGAGAATGAATAGGGTGGTTGTGGAGTGTATCAAATGGGCTAAAGCGAGTAAATTGGATGTGGAAGAAGCGGTGAATTCGATGTTGTGGTTCTATCGCACCACTCCACATTCTGTGACAAAAATCTCTCCTTTTGAACTGCTCAAAGGAAGACGTAGCACCTCAAGACTGTTTCCAGTGTGGTTAGTCAGAGCTGTCTCTGGTAAAATTCCCGATTCTGTGAACAAGGAGGGGCTGTTGGGTGAAGTAAAAAAAAATCAGGAAAAAGTAAAAGCTAGGTATGACCTGAAGAATTCTACAAAAAAACTCACTCCAACCTGGAGATTTGGTGCGTGTCAAGTTACAGACATTTGTGAGGAAAGGGGAAGCCTGCTATGGTTCTCCTGTGAGGGTAATGAAAGTTTGTGGTAATGCCATCATGGTTGAGGGTGGTCAATGGTGGAATATGGGGAAGGTTGTAAAGGTTAAGGATGTTGGGCACCGTGAAGGGGTAGGAAGTGACTCCTCTGGGTCAGAGGGGTCAGAGGGCATTCATCGAGAACGCAAGGTGTTAGATTATCATTTGTTAGAACCCGACACCTTGAGGAGGTCTGTCCGTGAGAAACAGGTTCCGATCAAACTCAGGGAACATCATAGTATTTAGCAAGTTTGTTTTATGTTTTTTTATTTCATGGTCACGCTGATGTGATTGTTAAATGTTATGTAATGCCTAGGTTATTCAATGCTTTTATGTATTTCCTGCTTATTGATGTAAGTTGTTCTGGTTGTTTAAAAAAAAAAAAAAAAAGGAGATAATATGTTATGCTCAGGTTCGGCGCGCGCTGATGCGTGCCGAACCCGGACTGCCTGTGTCGCACGGTGGGGGCTCGTGGAGAGAAAACGGCGGTTGGAGAGAGGGGAAGCTACGGGCGAGACGCGGTCTCGGCGCTGATGTTTGTTTGCGCATTAAGAATAAAGACAACTTAAAACGTTACCTCAGTGTCTTTAGAGTTGATTATAACACATTTCATGTTAATATAGATTATATCGGCTACGCTCTCTCAGATTGATCCAACCAAAACTTACTGTACAATCCTAATTATGAATTAAACAAAGCACATTCCAAGAACTGTTTTATCTCCCAAGAAAGGTTGCTAAAAATAAGGACTGACCAAATGACGAATGGCTGCCTAGATGAGAGAATCTAATCCTTCAATGCTCCCTGGAGTGTCTCTTTCAAAATTGGTGTGCATTTTGGGTCTACCAGAATTGCATAACAGCTTTAGAGTTTACTGGATTGCTCCGCAGCATTAATGATACACAACTTGTAGTGCCCTACAGGAACCTAGGCTAGAGCACTCTTTGATTCTCATCTTCTTCATCGGATGAGACGAGTGATTCTATTTGCCTTTGTGATGTCAGAGAACTGTGTGGAATGGTCACTTGCTTGTTGGGTTGTTAAGTTCTCTTGAAACGTTTTGTAGATGTGAAGTTGCCTTGAGCAGAAATGTTAAGGGAAATTGTTTTCAAAATTCTTTGCTTTCTTCTTGAATTTTAGAGATTTTCATTCATCAAGTGATCACTTGCTACTCTTTCTATCATTATTTTCAAGAGACTATTTACAGTCTCGTCATTAATGTACCCTCCACTCACATGGCCATGTAACATTTGAAACGACGGTGATTCGGCCTCAGAAATGTGGAAACAAACATCATTTTCTACGGGAAACGCGAGGAGAACTTTGGTAAGAGTTTTCTTAGAAGTAATCATCTGCTTCGTGAACTGTTCTGTGGAGTGTACTTGTTAAATATGACTGAGGATGTATCACAGTTAAGCGAGCTCATCTTACGCCCTCAAATAATAAGGTTGTTAAAATATTGTAACAGCTACTTTCATCTGTAGATTTTACAGAGTCAAAAAACATCCTCTGTTAAGCTGTAGAATATTTTATTGTACACAGTATCCAGCCCAAAGAGGGCATATTGACTTGGAGAGAACAGAGCTAGAATCAGTAACTGTGACTGCCTCCTTCAGTAGGAAGCACCAGATTTTACTAACATATGAAACGAAAACGATTGGACATTTGTACACAACTTTTAGGAAGGAGGGAGAAGAGATCTACAAGAGGCCAAAAGCAGCCCCTAGCTTTCACTTCTATAATTACATTTTGCTTACTGATAGTTTCCATGAGAAATGTTAAAGTGTCTCAGTTTCCCCATAACTGATCTCCATTTAGTTCAGAATCTGTAATGGCTCCCAGTCAAAATCTATGATGTGGCTTTCCATGTGTCTGTCTTTGCTATTTTCTTTGCTATTTTCAAAATTATTAGCCTACTGTGTGTCTTTAGCCACATAACCAGACCGAAAGCAAAACATTCTAAAATTCAGGTAACTTTAGTCGTTTTACAACGGGTAATGTAGGCTCTGTGGGCCGTCTACTTGTGCAAGAATGTCCTTCGTTCTAGACGCTTTTGGAACAAAGAGGGAAAAAGCGTTGGATTTCAGTTTCCATTTAGCCTTTCCCTTCTCCAGTCGAGCTAGATTGGTGAAGGCTCAGCTGAAAGGTTTGGTTATCTCCTGTTGTTATGTCATATAGAACAATCGGAGCAGATTTAATATTTTTTTCGCACAACCTAGTGCAGCAATCTAAGTTGATGCACAGTGTGACGGGGAGGGCGGGCGGGGGTTGGAGTTGAGGAGAATCATATATGGTGCTGCTTTTCTCTCTCCCGGCGCTTGCACACTTCAGACCGCCTTGCACCGATGAGACAATCCTTGCAACACAGTGAAAGGGTGTGTGCGTCATGTTTAGCATAGGTTTTGTACTCGAATTGCACCCTTCCAGTACAAAACAATATGCTAAGACATAGTTTACCCTTCCACTTTGTATGTGTGCTGTACTATACAGCAGATATGCAAGATTTGAAAAGTACTGCAAAAAGGACCTTGGCTCAAACGTTATGCCTCCCTCAAAGAGGCATTAACTTTTGGCACAAAGTCATGATTACCTTTTTAGCGGATATAGCTTTGCATCAATATCCATGGGTGCTTGCACGAGAGTACCCATGTACCATTCAAGGAGCATTGCCTTGATGCAAATTAATGCAAAGTAGCACAAAATGTTCTTTGTGTTCCTTTACAACTACTTTCCGATACAGATCAGGATTAGCACTGGGAAGTGAATTCCACAACAACGTATTGTGCTGATTTCATCACTTTGTGATGCAAACTTTAATTAATCAGCCCCTCAGTTCTCAGCCTGTCTGAAATCCTTACTGTCTGAAATGTTCATGCCCATCTTGTCAATCCAATATTAGGTTGGACACATGATTCCACGCTGGGTAGGGCTCATTCTGTTTGCTGTAGTGGGAGATTTGGCAAATAGGTACACTGCTCTGTAAGCCCTTTTACTCAGAATTTGATAAACCTTGGACTGAGACTGCCTCTACTTTACAGCTGAGATGTCGAGATAACACACAATGTTTGAGAATCTTCATTTTCACTTCTACACCAAACAACGTTTTTGTTCTCATTTTGATATTCAATAAACATCATTAGGCAGGTAAATGCTGTTCCTCAGCAGTAAAAAAGAAACATTGGCGAAGCCAATAGGCCTCGCCTCTGGGCGAGTTATTGGCTTGCCAATCGGCTGGGGGTGGAGAACAGTAGAGAGGGCGGAAGGAGGGAATGGGACAATTTCAAAAGAACGCTATGAAGCACCAGCACTCTCCAGATCCTAGCCTTTTTTTCCTGGTGTGGTTCGGGCGCAGCATTTGCCAAGAGGGAAATCTTTAATAAGAGGGAAAACGAGGAGTAGGAGGGGAATATGCAAACACGTGGGGGATGGGAGAGAATTAAGCAACACGATGGAGGGGGATGAAACGGAATAAGCAACCTAGATGGGAGGTGGGATAGTAATCAGCAACACAGACCAGGCAGGGTGGGTAGTTAAAGGAATAAACAACACAGACAAGGTGGCAAGGAAAAAAAGCAACACAAATGAGCGGTGGAATGGGAAGACGCAACAAGGAGAAAGGTGGGAGGAGAAGAAGCAACAAGGACAGCAGTGGAAGGAGAATGATAGAGCGTTCCGACCTAATAAATTACCTGTATCTGGACGCTCTTAGGTCGATGAATCTTTTGACCAAGTGGGGCTCTCTTCACCCGAGAGTAATCAATTCAATCAAATCAATAATCAATAACAAACATAAGCAATACCTTGATCAACATAACATTTCACAATTAATCCAGAAAACATTTCGGCGAACCATGACCTTTCGGTCATGAATAACCACACCGGTTTATTCAAAGTTAGTGAATTTATTTCCCTATATTAACAAAGCTAGCACGATATAAATGTGTCTCAACACCAAATGATATATGTAAATGAACATTAATAGCTGTCCATAACGACGGAAAAGATGCAATCTATACAGCATTTGAATAACAATACCTTCTATGATAGCAACGCAAACCACTAAAACTATAATCTGTAATGGGCTAATTGCATACATTGGTCAGCACAACAAGGTCTCAAATTGCATCGTGCATCAAATGAATCCTCATCTAACCTCAAATTAGCATCAGCATGTGGGACTTCATGCAAAAACAATTTAGCAACATTAATTTGGAAAACTCCTAACTAGGGCTCTTATCAAAAATCAGCAGTTGGTTACCTAAAAAGAAACACAATGCAATTGTACATTTTCTTTCATATTTACCAAGTTCAATCAGCATTCAAGGAAGTCTTCGTCTCACAGGTACCGGTTTCGATCAGCATGGGACGGGGGCATAGGGGGCAGGGTGGACGGGGCAATTGCCTCACAGCGGCAAGATAAAACTACTACTTCATGCAAAGGGGCAAATCAAAGTTAAAGTCTCTAGTGCGAGAATTACTTAAAGTCTCTTTCTCTCGATTAGAGAAAGCATCAAAGTTTCTTTCAAAATGGCGTCGCAGCAAGATGGGCCATAATAACTGCAATGGGCAATAATGTTCGTAATGGCTGGCAAATGGCTGGTAAAGTTCGTAATGGCTGGCAAATGGCTGGTAAAGTTCGTAATGGCTCCTTTCTTCTTGTGCACCTGGTTTAAATAGACAACAGTTCAAATCCAGTTGGGTCTTCCATTGGAGGGTTCATAGGTTGGCTTCAAATTGTCCAATCAAAAACTACAGTTCACAAGCTTCTACCTAGGCATACATTATCCTTGGAGTCGGGAACGTAAGTTGCAACATATTTTACCAATTAACTCACTTTCAGAGCTTCCATTGTCCGCACCTGCAGTTTGACCTTGGAGCAAAGAAGAAGATGCCAGGCTGGCACGAAACCTTAAAGATAAGCATGTGAACCGATCTCACTGGAAAAGTACAGCTTCAAGCAAGAATACACGTTTTATTAGCACATTGGAAAAACACGAGCATCTAAACCGTGAGACAAGGCAACTAGGCCAAAGCCTCCACTAAAGTTATGCTAAGCTAAACATTTCAAACAAGCAAATCATGGCACACGTTTATGATTATGTCAGACTAGTACAATTCTAATACATCACGTTATATAAAGCACGCTTATAAATGTTGGCAAACTACTCTGAGGGCACATTTGTCCCCGTACAATCTTCATTACTTCGGTTAAAGTCACACTTGATTATTGCAGCACTACGTTTAAGCGCTAATAAATGTAAAACCTTCATTTCTGCGTCATCAATCCCTCCTCTGATGACTACTTGTCATCACACAAAACCATGCCCACAAATTTTATTCCATTAAAATTCTGTCAGTTCTCTCTGCCTTTTAGTTCCCCTTGTTCTTGCTTTGTATTCTTCTGCCATTCTTTTCATCATTTTCTCTTCCTTCCTTCTCTTAATTCTTGCCATGATCATTAATATTCCCCTTTTTATTCCCCAAATTCCAAAGATGCAAATCAGTACTATTAATATTCCCTGTATTATTTTTAATAATATTCCATTCCAAATGCCACCAAGCCAATTTCCCACTGACGCAATTCCCTTTCCAACCTTCTCCCAGACTCCTGGTTCTTTCAATTCCTTCAAGTCTGCACTCTCTTTCGTTAAATTTGCAAGCATTGTTTTAATCTTCACACTGTTGTCTGGTATATACGTACAACAGTGACGCGCACCAAGCATTTTGCAAACGCCGCCATCCTTTGCTAAAAGAATGTCTAGGGCAAGCCTGTTTTGAAGAGTCATAGCTCTTTCCGCTGCAAGTTCAGCATCCATCAGGATTATAGCACCTGAAAACTTTGTCAACATGTTATCCACTATAGTAGACAACTTTCTTATTTTGATGGAATTCAACACAACTCCCAATGAAGGAATCATGGCTCCAAATATATCTCCTACCACAGCAGCTGCGGTCTCTCTTTTCTGGATACGATGAGATCCTGATGTCTTTGGAATCACCGATAGGTCATCCAGTTGATAAACCTTTGGGAACACTATACCCAAATAACATCTCCCCCACCATCCTTTTGGAAGACGATAATAGGCATTATGCCCACAAATGTAATATACACCTGGTATGACAGGGTCAAGTCCGTTCAGCATGAATGTCCATTTGGCCTTAAAGATAAACGTATGTTTGCACTCACTCGCTCCTACAAAAATATTATCATAATAAGATTCACCACGATATATACAAAATTTCCCTACATGCCAAGCATCTAAAGCTATTCTTCCTTGTGTTTTTATTGCGGCAAAAGCATAATTATCTACTGAAGTCCTCTTATTCAGCTCTTTTTCTAATTTCGCATTCATTTGTGCCCTTCTATCATCCGTGCGATCTAAAAAGCTTATTTCTACTGCAGGGAGGGAGCAGGTAAGGTTCTCCTTATGAGCGTGAGCTGTTTCAAAAGGTTGCATTGGCTCGAAAAATTCCCTCATTATTTTTGCATCCCAATCTTTAGCAATCTGACTTAGCTGCGTGATTATAGGAACATATGCAAAGGTAACATCACAATTTGAATAAAAATACTGTATGTTGGTTTGACCATAAAATCTAGAAGTTACTATACTACATGTAATCCCATATGTAAGAGGCATGTGGTGATAAGTCACCCCTTCCGTTACCGATGTCGGTATCTGTGTACACACATAACAATCTTTCGCATCCATAGTCTCAACATATTCTGTCAGTAAGCGATAGAAAACATTATACGAAAGTTCCTTCTTATCATGCAAGTGTCTCTCATCTAATTCTAGTCTTCTCAGTGCGGTTAGTTCAGTGACAGTAACAGGAGCAGAAGTAGAAGCATCAATTTTCTCATTCTCACTCTTACCACGCGTTGCTAGCACTACTGCCATTATTATTAGTACACATGCAGCTATCAAGCCTATACACGCATATTTACAATATCTCATTCTACTGTTTTGTGTCATGATCTGTATAGAATCAGAGAGCTAGAAGCACATATAAAAGAAACGATTTAGCAATTAGTTACAAAGCTGAACGAGCGCAATGTTCACACAGTTTTCTTCAGAAGCCCAGTCACTTATCGGTTAGCAGCATTTGTCTCAATTCGGCAATTGTCTCAATTCGGCAATAACTCAATTCGGCAATAACTCAGTTCGGCAATAACTCAGTCTTTTTTTTTTTTTTTTTTTTTTTTTTTCAAAGTTCTCAAATCGGGTTTAAAAGTCAATCAGGTTATCAAAGTCTTATCAAGTTAGCAAATGTCTCATCCGGTTTAGCAATGTCTCAACTGGTTGTATCACGTTAGATTATAGCAAGCAATGTCATTTATCAGTTTTTTTTTTTTTTTTTTTTCAGTCAATAGTGTCCATAAAACTTTTCTTTTCTATTGGTATCTCTTCTTCTTCGTTCTCGAGGCTAAGAGATACAAATTCGTCAGTCCAATCGTCATTGACTACATATGCCCATTCTGGACCGGAATATCTCCTGTTTGGTATTCTTTTCCTTTTCAGTTTTGCATCTCTCTTTGATTCTGCCTCACTGGTACTTTCCTCTTTGGCCAAGTCTTTTCCTTCATTCGATGTTGGTACCACGACAGACACTTCCTTTCTTTTCTCTTTCACTCTTGGCCCTTCACTGTCGTTCAACTTTTCTCTAGTTCTTAGTTTTACTGGTGATATACTTGGCTTTTTCTTTGCACTGTGTCCACTTGATGGACCTGCGATCTCTTCTGAAGAAGTTTGAACAGTTTCGTTCTGTTCTGCCTTGTCCCCTTCTTCTGGGGAGTCAATCAGAGTTTCCTTTTCTTTTTCTGTACCGTCTGCTTCTGGGAAAGCCCTCCTCTGATCAGGCTCTCCTGCTTTTTCACCTCTTTCGAGCCCTTCGTCACCGTTACTTTCGTCAGGCTCTTTGTCACTTTCAGCTGCTTCAGGCTCTTTGTCACCTTCAGCTGCTTCAGGCTCTTTGTTACCCTCAGCTGCTTCAGGCTCTTTGTTGCCTTCGGCTGCTTCGTCGCTGTCTGAGGTTTCTTGGTCTTCCCCAAGTGAATCGGTTGTTTCGTCCTCAGAGAATATTTCTCTCTCACCTATTTCTGTCTGTTCGCTTCCAGTTCTGTTTGGCTCTGTCTCAGCGCTCGGCACTTTGTTGTCGGGTACTGGCAGTTTCAGTGCTTCAACTTCCTCATCTGTGGGACACAACACTTTCTTTGTATGACTGGCGTGAATCCAGTTGGGAACTCCCGCACACTTCACAGCGGTAGTGGTCGTCAGGATCACTTGGAAAGGGCCTTTCCAACGGGGTTCCAGACACGACTTCCTCACGTGCTTCTTTACCACGACCCAGTCACCTGCTTTCAGTGTGTGTCCTGGACCTTGGATCGGTGGCATGGTGGTTGCTTCCACCTGGTGAGAGAAAGAGCGAACCACGTCAGCCAGACCTTTGCAGTAGTCTAACACCATATCATCTGTAATATTCAAAAGCGCGTTTGCAGGAACTGCAGGAAGTCTCATGGCCCTGCCCATGAGAATTTCGTGCGGGGACAATCCAGTCTTTCTGTCAGGGGTGTTTCTCATTGACATTAACACCAAAGGCAATGCGTCAGGCCATTTCAAATTTGTCGATGCACATATTTTCGCCATTCTCGATTTCAGTGTACCATTCATTTGCTCCACCAGTCCTGAGGCTTCAGGGCGATAGCTACAATGCAGTTTTTGCTCAATGTTCAGCGCTGCGCAAAGTAACTTTATCACCTCGTTATTGAAGTGACTTTCCCTATCTGATTCTAAAGAGATCGGGAATCCGAAACGTGGTATCAACTCCCTCAACAATAGTTTTGCAACTGTAAGGCTGTCATTTCTACGTGTGGGGTATGCTTCAATCCAGTGACTAAAAATGCACACAATCACCAACACATACTTCAGACCTCCATGCACAGGCATCTCAATAAAGTCCATCTGCATTCTGCTGAACGGGCCTGCCGCCCTGCCAATGTGGCTCACGTTCACAACCGTTCCCTTTCCTGGGTTCATCTGCTGACAAATGACACATCGATGACAAATTGCTTCTGCAGCTTGACGAAATCTGGGGTTAAACCAATCAGTTTTGAACAATCTTATCATGGTATCTCTCCCTAGGTGAGCCTGCCCATGATAGAACCGCGCTAGCTGCGATAAGAGACAATTTGGTAAAACAAATTTTCCCTCATTTGAAACCCATAACTCATCTGGTCTCTTTATACATTGTGACTTAATCCAGGAAGCTCTCTCATCTTCCCCGACGCTATTCTGTAATGCTTTTAGTTCATCTATTGTATCTACGACCTTCAAGGCAAATGCTTCAGCTGGTTCGAGCTCTGGCTCACTTATCAAATTCCATTCATCCCTGAGCAATATACAGTTCAAGGCACAAAATCCTGCAACTTGATCCGCATATGCATTTTCCAGGGAAACATAGTCCTGTCCTTTTGTATGAGCACTACACTTTACCACTGCAATTTCGGCTGGCATTTGAATGGCGTGTAACAATTCCCTTATTCTCTCCCCGTTTTTCACTGGGGACCCTGAAGAGGTCAGGAAACCTCTCTGTGACCATAGTTGCCCAAAGTCGTGCACAATTCCAAATCCGTACTGACTATCAGTGTAAATGGTAACCTTCATCAATGTAGACAGTTGGCATGCTCTTGTAAGGGCTACAAGCTCTGCTATTTGTGCAGAATAGACTCCTTGAAGCCAGGACGCTTCCAAGACACCTGTTACAGTACATACAGCATATCCTGCTTTCAATATTCCCAATGCATCTCTTAAACATGACCCATCAACAAAAACAATTTGGTCATTTTCATCAAGCTTAGTATCCTTAATGTCAGGTCGGGGTTTTGTGCAAAATTCAGTCACCTGAAGGCAGTCGTGCTCGACGTCTTCAGCGTTCTCAATTTCAGCATTTTCACCGGGAAGCAAGGTTGCTGGATTCAACGTAGTGCACCTTTTCAGCTGCACATTCGGTGAGCCCAGAATTATTGTTTCATACCTTGTGAGTCTTGCTCCAGTCATGTGTTGCGTTCGGGAGCGGGTCAAAAGTATCTCAACTGAGTGAGGGACCATGACTGTTAATGGGTGTCCCATCACTATTCCTTCACTCTGAGTGAGGCTGATACCAACTGCTGCTACGGCGCGCAAACACCCTGGCAGTGCTGCTGCGACCGGATCCAAAGTAGCTGAAAAATACGCTACTGGTCTGTTTATGCCACCATGGGCTTGGGTCAAGACAGACAAAGAACATGCATCACGTTCATGACAAAACAATGTGAAAGGCTTTGTGTAATCAGGCATACCTAAAGCTGGAGCCCTGCACATGCATTCTTTCAATTCAATAAAAGCATCCATCTCATCTCCTTTCAGCTCAATTTCATCCAAGGCATCCTTCTGGGTCAGTTTCAGTAAAGGCTTTGCTAGAGTTGAGAAGTTGGGAATCCACTGGCGACAGTAGCTCACCATCCCCAAAAACGTCCTCACCTCCCTCCTCGTCTTTGGTGGACTCATTTGAAGTACACTTGTTATTCTTTCCTTCATTATTCTCCGTGACCCTTTCTCTATTTGATGACCCAAGTATTTCACTTTCTTCTGACAGAACTGCAACTTTGAAGGAGACACCTTGTGTCCATTCCTTCCCAAATGGTTCAGTAAAGCAATGGTGTCGGCTGTGCAGCCACTTTCTGTCTTAGATGCAATCAGTAAGTCATCAATGTACTGTACTAGGGTTGACTCGAATGGCAATTCTAACGCTTCCAAGTCTTTCTTTAGAATCTGATTGAAAATTGACGGTGACTCAGAAAACCCTTGAGGAATTCGACACCAACTGTAAACTCTGTCTAAGAATTTGAAACAAAAGAAAAATTGGCTGTCCTCATGAAGAGGCACCGAAAAGAATGCTTGTGACAAGTCGATGACTGAGAACCACTCGGCATCGCAAGGGATTTGAAACATTATCACAGCTGGATTCGGTACTACAGGGCAGCATTTAACTACAATGTCATTTATTTTCCTCAAGTCCTGCACTATTCGGACCTTTCCACTCGGCTTTATTAGTCCCATGATTGGTGAATTACATGGACTGCTTAACACTTCTTTCAGTACTCCCTGTTTTACAAACTCGTCAATGAGTTGGGCGACTTTCATGAGGGTGTCTTGTGCCATGTGGTATTGTGGGGTCTGGGGAAAGATTACATTGGGTTTTACGGTCACTTTCACTGGCTCCACTCCTTTCACCAATCCCACCTCTTTTCCTGTCATATCCCACACTTCCTTTCCGACTGTTTCCCGTAACTCAGCTGGAATATCCTCTTCAGTTATCATCGGAAAAAGGTTAATCAGAGGATATTCTTCATCGACAGTTTCCATCTCATCCCCTTCTACACTGTCCTCTTCCTCCCCATCACTGCTCGTCTGAATTCTAATTCCATCGTTCGAACACATAATCGAACATCCCAATTTGCACAATAGGTCTCTCCCTAACAGTGCTATCGGGCTTGAGTCACATACCACAAAATTATGTAACCCTTGATAGTTACCAATGCTGACTGGTACCGGATCTGTGATTGGGTTCGTCAGGTGCCTGTTTGCTACTCCCACTACTTGAACTGTTCTCCCTGAGAGTGGCAAATTTGGTACTTCAATGCTCCTAACTGTTGAACGTCTGGCTCCTGTGTCAACCAAGAATGAAACACTATGACCCATAACTCTTCCCTCCACATATGGACCCTTTTGATCAACTTCCAAGGATGCTGCAAGCACACAATTTCCCTCCTCTTCTGAACTTTCACTCTCCCATACATTGTTTATTCCATTCTCACTGTGTAATGGGAACTGTTGTACTGTGCCATTTGTATTCATTACCTGACCCGAAACCTGTGGAGGAACCATCACTTGCTGCTGACTCATTGGTGCCAAAGGTATTTGTATTTGCTGATTAGGTACCATGGGAAACTGCTGTTGCATTGGCTGCATTTGCATACAGGGCATCTGCATCTGCTGCGGCTGCATGGGCTGTAATCCCTGCAGCTGATTTATGGTCTGAAAATTTGGGTTTGGACCTCTCATTTTCGGTCCCCTCATTGTCTGGAATGCATTGACATCATTGTTTCGCTGACCAACACCTGCACCTTCCTGCACCACCATCGGACACTCGCGTTTCCAATGTCCGACGATTCCGCGCACGTGACACGGCATCACCCTTTTCATTGCCTGCACACCATTCGGAATCGCAACAGTGTTCAAATCCGGACCATTACTCCCAAAGCCTCCTCTGCCTCTGCCTCTCGCCTGTGGCTGAAACACCATATTCCTGTGCGGCTGCGGTATCTGCTGTTGGAACCCTTGCAACCCTTGCAAACCTGTCTGAGCTGCTTTAAGTTGCATCATCATCACTTTCTCTTTCAACCTTTTCTGTTTCACTTCAATTTCATCGCTACAGTATTTCGCATAATTCAACACCTCATCAATCGGTTTCGACTGCCAACAAATCAAATGCGTCTTTATCATCTGACTTATCTCTGGTCTCAGCCCTTCCACAAATCTGAACACAAAATGAAGCATGTCCTTCGCCTCTATTGTCTCCGTGCCACTGTAGTTCTTGAACGCCTTCAACAACCTCTCATAGTAACCATGAATCGACTCTTTAGCCTCTTGGGCAGTTCGATCAATCTTCTGCCAATCCACATTTTTCGCGGCAACCTTCGTCTTCAAATGCTCAATCACCTTATAGTACATGCTCATTACCATAGGTGATGGTGCACCCGTATCCCTGTCTCTCTCTGGTTCCCTTGTCGGCCAACCTACAGCCCTTTTGCACTCTTCCCACAAATCTGCCGGAACCACAATTTCAAAGAGGGTGTTCAGGTCTTCCCAAAGACATTTCGCAAGCTTCACAAACCTATCAGTCTGTTGATACCATTCAATCGGTTTCTCTCTCAGTTTGGGAAAATCATCCGTAAAAGACTGAATGTCGCTTCTGTGCCACGGTACATGTATTAATTTTCCCCCTGCTGTCTCCCTCATTGGTAACATGGTTATTGCATCACTACTCTGTGGTCTTTTCTGGTTGTGCTCTGGGACACTGTCTTTCTTCTTTTCCTTTTTCTTTGCCCATCTGCTGTCCCATTTGTCTAAGCACCTCCACACTTGTGCGCTCTGCAGCAATTCTCTAAGGTGCGTTTTCATGCCTGCTGACCTCATGTGTTTAAAGTCTGTGGTCCCAAAATCCAACCTATAGCTCCTGCTCAAGTGTTTTGTCTTGTCTATCTCAACCCCGTTTTTGTCAGCTATTTCTTGCAACCTTCTATGTACCTTGTTCACTTCTCTCGTAATCCTGGGACATAGATACCTCAGCTCTTCTTCCGAATAGGACTCTAACCTATTGAAACCCATAGTCCCTTCCACCAATTCTTCTGCTTCCATGTTCAACCTTACCCTGTTCAGATAGTCTTCTCCCTTCCCACTGGTTGAGCTTTGTGTGGAATTCAGACTGTTGAACCATTGTGTCAGCTGTTGCGCATTCAACCCCATCAGTGTAGCGTTCACATCGACTGCCATTGACGGTTGCGGCAAATTTTCAGTGTTCGATGATAGCGGTATCATCAGTGGGGGACTCGACCTCACCACTGTTGACTGAGCACATATGGGACTAAACTCCATCAAGGACCCAGATCCAGTTGGCAGAGCCGCTATCGGAGTTGTCTCTGGAGTGTTTTCTATGCACCTCCTTTCCGTCCCATTCTGCACCACTAATCCTCGACCGCTCATACCTGAGTTAGGCTGACTGTACAAAGGTACCGGTGGACCTACAGTAATGGGTAGGGATATCGCATCTGGGTTCTGTCCATTCCCCAAGTTCTGAGGCATGTTCATTCCCACACTATGGGTCATCATTGCCGGCATGCCCGTCTGACTCCCCGTCATCTGAGCATGTGCGGTTCCCCCCTGCATCTGCTTTTGAGGCATCAAAAACTGGGTTGATTCAGCTTGTGCCAATGTTGGGTTGCGACCATTCTGTACTCCCATTACGGTTGGATCTAGAATCATTCCCGTACTGTTGTCACTGCTGTAGTACCTTGGGACTTGCGGCTGATAATTTTCTGCTGTTTTCAATATAGGCACATCTGGATATATTCTCCTAACCTGCGGTATCTGCGGGGTGAACAGTAAACTCGGGTCCTTAGATCCCGATGGCGTTTCTGAATTCGGAATTTCATTATTCTGTACCGGTGCCGGAGGGGCAGAACTGGTACTTGGACCTTGTCCACTCTCTGCATAAGGTGGTGGACGGTCGTTCAGCAATTGCATGATGAACTCCTCATCATCTGACTCGTCTTCTCTATCTTTGGAACACCTCCTGTTTGTCTTACAGGTAGCTTTCTTACCTGTCGCCTCTTCTTCCTTAGCAATTGCGGGAAACAATTTTATCCCCTGCAATATATCTGACCTCCACACCTTCTTTGAATTATCCCACCTAGCGTCCGCTAGTGTCTTTTCTACCTTTCTTATCCTGGTCTCGAACTTCTTTTGCTGTTGCTGTCTAGCCATTAGTTCCCAAATCGCTAGAGCCTCAAACTGTGCTGGCCTTGGAGGTACCTTCATGTCGTACATCGCGAATCTCAAATTCTCTAGGATCCTTATATTGAATGTCCCATGGATCGGGAACGCTACGCTCCCATGTTTCTCTGTCAGCTTGTGCCATTGCTTTAGCCAAAGGCACGGAGCTACCCCCTTTTCCTCCATTACAATGTAAGCTGGTGTACCTTCGGGTGGCGTCTCTTCTCCTACGCTCGCTTTAATGTAAGACTCCCCCTTCATCGCACTCTTTAATGCTTCGAAAAATTTCATTTTCTCGTCTTTTATTTCGCAAAATTTGTAATCAATAGGTGACTTTAATTCCCGGAATACTCTTCACTTGCCTTTCCCCTTCCAATCGAGCCCCACGGACTGCGTCCAATCCGTGCGCGACCCTTCTCACCAACCAACCTATCCCAGCGCGGCTCCTAGTGACATCACACTCACACACTGCGGCTGACAAAGCCTCGCGGCTTGTCCTCCTTCACTCAGCTCCTCTCGTAACAACTTCTAGCATGTATCGCGAGCAACCAAATAATAATAAAACAGATCTGTCGGTTTACTACAGGAAGGGTAACACAATCGCTTCAGTACCTTAGGGATTTTTCACTAGCCTCGGCAGTTATTCCATCTTTCTCGGTCCCCACTTTCGCAAGCAAATCTGACCCGCAGACTCTGCTCTCAACTTGTCAGTGATCTATTCTAGTGCACTTAGAATTTGTCAAAGCCCGAAGTCGAAGTTTTCTTTCACTCCCTTAACACACGTACCGACTCGTTGACCACGCCCGGTCAACCTACTAAACCGACCAGACCACAACATAAACAAGTGTCTCATACACTTTTCAACATACTCCGGAGTCTCTTGACCTCGCAGGGCCCGTCTCAACAACAACAACCACGTGGACCTTTTTCTGCACAAAGCGCCACATACACATGAAGTTCGACGACTTCCCTATTCTCACACTCGGAGTCGCACCTCCGCTATTCTCTAAAATCCTCGCAACCTTTTCAAACAATCTGCGGAAATAAGCTGTGCAAGCGCAAAATCCTAACTTCACTCATACCATCACTAGTACCGCCAACGCTGATTCCACACCTCCATTCTCTCCATTCGCAAGCTCCGAGATCCCGGGAAAGTCGCGGGGGACTTAGCCCATCATCATTCTCTCGATCTGTTTTACCCAAGAAAAATCTATTTCAAACTTCTCGATTGCGGTCCCAAAGGCGAAACCGTTAATTCAACACCATATACCTCTCGAATGGGGGGTCCCAAAGGGCGAAACCGTTATCTCTCGAGCGGTGGTCCCAAAGGGCGTAACCGTCCTCTGCTACCATCTACTGATAGAGCGTTCCGACCTAATAAATTACCTGTATCTGGACGCTCTTAGGTCGATGAATCTTTTGACCAAGTGGGGCTCTCTTCACCCGAGAGTAATCAATTCAATCAAATCAATAATCAATAACGAACATAAGCAATACCTTGATCAACATAACATTTCACAATTAATCCAGAAAACATTTTGGCGAACCATGACCTTTCGGTTATGAATAACCACACCGGTTTATTCAAAGTTAGTGAATTTATTTCCCTATATTAACAAAGCTAGCACGATATAAATGTGTCTCAACACCAAATGATATATGTAAATGAACATTAATAGCTGTCCATTACGATGGAAAAGATGCAATCTATGCAGCATTTGAATAACAATACCTTCTATGATAGCAACGCAAACCACTAAAACTATAATCTGTAATGGGCTAATTGCATACATTGGTCAGCACAACAAGGTCTCAAATTGCATCGTGCATCAAATGAATCCTCATCTAACCTCAAATTAGCATCAGCATGTGGGACTTCATGCAAAAACAATTTAGCAACATTAATTTGGAAAACTCCTAACTAGGGCTCTTATCAAAAATCAGCAGTTGGTTACCTAAAAAGAAACATAATGCAATTGTACATTTTCTTTCATATTTACCAAGTTCAATCAGCATTCAAGGAAGTCTTCGTCTCACAGGTACTGGTTTCGATCAGCATGGGACGGGGGCATAGGGGGCAGGGTGGACGGGGCAATTGCCTCACAGCGGCAAGATAAAACTACTACTTCATGCAAAGGGGCAAATCAAAGTTAAAGTCTCTAAGGCGAGAATTACTTAAAGTCTCTTTCTCTCGATTAGAGAAAGCATCAAAGTTTCTTTCAAAATGGCGTCGCAGCAAGATGGGCCATAATAACTGCAATGGGCAATAATGTTCGTAATGGCTGGCAAATGGCTGGTAAAGTTCGTAATGGCTGGCAAATGGCTGGTAAAGTTCGTAATGGCTCCTTTCTTCTTGTGCACCTGGTTTAAATAGACAACAGTTCAAATCCAGTAGGGTCTTCCATTGGAGGGTTCATAGGTTGGTTTCAAATTGTCCAATCAAAAACTACAGTTCACAAGCTTCTACCTAGGCATACATTATCCTTGGAGTCGGGAAAGTAAGTTGCAACATATTTTACCAATTAACTCACTTTCAGAGCTTCCATTGTCCGCACCTGCAGATTGACCTTGGAGCAAAGAAGAAGATGCCAGGCTGGCACGAAACCTTAAAGATAAGCATGTGAACCGATCTCACTGGAAAAGTACAGCTTCAGGCAAGAATACATGTTTTATTAGCACATTGGAAAAACACGAGCATCTAAACCGTGAGACAAGGCAACTAGGCCAAAGCCTCCACTAAAGTTATGCTAAGCTAAACATTTCAAACAAGCAAATCATGGCACACGTTTATGATTATGTCAGACTAGTACAATTCTAATACATCACGTTATATAAAGCACGCTTATAAATGTTGGCAAACTACTCAGAGGGCACATTTGTCCCCGTACAATCTTCATTACTTCGGTTAAAGTCACACTTGATTATTGCAGCACTACGTTTAAGCGCTAATAAATGTAAAACCTTCATTTCTGCGTCATCAAGAACGACAATAAATACAAAATAGTATCTCAATCACAGAGCTAGCAGCAGAAGGATCCGACTCCAGATTAAACAATACATACTTGGTTTGTGATCAAGCCAACAGAAGAGCAAGTGAAGCCAGCTCGTGCTGCCAATTTTGAAGGCAGCAAATGAGAATGACAATGAAGCCCAGAAATGGTAAGCAGTGAGGGGGCTCCAAGTCCCTTATTCACCACAAAATCTCTTGCAAGTTAGAGAGCATGCAGTAGTGCATGCTCATGCAGGTGATACCTAAAAAATGAATTAGGAAAGCAACCCCAGTGATACATTGTATCCCACAAACTAGAGAACCTATTACCTATAACCCATTAGCGTTTGAGAGTGGCACAAGGAAAGCGTCACGGGAAGCTGTCAGCATGGTGCAAAGAGCAGACTGGGCGTTGCGAACAGGCAGGCTGGAGCTTTACATACAGGGGTCTCCAGCGAGCAGTCGATGCTGCATTGCAAAGAGATGGGCCGGCAGCAGTTCATGCTGATCCTCGGAGCGAGCGGCTTGGTCTTGGTGTGAAGGAGTCCGGTCCCAGTCAAAAGCTTGATTTCAGCACCCATGAGCCGCACCAAGGGTCGAGGACCTGAGAGGCACAATTTGAATGTCAGGAACTCACTGAAGTTGAGGAGCTTTGTATGTCCCTGAGGCTCAGATCAGGAGGCCAGCAGACCTCAGAGTGACCTTAGAGTCACTCTCGGGCCCTGAGTAAAAAATTAAGATGCAGGTCCAGATCTAGTTCCCCAGCCAAGAGGGCAGCAGGTCAGCACAGCACGGCAGGAGTTCATTTAGAGCAGCAGTGGAGCAGAGTGGCAATACTTGTAGCAGCACAGAAGTCCTTCTTCCTGACAGAGTATCCACAGATCCAGAAGTGTACTGAAGAGTTGGTGTCTGAGGTCCAGTTTTTATGCCCAGTTGTGCCTTTGAAATAGGGGAGAAACCTCTACAGGTTTCCCTTTGAAGTCCAAAGGCATCCTGCCTTCCGTGCCCTGGCTCCAAACAAACTAAAGGGGGTTATGCAGCCCTTTCTGTGGAAGCAGGACACAGTCTATTCAAATGTAAGTGGGGCTCTGTCCAGCTGTTCCCTCCCATCCTGCCAATAATGGCCCAACCTAGCACACCTAAGCTCCTTATTGTGTGTAGCTTAACTGTCTAGAAGGAATACACAAAGTTCATCTGTCATCTGCACCCAGTCACGTGACCCAGGTACAGTCTACAGGTACTAAGGGGCAGATTTACAAGCCTCTTGCACCTCCTTAGTATCATTTTTATGATGCTAAGGTGGCATTAAGATGGGCATTCCATGTGCCAGATTTGTAAAGTGGTACAATGCATGTATTGCCCCACTTTCCAACCTCTTGCTCCACATTATGCCTGTGCCAGGCATAATATTTGCCAGGGGCGTGTTCCCACGCAGGGAGGCCCAACAAAATGGTACAGTGAAATTTCACTACGCCATTTTTTCTGTCATTTTTAATGCCTGTTCAGGGCAGGCATTAAAGTGATGCACCCATAATAATCTATGGGCCTCCCTGTGCTTTGCTGCACTGCTGCCAAGCTATTTAGCGCTAGTGCAGCAAAGCGCCACAACATTTGCCAAAAATGTGAAGCTGTTGTGGTAACAACCGTCATACTGCTCCGTATTGTAAATACGGCTCAACCATGGATTCGTTGGGGGGGGGCAAGGGGAAGGCAAGAAAAGTGGCACATCAGGACCAATGTGTGATTTTCTCATAAATATGCCCCAAATGTCTAAGGCAGAAAAATGCCTAATCAAAGTGGCATCTTCAGAATTGCAATGTAAACCCCGACTTCCCCATAAGATAGGATTTTAAATTGTGGTTCCAGAGACACCAAACATGAAGGGGTTGCCAGATTCCATTTGGAAATTACACTTATGAAATGTAATAAGGCAACTCAAATGTTATCCTATGGGAGAGATAGGCCTTGCAATAGTAAAAATCAAATGTAAGAGTTTTTCTCTACCAGGACATGTAAAACTTAAAAGTGTATGCCCTATTTTTAAATATACTACACCCCGCCCTCTGGGCTGTCCAGGGCCTACCCTCAACACCCTCGGGTGACGTATATGTATAAAAATAGAAGGTTTGGGTCTGGCAAAAGGTTTGTTTGCTAGGTTGAAATGGGAGCTTAGTACTCCACACATAGGATACAGTGGCCTGGGACATGTGTGAGTGCTACTTAAGTCGGTGGCATATTCAGTGCTGCGGATCCATCAGTAGCATTTAATTTACAAGCATTGGGCACCTGTAGAACTACTTTACTAGGGACTTACAAGTAAATTAAATATGCCAATTGGATATAAGACAATGTTACCATGTTTTGAGGAGAGAGCACAATCACTGTAGCAGTGGTAAAGTGCACAGAGTCCTAGGGCCAACAAAAACAAGGTCAGATAAAAAGGAGTAGAAAGGCATAAATTTGGGGGGAAGACGGTCGGAGGCCTGCTCCCATCGCCTAATTCACTCCACCACATACACACATGTGTTCTCAAACAGACGTGGATGTATATAAAAAGAGGCGCAAAATCATTGCCCAACCCTGAGCTCTTGAGCGCTAGTTTGTCTGTGATGAGTAGTTATGTTCAATATGTGTTTATGTTTTTTACATTCTGTATCATTTGTTTGGCACTGTAATTTGGTTTAGCATATGCTTTTTACCTTGCAACTCTGTTTAGTACATGTCATGGTCCTGTGCCCAAGAAACTGCTGAATAAGGCCACGTGCCAGTCGTCAACACAATTACAGGGAGAGCTGCGTGCTACATACATGCTGAGATTTTCTCCTGGGGATCCAGGAGCCGAGCACACATGTATGAGTCTGGTTGTGGTCAGCGGCTTTCTAGTTAAGCCGCACTCAACTCAGAGAGTTTGCTTTGCCTTACAATCTTTCCGTCAGTGGTTTTCTGCCTGCAACTCCTGCATTCCTGGCCCTGCCCACTTCAGTAGAGGATTGCTTCTTAAAGACTCTTCAGAGGACTCAACACATTCCGGCAACAACACAGCACAGCTGCTTTCATCACACTACACAGTAAAGCATCCCTTACTTTGCCACAATCTGTCTCCAGCCCCCATCATTACAGGTACCTGTAACAACAAAGAAAACAAGAGACAATAAGGTACATGGAAAACTTTTCTATTTCAAAGTTTAGAAGGTTAGAAGAAAAACTTGTTTGAATGATACTCTCAGAACATTGGTGTGAAATTTGCATTCACAGTATTTAAATTTGCATTACTTGAATCTACAAAAAAGAATACATACAAAAGACAAACGCTAAGTTTGCAAGAAACCTTATAATGCACCGGGAACTAATGTAAAGAAACATTAAGAGACTGATGTGCTGCAAGTTAAACATCCCTGTCAGGTATTCAAAACAAATGCACTGCATTGTTTTGTTTGTATGTTACACTTGATAATGTGAAAAGTAACAATGTCCTGATATTGTAAAGTTCTGGGTTTAACACTTTGTTTTAGTTTACTAGACCTGAAAACTACAGATTCTTGCTTTTTCCTCTCATATACCAGGCACATATTTACTATCATCCACATTCAGGGTATTGCAACATTTCTTCCTTGTGCACACCCCTTGAAGTTGACTCGCAGGTATCCGGGGGTAATAGGGATTGGGCAGGATCATGGTAAGGGACAGGGAGATTTATTACAAAAGACATACATTTCGAAGCCATTTCAATATTTTTACTTCATCTTAGGTCGCCATCTTGGCTGCAGAATAAAGCTCCAAAACTCGATCCATCTTCCCTCTTCTGAACAGGCCTCTAGTTGATCATTCCTAAAACGAACTGGTAGGTAAGGTCAGGAGGAGGAATTTGTTTCCATGTCATCTCTGCAAGAGTGTTGCACCTCTTAAGGTAAGGGACTGCGGCAAAGACGATGGTCAAAGACCATCATAAAGCTTACAGGGCTAAAAGCTGTTTTATCTAGCCTGAAGGCCTTCAATTATAAGATGAACCTGAAGTAGCCTACACTCACTGTATAGCAAATCATGCTCTTCAGATCAATGTGTGAGTTGCTTTCCAGCCTCTAGGGTTGAGTGTAATTTCCAGTAATTTGAAGCAGGATAGATTGGAAAACAAATAAGCAATTGGTAGAGATGTGAATGGAAATCCCACAATGCAGGAAGCCAAGACTAGAATTGAGTTATAGGAGCAGGGTTGGGTTATGACAGCCCCTCCCTCTTTGAAAACAGCCCCTAGCCCACTGGAAAAAAAACCTAAGTCACAGAACGGCCTGTCTGGGCGTCAGTCCAAATTGCAGAAAATTGTTCCACTGTTCATTTGATTCCAATCGCCATTTACTTCAAAGGGTTTCCGTGTCGTGTAGCAAAGCACACGGATGGGCCCCTTGCTGAATCAGAAATACCCATGTTTTACCCATGAGGACAAAATAGTCCTTAAATTTCAACTGTTTAAAGTGAATACTTCTATTCTTCTTGAAAAGGCCAAGGTAGACGCTAGTGACATAGCCCTGGGTGAGCTTTTATATTACATTTTATGTCGTCTTGTACAATTTTGAAACTTATCTTACTTAATAAGTGAAACATTCCTTTTCCAGTCACCAGGAACTATTACATTACCAAATACTTGTTTTATTAATGGTCCCCAATACTACACTTGTATATTGCAAGTTTTTGATACTCCATTTACCAGTCTCTGAAGGATATAAGTTGTATTCTTAACAAAACAAAAAACAAATCTCTTTAATGATTTTTATTCAACCAGGTAGAAAGCAGTCACCCCTCCGCAACAATAAATTTGAGTCATGGATAAGACAATACAAAACACTCTATTGTCCAAGGCACTGGCCCAATCTCTGCAGAAGGTATATACATAAACATACACCATGTGGGCCCCCACCATGTGACTTCGGGGCTACCCCGTAGTGCCCTCAGTGCCCTCTATCCAGCCAGGTCTCATCCCCCATACCCCACTTCATAGAAAATCTCCCTCAGCATGTTGTCATGGTCCCCACACCTTCTTGTATTTCCTGGGGAAGCCGCATGCCTGATGCGCCATTTCTTCATAGCGCATGCACCAATTGAAGTTGCATTTCAAGGCCCTTTGCGTTGGGATTTCTCCACGTCCCCACAGCTGTACCATATTACGTTCACCACCATCAAGGTGGTGCTGCAGAAGAATAGAGAATATCGGTCCAGGGGCTGTTCCCTCCAGATCCCAAGGGCAATCAGCAGAGGAGTCACCTTCAGTGTACAGCCTAATGCTGTGGATATCCTCTTTCCAACTCCTCTCCAGTGGGCCCAAAGTTTGGGGCATCCCCATATGATATGCAATAGTGCGCCTTTGTGCCTGCAGCCCCTTGGACACAGTCCTGAGTCTGCTCTTCCCCATTCAAAATAGTCTAGTTTTAGTGAAATAAGCCCTATGGAGGAGTTTTAGTTGGATAAGTTGGACTCTGGCCCAGATGGCTGCCTCCTGAGGGTACCTGAGGCTCCCCCCCAATCATCGTCCTACAGTCTACCCAAATCTCCTTTCCATTGTCCTTGGAGGTAAACTCTCTATTGTGAAGGAGGTTGCTATTGCGTAGGATCATCAAGTATAATTTAGAAACAGCATTGTCGGTCAGGCGAGCCTCAAGTACTCTGTATTTAGGGTGAATTCATCTAGGGCCTTCCTGAGCTCTTCAAACTGTGGGCCTAGAAGATGATGCATATTGTTGGTAGTGGAGGGATTATCCCTAGGGTAGTTTCTATTGGTTTTGCAGTTTGGGGAACGGTATCATCTATTGCCGCCACTTTGGATATTTCAATCAGGTCCCATTTTGCGTGCCCCTCAACCACCCTCAATCCCTTCGACAGGTCTGTGGCCCATAGTGGAGTTTCTAATGTCAACCTACCCTTCCAACCGAGGGCCATGGTCATCTTGTGCCAGATCCGAGCACCACCTCCTTGTGCGACGGCAACCCGACATTCCTTGTCCATCATATAATCATCTTACTTATCCCTCCAGGTCCATTGCACACCTATCAGCCATCTCTGAGCATTACTGCTGTGAGGAGAAGACCCAGTCTTGACTATTTGTAGCTGGGCAGCTCAATAATTCAAGAGAAAGTCGACAAGGACAAGGCCTTCATCCATTGGCCTCCTTGTGAAGGATGCCCATGCTATCCTAGGTGACCCGCCAACCCAAAGAAGGGTTTGCGTGAAATTTGCCACCTCTTGAAATAACTCCTCCAGGAGTTCAAACAGAGTATTTTGGATGACTTACAAACATTTCGGGAGGTATATCATTTTATATAGGGCCGCTCTGCTCATCAGGGAAAGTTGCAGCCTTTTCTGCAATGCCACCTCATTCTTGTATGATTCAAGAAACGTCACAAGGTTTTCCACTAGGAACAGCCTCTGAAGTTTTGGACAAATCTTCCCAGGTACCTAAACCCCCTTGGTTGTCACGTTAGGGGGTGATGCCAAGTCCCACTTCCCAAATCCTCAGAGACTGGACATGCAGCTGACTCATGCCAGTTGATCCTCAGCCATAAAAAGGAGCCAAACACTCCCAAAATCTCTAGCACCCTGGGTACTGAGTTTTCCAGGTCTGCCAAGTACAACAGAATGTTATCCGCACAGTAAAACACCTGATCAGAACCATCATACCAATGGTTCAGTTGACAATTTGAACGGCAGGGGAGAGCGGTCATCCTTGTCTTGTGCTCCTAACCAGTGGACACTCTCCCGAAAAGGCACCATTTACTTTGATCTGAGCCCCGAGTCCTCGTACAATAAATAAACCCAGGACATACATTTTCCATCAATCCCCATTCTCCACACCATAGCCATGAGATAAGGCCATTCAAGGAAATCAAAAGCCTTTTCTGCATCTAAGGAGAGTAGGAGAGATGGCTTTGTAAGCCGGTCTCATTGAGACCAGCAGGTGGTGAAAATTACGTCTGGTCGCCCGCTAGGGCATGAAGCTGACTGGTCAGGGCCACCAGTTTGTCAATCTTCTGTCCAGGGCAATTGGCCAAGGCCTTCACCAAAATCTTTGTTTTTAAGTTAAGGATGGAGAAGGGGCAGTAGGAAGCACACTCCTCTCTGGGTTGGTTTCCTCTGTTTATTAATCACAACTATTGTTTTCCTAGGGTCATCCTGGGGTAAGTGACCCTCACATAGGGCTTTGTTAAACATTGACTTGAGTGGGACCATTAAATGTGATTTTGCTCATTTCAACATCTTGAGGGGACTCATTGGGATCCAGGGACTTACTGCTTTCCATCTGGATAATGGCCTCAGTCACTTCACTATCGAAAAAACTCTGAATCCAGGGACTCACTCTGGTCTCCTAGCAGCCTGTGTGCCAGAATTTCAATTATAAACTTCCTGAGCTCACTTGGCTCATCATTCCCCTGGCCCTCTAGAGATCTTCCAGTTGTGCCACAAAGACCTTGCCTATAGACCTCAGGGTCATCATCCTCATCCCATCCTCTCACTCCACTACTGCCATCCACCTTTGGCATGCTTCCTTTTAGGTCAGCCATACAAGCAACTTGCCTGATTTATTGCCTACTTCATATAGTCTGCCTTGCTGTGCCTGATACATTGCTCTTGCACTGCCCTTCAAACCACCTCTAGCTCCTTGTCTCTTTCCTTACATTTACCGGATACATGTGCTATGAGGAGGCCACACAGGTCTGTTTTGTAGGTCTCTCTCACAGTGACTTCTAAGTCCACTGTCCCCAAATTTCCTTACAGTACTGAGTCATAGTCTGTTCCACCACCTTTCTAGTATCCCAAGTGGTCGCTTGGGTCTAACCTCCACTCCCCTCTCAAACTCTGTATGCCAGTTAATAGGAGTCTTGTCGGTGGTGAATGGTCAGCTATGCCCAGTGCAAGGATATTGGCATGCTCAAAGCAACTCAACTTGTGTTGCGGCATAAGAAAGTAGTCTAGCCTGGACATGGAGCATAGCTATATGTGTACCTGCTCCCAAACCCCTAGAGTCACTGGCATTCTCATCAAACTCCTTTGTGAGAACCTCCCATTTGTTACCTGATCCCCAGGAGTGGTGCTGCTGAATGTCTACCACCACCTTGACCCTCTCAGTCTCCATCTGGGATCTCGACAAGGCCACCACTGGGCTGCCTCATTTCCTCTGCCTCGACTTCTGTTTTTGCCGTTCCCCTTCGCCATTTCACTTGACCAGGTCTGGGAGAGGGTATCCCTTCGACTTCAACTGGTCCCAAGCAGTCGGTGGCCGTGTGTAAAAAGTGTGTCTCTCCATCGCACAGACTTGCAACTTTGCCAGGAAGAACATGGAACACTTAACGTTTAGTGATTGGGAGTACTGCTTCAAGCTCGGAAATGTTTTATATTGCCTCTGCACGGCACTAGTGTAGTCCAGATATATGTTTGGGGTGAAACCCCTATCTGTCAGGGCACATGAGCCTGCGCCACCTGCAGGATGTGGTCATGGAAGATAAGGAATCTCCCCCAACATTTTCCTGGAAGGTGCCCCAGGCACCGGGGGCCTGCCTGGTACTCTGTGCACCCTCTCTATTGTGAAAATTGTTTGATGCCTTGCCACCCAGCATATCCTTGAGAAGCAAATCCTCCAAAGCTGTTCCATGCTGGGGCCTTCCAATGTCTCTGGGACCCCCACCACTCTGATATTTTTCTGTTGGGAGCACCCTTCTGTGTCTTCCACCCAATCCTTCAGGTGAGCAACCATCTGTTGAAAGGAGCAGTTCAACTCCTCTCCCCCAGAGACCCTGGGCCCCAGGTGAGCTAGGACACCATCAGGCTCACCCACTCTCTTGGTCAATTTCTTGTGGTCTGTATGCAGGAGCCACAGTTCCAGGGCCAGTGCATCTACTTTGATCTCCAGAGCCACTTTTCTATCTCTAATGGCTGCCACTATGGTAGCTGTGAGGCTCTCCAGGCCTTGGGTGTCCTCTGGGTAGACCCTTCTGCAGGCAGTGCCTGCCAGTGGGGGGCTCTGCAGCTGGCCCCATCCTTTACCCCGTTGGGTGAATCATGTTTGTGCTGGTGCCTTGGTCCTCACCCTGGGTGCCTCAATGTGCAGCTGAAACACCAGCATTGTCACAAATGTCCAGGAGTTATTGTGCAGGGCCATAATACACAGGGGGTGCATGGGTCTTGCAGGCATCGGTTGACCCTGGCCACAAATTGGACCCCAGCTGTTCAGCGACCCACACCCCTCCGTACAGGCACAAGCACCATCTGCCTACCTCTAGTACCCTGGGCCAGGGGAACAACCCGACACAGCGGTATCTGCTCTTTTCATAGGGTGTCACTGCTAGTCATGGCATTGGAAGCTCTCTCTGCCCTCCGGAATGAGTGGCCCACCAGCCCATGTGGCTCCCTTCGAGCACCTTCACTTCGCTCCGTCTCCCTTGTTGCCAATGGGCGTTCCTCTGTCGTCCTTGTGGTTTTGCAACCCTCCCCGGTGCTGGAGTAGCCATCCAACAGAAGGCCTCTCCCCTCCTCTGGGTGGCCACCAGCACGACCTCTCAGCCCCTGCTGAGCCCAGTCCGCCGCAGTCTGTCACCTCGGCTCCCACTGCCTCTTCGCTTATTCGTAAATCTGTGAATGTGTCAAATGCCATAGTTGTTACGTGGGAACACCCACCATAATGCCCATGGCACATCTCCCTGTCGCTGGGTGAGGCAATGCAGTGACTTGCACTGTGTTGCCTTACTCCATATTTACAAGGCTATGAAAAGCCACTCAGGGTGGCTTTACATGGACTTGTAAATATGGTCCTGCAGTGTGCTCCACCGGACCGTCACTAAAAGTGACATTCTGGTGGCGCAAAGGGGCTTGTAAATAAACCTTTAATGTGCATCCCCTGTGGAGGTGGAGAAAAAAAAAAAGTACATTTTTACCATGAAGGCAGCATAGCAAGCTATCAGGAGTAAAGCAAAAGTTAAAAAGAAATGGAGGTCCCTCATGCAATAAATGACTAGATAAAAGATATGTAAAACTATCCATCATGCATTGCAATAAAACACTCCCTAGAAGATGGAATGATACACCAATAGCTAATAGCAGAGAAGAGAGACGTTTACCCCTCTAGAGCCCACTGTATGAGTTTTCTTAAAAAGAGTATTGACAAAATCGGTGGCAGAAAGCTGTACTGTTAAGCCAGGCTTAAATAGGCACTATATATATTACAGTCTTCAGTTAAATACTTTGACCTCCCTCTACATTAACTCTCTGACACAGGATGCTCCGAAGTTATAACGTTAGAGTTCTTGAGATGGGAGAAGCATTAGTAAGAGAATAAATCCAGGCAAGTTATGGATTTGGATGTACATTATTATGCTGCATGTGAGTTATTGCTGTACCTAACTGCCCAACATTTATATTGATGAGGCCTGTTGTTTTAAGGCCTGAAGTAGAGAGCCTGTCTAGGGATGGTTGAGCTAAAGTTTGGATGAATTTCTTGCAGATTTAGAATGGAACATGTCTCAGGAAATGATGGATCATCTTATGACTGCTAATATGTTGTTGTTGGAAATGGCCTTTCTGCAGGGTCACCCCAAAACCTTTAGCCTTCCTCCTTCTCTTTTTCTGACCTCAGTTTGCTTGCTTTAGGACACTGCACACTTTACCACTGCTATACAGTGCTAAAGTGCATATGCTCTCTCCTTAAAACATGGTGACATTGGCTCATACCCAATTGGCTTGTTTAATTTACTTGTAAGTCCCTAGTCAAGTGCACTACATGTGCCCAGGGTCTGTAAATTAAATGCTACTAGTGGGCTGCAGCACTGCTCGTGCCACCCACCTAAGTAGCCCCCTAACCATGTCTCAGGCCTGCCTCTGCAGTGCCTGTGTGTGCAGTTTCACTGCCACTTTGACTTGGCATTTAGAAGTACTTGTCAAGCCTTGAACTCTCCTTTTCTACATATAAGTCACCCCTAAGGTAGGTCCTAGATAGCCCATAGGGCAGGGTGCTATGTAGATAAAAGGCAGGACATGAACATGTGTGTTCTATATGTCCTAGTAGTGTAAATCTCCTAAATTAATTGTATACTGCTGTGAGGCCTGCTCCTTTCATAGAATAGCATGAGGGCTAACCTCATATGCTGTTTGAGTGGAAGATCTTGATCTGAAAGGAGTAGGAAGGTCATATTTAGTATGGCCAGAATGATGATACAAAATCCTGCTTAATGTGAAGTTGGATTTTATATTACTATTTTAGAAATGCTACTTTTGGAAAGTGAACATTTTTCTACACTTAAATCCTTCTGTGCCTTCCAATCCATGTCTGGCTAGGTTTAATTGACAGCTCCCTTGTGCATTCACTCAGACAACCCCAAACACAGTTGCTCAGTCACACTTGCACACATCTGTTTATTGAATGGGTCTTCCTGGGCTGAGAGTGTGGAGGGCCTACCACTTACATGTCAAAGGACAGTAGCCTGCCCTCACACAAAGGACTGCCACACCCCCTACTGGGACCCTGGCAGACAGGATGGAACTGAAAGGGGACCTTGTGCACTTCTAAGCCACTCTTTGAAGTCTCCCCCACTTCAAAGGCACATTTGGGTGTTTAAGCAGGGTCCCTGACCCTACCAACTGAGACACTTCTTGACAAGGTACTCTTGTCACAGACACTGCCTGGAGAGGAGAACCTGAACCAGAACCTGCAACCTGCCAAATAGAACTGTCTGGCTGCCCAAAGGACTCACCTGACTGTTTTCTGAGAAGCCTGCTGCCATTCTGATCTCTGGCTGTACTGAGAAGTGCTCTCCAAGGGCTTGAATAGAGCTTGCCTCCTGTTCCCTGAAGTCTCAGGACCAAAAAGACTTCATTCCTGCAAGAAGAAATCCCGGTGCAGTGAAAATCGATACACCTCCTGCCAGAAACGACGCACAGCCTGCACTGCGGTGAGAAAATCACCACACACTGAACCAGAATGAAATAGCCCGACTTTGCAAGGACAAGCTCAATGCAGAGCCAGCGTAGCGACTGGAAATTCGATGCACAGCCCACTGGATCGATGCAAAGCCAAGCCGGAAAGACGCAGCTGACTTCCTGAGAGGAATCAATGCAGCGCCTGCCGTGCGATAGAAATTTCCACTCAAAGCCCACCGGACCTACGCAGCCCCTGTGACTTGGTCCTGCTAGCGCCGGATTTTAACGCATCGTACCTGGGGTGTCCGAAAACCCCGCAACCCAAAGAGGAGCCAAGTCTGAGCACCGGAAATCGACGCAAAGCCTTCCCTGTGTGAAAAACAAATGATGCATCACCACGTGTGGCCCGAGAAATCAACGCACACCTCCCTGTTTTCCACGCCTCTCCTCCTCTTCGGTTCCTTGCGGAGATTTTACACTCAAACCAGGTACTTTGTGGTTGCAAGAGACATTTGTTGCTTTTAGGAGACTAAAGACAATTTATATCATTTTTAAAGTATGCTTATTGCATCATAATTGTTTTGACCTGCATCTTACCAGATAAATATTATATATTTTTTTAAACACTTTTTGGTGTATTTTTGTGGTGTTCTACTGTGTTAGTTATTGCATTATTTATTGCTCAAATACTTTACACATTGCCTTCTAAGTTAAGCCTGACTGCTCAGTGCAAAGCTACCAGAGGGTGGGCACAGGATAATTTGGATTATGTGTGACTTACCCTGACCAGAGTAAGGGTCCTTGCTTGGACAGGGGGTAACCTGACTGCCAACCAAGGACCCCATTTCTAACAGTTCTGTTACTATGTAGTTATGTTTGTATATATCTTACCTGGGTCTTTAAATGCTCACACAATGTTTACTACTGAAATGCATCATTGAACTATCTTTACTAATGAAATGTACTTGTGCTAGTAGAGAAGGATATGTGAGGATTCCAACTGCTTGTGTCAGTTTCAGCAGGGATCCGAGCCAGCTGGTTGATGTTAGGCATGGGCGAATCATACTTAATAAATAAAGCCCTTTTCCTACTTCATTCATCTCAACTCTTCTTACTACATATTGATGAAGATTTACCCTTTGCCCAGATTTTGGCCAGTTTGTCAGGTTTTCAGCTGTTCTGACAGTGCTTTGCTTGCTGAGAACCCTGCCTGTCCAGTCCTGGTGCATTCCCATGCCATTTCCAGATCACGGGGTGCTCAATTTTGTATTGTTCACACCTTTTCACTCCAGCTTGTCTCTGCATCCCATGTTGCCTAGCAATGCCTTGCAGCCAGTTCATTGCCACATGCGCTCTTGCCTATCAATGGGTTTCAGTGCAAGTCAACATCTCCCTGCCCTACGCCATTGCGTGTGATTTTACACGCAGTGGCTATATTGGATTGGGGCACTCTTCAAGACTGCTTATGAATTGTATGTTAAAAGTGAGTTGGGCAATTAGCATAATTTCATACTTCCTATATTCAGCCCAGTGCGCTCTGTAAACAGTATTTTCATTCACATCTGAGTGATTATCTTATGTCATTGATCTTAACCTTTATAAGTTTAGTGCCCAAAGACAATATTTACAACAAGTCTCTCGAATACAGGTTTGCTTTAATTACCTCATTTTGGCTCATGTTATTTTACTGCTTATTATTAGAGCTGGCAATGCAAAATTATGGCCACAGCACAACAAATCAACCTGGCAAACCAGCAATGAAATGGGGTCAGTGGTTTAGGTTGTTTGAAAATCAGCTGGTGACCACTGATGCAGCCAATTACAGTCCAGAGCGAAATTCTGCTTTGTTGTTTGGCAGTTTAGACCAAACTGGCCAACAAATATTAAACAATTTACCACCTATTTCAGCTCCCTGCACTCAGTCAGTAATTTCTGGATAAACCCAGCTTTATGCTTGAGAGACAGAACTTTTTCAAATGTATATACCTAACTGGATAAGGGGTAGAAGAATATGTTTCAGCTCTGAGGATTCTAGCTATCAAATGCAATTTTTGTCCAAATCTGGACACGCTTATTCACAACTATATTGTTTTCAATTGTGTTTCCAAAAAGATTCAGGAGTGTTTACTCAGTTGTCGTAATCCCACGCTCATTGAAGTAATAGAATTGGAGAAAAGTATCATGAGATCCTTAACATCATCTAAAATTGTAAATGCTGAGAGTACAGTTAATATTGTTTCAGGTTCAAAACTAGAACAGGAAGCTCAGCCAGTGTGTTTGGTAAACACCAAAGGGAAGTTTCAAGTATAAAAAGGAAATTCGAAGAAGTATTCAACCTTTTGTTCCAGATGTGGCTTTAAGAGTCACATGAGCAACTTTTCTGGGTGCACAGCAGTGGGCAAACGCTGTCTTGCTTGTTAAAAAGTAGGACATTTTCAGATCATATGCAAAAGTATCAAAACACCTGTTTGCATTAGTAACGTAGATGCAAAAATGAATGCATTCACAGACTTCATTAATAATATTCTTCGAACAATTAAGTGTAATGCAGTTAGCACAAATGTTAAAGGCCCCACTTGTGATGCCATTATTGATACCATTTTATTGCTAGGTCATGGTAGATTCAGGTTTAGTAATCACCATTCTTCATGACACCACTTTTAATGAAAATGGGGTAAAAATAAATCATTTACTCCTCCTGACATTTGTCCAAAGCTTTTGGAGAAAAGTACATTCATACGTTACGGGTATTTTATGTGAAAAGTCCAATTTATGGGTAGAGGAGACATGTACCAAAGTGTATGTTGCCATCAAAGGTAAGGATATTATTGGTTGGCAAGACCTTGCTTGGATGGGGTTGTATCTATCCACCAGTTGTGGCTGGTGAAAAAACATTGAGTCTTATTTACCATATAGAGGGACTGGTTGAGGCTATTTTATGTAATTACAGGGAGCTATTCAAAGAACAGGTGTATACCTTCAAAGGTGTTGTTCACCCCATCAAAGTAAAACCCTCTGCACAGTCATATGTTCACAAGGTATGGCAATTTCCATTGAGTGTCAGAAATTAACTTAAACAATTGCTCAATGATTTGTGCATACAGGGAATCATTGAACCAATTGAATAATCCCAAGGGGTAGCTCCAATATTGGTTGTAATCACAAAGTCAGGTGAAATCCAGCATTGTGCTGATTTGCGTACCTTGAACACTAACATCTTAGTTTATTGTCAACCCCTGCCAAAGATACAGGAGATGTTAGCTAATTTGGAAAAGGCCAAATGGTTTTCCATTATTGATTTGAGGTTGGCCTTCCATCAGATACCACTGGACAAGGAGTCTCAGGAGCTTACAACTTTTGTCACACCCTTTGGTGCCTACAAATATCTAGGGCTACAATTTAGGTTGGCATCAGCCGCCAGTGTCATGGTCCCGATGTGAGCAGGGCTAGTCATGCCTTAGTCATGCCTGATTCTCCCTCTTATGAGTGATATCAGAGATGTTGTTATTTTTTTTTCATCACAGTACCAGTTTGAACCATGTTTTCCCTTTGAAACCTTGTATAACTTGGCAACTCAGTCATTAACAGAATGGCAATATTTAAATCAGATCTAGACTAATGCTTGTTGTCAACTTCTGAACACCTTGGCCTCACCCAGGTAATCCAGGAATCATATGTCAACTTTCTACAGCCTCCAGGACCTCAACCAGGTAATCCAGGAAGCATGTGTCAACTGTTGACAACTGCTGGTTCTTTAATTGATCCACCTAATGGAATAAAGACAGTTGACAATCATGTGCAATTACAGTCATGATTAACATGTTGCTCTGTTTTCCCCCATGTGTTTCCGTGCACCTGGTTTGTTTCAGACTAAATCCTGCTTAGCCTCTTTTAACTTGCAAGCAACGCTTACCTGTCTCCAGTCTTCAGAAGCCTTCCCTTCGTGGTGGCAGTCCTCCCTTCGAAGTTGCATCAATACCGTCAATCCAAAACCAGAATCCAGATATTCTTGAGCCCAGCAGTGCCCGGAGTAGGGAAATGTGAATAAAGACAAGTCCTCTCATTTCTTTCTTCCTCTCTAATCCCAAACCCCCTTCCTCTTGGAAACTGTTAGGGTTGCAGTATGTCCTTCATTGCTGCCCTGTCAGCTCTCATTGGGGTTCGGGGATTATTGCCCCCCATCAGAACTACCTGGAGCTCAGGTGAGTGGCTTGCAACAGCCAGTGTCTTCCAGAGATTCATGGATATTTTGTTTGCTGACCTCAAAGGAGTATAAGCCTACCACAATGACATAATGGTATTTGCTTAGTCTCTGGAAGAGCACAATCACATTTTGGTAAAGGTTTTGTCCATATCACTGCACAGAGGCATGACAGTCAGGAAAGACACATATTTGTTTGCTACTAAGGAGTTTGAGTATTTAGGACACGCAATTTCAGATTCAGGCAACACACCCACATTTTCATTAGTCAAGGCCATCAAGGACGCAAGTGCATCAACAAACCAAGATGCTTTGCGTTCCTTCGTAGGCCTTGCTGAATATTATGCTTATTTTGTTTCACAATTTGCTTCCTCTAAGATCACTTTAGAGAAAGGGGCAAAAATGTATCTGGTCTGAAGATGTGCAAAATGCTTTCCGTAAAATAAAGAATCTAATTGTAGAAGCACCTGCTCTTAGTGCATTTAGAGGGGAATGCACTTCCGTAATTACTGTAAATGCTTATCTTCAAGGTCTAGGAGCAAACCTTAGTCAAAAAGTAGGAAGCAAAAAATAAGCGCTGCATTCATTTCACGTCACTTAATTTTTTTTGAAAAACTGTACGGCATGATTGAAAGGGAAGCCTTGGCCTGTATTTGAGCAGTTCAGGATTTTGTGATGTACTAGTTAGTACATTTCTCTTCTTCTAATATATATTTTGGGTAAGCCTCTTCAACTCTTTTCCTCAAAACTGTCTATGACTCAACAGTTTTTTTTTTATTGTTTGGGGGAAGGTGTGTTTTGTTGCTTTTTACTCATGTAGTTATACATCTTACCATTGTCTTTAAATGCTCTAGCAATGTTTACTATTAAAATGCATCATCAAGCTAAGTTTACTATTAACATGACGCCGTGCAAGTATAGACCAGTGGTTGGGGATTCCAGCTTCCTGTGTCAGTTTCAGTGGAGATCTGAGTCAGCTGCTCACTGTTGGCCCTGGGCGTATTGTACTTGAAGAACAAAGCCTTTGTCCTACTTCATTGTCTCAGTTCAACTTACTACATAATATTACCCTTTGTCAAATCAAACCAATAAGCACAGTGCATGTGGGAGTATAACATTCCGCTCTGCCATTCATAGTCTGTAAACTTCCCAAACACTTCTTCACCAAGACTGTGATTAGCATATGGACGGATCTTTAATTTGTGTTATGAACTGTCAAGTCAATCACGATTGCAAGGGCACAAAGCTAAACTTAAAGCCAGATGCTGCATTAGGGAGTCCTGCTCTGCCCATAAGATGTATATAGAAGCAACTGCTGTTTACGTGAACGTAACAGCTTGCACGTGTATTGCAATAGGAATGACTCAAACAGGAATCCAAGTAAGTATAATGAATACTGAGTACACCAAATACCCATAATGTTGAGGACATGGACTCACACAGCAAACATTTTTATACTACACGCAGTAGTATCCTTGATTTTGGGATACCTTTCCATTGTAACCTCTTTGTTTGGAGAACAGGCTACACACTCACTCTCCACAAAATATAGAACTCGAGTCACCAAAGGTAACACCAGGAAACCTGCCACAGTTCTGTAAAATTTCATTTTCTCAGGTGAAAATATGCACAAATATTTGCAAATGAGAATATAGACAGCACTAGTGGAAATGTCCAAACTAACGGTTACCCTTTCTTCAGGTCCTCTGCGGTCCCACCACTTTAGAGTTTTTCTTCCCCGTTCCTAGCATGGGAAAGGAATTACTTCTGCCTTTCACAGGAATAAATATCCAAATAAAATATGAAGGAGGGATGGAGGGCTGTTGGACATTTTTGCTTATGCAGGGTCATCCTCAATCTTTTTGCCTCCTGCCTTCTATTTTTTCTGACCTGTTGCTGTTGGCTTTTGAACTCTGAGCACTTTACCACTGCTAACCAGTGCTAAAGTGCATATGCTCTCTGTGTAAATTGTATGTAATTGGTTTATCCATGATTGGCATATTTGATTTACTAGTAAGTCCCTAGTAAAGTGCACTAGAGGTGCCAGGGCCTGTAAATCAAATGCTACTAGTGGGCCTGCAGCACTGCTTGTGCCACCCACATAAGTAGCTCTGTAATAATGTATCAGACCTGCCACTGCAGTGTCTGTGTGTGCAGTTTTAACAGTAAATTCGACTTAGCAAGTGTACCCAGTTGCCAGGCCTAAACTTTCCCTTTTCTTATATGTAAGACACCCCTAAGGTAGGCCCTAGGTAGTCCCAAAGGCAGGGTGCAGTGTACGGTTAAGTTAGGACATATAGGGGGTCATTCTGACTCCCGCCGGGCACGGTCACTGCGCGTCCGGCGGGAGCCGCCAAAATACCGTACCGCGGTCGGAAGACCGCGGCGGGTATTTTGAGTTTTCCCCTGGGCTGGCGGGCGGCCTCCAAAAGGCCACCCGCCAGCCCAGGGGAAAACGACCTTCCCACCATGAAGCCGGCTCGTAATCGAGCCGGCGGAGTGGGAAGGTGCGACGGGTGCTACTGCACCCGTCGCGTATTTCACTGTCTGCTATGCAGACAGTGAAATACAAGCGGGGCCCTCTTACGGGGGCCCCTGCAGTGCCCATGCCATTGGCATGGGCACTGCAGGGGCCCCCAGGGGCCCCGCGACACCCCCTACCGCCATCCTGTTCCTGGCCGGCGAACCGCCAGGAACAGGATGGCGGTAGGGGGTGTCAGAATCCCCAAGGCGGCGCCTTGGAGGATTCTGACGGGCAGCGGAAAACCGGCGGGAGACCGCCGGTTTTCCTGCACTGACCGCGGCCAAAGCGCCGCGGTCAGAATGCCCTGCGGGGCACCGCCGGTCTGTCTGCTCCCTCCGACCCTGGCCCCGGCGGTCTGAGACCGCCGGGGTCAGAATGACCCCCATAGTAATGTGTTTTATATGTCCTGACAGTGAAATATTGCTAAATTCGTTTTTCACTGTTGCAAGGCCTGTCCCTCTCACAGGTTAACATGGGGGCTACCTTTAAATCTGATTAAAGTGTAGATTCCCTTTGGGAGCGGATGGACATGTGGAGTTTGGAGTCTCTGAGCTCACAATTTAAGAACACATCTTTTAGTAAAGTTGATTTTAAGATTGTGCGTTTGAAAATGCCACTTTTAGAAAGTGAGCATTTTCTTGCTTATACCATTTCTGTGACTCTGCCTGTTTGTGGATTCCCTGTCTGGGTCAGTTGACAGTTGGGCTGGTTGCACCTCACACTAGACAGTTACACAAAAGGAGCTGGGGTGTAGTCTGCATTTCTTGATGAGCCATCCGTGCTAGGAGGGAGGGGAGTAGTGGTCACTTACACCTGAAAAGGCTGTGCCTGTCCTCACACAATGCAGTCTCCGACCCCCTGGTGAGTGTCTGGGGCCTGGCCTGGGCAAGGCAGGATTTCACATTCCAAAGAGACTTAACTTTGAAGTAGGCCTACTTCAAAGGAGAAATTGGGTATGAGAAGGGCACCCAAAACCACAGACTTTAGAACACTTCTGAAAACAAGAGGAACCTCTGCCTGGAGAAGAGCTGAAGAGCTGAGGAAGAAGAGCTGCCCTGCCCGTGACTGTGCTTTGTGGAGCTATCCTGCAGCTGCTGCTTCTGCCAGAGTAAGAGGGCAAAGACTGGACTTTGTGTGCCTTCAATCTTGTGAAGAAATCTCCAAGGGCTTGATTTAGAGCTTGCCTCCTGTTGTTTGAAGTCTCAGGGACAGCAAAGACTTCTCTCTGCCAGCACCTGGAATCTCTGGAGAGTCTCCTGCTCTGACAAGTGGTGCCCTATCCAGTCCCTGGGCCCTTGGAAGGAAAGCTGGTGGAAATTCAAGGAAATCGACTTCGGATGACTTTGGACTGACGCCGCTGCTGAATCTGGTGACGCCACCTGCACCTGACTCCGTGATCTTTGCTGGAACGCGACGACCTTCGCAGGCCCGACATCGCTGCAGCCCCGCCGAAGTCCACAACTCCGTGGAAGTCGCCGCACCAAGTCGTGACCGACACCACTCGAAGTGAGCGGATTCAACATTTTGCACAGACGCCACATCCCCAACTTTGCGCATCGGCTCATTTTAATTTCTTCACCAAGGTACTGTACCTGAGGGTCTACGCGACTCCATGTCCGGCGCCGCTGGTGTTGGCTTGTGTTAACACCTCATCGAAGCATTTTGTGTTTCTAAGCGCTATTTTGGAGTTTAATATTTAAAAATTCATAACTTGACTTGTATATGTCGGATTTTTTGTTGTTTTGGTCTTGTTTTGTTTAGATAAATATTTCCTATTTTTCTAAACCTGTGTTGTGTCATTTTGTAGTGTTTTCAATAAGTTACTGTTTGTGTTGGTACAAATACTTTACACATAGCACTCTGAAGTTAAGCCTACCAAGGGGGTAAGCAGGGGTTAGCTGAGGGTGATTCTCTTTAACCATGACTAAAGTGAGGGTCCTTGCTTGAACAGGGGGTAACCTGACTGTCAACCAAAGACCCCATTTCTAACAAGGGCGAAGAATAATTTGTGAATTTCCAGAAAAAAGAAAGTTAGTTGGTGCTCATAAATTCAAGGGCATTCCTGCTCTGTAACGTACGCTTGTCACCCCTGCCTGTACCCAAAAATCTTAGTGTGAGTGCAAAAGTAATAGTTTAGAATGAGAACGTGGCTTTGCGTACCTAAATCACGCTATGTCACATGTAAGTCTGTATTACACATGCAAATGTCTTTGAGTATCGGACCTGATGTTAAAATTAGATAGACCAATAAAATCAGTTATGATCACCCCATAGTTTCAGTCCGCTGGACATACGGGGTTTTATGGAGCCTCAACTGTCTCCTTCTGAATTCTTAAATGAACACTTGTGCTTGAGGAAGTTGAAGGATGGAGTCATTCATCAGTGAAGTTACCTTAAATTCAAAACAAACACTGATTGAGGCCATAACACCAGTGGGTTCAGCTGTTCTGTCTCAAATACTTCACTTCATTTAATCTCGATTTTCCGTGTATTTTAGTGCATTGTACTTTATTCTTACGAATGTACTGTGAAATATTCCCTTCAAAATCGTGTTTAGTTTTTATCCATGATATGGCTAAAGAACCCATGAAGAGTTGAATAAGTGATGTTTTCAAGAAAACGTCATCAGGTGATTGACATGGTCAGATTATAAATCTTGTGCTGGTTCTGGAACACTTTCTTGCCCAACATCTGGTTTTGTTTTCAAAAGATGCTTTCCTATGATGCGTTTAATGGAAATAACCAACTTTGAAATTCATTGTTTATTAGCTGACGAGACAATCAATGCTTAAATCTCCCCTTTGAAAATGTGAAGTTTAGGACACACAAGTATTTACTGGCTTCATAACCGTTGTATAATCTGTTCTAGGTTACTGATCAGCAACACTGATGACCATACATACCAAAGGACAGCCTCATGGATTCATTCATCCACATTCATTGTGATGTCATCCTTTTTCTTTGTTGTGGTGGAGAGCTACCTGGAATATTGCATCTAGATGCAGGTTGAGTTCATGGCTGCTGCTATAGAGCGGTCTTGACAACACTGATTAAGCACGTTTAAAATATATTCAGGGAAACTACAGTTCCGAGAGCAGTACCTCTGAGAAGTTTCAGGCATAAGACTTTCTACAATTTTATATATCATTTTAATGTTCAACCTCGATGAAACAATGACAGTTTGGTCCCAAGGTTAGTATACACCGTATAACATCTGAGAGATTACTCTACAATATGTGGAAACCAACATTCTCTTCAGCAGGCAGAAAGGAGAGATCTGAGGTAAGAAATCTTTATCTGTCTTATATAGTCATTTTGACAGTGTTTGATATTCTTGCACGTGTTTTTTTCTTGTTGCTTATGAACATTGATACGCTCCAAGAACCATCCTGTCACTACAAACAAAACAACTGACCAGGAGATGGAGATGGGGTATTCAGGGATCTGGTGGGGAGGCAAGAAAACCTTAAGTTCTTTCTTACAGATGGCTGGACTGGTTTTGAATTTTAAGGGGCAGCATGTTCCACATTTTGGGACCCATATGGTGAAGCAAGTGCCAGCCAGAAATGAGTAAGCACCTGAAAAAGAAACTTTGAGATTGACTGTGGAGTCTAAACACGGTTATATTTATGGAATTTCTCTTTGTGACCAGGTTTGTGTGGTTCTTGAAGACTTTGTGCATAATATGTAGGATTTTAAAGCTTGTCCCCTGTTTAAATGAACCAGTGAAATTTCTTCCCTTTTCTAGTCACACAGTCAATCAATCACTCTGAGCCGTGCAGCAATTCAGATGGGAAAAGTTTAATGTGTTAGAGTTAATTTAATGTAATATTCAGAAGACCTAAATAGACACCATTAAAATAGTCCATTCGAAATTGAACATATGCTGATACATCTTCAGTCTAAAGAAATTTCTGTAAACATGGTAACACTCTTTAAGGGCTGGATATTCAGAAGAATGATAATGAGACTGTGTTGATTGGATCCGCAAGCATCAGTTTTTCATCAATCCATACATCTCATGATTTAATTTTAGGAGAAGTCTGTGGAGTCCTCTGCACGAGACGGTCGCTGAAGTCATGCCATGGCTTCTCATTGGTGGCCAAAAAGAAAGGCTTGGCTTTATTTCCATTGAGCATCAAAACATTTTACATAGCTAAGCTTGGCTGTTCACCAGGAAGGGCCAGAGAATAGAATAGGAGGGAGAACTAGAAACCCTGAGGTACATCCAAGTTTCTTCAATGCTCCTATGGTGGTGGGACTGCAGGAGGAAGACTAGAAGAATACAGATAGTCAAAAATTAGTTAAACCCATTATTGACCTGTTCACATAGCTCTATTTCAAATAGCCTGTAGAAGAGCATGGTATGATTAATGGTGTCAATGGCAACATGCAGACCGAGCCAAATAATCACATTTAAATCACCTTCATTTAGTTGTACTGCATCCAATTTGGAAGAGTTTTTTGTTTTTGGAAAAACAAAAGTTAAAAATAATTGACCCAGAATGTTGGAAGTTTCCTCTTACTTCCTGGGATCATATTTTTGTTTTTTCTTCAGGACAGGCAGGCATTCCTTGGTAGTCCTGAACTTCCACTCTACATGGGGCAGATGATCTGATACAAATTAACTGACAGCCCATAGAGGAACAGTCATCGGCTAGAGGTTTCCACAGGTGAATCCAGCGGTGGCTCTGGTGTTGGAAACCTGGCTCATCCGTGACTCTAAATTAATCTTGGGCATCACAAATTTGCTGAGAGGACAGACACCACATTTTTGGTGGGCATCCTGCATCTGCCAAACTCTAGATGAGCCTCTATGTTCTGAGAGCCATAGTTAAAAAATATCAATGTCTGCTGATTGGCTGGGTCCCGGCCTATTACAGACAGGGGTTCTAAGTCAATTGAGCAGATTTGATTCATTGATGTATGGCTTGGATTTTGATGATTAAGAAAGAAGCTAAATTATCATAGAGATACTGAAAAGTGAGGACTTGTTTATTAATACACACAGAATGCATTGACTTTGAAGCATTTGTTGGGAATGTTGTTAGCTTGTTGGATAGTGAAACAATAGAAATCTGATTTGGTTCTTGTCAGGGAGGTTAGGAAAAGATACTTAGTCAATGCACCAATTATATTTATTCATAAGAAAAGTAATAAGTGACATAGAGAGGGAAAACAGCTAAGGCATCTCATTCCAGCTTTCCCCATCACACAACACCCTCTGTTCCATATTGCTTTCCAGGCCTGGTTTCCTTTTATCATCCTGGAGCATTGTGGGACATGTAGTTTCTCCTGTTGCCAAACCTTGCCCCAATCATGTCCTGGTGGTGGTATTCCATTTTGCATAATGATTCCTGATTGATTCCGACATGTTCTCTTGACTTGTCTTAGTCTCAACTCTATTCCCCACTCTGTTTCAGGGTTCCCAATCCCTTTCTATGTGCCTATTGGCTTCCATTGGCTTCCCTCCAGTTCCTGTGTAGCCGTCCCTGCACTGGTGGTTCACTAATACCCTGTGCCTCAAGTGGGTCATTCACTGCTTTCAGTAACAGAACTCTTTCAGTGGCCTCTTTGTTGTTTTGCAATGTTTTATTCATGAAAAAATTGCATCAAGTTTTAGTTCATATGTACCAGCAAAAGCATAATATAAAAAACAGAAAAACGAATAGAGTAGTATTTAGGTTTATATTTACTCAATTATTAGTCATATGCAAATGCAGGCTCAGTGAAGTCTAAGTATATTTTGGGGAAGTGTGGTCTGGAATATGCCCATCTCTAGCTAATTCCAACCTACCTGTTCAAAGAGGCAATTTTCAGAAAACATCACATGGCATAGCACTGTACCCAAAGTTGCTCCGCTGCACTGTATGAAAGGGAAAAAGCAGGACAGGGCCATATCTTCCAAGATATGGCCCTGTTGCTCCCTCCCCCTGCGTTTTCGCACTTTATGTTGCCTTGCACCATACATACACATTTTCACAATAGTGCAAGGACATGTACATGATGTCTAGCATAGGATCTGTATTGGAATGGTTCTTTTCCTGTGCAACATTTATGCTTAGATATAGTTTAAAACTTTTCTAACTTTGTGTGTGTCCTATATATTACACCACTGGTGCTCACTATTGTTACTTTGTTCCGGAAGCCTTGTGGCAAAAGGCAGGCCTTGAACTAACTGTGTACAAGGATTCTTTATCAGTGCAAAAATAATCTCTCTATCTTATTGGAGCATATTTTGATGGGCTATAGAGATAATCTTCAACTCAGTTGTAGAACTCACTGAGTTGCATTGTGGTGACCTGCTCTCCTGTCCAAGCCAAATGACCAAACAGCTAAGATACATTTAAACCTTTATTGACAATAACCTTGGAACCAAACCTATTGTAATTCAAGAAAACATAATTAGGCTTCTGCGCTGAAGAGCATGCTCAACAATTCACTCCAGGGGTAACACCATGCTCCTTTGGAATGCGCATTTAGCTTTGGTGTTGAACATCCCTAACTGCTTAAAAGACTGTACACTAATATATTGGATCTGAAATGATCTAGGTCTTGCTGGATTGGTTAGTCTATCTTGTTTCTAACTACTCTAGATTTTGCAGAACCTAAAAAATCTAAGGTTGAGAAACTGAGTACCTGAAGTGTTAATAGGAACACCTACCATTTAGAATTCATAGAAGCACCAAAACCTGTGGGATGACAAGCTTGATAAAACAAGGTGTTTAATTATAGCTGTAAGAAAGTGGATTATTATTTTAGGAGAGTGACTGCTCACCTTAAGGATTATTATCACTTCTTGTCAGGCTAAACCCTCACAGACACTAAATGAACCTTAGCTCAACACCCAGGTTGCTTTTGCACACAGCAACTTAGGGAATTGTGTAACGTATTTATGCAGTTCCAAAACAGTAATAATGAAAATCCCAAACAAAACTAGAAAATTAGAGTAACATTTAATATACAAAATTGCACCAAAACAACAAAAATCCAGTACGGGGAACCACACACATGAATTTGTAAACTGTTAAGTGAAAATAGTGCTCATAAGCACTAAGAGTCAATGATAGTGTATGGAATTAGTAGACCAGGACCAAAGTGCAATTTCAGGATAACCACAATGGAGCCCCGGTTGGACACACCAAGTAAATAGGACTTGTGAAAGTGTGGTAGTCAAAGATTTCAAAAACATTTTTAGTTCCCACTACAGATAGGAACTCTGACACATTGTTGAAGACAAATGTCCAAATGTCTTCTAAGTATCAAGAAAGAATGGGACTTTGCCAAGTTTTGAGAAGAAAAATCCTTCCTTTGCGGAACACAACTGAAATTGTAGGCGATGTCTTGGAACTGGAGGCTAGATGCCTGAAACAGATTGGTCCCTCTGATGGTCTGGAGCTTTGGAAATTTGTTGCTGAAACCTAAGTCCCAAAGCAAAATGGGACTTCGTTATTTTTTCTCTGTGTGGCTTGAAGCTGAAATTCAATCTGACACTTTGGAACTGCCAGTCACACACTTTTCCCAACAGATGCCACAGAAGTTCTGAAGCTCTGGAGAAAGAGTTTCCAAAAGTTTTCAAACTTTCTACTGGTGGTGGGATAACCACAGAAGCTCACTGCTAAGGTCCCTGGACCTTGGGGAAGGCATTTAGAAATTCCCAGGGGAAAGCCACTTACAACCTGTGTCCCTGTAGCCACACAGGTCAGCCTGTTGATCCTTTAATTCCACTTCTTTATCCTGGGTACAAACGGGAGCAAGCCCAGCCCTTCAGGACTCTTCTCAAACTACCGACTTCAAGTCCAGTCCTCTTCAGATCTCCTGTAGGTCCAAAAAGAGCCCTGGGTGCCACATTCATGGTTTTGTCCAGCTAGTGGGTGCGAGGTGATTTCTGTGCACTCTCTAACAATGTGTCAGGGCAATTCTGAAATGGCCAAAGTCTTTAGCTACACTAAACATGGGCACTGAGAGCTGACGGTGTGTAGGAGAGTGTACCATGAAATTTACTAGTATCCTCCCACTATTAACACTAAAATCGAATCTGAAGCAAGCCTGGACCCACAGCAAAAAAGAAATCTGGTAGGGCAAAGCAGGGTCCTTCAGCAATAGACAGGAACTGTGTTTTGTTCCTCCTTCCTAGGGGCAAACATTTTACATTTTCCCAGATCGTTTATTTCAGGCAGGATATGATACTGTTGTGTCAACATAAGGGGACAATCCCCCAAACGTAATGTCCAGAAGCCCGCAGAGGAATCATCCCTGCCCATTCAGGTCGACCTGTCAATCAAAAAAGTCTATTCTGTAACTCCTTGATGAAATTTCATGCCTCATTAAAGGCTGGCAAAGGTTGTTGCATCCAGGACATTCAGTCAGGGTAAAGGTAACTTTCTGAACACTTTCCTTAATACTTATTAAAAATCTGGCTTCACCGTTACATTAGATTTTAATAGCTATTAAAAACAGTAGTTTCATTTGTTTTCCAGCTGGTTTCAAACTTGGGATAACATTTTAAAGTTTTAATTTGTACTCTGCTTTTCTGTAGGAGAGCCAGGTGTGCCACAGTGAAAATAGCCTTTGGGGCCTTGATTCTATAGGGAAACTGTGAAATTAATTTTCTACATGCCTCACTTTTAAATAATATGCCTACATAGGGGTGACATTAATATTTAAGAGAAAGGCCTTTGTCTGTCAAAACGGTTTACTATGGCAGGCTGTACTGCATATTTTACACTATAGCAGTCAGGCTACAATGGTAGGCCTGAATCCATGTGTTGTGTTGTAGGCTCACTCTGTGGACGACACAAAGGTGCTGCAGTTCAAAGGTGGTATTTAACGTGCAAGCCTCTGGTCCACCACATACTAGAGACCTATAGACAAGAATAATGTGTTAGCAATATGTCAATTTACTATGTTTAAAGGGACAGCACAGGTAGTCTGCTCCCATTTATCAGGGGTAACAGTGCACAGAGTTCTATGTCCAGCAAAAATAGTGCTGAGAAAAAGGCAAATAATTCCACATGGCCATGCAAAAAAGGGGGATTTCCTATAACATCTTTAAAAAAAATATTGGCCCTCATTACACCATTGGCGTTAAATCCCGCTTACCGCCGTGCAGAAGACCGCCAACACACCGCTGCGGCGGCGGAATTCCGCTACAGCTATTAGGACCCACTGCTTGGAATCCACCAAAATCCAGACACCCACACAAGCCCGCCACAACAAAGGTCAGTGAAAAACTGGCGATAACAAAACCGACACCGTCACGCCAACGGGAGTACGCCCACACTATCGCGACCCACGAATCCATGCTGCGGTCTTTTAACCGCGGTATTCCATTGGGGGTATACACCACCGCGCTCAAAATACACACACATTTACAAAACACAACCACATTGGACATTTCGAAATACACACACCTGATACACATACACACACCACTCCCACACACCCAATCCAATATAAAACACACACACACATCACCCACAAACCCTTACTACCAAAATTGAAAAAGAAGGCCAGAGAGAGACACCACCAGAAACAACACCAGCATCCACAGGCACACAACACCATCACTCACACAACATCCATGCACCTCAGACAACACACACAAACACATGCCCTCACACATCACAACCGACACCACCTCACACTTCACCCACACCACACCATGGCACCACAACAACACCCCAGGTTCTTTGAGGAGGAGCTCAGGGTCATGGTGGAGGAAATCGTCCGGGTAGAGCCACAGCTATTCAGATCACAGGTGCAGCACACCTCCATTGCTAGGAAGATGGAGCTATGACGCAGAATCTTCGACAGGGTTAATGCTGTGGGACAGCATCCAAGAACTAGGGATGACATCAGGAAGTGGTGGAACGACCTATGGGGGAAGGTGCGTTCCATGGTCTCCAGACACCAGATTGCAGTACAGAAGACTGGCGGCGGACCCCCACCTCCTCCGCCACAACTAACAACTAACAACTTGGGAGGAGCAAGTCTTGGCTATACTGCATCCTGAGGGCCTCGCAGGAGTAGCAGGAGGAATGGACTCTGGTAAGTCAAATCTTAACTATTACATCCCCCACCCTACCTGCATGCTATCACATACCCGCACCCTCACCCTCACCCCCATCACTCTATAACCTCACAAATGTCCCACTATCACAACCCACCCATCCCAACACCATGCCCTGCACACAACACCAAAGCATGGACACCCATCACCAAAGCATGTCCACAACAGATACCGACACAGACCCCCAACCAATTATCACACAAGGTCCTAGACAAGAGTGCAAGCACTGGAGTACAGGGTCACCCACACATTGAACATGATGGCACACACAGATGCAATAGTCATGCCTTTACACCCATGCAGGACCCCTACCCAACGTCACCGGACAGGAGGTTCCAGACATGTCCACTCCCCCCACAGAAGAGGCCCACAGTGATGACAGCAGCTCTGTCCAACTGCATCAAGATGACCAGCCCAGCCCATCTGGGACCGCAGAACAGTCGGTTCCCTGACACTGGCACATGCCACCACAGAGCTTCCCCCCTCATGAAACACCAGAACAGCACCCACCCAGCAGGCCCATCCCTCTGTCCCCAGGACACATCAAGCAGCAGTGTGTCCACCACTACAGGGAACTCAGGCAAACCCACCACCCCAAGAAAATCAGGGACCTGGGGGCAGTGGAAGTGGGAACACGGTTCAGAGGACAGAGGCACAGGAAAACAGGGGAACTGGGAGGACTGCTGTGCGACAGGGGGAGGACAGGCCCAGGGAACCCACTCTCCAGGAGGCCCTCTCCAACATCATGGGAGCGTACCATCATTCCCAGGAGACGATGGCAACGGTACTGGCCAACTTTCAGGAGAGTCAGCGACTGCAAGAGGAACTCTATCTGGGGATCGGGGAGGAACTCAAGTCCATCAACACCACCCTGGTCACCATTGTAGGGGTGCTGAAGGACCTTGTCAACACCAGGAGGGACACTGTGGCACAACAAAGGGCTCCTGACACTAGCCTGGATGATGAACTGCCCACCACCTCCGACGGCGCTAGTGGACAGGAGGCACCGCCACATGACCACGACACCAGCACCCCACCCCCTGCAGATGGAGAATGTCATCCTTCTGTCCCACTTTGTCACCCTGTCCATCCATCAACTGCCCTAGCTCCTATGCCCCTTTGGACAATGCACCTGTGAAACAAATAGACTGGACTCTGCCATGGACATTCCTCCACCATCACCCCTGCCCATTTTACAACCCCCTCCACTAATTTGCACAGTAATAAACACCCTTGAATCACATAACAATCTGGAGTCAGTCTGTGCTTTCACAAATGTCTATTTGCAATAACTATGGAATATAGCAGTGTCAATTGTATTGTCAACATACCGATATAACACAGCTCTAGTCCATGAGGTAATATAGCAGAGCTCACAAAGTGGGACCCACATCTGTTAAGTGGAAAGGCAAAGTGACAAGTCAGGGTCCATACACTGGGTGAAAGTGAAAGACTTGTGATAGGTCAAACAATTGTATGAGATGTGTGAGGCAGTGACATCTTCTTACCTGTGTCTCACTGGAAGTATTGCTGGATAACGTTGTTTCTGTTTTCAATATCCTCTTCTTCTGCCTCCTCTTCTTCACTGTCCACAGGCTCCACAGCTGCCACAAGACCTCCATCTGGACCATCCTCCTGCAGAAAAGGCACCTGTCGTCGCAAAGCCAGGTTGTGCAGCATACAGCAGGCCACGATGGTCTGGCACACCTTCTTTGGTGAGTAGTAGAGAGAACCACCTGTCATATGGAGGCACTGGAACCTGGCCTTCAGGTGGCCGACGGTCCGTTCGATCACCCTCCTAGTTCGCCCATGTGCCTCATTGTAGCGTTCCTCTGCCCTTGTCCTGGGATTTCTCACTGAGGTTAGTAGCCATGACAGGTTGGGGTACCCAGAGTCACCTGCAAATGTCGAGGGACAACTGTTAGACACACACTAACCCGTAGGGACAACCCCAGACCCAGACAACTATTCACAGGGTATAGGGTCCTTGTCCTCACCTATTAGCCACACACGGTGCCTCTGGAGTTGCCCCATCACATAAGGGATGCTGCTATTCCTCAGAATGTAAGTGTCATGCACTGAGCCAGGAAACTTGGCATTCACATGGGAGATGTACTGGTCGGCCAAACACACCATCTGCACATTCATAGAATGGCAGCTCTTCCGGTCTCTGTACACCTGTTCACTCCTGTGGGGGGGTACCAAGGCCACATCTGTCTGAACAATGGCACCTATGATGTTGGGGATATGTCCCAGGGCATAGAACATAGTACATAGTACATTTCACTGTAGGCAAATCCTCCACCTGAGGGAAAACGATGTAGCTGTGCATGTGTTTCAGCAGGGCCGACAACACTCTAGACAACATGTTTGAGAACATTGGCTAGGACATCCCTGATGCAACAGCCACTGTAGTTTGAAAAGACCCAGTTGCCAGGAAATGGAGTACTGACAGGACCTGCACTAGAGAGGGTATCCCTGTGGGATGGCAGATTGCTGACATCAGGTCTGGCTCCAATTGGGCACACAGTTCATGGATTGTTGCACGATCAAGTCTGTAGGTGACTATTACATGTCTCTCTTCCATTGTCGACAGGTCCACTGGCGGTCTGTACACCGGAGGATGCTGCCATCTCATCACCTGCCCCAGCGGATGTGCCCTATGGACGAGAATAGCGGTCAGAGAGTCAGCCAACACTGAGGTATTACAAAATGTCATTAGCATACATTTGTTAATCCGCAATGTGCCTGTTACTGTGTGTATGCAAGGCCTAGATAGGTGTGACACAGTTATTATTAATGCCATGCGGCCCCGTGAAATGGTGGCTGCTTGACCTGTAAGGTGGGACAAGGGGATATGAGGTAACTGCGCTAGCGTTCTACACCGTCACTTTAGGCAGTCGAAGACCGCAGCGCAATCCTGCATTGGTTAACATTGGACCCTATGGGTCCCAGGAGCCAATGACGATGTATGCCGGCGGTGACAGTACGCACCGCCGCGGACGTGACCGCCATTTTCTGTCTGTTTATTCACTTGATACCTGACCTTCTACAGGAGAGGACCTACACTGCAAGTGCTGCTCTGACCTCAGTCTGGAAGCGACGATGGCTCATGTGTCTGGGGAAAGGGCCCCTGCCTTCACTTCAGAGGAGTTGGAGAAGTTAGTGGATGGGGTCCTCCCCAGTACACGCTATTCTACGGTCCTCCAGACAAACAGGTGAGTACACTGTGAGCATGCTGAATGGGCAATGCCTGTTTGGAGTGGTGTGGATGGAAGATACATGGGGGGGGGACTGAGCCCTGCATGAGCGGACGGTGAGTGTATGTGCGTCAGGGCAAGGGTGGGAACGTGGGCCTATGACTGTGACGGTCCGGACGGTTAAAGTTTTTCCTTTTCCCCTGTACTATTCCTGTAGGTCTGCGCTCACCAGAAGAAGGATCTTTGGCGTGCCATCACCAAGGACGTCTGGACCCTGGGGGTCCACCACAGACGGAGCACCCACTGCCGGTAAAGATGGGAGGACATTCGCCGCTGGAGCAAGAAGACGGCGGAGGCCCAGCTGGGGATGGCCTCCCAATGTGGGAGGGGTGCCCATTGCACCATGACCCTCTGATGTTCCGGATCCTGGCGGTGGCGTATCCAGAGTTGGATGGGCACTTGAGGGCATCACAGCAGCCACAAGGGGGAGAGTACAGTTACATCCATCTGACTCCGCCCGCATTAGGAGGTGTCTGGGTGGTGGAGGTGGGCAGTGGGTTAACCTAGGCCAGGGCGAGCTTTGTAGCAAGGACCCTTTGTGAGGCAGGCTATGTGGCACCCCAACCCCACCAGTGGTAAGAGCCATTTGCACCTAGTCAGGCTCCTGTGACTTCCATGTGTGCAGCAATCAGGCATAGGTCTTGGACCCCCATGGGCATGTGAATAATCTAGGAACTATAAGTGCATGGCGTAGTGCAGAGGGCTGCTGTGTCTGTAGTGTCACAATGGTAGTGGTATTGCATGCACTGAACATGTCTTTCTTCTGTCTTCCCCCCCTTTTTGTGGTCTCCCTGTTCTTGTATGCAATAGCATCATGAGGTGGAGGAGCAGTGGCACCGGAGCAGGAGGGAGCTGCATCCCACTTGGCCCTGGAGGGCAAGACAATGGAGTCTGAAGTCACCAGTGGGAGGGAGGGCGAGAGAGCTCCACGGCGGGGACAGGAGGTGACAGCAGCGACAGTGACTCCTCCTCTGATGGGGGCTCCCTTGCGGTGGCGGGCCCCTCTGTGCCCCCGCATCAACAGGTACAGCCGGCACCCCCCCTACCAGCACTGCCCTCCCAGAAGGCCCTCAGCATGTGTCCCGTGGCCGATTAACCAGGAGGGTGGGCATCTCCTTCGCCCCAGGCACCTCAGGCCCTGCCCCAGTCAGCCCTGCAGCCCTCAGTGAGGAGGCTATTGACCTCCTGAGATCCCTCACTGTTGGGCAATCTCCCAATGTGAATGCCATCCAGGGTGTCGAGAGGCATTTGCAACAAACAAATGCATACCTGGAGGGCATTCATTCTGTCCAGGCAGCCCAACAGAGAGCATTTTAGGCTCTGGCCTCAGCACTGATGGCAGCCACTGTCCCTGTGTCCAGCCTCCCCCCTTCAACTTCCTCCACCCAGACCCAATCCCCTGTACTTCAGGCCATCTCAAGCACACCATCAGACCAGCATGCACATACCTCAACACACAAGGGTGTCTCAGGCAAACATAAGCACCACACATCCCACAGGCACTCACACAAGCATCATACCCATGCAGACATACCAACATCCACTGCCTCCACTGTGTCCTCCTCCTCCCTCCCTGTCTCATCTCCACTCACACTTGCATGCACTACATGTTCAGTCACTACCTCCATCACCAGCACACCCATCACCGCACACCACTCACGTGCACTCACCACCCCCACTACCATTCACATATTCCCTGTGTCCTCTCCTGTGCACTCACCACCCCCACTACCATTCACATATCCCCTGTGTCCTCTCCCAGTGTGTCTGTGAGCCCTCCTCCCAAAGTACACAAACGCAGGCACACACCCACCCAACAGCCATCCACCTCACAACAGCCTCCAGCCCATGCACCTTCACCCAAATTCAGCAAACATACACCTCCTACAACCACTACCTCTTCCTCCACTTCCAAACCCACTCCATCTACCCGTTCCAGTGTGTCCAAAAAAGTTTTCCTGGCTAATATTGACCTCTTCCCTACACCTCCCCCCCGTCCGTCCCCTAGGGCTAGGCTTTCCAGGTCCCAACCAAGCACCTCAGCCACAACATCACCAGGCACAGTGGTGCCAGCAATTGCGGGCTATTGGAGTGCGCCAACCATCAGGGCTGCCAGTGTGCCACGGAGCGAGGGCAAGGACATTCCGCCACCTGCAAAAGTTAAAAAGTTGCCCACATCCCAGAGGGATAAGCCGAAAACACCGGCCACCAAGAGCTCAGGGAAACGATAGGGGATAGTGGCAAGACAGCTGCGCCACCATCCAAGGTGGGGAAGGGCCAGAAAATAAAGGGCAGGTCAGGAGAGGGCATGGTGGCACATGACAATGGGACCAGTGTCAACCCTTCTGTCCACGTCGAGGCCAACCTGTACGGCGGAGAAGACCGCCACCTGCACTGCCACCTGCACCGCCACATGCACCGCCACATGCACCATCACCAGCACCGCTGTCATTTAGGCCGCCACCAGCACTGCAGTCACTGAGCCCGCCACCAGCACTGCAGTCAAAGAGCCCGCCACCAGCATCGCAGTCACTGAGCCCGCCACCAGCACTGCCGCCACAGAGCCCACCGCTGCCACAGAGGCCGCCGCAAGCACCGCCGCGACTGACACCGCTGTGACTGACACTGACGCAAGCACCGCCAGAGGTCCGCGACATCCTGAGCCAGTGGCACCACCGCAGACATAGCTGCCATCTCCAGTGGTCAGTCGCCCGAGGCTGGTCGTCAGTTCCAGGATCCTGGGCAGCTTCCATGATGCACCACTTTCAGTGGAGAAAGGCATCCACTACCTCATTCCTTGGCAGGATGAAGCACTCTGGGCACAAAGCCCCCTCCGGAACCAGTGGAGTATCGCATCCACTACCTCAGTCCTTGGCAGGATGAAGCACTCTGGGCACAATGCCCCCTCCAGGACCAGTGGAGTATCACATCCACTACCTCAGTCCTTGGCAGGATGAAGCACTCTGGGCACAAAGCCCCCTCCAGACCCAGTGGAGTTTCACATCCACTACCTCAGTCCTTGGCAGGATGAAGCACTCTGGGCACACATCCCCTTCCAGATCCAGTGGAGTATCACATCCACTACCTCAGCCCTTGGTAGGATGAAGCACTCTGGGCACCATGCCCCCTCCAGAACCAGTGGGAATGAGATCCACTACCTCAGTCCTTGGCAGGATGAAGCACTCTGGGCAAAAATCCCCCTCCAGAACCAGTGGATTATCACATCCACTACCTCAGTCCTTGGCAGGATGAAGCACTCTGGGCACAATGCCCCCTCCAGAACCAGTGGAGAAAGGCATACACTTGAGAGACTGTGGCTTTGCACCCTCCAAGATAAAACAGTGGGCAAACCACCCACTGGAGAGACTTGAGAGACTGTAGCTTTGCACTACCCAGGATAAAGCAGTGGGCAAACCACCCACTGGAGAGACTTGTGAGACTGTGGCTTTGCACTCCCCAGGATAAAACAGTGCACAACCCACCCACTGGAGAGACTTGAGAGACTGTGGCTTTGCACTCCCCAGGATAAAGCAGTGCGCAACCCACCCACTGGAGAGACTTGAGAGACTGTGGCTTTGCACTCCCCAGGATAAAGCAGTGGGCAAACCACCCACTGGAGAGACTACGGCTTTGCACTCCCCAGGATAAAGCAGTGGGCAAACCACCCACTGGAGAGACTTGAGAGACTGTGGCTTTGCACTCCCCAGGATAAAGCAGTGGGCAACCCACCCACTGGAGAGACTTGAGAGACTGTGGCTTTGCACTCCCCAGGATAAAGCAGTGGGCATGGAGCCCCCTCGTGGAGCACTGGCATTGTGCACTCATCCGGCTAAGGTGCCCCCTTTCCCTTCCCCCTGAGGTGCCTGTTTCATTTCGAACTAATGCCCCTGCAGTGTTCTCTCCGTTTAAAGTCTGGTATCATGTGTGGGCCTCGCCCATGCATTTTGGGCCCAGTGGTCCACGAACAATAATTGGTGCACTATCCGGACTTGTGTAGTTGGTGTACATAATTGTATATACTGTATTTCGAGTTTTGACTACTGGATTTTTCATGATTACAATCGTTCAACTCATTTCCTTTTGTCCTTGCTTTCTTCCAGGGTGGCTGGGGGGGTGTATATGTAATGTTGCAGCATGTATTTGTGCGCATGTTGTTGTGGGTGAGGGTGGGGGTTTTGCGTGTTGCATGTGTGTGTCACTCTCTTTTCCCTCCCCCCTCCCCTGTGTTGTAGGTGCAGTACTAACCGTGGTCGTCGCCGCCGTCTTTGGTGCTTCTGATAGAGGAGCAGGAATACCATCGCAGGGAGTATCTGGAGTTCTGGCTCCATGGCATCCTGGTTCCTCGTGGGGTGTGGAGAGGTGAGTGTTTTCCAAGTCCTGTTTCCGGCGTGTTTTTTGTTCGCGTTGGTTCCACCCCGGAAAAGGTGGCGGATTGGCATCTTCTGATAGGGTGGGCGGTACATTGTCTTCCACCTGTCTGTTGGCGGTGACCGCTGCGCTGTTTGTACCGCCTTGGCGGTCAGAGTGTTAAAGTGGCTGTCTATGTTGGCGGTTTCCGCCATGGTTGTAATCCCATTTTCTTTTCCGCCGGCCTGTTGGCGGTATTACCGCCACTTTAACACCGACCGCCAGGATTGTAATGAGGGCCATTATCTCCTACACCTTGGCCTTCCTATGTTTGATCACTAAGGCTTACTGCACAAGCTATGGAATTTTTGTTTAGTAGTTCATTGCAGGGGTCCTCAGGAACAATGCAGCAAGTACAACAGGTTAGACAAATCCAATTTCCATTCAATTCACAGTTCCTGCTGAAATGAAGGTTGATCCAGAACTCAGTAAGTCAAATTCCTACTATCCTTTAAGGTAGAGTTGAGCACTCAGCCTGTCTGCATGCTCACTGGTGCAGACGGTGGTCTAATCCCTTTTGCTGAATAACAAAGATCCGCAGACTAAAGACTAGGCTTGGAAATAATTTTAATTGTGCAAGCAATCTGAGTAATTTTGGTAATTCTGCATTACACTTTGATGCGGTATGACCAATATTAATGCAATTACACTTACTCTCATAAGTACAAATTATATGGGGAGGAAATGATCACACAAACAATAAATTAGCAAGCACGAGCAGCTGCATATTCTGCTCTTTTTGTTGTTTTGCATTTAGCTCTATTTTTTAGTGTAAAATGCACCCTCATGTCTATTTGTGATGCTACGGTCACATTTTGCTCTAAGAAACCTGTGCTAAATTCCAGGAGTAAACCAGGGGAAAATCCCACCGTAAGAGCACATTTAGCGAGCACAAGAGGCTGCTCACACTGTTATTCATTTTCTGCCGCATTTAGAGCAAATTCATCCTCACATTCATTTTGGATGCGAGAGGGCATTTTTGCACCAAGAAAATAGCAGTATCTGCAGAATTACTCTTCTTGCGTAAATGCATATGATCTTGCTTAATCTTTAGGTAATTCCATGTGATTGACGTACATGGAAGTATGCGAGATATGCCCATCTTACTAAAGATGTAACACATTTTTGAAGATCCATCAGAACAATGGACTGAAGGATCAGCACCACCCTTGCTCAATAAAACCTCTTCAGCCTTTCAAATCTCCATTAACATACCTAGCTTCTTAAAACCCCCCACCATGACCTTCCTTAAATCCACTATTTAATCTTAATTGAAAAGCTTCAGCAATTGGAGAATGGTCCAAAGGAAGGTGACCAAATCTTCTGACAATCTTGTAGCTGGCATTGCCAGTGAAGAAATAATTTCACCCACCTGGAGATTGTATTCTTATTCAAGTGAATATATTGCAACAACTCAATCATAATTCCAGAATTCATGCAACCATTCCCTGGTGAAACATTCTTATCTGCTCTGAAGTTTAAGCTAACAAAGACTAAAGTTAGGTTTATTCACTGGAACAAATCCCTCAGCCCTATCATGTCACGTGCACATTGTGACATGTGTACTATTTGCCCAGCAACAAACAGCTAAGTTATGTTAGGAATGATTAAGCAACTCAGCAATTGTCGACAATTCTGAGCCACATTCTAGTCCATCATTTTGGACTCAAACGGAGATTAGCCAAGTCAGAGGATCAGCCTAGGGCCTGATTCTTTAGGAGCAGTCCACCACAAACTGCCAGGCATGTCCCACTCCAGATGACTACACACACCTGGTTTTTGAGTACTTAGGCCTTGCTTTTTATGTATAACATGAGTCTTGTGACACTGTCAGCAGAGTAAGCATATTAGGGATTTGATTAGTAATTGACATTCTCCTTAGGGGACTCGTTGGTGATAGCTGTGCTCATTCTCTGACCCTCCCCCTTTATATTGATACTTTTCCCTTCTTCTCAGGGTATGCTATTACTGTAATGGCAGCCAATTCACTGCTGAACATGTACACATATGTCTGGAGAAGAAGCTAGGGACTAAAAGCACTTCTGGGCTGAGGTTTTCCTACAGCCAATCGTTGAATCATGGTAGCACTCATTATGAGTGCTGCAGTAAAACGACGCAATAAGACAGCATAAGACATCACTGATACTGCAGGATTCAGTATTCCCTTTGTATAGTATGATCCCATCATTACATATTGGCAGGGGTTGCTGGCATCAATGTTACATCAGTGAAGTAATTGGGATTGAGAAAAATCCAAGAGTCACACGAACAACAGAAACTGTAGAAAATGAGACACATAAATTCAACAGAAGAGTGGTAAGGGTGTGCAATGTAGCCAGTAGTACATTTTGGAGCACACTGTTGCAATGTTACTAGATAAGGTAAAGTAGCGCACCATCATTTACAAACAGCGTAGTTTCCATTGAGATGGCCACAAAATTTGCCCTGACATGTTTTTACTTTAAAACTTCATTGTGCACAATTGTTAATGTTAATTTGTAAAGCATGCAAATGCTCAAAGGAGTTTTGGAGCTGAGGAAACATGGAGCTTACAGTGTTATGTTGGGAAGAAAGAAGGAGGACTGAACTAAGGCCCTCATTACGATCCTGGTGGTGAAACTGCTGAACCGCTAATACAGCGATGGGGAGGTGGCCCCTAAGCTTGCTGCCTCATCACTGATGTATTATGACTTCCCTACTGTGCTGGCCGGCACCAACAGTGAGAGCTGAGGCCAATGCCGCTGCTCAGTCATTGCCGGCAGTGCACCCAGAAAGACTATGGCAGACAGTGCACATTCCAGGTGTGCTGACAGTGGGGCAGCAGGCCTGCACTACTGCCCACAGCATGGTCATGGGCAGTGCAGGCAGTGCAGTGGCCCCCCCGTTCCCCCATTGCTGATTTCTGCCATACTTTTCTTGGCAGGGTCCCCACCATGAAAAGGCAGGCGGTAAAGCAAGTCATGATCAGGATGGGGGTGCCGACATCGGCACTGCCGTGCTTGACCACGACTTGTACAGCCACCAACCCGTCAGGATGCATGGTGGCGGCCTACTGGAAGTCAAATTGCCATCATCGTAATCTGGTGATCAGACTGCCAAGATTGTGGCAGTCAGACTGCCCCTGCGAGTACGGTGTCCTTAGGACCAATGTACAAGTAATCAGGCCCTAAGACTGGATAGTAAACAGCCAGGTTGTTAGGTTTTTCCTGAACCTAAGCAGGGTGGTCTGTGATTTTAGGAACAGAGGGAGGCTGTTCCAGAGTTTAGTGGTGCTGCCAATGAAGCTCCTGTCATCCCATTTTGCCAGTCTGCACCAGCGAATTATGACATTTTTAGCTGAGACCGAGCATAATGCAGGGGGAATACCACTGAAGGTTCTTTTTAAAGTATTCATGGCCAGCACCATGCAGCTCAAAGCAGAGGACCTTTAAGGTGATAAGTTCTCTTGTGGAGAGCAGGTGAAGTTTGTGTATGCCCTGGGAGACTGACTGGAACTTTGGAATCCCAAGAAGCTCTGGCTGGCTGCATTCTGCAGAGTCTGCAGCTTTCTTAGCAGTCATTGTTGCATGTTGAGATAGAGGGCGTTACAGTTATCGATTTTTGATAGGAACAAGGCAACAATCACTGATTTTTTTAGTCCGTGGGGAATGAAAGGAAGAATTTTTTAAATGATAATGCGTGGAAATTGGTTTTAAGCAAATAGTTACAATTTGCATATCAACAAGTAAAGTGTGTTGGTTTGTTTTCAGCCTTTAAAAATATTAGAATCTTTGTTTCCATCAAACTTTCTTTGTGATTTACGAACTTCTGATACAATATGAATTATTTGTATAGTTATTTTGCAGGTATTTAAATGTTATGTGTTTGAAAGCAAAATACCTTCTACCCTTCACGCTCCCTGTACCCCAACAACATTTTAAGATAGTTCACCTAAAAAATTCTCTAACTTTGTAGTCAGAGAAAAAAAAGGAACTACTAATATCCTTTTTAAAATATTAAGCAACAATCTTTCAGAAGACATAGCCTGACATTTGACTTCTGTCTTTGAACGCACAGCAAATGTGACAAGATACAAATAAAAGTTGAAACCATCCTTAGAGCTCATTTATTTTATAAAATCCAACTTGGTTATATTGGGGATTCTGCAGCAACCCTCCCGAACCCCAGCTTCCAGGTCCTATGTCTCTTGCACCACCAGTCTCATTGTGTGCACCACAATGTAGATCTCACCTGTGATTTCTTGATCAGCAATTCTTTTCTTTGGGCGTTTTCTACTAGGTTCTTCTCTGGGAGACTCCTCTTACAGTGGCATCTCCAGAACTACACTCAAATCAGCAAAGCAGGCTTCTCATCCAAGGCAGTTTCTCAGCTCCTCCAACAGAAAGTTGCAGACTTCCGAGCCTCTTCTGTCCCTGAGCTCTGATCAGGAGTCCAGCCAACTCGCCCATTGAGTCAGTCTGGTGACCCTGGGTTTAACATGCAGGTCTAGTCTTTCTCACTCAAAAAGCAGCACAGCAGAGTAACAGTTCTTCTTGCAGAAGAGCAGCACAGCAGTCCTACTAATGAGTCTTTTACTGATCTAGAGGTGTACTAATGAGTTGGGTCTGAGGGTCCAATACTTATACCTGGTGCCCACTATAAAGTAGAAGTCTCTAGAGGCTTCCACTCCAAGAGGTGCTTAAAATCTCCTGCCTCTATGCCCTGGCCCCAGCTTGTCAGGGGGCACAATAGACTGGTGTCAAACCCTTTGTGAGTGTGCTGGGGCAAAGACTTTGTGATGTGCAAGTGTGGAAGGTGACAGCCCACCCCCCCGATCAATTCAGAGGTTTCCCAACCTGCCACCATATATTCACCCTTTTTTCTGACTGGGAGTAATACATAAAGACCAGCTAACATCTAAACCTAGTCATGTGGCCCAGGATACAAGCTGCAGGCACCGAATGGTTAGGACAAAAAATGGCAACTATCTAAAAGTGGCATTTTCAAAATTGTCACTTAAATTCCAGCTTTCTGATTAAAGAGGGTTTTAAATGACAATGTTTTAAACACCAAATTTGATATTCCTATCTGCTCCCAACTGAAAGTTGCCACTCTTTAAAAGTAACAAAGAAACCAGGGCTATCCTATGGGAGAAGTAGGCCTCACAGTGAAAAACATATTGAGGAGTTTTTCACGACCAGGACATGTAAAACCTAAAGGTACATTTCTACCTTTATAAATTCATTGCTGCCTAGGGCTTACCCTAGGGGTGACATATATATTAAAAAGGAAGGTTTGGGCCTGGGAAAAGGTTTATCTTGCCAGGTTGAAATGGCAGCTGAAACTGTGCCCACAGACTTCAATGGCAGGGAAACATTTAAAGGATTTCTTAAGTGGGTGGCACAATAAGGGCTGCAGGTCCACTTCTGCAGGTCTGAGGTACATGCAGTACCACTTGACTAAACAAGTAAACTACCTATGCTAATTGGGTGTATGGCAATTTCACTATGTTTAAATGAGAGAGCACAAGTACTTCAGCTTCGGTTGGCAGTGGTAAAGTGTGCAGAGTTCTAAGGCCAGCAAAAACAAAGTCAGCAAAAGCAGGAGCATTGATGGTAAAAAGTCTGGAAAACCACACCAAGGATTTAAGTTCCAGTAGTGATTATTTGCAAATATTGGTGAAGTGTGAAGTTTGTGAAATTTGGAAGCCTGGAAAAAATTAAAATTTCACACAACCCTGTCCTTGATAGGCAGGGATCATAGGAGCTACTCAGCCCCTGAATTATCATTCCCAACAACTGAGTAAAGGAATACTATGAGACAGCCAATGAGTTACAGAGGATCTGTATTTGGCTTCTGGGCCATGAATGATCTGTGTGAGCTCTGAGATGACAGGTCAGCCTGAGTGATCTGATTAGACAGCAAAACAGATGATGTGACTATAATCACATCAACTTTGTTTTAATAAGTCAACAGTATAGTATTTCACACACCACCCGCTCAAAGCAATTAGGGTCTGTGTTTAAAATAATGGGACCTGAACTAAAAAAGGGCAAAATTACTCCAGGCCCTCGGTGTGTTAATTGGCTAAATTATTTGTCAATTTATTGAGTTTGCCTGTGTTCTGTTTCATCTTGCGAGGGAGTTGATGCTTATGCTGATCTCAAACCATTATTCCACACATTCATTTAAATATATCACAGTTCATAATTTGAAATGTCATAGGTGCAGTGGCAATTCTGAATCAACATAGTGTATATATTAAAGCATACTGGCTACAATTGGTTGACGACTCACTGCTGAAGTTATAAATAGACGAGACCTAGAAACAAGTTAAGTTCAAATGTATTTGTATTATTCACTTGGAAAATAATACTCCTGACTGTCTTCCAAACAACGTAACATAGTAGAGCGCACATTCACAAGGTTACCCGGAGGCATTAGCCTTTCTCCTGCATCAGTGGTGCCATCTTTTGGGGTGCCTAGATCTCCTAGCATTGCGGGCAAACGTCGGAGGAGATGGATGCCGACATCTTGCTTCCCCATACCATGCCACAGTGTCTGTTATAACGGCTGCCATAAGGTGCCTTGATTGCCCCATCAACAACTCGACTGATATTCCACTGCAGCCATGTGTACTTGTTATGATTATAATGGCCATGTTTGAAGTAAAAATGGCTACAAACCCGTCTTTTTCATTCGTTTTTTTTATTTATATGCAGAAATCTCATTGATAAGCTCAGCAGGAATAAGTGACTTCATTTGTGAGAATTCTGCTTAAACTAATGTTACTGTGTACATTTTATTTGGGAATGACATTTACGCAACTGCTCTTTATACATTGCTTGTAAACAGTAGTAATTGTTATGTGAAGAGCTCAGATAAACTTTCGGATCTTATTCGCGCTATGTATAATTACAAAATAATAATAATATATACAATAAAATAAACATCTAGGGTTTAGGAGTGGACTTTCTTTTTTGTCAACAGACATTCATCTATCTGCTGCAGGCGTTGTTTCCTTGACAACTAAAGATTGAATTTAGGCACTATGGGGCATATTTACAAGCTCTTTGCGCCTCATTGTATCATTTTATTTATGCTAATGCGGCATTAGGTAGGTATATCTGATGAGCCATATTTACAAAGAGGCGCAATGTGCTTCCATTGCGCCACTTTGTAACCCCTTGCACCACATTATGCCTATGCCAGGCATAATGTATGCAAGGAGGGACTTTCTGGTGGTGGGAGGCCTGAAACAACAGCATGTCACTGCACCATTTTTTGCATAGTTTTTAATGACTGCTCAGAGCAGGCGTTAAAATGACACCCCCAATATGTTCAATGGACCTTCCTGTGCTTGGCTGCACAAGCATCAACATTTTTGATACTAGTGTAGCAAAGCTCCACAATAACATCAAAATTGTTGACACTATTGTGCTAACGACTAACATGGTGCGCCATATTTACAATACGGTGCAACCATGTTGTCATTAGGTACCAGGTAGGGGGCACAAGAAAAGTGGCGCATCATCTGTGAAATATGCCCCTACATAATGCAGTACATACTTGCATATGAGTTACTCTAAGTAACACCCCTGACTAGAAATACCAAATAACAAAATACAGGTTGGACTGTTTTTTATGTAAACAGAGTGATCATAGAGCTGGTGAGTGGTTATAAAAAAACTGATTTTTTTTTTGCTTCCATATTTCAGTGTCCTGAGCCCAAGGATGCGCAAGATATTACTAAACCTGCCACATCCGCTGATGTGGGAAGACATGTGGTTTCAGAGCTACTTCCTTCCATTGATGGCTGTCAAGTTGAAGCCCCAAGGGTAAACTTATACACGTACAAGATGTAAATGTGTTTACTCTGTTGGAAAGTATGATCTGCAACTTCACTGTAAATGCACAAAAAGAAAATTAATTGTGTAGAAAGCTTTATTTTTATAAGAAATGACTAAAATATTGGATATATTTATGTTATTTATAAGGATACCTATACATATATAAATAACTTTGGCCTCTTTTGACAAATTGCCACAAAACTGTCCAAAAAAGTGATTTGGTGTAAATCCGTTCAGCAGTTTTTGAGAAATTAAGGTTAAATAATATTTGTATATCTGGATGGTTGGGTTCAAGGGACTCTGTGAGAGTCCCCCAGACCAATTAAAAAAAATATAGTGTTCTGATTGGCCTAGGGAGCTTTTTTTCCCCTGGGACCATCTTGCTTCTGGAGGAGTCAGACTCCAGTGGGAGCAAGCACTCTGAATGGCTGCCAGAAACATATGAAAAATGTTGCTGGCAGCCATTACAGGAATCAGGGACTTAGGGCTTGATTTAGAACTTGGTGGATGAGATATCTGTCACTGCAGTGACGGAGTAACCCGTCCCCCAACTTCTAAATCAGGCCTTTAGTTCCCTGTCCTGAAGCTAAAAAAAAATAATAACATAAGGGAGCAGGGTAAAAATCAAAAAAATAAAATAAAATAAAATAAAATGGATAAAATGAATGGCATTAAATGGCCGTTGTCTGTGCTGGATTCAACTGCCATTTAACACCTGGCTCAAGAGTTGGATTAGGCACTAAAAAAGAGACAAAGCAAAACACTAAAATAAATGCCTTCGGAAGCAGACGTTTGGGTGAAAGGCCCGGCCTTGTGTTCAGACCCCTCAGAGCAGCACTCACTGCAGACTGGGCAAGGGCCTGCACTAAACACCCTCTCTGTATGGCCAATGAGATTACAGTGGTTTGGAGTAAAGGCTCAGGTCAGCTCCCACAATATACTCCCGAAGGCCGTGCGCAAACTTGGTTGGGTGATCACTGCAAGTTGATAGCAGGTCCTAGCTGTATACCAGGCCTCATGGCAAACCTACACCGTATGGCCAAAGGCCATGTTCAGTGTGAATTGGGTGGCCAGGGTGGGTTGCGTGAAGGGTTTGGCCAGCTCTCTAGACAAACACCATTCCTCTTGGCTGAAGGCTATGTCCATTAAGTCATCTATGATCCGTGACATTTTTGAATGTTTACCCCCAGTGTTTACAGTAGCAGCTAGCCTGGACTGATGGGGAGATAGTTTTAAGGCATGGCTCAGCCTAGACACTTGTTTAATCTCATCAAAAGACACTCCTGCAAATTGTTAAACGTTGCTTTACATGCAGGAAAAAAAGAGTGCACAAAATGTTGAAACTGTTAATTTGGTCGGGCCACCTGAATTACCAGCCAGACAAATGCCCATTTCCTGTGGAGCTTTTTAGACTTCTTTAAAAGACATTTTATTTCTGTAACCTTAGGGAAACTTTACTGACTGTAACATGGATCTGTAAAAGCATAAATGGGAATTACACTCCTTTCCTTAAACCCTGAGAAATAGCCCCGGTATAGTGAGCACAGAAAAGCCCAAACATTCCATACCCTGAGCAGCCTCCAGGCACAATGTGTAACCTTGGCCAGAATGAGTGCCAGTGACCATTCTACATGGACCTTTAATTACCATTTTTTCCCAGTGGAGCACAGTGTATTAAAGTGGCACTGATTTTCCGCTGGCACAAAAGTATTTTCCATCTAAGTGTTTGGATTCAGATCCACAATTTTCTCATATTTACACACATGATTTGCTGCTATGGAGAATTATTTATCCGGGTAATGTAACAGACTCTGAAGTGTTGCCATCAGTTCACCTTCAGAAATACCTGTAAAATCTACAGATAGTTAGTATACATATTTGATAGATTATGCTGTAAATAGACCAGGTTGTCTTAAATGTTTCCGAATTCATCCTATAGCTAAGATGTTCTACCCCTTCGCCACCCCTCAAAGTCACCAAGAAGAAAGTTGAGGGCACTTGTTATGCTCGGTTTCTGAGTGTAATGTGGGGCTGGCATCACTTTTTTCCAGAGCTAATTTTAGTTTTTAGTCCATCTCTCACAGCAATGTTTCAATGATAACAATGTAGAGGGATCCCAAGACCTTTCTGAAGCATGAAGTACACTGTTCACAGTGACATCAAAGTAAATCATGGCAGGAGAAAGCCAATTGCCAGGGACCATATGGCAGCAGAGTAGGAATCTGCTGGGAAAGCAAGCCTGCATCAGTAAATCAATCAATCACATAATTTATAAAGCGCGCTACTCATCTGTCATGGTCTCAAGGCGATGGGGGGGGGGGAGCTACTAGTTGAATAGCCATGTCTTGTGGCGTTTCCTGAAAGTCAGGAAGTCCTGGGTCTGGCGCAGGTGGAGTGGTAGGGAGTTCCAGGTCTTGGCAGCGAGGTGAGAGAAGGATCTTCCTCTGGTGGTGGTGCGGCGAATGCGGGGGACGGAGGCGATGGCGAGGCTGGCGGAGCGGAGCTGGCGGCCAGGAGTGTGGAAGGTGAGTCTGTCATTGAGGTAGGCCGGACCTGTGTTGTGGAGGGCTTTGTGTGCGTGAGTGAGTAGTTTGAAGGTAATTCTCTTTGATACATGTAGCCAGTTTAGGTCTCTGAGGTGGGCAGATATGTGGTCGCGGCGTGGGATGTCGAGGATGAGTCGGGCGGAGGCGTTTTGGATACGTTGCATTTTCATTTGTAGTTTGGCTGTGGTTCCTGCATAGAGCGCGTTGCAGTAGTCCAGTCGGCTGCTGACCAGGGCGTGGGTGACTAGCTTTCTGGTTTCGACGGGAATCCACTTGAAAATCTTGCTGTGCATGCGAAGGGTGTTGTAGCAGGAAGAGGAGACTGCGTTGACCTGCTGAGTCATGCTGAGTGCTGAGTCCAAGACGATTCCCAAGTTTCCGACTTGGGTGGTGGGTGTGGGTGCGGCTCCTAGGCAGGTAGGCCACCAGGAGTTGTTCCAAGCGGAGGGGTTGCTGCCGAAGATGAGGATCTCTGTTTTGTCTGTGTTTAGCTTGAGGCGGCTTGATTCCATCCAGTTGGCGATGGCGTGAAGTCCATTGTGGAGGTTGTTTCTTGAGGTTGGGGGGTCTTTCGTGAGGGAGATGATCAGCTGGGTGTCGTCTGCGTAGGATACTATGTTGATGTGGTGGGATTGTGCGATGATGGCGAGAGGAGCCATGTAAACGTTGAAAAGTGTTGGGCTGAGGGAGGATCCCTGGGGGACACCACAGATGGTTTTGGAGGATTCGGACAGGTAAGGCGGAAGGCGGACTCTCTGGGTTCTGCCGGAGAAGAATGAAGAGATCCAGTCGAGGGCCTTGCCATGGATCCCGGCATTGTGGAGGCGTTTTCAAAGGGTGTGGTGACAAACGGTGTCGAAGGCTGCGGAGAGGTCCAGGAGGATGAGCGCTTCGGTTTCGCCTTCGTCAACCATGGTCCTGATGTCATCTGTGGCAGCAATGAATGTGGTCTCAGTGCTGTGGTTCTTGCGAAATCCGGATTGGGAGTTATTGAGCACTTTGCTGTCTTCCAGGAAGCGATATAATTGGCTGTTCACGATTTTCTCAATGACCTTCGCTGGGAAGGGGAGGAGGGAGATGGGCCGGTAGTTTTTGGGGTCATCTGGGTCCGCCTTGGGTTTCTTCAACAGGGCATTAACGTCGGCGTGTTTCCAGGTCTCCGGGAAGGTGTCTGTCTTGAAGGAGCTGTTGATGATGGCGCAGAAGATCTAGTGTGGGCAGGGGTCCGAGGGGGGGCTGGAGTGGATGGAGGCCATGGTGTTGATGGTGTCTTCATTGTCGACGTGGGTCCAGGCGCATAGAGGGTTGATGTTGCTTGGTGCGTTGGGTTCGTGGCTGTCTGTGGTTGGCTGGGGGTGAGGTTTGAAGCTGTTGTGGATGTCTTCGATCTTTCGACGGAAGTATGTGGCGAGGGAGTTGCAGAGCTCCTGTGATGGCGGGGGTTCATAGGAGCAGGGCCTGGGGTTGGAGAGTTCTTTGATGATGCCGAAGTGCTCTCTGTTGTTGTGAGCGTTGGTGTCTATGCAGCTTTTGTAGTAGGTTCTTTTGGTGGTGCGGATCAGCTGGTGATGTTTGCGGATGGCAGTCTTGAGGGCGATGTGGTTGGATTCAGTAGGTACAAGGTGCCAGGTCTTCTCCATTCTTTGGCATTCCCGTTTGGAGGCCTGTAGGTCAGGGGTGAACCAGCTGGCCTTGGATCTGTGGTGGATGTCCGAGGGTTGTTTGAGTGGTGCGAGGGTGTTGCCGCAGTCGTCTATCCATTGATGCAGGTTGGTGGTGGCTGTGTTGGGGTCCCGGGTCCTAGGAGGAGGTGCCTGGGCGAGGGTGGAGATCAGCTGTTCTGTTGATATTCTGTTCCAATAGCGGCGGGGGGTTGAGTGGTGAGGTGGTGAGTGACCGGCTTCTGGAAGGAGAAATGGATGCAGCGATGGTCGGTCCAGTGGATTTCGGTGGTGTGGCTGAAGGAGATGTGGTTGCTGGCTGAGAAGATGGGGTCGAGTGTGTGTCCTGCGGTGTGGGTGGTCGAAGTGACGAGTTGCCTGAGGCGGAGGTTGGTGAGGTTGTTGAGTAGGTTGGTGGTGTTGATATCGTTGTTGTTTTTTAGGGGGAAGTTCAGGTTGCCAAGGAGGATGTAGTCAGTTGAGGCAAGGGCTTGGGCGCTGATGATGTCGTTGATGTCGTCGCAGAAGTGAGGTCAGGGTCCCGGGGGTCTGTAGACCAGTGTTCCTCTGAGGGTGGTGTTGGTGTTGATGTGGATTTTGAAGTGGAGGTGCTCAGCGGAGTTGATGGTGTCATGGGAGCTGGTGGAGACTCTGATGGTGCTTTTGTGGACTATGGCGATTCCTCTTCCTGGTTTGTTGCTGCGGTCTCTTCTAGTGATCTTGTAGCCTTCAGGTATGGCTATGGCTATGTCTCGTTCCAAGGCCGAATTCATCCAGGTTTCGGTGAGAAATGTGACGTCAGGTGATGATGAGGTCAGTAGGTCCCAGAGTTCGATTGCGTACTTGTTGAGGGAGCGGGTGTTGAGCAGAATGCAGCTGAGGTGGTTGTTTGCGGCTCTGTGACGGAGCTTGGTGGTTAGGGTGCAGGTGAAGTATCAGGCTCTGCAGGAGAAGGGTCCTTTGGTGTGCTTCGGAGTGGACTGGAAGCAGATGGAGGAGCATCCTGGATTAAGGGCGTGGAGGTCATTGGCTGTGTAGCGGTGATTGGTGGTGCAGGGGGGCGCATGGGCTAGGGGGACTGGCGCTGGGCGCGGTCTGGGCGCGGACAAGCGCAGACGGGCTTGTCTTAGGCGTGTCTTTGACGCGCCAGCGGCGCGTCTGTGCCGTGGCTGCCATATGAGGGGAGGTGGGAGGAGGTGGCAGCAGGGAGGAGGGAGGAGAACAGCAAATGGGAGAGCAGGGGGCGGGGCCACAGGGACGCAGCAGCGGGAAAGGAGATCTGAAGTGGAGGGAGGGGGGCAGGGCCGCGGGGACGCAGCGGCAGGGCAGAGGGGAGCCGAGGGGAGTGGGAAAAAAGGAATCCAAGAAAACACGGGCACCTGGAGCAGAGGCAGCGGTGTAGGGAGCGACTTGCCTGAAGCAGGGTCAAGGGTCCTAAAGGAATTAAACAGTAAGCTACATATAATGCATAATCATACACATGAACAAATCCAAATACACAACATGGAGAAAAAAGAAAACAACGGAACAAGGAACAATAATGTATTCAGAAAAGAAACTAATGCCATAATTCCAGAGTAATGCAGATGTTCTATTAGTTATGATTTAATGCAACCGATACCACCCAAACGATATTATGTTAAACTTGTACCAACCCAAGGCTGTCATATGAAAGGCAAACAAAATACTAAAGTCCCTTTGTTTGGTGTGTAATTGTATTGGCCATCGTCTTTTAAAAGTTCATAGGCTACAAAGGTAGTGAATTCAGCAAACCTTGTACGGAGAACAAGTTGTGGAACATTTGGAAAAAGTTAGAACTTGGACATTTTTCTGTGAAGACTCGGGGAAAGGTTCTAAGTATACCTGATGTAGAGTGGACATGGAAACTAGGTCCCATGAATCAATATGTTTGTAGGTGCTCATAGAGGCCTCCTTAGAATGCCACAAGCATTGCGGCCAGGGTGTTGTGATTAATATTGTACTTGTTATGCAGGAAAGTCTCAGTCCAGGCCCAGGCCTGAGACCTTGATGAGTGACAAATCACTGGCATAATATTGTGTTTACAGATATCGGGATACAGAAATATGACGTCAAAAATATTGTTGTAAAAAAACATGACCATATATTTATGTATATTACAAAAAGTACAAGATACTTACCTTCGGTAACAAAATATCTGGTTGAGACATATTCATGTTGCAGATTCCTTCCGTTAGAATTTTCCCCCAGGCGTCAGACTGGATCCGGAGATTTTTCTTCGAGCAATACCCTTGCACGTCGGTAGGTGACGTTGGTCGACTCCGCAGGTGTGGTAGGCGTCTTGGTCACCGTGATGACATCCAAAATAGTACATAGACGCCGTCCTCGTGCAGTGACGTCAGTTCCTTTTAACGACTTTTCACGCCAGAGGGCAGAGCCGCTAAGAACACTGAGATTGGTGCACCAGAGCTAATGACCTGAAAGGGGGAATCCCTGTCTCTAGAAATCAGTTCACAAGCAGGGAGGATGGGTGGGCGGTAAGGAATCTGCAACTAGAATATGTCTCTACCAGATATTTCATAACCGAAGGTAAAGAACTTGTACATCTGATAGAGAAGTCCAGTTGCAGATTCCTTACCTTAGAATAGATACCCAAACAATGCCATCCTCGGTGGTGGGCTGTGAACCAAGATCATACTAGAAAGTACTGCAGGACCGAACGACCAAATTGGAATTGCATTGGAAGAAGCAGTTGCTCTGGTGGAATGAGCACGCAAGCTTTCAGGAGATTGTTTCTTAGCCAAAGTGTAGCACATTTTGATGCAAAGAAGCACCCATCGAGAGATGGTATGCTTTTGCACCGCCTTCCCTTTTTTCGCACCCACATAGCCAACGAAGAGTTGATCGTCCACTCGGAAATCTTTAGTACGATTGAGATAGAATGCCAACTCTCTTTTTGGGTCCAAACATTAGAGTCTCTCCTACTCATGGGAAGGATGTGGGGGTGTGTAGAAGGTAGGCAAAGTGATGGACTGGCCTACATGAAATGGTGTAACCACTTTAGGAGGGAAGGAAGCTCTAATGCGTAGCACTACCTTGTCAGGATGTACAGACAAGTATGGAGGTTTTGAGGAAAGGGCTTGAAGCTCACTCACTCTGCGAGCAGAGGTGATAGCGACCAGAAAGACAGTTTTGAAGGTGAGGAGCCGCAAGGGACAATTATGCATTGGCTCAAAGGGGGTACACATCAAATAAGTAAGTACAAGATTAAGGTCCCACTGAGGCATGATAAATGGAGTGGGAGGAAATAAATGGGTGAGCCCTTTTAGGAACCTACATACAATAGGTGATTTAAAGAGTGAGGGCTGATCAGGTAGCCTAAGAAAGGTGGAAATGGCAGATAAATACCCTTTAAGGGTGCTCAAAGCAGATCCCTGCTGGGCTGAAGAAAGAATGAACAGAAGAACCTCTGACAGAGGAGCAGAAAGGGGATCAACAGATTTGTTGGTACACTATGCCACAGATTTATTTCAATGACAGGCGTATACAGTTTTAGACGATGGACGCCTGGCTGTCAAGATAACATTGCAGACTTTGGGTGGAAGGGCAAAAGCCGTCGACTGTTGCTGCTCAATCTCCACGCATGAAGGCGGAGGTTGGACAGGTTCGGGTGCAGAATTGTCCCCTGTTGCTGTGACAGAAGATCCGCCCGAAGGGGCAGTCTGAGTGGAGGATCGATGGACATGCTCAATAGCTCTGGATATCACACTCTTCGAGCCCAGTACGGAGCCACCAAGATGACTTGGGCCCACTCGTTCTTGATTTTCTTGAGACCTCTGGGAAGAAGAGGGATAGGCGGGAAGGCGTAAAGGAGGCCGGAGTTCCACTCGAGACGAAAAGCGTCTCCGAGCGAGTGCCGCCTTGGAAACTCCAACGTGCAAAACAGCTGACATTGCGCGTTCTCTGCGGAGGTGAACAGATCTAACCAAGGCTCTCCCCACTGCTGAAAGAGACCTTATGCCACCTCCAGATGAAGACGGCATTCGTGATCGACTGTGCGTTGATGGCTGAGTTCGTCTGCTCTGGTGTTGAGGGAGCCCGCTAGATGTTGAACCATCAGGGTAATGCCCTGTTGTTTCAGCCATGTCCAGCGGCATAGTGCCTCCTGACATAGGGTCCAGGACCCTACTCCGCCCTGTTTGTTGGAGTACCACATGGCGGTAGTATTGTCCGTGAACACCTGTTCCAATTTCCCTTTGAGAGAGGGAAGGAACGCAAGCCTGATCGCCCGGAGCGCCAGCAGATTTATATGGAGCCCCGATTCCGGCTGGGACCAGAGGCCTCTGATCTCCGCCTCTCCCATGTGGCCGCCCCAACCCAGAAGTGACGCATCTGTCACTATATAGAGATCTGATTGGGGAAGGGAGAGGGATCTGCCGTGGACCCACTACGGATTCGAAAGCCGCCACTGCAGGTCTTTCGCAGTCCCCTCCGAGATCTGGACCATGTCAGAGAGATTCCCCTGATGCTGAGACCACTGGAACTTCAGGTCCCACTTCAAAGCCCGCATATGCCATCTGGCATGTGTTTCTAGCGGGGTGCAGGAGGCCATGAGGCCCAGCAGTCTCAGAGTCAGTGTCACCGATACCCAAGACCAAGGCTGAAAGATTGGAATCATAGCCTGAATGTCTTGGACTTGCTTTTCGGGAGGATAAGCCTCTGCACTGTGTCCAGAACTGCCCCAATGAAAGGGAGCATCTGAAAGGGAGTCAGGTGTGCGTTTGGCACATTTATAGTAAACCCCAGCGTGTGCAGGAGGTTCACCGTAGTCTGAAGGTGGGAGACGACTGTCTGGGGCGAATCCGCCTTCAACAGCCAGTTGTCGAGGTAGGGGAAAACTGAGACACCTAACCTGCACAGATGAGCTGCAACCACTGCCATCACTTTCGTGAACACCCGAGGGGCGCTGGTAAGGCTGAAGGGGAGCAGGGTAAACTGAAAGTGCTTGTGACCTACCAAGAATCGTAGGTAATGTCTCTGGGCAGGCAGGATAGGGATGTGGAAATAAGCGTCCTGCAAGTCCAACACTACCATCCAGTCTCCTGGGTCTATGGCAGACAGAACCTGAGCCAGGGTGAGCATTTTGAATTTCTCCTTCTTGAGGAAGTAGTTCAGGTCCCGGAGGTCTAGGATAGGACGTAAGCCCTTGTCTTTCTTTGGTATCAGAAAGTAGTGGGATTAACAACCACAACCTACTTCTGGCACAGGGACCTTTTCTATAGCTCCCTTGGCCAAGAGAGCCACGACTTCCTGGCGGAGAAGCGCCAAATGATCCTCCGGAAGGTGATGGAAGGATGGTGGAATGTGTGGTGGAGCAGATTCGAAAGGGAGGGAGTAGCCCTTCCGAATGATCTGCAAAACCCACCCGTCCGTGGTGATATGTTCCCAGTGGGGCAGGTGACCAACTGGGCGGGAGTGAGGGGACGTATTAGGAGGGTTTGGAGGCTGCAGCAGGGGCAGAGGTGGACTGGACAGACCTCTGGTTCCCTGTCCCACGGCCACATGGAATTCCGCATCCTCGGCCACGCATAGGCTGGCCAGCATGCATGGCACAGTGGCTGTGTGGAGGACGCGACAGGGCGCCCCTTCCGTGTCCATGAAAAGGGCGAAAAGCGAACTGTGGTGGGCGAGAGGCCGAGGAAAGACTGAGGGACTGAGCCGTAGCCCCGGAATCCTTGAATCTCTCCAAGGCCAAGTCCTCTTTTCCTCTGAAGAGAGGGTGCTGTAGGAAGTTGGCTCTGTATATTCTATGTCAAAGTAAGAAATAGTGTGCACAGAGTACAAGGGTTCCCCTTAGAGGTAAGATAGTGGCAAAATTAGATCATTCTAATGCTCTCTTATGTGGTAGTGTGGTCGAGCAGTAGGCTTATCAGAGGGTATTGTTAAGCATTTGTTGTACACACACAGGCAATAAATGAGGAACACACACTCAAAGACTCCAGGCCAAAAGGTTTTTACATTGAAAAATACCTTTTCTTTCGTTTATTTTAAGAACCACAGGTTCAAGATTTACATTTAATACTTTAGATGTAAGGTACTTCTCTTAGATACTTTAGGAACTTTGAATGAAAACAATATCATGTACAGTCTTTGTACAAATGGCAATGAGCTATTTTCAAAGTGGACACAAAAATCAACAGTTCCTGGGGGAGGTAAGTAAAGGTTAGATTAGGAGGTAAGTAAAGGATAGATTAGGAGGTAAGTAAAACACTTACAAATCTCAGTCCTGAGGCATAGGCAGCCCACCGTTGGGGGTTCAAGGCAACCCCAAAGTTACAACACCAGCAACTCAGGGCCGGTCAGGTGCAGAGGTCAAAGAGGTGCCCAAAACACATAGGCGCCTATGAAGAACAGGGGTGCTCCGGTTCCAGTCTGCCAGCAGGTAAGTACCTGCGTCCTCGGGGTGCAGACCAGGGGGGTTTTGTAGAGCACGGGGGGACACAAGTAGGCACACAAAACACACCCTTAGCGGCACAGGGGCGTCCGGGTGAAGTGTGCAAAGCAGGCGTCGGGTTTAGTATATGTTTCAATGGAGGGAACTGGGGTCACTCTAGCGGTGCAGGCAGGCACAGGGGGGGGCTTCTCGGGACAGCCACCACCTGAGCAAGGCAGAGGGTCACCTGGGGGTCACTCCTGCATCAAAGTTCGGTTCCTTCAGGTCCTGGGGGCTGCGGGTGCAATGTAGGTTCAAGGCGTTGGGTCCTTGTTACAGGCAGTCGCGGTCAGAGGGAGCCTCTGGATTCTCTCTGCAGGCGTCGCTGTGGGGGCTCACGGAGGTCATCTCTGGTTACTCACGGGCTCACAGTCGCTGGGGAGTCCTACCTGAGGTGTTGGTTTTCTGAAGGTCGAGCCGGGGACGTCAGGTGCAGAATGTGAAATCTCACGCTTCCGGCGGGAAACGTGATGTCCTTGGAAGTTGCTTCTTTGTTGCAAAGAAGTAGCTGGTTTTGAACAGAGCCGCTGTTCACGGGAGTTTCATGGTCCCGTAGTCCATGGCAGTCCTCTGAGGCTTCAGAGGTCGCTGGTCCCTGTCGGATGCGTCGCTGGAGCAGGTTTTCAAAGTTGGAGACAGGCTGGTAGGGCTGGGGCCAAATCAGTTGTCGTCTTCCTCCTTCTCTGCAGGCTTGTAGGTCAGCAGTCCTTCTTTCTTCAGTTTGCAGGAATCTAGTTTCCTAGGTTCTGGGGAGCCCCTAAATACCTAAATTAGGGGTGTGTTTAGGTATGGGAGAGCAGTAGCCAATGGCTACTGTCCTTGAGGGTGGCTACACCCTCTTTGTGCTCTTGTGGCTACACCCTCTTTGTGCCCCCTCCCTGTAGGAGGCCCTCATTAACATTATAATTAAATTATCCATTACATAAAAAAATAAATTATAAAAGCAAACGTGCAAATAAATAAAATAATTGCTCTTCAATTAAATAGTTCAATAAAAAGATTATTTATAATTTAATTAACTCCCCATCTCAATCCCATCAACCCAACAACTCGCTACCAAACTTAAAATTAATAACTACATTTGAAATGACTAAAACACTAAAAATTACAAACTATATTTTAACAAATAAACAGCAATTATTTTAACAGTATTACCACCTAACACGTATATCAACTAAAACACATTGAATTAATTAAAAGACAATATTTGTTCAACTATACTAATGAAAACTATCTAAAAAACACATTTTTAAAAACAATATTTCTTACAAAAAAAATAGATAATTTTGACAACAATATTCTTTATAACAATATTTTTGTAGCAGTGATATTTTTTTGACACTATTTCTGTTGCTCAATATTTTATCAACATACATGACAATGCCTGCAGGATTGTGATTAGATGAAAGCTTGCAAGGTTGTGTCTGGTTGTGCGACGGTGCGTGTATTCTGGAGTTTTCCAGTCAGAGTGATGCAGGAATTTAGAGCTTCATGCAATACATCACTCTATCATCACGGATTTGCGGAGGCATCAAGCACAGACTGTTTTTTCTTATATATCGGATAGGGCCCTTTGTGACCTAAGAGATTAGTAATTCCTCCAGGAAGAAATCTGAGTAACTTGTGGTCAGATTCCTCGTAGCCATTCCGGTCCTTTGACTGTCTTTAAGAAGAAGAAATGTGCAGAGGATGAAGACGGGCTACTGGGAAGCCCAAATATGAGTAATGAGTTTTTGACAAAGATGTGCCTCTCATCACTTAGGGCCACTAACCCCAGTAGGGTAAGGTGGGATCCTGCTCCATTGTCCATGTAGTTGGTAGTGTTCCAGGTTTGGCCCTAAGCTAAGCACAAGTCATGCCTGCATTGGTCTAGGGGCCATCGGTTATCCAACATTCAGTGGGCCCAGGAGGATGCAGTTGTGTTAGACCCTCATATCATATTCTTAGTTTGGTGCTCCATGGAATATTGGGGTACACTCCTAGTAGCCAGCTAGAGATAGGGAAGAGGTTCACCGAGCTCCAAAGTGATGAATAGAAACATCAGTAGATAAAACACCTCACTGCCCGAGATTGACAGACAGAAATGTCAGGATGAGTATATGGATGGATACATGTATCTCTGCTTGAGTGAGTTGTATTATGTGTATGACCTGATAGCTGGATAAGCTGTGCTATCCATTTTGCAAGGTTTTAAAGAAAAACCCATTCTATTAAATACAGCATCTTGGTTTGCACTAATGCTTTTCTAACAGTTTTTAGCACTACATACATTTGCAATTCAATTTATTATATAGTTTCATTTAACTTGCCACCTGGTCCGTCAATCGTCATGCAAGATATCTCTTTATCATGTACCCTTTTATCTTATAAGTAAAGACAAGAGTGTGAGTCTTTGTTGGGGACCTGCATAGTATACATGCTGTTATTTAGTAAATTGAGGAATGAGCTGGAATGTTCTTGCCTGCCCTGCACACCAAGAGTGACGTGTACACCCATGTTCGTGTAAACACTTTGATGAAGTATGTGTGCCTGCTGCCAAAACATGGGGCCAATGGGTGTGTCCCGGAGAAGTGGAATGTGGACTACAAATAGTTTTCAAGGCAATCTTTGTGCATTAGTTAAGCAATGGTTCTAGTACTACAGTGGAGTTATTAAAGATTCACGGATCCTAGGTTGTTAGTAAAGTGATTGTTCTAGCACTCCAGAGGTTATGTTATAAGGGAAAGAATCATCATGAATTTCTAATGGTTGGATTCACTTGAAATGTAAACATAGGCTTTTGGTTCATCCGTGTGTTTCGCCAGGAGTGTTTAACCTCACTACTGCTTTTATTTTTATTTTGTAGCTATATTTTTTCAGCAAAGGAGCTGTTGGAAGGTCCATTGAGCCATCAGCAGACGTGGATCACTTTGTGGAAGGGGTACTGTACTTTAATTTTCATTACTACTTTATGCTCACCTCTGCTGGATCCAAATGTGGATCCTCTTTGTATTGCATAAGACAACTGTAATTCACAATTTAACTCTCTCTGTAGGTAGGCAAGACATTATTTCCTACAGGCATTGTTCATGTTTTCTTTTCTATTTTTTTAGGTCTGCTTTTTTGACGTGTCGGTATCTATGTGGGCTTTTAACCATGCCCACCTCACGCCAGTCACTTACACTTGTTCGTGGGCTTGCATTTCAAAAATCCTTTGTCATCATTAGTAAATGCTTTATGTTTGTCCCTCATTGGAGCGGGTTTGTTACAGCATTGGGGACTGACCCTGTTACATCAATAATTGGAAGTTTGCCGATACGTTAGACAGCGTGCTAACTTCTTTTTCCTTTTCTTCGTGCTCACACTCATGACAGCTGTGGTGCTTTGAAGCGGCTTGCTTATGCAAACTGTTTTCATTTTCAATGTATGTGGCAAGAAAAGACCAATAGCCAATAGTTCTAACTCGAGCACATGCGAGACCCATTTAATTTAACTAGTAAACAGTAAGAAAATTGCCACAATATTGATACAGTTAAAAAGTGCTTGTGTGTGATGTCTTACTCAGAAATATATTGTATGTACGGTCAGATTCCTTGTTCTGAGTTAACTGGGGAGCTGATGATAGAGTGAACCTGCTGGCAAGCCACCTGCTACCACCATGCAGCATGTGACAGGGTAAAATTTGTTAACAACACAATATTAAATAACAGCAATGGGAAACACCCAGAAGAACGAGTCCGGAACCACAAGGTTGTGAAAAACAAAAGCGAAACAACACTTTCTTTTTCCACGACTCCCTGGTTTTGGTACCTTAACCACGCATGACTGAACAATGTATATGCGTGTTTAAGGTACAGAAGGGAGTTGGAGTGGACGCAGTGAAGGAGGAGGTAAGTTGGGCTGTGACTGGGGCTGTTTTGGGGGGGCTAGGTGTGATTAGGGTTTAGGGGTTCAGGGTTTAGGTTTTAGGGGCGGGGTGGGGACTTGGGGTATTTTTATTTTTTGGGGTGGGGGCTGGGGTGATTAGGGTTTGGGGGGTCAGGGTTTAGGTTTAAGGGGTGGGGTGGGGGGCTGTGGTGGAAGCATGCTGGGTCGTGCATGCTGATTGGTAATGCCTTTACCAGGAATGCGTTTACAATGGTAAAATCATTGTAAACGCATTTGTGGTAAAGGCATTAGTGGTTAGAACGAGGTCGTTGTTCCGACCTCATTGTTGAGCCACGGGTGGTTTAGGCACCCGTGGGTCCGACATATAACCAACAGCAATTGGTCATATAAGTTTAGTTCAGTTCGAATAACCCACATCAGTCGCCGAGTCACCTCTTTGTGCGTGCCTCTGCGTACATGCAGTATAAAACATCTTGTATCAGCTGCAGTCTAGCAGATTGTTAATGATTTCAACAATAATTTAAAGAAAACATATCCTGATTATTATACCACGACGACATACATACCATTAGAATCATGTCAAACACAACAACTCAAAAAGTACATGCGTGCTGAAAATTAACATGTTGGCAATGTTGTTCTCCAAATAGAAATGCATACTTTTCAGAGCAAGGGTTAGCAAAGGTTCCTCATACTGTCCAAGAGTACCAATGCAGTGTGTTCCTTCACACATTTGCGAGTGTACAGCCAGGCTAGGATGGGAAGTGTTTGTTTTGACAGACACATGGCCTCACCTGCTACCATGGACGCTACTTGGCTCTGGATGCATATGGTGGTATGAGGAGAGTTGGCAGGTGAAGTCAATGAAATACAGTAGCTAAGGGCCAGATGTACAAACCGTTTTGCATGGCGCAAACTGCGAAAGTTTGCGCCATGCAAAACGGGCATCGTAATGCACATTCCCATTTTGCGAGTCGGTATTGACTCGCAAAATGGGAATGCGTCTCGCAAATAGGAAGGGAAGGGGTGTTCCCTTCCTATTTGCAATTTGCAACGCGATGCAGAATTGCTTTGTGACCGCGAACGCTGTCGCAAAGCAATTCGCAGTTAGCACCCATGTGAAGTGGGTGCTAACTAATTCGCAAAAGGGAAGGGGTCCCCAAAATATTTTTTCAGAGCAGCCAGTGGTCCAATGTACCACTGCCTACTCTGAAAAAACGAAACCAAATGGTTTCATTTTTTATTTTGTATTCCTTTAAGGAAAACGGGCTGCAATACAAAAAAAAAAAACTGCTTTATTAAAAAAGCAGTCACAGACATGGAGGTCTGCTGTCTCCAGCAGGCCACCATCCCTGTGAGTGCAGGAAATCGCATGGGGGTCGCAAATTGAGACCCCCCTCATTAATATTAATGAGGTGGGTCTTTGCAACCCCCTTGCGATTCGCAGAAGGTGTCTGAGACACCATTCTGCATATGATTTTGCGAATCGGAAATTGCGAGTCGCACCGACTCGCAATTTCCGATTCGCAGAATCATTTCTTTCTACATCAGGCCCCAAGTGTCGAGGGCTAAACGCTATGAAGGTCTCTGCACATTCCTTCTTGTTTGCTGGAGAGAAGTAGCCACTGCAACAACGTGAGGTTAATTTACATACGAAAGGAGTCAAATATCTCTCCAGCAGGGAGAAAAAAATCCACAAAGAGCAGAAAAAAACACCCTCAGCAATAATGTTAGCTCTTGATTGCAGATGATGAATAGTGCATCTAAGTGAGTGACGAACATGACAAAAGAGGGATACCGAAGCATTGCGATGCATCTTTCTCTGACCCAGACCTCTTTATATATTGTTATGTGCAGGCCAATACTATTAGGATTACAACCAATGACCCCCCTTTGTCCCAAAAGGAAATACACAACTTTTAAAGAGGGTATCAAGTGTTTCTCATTCTTTTTGCAAGTTATACTATTATATGGAGAGTGATAGGAGTCAGACGCATCTGTCAGAGAATAATTATATTTTATTTGAAACTTGTAATTCGTTGATGGACGTATATTGAATTGTACTTGAGCACTATTGCATTCATCTCCAACTATTACAATATTCCTACTAGAATTTCCGGTGGGCTGAAACAGTATGGCATGGAATGACTACAGACGTGAACTGAAGGAGAAAGTTATTTTAGCATTGAGGGAAACATCTTGTAGTTGACATAGCCCAGCCAATGGAGTAGAACAGTGTTAAATTACATTACCACAAGCGGGTCAGCTGCTGCTAATGGCAAACCTCACTCAGTTTTTGGTCCTAAAAACCTGTGCAGTTATTTAGTTGAAGTCTCTGTAGATTTGTAGTGTTTCATACCTTTGATCGCCTCCTCTGTCAAACAGGAATGCACAGTTATGTTTAGAAGGCCAGGCAGGGTCGCAATAAGCATTTCTCAATGGTACAGTTTTACATGGCACACTTCTACTGAACATACCTTCCTTGTCTTAAGCATTTTCAAAAATGTTTACAAAGAAAATCCCGATATTTCTGAAGACACATAAGCTCTTTTTCCACAAGGCAGAGTGGTCTATCAGGATACTGAAATGACAGCATGTCGCATGAATATCAGCCTTGTCAATTGGTGAGAGATACATAAATATCTTTATGAATATTTCCTGAGGCAAGAGCAACTAATTAATGGCAGCAGAAACGTCTTTTGATAACATCTGCATCTCCTGATTTCACATGCTCTTCTGCACCTCTCTACATTCATGGCTGTCTGACCATGTCCTGGACCTATCTTCACTATTCACTTCACATGCCTCTGCCAGCTCTGCATTCTATCTCTTATGACTCTCTTGTTTGCAGGCAATGATAGCATAGAGTCCTGCCCTTGTATCCCATAAATTACCACACACTCACAATACATGGAATTTTACAGACATAGGGTTATTTGTTATGCATTATCTGCCTCAAAATCAAGTGTCTCAGAATAATAATTAATCTTATGAACAACTCAGCAGATAATATGTAAATCAGGGCAAATGCTAGGTAGACCGTTTGATATTTCATCACATACCACTTGTCTATTTCCAACCCAGAATGTCTAAATAATGTCAGGAATGTAACTTACATGGCTGTATTACTTTATTAAGCTTATATTATGCCAAGCATGGACAGTGTCCCCAAGTAACTTACGTTGTCATGGGTTCAGTAGATAGAACTCAGCCATTCACCCCTTGCACCAGTATCATATATTGCTCTAATGCCAATGGTGTCTTATTGAATGAGGAATGGTCACACATGCTCACAACCTACTTTGCTACAAAAATATGCAAACAATGCCCATTTCCAGAAGCAACCTGAAGCACTGATGCAAATGCTACATTTTCGTCCTTCATTCCAGTACGGATCGCTTCAGGTCATCTTTCTTTGCAGCCGCAATTGCAATGTGTACACCAGGGACGTGGAAAGTTTTCCTTCTCTGCCCAGGTAGTTTGATAAGTGTCAGGAAACGTGACGTTTTTAAGCAGAATAATTGGCGATTGAGGACACATTAGTTAGCATCAACAGTCATAAAATGACCCTGCTTTTCTAGACCCAGTTACACACATTCTTTAATATTAAATTCAGTGACGCTTAAATACAACCACTTCTGTTTGTTTTCAAACATGACAATTTGGTCTATGCAGGAAATGATGTGGCAAGAAAAGAAGGTTTGGGATCATTTTGGACTGGGAAACTTTACAAAAGACCTAGAGCAGACAACCATTTTGAATAGAATGGCTTTAATGTCAGCCATGGTTATTTATTCATGAGAAAAAGCGTTTCGTAGAAATGGCAGAAAAGAAAAGTAAAATCTAATGTTTAACAGCTTTCCTTTCCTGTATTTGATGTCCTTGGTCCTCTATACTATCGCAGTCTGCCAGCTGTCTCTTTAGCCTAGTGTTCCTCTCTGCACTCGGAGAAACCTGATGCCAGCAGTGACCTTTCAATGCTGGGGTAGCAATGAGATTGTCATCCCAGCTAGCCATAGTAGGAGCAGGATCCTCACTGCATAGTGAGCAGGAGAGACACAAACATGCTGCCTTCCTCTCTCATTGTGACACCCAGGTTCCGCTCTGTACCTTATGGTTCTGCAGGTATTACTTGGTCTGTGCTTAATGCATGAAGCAGAGGATTGTGCTGCATATGCTCTGAAAGTGTTGGACACCAGGTCCCAGTTTTACTAATATTTTTCGTTGAGGTTGCACTCCTCTTTTTTTAGTGCAGCCATAACGCAAAATTTTAGTTGAAATTTAAATCAGACTTGCATGGGTTTTAATGCGATTTTTTCCAAAAAGTAATGCACATCGCAGCTTTGTGTTACTTTGCTTGAGGGAGGCGTTTCATGGGTGGAGCATGGGCATTCCAATTCACCTACCCATGGATTTTGATGCAATCAAAGATTATTTAAGGTGAGTTAACCTGGGATTGTGCCAAAATGCTACACCTCCCAGAACCAGTTGTAACAAGGAGAAATATCTTTATTTTTCCTTGTTATTTCTTCTTTCCCTGCCCGCTATAAAATACAAAGGCAAATACCTTGAATCTTGTTTTTGTACAGGAAAGTATGCCTTGCTGCACAAACACAATCCTGCCTGTAACTCAGGTGCCCTTGCACCATGGCGCAAGGGTGCCTTCATTGGCATTAGGGAGCACACACCGCACCAGTGCTTGGAGACAACAGTAATGCACTGTATATTAGTAGATATGGCACATTTCTTCTCTCTTCCTTTCACACAACACAGCACAGCAACTTTCCTTGCTGCCCTTCTCTTTGTGAAATGTTAGTAAATAAGCACACAGGTGCTGCGGTCACTGCTCTGCTCAGAGTAACTTGGGCTGTTGCTTGCCACTGTGGCAATACAGGAGTAGTGCAGAGGAGGCTGCAGAGCAGATGGCACTGAAAAAATCAAGTTAGAATTATGTTCCAATCATGGAAAGAATGTCCTCTAACCACAGAAACTGAAAAGGAGAAGGACCACAGTTGCCTGGATGAGGCATGACTACTGAAGATGCCAGAGTCTACAACCTACCATTCACCTGGCATTGGGAGCTCATTTTTCCTTGAAGAATGGTTTCCAAAACAGCATAATGGCTAGTGCTCTGTGTTTGAGACCCTAGCATGTAGGTGTGAGTGAGCTCCACAGTCACCATCCTCCCTCCTCTACTGTCCCTCTATAGAAAATGTTGTATGTGCAGTGCACCATATATCTTGTACTATAGCCACTCAGCTTCATCAATATTAGTACAGGGTATGCTTACTTGCCAACATTCTGTGAGCAAAAGAAATAAGGTTTACCCTTCTCAAAATCACTAATCAGCATAATGATGATAACACAGGACACTACATTACATGATATTAGACCAACTGAAGTGATTAGAAGATGGAACATAGCATGACAGCACCCATACACTGGTGAAACTTGACCTTTGTAAAACTAATAACTTTGGAATAATGTCAGTAATACACCACACTGCTGCCATCTTTTTGTGGTAGACCTTCCTAATAGGCTTTGAGGATCCACTCCGTTTACAAACAAATACAAATGGATTTAGATGGGCTTCCTACTGAACATATTTCAGACTATATTGGTTAAATGCCTATTTTAATTGCAGCTATTTCTGAAGAAGAATAAACCAAATGTTCTTTTACTCCAGGATTTTCCCTAACATACAGCTCTATGTATAATATGAGGCAGTGACCACTATTCAGAAACGTTTGCCATAAGACTGAATTTTCTTCTTGTAATAACAAATATATGTAGATTGGTGACACTAGGCATTTTCTGTCAGAAACAGAAACGGCCAGAAAAAGGAAAGCTGGTCTATGCTTTTACTGATGTGGTTCTGTTCATACTCATCTACTCAAAAATCACTGATCAACCTAAGAAGAATTCTTAAGCCCCCTTAGCCCCATATACCTCTCTCCTGCCGCCTGCAAGGAAGTAAGAAATGGGTATCCAACCGCTTTCTTACGTGGGTTGAAATTACTCATCTATTACTCACTTGATACTTTAGCTAATATTTTTACTTGTTGACTACATAATGGTGAATCAAGATCCAGCCCCTTTAGATAGAGGTGCCCCTGAATGTATAGTGATGATTCACACTATTCCTTGTAGGCCAAAAATTGAATCAAGTAATTTTCAAACTGTTGCTGGTACACCCTTGAAAGCTGGTCCTTCAAGAGAAGTGGCACCTTTACTAGACTTATATGGAATCCCATAAGGAGATATTGTCTTTCAATTTAATTGCGTCTCCAAACTAGGCTGTCATTTTTGGTTTACAATGACTTCTCAGAAAATCTCTACATCAAGTGGGTAATTCTCACCCAGTCTATGTCTTCTCAACTCTGCAAAGAGCACTGTTTTTCTAGTGGCAAACATTGGGCACCAACTGAAGATTCCACTATGATTCCTTCTCCTACTAGAGGAATTGCCAAACTGACACTCGTCAACTATCAAGAGTATGCTAAGGTTTTGAGAAACAACGCAAATGCATTCTGAATACTATGGGAACATTTGGAATACCAGTTAGATTTTTTTTTAAAGCTCTGGATATGTCATTCATGAGATACCATAAGTGTTGGAAAAGATTCCCAGCAGACATTTCCTGAAGATAAATGAGTTCTGTTGATCCTTTAATGGGTTCAGCTTCAGCTTTTTTCATGATGTTAATGGATATAGTTTTTGGAAAAGTATTGTCCATAAACCCAGACACCCATAATCCCAGACACCCAGAATCAATAAATGCTAACAGAACAGGGTCTAGTAAGAGCTTAATGTCCTTCTAATAGTAACAACAGGCACTTGAACTTGATTAGTGCTCAATCTTTGTCTGCAGTCTAAGGTGAAGCAGTACAATTTCCTGGCAGCTTAGGACACTTCCTCACAAAATGTCCTGACTTCCCACAGTACATACCCAATCCCTCCTTAAGACGATGATACTTGTGTCCGAGGATAATGCTTTTGTTAATAATCTGGACTTGCTTCTAAAGCATTAGAGATTTGTCGAAAGGCTCAGGCACCACCATAACTATATGTGTGCAGTAGTGCATTTGTTTTGAATATCAATTTATCTGATGAACATCTATCTGTAATGTGTTCTCTCTGGACTGAGACCCTAATGGAAAGCAGCAGGGGCTGCCTCAGCTGACCACGGGGCCTAATACCTCAATTTTTTACTTTTGCTGACTTAGTAAGTTAAATCACATAACTCATGTATCAAAATTTGGCGATCTATATGAGAGTCTTGATAGGTCTGTCTTCTCCAAATGTAGCCCGAAATTGAGACTAAAAGATGTTCAAATTGTTTGCCCGGAGACTGTGTTCGTAAATCAATGGAGTATCGAACCATAAGGCTTATTTAAAAAGGAAAAATAAAGGACACGTTGCTTCTGTCATCCAGAAAGCAATGTGGTTGAGTCATAAGAATAAATTAAATTGTGCTAGGAAGGTTTAAAAGTTTCTTGGATTGCCAGAAAATCTTTCAGGCAGAGCAAGATTAGCGTTTATGGAAAGTGCCTAACACTGACATCTGATTTATCCCAGTGTCTCGTACTGTTGAGGAACTGTGAATCACCTGACTGTTATCCCTCTAATACCTGGGAAGGACTCATTTACTGGTGCCATTAGTTGGATATGAATCTGCTTCTAATTCCTCTTGAATTTTAGTGATAAGGTGAGCCATAGCTTGCAAAGGACTGGTCGCCAGTTTCACAATGGCACACAATTAGGCCCTGGCAACAATCAGGTATCTGCTGAAGTGTCATGCCTTCCAAACTCAATTCCTACCTTTCCTTAAACTCTGAGACCAACACTAATAGTCATAGTGTTACCACAAAAGCCAGGTGAAGGGAGCAGGCGAGAATGAGAGAAACAGTGATCCAGTTTTGGGAGACTCAGAATACCGTTCTTCAAACATACAAACATCACATCTATGGGAAAAAATGAATATACACTGAATGTTACAGTGAAATATCAGAGGGAGTGCAAATTAAATTAAAACAGTCTTAGTACATTAAAAATGTAGTTGCTTCTTAGAAGTCAAAGACCCTGACAAGCCCAAGAATTAATGTTGATCTCGCAGGAGTATGTGGAAAGTTTGAAACAAAAGGCAAGAGAAGAGACACACATCTAATAACCAATGACATAAACAGAGGAACAGGAAAGAGAAAAAATTACAATCTGAGGGGAGAACTCCCCTCAATAGCCAGGTACAAACTAAGGCAAAAGCAAAAAGCCTATACAAACACAAGGGGTTGCTAGGCACAAATGCAAAAGAAATGCTTGGTTTTTTACTATTGCTACCCTTGATGATCTGGAAATGACGTAGCAAATGAAAGCTTAAAACTAGGTGTTAGAGAACACTGCCTAGTCTCTGTCTTCCAATGTGTCAAGCCTCGGTATATCACATTCACATAAATCATTCTTCTTTGTGAAAAGATCTCTCATCTTTGCTCTGCCAGATGTTACCATGTGGTGAGTGTATGTAATTGGTTGCAGGTGAAACCTGTTTCAGTTAATGGAGGGGGAACACTCTGGTGGGTGCACTTGTGAGTGGCTGGGCCCTTAATGTTGATATTGACACCTTACAACTCCATAAGGCATGTAGGGCAAAGGTAGGACTGCAAGGTGAGGGAATTGTCCGTTGGTCCATTCCACCCACTTCTGCCTTAACCCATCTAGCTGTTTTTCTAATCTCACATATATCCCAGTGTTCTAGGTAAAAGATTGAATGTTAAGGGTGTCCTCCTTTGGAATATTTCTGTTTAGCCCAGAAAAAGGCTCTACGCCAGAAATTCAGCACCTTTATCTAAACCACTGTCTTCATGTTCTACCCCCTTTTCTCCCTTTTCACTAAACGAACAACTTCCTCCAACACATATCCTCTGTGAAACAAATTAGTGGCACATGTTGTAATCAGTGAAGTCATAGTTTCTTTTCAGGATTACCACATGGTATAAATGTTAGGTTTACTTGAGGTATTTGGGCTTCTGTTGTTATGCCATGCTATGCTCTGCAATGGTATGTTATGTTATGTTATGTTATGTTATGTTATGTTATGTTATGTTATGTTATGTCATATAGATTTGTAGAGTCCTCTATCGCCCGGAAGGGTATCCTGTTGCTGGCCACACATAGGGCCTAGTGGGACTAGTCAAAAATCCAGGTATTCAGCTTCTTCAGAATTCAAGACGTGAGGAGGATGCACTTATGTTTAGAAGCAGGTTGTTCCATGCTTTAGGGGTGATGCAGGAGAAGGCCCGACCTCCTGATCTGGTTTCCCATTTGTGTGGGATTTGTGCAAGTAGGAGTCTGGATGAGCAAAGCTGTCTGGACGATTTGTGAAAGCAGATGCGATTGTTGTGATATGCTGGGACAGTCTTATGTAGTACTTTGAAAGAGTGGGTGAGTATTGGACTAGGCCCTTTCTGCAGGGTCATACCCAAACTTTTTGCTTTCATCTTCCTTTTTTCTGAACCAGTTTTTTTGGTAGCTTTTAAGATTCTGAGCACTTTGCCACAATTAACCAGTGCTAAAGTGCTTGGTCTCTCTCCTTAAATTATGGTGAGCTTGGCCCACGCCCAACTGGCACATTTAATTTCCTTGTAAATCCTTAGTAAAGTGGCACTACATTCATCCAGGGCCTGTAAATTAAATGTTAGAATTGGGCCTGCAACACTCATTGTGGCACCCACTTAAGTAGCCCTTCAAACCTGTCTCAGGCCTACCATTGCAGTCTGTGTATGCAGTTTTAAACTGCCAATTTGACCCTGCAGAATAAACCCTTTTCTAGGTCAAAACTTCCTTTTTAATATGTATAAGACACCCCCAGGTTAGTACCAGAACAGCCCAGAGAGCAGTGTGCAGTCTTTTTAAAAAGAATTGGATATGTGCTTTTAAGTTTTATGTGCCCTGGTAGTGAAAAACTTTTCTTACTACTGAAAGGCCTACCACTCCCATAGGATAACATTGGGTTATCTTATTATATTTAATAAGTAATAACTTCTAATTGGGAGCAGGTGGACAGGTCGCATTATCTGTCTAAAGAATTGTAATTAAAATCCCTCCTTAATGGTGAAGTCAGAGTTTTAGTCACAAATCTGGAAATGCCACTTTTAGAAAGTTGACATTTTCTTGCCCCAAGCACTTGGTGCTTGCAGCCTGATCCTGGATTATATGGCTAGGTGTAGCTGGCAGTTGGTCTTTGTGTATTACTTCCAGACAGTAAGACAAAGAGAGGCTAGGTGTTGGCAGTATGAGCCACTCTGGCACTGTTTTCATTGAAATATTTCAAATGACATATCTCTGATTCTACTTATTTGATTTTTGTTGCTTTATTCTTTATTTATTACATTTTACTCTATGTTTTTCTAGATTTTGGATTTTTCTTCTGTTGTATATTTCACATTATTACTGTTTAAAAGTGTTGCACAAACACTTTACGCATTGCCTCTAAGATAAGCCTCACTGCTCTGTGTGAAGCTAACAAAGGGCAGAGCAGAGGTTAACTTGGTGTTTGCTTGAAAAGGACTGTGGTTGTTAATTGAGTAGGCTTTCACCTCCTCTCCACCAGTAACCCAATTTCCTACAGTGAAGAGTTAGAATTGTGCTTGTTTGTGAATAGGGAGACAATGAAGGACCTTCAGGTGTGGTTTGATGTGAGTGCAGCGTGGAGGTTGAGAGTGATTCTGGCCACTTAATTTTGAATGCTCTGCAGCCTACTGGTAATGTTTTTGTTGATCCTAGTATTCTCTTAGTCCAACTTGCTTGTGACCAAGGTGTGCAAGACAGTTTTCTGGGTGTTGATCTGGAGCCATTTCAAAATCTTCCTCAGCATCTTCAGGGTATATAAACATGAAATAGTGATGTCATTGACTTGAGAGGTTATGACAAGTTTGCTGTCGTTGATGAGCACAAGGGTCTTGGTGTGGGTGGTGGGTGTCATTCCTAGCTCTGTTAGCCAGCAGGCCACCAGCCATCACAACAGTGATGTGCTCTTCCCAAAGATCACAATTTCACTCTTTTTGGTGCTTAGCTTTAGGTAGTTCTTCATTGAGTGGGCAATTTCAGTCATGGAGGCATTGAACTTGATCTGGGTACTGGTTGTCTTGTCCGTGAGACAGAATGAGTTGTGTGTCATCAGCGTAAGAGAGGACATTGATGTTGTGAGCGTGGATTATGCTTGCTAGAGGGCTCATGGATGCATTAATGAGCGTCGGGTTCAGGGAGGATCTTTGCGAAGCTCTGCAGATGAGGTCACAGGTGTCCTATCTGTACATTGCCAGGCTGACTGACTGGGTTCTACAAGTCAGAAAGGAGAAGATCCATCAAAGTGCATGTCCTTGGATTCCAATGGTGTGAGGGCTTTTAATGAGGATGTGGTTGGAGACTTTGTGAAAATCTGCGAAGAGGTCCAAGAGAATGAGGATCGCTGTGTCTTCTCTATCCAGAGTCATGCAGATGTCATCTGCAGCAGCAATGAGGACAGTTTCTGTGCTGTGATTCGGTTTGAAACCAAACTGAGTTATGTCAAGGAGTTGGCAGCCATTGAGATATTTAATGAGGTGTCTGTTGATGATTTTCTCTAAGACTTTGGAAGGGAATGGTAGCAGGGAGATCAGCCTGTAGTTGGCGAGCATTGAAGGATCCACAGAGGGTTTATTCAACCATGGGAGGACCAGTTGCGTGTTTCCAAACATCTGGGAAGGTCACAGAAGTAGAAGAACATTCAGAAGGGGTTTGAGCATGGTGCAGATGAGTTGCAGTCTTTTGGAATATGCCTGGTGTGGGCAGCAGTCTGATGTCACCCTTGAGTGGATGGACTTCTTGGTGGTGACAGAATCTTCTGGGGTGATAGCCTATGTGGTTAGCACTGGTTTCCTGGATGAGATTGGGAGGATTCGGTGAGGTCTGTCGGGTCCGGTTGTGTGTTTAAGTTGCTGTAAATGGAGGTGATTTTGTTGCTGGAGAATTGAGAGCCATTGTGCAGAGGTTCGGAGACGGAGTGATAAAGTTGGAGGCTGCCAATGGTGAGGTGAAACCTTTCACAATAGTGAAGATTTTGTTGCTTCTATTTGTGCTGAGATCAATGCTGTATGCCAGAATGACACGTTTGGTGGTACAGATCATTTGGTATTAGCTTCATAGGCCAAATTTGAACATGCTCTTGTGTGCATTATCCTGGCTCATTCTCCATCTGCTCTCCAGTTGCTTACAGTGGCATTTCATCAGTCTGTGTTCCTCTGTGTACCAACTGGCCTAGAGTCTGGATCTTGTTGTATTGCTGTGTTTGAGTGGGGCCAGGGAGTCGGCTCAGGAGGTGATCCAATTGCTGAAACTCTTGATGCTTTTGGTGAGGCTATTACTGTGTTTGTGTCATGGGTGTTGAGAGAGGTGTTCCATTCCTTGTCAGTGATTCTGCTGTGGTGGTGGTACTTGTGTGTTGGGCTGGGACAGGGATGCTGAATTTGAAAAGTGTGTGGTCTGTTCAGGGGTCTGGTGTGGGTTAGTGGACTAGTTTGGATTGGTGAAAGTCTAGTGCTATCACTTCCTGTGCAGTTGGATGATGAAAGATAGAGGTGTTCCCAGTGGCCTACATATAGGCCTCAATCACAAGTCCTTTGCTATTTCTGTGTTATCATAGATAATAATAAAAAATTGGCTGTGGTTAGTTATCAAGTAGATAAGATACATAATTGAAATTGTGTGTTTTTCTCTGAAAAGGCAGCATGAGATACAGATGATGGTCCCAACAGCAGCAAATTCTGCATGATGTTGTATGCACTAGAAATGGGTAAAATTCCTGACCGTTGCAAAATTCTGACACTTGTGAAAACAGTGGTTTGCAGGTATGACAGAACTTTATGAGGCCCCCATAATATAGGCTTTAGTGTTTTACATGTGTATTAATCTAGGCCTCCAGGGATTTTAGTTCTTTCATGGACTTTGTGTTTCTGTTTGTCCCTGGTGGACTCTATATAGTATTTTACTTGTGGCTCAACAAATCCTTCTGGGTTTGGACTGCTAATGGACCAGTGTGGAGTCCTACAACACATGCTGCATCAGGAGGATATCTTTCCCTGCCAAGAGATAAAACCTTAGAACACACTACAATAAATAAGAAATATAATCTAAAACCACCTTGAGTTAAGGATATCAATAAAGAGTTGGAAACACCTCAAGATCTGATACAGCTTACATTGAGTTATACTGGTTTGTATACGCTACCTGAGTATCTGTCACTTTCACTCTCTTTCCATTCTGCTTCTTAAGTAAGATGCTGCAATACACTATCACAACAGGTCTAAAGCACACACTCCAGGTTCACTCATGACATCAAACTTGCCTCTAATTTGCAGGGGTTATAAGTAGATATGTGAACCCTCACCCTGGCCACTGATATAGAAAACACGCAAAGCTATTGGTGTTTTATAATAAAAGGATATTAATTTTGCACAATCAGCAGACAACCCTTTTGCATCAGAATCATAATGATGGAAGAAGATTACAGTAATCTCAGCAGTATATAGAATATAGAATAAAATGAACATTAGAAAATCCCAAAGTATTTTACATCACACATCCCTACTATTTGTAATGAATTAAACCCATCTAAAGTCTATGTATATTATATTATCAGCCACATGGATATTGTATTGGCTATGTGATAAGTAATTTCACTTACAAAATTATGCCAAGTGATGCGCTTACTGTCACATATCTTACAAAGATGTTAGGCCTGAAGTTAGATAATGGCAGTCCCGTATATCCCTCAACAATCAGACCTGTGTCTCATCCCTTCCAAATCTCAAGTCTCTTTATGCCCTTCTCCCCAGGATTCCATGGAGAGGGGAGGGAGAGTTGTTGTGCATCCATTTTAATCTACACTTTACAGTATGAACAATGTCCAAGTCAGCGGCTTGTTTTTTTGAAAGGCTAGCAAATGTATCCAGACTTGTTTCGTTCTTCCTTCCACATTTGCCTTGTGGGAGGCCGGGTGGCTTTGTAATGTTACTTACTACACCTAGCTCACTAGACAGCAGAATAGAGGATTCCTCTCCGCTGCTTTTCTGTTATTTTTTTCTTATTGTGAATAATGCTGCTAAAATAATACACTCTTGGCTAGCTTTTCTCCCAGTTCAAAGTATTAGCTCCCTAGGCCTTAAGCCCTCCACAAAACACACCCTAAGGAGTCAGGGCTTGATTTAGATTTTGGCTCATTATTTCCTATGGGATTTAGATTTCGGCAGACTGGATATCCATCACCGTAGTGTCAGAGTTACTCGACCACCAAAATCTAAATCAGGCCCTTAGTGTCCTTCATATTTTCAATACAATTAGAGTGTGTTTTATCAGGACAGCCATACCACAAATGTTAACTCAGGAGCAATAGGTCTCAGTTGTGGCAAATTAAATATGTACATGTGGTTGAACTGCATGTCAGACTCAAAACACTGTATGTACAGCAAGTAAATATTTGCCAGGTCAAATAGGAGCAGTTTCAAATACTATGTCAAGACATAAGGTGCATCTCTGTTTTAGCTCCTCAAAAACATCATGTGCCAATAAACAACACCCTTCCATTCAACAACATTTTCAGAGTCTTTCTAATAAAATTATACCACATATGCCAGCCTTCTGTGAGTGCTTATTAAATATGACAGTTTTTTTATTTTATTTTTTATGTGCCTGCTTGTTTGAAAAAAAGGCATTTCACAGGATATCCACAGGGCCATGTCATTAAATGGTTGAATTGCTATATGTGGAACAAAAAGCTTCTTCACACATTACCAAAAGTGTGTTATCTTGATCAAATATTTTATCTCCACTTGCTTCAGATGCACAGCTTCCAAAACCTGGAGTGATTAAAGCCATATTAAGTGCTATTTAAGACAACAAAATAATCATCTTCCCTAACATGTAATATCTAGTAATAGAAGCTCATAAACATGGCTAAACAATGAGGCGTTATAGGATGAAGTGTTAGTCAGCTTAAGTTGTCATCTTTGGAAAACCTAAGGAATCCTGGCTTTTCCACTTCACTTAATGAAATTGTCAAATTGCTGGAAAATCAAGCCTTTGCTATGAGCCCAGCGTGCCATATTCACTACACAAACGGTATCTCACTTAGGACCTAATGTACAAACCCATTTTGCAGTTGCAAAATTGTTTCTTTAGTGTATTAAAGCTGTTTTTGGGCCTGGCAACAGGCTTTTGAATCCCAAAATGAGTTTAGAAAGGCATAACAAATCGCAATATAGAAGGGGTGTATTTAGGGCACCCTTCTAATTCATTATTGTAGATGTCAGTGTTTTGCCAACAAAATCCAGTCCTATAACATTAAAAAGTTACAGGCTCCTACATTGGGGTGGTAACAATTTACAAATGGAGAGGAGTCCTTTTAGAAGCAGCCCTGTTTCATTTATGGAGGTCTGCTGGCCCCTGCACAACACTATCCCAATTATTTATCTGATCATAGTGAGTGGCAGTTTGTGACCTCATGGATACTGATGAGGTAGGTCAAACTGCAACCCACTACAATTCAGGCAATTCAGAATGTTGTGACCTTACCTATTAGTAAATAGGTCCGTTCACAACATTATTTTGCAATCACAAAAAGCTGTGGAACAATTTGTGACATTTTGTGACATTTTGCAAATGGAAGCTTTGCTTATCAGGACCATTTAACCAGATTAGTGCGCTACGCATAAATGGCATAATTTCCTGCTTTCCTTATGTTTGTGGCATCCATGTAGTTTTCTTTTGCGGAAGAATTGGCTCAAGCTAAAATGTCTTGCGACAAAGGACAGGGAAAGGTACACAAGATCATTTATGCTTGCAAACAGATGGTGAACTTGGGAAATCACATGAAGAAAAATACAAATCCAGCAAAAGTCCTGATTTTCATGAGGCAGGCCAGCATTGTGTAGTGCACTCAAAACCACTACTTGATTGCCCAAGTGCCCCAGTTCTATTTCTAAAAAATGGAAGTGCCTAGACAAAATAAGATGACAAACACCAAAAGGGCGCTTGTTTAAATGTTTGGATGCATATTGCAGGTTATAAAAGAATGGTTTATCTTATAAAAATGGTCTTTCTTCTACAAATGTTTCAATGTTTTTCTTTAAAGCAGCCTGTGCTCTTAAAAAGGAACTAGAACAGGTGTCTCCAACAAGTAGCTTGTGAGCTCCTAGTAGCTTTCCAGTGCCGTGTGAGTAGCTCTCCTGTGTGCAGCCCAGGCTAATACTATAGAAGCTTTTGCTTGGCTGAAGTATTATATGTATCAAAAAATTAAAAAGCATACATTTGAACTGTAAATGTGCGTATTTTCAGTACTCATAAGGTGTTTTGAGAAAAATGGTTGAATACTCAAAACTAAAACTATTATTTGAGTTGAAGAGATGTATTACTCACATTATTGCCTTGGTGCCAGGAGTGTTGCAGCTGTCTGTTATGTACTACCCGTTTGGAGACATTCCAAATTGATAATACTTTTTTTACTTTACTGCTGGCAACCCCACCTAATGCACAGATGTGATCACTGCTGACAAGCTTAGATGGTGTGGTCACTACTACATCACTAATATTAGTAGCTCAGAATGATTTTCATTGAACATAAATAGCTCTTGTTACAGAAAAGGTTGAATACCCTTGAACTAGAATGATGTCTTGTGCCTGACTGTCTATAGATAGAGCCCTTTCAGTGGGCATACATAATTTTGTGCCATACTGTCCACAAACCTTATCATCTGTATATAAAATGCTTCTCTGTCAAGTAATAATTATTAGTTTCAAAGTCGCACAGTCCCTTGTTCTGTATTCTTAAATAGGAGGGGATGTGAAATTATTCTAAAGTTTCAAGGTACGCGAATCCCAGTTAACCATGTTATAAATAAGATGAACTATAGACATTCGTTGGCAAATTAAATACACGTTTTTATCTGACGTGGATATCGAATATCTAATTACCTTTTTGATTTTTTTCTTTTCCTGCAGATTGTTGATGATGCTTTTGACGTTTCTTTCGGTGAACAACTTCAAGGTCAGGTTAGTATAAAACTTAAGGAAACTCTTTCTAGGAATATATTAACAGTAAGCTGCATTTGTAGCCATTAGAGTTGAAAGGGGGGCTTCAATGGGGCAAGATAACGAGCAGGAAAAGCTGGTCTCGAGGGCACCGGGAACTCTCGGGTAACTCAGCCATCTTTGTGACACGTAAAGACTTTTATCCCGGGAGCTCCTGGAAGCAGGTTCTGGGGGGAACTCACTGAAGTGTTATAGCCCTTATTTTTAGACTGACTTTTCTTGGCTATTGAGCTTGGCTCGATAATATTTCCTCTTGAAGAGTAGTGCATGTTTAGAAACACAAATACTGATAACATTTAAACACTTATGTTGCCAGGACAGGTTTATACATTAAGAAAGAAATAGATGAGGATGGGACCCCCTCCTAGATTCAGTAATTCAGTAATATGTAATAGGCGCACAGGTGCCTATGGTACTACCCAAATATGTAGGTAATATGATTTGTCCAGCCAGTTGTGATATAACGTGGATGCGCACGTCTAAGGAAACCTGCAGCAGTAAGGATGTGAAGGGTAAGGTATGCTTGGCTTAGGCAAGGATGTGAAGGGTAAGGTATACATGGCTGAGACAAGGATGTGAAGGGTAAACTAAGCATGGCTGATGCAAGGGTGTGAAGGGTGAAGTATGCATGGCTGAGGCAAGAATGTGAAGGGTAAGGTAGGAATGACTGAGGCAAGGATGTGAGGAGTAAGGTATGCATGGCTGAGGCAAGGATATGAACGGTAAGATATGCTTGGCTGAGGCAAGGATGTGAAGGGTAAGGTATACTTGGCTGAAGCAAAGATGTGAAGGGTAATGTGAAGCGAATGGCTGAGGCAAGGATGTGGAGGGTAAGGAATGCATGGCTGAGGCAAGGATGTGAAGGGTAAGGTAGGAATGACTGAGTCAAGATTGTGAAGAGTAAGGTATGCACAGCTTAGGAAAGGATGTCATGGGCAAGGTATGCATGGCTGAGGCACATGTATCTCCCTAATCAAAAGGTTCAGATTGTTTTGCGCAGTGCCCATTGTTCAAGCTGAACATTAATTGATGTGACGTCCTCTCTGGCACCTTGTTCAGTTTTGGTGCTTCAGTGGAGAAGGGGTGGTTGCATACATGGACAAAAGTGTGGCATAGAAGAAAGATACTCCAGATAGTCATTGGATCCAAAAGGTTAAGCTAACAAACACCCCAACTCAAGCAGTTGGTCCATGTAGCACAATGACAAAGTGCCTGAGAGATGGATAAGAACATTACAATTGCGCCGAGATCGAGCTTCAAGGGGAATGCAATAGTGTTGGTGATCCCACAAACACAGTGGCCATAGAGATAAAGGGGAACACATCGCAAGAGGAGAATGGATTGGACAATCCACTAACATCAGTGATTTCCTCTGGAGATTCTTGAGCTCTCCCCTCTAGCTTTGTAATTCAGCTTTGGTACTACTCCTTCTCAGAGGAAGAAGGCTCAGAACAATGATCTTTCACATCATGCTGGGCTTCTTCATATTTGCCGAGCAGCGGGGGTAACTCCATGATAGCATCAGTCTCCTCGCATGGACAGTGGCTCACTCATAGTACAGCTGAACCATTCAGGGGAACTTAGGCAAATGTGGAACACATAGGGCAAAATGTCTCCTTTTTTATCAGGTTCAAGCAACACCACACTTCTTATTCTAGGTACTGAAGTTTGGACCTAATTCTAAGGAAAACAGCCATGAATCCTGCCCCCATTCCAATTCTTGCTCTGGACTGCCGCATAGAGCTTCCATTTCAATAGAAACTGATATTCTGGTGTAAAAAGCCAATTTATAGACCATAAAATGGCAAATAGTGTAAAACCCACCAGGCACTAAAGATTTGGGCAGCACTTGAAATTATCAATAAATCTGTTTCCATTCTAACATGTACCCCAATATGTTCACAACTACTTTGACTGCCTGGTGATGGCAGGAATCCCTTGATGCAATTAAGAAAGGTTTATGACTTCCAAACTGTCTCTCGGCCAATCAATGGCTGCTGCTGGCCTTCTACTCCCATTTACCAGAGCTAGCTACTAGCATAGTGGATTGGAAGTCAGTGCATTTCTTTAGTCTTGGTGAAACCAGTGGGCATACAGCTGGCATGGCAGCAACTTGGAGTTTATGAACTGGATCGAAACAAAAAGATTAACACAAATAACTATCCCTGCTCTGTTGAATTTCTGATAGTCCAAACCAGAGACATTGCAATTCTTTTCCAAGAAGCGAAAGATGGATGAAAAGCATGGGGATATGCTAGGGCATAAAAACAGGGGGTGAAGCAGCCACCTGAAAGGACCATTGATAACACACTATAATGAGTCACAAACTTGGGACTACATGCACGAAGAGGGGTTTCAAGACTGGGTAGCCCAAAGAATTATAGACACACAAGCATTGCACACTTGTGCCATTCACACTCAAGAATGAGGGGACAGCCATGGGAGGCATTACTCATTCAATAGGGAAGGCCTGTAAGCAGCCTCCCATAATCAGGTGCAGGTAAATGGAATGACAGCTACTTATCAGCTTTCACTAGCCAGTAGCCATCTATAGGCCTTGATATGAGTTTCAGTTCAGTTGAGGGACTCTGCAGATTCTACAGCACACACAGCAACAGTTTGTGGACTTCCAGCCCTGAAAGACATTTGTGCCAGAAGCGCCATCATTTTTAAGGAGGGGGGAGAAGTCACCCTTCCTACAGCACTATAGAGCTCCACACCAACACCCTCTTTGCTGGACTGTGTAGCACTTTCAGCAGCAGTTTGGGGACTTCCAGCACCGTAAGGCATTTGCGCCAGGAGGCTCCAATGTTTTCAAGGAGTAAGGGAGTCACCCTCCCTACAGCACTCTAAAGCACCGCACCAACGCCCGCTGCGTTGGACTCTGCAGCACTCACAGCAGCAGTTTTGAGACTTCCGGACCCATAAGGCATTTGCTTCAAGAGGGAGGAGGAGTCGCTCTCCCTACAATGCTATAAAGTGGCACACCAATGCCGCTACATGGCACGCCCCTGGGTGAAGGCTGGGCGAGGGCAGGCCTGTCTACACCTGTCAGCGCCCAGAGGAAGCTGGGCTGGGCCACCCATCTTGCATCTGCTCTCAGGTAGTACTTATCCACTACCTACCTTTTTGTGATGCTTTTGTAACATTGGAAAGAGTAAGACTTTGGTGATACCCCGGGGGTCCCTGGGTCTACACTTAATGGGTTCCTAAACAGGGCAGTTGGAGCCATTGACAAAGAACTTAAGCTTGCCGAGCACCGCCTATTACTCTCTTCCCCTCCTTCAACTCTTGCAAGCCCTTTCCCACCCTCGTTGGAAACTCGAAACATGGTTAATAATGCTGAGGCCATCTCCCCTGACATAAAGCATAGTTTGAGATTACCAGCGCTCTAAGCGCCAGCAGTTGCCAGTGCTTCTCCCCTGGCTGTGACGCCTGAAGCAACTACACCCCAGCCTACTAGCTCCAAAACCAGAGGTCAGGTGGAAAAAAGGAAGAGGGCTGTTGTAGGCTGTAAGCCTAAAAGACCTTGTACACAAACTTTTGCTCCTAAGCCTACTATGGACACAGCAGCTGGGGACCCTTCTTATGCCCTTTTAGGGGTGATAGAAGCCCAATTCAGTAATATGAAGTCACCCCATTCTGCCCAGCAATTGACTATGGTGTCATAAGTTGTATCTTACATAGGTTTTACATCTAATGTTATACCACCCAGTATCTCAATTTCTTCTAGTATTTTCCCAGGTGAACCACAGCCTCTGGATTCTGATCCGGCAATCTTATTAAATATACCTTGGGTGGCTGTTGTGGGTCCTGATCATGCTATAACGAAGGCCCAAATGGAAAATGATAGTGATTTGGGCAGAGTATCTGGAGAAGCAGTTGCTAATAATGGTATGAAATTGTTCCTTTTCCCCAAAGACAAACCTACAGTGATAGGGTCACTTTTTTGTAAAATGAAATATCAGTGTCAGCAGGAGCAACTTTAGCGCTTTTGGCACCCAGTGCAACAATCTTTTTTGGTTCTCCTCCTGTTCCCCAATGCAGATGCATCATGAGTACCTGACAGACACACATACACAGGGGACAGGGCCTGTTTTAGCGCTGGTGACACCCGGAATGACAATTTGACAATTTGTTTCCGGCACCCCCAAGACCTCCCTCTCCAAAGATTCCCTCACTACTACCGTTCAACAGTGGCCTTCATCTCTCCATAAACCTTCTCTCACACGCATTTAATTTGTTTTATAGAGCTACTCATATCAGTGTAGGGTATCAAAGCATTATATATCACACACACATTACACAGAAACTATGAATCACTGCGCTATTTTATGAGTCAAAAGTGCCACTAGACAAAACTCTGATCTTCCTCTAGCGGGAACATTACTTACCAAAGTTATCTTGACATTTTTATTGTTGCCTGAAAACTGCTGGACACTCCAGGAATTCTGCAGCAGGTGCTCTTAAATCCTTAAGTTATTTGTAAACACTGCTCTCCCCAGCTCAGTGGCAGGTGCTGCTGCACCCATTGCACTGCCGTAAAGCTGCCCCTCAGTGTAGTTGTCCCAGTGTTTGCTAAACATTTAAATATTCTACCTGCCCAGTACAGCCATGCCAGTACCATAAAGGAAAAATAAAGCAGATAAAATATCAATGTACGTGCTTACATAGAAAAGGACTTCCTAAACCATGTCGGACAGTGTTTTTTGGTGGGCAGATTTTTGCAACAATGGAGCAAGCTGTGGCTTTGCTGATGGAAACACAACCCTTCCCTGACCTCTAAGGGGCATACTTATGGGCCCCTAGAACCACCATGCACCACATTAACGTCAGTTATTTTGATGTTAATGTGGCCCAAAGAGGCCAAAATCCCCACGCCGTATTTACAGAGTGGGGTAATGCATGCATTGCGCCACTCTGTAACCCTTTGAGCTACATTATGCCTGCCACAGGCATAATGTATGCAAAGGGGGTATGCCCCCGTTAAGGGAGCCGGAAAAATGGCACAAGGAAATCTATGAGATTTCCTTGTGCCATTTATCATGGCGCTTTTAACGCCTGCTTAAGAGCAGGCGTTAAAAGGGGGCTTCAATTCTTTAGAATGGGCCCCTATGTACTCTGCAGGAGTAGCGCCAACATTTTTGCGCTACTGCTGCAGAGTACATCAATAGTGTCATAAACATGACACTATTGCCCCTACCCTGCCCTGCGCCATGGTGTGACGTATTTTAAATTAATCTGCCCCTAAATGCGCTAGTGGAATCATGAGGAGGGCAAACCGGACTTGACACGTGTGTTTGGTGTTTTATCTTCTGAAAGCTGGATTCAGTGTGTATATATAGTGATAAGGGTATGAAAATCACTGATTACTTCTCAGGCTGCAGCCACCTCTACTGAGCTAGGGGATGCCTAAATTTGTCATGTGCACCTTGCATCAGTGCAATATGGCACAGAAGTGAGGCAAGGCCCCAACCTTTACAATTTTCCAGCTACTCCATCCCCTCACTCTCACATAGTGAAGAAGTGCATTCTTCCCTTTTCCTCACTACTGTCCCTTAATCTGGAGATTGCTGATTGTGAAATGGAGTGTAGGGATAGGAGAACTACAGGGAGCTATCCTTAGTTTAAGAGCCATTTTTCCTTTCTGCCTGTGGTCTTGTCAGTGACTTCTGAGTCACAGACCAGAAGCAAGAACCCAGAGGGATCAGTGATATCTACTGCTGCCCAAAATAGCTCTCCGATTGTTTTTATGATTCTTGACAATTTGAAATACCTCTGTCTTCTTGGTGTATTTTGCATCTATGTTCTGTAGCAGTACGCAGTTGATGACACGTCTCCCCACCAAAGGCTGCTATGTAACTAGGAAGATTAAACTTATTTTCAACATTGAGTGCTATGAACCTTAGTGTTATTCACTGAAACATCAACTACAGTGATCCTCGCTAGAGAGATCTAAAAATATCTCTATTGTCCAAATGCTACCGTGTCTAACCCTCGCTGGATAGACTGAACATGGAGTGGCAGTCACTCTGAAGTGTACATCTAGCCTGACCATCATTGGATAAATAATACTAAATATCAAAGTATATGCAGCTCTGACCATTAATAGAACCACCTTCACTGGAACATGGAAATAATCAGTCTCAAAGGAGGCTGGTGTCTGAATGATTATATATTACTAAGGGACAGAGCTGCCAGCGCCCGTTAACCATCAGCTGCCACCTGATGATTAACGGGCGCTGCCTTGTTTTGGCAACATTTTAATACGACGGTAACATGGGATAATTGTGTTACATATGTGAGCTGCTGTTAATGTAATCTAAGCAGTGTTATTGTTTTCTTGTTTTTCCTGTAGCTAGTTGATGAAGCACTGAAGATGTCTTCTGCTGAAGTACTAGAAATTGAGGTCAGTAAAAGAAGCAGATGACAAAGGTGTATTGAATGCCAACATTAAATGACAGTGAATGTATTTATTGAATTAGCAAAGGAGGCATGGAGCAGGAAATGCTACTCCATTTTGCAGAGGAAGTTATACTATAATTTCCATCAAAGCGGAAATACCTGCCCCTTATTGCATTGATCGACTTCTGTTTGTTATGCAATGTCTGAAATGTGTGATGTCATTGTTTTTTAAATATTTTAATATTTTTTCAGCATTAAGGCGGAGATTCATGACAGGTTAAAACATATTCATATTTAATATCCAGGAGGATGGCGGACAGGCCGTACGTAATCTGTGACACAATTTGAGAACCATTTCAATGTGCGTGCTATTTCATTGACAATCCTCAAGGTTTACAAGAGTGCCTAATAACCTATTCATTTTTAGTTTTGGGGAGTAACCATTCTAATTTCTTCAACTACCGTCCTTTACTCAGTTTATCCTGCAGTCAGAGAATTGATATATGTCTCTTGGTCACTCTAAGTACAGAATAGGTTTTCAGGACAAATGTATAGTAGTGCCTGTAGACACAGGGACACAAAAGGGCAGTGGATAAACAGGGGTGTAGCTTAGTCAGTGAGATTCAGGGTAAGGGTAAGGGTGTGAATCTCAAATTTGCCAACCAATAAAGCAGTGGGCCACAGGGTGGAGAGGTGAGATGGCCATAGTTCAGGATGGACTGATTTGGTGAGGAATACTGTCATTTTTAATTTGCAGGGTTAGAAATGACAGCCTTAAGGTGGTCTACCCCAAAACATTTTGCCTGTTTGCTGATTTCTTTTTGTTGGTCTTAGGACTCTGAGCCCTTTGACACTGGTTAGACTATTTGCAAGCATTCATTCCATCACCTTTTGGGTGTTTGATTGTAGTAGTATGCCTGAAAATGTGAGACCGGAACAGCTTTCCAAACCTTATACTACCAATGTTTGTGAAAACCAAGAAGTAATACATTTACACCTATTCAAAGAGTGGGCTCGGATTTAATACATCTTAGGTAAACAAGTCACTATATACCTTTCAAAATCCAATCTAAAAATGAACAACTTAAGCCCTTTTCGTGAAATGAAGATGGTGAAACACACCAGCACAGACATAGAAGACCCGACTCAGGGCCCCCAGATCCAACAATCAAACCAAGAATGCATTTGAGAAGTTTCACAGTCAAACATCCACACTGAAGCTACACCCTTCCAGGCCCCGACCTTGGCCTGGTAGTTCTTCCTGGGAATTTGTGACTATGATCACACACACACAATGGTCTCTGCTCTGGGACCACTTATTTATTTTAAATGTATTTTCACACCATGCACACTTCTTCATATCTGCTACAAGGAGCCTTGAGGGTAGACTTGTCAAATTGGTGCATGTGGACAAGACTCAATATTAGTAGTTCTAGCTTTTTACAGATCATTTTATCAAGTGAGTGACAGCTCCATGCACTAAGCCAGAGTCACAAATAGAGGAAGGAATGCAGGCATTTAAATAATAGAACAAGCCAGCGCCAACTAAATTTCAGAGGCCGTGCATGAGCTGAGCCATGACAATGTTTGGCATGTATATCATGTAACGGAATGTTAAAATATGATACAATCTCTTCAAAATTAAAAAAGTGTATTCCTTTAGCATGCATAAGTGTTTCACCTTCAGAGTACATCAGATTATATCACTGCATAGACAAACATTTATTAAAAGTGACAGAGTTTTTAGAACAATTCATGGCTCGCCATCCAATGACAATGCAATTAGTAAACTAAAGGGCAAGCAGGTAGTCATGTAAACCCTAAGGGGGTTATTCCAACTTTGGAGGAGGTGGTAATCCGTCCCAAATGTGACGGATATACCACCAGCCGTATTACGAGTTCCATAGGATATAATGGACTCGTAATACGGCTGGTGGTATATCCATCACTTTACCGTCACTTTTGGCACGGATTACCACTTCCTCCAAAGTTGGAATAACCCCCAAAATGTGGCCTAGATTCTTATTAAATATGGAACATGTTAAACTTGCTGGTCTTCCCCTAAACCTTTTGCCTTACTCCTCTTGTTTTTGCTGGGTTTTTTTTATAGGCCTTAGGGCTCTGAGCACTTTACCACTGCTAACCAGTGCGAAAGTGATTGTGCTCTCGCCTTTAAACATGGTGACATTGCCTTACACCTAATTGGTACAGTTCATTTACTTGTACATCCCTAGTAAAGTGGTACAACATGTAACGAGGGGGCCTGCAGTACTCATTGCGACCCCCCACCCACCTAGGTAGGCTTTAAAAAAATGTCCCATGCCTGCCATTGCGGCCTGTGTGTGAAGTTGTAAACTGTGTGTGTAGTTTTAAACTGTCATTTGGACCTGGGAAATCAAACTTTTGGCTAAGCCTAAACCTGCCTTTTTCATACATATAAGTCACCCGTAAGAGAGGCCCTAAATGGCCCAGAGAGCAAGGTGCAGTGTCTTTAAAATGTTGGACGAGTACTTTTAACTTTTACATGTCCTGGTAGTGAGTGAACAACTCTCAAATTTGTTTCCCATTTTTTCAAGGCCTATCTCTCCTATAAGATAACATTGGGTTACCTTGTAACATATAATAAGTGATAACTTCCAATTGAGAGCAGGTGGGAAAGTCGAGGTTGGTCTCTAAAGAATCATAGTTTAAAAACCTCTTCAATGGTAAAGCTGGATTTTAAGGCACATCCTAAAAATGCCAGTTTAACAAAGTTAGCATTTTCGGTATTAACCAGTTTGTGCCCACTGTCTGTATCCATGACTAGGTGTAGCTGGCAACTCTGAGACAGTGAGACAAATGGGAGGTAGGTGTTGTCAGGATGAACCATCACTGTCAGAGATGGAGAGGGGAGCTCTTACCTACCATACCTGCACAACACAAAGGCTCTGAAGGACTGGACCTGCGACTTGAGCCCGGGACCACCAGAGTGGCTCCATGAGCTAGTTGGCTGGCCTGATTAGAGCCTCAGGTACTGAAAAGGCTCCAACCACCTTAAACCCTGCACCCTGACTCTTCCTGCTATTAGTCCTAGCCCCTAAAGTGCTAAAGTGCTGCACCTCCAGTCCTGGACCCTTGAAAGTGGGATTGACGGTGCTTTGCCAGGCCAGCTGTGGTCTCATCAGAACTGCGATGCAGCCCCACTTTGCAGCTTGCACAGCTCACCAGAATCACCACTGCATGATGCATAATTGACGTGGACCATGTCGTTTCTCATCAGAACCAACGCAGCTTGGTGCAGTCTTGACTTAAGACCATATCGCAGGCCTTGCAGCTTATTGGAACTGCTGCTGCGTGATGCATCCTTGACATAAGCCCCATCGCAGCCCTTGCAGCTCATCAGAACCACTACTGTGCAACACATCTCCAAAGAAGACCTTGCATCGCTTCTGAGGATGGTTACTAAGCACCACAATGTTCATCAACCAGGATATTTTTTAACTGAATTTTATTGGCTTTAAACATTTAACACCTTGTAACATCATCACTAACCACAATGCAATGAGAAGCCACATACGAAACATAATTGGACTGCACGTCATCATACATATCAAAGCATCCCACGAAACACTACTCATTTCCCCCAAATCCTCCCATGTTTTTGTGGCATACCCTGGACACATATACCGCTTTCTCCTAGGTGCCACACCAGTCCATTGCCTGCTTCCAGGGAGCTAACGGGGAGGGGAGTAGGGCGAGGCTGATAGCCACCACTTAGCACTGTCTTTCTCTGCCAATGCCAAGCCGATCCCCATCAAAGTCTGATTCCCAATGGAGTCACCCACCCCTTTCAGAAATCTCAGCAGTATGATCACTGGGGAGCTGTGTATAGGTCTCCCAAGCACCACAGGAAGTGTATCAATGACCATATGCCAGAACTCAGTAACTACTGGACCTTTTCACACCATATGATAGAAGTGGGCAGAGTGCTCAGAACAGCACCGGAATGCTGTCTTCTCCAGTGCTCCAGCTCACCAAAGCAGCATTGGTGTCCTATACATTATGTGCAAATAATTGAGTTGGATGAGCTGGAGCCTCAATGAAATGACCTTTACTGTGGGGGCCATGTGGGCATTTCTTCCAATCAGAGTCATACAGGAGTCCTATCCATTGTTCCCCTTGAACTCTAAGGGGCGGAAAGTGATCTGGGGAGAGGGATATGAGAAATGAAGGCAATCCCTTTTTCCATAATGGGACCTTTTTTCTGTAATGGGTCCCAGAAGGATCTGCGATTCCAGGGGCTATATTTTGGGATGTTCCCAAGGGAGTCTTGATGCTAGTCAAGGGCATGGAGCAGTTGAAGGGTTTTAAAGAATTGAGATCTGCGCAGACCAAATTCTTCCTGCAACATCTTTTTGGACTTGAGGTGTGCCCCCTGCCCGATATCACCCACAGTGGAAATCCCAATCCTGTCCCAGCCACTGGACCCAACCAAACTGGAGGTATGACCTAGCCAAATGCCCGCCCATAGGGGAGTGGCTAGCATAACCCGCTTGTCCTATCCAATCCATCACAATGCCAACCACCAGGTCAAGAAAATCACCCTTGTGAGTTCAGGGAGATGTAAGTGGGTGGGAATCACCATACAGTAACCTTCCAGTTATGTCCGGGCCAACCATGGCAACCTGCTGCCTGAAGACTGGGTCCCTCAACCCCACTCAGCCAGTCATTGACCACCAGCAGCTGGGCTGCCCAACGGTAGAGCCATATGTCCGATCGTGGCTGGCGACTTGGCCTGGTGGCGGGGCGGGGTGAGGCCAAACAAATGTATATATATTTACAAAAAATTAAAAATGTACTTACCTCGTCTCCATGCTGCTCCCGCATCGCCGCCGTTGCAATCCAGGGACCGGCTCCCAGCCTGCCCTGCGCCAATCATGATGCTGCCCAAAGCAGTGTCATGATTGGGTGGAACACCCCAGGTGGATGTTTCAGTGCAGACTGGGAGCCTGTGCAGGCTCTCTCCAACTCGGCACCACAGTGCCGGGTTGGAGAGAGCCCTTGTGCAGATGTATGTTTGCCCTGTCCCGAGACGGCCGGCCAAACATAAATGCGCACTGAGGGGAGTGCTCTCTGCACTCCCCTCCATGCTTGTCACAACCCATGGCCCGCTCCTTCAGAAACAAAACAACAACAAACAGCATTTATTGCCATTTTGTTTCTAAAGGTTGCAGCTCCTTCTGCAGCTGGGGGGGTGGGAGACGCTCCTCCGCTCTAACGGAGGAGCCACCCCTGCTTACGTCTGCATCCCTAATGCCCTGTCCCTGTTCCTGTGCTTTTACTTTATTCAAGTTTGTGTGCTGCATAAACACTTTACACATTGCCTCTAAGTTAAGCCTGACTGAGTTTCTTCCAAGCTAACAGAGGGTTAAGAACAGGTTAATTTGCGATTTGCTTGTGTTTCACCTTGACAAGAATTGTTATTGCTGCCTGAGTATGGTTTCACACTCCTGCCAACTTCAATCAATGTCCCAATTGGTTTTCAGTGTTGGGACTCAGCACTTGTGTTTGTGCGGGGCTTTGCAGTGATTTGTGTAACACAAAAGTCACAATATAAATAAGTTGACACAGTAGTCAACCTTTTCCTAAATTATCCTTGATTGGCCATTTTGCTGTGTCCAAACTCACTCTACCTGACTGTACCTGCGGTCATACCTATTAGAATGGAACTTGAGCTCATTAATCTGGTAGCTGAGCTCAGGGAGTTCTGTAAGGAAAGGGTGCTTCCAACCAAGAAGAGCACCAGAACGCTGGAGCTCCAGAAGGCTCTGAGGGCATGTGCAGAGGTTTGCCAGTTGCTGACAACAACAGAGGACCAGGATGAGGAGGAGGGCATGGAGGGGCAGCAGAAGGACCTGGACACATGTCCTGAGCGGCAGCTCTTTAAGAAGGAGGAGGAGGAGGACAACGCAGCTCTAGGAATGGAGCCCATTGTCAGGGTAGAAAGTAGTGCATATTTTCTTGGTCTGTCCCCAGAGGAGTTGGCGAACTGGTGAATGGAGAGGGAATACCAGGTATAGATAGCCAAACTAAAACTGGAGGAGAAGCTGGATTTTTACACTACTGGCTCAAAAGAGGAACCTTAGGGAGCTGGAACTCAACAAACCAAGCATGATCCAGCAGTAATTATACCAGCAATACAATAGTGTCTGATGGGGACAAAAAGGTCTACATTCCTGGCCTGGTGCCTAGCTATGAATTGAGGGATGAAATTGATAAGTGGTTTTCAGCCTATGAAGTAGCCCTAAGGGCAACAGGCACAGGAGCTCAGTGGAGAACTTGGGGGCATGTCTCTGGAAACATGCCTACAGTGGAAAGGGATACCCTGCTCACACTAGAGCTAGGAGACCAAATGAGGTATATCACCCTGAAAGCCATTCCTGCCTGTAGATTTGAACTCACATCAAAAAAGTACCACATGATATTTAGGGATAGGCAGAAACTGCCAAACTGGTCTTGGGTGGATTTTCTTGATTGTTCCAGTTAGGGACTGAATGGCCGGGTGAGGGGCAGACTGTTGTTGATTTTATTCCATTGTTTAAGCTGCTACTGACAGCACATTTTAGATATCTGTTTTACAGAGCTGTTTTACAGAGCTGCACCATTACCAAATGATTAGTAAGCCCACTGACTCCAGGGTGCTTGCTAAGGAGACAGACCTCTGGGTCAGCACCAGAGTGTCCAAGATGGAATCTGGTAGGGATTCTCAAAAGGGTGCTCAGGGGTCCTACCAGAAGAAAGAGGAGAAGGAGCACTTAAAAATAAGGAGATCTCTAAAGGCCTTCAAAATAATTCCCAAGGGAACTGTAACCAGACTCAGTCTGGCCCAAAGAGGAATGGATTTTATGATCAGCAGGAAGGGAGCCTCCCCCACCAGTTTACTGAGTGCTATAAGTATGGACACTCCAAGGGAGGCACCAAGGGACACATTTATTGAAAAGTGGTGCAGCCCGGTGCTGCACCAAAATTGGCAGCGCCGCGCTGCGATGCATCACTTTAGAAACGCACCCCTGCATTCCCCCCGGCGCTGGCACTAAATTGTGCTGCCTAGTGCCAACTCAGGCATCCTTTCACCATTGTGCAAGGATGTCTGCTTTGAGGGGGTTCGATTGTTTATGTGCGGGAAGGTGTCCCTTCCTGCACAAAAACAATCACTATTGGCGATTTAGCAGAGTCATTTTGAAATGATTGTTTATGTGCAGGACAGGACACCTTCCCGCACATAAACAATAATTTCTGGCATTTTGCTCTTTCTATGGTGCTGCAGAATGGAGCACACATAGGAAAAGCAAAAAAACAAGGAGGAATAAAAGTATTCCTCCTTGCTGCGCCTTGCTAAAGCCACTCCTGAGGAGGCGTTAGATTTTGGCGCTGCCTAAGGTTTACGAAAGCACATAAATATGGAGTCAAAATGCAATGGGTATTGCTGTGGCACTCCCACAGCAACATCCTTTGCACGCCCCTTCCATGCAAAGTGCTATATGTGAAAGAACTGTATTTGGAAGGTGTTGTTAAGTCATAAAAAGTGGCTTAACACCAGCTTGTAAAAACGGCGCAGGGCATAGCCCCACCAGAGTGTCACGTAAAGTGACGAGTGGTGCTAGGGGCTCATAAGCATGCCTCCAAGTGTCACAAGAGGGCACAGCTCCCAACAGGTGGGAAGACACCTGGGTTTGCAAGTGCAGCACTTGGGGAGAAGGGGCCCCAGCTAGCTTGAGGGAGAGGACAGAGGATACCCTAGTGTCTCCAGGCAACAGAGAGATGGGTCTAAAAGCCCATATGCTTTCCAATACTTTCCAAGTTTATGCAGTGTAGCTGGCAGTCTTTGTGCATTACCCCCAGACAGTGACAAAGGGAAGAGAAGGGATGGGCCATCTCTTTCAGGATGAAGGGGAGGAGCTGTCATCTACTACACTTCCACATCACAAAGGCTCTGCCTCAGCACACTCACACAGGGTTTCATGCTAGTCTTTTGTGCCTCCAGGCAAGCTGGGGCCAGGGCAAGGAAGCAAGAAATTCCAGACACCTCAGTAGGGGAGAACTCTAGAAGCTCCTCTCACTTTAAAGTGGGCATTAGCTATAAATAGGGGCTCCCCCGAGCCATCTCTTCAGATCACTTTTGAGCTTGTGAGAGACTAAGAATAAGGACTGTTGTGCTGTTCTCCTGCAAGAAGGAATTCCCTGTTGTACTGCTATTGTGTGTCTGAGTGGGAAGGACTGGATCTGCATCTTGAACCCTGGACCACCAATGTGACTCCAAGGGCTACTTGGCCAGTCTCCCGATCAGAGCTTGAGGCACAGGAAAAGTACAAACCACCTTGACCCCCAACCTGGACTCTGCCTGCTGAAAGTCCTAACCCCACAAATGGTGCGCCTCCAGTCCTGGACTCTCTGAAATGGGACCAATGGTTCTCTACCAGCCCAGCTGTAGTCTCATCAGAATTGACACAGCACAACGCAATCCCAACACAGTTTATCGCAGTATCCCTTTGGAACCGATGCAACAAGACAGAGGGCCTCATTATGACCCTGGCGGGCGGCGGAGGCCGCCCGCCAGGATCCCGCCCTCCAATTTACCGCGCCGCGGTCAAAAGACCGCGGCGGGTATTACGAGTTTTCCCCTGGGCTGGCGGGCGGTTCCAGTAAAACCGCCCGCCAGCCCAGGGGAAAACGACCTTCCCACGAGGATGCCGGCTCGTAATCGAGCCGGCGGAGTGGGAAGGTGCGACGGGTGCAGTGGCACCCGTCGCGTATTTCAGTGTCTGCAAGGCAGACACTGAAATACTTTTCGGGGCCCTCTTACGGGGGCCCCTGCCGTGCCCATGCCATTGGCATGGGCACGGCAGGGGCCCCCAGGGGCCCCGCGACCCCCCCCTACCGCCATCCTGTTCATGGCGGCTTTCCCGCCATGAACTGGATGGCGGTAGGGGGGGTAAGAATCCTTATGGCTGCGGAGCGCGCTCCGCAGCCATGGAGGATTCCAAAGAGCAGCGGAAAGTCAGCGGGAGACCGCTGACTTTCCGCTTCTGACCGCGGCTGAACCGCCGCGGTCAGAATGCTCATTGGAGCACCGCCAGCCTGTTGGCGGTGCTCCCGTGGTCGGTGGCCCTGGCGGCCACCGGCCGCCAGGGTCAGAATGACCCTCACAGTCTCTACGCAAGCCTGCACTGCAGCTTGTACAGCCCATCAGTACCACCACTGAGTGATACATTCTCAATGCAGACCTCGTGGCTTATCAATAGAACTGATGCAACCTGACACACGCATCACTGCCCTTGAAGATCTTTGGAACCATGGCTGCACAACGCATCTGCAACGAGGACTTTGCATTGCTTTTCGAGACTACCACTGCTCAAGTATTTAAAATGCTCTCATGTGTGGTAGTAAAGAAAATGGAGACTCTGTGAAATAAAATACTTGTCTAGGATCACACAATTTCAACAAGCATGGAAGCAGGTATTTATTTCAGGTATCTATTTCAGGTTCGCTCGTTTCACATTTTTTAAATTTAGACACCAGAACCAGGGGTGCGGTATTTAATAAAATATCTACCTGTCCATAGGACATGTTCCTTTATAAATCTACTTAACCTGTAAAATAATCTACTTGTCCCTTAGGTGCCAAGTACATCTGCAACAGATTACGGCAGCTATCTCATTATATAAGAGACCTGATAATAGCCTCTCTGATTATGCCGGGGCTAACACTATAGTAGGTCTTGAAGACTACCAAGGTTCCAGGGTTGGAATACCCTTTTGAGTCTGTGCAAATCTTCTAACATGCATGTGTTGTGAGTTTTCACCAGCTCTTCTCTAATGATTTCCTATACTGGGAAAGGTTAGATATTTACTCATGACAAGGGCAGAAGTAAAACCTCTTCCAGGGTTGGGGAAAAAGATGGTTGGAGGGAAAGTGAACTTGTAAACACTCTACATAGTTGTGCACGAGCAAATTTACAAATGCATATTGGCTTGTGCTAAATTACAGTTCACAAATATTATCTAGGAGCACAATTTCCTGGACTACTTCTGTAAGTTCTTGGGTATTCATGAAATATGTAAATCTGCACTAATGCTGAGACCTATACCATTGGTGCACAATTGTAACTTCCTTTAACCATGTGCCCCATCTAGGTCTGATGTTAACCAAGACATTTTTATTAAAATTCCATCTCTCTCACCAGCCATCTATTGGATGCCTTTGCTGTCAGAGGTAGCAATCTGCTCTTTCACAAGGAGCATATCTGCACAGAAAGTAGTTTTGTTCAGTGCCAGAAACTACTGTGGCAATGTGTGTTTTTTGAGACCAAACAATATTTTAGCTTTTTCCCAATTTTTGTTAAAATGGTGAAGGCCCGGCAGGTCCTACAACAATAACGTTTTATAAAAGTCATGTCAAAATAAGACATGCATTGACAAAACCAAAAGACTGGTCACTGATGTCCGACCTATGGCTTTCCCAGTTCTTGTGTATTTTCATGTTTGCCATAATATTGTTCAAGCTGGTTTCACTCATTTTCGATTATGAATATTTTTGGGAAATACTAGCATGCATCTAAATATTTTACTGAATAATGCTTCAAAGAAATAGCGGGTCATTCCGACCCTGGCGGTCGGTGGCCGCCAGGGCCACCGACCACGGGAGCACCGCCAACAGGCTGGCGGTGCTCCTACGAGCATTCTGACCGCGGCGGTTTAGCCGCGGTCAGACGCGGAAAGCCAGCGGTCTCCCGCTGACTTTCCGCCGCTCGTAGGAATCCTCCATGGCTGCGGAGCGCGCTCCGCAGCCATGGAGGATTCCGACTCCCCCTCCCGCCATCCAGTTCCTGGCGGTTCTCCCGCCGGGAAACGGATGGCGGGAGGGGGAGTCACGGGGCACCTGGGGGCCCCTGCCGTGCCCATGCCTATGGCATGGGCACGGCAGGGGCCCCCGTAAGAGGGCCCCTAAAAGTATTTCAGTGTCTGCAAAGCAGACACTGAAATACGCGACGGGTGCAACTGCACCCGTCGCACCTTCCCACTCCGCCGGCTCTATTACGAGCCGGCGTCATCGTGGGAAGGGAGTTTTCCCCTGGGCTGGCGGGCGGTCTTGCGAAGACCGCCCGCCAGCCCAGGGGAAAACTCGGAATACCCTCCGCGGTCTTTCGACCGCGGAGCGGTATTTCGGAGGGGGGAAGTCTGGCGGGCGGCCTCCGCCGCCCGTCAGACTCAGAATTAGGCCCATAGTACCTACAATTTTACAGTAATTTTACAAAGCATTTTTTTCCTTGTTGCATTTTTTGTGAACATTTTATTTTGAAAACAAAGAATCATCACTCTTGCCTTCAAGCTACTGCAAATATTTGCATCTAATCCGAGAGAATTCTAGGAGCATTAAATGTAGCCTCATATTATAAACGTGTGTACACATTTTTTTTACTGGAATCACTGACAGTGGTGCAGCCCGAGCTTACCACATGCATTTAGAGCGCTCACCCTAATAATAAAGGCTTTCCATTAATGAACCATAAATACAAGCTTGAACAGCATAAACATACAGGCACAAAAATGAATTCAACTGCAGACTTTGCCCAGCTCTCTCATGTGGAACTTTACACTAGCAGCCAAAGGATTTGTGCTTTAAGGTTTTGTACTTACTTGTCCCAAGGACAAAACAAACATCAAAACTTGTTGTCCTTGACCCCAAACAATATGTCATGGGCATTCAGCTATTGAAATTATACACCCCTGAAGATCTGTCTTTCTCCTGTTTATATCAAAGGTCACTGATTTGTCTTTCATTAGAAGACCAGACTGCAGGCCCCTACATCCAACTGTCAAGCATATAATGCATTAATGTGGGTGTGTCACACCCTAAATACCCCACCTGAAGCTATGCCCCTGTTAATTAAACTGGTGGTGCAACCTACCACAGGAAATCATGAACAGTAGAATTGACTCTGGTGACATTATTAACAAGCAGGTCAAATGGCCATTGGTTTACCTATGTCACATTTACCCAGAAATTCAGTAAAATACAAAATTACTAATTACTGGATTTTCATACTATATGATTTATTAATTTATTATAGTACACTTTAGGAAGCCTTGCAGCACTGAGAATCACCCTCAGTTAAATTTTTAGTATCCATTGTTCACCTGAGATTGGAATATATCTGTCAATGTGTTGAGAAATGTGTGTTTTTGATTGTGACATAGATAATCTAATATTCAAAATGTATTTCTATGCAACAATGTGTTTTGTTGTAAATGAAAATTTAAATGGAAAGCAGCAATGTAAACAAATAGAAAACTATTCTAAAATGTACTTTTTTTGTATTACAATGTAGAATAGGTGCAATACTACCAAAATGAGACTATAAAGTGCTGTGTAGGACAGTGTGGTATAGGGTTATGCACTTATAATGTTTATTTTTTGACACAATAGGGGGATTCATTTGTACACGATTATGTGGATAGCCTGCAAAAATTAGCTTGTCATATGTGCTCAGTGCTCAACACAGTTTTTACCAGTGCTGAAAAAAAGAAGAAATGCTATGTTAACTAATAAATTATTTTGTTAGGGAAACTGAGGGCCTCATTTACAAGAAATGTGTGTATTGGCTTTGAAGCATCAGATTTCTTGTGCTGTCTGATTATTCCCTAACAGTGCCCTGGATGCACTGTATTTACAATACAGAGCTCCATGGTACACGTTTTCACAAATGCAGCAGAAATTCACACGCATGTGTTGACACTAACTTGAAGCATTACTGGACTAGTATCAAAAAATGATGCTATTCCAGCAATGCAAGGAATGCCCGTGTTAGTTTAATGCCTGCTCAGAGCAGTGAAGTCGCAGAACAACACAGTGAAATGTTTCACTGCATCAGTTCTGCGTGGCATTTTTCCCGGGAACACCTACTATGCATATAATTTCCAGTAGCTGGCGCCCAGGGGGTGAAAAGTGACCCCAGAGGTAGCTAGTATTGCTTTTTAGATTTTGAGTTGTTTTTGCGTCTCTGCATCATCAAAAAAAAGATGCTACAGTGGTGCAAGGGCCTTGTTAATAAGCTCCTGAATTTCCTGTAATTGAAGTCAGGTCTGCAAAATATAGAAAATATTTGACAGTGACCTGTTTTCTGTGAAATGCAAAAAGGGGTCACAACTGTGTGGTAATAGTTAGGAGCAGCTTTCCATAGGAAATTGATTTTTGATTTGCTAATAACGGTGGTGCTGTTTGACGAATCTTCCTAAAACATTCCAAAAAAAGTTCATCTACTTTAGCTTCTTTCTCTAATATTTCTCTAATATTTCTGGGTGATCCGTCAGGTGGAGTTGAGAAAAGCTGAGTCCCAAAACATATTTTCCCTATGCATTTTCCTATAAGAATGGAATTACACTAAATATGACAGAAAGCTAGGTCTTTCCGCAGAATCTGTGCTTTTTGTAATTTGTCGTAAATCCATTCAGAAGTTTGTGAGTAATTAAGGTTAAAAATATAGAGTTATATAGAGATGCAATAGCACCACAGGACTGGTGATAAGATCAGATAAGATCTGACTGCCTCACTTCAACAAATGTTTGAAAGCTATTTTAGGAGTTGGGACTGAGTAATGTAAATAACTTGCAGGTGGGGGGACAGAGTGTGGGCAGAGTGGGTGAACAACGACCCCCTAATTCTTGTGCAGGGACCCACCCCAAATCCAAAATCTAAAAATGTAAATGGTAGTATCACAGTAAACATTTTGAAACAACAGGCAGGATCGCCCTGTTCAACAAAAACTTCCCACGGGGTGAGCCAGGACCCAGGGATTCTGCATGTCATTAATTTTGAATTGTCCTAGAGACCCCATTCTGCGGGGTCTGAGCTATTTATTTTTATGGAGAGAGGGTGTTCGGCCCCTTTCCATGAACCATTTATTGGCCTTTGGACCACATTCCTGGGGCTTATGTTATCCAGCATCTCGAGGATCTCATCCCTCTGGGAATGGCACAGGCAGCACGAGAAATATAGGTTGTGAGTGCCCCAGGTGGGCCCTGGGTACCCACGTTTAAAAAAAAAAAATACTTCAGGAAAGTAAAATAAAACCTGTAAAACTCCTGGGTTATTGCATGCTTGACCCAATAGAGTTTACTGTTACACGTACCACTTTTTGTAATGCACTCTGACCTGGAACTGTATGTTTTTCAGGTGGAGTGTGAGTTATAGTCACTTCAATTAGCTTAACTGGTGAATTTCAGTTTTTTTTCTGTGTAAAATGTTACGTTTTAACTAACATTTTGACCTAACTGTAACTTCGTTTTAACCTCTTTTTTCTGTGTGTGTGCTTTTTACATGCAGACACACACACACACACATATTTATATTTGTTTTTTTATTCGCACTGAAAAAACGAAGGTTAAAAGGTTACAGTGATATTATGGTTAGGCATTAAAAAAAATATAACCACTGAAACACCAGTCATAGTTTAGTCAAAAAACTATAACCAGGCCCTGTACCCATCCCTGCACAACCACCCAACTCACATTCTCATCTTTTTTTATTTTTTATTTTAACATGTCATCAGTGATGTCTGATGGGTCCAGAAGTTTAAGTCTTAAAAGATGAAACTCAGACAGATGTTGAGCTTGTTTAGTGTGATTACTATTCACATTTTATTTTAGTTTCAAACCCTTTACCACCTCCAAAGGTAAGACATGACAATTTTATAACATGAACAATTCTATTTTCGAAATGGAATGAAATAGTCTTAAGCCCTGAATCATCAATGGTAAGTATCTGTATTCAACACCGATAACGCACAGTCACCATCTAATGCCACAAGACCCAAAGATTTCTTGCAATCTATACATGTCTTTGTCCCATTAAATGAATATATTGGGGGAGCTTAGAAAGAGCCACAATACAGAGTGTGAGTGCTAGAAAGACCTTGGTACGGCCCCTGACAATGTGGGCAAGCAACAGGCGTGGGTAGACATCAGAACTAGATGAGGTGAGGTGGGTATGTTTAGTTATTGAACTAGAATACAACATCTATTCTCAGCTTTACTACATGTCTTAAATATGTTACAGATAAACACTTTGGGCCTTATTATGACTTCGGCATACGGAAAAGGCAGTCTGCTGAAGTCCTGACGGGTAGGTTGCTGCCAGTGTGGCAGCCTCCCCGCTGGGCCCTTTATGAGCTTCCCGCTAGGTCAGCGGGTGAAACCTCAGTTGGTCCAGTGGGAAACAGCCCATAGCATTGTTTCCGGCTTATAATTGAGCTGGTGGCAATACTGTAGTGCGTAAGGTGCTGGCCACACCACACACCACCCGAAAGAGAAACTTATAGCAAAGAGAAGCAAAGTACAATGATATAACAGACTAAGGCCCTCATTCTGACCCTGGCGGTCAAAGACCGCTAGGGCGGAGGACCGCGGGAGCACCGCCGACAGGCCGGCGGTGCTCCAATGGGGATTCCGACCGCGGCGGTAAAGCCGCGGTCGGACCGGCACCACTGGCGGGCTCCCGCCAGTGTACCGCCGCCCCATTGAATCCTCCACGGCGGCGCAGCTTGCTGCACCGCCGCGGGGATTCCGACCCCCCCTACCGCCATCCAGATCCCGGCGGTCCGACCGCCGGGATCCGGATGGCGGTAGGGGGGGTCGCGGGGCCCCCGTAAGAGGGCCCCTACATGTATTTCACTGTCTGCTGCGCAGACAGTGAAATACGCGACGGGTGCAACTGCACCCGTCGCACAGCTTCCACTCCGCCGGCTCGATTCCGAGCCGGCTTCATCGTGGAAGCCTCTTTCCCGCTGGGCTGGCGGGCGGTCTGAAGGCGACCGCCCGCCAGCCCAGCGGGAAAGTCAGAATTACCGCCGCGGTCTTTCGACCGCGGAACGGTAACCTGACGGCGGGACTTTGGCGGGCGGCCTCCGCCGCCCGCCAAGGTCAGAATGAGGGCCTAAGGGCCTGATTCTAACTTTGGAGGACGGTGTTAAACCGTCCCAAAAGTGGCGGATATACCACCTACCGTATTACGAGTCCATTATATCCTATGGAACTCGTAATACGGTAGGTGGTATATCCGCCACTTTTGGGACGGTTTAACACCGTCCTCCAAAGTTAGAATCAGGCCCTAAGTAGGATTTCCCAAACTGTAAGTATAATTGCCTGTATTTGGCATTCCAGATTTCAGCTCTAGGAGGCTAGGCAGGCTCCCACCTGCCTTTTAGTGTTTGACTGGACGTGCAAAAAATAGACACATGGAATTGGCTGTCTGGTTGTAGACTCTGGTTGTTTTGGTAAAACGCCTTGAAAAAAGTTTCTAACAACCCATGTTTTAGGGTTAGGCACGATGAGGGCAATCTGACACCTTTCCAAGGACCCCAAGGCCCTAGGGACTCAACTTGGGGGTCAAAACTCTCTCTAGAGAAAGCCACCAGCAGGGCCCACAGAAAGTCCAGTTGCAACCAGGAGGCTAGCCAACTAACTCTTGGAGTGCACTCTTTTGTCTTGGTTCAAGTGGGAGCAAGTCCAGCCCTTTGCATCTCTCTGCATAGTTTATAGTAGGTACAGTCCTCTTTCATAGGTCTAAAAGGTTTAACAGGCACTAACTTGAGGGTGTTGTGACTACCTAGCCAATAGGGAAAAAGGTCCCAGAGGCAACCCTACTCATTTTGACATTCTTTTCTAGGTGTTCAGCCCTAAACAATCCCACAGTGCCCTGTTCTGCCATCAACCCAACATGGCAGAATCTTTCATCCCTTGTTCAAAGCTCTGGGCACACACGTGTGGTGCGTCTAGGGAAATAAGACCCCCCTTGCAGTACAATTCTGGGACAGGTTTCCACCCACTGGGATTAGTGCCACTCTAGCTACTAGGACAATAGCATTTACAGATCTAAGTGTGAGTTACATCTGCCTGTGACAGGGGCTGCCCCTTTAAAGTTTAAAGCTTGTACACTTAGTGGGCATATCCCCCAGGCCATCCTCCCAGGAAGATGCCACATCTCCTCAGAACCAAGAGCCTTTTGCTCCCTTTCCTGGGAGCATTCCACACCTTGCAGCAGGCTGCCAAGTGACAGTTGGGGATTATCAAGTGAAGGACTACAAGAGACTTTAGACAGGAAAATGTTAACTTTCTAAAAGTGGCATTTTCATAATGGTAATTTGAAATATGACTTCACCACCAGATTGGATTGTAAATGTTAAATTCCTATTAATTTGAGACCTTGACTCACTGTTCTGGTTATTTCTAAACTGGAGTTATGTATTATACTGTGTTATAATGAAACCCAGTAACTTTCTTTGGGAGACCCAGTGTTGACACAGTGAAAAATGACTTTTGAGATGATCACTGCCAAGACATGTAAAACCTAAATATACTTAAATACCATGCACCCTGCCATATGAGCACATGGGGCCTACCTTAGAGGTGACCTATAAATATTAAAAAGGAAGGTTTAGGCCTGACAAAAGGTTTATGTTGCCAGGTCACATTTGCAGTTCTAAAACTGCACACTCAGGCTGCAGGGGGGGACCACACCTGAAGACATATTTTGCATTGTCACTTTACTGGTGGCAAATATGTTCAGCAGCCCACTAGTGACAGTTAGCTTGCAGGCCCTATGTACAGGGAATTCCATATGTTTGAGACTTATAAGTAAGTTAAATATGCCAGTCTGGGATGAGATAATTCTACAGGTTTTTAGGATTCAGAACACGTACACTAGGCACTGGATTGTAGGACCTAGTGTTCAGAGTCCATATACCAGCAAGAAAATCCATCAAAAAGTGTGGGGGCAGTGCTGCTCCTCTGTCAAGCTCCTGTCCAACCAATAACAGTGTCCCGGGGGAACCTACTTCACCTGGAGACCATACCTGTAATACGGCTAACCCTAGCCTACCCACAAAGGCAAAGAGTAGCCCCACCATGACCAAAAATGTGAGGTGGTAAATCTGGACTCTCAGGTCAGGCTTGGATCCCCATGAGAGGTCCAGTGCTGCTCCAAAGGCTAGCAACCAGCACAGCTGACAGCTGTCTGTCTCTGGCCCATGTGAGTAGCCATCCACTGATAGGTGAAAACTACTTGGGGTCCAGAAATAGGCCTCATGTTCAGTCCATAGGCTGACAAGGAGTCACCCACCTGTCCTGAGATCCCATGGACCTACTCGGTTTCTCTGAGTGGGGGGGCTACCACCTCTGGTGGCAGATACCCTACTTCTACTCTCCAATCTGTCACCCTACGGTCAGTACTCTGAGGCTGAGAAGATGCCTCGAATTCCAGACCTTGAGTGGTGACACACTCTAGGGGTGTCTTAGAGTGGCTTGTCGGGCTTAGTTCCCCTGTCGCTGTGAGAGTGCAGTTGGCACACCTAGGTCAGCATTGGCCTCACAGTGCCGTTCACGGGACCCTCTCATACCTGAGGAGTTTCTCTAGTCCCCCCACTACATGTGTCTGCCTCCTTCCACCCTTTCTTCCTTTCCAGGGCCTCTGCACCCTGCGTTTAGGGGCAGTACGCCCAGTACTTTTAGTGGTTGGGGTACCCTGGACTGCCGCCCCATCTGGATATTTCTTCATCTGTGAATTTGCTGCCTCTCATGCAGTCCACGATTGACCACCACTCTTCTATGGGTAAGGCTACTCTCCCATTCTATGGACACAAAGGCCACAGGGCAAACAGTTTCCCACCCTTGGGCATTTCTCACCCTACAAACTTCCTCCAGCAGGTGCTGCTCTGGAGAAACTAGCCTGTGCACTACAGTGGTCTGGCTAGGATGGGTATCCATCAGTGTGATGCCCCTCTCCTTACACTGTTATCCTGTGGAAGTGGCTTCTACCACAATCTGGGATTACAAGCTAAACATCTGGGCTCACCTCCCAACTAAAGGCTACTAGCATCTCTTCATCTAGGTAACCCTTCCCAGTGCAACACTAGTTAGTACAAAGGAGTGCCAACCAGTGCTAGCTTTTCTCCTGGGGCACATGACATCCTCTTTCTAGTTCCAAGACTTATGACAGGCTTAGTAATTACTATTCTAAAGGGTCTCTTTCCTAACTGGGCTCCCAATTTCCTGCCTGCCACAAAGGGTTTGGGACTCTTTCCCTAGTTCAGGTTTTTAGGGCCCTATGGAGGTCTCTTTTTGAGGCTTCCGTCGTCCTTTCCCTTCTGTAGGCCTAGTCCCCTTTCTTGGGATCACCTCTCCTGGATAAATAGGTAAGTATCCATTCATCTGCTGTTTTATCCAGCTCCCCGGGGTTAGACAGCTTGGAATCTACTACGTACTGATGTAATAACTCTAATGAACAATTACGTAGAATGGGCTCCATGCACTCAAATTGTACAGCCATCATAAGTTGTTACCTTATTATCTTGTATCTAGCCCTCTAGTGCCTTCACCTTATTACCCATTATCTAGCCCTCTTGTGCCTTCACTCAGAGGTCTACAAAGTCTACCCAGAACTTTTCCCCATACTGCTCAGGTGTGCTTCCACTAGACCAACCTTCATGTGCTGATAGGATTTAGCTACCCCTCCTCTAGATTCAGTAGCTTATTCTTCCCCTCTACAAGACTAGTTGTCACAGTAATGAACCCCAGTGCTTTGGACAAACCTTGCACATTCTTCAAGCCTTTTCAATAGAGGTAAACCATTTATCAACGTTGTCCCCCACCACAAAGCGGGTATGTGACCCCTCCCCCTCTTTTCATTGCCACCATTTCCATTGATTCTCAGGCCCAGTCTGCCCTTATTCTCTTGCAAGGCTAGTCTCTTTTTATTGAGGGCAAGCTTCTTGCCCTCCATTGCAGTGGTTGCCAGACTGGCCTCTAGCTCCCTTTGGTAGAGGTTGTAGGAAGTTGGCTCTGTATGTACTATTTCAAAGTAAGAAATAGTGTGCACAGAGTCCAAGGGTTCCCCTTAGAGGTAAGATAGTGGCAAAAAGAGATAATTCTAATGCTCTATTTTGTGGTTGTGTGGTCGAGCAGTAGGCTTATCAGAGGGTAGTGTTAAGCATTTGTTGTACACACACAAACAATAAATGAGGAACACACACTCAAAGACAATTCCAGACCAATAGGTTTTTATATAGAAAAATATATTTTCTTAGTTTATTTTAAGAACCACAGGTTCATGATTTACAAGTAATACTTCTAATGAAAGGTATTTCACTCAGGTATCTTAGGAACTTTGAATCAACACAATATCATGTACAGTTTTAGCAAAAATGGCAATAAGCTATTTTAAAACTAGACACTGCAATTTTCATCAGTTCCTGGGGGAGGTACGTTTTGGTTAGTTTTTGCAGGTAAATAAAACACCTACAAGGTTCAAAGTTAGGTCCAAGGTAGCCCACCGTTGGGGGTTCAGGGCAACCCCAAAGTTACCTCACCAGCAGCTCAGGGCCGGTCAGGTGCAGAGGTCAAAGTGGTGCCCAAAACGCATAGGCTTCAATGGAGAAGGGGTGCCCTGGTTCCAGTCTGCCAGCTGGTAAGTACCCGCGGCTTCGGAGGGCAGACCAGGGGGGTTTTGTAGGGCACCGGGGGGACACAAGTCAGCACAGAAAGCACACCCTCAGTGGCACTGGGGCGGCTGGGTGCAGTTTGCAAACAGGCGTTGGGTTCGCAATAGGTTTCAATGGGAGACCCAGGGGTCTCTTCAGCGATGCAGGCAGGCAAGGGGGGGCTCCTCGGGGTAGCCACCAACTGGGCAAGGGAGAGGGCCACCTGGGGGTCGCTTCTGCACTGGAGGTCGGATCCTTCAGGTCCTGGGGTCTGCGGTGCAGTGTCTTTACCAGGCTTCGGGTTCTTTGAAGAAGGCATGAAAGGTCAGGGGGAGCCTCTGGATTCCCTCTGCAGGCGTCGCTGGGGGGGCCTATGGGGGTCAACTCTGGCTACTCACAGGGTGGCAGTCACCGGGGAGTCCTCCCTATAGTGTTGGTTCTCCGCAGGTCAAGCCGGGGGCGTCTGGTGCAGAGTGGAATGTCTCACGCTTTCGGCGGGAAATGTGTGGTCTTTAAAAGTTGCTTCTTTGTTGCAAAGTTGCGGTCTTTGTGGAACAGGGCTGCTGTCCTCTGGAGTTCTTGGTCCTTTTAGATGCAGGGTAGTCCTCTGAGGCTTCAGAGGTCGCTGGACCCTGGGGGACGCGTCGCTGCTGCAGTTTTTCTTGAAGTGGGGAGACAGGCCGGTAGGGCTGGGGCCACAGCAGTTGGTGTCTCCGTCTTCTCTGCAGGGCTTCAGGTCAGCAGTCCTTCTTCGTCTTCAGGTTGCAGGAATCTGTTTTCCTAGGTTCTGGGGGCCCCTAAATACTCAATTTAGGGGTGTGTTTAGGTCTGGGGGGTTAGTAGCCAATGGCTACTAGCCCTGAGGGTGGCTACACCCTCTTTGTGCCTCCTCCCTGAGGGGGGCACATCCCTAATCCTATTGGGGGAATCCTCCATCTGCAAGATGGAGGATTTCTAAAAGTCAGAGTCACCTCAGCTCAGGACACCTTATGGGTTGTCCTGACTGGCCAGTGACTCCTCCTTGTTTTTCTCATTATCTCCTCCAGCCTTGCCACCAAAAGTGGGGCCGTGGCCGGAGGGGGCAGGCATCTCCACTAGCTGGGATGCCCTGAGGCGCTGTAACAAAGGGTTGTGAGCCTCTGAGGCTCACCGCCAGGTGTTACAGTTCCTGCAGGGGGTGGTGAGAAGCACCTCCACCCAGTACAGGCTTTGTTACTAGCCACAGAGTGACAAAGGCACTCTCCCTATGTGGCCAGCAACATGTCTGGTGTGTGGCAGGCTGGCAAAACTAGTCAGCCCACACTGGAAGTCAGGTATGTTTTCAGGGGGCATCTCTAAGATGCCCTCTGGGGTGTATTTCACAATAAAATGTACACTGGCATCAGTGAGCATTTATTGTGCTGAGAAGTTTGATACCAAACTTCCCAGTTTTCAGTGTAGCCATTATGGTGCTGTGGAGTTTGTGTATGACAGACTCCCAGACCATATACTCTTATGGCTACCCTGCACTTACAATGTCTAAGGTTTTGCTTAGACGCTGTAGGGGCATAGTGTTCATGCACCTATGCCCTCACCTATGGTATAGTGCACCCTGCCTTAGGGCTGTAAGGCCTGCTAGAGGGGTGACTAATCTATGCCATGGGCAGTGTGAGGTTGGCATGGCACCCTGAGGGGAGTGCCATGTCGACTTAGTCATTTTCTCCCCACCAGCACACACAAGCTGGTAAGCAGTGTGTCTGTGCTGAGTGGGGGGTCCCCAGGGTGGCATAAGACATGCTGCAGCCCTTAGAGACCTTCCCTGCCATCAGGGCCCTTGGTACCAGGGGTACCAGTTACAGGGGACTTACTTGGATGCCAGGGTGTGCCAATTGTGGAGACAAAGGTACAGTTTTAGGGAAAGATCACTGGTGCTGGGGCCTGGTTAGCAGGCCTCTGCACGCTTTCAAATCATAACTTGGCATCAGCAAAGGCAAAAAGTCAGAGGATAACCATGCCAAGGAGGCATTTCCTTACAGAGGTCCAGTTGTGAAGACCTGGTGCTGGCTTAGTTTCTGTCACTTCCAGCCCTGGAGGGTACCTTTAAGCGCATATGCTGAGATAAGTGATCTCCTTCATCTCCAGTCTCTGGAGTGGTTTATTCTACTTCGTCCTCATCTCCTGAAGTTTCCTGTCTGACAGAGTTGGTCTGGGCATTGTGGTCTAAATTCATGCCATGTCCTTATACAGGGCTTTGAGTTGGGCCACTTTAAGGGTGGACATGCTAGCCGGATCAGGTATGAGCCAAACCTAAAGGTTTTCAGGAGTCAGAGCACTAGCACCGGGCACTGGATGTCAACACCTTAGTGTTCAGAATCCATACAGCAGCAATAAAATCAAGTAAAAATATTGAGGTGGATGATCCCTCGTGATCACTCGAAAAGGACATTTTCTAAGAGCTCCCAGATCCATTTTCGTCTTATCTTTACTTTTTCTTCTGTTCTTCAACAATCTCTTACCCATTTCCTCAAACACCTCAAATTCCTTTCCTTTAGCCTGTGTCACAGTGAACACTGAAGACAGACATCAAAAACCTGTTTAACTACTGACAAGCATTAAAAGTATATTTATTTTTTCATTTTAAGATTTGTCAAACATTTTGTGTGCTTTTTTAACTTGCTGGTCCTGATAGTTTACCCTGGGACTGGCTTAGTAAACATCATACTGCCTAAAAGTTTGTTAAGAATTAATCCATAGATCCAAAGCTTATGAAATAAGGGGCCAGATGTAGCAAAACGCCAATTTGCGAGGTGCAAAGTGCGAGTCCATGCGACTCGCAATTTGCACCTCGCAAATTGGTATGCAGTACGGTGTCTCAGACACCGACTGCAACTCGCTATGGGGTCGCAGACACCGACTGCAACTCGCTATGGGGTCGCAATGACCCACCTCATGAATAATCATGAGGTGGGTCGCAAATTGCGGCCCCATAGCGAGTATAGGCACTCGCAAACATGGAGGCCTGCTGTAGTCAGCAGACCTCCATGTTCGTGACTGCTTTCAATAAAGCAGTTTTTTTTTTTTTTTGTGTAGCCCGTTTTCCTTAAAGGAAAACGAGCTGCACTTAAAAAAAAAAACGAAACCTTTAGTTTCGGGTTTTTTTCAGGGCAGGCAGTGGTCCTTTGGACCACTACCTGCCCTGAAAAAAATGTTTTGGGTCCATTCACAAACTGGAAGGGGTCCCGTGGGCACCCCTTCCAATTTGCGAGTGGGTTACCATCCACTTGAAGTGGATGGTAACTGCGATACCCTTTGCGACCGCATATGCGGTCGCAAATGGTATTGCATTCCATTCCGAATCGCAAATAGGAAGGGAACACCCCTTCCTATTTGCGATTCTGAAATGCATATTGCGAGTCGGTACCGACTCGCAATATGCATTTCTGCATAGCAAAGAGGCATTTGCACCTCGCAAACGGCGATTTTCGCCGTTTGCGACGTGCAAATACTTTGCTACATCTGGCCCAAGGTCCTTTAATGTACAGCATCCACAACAGTGGCAGCTCTTCATCGCTGCTTCCTTCTCTCCCCCCAACCGTACTTTTAGAATCCCCAGTCATCTCCCTTCTGTTCTCTGACATCACTGGCTCCAGTGATGTCAGAGACCATCCAAGTCCACAACAAAGTTCTTTTTACCACAATTTTGACTGAATGCCAACTTCACTATTTATGTGCTTGATGCGTAACCTAACTATCCTTGTTAGGCCTAAAATCATTTGTTTTACTTTTCTGCTCATTAGCACACTGTTCTTATCTTCAACTGTTTTGTGTTCAGAATTTTGATGGATGATGTGATGGGGCAAGTACCTTGGCAGTATCAGGGTGCCTGCAGATACATACATGGTCCTCGGCTTGGTGTGATGGCTCCATGGGTGTGGAGTGAAGGCCTGATTCTCTTGACCCAGACGGGAAGGCTAATTTAGCATTATATTTTGGGGTATCCACTTCTAGAAAATATTCTGTCTTCTATATCTGCCTTACATTTGACCGGAAGGGTCTGGATTTTGGTGCCTCTTTAGGGATGTCTTAGTTTTGTTTAGTCTAGGCTTGCTAGTTTTCTTGCCGGAAAAGGGGAATAATGATGTTTTCAGAGTATCGTAGGACCATTATAAGAGGACTGTTGCAAACAATAGAAATCCTGCAAACTTGGACAACGCTGAGGAAAAGAAAGCATGTACTCTATAGGTTCAACATACACACATCGCTGGCTTGGTAAAAACTCCACCTAAACGAGGATATTGTTAAATCCTCATTCTCCCTTCCACATCACCCTTGCCTTTCTTGTAGACCTATTGAAATCGCGTTCCCAGTCGGGCCACTGACATTGCTTTCAGTTAAAAGGGGAGCTGGGCAACTAGTGGCTGCCCGTGTCCTCCACATGATTGACAGGAGGCAAGCCACATTGACCCCTGCACATGTCAGATGTATGCACTGGTTTATTACTTCGACTTCTGGTCTCACAATCTGTAATCTGTCTTCAAAGCTTTCATAAAAATAGATTACCACAGACGATTAGGTTTTCCTATTAAGTGTTCCATTTTATTATGTTCTTAAACATTGTCCTCATGGAATGTTCTCTTTCAGAACATGTGTTTCAATGTACACTTGATTAATTATCCTTTGAGCCATGCTTCATAAAAAATATCTCTTCAATATACTTTTGAATTTGACACAGTTTGCCCTGATAATTTAGGAGCCTTTAAATTAAATCAGAAACATGGGGATTCACTACACGAAAGGAATAAGCAAGTACCACTGATTTTTGCTTGGTCAAGAGTTAATTAGCGTTATTTTTTTTTAAATGTGAGAATTCATACAGAAATATATATGAAGGTAGTGCATGCTCATCCAATTTTTTAGCATGGCTATTATGACACCAAGGCCCTCATTATAACCCTGGCGGTCGGTGACTGCCAGGGCTATAGTGGCGTTCATACCGATAACAGGCTGGTGGTACTGGACACCACATTTTGACTGTGGTGGTACTGCCACGATAACACTGCCAGGACCGGCGGTATACAGCCATGGTGGTCCATGGCGGTCCATGGCGGTCCCGGCGGTCATAATCCGGATTTCGACTCCCCTTACCGCCAGCCTGTCCATGGGGGTAGACACCGCCATGGAAAGGCTGGAGGTAAGGGGACTCGGTATGCCCCTGGAGGCCCCTGTACTGCCCATGCACTTGGCATGGGCAGTGCAGGTGCTACCTGGCATAGCCCCATCACGCATTTCACTGCCTGAATTTTGGGAAGTGAAATGTGTGACAGGTGTGACAGGTGCTACTGCACTCGCTGCACATCAGCATTGCCGCCAGCTCTATTACGAGCCGGCAGCAATGTTGATGTGACTTTTCCGCTGGGCCAGCGGATGGTAACACGGTTACTGTCCGCTGGCCCAGTGGAAAAGTCAAAATAGGGAGCCAGACATACCGCTAGCAATGGCGGTATTCTGGCGCCCAAAGCCTCAGTGGTCTTCTGGGTAGACCGCAGAGGTTGTAATGGGGGCCAAAGTTTTGGAGACAAAATAAAAGGGGATTCAACACTAAAAACAAGTGAAATATAAATTTTGCGAAGACGTTATTTGCAAAGTTGACAAACTATATACTTTGTAAAGTTTGCTACATACATCAGCTTTGAAAAATCTTATTGTAGCTGCACATGCCCAAAAAATGTTTTACAGAAGAATGCTCAGCCTAAACAGGTGTCTCCAACCAGTCGTTGAGAGCTAGTAGATGCTCCCAGACACCTTCAGAGTAGCTACCATTGAGTTCATTTTTAAATAAGCAAAGCACAGGTTCAAATTTTCCTTTTAAAGTTAAGAGAAGGCTGTTTTTATTTAACATTATTATCACCAGGCTGCAGATAGTGTTAGCACGTCTGTCTTTATTTGCTCTTTCATTGTTAATTTATAAGGGGACGCGTTAGAGGTTCGAATGACCTTTTGACTATGCTTAGAGTGATTCCACCATAAGTCCTTATCACAATGGAATTACACCCTCCTAATCAATAAACATCATCATATAATCTTTGGAGACAGTGATCTTTACACACCATGACCCACTTGGCCACGAATAACCACACCTTTATTTAAAAGTTAGAAAGTTTATTTCCCTATATGGGAAACATACATAAACAACACCGGTTGACCAAATCTTCGAAAGAATCTCAATTCAACCCACGCATTGACAGTTAAGCATTCAAGAGTCACAGTACAAGTTAATATCAATAAGAACTGCACAATAGAAATGATATACATCTAGATTCAGCAAGTGAACAACATCAACTGTTTCAGTAATAATTTGTTAGCATATTCTGGGTCTCCCTAACCTTCTGATCACATTAGCATGTTTGGGCTTCATGCAAAACAATTTTATTCAAAGTTAATTTGGAAAAACATCTAGCTATGGCTCTATAAAAATAGCAGTTGATGCCTAAAAACGAAGAACAACACCTACAACAAGAACAATAGCATTTGTTATACCTCTCCTCATAAGGATCATTAAGCTGCGATTACCTTCGACAGTTGGACATCAGTTTGGTTAGCATCGGCAAAGGGCAGTGAAAGCGGATGGTTCAGACATCTGAACCATTTAAGAAATAATATTTAAGAGATCAACATTAGAAATTTAAGCAATAAAGATAAAGATAGAAATAAAATCCTCAGCAACTGTTCAGCTCCTCCAACAGAATAGAATGAGCCCCCTTCTCCTCTGTGCAATTGGGGTAGGTCAGAATGTCCTAAAGAACTTACCACCCTGTCATTGGTCTGAACATTGCACGGTTATAATCAATCCAATAGAAATAAAAATGCAAATCTGAGATATAACTAAGTTGTCTTTCACGTGTTGATGATTGGCTCCTCTTCCCCTGTTCCCATCATCAGACTAATCAGGTTGTAGTGAATCCTATCATGTTTTAATGGGAAACAGGAGTTAGCGTAGCCTTCTGGCTTGCAGACCTGTGCCCCATCACCCAGTGACCTTTACCCTACATAGCTTGATCTGTTCTAGCACAGTTATTTAATTATATCTTTCCAAGATGGCTGCATTGTTTTTAATTAGGACAATGTTTTAGTTTCATGCTATCAGTGCCGCTCTGCTAAGGTGTCATTATCAGCGCCAGAGATAGATAAGATGTGGGTCTTCAGATTAGGTACTTTCCCACATTGTGCTTTCGAGGGAATTGTTTATGTAATTGCCACCCTCAGCATGTCTTGTTGTCTATTGTTTGGGAACAGGCCTACGTCAGGGTTCCCAGCAGATCTGTATAAATGCACCTCACATAGACAGATAGTCAGAGGGATTCCTACCAGATGCCAGTGACGCTATCCATGCTACACGTTGCCTTGACGCTGATGCAGTATTTGTGTCCCTACGGAGTCTGAGCTAGAGACCTCATTCCAAGGTAACAAGGATTGGGGGTTTCTTCTCATGGACATGGCACTGGCAGATTAGGTTTAACACACCTAGCTCTCTTTAGGTTAGAGATTAGGTTTATCATGCTAGGGTATTAGAACATATTTCATATCTCATGCCATTTTATGTTATTGCAAGATGGTGGGGGTCTTTGTATTAATAACTCTTGAGTTCACAATTCTATATCTTGCATTATTCATTATCCTTATCATTGAAGCCCACGCAACTTATCATAGATTGCAGTTTTGTTAATAAAACCTGTTGAAAACTTTACTGCATCTCTTTCATTACCTGTGTTTGATTGAGACATGTTATTGTTGGGAAAGGGATGATCTCCATTTAACCATGACACTGCCTGAGATGTCGCACTTTTGAGTCCATGAGTAAAGTCTGCCACAAATCACCTTTTAGTATTTGGGTTTTTGGTGAGGTGCTGCTTGTGAGCCAGGAGGGTTGGGACGACAGTTGCGACTTGTTGTAGGACTGGCATAGTTGCCTACACACATAAGTACTGTAATCCTTAAACCAGCAGTCTTGCTTAGAGCAAGAGTCAAACTATGGCAGGGTAACCTTCTTGTAGCGGTCCGTCATCCAGTCATTGCATCCATTGTTAGTTCCTGGGAACATCGCTGTCTCACGCATCAAACTTTGCAAAGCAGCGACTTCTAATACAAGAGATTTCAGCAAACAGTTTTCATAAGAAAGTTAAAGACATCTGTTCAACTTTTGGCCAACACAGTGTGAACAATAAATGCATTGATTTCTCTGGACATACATTCCCACAATTTCATTAAACATTGCTGCTTAATATGAGCATCTGCAGACTAGGCCCAAACCTCGCTACCTTAAGGCCTATCATTAATAAGCAAATACATAATGTAAAATCATGAACATGACATATTACTACAATTTTCTGTATACGTGCACTTTAACTAATAATTAATATGCTTTTATTAATAGCATTATGTAGTTCATGACATCTACTTAAGTGGGCACATTTTCAAAGTTGCACATTATTTTCTGTATTAGTCAAATTCTGTGCAAAAGCTTAACCCATGATACATGAAAATCATTAATAAGTAAATTCAGCTTTCACAATCCCTCCTCTGATTAAGTATGTCATTACACTTTACATCATCCAATACAAAATTTTGTTCACCTAAAATTTGCTTTCCCTGCAACTTTAATTCTTCTTACCTGTCTTGAATTTTCTCTAAAGTACTTTTCCATTTTAATTTCTTCCCTCCTCTAATCATTTTTCGATTTCCTCATTTTAATCACATGATACATTTTTTTAATTCCCCATATTCCAAATATACAAATCACAATAATCAATAATATCTGCATTATTTTCAAAATGATCCCATCCCCTAGGTTACCCAGCCAATTTCCCACAGAAGCAAAACCTTTGCCAACCTTTCCCCAAACTCCTGGTTCCTTCAGCTCTCTCAAAGCACTGCAGGCATTAGTCAGGTTGTTAATAAAGCTTCTAATTTCTTACTATTGTCAGGTATATATGAGCAACAATGTTGCAAGTTCAGCATTTTACAAACTCTGTCCTCCTTTGCTAAAAGGATGTCTAACACAAGGCGGTTCTGAAGAGGCCTCTCTGTATCCATTAGGATCAGGGATCCTGAAAAATGTGTCAGCATGTTATCCACAATAGTAGACAACTTTCAGATTTTCAAAAAATTCAGAATAACTCCTACTGAGAGAATTATTGATCCAAATATGACTCCAGCTAAGCTATAATATGATTCTCGCTTTTGTGTAATATCATGTAAATCAAGTCATTGTAGGTACTTTATTCAGGTTCTCACGTTGCTAAATCTTTGGGAAAACTATCCCCAAGCAACATACCATCCTCTAGGAAGACGGTAATAGCATTTGGTCCACAAATTCAACAAATACCTGGAATTGCTGGGTCTTGTCCATTTAACATGAACGTCTATTTACTCTGAAACAAAAATACATGTCTACAGTCACTCGTTCCCACAAATAATGTGTCAGTTCTAAATTTAGGACTATATACACAATGCTTTCCTACGTGTTGTGAATCTAAAGCTAATTTCCCTTGTGTCTCTATGTCACTAATTGCATGATCATTTTTAAATGGCCTTTTCGCTAAGCCCTTTTCTAATCGCTCCTTTAACGTCTTTCTCTGTCTGATCTAAGAAACTATATTCTATAGGTGTAAGCAAGCATGTGAGGTTGTTCCTGTGTGCGTATGCTGTGCCAAATGTCAATGTAGGTTCAAAGAATCCTCTCACTAATTCTATGGTATTTTCCTTAGCTACTCTACTCAGGTACTTAATTATGGGAACAAACTAAAATTTTATGTTGTGATTTGAATAGAAGTACTGAATGTACTCCTGATTATAGAATATTGTTAGTAAAAGACTACAACTTATTTCATAAGTAAGGGGCAAACTATGGTAAGTAACTCCCACCTCCACTGATGAAGGAATCTGCATGCAGATATAACAGTCTCTCGCATCCATCATCTCAACATACTTACACAATAAGCAATAGAAACCATTAGAAGAAACTTCCCCTTGGTTGCTGTTTATGTGCAAAGACTTCCCATCTAGCCTACACTTATCTAATTCTGTGAGTGAAGAAGTTGTCTTTAAAGCAGAGGTATAGTTGGCCACAATCTTGTTAAGAAGAGTCATGTTTACAATGAACACCAGACACAATATCATACACACAATTGCCAAACCAATAACTATGTTTTTACAGCACCTGTTCTTCCTGACCTGTTAGTTGTGGTTACTCATGATCTGTAAAGAATCAGAAAGTAGAAGAGAAAAATTATAACTATGCAGTAAAAATAAATCAAAAATCTTCAACCTTCTTTTAGCAGTTATTAGCCACTTTTGTACCCTTTTCTTAGACTCACAGTTTTAGAAGGTTCAGTTCATTGATTTTCTTCACGTGCCAAAATATTGACCTGGAATTTCTTGATCATACAAAAAGACAAGAATTCACTCTGCCATTCACTTGACTTTGCATACACCCATTCAGGACCTGCGTATTTTCGATTTGCAATTCTCTTTCTTTTCAATTTTTGATCTCCATTTAACTCTCCATTACTCAATTCTTCTCTTCTTGTTGTGTCTATATCTTCTTTAATTGTTGTCACTGTAATGGCTTCCTTCCTCTTGGCTTGTAATTTCAGCCAATAATCTTATTTCAATTGACCTCTTGTCAATGTTCTTTTCAGTGCTGGATTTGTAACTTCTCTCTGGTCTGCAGGATTTTCTCTTGACGTACCTGCAACTGGTTCAGTAGGAGTCAGATCGTTTTGGCTTTGATCCACCTCAACTCCTTTCCCTCAGGGTCTGCAGTTTGCTCTGCTTTTCTTTCAAGACTGTCTGCTTCTGGAAGTGCCCTCATCTGACTAGGCTTTTCTGCTGCCACAGTTGAGTATGGTTCACTGTCACTCTCCTGTAGGTCTTCCACTTCGTCTCTCACAGGAGTGTTTACACTGGTTTCAGTCTGGTCAGATTTAGTCTCTGATTCTCCTGTTTCCTTCTCTGAGCCTGGGTTTTTTCTGGAAGTTGTTGGTGCTCTCAACAAACTCATCTTCGTTGTCCAGCGGACAGGGTACTTTCCGAGTATGGCTGACATTAACCCATTAATCCAGTTCATAACTCCATCACACTTCACAGCTGTAGTAGTAACCAGTACTACTTGGTATTGGCCTTTCCACCGAGGCTCCAAAGAAGTCTTTCTCACGTATTTTCTGATCACAACCCAATCTCCCACTCTCAGGTTGTGGCTTTGATTTTGAGACGATTTCAGTGTGGTGGCTTCCACCTGATGAGAGAAAGAGCGAACTACATCAGCCAGACCTTTGCAGTGATCCAGCACCATATCATATGTTATGTTCACTAGCTCATTGGCAGGAACTGCTGGCAACCTCATTGTTCTGCCCATGAGGATTTCTGCGGCCACCGTCCAGTTTTTCAGATTCGTGGATGCACACATCTTTGAAATTCTTGAATTCAAAGTACCATTCACTTGCTCAACAACTCCTGAGGCTTCAGGGCGGTAGCCACAATGCAACTTCTGCTCATTGTTTAAAGTTGAACATAGTAATTTAATTACCTCATTGTTGAAGTGACTTCCTGTATCCGATTCCAAAGAGACCAGAAAACCAAAACGATGAATTAGTTCCCTAAGAAGTAACTTCGCTACTGTAAGGCTGTCATTTCTTTGTGTGGGGCAAGCTTCAATCCAATGGCTAAAGATACAAACAATCGCCAACACATATCTCAACCCTCCACACACAGGCATCTCAAAAAAATCCATCTGCATTCTGCTAAGTGGACCGCCCGCTCTTCCAATGTAGCTCATATTGATCATAGTCCCTTTACCCACGTTCATCTGCTGACAAATGATGCAACGATGGCAAATTGCTTCAGCAACCTGTCTAAACTTTGGATTGAATGTGCGAATCATCGCATCTCTATCAACATGTGCTTGACCATGAAAATATCTAGCCATTTGAGTCAACAAACTATTTGGAAAAACCACTTAGCCCTCCCCGGACAACCATATGTCATCCTCACTCTGAACACATTTCAGCTTTAACCAATATTTATTTTCATGTTTGTCAACATTGTCCTGACGTGCTTTCAGTTCTTCTATGATATGTAGTGCAAAATTTGGGCACATTTCTTCAGGCAACAATTCACATTTGTCTTTGAATGATATACAGATCAATGTACAAAACCTTGCGACTTGATCTGCACATCAATTTCCTATTGATACAAAAACTTGTGATTTCAGGTGTGCACTGCATTTCACCACAGCAATCTTTTCAGGCATTTGTAAAGCTTGTAACAAATCATGGATCCTTTTACCATTTCTAACTGGTGAAGCAGAAGAGGTCAGGAAACCTCTTTGTGACCATAGCTCACCAAATTTGTGAACTATTACAAATACGTACTGGCTGTCTGTATATATGGCAACTTTAAGCTGTGCAGAGACATGGCATGCTCCTGTGAAGGCTACCAACCTGGCCACTTGTGCAGAATACACTCCTCGGAGACAGGACGCTTCGAGTATACCAGAAATTGTGCACACAGCATACCCTGTTCTTAATGTTCCCATGTTGTCTCTTAAACAGGAACCATCAACAAAAATAATTTGGTCATTTTCTTCCAATTGAGTATCTCTTTTTGAATCAGCTTCTGCAATGGCTTTGAAATAACTGAAAAGTTGGGAATCCACCGACGACAATAGCTCACCATTCCCAGAAACATCCTGACATCTCTGTGTCGCTGGGAGATTCATCTGCAATATGGTTGTGACCCATTCTCTGGAGATTTTTCTAATTACCTTCTCAATTAGGTGTCCCAATTATTTCACTTCTTTCTGACAGTACTGTAATTTCGCTGGGGACACTTTATGCCCATTCTTCCCTAAGTGATTTAATAAGGCAATAGTATCATACTTGCATGCTTCTCTTGTCTTTGAAGCAACTAACAAATCATCAATGTACTCCACTAACGTTGATTGGAAAGTAATTTCCAATGACTCCAGGTTATTTTTCAGGATCTGGTTGAAAATGGACGGTGACTCTGAAAACCCTTGAGGAATTCTACACCAACAGTAGACTCGATCCAAAAATTTCAAACAGAAAATAAATTGGCTTTCCCCATGAAGAGGTCTAGAAAAGAATGCTTGTGACAGGTCTACTACGGTGAACCATTCAGTATCACATGGAATCTGAAACAATATGACTGCTGGATTTGGCACCACAGGACAACATTTAGGCCCTCATTACAACCTCGGCGTTTTTTTCAAAGGACCTCCGAGGCTGCGGGAGCCAGAATACCGCCAGTGCCGGCGGTATTTCTGGCTCCCTATTACGACTTTTCCGCTGGGCCAGCGGACGGTAACAGTGTTACCGTCCGCTGGCCCAATGGAAAAGTCACATCAACATTGCTGCTAGCTCGTAATAGAGCCGGGGGTAAAACCCGTTGCGCATTTCACTGCCTGAAATTCGGGCAGTGAAATACACGATGGGGCTATGCCTGGGGGCCCCTGCACTGCCCATGCCATGAGCATGGGCAGTGCAGGGGCCCCCAGGGGCACCCCAAGTTCCCCTTACCGCCAGCCTTTCCATGGCGGTGTTTATCGCCGTGGCCAGGCTGGCAGTCGTGGAATCATAATCCCCAGGGCAGCGGTGCTTGCACCGATACCCTGGGGATTATGACCGTTTGTGGAGGGGCCGGCGGTATGGCCGTGGCTATAGCTCCACTGTCATATTAGCTGGCGGAACACCGCCAGCCTGTTGGCGGTGTTACCGCCAGCTTACCGCCGGCTGCCAGGGTCATAATGAGGCCCTTAATCACAATATCATTTACTTTCCTCAAATACTGAACAATCCGAAATTTCCCACATGGCTTTCACAATCCCATTATTGGTGAATTACCTGGGCTGCTCAACACTTCTTTTAAAACGCCTTGGTTCACAAATTCTGCAATTGTGGATGCAATCCCTTTCGTCGTGCCACGTTTCATGTGGTAATGAGGAATCTGGAGGAAAGTCGCATTTGGCTTAACAGCGACCTCAACTGGCTCAACTCCTTTGATTAGACCAATATCTTTTCCTGTAAAATCCAACACTTTAATTTCAGCTGTTCCCTGTAAATCTGAAGGAAGATCTCTCACTGCGAAAACTGGGAAGAAACTGTGTCACAATCTGTTTCTGTGGATAAGCCATCTTTATCATCACTGTTTGTCTGAATTCAATTCCATAATTTGAGCAAGTAATTGAAAATCTTGTTTTGCACAGCAAGTCCCTTTCTAGTAAGGATACCGGACTTGAGTCACAAACTACGAATTTGTGTAATCCTTTAAGGTTTCCAATTTTAACCTGGACCGGTTCTGTGATTGGGTTTGTCAAATATTGGTTTGCAACTCCTAAATCTACACTGTTTTCCCTGAAAGAGGCAAGTTTGGAACTTCTTCAGTTCTCACTGTAGAGCTTGTAGCTCCTGTATCAACTAAAAATGAGACTTTGTGACTCATTATTTTTCCCTTCACATTAGGACCTTTCTGATCTACTTCTAATGACTCTGCTAACATGCATTTTTCTTCATCCGAACTATTACTCACCCAGTCATCATTTATTCCATACTCACAGTGTAATTGTGTTAGACTTTTCATCCTTGGTGTGGTCTCCCTTAACTTTTTGCCTCTGTTCTCCAGGTTGTTGATGTGTGTTGGACTCTGATTCTACTGTTTTTGTTACTCTGGGCACTTTACCACTGCTAACCAGTGATAAAGTGCAAGTGCTCCTTTACAAAATGTGTATGTAATTGGCTTATCCATAATTGGGATATTTGATTTACCAGTAAGTCCCTAGTAGGGTGCACTAGAGGTGCCAGGGCCTGTAAATCAAATGCTACTAGTGGGCCTACAGCGTGTAATCATGTCTCAGACCTGCCACTGCAGTGTCTGTGTGTGCAGTTTTAATTGTAAATTTGACTTGGCAAGTATACCCACTTGCCAGGCCTAAACCTTCCCTTTTCTTACATGTCAGACACCCCTAAGGTAGGCCCTAGGTAGCCACAAGGGCAGGGTGCAGTGTATGGTTGAGGTAGAACATATAGTAATGTGTTTTATATGTCCTGACAGTGAAATATTGCTAAATCAGTTTTTCACTGTTGCAAGGCCTGTCCCTTTCATAGGTTAACATGGGGGCTACCTTTAAATCTGATTAAAGTGTAGATTCCCTTTGGGAGCAGATGGACATGTGGAGTTTGGGGTCTATGAGCTCACAATTTAAAAATACATCTTTTTGTAAAGTTGATTTTGAGATTGTGTGTTTCAAAATGCTACTTTAAGAAAGTGAGCATTTTCTTGCTTATGCCATTTCTGTGACTCTGACTGTTTGTGGATTCCATGTGGGTCAGTTTGACAGTTGGGATGGTTGCACCTCACACTAGACAGTGACACAAAGGGAGCTGGGGTGTGGCCTGCATATCCTGATGAGCCATCTCTGCTAGGAAGGAGGGGAGGAGTGGTCACTCACACCTGAAAGGGCTGTGCCTGCTCTCTTGGGTATAAGAAGGGCACCCAAAACCACAGACTTTAGGAACACTTCTGGTAACCAAGAGGAACCTCTGCCTGGAGAAGAGCTGAGAGTTGAGGAAGAAGAGCTGCCCTGCCTGTGACTGTGCTTTGTGGAGCTATCCTGCTGTTGCTGCTTCTGCCAGAGTAAGAGGGAAAAGACTGAACTTTGTGTGCCTTCCATCTTGAGAAGAAATCTCCAAGGGCTTGATTTAGAGCTTGCCTCCTGGTGTTTGAAGTCTCAGGGACAGCAAAGACTTCTCTCTGCCAGCACCTGGAGACCTAGGAGAGACTCCAACTCTGCCCTGTGGTGCCCATCCAGTTCCTGGGACACTGAAAGGAGAAGCTGGCAGACTAAGAGTGAGAAATCCACGCACAGAGTGCCGTGAGGGGAAAAGATTGATGCAACTCCGATCTGCTGCTGAAGAAATAACGTGCCACCGGCTCCACGGCTGAAAATCGACGCTCGCTGGAAACACGACCGATGAATCAATGCACGGAGCAGGAGAAACGACACGCAGCATCGCTGACGGAGGCTGCCTGGACCTGAGAGTGTTGACCGAATCGCCGCATCGCTCTCCTGCGGAGAGAAGAAACAACGCGCTCCGACCCAATGAAAGGAGAAACGATGCAAGGTCTCGCTCGTGAGTGAAATCGACGCATCACAAGACCCTTTTTGACGCACACTCACCCGTGCAGGGTTATTTTTGACACACCCAAGGTACATTTTCACACTAACAGTGTTAGTGTGTGTTTGAATCTACTTAAAGACTCTTTTTGATTTTTAATTGATAACTTGACTTGTGTATTGTGGATTTTTGTCGTTTTGGTCTTGTTTTGTTTAGATAAATATTTTCTATTTTTCTAAACTGGTGTGGTTTCATTTTGTAGTGTTTTCATTAAGTTACTCTGTGTGTTGGTACAAATACTTTACACCAAGCACTCTGAAGTTAAGCCTACTGCTCTGCCAAGCTACCAAGGGGGTAAGCAGGGGTCATCTGAGGGTGATTCTCTTTTACCTTGACTAGAGTGAGGATCCTTGCTTGAACAGGGGGTAACCTGACTGTCAACCAAAGACCCCATTTCTAACAAATGGGTATTGGTGCATTGTGTTATTACTCTGATTAAGCCTCTAAACTGTGACCTGCTGAGGAAGCATCACCTGCTGCTGCTCCATTGGGGCTTCAGGTATCTGAATTTGCTGCCTAGATACCATTTGAACTTGAGATTGCTTTTCCTGTGACTGGGGCATCTGCAAAAGTGGCATCTGCAGTTGTTGCATAGGCTGAAACACTTGCACTTGATTCACATTAAATTGTATTTTGACCTCTCATTCTTGTTCCTCTCATATTTGGTAAAGAATTTATTTCATTCATCTGTTGAACAACACCGTCCTGCACTAACATCAGACACTCCAGTTTCTAAATCCCGAGGCCTCCGCAAGTGTGACATGGAAACATTCTTTTCATTCTTTGCACATCATTCTGAACAACAACAGTATTCAAATCAGGACTACCTGTCACATTTCCAATTCCACCACGACCTCTGCCTTTCACCTGGTTCTGCAACAACATGTTTCCATGCAGTTGGTGCTGCGGAAAACGTCCCTGCATTCCTGATTGTGCCACTTTAATCTGCATCAACATTGCCTTTTCTTTCAACTTTCTCTGTTTCAGCTCAATCTCGTCACTACAGTACTTTGCATACTGCAACATTCATCAATCGGCTTTGCTTGCCAACAAATCAAATTACTTCTAATCATCTGGCTAACTTTGGGTTTAAATTTTTCAACGAATCTGAACACAAAATTAATCATGTCTTTTGGCTCAATTCTTTCCATGCCACTGTTTGAATGCCTGCAACAATCTCCCATAGTATGCATGAACTGACTCCTTCGCTTCCTGGGCTGTCATGTCTATTCGCTGCCAGTCATGTTCTTCGGCAAAATTTGCGTTTTCGAAAATTCATTCCACTTACAGTAGTATTCCACTATGTCAGGAGATGGTGCACCTGTTGCAGGATCTCTCAGAGCTTCTCTTGTTGGCCAATCTACACTCCTTTTGCACTTGACCCATAAGTCTGCTGGAACTACTGTTTCTAACACGGGTATTTAAAACCTCCCACAGCCATTTTGCAGTTTCACAAACTTATCTGTCTGCTGGTACCACTATACTGGCTTCTCTCTCAACTTGGGATAATCATTTGTAAATGACAAAATGTCACTTCTGCTCCAAGGGACATGGACAAAATGTCCTCTGTGCATCTCTCTCATTGGTAAGATTTTCACTGGATCCTCAACCTGCTGCACATTTGCAGTAAGAATCGCAGAATCCCTTTTCTTCTTGTCTCTTTCCTTCACCCATTTGCCTTCCCCTTTATCTAATGCTCCCCATGTTTGAATGCTCGGTATTAATTCCCTATTGTGAATTTTCATTCCCGGCACTCTCATGTTCTCAAAGTCTTTTGAGTCAAACTCTAATCTGTAAATCCTCTTTAAATCCTTTGTTTTCTCAATTTCTATGTCATATTTTTCTGCCAAGTCTGCCAATATCTGATGTACCATTCCTGCTTTGATTGTAATCAACTTGCACAAATAACGTAACTCGTTCTCTCGGAATGAGTCACTTCTGTCCAGCCCTATCATTCCTTCGATTAAGTCTTCTGTCTTCAGTCTAAGCCTGGTCAACTTCAGTACACGTCCTCTGCTAGAATGTCCTGGGGTTCTACTCAACTTCTTCAACCATTCAGTTAACTGCTGGACTCTTAAACCTTGTAATGAGATGTTGTTATTACTTGCACCGGACACTTGCTGTAATGTTAGGCTTGGAGTTTCTGGTGTCACCCTGCTTGAACTGGAATCTACTTCAAATCCTCCTAAAAGAACCCAAATCGATTAACAGACCTGTTCCTTCAAATGGCGGTCTTATGGGGGTCATCATTCTTGCGCTTTCTTTGAACCTCTCCTTCTCTACGCTTGGGTTCAGGATTTTATGCTCACTGCTCTTATTGTTTCCCTGGGCAAAAAATGGTATGACCGGACCTATGGTAACTGGTACTGACAGTGCATCTGGGTTTGATCAGGCATTTGGATCTCTAGGTTACATTATTCCTGTATTCTGACTTGCCAAGGCAGAGATCACGGTCTGAGATCCTTTTATGGGGTTGTATCTCAGGATCTTCTGTGTGTGTATTGGGGACATCAAATTCGGGATAGACTTTATCTGGATCAATGTCAACTTCTGATAAACCTGTGTCATGTGGGCAGCCTATCCTGCTGGCACTACTATGTTCATTGTAGCATCTACAATACATCTGGATAAAATCTGGGTATGTCCATATGTGGTTTAGGCCTTTGAATTGCAGACGTAGCTGGAACATTATAATTAACTTGTTTCTGGCTCTGTGAAGAGTCAATTGATAACGAAGCTGTAGGGTCTACACTGGTGCTTGAACCTCTCTCATGTGTTGCATATGGTGGGGGACGATTTCTCAGTAACTGCAAAATAAACCCAGCATCATCTGACTCTTCATCGTGTGTCAAAGACTTCCTAGACTCTGTGGATTTCTGCTCTCTGTCGTCTGAAGGATGGGAATCCCTCTTCTAATTACTCTTTTTAGCCTTGTTCCCGTTCTCTTATGCAATCGCTGGAAACAACGTAATTCCCTGTAAAGTCTCAGTTCTCCAAAATGTTTGCTCACTATCCCATCTCACCTCTGCTAAAGTTTTCTCAACTTTTCTCATTCTTCTCTCAAATTTCAGCTGTTGTTGTTGTCTAGCTACTAGTTCCCAAATTGCTAATGCTTCAAACTATGCAGGTCTCGGAGGAGGTTTCAAATCATGCAGTACTCTCTTCAAATTCTCTAAACTCCTCAAATTAAATGTTCCATGGGCAGGAAAGTTTAAGCTCCCATCTCTCTCTGTTTCTTTGATCCACTGTTTTAGCCAAAGACATGGAGCAGCACCCTGTTCTTCAAATACAATATAGGCGGGTGTACATTCTGGTGGTGTAATTTCACATATTCTAGTTGGAATAAACATATCTCCCCTCAGGGCAGTCTTTAAAGCTTTGAAAAATTTAATTTCTGAAATGTACACTACTTTCAATCAAATCAGGAAGTGAATTTTAATGCCCAAATCATTTTTGCCGACCCAATTACGCTTCACGATTCTTCTCACTAACCAGCCTATCCCAGCGTGGCTCCAATGATGTCACACTCACACGTACAGCAGCTGACAAAGCCTTTGGCTTGCCCTCCAGAATTCAGATCTGCACAAACTAAATGCAAATATTGCAAGCACTAAATAAAATCAACACACAACTTGTCTGTTTCGTGCAGGTAGGCACCATAATCGCTTCAGAAACCTTACTGATTTTTCACTGCGGTATTTCGCTCTGACAGGTACTCCTATCTCAGTTTCCGTGACTCGCAAGCAAAGTTCGACCAGCAAATTTTACTCTCAGCTAATCATTGGATCCTCCTGGTGCAGATAGGACTCACCAAATCTCCTTTTACAGGCACTCTTGAGTTTGCAACCACTCCCGATTGACCTATTAAACAGACAAATTTAAACATAAACCAAGTGTCTCCTACACTTATTCAATACTCTGGAGTCTTAGACAATGCAAGGTCGGTATTCCAACAACCACGTGGAAAATGTTTGAGCTCGAAGCGTCACACATATGTGAAGTTCAACAACATCCCTCATCTCACATTTTGGAGTACGCAAACTCCCTAAACAACTTGATCTGGAGTACGCAAACGCCCTAAACACTCTCAAACATTACAATTCACCTGTGATTTGCTTAAGCTGTGCAAGTGCAAACTTATTTAAGTCACACTAGCCCTCATTACAACATTGGCGGTAAGTACCGCTTACCCACATGCTGACTGCCGTCAACACATCGCGGCGGTATACAGCTACCCATATTATGACCCACACATTTAAATCTGCCACTATACAAACAAACAAACAAATCCTCCAGCCCAAAGGTCAGTGATAAACTGGTGGTACCAAACCCCACACCGTTACGCCAACAGAAATATGCCCACAGCATCATGACCCACGAATCACTGCGGCGGTCATTCAACCATGGTAAATCATTGGCGGTACACACCAATGCGCTCAAAACACAAACACACTAACAAAACTACACCACATTGGACAATACAAAATACACACACCTAACACTCACACACACAACACACCCACACACCTATACCACTATAAAACACACATACACACTACCCACAACCCTTTACAACCCAAAGATTTTGGCAAGTGAGAGAGAGACAAGCCAGGAGCACCCACTGAATCTGAGCCACAAAACACTATCACCGGCACACCATTGATGTAAATCACAGCACACACCCCAACACATCACCCCACACACCCTCACACATACCACTCGCACTACACCCATGGCACCACAAAGACACCCCAGGTTCTCATAGGAGGAGCTAAGGGTCATGGTAGAGGAAATCATCCGAGTAGAGCCACAGCTATTCAGATCACAGGTGCAGCATAAATCGATTGCAAGGAAGATGGAGCTATAGCGGAGAGTCGTGGACAGGGTCAAAACCATGGGACAGCACCCCAGAAAAAGGGATGACATCAGGAAGAGGTGGAAAGGCCTACGCGGGAAGGTGTGTTCCATGGTTGCAAGACACCAGATAGCTGTACAGAGGACTGGCGATGGACCCCCACACCCCCCCCCACAACTAACAACATGGGAGGAGCAGGTCTTGGTGATCATGCATCCTGAGATCCTGGCAGGAGTAGCAGCAGGACTGGACTCTGGTAAGTCAACTCTCTATTACTATCACCCCCCACCTGCATGCCATCACAAACTCCTGCCCCTACCCTCACCCCCATCACTCCACCACCTCGCATATACCCCACCATCACATCTCACTCATCCCAATACCAAGTCCTTCATGCAACACCAATGCATGGACCCCCATCACTGTCCTCTATGGACACCCATCACCACAGCATGCACACTCGTGACAATCACATAGCCAAACCAATCACAACTCCCACAACCCAAAGGTGCCCGCTAATAACAACCATAGAGGGAAACATATTCACATGCACATGATGGCACACGCATAAACAATAACACTGCAGTTACATCCACACAGGACCCCCACTCAGCGTCACCAGAGAGGAGGTGCCAGCCACATCTATTCCCCCCCCAGAAGAGGCCCACAGTGATGACAGTAGCTCTGCACGCCTGGATCACGATGACCAACCTGGCCCATCAGGGACCTCGGGACAGTTGGTGACCCAGCCACAGTCTCAAACCACCACAGAGCCTCCCCCCTCAGGAAACACTAGCACAGCACCCACCCAGTAGGCCCATCCCTCTGTCCCCAGGACATGTCAATCAGCAGTGTGTCCACCACTACAGGGACCCAAGGCAACCCCACAAACACAGGACAATCAGGGACCTGGGGTCAGTAACAATGGGCACACGGTTCATTGGACAGAGGCACAGGACAACAGGGAAGCTGGGAGGACTGCTGTGCAATGGGGGGAGGACAGGCCCAGGGAACCGACTCTCCACGAGGCACTCACCAACATCCTGGGAGCATACCACCATTCCCAGGAGACCATGGGCCAGATACTGGCCTAATTGCAGGAGACCCAGAGGCTGCAGGAGGGACAGTACCTGGGGATCAGGAGGAGCTGAGGGACATCCACACCACCCTGGTCACCATTGCAGGGGTGCTGGCAGACATGGCCAACATCATGAGGGAGGCAGTGGCACACCAACAGGCCCCTGACACTAGCCAAACCAAAGAACAGCCCTCCACCTCTGTCGACGCTAGTGGACAGGAGGCCCCGCCACAGGAACAATAGACCACCAGCACCCCTCCCCCTGCAGAAGGAGAGCCACCCCACAAAAGGTCCCTGCGATTTATGCAGAAGCCAGAGAACATTGCCAAGACCCCGCCAGGAAATAAGACTCTCCTGTTTGTCACTCTTGTGTCCCACTCTGTCACCCTGTCCACGTTGAACTGCCATTGTTGCACTTCATATGCTCCCTTGGACAATGCACCTGTGATAAAAATAGACTGGACTCTACCCTGGACTTTCCTCCATCATCAACCCAGCCCATTGCAATGCCCCCTCCACTTATCAGCACCTAAATAAACACCCTTGGAACAAAATCAAATATGGAGTCTGTCAATTGTTTCACAAATGTATTCGTTACACAAACTGTAAACATTGCAATTCAAATGTACTGTGATATTTACATTGGTATGACCTGTAGTGGGCTGCAGTAAACACACCAGGAGCCAGAGTGGGGCACAGAGATCTGAAAATAGAGATGCCAAAGGGTACAGTAAGTGGCCATAAAAATAGGGAATTCAGGCTGCCATGTTCAATGTCAAACACGAAACTGCAATGGAAGGTGACGTTACAGTGTCTTACCTGTGTGTCACTGGAAGTACTGTTTAATTAGTCTGGTTCTGTTGTCCACATCTTCTTCCTCTGCCTCCTCTTCGTCACTGTCCACAGGCTCCACCGCTGCCACATAAACATCCCCAGGCTCATCCTCCTGCAGAAAAGGCACCTGGCGTCTCAAGACCAGGTTGTGCAACATGCAACATTCAATGATGATCTGGCACACCTTCTTGGGTGAGTAGTACAGGGATCCACCAGTCAGATGGAGGCACCGGAATCTGGCCTTCAGGAGGCCAAAGATGCGCTCAATGATCCTCCTTGTTCGCCCATGTGCCTCATTGTAACGTACCTCTGCCCTTGTCCTGGCATTCCTCACTGGGGTCAATAGCCATGAGCGGTTGGGGTAACCAGAGTCACCTGCAAATTCGAGGGATGCCTGTTAGCCACCTACTAACCCTTAGGGCCATCCCCACACCCATATACCTACATCAACTGCGTGGGGACCATGGGCTCACCTATTATCCACACCCGATGCCTCTGGAGTTGAGACATCACATATGGGATGCTGCTATTCCTCAATATAAAGGCATCATGCACAGAGCCAGGATACTTGGCATTGACAAGGGAGATATACTGGTCCGCCAAAAAACACCATCTGCACATTCAGAGAGTGAAAGCTTTTTCTATTTCTGAACACTTGTTCATTTCTCCGGGGGGGGGGGACAAATGCAATATGTGTGCCATCAATGGCACCAATGATGTTGGGGATATGTCCCAGTGCATAGAAGCAAGCCTTCACTGTGGCCAAATCTTCCACCTGTGGGAATACGATGTAGCTGCGCATGTGTTTCAACAGGGCAGACAACACTCTGGTCAGCACGTTTGAGAACATAGGCTGTGACATCCCTGATGCCATGGCCACTGTCGCTTGGAAGGAACCACTTGCCAGGAAATGGAGCACTGACAGGACCTGCACTAGCGAGGGGATACATGTGGGGTGGCGGATAGCTGAAATCAGGTCTGGCTCCAATTGGGCACACAGTTCTTGGATTGTGGCCCTATCAAGTCTGTAGGTCAGGATAATGTGCCTGTCTTCCATTGTCGCAAGGTCCACCAGGGGTCTGTACACGGGGGATGTCTCCAAATCCTATTCATCCTCAGTGGTTGAAATCTAGGGTGAAAAATGGTGAGCAGATGGTCATATTCAAACATATTTCAACCGTAATATGCATTTTTTCCTTCACAGAAACAGTATGTGAACTCAAAAGTCAGTTGATGTGCCAATGTCTGCTGTGACGCAGTTAGGTGCCATGGCCTGTGCCCCCCTGAAATGGCGTCTGCCTGACCTGTGAGAAGAGACAAGTGGAAATGAGGTAATTCCGCTGGCGTAGTGTGCTGTTGCCGTTGGCGGTTGACAATTGCCGCGCAACACCGCATGGGTTATTATTGGGCCCTATGGGTTCCAGGAGCCAATGGTGATGTACGCCGGCGGTGACGGTGTGCTCCGCCACGGACTTGACCACCATTTTCTATTGGTGCATTCACTTGCTAAATGACCTTCAACAGGAGAGGACTTACACTGGAAGTGCTGCTGTGACCTGTGTCTGGAAGCGACAATGGCTTGAGTATCTGGGGAAAGGGCCCCTGCCTTCACTTTGGAGGAGTTGGATACACTGGTGGATGGGATCCTACCCCAGTTCCCTTTACTCTATGGTCCTCCAGACAAACAGGTGAGTACACTGTGCGCATGATGTGTGGGCCATGAATGTATGGATTGCTGTGTGTGTAAGCCTCGTGTAAGGGGGGTCTGAGGGGTCCTGGGCAGAGTGCTGCATGTATGTGGTCAATATATGTGCGTAAGGGGATGGGGGGGATATGTTGGGCCATGAGTACAACAGTCCGGACAGTATAACTAATACCTTTTCTGCTGTATTTTTTCTGCAGGTAAGCGCCCATCACAAAAAGGGTATTGGAGTGCCATCGACAAGGAGGTGCAGAGCCTGGGGGTCTTTGACAGGCAGAGCACCCACTGCCACAAACGGTGGGAGGACCTGTGCCGCTGGGCAAGGAAGATGGCGTAGAACCAGCTGGGGCTAGCCTCCCAACGAGGAAGGGGTGCCTGTTGTACCCTGACCCCCCTGATGTTCTGCATCCTGGCTGTGGCCTATCGAGAGTTGGATGGGCGCTTGAAGGCATCACAGCAGCCTCAAGGGGGTGAGTACAGATTCAGAATCATGAATTTGTGCACGTCAAGGTATTACCTGGGTGGGGGATGTGGGCTGTGGGTGCCTCTAGGCCAGGACGAACATGGCAGGGTATGTTCAATGATGGGCAAGCTCAGATGCACTCCAACCCCAATAATGTTAGTGGGCATCTACTACTGGGAAGGGTCCTGTGGGTTTCAGGTGTGCAGCTAATGACGTTAGACATTGTACCCCATGGGCTGGTTACTAGCATTGTAACTGGTAGTGCATGGCCTACTGGATAGGGGTGTTCCCTGTGAGTTGTGTATGCCAACTGTAGTGTTGTTGCAGGCATTGATCAAGTGTATCCTCTGTCTATCTCCCCATTTTTTGTTTTGTCACCGTGTCCTTGTGTGCATTAGCATCATCTGGTGGTTGAGTAGAGGCACCGGCGACAGAGGGAGCTGCATCCCACATGGGCCTGGAGGCCGAATCCACCGACAGTGAGGGCACCATTGGGCTGGAGGGGAGCACCACAACAGAGACAGGAGGGGACACTACCGACAGCGACACCTCCTCCGATGGCAGCTCCCAGGCGGTGGTGGACACCTCTGTGCCCACCCCAACTACAGGTACAGCTGCCACTCCCCATACCAGCACTGCCCTAACAGCAGCCCCTCAGCGAGTTTCCCATGCCCGCTCACCCACAAGGGTGGGCATCACCTTCGCCTCAGGCACCTCAGGCCCTGCCCCAGTCAGCCCTGCTGCCCTCAGTGAGGAGGCTATTGATCTCCTGAGATTCCTCTCTGTTGGGCAGTCAACCATACTGAATGCCATCAGGGGTCTAGCAGGGCATTTGCAACAAACAACTGCATACCTGGAGGGCATTCACTCTGGTGTGGCGGCCCAACAGAGAACATTCCAGGTTCTGGCCAACGCACTGATGGCAACCATTGTCCCTGTCACCAGCCTCCCCCTCCAACTTCCTCTACCCAGTCCTAATCCCCTCAACCCCAGCCTATCCCAAGCACACCTTCAGACCAGCAATCACCCAAATCAACACACAGAAGTGGCTCAGGCAAACACAAGCACCACACTTCATCTCACAAACATTCACACAAGCACCATCCACATACAGACACCCCAACATCCACTGCCTCCACTGTGTCCCTCTCCTCCTCCTCGTCCACCTCCCTCCCAGTAGCGTCTCCACCCACACCTGCATGCACTACATCCTCATCCACTACCTCCATCACCAGCACGCCTATCACTACACACCCCTAACTGGCAGTCACCACCCCCACTTTCAATTCGGGCCAGGGTGGCCAGAACCCACCTCTGCACCTCAGCCACCCAGTCCACGGCCACTGTGGTTTCTGCAGCTACTGCAGGTGTGAGAGGCTCCAAGGAGGCACCCGTCAGCCCAGCCAGTGTGCCAGCACCACCTGCCAAGGCCAAGAAGGGTCAACCACCTAGCAAGGGCAAGACGGGGACACCAGCCAGCAAGGGGAAGGAGGCACCACCAGCCAGCAAGAAAAACACACCTGCTGGCAGAAGCAAGGAGGCACCACCATCTGCCAGGGACAGGAAGTGGCACACAACACCAGCCATGGCACTTAAGCTGTCTGAGGCTTCAGGTGAAGGCCTGGAAGCTACCACCACCACTGGCAGCACCGCCACCTGCACCGCGCCCAGCACCACCACATGCACCGATGCCATCAGCACCACTGCCAGCAGCAGCCCCAGTGGGCAGCCGTCCGAGGCTGCAGGTGAAGGCCTGGAGGCTACCACCATCACTGGCAGCACCGCCACCTGCACCGCAGCCAGCACCGCCACCTTCACCGCGTCTAGCACTGCCACATGCATCACCGTCAGCAGCTCCACTGGCCACAGCAGCAGCCCCAGTGGGCAGCCGTCCGAGGCTGCAGGTGAAGGACTGGAGGCTACCACCACCACTGTCAGCACCGCCACTTGCATCGCAACTGGCATCCACTGAGCAGCCGTCAACGCCGGCGAGCAGTGTGTATTGGTGACTACATGGGCTGCAGTGCGTCCTGGCCCCTGCAACACCTGTCGGTGTGACACACAGGTGAGAGACTGTGACCTTGCCCCATCCAGGATGAAGCACACTGGGCACAAGGCCCCCTCCAGAACAAGTGGAAGAAGCCATCCACTTGAGAGACTGTGGCCTTGCACTAACCAGGACCAAGCAGTGGGCAAACCACCCACTTGAGATACTGTGGCTTTGCCCTCCCAGGACCAAGTAGTGGGCAAACCACCCACTTGAGAGACTGTGGCTTTGCATTCCCCAGGACCAAGCAGTGGGCAAACCACCCACTTGAGAGACTGTGGCTTTGCACTCCCCAGGACCAAGCAGTGGGCAAACCACCCACTTGAGAGACTGTGGCTTTGCACTCCCTAGGACCAAGCAGTGGGCAAACCACCCACTTGAGAGACTGTGGCCTTGCACTCCCCAGGACCAAGCAGTGGGCATGGAGCCCCCTCCAGGCAAGTGGCGTTGTACCATTTTCCGGCTGAGGTGCCCACTCATTCCCCGTCCCCCTGAGGTGCCTGTGTGTTTTCGACCTGATGCCCCTGCAGTGTTCTCTCTGTATTGAGGCAGGAGTCAAGTGTGGCCTTGGCCTATGTGTTTTGGCACAGTGGGCCACGGACATTTTGGATTTGGCATTGTCCCTCCTTTTGTACATATTGTATATATTGTACATACTGTTTTGTGATTTAAGTATGTAATTTTCTAAGACTGTACTATTACACTCATTTTACTCCATTCCTTTTGTCCTTGCGTTATTCCTGAGGGTTACAGGGTGTATATGTAATGTTGTTGCATCTGTTTGTGTGTATGGTGTTGGAGGTGAGGGTGAGGGTATAGCATATTGCCTGTGTGTGTCACTCTCTTTTTCCTCCGCCCCTCCCTTGTGTGCTAGGTGCAGTACTCATCGTGGTCGTGTTCGCCAGCGTTCGTGTTCCTGGTGTATGAGAAGATACACCAGCATTGGAAAGAAGTGCATCTCGGACTCTATGGCGTGGTGGTTCTTCCTTGAGTGTCAAGAGGTGAGTTGTTTCCCTTCAGAGTAACGTTTCCGCCGTGCTTTTGATGGCGTTGGTACCACCCCGGAAAAAGTGGTGGATAGGCATGTTGTAATGCAGTGAGCGATACATTGTCTTCAGCCTGACAGTTGGCTGTTACTGCCACAGTGTTTGTTGCTAGCGCCGTGGCAGTCGGTGTGTTAAAGTGGCTGTTTGGGTTGGTGGTTTCCGCTGTGGTCATGATTCCAATTTTTTTACCGCCTGCCTGTTGCCGGTGTTACCGCCGCTTTATCACCGACTGTCAGGGTTGTAATGAGGGCCACTGTCACTAGAGTGCAGAGAACATCCTCAAACAAGCACTGGCAAGCTCTAAGGTTTTGAGAAAGTCATGGTAGGCTGAGGGAGACATAGGCCCTCATTACGAGTTTGGCGGTGACAGGTCCGCCACGCTGGTGGTGGCGATCTGACTACCAAAAGGCTGGTGGTGCAGACCGCCGTATTACGACCGCGGGAGTGAACAGGCCTGAACTCACCCAGGATACCGCCTGTACTGCCAGTGGGGGGCTGACATCTGACAATGGCGGTTGCCATCTTCAGGCCAGCAGATAGAACCTTACTGCCCACTGTATTACAGCTCAGCACACTGCCACGATTTCCACCCAAAGCCTGGCAGAAAGGAACAGTATATAAGGAAACACTCACTGTAGGGACACAGAGGAGGCCGACAACGACATGGAGCATGAACTTGAGATCTTCCCAATGCTAGTACTTGTGGTCCACCTACAGGACTTGCAGCGCCGACGAAGACGACAACAGTGAGATGTGAACAACTACACACCCACACCCCACATACACACCCAGCACTGACTGCCACTCCCACACAGAAACACACACACAGAAACATCCCTACCCATATACACACACAGACATGTGCATTCACACTACACTCATGCACAAACAGAACACACACCACGCCCAACATACGTCACTCACACACCAAACAATACCACATGTAAACACACCACAACACTCATACCCAGCCACACACAAACTGATCACAAAACCGCAGCCGAGACAGACATCAGGTAGAAGACAGGTATAGCAGACACACATCTGACGCACAGCCACAAGTACAATCCACACATACACTGCTACCATACTATGACACCATCATCCATACCACTCACTTCACCCACACCATGCACAACAATTGAACACAAATCACAACTCACAAATCCACCACCACACATACACCATTTTACACACAAATACAGACAGCTAGGAACAGAAGTGATGTTGCCACACAATCACAGTACACATGCATGGATGAGGAAAACGAGCCACATACCTGTGTACACGAGGCAGCCATAGTCAAACGCAGGACAACTCAATCAAACTGCACAAACTGGGCAGGTTGGGTAGATATATTATTTTCAAGAACAGAGGGGGAACAGCAACTGTACAAAGCGGGCCATTTGGCAGTTCATTGGTCCATGTGGCACAACAGTGCTAACAAGGCCCCAACTTGACTCCCTACACGCCCATGGTCTCCACAGGGCAGGGGCATCGATGGGACGGGCATCTCAGGGCGCAGGGGGAGGGGTTGGTAGTGTGGACTCAGGTTATGAAGGGGGGGCTTGGGCTTTGGCTTGGGATGGGTGGCTTCGCCTTAGCTTTTGATGGAGGGGAAGTGGGTTTAGACCGGTGAGTGGGAGCAGGAGGGCCTCTTCACAGGTGTCTTCTTGGAGGGGGAAGGGACATGGGAACCGGAAGCAAGGTCAAGGGAGGATTGTGAAGCGGAGGTACTGGGTGTGGGGAGGCCACAGGAGTGCGCAGGGACAAGACGGGGTGGCCAGGATGTTCAAATAGGTCAATGCAGGAAGGAAAAGTTTTTTAGGAGCACGTGGAAGGTCTGTGAGAAAAGGCATGGGAGTGGAGTTAGAGGGAGTGGTCATAGGACGTGTAGATGTGATGGATGTGGATGCAGGTGTGTCTTCAGCCTGCTTGTGTGTGATGGATGAAAGTGGGGTGCCTGAGTGGATGCATTTACGTGTCTTGGAAGGAGGTGGGGGAGAAAGGGTGGAAGAGGACAAACAGGTTGTGTGAATGGAAGTTGTTGTGGTGGCTGTATGTCTAGTGTGTGTGCTGCAAGTGTCTGTTACAGTTGTTGTGGTGAATGCGGTGTGGTATCTGGAGTGCATGTCTGGCTGACTGCTGTTATGGTGTCTGTGTCAATGGGGGCAGGATCTGGGTGTGAGGATGCATTGCTTGCAGGTGTGTGTGGTGATGTCACTGCAAGGGAAGACGAGGAGGAGGAGGAAGTGTGTGCATGGCTGCAGCATGACTTGTGGTGCCTGTGTGTGTTCTTGTGTGGCGTGTGTGTTGTTCTGTGTGCATGCTGTTTGGTGTGTGTACTTGTGATTAGTGAGGGGAGAGGAGTGCTGGATGGGGCATAGGTGATTGGAGGGGGCCCTGAGGTACTAGGGACACTGGCTGCCATCAAAGAGGAGGTCAGAGCCTGAACCAGTCTCTGGAGGCCAGACAAGGCACCATTAATGCCTTCCAGGTAGGCACTGGTTTACTGCATCTGGGATGCCAGCCCCTAAATGGCATTCATGATGGTTGTCTGTCCCAAAGAGATGGTTCTCAGGAGGACAATAGCCTCCTCAGTGAGGGCAGCATGGCTGACTGGGGCAGGGGCTGAGGCGCCTGTGACAAAGGAGATGCCCACCCTCCTGGGTGAGCAGGCATGGGCAACTCGGTGGGGAGCTAGTGGGAGGGTGGTGCTGGTGGAGGGGTGGGGGAGGAATATGTCATTGGGGTGGTCCCAGAGGGGTCCGTCACCACCAAGGAGCTGTCATCGGAGGAGGAATCACAGTCTGATGTTGCAATAGTAGTAAGTCCCTCCCTTGGTGCTCTCCTCACCATCAAACCCATTGGTTCCCTCGGCGTCGGTGGACTGAGCCTCCTGGGTCCTGTGGGCTACAGCATCCCAACTCCCCGGTGCCTCTGCTCCTTCGCCTGATGATGCTGATGCACACAAGGACACAAGAAAACAGAGAGGAAGTGACAAAGAAAGGTATGCTAGGTAGGCCACCGCCAGTATGCGGGTCATTAGGAAGGTCACCGTCCGACGTGCACCCCTCCCTCATTGGGAGGACTTCCCCAGCTGGGCCTCTGTGGTCTTCCGGGCCCAGAGTCTCAGGTCCTCCCACCGTTTCCTGCAGTGGGTGCTCCGCCGGCTATAGACCCCCAGGGTCCATACGTCCTTGGCAATGGCTCGCCATAAACCCTTCTTCTGATGGGCACCGACCTGCATGGGAGACACATAGGAAAACACATTTATGTAGATTTACCACACGCATGCTGATTTACGGTGCAACCGCACTGACATTAGTCCACCAAAAATTCCATCATCTTCCCACAAGTTCACATTGATGGCCTATTCCACTACTCTTATTCGCTTTGAGATCCTACATACACACACACATGCACCCACAGTAATCACACTCACTGCAAGGACACTGTTGATCCACTCACCTGCTCCTCTGGTCGCCCATACGACTTGGCATACAGAGATAGGACCCTGTCCACAAGCTTGGTCAGCGCCTCCTGGGTAAAGGCTGGGGCCCTCTTCCGTGTTGCACGTGCCTTCTTACCAACCAGATGCAGGACACAGCAGCACATGTAGTGGAGTTGTGGTCTTTTTGAGTGCAGGAGTCAAGTGGCAAAGGAAAATCAAAATGGCGGTGACGACCGTGGTAGTTCGCACCATCACCGCCCGCAGTGATCATGATTGGCCACTATTCCCCATTGAAACCAATGTTAACCAATTAGGAATTGCACAGGGTGCAGACCACCTAATGGCGTGATGACTAATACCAGCGGAGTCATGTCACTTCCATCTGTCCTCTGCTTGTAGGACAGGAGACTACCATTTTAAGTGCAAAATGTGTTAGAGGTCAGTCTCTTCACACCATCCATGCTGTCATATTTGATTGTAATTGTTAGGTACATACGTCATACACAGCTATACATGCCATATGTGATGTGTGGCACTAGTTAGATGCACATGTAGGTTGAATACCACTGTGAAAACTCGTCGATTGTCACAATGTAAGCTGTTTAAAACCCTTCCATGATTGGAAGGCTACGTTAGTGCAGTTTTGTGTGTGTAGACATTATTTGTATTCTGTGATCATGGTGACATATGTGTGTTGGCCCTCCCTAGGTACCGACCCCTGTGGAGACTGAGGAATGCACTGGTGTACCAGCCCCTAGTTGACCTGGCAACCATGGAGGAACAACACATTTTACTGACCTACCGTCTGAACCGCATTAATAAACGTGAACTGTGTGCCCAACTGGAGCCAGATCTACAACCAGCTCTTCGAAAACCCTATGCTATTCCCCCTACTGTGCAGGTACTATCCGTACTACATTTTCTGGCCACTGGGTCATTTCAAGCGACAGTGGGCTTGGCAGCAGGTGTGTCACAGCCAATGTTCAGCAACATCTTAAGTGATGTCCTGACTGCCTTGCTGAAACACCTCCACAGCTACATCAAATTTCCACAAACTGCTGACTTGCGCACTGTGAAATCTGCTTTCTATGCCATTGCACACATTCCTCATGTGATTGTGGCCATAGATCACACCCATATTCCCTTCATTCCTCACAGGGTAAATGAACAAGTGTACAGGAATAGGAAACATTATCCATTAATGTACGGGTGGTGTGTCTTGCAGACCAGTACATCTCCCAAGTGATTGCAAAATTCCCCTATGATCTGTGCATGACTCTTACATTTTGAAGAACAGCAGTGTCCCACATACGATGGCACAAGGAGAAAGAGAGAAAGCCTGGCTAGTGGGTGAGTGCGATGTGAGAGTGCTGTAGCTACCAACCCGCCTTTCCTACTCTTTACCCTCTACACAATGGTAATATGTGCTATGTGTACCCACTCTTCCCAGGTGATTCTGGCTATCCTAACCTGTCCTGGCTGTTGACACCAGTGAGGTATCCCAGGGCAAGAGGTAACAATCGCTACAATGAGGCACATAGCAGGACAAGAAGATTAATCGAGAGGACATTGGGGCTACTGAAGGCAAGATTCTGGTGTCTGCATATGCCAGGCAGATGGATACCTGTGCTATTCCCCAAACAATGCCAGATCATCGTGGCCTGCTGTATGCTGCATAATTTGGCACTAAGGAGGAATGTACCACTACTGGAAGAGGAGGAATGACCTGATCAACCGGTGGAAGCTGAGGGTACAGAGGACAGCGATGAAGAAGGGAGGATGGTGATGTGGACACCGGACCTCACCTAATTCAGCTGTACTTCCAATGAGCTCAAGGTACATTTTGCCTAATGTATCCCACAACATTGCCGACGTAGATTTGTGTTTGATTGACAGATTGTACTACCAGTGCTGGAAACACAGCAGTGTGTGTGAGGTGCAATGTGTGTACTGTCACATACCCCTTACTGTTTCAAGTATTTGAGGACTCCCAAAGGTAGTTCACACACAGAAGTCATGTTTTCCTGAATGTTTTTCCTGCCTTCACATGTAAGGACTGTTTGGACATGTTGCGTGGACAGAGGGAGTAAACCAGTTTTGCTGTCAGTATTTGTCACTCATCATCTCCTCAGTACTTTCACATCAACCTAGAGTCCCTCACAATATAAGCGGTGTTGATGTGGATGGCCCTCCTGTTGTACAAATGTGCAAAGCTGCATTTTAGAGTCACTTTCTGGTGTGTAGTGCAGCTGACATATGGTAATACTGGTCAGTCAAGAAGTGACAATATTCTGGTAATGATGTACAACTTTGGACACAAAGCAGGTACATGTGTCATGTAACAAACTGTACCTCAAGGTGTGCTATATATCTTTTTCACACAGGTCTTTCAATGGTGGGATTCCCTTTGCCATGCTTTGTACATGGAGGATTTGGACATTCTTGGTGCAAATGTAAGGAAGCCATTTCACAGACTTGGAATGATACATACCTTCTAACGATCATTCTAGCCAATTTCAGGTACTGTTTCAAAATATGACATTGAGAAAGTTGTTAATCAAATACATAGTGAATAAAGCACAAATACATTGGGTGTGATTGTACAGTGTTTATTAAGTGAATCAAAATGAGGATGGGGAAATGCAAGTGAGTGGACAGATGGGGGACAGAATTGTCAGTTTGGTGTTCACAGCTGTTGGTGGCACAGGTTCAGAGTCCATAGGGCCATTGGGAAATGGAGCAATGACAATAGAAAGTCAAAAAGGTGTGTCAGTAGCACACAAGGGAGACAGTTCAGGAGAGGATCACTTCCTGGCGGTCGGTTTGGTCTTGGCTACAGTCTCTGAGGGATGTCTTGCTCGCCGGCCACGTTTGTGAGGGGGTTCGTGGACTACAGAGGAAGGGGTGCTGGTGACCTGTGAGTCCCCTTGCAGGTGCCATTACCAGCAGCAGATGTGGAGGGCTGGGGTGTCTTGTGGAAGGGGCCTGCATGCGAGTAGATATCTCACGCAGGACTGCTGTCATGTCCTGCAGCACTCCTTTGATGGAGGTCATGGTGGCATTGTGGGACTGCCATTGGTCCATGGCCTCCTGATGGTGTTCACTCTGCAGCCTCTCAATCTCCTGCACCGTAGGCAGGATCTGGTCCATCCTGTCCTGGGATTGGTGGTATGCAGTCAGGATTTGGAAAATGGCCTCCTGGCCAGTTGTTTCCCTCGTTTGCCCCCCACCTTGGCCCACAGATGCCCTCCAAATAGGCTTGGCCCCTTGTGCCTGTGACCCCATCACAGTGTGCCCACTCCCACTTGCAGGAGGACCTTCATCATGTTGCCTGATGATGGGTGTTGACTCCGGTCCCTGTATAGGTGAGCACACAGTAGCTTACCACGGGACACTGGTTTGGGAGCGTTGGGCCACAGCTGTAGGTGGTGGCTGAGTGGTGTGGGTCTGTCTGGTGGTTTGGGTGGGGCTTCTGTAGGTTAACTGACCAGAGGTTCCCGATGGGCCAGGGTGGTCATCCAGATCCAGACATCCCGCTGGGGCCTTCTTCTGCTGGGGGACTGGCACTTCCTGACATACTCCCACCAGCCGGCTGCCATTAGCAGTAGTACCTGTGAAGTAAAAATACATTTTATTGTGTGTCCTGCAGCGTTTGTTACTGCCTGTCAGCTGGGTGGCAGTTGTGTTCACATGCTGCAGAGGATATGACATTGACAGTCAGTTAGCTGTCAATGGTGGATATTGCATAAGTATTATGGTTTCACACATTAGCAGTGGCATGTGTTTCCTTTTGTTCATGTCCTCTGTCCTGTCATTCCCATGTCCCTGTCAGCATCTGCCACCAGTTTCTTGTGCTTACATCCCCATTCAGCTGCATGCAGGACTCCTTTTGGAATGGGTGCAGTGCATAGTTATTAGTGGGATGGGTGATGCATTGTGGGACTTGTAGTGTTTCTAGTGTTACATGCAGGGATTGGTGGTTGCATTCACATTCTTTGGGTAGGTGTTTGTGGTGTGCGTGGGAATGCAGGGGATAGGTGTGGGTGGTTGATGGGGTGGGACAGATATGGAATATGGTGTTTTGGGCTAGTTACAAGGGGAAGAAGACATATGGTTTTCAGGTGCAGGTGATGGGAGGGGTATATCAGTGGCTTACCAGAGTCCAGTCCTCCAGTGACTCAGTGAGGCCCTCTGGAAGCAGGATACCTAAGACCTTCTCCTCCCACTTGGTCAACTCAGGGGGAGGTGGTTGGGGGCCACCGCCAGTCTTCTGGACGGCAAGCTGGTGTTGTGATGCCATGGAACCTACCTTCCCCCGTAGGTCATTCCACCTCTTCCTGATGTCCTCCCTTGTGTGTGGATGACTTCCCACGGCATTCACCTTGTTGACGATTCTCTACCATAGCTACATTTTCCTACCTATGGATGTCTGTTGGACCTGTCCACCGAACAGCTGTGGCTCCACCCTGATTATTTCATCCACCATGGTCTGCAACTCTTTGTCAGTGAAACGGGGGCTCTCAGGGGGTTCCATAGTGGGTTATGTGGGGATATGTGTGCTGTGGGTTGGTGGTGTTTTTTGGGGTAGTGGAGTGTGTGAGTGAGTTGGTAGCAGGTGTGGAAATATTTGATGGTGCTGTTGTGGGAAATGTGTTTGTGTGTTTGTGAGTTGTATACAACATGTGGGGTGTGCAAAAGTGTGCCTTGAGTTTGTGGTGTGTCTTTCCAGTTGGCTGGGAGTTGTGTGGTAGCAGGTAGGCGTAGCTAGGGATTGTGGGTATTGTGGTGTGTGTTTTTAAGTGGTGGGTGTGGGTGTGTGAAGTGTGTGTATGTGTATCAGGTGAGGGATTTTCAAAATGTCCAACGTGGGGTGTTGTTGTTGGTGAGTACATTTGATGGGCACGGCGGTCGATACAGCCAGTGGCATACTGCCGTTGAACGACCGCTGTGCTGACTTGTGAATCGTAATTGGGATGCCGGTTTATTCTTGCCGTGGCCATGGAGGTTGCAGAGGTGCCTGTTTCCTGCCGTTATTCAGCCTGGCAGGGTCATGTACCTGGGTATCTTCTGACGTTTTTTGATTTTGGAGTCGTAATAGGGTGGTATGTTTCCCACATCCACATCGGTCTTTTGCTGGCAAACAGCATGGTGGTCGGTGGTAATTACCGCCAAAGTCATAATGAGGGCTATAATCTTTTCACTTTGTATCATTGAATCTGGAGATCTCAACCTTTATCAACTTCTCTTCCCAATCTGTTAATTATATTAATCTCTTAAGGAGGCTACCCATACAACTCTTCTAGTATAATCTAAGTGGAAAAGGGACCTTATGATCGCCTTTTAAGGAGACAAACCATCCTACTCTTCCACCTATTTGTAAGGAAGAAGGACTTTATGGTGACCTCTTAAGGAGACAAGTAATCTGTTGGACATTTTTGCGTATGCAGAGTCATCCCCAATCTTTTTGCCTCCTGTCTCCTATTTCTTCTGACCTGTTGCTGTTGGCTTTTGAACTCTGAGCACTTTACTACTGCTACCCAGTGCTAAAGTGCATATTCTTTCTGTGTAAATTGTATTATTGATTAGTTTATCCATGACTGGCATATTTGAATTACTAATAAGTCCCTAGTAAAGTGCACTAGAGGTGCCAGGCCCTGTAAATCAAATGCTACTAGTAGGCGTGAAGCACTGGTTGTGCCACCCACATAAGTAGCTCTGTAATCATGTCTCAGACCTGCCACTGCAGTGTCTGTGTGTGCAGTTTTAACTGTAAATTCGACTTGGCAAGTGTACCCACTTGCCAGGCTTAAACCTTCCCTTTTCTTACATGTAAGGCACCCCTAAGGTAGGCCCTAGGTAGCCCCAAGGGCAGGGTGCAGTGTATGGTTAAGGTGGGACATATAGTAATGTGTTTTATATGTCCTGACAGGGAAATATTGCTAAATTCATTTTTCACTGTTGCAAGGCCTGTCCCTCTCATAGGTTAACATGGGGGCTACCTTTAAATCTGATTAAAGTGTAGATTCCCTTTGGGAGTGGATGGACCTGTGGAGCTTGGGGTCTCTGAGCTCACAATTTTAAAATACATCTTTTAGTAAAGTTGATTTTAAGATTGTGTGTTTGAAAATGGCACTTTTAGAAAGTGAGCATTTTCTTGCTTATACCATTTCTGTGACTCTGCCTGTTTGTAGATTCACTGTCTGGGTCAGTTTGACAGTTAGGCTGGAGAGACTCCTGTTCCAACAAGTGGTGCCCTATCCAGTCCCTTGGCCCTTGGAAGGAAAGCTGGTGGAAATCCAAGGAAATCGTCTTTGGACTGACGCCACTGCTGAATCCGGTGACGCCGCCTGCAACCGACTCTGTGATCTTCGCTGGAACGCAATGACCTTCATAGGCCTGACGCCGCTGCAGCCCCGCTGAAGTCCGCGACTCCGTGGAAATCACCTCACCAGGTCGTGAGTGATGCCACTCGAAGTGCGTGGATTCAATGTATCGCACAGATGCCGCGATCCCTTACTTCGCGCATCGTCTTGTTTTCACTCTTCACCAAAGGTACTGTACTTGGAGGTCTACGCGACTCCGTGTCCGGCGCCACTGGTGTCGGCTTGTTGGAAACGACTCCGTCACGACGCAGTGTTAACACCTCATCAAAGCATTTTGTGTTTCAAAGTGCTATTTTTGAGTTTAATCTTTACAAATTCATAACTTGACTTGTGTATATCGGATTTTTGTTGTTTTGGTCTTGTTTTGTTTAGACAAATATTTCCTATTTTTCTAAACTGGTGTTGTGTCATTTTGTAGTGTTTTCATTAAGTTACTATGTGTGTTGGTACAAATACTTTACACCTAGCACTCTGCAGTTAAGCCTACTGCTCTGCCAAGCTACCAAGGGGGTAAGCAGGGGTTAGCTGAGGGTGATTCTCTTTTACCCTGACTAGAGTGAGGGTCCTTGCTTGAACAGGGGGTAACCTGACTGTCAACCAAAGACCCCATTTCTAACACCATCCTACTCTGCTACCATCTCTGTTAGCGCGTCAGTCCTTATTTGGTCTTTTATTGTTAATTTATAAGGAGATGCATTAGAGGTTTGATAGACCTTTTTACTATGCTTAGAGTGATTCCACCATAAGTCCTTATGACAATGCAACTACACCCTCCTAATCAATAAACGTCATCATATAATCTTTGGAGACAGTGATCTTCACACATCATAACTCTTTTGGCTATGAATAACCACACTTTAATGTAAAAGTTAGAAAGTTTATTTCCCTAGTATAACAAAGCTTAAGTCACGTAAATCAGTCTTAAAACCAAATGGTAAAAATACATAAACAACACCAGTTGACCAAATCGTCTAAAGAATCTCAATTTAACCAACGCTTTGACAGTTAAGCATTCAAGAGTCACAGTACAAAGTAATATCAAGAATAAATGCACAATAGAAATGATAAATATCACAGAGCCCTTAATCTCTTCACCATGAAGATGGGGAAAAATGATTTTGACGTCGACCATTTCAGTTTACTTTCAAATTATAGATGCTGGAATCTCACACAGCTATAAATGTAACCACTTAGGGCCTCATTCAGAGTGACCTGGTGACTGGTGTGGTATTTATTGAACATGAGTTGAAATTTATCTGGTGCAATTAATACTACTCAGTTTTGAGTTTTTGATGACTAACATGCGGATTGTGGTGCTTATTCCACCAAAGATCCACGTTTTGGTAGGTACTGGAACTTTTTTTCCCAGGTAAATATGGATAGGTGTGAGGTGTAAATAGTTTTCTCAAAAACTCATTTTGTGATATGTGAGTAATTAAAACACATATCACAATTAACTATGCCACTTCGTACTTAGGGCATTAGAACAGTGTATTTAGGATGGCACATTCACTTTTTGACAAAAACTACAAGATTTCCACTAGCAATAGCACCAAAGCAGGGATGTCAGTTTTTTAATGAACAATAGAATTCTTATTTTTTTCTGCTATTGTATTGTACAGTAAGCCTTACGCTGTTACTCCTACCATAATCCTAACCCTTTTCCCCTTACACCATGTTTTCTCAGTTTCCTGAAGGATGGCCAGGTACTCTGTACTACCACCTTATCCTATACCTTCTTATTACACCATCCATTATGGCATCACTTGCACTTTCCCTTACTCAAACAGTAGCACAACACCTAAAATTGACCTAGCTTTGATCCCACCTCTTACTTCAAGCCAATCTTTACCCTCGTTTTAGCACCAAGCCTTCCTCCAGCTGTAAACTTAGCACCTTCTCTTACATCTTCCCTCAGAGCATCTATTAAGCCACTCCTCTGGAGACTGCACAACACAAAGGCAGTAAGCAAATTCTTGCATTAAGTAGTGTTATAACATTGGTAATGCAGAATCCAGAAAGTGCAAGCTCACTGAGCAGACGACTTTCAGTGGATTGAGTGTTTGAATAGTGAAGATTTATTTTTATGAAAGTGATACAAATTGTATTAACATTATTTGAATAAAACAGCTTTAGTCATTTTATGGCATTAACATTATCTGACTGAATATCTTATGTCACTCTGTAGCTGACCTGCATTCTAGATCAATCAATCAATCAGAATTTATAAAGCATGGCTACTCAAGGTTCTGGGGGGGGGGGAAGAGGGCTTATCTGAAGAGCCACATCTTGAGGTTCCTCCTGAAGATGGTGAGCAACAGGCTTTGTCTGAGGTGCAGGGGGAGGTTGTTCCAGCGCTCCGCTGCAGTTAAGGTAAAAGATCATCCTCAGGCAGTGGTTTTGCGGATGCGACGGACAGTGGCCAGGGCCATCTGGGCGGAGCGGAGGGATCTATCAGGGGTGTGGAAGGAGACGCTGTGGTTCAGGTAGGCTGGTCCTGCGTTGTGTATGGCCTTGTACGTGTGGGTGAGAAGTTTGAAGGTGATTCGCTTCTCGACCGGTAGCCAGTGGAGGCTCCTCAGGTGTTGGGAGATTTGTTCACGGTGAGGGAGGTCCAGAATGAGTCTGGTGGCGGCGTTCGGGATGAGTCAACGTTTTTTGATGTTCCTATTTGAGGTGCTGGCGTAGAGGGCATTGCTGTATTCGAGCTTGCTTGTGACTAAGGCATATTCACTGTCCTGTGACAGTCTGCTGGGATCCATCTGAAGATCTAAGTTTGAGGAGTGTGTGCCAGCAGGAGGAGGTGACAGAGTTTACCTGGCGGGTCATGGATAGGGAGGAGTCAAGGATGATTCCTAAGTTGCAGGCATGCTCGGTTAGCATGGGAGGGGTGCTGAGGGATGTGGGCCACCATGAGTCGTCCCAAGCTGAGGTGGTTTTTCCAAAGATGATGAGCTCCGCCTTGTCGGAGCTGAGCTTGAGGTAGCTTTCTCTCATCCAGGTGGTGACAGCTTCCATTCCCGCGTGAAAGTTCCTTTTGGCCGTGTATGGGTTTTCGGTGATGATGGAAATGATGAGTTGTGTGCCATCGGTATATGACACAATGTTCCTACTGTGGCTTCTGACAATGGTAGCAAGAGGGGCCATGTATATGTTGAATAATTTGGGAATCAGTGAGGCTCCTTGGGGGACTCAGCAGTTGACTCCTGTGGGTCTGGAGGTGTATGGCGGGAGTCTGACCCTCTGTGCCCTCCCGGAGAAGAGGGAGTGAATTAATTCCAGGGCTCTTCTGTGGATTCCTATGTTGTGGAGTCTGGTGCACAGAGTGCTGGGGGAGACCTTGTCGAAAGCTGCTGAGAGGTCAAGGAGTATGAGTGCTGCAGTGTGGCCGCAGTCTAGGACTAATCGGATGCCATCGGTGGCTCCCAGGAGTGCTGTTTCTGTGCTGTGATTGCTGCGAATCCAGAGTGGAAGCAGTCCAGGAAGTTGTTGGCCTCGATGAAATTCCATAGTTGTGCGTTGATTGCTTTCTCTAGTACTTTGGTAGGGTAGCAGTGAGATGGGACAGAAATTATTTAGTTCTGATGGGACGGCCGAAAGCTTCTTCATGAGAGGGCGTATTTCAGCGTGTTTCCAGTCCTCAGGGAAGGTGCCCATGCTGATGGAGCAGTCGATTGTGTTACGAAGCTCAGGAGCGATGGATGCGCTGGCTCTGATGTATATGTGGTGCAGGCAGAGGTCTGAGGGGGCTCCGGAGTGGGTGCTGTTCATGATGTTGACTGTTTCCTCTGCGATGAGCGTGGACCAGTGGTGGATGGTCTGGGCAGGTTCTGGCGGTGTGGGTCGGTCACAGGTTCCGGTGCCAGGTGACAGGAAGCTGTCGTAGATGTCCTGGATCTTGTGGTGGAAAAAGGAGGTGAGTTTGTCACAGAGGTCCTGTGACGGGGGATGCTGGTGGCTTCAAAGGGGGGTTCTGTTACCTCGTTGATGACTGAGAATAGTTCCTTTGAGTTGTGTGCGGAGGAGTTGATGCGCTCCCGGAGTGTGTCCTTCCTTAAGTTCTTGATTTTTTTTAGGTGGGCGCGGTTGCGGCTCTGAATGAGGCGAGTTCTTCGCTGGATTGGCTGTTCCTCCATTTTTCCTCTAAACATCTGCAGGTACCCTTCAAATCTTGGAGTTCGATGGTGAACTCCGAAGTTCACCACCGGACTCCAGAGGTGTATGCACAAGTGTTCCATAAATGTGAATTTGCCCTTCCTAATAGCCAAGCACAGCTCCTACTCATCCTGTTTTACACAATTTGATAATTGAAAAATTGCAGTCCTTTCTGTGCCAGACCAGGGGGGCAGCATACAGGGATCATCACAACAGTCTGTCTCCTAGACACCTGAAGCAGGAGCAGACACATAGGCCCTCATTACAACTTTGGCGGGTGGCAACCACCGCCTGCCAAGTTGTATCCGCCGTGCGGCTGCCAATGCAGCCGCACTCCCGCGGTGGCCATAACAACAAACCAAGTTTCCTCCCGCCGGCCCAGAGGGGATGTTGGCTGCAACACAGGAGTCGGCTCCAAATGGAGCCGGCGGTGGTGCAGCGGTTCGACGGGTGCAGTTGCACCCGTCGCGCATTTCACTGTCTGCTATGCAGACAGTGAAAAGCTCCATGGGGCAGTGGAACTCCCCTTTCCGCCAGCCTTTTCATGGCGGTTCCTACCACCATGAAAAGGCTGGCGGGAGGGGGACTCGTAATCCCCTGGGCAGCGCTGCAAGCAGCGCTGCCCTGGGGGATTACAACTGCCGGGACCAATGTGGCGGGAAACCGCTGGTCCCGGCGGTGCGACCGCAGCGCTTCCGCCGCAGTAGTAATCCCCGAGTTTGTACCGCTAGCCTGTTGTCAGTACAAACTCCAGAACAGCCCTGGTGGTCTTTGACCGCCAGGGTTGTAATGAGGGCCTTAGTCCTTACTTCCATAAAGGTTGCCAGCCAATGATTCTGCCTGTTATATTTGCCTTCCTCTACATTAGTGTGAACAGTTCCTGTAGTGAAAAGATGACCACCAAATGCAATGGATGAGACAGGTTATATTAGATCTATCTATTCAACCAAGTTCATAGTTACTCCTAAACTTTAAGACATCGGGTCACTGGTTGAAGGGAGTGAAACCCTACACAAGCAGCACCCAAATCATTGTCAAGGTGAAGTCACTAGCAAACCCCCAATAACTTCTGCTCGACCCGTTGGTAACATAGAGGCAGCGTGTAAAGTATTTATGCAACATTTCAAACAGTAATAACACAACACAAGAAAAATCCAGCACCAAGTGTCCCCATGGGGAACAGGATCAAGACTGATTTGCATATGGTTGGGTCCAAACTTGGGTGGCATGGTGAGCAAAAGATCAATGGATTAAACCCAGATCTGTGACTCGGGGTGAGTGTTTGAAAAGTTTCAACACTCCGCCCATCATCCTTTTATGTCACTAGTCAGCTGCTGCACTGGATGTGCCACCCACGAGTAGTCCTGTAAACATTGCTCAGACCTGCCACGGCAGTGTATGTGTGTGCAGTTTTAAACTGCCAATTTAACCTTGCAGGTGTACCCACTTGCCAGGCCCAAACCTTCCCTTTTTATACATGTAAGGAACCCCTAATGTAGGCCCTAGGTATCCCCATGGATAGGGTGCAGTGTATGTTAAAGGTGGGACATGTACGGATGTGTTTAACATGTCCTAACTGTGAAATACTGCCACATTCTGTTTTCACTGTTGCAATGCCTATCTCTTTCATAGGTATTACGGGTGAGTGTAGTTTCCCTTTGGGAGCAGATGGAAATTTGGAGTTTGGTGTCCCTGAACTCGCAATTTAAAATTTGTCAGTTTGAAAATGCCACTTTTAGAAAGTAGGCATTTTCTTGCTTAAACCATTCTGTAACTCTGTCTGTTTGTGAATTCCTTGTCTGGTTCAGGCTGACAGTTAGGCTGTTTGTGAATCCCCTCTAAACAGTGACACAAAGGGAGCTGGGGTGTAGCCTGCATATCCTGATGGGCAATCTGAGCTAGAGTGGATGGAGGAGTGGTCACTTATACCTGAATGGGCTGTGCCTGCCCTCACACAATGCTGTCTCCAACCTCCTGGTGTGAGTGTAGAGCCAGACCTGGGCAAGGCAGGATCTTGTGAAGAACAGAAACTTTCCTTTGAAGTTTGCCTACTTCAAAGGCAGAAAGGGGTAAAAATGGTGGACCCAAAATCTCAGATTTTTAGATTAGTTATGGAACCAAGAAGAACCTCTGCCAAGGAGAAGAGCTGAAGAGCTGCCTTTTTGCCTGTGACTGTGCTTTGCTTGGTTGACCTACAGTTGCTGCTTGTGCCTGAGAGAGGAAAAAGCCGGGACTTTGTGGTATCTTCCTGTTTGTTAAGAATCTCCAAGGGCTTGGACTGAGCTTGCCTCCTGTTTTGAAGTCTCAGGGCCATCGAAGACTTCCTCTGCCATCCATGGGACTATCTGCTTCGACTCGTGCCTTGACAAGTGGTGCCCTATCCAGTCCCTGGGCCCTTGAAAGGTGAAGCTGGTAGAACAAGACTGAAATCCACGCACATGATGCTGTACGGGTAAAATTTTGATTCACCACCTGCAATGCAGCCGTAAAAATGACTCCACCCACCTCGCAGCTAAAATTGATGCCACCTGCATCGCGGATCAGGAATCAACGCATCACCTGCATCGTGGCTGGAGAAACGAAGCAAACACCCGCTTGAGGCTGCTGAGAACGACGCAAACCCCAGGTAGCGTGGTTTTCCATCACAGCGCAACTGGATTACACACACATCTTCGTTGGGTGTCAAAATCAAAGTGAACCTGCACAGCTCTGAGGTGCCCCATCCGGAAATCGCCACATAGCCCTCTTGCGGGAGAGAAAAACAAAGCATTGCCTACCTGACCGGAGAAGAAACGACACAAGCCCTCATTTGGGAGTAAGGAATCGATGCATTGCTGACTTTTCCAATGCACGCACGCCCATGTGGCTTTATCTTTGACGCAAACCAAGTACTTTGTGTAACAACAATGTTTTCATTGTTTTCTATTGAGTAAGACTCTTTTTATTTTATAAATTCATCTTGACTTGTGTATGTTGGATTTTTGTCATTTTGGTCTTGTTTGATTTAGATAAATATTGCCAATTTTTTTAAACTGGTATGGTGTCCATTTTACAAAAATACTTTACACATTGCCTTTGAGATATGCCTGACTGCTTGTGCCAAGCTACCAAGGGGGTGAGAAGGGGTTAGATAAGTGTGTATCCCCGTTGCCCTGACTAGAGTGAGGGTCCCCGCTTGGACAGAGTGGAAGCTGACTGCCAACTATAGACCCCATTTCTAACACAATGCTAAATTGTCTGAGCAGTGTCCTATCTATGCACTACTATAGGTCTCAAACAGAGACTCGGGCCCAGATTTATACTTTTTGCCGCAAAACTGTGCAAAAAGTACAGCATCTGCTTGTGCCATTCCACAGCGCCAGTCTGGCACCATAGTAAAAGAATGGAGCAAGACGGCGCTAAACTTGGGCTAGCATCTTCAAAAAAAACATTAGCCAGGTGTGTGTGGCGATAGGGAAGGAGGGGGTTCTGCGTCAAAGAATTACGCTAACCTGGTTAGAGGCAAAATAAATGCCTCTAACCAGACTAGCGTCATTTTCTGGTGCTCAACCACCAAAAACATGACTCCTCTCTTAGGAAAGACAGGCCTCATGCCCAATACTTCAATAGCCAGCGCAGGGGACAAGTGTCCCCTGGCCATTTCCATTGCACCCTGTGCCATGCAGGGGGCCCCAAGTTAGGGCCCCACAATGGCAAAAATTAAAAAACAAATATTTACCTGGACTTACCTGGGATGGGGTACCCCATTCTCCGGTGTCCCTCTGGCGGAATGGAGGTGCTCCTGGGGCTTCCGGAGGGCACCTGTAGACCCATTCCTTGGTGTTTAACCATGAAAATGGGTCTACAGGTTCCCTAACGCCTGGTCTGATCCAGGCATTAAAGAATGGTGCAAAGCAAGCTTTGCACCATTATTTAGCTCTCCTCCCACCCGTGCGTCATTTTACCAGTGGGGATAAATATGGGGCTATGGGGATAGCACCATTCTTTAGATGGGAATGCCTACCTTGCATCTTATTGATGCAAGGTAGGTGCACGCATCCAAACAATGGTGCAAACTTCTATATTTTGACGCTAGACATGTCTAACGTCAAAATATACATATGGAGTTAGGCTTTCGCCGAATTTGCATAAAGAAAATGACACAAATTCAGCGCAGAGTATAAATATGCCTCTCAGTGTCTCCTCCCTTCTTCAAAACGGTGCTCAAAATGTCACCCAACTTTCAATAAACACTCCGGATCCGTAATAGTGAATTAATAACACTTAGGCCCTCATTATAACTTTGGCGGTAACATGCCGCTGCTGTGGCTACCAGCCGTATACGCATATTATGACCGTTTACGGTATTCAGCCAGAAGGCTGGCGGAATACAGCTGACGGTCATGGCGGCAGATGACGGTAAGGTGGCGCTGCTGACAGCAGCACCGCCACGCCAGCAAAACACCGCCAACCGTATCATGAGCAATGATACAGCCTGGAGGTGTTTTGGTGGTGGACGCTGCTGCTGACAGCAGCGCTGGGCCCGTCTCCAGCCGGAGGTTCTCCGACAGGAGAGGGGGTGGGGGTGTTGTGTGTATTTGGGGGGTGTTATGTGTATTTGGGTGTGTGTGTGTATGTTTTGGTATGCGTGCATGCAGGTGTGAGTCGCATTGAATGAGTGTGTGAAAGACTGAATGTGAGTGTATGTTGTTTGTTGTGAATGCGTGTGTGCGACAAAGTATGTTGGTGTGTGTTGCGGTGTGTCGGTATGTATGTGGGCATGCGTGGGTGGATGTGGGTATACGTGTCTGCATGTTTGTATATGGGTGCGTGTGTGGGTGTGTACATGTGTGGGGGAGAGGAATGGGGATGGTGGGGCAGGACTCTGGCGGAGGGGTGGGGGGGCGTGGGAGACCCCTATCAGTGCCAGGGAAGGAATGCCCTGGCAATGATAGTGCCTACCGCCATGGTTTTCGTGGCGGTAAGGTTGGCACGAAAACCATGGCAGTAGGCCAGGTCGTAATCCCGAGGGTGGGACAGTGGACGGCTGCCGGGCTGGAGACCGAAGTCTCCAGCCCAGAGACTGTTACCACCCTGGTGGTCGGTGTGTTAAAGTGGCTGTCTGTGATGGTTGTAACCGCCAGGGTCAAAATCCCATTTTTTTTTACTCCCGGCCTGATGACGGTATTAATGCTGCTTTAACACCGACCGCCAGGGTCATAATGAGGGCCTTAATGTCCACCATGAATATGTATCCTCATGTATACATTTCCATCATTTATTTTCATGTTCATCTAATCTGTACAGACAAATGTTCATGAAGCCCAATGTATTTCATGGCACCGCCCTTCCTTAAGTGATGCATTATCAGCAGTAGTTTCCCATGTCACTTCATCGCTGAGTCTCTGTTTGAGACCTACAGTAGTGCATAGAGGGGACACTGCTCAGGCAAAGTAGCAGAGCATTTGACGAGTTGTTTCTATGTCTCTGATCAGACTGTGATATCCTTGTGCACACAAGGATTTCACAAAGGACATAGAGCATCAGCATTACATATAACACAACAGAGTGCATTGTCCGTTCATCAAATTTCTATATAGCAGAAGAGCTTCCACATTCTGGATGATCTGAATACTTTTCATAGATGACCTGGTGACCCCCAGATATAAAACATTGCCTTAAGCAAGATGAGAGATAATCAAAGCCTGAATGATAGTCTTTTGAGAAGACCCAGACAGTAGCCATAATATTTTACTTAAATGTCTAAGTAAGCTAAAGCAACCATCAGCCACCTTGTTGATTTAGAATTCCATAGTCAATTTATCCAAAAGCCAGTATCCTAAATCTTTGGCTACTTAGGAAGGGAGAGGCCCAAGAGCTCCAGGCGACCATTATGGGCCCGCAAATTGGGTTGATTTCCATCAAGTAAAATATCAGTCTTGTTACCATTAAGTTATAAGCGTTGCTGTCCAATAAAGGCACTCCTTGGCATACTAGGGATGTTCAGGTATTTACAAAGGGTGCTTTTTTGGATATAGCAGAGTATTTTGGCGTGGAGGGAGAGGAGTGATAGGCAACACTGACGTCCGCCAAACTCTTGGAATACCTTACAGTTTTAGGGACTGCATACTGCGAGGCAGGTATCCAACTTTTTTATGCATGCAACATATCTCAAGAACACACAGGAACACATTAGGGAAAATCATGGGGAATAAGTGGGCCTAGCCATGACATACTATATGTATTTTCCAAGAAGACAACAGTCTCCCTGTGAAGTACAGATAAAATACCTGTAGACTACTACTATATTGAGTGTCCACCATCCGTTGGTAGTGTTGTGGTCTGGTCAGGGAAGACAATAACTTCTCATTTTAAATGGACTTTGGGTGAACCCTAACGCCCCAACAGTCTACCACTCTGCTGGTACACAACAATCCATGACATGCAGAGCACTGGCTAAGAGATTTGGGTCCCTTGCACTGATAAATATACATGATCTGCGAGAACATTTAAACAAGGAGCAAGTTGTTCTATGTACAACACACTAACGCACACCACCCCATTTTACCTTTTGGCAACCCCTCAAATTAATCTACCTTAGCCCAGTCCCTTACTCCATTCCTAAATCATACCCCAATCCCAACAACTACCCCTGTGGGAATGTATACAGTTTACATAATTCATCATGCCATAATGTACTCTCACCTTCACTCTCGCCCATAAACCTAGTGCTCCTGTGTTTCCCCATAACCCCATCCCTTAATCCAAACCTAATGAAGCATTCATTTCACTACTTTTTTTATTTGTTTTCCTTATTTTACTTTTTTTGAAGCATAATTTTCTACTTTTTACATTTGTTAGTCTACTTTTTATTTTTTTAAATTTTATTTCAAACCACATTTAAAGCAGGCTTTATACTGTAGTGCTGCACCAATTTCTACCATGACAGGTTGTAACATTGTTCACTGCTTGATAATTTCTATACATTATGTAACATCTAAGCTTTCATGGAAAAAGAGAAATCTAGCATATCTTGGACATACATTTACCAATCATTTTTCTTTCCATTGACAGACTGTATGCAAAGGAGCAGCTGAATCTTGCACTGCCAAAGCGCAGTTGGTGAAGGCATGGGAATGTACTAAAACTGACACCAAGAATTGTCCATGTTCCCCAGAGAATGGAACAGAGGAGCCAAAACCTGGCACGGTAAGTGAACACAACCTATTGTTTCGTGCATAGGCTTCACTTCCTAGTCATTTAAAGCTTTAGGCATCATTTCATTAATTGTATCAGTGTATAAATAACTAACATTCACCACACCTAGCGGCTCTTGTGATGCTCCCATGGACCGTTGGAAGGCTGATCTGTGGTGGGGTTGAGAGGGTACGCAGGAAAACAGATGGAATATATTTCACCGGGGTGTCCCCACACCTCTGCCCCTGCCAAGTCCCCATCTGTAAATGAACTAGGGGTAAAGAAAACCACCATATTTTTTCTGATTATGCACAGTAGAACAATCTTTAAGACATTATTTGACATGATAAATTGCTTTTTAAAATGTTGCGTTAAGAACAAACACATAGGGCTCAATTATTTTTAATTAACCCCTTCTGTGCTGCAGACGTAATGGTTACTTCCCGCGGCACAGTGCTCCTGTGCCGAGGACGTAACAATTACGTCCTCGGCCTGGATCTCCGAGGGAGCGCTAGCACCCCCTCCATGGGCTTACCTCCCACCCCCCCAAGGCAGGGATGGAAGAAGAAGCCCTTCCCCTTCCACCCCCTGCCCCCGTGACATCTGATGACGTCAGCGCGCATTTACGCGCTGACCTCATCAGAGGCCACTTCCCCATCGCCCTGGAAGCTCAGCTTCCAATCCGATCATATGATGGGGCCCTGAGAGGCTTCAAAGGGAAGGAAAGGAATTTCCTTCCCTTTGAAGTCTCTCAGAGCATTTCAAAAGCCAGATGATAAAGCCATCAGGCTTTTGAAATGCCCACTAGACACCAGGGATTTATTTTTCTATGGAAACTGGCATGAGGGGAGCGACCCCTTGGGCAAGGGTCGCTCCCCAGGGGGGCAATATTTTTCAAGGCCTTTTCTGCCCATCCGGGGGCAGATTGGCCTATTGTTAGGCCGATCTGCCCCCAGGGGGGGCAGAATCCACTAGGCGCCAGGGATCTTTTTTTTTTGTTGATTTATTTTGTGGTTTTTTTGTGTTTTTTATTTTAGTTGGGGAGTGACCCCTTAGGCAAGGGTCGCTCCCTAGGGGGAAAATTATATTTAGGCCATTTCTGCTTGGGGGCAGATTGGCTTTTTTATGAGGCCAGTCTAAACCACTAGACACCAGGGAGTTTTTCTTTTTACGCCAAATTCACGGAAGGGGAGCGACCCCTTAAGTCAGGGTTGCCGCCCAGGGGGGTATATTTCTTTTAGGCCATTTCTGCCCCCCCCCCCCTGGGGGGCAGACTGGCCTATTGTTATTAGGCCGATCTGCCCCCAGGGGGGGCAGAAACCTCTAGGTGCCAGGGCTAATTTTTTTTTGTGTGTGTTTTTTTTGTTTGTTTGTTTGTTTTTTTAGAGATGGGGAGCGACCCCTTAGGCAAGGGTCACTCCCCTGGGGGGCAAATTGTATTTAGACCATTTCTGCCCCCCTATGGGGCAGATCGGCCGATTTTTGTTAGGCCAATCTGCCCACAAGGGGGGCAGAAACCACTAGGCACCTGGGATCTTTTTTTTTGCGCCAATTTAACGCAAGGGCAGCGACCCCTTAGGCAAGAGTTGCTCCCGGGAGGGGGGAATTTATTTTAAGCCATTTCTGCCACCCCCGGGGGTAGATCGTCCTATTGTTATTAGGCCGATCTGTCCCCGGGGGGGGCAGAAACGTCTAGGCGCCAGGCAAATTTTATTAGGGTTTTTTTTCTTGTTTTTTAGAGGTGGAGAGTGACCCCTTAGGTAAGGGTCGCTCCCCTGGGGGGCACATTGTATTTAGACCATTTTGGCCCCCCTTGGTGGCAGATAGGCCGATTTTTGTTAGGCCAATCTGCCCACAAGGGGGGCAGAAACCACTAGGCACCGGGGATCTTTTTTTTTTAGCCAATTTCACGCAAGGGGAGCGACCCCTTAGGCAAGGGTCGCTCCCCGGGGGAGGAGGGGGCAAATTTATTTTAGGCCATTTCTGCCCCCCTGGGGGCAGATTGGCCTATTGTTATTCAGCCGATCTGCCCTGGGGGGCAGAAACCTCTAGGTGCCAAGGATACATTTTTTTTGTTTTTTTGTTTGTTTTGTTTTTTAGCGGTGGGGAGCGACCCCTTAGGCAAGGGTCGCTCCCCTGGGGGGCAATTTGTATTTAGACCATTTCGGCCCCCCTTGGAGGCAGATCGGCTGATTTTTTTAGGCCATCTGCCCTCAAGGGGGGCAGAAACCACTAGGCACCGGGGATCTTTTTTTGCGCCAATTTCACTCAAGGGGAGCGACCTCTTAGGCAAGGGTCGCTCCCCGGGGTAGGGAAGGGCAAATTTATTTTAGACCCTTTCTGCCCTCCCCGGGGCATATCGGCCTATTGTTATTAGGCCAATCTGCCCCAGGTGTGGCAGAAACCTCTAGGCGCGAGGGATAAAAACAAATTTGGGTTTTTCTTTTTTTGTTTTGTTTTTAGAGGTGGGGAGCGACCCCTTTGTCAAGGGTCGCTCCCCTGGGGGGCAAATTGTATTTAGACCATTCCTGCCCCCCTTGGGGGCAGATCGGCTGATTTTTGTTAGGCCAATCTGCCCCCAAGGGGGGCAGAAACCACTTAGGCACCAGGGATTGGTGTGTATGTATGCATATGTTTTCTTTAGGGGGCAGCCCCTTGGGTAAGGGTCGCTCCTCATGGGGTCACATTACTGTTGGTCATATCTGCCCCCCTTTGGGGAAGATGGGCCTATTTTTGGAAGGCCCATCTGCCCCCAACGGGGGGCAGAAAGCTCACCGGAGGCCAGGGAAGTTTTTTTTCCAGAAATAATAGGGTGGGGGTATGGCCATACCCCCACCCCAAATAAATGGGGCCAAAGTTGTTCTGCCCACCAGTGGGCAGATGTGGCAATTACCCCTGATCCACACCCCGGGGGTGGGCAGAAAGGTTACTAGATGCCAGGGTATTTTACAAAAACTAAAAATATTGGGGTGGTGGCTACCAACCAGTATGGGCCAGGTTATGCCCCCACCCCAACTGAAGGGGGCAACTGTCTTTCAGCTCTCCCCCACACTCTAAAACATCTTTTCCCACAGCAAGCAAGAAGACATTTGATTATTTTGGGTTTTAGTTTTACATTTGGGCCATGAGAGCTTGGCTAACTCACAAAATCGTCCCACTTGGAATGGTGAGGGCTGCACTTTATGGACTTTTTGACGCTGCCATGTAGAAAAATCCACAAGACCTACACACATCTGAAAACTAAACATCTGGGTGATTCCAGGGTGGTGTGTTTCACATACACCCCGCACCATTTTTGTACCCACAATCCCCTGCAAACCTCCAACTTTGCTGGAAATCACACATTTTCCCCAAGTTTTTGTGATGGAACCTTCAGGAATCTGCAGGAATCCACAAAATTCCTACCACTCAGCATTGTCTCATCTATACCGATATAAATTCTGCTGCACTTGTCAGCCTAAAAATGTTTTTTTGCAAACTGCCCTTTTGGACGCCCTTTGATTCCCCCTCACTATTGACATGTTTTTGGCTCTTCCCTTTCACAAGCACTTGGCCCACCTACACAAATGAGGTATCATTTTTACCGGGAGACTGAGGGTAACATTAGGTGGTTTGAACTTTGTCCCAGTGTGGTGATCCCACACAGAAATGTGGGAAAAATAGATTTTTTAGCTAAATTTGAAGTTTGCTGAGGATTCTGGGTAATAAAACATTGGGGGATCCACACAAGTCACACCTCACTGGACTCCCTCGGGTGTCTAGTTTTCAGAAATGTCTGGGTTTGGTAGGTTTCCCTAGAAGACTGCTGATCCCAGGACCAAACCCCCCCACAAAAACAGGTTGTTTTGTATTTGATAATGTTGTTGTGTCCAGATAGTGTTTTGGGGCATTTCCTTTCGCGGGCAGCAGGCCCACCCACAAAAGTGAGGTACCATTTTTATCGGGAGACTTGGGGGAACGCTGAGTGAAAGGAAATTTGTGGCTCCTCTCTAATTCCAGAACTTTCTGTCACCGAAATGAGAGGAAAAAGTGTTTTTTGGGCCAAATTTTGAGGTTTGCAAAGGATTCTGGGTAACAGAACCTGGTCAGAGCCCCACAAGTCACCCCATCTTGGATTCCCCTAGGTGTCTAGTTTTCAAAACTGTGCAGGTTTGCTAGGTTTCCCTAGGTGCCGGCTGAGCTAGAAGCCAAAATCCACAGCTAGGCACTTTGCGAAAAACAGCTCTGTTTTCTTTGTGAAAATGTGATGTGTCCACGTTGTGTTATGGGGCTTTTCCTGTCGCGGGTGCTAAGCCTAACCCCACAAGTGAGGTACCTTTTTTATCGGAAGACTTGGGGGAACACTGGGTGGAAGGAAATTTGTGCCTCCTGTCTGATTCCAGAACTTTCTGTCACCGAAATGAGAGGTAAAAGTGTTTTTTTGGCCAAATTTTGAGATTCGCAAGGGATTCTGGGTAACAGAATCTGGTCAGGGCCACACAAGTCACCCCATCTTGGATTACCCTAGGTGTCTAGCTTTCAAAACTATGCAGGTTTGCTAGATTTCCCTAGGTGCCGGCTGAGCTAGAGGCCAAAATCCACAGCTAGCCATGTGGCAAAAAATAGCTCTGTTTTCTTTGTGAAAATGTGATGTGTCCATGTTGTGTTTTGGGGCAGTTCCTGTCGTGGGCGCTAGGCCTACCCACGCAAGTGAGGTTCCATTTTTATCTGCAGACATGGGGGAACACAGAATAGCAAAACAAGTGTTATTGCCCCTTGTCTTTCGCTACATTTTTTCCTTCCAAATGTAAGACACTGTGTAAAAAAGACGTCTATTCGAGAAATGCCCTGTATTTCACATGTTAGTATGGGCACCCAGGAATTCAGAGATGTGCAAATAACCACTGCTTCTCAACACCTTATCTTGTGGCCATTTTGGAAATACAAAGGTTTTCTTGATACCTATTTTTCATTTTTTATATTTCAGCAAATGAATTGCTGTATACCCTGTATAGAATGAAAACCCATTGCAAGGTGCATCTCATTTATTGGCTCTGGGTACCTAGGGTTCTTGATGAACCTACAAGCTGTATATATCCCCGCAACTGGAACAGTCCAGCTGACATAATGGTATATTGCTTTAAAAAATCTGACATCACAGGAAAAAGTTACATAGTAAGACCTGGAGGAAAAATGGCTGTTTTTTTCACCTCAATTTCAATATTCTTTTATTTCAGCTGTTATTTTCTGTAGGAAACACTTGTAGGATCTAAACAAATGACCCCTTGAGAATTCAGAATTTTGTCTATTTTTTAGAAATGTTTAGCTTTCTGGGATCCAGCAATGGTTTCTCACCCATTTTGGTCACTCACTGGAAGGAGGCTAAAAGCAAAAAAAATAGTAAAAATGGGGTATGTCCCAGTAAAATGTCAAAATTGGGTTGAAAAACTGGGTTTTCTAATTCAAGTCTGACTGTTCCTGAAAGCTGGGAAGATGGTGATTTTACCACTGCAAATCCTTTGCTGATGCCGTTTTCAGGGAAAAAAACACAAGCCTTCTTCTGCAGCCCTTTTTTCCCATTATTTTTTCCCCAAAAAATAATTTTTTGCTGTATTTTATCTAATTTCTTGGTCTCCTCCAGGGGAACCCGCAAAGTCTGGAATCCCCAGGATGTTGGAAAAAAAGGAAGCAAATTTGGCTTGACTAGCTCATGTGAACAAAAAGTTATGAGGGCCTAAGCGTGAACTGCCCCAAATAGCCAAAAAAAGGCTCGGCACAGGAGGGGAAAAGGCCTGGCAGCGCAGGGGTTAAAAGCAGTGTTTTACCTGCCTCAATAAGGTTTAACTAAAATCATTGTTTCGCTTGCTGAGCAGACACATATTTTCATAGTGCTTTTCTGACTGAGGGTACTTATCCACCAGCACTGTTTCCAATTGGCTATTTTATGCTGATAATTTGTTCCGAGTTTGTAACCTTGCAAAGTCTAGTCCCTCTCCTATATCTAACATGGAGTTAAAAACACGAAAGACAGAGGGTGGTAAGCTGTTTCGGAAAGAAGGCAAGTTGATGCAGCAGAATCAGTGGTGGAGGTGCGTGCATGCGCATCGGCGGGTGCACTGATGGCTTCTTTCTGAGGGCTGTGCATATTAGCTGCCAACTTTTACACAGCTCAGATTCTTATCTTGATTTAAAGACATAAGCCCCGTATTGGAAACTATGCATATGCTCTCGGTGATCGCCTTATAAAGTCCATATTAGCGCTCGTGGTCTTTCAAATGATTCAGGTTATACTCTTGAGCATCGTCATTTGCAGGATTGACCAGTTCACCAGAAAAGCGATATATGCAAAGTTATGGCCTGATGTACCAAAAAACAGGTCGCAGCACAATGTTTGTTTTGTGCTTCAAGGAACCTTTCCATTTTCATCATGAGGGATATATTAGCCCTCCAATTCCAAAGGGGAAGGTCACAAAAACTCACAATCCCCCCTCCTCAATAATAGTAATAGGAAGGGAATCGACTTTCACAGAAGGGACCTATTTTGAAAGTTTTGCAGCCAGTTCGGGATTGCAGTAACTAACCTGGACCATAGATTTTATTTTGGAGATACTCTGCCTATAAATCAGCATTTCATATGTCCATTTCCAAACGAGCTGGAATTCCTAGATAAACAAGTCTTAGTCTAACAAACTTAAATTTCACTGTTGCAGGGAAGGGGTCAGGGTCTCAGTAGGATCTATTGTCAGATTTTTTTTTGTTGTGCAAATTGCATAGAATGCTCCTGGAAAGCTTTTATTTTCAGCGGACCGTTACATGATGTTTCCAATATAATTGAGGTCCACTCACCATGGATTATATAGGAATTGAGTGCACAATTTAAGTTTACAACTAAAGGGTTTTTCATTGAACATCGCTATCAATTCTTCTCAGGGTAGAGATTTTAGCGCCCCCGGACGAAAATGTCGGCTTCTGATGCAAGTGGGTAAGAATCCGGCTCCATGTCTTCAGCCTACTTTCTAAGGCCAAATTCAAATTGAATTTGTGACTCCATAATGAGATTAGGTAAGCTAAATAAAGTGCAGAACAGGCACCACAGCCGTCTGGAAAGCCTCAATAAATTAAGATAAGGTAAGCTTTTCTATAATATGACCAAAAGCAAGTGAGATGAGGGAAGGATCACAGGCCTTCTAAGAAAGAAAGCCAACTGCAAAGACTGGACTTCATTTTACGATGGGGCTAAATACTGCCTGTGGCTTCCCTTTTCGTCAAACCAGATTCCTGGTTACCTAAAGCGGGAATACACTCTTTGTTTATGTAAAATCTCAGGTTTACATAATTTCTGGCTGAAATGATGGCTTTAGTTGTATTTATGTTTACTGGAAATTTATATGCATTAGTATATGTGGCGAGGAGCTTGGGGCAGATGTATCAACATTTTTTGCTATGGCAAAAAAGCGTTTTGGTATGCGTTTTGGTGTGTAACAAGTCCAATTTGCGATTCGGTAACTGGTTAGCGAATCGCAAATTGGATTTGCGACTACATACTGATTCGGTATTAGGAAGGGGCGTGTCAAGGGCGTCCCTTTCTAATACCGAATCGCAGAGGTATGTATGATTGTTTTGTGACTGTGAATGTGATTGCAAAACAATCACAGTTACCACCTACTTCAAGTAGGTGGCAACCGATTCACAAAGGGGAAGGGATCCCTTCCCCTTTGTGAATGCACGCGAAAACGTTTTTTAAGAGCAGAAATTAAACTTAAATTTTTCATTTTTAAATGCATCCCGTTTTCCTTTAAGAAAAACGGGCTGCATTTAAAAAAAAAAAGATTACTTTATTGAAAAGCAATCACAGACAGGGTGGTCTGCTGAGCCCAGCAGGCCAACATCCTTGTGATTGTAGCCATTCGCAATGGCTCGCAAATTGCGACCTACCTCATGAATATTGATGAGGTAGGTCCATTTGCGAGCCCTGGCAAATCACAGTTGGAAACTCCTGGAGTTTCATACTTTCCAACAGCGATTACTTAATTGCGATTCGCCCTTGGTGACCTAAGTTCAATCTATTTTTGTTGTCTTTAAGGACTCTGTGCACTTTGCTCCTGCTAACCATTGGTAAAGTACTTGTGCTCTCTCTTTTAAATATGACAAAATTGGTATATAACTAATTGGCACATTTATTTTACTCATAAGTTCCTAGTATATGGTACAACATGTACACAGGTCCTGTAAATTAAATTCTACCTATAACACTCATTGTAGCACTCATTGGGCCAACCACTAAAGTAGCACTGTAAAGAATTAATCAGGCCTACCACTCCAACCTGGAGCACAGTTTTAAACTGCCATTTCGACCTGGCAAAAAGAAAAAAACATTTCTTTTTAGTATTTATAAGCCATCCCTAAGGTAAGCCCTAATGGCTCCTAGGTCACAGTGCATGGTATTCAAAAAGTAAGACGTATGTTTCTAAAATGTACATGCCCCAACAGTGAAAAACTCCTAAAGTCACTTTTTACTTTATCAAGCCTATGTATGCTGTAGACTAACACTGGATATCTTATTACTGGATAAGTGATAACGTCTGTTTGGGAACAGCTAGAGAAATGCTTCTTGCACTCATTTGGCTTTAATGGTAAAGTCGGACTTTAATTTACTATTCTGAAAATGCCATTTCTAGAAAGTTGGAATTTTCCTGCCTAATCCAAAATGCGCCTTTTTGCCTGAATCCAGGGTCACATGGCTGTGAATGGCTCTCCTGTGGTGTGTTGTGCATTCCTTCCAGACATGGAGACAAAAACGACTGTGTGTAGATGAAGTGGGTCTTCCTGACAGGATGGCTGGGTAGGGAGTTGTGCCCTGCCCTGATTGAACATCAAAGGATTCCACCCCCTGCAGCACACACAAAGGGACCTGACACACCAGGTCTGCCCCTGCCTTTGTCCCAAGAGAAGGGGAAGAACTCACCAGAACCCATTTGGGTCATAGGCCAGCGATTACCCCCAACCCTCCACAACCCCCCCCATCCAAAAGGCCGGCACTAGGTAAAAATGTGACACCTTCACAATCTCTCATCAGAACACTACTGGATCTGTGTAAGATTCAGAAGAAGGACAACCATGATGCCTGAAGAAAAAAGACTGGACCTGCTTGCCTTGAATCCAGGATCCCCCACCTGGACCAACCTAAGCCCTGCTGCTGTTTTGAGTTCTGATTCCCCACAGGTGGCCCCAGTACCAGGACCCTTGACTGACAAACTCTGTCTGACTGGCATCAGAGTGTGCTCCCCTGATTCAAAATCTACACTTCAGGTAAAATCCAGAAGTGTGGGGCTATTCGCGACCACAAGTGCCATGTCTCCCGCCAATGGGAAGTTCCAGCGACAGCCTGCTCTTCATGCCATGTAGTGACCACCCCCGTCTCCTAGAAACGCATAGGTTCCAGCGACAACTGCTCCTCACACTGACCAAGATCTCCTCGGGACTCCTGCCAAACAGAGCTCCAGCTGATGGTCCTCGCACAGACTTGGACTCAGAGAAGGCAATAATCATCACTCGGATCAATCAAACCAACCAATCAGATTTCTTATATAGTGCGACTACTCACCAGATAGGGTCTCAAGGCGCTGTGGTGGGGAGCATCTGTGGGTCAGTCGAAGAGCCAGGTCTCCCTGAAAAGATCTTCAGCCTTCCTGAATTGAAGCAGAGATAGTGATTGCCTGAAATGCAGAGGCAGGGAGTTACAGGTCTTTCCAGTGAGGTAAGAGAAGGATCTTCCTCCAGCCCAGGTCTTGCAGATCCGTGGGATTATGGTCAGGGCCAGTTGGGCAGAGCAGAGATGTCTGGTGGGTGTGAAGTATGGGCAGTTGTTGAGGTATGTGAGTTCCATGTTGTGGAGACCTTTGTAGGCATTGGTGAGGAGTTTGAAGGTGATTTTCTTGTTGAATGGTAGCCAGTATAGGTCTTTCAGGTGTTCAGTGATGTGGGTGCATCGGGGATTTTTTATGCGGTGCTGGCATATAGTGAATTGCCGTAGTCAAGTCTGCTGGTGACCAGAGCATGGGTGACCATCTTTCTGGATTAAGTGGGGATCCACTTGAAGATCTTATGAAGCAGGCATATGTGGAAGCAAGTGGATGAGACAGCATTGATTTGGCGGTTCCTGGAGCGCGAGGAGTTCAGGATGATGCTGAGGTTCTGTGCATGGTCCGTTTGTGTGGTAGTATGAACCAGGTCCTGTATCCGAGCCGTGTTTCATCACAGTTGGCCTCAGCTTGTGAATCTGATGCAGTCCAGTGTGACCAGATACCCTTTTTGGCACGATTGTTGTCATTTAGTTTAATTATATATATTAAATTGCACTCTGTTTTTCAAAATAGTTTTAGGATTTTGTTTGTGTTGTATTTTCACTTTATTACTGTTTTAGAGCCACACAGATATATTGCCTCCATATTAAGCCTGACTGCTGTTGTGCCAAGCTACCAGAGGGTTAATCACAAGTATTTTTAGTGATTTTTACAGTTCATCCTGACAAGGATTGTGTTAATTAATTGAAAGGGCTTCCACCCTTCTCAAATAATTACACAATTTCTTACACTCATTGAAAAGGAGTCTGACAATTAGGTTCTGGTGTGCCATTAGGTATACCAACCTAATTATGGCCTCTGCCCTATTCCTGTTAAGTTTGATGTTAGGTGATATACTCTCTTCTTTGAGGTCTGAAATAAGGCACATTAAAATTCTCCACTCAGGTCTCCATGACAACATTGTTGTAGCAAGTATTGGTGGTGTTGTGATCCAGGTCATTTATATATGCCCGGATGTCAGAGAATCTTTACTTGTGCTAACCTCGAAGAGGTCCACTCATTCCTTTTCAAGGTGAAGCCTGTTTGCAAGGGCTTCTTAAAAACTCCAAATTGTGCATGTGGCAGAAAAAATATATGTAAGTACTTGACCAGCCTGCCCCTGATGTTAGCCTTATTGACTGTGGGTATTTAAGTAGGAGTGGGCAAAGAATTCTGCTTGGCCAGGGCAGTTCACGGAGTCTTTCCCACTCTGCGCTCCACACGGAGCGCAGAGTTCTGAAAAACTACGTTACAGTATTTTCTTTCACTTGCCAATGTGAATTTGGTGAGCATGAGCAAAAGAAATCAATAAGTTGGCGAACGCAAGCCAGATTACTGAATACTAGTGGTCAAAGTAGGCCACGACCTCTCTTGATGAGAAAGCTGACGCTTGCATTGAGGAAGCTGACGCTTGAGTAGAAAATCTATTTGGCGCTCCACATAATGCAGTTCACACTGATTTTGCAGTGCAGGAGAAACTCCTGGCACTGAAAATCAGCGTGAACAGCACAACTTACCCAAACTCTGCCGCTAACAGAAATCCAAGTAGCACCAAGGAGTTTTTTAGGCACTTTGCAGATTTCCACATAGCAAAACTCTGCTAACTCTGCCTAAACCTACATTTAAGTGAGAAAATAAAAGATCAATTTGAATAAATGTTTTTCTGTGTATCAACAATGATTCTACATTGGCTTACTATTTTAGTCTCTTCAGGTACTGGCCCAAATCAGTACTTTGGCAGTCATTTTCATGGTCTGACTTTAAAGTGCCACTGTTGGCAGACAATTATGTGAGAATCTCGAGAAGAGGGGCTTTAGCTCCTCCCACATGTTTGAAAATAGTATATTTTTTGATTGAACAGAAGGTGTGGTATTCCACAAAAAAGTGCTTGCCCTTAACAGCTGTGATCATTTTGTTTATTTACCCAGCTCCCTTAGCGTGAACTTTCAAGGTCACACACCATGAAAGTGTATTGCTTTTAAAGTGTCTTAGGTAACTAGATATAATTATGGTGTTTTCCTCTGGCTGGAGCATAAATGGCAGGAGGGTAGTACACTGTTGCAACAATAGCCCCCGCACCTCCTGCGGTCCAGGGAGGCCCGAGCTCCAGGAGACCCCTCAGCACAGTACACTGTGCACAGGTGGCAGGCCCCTGGCCTAGCAGCTCCTGGCTGGGTGGGGCACCTTACACATACTTTTCATGGAGGCCCCCTCAAGTTTTGTTACACCTCTGGGGCAGTCATTCACCTATATGGATTTTTAAGTCTGGTTGATGGTGCAACTGTCACTTTACTTATGTGATCAAAAATGTTTTCAGAGTCTTACTGAGAGAGGCTTCATCTCCACTCACATGTTGGCTCCCCTGAATACATGATTTGATTGTGTGAATGTGCATGCTTCCACTAAAAATAATACATTTATGACTCTATGCTTGGTGGTTGCCTTGCAAGAAAGCACTGTATATGAGGCCTCCGTTGTTTAAGATGATAAGCCATTGATAACAGCTACAGGGCTGATTGCTTCACTAGAAAAATACATATTCCTGTTGCCATAGGTCTTATCTGTCTATTATAAGAAATGATGATAAATACTTTTGGCTTAACATATTGATTGTGAAAAGCATATGTTAAAATCAACAGGTATTCAAGTGTGGATTGTTATTTCTCTGTATTAAAGCCTTCATGTAGGCATTTTTTTTAAATGAAACGTTAGATTACCTTTGTAGGGAATGATTTTGGTGTTGGTAACTGCCTCTGACAAACTCTAGGGGAGAAGATCTGTACTGTGATTATTCTTGCTGGACTCTTTCTTGAACATCATTAAATAATACAGAACACCATATATAGAAATGTTTATATATCTATATATCTACATATAAATATATATATATATATATATATATATATATATATATATATATATATATATATATATATATATATATATATATATATATATATATATATATATATATAGAGAGAGAGAGAGAGAGGGAGAGAGATACAGATACACAGAGGGCCTTTGGGTGCAGCTTATTCTGCCATTGGTCTATCTGAGTATCCTTTACACTCTTCTGCCATCCATGACAGCTTAACTGCATGGGGTAAGGGTTCAGTTTGCATCAGTCACTGGCTCTTTTGCCCTGTGAATAATGGCATTTTCTGATCATGTGTGTCCATCCACCTAAAAGTAAGTGAATTTATTTTCTACAGATAAGCTGTGTGGCAATGATGCCTCAGATGTAATCAATGCATTTGCAGCTATAGGACTACAGGAATTGCTCTCTGAACCTACTAGGCCATATGCTAGATCTTGTCTAAGGTCCTCCAGTCTCAATAAAGATGATGGTATCCTACCCCAGGTTTGGTCGGATCATTCCTCGGTCTGGTTTATCACACTTCTTCCACACAATTCATTGCAATCAGTCCCTGTTAAAAGCAACCTTGTATGGGTACACCGCTGTACTATTCAAAGGGCCTGACTTAAAGTTTGCCAGAGGGGTTACTCCGTCACAATGTGATGGATTTCCCGTCTGCTGAAATATATATATCCCATTATATCCTGTGGGATTTATATCTCGGCAGACAAGATATCCGTCACTGTTGAGACGGAGTAACCCCTCAGCCAAACTCTAAATCAGGCCCTAAATGTGGTTACACTACAACTAGCACTTTCACCTCCTCTACTAGGTGATAGGCACACAGATGATTAGTGAGCAATTTACGAACAGTGGCTTAGGACCGTCCTTAAAGCAATTTAGACTACGTAAACGATCATCAGCCCTTTGGTACATTGATACATTAAGAGAATCTATAAGGAGCTGCAAACACATAGAAAGACAGTGAATGGCCAACTATGCCCCTGAAATTAAGCTAACACTTAAGTCAGCTGTAAAACACTATACAAATCTTATCAAAGTGTAGAAGTGAGACTTTTACCACTGAGATTGTAAATGATATGAATACCAGTAAAAATGTGTTTTCGACTTCACACTTGCAAGCAAATCCACACTGCCTCTCCCAGGCATTGTTTTGCATATCCTGTTAACCCTGTGGCAATTTGGACTGTAGTTCGAGGAAAATTTTTAAATATTATTAATAGCCTCGAACAAATACCCACTTCTTGTGGATGTTCTAACTCTCAATTTTGTGAGCCACAATAATTTGGTGAATCACCTCAGGTGCTTTCCAATCTGGCTCACATTTAGCCGATTAATTTATTAAAATTGTTCTATCTGTCTCTTCGGCATCTCCTCTGTATCTGATCCCTACCAATATTCTGCCACATCTAATGGAGCCTCTAGCTGGCCCCATATGTTTAATATGTAATCTTTCTGAGTCTACTGGGCAGGTTATATGGGAATGGAAAAAAAACATTCGTCATTTCACTTCTGAAGAAGCCTATAGAAAATCAAGTGTTCCTTAGTTACTTCAGACAGACCAATATCTCAGTTAACTTTCCCAGGATAACTTCTGGAAAAGCAAGTTAACAAAATAATCTTGGATCTTCTGGAGTAAAACTTTTTACTTGATCCAGATCAGTCATCCTTTCATCCTGCTCATGGAACAGAGAACCCTTTGAAATCAGTCTTGGATGACCTTTGCATGGCAGCTGAAAAGGGTGTCTTTGTGGCACCCCTTGTATTTTTAGATATGTCAGCTGCCTTTGACATGGTCAAACAAAAGATTTTGATATTGAAATTGGAAGAGGATATAGTAACAGGATCAGCTCAGAGACTATGTAGCTCATAGTTGGAGGAGCATTCACGTGCAATAAACGTACATCGTTTTTGTTCTGAGTTTAGGACCAGCAAATATGGGGTTCCTCACTGCTCATATCTGAGCCCCATGCTGTTTAAAATATATTTGAGAACACCTGCCTAACTGATTCATAACAAGAGTGTGCTTTTCATGAACTACAATGATGATAGACGGCTTATTATCTCATTGGATCATCCCCTTCCTGAATCTTTTGAAGTATTCCATGATTGTATGCATAGCATAACTAACTGGTTTACTCCAAACTCATAAAAACTTGTAGTAGGTTGTGGCAACATTTTAATGCATTCTGCTGTATCTGAGATCAGACGAACAGCATGGCTGTTCATTTGGTCACCAATGCAAAGCATGGGCAAACACCAGCAAAAATGAAGCATTGGCACCCATACCTCTAAACCAGGAGATCATTAAGGAATGCTGTTATCCATAGTACATCATTGTTTACCTTTCCAAGATGGTCAAGATGCTGGCTCTAAATGTGATTGCTATGCTTGGACTTATGTTTAGCTTTGGTATTGCAAAAATATGCCTTCTGGTTTGGAAGGCAGCATGTTTACATTTTTCTACTTGTACTCTCACTTTAACTTGAATATGTTGTTGAGTTTGTGCGTGTTTTATTTCATGTCGCACAACCGGCCACATTGCCTTTGGGCATCTCCCAGGCCAAAAGAGCCTGTAACTGTTGTACAAAGGTCAGCTTAGATATTCCACCCCAATGATAAGTTCATCATTTTCTTTAGTAGATGTAGCAGAGACCAGCTGATCATCTCTTTTGGCAGACTGTCAGGTACCCTCACATTTCCCAATAGCTGGGGTGCAAAGGAAGATGCAAGTGGGTCTCCCCACTGATGTAGTCTGCCTTTTGGGCCAGCCATGTATTTTCTTTACTAAATGTTTTACAACAAAGCTGAGTTTGGCATAATCGATTTGACATACCTTGTCTGTGTTCTCAGTATGCTCAATGTCAAAGAGTGATGCGTCTTTTTCCCGTAAAGCTCGAAGAGCGTTTAAAGCTCTGTGGTCTTTTTTTTTCTGAAACTCACAAATGACATTTTGAAATGGAGGGTCATTAGTGTTAGGAGTAAGTTCATGCATATTTAATTTATGATTGGTGTGTTTCATTTATTTATCTTTTTACGATTTATGTTTTATTACATCAACCCAAATTACTCTTTATGTTACTCAGAACAGGCAATGTCGGTGCTATCTAGTTATAAGTTTGAGGAAATTATAACAGTCATTTTTACTTCAAACAGAATAATCTAACAGAGGATTATCCATGTCTGCTGCGTGTGAAGTCTCGGTCATTATTATTCTACCAGAGGCTGTGGTGTAGCCATTTTTAATGTAGCTTTCTGCGTGTTTGCTTAAAGTATTAGGCCTCTGTGCACTTTGCCCTAGATGCATTTTATTTCTCCTCGCACTGTTATTTTACAATAACCAGTTTCACGGTCTTGTTTTATTTTCTTCTATCACACTGTTTAGCTTACTTCAGCACTGAAGTTCTCAAACAATACATTCTTGCTCGCTCTGCGCTTCAGTCAAGGATACAGTCTGGTACAGTGTCGATAGACGTGGTAGAAGTTTAGTCTTTAGGGTTTGTAGAAAGCACACATTCTTACGTAGGGACGTTTCTCAGAAAACCGGCGTGTTAGTTATAAAAACACTTCCCAGTCCTGGTACACGTGAGAGGGAGATTCCGACCAGGAACCCACAACTAGATGCTGACTGCCCTGTTGCAGATGCTGATCCAGATCAGGTATGAGGCCTTTGCTCACGTATGAGGGTCGATGTCCTCCCGGGGGAACCTGAAAAGCAGGCTTAGTGCTTCACATGCTGTGCTCAAAATATAACTTAGAGAGAGAACGTACTCTAGTTGCGCTATGATAGCATTATTCTTATGTTTCACTCTCCTCGTTACTATTTCAATCCTACTGTGTTGTATGGTTCTGGTTATTGTGGCTCACGCCTTGTTATCTAAAATGCAGTCGTTTTATGAAACCAATCTTTAAAACTCAAACTGCCTTTGGCATTTATGTATGAGACCACACTGTGTACAAGAGAACTGGTTGTGACCTGAGTGATGTCATGTGCTCAGCTGCCCAATTGTCTCTTCCTTTTGGGAGAGATAAGGCACTGCTAGTTAGCTGGAGCTCAGCCCGGATTTGTGGTGACAAGGGTCCTTCGCCGTGGGTCAGACTTAGTCCCCCACACTGTGAACGATCTTGCCGCCCAAAAATCCAGTAGTCTCATTAGGATAATGAGAGCCTACGCGACATGGCGCCCAACGTGGGGACACAAAGGGCACATGATACCAAAAGTGCCCACAGACGGGGGACACAAAGGGCATATGTACCCACTTTGTGTGCCTCCCCGAGGGCACGTTGGTATTACAGAAGGGGTCGCAGACACTTGTGTGGCCCCTTTTGTAATACTGATGGTGCTGGCCCACATGTAGAACCAGCGCTAGCTCAAGAGGTCATTTCCTCAATTGCATGGGGGAATCTCTTTGCACTTGTGCTGTGCAGTATTACAGAAGCAGCAAAGGCTAAGAAGCTGTCAGGAGGTAGCACCACAAAATGTGGCACACTCACAGTGCACCTCCTGATGGCTGCCTACTGGAGGGGGGATAAGAGGGTCCAATGGACCCCCCCAGGGATCCCCATGCAGGCTGGTGCACTTATTCACAGCACCAGCCTTCAAAGGGATCTCTAATCACTCTTTAAAGTGCTGACTGGGTGCCGCCTGCACAGTAAAACACAGAGTGGCTTTGAAGTTGCCACTCCATAGTTCACTCAAAGGCGCTGACCCCAGAACAGCAGTAGTTTGTGGCTTCCCTGAGGACAGTGCATTCACTGTAATAGAGCACACTTTCCCTGTTTGCTCATGGCACACCTATTTGAAAGTGCGCCACAGCGCAAACAGGAAAAATTAGCCCTATGCACAATAAGGGCCTGATGTGCATTTGAATCTTATAAATCAAAGGGACGATTTAGATATTGGAGGATGAATTACTGTCACAAGTGTGATGGAAATCCCATCCACCGAAATCTAAATCCTACTATACCCTATGGAATTTAGATTTCGGCAGGCAGGATGTCCGTCACTGTTGTGACAGAGTAACTCGTCTGCTACTATCTAAAGCAGGTCCTAAAGTCTGAGGGTTCTTGTCCGGGGTCTCACTCCACTTGAGATCCTAATTCAGTTCAGGTTAGTTGAGTTGTTGGACTGCTTGAGATGCCCTTTCTTTTCACTGTGAATCCCTCATAAAACCACTTCAGATTCCCTTTATTTTACATAGACCCAAGTTATCAAATGAGGAAAGGACATGTATGCTGGTTCCTTTATAAATAAAGTGCCAAGCCTTACGCCAATTATTCATAGGGCATTTGAAAAGTTACCAGAAGGAAGAAGTACTTGAAAAGGTAGGTAGTGTTTCTGGCCTCCCATAAAACAGCAGGACAGCAACACACTCGAGGTACTTGGGCCCTGATTTCAAGTAAAGCTGCTATTTATCACACCTGATTAATAACCATACCATGGGGACGTTATTTATGTGTTGCAATAAATAGCACCAATTACGAGTTTGTGTCGATTAACATGTACAGTAAATGCATTAGCAGTGTAGTAAATGGTGAACCTTCAAATTATGGTATTACACCAGTTGGTATTATAAGAGTTGCTAAAATCTTTCATGATGTGGGATTATTCCCAGAAGTCAGTTAGTATTAACAGAAATTGTTAGATTTCACAGTTTGTGCATTTAATGTTTCCTTTCAATGGTAGCCTGTTCACAGGGGCACTGCTGAATCTTGTGCTGACGAAACACAACTAGCAAGGGCATGGAAATGTGTTCACCATGACATTATGAATACACTATCTTCCTGGGAGTATCAAACAAAGGAGCCCAAACCTAACACAGTAAGTATTCTCAATAAATGTTTTAAGTAGCCACCTCAATAATTAACACTCAAACTATAGAATGCCTCTGTGTTCACATTTGATTCACTTCCGATTCATTTATAGGCCCAATTATTGTTCAAGTCACTTTGTATCAATTGATATACACTCTTCCTTTGTTGAATAGTTTACATAGTCATTTATATATCCCAGTCAACTACAATTATTAATTGTTGTTCCAAAAGTTCAAAGATTATGGGACTCAATAAGAGTATGGTGAATGGGCTGCCAAACCACTGAGGTGGCCTCGGACTAACCCCCACTCAACCCGCTGTAGCCGTCAACTATGTTCTGAGATTTTCACTTTCTTTTTTCACAGACCGTTCCCCCACTGATGCCGCAAGATGACTTTCAATGAAAATGCCTGCTGAGTGGGCCACCATGTCATGGCAGCCCATTTGCCATCTTTGCCTCCTTTTCAGACACAACCCCCCGTCTCTCCCACCCCAACATCATCATCATATATACAAATGTCACTGATGGACATGGAGTTTCTTCCCTGTTTGTCAAGGACATTTCTCATTTGCTTGCCCGCTCAGGTAAATATCCATGGTAGGACAGATCTTCTGATGCACAAAAACCACAAGTCCTGTAGCAGATGTCTTACTGGTTAAAGGTTTCCAATGGTGAATCCAGATGAGACTCTGCCATGAGAAACCTGGTGTGGTCTCCCCTTTTGGTTCAACTATGGGTTTGGAGGGGCATAAGGCCCAACAGTGTACAGAGATACTTCTCGTCTGTCAATCCCTAAATGACCCCCTACATAGAGATGGAGTTGTTGAATGTTCAGAATATGCATATGCAAAAATCAATTAATTTTCACACAGATACGTCACATATAAGTTAGTAAAAATAATTGTTTCCTGTCAATCAACAACCTTAACCTTAGCAGTATTGCAATCCTCTGAACCTGAAGAAGACTTTTCCTCTCCATATTGTGTATTGGATAATCAACAAAAAAAAGTGGAACACCTCTTCCATCCCAATTTGTCTGTGTAAATGTCTGAATTCAGTATTTTTTACTTATATGTATTGCTCTTCTGTACCTACACAAGTAAAAGGTTTGCTGTACACCATATGGTGGGACTTAAATGTCTCCTGCATGGTGTACAGTCATGTTCTCCTGCCCTGTGAGCCCAAGTGCATGTTTCTGGTATCCTGATCTTTTCTTTTGGCCATAGCATTATATTAATGTTTTGTGCATGCAGAGGCTTCCTCCTGTCCCGACACATGAGACCCTGGACAGCTCCTGCGATTTGGAAAGCCACGCTAAATGTGCCCTCATTGCAATGACAGTGTGCTACTGTTCCTGTTGTGGGTTTAGTACAAAAGATTTTGGGGGTCATTAGGAGTATGGTGAGTGGGCTGCCAAACCACTGGGGTGGCCTTGGACTAACCCCCACCCAACCCACTGTAGCCCATCAATTGTTTTCTGAGATTGTCACTTCCTTTTCTCACAGACTGTGCCCCCACTAATGCCATGAGATGACTTTAGATGAAAATGCCCGGTGAGTGGGCCACCATGTCATGACAACCCATTTGCGTCTTTGCCTCTTTTTCAGACACAAACCCCCATCACAGTCATATGCTTCTGAAATAGAAAAACAAATGTTACTGATGGACAGGGAGTTCCTTCCCTGTGTGTTGGTTACATTTCTGCTTTTTCTTGACTGGGCTGGTAAAATATCCCTGGTAGGACAGGGCTTCTGATGCACAAAGACCATACGTCCTGGAGCAGATGATATACTAGCCAAAGGTTTTCAATGGTGAATCCAGATGTGACTCTGCCATGAGAGACCTGGTGTGTTCTCCACTTTTGGAGCATCTGTGAGTTTGGAGGGGCATAAGGCCCACCAGTGTACAGAGATTCTCCCCACTCTGCCAAACCCTAAATTGCCACCTAGATGGAGATGGAGTTGTTGAATGTTCAGAATATGCATATTCAAAAATCTATTAATTTTCGCACAGGTATGTCAGATATAAGTTAGAAAAAAAGAACTGTTTCCTACCAATCAACACTCTTAACCTTAGCAGTATTGGAATCCTCTGAACCTAAAAAAGACTTTTCCACTCCATATTGTGTATTGGATAGTCAATCAATCGAAAAATTTGTAGAGTGTGCTACTCACCCGTGAGGGTCTCAAGGCGCTGGGGGGGGGGGAATAGGTAGGGGGGCAGGGAGGGTCACTGATCGAACAACCATGTCTTGAGGTTCTTTCTGAAAACCAGGAGGTCTTTGGTTTTGTGAAGGTCAGTGGGGAGGGAGTTCCAGGTTTTGGGGGCAAGGTAGGAGAAGGACCTGCCTCCTGTGGTGGTGCGTTGGATGCGGGGTACTGTGGCTAGGGCGAGGACGGCTGATCGGAGGTTGCGTGTGGGAGTGTGGAAGTTAACTCTTTCGTTGAGGTAGGTTGGGCCGGTGTTGTGGAGGGATTTGTGTGCGTGGATGAGGATCTTGAATGTCTATGGGGAGCCAGTGAAGGGATTTGAGGAGTGGTGAGATTCGTTCGTGGCGGGGGAGGCCAAGGACGAGGCGTACAGCTGTGTTCTGGATTCTCTGGAGTTTGCGTTTGAGTTTGAGTGTGGTGCCGGTGTAGAGGGCGTTACCGTAGTCCAGTCTGCTGCTGATGAGTGCGTGGGTTACTGTCTTTCTGGTTTCTGGGGGAATCCATTTGAAGGATTTTTTTAGAGTGCGGAGTGTGTGGAAGCAGGAGGAGGTTAGAGCATTGATATGCTGTGTCATGGAGAGGGAGGGGTCAAGGATGATGCCGAGGTTGCGTGCGTGGTTTGCGGTGGTGGGTGCGGGCCTAGGGCGGTGGGCCACCAGGAGTCGTCCCATGTGGTTTTGTTGGGCCCGAAGATGATGATCTCGGTTTTGTTTGAGTTGAGCTTGAGATGGTTAGTGGTCATCCAGTTGGCGGTGTCCAGGAGAGCGGCGTGTAGGTTGATTTTGGCGGTGGTGGGGTTGCGGGTGAGGGAGAGGATGAGTTGGGTGTCATCTGCATAGGAACGGATAGTGATTCCGTGTGCTCGGAGGATGTTGGCTAGGGGGATCATGTAGATGTTGAAGAGTGTGGGGCTGAGGGAGGACCCTTAGGGGACTCTGCAGGTGATCTTGGTAGTGTTGGAGTGGAAGGGTGGGAGGCGAACTCTCTGGGTCCGGTCGGTGAGGAAGGAGGTGAGCCAGTCTAAGGCTTTGTGCCGAATTCCTATGTTGTGGAGGCGTGTGCAGAGTGTGTGGTGGCAGACGGTGTCAAAGGCTGCGGAGAGGTCTAGGAGGATGGGTGCGACAGTCTCGCCTTTGTCGACTTTGGTCCTGATGTCGTCAGTGCAGGCTTTGAGGGCGGTTTCCGTGCAGTGGTTTTTGCGGAACCCGGATTGTGAGGGGTCAAGAGTGTTGTTTGCTTCGAGGAAGCGGGATAGGTGGGCGATTCCCATTTTTTCTGTGCAAATGTCTGAATTCAGTACTTAGTATTTACATGTATTTCTCCTATGCAACTGCACAAGTAAAAGGTTTGCTCTACACCATATGCTGGGACTTAAATGTCCCCTGCATGGGGTACAGTCATGGTCCACTGCCCCGGGTGCCTGAATACATTCTGGTATTCTGATTTTTTTAATTTCATCCTAGCATTACTCTAATATTGGGTCCGTGCACAGGCTTGGTCCTGCCTCTTCACATGAGTCCCTGGATAGGCTCTGTGACCTGGAAAGGCACACTTAGGTCCTGATTACAACTTTGGAGGAGGGTGTTAATCCGTCCCAAATGTGACGGATATACCACCCGCTGTATTACGAGTCCATTATATCCTATGGAACTCGTAATACGGTGGGCAGGATATCCGTCACATTTGGGACGGATTAACACCCTCCTCCAAAGTTGTAATCAGGCCCTAAATGTGCCCTGATTGCACTGACAGTGGACTACTGTTCCTGTCATGGGTTTAGTATATAGAGCAGTACTGACAGCATACCGCAATTCGAGAATCCATAGTTGTGACCAGAACTATTTTATCTTTGTCACTTGCAAAGAAGCCTTCTGGCCCACTTACGAAAAGCTACATTTGCATGCTGTAACCCAGACCCCAATGCTAACATCCCAAATGTACATTGTGCATACATATTTGTATATGTGGCCTGCATGGAAAATTAATTGTTTGCATGAGTGAGTCAGAATAAAGGAGGATAGTGGGATCAAGTTTGGATGCCTCTGGTCAAAATATACGGCGATTTGGCTGGCACTTGGGACAGTTGTAGCCAAGGGAAATATTGTGAGGCGCTGCAACTTCCTACATTTCAAGAGCGGTGAAGAGACATGGACTGGTGCTAAAGTGCCGAAAAAGTAATATACCAAAGCAGGAGATGTATGAAAAAAAGGGAAACGATATGGTGTCACTGGGACTGTTATCGAGTGAATCAGGCATTGCCGGATTAATTGCTGAGCGCAAGCAGATTGAGGCAATGCTAATTGACACATTGTGAATGCTCAAGCATCTGTATTGTTAGAAATGAGGTCTCTGGTAGGCAGTCAGTTTGCACTCTGTCCAAGCAGAGGCCCTCATTCTAGTCAGGGTAAGGGAGATACACCCCTAGACCAATTGCTTAATTTGAGCTTGTTGTTTCCGGTGCTGAGCACCGCCACTTATTTTTGAGGGCCGGGGCTTAATCTTCTGCCTCAAGCATTTGCTTCGAGCAAAAGACACATATGGGACAGACGGAGGAAGGGAAAAACTAAAAAGCGTCACAAAGGGAGAAAGTAGAAAGCTGCTAGAGTGTGCCGAAGGGGCATGAGGTGGCTTTATATGGATTGAAGAGGCCCAAGATGTCTTTAAGATTACGCTGCCTCAGTATTCCGTGTTCACACATTTAATTGCAGCAGCAGCATGTTTAAGAGGAGGGCTTTGGGCACCGGCACCTTCTTATTTACAAATTAAGCACTGCCCTCGGCTGACCCTGCTCACCCCCTTGGTAGTTTGGCACAAGCACTCAGGCTTATATGAGAGGTAATGTGTAAAGTATTTGTACCAACAGTCAGAGTAATACAGTCAAAACACCACAAAAGGACTCAACACCAGGTTAGAAGAATAGACAATATTTATCTAAATAAAACAAGACCAGAATGACAACAATCCAACATACACAAGTCAAGTTGTGAATTTTTAAAGATTAAACTTCAATATAGCACTTAGAAACATAAATGTTTCAATTTGGTGATATCACAGCTTTGTGATGGAGTTGTCCACAACAATCCAATGCTAATGCTGCCGGTCGCGGAGTCACATGGACCACTATGTACAGTACCTTGTGTAATGAGGAAACAAGCTGGTGCATGGAGTCAGGGGTCGAGGCGTCACTGGATCAGGTGCGGCGTCAGTTCAGGTGTTGCAAAGCAAAGGAGCGGAGGTGTCGGTGCAAGTCATCGCGTCCTTGCTGCGAGTCACCGGGTCCTTGCTGTCCTCCTGGCGACAGTGCACAGCGTTGGACTTGCGCACAACCGGGGGGGTTGATATCGGGTGGTCACGGAGTGATCAGAGAAGTCAGGCGTCACGGATGTCGGTGACACTGCACTTCGGGACTCATGGAGTCGAGGCCTGTGGGGTCCTTGCACTCCAGCGAGGACAACGGCTTCAGTTGCAAGCGGCTTTATGTGATCCGGCAGCAGCTTCAGTCTGGAGTCATCTGAAGTCTGTACTCTTGGTTTTTCTTGGGTTTTCAACAACTTTTCCTTTCAAGGGCCCAGGGATTGGATAGGGCACCACTTGCAGGGCAGGAGTCTAAGCAGAGAGTCCAGGTGCTGGCAGAGGAAGTCTTTGATTGCCCTGAGACATCAGAATAGAGGGCAAGCTCAGTCCAAGCCCTTGGAGATACCCCTCAAGCAGAAATATACCACAAAGACCAGTGTTTGTCCCCTTTCTCAGGCAGAAGCAGCAACTGCAGGATAGCCGAACAAAGCAAGTCACAGGAAGGGGCAGCACTTCTCCTTCAGCTCTTCTCCTGGCAGAGGTTTGTCTTGAATCTTTGAAGTGATCTGAAGTCTGGGTTTTGGGTCCAATACTTATACCCCTTACTGACTTCAAAGAAAAGTGTCTTTTGTTTAAATTATCCTACCTTGCCCAGGCCTGACTCCAGACACACGTCAGGGGGTTGAAGACTGCTTTGTGCGAGGGCAGGCACAGCCCTTTCAGGTATGAGTGAGCACTCCTCCATTCACTCTGGCAGATGGCCCTTCAGGATATACAGGTAGCACCCCTGGCGCCCTTTGTGTCACTGCTAGAGGAGATGCACAAACAGCCCAATTGTCAGTCGGACCCAAACAAGGAATCCACAAACAGGTAGAGTCACAGAATGGTTTAAGCAAGATAATGCCCACTTTCCAAAAGTGGCATTGTCGAACTAACAATCTGAAAAGCACCTTAATTAAAAGATGTATTTTTAAATTGTGAGTTCAGAGACCTCACACTCCACATTTCTATCTGCTCTCAAAGGGAAACTGCACTTTAAAGATATTTAAAGGTAGCCCCCATGTTAACCTATGAGAGAGATAGGCCTTGCAATAGGGAAAAACGAATTTGGCATTATTTCACTGTCAGGACATGTAAAAAACATCAATAAATGCTCCGCCTTTAACATACACTGTATCTTGCCCATGGGGTTACCTAGCACCTACCTTCGGGTGCCTTACTTGTATAAAAAGCAAAGGTTTGGGCCTGGCCAAGTCGGATTGGCAGTTTAAAAACTGCACACACAGACACTGCAGTGACAGGTCTGAGCCATGTTTTCAGGGCTACTTATGTGGGTGGCACAATCAGTTTTACAGGCCCACTAATAGCATTTGAGTTACAGGCCCTGAGCACCTCTAGTGCACTTTTTTAGGGACATACTAGTAAATCAAATATGCCAATTATGGAATAGCCAATTACACATACAATTTCACATAGGGAGCACTTGCACTTTAGCACTGGTCCGCAGTGGTAAGGTGCCCAGAGTAACAAAAACAACAAAAACAGAGTCCAGCACACAGCAACAACCTGGGAAGTGGGCTCAAAATGTTAGGGAGACCATGGCAAGTATGCCAGGTCTAACATGTATCTTTCCTGCAGGTAGGGGATGAGGGGGTGCGGATGCACCCCAGAGGACGGGGGGACAAAATGGTTGCCTTTGTCAATACAATGTAAAATCAGTGAAATGTGTGTTGTGACCACTGATCGTACTTTGTTCTGTAAATTTGGAATGAAAAGATTGTTTAATAAAACCATTGGATGCCCCTGGCCTGGCCTTGTGCTCAAGATGGAGATGAGGTTGTTTTCCTAGACAGTCGGAATGTATTGATGACTTTTCTGAAGCTGGATGGAGAATACCTAGCCATTCAAATGGGGAGAGAAAGGAGACAAGGCTCCTTTAGTAACTCACTTAGGCCTTTTACTGTGAGGTGCTGCTGATTACTTTTCGTGTAGCTCTGCCTTTTTGTAGATGGTGGAAGCAAATAGTGGGACTGCAGTCTTTGTTGTTAAAGATGAACAAGATGCTTTAGATGAGGCCAACCTTTTGTCTTTTCCCTGATCACTCTTAAGGTAAATCAGCTTTATTGAAATCAAATACATATTAAACACCTATTAACAGTAGAAAATGTCAATCTCAATGATAACAGTATAAATGTGAACTGAAATAGCTGTATAACATTTTAAATGTAATGTGTGATAAACAAGGAAAAAAGGGGGGCAATAAAAGGAACAAGACCAATAAAAAGAAGAGAAGTACAATGTACAGTATATTAAAAACACAAAAGCATTAATTGTAATTAAAAGCATATAATGAAATGTAAAATAAAGTAAATCAAGAACAGAGAAAGCAAACCATTTACGCTGGCTTAAAACTTTCAGATCATGTACAATTAAAAGGTTTTCAAGCAACAGCATCAAGATAAGCAGTCAAAGGCAACCAATATATATCTCTATTAATGGGGGGGCAGCAAAAAGATTTAAATGCAATATCTGGCCTATGATATTGGAAAACTTTATACCACCAATTGGGTATTTGGGATCACAGATGAAAATTCGAGGTGAGCTGACGCCAAACTTTTCTCCAAAAAGAGACAGCGGGAGGACATTCGAAGAGGATATGCATAAGATCTCCCTTTTAGGTGTCACATGACCAACAATTTGAAGTTGAGGAGACAGAAAATTTAGCTATGGTGGAGGGGGTAAAATAAAGTCTGTGATAAAGAAAAAACAATGATTGTGTGGTAGAAGCTGAGCTGGATATTTTATGACCTATGACATATCCTATTCCAGAAAGGAATAGTCCAGATAGAACCCAAATCCAATTACGACTGAGATTCAATTTTAGATTTAGGTCTTGTCAAAATAGCAGAATGAAAAAGTTTATAAATATTTGATGCCTTAGGAAAAGAGGTAAGAAAGGAAGACAAAGAAGAAGGCAACTCCGAAGAAGAAGGGAAAGTTGGCAATGAAGATAGTATATCAAGGATAATATTATTAAGAAAGAGATTTTTAGGCATGAAGGAGTTAGGGCAGTTGAATAGATGTTGGAATTGTGAGAACAAAAGTGGAGTATCATTGGAAAATGAGTCTTTGACCCATGCTATGCCTTTTTGTCTCCAAGACTTCAAAAATAAAGTTTTTTTATTAATAGTTATGAGATGATTATGCCAAAGAGGGAAATTTAGAAAAGAGGAAAAAATGACAGATGGAGATGAATAATGAGAGCGTAGAAGAGCACAAGTATGATTAAGAAGCGGGGAAGAGATAATCAAAATATTATAAGAAAAAGGACACCACCTCACGAGGAGAAAACAGTAAAAGAAAAGAACATTCAATGTCCAAACATAAGGGGGTGAATGGCGAACTTGACAGGGAAATCCATCTAGAAGCTTGACGCAAACAAAAAGATTTATGGTAAAGTTGAAAGTCAGGAAAGTTGACTCCACCTTCCTGTTTAGAATGATGAAGTTGACTAAGCGAAATTCTAGATTTCTTATTGTTCCAAAGGAATTTAGATAATCCTGAAGCCATTTGTTTGAAAAAAGTAGCAGAAAGAGGGATCGGAATCATGGATAGAATATATAAAATGATGGGTGAAATCATCATTTTGATAAAGTCATGATGACCCCACCAAGATAGAAATAAAAGATTCCATAACAGAAGGGATCTATCAAATCTTCTCTAAAGAATCAGAGGTATTTACTTCAATAGACTTTTTAACAGAGGAGGTAAACCAATTACCTAAATATTTAATCCTGGACGTATTCCAATGAAAGCCAGTAATAGCAAACAGTGGTCTAAAACAAAATTTTGTTAGAGGGAGGATTTTAGTTTTATCCAAATTTATCTTATAACCTGAGATCAAGGAAAAATCCTCTATCTCCTGGTGTAGAAACGGTACAGAGAGTTCAGGATTCAAAAATACGCCGATAGTTTTAAGTGTTTCTCTCCATATTGGAAACCCTCAATTTTAATATTATTTCTAATGCATGATAAAAATAGCTCTAGAGCTAAGATAGCTAGGTAAGAAGAGAGCGGACATCCTTGACGAGTGCCACGACTTAATGAAAAATATCTAGACAATTTTTCATTAACCAACACCGATGCCATTGGAGAATGATAAAGCAAAGAAATAAACAAAATGAAATGGGGCCCTCAGCCATGCCAAGCTAAGGCTTTTAATAAAAAAAGACCAGTCTACTTGGTTAAATGCTTTCTCAGCCTCTATGGAAATTGCTGCTAAGGAGTATGAAAGAGTGGATGCTTTACTGAGCACATTAAAGAATATTCTAGAGTTATCATAAACAAGTCTACCTTTGACAAAACCGGTTTGTTCCTTGCCTGTCATTGCAGGGAAAAAGGGGGTCAAGACGTAAGGCTAACAATTTAGCAAAAATTTTATAGTCTGTATTATGCAAAGAAACTGGCCTATACTTTTTTACAAAAAGTATGATCCTTACCCTCCTTTGGGATAAGACAAATAGTGGCATCTTGAAAAGTTCCCCCTGTTTAGCCTGATTTGGAGAAGAACTGGAAAAGCTGGAAAAGTAAGGGAAGTAGGATATATGAAAAATGGAGGAGAAATACCACTGTGAATCCATCCGGACCAGGAGTCTTAACTTTTTTAAAAGAATGAAGTGCATTAAACATTTCTGGCGAATAAATATCTACTTCAAGATAAGAGACATCAAATAAAGTCTTAGGATTTGGAATTTTCTTTAAAATTAGTCATCAATCTATAAGGAGCAAGGGGTCGACTCAGGAGTATAAAGTATTTGGAAGTATTTGATGAATTCAGCTAAAATATCATCATCCTTAAAAAGAGTCTTACCATTAACAGTACTTATAGACTGCAGTGTGTGGCGTTGTTTTGGGGCTTTTAAATAATTAGCAAGAAGTTTTCCTGATCTATTTCGACCTCCATAGTAGGGGGCACTACTGCGTAGAAGAAAGTAGGGAAGCATTATCCAAAGACATTTTATTAAATTGCAATTTTGCTTCAATAAGTTCTTGTAAATTAAAGTTAGAAGAAGAGGAACAATATTGATGTTCTAAACGTTTAATTTTTAATAGTAGAGACTGATGTTGTGCGTTATAAGCTTTTCTTTTATTAGAAACAACATTTATTATATGCCCACGAGCTGCAGCCTTAAATGAATCCCATAACAATTGGAGAGAGATATGAGAATCATCATTAAATTTAAAGAACTCCTCCACAAAAGCATTAGAGGATGTAGAAAATTTAGAATCAAGCAACAAATAATTGTTTAATCTCCATCTATTGGACTTGGGATGTACTGGGAGTAGATCAAAATCCATAATGACTGGAGCATAATCAGATATGACCATAGGTTCAATGGAGGAGTTGATAAGATTTTGGGAAAGCAATTTTGAAATAAAAAAATATGATCAAGTTTAGATAAGGAGCCATGTGGCGGAGGATAACATGAAAAATCCCTGCTGTCAAGATTACAGATTCTCCATGAATCAACTAAATTACATTGTGGTAGAAGTGCCTTGAATTCTTTATGCATTTTGTTGGGAGAGAATATGACGGTGGATTGTCTATCTATAAAAGGATCAATAATTTCATTACAATCCCCTCCAAGTAGAAAAAAATGATCATTATATTGTGTACATTGTTTAGTAACGCTAGGCCAAAAAAGATAATCTGATTGATTAGGATCATATATGTTACCAACAGTCAATGTAATACCATTAATAATTAGTTTCACAAGGAGCCATCTGCCATCTGAATCTGAGTCCTGAGAAATAATTCTGGCTGATATTTTTTTATGACAAAGTAAAATTACTCCATTTTTCTTTATAGATGTGGGAGAAGTAAGAACATTACGCACCCAACCTCTTTTAAGTTTCATTGCTTCAGGATCAGTTAAATGAATCTCTTGTAAAAGGACCAAGGCCCTCATTACAACCTTGGCGGGCGGTTGAAGCCCCCGCCAAGGTTGGACCGCCGGGCGGCCACCAATGCGGCCGCACTCCCGCCACGGCCATCAGGAGATCCCCGCTGGGCCGGTGGGAGGAAACCTGGTTTCCGCCCACCAGCTCAGCGGGGATCGCAGCTGCAACACAGGAGCCGTCTCCAAATGGAGTTGGCGGTGTTGCGGCTGTGCGACAGGTGCAGACAGTGAAAAGCTGCACGGGCCGTGGCAGGGGGCCCCTGCACTGCCCATGCCAGTGGCATGGGCAGTGCTGGGGCCCCCAGGGGCCCCGCAACTCCCCTTACCGCCAGTCTTTTCATGGCGGTTCAAACTGCCATGAAAAGGCTGGTGGTAGGGGGACTCGTAATCCCCTGGGCAGCGCTGCCCTGGTGGATTAAAACCGCCGGGAAGCCTGTTGGCGGTGCTTCCTCCAGAACAGCCCTGGCGGTCTTTGACCGCCAGGGTTGTAATGACCCCCTCAGTCTGCATTATATTTAGCTAAATGGGATACAATTCTCTACCTTTTTATTGGATTAATAAAACCTTTGACGTTCCAAGAAATGACTCTGAATTTGACATTGCATAACCAATTATATACACACAAAAGGTCTTGTAAGGTAAGTAACTGAAGAAATGTATAAGGGAGAGGAAAACAAGGATAACAAACGTAAGAAAGAATGAAGAAAAACAATAAGAAAAAAGATTGAAGATATTCAAGAGGAAAAGAAAAGACAGTACATGCCAAATAAAGAGGACTGTAAAAACATACCTGATATGAATGAACAATAGGATAGGGGTGGTGACAGCACAGACTGAAGACGGCACAGCAAGGAAACGGAACACATCAACGGACAAGTGATACGAAAAAGAGCTATAATATAGAAAACACCAGGAACCTGTAAAAAAGAGACAAATATATTAACACAAAAGACATATGATAACATCAATATTTACAATATATAAACTGCAAATGAAGGGCCATCAGCTGCATCTCAATAAGAGTTAACATTGGGCATAATAAATTAAGAGAATGATGCAGTCAACGTGTAGAAGGGCTAGCTGTTTCCATAGAGTTTGTAGAGTGTATTCTTAGAAAATCACACAGAGCTGCAGGAGAGGTGCATGAGGATGTCTTATTTTGATATGTCACTTTAAACAAACAAGGATGGAATAACCCAAACCGAGCTCCCAAATCACAAAGCTGTGGACAAAGCTCCAAAAATTATTTTCTTCCGTTTGCTGTAGCTTTGGACACATCTTGTGAAATGAAGATCTCACTTCCTTGCCAGGAAATTTGTTTTTTGGATATTGCTTCTATAAGAAATCTCACTAGATCAGTAAATTCAAGGAAAAAAAATAATCAGACCTCCTGGCTTAGGTAAAGAAGAGTTCTGAGGACGATGTCCAATACGATGAGCCCTCTGAATGTTCAATACTGTAGAAGATGGTAAGTCCACTAACTGTGGGAAGAATGAAGCAAAAAATGAAATTGGGTCGCTTCCTTCAAGACCTTCTGGTAATCCATAAAGGTGAAGATTATTTCGCCTATTTCTGTTTTTCAAATCTTCAGCAAGTGACTTCAATGTTGCTACTTTCTTCTCCAACATTTGAATTTTGTTTCATCCTGCACATCACTGACTCTTTGCTCCAAATCAGAAACTCTCACTTCCATTTGAGACTACTTAATTATCTGGGTTTTGTATCCGAGAATTAGTTTCTTCAATAAAAGGACGTAGTGCATGTACTATGTCAAGCGCAAGTTCAAGAGAGATCAGTGAAGGAGATTTTACTGGTGAAGATGGGTATTGTTTGACCCTCTTATGAGTAGTTGCAGAAATATTCAGAGAGAATTTAGGCGAAGAAGAAGATGATGAAGACATCTTTGACGTGGTAAAATGCAGGTGCTGCAGCAGAGGTATCCAGCTTTAAAAACTCTGAGAGTTTATTGTTGGGAGATAACTTATGAGACAAAGATTTAATTTTCTTTAATTTGCCCATATAAGATGAAAATCTTTCGGTAAGGAAAAGAGTAATATAGGAACTCCAAATATATATTGATGAAACAGCAAAAAAGAAGAAACATTAATGAAACAAAAACAATTACATGGCTCATGTGAGGAAATAGGAACCTATTCACAGACAATTCATAGTCCAGTCAGATGAGCACCTTATAATAATGAGCAATTGAAGGTCAAGCTGGCCGCTGCCATGAGAAGAAATGAAAAAGCATATTTAAGTCACAAAAAAAGGAGCAAGGCGGCATCCAGAAGGTTGACTCTGCTCACCAAATCATCCAGTGAAGGTTTAAGTGCTCAAAACGCCATGAAACGAAATGAAAATGGTTCCGGCCCTCAAAAGGCGTCTGATGATGAGCAGAGCTCCGTCTTCAGGCGGCCATCTTGGCTGGCGGTTCCCGCGCACACCTTCCCTGGTCACTCTAAGGTATGGTTGGTGACAGCAAAGTACAGAAAGATCATAACTCTTTGTGCCTCTGTTGCCATTGCTCCAAGCTGGAGTCTACCCTGCTATATGAAATATCACTCTACATCTAGGCTGTGTCTGGGGAACAGACTAGAACAGACACTTGATAGGAGAACCACCCCAAACAGGTTCTGAAACTGCAGACAGTGGATCCACATTTTCTGTCTGCTTTGTATGTATAAAAGTAGGACCAGCTGAAACACTTGATTTTCCAGTTGTTCCAGGTGATTGACCTTGAGGAGCCTGGTGCAACGAGTTTCCAGTGTGCCAAAGGAAGGTGGACTAAGGAGAGATGTATCTGTACCTCAGATGTTAGTGTCCGCAAGTCTCTTCTATTTGTGGTTTCAGGTGGAAACTGCAGAATCACGGCTGTCAGCCCTGCTGCATTGTCCCATAGTACTTTTCGCTAGTAGTTCACAAATTGTCACCATTTCCCTGGCAAACAGTCTCATCTAAACATTAGCAGTATGGTGTGTGTACCACTACTGTAGCAGAAGCACGCCTCAGCTATGCCAACCAAAATCAGCTGAGAACTCCAGGTCTGAGCCAGAATACATTGAGTAATGTTTTGGGTACCTTTTGGCTGTAGTAACTTTACACTCATAAATTTGGCTCCATCCCCTTTTTCAGATGGTTAGGACTTTTAAGTCTACACTTTGTAGTTAATTTATGCTGCAAAATTGGTGAGTAGGCAAAAGTAGTAAATATACATTAAAGTATAAGAGTACATTTACATATGCATATTTATTCATGTGTAAATTTACCTTTAGGAACCCTTCACGTTTTGATCCATACTCTGACTGACTGTGTGGCTGTGTGTACAAGCCACCAGTGCAGTTTATGAATAAAAAGGGGCTTACTCTTTTGTAGGTAGGATTCTGTCCCTTCCCATGCCCCTCCTTAGCTATCCCTGAAAGCCTCTTCCTAACTCCCCACAAACTCCTCCCTTTCAGAAGTAAGTATTCCCCTTTTTCCAGCTACTCAGTCTGGTCCCTATCACATTTACGAGTAAGTAGTGAGCCTGAGTGAGGATCTCCCATTAGAAAAGATAGGGGAGGTGATGGTGGACATTTACACTTGTAGGTTTCTGAATGATTTTGTAGTAAGTAAGTAGCACTACTGTAGACCTACTTAATAGACCACAGAATATAATGTGAATCAAGTCTCACATGTTTGAGCTGCAGCTAGAATACTGCAGAGGATCAAGCACAATGAACGGAGATCATAATAAATACTCTTACAATATTATTACAACTTCAAAGTGTCAGGCATATCATGTGATGTGCATTCAGAGTAGCACAATAATGCACCTTTCCTGAATACAGATCACAGCAACCACACTCACAACACCCCAGCAATGCCTCTGTCAATGGAGTGCAGAACACATTAATCATTCTCACAACAACAATGCAACCTCTCTATCTCAACAGGGTGGAGATCACAGCATTCTCCTCAAAGTTGTATAGCAACTTTGCTATTCTACCCTGTCAGTGGGAGCCATGAAACAGCAACTGCTTGGAAGGATGTATAACCTTGGAGTAATTTTACTTACTCAGCTGGGTAGAGTACATAGATTTTGATGGTGAAACTGTGAAACTGTGATTTCAAGATGAAATGGATAACAATATTGGGATTGATTTGAGAAGTGAGATTTGAATAGGTAGCTAGGATGAGGCTGTACAGAGTGATGTGAAAGTAATGGGCGGTGCTGATGAGTCTGTGGTGCATGATGGGACAATGACTGAGCAATGGTGAGGCTTTGGTGTGTGATGTGGGAGTGTAATGGGTAGCAATAGTGTGCCTATGGTGAATGATGCATAAATTCTGCATACATGTGATGAGTATCTAAGGTGACACTGTGGTAGTGATGGAAGGGTGTTTATCTTTGGCGTTCTTAAGCAAGTAAATACTAAGCAAGGGAGCCGATCCTTAAAACCTACGCATTAGAAGTGGATAAAGGCGACCTTGTGAGGAATGTTTAAGTGCAGAGGCACCTTGACTAGAGTATGCCTAAAAGAAAATAGAGAAGCCTGCAAGACCTTTAACCACTGTGCGATAACATTTGTATCTGAAATGTGGACACACTGCAGTGAGTGAAAACATAGACACAACACTTTCCTGGCAGTGTTAAAGATAACTTTTCGGCCATCATCTTCTGCCTAAAGTGGTAGCTTAATACCGCATGCACATTTTAGCTGTTCATCCTATGATAAATGCACATCATTTCCATACCACGATTATATAATCAGAACAAAGTATTTGGATTAAAAACATAATGATCCAAAAAGCTTAGAAACAGCACTAAATGGTAAAAACCATTTTCTCAACTAAGCCCTTAAAATTAGTGAAATAACGCCAGCAAACAACAGGTTTTTGTACCACCTAAGATAACAGCACCTAGCATAGAGCCAAGCGTCCATGTATGGATGCCTGGGTAAGGACAAGGAGAAGCAGTTAGCTTCCTGTTACTGAGCGCATAACAAATGCTTTGTAAAGTGGTTAACATGGGGCTCAGAGATTTGTGAAAGTAAACTCTAAAAGTTAAAATCTTGACTCTGAAAGTGATATTCATTCAAGAATGGAAACTTTTAAATCACCAATAAATTGATTAACAGAACTGCGACGCATAATAAGGTGAATAAGATTAGATGACCTGCAAATTTATAAAGGACAGCCATAATGGCCTCTTGAACTTAAAAATAATAATGCCACAGCATTCAGACCACCCAGAGCAAGAACAAAACATTGTTCATAAAAGATTTGAATATTTGAACAATCCTGCTGCAGGTTCTAAGAGCTTTCTATTAAAAAGGCAGCAGCTTCTCACGTACCATTGACAGGGCGTAGATGAAAGGCAGGAAGGAATAAATTAGATAGCATCCTAGGTAAATTATGTAAAGTCTTCACCCTGTGCTTATACAACCAGATCATGGAAATACTCAAAACAAAGAATGATCAGAAGCGCTTAAAAACAGTAATTATTTTTTAAGTCAATTTCTTAAGCTAACATATACTCAAATTATTTGTTGGACATCCTGCCCATAAATGCTAGTACAAAAGACTCCAAGGGTGGTGCTTGAACGAGTGAACGTGAAGTCCCTATGACATCCAAAAGTGAAGCCATACCACAGAGCTAATACACCATCTTATGAAAAGGTGGACTGGGAGTGTATAAAATAAATTTTAATTTGAATTTGTGATTTACTAAAGCACATGAAACCAAAAAAATCCATCAAAACAGTAATGTAAGGCGAGTCACCGAGAGGGGAGAACCAAAGCGAAACCTCAGCACCAGCAAAGTGCTCTAACCTGAAGTTATGAGGACATAAGTAACTAGGTTTTTATCTATCTGTGAAAAATCGAGTACGAGTCCTCATCACTAATGGACTCTAGAAGAGTTTTCCACAGCCTGGTGGAGAAAAGCCTCCCTCCCCATCTAACTTTACGGAATGTGGGGATCACCACCTGTAGGAGGCTGGACTGGCTTGTAGTGGGTACCAAGGGGTACTTACACTTTGCACCAGGCCCAGGTATCCCTTATTAGTGTAGAGGGGTGTCTAGCAGCTTAGGCTGATAGAAAAGGTAGCTCAGCAGAGCAGCTTAGGCTGAACTAGGAGACGAGTGAAGCTCCTACAGTACAACTAGTGTCATATGCACAATATCATAAGAAAACACAATACACAGATATACTAAAAATAAAGGTACTTTATTTTTATGACAATATGCCAAAGTATCTCAGTGAGTACCCTCAGTATGAGGATAGCAAATATACACAAGATATATGTACACAATACCAAAATATGCAGTAATAGCAATAGAAAACAGTGCAAACAATGTATAGTCACAATAGAATGCAATGGGGGCACATAGGGATAGGGGCAACACAAACCATATACTCTAGAAGTGGAATGCGAACCACGAATGGACCCCAAACCTATGTGACCTTGTAGAGGGTCGCTGGGACTGTAAGAAAACAGTGAGGGTTAGAAAAATAGCCCACCCCAAGACCCTGAAAAGTGGGTGCAAAGTGCACCTAAGTTCCCCAGAGAGCACAGAAGTTGTGATAGGGGAATTCTGCAAGAAAGACCAACACCAGCAATGCAACAATGATGGATTTCCAGACGAGAGTACCTGTGGAACAAGGGGACCAAGTCCAAGAGTCACGATCAAGTCGGGAGTGGGCAGATGCCCAGGAAATGCCAGCTGTGGGTGCAAAGAAGCTGCCACTGGATGGTAGAAGCTGTGGATTCTGCAAGAACGAAGTGGGCTAGAAACTTCCCCTTTGGAGGATGGATGTCCCACGTCGTGAAGAAGCTTGCAGAGGTGTTTTCGTGCAGAAAGACCGCAAACAAGCCTTGCTAGCTGCAAGGGTCGCGGTTAGGGTTTTTGGATGCTGCTGTGGCCCAGGAGGGACCAGGATGTCGCCAATTGTGTGAGGAGACAGACGGGGCGTCCAGGAAGGCAAAGAGCCCACTCAGAAGCAAGCAGCACCCGCAGAAGTGCCAGAACAGGCACTACAAAGAGGAGTGAACCAGAGCTCACCCGAAGCCACAAAGGAAGGTTCCACGACGCCGGAGGACAACTCAGGAGGTCATGCACTGCAGGTTAGAGTGTCGGGACCCAGGCTTGGCTGTGCACAAAGGAAATCCTGGAAGAGTGCACAGGAGCCGGAGCAACTGCAAATCACGTGGTACCCAGCAATGCAGTCTAGCGTGGGGAGGCAAGGACTTACCTCCACCAAACTTGGACTGAAGAGTCACTGGTCTGTGGGAGTCACTTGGACAGAGTTGCTGAGTTCAAGGGACCTCGCTCGTCATGCTGAGAGGAGACCCAGAGGACCGGTGAAGCAGTTCTTTGGTGCCTGCGGTTGCAGGGGGAAGATTCCGTCGACCCACGGGAGATTTCTTCAGAGCTTCTAGTGCAGAGAGGAGGCAGACTACCCCCACAGCAGGCACCACCAGGAAAACAGTCGAGAAGGTGGCAGGATCAGCGTTACAAGGTCGCAGTAGTCGTCTTTGCTACTTTGTTGCTGTTTTTCAGGCTTCCTGCGCGGTCAGCAGTCGATTCCTTGGCAGAAGGTGAAGAGAGAGATGCAGAGGAACTCTGATGAGCTCTTGCATTCGTTATCTACAAAATTCCCCAAAGCAGAGACCCTAAATAGCCAGAAAAGGAGGTTTGGCTACTTAGGAGAGAGGATAGGCTAGCAACACCTGAAGGAGCCTATCAGAAGGAGTCTCTGACGTCACCTGCTAGCACTGGCCACTCAGAGCAGTCCAGTGTGCCAGCAGCACCTCTGTTTCCAAGATGGCAGAGGTCTGGAGCACACTGGAGGAGCTCTGGGCACCTCCCAGGGGAGGTGCAGGTCAGGGGAGTGGTCACTCCCCTTTCCTTTGTCCAGTTTCGCGCCAGAGCAGGGCTGGGGGATCCCTGAACTGGTGTAGACTGGCTTATGCAGAGATGGGCACCATCTGTGCCCATCAAAGCATTTACAGAGGCTGGGGGAGGCTACTCCTCCCCAGCCCTGACACCTTTTTCCAAAGGGAGAGGGTGTAACACCCTCTCTCTGAGGAAGTCCTTTGTTCTGCCTTCCTGGGCCAAGCCTGGCTGGACCCAACGAGGGCAGAAACCTGTCTGAGGGGTTGGCAGCAGCAGCAGCTGCAGTGAAACCCCGGGAAAGGTAGTTTGGCAGTACCCGGGTCTGAGCTAGAGACTCGGGGGATCATGGAATTGTCTCCCCAATGCCAGAATGGCATTGGGGTGACAATTCCATAATCTTAGACATGTTACATGGCCATGTTCGGAGTTACCATTGTGACGCTATACATATGTAGTGACATATGTATAGTGCACGCGTGTAATGGTCTCCCCGCACTCACAAATTCCGGGGAATTTGCCCTGAACAATGTGGGGGCACCTTGGCTAGTGCCAGGGTGCCCACACACTAAGTAACTTAGCACCCAACCTTTACCAGGTAAAGGTTAGACATATAGGTGACTTATAAGTTACTTAAGTGCAGTGGTAAATGGCTGTGAAATAACGTGGACGTTATTTCACTCAGGCTGCATTGTCAGGCCTGTGTAAGAATTGTCAGAGCTCCCTATGGGTGGCAAAAGAAATGCTGCAGCCCATAGGGATCTCCTGGAACCCCAATACCCTGGGTACCTCAGTACCATATACTAGGGAATTATAAGGGTGTTCCAGTATGCCAATGTACATTGGTGAAATTGGTCACTAGCCTGTTAGTGACAATTTGTACAGAGAGAGCATAACCACTGAGGTTCTGGTTAGCAGAGCCTCAGTGAGACAGTTAGGCATCACACAGGGAACACATACATATAGGTCACAAACTTATGAGCACTGGGGTCCTGACTAGCAGGGTCCCAGTGACACATAACAAACATACTGAAAACATAGGGTTTTCACTATGACCACTGGGCCCTGGCTAGCAGGATCCCAGTGAAACAGTGAAAACACCATGACATATACTCACAAACAGGCCAAAAGTGGGGGTAACAAGGCTAGAAAGAGGCTACTTTCTCACACCACCTTTCTTCATCCTGTATATAGTAACAATCTGCTGGGAGCATACCAGTTGAAAGTGATCCTAATATACCCTCTACCCCGCTGATGGAGGAACTTATGCAGCAGGCACAAAGCTTTAAAGGGCACCTGCTTTCTGACTGGTAACCAATGGCGAGTCCTCAAACCCTCCCTTGCGGAACAGAATTTTGGTAAAGACAGCTGCATATCTGGCCCTCTCAGCAGGGTCAACCTAAACCATATACCTTCACCACCTTCCTTTGCTGAACCTGTTTTTGTTGGCTTTTAGGACTCTGTGCCCTTCACCACTACTAACCAGTGTTAAACTGCTTGTGATCTCTCCCTAAAACATAGTATGTGGTACTAAAGATAAGAGACAGTCTTGGAAAGATGGGATTGAAAAATCTCAGAGATGATCACAGGGAACAAGTTCCATTGGTGCATTGCAGATGAAATTTTCAATAGCTCCGTGTCCCCAAGCATTTCTCCTTTTGGAGCTCCTATAGCCCCATTTTGTAAATCAATAACACCAAATACGTTTCATATGCCATTCTGTTTCACTGACTGCAGAACGTGTTGTTCATTTTCAAGCTATTTGTATCACTGAAAACCTTGCTGATAGCTTGAGATTATGTTGTAATAGTCAGTTGTTTGCAAACAGCAGGATGTAGGGTGCTTGAGTATGGGAGGCCCCTCACAGTGCATTGCAGGGGGGACCCTCAAGGTCTTGTTATGCCACTGAATATGATTAAGCGCACAATTATCAACACAAGGATAAATGTGTCTGGTGAAACAAAAGTGTGGGGTCTCAGCTGGAGTCTGTTGGATTGTTTTGCATAGTTATTCCTTCAACTGTTAAAGCAGAACCATGAACATCTGCCTAACAGGTGGGAGATCAATCAGAATTCATGAGTTTAGATGAAAGAAAGTCAGATCCAATAAACAATACACATCTTGAATATATTGAAAATAACTGAAACCTCTCTGGCTAGGATACAGATTGCTGGTTTGGTGAAAACAGACACCTCTTCTGATGGACAAGGGTTATTGGTGGCATTTCTGAACTAGATTTCATGTTCTGCCTAATCACTTTTAGGATTGTTTTGTGTGAGCCAGGAGATTCTCATGATTACCCTAAATTGATCAGATCCAAAACCATTGTACTGAACATCAATTAATCAATCAACCAATCAATCATAGGGTCTTGTAGAGTGTGACTTATCACCACGTGGGTTCTCCAGGCGCTGGCAGATTTCTACAAGCTTTGGCCGACTGGCAATGTTGACTGAAGAGCCAAGTCTTGAGCTGCTTCTTGAACTACTGCAAGAAAGGTGCGGTGCGCAGATGAAAGGGGAGGTCATTCCAGGACTTGGCGGCAATGTAGGAGAAGGAGTGGCCTCCAGAGCAGTTGCGATGAATGCGGGTAGTAGACCTGGGCAAGGGTGGCTGAGCAGAGATCTCTGGTTGGTCCGTGGAAGGTATGGCAGTTGTTAATGTCAGTGGGACCTGAGTTGAGGAGGTCTTTGTAGGCATGCTTGAGAAGTTTGAAGAGGCATCTTTGCTGAACAGGGAGCCAGGGGAAAGCCCTGAGGTCAGGAGTGATGCTAATTCTTCTGGGTGAGGGTGCGTCTCACTGATGCATTCTGGATGGTCTGCAGGCGATTCAGGAGCTGTTTTGTGGTTTGGCTTAGAGTGTGTTGCTGTAGTCAAGGCGATTGTCTTCTTAGCTGAGATGGGGATCCAAACGAAAATCATTTGGAGCATGCAGAGGATGTGGAAGCAGGCAATGGAGATGGTGTTGATCTGTTGCCTCATGGTCAGCTGGGTGTCCAGGATGGTTCAGAGGTCGCATGCGTGGTTGGTGGGGGCATGAAGGGGGCCGAGGGTGGTGGGCCACCACATATCATCACAGGGGGAAGGCTTGTTCCTGAAGATGAAGACCTCTGTTTTGTGCGAATTAAGCTTGAGGCAGTTGGTCTTCATCCATGTGGCGATGTAGGTCATGGTGTTTTGGAAGTTGGTCCTTGTGGTCATGGCGTCGTCTGTGAGGGATAGGATAAGCTGGGTCATCGGCATAGGAGATGATGTTGAGTCTGTGGGTCCGAGCGATGTCAGCCAGTGATGTCATGTAGGTGTTAAAGAGGGTGGCACTGACAGTGGAGCCCTGTGGAATGCTAAGATTATGTCACTGGGTTCAGATACAAAGGATGGTCGGTGGATCCCCTGGGTTGGACCGGAGAGGAATGAAAGGATCCAGCTCATTGTGTTGTTTTGGATGCCAATGCAGTATAGTCTTGTGATTAGCGTGGTGTGGGAGATGGTGTCAAAGGCTGCAGATAAGTCGAGGAGGCTGAGGTTGGCAGTTCCTGATCACTGATGTTGTCTTATGAGACTATACTGTCATGCGTAATGGTTACAAATGTGAAAAGACACTAGTTCCATATAATTTCTTGAATAGCATATGCAAAAATAATATTTGAAGAAAAAGTGAATCACAGCATTGATGGCAACTTTATGGTCATTGTCTGCCAAGACTACAGGTGAAAGAAAATTAGTATAGTGGAACCTATTTTCCTCATAGAAATCATATCTTGACGTAAAGGCTCAAAAGCTATTTCACTACTTCTAAGAGGAGTCATTTACCATTTGGAACCTGGGAAAGTACTCACACAGGACATCAATTTGACTGCTGTAATTGTGAGTAGATATTGTAAAAACAGGTTGTGGAATAACCTGGAGATTATGTATTAATTCCCCATTGGTCCCTGTGAAATTGGGGATTGCATCTAGAACCTGATGGTACCACACCTTTTTCTGCATGTGAACTTCAAGCCTTTTTCCGGGAACAATAACCTCTAGGTTAGTCCCCAGAAATCAATGTGCAAATATTAACATATTCCTGCCAGGAATGTTACTCTACTAAAAAATGGCTGGCTGAATAGTTTTCAAATGCTGAGACTCATAACGACGCAGGGATATCAACCTAATATGCCACCAAGCACAAGACATCTGGAATTGAGGGGGAGGGTGGCACTCACTACTTTGGTAAGTTGATACACAGATTCTTTGACAGTCAGATGGGCTGGAGCTGTTAATGGAGCAAGTGGATTTATAAACTGTTTCTAGTTTGTGAAATTGCACAATAGACTTTCCTTTAATGATCCTCAAACACCTCCTACAGCATGTGTTGGGCTGTAGATCTGAAACAAGAATTAATCACTGTAGAATACCCAGTTTGCACCAGCATGGACCAGAACAAGCACTGACACTGCCTGTATGTCTGGCTTGTTGTTTGTGTGACATGTAGTATTTGTTAGTTTTGTTAGAAATGTTTTGAGAGAGAGAGATTTTGTCATGGATGTTTATTTAGTTGTACAATATATTTGAACTACAAAAGATACACAATTGCACCTACAATATTCAAATAACAATTATGAAATAGAGAACAGAAAGGAACCTCTGCTGTATTTTTAAGTTAAGTACTGCTCAAGTATGTACTTGTTTGGTTTATTAGTGCATAGTGTAAAAATTGGAACAAATGGAGCTAACATTTCTAATAACACTCTACCATTGCTATTCCTGCTTTACTATTTTTAGTTATTTTTGAAGTGTGTTTGAAGTGGTGGTAAGTACTGCAGTTAATAAAACTGCAATTTGGTGTGTTTGTTGTGGTAAAGTGCATTGTGAGTATTTTTAGAGTGTTCTGAATTTGTAAGATTTTGCATGAATGCTAGTGTGTGTTATAGTGCAAAATGTTAGGATGTGAGAAATACATGATTAATACATTTGAGCTGTGTTCATTTAATCACAAGATGTAATAATTTATAGAATATAGGCAATACAAAGGACCAGGAAAATATTAGGCAAGTAGTTGTTGACTTCTTCAGTGTTGTAAAATTCAAGATAAACATAACCTGCCCATCTTTCACAAAAGCACCACCTCAGTGCGGATGTAAGATATATGCATAGTGCTGAGGTGGACAGTATGGTTGTTGAAGTATGATAGCTAAGGTGGTTTAAGTATTGTAGGCATGTATGTAGACAGTGTTAGTAGGTAGGTTTTGTAGGTTAGGTATGCTATCCATAGTAAGTCCAGTAGGTAAGTATGTAGATTTACTAGTTTAGGTATGATAGGTTAGGTATAGTAGTCGCTAGGGTAGAACTGGGAGTTTAGGTTTGATATGTAGGTAGGTTTGAGAGGAAGGTATGTTAGGTAGGTATAGTACATGTGGCAGGTTAGGTATGATATTTCGGTAGGTATAGAAGATATTGTAGGTTTTGGAAGAATGTAGGTAGGTATGGTAGGGAGGTAGATAAGTTAGGTGTTGCCAGTAAGGTATTTATCATAAGTAGGCATGGTAACTAGGAGTGGTAGGCATGGTACGTTTAAATATGCTTAGTAATTGTAGTTGATAGACTTGGTTGGTTATGTATGGTAGGTACTGTAGATCAATGTAGTTGCTATGGGTGGTATCAATGGATGATTGTTTTGGTCAGTGGGTTTACTAGATAGGTTAGGTAGGTGAGTATGATAGGATGGTATAGATAGCATAGTAAGTAAAGGATGGTAGGTAGACCGGTTAGGTAGGGTAGGTAGATCCTAAAAAAAAAACTGAATTCAATCTAAAACATAAGTGTTTGTACTGCTCCTTTATTATTGGCATCGATGGACATGATAATACAATATTGCACATTTTATTATCAAAATGTTCTGTGGAAGCATCACACAACAGGAAACAAGTCTTGTTTTGTATTTTATTTCCCCAGTGCATGTCTTTAATGAAACTGCAGCATCACTGTATTTTTAAGAAAGCCTATGTGTACACACATCTTTAATATGTGAACATAAATAGGTGTAATCATGAGAGCAAGGGATAACAAATAAATGTGCAAGAGCAATTATAGAATGGCACTGTTTTTGTAGCCCAGGCTATTGCATCTAAACAATAACAGATTCTGAACAGAACAGCTTTACAATCAGAAAATCAAATGTTGTGACAGCAAGATAAATATATCAAAGAGCATGCACTGATCCTCAATTACAAGCTACATGTCATGTTCAATCTACAATCTAATAAAAAGAATACTTGATGCTTGATCACCAAAACTTAATGGGGGTACAAATGAGACATCCACAAATGCCATAGCCTAAATGGACAGCCCATACAAACATTAACAAACCATAAAGGACACATGAAAGCTAATGCAAAAGTGCACTGACCCTAACCTCACTCTCATACTGTTGGACCTTGCCCTTTCTGCAGGTTCATCCCAGATTTTTGCCTTCCTCTGCATTCCTTTGCGGAATCTGTTTTTGTTTACTTTTAGGACTCTACCATTTGTTAGCAGGGTAAAAGTGCACAGTTGATTGATACATTTAATTTAAGTCTAAGCACCTAGTAGATGTTCTACAAGTATCAGGGCCTGTAAATTAAACACCACTAGTGGACAGCAGCACCAATTGTGCCATTCACTAAAAGTATCATTTTTAAACACGTCTCAGGTCTGCCACTGCCATTTCGACCTAGCAAAATAAACATTCTTAATACTTGAGACACCCCTAAGGTAGACACTAAAGCTCATAGGGCAGGGTGTGCATGGAATTAAAAATGTAGGACAAGTGGTTTTATGTTTTACATGTTCTGACAGTGAAAAAAGTGAAAAACTCCTAAAGGAATTTTTCAATGTTGTAAGGCATGTCCCTCTGATAGGTTAACACTGGGGCACCTTATTGTAATTGTTACGTGTTAACTTCAGATTAGGAGCAGATAGAGAAATTATGTTTACACTCAAATGAATAGTAATTTAAAATGTTCTTTAAAGGTACAGTTGGATTTTAGGATATCATTTTAAAATGCCACTTTTAGAAAGTTGGCCTTTTCCTGATTAGTGTTTCTGAGCCCAGACTAGGAGGATTCAGCTGCCTGTGACTGTTAATGGTTCCCTCATCAAGAATGTATACTGGGCTCAGACAATGGACAATGGGACCTGGGTGTACCTGGGAGAGGGTCTTCTTGGCAGGATTTCTGGGGAGGGTCTGTACCCACCCCTGACTATATTTCAAAGGACCTTGCCCACAGCACACACAAAGGACCCTGACACCAGGTCTGCCCTTGCCTTTGTCACCCTTGGGAGGCAGGACCAAGGAAAGGAGACAAACTGATCAGAACCAGTTTTGAAGGTAGGCCAGGGAACTCCCCAAGCCAAGGCTGGTACTAGGTATAAATGTAACATCTTAATAACCCTCCTGGACCTGTGGAAGATTCTGAAGAATAAATGACTTGATGCCAGGTGGGCTTCCCTTTACTTTTAAGTAGGAAGATTGGACCTGCTTGCCTTGATCCTACACTACACAGAATGACCCCAAGGGTTAATTGGATTATCTCCTGTGTGATCTATAGGGACTCACTAATCACCAAGATGAATACCTGCAACTGTTCAGCTGCAACTGGAACTGCCTGATCCTGCTTGAGCCCTGCTGCTGACCTCTGCTGGTGTAAGTCCTGATTCCTCAAAGGTGCCCCCGAGTCCTGGACCCTTGGCTAGCATCAGTGAAAGCTCTTCGTGAAAATGGTGAAAATACTGAAATTTGCATTCTGTGTGACTTTGAATGGCCATGTTCACACTAAAACTCTACCCCCCATGGTGACCGTAAATGCATAGCTTGGGTGAGACTTGCTCTTAGCATCAACAGCATCCACCCACGACAAACAGCAACACAAGGCCTGCACTTTGTGCTGACAGTGAACGTCTGTGTCGAATGACTAAAGTGAGGCTCCATCAATTACGGGCTCTTCACACTACAGCAGTGACCATATGCAATGCTCGACATGCTCATCACGCCGAAAGCCTCCTCCTCGCTACCTCCTCCAACATCAATGGAACTCTTTGTGCCAGACTTAAGAAGGTAATGCTTCAGTGCAATTAACGTAGTCCCCAGTCTGTCTGAAGTTGTGTCTTCCCTCCCCACCTCATTTAGCAAAAATAGATATTCTGGAGAGGAACATTCTGCTTCGTGGTGCTATTTTCACTAACAATTTAAACATTCAATATCTCCAGATCTACTAATTGGATTTTTGTTCATTCTTCATGAATAACCCAATTTCTTACATGCACTTTTTTCTCAAATTGGAAAAAGGAGGCATTTAGACAGATACAGATGTCAGGGGCTAGCTCTAAAAACAAATAGAGTGGGAACAGCCCAGCTCGGTAGCAGGTTTTTAGGCATTAGACATTAGAGTAACTGCAAGACCCAGAAGAGTGTAATTTTTACTGTGGTGGTAAATGGGAAACACTTACAAAAACCTGATACATTATGTTTAAGGAGGCTGTCATGATAGAAAGTTTGAAAAACATTTAAATGGCCATTTAAGAAAGAGAGTGTGATAAAGTCCTCCACTGGCATCTATTTTGCAACAGACTGCAAGCTGATCACCATCATCCACTGTGTCAGACTGAAGGCCTGTGTTTTGCACTTATGATAGGTGAAGATTTTATCTACATCTGACAGGTGGCTGTAGGAGGAGACTGATCAAGATACTCCTATGTTACCAGACTTTATCCGAAGGGATATTAAATCTGACCAGCCCACAGGAACTCTCAATTTCTTTGTGCAGGATGTCCTGTGGTTGAGGTATGCTGCACCTGTAAATCTTTAGCTGGTGGTTCAGTGCAAGCATGGGTCTGTCCCTACAATTTCCACATCACAGGAATGTAAGACTGCATATTGCCACCCTTGTTATTCTCTTTGCAAACTGCTGAGATATGAAAAGGTTTAGACTAATATGTGCATTCCTGTACAGGCTTGGGGACAGGAAGTTTAAGGGTCATATGTATGCTGATCACACAATTAATCTTAATTTAACCTAGATAGACTGAAGCGTTCTTTAGATAAACTTATGGTGAATATAATCTACCACAAAAATTAGCCATGAATGCAGCTTGCAACTAAATGAGTGAAAGTCATCATCTTCAAACTTTATTTGATTTTAGAAAATCATAAAAGCACGCACATAAATAAAACTAAAATCACATACACAATATTTAATTACAAATTTAAAAATTCGAGTCAGACAGATAAAATGAACAAAACTACACTATTAAAAATTGATCATAAAAGAATACTCCCTTACAGCAGATTTCGTACCTATTACTTCATCCACCCATACATAAAAGTAATTGCCTTCAGCCGTATCGTTTTCTTACACAGAGAGCCCCTCTGTTAAATTGAGAACTGCCAGGCTAATAGCTCTCAATAATGGAATGAAAAAATAAACACCTAGGAAAATAATAGAGTGGATAAAAAAAAAAGAACAGTTGACTGCCTAGAAACACTATCACAAGGACAGGGATGGAAATTTCCCACCCAACCTCCCTGGTTTGGGAAAGCCCCTAGAAAATAAACAGTGCCTAAAAGTAACCTAGTCAAATAAAATGTATACTGGGGATTAGAGACAAACGATAAATAAAACTGCAACGATACTGAAGGAACAGCCTCCCTTACAGTATTGATAAATTAGAGATGCAAGGGAAGTCCTAAAGAATGCTTACGGGCTACATCGCTGTTTGCAAATATACCGATTTCACAAGCTGCTTCGCTTGGAGGCAGATGTGAGCAGGATCATCATAAAACACCCTAAAAACCTAATTTTCCAAAAACAAGTTTAACATAGCCTAACCATGGGCTCTTATTATGATTGGCCAAAAACAGACAATTGGAGATGATTTTTCTAGAGAATTTAGGATCAGCGGATGACCACATTTTAACCCATAAAAGTAATGGGCTATACCTATTATACCATCCAGATAACTCTGTCCCAATTCTGAATGGCAAAAGAATGTAGGGACCCTTGAGGGACCATCAATATTATCTCCTAAGAAAAGTGTTCTCTACAGCCTGTAGTTTAGAACAATCAATGTAGCCCCAAAAAATACTCCCATATTAGGCGGTTGACAGACATTTTGCTTTATACAAAGTCCGCAATACCCCAACCGGCCTCTGTCCAAGCTTGGCAGCAAAACAAAAAAGTGCTTCAACTATTCGGTTGACTTGTTGCACCCTCAACATAACTAGCAGATCCCAATTTAGCTGGTTATTAAAAAGTACCCATAAATAACAAATTTCAGAGACTTTATCCAACTTTATTCCCTCAAGATAAAAAGTTTTAGTTTTGGTTGATTTGGGACAGCAAACCATGACATGCGATTTTTTTCAAATTCACTTTGAAGTCCAACAAGGACATGAATTCTGTGAAGGCATCAAGAGCTTTCTGGAGACTATTTGCTGTTCTAGCCAACAGAACAGCATTGTCTGCAATAAGTAAGAGTAGAATGGAAAAATGACCTATCCTTTTGTAGTCTACTTTTCTTTGCTGTAGGAAAGCTCCCAAACCATTATTGTATACCAAAAACAAAAAGGGAGCTAGAATGCATTCCTGCTGAACACCTTCAGTAGAAGTAATACAGTCAGTGATTTCACCCCACAGGCCAAACTGGAATCTCACCATGGTATTCCACTGGAGCCTCTGAAGAAGCGTGACCAATGGTTCCTCCATGCTCATTGCCCCCAGCATGCTCCAGAGTTTCTCAGGGTTTAATGTGTAAAAGCACTGGACAAGTCCATGAAGGCCAGATGCATAGACCTCTTTATGGACTTGATGTACTTACAACCAGAGCAGGATTGAGGCACTGTTCCACCGTACCGCAGCCTTTTCTAAACCCATATTGGGCTTATCATTAGCCCGTGTCTCTAGGTGGATTAGCAGTACTCTTCCCAAAACCTTAACCGTGGAATCTAACAAGGAAATTGGCTTATAACAGGCCAGGTCGTTTCTATTCCCTTTTTAAAAATATGGATCACAATGGCTTCCTTTCAGGACTCTAATTATTTGTAATCATCATAAAATCAATAGTACTCGGTTGTTTCAGCCCACCCAAAAAGGTAGGGGGTGCAGAGAAAAATTAATTAGCACAATCAAAAGAAATATGAAATCATTGACAATAATAATACTATTTAAGGCCACACACCCCTGAGTTACTGAACCCACATAAAGCACAATTAAAATCGCCTACCCATAAAACACACTCATCAGGGGTCAAAAGATGCACCCTCTGGATAGCCTTTCTTAAAAACTCTGCAACACTAGTATTGTGCTGATTAAATATATTGGGGTGAAGAATGTCAAACGAGCCCAGACCCTTCATCCGTAACAATTGAAACCAAGGGAAAGAATTAAATTGCTTAACATTCACGTTATAACATTTGTGGGAAAGTAAAACATCCGCCCCTCCCTTTGCCCTGCCCGAAGATTTTAACAGTGCTGGAATACATCAGCCCCAGAAGGTGGGACTGTCCTACCACGTGCTATATGTGGGACATGCTATATAATGCACCTCTGACTCAGCGGTGTGTTGTGCTCGCCCGGGCAAAGTCCAGGCCAACAGCAGGCCTGACTGCACCCGGCAGCGACCGGCAAACGCAGGGCCAGGCCACCTCTTTTTCATTTGGCTCCTTTTGTCCATTTTACGTACTTAGAGGTAAGCTTCAGTAGTAGCTCTAATTGGAATCAACACCGGGTGTGAATTGTTAGTGCCCAGTCCTGTCGTCTTAGCACCTCCTAGGATTATGGGCAAGAGAAAGCTCCAAGGCCCTGGGAACTAAATTCGGTACCAATATCTGTGCTGGTGCAGATACATACACCGCCAATTACAAACTACTTATTGACATTCATGGGGGTCCTGGATTCTGAAATTGGAAGGGTGGAAGAAAGAATTAAAGCACTAGAAGGCGTTCATTGCCCTCAAATATATTAGGAGAGCCTTCTATTCATACAGTACTGTCTAATCACTAGAAGCCCCAGCTTAAGGAAACCTATATTACCAGCGGTGGTTTGTCCTCCCCCACCAAATCTCTAGTTGGTAGGCCTGCTAGGCCTCCTTGCAGTTCTATTCATGAGTCAGGGGACATGGTTAGCACTGTGGCAGCATGCTCAGGGGCTGGAGACGGGAATGTCATTACTTTGGACAAACACTTTGCAGTTTTTGTCCCAGGTTAAGACTCCCCGTCACTCAAATGGAGCAGACGGACCAAGCAGCACCTTTAATGATAAAATCTCGTCCCCAACCTCCCAAGGCATGCCCTTTAAGTGACCAGCATTTAAGTAATGGCATCCCAAGAGGGGCTCTTGAGCAACTAAGGGGGTGATTCTAACCCTGGCGGTCGGTGATAAAGCGGCGGCCAACCCGCCAACAGGCCGGCGGTCGAAAAAATGGAATTCTGACCCTGGCGGCAACCGCCAACACAGCCCGCCACATTAACACTCCGACCGCCACGGCGGTACAGACAAACAGCGCGGCGGTCACCGCCAACAGGCAGGCGGCAGAAAATGTACCGCCCACCCTATCACAACTCACCAATCCGCCACCTTTTCCGGGGCGGGAGCCCGCCGATAAAAAGACGGCGGAAACAGACTACGGACGGGAAAACGCTCACCAAAACACACTCCACGAGTACGGAGGACAGCATGGAACCCGAATTAAACATACTACCTGCTCTCGTCTACCTTCTCATCTACCACGAGTACGAACGCCGGCGCAGACGACAACAGTGAGTACTGCACCTACGACACACGGGAGGGGGGAGGAGGAAAGGTTACGGGCACACACACATGCGACCCCCACCCCCCCAAACTATGTACACACCAATGCAGAGCAAAAAGTCACAGTGACACCACCCAAACCCCCCTGAAAAATGCAAAGACATAATTAAATTGTGAAGAAAAATTCATATAAAAAATAGACTCTGATATGTATCGGTCAACTATGCAAAATATCCATAACAAAATAATACTATACACACTGCCATGGAGAACCGAGGCAATTAGTCCTCTACATCAAAGTTAAATCGAACAGTCCATGGGCTACAGTGTAGCGACACAAGGGCAAAGCCCACACAGGAGACCTGAGTCCTTTGGAGAGAACACTGCAGGGGCATCTGATGAATAAACTACAGGCACCTCAGGGGGAAGGGAAGGGGGGGGGCACCACAGCCACATGAGTCCACGACGCCAGATCCACGAAGGGGCCACCATGCCCACTGTGCCATCCTGGGGAGTGCAAAGCCACAGTCTCTCAAGTCTCTACAGTGGGTGGCTTGCCCACTCTGCCATCCTGGGGAGTGCAAAGCCACAGTCTCTCAAGTCTCTACAGTGGGTGGGTTGCCCACTCTGCCATCCTGGGGAGTGCAAAGCCACAGTCTCTCAAGTCTCTACAGTGGGTGGGTTGCCCACTGTGCCATCCTGGGGAGTGCAAAGCCACAGTCTCTCAAGTCTCTACAGTGGGTGGGTTGCCCACTCTGCCATCCTGGGGAGTGCAAAGCCACAGTCTCTCAAGTCTCTACAGTGGGTGGGTTGCCCACTGTGCCATCCTGGGGAGTGCAAAGCCACAGTCTCTCAAGTCTCTACAGTGGGTGGGTTGCCCACTCTGCCATCCTGGGGAGTGCAAAGCCACAGTCCATCAGGTGGATGACAGTCTCCACTGGTCAAGGAGGTGGCATGGTGGGCACAGTGAACCATAAACAGTGCTTGACAGGAAGGGCCCAGCGGAGCGGTGCTTGAGACGGTGAGGCCCAGCGGAGCGGTGCTTGAGACGGCGGGGCCCAGCGGAGCGGTGCTTGAGATGAAGGGCCCAGCGGAGCGATGCTTGAGACGGCGGGGCCAGCGGAGCGGTGCTTGAGACGGCGGGGCCCAGCGGAGCGGTGCTTGAGATGAAGGGCCCAGCGGAGCGGTGCTTGAGATGGCGAGGCCCAGCGGAGCGGTGCTTGAGACGGCGGGGCCCAGCGGAGCGATGCTTGAGACGGCGAGGCCCAGCGGAGCGGTGCTTGAGATGAAGGGCCCAGCGGAGCGGTGCTTGAGACGGCGGGGCCCAGCGGAGCGGTGCTTGAGACGGCGGGGCCCAACGCAGCGGTGCTTGAGACGGCGGGGCCCAGCAGAGCGGTGCTTGAGATGAAGGGCCCAGCAGAGCGGTGCTTGAGACGGCGAGGCCCAGCGGAGCGGTGCTTGAGACGGCGAGGCCCAGCGGAGCGGTGCTTGAGATGAAGGGCCCAGCGGAGCGGTGCTTGAGACGGCGAGGCCCAGCGGAGCGGTGCTTGAGATGAAGGGCCCAGCGGAGCAGTGCTTGAGACGGCGGGGCCCAGCGGAGCGGTGCTTGAGACGGCGGGGCCCAGCGGAGCGGTGCTTGAGACGGCGGGCCCAGCGGAGCGGTGCTTGAGATGAAGGGCCCAGCGGAGCGGTGCTTGAGACGGCGAGGCCCAGCGGAGCGGTGCTTGAGATGAAGGGCCCAGCGGAGCGGTGCTTGAGATGGCGGGGCCCAGCGGAGCGGTGCTTGAGACGGCGGGGCCCAGCGGAGCGGTGCTTGAGATGAAGGGCCCAGCGGACCGGTGTTTGAGACGGCGAGGCCCAGCGGAGCGGTGCTTAAGACGGCGAGGCCCAGCGGAGCGGTGCTTGAGATGAAGGGCCCAGCGTAGCGGTGCTTGAGACGGCGAGGCCCAGCGGAGCGGTGCTTGAGATGAAGGGCCCAGCGGAGCAGTGCTTGAGACGGCGGGGCCCAGCGGAGCGGTGCTTGAGATGAAGGGCCCAGCGGAGTGGTGCTTGAGACGGCGAGGCCTAGCGGAGCGGTGCTTGAGATGAAGGGCCCAGCGGAGCGGTGCTTGAGACGGCAGGGCCCAGCGGAGCGGTGCTTGAGACGGCGGGGCCCAGCGGAGCGGTGCTTGAGACGGCGGGGCCCAGCGGAGCGGTGCTTGAGACGGCGGGGCCCAGCGGAGCGGTGCTTGAGACGGCAGGGCCCAGCGGAGCGGTGCTTGAGATGAAGGGCCCAGCGGAGCGGTGCTTGAGACGGCGAGGCCCAGCGGACCGGTGCTTGAGATGAAGGGCCCAGCGGAGCGGTGCTTGAGACGGCGGGGCCCAGTGGAGCGGTGCTTGAGACGGCGGGGCCCAGCGGAGCGGTGCTTGAGATGAAGGGCCCAGCGGAGCGGTGCTTGAGACGGCGGGGCCCAGCGGAGCGGTGCTTGAGACGGCGGGGCCCAGCGGAGCGGTGCTTGAGACGGCGAGGCCCAGCGGAGCGGTGCTTGAGATGAAGGGCCCAGCGGAGCGGTGCTTGAGATGGCGAGGCCCAGCGGAGCGGTGCTTGAGATGAAGGGCCCAGCGGAGCGGTGCTTGACAGGAAGGGCCCAGCGGAGCGGTGCTTGACAGGAAGGGCCCACGGAGCGGTGCTTGACAGGAAGGGCCCAGCGGAGCGGTGCTTGAGACGGCGAGGCCCAGCGGAGCGGTGCTTGAGATGAAGGGCCCAGCGGAGCGGTGCTTGAGACGGAGGGGCCCAGCGGAGCGGTGCTTGATACGGCCGGGCCCAGCAGAGCGGTGCTTGAGACGGCGGGGCCCAGCGGAGCGGTGCTTGAGACGGCGAGGCCAGCGGAGCGGTGCTTGAGATGAAGGGCCCAGCGGAGCGGTGCTTGAGACGGCGTGGCCCAGCGGAGCGGTGCTTGAGACGGCGGGGCCCAGCGGAGCGGTGCTTGAGACGGCGGGGCCCAGCGGAGCGGTGCTTGAGATGAAGGGCCCAGCGGAGCGGGGCTTGAGACGGCGGGCCCAGCGGAGCGGTGCTTGGGACGGCGGGGCCCAGCGGAGCGGTGCTTGAGACGGCGAGGCCCAGCGGAGCGGTGCTTGAGATGAAGGGCCCAGCGGAGCGGTGCTTGAGACGGCGAGGCCCAGCGGAGCGGTGCTTGAGATGAAGGGCCCAGCGGAGCGGTGCTTGACAGGAAGGGCCCAGCGGAGCGGTGCTTGACAGGAAGGACCCAGCGGAGCGGTGCTTGAGACGGCGGGGCCCTGTTCAGCGGTGCTCTTCTGCACGGCGGGCCCTGTTCAGCGGTGCTCTTCTGCACGGCGGGGCCCTGTTCAGCAGTGCTCATCTGCACGGCGGGCCCTGTTCAGCGGTGCTCTTCTGCACGGCGGGCCCTGTTCAGCGGTGCCTATCTTCACGGCGGGCCCTGTTCAGCGGTGCTCTTCTGCACGGCGGGCCCTGTTCAGCGGTGCTCTTCTGCACGGCGGGCCCTGTTCAGCGGTGCTCTTCTGCACGGCGTGCCCTGTTCAGCGGTGCTCTTCTGCACGGCGGGCCCTGTTCAGCGGTGCTCTTCTGCACGGCGGGCCCTGTTCAGCGGTGCCTATCTTCACGGCGGGCCCTGTTCAGCAGTGCTCTTCTGCACGGCGGGCCCTGTTCAGCGGTGCTCTTCTGCACGGCGGGCCCTGTTCAGCGGTGCTCTTCTGCACGGCGGGCCCTGTTCAGCGGTGCTCTTCTGCACGGCGGGCCCTGTTCAGCGGTGCTCTTCTGCACGGCGGGGCCCTGTTCAGCGGTGCTTTTCTGCACGTCGGGCCCTGTTCAGCTGTGCTCTTCTGCACGGCGGGCCCTGTTCAGCGGTGCTCTTCTGCACGGCCGGCCCTGTTCAGCGGTGCTCTTCTGCACGGCGGGCCCTGTTCAGCAGTGCACATCCAGTAGGTCCAAGGGAGCCAGACCTGGGCTGGACTCCCTGCTCAGTCGCCCTCCGACCGTGATGTTTCTGGACCCTTCGGTGACGGAGTCCTGGGCCCTTTGGTGTCCTCCTTTACAGCTGGGATGTGGCATGTGGGGCCCACCTGCTCCGCGCTCCTGCTGGCTGACTTCTCCGCCCTGCTGCCCTTACGCTCCTTAGATGGGGCTCTCGGGCCCTTGCCTCCCCTAGATGTTGTGGCTGGTGAAGTGGGCGAACTCTGCTCCCTGGGGGCAGCTGTGTCAGTCCTCGCACGTCGGCCCTTGTGTTTCCTGGTCCTCTTGCCGGGGGGGGCTGGATGTGTCCTTGCTGCGGATGGAGGTGTCACTGCTGGCAAAGGGTGGACTCCAGAACCCATGCACAACAGTGACACCCGAAGCTGGGCTGGTGGTGGCTGTGGTGCTCTTGGGACTCTTTGCAGATGGAGGGGGTAGGTCATCGGAGGGAAAGAGGTCAAGATTAGCCAGGAAGAGTTTTTTAGGGCCAAGGTAAATGGTAGGAGAAGTGGTGATGGGAGTGGAGGAAGAGGATGTGGTTGTAGGAGAGTCAGGTGTGCTGTCATTGGGTGAAGGTGCTGGTGCTGTAGGCTGTCGTGAGGTGGATGTCTGTTGGGTGGGTGGCTGCCTGCGTTTGTGTGTCTTGGAAGAGGGGGTGACAGACACAGTGGGAGAGGACACAGGGGACGTGTAAATGGCAGTGGGGGTGGTGACTGCACGCGTGCGGACTGTACAGGAGGGTGTGGTGGTGATGGAAGCACTGGCTGATGTTGGTGTGCATGCAGGTGTGAGTGTAGACGTCACAGGGAGGGAGGAGGGAGACGAGGAGGAGGGGGACACAGGGGTGATAGTGACTGTTGGAATGTCTGCATCTGGGTGTTGCTTGGATGAGTGTTTGTGGGATCTGTGGTGCTTGTGTCTGGATGAGCTGCCCTTGGGTGTTGAGGTGTGTGCAGGCTGGTCAGATGGTGTGGATGGGATAGGCTGAGGAACAGGAGACAGAGACAGGGTGGAGGCAGTCGGAAGAGGGAGGCTGGAAACAGGGACAATGGCTGCCCTCAGTGCTGAGGCCAGAGCAGTGAACGATCGTTGATGGGCAGCCTGACCCGAATGAATGCCCTCCAGGTAGGCATTGCTCCGATGCACCTCCCTTTCTACCCCCTGGATGGCATTCAAAAGGGTAGTCTGCCCAACAGTGAGCGTCCTCACAAGGTCAATGAGCTCTGCACTGAGGGCAGCAGGGGTGACAGGGGCAGGGGCTGAGGTACCTGGGGCGAAGGAGACGCCCGCCTTCCTGGGCGAGCGGGCACGGAGCGTAGGCTGAGGGGCTGCAGGGAGAGCGGGGCTGGTGCGCTGGGTGGCGGCTGTACCTGTAGAGGCGGGGGGCACGGATGTTGCCACCACCGCTAGGGAGCTCCCATCCGAGGACGTGTCGCTATCGCTGGTGTCACCACCGGTCCCCGTTGTGGTGCTCCCCTCGCCCTCCGGCTCACTGGTGCCCTCGGTGTCTGTTCCTGGGCCCACCGGGGCCTTGTGGCTTGCAGCTCCCTCGTGCTCCGATGCCAAATCTCCTCCGCCTGATGATGCTAATGCACACATGCACAAGAAGATGAAGAAGAAGGGTGGGGGGAGAAAAAGAAGACCTGGTTGAGTGCATGCAATGTCAACACCGTTGGCGGAGAGGACAGACACAGGAGCCGCATGCACTAAGCCGCGCATTCGGGGTACACTACTATGACTAGGACAACAGGTCAAGAGACGACAGACGCGCACATGTGTGAGGCTGGACCATCAATAGCTGTACTTGTCACCCTACAGAGGTGGGGGCCGGGAACACAGGGCCATGCCTAAGGGAGAGGACTACACTACAGAAAGCGCCCTGGCCTAATGTCACCCACAACCCTCCTCCCCCACCCAGACGCCTCCACTGCGCAGAAAGATAGCAGGATGTGCTGATACTCACCCCCTTGTGTCTGCTGTGATGCTCTCAAGCGCCCATCCAAATCAGGGTAGGCCACCGCCAGGATCCGGGACATCAGGGGGGTCAGGGTACGACTGGCACTCCTCCTAGGTTGGGAGGGCATCCCCAGCAGTGACTCGGCGGTCTTCCTGGTTCCGCGGTGGATGTCCTCCCACCTCTTGCGGCAGTGGGTGCCCCGTCTGACGTGGACCCCCAGGGCCCGGACTTCCTTGGCGATGGCATGCCAAATCTCGACTTTCTGATGGGCGCTGACCTATGTGACATGTACAGGGTGGGAAGGAAACATAAATCAACTTACTGCATGTTAGATGTGATTGGCCCCCCCTCCCCAACCTTGCAATATAGCACATGCTCTCATCTGTCGTGCGTTGCACTCCTCATTCGCCCCCCACCCCACCAACTTACATCCACCCCACTCCACACAGGCATCGCCCATTCCATGTGCACCCGGTGTACTCACCTGTTGGTCTGGAGGACCGTAGAGTAACGCATACTGGGGGAGGACCCCATCCACGAGCTTCTCCAACTCTTCAGACGTGAAGGCAGGGGCCCTTTCCCCAGTCGCAGCAGCCATTGTCTCTTCCAGACCGAGTTCACAGCAGCACTTGCAGTATAGGTCCTCTCATGTGGATGATCAGGTCTCGAGTGATTAAGCAGATATAAAATGGCGGTCACGCCCGCGGCGGGGCGTACCGCGGCGGTGCGTACCGCGACCGCCGGCGCACATCGTCATTGGCTCCTGAAACCCATAGGCTTCAATGTTATCCAATGCGGCTCCGTATAGCGGTCTTCGACCGCCTACCGCCACGGTGTGCTCCGCCAGCGCAGTGACCTCACATCCCATTGTCCCACTTCACAGGTCAGGCAGCCGCCATTTCAAGGGCCCACATGGCATAATTTCTACTGCGACACACAGGCCTAGGCCTTGCATTGCCACACATACACGCCTTTCAATACATAGATAACCGTGTGCTATGCAAGCTGTGGTGAACATACCAGTGATTAGCTTGACTCTGTGCTCCATGTTGTCATTCCTAGGCACCGTCCGCTGGGACTTGCGAGGAGAAGGATGAATCCTCGCGTGTACCGACCGCTGGTGGACCTGTCCCCAATGGAAGAACGCCACATCATACTACGATACCGACTTGACCGTGCCACTATCCATGAACTGTGTGCCCAGCTGGAGCCAGCCCTGATGTCCCCCATCCGCCAACCCACAGGAATTCCCCCTCTGGTGCAGGTGCTGTCAGTCCTCCATTTTCTTGCACGTGGCTCATTCCAGACAACAGTGGCCATGTCATCTGGAATGTCTCAGCCAATGTTTTCAAAAGTTCTGTCTAGAGTGTTGTCTGCCCTGACGAAACACATGCGGAGTTACATTATATTCCCTGAGGAGGTTGATTTGGCCACTGTGAAGGGTGATTTTTATGCCCTTGGACATATTCCCAACATAATTGGTGCCATTGATGGGACCCATGTGGCTTTAGTACCCCCAAAAGACGATGAGCAGGTGTACAGAAACAGGAAAAGTTACCATTCTATGAACGTCCAGGTGGTCTGTTTGGCTGACCAGTACATCTCCCATGTGAATGCCATGTTCCCTGGTTCAGTGCATGACACGTATGTGATGCGTAATAGCAGCATCCCTTATGTGATGGAACAGCTACAGAGACAACGTGTGTGGCTAATAGGTGACTCTGGTTACCCCAACCTGCCTTGGCTATTGACCCCAGTGAGGAATCCCCGGACCAGGGCTGAGGAACGGTACAATGAGGCCCATGGGCAAACTAGGAGGATCACAGAAAGGACCTTTGGCCTCATGAAGGCCAGGTTTAGGTGCCTGCATATGACAGGGGGATCCCTGATGTACTCACCAAAGAAGGTGTGCCAGATCATCGTGGCCTGCTGTATGCTTCACAATCTGGCATTGTGACGTCAGGTGCCTTTCCTGCAGGAGGATGGTCCAGATGGTGGTGTTGAAGCAGCTGTGGAGCCTGTGGAGAGTGAAGAGGAGGAAGACTCAGGGGACGACACAGACAACAGGGACAGAGTTATCCAACAGTATTTTCAGTAGCACACAGGTAAGAATCACACATGCCATTTTACTTTTCCTGAAAGCCTCCAGCTTCTCAACTTTGTGTATTTCCCCCCAGTTCTTTTAAACTGATGTTTGATTTTCCCTTCCCTTTTCAGTGCTGTATGACCCACTGCGTGACTTCTGCTTGGTTAGCCCATGGACTAATGCTTATTGATCTCGGTATGTGTTCAGCACAAAGTTAACAGAACATAATTGATCGGTAATGTGTTATACATTTGTAAATAATACAGCCTGACTCCAGCATGATTTCAGTGCATTGAGTGATTTATTTTTGGTGCTAGATAATGGTACATGATATTAACACGGTGATGGGTGGGGGTGGAGTAATGTCCATGGCAGAGTCCAGTTCTCAGTCTCACAGGTGCATTGTCCATATGCCTGTGGAAGAATGGAGCAGGGGCAGTTCAAGGTTGGACAGGGTGGCAATGTGGGACAGTGGGATGACTTCAGGGGGTATCTCATGCTGGCGGGGGTCTTGACATCCTACTCTGTCTTTTTTTTGGATCTCAGGCTCCTCTTGCGGGGTGGTTTTTCTTCAGCAGGAGGTGGGGTTCTGGTGGCCTGTCGTTGTGGTGGGGCCTCCTGTCCACTAGCGCCGGCGGAGGTGGTAGGCTGTTCCTGGTCCGGGCTAGTGACAGGGGCCCTGTGCGGTGGCACATGGTCCCACAACGTGTCTTCTATCCGGTTGAGGGCCTGGACCATGCTCCCCATAGCGGTAGAGATGTTGGTGAGATGATTGGTGAACCCCATGTAGCGTTCCTCCTGCTGTGCCTGGATCTCCTGGAACCTGGCCAGTACCGTCGCCATCGTCTCTTGGGAGTGGTGGTAGGCTGCCATGATGGTGGTGAGGGCCTCTTGGAGAGTCGGTTCCCTGGGCCTCTCCTCCGCCCCCTGTCGCACAGCAGCCTTCCGAGTTGCCCTGTTTCCCCCGGCCTCTGTCCCCTGGACGGTGTGCCCACTACCACTGCCCCCAGGTCCCTGTTGTTGTTGGGGTGGTGGGTTAGCCTGGGTTAGCCTGGGTGCCCTGTAGTGGCAGACAGCTGCTGGCGGTCCTGTCTTGGGCAGCGGGGCTGCTGCTGGCGGTCCTGTCTTTGGCAGCGGGGCTGTTGCTGGTGGTCCTGTCTTGGGCAGCAGGGCTGCTGCTGGCGGTCCTGTCTTGGGCAGCGGGGCTGCTGCTGGCCGGCTCCTTGGCAGCAGAGCTGCTGCTGCTGGTCCTGTCTTGGGCAGCAGGGCTGTTGCTGCGGGTCCTGTCTTGGGCAGCGGGGCTGCTGCTGGCGGTCCTGTCTTGGGCAGCGTGGCTGCTGGCCGGCTCCTTGGCAGCGGGGCTGCTGCTGGCGGTCCTGTCTTGGGCAGCGGGCTGCTGCTGGCGGTCCTGTCTTGGGCAGCGGGGCTTCTGCTGGCGGTCCTGTTTTGGGCAGTGGGGCTGGCGGCAGTCGGCTCCTTGGCAGCGGGGCTGCTGCTGGCAGTCCTGTCTGGGGCAGTGGGGCTGCTGGCGGTCAAGTCTGGGTCAGTGGGGCTTCTGGCGGTGGGCTCCTTGGCAGCGGGGCTGATGGCGGTCTTCTCCACCGTGCTGATCTTCACAGACTTGCCAGTTTTCTTGTGACTCTTCCCCATCTTGGAAGGTGTCGCAGCTGACTCCACACTCCCACCTGTACCCCTGGGAGCGGCTTTGGTGGTTGGTGTCTTCCCCCTCTCCCGCCGGGCACTGGCCAGCTTTTGATGCTTGACAGGTGGAAGACTGTCCGTGCTGTGGCTCCTTTCCACACTGCCTGCCCTGCTGCCTGGTGCACTCCATAATCCGGTGACTACTGGCACCACTGGTCCCGCCGATGTTGTGGCTGAGGTGCTAGGTTGGGACCTGGAGAGTCGGGCCCTAGGAGACTGACGGGGTGGGGGAGTTGAGGGAAAGAGTTCAAGGCTGGCCAGGAAAAGTTTCTTAGGAACACTGGACGGGTAGATGGAGGGGGTTTGGGAGTGGAGGAAGAGGTAGTGGTCGTAGGAGGTGTACGTTTGCTGACTTTGGGTGAAGGTGCATGGGCTGGAGGCTGTTGTGAGGTGGATGGCTGTTGGGTGGCTGTGTGGCTGCGTTTGTGTACCTTGGGAGGTGGGCTCACAGACACACTGGGAGAGGACACGGGATGTGTGAATGGTAGTTGGGGTGGTGACTGCACGTGAGCAGGGTGTGGTGGTGGGTTTGCTGGTGATGGGGGTAGTGGCTGAGGATGTAGTGCATGCAGGTGTGAGTGGAGATGAGACTGGGAGGGATGAGGGAGACAAGGAGGAGGGGGACACAGTGGAGGCAGTGGATGTTGGTATGTCTGCATGTGTGTGATGCTTGCGTGAGTGCCTGTGGGATGTGTGGTGTAAATGTTTGCCAGAGCTTCCTTTGTGTGTTGAGGTGTGTGCATGCTGGTCTGATGGTGTGCTTGGGATAGGCTGAGGTACAGGGGTGTGGATCTGGGTGGAGGAAGTTGGAGGGGGGAGGCTAGAAACAGGGACAATGGCTTCCATCAGTGCTGAGGCCAGAGTCTGAAAAGCTTGCTGAAGGGCTGCCTGACCAGAATGAATGCCCTCCAGGAATGCATTGGTTTGTTGCAACTGCCTCTCTACACCCTGGATGGCATTCAAAATGGTAGACTGTCCAACAGTGAGGGACCTGAGGAGGTCAATGGCCTCCTCACTGTGGGCAGTAGGGGTGACTGGGGCAGGGTCTGAGGTGCCTGGGGCGAAGGTGATGCCCACCCTCCTGGGTGAGCGGGCACGGGGCAAAGGCTGAGGGGCTGCTGGGAAGGCGGTGCTGGAGGGGGTGGTGGCGGCTGTACCTTTAGATGCGGGGGGCCCGCCACCGCAAGGGAGCTCCCATCAGAGGACGAGTCTGTATCACTGGAGTCAGCTCCTGTCCCCGTCGTGGAGCTCCCCTCGCCCTCCGTCCCACTGGTGAAATCGGAGTCCATAGTCTCGGCCTCCAGGGCCATGTGGAATGCAGCTCCCTCCTGCTCCGGTGCAACTGCTCCTCCACCTGATGACGCTAATGCACACAAGTACAGGGAGACCACAAAAAGGGGGGGGGGGAGACAGAAGAAAGACATGTTGAGTGCATGCATTACCTCTACTGTTGGCAGACACGACAGACACAGAAGCCCCCTGCACTACGCCACGCACTTGGGGTCCACTATTCAATCCCTGGGACATGGCCTACAAGGCTATGGCCGATATCTGCACACATGGATGTCACAGGAGCCTGACTAAGTGTAGTTGCCACTGTACCCAGGTGGGGTAGGGTGCCACAGGATCTGCCTGAAAAAGGGGACTTAACTAGCACACTCGCCCTGGCCTAGGGGAACCCACAGCCCACCTCCTCCACCCAGACACCTCCACTGCGCGCTGACTCAGCAGAATGAGAGTGTACTCACCCCCTTGTTGCTGCTGTGATGCCCTCAAGCGCCATCCAACTCCAGATACGCCACCGACAAGATCCTAAACATCAGGGGGGTCATGGTGCGACAGGTACCCTTCCCACGTTGGGAGGCCATCCCCAGCTGGGCCTCTGCCGTCTTCTTTCACCAGCGGCGATTGTCCTCCCATCTTTTATGGCAGTCGGTGCTCCGTCTGTGGTAGACCCCCAGGGTCCGGACGTCAATGGTGATGGCACGCCAAACATCCTTCTTCTGGTGGGCGCTGACCTACAGGAATTGTACAGGGGAAAAAGAAAAGTTATTACCAACTGCACTGTTGCAGTCATTGGCCCGCATCCCTACCCTTGCCATGTGGCACATGCACTCACCGTCGTTTCATGCACACCTCCTTCCCCCCCCTCCTATCTTTCATCCACCCCACTCCACACAGGCATTGCCCATACAGCATGCTCACAGTGTACTTACCTGTTTGTCTGGAGGACCGTAGAGTAGCGTGTACTGGGGGAGGACCCCATCCACGAGTTTCTCCAACTCCTCCGTGCTGAAGGCAGGGGCCCTTTCCCCAGACGCACGAGCCATTGTCTCTTCCAGACTGAGGTCACAGCAGCACTTGCAGTGTAGGTCCTCTCCTGTCGAAGATCAGGTATTGAGTGATTGAACTGATAGAAAATGGCAGTCACGTCCACGGCGGTGCGTACCGTCACCGCCGGCGTACATCGTCATTGGCTCCTGGGACCCATAGGGTCCAATGTTAACCAATGCAGAATTGCACTGCGGTCTTCGACCACCTACCGCGACGGTGTACAACGCCAGCACAAATAACCTCATATCCCATTGTCCCACTTTACAGGTCAGGCAGCCGCCATTTCAGGGGCCCACATTGCTTTATTTTTAACTGCGTCACACATACCTAGGCCTTGGCTCAACACTCATACAGGGAAATTTCCGGTTATGAATAGTTTTCTGAGTAAGGTGTGTTTACATACCTCTGAGTTGGTTGACTCTGTGCTCGCTGTTGTCCTCCATAGGCACAGTCCGCTGGGACATGTGAGGAGATGGCGGCATCCTCCGGTGTACAGACCGCCGGTGGACCTGTCGACAATGGAGGAAAGACATGTAATCATCACCTACAGGCTTGATCGTGCCACAATCCTGGAACTGTGTGCCCAGTTGGAGCCAGACCTGATGTCAGCTATCTGCCATCCCACAGGGATCCCCCTCAAGTGCAGGTGCTGTCAGTACTCCATTTCCTTGCAAGTGGGTCATTTCAAACAACAGTGGCCATAGCATCAGGGATGTTGTCCAGAGTGTTGTCCGTCCTGCTGAAACACATGCAGAGCTACATCGTTTTCCCTCAGGTGGAGGTTGACATTTGCCAACAATGAAAGGTGACTTCTATGCCCTGGGACATATCCCCAACATCATAGGTACCATTGATGGGACATATGTGGCCTTGGTCCCCCCCGCAGGAGTGAACAGGTGTACAGAAACCAGAAGAGTTACCATTCGATGAAGGTGCAGATGGTGTGTTTGGCAGACCAGTACATCTCCCATGTTAATGCCAAATTCCCTGGCTCAGTGCATGATGCTTACATCCTGCGGAATAGCAGCATCCCTTATGTGATGGGGCAACTACAGAGGCACCGTGTGTGGCTACTAGGTGAGCACCTGGAACCAAATCAGTGGGAATAGTTGTCTGGGTCTGGGGATATCCCTAAGAGTTAGTGTGTGTCTAACAGTTGTCCCTCGCCATTTGCAGGTGACTCTGGTTACCCCAACCTGTCATGGATACTGACCCCAGTGAGGAATCCCAGGACAAGGGCAGAGGAATGCTACAATGAGGCCCATGTGCGAACTAGGAGGATTATAGAGCGGACCTTCGGCCTCCTGAAGGCCAGGTTCCGGTGCCACCATATGACAGGTGGTTCCCTATTCTGCTCACCAAAGAAGGTGTGCCAGATCATTGTGGCCTGCTGTATGCTTCACAACTTGGCTTTGCGATGACAGGTGCCTTTTCTGCAGGAGGATGGTCCAGATGGAGGTGTTGTGGCAGCTGTGGAGCCTGTGGACAGCGAAGACGAGGAAGCAGAAGAAGAGGACATTGACAACAGGAACTCTGTGATCCTGCAATACTTCCAGTGAGACACAGGTAAGAAGACAAACCTGCCTACTACATGTACTTTAACACTACTACCTCTCTACTGTCTGTCCTTTCCACCCAGTGTATGGTCACTGAGTTGTCACTTTCTCTTACGATTTCACAGATGTGGGTCCCACTGTGGGACATCTGCTTTGTTTCCTCATGGACTATAGCTGTGTGACATAGGTATGTTGACATTACCATTGAAAGAGCATTTTGTCACTGTAATTGAAAATACACAAATTCGAAATCACAGACAGACTTCAGATTGTTTTGTGCTTTAAGGGTGTTTATTTAAGTGCTCAATATTGGAGGGGGTTGTTAAATGGTGAGGGGTGATGGTGGAGGATTGTCCATGGCAGAGTCCAAGCTATTAATCTCACAGGTGCATTGTCCAAAGGGGCATAGGAAGTGGAGCTGGGGCAGTTTGAGGATGGACAGGGTGACAAGGTGGGACAAAAGGATGACAATCAGGGTGGTCTCATTTCTTGGCAGGGGTCTTGGCATCGTTCTCTGTCTTTGTCCTGGATCTCAGGGACCATTTGCGGGGTGGTTCTCCATCTGCAGGGGGTGGGGTGCTGGTGTGGTGTTCCTGTGGCGGTGCCTCCTGTCCACTAGTGCCGGCGGAGGTGGTGGGCAGTTCATCATCCAGGCTAGTGTCAGGGGCCCCTTGTTGTGCCACAGTGTCCCTCCTGGTGTTGAGGACTTCCTTCAGCACCTCTACGATGGTGCCCAGGGTGGAATTGATGGATCTAAGTTCCTCCCTGAAGCCCAAATACTGTTCCTCCTGCAGCCGCTGGGTCTCCTGAAACTTGGCCAGTACCGTTGCCATCGTCTCCTGGGAATGGTGGTAGGCTCCCATGATGTTGGAGAGGGCCTCGTGGTAAGTGGGTTCCCTGGGCCTATCCTCCCCCTGTCGCACAGCAGCCCTCCCAGTTCCCCTGTTACCCTTGGCCTCTGTCCCCTGAACTGTGTGCCCACTGCCCCCAGATCCCTGTTGTTGTTGGGGTGGTGGGTTAGCCTGGGTTCCCTGTAGTGGTGGACACACTGCTGATTGACTTGCCCTGGGGACAGAGGTATGGGCCTGCTGGGTGGGTGCTGTGCTGGTGTTTCCAGAGGGGGGAAGCTCTGTAGTGGCGTGTGACTGTGTGAGGGGAACCGACTGGCCTGAGGTCCCAGATGGGCCGGGCTGGTCGTCTAGATCCAGTTGGACAGAGCTGCTGTCATCACTGTAGGCCTCGTCTGTTGGTGGTGTGGACATGTCTGGACCCTCCTGTCCGGTGACGTTGGGTAGGGGTCCTGCAGGGGTGTAAAAGCATGATTATTGCATCTGTGTGTGTCATGGTGTGCAATGGGTGGGTGACCGTGTACTCCAGTGCTTGCATTCCTGTGTGGGACCTTGTGTGATGATGGTTTGGGGGGTGTATGGGTATGTGCAGTGGCCATGCTTTGGTGATGGGTGTCCATGCTTTGTTGTTGCATGCAGGGCTTGGTGTTGGGATGTGTGGTTTGTGATATTGGGACATTTGTGAGGAGTAGGAGTGATGGGGGTGAGGGCGAGGGTGGGGGTATGTGATGGCATGCAGGTAGGGTGGGAGATGTAATAGTTAAGATTTGACTTACCAGAGTCCATTCCTCCAGCTACTCCTGCGAGGCCCTCAGGATGCAGAATAGCCAAGACTTGCTCCTCCCATGTTGTTAGTTGTGGGGGAGGAGGTGGGGGTCCACCGCCAGTCCTCTGAACCGCAAGGTGGTGTTTTGAGACCACGGAATGCACCTTCCCCCGTAGGTCGTTCCACCTCTTCCTGATGGCATCTCTATTTCTTGGGTGTTGTCCAACTGCATTGACCCTGTCCACTATTCTTTGCATTGGCTCCATCTTCCTAGCCATGGAGGTGTGCTGCACCTGTGATCCGAATAGCTGTGGCTCTACCCAGATGATTTCCTCCACCATGACCCTGAGCTCCTCCTCAGAGAACCTGGGGTGTCTTTGCCGTGCCATGGGGTGGTGTGGGTGATGTGTGGGGTGGTGTGTGTTGTGATGTGTGTTGTGATGTGTGGGGTGATATTTAGTGGTGTGTTTTGTGAGGCGCGTGGATGTTGTGTGAGTGATGGTTTTGAGTGCCTGTGGATGCTTGTTTGTAGATTGTGGTGTCTGTCTCTGGCCTTCTTTCGGAATTTTTGGTAGTAGGGGTTTGTGGGTGATGTGGGTGTGTGTTTTATATTTTATTGGGTGTGTGGGAGTGGTGTGTGTATGTGTATCAGGTGTTTGTATTTCGAATTGTCCAATGTGGTAGTGTTTTGTAAGTGTGTGTGTATTTTGAGCGCTGCGATGTGCACCGCCAATGGAATACCGCGGTTGAAAGACCGCCGCGTGGATTCGTAGGTCGTGATAGTGTGGGCGTATTCCTGTTGGCGTGACGGTGGAGGTTTTTTTTGGCCAGTTTATCACTGACCTTTGGTGTGGTGGACTTGTGTGGTTGTCTCAATTTTGGCAGATTCCGCTGCCGCCGCGGTGTGTTGGCAGTCTTCTGCACGGTAGTAAGCGGCTTTTACTGCCAATGTTGTAATGACCCCCATAGTAATTTATAAATGCATGTTTCTCTACTAGTTTTTCCAAGATGTTGGGCACTTCTCTTGTATACTGAGATGTAATGTTAACTGAAGCAAGAAAGAGTGGTGGATGGAATGCTTGAATTAATTGCTGCCCTAAGTAATTATTATAGAGTACATTACAGTCCATCTTTTTGTTCAGTGTGCCATTATAGACAGGGACCAGCCTTAAGAGAATACGTTTTGCCCCCACTTCATTAGTTATTGCAGGGCTATGCCCCTTCTACAAGGGAATAATCTCTCAGACATGACTCAGTCTTGTCGGTCCTCATCTATGAGGAGCAGCTAGAGTCCTAGGACACAATGAGCCATGACGTTCGCTCATGAGGTTCCACAAGGCTGAACTAATTCTGGTGTTGCTTATATTCCAGTTTGGAGGTGACATGACCTAGCAGTTCAAGCTGTAGTGTTCCTGATTTTGTAGGGCCCAGTTGGTTTGCATGTGTTATGCCCTCTTGTTAATGACAGAAACAAACTAAAAACTGTGGTGTAAAATGCATTTAGAGTAATTGTCTGTAGCCCCACTCAATTCAAGCTACTCCATGCTTCTTTTTGCCATCCAAATCTACTCTTAACTATTCTTGGCGTCTATGAGATTCTCAATAGTATCAAAAAGATCTCCTACCACTGCATGCCCAGTAGACTGACCGAGAAAGTATCAGTTCCTTCCCCCTATTTGTTTTGTTGCATATCAGATATAATTTTTTCAAGTGTGACTGTGATCTGGTGGCCTCAGGCCATTCACGAGAGATCTGTGTACACAGCATCTCTGCAGCCAAATCTCAGTGCTAATTGGCTATGAATGAGATGAAATCTCATCCACCTCAACATTTTACCTTTGTTGCCTTCATCTATACTGCTTGATCCGGACTAGCCATTCTTCCACTTTAGCATTTTCCTGGAGGGAATGCAGTCTTTGGGAATACTTTTAGAGCCGGACAGTCTGCCATGCCTCACCCAAGCACCCACGTTCCCATTCTAATTCTGGCCTCTCGTACTTTAGGGAAGAATTAAACAATTTTCCAGGACTGATTTTAGTTCTTATCCAGATCTTTTCAAAACGAATGAACTGTGTATCATCAATTCATAGTTTCCATTCGAAGGATCACGGGAAGGACATGACCTCTTTTAGCCTGCAACATGTAAAATCGCTCAAATCAGACATGAGTTTATGTTGTAGAACTAGGCAAACCAGTAACTTCAAATTAAGTAAACATTATTCTACTAGCATACATGCACACGATTGTGGTTCTCTCTGTTATTTTCGAACTACTGTTAATTCACGTGAGTATTTGAAATTTCAACAATACTTTGGGGCATATTTATACTCCGTTTGCGCCGGAATTGCGTCTTTTTTTTTGACGCAATTCCGACGCAAAACTAACTCCATATTTATACTTTGGCGTTAGACGCGTCTAGCGCCAAAGTCCATGGAGTTTGCGTCATTTTTTAGCGTGGACACCTACTTTGCGTTAATTATATGCAAGGTAGGCGTTCCCGTCTAAAAAATCGACTCCGAGGCATGTGCGTCGGATTTATACTCCAGGGCAAAATTCACGCCCGGGAGTGGGCGGGTCAAAAATAATGACGTACGGACGCTTTTGCGCCGTTTTTTAGCGCCTGCAAAAGGCAGGCGTTAAGGGACCTGTGGGCTCGGAAGGAGCCCAGAGGTGCCCTCCCATGCCCCCAGGGACCCCCCCTGTCACCCTTGCCCACCCCAGGAGGACACCCAAGGCTGGAGGGACCCATCCCAGGGACATTAAGGTAAGTTCAGGTAAGTGTTTTTTTTTATTTATTTTTGTGGCATAGGGGGGCCTGATTTGTGCCCCCCTACATGCCACTATGCCCAATGACCATGCCCAGGGGACAGAAGTCCCCTGGGCATGGCCATTGGGCAAGGGGGCATGACTCCTGTCTTTGCTAAGACAGGAGTCATTTCTATGGGGGTTGGGAGTGAAAAAAAATGGCGCAAATCGGGTTGAGGCGAAAAAATTGCCTCAACCTGACTTGCCCCATTTCTTGACGCCCAAGCCCCATATCCCCCTACGCCGGCGCTGCCTGGTGTGCGTCATTTTTTTTAACGCACACCAGACGGCGCCGGCGGCTAACGCCGGCCAACGTCATTCGATAAATACGGCGCCCGCATGGCGCTTCAGAATGGCGTTAGCCAGCGCTAATGTTTTTGGCGCAAAACTGCGTTAGCGCAGTTTTGCGTCAAAAAGTATAAATATGGGCCTTTATCTTCTCAAAGAAACGCAAGCCATAAATCAGTTTCACTCCAATGAATGGTTCTTCAACGGGCTTTAGGATTAGCAGTGCACATCAAGGAGCTGTGCGAGTTAAATGAAAGAATCTGTTAGCAAAACGTGACACTGTTCTTTGAAAATAAGAGTTTGACTTTGATTATAACTGCCATGAAACGTTTAATCTTGTTAGGTTCACTATACAGGAATTCGATTAAAGCTCAATAAGGCAAATGCTTCTCCCAGTATGAAGATGAAATCAGAGCATTCTTTACCTTTTGGGATTTTACTAATGTATCCCAATTGCCACACACAAAAACCCAACAGGTGTGTTGGGATTTACAAACATATATTTAAGTACTTTATGCACATGGGCGTTTCCAAAGCATGACATTGAAGTCGAAATCCTTTGGTGCAGAAACAGTATGGTTATGAGGGCCTAGTCACAGGGGCAATTTTCAGTACGGGAAGTAGTACTCCTGTGTTCACGAGTCCACACCCAGAGAGCTCTCCCTTTATTTCCTCCTATGTACAAAGTTCCCTACATATGGAGGTATATGTTTTTGTAGTAAATGTGGGAGGAACAAGCGGGAGAGACTGGAAGGTGGTGAATATTTACTCCCAAATGGGTGGTATTTAGGGAATTTGTAGAGTATTTAGGGACGCATATACAAGCATTATAAACACTACTACAAATGAGTAAGACAATTTCTATTCACAGTGGTTAAACTTACACATATTATAGTAGTATTACTGACAAAACAGGCTCAAATCTACTCCAGCCTGCCTTGGAGTACATCATGTACTACAAAATGGCCAGTCACTGGTACTGCAATATTATCTCATTGAAGTCTGTGGAGAGAAGGAAAAACACTAGCAACACTTATGGAAAAAAGAGTAAAATAAAATAAAATAATATTTTTGAATGTCCAAAGTCTATGATTTTTTTTTTTTTATATTTTCTATTTATTTTAATATAATTTTAAATTGTCAACATCTTTTAAGTGCATGTAACACGAATCACATATTCCAACAAGGCTTCAAACACAGACAACATACCAGCTACTTCAATGGAGCAGTAAGTGAACAGTCAAGACTCCACAGCACCTATGAACAGGTGAATTTCATTACAACACCAGCCAATCCAATATAGCCTCCCGACGTAGGAAAGCAAGGCATACACCAAAAACATGTGTTTGGCTCTATTGATAAATATCTTTGTTACTTTTTCCCTAATTTTTTAAAAACTGAGGAGAGAGAGTAGAGAGATGAGGAGAGAGAGGATACACTAACGTGTTTCTAAGCAGGTTAGTTAGGTGGTAGTTCAAGTCATTTTAATTGTAATATGTTGTTAGTGTAATGCGTTGGCTGATAGATATGCACAGCAGGAAAGTTTGTCTATCTGTGAAGGGTAAGGTGAAATACAGAGCAGCACAACTGGTGATTCTAGAACTAGTTGACAAAGCGGCGTGTGGAATTCTTATCTGGCTTTACTTTACGTTGGAGTTCACTGGAAGTCATATTGCAGATCAAGCTTCATGATGGTGAAGACGTGCTCTTTGAGGGGCATTAGAAAGTCTTCAGGATGAGCATTTACTACCTGTTCCCTGAAGAATTTCTCCCTAAACCACCTCCTCTCATCCATTATATTTTGTAAGCCCCCCCACAGTGTTTGCCTCACAGTACCACCAAATGATCTGCCATAGTCTGTCAACTCCTGTGATGTGCCCACCTTCTCCACTGTACTGAGCATGTAGAGAGACAGACCATGTAGTTCCCCGCAAATTCCCAAATCTCCCCATTTAGTAGTAAATAATTTGCATGTTCCAGCCACTCTTCCTTGTCACTTTCATATTTACTGCAAAAACATATACCTCCATATATGGAAAACTACATGATTCACACTGGTGAGAGTATGAACGTATGCATTAAGTATAAACTTTTGACCGGACCTAAGATTGTCGCATTGTATCTGTGTGTATTAGGAGGGATGCTAACATGTTGCACATTCTAAAATAATAAGTCAGTAATATGTAAGAATTGAAAGAGACTGAGAAAGCTAGGTTTCCCTGTTCATGCATTAACATGTGTTCTTTCCACTGGTAGCCTGTATACAGGGGCGCTGCTGCACCTTTCACTGCCAAAAAGCAAGTGGTGAAGGCATGGGAATGTGTTCAAACTAACACTCATAATGGACCATCTTCGTTAGAGATTAGAAGAGAGTCGCCAGAACGTACCATGGTTAGTATTCTCTGAAGGTGTAAGTTAGCCATATTGCACTCATAAACACTGAACTTATTGTCTGTGTTTTGATACTACGTCTCAGTTTCTAGTCATTAAAAGCACTAACTTTCCTATTCATTTGTTAGATATTAGGTTTTTTTTTTTTGCATGAATCTTTGTATTGAGTTTAAACATATGGAATTCGTAGGGGATGGCCATCAAAAATCTAAACAATCACCAACACAAGCATCAATAGCTAAGCAATAGTAAATCACTAATTAGACAATAAACCTTAACTGCGTAACTCAGGTCGTAACGCATGTCGACCCCCTACAAGCCCATCCCCTCCTCTTCTGGTGCCGAATTTTAGAAGGTGGAGCCCTCCCGCTAACTCATCCACCAAGTCCTACCCTGAAGGAGCATAGCTTTACAAATTCCACCATGCAAAGCTCAATGAAAATTGCCCAAGACCCTTCAATGGGGCTGAAATGCAGACAGGGACACCCCACCACACAACACACTATAAACAGGCATCCATTTTGCCTCATACGTGGGGTAAGTACCATTCATGTTACTAGTTAGGCGTTCCATTGGTAAAAGGGACCAGAGTCTTTGATGTCGCTGAGTGAGTGTGGGGCAGGCTGCACTTTTCCATTTAAAAGCGATGGTCAGTTTGGCTGTTCCTAAAAATAACTACTATATGCCATTCTTATTTCTGCATTGTCCGCAAGTCAGACGGTTTTAGACCCAGGAGTATCTTTTCTGGCGTACAGGGTATGGGAAATTCCAAGATGTCTATAAGCCTGTTCCCAAAAGAACCGAACCTTCAGATAGGCAAACCAATTATAAGGGCCTCTCCAAGTGATACACATCCTCTCCAGCAACCAGGGTATATTATATGGTAGTGGCAGTGAAGTAGGGACTGTGTTTAATGCTATCCAAATACTATTTTGTAATACATTTCTCTACCAAAGACCAAAGCGGAAGAAGGGTCAAGGCCCTTTTCCCAGCCATTCCTATTGCTTAGGTACAATCTATTTCCCCAGGACTCGTTCACATTCCTTGTTGTGTTTCCAGATGTCAGGTAAATAGTGCACTAAAAGCAGCTTCTAAAATATAGAAATGCTGCCTTTGGTCCCCACAGGCATGGAAAATGCTTTTTCAAATATGTTTTTGTCCCCTATGAAAATGATGGGGTTAGTGATCCAATGCCGAACCTGCGCATATCGAGAACGCTCAGTCACTGAAAGGTCAAATCTGCCCTATACTGCAAGAAGGACTTGAGGGCTGTCTTATTTGACAGATCTGAGACCATACGGCATCCCCTCCTCTCCAAAGTCGAAGAGCCGTACCTCCTAGGGCAGAAGTGAAGGTGGGGTTATAATGGATGGGAGTATAAGGAGACGAATGGGTTGTCATGCCTCTTAAAATGGCATATTTATTCAAGGCTTTCAAAGTGGCGTTCACAGAGGTGCGGAAATAGATATAAACAGGTCTATGTTGCATATGTAACTAGAAAAGGTCTCAAAGGAGAGGTGGGTTATGGCACAGTCCATTTTGGGACAATTATTTGCGACGTCAAGTTCAGATCACGTGCTATCTGGTGCACATCTTGTGAGAAAGTAACCTCTTTCTACCATGGTTAACCTCACTTTTGGCCTGTTTGTGAGTGTGTGTCAGTGTGTTTTTATTGTGTCGCTGGGATCCTGCTAGCCAGGACCCCAGTGCTCATGGTGAAAACCTTATTTGTCAGTGTGTTTTGCCTGTCTCACTGGGATCCTGCTAACCAGGACCCCAGTGCTCATAGTTTGTGGCCCATATGTGTGTGTTGTCAGTAGTGCTTAACTGTGTCACTGAACTTCATGCTAACCAGAACTTCAGAGCTTATGCTCTCTCTGCTTCCAAAGCAGACACTATAGTTTAGTGACTTATTTTACCAATTCCAATTGGCACACTGGATCCCCCCTTATAAGTATATGGTACCTAGGTACCCAGGGTATTGGGGTTCCAGGAGATCCTTATGGAATGCAGCATGTCATTTTGCCACCCATATGGAGCTCAGACAAACCCTTTCAGAGGACTGCCACTGCAGCCTGCATGAAATAGTGCACGCACTATTTCACAGCCATTTTCACTGCACTTAAGTAACGTCTAATTCACCTACATGTTTAACCTTCATTTACTTAAGGCTAGGTGTAAAATTACTAAGTGTGAGGGCACCCTTGCGCTAGCAAAGGTGCCCCCACGCTGTCCAGGGCCAATTCCCCGGACTTCAGTAGTGTGGAGACACCATTACACGCGTGAACTACATATAGGTCAATACCTATATGTAGCTTCACAATGGTAACTCCGAATATTGCCATGTAAGGTGTCTAAGATCATGGAGTTGTCCCCCCTTTCCAAATCTGGCATTAAGGAGCCAATTCCATATATCCTGGAGGCTCCACCATGGACCGCCAGTACTGCCAAACCAGCTCTCTGAGGCTTGCACTGCAGCTACAGCTGCTGCCACCTCACAGACAGGGTTCTGCCCTCCTGGGGTCTGAGTAGCTCAGTCCCATGAAGGGAGAACAAAGCATTCCCTTTGGGGAGAGGGTGTGACACCCTCTCCCTTTGGAAATAGGTGTTACAGACTTGGGAGGTGTAGCCCCCCAGAGCCTCTGGAAATGCTTTCAAGGGTTCAGATGGTGCCCTTCTTGCATAAGCCAGTCTACACTGGTTCACGGACCCCCAGTCCCTGCTCTAGTGTGAAACTGGACAAAGGGAAGGGGAGTGACCACTCCCCTGTCCATCACCACCCCAGGGGTGATGCCCAGAGCTCCTCCAGTGTGTCCCTGGCGTTGACCATCTTGTTTTCCAAGGTGAGGGGACACTCTGGAGATCTCTGAGTGGCCAGTGCCAGCAGGTGATGTCAGAGACCCCTCCTGATAGGTGCATACCTTGTTAGGTAGCCAATTCCCCTCTCAGGGCTATTTAGGTTCTCTCCTATGGGTTCCTCTTCAGTTTCAACTGCAACAAAGTATCTAGAAGGGCTACTTTGACTCTGCAACTTCAGCTCCAGCCAGCAACTGCAACAGTTTCCATGGTGTGCATGCTCTGGGGACGCCCTGTCTTCACCCTGCACCAGAAGGACTGATGAAATCTCCTGTGGAGTGATGGAGTCACTTCCCTGCTCCAGCAGGCACCTTCTGAGACGACGACCGGTTCTCTTGGTCTCCTCTCCTTGTGATGAGCGTGTTCCATTAAACACAGGTGGTAGAACCCTTCGACACAGTCTGTCCTAAGGTCCAGCTGTCCAAATTTGGAGGAGGTAAGAGCTTGCCTTCCCCGTTTGCGACACTACCCCTGTGCACTGTGTCATCTTCACCTCTTGAGGCCTCTGTGTACTATTTGCAAGAATCCTTTGTGCACACCCTGGCCCAGGTCCCTAGCATTCTATCCTGCGACGCTCAACTTGCGGAATTGTTCTCCGGTGGCATGGGACTTTCTTTTGTAGTGCTGCAGCAACCGCAATTTGTACCTTCTTTGTCCTGTTGTCCTGGGACCTCCGTGAGTACTGCCTTGTCACCTGTGGGTTTCCTTCAGTGTTGGGAGCCCCCTCTGCCTCCTCAGTCTGAGTTGAGGACCCCAGGTGCCTCCTAGGTCCAGGCAGTGCCATTTTGACGCAATCTGCAACATTGCTTGAACCAAGGCATGATGGATTAATCCAGCGCTGCAACTCGCCTGCATCCAACATCTCCACGTGGGACATCCTTTGCATCATGCTTGAGCCCGCAGCCATCTTCTTTGGTGCTCTTCTGCAGACTTCTTCCAATCGGAGAATCCTCTCTTGCACCATCTTCTAGGTTGGCAGGGGTTCCTGCCCTTCCTGGAATCCTCTGTGACTTCTGGACTTGGTCTCCTCTCTTTACAGGTCTTCAGGTCCAGGAATCCACCATTTGTTGCTTACAGTCTTGCTTGGTTCTTGCAATAACTCTAATCATGACTTGTAGTGTGTCCTGAGGAACGTTGCAGTACTTTACTCCTAGCCACTTGCCTAGGGGGGAATTCGAGATTCACATTCCACTTTCATAGTATATGGTTTGTGTTGCCCCAGGCCTATTAATTCCTATTGCATTCTACAGTATGTTCTATTGTTTGCACTATTCTGTGACTGTTTACTTACCTGATTTTGGTCTCTAGTGTATAAAATGTGTATAATATTTACCTCCAGAAGGAGTATTGTCTCTAAGATATCTAAGATATTTAAAATAAAGTACCTTTTGTTTTAGTAACCCTGAGTATTGACTTTTATTGTGTATAACTACTGTGTAACTATAGTGGTATTGCAGGAGCTTTGCATGTCTCCTAGTTCAGCCTAAGCTGCTCTGCTACAGCTACCTCTATCAGCCTAAGCTGCTAGAACACTACTACATTTCACTAATAAGGGATAACTGGACCTGGTATTAGGTGAAGTACCCATGGTACCCACTTCAAACCAGGCCAGCCTCCTACATATCTTGAAATACAGGAAGATATTGATGAGTGTTCTGTGTTCTTGGGTATCAAGGGCACCTGTGCAATCCTCGAAGCAAGTATTGCAGATATGCCTAGAATTTCAGAAACCAAGTAATGCAGCAAGCTTGCTGAATGGCAAGCGCCTCGCCTTTACACTTTGTCTCGTAGGAGGAGCGAGGGTGAAGAGTCAAAGGCTACTGTTGAAGGCTGGTGTAGGGTAGAGATTTACACACAGTTAATACTTGAATGGCCCACTACAGATGGAATGTTATAGCTCTATAAAATGTATATGATTTTCATTTATAAAGGCTTAGTTGAGTAGTAAACTGAAATACATTAGTACTTCTGGTAGATTTTTTCATCGTATGCAGAATATGGGCATTATAGATATGTTTTAGCATTGTGCCGTTACTCTGTGTTTGGTCTGGAAGAGTGAGCCATACAATTTTGCATTGGCGTTTAGTGTAGATTTTCTTTCTGTTCAAATGATTGAGTTTTTGAGCACCTGCTGTTTCTTTGCACTTGTGATTGCCCTTTCCGGTGGCTTTATTGAAAGCAACGTACAGTGATCCAGGACTGACAGAGGAGTATTCCAGTCACAAAGAACACACATGGCTGTGGGGCTTGAGTGCACGGGTAAAACAACTTTTTTCAATTCACAAAAAGGGAATTTATGTACTGCTAAAAAGGTCAGTAGTGCCTGAAAGAGAGCACTGTGAAGTCCACCACTTCGCAATCCACTTAAAAGGTGGAGTGCCACTGTAGTGAAAGAGTGTTTCACCTTAGCCACATGTCAACAATGGTTGGAGATGTACACTGCTTGAGCTCTTCCCACTCACTTTAGGACCCCAGGAGACACAATAGCTGAATTAGCCCAGGAAAACTAGAGGCCCTGCCCAGAAATCTCAAGAGTTAACATTTTCAATAGCCTAAATCAGACCCTATTGGAGAAGGGGTGGCAGGTCTCTTTCTTTGCTACATTGTGGTGTTTTGGCACATCAGTGGGTGTCCTGGATTATATTTCAGTGATTTGTTTTGTACTGCTTAGAACCATGATCAGAATTATTATTTTTCTTCCCAAATAAGAAACAGCTGAGATAATCCAGTCAGTATAAATGTTATCCAGATTAGAGTGTAGAAAAATCATTTTGCTGCATCTGCCTAAATATCTTCTGTTGTTTCTACGAACTGTTCAAAATGCAGCAACACGCCTGCTATGAGCTGTCCCCGAGCACTCCCTGTTTAAAGGCCATTTGATCAAGCTTCCTTTAGATAGACACATCACCTCAAAGCATTATGTGTGATTTACGAGGTAGTAAACAGTGCTAGGTCAGTGTATCAGAGATCCCAGTTTGAACCCCACTTGATGCCTCTGTTCCTTGTCTCAGTCACTTCTAAAGGTACTGAAGTTTTATGAAGAGATGAGAACCCACATTGGAGTTTTTTATATATCCAGAAAGTCTTTATTCAAAACGTACACAAATCCGTTTCTGTCATGATGATTGATGGTTAAATAATCATTGGCGTATAGATATATCCAAATATAGCAGCCGATAATTGATGATTGAATAATCATTGGAGTATAGATATATCCAAATGTAGCAGCCAACACGTGTTTCGCCCCTTGCGGTAAATTTACCTGGGGCTTTCTCAAGGCAATGCAGTATTCAATATTATGACATCACATCATTTTGATCAAATGGTCCAAATACCTGGATACGTAAAGCTCTTCACTCCAGGGTTGGTGGCATATTAATTTCTTTCTAATATACAATGTTGTGGAACCGCCTACCTCTGGAGCTCAGGCATCTGTCCAATCATCAAGACTTTCAGAAAAAGCTTAAGACATTCTTGTTTATGACTAATATTTAATTGTAGCTTCTCCTGGTTACGCTGTTGTATGCTCGGATGCATCTGTGCAGTTTTATTAACTTTAAATATTTGAGTATCTCTGCGATCATTCTTGTAAGATTTGGTGGTTTTCTGAGGGTACATCCGTTCAAACAAGAGCTCTGTAAATCCCAAGAAAGCGTAAGCCTTTTTTGCCATGTCTCTGTATATAAGCCATGCTAATCAAGCACCAAAAACTTGTCTTTGAGCATATTTGAGCAATAATGACCTTGGTTCAGAAGTCATCGCTGGCCCTATCATATTCTACTGTCCATTCCTTACATCAGTGTGTATATGTTTGTGCATCCTACTTTCTTCAGGTTTTTTTTTTTGCCCCTTTCACCTTGGTCACTATCTGTAGACTATGTCATGTGTATTTTTATTCCTGAAAGATGTGCCCCCATGGCTGAATGTTGTCAACATCAGGACAGTGCGCGCTCTACGGGCGACAAGAATGCAAAAACCCAGCCTTTATACAAAAGCATAATTCATGCATTGTGTTTATATGCAGTATGTTAACCTTTTGCATTGCAGTTTTTAACCTTGAAAAACACTACTAATGATATTTGCAATAACTGTTCATTTGTAAGGTATTGCTGCAGACTGACTGAGTGTGTTAGGGTGTGGTCCCTTTCTAGGACCTTCTAGAAGCTTTCTCTGCAGCATGGCTGGGTGTGGTTTGTGGGTTGGGCCAGACTCTATATAAGGGAGCCAGCCCAGCTCCACATGCTCACTATTCAGAGGTCCTGGTGCAGGGCAGCAGCAATTTCCCGAGCTCCTGTTCCTGAGGCCTACCTTGACATTCCAGGCCTGCCCCGCATTATCTTGGTGATCCTTGAGCAAGGTGGTAAGACGGAGGTCGGTCTGGGCCCCCTACCCCGTTCTAAAAGACTCTTGAGTTTTGGGCCTACTCGTGAAACTTTCAGAGTACGTGAATCATTGCTCTGATGTAAATCTTGGTGTTCAGATCGGCAAAGTCTTGCGCGATCATTTGATGGCATTTGCATATTCTTGTTAGAATCGGCAGTGTGAGCAATTCATTTACCGCATGTAAATCTTGGTGTTCAGATCGGCAAAGGCTTGCGCGATCATTTCATGGCATTTGCATATTCTTGTTAGAATCGGCAGTGTGCGCGATTCATTTACCGCATGTCAATCTTGGTGTTCAGATCAGCAAAGGCTTGCGCGATCATTTCATGGCATTTGCATATTCTTGTTAGAATCGGCAGTGTGCGCTAGTAAAACTTGGTGTTCAGATCGGCAACACAGTGCACGATCATTGCATGGCAAGTAAAAACTTTGACGTATAATGTTTGTTGAAGTGCACACATTTATCTTGAGCCTATGGATTTCCTGTGAAGATGATAAATTCAACATGTGACGTTCCTTGTGCTTATTAAGTCCCTAGTACAATTCCAATTGTTTTTCCAGGGAATGTTTCAGATTATCTTGTCCTAAGGTTAAAAAAGGCAGTGTTTGTTCTGAAACAGTATTCTAGAAGGTTCTTTTATTTCTAGACATTTTGTGACATTTTATGAAAAACTCATATGAAACATTGCATTAATCATTCTTGATTTGTTCCAGGTACCCAGAGTTCTTGAGGTCTAGTTCTAGTCACTTCTTAGATAATCCATGGTTACAGTAAGACAATGGTTAGAACTATAGTCTAGCTAAAGTGATTATATTCTGATATTGTGTTGTTTAACCTTTTGCTTCCTACAGGTCTCCTTCCCAGCTGTTCCCTACCTAATCCCCTTTTCCCCACTTGGACACTCTTAGGGTCTGTGATATTTCTATCAGAGTTTTGGAGCTGTCTTGTGGTGGATATGTTGGGAACGTGCGCAGGCCCCGAGGATCTGGTCTCCCTGACAAATGTGTAGTACTTTAGCTAAGGTCTCAACAGTGATACATTTAATTTAACCAAACTCAAAACATAACCCATGCCAGAAATCCCAGTTTAGCCATGAAGAATCATAAAAAAACATGCTTTGTCCAAGGCCTTGATATACCTCTTCCTCTGTTCCCCAACTTTTACCTTCTTAAAGCAAGTTTACCAAATTGTTTCAATCATATGAACTCCTACTGATTGGGCATAGCTTAGTATTATTTGTTTAATTCTCTATGAAATTTGCTGGGTTGGGACATGTCTCCTTGCTGGTAAACACTTTGTTCAGAAGTGGTATTAGAGGTGCAACTTTACAATTTATTTTAAAATTTTGTTTTCTTAAATCAAGGCCGATTTTGCGCGCGATATGATTTAACTCACCCACCAGCACTTACAATCTCGCTCAGTCCCGGGGTTGTCATCTGATTCTTACTGCAGTTAAAAAAAAAATTGAATCATACTAATTTGCGTAGTCAAGACTAAAGAGCTAAGTCAAAGAAGCTTTATTCGTTTTCATTTAAGGAAATCATATTACAAAAAAAAATCCCAACAGATAAAATCCTAAAAACACATTTACATTAACTATATTACAAACTTCATGCAAGCAATGATTACAATAAAAAAAGTACTACTAGTCATTGAGGGTAGAGTTGCAAGTTTTTAAAAATTTTCTGCGATTAATCACAGCCCATAAGAAACGTGACATACCATTGACTGATGACTAAAGAGTCATGCAGTGTGCCCCCTAAATAAATATATTTGAAATGGTTTTGCCGCTTTCATATTATGTGATAATGTAGCCCCTTTTAAATGTCACAGTGCTTGTGTTCCCTCGTTGGCAGTAACATAGTAATATGAGCCAATGCAGGAAAGTGAAACAGGCGACTTTGCTCTCCTTTCTAGAAGCAAAAGACAGACCTAATTAGGGTGCATTGGGCGCCTCTCAACCGTGGGTCCTGCTGCAGTAATTAATGATTTAATGATATCTGTGCCCCTGCTCTTAGGTATCAAGAGAAAGGAGAAGAAAATTATTGTGAGGTCGATCATTTCAGTTTAGTCTTGGCAGGAGTGGATGCTGAACGCTACTCACCAGGGGAAATTTACAATTCACAACAGTAGTAGGAAGGGATACCTTTAATCACCATATTAAAAGTGACAGTTATCCCGCCCCTCGGAAGTGACGTCATTTCCGGTGGCTGGGACTTCCGGTGTCCCTGAAAGCCCTCCCCGGAAGTGACGTGGGTGCATGGGGGTGTCACGTGGTTTGTGACCTCATGGTGTTGCCGAGTAGAGCCCCCCTTTTTTTTTTTTAAATGTTGCATATAAGGAGCTGGTTAGAACCGGCTGTCAAACCGTGAACCAGTGCTGAAACAGTTTGTCAAGGCGCCATGAAGAGATATAATCCAATCGCCAAAAAAGCCGCCTCCTCAGGGACCCTGAACACTATTGGTAGATATTACCGGACCCTAGCACCTCTTATGATGGATGAGAATGCACAACAGGCTGTCCCTGACACCCAGGATACCGATGTTACCGGTTTTCAAGAGGAACTTTGCCATCGGCTTGAAAAGCTCAACCTCAAGGATGTGTCGACCATGATATCCCCTATTAAGGGGGCCGGCAGTGACAGCGATGCCTCGAAAGATGAATTAAGTGTTGCATCTAACTTCATAGACATTGAAGATGTTGAAGAATGTGTAGCACCACCGAATTCGCCCATCTATGAAGACATGGGCTTCCAGGAGGACCCCGAGTCAGAGGCCGTTGTTGTACAGCTGTCAATTGTAAGCTCCGGCGATGTTTCTACCCCGAAGCCAGAACAAAGAGCCTCGTAAGAAATGTGTTTGCACCTACACTAGCCGCGATTTTGAAAAGGAAACTCCGGGCGTACCCTATGACGCCATATGGCCAGTTAAAGGTTTTGCAGCGGCCGTTGTGAACACGTATGTTAAACGGGATTATTATGACCTTTGTTACAGGCATAAAATTAATGAACCTCAGCAGGAGGCTCACGAATGTCTATACGATGCGTACACTGCAAGAACAATTCGCCACATTTGTAGCCGGCTAGACCCTCACCGGGTATATAATTTGTTAAGGGTGGTGTACGGGCTGTCAGCTGTGAAGAAAGGTGTCCACGGTGATATGATTAAGGTCTTGGCTGCGGCTGTCAATGAGATCCGATACGTTGCTGAGCCCTGCTCAAAACTCGACCATATGCACGGGATGTGTCCCCACTTTGACAAAAGTATGATAGAAAGGGTTATAGAAAGACGAATGTGTGACATTTATTATAAAAACAGAACGATTTTGTCTTTAGCCCCACGAAAGCTGTTTTAAAAAATAAATAAATAAATAAATAAATAATAAATAAAGCAGACCATAAATGTGTTACTTAACGCTCCATACTTACTCACTTTTAGGCGGGGAATCCGGGTATCGAGATGCAAGATGTCTATGAGTTACACCCAGGCTACATCTGCATCGGGAGATTGATATTTGTGCTGGTTAAAGAAAGAATAGCTGAAATACAACCTGTGACTCTGCGGTATCTGAACATTTCGGAACCTTCGGCCTTGTTGCAATGCAGCAGTCATGTGTGTATCGCCAAGTGGTGTATCAATGGCCGGCTAAACGCATCTGTTAAATGCCGGACCTTGGACAAAGATCACGATTGCGAGTTAAGACTTTCACCTGAGACGGGGATACATGGGGCTTTGGAGCACATGACTGAAAATTATCTCACAAATAAAGGTTCTGCATTGTCCTACCTAGAACTGTATGAACTGCTGAATTCTGTCAGTATCCTGAGCGTTCAGAGTTATAGACGTGGGGAGTGGGAAGTAATGTCTAGAGCTCTTGAGAGTATAAGCTATAAAAATATCAAAGTTCGTGACACTTAGGGTTTGTAAAAGGACATGCTCTGAGTAACATGTGTAATGGGTGTTGTACTATGTATACGATTGTAAAAAGGTCTCAGCGGTCCATCGTTTTGACATCTATAAGCTATGTAGCACAAAATGTCAAATACATGCTGGTTGTGTAGCCCGGCCACACTTTTATGTTTTTTATGTTTAATAAAATGACCTTACACAAAACAGGCGTCTTTCATTTAGTGGCGATGGTGGGAGACAGCATGACGGATGCGGATTTAAGGAAGCTTTATTACGATAAACAGGGGGTTGGAAGCTTCGGAGGCTCCGAAGCTCTATTTAGAAGGGCTCGAGCTGAAAATGAATCTGTAAAACGTGCCAGTGTGAAGACATGGTTAGCTGGGGAAGAGGCTTATTCGCTACACAAACCTGGCAGGAGACGCTTTAAGAGGAGGGCCACCGTTGTTAACGCCCAGCTCGATTATCAGTGGCAAGCTGACATAATCAGCCTCCAAGATCTAGCAAAACATAACGATGGCTCCAGATATATATTAACAGTCATAGATGTCTTGTCCAAGTACGCCTATGCAGCGTCATTAAACGATAAAAGTGGTACCAGCGTTATATCTGCTTTTAAAGACATCTTCGCTAGCGGGCGCGTGCCTCAGAAACTACAAACAGACGCCGGAAAGGAATTTTTAAACAAACATTTCCCAAAATTATTAAACCAGCACGCTGTTCAACATTTTGTAACGCACACAGAGGTAAAGGCTGCGGTTGTAGAGCGTTTTAACCGTACTTTAAAGTCGAAGATGTGGCGATATTTCACCACCAACAACACCTACAGATACGTGGATGTTCTACAGGCTTTTATAGATGTTTATAACGCCACCTACCACAGGACAATCAAAATGGCCCCCGTTAAGGTAACGAGGGATAATTCGTTAACGGTGTGGAGAACGGTGTACGGTGGGCGTCTCACGCCGAAGGTCAAGAAACCGTCTTTAAAAGAAGGGGATCATGTCAGGGTTTCAAAGTTGAAAGGTGTCTTCACCAAAGGCTACCAACAGATATTCAGCGATGAGATATTCATAGTGGAAAGTGTTGAGTTTAAAGAGGGGGTATATTTTTACAGGTTAAAGGACTACAATGGTGAAAAGGTAGCAGGTGTCTTTTACAACGAAGAGTTACAGAAGGTACCCTACGATCCGAACAGGGTGTACAGGGTCGAAAAGGTTCTGAAACGGAAAGGGAGCGGTGCCCGGAGACAGGCGCTGGTCAAATGGCGAGGGTGGCCCGAGAAATGTAACAGTTGGGTTCTGGCCAGCTCTTTGCACGGTGTGTGAGGTCAAGCTGTAAGCGCCAAGATGGAGAACTCCCCTTTTTATATCACGCTACCATCCAATGCTTCGAAGGACATGTTCCCAGACAATCAGATTTCGAGTTATACGGTGAAACTGGCAAAGCCAGTGGATTTGAAAGGACCCTGGGAGGTGGCACTAACGGAAATACAGTACCCTAGAACTTGGAATACCTTTACAAAGTCCGATGTTAAATTTCATATAAAGCGCCCTCAGGATGCCCTGACCTTTCCCCTGACTTTCCCACACGGCTATTACCCTACCGTAGCGACGGTGATAGAGGCCATCAACAAATCTATAAGCAGCGTTGAAGAGTATGCGAATATATATCTGGTATTGGATTACGTTAGAAGAAAAGTCTTTCTTAAAGTCCCTGAGTATGATACTAGGTTTCCACGTGGGACATCCTTTGCATCATGCTTGAGCCCGCAGCCATCTTCTTTGGTGCTCTTCTGCAGACTTCTTCCAATCGGAGAATCCTCTCTTGCACCATCTTCTAGGTTGGCAGGGGTTCCTGCCCTTCCTGGAATCCTCTGTGACTTCTGGACTTGGTCTCCTCTCTTTACAGGTCTTCAGGTCCAGGAATCCACCATTTGTTGCTTACAGTCTTGCTTGGTTCTTGCAATAACTCTAATCATGACTTGTAGTGTGTCCTGAGGAACGTTGCAGTACTTTACTCCTAGCCACTTGCCTAGGGGGGAATTCGAGATTCACATTCCACTTTCATAGAATATGGTTTGTGTTGCCCCAGGCCTATTAATTCCTATTGCATTCTACAGTATGTTCTATTGTTTGCACTATTCTGTGACTGTTTACTTACCTGATTTTGGTCTCTAGTGTATAAAATGTGTATAATATTTACCTCCAGAAGGAGTATTGTCTCTAAGATATCTAAGATATTTAAAATAAAGTACCTTTTGTTTTAGTAACCCTGAGTATTGACTTTTATTGTGTATAACTACTGTGTAACTATAGTGGTATTGCAGGAGCTTTGCATGTCTCCTAGTTCAGCCTAAGCTGCTCTGCTACAGCTACCTCTATCAGCCTAAGCTGCTAGAACACTACTACATTTCACTAATAAGGGATAACTGGACCTGGTATTAGGTGAAGTACCCATGGTACCCACTTCAAACCAGGCCAGCCTCCTACATATCTTGAAATACAGGAAGATATTGATGAGTGTTCTGTGTTCTTGGGTATCAAGGGCACCTGTGCAATCCTCGAAGCAAGTATTGCAGATATGCCTAGAATTTCAGAAACCAAGTAATGCAGCAAGCTTGCTGAATGGCAAGCGCCTCGCCTTTACACTTTGTCTCGTAGGAGTAGCGAGGGTGAAGAGTCAAAGGCTACTGTTGAAGGCTGGTGTAGGGTAGAGATTTACACACAGTTAATACTTGAATGGCCCACTACAGATGGAATGTTATAGCTCTATAAAATGTATATGATTTTCATTTATAAAGGCTTAGTTGAGTAGTAAACTGAAATACATTAGTACTTCTGGTAGATTTTTTCATCGTATGCAGAATATGGGCATTATAGATATGTTTTAGCATTGTGCCGTTACTCTGTGTTTGGTCTGGAAGAGTGAGCCATACAATTTTGCATTGGCGTTTAGTGTAGATTTTCTTTCTGTTCAAATGATTGAGTTTTTGAGCACCTGCTGTTTCTTTGCACTTGTGATTGCCCTTTCCGGTGGCTTTATTGAAAGCAACGTACAGTGATCCAGGACTGACAGAGGAGTATTCCAGTCACAAAGAACACACATGGCTGTGGGGCTTGAGTGCACGGGTAAAACAACTTTTTTCAATTCACAAAAAGGGAATTTATGTACTGCTAAAAAGGTCAGTAGTGCCTGAAAGGGAGCACTGTGAAGTCCACCACTTCGCAATCCACTTAAAAGGTGGAGTGCCACTGTAGTGAAAGAGTGTTTCACCTTAGCCACATGTCAACAATGGTTGGAGATGTACACTGCTTGAGCTCTTCCCACTCACTTTAGGACCCCAGGAGACACAATAGCTGAATTAGCCCAGGAAAACTAGAGGCCCTGCCCAGAAATCTCAAGAGTTAACATTTTCAATAGCCTAAATCAGACCCTATTGGAGAAGGGGTGGCAGGTCTCTTTCTTTGCTACATTGTGGTGTTTTGGCACATCAGTGGGTGTCCTGGATTATATTTCAGTGATTTGTTTTGTACTGCTTAGAACCATGATCAGAATTATTATTTTTCTTCCCAAATAAGAAACAGCTGAGATAATCCAGTCAGTATAAATGTTATCCAGATTAGAGTGTAGAAAAATCATTTTGCTGCATCTGCCTAAATATCTTCTGTTGTTTCTACGAACTGTTCAAAATGCAGCAACACGCCTGCTATGAGCTGTCCCCGAGCACTCCCTGTTTAAAGGCCATTTGATCAAGCTTCCTTTAGATAGACACATCACCTCAAAGCATTATGTGTGATTTACGAGGTAGTAAACAGTGCTAGGTCAGTGTATCAGAGATCCCAGTTTGAACCCCACTTGATGCCTCTGTTCCTTGTCTCAGTCACTTCTAAAGGTACTGAAGTTTTATGAAGAGATGAGAACCCACATTGGAGTTTTTTATATATCCAGAAAGTCTTTATTCAAAACGTACACAAATCCGTTTCTGTCATGATGATTGATGGTTAAATAATCATTGGCGTATAGATATATCAAAATATAGCAGCCGATAATTGATGATTGAATAATCATTGGAGTATAGATATATCCAAATGTAGCAGCCAACACGTGTTTCGCCCCTTGCGGTAAATTTACCTGGGGCTTTCTCAAGGCAATGCAGTATTCAATATTATGACATCACATCATTTTGATCAAATGGTCCAAATACCTGGATACGTAAAGCTCTTCACTCCAGGGTTGGTGGCATATTAATTTCTTTCTAATATACAATGTTGTGGAACCGCCTACCTCTGGAGCTCAGGCATCTGTCCAATCATCAAGACTTTCAGAAAAAGCTTAAGACATTCTTGTTTATGACTAATATTTAATTGTAGCTTCTCCTGGTTACGCTGTTGTATGCTCGGATGCATCTGTGCAGTTTTATTAACTTTAAATATTTGAGTATCTCTGCGATCATTCTTGTAAGATTTGGTGGTTTTCTGAGGGTACATCCGTTCAAACAAGAGCTCTGTAAATCCCAAGAAAGCGTAAGCCTTTTTTGCCATGTCTCTGTATATAAGCCATGCTAATCAAGCACCAAAAACTTGTCTTTGAGCATATTTGAGCAATAATGACCTTGGTTCAGAAGTCATCGCTGGCCCTATCATATTCTACTGTCCATTCCTTACATCAGTGTGTATATGTTTGTGCATCCTACTTTCTTCAGGTTTTTTTTTTTGCCCCTTTCACCTTGGTCACTATCTGTAGACTATGTCATGTGTATTTTTATTCCTGAAAGATGTGCCCCCATGGCTGAATGTTGTCAACATCAGGACAGTGCGCGCTCTACGGGCGACAAGAATGCAAAAACCCAGCCTTTATACAAAAGCATAATTCATGCATTGTGTTTATATGCAGTATGTTAACCTTTTGCATTGCAGATTTTAACCTTGAAAAACACTACTAATGATATTTGCAATAACTGTTCATTTGTAAGGTATTGCTGCAGACTGACTGAGTGTGTTAGGGTGTGGTCCCTTTCTAGGACCTTCTAGAAGCTTTCTCTGCAGCATGGCTGGGTGTGGTTTGTGGGTTGGGCCAGACTCTATATAAGGGAGCCAGCCCAGCTCCACATGCTCACTATTCAGAGGTCCTGGTGCAGGGCAGCAGCAATTTCCCGAGCTCCTGTTCCTGAGGCCTACCTTGACATTCCAGGCCTGCCCCGCATTATCTTGGTGATCCTTGAGCAAGGTGGTAAGACGGAGGTCGGTCTGGGCCCCCTACCCCGTTCTAAAAGACTCTTGAGTTTTGGGCCTACTCGTGAAACTTTCAGAGTACGTGAATCATTGCTCTGATGTAAATCTTGGTGTTCAGATCGGCAAAGTCTTGCGCGATCATTTGATGGCATTTGCATATTCTTGTTAGAATCGGCAGTGTGAGCAATTCATTTACCGCATGTAAATCTTGGTGTTCAGATCGGCAAAGGCTTGCGCGATCATTTCATGGCATTTGCATATTCTTGTTAGAATCGGCAGTGTGCGCGATTCATTTACCGCATGTCAATCTTGGTGTTCAGATCAGCAAAGGCTTGCGCGATCATTTCATGGCATTTGCATATTCTTGTTAGAATCGGCAGTGTGCGCTAGTAAAACTTGGTGTTCAGATCGGCAACACAGTGCACGATCATTGCATGGCAAGTAAAAACTTTGACGTATAATGTTTGTTGAAGTGCACACATTTATCTTGAGCCTATGGATTTCCTGTGAAGATGATAAATTCAACATGTGACGTTCCTTGTGCTTATTAAGTCCCTAGTACAATTCCAATTGTTTTTCCAGGGAATGTTTCAGATTATCTTGTCCTAAGGTTAAAAAAGGCAGTGTTTGTTCTGAAACAGTATTCTAGAAGGTTCTTTTATTTCTAGACATTTTGTGACATTTTATGAAAAACTCATATGAAACATTGCATTAATCATTCTTGATTTGTTCCAGGTACCCAGAGTTCTTGAGGTCTAGTTCTAGTCACTTCTTAGATAATCCATGGTTACAGTAAGACAATGGTTAGAACTATAGTCTAGCTAAAGTGATTATATTCTGATATTGTGTTGTTTAACCTTTTGCTTCCTACAGGTCTCCTTCCCAGCTGTTCCCTACCTAATCCCCTTTTCCCCACTTGGACACTCTTAGGGTCTGTGATATTTCTATCAGAGTTTTGGAGCTGTCTTGTGGTGGATATGTTGGGAACGTGCGCAGGCCCCGAGGATCTGGTCTCCCTGACAAATGTGTAGTACTTTAGCTAAGGTCTCAACAGTGATACATTTAATTTAACCAAACTCAAAACATAACCCATGCCAGAAATCCCAGTTTAGCCATGAAGAATCATAAAAAAACATGCTTTGTCCAAGGCCTTGATATACCTCTTCCTCTGTTCCCCAACTTTTACCTTCTTAAAGCAAGTTTACCAAATTGTTTCAATCATATGAACTCCTACTGATTGGGCATAGCTTAGTATTATTTGTTTAATTCTCTATGAAATTTGCTGGGTTGGGACATGTCTCCTTGCTGGTAAACACTTTGTTCAGAAGTGGTATTAGAGGTGCAACTTTACAATTTATTTTAAAATTTTGTTTTCTTAAATCAAGGCCGATTTTGCGCGCGATATGATTTAACTCACCCACCAGCACTTACAATCTCGCTCAGTCCCGGGGTTGTCATCTGATTCTTACTGCAGTTAAAAAAAAAAATGAATCATACTAATTTGCGTAGTCAAGACTAAAGAGCTAAGTCAAAGAAGCTTTATTCGTTTTCATTTAAGGAAATCATATTACAAAAAAAAATCCCAACAGATAAAATCCTAAAAACACATTTACATTAACTATATTACAAACTTCATGCAAGCAATGATTACAATAAAAAAAGTACTACTAGTCATTGAGGGTAGAGTTGCAAGTTTTTAAAAAATTTCTGCGATTAATCACAGCCCATAAGAAACGTGACATACCATTGACTGATGACTAAAGAGTCATGCAGTGTGCCCCCTAAATAAATATATTTGAAATGGTTTTGCCGCTTTCATATTATGTGATAATGTAGCCCCTTTTAAATGTCACAGTGCTTGTGTTCCCTCGTTGGCAGTAACATAGTAATATGAGCCAATGCAGGAAAGTGAAACAGGCGACTTTGCTCTCCTTTCTAGAAGCAAAAGACAGACCTAATTAGGGTGCATTGGGCGCCTCTCAACCGTGGGTCCTGCTGCAGTAATTAATGATTTAATGATATCTGTGCCCCTGCTCTTAGGTATCAAGAGAAAGGAGAAGAAAATTATTGTGAGGTCGATCATTTCAGTTTAGTCTTGGCAGGAGTGGATGCTGAACGCTACTCACCAGGGGAAATTTACAATTCACAACAGTAGTAGGAAGGGATACCTTTAATCACCATATTAAAAGTGACAGTTATCCCGCCCCTCGGAAGTGACGTCATTTCCGGTGGCTGGGACTTCCGGTGTCCCTGAAAGCCCTCCCCGGAAGTGACGTGGGTGCATGGGGGTGTCACGTGGTTTGTGACCTCATGGTGTTGCCGAGTAGAGCCCCCCTTTTTTTTTTTTAAATGTTGCATATAAGGAGCTGGTTAGAACCGGCTGTCAAACCGTGAACCAGTGCTGAAACAGTTTGTCAAGGCGCCATGAAGAGATATAATCCAATCGCCAAAAAAGCCGCCTCCTCAGGGACCCTGAACACTATTGGTAGATATTACCGGACCCTAGCACCTCTTATGATGGATGAGAATGCACAACAGGCTGTCCCTGACACCCAGGATACCGATGTTACCGGTTTTCAAGAGGAACTTTGCCATCGGCTTGAAAAGCTCAACCTCAAGGATGTGTCGACCATGATATCCCCTATTAAGGGGGCCGGCAGTGACAGCGATGCCTCGAAAGATGAATTAAGTGTTGCATCTAACTTCATAGACATTGAAGATGTTGAAGAATGTGTAGCACCACCGAATTCGCCCATCTATGAAGACATGGGCTTCCAGGAGGACCCCGAGTCAGAGGCCGTTGTTGTACAGCTGTCAATTGTAAGCTCCGGCGATGTTTCTACCCCGAAGCCAGAACAAAGAGCCTCGTAAGAAATGTGTTTGCACCTACACTAGCCGCGATTTTGAAAAGGAAACTCCGGGCGTACCCTATGACGCCATATGGCCAGTTAAAGGTTTTGCAGCGGCCGTTGTGAACACGTATGTTAAACGGGATTATTATGACCTTTGTTACAGGCATAAAATTAATGAACCTCAGCAGGAGGCTCACGAATGTCTATACGATGCGTACACTGCAAGAACAATTCGCCACATTTGTAGCCGGCTAGACCCTCACCGGGTATATAATTTGTTAAGGGTGGTGTACGGGCTGTCAGCTGTGAAGAAAGGTGTCCACGGTGATATGATTAAGGTCTTGGCTGCGGCTGTCAATGAGATCCGATACGTTGCTGAGCCCTGCTCAAAACTCGACCATATGCACGGGATGTGTCCCCACTTTGACAAAAGTATGATAGAAAGGGTTATAGAAAGACGAATGTGTGACATTTATTATAAAAACAGAACGATTTTGTCTTTAGCCCCACGAAAGCTGTTTTAAAAAATAAATAAATAAATAAATAAATAATAAATAAAGCAGACCATAAATGTGTTACTTAACGCTCCATACTTACTCACTTTTAGGCGGGGAATCCGGGTATCGAGATGCAAGATGTCTATGAGTTACACCCAGGCTACATCTGCATCGGGAGATTGATATTTGTGCTGGTTAAAGAAAGAATAGCTGAAATACAACCTGTGACTCTGCGGTATCTGAACATTTCGGAACCTTCGGCCTTGTTGCAATGCAGCAGTCATGTGTGTATCGCCAAGTGGTGTATCAATGGCCGGCTAAACGCATCTGTTAAATGCCGGACCTTGGACAAAGATCACGATTGCGAGTTAAGACTTTCACCTGAGACGGGGATACATGGGGCTTTGGAGCACATGACTGAAAATTATCTCACAAATAAAGGTTCTGCATTGTCCTACCTAGAACTGTATGAACTGCTGAATTCTGTCAGTATCCTGAGCGTTCAGAGTTATAGACGTGGGGAGTGGGAAGTAATGTCTAGAGCTCTTGAGAGTATAAGCTATAAAAATATCAAAGTTCGTGACGCTTAGGGTTTGTAAAAGGACATGCTCTGAGTAACATGTGTAATGGGTGTTGTACTATGTATACGATTGTAAAAAGGTCTCAGCGGTCCATCGTTTTGACATCTATAAGCTATGTAGCACAAAATGTCAAATACATGCTGGTTGTGTAGCCCGGCCACACTTTTATGTTTTTTATGTTTAATAAAATGACCTTACACAAAACAGGCGTCTTTCATTTAGTGGCGATGGTGGGAGACAGCATGACGGATGCGGATTTAAGGAAGCTTTATTACGATAAACAGGGGGTTGGAAGCTTCGGAGGCTCCGAAGCTCTATTTAGAAGGGCTCGAGCTGAAAATGAATCTGTAAAACGTGCCAGTGTGAAGACATGGTTAGCTGGGGAAGAGGCTTATTCGCTACACAAACCTGGCAGGAGACGCTTTAAGAGGAGGGCCACCGTTGTTAACGCCCAGCTCGATTATCAGTGGCAAGCTGACATAATCAGCCTCCAAGATCTAGCAAAACATAACGATGGCTCCAGATATATATTAACAGTCATAGATGTCTTGTCCAAGTACGCCTATGCAGCGTCATTAAACGATAAAAGTGGTACCAGCGTTATATCTGCTTTTAAAGACATCTTCGCTAGCGGGCGCGTGCCTCAGAAACTACAAACAGACGCCGGAAAGGAATTTTTAAACAAACATTTCCCAAAATTATTAAACCAGCACGCTGTTCAACATTTTGTAACGCACACAGAGGTAAAGGCTGCGGTTGTAGAGCGTTTTAACCGTACTTTAAAGTCGAAGATGTGGCGATATTTCACCACCAACAACACCTACAGATACGTGGATGTTCTACAGGCTTTTATAGATGTTTATAACGCCACCTACCACAGGACAATCAAAATGGCCCCCGTTAAGGTAACGAGGGATAATTCGTTAACGGTGTGGAGAACGGTGTACGGTGGGCGTCTCACGCCGAAGGTCAAGAAACCGTCTTTAAAAGAAGGGGATCATGTCAGGGTTTCAAAGTTGAAAGGTGTCTTCACCAAAGGCTACCAACAGATATTCAGCGATGAGATATTCATAGTGGAAAGTGTTGAGTTTAAAGAGGGGGTATATTTTTACAGGTTAAAGGACTACAATGGTGAAAAGGTAGCAGGTGTCTTTTACAACGAAGAGTTACAGAAGGTACCCTACGATCCGAACAGGGTGTACAGGGTCGAAAAGGTTCTGAAACGGAAAGGGAGCGGTGCCCGGAGACAGGCGCTGGTCAAATGGCGAGGGTGGCCCGAGAAATGTAACAGTTGGGTTCTGGCCAGCTCTTTGCACGGTGTGTGAGGTCAAGCTGTAAGCGCCAAGATGGAGAACTCCCCTTTTTATATCACGCTACCATCCAATGCTTCGAAGGACATGTTCCCAGACAATCAGATTTCGAGTTATACGGTGAAACTGGCAAAGCCAGTGGATTTGAAAGGACCCTGGGAGGTGGCACTAACGGAAATACAGTACCCTAGAACTTGGAATACCTTTACAAAGTCCGATGTTAAATTTCATATAAAGCGCCCTCAGGATGCCCTGACCTTTCCCCTGACTTTCCCACACGGCTATTACCCTACCGTAGCGACGGTGATAGAGGCCATCAACAAATCTATAAGCAGCGTTGAAGAGTATGCGAATATATATCTGGTATTGGATTACGTTAGAAGAAAAGTCTTTCTTAAAGTCCCTGAGTATGATACTAGGTTTCAAATGTAGTGGTAAATTACAACGGATTTTAGGGACCGTACAACATCTGCAAAAGCAGGTGGATCCAGACCCTACATGCCCCGATATTAACGGCGGATTTTATACACTCTACGTTTATAGCGATATTGTAGAACCGCAGAGGGTCGGGGACAGTTATTCACCTTTGTTGAGGTGGGTCCCTGTGCAGGGCGAAAATAACACGATGGTTAATATGCAACATCACAAACTCGACTATGTTGCAATTTCTAAAAACCATTTTGACACTATAACCATCATGGTGTACAACGATCAGTCGGAGGCGGTTGCCTTTAAATACGGGAAAGTTATTGTTAAGCTTCATTTAAGACCCCGGCGCGAAGGTGACTATTAGACAGCTGCGTTGGTCATCATGAAAACCTACGGGGATCCCTCTATGTACAGGAACTATTATAGAGTTCAGGCTGGGTATGGAGGCCACCTACTTTCAAGGGGCTCCGGTTATGTATGGGGCTGGATTGGGGGGTTTCTTCCGGAGCATGTTTAGGCGAGCCATGCCCTTTTTGAGAAGAGGTTTCGAAATTGCAAAACCTCATGTCAAAGCGGCTGCTACGAACATCGCCCAGGATGTCGTGGGTAGTCTAACGTCTGCGGTAGCCGAGCGTATGAACAGACAGCCCCAAGGAGGAGCTGGGATGATGTATAAAGCTCATGGTGGTGTTAAAAGGAAGCAAAGGGCTTCGAGGCGTAGGGGGCCACCAATGCCCTATAAGAAGCGACGGACTACTTCAAAAGGCCCTCACAAAAGAAGAGCCGTAAGACGGAAGAGATCGACCAAGAAGAAGAAGAGAACTCGTTCTAGTGCGAATATTTTTTAAACATCGATCATGGCCTTCGTACACTGTGCATCGGGTGAATGCGCCAAATCTGAGTTAGATCTGTTTTCTCTCAAACCCACACAGACCAGCATTGAAAACAGTTTTTTCATGGAAGTGTTGCCTATGGCTGCTCTGACACCCCTTGCACCGATAGAGTTTTATGTGTCGGGGTCCACGGATATGTACCTTGATCTCAACAACACTCTTCTGCACCTCGTCTGTAAAATAACCAAAGCGAATGGTGCCAACATCGAGGCTGATGCTAGAGTGGCCCCGATCGCCTACCCCATCGCAACAATGTTTAATCAAGTGGACATTAACCTAGGCGATCGCCTCGTCACGCAGAGTGATAACATGTATGCCTACAAGGCCTACATAGAGAGTATTCTAAATTATAGTCGCGACGCGCTGGACACCCATCTTTCAGCGGGGCTCTTCTACAGAGATACCGAAGCGCATTTGGAGAACACGGCTTTGGACGGGGACAACGAGGGTTTTAAAAAAAGAGCCAGCTTCGTCGCTGGCAGTAGGCAGTTTGACCTCCTGGGGCACGTATATTCAGACCTTTTCTTCCAAGACAAACTGTTAGTCAATGGTATAGATCTTAAGATCAAACTCAATCGTTACAAGGACGCTTTCTGTCTCATCACCGGTGATGCAGAGCAGTTTAAACTGCTTATATTGTCCGCGAGCCTGTTTGTAAAGAGAGTGAAAGTGTCCCCAAGTGTCAGACTGGCCCATGCTGAAGCTTTACAATTATCGAACGCCAAGTATGCCATTGAAAGAGTTGCTCTGAAGATATTCAGCATCCCCGCCGGAACCCGATTAACGCAGCAACAGAATCTATTTCTGGGGCAATTACCGAAACTCATCATCATAGGGTTTGTGGACAATACCGCTTTTAGTGGCCTCTACAACTCAAACCCTTTCAACTTCAAAAACTACGATATCAACTATGCCGCTTTGGTTCACGAGGGCGCCGTGATACCCGCAAAACCTTTCACGCCGAATTTTGGAACATCAAATTTTGTCCGGGAATATCTCGGTCTGGTCTCGATAACGGGGAAACAGCTGCGGGACTCAGGAGTAGTTGTTTCAAGAGAAGGGTATGCTGCCGGCTACACGGTGTTTGCGTTCGACCTGACGCCTGACATGGAAGACGGTGACCACTACAACCTGATCAAAAACGGAAATCTAAAAGCAGAAATACGTTTTACACAGGCGCTGGTGACCAATGTGAACATGATTGTGTTCTCGGTATTCGACAGCGTTATCCAGGTCAACCACGCCCGTCAGCTTATGTTTGACTACCATTGAAAGAGTGTAAAATAAAAAAATAAAAATTTTACATTTAAAAAATATATATATAAAATGGACACTACGGAGATACGGGACTTCTTAAGTAGACATAAATATGCTAAGAAATACTTTCTAGGGGTATTCCCTAGCGATGGACTACCTGAAAAGATAGGTCCAGAAAGGCCCCGCACCCTCGTCTTTAACACCGATCCCCATTACAAGGGTGGTACACATTGGGCGGCTCTGTTTCTGGATGTGGACAAGGTTATAGTGTTTGATAGTTTAGCCAAGTTCCCTGAGCATAGTATTTATACAAAGCCGATATTCAAATATGTAAAAAAAGCATCACCCACGGTTGTGTATAACAAACTTCGTGTGCAGGATCCTATGGCCATCACATGTGGGGAACATTGTATATACTTTATTAGTAAAATGTCTGAAGGTATAACGTTTAGAATTTTTTAAAATCTGTACTCAGATGATCTAGTAAACAACGACGGTGTAGTTATGAAATATGTGAATGAAAACTCCAGGACAATGTGGCACGTTGTTAAAGCAGAATATGGTCTTTGTCAAAAGTGTAAGGTATTGTAAAGCTGCTATTTGTACTTATGAGTGCCTAAAATAAAAAACATCTTAAACATGATTTCATCCTAGGCATTTTTTTTATTCACACTGCGCACATTTTCAAACCATTTATAAACAAAAATTATAAAAAAAAAATATAAAAAAAAAGATGTCAGACTACTGATGAAAATTTAAAAGTGTTTATTACAAACCTGTTTCAACACAAACATTTACAAGGTTAAACATATAAAATGAAGCACAATTTTTCGAACCGCAAAAACTTTTAACAAAAACTGTACAGGGGTGCAAAATTAGAGCGGTAGCCAGGTGTTCATTTTGAATAGTCTCTTTTTAGGCCCCATAGGAAGAGCAACACTGTTCCGAACGGGTGTTAGTTGTAGGAAAGAAAGGCGAAGTCGATATAGCGGGGCTCCTTGTAAAAACAGCGGGGGTTGGATCTTTTAAACTTTCAAGCTTACGGCGATTCTCTGCATTTCCGATAATCGTTGAGGGAATGTTGAGTTCCGCAGCTGCACTTAGGAACTGCTCCCAACCTCTAGGAGCGTCTTGTGTCGATAGGGTTTTACCGTGTGTGAGACCCCCGACCAGATCATACATATGGGAACCAGCAACCGGCTGCCCTTTGTAAACGAATTCACCCCGGTCGTTCCAAGTGGTCAAATCTTTAGTAGCAGTCATTTTACTAAGCAACATTTGAGCAGCCCCTCTATATTTCTGACTGATATTTTTTAAAAGGTCTAAGACAAAGGCATCAGTTACGGGTGTGGGTCCTATGTCTTGAGACGCCATAGAGGGTCCTGGATGCTGTTCAGCATCTGGGGTATACAGCGTCAGTTTGTTTTTTTCAGAGGTTAGTTGCTTGTAGTACTGTAGAAAGTTTTGAAGGGCTCCTGAGTAAAGCCCCGCTTTGTCGTGGGGTTTTAAATCAGTTCGGTTCAAAATGGCTTTGATTTCAGCATCAAGACGCTGCGTTTCGTTTTTGCGTATGTCCCAGACATCCGTGTTAGAAGGGCCCAGCTGTTCCAGCTGTTGCCGTGGTACGAGGTACATTTTGTGGGCGTGCTCCATCAGGATCTCGACAGTAGCCCTGTGATTAGGGGTATAGCTATACCTAGCAGCGACCCTATAAAGCCTCCAGACTGTTTGAACAGTTTTCTTTTGGAAAGGAGCCATGCCCTCTTATTGCTGAGCTTCTTAATAATGTGGCGCTTCTTCTTCAGAACGCGGAACTGGTTTGTTGATATCGGGACATTACCTTTTAGGGTGTTTAGGGCTATTTCTGAAATGGCGGCCACTAAATCGTCCGAGGCAGCGCAAAGGATTGCTTTTCTTTTCGAGGGGGTGGCTATGATCAACATTTTTAGAAGGCCTAAATTACGCCGCAACCTCGTAGACATTGTGGGGTCCTTATATTACAAGGTTTAGAGTGTAAATGTTATAAACATCTTTTTACTTGTTCTTTTTATAGGATTTGGGCACTGTTTTTGGCTTGTAGGCGACAGGGAGGTCAGGTAGTAGTATACCGGCTCGTAGTCTGTAGTCTTAAATCCACCAGTAAGTAGCCGTGGGGTTTTGCTGTAGCATCGTTAAAGGCCTCCATGAAAAACTGGGTGTTTCCGGGGTACATTTGTTTAGCTATAATTGAGATCTGAAGTTTGTCTCGGGGGTTTTTAAATAAGACCAGGTATGAGGCGTTGAGAGTTATGGACCGGCTGCTCTTGCCCTTGTAAAACAAGTTCTGCACTATATAGCATATGCTCAGATTACAGTGGTGTGAATATTGCGTAAAAGCCCGTTCAATGTTGGGGTGGTCCCCGCCTTCACGCATGAGGTCATCCATCACGACCATGTTTACAAGTTGTTTTGGTAACAAGTCATCGTCGTTGAGATTACCGGGGATGCCTTCTATAAACCGGATGTTTGGGAACTTTAGAGTGAGCTCCGTGTAAAGATCCTGCCAGCATGAATAAAGCCACACGATGTTGTTAGGGGTCTGAGATAAAACACAGAGAGCGTTTTCTAGCAGTTTCTTTATAAAAAAACTTTTACCGCTATTGGAGGGACCAGCTAAAACGCAGGAGAATGGGTGTTGTAGTCTGGTGTCCATATCTGGATGGAGTTCGAGCCTCTAATGTCTTTTAGTAACCGTAAGGCAGTGTTTTGTAGTCCGATGTGAGGACCCGTTTGTCAAACACTACTCTTAAGGTTTTATACATCGGTTGGGTTGTAATTTCCCACTTTTTCTTGGACCTGACTATACTCGGGTGGTTTACGACAATGGCTTTGCTATTTTTGTGATCGCTCGAAGCGGAGTATTCATGCACCAGACCCTTCAGACTGTCAAAGTTTATTTTAATCGTATTGTTGACGTTTAAAGTGATACCTTTGACTTTCATGCAAACCTTGTTGTTTGAGGTCTTATAACTGTACGTCTTAGGGCCTGATGAGGTAAATTCTTGTATATACTCCCCCTTTTCGAGCTCGCTGGTCAAATCCCCTAGATAATCACCCAGCGGAGGATCTTCATCACCCTCTTTACTCACAAAGATAACTGAGTCAGTGTCGTGGTACAAACACCGTTCCTGAAGCTTGTCCAGCAACCTGTAAAGCTCTAACCTGGCGTGAGCGGTTGTGAAGCAGGCTATAAAGATGTTTATATTGTTACACGTTGTGGGGTACTCTTTGGCGTATTTCCAGCATAGAACGGCTGTCTCGTCGTCAATAAATTCACAACTGGATATGTCATAAACCGGTGTGAATATATACTTAAAAAGCTCATCTGGATCTGTGACGATGGATGTGTTTGACAAATTGGTACGCTGTGCGAACTTTCCCCACAAGGAATTGAGACAGAGCTTAGCTAGCTGACGGCAGGTGGGGTTAACCTTAATGAACGCAGGTCTCAGTTTAATACCCTTGCGAGCTTTGTAATCAGCGATATACTGTTTCTTTGAGGGCTCATCGACACACCAGTCTGGATACCCCGAGGCCTCCTGCTTGCCTCTGAGAAACAAGTTGATGTACTCAGAAAAGAGCTGGGTGGTTGTGTTTGGAAAGTGCCAGACTTCCAGGATTTTACCTAGACGATACCCTTTCTCTAGGGCCGTCTGCACCTCGATGGTACACCAAGTCCCTTCCAGCAGCCTCTGCTCATCACTATGTAGGCATTCGCTAAGCTGTTTACTTTCAGCGCAGGTTCGGCATAGGGGGAACATTAGCTTACCTTCGACTCTATAAGGGAGCACCGGAAAGTAAAGTTTCCGCGGAGGGTGAATCTGACACTTAATGATTCCAAAGTACTCTTTGAGAGGTTTAAAGTTCCTGAATATGATTATAGGATGGCCCACAGGGTACAACTTCACCTTGTTCACAAACGGATACAGACTTGTGAAGTCGTAGTAATGTATTTTCTCACCTGGGCCAGCTACGCGGTACAATTGAATGGCGTTTGTACGGCCGCCGAATAAGGCGTCACGGGGTTCCAACGGTGAAGGTAACTGCTGGCTCTTAATAAAAGTGCTCAGTTCACCATCTTTCGATAGTTCAGATACCCAATCATGTTCCCAGAGAGTTCTCAGAACAAACCCACAACTCTCAATATACTGCGCCTTCGCCATAGTCCGGCGGTGCAGATGTTCAAACGTGGTGCCCTGCAGTCTATTAAACTCATGGGGCTTGTAACACTGAGGACACCTGTGGTAAAAACACCCATTGAACACAAAGGCGGTTGGCACACCGTTAATTAATGCATACCCGTCTAGATAGTAGCGACCCAGACGGTATTCGCCGCCCTGCAAAGCGTGCTGAATGAAGATGCTCTCACTCGCAGAGACGTACATGAGCCACTGAATAGAGGGGGTGGAGTAACGTTTCTGCTTGCCGTTATAGAGGTCAGGTGGTACTAAGGCGATAGTTCCATACAATAAAAACGTGTTTATAAATAGACATACACATTGAAGCCAGAGTAATGTTTTGAAAGGGGTCCAGGTATACTGTTATTTTTTTTTTTTACTCTTGCGTGATTTGGTTTTAATAAACCGGACCCGCTTCGTCATCGCCACCACAACATCTCTGAAAAGGTTGCATGCTTTTCGCAATATCATAACATCCGCCTGACAGTATGTTTTCAATTCAGTTTGAAAATGAAACCATTTTTCACGGTTTTCATCGTACCTCTGTAGAAAACTCTCTTTTTCAGAGGGCATCATGTACTCGTAACCATAACTGTCGGGCGGAGGCATAGGCCCGCTGTAATTCTGATTAGCCCAGGTGTTAAAAAAGTGAGGGAAATAACCTTTACAGCCTTCAAACCCAAAGGCTTTTGGCAGTTTGCTCAACTTCATGGGCAGAAAATTCAAGGTGTCTATGAACCTAATGTCAAAAGGCACAACCTTAAGCAGCATTAGTTTGGAACCTTGGGTTATGAGACTAACGGGCAGCTTTTCACGTATCAGGTCACGGATAATGAAGAATGAGTCATATGCTTTGGAGTTGTGAGCCAGAAATGTATAATCCTGGTATCGCGGTTGCATGAACGTGTTGAGGAAATCATTCACGCATGACCGTCCTTCAAACTCCCAGCTCCCATCACCTGTTAGATGGTGGGCGTAAATATAGTTTGGCTGGTGCACCCCCGTCTCTTGTGTACACTCTATATCAAATACGATATAGTCTTCTGTTTTTTTCTGGTGGTGACTTCTGAGCATGTAACACTCATGTGTTGTTCCGGCTATAAAAACCTCTGTACACCTAGGGCATTGCAAACCTTTACATTTGTGATCGACAGGTTTATAGCGACCGCAAGCCCCACAGTCGGCTTTAAGAACACATTGGGCTAGGCCGATGTGCGTGTTTAAGCAGTCTTGCGACCGACAAAACAGCTTGCACTTTGTGCAGTTCACTTTCTGAGCATCGTCATTGACACATCCATCCCTCTGACACATTTTACAGTGTAATTCCCACTAATGTTTGGTCCGATTGTTGTATATGTGATCGCAATACTCGCACACATACTTGGCACCTAGAAAACCCTTCAGGTTCAAGACACCGTAAAAGTGGTTCTCATGATGTAGCACATACACAGTCTAGTTTTTCACACCTTCATTGGTAGTGAAGTACTTCCAAGAACCGGCGTGGTATAGAACTTTAACCGTCACGGCAAAGTGGTTCTCAAAAAGTCCCAGGTCCCCAAAACCTACCATTTTGTCAGCCGGTATCTGAAGCGTCTCATGTGCTGCTACAGCCATCGACATAATGACGGCGTCTGGGGTAGAGCGGTCCATCAATAAGCCTGCAATGCTTGCGGCCAGACACATGTTGGTAACTCCGGTATTAAAATCGAGCAACCAACGAGATTTCTTGCCGATGATTTTACTGTACATAACGCTCTTTAAGGCTCTGGAAGCACCACCCTCGCGACCCCTAACAACGAGGGCGATGATTCTAAAGGACCCGTACGCCAGTAATTCAGCCTTGCTCTGTAAAAGCTTAGATAGGTTTTCTAAAAACGTTACAGCGTCAAACACATCCCGAGATGACCGTCTGGTGAACAGGGGACTATTGAGACCCTGTCCCTGAAAACGCATCTGAAAGAAATCATTAGGACCCACATCGAGTAACAATCGTTCGATTAGCGCTTGCACAGCCTGATGTATAGCTATAATGCCATGATCTGAGGAGTGTAGGCGATCTAGGTTAACGAACCTAAACTCCTCATAGTGTTCGGTAGCGTTAAACCGCTCTACAACTCGACTATACCGTCTCACACTTTCCATAAATACTGATTCTGAAGCCTCAGTTTGAGAATTACTGGTTGTTGGAGAGCTCACAGGGGTATGGTTAGATGTAGGTGTGTTTTTAGACCTTCTGGTGATGCAGAGTCTGGCTTTCTTTAACTTTTTTATTACAAGCTTGCGGTTTCTAGCGCTACCAAGCCACTTTGGCTTCGTATGGGCCCATCTGGTTTTTGGTAACTGACCCCCGCTGATCTGAACAATATTTGGGTTGTTTACAAATGGTGACACTGACACTACACCTACTTCGGATGGGGCTCCTTCAGATTGTTTAAGGCTGAGACTGCTCGGACCATCACCCCCAGAGGGCCTGTAAAGACCATCAGCACCTCCTAACTCTATATTTTGAGGTCTTATGGGCGTTGGTTTTGGGGGTTGACATGACCTCTGACTTTTGAGTGCTCGTAAAACTTTTAGAGCTCTACTAAGCAGGTGTTGTGGCTTCTTTTCATATTTAGACCTACGGCCCATTGTACTGGTAAATGTTGCTCTAACATTCCCCGTGTATGTACGCTCGCCTAGTCACGATGGTATGTTACCCATGGCTACAACTGTTGAAGCGCAAGTTTGGGCCATTGTGTTTCTACACCGAGCCACCAGCTGTTTTAAAGCCTTTATGCTAGCTCTGGATGCCCCTGTATTACAGCCGTTCTTACACAATTTTAAAGTTTTTAGACGGAGTTGGCATTTTAATTGTCTGAACGACTGATGTATTTCTTTAATGTAGCTGTCTAGAACTCTAGTACGGTTTGAAAGGTTGGTTTCAAGGCCAGTACTTGTGACATTAGAGGTATGATTGCCAACTCCCTGAGCCGCCCCTGTTATAGGACAGTGGCTGGCGTTATCACCCCCATTCACTGTTGATGGATCAGAGCGGGACGTAAAAACAGGGTTCCAGTGTGAACATCCAGGAGTTTGAGAGCCCTGATCATCACTCGAAGGTGTTCCAAAACTCTGATTTTGCGGTCCGCTACACCCTATACTGCTGGCGGGGTATATTGATGAGGATGGTGAAGACCACTGCGCACAGGCACTTGGTGTAGGACTGGTGGGGTCGTATGCCCCCGGGGGTGTATCGGGGGACATCAGACATGGGGAGGTTAAATGTTTATCGTAATAACTGATGGCTGCTGATGTAGAGGCAGTGCTGTGGCTGGGTGCTGCTGATTGAGACCCTACTGATTGTAACCCTGAGGGGATCGTCTTAGAAGTGTCACAAGTGGATGCCGGGGCTTCAGAACTCTGGGTAGTACCAGCTAGAGCCTTAAGAAGTCCTATAGAGTGGGAATAAGGATCCTCTACAGGGTGATCATTTTTCAATGACGAGTCATGTAACAGGGCTGGGTTAGTTGTACAACCTAGAGGGGCTAGGGCGAGGCCAGACACCCCTGTACTCTGGGACCTAGGTGGAACCGGCTGCACCTTAACAAAATTTTTAAAAGACAGGTCTAAAGGCCCAGATTGTAGCTCAGGGGTCTGGAACTTCTTCCTACGACTCTTTAAGGACAGCTGATTTATTTTAGGACTGCTGCACTGTTTTGGGGCCCCTCCAGAGGCCTCACACAATATTTATATATAGATTCAAATTGTTGAATTCCTATGTTCTGGAAGTATAAATACATATTGACAACTGTAAAACTTTTCTCAAAAACTATACACGGTTTAATAAACAAATTCCACATGGTGGCGCTCTTGCGTAATACAAGCTCTAGGATTGTCTCTATAAGGCATTAATTATATATTTCTAAGAGCTCCACAATCTTTTTTTATTTTTTATTTATTTTTTTACTCATATTACACTGCACCCCAAAGTCTTTATAAAGCCTTTTAATTAAACCATTTGTAAAAATATATAACACAGGCCTATTTAAAAAAGCATCACAGTTCCTAGAATTTATACATGAACAATAGACTGGAAACTGGATCCTAGGATCCATGCCGGGTTTTCACCTTAGCTGAACAAGGCTGTGAACCATGTGTGGGGGCGGAGCTCAGTCTAAACTCCAAGCTGAGCCAGCCCCACCAACACATTTACAGTCTTTGTTTAAAAAATGGCCGGATGTGGATGCAGCATGTGTGAGGTCCTGGGTTTTTCAGGACATCAATCCAGTCTGGCAGACCCTCCCTGAACTATGGTGAGTGGATGGGGGTTTTGGGGGTCTGAGGGTCTTTACCAGGGATAGTTTTTTAATCATTATTATTTTTTATTTACTTCAACATCTTTTATTTTTTTAATTTATACGATTTTCTTTATTTTTAAACAACCTTCTCGACCCCAGGGTCTCCTAAACCCCAGGGTCACACTTGCCATATATATTTTTATTTTTTATTTAAAAAGGTTGCCCCATGGAGACCTGGGGAGCTCTGAGCCTCCTGTTCAGGGCCCTCATGGCCACACATGCCTTATTTATTATTATTTTTTTTTAAACGTTGCCCTATGGGACCTTGGGGCCCCCAATCCCAAGGCCCCCAAAACATTATTCCTTTATTTTTTATTTATATCTGTATGGGCTCTAGGGCCCAAGCGCGAGAGGTCAGGATCCCATCGAACCTGTCCTCCCGCCATTACTCCTGCACCGACTCACTGTAACACCACGAGGCCTCAGTGAGCCGGTCGGAAGAAGGTTTAATTACAGAGAATGCCGCTGAAACACGCGCAGCATTCTCTGTAATTAAACATCCCGGACGGCTCTCAGAAGCCGCTGGGGTATTCCCCAGCGGCTTCTGAGAGCCGCCTTGCTGAAACCCTGAGACGCGGGTCTCCGAGGCTGCAGACGCCCAGAGACCCGCGTTATCAAGGTAGCAGATCTCTCTGATCAGGGGCAACGCTGCTCAGAGGCAGCGTTGCCTCTGAGCACAGAGATCTGCTATCTTGATATCACAGGTCTCCGGGCGTCTGCAGCCTCGGAGACCCGCGTTATAGTTATGGACAAAGCGGCTCTCAGACCCACGTGGGTCTGAGTGCCGCTTTGGCCATAACTATAAAGCGGATCTCCGAGGCTGCAGACGCCCGGAGACCCGCGTTATAGTTATGGCTAAAGCAGCTCTCAGACCCACGCGGGTCTGAGAGCAAGGCTGAAAAAGTTAATAAATGGCCTCTCCAGAGTGTAGGACGGCTCTGGGGTGGCGCGTTATTAGCTTTTTCAACATTGCTCTCAAACCCACGTGGGTCTGAGAGCAGCGTTGAAATACTTAATAACGCGCCTCCCCAAAGCCGTCCTGCACTCTGGGGAGGCGTGTTATTAACTATTTCAGCGCTGCTCTCAGACCCACGTGGGTTTGAGAGCAATGTTGAAATACTTAATAACGCGCCTCCCCGAAGCCGTCCTGCACTCTGGGGAGGCGCGTTATTAAGGTTTTCAACGCTGCTCTCAGACCCATGTGGGTCTGAGAGCAGGCGGACAACCTAATAATGGGACACCCCAGAGCCGTCCTGCACTCTGGGGTGGCCTGCTATTAACTTTTTCCGACCTGCTCCGTGGACTCTGAGAGCAGCCGGAAAAAGTTAATAACGGGCCTCCCCAGAGTGCAGGACGGCTCTGGGGTGTCCCATTGTTAACTTTTTACGGCTGCTCTCAGAGCCCATAGGGGGTTCTGAGAACAGCTCGGAAAAAGTTAATAGCAGGCCTCCCCAGAGTGCAGGACTGCTCTGGGGTGTCCCATTATTAACTTTTTCCGAGCTGTTCTCAGAACCCTGTACAAATTAAACCTTGGCTCCGCCCCACAAAACAAGTGCAGACCATCAAAACTACATGCAACGGCATAACACCAGAACCCATAAGTACAAATTAAGCATGGCCATTAGCCCATAAAATAAGTGCAGACCATCAAAACTACATGCAACGGCATAACACCAGAACCCATAAGTACAAATTAAGCATTGCCGTCAGCCCACAAAATAAGTGCAGACCCTCAAAAATACATGCCCATACACAGCCCCTGAACTGGCAAGTACAAATTAAACCTTGGTGCCATCCTACAAAATAAGTGCAGGCCCTCAAAAATACCGACAGATACATAGCCCCAGAACCTACAAGTACAAATTAAGCCACGCCGCCATCCCGCAAAATGAGTGCAGATCATCAGAAACTCATGTAAATGCTCAACATAAGAACCAGCCTGTACAAATTAAGCAGTACCAGTACAAAATAAGTGCGCTCACGCAAAAATACAAATACATAGCACACGACCCCCACAAATACCCATACCCATTAAAAGAACACCATCCCACAAAATGAGTGCAGATTTTTCAAAAATACATGCCCATACACAGGCCCAGAACCAGCAGGTACAAGTTAAGCAGTACCAATACAATCCCCAAAATAAGTGCGCCCCGTAAAAATACAGACAAATACATAGCACAAGACCCTACAAGTGCCAATTAAACAAAATCATCCCACAAAGTAATTACAGTATCTCAAAAATACTCTAATAGCTTTTACATTTTAATTTGTTTTAATTTTTTTAAAGCAGGCATTTTAAATCTCTATGTATAGTTAAACAGGTTGGGGCTAATGTCATTGTTAAACTATAGTAAAACACATACACACACCACACTGTTACAGACCTTAAGTAGAAGATGTTTAGCAACACCAGTCTGAGCTCTGCCCTTCTTGTTTCCAGCCATGATGTCCTGATGCGCCCCTGCTTGCCACAAATGTCAGTATGTAGTTCAGAAAAAAGAGGTCTGTGAAGGTGGGGGGTTCTTATACAAGGCTCACAATGGTAATTATGCCAGGGCTCTGTGATTGGTGGGACCTGGAAATAGACATCTGTTATAGGTTGGCAATACTTGGCCTTTGTTGTGTTTCAAACTTTTAATTACTGGGCCAGTTTCTAATTTAGCCCCCTCTGTGACCCCTGGAAAGGCTGTAGGCACACATCTGTTTTAGATTTGTTATGCCCCTCATCCTCTGTTGTGTTTCAAACTTTTAATTACAGGGCCAGTTTCTAATTTAGCCTCCAATGTGTCCCAGGGATAGCCTATAGGCACACAGCTGTTTTAGATTTGCCATGCCACAACAACCTCTGTTGTGTTTCAAACTTTTAATTACAGGGCCAGTTTCTAATTTAGCCTCCACTGTGTCCCAGGGATAGCCTATAGGCACACAGCTGTTTTAGATTTGCCATGCCACAACAACCTCTGTTGTGTTTCAAACTTTTAATTACTGGGCCAGTTTCTAATTTAGCCTCCACTGTGTCTCATGGATAGCCTATAGGCACACAGCTGTTTTAGATTTGCCATGCCACAACAACCTCTGTTGTGTTTCAAACTTTTAATTACAGGGCCAGTTTCTAATTTAGCCTCCACTGTGTCCCTGGGAAAGGCTGTAGGCACACACCTGTTTTAGATTTGCTATGCCACAACAACCTCTGTTGTGTTTCAAACTTTTAATTACAGGGCCAGTTTCTAATTTAGCCCCCGCTGTGACCCCTGGAAAGGATGTAGGCACACATCTGTTTTAGATTTGCTATGCCCCACATCCTCTGTTGTGTTTCAAACTTTTAATTACAGGGCCAGTTTCTAATTTAGCCTCCACTGTGTCCCAGGGAAAGCCTATAGGCACACATCTGTTTTAGATTTACCTCTCTAAATTGATAGGCTGGCTCTAACAAAAGCAGCATTTGACCATTCCCACTTTTTTTTTTTTTTTTTGTGATTAGCCAGCAGTGTGGAGGTTTGGCCAGACCGCCCACTTTGCCGCCCTACGCAGAGGCCCCCTAACAGCCACTTGGGCATGAATGTCTGACATGTCCAGACCTGTCCCTCTCAAGCTCTGAAACCCCTTGCACATCACTAAGTCATACTTTTTACACATCCCATAGGCCAATACCTAGGGGCTAGGACCCAGACATGGGGCTAACACGTGACACCATGAGGTCACAAACCATGTGACACCCCCATGCACCCACGTCACTTCCGGGGAGGGCTTTCAGGGACACCGGAAGGCCCAGCCACCGGAAATGACGTCACTTCCGGGGGGCGGGATAACTGTCACTTTTAATATGGTGATTAAAGGTATCCCTTCCTACTACTCACAACTTGTTCCTTTGGTGCCAAAAGCTAAGCTGAATTGCAGTACTTCAAATACCAACCTACCGAATGAAAATACATTTTAGAAGAGACCAAGTACTGTAGTATTCCAACAGTCTGTATCATTTGTTATGCCGACGATTATTCCTTGATGTTTCATGTAACATTCATGTTTTACCAGAAACAGAGAACTCCATCTTCCTTGCACTTGAGTTTAACATGTGAACGTGTATCCTTTCTACTTACAGACTGTTCACAGGGACAGGCGTGTACATTGCACTGACAAAGCGCACGTGAAGGGCTGGGATCGTGTTGAAAATAACATAGCGAATGGGCCAGTAACCCGGGAGGCTAGGACAGAAGCAGAAAAAGTCCAAACTGTAAGTATTATCTAACCATGTCCTAGGTAGACAATTGCAGTGATAATCAATGTGTTTTGTTATTATTATTTCACGTCCTTTTTTAAAACTACGTGTTTGGGGGGTAAGGTTTTTACGTAGAGCGTAATTCTTTGCCCCTCTAAAGTCACCACTACATACATAAATGCATAAAAATGAATATTTGTTGGTTTTATCTTGAGTAAACTAATCTGGAAGAGGTGTTCTTGTTTCAGCAGTTGCAATTCCTCAGGCTGCAAGATATTTGACAGAAATGGTACTAATGGCCAAGGGGGTTGGTTGCTTTATTTGCTAAGAACGTTGAGTAAGGGACATGTTTTACCCAGACTGCCATCACAGTTCACTGCTGTCTTTCGCCCAATAACACACTAACGTTCAGCGTAATCTACCATGGTCCTGGGTCATGAAAAAATCCATTAAATAAAATTATGCACTTCACATGGCAGCCTGCCCTCTAGCCTAAAATATTGGACCTTTTTGGCACTCTTAATCTTTATGTGAGGATCCCACCCTGCAGCGACATATCTCTGGACACAGTCCTTAGGGCCTTTATCAGCTTGTTACAAAATGATAACATCCTTTATCTGATAATTGTGTCTGGGGGCAACTCAGTGTTATAGACTATCTTCCCCTGACATGGACATACCATTATTTGAAACAGTTTTCTACCAAAGTGCCCACTAAATCTGTGCAAAGTTACGAAGAAGTTATGCTTCTGTCAGCCTTTGGGTAAGATTAACACAACGAGCATTCAAGAAGCACTTGATACTCACTACAGCCTCGCACCTAATAGCCTGGATATAAATGAAGCCCTGTCAGATTTCAACTAAGGTGTCTGCCAAGTGCTTGAGAAAACTGCACCTTGATACTTGATTGGAAGAAAGCTCGTTAACTCCAAGATTCTTGGTTTTCTAAAAGCTCTTAGCAGGAACAACTTAAACATCAATTGGAAAAAATGGCGCCTATCCTACTCCTCTGGGATGCCATGCTATTCAGAGCACAATTCAAAACCTTGAAAAAGAAAGGCCTAGCGAAGGCTATTTCAGAATAATAATGCTACTCCGAACTGTTCAGTCTTTACAGCTTTTACTTCTCGTTTTTGTTCATTGACTAAAGCACCTATTACGCAATCTAGTCCTGCTTTTTTAATCCAAAACTAAAAATGTATATGAGTGGGAGAAGCTTCTATTCCTCCCACAGAGGTGTCTGGTATTTCCCACCTTCTTGTCCTGGCCTCAGTCTATCTGGGGGCACAACAGGCTAGTCTGAAGTCCTTTATGTGTGAGCTGAGCCAGTGACTTTCAAGTGCAAGTGTGGTAGGTGACAGCTCTGCCCCTATCAAGCCAGAATAGCCCATCCTGCCAACACCCAGACCCTCCTTTGTGATTCTGTCTGGGAGGAATACTCAAAGGCCAACTGCTCACAACACCTAGTCATGTGACCCAAAAACAGGCTGCAAGCACCAAATAGTTAGGGCAGTAGTTCCCAAACTGTGTGCCATGACATCCCGGTGCGTGATCGAAACTAGCCAGGGATGCCACGCACCAAGCACAGAGTTCGGAACCACTGGGCCTTAAGCAGGAAAATATTTCATTATTAAGAACTTTAGGATGTTCATGTTCGTCAAAGTTTCTAATATTAAAATATTTTATATGGTGATCGGAGCTGCTCCAAGGATTTCTCGAGAAAGGTAGTGACAGATGGTGCATTTATCAGCAAAATAAGCCGCTCTTAATTAATTCCCAAAACACTGCTGGGTTTAAGGATCAATTTACAGAGGGAGACATGAGTTCTACTGGGAGAATTTGTTTGGAAATGCTCCTTCATACTGTAAATTTGCAAGCGCATTAGACAAGTTTTGTTTTAAAACCTTACGTTTAAGGCTTTGGAAGGGATAAAAATGCCCGCAGGCTACTGGTGCTAAAACAGTTCATGCTGCTAGGGTCTATCAAAGGTCCTTGGACATGACCTGTTGCAGGCACAAGCTGGAATATTTTGCAACTTGAATTAGGAATAGGGTGTATACTTTTTAATGGCAGCTTGTGTGCTGCTGCAGCACTGCACATACATTTTGGGAATGCAGGCTTAAAAATGTCCTGGTCCTTGCAAGTGGGAAGGCAGGCCACTCATCTGTTCGCCCTTTTATGTCGTCACTGGAAGTTACACACAGATTGCTAACATAATATATGTGCAACCTGCAGATGCTACATTGCCCCCGGTGAACGCAGTGTACACACACACAATAAGGGCGCTGAAAGTAAGAGTGTCAGATGCTGCAGCACTTTCAAAAGCCCTAATGTCACATATGAAACAAAGGTCGGAGGCCCAAACCAAAAGAATCAAAGTCCAAAAATGTGCCCAAACCAAACTGACTGGAAAAGCATTGGTAAAGGCAAAGTGTGTGGTGGAAACATCTGGGAGCCCAGGGAGGGACTGGCATAGTACTGATGTCATTGTCATTGCGGAACTGAGAGAGGAGCAGGCAGCACGCTGCTGTCACTTCAGAGCCCACAAAGATGCTGGAAGTGCCTTATTGAGAACTAGAAATGACTCATGGGAGCATTAACGGGAGCCTTGTGCCTTCCTGGCAGGTACCAGGCTCTCCCCACACACCCTCAGATGGAAAAGTCCATTTGAGACATAAAGCAGCACTGCTCCCTGCCGAAGCACTGCCAAGTGTCCCAATCCACAGAGGCACCAGGCACCGAGACATCCCAACAGAAGACTTCAGATGCACACATAGGGGGCTTGGTGGCACCCAGGCTGAGAATGGAAGACGCAAAGACAGGACAAGTGGGGAGTCGGAGTCGTGGGGGTGGAACAGTCAGGGAGCTTGAGGACTCAAACAGCGGGGGCTGGAGAGAGCAAACAGAAGATTCATAGACAAGGCATGTCCGCAGTGACATGAGACGTGATTGTCCCCACATGAGGCTTTAAGACTGAGACAGGAGTCATGAGGAAACACACAGGAGGCATGAGTGCACAGATAGGAGGCATGAGTGCACAGACAAGATGCATGAGGGTACGGATTGGCTACAAGAACACAAAGACTGGTGGCATGAAGACACAGGAGGCATGAAGACACAGGAGTCATGAAGACACAAACAAAATGCCTGAGGAGACAGACAAGAGACCTGAGGAAACAAACAGGAGGCAAGAATACACAGTCAGGAGGCATGAACACACACACAGGAGTCATGAGGGCACATACAGGATAAAAGAACGCACAGACAGGAGGCATGAAGATGCAGCACACACAAGGACACAAACAGGAGGCAAGAACACAGTCATGAGGCATGAGGGCAGATACAGGAGGTTGGGACACACCGACAGTAGGCAGGGACAGACAGGAGGCAAGAGCACAGAGACAGTTGGCAAGAACGCACAAACGGGGCATGAGGGCACAGTCAATATGCAAGAATACATAGACAGGAAGTGTGAGGACACAGTCAAGAGGAAAGAACACACAGATTGAAGGCAAGGACACACAGACAGGAAGCATGAGGCAGACAGCATGCATGAGAATGCAAAGTCTGGAGTTAGGAAGGAGAAGACAGGAGAGGTACACAAAACACACTTGTAAAGACGACAGAGTTAAAAGGGACCAAGCCAGACAAAGGTTTACCTGATACCATCAGACATTAAGCAATAATGTGCAAAATATAAAACCTGACGGCAGACACAGACCTTTTCAGTCAATGCACCCAGGATCTGAAATAACATTCCTGTATCTCTCAGGGCCTCACAAACCCTGCTCAGAAACGAGCTAACAACACTTCTCTTCTAGGGGCGGCTCCTTCTCAGTGGCAAAGGAGCATCACCCCTCTGGCTAAGCCAGCAGCTGAAAATTAAAACAATAGTTTACTATTGCTTTATTTTTCAGCTGCTGGCTCAGCCAACAGCATGGGCAAGGTGGGGCGGGCTGGGCCATGGGAGGAGGGGAGAGGGAGTAGAGTGCACTTAGGTGCACATGTGTGTTTGGCCGGCCATCATAGGCCAGCCAAACACACATGCGCACTTAGGTTTCTCCAACACAGCCGGGTTGGAGAAACTGCACAGACTCCCCTGCAGTGTATGAGCAGCAGACCAAGCCCCTCAGACCAATCCTAGTGCTGCTCTCATGCTAGGTTTAGCAGGAGAGCAGTGCCAAGATTGCATGGGGAGCCTGTGCTGGTGTCCCAGGGACTGCTGGGATTACAGAAGAGCAGAGAAGTGAAGGGTCAGGTGGTGTCGGGATTGGTAAGTTTTTTTTATTTTATTTTTTTATTTCCCCCCTACCCGGGGACACCAAACTTGAATCTCCTACCTGCTCCCAATCAAAAATGTTCACACCTATGGTGACCCAATGATATTCTACAGGAGAGGTATGTTCACTTCCAGGATCTGTTTAACTTAAAAGTACACACCCAACTTTTTAAATACAATGCGCCATGCCCTATGAGCTGCTCAAGGCCTACACTAGGGGTGACTTATATGTATTAAAAAGAAGGCCTGGCAAAAGGTTTATTTTGCCAGATCAAAATGAGGGTTTAAAACTGCACACACAGGCTGCAATGACAGACTCGAGGCATGTTTCAAAGGGCTACTGAAGTGGGTTACACAATAATTCTTGCAGACCCACTAGTTGTATTTTATTTACAGTCCCGTAGGCTCTAATTATCTTAATGAGACTACCGGATTTTGAGCAGCAAGGCCGTCCACAATGTGGGTGACTGAGTCTTACCCACGGTGGGTGATGCTTGTCACTCCAAATCCGGGTTTTGCTCCGGCTAACTAGCAGTGCCTCATCTCTTCCAAATGGCAAAGACAATTGGGCAGCCGAGCGCATAACATATCAGTACTTCTCAGGGAAGTCGTGGTCACTCAGGTCACAACCGGTTCTCTGATACACAATGCGGTCTCATATATAAATGACAATAAAGGCAGTAGAAGTTTTAAAGACTGGTTTAATAAAATGACTGCATTTTGGATAGCAAAGCGTGAGCTGCAATAACCAGAACAACACAACACAGTAATATTAAAATAGTGATGATGAGAGTGAAACACAAGAATAAGGCTATCATGGTGCCACTCTTTTATTCTCTCTCTAAGTTATATTTTTAGCACAGCATGCTAAGCTCTAAGCCTGCCTTTCAGGTTTCCCCGGGAGGATATCAACCCTCATACCTGAGCAAAGGCCTGTAATCTGCATCAGCATCTGCAACGGGGCATTCAGCATACAGTTGTGGTTCCCTGGCTGGAATCTCCCTCTTGACGTGTACTAGGACTAGAAAGTGTTTTTATAACTAACACGCAGATGTTCTAAGAAAATGTCCCTACGTAAGGATGTGTATTTTCTATGAATACTGGAGAATAAACTTCTACCACGTTTACTGGCAATCCCCCCAGACTGTAGCCTTGACTGAAGCACAGGGCGATCAAGAATGCATTATTTGAGAACACAGTGCTGAACTAAGCTAATAAGTGTAATAGAAGTAATTTAAATAAGACCGTAAAAACTGGTTATTGTAAAATAACAGTGCAAAGCTGAATAAAATATATCTAGGGCAAAGTGCGCAGCGGCCTAGTATGCTAAACTAACGTGCATGGAGCTATACATAAAATGGCTACACAACACCCTCCCCTTGTCATTAGAAAGTGGTTCAAGCCAAAGCTAAAATACCCTAACCTAAAATATGTTTAAAACCCTACTTAATTTTGACAAGTCAAGAGGACACACAAGCATACTACTCAACAATTTAAAAAATAAGCATGCGGCTAAGAGCCAAATTCAAAGAAAAATGTAAATTTAGGACTGTTCCAAATCAAGCACTAGTCATGGAAAGCAGGAGATCATCCACTTCGGCAGATGACAAAACCGGTAAATCCGCACCAGAACCGACTAAGGAGCAGGTGTGTTCCATAGCCCCAGTATCAACCAAGGTGGCATCCCGTGCAGTGCCCATTAACGAGTTGATGGTAACTTCCTCCTGGAAGGGCAGCTCGTAATCAGCTTCTCTTAGCAACGCAGCTGCAGTGTGCATGTCTGGTAATGAACCCTCAATGAGAACATCAACAGATCAGCATCAATCACTGAGGGGCGTTGCTGTGGAAGACAAACTTCCAGTGCATGTTCAAAAGAGCACCAAAGGCACCGAAACACAGGCTGCACACAATCCAAAACCAGTCTGAATGACAAAGACCAGTCACACCCCAAATGTTCCAGGAGTGCTGCTCCAAATTGCTGCATCATGCGTTCACGACACAGCTGTGCTGATGGGAGCACCTTCATTTGTCCTTGTTGCGGCAGGACAGCCATTGCGGAAAAACAACAGCAACCGCAAAATGCCAGCTAATAAAGCCAAAGTTATTGGAAATCCCCCAAAAATACTTCCGAAAATTGAGTGAATAGCTGAAGGTATCAAACCGAATATAGAGTAAAAGGTGTGAACAAAACCAATACCAACAGCTTTGAAAAAATGTGCTAATCCAGCCGTGCTGGATGCATTAAATATACGTCCCACAAGTTCACCAAAGTGTCTCTTAAAGTTCGTATTTAACAGGGACTGTATTTCTGCCGATGACCTTGCCCTTAATTTAGTGGGGGGGGAAACAACACGTTCCCGCAGCATGTAACGATCTTACAGACCGAAACAACGTAAACTATTCCGGCCCGCATGCCACAACATTCTTCACTATTGAGAAGGACGTAGCTGTCATTCGAAAGCACCTGGAACGTGCGTTTAATCAAGGGGACTGGAACTCCCTTCAGATAACAAGCCAAGTTTGCAACTGAGGCATTACACGCCCCATACATGGACAGCTGCTTACAAATCATCAAATGGTTGACTGAAGTCTCGCATTCACTACCGCTAAGAAAGACCTCTTTCATGCCATTGAGGCATTTGTCCGAGAAGGGAAGCTCCCACGCCTCACGGATGTAACTATCTCGCAACATTTCATATCTGCCTACCGGAACGTGTCTCAAACAAGAAGTGAATTGTAACGTTGAAATAGGCAAATTATTAACTCCGTGTATTTACCACTCTGCCGAAGGAATCTCGGCCACGGTAAAAGGCAGTCTTTCTATCTTTTCAATTTTAAGCATGACATAAGTCGCTTCTTTCTTAGCCATTAGTTGTGATTGCCGCGTTAAATTAAAGAAAAAAATTATTTCTCTGGCACTGATGTGCTGCCACGGAACGCGACCCGCCTTCAATGTTTGAAGTGTCCAACCCAACTGCAAAATGGACCTGGTCTGACTCTGTCCATGGTATAAAGAAGACATATCAGATCGTATAATGTCTATATCAGAAGAAACAATGTTATTGATTATATATATCCGGTCGGACAAAGTGTGAATCCCATTATCCACAACAGCTAATGCCTTTTTCAAATTTTCCTGTTCTATTTGCCTTAATCTGGCTGCAGCCTCTTGTTGAGAAAGTTTCCATATTTCATCGTATACTTCATACAAGAAACGCTTCCAACGTGGTATCTTGGGGCCTGACAAAAATTCTTGTAAGTCAGTGATGTTGGACAAGAGATTGAGGTGCGCTTTGACCGCATCAAGTGAGGATGATTTTAGGCACTGTAAGCACAATTTTACTACACTATATCTTGTAATTATGTCAGCATTTTCTGGTGATATATAAGCGAGGGTCTGGCCTACTCGTCCGGAAACCCTCCGAGGAGGTGACAAAACATTGATGACACCGGTTGGTATCTATGGGCTACAATAACCACCCGCCTGGACGTGTCAGTGAAGCATTAAACGTACCATTCTGGACCCACTCATTGAGCTTGTGTATGGTTGCATTTGTGTATTTTTGCCAATTGCCAAATTTTGCAGGGGCAGGTATACTGGGCATATTTAATTCCCTGATTGTTGCTAAGCCTAAACAAGTTGTTTGTTGCACTGTTTCATTTAAAAAGATCATTTGAACAGGGATGAGACATGCTCTAAACAATGTTTCTGTACCCTTGGTCTGCCAACTTTTCGTTCCCCAAACAATTTTCAAATCAACATATTTGGACCAATATTCATAACCTTCAATTAATAACTGGGAAACAAAGGATTACGAATATATACATTTCGTGTTGGTCAATAACATATGTATGTCCTGAGTAGGAGTTACTTTAAAATAATATGACTCAGCATTTTTTTGACGATGCCCAGAAAAATACGCAAACTTTTCAGTATAAGTTTTTGAACTCCCTTGTGGCGGAGTTGGACAATGTTCCCATTGTGTGTAATTAAATATCGATTTTGGACTACTCGCTCTATGTATGAAGTGGTGCTCATAATAATTATAGCAAAACATATCACCATCATTTTCTCTAAATTGGTAAACATCTTCGTTTTCATAGACAGTGTACTATTGCAATTCTGTCATCATAGAATCAACTGTTTTGACATCCCAATCATCAGACACAATGCCTGGTGTGAATATATCATTCATAGATAATTTTAACACATACGGTATTTGAACAATTTCAGTGGGACCATATATATCAAACCTTACTTTGTCCCACACAATCCCATCAGGAATAGGTACTGCGGAAATGTTCACAAAAGACAAGTCTCTTTGAATCTTATGTGATGAAAACTTCCTCCACCTGTTCAACCGCTGATCTCTTGGGAAGAAAATGACCATGTATTAACTAGAAAAAGGTAATAACAAAACCAATCCAAAGCAGAAAGGCTAGGACAGTCAAAGAAAGCCATACATAGTTCCATGAAAAAATGAAATATGTGTCTTTAAGCCAATGTATTAGCTTACGTGCACTTGCCAGGTCAGCTGTCGAAGAGGTGAACGAATCCGATAGATGGTCGTCAAAGTCGGCAAAATAACCAGAGGCAGTTTGTGCAAATGGCGTAGCCGTGGTCAGCGGTGGAGTTGGAGTTTCCTGTGGTGGCACACTGGAGACAGCGCCATCTGTCTGGCTTGTAGTCAAGGTGACTTGATCAAATGTTTCTAAATTGCTTGTTGTTAGTGGAACTAATGGAAGATCATCATCCACCCTCCCCAGGCTCGGAGAGGTGTCACTGTTGGTATAAACAACTTGAAGAGGAACTTCTTCTCCAGTAGTGAGGGAGATACAGGAACTACTGGATGTTCCTCTTGGTCGGCTGTGCAGAATCGGCCACATGTTGTAGTTTGACATTGTCAATTGGAACAAAATGATTTTCTTTGGCACCTGGAAACGGTGGTAGAATAACAGTTCTTGTACCGTGTATCCCCAGTACAGGGACTGGTGCCCGATAAGAAGGGCCAAATTCTTTTTTCACTGCAACCTTTTCACGTACAAGATCCCCAATCCTGGGAATCCAGCCGGTAGATGTTACAGGCACATCCTTAATTCCTGTGGAGGCAGTACTTTTAGAAGAGTTATCTTCACGGAACTGCTGTAATTCCTGTAAAATAGTGACACGATCATTTATGTCAAAAGGTGTTTCTGCTGCCTCCACGCCAGGACCATCAAGATCCGGAACAAACATTTGAGTTCCGAACAGGCACTCATATGAAGTACGACCACCCAGGGACCTTCTAGGCAGGTTATTTAGTGCTCTCTGAACTCCATACACGTGTGTTAGCCAACTACGACCCGTACCTAAGACTCTGGCTGTCAAGGATTGCTTTAAATCGCAGTTTCATCGTTCCATGACACTATTTCCCTCGGGATGAAATGGAGACGAGTACCTCAGTCGGACCCCCAATAAAGCCATGGTGTCCCTGAATGCCCTTGAGGCGAAAACAGGGCCCTGGTCCGAATGGAACGCCGCAACTGCATATGTACCGATAAAGACTCACAAATCTTTAATAACAGTGCAAGCGTCCTCCGAGCGTTGTGGCCACACCCATATAAATCTGAAGCATGAATCAACAGAGACTAATATGTATTTGTACGCACTTTCAGGAGTTAGTGGACAGCAGTGGTCCAAGTACACACACTGTAATGGTCTATTGGAAATTAAGAGGGGTGTCTGCAGCAGGCGCTTGGCCGTAGAAACGTTAATTTGTTGACAGATGTCACAACAAAGGACATACTGCTTAGTCTCTTTATAGAGACTGGGCCACCAATAACGGGCCTGTAAGAGTGAAATTGTAGCCGCCACACCAGCATGTGCAGATGCCACTCCCTCATGCGCCGCTTTGATCAATTGTGGTCTTATATCTTTATTGGGGATGTCACATACGCCTACGCCTGGAATTTTAACTTCAGCGTTCAGCATACTTCCCACATAGTATTGATATTTGTTAGGAAATCCTTTAGGATAAGGCGTACCATCACCCGTAGCTTTTATGGCAGCCAAAGTGTCTGTGTCTGGTTTGGAACTTGAACGAGTCACTGCAGCTACAGTGGCTACTGCCACTGCCGACTTTACGGCTTCATCTGCCAAAGTATTTCCAGCAACGTGTATTCCAACGCGCAGGTGTCAAAGTGTATGCACAACATGGACTTTCGGTAGCGTCTCTTTCAGGTCTGCTACCTTCCCCCACAGGGTGTTGCCTTTGGAATCTCTGAAACCATTCTGACGCCAGTAAAGCAGATATCCATTAAAGGACTGGACACAGTAATATGAATCACAAACAATCAATGTGGACTGCGCTGGATCCGTATGTTTCTAGTGCCATCAGCAGAGCTTTTAGCTCAGCCAATTGTGCTGTACAATCCCCTAAGGTCTGTGTATAGGTATGTAGGGGACAGAATTTCTCTCCCTCCATATAGCCGCTTATGACTGCGCAAGCAGCAGAATATTGATGTTTAGTTCCAATCGCTGTTTGCGCAGAGCCGTCGGTGTACATGACTCTAAGATATTGATCAATAGGCAAGGTGTTCGCTGGAACTGGATATTCTACTTCATATTGTAGAAATTCTTGAGTTTGTAACTTTGAATCGAAAATGTAGTCTACATCAGTTGCTGTTAGAGACGTAGCCCATTGTATCCAACGTGGATGAAGTGCTTTTGCGTTTGGAACGCTAACTTTTGTAACAGCCTCTAGTGCTGGAATTGGAGAAACAACAATGATGTGTTTCCCTTGGGCAAGAAGTCTTTCTTTAATAACAGCCATCCGTACAGCAGTGAGAATTTTCTCAGTGGGTGCAAAGCGTTGTTCAGCAGCTGAATACAAATGTGATTTGTATGCAATCGGGACTGTCTCACCTTCATTAAATGTTACATAGGTGAAACCGATGGCCCCAGCTATTACCCTGATGACCAAATGTGTTTTGTTGTCCATTGTGTGTAAATGTTTTGCTGCTAGCATGTCTGTCTGCAATTCTCGAAGAGTGCGTGTATGTTCAACTGTCCAGAATTTACTTGAAAAATCGTGACGTATTAAGTCATATAAAGATTTTATGCACGTTGCATAATTAGGAATGTATGTTCTGCCGAAATTGAGAAAACCCAACAACGATTGAAGTTTTTTAATCGTATTCAGTGGTTGTAATTGTGCACATTTTTCTAAAAATTGTGGCGCTAGGCTCTTTCCTTCACTCAACAGCTCATATCCCAGGAACAGGACGCTGAGGAAGGCAATTTTAGATTTTTTAAATTTAAACTTGTAGCCAAGTTCGGCAAACCCTACAACAATGCGGGCTACCCGTCTTAAATGATGTAGTAACTTGTCATCCGTGAGATATATATCATCCACATATGACAATGCTTCAGGGTCTATATCGTGTAAAATAGCAGTCACACGAGCCGCAAACAGTCCTGGGCTGTTCTTATACCCCTGAGGCAAACAACAGAATTTTTCCGAGAGCCTAATGCGCTAAAGCTTGTTAAGTCCCTGCTTTCAGGTGCTAAATTCTGGTAGAAGAACCCATTTGAGATGTCTAAAGTTGTTTTGTATTTTTTCTGCACTATGTTGCTCATTAGTGCAGTGCTATGTGAGTTTTGTATAGCATATGTATGTGTATGTCCGTTTAAATGTCTGTAGTCTAAGACTATTCTGTATGACTGGTCCGGCTTAGCTACAGGGAATAAAGGGTTATTCATTGGTGAGACACAGGGTTCAATCACACCCTGGTATTCTAATTGTGTAAGTATTTCTCTCACCGGTGCGCTTGCTTCTTTTTTATGGGATACTGCGGTTGTGGCTGAGGTTCACTTTTAATAGGAATGACATGGTGGGGAGAGTCCCTATCCCACCCCACGTGATTTCTATATAACGCGGGTGCTTGTGCTAGAGCCCATTCTATAGAATAGGACTCGGTGAGTTCCTCTGGAACAAGTGGCGAGAATGAAGGTTTAATGACCTCTTCTCCATATGGGCAGGTGCAGACGAAATCAGGCGGCCAATCATGTTCAGCCAACAAGATATCATATACTTTAACTACACGGTCCCAAAAGATTGCATGTATTGTGCATTCAATGTCTCCTTCTAATTGTAGTGTTACTTCGTACACCCTATCAGGCTCGGAGACACACATGTCCACTGTTTCTACTTGTATAAAGTCATCAGTTGCTTTCACCTCCAGATGCTCTAGAAGATTCCGGCGAGCTATTGTGACCTCTGCTGTGCTGTCTAGCAGTGCTAGAGCCCAATTATTGTTCTTCAAGAGGACCCTCTTCCTGTGTGGCATGTCGAACTGAGACTGCTGCCACCTTTTTCTTTTTCAATTGTTGTTTTTGTTCTACTGGTTTCTCTTACTTTTTAACAGAAACCTCCGAAGAGAGTTGTGATTCCTGTCTCGGTTTCACATACTCTGTTCTTCGCTCTGATCGCCCAACTCTCTCATTTCTTTTTTCCGATGAGTCCTGAAAGGAATGAGATTGGCGTGTATCAGTACATTGATATCTATCAGGCGTTTTTATATTCTCTCTATTCCTGAGATTATATCTATTCTGTGGGGTCTCCATACGCGGAGATTCTCCCATTTCTTTTTTAGGTGTTTGCTTCTTTTTATCCCTGCGTTTCTTATTACCCTCAGGTTGTTGTTTAGTATTATCTTTATTAATTTTACCCTGAAATTGAGGTTTTTGTGGTCTAGCCCCTAGGCTATCTTGACCCATACTTGAATATCTTTCTGCTATTATTTTAGGCAGCTCTCGTTCCTGATCTTGTTGCGGAACGTCACGGAGCCGCATGCGCACTGCAAGTGCAACTGCTTCCCCTTTAAGGTTACTTAGGATGATTGAAGAAACTGTAGCAAAATTGCCCATTAGTTGCATTCCCAAATCTAGGGGCGGGGCAGCCCCGTATTCATCTTGAATTTGTTCAAGCACTTCTGGTAGGTTGGCCAGTGTCAGAGTACCGTGTGCTGTTGTATAGAGCGGGCAAATACCGTACCCCATGTATTACAGTTTTCAACTGTAGGGACATCCCAAAGGGCAAGCACATAGTTAATATCCTATGTTTATCCTGAGGTCCCGTATAGGGAAATACTGCTTCCAGCTTATTCATTCTTTGTGCTATCCAAAATTGAGTCTCCTCTCGTTTGGCCGGGACCTTACCCATAATAGAATGTACAGTCACCCGATTTATACCTGGTGTTACTGCATGTGGTTGTGCTGGAGCAGCACGCGCTGGGTTTGTCTTTAATGTTTGCATCACAAATTGCACTAATCATCTGTATATTGATATTAATACAATATATAAGCGATGAACCTCAGCTACTGCTAAATTCGCAGCCGCAGGATGTGGTCTATATGTGGCCAATAAAGGACAGGTAGGACCATCATTACTTAGTGGACCTAACCTAACTGGTGATTTTGTATGGGGTAGGGTGCTATCAAGCCAATTAATATGTTCTTGATAAGATAGAGCTATCTCTAAATATGCGTATGCCCTGTATTGTCCAGGTGCGTTCGCAACTGTATATGTGTGAAATGTATTGGAGTTTCCATCAACTGCTGGAAATGTGACCCAAGAGTAAAAAAGCTTTGTTCTATAAGCTGCGTGGGCATCCACCACAAACGTGACTGGACCTCCCTGGCCCGTGAGGCCATTTGCTAGTAAGTGTGCTGTGAGAGGTTGTCTCATGTTAACAGCTATTTGTACAACCTGGGGATTCGCCATCATAAAGCACTAAGAGTTCAGAGAAGGCACACCAAGATGGGTTTTTTCCTTTTAAAGTTCAAGCTTGAACAACCGCCAGCTGAAAATAGGCTTACCTACATGGCTGTGGTGGAAATCTTCAGTACCACGGACGTCTCCGTACACGGAGCTGAGGTGTCATTCTATAAAATGAGAGTGAGATATTCTGGTAGACCCGAAAATTAGAGCCTGACCAAACGTTGGCGGCGCCACGTCACGTAGGCTCTCATTATCTTAATGAGACTACTGGATTTTGAGCAGCAAGACCGTCCACAATGTGGGGGACTGAGTCTGCCCCACGGTGAATGACGCTTGTCACTCCAAATCCGAGTTTTGCTCCGGCTAACTAGCAGTGCCTCATCTCTCCCAAATGGCAGAGACAATTGGGTAGCCGAGCGCATGACATATCAGTACTTCTCAGGGAAGTCGTGGTCACTCAGGTCACAACCGGTTCTCTCATACACAATGCGGTCTCATATATAAATAATAATAAAGGCAGTATAAGTTTTAAAGATTGGTTTAATAAAACGACTGCATTTTGGATAGCAAAGCGTGAGCTGCAAAAACCAGAACCACACAACACAGTAATATTAAAATAGCGACGATGAGAGTGAAATACAAGAATAAGGCTATCATGGTGCCACTATTTTATTCTCTCCCTAAGTTATATTTTGAGCACAGCATGTTAAGCTCCAAGCCTGCCTTTCAGGTTTCCCCGGGAGGACATCAACCCTCATGCCTGAGCAAAGGCCTCAGCATCTGCAACAGGGCATTCAGCATACAGTTGTGGTTCCCTGGCTGGAACCTCCCTCTTGACGTGTACTACGACTAGAAAGTGTTTTTATAACTAACACGCAGATGTTCTAAGAAAATGTCCCTACGTAAGGATGTGTATTTTCTACGAAGGCTGGAGACTAAACTTCTACCACATTTACCAGCAATGTACCAGACGGTAGCCTTGACTGAAGCACAGGGTGATCAAGAATGCATTATTTGAGAACACAGTGCTGAACTAAGCTAAACAGTGTGATAGAAGAAATTAAAACAAGACCGTAAAAACTGGTTATTGTAAAATAACAGTGCGAAGCTGAATAAAATATATCTAGGGCAAAGTGCACAGCGGCCTAGTATGTTAAATTAACGTACATGGAGCTATACATAAAATGGCTACACAACAGTAGTATCACTTTACTAGAGGCCTACAAGGAAATTAAATGTGCCAATTTGGTATAAGACAATTTTACTATGGTTGAAGGAGAGAGAGCAGGCACTTTAGCTTTGGTTAGCAATGGTAAAGTGCGCTGAGTCCTAAAGCCAACGAAACCAAATTCAGCAAAACAAGAGGGGTGAAGGCAAAACATTATGGGGATCACCACCCAAGTATGTCAGGTGTAACAGCACATAAAATACTACTACATTCGTACTACTTACTTATTACAAATTGCACTTCACAACCCTACAAGTGCTACAAATTGCAATTCACAAGCCTACATGTGAACATCACCACCTCAACCACTTCTATCTCTCTGTGGGGAGATCCTCACACATGTAAGTTTACTAATTAGTAGTACATGTGAGCAGATGGGGAGTGTGGCTGGAAAGTGAGGGGCACTTACTATTAAAAAGGAGGAGTTAAAGAAGTAGTAAGGAGGGCTGCTTTGAGGGCTTAGGAGTGCTTTAGGGAGGGGCAGACATGAACTCACAAAAGAGTAAGCCCACTGCTGTTCACAAACTGAACTGCACTTCTAAAATTACTATATCAAAAAAGGACCTCAAACACTACTAAATGTACTCCAGCTCGGACCTGAAGTAAGTCCAGCACCACACATGGTCAACCACTGGCACTGCAGACTGTTTTAGAAAATAATGAAATGAAGGACTTGAAATAAAACCAATCGTAAAATATTGTTAAAATTAATTATTTTATTTTGATGTTTTACTTATCTATATACATTTCTTGTTCTTCTATGATTCTAGCTAGCAGCTTCAACTGAGAGCCCAATTTAATGTCTCTTGTTAGTGGAATAAAGAGAGATCTCTGATTCCTTGACTGCCTACTCATCTGAAGTGGCCACCTGAATAGAGATTAATCTGGCTGTGACTTAATCAGGGCAACATGGAACTCTCCTAAATATTAGATTTCAGGAACTCTGTGGTTAACCTAAAAAAAAGAGTAAAGTGCTACAAACTGTATCCTATTGCTCCCCATGGCCTGCTGTGGAAACCATTTATCATCTCTAATCACAGATTTCAAAGGCCTGCTTGAGTAGTCAAAGTTCTCTGAGGACAACTGGGGATTTTCACCCCCCACTTGTCTAGTCTGAATCCAGAGCCACTGTTCTATGTATCATGCCGGGAATGCCTGGGCAAAAAGCACCTATAAATAGCAGGCACTGTAGAAGAAGAACAGTTTGCTGTGACCACGACATAGGTGCAAAAATCATACTTGTGTGCTTTGAGAAAGCTCAATCTTGTGTAGAATGCAGTAGTTCAGATTCTGTTGCTTCAAGGACACTGACCTAGTAATGGACACTTTACACTTGAAACCATAGACTCCCTCATCAATCTTAAATTAGTTACAATGTCCTTTAATGCCTTTCAGAGTATATTATACTACATCATTATTTGCTCAAAACACAGGAGGCCTTCATGAAAATGTCACTTTCAGTGCCAGAAGGATGAAATATAAAGTTCCACATAAACCTATTCTGAATGTACATATGTGGGATCCAGAGAGGGTCTGGTAGTTGCTTTATTTTGGTGTTGCACTCAGGTCCAGGTTTTGGTTGCACTTTCTCACAGATGTGGAGGTGCCTGATGAATTTCTGAAGTTGTTTATCCCTCACAATGAGCACTTCTCCAGCCAGCTTTACTTTATTGCTATCTATCCTGGACTCTTAAGAGCATTCCTGGTAGTTTGTGTAAGACAGCATATGAGTCCCATCAACTACACTATCGATAAACGAGAAGACCGTCCCATCTCCATCACTGTAGGTGCTTGTAGGTCGTTTGGAGTACAGTCTTCCCATTCCTGCACAAAGCGTGCCCAGTTTGACAATCGCTATAATGTCCTGGAGATTGTAAGTTATAGCTCCATATAAACGTGAACATAACATTTGCTGTTTCTTCTTTCTACTCACAGCTTGCTGATATGGATGGTGCAGAACCTTTCACAGATCAAATGCAAGCAGTGAAATCATGGAAACCTTTTGAAAATAGCACAACAAATGCGCCATTGGTCCTAGAGAAGAGACCCGAGGCGACTGAAACTGCCACGGTATGTGCTCTATAAATACATGATATGCAGCCATCTACAAGTATGCACACTGAACCAAATGCCTGTTCTCTCTTCATCTTTGTACTACTCCCTAGTGAAGTTAGGCAATAACAAAAATAGGAGTGAATTAATAATTTAATTTCCTCCTTGTAATAATTCATTTAGAAATGTTCCAATGAGAAACAATAACTTTGGACCTTTGATCCCTGGAGGGGGCTACAAATCTAGAGTTTTGTTTTGATATTGGCTCTTCCCAGTCCTTCACAGGTGATTTAATTTACCGCCCACCTCATCCAGGATCAACTTCTTTGGCTTCTCTGGGCAAAGCCCTTGCTCCTCTGGTTTTTTGTTGTACTAATTTTGTAATCATGGGAGATTTTAATTTCCATTTAGAATGATCTAATGGCCTTGAAGTACTCAGGGCCATATTTATACTTTTTGGTGCAAAACTGCACTAAGGCAGTTTTGCCCCAAAAAGTTTTGCACCGGCTTGCACCATTTTTTAGCACCAGCTGGGCACCATATTTATGGAATGGTGCAAGCCGGTGCAAAGGGTAGGCTAGCTTTAAAAAAAATGACGTTAGGCAGTTTTGAGTCAAAATAAATGATTCTGACCAGATTAGCATAATTTTTTGACGCTAAGGGGCATATTTATTCTCTGTTTGCACTGAATTAGCGTAAATTTTTTTTAACTCTAATTCAGTGCAAAACTAACTCCATATTTATACTTTGGTGCTAGACCCGTCTAGCACCAAATTTATGGAGTTAAAGTCATTTTTTGGAAGTGGAAACCTACTGTGCCTTAATGAGATGCAAGGTAGGCGTTCCCGTGCAAAATATTGACTCTATGGCCTTAACACCATATTTATACTCCCATGTAAAAATGGTGGGAGGGAGGAGGGGTCAAAAAATGGGGCAAAGCTTGCTTTGCCCCATTTTTTAAGACCAGGGTCAGGGCAGGCGTTAGGGGACCTGTGGCCCTATTCCCATGGTGAAACACGATGGAATAAGCCCAGAGGTGCCCTCCCTAGGCCCTAGGGGCACCCCCACTCCCACTAGAGGGACTGCGAGGATGGGGGACCCCATTCCAGGTAAGTACAGGTAAGTGCATTTTATTTTTGAAAGTGCCATAGGGGGCCATGAAATGGGCCCCCATACATGGCACAGGGTACAATGGCCATGCCCAGGGGACCCCTGTCCTCTGTGCTGGCCACTGGGGTGGTGGGCATGACTCCTGCCTTTTCTAAGGCAGGAGTCATGTGGCATGGTAGGTTTAGCACCATAAAATGACGCTAATCTGGTTAGAGTCATTTTTTTTTACTCTAACCTGCCTAAAGTCATTTTTTGGTGCTAAACCCTCTTCTTCTATACTGCCAGCCCCACCCAACTAAAGTAATTTTTTAAAACTCTAGCCTACCCTTTGCACCGGCTTGCACCATTCCATAAATATGGTGCCCGGCTGGTGCACAGAAATGGTGCAAGCCGGTGCTAAACATTTTGGTGCAAAACTGAGTTAGTGCAGTTTTGCAGCAAAAAGTATAAATAAGGGCCAATATTTTGTAAGTTTGCGCCACTTTTGCGTCATAAAATGACGTTAATGCGGTGCAAAAAAAGTTTAAATCAGGGCCTTGGTGCTAGATGGGTCTAGCACCAAAGTATAAATATGGAGTTAGTTTTGCACCAAATTAGAGTAAAAAAAAATTACCCTAATTCGGTGCAAACAGAGTATAAATATGCCGCAGAGTATAAATATGCCCCTAAATATGGCGTTAAGGCCATAGAGTCATTTTTTGCACGGGAACGCCTACCTTGCATCTCATTAAGGCAAAGTAGGTCTCCACTTTCAAAAAATGACTTTAACTCCATAAATTTGGTGGTAGAGGGGTCTAGCACCAAAGTATAAATATGGAGTTAGTTTTGCACCGAATTAGAGTAAAAAAAAATGACACTAATTTGGTGCAAACAGAGTATAAATATGCCCCTCAGTTGTTTAGACACACTAAGCATTATAGGTCTGTACTAACTGGTCACAGCACCTACACATAATGCAGGGCACACCCTGGATTGCATGTGTTCTCATAACCCCAATATGTCCAATCAAGTACCTAATTGGAAAATTTGGTCTGACCATAGGTTAATTTCTTTTAAAATCACATTGAAGCAAGGGAATCCTCTTCCACCTGCCGCAGCCTTGGATCCGCCTATCATGCTTATGTGGGGCAAGCTGCTAAGTGATCTCTGATTTTCAACAGCTCTAGTTCCACACCAATTTCGCAAGGACAAATTACAAATGATGCTGAGTCTTTTAATATGTGGATCACCTAAACAGTCAATTTATTAGTGCCAGCAACTCTCCAAAAAAGAAAGCCTAAACCCTTGCCTTTAGCCACTCCTACATTCTTACTGAATGATGCAATAAATGGTGGGCCTTCAAAAGTAGGAACCAAAACTTTACTATCCTTCAAACAAATTTTGATAGCCCAATTTCACCAAGCAATTCTGTCCTGTAAATCAGGGTCACCTAGTGAGCCCTGTCACCATTGAGTCCGCCACAAGGTTGTGGATATAGTCAACCCACTGATTAATGAGATTATGAATACCTCCTTAGCTATGGCAGAAGTGCCTGCTGATTGGAAATTGGCAGTGGTTAAGCCTCTGAAAAAGAAGTGCCTTGCAGACCCAAACATACTGTCCAACTTGTGCCCAATCTCATTATTGTCTGTCATGAAAAAAACAATAACAAAATTGGTTAATAATCAACTGATTACATTCCTTGAAAACGCTAATGGTGCTTCACTCGTGGCAGTCAGGTTTCCACTCGAAACATTCTACTGAGCCTGCATTGTTGGAAGTCTTGGACACTCTTAAATTGACCCTAGATGCAGAAAGGAATGCAGTGTTGATTTTGTTAGACTTACCGCTGCATTCAACACCATTTCCCATGATATCTTGCTCCATCATATTAAAGAGTGTGGGATTGCTGGCTCAGCCCTCTCCAGAATAAAATAATTTCTTACAGATTGCAGACAAATGGTCGGGTTGGGCCCATATTTCTCTGCAGAAACTACAGTGACCTGAGGAGTTCCACAAGGCTCATCATTGAGCTCTGCTTTGTTCAAGATCTATTTGGCCCCTTTAATTTCCCTGATTGGATCCTTTGGAATAGATGTCATTTCGTATGCAGATAATACCCAGCTGATATTATCACTGGACAAAATTCACTTGGATCGCAGTTCAACGTTAAAAATTTCTTAACTGCAGTCATTCAGTGGATGCAAGACATCCATCTAAAATGCAACACAGAAGTCATGCGGCTGGGTAATTGTAATCTTTTTGTCTTGAACATTTTCATTATGATGATCAGTTTTTATTGCCGCCAAATTTTATACCCCCACAATATTTCTTATTGAGATTTTTCTCTAGTACAATGTCAGAAGTGGAGTTATTAACTTGAGGGGGCATACTTAGAAAATCCATAAACTCACTCTGTCTTGGTGAGAACGCAGTTCTGAGAGAGTCTCTGCTGAACCCCTATGGTTCTTCACCTACGGCACAAGCAGCAGACAATTCCCAGAGAAGTATTGCTATGTTAAAGCAGTACCAACATTTTCAAATGAAAGAACACAAAACAATAACATTTCCAATCCAATTTAGAGAAAGACAGAAACATTTAATGAGCAAAAAGCTAATAAGACCATCAAAATAAGTTAAGAGGAACCAGATATATGTGAGGCAAAAAGCACATAGAAAACACCAGCACTATGGGAGCACAACACTTCATTGTGGCCTGGGGCCAGGGTGCAGTTTCAGGCCAACTGCAATGGAGCAGAGGCCAGATACACCAACCATATTATCTGAGCCAAAGGTTTTACCTTCCGTCTTAGGGTCTGTCTTTGACAGATAGGATATTCCGTAACAAATGTGACAGATATCCCATCCACCATATGACTAGTGGATTTTATCCAATGTGCTGGACTTGGCCCTTTCTGCAGGATCATCCCCAAATTTTTTGTCTTTGCCCTTCTGGTTTCTGAACCCATTTTTGTTGGCTTTTAGGACTTTGCACACTTTGCCACTGATAACAAAGCTAAAGTGCTTCTGCTCTCTACTTAAAACATGGTAAAAGTGGCGTATACCCAATTGGCATATTGTCCCTAGTAAAGTGGCACTCCCTGTGCCCAGGGCTTGTAAATTCAATGCTACTAGTGGACCTGCAGCACTTATTGTGCCAGCCACTAAAGTGGCCTCTTTAGACATGTCTCAGATCTGCCATTGCAGCATGTGTGGGCAGTTTTAAACTGCCATTTTGACATGGCAAAATAAACATTTTCACAGGCCTACAGCCTTACTTTTTAGCCCATATAAGTTAACTGTAGGGTGGATCCTAAACAGCCCATAGCAGACGGTGCAGTGTATTTAAAAGTGAAAGATGTACTTTTAAATTTTACATGTCTTGGTAGTGAAAACTCCTACGTTCATTTCTCACTACGGTAAGGTCTGCATCTCCCATAGGATAACATTGGATTACCTTATTACATTTATTAAGTGCCAACTTTCAATTGGGAGCAGGTAGGAAGGTCGAGTTTGGTCTGTAAATATTTGTAATTTAAAACCCTCTCTAATGGTTAGGTTGGATTTTAAGACACAATTCTGGAAATGCCAGTTTTAGAAAGTTTGAATGTTCTTGTCCCAACCATTTGGTGCCTGCAGCCTGTATCCTGGGACATATGACTAAATGTAGCAGGCTGCTGTTCTTTGTGTATTGATCCCAGACAGTGAGACAAAGGGGAAATAGGTGTTGACAGGATGGACCATCTCTGACTTGATAGGGAGTTGAGCTGTCACCTAATATACTTTCATATCACAAAGTCTCTGCCTCACATCGCTCCTCAACCAGGATTCAAGGTACGTTATTCAGCTGGCCTAACTTGGTACTTGTAACCAGCCCAGGCTCTAAAGTGGATTGTCTGAACTTGTGACTTTGTCCCAGTCTGGCACCACCAGATGACCTTAGTTGATGCTTTTTGCTTTTAAACAATATTTACACTTCAATCTTTAAAACTGCATATCTCCAGTTATACTGATTGGAATGTTGGAATTTTGGTGTCAGGTATTTGGTGAGCCCCTTTCCTGAGAGCTTCTCACTGGGTTGGGGGCCCCCCTCCATGTACTTTGCAGGGGCCCCCCTCAAGTTTTGTTACATCACTGTTCCAGAGAGTAAAGCACAGGTTAATTTGGGGTTTGCTTTTGTTCCACCCTGAAAAGAATTGTGGTTGCTGGTTGAGTAGGGCCTCACCCCCCTCAATCAGTAATCCGAGTTCTCACAGTAACATTATAAAAACATTGTATAAAAGTTACAAATAAAGACAACTTACTCGCACATTGTGATTTCAGCTGTGACATAGAATAAACAGACTGACAAAGTCTCATCATAAGTGTCTTTATTATGAACGAAACAAATTAAGTACAAGCCACTTAAGTGGAAAAAAGACATGCAGAACTGTTTTCCTGTCCATGGGGGACTACCATGATTTCAATGGGGTCTCTCCGATAGAAGGGGTGTCTGTGGAAGTGGAGTATGGGGCCCCCTGTTCATTTGATCAGCCCATCTCATGGCTTTGACCTCAGAGACTCCATCTTCCACTGTGTCATAACTATGAAGCAAGAACTCGAATGAGGGCTTGACAAACAGGCAGAGGCAGAATCTGAGACTCGTTGATTATAAGTAATTATGGGCCAGATTTAGATCCTGGCACCAGGAATACTCCGTCACAAATGTGACAAATATCCTGCCTGTCGTATTCTGATCCCCACAGGTTATAATGGGATTGTAAAACAGTAGATGGGATATCTGTCACGTTTGTGACTGAATAACCCCCTCTGCCAGGATCTAAATCAGGCCTCAAGTCCCGTTAACTGACTGACATTTAAATCAACTCCTATCATAAATCTGTGTGCCACAATGTTCATACAAATAGCATGAGAGTGCCTAGATCATTTGAGATGCCACCCTGCCAGACGTTTTTGATTTGCACACTACAACGGGCTTTCGAAACTGGCAATGAAAGTGATAAAGATAGTAATTTTATGTGACTAAAATGGTTTGAGTGCCCTGATCAAGTCACGTTTATTCTGCTTTGGGCAGCTGAAACTAGCTTCGGGCGCAACAGTGTACAAACCACAACTCTCATCTTAAGGGGTAAAAGGCTGCTTTAATAGAACAGGTCTGGCATAACACATTAACCTTGGCATTAAATCCTCACAAAACTACAAAATCCTCACTAATGCAATGTGTCCTTTTAACCCCTCCCCCACCCTCTAAACTTACCCCTCACCAATACCCCTTTTCCCATCCCCACCTTGACCCGACCAGTCAATTACCCACCTGTCCTGCTGTCCACCTTCTGTAGTTACCCTTGCCTTTCTTCCCTTGTGTTCCTTGTGAAAACTCCCTGCCCTCTTATATTTTAGCATCCATCCCCTTCCCCCCTAAAGCCTTTCTGTGAAAACCCCTGCCACACAGGAAAACCCGCTAGGCATTTTCCTGCCCCACCCCAAAAACACCACACACCTACTGATCCCAAAGTCTCTCTCCCAACAAATCAGCAATCCTCATCCTAAAATCCAACAAGTAATGTTTGTTACCGATAAAAGACGAATGTACCACATCCTGCCTAAACAATTCCACATCCGAACAAACTATATTCTTGTGCTGCAACACAGAAAAACCTTGTGACTGACCGAAATTCTTCATTCCCCTGTTAACCTTCTTACGCTACTTCTCAATCCCTGTAAACGAATTTGCACCTCTCCAGACCCTCCTAGACACCAAACTAGTCCACACAATATGGGTGCCCACCCAATGCTGCTTAATCCTCCCCAAATCCATCTTCATGGCTTTCAAAAGACCAATACCAGACAATGGCACCAAATAATTCTCTCCAAGATGAATTACTAACAAATCCAGACAAACCCCCTTCTCAGGTCTTCTAGAAAGCACGTACAACAAATCTCCCCACCTCATGCCACTCTTACCTACCCAACTAATCTTAATTCTTGCACCATCCAAACCCAATTGCCATCCAAAATGCCTTGACGAGGCCTGCTTCTCCGTCCAACGAACGAACAAATGCCCCACAATCCACACAGAACAGGCTCTGTCCGGGCCCCCGACACAACCTACAAAAGAACATCTGAAATTATACAAGGTTGATTTGGAAGGGGGTGGGTGAAAAGAATGAGGGGCATATTTATACTGTGGTTGCGCCGGAATTGCGTCGTTTTTTTTTACGCAAATCCGACGCAAAACTAACTCCATATTTATACTTTGGCGTTAGACCCGTCTAGCGCCAAAGATCTTGGAGTTTGCGTCATTTTTTAGCGTGGACACCTTCCTTGCGTTAATGATATGCAAGGTAGGAGTTCCCGTTTAAAAAATGACTCCGAGGCATGTGCGCCGTATTTATACTCCCGGGCAAAAATGACGCCCGGGAGTGGGCGGGTCAAAAAAAATGACATCCAGCCGTTTTAGCGTCATTTTTTAGCGCCTGGTCAGGGCAGGCGTTAAGGGACCTGTGGGCTCGGAAGGAGCTCAGAGGTTCCCTCCCATGCCCCCAGGGACACCCCCTGCCACCCTTGCCCACCCCAGGAGGACGCCCAAGGATGGAGGGTCCCATCCCAGGGAACTTAAGGTAAGTTCAGGTAAGTTTTTTTTTTTTTTTTTGTGGCATAGGGGGGCCTGATTTGTGCCCCCCTACATGCCACTATGCCCAATGACCATGCCCAGGGGACATAAGTCCCCTGGGCATGGCCATTGGGCAAGGGGGCATGACTCCTGTCTTTGCTAAGACAGGAGTCATGTCAATGGAGGGTGGGAGTCAAACAAAAATGGCGCAAATCGGGTTGAGGCAGATTTTTTGCCTCAGACCGACTTGCCCCAATCTTTGACGCCCAAGCTCCATTTTCCCCTACGCCGGCGCTGCCTGGTGTGGGTCATTTTTTTTTTACGCACACCAGTCAGCTCCGCCGGCTAACGTCATTCCATAAATAAGGCGCCCGCATGGTGCTTTGGAATGGCGTTAGCCGGCGTTAAATTTTTTGACGCACAACTGCGTTGGCGCAGTTGTGCACCAAAAAGTATAAATACGGCCCTGAGTGTCCAATTCACTATTTCTAAAATCTCACATAACGCTGAAAACATTGCGACCTCCCCATATCCACAATTATTTTATCTGATTTTCCCATCCGTTTTGCTTCTGTAGCCACACCAATCCTAAAAGAATGTGTCCCATAACATTGTGGATCAATCCCCAATCTTCTAATTGCAATCTTTAAAACTGCAAGCAATTGTTGAGCTTTTAAAAGAGAACCGTCCTGGTGAACAAATACCAACCTGGATGTTTCCGGCAACCATCTAGAAAAAGAAATCCAAAGCTTAAAGGGACAATCACGAGAGTCTTTTCCTCTCGATATCACCTCTTGGCCCCTTCCCAGCTGATCCATCTTAGATGACCGCAGCCATATAAAAATATCCCCATTTCTTACCTGGATGTTCAAACGTGATATACCTCCTTTTCCCTGAACTCCCAGCAGTTCAGAAAACTCTAAAGGCTCCATGAAAAAGCCAAGACATGCAAAGTGACATCAACCTTACTTCCCAAACCGAAAAACAAACCTCGTCCAGGACCCCCAATAATGCCTGTAAAAGCTGTGATGTTATAGGGCACTAGTGGTCAACTCTAGCACCCTCTGTCCTTGCCCAACCCATCAATATCCTCCTACAAATGTTACCCTCTGCCTGATCATATCCCTAAAAATACTTACCATAGAATGAAACACCCGACAACTTACCCACTATCATAACCGCAGACAAACCCATCTCAATATGCTGCATGATAAAATGAACAGCATCCTCACACCTTTTCCACACCCTTCCACCCATCCTCCCTTTTAACAGCACCTGAATTCAGAAACTCCAACCAGACCTGAACATAACTCCTCCTCGTGGATGGAGCTATGGACTGCTGAACCAGCTTCAACATCCTCACTCTCCTATCTCCCACAACTCCCCGGTGCCAGCCCACGGAATCTCTGCCACTGAAAATGAGATAGTGCATCAGCAATATCATTATTAATTCCAGGAACGCATTTAGGATTGAACATTATATTAAATCTCAAACAGTTCAACAAAAATACTCTCAAAAGCCTGAGCACTCGCTCGTCCCTTGCTCTTTGCGAGTTCACTAGATTAACCACAGTCTGATTATCCACATTGAAAACCACATTCCTATTAGTAAAAGTGGGTCCCCAAATGGACAATGCAACAACGAAAGGAAACAAATACAAAAAAGCAATACTATGCCTGACTTTCTTCCAACTCAATGGCCAAGCTTCCGCCGCCCACTGTCCATCCTAAAAAAGGCCAAAACCCATGAGCTCCAGATGCATCCGAAAAAATGTGAATTTGCCAAAACCAATCAGACTTCTCTACCAACATGGTAACGCCATTGAACTCCTGGAGAAAACCAATCCACATTCTCAAGTCATCCTTGATGCTTGCCCAAAGCCGGACGTGATGATGCGGCAAAACTGCTCCTCGCATTGTAAAACCCAACCTTCTGCAGAAGGCTCTGCCAACTCTCACCACCTTGCAAGCAAAGTTCAAGTGACCCAGTAAACTTTTAGCCCGTCGTAACTCCAACTTCTGTTTCTGTACCGCCTCCTCCAACATAGAAACTAACTGATGCACCTTGTCCTGTGGTGAACATATCTCCATTTTCACAGAATCCAACTCAATACCCAGAAAAATGTAAACATGTCGAAGGCCCTTCCGTCTTCTCCCGTGCCAAGGGGACCCAAAAGTGGGTCATAATATGCTCAAACTCTTACAAGGCCCTACTACACTCTCCCGAATAAGGTCTTCCAACCATGAAAAAATCGTCCAGATACTGTGTCACAAACTTAAACCCGCACTGAAACTGAAAAAAACACTTGTAAGAATGTGCTAAACATCTCAAACAATGAACAGGACACAGAACAACCCATAGGCAACATCCTATCAGGGTAAATGGCATCCTCAAACTTCATGCCCAGCAAAGAAAAATCCTCTGGGTGTACCAGCAAGAGTCTAAAAGCTGACTGGATGTCGGATTTTGCCATTTCAGCATCCCAACCACACCTTCGCACCAGCGAGATAGCTTCATCCACTGAAGCATAATGTACCACGGAATCCTCCGGAGCAATGAAATAATTTATGGAAGCCCCAGCCGGCCATGACAGGTGATGAATTAAACAAAACTCTCCCGGCTGCTTCTTGGGCACCACCCCCAAATGTGAAATAGTCAAATTTGGCAAAGGCCAACCATGGAATGTGGCCCACAATTCTGCCCAGTTACAATTCATTCCTCAACTTATACCTCACAACCTCTGGATACTCCCTTGCTGACCTCAAATTATTAGCCCATCTTCACAGCCTAGGACCTTGGTAACACAAGTTGAAACCTTCCAGAAAACCCCTAAACAATATCTTAGCTTCCTCCAAACGGGGATAAAACTGCAACCAATAACTCACCACATCCAGCTTAATAGGCGTAGGGCCCTTTTCTTGCCAACTGCTGCACATGTCCCCTACCCCTCTCAACTCCTTTCCCTTGGGCCCCTTGCCAACCCCATTGGAGCCCTCCAAAGCTTTGATAGGCAGGGTGCCTGCCTCCACAATTGGAGCAGTCATGATGAAACTTTTGAACGACCAACATGCCCTGCTGTGCGGGAACTGCCCGCGGTGTGCAAAACCCACCCCAAATTGGGTGGCACCCCCATGAAAGGGCTTGTACTGCACAGGTAAGCCACTCGCCGTATTTGTCATAGGCGCATTCCTTGCCGTCCTCAGCCATTGCATCCAAAGTTCATTATCATTTTCACCCCACACCTTGTCTGAATAAATCACCTTCTGTGCTCTAAATTCCTCATCATATCTAAACCAGTCAAACCCACAATAATCCATCTGAGCGTGAACCACAATATCCATATATTTAAACAGTGCCACGCAACTATCCGGATAGTGCTCACAATACACACTTGCATAAATCAGAAAAGCTGACATCCAATTCTCAATCGTGGTAGGAACTCTAGGTCTACAAGCTAATTCCCACTCCTCTTCTTTTGAACCTTCTTTACCCTGCACCTCCCTATGCAACAACTTAAAAACGTCGATAAACTTACCCTTCCATATCTTCTATTTTAAACTCAGAGTGAGATGTGCCCCCAAAGGCATCGACACTCCCATATAAGGTAATCTTTTAGATTTAATACCACTCCCGGTCCTTCCCCCGATGCAGCACCAGAAGCAACCTGCCCATCACCTTCCTTAGCCACATCTTACTTACCTGGCACCTCAGAACCAATCCCCAAACTCACCTCCAACTTACCTGACACAAACTCCGTATCGATACCTACCTGAATGGAAGCATCAGCACTTCGCTTCCCATGATCAGCGCCCGGCAGACTGCACATTTCCGTGTCAGAACTTTTCTTTGCATCAACGACCCCACTCTACTGCCCCCAAGCCCAATTGGATCCAACCTATAGTCCTCACCTCTAGGTAAATTTCCAACGACCAACTCTTGTTGACGTCCCACTGGACGACCACACTGGACCGCCTTCTTGATCACTTTAGGCGTCTCCACCATACCACTTGTCTGCATTGCAACTTCATGTGCTTCCTCTTCCTCATCATAATCCAACAGTTCTTCCTCGATGTGCTCCAAATTTGAACCAGCGCCTCGGCTAGTAGATGGCCGCACACCGAACCCTGGACAAGTATCCTGGCCCAAAACTCCATGACCAGCTGCCTCCCGTGATGTCAGGTGAACTGCTCCGGGTTTCACCCTCCCTTCTAACCAGTGTCCGAAGGGTGCTCCAACCCTCACCGGCAAACTCTTACCATCAGCCAGCCACCCAAGCCACTGATGCGCCGTATAATCCCCATGCCTGCCCAAAACATGATGATTGTCACACCCAGGCAGGCACTTACCCTGACCTGGATTCTAAAAATCAAGTCCAACCTGTGCCATGCCTGCCTTCCCATCACCACTGGCTTCCCCACAAATAGTGCCCCTATGAACCATCCCTCTACTATCCATGAATTCTACTTCCCCAGACATTAAAACTGCTTGATTGTCCACTTCCCATGCTTGAACCTTATGCAGCATGGGACTAACCACTCTAGGTACCCAAGGAATCACCCTACCTTCTTTAGAAATATAGAAACCTGCTGGAATACACCCCCCACAATAAACACTAGCTTGGCAGCCTTGCTCATCCCCTTCTTCCTCAGAACTAATCACCACCGTATCTTCAATGAATGTGGAGGGCGCCACCATCTTGCGCACTCCACCTAATGGCTTTTCATCTAATTGAACCACTGAATGCTGATTGAAATCGGAGGGCACTGCCAAATTGGGCGCACCTCCTAATGGCCTTTCCTCAGAAGGGTTCACCAATCCCTCCCCACCACTTTCTACAGGTGATGGAGCTTGCTGCCTTCGACTTGGTGACGCGTGCCTGACTGACGGCGCCTGCGCCTCAACAGACTGTGCCCCCACGTGGCCCACACATACCACCGCGCCCAGCTGGCCAGCCCCCCTGCCTCCTATAACAACGCGCTGGTGAAAAGAGGCGCTGGAATGCTTCGCAAACCTGCCACCGCCCCGCTGCACACTCCTCACTGCCGGTAAGACGATTAACTCTCCCGCAAGGCCCTCCATCCCACGTTCTGCCGAAAGTGTGACTTTTCTGCCAGCAACGCTCTTAGCCTTGAATTTTTTGGGGGCTTGCTCAGGTGACGCGCATGCAATGATTGCTGCCATCACACCCTCCGACGATAACCGTTTAGGCCTCCTAAGCCCACCCATGCCTGTTCCAACTCTCCCTCTTTAAGCAAATCCTGCCTCCCCTCGTCCTGCAAAACCTTAAAAGCCTGAACAACTTTGCTAGGCTCCATCACTTAACTCCTACAAATCCACAAAAACAATTACAACCACAAGTCGCTAATGTAAGCTGCCTGCCCCAAATCACGGTACCGCCTACTGGGTGTGACAAATGGCCAAACAGGCCACCCACACCCTGCCCCTGCCTTATATACCCACCCTAAAATACCCACCCCATCCGGGAAGCCCAACCAATCTCCACCTCTCGGTGTGGACTCTCCCACTATCGCCCGATAAGCCCGGGGGGGGGGGGGCGGGCAAGCCCTTTGCTCCCCCCAAGCCCCCAATCCCGTACAGGGACAAGAAGACGGAATTGCATAATTGTTGGGGCACTTTTAAATGCTAAATCTGGCTATAGAAAAGCATTGCTGGGGGTGTGTTGCAAGTGGGTGGACAACGTTTGCCTAATACCAAAAGATGTATGAAAAGCAGTCACCGCTATTTGGTTCTTAAGCATCAAGAAGACGGAAAGTACTTTAGGAATATTCAGGTTGTGATACTGACTGCCGGTTAAGAAACTGCTTTCTCTCAGAATCCTTTGTCTAACTTGTAAATAAATGCAGCTTTAATTTAAGGAGAACATTGGCAGACATTCCCCTCCCAAAGTTGTGAAATCATCCGATTTTCGTCTTTTAACCATTTCAAAGAAGTTACTTTTCATACATTGGTTTGTTAGATTAGCTTAGTCTTCTTTGCCTGTCTTTGACTACAATAAGTTGTGCCTGGGGCCTTGGTTTAGCTGCCAAACACTAATGCAGTGATGTACTCCCTATCGAATGAAGGCGTGATCGACGCTCCGACTATCCCCGATCAAGTTATAATAAAGTATCTCAATCATAACAAGAGAGAAATATCCATATTTTTTCTTTTAATTTCCAAATCTCTCCAATTTTCTCTACTACCCATAATTATTTTTTTGAACTATTCTCTTGGTGTACAAGAATAGGGAAAGCTAAACTGAATCAAACAAAACAGAATAAAATGTAACTTGTACATAAACTCGCTCTAGCACAAACAAAAAAAAATACGGCATGATAGTCTCAAATTAACCCACAAGAAATAAATGACACAAACAGAAGATGGGAGCGAATCCTTGAGTCCAAAGGTGGAGGGAGTCCATGATGCCAAAGGTGGAGTGAATGACTAAAATGACTAAAACGGAATAGTGGGTGGAACATATCGATTATTGTGGGACGACTGCTAATATCACTGCAAGGGAGTGGTTTGTAAACTTAACAGCAGAATACCAAAAAGAAGAGTAACAATTTTTGCACATAAATTAGAAACTCAAGGTGTTTGAGAACTTCCACCAGGGGTGGATTTGATAGAAATGTTATTTTGTTCATGGGTGTAGCTTGGTGAGTAAGATTGGGGGGGTGGGGTGAGCTTCAGGTTTTCTGACAATCAGGCTGGCACATAATTATTAAATACATTATATAACAAGCAGGGTGCATGACAGGGGCCTAAAGGGCAGTGAAAAGAGAGAGGAATGACGATTGGCAGGGTACTAAGTGAGAGTTAACACAATATTTTGTAAAATAACAAAAAAGTGAGAGGGAGAGAGTGCGTGTGTGTGTTTTGGTCTGGATGTATGTAAAAGTTCCTGGTGAAGTCAGACAGACATCTCACCATACCCGACTGGAAGCATCTGTACCCAAATATTTATTAGAAAATTAATTTATTAGGCAGGTGTAGCACCCCTACTCCCTGGCCTCCCCCGCCCCTTTGCCTCACACTCCCCCTGCACCCCACCTCCAAAGCTACGCCCCTGATTTTGTTGGTGGGTCTGCAGTATCATTCTTCCATTGACATCCATGCTGATTAAAAACGGGAGCTTGCAAATAACTCTCGACCTGTTGATTGCTAGATGGTTGTGTTTGTGTGTGTTTTTACATAGAAGTTGTTTTCGTCAGTGTGCCTGCAGCCCAAGTCTGGAGCCATTTGGTTTATCTGCCCTCTAGTCAGTAGCTGGTTGGTCTTCAACGTATTCTGGCAATTAATGATAAAGAATTTTAAATGGATTGGGCTCAAAATCATTCCATGTTTTAAGCTGACTTTATTCCTTAATATTTAGTAGATTGTTTCATTAAGTCTTTTTACTTGTTTTACAAGTAAGAATAATTATCTTTTTCCTTCTGAGTTTCTGGGTTGGGTGAGAAGTGGCAATGATCAAGCAAGCTGAAAACTTAAATTGTACATTCCTTTTTGTAATTCCTTGAAATGTATTATTAACTGTGATCTTATCAATTAGAGAATCTAATGCTAAAATAAAAATATGTTTTTGAGTGGACATGCTTAGCATGTTCCTCTATAAAGATCAAAATATTGATAAGTCTAAACTTTTATTGAGATTACATGCTCGAGGTCTGAGTCATATAGAATCTTTACCTAAAGAAATACTTTTCTTCTGAAGACCCTGTTGTAGTGTACAAAACAGACAAGACTACTTGAGCTTTAAATTGACTTTTCATCTCCTAAAGCTATCACACACCAAGAAGGGAAGGATACAACATACACACTTTATCTTACTTTGTTGTGGTGTCTGGTTTAAACGATTGTTAGGAGTTTATTCTATCAGGAAAGTGTTTTGGTGTCATGCGTAATGAGTGGGGCAATACATCCTTTCTGTCACTCCATATATGCCTTGAATGTAAGCAAGTATAGTGACAGATAGGTTGGCATCTGGTTTTGTCTGTCATCTATTAGAGGGAAAATGTAGGAGGTCACTGGTTACAGATAATAAGGGTAAATGCTACAAAGATCCATTCAAGAAGTGACTTACAGGTATGCCACAAATACAGACAGCTAAGTCACATGATCCCTAGAGCCCCTCAGAGGCAACCGGGGAGCAGCCTATATACATCCACTGGTACCAGGCAGCCAGAGTAAGTGTTCCATGGAGTCCATCAAGGAGTGACAAAGGGTCACTCAAAGGAATGCACAAGTTAAAGGAAAATGATATATAGAGTCCACTCTGGAGTTCCAAAAGAGCAACCCGTAGGCAAACATGAGTCACATGCAGTCAGGCCCTGATATCACGAAGGTCTACAAACAAATATAATCTAGAGAACCTGCAAAGGGAAGACAGAATAGCATGCAGCAAATTGCAAATAGAGGAGGCTATTGCCTAATGTACAACTGTGATGACTCTCGTTCAGCCCCATATTGCCCATGAATAACAGTGCCAAACAGACTTAGGCCCTCATTTCGAGTGTGGCGGTCTTAAGACCGCCACACTTGCAGTGGTAGTCTTACCGCCGCATTACGAGTCTGGTGGTTTGGCCAAAGCCACATTACCACCAGTAACACCAGGGCGGTCGGACCACCAGGCTGGAGGTGAGCACCTCTGGTCCGGCAGCAGCCAGAAGACCTCTGGCGATATTACGACTCAGTGAACTGCCAGGTTTTCCACGCGGTCACCCTGCTATGGAAATTCTGGGAGTAATGCACCCAGCGACAGTAATTCCCCATTCCTGTCACTGGCACATGCACCCCCACACGTCCACACACCTGCAAACATTCCCCACCCATCCACACACTTGCAGGCACACACCCCCACACTTATAGACACACACCCCTAACCATATACATGCACGCACCCCCACTCATCAACACACTCAAGCACGCACCCCCACTCACCAACACACTCCCTGACATGCACCCCCACTCACCAAGACACTCCCTGACATTCACCCCAACTCGCTCGCACGTACCCACACAAACACCCTTATTTGCACGCATCCCAATACACACACTTACTCACTTGCACCCTGACACACCCCATCCCCTCCGCTTTCATTCAGACACACACACCCTCCACACACACATACATACAAACATGCACTCACACACACCTATACCACTACACATACACGCACACACAACACACATGCACACAACAACCCCTCCCTTTCAGATGTTCCACCTACCTGTCTCAGTGAGGTGGTTGTCCGGGAGTGGATGGGTCTTGGCGTTTTTCACCGCATTGCCGTTCAGGAAACTGATGCGCTGTATTACGTATCATAATATGGCAGGTGGAGTCCTGTTAGCGTGGCGGTGCTGGCGATGGAAAATGTCTCTCATCCGCCATCGGCCAGGCCAACGGTGTCGGATTTCTGCCTGTAAATGGGCGGAAATCCAAATAAAGTCGTAATTTGGCAGTCTTTGGACCGCCAACACTGGCAGTCTTCTGGCACCCGTGACTTCGGTGGTCTGCTGAAAAAGACAGCTGAAGTTGTAATGAGGGCCAAAGTATGGAATGAAGATCAAGGAGCATGTATTCTGGCCCACAGCTATCTACCCGAATAATGTTACAGCCATCTGTTTCATGGTTCTGAAAATTCTGAAAGAACTCTGCCTCTTCTTCCAGCAGATTGTTGAAGGACAATGGTTCAGGCTGCTGTTGTTTCTAGTTTGGACTAAAAGAACTCATTTTATGACGGACTCCCTAATTATCGGACTGTCCGGAGCCTGGCATCAGGGCTGGTCTTTGTCCATAGTTAAAAGCACTCAGTACCTCAACACCTCGTTCACTTAGACTGGCTCCCTTTATGAAAGGGTTTCTGATTCAGATGTCTACCGATGATGCGCAAAGCCTACTATACTCAAGGGCTCTTTTCTTTACAGATGAAACATGTCAAATATCTTCTTTCTCGCATTTGAAGATCACAGAAGGCATTTATTCTATTTCAGTTTGATAGCTGTTTACTTAGCTTGTTTCCATTCTAAAATGTTGATCTGAAGTATTGTGGGGTTACTTATTATAGCACACCTTTCTGGCATGGATCTGTTTTAGAAGAGTTTTAAAATTCATCTCCAGAATTATCATTCTTGTTGCATCCAAAGTTTATTATTTTCTTTTTTGCATACCCTACATTGTATCCTACCTCGATCCCAAAGAGGCACCGAGAATACTTTTATAAAAAATTAAGAAACGTTTTGGCATGAAACCTAATCCCAGTATTTCGATTAACGCAGCATTAAGGTGACATTATGATAAAAGGAACACCGCCCTCTGAGAACGTACTTTCCAGGCCTTGGCTTTTTTTCTGATAATGTCATTGCACTAATTTCAGGCTACCTTCCACTTTCAGATTGTGTTACACTGTTCAGTAAGGCTACATCAACAAGTAAATACTTAGGCCCATATTTATACCTTTTTAGCGCCGCATTTGCGTAATTTTTTGACGCAAAACCGGTGCAAACTTAAAAAATACAATTATATTTTGTAAGTTGACGCCACTTTTTGCGTCAAAACATTATGCAAATGCGGCACAAAAAAAAGTATAAATATGGGCCTTAATTCCTAAATCAGATAAGCACACCACCCTACTGTCAAGGGCCAATAGATTGTTTTTTCAAAACTCTTCTATATGTTTTTGTTCTTTTGAAGATGTAGAGCAAATAATAAACCTATTCTCTGCAAGTGAGTCATCATGAGCACTGCAGTCCTCACCTATTAGAGTTTCCTTTAAGGTGATTTTTCTGATATTTCTTCTACTTTAAAAAAAAAAGTTAGACAAAAATGTTGATTAGGATGGTGCTGAGGAAGACCTTAGTTTTCAACTCCTTCGTTTTTTTCTCATTCTTTTCTTGTTCTTCTATCTCCCTGTTCTCATAATATTGGGCCATTGTCAGTATTCCAGTGGCAGTAGAGACTGGCCACGTGCTTTCACACAATTTCAATTTTCCCTTTATGTCTGGTAATAAATTGTCCACGAATTTGTCAACATAAAGTCTTATCCCCCCTTCAGTAGTCATGTCTTGGCCACTGTAATCAGAAAAGACACCCTCAAACCTTGTATAAAAGTCCGAAACACCCTCGTCCTTTTTCTGTTTACAGGCGGACAATTTATCCCAATTTAACCTGTGTGGTGCAAGTATGGTCTTCATTAAATCCAAAATACGCAGTGGGAGAGCCAATATAAGTGGGTCTGGTTTCGCTCCCCCAACCCTGTCCCTTTCTCCTGCTTGCAATTGGTCCCACGTGCCCCCTAGTTCAGCATGGTCGTGCCTCCGTACTTTTGACCATACTTCCTGCGGGACTACTGCTGCCATTAACATGTAAATTTCGGACAACATCATAGTACAGGATTCAAGAATTTGTTGCAGTTCTTTATAATATCCTGCAGGATTCTTACGGGGGTCAGGTAAGGTGGCTTTTAGGGTATATGTTTCAGATCTTCTCCATGGGGTGTGTACCCACATTTGTTGAAAATGCCCTGCGGTAATAACTTGGCCAGCGTTATCCATCACCGGCTCTCGCCAAACCTGCGGAACCTCTCTTATGGGAAACATGGATGCCCTTATAGAATGGCTACATGTCCACAGGCGGTCCCTATATACGAGAAGAGTAACAACATAATCATGTAGACCAGAACCAAACGGCAGTCCAGTAGAGGCGCGTTTTCGGAGAGCCACCAGTCCCGCAGGAGTTGAGGAACCATCATCCTCATATTTTTGTATTATAATGTTGCACATAAGGGTAGCTGCATGTAACTGAACTAAATTATCCCATTGTTTCATAGTGTGGACAATGTCCCTGACCCCATAGTCATTCCAATTAGTCATCCACCTCCATGTCATTTCTTCAATTACATCTTCTTCTTGTGAATTAGAGAACAAGTGTCCGTGGAGGGTGCGCTTTCGCGGGGTCATGGGACAGGGGGTATGTGTGGTGTCTAAACAGGAGTCAGGGGTGGGCCAAACGGGGGCCAGTCGAGGGGTGGGTACAGTCGGGCGGGGTGTATCCTCTTTAGGTCTGGTGACATGAGGGGTGGTGGTGGGTGGCGGAGCACTCGCCTGAGATCCAACCGGGGGTGGCACAATAGGGTCACCTGGTGCAGGTTGAGGATATTGTGTAGGATATATTGGTGGAGTATATAACGGGGGTTTATCTAACATATCGTTTAAAAGGGGGTCTTCCTCTTGTGGCTTATCCACTACTGTCCTTGATGGGTAACACTTATCAGTTTGTAAGTGAAGCCTTCGGTCATGTTCTAAAATTTTCTGTTGATGTTCAGCTACGTCAGAGTCAGATACCTTTTCAGTCACCGTCCTGGTCTTATGTCTCTGTAATTCTTTCTCTGCCTTCCTACGTCTTTGGTCTGCTTCTTTCTGCCAAGTCCGTAGTGAATCAAACATCCCTGGTCTACTTTTTGTCCCAAACAAACGTTCCTGTAAATAGTCTAATTTATCTTTATCAAATGTCCCGTGAATAGGCCATTGTAAATCAGAACTACCTTTGGTTCTTTTTCTCCGTATATCAGACCAGATAATCGGACCTATGCCATATTTAACATATATATCATGATTCAGAGTCCCGGCCGGAGGAGCGGGCATGTTTCCTCCAGGCAGGAGTCCGTACTGCAAAGACAACAACACAATTTCCTAAAACAACTGAACGCTGGCATTCTTCCAGTATTTAAAAAAAAATAAAAAAAAATCTTACACCAGTGGTTTGAATACACCAAATGAGTGGCACATATGCCCTTTGCTTCCTATATACTTAAATGACAACTGAGGTCAGTCTTACCACTGACGTTGATCTTTGCAAAGAGCGATAGAAACAGTACAATACTCACAGACCTATTTTTAGACAGGAATCTTTCAACTCCCGTCCTTACCTGACACTTCTGTTATAGTCCGACAGTTGGGGACTCCAGCAGTTCACTGAAAACAGAGACCCGAATTCAGACAGGGCCAGGAGAAGTCGAGCCGGCTGGAAGACACACAGTGGAGATCCGCAGGTCCACGACAGAGAACGAAGCTCAGAATCTGGTGTGGGGCGCCTCCCTTGGAAGTCCAATCGTGAGTCCTCCGTCACCTGGTCGTTCCCCTGGATGCCTGACTCGGGTCCCTGTTCGGGCGCCAACTGAGGAACCAGGAAAGATAGAATCCCCACCCAGGGTCTCCTTCCCAGCGGTGGAGGGACACCCTAGTCCTCAGGGTCCGTTTAGCAGAGAGTACACAAATCAAGCGGAGTCACCAACTGGAGGAATAAAGAGAAGTTTATTACATGGATTATAGCTCGAGCTAATACAGAGTCCCAGGACAGTCAAGTGACTATCCTACGGAGGCTGCCCCTTCACTCTGGGGCACCCAACCTTATATACACACAAAACTGCTTAGTCAGAGGACAATTCCACCCCTAACGTATTCAAGGTCCTCTGCGGCCTTCAGAATATTTCAGGGATACACGTGTGGTGGGAGAAGGTACAGATGCAGCTGGCAGGAGGTGGCAACGACCTGTACAAACCTGTTCTGGCAGTTACTGATTAAGCACAAAAATTCTCAGAACTACGGTTAGAACAAGTAAATTACAGCGATAAGCAGATTGCAGCCCAAGGCTGCGAGCACAAGATCAATCATCAAAGTTCAGGAGGTTTGTCGAGCACATGGCAACATAATAAAGATAAACAGATGCCTAGCAGCTATGGTGTATGATTAACTTTATGTACATTTTCTCAGTGCTTTGACTTCATTTAGAATTGCCACTTCTGTTGGTATGCAGAAAAAGGAGATCAGACAGAGAAGGCTAAGAGCAGCCCTATCTACAGCTCTCTGTGGGTCTAAGTCTATTGCCTCAGCTTCATGCAACACATATGATGTAGTAAGAGGTACTAAGTGGAGAAAGTAGCCTCTTTCTAGCATGGTTACCCCCACCCCTGCTAGCCAGGACCCCAGTGCTCATAGATAAAAACCTATATGTCAGTGTGTTTTGCCTGTCTCACTGGGATCCTGCTAGCCAGGACCCCAGTGCTCATAGTTTGTGGCCTAATGTGTATGCCTGTGTAGTGCCTAACTGTGTCACTGAGGCTCTGCTAATCAGAACCTCAGTGCTTATGCTCTCTCTGCTTTTAAATTTGTCACTGTAGGCCAGTGACTTCACTTACCAATTTCAATTGGCATACTGGACCCCCCTTATAAGTCCCTAGTATATGGTACCTAGGTACCCAGGGCATTGGGGTTCCAGGAGATCCATATGGGCTGCAGCATTTCTTTTGCCACCCATAGGGAGCTCAGACAAACCCTTACACAGGACTGCCATTGCAGCCTGCGTGAAATAGTACACACACTATTTCACAGCCATTTTTCACTGCACTTAAGTAACTTATGTCACCTATATGTCTAACCTTCACTTGCTGAAGGGTAGGTGCAAAGTTACTAAGTGTGAGGACACCCTTGCACTAGCAAAGGTGCCCCCACATAGTTCAGGGCCATTTACCCGGACTTTGTGAGTGCGGGGACGCCATTACACACGTGCACTACATATAAGTCAATATCTATATGTAGCTTCACAATGGTAACTCTGAATATGACCATGTAACATGTCTAAGATCATGGAATTGTCCCCCCATTCCAAATTTGGTATTCAGGAGCCAATTCCATGCATCCTGCGGGCTCCACCATGGACCCCCAGTACTGCCAAACCAGCTCTCTGAGGCTTGCGCTGCAGCTAGAGCAACTGCCACCTCACAGACAGGGTTCTGCCCTCCTGGGGTCTGGGCAGCCCAGTCCCAGGAAGGCAGAACAAAGCATTTCCTCTGAGAGCAGGGTGTTACACCCACTCCCTTTGGAAATAGATGTTACAGGCTGGGGAGAGGTAGCCTCCCCAGCCTCTGGAAATGCTTTGAAGGGCACCAATGGTGCCCTCCTTGCATAAACCAGTCTACACCGGTTCAGGGACCCCTTCTCCCCTGCTCTGGTGGGATACTGGACAAAGGAAAGGGGAGTGACCACTCCCCTGTCCATCACCACCACAGGGGTGGTGCCCAGAGCTCCTCCAGTGTGTCCCAGACTTCAGCCATCTTGCTTTGCAAGGTGTGGGGGCACTCTGGAGGGCTCTGAGTGGCCAGTGCCAGCAGGTGATGTCAGAGACCCTTCCTGATAGGTCCATACCTGATAAGATAGCCAATCCCCCTCTCAGGGGTATTTAGGGTTTCTCCTGTGGGTTCTCTTCAGATTTTGCTTGCAAGTTTCCTTCAGGAATCCTCTGCAACAACTTCAGACTCTTCTGACCTCGGATCAACCGCAGCCTGCTCCAAGAAACGCTGTAACTGCAACAAAGTGTCTACAAGAGACACTTTTCTTCAGCAACCTCAGCTCCAAGTCAGCAACTGCAACAGTTTCCATAGTGTACATGCTCTGGGGACTCCCTGTCTTCATCCTGCACCAGAAAAACCAAAGAAATCTCCCATGGAGTGACGGAATCACTCCCCTGCTCCAAGCAGGCACCTTCCAAGATGACGACCGGTACCCTGGAACTCCTCTCACAATGGCGAGCATGATCCTAAGGACACAGAGGGTGGACATCATCGACAAAGACTGTCCTGAGGTCCTGCTGACACAATGTGGAGGAGGTAAGACCTTGCCTTCCCTGAGAACGATGGTAGCCCTGTGTATTGTGTCTTCTTCGCCTCCTGAGGCCTCTGTGCACTCTTTGAAAATTTCCTTCATGCACAGCCTGGCCCAGGTCCCCAGCACTCCATCCCGTGACACTCAACTTGCTGAGTTGTTCTCCGGTGGCGTAAGACCTTCTTTTGTTGTTCTGCATCAACCACATTTTGCACCTCCTTTGAACCCAGAACCTGCAGCTTCTGGGGTTGCTGGCTGGCATCCTGAGGGCTCTCTAAAGTGCTGAGAGCCCCCTCTTCCTCCTCACACAGAGTTGAGGCCTCCAGGTCCCTCATGAGTCCATCCAGTGCCATTGTGATGAAAATTGCACTTTTGTCGTAGCCAGGGCTTGTTTGTGCCTTCCAAAACTGAATCTCATCTACAACAATTTTCACGCTGTGGGACATCTTTTGCATTATGCAGGAACCCGCTGGCATAGTCCTAGGGTGCATTTATGCAGTCTTCAAGTAACTAGGGACTCTTCTTTTGCACCCTCTCCTGGGTTGGCAGGGGCTCCTGTCCTTCCTGGAACTTCTTCCAACTTCTAGACTAGGTTCCCTTCCTTTGCAGGGTCTTCAGGTGCAATAATCCAGCAGTTGTTCTTTGCAGACTTGGTTGGCTGCTGCAAAATCACAAAAACGAGGTGTAGTGTGTCCTAAGGAAACTTGCAGTACTTTTCACCTGCTTTTCTGGGCTCTAGGATGAGGTAATTTACTTACCTTTACTGTATTCTTAATCTCCCAGTGATTCTGCACACACTACACTTGTGTAGGGGGGAATTTGTGATTCACATTCCACTTTTTTAGTATATGGTTTGTGTTGCCCCTAGACCTATTTTCTCTCATTGCATTCTATAGGATTTCCTACTGTTTGCATTGTTCTATGACTATTTACTTGTCTAATTTTGGTGTCTAGTGTATATATTGTGTATAATATTTACCTCCAGAAGGAGTATTGTCTCTAAGATATTTTTGGTACTGTGTCACCCAAATAAATACCTTTATTTTTGGTAACACTGAGTATTGTCTTTCGTGTGAATAAGTACTGTGTAACTTTAAGTGGTATTGCAGGAGCTTTGCATGTCTCCTAGTTCAGCCTAAGCTGCTCTGCTATAGCTACCTCTATCAGCCTAAGCTACTAGGACACTGCTACTTTACTAATAAGGGGTGACTGGACCTGGTATAAGGTGTAAGTACCCAAGGTACCCTCTACAAACCAGGCCAGCCTCCTACAGTAAGATAATCAAAGATTGGAGCAGTACTATGTTGTTGTGCTGTACTATCCCCAAATGCCATATTATAGTTTCCCTATATAAAAATCTTAAAACAATAATTGCCTATTCAAATAATTCTATTGCTTAGTGCTTCTGGAATTAATACTTGTTATTCCCAGTGATCGCTCCCCTCTACTTAGTTAAACTTCCTCACTCAGTCATATGAAGGTCTGAGTCGATGATCCATCCTTGTGACTTATTTTAGAGTAATGTAGATCATGGTTTTCCCATTGCTGCACATTATGCAGTGGAGCTTGTGCAGGGGAACCAATATATTTTCAAAAAGTGCCATTTTTTAGCAATGTTGATCCTCCCCAATTTAAATGTGTGATAATTTGGTCTTCACTGCTACCTTCTGTTATGGATGCCTTTTCTGATGCCATTCAGGCCCTGATTGCACATTTGGCTGAATTCCATGAGAGATTCCCAGTGGCCAAAATTACTGTTACCTTCATATCTTCACATGGCATTCAGCCTATTGTGAGTTAGAGCTCTGTGAATTGGGAATAACTCTGTGAACACATAATTACTGTGCAGAATTCTGTATGGAATTTCTTATTCAAGGGGTCTCGCTCTTCCGTTTATCAGATGTTCTGATCCTCATTTAGAGGCTGGCGGAATGAAAGTATTCTGCTGACTAGTCCCCATTGGCTCTGTCAACAGAATACTTCCTTTAATAACAGAGCAATAGGGGCCATCTGAGAAAGGACATTACGTCATCTGCCCTATTCAGGCTAGACATTGTAATGTATTTCTTTCTTGTCTGTCACTGCCAGGAAAACCCGGCGATGAAACCACCACAGCCTGGTGGAAAACTCCCCACTTTGGGCGTTCGTGTAGAAAAGTCAAAAGTTTGGTAGACGGCCGTGAAAACGACAGCGGCCAGCCACCAAACTTTTAGCACATTGAAGGAACTGCCATGACGATAGTTCCCTTCAATGTACAGAGGTGGCCACTGAGCCGGCGGTCATCTCTAAATCTAGCAGGCAAAGTACTGTCCAGGTGGCAGAGGTAATGTCCTTGTCATCCTGACGAACACAACTCCTTTAGCCAAATTGTAAACTAGTCCCTAAATATTATTCAAACTCGGTAATAAACGACTGGTATTAGTGCACATAGTGCAGAGCCTGTTCACCTTAATGAAAACATGTTTGCTTTTCAAATCTACCAATTGTTTATTTTAGCCTGAGGCCTTCTGACTCTGTTAATGCTGTTCATAATAGAAGGTATTTTAAAATACTTTAGAACTCATTGTTCTTAATGTACACAAATATAAAAAAAGAATTACTGAATGAAAGCTTCTCTAGTTCTGTACTTCATGCACAATTTCTAAAGCCTTTTCTTCCTGCTCTATTTCAAAGCGGTTTACATATGTATAGGCACGAAATCACTACTTTTGCTCTGCCGATGCCAACTGATATGTAGCAGCATGGCATATGGGGTTAGTCATTGGCACCAATTTACCCCTAAGGTGGTACATAGACATTTGCAGTTGTGCACGGAGGATTAGGTGTGTGATGCCACTTTCGTCTACCCTAGTGTTTGAATGATTACCACTATCCACCATTTCGATTGATGCATTTCTTTAAATATTGACCATTCACATGTTTTCTTATTTCAGCCTTCCAATATGAAATCATCAGAACGTCAAGTTCCATACAAAGTGAAGAGTGAAATTGACGTGTCTAGATCTAAGCTTCAAGATGCAGAACTTTCACTGAAAAATATAAGAAGGGAATCGGTAACACATTTTAAGGTATGATATATACTGATATTTACAGGCATTAGTACTGACTGAGAGGTTTGGGGGCACTAAATGAGACATGGAGTGTACCATTGCATATAATGTGGCCGAATAATGAGTCCTATATTCATTTTTAGTGTAACCTTAGACTCATCTATGCAAAACCTAAAAGTGCACTGTGCTTCAGACTGTGCATTACTGTTGTCGGTTTTCCAGATTTCCTCACTCACAACTTTGGACATGTCCAGAATTGTTGAAATAATTTTTCAGCAGCTTCTCTATTTTTGTACTCTGAACATCTGTTATGTGACCTCAGGAGCTGCAGGGGCTTTTGGAATAGCCCAAGCTAAGTGTGCTCTATCCTAAAAATAAAAGAGAAAGACTGCTGGGCTTTATGCCCGGTAGGTCCACATAATATCAATACAGACATATGCATAACTGGAACAATGAAATAAACTATTGCATGGAGCCTCGTGTTTTTCTAGCGTTAGATGCCAAGAAGGCCTTTGATGCTGTGCATTGGCCGTTCCTTGAATATACACTGGTGAGATTTAGGTTTGGTCCCCAATGTAAAAAAATTGGTTAAACTCGTGTACCAGGGCCCAGTGGCCTACATTAGAATGAATGGGGTGATGTCCATGGTATTTCCAATCAGTAGGGGTACGAGGCAGGGTTTGCCTCTGTCCCCTCTTTTTTTCGCCCTCACAATAGAATCACTGGCATGCAAGGTTTGCGAACATCCCGGGATCCGAGGTTTTCATGTCATGGGTAGGACCACATTTGAGGCGAAGATCTCGCTTTAGGTGGACAACATCCTAGCAGCCTGGGTTAGAGCTATGAAATCCATCTGGTGGTATGGTAAACCCACAAGGGAAATGCCGTTGTGGGAGGTATATTGGCTTCCTGAACTGCGAAAGCTGAAGGGATTTAAGGGCTGGGCCTTTTCTGAATTTAAATATTTTTATTAAAATGTTGATACTTTTTCTCTTGTGGCATACATTGTCTACAGCAGGCTGTTACAATACTGTTTTTTGGGTTGGTCTGGTTCAGGTGCCTTATGTAGCAATACATTCACTCATGGATGACAACATCAAAACCGAGCCCAATTCCATGTTGACAGCACCCACCATGAGATACATTTCAGAATGAGAAGGAAATAATTGTCTGATAACACAAATCAACTCTGCATGTTCCCCCGCAATTCCAACATAGTACAGAAGAAAAAGGTACATTGTAACACTGTAGTGGCAGGCTGTAACCCTTAATCTGTCATCAACGGTAGTTATCATATTCGGAATTCAACATTTTGATAAGCAGGGGCAAGTATAGTAATAAGTCTGGTCGAATAATCATTCTATTGTTCCATAAAGTTACACCTCCCATCTCAGGATCTTGCATCTGCCCGAACCGAAAGTTCTGCATGTGACAAGCGGACCACTGGACGAACAGATGAGGCCATCCAGAACAGGGCAATAAGTCATTTTGCCAACACCAAGGTTAGGGCTTGGAAACCTCTCAATTTGTTGGTTTGTTCGTACCACAGGACTGAAATTGTGAACCACTTTAGGACTGTTCTGTTAATAGCCATTAGCTAGTGCTAATATCTAAGAGGGTTGAGTAGGCTCAAGGTGCTGTGATCTGCTGTCATTAGCACTCAGGTGGGTTTGTCAGACTTTGAGAGGTGACTGCATGGTTTTAAACCTCTTTACTCTACAGAAATGTGCACATGATCGCTGTTGACTGCAAAGGTGGGGTATGCTTCCTCTGGTGTGTTAGACCATGTTTTCCAGACATTGGGAGTAGAGATTGGTGGGCCTCAAACTGCTTTTCTTCGTAAGAAGTCTGATGAGGTTATTCATTAGCTACAATGGTGGGAGTGGATCATGTCAATGTAAACTGCCTCCTGGCCAGATTTGTCTACGCTTAGGAGCAGGGTTCTTTGCTGGATTTTGGGAACAGTAATTCGTGGGCTTTGAACTGATTTCCTTGGTCAGACATCATAGGATGTTGATGATTGACTCCAAAGTAGTGGGAATTCAAATTGGTGTAATGATCAGGTTTGTTGAGCCTATGAAACAGAGATTTGTGGACTTTAAAGCTCTTTCCTTGGTAGACAGTCATAGGAGTGTATTGAGAGACTCAAGGTGGTGTGTGCTGTCTTCTGGGGTTTACTGTAGATGTGGTGCTGAATGCTCACTGAACAAAACTTAATTTGAGGAACAAATGTGTGAGATGTGGAACATGTAGCAAAAAGAATCATGTTGGAGAAAAACATCTTATTGATGCAAGATGAAATGAAAGATAACATGTGTTAATCGATATAGCAATAATGACCATGCAGAGGACTGCCATCGTACAAGAAGCTAAAATTCTTAGCCTTCAAAAGAATATGTTTTGATCCATCAAAGAAAGCCAAGCACTTTGTTACCTAAAATACTACAAGAAAACAAAACTGACAGCAAAGGGCCTCATAGGACTCTCATTGGGGGCTCCTTCGACTCCTCAACTTGGAGGACCAAGTGCTTGGAGCCCTGCCCAGAGGATGCCAGTTTCAAGGAATTTATACAGGTTCAAAGAGCTCTCACTGGAGCTTCTTTGAGCAGCTTGTGCCTGGAGCAGGTCCAAGGCATTCTTGCAGGCGTCATGGAGCTCATACTGCAGGCTTATTTGAGCTTGATGCCGTAGAGGAGCATACAACTCCTCCTCTGTCTAGCACCACCCCATACAGAAATGGCGGCTCTGGCTTGTAAGTGGAACCCTGGCTTTGGTGGGGGGTGTGGTGAGGGGAGGCTCACACATTCACATAGGCTTCATGGAGTTTTCACTGGCCCTTTTTTGTGTTGGTAGGCCATGAAAAGTTATGACCTGGACCCTCACCTGGGGGAGGAATGGCCAATTCATGCCGGTATCATATATCTTTTGATCTAAAGCAGCTAGATGCTGGGGCTTTGGCCAGAGGTGTTTAGCCTGGCAGTCCTATTTGTCTAAGAGTTGCTGAGGTGGTGTGCACGGGCAACCATAGAACACTACAGACAGCCATAAACAGAATGTCATTTAACACTCTGGGGTTTCACTTTTGCAGCAGTGTGGACACTTGCCTATCTGACCAAAGGGAGGCCAGGTGGGGACGGCACTCCTTGACACCAGGATCATGGGTCTTGTGACTGACCACTTGGTCTAAGTAGACTTGGGTGAAATTTGAATTATGCTGTGTAATTCACAGTAATTCTTACAGCTTGCTGTGTTCTTCATCGTCATGAGAGCCGAGTGGCACTCTGCTAAAAGTCAAAGGCAACTTTCACTAAGTTTAACCATCAGTGGTGCAGGTGGGAGGAAGGCAGTGCCTCCCATTGGCAAATGCTTGATAGCAACCCACTCCACATACCAAACAGGCAAGTGACTTCTACCGCAGCAGAGGCAGGCAGTTGCAGCAGAGGCAGGCAGCTCCATCACAGCCCACCTGGACAGGCACACAGACTCCAATGCAGGACTGCTGAGTCCTCAAAACTCAGCCTGGCCACACAGGCACCAGGTACCTGGCAACAAGGGAGGCGCACTTCAGTTGTCCACCACTTTACATTCTGGGCCTGATTTGAATACTATTTTCAATGGGGAGCTGAGAGGCAAGAGCTGGGATAGTAAGTAGCTTGCCTCGAGGCAGGAGGCCATCTCCCACTCAAAATCTAACTAGGAGCTTTTCAGTTGCACCAACTGTAATGTACACCATGGAATTGTCCTAAAAAGGATCCCCGTCAAAATATTCAAAGTGCACTCATTCCAGTTAAAGGGTGTTGAAAAAGTCCATTTTAGATCACTACCTACCTGAGTCAGGAGTGAGTAATTTACAAGCATGGTGCTTGCTTTGGATGAGATAGCCATTTCACAGGCTTCCTCTCCAGAACCAAAACCTAATTTCTTGTTATCTGTGGTCCTATTGGTAGGCACAGAAAGTACCAAAAGTACTAACTAAAGTTAGTAGGGCAGACAACTGACTGCGTCATCGCCATAACAGGAGCATGTCAGTGGCCAAGGTCACCAGAGTGGCCATGTGAGACCAGATTGGTTCAATAAATGTACGCATATGAGGATATCACCTCTTGTAGGCTTGTATTAGCTCTAGAATTGCCACATATATTCAAGTAACTAATGAGTGATCAAAGAAACCATAACACATTTAATGAGCATTCATGATTTATTCACGCAGACATTGAAATAGGCATATTCTACTGACCGTTTCAACCAGGTAACTGCACATACTGTAGCAGGGAAAAGCTGTGTGCCTATCCTGGACTGACCCCACAGCCTATAGTTTGATACACATTATGATCCCATGAACTCTGTTGACCCAGCCAGCTCCTAAGTGATAGAAGGATGTTGTGAACCCTGTTAAATATGGGCCACACCCAGTTAGATTTCCTTAGCACCAATATGGTATTTCTTATTACAGCCTCCATGCTCCCCTCCCATGCTTAGAGAAAAGGAAAACAGACAGGTATCTCGCATTGTTATCTATTATAAGTTAAGCTCATCTAGATTCAGTGCGTTGTGAGTCAGGCAAACCTGTCTATGATGCTCTTATCGAAATAGGTTATTGTAGTTGTGGAACCTTTAACCTGATCCTGAAAGTAGTAGGCACTCACATCAACCGGTGTTTATAATGATTAGTTATTTGTTATGTGCAGACAGCACACAAAACTTGTGTAATTAAGAACAATAACTATTAATATTAACTCAGAAGCCATCACATAAAATAAAATGAATGTGAGAAAAGCCCAAAGCATCTTATATCACACCTTCCTACTGTCTACAGTAGCTGGCCTAAGCCCTACCTATATTTATACTTATATTATTGTTAGCCTCCCATTTATGGTTTTGGCTGAACAGTTAGCACCGTCTATGTCTATATTTCTACTAAACCACACACTTTTCCTGCTTAGCTCAAAGAAGCTTTGTAGTTGGAGATCAGCTCTCCAGCTTTCTCCCTGAGCAACCAGTCTTCGTGTCAGCCACTCTCTAATAATTAGGTCTCTTCCTACCTTCTTCCTCAATGATTCTATATTGAGACCGGAGGGGAATAATTTGTGTGTACAGCTTACTGCATCAATATTGTTGTGTGAACAACTCCTAATTGGAATCTTACCTGTATTATGAACTTTACCCAGTCTTCCTTGAAAGCTATGGCTGAACACAAAGCAACAGAATAAAAAAATTGGGACGTAATCACTAAGGAGTGACTGCCCCAGGTAGAGGCAGTTGGCAGTCCTGTGTTGCAGGTGCAAGACTTCAGCAGTGATGGCACATTTCATAGCACTATGCAGGGGCACTTAGGGAGTGATCTGATCAGGCACTGGGTTCTTCAGCATTATGGCTACCAAATACTAACGTTGGGATGGAGGTCCTCTAAGCGACTGTCTCACTGTCCCAAGTAGTCCTCCCTTCCCTAGACACTCTTGGGGGCAGTTCCAGGTAATCTACTGTACTTACAGATAGTACCTTGGCAGGTGCTGGAAATTCTGCATTTTCCGTGCCTATTTTTGCTGGCTTTACAAGTCTGTACACTTTATCCCAGCTAAACAGTGGTAAAGTGCTCCTTCTTTGAACATGATGCATTCAGAATACACCAGATTTGTTTATTTAATTGGTCAATAAATCAATAGTATATGGTACTAAATGTACTCAGGGCCAGTAGAGTAAATGCTACCAGTGGACTACAGCACTTACTATGCCATATACTACAGTGGCACTGTAAACCATTGCCCTAAAAACCCCCAGTAGTCTGGCTTTGCAGTTTGTAACTACAAATTTGACCTGTCAATAATACCCTTTTTTGACAGGTAAAAAACAACATTTTATATATGTATAAATCACCCCTAAGTAAACCTTATTTCTCTAGTGCAATGTGCATGATATTTAAAAGTAGGACATATAAAAGATTAATGTCACTTATGTCCTTACAGTGAAAGTTCCTTCAAAGTTATTTTCACTGTAGCAGGGCTGGTAGTTCCACAGGAAATTTCTGGGATAGAGCATTTTTTTAAATATTTTTTAATGAGTCAGAGTTCAACAAGTCCATAACATACAGATCTGATGACACATACAAAAGATGGATATTGGTGGAAACAATAAAGAAAAGTCAAAACAGAGTAAGAGGTTGAGCCAGAAAACATTAAATACCACAACCCAGAGTGTGCAAGATCCATAATCATTGATAATCCTGCCTAAACCTGGCCCATATCCTCTCAAATTTCACGAGCGAACTTATACCCCTCGCTAGAGCTAGAGCTTTTTCCATATCATGGATGCGCCATATAATTGCCCACCACTCCATAGGCTGAGGGGGAACTGCATCGACCCAAGCTCGGGGCTGCCCATGGGGGCCCCTGCACTGCCTATGCACCTCGTCTCTGGCAGCTTTTAAATGGCGATGTAACCACCATGTAAAAGCTAGCGGAGAGGTGACTCATAATCCCTAGGGCAGCTCTGCTTGCAGCGCTGCCCTGGCGGATTAAGATTCCGGCATCCCCAGACCATCACCTAGCGGAAAAAGGGCAGTGCAGGCGGTCCGATCATGGCGCTTTCCCCACGGTCGTAATGTGGTCCTAGGACTGCCAGACTCAGAATGAGGGCCTAAGTGAGGTAGTTCAGGGCCTGGCCGATTAGCCAATATTATGTCTTGGCGCCAGAGTTAATTTTAGAAATGGGTCGGTATGACCCCATTTCTTCCGGTGGTTTACCCTTGTTAGCAAAAACCATAATTCTCATCATGTACCAGGATTCTGGGGCACTCCCACGTGCATCAATAAACTGTATCACCCTTAAAAGAGGGGCTATCATAATGTCTTTTAATGCTACGTAGAACTTGGGTGGAATAGATTACTCACCTACCGCCTTCCCTAGGGGCAAAGCCTTGAGGGCAGCTTCTACTTCATCTTTGGTAATATCAGTCTGCAGAGCTGATACCTGCCCATCCCCCAGTATTGGCACCTCACCGCCCTTGAGACAAGCCATAAGCTCTGATGCCCGTAGTGCTAGGGAGTGGCTATACAACCCTTGGTAAAATTGAGAAAACTGCTCAATAATGGATGGGGTGAGGTGTAAGCAACTCTTGATACACTTAATCCTTTTGTCTGAGATCAGGTGTGCCTAAACTTGACCATCCTGGTCTCCAGATTCATACTGAAGAGTTTTATTTTTGATTTAACTAGCCCCCACCTTCTCCTTAAGACTTTCCGCCAGCTGAGATCTACTATTGATACACTGCACCAGTAATGCTTGTTCATCCGAGCATCCGGACCTAATCACCGCAGCATGTGCTACTTCCATCTGCAGTATTACCTGGGCAAACTGCTTGCCCCAATATTGATTTATCCTTTTTTTCTTAAAGATAAACTCTGCCCTAATACCTCAGACGTAAGCCTTTGTTGTATTTCAAACTACTGAAGGGGAAGCAGTACCCGTACTTGCTTAAAAAAACTATTTGAGAGAATCTGCCATCATCTTACAATAATCTGGGTTAGCCAGGAGATGCCTTTTTTCCAGGGTGCTTGCCCCCAATATAGCTATCCCTCTGCTAGACACCATCTGTGAAGTGTTTGTTATCACCTTATATCCCAGTTGCTTAAGTAGATGGCGATCTTTATAAGTTATATGCATCTCAGATAATGCTATTATTTGGGGGTTATTTATTCTAATCTCTTTGCTCACAGGTTGACGTTTTATATGTGAGTTCAAGCCAGAAACATTCTGGCACTTCCATTTTAGTCTACTCATTATAGTTGACCCAAAGAACGCATCTAGGCCCTCCCAAATACAACTGTGCTGTATACGCGTTCACAATTCCACCTCCAACCTCCAAACAATTTGTCTTATTCTATCTCAGCTGATTTATCTGCCTCTTTTTTTCCCTTGTCTCCCCCTACATACCGACCGCATAAGCTTTAAACAAATACTTTAAGATGAAATCCACTCCCTCCCCATCACCAACCCCACCCACTGCCCAAATTCACTCCCAACTCTGTGTCTGACTAGGGGAATCATCACCATCCCTTGCCTGTTGATGACCAATCCGGCCATAGAGGTTTCTCCCCCTCCTCCTGAGGGTCTTCTGACCTGCCCAAGCCCGTAAGCTATATCATGTATGCCCTCAGTATATGTCAAACTGAAATAGAATCAAACCCAACTTAAGAAGAGAGAATGGGCAGAAGAGTCAAACAAACAAACAGAATTTTTAACCCAATTCACACTTTGGCCGAAGTGTCACTCTTAGCCCAGTTAAATTGCTGCCATTACTCCTAACAATGGTGATGTTGTCATTTTGCCACTCCTCTATGATTGCCAAAGGCCATCACAGCATCTTGTTCCAAGAAGCACATCTGAGTATTCACATTATGTATAATTTTGAGTCAAGCTGGCTGCTGTAGAAAGACCTGTGACCCAGTAGCTTTTAAAGTGTCAATCAACTGGCGTAGCTTCCACCTTTTGTCCATTGTTGCATTACAGAGTTCATAATGAACAAAAATCAACAGTTCCCCCACTGCGACAGGTGCTGCCATCCGGGCCCTCATTGCAGTCACCTGTCTAAGCTGGAAATTAACAATAAATGCTAAGAAGGGAAGGAGATGTCCCTGATGTTAATGTGCAAGAGGGTTACTTCTGACCTGATTTAGAGGCAGACAATGCGCCCATTGTATCTGCAAGTCCATGTCCCAGTCCATAAGGTCGGGGAAGGCCTTCTTAAACAACTGTAATAGGTATTGTTGAGGATCATCCCCCTTTGTTCCCTCCGGTATTTTGAAAACCCTTAGGTTGTTATAAATCCTCAATCTTTTACTGTATTATAGCCAGGTGTCTGTCCTGAAGCTCAATTGATTTAACTGTGGTGCAACCTGCTGCTGCTGTTCTGCAACTTCTGTGGACAGAGTATATACCTTGCAGCTGACCTCTGCCATAGATTGTTGAATAGCAACATTGTCAGCTCGGACATCAACATAGTGGTGCTGTGTCTCCACCCACTGTGCTTGTAATAGCTGCAAGATTGCACCAAGGGTGGGCTCCTGGGTATCGGTTGCTCCCAGGATGCTATCCGATGCCTCTGCTGTCCTTATTTTGGAGGCTCTGGTACCGTGCTCCACCCCAGAATGATTAGAGTTCTCGTCAGGGAGCGGGGGAAGGGCTGGTACAGTGTGGTGTCCCACTTCCTTGCTGATTGTCTGTGCTTCTATACTTGGTAAAGGTGGGCAGGGCACCACGGTTCTTTGTCCAGCTTTAGTTATCACCCAATTCCTCAGCGGGCTATGGTGAGCTTTACATTTAAGAAGGTGTTTCTTGGTCTGGGGTGCTGGCCCTTTTTTGACTTGGTCCGCATGATCACTGCTGTTTTTCTACCCCCCCCTCGAATATCTGAGCAGCCTCTTGAGCTACCTGCCCAGCTGAGCAGACAACCAAACTGATATCTTCTTCATTGGGAGGATTGCTTACGTGTGCAGACATAGACTGATGATTGGCGATTTGTAGCATGTTGTGGGGGGAATCCTGAGAGTGGTCCAGTCATGCAGTATCTGTTGATGCTCTAGCATTTGGCTCCCCACCCAGATGGCCTTTACTGCTGGCATGGTCCACGCCTCCAGTCACCACCGGACTGAAGGAACTCGAAGTACTCCTGGTGCAGTCGACTGAACTCTGAGGCAACACAGGGTCAGCTATCACATCCATGGCTGCCACCTGTTCCTTAGGCGTGGAGGATTTGGAAGAGATGCTACAATGTTGCAGTGAGACTCCACTGCCTAAATCTGCTACAATGTTGTCCCCCATTGGAGCCACTGCGCTGAAGGGGGGGGGGGGCGGAAAGGCAACAGAGGAGAGCCTTGCAGTTCTGGAAGCTGACACCACCGCCATTAATATACTAGCCAGAAAGTTATTTCTCCCCCCTGCCAAGGGGTCACCTGGTGGGTCAGTCGTAAGCAGGCTGACTGCTATGCTTGACCCCAGCAGATTAAAAATGGGCTGCCCCACTCCCAAGGCTCTTCCATCCACACAGGTTGACTGCCCTATACGCAGTCCATCCTCCACAGGAATATGCTGCCTTACCTCAGGCTGGGTCCTCGCAGCATTGTGCCCTCCGTGTCTTCCTTGGAGAGCGTTCATACGGACTGGCGCTATGGAGTTCAGTGGTCTCAACATTCGCAACCAGTACCGTAACTCAACTGGAGCCGACCAGGTAGGGCCGAAAACCAGTGCATGGCCGCAGCATTGGCTCCAGCCTCCACATAGATAGATGAATAGGAAAACAATCCCTTCTATGTAGGCAGGCAAAAATTGAGTCTCTGTGTCCTAGGTCTCCCCTTTGGTTCCTCAGGTTACTACAAGGGCATAGACAGTAGGTTTACCAGGATTACTGGGTAAATCTGATTTCGTCAGGCAGAGGACAGAGCACGATCACAGGAGCCACTGGGTTAAGCTGGCCCTCAGCAGCAACAGCGATTCATCTTCCCACAATTCCCTCATGTGCCTGCTGGAATACTGTATTATGTTTAGTAAATGTTATCTCTGTCTAGAACATGGTTACAAATAAAACATTTTGACATTTCGGAATATTTATTACATGCCCAATTCACTGGTGAAGTTGGATTTATAACACATGTTTTGGAAAGATGACTTTTAGAAAGTCAGCTTTGCCCTGCCTTAAGTCCCTGGAAGCAAAATCTTCATTTCCCCCTCCCCCTTCTCCCAGTCAGTATTTATAAGTGAAATATATTTTTATAGAACACTGTCACCCATGGATCCACCATTCTCCAATATGCCGCTTACTTCATTGTGATCACTATGGACCATACTCTCAAAACATATAGGCCCTCATTATGAACATTGCGGTCTGTTCCGCTAAGCTGGCGGTGGCGATAGAAACTGCCAACAGAGGGGCGGTCCGGACCGCCAAATAATGATCGAAACAAAACACACGAACCACCCACCGCCAGGAGAGGAGTCACGGCGACAACAGCAGAGTCCGCCCACAGGCCGTCGGAAAAGCCTAACCCGCCAATCAAATAATAAACCACCATTCTGCTGCCAGTTCCTGGGCAGGAACCACCGCCACACAAATCCAGGTGGAAATTAACCAAATATAAGGAACCACATACCGGAGTCCCACAGAACGTGCAGTGGCAGCCACGGATAGAGAGCTGCAGATCATGCCAGCCCTTCTCCTTGCCATATACCTACACGACCTAGACCGCCGACGAAGACGACGACGGTAAGTACTGCAACCTACGACACAAGGGAGGAAAGGGCACAGTTACATACCCACCCACTCCACCCATCAGGCAACGCCCCCCAACCCTTCCCAGCAGCACAAGTCATACACCCAACACCAAGAGGTACGTACCCGACCGAAGGCTAATGCAACTTGACCGTAGTACATACAAAAGCCCCACACCCATAAAAAATCAAAACAAACACCAGGGTGTAACTGCGTGCAGCCCAAACACAGGCCACACAGAAACTTTAATAAGAAGCTCACTGAGCCAAACAGTGCAAACAGGGCCAATGGCCAGTCCATAAAATCCCAACTGTCATGGGCCACAACAGGCTCCACCTGACTCCCACAAGTGCTGGGTACTCCACAGAACGGGGCCATATGGGGATCCAGGCACCTCACGGAAGGGGGACAAGAGGTGGTGGGGGTGAGGATTTTCGATGGGGGTGGGCCTTTGACTTTCTTGTGGAGGGTGGTGGGCTTCTCCTTTGAAGGGGGTGGGGGCTGTTTGGCTCGGATGGAGCTGGATGGCCTAGGCTCTAACCGGGCCTTCCTCTTCTCTGGGGAAGGGGCACGGGAATGTGAAGGGTGGACCGGGGTGGGCTGTGATGTGGAAGGAGCAGAAAGGGCAAGGAGGTGGGCACGTTTAGGGACAAGACTGGGTGGACCAGTGGGTTGGAAGAGGTCAGCACGGGAGAGGAAACGTTATTTGGGTGCAATTGGGGTGGGCGTGGATGAGGGTGTGGGAGTGGAGGCAGAGGGAGTGGATGTATGGGGTGAAGTGGTGCGTGTAGTGGGTGCAGGTGACTGCTTAGTATGCTGTCGTGTGGTGGATGTCTGATGGATGGGTGTTGGTGCATTTGTAAATCTTGGGAGGTGAGGGGGTGGACACAGTGGGAGAAGACAGACAGCTAGTGTGGATGTCTGTTGGGTGGGTGTCTGCAGGTCTGGTGAGTGTGCTGCATGTGTCAACTACAGTAGAGGTGGGGAGTGCAGGTGTGGTGCATGGGGTGCATTATGGCTGTCTGCTATTGTGGTGAGTGCAGGAAGAGGAGCAGTAACAGTGAGTGAAGGTGCAGTGCATGAGTGTGTGGATGTAGAGGGGGCAGACAGGGAGGCAGAAGAGGTGGGCACAATGGGGGGAAGTGGACGTTGTTGTGTGTGCAGGTGTCTGTTGGCTGTGTGAATGCTTGTGGTTGGAGGTGTGGTGCCTGTGTTTTGAAGTGTGCTTCTTGTGTGTTGATGTGCCTGTCAGCAGGTCTGATTGTGTGCTTTGGACGGGTGAAGGGAGTGTGGTGCTGGAAGGGGTAGAGGAGGTTGGAGGGGGGACGGAATGGCCAGGGAAACTGGCTGCCGTCTGAGAGGAGGCCAGAGCCTAAAAAGATCTCTGTAGGGCAGACACGGCACCATGAATGCCATCCAGATAGGCATTGGTCTGCTGCACCTCTGATGCTAGCCCCTGGATGGCATTGACGATGGTTGTCTGCCCTACAGAGATGGTTCTCAGGAGGTCAATAGCCTGCTCTGTGAGGGCTGACTGGGGCAGGGGAGGAGGTGCCTGGGATGAAGGAGACACCCACCTTTCTGGGTGGGCGGGCACGGGCAACTCAGTGGGGAGCAGAAGGGAGGGCGGTGATGGTATGGGGGGCGAAAGATCTCACGGTAGTGGTGTGTGCCCTAGGGTCTGCCACCGCCGGGGGACCCCCATCGGAGGAGGTCTTAGAGTCACTACCTCCTGTGGTAGTAGCCTCCCCCATGGAAGTCCCCTGGCCCTCCCACCCACTGGTCCCCTGGGCATCTGTTGTCTCTGCCTCGGAGGATCTGTGGGCCGCTGCCTCCCCACTTGCCGGTGCCTCAGCTCCCTCACCTGATGTTGATGCTGTACCAAACCAACACAAGAGAACAGGGATGGGGTGACAAAACAAGAGAGACACTTGTAAATAGCTGAATGCAGATACAGAATGGCTAGACATACACCCACCCAGCAAACACACCCAACAGGCAGCACCGTACACTATGCCCATGACCATGCCCCTGACTACTGACCAGAATACTGCTCTACACCCATCCCCTGAAATACTTTTGGAGCTGAGGTAGGTGAAACCTGACAGAGACACCCCTAAACCCTTTGGGGAACATACAATAGATGGACACCAGTCAAATTCCCTGCTTTAAGCAGCATGAGCCTTATTCCACACCCAGGCATCCTTCCAGACTGAAGTATGGTCAATGTTTACTCACCCCCTTGTGACTGCTGTGCAGCTTTCAAGCGCCCATCCAGATCTGGGTACGCCACCGCTAGGATCTGTCGCATGAGGGGGGTCAGTGCCTGATGACCACCCCTTCCAAGTTGGGAGGACTTCCCCAGCTGGGCCTCACTGATCTTTCGTGCCCAGCGCCGCAGGTCCTCCCACCTCTTTCGACAGTGGGTGCTCCGCTGGTTGTAGACCCCCAGGGTCTGCACCTCCTTGGCGATGGCATGCCAATGTGCCCTCTTCTGGTGGGCGCTGACCTAGAAGGGCGACACAGAAATGGAACACAGAGGTCAGGCACTTGCACAATAGGAACAGCTGGCAAATTGTCCCACATGGGATGGACAGTACTCTCAGACATACAGGACAGTCGCACACAGCATTCCATGCACCATGGCCCATGCAGGCTCAGAGGAGCACACATATGTCCAATCCACACCATCCATTACACACACAGTGCCCTCCAAACCCAGACTCACCTGTACCTCTGGCCGTCTGTAGAGTTTGCCGTACAGGGGCAGGACCTCGTCCACTATCTTCTCCAGTTTTTCCTGGGTGAAGGCCGGGGCCCTTTCACCTACACCACGTGGCACATCCATAGCCAGAGACAGGCCACAGCAGTACACAGAGTGGAGTACCTTTCCGCACGAGATCAGGGAGTCAAGTGATCAAACAATGACGAACGCACGTACGTTCTGCGGCAGTATGTACCGTCACCGCCGGCGGTGATCATGATACACCAGGATTCCCCATTGGCATCCATGTTAGCCAACGAGGGTGCCAACAGCGGTCAACACCGCCTTATGATGTGATGTCAACCGCTAGCAGTACGAGGTCACTTCCACAATGAAGGGGCAGATCTACAGTGGGCAGACATTTTGCCAAGACCTACGCATCTTGAATTTCCTACTACTCACAATGCAGGGCCTACTAGCCACATGAAGCACCTAGGCCTCTATCCATTCCGTATAGAAGCACACATGAATTACTCTGTTCCCTCCTAGTGTTGTACTTGTATACCTGGCAGGTAGCAGTTATTGCAGAGACACTACAATGAACAATGCAGTGCAGAAATGTTGAGAAGTGTGCCTCTATGTATGTGTCTTCATCACTCCTTTTTGTAACCCCTCGTAGGTACCGACCCTTGTGGCAAGGAAGGGCACCATCGGTGTAGAGACCACTTGTGGATATGGGGACCATGGTGGAGTGTCAGATCATAATCAATTACAGACTCACACGTGCAACTATTCAGGACCTTTGTACATTACTGGATACTGCACTAACTCTGGGAAATCAAAATCAGCATGCCATTTCAACTGAGGTGCAGGTGCTCTCTGCACTCCATTTCCTGGCGACAGGCTCATTTCAAGTGACAGTGGGCATGGGTGCTGGTTTCTCACAGCCAATGTTCAGCCAGGTACTGACAAGATTTCTGAATGCATTTGTACAACATCTGCAATCCTAAGTGTGGTTTCCCCAAAGTACTGACCTCCCTGCCATCAAGTCTGACTTTTATGTCTTTGCAAACATTCCCCATGTCATAGGTGCCATCAATGGCACACACATACCCATCATCCCCCCAAGAGTGAGTGAACATGTGTACAGAAACAGGAAGAACTTTCACGCCATGAACATCCAATTGGTGCGTACTGAAGACCAGTATGTTTCACATGTGAATGCCATGTTTCCAGGTTCAGCCCATGATTCATTGGTGTTGAGGAACAGTAGTGTGCCACAGAAGATGGAACAACTACAAGAGGGCAGAGGGTGGATCATAGGTAAGTTTGCCTGTCAATAACTGACACATTGCAGGAAACCAGCCTGTCTGACTAAGGGACATAACAATGACGAGTCTGTATTGAACCATTTTGTAGGTGATTCTGGCTATCCAAACTTGCGTTGGCTCCTGACACGAGTGAGGAATCCCAGGACGGATGCTGAGAGGAAATACAATGAGGCCCATGGACGTACTAGGAGGGTAATAGAGCATACCAGAGGTCTCCTGAAGGCTAGATTCCGGTGTCTACATATATCTGGGGGTTCTCTGGCCTATGGGCCTGATAAAGTGTGTAGAATAGTGGTGGTCTGCTGCATGCTGCACAACATGGTAGTGAGACATTCTATCCCCCTCTTGGAGGTGGAGGGTGCTATAGGTCCTGATCAGCTACCTCAGAGATGTGAGGAGAGTGATGGTGATGATGAGGAAGGGGAAGATGTCCATTCCAGGAACCAACTGATACAACTCTACTGCGACTAACTTTGTGGGACTTAAGCCTGTCATTGGGGTAAGTGACTAATAGTGTCAGTGTGCTCTGTCATACAGGGGGGATTGGTCATGATAGGCGATACATGGACCAATTCTGCATGGTACTGACAGAAAATATATGCCACCATTTGGGCTCACAGTACCACCATCAAGCACAAATTGACAATAAAGTTGTTCTCTGCCACTTGCATCCATACTACACTTTGTTCACAATTCAGGACAGGGGACAGTGTTAAATGTGTGAAATGTGTCTTATTGGTAGAATTGAGTGAATTGTGCTATATACAGTTATGGGAGTCGTAAGGGTTGGGTGTCCTCAAAACCAACTTGGTGGCAGCCTTGTTGGATGATTTAGATGGGTCCATTTTGTCGAACAGTACTTAATATTGCCCTCAGCTAAGTGCTGTTGGTGAATGGGTGGGATGGTTGCGTTGCATTAGTAGCAGAGTCAATTGTTGGAGGGGGCCTTGTTCTTAGCTGGGTTTCCAGTGCCATGTCTTGGCCTAAGAGTACGTTGGGCGCCTGCTGTGGAGCTTCTTGGGGTGGCATGTTTGGCCCTTGGGTTTCCTGGGAGGGTATTTCCTGGGATGTTTCTGCTGCTTGGGTCATCAGATGCTGGTTGTCCAGAGCTGTTGTTGGGGCCTGTTGTCCGGTGTGGGTGTCAGACTGGTTTTTTACCAACTGCAGCAGTGCTCCAGGAATAGTGGCCATTGTGACATTGTGCTCTTTCCACTGTTCCATGGCCTGTTGGTGTTGTTGCTGCTGCATCCTCTGACTTTGGTCCAGAGTGGACACAATCTGTGCCAACCTGTCTTGGGTATGTTGGTAGGTCCCCAATACCTCTGCAATAACGTCCTGGGCTGCAGCATCCATCCTGTGGCCTTCCCTCTGGCCCACTGGGACACTTGAACTTGCCCTACCCCCCTGTGCTTGTGTCCCCTGCACAGGTCTGGACGTGCCACTTGTACTGGGGCCCTCGCCTTCCTGCATGTTGGGAGTGGGAGACTGTGGTCTCTGTAGCTGTGTTCCACCAGTCTGTGCCCTGGGTACACTGGTGTGGGTACGCCTCCCCTGGCCTGCTGGTCTTGACTGGGTGTTAGGGGTGACAGTGGTTTCCTGGGTGGGGCTGCTGCATGGTGAGAATCCAGGACTGTGTGAGGGGCCTGCCTGCTCATCAGTGTCCAGGGATCCTTCGCCAAGGTCTTGTGAGGTGGCTCTGTCTCCCTGGAGGGCAGTGGCACTCCTTGTCCCGTCCGTTAGTGTTTCATGGGTGGTGGTGCCTGTTGGGGGACATACACATGTCTGTTACATATGCATGTAGGATTGAGGTGTACAGGACTGTGCTATTTTGTGCTGGTGTTAATTTCAGTGGCCTTCCAGGATGCCTTTGTGAGGTTGACATAGCATTTAGCGCCAGTGGTGGGATTGCATTGTGGTGGGGGGTAATGTTCCCTTGTGGTTACGTGAAGGGGTGGGTGGCTGTGCACAGCTGGAGTAATGTGGGCCTGTTAGTGGGTAGTAGGTAATGCAGGGTGGTGGATGTGGTGGGTAATGGCTGGGTGGGGTGTAGGTCCAGGTGGGTGTGCGTGGGGTGGGGTGGCGCATGCATTGCAGATGTGTTGTATATGGGGTAATTGTAGATGACTTACCCAAGTCCATTCCTCCAGTGAGTCCAGTGAGTCCCTCTGGGTGCAGGATGGTGATGACCTTCTCCTCCCAGTCGGTGTAGTCGGGTGGTGTTGGTGGAAGCCCTCCCCCAGTCTTCTGCACTGCGATGTGGTACCTAGAAGCCATGGCCCTGACCTTCCCCCGCAGGTCGTTTCATCTCTTCCGGATGTCGTCCCTGGTGCATGGATTGTGTCCCACTACATTCACCCTGTTGACAATGGTCTGCCACAGCTCCAATTTCAGCACAATGGGTGTGTGCTGCACATCAGCCCGAATATTTGTGGCTCCACCTTCAGGACCTTGTCCATCATGGTCCTTAGCTCCCTTTCGGTGAAGCGTACGTTTTTTGGGGGGGACATGGTGAGTGTGGTGGATGGCGTCGGGACTGGGGACGGGGTAAGGGTGCTCCTCTGTGGGTCGATGTGCGTCTCCTGTATGCTGCCGTAAGCTGTCTGGCTCTGGTGCTCTCCGTCTTCTTGTCCTGGTTTCGTTGCAAGGGATTGTGGGGTGTGTCTGCGGGTGTTTTTTGGGGTTCTGGATGTGTCAGATGTGTGGGTGACACGCTTATCTAATGTGTGCACTTGTTGCTGTTGAGTCCACTTGCCGTCCGTGGCGGTCACAGCCGCCAATGGTCGTCTGGCCTCCACTGTCCGGCAAGGTGATTTGTGCATCATTATTTGGAGGGTGGGATGTGGGTGTGCTTGGCAGGTGGGGTGGGCCGGGATTCCTGCCGACCGAGTCATGACGGGGAGTGGTGGTCTGGGAATTTTTGGCAGGGTTGGGTTTTTCGTTCATTATATGGCGGGTTTCCTTTCACCGTCAACTGCGGGATTCTGTTCACCGCCGACACAGCAGTCAGCGGTCTTTCCGGCAATGTTCATAATGACCGCCATAGTCCTGGCTACAGGCCTGCCTTCACATCAAGGACAAACCAAAACCCATAATAAATTATGGATAGACTTCGACCACGCACACTCTGGATTAGTATGAGGCTCGAGACAAAATCTAACAAGCTTTAATGATGCCAGCTGGTCTGGCTTTAAGGGAATGTTGTATAGCAATGTAGCAATAAAAGTAAATAGAACGGGAATACACATGTGTATATTTGGAAACAAAAACCTGTATAATTATATTGGTGTAGTTACACAGTTACACTGTCACGCCAGACCAAAAGATCTATCAAGGTTAATAACTGCCCTCATTCTATTTGTTCTGCAGGAGAAAAACAAAAATGATCTACTTATCTAAGAAACTTTGATAGCATTCTAATAGCATGTGCATGCCAATGAAAGTTCAAGCTGAGACAGCTGGATAAATAAACAAAATGATCAGAGCTGATTGGAAAGAAGCACTTTTTTTGTTTTGTGGAAGCACACTTCCTGCCCAATCAAAACATGCATTTGTTGCTCCCAACAGGTGGACAAAGCCAATGCCTCTCTCTAGTGATACTCCAATGATTGTCTGGCGACAGCTGCGTTGTGAAGCCATACCATAAAAACCAGGATAACAGATATTCGCAGAGCAGCCAGGCGGGGTGGGGGAGGCACAACTGCACACCATACAGGAGATATTCCTGTCAAACATAAGTATTCTAAATATTTTACCATCTAATGATAATCCTAATATCTTACTTCAATCTTTTCTTAATTGTAGTGCATTTGGGGCCAGATGTAGCAAAGGGTTTTACCCATTCTTTGTCTATGGGAAATGTGTTCGTACATATGGCCCTTGCTTTTTTGTGCTAATTTTCATTCAGTTTTTATACTACTACAGAATATGTATAAATTCAGTAAAGGTTTTTGAACAAAAAAAAGTCCTGTTGTGTTGCTCCATGTGTTTTCTTTCCTTTCTCACATTGGTGGTTTTGTTTGCACATATCATGATGTTTTCTGGACAAGTAAAGGTAATAAATGACACTTGTGCATGCACATCAGCATGTGGTTGATCTACAAGGCAGATGAGACCGTACCGAGGCATACACGGTTTAACCTAGTACACAAGGCTGCAAATGGCACATACCATTAGTGCCTGGTAGATAGCACTACCAGGCACATCTAGCACATGAGGCTCCACCTAGGACACAAAGATGAACCTGCCTTGTGAGGTTGTCAAAATAATATGAAGCACAACCATGCATCTCATCTGAATGAACTGCACAGGTAGTTGTAGCACAGCATACAATGGCTATACCTGGTCACTTGTGCTGCACCTCTTACATAAGACTGTTTCTGTGCCTATGCAGGGTAGACAAGGCACATGCAGCTTTGCCTGGCATGAGAATCTGAATCTGTTTTATGTGGTAGTTCCTGGGCACTGAAACATGTATCCGAAAAGGATGGTACCTGGCCATTTGCAGGTGTTCCTGTAACATTTTGCAAGTCATTTAACTTCACTTTTCTCCAGTGATTTTGTTGATTGGATGCCACTGATGGGCTTTGGAAATCCAGACTAGAACCTTACCATGTTTCAACTTTCAATTGTTTCCTATTTCAGCTTTCCAGCATGAAATCTTTAGGATGCCAAACTTCAACTAAATTGAAGTGGGAGGATGAGATGTCTAGACAAAAGCCAGACAGTACCATACCTTTGCTGGAAAATATGAGAAGTGAAGCAGTAGCAAACATTGAGGTATGAGATCAATTAATCAATCAATCAATCAGGATTTATAAAGCACAGCTAATCACCCGAAAGGTTATCCAGCCGCTTGCATGTCCCGGAGGCTTATTCGAACAGCCAGGTCCTGAGCGTCATTCAGAATACCGGAAGTGAGGGAACGGTCGGGAGGTGCGTGGGGGTCTATTCCAAGCTTTTGTTGATATGTATGCGAAGTGCCGCCCTCCACTTCTGCTTCGGTAGATGCAGGAGTATGGGCAAGTGAAAGGGAGGCCGGGCGTAGTCTCGACAGTTGGTGGAAGTTAAGGTACGTGGTTAAAGTACGAGGGTCCTGGGTTATGTAAAGCCTTGTGTCTGTGGATCAGCAGCTTGAATTAGCATCTCTTCTGTATGGGTAGCCAGTGGAGTTGCTTGAGGTGGGGTGTCATGTGGGTTCATCTGGGAAGTCCGAGGATGAGTCTGGCTGAGGTGTTCCGTATGGACTGAAGTCTCTGTAGGAAGTGTGCCGCAATTCCTATGTAGAGGGCATTGCCATAGTCCAGCGGGCTGGTGATGAGGGGGTGTGTCATGGTGCATCTCGTGTGTAGGGGTAGCCACTTGAAAATCTTAAGTAGCATTCACAAGGTGAGGAAGCAGGATTAGGAGACAGTGTTGATCTGTGATTTCATGGCAAGCTTGTTGTCAATGATGATTCCAAGGTTTCTGGCATGGTCAGAGGGAGTGGATGCGGGTACTAGGTCTGATGACCACTGGGAGTTGTTCTATGTGCTGCTGCCAAAGATCAGTACTTCAGTCTTGTCTGTGTTCAGCTGCAGGCAGTTGTTCTTCGTCCAGTCAGTGACAGTTGTCACGCAATTGTGGAAGTTGGTTCTGGTGGTGGAGGGGTCTCCGGTGAGTGAGAGGATGAGTTGGGTGTCTTCTGCGTAGGAAATTATATTGAGGCTGTGGGATCTGACGATGTCGGCCAGCGGGCCATATATGCATTGAAGAGCATGGGGCTGAGGGATGAGCCCTGAGCGATACTGCAGGTGACCTCTTTGGGTTTGGGGGTGAAAGTTGGGAAGTGGATCCTCTAGGTTCTTCCAGTGTGGAAAGAGGTGATCCATCTGAGCACGTCCCATTGTGCTGACGTGGTGGAGTCTTTCGATCAGCATGTGGTGGGATACAGTGTTGAAGGCTGCTGAGAGCTCGAGGAGGTTCAACGCTGCTCTTTCTCCTCTGTCAAGGAGGGTTTGGATGTCATTGGTGGCTGTGATCAGGACAGTTTCGGTAATTGATTGCTGTGGAAATTGCATTAGGAGGCGACGAATAGCTGGTTCCGCTCCAGGTATGTCATGAGTCGCTTGTTGATGATCTTTTCCAGTACCTTCGCTTGGAATAAGAGCAGGGAGATTGGGCAGTAGTTCTTGGGTTTGCTGGGGTCAGCTGAGGGTTTTTTGAGCAGTGGTACAACTTCAGCGTGTTTCCAGGCATCAGGAAATATTGTAGTGGTGATGAAGGTGTTTAGCAGGGTGTTCCTGGCCGATCCTTTGATTTCCAAAGTTGAAGATATTGTGCGGCCATGGGTCTGTGGGAGCTCCCAAGTGGAAGGATTTCATGGTAGAGATGATGTCCTGGGAGGAGAGAATGTTGCAGGTGGTCAGTGTGTGGTTCATGCTGTGATAGGAAATCTAGATAAACAACTGAGATATGAGATGCACCACTGTAGATTTTATGGCTAAACAAATGAGTCCCATCTTTATTGACTTTGTGAACATGGAGGTTTCTCTGTAGTGATAAAGAACAGAGTATGCTTCAGGCAGCACATTTCAGTTGTACATTTTGAAAACTGAGGCCCTTATTTACAACAAACTGGTGCATTGCTTACGATGTGCCAGTTTACTTGTGCCCCCCTGCGCCCCTCCTAACGACACCATGGTAGCACTGTATTTACAATACAGCACACCATGATGCTCGTTAGCACAGCTGCATCAGAATTTCTGATGCAGTTATGTCGCTATGCTGGACTAGCATCAAACATTTTGACACTTGTCCAACAATGTGTAAAGGGGGGCCCCATTGAAAAAAGCACAGTGTCATTTTTACCCCTGCCCTCAGGAGGCGTTCAAAAATGGCGTTAGAATGACAGAAGAAATCTTGTAGATTTCACTGCGCCATTCCTGCGGTCCTCCTAGTGGGGTAGCGCCTCCATTGCATACATTATACTTTGCGCAGATATAATGTCATGCAAGGGTTTACAAACTGGCTCAATGGTCCCATTGCGCCAGTTTGTAATTATGGAGTGGATGGGGACTGTTCTGCGCCGCTGTAGCATCAAAAATAACTACACTACTGCGGCCCAAGGGGCTTGTAAATGAGCCCCTGAATTTGCTAATGGTTTAGTGCAAACTCCATCTTCTTAATTTTTCCTTTCAGTTTCAACAACTGCCAAACAAAGCAATATGGGTGTTTTATGGCTGATCTTTTATTTTGTCAAAAAGATCTAAAGTGAGGACATATTTAATTATTTTATCTTACGCCACTTATATTAGGTAGTAATATATTCTCAGTAATTTCCAGTGATTGCCCCCGATGTGGCGTATCAGAATCCCCCATTCTATCATGTTGTATGGTCCTGTTTCAGGAGCTTGTTTGCTTAATGAAAGTGAGAGAACTGGTTCTGGAATGGACTAGAAACCAGTGGTTGGTTACATCACAAGCCAATATGTTCGTTCTCATGCCGAGACCCAAGGCAGACAAAGCTGGTTGGCATTTCAATGGCCTTGCCGTGCTAAGAAAGCCACTACGATCCCATGGAAATCGGCCTATGTTCCATCGGTCTCCACATGTAGTTACACAAGAGGGAAGAATGATACAACATTACCCTATTGTGTCTAATTATAAACAGAGACAGCTGCAGGCGAACTGAATGGAACATGATCCTGATGAAGCTGTTCCAAAAATCTGGTGTTAAACATCTGTGAACTGAGATCACTATCTCAGATACACAGGTTTAGAAGAATCTTTAGGACAATGCCTGAATTTCTCAGAACATATAGGTGCGCCTGAGTAGGCTTGTGACAAATCTCTTCCTATTTACTGCCATGTGTTTATTTAATAAGAAATGGGCATCTTCCGGTCGAGAAATCTGATGTTTAAGTTTTTGTTTTTTTGATCACCACTTGCTAATTAAGGCTGCTTGCACACAGCCATGTATTATGCAGAATCTGATCAATATTGCCTCACACTTATAATGAACTTTGGTGGCATGATGCACTTGGTAAAGGTTGAAACCAATCAAATACATTTAAAACAGGAGACAACAGCCCTCATTATGACATTTGTGGTAAATCCCACTTACCGCCATGCTGACTGCCGCTAACATACTGCCGCCGCAGGGGATATCCGCTAACCATATTATGACACACACACACACCAATCCGTCACTATTCAGAAACACACACAGATCCGCCACACCAAAGGTCAGTGATAAACTGGCGGTATCAAAACCCACACCGTTACACCAACAGAACAACGCCCACAACATTATGACCCACGAATCACCGGGCGGACATTTAACGGTGGTAAACCATTGGCGGTACATACCGATGCACTCTAAATACACACACACAAACAAAACAGCACCACATTGGACAATTCAAACTACACTCACCTGAGACACATCCACACACCACACCCACACCACTATAAAACACACACACACATTACCCACAACCCCTTATGACAAGAAATAATTGCCAGCAGAGAGAGACAGCAAAAACACACACACAACCAGAGCCACATACCACCATCACTTTATACACCACCCATGCACCTTACATCTCACACCGCAACACAGTACCCTACACATCCTCACCCACACCACTCACACTACACCCATGGCACCACAACGACACCCCAGACTCCCTAAGGAGGAGCTAAGGGTCATGGTGGAAGAAATCATCCAGGTAGAGCCACAGCTATTTGGATCACAGGTGCAGCAGATATCCATTGCTAGGAAGATGGAGCTATGGCGAAGAATCGTGGACAGGGTCAACGACGTGGGACGGCACCCAAGAATAAGGGTGGTACGTTCCATTGCAGCAAGACACCAACTAGCTGTACAGAGGACTGGCGGTGGACCCCCACCTCCTCCCCCACAACTAACAACATGGAAGGAGCAAGTCTTGGCAATCATGCATCCTGAGGGCCTGGCAGGAGTCGCAGGAGGACTGGACTCTGGTAAGTCAACTCTACACTATTATCACCCACTATGTCAACACCAGGACAGTGCGCGCTCTATGGGTGACAAAAATGCAAAAAAACAGTCTTTATGCAAGAGCATAATTCATGCATTGTGTTTATATGCAGTATGTTAACCTTTTACATTGCATAATAACACTATTAATGATGTTTGCAATAACTGTTCATTTGCAAGGTATTGCTGCAGGCTTACTGAGTGTGTGAGGGTGTGGTCCCTTTCTAGGACCTTCTAGAAGCTTTCCCTGCAGCATGACTGGGTGTAGTTTGTGGGCTGGGCTTGACTCTATATAAGGGAGCCAGCCCATCTCCACGTGCTCACTATTCAGAGGTCCCGGTGCAGAGCAGCAGCAACTTCCTGAGCTCCTGTTCCGGACGCCTACCTTGATATTCCAGGCCTGCTCTCATTTTATTGGTGATCCTTGAGCAGGGCGGTAAGGTGGAGGTCGGGGTGGGCCTGAGACCCCCGTTCTCAAAAACATTCGAGTTTTGGGCCTAGTTGTGAAACTTTCTGTGTGCGTGAGTGTCATTTCATGGCATTTGCATATTCTGGTCCGAATCAGCAGAGTGAGCGATTCATTTCTAACATGTAACCCTTGGTATTCAGATCAGCAACAGTGTGCGCGATCATTTCATGACATTTGCATATTCTTGTCCGAATCGGCAGAGTTCGTGATTCATTTCTAACATTTAACCCTTGGCATTCAGATTGGCAACAGTGTGCGTGATCATTTCATGGCATTTGCATATTCTTGTCTGAATCAGCAGAATGCGCGATTCATTTCTAACACGTCACCCTTGGCATTCAGATCGGCAACAGTGTGCCCGATCATTTCATGGCATTTGCATATTCTTGTCCGAATCGGCAGAGTGTGCGATTCATTTTTTAAACGTAACCCTTGGCATTCAGATCGGCAACAGTGTGCGCGATCATTTCATGGCATTTGCATATTCTTGTCCGAATCGGCAGAGTGCGCAATTCATTTCTAACATTTAACCCTTGGCATTCAGATTGGCAACAGTGTGTGCGATCATTTCATGGCATTTGCATATTCTAGTCTGAATCGGCAGAGTGCGCAATTCATTTCTAACATGTAACCCTTGGCAATCAGATCGGCAACAGTGTGCGTGATCATTTCATGGCATTTGCATATTCTAGTCTGAATCGGCAGAGTGCGCAATTAATTTTTAACACGTAACCCTTGGCATTCAGTTTGGCAACAGTGTGCGCGATCATTTCATGGCATTTGCATATTCTTGTCCGAATCGGCAGAGTGGGTGATTCATTTCTAACATTTAACCCTTGACTTTCAGATCGGCAACAGTGTGCGCGATCATTTCATGGCATTTGCATATTCTAGGCTGAATCGGCAAGAGTGCGCAATTCATTTCTAACATGTAACCCTTGGCATTCAGATCGGCAACAGTGTGCGTGATCATTTCATGGCATTTGCATATTCTAGTCCGAATCGGCAGAGTGCACAATTCATTTCTAACATGTAACACTTGACATTCAGATCGGCAACTGTGTGCGTGATCATTTCATGGCCTTTTCATATTCTTGTTCGAATCGGCAACAGTGTGCGTGATTCAACCCTGGCATAAAACTCTTGGCTTTTGGATCGGCAGTGTGCGTGATCATTTCCTGACATTTGCATCGCGTATTTCGAATCAGCAGCAGTGTGCGCAATTCAATCCTTGGTATAAAACTCTTGGCTTGTGGATCGGCAGTGTGCGCGATCATTTCCTGACATTTGCATCCTGTATTTTGAATCGGCAACAGTGTGCGCGATTCAACCCTGGCATAAAACGCTTAGCTTTTAGATCGGCAGTGTGCGCGATCATTTCATGACATTCAAAACTTTGGTGTGCCGTGTTTGTTGAGGTGCACACATTTATCCTGAGCTTTTGGATTTCTTTGAAACGCTTAATTCAAAGTGCGACATACTTTGTGCATATTAAGTTCCTAGTACAGTTCCTGTTGTTTCCAGGGAATGTTCAGATAGCCTTTGTCCTCATGTAAAAATCCAATGTTTATTCTGAAACATTATTGAAGAAGGTTCTTGTATTCTAGACAGTATGTGATATTTCCTGAAAAGCTCATATGAAACATTGTATTATCCGATTCTTGATTTTTTCCAGGTACCTAGATTTCTTGAAGTCTAGTTATAGTCATTTCTTAGGTTATCCATGATTACAGTATAAGAACTCTTAGAACCATAGTCTATTGAAAGTTAATGTGATTATTATCTTGACATTGTGTTGTTTAACCTCTTGCTTCCTACAGGTCTCCTTCCCAGCTGTTCTCTACCACTTGGACTCTCTCAGGCTCTGTGGTATTTCTATTGGAGCTTTGGAGCTGTCTAGTGGTGGACATGTTGGGAGTGAGCGCAGGCCCCGAGGATCTGGTCTCCCTGACACTCTACTGCATGCCATCACATACCCCCACCCTCACTCCCATCACTCCACCACTACCCATATACCCCACCATCACACCCATGCACAATATGTCGCAAACAGAAACAACAACACTGCATTTGCATCCCCACAGGTACACCACCCAATGTAACTGGAGAAGAGGTGCCAGCAACATCCAACCCCCCCCCCCCCAGGAGAGCCCCACAGTGATGACAGCAGTTCTGGTCGCCTGGATCTGGATGACCAACCTGGCCCATCAGGGACCTCCAGACAGTCGGTTTCCCATGCACACTCTCACACCACTACAGAGCCTCCCCCCTCAGGAAATACCACCACAGCACCCACCCAGCAGGCCCATACCTCTGTCCCAAGGACACGTCAATCAGCAGTGTGTCCACCACTACAGGGACCCCAGGGCACACCACAAACCCAAGACAATCAGGGACCTGGGGTCAGTGGCAGTAGGCACACGGTTCAGGGGACAGAGGCACAGGACAACAGGGAAGCTAGGAGGACTGCTGTGCACCAGGGGGAGGACAGGCCCAGGGAACTGACTCTCCAGGACCCACTGACCATGATCCTGGGAGCATACCAACATTCCCAGGATAAGCTGGGCTAGATCCTTGACAAGATGCAGGAGAACATGCGGCTGCAGGAGGGACAGTACCTGGGGATCAGGGGGACTTGAAGTCCATTAACATCGCCGTGGTCTCCATTGCATGGGTGCTGGCAGACATGGCCAACAGTATGAGGGAGGTAGTGGCATAACAGCAGGCCCATGACACTAGCCAGACTACTGAACAGCCCTCCACCTCCGCTACCGCTAGTGGACAGAAGGCCCCACCACAGGACCAACAGGCCACCAGTACCCCTCCCCCTTCAGAAGGAGAACCACCACGCAATCGTTCCCTGCAATCCAGGCAGAAGCCAGAGGCTATTGCCAAGACCCCCACCAGGACATAAGACTCTCCTGAATGTCACCCTTGTGTCCCACTCTGTCACCATGTCCAACTTGAACTGCCATTGCTCCCCTTCCTATGCCCCCTTGGACAATGCACCTGTGCTACCAATAGACTGGACTCTACCCTGGACTTTCCTCCATCATCACCCCAGCCCATTGCACTACCCCCTGTTCTTTATAGCACTTAAATAAACACCCTTAGAAAAAATACAAGTATGGAGTATATCCAATTATTTCAAAATGTATTAGTCAAACAAGGTTCAAACATTGCAATTCAACTGTACAGTAATGTTTACATAGGAAAGACCTGTAGTTTGCTGCACTGAACACACCAGGAGCAATAGTGGGGCACCAACATCTGAAAAAAGAGATGCCGACAGTGAGTGGCCATAGCAGTAGTAATTCACAGCCTGCCTGTGACAATGTCACACACCATCTCCAGCTGTCTCCTCCTGCAGAAAAGGCACATGGCGTCCCGCAAGGCAAAGTTGTGTAACATACAGCATGCCACGATGATCTGGCAGACCTTCTTGGGTGAGTAGCACAGGGATTCACCTGTTAGATGGAGGCAACGAAACCTGGCCTTCAGGAGGCAAAGGTTCTTTCTATTATCCTTCTGGTTCGACCATGTGTCTCATTGTAACATTCTGCTGTCCTTGTCCTGCCATTCCTCACAGGGGTCAGTAGCTAGGATAGGTTGGGGTAACCTGAGTCACCTGCAAATATCGAGGGACAACTGTTAGCCACACACTAACCTTTAGGGCTTACACCATACACATCCACCAACATATACTGGGTGGGAACCAGGGCTCACCTATTAGCCACACCCTGTGCCTCTGGAGTTGGCCCATCACATTTGGGATGCTGCTAGTCCTCAGGATAAAAGCATCATACACCGAGCCTGGATACTTAGCATTGACATGTGAGATGTACTGGTCCGCCAAACACACCATCTGGACATTCATAGAATGATAACTTTTGCGATTTTTGAAGATCTGTTCAGTTAGCCGGAGGTGAACAAATGCAATACGTGTCCCATCAATTGTACCAATGATGTTGGGGATATGTCCCATTGCATAGGAGTCAGCCTTCACAATGGCCAAATCCTCCACCTGGGGGAAAACGATGTAGCTGTACATGTGTTTGATCAGGGCAGACAACACTCTGGTCAGCACTATTGAGAAAATTGCCTGTGACATTTCTGCTGCCAAGCCCACTGTCACTTGGAAAGAACCAGTTGCCAGGAAATGGAGCACTGATAGCACTTGCACAAGAGGGGGGATCCCAGTGGGGTGACGGATAGCAGATATCAGGCCAGGCTCCAATTGGGCACACAGCTCTGTGATTGTGGCCCTGTCAAGTCTATAGGTGAGGATAATGTGTCTGTCCTCCATTGTTGCCAAGTCCACCAGGGGTCTGTACATAGGAGATGGCTCTATCTCCTAGTCATCCACAGCAGTTGCATTCTATGGGGCAAAAGAGTGAGCAGCTGGTCATTATCTGTACATTGTAACCACTACAGTACAATGCATATTGTGATTAGTACAATATTATGGTGGCATATGTCTAGATTGTGAAAATGTGAACTGTGACACATTTAGGATCCATGGCCTGCCCCCCCCTGAAATGGTGTTCGCCTGTCCAGTATGGAGGGACAGGTGGAAGTGAGGTAATTCCGCTGACGTTGGGCACCCTTGCGGAGGTGGTCGAGAACCGCCGTGCAACTCCTCATTGGTTATCTTTGGGCCCTATGGGTCACAGTGGCCAATGGTGATGTACGCCGGCGGTGACGGTACGCACGCCATGGATATGACTGCCATCTGTTCACTCGCTACCTGACCTTCAACAGGAGAGGACCTACACTGCATGTGCTGCTTTGACCTGTGTCTGGAACCTACCATGGCTCGTGTGACTGGGGAAAGGGCCCCTGCCTTCACTTCGGCGGAGTTGGATAGACTGGTGGATGGTGTCCTATCCCAGTACTGACTGCTGTAAGGGCCTCCAGACCAACAGGTGAGTACACTGTGAGCATGATGCATGGGGCATGAATGCAGGAGTTGTGTGTGTGCAGGCCTTGTGTAGGGGGGTGGTGGATGTCCCCTGGGCAGTGTGCAGCATGTATGCAGGGCCATGTCTATGCTAATGGAGATATGAAGGGGCATGGTGGGCCATGAATGTAACAGGCAGGACGGTCTGACTAATACTTTTCCCTGTGTCTATTTTTCTGCAGGTCAGCACCCATCAAAAGAATGGTATATGGTGCGCCATTGCCAAGGACCTGCGGACCCTAGGGGTCTACGGCAGGCAGAGCACCCACTGTCAGAAATGGTGAGAGGACCTGAGACGCTGGGCACGGAAGACGATGGAGGCCCAGCTTGGGATGGCCTCCCAACAAGGAAGGGATGCCCGTCAAACCCTGACCCCCCGGATGGCCCACATACTGGCGGTGGCCTATCCAGAGCTGGATGGGCGCTTGGGGGCATCAAGGTAGCTACAAGGGGGTGAGTACAGAGCCCTTCATTACAACTTACGCCTGGTGGGGTGGTATCCAGGTGGGGGATATGGGCCTGTGTGTGCCCCTAGGCCATGCCAGACATTGAAGAGTAGGTCCCATGTTGGGCAAGGTTCTGATGTGATATTCCTCCAACCTAGCTAGCAGGCATCTACGACTGGGAAGGGGCGTGTGGGTCACAGGTATGCTGCAGTTGGCAGTATGTGTCCCTACCCATGGCCTGGTGACTAGCATTGTAACTGGTAGTGCATTGCCTAAAGCGTACAGCTGCCCCCTGTGTGTGATTGTGTTGTGTACGCCAACGGTGGTGTTGGAGCCGCCATTGACCAAGTGTATTCCTTGTCTCTCTCCCTAACATTTTTGTTTTGTCATCCTGTCCTTATGTGCATTAGCATCATCTGGCGGAGGACAAGAGGCACCAGCGACAGAGGGATCTGCAACCCACAGGACCCAGAAGGCAGAGTCCACCGATGCTGAAGGCACCAGTGGGCCGGAGGGCAAGGGGAGCACCATGGCGAAAGCTCCCTGATGGTGGCGGACACCTCTGTACCCACCCCAGCTACAGCCACTACCTCCTGTACCAGCACCGTCCTCCCAGCAGCCCCTAAGTGAGTAGCCCGTGCCCGCTCACCCAGGAGGGTGGGCATCTCCTTCGCTCCAGGCACCGCAAGCCCTGTCCCAGTGAGCCCTGCTGTCCTGAGTGAGGAGGCTATTGACCTCCTGTGATCCATCTCTGTTGGGCAGTCAACCATTGTGAATGCCATCCAGGGGCTGGCAGCCCAAATGCAACAGTCCAATGCATTTCTGGAGGGCATTCACACTGGTTTGGTGACCCAGCAGAGATCAATCCAGGCTCTGGCCTCCTCTCTGATGGCAGCCATTGTCCCTGTTTCCACCCTCCCCCCTCCATCTTCCCCTTCCCAATCCCATTCCCCTCAACCCCAACCTATTCCAAGCACACAGGCAGACGAGCATGCACACAGGACAACACACCACACAAGAGTAGACATGGCAAACACAAGCACCAGACTTCATCCCACAGGCACTCACACAAACAACATCCTGATGCAGACATACCATCATCCACTGCCTCCACTGTGTCCTCCTCCTCCTCATCCTCCACCTCCTCCCAGTTGCATTGACACTCACACCTACATGCACTACATCCTCATCCACTACCCCCATCACCAGCACACCTATCAGATCACACACCTCACTGGCAGTCACCACCCCTGTTAGAAATGGGGCCTCTAGTTGGCAGTTGGGTTGCACCCTGTCCAAGTAGGGAACCTCACACTAGTCAGGATGAGGGAGATACCCGCTCGGATAACCCCTGCTCACCCCATTGGTAGCTTGGCACGAGCAGTCAGGCTTATCTCAGAAGCAATGTGTAAAGCATTTCCACATAACACACAATAACACAGTGAAAACACTACAAACGGACACCACACCAAATACGATAAAAATCCAATATACAGTAATACAAATATGAATTCTGCAAGATTTACTCAAAAATACAGTTCCTTGAAGTCGATAGAACCACCTGGGGCTATCACGGCGTCGTGAGCAACAAAACCAACAGTTCAGGCCGGCCGCAGCATTGCAGGCCATCTGCGGTGTCGGGAAGACCCACAAACAGTACCTTTTATTTGCAGGGCATCATGATCCTCTCGGTGAGCTCCGGAGAGTGGCGTCACTGACGTTGCCGTGTTGGTTCTGGAGTCGGTGCAGGAGTCGTCGGGCCCTTGAGGTCACATGCGTTGCAGATCGAACACCAGGCTCATTTAGTCATGTGCGTCGGCATGGATGGCATCGGGGCTGCGGTGCGAAGTGGGATGATGCGACGCGCGGTGCACATAGGTCACGGTGCAAGCAGCGTCGTTGTCGTTGCTGAAGCACTGTTGTCGGTAGGCCCAAGCCAGCGGTGCGGGACGGGGCTTTGTGACCCTCATGAGCGGTGTCCACAGGCCATGGTGAAAGCAGGATGCCTGGTGACGACACAGGAGTCTATGGTGCTAAAGTCGGTGGACAGGGGCTGCAGTGCGGGATGGGACGGTGCTTTGTATACGTCACGAGCGGTGTCCACAGGCCACGGTGCAGGCAGCGGCACCGGTGTCAGCAGGAGCGGCGGCGTCAGGGATGCTCAGGCTGCGGTGTGAGCAGGCGATGCCGGAGTGGGGGGCCCACAGGTCACGGTGCGAGCAGTGGCTTGGAGAAGTCATCTGATGACAGCGGTGGGGAGACCAGGGTCACGGTGTGAAGCGGGGCAATGTGACTCCATGTGGTTTCAGCAGGTCACAGTGCAGGCCAGTGGCGTCGTTGGTGGCTTCGCAGTGGTTTCTCCTCTTGAACAGCACAAAACACACAGTTCCCAGTGCTGCAGGTTGAGGAAACTGAAGTCTTTGGTGTCCCTGAGACTTCCAACAGGAGGCAAGCACTACTCTGAGCCCTTGGAGAATTTGCTGAAGCAGAACACACAGCAAAGTTTACCCTCTGCACTCTTTTCAGGCAGAAGCAGCAACTGCAGGCCAGTCCAGCAAAGCAGCACAGCAAAGGGACAGTGATCCTCCTTCAGCTCTTCAGCTCTTCTCCTGGGCAGAGGTTCCTCTTGATTCCAGAAAGATTCTAAAAGTCTGGGGTTTTGGTTCTTCTTCTTATACCCAGTTCTGCCTTTGAAGCTGGCAAACTTCAAAGTAAAGTCTCAAGTGCTTGCAAGATCCTTCCTTGTCCAGGCCCCAAGCACACACCAGGGGGTCAGAGACTGCATTGTGTGAGGGCAGGCACAGTCCTTTGAGGTGTGAACAACCACTCCTCCCTCCTCTTTAGCTCAGATGGCTCATCAGGATATGCAGGCTACACCCCCGCCCCCTTTTGTGTCACTGTCCAGAAAAGTGCAAAACAGACCAACTGTCAAACTGACCCAGACAGACAATCCACAAACAGGCAGAGTCACAGAATGGTATAAGCAAGAAAATGCCTACTGGCATTTTCAAACAGACAATTTAAAAACCAACTTCACTAAAAGATGTATTTTTAAATTGCGAGTTCAGAGACCCTACACTCCACATTTTTATCTACTCTCAAAGGGAATCTGGCTTTAAGGATATTTACAGGCAGCCCCCATGTTAACCTATGAGAGAGATAGGTGTTGAACAGTGAAAACCGAATTTGGCTGTATTTCACTGTTAGGACATATAAAACACACTAGTATATGTCCTACCTTAAACATACAATGCACCCTGCCCCTGGGGCTACCTAGGGCCTAACTAAGGAGTGCCTGACATGTAGTAAAAGTGAAGGTTTAGGCCTGGCAAGTGGGTACACTTTCCAAGCTGAATTGGCAGTTTAAAACTGCACACACAGATAATGCAGTGTCAGGTCCAAGCCATGGTTACAGGGCTACTAATGTGGGTGGCACAACCAGTGATTCAGGCCCACTAGTAGCATTTGATTTACAGGCCCTGGGCACCTCTAGTGCACTTTGCTAGGGACTTACCAGTAAATCAAATATGCTAATCATGGATAAACCAATCAGCAGTACACTTTACACAGACAGCATATGCATTTTAACACTGGTTAGCAGTGGTAAAGTGCCAAGAGTTCTAAACGCAACACAAACAGGTTAGAAAAAATAGGAGGAAGACTGGGGGTGACCCTGCAAACAGGGCCATTTCCAACAACCCCCACATCCATGCACACTGCCCCTGTGTCCTCTCCCACTGTGTCTGTGCCCCCTCCTCCCAAATTACACAAACGCAAGCACTCAGACACCCAAGAGCCATCCACTTCACAACAGCATCCAGCCCCTGCACCTGCACCCAAACACAGCAGACTAACACCTACAACCTCTTCCTCCACTCCCAAGCCTTATCCCTCTTCCCGACCCAATGTCCCTAAGAAGCTTTTCCTCTCCACCATTGACCTCTTCTCTACCCCTCCCCCCTGCCCTTCACGTCAGGACAGGGTGGTCAAAACCCAGGCAAGCACCTTAGCCACCCAGACCATGGGCACAGTAGTGTCCCTAGCAACTCCTGGTGTGAAAGGATCCCAGCCACCAGCCAGCTAGATGGAAAGGGTGCCTGCCCCAAGTGCTGCAGGAAGGAAGAGCAAGGAACCTGCCCCAAGTGCTGCAGGAAGGAAGGGCAAGGATCCTGGTGCTGGGACTCAGTCGGAGCCCCCACCACCAACCATGGTGGTGCAGCCATCCGAGGCTGCAGGGGATAGGCAGGAGCTTCCCCCCACCACCACCAACAGCACCACCACCAGCACCACTGGGCATCCATCCACTCACCCTATACTCCCCAGGATGAAGCTCACAGGGCACGATGCCCCCTCCAGAACCAGTGGAGAGGCCATCCACTCACCCTATCCTCCCCAGGGTGAAGTTCACAGGGCACAATGCCGCCTCCAGACCAGTGGGTAAGTCACCCACTTGAGAGACTGTTGCCTTGCACTCCCCAGGACCAAGCACAGGGCATGTTACCTCCTCCAGAGCATGTAAGCAAGTCACCCACTTGAGAGACTGTGGCCTTGCACTCCCCAGGACAAAGCACAGGGCATGTTGCCCCCTTCAGGACCAGTGGTGTTGTTCCATCTGCTGACTGAGGTGCCTCCCTGTTCCCCGTCACCCTGAGGTGCCTGCCTATTTTCGACCTGATGGCCCTGCAGTGTTCTCTCTGTGTTGTTGCAGGAGTAAAGAGGGGCCTTGGACTTTGTAATGTGGCCCACAAACATTGGGGACTGAGCAGTGTCCATACATTTGTAAATATGTATCTACTTCATGATTTGGATGCACGTATTTCTACTTTTTGATCTTATTACACTAACTTTCATCAATTCCTTTTGTCCTTGCATTATTCCTGAGTGGTACTGGGTAAATATGTTATATTGCTGCATCTGCTTGTGTGTATGGTGTTGGGGGTGTTGCGTGTGTGTGTCACTCTCATTTTCCTCCCTCCCTCCCCTGTGTTCTAGGTGGCTGTACTCACCGTGGTCATCTTCGCCGTCGTTGGTGTTCGTAGTGGAGCAGCATGGAGAAGATCATTGGGAAGATATGCAGCTCGGCCTACATGGCGGCGTGGTTCTTCCCCAGAGTCTCCACCGGGGAGTTGTTTCCCTTTTGTGCAGTGTTTCTGCCAGGCTTTTGATGTTGTTGGTACTGCCCCGGAAAAGGTGGCGTATTGGTGTGTCATAATAAAGTGCGCGGAACATTGTCTTCTGCCTGGCTGTAGGCAGTTACCGCCGTGGTGCCTGTTGATTCTGCCCTGGCGGTCAGTGTGTGTTAAAGTGGCTGTCTGTTTGAGCGGTTTCCGCCATGGTCATAATTTGGCAGTATTTACCTCTGGCCTGTTGGCGGTATTACCGCTGATTTATCACCAACCACCAGGGTTGTAATCAGGGCCAATATAAGTAATGCACCATGCTCAAACTTGAGTGTGTAAATTATTTATTAAATTTTTCTGGAAATTTTCGATACATTTGCTTTTTTATGTGAAACTTTCTTTTTTTGTATGTCCTGGTAATGACATCCATGCATCTATCTATCTATCTATCTATCTATCTATCTATCTATCTATCTATCTATCTATCTATCTATCTATCTATCTATCTATCTATCTCTGTACAAATGTATGTGAATATCTATATGTAGATATATTATTTATATACTCTACCCCTATATTTACATATAAGTATATAGATAAAGCACAAGAGAAAGAAGGTGGAAAATGCCACAGCGCTCGCACATCAACACAGGTTTTTGAACAGTGTTCATACAAAGCAGTCTTTAGACATGTCCAACATTAGAAATATGAGAACGTAGGAATAAGTAGAGCTCTGAGAAAGGCGTGTCTGATTTACAGTCTTCCAAATGCTCAAGTGACATCCAGATATCGGAGTAATGACAGGAGTCCTGCTCTTTACCAAAGCCTGTGGCACGGCTTCACTTCAATCAATCAATCAATCAATCACTGCATTTGTAAACCGCGCTACATACCCACGAGGGTCTCAAGGCGCTGGGGAGGGGGGGTGCTACTGGTCGAAGAGCCAGGTCTTGAGGAGTCTTCTGAAGGCCAGCAGGTCCTGGGTCTGTTGTAGGATGGGGGGGAGAGTGTTCCAGGTCTTGGCGGTGAGGTAGGAGAAGGATCTGCCACCGGCTGTGGTTTTTCGGATGCGGGGGACTGTGGCGAGGGCGAGGTTGGCTGAGCTGAGGCATCAGGTGGGGGTGTGGAAGCTGAGTCGGTTGTTGAGGTAGGTGGGTCAGGTGTTGTGCAGTGCTTTGTGTGCGTGGATCAGGAGCTTGAAGGTGATCCTTTTGTTGACGGGGAGCCAGTGCAGGCCTCTCAGGTGGAGTGTGATGTGGCTGCGGCAGGGGACATCGAGGATGAGTCGGGCCGAGGCGTTCTGGATGCGTTGGACTCGTTTCAGGAGCTTGTTTGTAATTCCTGAGTAGAGGGCGTTCCCGTAGTCGAGTCTGTTGGTGATGAGGGCCTGGGTAACGGTTTTTCTCATGTCGAGGGGGATCCATTTGAAGATCCTGCGGAGCATACGGAGGGTGTTGAAGCAGGACGCGGAGACGGCGTTGACTTGCCTGGTCATGGAGAGAGTGGAGTCGAGTATGACCCCCAGGTTGCGTGCGTGGTCCGTGGGTTCCGGGGCTGTGCCTAGTGACGTGGGTCACCAAGAGTCGTCCCAGGCTGATGGGGTGGGTCCGAGAATGAGGACCTCCGTCTTGTCTGAGTTCAGCTTCAGTCTGCTGTCCTTCATCCAGTCGGCTACGGCCTTCATTCCTCAGTGGAGGTTAGCTTTGGCGGTGTGGGGATCTTCGGTGAGGGATATGATCAGCTGGGTGTCGTCGGCGTAGGAGATGATGTTGAGGTTGTGTTGTCATGCGACGTGGGCGAGGGGGGCCATGTAGATATTGAACAGTGTCGGGCTGAGGGAGGATCCCTGTGGGACACCGCAGATGATCTCGGTTGTTTTGGAGCGGAAGGGTGGGAGGCGGACGCTCTGGGTTCTGCCGGAGAGGAAGGATGTGGTCCAGGCCAGGGCCTTCTCTTGGATACCGGCGTCATGGAGGCGTGCTGATAGGGTGCGGTGGCAGACCGTGTCAAAGCCTGCTGATAGGTCCAGGAGGATGAGGGCGGCTGTTTCTCCTTTGTCCATCAGGGTCCGGATGTCGTCAGTGGCGGCGATGAGGGCGGTCTCGGTGCTGTGGTTACTGCGAAAACCGGATTGGGAAGGGTCCAGGATGTTGTTGACTTCGAGGTAGCTGGTCAGCTGTTTGTTGACAATCTTCTCTGTCACTTTTGCCGGGAAAGGGAGCAGGGAGATGGGCCGGAAGTTCTTGAGGTCCTTGGGGTCCGCCTTGGGCTTCTTCAGAAGGGCGTTGATCTCGGCGTGCTTCCAGCTTTCTGGGAAGGTTGCTGTCTCGAAGGAACAGTTGATTGTTTTCCGGAGGTGGGGCGCGATGGCTGCGCTGGCTTTGTTGAAGACGTAGTGAGGGCAGGGGTCCGATGGGGATCCGGAGTGGATGGAGTTCATGGTTTTGATGGTGTCTTCGTCACTGACGCTGGACCAGACGGTCAGGTGACTGGTGCGATTGGTAGTCGCAGGGGTGGTGGACTCGGTGGTGGGTGCGGGGGGTCGGGGTTGAAGCTGTCATGGATGTCGGTGATCTTGCGGTGGAAGAAGGTGGCCAGGGAGTCTCACAGGTCTTGAGATGGCGGGATGTCATTGGTGATGGAGCTGGGGTTGGAAAGTTCTTTCACGATGCTGAAGAGCTCTTTGGTGTTGTGTGCGTTGTTGTCTAGGCGGTCCTTGAAGGCGGTCTTCTTGGCGGTCCTGATGAGTTAGTGATGTCTGCGGGTGGCGCTCTTGAGGGCTGTGTGGTTGTCTGGTGTTCGGTCGTGGAGCCATTTCTTCTCCAGCTTCCGACAGGTGTGCTTGGAGATCCGGAGGTCCTCTGTGAACCAGGCGGCTTTCTTGTTGGTGTGGTTGGTTGTAAAGGTCTTGAGAGGGGCGAGGGTGTTGGCGCAGTCGTTGATCCACTGTGTGAGGTTGGTCGCGGCGGTGTCTGGGTCGGTGGGGTCGGTGGGTGGTCTCAGGGCGAGGGCGGTAGTCAGTTGGTCCTCGGTGAGCTTGCCCCAGCAGCGGCGTGGTAGCTGTTGGGTGCGGTGGTGTGTGGTGGGTTTTCTGAAGGTGAAGTGGACGCATCTGTGGTCGGTCCAGTGTGGTTCGGTGGTGTGGTTGAAGGAGACGTGGGGGCTTGCAGAGAAGATGGGGTCGAGCGTGTGTCCAGCGGCGTGAGTGGGTGTTGTTACGAGCTGTTTGAGTCCGAAGTTGGCGAGGTTGTCAATCAGGGCGGTGGAGTTGGCGTCGTTGTTGTTCTCGAGGTGGAAGCTCAGGTCCCCGAGGAGGATGTAGTCCGTGAAAGCGAGGGCGTGGGTGCTGATGAGGTCGGCGATGGTGTCACTGAACTGTGGGCGGGGTCCGGGAGGTCTGTAGATGAGAGTTCCTCTGAGGGTGGTGTTGGGGTCGGAGTGGATCTGGAAGTGCATGTGCTCGGCGGTGGTGAGGGTGTCATCGGTGTTCGTTGAGATTTTGATGGAGTCTTTGTGGATGATGCCGATTCCTCCTCCCACTCCGTTGGTGCGGTCTCTGCGGGAGATCTTGTAGCCCTGTGGGATGGCTATGGTGATGTCTGATGCTGAGGTGGCGTTCAGCCAGGTCTCCGTTAGGAAGGGGGCGGTGGAGTCTAGGAGGTCCCAAAGTTCGATGGCGTGCTTGCGAGCGGAGCGGGTGTTGAGGAGGATGCAGCGGAGGTGGTTGGATTCTCTGGCTGGTGGTGTGGAGGGTTGGATGCTGGTGACTCTGCAGTTCCGGCAGGTGAAAGGCCCCTGGGTGTGTTTCGGAGTGGCCCGGTAGCAGGGGTGGTCTTGTCTGGTGTTGAGTGCGTGGAGGGTGCTTGCGTCGTAGTGCAGTCTGGCGTTGCGGGGGGGGCGGGTTCCAGGGGTTCTGGTGCTGGTTGCGGTCCAGGCGCGGCCTCCATATGAGGGCAGAGGGAGGGAGGAGCAGCTGGGAGGTGGGAGCGGGGCTGCCAATGGGAGTGAAGGGGGCGGGGCAGCAGGGGCTCAGCAGCAAGGGAAAAACCCGGGGGGGAAAACCCGGGGGAAAAACGGCAGGAAAAGACGGCGGGAGAGGGACAACAGAGCACGGGGTACAGAAAGCAAAACACAGGGGCACAGAATGAAAAAACAAAGTGGCACAGAAGCCAAGCGCAGGGGTACAGAAAAAAGGGAGCAAGTAGTCAGGCGGCAAAAGCGGCAACGGAGGTTCAACCCACAGGGGGCTGCGTGGCAGATGGGGGTAGCGACCTGCCTGGTGACAGGGTCAAAGGTCGCTTCCCGGTTGCTGGCTTATCAGGGCCAGTCATTACTCCGATGTGTGGATGTCACTTGAGCATTTGGAAGACTGGAAATCAGACACGCCTTTCTTGGAACTCTACTTATTCCTACGTTCTCATCTTTGCATATTTTAAGCCTTGACAAAGTCTAGGAGACGAAACACGTGTCAGCTGTTGGCTGCATTTTGGATTGTTTGTCACACATGTGGTCTTTGACCTGAATATCGACCACATCTTCTCATCTGCTAATAAATGTGCAGTTTCATTTATTCTTTGGACTCTGACTCTGATTGCATGACCACTTGGATCAACCACACAGAACTTTCCTCAGTATGCCCTGGGCTTTTTTCCATATATAAGTATATAGATGTTGCTAGATGTAGATGTAGGTAGGCAAATGGACAGATGTTTTAGAACAAAAAGAGAACCCTGCCTGCATTCACCTGTTTGCTTTTTAGACTTAGCCTGCATTATTTATTCTACAGCCTGAACTGCTGGAATTACATCTAATTTGGCAGAAAGGTAGCTCTTGGTCCAGAAAGCACCCATTCTGTTATTTCGGGTAAATTTGTTCAGTAGTTTTTGAGATATACAAGAGAACTCAAATTTGTATATACAGGGACGTGAAGGCTTAACAAACCCTCCTGAGCTCGTGCTGAGATCTGATTGACTGCCAACATTTTCACAAGGAAGTGTTGGCGGTCATTTTGGGTCTTGCTGAAGCCCAGTCTGAGAAAAAAGATAGAAAAATAAGAAAAGGGGCCAGGGTAGGGACAGTCTCACCCCTAGCTCTGGTGCTGGGGTCCCAGAGGTACCTCCGCCCAGGCAAAAAAGCACAAAAAAAAAGAAATGGTGCAAAGTCACAAATCTGCAGCAAACGTTTTTTTTTTAAAGTGCTGTCTCCCGTCCTAGTTTTAATAAAGCCTCTGGGTGGGTCAGTTCCTAGGGCATATTAAAAATAAAGGAGGGGCGCATGGTGCCCCCCTCCTGGGATCATATATGTCCCAGTGACCACCACCTCCCCAGGGCTTATATTTATTAAGATGTGGGGCTCCACGCAACCCCCCACAACCCGGTTGACAACCACCTTCCTGGGGCAAAATTGCTTGGTATTGTAGGGGGATGGGTCCTGCGGACCACCAGAGCCCTGGGGACTGCCACCTCCCTGGGGCTAAACAATCAATTGATGCAGGGGTGCATGGACCTCCTGCTTCCTGGGGCACCCCCATCTCACATGAGCTAAACAATCAATTAATGTTGGGGGGTCACGCAGCACACCCACAGCCCCAGAGACCCCCACCTCCCCAGGGCTATTCACTTAAATTAAGTGGGCCGCGTGGCCCGCCTGCAGCCCCGGGGACCGCCACCCACCCGGGGCTGACCTACAACAATGAAGGAGATCCACTGTTTAAACATTGGAGGGGGGCCACTTGGCCCCCCTTGTCAAGCCAGTAATTGTCCAGGGGTCCACCACCCCCCAGGGCCAGCTCCTACTGTGTCCCAGGGTGTCCACCCCCGGGACATTGCTGTTTGCTCTTACTTGGTGGGAGTTTGACAGCTCTCGTTTGGTGGGAGTGGAAGTTTCCTCTGTTTCCATGCCCGCAGAAGTGGGGGAAGGGAAACAGAGGTAACTATTGCTATCACAGACAGGGAGCTGCATGTTTAGCAAGGTGAAACCGCGGGGGCCTTCAGGCTCCCCTTGCGGTCCTAATGCACACTGGGTGGCCTGGAGGGAACATGGGATATATGGCTGGGCGCTAGGGGATGGGGTCCCTGGTCCGAGATGGGCCCAGGGAGGAGACCGCACAGCCTCCCATTGAGTTGGGCCCCAGGCGATGTTGCCTCCAGGGCCGAAATCAATCAGGGGAGGGAAGCACAGCCTCCTCCCCCACGCTGGCCATTATCCCAACGTGGTAGCACTTACTAACTAACCAGTAGAAAGTGCTCCAGCTGGACAGACATTTTGTGTAAACTGTGGATTTTTGTTGGCTAAACGAGCAGGTGAGCTTCCATTCTGGCTATGAAGCTCAGTTCACAGAAATTAAACCTCAACAGAAAGCTCTTACAAATATAAACATAGCAGGTGCCCAAGTTGAAGCTCCACTTCTGGAAAGGACACATGACCCTAACTCCTCGGCTTGGCAAACGCAAAGCAAGTGTGTTTATTCTGCGATTACATAATGAAAAACGATCTAAAATCCTTTGTGAAGGTGAATGCATCTTTCATCTATTCAGCACACTCAGACATGCTCACACCTGTTTTCACACCTGCATAGGCCCTCTCACACCCAGACACTCTCACAGCCACTCTCACACACAGAGACACCCTCTCACACCAGTTTTCACACCTACAGAGAAAGGCACTTAGTCCAACTCCCACTGCGCACAGCAAAAGGCCTCGCACAGCAGTGGTTGGATTAGCGTATGGTGCTGAAAATTTGTTTACATAAAAAAAATTACAAATTATCTGAAAAAAACAAAGGTTACTGGGACGTTATAGTTAAGAAATAGAATTAAAAAAACATAACAATTCACTTTGAAAACTAAAGGTTACATTATAGTTAGGTGCCTGAATTTACTCACTCAAAACCAGAGAAATTCAGCAGTTATGGTTAAAGTTATTTCAAGTAACTATAACTCGCGGCCTAAGGTAACTACAACTTGTGCACTCTAAATGTCTCTGGTTTTGTGCACCTGTTACCTTTATTTTTTTAAGTGACAATATATATATATATATATATATATATATATATATATATATATATATATATATATATATATATATATATATATATATATATTCACCAGGTATAGTAAGAGTTATCTTAAGTAACTATAACTCATGCCCTAAGGTAACTAAAACTCACACCTTTCTATTTTTTTTCAGGTTGCCCCAGGGAGGTGGTGGTCCCCAGGGCTGCGAGGGAGGCAGTGCCTGTCCCCCCGCACACAATCAGATGAATGCCCCAGGGAGGTGGTGGTCCTTGAGACTGTGGGGGGGCCAAGAGGCCTCCACCAAACAATTAAAGCATTTTGCCCTGGGGTGATCGCAGTCCCCAGGGTGTGGGGGCTGCAGGCCCCCATATATATCACATAAATTGCCCGTGGGAGGTGGTAGCCCCTGGGGCTGTGGAGGAGGCCAACGGGGCTCCCCCATGCAATTAAAACATTTTGCCCCAGGGAGGTGGTGGCCCTGGGATGCAGGGGGGCCACAGGCTCCTCCATACATAAAAATCACCCAGGTGGGTGGTGGTCCCTGGGGCTGTGGGGGGGGGGGGGGGTGAATTTATCCAGCACCTGGCCCACCTGGGGAGCTTATTAAAAAACAAGCGCAGGAGCCCACGCTTGTTTTATTTTATTTTTTTGCCACAAATTTGTGAATATTGCCAATCTGCAGCAAAAAAAAATGCTTCTTTGCTCTTGGGGCGTTCCTCTAAGACCCCACCACGAGAGCTAAGCGGTCAGGGTGTCTATACCCTGGCCTCTTTTCTTATCTTTTGCATATTTTTCTGGGGCTCGGTTGCAGTCGATTCCCAAGATCAGTGCCAACACTTCCTGGTTTGAAGTGTTGGCAGCCAATTAAAACTGTCCATTTCCCTGCACAAGCTTGTCATTTTTCGCAAATACATCGTAGCCAGAGATATACAAATTTGGATTTCCCTAAATTTCTCAAAAACTACTGAACAGATTTACACCAAATAAATGAAAGCACAATCTGCGTACTGCAAGCTAGATTTCTGCCAAATTTAGTGTAATTTTGTCCAGTGGTTCGGATTGTAGGAACGTCTAAAGGTCCTATGAGAATTAACATGAAAAATGCAACATTTTTCACCCCCCACCTTTTTCTTGGCCCCCCGCTTGATGGATCACCCAAAACATTCTGTACACAACAAGAATCACTGCATTACTTATATATATATTTATATATCATTGTCACCTCCTGCTCCGTAAGGGGCCACAGACCCTGCAGGGCGGCCTGGGTTACTGGGGCGAAGCATCCCACAGAAAATATCTCCCAAACACGAAAAGCCCAGGCACCAGTCCATGTTAAAATCCAAGCATTTAATAGCAATTCTGAGCAGCAAGACAAAAAATCCTGACGCGTTTCGGCAACAGCATGCCTTGTTCACAGGTAAGTAAGAGCAGGTGTGAGTGAGCCAGTGCTTTTTAAATACACAGTCATGTGACTTCAATAACCAAACTCCAACTCCCATAATGCACAGTTCCATAAAATAACTTCCTGAACTGGAGCGCTTAATTTTCATATAGCTGCAATAGCGTCACAGGCACTTCAGTTCACCATACAAATGTTCTTATGTGCATTAGGTATCCATTACTTGATAGTCCACTTGCTTTTACAGTTGCTGCCCAGCATGATAACAGCTATACAAGGAATACATGAAAAGTAAGAGGAGAGGCACACTGTCTCCCTCCTATCCCTTGCTCACCTCCATCGCAATATATTTCTCGGATAAATGCCTTGTTTGCATGAAGGTGAGTGAGTCGGGCCCCTTCCATAAAACTATCATTGTCACCTCCTGCTCCGTAAGGGGCCTCAGACCCTGCAGGGCGGCCTGGGTTACTGGGGCGAAGCATCCCACAGAAAATATATATATATTACCAACATATGAAACTCCCTTTCCTGGGCTCCTGTGGAGGAGAATTAATTCTGAACTTGATTAATTATGCTGAATTGGATTTGGTCAGAATTTGTCTGGAAATTGAAAAAAATGAAAAGGAATTAAAGAAGGAAAGTGATCAAACTGTAATCAATGAGTTGCAACAAATAATGAGCAGCAGACTTGCTAAATATGAGGAGGAAATGAAATTTCAAAGAGATAAAAGTGACTACATGGAAGGCAGGCTATTAACTTGTGCCAAGAAACATGATGTCTATAGAGAAGAGTTGACGGTGGAAGACACACAAAACAAGAGGATCGTATCTGAATGGGTTTGAGCTCAGATGTAAACTCTGGTTCTGAAGAAATGTCTGCACCCTCCTCGCATATGGGAACATTGGGAGTTTTTACAACAAATATCACCTGTTATGCAAAGCAGACAAGCCACCAAAAGACAAACCTTTATGCAGCAAATGAAGAGGCAGAGGAAGAGGCGAAAACAGAGGAAGTGTCTGAGAAGAGGAAGAGCACGGCATACAAACTTCAGGACGGAATACCTACAACAACAAAAGAAATTAACAGTTAAGAGCCTTTTTCAAAAAGTCCTACGAATGATGTGGAGAAGTCAGTACTTGAATTGGGACTTACATTCCACCCTACTGTAGAATTTAATTATGCACAGACTTGAGTGGATTTATATCTGTTTATTTGAAAATTAATCCTACAGAAATTGCATGAGATGTCTAATAAGAAAACTACCAGGTCCAATAAATCTTACTAGCAATATTATTGTAGGGGATGAAGATGGTCTTTTGGCCTTGGATACATTGTTAAGGGAAACGGAGACTGACAAGCCTTATGTCAATCGGAAAGTATAATGCGCTCATTGAACATAGATATTAATACCCCCAGTGAGAGTGGCTTCAAAGTAAAATCCCTTATGATCTGTACATTACCCCACCATAACATTGATGTATACCACCAAATGATGTTAAGAGAGTTGGCATCCTTGAGCGATAGAAAAGAGAAAGCATGTGATAATATCACCATTGATCAAAGACAGGCCTTGGAATCACTTAGGGCAGATGACTCTATTGTCATCAAGTCATCTGACAAGGATTGCAATGTAGTAGTCATGGATGGTAGTATGTATGAAAGGGAAGCATTTTGACCTCTTGGTGATTTAGATTGTTATGAAGTCATAACTTTTGATATCTACAAGAAGTCTGTAAATAAATATTATGAGCATTTAATGGAAGGGCGAGACAAGGGTATTTTGGATTTTGATGAGTATTTATTTCGAAAAAAGACTATCCCAAAAGCCCCTGTTTTTTTCTTTTGCCTAAAATTCACAAAAAAACATTACAGGACCACCTGGGAGACCGACTGTCTCCTCAAATGAATGGTTTTTAGAGAATACAGCAATTGAAATTAATTTCTTTCTATTTCCTTTTGTGGCAGCACTACGTTTGTGGTAGGGATAACAGCAATTTCCTGACTAAGATTCAGGCTATCCATTGGAAGAATACTAATATTCATATTACCATGGATGTGGCCTCCTAATATACATGTATGTATCATGAGTTTGGGTTAGAGGTATGTGAGTATTTTTTGAAGAACAGGTCGGTCAGTTTTTATGAGTAAACAAAATGCTGCTCTGCATGATCAGTTATTGTTTAAAGGAGAAGATATTCATGTTTGAAGGAAGGTACTACAGACAGAAGATTGGAACTGGTATGGGCACCTGATTCTCTCCCAGCTTCTCAAATCTCGTGATGGACTGGTGGGAGGAGCAGGTGGCCCTGGCGGATAAATCTGAGGAATTTGAGTCATGTCCAAATTTGGATGAGATATATAGATGATCTGGCCCAGAGACATATACAGATCCTGAATGATGACCCCTTTAACCTGAGATTTACTACGAGAATGAGTCAGGAAGAAATTGATTTCTTGGATAGAAGATTAAGGGTTAGTAATGGGAAATTACAATCCACTCTAAATCACAAAGAAACAGCAGGTAATAGCCTATATCTAGAGAACAACTATTATTTCCTAATTGTCAAAATACCTCTAAAGACAAATGTATATGATTGATTACTACCTTTTGTTAGACCTGGCATCCTTGGTGTGGTTTCCCTGTCTTTTTTTTTACCTCTGCCTCCTGTAGTTTTCGACTGTGTGCTAGATTTCATTTGTGCTGGTTTTGGTTCTCTGGGCACTTTACCACTACTGATCAGTGCTAAAGTGCAAGAGCTCTCTGTGTAAATTGTGATTATATTTGGTTATGCCTGATTGGCATATTTGATTTACTAGTACATCCCTAGTATAGGTCACCATATGTGCCCAGGGCCTGTAACTCAGATGCTACTAGTGGGCCTGCAGTACTGACTGAATGTGCCACCCGCATGAGTAGCCCTGTAAATATGTCTCAGACCTGCAAATGCATTGTCTGTGTGTCCACCCACTTGCCAGCCTCGAACCTTCCCTTGTATTACATTTAAAAGGAAGGGCATGTACTGATGTGTTTTACATGACCTGCGTGTGAAATACTGCCAAATTTGATTTTCACTATTGCAAGGCATATCTCTCTCATAGGTTAACGTGGGGATTGCCTTGAATTATCTCCTATGTGTTATTTACCACTGGGAGCAGAGAGATATTGAGTTTCGGGGTCTACGAACTCACAATTTAAAAATACATCTTTTGTTAAAGTTGTTTTTTAGGTTGTAAGTTTGAAAATGACAATTTTACAAAGTGAGCATTTTCATGCTTAACCATTCTGTGTCTCTGCCTGGATGTGGAATACACGTCTGCATCAGACTGACAGTGGGGCTGTTTGTGAATTTACTCTAGACAGTCACACAAAGGAAGTTGAGGTGTGTAATGCATATTTGATGGGTCTTCCCGAGCTAGATTGGTGTAACCAGCTGACACTTGCACATGAATAAGACTGTGCCTGCCCTCACAAAAAAGCAGCCCCAAGCCCCCTAGCGTGTATGTGGGACTAGGACAGTAAGAGGCAGGGGCTTGTGCACTAGAAATACTTTCCTTTGAAGTTTGCCTACTTCAAAGGCTGAAATTAGTATAAATATTGAACTGCTGACCCCACAACTTCAGAGCACTTCTGGATCAAGAGGAGACTCTGCCAAGGAGAAGAGCTGAAGAACTGTGAGGAGAACTGCCTCTTTGCTGTGTGTGCTTTGCTGCGTTGTCCTGCAGTTGCTGCTTTTATTTTGGAGAGGATAAAGATTGTACTTTGTTGTGCATCCTACTTGTGAAGTTTCTTCACAGGCTTGGACTGAGCTTGCCTTCTATTAGGAAGTCTTAGGGACAGCAAAGGCTTCACCTACCATCCTCAGGGTTCTGGTGCTGAGGAGCCTGACTCACCAGGTGGTGCCCACTTCAGTTTCTGAGGCCTTAGGAGTGAAAGCTGGCATAAAAACATAAAGAACCAGGCACTTCAACTCCAGAACCTGTACCGCTGCCTGATTCCACGCCGCTGCCTTCACCCAAAGCTGTGGTCCCCGCTGAAGTGCAACAACCATGACCGACACTGCAGGCCAAGCGCCACTGGCCCGATCTCACCGAGGTGCCTCTGAAGTTCGGCAACATTGCGTGTCCGGAGTGCCGTGTCACTGACGTCTGTGGCAACTGACTTCCCTATGGTACCTGTGGCCCCATGGTGTGACCAGGACCCTGTGAAGTCGCTTCATCACGTCTTGATCTGCAGGACTCATCAACACAGCTGAATTGTCAGGAACCAACGTCTCACCGCCTCACCTCTACTGCCTTTGCAAGGAACTGACCCCTCACCTCCATAAGGAACTGACACCTGACCTCCTGCAAAGCAACAAGGAACCCTGCAACAGCTCCAGTGACACCTCACCTCCTCAACTCCATGCCGCATCTTTGACTGTCCTGTTTCTAAGGTACTATAACTGGGTCCATGCGACTCTGTGACCAGTGACACACTCCCTCGCGAGTGGTATCAGACTGTTGGGAACGACTCTGTCATGATGCCGTGATAGCACCATTAGCTATTGTGTTTTTAAGTGCTTTGTTGGGATTTAGGGCCATATGTACGAACACTTTTTCCCATAGACACAGAATGGGGAAAAACCTTTGCTACATCTGGCCCTTAATCTTCAAAAATTCATATCTTTGCTTCTTTTTTTGGATTTTTGTTGTTTTACTCTTATTTTACTTAGATAAATATTGGCTATTTTTCTAAACTGGCACATTGTCCACGTGTAGTGTTTTCACTGTATCTCTGTGTGTGTGGCTACAAACACTTTACACATTGTCTCTGAGATAAGCCTAAGTGCTTGTGCCAAGGTACCAAGCGGGTGAGCAGGGCCAGATATAGGGCAGTGAGACCGGTGCCACCTTACCGGGTGCTGACTTCAGGAAAGGGGGGTCATGTTTGCAATTATATTATAGTTTTAAAAGCCCCTGGTGCAGCGTTCCTCCCTGCAATCAATTTATAGGCAACAATAAAATTGTCAAGATAACTCTGGTGATTAATGTTCTGCCTGGGGAGAGTTCAGAGTTTTCTCCAGTGGAAGTTTTGGGATAGGGGTTAATATGACCCCTGCAAAGAACATGTACCAGGGAGTTCACCAAGTGCATATAACCCAAATAGGTCAGTGGGTTACTACTTTTGTCAGAGAGGCCCTTTTGTTATTTACAGTTTATAAGTTAAAGTCCTAATGTAGAACAGTAAACTATTAACTGTCATCAGGGAACTGCATTCATTCCGCAAGGTATAGATTAGAGTATTATTATTTTTCCCCCATTCTTTCAATATCCTAATGTTTGAAAAGGGGCTCATTTGGGTATAAATCAATTCTTATTATGGAAGAGAACTCCCAACCATGATATTACATTTTAAATTCTGAGTTTGTGCTTCTCTAGACCAAGCACTCTTAAACTATACAGCCTACCAGTATGAATGACATGTGACTCCTACACCTGGTAGTCTTCTTTCTTATGTAACATTTGTTATACACTGATTTGAACACCTATAATTGATTGTCCCTGTGTAATGTGTGTGCGATGTAAAGTGCTCTGACAACCTACACTGGTGTGAGTGGCACTATGAAACTAATTATCTGCATGTGTAGGAGAGAAGTTATGGAGACTTGAGGGGCACTGTGAAAAGGTGGAAGTAACAGTGGCGGAGGTGGTAATTGGGGGGGCGCCAACAAACATTGTTGCATAGGGCGCCGCAAACACTAAGGCCAGCCCTGGGGGTGAGCAGGGGTTATCTTAGGAGAGTGACTCCCTTACCGAGACTAGAATGAGGGTCCCTGCTTAGACAGGGTGTAAGCTGACTGCCAACTAGAGACCCCAACACCTTTAATAAACTATTGCATACTATACATGAAATGATGGGTAAACATTGGTCAATTCTAAGAAATTATAATGTTATGGGTCCCTCTTTTTCTATCAGACCATCCATCACCTACAGAAGAGGCAAATCCATAGGGGATATTTTGACTAGAAGATATTTCACAAAAAAGCCTAAAGACAAAATGTGGTTGAGTACAACTAATGGTTTTTATAAATGTGGCCAATGTAAGGGCTGTAAATTTACCACTAATGTCCGAGAGTATGCACTGGCAACTGGAAGGAGGAAATTGCAACTTTTGACATGTGTATCTGGTTTTTGTGTGTATATATATATATATATATATATATATATATATATATATATATATATATATATACATTGAGATGTCCCTGCAACCATATGTATTTTGGTAGCACTACATTTCCTTTAAGAAAGCATTTCCTAGAGCACTACTGGGCGATTAAAAATGCTAGTGTTGCTTAATCTGTTGCTATACATTTGACTACTGAACGTAATGATGATGTGGCACAGTTGATTTTCTTTGTCATTGATAGAGTTCATTTAAATGCACGTGGAGGGGGGCCGCACTAAAGCATTTATACAATTAGAGTCAATGTATATTTTGGATCTACAGACCAAACACTCATTGGGTTTTAACAAGGATGAGCAACTGGAAGTACATGTGGGATGAATAAGGAACAGAATAGAAGAAATGTTGGAGTTTCCAGCTCATATCACCTTGATAGGATAACGATATATGAATTGATGAAATCATTGTCGATGTTCTTTCAGTTTTTTATGTTTCTTACGATACTCTATGACTGTAGTGTTAAGGGATTGCTGCCTATTGGTATTATTTGATTTGTTTATGTAGATCTTGAAACAGGCATCATACAGAATACTCTGGTATGTGATATATGAATAAACCTTGAATTACTCTTATTATGTAAGAGACAGGATTATGAAAGATGCTCGGTAAATAAGTGAGATTGATTTTTAATTCTTAATTTTGAAGAAGAATATTGAACGCAAATAATAGGAGGATGGAACATGATTGTTATCAGCAACTGTATATATTTTTGAAATATGCTATAGTTTGGAATGGTGCTTTGAATTATTAGCATATACACTGTGCACTGTCATTTCAATATGGATGAGTTGGTTGAATATTTGTGCACTATGCGAGGGATTGAGACTTGAAATGCAAAGTGGACTGTCATGTGAATATGAAACAGCTGGCAGCACACTGCCTCACACTCCAGTATGAAGTTTGCCACATTGCATTATGGTACATGCAGTACAAATATGTGCTTACTTAATCTGTAGTTTTTCACCTTAGCGGGTACAGCCAGTGTTGTATATCCCTAGACATGTGTTTCTGGGTTTAGCCCTTCATCAGGAGGGAGCAGCAGGCTTTTTCACGGGGTTGCTTTGAGGCAGTGTGCTCCCAACCACTCTTCTGTTTAAAAGGCTCCCTTGAGCCCCAAAACTGATGAGCTTTAGAGATCCACCTGTGTACCTGTGAGTGCTACTATGACCTGAAAGGTTTTTGGCAGCATTTCCAGCAACCCCAGATGATTTGTCATTGCTTTCTACTGCTTCTGCTCTCTACTGATGAAGGGATACACCCAGAAACACAAGTCTAGAGATGTACAGCAATGTCTGCACCAACTTTGGTGAAAAACTACAGCTAATTTTGAATTAAGCGCTAATTGTGCACTGTATTTACCAGGATGCAAAGTAGTGAACTGTTCTGGGATGACAGGCAGTGTGCTCCCAACCTCCCTTCCGTCATGTGAATATATTGAACTGAGATTAATTTTGTTATACGATTATAACATTTGGGTGCATACACAATGTATTAAGATTTCTTCCATGTCCATTGACAGCACAAAATCAATATACATTTAATCCAAATTAATGATTATGCATGATACATAGGAAGTAATTTATCAAATAATAGGAAATACTTTATTTTAGTATTACGTTGAAATTACGATACTGTTGGATGCTTGTTTCATTTATAAGGGAATCTTTTACTTATTTCTATTATGTTGGTTTCTATTTCATTTTCTTGGGAGATGGGGCACATTACCTTGAGAATGGCTCTTGCAGAGCCAAAACACATTGGTTCAGCCAGTGCACATAATTAGAATAAAGGGGGTCATTATGACCCTGGCGGTAGGTGGTAATGTGGCGGTAGTACCGCCAACAGGCTGGCGGTACATACCACCACATTATGACATTGGCGGGTTGATAACAATCTCCAGCCCAGCGTCTGCTATTGTACCACCGCTGGCATTTTGAGCCTGCCTAACGCCATGGTTTTTGTGGTGTTAGTAACGCCGCTAAAACCATGGCGGTAGGCCCTACCAGTGACAGGGAATTCCATCCTGTCGCTGGTAGGAGGCTCACGATCCCCTCCAAACACTCCCCAGATGTCCCCCACCCCCCTCCATCCACGCTCCCCCTTCCGATCCCCTATCCCCCCATACACGCACAGACTCACAGACACGCACCACGCATACATCCACTCACTCGCACTGGTATACATGCATTCATTCACGCATACATCCAATCATTCTCGCACACATCCGTACACACATTCACATTGACATGAAGACACGCATTCACATTTCCATTTTTACACTCATTCACACACATGCATACACCTACGCAAACAAAACTACACACACACAGAGGCATTCATGCACACACTCACACATTCATGCACACAAAACCCCCCACACACACAGCACCCTCCCACCCCCTCCCCTGTCAGAAGCCCAACTTACCTGCATCCAGCTGGTCTTCGGGCAGGGAATGGCAGCGCCTGCCAGCAGAACACCGCCAGGCCGTATCATGTGTCATGATATGGCTGGTGGCGGTCTACTGGTGTAGCTCTGCTGGTGGTAGCAGCACCACCTTACCACCATCCGCCAGTATGGCCACGGCCAGATTTCCGCCCTTCATGTGGCGGAAGTCCAGCTGTAGTCATAATCTAGCGAACGGATGGTAGATGCAGTGACAGTCTTTTAGCGGCTGTCACTTCGGTAATAGGTGGCTTATACCACCAATGGGCCAAAGTGTGATTTAAGCGCTGCCCTGGAGTACCCTTCGGTCTTTGGAGATTCAAAGTTGTGAAGGATTTATGAAAATATTAAAGCGGGGGACCGCGCCTGCGACGGAGCACCTGTACTCTTGGTGGATGAGACCTCGTATCGAAGGTACATGTAGATGTCATATATTATACATTATTTTCTATATTTATGACATCGAAGGGATTTAAGCTTTATTCAACATGGCTTCCTACAGTTGACAAAGGCTTTTTGCAGACAAAACGTGTCCTATGTCTGTAGTTGCCTAAATAATGATGTAAAGAAATGTCTTTGAGTGCTGGACCTCTCTGAATTAGAGTGAGGGAAGTGGTAGTCCTTTGATGCTTGCAGAAGCGCTATTCCAGAACCACCTGTGGTCTGGATGCATGCCAGCATACAGCAACTTAGTGTAGCTATTCGCCACTAGGTAGTTATAATTAGGACCTAGGTTTGATAGAAAATGCAATTTTTTACTTGTCTTTATCTTTGGCGTTGGTTGGCGAATCTTAACAAAATTTTCCCCAAAAACTTCAATGCTCACATGAGCTGCTGTCTGTAAAGTTTCGGGGTTATCCATCAAGCAGGGGCCGTAAAAAAGGGAGGGGTCCCAAAACTTTTTTTTCCCATTCATTTTTCTATAGGGATTTTGAACAGCTATAGTGCCTGAACCACTGGATGGAACTACACCAGATTTGGCAAAAAGGTAGCCAGAAAATGACCTTTTTGTTATTTGTGTATATATCTGTTCAGTAATTGTTTAGTACCTGAAGAAAATCCAAATGTGTAGGGATGCAAATGCTCCGCAAACCCTCCCAATCTTGTGCTGAGATCTAATTGGCTGCCATCACTCCAACAAGGAAGTGTTGGCAGCCATGTTGGAACTTGGCAACAGCTGAGACCCTGAAAAAATGATGAAACAAACAAAAGGGGACACCCTTAGCTCTGGTGCTGGGTTCCCAGAGGGAACACCCAGAGCAAAAAAGCATTTTTTTTTAAACTTGTGGTGGGAATCGTAGCAGATCCGCTGAAAATTGAAAAAAAAAACAAGGGCAGGCTGCTGCACTTGTTTCACTAAAGCCCCCTGGTGGGCCAGGTCCAAGGGGTATTTAAAATTTGAGTGGGGACCACCACCTCTCCAGGGCTATAAAGAAATATGATGTGGGGGCCGTATGGTTCCCCCGCAGTCCCAGGGACCGCCACCTACCTGGAGCTTTAAAGAAATATAAGATGGGGGCCACGTGGGCCCCCACAACCCCAGGGACCACTACCTCCCTGGGGCTACGATAAAAGAGTGAAGGGGATCCATTTCAGACCCTCGAGCCCCTGGGCCCACCACCTCCCTGCATGCTCATTGGAGGGCTTTCACTTGAGGAGCCAATAATGGCCCTGGGGACCTCTATCACCCAGGGACAGCTCCTGCTATGTCCTGGTGTGCCCACCCCTGGAACACAGCTGTTTGCTTTTGCTTGCACCAAGCAAAGGCAAAGTCTGCTTACTGACAGCTCCCGCTGTCGAACAGGTCTCGCTGTCAGAAAGAGGAGGTTTCATCACTTTCCCTGCATGCAAATATGCGTGCAAGGAAACAGATGAAAACATTGCTCCTGCAAGCAGGGGGCTGGTGGTTGGATTAACATGTAGTAATGAAAATTACTTTACATTAAAAAAAATTGAAAAAAGTCAAAGGTTACAGGGACTTTATAGTTAGGGAACAGAATTTTAAAAAAACATAGAAATTCACTTAAAAAAACAAACCTTACAGAGACATCATAGTTAGGCTCACATTTTAAACTTACCAAACCATAGAAATGCACCTGATATAGTTAGTTATCTCAAGTAACTATAGCTCACACCCTCGCCATGCACTGCTAATTATCCCACAAATGACGGCACTGATGACGTCTTTGATAACATCACTGCTGTGTGTATATGTGTGTGTGTGTGTGTGTGTATATGAAGGCCTCTTCATCCATTTTCTCTTCAGGCTTCATTCACATTTTGCTTTCACCAACCACACAATCGGGCGCTTCGGAAACATTCTTTTGTTTTGATATTTTTCCAAATCTTTCTGCATATAATGTACAAAACATTAAAAAAACTTTGCATGCTTGCTAATAACAAACATATTGACTTTCCTAATGTTTTTTTCCCTTAGTGATGACAACTGTATCTCTCTGATCATACCGTTTCGGGACAAGTTACAGGGGTAAAATGCAAATGTTTATTAACGTCAGAATGTGATAGCCCTACTTGGTACATAAGACCGAGTCATGGCACAGAAAGCTAAACCCGGTACTTCATTTTGTGCCTGGTATATTATGGTGCCAGAGGCTCCACCTAGGACTTGATGATGGACCTGTCATATGAGGGTCTAAATAGCACATGACGTACAAGCAAGGACATGATCCCTATGCATGGCACACTAGGTTGCACCTGGACATAATACTGATTATACCTGGCCACAATGCTGCAGCTCTGACACGAGTCTTTTTCGAGGCCTACGCTGGCTGCCAAAGCATGTGAGGATGTATTTGGCATAAGAGGTTGGAGCACTTTGCAAATCTGGAGGTGAACCTCAATCCTTTTTGAGCTTTCAGTGGTTTCTTTTTTCAGCTTTCCAGCATTGAGTCATTTGAACGCCAAGCTCCAAGCAAACCGAAAAGAATGGATGACATGTCTAGAAAAAAGCCTGAGATGACACCACCTTCACAGGAAAATATGAAGGAAGCAGTAGAAAATACTAAGGTATATGTACATTTACGTGTTCTGCCACTAAAGGAATGTAGGAAATCTAGAGCAACAACTGAGATATGACATGTTCCATGGCAGGCCTGAAAACGGAATTAATGAGTCCTATCTTAATTAACTTTAGAGGTTTCACTGCAGAACTGACGAATGGAGTATGTTCCAGATAAGACATTTCTGTTGTACATTTTACTGTTTTCCTTGATCATATTTTAGCTCAAGCTCTGAATTGATTATTTTTATTTTCAGATTCACCGACTACTGAAAAAAGAATGAGTGTTGTTTAATTAAGCATGCAAGAATGAAGAAATACATTTATTAAGGACCCACTATGAGTCAGTAGGCTGAATGTATCTATGGTGAATGCACAGCTAACACACAGATACAAAGATATACCTAGCCACGTAAAGAGAGTGCACCAGCATATAATTATATGGTAACATACAATATACATGCACCTACACACAGACACCCAAACGTAGAGGCACCCTTGACAACCACTGATATAAAATCCATAGCATACTCATACAGATTAACTGAGCAAGCACAGACACACAGGCCCACACCCACCCTGACTATATATTATGAGGAACTATCTTCCCCCAACATATCTTAGTTTGTAAACCGTAATATTTTCAAGCAGTCAATATATGCGTAACCAACGCTCAAGTGGTTTACATTTATGGAAAACTCCTGTGCTTTTCAGAATTATTTTCCTAAACTTGGCGAGCAGCCCTGTCCATTCCAGACAACTAGGTTTATGTTCCTAGGCCAGCAATCACTATTGGCATAGGGAGGCGGAGGGCACGTGTTGTGTATAACGTGTTTTATGAATGTGTAACATCCAAATCTGGCAGAGAAAAATGTGCCTTGTCTGCAAGTAGAGTTTTGTTACAGCAATTTGACACAAGGAGCACTTAGAAAAATCTATTAATCCATGGAGGGAGCCCGAGAAGAGTGTCACAGATAATGGCCCCAGGGAATGGATCCTGGAAAAGAGAAACACAAGGTAGTGTCCTGTATCACCAAATGTCAGGGCTTGGGATGGAAGTGTAGAGAATGACCCGATGGGAGTGCACAGGAAGGCTCCGTGCAGCCCTATTCCAGGCAGCCAGGACAGAACGAGAGGGCTAGAGACCGGATGCCTCAGGGTACAATGAACGGCACCAACACTTTTACTCATCAGGAGAGTAATTGCGTAATGCATGCTGAGGGGCTCTGGAATAAGGAACGGACATGGCAAGACAGAGTGGCATGAATGAAGAACATATTGATGTTCTCTGATGCACTGATACCAAGCAATGCCGTAAAGAAGCTGATTTAGATAGTTTATATTTTGTCCTATTCTCATTAACTGGCACCAAAATAAGTTACCCGACACCCACCAGCACCACCCCTCGCCTCTCCTCTTCCCCTCCCAACCCTTTTCTGCATTTGCATTTGTTCACCTTTGCTTTCTAGTAATTATTTCTTCAATGACGTGATTCTTGATGGTGTAGAGGTCTTTCTTAGCATACAAGGGCTATGTGTATAACTTAATACATATACCCAGGTGTTAACACTGCGTTAAACTGATTATGATATTTGGCTTTGCTAAGTAGTTCACTTTTTGTACAAGTCCTTCGAAGAACTTGTGGAAATGGCAGAACAACAGTAGAGGGGCAGGAGCGTGGCCAACCATTATTTCCGGTGCATTTTTGTGTGAAAACTGCAGATTAATGTATTGCTCTTGATGCACGGACATTTTTAAAAATGTGCCTAATGTTTTGGAATTTATCCAAACTACTTGCAAATTGTGTACCACTGCTTGAATTCGCAGGCAACCACAAGCAAACGATAAAGCAGGAGAAATCACTTGAACCCAAGAGAAAGGGGCTTAGAGGCAACCAAATAAACTAGAAACACTGAAATCATTGAGGAGCTACTTTATGGAAGCTTAAGTGAGTCCGGCTGGACTGAACAACAGGGAGAGTAGGTCATAGCCAGCCACGGCCACGCTCTTTCGATGCGCTTTCTCTTATGCCTGGATGGTGACAAGCCGTAGTATGCTATTTGGGACTCAAGAATGTAACAGAGAGCTGGGAGTGAGTTCTGTTGTCTGAGGCAGTAGCGACCCCCAGGGACAGGACACATCAATGCTAACTAGGGGTGTATGCGAGCGACAGAGACTTTACACAAAGGGTAGCTGATAAACATTCATTACAAGGATTAAAGCATCTACATATTTCAATCAGCTGGATTCCTAAACATTCAATAACTTTATAGGAACCCTGTCTCGGATCCTAATCCAAAAACAGTTGTGACATTGAATGTATTTGGTCATGTTCAACCTATTTTATTTACATCTATATATATTTGTTGTTACTTCTGCAGTCACAGGTGTGTACTTATTTCACCCGGTAACGCTTTGGCAAAATATATGAATTTGTATTTCAAAACTGCATTGATCAGCCCTGTTGTCATATAGATGATTTTACACATTGTTCAGCAGCTGTCAAAAAGGGAACCCATGAGAAAGAGGGGAGAAATATCCAAGATGATTTTAAATACATACAACGTGTTTTATTCGTTGCCTGCGTTTCTGACAGCAAAGCTGCAGAGAAAGCTATCCACATCTGTGTAGCAGTAATTTGACCATTAATTTGTAATTTTTGAATGGCACCGGTGACCTGGTCTGAAAAGATCACGCGTGGAATTAGATTCAAGTTTATCGTAAATTCATACGACTATTAGAATTTGGAGTATTACCTCATTTAAGTCAGCCACAGTGCAGTTCGATGGTTTATACACGGTTCTGACTGGACTCCAAATACTTCACAAATGGTAAATACACTGTCTTTTAGCAGGAGCTTTAAATGGTTTCCATACAAAGGAATATATGTTTCTTTTTGAAGCCTGCAATACCCTTCTCCAAGGCTGTCTTTGGGGAGGTGTGACGGGTGCAGCTGCACCTGGCGCTGATCTCGGGAGAGGCGCTGTGTTCAGAAATAACTTATGTTTTTATAAGTACCTCTTGTTTCCTGACATGCACAGCAGTTTTCAGGCAACAATAAATATATAGAGATAAAGCAGGTGATTCGTGTTTCTGCTGGAGAGATGGATGTTTTGTGAAGTGGCAGTTTTGACTCCATCAAATAGCGTAGAGGGTTAATATGCCTGAGGCAAAGAAATGCAGATCACAGAATGATAACACCTATTGTTTTGGGTAACATTTCTTATAGACTGATCTATATACGTTCATTGCCTCTGTAGAACGTGTTTGTGATGTATAGTGCCCATACACCCTAGGGTTGGCATGAGTAGCGCTATAAAACAAAAGAAATGCATGCAAGAGAGGGGATATGGAGAGATGAGGGGTACTGTTGGAAGGTAGTAGTGAACGAATCTGCAGAGGAGGGGATGGGCAGTGGTGGGGGAGGGATGGGGGTGACAAAGAAGATTGCTGCACCTGACGCCTCTAGCTCTCAAGCCGACCCTGCCATTTTCTTTACAAAAAGCAGGCCAAGATAGACTCTCTGTTGGCTGTGCCCTGTAAGAGGACTGAGCCAGGTAGTAGCTGAAACATTGGGTTTCATTTGAAGTTCAGAGGCCGACTGCTGGGCTTTCAGTGCATGACAAAGGTGGGGGAATTTACAGTAAGAGCCCACCTTGGAGGAGGGTTTGTCTGTGCTCACCTCTTTAGGTGGCACGAGAACCACGGTCCTCATTAGCAGTCCCGCAGGCAGCTACGTTTGAGCTTTAAATTCTTGTGTCTTTTGTGATGGGCCCTCCAGTGTTTGGAGGTAATGCATAGAGTTGCAAGAAACAACAACAGCCATATTGGAAGGGTCCTTATCTTTTCCAACATGCAGGAGAGGAGATTACACTATTTTCCTAACAGGAGTAACATCTCCAGTTCAGTAGTAGCTCCACTTCTGTGAACGAAAGTGGCAGACTTGCTTCCTCCTGCTCTAAACTCCCTACTTCTGTAGGCCACTTCTAGTTTAATTACTATGTAAAAGAATCGGATCAGTTGCCCATTGAACTGCAACACAGCTTTTTATTTTTGTAATTGTTTTCTCTCCTTTGGCGTTCTTCTCCAAGCACTTCTTCAACTTCAGCTGCCTTTTATACTCAGCTCCTCTTCAGCTTCACTGTCACTTCTGTACTTGAATGTTTAGTGTCTGGCCCAGCTTCATTCTACCTTGAGCCTTATATCCTTGTTTGGAGTTTTTGCCTCCTGACAATGAGGTGACCTATTCTGTAAGATACCTGCCTTCTTCACCTATTATTGTACTGTGAAGAGACAAGGTGGCTACAGAAGCGTTTGGGCCTTAGGCAAGCAAAATCAAGTCTCTAATCAACTGAGCCACCCTGCCTTTAACAGGCTGTGACACCTATGCCTTTTGCGTACTTGAGTAATGGATCCTATGCTAGCTAATATTTAGCATCAACAAGCCTAAGAGTTTCAACACTTTTGTGATAAGAACGCCACATTTCACCAAACAATTTCCTCAATATGCCTACCAACGGATCAATCTTTGATTTGGAGAGCCAGAACAAAATGTATCCACTGATCCTTCATTTATCTCCATGTACTAATACCATACAAAAAAATCTGTGTCCTTTTTGGGAACTACCATGGGACCAATGAAACTTCAGTCCAGACTTAGGAATTTCTCTACTGAGAAGTGTTGGCTGGACGTAGCTACCATACTGGCTACAACACAGCACTAACTCTTCCTTGAAAGGCTATCAATAATAACCATAGAACATTTTCCTCTTCGTTTTAACTCCCTTTTACTTCTCTCCCGAACAGACATGATTTGCCCTTATAACACTACACAATTCCAGGGACATCTTAAGGATTTTAGGGGCTCCGGGCTAAACCTATTATGGCGGCCCATGTTCCTAACAACTTAACATTTATGATGATCCATTTTCAGATAAATCACACCCATTGATAATGCCTTAACAGCTAAGCAACAGTTAAAGAAAGAAGACAAATGATGGGCAATTTCTTATTAAAAATCAGCACCACTTACCATTATCATCCCTCCTTTCCTCGAGTTGCCTCTTGACTGTCTTGGTCCACATACAGCACATGGATTGGCATGAAGTGGATCATAGGGCAGCCCTGCACGGGGCTGTGGTATACTTGCCAACAGTTTATGACCAAAAGAGGTAGAGCTAGTTATTAAAGCTTGACTATTAGCATACAATAATGAGAGGCCCTGCCCTGACCAAATATCAAGGGAGCCTTGAAAGGTTGGGCCCTGGGCCAGAGCCCACTTTACCCATGCCTTAAAACGTCTCTGCCCACTTCTATGTTCTCTTAATACTCATTTCCTCAACATTTTGTAGATATCTAGGTGTATTATTGCACACCGAAGCCAAAGTGGACGGATCTGCGACTGTCAGTTCGGCTGTGGCAAAAATGAATAATTTAGCATGATTCTGTCCAGACGGACTTTGTGGGTGTACTTCAAAGCCCATTAATAACAATTGTGCCACAGAGATCTGTAAACTGATGATGATTTATCCCTACTAATTGTTTTATTCAATCAATTAAAAGTAACATTAGTAATATCAGGTGCAAAATTCGTGTATTCAATGTTTTAAAATCAACTACATCACACCTGAAAGCTGCAAAGAACCTCTCTGTTTACGCATGGCGGGCCTTGTTTTTATATTCCCCCGAAGAGGCAGCAATCAATCTCTGTTGCCACTCAATAATAGGTCTTTTGTTACCATATATTTTTTTAAGCGATTGAGTATTCTGGAAAATATCATTATAATCTAATAGAGATTCTTTGATATCGCAATTTAATTTATTCCTGTAATTTCACATTTAAATTGAAGAATTTAAATATAGTTCATTTGTTTGCAACTCTTAACATATAAATGGGATCCTTAAACTACGTTTGGGGTAAAAAGGGAAGCATGTTCGTAGGGTAGGTACATTATTTATTTTATTTTTCTTCTGGTAATTTTTCCTTTTTTTGTGTTAAACTTAATTTTTTTGTATGTCCTGGTAATGTCTCTTAGTACTGGTACACATTGCTATACTTGAGGTATGCTGGTACTACTTGGTACAAAATACTAGTATCTGGCACAAGAGTCTCCGTATAGAACAAGCTGATGAACCTGTCGCGTGAGGCTCTAATTTGCCCATGATGCATAAGCAAGGACACAATTCCAATGCATGGCACACTAGGTTGTTCCTGGACTTGATGATTGTACCTGGCCACAATGCTGCACCTCTAACATGATTCCGTTTCGTGGCCTACTCTAGATATACAAACATATGAAGTTGTACTTATCATTGACCTACTTCGCAAATCCTGATTAGATCCCAAACCTTGTTTGAACCTTCCATTGTTTCCTATTTCAGCTTTTCATTGTGAAGTCAGTAGAACGTCAAACTCCAAATAAATTGAAGAGGGAGGATGACGTGTCTACGCAAAAGCCTGTGATTACTCCACCTTCTCTGGAAAATGTCAGTGGAACAGCAGTAGCAAATATTGAGGTATGAGATATATATTTTCATGCTTTCCAAATAAAGAAATGTCGAAAATACAGCGCAACAAATGAGATATCAAATGTACCACTGCAGCTCCTATGACTGAATGAATATGTCCTATGTCCATTTATTTTGTGAACGTGGAAGTTTCTCTGCAGAGATGCACAAGGGAGAGTGCGTCAGACAGGACATTTCTGTGATGAAACACAGTTTACGAACGGTTAAAGCCCGTAAGAGTGTTCTAGAACTGGCCTTTAAGCACGTCAAACAGATCTACAGTACGGATGCGTTAATGTATATATTTTAACAGTTGTGGGATGTTCATACTTAAGCGGATAACATTGTCACATCTGCTTACTTTAGATTACACAAGAAAAGGCTGCCCTTTACCACCAAGGTTGTTTAATCTGTACATTAACAATTTAGCTGGAAAGGTCAGACTAGGGCCTGAAGTGACACCCTTCAGCTGCGTAGGGTGTCATGATGATGATTCTTTATGATGATCTAATAATTTATACTTTCGACCCTCAGAAGACTGTCCCACTAATTAATTCAATTACTCAAGACTTTTGTCAAATCCAAGGCTATTTGGTGGGGCCAGATAAATCGGAGGTAGTAATATTGAACTTGGGCTATTGGTAGCTTGTTTGTAGTTTATTTTTTATTTTGTTTCCTATATTTAGTAAATGCTGCTACAAACAAAATACATCCATAGACTTGAATGAGGCTCACACACTTTTTAAGCCTTGAACACCCTCAAAAAAGTGTTTGTTCTCTATTGACCTTAATTGTATCACCATTTCAAACACCCTATTTGAACTGAAAGGTATGTATTAGCAGATCATAAAGCACCTTCATCCAGGCCATATGGACAACGCTGCTTAGTTTGGTAAAAATGCACTGCACCTGTTCCTCAGTTGAGCAGAGTGGTGTATAACGTTAACGGTTAATGGTTTTCTGACCGCGGCTTTACCGCCGCGGTCAGAATGGACCAGGAAGCACCGGCAGCCTGTTTTTGCTGGTTTTTACCGCCAGGGTCGGAATGACCCCCTAAGTGTACTGTCTCCACTCCTCCCTCTTTCCATGGACCAGCCCCGGCCCTTCCTGCACATGCTGACTGAGCCAGCAGCTGAAAAATTAAACAATATTAAAATATCTTTTTATTTTTCAGCTGCTGGCTCAGCCAGTGAGGTGACGCTCCTTCACTATTGCGAGTGAGCCACCCCTGGATTTGTGGCAGCCTGATGCATGACTCTCTGACTCCTCAAGGAAGCTGTGGTAGAACAGATCTTACCACATTCTCTCATTTGCACAAGGCTCAAACATGCAAAGACAGACATAGAAATGGAGGACAAGTTTCAATATGTTTTTTTGAATCAACTGCATTCTATGTAAAAAACATGAGCTGCTATTATTAGGAAAAATGAAACACAGTACAGTTATTATTGTGACCATGAGCATGAAACATATGAAAGGGCCAGCATTCTAGCACACTAGTGAATCTAAAATCCCTACCTACACTTCTAGCATCTGTAGGAAGACCCCAATAAGACCCCCATCAACCGGATTAGCATCCTCAGCATCTTCACCATCCTGTGTCCCTTGCATCAGGAGCATTCCATTGAGCCGTATGGAGATTTGCCCGTCAAGCTAGGAAATGGACTGGAGACTGCTTTAACTGCAAGGTAACTGTCCTGCTAAGCCTTACTTGCCCCTGTGATTTGCTCCCCACTGGAGTTGCACAAAGCGGTCTGGAAGACCTAATGTTAGAAATGGGGTCTTTCGTTGACAGTCAGGTTACCCCCTGTTCAAGCAAAGACCCTCACTCTAGTCAGGGTAAAAGAGAATCACCCTCAGCTAACCCCTGCTTACCCCCTTGGTAGCTTGGCAGAGCAGTAGGCTTAACCTCAGAGTGCTAGGTGTAAAGTATTTGTACCAACACACACAGTAACTTAATGAAAACACTACAAAATGACACAACACCAGTTTAGAAAAATAGGAAATATTTATCTAAACAAAACAAGACCAAAACGACAAAAATCCACCATACCCAAGTCAAGTTAATAATTAAAAATCAAAAAGAGTCTTTAAGTAGTTTTAAAAACACACTAGCGCTGCTAGGGTGAAAATGTACCTGGTGTGTGTCAAAAATAACCCCGCACGGGCGGGTGTGCGTAGAAAATAACTCCGCACGGCGGTACTCGAGTCAAAAATCCAGCCGCACGATGATTTGAAGATCCCGCCGCGCAGGTTGCGATCTCCCAGCCTCCGTCAGCGATGCTGCGCGTCGTTTCTCCTGCTCCGAGCGTCGATTCTTCGGTCGCGTTTCCTGCGAGCGTCGTTTCTCAGCTGCGGAGCTGGCGGCGCGTCGTTTTTCAGCCGCAGGTCGGATTCGCGTCGATCTTTTCCCCGCACGGCGCTCTGTGCGTGGATTTTCTTGTCCTTAGGCTGCCAGCTTCTCCTTTCAGGGTCCCAGGAACTGGATGGGCACCACAGGGCAGAGTGGGAGTCTCTCCAGAGACTCCAGGTGCTGGCAGAGAGAAGTCTTTGCTGTCCCTGAGACTTCAAACAACAGGAGGCAAGCTCTAGATCAAGCCCTTGGAGATTTCTTCTCAAGATGGAAGGCACACAAAGTCCAGTCTTTGCCCTCTTACTCTGGCAGAAGCAGCACTGCAGGAAAGCTCCACAAAGCACAGTCACAGGCAGGGCAGCACTTCTTCCTCAGCTAACAGCTCTTCTCCAGGCAGAGGTTCCTCTTGGTTCCAGAAGTGTTTCTAAAGTCTGTAGATTTGGGTGCCCTTCTTATACCCATTTTAGTCTTTGAAGTCACCTTTCTTCAAAGGGGACTCACCCCTACTTGTGAAATCCTGCCTTGCCCAGGCAAGGTCTCAGACACACACCAGGGGGTTGGAGCCGGCATTGTTGGAGGCAGGCACAGTCCTTTCAGATGAGAGTGACCACTCCACCCCTCCCTCCTAGCAGAGATGGCTAATCAGGAAATGCAGGTTACACCCCAGCTCCCTTTGTGTCACTGTCTGGTGTGAGGTGAAAAACAACCCAACTGTCAAACTGACCCAGACAGGGAATCCACAAACAAGGCAGAGTCACAGAATGGTTTAAGCAAGAAAATGCTCACTTTCTAAAAGTGGCATTTTCAAACGCACAATCTTAAAATCAACTTTACTAAAAGATGTATTTTTAAATTGTGAGCTCAGGGACCCCAAACTCCACATGTCCATCTACTCTCTAGGGGAATCTACGCTTTAATCATATTTAAAGGTAGCCCCATATTATCCTATGAGAGAGACAGTCCTTGCAACAGTGAAAAACAAATTTAGCAGTATTTCACTGTCAGGACATATAAACCATATTACTATATGTCCTACCTTATCCATACACTGCACCCTGCCCTTGGGGCTACCTAGGGCCTACCTTAGGGGTGCCTTACATGTAAGAAAAGGGAAGGTTTAGGCCTGGCAAGTGGGTACACTTGCCAAGTCGAATTTACAGTGTAAAAATACACACACAGACACTGCAGTGGCAGGTCTGAGACATGATTACAGAGCTACTTATGTGGGTGGCACAACCAGTGCTGCAGGCCCACTAGTAGCATTTGATTTACAGGCCCTGGGCACCTCTAGTGCACTTTACTAGGGACTTAACAGTAAAACAAATATGCCAATCAGGGAGAACCAATTACGTACACATTTTAAACAGGAGCACTTTCACTTTAGCAGTGGTTAGCAGTGGTAAAGTGCCCAGAGTAACAATAACAATAAAATCAGAGTCCAGCACACATCAACAACCTGGGCAACAGAGGCAAAAAGTTAAGGGAGACCACGCCAAGGATGAAAAGTCTAACACGTGTCCCCCCCAGCTAAAAGTGGGGAGCAACTACCCAACCTCATGGGAGTTCTCATCACTAAGGCGGAAGAACCTGGACAGACCATCAGCATTGGCGTGCTCTGTACCAGGACGATGTTCCACCGTAAAGTCCATCCCCTGTAGGGAAATGGACCACCTCAACAGTTTTGGATTCTCACCCCTCATCTGCATTAACCATCTGAGGGGCCTGTGGTCGGTCTGAACTCGGAAGTGTGTCCCAAACAAGTAGGGTCTTAGCTTCTTCAGTGCCCAGACCACAGCAAACGCTTCACGTTCTATGGCACTCCACCTACGTTCCCTGGGTAGTAACCTCCTGCTAATGAAGGCTACGGGTTGATCTAGGCCCTCTTCATTAAGCTGTGAGAGTACTGCTCCAATACCATGCTCTGAGGCGTCTGTTTGCACAACAAACTCCTTGGAGTAGTCAGGTGCCTGCAGCACAGGTGCTGTGCACATGGCAGCCTTCAGGGCATCAAAAGCGTTCTGGCAAGCCTCTGTCCAGATCACTTTTTTGGGTTGCTTCTTGGAAGTCAACTCAGTTAAGGGGGTAACAATGGTACCATATCCCTTAACAAACCTCCGGTAATATCCTGTGAGACCTAAAAAGGCTCTCACTTCAGTCTGGGTCTTGGGAGGCTCCCAAGCCAGAATCGTATCAATCTTAGGCTGTAGGGGTGCCACCTGGCCACTCCCCACCTGGTGTCCTAAGTACACCACAGAACCCTGCCCTATTTGGCACTTGCTTGCCTTAATAGTGAGGCCTGCCTTCTGCAGGGCCTCTAACACTCTCCAGAGGTGTTGCAGGTGTTCCTCCCATGTGGAACTAAACACAGCAATGTCATCCAGGTAGGCGGCACTGAACTCATTCAGTCCTGCCAACACCTGGTTGACCAACCTCTGAAAGGTGGCAGGGGCGTTCTTCATCCCAAAGGGCATCACATTGAAGTGGAAGTGCCCATCTGGGGTAGAGAATGCTGACCTCTCCTTTGCCCCCTCAGTTAAGGCAATCTGCCAGTACCCAGATGTTAAATCAAACGTACTGAGGTACTTGGCAGCTCCTAACCGATCAATGAGCTCATCAGCTCGGGGGATGGGGTGTGCGTCAGTCTTGCTGACCGCATTGAGACCCCGGTAGTCCACACAGAACCTAAGTTCTGGAGTGGCACCAGGAGCAGCAGCCTTTGGGACCAAGACCACCTGGCTGGCCCAAGGACTGCTGGAGTGCTCAATAACCCCTAGGGTTAACATTTTGGAGACTTCCTCCTTAATGCAAGCCCTGACCCTGTCAGTCACCCTGTAAATCTTATGTTTAACAGGTGTACTGTCCCCAGTGTCCACATCATGTGTGCACAGGTGTGTGACTCCTGGGATCAGGGAAAACAGCGAGGCGAACTGTCCCAGCACGTGGCGACAGTCCCTCTGCTGTTCCTCAGTCAGAGAGGGGGAGAGGATCACTCCCTCCACAGACCCATCTTTCTCTCCTGCAGACAGGAGGTCAGGAAGAGGCTCACTCTCTTCCTCCACCCCGTCATCTGTTGCTAGGAGCATGGATAGCTCAGTTCGCTCAAAGTTTGGTTTGAGGCGGTTGACATGTAGGACCCTCAAAGGGTTCCTGGGGGATTGGAAGTCTACCAGATAGGTGACCTCCCTCTTTCTTTCCACCACCTCAAAAGGCCCAGTCCACTTATCTTGGAGAGCCCTAGGCTCCACTGGTGCCATGACCCACACTTTTTGTCCAGGCTGAAACTCAACCAGAGTGGCATTCTGGTCGTACCACCGTTTCATATCCTCCTGGCTTGCTTCCAGGTTCTCCTGAGCGAGACTCCTGAAGCGGGCAGTCTGGTTTCTTAGTGCCAGCATGTAGCTAAATACATCCTGGGGTGGTTTACTAGGAGCTTTCTCCAAAGCCTCCTTCACCAGACTGAGCGGTCCCCTCACAGGGTGGCCATAGATGAGCTCAAAGGGGCTAAAGCCAAGTCCCTTTTGAGGCACCTCCCTGTAAGCGAACAGAAGGCATGGCAAGAGGACGTCCCACTTACGCCTCAAGGGCTCTGACAGGCCCTGAATCATGCCTTTCAAGGTGCGGTTGAATCTCTCAACCAGACCATTACTTTGGGGGTGGTAAGGGGTGGTGAACTTGTAGGTTACCCCACAGACCTTCCACAGAGACTTCATATAAGTGGATATGAAGTTTGTACCTCCATCAGATACCACCTCCTTGGGGAACCCCATGCGGGTAAAAACCCCCATCAAGGCACGTCCCACCACGGGGGCAGTGACCGTCCTTAGAGGAATGGCTTCTGGGTACCGCGTGGCATGGTCCACCAAGACCAGGATGAACCTGTTGCCCATGGCTGTCTTGGGATCCAGAGGCCCCACAATGTCAATTCCTACCCTTTCAAAGGGAGTACTGACTACCGGTAAAGGTTGGAGGGGAGCTTTGCATTTCCCCCCACTCTTGCCACTTGCCTGACAAGTCTGACAAGACCTACAATAAGCAGCTGACTGCTTGTGCATCAAGGGCCAGTAAAAGTGGGAGACAAGCCTCTTATAGGTCTTGTCCTGCCCTAGATGTCCTGCCAAAGGCACATCATGAGCCAAACCCAGTAGGAAGGCCCTGAAGCACTGGGGTACCACCAGCATACGAGCTGACCCAGGCTCAGGAACCTTAGGCTCACTGTACAGGAGGCCATCCTCCCAATAAATCAGGTGAGTACCTGGCGCCTCGCCAGCCGCCTGGGCTGCAGCCTGCTGCCGCAGCCCCTCAAGAGTAGGGCACTCCTTCTGCGCTGTGCAGAATGCTTCCCTGGTGGGTCCCCCTTCCTGCTGCCACTGTGACAGCTCAGGGACCTCTCCCAGTTCAGCCACCTGCTCCCCTGTAGGTTCCGGGGCGTCACCCTCAGGCTCCGCCTCCTCCCGGACCGTGGGAACCTCGGGGGCCGGTTTCCCGCGCCCCCTGCCCTTCCTCTTCTTGGCGGTCCCCTGGGCCACTGTTTCAGGCTCCAGGGGCTCTTGACTACCCTGATTGGCTGCCATAGACCGGGTGGATACACATACCCACCCAGGCAGACCCAACATCTCCAAGTGAGACCTGTGTTCCACCTCCTTCCAAGGGGAATCCTCCAGGTCGTTACCTAGCAAACAATCAACAGGCATGGTTGGACTCACAGCTACTTTCCAGGAACCTGAGACCCCCCCCCATTCAAAGGGAACCTGCGCCACTCTGCAGAGGCGCTCAGAGTTGTCTACCGCAACTACTTGGTGAAGTACCCGGGGATCAATCTGCTCTTCAGACACCAGGTGACTCCTCACTGTAGTCACACTGGCTCCTGTGTCTCTCAGAGACTCTACCCTCTGTCCATTGATGGTCACCCATTGCCTGTATTTCTTAGTGTTATCAGGCACTAGGTTTCTCTGGACCATCTCACTGTCCCCTAGTGAGACAAGGGTCATTTCTGCTGGTTCCCACCCACCTGAAACCAACTCCTCCCCAAGCGCTACACTGGCCAAACCCTGGGACGGTGCACCAGTGGGTGCCGGTGTACTTCTGAGGCATTTGGGGTCCCCCCTCACATGACCCACCTGGTCACATGCATAGCACTTACGTGGGGGACCACCTGCCACTGGCTTCCCTTTGGACAACCATGGCTTCTTTTCACTGGGGGGTTGGGGATCCTTACCCTGGGAATCAGTTTGGGGCCCTTTAGAGAACTCCCCCTGTTTGCCCTTACCCCCCCCCCTTTCTTCTGAGAGGGACCCTGCCCACCCTTGGCGTGGTCTCCCCCATACCTCTTTTGGACCCTGGTGCTCTCCCAGCGGTCCGCTTCCTGTGCAAGCTTCCTGGGGTCAGTCAGCTTGCTGTCAATGAGGTGCTGGCGCAGCTCTGGAAAACATAAACTGTACAAGTGCTCCCAAGCAATTAAATTGTAAAGCCCCTCATACGTGTTTACCTTACTGCCCTTCACCCAACCATCCAGTGACCTGCAAAAAGAATCAACACATTCCAACCATGTTTGGGATTCCTTTCTCTTGTAGGATCTAAACTTCTCCTTGTACTGCTCAGGGGTGAGACCATACCTGGTAAGTAAGGCCTCCTTCATGACAGGGTAGGTGAGATCCTGAGCATCCCCTAAGGCTGTCATTGTGTCCCTCCCCTCTGCCTCAAAATGCTTCCACTGGGCTGCCCCCCAATGAGCTTCAGGGACCAGGTTCATGTGGAGAGCTGACTCGTAACCCTTGAACCACAAGTAGATATCATCCTCCCTCTTATAATCCCTCACAAGGTCTTTTGGGATGTGTACCCTTCTCTCAGGCTGCACTGTAGGATTGCTGCCACCATCTCTACTGGACTGGCTTCTATGATCTATCTCTTTCAAGCTAAGCTCATGAGCCATTGTTATCTTCTTCTCCTCAAGGGCTAGCCTTCTCTGCTCCAGTTGGTACTCCCTTTCTGCCTGTCTGTCCTGTAACTCTTCAGGTGTTAGACCCTTGGAGGATACACTGCTACTTGCCCTAGAGACTCTTTCCCTGGAAATAACAGGCCCCCCCACTATACCATTATGTACTGATTGCTCTCCCTCCTCATCCTCATCCTCCTCCTCATCCTCAGTGTGCCCTCCAGTACTTCTGGTTGTCACCCAGGCCCTCAGCGCCTTTTTCAGCTCATCCTTCTTGGAAGAGCTCTTAATGGGACAACCAAAATCTTTACAAAACTGCTTTAGCTGAGCCTTGTTATAACTATCCAATTGCTTCAGGTCAAAAACAGCTTCAACTGGTGCATCTCCAATGTAGAGACATGATAAAAGGTTAAAAGAGTGCAAAGTTCCAAATGCAGAAAAGCAAGTTCTCAAATGAAGTTCCAGAAAAGTTAATCACCGGATCAGCGAAAAAGGAAACTGAATGCAGAGCAAAAACAGTCCAAATAGAGAAAAACAAAAATCACAAGACTAGTAGTATGTGGTCACGTAGTGGTCTGAACTCAAAACAGTAGTGTACACTTAATCACTGTATGTCAAGTACAAATACAAGTCCAAATCCCAACCGCTGATCACCAATGTTAGAAATGGGGTCTTTGGTTGACAGTCAGGTTACCCCCTGTTCAAGCAAAGACCCTCACTCTAGTCAGGGTAAAAGAGAATCACCCTCAGCTAACCCCTGCTTACCCCCTTGGTAGCTTGGCAGAGCAGTGGGCTTAACCTCAGAGTGCTAGGTGTAAAGTATTTGTACCAACACACACAGTAACTTAATGAAAACACTACAAAATGACACAACACCAGTTTAGAAAAATAGGAAATATTTATCTAAACAAAACAAGACCAAAACGACAAAAATCCACCATACACAAGTCAAGTTAATAATTAAAAATCAAAAAGAGTCTTTAAGTAGTTTTAAAAACACACTAGCGCTGCTAGAGTGAAAATGTACCTGGTGTGCGTCAAAAATAACCCCGCACGGGCGGGTGTGCGTCGAAAATAACTCCGCACGGCGGTACTCGAGTCAAAAATCCAGCCGCACAATGATTTGAAGATCCCGCCGCGCAGGTTGCGATCTCCCAGCCTCCGTCAGCGATGCTGCGCGTCGTTTCTCCTGCTCCGTGCGTCGATTCTTCGGTCAAGTTTCCTGCGAGCGTCGTTTCTCAGCTGCGGAGCTGGCGGCGCGTCGTTTTTCAGCCGCAGGTCGGATTCGCGTCGATCTTTTCCCCGCACGGCGCTCTGTGCGTGGATTTTCTTGTCCTTAGGCTGCCAGCTTCTCCTTTCAGGGTCCCAGGAACTGGATGGGCACCACAGGGCAGAGTGGGAGTCTCTCCAGAGACTCCAGGTGCTGGCAGAGAGACGTCTTTGCTGTCCCTGAGACTTCAAACAACAGGAGGCAAGCTCTAGATCAAGCCCTTGGAGATTTCTTCTCAAGATGGAAGGCACACAAAGTCCAGTCTTTGCCCTCTTACTCTGGCAGAAGCAGCACTGCAGGAAAGCTCCACAAAGCACAGTCACAGGCAGGGCAGCACTTCTTCCTCAGCTAACAGCTCTTCTCCAGGCAGAGGTTCCTCTTGGTTCCAGAAGTGTTTCTAAAGTCTGTAGATTTGGGTGCCCTTCTTATACCCATTTTAGTCTTTGAAGTCACCTTTCTTCAAAGGGGACTCACCCCTACTTGTGAAATCCTGCCTTGCCCAGGCAAGGCCTCAGACACACACCAGGGGGTTGGAGCCGGCATTGTTGGAGGCAGGCACAGTCCTTTCAGATGAGAGTGACCACTCCACCCCTCCCTCCTAGCAGAGATGGCTAATCAGGAAATGCAGGTTACACCCCAGCTCCCTTTGTGTCACTGTCTGGTGTGAGGTGAAAAACAACCCAACTGTCAAACTGACCCAGACAGGGAATCCACAAACAAGGCAGAGTCACAGAATGGTTTAAGCAAGAAAATGCTCACTTTCTAAAAGTGGCATTTTCAAACGCACAATCTTAAAATCAATTTTACTAAAAGATGTATTTTTAAATTGTGAGCTCAGGGACCCCAAACTCCACATGTCCATCTACTCTCTAGGGGAATCTACGCTTTAATCATATTTAAAGGTAGCCCCCATATTATCCTATGAGAGAGACAGTCCTTGCAACAGTGAAAAACGAATTTAGCAGTATTTCACTGTCAGGACATATAAACCATATTACTATATGTCCTAGCTTATCCATACACTGCACCCTGCCCTTGGGGCTACCTAGGGCCTACCTTAGGGGTGCCTTACATGTAAGAAAAGGGAAGGTTTAGGCCTGGCAAGTGGGTACACTTGCCAAGTCGAATTTACAGTGTAAAAATACACACACAGACACTGCAGTGGCAGGTCTGAGACATGATTACAGAGCTACTTATGTGGGTGGCACAACCAGTGCTGCAGGCCCACTAGTAGCATTTGATTTACAGGCCCTGGGCACCTCTAGTGCACTTTACTAGGGACTTAACAGTAAAACAAATATGCCAATCAGGGAGAACCAATTACGTACACATTTTAAACAGGAGCACTTTCACTTTAGCACTGGTTAGCAGTGGTAAAGTGCCCAGAGTAACAATAACAATAAAATCAGAGTCCAGCACACATCAACAACCTGGGCAACAGAGGCAAAAAGTTAAGGGAGACCACGCCAAGGATGAAAAGTCTAACACCTAAACACAACTTCGTAAAAAGTTTTCAAAGTAACCGCTGTAGTTGCCAATGTCCATTTGCATTTTGAGGATCAAGCAGTGATTTATTATTTGTTTAAAAGAGTTCTGAGCTGCCTAGGAAAAGTTGCGACTGTTGAGGTTCCCCAAGTGTAACTAAAGTTTGATTACTCAGCTCAGGGCTTCGTTCACCTCAAGGGCCTGCTGAGGTCATTTCTGTCTAGTCCACCACATGGCCAGCAAAACCATGAGACCCCAAAGGCCACGCATTGTCTAGTATCATATTTCAAATTCTCAACACTTCTCTGCACACCTTGACCCTAAAAATGCGACAGATTGGTGATATCAATTTATTTCCTAGCACATCAGTACTCTGGACAAAAAAATAACACATGCTCTAATGTTTCTTCCACAGCAGTGCAAAGAGGACACGGTCCTGCACTAGACATGGGAATGTACACCCAATTGAAGCAATTGAGGGGAAGAGTACCATATCATACTTTCAGGTAAAGCTTTATGGCTAGCATTGGCTCTAGTTCATCTAAAAACTACTCCTGCATAAACACTTCCTTTTGTAGCAGGAATGTCGTGGTCAAAGAGCCCAGATTGGACCGACTATAAAGTATGCCCAGCTTATGTTTCCACTAAGCTTCCTTAACTTGGTCTCTAGTGATCATACTGGCCTCCTTAGGGTATCCTAAAGGCGTGCTAGACCAATATTAGTCAGTTTTGCCTTCACATGCTTCAGCCACAGGATGTCACCAGCTCCCGGCAGACATAAAATCTCAGGCTAACCCTACTGTTAAGATGACAGCTCAGGGGTAGCCCAAACCCTCTTCCAATACAAAATTGGCCTAGGCTAGCCTTATCAACCATGCTTTTTAACCCCATATCCAGCCTCAAGGGAGTCAGTGGTTTACTAATAGGTAGACCAGTGAATTGTCTCATGAAGCCATTTTCAACTACATTAAGGGTGGACAGTTCCCCTATGATCCCATAAAGGGCAGAACCAAGCATCTGATATTTGTAACCTTGCAATGCGGGGGCTATGGGGTGAGAATATGAGCCCTTTTGCATCTCTATTATTTCTCCTGGAAGTTGCTTTAATTTAATTCTGCACCTTGCCAAATTCTTCTGCCAATCAAAGTGTTCAGTGAAGGTTACCCCTAAATAGTCAAATGTACGGACACAATCCAGGGGAGAACCTCCGAATATAGAATGTGGACACGTAGAACTCCAGGAGTTTAAAACCAAATATTTAGTCTTAGCATTGTTTATGTCCAAACCCCTAAGATAACAAAAAGAGTCAAAACTATAAATGATTTTTTGGAGGCTCATGGGAGACTTCGACAGGAGCAGCGTATCATCTGCAAATATCAGAGCCGGAACGCTGATGCCTGCAAGATGTGGTGTGTGTGACTCACGATGGTCCATGTAGGCCACCAAATTATTTATAAAACGCATGAAGAGTGCAGGAGCCAGGACTCACTCCTATGTAAACTGGTTTACTGGTTTATTGGAAATGGGTCCGTAATTTCTCCCATATGCCCGCATCTAACTTGGGCAAACATGTTATTGTGGAGCCTCATAATTATCTTAAGCAAATAGTCAGGACCAGCCAAGATCTGTCACATTTTGGGGTGAGATCTGAGGTCGAATGCTGACAGAAGATCAACAAGCATCACATAAAGATGCCCCTGCCCTAGGAGAACAAACTTCCAGTATAACATCTGGAGCCAGAGTACCTGATCTATCATACTGATTCAGTCTCTGAATCCTGCTTGTAAAGGTGTTAGTATTTGGGTGGCTGTAATCCATTCTTGAAGTCTAGATAGTATGAAACATGGAAAGTGTTTCTGGGTGCTGTCTATAAGGTTGATTGGCCAATAGTTTGATAGAAGATTGTGAGCCCCTTTCTTAAAAATAGGAAAAATCTCAACTCCTGCCCAGGAGGGAGGTATAGGGGCTTCAATATGGTGCTGAACATTGGAGTGAGATTGGGGTTCCACACCTCAATCTTATCCAGAAAGAGATTCCCAAGTACCTTATCCGGCCCAGGGGCCTTTTGAGGAACTGTCTTACTTATTGCTAATAGGACTTCCTCTGAGCTAATATGTAGGCATTTGTGTTGGTCCTCACACAGAACATAAGGGTTTGTCTTTAGTGACTTGGTTCAGGGATTCAGTAGTCTGAGAAGTAGAATATAGTCTAGAAAAGTGGGTGACCTAATCTGTCATTTGCATATGGTTTTCTATCGGGCGTAAACCCTTCAGACTACCTTTTGTTACAATAATCAAAAAGGATCATGAGTTACCTCTCTTCGCTGCAACTAGCAGTCCCTCCCATTTCCTGGTTTCCCAGGCCCTCTTAGTTACCAAGATGGAAAGTTTATAAATCTCCCTAGATGTCTTTAACCTATCTTGTGGTTTAATAGCATAAGTTAATGCTGCTTTTGCCTATTACCCTGTTTGCTAAACCGGGGGGGGAGGGGAGGGGGAGAGCTATGTCTACCGACTGAACAACTTATTTCCTCATAAAAAAAAACTCTCAGATTTTAAAACATTTGTGAATAATTCATAAAAAGGTTAGTAAGGACTTCCCCCTCCTCTACAGACTGTTCCAGTAGTGACAAGGCTTCCCCTATGACATCAACAACCAATTTGTATAGTTTACCAAGTGGATTTATTGATTGAGACATTACACTCCATTTAACCCTGCATTTATTTTTTGATAAGACCAGCCTTCTATCAAGAGACTCATCATATGCTGGGCATGAAACAGAAACTAGCATCCTCATATCTTAAGTTAGTGCATTGTGGTCACTACCTGTACGGGGTAGGACAACCATATCAATTAAATTAAGCCACAATCGGATACAAGCAGAAAACAATCTATCAGGCTTGTACACTGCTGGTGGTTGAACGTGTGGTTGCCATCCTTGTCAGAATTAGACCTACCATAGGATGCCCTTAGACCCTGATTCTAAGTGAGGGCACTGAGCTGGAATACCAAGGGAGACCTTTTTTCATTGATGGAATTGACTGCTCTGGAATAGACCTTAAGTGGTCTTTCTCTGATGAGTGTGACCTGAGATGGACATCTAATGGCTCGAACGGGCAGTTTAAATCTCCTCCCATAATCTTAAGAACCTCATCTTGGAGAGCTGTTAAATGGGCAGATAACAAGACAACTACACCTGTCCCTGTTTTGTTCACTGTGGGCCTGAAATGAATGTAAATATGACAAATTATATTTTTTTGACAAGTAAGGCTAATACAAAACAAATCAGGTGAGTCAAATCAGATTTTTCTTATAATACATTTTAAAGTGTTTTTTATCCCAGATGGTAATACCATCCACCCCGACGATCTACCTTTATCTGAAGAACTAGCCTCCTGGCTAAAAGAGAAAACCCAGATCGATGCAGCGGGATGAGGGACCATGCCTCCTGAAGTAAACAACTATCCAATGCACACCACTCCATGATGGCCAGCTTGAACTGAAGCCCTGCTACATTCCAGGAAATCAATTTGAGCGAAGGAGAAGGGTCTGCACCCCTTGAATCACAGCTTTTGGCATATTGAGATACACACCCAACCCCTCACATCAGTCAATGTCTGCCAATGTTTTAACCCAGTTTTGTGTCGTAATCCTAGGTGCTAAAATTGATAGTGGGCTAGGGCCAATAACGAGGGAGAGGCTCTGGAATCCCAATTGCAGACCCTTACACTGCGAAAGGGATTTTTATAGAAAAAAACTGTGATAGTGGTACAATACCGCTGGAGAACTGTTGACTTCCAAAATACCCACAGAGTAGATGATGGACCAAGGAGGAGGATACAAAGTTGACATTGACACAATCACCTTGCCAATCTATTGAACTTGGACCAATCTAACCCACCCTTCTTGTCAGTAAAATATTATTTGCCATGTGTAGTGGAAAGTTTCTAAAATAACCCAACCAGTTCAGAGTCTTATTGAACAAGTCATTATAGGTCTCCTGATGATCCTTGTGGAAGGGTGGAACTCCAGATAGAGCCAACACTTAAGGGCAGGATGCCGAGGGAAGATGGATCACTGGCTGGGTTACTACATGACCACATGTCTTTGACACCTCAGAGCCCGGACCCTGAACATTATGAGCAGATTGGGATCTAACTGGTTCCCTTACAGTGTGTCTTCGCTGAGTGTCGGAGCACTGTTAGATGTTAATCATGGAGTTATCTGAATCAAACTCCTGTCTTGGATTGTTGGCTATGGGCCTTGAGTTGGCTTTATTGACTGGACAGGAAGGGCAACTTGCAAAACCTGCAGATTAACAACTTTGGCCCCTCTCCATATATGAGTCTGGAGATGTCACTGGACTGGGCCCCTGCACGTGCGGTTCCACTGAATGCTTGGAGTCCTTGAAGAAACACTCAATTGCTGGAAACTTTGCAAAAATCAAAGCCAACTCTGCCCACAATAAATCCCTTATTTTGTCTATATTGCCCTCTGATACGTTCCTAATCTCAAAGGACTCCAAATGCAAAACTGCTGACATCTCATCCACATGGAGTGTGTCAGAGGTGGTTGAGGTAGATGCTGCTATAATACACTGTGATAGAGAGTTTGTCTGAATGGCTACTTCCACTAGACACAGCTTTAATGTTTGTTTTTGGCAGCTATGGTAGGATGGGGGCTCGACTTCGGGCTTGGGGCTGCAATAGCACCTGGGGGAACGGAGTTAGCGCGGGGTGAAAAAAGGAGTGAGGACCTTAGTATGCTTGCAGATGGGGGATTGGACATATTAGTCTGAGGGGCCAGCATGTTTATAGAACTGAGTGACAATCTTCATTCAGTAAGGTCAATCTCATTACTGATAAAGTTTACAGCCCTCTGGAGCATTCTGTCAATTGAGGTTGATGTAGTGAGGGGAGATGATACACCAGGAGCTTCTCCCACCTTTTTCTTCCCCATTATGTATCATTCTACTCACAGTCCATGGATATCCAGTGTCTGCATGAATTACCAAGGACCAGAGAATAAACAACACGTACCGCAAGTGTAAAAATCAAGAGGGGTGGCCCAGGTGCAGACAGGCCCACCCTTGGTCTGGCATGGCCCATGCATGTCCTGCAAGTGGGAGCCTGCAGCGTGCTATATAGCGCAGGAGAAGGGGTGTGCCCATCTCTCCCCTGGTCTCACATTGGCACCTCCAGACGCTATGTCTCCTGGGACAGAGAGTCCCCAACAGCAGGTTGTATGGCCTAGAAGCGTTGCTCCCCAAGCAGCGGAAGCCCATGATGGACTATATAGCGCAGGAGAAGGAGTGTGTCTGTCTCTTCCTCAGTCTTGCATTGGTGCCTCCAGCCCCATGTCTCCTGGGACACAGAGTCCCCACCAGCAGGTTGTGTGGTCAAGAAGTGGCACTGTCCAAGCAGTAGGAGCCAGCGACGTGCTATGTAGCGCAGGAGAAGTGGTGTGTCTGCCTCTCCTCTGATCTCCCGTTGGTGCCTCCATGCGCTATGTCTCCTGAGACCCAGAGCCCCCACCACCAGGTTGTGTGGCCAAGAAGTAAAGTGCACATGCTCATGTACGTCAGAATGTGATAGTCCATCATGGTACTTAAGATTGTACAATCCCATAGGAAACTTTGGGGCATATTTAAGAGCCCATAAAGCCATTCCAACGCCACATTAGTGTTATATTTTGATGCTAATGTGTCATTAGAAGGCCAAAAATGCCATGTCATATTTACAACATGGAGCAATGCATGCATTGCGCCACTTTGTAACCCTTTTGCGCTACATTATGCCTGCGCCAGGCATAATGTATGCAAAGGGGTCATTCCCCCGTTAGGGGGGGGGCAAAAAAATGGTGCAAGGAAATCTAACAGATTTCCTTGCTTCATTTTGTTCGGCACTTTTAATGCCTCAGAGAACATTAATAGCAGCAAAATATATGACGCTATTGCCCCCTACCCTCTGCTATGGTGCGCCCTATTTTAAATACGGTGCACACACTGTTGAGGTAGAGGGGCGCTAAAGGACGCAAGAAAAGTTGAGCTGCACTGTGTACAGCACCACTTTTCTTAAATATGCCCCTAAGCCCGATACACAATATTATTGGTAAATTCATGTGTTACCTGAAAGATATTGTATGGCACAAGAGGCACCCTCTCGACATGATGATTTACCTCCCACATGATACTCTAAATGGCACATGGTTCTTCGAATGAGCTCTTATTCTACAGTATAATCTCTTTGTGGCAGTGCTAAGTAGAATAGTGACTCAAACAAATTGGACAGACTTTGCGTGGCTTACTTCTGTCCTCAGGAGGCGGGGCTTTGCTGCTGATAAACACTCTTAAGTGCTCTTTTCTGGCCTTGTTGCTGCTGCTATTGGGGACAATAATGTTCTAAGTTCTGTGTGTTCTCGTGGACGAGATGTGCGACCGGGCCAAGACCGGGTCTGTTTTTGTATGTCATCGACCAACAGCAGCTAGGCTGGACTTTTCTCTTGAATGACAGCAGGAATCCTCCCTTTTTCTCTTCTTTTGGCCTGGCTGTCACATGGTTACCCTGTCAGTTTGAAGCATGGGGAAAAGAAAGGTTGCCTCAAACAAACCCCTTTCCTCTCCTGCTGTCCTGCGAACATCTACCATTGATGGGTTTTTGGCTCATACTGTGGGGGTTGTGTGAAAAAAAATTAACTGGTGGAGCACTGCCTCTCGTTGACATAGGAAGGTTTCTCCCCTTGCCATTCAAATTTGACTCATTCCCTGGGTGAGCTCACCGCATGCTCTGTGCAGCCTGAACTCAAGTTGCCTACCTCCTCAAATGAGCCCTCTGCCCAGCCGAGTCTGTGTAGCCTGTTGGAGTTAGCACCATAAACAATCTAGCATGGGTGCCTTGTCAGTTACAGTGTTTGAACCCAGTGAGCACATGCAGGCGGAGGGTTGCTACCACCAAAGTGAAGCCTACCCTGACCAGCTCTGAGTCATAAACAAAGGACTTATTATGTCAGAGCTTGAGCTCTGCAGGTGACTTTGTCGATCGACTTAGGGCAGCGTTTGATGCCGTACTGAGTGCTGATGACCACTGACTCCAGATTAAACATGATCATGGAATGTAAAGGAGTAGGGTTTGGTGATACTGATGCATCTGGGCAGGCCAAACAAGCTAATCATGCTAATGTTTGATGGTGTCTCTGTTGCTGGTATCTCTTGCAGGTCTCAGGCAGCCTTCGAAGGAATGAGATCACTGCACATCCATGCAGCTCTCAACCACTGGGAAGCTTGGCAAGGGTGCGACTCGCCAGGGATGTTGTCTCTACATTACATCTGCTGCACACATCTAGCCCGTATGTGAACTTTTTTTGGTTAATGTCCCAACGTTGCCCTCGGGGTCTGCTGAATCGACTACTGAACTGAAAAACAAGGTTGTTTATTGGCTAAGCTCTAAAGCTAAATCATTTGTTTGCCTTGCTGTTGACATTTTTATGGTGCATAGATTTAGGTGGATGGGCTCTGACAGGGACTGCATTGTAGGCAGCCTGGGATTGTTGAACGTCTGATATATCAGGCCAACAAAAACATGATTAAATCGAACCTGATCCAGCTCTTGCCCCTATCCTATTTTTATACCAAGTTAGCCCCCGTCCTGGGAGGCAGGCAGTTCCAACAAATGTGTCACAAATCCTGGGGCTCACTACCTCTAACTGTTTTGAGCTACTTTCAACTCTAACTGAGGTGGACTGACTCTTTGATTCTGAACACAGCTAATGCAAGCCAGTTGCTCCCTTGTCTATTGTCACCCAACAGAGTACAATAGGATTCTTGAATGTGCTGGCAATCATCAAGGCTTCCCCCGCACCCATGTGCAAACTGGACAGCATTAGTGGTATCCAACTTCCAAACAAAGTCATTGCTGGACATCATAGTCTTAGGGCCATATTTCGAAGCGGCGTGCTCCGCCGGTGCATCACTTTTTGTGACGCACCAGCAGCACAGGCTGCAGGGACATATCTACAAGGCCACACAAAGCCCTTTGTGTGGCTTTACATGGCCTTGTCTTACTTTGCATCAAAAAGGCGTTCCATGGGTGTTGCGGTTGGTGTTACCACACAACACCCATGGATTTTGACGCATTCCCAGATTTACAAGGCTTTATAAACCTGGGAAAGCTTCAAAAGCCTACGCCTCCCCAGGGGAGCCATAAGAGAGGTGCAACGAGGAGAAATACCTTTATTTCTCCTCGTTTTTCCTTTTTCTATGTGTGCTGCATTCTGCATTCTGCAGCACACATAGAAAAAGGAATGGCTCTCATAGTTGTTTATGTACAGCAAGGTGTCCCTTCCTGCACAAAAACAATCATCCCTGCAATGCAGGCACCCTTGATCCATGGTGCAAAGGTGCCTGCGTTGGTGCATGGCAACCCATTGTGCACCAGCACAAGGGACAAGGGACAAGGACAGGAATGTGCTGTATCTTGTATTTACAGCACATTCCTGACCTCTTCTTTTGATGCAGGGCAGTGCAGAAAGGTGGCTAGTGGTGCTGCCCTGCATCAATAGTTTGTAAATATATCCTTAAGTGTGCTCAGCTGCAACGTTGTCAGGTTTAATGCCAAGGTGGACTCCTGGGTTTGGCTTGACTTGATCCAACAGTTTGACATTGTCTTGCTGCAGAGAGATTTGGAATACGGAGGATGACTCTTGGCTTTGTAAGCTTCTCCCAATATGCTCTCCAGTCAACCTCAGGCCGGGATCATGCTGGCCTACTACATTTAAGGTTACTCTGGGATGCTGTATAACTAGTATTGATTCATGAAGGAGACTTATCCAGGCTCTTTATCTCAAATGAGCATCAAATGCTGGGTTATTTGTTGTGAAGTTTTATAATGATGACTTCTCTGCTAAGGCTAATAAGCACCTAACTTCACTTTCCTCCCTTATTGATTCTTTGCATAATAGTCCCCTCTGTTTTGGAGGACGTTTTAACTTGTTGGTTACATGAGACTTTAATGCAAATCTGGGTGACACTTTGGGTCTTACTGAGTTACAACCTTCTGAACTGTTTCACCAACTATCAAGTTAGGATTACAATGCCAAGGGTGCTATACTCTTTCCTTTGCCTTGTTAATTATAACTTGTGGTCTGCCTTCACATACCATGACCATGACATCGCTAAGGCAGCCACATTCACTGGAAGAGGTCACTTTTCAACTATTGATTATCTTTTCATCTCTCAAAACCTGACCACTAGAATTGCAGATGGGCGGTGCATCACCAATGTTTTTAGCTACCACAATGCTCTCCATCTCTCTATTTTGTATTCAGTGATGGGCAAGAGGGGTACTCTGGATGTTAATTCTGAGATTAAGATAAAGGACAATTTTAGCAGATTGGAATGGAGGCATGTAGATGTTGTTTCTTTCTCTATTCCGCTTGTGGCAGGCAATCAATCTGTTATTCAAAACTGCCTCTCCTTAGAAATTGACAGGCACCTGGTAGTTGATTCCTTTCTGTCTCTGGGATCTGCCACAAAAGTGATTCTCGCAAAGAAGGTTAAAGTAAATGGCTTGGGTGAGGCATCATGGTTTGACAACACAGGTAGGAAATTACACCTTGCCCTGAGAAATCATCTTAGAACAGGGTGGAAATGGCCAATTGTAGAAAAGATTACACCCGGGCTCTTGTGGCAAGGAAAGCCAAGGTGAGAAATATGCACTGGGTTAGACTGAATCAGGCCTGCATTCTTAAAGACTGTAGGGCCTTTTGGAACCTGGTCAATCGTTACTCCCTGGCAGATGCACCCAAGCAAGCTTTAAATTCTAATATTGCCCCGGATGACTGGGTGAACCATTTTTGGCACAGATATGATCTGACGGATAGTGCCTATAGTGGGCCACTCTCTGTTCACTTCAATTTCTCCACTGAAATGTATTTCTATTTGGACAAGGTTTTTACAGCTATCCTGCACAGACCAGCTAATAAAGCCCCAGGCCTTGATGGTGTCCAAGTGGACTTGTACTAGAACAACATTGACTTCTGTTCCCCTCTGCTTATGAACCTCTTCAATTCCTCTTGTATGACTGGGCATCCTGAGCCTTGGGGGTTTTCTATCATCGTCCGTCCCAGTTTAAAAAAAAAAGGAAACAGACAGGACACGGCCTGTTTTCATTCCATTTCCTTATTAGATTCCTCAGTCAAGATTGTGGGACGCAGTATATTAGACATGTTGGAGCTTTGTATCAGTGAAAATAATGTTCTGTTGGGGGTTCAGTTTAGTTTTCAACCCTGCTTGGGCACTATAGAACGATGTCTCAAACTGCATCTCATACTTAGTAAATATAAAGTGCTTGAGCAGAATGGCATCCATCTTGCATTCACGGATCTGTCTAGCACATTTGATAGCATTAACAAATCCTGCCTGTGGGATCTCATGGCCGCTATAGGGGTGAAGAAATGGTTAGTGCAGTTTTTGAGAGAGCCTCCAAGCTAAGGTTAGGAATAAGAGCAATGGAAACTGCTTTGACTCTTTTAGCCTACAGCTAGGAGTTCTGCAGGGGTGAGTTTTGACACTGATCCTTTTTCTTCTCTACATCAACAAGCTAGAGTCTGTTTTGGTTGATATTGGTGTGGATGGCCCAACACTTTAGCATAAAAAAGTGCCAGTGCTCCTCTATGCTGATGACGCCATCTTGCTAGCCAGAACCCCCAAGAGGCTCTCATTGTTGGTTTTGTCTAGCACATGGTTAGCCTTAACTTGGAAACCAATAGATCTAAACTTTTGTAATGGACTGCGGCCCCAAAAATGTGAAGGTCTGCAGACTCAGTATCAAGGGTAAGCATACTGAGAGAGTATGATCTTTTCCCTATTTAGAAGTCACTTTTGATGAGAATCTTAGCTGGACCTCATGTATTGCAACCAGGTGTTCCTGCTTTATGTGGGCCACTGGCTCTATTTTTTAATGTCTCAGCATGCATAGGGAATATGCTCATTCGCCTCCTTCTAGAGATTTATAAACATAGATGTGTCCCTGTCCTGATGTATGGTGCTAGGATCTGCAGCTGCAGTAATACAGACAACCTGCAGGTGGAGGAAAATAGGGCACTTCATAAGTTATTAGAGGTTCCCACAGTTGAAATAATTAAAAGTTGCATGGGGAGCTTGGTTTAGATTATGTGGATGATTGTATAAAATTAGCACCCTTTTTACTGTGGTGCGCAATTTGGTGCAATGAGCAGCCCTCTCTTAGTAACATTTTAATCAATGATTGCTTGGCATGTGTTTGGGTCCCTCTTTACCATTGTTCAAATACATACAGACCAATTTCTCCAGTATTGGAAGAGTAAGAGCCTGATTTAGATTTTGGCGGTGTTATTGCTACGCCGCATCGATGGCAAAAAGACCATCAAGCCTACTCTGTTCAGCCAGTCGTATTTAGATGTTACAGCTTTGAAAGCAGATTGAATGGTAACAGATTGCTGATGGACGCAGATGGCAGCGGGACTCAGTGTACTCCGACAATGGCAGGAGTTATGGAAGTCACCTGAATATGTAACACGGCCACACAACATACACAGCAACATCGGTCTCACATGCAAGTGACACACATACAGACACAACCACACCACCCACTCCAGCTCCCTCCACCTCAACCAGCCAATCCACACACACACACACACACACACACATGCACACATACACATACAAACACACATACACAACATATAGCACAAAGTTACTTGTAGAGTTCCCTCGCAATGGGCACACACGGACACCGTTATCCAGTGTGAGTGTACTGTCAATGTGGTGCCAGCATTAATTTTGCACTGAATGATGACACCATAATGACAGTTGTATATGTGTGTGATATGCTTGTTGTGCCAGTGTGTTTCCAGCCATGTGTGACACTATTGTGTACTCCACATATGCATGCCACAGTGATTTAAAAAAAAAATATTTGTATGTGCCAACAGTGGTCCCGACCTCCTGTGTAGGGCCCACCCAATGTACCCTGGCAATGTAGCGTCCCTACCTTTGAGTCCGACAATGGGGTCATGTCTTCTCTGTGGGTTGGTGGCTGCAGTGACAACAGTTGTTGTCCAATCAAAGACTGGGGTGAGTTCTCAGCCCTTCTGCCAAATCAAATATGGAGGTTGAGAATGGTGTATGTTGTTCTGCCATCATCCACTTTTCCCTATCCCGCCGACGATGTGGGCGGTGTCTCTTGGCAGCGACGACAGTTCCAATGCGGGCTTTCATCTATGGGACCACCAACATCTTAAAACAGTGGGCAGACCGTTGCGGTGATGGGTGGGTTTTAAGTCAAAAAGTCGACGGTGGGACTGTTAGTGCCAAGATCAAAATCAGACCCGTAGTCTCTTCACTGATCCAATGTCCATCAAGAACGAGCATAAGAGGTGGGTGAAGGACAATTTCCTGTCAAATGAACTAGGAATAGGGAGCTGTCCCTGTCAACCTCAGATTCCTGTAAAAGCTATGTGGTGATTCAGATGTGCCCTAGGATTAAACTATTTTTGGACTGGGTTAAAAACCCTTAGGAGAGATCATTTCTTACCAAATTCCACTTGGGCTCTTTTAGATGGAAATTGTGTGTCTTCTCTGCCAGTTTGATGATTCCACCATTTGCTGTTGCCCTTGTGATGATCGTCAGACAAAATCGTTTTTAGAAGGCTGCTCCTGTACGTTGAAGACTCCACATTTCCAACAAGGTGCTGCCTGGCCATGCGCAATTGTATCTGTAACTTGTGACATGGGGTGATATGTCATTCAACCCTAGTGATCTTGGGTAAAATATGTCACTGTATACTACTTCTGTTAATGCTCTTTTAAAATATGGAAGTGAACCGTATTCCTTTTTTGAGCTTTCAATGGTTTCCTATTTCAGCTTTCCAGCATGAAGTCATTAGAACGCCAATCTCCAAACAAACTGAAAAGGGCGGACGACATATCTAAACAAAAGCCCAACATTATTGCAACACGCTTACAGGAAAACCTAAGGGAGGAAGCATTAGAAAATACTAAGGTGTGATATATACATTTACATGCTGTGCCACTGAAGGAATGTAGGAAATTTAGAGCAACACTTGAGGCATAAGATGTACCATTGCAAAACTTATGACAGAATGAGTGAGACCCATGTTAATTTACCTTGTGAATCTGGAGTTTTCTCTGCAGAGTTGAACAAAGGACAGAGCTTCATACAGGAAATTTCTGTTGTGCAGTTTATAGTTTTCATTGCTAATGTTTTAGCACAAGCCGCAAACAATGTATTTCTGTTTTCAGTTTTATCGTTTGCTGAAAACCAGTATGAGTTTTTTCTAACTGGTCTTTAAACATGTCAAATATATTTAGACTGTGGACACACTTCAGTAGACATTGTATCTATTTTATCTATTGTAACATGTTCAAACTTGAGTGTGTAAATTTGCTACATGTGCTTACTGGAGATTATATGTGACAAGGCTACCCATTATCGCCATTGCTGTGTTTTTCATTTTAGTAATTCTTTCTTAAAGTTTCAACAGTTGGTTAGCAAGAGCTACCCAAAGATATTTCCATGCATGGTTCCAGATATACTTGGGTTTAGAGCTAAATGTTCTAGTGTACAAAAGGATGTTAACAGAAAGCAGAGAGATAGGTGAAAATCAGGAGATCCAGTAGATGTTGAATATTTAAGATGCCAAACAGGTCTAGCCTATGGTAACCATTAAGAAGCCATTTTACCTCTTGTATCATGTTCAAACTTGAGTGCATAAAGATGTTGCATGTGATTGATTACTCAAGATTACATTGGACAAGGCTGCCCATTATCCAAATGGCTGTTTGCTCTGTACAGTGACACTTTACCCCAAAAGATCAGGCAAGACTGAACTGATTCCTTTCAGCTGCTTAGACCATGAAAGTAAATTGACAGTAAATTAGCCCTCTTTGCTGATGACCTAATAATTTATACTTCCGAACCTTAGAAGACCATCCCACAAGTTAATTCCACAGCTCAATAATTTTGTCAATTCTCAGGTTAGTTGGTCAACCCCCAAAAAACTTAGTTAAAGTTAGGGACTTGAATGGATGGTAGCACTTTTGACACCGTTTTAGCTGCTTTGCAAGCCTCATGGTTCTGAAAGTTTGTGATAGAAATATATACAGTCAGGACAGGGGCTTTGGGTCAGCTCTCTTTATCCATTGCTCTATATGCATCATTCACATCTTGTTACACCCACCACAGAATAACGAACAATGGAAATAAGTAAGCTTACTTCATCTACTGGCTGCCTTGCATTGCAAGCAATGCAATTCTGTCTAAACATTTGCACAGCTGCATTAAAAAAGAGCGCATGTCAGTGCCAGGGCTACTTATGTGGACTGCTGGACTACGCCTTTATTTTGATATTTTTTCAAATCTTTTTGCATATTCCATATGTTTGGAAAAACTTAAAAACCATTGCAGGCTTTCTTAGGCCAAACATAAAGGCTTTGCCAATGCTTTATTTTTTACTTTGTGGTCACATATGTATCCGTGCAACAAGACTGTTTCAGAACATATAATAGCAGTGAAGTGCCTGTGTTCATGTAGTTCAGAATGTGATTGGCATTCTTTGTACTTAAGTTTGTACAGTCTCCTAGTAGAGTAAGGCTGATACACAATATAACTGGTATATGCCTGTACTAACTGAACTTGATACTTAAGTCTGTACTATCTCGTAGGAAACTAAGGGCCTGAAATAGAGTTTGGTGGAAGTGGTTACTCAATCACAAATGTGACGGATATCCCATCTGCTGTATTACGATTCCATTATAGCCTATGGAGATCGAAATATGAAGGATGGGAAATCTGTCACATTTGTGATGAAGTAACCAGTTCGCCAAACTCTAAATCAGACCCTAGGGATGATACACAATGTAACTGGGGTATGCCTGTAATACCTGATCGATATTAAATGTACTTGGCATAAGAGGCAACACCTGGACGAGATGATGATGTGCCTGCCACATGAGGCTCTAAATGGTACATGATGCTTAATCAAAGATAAGATCCCAATGCATTTTAGACTAGGTTTCATTTGGACATAACCATGATTATACCTTGGCCACAATGATCTAATGTGTCTCTTTCTCGGCCTTTGTTGGCTATACAAATGTGTGAGGCATATCGGGCTGAATTGGTTTTAGAAGTCTGCTACTGTGCATTGAAGGCTGCAAGTTTCCAAAAACGTGGTGCCTGGCCATGCGCAGTTGTAGCTGTAAAATCAGGCACGGGTTGATGTATCAGTCTATACAGGTGATTTTCAGGTAAAATATGTCACTCCCCCCTGCTTCTGTTGATGCTCTTTGTAAATATGACAATAAACGTTATTTCCTTTTTGAGCTTTCAGTTGTTTCCTTTTTCAGCTTTCTAGCATGGAGTCATTAGAACATCAAGCTGTAAACAAACTGAAAATAGCAGATGACATGTCTAGACAAAAGGCCAACATCATTACAACACCTTCACAAGAAAATATAAGGAGGGAAGCAGTGGAACATACTAAGGTATGACATATACGTTTACATGCTCTACCAGTGAAGAAATGTAAGCAACCTAGAGCAACCCTGGAGACATGGGCTGCACCACTGCAGCACGTACGAACAAATGAATGAGTCCTGTGTTCATTAACATTGTGAAGCAGAACGTTTCTCTTCAGAGGTGAACAGTGGACATTGCTAGGGACAGGTCATTTCTGTTGTACAATTTACAGTTTTCCTTGTTAATATTTTAGCACATGCCACAAACTGTTTTTTTTTTTGTTTTCAATTTCACCGACTGCTGAAAAAGCAGTATGGGCGTTTTATAAATGGTATTTAAGAATGTCAAACAGATCTAACCGTTGTCAGATTTAAGTAGCCATTTTACCTCTTGTAACATGTTCATGTCTTAGTTGCAGCATGTAACTGAGTACTCGAGATTACATTAGTCAAAACTGCTCATTATCGCCGTGGTTGTAGGAGCTGTACAGTATCACTTTAGCTCAAATGATCAAGCAATACCCTGAGTTGATTCCATTCAGCTTATTAGACCATGCAAGAAAATTGAAAGCAAATTATCTTTCTTTGCTGATGACCCAATCATTTATACTTCTGACCCTAAAAAGACCATCTCACAAATGTATTACATAACTCAATAAATATGTCAATTCCAGGCTTGTTTGTCAATCCAGATAAATCTCACATAATGATATGGGAATTGGAAGAATGGTAGCATGTTTGTAGATGATTTTGTTTTGCTTTGGTGTTGTCTGTTAAGATTTGCTTTTTGGTGTTACACTTCGTTTTTAGTATGTCCCTGAAAACGTTTAGAGTTTTTCAACCAAAAATCCTGTCTGAATTTGTCTACTTAGTTTTTAGGTCTGGTCATGTTTTTGAAAGTTCAGCATAAAAATATAAATAGTCAGGACCGGAGCTTTTGGTCAGTTCTCTTTATCCACTGTTCTATTCAGCATTATTCATATTTTGTTCACACCTACCACAGCATAACTAACTGTGGACATAAGTAAGCCTACTTCATCTATTGGCTGCGTTACACTATGAGCAATGCAGTTTTTACTAAACATGTGCATAGCTGCCTGAAAAGACGTTCACGAAAGTTCCAGGGCTGCTCATCTGGACACTGGACTACTCCTGTATTTGAATATTTTGAAAAATATTTTTGCATGCATCATATGTTTGGAAAAACGTAAAAAAGCCACTGCAGGCTTACCTAGGCTTGACACATAGGCTTTGCCAATGTTTTTTCCTTGTGATCACAGATGCACTTGTGCAACCAGACTGTTTCAGAACATATAATAGCAGTGAAGTGCCTGTGTTCGTGTACCGTAGAATGTGATAGTCCATCTTGGTACTTAAGCCTGTACTGTCTAATAGGAGATTAACCTGATACACGAGGTTCTTTGTATATGCACGTACTACCTCGTAGATATTATATGCCTGGCACAAGACATGGTGACGTACCTGCCACAAGAGGCTCTAAATGGCACATGATGAATAATCAACAACATGATCCCAATGCATTTTAGATTAGGTTTTATCTGGACATAATAATGATTATACCTTGGCCTCAATGACAGTGGTGGTTTGCAGGGCGCAGAAGGGGCGGGGTGGCGTGCAGAGGTGGGTGGGGAATAAAAACTTAATTCATTAAGAAAAATCAAAACATTTACCTCCTTGTCATCGCGCTGGTCTGCTCCTCCGTCTTCTTGCTGCAGTCCCAGGCTCCCAGCCTGTGGCCGATTGTGATGCTGCTCAGAGCAGCATCAGGATTGGCTGGGAGTGTCCAGCCAGGACGCTCCCAGGCGGACTGGGAGCCTGTGCAGGCTCTCTCCAGCCCCATAACTGTGTGGCTAGGCTGTAGAGAACCCTGTCCCCATGTGTGTTTGGCCGGCCCGAAATGGCTGGCCAAACATATATGCGTTGTGAGGGGGAGTGCAAATAGTGCAAGTCACCCCTGTGGCCCTGCCCCTTTCAAAGAAAACAATAATAAACATAGTTTATTATAATTTTTTCTTAAATGTGTTGCAGCTGCCACTGCTGGCGGAGGGGGGGATGATGCCCCTCCGCCCTAATGGAGGAGCCGCCCCTGCTCACTGATCTAATGTGACTCTTTCTCAGGCTTTGTTGGCTATACAAATGTATGAAGTTGCACGTGGCAAATGGGGCTGAATCGTTTTTAGAGGGCTGCTACTGTGCATTGAAGGGTGTAGTTTCCAAAAAAGTGGTGCCTGGCCATGCGCAGTTGTATCTGTAAAATGAGGCAAGGGTTGATGTATCAGTCTACCCAGGTGGTTTTCAGGCCAAAAAAGTCACACTCTTATTTCTGTTGATGCTCTTTGTAAATATAGAAGTGAACCTTATTTCTGTTTTTGAGCTTTCAATGTTTTTCTATTTCAGCTTTCCAGCATGGAGTCATTAGATCGTCAAGCTCCAAGCAAACTGAAAATGGCGGATGACATAACTAGACAGAAATCTAACATTATTACACCACCTTTACAAGAAAATATACAGAGGGAGGCTGCAGAAAATACTAAGGTATGATATATACATTTACATGTACTGCCACTGAAGGAATGTTGGTAATCTAGAGCAACACTTGAGAAATGAGATGTAACCCTTCTGTTATATATATCTAGAGGCAGTATTTTCTAATTCTGCTAATGTAAACCTTCAAATTGTTCACTTATGTTTTCTCTCTCACCAATTGCGGTGAAAGAGTATAACTATTTTATAATTATTCTTTGTTAGTGTCTGATAAGGCTAAACTATGGACACACTTAAAGATACATTGTAACTGTTATAATATGTTCCAATGAATGCCTTTACGTAACACGATATAACAGAATTGCTGGAAATTGAAATGAAGAAAACAGTAACTGGATTTGTGTTATAATGACAAATGCACAATTTTGTTTATTAACTCTGCATTTCTGATGTCTTATTAATACTAAGGAGAACAGTTACGTTCTTTGTCATTAGTTCGTTTTTGGTGGGCACACAGAAAATACTCATACATTTTCTTACCTATCATGATTTAAAATTTAGTTATGCGACTTAAGGAGTTCACGAAAACTTGGACATTGCTGAAAGATGTTGATTTAGTTGTCACCCTTCTGCTTACATTTGTGACTCACTTTCACTCTGTTGTTCTAAAACCTAGCTATTTCTCGGGGCCCTCTGACTATTAAAAAAGTGGCTGTGCTTCGGAGGTGTAGCCTGGCTATTGATATAAACAATATCAATAGGTACTTGGAAACTATTCTTCGCCTCTGACATTGACCAGCATCCATCCAGACCTTCATTGGAGATATCATTCTCAGCTCAGATGTCCTGTTCAGACTGCACCGCAAAGAAGCCTCTTTCGTCATAGTTTTTCAAAGGATGGTCTCTTATTCCAGATAATGACTGCACTCGTTGTATTCGTTTTGTCTTGAGGACTCCATCCACTTGGTTATTTTTAAGTATTCAAACTTTGACACTTTTTGGTTTGTAGCCATGATAGACATCACCACAGATATCAGAACTCTACCACAGAGTAACTCGCCAAAGAACTTTAGTCTGGTTTACCTAATAGAGACAGTAAGCTCGTCACACATGTATTCCAGGGTGCAGACAAATCCATAATATGTTGTTTTCACTTCAGTATGGATTGCCTGTTACTTTCCTGTTAGTAATCCAAAACCTTGCTGCAGCATTGATAATTTTTAACCAGACTTTGTTAAGGTAGTTAGGGGTGGCATATTTAGAAATAAAATCAAGTAAATCTAGTGCTGTTGAGTCTACAAAGTTATTAGCAGAAATCCAATAACTAAACCGTATATTTTAGCTTACTAAATTAATGTAGCTGAATTTCGAGTATTACTAGACTACCTTACCTCAGGGATCTTCTTCTTTCCATGACACACTTGAACCTTTGAGGCCCATAGAAAACTGTTCAACATAACCTGTGTTTTTGCTTATTCATCCCTTTTGAAGTGCAAAGAAGCGCTACTGAATATAAAGTAATATTTAGCCAAAGTCATCATTTGTAGCAGTTTATCCCACCACATAGCGTGAGGGAGACATATATCCACCATTTAAATGTTTCCTCAACTTGTTTGCTGACTTGATTAAGCTTGGTCTTTCTCTCTCTCTCTGACACACACACACACACACTCCCCTCACACCCCAGGATTTCTCATCTCATCCACTGTGCATGGTGAGGTTTAGTCCAAGTGTCATATCATTAACCAGAATGTATATTGATTGAATAACTAGACTAGGATTAGACCAAATTCTTGAGTTATTCAATTTCCTTGTGGGATTGTCTTCTCAGGGTCAAAAGTAGAAATTATTACATCATCAACAAATAGTGCTAATTTACTTTCAGTTTATGTTCATACACTAAGCAGCTGAACAGAGTAACTTCAGGGTCTTACCAGATCTTTTGGGCTACAAGATCAAAGTGTAGATGAAACAACTATGAAGATAATGGGAACCTTGTCGGGAGCCCCTGGTGATCTTAAAGGTATCCACCAAGGTTCCATATATGTACATCCTTAGTATATTTCCTGATTAGCATAACTGATTTTATATCCCATACAGAAAGATTTCTATGTAGCCCTACAATACTCTCAGTTTACTCTTTTACTCTGTCAAAAGCTTTGGAAGTGACAATTGGACATACTGCCAATGGACTTTAGTTTACTGTAGCTCCTTCTATTGCAGTCATCAGTTTATGTGTAAGCTTGTACAACTATGTGGTTGGAACACAACCCTTTTGATATTAGTGCATTGAATTGTTAACACCCTATTCATTTTGTTAGGCATTAGGCCCCAATCACATTAAGAATGGTTAGTTAATAATGAAAGGACCGATATCCTTCACAACTTCCTGGGTCCTTGTCTGGCTTACAAACTAAAGAGACTTGTATTCATGATTTTGGAGCCTTGTTTCCTGACTGAATTTCATCATAGCTATAATTGACATGATCTGAATGATAATGATTTTCAATGATTCTGCAGAAGTCCCCTCAGCCCGTCCAGTTTGTGATTTCATAATAGCATTTCTTAGGTTGAGTTCCAGGGTAGTAGATTGCTCCTGGTTGTGTTGGTCAGAAGAGAATTGTGGTAGATCTAGTCCACCCAGCTAATTTGTCATCTTTTCCCTATATGGTCACAGTCTTTAAGTATTTGAAAATTAATTGCGAAACACTGTAAGTCTGAGATGTCTCTTCTGTTGTGCCCACCTTCACTAGATTTATTGCAGCTCTAATACATTTTTTATCCTTGGTCAGCATTGGTCTTCCGTACTAACATTAAATTATATGCTTCTCCATTCTCAAAATGTTGTACATTTCTTGGCTCCCACCTCTTCCTATTCCTCCCATTTACTCTATGACTGAATTCCAATTGTAGATTCCTGATCATTTGCTCTTATTGTAGCAATTAAAGGAACCCTATATCTAGATGTTTCAACCCTTCTTGGATCACTTTTAATTGATTTCCTAAGGCAATTTTCCCATCATAGTCTTTCTTGCTATAATAATGTTTATTTTGCTTCAAAATAGCCCTGATGAACACAATGAATATACCCCCGCCCGTATCTAAGATGAATGTAAATTATTATTGAAAGCCTCTACAGCAGAGTTTCTTCTGTACATAACTATATCTTTGTGTAGCAGAAGTTTTGCGTTTAAGGTCTTCTCTGTTATGGTGCCACTGGAACAGAGAAGGTTAATTCAACCCCAGTATGATCTGGTAAGTGCCCTAAAAATGAGTTATCTCTTTAATCCAATTACTCATTTATCCATGAAGCAGAAAATATTCAAATCACAAAGAATGGCCATAGTTATATACATTGGAGCTTGCTTATATTTGAATCTCCATTGCTCAACCAACCAGAATTCTTTGATTACGTTTAGAAGTAGAGCTTTTAATCCACAAATCCTTTTAGAGACTGTCACATTTAAACAATCTAGCATTTTTGACTTCCAGTCTTTCACCAGGACCAATCCATTTGGCTTGGGTGAGGGCCCCTGCACCTGTTCTTCTGCAGCTTTTTCATGGCAGTGGTACCTGGGGTCATGATCCCCAGGGCAGTGCTGTCTGCAGCGGTGCCCAGGTGGATTGGGACCGCTTATACCTCCGGACTGGCAGAGCTGGCGGTTTCCTGGCTGCCCGACCTCCAGGGTTGTGATGAGGTCACTTCTTCCATGTCTTTGGGTCATTCATATTTTCTGTACAATATATTCTGTCCTTTACTGATACTACTTCTTCTCTGATCTTAGTTATTTCCGAGATAGAATTCAAAGGTGGAGAAGTGTGGCTCAATGGTTAGAGCAGCAGACCCTGATGTAGAAATCTGGCCTGGGACCAGGGTTCAATACCTGCCTTGGTGGGTCTTGGGATCAATTTCCTCAGACCTGATCATTCTTGCATCGGTGCCTAATCTAATTCATGGGTCCCACTCTGTAACTCTGGGCAATAGCTTGCTTAATCTCCACAACGGCCCCAACAGTGCTGGGATGCCTGGCTTCACCTTGGAGGTTGCCCAGGAGTGGGCACCTCACAGGGAAAAGCCAGGAGGGGTTCCACAGCGGTATGCGTACAGCACCTTGAGACCCTAAAGGGTGAGTAGTGCGCTATACAAGTACGAAGTTTAAGTTTTAAAGGTTCAAACCTACTTGTAATAGGAATGTTAACAGCACTAAAATCTACGGTCGCTCCTTTCAAAATCTTGCCCTCAGGGCTGGCACCCAATTTAAAAAATCAGTTGCTAAAGTTTGTCCTAACATTGTGTTATTTTGGGAAAGTAATATGATCACCAGCTGGGTCAGTAACGTTATAATATTAGATCCTGGACTACATCTATAGACTGCTATGTAAATGCTGAAGTTGGTAGCGATAGTTAGACCGGGGTCCACTGTATCAGTGATACAATACAATCTGGGGGATAGGTCTGGGTTCAAGTATGGGTCTCTTTTGATTAAGGTTCATGCTAATTATCTTCAACGTGTGGTGTTGTTTAAATTGGCAAACTAAACAAACCTCCACCACTCCTTTACGCACTCAGTGAGACCCCAGGTTCACATTTTTCTTTCAAAAACAACTTAATGCTAAATATTATCAAAAGAATTTGACCTGTTTTAACATCTCTTGTACCTTTTCCTAATACAGATTTGGGCAGATTTAGCTATTTCAAGTTCCCCGCATTTACTCCAAGTAAAGTGCATTGACTAGTTCTTGTTTTAGTGTTTATATTTTGTTTTTTAATCTTTATATTTCTCTGTATTCTCTCTATTCGGTCTGGTTTTATGCCTCTTTTGTCTAGCGATATTAATACTGATATATATCCCCTTCAGTGTTCAAATTCAGGCAGCAGTATTCATGAGCATTATTGGTATTGCCCAGTAAGAGTCTAATATGAGAATCAAAGGTACCTTCTATTCTGCTACTGTTGAATTTGAATGCCATTGGCAACTAACTGGAACCGGTTAGAGCAGTGGTTCCCAACCTTAGGTCCGAGACCTCCTGGGGGACCACAAAGTCTCCTCAGGCGATCTGTGACTGCTTAGAAAATTAACTAATATTAAAAGTTCAATAAACTATATATAAATAAAGTGGTTACAGTTGAAATTTTAAAACTTACTGTATAGTTCAAGGAATTTGAAATTGGAGGCTAAAAATTTAATTAGTACCCTCAAATTGATTCGCGGGAGCAGTGCAGGTACATCCGAAAGAATATTGAATTTGGAAAAGCTCCAACTTTCCTATTATTTTTTTGTATTTGTTTGCAAAGTAAATAGAATGTGTTATGTGTGTGTGTTGAAGAAATGTTTGTTTCTGGATTTTTTGTTTATTGCTTTGCGGTTCAAACCATCAACAATGCATAGGCATGGGTCCCCAGCTTCCAGTAATGACTCAGTTGGGGTGTCTCTGTATTCCAATAATGATTCAGTGGGGGTCCCCGGGTTCCAGTAATGATAATGTAAAAGTCCACAGAAGTTAAAAGGTGGAAACCACTGGGTTAGAGTGTTTGCCTGCATATCTCCTCTGGTTACACTGACACTTTTTACCTGACTCGCTCCTGGCTGTTGAGGTCACCAGCTGACTGCCCTCTTTTTTTGTCTACAACGTACTGCTAATTCTAGAGAACACATATGGTAGTGTTTTCCTACAGCCAATCTTGGTGTCAAGGAGCATACTGTTGCGTTTCCAAAAGCAAACTCTGCATGTATTATGGCTTAATTAATTGAAAGAGTATCTTTGACTGGCATGGACTAAATCATGGAAAAGGAATAAATCGTGATCAAGCTATTGGCTCTGGAAAGAGCTTAATCAGAGCTCCTGATCGTGTACTAACAGGCAGCAATGTATCTCCCGACCTCCAAATTTAAATGTTTTTCACACAAAACACAGAAGCTGTCTTTGGCCTGCTAGGGAAGTTTCGATTCTGACTACGATATTTAAAACCCTTCTCATTTTACAGGGCATGTTCTGAATGAGGCAGGTGCCAAATACAAGCTGACACATTGATTTGTATTTGGAGTTTAAAGCAGGAAAGTCATCTTACAGCTTCAAAATTAGGAGTGGCAAGTGTGAAGCCTTTAATATGATTAGTTTAATTATCAACTCCAATGGTAGACTAGGTCTACATGTAACACATTATGGCCACGCCACTGCAAGAGAGGAACGAGCTTGGAGCTGAAGATAAGAGACTTCCCTTCTTTCCTGAGAAGAAAAGTTGCTGTATGTCAGCCTGAAACTTGTTCGAAGAGGTGTCCCCTTTGTTTCACCCTAACTACCCTCTTGAGAACAGCCTGTCTTCTTGAGGAAGTGTCCCCGGGAAGCTAAAAATGCGGTGGCAACAAAGAGTCTGCAACCAGTGAGTGCAGCTGCTATGTGTGGCCGAATAATGGGGACTGGGTTAGGTGGAATCATTCTTTAATGTTCACTGGGGATTTTGTGGAATTCATAATTCTGTACTACCCCGATACACTTCATTAAACAAGTCTTTAAGTTAAACCATAAGATCAAGCTAGCATCAAGCTGCCACAACTAGATACCAGTATGCATTTCGATATTATCAAACAACATCGCCTGGAGTCTCCTGATTATTCAACCTGTTTGCCTCTGGATTGACCTTGCATCAACCATTGCTCAATCATCATTTGACCCAAAATGTAGTTCCCAATCACCAGATCTCCAGCAGCATTGAGTCGACTCCACCTAGAGAACCAACAAATTTGAACTTTTCTTCATTTCCCACAAAGTAACTTGACAGTTGTGAAATCATCAGTCATTCTTTGAGCCAGAGCTCATGTGCAGCAGTCTATGTCTTCCAGTAGTCAAATCAGCTCACCGAGTCCAACACAGCTTCTTGTGATGTGACAGCATGTCTTAAACAGCTGATTTGCATCAATCTTTAATGTGATATCATTGAGTGCTGTTGGACTGTTTTGGTTTCATTTAACTAACTGGTGTTGTATTACTATCTAATTACTTTTTGAATATTTTTACCAATCTTTCCACAGCGAAGACGTTTATATCTTCTTGCCATCAAACAAGCTCATCAGAGTCAATATAGCTTCTTGGATTGCAACCAGATGGCATGGCTAAAAAGGATGATTTGATTCAACCTGCAGTTGACAGGAGCTGTATTATTATCAAAAAACATTTTAACCATTTTCCCCATCTTTACATAGTGCATAACCATTTTTAGTGAACTTCTTTTTTTTCAAATAACATGGTTTACGTTCTCCGGATTTGAACTGTATTGTGGTTTGGCCAGTTGTTGTGAGGTATACATACCTCATTCACTTTCACTAAGGTTGCCTTCCAGCTTAGACCAACCTACAGAAGTCCAGCCAAGATAGACATTACAGAAGTGTACCTCTGTGTATGGGATTGTTTGAGCCAGTTCAAGCTCATATCAAGGCGATGAATTGTGTCTTCCATTGCACATGTTTTAATTACCTACCACAGTCCTAATCTAAATTCCACATTAGTCAGAGTACTAGTCTGGGGGTGATGGCCTGAAGAGCAGTGAAGTAAGACATGCTCCAGGACAGCTCTTGCCAACTTGTGCTTGCATACCCAGGCCTCTGTACTTAATCCTCATCACACACCCCAGGAGGAATCAGAAACAGAGGTCATATTGCTCGTGGATGAGTTAGGTGGGGGTAGTTTTGTTTGCCTTCTAGAGGGGAAGATTTTTGATGACTATAGTGTGTTGCTGTAAATCTTTGAGAATTTGTTGTAATGAGGGCTGACATATGAGGCACTGAAACCTATATACTGTACTGTCACATATAGGTACACTAAGATCACAGACTCTGACACTGGGCTCAATGGGTCACACAGTATAGAGTGCAAGAATGCACAAATGTTCATCTATACATTAGGGCATGTATGGAGAATATAATTGTTTTACCTAGATTGGGAGGATGCTGGGTATCTCTACCAAGATACATTGTATGTACATGAAACTCAGACACTGTAAAGTGCAGGTTGCATTGCATGTCTGCAAGAGACTTACGACTTACAACGATAAAAACGAGGTGAAGATATGAAAGACAGAATGGTCCCGTTGCTGCAGGACGCACCTTGTAGAACTGTGATTCAGAGGTTTTCACAATGGACTCGTAGCTGGCAATTTCTGGGTGCGTGCAGACAGGTGCACCTGGGTAACAGAGAGTACTCATTCCACTCAACAGTGTTGGGTGTGGGAAGAGCACACAGCTATCCAGGACTAAGTAGTATCACAAGTCCTTGCTTGCTGTGAGTATTGAATAGGAGACAAGGCACCTTACCATAACAATATACAGACAGAGGCACTAGCTGATACCCCTTTTAGGATATAGCACATAGAAAATAACTTTGATGGAATGGGACGCCTTCAAAGTGGTCATTCCATATATGGTGTAAAGAGTTCACTAAACCAGCAAATAAGTTCAATGAAAGCAGAGCTAAGAGATCTAAGGTTAAAGGTGATACCTGACACCACCTTGGAGGTTATACTCACAGAAGCCAAAAACAATTTTAAGGCACAGGTTAGGAGAATACCCTGGATTAATTAAAAGGAGTACATAGATAGGAAGCTAGAGGAAGTGACAGAAGTGACTAATTATTAGTATGGCGGGTTCAACACTGAGAGGAAGCCAATTTGCACCTTTGCAACAACCACAGGGAATACACCCTATACCCAGTTAGGATTCAATGAAGCATTTGTGGAATATTATGAAAATATGTAAAAAAAAATATGTAATCCATGTCTATTGATCTAGGGAGGGGACATATCGAAACATTTCTAGAGCACATTGTCATGCCCCAAATAGATGCCCTACAAAAGGTTATACTAGATGCATCCATTGACACAGAAGATAAAAATGAGGCCACAGGACAACCGGCCAGGGGAAGACTGCAGGGGCTGGCAACAGCCTGTCCTCCTCCCCAAGATTTACTCGACATACAAAACCAGATTAGTCCCAAGATTATTAGAATAATATATAATGTGCTAAACAAGGGGATATTGCCTGAATTTTATGAGAGAAGTCACCATTGTGGTTCTGCCGAAGGCTGGGCAGCACCCATTGGACATAAAATCTTAAATGAAGTTGTCACTCCTAAACGTGGAATACAGTCCTAATCTAAATTCCACATTAATCAGAGTACTAGTCTGGAAGGTGATGGCCTTAGAATGTATGAGACACAAACCTTCTAGCCACACCGGCTAAAATGAACATTGGACCCCACTCAACATGTCCAGGGGTATTAGTACTAAATGACTTAAGCTACTTCACTGACTACAAGTAAGCCCATGGGAGGGAAGGCTGGAGGGAGGGAGATTGACAACAGAGGCTGAGAAGTTGTCTATGAAGAAATATGAGAAACTATATGTGTGCTACTGTCCCCAATGGTTTTCTTGTCCTTTCTTGGGTCCCTTTCTTTGTCATTTCACATTGCTCAATGCCCTGAAAGCATCACGTATGAATGAAGGAATATGTATGTTTTATGTTTTCTTTACTTACCGCCTCATACATGCAGGTCATTCCTCAATATGCACACTGCACTGCAAGCTGCCTGCATTAGCCGTTTAGCAGTTGGGAGCTTGAGGAGTTTGTTACTGCTGGACTTTTTTTGCTTCTTCAGGGTCATCCCCAATCTTTTTGCCTCCTGCCTCCTTTTTTTTCTGACCTGTTGCTGTTGGCTTTTGAACTCTGAGCACTTTACCACTGCTAACCAGTGCTAAAGTGCATATGCTCTCTCTGTAAATGGCATGGTTGATTGGTTTATCCATGATTGGCATATTTGATTTACTAGTAAGTCCCTAGTAAGGTGCACTAGAGGTGCCAGGGCCTGTAAATCAAATGCTACTAGTGGGCCTGCAGCACAGGTTGTACCACCCACATACATAGCTCTGTAATCAGGGGGGGTGTTGTGTGTTGTGTGCGTGCATGGGGGTGTGCGTGTGTTTATGTAGTGGGGATGTCTGAGTGCCTGTATGCTTGTGGGGGTGTCGTGAGTATGGGAATGAGTGCGTGTATGTCTGTGGGTATGTCTGTATGGATGTGTGCGTGTATGTTTGAATGTGGGTGTGCGTGTCTGACTGTGTGTGTGGATGGTGGCATGTATGTTGGTGTGTGTGCGTGTATGTGTGTTGGTGGTGCCTGCGTGTGTGTCGTGTGTGAGTGAGTGATGTGATGGGGTCGGGGTGGGGAGGGGGGCCCCGCCACCTTTTGGGGGTGGCAGGGGTGGTGGGGGATGTAGGGGAGGGAGTCGGGGTGGGGGAGACCCCTATCAGTGCCAATGAAGGACCTCCCTGGCACTGATAGTGCTTACCGCCATGGATTTCATGGCGGTTTCAAACCGCATGAAATCCATGGCGGTCAGCCGGGTCCAAATACTGCCGGCGTTATAGTGACCCAGGTCTCCAGCCCGGCGGGCGGAACGGAAAACCGGCGGATGACCATGGCGGTAACCGCCATGGTCATAATAAAAAAAAAAAGAACGCCAGCCTGTTGGCGGTCTTACCGCCGCTTCTCCGCCTTCCGCCAGGGTCATAATGACCCCCATAGTGATGTGTTTTATACGTCTTGACAGGGAAATATTGCTAAATTTGTTTTCACTGTTGCAAGGCCTGTTTCTCTCATAGGTTTATATGGGGGCTACCTTTAAATCTGATTAAAGTGTAGATTCCCTTTGGGAGTGGATGGACATGTGGAGGTTGGGGTCTCTGACCTCACAATTCAAAAATACATCTTTTTGTAAAGTTGATTTTAAGATTGTGTTTTTGAAAAATGCCAATTTTAGAAAGTGAGCATTTTCTTTCTTATACCATTTCTGTGACTCTGCCTGTTTGTGGATTTCCCTGTCTGGGTCAGTTTGACAATTGGGCTGGTTGCACCTCACACTGGACAGTGACACAAAGGGAGCTGGGGTGTAGTCTGCATTTCCTGATGAGCCATCTGTGCTAGGAGGGAAGGGAGGAGTGGTCACTTACACCTGAAAGGGCTGTGCCTCTCCTCACACAATGCAGTCTCCGACCCCCTGGTGAGTGTCTGGGACCTGGCCTTGGCAAGGCAGGGTTTCACATTCAAAAGAGACACTACTTTGAAGTAGGCCTACTTCAAAGGAGAAATTGGGTATAAGAAGGGCACCCAAAACTACAGACTTTAGAAACCCTTCTGGAAACAAGAAGAAACTCTGTCTGGAGAAGAGCTGAGGAAGAAGAGCTGCCCTGCCTGTGACTGTGCTTTGTGGAGCTATCCTGCAGTTGCTGCTTCTGCCAGAGTAAGAGGGCAAAGACTGGACTTTGTGTGCCTTCTAGCTTGAGAAGAAATATCCAAGGGCTTGATTTAGAGCTTGCCTCCTGTTGTTTGAAGTCTCAGGGACAGCAAAGACTTCTCTCTGCCAGCACCTGGAGTCTCTGGAGAGACTCCTACTCTGCCCTGTGGTGCCCATCCAGTTCCTGGGACCCTGAAAGGAGAAGCTGGCAGCCTCAGAGGAAGAAATCCACGCACAGCGCGCCGTGCAGGGAAAAGATCGACACAACTCTGATCTGCGGCTGAAGAAGCGACTCGCCGCCGGCTCCGCAGTTGAGAATCAACGCTCGCAGAAAAAGCGACTGAAGAATCGACGCATGGAGCAGGAGATACAACGCGCAGCATTGCTGACGGAGGCTGGGGGGTTTCGGACCGTCGTGCGGCTGGATTGCTGACTCAAGTACTGCTGGGTGTGGAAACACAATGCAAGGCCGGCCCGGACCCGAGAGTGCTGACCGGATCGACGCATCGCTCTCCTGTGGAGAGAAGAAATGATGCGCCCGACCCGGCGAAAGGAGAAGGTCCAACTCGTGAGTGGAATCAACACATCACAAGCCCTTTTTGACGCGCACTCGCCCATGTGGGTTTATTTTTGACGGACCCAAGGTACTTTTTCACGCTGACAGCGTTAGTGTGTGTTTAAAACTACTTAAAGACTCTTTTTGCATTTTTATTGATAACTTGACCTGTGTATTGTGGATTTTTGTTGTTTTGGTCTTGTTTTGTTTAGATAAATATATCCTATTTTTCCAAACTGGTGCTGTGTCATTTTGTAGTGTTTTCATTAAGTTACTGTGTGTGTTGGTAAAAATTCTTTACACCTAGGCCTCTGAAGTTAAGCCTACTGCTCTGCCAAGCTACCAAGGAGGTAGGCTGGGGTTAGCTGCGGGTGATTCTCTTTTCCTCTGACTAGAGTGAGGGTCCTTGCTTGAACAGTGGGTAACCTGACTGTCAACCAAAGACCCCATTCCTAACAGTTACAATATATTGAGTTAATCTAAAAGTGGTTCTGGACTTGCAAGTTATTATTTGAAATATATACTTGTTGTGGATCCACTGATGATATGGTGAATAACAGATGACAAAAACTCGGTAATGAATAACTGAAAGAAACAGACCACTGGTTCAACCCTAAATATGGCCTTGCAGACAATCCTAGGCTCCTAATAAATGCAAATGCAACACAAATCTGTACACAATCCCTTATCCTAAACTTAATATTGCCTTAACCCTATCCAAAACGTCAGTTCTGATCATAACCCTCATCTTTATGGCTGAAGTAGCACAAATGTTAACCCAGATACATTCCTAACCAGAAAATGATGAAAACGTTTTTAGTGAAAAATTTATTACCACTGTATAATGGACTTTCATCTACATTTCTTTAGCTTTAATTTTTACACTTTTTGTGCTATTTTCTTCCTAATGGGTTTAAACAAAAGTAACTTTCATCACATGGGTATTCACAAACCTTTTCCCAGGCATCACAAAGTAAGGTCTGTAGTGTGCCTGAGGGCCACATTGATGCCAGTAGAGTGGGACTGGTGGTTTGGGTAAGAGGTGGTGGGGGGGGAAAGGCTTTGTGGTGTGAGGTGGTTGTAGGGAAAACTAAGTATGCATATGGTGTTAACAGTGAGTCATGGAGTTTTGTTTAGGGGTTCATTCCTTACTGTCCTCTAAATTAGGTCCTTACTCTCTAGTAAAGTCATAGATGAGACAGTATTATGTTATGCTGTATCTGAATCTCTATCCATCTTCCACACCTTATGGTAAGCCTTTCCTGCCTGTTCTGGCTACTTTTGGAGAGTTAAGTGTTAAAAGGAAGGTCATTTGTTTTTTTTCAATTGGAATGAAATAGAACTGCACACTCTGAAACCAGAAAACCTGGGATCAATCCTGGCTTTCCCACTTGACCAAATTGTGTGATCATAGGTAATTCTGTTATCTCAATTTGCCTCCTTTTCCTTCATTATCACATGTAAGTGATCCTATAGATTGACGAGTTCAGATTGCACTCTGTTAAAACCTTCTCTTGTGTTTCATTTAATAAACATTAATGTTGTCCATGTATAACAAGAATTCAGCCCACTAAAAGGGGTCCACATGACAACGTATGACTCCTTGTTCACTATTGCCATTGGTGTCAGAGTGGGAGAAGGAATAAATGTTTCTGTGTTCATTTTTTTAAATAATCACTTTTAAAATATACTTCTTAATGCGCTGATGTAATCTAATGTACCACAGTGAAACACTTATGCATATTCTTGGAATACACTTTTTTGAATTTTAAACACATTATCATATTTTTACTTGTTTCTTCCAAGAAGTCTTTAAAAATGATTAGAGCTTTGGAATGCTGAGGGCTTGATTAAAGATCATGGTGTGGCACAGGGCATAAAATGACTGGTATAAGTCTTCTGCTTGAACATTCCAATGTTTGTGTTTCTGTTTCTCCTTTGCTAATTTACCACATTCTACCCTCAGTGCGTGAATGTTGGAGTAGCCTTTTAGCTCATCTGCGTGGGGTTATACTACTTGTTAAAGGCACTCTTACATGTTATATTCCACTGCAGCACAGACCTATAACTCAGATTCAGGGACTTTAAGAGCCAGTATAGCCCTTGGCAGCGGGCTATAAGACTATAATGTTCTATAGTTATGTGGTGCAGGACACCTTATTTGCTTCTTTTATTTTACTTCAGTTAGTGTGTAAATAAATGCATGCTCGTTTTGTTAACATCTTTATGAATGTTAGTGCTCTCAAGTAAATAGCAATCCACTGCTGTTGTTCACCATGGGGTCGGATGTGAAGGTCAGGAGAGCAGCGTGCATCCCCCGGCCATACTTTGAGTATCGCTGTTCTATTACAGTAAACTCTGTGATGTTGATGTTTTTATTTTATTTTTATCAGTCATTGAAAAAGAAAGATACAGATAAATAGTTATGAATGGCAATACAAAATCAAATACGAGTACAGTGGCCTCATATAGTTGAGAAGAACGGTTAAAAAGATTAGCATAAACACAATGCCAGATAGACACAAAGACAGAAAAAAAGAACATGGCCATACAGTCTGAGTTACACCAAAATACAGGTATACTTCTTCAGTTGACTGATTCTTTTTTTGTGTGTATGTATATATATATATATATATAGATATATAAATATATAGATATATATATATAGATATATAAATTAAACTGCATTCATTTTACTCTGACAGTGAATCAGTAAAGATGTCTCCGTTAAATTCCATTGTTGCAAGCGCAAAGAATGAGCTACTGAAATTGCAATGAATACCTGCATTCAGCTAACAAAAAATAATACATCCGTGAGTTGAGCTTGAAACTATCAATACTAACAATCCCAAACCAAATAGTAAACGGTTCTAATAGAAAAGGCCTGTTTAGTAATGAGCTCAATGACACCACCAGCTGATTCCAACATTCATGTAGAGCGGGGCATAATGCAATGACATGAAGTTAGTCTCCTTTTCCCTCCCAATGTAATCTAAAACAAAAATGATTATGAACTGAGGAAAATAAGCTGTTCACACAATTTGGGGTATAATGTAGAAGATAGCAAGAAAACAACTCCATGCATCTAAAATTATCGCCTCTAAGTGATTTACAGCTAAGTTGGCTCAGTTCCTGCCACTCCTTAGACGACAATCTCAACATATTTTCTTTCTCTATTATCTGGATCTGATTGGCGAGCAGATCAACACGGCACCCCTCTTGAATCTGTCTGTGCCAGTTGAGAACACCTCTCGATTTATGTTTAAGCAGTATTTTTAAAATAGAAGAAGGGATGCTTGATATTCCAAAAAATAAACCTAAGCTTGTTTCCTAATATGTCATTTGAGATGCCTAATTGATCCTAAGACTTCTATGTCTTTTTATATTTAGAATTAGTAACCGCGCAAAAGTGGAGGCTTTCCTAACAGTTCAATGCATCCCATGAAATGGCTAAGCCAAAGCCAATACAGTGTTTCAATAAGAGAAATTCATGACAGTGTGGGACTTTTAATTCTATAAATTTCAAAAGATCATTCTTACATCATAGAAGGTCCTGAATAAACCTAATATCTCATTTTTGATAGATAAAAAAGTTAATAAATACTGAAGAAGAAAAGCATGGCGTGGACTAAACAACTGTCGAAGATCGGGGCAGAAAGCATGTCATTAAGATGGGAAAAGGTGTCTAAAAGTGCTGCCAAATAATACCATCACAGATTGGGAAAAGCAAGGCCGCCAAGTTCTTTTTCCAAGTGTAAAAATGAAAAACTCAGCTTAGGCTGATGACTGTTCCAGATAAACCTGTGTATTATCGAGTAAACCTCTGAATTTGTTTTTGTTTTTGTTTTTTATCAGAACATTTCAAAATAATAAAAATATAAAAAGAGGCCAGATTGACATTTTAATCAAGGACGCTCCGCCTATAAATGAAATAGGTAATGAAAACAATTTGTATTGAAGGTTAAGCACTTTAATTAATGTTGACACAGTTATGTTTCTCCAAGTCATAATTAGATGTAATATCAATTCCTAAATACCTAACCCGATGCAAGAGGTTTACTATTAGCCTAGGTCTAGTGGGAAATCTGCAGTGGAAGCATTGATTAAGAGATATTCTGTTTTCTTTTTATTTATTGTGTACCCCCCACCCAATTGAGGTAGACTCTGTGATCTTATAGGATAGGTTCTGGATATTACCTTTCTCTGCTTTCAGTGTATTGCCATGTAGAAATGCTGGGAAAGGAGGAGAGATATTATCATCCCCACAAATAGCTATTGCAGGAGGTTTGATAAAAAGAGAGAACGAAATGGGGAACCGTGGACAACTAAACACTGTGCTGTTTGAGAGTTTATCATTGTTGAAGAAAATCCCTCTTTTCCGTTTTGCATCTTTCCACCTTATTTGCTATGTCTATCAGAATTAGGGGAAGAACACATGTTCTGACCAAAAGTGAAAACAATGAATCCAGAATAATCTACTCTGCAGGAGTAAATCCAAAAAGTTGCCTTTTCCTGCAGCATTATGAAATGTACAATTAGGTGTGGCTTTCCAGTATGAAATCACCGTAAAAGGTATTTTCTTCTTACGGATTCATTGTCTCTGAATTAGCTCCAAAATTAATAAAGATCCAGAATTAAATTCCTTGTGTTATGCAGATATCAAGCAAATATGGTATGTCCTTTTTTCCATGCACAACTGACACCAGGATCTAGAACTAAACTGTTTATTATGGCTGTCTTCCGCAATTCCTATAATTGTATTTTCGAACTCTATTATAAATATCTTCTTGGTATCATTTTCATATAATTGCTGGTTGTATTGAATAAAATCTGAGCAACAATGCTTGCATAGCCACCGCTCCTCACCCCTCCCTTGCTGCCAAAGAAAAATATCAAAACAACAAAGTAAGGAGGCAAAAAATAATGTGTGACAATTTTATTTTATTCCAAAATTATATCAAACTAGATCCATATTCCTGTTGGAATTGATTAGTACTGTCTCTTTGCTATGCTGCTTATTTACGCCAATACATGTATTATGACTTATAGGTTTTCTTCATCAGGACATAGGCAAACAAACACAAACAATAGACGGAATGCAGAACCAATCAAACATTCACCCCCAGTCACAGATCTGGGTTTAATCCATCACTTATTTTGCTAAACTTGACACCCCTGTTTGGACACCAGCCATATGCAAATCAATCTTGACCCTGTTCCCCGTGGACACAGTCCAGCCCGAACTGTCAGGCTAGGTCTTCCCTGGACCGGAAACAAGCATCCTCGGACCAGTTTCAAGGTATCGACTGATTTATTTTCAGGGATAACTGATAACTAGGATAAAAATATTATTGCAATTTCTGATTTGCATATGGCTGGGTCCAAACTGGGGTGGCATAAGTCAATACTATTATTGTAGAAGTATTAATGAGTTTAATAATGAATATTCATGTATTTTGAGTATTGAATTATTATAGAAAATGTATTAACTTAGAGAAAAATGATTCACGCATTTGAAGCTGCGCCCACCTGAGTGGCCGCCAATGTTCATGAAGTGTACTTATTAATGGCTTATTAATATGAAAACTTGAGCTTATGTTTGATTAATATAGTAATATGTCATATTAAAGGTTATGCATTATCAATTAGGTTTATTAATTGTAGGCCTTAACTTAGCAAGGTCGTTGCCTAGTTCCACAGCCTCATGTCAAGCTGCATTTCTTAATCAACTTATAAAATGGATGCTTAGAGAATTAAATTGTGATTTTCCACTGTGCTAATCTAATGGTCGTAGCTAAAACTCTTTCTCATGAGAACTGCTTGCTAGAAGATTCTGTACTTGCTAATGAAACAATGTTTAATGTAATGTGTGAGACTGACTTTCCCAGGAGAAGACAATGAATTTACTGACTGGAGTATAAGCTGGAACAATATTGATACCTGACAAGCCGAACAATGAAAACAGAAGGAGAGGAGCCAATCATTGACATGAGAGCCATGTAGTAGAAAAACATTAGATTGAGGGTTTTAGTTTCATTGGACAAAGTGTGAACATGCGATCCCCTGACCAATTAGGGTGTGGGAAGTAGTTTTAGGAAATCTAACTTAGCCAAACTGCCCTGAGAGGAGGTTACCATTTGCCCATTTTCTATCTTGCCATAAGGCTATTATTTTCTTGACCGTCTTGAGAAGAGATGTGCTTAACTTTACCACTTAAAAGGCTTTGCTCTTTCTGAACTTTGATGCTGAATCCTGACGCCGTGCTGACCCGACTGATGTCCTGATGGCGAAGACCATCTTAGCTTGCCGATCGAATTAAGGAGAGGTATACTGTCACTGATATTGATTGCATGTCTTTTTGCCTTCGTTTTTAGGTTCCAACCGCTATTTTGATAGAGCTGTAATTAGATGTTTTCTAAGTTCATGTTGACTAAATTGTTTTGCATGAAGCCCAAACATGCTATTCTAATCTGGAGTTAGTTAGGGTTCTCACTGATGAAGTTCGCCACATGTAATAACAGTTGATGTCTTTTCTTTGCTGAATCTAAATGTATGTAATATCATTTGCACAGTTATATTATTGCTATTAATTTGTACTGTAACTTTAGAATGTGTAATAGCTCAAGCTTTGATTAGATTGCAAATCTTTTGTCATTTTGGACAGCCAGTATTAATCCTGTATGCTTATTATTTGATTTTGAGATTAAGTTATGTAACATTAGCATTGTTAATATAGGGAAATAAACATTCTAACTTTTACATAAAGGTGTTGTTATTCATGATGGCAAAGTCATGGAGTGTGACAATTATTGACTCCTATTGATTACTAATGTTATTGATTGATATTGGTTATTGATCCGTGCACTTACAGGATATATGGTGGGAAAACCTCAAAGCAAGTCAAAAGGTTCATCGAACTATGCACGTCTCCCTTGTAAGTTTACTTATTAAGGTTTGACGCGCTAACAGAGATGGTAGCAGAGATTGATGGTTTGTCTCCTTAAGAGCCCATCATAGATGCCGAGTACATGGTTTGTCTCCTTTAAGAGCCCATCATAGATGCCCGGTACATGGTTTGTCTCCTTAAGAGCCCATAATACAGTTCAGAGATAGGTAGTAGAGTGTTTGGTCCCAGAGATTGTAAGCAAGAGATAACAGGTATCTCCAGAGATGGTAGTAGGATAAGGGTTAGTCTCCTAGAAAGAGCAAAATAATTCCCAGATTGGTTGAAAATTTGTGAAATTTTGGATTTTTCTAGATTCAATTATACAAAGTGGAAGGCAAATGTGCCCCTAAGTACCTAAAATGACTTTCCCAGAATCTTGGAGCTTGCCAATGGTTGTTTAAGAATGTTCTTGGCATTCTAGTGACAGTGTTAATGGAGTAGGTTTTGCACTTGCACAGATTATGCAAATCGCAGGTGAATTGTGATGTTTGTGAGGATTTAGAGCGTTTGCGTACTCCAAATGAAGTTGTAGAAGGAGTGTGCAAGGTGCTTTGTGCTCAAGAATTGTCCACTTGGTTGTTGGTATATGGACCCTGCAAGGTCTAACACTCCGGAGTATATTCAAAAGTGTATGAGACACTTGGTTTTTGTTGTAATTTGTCTGGTTTAATAGGTCGATCGGACGTGGTCGACAAGTCAGAGTGTGAATCAAAGTTAGTGAAATAATTTTTCGACTGAGATCTGGCCAGTCCTATGTGCACCAGGCAGACCCACTGATCAGTTGAGAGTGAAATTTGCGGGTCCAATTTTGCTTGCAAATCAGGGAAACTGAGAAAGAAGGAGTAGCAGCTAGAGCGTAACACCATCAGTGAAAAATCTGTAAAGTTTTCGAAGCAATTGTGTTACCCTACCTGTAGTAAACGTACAAATTGGGTTTTGATTTTGTTTGGTGCTCGCAATATTTTTGCATTAGTTTAGTGTGAATCTGAGTTTGAGAGGAAAAGCCGCAAGACTTTGTCAGCCACAGTACGAGTGTGACATCATTGGAGCCGCACTGGGATAGGTTAGTTAGTGAGAAGGGTCGTGCACGGATAGGCAGCCGTCCGCAAAGTGCAATTGGTTGAGAATTCTGGAATAAAAATTCACATCCTGATTTAATTTTGAATAACATAAAGGTCACAAAAATGAAATCTGTCAAAGCTTTAAAGAGTGATTTAAGGGGAGATGCATACATTACATCGAGTATAGGAGATATTGCACCGCCAGAAGGTACACCAGCTTATATTGTAATTGAAGAAAAGGTGCTGCGCTATGTCTTTGGTTAAAGCAATGGTGCAAAGTGACAGAGAAAGAAGGGAGCTTAGCTTTTCCTGCCCATGGAACTTTTAATTTGAGGAGTTTAGAGAATCTAAGGAAGGTGCTGTATGACCTAAAACCCCTCTGAGACCAGCACAGTTCGAGGCATTAGCGATCTGGGAGTTAGTAGCCAGACAGAAACAGCAACATAAATTCGAGAGGAGGATGAGAAAAGCAGAGAAGACATTAGCAAAGGTTATGTGCGACAATGTCCAGAGATTTTTGGAGAATCAAAGAAGTTATTCCCAGCAATTACACAAGACAGTGAGAGAGAAGTAAGGAAAGCTACCAGTAAAAACAAATAGGAGCCCTTCCGAGAGTAGGGAGTTGAGACCAAAGGAGTCTAAAGGACCATTGACATATGAGGAAGAATCAGGCGATGATGAGTTTATTATACAGTTTCTCCCTCATCATACGCAGCACACGAGAGTGGTCCGAGCACCAGTGTAGATCCTTCGGCTCCGACACTGGTTAACGTGACAGCGAGTCCAGTGCAGATCGATCCTAATATTAGACAGAGCCACAATGCAGAGAAGTCTTAGCCCACCTATTAGTCCAGTAGCATAAAATCAGGTGCCACCGCCGAATGTCCTGAGAATTTACCTTGATGTATCTATAGTAGAAATGGCCACAAACCTAATACTGCCTACAGGACAGGTTTTCCCCAAACCAATGTTGGTTCAGACAGAGCCAACTCCATTTTTACTGCCGCAAGTACAGCCACAAGTGATGCCAAAGTACACCCTGTGACTCTTTTACCTGTGGTACTGTAGCCCTGTCTTGCAGGTACCAGATCCAGTGTATGATCCTAGCTAGGGGCACTCTTTTCTTCCCCTGTTCCTGATTTACATGTAAATCAGTGTTTCCCTCTTGCACTGCGCAAAAACCTAAAGTCTGAATTATTTCATTTGCCAAATCACAAGCGCACAGATGCTTATAATTTTTCCTAGTGACCATATAACAAAGTGTTAGGATTTCACTCAGATGAAGGCTATTCTGTTTCCAAAAATCAAACAAGCTAATGAAACTCGGTGTCTCTTGCTTAATGCAAACAGTAAGAAACTCAAAAATCTTTTGTTTTACTTCATTTTGCAACGGTAACTCGTAAATCACATTCTGAGCTGTGTTATCAGTTAAGGAATGCACTTTGACTGCCAAAAAACCTGGCTCACACGGAGGCTCATACTGTCTCACAGCAGTATTAACCCCCTCATTACTGGAATGGGATAAGACAGATTCTTCTAAAACAGCATTTTTATACATTTCAGCATTATCTTGCATTAATGTGTTCTGGCTAATTTGCTCACGTAAATTCTTATTTTCATGTTCCAACTGCCTACATCTCTCCTGCATTTTTCTGTAAGCAGATAAAAGTATCCAAACCCTTCTGTCAAAAACAAAAGGATCATCATTGCTTCCAAAAGGCACATTTTCTAAATATGCTTCATCACAACAAGAAAACATGTTTCTCACAGCACCATCAGGCAGTTTAACTACACGTGCATTTTCAAACATGGTCTGCCGTGCTTCTGTAATTCTCCAAACAACAAAAAAACATTACACTTTTAAATTGTGCACGTAGAAATCTATAATTCGACCCCACTTCTGGTACCAAAATGTTCTGCCTTTCTACTTATCTCGTATCAGAGCTTACAGAACCTCTCTGGAATGCACTTCTGAGTTAAAAGAAGACCTTTATTGTTGTTAATTCTTCCCCACCCACAAGTTCTTGAGAAACGAATTAATAGACTTCAAGCACACATTCAAATGAGTAAAAGTAGTTGCAGCAATGAAAACAAAATATATCACAGTACTTCTCAGTTGCAATGTACACAGCAGATAGATAAGATATTCAATGCAAAGCATAAAAATAAAATTCATCACCGTGTGAGACCTATCTTCAGCTTCATCTTTCTGGGGTCTGCAAGTTGATGACTCCGGTCAACTGCGAGAAAGAGATTATCTACCCACACGGGAGACTGGCAACTGGCGCCTAGTTCCAGCCTGAAGTCAAGCAGATTTGAATCTAAATCTCTGAAGCCCTGAGTCATCCTTACAAAAGCGTGCCCCCTCCTCTCAGACTCGGGAAAACTACGCAAGCCTTTGGAGACTGGCCAGGTCTCCTAGACTTCTCCTCTTTCCAAGCCTGAGCAGAAAGGAAAACACCAAATGTACTCTCTTATCAGGTCTAGTCTGGTGTGAAGAAAACTGCTTGGTTCATCCTGTGGAAAAACATAGCTTGGAAAAATACAGCTTGGATTCTCAACTGCAATGTCTAACTCCACGTTAAAGGCAATAGGCAGCTAACCGAAATATCAAATGTAATGTCTAATGTCACGTCAAAGCCAATAGGCAGCTGAGCTGAATACAAAATGTAAGGTCTAATATCATGTCAAAGCCAATAGGCAGCTAAGCTGAATACAGAATGTAATATCTAATATCATGTCAAAGCCAATAGGCAGCTAAGGTGAATACAGCATGTCAAAGTCAATAGGCAGCTAAACTGAATACAGCATGTCAAAGCCAATAGGCAGAATACAGAATGTAATGGCTAATGCAATGTCAAAGCCAATAGGCGGCTAAACTGAACAAAACATATAATGTGCTACTGGTGAACATTGAGCAACTAATATACGCAGTGGTGAAACACAAAGTCATTGGTCAAACACAATTAATAGCATCACAGACACAGGAGCTACACACTCTACAGTAAGTTCTGCAGAAGTTCTGAATGTGCCCCTTTCAGGAAAGACAGTCCAGATTGTAGGAGTAACGAATCAGTATTTGACCAATCTGGTTACAGAACCAGTACAGGTTAAAATTGGCAACTTCAAAGGATTGCACAAATTCGTAGTCTGTGATTCAAGGCCAGTATCCCTATTGGGAAGAGATCTGCTGTGTAAAACCAGGTGCTCGATTACTTGCTCAAATGATGGAATCGAGATACAGATGAATAGTGATGATGAGGATGATCTGGCTCCAGAGACCGACTGTGAGGCTATAAATGAGGAGTACTCTCTGATAAATTTCTTTCCAGTATTCATAGTGAAGAGCTTCATCCTGATTTACAGGGAACGGTTAAAGAGAAAGTGTGGGATCTAGCAGGGAAGAAATAGGTTTGATAAAGGGAGTTGAGACAGTCAAAGTTCCTGTAAACCAGACACAATTTTTCTTCAGATCCCCAGTACCACAGGCCGCAGGATATTCTTATAAGGTTGGTCAAATAATTGTAGAATTTGTAAACCAAGGGGTTTTGAAAGAAGTGTTGAGCAGCCCATGTAATTTCACTGATAATGGGCTTGAAAAAGCCCTGTGTGAAAGTTCGAATTGTCCAGGATTTGAGAAAAATTTATGACATTGTGATCCAATGTTGCCCCATAGTACCAAATCCAGCCATGTGAATGATTCAGAATCCATGTGATGCTGAATGGTTCACTGTCATAGACTTGTCACAAGCCTTCTTTTCTGTGCCTCTTCATGAGGACAGCCAATTTCTCTTTTGTTTCAAATTTTCAGACCGAGTTTACTGTTGGTGTCGAATTCCTCAAGGGTTTTCTGAGTCACCTTCCATATTCAATCAGATTTTGAAAAATAATTTGGAGTCATTGGAACTGCCTTTCCAATCGACATTGGTACAATATATTGATGACCTACCGATTGCGTCCAAAACTAGGAGCGAGTCAAGTATAACACAATTGCCTTGCTGAGCCATTTGGGAAAGAATGGTCATAAAGTGTCGCCACTTAAATTGTAGTACTGTCAGAAAGAAGTGAAATACTTGGGTCACCAGATTGAGAAAGGAACGAGAAAAATATCCAGAGATAGAGTCATAGTTATATTGCAGATGAGTCCCCCAGCCACACAGAGAAATATCAGGATGTTTCTGGGAATGGTAGGCTATTGTTGCCAATGGATTCCCAATTTTTCAGTCATTTCCAAACCATTGCAGAGGCTAACCCATAAGGAGGTCACCAATCCCCTAGTGTTAGACCAGGCTTGCATGAAAGTATTTGCTGAATTGGGAGAGAGTCTGTGCAAGGCTCCGGCTTTAGGTATGCCTGACTACACAAAGTCCTTCACGTAGTTTTGTCATGAGCGTGATGCCTGTTCTTTGTATGTCTTGACACAGGTCCATGGAGATGTAAACCGCCCAGTAGCATACTTTTCAGCTACTTTGGACCCAATTGCAACAGCTTTACCAGGCTGTTTCCGTGCAGTTGCAGCAGTTGGACAGAGCCTCAAAGGGTGAAGGAATTGTGATGGGACACCCTTTAACTATCATGGTCCCTCACTCCATTGAGATCCTACTTACGAAAACAAAAATCCAGTACCTGACAAGTGAAAGATTGACACGTAATGAGACAAGTTTTCTAGGGTGTACCAAATGTGTAATTGAAAAGATGTACAGTGTTGAACCTGGCAACCTTGCTTCCGAATGAATATGTTGAAATTGAAAAGTTAGAAGACATTGAGCATGATTGTCTTGAAGTAACTGATCTGTGCACAAAACCGAGACCTGATATTAGAGATACCCAATTGGAAGAAAATGACCAAATTATCTTTGTTGATGGTTCCTGTCTAAGAGACAATACAGGAGTACTGAGAGAAGGATATGCTGTGTGCACAATTACTGGTATACTGGAAGCGTCCTGGCTTTCAGAAGTATATTATGCACAGGTAGCGGAACTGGTAGCCCTTACTAGAGTGTGCAATGTTTCTGCTCAGCTTAAAGTTACCATCTATACCGATAGCCAGTATGGATTTGGAATAGTCCACAGCTTTGGCCGGTTGTGGTCACAGAGAGGTTTCATGATCTCTTCTGGTTCACCAGTGAGAAATGATGAGAGAATTAAAGAACTGTTGCAAGCTATCCAAATGCCTGAAAAGATTGTTGTGGTGAAATGCAGTGTACATCTGAAATCGCACTGATAAGAAATTGTATCAATGGGAAATGGATATGCGGATCAAGTCGCAAGGTTTTGCGCATTGAACTGTATGTCATTCAAAGATAAGTGGGAATTGTTACCTGAAGAAGGTGAAACATGTCCAAGTTTTGCATTGCAAGTGATAGATACTTTGGAAGAATTAAAAAGATTGCAGAATAATGTTGAGAGGGAGGAAAAGCAATCATGGAGCAGAATGAAATGTGTACAGCGACAGGATGAATTGTGGGTTTTAGAAGAGGGTCAATTGGTTTTGTCAAACAGTCTGTGCCTTGATTCAACTGTTTAAACGTAATTGGTTCAATCCCAGGTTTAGACAAGTTGCTGAAGCAGTTTGCCATCATTGCGTCATTTGTCAGCAAATGAACGTGGGAAAAGTGGTTAATTTGAGCCACATTGGAAGAGCAGGAGGTCCATTCAGCAGGATGCACATGGATTTTATTGAGTGTGTGGAGGTTTGAGATATGTGTTGGTGATTGTCTGCATCTTTAGTCATTGGATTGAAGCGTACCCTACATAAAGAAATGACAGCCGCACAGTAGCGAAATTACTGCTTTGGAAACTGATCCCGCGTTTTGGGTTTCCGATCGCTTTAGAATCTTTGAGCCTACATTAACTTTTCGCACAGCTGATGCGCACCGTAACAGCCTGACAGGCTTGCTTACACCTTTAGAAAATAGCTTCTTAGATCACACAGATGACAGGAGAAAGGCATTAAAAGAGAAGTTAGAAAAGGGCTTAGAGAAAAGGACTTACAAGAATGATTGTGCTTATAGTGCAATAAAAACACAAGGGAAATTAGCTTTAGATGTGCAACATGTAGGGACGTTTTGTGTACATAGGCCTAAATCTAGCACTGACACTTTGGTTGTGGGAACAAGTGAATGTAGACATGTGTTTTTGTTTCAGAGTAAATGGACATTTATGTTGAATGGACTGGATCTAGCAATTCCTGGCATATATCACATTTGTGGATCTAATGCTTATTACCGTCTTCCAAGAGGATGGTATGGCACATGTTATTTGGGAATAGTTTTCCCAAAGATTTTCCAACTTGATGACTTAAAGAGATCACCAAAACTGACTGAGCTACATCACATTAAACAAAGGAGACAGTCTCCTTCTGGTATAGTGGGGGATAAGTTTGGAGCAATGATACCTTCAGTAGGAGTTGTTCTGAATTTGTTAAAGATTCGAACGTTGTCTACTATTTTGGATAACATGCTGACAAATTTTTCAGGAGCATTGATCCTGATAGATACTGAATTAGCTGCTGAAAGAGCAATGACTCTTCAGATCCGTCTTGCGTTAGACATTCTTTTAGAAAAGGATGGCAGAGTTTGCAAAATGCTTAATTTGAAGCATTGCTGTTCGTTCATTCCTGACAATAGTAAAGAAATTAGAAGCTTACTTACTAATCTGACTAATGACAGTGCTGGCTGATTTGAAAGAGTTGAAAGAGCCAGGTGTTTGAGATAAAGTTGGAAAAGGGTTTGCTTCAGTGGGAAATTGTTTCAGCAACATTGGGAAAGGGCAAATATTGAAAATAATACAAGGGATATTGATTATTGTGATTTGTATAATTGGAGCATGGGGAATATGTAAATTGTGTAGGATGATTAAAATGAAGAAAATGAAAAATGATCAAAGGAGGGAAGAAATGAAAAAAGAAAAATTGTTTAAGGGAAATTCAAAAAGGGAATGAAGATAGGAAGGGGTGGAGATGATGGGAAGTTTTATTTTGTTGACACATTTAGTCATCGGAGGAGGGATTATTAACGCAGAAGTATTATTGAGTTTATTAATGAATATTCATGTATTTTGAGTATTGAATTTGCATAGGAAATGTATTAACTTAAAGAAAAATGATGTGTGCATTTGAAGGTGTGCACATCTGAGTGGCCGTCAATGTTTACGAAGTGTACTTATTAATATGAAAAGTTGAGCTTATGTTTGATTAATGTAGTAATATTTCATATTAAAGGTTATGCATTATGTATTAGCTTTATTAAGTGTAGGCCTTAACTTGGCAAGGTCTTGGTCTAGTTGCACGGCCCCGTGTCAAGCTGCATTTCTCAATCAACTTATAAAATGTATGCTTAGAGAATTAAAATGCGATTTTCCACTGTGCTGATCTAATGCTCGTAGCTAAACGTCTTTCTCATGACAACTTCTTGCTAGAAGATGCTGTACTTGCTAATGAAACAATGTTTAATGTAATTTGTGAGACTCGCTTTCTCTGAATTCACTGACTGGAGTTTAAGCTGCAACAATATTGATACCTGAAGAGCCGAATGAGGAGAACAGAAGGAGAGGAACCAATCATTGACTTGAGAACCATGTAGTAGAAGAACTTTAGATTAAGGGTTTTAATGGACAAAGTGTGAACATGCGATCCCCTGACCAATTAGGGTGTGGGAAGTAGTTTTAGGAAATCTAACTTAGTAAGACTGCACTGAGAAGAGGACACAATTTGCTCATTTTCTATCTTGCCATAAGGCTTTTATTTTCTTGACCGTCTTGAGGAGAGACATGCTTAACTTTACCGCTGAAAAGACTTTGCTCTTTCTGAACTTTGATGCTGAATCCTGATGACATGCTGACCAGACTGATGTCCTGATGACGAAGACTGTCTTAGCTTGCCGATCCAATTGAGGAGAGGTATACTGTCCCTGATACCGATTACCATGTCTTTTTGCCTTAGTTTCTCGGTACCAACTGCTATTTTGATGGATCCATAGTTAGATGTTTTCTAAGTTCATGTTGACGAAATTGTTTTGCATGAATCCCAAACATGCTATTCTAATCCGGTGTTAGGGTTCTCACTGATGAAGTTCGCCACATGTAATAACAGTTCATTTCTTTTCTTTGCTGAATCTAAATGTATGTAATATCATTTGCACAGTTATTCTTGCTATTAATTTGTACTGTAACTTTAGAATGTGTAGTAGCTCAAGCTTTGATTGGATTGCGATTCTTAAGCTGCTTTGGACAGCTTTATTATTCCTGTATGTTTATTATCTGATTTTGAGATTAAGTTCCGTAACATTAGCATTGTTAATATAGGGAACTAAACATTCTAACTTGTACCTGTGGTTATTCATGACGGCAAGGTCATGGTGTGTGACTATTACTGGCTTCTATGGATTACCAATGTTATTGATTGTTATTTGTTATTGATATGTGCATGTACAGGATATATGGTGGGAAAACCTTGCAGCGAGTCAAAAGGTTAATCAACCTATTCACGTCTCCCTTGTAAGTTTACTTATTAAGGTATGACGTGCTAACAATACTACTGAGTGCCAAAGGGACAGTACTATTGAATTCTAAGAAGACGTATTTGAAATAAAATCATTTGTGGTACATAATTAAGCGTCTTCTTATGACATTTTTTCTGCTTACTTGTGATGTTGGCCTCGTTACACAATATGGTATTTCTGAAAGGAACTTACTTCTTAAGGTTATCTAAGAGGAATCCAGGAGTTATACCATGGAAATTTGTTTACATCACACCGGATAATCTAAAAACTAATATGTTTTGTTTTTTATCAGATGTGGTTGGAAACAGAATTGAAGAATAAAAACGCTTCTCAATTGTAAATTTTGGATTTTCTGAAGGCAGAATAAAGATTTTATGGAAGTCCTGGATAGGCAAAATTGCCATAATCAAGGAGTGACTTGCACAAAAAGCATTTGCAACCATGATCTTGTGAGAGAAGCATAGCAATGGCATAATGTGTCGTAAGATGTGGATCTCGTGAAAACAGGATTTGGTGGCATTAGAAATTTGTTTTTACAAGACCAGTACTGAGTTAAAACAACAATATGGGATGAGGATCTCAACCTGACCTCTCAAGTGGATGCTGAAGTAAAACCCCCCTCCCAAAATCGTACTCCAAAGAAACACCTCCTATCCCAGCCTACCATATCAACAATCCAGAAGGTGTGAAACAGTGCAGCGACATAGATTCTTTTAAGTAAAAATAAAACCTGTTACAGCTCAGCCCAGTAAAAGGCAAAATCACAAGAAGATCCGCTGTGCTTTGAAGACACAGCCACAAAATACCTGCAGGAAAGACTGAAATGTTGTACACCAGAGCAATCTGCACTCGCTACAGATTCAACATTCAGATAAAAAATGAGAAGGAACCAACCTTTCTCCCAGTCAGCATCTTGCCTCTGAAGCAAATTCCTATAGTTAACTAAAAAAAAACAAAAGGAGATACCTGGGTCATAGAAACACAGGTTGTGTAGCACTGAAGTCTATTTTCTGTCTGTCTGATCCACCAGAAACAAAACAAATACATGGTAAGTAAACAAAAATAAAAAGGAGAAAACTCTACTAGTACTAGTATATGGGACAGGGGATTTTCACAGGGAGGGAATTGGGAAGAGAGCCAACCAGATGCAACAATCTAAGCATTTGTTAATCACATGAAAGGGGAGGCAAAGTAAAAGATGTTGAGGGACCCTCAATTGCCTCTTGGTTCAAAGAATGGCTTAATGAAAGTAAGGCACTACGACAGAACTAATTTCATATAGAGTCAACACACTATTTGTAGTATGCTGCAGCAAACAGTGACATTGCACTGATGTTCATTTACAGTGATATGTGTAAAAATAACCAAATAATACTGCAGTTGGAGATTTACTGAATTTAAACAGACAAATTTCTTGGAGGAGTGGACTTCTATTTGAAGTCGCCATGTGGGATAACAATGGCAGATTGTGCGCCATACAAAAGGCAAGTAATAATATCAACAATAGTAGCAGAATTTACAAAGCCAGCTGTGAGACAATGGAGCATACACCCACAGTGTCAAAATTTCAAGTGCCCATATACCAGTCTCCATATTAGGCTGGAGAATAAAGAGTGTTAGAGACACTAAAACCACCCTCAAAAGGATGGTGGCTGCCTTTCCATGGTACTTTTTCACTGTGTTAAAATGTTGACCGCAGGATGGTGGGGTGGATCAACTTCTGTAGACACAGTGATTGACTCACCACTGTTTCTAGCAGGGCCAAAATCACATGTCAATGGAACCAGCAGAGAAGGTAGTGCAGTCTCTCATAATGGGAATTCCACTATTTCCAAGGTTGCAGTTAAACTGCAGATTGAGTGGTTAATGTACCATTTTTTGGCAAATGTTTCGTTATCACCCTTCTCTAAATAAGTATCTTCATTTAGGTTTGATCAAGATACAGCCAACATGTGAGCCCAGCTTGGGCACCTGTCCTAGGATTAAACTTTTTCCGTTCAAAGTATTTAAATTTTCACTTAAAAACTTCCCTAGAGCAAAAATCAGTCCAGGGACAAAGCTGAAGACAGAATTTGAGCCGGTCTGCATGACTGTGTATACAATCTATACATGCTCTTATTTTACTCTGGGTATGTGGTGTGAAACCTCTGAGTTAGTGAGGGCGACCAGCCAGGACGAAATGTCAATGCACATCGTTGGATCTGTTACTGATACTTGGCCCAGTCAAGATTTTTACAGAGATGCCAGTTGGATTTTCTAGAATTTATTGATCAAGCAGGTCAGGGAAATAAGTTGAATTGAAGTTGATGAGCTGACATACAGAAAACATTTCTTCTATTGCACACTAAACATAGGGCCTGATTCTAACTTTGGAGGACGGTGTTAAACCGGCCCAAAAGTGGCGGATATACCACCTACCGTATTACGAGTCCATTATATCCTATGGAACTCGTAATACGGTAGGTGGTATATCCGCCACTTTTGGGACGGTTTAACACCGTCCTCCAAAGTTAGAATCAGGCCCATAGTTTGCAGAAATTGAAATGCTTCCAGCACAACAAAGTTGTATGGTCTGTTGACACTGCTGCAAGGTTCATTGGACTTCTAGATATCACAATAGCGTTCTTTTATCCTACAGTAGACAAAACATCACACTTAGTCAAATAAATTGGTATTATGAGGCAAATCAATATTTCAAGATGGGTCTTTGTTTAGGGCTGGTTTCATTAAATCCAATGCACCCCATAAATGTTGAAGAAATATTCACATGATGGGAAACAGGTCCACAATGGCCTCACAGTACTTCAGTTAAATGGAATTCTTTCAAACAGGATGAGACACTCAGCCAGGTCTCCTTATACAGAGTGCATCAAACACCTAAGTCTTCCATGTACTTCACTAGTTAATTGGGAATTCCCCAGTGATCAGCAGTTTCCTCTTGTAAAGGAACCCTCTCAATGTTCAACCACACTGGCTGTTGGAAGGGCAAAGCTGGCTCTCCAGCTAGTTAGCCGGGTAGATACGGCTATAGCTTCCTAGATCCATACTTGAGTAATTAATCCTATCCAGGATTTAACTTTTCATTCTGGGACTTGTAGCCCTGGATTTATAATGGGATGAGCAGCACTACAGTCTCCCAACTACAAAGTAAAATGATGTACTGGTTGAGCTTCTTACTTAAGGACAAGGGAAACTTGGAACCTCTGAGTTTGGATTACATATTTTTCAGTGTCTGTTGAGAAAACAGTCTTGGATAGTCCTTGTGGCAGGTAGTATAAGACGAGAGTAAAACCAGAGGTTGGACATGCTCATTCTATTTCTTTATATCACTGGAACCTTCCAACCAATCATTTGTCTTTCATATTCTTCCTGATAACTGCCAGAATGTGTAACATGTAAAGCTAAGATAAAAAACATGAATTAATTTACTGTTATAATGCGCCTTACAAAATTAATGCCGTTAGCTATTGATAAAATTCATTAAGGCTTTCTTTGAAAATAATTACATCGAATGTTTTCTTCTAAAGAAAGTTTGACACTTGCTAATGTTGTCTGTAAAGTACACAAAAACCTTAAAGATGTATTTGTTTACCTGAAATCAATAACCTGATTGAGTTGTGCTCACGCTACGACCATTGAACAAAGTGCATCCATATTAATTGGGTAGTACTTTGCATGAAAAGATGCAAGAGGAATCATCATACACACATTACCAGAATTTTTGACACAACTAATTTTGGCTTTAATTCTTCTAAGGTTCACAGTGCCATTATTATCACTTTATGGCCCTGGGAAAAGTGGTATTTTGGCAGTGGAGTCCCCAGGATGGGGACTGATGTAAAGTTATTTTTATTGTTCTTAGAGGTGGACAAGACAGCAAATTATTAAGGATTGATGAGCCAGTTCTATAGTTTGGCTCTAATAACAGAAGAACAGTTTTATGGGGTGTGTTTGGGGTGTGACAACCCCCCGGATTAATGCATTCTTGGCTTGGTAGTCTCACAGCAGTATTAACCCCCTCATTACTGGAATGGGATAAGACAGATTCTTCTAAAACAGCATTTTTATACATTTCAGCATTATCTTGCATTAATGTGTTCTGGCTAATTTGCTCACGTAAATTCTTATTTTCATGTTCCAACTGCCTACATCTCTCCTGCATTTTTCTGTAAGCAGATAAAAGTATCCAAACCCTTCTGTCAAAAACAAAAGGATCATCATTGCTTCCAAAAGGCACATTTTCTAAATATGCTTCATCACAACAAGAAAACATGTTTCTCACAGCACCATCAGGCAGTTTAACTACACGTGCATTTTCAAACATGGTCTGCCGTGCTTCTGTAATTCTCCAAACAACAAAAAAACATTACACTTTTAAATTGTGCACGTAGAAATCTATAATTCGACCCCACTTCTGGTACCAAAATGTTCTGCCTTTCTACTTATCTCGTATCAGAGCTTACAGAACCTCTCTGGAATGCACTTCTGAGTTCAAAGAAGACCTTTATTGTTGTTAATTCTTCCCCACCCACAAGTTCTTGAGAAACGAATTAATAGACTTCAAGCACACGTTCAAATGAGTAAAAGTAGTTGCAGCAATGAAAACAAAATATATCACAGTACTTCTCAGTTGCAATGTACACAGCAGATAGATAAGATATTCAATGCAAAGCATAAAAATAAAATTCATCACCGTGTGAGACCTATCTTCAGCTTCATCTTTCTGGGGTCTGCAAGTTGATGACTCCGGTCAACTGCGAGAAAGAGATTATCTACCCACACGGGAGACTGGCAACTGGCGCCTAGTTCCAGCCTGAAGTCAAGCAGATTTGAATCTAAATCTCTGAAGCCCTGAGTCATCCCTACAAAAGCGTGCCCCCTCCTCTCAGACTCGGGAAAACTACGCAAGCCTTTGGAGACTGGCCAGATCTCCTAGACTTCTCCTCTTCCCAAGCCTGAGCAGAAAGGAAAACACCAAATGTACTCTCTCTTATCAGGTCTAGTCTGGTGTGAAGAAAACAGCTTGGTTCATCTTGTGGAAAAACATAGCTTGGAAAATTACAGCTTGGATTCTCAACTGCAATGTCTAACTCCACGTTAAAGGCAATAGGCAGCTAAGCTGAATACAGCATGTCAAAGCCAATAGGCAGCTAAACTGAATACAGCATGTCAAAGCCAATAGGCAGAATACAGAATGTAATGGCTAATGCAATGTCAAAGCCAATAGGTGGCTAAACTGAACAAAACATATAATGTGCTACTGGTGAACATTGAGCAACTAATATACGCAGTGGTGAAACACAAAGTCATTGGTCAAACACAATTAATAGCATCACATTCCACCCTATGACCAATTAATTTTTGTTTCACATATCTCTTGTTTCAAACAAAAACAAAAAAAACATCAGCACAAAAAAAAAACATTATCAGCAAATCAGATTTGAATGATCAAAGCAATCACTGTAAAGCAATGGAAGTGGATTAACATATAGATCTCATAACCTTTCACCTCAGATACATCTACACAGAAAAGACTGAAACTTTTATACTCTGATTGAATAGTGTCTCTAAAATAGCAATTTGATGTAGCATGAGTTCTACTCATGTAGAGGTGCACGGTCCACCTAAAAGGTTTGCTGGAATGTAAGCAAAAGTCAGAGTTCCACACGAAAAAACACAGACAGTTAACTGTTAAGGTTGCTTAGTTCCAGTGGAAGAATGTAATCAAACAAGTTGAACTTGAAGTGAAGGCGGCATTTGCGCAAAATGGATCCATGGTGCTTGTACTTTACTCAGTCAGGTTCAGGTTGGGGGTTCGGTCCCTTCCCCGACCCCACACGCACACACCCGAAGGGGGACCACACAGCACACTCAGGGACAGTGGCGAAACGTGGTAGGATCTGCAAAAGAAAAAAGTATGACTTTTCTTGCAAATAACATTTGTCATTTGAAATGTACCCTTCCTCTTTTCCCTGTTTTATAATCAGCAGGACGTTTTTGGGGCCCTTTGTTATAATTTCTGCAGGTTCTGGAGGGTCACTTGGGGCTTCAACCCACACCTCAGCACTGAGGTTTTTATCTGCTGCACCACAGCTTCCCTTTTCTTGCACTGTCAGAAGGGCTGGGGCAGACTCCTTCTTTACCAAACCTCCATTCACTGCACTTTTGACATGTTGGGCCATTCTGTCTCCAATTTGTATGAATGAATCAGATTATTTTCTAGTTATCAGCATAATTTTGATTTCTCCTTGGTAATCTGCAGCAATCACTCCCCCTAAAACTTGATCAATTTGCCATATCTGTCCTGGTAACTTTTCTCTCCCCAACTGCTCTGTGACTGCTTGTGGTACAGATTTCTCTTGTGCGTGCGGAACAGTTTTTATCAAATCTAGGGGAATGTGCATCTCACTCCTCTCTGCCCACCTGTAAGTGGCTTTTTCTCCCAGCTGTTCACATTTCTGGTGCACCCACTTAGCCATCCCCACTAAGTCAGAATTCTGGGTGAACACTTCTCTCTCTGAATTTTTCTCTTTAACATCTGCAAGGGAATTGAACCAGTTAGGTGCAAGCCATGTGGAAAACCAAACGGCTAAACCATTGGCAATGAACCAAGAATCAGTGTAAAAACGACACATATCACGCAGCTCTTGCTTTAAAATCTGACACACATTGTACAACACTGTTCCTTCTCCTGTGCCAGAAAACAACATTTCAGTCAATGAATCATTAGTAAAACAAACATGCTTTTTATCCTCAGTGGACACGAATTCAAATGGTGCACTCAATTTCACTGGTGACTCTTTTACCTGTGGTACTGTAGCCCTGTCTTGCAGGTACCAGATCCAGTGTATGATCCTAGCTAAGGGGCACTCTTTTCTTCCCCTGTTCCTGATTTACATGTAAATCAGTGTTTCCCTCTTGCACTGCGCAAAAACCTAAAGTCTGAATTATTTCATTTGCCAAATCACAAGCGCACAGATGCTTATAATTTTTCCTAGTGACCATATAACAAAGTGTTAGGATTTCACTCAGATGAATGCTATTCTGTTTCCAAAAATCAAACAAGCTAATGAAACTCGGTGTCTCTTGCTTAATGCAAACAGTAAGAAACTCAAAAATCTTTTGTTTTACTTCATTTTGCAACGGTAACTCGTAAATCACATTCTGAGCTGTGTTATCAGTTAAGGAATGCACTTTGACTGCCAAAAAACCTGGCTCACACGGAGGCTCATACTGTCTCACAGCAGTATTAACCCCCTCATTACTGGAATGGGATAAGACAGATTCTTCTAAAACAGCATTTTTATACATTTCAGCATTATCTTGCATTAATGTGTTCTGGCGAATTTGCTCACGTAAATTCTTATTTTCATGTTCCAACTGCCTACATCTCTCCTGCATTTTTCTGTAAGCAGATAAAAGTATCCAAACCCTTCTGTCAAAAACAAAAGGATCATCATTGCTTCCAAAAGGCACATTTTCTAAATATGCTTCATCACAACAAGAAAACATGTTTCTCACAGCACCATCAGGCAGTTTAACTACACGTGCATTTTCAAACATGGTCTGCCGTGCTTCTGTAATTCTCCAAACAACAAAAAAACATTACACTTTTAAATTGTGCACGTAGAAATCTATAATTCGACCCCACTTCTGGTACCAAAATGTTCTGCCTTTCTACTTATCTCGTATCAGAGCTTACAGAACCTCTCTGGAATGCACTTCTGAGTTAAAAGAAGACCTTTATTGTTGTTAATTCTTCCCCACCCACAAGTTCTTGAGAAACGAATTAATAGACTTCAAGCACACGTTCAAATGAGTAAAAGTAGTTGCAGCAATGAAAACAAAATATATCACAGTACTTCTCAGTTGCAATGTACACAGCAGATAGATAAGATATTCAATGCAAAGCATAAAAATAAAATTCATCACCGTGTGAGACCTATCTTCAGCTTCATCTTTCTGGGGTCTGCAAGTTGATGACTCCGGTCAACTGCGAGAAAGAGATTATCTACCCACACGGGAGACTGGCAACTGGTGCCTAGTTCCAGCCTGAAGTCAAGCAGATTTGAATCTAAATCTCTGAAGCCCTGAGTCATCCTTACAAAAGCGTGCCCCCTCCTCTCAGACTCGGGAAAACTACGCAAGCCTTTGGAGACTGGCCAGGTCTCCTAGACTTCTCCTCTTTCCAAGCCTGAGCAGAAAGGAAAACACCAAATGTACTCTCTTATCAGGTCTAGTCTGGTGTGAAGAAAACAGCTTGGTTCATCTTGTGGAAAAACATAGCTTGGAAAAATACAGCTTGGATTCTCAACTGCAATGTCTAACTCCACGTTAAAGGCAATAGGCAGCTAACCGAAATATCAAATGTAATGTCTAATGTCACGTCAAAGCCAATAGGCAGCTGAGCTGAATACAAAATGTAAGGTCTAATATCATGTCAAAGCCAATAGGCAGCTAAGCTGAATACAGAATGTAATGTCTAATATCATGTCAAAGCCAATAGGCAGCTAAGCTGAATACAGCATGTCAAAGTCAATAGGCAGCTAAACTGAATACAGCATGTCAAAGCCAATAGGCAGAATACAGAATGTAATGGCTAATGCAATGTCAAAGCCAATAGGCGGCTAAACTGAACAAAACATATAATGTGCTACTGGTGAACATTGAGCAACTAATATACGCAGTGGTGAAACACAAAGTCATTGGTCAAACACAATTAATAGCATCACAGACACAGGAGCTACACACTCTACAGTAAGTTCTGCAGAAGTTCTGAATGTGCCCCTTTCAGGAAAGACAGTCCAGATTGTAGGAGTAACGAATCAGTATTTGACCAATCTGGTTACAGAACCAGTACAGGTTAAAATTGGCAACTTCAAAGGATTGCACAAATTCGTAGTCTGTGATTCAAGGCCAGTATCCCTATTGGGAAGAGATTTGCTGTGTAAAACCAGGTGCTCGATTACTTGCTCAAACGATGGAATCGAGATACAGATGAATAGTGATGATGAGGATGATCTGGCTCCAGAGACCGACTGTGAGGCTATAAATGAGGAGTACTCTCTGATAAATTTCTTTCCAGTATTCATAGTGAAGAGCTTCATCCTGATTTACAGGGAACGGTTAAAGAGAAAGTGTGGGATCTAGCAGGGAAGAAATAGGTTTGATAAAGGGAGTTGAGACAGTCAAAGTTCCTGTAAACCAGACACAATTTTTCTTCAGATCCCCAGTACCACAGGCCGCAGGATATTCTTATAAGGTTGGTCAAATAATTGTAGAATTTGTAAACCAAGGGGTTTTGAAAGAAGTGTTGAGCAGCCCATGTAATTTCACCGATAATGGGCTTGAAAAAGCCCTGTGTGAAAGTTCGAATTGTCCAGGATTTGAGAAAAATTAATGACATTGTGATCAAATGTTGCCCCATAGTACCAAATCCAGCCATGTGAATGATTCAGAATCCATGTGATGCTGAATGGTTCACTGTCATAGACTTGTCACAAGCCTTCTTTTCTGTGCCTCTTCATGAGGACAGCCAATTTCTCTTTTGTTTCAAATTTTCAGACCGAGTTTACTGTTGGTGTCGAATTCCTCAAGGGTTTTCAGAGTCACCTTCCATATTCAATCAGATTTTGAAAAATAATTTGGAGTCATTGGAACTGCCTTTCCAATCGACATTGGTACAATATATTGATGACCTACCGATTGCGTCCAAAACTAGGAGCGAGTCAAGTATAACACAATTGCCTTGCTGAGCCATTTGGGAAAGAATGGTCATAAAGTGTCGCCACTTAAATTGTAGTACTGTCAGAAAGAAGTGAAATACTTGGGTCACCAGATTGAGAAAGGAACGAGAAAAATATCCAGAGAAAGAATCATAGTTATATTGCAGATGAGTCCCCCAGCCACACAGAGAAATATCAGGATGTTTCTGGGAATGGTAGGCTATTGTTGCCAATGGATTCCCAATTTTTCAGTCATTTCCAAACCATTGCAGAGGCTAACCCATAAGGAGGTCACCAATCCCCTAGTGTTAGACCAGGCTTGCATGAAAGTATTTGCTGAATTGAGAGAGAGTCTGTGCAAGGCTCCGGCTTTAGGTATGCCTGACTACACAAAGTCCTTCACGTAGTTTTGTCATGAGCATGATGCCTGTTCTTTGTATGTCTTGACACAGGTCCATGGAGATGTAAACCGCCCAGTAGCATACTTTTCAGCTACTTTGGACCCAATTGCAACAGCTTTACCAGGCTGTTTCCGTGCAGTTGCAGCAGTTGGACAGAGCCTCAAAGGGTGAAGGAATTGTGATGGGACACCCTCTAACTATCATGGTCCCTCACTCCATTGAGATCCTACTTACGAAAACAAAAATCCAGTACCTGACAAGTGAAAGATTGACACGTAATGAGACAAGTTTTCTAGGGTCACCAAATGTGTAATTGAAAAGATGTACAGTGTTGAACCTGGCAACCTTGCTTCCGAATGAATATGTTGAAATTGAAAAGTTAGAAGACATTGAGCATGATTGTCTTAAAGTAACTGATCTGTGCACAAAACCGAGACCTGATATTAGAGATACCCAATTGGAAGAAAATGACCAAATTATCTTTGTTGATGGTTCCTGTCTAAGAGACAATACAGGAGTACTGAGAGAAGGATATGCTGTGTGCACAATTACTGGTATACTGGAAGCGTCCTGGCTTTCAGAAGTATATTATGCACAGGTAGCGGAACTGGTAGCCCTTACTAGAGTGTGCAATGTTTCTGCTCAGCTTAAAGTTACCATCTATACCGATAGCCAGTATGGATTTGGAATAGTCCACAGCTTTGGCCGGTTGTGGTCACAGAGAGGTTTCATGATCTCTTCTGGTTCACCAGTGAGAAATGATGAGATAATTAAAGAACTGTTGCAAGCTATCCAAATGCCTGAAAAGATTGTTGTGGTGAAATGCAGTGTACATCTGAAATCGCACTGATAAGAAATTGTATCAATGGGAAATGGATATGCGGATCAAGTCGCAAGGTTTTGCGCATTGAACTGTATGTCATTCAAAGATAAGTGGGAATTGTTACCTGAAGAAGGTGAAACATGTCCAAGTTTTGCATTGCAAGTGATAGATACTTTGGAAGAATTAAAAAGATTGCAGAATAATGTTGAGAGGGAGGAAAAGCAATCATGGAGCAGAATGAAATGTGTACAGCGACAGGATGAATTGTGGGTTTTAGAAGAGGGTCAATTGGTTTTGTCAAACAGTCTGTGCCTTGATTCAACTGTTTAAACGTAATTGGTTCAATCCCAGGTTTAGACAAGTTGCTGAAGCAGTTTGCCATCATTGCGTCATTTGTCAGCAAATGAACGTGGGAAAAGTGGTTAATTTGAGCCACATTGGAAGAGCAGGAGGTCCATTCAGCAGGATGCACATGGATTTTATTGAGTGTGTGGAGGTTTGAGATATGTGTTGGTGATTGTCTGCATCTTTAGTCATTGGATTGAAGCGTACCCTACATAAAGAAATGACAGCCGCACAGTAGCGAAATTACTGCTTTGGAAACTGATCCCGCGTTTTGGGTTTCTGATCGCTTTAGAATCTTTGAGCCTACATTAACTTTTCGCACAGCTGATGCGCACCGTAACAGCCTGACAGGCTTGCTTACACCTTTAGAAAATAGCTTCTTAGATCACACAGATGACAGGAGAAAGGCATTAAAAGAGAAGTTAGAAAAGGGCTTAGAGAAAAGGACTTACAAGAATGATTGTGCTTATAGTGCAATAAAAACACAAGGGAAATTAGCTTTAGATGTGCAACATGTAGGGACGTTTTGTGTACATAGGCCTAAATCTAGCACTGACACTTTGGTTGTGGGAACAAGTGAATGTAGACATGTGTTTTTGTTTCAGAGTAAATGGACATTTATGTTGAATGGACTGGATCTAGCAATTCCTGGCATATATCACATTTGTGGATCTAATGCTTATTACCGTCTTCCAAGAGGATGGTATGGCACATGTTATTTGGGAATAGTTTTCCCAAAGATTTTCCAACTTGATGACTTAAAGAGATCACCAAAACTGACTGAGCTACATCACATTAAACAAAGGAGACAGTCTCCTTCTGGTATAGTGGGGGATAAGTTTGGAGCAATGATACCTTCAGTAGGAGTTGTTCTGAATTCGTTAAAGATTCGAACGTTGTCTACTATTTTGGATAACATGCTGACAAATTTTTCAGGAGCATTGATCCTGATAGATACTGAATTAGCTGCTGAAAGAGCAATGACTCTTCAGATCCGTCTTGCGTTAGACATTCTTTTAGAAAAGGATGGCAGAGTTTGCAAAATGCTTAATTTGAAGCATTGCTGTTCGTTCATTCCTGACAATAGTAAAGAAATTAGAAGCTTACTTACTAATCTGACTAATGACAGTGCTGGCTGATTTGAAAGAGTTGAAAGAGCCAGGTGTTTGAGATAAAGTTGGAAAAGGGTTTGCTTCAGTGGGAAATTGTTTCAGCAACATTGGGAAAGGGCAAATATTGAAAATAATACAAGGGATATTGATTATTGTGATTTGTATAATTGGAGCATGGGGAATATGTAAATTGTGTAGGATGATTAAAATGAAGAAAATGAAAAATTATCAAAGGAGGGAAGAAATGAAAAAAGAAAAATTGTTTAAGGGAAATTCAAAAAGGGAATGAAGATAGGAAGGGGTGGAGATGATGGGAAGTTTTATTTTGTTGACACATTTAGTCATCGGAGGACGGATTATTAACGCAGAAGTATTACTGAGTTTATTAATGAATATTCATGTATTTTGAGTATTGAATTTGCATAGAAAATGTATTAACTTAAAGAAAAATGATGTGTGCATTTGAAGGTGTGCACATCTGAGTGGCCGTCAATGTTTACGAAGTGTACTTATTAATATGAAAAGTTGAGCTTATGTTTGATTAATGTAGTAATATTTCATATTAAAGGTTATGCATTATGTATTAGCTTTATTAAGTGTAGGCCTTAACTTGGCAAGGTCTTGGTCTAGTTGCACGGCCCCGTGTCAAGCTGCATTTCTCAATCAACTTATAAAATGTATGCTTAGAGAATTAAAATGCGATTTTCCACTGTGCTGATCTAATGCTCGTAGCTAAACGTCTTTCTCATGACAACTTCTTGCTAGAAGATGCTGTACTTGCTAATGAAACAATGTTTAATGTAATTTGTGAGACTCGCTTTCTCTGAATTCACTGACTGGAGTTTAAGCTGCAACAATATTGATACCTGAAGAGCCGAATGAGGAGAACAGAAGGAGAGGAACCAATCATTGACTTGAGAACCATGTAGTAGAAGAACTTTAGATTAAGGGTTTTAATGGACAAAGTGTGAACATGCGATCCCCTGACCAATTAGGGTGTGGGAAGTAGTTTTAGGAAATCTAACTTAGTAAGACTGCACTGAGAAGAGGACACAATTTGCTCATTTTCTATCTTGCCATAAGGCTTTTATTTTCTTGACCGTCTTGAGGAGAGACATGCTTAACTTTACCGCTGAAAAGACTTTGCTCTTTCTGAACTTTGATGCTGAATCCTGATGACATGCTGACCAGACTGATGTCCTGATGACGAAGACTGTCTTAGCTTGCCGATCCAATTGAGGAGAGGTATACTGTCCCTGATACCGATTACCATGTCTTTTTGCCTTAGTTTCTCGGTACCAACTGCTATTTTGATGGATCCATAGTTAGATGTTTTCTAAGTTCATGTTGACGAAATTGTTTTGCATGAATCCCAAACATGCTATTCTAATCCGGTGTTAGGGTTCTCACTGATGAAGTTCGCCACATGTAATAACAGTTCATTTCTTTTCTTTGCTGAATCTAAATGTATGTAATATCATTTGCACAGTTATTCTTGCTATTAATTTGTACTGTAACTTTAGAATGTGTAGTAGCTCAAGCTTTGATTAGATTGCGATTCTTAAGCTGCTTTGGACAGCTTTATTATTCCTGTATGTTTATTATCTGATTTTGAGATTAAGTTCCGTAACATTAGCATTGTTAATATAGGGAACTAAACATTCTAACTTGTACCTGTGGTTATTCATGACGGCACGGTCATGGTGTGTGACTATTACTGGCTTCTATTGATTACCAATGTTATTGATTGTTATTTGTTATTGATATGTGCATGTACAGGATATATGGTGGGAAAACCTTGCAGCGAGTCAAAATGTTAATCAACCTATTCACGTCTCCCTTGTAAGTTTACTTATTAAGGTATGACGTGCTAATAATACTACTGAGTGCAAAAGGGACAGTACTATTGAATTCTAAGAAGACGTATTTGAAATAAAATCATTTGTGGTACATAATTAAGCGTCTTCTTATGAAATTTTTTCTGCTTACTTGTGATGTTGGCCTCGTTACACAATATGGTATTTCTGAAAGGAACTTACTTCTTAAGGTTATCTAAGAGGAATCCAGGAGTTATACCATGGAAATTTGTTTACATCACACCGGATAATCTAAAAACTAATATGTTTTGTTTTTTATCAGATGTGGTTGGAAACAGAATTGAAGAATAAAAACGCTTCTCAATTGTAAATTTTGGATTTTCTGAAGGCAGAATAAAGATTTTGTGGAAGTCCTGGATAGGCAAAATTGCCATAATCAAGGAGTGACTTGAACAAAAAGCATTTGCAACCATGATCTTGTGAGAGAAGCATAGCAATGGCATAATGTGTCGTAAGATGTGGATCTCGTGAAAACAGGATTTGGTGGCATTAGAAATTTGTTTTTACAAGACCAGTACTGAGTTAAAACAACAATATGGGATGAGGATCTCAACCTGACCTCTCAAGTGGATGCTGAAGTAAAACCCCCCTCCCAAAATCGTACTCCAAAGAAACACCTCCTATCCCAGCCTACCATATCAACAATCCAGAAGGTGTGAAACAGTGCAGCGACATAGATTCTTTTAAGTAAAAATAAAACCTGTTACAGCTCAGCCCAGTAAAAGGCAAAATCACAAGAAGATCCGCTGTGCTTTGAAGACACAGCCCCAAAATACCTGCAGGAAAGACTGAAATGTTGTACACCAGAGCAATCTGCACTCGCTACAGATTCAACATTCAGATAAAAAATGAGAAGGAACCAACCTTTCTCCCAGTCAGCATCTTGCCTCTGAAGCAAATTCCTATAGTTAACTAAAAAAAAACAAAAGGAGATACCTGGGTCATAGAAACACAGGTTGTGTAGCACTGAAGTCTATTTTCTGTCTGTCTGATCCACCAGAAACAAAACAAATACATGGTAAGTAAACAAAAATAAAAAGGAGAAAACTCTACTAGTACTAGTATATGGGACAGGGGATTTTCACAGGGAGGGAATTGGGAAGAGAGCCAACCAGATGCAACAATCTAAGCATTTGTTAATCACATGAAAGGGGAGGCAAAGTAAAAGATGTTGAGGGACCCTCAATTGCCTCTTGGTTCAAAGAATGGCTTAATGAAAGTAAGGCACTACAACAGAACTAATTTCATATAGAGTCAACACACTATTTGTAGTATGCTGCAGCAAACAGTGACATTGCACTGATGTTCATTTACAGTGATATGTGTAAAAATAACCAAATGATACTGCAGTTGGAGATTTACTGAATTTAAACAGACAAATTTCTTGGAGGAGTGGACTTCTATTTGAAGTCGCCATGTGGGATAACAATGGCAGATTGTGTGCCATACAAAAGGCAAGTAATAATATCAACAATAGTAGCAGAATTTACAAAGCCAGCTGTGAGACAATGGAGCATACACCCACAGTGTCAAAATTTCAAGTGCCCATATACCAGTCTCCATATTAGGCTGGAGAATAAAGAGTGTTAGAGACACTAAAACCACCCTCAAAAGGATGGTGGCTGCCTTTCCATGGTACTTTTTCACTGTGTTAAAATGTTGACCGCAGGATGGTGGGGTGGATCAACTTCTGTAGACACGGTGATTGACTCACCACTGTTTCTAGCAGGGCCAAAATCACATGCCAATGGAACCAGCAGAGATAGTAGTGCAGTCTCTCATAATGGGAATTCCACTATTTCCAAGGTTGCAGTTAAACTGCAGATTGAGTGGTTAATGTACCATTTTTTGGCAAATGTTTCGTTATCACCCTTCTCTAAATAAGTATCTTCATTTAGGTATGATCAAGATACAGCCAACATGTGAGCCCAGCTTGGGCACCTGTCCTAGGATTAAACTTTTTCCTATTCAAAGTATTTACATTTTCACTTAAAAACTTCCCTAGAGCAAAAATCAGTCCAGGGACAAAGCTGAAGACAGAATTTGAGCCGGTCTGCATGACTGTGTATACAATCTATACATGCTCTTATTTTACTCTGGGTATGTGGTGTGAAACCTCTGAGTTAGTGAGGGCGACCAGCCAGGACGAAATGTCAATGCACATCGTTGGATCTGTTACTGATACTTGGCCCAGTCAAGATTTTTACAGAGATGCCAGTTGGATTTTCTAGAATTTATTGATCAAGCAGGTCAGGGAAATAAGTTGAATTGAAGTTGATGACCTGACATACAGAAAACATTTCTTCTATTGCACACTAAACATAGTTTGCAGAAATTGAAATGCTTCCAGCACAACAAAGTTGTATGGTCTGTTGACACTGCTGCAAGGTTTATTGGACTTCTAGATATCACAATAGCGTTCTTTTATCCTACAGTAGACAAAACATCACACTTAGTCAAATAAATTGGTATTATGAGGCAAATCAATATTTCAAGATGGGTCTTTGTTTAGGGCTGGTTTCATTAAATCCAATGCACCCCATAAATGTTGAAGAAATATTCACATGATGGGAAACAGGTCCACAATGGCCTCACAGTACTTCAGTTAAATGGAATTCTTTCAAACAGGATGAGACACTCAGCCAGGTCTCCTTATACAGAGTGCATCAAACACCTAAGTCTTCCATGTACTTCACTAGTTAATTGGGAATTCCCCAGTGATCAGCAGTTTCCTCTTGTAAAGGAACCCTCTCAATGTTCAACCACACTGGCTGTTGGAAGGGCAAAGCTGGCTCTCCACACCAGATCGGGTAGATACGGCTATAGCTTCCTAGATCCATACTTGAGTAATTAATCCTATCCAGGTTTTAACTTTTCATTCTGGGACTTGTAGCCCTGGATTTATAATGGGATGAGCAGCACTACAGTCTCCCAACTACAAAGTAAAATGATGGACTGGTTGAGCTTCTTACTTAAGGACAAGGGAAACTTGGAACCTCTGAGTTTGGATTACATATTTTTCAGTGTCTGTTGAGAAAACAGTCTTGGATAGTCCTTGTGGCAGGTAGTCTAAGACGAGAGTAAAACCAGAGGTTGGACATGCTCATTCTATTTCTTTATATCACTGGAACCTTCCAACCAATCATTTGTCTTTCATATTCTTCCTGATAACTGCCAGAATGTGTAACATGTAAAGCTAAGATAAAAAACATGAATTAATTTACTGTTATAATGCGCCTTACAAAATTAATGCCGTTAGCTATTGATAAAATTCATTAAGGCTTTCTTTGAAAATAATTACATTGAATGTTTTCTTCTAAAGAAAGTTTGACACTTGCTAATGTTGTCTGTAAAGTACACAAAAACCTTAAAGATGTATTTGTTTACCTGAAATCAATAACCTGATTGAGTTGTGCTCATGCTACGACCATTGAACAAAGTGCATCCATATTAATTGGGTAGTACTTTGCATGAAAAGATGCAAGAGGAATCATCATACACACATTACCAGAATTTTTGACACAACTAATTTTGGCTTTGATTCTTCTAAGGTTCACAGTGCCATTATTATCACTTTATGGCCCTGGGAAAAGTGGTATTTTGGCAGTGGAGTCCCCAGGATGGGGACTGATGTAAAGTTATTTTTATTGTTCTTAGAGGTGGACAAGACAGCAAATTATTAAGGATTGATGAGCCAGTTCTATAGTTTGGCTCTAATAACAGAAGAACAGTTTTATGGGGTGTGTTTGGGGTGTGACAACCCCCCGGATTAATGCATTCTTGGCTTGGTAGTTGGGTTTGGATGCCTTGAAGTGGGGCCTTCTAATCTTTGTGTCGGTTTTTCTGATCATGTTCCAAGAATGTAAGACAAAACAGTGACCTTTGATGTAAATGAGAGAGAGAGAGAGACGGTGGGAGAGACAGAGAGAGACAAAAAGAATGAGATACAGATATACACATATGGTAGATACATTTCAAAATGTGAAACCAGATACCCTAGAATCACTACCTGCTTCCATGTCTGTCCAAACTGTAGGATCCTAGGCTATTTCTTTTGTCAGAGCTCTTTTTTCTTTAATATGATGTATCAGTACACTTTTAAATACTTGAATTGAGGATGTGTGCTGTATAAGCACCTCTTAAACATGATTCAGTTGGCTGTAATATTGTTCCATCTGTAATGAAAATATAGGTCACATTTAAGGTTTTACTTGAGTACTGACTTGCCTCTTGGTTCTCTAATGATATTGTTTTTAAAAACTATCACTTCTAATAAATGTCTTTCTATGCAATTATCTAATCTGATGTTCTAGGGTGAAACACGTCTGTGTATTAAATAAATATTCTCTTTTTTACTTTGAAGACAGTGTACCATATTTTTCATCATGTTTGTTGCACTGTGAGAAACTGGGGCTGATTGCAGAGGCCCCCTAACTTTTTGCCCCCATTTTCCACTTTATGCTGGTGTTTTCCTGACTCTGATGGTGCCCTGGGTACTGCTAACCAGTCCCAGGGCCTGTGCTCTGTGTAAAATGGATATGCAAATTAGGCTAATTATAATTGGCTAAGTTAACCTACCTATAAGTCCCTAGTATATGGTAGGGCATGTAGGTTTAGGGACCACAGCATAGGTGGTGCACACCTAGGTGCATTGCTGAGGTGCCCAGTGTCATTTTAAAAGCAAGCCTGCCTTGCTGGCTGCTTTTAAATTAAAGTTATATGCAAATTCGACTTTGGAATTAAAGGTACTTCCAAAGTCTTAAACTACCTTATTTTTACATATAAGTCACCCCTAAGGTGTGCCCTATGTGCCCCTAGGGCTGGGTGCCATGTAACTATAAGCAGGGACTTTATAAAAATAGATTTATAAGCCCTCGTGAGGTAAAAACAGCCAAATTCGTTTTTCCCTCATTGAAGTAAATGGCCTTCATAGGCTAGAATGGGCAGACTTTATTTTAAATTTTAAAGTCTCCTTAAATGTTACATACCAAGAATTTGGTATCAAATTGATTGTTATAATAAATCCCACAACTTCCAGTTGTTGGATTTAATATACTAGTGCAGGTAAAAAGTTTAGACTTTACCTAAAAAGTTGCCAATTTCAGCTCTGCATTGTTTTTGCTCCTGTGCTCTGATTGGCCAGCCTGCAGCAGCTTCTGCCAGGCTACTTTAATGAGGTGTGAAGTGGCCTGACTTCACACAAAGGAATGTGCTTGGGGGAGAGAATCTCCCCTCAGCAGATGGGGAAGCAGGAAGGGGGAGGGCTGCCAAACTGGTCTTCAAAGGCAGAGAAGGACATCTGGAGCACCCAGCAACACCCCCACATCCTGCAACCCCAGACAGCTAGGTGCCCCCTTGATTAGATTAGGAGAGGGCAGGAGAGGGGTGTGTTTATGATTTTTAGCCACACCAGTGGGTGGGCTCAGCCAGATCTCTCCTCTAAAAATCAGATTCATCCATTTTGGATTTTTAGAGACTGTTGCCTTCTGGGATGGATTTTTGCCACACTTCCCAGGAAGTGGTCATCACAGGGGGACGACCCTGTCCCTGATTGGAGGACCAGGGCCCCCCTGCTTTTCACCCAGGAGCAAGGATAAAACTGGCAGACCTGCACCCACGCCTCAGATCCCCACCAAATTTCAAGAAGAAAGAACTACAAGGAGAAGAAGGACTGCCCTGCTGGACCCCTGGCCTGCACCTGGACCCTGCACTCAGAAAGACTGCACCAGCTGCACACTTGGGCTTCACCACAAGAAGGACTTTGCCTGGCTTCCACTGGTTCAAGGAGGGACTCCCTGTTTGCTACAGGTGAAAAATTGCTAACCAGAGTCCCCTGCACCAACTCCTGAAAAAGTGACCAGCTGACCACTGCCCAGTGGCCAAAAAGGAGTTTGCGCCAGGTGCACTCTGGGAGTTGAAGTCCGCACTTCCCAAGGACCATCACAGAACTTCTGGACCCTTGGGGTGAGCTGTGGACCCCAAAAGAACCTTAAAAGAACATCTGGGTGAAGCCCCAGAAGTTTGGAAAAGATTGGAGAAATTTTAGAAAAAAGCTCCATAAAGTGACCGACTCGACGCGGAAATTCTAGCCGGCTTGCCTCAACCGCGACCCGGCCTGACTTCGTGGTTCGTCCCGGTCAAGAAAAACATCCGAAAAAAAGACTAAGTCCGAACGTAAAAAGTTGACCGGGACCTTCCAGCCATCGTATCCGAGAAGGGCTCCACGGACGTCGGATCAAGATCCAGGTTTACCCCGGTCGAAGGATTTTCATCTCGAAAAAACGACTAAGTCCGAAGGTAAAAATCACCACCGAGGAAACCGACTTCGCGTATCCGGACAAGGGCTCCAGGAGGTCGGATCCAACTGGCAGGTTCGTCCCGGGGAAGAAAAACATCGAAAAAGAGACTAAGTCAGAAGGTAACTTTTTGACTGAGGCCTCCCGCGACTTGTAGCCGAGCAGGGCTCCATCGCGGTCGGCCTGAAAGTTTGACTTTGCCCCGGTCCTGGTGCAACCAGATGACCCGATTGGCGCTTTTCGTTTCTGAGCGCTAGAAAATAATAATACTTTAAAAATTCATATCTCCGGTTCCCCTGAACCGATTTTAATCGTTTTTGTGTCATTTTAAAGATAAAAATATAAGCTATTTTTATAAATTGGTTTTGGATTTTTAAACTGTTTCCTGTGTTTTATTTAATTACTGTTTTGTGATATTTGAATGCTTTACACTTTGTCTCCTAAGTTAAGCCTTGACGCTCGATGCTAAGCTACCAAGGGTAGAGCTGGGATTAATTTACTGAGACCTAACTGTACTTTTGTGGAGGTTTGTGGCTTGTTGCTAGGTGTAGGTACCTACCTGCCCTATCAGTAACCCATTTTCCAACATAATTGGAAGCAGCGACGGGATCCTGTACTTGTGTTCAATATCACGTTACAGTTTTAGATAAAACAAATTAAAAATCCTTTAAATTGTCCTAGTGCAAAAATTGTTTTTAATTTTTAATTTTAATTTTTTTTAAATTAATTTGGATTAATTTCAATTATTGAATTTTTGTAATTTTTCTAAATTCTTGTTTCCAATTTTTGCAAAAAGCTTTTGTTGACACAAAACTAGGGAACCATGGAGCTTGATCTGGCTAGCCTACCCACACTGACAGTAGTCCAGCTTAGGGGGTTGTGTATTGAGAGGGGGTTGCCTGCAACCACTAATCTCAGGAAGGAAATCCTGATTAAATCCCTGACAGCATGGGCTGAGGCCCAAGAGGTAGAGACAGAGGAAGCTCCAGAGGAGGAACCAAAAGAAGATGATGCTAACTCTAACCACTCAGGGGAGGAAAGGCATCAGACCCCAAGTGAGGAAGAGGAGGAACGGTCCTCACTGGATACAGTCACTAGGGGCAGACCCAAAGCTAGTGGTAGGAAGAGGGTCCTTTCAGGAGGAGAGAACCCATCCATCAGGGAAAGAGAGCTGGAAGCCCAGCTAGCCTACATAGCTTTGGAAGCAGAGAAGCTGGCCCTAGAAAAGAAAAAGTGGGCATACAAAGAAAAAAGAGATGGAAGCAGCGATAAAGAAGCTGAGGTGTCCATGGGTGGGGGAGTTTGCCCCAGATTACCCAAGGGGGTAGTTCCTGCTTATATAGAGGGGGATGACATAGATAAGTGGCTAGGGGCCTTTGAGAGGGCACTCCAAATGAGAAGGGTTAAGCCTCAATACTGGGGTTCCCTTTTGTGGGAGTTGGTCCCCAACTCAGGGAGGGATAGGCTTCTGACCTTAAGGGGGGAGGAGGCAGATTCATACCCTAGTATGAAGAGGTGCTTAGTCAAGAAGTTTGGTCTGACCCCAGAGCAATATAGAATGAAGTTCAGGGACACCCAGAAGGTCAGTACCCAGTCTTGGGTTGACTTTGTGGACACCTCACTAAAGGCACTAGAGGGCTGGATTATTGGCAACAAAGTAAATACTTATGAGGGGTTATACAATCTGATCATGAGAGAGCACATCTTGACCAATTGTATCCAAGAAAGGTTACGCCAGCATCTAGTGGACTCTAAGCTGACCAACCCTAGAGAGCTAGGGGAGGCAGCTGATGAGTGGTTGAGAACCAGGGTGGTTGTCAAGTCCCAGGGGGGAGACTCCAAGAAGGGGGGGACAGGTCCCCAAAAACCTAAGGAGGGAGGTGGTAAGCCCACCACAGAGACTCCCTCTGTACCCCAGAACCCTAAGAAGGAGGAGAGTAAATCCCACTCCCACTCTGACATGCAGAGACAGGGAGACCCAGGGTTAAAAAAGCTCTTGGACAGTAGGGCTTGCTTTGACTGTCAGCAGACAGGTCACTTCAGAGGAGATGCAGCCTGTCCAAAGAAAGTGGTTAGCACTGGGCTGTCCAGTGTAGCCATAGAGGAGGATTCCTCAGATGATGAAGTCCTCCTAGCATTGTGCTGGGAGACAGGACCAGATGGTAAGCTGGTGATCCCTGAGGGTGGGAGTAGGCACTTCCACCACATTCAAGTGAATGGGATCCCTACCACTGGCCTGAGAGACACCTGTGCCAGTCACACTGTAGTGAGTGACCGGTTAGTGACCCCAGACATGTATGTCCCAGGAAAGACAAAGAAAGTCAGGATAGCCACAGGGGAGGTCACCTCCAAACCTGTAGCCATAGTGCCCCTAGAGAGGGAGGGTATCCTTGACTGGATTAGGGTGGTAGTCAGTGCTGACCTTCCCCTAGATTGTATCCTGGGCAATGACCTCCCAGAGGTGAGTCTGGTCACAGATGGGGTGGTCGCCCAGGGCGCCCCCCCAACCCAAAGTCCTGCGGAGTCAGTCCCTACAGTTAGGAGACAGGGGTCCCCAAGAAAAGGAAAGAAGAAAAGGAAGGGTAGGCCACTCTTAAAGAGAGTTCCAGGGAGCCAAGGGCCCTCTGCCCCAGTAGGGGGGGAGCCCAGAGTTGGCACTGGTGAGGCCTCACCTGACCCCAAGGAAGTCCTGAGTAGTCAGGCAGCTGTACAGATGCAAGGTGTTGCCCCTGCACTGACAGAAGGGAGAGTGGAAGGAGGGTGTCTGCCACAGGAAGTGGTAGCCCCCCACTCTAGACAGCAAGAGGGGTGCCAGGACCTCACAATTGCCCCTAAAGCAGCTCAGCCACCTGTCAGTGGAGAGCTTAGGGTGTGGTTCTGGGTACTGACAGCTGTCAGTAGCCTCTGCTGGGTGCTAGCCTTCCTGGCAGCACTGTACTTGGCCTGGGAGGCAGATCCCAGGGCCAATAGCAAAGTAGGCCCCCTGACCCTATTGGTCATGGTGGGGTTGCTCAAGTGTTGGGTGACCTCTTTGGGTAAGCTAGGTGTTGCCCTAGCAAAGTTAGGAGTAGGGGAGGTGGGCACCTCACTACCCAAGTTGGCAGAGAGAGAGGAGGAAGACCCCCCTAGAGGGAAGTTTCAATTTGAAATGGGTCCTTTCATTGTTGGGGTGGGTTCACTACCCAGAGGGAGAGACCCTGACAGGAGGATGTAAGGCAGAGGAGGCCCTGCAAAGAGACAGCCAGTTTTCTTCACTGTCTTCCTCGCCTAACAAGCCAGGAAGACTCTCCCAGGGTTGGGCTGAGTCTCCTGGGCGTGTGGGCTGGGGGGGGGTTGTGTGAGAAACTGGGGCTGATTGCAGAGGCCCCCTAACTTTTTGCCCCCATTTTCCACTTTATGCTGGTGTTTTCCTGACTCTGATGGTGCCCTGGGTACTGCTAACCAGTCCCAGGGCCTGTGCTCTGTGTAAAATGGATATGCAAATTAGGCTAATTATAATTGGCTAAGTTAACCTACCTATAATTCCCTAGTATATGGTAGGGCATGTAGGTTTAGGGACCACAGCATAGGTGGTGCACACCTAGGTGCATTGCTGAGGTGCCCAGTGTCATTTTAAAAGCAAGCCTGCCTTGCTGGCTGCTTTTAAATTAAAGTTATATGCAAATTCGACTTTGGAATTAAAGGTACTTCCAAAGTCTTAAACTACCTTATTTTTACATATAAGTCACCCCTAAGGTGTGCCCTATGTGCCCCTAGGGCTGGGTGCCATGTAACTATAAGCAGGGACTTTATAAAAATAGATTTATAAGCCCTGGTGAGGTAAAAACAGCCAAATTCGTTTTTCCCTCATTGAAGTAAATGGCCTTCATAGGCTAGAATGGGCAGACTTTATTTTAAATTTTAAAGTCTCCTTAAATGTTACATACCAAGAATTTGGTATCAAATTGATTGTTATAATAAATCCCACAACTTCCAGTTGTTGGATTTAATATAACTGGTGCAGGTAAAAAGTTTAGACTTTACCTAAAAAGTTGCCAATTTCAGCTCTGCATTGTTTTTGCTCCTGTGCTCTGATTGGCCAGCCTGCAGCAGCTTCTGCCAGGCTACTTTAATGAGGTGTGAAGTGGCCTGACTTCACACAAAGGAATGTGCTTGGGGGAGAGAATCTCCCCTCAGCAGATGGGGAAGCAGGAAGGGGGAGGGCTGCCAAACTGGTCTTCAAAGGCAGAGAAGGACATCTGGAGCACCCAGCAACACCCCCACATCCTGCAACCCCAGACAGCTAGGTGCCCCCTTGATTAGATTAGGAGAGGGCAGGAGAGGGGTGTGTTTATGATTTTTAGCCACACCAGTGGGTGGGCTCAGCCAGATCTCTCCTCTAAAAATCAGATTCATCCATTTTGGATTTTTAGAGACTGTTGCCTTCTGGGATGGATTTTTGCCACACTTCCCAGGAAGTGGTCATCACAGGGGGACGACCCTGTCCCTGATTGGAGGACCAGGGCCCCCCTGCTTTTCACCCAGGAGCAAGGATAAAACTGGCAGACCTGCACCCACGCCTCAGATCCCCACCAAATTTCAAGAAGAAAGAACTACAAGGAGAAGAAGGACTGCCCTGCTGGACCCCTGGCCTGCACCTGGACCCTGCACTCAGAAAGACTGCACCAGCTGCACACTTGGGCTTCACCACAAGAAGGACTTTGCCTGGCTTCCACTGGTTCAAGGAGGGACTCCCTGTTTGCTACAGGTGAAAAATTGCTAACCAGAGTCCCCTGCACCAACTCCTGAAAAAGTGACCAGCTGACCACTGCCCAGTGGCCAAAAAGGAGTTTGCGCCAGGTGCACTCTGGGAGTTGAAGTCCGCACTTCCCAAGGACCATCACAGAACTTCTGGACCCTTGGGGTGAGCTGTGGACCCCAAAAGAACCTTAAAAGAACATCTGGGTGAAGCCCCAGAAGTTTGGAAAAGATTGGAGAAATTTTAGAAAAAAGCTCCATAAAGTGACCGACTCGACGCGGAAATTCTAGCCGGCTTGCCTCAACCGCGACCCGGCCTGACTTCGTGGTTCGTCCCGGTCAAGAAAAACATCCGAAAAAAAGACTAAGTCCGAACGTAAAAAGTTGACCGGGACCTTCCAGCCATCGTATCCGAGAAGGGCTCCACGGACGTCGGATCAAGATCCAGGTTTACCCCGGTCGAAGGATTTTCATCTCGAAAAAACGACTAAGTCCGAAGGTAAAAATCACCACCGAGGAAACCGACTTCGCGTATCCGGACAAGGGCTCCAGGAGGTCGGATCCAACTGGCAGGTTCGTCCCGGGGAAGAAAAACATCGAAAAAGAGACTAAGTCAGAAGGTAACTTTTTGACCGAGGCCTCCCGCGACTTGTAGCCGAGCAGGGCTCCATCGCGGTCGGCCTGAAAGTTTGACTTTGCCCCGGTCCTGGTGCAACCAGATGACCCGATTGGCGCTTTTCGTTTCTGAGCGCTAGAAAATATTAATACTTTAAAAATTCATATCTCCGGTTCCCCTGAACCGATTTTAATCGTTTTTGTGTCATTTTAAAGATAAAAATATAAGCTATTTTTATAAATTGGTTTTGGATTTTTAAACTGTTTCCTGTGTTTTATTTAATTACTGTTTTGTGATATTTGAATGCTTTACACTTTGTCTCCTAAGTTAAGCCTTGACGCTCGATGCTAAGCTACCAAGGGTAGAGCTGGGATTAATTTACTGAGACCTAACTGTACTTTTGTGGAGGTTTGTGGCTTGTTGCTAGGTGTAGGTACCTACCTGCCCTATCAGTAACCCATTTTCCAACATGCACAATATATATGCTAAACGTTTTCATGGTTCAATTTGTGTACAGACTCTTTGAGCCAAGCCAGACCCCTGGCTAACCCTTTAAGTTTGCCTGCACACCTTCCACTGTTTGCGACTTGGGCTTAGTATATGGGGTTGTGAGCCACTTGATGAAATAGCTTGGAATAAGGAGAGGATCAGAAACATGGAGCCTTGCCTACATGCCCCAATTCGGTTACTATGTCATCAAGGCTCCATGTAGCAGGGACAAAGAAGAGTTTGTGCAGGGAAAATACATTTAACCTAAGTGATATCATGGCAGGAACTCCAAGCTGTTGTATTGTATGTGGCCATTGTCATGGGTTTCCAACGAGAATTACCAGGCCAGTGTGGGATGGGCAGGGCAAAGCTTCAGGGGGGATGTTCGGGGTGTGACACCTCTCAAATGCTTTCTTAGTTTGCTACTTGTGTCTGGGTTGGGTCTGGTATGCCTGTGCCCGTCTTTTTTCTTGTCCTCAATTTCATGAGAGGTTTAACTTTTCTGGACCAAATCTTAATAATATATAGCGACCAGGTTGTCAAAAAAGAGTAGTAAATCTGCACCCACTGAAGTACTCCTGGAATGAGATCAAATTTTGGAATTCACATTGGCATTGGTAGCCTTGGGAAGCTGCATCGGTCTCGTGTTTCCAGGCATACTACTGGAAAGCAACACCTAAAAGGTAAAGGGATGAATGCTTGCAAGTAGTCTAACCAGTGCCAATCGCTCTGGTTAGCATTTCAACACATCATGTTTCACCCACTGTGCCACTCTAGCAGAGGCTCACCTAAGGCAATTCAGTCCTGACTCTATTCCTCATGGAAACAGTCCATCCAAAACTTAGGTCATCTCACCCCTTCACCCTGTAGCTCGCTGTTTTTTAGCTGAAAAAATTGATCTACACCCCCTGAATGTCACTGACTAAGCTACGCCCTTGTCTTAGAGTCGGTGCACGAGCTGAGCCTTTACAATTGTTGCCATGTAAATCATGTAACAAACATCATGTAAACACAGGCTAAGACTTGTGAGAGCATGTCACTTAAGTACAATAGATTATATCAGTGCATTGAATGGCAATTATTGGAAGTGACTTTTCAAAGAAGAACTTAGAAACAGCCCCTTCTGCCCTGCTTAGATGCCATTAGCGAAACATGAGAGGCAAGTTGGGTTGCATGTCTAGTCTATGAAACCAGGTACAAGAAAGTATTTTTTACATTGCACAACCTGAACTGATGTGTGTCAAGTGTATAGCAAGTCTCCTACAAACTGATCAAGAGAATAAGGCAGGATTGATTACAATGTTCCTGGTTCCGAATTGTGTAATTCAACCACTAAAAGGGTATCCATTTCTTGTTTTATCTCGAAGGATAGTGTACGTGGTTAGTTCTTTGAGGAGTTGATCTGGTATGCTCTTAAATATGGTGCTGTCTTCCATATGAAATCAAGTTAGCAAAAGTAGCCTTGTGGTAAAAGGAAATAGTTAAGGGAAGGCCAGGCACTCTTGATGAGTACACCAGCTTCTCCTGATATAAGAAGGAGCAGACTTTAGGAGTGGTTCAACACTTCAGCAATAGAACTACACATTTAGCAAGACAAACGACATGGGAGATCCAACAGTGGCAGCCTGCATCCTGAGGGTGAGGTTGTGGGCAAAATAGCTCTACGGCTCTTCAGTGTCTCCTCCCCTGTGTAATGGCCGCGCTTGAAACTCTGGATGATTCATTGCTTGAAGACGTTTGCCTGGCCTTTTTAGATCACTAGTGACGCCAGTTTTTCGGCTGGCCCCCTGAAGGCAAAGAGCAAAGGGGCAACTCTTCTCCTGCTGACACCTACTAACCTGTCTAAATATTTAAGGTGAAGGTAGAGTAGCAGTGAGGTGCAGTGCATAAACTGATTACAATTTGCATGTGTTTATACTGGAAACGTGTGACGTAACACTGGATTCTGTGTGAAATATGCTTTCCGATACGTATTTAAAAAAAAAAAAAAAATCTGATCTCCTAGGCTACTTAAATTATGTTTCTTATTTACCGGGGGTGGGGGAATTATACAAAAACAACCTGTGCATTTAGCCATATCTCATTGTTTTACTTCTTTCTAATCTGCAGCTGAATGAGGATCGCAGCGTGCCGGATGAACACGAGAGCACATCCCAGCCATTTAACGGATTTCGCACGTATTACATCCAAAAAAACCTTTCAGCATCATACTACAACCACTCTGTGGCCCTACCAGATGACTCAGCGAATGAGTTGAGCGAACCCTGCACCCGAACGGTATTTTTATATATTTTTGTTGCTTTGAACAAGTGTTATCAATTTCATGCTGCCCGTTACGTCATAGAAGGGCGTGGTGTCATCTGGACGGTCCACATTAGAGGTCAGAGGCTATAGGCCGTTCGCTGTATTCCTGCACACAACTCAGGCACGTGTGCACTATGTGGGTGAAGGTTCTCTTTGTAGGTCAAGCCTTTCCTAAACTATACTTACAGGACTTCTTGAAGTCTTTAGTCAGCCCTCTAACTCAGCAAGCGCCCCGTCCCTGACTAGTCTGGTTTTTAACTACTACAGTGTTCAGTTTTCCTTGTTCCTCAGTTTTCTAACCTTCCTTGGAGTACAGGGGATTCTGAAACACGAAAACAAATGTGATTTAATGGAAAAATAAAGGTAAAGAAGGTGATGTCTGCTTGCTGTGTACAGCCTAAGTAAAATATGAGCAACATAAATGATAGCTACATTTTTCACTGTATAAATACGTTTATTGTACACATATTAAAATCCATTACAATTAAAACCCATTATCCCACAGCTGCAATAAACTGTAAACGCCCAATTCACGGTGTGTGCATAACTTTAAAGACCGACTCCCCTTTTACAACTAAGAGCACGACACTAATAGCAGAGAATATGATCACAATAAAAACTCGACTGCAATAATTACTTGCACAAGAAGGCAGCAGAATATTCACAAACGCCAACAAGCTATGCAATTGCAGAAATAACTTAAATTTCAATAATAGCATAAAAAAGGCCTAAACGTAATAATAAAATATAAACTGTAAAAATTCAATAAGTAAAAGATAATTGCACAGGTTAGATTCTGAAATCAGGTACCTGAGTCCTTAAAGTGCATACTATATTTCGTCTCCAATAAGACACTCATATCAAATAGTGCAAATATCAGTACGCAATACCATATGGAAACCAATGGAGCAAGAGCAAAAATGTTCACAGAACCCATTAGTCACTACTAGCAGTGCACCTAGTGAACCTTTTTAGCGCAACATTAATAAATTTAGTCAGCAAGACATTCAACATCATACTATCTAGATCCAAAGACGCAATTGTAGCCTGCCGACATGAGCGAACCCCCAATTCATTTCACTTGCCCCGCAATAAAAATCTGCGCTACTCCTTCAATAATGCTGGGCACAGACATACCACATGTACGAGAGATTCTTCCCAGCTGCCACATCCCTTGCAGATTACTCCAGCGGCTGGCTGTCACCAAAAAATCCTAGTCTCCCAACCTGAGGGCCATACATTTCTCTTTCAAATAAATACTGTAAGTACTTTAAAAATAGCCAGCTGGGGAGGCTGGCTGATAAGTTCTAAGTACTTTTTTAATACCGATTTTAAACAGTGACTGAGATGGGTTATCAATCCAAAGGTCTTCTACTTTCAGTAGCCGCTGTCAGTCTTTGAAAAAACAGTACTGTGAAGGCTTTATCTCAGTAGAACTGATTTCAAGCCATAACAAGCATTTGCAATGCAACGGGTCTCGCGTTTGCCCATGTTAGAGCTGATAGTGTTGTAAACTCCTAACCCGACTTTTCACCTATCGGCAAAAGTGCATTTATGTACGTAACCCGAAAAAGTGCAATTAACTATGTAAAGCGCTCGACTTCTGCCAAGCGAAATCGTCCACGAGCCGGACAGAAAACAGCGAGCCTCGCATGTTTTCTGTACTTGGTTGCTGCGCTCGAGGAGGGCTATCCACCGGAAAAGGAATGACGCATGCATGCCTTCGACTAATGAAAGCAAGCAGATTTTATTAGGCAAGCCCACGAACCAATGAAAAACACTGACGTGACGTCGACAGGGCTCCGAGCCCTTTTCTAAACACTAAAGCGTCTCGCTGCGATATGCATGCGCAAGCGCATGCAACGCAGGCTCGACCCTAAAAAAGACCCCAAGCTGCCTACTCTAGCCCTCCGTAGAATGTGACACAGTTTAAAATAAGCACCAGCACTGACTGCCAGCTGATCTGGGAGGCCAAACTCAAGCTGAACCTGATAATTACAGCACACAGAAAACCCTCTTATAAATATTAATAACCAAATTGTTCAACAAACAACTGTCCATGCCCAACTGAATTTCCTGCTATAGGTCGATGAAGGAGTGATCTTAGCTCTCATGACTTCCTACAGTGATGACAGACTTAGCAAAATTGTACTTAACATATGCGCCCTGGCGTTTCTGTTTTTATAGTATGATTGGCCTCTATACCGAGTAAAGTGATGACAAGGCCAGCAAAATATCACTTAATGCTGCAACAGTCCATGATAAGCAAATATTCCAGCAGAGAGTGTTGCCGCATTTTCAGATCCTTGCACTGCAGGTATTTTTATGGGTACAGGTGGAATTTCCCAGCCTTTTATAGAAGGGCAGTAACTTGTAGCACTGTTGAAGGAAGAAAAAGCTAGTGATGAGTGAGGTTTATTGTTGTATGCAAATTCAGACATCCACAGATAATTTACCCACTCCTCACCTCCCTTCAGTAAACTGCACCTCAGATATTGTTTTAAACATTGGTTCCCCCGTTGCAACTGACCACCCATCCGAGGGTGGTGGACATGCAAATGTGCATCAGTTTTCATCTAGACACTAAGAACCATCAGAATTGTGATATGGTTTAGAATCTCTGGTTTGTAAATGCTGCTGACATGCCACGTAACCTAACAGCGAGGACATGCGTAGTAGCAAGAGTACTTGCTGATGGTAATCCCCCTGAATAGGATGAAATTGGCCATTTTGTCAAGTAGTCTACAATCACCGAAATTATCTTCAATCACTCTACAGTTGCCAATTCATTGACAAAGTTAAGAGACCTTGTGCTATTGCATAGGTGGCACTGTTATAGACTGTGAAAGGCCAGCTTGGGCAAGATGGGATTTCCTATCTTGCATTGCAGTACTACATGGCAGTCTTTTTGTCTGTGAGGTTTGTGCTAGCCTCTCTTTGATGGATGGTAGACAGACTTTCAGTAGTACAAAGCTTCTCTCTGCTTCTGGAACCCTCCCTAAGGCCAAGTGTAATAAGACATCCTGCAGGAGGATAAGGATGGGTTGAATACAAGGTGAGGACAATATGAGTGGTATGGCATGAACTCTTTGAACAATGTGTAGCACCCACCAATCTGAAGTTATGGGTTTCCAGCTATGTAGGAAAATCTAAGCCTGACCCCTACCAGCTGCACATGTTCCTAGAACAGGACATCGATGTGACTTGGAAGCCATTGCAGTGAGTAATAAGGAGGTTGACGATCACCACCATGTCCTCTGAAGCAGTGAAAAGTCTGGGTTGGCTACTGCATGGGTTATGAAGACTGCCATGGTCTGTAAGCTTGGCTTCATAAGTATCTCCTAGAATCTTCTGCTCTTTTGGCGAAACTGGCGGGTAAGTGAAAGCATGCTTAGAGATTGTGCTGTAACATGGCGGTCTTTAAAACATTCTAGAACCAAGTAACGTTTTCTCAGAAGTGCCTGGGGCCATCAAAAGGTATATCCATGACAGATACCTGTACGTCACTGAAGAAGCCTGTGGTGCATATCAAAGCATGTTGTGTAGTCACAACACTTATTCCGATGGCATAGCATAATTAGTGTGTCATGTTGAGGCCGGCACTCAATACATATTTGATAGCACATTGTATGTCCTGAATTGTGTGGGCAAGGGCATTCCTGAATTCATCAGTGACAGCTGGCGAGATTACGCTGCGTTTGTCCCGGAGGGCATGTGTGTAATTGGCTCAGGTTAAACTCAGCATTTAGGGACTGAAGCACAACACTGGCAGAAGAAAATACTTTTTATCCAAATGTGTCAATGTATTTTGACTGGCAATCTTGCGGCTCAGAAGAGAAGGCACTTGCGTTTACTTTTGATTAACCTTGTCCACAAAGTGGCAGCCCCAGGTGGAAAGATCGTCTCAGTAATTTGGATTTGTAAAACAAGTTCTTCTGCTGCTCTGCAGACAAAGCACTCTCATCTGTGGTTGATACTGTGAGGATTCAAATTCAGTCAAAAGAAAAGTGTTTAGAGCACTATCATTCGGCAAGTCTGAAAAAATTCCAGTATTAAGTGTGCAGGGGGAGAAAGTTGTCTTTTTTCTTCATCATGTGGTATGTTCTGAAGCCTATGCATTGCATACATATTTGAGCCATATAAGGCCTTCAGCCTCCTGTGGTACTGACATTGAGAAAAAGGCTGAGGCTAATCTAATGTTGGAGGTTACACTTTGGTTATTACATACTGTGACATGGGCCTTGTGTGACCTGATGTTGTCTCCTTGTTTGAAACTGGCACCTGGGCGAGATTCTGAATGGATGCCACTGCAGTAGGGACTGAGAGCCAGGAAAAGGCCCAGCAGGTTCAGGGAAGAGCCTGGCAGTGGAAGTGCAACTGGGGTCCTCCACAGCTCCATGCGGCCCAAAAGTAGTGCTCCAGAGGAAGCCAGCATTGCTTTGAAAATGGAGGCAGAATCACTTTAAAAAGCAGCCACATGCCTCTGAGAGCTTCCATCCATAGTTGGGTCAATGACTGCTCAGAAAGCTTGGATCATGCTGGGAACAGCCTCATAATTGCTGCAGAGTGAGCAGATGCCAAGCCCTTGAAGTGTCAGCTGTAGAACATCTCCCTTGCATAGGAGTGGTGGGAAGGAGAGTGATCCCACTCGACGTTTTTGTACTTATATTGAAATTTGAATTTATACATGCTCAAAGACTTAGATCAATGTTAGGACTTGGTGTTTCTTGTGTTCTGCAAGGCAGAGTTTCACTTCCCAATCTCTTTCTGCCTTCTGGTGCATCATGGAGCCTTTGCACATGACTTTGAGTCTAGCCCGGAACCTAGGCACCATAGGCAAATGTCATGTGGATTTGTGACTGACATTTGCATCCTGTAGTTACAACATGGTTTGAAGCCTACAATCTTGTGAGAGATATTTCCGTTAGTACACTGTTGAATTCTTCTTTAGCTTAGGTGATGGTTCAACTGACAAAGTTCTGAGCGAAGTTCTGCATATGCATTGAATGGCACAGAAACAATGGAACTGGTGCAGGAGCAGTCCATGCACTGTCCTGTAATGTCTGGAGTGGCACAAGGCCACTGCAAAGTCAGAAGGCACCACATAGGGGCGTGCAAAAGCAATTGTGATTGAAAAATCCAGATCCTGTTTAGCACTGGAGATATTCAAAAGGTGAGGAATCTGCATTTAGAAATAACCCCCGAAACAGCCTTTGTGAAGCTGATGGTCTCACAGCATGTAGAGAGGATGTTGTCTTCATGTAGGAGTAGCCAAAACACGGGCACACTGACGTATGAAGATTCTGTATGTGACTGTCACCAGCCTTCCAGAAACAATAATCAGAAGAGATAAAGAGGCAGGCCCTGCCTAGATGATCCCCACCTAAATTCACAGAATCTGCTAACTCACCACTCCCTCCAACCATCCACCATGTGAAATCACTCAGGAAAATCTGATCAGAAAACCCTTGCTTAAAAGTCCTCATAGAATTTCTAAAGGCAGTCTTCACTCCATTCTTCCTCATGTCAGTGTCTGGGTTTTCACCCTCTAGCATCGGGAATGCAGTCCACTTACACTGTCTGGGGAAGCTATATTCAGCTTACATCTTGTGCCATGCTAACCCAGGGGCCATCAAAAAAGAATCCCACTTATCCCAGCAAACTCACATTGTGTATAATTTCAATGTGATCATGTGGCCCACTTGCACTTGGAACATGCACATAATGTCATCTCTAGTGTCTAGGTGTTACACTGAAGAGGAATTCTTATATGAGTGTAAATAGAATCCTGTACTCCCCCTTAGAAGATAAAGAAAGGTCTGATCAGGGGTATTACTCCTTAAAAAGCAGTATGCTGCCATCACCACTTGATGCGAATAACCCAGGAAATGGACAGTAATCATGTCAGACAAAATGCTAGGTGCAGCCCTACAGGTCACAGAACAGGTGGGCCTTGGTGTTAACATGGACAGGCTTGGGTTTATAGATGTGACGCCTATGGTTTCACAAGCTAGAATACCATGCTAGCTGGGCCAAAAAAAGTTCCGGATACTACTTTCACATGTAAGTGGGTTATTGAGGGTAGGGATACAAGCCCATTTTCCCTGAAAGTTGCATTTCTATCCCAACAGTTATATCTCTACATCTTATATTCATATGTCATTTTTGCCACAAAGTTTACAAAATGTTTCTTTTGAGTCTCAAACCCCTGTTTGTTTATTCTGGTATAAAAGTCCATATTGATTGGTTTTCCTTAAATTTTGGATTTGTGTCAAGACTGTTTAGCATGAAATTCTTTCCTTACCAGGATATACAAACAACACTTGTAACCATTTGAATGGATTCATATAAACAGTATAGAACTGTAGATGGGTAACTATCAGTAGCAGGGATGTTTTTCAACAAGGAATTCTTATTGGTGTGAGAGCATGCATTATTAGTTGGGGTGGGTGGTAGTCCACTACAAATAATAATGGCACCATTCTTGTTAGTTCCAGTAAAGGTTTCAGTAATTTCCACCTGAGCTCACTCCCTGTTATCTGTGGCACAGAGCTGACAGGCTTAACTTAAGAAAATATGTAAGGCATTTCAAAGAAAGAAAAGTAGTTAAAAATTGAAAGCACAAAACAATAAAAATCCCAGTCCAGTTCATAACAGTAGAAGATATTTTAATGAACAATAAATAAAGATAATGCAAAAAAACCTGAAGTGCCAATTGTGGTCATCTGGTTGCACTTGACCAGGATAAGAGTAAGGTTTAAGGCTGACCACGATGGTTCTTTCCAGTTGAAGGTTTTATCTTCTGACGTTGTCACTGAAATTTAAGCCAAAAATCCTCATGGGGCAAAGCAGCAGGCCGACATGCGTTCTACGAGGCAAGCAACCATTAGACAAAATGTCAGTAAAGCTGTTGAAGGCGGGAAAAAAGCTCCAAACGGAAGATATTCAAAATTCACTCCAAAGAAATTCCCTCCCCATCTATATATGTTTGATGCCTTTTCCAGGTGACTTAGTCACTCTTTCGGAGCTCAGATTCCTCTAGTGGGGACAGGTTGTAAGCATTAGCCGAACAGGGCTGCATGGGGCCAGCTACCTTCGCCACAATGTCCCCTTGAAACAGATTTGCTGATACAGAAAAGGTTGAAGTGGGAACAATGTGAATCTTTGGCCCAGCAGCAACACACCTTTGTCGGCTTGACTTTGCAAGATTGGCCCAGTCTTCTCTCTGTTCTCCAGGCAAAAAGTCTTGAAAAAGTTTCTAAGTCCCAGGTTTTAGGTTTAGGCAGACCTCAGGAACAGCACTAAGGGGTCAGGAGTCAATTGAATAGAAGCCACCAGCAGGGTTCAGGGCAAGCCCATTTGAAACTGGTCAGCTGGACTTTTTTTAGGAAAGTGGGCTTCTTGCAGCTTTAGTGTCACTGTAGCTCAATAACAGATCAGCTAACTGACCCCTGTAATCCACTTCTTTGTCCTGTGTACAAGAGTAGAAATGTCCAGCCGTCAGAGTACTCCTAACAGTTCTCATCAGCTGGTGTAGACCTTCTTCTCACTTTCAGAGGACCAGTTTTGTTTTGAATACGGTGCCAAGGGATGACATATCCATGTCTGGCACTAGCCAGTGGGTGGAGGTCACTCCTGGACCCTCCCTTACCAATAGGGAAAACGTTCCTAGGGATAACCCTACCCACTTCAGCAACAGTTCCCATGTGGCTTACTACAAACAATCCTACAGTGCCCCTCTCCATCTAAAGTCAAGATGACAGGACCTTTCTTCTCCCCTTATGCAGAGATCCTGTGCCCACTCTAAAGGTGTTGCCAGGGAAGTGAGCAACCATTCATCACCAGTCACTCAAAACCTGGCTGACTAGGAAGACAAAGGGGAGGCAGACTCAGGGGAGAGCTATATTTGCCAGTGATAGCCTAGGAACCCTTTGAGGATATGCAAGTGTCAAGTCACAGCCCAAAGCCAACCTATTAAGGGAAAATTAACCTCTCCCCACATCTAAGTACGTTTGTCTCAGCTTTGGGAGCCAATACAAACCTCACCAAGGAGCCATTCAGCTCCTGGGTGTAGTTGGAAGCTCAGGTATATGGGCTTCTGGAGGCTTTAATCAGTTTAAAGATGACTTTTTAATAATACCTTTTTTGAAATTTTAGCTACAAATGCAACTTTATGAATAAACTGGATTTGTAATAAATATTTTAAAAAGTCCAAGGATGAACTTTTTAGCTCCTTCCTACGGACAGATAACTGTTGTAATGTTAATAATATACCCCAATGATTTCCTTTGGAACATCTAATCCTGCTACAGTGAAAGTAGCTTTTAGGACATTTTCACTGTAAAGTCATATGTTAGAGGTCAGAGCACTTCACTTGCAACTTTTAATTTACAGGCCCAGCTCATACTTTGTACCGTATACTAGAGCTTATAGGTAAGTTAAGTGTGCCAATCAGGAATTTAGTCAATTTGACATATGTTAGAGGTCAGAGCACTTGCACTGGGCAGTGTCCAAAAACCAGAAATAAAGTCTAGCAAAAAATGCAAGTGACCAAGCAAAATAGGACATTTTCCTACATCTTGAAATAAATAGCAAGATCGAGGTTTGAAGGGTCTATGATGTCACTAAGAACTTGTCATGCAGAAACAGGCATTGGAAACATCCCCTTTATTTATAGTAGCCTGCCTACAATTTTATGTTCTCCATGGCCACCCCATTTTATTTCCCCGTTCTCATCAGATGTGAATAGCTAAAAGAGTATGCATGCATGTATATACATAGCATTTCTAGAGCGTAAATCTAGCCAAAAGGCACCATAGTACTGTACATAGTCAAAGACAAGCATAAATTCCCTGATAGGAAGCTGAGCCGTGGACTGTTGGTACATTGTGATGTAGTGTTCTTTAAAGAGGTGATCCTTCAACTCTCCTAAATTGGAGCTGTGTTGGGCCAGTCTTGATGCTTATGGGGACACTGTTCCAGAGGCTCTTTTATTTTTTTACATTTCTTAGTCTGCAGTGTGATGGTGTCCTGGCTGTGGTTGTGCCGGGATCCACCAGAAATTATGATCTTGTCTGCAAGATAAGCAAGGATGCAGGTTGTGATAGCTTTGACATGGGGCAGCTGGTTTTGAAGATGGTGTGAGCTGGCAAGTGAAGCCAATCGAGTTCCGTCAGATTGAGTTTGATGTGATCATATTTCTTCAGACCCTAGATGAGACATGCTGTGGCATGTAAGATGCCCCAGCAGTTCTGAAGTTGCTTTCTGGAAGAAATGGTTTGTTTTTCTATAGAATGAAGCTGGTACCAGGATATCCTTGTTTTTCAGCAGTGTGTTCCATGAGAGTAAGGTTGGTGTTGAGGGTGAAGCCAAGTGACTTGGCGTTTGGTAAAATTAAGGGTTTGAAGCCATCAAGGTTCATGTAGCTGAACCTGATTTGTAACTTGTTCTTGGCATATAGGAGGAACTGTGGACCTGAACATATAAGAGGAACTGTGGGCCTGATTTAGAAATCAGTGGACGGTTACTCTTTCACAACAGCGAGCTATATATCATCTGCTGAAATCTGAATCCCATAGACTATAATGGAGAATACAAGTTAGATTTTGGCAGACAGGATATCGGTCACTGTTGTGACGGAGTAACCAATCCACTAAGTTCTAAATCAGGCCCTTTGTCTTGGTTGAGTTGAGTGTCAGGTAGGCGCTGGACACCTTGGTGTGCATGATGTGCAATCTGTGTTTGAGGCATTGAATGTCTTACACAAAGGAGGTTTTGAAGTAGAGTTGTGTATCATAAGCATATCCCTGAATTGTGATGCCCTTATCTGTGAGTTGAACACCAAGTGGTTCCAGGTAAAGGTTGACAATTGCAAATGCCTTACAGGAACCAGCGATGGAAGATGGTCATTAGGGGGTGTTAGGGTGTTTACCCAGTAAGGCCAGCAGCAGACACAGCAGAAGTTGTTCCGTGCAGCTTCGTGCAGCCGAAATGCAAAATTCCCAGACTGCAGGCATTAAATTTCCTTTTGTTACTAAGGTCTGTACTTCTGAGAGTGCAAAGTATGCATGCCAGAAAACAGGCAAGATGCTACAGGATTAGAATACACTTTTCTTTTTGGCTCCCTTTACCGATTCACACTCCCATAAACGCTGCTCATGCCCTGCACAGTGCAGGCAAGATAACTATAGGAACCTTAAAGGCCAGCGACACATTTTCATCACAGTCACCAAAAGCCCTAATAATAAGACAGAATAGAACAGAATAGAACAGAGGTGAGGAAGGAAGAGTCATTATTGTTCTATCCTGCCTCGTGATAGGACAGTGGAGCAGCAAACACTTGGACTTGTGGAGCTCTATGACAGCTGCTCCAGTCTGTTTTTTTAAATCCATCAATCAGGCCAGAAGGGACCCCCCTTCACACTTACGCCTGGTCTGTCCAGGTCTGCATACTCAATACTCAGCTTCAAAGTTCCAGCGGGTTTTTTAAAAGTAAGAAACTTTCTGCAACCCCGGTTACGTTTCGATCCGCACATATATTTATTTGTACCTTGTGAAACTGGTTACATATAAGCATAGAAATGATTAAACACTTCTATTTACACAAAAATTCAAGCCTAACTTAATAATGATTGCAATGAAATAATCTGAATAGCATGCTGAAAACTAATTATTATTATTAACAATGATGCTTGCAGAGCTCCACACAATTGTTACAATCACTGCGCCCATGCAGTGTGTGTACCGTTGTGCAGTGTGATTTGATGAAGGCAGTCCATTCTGTACCCTGGTATGTGCGTTGCACGGCATGCCACCCACAATATACTCCATGGTCCACTTTGCACAGCATGGCCTGAAGAACGCCATGTTCATATATGGACAATGGTAGGTGGGTTTAAAAGTTTGTTCAGTGCCATGACAATCTCGTAATATGCCTCCTAAAATGTGTATTCTAGTGTTTATTGGACTTGTCTTGTCACACGGTTTTCAAGTCCATGCTTTGTACAATGCTCACTTGGCCTGCACTAAGAACAGTGTGTATCACAACCATGCGGTGTTTGCACAAAGTATCTTAAGCCTGATTTTTGCAGAGTTGTTTTTCTTGAATCGTGGAACACTTCACGTTTCTGACATTTGGTGCATCAAACACATAAAATAAACTGTATGGGCACAACAACGTCTCCATGTGGCTAACTATTAAACTTTTGAACAGAAAGAAAAGCAGCATTTATGGTAGTCTTCATAGCTATTATTATTCAGATAAGTTAGAAACAGGGAGATGAAGGGAGGTGTCTTTCAGGAGACAACGTCTCAAAGTCAGTCTGTAAATACATAAGGAGGAAGTTGTTACTAAGATCCCAATCTTTATTGGATGGAAGAGTGGAAATTGAGAATAACTTTAACACAGTGATCTTCAGCACTTTTGATGCTGTAACCCACCCCCACCTCCTCATTGTAAAGAGGAAAAAAACATCTGGTCCCCTAGAATGAAAATATATTTTTTGAAATTATTCTTTGAAATGAGCAATATTTAAATATGTCTGATCATATTTTCAGTTATGTTCAGTTATATCTTTTAAAATGCATTCAAATACATGATTGCCAGCATACTGTTCTCTGCTGTCAGGGATTCCCAGAGTTTAGAAGTATCCACAGTGTGGTACTTTATCTGAAATGAAGGGCTGGGAGGGGGGCGTTAAAGAGTATTTGAAGTCCCCTCCCCTTTTACACCAACGCCCGCCGAACAAAAAATGTTAGTGATGTTGCAACACAGAGTGGCTTACTGCTGCTCTGTCTTTATTGCTAAATACAAAGTACTATTATCAGCGTGATGCATCTCTTGGCTAGTGCCTGCCTCCCCACTCCACCCCCAAAGATCACTTAAGGCCCCCTAGAGGGCCCGCTCCCCAGTTTGAAGACCTCTGCTTTAAGAGTTAAAGGCTGTGTGGTGGACAATTAAGGATAATATAGCCATTAGAACGTAGGCTAGTTAATATTGCATGGTCCTGATTGCAAAGCTGTAGACTTCTACACGAACAAGGGGTTTGCTTTTTAAATACGTGTATCCAGTGCTTAGCTCCTAAAAGACTAAGGGCCTGATTTATACTTTTTTAGCACTGCATTTGCATAATTCTTTGACGCAAAAGCGGCGCAAACACAAAATATAATTGAATTTTGTAAGTTTGCGCTGCTTTTGCATCAAAAAGTATGCAAATGTGGCGCTAAAAAAGTATAAATCAGACTCTAAGTGTTCAGACCTAAAGTTTCACTCAGAAGCCCAGGGCTGGCACTATTGAATGTCCGTGTGCCAAATACCAAGGGTGTATACTCATGATTTCAACTCATGCTCCTTCCTTTAATCCACCACCAGGCACTTCCTGCTCCTTTATCTCACTCTTGTGGGTTCTTTTTCACCTTTGCTTTCTCCCTCTATCACATTTTGTCCACCTTTCTCTTCCTACTTCTTTCCCCTTTGTGCGTTTTCTGTCTGTGGTTCTGGTTCAAATTCAGATGAGTTAAAATAGCTGCAAGCCCCCAAAAAGGTGTCCAAGTGAGTGTCAACCACAACTTCCAACTCAAATTAAGCTCTGAGAGTACCACATTGAAAATACTTTTTTATGAAATTGCAAAAGCAGTAAAACAGTTTATGAACTTTATTCGGCTGTAAACCAGCCATAAAACACAACATTACATAAAAATATACAAAAATACAAAACAAGAAAAAATAAACTAGTAATTCCTCACCAATACAAAAGGCGATGTCTTCATAATGAATAATCTGATGATAGCAATTTACTGAGCCTTTGAATGAAATTAATAAATGAATGGCAAGAGTGTACGGTGTCTAATTTTGGCAAGTGAACACAAGCTGCCTTACATTGCCTTTTATTTGCAGCATGCATTATTGGAACCAAGAAGAGCTTCCTTGCAAGGATTACAGAGTGCTGAACAAAATAAGGTGAGTTGTGATTTGCTTTGACACATGACCGCAAGGGCAGTTTGGAAGATTAAAAAACCAGGAGCCCTGCACTAGAAAAGCCCCTAAAAAGTGAATACTGTTAAAACACAAACTAGTATGATAAAATCTGTGTTTGGTATTTTGAATAGAGGACAGGTAAACCTCTAAACCTATTCATGATTTAACCCCTTCATTGCCAGGCCTTTTCCTCCTCAGGTGCCGGGCCTTTTTTGGCTATTTGGGGCAGTTTGTGCTTAGACCCTCATAACTTTTTGTCCACATAAGCTACCCACGCCAAATTTGCGTCCTTTTTCACTACATCCAAGGGATTCTAGAGGTACCCAGAGTTTATGGGTTCCCCTGGAGGAGACTAAGAAATTAACCAAAATACAGCGAAAATTTAGTTTAGTTTTTTTTAAATGGGAAAAAAGGGCTGCAGATAAAGGCTTGCGGTTTTCCCCCTGAAAATGGCATCAACAAAGTGTTTGCAATGCTAAAATCAACATCTTCCCAGCTTACAGGAACAGGCAGACTTGAACCAGAAAACCACATTTTACAATGCAATTTTGTCATTTTACTGGGACGTACCCCATTTTTATTATTCTTTGTGCTTTTAGCCTTCTTCCAGTTAGTGATAGAAATGGATGTGAAACCAATGCTGGAGCCCTGAAAGCTAAACATTTCTGAAAAGTAGACAAAACTTTGAATTCACCAAAGGGTCATTTGTGTAGATCCTACAAGGTGTTCCTACAGAAAATGATAATAGCTGAAATAAAAATAAATATTGAAATTGAGGTGAAAAAAGCAATTTGTCTCCATCTTTTACTCTGTAACTTTTTCCTGCAATGTCAGATTTAGATTTTCAAAAGTAATATACTGTTATGTCTGCTGGACTCATCTGGTTGTGGGGATATATTGGGCTTGTAGGTTCATTGTTGGACTTTTTGCCTTACGCAGGGTCATCCCCAGTCTTTTTGCCTCCTTCCTCCTGGTTTTTCTGACCTCTCGCTGTTGGCTCTAGGACTCTGAGCACTTTATCATTGCTGACCAGTGCTAAAGTGCAGGTGCTCTCCCATCTAAAGTTGGTATGATTGGCCTATACCTAATTGGCATATTTAATTTACCTATAAGTCCCTTGTACAGTGGTATCTCTATACCCAGGGTCTGTAAATTAAATACTACTAGTGGGCCTGCAGCGCTGCTTGCGCCACCCACTGAAGTAGACTTTCAAACCTGTCTCAGGCCTGCTAGCGCACGGCCTGTGTGTGCAGTTTTCTGCCACAGGGACCTGGCATCTAAATTTACTTGCCAGGCCCAGAACTCCCCTTTTACTACATGTAAGTCACCCCTAAGGTACGCCCTAGCTAGCCCTATAGGCAGGGTGCCATGTATGTAGAAAGGCAGGACATGTGCCATATTGTATGGCCTGTCCTAGTAGTGGCAAACAGCCTAACTTGGTGTCTCACTGCTGTGTTTGCTGCCTTCTCATAGGATTGCATTAGAAATGCCCTGCCTTATGTGTAAGGGGTATTGTCTGATTTATGAGGGGTAGCGTAGGCATGTTTGGTATGGTTGTGATGGTGATAATAAATGCTGCTTACTGGTGTGGGTGTATTTTTTATTACTATCACAGAAATGCCACTTCTAGAAAGTGCGCATTTATCTGTGCTTATGACTCTGGTGTTTTGCAGCTTGACTCCAATCCACGTCTGGGCAGAGTGACAGTTGGGGCTTTGTGCATACTTTTCAGACAGCCTGTACACAGGGAGGGTGGAGGTGTGACAGAGGTGCATCAGCATACTGAATAGTCTTCCTGGGCTGAGAGAAGGGAGAGGCGGGGCACACCTACATTTGTAAAGGCTGTGCCCTGGCCTCACACAATAGGGTCGTTAACCCCCCACTGATGTTTGGAGCCTGTGCTGAAAGGAGAGAGGGGGCACTCCCAGAACCAGTTGTAACTGGCTGGAACCTCCTCTCCCTACCATTATAAAACACTGTAAGAACTGACTATAAGTACAGAATTGTCCCCACAATTTGAACACTCTTGGAAATTGAACCTGGACACAAGACGCTGCTGAATGGACTCACCAGGAAACCGCCTTGGACTGCTGCTGCTGTGCTAACCTGTGACCTGCATGGTCACTAGGAGGAACTGCCATCGTCTGCACCCCTTGTGCTGGCCAGTCGCTGGACCCACCAGCCTTGTGCTCCTTCCTGCTTCATTGTTCCCAGGGGCAGGGTGCCGTGGCCCCTGACCCCTGTAACTTTTCCCTGCACAAGGAGTGCTGCCTTGATATCCCCTTTGCGCTGAGAGAGCGCTCTTCTGTGCCCTCAGGCACTTCGAGGCACCTGTTTCATGCTGGAATCACCGCCGCAACCCGGGCTATAAGTATGGCCTTAGCATTTTGAAAAGCACTCCCTGGATGGCCCCCAGTAATCACGGTCCCCGGAGGGGCCCATCAATGGTCTAGAGGAGGTGCGTGCCGCCCTCTTCTCCTAAAAAGGATGTCAGAGGCCCCCATTTTGCGCATAGGAGTGCTGGGGGCCCCATTGTTCATCTTCTAGGCACTGGATGTGCCTTCATCAAGCCAGGTACGTTAAAGGAACAATATATAGAACATAAGTTCCTACTAGAGACTTCGTCTGATTTATATGTTGCCTACCTGTTTTTGATGGTGTTTCATAGGCATATGCAAATGTTCCTTTTATGGGCATGACTTGCTAATATGTTTCCCTAACTTGCCATATTTTTTCTAATGTTCCTACTATGGGCGTTTTATGATATTCTTATCACAAGTGTTCTAATGTGATAACGTGTTTCCTGACTACTGCTTATGTTGCAGAATACTGAGCAACCTGTGTGTTATGTGTGACTACTGCTAATTTGCAGAGTAACTAATGTGTAACGTTCTGACAACTGCTAAGGTAGCAGGATAGTGCTGATATGTGATTTTTGGTCTGATAATTGTGTTGTGTACAATACAGTATATTTTCATATAATCTGGTGTTGTGTTTCCTTTGTGGTGGGGATATTGTGTCACATGTGTGTGTGTGTTGTGCAAACGCTTTACACATTGCCTCCGGGTTAAGCCTGACTGCTCATGCCAAGCTACCAAGGGGGTGAGCAGGGGTTGTCTTGGACGTGTAACTCCCTTGCCCTGACTAGAGTGGGTGGGTTCTGCCTGGCTGAGGTGCATACCCTAGCCAACCAGAAACCCCATTTCTAACATTCATCAAGAACCCTAGGACCCAGAGCCAATAAAGGAGTTGCACCTTGCAATGGGTTTTATTATATACCTGGTGTACAACAATTCCTTTGATGACATATAAAGAGTGCAAAATAGGTATCAGGGAAACCTTTGAATTTCCAAAAGTGGCCACAAGATAAGGTGCTGAGAAGCACTGTTTATTTGCACATCTCTGAGTTCCGGGGTGCCCACACTAGTATGTGAATTACAGTGCATTTCTCAAATAGTGTCTTTTTTACAGACTATCTTACATTTGGAAGGAAAAAATGTAGAGAAAGACAAGGGGCCGATAGAAATTGCTAGGTATGCCTACTGCCCATGACAGTTAACTCAACAAGGACACATTGCAAAGTGCCTAGCTGTGGATTTTGGCCTCTAGCTCAGCCGGCACCTAGGGAAACCTACCAAACCTGTGCATTTTTGAAAACTAGATGCCTAGGGGAATCCAGGATGGGGTGACTTGTTGGGCTCTCAACAGGCTCTGTTACCCAGAATCCTCTGCAAACCTCAACATTTGGCCAAAAAAGCACTTTTTCCTTACATTTTGGTGACAGAAAGTTCTGGAATCTGAGAGGAGCCACAAATTTCCTTCCACCTAGTGTTCCACTCCCGATAAAAATGATACCTTACTTGTGTGGGTAGGCCTAGTCCCGGTGACAGGAAATGCCCCAAAACACAACGTGGACACAACACATTTTACCACAGAAAACAGAACTATTTTTTGCAATGTGCCTAGCTGTGGATTTTGGTCTCTAGCTCAGCTGGCACCCAGGGAAATGTTGGAAAATGTGTTATTGGTAAGGGCAGGTAACTACCTACACTTAACAATAGGCCACTAACCTCCACTTAGGTCCAGCTAGGTCTCAGTAAACTTAACCGAGCTCAACCCTTGGTAGCTTGGCAACAAGCCACAAGGCTTAACTTAACTTAACTTAGGAGACAAAGTGTAAAACATTCAAATATCACCAAACAATAATTAAATAAAATACAGAAAACAGTTTAAAAATAAAAAACCAATGTATAAAAATAGGAAATAATATTAGCTTTAAAATGACACCAAAACGAATAAAATCGGATACAGGGGACCAGAGATATGCATTTTTAAATAATTAATGCTTTTTAGTGCCTAGAAACGAATAGTGCCAATCTGCTCATCTGGTCGCATCTCGATCGGGGCAAAGGCAAAGCTTGAGGCTGACCACGATGGAGCCCTGCTCGGCTACAGCTCGCGAGAGGCCTCGGTCAAAAGTTTACCTTCGGACTTAGTCGTTTTTCTGGAGATTTTCTTCAGCGGGACCAAGTTGCCAGTCCAATCCGACCTCCTAGAACTCTTCCTCGGATATGCGTCGTGGTAGCCCTCGGTGGAGATTTTTACCTTCGGCCGTAGTCATTTTTTTGAATTGAAAATCCTCGAACGGGCGAAACCTGAATCTTGAGCCGACGTCCCTGGGCCCTCTTCGGATACACTGCCTGGGAGGTCCCAGTCAACTTCCTACATTCAGACGTAGTCATTTTTTTTTAGATTTTCTTCACCGGGACGAACCTGCAAGTCAGGCCGGGTCGCGGTTGAGGCAAGCCGGCTAGTGTTGCCGCGGCGCGTCGGTCCCTCTATGGAGCTTTATTCCAAACATTCTCCAAACTTCTCCAAATATCTGGATCTTCTTCCAGATGTTCCTTTAAGGTTCTTTTGAGGTCCACAGCTCTCCCCAAGGTTCAAGAAGCTCTGAGATGCTCCTTGACGGTGTGGACTAAAACTCCCAGTAAGCACCTGGCGCAAACTCCTTTTTGGCCACTGGACAGCTGGTTGGTTTCTCCAGGAGTTGGTGCAGGGGACTCTGGTTACCAAGTTTTCACCTGTAGCAAACAGGGAGTCCCTTCTTGAACCAGTTGAAGCCAGGCAAAGTCCTTCTTGTGATGAAGCCCAAGTGGGCAGCTGGTGCAGTCCTCAAGAGTGCAGTGTCCAGGTGCAGGCCAGGGGTCCAGCAGGGCAGTCCTTCTCCTTGTAGGGATCTGAGGTGTGGATGCAGGCATGCCAGTTTTATCCTTGCTCCTGGGTGAAAAACAGGGGGGTCCTGGTTCTCCAATCAGGTGCAGGGTCCTTCCGCCTGTGATGACCAATTGCTGGGAAGTGTGGCAAAAATCAATCCCAGGGAGCAACATTCCTCAAAAATCCATCATGTCTGAAAATTATTTCTGGAGGTTACATCTGGCTGAGCCCACCCACTGGTGTGGCTAAAAATCCTAAACAAACCCCTCTCCTGTCCTCTCCTAATCTAATCAAGGGGGCACCTAATTGTCTGGGTTTGCAGGATGTGAGGGTGTTGTTTGGTTGCTCCAAATGTCCTTCCCTGCCTTTGAAGACCAGTTTGGCAGCCCTCCCCCTTCCTGTTTCCCCATCTGCTGAGGGGAGATCTCCTCCCCCAGGCACATCTCTTTGTGTGGAGCCAGGCCACTTCACATCTCATCAAGGCAGCCTGGCCAGGCTGCCAGAGGCTGGCCAATCAGAACAAAGCAGAAAAAACTGTGCAGAGCTGACAATGGCAACTTTTCATGTAAAGTTTAAAACTCTTTACCTGAACAAAATATATTAAATCCAACAACTGTTGTGGGGTGTATTATGACAATTAATTTGGTACCAAACTTGCAGTATCTTTTACTTAAGGGGACTTTTAAAATTAAAATAAAGTATCCCCATTCTAGTCTATGGAGGCCATTCACTACTATGAGGGAAAAACAAATGTGGCTGTTTTATCTCACCAGGGCTTATAAAACTATTTGTATAAGGTCCCTGCTCATAGTTACATGGAACCCAGCCCTAAGGGCACATAGGGCACACCTTAGGGGTGACTTATATGTAGAAATAAGGTAGTTTAAGACTTTGGAACTACTTTTAATTCCAAAGTCGAATTTGCATGTAAATGTAATTTAAAAGCAGTCAGCAAGGCAGGCCTGCCTTTAAAATGACACTGGGCACCCCAGCAGTGCACCCATGGGGGTAGCGCCTATGCTGGGGTCCCTAATCCTACATGCCCTACCAATACCAGGGACTTATAGGTAGGTTAATTTTGCCAATTATAATTAACCTAATTTGATTATATCCACTTTACACAGAGCACTGGCCCTGGGACTGGTAAGCAGTGCCCAGGGCACAGCCAAGAGTCAGTAACCACCAGTATCTGTCCAAAACGTTTGAGAGTGACTTGGGCAAAAAGGAAGACTTTCCTAGAGGAAACCTGCCAAACCTCTGCATTTTTTAAAACTAGATCCCTAGGGGAATCCAAGACGGGGTGTCTTGTGGGGCTCTCACTAGGTTCTGTTACCCAGAATCCTTTGCAAACCTCAAAATTAGGCAAAGAAAACACTTTTTCCTCACATTTCGGCGATAGAAAGTTCTGGAATCTAAGAGGAGCCACACATTCCTTTCAACCCAGCATTCCTCCAAGTCTCCCGATAAAAACGGTACCTCACTTGTGTCATTATGCATGGTGCCCACAAAAGGAAACGCCCCAAAAGACCATGTGAACGCATCAACATGATCAAATACAAAACTACCTGTTTTTGCAGGGGGGCACCTGCGTTTTTGGTCCTGGGCTCAGTAGCCATATAGGGAAACCTACCAAACCCAAACATTTCTGGAATGTAGACACCCTGAGGGAGTCCAGGGAAGTGTGACTTGTGTGGCTCCCCCAATGTTTTCTTACCCAGAATCCTCAGCAAACCTCATATATATTTGCCCCCCCGGGGAACGACCCTTGCCTAAGGGATCGCCCCCCCGGGGAACGACCCTTGCCTAAGGGATCGCTCCCCTTGCATGAAATTGACAAAAAAAAAAAAAATCCCTGGTGTCTCGTGATTTGGACTAATAAAAATAGGCCGATCTGCCCCCAAGGGGGGCAAAAATGGCCTAAAATAAAATTGCCCCCCAGGGGAGCAACCCTTGCCCACCGGGTCACTCCCCTGATGTAAAACCGGCCTAAAAATAAAAGTCCCTGGTGTCTAGTGGTTTCTGCCCCCCTTGTGGGCAGATTGACCTAATAAAAATAGGCTGATCTGCACCCAAGGGGGGGGGGGGATAAATGGGAGTGACTCTTGCCCAAGGTGTCGCTCCCCAAATCTAAAAAAAAAAAAAAAAAAAAAAAAAATGATCCCTGGTGCCTAAAGGTTTCTGACCCCCTGGGGGCAGATTTGCCTAATTAGAATAGGCTTGTCTGCCCCCGGGGCAGAAATGGCCTAAAAATAATTTCCCCCCCCTGGGGAGCAGACCTTACCCAAGGGGTCACTGCCATTATTACATAAATTTTACAAAAAAAAACTCCCTGGTGTTTTGTGGGTATTTCTGCTGCCCGATCGCTTCACAATCGGGCAGCAGAAATGCTGAGAGAGACATCAAAGGAAAGGAAAGGCTTTTCCTTTACTTTGATGCCTTTCTCGCCCCCTCCAGGGGGGGATGTGGCTGGGAGGGGGAGGCGATTCCCCTTCCAGCCCTGCTCATGGGAGCAGGATGTGAGGCCCACGGGGGTGCGCTAGCGCTTCCCTCGAGGGCCCATACCAGGACGAGGTGGTAACGTCAGTGGTACCTTAGCACCAAGGACGAGGATGAGACCACCTCGTCCTGGGCACCCAAAGTGTTTGAGTTGGTAATTTGAGGCTAGCAGTAAGTTATAAAATTCCCTCACATGACTCTCATCTCGCCATTTTAAAAAAAGTTCTCTAACCAGACTTTTGGTGCTATCATTAATACTATCTGGATTGGAATAAAAACTTGGATATCCCAAGAATACTAAAAGCTGATTTCATATACCTCAACCAGGGAATGGCTAGGGTGTTATCCAGGAAAAACAATCTCAAATCACCTTCCTTGAGAAACTAGCTTCAGCTGTCCCCCATACCCTTATCCAGAGCAACAGAGAGCTAAAAATGAAATCCTATTTTAAAAAGTGTGAAGCTTTCAAGATTTTAAATGAAACAGGGATTGAAATTGGCTACCTTAAATGGACATACAATATATCAGAAAAGGTTTCCGCTACCATTCAAGGACATGAGTGGCAACAGGTTACCTGCCACAGCTCAGCAGTCAGACATTGGCAGATCGCTGCTGCCAGATGTTGCACCCTCCAAGGGGCAGGAGTTCAAGTAGTAGTGAATGCTGACTCGCAGCTGCTGAGTCACTATTAATGAGATGCAGTGGGCTGTGAGAGGGTGAGTATCAGTGTAAGCTACCTTGTGAACTGTGAAATGGATTTTTCTGTTGGGGTCTTTGGGTTGTGAGAAAATGTGAGGTCAAAGGACTTAAGAAAATGAAACTAAAGGCAAATAGTTACATTAAAATATCACAGAAAAGGACACAAGGAAAACATTTGAATGGATGGAAGCCAGAAAAACTAAGATATAGATGGTAACGGGGAAAGCTTAAAATAGGAAAACTGTGTGTGTGTTTCAGTGATGTGAGTAAGTAAAGGTTGAGATTTCTATAGAATTGTTTTTGTGGAGAACATGGGGTATGATGGGGTGGTTGTCAGGGGAGTTATGGTACCCATCTTTGATATACTGTGACCTTTATTGATGACGGTGGCTACAGAGGGCATAATGATGTCCATCCTTGACATTCTTTGTGTGTCCTTTGTAAAATTGTGACTATGGGCATGACTTAGACTTCGGCGAACAGGTTACTCCATCACAATCGTAACAGATATCCCATCCATCAAAATATAAATACCATTCTATCATATGGCATTTACATTGTGGCAACAGGATATCCGTCACCGTTGTGTCAGAGTAACCCGTCCTCCTAGTTTTAAATCAAGCCCTATATACTGGATAAAGGTGGCCGCAGTACAGTGATGCATTATGGTGGTGAAAAGCCCTGTAGTGGTATGGGCATCCCTGGTATTTGATAAAGATAATTCAAAAGCATGAAATATTCTGACCATGCATGGCAGTGTATGTGAGAGCTTGGTGTAATGACAAGATGCTCTTTAGGGAGGAAACCTGAATTTACTAAAATGAAAGAAAAATCTGTTCTTTTTGTGGAAATGCCAAGCATCTGTTGAGTGAAATTAAGCTTATGTATACTGAAAATTGGATGTGTCATGATGAAATGTCTATTTCCTGAACTTGGGAAGAAGGTGTTTCAGACAAAATTATTCAATTTTTAAAACACCTAAATTCATTACTTGGGGGATCATTTGTGCTGAAATCTGGATTTATGTTGCTTGGTAGCAAAGTACACTTACTGGTGTTGCTGTTATTTCATGACCTACGTTATGTGTCAGTACATAATTTTCTATTGGGAAAAAGCTTTTTAAATACTCATGTGGAAGGCTTAACCATGTGCATCAGGTGTAGCTTTTCTGATTTAGTTAGATTTATGTAATTGAACATTAGCATTGTTTTATGAGCCTGCAAGATTTGTCAAGCTCTTGTGTCTTTCGGATTGCTCTTGTGAAATGTATCTCACCTTTGATTGTTCCACCTTGCCCCTTCTAAGTAGAAACACAGCCATAGTATAGGACTGAGCATCTACAGTGAAGAGGCATAATGGAAACATTAAGTAAAGGAACATGCAGCACAAATGTTGAAAAATGAGACACCTTGTGAAACTACCTTCAGTACATATAGCTCTCCAGGCAGTTTTGCTGGTACTGCTAATGTTTTATCAGCATTATTTTCAAAGTTTTCTTTGGCGGTATTGCCCCCAGTACCACAGCCTTGTACACCACAAAAAGTATTAGAACATTTAATTTAGGGGCTCTTGATTTTTAGCCACTTTATATAAAAATGTTGCTGTAATTTTTGGGCTTTTTTAATTTATCTTAAGTTCTGGGAAGGAGAACCCAACATTCCACTGAGAAGAAGCTGGACTCACAGGCTCCATCCTACCCAATACAGGTATTTTTGACCTCCTAGTTTTAAAGCTCACCAGCCAACACTCGGAACCAAGAACAAAGAATCTTCCCTACTTCAGCCCAATGCCCCATTCTACATCAGGTGTCCAGGCACCCAAAGCCACTACCTTTGCAATGTATCTGTCTCCCACACACACATTCTAAAATGGTTGTGTGCATTCTTCCATCCTCACACACAACCCTAAGCATTATCCAACCCTCCTCTAAATTATTTTACAAATTTACATATTATCCTGTGTTATACACGATCTGTAACCCCCTCTTCCAGCCAAATAAATAAAGCTGGTGTACTTCCATTTTTTTACTTGAAACACAGCACCAGTTCTCACCCAGTTACCTACTGTTTTGTACTGTCATCCATAAGAGGCACAGTTTGGCAATGTGACTGAGTGCCAGGCAATCCATCCCTTGAGTTCCATAAAGTCCAATCTATACTCATGGAACAGTTTGTGCACGCTATCTCTCTCTTTCTCTTGTATAGTTCTCCAGAGAAGATGGTCTTTGTTCCCTGGCACTATTGCTAGGCTTGACACAGCTCACAGGACTTTCACATGAACAACTTCAAGTGAGTTCTCCCATGTGCTCTGAGACCAGGTTCCAACTCATCAAACTCAGGAAAGTTTCAGATCTTCAATCCATCAATTCTTCTGCTGGACCCATTTATCAGATCACAGCAGTCCCTGTCAATTGTACTGAACCTGCCTTTCTCAAATTTGCTTAGTTCATTCTTTCTTCTTGAGTAGAGACACATTTTTAGCTTCCACATAGGCCTACCTTGCCCTAATTCATTCAGGATTCTGAAGAACATTGCATCTGCTGCACTCATACAGCATTCTGTAATCTCACTTATGTACACAAATTAGGACGACACACATACATAAGTAGACATTTATTTATGCTATATGTATATTTCCTGTGCTGCTGGACAGCTTTTCAAGAAGACTGGAATCTTTCTGCGTTTAACAAACATTCTAAAGCTGAAACCTAGTATTTTTAGTGACTTGTGTTAAACTGCTAGAGATGATTTGCAACAAACAAGCTGCATGTTGGTGTTTTTATTCTCACACCACAGGTGCCACATATTTTCAACGAGAGACTCTTTTTTATTAGTGCACACATGAAACCAAGGAACTGAAAGAGGAAGGCTCTCTCGCAATACTTTAAAAAGATATTGTGAATCATCTTGAAGTACATTGGTCTTTTCAAGGAAGGCTTCTTGGTCCTAGAACTTCTCATTGACTTGATATGGCCAATGGTAGTGTGTACTTTATCCCACATATATAAATGGCTTTATGTCATCATCATTCTTTTTCCTTCTTCTGTAGCTGGCTGAAGAAAGCAACCTTGAGGAAGGTACCAAAAGTGTAAGAAGAGTCAGAGGAAGTAGCCTCCAAATGAAACCATACATGCCAGCTCCCAGAAGATCTGTGAAACTCTCAGATAGTTTTGCATGGCAGCGTTTGGAAGAAAGCATGGAGATAATGTCCATAAATGAATGCAAGTTGGTTGACACAGCTTCTCGCAATATAGAGGTACAGTGTTTTCATTCTTTGCTTTTGGGTTAGAACACTGTGAAAAGTATACCAGCAAAATATATTTTCTATATTATAATCTGCGTTAAGAATGAATAGAATTTCAGTTGAGGCTAAAAACCCAGTCAGATTTTGAACTGCTGGTTCTTAAGTAGCAATTCCGTTAAATGTCCATTTGATTTTTAAGAGGAAATGTTAGCTGTAGTAAAAACGTATGCAGTGAAACTACACCTCAATGTTTGAGGGATGTCAGCTGTGATAACTTGCATTGCCAGATCATATGTTTAAGAGAACTGTAGTGTTGTAGCCTAGGCTGGGTCTATGGGTGTGCGATGTGCTTTGGGGATCTGGCTTTCTGGGCCTTGATGACAGCATGCAACAGCTGGCTTCATGGGCCTGGGCCCAATAATGGCACGGACACTTGAGATTCTTTACATGGTACCTGGAGGTGGGCAAAACTAAACTTCACGCTTGTCCAGGACTCACCTTTATTACCATGCACACATGACCGCAGGGTAATGCAATTATATTATGAAACTGGGGGAGCTGCAGGCAGTTCCTCCTGCAGAATGCAACCACTTTGTTCCGCCCGCCACAGAGTCCTGCATGATCCGGCCCCTAAGCAGGTGTCCAGGGGCTTTTCCATTGTGGTGTCAGGCATTTGGGGGTATTCACAGAGAAATTAATAAATTGCCCAATCATGGGGTTGTTTGGTGGCGTGGGTAATTCTGATCACCTTGTTCAAAGTCTACAGAAATCGTTCCGCCTCTTCATTGGCTTGTGGCCACCAAGGGGTGGTTTTGCGATGGACAATGTTCATGGATTTGAGGTACTCTGCTACCTCTTGACCGTGGAATGGTGGACCATTATCCGTTCACGTAGTAGTCCATGGGCGGCCAGGATTTTCTCTAACTTAAGTATCACATAGTGAGCACCTTGAGATGTGAAGATCTCTAACTCTCAGTATTTTGAGTAGTTATCGATAATCACCATTGAGTAGCCCCCAGCTGGCAGGCTTCCGAAGACTGGACTAGCAGGTACAGGAGGTGGTGTGGAACTGGTTGCTTGACACCCTGGCCATAACCTCACAAGGGATTCCACCTGCTCACCCCTGAGCAGGAACCACACTTTGGTGCATAATCGAATTTTCATCTTTACCATCCCTTGATGGACGGCATGTGCTAGTTGCACCACTTGAGCAGTAATACTTAATGGTATCACTATGTAGTGTCCACAGACTATACACACTTCGGGGTCAGTGACCAACTCCTCTCGTACAAGATGAAGGCTTTCCATGATGCGTTATACTTTAGGTGTTTTCTGGGCCCACTTGGCTTTAAACTGGTGCCATTGGTTGTTGCAAAAAGCCTCTAGAGCCTGCTGGAGGCAGTCATCTCTTTCAATGGCTTGTCTGTTTTGTTCTAGTGATGATGACAGAGGACAGGAACAATCCACCACTTACCAGACATACTCTTCAGTTTCTCTGGCATCTTCTTCTTCTCTGAAAGTTGCAGCTCAGGGTATCTGGACAGATACTTCACCAGATTGGTGTGGCCTGGCCAATACTCTATCCGACAATTGTAGTCTTGGAGCTGCAGCATCCATTTCTCAATTAGAGGAGTGGGCTTTGATGCAGTCCCACAAAAGAGCGAGATGAGTGGTTTGTGATCTGTGGTTACTACAAACGGCCTACCATACACATACAAATGAAAGTACCGGCACCCCTAGTGAATAGCAATTGCCTCTTTCTCAATTTGGGAGCAGCGCTGCTCGGTATTGGTGAGGGAACGGCTAGCGAAGGCCACTGGCGCCCAGTCTCCATCTTCCGATCATTGCATTAGGACTGCCCCAAGTCCTTTCTGGCTGGCTTCCACGGGGATGCTGGTTTCTTTGTTCAGACCAAAGGACAGGAATGTGGTGTCAGCTGACAGTGCCATTTTGATGGCTTGGAAGGCTTACCTCTGAGTATTTCCCCAGTTCTGAGGAGTGGCTGACTTTGTAAGTTCTTTCAGGAGCTGTGTTAGGGTGGTCAGATCAGGAATTACCCTACGACTGTACTTGACCACCCCTGAGAAGCTGCAAACTTTTTGTGAGCACAGTATCTCATGTGACTCTGATAAGTGGGTTGTTTCTTGTCAACTGCTGCTGAGAGCCTACCCCTGCCACACACGGTCAAAGCCCATGTTTGAGGTGGGGTCGGTTGGTTATAGGGGATTGGCCACAGGCCTGGCAACAACTTCCACTGCGCATGGCCAGGCTGAGCATGGTACGGAGTTGGGTTGTTATCGGGGGTTGGCCACAAGGCCTGGCCACAGGCCAGGAACTACAGCCAACCCCAGTGCTGCGCATGGCCAAACTAATTAACTGCTGGACAGAATTACACCAAATTTGGCAGGACGATAGCTCTTGGTCCAGAAAGAGAGCTTTTTGTTATTTGGTGTAAATCCATTCAGTAGTTTTGAAGAAATTAAAGGAAATCAAAATTTGTATATCTAGGGTCACAACAAATTTGCGAATACTGACTATCTTGCGCAGATATCTGATTGGCTGTCAGCACTGCAATCAGGAATTGTTGCCAGCCATTTTGAGATGGCTTCAGCTAAATCTAAGAAATAAACATAAAAAAATGAAAAGGAGGTAGGGTACCTGTACCCTACGTCACTAGCCTTGGTGCAGGACCCTCGAGTCACCCACCCTCGGCTAACATGCATTTAAAAAAGTAAATGCAGCAAAAACGCAACTATTTATGAGTTTTGCTGTTATTTTTTTTCCCTGGCATGTGCTTTTTATTTTGCTCCCAGTTGGGCCAGATCCTGAAGTCACAACAAAAAAATAGGAAGGGGGTGCACAGGGCCACCCTCCTAGGGCGTATGAAGGCCCTGAGGACCGCCACCCCACAGGGGCACAGCTTTTTATGTTTGCAAGAGGCCACGTGGCTCCTCCTGCACCTTAGGGACCACCACCTCCCCATTGCAAATGTTCATAAATTAATGCGGGGCCCTGTGAGGTCCCCTCACAGCCCCAAAGACTGCCAGTTCTCTATGCATTGAAAAAAGTGTATGCCGGCGGGCCTCCAAGGCCCTCCTGCCCCTAAGGACTGCTCCCTCCCTGGGGCAACATACTTAAACAAATATGGGGGGCCTGCGTGGCCCCGTACATCCCTTGACGACAGCCACCTCCTTGGGGCAATCAGTATGATACATGGCAGGGCATGCAGCATCCCTGGGGACGACACCTCCATTGGGCAATTTATAGTGGGTGGCATTGCAGCCACCCACAGCCTTCGGGACTGCCTTCTCCCCAGGCTGCAAAATATTAATACATGGGGTCAGCTGCTGACCCCTGGCCCCCAGGATCGCCACCTCCTTGGGGCTAAATTAAACAAGGGGGTGAGGGCCCCCCTCTTGGAGCAATAGATGGCCCTGGGGCCATCCACCCCCTAGGCACAGCTTCTGCTACCTCCCAAGGAGCCCAGTCTCGAGAAGAAGCTGTTTGCTTTTGCTTGGTGGGAGCTGACAGCTCCCACCAAGCAAAAGCAAACATAACTCTGCTTTCTGCAAGTGGGAGCTGTCAAACAGCTGCCGATTGCCAAAAGCATCATTTTCATCTTTTTCCCTGAACACAAATATACGCACAGGAAAACAGATGAAAACATTACTCCTGCAAGAAGGGAGCTGCTATTTAAAGTTCTACCATGAAATTGTATGATGAGGACTCTTAAGGAACAATCACATTGGCAAAGTTATTGACGCGATCTTTACACAGCTGAAGTGTAAGACATGTACTATACATTTACCCAATAAGGTGGAACTTACAAATTAGCCAATAGAAAGTACTCCACTTGAATAGACATTTTGCACAAAACAATGGCCTCCCTTTTAATAAATACACATGGCAGTATTCATGGCAGGATTTATTCTGGCACTATGCTCATTTTGCACATATTAAACCTTAGCGGCAAGCACTTACAGATACAAACAAAGCAGGTGCCCACGTTGAAGATCCACTTCTGTAAAGTACTAAGGCCCATATTCATTTTTTGACACAAAAGCGGCGCAAACTTACAAAAAATAATTGTATTTTGTAACTTTGTGCCGCTTTTGCGCCAAAAAGTGATGCAAATGCGGCACAAAAAAAGTATAAATGTGGGCCTAATTATCCTAACTTCCTGCTCATGGCCATGGAAAAGCAAGTGTGTTTTCTCTGCATTTCCACCTTGAAACGTTATCTGTAATCCTTGATAGAGGTGTTTGCCTCGTTGCCTTTTTCGAGCGCAATATCTCACGTAGTGACTCTGACAAGTGGGTTCTTTCTTGTCAGCTGCTGCTACGACCCAACTCCACTGCACGTAGCCAAAGGCCATGTGCAACACATGGTAGGGTGGTTATAGGGGGTTGGCTGCTAGAGGGGGATGGCTGCAGGGCCTGCAGCCAACACCCGCCATGCATGGCCGTGTGTAGCTGTGCTTGAAATAACATAAAGTGATTAAAATTACTCTACTTTAAAATAAATACATAGAAATTCACTGAAAAATCATAGGTTAAAGACATGTTATTGTGAAATACAGTTTTTAAAAAATATAGAAATTTACATTAAAAAAAACAAAGGTTACAAGAACGTTATAGTTAGGCTCACATTTTCAACATACAAAACCATAGAAATGCAGCTTTTGTAGTTAGAGTCACCTCAAGAAATTATAACTCGTACCCTAAGGTAACTATAACGCACGCCCTTGCCATGCACTGCTCATTATCCCACAAATTGCAGCACTCATGACAGGATGGCGTTTGAGTTATTTTTATAGGGCACGAGTTGTAGTTACTTGAGATAACTCTAATTGTAACAGCTGAATTTCTATGGTTTTCTACATTTAAAATGTGAGCCTCACTATAACATTCCTGTATCCTTTGTTTTTTAAGTGAATGTGTATATATATATATATATATATATATATATATATATATATACATATATATATATATATATATTTCAAAGATTGTCCCTGTTTTGCATTTTTGCACTTAATTCAGCGGTGGTGCTGGTGACGGCAGGACACTCCGTAATTTATCAACAACATTCATGAAATACTTCACGAACGACCGCACTCCGGGATCTCTTATTTCACTAAATTCATTTATTCAGGCTCCGTTAACTTTGTTTACAGCTCAACAATCACCTGCCCCGGGCAGTTAACGGAGCCTGAATAAATGAATTTTGTGAAATAAGAGATCCCGGAGTGCGGTCGTTCGTGAAGTATTTCATGAATGTTGTTGATATATATATATATATATATATATATATATATATAGAGAGAGAGAGAGAGAGATAGATATATATACATTAATACACACAAACACATGTATGTATATATATATATATATATATATGTGTGTGTTTGTGTGTATATATATGTGTGTATATATGTGTTTTCACTGAAAAAACAAAGGTTGAAGGGGTGCAACAGTTAGGAAATAGAATTTAAAAATCCTTAGCAATTCAGTAAAAAACCTAAGGTTAGAGTGCCGATATAGTTGGGTTCAGATTTTACACTTACAAAACCACAGTTATAGTTATGCTTATCTCAAGACACTATAACTAGTGCTCTAAGGTAACTATATCTTGCGCCCCCTCCATGCACAGTTTCTCATCAATACTTTTATTGCTGATGTTTGAGTTATATTATAAATTATATCATAGAAGATGTCATTACTGATGTAATGTGTGGGGTAAATGCTATTGCATGGCGAGGGCCTGCAGTCAACCCTCCATAGTTATCCAAACTTGTACCGCGCACGGCCTTCGGCCGTACAAGACTGAGGTTGGTTCCAGAGCTTGGCTTGAAGACATCACCCGCAGGCATCCAACCCCGCCACACGCATGTCCTTAGGCTGAGTGCAGCAGGTGTTTTTCAACTTGGAATTGCAGAGAAAACACTTTTACTTTGCCTTAAATAAGTACAATAAATTGGGAGGATTTGTCCTTTACAGAAGCAGAGCTTCAACTGGGTCACCTGCCATATTTATATGTGTAAGTGCTCCCTGTTGGCGTTTAATTTCTTTGAAATCAGTAACAGAATGGATCCTCACCTGCTTATTTATCCACGAAGATTCCACAGTTTTTCTCAAAATATCTACCTAAATGGTGTACTTTCTACTGGCTATTTAGTAGGTGCTACCTGTATGTATAGCAGACATTCCACTCTACCACCTCGTAAATAACCACGAGGTAATGTCTTCAGTGACCATGTCCGGTGTGATTTTGTGAATGTCACTGTTCCTCGAGGATCTTCATACTGAAATCTGTGCTGACATGAATCCTCATATAGAGAAGGCAGCAAGTGTACAAAGCGTTGAATCTCCACCAGACAAAGGGACTTCCTCTTAATTACATGAAGTTAGTGATTCTTTGTTTGATGGAGATGTGCTCATATTCCTCTGCATCACGAATGCTTACAGGGCCTTTTGGTAAGCTGTCCATCAAGCTTGAGAAAGGCAGGAGGACAGATGCATACCAACAATCTATACAAGGCAAGGCCAAACAGAGGGAGCTTCGTTTTGCACATTTGCATACTCATAGTAGTTAAAGGCTGGACTATGTTCTCACCAGGAGAGCTAACTACATGATGTAAGTGCTTCTTTGGTGGAGATGTCCTCATATTCCTTTGCATCACAAACACTAGTATGGTCTTTTTGTAAGTTGTCCATCAAGCTAGAAAAATGCAGGAGGACTGATGTATACCACTATACTATATGGAACGGGGCCAAACAGACAGAGCTTCAAGGTCATTTTACGTATTTTCATACTGGTCATTATTAAAAGTATGAAGGATAGACACTGCTTTCACTAGCAGACAGCAGGAGAGATCCTGCTCCTCACAGTCACCACAAAAGAGATTGCACTTCAAATCGAGCAATGATGTATTAGCATTGTTGGCAGATTGGATTCTCACCTGCTTATTTATCCAAAAAAGTCCACAATTTACAGCTTCCCCTGCATTCCCATTGCTCCCGCAAGCAGGGATCAGAATTAATTGCTGCTCCCTGCATTCTGGAGCAATTGTTTCAGCTGTTTTCCTGCCCGCTTGGCAACAGGCAGGAAAACAGATGTAAAGTCCGCTCCAAGTGGGCTGGAGCAGTTTTCCTGCTCTTACCAGTTGGGAGCGGTCTTACAGTTTGCTCTCCCTTTGCTGAATCTTTCATAGCTCCCACCAAGTGACAGCAAACTACTGTGTCCCAAGGGTGGGCACCTGGAGGCAAAGGGAGCCAGCCATGGTGGGTGGTGGTCCCCAAGGCTATCATAGCTCCGGGAGAGAGGCCATGCAGCCCGCTTCCTTAGTTTTTTGGGCCTAGCCCCGGGGAGATTGTGGTCCCCAAGGCTGAAAGCAGCCTGGGAGGGAGGCTGCCCCCCTCTATCTTTTTGCAACATGGCCATGAGGCAGGATGTCCCCAGGCCCAAATATGGGCCAGGAGGGGGGCTACATAGCCTTGCTCCCTCTTTAATTGTTTAACATGGCCCCAGGGAGGTGGTGGTCCATGGGGTCCTATTGGCCAAAGGAAAGGGGTCTGTGTGGACCCCCATGTTATTTTGTAATAAAGCCTCAGGGAGGTGGTGGTCCCTGGGGCTCATAAGGGGTGTAGGAGGTAACCACCCAAATCTTTCGGCCTGTCCCAGGGAAGTGGTGGTCCCTGGAGCCCAGATTGGCCATAGGGAGGGGAGCCGTGTGCCCCCCCACTCATAATGGTCATTTTTATATGCCCCAGGACCTGACCCATGTGGGCGCTAAACTTCAAACAAGCGCACAAGACAGCATTTGTTTTAGTTTTATTTTTACTAAAGATTTTGCTGCAACAATAAAAAAAAAATATTTTGGGGCCACAGTGGGTCCCTGGGGGACCCCAGCACCAGGCCTAGGGGTCAGGATATTCATACCCTGCTCTCTTGTCTTTATTTTTAACTTTTTGTTTGGGACTCAGCTGAGTCTGAGTGGCAAAATGGTTGCCAACAATTCCTGGTTGAAGTGTTGGTAGCCAATCAGATATCAGCATGCTGCCTAATCAATATTCATTAGACAGGACACAATTTGCTACTATCTGCGATTTGCATCAATCACTGAGATGGTGACCTGCTAGGGATAGCAAACCACAATACCTGTGACAGCACTCCAAAACCGGAATTTTTTATGTTAAAGTAGCCTATGGGCCCGATTTTGAGTTTGGCAGGTGGAGTTACTCATCACAAATGTGACGGATATCCCGTCCGCTGAATAACGATCCTATTATAGCCCATGGTAATCGTAATTAATCGACGGCATATTGGGACATAGTGACGGAGAAACCCATCTACCAAACTCTACATAAGGCACTAAGGGCCAGATGTACGAAAGTATTTTACCCATTCTGTGTCTATGGGAAAAAGCTTTCGTACATATGGCCCTAAGTTCTTTAATGGAACTGGTACTCCTTGGAAAACTTCCATAAGAGTTCCTCTGACACATTGCCTGCTCCACCCCTTACTACGCCCCACCCGAGGCTACTGCTTCAATTGACAAATGGAAAGGGATCCAAAGGGGAGTCCTTCCCCTTCTCAAATCTGTTACTACCCTAACATGGGAACTGTAACTGATCAACAGTTTGAGACTAGAAATATTGAAACCAACCATTAATACATATGACATACCAACTTCCAGTTTGAAAGGAATGCTCCTTACATGTCCCTTCCAAATTGTATTTCGGTATGAACAATCCCCTTTTGTAATATGTAAAAGGTTTTCCAAATTATAAATTGGGTTTACTATATTAGAAAAAGTGATTTTGCACTTGGAAACCATATGATATTGCGAACTGCAAGGTTTAGGACCTTAGAATCTCTTAGTACATCTGGCCTCTAGATTCGAGAGATCAATTTAATGACTGAAGCCACGAATTACAATAGGGTGCTAGATATCGAGGCCCGTATTTATACTTTTTGACGCTAAACTGCGCTAACGCAGTTTAGCGTCAAAAAGTTTTGCGCCGGCTAACGCCATTCTGAAGCGCCATGCGGGCGCCGTATTTATTGAATGGCGTTAGCCGGCGCAAGCAGACCGGCGCTGCCTGGTGTGCGTGGAAAAAAACCACGTACACCAGGCAGCGCCGGCGTTGGGAAAAATGGCGCTAGGGCGTCTTAAAGATGGTGCAAGTCAGGTTGACGCAAAAAATCGCCTCCACCCGATTTGCGCCATTTTTAACGACGCCCAGACGCCATTTACATGACTCCTGTCTTAGTAAAGACAGGAGTCATGCCCCCTTGCCCAATGGCCATGCCCAGGGGACTTATGTCCCCTGGGAGTGGTCATTGGGCATTGAGGCATGTAGGGGGGCACAAATCAGGCCCCCCTATGCCCAAAAAAAATATAAAAAAAAAAAAAAAATTATACTTACCTGAACTTACCTGAATGTCCCTGGGGTGGGTCCCTCCATCCTTGGGTGTCCTCCTGGGGTGGGCAAGGGTGGCAGGGGGGGTCCCTGGGGGCATGGGAGGGCAGCTGTGGGCTCATTTTGAGCCCACAGGTCCCTTAACGCCTGCCCTGACCCAGGCGCTAAAATCCGGCGCAAATGCGGGGTTTTTTGCCCCGCCCACTCCCGGGCGTCATTTTTGCCCGGGAGTATAAATACGACGCCTTTGCGGCGCAGTCATTTTTTTAGACGGGAACGCCTACCTTGCATCTCATTAACGCAAGGAAGGCGTTCACGCAAAAAAATGACGCTCTTTCCTCATACTTTGGCGCTAGACGCGTCTAACGCCAAAGTATAAATATGGCGTTAGTTTTGCGCCGAATTTGCGTCGAAAAAAACGACGCTAATTCGGCGCAAACGGAGTATAAATATGCCCCCTAATACACAAGCAGTGGCAACGCCAATTCGTTTTGCTATCTTAAGAGAGAACATTTGCATACCTATATAAGCTTCTCCATGGAGTGCTTGCATAGCTGTTTAGTTGTTGTCTGTGAAGGGATGCCCATAGGTTTTCTCTGTATGGTTGGTGGCAGATGTCGATCGCAGGGCAGGGAGGGGAAAAAAGCTAGAAAGCAGCCATTTTTGCAGGAGACTCAATTCTAAATTGAGGTTGTTGTCATGTATGCGTGCCACAAGTGACCTCTCTTTTACTATTCCTCCTTGCTTCTAGTTATTATTGTGAGTACCTAGGCCGAAATTATGAAAACTAACTGACTCCATAAGAAGAATGCACTGTTTCACTAATAACATCTATTGTATCGGGAAGGAGTTACTACACATTCAATTAATGTACAACTGATTTCCTTGCTTGAGACCCAAACGGCTGGGTATATTTGCATCACCGAGGGGAGGCACATTTATCCGTGCTTAGAACTTTGTATTAGACATTGCTGGAGTACAAGGGCTTGAGGTGTCATTCAGCCAAATAAATCTTCACTCATGAAGAACAACCCTGCTCATCAGCTTTCTGTGTTGCACTTTGACATTAGGACTTTTCTTTTTGAGTTCTAAACGTATCTTCCTCACGGGATAAATAAAGCTACAAGTCCCAAATGTAAACATATGTTACCTAAGGTAAACTATAACTTTGAGCAATTTAGCCAGTAAGATGTGAAATCCACATATGTCCCTTATGGGAATCTTCGGAACCCTTTAGGTTTCCATCATACTTCAGACATCTGTGGACATATGATGATATAGTGTCCTTTGTGATCACGGTGAGCTTGCAGGAAAGGTTTCAAAAGCATCATTAAAACATAAAGATCAGTATACTCAAGCATTCCCAAATACCTGGGCTTAGTCAGTTCTTGCTGAGTTTCAGTCACTCTGGTTGTATCCCTCAGATCTGACTGGCTTACACTTGATTCTGATGTGGCACGAGCTCTCATAGAGCAATCATTCATACTGCACTGAGCCCAGTCCGAAAGTGGCACCATGCCAGGCAAAGTCCTATTGGGGCAGTGAGGCTGTCTAGTTTGGACGCTGATTGAATAGACATTGTGGGTGACAGTACAATGCAGACGCTACCCAACACTGTTGCACAATTGCAAAGCTTTAATGCAGATGTTCTGTTCTATTCTCTCAATGATAACAGAGTGATGGCAACTAATAATAATAATAATCATCATCATCATCATAATCATAATAACAAGAAGAAGAAGAAGAAGCAGAAGAAGACTTACACTTACCTAGAGTACACCACCATTGGGTATCTAGGTTCAAACATAGGTTTACATTCACAAAGAGCCTTTTGACAGCAGTATAACAACTCTTCCTTCATCATGCCTTTCTGCTGTCTGCAGGTAATTGAAGAAAGACAACTTGGGGAGGAAGAATACGTAAGTTTAAGGAGAACAACATCGCATACAAGCCTGAACACTTTAGCTCGTGAGACAGAGCACAACAGTGCACCTGAACCCACAGAGGTATGCCTCTTTTTCATTTCGTACTAACTCTTTGCATCAATACAAAGCATTAAATCAAACTATAATTACATCATAAAGTGAGCAAACAAATAACATTATCCCAGCGTTGCCTTGATGTATTATCTTCCCAGAAAGCAAGGTCTAGCCAAGCTGTGGGTTACCTTAGAGAGTAAAGTTACACTGTGCCGCACCTGGCCTGGTATTACAAACATACTTATAACCCTGCGATGTTAAGATAGGGCACTTCTGCAGTCTGTTAACGTCCTCATCATGCCCTCCAGTTATGGACAATTTGCATCACTGTTGCTTTGTCATAGATGATAAAGTTAATGAAAAGTAATTACAGAGCGCCGATTAAAATGTTCCACTGCTGCTAGGCTGGAAATGGAAAAAAGAACAAAAGGTACATAGAGAAATTAATCATTCTGAAGGATAGTGAGATGAAAGTTCGGAAAAACACTGAGGTTCTCATGTATCCATGGGCTGCGTGGTTTGAGTATTCTTCTGAAAAGTGAAAAACGATGCATTTGTTGCACTGCACACAAATCATAATCCTGCAATGGTATTCATACACAATGTCTGTAAAACTATCCTGCCATTCTGTAGCAGGCAAGGAATTACGTAGTCATCGCACAGTGTAAATAGTCGCCTTTATAAATCTGTTCCAGGGGAGACCCACTCGAGTAACCAAAAACAGGTTTGAAATCGCTTCTGTCAATCGGCAGTTATTACAACCTGCAATTGGTCATCAGCAAAGACAGTAGGCCCGTATTTATACTTTTTTTAGCGCCGCATTTGCGCCGCTTTTTGACGCAAAACGGCGCAAACCTACAAAGTACAATGGCAATTTGCAAGTTTGCGCCGTTTTTGCGTCAAAAAAACACGCAAATGCGGCGCAAAAAAGTATAAATACGGTATATTTATACTTTTCTAGCGCCGCATTTGCGTACTTTTTTGGCGCAAAAGCGGCGTAAACTTACAAAATACAATTGTATTTTGTAAATTTGCGCCGTTTTTGCGTCAAGAAGCGGCGCAAATGCGGCGCTAAAAAAGTATAAATATGGGCCTAAGTCTTGGCATTTCACATCTCTGATCTCAGTCGCTAAATGGACCTGAACAACGTCTCCCTGCATCGTAGATTACTGTTCATAAGAACAGCAATAGTCACCTCCTTGTAGGTGCCTCTGCATATAGTTCGGCAGTTACTAATTGCACTGAGGGTTCCATTAATTTGACCACATTTCTAGCCCTAATACACACTGGTGCTCTAGCAACATGTCACCAGCTTAATGTGTCAGACAGCAGTTACCGGAACTCTGGATGAACACATTTCAAACTTTCTCTTGAGATCAGGAAAACTTGCTCTCAGTGATCTGGCAATCCGCTGGAGCCGGGGGGACCAATATTATTAGATCCCCCAGCAAAGCAAAGCAATTTTGAATAAAACACAAGATTCATTTAGCTTCTGGTCTGTTTTTCTTCTCCCTGCTACAATGGCAGCCCACACACATGAAAAGCATCTTTTTGACTTTTCCCAAGCCTGTGGCGTTTTTTGAAGTTGTATTACTATAAGTAGGCCTTCACATTTTATTATGTAACATGCCGGCATCTGCCACCCACCGCCCTATTCAACCTGGCATGTACCAGTTCTGCTGTCACAACCCTGGACCTTATTAAATGAACATTACACCAATTTATCATATATAGAGGAGCTTGTCCAGCATTTCCAAAATGTTAGGTTTAAACACATATTTTACTGCTAAACAGGCACTAGTTTGGCAGGCATTACCTCTCTACCTAAGTGTACCCCCTTCTCCTCTGCTTAAATCACACTGGGTGTCACTTCTGAATGACTTTTTTTTCTGAATAGGAATTAACCAGCGACGATCTCTGATTGTTCTCAGAACATCCACAGCCAGGATACCATTAACCTGCAGACTAAGAAGTTTAACATTTTTGAGAAAGGCACAAGGCTTTCTCTGTCTGTTCTTTTAGTCTTTGGAGGAACATCGGGACCTCTGCAATACTGCTGCAGTTTAGGAGAGAGTTTAGATGCATCTCTTTAACACTAGAACACTAGATCCTAGTCCATCAACCATCCACAAATCAAGATCTCCTATCCCTCATTGACTTTATGTTGGACGTTTACCACATACATCTCTCCACTTCCTTGTAGCTAGTTTTACACTTTCGAAATATCACATACATACATACACACAGACATACATCCTATTGTGGCAACATGAATGTCAAGTCTGAACGGTGATAGATTAGAAATGGACTTTGTAGCTGTACAAAGCCTGGAACTCACCTACACAGTGCAAATCCCCATGAACATGCTTCGTACCATCATCCAGATGAGAAACAATTCTTAGCAATATAACAGTTTTTCCATCACTGCCTCTCTGCTGTTTGCAGGTGATTGAGGAAAAAAACTTTGAGGAAGAAAAGAAAGAGTTAAGAAGAAGAACATCTCACACAAGCTCAAACATTTTGGCAAGTGGGACAAAGAAACAAAGTGCTCCAGAGACCCCAGAGGTATGGGATTGTCATTTTATACAAATGCATTTTTCCATATTATTATCCTGATGCTACTCTTGCCTACACACATATATTGCAAGGACTAGCCCTAGCCCTCTCATACTGTGGATTATCTCTAATCTAGCCTGGTTATACATACATGGAGAGTGAGAGAGGGAAAGAACCTGCTGAAGTCTCTGTTAAGCTCCTCTTCATGTCTTTAGCATAATGAGGAAAGTTTAATTGGCAGTTTGTTATAAAAGCTAATGCTCGATTAATTACTGGTTATCTTCATTTATCAAAAAGAAATGATAAGAATGCCGAGATAAAGGGGCAGGAGGGAGGGTTGTAAGTGCTGGAGCGAGGAAGAGAGAACCAGAGTAATGAAGATTACTGGTAAGTATTCTGAGCATTACCCCCTGATCTCTTTCCTCGTCCTATTCCTTACAAATTTAGGAAATGCCCAAACTTAGGTCTTCTTAACACTAGAAGCAGAAAGGAAGAAAAACGCAACAGAAGTGTACACACAGATTTTATTGCAAGGAACCAAGTACCCTAGTGCATAAACAACAGATTATTAAAGACATAGAGAAGTATTCAATTCAGTAACTTGCCACCATTATACAGAACTCTGGGAGGCAAAACGCAGAACTCCCAAACCAAAAAAGAGCTCCCTGCCTTGAGCTACGTTAGGTCAGTAATGAAAAATAAATGTAGAAGGAGTAGCCCACTTTGCAGCAGAGCAAATATTCCTTGTCAAAACCTCAGCCAACCAGTCCTTTTTTCCCAGGAGGGGGCCATGCCTCAAGCTGAGTGAGCTGACACCTTGCCTGGGAAAATCTTTGCCATTATTTTTATAAGCCAAGTTAGATCACCGATTTAATCCATCAGGCGGGAGCTACTTATAGAACTTACAACCCCTATGAGCATGACCAAAATTAACAAATAAGGAGTCTGAGTTTTTGAAAAGAGAAGTTCACCTCAGATCTATAGTAAGGGCTCCTATGACATTAAAGGGTTTTTAAAAAGGAGCATCAGCAAGGGAATCTAAAACAGAAGGAAGGACAATATCCTGATTCCTATGGAAAAATAAATTAATTTTACGGAGGAGATCTGGACCTAAGGACAAAACTGCCCTAGCCTCAAACCTCTTCAAATATGGGTATCGGCTTTGGAGAGAACCAAACTCTCCCATCCTTCTCGTGGGTGTAATTGTAATCATGAAAAAGCCATATAGGTGAGACATTTCTAAGAACTTTCCTCCACTGGCTCCATAGGAGGACTTTCAAAAAAGACAAAACTAGAGGAAGATCCCAAGGAGGAAAACATTCTTCATTTTTGGACTCAGTATGAGAAACCCCTTAAAAAACCTAGAGACCAAATCCTCCACAAAGGAAATACTTCCCCAAGTGGCTCTAAAGGCTTTTCACGCCTCCCATTAGAGTTTAACATGGAAAACCAACAAGTTCTTACAAAAACCCTCTTGAAGAAAATATAGGATCTCTGCAGGAGAACACTGTAAGGGAGAAAACAATTTCAGAAAACACCTCCTATGAAAAGAAATCCAATGGCAATATGGTAATAATATGATTTATTTGTTGAATCTCCAATGGAGGCCTGTAAAGTCAGAGAGACAGGTAAAGAAATGCCCTGCTTTAAAATAATCTTCTTTCTCAACCTCCAAGACAACAGCTGAAGATGTACCAGGGAAGCATGAGTCAGAGCCAGAGATAGCAGAAGGAGAGCAGACATGGGAAGGGCCCACTCCATGTCTATTGCCAAGGAATGGAGCAAAACAAACCAGGTCCTTTTGAGGCAAAATGGAACCACCATGATGACATCTCTCCACTCCCTCTGAATTTTCAGTAAAAGCTTCCAAATCAAAGGGAGCGGGAAAAGGCATACAGAAGGGATTTTGTCCAGGGGTGAAGGAAGTCATCTATCACCACTGTTTGGGTGTCTGGAGAATATTTGGACTTGTGAATACGCCCGATGCACAAACAGATCTATCACAAGAGTCCCCCTTCTGTGACACAGAGCCTAGAAAAGAGAGGGACTGAGAACTTACTCCGAGAGCCGGAAAAAATATGGCTCTGTTTGTCTGCTTGAATGTAGAGGCACCCCAGAATATGCACTGCTTTGAGGGAGAGAAGATTTTACTCTGCTCAAATCATTATGTCCAAACAATGTGATTCAGGCTGCGAGATTGTGTTCCAAATTGCCTGTTGATATAAGCCTTTGCCACTAGGTTGTCTGACCTAATCAGTCAAGCAGAACTCTTGATTTGGGGAGAAAACACATGCAAGGCCCCCTGAATTGCCATAACCTATCTCCATTTAAAAGTCCATGTCAACTCTTGAGATAACCAGGTACCCTGAAACCACAAACCCCCCCCCCCCCAGTACGACTCCTCAACCCTGACTGCTGGCATCAGTCAGGAAGATTGGGTCAGGAAGTGAAAAGGGAGAGAAGGAGCATGCTTGAACTAGAAAGTAGTCAAGATGAGTAGACCTTTTTACAACTGTCATGGAGAAGAGCAATTACCGGTGTCAGGACCTTTGTTAATCCTCTGGGAACAGTCTTTAGCCCAAAAGGAAGGACTCAAAATTGCAAATGATTCTGCTCACTCAGAATCTGAGATAATTCTGACTGTACAGAGCATTTGGGATGTGTAGATAAACTTCCTGTAAATCGATTTTGGTAAAAAAATCTCCTTCCATTACCAAAGGAATAACATGCTGAAGCAGGTTCATTTTGAAATGTTCAGTGGGAATATAACTGAAAAGTCTTTTAAATCTATAAACATTCAGAAGTGCCCTGAAAACTTCTGTACCAAGAAAACAGTTGAGTACCAGCCCCATCTCAACTGGTTTGGAGGAACATGGACTATTACTCTCCTGAGGGATAGAATGGAGAATGGAGAATGGAGAATGTCCATGAACACTTGAAGTTTTGCTGGACCTAGTGGGGAGGGAGTAAGCAAAATCCAGGAAATAGGGGGTATCAGGGAACACATAATCTAGTATCCCTGAGAAAAAGTTTGTAGAACCCATCTGTCCATGATCTTGGAGAGTCAATGATTCAGAAAGAAGTGAACGAGGTCCCCAACCAGGTCAAGATATCAAGCATAGTCAGCAACGCTGATTTTGATTTCCTCAGGATGTAGGCTGAAATTTAAATCTGTTGAAAGAAACATCTGTCTTTTTGTTTGTACTCTCATCAACCCCCCTTCTCCATTTATCAAAGCCTCTCTGTCTGTACTTAAAGGGCTGATTATGCTTTAATTTCTGAAAGTTTTACGTAGTTGTTCCTTCAGTTCCCTTCCAAACAATTTGGAATCTGAACAAGGCATTCTGATGAGATGGTTCTTTTGAGATGAATTCATCTTTTTGTCCCCACAAATGGATATGACGTCTGGCTGCCACCACTCCAGCTGAAGTCATAGCTGAGGCTCTGACACTGTTAGAACTCCATTAGACAAAAACTTAGCCTGAACCTCCATATGAGACAAAAGTAGAGAAAACTCCTCCCCTTGCTGGGAAGTGTACACAGAATAAATATCAGGCCTCCTAGAGACTCAGACCAGCTTTGTAGATTGTGGGCAAGGTTTATGCACTAGGTAAATATGACTCAATTTGTAATGAATGGGACGAGGGTAGAGATGACTGGTAATGATACAGGTTGACATATGGTAATTGCAAAAAGACCAGCAAAAAGCAAAGAGAAGAATAAATCTCACTTAAGGTTAACTTGGTGACAACTCATCAAAGACTAATGTTCACATGTCTTCATAAGATTCAGGTTTAGAGTTTTTTTTAAAAGCTCTCAAAGTACACTACTCAAAATTATGCAGTGGCACTTTCAGCTGAAATGGTTTCTACTCATGACTGATATATTGGTCTCTGTATGCCTATCCTTCAATTTAAAAACAGTAACTAATCAACGGTAGAGTACTAGAGATGTGTATGAATCACAACCAAAGAAAACTCACTACACCAACCTAAAGAGTTATGCAGCAAAGTCTGTAATTCACTTCTGTCTATATACGCTTTATCCAATTTGCAACACGGCTCATATCCCCTAGGAAAGCAGCCAACCTCTCAATAAATCATGACACTTTATATCACAACATAATGATCACTCTTTTCAGTCCTTACTCTACATTGAGTGAAGTTGTATCCCTGCTTTGATACGATATACACAGTTTACTTTGACCTGAGTTATTTTACAGGCTATCTCCACCTTTGTTATAATTCTGCTGTTATGCACCTCTCACGTTAAACAGCTGCAATGTGCCATTTTTATTTCATATGTAAAGCTCCCGCTCCCTTTTGGCTAGGTGTGTGCTAAATAAATACAAAAACCAATACTGTTCATTCGCTACCACACTGAGGTCCCCTACAACATATCTGTTCATATACAAGAGATAAATCACACTACAAACTGACACAACCCATGCTCACTGTCCATAAAAATGAATTCACTACAATCTATATTGCTTCAGTGGTATCAACTTACAAATCACCCGCGTTGGCTCACACAAGGGATTTGTACTCAAAATTAGCACTAGTAACACTCTGATGATGCTCCTAGCTACATTCTACTAATGTAAGTATTGTATAGTAGTCACTAGTGCATACGATGCAGACATTTCTCTAATTTCTATTGATTTGTATGAAAACCTGTTCTCAGGGACAAGACTAACCTTTGGACACTGGAGTGCCAATATTGAGAGACCCCCACCACCACCACCCTCCTCAACAAAGCCAAATCATTCTGATAAGAACTCACCTCTATCGTCTGGCAAGCTGGATCAATTCCACCACTGTGGTGACACTTGGTGAAATAAAAGGCCTGCCATCTTCACACCAAAGAAATGAACACAACACCCACACAGCTAATATAATCCCCAGCCGTATGACCATTACGTACAGCCTCCTGAAACACCAGCCCTCTTTCACTGGGCCGCCTCTGATTAATGGTTCACATCTCACATTGGGAAATTTACCATTTCTCAGACCGTAGATATCCCAACTTTTCAACTTCATATTTTTCTAACTTACTTAGCACACCCTGTAGGTCACCACAGAGGAAATGGATCAATCACAGGTGAAATAAACATAACATTAGATATCATCCAGGGGGCGTATTCTCCAAAATGCCAAATTGTAGACCTGGAATCTTTGGCGTGGTTTTCCCTAACCTTTTGCCTTTAGACCTCTTATTTTTGCTGACTTCATTTTTGATGGCTTTTGGATTATACACACTTTCCCATGATAACCAGTGTTCAAGTGCTTGTGCTCTACCCCTAAAGTGTGGTAACATTGGCATATACCCCACTGGCATATTTAATCTATTTATACATCCCTAGTAGTGTACACTACATGTGCCCAGAGCTTGTAGATTAAATGATACTATAAGGCCTGAAGCACTGATTGTTCCACCCACTTAGATATCCCTATAGATGTCTCAGGCCTGCCACTGCAGAGCCTGTGTGTGCAGTTTTGAACTTCCATTTCTACCAGGCAAAATAAGCATTTTGCCATGCCCAAACAAACCTTTTAAATGCATGTAGGTCACACCTAAGGTAGGCCCTTGGAAGTCCCAAGGGCAGGTTGCAGGGTATTTAAAATGTTGGACATGTATGTTCACGTTTTACTTGTCCTAGTAGTGAAAAACTCTTATATTCATTTTTCACTACTGCAAGGCTTATCCCTCCCATAGAATAACATTGCAGTTACATTACAACACCTTATAAGTGCAATTTTCAAATAGGAAGAGATAACCCCCCAAGACTTGTGTCTCTGGAATCACAATTAAAAATCCTAACTTATGGTGAAATTGGATTTTACATTGCAATTCTGACACTTTTAGAAAGATGGAAGTTTCTTGCCATAGCCATTTAGTGATCACTTATCTGGGGTGGATGACGGCTGGGCTTTGTGTATTCTGCCTAGACAGCCACACACAATGGGAGCTGAGGTATGACTTGGTGGGTCTTGATGGGCCATCCTAGACAGGATGGGAGTAAGGAGCTGGACACTGTCACACTTACACCTTACACCTGAATAGGCTGTGTCCTGTCCAAACACAAAGGGTTGCATACACCCGTGTAGTGAGGCTGTAGCCAGGGCAGTATGGCAGGACATATGTGGCATGTCTTTGAAGACTTTGATGTCTTCCCACATCAAAGGTTTCACTGGCTATAAGAACTGGACGCCAGACACCACCACTTCAGTATACCTCTGGAAACGAGGCTACTCTGCCAGGAAGGACTGCTGCACTGCTGAAAGACTGCCACTATGCTGGACTGCTACCCTGCTAGACTCCTGCTTTGCTGTGCTGAGCTGCTGCATTCTTGTCTGAGAGCTAGAGGGACTGGGCCTGCGTCATTCCAGCTCAGAACCCAGAGTGACTACAAGGGGTGGTTGGCTTGCCTCCTGGTCTGAAGTCTCAGGTACATAAAGGACTTCCAGCCACCCTGCTTCTGCACTTGGACTCTGATATTTGTGAGTCTGCTCTCTAAGTGGTGCCACCTCAGTCCTCAACCCTTGGAAATGTACCTAAGGTGTTTGCTCTGGTGGAACTGACGGTTCTTCTGCTGCAAGAGCAGAACTGACTCATTGCTGCTGCTGCATGGAGCAGAACCAACATTTCACAGCTACTGCGTGGGTTAGAACCGACGAAACAGATTTACATCGCTGCTGCTCCCCACATATTGAGACAGGAGCATCACATTTGGAACTGCCACTACTTGACTCTTTCCATGCGCAAGCTCCTCACATCCCTCTTCAATGGCAGCCTCGACAACGATGATACAGCTCTGCATTGCAGCCTCATAACTCATTGGAACCGCAGCAGCCGCCAACACAAATCTCAAGGAAGGCTGTGGGTGACTGCCACTGGGGAAATATATAAGTTGTTTCAAAAACGTATGTGTTCCTGATGCCACCGCCTCACTCCTCTTCTCTTCTGGTGTCCCAGCATTCCATGGGACACCAGCACAGGCCCCCCAGCAATCCTGGTGCAGCTCTCATGCTAAACCTAGCATGAAAGTAGTACCAGGATTGGTCTGAGTGGCTTGGTCTGCCACTCAGACAGTGTGGACTGGAGCCTGTGCAGTTTCTCCAACCTGGCTGTGTCACACAAGTGTGCATATGTGTTTGGCCAGCCTGAGGCAGCCAGCCATACACACATGCACTTAGTGCACACTCCACTCCCTCCCCATCCATCTTTCTGCCCTCCCATGGCCCAACCCACCCTCTCTCCGCACATGCTGCTGGCTGAGTCAGCATCCGTAAAAAAATAATGAACTATGCAATGCATCCATGACACCGGCCTTTGCAGTGCAAGCCCCGTCGATGGGACCCTCAACGAAGATGCAACAGGACCTCGCACTGCAGCCTCACCACATCTCGGAACCGGTGCACCGCCTCAAATGCGCGAGGCTTCTTTGTTTCACATCTGAGCAACACACTGCAACCAGAATTCTTTTTAAATATCATATCTCATGTTCTACTTATTGGATTTTTGTCATGATGATCTTGTATTTTTTACTACATTGAGTTCTAGTTTTTTATCCTGGAGTGGGATCCCTTTTGTGTGGTATTTTCACAGTTTTTCCTGTTCGGAATGTAGCACAAATACTTTACACATTGCCTTCAAGTTAAGCCTGACTGCTCTTTGCCAAGCTACCTACCAGAGGATGGGCACATGTTAATTTGGGGTTGTGTGTGCCTTACCCTGACAGGAATTGTGGTTGCTGCTTGACCAGGGCTCACACCCCAGGCAACAAACAACCCAATTAGTCACACCAGGGTTGGGGAAGTCACACACTAATCACAATAGGTGTGCTCCTTGTATCACTTTCAGCTTCTCAACAGCAGGGGAAAAGAGTGAAAACTACAGAAAGTGTACAGAACTTTTGTAGCAATGTTTCTTTTCTGTACTTTCCACTAACACCTGAGACCAGGAGTTACAAGGACATTATAGAGGTATCGAGGGTGAAGTCAGGTGTAGTAGATGCAACCCCTTGCTACCACTAATTGCCGTGTATGGGGACCCTGTATATATAATTTGATATAAAACACACACTGTGCCTCACAGAAACTTTTTTTTACCATGTGTACTCCTTTCTTTGAGGCATTTGATTTTTCTTCAAAGCAAGTGCCTAAATTGGCAGCTTGACGGGTGCTTTATTTCTTTATTTTTCCTACCATAAGTACTTTTTAGTCCAACTGAGTCCTGTGATATAAAACATTATGGCCATCATTATGACATTAGTGGTAAATTCCGCCTACCGCCACCGTGACGGCCATCAACATACCTCCGCGGTGGCGAATATCCGTTTGCCATATTATAACACACACACACCAATCCGACAGAATACTGCCACATACACAAATCCACAGCCCAAAGGTCAGTGCTAAAGTGGCAGTCCCAAAACCCATTCCCTTACGCCAACAAAACAACACCAACCACATTATGACCCATGAATCACCATGGCGGACATTCAACGGCGGTAAACCATTGGCAGTACATATCACCACGCTCAGAATGGTCACCCACATACAAAACAACACCACTATAAAACACACACCCACATCACCTACAACCCTTTATGATTACAAATCATAGCCACCAGACTGACACCAAGACCACTGAGACAACTAGACACACACCACTTACACCAATACATCCCTCACATACCCCACATTACACACCCCACCACATAACTCAGCACACTCTCACCAACACACATCACACTACACCCATGGCACCACACAGTTTCACTGAGGAGGAGTTAAGGGTCATGGTGTAGGAAATGTTCAGGGTAGAGCCACAGCTGTTTGGAGCACAGGTACAGCAGATATCCATGGCCAGGTAGATGGAGCTACAGCGGTGGATCGTGGACAGGGTGAATGCCATGTGACAGCATCGAAGAACGAGGGATGACATCAGTAAGAGGTGGAAGGAACTACGGGGGAAGGTCCGTTCCATAGCATCAAAGCACCAGCTCACCATACAAAGGACTAACAGTGGACCCTCACCTCCTCCCCCATAGCTCATAGCATGGGAAGAGCAAGTACTGGCAAAACTGTATCCTGAGGGACTCGCTGGAGTAGCCGGAGGACTGGATACTGGTAAGTCAATATTTACTACATATCACCCCCCATACCTGTATGCCATCTCACACCCTCACTCCCATCACTCCACTCCATCCCACATACTGCACCTACACATGACTAACCCCAATGCCAGGCCCTGCATGCCATACAATGCATGGACAGCCCTCCCAGCCCTGCATGTACACCCATCACTAAAGCATGCACAGCATAGGGAAACTAACAATCCCACAATACATCACCCCTCACAAGCAAAAGGTGGCAGGGAAACACCAATGATAGAGGGGAAGCCAGGGATGTACAAACGCCATACACATGAAGCATAATACATCACTTACATCCTCACAAGTACGCCAGCCAATGTCGATGGAGAGGAGGTGCCACAACTATCCAGTCCCCCAACAGAAGATGCCCCCAGTGATGACAGTAACTCTGGACTTCAGGATATGGATGACCTATCTGGCCCATCAGGGACCACTTGACAGCTGGGCACCCAAGCCCACTCACAGACCACCACAGAGCCTCCCCCATCAGGATGCAACATGACAGCACCCACCCAGCGTACCTACACCTCTGTCCCCAGGACACGTCAATCAGCAGGGACCCCAGGCCACACCTCGCCCCCAAGACAATCAGGGACCTGGGGTCAGTGGCAGTGGGCACACCATTCAGGGACATAGGCACAGGCTAACAGGGACACTGGGAGGACTGGCGGCTACAGGAAGGACAGTATCATGGGATCAGGGAGGGACTTGCAGGCCATTAACACCACCCTGATCTCCATAGCAGGGGTACTGGCAGACATGACCAACATCATGAGGGAGGCAACAGCACAGCAGCGGGCCCCTACCACTAGCCAGTCCATTGACCAGCCCGCAACTTCTGCTGCTGCTAGTGGGCAGGAGGCCCCACCACAGGACCCACAGGCCACCAGCATCACTCCCCCTGCAGAAGGTGAACCACCCCGCAAACATTCCCTGCGACCCAGATAGAAGCCAGAGACACTTGCCAAGACCACTGCCAGAAAATGAGACTCTCCTGATTGTCCCCCTTGTGTCCCACACAGTCACCTTGTCCACCTTGAACTGCTGTTACTCCCCTTCCTATAGCCACTTGGACACTGAACCTGTGCTACAAACAGACTGGAACAATACCCTGTACCTTCATCCATAATCACCCCATTCCATTGCACTTTTCCCTAAATTTGTTAGCACTAAAATAAACACCCTGGAACACAACTCGACTACTTGTCATGTGTTGAAAATGTGCATTTATGGAAACAGTTACATCCATTGCAAATTAACTGTACATTGTGAGAGCATGGAAATAATGTCCTATAGCTGGTTGTAGTCAGCACATCAGTACACAGTTATCACAGCACAAACATCTGTAAAATGATAAACCATAGGTGACAGTAAGTAGCGGTAAAAGGAAGTTAATGGCAACATGCAACAGCCACACAGAATACACCAATAGTCATAGAAATGTGAAGTTGCACTGTCTCACCTGTGTGTCATTGGAAGTACTGGCGGATAACTGATATTCTGTTATCCTCATCCTCAGTCTTTTCATCCTCACTGTCATCAGGGTCTACTGCTGTCACAGGGCATCTCTTGTCTCCTCCTCCTGCAGAAAAGGCACATTCCTCGGGTCAAAGGCATAATGCACCGACCCAGCCTACTTAGCATTGTCGTGGGAGATGTACTGGTCCACCAAGCACACCATCTGCACATTCAGTGAGTGGAAACTCTTACGATTCCTGTTCAGCTCTTCATTCTGGCAGGAGGGGGACAAACGCAATATGTGTCCAATCAGTCGCCTCAATAATATTAGGGATCTGTCCCATTGTATAGAATCTGGCCTTCACAGTGGCCAAATCTTCCACCTGGGGGAAAGCAATGTAACTACACATGTGTTTTATCAGGGCAGACAACACTCTTGCCAGCACGATTGAGAACATTGGCTGTGACATTCCTGCTGCCAAGCCCACTGCCACTTGGAAAGAACCAGTTGCCAAGAAATGGAGCACTGATAGCACTTGCACAAGAGGGGGGATCCCAGTGGAATGACGGATAGCAGATATCAGGTCATGCTCCAATTGGGCACAGAGCTCTGTGAATGTGGCCCTGTCCAGTCCATAGATGAGGATAATGTGCCTGTCCTCCAGTGTAGCCAAGTCCACAAGGGGTCTGTACACAGCGGTATGTATCCACCTCCTATTCATCCGCAGTGGTAGGTATCTAAGGGACACAAGAGTGAGTAGGCTGTCACAATTTGAACAACAAAACCACAACAGCAGTCCACATGGTGTACTTATGTATTAGGACAGTGTTAATGGTGAAGTATGTGCCAATCTAATCTGTGACACAGTAATTGTCGATATGCATGTTTCTCAACCCTGCAATGGCGACCGCCTGTCCTGTATGTAAGTACAGGTGGAAGTGAGGTAACTCCCCCGACGTTGGCCGTCATGGTGTAAGGCGGTCTTGCACCACCATGCTATTCCCCATTGGATAATATCGGGCTCTATGGAGTACAGTGGCCATTGGGGATGTACGCCTGCGGTGACGGTGTACACCGCCATGGACATGACCGACATTTTCTATCTCAATCCTCACTTGTGTCCTGACCTTGAACAGGAGAACACCTAACCTGCGTGTGCTGCTGTGACCTGTGTCTGGAACCTACCATGGCCCATGTGACCGGGGAAAGGCCCCCTGCCTTCACTTCGGAGGAGTTGGAGCGACTGGTGGATGGGGTCCTACCCCAGTACGGACAGCTGTATGGGCCTCCAGACCAACAGGTGAGTACACTTTGGCCACGATGCATGTGGCAAGAATGCATGGAGATGTGTGTGAAAGCATTGTGTGAGGGGGTGGGGGATTGTCTGTTGGCGGTGTACACGTTGTGCGCCTGACTATGTGTGTGCCAATGGTGATGGAAACGGGTATGGTGGGCCATTTCTGTGACAGGCTGGACTGTTTGTTTAATGCTGTTCTCTTGTCTGTATTGCCTCTGCAGGTCAGCGCCCATCAAAATAAGGGAATATGGCGTGCCATCGCCAAGGACGTGCAGACCCTGAGGTTCTATGGCAGGCAAAGCACCCACTGCAGGAACGGTGGGAGGACATGAGATGCTGGGCATGGAAGACCGTGGAGGCCCAGCTGGGGATGGATTACCAAAGAGGAAGGGGTGCCAGTCGGACCATGTCCCCCCTGAAGGGCCGCATACTGGCGGTGGATTACCCTGAGCTGGATGGGCACTTGATGGCATCACAGCAGCCACAATAGGGTAAGTATAGTGAGTATGAATACATATTTTGGCTGGTGGGGTGGTATCCGGGTGGTGGATGTGTGTTAGTGGGTGCCCCTAAGGCCAGGCCAGATATTGCAGTGTGGTTCATCTGAAGGGTAATGGTTGTAGGGCAAATACAGGTAACCTAGCTTGTTAGCAGTCCATTTCAGCCAGGGCTTAGTGGGTCCCAAGAGTGCTGCAGTTGGCGGTGTGTTGCACTACCATTTCATTGGTAGTGCAATGCATATTGTGTATGCCTGTTCCCTGTGTGTGTGTGACGGTGGTGTGTATGCCAACTGTGGTGTTGGTGCAGTCATTGACCCAGTGTATCTTTTGTCTCTTTCCCCCCTTTCGTGTTTTGTCATCCTGTCCTTGTGTGCATTAGCATAATCTGGCGGAGGAGCAGGGGCACCGGTGACAGAGGGAGCTGCATCTCACATGACCCAGAGTTCACTGATGCCAATGGAACCAATGGGATGGAGGGCGAGGGGATCACCACGGCGGAGACTGGAGGAGACAACACAGACTCAGAAACCTCCTCCGATGGGAGCTCCCTGGTGGCGTTGGACACCTCTGTGAGCACCCCAGCTGCAGGTACAGCTGCCACCCCCGTACCAGCACTGCCCTCCCAGCAGCCCCTCAGCAAGTTTCCCGTGCCCACTCACCCAGAAGGGTGGGCATCTCCTTCGCCCCAGGCACCTCAGCCCCTGCCCCAGTGAGCCCTGCTGCCCTGAGTGAGGAGGCTATTGACCTCCTGAGATCCGTCTCTGTAGGGCAGTCAACCATTGTGAATGCCATCCAGGGGCTGATATCCCAGATTCAGCAATGCAGTGCATTCCTGGAGGGCATTCACAGTGGATTGGCGGCCCAAAAGAGATCGTTTCAGTCTCTGGCCTCCTCTCTCATGGCAGCCATTGTCCCTGTTTCTTTCGTCCCCCCTCCAACCTCCACTTCCTAGTCCCATTCTCCTCAACCCCAATTCATCCCAGGCACTTATATAGATGAGCATGCACACAAGACAACACCCAAGAGTGTCACAGGCAAACACAAGCACCACACTTCATCCCACAAGCACTCATGCAAACACCGTACAGTTGCAGACACGACAACATCCACTGCCTCCACTATCTCCCCCTTTTCTTCCTCCCCCACCACCTCCCTCCCAGTCACGTCCACACTCACACCTGAATGCACTACATCAACATCTACTACCAGCATCACCACACTAAGGGGAAGGAGGCTGTACCACCAGGCAAGAAGGGGAAGGAGCCTGCACCACCAGGCAAGAAGTGGAAGGAGCCTGCACCACCAGGCAAGAAGGGGAAGGAACCTGCACAACCAGTCAGGAAGGGGAAGAGCCCATCCACCCCTGCCAGGAAGGGTAAGGGATCCACATGCCATATCCTGGAAGAGACGAAGCCCTCTATTCCAGCGCAGGCTGTCAGGGTGACACCTCCACCACCACCAGCTGTCACGGGGCCCCCACTGCCAGCTGGTGAAATGCAGCCATCAGAAAGTGCAGAGGTGGCCAGGAGGCTCTTCCATCCACCACCACACTTCAGCCATCCGAAAGTGCAGAGGCTGCTCAGGAGGCTCCTCCATTCACCACCACACTGCAGCCATCAGAAAGTGCAGAGGTGGCCAAGGAGGCTCCTCCATCCACCACCACACTGCAGCCATCTGAAAGTGCAGAGGCGGCCCAGGAGGCTCCTGCATCCACCACCACACTGCAGCCACCACAGCCAGTGGATGCCATGTAGGCCACACTCCAGGGGCTGCTGTATGAGTTGTCCCCTCCAGAACCAGTGGACAAGTCACCCACCTGAGAGACTGTGGCCTTACACTCTCCAGGACAGAGCAATGGCCAATTTGCCCCATCCAGAACCAGTGGAAAAGTGACCCACTCCAGAGACTGTGGCCTTGCACTTCTCGGGACAGAGCAAAGGGCAAGTTGCCCCCATCCAGAACCAGTGGGAAAGTCACCCACTCCAGAGGCTGTGGCCTTGCACTCCCCAAGTCAAAGCAGTGGGCAAGTTGACCCATCCAGAACCAGTGGACAAGTCACTCACCTGAGAGACTGTGGCCTTGCACTCCCCAGGACAGAGCAATGGGCATGTTGCCCCAACCAGAACCAGTGGGCTTGTTCCTGCATCCGGCTGAGGTGCCCCCCCTGAGGTGCCTGCCTATTTGCAAACTGATGCCCCTGCAGTGTACTATCTGGATGTGGTCAGGATTCGAGTTGGGTCTTAGACTGTGCCCTATTGCTATGTGGCCCCTTTAAATATTGGACTGGGCAGTGTCTCTTTGTGTACATGTGTACATATCTGTTTCACTGACAAATCAAATTAGTTATTTTGATGTTGATCTGATTACAATCACTTTCGTCCATTCCTGTTGTTCTTGCATTATTCTGCCATTTTTCGGGGACAAATAGTTTTTCGTGTGCAGCTGTACATGTGTGTGGTGTGTGTGTGTGTGTGTCTGGTGTGTGTCATGCGTGTGTGTCACTCTCGTTTCCCTCCCACCCTCCCTTGTGTGCTAGATGGCTGTACTCAACGTCATGGTCTTCGTCTGCATTGGTGTTCCAGTTGGAGCATTACGTAGAAGATCATCGGAAAGACTTGCAGTTCAGGTTCCGTGGTGGCGTTGTTCTTCCCTGTGTCTCCGATGGTATTCTTTCTCTTCTGTGATGCGTTTCTGACAGGCTTTTGATGGAGTTGGTACCACCACGGAAAAGGTGGCGGATTGATGTGTCTTAATATGGTTGGCGGTACTTTGTCTTCTGCCTGGCTGTTGCCAGCTACCGCTGTGGTGAGTGTTGTTTCCACCCTGGCGGTTGCTGTGGTACATTGGCTGTCTATGGGAGTTCTCACCGCCATGGTTATAATTTGCCGATACTTACCGCCATCCTGTTGGCGGTATTACAGCCACTTTGTCACTCACCGCCAGGGTCATAATGAGGACCTATATGTGTTCTTTTTGTGTCGTTGTCTCTAAATGTTAGAACCCTGAACCCAAAAGCACAGTGCTGGGGTGCAAAAGTCCTCTGCATGTTAATGGGCATTCACTGCTGCCCTGAGTGCCTGACTGTTCTGATATCTCGATCCCTAATGCTCATATCATGTGTGTGCGTCATCACATAGGTCTGTGTCATGAATTCTGGGCTTGTTAGACCAGGAAGGGCACTGAACTTGCTAACCTCAAAGTGGTGTAGGCAGCTGCCTTCACGAGGAGTTAAGCAGCAGAAGTGTGGTGGTGGCAGCATATCATGTAGCAATCAGAAGGAGTGAACAGGTCCTTTTTACCCTGTGTCTCCAGAGAGAGGCCTACAGCCTCACTCACTTTTTAAAGTTCCACTGCTGTGTGCTTAACACATCCTTGGCTACAACAGAATGGCATGAAGTGCTGAGCAGAAGTGGTGTATCTGCGCTAGGTGTATGTGTTCATAGTGAGGGTGCGATTGGGGGGACAATGCTGTACTAAGTAGCGTGTAAATGATGTATTCATGTGCTGGAGGTGCATGTGCCTGAGAGTGGTACAACAACTGAAGGATGTAGCACTGCAGGAGTGCATGCAGATAATTGCATGTGCTGGGTGTCTGTCTACATATGAGTGGTATAATGTGTGAAGTGTGCAGTGCATGCAGGATAAGTACATGAGCTAGGGGTATGTGTATCTATAAGTGGCACAATATATGAGGAGTGTAGTGCATGTAGGATGAGTGCATGTGCTGGCTGTATACGTGCCTGTGAGTGGTACAGTACATAAAGCATACAATGCTGGGCAGTGCGCGTAAATACAAGTGTGCCTCTGAATGGTATAGTATATGGAGCATACAGTACTGTGCAGCGTGTGTATACTGTATAAATTCACTGGGTGTATGTGAGCTTGTGGATGGTACAATACATAGAGTCTCCTTGGTTCCATTTTAGGAGACCCAGGCCTGCACAGTGAAACATGGAGTGGAGGTAGAGAGATTCCCCCTGACAGATTTGTTGATTCCTGGATTCCTGTAAGCTGGGTGGGAAACACACTGGGTAGGGGAGGACCAGGCCTCCCCTCTAAACTTCAAAGGGTGTTCTTTGATCCAGTGAGCGGTCAGAAGGTGGAAGGTGGGGGCCTGGGCACATCTGAGGAAGGAGGTGGGTATAATAAGAGAATTATGAAGAGTAGGGCTGGGAGCCCTGGGCTGACCTTTTGATGGACATATCACTGTGGCTATCATCCAGGTATGAACGCTAGTCACTCCCATGGCCTGTACTGTGGGGCTATCAGCTTTGAAGACATCCCTGTTGTGACAGTCTTCTTTTTAAGAGGAAGATGGAGCAGAGGTGTATGCACTTCAATGAAGCAGAACCCTCACATAAAACCTTGAAGACTCAAACCCTAAATCACATTTTGTGTCTGGAAATGGACTATATGAAGGGGAGTTTCAGACCCCAAAAATGGTAAATTGCCAAGCAGCCATACAGTCTGTGTGAGGAGGGGAAGTTCTGCAAGACTTCTGCCTGTGATCAGGACTGGGAGCCAAAGCCTACTCCCTCAGGGAATACAAGACCACCTGACCTGGAGCACCGGCACCTGCCTGCTTCCCAAGATCAGTGTGCCCTGTGATGAAGAGAAGAGCGTTGTAGGGAGCGTTGTCCTGTGAGGAGCCCTATTGAGTGGACTCCCTGTATGAGGTGTGAGGAGACGGCTGCTGCACTGATTGGGTCATTGCCCATGTTCACGACAAAGTTGGCAACCACTGTATGCCAGGAGGGTACTGCCATGAAGATAGCTGTGCTAAAGACTCCTATGCAGTAAGGGCCAAAGCCTTGCATGGAAGCGGTGCAATGACCACATATGCCAGCAAGTGGTGCCATTACAGACTGCCATGCGAGAATGGCCTATGCCTTGTGCATTAGCGGTGCAGTGACACTGTATGCCAAATGTGGCCTCTGAGGTGAAAGACTGCAGTACGGTAGGGCTGAAGCCTTGTTCGGCAGTGGTGCAGCAACCCCCTATGCCATGAATAATTTTGCTGCAAAGATCAGGCCGGAGCCCGTGGACAACAAGCAGTTGTTGGAAAGAGGGTTAATAGTAGTAATAAGAAGGGACTTACCACTTTTATTAGGGCCGCAATCAAAATGTAAGGTTCAGTCAGGGTCTCAATAAATGAACGGCTTGCTCAATCCCTGGTAGCTGGCCTGGAGCAGGCAGGCTTAACTTAGGAGACAGGTGCGTAAAGAATTTAAAAACACCAATACATTGAATAAGTAAGACACAACACAAAATAAAAATCTAACACCAATTTATAAAAATAGAAAATATTTTTATCTTTAAAAGGACACCAAAATGAACAGAAAATGCAATGAGAGGAACTGGAGGTATGAATTTTGAAAGAATACATTTTAAAAAATGCACTTTCTAGTGCCTAAAAGCCAACAGCGTCAGCCGGGGACATCTGGTCGTTCTTGACCGAGACCAAGTCACAATTTGAGGACGACCGTAATGGAGCTCTGCCCGATACATTGAGCTGTAGGCCTCTGTCAAAGTTTTACCTTCGGGCTAAGTCGCTTTTCTGGAACTTTCTCTCTCATTGTCAGGTGAGGCTCCTCGTCAGCCCGGAATTCGGTGCAACATCATTGGCTTGGCTCAGTGTGTACTCCCAGGCAACTCCTAGAATTCTCCTTGACGGGAAAAAGCTCTGGAGCTTCAGTTGGACGAACCTGAAAATCAGTCTGGGTCGGTCAGTTTAAGGTGCTTTTTATTGAAAATTTCCCCAATCTTCTCCAAACTTCTGGATCATCTTCCAGAAGTCTTCCTTTGGAACTCCAGTGGACCACAGCAATAATCCAAGGGTCTGAAGCTCTGAGATGGTCCTTGAGATGTTGGGACCATATTTTCCAAAATGCACCTGATAAATCCTCAAAAGTCCAGCTGGGCTCTCCTTCATTGGAATACTGCAGGTGAAGCTCCTTTAACCTCTTTCTTTCAGGGAGTCAATCCCTTCCCTCTCCTGAAGCCACACAAAGTCCTTAAGCTGTAGTTCCCCAGTGTGCAGGAGGTGTAGTCATGCAGAGTGCAGTCCTTTGGGGTGCACAGAAGGGTTCCAGCAGGGCAATCCTTCTTCTCCTTGTAGTTCAGGCAGTGTTCTGAGTTGCTGGGCAACTCTGCCATATTGATCCAGTTTTCCATGGCTGGCAAGTGGTGGGGCACCCCTGACCAGTGGGGTGCAAGGCACCTCCCTTTGGGGTGACCACTTCCTGTGAAGTATGGCAATAATTACTCCCAGGATGCACTATTGTTCCAAAATCCAAAATGGAGGAAATCCCTCCTTGGAGTTATGATCTAGCTAAGCCATTCTGCTTGTGTGGCTTATTTCCCTAAACAGTCCCCCTCCAGTCCATCTGCTAATCTTATTACTGGAGTTCTCATCTGACTGGGGTGACAGGAAGAGGGAGTGATCCTGTGTCCTATCCTAAGTGTCATTTTCCCTTTGAAGACCGTTTGGCTACCCAGCCCCCTTCCTGCCTTTTGCTGTGCAGCTTGCAGATCTCCATCCACCAGATGTCCCATTGTTTCAATGCAGGTCACTTCACACTTCATTAAGGCAGCTTGGCTCAGAATGGCTGAGGCTGGCCAATCAGAGAGGAGCAGCCTGAGATCTGGATTTTTGGCTTACAGAAAAGAAAGATCTATAACTCCTTTTCTGTGATAGTCATAATACATCTAACAGTGGCAATTGTTGGATCTATTTTATCATTCTGAGTCTAAGAATGGAATTTAAAGCCAATTTCTAACGAAAGGTATACTTTATTAGAGTTCCCCAGTGTGAGCCTATGGAGCTACTGTACTACAATGGGGGAAAACAAAATTGGCAGTTTTTCACCCACCAGGGCATCTAAAGCATATTTTATCATGGCCCTGCTTATAGTTACAAGGCACCACACCCCTGGAGCACTTAGGGAAGACCTTAAGGGTGACTTATATGCAAAAACAAAATAGTTTAAAACTTTGGAAGTACTTTAAATTCCAAAAATAAATTTGCATATAATTTACTTTTAAAAGAAGCCTGCAAAGCAGGGCTTCCTTTGAAATTACAGCAGACACTACAGCAGTGCACACTAGAATGCATTAAATTCACTGGGTCTCTTATCCTCCCTGCCCTATTATATACTAGGGACTGAAGCCCCTGAGTCCGCATGCAAACAACTCACCTGACAGGGACTGGAGGTGATGTGAACGGGACGTAGTTCAGGGCTCCGAACACTTCACTTCTTCCAGAGTGGGTTAGACTTATTCTGGCCTGACGGCTCCAGGGGAGCTCGCTGGTAAAAACGAGCATGTGTACGCTGGAACATTATTGACTTTTAATGAGAATCATAGTGGACTTGTCAGACTTAGACTATTAGTGGGGCTAAGCTGAATGTTACCAGTAGTTAATGAAGGATAACCATGATCACTAACATGAAGAGTGAGAGGGACAGAGAACTGCCAGAGAGACACTAGAGCCTCAACCTCAGGGGAGGACTCTTTAAATCGGGTGTGCGTGTCGTATTCTTCATTTGTGTGGGTAGCTGTTAGAAATGGGGTCCTTGGTTGACAGTCAGGTTACCCCCTGTTCAAGCAAAGACCCTCACTCTAGTCAGGGTAAAAGAGAATCACCCTCAGCTAACCCCTGCTCACCCCCTTGGTAGCTTGGCAGAGCAGTAGGCTTAACCTCAGAGTGCTAGGCGTAAAGTATTTGTACCAACACACACAGTAACTCAATGAAAACACTACAAAATGACACAACACAGGTTTAGAAAAATAGGAAATATTTATCTAAACAAAACAAGACCAAAACGACAAAAACCCACCATACACAAGTCAAGTTATTAATTAAAAATCAAAAAGAGTCTTTAAGTAATTTTAAAAACACACTAGCGCTGCTAGAGTGAAAATGTACCTGGTGTGCGTCAAAAATAACCCCGCACAGGCGGGCGTGTGTCGAAAATAACTCCGCACGGCGGTACTCGAGTCAAAAATCCAGCCGCACGATGAGTTGACGATCCAGCCGCGCAGGTTGCGATCTCCCAGCCTCCGGCAGCGATGCTGCGCGTCGTTTCTCCTGCTCCGTGCATCGATTCTTCGGTCGCGTTTCCTGCGAGCGTCGTTTCTCAGCCGCGGAGCTGGCGGCGCTTCGTTTTTCAGCCGCCGATCGGATTCGCATCAATCTTTTCCCCGCACGGCGCTCTGTGCATGGATTTTCTTGTCTTTAGGCTGCCAGCTTCTCCTTTCAGGGTCCCAGGAACTGGATGGGCACCACAGGGCAGAGTAGGAGTCTCTCCAGAGGCTCCAGGTGCTGGCAGAGAGAAGTCTTTGCTGTCCCTGAGACTTCAAACAACAGGAGGCAAGCTCTAGATCAAGCCCTTGGAGATTTCTTCTCAAGATGGAAGGCACACAAAGTCCAGTCTTTGCCCTCTTACTCTGGCAGAAGCAGCACTGCAGGAAAGCTCCACAAAGCACAGTCACAGGCAGGGCAGCACTTCCTCCTCAGCTAACAGCTCTTCTCCAGGCAGAGGTTCCTCTTGATTCCAGAAGTGTTTCTAAAGTCTGTAGATTTGGGTGCCCTTCTTATACCCATTTTAGTCTTTGAAGTCACCTTTCTTCAAAGGGGACTCACACCTACTTGTGAAATCCTGCCTTGCCCAGGCAAGGCCTCAGACACACACCAGGGGGTTGGAGCCGGCATTGTCAGAGGCAGGCACAGTCCTTTCAGATGAGAGTGACCACTCCACCCCTCCCTCCTAGCAGAGATGGCTAATCAGGAAATGCAGGTTACACCCCAGCTCCCTTTGTGTCACTGTCTGGTGTGAGGTGAAAAACAACCCAACTGTCAAACTAACCCAGACAGGGAATCCACAAACAAGGCAGAGTCACAGAATGGTTTAAGCAAGAAAATGCTCACTTTCTAAAAGTGGCATTTTCAAACGCACAATCTTAAAATCAACTTTACTAAAAGATGTATTTTTAAATTGTGAGTTCAGGGACCCCAAACTCCACATGTCCATCTACTCTCTAGGGGAATCTACGCTTTAATCATATTTAAAGGTAGCCCCCATATTATCCTATGAGAGAGACAGTCCTTGCAACAGTGAAAAACGAATTTAGCAGTATTTCACTGTCAGGACATATAAACCACATTACTATATGTCCTACCTTATCCATACACTGCACCCTGCCCTTGGGGCTACCTAGGGCCTACCTTAGGGGTGCCTTACATGTAAGAAAAGGGAAGGTTTAGGCCTGGCAAGTGGGTACACTTGCCAAGTCGAATTTACAGTGTAAAAATACACACACAGACACTGCAGTGGCATGTCTGAGACATGATTACAGAGCTACTTATGTGGGTGGCACAACCAGTGCTGCAGGCCCACTAGTAGCATTTGATTTACAGGCCCTGGCACCTCTAGTGCACCTTACTAGGGACTTACTAGTAAATCAAATATGCCAATCATGGATAAACCAATCACATACAATTTCACACAGAGAGCATATGCACTTTAGCACTGGTTAGCAGTGGGAAAGTGCTCAGAGTTCAAAAGCCAACAGCGACAGGTCAGAAAAAAATAGGAGGCAGGAGGCAAAAAGACTGGGGATGACCCTGCATAAGCAAAAGTCCAACACGACCCCCTACCAGCCTAAAGCCAGGGGAGAACAATCAATACCTTGATGTACTTCCCTGATTGGGGCGATAGAACAAGGACCCAGGCCCACAACAGCAGGGGCATGTTCCAGTTCTACGCCTTCCTGACTCCAGTTGGATCCCTCTGTCCATACTCTCAGGGCCCACTAAGCTAACCCAGGGGGAACCCTTCTCCACATCTACAGACACCATCTGTGCAGCACCTAACTTTACTTTGCTCACAGATGAATTGCAATGGGCAGATAGTACCACCAGGGCCAACACAGTGGTGTTGCCCACTCCACCCCCGGGGTGTGACTCTCGTCCCCCCCCAGGGGCAACTCTGTCCACCAGGACAGCAAGCCACGGTGGCCCCGGACAACTGTCAGGGATGAGAGCCCGACCTCAGGCCTCTCCAACCACTGTGACTGCGGAGAGTGGGGGGCGGTAGCCCCAGGTGCCTGGCACCCTTTGACCACTCTCTCTTCCACCAGGTCAGGGATGACAACCTGACCCTGGTCCTCCCCTCTGGGGCTCTGTACCCTCCCTGCCGAAGCGGCACCCCCAGAGTCAAAAACTGTCAGGGTGCTTGTAGAAGCAGTCCTGCACAATTCTTCCACCAGTGCAGGGCTGTTAACCTGCAACTGGCCCGCCAACTTGTGGTCTGTACCTTCAGGTTGGACCAGGGCCAGGGGTGAGGCTCTTTCTCCCCTGTCCCTACTCTCAGGGTTCTGCACCCCCCCCTCAGGGAGAGTACCCCTTGAAATCACACTAGGGGGGGTGATTGGGCAAACCGCCCACCCCTTCAGGTCAGGGTTTACCCCCTGCACCTGATCCTCCAGTCCAGGGTCTGTACCCACAGACTGGACCACTGCCTGGCAACCCAGGACTTCCTGGGGGGCATACCTACCCCCCACCAGGTCAGAGTTTACCCTCTGAACCTGGTCATCCAACCCAGGGTCACCACCCTGCGGTTGAACCACTGCCTGGCACACCAGGACTTCCAGGGGGGCACACTTACCCCCCTCAAGGGACACACTGTCCCCAAGGGCCACACAAGAGTCTGGCTGGCGCAGGTCTCCTGACCTCTGCCCATCTGACAGAGTCTGGATTCCTCCCAACCCCGAAATGGTCTTACCAAGGTCATTCCTGGGGGGCTCTGCTCTCAGAGCTGACCCCTGACCCTCCAGGTTCTCCACTGGGGTCCGCAACCCCCTCTCAACCCTCTGTCTGGACTTCTGCACCCCCTCACTAGGAGTGGTACTGCCAGACACCAGAACTGGTGGGACGCTGGCTACAGCCGCCCCCCCAAGTTCTCCTGACACTGTGGGGTCTCCCTCAACAGATGGCCCTATGGTACAGGCTAGGCTCCCCTCCTGGTGTTCCCTCATGGAACCCTCCAGGACCTGGGACCGGATCTCGGGCACCTTGGACCTCAGCCCATCCCCATTCCCTCTCCTCAGAGACTGGACATGGGGTCCCTCACCCATCCCACTACACTGGGACCTACCTGGGACACTACAATCCTTCCCTACCTCACCTGGTTGGGAAATACCTAGACCACTCCTCTCAGGAGCACCCCCAAATGCCTCTTCAGACTCTCTGGTACTCACCAAGAGGTCTGCCTCCATTGTAAGCTCCCTGGGGTCAGAGAACTCACACTCCACCTGGTGTTGGCGTAGCTCTGGAAAATAAGGACTAGACATATGCTCTCCAGCAATTACATCACTCAGCCCCTTACATGAATTAACCAAAGTACCCTTCACCCAACCATCCAGTGACTCTGCTTTGGAAAAGCACCCCACATCACCCTTCTGAGACTGGTGAGACAGTACCTGACTGTCCCTGACACTCAACCCACACTCTTCTGGGATGTCTTCCCACTCCATAACCAGGACTTCTACCTGGGGGGAACCCCTCTCCCTGTCACTCTCACCTAGAGTCAGTAGAGTGTCCTTCCCACCAGTAGGAATATGACTCCCCATACCAGTTCCCCAATCCACCTCAGGGACCCTGTGCATCACTGGAGCTACCTCATACCCCTGAACCTCCTGGTGTGTGTTAACTCCCTCCTTCAAGTAGGGCACCACATCTCTGGGCATGTGCATTTCTTCAGCAGCACTAGATATAAAATTGTTGCTGCCACCATTCCAGCTGGATTCAGCCCTCATGACTTCCAGCGGTTTCAATTTAAGCTTATAAGCATAAATCATCCTTTGTATCTCGAAGTCCCTTTCCCACTTGTCATACTCCCTTTGCATCCTCAACTTTTCTGCCTCCAACCGGCGAACCCTTTCTGCCTGTCTGTCCTGCACATCTTTAGGAGTCAGACCCTTAGACGACACCCTGCTACCCCTCCTGGGGACCCTCCCCCCAGGCGTAACAGGTACCTCCACTACACCACTGTGTATCCTCTGCACTTCCCCACCCACATTCTCCTCCTCTGTGTGCCCTCCAGCCTTCTTGATTGTCACCCCGGCCCTCTGTGCCTTTTGCAGCTCCCCCTCCCCCTCCCTGGTGGAGCTCTTAGTGGGACAGTCAAGATCTTTAAGGAACTGTTTCAATTGAGCAACTGAGTACTCCTTCAGTTTCTCCATTTCAAACACAGCTCCAGCTGTTGCATCTCCAGATTGAGACATGATGGTCACAAGTGCAAAGTTCCAAAGGCAGAAAATAAGTTCCCAATGAAGTAAAAAGAATCAGTCAAGGGATCAGCAAAATCATGGAAGTAGAACAAAAAGGAGTCCTTAAGAGAAAAAGCAAAAGATCACCAAACAAGTAGTATGTGGTCACGTAGTGGTCTGAGATCAAAACAGTAGTGTACAATTAATCACTGTATGTCAAGTACAAATACAAGTCCAAATCCCACCGCTGCCACCAATGTTAGAAATGGGGTCCTTGGTTGACAGTCAGGTTACCCCCTGTTCAAGCAAAGACCCTCACTCTAGTCAGGGTAAAAGAGAATCACCCTCAGCTAACCCCTGCTTACCCCCTTGGTAGCTTGGCAGAGCAGTAGGCTTAACCTCAGAGTGCTAGGCGTAAAGTATTTGTACCAACACACACAGTAACTCAATGAAAACACTACAAAATGACACAACACAGGTTTAGAAAAATAGGAAATATTTATCTAAACAAAACAAGACCAAAACGACAAAAACCCACCATACACAAGTCAAGTTATTAATTAAAAATCAAAAAGAGTCTTTAAGTAGTTTTAAAAACACACTAGCGCTGCTAGAGTGAAAATGTACCTGGTGTGCGTCAAAAATAACCCTGCACGGGCAGGCGTGCGTCGAAAATAACTCCGCACGGCGGTACTCGAGTCAAAAATCCAGCCGCACGATGAGTTGACGATCCAGCCGCGCAGGTTGCGATCTCCCAGCCTCCGGCAGCGATGCTGCGCGTCATTTCTCCTGCTCCGTGCGTCGATTCTTCGGTCGCGTTTCCTGCGAGCGTCATTTCTCAGCCGCGGAGCTGGCGGCGCGTCGTTTTTCAGCCGCCGATCGGATTCGCGTCAATCTTTTCCCCGCACGGCGCTCTGTGCGTGGATTTTCTTGTCTTTAGGCTGCCAGCTTCTCCTTTCAGGGTCCCAGGAACTGGATGGGCACCACAGGGCAGAGTAGGAGTCTCTCCAGAGGCTCCAGGTGCTGGCAGAGAGAAGTCTTTGCTGTCCCTGAGACTTCAAACAACAGGAGGCAAGCTCTAGATCAAGCCCTTGGAGATTTCTTCTCAAGATGGAAGGCACACAAAGTCCAGTCTTTGCCCTCTTACTCTGGCAGAAGCAGCACTGCAGGAAAGCTCCACAAAGCACAGTCACAGGCAGGGCAGCACTTCCTCCTCAGCTAACAGCTCTTCTCCAGGCAGAGGTTCCTCTTGATTCCAGAAGTGTTTCTAAAGTCTGTAGATTTGGGTGCCCTTCTTATACCCATTTTAGTCTTTGAAGTCACCTTTCTTCAAAGGGGACTCACACCTACTTGTGAAATCCTGCCTTGCCCAGGCAAGGCCTCAGACACACACCAGGGGGTTGGAGCCGGCATTGTCAGAGGCAGGCACAGTCCTTTCAGATGAGAGTGACCACTCCACCCCTCCCTCCTAGCAGAGATGGCTAATCAGGAAATGCAGGTTACACCCCAGCTCCCTTTGTGTCACTGTCTGGTGTGAGGTGAAAAACAACCCAACTGTCAAACTAACCCAGACAGGGAATCCACAAACAAGGCAGAGTCACAGAATGGTTTAAGCAAGAAAATGCTCACTTTCTAAAAGTGGCATTTTCAAACGCACAATCTTAAAATCAACTTTACTAAAAGATGTATTTTTAAATTGTGAGTTCAGGGACCCCAAACTCCACATGTCCATCTACTCTCTAGGGGAATCTACGCTTTAATCATATTTAAAGGTAGCCCCCATATTATCCTATGAGAGAGACAGTCCTTGCAACAGTGAAAAACGAATTTAGCAGTATTTCACTGTCAGGACATATAAACCACATTACTATATGTCCTACCTTATCCATACACTGCACCCTGCCCTTGGGGCTACCTAGGGCCTACCTTAGGGGTGCCTTACATGTAAGAAAAGGGAAGGTTTAGGCCTGGCAAGTGGGTACACTTGCCAAGTCGAATTTACAGTGTAAAAATACACACACAGACACTGCAGTGGCAGGTCTGAGACATGATTACAGAGCTACTTATGTGGGTGGCACAACCAGTGCTGCAGGCCCACTAGTAGCATTTGATTTACAGGCCCTGGCACCTCTAGTGCACCTTACTAGGGACTTACTAGTAAATCAAATATGCCAATCATGGATAAACCAATCACATACAATTTCACACAGAGAGCTTATGCACTTTAGCACTGGTTAGCAGTGGGAAAGTGCTCAGAGTTCAAAAGCCAACAGCGACAGGTCAGAAAAAAATAGGAGGCAGGAGGCAAAAAGACTGGGGATGACCCTGCATAAGCAAAAGTCCAACACGACCCCCTACCAGCCTAAAGCCAGGGGAGAACAATCAATACCTTGATGTACTTCCCTGATTGGGGCGATAGAACAAGGACCCAGGCCCACAACAGCAGGGGCATGTTCCAGTTCTACGCCTTCCTGACTCCAGTTGGATCCCTCTGTCCATACTCTCAGGGCCCACTAAGCTAACCCAGGGGGAACCCTTCTCCACATCTACAGACACCATCTGTGCAGCACCTAACTTTACTTTGCTCACAGATGAATTGCAATGGGCAGATAGTACCACCAGGGCCAACACAGTGGTGTTGCCCACTCCACCCCCGGGGTGTGACTCTCGTCCCCCCCCAGGGGCAACTCTGTCCACCAGGACAGCAAGCCACGGTGGCCCCGGACAACTGTCAGGGATGAGAGCCCGACCTCAGGCCTCTACAACCACTGTGACTGCGGAGAGTGGGGGGCGGTAGCCCCAGGTGCCTGGCACCCTTTGACCACTCTCTCTTCCACCAGGTCAGGGATGACAACCTGACCCTGGTCCTCCCCTCTGGGGCTCTGTACCCTCCCTGCTGAAGCGGCACCCCCAGAGTCAAAAACTGTCAGGGTGCTTGTAGAAGCAGCTGCACAATTCTTCCACCAGTGCAGGGCTGTTAACCTGCAACTGGTCCGCCAACCTGGGGTCTGTACCTTCAGGTTGGACCAGGGCCAGGGGTGAGGCTCTTTCTCCCCTGTCCCTACTCTCAGGGTTCTGCACCCCCCCCTCAGGGAGAGTACCCCTTGAAATCACACCAGGGGGGGTGATTGGGCAAACCGCCCACCCCTTCAGGTCAGGGTTTACCCCCTGCACCTGATCCTCCAGTCCAGGGTCTGTACCCACAGACTGGACCACTGCCTGGCAACCCAGGACTTCCTGGGGGGCATACCTACCCCCCACCAGGTCAGAGTTTACCCTCTGAACCTGGTCATCCAACCCAGGGTCACCACCCTGCGGTTGAACCACTGCCTGGCACACCAGGACTTCCAGGGGGGCACACTTACCCCCCTCAAGGGACACACTGTCCCCAAGGGCCACACAAGAGTCTGGCTGGCGCAGGTCTCCTGACCTCTGCCCATCTGACAGAGTCTGGATTCCCCCCAACCCCGAAATGGTCTTACCAAGGTCATTCCTGGGGGGCTCTGCTCTCAGAGCTGACCCCTGACCCTCCAGGTTCTCCACTGGGGTCCGCAACCCCCTCTCAACCCTCTGTCTGGACTTCTGCACCCCCTCACTAGGAGTGGTACTGCCAGACACCAGAACTGGTGGGACGCTGGCTACAGCCGCCCCCCCAAGTTCTCCTGACACTGTGGGGTCTCCCTCAACAGATGGCCCTATGGTACAGGCTAGGCTCCCCTCCTGGTGTTCCCTCATGGAACCCTCCAGGACCTGGGACCGGATCTCGGGCACCTTGGACCTCAGCCCATCCCCATTCCCTCTCCTCAGAGACTGGACATGGGGTCCCTCACCCATCCCACTACACTGGGACCTACCTGGGACACTACAATCCTTCCCTACCTCACCTGGTTGGGAAATACCTAGACCACTCCTCTCAGGAGCACCCCCAAATGCCTCTTCAGACTCTCTGGTACTCACCAAGAGGTCTGCCTCCATTGTAAGCTCCCTGGGGTCAGAGAACTCACACTCCACCTGGTGTTGGCGTAGCTCTGGAAAATAAGGACTAGACATATGCTCTCCAGCAATTACATCACTCAGCCCCTTACATGAATTAACCAAAGTACCCTTCACCCAACCATCCAGTGACTCTGCTTTGGAAAAGCACCCCACATCACCCTTCTGAGACTGGTGAGACAGTACCTGACTGTCCCTGACACTCAACCCACACTCTTCTGGGATGTCTTCCCACTCCATAACCAGGACTTCTACCTGGGGGGAACCCCTCTCCCTGTCACTCTCACCTAGAGTCAGTAGAGTGTCCTTCCCACCAGTAGGAATATGACTCCCCATACCAGTTCCCCAATCCACCTCAGGGACCCTGTGCATCACTGGAGCTACCTCATACCCCTGAACCTCCTGGTGTGTGTTAACTCCCTCCTTCAAGTAGGGCACCACATCTCTGGGCATGTGCATTTCTTCAGCAGCACTAGATATAAAATTGTTGCTGCCACCATTCCAGCTGGATTCAGCCCTCATGACTTCCAGCGGTTTCAATTTAAGCTTGTAAGCATAAATCATCCTTTGTATCTCGAAGTCCCTTTCCCACTTGTCATACTCCCTTTGCATCCTCAACTTTTCTGCCTCCAACCGGCGAACCCTTTCTGCCTGTCTGTCCTGCACATCTTTAGGAGTCAGACCCTTAGACGACACCCTGCTACCCCTCCTGGGGACCCTCCCCCCAGGCGTAACAGGTACCTCCACTACACCACTGTGTATCCTCTGCACTTCCCCACCCACATTCTCCTCCTCTGTGTGCCCTCCAGCCTTCTTGATTGTCACCCCGGCCCTCTGTGCCTTTTGCAGCTCCCCCTCCCTGGTGGAGCTCTTAGTGGGACAGTCAAGATCTTTAAGGAACTGTTTCAATTGAGCAACTGAGTGCTCCTTCAGTTTCTCCATTTCAAACACAGCTCCAGCTGTTGCATCTCCAGATTGAGACATGATGGTCACAAGTGCAAAGTTCCAAAGGCAGAAAATAAGTTCCCAATGAAGTAAAAAGAATCAGTCAAGGGATCAGCAAAATCATGGAAGTAGAACAAAAAGGAGTCCTTAAGAGAAAAAGCAAAAGATCACCAAACAAGTAGTATGTGGTCACGTAGTGGTCTGAGATCAAAACAGTAGTGTACAATTAATCACTGTATGTCAAGTACAAATACAAGTACAAATCCCACCGCTGCCACCAATGTTAGAAATGGGGTCCTTGGTTGACAGTCAGGTTACCCCCTGTTCAAGCAAAGACCCTCACTCTAGTCAGGGTAAAAGAGAATCACCCTCAGCTAACCCCTGCTTACCCCCTTGGTAGCTTGGCAGAGCAGTAGGCTTAACCTCAGAGTGCTAGGCGTAAAGTATTTGTACCAACACACACAGTAACTCAATGAAAACACTACAAAATGACACAACACAGGTTTAGAAAAATAGGAAATATTTATCTAAACAAAACAAGACCAAAACGACAAAACCCACCATACACAAGTCAAGTTATTAATTAAAAATCAAAAAGAGTCTTTAAGTAGTTTTAAAAACACACTAGCGCTGCTAGAGTGAAAATGTACCTGGTGTGCGTCAAAAATAACCCCGCACGGGCGGGCGTGCGTCGCAAATCACTCCGCACGGCGGTACTCGAGTCAAAAATACAGCCGCACGATGAGTTGACGATCCAGCAGCGCAGGTTGCGATCTTCCAGCCTCCGGCAGCGATGCTGCGCGTCATTTCTCCTGCTCCGTGCGTCGATTCTTCGTTCGCGTTTCCTGCGAGCGTCGTTTCTCAGCCGCGGAGCTGGCGGCGCGTCGTTTTTCAGCCGCTGATCGGATTCGCGTCAATCTTTTCCCCGCACGGCGCTCTGTGCGTGGATTTTCTTGTCTTTAGGCTGCCAGCTTCTCCTTTCAGGGTCCCAGGAACTGGATGGGCACCATAGGGCAGAGTAGGAGTCTCTCCAGAGGCTCCAGGTGCTGGCAGAGAGAAGTCTTTGCTGTCCCTGAGACTTCAAACAACAGGAGGCAAGCTCTAGATCAAGCCCTTGGAGATTTCTTCTCAAGATGGAAGGCACACAAAGTCCAGTCTTTGCCCTCTTACTCTGGCAGAAGCAGCACTGCAGGAAAGCTCCACAAAGCACAGTCACAGGCAGGGCAGCACTTCCTCCTCAGCTAACAGCTCTTCTCCAGGCAGAGGTTCCTCTTGATTCCAGAAGTGTTTCTAAAGTCTGTAGATTTGGGTGCCCTTCTTATACCCATTTTAGTCTTTGAAGTCACCTTTCTTCAAAGGGGACTCACACCTACTTGTGAAATCCTGCCTTGCCCAGGCAAGGCCTCAGACACACACCAGGGGGTTGGAGCCGGCATTGTCAGAGGCAGGCACAGTCCTTTCAGATGAGAGTGACCACTCCACCCCTCCCTCCTAGCAGAGATGGCTAATCAGGAAATGCAGGTTACACCCCAGCTCCCTTTGTGTCACTGTCTGGTGTGAGGTGAAAAACAACCCAACTGTCAAACTAACCCAGACAGGGAATCCACAAACAAGGCAGAGTCACAGAATGGTTTAAGCAAGAAAATGCTCACTTTCTAAAAGTGGCATTTTCAAACGCACAATCTTAAAATCAACTTTACTAAAAGATGTATTTTTAAATTGTGAGTTCAGGGACCCCAAACTCCACATGTCCATCTACTCTCTAGGGGAATCTACGCTTTAATCATATTTAAAGGTAGCCCCCATATTATCCTATGAGAGAGACAGTCCTTGCAACAGTGAAAAACTAATTTAGCAGTATTTCACTGTCAGGACATATAAACCACATTACTATATGTCCTACCTTATCCATACACTGCACCCTGCCCTTGGGGCTACCTAGGGCCTACCTTAGGGATGCCTTACATGTAAGAAAAGGGAAGGTTTAGGCCTGGCAATTGGGTACACTTGCCAAGTCGAATTTACAGTGTAAAAATACACACACAGACACTGCAGTGGCAGGTCTGAGACATGATTACAGAGCTACTTATGTGGGTGGCACAACCAGTGCTGCAGGCCCACTAGTAGCATTTGATTTACAGGCCCTGGCACCTCTAGTGCACCTTACTAGGGACTTACTAGTAAATCAAGTATGCCAATCATGGATAAACCAATCACATACAATTTCACACAGAGAGCATATGCACTTTAGCACTGGTTAGCAGTGGGAAAGTGCTCAGAGTTCAAAAGCCAACAGCGACAGGTCAGAAAAAAATAGGAGGCAGGAGGCAAAAAGACTGGGGATGACCCTGCATAAGCAAAAGTCCAACAGTAGCGTTAGAAATAAAATACTTTGCTTTTGTTATAAAAATGAGTATTTGGCTGGACAATGATTTATTGCTGCTGCTCATTGCATTTTAAGTGATGAGCCCATGTTTCTCTAATCTGTATCCACACCCCTCCCTCACCCAGAGGGAGCCTTGGATTGCTAGGACCACACCTACACTGAGAGTCAAGTGCAGAAGGAGTACTTGGCCCAATTGCTCAGAATCTATTGTAGGTCAGGCTTCGGTACACAAGGAGTAAAAGACCTCAACCACCACTGTTGGGCCCAGATCCACGACTCTCTGAAGGGATTCTGACACACAACATAATTTCTTTCATGTAAGGGCAGCCAGCAGGAAAATGTGCTTTACAAGCCTTTCCCCTAAGAAAATGACTGTGCTTGTCAGAGTACTATAAATATCTACATTTTATAACGTAGAGGATTGTTGCAAGGAAATCAAGCAAAACGGTCCAGGTTCAAGCTTGTACTCAACCTTCCCAGCACCTGAAGTCTTTTCCACTTGATGAATGTCCTTCTATTGGCACCAAAACCATGCCAGCTGCCCAGGTTTTTGTCCTCCTGTATATTGCCTCCTTAGAGACTATCAACAAACCAAAATCATTAAGGGACTGATTAGAGTTTGGTGGAGAGGGTACTGTGCTGTAGGGCGACATAGTACCCTTTCTGCTAAACTCAAAGTTCTCCTACCTGGTTTACAGATGGGCAGGCCTTAAGTATTTCAGTTTTAGAGTATACTCAATCTCTCTGACTTACATACTCCTCCATTGAGCCAACTAAGTAAGGGCTGTTGGAGGTTTAGCTATTCAACAGCCCGTCGAGCTAGACTGGACAGTCGAACAGCAAGTTTTTACTCTTCTTTAGTGCCATGAAACACATGGTGGCAAGGGACAGTAAAGACTTTTAAATGATCCCCCACAGCTTGGGAGTTTTCTTTTGGTGATGGGGGTCATGTATTTTTGTTTTTTGAGAAACAAAATCCTGCTTTGAGATTTTGTGCTTGTTAAACATTTAACGGATGGTACTGTATTTTGATGGTACTCTCCATCAAAATTGTAATACACTGACAGGAAGTCTTGCCAGTTTTCAGTTTTGGTGGGCAATTATAAATTTAGCTGGCCGGAGAACCCTCAGTATGGCAGCTGTAAACTACTGTGCCATACTGACAGACATCTCTACCCGCCAATCAACCTGTTTTAATTAGCATTTCAGATTATGATGGTTATTTATTTATGTAATTAGAGGTGTGGATGAAGCATTGTTTTTTTCCGCCCAAGACTGTCTTCTAAAGCATGGTGATCTGGTTCAGGCAATTAGAAAAATATTCTGAACACACATGGAGAAACACCTTTGGACATTATTTTATTCTTTTTCTGAAACAAATTTCCACTTTAATGGTTTCTGTAAAACAAAAAAACGCTAAAGTGGTCCATCCGTTCAGTTTTGCTGGCAAAGTGGTCCCCTCCACAAAGGCGGGGAGCTCTAAATTGGGGAGAGGAAGCAGTCTGCCACGCGAGGTAAAGGTGAGGACATTTGCTGAGCCAACAGTTTGTCCAGCCCCCAGACTGTATCTAAATGAGACTGATAGTCTGTGAAAATACAGTATTGTGCTGCAAAATATGGGCCTGATTTAGACTTTTGGGGTTGGGTTACTCCATCACAAACATGATGGATATACAATCCGCCATATTATTATCTTCATAGGAAATAATGGAATCGTAATATGGTGGTTGGGATACCTGTCATGTTTGAAATGGAGTAACCCCATCCACTAAACTCTAAATCAGGACCTATGTGTGTAAACATGTAATAAAGGGAAACCAGAAGGTTGAGGGCAAGCTTAAAGCTCAGGCAAAGCTATGGTTAGAAAGCCCCATTATAACTCCTTACAAGGAGTACTAATGCATCAGTTTGATCTCATAATTTATGTTAAATTTAAGGTTAAGATGAATAATGTGATGAATATTACATGCAATGATTTTCATCACAATTTATAGTCAATACAATATATTAGGAAAGGCTTATGATAATACATTCCTTGGTGGTGATCTGTAATTGATTTCAGGGTGATGTGCATTTTATGCATTTACATGGAACTCATTTTTATTACTATTATGGGTAATGCGATGCCTATGGTGATGATGTTGGCATATGCATTCTTTGTGGACCATTTGGATTCTGCTAGCATCACTGGGCACGTTGAACTTAGAAGCAAAGTAGACTTTGAACTGATTTCTAGCAAGACTAAGGAGCCAATGCTGCTCTTTCAACGTAGATGAGATTTGCTCAAGGTTTCTTTAGCTGGTGATTTATCAAGCTACTTTCAGTTGTATTAATGATGATTCTCAAAGACCAGTGTTTTGCAGGGTTCACTTTGTCAATATGTAATAAAATGAGAGCCTACACCATTGACTACACATTCGAAGAAGGAACGAAGTGCTTGATTTTATGCAGGTAATGCCTTGAAACATGTTAATTTTTTTCTTGATATGGTCCTTGAGAACACAAAAGATCAAGTTATTTATTGCACCTTACACAGGTGAATTAGCCCACCTATGATTCTTGACAATATTTCTAAACCTTACGAGGTTTAATGAAGCATATCAAGATTCCTAGGGCATCTGTAATATCGTGTTGACATACCTTATTGTCATACCTGGTTACAAGTGGTTCAGTGCACTATAAATTTCATTGAATCTTCCCACCTACATATGAACTAAAGACCTGGGTTATGGATGTATCACCAAACGGATATAATTTTAATGTGCTTACAATATTTCATCAGCCACAAAAAGCATGCAACAAGGGTTCACCTCACACATTGCAGAACTTTCCACCAGACTTTATATCAGGCTAACAGTCCAGCAACAAGACCACAACCCCATCCGCCAAATCAGAATCCTGACCAACTTCTGCACTGCTACATCAGCACCAACCTGTCAAAAGCTACCTGTGTACATTATGCATACCTTCTCCTTCTGAGTTTAAATGTGGATCATTAAACTAGACTGTCGAGTAAATGTTATTAACTATCTTGCCCATTTCGGCCAGGCCCAGTGAGCCACTCTCTATGAAGATGAGAAATTCAGAAAATTCTCATGAAAGAACATGAAAAAATGATTCTGTGTGTATTCAACTAGTGTAACTATCTGCTGCACTCTGCTCCTTCAGCAAACAAAGGCACCTAAACCTTCTTCTTTCTACGCCTGTCACAACTGAGCACATTGCCCAATGCTTTCATAAGTCCATTGTGTCAGTGATATTATAAGTTATTTTGCCCATTCACACTGCACATCCCACAATTTATGTTGTGTTGTGTTTTGTAGCCCCTTCCTCAAAACAGACTCTATGCCCCACCTCCCGGTTCAGCCCACTCTAGGTTACCCACCTCCAGAAAGACACAGGCTTTGAAAAACTAATTTACGAGATAGTACAGTGCTAAGCAAGGTTCCATTGTGATAGAAAGACTGTCCAGTCTGGAATTTCCTTGAATATAATTTGTGGACTATGAAGTCAATTTTTAAAGTATAAAACTCACACTTTAAGCATTACCCACTGGTACGTTTACAAAACCTCATGGAAATTCACTTCACGCAAATGTGTGGTTGATGAGTTTAAGAAGCACTCCAACAACATATGTTCTTATCAGGGTTCTCTCCCATTGACAGCTAGTGGAAGACAGCAACCTTGAGGACGACGACCACCTAAGTCTACTAAAGAGCGGATCACAAACATACCTGCAGTATATGCCCAGCAAGTCATATATTCAACGAAAGAAAGTCTCCCGAAGTGAATCATGGAAAAAATGTGTGGCGCTAAGTCCAATAACTGAATGTGAAGAAGCCATCAACTCTGACACTGAAGAGGTACTGTATTTGTATAGTTCACTCTCTCTAAGATTATTACAATGTTTCTTTTTTAATAGGTTGTTCTGCATTATGGAGTACACATTGGTTACGTAATCATCAACGAAGGCTTCAGGGGTGAGAAGATAGAAATAATTTATCGTTTGAATTACTCGAAAGCTGACCCTGAGGTAAATGCAGATTGTATCAGTTTGAGAGATACGTTGATGCACAGCTATGCTTAAAAGAAATATTAGGCGCTACCAACCACATTAGATAATGTGGATTTTCACATTTTTGATTATTTTATTTGTACATTTTCAGTTTTAAAATATGTAAAGATACACAAATATATAGGTGGTCATTCTAACCCTGGCGGTAAAAACCGCCAGGGCGAATGACCGCGGTAGCACCGGCAACAGGCTGGCGGTGCACCGCTGGGCATTCTGACCGCGGCGGTTCAGCTGCGGCCAGAAACGGAAAGTCGGCGGTGTACCACCGACTTTCCGCTGCCCTTGAGAATCCTCCATGGCAGCGGAGCGCGCTCCGCCACCATGGGGATTCTGACACCCCCTACCACCATCCAGGAACAGGATGGCGGTAGGGGGTGCCGCGGGGCCCCTGGGGGCCCCAAAAAGAATTCCAGTGTCTGCCTAGCAGACACTGAAATTCACGACGGGTGCTACTGCACCCGTCGCATTCCAGCAACTCCGCCGGCTCCTTTCGGAGCCGGCTTCATCGTTGCTGGGTCTTTCCCGCTGTGCTGGCAGGCGGCCTTTTGGCGGTCGCCCGCCAGCACAGCGGGAAAGCCAGAATGGCCGCCACGGTCTTGTGACCGCGGTGCGGTCATTTGGCGGTAACCGCATGGCGGGCGGCGACCGCCGCCCGCCGCGGTTAGAATCACCGCCATATTGTTTAAAGCCTCATTTACAAAATCACAAAATCTGATCAAACTATTCACTACAATCACAATACGTAAGTTAAAGAAGTTAGAAAAACTTACATCACCAAGGTCGTCAATATAGACATGAATTGGGGAAAACATATTAGTTTCAAATAAAGCACTTTTTGCAGCAAATCGACAGATGGTCAGAAGATTAAGGGGGTTATTCTAACTTTGGAGGAGTGTTAATCCGTCCCAAAAGTGACGGTAAAGTGACGGATATACCACCAGCCGTATTACGAGTTCCATAGGATATAATGGACTCGTAATACGGCTGGTGGTAAATCCGTCACTTTTCCGTCACTTTTGGGACGGATTAACACCTCCTCCAAAGTTAGAATAACCCCCTAAATATCCATATCATAGCGCTTAATGACTTCTCCTGAGTAAAGCGATCCCTGCCATGCTTCCTCAACTGAACGTCCTGGAACATGATTGAACCTAAAGTGCATAAGCTTTGATATTTTCAAAGGGCTTTTTATTAACTCTGACTGCCTTCGATTATGATGTGTTTTGTATCATAGTTGATAATTATTTGGCTAATTTTAATTCTGCTCAGTGACCAGAGATCATCATTAAGAGATAATCAGGATCCCTGATCAATCTTTTGAAAATCGCACTGGTAATATTTTGATCCCAGAAAGCCTGCTTTTTGTTTAGACATAGATAGAGTGATGAATTTGAGCCATTGGTTGCAGGTGCGGGAAATAGCACTTGTTTTTCCTCAACAAATTTGGATCTGCAGCAGTGGAGAGAAAAAGACAAAAGGGGAAAGATATCGAGTCAATGAGTGTCCTGTAGTGGATTACAGAGGCTGAGGTGGAATAATCAAGACTAACAGCCTTGGTATTTGGAAATTCAACCTTTGATACTGCCAGTTACACACTTCTGAACAAAACTTTGGCACTTATTCAGTAACGAAATAAGGCAATATCTATCCATACTGGAGATGTGTATTCCTTATGGATTACTTTTGAATAAAATTGATTTTTCAGCAAGTCCAGTGTGGCTCGTCATATCCTCTTATTTTGGGTGATATGGAACTTTGAACACATATATATATATATATATATATGCCCACTAAAAAACAAAAGTAACAGGGATGTTATCGTTCGGTTCTGATTTTACAAGCACAAAATCATAGAAATTCAAGTTATACTTATCTCAAGAAACTATAACTCGTGCCCTAAAGTAACTGTTAGAAATGGGGTCTTTAATTGGCAGTCAGGTTAACCCCTGTCCAAGCAAGGACCCTCACTCTAGTCAGGGTAAAGGAGAACCACCCTCAGCTAACCCTCGCTCCCCCACTTGGTAACTTGGCACGAGCAGGCATGCTTAACTTCAGAAGTAATGTGTAAAGAATTTGCACCAACACACCCAGTGACTCAGTGAAAACACTACAAAATGACACAACACAGGTTTAGAAAAAAGGTAATATTTAACTAAACAAAACAAGACCAGAACAACAAAAATCCAACATACACAAGTCAAGTTATGAATTTTCAAAAGAATAAGAGTAAGCGTGTTCCACCAGCGTATTATGACCGTGGCGCATTAGCCACGGCCATACCGTCGGCCCCTCCAACTTACCACCAGGCTCCTGCTTGGCGGTCATAATCCCCAGGGCAGGGGTGCAAGCACCGCTGCCCTGGGGATTATGAGTCCCCAACCGCCAGCCTGTCCATGGTGGTAAACACGCCATGGAAAGGCTGGTGGTAAGGGGGACTTGGGGTGCCCATGGGGGCCCATCACGCATTTCACTGCCAGAATTTCGGGTAGTGAAATGTGCGATGGGTGCTGCTGCACCCGGTGCACATCAACATTGCAGCCAGCTCTATTATGAGCCGGCTGCAATGTTGATGTGACTTTTCCGCCGGGCCAGCAAACAGAAACGCTGTTTCAGTCCGCTGGCCCAGTGGAAAAGTCAAAATAGGGAGCAACATATACCGCCAGCACTGGTGGTATAGTGGCACCCGCAGCTTCGGCGGACTTTCTGAAGCACGCTGAAGTCGTAATGAGGGCCTTAATCCTTAGAAAACAATGAGAACGCTGTTGGCACTCAAAAGTACCTGGGAAGCGTCAAAATAACGCGTCACGGGTGAGTGCACATCAAAAAAGGCCAGCGATGCGTCGATTTCTCACTCACAAGCAAGACCATGCATTGTTCCTCCTCCGGTCGGGTCGGCCTGCATCGTTTCTTCTTACCTGCAAGAGAGCAATGCGTCGATCGGGACAGGCACCTCGGGTCTGGTAAGACTTTGCGTTGATTTTCTGTGCCCAGAGATGTTGCGTTGAAAATCCGGTCGCACGGTATCACAAAAGCGCGCTGTGTGGGGTTTACGTCGTTATCAGTCTCTGTTAGTGGGTGTTGCAAGTCTTTTCTCCAGCCACGTAGCGTTGATGTTCCAGCCACGATGCAGATGGAGTGTTGATTTAACCTGCTAAGCCGGCAGTACATCATTTATCAGCCATGTCACAGAAGGTGTGTCAAATATTTCCCCACACAGCGGTCTGTGCGTGGATTTTTAGTTCTTGTCTGCCAACTTCACCTTTCAAGGACCGAGGAACTGGATAGGGCACCACTTGACAGGGCAGGAGTCTCAGCAGAGAGTACAAGTGAGGGCAGGGGAAGTCTTTGATGGCCCTGAGACTTCAACAACAGGAGGCAAGCTCAGTTCAAGCCCCTAGAGATTTTTCTCAAGCAGAAATGCACAAGAAAGTCCAGTCTTTTTCCCCTTTCACAGGGCGAAGCAGCAACTGCAGGATAGCCCACCAAAGCACAGTCACAGGCAGGGGCAGCACTTCTCCTCAGCTCTTCAGCTCTTCTCCTTGACAGAGGTTTCTCTTGATTACCGAACTGATCTGAACTTCAGGGGTTTTGGGGGCTCTTCCTATACCCCTTTCTGCCTTTGAAGTAGGCCTACTTCAAAGAGAAGTCTCTGTTGTTTTCAAAATCCTGCCTTGCCCATGCCAGGCCCAAGACCCACACCAGGGGGTTGGAGACTGCACTGTGTAAGGGTAGGCACAGCCCTTTCAGGTGTGAGTGACCACTGCTCCCCTCCCTCCTAGCACAGATGGCTCATCAAGATATGCAGGCTACACCCCAGCTCCCTTTGTGTCACTGTCTAGAGAGAAGTGCAAACAACCCAACTGTCAATCTGACCCAGACAGGGAATCCACAAACAGACAGAATCACAGAATGGTTTAAGCAAGAAAATGCTTACTTTCTAAAAGTGGTATTTTCAAACACACAATCTAAAAACCATCTTCACTAAAAGATGTATTTTTAAATTGTGAGCTCAGAGACCCTAAACTCTACATTTCTATCTGCTCCCAAAGGGAATCTGCACTTTAATAATATTTAAAGGCAGCCCCCATGTTAACCTATTAGAGAGATAGGCCTTGCAAGAGTGAAAACCGAATTTGGCAGTATTTCACTGTTAGGACATGAAAAAATACATAAGTACATGTCCCACCTTTAACATACACTGCACCCTACCCAGGGGGCCACCTAGGGCCTACCTTAGGGGTGCCTTACCTGTATAAAAAGGGAAGTTGTAGGCCTGGCAAGTGGGTACACTTGGCAAGTTGAATCAGCAATTTAAAATTGCACTCACAGACACTGCAGTGGCAGGTCTGAGCCAGGGTCACAGGGCTCCCAATGTGGGTGGCACAACCAGTGCTGCAGGCCCACTAGTAGCATTTGATTCACAGGCCCTGGGCACCTCTAGTGCACTGTACTAGGGACTTACTAGTAAATCAAATATGCCAATCATGGAAAGCCAATTGCACATACATTTTACATAGGAGCACTTGCACTTTAGCACTCGATAGCAGTGGTAAAGTGCCCAAAGTAACACAAACAGCAGAAACAGAGTCCAGCATACATCAACAACATAAGAAAAAGAGACAAAAGTTTAGGGGAGACCATGCAAAGGATGCCAAGTCTAACAGTAACCATAACTTGCATCACCGCCATGCACAGTTTTCCCAACAATAATTTCATTGCAAATGTTGCAGTTATACTATCAATGATGTCATAGAGGATGTAATTTCTGATGTAATATGTGTGGTAAGTAGCAGTGCATAGAGAGGGTGCGAGTTATAGGTACAATAGGGCAGTCCCTGTGGCCCATATCAGCGATGGGGAGGGGAAGTGCATTCATTCCACTCTCCATAATATATATTAAAATATGCCTCTGAGATCTGGCCCATTCAGGGGCTTAAATACAAACAAGAGCTTTGAAGCCTTGCTTATTATTTTTACATTTTCGTGGAAATTTGTGGGTCCTCCACGATTTTTGCTGCAAAAATTACAGAAAAATGCTTTTTGGCCTGGCGGGTACCCCATCATCAGGACTAGGGGGTCAAGGTATGCCTATCTTTTCTCTTGTTTTAGTATAGTCCCAAGGGCATATAAAAAATAAAGGAGGATGGCTTCTCCTGAGCATATTTTAGGCCCCAGGGGCCGTCACCGCCCCTGGGCTTTAATTAAATAGTAGGGGGGCTCATGGAACACACAGGCTGCGGACCACCTCCTTACCAGGGCAAAATCTTCTAATTATAGTAGGGGGTGTACTGCAGACCACCCCACCGACAGCCCTGGGAACTGCCACCTCTCCGGGCTTTTTACATGTTAGATGGAGGCCGTGCCCCTCCTGTAGCCAAAAATGGCCTTGGGGACCACCACCCCCAAGGGCTGGCTCCTCCTATGTCCCAGGGTGCCTACCCTCAGGACATAGTTGTTTGCTCTGACTTGGCGGGAGCTTTGACAGCTCCCACTATGTCATAGCTAACACAACTGCACTTCCAGGAAGAGAGAGCTGTCAAACAGCTCTCGCTTGCTGGGAGAGGAGATTTCCTCTGCTTCCCTGGCTGCAGACATGCGGGCAGTGCAACAGAGGAAACAGTTGCTCTCACGGACATGGAGCTGCATGTTTAGCAGCTCCCTGTCAATGACAGCAATGCCAGCACCTGCAAGAGGCAGGTTTCAGGCTGGGATGATAGGGGCATTCAGGCTCCCCTGCAGTCCCAAACGGTGGTGACTGGGTGCCCTGGGGGACACCCAGGTGACAATGCCAGGACCCAGGGGATGTGGTCCCTGCGGCTGAGATTGGCCCAGGGAGGGGGGCTGCGCATCCCCCCAAAAAACAAAATACATTATAAGGCTGGGCCCTGGAAGATGGGGTTCCTGGGGCTGAAATCAGCCTGGGGTGGGGGACCAAAAAATAAAATATATTATAAAGCTGTGCCCCAGGGATAGGGTTCTCGGGGCCAAAATCAGCTAGGGAAGGGGGGTCACGTAGCCCCCTTCCCTATTGAGTGAAGGCTGGACCCCGGGGAGATGGGGCCCCCAGGGCCGAGATTGGCCCAGGAGGATCCCCTCCTCAATTAACTATGTGTGCTTGGCGATTCTGTATCAAAAAACTATCTGAAATCCTTCATGGATGTGAATGCATTGTTGATCAATTGGAGCACAATCTGTATGTGGCTATGACAAGTGGGCTCGTTGTTGTTCTGTCCTGGTGAGAGCAGAGTCCATGGTTCTCCCTTTAAATTTCTATGAGTATGCAAATATGCAAATCACCTGGAAGCTCCACCCGCTTGGCCCTGCACTATCCACTTTAGTAATATGCAAAGGACTTCCTGCCTTTTGCCTGGATGATATACAGCTTCCCAAAGGGCCCCCCAGGGCAATTGCCACCGGTTTTACTGGCATGTTCTTGATACCAAGGAATATAAGCACATCTCAACAAAACAAAAGAAGAACTTATGTCATATAGTTAGGAGGAAGGACTCAGGTTTGGTGGAGATTTAGGCCCTCATTATGAACACGGCGGTAAAAACCGCTGTGTTCATGTTGGTGGTCAAAACACTGACCGCCAGCGTCCTCGGATCCCCGCCGGCTGTATTAGGAACATTCCTCCCGCTGGCCCACAGGAAGGCCTGGCCAGGACGTTGATGGAGGCTCCACATGGAGCCGCCGCCAATGCCTCTGTGCGGCGGGTGCAGCTGCACACATCGCGCAGATCACTGCCCGAAAATCGGGCATTGACCTGCGCGATGGGGCACTGCACCGTGGTCCCTGCAATGCCCATGCCTTGTGCATGGGCAGTGCAGGGGCCCCCAGGGGTGCCCCGGTGCACCCCTTCCACCAGCCATTCCCTGGCGGGGACAACCCATCAGGGAAAGGCTGGTTGCTAAGGAAACATTATCTGAGGGGAAGCACCGCTGCCCTGTCGAATAATGTTTCCGACTGCCGCCAGGCTGCCTGACGGAGGCAGCCTGGCGGTGAGTGAGGGCTGCTGATGGCGGCCCTCATGGGGTACATTATGTGGCAGTGTGGCCCGGCATGTTCAAAGTGACCACCTTAGTCTCATTGGCCTCTCTATAAGAGGATTCATGTTATCACAGAATTCTTGCGAAATGTGAACAAGGAACAATCACATTGCCAAATGCACACAAGAATACTGGTGACATTTCCTTGTGGTTCATTACACAGCTGTAGTGTAGAGTACACACTGGACATTTACCCAAGGAGGCAGAAAGAACTGCACGTGGGTGGATATTTTGTACAAAGCTGTGGACTCTTGTTGCATAAAAGGGCAGATGAGATCCCTTTGTGGCCGAGTCACTCACACAGCTACTGACACACTCACAAAGACACTCACACACCCACTCACAGACACACTTAGACACTTACTCAGACACTCATGCACCCGCTCACATACTCACTCAGAGACTCATGTACTCACGCACAGACCCACTCAGACACTCATGCATCCACTTACAGACCCACTTAGACACTCATGCAACCACTCACAGACCTTCTCAGAGACTCACACACCTACTCACTCACTCACAGACACTCTCAGAAACGTATTGTCTCACTGATGCACTCAGAGACTCATGTACCCACTCAATGACCTACTCAGACACTTACACACCCACACACAGACTCATTTAGACACTCATGCACACACTTACAGACCCACTCAGAGACTTATGCACTGACTCACAGACCCACTCAGAGACTCACTCACCAATTCACAGACTCACTCATAGACTCACGCACCCACTCACAGACCTACTTAGACACTCATGAACCGACTCACAGACCCATTCAGACAATCACGTACCCACTCACAGACTCACTTAAGGCCTTATTCATACTTTTTTAGCGCTGCATTTGTGCCGCTTTTTGATTCAAAAGTGGTGAAAAGTTACAAAATACAATTTTATTTTGTAAGTTTGCGCCTCTTTTCCGTTAAACAATGATGCAAATGAGGTGCTAGAAAAGTATAAATATGGGCCTTAGACTCTCACACCCATTCACAGATCCACTCAGACACTCATTCACCCACTCACAGACTCACTCAGACACTCGGGCACCTACTCACAGACCCACTCAGAGACCCATGCACCCACTGACATACCCACTCAGAGACCTATGCATAGGGGTTGGGTGGTTATGGGGGGTTGGCTGCAGGGCCTGGAGGTAGGCCAGGTCCTGCGGCCAACCCCTGCGGCACACGACTGAAGGCTGTGCATGGCGCAGTTTGGGTGGTTATATAGGGTTGGTTGTGAGGGTTGGTTGCAGGCCATGCAGCCATCCCCCGCTGCACATGGCCAAAGGCCGTGTGCACTGATGGATGCACTAACATATAGTAAATAAAAATACTTTACATTAAAAAAAAAACATAGAAATTCACTGAAAAAAAACAAAGGTTACAGGGATATTATAATTAGGAAATAAAATGTAAAAAAAACATAGAAATTCACTTAAAAAAAAAAAAACTTACTGGGGCATTTTTGTTAGAATCCGAATTTTCTCTCACAAAACCATCAAAATTCAGCAGTTATAGTTATGGTTAGCTCAAGTCACTATAACTCGGACCCTCGCAATACACTGCTAATTACCGATATTACAAATATTACAGCACTCATGACAACTTTTAAACATTATTAAAAATATTATTAAAACATTACCAGTCAAATTATTGAAGAAAAAACTGATCATGCTGGAGTGCAGGTTATAGTTACCTTGGGGCATGGGTTAGAGTTAATTGAGCTAACTATTACTATAACTGCTGAATTTCTATGGTTTTGTGCAAGTAAATTCCGATACCCAGAGCATGGGGTCACAGGGGCCCGTAGCATGACAAATGTTGCGTTCAGCATAGGGTTGGCTACATGTGTGCTTTAGAAACAGGGCCTGTCTTCAAGAGAGGCCTCATGCTAACCCCATGTCATGCACAACCAAGGCTGTGTGCCGCGTGGAGTTGGATGCTTGAAGGAAATTGGACACAGGACCTGGCTGTAAGCCAACCCCATGCTGCACATGATGAAACGCCATGCGTAGCGCTGGACTAAGTTACCTGCAGGGGGGTCTGCCTGCGAGTGGGTTGGCCACAGGGCCAGGCCCTGCTGCCAACTCTCAGAGGTGCATGGCAGAAGGCCATGTGCAGCATGGAGTAGGGCTGGCTGTGGGGGGTTTGCCATAGGGCCTGGTCACAGGCAAGGCGGTGTACGGCAGCGAGTTGGCTACATACGGTGATAAAATATTACTTTATGCTTTAAAAAACATTGAAATCAACTGATTAAAACAGAAGTTAAAGCAACACTATAGTTGGGTCTGATTAAAAGATCTCCTTCTGTTTTAACCCTCCCCCCAAATCATAGAAAAAAACAAATTCAGCAGTTATAGTAAACAGAGCTAACTATTATATCTTGCCCCCCTGCCATACACTGCTTATGACTTCACATAATATATCACTTAGGACATAGGCCCTCATTCTGACCTTGGCGGTCTTTTCGCAAGACCGCCGAGTTACCGCCGCGGTGAAGACCGCCGACCGCGGCGGTATGCCGCTGTGCGCATTCTGACCGCTGGGAGCGTTCCGCCGGAAAACCGCCAGCAGCCACACTGGCGGTCGGCGGGAAAGTGGAGACTGGTCAACCTCCACCGCCACGCCAGCAGAACACCGCCCACAGAATTACGACCCACATTTCTGTGTGGCGGTCTTCTGTTGGCGGTCTTCTGTTGGCGGTCACCTCCCCATGGCTCCCGTCGCCTCCCGGAGGACCAACGCACAAGGTAAGTTGACCGTCCGTGAGGGGAGGGGGTGGGGGGGTGTTGTGTGATGTGGGCGTGCATGGGGGTGTGCGTGTGAGTGTGTAGAGGGGGTGTGTGAGTGCGTGTATGCGGGCGGGGGGTGCTGCTGTGTCTATGGGTAATGTGTGCTGTTCGGCAGGTGCGCATGTCTGCATGTATGTGTGCGGGTATGTGTCCCCGTTGTGTATGTGTGTGTAGGGGGTGTGTATATGTGCATGTTGGGGGGGTGTGCATGTCGGGGTGCATGTATGTGCATGTCGGGGTGGGGGTGGGGAGGGGGTTCGTACCACCTCTGGGGGGTGGCAGGGGGGTGGAGGGTGTGGGGGGAGGACTCGGGTGGGTAGTGGGGGGTGGGGGAGACCCCTATCAGTGCCAGGGAAGGAATTCCCTGGCCCCGATAGTGCTTACCGCCATGGTTCGCACGGCGGTTCCCGCCCGCAAGAAACCGCGGCGGTAGGCAGGGTCATAATACCCTTGGGGGTCTTGGGACGACCGCCGGGCCGGAGTGCGCAAACTCCAGCCCCGCGGTCATGACCGCCGCGGCGGTCGGAGTGGAGAAGTGGCGGTCGGTCGCGGCGGGGACCGCCGCGGTCAGAATGCCATTTTTAATACCGCCGGTCTGTTCGCGGTCCGACCGCCGTCTCTCCGCCGACCGCCAGGGTCAGAATGAGGGCCATAGTGTATGACATCACTAATGACATCTCAAATTATAGCACTGATGACATCATTCAAGTTTGTTTTGTACACAATACTCTATAAAATAGTATAGCATTAGAGGCCAGAAAGTAAGTACAAAATAGCTCAGAATATTATGAAGTATAATTAATGCCATCATAGATACAACTCCCTTAGGTGTAGCAAGCTTGGGTTAAGTGCAACATTGACCTAATACCATACACTTCACTGGTAGCCCATTTCACATTAACAATCAGCCACAGATATATAGGAGACCTTCATTCCACCTGGAGTTCAAAATGTTTACAGCTGCTCAGAGAAAGCCAAGTTCCTCAAGATACTCACATCTGTTCCAGAATTAATGCTCTACTATGGACAGCTTTTATCTGCATCAAACCTCCACAGTCACCAAACCTACATTGAGAAATTAAGTTGATGGGAGTAGAAAAGTGGGTTCTGTAAACAGTGTTTACTCTATGTAGAGAGTGTACTCTGTACCACACTGTTTGCAGACAGTGAAACTCTCATGTGAAATACACCACAGAGTATTAAAAAGTATCTAGTAAGAACAGTGTACTATCTATCACATAGTTACACATACCAAGACAGCGAATACAGATAACGTCCTCACTGTCGACTGGAGTCTAAGCAATCCTATATTCACTCTCATACATACACTAAACGCTACCCAAAATGCAGGGTTTATGTTGTAGACAGCTCAGTCTGATTGGCTAAGGGGTAGGTCCATCCAGGCGCAGCATGTTACTCTTGTCTGGGGTGGTCAGATACACCTGTTAGATAACCTGTGCTTCCCCCATGGGCACCTTGGCACAGAGCAGTCTGGCTTATTTCAGAGGCGATGAGTAAAACAGCAGCACAGGATGTTCTCACAACACCCTAGCTGAACGACCCCCCAAAAAAACGTCACACAGGTCAAATGTTTAGAAAACTTGTATTCAGCACACACACGCATGATCAGCGCAATTCAATTACAATGTGATCTCAGCATAGAGGTAATTGAGCATACAACATTGAATAATAGACACTGTAAATGTAGGCATGAATCTCAGTGAATAAGGCAACACATGAAAATAGGTCCCACTGCGTTAAACATTGATCACTGTATATACATATGGAGAAAATGCACATTTCCTCTCAACTCTCACATAGGATGCCTATACGCTGTCAGCACTACGCCTCCTCTCACGTTTCCCCACAATCAGTGTAACAAATGTAATTCAGGGTGTGCCCCAGGGCTGGCAATAGCAGCAAAAATGTATCTCACAATACTCACACTCCCCCACCCAGACCCACAGCCTCAGCCACGCTAGTAAAGTGCCATGTCAATCCAAGGACCTCCCTGGCAGAACACAAGTACCCAGCAACACCACAGTGCTGCCCAGCACACACTCACTCTACTCAGAGTTGCTCCCTCACATTCACCCCATGCCTGGGCACGGTGCCTAGGTATCAGTCGGCACAGGTGTGCACGCACACACTCTCATATGCACTTGCTTCCATCACCCCAAGGCGGCTCCCTGATAACTAGTCAATGGCTGCCCTTCTGCTTGCAGATACCCTGTGTCCCAGTCCTCCTATGACCTCCCCCCAGCACTCTAGTTACCCTCCCCCACAACCACCTTCAGAGTATTGTACTTTCTCCTGGGTACCTAGTCGCTCCTGACCAGGTCACACGCCCCAGGTGTCAGGTTTAAGGTGGGGGACAGAAAAAATAAAGGCCAGCAGACACACAAGGCAGAGACATTCAGGCTCCAAATAGGAGGTTCACTCACAGGTCTACAAAACACAGAGGGAGGGTCACCAGGACTCACCGACAGTCTTGGAAGTGCCCATTCCCACCAGATGATCCAGTGTTGCAAAGCCAAGTTCAGCACCTTTGAAATGGATAGGCACTGTTAGGGCGTGCTGTCTCGATCCACCCCAAACAGTTCAGATTGTACACAACAAGTTACCAGGTCCGTGACTCTGGAGTGGAGACACCTTGGGCCTGATTACAATTTTGGAGGAGGGTGTTAATCTGTCCCAAATGTGACAGATATCCTGCCCACCGTATTACGAGTTCCATAGGATATAATGGACTCGTAATGCGGCGGGTGGTATATCCGTCAAATTTGGAACGGATTAACACCCTCCTCCAAAGTTGTAGTCAGGCCCTTTGTCTGTTACCAAGGAACCTCCAATTCCCCCCCAGACAGGTTTGATCTGATGTAGAAAGTGCTCAGTGATGTGTCCTCACACAAAGAGGACACTACTCAGGGATACAATGACGGGTTTCCCTGAGACACAAGGTTGCTCCAACGAACTCTTGGTTTCCTGTACCCCTCTGGATTGAGGTACCCTGTCCAGTAGGCTATGACCTCTGCTGTACTGGGCTCTCACTCCGGACGAACACACTAGGCACAAGTTCCATCGTGTTGCACTAGGCCAAGTACAACACTCATCGTGTTGTACCCACACCTCTGAGGTTCCAACCTGTGAACTGATAGCACACAATGAACATGCAGCCGAGGTTTCACAAGAGAAATGCTTCCCTCCTGACCTCCGCAAAGCCCCAACACAGTTCCACAATAGTGATCCATTCTCTACATAAGTTTTCTCGGGGTGCAGTTGTCCTCACTTTCGAGGGCCACACACCAGTCATGCAAGTAGCACTCTGCTACCTTGCACCTGGTGCACCTCATCTCCAGACATCTACATTAGGCCACACACACACTTCTCCTGCCAGGTGGAATCTGGCACATTGTACGTGCAGCAGAGGGCATCACTCTCTAGATATTACTGTTTATAATGTAAATCCCCCTCCAGAGGTCTTAGATGTCCCTGAGACCTGGCTGCCAAAAACATGGGGCAAGCCAACATACCCTTGGAGAGTCACTCTCAGGATGCCACACTGCAGCAGGCAATCAGCCACAGGCCAGTCTCTATTCGGGAAGGGTGCGCAAATCCCCTACTTGGACAGTTATCCTCCTAGGCACCCAGATTCCTCTCCCAGTGAGCCAACATGGTCCAGCTGCACTGGTCCTGTGAATCCAAAGGTGGTACTCTAAGTTGCAGACACTGAGTACCCCTTTTTAGACTAGATAAATGCTTTGAAGTCAGGGGGGGTGCAAATGCTATTCTATTTAACCACAGAAGTCTCCCCTAAATTTCCTCCCTGTCTGCCCTGGGGCCCTGAAATGCAGATCTGTATCTTTGTGGGTGCCAGGCTCTGGCTCTGGGATACACAACCTCTCCCCCCATCTATCTGACCAGTTCCCAAATGGCAGTGATCTGTAATTCTGGATGCCCGAGTTATATAGCTGTCATCTGGGGAATGTGCAGATGTGCTCCTCCTCCGGAACTGATGGAATGAACCCTAATTTATGGGGCACCAGAACCAGTCCCAACCTAGAAATGCCCACTTCCCTGAAGTGGCACTGTTTGGGCAGAGATTACAAAACTACTGTTATCATTGGTGTGGGTTTGTCACCCTGAGTTCAACTATACGAAACAGAATGAGGTTGCTCCCCGGCAACCTAATATTGCAACTGGACTTAATAAGCCTCAGCTTCCCATATTGCTATATGGTTAGAGCAACTCTCAAGGTTAGTGCGAACATGCATGGGTATTCGGTACTTCCCGGGCAAGCATGCCCTAATGCACGCATCTGCCTACCAACGCAGCTGAGACTTCAACTACAGCCGTCAACTGGGTGCTTGTGTGCCTTGGTTAGCCTGTGCCTACAGGCTCTGTTCTTAATGAAAAATACTCAGGTGTAAATGTTTGTACTGTAGTCACTATGGCCATGCGCTCCCTCCCATAGGAACCACTCTGCCTAGCCTGATCTTGTACACCTGGGATCAGAGAGGCTAACCCCACCCATAGCTGGCTCTGCCTCAACACAATAACCTTGTACTCAGGCATCAGTGCCAGTCACAATCCCTATGGATGGCATGTGCACTCCCACTCTGCATTGTGAGAGGGAAAGGGGTCTGAGGCCTAGGACCTTTGGTCAAATGGTGCCCCAATGCAGCTTTATGTATCGATTAGGCCACTGCCCCGACCCTCTACATGGAGGGAGTCCCACTGTGTAGTTAGGTAAGGGTGAACAACTTGCAGGAGTGTACCCAAAGCCAGAAGGACCGGTGCCCCAAATGCAGGTTAGCGTGGTCTTCACATTCAGCACTTGTCCCTTCCCCCGGCCCACACAGGGTGTGTTGGATGGTGGGTCATTAGTTGTGTGACCTACATAAGTAATGGGTCTGCACTCAACCACCATTGGGAATCAAACACCCCATTGTATGGCTTGACTCTCATAGGGTAGTATTGTAGAGCAGTCAAAGGCTTACTCAAGTGAGGTGGTGTGGGCTAATCATCACCATTCACAAGCACACAAGAATAACACTCAATAAACGATTGTCCAGTCTGTTTTTTTTTAGATAAAGTAAATGTGCATTTATCACACACACACTACTAAATACAATGCAACAATTTACAAATATGCATAAGCTGATGGAATTACGTTTGGAAGACATTGCATAAACATTCTTGTCTCTACCAAAGGAAGATATAAACCAACAACCCACATGGGAAAACATTCCCTTGTATTCCAATGCCACATAGGACTGCAACTTTGAGTGACAGCACCTATAAAACAGACATGAAGCAAGATATATATTGTAAATGAACCATAAGATATGAAATAATTACAATTAATACATTAAGACATTTAAATAAAGGCTTGTGTACCATGGGACTATTTTCATGACTGAGAAAAACTGTATTCCAATACGTCCTCCACCACACCACACAAAGGCTAGCAGAATTTCTCTAAGTCCCACTCACTCCTTCATTCAGACATGCATTTCAACATGCTTATGGAGAAAAAGGAAAGAGAGGGAGTCTTACCTGATCCATTGACTAGGAACAAGTGAATACATGAAGATGTCCGTAGTTTGTCTTGAGAGATGAGAAAAAGGGAGAGGTGAAAAGCGGAAGATGAAACAGATTTTAAGGTTCCAGATTATGCTGGCTGCATTTCAGTGTCTGTTCTTAAATAAAGAGGCTCAGTGTGAGTACAAAAAGAGAAGCAAAACATCATCAGCTATAGTGTTAAAATACCACATCATGGTTTGACTGTGCCTGATGGGCTTAGTCAGTGAAAGTTGCTGGCAGAAAGACCAAAGAGATAGGGGAGACTCTGCAAATCCCAGGCCCTGTGGCCAACCCTCAATGGCAGGAAATCCCCAATACACAAGACATTTTGATGGACGCACACAACCCATTATTCACACAAACCCCACCGTACATGGCTGTTGACAATTTGCACCCGAGGTAGCACAATTTGTTTTCTTTTAGGATTCCTCAGCTGGATTAATGGATCTTGAGACCCCCTAGGAGATTCGCATGATTTAGAGAGGGTCTTGGATCCACACATTCAGCTCCAAACCCCACTTTAAAAAAAATATATGTTTTAATGAAAGGGGTCCCTTTGGGGCTCCTCACACGAATATGGTGGTCAGGACATGCATACCGTTGCCTGTATTCCCTATTTTATGCCCTTAGTCCCTATTTTTTGTATTTTTCTTAATGTATTACTTAGTGCAAAGTGTTGGGTAATAGTCGCTGTAGCATACGTTTTTCGGGTAATGCCAGCCAATCAGACCATACTGATTCACAGACCCACAGCTGGATGAGTAAATCCCCAGTAACTGACAAGAACAAAATCTTCCTTGTTCAGTGGTGTCAATGGTGTCTCTTCTTTTCTGGATGGATTGAACCATCGGCCACGGATTTGTGAATCCATGATGGATCATGAACTAACGCTAAAAATAATGCTATAATTTAGCCTTACTGAAGGCCCAACACTTATTTGTATGTAAATTCTCAAAAAACACCAAGAGTACTTACTCCAAATTTAGCAAAGTTCTAGTTTCAAACCAACTTTGGTGTAATTTCCTCCAGTGATTTTGGTGTAGAGGCTTCATAAAACAGCAAGAAAGTTCTAAGCAAAGCAAAAATGTCCCCCATTGTGAGTTATGGCATGTTCGGATGTGGTTATAGTACAATACGTCATGTTGAGTCATCACCTAAAAAGCAGGCCCTAGATATGCGATTCCACATACTTAGAACTGTGCGAAATTATGTAGCAGATGTTCTCGGAGTGAGAGTTTCAAGAGTTGGCAGATTAGGTTTTTAAGAAGGAGGCCAGGTTAATGAACCATCTGATGGTGAAAACATTCTTAAAGTGACAGACCTGGAGATGGCAGTTATACACCAACAAGGTGAATGCCGTTTTTTTGCAACAAATGAGCCTAGAACACTGGTGGTTTAATAATTTGGGAGAAGGGTAAGGGACTTAGTCCCAAACATTGCCAGAGGAGTCTAGCCACTGCAAAGGGATGTGGGGGCTTTCAGCTGGGCTCACATTGGAGCCAAAGGAGTTGACTACAAGGCCCATAATTTACCTAATTATCCTGACAAACGTTGGGGGGGTATAGCTGGTACACACTGCCACATCTTTTAGCAATAGTTCCGATAATGGCAAGTCTAATAAGTAGGAGGAGGTGAAACACGTGTATGATACTGTTTTGAAAATGTATGACAGTTAACGATATCCAAATATGAAATAGTTCACTGAATACACATACCAAATGTACATCCAGCTGCCCTGTACGTATACCAAAAATGAACCCCAATGCCAAATATCAGCTGGACAGGGATGAAATACAGTCACTTCTCAGATTAGCCGATCAATTTATTTGATGTTGGAAAATAAAGACGGAATAAATATTTAAGGAACAAACACCAATTTCTGTAGTCCAAATACAAAAAATCACATGAGCTGTGGGAGAGTCTTAACAAATAGCTTCCTTTGAGTTGCATGATTATGATCCAGGTATGCTTTAAGATCGAAAGGCAACGAAAAATACTTGGTGTTGCCATCTGGAGAAAATTTACCAAATGCTGGATTTTTAGGCCCATTTTTGTAATTTAGTCTAAGCTTAATGACCCAGAATTCTTTTTCAATGTTATAAGTATATTAAACACGGAATGGGACTTATTCTAGCCCATTGTAGGAGGAAATCTCCAACCAATTCCACTGTAGAAAAGAGCAAAGTGTGTGTGTGGGCATTTAAAAACTTAGAAAGCTAATTTTGCCTTGGAACGACTAATTCCCACCAATCGGGTGCGGTTTATACACGCATAATTGCAAGCAGCTGTGGCGTACATTTAGGCAGGTGTAAATATATTTACACCTGCTAGGAAGCCTTTTGAAAATCACAAAAGTATGATGGAGCACACTGCCTGGCATACGAGCACACATTTTGTCAAGACACACTAGGGTAAATTCAGTGCATGATAACACTAATTTTAGTTGAAAGTCTGGTGTGCCAGGCTGTGTGCTCTCTCTCCCTTTTGTGATTGGCTTCTTGTGGAGTTGTTGGGATGGTGAGCTCTGGGATCTACCTGTGCTCTAGGAAGAATACAGAAACTAGATAAGACTGTGAGCAGCATTGACATCATCCCCCAATATAATTTGTTACTCTCTACTGAAGAAGGAAAAATATCCTGAACAACATGTCTAGAGACATATATATACTATACTTATATGTCATTACAGTCCTGAACAAGTTTTCCAGACAAACACGTTTTGTATGTATCTGCTGTGTTCACAGCGATCATACAACACTATTTAGCCTATATTCAATATTCGACCAGTGTATTATTGGAAAAAATAATTAAGACATACTACCTGTGTTCCTTGATGCTCACTGTATAAATCTACACTGTTCAATCATATTGTGATGGTTACTGTGTTTTGTGTTAGGATTTATTCCATGTACACATATAAAAGAGAACATTGATGTGTTGCTCTACTGTGTTCCTTTGGTATTATAATAAAAGTCTTTTGTATTTTTCGGCTGCACATGTATAATACTTTTTGTACAGCTTGGTTGTGTGCTCTGGATAGTCACATCTTTGTATGTTTGGGGCCACTTTTAGTAGCCACTCTAGGTACACCTCATGGTGGGAGGGGTGCAGTCTGTTGTAGCACCAAACAAAACTAACTTGGCTTCACATCGCTGTGACCACTTTGCTATTTAAGGATTGTACAGGTTCTTTCCACTGCTACTTTTGTGATGGTTTTAAACACAAATGATGGTTACTGGTTTTGCCTCCTTTGCTGAATTCAAAACGGGTTAGGTTTTTCTTACCCTAAGCATTGTCGCATATACATTTACTTTTGTTTCCTACACCTACCACATGAAGTTTGTTTTTTATTGTTATTTTGCAGAGCACATCGAAGATTAAAAGTCCCTTTGACAATATTGTGATGCATTCTCAACAACATTACCACATGGAAACGTATGAACCACCAGTTCTACCTCCACATGAAGAAGAAAAAGACGACGAACACACGATCCCTACAAACGTTGATGATGGCCACAATGACAAACCTATCTGGGAAATATTTCGCCAGGCATTTACCCCCGGATTTCAAACCATGAACCGCTTCCTTAACAACCGAAGGATATGCACCTGGTTGAGAATGAGAATGAATTCCGAAGAAGGGCTGAGGCCCAGACGAATTTGGAGAAGATTTCGCAGGGCGTGTACCGGTGGGTTACTAAACAACCGCTTCGGTGTCAACCAAAGATTAGGCGCCCGTTTGCGATGGCTTTCTTTAAGGCGGGGTCACAGGCATATTTGGAGAAGATTTCGCCGGGCATTTATTGGTAGAATAGACAACTTCAGTCGCTTCGTTGAAAATCAAAGGATATGCACTTGTTTAACGCGGAATTCACGGCACAGAATTTCTAAAGTAGCGCCGGAGCCCCTCAAAGCCTCGCGCTAACCGCTTGTGTTGTTTCCTATGGGCGCTTCTCACTTTCTTCATAAGCTACCTTTTTAGTTTCCTTCAATGCCTCTGCTTCAGTCGAGTTGTGTGCTGCCTCTGCCCACATCCACGTTTACGTATCCATATTGGCCTTGACCATTTTGTAAATTACTTATAAATGTGATCCCCAGGCGATTGCTTTCAGGCAGCTGCTCTAGGACAGGGAATGAATCTGCGCAATATGCCCAAATAGCAGTGTATCTGTGTATCAGAGGTTTTCTGAAGAACCGCATTGATGTCGGCTCCGCAGATGGTCGGAAAGGGTGAGTTGTGCCACAGAGCCCTGTGACAGTGATGTAGTTGCCTGGCTTTAATGAATTAAATGGCCGACAGGACTGCAGTGGAGTACTGGCCCACCACTTGTTCTGGTGACAATGAACCATTATTGCCATGAACATCTTGCTGCAATGAAAATGCGTATCTACTATGGAAAGAGAAAAGAGGTTCAGGTGTTTAAAGATTTTCATTATAAGGTTAGCTTGCCCTATGAGGAACGTGCAATCGTTCAGTCAGAAGCACATGGGAATGTTGTTAAATGGATATGTTGTTAAATGTATAAAAATATATCTATCTGCAAACTTTGAGTACCATTAAAAGTGCATTAGGAACTCAATATTTTCTTAGCCTGGGAGTTTGCACCACTCTTCACTCACTAGGTCAAGCACAAGCAGCAAACTGCATATATGAACAAGGTATGGCCACTAGGCTCAACATCCCAGGACATGCTTAAAGGTCTGTATTCCCTGGGTGTCCCTCTCCCACCAGGTTGCGCATTACAGGTCTAGGTGCTCTCACCAAACTGCGCAGCACAGGGCAGCAGGCCACATAACTCCACTCATCAAATAATCTATAGTAATCACCAGTCTGCACAACACAAAGTCTAGTGCTCAAATTATAGTGTTGCGAATTACAGGGCCTGGTGCAGTTAGCTGTGTTCACCTGCTAGGCCACGATGCTGTCAGAAGTTTTCACATCACAAGGAAAGATGTCTGTCCAGATGGGCACTCACTAAAGGGGGCAATACACGTTTAAGTCATGATAAATCACTAAAGTGCATTCTACAGTGCCTAAAGCCCTCTGCAGTATGAATATGACAGGGTTTTGTGTCTTTATTACAGTTGATGCATCACAGGCCCTGGTATCCTCACCACAGAGCAAATCACAAGGCCTGGTCCTCTCACCATTCAGTACGTCCGACTGACCTGGTGTAACCACTGGTGCAATCATGACAGGGCCTTTCGGCCCTCCACACTAAACTGCACATCACTAATCCAAGTACCCACGTTTGTATATATACTACCACATCTATTCACACACCAATGTATAAGCCATTGTGTCAAATGCCAATAGGGCCAGATGCCATCATTATTGTGCATGTTATAAGTTTTGCTGTAATCACCACTGTGCTCATTGCAGGTCAGAGCAATATACTAGTGTCCAAATCGCACGGCTAGGTGCCCTCACCGATTTCCACAATGCAGGGTTCAGTGCCTTAAGCGGTTCACACAGCAAAGGTCTTGAGGCTCTTATCAAAGTGCACATTACATGGTCTGCTGCCCCAGCAGTCTGAACGTCCCAGTGCTTGGTACCATCGTCAGTTTGTACTTCACAGCATCAAGTGACCCTTACAGTGTACACTTACACGAGGTCCAGTGATGCACAAGGGTACTGTTAGACCTGACAGCCTTAGGGTAGTCACCCCTAACTTTTTGCCTGCCTCCCTCCATTTTTTTGGACACTGTTTTTGCTGGTTTATAGACTCTGCGCACTTTACCACTGCTAACCAGTGCTAAAGTGCATATGCTCTCTCCCTTAAAACATGGTAACCTGGAATCCTACCTGATTGGACTATTAATTTACTTATAAGTCCCTAGTAAGGTGCACTTTATGTGCATAGGGCTGGTAAATTAAATGCTACTAGTGGGCCTGCAGCACTGGTTGTGCCACCCACTTAAGTAGCCCCTTTTTTCCTTGTCTCAGGCCTGCCATTGCAAGGCCTGTGTGTGCAGTTTCACTGCCACCTCGACTTGGCATTTAAAAGTACTTGCCAAGCCTAGAACTCCCCTTTTTCTCCATATAAGTCACCCTTAAGGTGTGCCCTAGGTAACCCCTAGGGCAGGGTGCTGTGTAGGTAAAAGGCAGGACATGTACCTGTGTAGTTATATGTCCTGGTAGTGTAAAACTCCTAAATTCGTTTTCACACTACTGAGAGGCCTGCAGGGAGGTCATATTTAGTATGGCCAGAATGGTAATACAAAGTCCTACTGACTGGTGAAGTCGGATTTAATATTACTATTCTAGAAATGCCACTTTTAGAAAGTGAGCATTTCTTTGCACTTAAATCCTTCTGTGCCTTACAATCCACGTCTGGCTGGGCTTGGTTGACAGCTCCTTGTGCATTCACTCAGACACACCCCAAACACAGGGTACTCAGCCTCACTTGCATACATCTGCATTTTGAATGGGTCTTCCTGGGCTGGGAGGGTGGAGGGTCTGCTCTCACACAAAGGACTGCCACACCCCCTACTGGGACCCTGGCAGACAGGAGTAAACTGAAAGGGGACCTGGTGCACTTCTTAGCCACTCTTTGAAGTCTCCCCCACTTCAAAGGCACATTTGGGTATAAAACAGGGCCTCTGCCCTACCTCATGAGACACTTGCTGGAGAAGAAACCTGAACCAGAAACTACATCCTGCCAAGAAGAACTGCCTGGCTGCTCAAAGGACTCACCTGTCTGCTTTCTACAAAGGACTGCTGTCTTGCTGTTGCCCTGCTGCCTTGCTGAACTCTTGTCTGGCTGTGAAAGTGCTCTCCAAGGGCTTGGATAGAGCTTGCCTCCTGTTCCTTGAAGTCTCAGGACCAAAAAGACTTCTTCCTTTCACTTGGACGCTCCGTGCGCCGAAAATTTCGACGCACAGCTTGTCTCGCGGCGAGAAAAACGCCGCACACCGACGCTGATCGACGCGACGCCCTCGGGACGATCGAGACTTCGACGCACAACCTCGCAAGGACAAAGCCGCCCGACTTTCCAGGAGAAATCGACGCGACGCCTTCTGTGAGCGTGGAACTTTGACGCACGGCCTCGCAAGGACAACGCCGCCCGACTTCCAAGGAGAAATTGACGCGACGCCTGCCGTGAGACCAAACTTCCGACGCACGGCCTCGCAAGGACAACGTCGCCCGACTTCCAAGGGGAAATCGACGCAACGCCTACCGTGAGATCGAAACTTCGACGCGCAGCCCCGCAGAACGACGCGCAGCCGGAAAACAAGCAGGAGAATCCACGCACAGACCCGGGACATCTGGTAATCCCCGCGATCCACGAAAAGAGACTGTCTGCGCGCCGGAAAACGACGCCCGACTTCCTCGCGTGGAAAAGAACGACGCAAGTCTTTGTGTGCTGAGGTGAAATCGACGCACACACCCTTTTTCCACACATCTCTCCTCCTGTGGCCCTCTGAGGAGATTTTCCACCAGAAACCAGGTACTTTGTGCTTGAAAGACACTTTATTGCATTCTAAAGACTTAAGACACTTTATATCACTTCCCTGTGATATTTCTACAATTTTCCATTGCAACTTTATTCTTTTTGACCTACAATTATCCTGATAAATATTATATATTTTTCTAAACACTGTGTGGTGTATTTTTGTGGTGCTATATGGTGGTATTGTATGATTTATAGCACAAATACTTTACACATTGCCTTCTGAGTTAAGCCTGACTGCTCGTGCCAAGCTACCAGAGGGTGGGCACAGGATAATCTTGGATAGTGTGTGACTTACCCTGACTAGAGTGAGGGCTTTTGCTTGGACAGAGGGTAACCTGACTGCCAACCAAAAACCCAATTTCTAACATTGGTGATCAGCGGTGAGGATAGGACTTGTATTTGTGCAGTGACATACAGTAGCTAAGTATCTCACTACCTACCCACAGTTGAAGGTCAACTTGGTTTTTATCTCTTTTTGAAAATCCTTTTTTTCCTGACAATTTTCAAAAACTAAATCCTCACTCAACATGTCTCTGACTGGGTCTCAGACAGGGGACTTTGACCTAGTCCAGTTGGATACATACACGGTCAAACAACTAAGAGGATTCTGCAGGGCATTAAGGGTACCCACCCAAGGGGCCTCCAGAAAGGAGGACTTTCAAGTGGCGCTGAGGGCCTGGGCAGAAGCCCATTTAGAGGATGATGAGGAAGGGGAACCAGAAAATGGCCCCTCAGAAGGATTTTCACTATCTATGGATGGTGTTACCACTGCAATTGTGCACCCTTCCAGACCAGGGAGCAGTGTCTCCATGCAAAGCCTGACCGCAGAGGAAAGGAGATAGGAAAGGGAGTTCCAATTGCAAATGGCAAAACTGAAAATTGAGGCGCAACAGGAGGAGAGGAGGGCAGAAAGAGAAGCCAAACAAGCTGAGGCTGAAAGAGCAGCCAAACAGATTGAAGCTGAAAGGACAGCCAAACAGATTCAAGCAGAAGCTGAAAGGGCAGCCAAACAAGCAGAAGCTGAAAGAGCAGCCAAACAAGTGGAAGCTGAAAGAGCTTTGGCTGAAAAGAAACTATTGTTGGCTCATGAACTGAGTCTCAAGGAGCTGGAGATCAAGGCAAGACAGTCTGAATCCAGCAATAATGGTGGCAGCATACAGACAGGACCTGCTGGAGAAAAGAAGGTTCGTATACCCAAAAATGTGGTGCCCAGTTTTGTGGTGGGAGATGACATAGATAAATGGTTAGCTGCTTATGAAGTTGCACTAAGGGCTCATGAGGTTCCTGAAGGGCAATGGGGGGTAGCTATGTGGGGTTATGTGCCGCCATTGGGGAGGGACACACTTCTCACATTGGATCCACCGGATCAAAACACATACCCACTCCAGAAAGCCACTTTACTTGCCAAGTTTGGGCTGACCCCTGAGGGATACCGTCAGAGGTTCAGGGACAGCACCAAACAAACCACACAAACATGGGTAGATTTCTTTGATTTCTGTAGTAAGGCACTGAATGGATGGGTGCGGGGCAACAAAGTAGCAGATTATAAAGGTTTATATGACTTGATCCTGAGAGAGCATATGGTTAATGTTACTTATACAGATTTGCGCCAGCACCTAGTGGATAGTAAGCTGACTGATCCCAGGAAGCTTGCTGAGGAGGCGGACCTCTGGGTTAGCACCAGAGTGTCCAAAAAGGTACCTGGGGGGGACTCCCACAAAGGTGGTCAGGGTTCCCAACAGAAGAAAGAGGGGGGAGATAAACTTACAGATAAGGAACTCTCTAAAGGCCCCCAAAAGAATTCCCAGGGAGGGGGTGGCAACCCTTCCTTTTCCAAATTTGGGAAAAAGCCAGGGACATTTGACAAGTCAGGAAAATCTAGCCCCAAATGCATGGAGTGTTACCAATATGGTCACTACAAAGGCGATCCACAGTGCCCCAAGAGGGCACCGTCCACTACCGGACAGGCACCTGGGTTGACTAGTGTAGCACTCGGGGGGGAGATGGACCCAACTAGCTTTGGGGAGCAGGTAGAGATTTCCCTAGTGTCCCTGGGAGAAGGAGAAATGGTGCCCAAGGCCCACATGCCCAGAAATACTTCCAAGTACCGGCAGTGGGTCACCATTGATGGGCAGAGGGTGGAGGCTCTGCGTGACACAGGAGCCAGTATGACTACTATCAAGAGTCAGCTGGTGTCAGCAGAGCAGATAGTACCTAATACATTCCACCAGGTCAGAGTCGCTGACAATCGCGAGAGTCACCTACCGGTGGCTCTGGTTCCCTTTGAGTGGGGGGGGGGTCTCTGGTACTCTGAAAGTAGCTGTGAGTCCTGCCATGCCTGTAGATTGTCTGTTAGGCAATGACCTTGAGCACACTGCTTGGAAAGAAGTGGAGCTCAGGTCTCACCTGGAGATGTTAGGGTTACCTGAGTGGGTCTGCATGACCACACGGTCCATGGCTGACCGAGAGGGAAGTCAAGGGCATCTGGAGCCTGGAACGATGGCCCAGAGAGCTGCCAGGAGGAGGGACCAGGGGTGCGGGAAACCGGCCCCCGCTGTTCCCACAGTGGCTGACGGGGCTCCTGAGGAGGAGGCTTCCGAGCCAACTGGGGAAGACATCGCCGCCCTAGGTGACTTACCTGAGCTTGCTGGCTGGCAAGTTGAGGGTGGACCCACCAGGGAGGAATTCTGCAAGGCGCAGAAAGAATGTCCCACTCTAGAAGGTTTGAGGAAACAAGCCTCAAACCAGGCAGCCGGCGACGCCTCTGGCGATCACCACCTATATTGGGAGAATGATCTCCTCTACAGTGAGCCTAAGGTTCCGGGCTTTGGGGCAGCACGTATGCTGGTGGTCCCCCAATGTTACCGAACCTTCCTACTGGGTCTGGCTCACGACATTCCCCTGGCAGGACATTTGGGGCAGGGCAAGACCTTTAACAGGCTTGTCACCCACTTTTATTGGCCCAAAATGAGGACACACTCAGACAAGTTCTGCAGATCCTGTCCTACCTGCCAGGCCAGTGGTAAAGCAGGAAAAAGGGTTAAAACCCCCCTGATTCCACTTCCTGTCGTTGGCACCCCCTTTGAAAGGGTGGGCATCGACATTGTTGGTCCCTTGGACCCCAAAACTGCCTTAGGCAACAGGTTCATCCTGGTTTTGGTGGACCATGCCACCCGTTACCCAGAGGCAATCCCTCTAAGGACAGTAACTGCACCGGTGGTGGCCAGAACCCTGATGGGGATATTTACCCGTGTGGGATTCCCCAAGGAAATAGTGTCTGACAGAGGCACTAACTTCATGTCTGCATACATGAAGTCTCTGTGGGATGCGTGTGGTGTAACTTACAAGTTCACCACACCCTATCACCCCCAGACGAACGGTCTTGTGGAGAGATTCAACAAGACCCTGAAAGGCATGATTGGTGGCCTCCCTGAGGCCATGAGGCGTAAGTGGGACGTCCTCTTACCATGCCTTCTCTTTGCTTACAGAGAGGTCCCCCAGAGAGGGGTAGGGTTCAGTCCCTTTGAACTTCTCTATGGGTACCCTGTCAGGGGACCCTTAAGCATTGTCCAGGAGGGATTGGAGAAAGCTCCAAAGACACCCCCTCAGGATGTGGTCAGCTATATGTTGGCCCTCCGCAACCAGATGACCCGCTTCTGGAAAGAAGCCCAAGATAACCTTGAGGCCAGTCAAGAGGTGATGAAACAATGGTATGACCAGAAGGCCACCCTGGTAGAGTTTCAACCTGGAGACAAAGTGTGGGTAATGGAGCCAGTAGAGCCCAGAGCTCTCCAGGACCGCTGGTCTGGCCCATTTGAAATAAAGGAGCGGAAAGGGGAGGCCACTTACCTAGTGGACCTCAAAACCCCTAGGAATCCCCTAAGGGTGCTCCATGTGAACCGACTAAAAGCTCATTTTGAGAGGTCGGAGATCAACATGCTTCTGGTCACAGATGAAGGAACGGAAGAGGAGAGTGAACCTCTCCCCGACCTCCTCTCTGCCCAAGAAGGTGATGGGTCAGTAAGCGGGGTCATTCTGTCTGACTCCCTGACTCTAAATCAGAAAGGAGACTGTTATGAGCTGTTGGAGCAGTTCTCCCCCCTGTTCTCCCTTACTCCTGGGCTGACCCACCTCTGTGTTCATGATATTGACACCGGTGACAGTCTCCCTGTGAAAAACAAAATTTACAGGTTGTCGGATAAGGTGAAGGCCAGCATCAAGGAGGAGGTCTCCAAGATGTTGACTCTAGGGGTCATTGAGAAATCCAGTAGTCCCTGGGCCAGCCCAGTGGTATTGGTCCCTAAGGCTACTGCCCCAGGTGCGAAGCCAGAACTCCGGTTCTGTGTGGACTACCGGGGTCTCAACTCAGTCACACGGACTGATGCTCACCCCATCCCCCGAGCTGATGAGCTTGTGGACAGGCTAGGCGCTGCCAAGTTCCTGAGTACGTTTGATCTTACTTCAGGGTACTGGCAGATCGGCCTAACTGAGGGGGCCAAGGAAAGATCCGCATTTTCAACCCCGGATGGCCATTACCAGTTCCGGGTGATGCCGTTTGGGTTGAAAAATGCCCCCGCTACCTTCCAACGGTTGGTTAACGGGGTCCTAGCTGGCAAGGATGCCTTCTGTGCAGCCTACCTGGATGACATAGCTGTCTACAGTTCCAGCTGGGAGGAACACCTGCTTCAGCTCAAGGAGGTGCTTCAGGCCCTGCAACAGGCAGGCCTGACCATCAAGGCCAGTAAGTGCCAGATTGGGCAGGGTTCCGTGGTGTACTTAGGACACCTAGTGGGTGGTGGCAAGGTGCAGCCACTCCAGGCCAAGATTGAAACTATCAAGGCCTGGCAACCACCCCGAACACAGACGGAGGTGAGAGCCTTTCTAGGCCTCACAGGATACTACCGCCGATTTGTCAAGGGCTATGGTACCATTGTAACACCCTTGACAGAACTCACTTCCAAGAAGCAACCTAAGTTGGTGAATTGGACAGAGGCTTGTCAGAAAGCCTTTGATGCCCTGAAGGAAGCCATGTGCACGGCCCCCGTACTCATGGCCCCTGACTACTCCCAGGAATTTATCGTGCAGACAGACGCTTCAGAGCATGGCATAGGGGCAGTCTTAGCACAGCTGAATGAGGAGGGCAGAGATCAACCGGTAGTCTTTATTAGCAGAAGGCTATTACCACGGGAACAGAGGTGGAGTGCTATTGAACGAGAAGCTTTTGCTGTGGTCTGGGCACTGAAGAAGCTAAGACCCTACCTGTTTGGGACTCACTTCCTGGTTCAGACAGACCACAGGCCCCTCAGATGGCTCATGCAGATGAGGGGTGAGAATCCAAAACTCTTGAGGTGGTCCATTTCCCTACAGGGGATGGACTTTACGGTGGAACATCGCCCAGGGGTTGACCACGCCAATGCTGATGGTCTCTCCAGGTACTTCCGCCTTAGCGATCAGAGCTCCCAGGAGGTCGGGTAGCTCTCCCCACTTTCAGCTGGGGGGGACACATGTTAGACCTGACAGCCTTAGGGTAGTCACCCCTAACTTTTTGCCTGCCTCCCTCCATTTTTTTGGACACTGTTTTTGCTGGTTTATAGACTCTGCGCGCTTTACCACTGCTAACCAGTGCTAAAGTGCATATGCTCTCTCCCTTAAAACATGGTAACCTGGAATCCTACCTGATTGGACTATTAATTTACTTATAAGTCCCTAGTAAGGTGCACTTTATGTGCATAGGGCTGGTAAATTAAATGCTACTGGTGGGCCTGCAGCACTGGTTGTGCCACCCACTTAAGTAGCCCCTTTTTTCCTTGTCTCAGGCCTGCCATTGCAAGGCCTGTGTGTGCAGTTTCACTGCCACCTCGACTTGGCATTTAAAAGTACTTGCCAAGCCTAGAACTCCCCTTTTTCTACATATAAGTCACCCTTAAGGTGTGCCCTAGGTAACCCCTAGGGCAGGGTGCTGTGTAGGTAAAAGGCAGGACATGTACCTGTGTAGTTATATGTCCTGGTAGTGTAAAACTCCTAAATTCGTTTTCACACTACTGAGAGGCCTGCTCCCTTCATAGGCTAACATTTGGGCTGCCCTCATACACTGTTGAAGTGGCAGCTGCTGATCTGAAAGGAGCAGGGAGGTCATATTTAGTATGGCCAGAATGGTAATACAAAGTCCTACTGACTGGTGAAGTCGGATTTAATATTACTATTCTAGAAATGCCACTTTTAGAAAGTGAGCATTTCTTTGCACTTAAATCCTTCTGTGCCTTACAATCCACGTCTGGCTGGGCTTGGTTGACAGCTCCTTGTGCATTCACTCAGACACACCCCAAACACAGGGTACTCAGCCTCACTTGCATACATCTGCATTTTGAATGGGTCTTCCTGGGCTGGGAGGGTGGAGGGTCTGCTCTCACACAAAGGACTGCCACACCCCCTACTGGGACCCTGGCAGACAGGAGTAAACTGAAAGGGGACCTGGTGCACTTCTTAGCCACTCTTTGAAGTCTCCCCCACTTCAAAGGCACATTTGGGTATAAAACAGGGCCTCTGCCCTACCTCATGAGACACTTGCTGGAGAAGAAACCTGAACCAGAAACTACATCCTGCCAAGAAGAACTGCCTGGCTGCTCAAAGGACTCACCTGTCTGCTTTCTACAAAGGACTGCTGTCTTGCTGTTGCCCTGCTGCCTTGCTGAACTCTTGTCTGGCTGTGAAAGTGCTCTCCAAGGGCTTGGATAGAGCTTGCCTCCTGTTCCTTGAAGTCTCAGGACCAAAAAGACTTCTTCCTTTCACTTGGACGCTCCGTGCGCCGAAAATTTCGACGCACAGCTTGTCTCGCGGCGAGAAAAACGCCGCACACCGACGCTGATCGACGCGACGCCCTCGGGACGATCGAGACTTCGACGCACAACCTCGCAAGGACAAAGCCGCCCGACTTTCCAGGAGAAATCGACGCGACGCCTTCCGTGAGCGCGGAACTTTGACGCACGGCCTCGCAAGGACAACGCCGCCCGACTTCCAAGGAGAAATCGACGCGACGCCTGCCGTGAGACCAAACTTCCGACGCACGGCCTCGCAAGGACAACGTCGCCCGACTTCCAAGGGGAAATCGATGCGACGCCTACCGTGAGATCGAAACTTCGACGCGCAGCCCCGCAGAACGACGCGCAGCCGGAAAACAAGCAGGAGAATCCACGCACAGACCCGGGACATCTGGTAATCCCCGTGATCCACGAAAAGAGACTGTCTGCGCGCCGGAAAACGACGCCCGACTTCCCCGCGTGGAAAAGAACGACGCAAGTCTTTGTGTGCTGAGGAGAAATCGACGCACACACCCTTTTTCCACGCATCTCTCCTCCTGTGGCCCTCTGAGGAGATTTTCCACCAGAAACCAGGTACTTTGTGCATGAAAGACACTTTATTGCATTCTAAAGACTTAAGACACTTTATATCACTTCCCTGTGATATTTCTACAATTTTCCATTGCAACTTTATTCTTTTTGACCTACAATTATCCTGATAAATATTATATATTTTTCTAAACACTGTGTTGTGTATTTTTGTGGTGCTATATGGTGGTATTGTATGATTTATTGCACAAATACTTTACACATTGCCTTCTGAGTTAAGCCTGACTGCTCGTGCCAAGCTACCAGAGGGTGGGCACAGGATAATCTTCGATAGTGTGTGACTTACCCTGACTAGAGTGAGGGCTTTTGCTTGGACAGAGGGTAACCTGACTGCCAACCAAAAACCCCATTTCTAACAGGTACAAATTACTCCCAACACTGTACTACAAAAAACAGCCTAGTGTCTCAGTGTACGTCCATAACAAACAGATCAACCTTGTATTTCCTGGGATACCTTTGGTATAAAAGGCGAAATCAACAGTGGTTGCCATTGTTATAGTTTGCACATATCTTACAAATTATAGCAATACCTCCAAGATCGCCTAGGTCGGATGGCCTTTGGGCCATTCGAAAGGATTTAAAACTAGCATGTCTATGTGATGGATAATAAGTAATTATAATTTTATTTTAGTAGTGGCACATTCAAAATTAAAGTGAATTCCTTGTGTTTTCAGAAACATTCATTTGTCTATATATCCTGGGTGGTGACAGCAGCAATAATATTGTGAAAAGCATGTGCTGTGCAGTACCTCGTGTGAAAGAACCTGAAAACACACTCATTGAAAGATATAGCATTGTTTCGTTAATGTAAGTGTGGTTACACAATGCAAATGATAGATTTGTATTGAGGAGCAGAGTAAAGTCAGTGCTGTCCATGAGACATAAAATGGGGTACGTAAGAGGTCGGCCCGTTCTTTAAATTCAATAGAGCATTCATCAAGACTTTACACTGGATTTATATGAATTCTAGAGCTCACCACAAACCATTAGGAATGAAATGTACACAGTTTAAGGCATGGACAAGATCCAAGTCACAGGACATCTCATTAGAATTCAGAGCATTAAATGTCATCTAATAAAGCCTGAGTATCAGCGTATCAGAAACATAAGACTTCAGTGCACATATCTGGCATGACTTGAAAAAATGATATTCTATATACAACTGTAATCACATCCTTATATCTGCTGCATGTAAATCGTCTGCAGTACCTACACGGGCCTAAAATAAATGATCCTGGCTGTATTCCGAACCTCCCTAATTTATTAACAATATATAGCTAGGTGAACTTGTATTGTTCTTATTATGAGCGGACACGAGACCTGGCCTGGTCCCCTAAGTAATGTACATATAAGGTCTCGATGCCCTCAGTCGCTGTCAGCATTGTGTGCAACAGAATCTGGGCTGGGTCTAGGATTTTTGGGGCCCTGGGTGAAAAAGAATTGTGCGAGGCCCCTCTAATTTGTATACACATTCAGGGCTGTTTGGATCTCGATAGATGTCCCGGGTCTGAAGCTGCATTAAGCAGACCCTTCTTGGGCTGCAGCCCACCCCCTCAGCCACCTACAGTCTCCTGTTAACAGCTCATGTAGGGCTGAAGGTGTGATGACTGCTTATCATAAGAGAGAGTTAAACCTGGCAGGCAGCTAAACAACAGGACAATAGTCACCCAATGACTCCTCTTTGTGTGTGTGGGAAGGAAGAAGGGGTTGCTGCAGCTGCAGTTCGCAGAATGTGTCTCATTGAAATAGGGCCCCCTCCCTTGGGGACCCAGTTGCAAGGAGACAGCTTTCCTGCAGTGGCTAAGCTGTGTCCACACAGGTGCAGAGCCCCTAGTTAGTGAGCTGAGTGATGGGCCCTGGGCAGATGCCCACACTGCCCATGCCTAGCACCGGCTCTGAACAGAGGGGCCAGTGCAGGGCCAGTGCACACCGCCTGGGCCAGGATAGGAGTGCTGCTGTCGCTGAGTGAAGAGTTTAGAAGACTTTAGCTCATTTCAGTTTGGTCAAATCTGAAAGCACTGATTAAGTGGGCTAAAGTGAGGTGTCTTCACTTTGTAAACACCGATGTACAAGGAAAAATCAATGAATGTAGACAATGCAGTTCGAGACCTCTAACCTCGCTGTCATAAGTGCATTTTTCAAGAGCAACTTGCATAACTAAGTGAAATGGCATGCAACCGGATATTCCCTCCGCCGTTTTACAAATACATTATGGGCCCGGTAGAGATTTCAGTGGAGTGGTTACTCAATCACAATGGTGATGGATATTGTGTCCTCCAAAATATTAATCCTATAGGAGATAATGGGGTTTATATTTCAGCGGACGGGAATCCGTCATGTTTTGATGAAGTAACCCCTCCACCAAAATCTAAATCAAGCCCTATATTCTATGGCAGTTGTAGATAATGAACAGAATATCCGTCATGTTGGTGACTCCTTAACCCATCCACCAATCTATAAATTGGGTCCTCAGGCTTAAATGGGCATTTTCAATGTTAACAGGACTCAATGAGAAAAGTAAATAGCGTGAACCTGAAGGTTACCTTTCACTATCACTACCTCTCTCTCTTGTCCTAGCAGGAGCCCTTTTCAGGCTGTCCACCAGACCCCGTGTTCCAGAAAACAACCTCTACATTTTATAAAAACATTGGTATTTATTATGATGTGTCCTGACCATGGCTGTTTTTCACCCTCCAAACAGTTATATTTACCATGAAAAAGGAGTCAGTTGCAAGGGAAGTGCTGACAGCAATGTTTGCATAACCTTGCGGCAGCCTATAGTGGAACACTGCTCTGAGGCTCAGCAATTAAAGTGTCCGACTGGAGGATATTTTCACAGGAGAATTTGAGCCACGAAGAAGGGGAAAGAATGGCAGCTTTGTACAAAGAGCAGACTTATACCACTTCCGCATCACTCTAGTAAGGAACCATGTGGGGCTGCTCTGTTACTTCTGTGTCTGGGTAGGGACAGGAGATCTGGAAAACCTAAACATTACCATAAACAATGAAGCACTACTGCTGTGAAGAGCTGGCTGTTACTGTTCTTTTCCAGATAAAGTAACCCTGCCAGTATAGAGCAACCGAAACAATATCAGTACTGTTGAAATTGCAAGTGCGTTGCCATTAAAAGTACTGCCATGATTTGTTGAGTAGTTTTCATACTGTGCACATCTGCCAATTACCTACCTCTTAGCACTTTCCCTTGAAAACCTCTGTGTCTGTTGTTGTGGATTTGTCCACACAGCGTTATCCTTGGGCTTTTCCTGCTATTAACGATATAGTAATAGCAGTGATGTACTGGAAGTTAGGGTTTTCCTGCGACGAGGGAAGGTGACTCATGGTGACCTACTAACAAGGCTGAAGCCTTTTTTGGGTTGTCTCTGCCGGATGATCACAGTGTGTGCTGTCCATTTGGCCACCCACCTTATGTGTTAGCTGTAGACAAACAACTGGTTAGAGTCTCGGTACGCATCTTGTTGTATGTGGGACAGTACTTTCCTTGGTTTTGCTGGACTTTCTTTGTAAGCTGGTCTGTTGGCTGTATGGGGCTTAAAACATTGCTGAGAGTGTTGTCGTTGATTAAAATGTTTGGCAACAGGGTTGGTGACCTTTGCAATTTCAGAGTAAGTGTTTAAATTAAAGCTCCTTGTTTTCCGTTTTTTTCTGACTTTCACAGATAAATACAGACAGAATTATTTTAATTTTCCTGCCTGTATTAAAATAAAATGTGGATGTGGTTTTGTGAGTGACTATCAATGCTACCAGTCATGACTGCCAGATAAATAGCTGTGTAGAGTGGCACGTAAGGGGGTTATAAAAAATAGGACTTCGACTACAGGCTTAAACAGCAGTAGCTAAGCTCAAGGGTGATGCTAGAATTTGCATGTTTGCCTTGATTTATCATCTGTGGGTGTTCATGTCATTACAATCTGCTGGCATTCAAGCATGAGTGCACATTTATTAGTGAAATACATGTAGAAATATATTAGCTTCAGAGAAACAAAAATCCATCAATCAATCAGGGATTTGTAAAGTGCACTACTCACCTGTGAGGGTCTCAAGGCGCTGAGGAGGGGAGGGGGGAGGAGGGAGAAGGTTGGGGGGAGTGGTGCTGCTACTGCCCGAACAGCCAGGTCTTGAGAAGTTTCCTGAAGGTAAGGAGGTCTTTGGTCTGGCGCAGGTGGGTGGGAAGAGTGTTCCACGTTTTGGCTGCGAGGTGCGAGAATCATCTATCACCAGTTGTAGTTCTGCGGATGCGTGGGACGGTTGTGAGGGCGAGGTCGGGGGAGCGGAGATGCTGGGTCGGGGTGTAGAAGGAGAGTAGTCTGTTGAGATATTCTGGTCCGGTGTTGTGCAGTGCTTTGTGAGCGTGGTTGAGGAGTTTGAAGGTGATTCTCTTTTTGACTGGGAGTCAGTGCAGGTTTTTCAGGTGATCTGTGATGTGGCAGTGGCGGGGGATGTCCAGGATGAGGAGTGAGGAGGCGTTCTGGATGTGTTGCAGCCTCTTCTGGAGTTTGTCTGTGTTTCCTGCGTAGAGGGCATTGCTATAGTCCAGTATGCTGCTTACAAGGGCTTGGGTGACTGTTCTTCTGGCTTTGGTGGGTATCCATTTGTAGATCTTTCGGAGCATGCAGAGGGTGTTGAAGCAGGAGGAGATAGCGTTAACTTGCTGGGTCATGAATACTGTGGGGTCCAGGATGAATCCTAGGTTGCATGCGTGGTCGGTGGGAGTCGGAGCGGTTCCGAGAGTGGCAGGCCACCAGGAGTCATCCCATGTGGAGGGGGTGGAGCTGAAGATGAGGACTTCCGTCTTGTTGGAATTGAGTTTGAGGCAGCTGCTCTTCATTCATTCGGCGATGGCCTTCATTCCTTTGTGGAGGTAGGTCTTGGCAGAGTCCTTGGTGAGGGAGAGGATAAGCTGGGTGTCGTTGGCATGTGAGATGATGTTGAGGTTGTGGGATTGGGCGATGTTATCGAGCGGGCCATGTAGACGATGAAGAGTATCGTGCTGAGGGACGAACCCTGGGGTACGCCGTAGATGATTTCGGTGGCCTCCGAGTGGAATGAGGAGAGGTGGAGTCTCTGGGTTCTGCCAGTGAGAAATGAGGTGACCCAGTCTTGGGCTCTGTTGCGGATTCCAGCATTGCTGGGGCGTGAGTGTAGGGTGTGGTGGCAGATGGTGTCGAACACGGCCGAGAGGTCTAGGAGGATGAGGGCCGCGGTTTCGCCACTGTCCAGTATGGTTCTGATGTCGACGGTGGTGGCGATGAGGGCAGTTTTGGTGCTGTGGTTGCTGCGGAATCTGGATTGGGAAGGGTCCTGGGTGTGGTTCTCCTCTAGGAAGCGGGTTAGTTGTCTGTTGACAGCCTTCTCGATTACTTTTGCTGGGAAGGGAAGCAGGGAGATATGCCGGAAGTTCTTGAGGTCCTTTCGGTCTGCCTTGGGTTTTTTGAGGAGGGCGTTGATCTCGGCGTGTTTCCAGCTCTCCACGAAGGTGGCGTACTCGAAGGAGCTGCTGATGATCTTCCGTAGTTGGAGTGCGATCACGGAGCTTGCTTTGTTGAGGGTGTTGTGAGGGCAGGGGTCTGATGGAGAGCCGGAGTGGATGGTGTTCATGATTTCAATGGTGTTGTTGTCATTGATGGGGTCTAGGAGAGCAGGAGGTTGGTCGGAGGTGAATCTGTGGTGTTGGTGGTTGCTGTGGGGGTCTGGGTGCTGAAGCTGTCATGGATGTGTGCAATCTTGTGGTGGAAGTTAGAGGCTAGGGAGTCTTAGAGGTCTTGGGATGGTGGGATGTTGTTGGCGTTGGAGCTGGGGTTGGAGAGTTCCTTCACGAGGTTGAAGAGCTCCTTGTGGCTCTGTGTGTTGTTGTTGATTCGGTCCTTGAAGGCAGCTCGGATGAGTTGGTGGTGTCTGAGGATGGTGTTTTTGAAGGCTGTGTGGTTGTCCAGAGTCTGATCTTGGCGCCACTTTCTTTCGAGTCTTCAGCAGCTTTGCTTAGAATCTTGGAGGTCAGCACCAAACCAGAAGGCCTTTCTGTCTGTGCATCTATTGGAGGGATTCTTGATTGGGGCAAGAGTATTGGCATAGATGTTGACCCACTGCCTGAAGTTGGGTGGGTTCTGTGAGAGGGTCGCAATAAGTTGGTGTTCAGTGACCTTGTTCCAACTGCGGTGGAGGATCCGTTGTGGGTGGTGGTGTGTTGTGGGTTTCTTGAAGGAGTGGTGGATGCAGCGGTGGTCTGTCCAGTGGAGTTCGGTTGTGTGGCTGAAAGAGACGTGATTGCTGGTGGAGAAAATAGGGTTGAGTGTGTGTCCTGCGAAGTGGGTATAAATTTATTTATCCATAAATAAAAAGTATGGACAAATAAAGATAAATTGAACAAAATATATATATAGATAAATACAGATTGAAGTGTCAAAAAATACCATGAACCAGGAGCTCTAGTATTAATTTATTCTCTAGGTCAGTGGTTCTTAACCCTTTGACTTCTGTTGCCCCCCCACTTCATTATTACTAGAATCAAGGGACCCCCACTAAATCATTATTGGAGTCCTGGCCCCCACCACTGAGTCATCACTGGAAGACAGGAATCCCAGCTTAACACATTTTCATGATTTGAACCTCAGGACAGTGCACAAAAATACAGAAACTAGCATTCACAAAACAAATAATCAGATACACAAATTAAGAAATATCTTATTTAGTTAAAAAAAAATTATAAAAAATTAAAATTGTCATTTTAATGGGAAGGTTGAGGCTTTTCAAAATTCAGCTGAGGCCAACCATTTCTCCTGTACTCTGTTCTGTTTGATGCATTTGCATTCCTCTCACAAATCAATGTGAGGACACCAACTTAGTTTGTAGCCACCAGTTTCAAAGTTCTTGACATTTAAAAAGCGTTTTAAAAATGTCTCTATTCATATGCACATTATTATTCTGGTAATGTTATTTTCATTGTCTAAGCAGGTGCTGTCCCCCTGAGTAGGTGTTGCAGACGCCTAGGGTCCCCAGACCAGAGGTTGAGAACCGCAGGTCTAGATCAGACTGAGTATGAAAGTAGGGGTGCTAGGCGTGCTGCACCACCCCCAAAGTAACCATGCTGGAGTTCAGGAGGTAAATAAGCAATAAAGGTGCCTTTCAATGTTGTTTTTATCTTATCACAGTTGATACCCATTCAGTGACAGAGGTCAAGTATCAGGGAATGTCTGACAAATTGCTGCTTACTCTTTTAACATAGAGATTGGTATGTTCTCTTCTTTAGCTGACTGATAAGCGAAAAGACATATAAATGAACTATGTGATTGGCTTGCTGGGGAACAAGGAGCATGAAAGGAAAGGATTAAGATGTAAATGTCATTCAAATACGCAACAACATTTAAATATCTGTAATTGATCTGAATATCAGCAGAGCAGCTTACACCGAAACAAACCCATGGGAGAACTGGATAGTTTGGGAATCACTGTGTTCACGTTCCTAAGAGCCTTTGACATAAGACATCACTGCACCAACAAAGACTAGACCATAGTTCCAAAAAGAACTTCAATATGGTACTTGAACTTATGCAGTAGTTCAGTGCTGCAATTCCATTTAGTTATAATGTGACTACTTTTTTGAAGGCAATCCCTGAGCTGGTATTTGAGAATTAGGACCTGATTTAGAGTTTTGTAGACTGGTTACTCCATCGCAAATGTGACAGATATCCTGTCTGCCATATTACAAGTTCCATAGGATAAAATGAAATCGTAACACGGAGGACAGGATATCTGTCACATTTGTGGTGGCATAACCCCATCCGCCCAACTCTAAATCAGTGCCTTAGTTTCTTGCTGGAAAGTTTCATTCAGGAATTATCTTAACTAAAACAACAGATGATTCTTAATAAACTTTATCAAAACAGCTAATGCAGAATTTCCATTTATGACAGAATTGCCTCCTCATGGCCATGTCTCAGGTCCTGGTTTAAGAGGATAGCTACAATAAAAAAGTTGAAACAAAAGAGGGGCATGTAGTTGAGAGGCCAGTTCCCAAGAATGCCCCTCTGGACCATAACCTATCTAGTCAATGAACTACAGCAAAGATCCTCATACCTTACAAGAATGTAAAATGTTTTGAATCTCATACTCAGGTTTTTGAGTCTCAAAGGACTAAAGGAGGTGCTATATTAAACTGAGTCCCAGGAATAACAGGTTTTATCTAGTGGACATGAAATACAGAGTGTATTTTCAGAGAAGAAGAAGGGAGAGTCAGTCTCCTGGCCACCAGATTCATTAATCTATGTAGCTCATAAGACCAGTGAATATGAGAAAGCTTTTTCACTTTCCTTGAAGATGGAGATACTTAGTAGAAAGCTACACCTTGTATCCAAGAACAAATATGGGAGCCTTATGTCTTTTCTAATCTTCTTGTCTCGTATACCCTTTCTTGCCAATTTTAGCTGTGACTCAAGTTTTTCCCACTCCCCTTGATAATTCTCTATTCTTTCTGTTGCTTAAGGGTTAGGAATTATGGGAGGCAAAATATTAAATTGCATGAGGAATGGCAAGTATTATAAGGAAATTCTGTTACCTAGAGGAGCTTTACCCAAGAACTTTGATTTATTAAATAACAACTAATGTAGGTCTATTGTTCCTGGTTAACTTTTTTAGTCTGTCCATCAGTTGAGTGTGATGAGTGGAAGACAATGCTCCTTCAATACCCAAAGATTTACAAAACACAGCCCTGAACTTGGATATAAATTGAAAATCTCTGTCAGAATTGTTTTTTTCAAGCAACCCGTGTAACCTAACTATATGTTGCAAAAATAATTGATTGTCTTTGCAGTTGAAAGACCCTTAATTGGTATTAAGGGTGGGCAGAACTCATGGAGTTTCACTCCGCAGAGTTCTGTGGAGTTACATGAAGAATGAAGACACTGCGAGATTCCACTGAGTTCCGTGAACAGGCAGAAATCAGTTAGTTGTGCTGCTTGTGCTGGTTTTTAGTGCTGGGATCTTGTTCTGCACTGGAAAATCAGTCAATGGCACCATGTGCTGCTCCAAAGGGTGCTGCTGCTCAAGCTGATTTTCCTACCACTTGAGTAGATTTTCTGCAAATGGATGTGACCGCCCCCAACTGTTCACCGTGAGAAAATCTTGCTGGGTGGCTTTCTCGTGCCTAAAAAACACGCTCTGGGATACCACTTCTTGCTTGTGCTTGTCAATTTACCATTGACAAGCCATGCGCATGAAAAAAGTCTGCCACGTGGTGGCTGGCATAATTTGGTGGGATCTCCCTATTACAAGCCTACTGTGGAGTGGCCAAAATTCTGTCAACTTCACCAGTGTAGTGAAATGTATTACCCACTCTGAAATAAAATGAGCCATTTTTTAAAATGTATCCACCATTACAATATAGTATTAAAGCCTTGATCCAAAAGCATATCAGTTAAAAAGTATATAGAAATTACTGTCCAGGCATTCCAGTGTTTTGTAAAAACCCTTTTGCTTTTTGACTTAACTATTTTGGTTTGAGTACATATTGCACAGATATCAACATAGTTAGACACATCACTGGAAATATTTTCTCATCAAATAGTAACACTGAATTAGTTCTAAAGCTGTTTGCACACCATAATACCCAGCAAGATGAAAATCACATGGTTCATTTAACACTTTAGTCTGCAATTGAGTTGAGGGAATATATAAAGTATTTCAAAAAAATGGCAACCCATTTGTAATTTCTGTCACTATCATTACCAACTCACTGTTGTTGTTCCTCTACCGACATTTCATTTTTTATCTGCATACCAGGGTCATCATTATCAAGGCTAGCAATAGTCTTGTTTGGAGGGATGATTGGCACCTCAGGTATTATCATTTCTTCTTTGGATAATCTTAATTAAAAAAAACAGCTTTTCTATTTTTCCTTCTAGGTGTGTATGTTGAAACAAAATCATATTCTGAACAGAAAAGTGATAAGCACAACTGCCTAGTCGACATTCATTTGTCTGACTTCAAAAATTTGAGATTTATATGATCTATGTGTACGGTAATTGGGTCCATAATACTGAGGAGATAATGTCTCCATTCTTCAAATGACATCCTTATGGCCAGCAATTACTTCTCAGTAATTGTGTAATTCAACTCAGTTGAAGTGCAATGGGATTCACATGGCCTGTATAAGGATGCCTTTGTGATAAAATATCTTCTGCCACCATATCAGAAACACCAGCTTCCACAAAAAGGCTTGTGAAACATCTGGATGTCTGAGTATGGGCACTGTAGTAAATTAATTTTTAATACTTGAAAAGCCTTCTCTGCTTCTGATGTCCATACAAATGGCATATTTGTTCTAGTTGTTTGAGTGATGGGATGCACAATTCTTGAAAAACCCTGTATAAATCGCCTATAAATCCAATGAAACATTGTACTTCCTTGATAGACCAAGGGGTAAGCCAGGATAAAATATTTTCCACCTTTCTCTGGTTCATCTCTATACCTTGATTAGAAATCCCAAATCCCAAAAATTCAATGGAATCCTGATGAAAGGTATACTTTTCTGCCTTAACAAACAAACCATATTTTCTCAATATAGATAATGCTTTTCTAACTTGTGCAATATGCTCAGTTAAAGACTGGGAGCAAATTAAAATACCATCTAGATAAATGCTAGCAAAATGAGCCAACTCCTCATGTAATGCCTCATTGATTAAAAAACGGAAATGCTGCTGGGGCATTGCTTTACACAAAGGGCAGTACCTGATATTCAAATTAACCGCATTTGCTCTGGAATGTCGTCTTCCACTCATCATCCTGATAAATGCTAACCAAGTGGTATGCACCTCTCAGATCTAGTTTTGTGCTCTCTGCTACTTACTCCTTTCTCTTGATCTAACAATAATTATATTAATAAAATGGGATATTTGTTTTTAATGGTGATAGCATTCAGGGCACAATAATCAATACACAGTCTTACACTACCATCTTTCTGTGGGAGTAAAACAAAGGTGAAGCCACTGGAGGACTAGAAAGTCATATGAAGCCATTTGCTAAGTATTCATAAATAGCCTCTTTCTCAGTTAATGTATACATTTGACAGCCAGGTAATCTAGCCCCTGGAGTCACGTCACTATGACAATCATTTTCAGGATGTGGCAGTAAGGTTTCAGCTCCCTTCTTACAAAACACATCAATGTAGTCATGTATTGAACAGGAATTATATCTGAATAATTCACACCTTTCTGGCCAATATGTATTGCTGCTAGCGCTTGTTCCCTGAATTGAACATCCTGTACATTACTTGTGTTGCCATCACAAGAAAAACATATTTCTTGTATGCTCCAATTAATTCTCAGATTATGTTTCTTTAACCAAGATAACCCTAATATGATTTCATATTGTGGAGCACAAATTAAATAAAAAAATATTGTTTCAACATGTTCCTGATGAATTGACATAATAAATGGAATGGTGTAATGAGTAAAGGTCGCTAACATTAGTTTTGTCCCACCAATAGCTCTAACAGGATATTCTTCTTTCTTCTTTAGTATAGGTCATTTTACCCTTTACGCTATTTCCAGATCAATTAATGCACCTGTAGCACAAGAATCAAGTAAGGTTTTTACTTACATCTTTAGATTTTAAGGATACATTTACATACAGAATGGAAACAGTAGCAGTGATGGATGGAATCTCTGTAGTTCCATCCAGCACTGGGATTCCCAACAGAGTTGGAGTGCTCTGTTTTCTGACCACTGTTTGCTAGTTATTTTGGGACAGTAGTCTTGTACATAATGCTTGTCGGACTCCTAATAAAAACATGTGTTTTATTATTCTACCTTCTTTTTCATCTCTAGTTAGAGAAGATATATATGTACAGATTTCCATGGTTTCAGGTGACTTAGAGCAAACCTTATTCTCAACCTTTTCTGAAGTTCAAAAATATGTCCTAACCTCACTTCGCCTTTTCTCACCTTTTCTCCCACACTGCCTATGACATATATGTAACAAATTCTACTAATCCCTCAAAAGTAGTCGGATAATTAGGAATTTGAGGCAAAACATCCTTTAGTTCATTCTTGAGCCCTTGATAAGACAGGGCACTCTTTCTCCCCCTGGCCAATCTTCTTCTAGAATTAACCTATTAAACGGATTCAGATAACTTCAAAGTTCCTTCCTTTTCTCTCTCAGCTCCAACAACTCAATATCAACTGATTGTGTCAGTATCCTTCTGTCATATTTTCTTCAGTGCCTCACAAACGTAATTGTAGTTATGCAACAGTGGGCAGTCTTGCGACCCTAATGGCATGGACCATGCTGCTGCATGCCCCATTAGACAAGACAGAATAAAAGCTGCTTTCGTCCCAGAAGAAGGAAAATGCTGTGGTAGACCCAAAAACTGTAACCTACAGTGTGTGAGAAAAATGTTTACGTTTCGGGAATTTCCTGAGTACCTTTCAGTTATATCTACAGGAAACATTAATCATTTCTGAGGGCAAAAATAATTTAGTCAGTGCTCCTGAAACAGCACCTATGTTTTCGCTAGACTTGTCCTCTGCACTGGTAGATAGACCAGGGAGAGGGCTTTGTGAAGCACATAATCTATCCACTTTGTGGGACAACTCTTCTGTTTCCCTTTGCATCCTTTGTAATACATCTCCTGTATCTTTCAGAGGAGGATTCTCAGCTTTCATAATTATCGAACAGTAAGAACTTGAGGGCTTTCCAATACTGTCATAAATTCAAATAAATACATGAGCTCCACCAAAAGGGGATCATGGATGGCTAAGGAATATTTCACTCCTACTCCCTCTGAGCCTTCTACCCAATGTTATACTTGAGTAAATAGGGCCCCCGTGGTAAATGGGATTGGGATGAAATACAGTGGCCAATTGTTTACTGTAGGACTATCAAGGATTGGCTACCTAAGGAAACATAAATACACTGATTACTCATGCCACTAGTGGTAATGCTAACTGAACTTTCTTGGCTGCTTGCACCCTGCTAATATATATATATATATATATATATATATATATATATATATATATATATATATATACATGTAGATAGATATATATATATATATATATTCGTTCCTGTAAACTCTTTGTCTTACAGCAAAATGCATTTTTAGAACAAAGGAAAGAAAGAACAGAGAGCTGCAATTGCACATTAACAATTTTCCCCTCCTGCCCCCTTTTACCTCTTTTCGTGAAAGTCTGATTTAAAAGTCCAAGAAAAAATATAGTTCAGTGAATTGCCAGCCATTCAAAAATAAACATAGAGGAAATCAAACTTGTCCCAGGTTGCAGTCATTTACAAACCAATAAATGTCTCATATTTCAATAATCTCAAAAGCAAAGGATGATCCTGCATTTTTTCCATCTAAAAAAGAAATCAAAGCTTTCAAAGCTAATTTCCCATTCATTTTACCAGCCCCTAAATGACTCTATTGGAAGTCTTCAAACTCCACCTTTGTTAACTCCTCACATCAAGCAGCCAGCAACTCAAAAATCTAAAGCTGACCTTTGCAAACTCTCTTATAATTAAGCAAAATGAAAGCTTGTAAATCCAAAGCAAAAGATAAAAACTGTTGAAAGTCTTCTTACTTGACCTTTGTGAACTCTTCAAGTCAAGCTGTTGAAATAAATCACCCCTTTCTTCCTACTGAATATCAACAGGGCGGGTTGCACTAAAACAAACATGGAGAACTGGATAGTTTAGGAAGCCTTGTTTTCAGGGTCCCAAGAGCTTTTAATGTAATATGTGACTGCACCAACAAAAAATGGACCACAGTTCTATAAATAACTTAAATATGGGGCATGAACTTGTGCAGTACTTCAGCGCTGCAACTCTGTTTAATTCTAGTGTGATTACTTCTTCAAAGGCAATCCCTGAGCTTGTATTTTAGAACGAATTTCTTGATGGAATGTTTCATTGTGTAAATTATCTTAACTAAAACAACAGACGAGTCTTAGTAAACGTTTTCAAAGCATATTTTCCTAAAGCATCCAATACAGAGTTTCCATTTATGACAGCCTGTAAATGACAGTGTGCTGCACACAATTCTTTAGAAATATAATTGTGACAGTGTGCTTTCAAATGTAAAACCATCTGCATACCAACTACACCCTTACCACTCTCCTGCTAAATTGATGTGGCTGATTTGCTACACTTGTTCTTTGTATGGCAATCTTTGTGACTTTAGTAATGTAACACTGAGTGCAGCGCACGCGCTCTGAAAATTGTTCCTACACCACTGCTGTCAAGAGTATGCAGGTTTTTCCCAAATAGCGGGATCGGAAAGCAGGGATAGCAGAGGGCATTTCAATATTTTACCTATTTATCTATGATAGACCTGTTATGCTACAGCACCATTGTACTACTGAAAGTACAAGAGTTCACACTGGGAAGTACATATATTGTCCCATAGAAGGTTTATCATCCATCATAAATGCAGCCACATACCTATTAAAAGAATAGTAGACCTTCTGTGAAGTGGTGATAAAGTATTATTAAATGAAGGTGAGTCCGGATTATAACTGATAGTACGCCTACATTAAAAGGCTATCAGTCATTGGAACTGTATTTGTAGGGCCATTTTGGCAGATTACAGACATTGTCCCCATTTTAGCCTTTTGTGTGATAGGTTAATGCATTCTGCGTGTTGTAGAGTTGTTTAACTTCCATTGACTTAATTAAACTAACACATCTGAAGTCAATGATTTTTTGGTGGAAAGTTCAAGACTCGAGTCAGTGTTCGTAATGACCTCAAATGGAGTGCTCGCCCTATGTGTGTGATTGACACAAAATAGCACTGTGTTTTATATCTTCTACCTCAGGGGGAACAGGTTTCAATACCAACCTCCACCACGGATTACTCAACGTAAATATATGAGCTAATCCAGGCTTTTTAGGGTATTTAGCCCCCTCACGTGACAAAACACATTTTAATCAATAGTATATTTTACTGTTCAAAGGGACCAGAGGACACATGAGGCATTACAGACTTCCTGAGAAAATCTCAGCACAGATACTATCAGGCATGAGGCGCTGAAGACCTTAAGGGAGAGATTACAAACGCCTAGATTAAAGAGGCAACCAAGGAGCAGTTAAGACATCAGGCAAACATGGTGTCTCTTCCGGATTGTACAGGATCTGCTGTGGCTGGTGCAGTAATTTTCCAGAATGGACAATTAGACAGAAGAACATTAAGGGTAAGGTACTTCAGTTATCTCTAAGCCAGACTCGAATCACACATGGTAACTAACCAGTGGTGCACACGTTATTTACCTCCTACAGTGGGTCCAAATCCAAAAAGGCTGCATTCTGCTATGTGGTAGGTACTAGAGGAGGTAGCAATATCCCCAACACCTATGATGGAGAGTGACCCATCACAGTGAATGAACATGCAGCATGGCAGAGGGTTCAACATGACTTCTAGGGTAAAGAATCTTCTGGGAACTGCACAGGGGATTCAGAGCTGGGGATTGCTGTATAGCCACAGAAATGCCAGACCTCAAATGGTCCTGAGGGGGTGCATGGCTGTAGCAGAACGGTTTCCAGCTGTTTACCATTATTTTTAAATAAAACTATTAGAAACTAAGCACATTGTATAGCTATCCATAGTTAATTAGAAAGGCTGAGTTTCAAGCTGTTAGGCTTCAGAACTTCACACAATCGATACCATGGCACAGGCATGGGGTTACAGGTGACCAACTCCTCACTGACCTGTGCTGTTAGCCACAGAGGAGCTAGTCAGCTGGCACTCGCTCCTGCACCCTGGTCCAAGTCACTCACTTATTTTTGTCTGTTATTTGAGTACCATATCCCTTTCCATGGTAAGAGAGGGGATCATTCCCCCCGCTGCCCTTGCGCATGATGTTGGCGAATGGCGCATACTGTCTTGGTCCTTGTGCAGGGGTAGAAATGAATGAGAAACCCACCATTGGCACGACGAGGGAGCAAAAGCACTCTAAGGACCCCCTCCTCAGACTTTTGTTAAATAGATCAAGATGCTCACCTACATTAGGAGACATTTAAGGAAAAAAATAAGCCCAGGTATTGCGATTCTCTTTAATCCCCAGGCTCATTCTCTTTTCTAAATCTCGACCCAAGGAAACATTGTGAGATATTAAAACAATCCTTTTTGCACTGGTGAGCTGGTGGGCACTAGAGGCCTGCAAAGGGCACACAGAGTGGCTTCAAGGGAGTAGGGTCATGTAGAGCAGAGGAGGGGCAAACAGAGAAGCTGCAGTGGATCTTGGTCACACAGTGGCCCTCATGGGCAAGGTGGTGCTCAGTAAAAGACACACAGAATGACATGAAGGGGCAGGTGATACATAGAGGGGAAGGAACACACAGAGAATTTCAGGGGCAGGGATACGGAGGGGCTGCAGATGTCAGAGCTGCCCACAGAGAGACTGGAGGGGAGCATACAGATGTGCTGTAGGGCAGGCAGGCAGTCAGGAGACTCACAGAGGGACTGCAGTGGTTCAGCAGAGCCCATAGAGGGTCATTAAGGTTGAACATGGTGGCACAGTAAGGCTGATGGGGAAAGGAAAAACGTATGGGGGATGCATGGGGGCATATAGGGAAGATACCGAGGATGTAAGGAACACAGCAAAAGGCTTCAGGAGGTGGAAGGGTATACTGTATCAGATTGAATACCCACAGAAACCCCATGTCATCCCTGAGCTCCGACAATAAACACAACTATTGTAGGAATCAAAGAAAATAAGGGAAAAGGGAGTGGAAGAGAAAAAATTGAGTTTGCCCTCAAAATGGATTCATCAGATGCTGGCAGTATTTCAGGATAGGTTTGTTGGTGGAACAATGACCCCATTTTGCGTTAAGAAGAAATGACAGGTAAATGCAATATGCAGAAAATGACTGAGACAGCGAAAAAACAAGACAGACTCAAACTTACCGGTTTAAGCAGCAAAGGTTCCTGTGAAAGGAATAATGCAGATCCAGGTACAATCTTCATACACTCAGGATGGAACTGCAAACAGACCTGGTTGGAGGGGAGAAGCTATGCAAAAGATACAAACACAGCAATGGAGGAAAGTAAACATCAATCCTAAATGCAAAAGAACTGAAAAGGGACAAAGCAAGGACCAAGAGGGACACATAAACACGTGAGACTAGTGCATAGCGGAAAGCCACAATAACTAATGACAAGCTGCCAGGTGTGAACTCCATGTCTGATTGACCTTACATACAAGCTTCACTACTTAGTCCCAGGAAGTACACTAAAAATCAGGCAGTGAGTGCACAAAAAAAGTCTGTTAAGCAATTTAGGGCCTGATTTATATGTTGGCAGTCGCACCGCCAACAAAATACAATCACGGCGATGGTTTTCCGCCCACCATATTTAGATGTTACAGATCTGGTGGCTGTCTGAATGGCAGTGGTTCACTGATGGCAGGGAGCAGGACTCTATGGATAGCGTACAATGGCAGGGACTATGAAAGAGAGGTATGTCACACACCCACAGTCTACCTTAGCCATAGATGTACCCCCTCACTATGCACTACACAACACATGCACACATTACCTATTGCCATTCAAACACAGCACAACCCATACATGTCGAAAACACACATAAACATACATGCATGAACACAACATACACACACAACCCCACCACAACACGCAACACAACTACACACTCAGCTACACAAACACACTCACACAAACACTCCCTCCACCTCAAACAGCCAATCGCATACACACATACACGTACTGACAGACACACATCTCGCAGCACAACATGACAGGAACAGGTCCCCTGGCAATATGCACACATTGACACAGATGGCAGTTGTGAATGTACCTTCCTTGTGGGGCCAGCATTCATTTGCCATACTGGCACCATAATGACAGTTGTGTATGTGTGCAACATGTGTTGTGTGCCATTGTGTCCCCATCTGAGTCTGTCCCACTCGTGTCCCTGACATATGTCGGTCACAGTGATAAAAATAATTGCAGTGACACGTTTATGTCCCCAGGGGTCCCCACCTCCCATACAGTGCCCACCCAATGTACACTGGCAATGTGGTGTTTTTACCTTGTAGTCATTTGATGGGACGGGGTGGAAGGGTGGTCCTGTTTTCTCTGTAGGTCGGTGGCAGCGGCAATGACAGGTCTTGTCCAGTCATGCCCATTCAGACCCGTGGGGGAGAGGAAAAAGGTGAGTTCTCTTCCTCTTCCTCCCCAATCCACCAACTAAGGAGAGAAGGTGAGACTGGGACTTTGTTTCCTTGGTGGTAAGGCATATCTAAATTTGTACTGTGGGAAGGCTGTCTTCGGTCACACCAGCATCCACTTTTCTCTCCGACGCGGGTGTGTCTTAGCAGAGATGGTGGTCTGAATGCAGTCTTTCGTCTATGGGACTGCCAACATTTAAATATGGCAGGCAGACTCGATGGTGGGACCATTACCATCAACATCTAAATCAAGCCCCTAATGTTCAAGTGCTTTCACTTTCCAATGATCCATGTCTCTGTCAAACATGAATCATGACAGTACCATTCCTCCCACCGATAGATTACAATGTTATTAGAATGTACATTAGGATGTTATTGTGTCACAAAAGAAAAGTGTTCACCTATATCTCTTATTTCTTCTTAATTTTCTCCAATATTACTCAACAAATGTGGTCCTACGCTATCACTGCTTCACACACTTGCACTTGCCAGAGATTTGGGACTTGTTTGCTTGGAAAACGATCTCCAACTCAGGACAGGATCCAAACATGTCCTCTGAAACAGAATAACATGAGCTCCTTGGCCATGTACTGAAAATGCCCAAATTATAAGCAATGCTTTCAGGGAGTAACTCCTTTTCATAGATGCATGATCCAAGTTTGAGATTAAGATTTCCTTTCCTCACCCCCTCAAGAGTTCGCTTGCATCTGTTCTTGTTTCTCACTTCAAGAGGTACCTTCACAAACAAATTGGCTGCAATAAAACAACTAGGCATATTAAGTACAATGTCTGTATAATGGTATTTACTAAAATGATAATCTAACCTCAACACATGATGTCTCATACAGCGCAGATACTTCATTATAATTTAGAGTGTATTTTAACCAGCATATTTTGATTCTCTTGTTATCTTTGCATTTCCTGGTCTTAAACATGTGTTGATGCCTAAAACGCCAAAGTCTTACACCAGAAGGGTGTGAGGAACTACACAGTATCTTACCACAACTAGTGTGGACGAGATGTATTTTCAAGGAGCCACTGCTGACATTGGCACATTTCTTGGATGTGAGATTCAGTCATTTCTGATGGTGTGTCCACACAGTGATTTTACAATATTCCCTCTTTCAAGTAAAGCCTCCAGTGAGAGAATGCTTCTTGGATCACAAATAGTTCTGTGTCTTAAATGATGTCCTTTCTTTTGGTTTCCAAGAGTGCGTGAAAAGTAAACCACAGGATTGAGTCTTGGAATTGCAATGGGATAACACTGCTCCTTCAGCAAACGGGGGTGCATTTGCTATAACAATTAGGAGCACAGTTTGGGTTTTTTGTTATCATTCATGTTATGATTATCATTGAGCAATGTTATCATTCAGCAATAAGTGCTGTCTTTAGTCTTTGAAATGCTTGCTCTTGTTTCTCTTTACAATAAACGGGAGAACCCTTCTTAGTCAGCTGCATAATTGGCTAAATGATTATAGAAACGTCGTGTATGAATCGCTGATACAAACTGGAAAACCCAATGAGCCTGTGTACTACTTTTACTGATTTAGGAGCTGATCATTTAATAAGTGCTTTCTCCGTGGATGAATCCATGGTAATACCTTGCTGAGAGCTGAAAGCCCATTAAAGTGATACTGGGAACTTCAAAAGGGTATTTCCCTGCTTTGGGAAAAAAAGCAAGTTTTTTCCAAGGCTGGTAAAAAATTCAAGGGCATGAGTATGGAATTAGAGCACCTGTAATATAAACTTTGTGATTAGAGATCGGTGATTTTAAGATTCACAGAGTCTGTAACTGGAAAATAGCTTTGCATATCTAAAACAGAGTCTTTCTTGACCTGAGACTGAAAGCTGTAATGTGGGGCCCTAGGCCCTCATGCTTGTAAGGAAGGTGACGCAGACACGGTGGTAGGGTGGTATTAAACTGGCCTCAGGCACGTGCGCCCGGCCCCTTTTATTGGCAGGGTCACCTGACTGGTGACGCCTGTGTTGGGTGGGTGTGGGTTACACAAGTAAGACCAGCCCTCAGCAGAGTGGCTGGCAGAAACACTAGAATGAGTCCAGCTGGACTCTACATCCCTCCCAAACTTTATTGAGGAACCAAACAAAAGTCCAACCTGTAAAAGAAACAATAACAAGGCACCACAATCAGTCTCTCGGCCTCGAAAAGGCAGACTGCAGAATTGCAGTGGACATGGTGCACCTGGGAGCACCCGGACACCTCCGCACGAGTCCTTAATTTAACCAGGTACAGCTGGGCACGAACACTGTGTGGATGAAGTCCAGATACTTCAGCTGCTTGTCCATGACCTCACAGTTCGCGGGATATTGTCGACCCGGTCCTGCCTGGGCTCATGTGGTCAAAGTATATTTACAGTTTCTGATGCCGGTGCATCTGGAGCAGTGGGGAGTCCACTGTACACAGTTCTGGACGGCATTCTGACTCTGGAGATTGTCTACCTCCTAAGACTGCAGATGACGTGATGGCCTGGGGCACCTGGGAGTCCAGCGGCAGAGAAGCGGCAGTCTTCCCTCTCGTGCCAGATCTCCATCAAGCAGGAGTCTCCTCGAGGCCCTTCCGCGGGCTTCCACGGGACTGTGTGGGCTGTGCTTGCCTATCTCAGGCCCAGCAAAGACGTCTCAGAGGAACAGCCTACAGGACCACATCCTAGTCTTGCATGGAGCCACAAGGGTTGTTGATGCAGGGTCCGCTTACTCGAGCCATCCGGATTCAGGTGCTCTGGCCATAGTGCAAAGTCTTCAGGTGACCAGTCTCTCGATATGAGACCTCCGTGCTTCCGGATGCCTGACGTGGAGCTGTCTCAGATGCATTCTCTCTCAGCGATATTCCGCTCTCACAGGAATTTGTTGGAGGCCCTTGTCCCTGTCGTGGCGGGACTGCGTGGGCTGTGCGGGCCAACGTCGGCCATGCCAAAGGAGTCTCTCTGAACTCCCAACAGGGCCACGTCCTAGTCTTGTGCAACCCTAAGGGTGGATGGTCCAAATGATCTGGTCTGCTCTCACCGGCAGGCGTCTGGTTCACAGAGCTCATGACAAGTGTTCAGATGATAAGTTTCTACGTTGCCAGACATGCCTTGTCAGCATCGGCTCTTGTTGCTGACTGTCTCCACTCAGGTGGTGCTGTGCTCCTCCTTCGATGATTGGGCGATGCACCTCATCATGATGATGATGTTTTTTTTTTCATCCTTTTGCAGATCAAACAGGTGGCGGCGGCTTCGTCAGCGGAAGGACCACTTGATGGACATAGTGGCCACGGCAGGTCTTGTGTGGCCTGTGCAGTCGGCGTCAGGGATGCCATCACAGCCAAGCAGCCGGTGACAGGTGTCCTGGTCGTACTGGGAAGCGTGGGGGACCACCCGCATCGCTGTCTTCAGTGACGTCTGCTCACCCCGGTGACTGTCTTGTACTGATGGGTGCCTCCTCATCTGCTCGCACGAGTCCTCAGTTGTGTCACTCTACTTCCTTCCACTTTCACACCTGCGATGGAGTTGATCTGTGGTGTGACCGGTCAGTCACACTCCTCTCCTCATTTCTTGTTGGCATTGTGCCACACTCTCTTCTCCCTGGTGTGGCGTCGTGCCACAGGTCACATGCTGCTTCACATGGACCTATCACTGCACCTCCTCTGGTGCATCTTGCTCGGTCGCAGCCTCTCACTGGCTGAGTCCTGCGGGTAGGACATGATCTGCTCTTCAGGCAGACCTCTCCCGGTCTGGTCCGTTCCCGGATCCTCTTGGTGGACCTCTCTCTGGCAGGAGGGTCCCCGCTCTCTTCCTCCTTCTCTTCACTCGATGGCGCCATTCTTGCGCCTCGCGGCTGAGCTTTTACGGCGCTCACTCCTGCCATCTGCTCTGGCAGGGTCGGTCAGTTCAGATGACCTGCTCACTGATGGGCCAACAGTGGCCATCTTCCGTCATTATGTCACGCTCTCGGGTACTCTCTCCATCTTCACGGACTTTACCCATGTCGTCACATTCTCGGGCGCAGCTCTCTGTGCTCGCTGCGCATGTGTCAGTCTCTTTTTTTTTCTGGGTGTCCTGTGGCAACGCCTGGCATGTCCCTTTCTTGTCCTGCGGTGATGTCCATCACTGCTGGGGCGTGTGGCGTTCTTTCGGCGGTGGAGGCAGACGGCAGCCAGGGGCTGAGCAGACCATGCGCGCTCTCTTCGTACCTCACGTGGCACTTGCGTCCGTTTCTCACTGTTGCAGCTTGGCTGGGACAGCTGCAGTCTTCTTCTTCCCTTTTTCAGCGTCGCCCGCGTCGCTTTCTTCTTCCTCGCTGTTTCCATCTTCTGCGCCGTTTCTGTCCACGGGCGCACTCTTGGTGTGTAGCAGTCACTTTCTGAAGGTGTTGCTGTAAACTTGCCTTCATCCAAGCTTGTTTTCCCTTTAAAACAGAATAGGGTGCAATACCAACTCTGGCCACTGGATGCCAGTAGTGCACTTTTTTTTTTCCTAGCTTCAAGACAGTCTTTCCAGTTACCGGCCTCGTTTATTTCAACAGATGCCGGTGAGGAGGGCATGCTGCTGGGAGGACTTCGTCATGCTGGTGGGGGCTGCAGGTAAGTGCAATTTTATTTATTTTCTATCTTCTCTCCCTTTTCTCTTCTCTTTGTTTTTTTTCCTTTCTTTCCAATTTTTTTTTCAACCTGCACAGCCTCGTTTGAAGAGGCGTGCAGATGGCACCAATGTCAGTGAGGGGGGCGTGGGGGCTCCGGGCAGTTTTTTTTTTCCTATCTAGGTGCGTGTGAGCACCTCACTTTTGTTTGTTGGAAGTGGGGGTGGCCCTTGGCAGTTTTCATGTACTTGGTGCGTGCCTGCACCATGTCATTTCAAATTAGTTTGGTGCGTGTCTGCACCTTGTGCTTCTCTCGGTTTTCCTTGTTCTCTTTTTTTTTCATAAAGGGGGGGGGCGGCCCTTGGCAATTATCTTGTGCTTGGTGCTGTCAGCACCATGTATTTCACTATTTTCCGTGCGTGTCTGCACCGGTGTACTTTCATTTTCGTTTTGGCCGCGGCAGCCTTCCTTTGTGCTGCGGGCCGTCTTGGTGACATTTTTGGGGTGGGGGCGGCCCTGGGCATATTTTCTTCGGTGCGTGAGGGCACCATGAATTAAAATGAACAGGGTGATCTCTTCACGGCGCGCGACAGCGCCACTTTAAATGGAAAATAAAAGGTAGACGGCCCCTTTTCTTTATTCTCGGTGCCCGATGGCACCATGTTCTTCACACGCGGCCGCAGCAGCCTGACACGCTGCGGACCACATTCTTTTCAGGGGGCGACCGGCCCCGGCCATATTTGGCACAGTCTCTTCTTTTTTTTTCACGGCGCGCAACAGCGCCTTTTGCCCATATGCTGCGCGGATCCCGCAGCCCTGCGGGCGCGCTCTATCCGACTCTGGGAGGGGCTGGGGCGACCTCACGGCATTTTTCCTTGGGCTGGGGGAAAAGCAGCTCATTCTAAACACGAGTAAATAAACAGACACACTGACATGAGACACCAGAATTTGAACCTTCAAACTACTGACTGACAGTCCAAGAGCTTTACCAGTAGGCCAGAGGTGAGTCCGTGCTGCTATGCATCTAAATTTAACTATAACATCCATAGCAAAAGTCTTGCTTGTGTGGCGCTTTGAAGAAATTCTGTGTAGACCATTGCTATTGCCATTGCAATGATCTCTCCATAGATTGACTTCAGAGTGGCAAACAAGCAAAATGTTTGCTGACAGCACAGGACCGTGGGAGGAGCCTCAAGGCTCTCCACATCCTGCAGGAGCTGGCATTGCTCCAAGCAGGGAGCTGCTTTACATAGCAGCTCCCTGCTTGCTGGGGCAATGTTTTCATCTCTTGCCATGCACACATATTTGCATGCAGGGAAAGAGATGAAAACTCTGCTTTCAGCAAGTGAAAGCTGTTTGACAGCCTCCCTTGCTGAAAACAGAGATATGTTTGCTTTTGCTAGGTGGGAGCTGTCAACTCCCACCAAGCAAAATCAAAGAGCTACCTTCTGAGGGTGGGCACCTCAGGAGGTAGCAAGAGCCAGTCTGGTGGTTGTGGCGGTTCCCAGGTCTAAGAATGGCCCCCTAGTTTTAAATTTTGCCCCAGGGAAGTGGTGGTCCCCGAGTCACAGGGGATCCATAGGACCCACTTATTATTTATTCTGCATGTTTTCACGGGGTGGCGGTCCCCGGAGTGGTTCCCTATTAAATTTATATGATGCCCCAGGGAGGCGGTATTCCCTGAGGCTCGGGGCACACGGCCTCCCCCCATACTATATTAACATGGCCCCAGGGAGGTGGTGGTCCCTGGGGGTCCACAGGGCTCCCCCATTATCTGTACAAGTGATGTGACCCTTTTATAAATATGCCCCATACTTACAGCAAAATGATGAGGTAGAGATGGAAATGACATTGTGTCAAAATGACTGAAGCTAATGGAGCTTTGATTCAAGTTTCTCTGTAGGTGCTAAGGATAAGGAGTTAACCAGTATTGGATTTTTTTCTAAACTAGTTCCCATGTTACTAGTACTTTAAGTACTATTGTTATTTACTGTGGCTGCCATTTTCGCTGGGATTTAGGTCCATATGTACAAAATCCCTATTTTTTTGACTTCCAAATAGCGAATCCGTAGATTTGCATTTGCTATATGGAAATCACAAATTAGGAAAACGCTAAATTGTGATTTCCCAGTATAAAATTGCCCAAGTTACGCATTTGGGCCTAGATGCTGCAGTTCACATCATAGAACTGTGTTGAAGTCTGCAACTGTATGCAAAACCAACAAAGTGACACCAAACAAATGCATGAAGGCATGCTGCAGCATCATTGGGAGATTATGAAGATGGTATCAACAATTGGCAAAAGGTGCACAGAGATTGCTGTAAAATCCTAACCATATGCTGCCCAATCAGCGATAGGAAAATAAATATCCACCCAACAATTGAATAGGCTATATGAATTACACTAACAATGCAGATGTGATTGCTGCACACACCACAGAAAAAAGAGCATGCATATCATTGTTTGCTAAAAACATGTTTGTGTGTACTGAACCATGCACGTGTATGTTTTCTGTCAATTCATTAGAGTGTGTGCATGTGATCACATTCCACCATCAATATGCATGTCACCCACCATTGATTTCCCCTGAACGTTCACAATGTAAACATGACAGAAATAACCAGAGGAATGCAATATAATTAAATGTTTAGCAATAACTGAAATAGGATGGGTAAGACAATAAAGCAAGGATTAGCGCAGCCTGAGAAATGCTATATTGTGGACTTGATAGGCGTATTTGAATTGAAACTAACTATGCAGAAAACAGGGCAAGATATAAAACAAACAAACACAAAAGGCCCCAATAATTGCGGTCTGCGATGATGAGTGTAAAACAGCTTTAGGAATTATCAATTATCAAAGAAGTTTGATTACTAAAATCTGAACCTGTGGTTCTTTCGGTCGGATCACCTTTTTTGGCACACACTTATCTTTGGTGTGATATGTACTTACTTTCCACTGAAGCAGGGGTGTAGTACGGACAGTACCATTTTAGGTGTAGCTGGAGATGCAGTGAATATTGTAGAAGGCTTTTTAAGTACTTGGAGCCAGTGCTGGGATGATGTTCTCCTGTGAACAGGTATAAGAGTTGGCTTGCTTCAGTGTTTTACAATTTAATTTATACTAATCTGCAAAACAGATATTTGGGCGCATAAAGGTAACGTACTTTTGAGCAATGTAAAGAGGAGAGAAAAAAATTATTAACTCCTGGCGGCAAAAAAATGAAGTCGAAAAATGAAAACAATCTCACAAGAGATTTTATTGGTAGAAAGCCTTACAAGATGAGTTATTATAGGATCGAGGAAAAGGTCAGCATCCACTGTGGGTGCTAGAATGGGTGGGTGCCAAGTTATATCAGCCAACTGTGGGAAGAGATGGAGAAATATTACCTGCTTTATCTGCGTACATGTTTTCATAGGGAAGCAGCAATTACAATGTGGTCTTTACCACGCATGCCATTACAATGTAAGTGTTACATTGCAAGTTTCTTTACCATGCATGCCTTTACCACACATATTTCTACCACAACTATACCTTTACCTCAAAAATTTGAGTATTTTTTTTACAGGTAATTATAAAACTTATATATGTATTCACTTAAAAAACGAAGGTATAACGATCCAACCCTGTGCCACCCACAGCCTTTGGCTGTGACCATCAGGGGTTTGGTCTCAGTAGCAGTTGACAAGAAACAACCCACTCATCACAGTCACTACCTGACATATTGCGCTCAAAAAAAGCATGAATGCAGTCACCTCCATCAAGGTTTAAAGATAACTTTTAAAGGTCGAAATGCAGAGAAAAAGGATTTTCTTTGCCTTCACCATGCACAAGAAATTTGGATGATTATTACTTTACAGAAGTGGCACTTCAACTTGAGCAGAGGGTTTGTGTATGTCTGTAAATGCTTCCCGTTGAGGTTTTTATTTCTGTGAAATAAGCGTAGTGCCAGAATGAATCCTGACCTGCCTATTTATCCAAGCATTTTGTTCAGAATGCCTATCCAACTGGACTACTCTCTACAGGCTAATTAGTAAGTGCTACACCATTGGGTAAATGTATAGTGCATCTCCTTCACTTCAGTTCGGTTGAGGAAGCTTAGGTAATGCCTCCAGTGATGTTGTATATCTGTGACTTGATTGTTCCTCGAGTGTCATCAACAGATAACTTTATAGGGTGGAGCTGCATATAAAACACAATTGGATTATTTGTACTTTACAGAAGTAAGTGCTTCCGTACGTCCCTGTAACCTTTGTTTTTTTCAGTGAATTTCTATGTTTTTTTTAACATAAAGTAATTTTAATTACTTTATGCTAATCCAACCACTACCACCATGCACGGCCTTTGGTCCTGCGTGGCTGTGGTTGGCTCCAGGGCCTCCTGCAGCCAGGCCCTGCGTCCAAGCCCCTACAACCACCCAACCCCATGCCATGCATGGCCTTTGGCCATGCACAGCAGGGTTGTCCACAAGGCCTGGCTTGCTGCCAGGCTCTGTGGCCATACCCGGATAACCCCCCAACCCCACACCACTTACAATGAGTAATGTTCTGACAAATACAAAAAAAAAATATTTGACAAGTAAAAACAGTGAGATCACCTTTCTGTATGTACCTTTAATTTTTGAAGTTGAAAAAGAATCTAATGCTGAGAAATGACAACTGCCACACCTAGAATGAAAGCCTCAACCTTCTGCGTGAGGGTCTGAGACCTTAACCACTAGGCCACAGATCATTCCTTAGTGTGCAGTGTCCAGATATCTCAGACATTCAAATATGGTGATGGTGAAAAGTCCTTAATTTCCAACACTAGGAATGTTTAACATTCTAAATACAAAGACACACTGCCAGGAGATACCAGGATTTGAACCTTCAACCTACTGAGTGACTGTCTAAGAGCTTTACCAGTAGGCCAGAGGTGTCAGTTCTGCTGTACATCTAAATTTAACTATAATATCCATAGCAAACGTCTTGATTGTGTACCATTTTGAAGAAATTCTGTTGAGACCATTACTATTGCTAATACAATGGTTTCTCCATAGAACGACTTCAAAGTGGCACACAAGCAAGATTTTTGCTGACAGCACAGGACTGTGGAAGGAGCCTCAAGGCTCTCCCCATCCTGTGGGAGGTGGCATTGTTCCCGCAAGCAGGGAGCTGCTTTACATAGCAGCTCCCTGCTTGCGGGAGCAATGTTTTCTTCTCTAGCCCTGCACACATATTTTGCATGCAGGGAAAGAGATGAAAACTCTGCTTTCAGCAAGCGAGAGCTGTTTGACAGCTCCCCCCTGCTGAAAGCGGAGTTATGTTTGCTTTTGCTTGGTTGGAGCTGTCAGCTTCCGCTAAGCAAAATCAAACAGCTACCTTCTGAGGCTGGGCACCTCAGGAGGTAGCAGGAGCGGGCCCGAGGGTTGTGATGGTCCCCAGGTCTAAGCATGGCCCTCTTCCTTGTTTTAAATTTTGCCCCAGGGAGGTGGTGGTCCCCGAGGCACAGGGGATCCTTAGTACCCCCTCATTATTTATTCTCTATGTTGCCCCCTGGAGGTGGCGGTCTTCAGATTAGTCCTATATTAAACTTATCTGATGCCCCAGGGAGATGGTGGTCACCAGGGCTCGGTGGGGGCACGTGGCCTCCCCCACATACAATATTAACATAGCCCCAGGGAGGTGGTGGTCCCTGAAGGTCCGCAGGGCCCCCCATTATGTATACAATTATTTAACCACAGGGAGGTGGCGGTCCTCAGGTCTTCTATCAACCCTAGGAGGGGAGGTATATGAACCCCCTTCTTATTTTGCCTGCAATGCCCATAGGACCTGGCCCACTCAGGGCCACAATTAAAAGCAAGCGCAGGAGACCATGCTTGCTTTTTAAAAAAAATCACAGCAAAAATGATGGATCCGCCATGATTTGTGCTCTGATTTTATGTCAAGAAATACTTTTAAGCTTGGGGGTCATTAGAGGGGCCCTGTACCAAGGCTAAGGGCTTAAGGTATCCCTACCCTGTCCCGTTTTTTAATGCTTCTTTTTGATACTCTGCTGAAGCTGAGTCGCAAAGTAGCTTCCAACACTTCTTCGTTGAAGAGTTGGCAGCCAATAAGATATCTGCTCTTGATCAGAGAGTATTTGCAAAGCCTTCACACCGCCAGATATACAAATGTGGTTTCCTTTTTTCAATATCACAAAAACTACGGAACACATTTACACCAAATAACAATAAGACTTCTTTCTCGACCAAAAGCTACCTTTCTACCAAATTAGGTGTAATTTCATCCAGCATTTTGGGCTGTAGTCGTGGTTAAAATTCCTTATGGGAATTTAAAGGGGAAAAGCACTTTTTTGCCCCTCCCCTTTTTTCTCAGCCCCTGTGTGGAAAATGTCTTGACAATTGGTCAAACTGTGCCAAAGACATAGGCAATTAAAAAAATCATTTTTATATGGAAACTAGGTGCTAACTATGACAACCTACTGGTGATTTCCAGCAGGAGATATATAAATCTATATCTGTATATATATATATATATATATATATATATATATATATATATATATATATCTGTATATATATATTTATGTATATATATTACAACTCCCTATATTATGGGGCAATAGGAACATGGGACCAGGCCTTAGTGGAACACGTTTTGCAGGAACTGTACCTCCTAGAATTAAGTAGCAAATCTGTTGTTCTTTTAAAACATCAAATTACTCTTGAGGAGGTTAAAAGGGTCAGAAAAGAGCAGCTGGAACTAAAGCCCCAAGGGAAGATGGCATTGGGTAAGAGTTTTATAAGTGCTTTTGCCCTCTACTACAAGTCCCTCTTTCTAAACTGTTTAATTCTATTCTAATTGGGGAACCTGTACCATCTTCTTTTAAAATAGAGTTCTAGTAAAAAAAAATAAAGAATGGGAAAGATGTATTTGATACATCCTTTTATAGACCGATAATGCTCTTCAATACAGATTACAAGATTTTCTCAAAAATCTTAACTAACCATGTAAGTGCTCTGATAAAATTGGTGATTCATCCTGATCAAAGTGGTTTTATTAAGGAACATAGGCCCTCATTGCAACCCTGGCGGCCGGTGTTAAAGTGGCGGTTATACCGCCAACATGGCGGTGGTAAAAAAAAAAATGGAATCACGACCATGGCGGAAACCGCCAACACAGATAGCCACTTTAACACTCCGACCGCCACGGAGGTAGCAACAAACACCGCGGCGGTCACCGCCAACAGACAGGCGGAAGACAATGTATCACCCACACTATTACAAGGCACCAATCTGCCAGCTTTTCCGGGGCGGTACCAATGCCATCAAAAGCACGGCGGAAACAGGAATTGGAAGGGAAACCACTCACCTCTCGACACACAAGGAAGAACTAGGAAGCCATGGAGCCCGAACTGCAGATCTTACCCATGTTGCTGTATCTATTAATACACCATGAAGTGGAAAGAAGGTGGCGGCGGCGACGATGACGGTGAGTACTGCATCTAGCACATAGGGGAGGGGAGGAGGGAAAAGAGAGTGACACACTCACGGGACACGCAACACCACCACCCCCCACCCACAACAACACACACACATATCCAATAACATCACAGATACACCCTGTCACCCCCTGGAAGAACGCAAGGACCAAACAAAATGAGTTTAACTAGTGTAATATTTGAACAATCACATAGGCCAAGAGAACAGCAAATAATCAGTATAGACAAATATTTACAGCAAGTACACTAGTCCGTACACTGTCCCATGAAATGTCCGTGGACCAATGGTCCCAAAAAGCATGGGCGAAGCCCACATATGACACCTGCCTCAAAATGGAGAGAACACTGCAGGGGCATCAGGTCGATAAAAAACAAGCACCTCAGGGGGAAGGGGAGGGGGGCACCTCAGCCAGATGATGGTACAACGCCACTGCTCCTCGAGGTGGCTCCATGCTCACTGCTTTGTCTTGGGGAGTGCAAAGCCACAGTTTCTCAAGTCTCTCAAGTGGGTGGGTTACCCACTGGTTGCTCCTGGGGAGTGCAAAGCCACAGTCTCTCAAGTGGGTGGGTTGCCCACTGCTTGCTCCTGGGGAGTGCAAAGCCACAGTCTCTCTAGTGGGTGGTTTGCCCACTGCTTGGTCCTGGGGAGTGCAAAGCCACAGTCTCTCAAGTGGGTGGTTTGCCCACTGCTTGCTCCTGGGAAGTGCAAATCCAGTCTCTCAATTCTCTCAAGTGGGGTGGTTTGCACACTGGTTGCTCCTGGGGAGTGCAACGCCACAGTCTCTCAAGTCTCTCAAGTGGGTGGGTTACCCACTGCTTGCTCCTGGGGAGTGCAAAGCCACAGTCTCTCTAATGGATGGTTTGCCCACTGCTTGTTCCTGAGGAGTGCAAGGCCACAGTCTCCAAGTGGATGGCTTCTACACTGGTTTTGGAGGGGGCTTTGTGCCCAGAGTGCTTCATCCTGCCAAGGACTGGGTTAGAGGATGCCTTTCTCTACTGGTTCTGGAGGGGGCTTTGTGCCCAGAGTGCTTCATCCTGCCAAGGATAGGGAGAGTGGATGCCTTTCTCCATTGGTTCTGGAGGGGGCTTTGTGCCCAGAGTGCTTCATCCTGCCAAGGACTGGGTTAGTGGATGTATCTCTTCAATGGTTCTAGAGGGGTCTTTGTGCCCAGAGTGCTTCATCCTGCCAAGGATAGGGTAAGTGGATGCCTTTCTCCACTGGTTCTGGAGGGGGCTTTGTGCCCAGAATGCTTCATCCTGCCAAGGACTGGGTTAGTGGATGTATCTCTCCACTGGTTCTGGAGGGGGCTTTGTGCCCAGAGTGCTTCATCCTGCCAAACATAGGGTGAGTGGATGCCTTTCTCCTCTGGTTCTGGAGGGGGCTTTGTGCCGAGTGATGCTGTACCTGGGATGTGGCAGTTGACTTTGTCTCACCTGGGTGTCTCAGCCATGCGATGTACCTGGAACAGGTAGCATGATACTCCATGGAGGCAGACCCACACTCCATCCTGTGGTGACTTAGGCTGCCAATTGCTGGTTCGTGTCAGTGCTGGAGGTGGTGTCTCAAGTGGCGTGTCCAGGGTCCACAACGTCACCTGCAGACTCTGACGGCTGCACACTGGGGATGGGGCTGACGTCCGACAGAGTGGCATCGGCTATGCATGTGGCAGTGCTGAAGGTGGTGCAGATGGCGGTGGCTGCGGCGGAGATGGTGGCAGTGCTGGCTGTGGTGCAAGTGACTGTTGCGGTGGATGGAGACACCATACCGTCTCCGCCAGCCTCGGATAGCTGATCCTTGAGTAGGATGCTGCAGACTGACGTTGTGGCAGCGGCAGTGCAGGTGGCGGTGCAGGTGATCAGTGCAGGTGAGGTCGGAGCGGTGGTGGTGACTGTGGTGCATGTGGCTGACATCCCTGATGATATGGTGGTCACCAGCCCCTCACACAAGACATTGTGCCCAGAGGTGATGTTCCCTTTGGCTTGTGGCCCTTCCCCATCGTGACAGTCGCTGCAGGGACCTTGGCACTGTCCACTCGGTGTTTGGGCGAGGCCTTGCTGGGTGGGTGGTGTGACTGTCCCCTGCTGGAAGCCGGACCCTTTTTGACCTTTGCAGGTGGTGGAATAGGGTGGTCTTTCTTTTCTGTCGGTGGCACACTGGTAGCTCTGACGGGTGCCCCCTTAGACTGTATTGGAGTAGCAGGGACCACAGCGGATGCAGATTTTGAGGCTGAGGTGCTGGGCTGGGATCTAGACATCCCGACCCTAGGAGAAGGACGGGGGGAGGTGTAGGGAAGAGGTCAAAGTTAGCTAGGAAATGGGTTTTTTGACACACTGGGATGGGAAAATGGAGGGGGTGTGGGAGTTGAGGAAGAGGTAGTGGTTGTAGGAGGTGTACGTCTGCTGAATTTGGGTGAAGGTGCATGAGTTGGAGGCTGTTGTGTGGTGGATGGCTGTTGAATGGGTGTGTGCCTGTGTTTGTGTACTTTGGGAGGAGGGCTTACAGACACACTGGGAGAGGACACAGGGGACGTGTGAATGGTAGTGCGGGTGGTGATTGCACGTGAGCAGTGTGTAGTGATGGGCATGCTGGTGATGGAGGCAGTGGCTGATGATGTAGTGCATGTAGGTGTGAGTGGAGACGAGACTGGAAGGGTGGTGAAGGACGTGGAGGAGGGGGACACAGTGGAGGAAGTGGATGTTGGTATGTGTGCATGGGTATGGTGCTTGTGTGAGTGCCTGTGGGATGTGTGGTGCTTATGTTTGCCTGAGCCACTTTTGTGTGTTGGAGTGTGTGCATGCTGGTCTGATGGTGTGCTTGGGATAGGCTGAGGTAGAGGGGATTGGGTCTGGGTAGTGGAAGTTGGAGGGGGAGGCTGGACACAGGGACAATGGCTGCCATCAGTGCTGAGGCCAGAGCCTGAAATGCTCTCTGTTGGGCCGCCACGCCAGAATGAATGCCCTCAAGGTATGCATTTGTTTGCTGCAAATGCCTCTAGACACCCTGGATGGCATTCAGAATGGTTGACTGCCCAACAGTGAAGGATCTCAGGAGGTCAATAGCCTCCTCACTGAGGGCAGCAGGGCTGAGTAGGGCAGGGCCTGAGGTGCCTGGGGAGAAGGAGATGCCCACCCTCCTGGGTGAGCTGGCATGGGAAACACGCTGAGGGGCTGCTGGGAGGGTGGTGCTGGTAGGGGGGGGCAGCAGACGTACCTGTTGTTGGGGTGGGCACAGAGGTGTGCGCCACTGCCACGGAGCTTCCATCAGAGGAGGAGTCGCTGTCGCTGGTATCCACTCCTGTCCCCATTGTGGAGCTCCCATCGCCCTTCGTCCCACTGGTGCCTTCAGACTCCGTAGATTCACCCTCCAGGGCCATGTGTGATGCAGGTCCCACCGTCGCCGGTGCCTCTGCTCCTCTACCAGATGATGCTAATGCACACAAGGACAGGGTGACCAAACAAGAAGTGGGGGAAGACAGAGGACACACATGGTCAATGCCAGCAATGCCACTGCCATTGGCAGACACAACACACAGGGAGCAGCCCTATGCAGTAGGCCATGCACTAACAGTTAGTAGGAAATTCACCAGGCCATTTGGTACTATGCACCATTTGCTGCACACCTGGAACCCACAGGAGCCTGCCTAGTTGTAGATGCCCACTAACACTATTGGGGTTGGAGTGCCTCAGAGCCTGCCCAACAAGGGGCCTACCCTACCAAGTTTGCTCTGGCCTAGGGGAACCCACAACCCACATCCCCCACCCAGACACTTCGTGAAGGGCGCAGAGTCAGCTTAATGACACTGTACTCACCCCCTTGTGGCTGCTGTGATGGCCTCAAGCGCCCATCCAACTCCGGATATGCCACTGCCAGGATCCGGAACATCAGGGGGTCATGGTGCGACGGGCACCCCTTCCATGTTGGGAGGCCCGCCCCAGCTGGGCCTCCGCCGTCTTCTTGCTCCAGTGGCGCAGGTCCTCCCATCTCTTGCGGCAGTGGGTGCTCCATCTATGATAGACCCCCAGTGTCCGCACTTCCCTGGTGATGGCACGCCAAATACCCCTCTTCTAGTGGGCGCTGACCTAGAGGAAAGGTACAGGAGGAAGTGGAATTACTCACCCGTCCGGACCGTCATACTCATTGCCCACCAGTTCCCACCCATGCCCTGACGCACATACACTCACCATCCTCACATGGAGGCCTCAGCCCCCCCATTTATCTTCCATCCACACCACTCCAAACAGGCATTTCCCATGCATCATGCTCACAATGTACTCACCTGTTTGTCTGGAGGGCCGTAGAGTAGCGTGTACTGGGGGAGGACCCCATCCACCAGCTTGTCCAACTCCTCAGCGGTGAAGCCATTGTCACTTTCAGACTCAGGTGACAGCAGCACTTGCAGTGTAGGTCCTCTCCTGTTGAAGGTCAGGTATCAAGTAAATGGACAGATAGAAAATGGCGGTAACGTCCCCGGCTGTGGGTACCATCACCACTGGCGTACATCGTCATAGGCTCCTGGAACCCATAGGGCCCAATGATAACCAATGCTAAATTGCGCTGGGGCTTCGACCGCCTACCACGACGCTGCACAATACCAGCACAGTTACCTCATTTCCCCTTGTCTCTCCTTACAGGTCAGGCAGCCACCATTTCAGGTGGGCACATGGCATGGCACCTAACTGCGTCACAGCACTATTTGGCAGATATACGGACAAACTGCGCCACACATGGATTTACTCACATTACTGAAAACTCACTTGTGCAACCTATGTGGTACATGACCCTCTGCTCACCATTCTCCTCCATAGGGAGCATCCGCAGGGGCAGATGATGAGGTGGCGTCATCCTCCGGTGTACAGACCCCTGGTGGACCTGTCGTCAATGGAAGACTGACACATCATTATCACCTACAGACTTGATCATGCCACAATCCAAGACCTGTGTGCCCAATTGAGCCAGACCTGACTCCAGCAATCCGCCATCCCACAGGAATACCCCCTTTAGTGCAGGTCCTGCCAGTGCTCCATTTCCTGGCAATGGCTCCTTTCAAATTACAGTGGCCATTGCATCTGGGATGTCTCAGCCAATGTTTTCTAACGTGTTGACCAGAGTGTTGTCTGCCCTGCTGAAACACATTCGCAGCTACATCGTGTTTCCACAGGTGGAGGATTTGCCCACAGTGAAAGCTGACTTTTATGCCCTGGGACATATCCCCAACATCATTGGTGCCATTGATGGTACACATGTGGCATTTGTCCCCCCCTCCCCGCAGAAAAGAACAAGTGTACGGAAATCGAAAAAGCTACCATTCTATGAATGTGCAGATGGTGTGTTTGGTGGACCAGTACATCTCTCATGTGAATGCCAAGTATCCTGGCTCTGTGTATGACGTCTACATTTTGAGGAATAGCAGCATCCCTTATGTGATGGGCCAACTCCAGAGGCACCGGGTGTGGCTAATAGGTGAGGCCAAGGTCCCCACACAGTATGAGTAGGTGTCTGGGTATGGGGTCGTCCCTAAGGATTAGTGTGTGTCTAACAGATATATCTTGACATTTGCAGGTGACTCTGGTTACCCAGCCTCTCATGGCTACTGACGCCAGTGAGGAATGCCAGGACAAGGGCAGAGGAACGCTACAATGAGGCACATGGGCGAACTAGGCGGATTATTGAGAGGACGTTCGGCCTCCTGATGGCCAGATTCCGGTGCCTCCATCTAACAAGTGGCTCCCTATACTACTCATCAAAGAAGGTGTGCCAGATAATCATGGCATGCTGTATGTTGCACAACCTGGCATTGCAATGCCAGGTGCCTTTTCTGCAGGAGGATCGACCTGACGATGGTCTTGTGGCAGCGGTGGAGCCTGTGGACAGTGAGGAAGAGGAGGTAGAGGAAGAAGATATTGACAACCGAACGAACATCATCCTGCAGTACTTCCAGTGACACACAGGTAAGAGACTGACACTGCTCCTCACATATCTGACTACTGTAGGACATTGTATAAGTCAGCCTCTTCACCTCTGTCTATGGACACTGACAGTTCATTCTGGCTTTCCATTTTACAGATCTGGGTAGCTCATTCTGCCTTCTGCTATATGTACTGGTGCCCAACAACTGTCACACATTGGTATGTGCAAATGAATATTTACATTGATATTTGTCGGTGATGTTGTAGTTATACATTTGTGAAAGAATAGACTTAATCCAGATTGGTTTGTGATTCAAATGTGTTTATTTAGGGGCTAATGTGTATAGGGGTATGTGGAAGGGGCTGGGGTGATTGTGGAGGAAAGTCCAGGATAGAGTCCAGTCTCTTGGTATCACAGATGCATGGTCCAATAGGGCATAGGAAGGGGAGTAATGGCAGTTCAAGGTGGACAGGGTGACATAGTGGGACAGAAGGGTGACAATCAGGAGGGTCCTATTTCCTGGCGGGGGTCTTGGCAATGTTCTCTGTCTTCTGCCTGGATCACAGAGACCGTTTACGGGGTGGTTCTCCTTCTGCAGGGGGTGGGGTGCTAGTGGGCTGTTGTTCCTGTGGCGGGGCCTCCTGTCCACTAGCGCTGGAGGAGGTGGAAGGCTGTTCATCGGTTTGGCTAGTGTCAGGGGGCCTTTGTTGTGCCACTGCCTCCCTCATGGTCTTAAATATATCAGCCAGCACCCCTGCAAAGGTGTCCAGGATGGTGTATATGTTGGTGAGGTCCTCCCTGACTCCCATGTATTGTCCCTCCTGCAGCTGCTGGGTCTCCTGAAACTTGACCAGTACCGTGCCCATGGTCTCCTGGGAATGGTGGTATGTTCCCATGATGTTTGAGAGTGCCTCGTGGAGAGTGGGTTCCCTTGGCCTGTCCTCCCCCTATTGCACGGCAGTCCTCCCAGCTTCCCTGTTGTCCTGTGCCTTCATCCCCTGAACCATGTGCCCACTGCCACCGACCTGATCGTCTTGGGTTTGTGGGGTTTCTTGGGGTCCCTGTAGTGGTGGACACACTGCTGATTGACATGTCCTGGGGAGAGTGGCATGGTCCTGCTGGGTGGGTGCTATGGTGGTGTTTCCTGAGGGGGGAGGTTCTGTGGTGGCTTGGGACTGTGGGGGGTAAATGCATTGCTATTTTATCTGTATGTGCCATCTTGTGCAATGGGTGTGTTTCCCTATGTTACAGTGCTTGCACTATCGCCTTGGCCCTTGTGTGAGTGGTAATTGTGTGCCCTGGGTGAGTCTCTCTGTTGGACATGCTTTGGTGATGGGTGTCCATGCATGTCTGTGATGGGTGTCCATGCATTGTTGTTGCATGCAGGGTTTGGTTGTGGGAGTGGTGGGGTGTGATGGTGGGGTGTGTGGGAGATGGTGGATTGATGGGAGTGAGAGTGAGGGTGAGAGTATGTGGTGGCATGCAGGTAGGGTGGGGAGATATAATAGTAAAAAGTTGACTTACCAGAGTCCAGTCCTCCTGCTACTAATGCGAGGCCCTCAGGATGCATTATTGCCAAGACTTGCTCCTCCCATGTTGTTAGTTGTGGGGGAGGAGGTGGGGTCTACCGCCAGTCCTCTGTACGGCTACCTGGTGTCTGGACACCACGAAACGCCCCTTCCACCGTAGGTCATTCCACCTCTTCCTGATGTCATCCCTTGTTCTTGGATGCTGTCCCACTGTGTTGACCCTGTCAACAATTCTCCCCCATAGCTCCATCTTCCTAGCAATAGATGTCTGCTGCTCTTGTGATCTGAATAGCTGTTGCTCTACCCAGATGATTTCCTCCACCATGGCCCTGAGCTCGTCCTCAGAAGACCTGGGGTGTCTTTGAGGTGCCATGATGTGGTGTGAGTGATGTGTGAGGTGATGGTAGATGTGATGTGTAGGGTGATGTTTTGGGGTGTGTGGTGTATTGTGCGTGGATGGAGTATGAGTGATGGTGTTGTGTGCCTCTGGATGCTGGTGTGGTCTTTGCTTTTCTGTCTCTCTGCTTCTTCAAAATTTGTGGTGCAAAGTGTTGTGGGTAATGTGGGTGTGTTTTTATAGTGGTGTGAGTGTGTGGGTGTGGTGTGTGTATGTGTGTCAGGTGTGTGTATTTTGAATTGTCCAATGTGGAGTAATTTTTTTTTGTGTGTTTGTATTTTGAGCACAGCAGTGTGTACCGCCAATGGTTTACGGCGGTTGAATGACCACTGCGTTGATTCATGGGTCATGATACTGTGAGCGGATTCCTGTTTGCTATTGCCAGTTTATCTCTGACCTTTGGTGTGGCGGACTTGTGTGGGTGTCTGTATTGTGGTGGAATTCTCAGTGTGGGTCATAATACCTGTAGCGGTTTTCTGCCGTGGACACTGTAAGTTGGCAACTGCCGGTCAGTGGGATTTACCGCCAGGGTTGTAATGAGGGCCATAGTCTGAAACCCAACACTTGTTACTTTCCCAAGATTATTGATCTATTTACAACTAATAATATCCCTGTGGCCATAGGTTTCTTAGACAGAGAGAAGGCATTCGACCTTTTGAGCTGGGGTTTTCTGTTTAAAATTCTGGAGCAATGTTACTTCCCACACCAGCTCACCAGCTCACTAGGTCTATAGCCAGATTGTACGAAAACACTTTGGCTTAACTTTTAATAAATAATCAAAACGTGAGAACAGTGTTCCATAGAAGAGGAACTTGTCAGGATTGCCCCCTATCTCCTTCCTTATTTGCCTTTTTCATAGAACCCTTGACACAATGTATTCGTTTGCATAAAGGTGTTGGCACCCCCTTACCGGAGGCAGGTTTTTTCAACAAGCTGGAGTGTAGCAGTGCATCCTTTATATGAGGTAATAAATCTCCCAGATAAAGCCTAAAAATACTTCAACTGCCTAAGACTGAGGGAGGCTTGGCACTCCCATGTCTCAGAACTTATTATTTAGCCTCCATCGCGTACAGATGTATCGTTTTTCCACTCAGGGGTCTGAGTTTGATATTTTTCAATTTTGAATACACTCCATTGCTATATCATAGTCAGTTTGCTATCAAGGCACCAAAAATACAGAAGAAATTGAGATATAAGACCTTGCAGAACGTTTATGCTGGGAAGAAACAACTCTTCCGTAATTTTTAAGTAACAGCAATTCACGCCAAAATTCCCTTGGCATGTTGCTCCCATCGTTCCCCTGGTCTTTCTTTGGTTCCCATCAAGAAGAGGGAAAAGAGTCACTTTTTTAAAATAGGAGACTTCTTAGACCAGAAAAGAATAAAGTCTGTAGCAGCGATCTGATCAACTAATATCCCATATGATCTATCTATATATATAGATGAGAAAACTATATAGTTTTTCTCATAGACAGAGGGTCTTTGTCTCTCCCTGTCCAAAGTTTGTCATGCAGCTGGGTTGGTTAGGAAGCTCTCAGGCCCGGAAAAGTGAATGATTCCCTGAGTTACTGGTATAAGGAACTCCATCTGGATAGTTCTCAAGTTACTGTTAATATTTGGATGAAATAGATGGAGAACATAGAGATAGAGGTTAACAGAGATACCTGGTTAAAGTATTTTGAATATGGATTTTTGCTGCTGAGAGGGGCAAACCTTCATAGAATGACGTTTTTTAATGCCCAGATGCTGTATTATACCCCTGGGAGGCATAAAAACAATGTTTCAAATTACGACTAGAAAATGCCCTAGATGTAAGAGAATAGGAGATTGGGCCATATTCTTATGTCATGTAAGGTTATATCCAAACTTCGGACGCAGACTTCTGAGTATATCTCACACGAGGTTAAACCCTTACCCTGCACCATCTTGTTAGGCCTTGCTATTCCGCCACATTTTGGGAACAAATGCGCACAATGTATTTACATTTCTACTTTGGTGGCATGGTCTGTTATTATGTGTCACTGAAAGGCACCTATGACCCACACATTCGAGGAGTAGTTAAGTGAGATTAGGAAAATCAGTACAAGGGAACATTGGTATTATCCCGAGGTGAGCAACATGCAGCGTTAAAATAGATGTTGGATCATTCTGAGTGGAAGAAATGGCACAGGAGAATTAGATATGGATTCCATTCAGCACATTATTAGTACCATGCTGGTATCTTGCTTTTTCACTCTTGTTTTCTTTTTTGTGGGGTGGGGTTTAGAAGGAAGCTAGTATCCTAGTCACACTGTCACTTTACTGTGCCACAAAACAATTAGTTAACTGGGCCATATAAACCCCGTATCTGCACTGTCACCTTATTGCGTTTGTCATTTGGTTGGCATTATACATCTTCCAATTTACTTCTAGATGGAAGGGGAAGCTATCACTCTACTGTTATTTTGCCAGCACTTTATAGTATTGTCTTTATAAGCACTGTATTTGCATTGTCACTTTATAATGGCTAACATTAGGTCTTTTGCACTGTTGCTTTATTGTGTTGCCAAGCCAGCAGTTACCTCAACCACACAAACATTGTATCTACTCTGTCAATTTACTGTGTTGATCAATGGGGTGGTATTATACATCTTCCGATTGACTTTCAGCCAGAAGGGAAAGGAAGCGTTTCCCTCTTTTCTGCCAGCATTTAAAATTCTGATGAGATGAGTATTGTATTTGCATTGTCACTTTACAATGTTAGCCATTACGCCAACAACAGGTTTTCTTCCAAGTTCTGTCTGACATTACGGAAGTCAACATTTGATTGGTATGTATTGCTTGTTTTTGTTTATGTAAGACTGTTGGAAATTGATATCACTGGTTTAAGTTACGATGCTGTACTAAGTATACGGAATGACATTTGTGTTGAGCTGCTTTTTTCTTCTTCATAATTTTCCTTGTAATTTATCAACGTTTTGACTATTTGAAATATTTGGAATCGACTGAATGAAAGCTGTCTGAATTGTATACCAAGAAATAAATAAAAAATAAATATGAATCAGATATAAACAATATGATACAAAATAATACCTATAATTAAGTGAGGTTCCTACCAAAGGGCTAGGCCTGTGGCCTTATGATTCTGGCACTTCCATGCTTTGTTTCCTTTCTAACACCCCTAGACCTAAAGTTAATCTCATTGACCCACATTACAATACACAAACACAAACATATTGTGTAGGTAACCTATGCTAAAGATGATTGGAAACCTCAATTTTGCCAGTGATGAGAAACCATTATTCCATGATTAAAGACACAAAGGATTTTCCAGCTTTCTTCCTGGGTCCACGTCCCAGCTGAACAAAATGTTTCCTAGCAACAGGAATACGTGCAATATATAATGAATAAAATAAATACTCTGAAAAAGAATCCGCCAAACATTCCAGGCAGATAGCTAGAGAAAACGTACCAACAGGATTTAAAGTTTCCAAAACAGTGTATTCATTAAATTGTACATTATCCTCGACCTTAAACCTTATAAGAGGAGAACTGAATTTGTTACAACATGGGTAAGCTCAATTGTGAGCCATTATACATTTAAATTGGACATATCAAACACTTCAATCAGAGTTTGTGCATTGGCAACTTCTAACTGAAACAAACATTTTTGATCCTTACAATTTGACCTCATCTCAGAGAGCGATAGTAATGAAACAGTGTATATACACACTAATAAATACAGAACAAACAAATGAGACCCCTTTCACTGTTAGTGACATTCCACCTATTACATGGTCTACCCATGTGTAGCATTGGTATTTATTATTATTTGTATTCATGTATTGTTTGTATTTGACTGTGCTTATTGCCTCTTTTCTCTTTTACCTTTTGTGAGTATTTAACTCTGTTAGTTCCATTCCGTTCCTTTAATAGAACTACTACGTTAAGGTTCTGTATTCTGTTGTGGGGCAGTTGGAGGCTGACTTTCATCTGGTTCAGTCGCTTCTTTTCCTGCCATGGATCCCTCATTAAACCTCGCACTGAAATCATATATCACGCTTCGCCTGTGAAGGATTTGTCTTTCGTTACTCTACATATTTTGGTACCAGGAGTGGGGTGGAGAAAACCCAACATTCAAGATAATTTGCGGAGCAGTTCCACAACGGAGTTGGTGCCTGTCCAGGGATTCACCGACCGGCATATGTAAAGGCTTCACCCTCTACCATTGTGATTGGTAACGTGTGCGTTTGCTTTTGTTAAATCGGCTTCTTATGCGCATTATTAAGACTTACTTGTGTGCATTTTTAAACGCGCCTTCTGTCACGAGCTTCAACGGCCGTGCTCGCGCAGCGCCTGTCTTCAGCATTTCTGACGTCGTGCCGTCGCGCGCTGTTTCCCAGGATACTAGCGCGTTCACCCTGCTGACGTCGTGGCATTGTGGTGGTCTCCTAGGATACTGACGTGCCTACACCTAGCAAGGATTTTTGAAGGAAAAGCGTCCCGATTATACGGACGCGTCAGTACATTTCTAGGAAGTTTGATTTGCCGAATTACGTACACCACGTGTATATTTGATTTCAGGAGGCCGAAAGATTGGAAGTGTCATTTATTTGATACACGATCCCATATTTTAACAATATAATCTGAACTTAAGCAAATTTAAAATAAATAAAAAAAATAAAAAAACGTTGGCATTGTCACAACAGTACAAGCATCTTACCTGCATTATTCTGCTGTCTCTTCATGGCATCCAATAATTTGGTAGTACAACCTCCACCATTTTTAACCAAGAGTGGCAAACCGGACATTAATTGGAGAGAATGGATTAGAATTTTCGAGAATTACTTAGTGGCAATTGATGCCAACGACTTTTCTCCCTCAAGGAAATTAGCTCTACTTTTTAATCACCTTGGTGTGGCTGGTCAACGGGTTTTTGACAACCTACCCATGATCTCTCCACCTGATGAAAGTGGTGGTGATAATGTAACATGGAACACTTACATTGAGGCGAAAGAAAGGGTTGGGAAGCAGTTCTCGGATGAACACAATGTACTTTTGGAGAGATTCAATTTTGCAATGTACAAGCAATCTGTGGATGAGACAGTGGACGAATATGTGGCTAATTTACGTGTTCTAGCTGCCAGATGTGATTTTGGCAATCAAGTAGACTTACATATTAGAGACCAGTTTGTGTTTCATTGTTCTTCAAAAAAAAATCAGGAACGGTTGTTAGCTTGTCGTAATCCCTCATTAGAGGAGACATTAGACATAGCTAAAGTCGTTGAGAGATCCATTGTTACTTCCAAATTAGTTGAAGGCATAATGGTTAACCAAATGACAGCAGATTCTGATATTAATTATATAAAGGAGAGAACTACAAAATTTAGTAAGAATGTACCAATATGTTTCCGTTGTGGGTCACACAATCATTTAAGCAACAATCAGTTGTGTCCAGCATTGGGGAAAAAATGCTTGAAATGTCAGAAAATTGGCCACTTTCAGGTTGTCTGTATGCAACATAACCGTAATTACAAACCTGTTAACTATAATGCCAGAGTTAAAGTCAGTAATGTATATGCTAAATGTGATCAGGTGGAGGATGGTGGTGTAAATGACTGTACAAATATTTTATCTAATGTTGTGTTAACTGTGGATGTTACTACGGTTAGAAGTATTAAGGGGCCCATTTGTCAGGTTGTTATTGATTCTATTGAAATTTCTGCTATGGCTGATTCTGGTTCACCCATCACCATCATTGCAGAAACCACTTACCGCAGACATTGGCCCTTAAATAAAACACTAATTGAGGCAGATATTAGTCCCAAGGCTTTTGGGAACCATGACATTAATCTTCTAGGATATTTTTCATCTACATTATTTATCTTGGGTAGGAGCACAGTGACTAAGATTTATGTAGCTGTGGATGGTAGAAATATCGTAGGGTGGAAAGATCTTGCTAAATTAGGCATAACTTTACGTCCTGGATTTGACAATCCTATAGTCTTAGGGGAAATGCCTTTAGAAGTATCAGAAATCAGCCTGCCCATTACCAACATTTCGGAATCTTTTACTATGAAATACCCTGAAGTATTTGCTGACGTGATTGGGGTAGTAAAAGGTTTCGAACATTGCATTAGGCTTAAGCATGGAGCCATTTCTGTGGCTCATAAAGTAAGACCTGTCCCTATCTCTGTCAGAGGGCAACTCAAAGATCTTTTAGAGAAACTAGTCAAAGATGGAATAATTACCCCTACGGATTCCTCGGAGTGGGTTTCGCCCATTGTTATCACTAAAAAAAAAAATGGGGACTTAACTATGTGTGGACTTAAGATCATTAAACAAAAACATAATTGTAGATTGTCATCCTCTACCTCGTATACAAGAGATGATTGCTAGTTTGGGGACCTCTAAATTTTTCTCCACTATTGACTTGCATTCAGCATATCATCAGATTGCTCTTAGTGTAGACTCTCAGGAACTCACTACTTTTGTGACTCCTTTTGGAGCTTATAAGTATCTAAGACTTCCTTTTGGATTAGCCTCTGCAGTGAGTGTTTTCCAGAAATTAATGGATTCTTTATTTAGTGATTTTGATAATGTATGTGCCTTTCAAGACGACATTCTAATACACACCAAGAACATAGAGGAACATACTATTATGTTAGACAAAGTGTTTACTATACTCAGAGACCATGGGATTACTATTAAAAAGGACAAATGTAAATTTTTGGTCCAATACGTAGAATACTTAGGCCATTCAATTTCTGCTGATGGTATTAAGCCTAAACAGGGGAACCTAGATGCCATTTTAAATGCACCTTCCCCATCAAATAAAGATGAGCTTCGCTAATTTTTGGGCTTTTGCGAATACTAGTCAAGATTCATACATGGCTATGCTATGTTAGTGCAACCCCTTAGAAACCTCTTAAAAAAAGGTAGCAAGTTTGAATGGAGTGAAGAAGTTATGGAAGCCTTTAATGCTGTGAAGAGACTTGTACTATCTGCTCCGGCCTTAAAGCCATTTATATCGTCAGCCAAATCCTTTATAGCGGTGGATGCCAGTATGAAGGGCGTAGGGGCAGTTTTTGGCCAGTGGATGGATGGTCGTGAACACACTATTGCATTTGCATCTAGATCTCTCTCAGATACTGAAGTCAATTACAGAACCATTGAGAGGGAGGCTCTGGCCTGTGTCTGGGCTGTACATAAGTTCAAGACTTACATTTGGGGTATGGCTTGTACCCTCTACACTGATCACAAGCCACTTGTTTTCTTAATGGGAGGGAATGGGCTAGGTAAAGCCTCTTCAAGGTTAGTAAGACTGTTGTCCAAGTTGCAAGAGTTCAATCTAGATGTAAAATACATTCCTGGTGGGAAAAATGTGAGGGTGGATTGCCTTTCTAGGTTGCCTTTACCTTTGTTTGATACTGAGTATGAGGACACTGAATGTGTCATTGGCGTATTGGAGGTAGCTTCATCCTCTGATGGTCTTTTTTCTGAACATGATTGGAATTCTGCGATGACTAGAGATTCAATTTTGTCTAAAGTGAAATTTCATATTACTCATGGTTGGCCGAAACATCAGAAACTTTGTGGGGAACTCAACACCTATTGTCAATTGGCTGCTGAATTATCATATGAGAACGGGGTGTGCATGAGAGGCTCTCTGTGCATTCCTCCATATGATTTAAGACCATTGCTTATAAAGGCTGCTCATGAGGGGCATTTAGGCATTTCAGCCACTTGCAGAAGGTTAAAAGAAAAATACTGGTGGCCATGTATTTACAAACAAGTGTCGGATTTTGTTGATCAGTGCACCTCTTGTGTGGTGTCTGACAAGCACTGGAAATGCCAGACTAAACCCTTGCATAGTATCCCGTTTCCCAATGGTGCTTGGGAGAGTATTGCAGTAGATGTTTCTGGTCCTTTTAACACTTTACCTAGGAACATGAGATACATGATTGTTGCCATCGATTATTTTTCCAAATGGATATATTATGACTTTGTAGAACATACTGACACAGAATCTGTTATTGCATTCCTGTCATCTATGTTTTATTTAGAAGGTCCTCCGTCCAACATTGTCACTGACAATGGGGTGCAATTCATTTCTAGTAAAATAGAAGGTTTCTTAGTTAAATACAACATAAAGCATTCATGCATAGCTTTATACAGTCCTTCCTCTAATGGATTGGTGGAGAGAGCTAATCGCATTCTTAAAGAGGGGATTCAAACAACCATCGCCACCAACTGCAATGTTAAAGAATTTTTTAATGAAAAACTGTGGGCATATCTTAATACACCACATTCCACCACAGGTCTCTCACCGTTTGTATTACTTAGAGGGAGGGAATCTAGATCTAAATTAACACCATCATGGATGACCATCCCTCACAAGGAGGTGAAGGTTGATATTAATGAGTTGAAAAAGAGAGTCTCTGAGAAACAACTTATTCAAAAACGTAATTATGATTCTCGTAGAAACGTGTGTGAGATATTAGTTAATGTGAATGATTATGTCCTGATAAAAAAACCTTGCAAAGTGCCCAAAGGAACTTCCAAATATTCTTTACCTGTAAAGGTTTTAAGAGTTTCTAAAACTGCTGTACTTTTAGAGGGGAAGGGGTGGTGGAATAAAAACTCTATTATCCCTATTTCTCCTTTACAAGCTGACATTTTTAAACAAGTCTATGCTGGACGTGAGGAGGAGGCTACTTCTAGCGACATATTTATAGACAGACCTATCAACAAAGAAGACAAGACGAATCCCATGCAAAGTAATTCCAAGGATCAAGTTTTTGTTTCCAGTCATCAGGAAGGACTGGATGTTCCTGATTTATCCTCGTCGGTTGGTCCAGCTGTAGAACCTCTACATACACGCTGCCATAGAATTGTTAAACTTCCGTCTAAATACAGTGATTATTGCTTATATTAGTATATTTATTATTTATTTGCTACTTATTTGTATTCATGTATTGTTTGTATTTGCCTCTGTTTAGGTATTATTTGTATGTACCTTTGTTTAGCTGCTGTTTACTTTCCATTGCTAATATGTTTTTTTCTTTTGCATTGTGAAGGAGGAAGATGATGTAGCATTGGTATTTATTATTATTTGTATTCATGTATTGTTTGTATTTGCCTGTGCTTATTGCCTCTTTTCTCTTTTACCTTTTGTGAGTATTTAACTCTGTTAGTTCCATTCCGTTCCTTTAATAGAACTACTACGTTAAGGTTCTGTATTCTGTTGTGGGGCAGTTGGAGGCTGACTTTCATCTGGTTGAGTCACTTCTTTGCCTGCCGTGGATCCCTCATTAAACCTTGCACTGAAATCATATATCACGCTTCGCCTGTGAAGGATTTGTCTTTCGTTACTCTACACCATGGCTTTATTTCCATACCTATTACTACATTTCATTTTCACCATTGTCAGAAGTGCAAACCCTTAGGCTGATGTGAAGCAATGCATAATACACAATTGTTGCATTCATGAAAGTTTCCCTTTTCCCATATTTGTTTTTAATGAAACCGAAGATGACCCTGTGTTTATCAGTACAGCTAATTGCAAATATCCTGTGGGACACTCCCTTCTGCGTTACTCTATAACCTTGCACAACATGTGTAGTGCTTCTATGCCAGGGTAGAATTGTATCTTATCTGTAAGCCTGACAATGTCCATCCCTACACAAAGGGTCTTATTTATTTTTAAGCAACGTTAATTGCTGTGTCTTGGAACCAGGTCAGCCCTACATGATAACGGTTTTAAAAACAATACAGTGTTGTTGCAGAACCTTGTATCCCCTCCTAAATATGTAAGCGAAAATGTTCCTTGGCCTTGAACTAGAATGAAGGGCATGCATTTTGACAACCTAAATATATGTTTGTCAATTTTATTACAAACAAACTTTATTACAAAAAGAGCTCTCTTTGACTTCATCGTCCGAGGTATATAATCTTCGGACAGCCAAACCTGCTTCAGAAATACAACAGCTGTTGTATACACACACACTTTACTGATATGAAAACAATATTCAGTTAATCTGCGACCACATTTGCTGTACATCTTTTTTATAACTTTGGGTCTAGATTGGTGACTGGATTTAAAGCAGTGGTTGGATTAGTTCCATAATATTTTAACTCCCTGTTCTCCATTAATTTTGTAGGGGTCTCGATCATTCTATTGCCAATCAGCTGTGGTATCATCACCTTCTTTTTGTTCTGTCAAGGAAGCAAAAGTCATGGCTCACATCTATAAAGTTGAACAAAGATGCATAGAAAACAAATGTACACATTATGGCTGAGATCTGTGTTCTGGTGCATACATTCCAACTGGGATTACTCTGGATTTATCCTCATAACAACTGCCTGAACTACCTACTGCTGGTTTCACTGCTGGGTCTCATTCAGCCATTTCATGAGGCACCTGAAAGAAAGTCAAGCACTTTTTTGATCCTCCCAACATGAGGTGATGTGTTACCAAGCAAATTCACATAGTATACTCTTAGACACCTATCTTGAACAGTGGATTGATAAACTGTTGACATATGAGCCCTCTGAAGCTTTTTCCATCCTCAGCAAATGCCTCCATTGTATCGATTGGTGCTGAGCCTTCAAATGGGTGTATTCCTGAAGAGAACCACACTTTACCCTGCTTCTACAGTAAACACATGCATCTGGTGAATGTATTAGGGGATATCACCGTGCCCTCTGAGGGAGAGAATGAACTATTACTTTCCTGAATGGAGCACTTGATATCCTATTGATTATGAATCATAGACTGCAAAGAGGTTTTTCTTCAAAGTTTTTTCTTTTTGCTACCCATTTTTAAGTAGGCCCATTCCATTCCATCACTGGTATATTTGGTCACCAACATACATCTTCCTATAAGATAGTATGCAATAAATGCATGAAACTGTGCAAGGCTTAAACTAATCATGATTTGCTTCACATAAGAGCAAGCATTACTTTGTTGAATGATGTTGCATTTTTTTATGTAAAAATAGATATTATGAAGAACACTAGTCTAGGTACACGATAACACATTGATCATCTCCCTATTTGGTTTTCTGCGCCCTTTGAGCTCAAATTTGAATGTACAAGCGGGGATGACGTAAAGGCCTTAAGGCTTGGCTCCACTACAGTTAGGCCCTCTGATCAATCTCAGAGTACACCCCTTCCAAAATCTGTCATTTCTGTGATAACCAATAAAACGATGAATGTCACCCACCCTTATCATTCGTTGAACTGAGAAGAGTACAGAGGGTGTCAAGGCATTTTGATAAGGCCTAGATATAACACCTGATAAGACACGCATTCAGGAACAGTATTCCTTTATCAATATGTCAAGGCCATAAAAAAAAAAAACCTAGATGATTCATCACAGAAGTGTAGTTTAAATTGATGTCTCTGTGTTTCTCATTTTCTTGAAGATATGTCTGAGACCCCTCCGCTGACACCTATAATCTATACACCACATTCATTCCTGATAACTTTTCCCTATTTAAGGACCACCATTCAACACCTTGGGTAGAGAGGTCTTCATCCCAGATTATCCTGCAAGATCCTGCCTGAAAACAATCTTGGATACTGCTGGCATTTAAAGAAGTTGATGCACCCTGCTGCGTTCCCAAGGAAAGCTGCTATCACAGCGTGTTTTCCTTTTTTTAGGGAACACTTCCTCTGCAGCGCTTCTGATACTGAAAGCACACGTTGTCAAGAAGGCATGCAATGCCCTGCTTCTCCCCAAGAAACTCGACTTCACAAGTTGCTCTATTAAATGTTCTTCTAGGGTTACGCATAGAAGTAAGATTTGGGTGTTAGGTTTTTAGATTACGTTTTAACCATGTTAATAATGTTAATTATATTCTTGCTGTTTTCAATGTTACTTCTTGCTGTTTTTTTTTTTTTTACAATGTACTAAGAAAGAGGTTCACCCTATTGTAATAAATACTTTTAGTTAAAAGTGCCTGTTATTCTTAGTACTGTGTGTATGTTAATCTGAGAAGAAAGAAACAGGTTTACTGTTAGCAAGATGTCCCTGATTCCCTTTTCAGGAATTGTTAGTAACACAAAAGCAAATTATAGCTCTTCATCTACTATTGAGTGTTTTGTGGGCCTATAATGACCTGTCTTTCAAATTCAGCGCTGGTGCAATGAACTAAGTTCACTTAGGTCACCTGTGGGTGAGATATCTCCTATTACCTTTTATCCCTAGGTGCACGAGCAATTAAGCCACTCACAAGGAAAACAAGAAATAGTGACTCACGCTTCCAACAATACTATTTAAACCAAGCATTTCATTGTGCCCGTGCTTGGCTTCGCCTCTACTCCTTCCCTGAATCTCCAGCCTCCTTTAGCCTGGCAACGGACCTTTCCTCCTTCGGCCAGCCTCCCTCCTCAGCACTGTTTCTCTTGGCAACCGTCCTCTGTGCAGCCTGGGCTGTACACCTCCTGATCTGCAGGAAAAAGGAAAAGGAGTAACTCAGTTATAACAAATATGTGGACTCACATTGTGCAAGGTTTGATGATCCATGCTTAACAACAAGTGCAGACAATACCAATACATATTGCTTTAATGCGCGCAAATGTGTAAACATAGGCATGCAAAAAAATGTCTGAGTATGTTAGGGCATTAAAACGGGATCAAATGGATTAGCCAATGCTTCATTCTTCTAATATGCTAGGTGTAAACATACAATAAGACAGAATTCCTGATACCTGCCAAGACCCACAAACAAGTTACAGTTGAAACTTGGCTCAAAGGCATCACCATGACAGCTTGGAACCCCAACATTCACCAGATGCAAAGTCACTTGGATTCACACTGGACACCAACCTCACTCAGAAAGCAAACATTGCCAAAATACAGAGAGCCTGGTGTCAACTCTCTCTTCTAAAGAATGTGTTTGTTCCAGAAAGCAAATTTTGAAACTGCTGTTCAAGCCCACATATTCTTGCATCTGGATGGTGGAAATTCGCTACAACATGGACTCCTGGACTTCACAGTGGCACCCTTCAGGGGAATTCTACACACCTCAACACATCTCATCCAGGGCCTTAAGAAAAATGATCACATCACCCTCTTCCTGATGAAACTCCATTGTTTACCCTCACCAACGTGCTCCTTCTTCAAAATGAGCTTCTTCGTATACAAAGCTATCATGGCCAGCATCCTGCTTAAATTGCAGACAAGCTCACCATCTCTGGTATTTCTTGGCACACCGGCATCCAGGACACCATCAGCAGGCAGACTAAGAAGTGTAAGGAAGAAGAAACAAGATAGCAGTCATTTTCCATCCATGCATTGAGGTTTTGGACCAGCGTCCCTGTATCCATCAGGGCCACCTCAATGCTGCTCTCATTAGGGAAAGAGTTGAAGCCTCTCCCCTTTAAAGAGCAATACATCATAATCCAATACCGGTTGACAACCCAGATTCCTCTCCTGTAACTTGTTGGCTTTATGCTTGTCTTTGACCATGTACAGTGCTCTACTGCCTGTTGGCATGGTTCGCACTATACAATGTACAAACATGCATAAATATGTAAGGGTTTCCTAGCTAGAACCAAAATTATATGGTACATATTCTTTTATTTGCTTCTCCTAGAAGCATACCTCATTAGTAAAGAAGCTTTGTGATGCCACAACATGCGCCTCAGAGATGGAACCCCATTGTTTTCCTCTTTTGCATGGTGAAATGTCAACTGGAAAACAGTCCTATAGAACAGTCTGACAATGGAAAAAGAACAGGAAACAGAATTAAACAGGGAAACTCAAGCACAATCAACAGGCAAAGAGCAGGTGAAGTCCGCAATATGGTAACAAGAGTCCAAAGACCAGTCCACAACAAACTGAGGCTTTAGGAAAAGAAGTGACCATGTACAAAACAGAGACTTGGAGGCCAAAGTGAACACCCAGGCAAGTTTAAATCAGAGAATAGTCTAAAAACGACAGGAAAAATATATTTCCTGTGCCTGGCCTCTGGGCACACTCTCTAGTGGCATTGAGACCAGCTGCTCCAGATGTGGAGATGCCTAGCTCCAATATCTTTAATTATCTGATTAAAGGCTGGCCATGTCAATGATATGATCCTGGAAGTGCTGGAGGGTGGATTTCATGCCCTTCCTTAGACCGTGCCCCAGAAAAAGAAGGGTAGAGATAAGATTGGCATCTACTCCTGAGGTGGTCCAGGTTTACCCCCTGAAATGGACCAAGGTCGTTCTGCTTTAAGTAGATACCTACTACATCTTTTCAGGGGCTTATAAGTGTCTGATGACCTGAACCACAAGCTCATGGGGGATCCATTCCAAGGACTTGTCATGTCAAAGGTCATCTAATCAAACAAAGGGTCAGCATAGAGATTGAGAAAGGTGATGCTTTAAAGAGTGCCCCAACTCCAGGGGTAGTTGGGAACTGATAAAGAGGGTGGTAGCAGCAAGTCATCAGCAACTTCATTATAAAAAAAATTGTTCACATCTGTCTCCTCACTTTTTGCCAGGGATGAGGAAACCAGGTGCTTGATTTAAATATTGTCACATTGGTTACTCTATCACAACGGTGACAGATATCCTGCCTGTAGAAATCTAAATCCCATTAAATCCTATGGGATTTAGATTTTGGCAGATAGGATATCCATCACAATTGTGAAGGAGGAACCGGTCCGCCAATAAACATCAATTGAAATCTCCTTGGTAACAGTCTTCTTGAAAGCGGAGTGCTCAGCGGGCTTTGGAATGGCAAAATTAGGGGAATAGAGGAGCCCAGGGCCAATCTCAGAGAAAAGCACAGAAGTGCATTTGGCAGGAAGAAGCCTGGGCTGCAAATGAATTATCTTACTGAAAATCTTCTTGGCACTGCTACAATATGTGATCTTCCTCAGAATGCTTGTCCCTGACCTGTGACAGAAAGCAGATGATTATTAGGATGCCTTATTTCTGCACATTCATACTACTCATATAATAAACGTTTCTTTTATCAATCCAGCCAGCGTGATAACTATTGGATCACTGGAAATATTGCATTAATTATGGGAAAGTACAGATCAAATAATTAGGAGGGTCATTACTAGTGTGGCGGTCTATAGACCGCCACATTACAACCCTGGAAATAGAACTGCTAGCTCCGTCAGGATCTTGGATCTCAGCGGTCTGGAAGTGGCAGAGATCCTAATCTGCCACTGCAGCACTGCCCTGGGTATTACAACCTTGTTCTCTGCCAGCCCTTTCATAGTGCTAACACCGCCATCAAAGGGCTGGCAGAGAGCAGGTGCATGGGGCCATATGGGAGGCAGTGGTGTAGCCTGTTTCCCACTTGGCTGGCAGGCGGAAATCGAGGAGGAAACTCTTAATCAGGGCAGCGGGGAGGTAGCCTGTGTGGCTGCAACCTCCCTGTAGGAAGTTCGATGGACAGTAAAAACCGTCTCCCAGACTTATTATGACCCCCCTAAGTGTTTCAACAGATTCACAGCTATCTGAGCACACTATTGTATCAATTGAGCACACCATGGTATCAATTGGTTAATCATTTCTTAAGCTTTTAAAGTAAACAGTGCAGTCTTTGTGAATAAAAATCCAGCTGTATTTCTTTACTTCTTATTTCTTCTATTATAATTCAATTATATCATGGTATTTAAAATTATTCAGAGGTTCCTGCAATGCAGTTAGGTGTGTTACCTTCTTCCGTGGCCTATACATTCCCATTTGTTTCCAAAAATGTTTGAAATCACAACAGAAAAGAACCTTAATGTGCTGTGTTTTAATTTGCAAAAAGTGTGCATACTAGAGTTGATCAAATAGAAAAACCAGAAGGTAACTTGACGATGAAAATACATGGCATCCTCAGTAAACTGGCCGAAGGTTGAGGTGATGAACAATAGAAGAACAGATGAAGGTGGGTCCATAGTGGCTATGGAACCTACATATTACAATATGAAGGTCCACAAACATGTTTCGAGTGAGTAGCTATACTCAACATTGGATTCAACTCTTGAATTCAAGAAAATGCTAGATAAGGTAGTCTAAGGTGAACAACTAAATTGGATTAACAAGGAAACTAAACAATGATTTTTACAAACTTGCAATGAGGTAGCAAATGTTAGAAGTAAGGCTTTTAAATACGTCAAAATGCTTATTTTCACTAGGATTGTATGCCAATATTTCCGTTTACACTTCTGTCATTTGTAAACTTCACACAAAGTCATGTTACAAAATCTATTTAAAAAATTCAGAAATTACGAGCATGTGAAATTTTACGGTTTTATGCTATAGAAGACGAGTTCAAATGCTGTGCAGAAGACTAGTTGTGCAATCAAATGCTGAAATAGATATTTCCTCAACAAACTCCTCCCCTTGACGGTACCTCAACTGACTTTTGAAAGTGATTTGTGTTCAGTTTCATTTTTTTTGTAATGTACACATAGCTCTGCTCAATTTTCCAGACAATTTTCATTATACTGAGAGAAAAAAAATGACATGATTTTCCACATCCCAAATTTTTAGACACATGCTTGCTGCAGCGTTTGGCTTACAGACTCCTAGTGCTGCAATCAAGGTCCTGACAACAGGGTTGCAAAGATTCTCGTGTGAGCTGTGCATACACACGGCACCCACATTAAATGTTTAACTTTTATGCCAAGTGTGCCATTAATGAGCAACTTTACTATGAACATCTCAAAGATGAGATATGCCAGTTCTGATTAGTCAATTATGTGCCACTGGTAGCGTGTCAGAGTTAATCCACTTAGAAGTGTTCAGTCCCCAAAGTAAAAGTAGGCCAGTAAACCCAGGGCAAAAAACAAAACAATCTGGGAAGATAATGGGAAAGAGCACGTTTTTGTAGTTTGTCTTTTATATAGTGTGAATCTGCAGAAGCAGACATTATAGGGAATATGCACACATTAACACATAACACCTCACCTACATATACCCAGTGTTCAACAGCTATAGCTGCCCCATGCACATATTCTAACAAACATTCAAACACTAAAGAGTACAAAATACACTGCTTTCGATATCTAAACTTTGAAACCTCTCCAACAAACACAGATGGCGGAGGTGAGAAGACAGAGGTTACCACCAGACCTCACACTGTAACTTGTATATGCAGTTTACAACACATGGACAAAGAGCAAACATCAATATTTCAGTGAAGAACTCTCCCTAGGTCTATTGGGTACAGAATTAGAAATGTGCACAGCAACAGACCAGGACCTACGTACATTTCAGCATGCCAACCTCTCCACAACTTGATTCCTACCATTTCTCCCTACCCAGCCATATCCAAAACAGTCTTCGTCCTGCTCCAGTAGAAACCTTTCAGCCTGAACTCCCAAGCCAGATCCTCTCTGAACCGGAACACAAGCAAGCCAGGACTGGTTTTGCCTTATTTGGGGAGTGTCAGTCTTTGTTCCAATGGCACAGTGGACCCATGTATGTGCTTAAATACTTTAATCATATGTTACTCGTGGACTTTGCTATCTGGCTTGAGCTGTGTGAGAACCTTGAGACTTGCTCTCTATTAGAACATTAGAATGTTGGGAGATACATTGAAAACAATAGAGTGCGCTGGGCTTCCAATAGCCGGTAGAAGCCAAGGGCTCCAAAATTCCAATGTTATCTTTCACAGCTGGGAACAAAGGCCTCACAGAGTCCAAGAAGATTTCAATCCCCTTCGACTATGCAAAGCCTTTGTTTTATTTATTAGAACATTCTGCCCTCTAGTGACAGAATGTTCTAATAGCTTTATAGCCTTCCGTAGCTAGGCTATATCGGCACTAAAGTCCTGCTCCCCTATTACAAACGGTGAAGCAGTCCTTCAATGGCTGGTATAGCCCACTACAGTGGGCTATAAGGCTATAATCAATACATTAGGATTGGTACGGCTCATTCGATTAGTCTATTTACCAACTCATAAGTATAGCATACCCATGATGCTGTTTTTTTCTGCCAACGTGTTGTCCATGTCTTCCCTCTAGATCTACGTTGCACTGATCTTAAAGATGTTCCTTTTTGTATTGAGAATTCCCATTCTTGAAATCACCATCATTCCCTTCAAAGACTGTGGTGAGACAATGTGCCCAGGGACCAAGATTAATACTACCTAACTGAATACAGCTTTAGAATTCTGTCATGTACCTGACAAAAATAAATGTTAAAGCTACTCTTTTTAATGATTGGGTTGCTGAAGCAGATGTCTTAATTAGAAATTATTAATGAGTGTTTATGAATTTTGAATAATGACTTACAAAGAAAATGAATAACGTAGAGAAAAATAATGCGCAGGTTTGAAATTGTGTCCTCGGTCAGTGGCCACCAGTATTCACGAAATGTATTAATTGATGGTTAATACTCATGAAATGTTGAAAATTTATTAGATTATTGTAGTAATATGTCATATTTAGGGTTATGAAATATGCTTTAGCTTATTAATTGTAGGCCTTAACTTAGCGAGTGCCTTGGCGTAGTTTTGCCAGGCCTCATGCAGAAGCTGTATTACTTAGCGTTTGATAGAAAATGCTGACAGAGTGAACTAACTGTGAAATGTTCATTGTTTTAATAAAATGCTTAGCCAAAACTTTCCATGAGAACCAACTAACAGGAGACAGAGTCCTAAAATTTGTAACGAATTGTGTGTAATATGTGTGAAAAGTACTTTCCCAGGATGCGAACAATGAAGACACTGACAGAAGAAGAAGATGCAACAAATTTGATACCTGACAAGCCAGATGATGAGAACATCGTAAAGAAGACCAATCAACATCGTGTGAAGGAAGAAATATTAGAATTCATAGATTTGGTATAGAAAACGTATTGGGTAGAGTAATAACATGCGATTAATTGACCAGTTGGAAATTAAAGGATAGTTTGGGTGACTTTGATATTACAACGTGACAGAGGAGAAAGATTCAGATTAGACTTAAGCAGATTTGGAGACGAAAAGACTTGAGATTCTGTCATTAGGCTCATACTCTCTGACTGAGAGCCTGATGTTTTGCTGATCGATTGATGATCTGAGGACGAAGAGTGATTCCGTTTGCTGACCCATGCTGTGGATAGGTAGATATGACAATATGTCTGAAATGCATTTCATGCCTTTTCTTTCTAGGTACCAACTGTGCTGTCTTGCTTAGTTTTCCTTGACTAGTTTTTTTCTAAATTCTTGTTGCTAAATTGTTTTGCAGGAAGCCCCACATGCTGATGCTGTTCTGGGATAGTTGAGGTTATCTACATGACGATTGACAATTTGCAGAGACAAATGGTTGACAAACTATTTTGCTGAACTCTATGGATTATGTAGTACTATTGAAGCTAACTTTGCTGATGATTTGCGCTGACGCTTAAGAATGTATTGTGATGCAAGCTGTGGTTAGGTTGTGTTCCTTGCGTCTTTTTGGTTAATCAATATCATTTTTATATGAGTTCTGATTTGATTTTGAGATTAATCTACATGATTTTAGCATTGTTAATCTAGGGGAATAAACTTACTAAACGTTTACTAAAGGTGTGGTTATTCATGACCTTTCAGTCATGGTGTGTGAAAATTACTGACTCCATTGATTGTTGACTATTGATTTGACTAATGATTATTGATTATTGTGTATTGATTATTGATGCTGTACTGGAGCTATGGTGAAAACGTCTTAAACGAGTTAAAAGGTTAATCGACCCATACACGTCCCCTTTTAAGTTTACTTATTAAGAACCGACGCGCTGACAGTATCATGACTCTAGATAAAGTTGTCCCGTCAAATATTTATGGTGTCATAGAGCAGCTTATCTGGATTCCTGATACTGCATCAGACTCCAGGGGTCTTGCTGCCATTACATGTAATAGCATGGTACTGAAGAGAGAATGGAGAGTTGAAAACAGTGCCATTCACAGACAAGCCTCCATTTTTGAACTCAAAAGGTTTTAAAAATCTTTGTAGAAAAACTGGGACCACATAATATGCTCCTGTCATTCAAATGGTGGATAATTCCACAGGAACTGCTTTTAAGGTTGTAAAAGATCTCTTTGATCTGCCTTGTGTTTTTTCTTATACTATTCCTTCTCCTTCTCCTGAAATCTGCAATTCTGTTTCCTCTTGCTTTGAGGAAAACAATTGAACATCTAGCAGTCACTGGGCCCTGGTGGTACTGGCAACTGCACCTAAATTATTTGTCCAGCAACTCAGGTTTCTATTACCACTCTCTCTCATTTTCAGCCTTCACAATTTGAGAACCCCATAATATTTGCTTGCAAGGCTAAGGCAGACTCTTCTAATGACTCCTGTTGCATAGTACCTAGTTTTATTTTGGCATGATTCTAAAGCACCACAGCTCTTCCCTGTTTGCAATGCCTCTCTGTAAATGACAGTGGTTTCCCTTCTATAAAAAGAATCAAGGGCCGTTCCTCTTTTGAGGAAGTCCTCTGATGATCATTCGGTACTAAGTACCACCATATCAGCCTCCGTTGTTGCCCACATGAGGTGATAGAAAGTGAGGTGAACAACCAACTCTCTTTACTTATTGAACACAACATTCTTGATGCATTGCAGGTGGGCTTGCAATCTTACACTGTACAGATGTAGCACTGCTAGCAGATAAATGTGGTATTCTCATGATGTTAGAGGAGTGGAGCACTTATTCTTTTAGGCTTCAGTGCTGCCTTAGATGCTATATCCCATGATTCACTCTGTAACAGGCCATACTTAATTGGGAAACAAGATCAGTAACCAAAGCGTCTCTCTTTCTTCCTTACTAATCATTTCCAAACAGTTGTCTTGAAGCATCTCTGCCCAAAACTTTAGCCTTTAGTGTGTGGAGTCCTTCACGGTTCCACATTGAGCCATATACTTTTCAATATCTACATGACTACATTAACTGTTCTTATCCACAATTATGACTTCTCTTTGATGTTTCATGCAGACAACAGCCAGATTGTTGTATATTTGCAGTTAAATCTATTGCCTACAGTAATAATTTTAATTTCTTTGTGCTGGTAGTTGCTGTCTGGATATAAAGTCAAGCTCATTAGTAGCAAGAATGAGCTGCTGCCATTCAGAGGGTCTATCTGATCTGGCCAATCTGCTAAAGGAAATCTGAATTTGGAAACTCTCCATTAGCTAAGAATTCAGTAAGGAATTTGGGAGCATTTCTAAATGGTACACCAACATTTATGAAGCAAATTAACAATATCATTGTTAAGTGCTTTTTTTTTTATCTCTGGCATGCTAGGGAAAGTGCTGCCTCTGTTTTCAATCCACTCACAATGTACAGTGATCTGAGCCATCAGTTTTTCCTCTATCAATTACTGTAGCTTCTGAAAAACAACAGTTAAAGACAACCAGCTGATTTAGCTGTCCAACTTCCGCAGAATGTTCCATTAGTCTAAAACAAGCATTCTTTTTCGATGCAAGGTTTTGTGGCTATTCAAAACCTGACACACAGCAGAGTATTCATGCTCAAAACATAAGATATTCTCCCTTCTGGCAATACAAGGGAAAACTTCTTAGAATACTGTTGATATATATTAAAGTAGAAGAAAACAAAAAAGGCATAATTATAATAAAATCGACCTTTCAAAACAAATAATGTTAGTAACAAATACAATTTTTCAAATAATTAGGGTTGCTCCACACTTTATTGTTTCTTCCAACTTCAGACACAAAAGGACCACAATTGTTAGCTGAATGTATAGCGGAAACCACCTGTGAAACCGGCATATCACAATATTCTCATGTATCTGAATTTTGTAAGTTCTGCAACCCTTCCTTATCAACTGAAGATTGACTCTCCACAGGTGACATATAAGAGTAGAGGCTGCACAAGCATGATCTTCAAGTTCTGCGTGAGTTGGTTGATACATTATGATGTACAGTACCCTACGGAAGCAGTAGCTGTTTGTCCCTAAACTTTTTAGTGTGTGTTAGTATCTACTATCCTACTGTATTTTACTAAAGTGGCCATATACGAGCAGCCTGTGAGTGTTGTGGGGTAAAGTGATGGTACCCTTTGGTTGTTTATTCTATGACATTTTCAATTATTTGCAGAAATTATCAAAAAGATTAATTCTCCCCTAACGACTGAACAACTACATCCTTCTGCACCTAGGGATCATGATCAACATAAAACAAATATTCATCATGCCTTTGATCAGTGCATGCATTGCTGCCACTGTTCAACTAACTTAATTGGAGAATCACCCCAGTTCTGTCTTGCACATGAGCACCACTCAAACATCCACAACTCACCACACTCTTTTTGTTTCATCATGTACCGTTCAGCACTTGAACTTTTCGCTTACTCACTCTAATTATTTGAGTGGCCTTGAAGAACTTGGAAACAGCTCTACTCAAATTTCCTACAGAACTTAATAATATCACACTTTAAAATTAAAATCTTTAGTGTGATCAGATTTGTTATATCTTTCAGCAGTCTTACTTTGAGCTTCAACAGTTGTATCCATAACAACTTACATATCTACTGCATGCTCTTTAGCTCTTCAATCCTGAATATACTTTGGAATATCGTTAGGAGCCAGATCCTTCAGAAGCAACTGTCTAATGGACTGACACTATTGGTTGAATGAGGTGTAATATTATAGTTCCAGAATTTGCCAGAATTTGTAATTCTAAAATCTATGTTCCAAAGGCTCTCCTACATCCAATCCTGCACATAAAGTCAGCTGTACAGTATCCCTTACCACTCTGATCACCATTTTCACTGTGCCAAACTTTTGTGGTGACTATATAAAGCCACAGTAAAATGTTTAATATCTGTAGAGGTCAAATATTCTTTCATTTGTTCTGGAGACAAACTGTATGCCTTTATCAGAAACTAGAAACCATGGAAAACCTTCAACTGTAAAACACCTACAAGAAATCAATTACCACACGTGTAGTTACCTCTCTTGCCATAGAAAAGTGCTCCCATTTTGAATGCTAATCAATTAAAACAAGGATGAACATTTTACTATTTGATAAAGCTGAATAAGAACCACAAAATCAATTACCACCTTTTTTCCAAGCATTTTTAGGAAAACTGAACCGATACCAGTTATGAATTCCCAGTAACTAGCCTTTGTCAACTCTCTGACAAACATGATAAGATCCTATATGCAGCTCCAAAACATTATCCATTGCTGGTAACCAGTAATGCTCAACCAACCTTCTCTTCATTTCAGACATCACCTGATGGCCAGCATGTGTCAAAAGTAATAATTTAGACAGCAAACTAATAGGCAATCGTTTCACCTCTCAAAAAAATCACCCTCAAGACTCAAATGATCTTGAATTTTTGAAAACTGCAGCAACTCCCCCCCTTCCAAGCAACACTCTTAAGGCCAATCTTTCACAACAAATTTTTGACCAGAGGTAAATCCTTGTCTGAATTAGAGCAAACAATCCCACTCTTCTTCACTGATCACAGATTCACCACACAACATCAATTACACTCCACCGCACACTCAATTTCATCTTCAAGATTTTCCCTTTACCTTCACCCACAAGAGGAAATCTTGACAAAAAAATCGGTCTTCAAATAATCTTTCCCCGAAACATGCAGCAATTCAAAATTACTACTGCAACCTAGGCAGCAGTTTAATAAACCATGCCTCTATCTCCAAGAAGATACTGTAGTGGTTTGTAATCAGAACATAACCTCTCTTCCACTGACAAACATTTTGGTTTGTGATCAGAACATAACCTCTCTTCCACTGACAAACATTTCAAAATGTTGTGTGTCCAACACACAAGCTAATGCTTTACTTACAATGGGTGTGATAGTGCAGTTCTATACTACATAGACACCTAGAGGCAAAAGCTACGGTGTGTTCTTTATTTCCAATTCTTTGGTTCAATACCACACCAATGCCGATAGCACTGACATCATGGTAATAATTTGTTACTCATCTTCTTGATTTGGTGTCAAAGCTGTAGTACAGACAATTAACTCAGTTAACAGCTTTGTCTTTTCAAATGCACAGTTTTAATTTTCTTTCAAAGAAAAGGCTACTCCTTTCCATAGTAGTTTTTAAAGGTTCAGTAACCACCTCAAACCACTCTACAAATTATTAATATTCACATAATCCAAGCAAGAATCTAACTTGATCTGCATTACAAAGTGATGGAGCATTTGCAATAGCCATAGTCAGGTCACCCTTTGGATTGATTCCCTCTGGAGTTCACAAGTGCTCCAAATACTTAAGTTGTTCAGTAAAGAATTTGCTCTTATCAAGTTTAACAGTCACTTCATATTTCCCCAACATATCCACAGTGAAAGTTATGTTCTTACTTCGAACATGCGTGGATCAATTTGCCATCCTGAAAAGCATGTATTCATTAATCCCTTGAAATAGATCAAATATCTATTTTTGTGGAGACAGAGGCCATGGATGCTAATCCAAACAACATTCAAGTATAGCTGTAAGGCTCAAAAGGTGTTAGGAAACTGGTTAAAAGTCTCAATTCTTCACATAGTTTGATCTGGGGTATAGTCATTTCTATGGTTGGAAAGAATCAAGTATTACCCAGTTGTGCAAAGATCTTCAAAAAAGGTAAGGGATAGCAGTCATCAGGATGTTTTGATTTAAAGATCTGAGGTCAGCATATAAACACATTTCTAGAGATTTTTATTTTGCTATGACTACAAGGGAAACACTCTCTGGGGAACTGACAGGCACATGACAGCCTTCCTTAAAACTGGATGAGATATTCTTGCAACTGCAGCCTAAGGCTCAATCTCTCATTTTTAACTTTATGCCACACAGGTAGGGATGAATCTTGGACGTGCCCCAAATCTTCTTTAAATACCTCATGAGGATTAGGATCTCTTGCAGATCATGATTCTCTAAAGCTACAAAAGATATTGGACAGGATGTAGTTGGCCATATAGCCATTCTGCAGGTAACTTTTGTTCCTTCAACTACCATTGTCATCCACATTGTTAGCCACACAAACCTTTGTATGAATCTTCTGGTCTTTGTAGTGGATGCCTTCCAGAAATATCCCAACAAATCAATTATTCTACCACTAAAAGTCAAAAGAATAGGATGAGAAGGAAGCATAACAGAAGCGGTACACCTCTCATACAATAACTTATCAGAAATAATAGTAATTGATTATCCAGAATCAGCCTTTCCACATTAGCGCATTTCACTAATTACAGTTTCCCAATTTGGATAACTACTTCTGCTCTCATCACATTATGGGCCTGATTCATATAGGTAAGTTAAATTTTTTTGTCGTAGTTGGACTCTTGCACCAGGCGAGACTGCTGGTTTAAGGATGACAGTACTTATGTTTGTAGGCGACTATGCCAATCCTACAACAAAACGCAACTGTCGTCCCAACCCTTCCGGCTCACAAGCAGCACCTCACCAGAAACACAAAACAGTCAAAGGTGATTTGTGGCAGCCTTTTACGCATGGACTCAAAAGGGTGACATCTCAGGGAGTGTCGTGGTTAAATGGAGATTACCCCTTTCTCACATTAACAACATGTCTCAATCACACACAGGCAATGAAGAAGATGCAGTAAAGTTTCAACAAGGTTTATTTTAGAAAAATTGCAATCTGCGATATGTTGCATGGGCTGCAATGATTAGGATAATGAACAATGCAAGAAACAGAATAGTAAAGACAAAAGTAAATAATACAAAGTTCCCACCATCTTGCAATATCACGAAATAACATGGAGGGGGCGATATGTCCGAATACCCTAGCATAGAGGCCTAACCCCTAACTTAGAAGAGAGCTAGGTATGTTAAACCTCAATCTGCCAATGCCATGTCCATGAGAAGATCCCCCAACACTTGTTACCTTGGAATGAGGTCTCTAGCTCAGACTCCGCAGGAACACAAAGACTGGGTCAGTGTCAAGGCGACGTGCGCATCGATAGCAGCGATGGCATCTGGTCGGAACCCCTCTGACTATCTGATAAAGTGAGGAGTATTTATACAGATCTACTGGGACCCCTGACGTAGGTTTGTACCCAAACAATAGATAACAAGGGGTGCTTGGGACAGTAATTAGTATAAACAATTCCCTCAACAGCATGAAGAGGGAAAGTACCTAAAGTGAACACCTACAGTTTGTTTGTATTTGTTGCCTGATCTTGGCGCCTTAGCGCGGTGGCACTGATAATGCCAAATATTGGCCTAAGTCAAAACAAGGAAGCCATCTTAAAAGAATTAATCAAATAAATGTGCTAAAACAGAGCAAGCTAAGTAGGGTAAAAGTCGCTGGGTGACGGGGGCACAAGTCTGCAAGCCACAGGCTAAGCAAACTCCTGTATCCCATTAAAACAAACTAGGATTCATTACACCCTCCCCATTGCCATAAGTATGACGCCATATCTGGATGGCACCGAAGGTGAAATGAATCCAAATGCTAAAAATGCTCTGGGCTAAAAGCTACAAGCATAAAAACTAGCTAAAAATTATTTTAAAAACCTGTTAAAAGCAATAGCTAAAAAATATATCAAGAGATATAGGCCCTCAATATGACATTGACGGTAAGTACCGCTTACCACCATGCTGACTGCCACCAACATACCTGCCGCCTCATCGGATCACCGCTACCCATATTATGACACACACATAGCAATCCGTTACTATACAGCCACACAGACAAGTCCGCCAGCCCAAAGGTCAGTGATAAAGTTGCGTTAGCAAAACCCACACCGCAACGCCAACAGAACAACGCCCACAACATTATGACCCATGAATCACAACAGCGGACATTCAATGGTGGTAAACCATACCACTGCGCTCAAAATACACACACACACATACAAAACAGCACCACATTGGACCATTCAAACTACACACACCTGACACCCATACACACCACGCCCACACACCACTATAAAACACACATCCACATTACCCACAACCCTTTAGGAATACAAAGAAGTACCACAAGAGAGATAGCAAGACCACAGACAAGACCACAGCCACACACCACCATCACCTATACACCGTCCACGCATCTTACATCACACACCCCAACACATCACCCCACACACCCTCACCCACACCACTCACACTACACCCATGGCACCACAATGACACGCCAGATTCTCTGAGGAGGAGCTGAGGGTCATGGTGGAGGAAATCATCCGGGTAGAGCCACAGCTATTCGGATCACAGGTGGAGCAGACATCCATTGCTAGGAAGATGGAGCTATGGTGGAGAACGTGGACATGGTCAACGCCGTGGGACAGCACCCCAGAACAAGAGATGACATCAGGAAGAGGTGGAAAGACCTACAGGGGAAGGTGCGTTCCACAACAGCAAAACACCAAATAGCTGTACCGAGGACTGGCAGTGGACCTCCACCTCCTGCCCCACAACTAACAACATAAGAGGAGCAAGTCTTGACAATCATGCATCCTGAGGGCCTGGCAGGAGTAGGAGGAGGACTGGACTCTAGTAAGTCAACTCTTTACTACTATCACCCCCCTACCTGCATGCCATCAGAAACCCCCACCCTTACCCACACTCCCATCACTCTACCACCTCCTACACACCTCACCATCACAACCCACCCGTCCCAATACCAAGCCCTGCATGCAACACAAATGCATGGACCCCATCACAGACCCGCATGGACACCTATCACTAAACCATGCACACTAGAGGGAAACAGCAAGCCCAACAAATAACTACTCACACAAGGCAAAAATGCCAGGGCAATAACAACCTTAGAGGGCAACACACCCATGCACAAGATGTCACACACAGAAACAATAACACTGCATTTACATCCCCACAGGTCCCCCAATCAACATCACCGGAGAGGGGGAAATTTGTAACGAATTGTGTGTAATATGTGTGAAAAGTACTTTCCCAGGATGCGAACAATGAAGACACTGACAGAAGAAGAAGATGCAACAAATTTGATACCTGACAAGCCAGATGATGAGAACATCGTAAAGAAGACCAATCAACATCGTGTGAAGGAAGAAATATTAGAATTCATAGATTTGGTATAGAAAACGTATTGGGTAGAGTAATAACATGCGATTAATTGACCAGTTGGAAATTAAAGGATAGTTTGGGTGACTTTGATATTACAACGTGACAGAGGAGAAAGATTCAGATTAGACTTAAGCAGATTTGGAGAGACAAAAAGACTTGAGATTCTGTCATTAGGCTCATACTCTCTGACTGAGAGCCTGATGTTTTGCTGATCGATTGATGATCTGAGGACGAAGAGTGATTCCGTTTGCTGACCCATGCTGTGGATAGGTAGATATGACAATATGTCTGAAATGCATTTCATGCCTTTTCTTTCTAGGTACCAACTGTGCTGTCTTGCTTAGTTTTCCTTGACTAGTTTTTTTCTAAATTCTTGTTGCTAAATTGTTTTGCATGAAGCCCCACATGCTGATGCTGATCTGGGATAGTTGAGGTTATCTACATGACGATTGACAATTTGCAGAGACAAATGGTTGACAAACTATTTTGCTGAACTCTATGGATTATGTAGTACTATTGAAGCTAACTTTGCTGATGATTTGCGCTGACGCTTAAGAATGTATTGTGATGCAAGCTGTGGTTAGGTTGTGTTCCTTGCGTCTTTTTGGTTAATCAATATCATTTTTATATGAGTTCTGATTTGATTTTGAGATTAATCTACATGATTTTAGCATTGTTAATCTAGGGGAATAAACTTACTAAACGTTTACTAAAGGTGTGGTTATTCATGACCTTTCAGTCATGGTGTGTGAAAATTACTGACTCCATTGATTGTTGACTATTGATTTGACTAATGATTATTGATTATTATGTATTGATTATTGATGCTGTACTGGAGCTATGGTGAAAACGTCTTAAACGAGTTAAAAGGTTAATCGACCCATACACGTCCCCTTTTAAGTTTACTTATTAAGGACCGACGCGCTGACAGTATCATGACTCTAGATAAAGTTGTCCCGTCAAATATTTATGGTGTCATAGAGCAGCTTATCTGGATTCCTGATACTGCATCAGACTCCAGGGGTCTTGCTGCCATTACATGTAATAGCATGGTACTGAAGAGAGAATGGAGAGTTGAAAACAGTGCCATTCACAGACAAGCCTCCATTTTTGAACTCAAAAGGTTTTAAAAATCTTTGTAGAAAAACTGGGACCACATAATATGCTCCTGTCATTCAAATGTTGGATAATTCCACCAGAACTGCTTTTAAGGTTGTAAAAGATCTCTTTGATCTGCCTTGTGTTTTTTCTTATACTATTCCTTCTCCTTCTCCTGAAATCTGCAATTCTGTTTCCTCTTGCTTTGAGGAAAACAATTGAACATCTATCAGTCATTGGGCCCTGGTGGTACTGGCAACTGCACCTAAATTATTTGTCCAGCAACTCAGGTTTCTATTACCACTCTCTCTCATTTTCAGCCTTCACAATTTGAGAACCCCATAATATTTGCTTGCAAGGCTAAGGCAGACTCTTCTAATGACTCCTGTTGCATAGTACCTAGTTTTATTTTGGCATGATTCTAAAGCACCACAGCTCTTCCCTGTTTGCAATGCCTCTCTGTAAATGACAGTGGTTTCCCTTCTATAAAAAGAATCAAGGGCCGTTCCTCTTTTGAGGAAGTCCTCTGATGATCATTCGGTACTAAGTACCACCATATCAGCCTCCGTTGTTGCCCACATGAGGTGATAGAAAGTGAGGTGAACAACCAACTCTCTTTACTTATTGAACACAACATTCTTGATGCATTGCAGGTGGGCTTGCAATCTTACACTGTACAGATGTAGCACTGCTAGCAGATAAATGTGGTATTCTCATGATGTTAGAGGAGTGGAGCACTTATTCTTTTAGGCTTCAGTGCTGCCTTAGATGCTATATCCCATGATTCACTCTGTAACAGGCCATACTTAATTGGGAAACAAGATCAGTAACCAAAGCGTCTCTCTTTCTTCCTTACTAATCATTTCCAAACAGTTGTCTTGAAGCATCTCTGCCCAAAACTTTAGCCTTTAGTGTGTGGAGTCCTTCACGGTTCCACATTGAGCCATATACTTTTCAATATCTACATGACTACATTAACTGTTCTTATCCACAATTATGACTTCTCTTTGATGTTTCATGCAGACAACAGCCAGATTGTTGTATATTTGCAGTTAAATCTATTGCCTACAGTAATAATGTTAATTTTTTTGTGCTGGTAGTTGCTGTCTGGATATAAAGTCAAGCTCATTAGTAGCAAGAATGAGCTACTGCCATTCAGAGGGTCTATCTGATCTGGCCAATCTGCTAAAGGAAATCTGAATTTGGAAACTCTCCATTAGCTAAGAATTCAGTAAGGAATTTGGGAGCATTTCTAAATGGTACACCAACATTTATGAAGCAAATTAACAATATCATTGTTAAGTGCTTTTTTTTTATCTCTGGCATGCTAGGGAAAGTGCTGCCTCTGTTTTCAATCCACTCACAATGTACAGTGATCTGAGCCATCAGTTTTTCCTCTATCAATTACTGTAGCTTCTGAAAAACAACAGTTAAAGACAACCAGCTGATTTAGCTGTCCAACTTCCGCAGAATGTTCCATTAGTCTAAAACAAGCATTCTTTTTCGATGCAAGGTTTTGTGGCTATTCAAAACCTGACACACAGCAGAGTATTCATGCTCAAAACATAAGATATTCTCCCTTCTGGCAATACAAGGGAAAACTTCTTAGAATACTGTTGATATATTAAAGTAGAAGAAAACAAAAAAGGCATAATTATAATAAAATCGACCTTTCAAAACAAATAATGTTAGTAACAAATACAATTTTTCAAATAATTAGGGTTGCTCCACACTTTATTGTTTCTTCCAACTTCAGACACAAAAGGACCACAATTGTTAGCTGAATGTATAGCGGAAACCACCTGTGAAACCGGCATATCACAATATTCTCATGTATCTGAATTTTGTAAGTTCTGCAACCCTTCCTTATCAACTGAAGATTGACTCTCCACAGGTGACATATAAGAGTAGAGGCTGCACAAGCATGATCTTCAAGTTCTGCGTGAGTTGGTTGATACATTATGATGTACAGTACCCTACGGAAGCAGTAGCTGTTTGTCCCTAAACTTTTTAGTGTGTGTTAGTATCTACTATCCTACTGTATTTTACTAAAGTGGCCATATACGAGCAGCCTGTGAGTGTTGTGGGGCAAAGTGATGGTACCCTTTGGTTGTTTATTCAATGACATTTTCAATTATTTGCAGAAATTATCAAAAAGATTAATTCTCCCCTAACGATTGAACAACTACATCCTTCTGCACCTAGGGATCATGATCAACATAAAACAAATATTCATCATGCCTTTGATCAGTGCATGCATTGCTGCCACTGTTCAACTAACTTAATTGGAGAATCACCCCAGTTCTGTCTTGCACATGAGCACCACTCAAACATCCACAACTCACCACACTCTTTTTGTTTCATCATGTACCGTTCAGCACTTGAACTTTTCGCTTACTCACTCTAATTATTTGAGTGGCCTTGAAGAACTTGGAAACAGCTCTACTCAAATTTCCTACAGAACTTAACAATATCACACTTTAAAATTAAAATCTTTAGTGTGATCAGATTTGTTATATCTTTCAGCAGTCTTACTTTGAGCTTCAACAGTTGTATCCATAACAACTTACATATCTACTGCATGCTCTTTAGCTCTTCAATCCTGAATATACTTTGGAATATCGTTAGGAGCCAGATCCTTCAGAAGCAACTGTCTAATGGACTGACACTATTGGTTGAATGAGGTGTAATATTATAGTTCCAGAATTTGCCAGAATTTGTAATTCTAAAATCTATGTTCCAAAGGCTCTCCTACATCCAATCCTGCACATAAAGTCAGCTGTACAGTATCCCTTACCACTCTGATCACCATTTTCACTGTGCCAAACTTTTGTGGTGACTATATAAAGCCACAGTAAAATGTTTAAAATCTGTAGAGGTCAAATATTCTTTCATTTGTTCTGGAGACAAACTGTATGCCTTTATCAGAAACTAGAAACCATGGAAAACCTTCAACTGTAAAACACCTACAAGAAATCAATTACCACACGTGTAGTTACCTCTCTTGCCATAGAAAAGTGCTCCCATTTTGAATGCTAATCAATTAAAACAAGGATGAACATTTTACTATTTGATAAAGCTGAATAAGAACCACAAAATCAATTACCACCTTTTTTCCAAGCATTTTTAGGAAAACTGAACCGATACCAGTTATGAATTCCCAGTAACTAGCCTTTGTCAACTCTCTGACAAACATGATAAGATCCTATATGCAGCTCCAAAACATTATCCATTGCTGGTAACCAGTAATGCTCAACCAACCTTCTCTTCATTTCAGACATCACCTGATGGCCAGCATGTGTCAAAAGTAATAATTTAGACAGCAAACTAATAGGCAATCGTTTCACCTCTCAAAAAAATCACCCTCAAGACTCAAATGATCTTGAATTTTTGAAAACTGCAGCAACTCCCCCCCTTCCAAGCAACACTCTTAAGGCCAATCTTTCACAACAAATTTTTGACCAGAGGTAAATCCTTGTCTGAATTAGAGCAAACAATCCCACTCTTCTTCACTGATCACAGATTCACCACACAACATCAATTACACTCCACCGCACACTCAATTTCATCTTCAAGATTTTCCCTTTACCTTCACCCACAAGAGGAAATCTTGACAAAAAAATCGGTCTTCAAATAATCTTTCCCCGAAACATGCAGCAATTCAAAATTACTACTGCAACCTAGGCAGCAGGTTAATAAACCATGCCTCTATCTCCAAGAAGATACTGTAGTGGTTTGTAATCAGAACATAACCTCTCTTCCACTGACAAACATTTTGGTTTGTAATCAGAACATAACCTCTCTTCCACTGACAAACATTTCAAAATGTTGTGTGTCCAACACACAAGCTAATGCTTTACTTACAATGGGTGTGATAGTGCAGTTCTATACTACATAGACACCTAGAGGCAAAAGCTACGGTGTGTTCTTTATTTCCAATTCTTTGGTTCAATACCACACCAATGCCGATAGCACTGACATCATGGTAATAATTTGTTACTCATCTTCTTGATTTGGTGTCAAAGCTGTAGTACAGACAATTAACTCAGTTAACAGCTTTGTCTTTTCAAATGCACAGTTTTAATTTTCTTTCAAAGAAAAGGCTACTCCTTTCCATAGTAGTTTTTAAAGGTTCAGTAACCACCTCAAACCACTCTACAAATTATTAATATTCACATAATCCAAGCAAGAATCTAACTTGATCTGCATTACAAAGTGATGGAGCATTTGCAATAGCCATAGTCAGGTCACCCTTTGGATTGATTCCCTCTGGAGTTCACAAGTGCTCCAAATACTTAAGTTGTTCAGTAAAGAATTTGCTCTTATCAAGTTTAACAGTCACTTCATATTTCCCCAACATATCCACAGTGAAAGTTATGTTCTTACTTCGAACATGCGTGGATCAATTTGCCATCCTGAAAAGCATGTATTCATTAATCCCTTGAAATAGATCAAATATCTATTTTTGTGGAGACAGGCCATGGATGCTAATCCAAACAACATTCAAGTATAGCTGTAAGGCTCAAAAGGTGTTAGGAAACTGGTTAAAAGTCTCAATTCTTCACATAGTTTGATCTGGGGTATAGTCATTTCTATGGTTGGAAAGAATCAAGTATTACCCAGTTGTGCAAAGATCTTCAAAAAAGGTAAGGGATAGCAGTCATCAGGATGTTTTGATTTAAAGATCTGAGGTCAGCATATAAACACATTTCTAGAGATTTTTATTTTGCTATGACTACAAGGGAAACACTCTCTGGGGAACTGACAGGCACATGACAGCCTTCCTTAAAACTGGATGAGATATTCTTGCAACTGCAGCCTAAGGCTCAATCTCTCATTTTTAACTTTATGCCACACAGGTAGGGATGAATCTTGGACGTGCCCCAAATCTTCTTTAAATACCTCATGAGGATTAGGATCTCTTGCAGATCATGATTCTCTAAAGCTACAAAAGATATTGGACAGGATGTAGTTGGCCATATAGCCATTCTGCAGGTAACTTTTGTTCCTTCAACTACCATTGTCATCCACATTGTTAGCCACACAAACCTTTGTATGAATCTTCTGGTCTTTGTAGTGGATGCCTTCCAGAAATATCCCAACAAATCAATTATTCTACCACTAAAAGTCAAAAGAATAGGATGAGAAGGAAGCATAACAGAAGCGGTACACCTCTCATACAATAACTTATCAGAAATAATAGTAATTGATTATCCAGAATCAGCCTTTCCACATTAGCGCATTTCACTAATTACAGTTTCCCAATTTGGATAACTACCTCTGCTCTCATCACATTATGGGCCTGATTCATATAGGTAAGTTTAATTTTTTTGTCGTAGTTGGACTCTTGCACCAGGCGAGACTGCTGGTTTAAGAATGACAGTACTTATGTTTGTAGGCGACTATGCCAATCCTACAACAAAACGCAACTGTCGTCCCAACCCTTCCGGCTCACAAGCAGCACCTCACCAGAAACACAAAACAGTCAAAGGTGATTTGTGGCAGCCTTTTACGCATGGACTCAAAAGGGTGACATCTCAGGGAGCGTCGTGGTTAAATGGAGATTACCCCTTTCTCACATTAACAACATGTCTCAATCACACACAGGCAATGAAGAAGATGCAGTAAAGTTTCAACAAGGTTTATTTTAGAAAAATTGCAATCTGCGATATGTTGCATGGGCTGCAATGATTAGGATAATGAACAATGCAAGAAACAGAATAGTAAAGACAAAAGTAAATAATACAAAGTTCCCACCATCTTGCAATATCACGAAATAACATGGAGGGGGCGATATGTCCGAATACCCTAGCATAGAGGCCTAACCCCTAACTTAGAAGAGAGCTAGGTATGTTAAACCTCAATCTGCCAATGCCATGTCCATGAGAAGATCCCCCAACACTTGTTACCTTGGAATGAGGTCTCTAGCTCAGACTCCGCAGGAACACAAAGACTGGGTCAGTGTCAAGGCGACGTGCGCATCGATAGCAGCGATGGCATCTGGTCGGAACCCCTCTGACTATCTGATAAAGTGAGGAGTATTTATACAGATCTACTGGGACCCCTGATGTAGGTTTGTACCCAAACAATAGATAACAAGGGGTGCTTGGGACGGTAATTAGTATAAACAATTCCCTCAACAGCATGAAGAGGGAAAGTACCTAAAGTGAACACCTACAGTTTGTTTGTATGTGTTGCCTGATCTTGGCGCCTTAGCGCGGTGGCACTGATAATGCCAAATATTGGCCTAAGTCAAAACAAGGAAGCCATCTTAAAAGAATTAATCAAATAAATGTGCTAAAACAGAGCAAGCTAAGTAGGGTAAAAGTCGCTGGGTGACGGGGGCACAAGTCTGCAAGCCACAGGCTAAGCGAACTCCTGTATCCCATTAAAACAAACTAGGATTCATTACACCCTCCCCATTGCCATAAGTATGACGCCATATCTGGATGGCACCGAAGGTGAAATGAATCCAAATGCTAAAAATGCTCTGGGCTAAAAGCTACAAGCATAAAAACTAGCTAAAAATTATTTTAAAAACCTGTTAAAAGCAATAGCTAAAAAATATATCAAGAGATATAGGCCCTCAATATGACATTGACGGTAAGTACCGCTTACCACCATGCTGACTGCCACCAACATACCTGCCGCCTCATCGGATCACCGCTACCCATATTATGACACACACATAGCAATCCGTTACTATACAGCCACACAGACAAGTCCGCCAGCCCAAAGGTCAGTGATAAAGTTGCGTTAGCAAAACCCACACCGCAACGCCAACAGAACAACGCCCACAACATTATGACCCATGAATCACAACAGCGGACATTCAATGGTGGTAAACCATACCACTGCGCTCAAAATACACACACACACATACAAAACAGCACCACATTGGACCATTCAAACTACACACACCTAACACCCATACACACCACGCCCACACACCACTATAAAACACACATCCACATTACCCACAACCCTTTAGGAATACAAAGAAGTACCACAAGAGAGATAGCAAGACCACAGACAAGACCACAGCCACACACCACCATCACCTATACACCGTCCACGCATCTTACATCACACACCCCAACACATCACCCCACACACCCTCACCCACACCACTCACACTACACCCATGGCACCACAATGACACGCCAGATTCTCTGAGGAGGAGCTGAGGGTCATGGTGGAGGAAATCATCCGGGTAGAGCCACAGCTATTCGGATCACAGGTGGAGCAGACATCCATTGCTAGGAAGATGGAGCTATGGTGGAGAACGTGGACATGGTCAACGCCGTGGGACAGCACCCCAGAACAAGAGATGACATCAGGAAGAGGTGGAAAGACCTACAGGGGAAGGTGCGTTCCACAACAGCAAAACACCAAATAGCTGTACCGAGGACTGGCAGTGGACCTCCACCTCCTGCCCCACAACTAACAACATGAGAGGAGCAAGTCTTGACAATCATGCATCCTGAGGGCCTGGCAGGAGTAGGAGGAGGACTGGACTCTAGTAAGTCAACTCTTTACTACTATCACCCCCCTACCTGCATGCCATCAGAAACCCCCACCCTTACCCACACTCCCATCACTCTACCACCTCCTACACACCTCACCATCACAACCCACCCGTCCCAATACCAAGCCCTGCATGCAACACCAATGCATGGACCCCATCACAGACCCGCATGGACACCTATCACTAAACCATGCACACTAGAGGGAAACAGCAAGCCCAACAAATAACTACTCACACAAGGCAAAAATGCCAGGCAATAACAACCTTAGAGGGCAACACACCCATGCACAAGATGTCACACACAGAAACAATAACACTGCATTTACATCCCCACAGGTCCCCCAGTCAACATCACCGGAGAGGGGGTGTCAGCAACATCCAGCCCCCCCCTAGAAGAGGCCCACAGTGATGACAGCAGCTCTCGACGCCTGGATCTGGATGACCAACCTGGCCCATCAGGGATCGCCATAAATTTGTTTATCCAGGCAAAGTCCCATACCACCATAGAGCCTCCCCCCTCAGGAAACACCACCACAGTACCTACCCAGCGGGCCCATACCTCTGTCCCCAGGACACGTTAATCAGCAGTGTGTCCATCACTGCAGGGACCCCAGGCCACCCCACAGACACAGGATGATCAGGGACCATGGGTCAGTGGCAGTGGGCACACGGTTCAGGGGACAAAGGCATAGGACAACAGGGAAGCTGGGAGGACTGCTGTGTGACAGGGGGAGGACAGCCCCAGGGAACTGACTCTTCAGGAGGCACTTACCAACATCCTGGGAGCATAACACCATTCCCAGGGGACGATGGGCCAGATACTGGACAAGTTGCAGGAGACCCAGCGGCTGCAGAAGGGACAGTACCTGGGAATCAGGGAGGACCTGAAGGACATCCACACCACCCTGGTCACCATTGCAGGGGTGCTGGCAGACATGGCCAACACCATGAGGGAGGCAGTGGCACCCCACCGGGCCCCTACCACTAGCCAAATCGATGACCAGCCCTCCACCTCTGCTGTAGCCAGTGAGCAGGATGCCCTGCCACAGGACCAACAGGCCACCAGCACCCCTCCCCCGTAGAAGGAGAACCACCCTGCAAACGGTCCCTGCAATCCAGGCAGAAGCCAGAGACTATTGCCAAGACCCCTGGCAGGTAATACGACTTTCATGATTGTCACCCTTGTGTCCCACCCTGTCCACCTTGAACTGCCAGTGCTCCACTTCCTATTCCCCCTTGGACAATGCACCTGTGATCCACATAGATTGGACTCTATCATGGACTTTCCTCCACCATCAACCCAGCTCATTGCACACCCCCATCTACTTACTAGCACTTAAATAAACACCATTTGAAAAAAATACAAGTATGGAGTCTGTCAAATGATTGAACTATGTATTTGTTTAACAAGGTATAAACACTGCAATACAACTGTACAGTAATGTGTACATAGGAATGACCTGTAGTTGGCTGCAGTCAACACACCAGGAGCGATAGTGGGGCACAACTATCTGCAACTAGAGATGCCAAAAGGGTACAGTGGGTGGCCATAGAAGTGGGAAAATCAGCCTGCCGGTGACAATGTCAAACACAAAACAGTCATTTAAATGTGAAGTTACACTGTCTTATCTGTGTGTCATTGGAAGTATTATTGCACTTCTGTTGTCCTCATCCTCATCCTCTGCCTCCTCATCTTCACTGGCCACAAGGTCCACTGCTGCCACATGGCCATCTCCAGCCTCATCCTCCTCCAGAAAAGGCACCTGGTGATGTAAAGCAAGGTTGTGCAATATACGATATGCCACAATGATCTGGCAGACCTTCTTGGGAGAGTAGCACAAGGAAACTCCTGTCAGATGGAAGCAACGAAACCTAGCCTTCAGGAGGCTGAATGTCCTCTCTATGATTCTTCTTGTTCGCCCATGTGCCTCATTGTAACATTCCTCTGCCCTTGTCTTGGCATTCCTCACAGGGGTCAGTAGCCATGAGAGGTTGGGGTAACAAGAGTCACCTGCAAATATCGAGGGACAACTGTTAGCCTCACACTCACCCTTAGAGCCCACACCATACCCATACACCATCATCCACTGGGTGGGAAGCAGGGCTCACCTATTAGCCACACTCTGTGCCTCTGGAGTTGAGCCATCACATATGGGATGCTGCTATTCCTCAGGATAAAGGCATCATGCACAGACCCAGGATACTTAGCATTGACATGGGAGATGTACTGGTCTGCCAGTCACACTATCTGCACATTCATAGAGTGAAAGCTCTTTCGATTTCAGAACACTTGCTCATTTCTCCGGGAGGTGGGGGACAAATGCAATATGTGTACCATCAATAGCCCCAATAATGTTGGGGATATGTCCCATTGCATAGAAATCTGCTTTCACTGTGGCCAAATCCTCCACCTGGGGGAAAACGATGCAGCTGCGCATGTGTTTAATCAGGGCAGACAACACGCTGGTCAGCACTATTGAGAACATTGGCTGTGACATTCCTGCTGCCAAGCCCACTGTCACTTGGAAAGAACCAGTTGCCAAGAAATGGAGCAGTGATAGCACTTGCACAAGAAGGGGGATCCTGGTGGGGTGACAGATAGCAGATATCAAGTCAGGCTTTATTTGGGCACACAGCTGTGTGATTGTGGCCCTGTCCAGTCTATAGGTGAGGATAATGTGCCTGTCCTCCATTGTTGCCAAGTCCACCAGTGGCCTGTACATGGGGGGATGTCTCCATCTCCTATTTATCTGCAGTGGTTCCAATCCAGGGGGCAAAACGGTGAGCAGCTGGTCAGTATCCCATATTTCCAAACACTACACTTCATTGCGTGTTGTGACTGTAACAGCATATTGTTGGATAGGCCCAAATGGTGCTTATGTGTACTATGACGCAGTTAGGTGCCATGGCCTGCGCCCCCCAAAATGGCGTCCACCTGTCCTGTTAGGAGGGACATGTGGAGATGAGGTAATTCCGCAGACCTTGTGCGCTGTAGCGGGAGGCAGTCGAAAACCGCAGTGCAACTCCTCATTGGTTAACATTGGGCCCTATCAGTTACAGTGGCCAATGATGATGTACGCTGGTGGTGACCGTAAGCACCGCCGCAGACGTGACCGCCATTTTCTATCTGTTCACTCATTTGCTACCTGAGCTTCAACAGGAGAGGACCTACACTGCATGTGCTGCTGTGACCTGTGTCTGGAACCTACCATGGCTCGTGTCACTCGTGGAAAGGGCCCCTGCCTTCACCGCAGCGGAGTTGGAGTGACTGGTGGATCGGGTCCTACCCCAGTACCGAATGCTGTGTGGGCCTCCAGACCAACAGGTGAGTACACTGTGAGCGAGATGCATGGGGCATGAATGCATGGAGTGGTATGTGTGAAGGCCTCGAGTAGGGGGGGGTTGGTGGAAGGGCACTGGGCAGTGTGCTGCATGTATGGTGGCCCATGTCTGTGCGTAAGGGGCTTTGAGGGATATGGTGGGCCATGAGTGTATCAGGCAGGACGGTCTGACTGATACCTTTTCCTATGTCTATTTCTCTGCAGGTCAGCACCCATCAGAAAAAGGGTATATGGCATGCCATTGCCAAGGACGTGCGGAACCTGGGGGTCTATGGCAGGCGGAGCACCCACTGTTGGATCGGTGGGAGGTCCTGAGACACTGGGCAAGGAAGACCATGGAGGCCCAGCAAGGGATGGCCTCCCAATGAGGAAGGGGTGCCCATCGAACCCTGACCCCCCTGATGGCCCACATACTGGTGGTGGCCTATCCGGAGCTGGATGGGCACTTGGGGGCATCACAGCAGCCACAAGGAGGTGAGTACAGTGCGGCAATTACTACTTGCTCATGGTGGGGTGGCATCCGGGTGGGGTATGTGGGCCTGTGGGTGCTACTAGGCCAGGCTGGACATTGCAGGGTAGGTATGGGCTGGGTCCTGATGTAAAATACCTCCAACCAAGCTAGTAATCATCCAATTATGGGCAGGGGTCTGTGGGTCTCAGGTATGCTGCAACTGGCGTTAGGTGCCCATGTCAATGGGCTGGTGACTAGCATTGTGACTGTTAGTGCATTCCCTAGTGCGTAGGGCTGTTCCCTGTGTGAGTGTGCTGTGTACGCCAACGTTGGTGTTGTTGCCGCTATTGACCAAGTGTATCCTTTCTCTCTCTCCCCTTTTTGTTTTGTCACTCTGTCCTTATGTGCATTAGCGTCAGCTAGCAAACGAGCAGAGGCACCGGCGAAGGGAAGAGCTGCATCCCACAGGGCCAAAGAGGCCGAATCCACCGACGGTGATGGCATCATTGGGACAGAGGGCAAGGGGAGCACCACGGCAGAGACTGGAGGGGACAGATCGGACAGTGATACCTCCTCCAATGGAAGCTCCCTGGTGGTGGCAGAAAACTCTGAGCCCACCCCAACTACAGGTACAGCCGCCACCCCTGTACCAGAACCGCCTTCCAAGCAGCCCCTCAGCAAGTTTCTCGTGCTCGCTCACCCAGGAGGGTGGGCATCTCCTTCGCCCCAGGCACCTCAGGCCCTGCCCCAGTAAGCCCTGCCGCCCTGAGTGAGGATGCTACTGACCTCCAGTGATCCATCTCTGTTGGGCAGACGACTATTGTGAATGCCATCCAGGGGCTGGCAGCCCATTTGCAACAGACTAATGTGTTCCCGGAGGGCATTCACTCTGGTATGGCGGCCCAACAGAGATCAATCCAGGCTCTGGCCTCCTCCCTGATGGCAGCCATTGTCCCTGTTTCTAGCCTCCCCCCTCCAATTTCCTCTACCCTATCCCATTCCCCTCTACCCCAACCTCTCCCAAGCACACAGGCAGACCAGCATGCACACAGGACAACACAGAGGAGTGGTTCGGCAAACACAAACACCACACATCATCCCACAGGCACTCACACAAACACCATCCAGAATCAGACATGCCAACATCCACTGCCTCCACTGTGTCCCCCTCTTCCTCCTCATCCACCTCCCTCCCAGTAGCGCCTACACTCACACCTGCATGCACTACATCTTCATCCACTACCACCATCACGCCTATCACTACACGCCCCTCACTGGCAGTCACCACCCCACATCCATACACACGTCTCCTGTGTCCTCTCCCACTGTGTCTGTGCCCCCTCCTCCCAAAGTACACAAATACAAGCACTCAGACACCCAACAGCCATTCACCTCACAACAGAATCCAACCATGCACCTGTACCCAAAATCAGCACACAGACACCTCCTACAACCACTTTCTCTTCCTCCACTCCCAAACCTTCACCCTCTTCCCACCCCAATGTCCCTAAGAAGCTTTTCCTTTCCACCGTTGACCTCTTCCCTACCACTCCCCCCCCAGTTCTTCACGTCGGGCCAGGGTGGTCAGAACCCAGGCGAGCACCTCAGCCACCAAGTCCACGGCCACAGTAGTGTTGACAGCTACTACAGGTGAAAGAGGATCCAGGGCACCAGGCAGCCACACTGAAAGAGTGCCTGCACCAGCAGCGTCTAGGAAGGGCAAGGAGGCACTACCAGCTGCTGCAGAGAAGGGCAAGGCAAGGAGGCATCCCAGCTGCTACAGGGAAGGGCAAGGGGCAATCCCCGGCTGCTGACAGGAAGTGCAAGGGGGCTGCTCCAGCAGGCAAAAGGGACAAGAGGCCTGGTGCTGGGACTCAGTCAGAGCCCACACCAACAACCATGGTGGTTCAGCCATCCACGGCTGTAGGGGAAGGGCTGGAGCCTCCCCCACCACTGCCAGCACCGCCACCTGCACCGCCACCAGCAGCAGCAGCCCCAACGGGCAGCCGTCTGAGGCTGCCGAGGAAGGGCTGGAGGCTCCCCCCACCACTGCCAGCACCGCCACCTGCACAGCCACCAGCAGCAAAAGCTCCAGTGGGAAGCCGTCTGAGGCTGTAGGGGAAGGGCTGGAGCCTCCCCCCACCACTGCTAGCACCGGCATCTGCACCGCCACCAGCAGCAGCAGCACCAGTGGGCAACCGCCCAAGGCTGCAGTGGAAGGGCTAGATCCTCCCCCCACCACTGCCAGCACCATCGCCTGCACCGCCACTGCCACCACTGAGCTGCCGTCACCGCCGGTGGGCAGTGTGTAGTCCTGCATCCATGGGGTGTTGTGCGGCCTGGGCTCTCCAAATCCTGTTGGTCTGGCACCCAGGTGAGAGACTGTGATGTTGCACACCCCAAGATCTGCATCACTGGGCACAATGCCCACTCCAGAACCAGTGGAAGAATCCATCCACTCACCCCATCCTTCCCAACCACTCACCCCATCATTTCCAGGATGAAGCACACTGGTGCACAATGCCCCCTCCAGAACCAGTGGAAGTAGCCACCCACTAGAGAGAGTGTGGCCTTGCACTCCCCAGGACCAAGCAGTGAGAAAACCACCCACTTGAGAGACTGTGGCCTTGCACTCACCAGGACCAAGCAGTGGGCATGTAGCCTCATCAAGGACCAGTGGCATTGTACCATCTTCCGGCTGAGGTTTTTTTTGTATTACACTCACTTTCTTCAAATCATTTTGTCCTTGCATCATCCTGAGGGGTAATGGGAGAATATGTAATGTTACTGCATCTGTTTGTACGTATGGTGTTGGGGGTAGGGTTGTTGCGTGTTGCGTGTGTGTGTCACTCTCTTTTTCCTCCCCCCTCCCTTGTGTGCTAGGTGGCAGTACTCACTGGGATCATCTTCGCCTGATGTTCATAATGCAGCAGAAGATAGAGGAGCATGGGGAATATGTGCAACTCAGGCTCCATGGCATTGTGGTTGATCCCTGAGTTTCCACAGCTGAGTCCTTTGACTTCTGAGATCTGTTTCCGCCAGACTTTTGATGTCATTGGTACTGCCCCAGAAAAGGTGATGGAAAGGCCAGTCATAATAGTGCAGGCAGTACATTGTCTTCCGCCTATCTGTTTGTGGTTACCTCTGTGGTGCTTGTTGATTCCGCTGTGGCAGTCAGTGTGTTGAAGTGGCAGTTTGTCTGAGCTGTTTCCGCCGAGGTCATAATTCCATTTTTGTTATCACCGGCCAGTCGGCAGTATTACCGCCACTTTATCACCGATCGCCAGGGTTGTAATGAGGGCCATAATGTCGACCATGACAAGCAAGGCAGGCCAAAGTAAGAACAATAAATGTATACTTTGATTTTAGTCGAAGCCAATCATCAAATTATTTACAATAGTCATGATCTTGAAGAGCATCTCCGGAGTCACTGAATGGAAAGGACCCCAAGAAGGAGGCCACATCATCAGATGTTAAATTAATCATGGGATAGGCAGATGGGTCCATAGAGCAGTAGTCCATAGAAGTCTCTTGTGCAGGTCCACCTGCAGTAGTATCATTCTCCATTGTGTAACAAGCCAACTCAGTGAGCAAGGATGGGTCATAGGAGGCCTCGCAAAATAGCCTTAGTGTCAAGGGGCACGATTGTGAGTGAACCCTGCATCGGGAACATCATCAGTTCTTGGTCGACAGGAGGCTCCAGCGTAACAGCAAGGAGAACTGTTGGCAAATGTTTGAAGAGGCACCATATGCAGTGAAAACTGGTTGCACTCCCCATAGTAGTGGTTGGAATGTCAATGACCAATCACATTCCAATTCCACCAGCAAGGAAGCATCGAAGATCTGAACCATGCGTTCATGGCACAATTGGGCTGGTGGCAGCGGCTCCATTGTGTTGTGTAGCTGAAAAGGCACAACCACTGCAAATCAGAAGAAATAACAGCAGTATCCCGCCAATCAATGTCAAAATAATTGGAAAGCCTCCAAACACACTTGAAAAGGGTGGATGGATGGCCGATGGGATGACTCCGAAGACAGTCTGGAAGATGGACACAAATCCAGACCCAACAGCCTTAAAGAAATGTACAATCCTGACTGTGCTTGAGGCGGTAACAATTCTGGAAACCAATTCTCCAAAGTGCTTGGGGGAGTTGGTAGTTAATAGAGATTGTATCTCAGCTGATGATCTCGCAATCTGCAGAGCATACGTTTCTCTGGCTGATGTCAATGCAATCTGTTTTTCAAACAGTAGCGCTTTTAGTCTGCTCAGCTTGTCATAATTTACATTAATAGTATCAATGTGAGGCCACATGTCTGATACCTTTATCTCTCATGTGGAGGGGAATAAAACATGTCCGCAACACGTAACGACCTTTGAAACCGAAATTGCGTAGGTAATTCCTGATCGCATACCGCAACAGCTTTGGTCGCTCAGCACCACATACCTCCCATTTGAGAGTACATGAAATGCCTGTTGAATCAAATGGATGGGAGTACCCTTCAGAAAACAAGCCAAGTTCGTGACCCCAGCATCGCAAAGGCCATGAAGGGACACCTGTTTGGAAATCATGGAATGACCAACAGTAGTCTCACATTCGCTTCCGCTAAGAAAGACCTCAGGTTCGCCGTTCAGACACTTGTAATCAAAGGGCAACTCCCACTCTTCTTTAAAATATCTATTGCCTAGTCGCTCGCACCTGCCCACGGCAAGATGTTTTATGCATTTTGAAAAGCGAAAAGTGGAAATGGGCAGATTAATGATGCCATGTAAGAGCCATACTGTTGAAGGACTCTCTGCAACTGTGAAAGGTAGCTTTTCTAACTTCTCTACATGGAGCATGGTGAAACTTGCTTCCCTTTTAGCCATTGTCTGCTGTTCTTTGGATAAATTAAAAGCAGTGAACAATTCACTACCGTTAATATATTTCCATGGAATTTGGCCATTATTCAATATCTGTAACGTCCAACCTAACTGTATGATGGAACGCAGCTGACTTTGCCCATGATATAAACGGGACATGTCTGTCTGAATGATATCTAATGCATCCACACAGACAGGATGCCTGTTGAATGGTGTCATTTAAAAAGATAATTTGGACAGTAATCAGGCATGCTCTAAATAAAGATTCCCTACCCTGTATTTGCCATCTTGTGTTCCCCATACACCTTTTAAATCAACAGTGTTCTTCCAGTATGCATAACCTTCAACTGTAAGATGGAAAACAGAGGACTCTGAATAAATCAGCTTTGTATCAGTTAGAAAAATGTTCCTAATTTTCGAAAGGCGGCAACTTTAAATAATATGATGCTGAATTTTTTGTGTCATGCCCAGTGAAATAAGTGAATTTGTCTAAATAGTATGACAGGCTCATCACTGGTGGTGTAGAACAGTGTTCCCACTGTGTGAAGTTAAGTACAAGTCTGTGTCTAGTAGCATGGTGCAGGTAGTAATGTCCCCAGTTATTATAACAGACCATTTCCCCATAATTCTTTGTATGTCTCTATACATCATCACTTTCAAACACTGAATAGTCCTTCATTTCAGTTAACATAGAATCAACTGTCTGCACATCCCAATCATCAGATACAACACCAGGTGTAATGACATCTGTCATAGACATTTTGAACACATATGGAATTTGAATGACCTCAGTAGGCCTGTATATATCAAATGGAACGTTGTCCCACACAATACCATCAGGAATTGGTACAGCTGAAATGTTCACAAGGGACAACTCTCTTCCGACCTTATGTGAGGAATGATGTGGAGTTAAGACTTCATCCACAAGCTTAACTGAGGAGCGTTCATGAAGGTAATGACCATTTATAAGTCAAAAGAAAACAGTCACAAACCCAATCCATAGGAACAATGCACAAAATGTAAAACAGAACCATAAATAGTTTCATGAGCAAATTAAATAGTTATTTTTAAGCTATAGGCATAGCTTACGTGTCTTTGATACATTTTCAATTGCTGAAGTGGATGAGTCTGAAGAAAAGTCATCAATGTCAATGAAATAACCAGAAGCAGTCTCTGCAAAAACTGGAGCAGGTGCATTATTGTTGGATTGATCCACGTCACATGAAGGCTCATGGAAGATGGTGACATCAGTCTGTGTAGGGTTGGTGTACAAAACAGCCAAATCCTGGACAGGTGCAGTCTTTGATATGGTAACTGTAATCAGCAAGAGCTCATTTTCTGCCCTCCCCATGGTCAAGGAGGTGTTTGAAATATCGCTGGACATTGTTATGTAGTCCGAAGTAGTGTTGTTAATTCTACTTTGAAGAGGTAAGTCCTGTTGAGTAGTGAGAGGTAATCGGGAACTACCCAAGGGACCTCTGGGTCACCTGTGCAGGATTGGCCACATGCTGAACTTTGATGTCATCAATGGAAATTAATCTGTTTGTTCTGGAACCAGGCAGTGGTGGTAAGATGACAGTTCTGGTACTTTGTACTCCCAAGACTGGGACTGGTGCTTTGTAGGGTGGACCGAATTCCTTTTTCACAGTGATCTTCTCACGTACCAGATCCCCGACTTTAGGAATCCAGCCACTGAAAGTTATTGGTAAATCCCTTGTTCCTAAGGTGGCAGCACTAGCGGATGACTTATCATTATGAAATTGCTGAAGCTCCTATAAGACAGTGAGATGTTCATTTATGTCAAACGGTGTGTCTGCTGCCACCAAACCAGGGCCATCAAGCTCTGGGACATACATAGGTATCCCAAAGAGAACCTTATAGGGAGTGCGTCCCCCTAAGGACCGTCTTGGCAGATTGTTCAGTGCTCTCTGGACCCCATGTAGGTGATAAAGCCAACTGCGGCCAGAACTTAATACTCTCGCTGTTAAGGACTGCTTTAGATCACGGTTCTGCCTCTCCATTACCGAATTTCCCTTGGGATGCTATGGTGAGGAGTAATGGAGTTCAACACCCATCGTCCCCATGGTGTCCCTGAATGCCTTAGAGGCAAATGCAGGGCCCTTGTCCAAATGGAATGCCGCAGCAGTATATGTACTGATAAAGGTCAGCAAGTCTTTTATAACAGTTCAAGCGTCAGCCGACCACTGAGGCCATATCCACAGGAACCTAGAACAAGAATCAACAGTGAATAAGATGTATTTGTATGCTCTATCAGGTTGGATTGGACTACAATGGTCCAGGTACACACATTGTAGTGGCCTGCTGGACACTAAGAGGGATGTCTGCGGTGGGAGATTCATACTAGAGCCCTTGATTTGTTGGCAAATATCACAACAAATGACTTTTTTGTTTGTTTGTATAGAACTGGCCACCTGAAGCGTTTCTGTAAGAGTGTTACCGTGGCCGAAATTCCAACATGTGCAGAAGCAACACCCTCATGCACTTCTTTTATTAGATCTAGTCTCTGGTCTTCGTTGGGGATTGCTCGATCTCCAACCCCAGGAATTGTTGTGTAAGCAACATTCTGTGCACTGATGTGGTAAAAATATTATGTAGGGTATGCTTTTGGGAGAGACTTGCCTTCAGCCAAAGCCTTCACGGCAGTCAGTATCTCATTATCCAATCTCGTCTGAGAATGAGTCACTGCAGCCACAAAAGCCGTAGCTGCTGCGGATTTGGCTGCTTCATCAGCCAAAGTGTTACTGATATTGTGTACTCCTACACGTTGGTGGCCCAATGTATGTACTACATGGATACACAGTAGCTTATCCTTAATATCAGCCACCCTCCCCCACAAAGTTTTGTGTTTTATGGTGTTCCCTTTGGAATCTCCAAACCCGTTCAGTTTCCAATAATTAAGGTAATCATTGTAGGACTGGACGCATTAGTATGAATCACGGACAATCAAAGTCAGCAATCCTGGCTCTGTGTGTTCTAGCCCTAGAAGGAGGTCTTCAAGTTCAGCCAGCTGAGCTGTGCAGCCCCCTAGGGTCTGCGTGTACGTATTATGTGGTGGAAAACTCCATCCTTCATCACTCCAATCATGGCTGCGAAAGTGACTGAATATTGATGTTTAGTACTTACAGCTGGTTGTGCTGAACCATCAGTACACATTACAGTACGGTATCTGTCTAGTGGTGAGATATCGGGGTACTCCTGTTCATATTGGAGATATTCTTGTGTCTGAAGTTTTAAGTCAAAGATGTAATCAACATCATTTGTGTTCAGGGAGGTAACCCACTAAATCCATTGTGGATGTAGTGCTTTAGAATTATGAATGCTTGCTTTAGTAACAGCCTCTAAGGCTGGCACTGGAGTAACGGCAATAATGCGTTTCCCTTGGGTTAGTGGCCTCTCCTTAATGACAGCCATTTAAACTGCAGTTAGATTTTTTTCTGTAGGTGCAAAACGTTGTACTGCAGTAGAGTATAAATGGGATTTATATACTATGGGCACCGTGTTGCCCACGTTAAAGGTGACATCAGTGAACCCAATGGCTCCAGCAATTATTCTGATGACCAAATTTGTTTTGTTATCACGTGTGTGTGTAAGTGTTTTGCTTCTAGCATGTCCTGTTAGAATTCCCTAAGGATGCATGTGTGTTCAACTGTCCAGTGTTTTCTAGAAAAATCAGGGCGTAATAAGTAATAAAGAGGCTTGACACGTTGTGCATAGTCAGGAATGTATGTTCTGCCAAAATTAAAAAAGCCAAGTAGAGACTGTAGCTTCTTCAGCATGAGAGGTGGGTGCAATAGTGCACATTTCTCTAGGAAGTGCATGGCCAGGCTTTTCCCCTCGTTTGATAGTTCATATCCCAGGAACAATACACTGAATCAAATCAAATCAAATCATTAACATTTATAAAGCGCGCTACTCACCCGTGCGGGTCTCAAGGTGCTAGGGGAAAGGGGGGGTTACTGCTGCTCGAATAGCCAGGTTTTTAGGAGTCTCTGGAAAGCGGAGTGGTCCTGGGTGGTCCTGAGGCTGGTGGGGAGGGAGTTCCAGGTCTTGGCCGCCAGGAAGGAGAAAGATCTCCAACCCGCCGTGGAGTGGCGGATGCGAGGGACGGCAGCGAATGCGAGACCAGAGGAACGGAGGAGGCGGGTGGGGATGTAGAAGCTGAGGAGTCGGTTGAGGTATTCCCGTCCCTTGTTGTGGAGGGCTTTGTGTGCGTGGGTGAGAAGTCGAAAGGTGATCCTTTTGCTGACTGGGAGCCGATGCAGGTGTCTCAGGTGTGCGGAGATGTGGCTGTTGCGGGGTACGTCGAGGATGAGGCATACCGATGCGTTTTGAATGCGTTGCAGGCGATTTTGGAGTTTGGCTGTGGTCCCGGCGTAGAGGGTGTTGCCGTAGTCCAGGCGGCTCGTGACGAGGGCGTAGGTCACGGTTTTTCTAGTGTCGGCGGGGATCCAGCGGAAGATCTTGCGGAGCATGCGGAGGGTGAGGAAGCAGGCGGAGGACACGGCGTTGACTTGCTTGGTCATGGTGAGAAGAGGGTCCAAGATGAAGCCGAGGTTGCGGGCGTGGTCTGTGGGGGTCGGTGCGGTGCCGGGGGCCGTGGGCCACCAGGAGTCGTCCCAGGCGGACGGGGTGTTGCCGAGGATGAGGACTTCCATTTTTTCAGAGTTCAGCTTTAGGCGGCTGAGCCTCATCCAATCTGCGACGTCCTTCATACCCTCTTGTAGGTTGGTCTTGGCGCTGGCAGGGTCCTTGGTGAGGGAGAATATAAGTTGGGTGTCGTCGGCGTAGGAGATGATGATGATGTCGTGCTTGCGAACGATGTTGGCGAGGGGGCTCATGTAGACATTGAAGAGTGTCGGGCTGAGCGATGAGCCTTGAGGTACGCCGCAGATGATCTCGGTGGGTTCTGAGTGAAACGGAGGGAGGTAAACTCTTTGGGAACGGTTTGAGAGGAAGGAGGCGATCCAGTCCAGGGCCTGGCCTTGGATCCCGGTGGAGCGGAGGCGGGTGATTAGGGTGCGGTGACAGACGGTGTCGAAGGCAGCCGAGAGGTCGAGGAGAATGAAGGCGACTGTTTCAATGTTGTCCATCAGGGTTCTGATGTCGTCAGTGACGGAGATGAGGGCGGTTTCCGTGCTGTGGTTGGTTCGGAATCCGGTTTGTGAAGGGTCGAGCAGGTTGTTGTTTTCCAGGAAGGTGGTCAGCTGTTTGTTGACGGTCTTCTCTATTACCTTGGCTGGGAAAGGCAGAAGAGAGATGGGGCGGAAGTTTTTCAGGTCGCTCTGGTCAGCCGTAGGTTTCTTTAGTAGGGCGTTGACTTCAGCGTGTTTCCAGCATTCGGGGAAGGTAGCAGAAGAAAGAGAAGAGTTGATGACGGTCTGGAGGTGCGGGGCGAAGATGTCGTCGGCTTTGTTAAAGATGAAGTGAGGGCAGGGGTCCGAAGGGGCGCCGGAGTGGATAGAGTTCATGATGGATTTGGTTTCTTCAGTGTTGATGTGAGTCCAGTTGTTGAGGGTAATGGCCGGGGGTGCGGGTTCGGTGGTGTTATGTTGGGTCTGGTGTCCGAAGCTGTTGTGGAGGTCGCTGATCTTGCGATGGAAGAAAGTGAGAAAGACTATCTTAACTTTCTTAAAGTTAAATTTGTAACCAAGGCCTGAAAATCCTAAAATGATCCGATCGTCCCTGACAAGATGAATGGTGAGGTCGTCGTCTGTGAGATAGATGTCATCCACATAGGATAGTGCCTCAGGATCAAGATCATGTAATATTGACGTTACACAGCCTGAGAACAGCCCTGGACTGTTCTTGTAGCCTTAGGACAAATGGCAAAAGCATTTCTGTGAGCCAAATGAGAATGCACTCAGGTCCCGACTTTCTTGTGTTAAATTTTGGCAGAAAAACTTGTTGGAAATATCCAACGTTGTTTTGTACTTTTTGCACACTATATTGATAATAAGTGCTGTGCTATGTGAATGTTGTATAGCGTACGTGCATGTATGACTGTTTAAGTGTCTGTAATCTAAAACTATTCTGTTGGATTGGTCAGGTTTTACAAATGAGAATTATGGATTATTCATTGCAGAGGCACAGGGCTCAATTATTCCCTGGTACTCGAGCTGAGTGAGGATCTCCTTCACTAGAGCTTTAGCTTTGTGTTTAACAGGATATTGGGGTGTAGGCCTGATGGGTATTACATGATAAGGAGACTCCTTGTCCCAACCTACATGATTGCGGGATAGTGCGGGAGCCTGCATTAAAGCCCAATCAACAGCATAGGCTTGTTTTACCTCCTCCGGAACAAGATAAGAGAAAGAAGGCAAAATGACATCTTCCCCATGTGGGAGCTTACAGACGTGCTCAGGTGGCCAATCTCTTTTGGCCAATAGGATATCACAATTAAGTTCATCCCAGAATATCACTTTAATAGCATGCTCTATGTCTCCCTCAATTTGAATTTTTAAATCCTATACGCTATCGGGTGGGAGAACGTGTCCGTCCGCAGTCAACTGCAATGAAATCGCTAGTTGCTGTTGCATCCAGATGATCTTTCAGACTCTGGCGACATATCCTGACCTCTGCTGCGCTGTCTAACAGTGTCACTGCCCACGACATGTTCTTCAGCAATGTTCTCAAGTGTACTGGCATTTTTAGTAGACAGTGCTGCCATCTTTTTCTTTTTAAACTGTGGCTTTTGTTGTGGGGACTTATCTTCGTTTTTGTCTGAAGACTGTGGTGAGTCTTTCTTTTGTTTCACATATTCAAGACGTCGGTCAGGACGGCCCCAGCTCGTGCTATGTCTATCCGGTGCATCCTGAAAGGAACAAGAGGGACATGAATCAGTATATCTTTCAGGAGCTTTTATACTTTCTCTATTTCTGAGAGAGTATCTACTGTCTGAGTTCTCTGGATGTGGACAATCTGCTCTCTTATTTCATCTTTCATTAAATTGTTTCTACTTATCCCAGCGCTTCCTAGTATTTTCCTGTTTTTGTTTAGTACCTTCCTTAATGGTGGTACATTGTATTTCAAGCTTTTTGATTAGGCTCCCAAACTATTCGGTCCTATACTAGTATAGGTGTTGGAAATAACTCTCTGTAGCTCTCAGTCTTGGTACAAATGTAGAATCTCTCGGAGACACAGGCATTTAGCTGGTGTATAGCCAGTGCTACCACTTCCCCTTTAATGTTACTTAGTATTATTTAGGGGACTGTGTCGAAGTTACACATTAATTTCATCCACTAATCTAGGGCTGGTGCAGCCCCATGTTCATTCTGTATTTGTTTTAACACATCAGGTAGGTTGGCCAGTGTCGGGGTACCATGTGTGGTTGTGTATATTGCAGCAAAGACTGTACCCCATGTGGCACAGTCATCCACTGAGGGAACCATCCCGAAAGGCAAGCATACAGTGAGAATTCTTTGTTTCTCCTGTGGTCCGGTATGGGGAAAAATAGCTAACAGCTGATATGTTTTCTGGGTTATCTAGAACAGTATCTTCTCTCGTTCTGTGGGTACTTTACCCATAATGGTATGTACTGCTTGAGGATTAATCCGAGTAGCCTATTGATATCCAGCAGGTGCTGGTGGTGCAGACGCCCTGGTGTAAGTGGTCAATGTTCGCATTACAAACTGAACTAGTCTTCTGTATAGTGTTACTAACTCAAGATATAAGTTTTGCAGGTCTGCTGCCTGCATATTTTGTATATCTGGGTGTGGTGTATATGTGGCAAACATAGGCCACATTGATCCATCATTACCTAAGGGACCTAATCTCACGAGTTGTATTACATGTGGTAGGGTGCCTTCAAACCATTTCTGATGCTTTTGGTAAGTGAGGGGTATTTCAAGATACTCGTATGCTTGGCGCTGTTGAGGTATGTTTACAATTTTATATGTGTGGAATGTGACTGATCTGCTGTCTTCCTCAGGAAAGGTGACCCAAGAGTAAAATGTTTCTGTTGGGTAAGCTTCATTAGCTTCTACTATAAATGTAACATCCCGCCCTCTTCTGTTAAGCCATGCGTTACTAGATGTAAAGTTAATGCGTGTCTAGCATTCTCAGGAATGTCTATGGTGTTAGCCATATTGTCAAATGAGTGAAGAGATGGAACACTAAGTGGGGACTAAAGTCCTTTTATGAGTTTGAGTTCGAACAACCTACAGTCTAATTAGGTGGCCCCCGTTCAGCTGAGGAGGATCTTCCCCAAGACCACAGACGTCTCCGTTTAATGGTACTTAGGGTACCTGCAGTATGTGAGACTGTGATAATCGGGGTATCCGTAAATTAGCCTAAACACCATCGTTGGTAGCGCCATGTCGTAGTCGGACTCTTGCACCAGGCAAAACTGCTGGTTTAAGGGTGACAGTACTTACGTTTGTAGGCAACTATGTCAATCCTACAACAAAATTCAACTGTCATCCAAACCCTTCCGGGTCACAAGCAGCCCCTCTCCAAAAACCTAAAACAGTCAAAGGTGATTTGTGGCAGCCTTTACGCAGGGACTCAAAAGCGTGACATCTTAGGGAGCGTCATGGTTAAACAAAGATTACCCCTTTCTCACATTAACAACATGTCTCAATCACACACAGGCAACGAAGAAGATGCAGTAAAGTTTCAACAAGGTTTATTTTAGTAAAACTGCAATCTGCAATAAGTTGCATTGGCTGCAATGATTAGGATAATGAACAATGCAAGAAAAAGAATAGTAAAGACAAGAGTCATTAACACAAAGAACCCCACCATCTTGCAATATCACAAAATAACATGGAGTGTGCGATATGTCCTAATACCCTAGCATAGATGAGTAACTCCTAATTTAGAAGAGAGCTAGGTATGTTAAACCTTAATCTGCCAATGCCATGTCCATGAGAAGAGCCCCCAACCTTCTAGTTCAGACTCCGCAGGAACACGAAGACCGGATCAGTGTCAAGGTGACGTACTGCAGCGATAGCAGCGATGGCATCTGGTCTGAATCCCTCTGACTATCTGATAAAGTGAGGAGTATTTATACAGATCTACTTGGACCTCTGACATAGGTTATGTTCCCAAACAATAGATAACAAGACGCGCTTGGGACCGTAATTAGTATAAACAATTTCTTAGACAGCATGAAGAGGGAAAGTACCAAAAGTGAACACCTACAGTTTGTTTGTATATGATGCCTGATCTTGACGCCTTAACGCATTGGCACTGATAATGAAAATCTAAACACGGGCCTAAGTCAAAACAAGGCAGCCATCTTAAAATAATTAGTTAAATAAATGCGCTAAAACAGAGCAAGCTAAGTAGGGTAAAAGTCACTGGGTGACGGGGGCATGAGTCTGCAAGCCGCAGGCTAAGCTAACTCCTGTATCCCATTAAAACAAACTAGGATTCACTACATTTTGAGTAGGTTTACTCCTTTTCAGTATTCACAAACTCTGAGGCCCTCATTTGGACTTTGGCGGTCAATTTCCCTGACCGCCAAAGCTCAACCCACCAGACGACCATCAGTGCTGGTGGTCAGCAAATCACCATATGATGACTGCTGGCTGCTTTCCACCATCATTGAGGTGGAAAGCAGCCAGCAGTCGTGCTGGTGGTCGGTACTGCAGAGGCGGGTCCCTTGCTGGCACCGCCACGCCAGCAGGACTCTGCCCCCGTATTACAAATCATAATACAGCTTGGTGGAGGCTTGCTGGCATGGTGGTGGCGGCGAGGGAAGACCGCCAGGACCCATCCACTCCCGGACATCCCCTTCGACTGAGGAGGTAAGTGGGCTTCCGAAGGGAGGGAAGAGAAGGTCTGTGTGTTTGGGTGCGTGTGTGCATGTGTGCATGTTTGCGGAGGGGGGTGCTGAATGTGTGCATGTCTGTGCCCGTGAATGGGGGTGTCTGTGTGGATGAATGTGAATGAGTGGGGGTGTCTGAGTGCATGTATGCATATGCTGAATGGTGTGTATGTGAATGCATGCATGAGTCAAGAGGTTTGGGGTGTTTGTGAGTATATGGACGGGTGGGGGGTGTGTACATATTTGGGGACATGTGTGTATGTGTGTGTCAGTGAAAGGAATGAAGATTCCGGTCACCGGGTGCGTGACCACCAGGGTTTTCATGGCGGGGTGACCGCCACAGAAAGCCTGGCGGTTTGCAGCCTCGTAATCCGGATGGTAGGCTGAGGCATGCCGTCGGATTGGAGGTACTCACCGCCGGCCGCAGCGGGGTGACCGCACCAGCAGGCCTGGCGGAGTTGTGGAGGCTCGACACCTGCCATGCCCCACAACACGTAATGTGGCAGTCCTTACTGACAGCTCTGTAGTGGTAGGATGGCCACGGCAAGGCTGGTGGTCTCATGACTGCCAGCCTCATAATGAGGTCCTGAATGTAAGTTACTTCTAAAAAAGCAGTTGTAAGGCAAGCACTACTCAGGAAAACCACTAGTACTACAACACCCATCAATAGAAAATAATGGCGGAGGAACTAATTTAAATTTAATTTAAATTATTGAAAATAGTTTAAAAAATTATAAATACAAACTATTGTTAAGAAATATAAACATATTACAAATTTATCATTACAATTTATGTGATGATACATTGTATAAAACAAATGAAATTAATTACTATTTCTATGCACTGCTTTTAGTAATTTTGAATGCACAATAACAAAAATACATTTTCTTTAGGTAGAAATATATTTTTCCTTTAAACTTCAGACAATTTAACTTAATTTAATATATCCACTTATTGACGTTTCAATACAAAATTAATTTATCAGTGTTTTATTATTGTTTTATTTTGGTCTACATTCAAAGTAAATATATAGAATGAATTTATATTAAAATCTAATATAAAATATTTGTAATATTCATCTAAATACATTTTTATTGTTCTCTATAGATTCCCATGCCGAGACGTACGCCCTGGCTGCAGAGTATCGCACAAATTAAAAAAATATGTTTATGCTCACTTTTAGGGAACAACTTCTTTCTTTTTTCTTAAGCCTCCACAAGAGTGTAAGTTTTTTCCTGTTGTCTCCTTTTTGTTCTTCTTTCCCCCTATTTTCTCTCTCACCAGTGTGCTTCCCCCCACCCTCCAGTATTGCTGTCTTGCCTGTGTCCTTCCCTTTCTCCCCCAGCACTTTGAGTTGCTGCCTCTCATACGAGGGCTTCTCCCCATCTCGCCTTTTGCTGTGCCTCATGTGCTCCTTTTCCCCTCCTTACCCCATTTACTTTGCCCACAGAGACACTCCTTCATTGTCTACCACTCCTTCAGATCTATTTTCTTTATTTGAATTTCTGTTTTTGTGAGAGGCAGGCAAATTGTTGCCAGCCTTTTCACTTTCTAAATCAAAGTGCTTGTTGGTAAATTAAAAAAAATGGTGCCTTTGTCATGCAGTAATCGCATACCTAGAAAATGGCCTCTGCCTTCTTCATCTCACCTCTTTTGTTTGTCTTAAGTGACCAGTGCCGCACACTACCTGCTTGTTTGCACTTGTGGAAACTATCTGTCTCTCTAACTCTATTTATCTTTACCTGTCCATAACGCTCTCACTCTCTTTTATATAGCAATCTACCTGTTATGTAACAATGATTATCTGTCTCTTTATTTGTCCAATACAACTATAAACTGTTTATCTATCCTAGCTGTTTTTGCCTACCTGCTCAGTTACCCCTCTATTTATCTATCTACTCTATTTACATCTAGGTGTCTGGTTCAGTAGCTATCTCTTTCTCTACATATCTGTCTATCTATCTATCTATCTATCTATCTATCTATCTATCTATCTATCTATCTATATATATATATATATAAATATATATATATATATATTTATATATTTATGTACACATGTATCTTCTCTTAAAAAAACAAAGCTAAATGGACGTTATAGTTAGGCTCACATTTTAAATGTACCAAATCAAAGAAATTCACCTGTTATAGTTATAGTTATCTAAAGTAACGATGACAGGTACCCTAAGGTAACTTTAAATCGCTCCTCCGCCATGCACAGTTTTTTTGTCAAAAATATTACTGCAAATATTACATTGATATTAACAGTGATGTTATCATAGATGTCATGAGTGTCGTAATTTGTGGGGTAGTTAGCAGTGCATGGCGAGGACGTGAGTAACCAGTTATAGTTGCTTCAAATAACTGTAACTAACAGCTGAATTTCTATGGTGTGATACGTTTAAAATGTGAGCCTAACTATAACGTCCCTGTAACCTTTGATTTTTTCAGTGAATTTCAATGTTTTTTTTTAACGTAAAGTAATTTTCATTACTCTAGGTTAACACAACCTGTGGCCAGACCCTGCGGCCAACTCCCTAACCACCCAACCCCACGTTGTGCACAGCTCTATGGCTGTCTCTCTGGGTGAGAGAATAGGTGTGGGACGGTGTATCTGGGGGTGAGAGTGGACGAGAGAGTGTCTGGGGGTGAGAGTGGGTGCATCAGTGTCTTAGTGGGTGCCTCAGTTTCTGTGTGGGTCTGTGAGCGGGTGCGTGAGGGTTTCAGTGGGTCTGTGAGGGGGTGTGTAAGTGTCTGAGTGGGTCTGTGAGCAGGTGTGTGAGGGTCTGGTGGGGGGCTGTGATTGGGTGCATGAATGTTTGATTGGGTGTGTAAGGGTCTGAGTGCGTGAAAGAGATTGAAAAAAGAAATTTAGAAAGAGAGAGAAAGAGAGTGTGAGGGAGAAAGAGAGCTTTTCAGGCTTTCGTGAATGAAATACTTAGAATGAGATATTGCTGTACAAATGGAAAATAAAAATGTATTTGTCAATTAAAAAGAGTGAGATCACCTTTCAGTATGAACCTTAAATGTTTGAAGTTCAAAAGACATGAAAGCGGTGAAGGACCACAGACTAGAATCCTTATCTTTTAGTGTGAGTGTCTGAGACCTTAACCATTAGGCTACAAGTGACTCATTTCTTTTGAGTGTCTAGAAATACCTATGGCAATCAACCAACACATTATAATGGTAAAGTGACTCAAATATTGCATAATTATGAAGGTTTAACAATCATTGCACTAGTAAATAAACAAACACACTGCCATGAGATTCTAGGATCTAAACCTTCAACCTAATGAGTGACAGTTCAAGATATTTACTAGTAGGCCAGAAGTGACACTGGTCTGCTCTGCTTCTAAATGTAACTATAACATTTGTCCCAAACATCTTTGAAGGAGAGAGAGAGAGAGAGAGAGAGAGAGAGAGAGAGAGAGAGAGAGAGAAGGAGAGAGAGAGAGAGAGAGAGAGAGAGAGAGAGAGAGAGAGAGAGAGAGAGAGAGAGAGAGAGAGATGAGAGAATGAATGAATATTTGTGTGCAGGGAACACAGAACAAAACTATGCTTTCTACAAGGGAGAGCTATTTGACGGACTTTGTTTGCTTTTGCTTGGTGGGTGCTCCCACCAAGCAAAAGCAAACATCTATGTCCCGGGGGTAGTCACCTCGGGACATAGCAGGTGCTGCCCCTGAGGAGGATGGTAATCCCCAGGTCCATGGGGTTTGGGCTGCATGTCCCCCCACTGAATATGATTTAAGTATGGGGGGGTGGTGGTCCCCAGGGCTGCGGGGGAGGGGAAGTGAAGCAGCTCATGTGAGCGGCAAATTTGCATCAACTGGCACCAAAGATATAGGCAAGTAAAAATAATGCTTTTTGTGTAGCACCTAGGTCCTAACTACAATGCCACTATGTGATGATATATATATATATATATATATATATATATATATACATATATATATATATATATTGCTATGTCTTGCTCTATCCGTATCTATCATAAGGCTGGCGAGACACCTAAAGGCCTAACTTAATAACAAACAAAGAATGCAAACTGATTTTTATTGTTCAAAATTATCTATCTAGCGATCTATCTATCTGTCTATCTCTACAGCTTTCTGTCTCTACCTATCTATGTTTCTGGACCTCTCTATTGCTCTTGATTTGTCTACCTCCTACTATCTGTCTGGACCTCCATCTCTATCTCTGCTTCTAGCTCTGCGTTTGTCTGTCTCCATCGGTCTAAATCTGCTCCTATATATGCTCCTATATGCATTATCACACCTAATTCTATTTATTTGAGTTCCGTCAGTCATTGCTCTATCATTCACTGTCTGAGGAAACTGAATTGACTGTTGGGGAATTATTGACAATTTATTATATTAATGTCTTTATGGAAATATTGCCAGCTTTGTGAAAAAGTAATGCAGCAGGTTTGCATTGGTGGAGTAAAATGTATTTTAAAAATGGGCACCTGTGAGGTCAACACCGCACCAGTTTTATTATTTTTGAAAGGGCAAGGGCCAAGGGTTAGCAATATAAAGTGTGCCAAATCACAAAGAGCAAAGTCTGAACTTCTACATTTATTTTTAATAACTCTCCCTCTAAAATGTTTACAACAAGGCAAACGTGAAAGTACACTTATTCTGGCTTACTTAATTGGTCACAACAAGCTGCATTTAAAAAAATATCTTGTTGGGTTTAGTCACATGCTACATAGATCTGTACCGTGCACCTTCCAGTGTATAAAGGTGCTTTGATAATTCTGGTAGTTATTGTATGTCCTGGACAGATTTTGCAGTCTAGTCACAGGTTTGACTCATCATAAAGTAGCATTGAGGTTCACTGGTCCTGTTGTAAAGCACCTCATGTAAAATACTGTACACAGATTTATTTAGGTATATAGCTGAGTTGGTTCATTTTTTGTTGCAGAGATCATTGTGCTGCCTAATGGTCACAGCTGAAAATCATAACAGATAGCTTCATGAGTTATAACCTTACATCAAGAAGTAGGATAGAAACTACAAGACACACGGTTAGAACCTGCTTTCCTCAATCTTTTGTTATTAAAAGGTTACTAAAAAAGGGTTACTTTGGGTAGTGATAAACACTTAATAGTAAGTGCTACATAAATTATTAGTATAGTGATTTATGGACAGATGCTTTGACATGCTTGTATTGCATGTAGATTTCTTGCATACAAAACTTCAAAAAGTCAAAAATTTGGCTTTTCCACAGGGCATGTCCCTCAAGGTCATAGAGCTGGTAGTAATCAAAAACTCACTGTTAAACAGGTTCCTATCAGACTTCATATTAAACTTCATATTAAAGTACTTAACTTTACAGGTAAAAATACAGATTGATTTCTCAAAATAGGTATTTCAACAATCACTGTAAAAGCCATTAAGGTAATCCATGTTGGTTCCTCTTTACATTTCACGTTTTCCTTAATTTGCTTCGCTAAGAGGTTTTCCTCTCTCAAGGATGTTGTTCTTCTGTAGTTGTTTTAATTCAGGATATTAATATAGTGTTGAGCTTAATGAGAACTGGCTCACCTGTAGGTGTGCAACTGAGTTCAGGTTGTGGGTGGGTGTTTGTAAACAGTCACGATTAAGAGCTCTGGAACTAAAGCTGAAGGCAGTGTGAGGTTCTCACAACCCCTATTCATGGGTCACTGTGTTCAGAATCAATGTAAGTCCAATCCTTGGCCTCTCTGTAGAAGTCGCAGAACGACGACGCATGGATCAATTGTAATTGTGATTATATGCAAATGAATGTGAAAGATGTACAAAGCTGATGAAATATTGACAGAGAGAAAGGCAAATAAATTACAGGGCTTATGGATGAATGCCTCATTTGTGTATGTGTGGGATGGTGAAGTTCAGGTGCTGCAAAAAAGTAAGTGCTGAAGGAGAGGGCAAAGACAATCAAGTGGGAAATATGCAGAGGGAGGAGTTCTGAATGATGTGATGAGAAAGAGGATGCAAGTGGTGTGAAAGTTGGAACAAGGGTGACGGTAAATATTACCTCAGTAAGGTTTAATTGAGTCTCATATTTTCAGTACTGAAAGATTTTGTGATTATTCAAAATAATATCACTAGTGTTTATTTGACACTGCTAACAAGTATCGGCAAAAATAATGGCTCTGGCATATTTTAAGTGCATATCTGTTGTGTGATATGTTAGGATGCAATAACAGAAAGCTCACAGAATAGCACTCAAATGCTACTCGGTTGTCACACTGTATGAAGCATAGGATTTTATATTGCATCTTTTAAGCACACCCTAAGTTACAAAGGCCACACCTCTTGAAAAAGATAAATAGATAGTTTTCAAACCTGAATATACACATTTCAATATCAGGGTGCTAAAGTTCCTGGAAATCTTCGAAGTCAGAATCACTGGTGTAACAAAGGCCCTGCAGTGCAGGGCAGGGCCCAGGCTCCAGGGGCCCATTCAGCACAATACCTGGCCCTGAGAGCTCTTGCATGAGTCCAGTGCCTCTCTATGCACTGTGCAGGGGTCCCCTTCAAGTTTTGTCACACCACTGGCCAGAATAAAAGCCACAACTGAGACATAAAGGTTTCCTGTAGCACTGGCAATTTAGACTAGATACCGGGAGCTGTTAAACATAACTGTACTTTAGCAAGACTTGCATCACAGTAGCTGGGACAAACCTACAGTGAAAATGCGGAGATGTGGATGTTGAAAAAGTCCCTGAGCCTAATCATCCACCGAAGCTGATGCCAGCGGGTCAGATCAGCAAGCCCTGCAATAGATGATCATACTGACAGACAAGTTCTGCCTTATTTACCTGAGCTATTCTAATGAAGCCCGTCCAGTTCTGGGCCTTTCATCAATTTTTGAGAGTCCTTGCACAGCTAAGCCCATGATTAATTTATCTGTATTTGAAAATTAATTTTAATGATCTTATACTTAAATTAATGTGTAACTATGATGCATTTGATTTTCCTACAATCCCTTTAAAATGCATATTATTGCTTTGATATTTCACCTGTGCAATAGTTGTAATTAACTATGCACTTTGGAATTAAAATATTAATTTGAATTTGTGAACTAGATTTTGAACAGGTTGAATTTAATACCACAATTGAAGTTTGGAAACTTTTAGAAAGTCGCCACTCTGTACTCTAGTTAGCCTAGGAGCCTCACAAAGGCTCTGGCACACAGACAGATTTCTGAACACCTGGGAGGGTATGTGGACTAATCCCCAGCCCAGGAACAAAGGTAGTTGCTGCAGAGTGAGGTGCACCTCCACTCCTAGGATGACCACTCAGGGTGTTAACTCAAAGGGCAAGCTTTAAAGGGGAAGCTGCCTTTGTAAGGGTAGCACCAACACCCCTGAGCAGAATGTCATCTGTTCCTGAAGACAGTGGAGGCAAGGCCAAGGAGGTAAAACTCACCCGAAACCAGTTTTATCATAGGGGTGTAGTCCACTGGTAGCGACACCTCCTGACTACCAAGGAAGAGTTGTGCCATGTTGGAAGGGGCAAGAATATGGCACTCTGGGATAGCCAGATGCCATACATCATAGGAACTTTATAACTAGGTAGGATGGACCCAGTAGCCCAATCAGCTAGTGACCATGTGGTCCCCTCAGAGAACTTTGCTGTGGTAAACATGGCACCCTGGCACCCTGACCCTCAGATCATACTGGATTTGGAGTAAGGACTGAAGAAGGACAGCCCAGCTGCCCTTGAACATGCACAAAGAGAAGCTGCACCATCAGAAGGACTGCACTTGCTGCACTTTAGACTAGCTAAGTTTGGACTCTAAGCTAGGCCCGGGGAAAAGTTGATCCCTAGTCCCCACCTACAGTGGTGACTCTAAAGGTCAATCAGCTGATGTCCCAGAACCAGCTTCAGGGACACAAGAGCTAAAGAATCCCAAACCAATAAGGTGGTAGCCATCGCAGAGGTTTTGCCACTACCAGTTGCCAGACACCCAAGGGGACGTATCCAAAATAGCCAAAAGTTGAACCTGCATCTACCTGACCCTGGAGTGCTATCCAAGTCCAGATTCAGCACACCCAAGTGACAACAGCCCCATCTAAGGATTTTGACTCAACCACGGTGCAGTCTGACCAGTAGCCCAGCATCAGCTGGCCTGCTACTGCAATGAGGAGGACTTTGAGGGACCTCGATCATTGCGTCCAAGTTCGTGCCACTTCACCTTTGGACTGAGAAGCAACCACTAATCCACCCTTGTCGACCACACCACACCTAGAGCATCCTTTGAGCAGCTTTTTCCTGCATCCATCAGCATAAGGACAACTCTGTTAATGTCTATGGCAGTTGTCCTGTAAAGTTTGGATCTTGTCTTAAAAACACATTGGTGATCAGGTAACTGTCCACAGTGTCCTTGTCCATTGTGTCCCCCCTTGACCTCTATCCTATCACAATTGATCACTCTACCCAAGCTGGAGTAGCCCAACTATTTCAAACTTTTCAAAAGTTACCAAAAGTTTTCATTGACTAACAATTTTTTTTAGTTGCACTTAAAAGTTAAAATATCTTCTAAAATCTGTATCTCTGGTACCCTCTGGTGTATTTTGGTCACCAAAGACTCTAAAAATTCATAGACATATAATCTATTTTTATAAATTGGTGTCTTCTTTCCTTTGTGTGCTGTGACTTTCTATTTTCGTTGTTTGATGCTGTTAAATGCTTTACACATAGTTCCTTTGCCAAGCCTTACTGCTCACAGCCACAGCTACCCAGTGCTGATCATAAGGTCAGGTAAACAAGCCTGACTGGACCCAAGACGGTATTTGTGAGTGTACTGCAAAATAAGGCCCCACAGCTAAATCCTATAGTACACCTAAATCCTTACAATATGTTTGATATGTTCTTTTAAATGAAGTTTGTTTTTGCTCCCTGATTATATGTGCTAATCAGATGGAAGCAAATGTTAATACTGATTTTCTATTTCAGGAAACAAACAGAAGCAGCAGTATATATGGTGGTGAACTGGAGATGATTACAGAAGAACTGCGGTTTGCAGATTCTGTACTGTATGCAGAAGGAAGACACAGAAGAATTCAAGGGCCTGTTTTCTGAAGACACGGATATGAAGATGGAGAGTAGTTTGTGTTGAACTATGTTCGGAGACTTTGTTTACTACCAGTTTTGTGTTTTATTTTAATGCACCGAAGCAAAAATTTTATTGGAAAGAAAGAGGCAGCAAAATGGTGTCTGCCACAATTGGAGGGCTTGGTTCATGCCAGTTGGTGAGTAACTTAATGAAGGAAAATTTATTTTTTGTTTTAAACTCTTTCACTGGTTGCAGTGTTTTACAGTAAAGTAAAAGGAAGCCTAATGCTCGCCTCCGTGTAAATAATAGAATTGAAGATTCTTGACACAATAGCTAGAAACATTTTTTGTCCACTGTAATCCCCACTCCAAAACCTAGAAGGGCCTCTTCCACCACAGTTACTATGCCTATGACAACAGCTTACTGGATAAGGTATAATTATTTTACACCTTTACTCTGCAATTCCTTAACAGAAGGCTCCTGATTGGTTTTAGGGTTGAGTGCGAAAGCGCTCCGTCCCTGTTGTAATCTCTCTTTGGGCTTTTAACCACATCATGTCACACCTGTCACTTTCATTGGGTTATTGGCTTGCCTTTTAAAATGTGCTTGATTTCATTAGTGAAAGGCATACGTCATGCCTTTTCCAGAGTTTATCCCTCACCAACCAATAACTGAAAACATACAAGGCTCCATGTTTTCAGCATGGTTTCTGGACTAGGTTAGCTTTTTATTTTCCACACAGCGCGGTTGCACTGGGTTTTACATAGGATGATTGCGTTAGTTTATTTCATTTTCAATTTCGAAACTATCGCGCTGCATTTTACATAGCGATAACGCTGCATTTTACATAACGGTTTTTTTTATTTTAATTTGTGTGGCAAGAAAAGTCTGGTTAGGACTTTACAAAGCTAATAGCTCTAATTCGCGCAAATACGAGACCCGTTTCATTGCAAATGCTTGTTTTTTTATCATGAATAGAACAACTAGTGAATGTATGTCCTATAATATACTGACAAAAAAGCGAGCATGCAGCGGCATGTGTTCCATCATGCCAAATGGGGTTGTAATCGCTGCTGTGACAACGAGCGCCTCGCATGGCAACTCCTCATCTCGTATAAAAATAGACAGACCAGCAAGGCAGCGGCTGTGCAGTGTAGATTACTATGGCCATCTTGAAAGGGAGCCCCGCTCAGATCAAATGAACCAAAATGTACAAAATACCACCTTACATCACAAAATAATAAGAAAATTAGGTCCATATATTTAAATTCCAGCAAAATACAAACAGTTTTATATAATAAGACAACCTTTTGTAAAATATATTTTAAATATTTTCTTTCAAGTGATGCTTTCGCTGTGTCTAGTGATATTTTGTAGCTAGTTGCGAATTTTAAGCGCAGAGATACAGTGTATTCCTTTTGATTAAACTAGAAACGCGGCTGTTTTGGCATGCACAGTCATGTTGAGCCGTGTGGGCTGCTGGAAACCATAGACTGTCAGTTCTCAATTGGATTCCTCCTTACAGCGCAGTGTGGCAGACTAACGGAGCTGGTTTTAGATTCTCTCTGCTGCAGCAACGAGATGGCGAGTCCGGGATTAGTCTGGCTGCTGGCTGGCTCCCTGTTTCATGTCCTGCTCATCTCTGGTAAGGGTGCGGGCAGGTAGGGGAGTAAGGGTGCTACACCCCGGAGTCATCCGGAGATCGCTACCTATATACACGTGATACTGTTTACACTTTATGGATCCTGGCATCATTGCTTGCATAATTGTGCTTATTGTTTACTACCTAATAAACTCACAGGGCTGCTGCTGTAGTGTCCATTAAAGACTTCCATACAATCTATTACAAAACAGCTTTAGATCATAGGGCTGTCTGTTATTTATTATCCTCAAAACTCCTCTAGCTTGTTAAGATGATCTATTTATTTTTTATAGACACATAGCTTCAGACAGACGGTCTTGGTTAGTTGACCAAGACCAATTTGTATACTGAGAGTTTTGAGCAGCCGATTTATAGGTTGAGCCTAGGCAGTGCATGCACTGCCTCTCTAAAACATGCTGTATTCACTTTGTGAGTTTCTAGCCGGCCCATCGCTTCTAATTTGTAACTTTTGCTGTTCTTTGCAAAGGCTTGTTCATATGTGGTTGTTGTAGCTTTCATGTCCCTCCTTTTCATGTGGTGTTGCCGCCCAATCAGCACGCTGCATTACTTGTCTCCTTTCACTCGTGTGCATTTATGTTTCTTTGTGCGCACTATTTTTTTTTTCTGTTTCTGTCTGTGTTTGTGATAGGTACTCTTTTGGGCTGTATGTACGAAATATAGGATTTGCGACTCGCAAAACCTTATGTTCAACGGTGTCAATGACACTATTTGCGATTGGCAAGAGAGTCGCAAATGACCTACCTCATGAATATTCATCAGGTAGGTCTCAATTTGCGACCCCATTGGGAATGGCCACCCTCACAGGGATGGTGGCCTGCCGGCGACAGCAGACCACCATGTCTGTGACTGCTTTTAAATAAAGCATTTTTGTTTTTAAATGCAGTCCGTTTTCCTTAAAGGAAAACGAGATGCATTTCAAAAACTCAAAATGAAACGTTTTCATTTAATTTTTTCAGAGCAGGCAGTGGTCCGAAAAAATTTTTTCAGTGCCATTCACAAAGGGGAAGGGGTCCCATGGTGACCTCTTCCCATTTGCAAATGGGTAGGCACCAGTTTGAAACCGGTGATAACTGCGATTGTTTTGCGACCACATTCACGGTCACAAAACAATCATACATGGGACTGCGACTCGCAATTAGGAAGGGAACACCTTTTCCAAATTGCGACTTGCAAACCCTTTTTGCGATTCGGTAAATAGTTTAGCGGATCGCAAAAATGGGTCTGTACATCCCAAAGTGCATTTTTCACATTGCAAACGGCCCAATTCGCCATTTGCAACATGCAAAATGCTACGTACATGTGGTCCTTAATTCTTTGTTGTCTCGGCAATACAGAAAGTGTTGGGAGGGGGTGCCACAATCTGGACACACACACCTGCTGCCTAGCACCTCTTGTATTGTGGGAAAGAGACCAGCGCCCACACCATGCCCATCACTCAGTGACCACCATCTCCAGTTATTGAGACCTCCCTGGATTAGTATTTCATCAATATGGGAATACAGCACACAACAATTGAGAGGTGGCCAGCTAAACTTTACAAAGTTTCTAGCATTTTGCTTCACCATTGTCACAAGTTTATATTTTGTAAGTGTTAATGTTTTTGAGTTTAAAACGTTTTTTATTGATAAAGTATGTGAAATCTGCAAATTATGAAGCAAAGGGTAGAATCTGTGGACCATTTAGCCATCTCCTAAATATGTAGGAAATGCCTTTGCTGCACAATTACTGTATATTTATTGGCCCTGGGATTAGCAAGGTAAAGCATTAGGTAGGAGGTGTCATCACATGTTTTAGTAGCCTGGAGGCACTGCATAGCTCAGGAGGCCTGTGTTAGTGGCAAAAGAAGCAACACAATCAGATTACAATCCATTTATAGATAACAGGTGACACTGAAAGAGATTGTGATGACACATAGGGAGGTAGTGTATGGTGTGAAAAGGAGAGGACCTAATACTGATACTTGCGATTTGCACTAGGGAACTGTGCATCAGTTGGTAAAGTAGGAGGCAAACCAATCAGGTGCTTTGTCTATGATTGAGGAAACAATGAGGAGTGTAGTAAGATGATCTACCATGCGTAATACAACCGAGAAAGCATGGAGAGTAAGAATAAAAGTGAGATGATTGTGGTGGTACAGATATGCCACTTGGGAACATCAAGGGTATTTCAGTCAGGGGTGTAACTTCAGGGGGATGTGTGGGGAGTTACACCCCCTTCCCTAGTAAATAGTTGGGTACAAGCGGTTTTAGTCAGGTATTGTGAGTTATCAGTCACCTTTCAGCAATTATTGTTATATACACAGACAAAAACGCACAGACTCTCCTTTGAAAGACCTAAACATTTTTTGCTTATTTTACAGAATATTGGGTTTTCTCCCTCACTACTTCTACCAAGCCACATTCCTCTTCCTTTCCACTGCCCCCTAGGCCTCTCTCATGCATGTTGCTTGTCCTGCAATGTATTTAAATACTATATGCCAGAGTGATTGTCAGAAAATCTAAAGCTCACCCCCCCCCCTATTTTACTGACCAAGCTACACCCCTGTTGCTTTTAGAGATGCTGTCATAAAATGTAACTCTTAACAGGCGGTATCACATATCATTAGACAAGGCTTATTTAGCATCAGTTTGAAACATCACTTACCTACAAAGAATAAACATTATTCTTACCTTCAGTTGTTAGGAAAACTGATTTAGGCATTACACCGATGCAACGGGAACCAGGACGAAACATACATGTGTGATTCTCCGTATGCACATGAATGTCTGTTAATGTGCATGTGTGATTGTGCTGTGTGTATTTCCATCTGCGTACATTTATGTGCGTGTTTGCCTGTGTGTATGTCGGTACGTGCGCATGTGGGCATGCCTATGTGAGTGTGTATGTGCATGAGCATGCATGTGTGGGTAACTATGTAGAACTGTGTGCGTGCAAATGTGTCAGTGTGTGCATATGTATGTCCATGCTTGAGCAACATGGCAGAGCCAGGATAATCCAGGCCTGCTGGCAGCAACATGGCTCAAAGGCTGTTGTCTTCAACTGGTGTCGTTGACTGATGTTCCTCAGACACTGAACTGCAGAAGGAAAGGCCACATGCACTCTGAAACTGATCTGTTTTTTAGTTTAGAAATGAAGGCTTGCAGCAGAGCTTTGGTGAAAACACAGGCTCAACAGTTGGCCTTGTGTCATATCACGTCCCAACAAACTTGATGACTCGATGGTTGTGTGTGTACATGTGTGTGTGCATGCCTGCATACATGTGTGTGTCTGAGTGTGCATATGTGCATAGGTACGTAGGAGTGCCTGCATGTGTGTGTGTATGTGCTTGTATATGTGCATGCATACATGTGTATGTGTAGATGTATCTTGCCTTGGTAATGCTGTATATGGATGTGCATGCTTGCTTATGCGCATGTTTATGTGCATGTGTGTGTCTGTGTGTATGTATGTGCTCGGGCCTGCATGTGTGTGTGGATGCATATGTGTATGTATGTATTCCTGTGTGTTTGCACGTATCAGTGTATGCAGCTGCAGGTGACTGTGTTTCTGAATGCCGACATATCTGCGCATGCATGTGTCTTTCTGTGTGTGTGTAAGCATTTTCCTGTGTATGTGTGCTTGCACGTTTGTGTGGGACTGTCTGTGCATCTATGTTTATTTTGAAGGTTTTTTTATAGCAGAAGGCCCAGGGGGGTGGGTAAGAAGGCTTTACTGATAACAATATCTGTGACAATAACTACTAAACATATGACACATTGAGGAGCCAAAAACAGAACAATACGAACAAGATGGGGCAGTTACACAACTGAACGTATTGTTATACTCTGTTGTCCTCTGTATACTTCTTTGTTTTTCCTTTGTCTAGTTTGCATTTATTGCTGCTTGTTCTATGTATGTGCTTCGAAGCTGATCTCTTAGTGTATCAGCCCTATATAAATTGTGGATACAAATATTCTAGTATGAACAACAATGAAAAAAAATAAAACATTACAACAATACAACAGCCAATCCTGTACAACATGAACATATAATAAACAATGCACCAACAGTAACACAGCAGTTCCTGGAAATAGGGAAGGTCAAAATCATAGGCTGGAGAAAGAGAAATTTAATTCCTAGACCACACACAGCAGAACAAAACTAAGTGGAGGACACCATGTGTGTGAATGAGAGTGCATATCAGTTTGTGTGTTTCTGTTGCCTACACTTGTGCTGGTAATGACTGTGTGTGTGTGTCCTTATCTGCACCTGTGGGTCTTTATGCCTGTGCAAATGAAAGTGTGTGTATATATATATAATTATATGCATATCTGTGGGAGGTGCACAAGTGAGTGTATCACTGTGAATGTGAGTGTTTAGTTGTGTGTGTGAATGTTGGTGTATTACTGTGAGCATGTATGTGAGCCTCTGAGTCCGTGCCTGTAACAGTATATGTGTGTTTGTCACTATGTTGGGTGTCTATGCTCTGTGCACATGTGTGGGTGTATCACTATGAGTGTGTTTGTGTGTGGGTCTGTGCTGTGTGTGATTGGTGTGGTTTTATTACCATGTGCATGTGTCCATGGGTATGTATATCTGTGTGTATGAAATGTTTGTGCATATCACATATTTGTGTGTGTTGTGTGCATGAGTGTGGTGGTATCACTGTGAGTTTGTGTGTGTGATGTGTGCTTTTGGGTCTATGTTACTTTGTGTTTGAGACTGTGTGTATATCACTGTATGTGTGTGTCTGTGCCGTGTGCATGCCTATTTGCCTGCCCGTGTGCCATCTGAAAAATTATTTCAAGCATTACAGTGAGTGCACAAGAAGAGGAGCTAGGGATGCCCTGTGTTTTAACATTCTAACTCTTCCCCACTCCAATCTGCCTGATTCCAGGCCAAGACAATCTGCCCTATGCCAATCAGTCCCTCTCCAATTTGCCCCACTCCAATTCGCCCACTCCAATCTGCCCCCCTCCATTCCAAAACAATCTGCCCTGTATAGTTCATTGTAAATAAGATGGTTTACAAAAAGTTAGATTATAAAAAATAATAATTGTTAGAAATGGGGGCTCCTAGTTGGCAGTCGGTTTGCCCAAATAGGGCCCCTTTCTCTAGTCAGGATAAGGGAGATACCCTCTCAGATACCCTCTGCTCACCCCCTTGGTAGCTTGGCATGAGCAGTCAGGCTTATCTCAGAAGTAATGTGCAAAGCATTTGTGCATAACACACAGTAACACAGTGAAAACACTACAAAAGGACACCACACCAGTTTCAGAAAAATAGGCAATATTTATATATATAGACCAAGGCCAAATACAATAAAAATCCAACGTAAAATAAATAAGATACACATTTTGCAATAATTAACTTAAAAATACAGTTCCTTGAATTCAATAGCTCCACCTGGGGGTATCACAGTGTCATGATCAACAAAACCAACAGTTCAGGCCGGCAGCGGCGTCGCAAGTCAGCTATGGTGTTGTGTTGCGGTGTCGAGTCCTGAGTCGGTGTGGGGGTCGTTGGGCCCTTGAAGTCAAATGTTGTGCAGATCGAACTTCGGGCTGATGAAGTCAGGAGTGCTGGCGTGGATGGTGTCGGGGCTGCGGCGCAAAACAGGATGATGCGACGTACGGTGCCCACAGGTCACGAAGCAGGCAGCAGCTAGGTGATGGCATCCAGCAGCGTTGGTGGTACCAGGGCTGCAGTGTGAAGCAGAGTGGTGCGACATGCGGTATCACTAGGCCATGGTGCAGGCAGCAGTGTCATCTTTGCTGAATTACTGTTGTCAATAGGCTCAAGTTGGCGGTGTGGTGCAGGACGGCTCCGTGCAGCATCCACAGGTTGCGGTGCAGACAGGGACGTCTGTTGACGACACTGGAGTCGATGGTGCTGGTGTCGGTGGACCGGGGCTGCGTTGCAGGACAAGGTGGTGCTTTGTGTACCTCACAAGCGGTGTTCACAGGCCATGGTGCAGGCAGCGGTGCCGGTGCCAGAAGGAGCATTGTTGTCGGGGATGTCCAGGCTGCGGTGTAAGCAAGGCGATGCCGGAGTGTGGAGCCCTCAGGTCACGGTGAAAGCAGCGTCTCGGTGGCGCCGTCAGATGGCAGCGTGGGTGAGACCAGGGTTGCGGTGCGAAGCGGGGCAGTGCGACTTCGTGCGGCTTCGACAGATCATGGTACAGGCCAGCGGCATCATTGGCGGAGATGCAGTGGTTTTTCTTCTTGAACAGCACAAAACACACAGTTCCTAGTGCTGTAGGCAGATGAAACTGAAGTCTTTGATATTCCTGAGACTTCCAACTGAAGGCAAGCTCTATTCCAAGCCCTTGGAGACCTTTCTCAAGCAGGATACACAGCAAGGTTCACCCTTTGCTCTCTTTTAAGGCAGAAACAGCAACTGCAACTGCAGGGAAACCCAGCAAAACAACACAGAAAAAGGAAGGGCAGTACTCCTCCTCCAGCTCTTCAGCTCTTCTCCTTGGCAGAGGTTCCTCTTGATTCGAGAAAGATTCTAACAGTCTGGGGTTTTGGGTCCACTACTTATACCCCTTTCTGTGTTTGAAGAAGGCATACTTCAAAGGAAATTCAAAAGATCCTGCCTTTTTCAGGCCTGGCCCCAGACACACTTCAGGGGGTCGGAGACCTGCAATGTGTGAGTGCAGGCACAGCCCTTTCAGGTGTAAGTGACTACTCCTCCCTCATCTCTAGCTCAGATGGCTCATCAGGATATGCAAGCTACATATTAACTCCCTTTGTGTCACTATCTGGAGGGAATTCACAACAGTCCAACTGTCAGTCTGGCCCAGATGTGGAATACACAAGCATGCAGAGGCACAGAATGGTTTAAGCAAGAAAATGGCCACTTTCTAAAAGTGGCACTTTCAAACTGTCAATTTAAAAACCAACTTTACCAAAAGACGTATTTTTAAATTGTGAGTTCAGAGACCCCAAACTCCCTATTTCTATTTGCTCTCAAAGGGAAACTGCACCTTAAGAATATTTAAAGGCAGACCCTGTGTTAACCTATGAGAGAAATAGGCCTTGCAACAGTGAAAACCAAATTTGACAGTATTTCACTGTTCAGAAGTACATGTCCTACCTTTAATATACACTGTACCCTGCCCGTGGGGCTACCTTGGCCCAACTTACATGTAGTAAAAGGGAAGGTTTGGGCCTGGCAAGTGGGTACACTTGCAAGGTCGAATTGGCAGTGCAAAACTGCATACACAGACACTGCAGTGGCAGGTAGGTCTGAGACATGTTTACAGGGCTACTTATGTGGGTGGAACAATCAGTGCTGCAGGCTCACTAGTAGCATTTGATTTACAGGCCCTGGGCACCTCTAGTGCACTTTACTAGGGACTTACCAGTAAATCAAATATGCCACTAATGGATAAACTAACCAACAGTGCAATTTATATAGGGGACACTTGCACTTTGGCACTGATTAGCAGTGGTAAAGTGTGAAGAGGCAATAAACCAGCAAAAACTGGAGGTCAGAAGGTAAGGGAGACATGCCAAAAAGCTGCCAGGTCTAACAATAATACAGGGAAAAATAAAAACCTCCAACAGAGAAAGTCTTCTTTATTTGCATAAATTCATTCTTAAACAGTATGCACTACACCACCCACCGACCAAGCATTTAATTATATATGTATGCAGGCATATCATTACACTTTTCTTTTTCCTTCTAATGGACAACAATAACAAGAACAAAATAATACAAATAGTAAACGTGCACTCACATCCAAAAGGCGGAACCTATTGGCTATGCCAATGCTCATTTAACATTACATCCTGGGGCACCTGTTTAAGCTTTAAAGTGCAACTGACTTAAAGGCTCGGACTGGGTTAAGGTGACACACATGACAGGAGGCCACTTTGGTTCAATCAATTAATGGACCTAATTTTTATTTTGAGTCAGCGATTGCTTGGTACATAACACAAGTTAATATATATGCTCCTTTTACACACAGTAAAACAGTGGAGTACACAATTATCATTTTGTGTAAAAAAATATTAGCTAATGGAATTATGACTTTGGAAGTAAAAGGATTTGGGACATGGCGTAGGAAGGGGCTGATATATAACAAAACAATGGAAATACACAAACAACTGACTGATCTGGGTTACAACCATAAAAAAAGTAAATTTTCCCTTCTAAGGTTTGTAGATATATTGGAAGGGACAGTTTAATAATTTTTAGAAAATGGGGATGCAGGGTGCTTTTTACAGCATCATTTTCAAATGTGTTTGTGCAAAGACTGCAGGCTTTACAGTCATCTCTAAAATGGTCTTCAGGAACTATTCTGATAGTTTTATGGTGGGCCAAACAAGCTTGCGGGAGAAGTCACTCTACAAAAAAAAAAAAAAATCTTTAAAAACATGATTACAAAGGAGTGCATATTTATGAGTTGTTGGTACAAACTGGCTAAAAAGCATTATTTTTACAGCCAGTATATATAACCTGGGCACATACATTTAAAGAGCTTATCAGTTTTCAGCATGTAGCATTTTACTTTGATTCTACCTCCCACTTCCTTTAATATTTAGGTCTCACCTAGACAGTGCACGTGCTGCTTGTTTGAGACCTTTTGGTTTCCAACAGTCAGCCTAGAGACCACCCCTTGCTTTCTTACTGTTGGTTAACTTCATTGTCACTTTCACTTGCTTAATTTTTATTGGTCAGCTGTTCTAGGCTTCCTTTCTCTTTGTGTGTTTGTCCCTTCCCCAGAACATGGACTCATAACTTGTGTCCTTCCAGTGCTAACTTTTATAGGTGCTACTTTTTTATTTCTTTTTAAGTACTCTACAAGAATATGTCTTTTTCAGCTGGCTCCTTCATTTACTTTTCTACCCTCCATGTTCCTATCCTTCATCCTGTTGCTTGCTCTTAGCCAACTCCCTCCCACATCTGTGTTTCTTGCCCCTACCTCCCTCATCCCATTGTCTGTGTCATTGCTTACCCCCCGCCATTTTCCATTACATAAAAAGCACTATTACATGGCCAGCAACGCCGTATTATAGCACTTTTTTCTCCCACAATTTTCAGTGTCTTTGTTGACATCCTACCCACCCTTGATGTTGACTCCCTCTGCTCTCCCTTTTGCTTGCAATAAAAGAAGCACTATGACTCAGCTAGCACAGGCTGAGTCATAGCACTATAAAAGAAATGCTGTACAACATGGCCAAAACCCTGTTGACAAATCCAATACCACTTGTCTCATATGCGCGACCTATTGACTTTGCCAATGCTTGTTTGCCCTGTACCTTCCCAAGTAAATTTCCAATTATATGTTATGGTTGAGGGATCCCTTGATTGGGGTGAGGTGGTAAAATAAAATACAATAATCTCATAATCTTATGCAATAGCTGAGCTATTCATCAGGTTTGACAGATCACGCTCAGGTAGAAAACCTGCATATGGGTTAAACCGATCTTACTAGCTCCAGCCTCAGTAGTGATGATGTAGTCATAACAAAGCTGTATCAATATAGATGATGAAATGTTGATAGGAATCATGAATTCGTAGCCTTTGGCACAAACGTCCTGTGGCACCAGGGAAATAATATCAGGAATAAATGCCCCCAACTCAATGAATTATCAATCAAACAATAATGTTTGATGTAACATGGCAGTTTATTTTTTAAATACCAAGGTTACATTATCCTAAAATGTTCAGATTATGGCCTCAAATACTATCTTTTTTTCTTATAAGTGTACTATTTTTTTTTAAACACTACTTTCCCATGTTCTAAAAGTGCTGGGATTTGGCTATCAAATTTTAGCTTTTTATGTATCATTTTTGGAGAATCCTCCCTTGAAAAACCTTTGCCGTTTTCATGTAATACCTGTTGGAAAATGGCCCGCTTTGAAGGGCCACCCCAAACTTTTTGCCTTCCTTCTCCCCTTTTTCTGACCTCGTTTTTGTTGGCTTTAGGACTCTGGGCAATTTAATATCGCTAACCAGTGCTAAAGTGAATGTGTTCTTTCCCTAAGACATGGTAACATTGGCTCATACCCAATTGGCATATTTAATTTACTTTTATCAATCAATCAATAGAAAGCTTTATTCAATTTCATATTAAAATCATAAAAGCCAATGCTCACACAGATACAGACCAACACAAATTAAATATACATTATACATCAGTGCAAAAGAAAAAAAAAATGTTACATGTTAAAAAATTGTCAACAAATTCCTATGTTTAAGCACCGTCCAGAAAAACTTTGCCATACAATGGCAGATATGAATATTTAATCAAAACTGTAGAGATAGGTAGATGGGTCGACATTGTTTAAAACCTTAAAATTTAAAAATTGGCAAAATCCAAAGCTTCCTTAAATCCTTATAGAAATTCACTTTTAAGTCCCGAGTAAAGTGCACTACATATGGCCAGGGCCTGTAAATTGAATGCTTTTAGTGGGCCTGCAGCACTGATTGTGCCATCCACATAAGAAGCCCCTTAACCATGGATCAGGCCTGCCATTGCAAGGCCTGTCTGTACAGTTCACTGCCACTTCGTTCTGGTGTTTAAAACTACTTGCCAAACTTTAATTTCCCCTTTTGTTTTATATAGGTAATGCCTAATGTAGGCCCTAGGTAGCCCATAGGGGAGGGTGCTATCTAAGGAAAAGGCAGGACATGTAATTGTAAGTTTTACATGTCATAGTAGTGAAAAACACCCTAAGTTGTTTTACACTATTATGAAGCCTGCTCCTCTCATAGGCAAGCACTGGAAATTCCCTTATGTACATTTAAGTGTTAATTTCTGATCTGAAAGGAGCGGCACTGTCATCTTTGGTATGTTTGGATTGTTAGTGAGAAATCCTGCTTACTGGTGAAGTTGGATTTAATATTACTATTTTAGAAATGCTATGTTTAAAAAGTAGGTATTTCACTGCACTTACTGGCCTCTGTGCCTTACAGTCTGTCTCCAGTCCATGTCTGGTCTGTGCTGGCTGACAGCTCCTCTTGTGCATTCCACCCAGAAAGCCATAAACACAGGACACTCAGCTGCATCTGCATTCATCTGCATACTGATGGATCTTCCGGGGTAGGAAGGTTGGAGGAGCTCTCACTTACACTTCATTGGCTAATGACCTGACCTCACACAAAGGATTGATAACCCCCCACAGACCTCCTGGAAGACAGAACTGGGTTGAAAGGGGAACTGGTGCTCTTCAAAACCACTCTTAGAAGACTCCTCCACTTCAAAGGCATATTTAGGATATATATATATATACTGGATCTGTGACCCCCCACCCCCTCAAGTCAGACACTTCTGGACCTACAACTGGACTCTGTCAGAAGGAATGCAGTGCTGCCCAAGGGACTCATTTGGAGCTGCTTTTCTGGAAGGACTGCTCTCCTGCTTGTTGCCCTGCTTCTCCCTGATTCTGCTGGAAGGACTTTGCCTTCTACTGAAAGTGATCTCCCAGGGCTTGGACTGGGCTTGCCTCCTGTTAAAAAAGTCTAAGGGCCATCAAAGAGAGAAAATCCACTGCACTGGAAAAATGTATGCAACATCTGCAAAATCATCACAACGCCTGCAGAATCAATGCAGTGCCTGTCTTGCGGCTGCAAATTCACTACAGCACCTGCAGAATAGATGCAGCGCCTGTTTCGTCATCTCAGCACATTTTGGATTTTCCACGCATCATCCCTGGGTATCAAATTATCCCTGCACCACTGTAAGGAGCCAAGCCTGCGCACCCAGAAATTGATGCATCGCCTTGCTCGCGAGGAAGGAATAGATGCATCATTTTCGCCGCATTGAAAAAATTGATGCAACACTTTGCTTTCTGAAGCATCAACTCCTGCGGCCAATCTGTGTTGTTATTTTTGATGCATCGTAGGTACTATGTGCTAAAAAGGTACATCCATTGATTCCTATGGATTAATGCTTACTTAAATCTCTAAAAAGTGATATCTTGACTTGTGCATATTGGATTTTTGTTGTTTTGGTCTTGTTTTATTCAGATAAATAGACCATCATCTCTTTCCTAAACTGGTGTGTAGTACATTTTGTGCTGTTTTCACTGTGTTACTGTATGGTTTATTGCACAAATACTTAAAACAATGCCTTCAAAGTTAAGACTACCTGCTCTATGCCAAGGTCTCGGAGGGTGAGCACAGGATAATTTAGGTTGTGTTGTGACCTCCCCTTACTAGGATTGTGGTCATTTTTGGACAGGGTGCGTACCTCTGCAACTAGAGACCCAATTTCTAACAATAAAATATTAAATAGTAACTTTTTGTCCACAGATATCCGTTTTCATTTTTATTAAGCGAAAGTTTGGTTCCAAGTATTAGGGAATTTTGAATGCTCATATTCATTATCACCCCAGATAGACACATTCTACCTCACATATACCTGCATGACCACTGTGTGCCAGGAATGTCCAACATAAGCCAGGGATAGCCACCAAATATCCGAATATCAGCTATTCCCACCCTAATCTATGGATGAGCACCAGAACCAAGGATGGTTCCAGGAGTCTGTAATTATATCAAAGCCAGCATTATGCCAAAGATAGCCGCAGCTATACCTGTGATGGCCACCATTTTGCAGGGATGGCCACATAATGCAAGTGTCACCTTATCCAAGGATAAGCAGCACCTTGGATGGGATTTATTCCAGGTATGCCAACAGTATGTCAGGGTGCAATGTGTGTCAGATTATGTCATTTATAATCTCCATGGCATTTCTTTTGCTGAGCCTTTTTTAAGAAAAGCTAATGAGGAGCAAGGAAAAGATCTGGGATGAGCCTCCATTAAAGTTCAGCACTGGAAAATCTCCTGCTTTTGGTGGTGGCTGCTTGGTCTCACCTCTGTGATAGGCAGAAAGAAAGGCACACATAGATTTGTTTGTGGCAGAACTTAACCCACACCCTCGTATGAACAGTGTGCTTGTGGCACTTTTCAGCATTCCTTCAACCAGACTTTGCCATGGAATTGCACTAAAGAAGCGTGCTAACTTCCTTCGCCTTCCTTTCAAACCTTTGCGGCTACAGCTGTGCCCCCATGTGTCTTTCTAGACAAGTGGCCCCTTAGGTAAAATGATCAGACTGGCTGGAAGTTACATATCACATGGGGCTGTTTGTAACCATTGAGGTATAAACCGTTTTAAGGCATGGGCAAATTGGGCTCGGGCCCAGAGCCCCCACCTTTTTTAGGGCCCCTCTCATTAAGCTTTTAGGAGAGACCCATACAGTGACATAACACAAAAATGAGGAGGCCCCGGCACAATATGAAAATAGGCTCCCAGATCTCCAATGCCATAAATATTCAGACTGCAGTAAATGGGGGCCTGAAGGACTGGGGGCCTTTTAAGGGGTTGGGGGTGCCAACGAAGATTGTTAATGATCATACCATGGTTGTTGAGGGCTTGACTGAGCTGAAAATAGATACTACATTCAGAGTTGTTCTTAGCAGGGGGCCCCAAATTATGTTTGGCCCAGGGCCCACAAATTCCTTAGGCTGTCTCTGCATGAACCCCCGACTTAAGTAATTCGAGCGGGGGACAGGGGCTTGGGACACTGGCCAGTTTAGTGTATCATAAAACATTTACATTGTTTTTTTTCGCACCTTTGACTTTGATCAGAGACGCTGCTCTTTCAACAGATTTGAATAAATACATGGGAACAGGAGAGCATGATGGAGCTTGGGGGAAAGGCAACAAATGGGACGAGAGAGCTCAGAAGGAAGTAAAGGAGGAAGGGATGGATGGATGGAGAAAGGATTTATGAGGACAGGTGTAAAGAAGAATGGATGGATAGAAGGATGGAGAGAGGATAACAGGCAGATCAATGTGGGATGGATGGAGGAAAGGATAAATGATGGATGGATAGAAGGGTAGATGGATGCAGAAAGTAGTGGATGGCTTGGGAGAAGGGTGGATAAACGGAGGATAGAGATTACAATATATAAAGAGGAGGATCGGTTGATGCAGCAATGGATGGTGAGAAGGAAGGCTGTATAGATGGAAAGGCAGAAAGAAAGGAAAAAAGGCAGGTACAATTGATGGAGATAAGGATAGATGGATGGATAGACAGAAGGAAGAAAAAAGACAGGTTGCTGGTATGTATGGATACAAGACAGAAGGGTGCAGAAAAAAACAAAAGGGATTAGTAAAGAAAAAGGATGAGTGAAGAATAAAAGAAAAGAACGATTGAAAGAAAGATGTAGAAAAGGAAAGAAATGAAAGAAAGGAAGAAACAATAGATTGAAGGCAGAAAGGATGGATAGAAGCAAAGAAAGATGAAATGTAGAAATAAAAAAAGGAAAGGATGATACATAGGTCAAAGGAAGAACAGAAAAGTGTGGCAATAAAAGGGAAGGAATTAAGTTAGTTATGTTAGAAACACAGGTGAAAAATCCAAAAAAGAGATATGAATGAAAGGAAGTTAGATAGAAAATGATTGTAAAAAGTGAAATCAAAGCTGGAAAAGAATTAAGAAGTAAAGAAAAGACACAGCCAAAAGTTAAGATGGAAAGAAAGGTTGAATGAAGGAATCTAAGGGCAGAAATATGGAAAAGAAGGAAAAAAGTAAAAGAGAAAGGTGGTGGAAAGGAAACAAAGATGGAAACAAAACAACAGATAGAAGAAAGAAAATGACTATAGAAAGATAGATGATAGGAATGAGATTGTGGACAGTTTCTGCCGGAAGAGGAGATGTGGCCTAGTGGCTAGAGCTTTTAAACTTGAAACTGGGGAACCAGTTTAATTCCTGATCATGGCACATAATCATGTAACTTGGGAAAATTGTGAATACTCTCAGTGTCTCATAAAAGCCAGCATGTGTTAAAGCTACTAGGTCGCATCTTTTGGAACTTTTGGTTTCGCAATTTCCCTTTAGTGTTGCTGTACAGCACCCTCTAAGCTGGGCAGCATGGCTAAATAGGACAGAAGGGAATAAAGCCTGTGACGGCACCATGCATGCACACCCAGAAAATGATGTGGCTTATAAAATGATATGCGAACGTTTTTGCTTTTTATTTACAAACCAGAGTTGTATTGGTAAATAATAATAAATAATTTTAAATGGGCAGAAAGTGTAAGCACTCCCGGGGGCTGGAAGCAGCACAGAAGGCTGAGGAAAAAGTACACATCCACCGAAAGAGAGTCCTGGGGCTCCGGAGAGGATAGAAGAGAATGGGTGAGAGAAAGAGCAGTGTGGAGCTGGGTTGGAGGGAAGGAAGCACGTGGGTGAGCAAGCAATACAGGGGAGAAGCACGTGTGTGAGCAACAGCAATATAGAGTGTGGCTGGAGGAGAAGTAGTACACCAAGGAGACAGCTGGGAAACTCGTGCATTCTTATGGAATGCTTAACCAAAGAAGATGAAAAGAAAGAAAACATAGTGCTTGAAAAATAAGCGGCAGAAGGACATAAGTTATGAGGCCGTGCTCCAGAACAGGAACAAACACAACAAGGGGAAGGAAAGCCCGCACTACATTACGTACAAAAAGCAAGTAAATGAGGGTGACAAAACCAACCAAAAGTAAGCAACGTGCGAGTGTTTTGCTCATTGTAAGCTGACAATAGTCGAGTCTTTTCACAAACAGACAGCTTCCGCTGTTCGGTATGCGGAACCTAAAAAAAGGTGTGCATGGTTCACTTGTGGCCAGGTTTGTGCTATAAAGAAACTGCAAAACAACATATCCTTGGGTTGGAAAAGTCTTGCTTTGTGCAAGTGTCCCGTCACAGCTGCCTGTGAAACTAGCATTCTTCAGCCTTAAGAATGCAAAATGTGACCCTATTTGTTCCCTTTTTTTCGCAAGGCGCAACCATTTAAACATGCCTGAGTAAATTAGCTGCAGTAGGCAGCTTTTGATGAATCTGATTATTTCATGAGCATTCTACCGAACTTCCTAGAAAGCGTCTCCCCTTTGTGCACAATTGTTTTGAGACCCGACATGCGAAATTCACAATTTGGCCATATTGTTTTCACAGGACAGGCGGGGAAAATAACCCATGGATGAATGTGTTGCTTGCTTGTCTCATTTGCTCAGTGCTATTTGGCTTATGACTGAAAAGCCGGTGCATTTTTTTCTAGCTTCTCCCAGGAAGAGAGTCTTGCAAATAAAACCCCGTTTTGAGGATTAATAAACAATGGGAACGCCCGCGTTAAGGATCGAACTTGGTTAAAATGTTAATATCAAAACAAGCGCAAAACTCGATGCTTTGTAACGCGTTTATTACGTGAACAAGATAGAATTGGGCAAAATAAATGGGTCTATTCATCTTTCTCCTGTATTAGTCTCTGTTTCATTCAGTAATCCCTCACTGCAATAGACCCTGGGATAGAGTTGAATTCACACATCGAGTGCCTTGGAGTAAACCATTTTCAAGTGGCTCAATAAAATGGCGAGTAGTGTTTTGCCTTACTTTGTACAATCTGCCTCACAGTCATACATACACTTAAGTGTAAATTGTAGTTGTTTCAAGTTAACATAGGTGAAGGACAAAGGACACAATGGCCCATATTTATACCTTTTTAGCGCCGCATTTGCGTCGCTTTTTAACGCAAAAGCGGCGCAAATTTACAAAATACAATTGTATTTTGTAAGTTTTCGCCGCTTTTGTGTCAATAAATGACGCAAATGCGGCGCTAAAAAAGTATAAATATGGGTATTTTTAGGTTCCTGTCTGTTGAAAAAAGGTATGGGTGCTGGTGATCTTGCAAGTCGTTTTTTACATTGTGCAGGCAGTGCATTATTAAAAAAAAAAAAAAGCACGTGACAGGGCTCAGCATTTTTTTTTTTTTATAGAGGAATGAAGCTCACAGCCACAGCTGGGCCTCCCAGTTGCCTCACCGACACCACTCACTATCGGCACAGAGCCAATCCACTGCTGTTCATTTTGCCAATGACAAAAAAATTTCAAACTTTAACATGGCCTCTAATATCACCGCAGATGGAAGTCGCCCCAACATAAGTTGTACTTAGTATCATATGGTCGTTTGTGGATGTCTTGAATTCAGTAATAAACAATCAATTTACATGCTTATTAGGCAAACCTTCTTAAATGGCTTTTCAGTGACCAATCATTGTGGTACAAGTGGCTGTCATATCGGTAAACCAAGGAGTTTGTTTCTTCTGCACCGACGATTAAGTACTCACTAGGTAGCTCATTTGTCACTGTCATTTTGGTACATGCAACATCTTCTTTGTGAGCACTTATGCAGTCAAAAAAACATTTGTGCCCAGGGAGAAGTTTAGTCGGTGAGATTTTGGGTTTGTGAATCTCATATTTCTCAATATTTCTCAAGTGGAGGCTGTAGGGATGAGATGAACATGGTTTCACTAGACTGTTTCCATGGCAAACAGGGTCAGTTCTGATATGGGTTGCAGTGCCACCTTGCCACTGCGTAGGTTGTTTGCAAGCATTCATCCCATCACCTTTTGGGAATTTGATTGCCAATAGTATGTCTGAAAACTTGACACACAAACAGCTTTCTAAGCCTACTACTAATGCTTGTGAATTCCAAAAAATAGTAAATTTGTTCACATTCAAGGAGTACGTCTATGGGTGCAGATGTATTACTTTTTGATAAACCAGTCACTATATCTATTTAAGTTTTCTGCTCCACAAAATTAACAAGTTAAAAGCCCTTTGTGAAATGAGAATGATGAGAAAAACCAACAGACTTTGACGTGACTCAAGGCCCCCAGATCCAATTACAAAACCAAGAATGCATTTGGGGGAGTGTCACCCCTGGTGCTATGCCCTTGCTCTTTCCACCTCAGCTTAGAAGTTTTCTCTGGGAACTCATGACTGTCATCCAGTGCTTAATTTGTAAATAAAAAGGTGCCAGTGCTTAAAGCCCTTCTCTTAAACAAGCGGCTGCTGCAATTAAATGTGAGAACACAGAATACTGAGGCAGTGTGATCCTGAAGTCATCTTGGGCCTCTTGAATCCACTTAAAGCCCCTCCCTGCCCCTTCAGCTCACTTTTGCAGCTTTCTGCTTTCTCCCATTGTGACGCTTTTTCATTTTTCTCTTCCTCAATCTTTCCCATATGTGCAGTAAATGCTTGGGCCCTCAAAAATAAGTGCCGGTGCTCAGCACCGTAAACAACAAGCACAAATTAAGCACTGCTGCCATCACATACAACATAACAGCAAGGAGTCTCTGCTCTGGCATTTCTTATTTTAAATGTACTTTCACTGCACTTCATCTCTGCTACAAGAATCCTTGATGGTGAAATTCTCAAATCAGTGAATGTGGCAGACCTCCATGTTTCTGGTCTGCACCTTTTACAGATCATTTTATTAAGTGATCGGCTGTCCAATGTGCTAAACCAGAGTTGTAAATAGAGGTGAGTGCATTAGCAAATTCATAGGGAAAGCAGAGCCAGAGCCGAGCAAGTGTCTGGATTGACTCTAAGAGTTCATGCATGAGTCCAGGCATCAAAACATTTGGCATTTATATCATGCAACAAACATATTGTAAAAATATGATACAATCTCTTCAAAATTTCTTTACCATGCAGAAGTGTTTCATCTTACCGCATCAGATTCTATCACTACATAGACAGACAATTATCAAAATGGATAGTTTTAAAACATGAACTTAGAAACATTTATGGCTCGCCCCCATCCCCAAGTGAAAATGCCATTAGTAGTCATAGATGGAGAAACATTTTAGTCTATTAAATGAAACATAAGAGGTGCTTGTACAGTGCACATCCTGAACTCAAGTATTAATGTGCTCTAATATAGATAAAAAAGAAAAAGAAGGCTCTTTAAAAAAATGTGTGCCTAGGATCACACAGTTTGGACAATCACAGGAGCCTGTATCGATTCCAGGTAATCTGATTTCACATTTGAAAATTCAGCCACCAGATATATATCTCTGTCTCTCCCTCTCTCCGTTAACACCAAAGGTCTGAGTACACCAAGGAGGTATCATCCTACCATGGTAGGATGAGGTAACTGATGATGAAGTATGCCACAAAATGTGTGTGAGGCTTCCTCATCCAGTATGATTGGCTTATCAGCCAAGCAGTGGCTGTTGGTGAAGTTTGAGAGTGGTGGGGCTGGGCTTGGCCCGGGGTGGGGGGAGGAAGAGGTTCACATTGTGGGGGGTGGGGAGCATGACAAATTTTGGGATGCTAGTCACCATTTCCTGTGCAAATCTTATTTAACATAAATGAGATAAAATGGTGCAGCGTGTTGGCCCATGCTTACACTATATTGTAGACGCACAAGCAAAATGCACTGAATAAAATGAGCAAATTTGTCATGTATTCACACTTTACTGCATAGGCAATGTACACATAAACTGGGAACATAATGCGTATGCACAGTATGCCACACAGACTGTACAAACCATATACATTATACAGGCGCGTCATCAAAATACTGTGCATTGATAATATGCACACATTATATTGTACCCATGCTAAACTCACCTGCAGATATACAGTATATAGCTTGTTTTTATGAATGTGGACTAAATAAAACAATATTATGAGCACTAATAGCATTGCCACAACATATACTCTAAAAAATCCTCTACAAGCTAATACTGAACACAATAGGGTACATTTAAAGCATGCATGTCGACTGTTCAGCACTTAGAAAATGCAGGAAGCAGACCTTTTTATTTTAACACGCACATACAACTTAGGTCCACAAACTAGTGTGCGGCTCTGCCCACGCAGAAAGCGCACATCCATCCAAGAAGGCGGTGGCAGGAGACTGACATACCCCTGGAGAAAACAAAAGTAAACTATTTTTAAAGTCAAAGAACATCAACTACACAAATCAAAGCCTTTATAGAATCCTCATGAATATCCAATCATTCCCACCTCGAAGAAAAAAATGCATGTTTTCTTTTCAATCGTATAATACTGCAACATCGCAATCAGAGAGATTGAAAACAAAATAGGACAAATACTATTTCACAAATGCAAAAAAAAATCCCAAACTTTGTCCCGCCTATTTGCATGCTATTTAATGCACACTGAAAATAGATAAGTGACATTAACACGTGACCACTTAAAATAACGGCTATTGAAATATATATTAAACACTTTACTAGAAAATTGTTGGAAAATTCCTGCCTGTGTGACATAGCTATGATTTCTCCAGAAAACCACTACAACTACAGCAAGGGGCCTGAATTCCAGTAGAGAGACCCTGTATTGAAGGGGCATGGAGTGTTGACCACAACATTCTGGTGGGTAGTATGTGAAAAGCTGGAGTCAGTGGTTAGCAGCTAGCACAGGCAGGCAGTGAAAAGCTGAAACTGACGGCTATTATAAGGAACTCATACAAATATTAAGAACTTTATGCCACCCCTGCTCTAAGGCTCTTCCACATTTTTCAGCTAGACTGTAAAGCCAGAAGGGAATGTGGTGTGTATGTTTACAGTGATATAACACTTCTATGTGGAAAATGTTTCAAATATATGTGCCGTCTCTAGCCTCCCATTTTAACACCACGCTGATTAGAGAGTGCTACAGTGCAATGAATTATTCTGCCTTGTCCCAATTATTCATCCAAGTGATTGCAATTATTTATTTATGTCATTGGTCTCGGGCTCAGTGACTTTAGAGTTCAACATAGAAACTCGTTGAATGTCTCTGAAACCCCACATAAATAGTTCAATAAAATAGCCACTGTCTTCCAAAATTCCTGAAACAGCACAAAGGAGGTAATTATTTTCCAAGCAAGGAAAAGGGCATTCATTTTAATAGGCCCTTCAATAAATGCAAGTATCCAAATGGGCCAACTGAGTTAATGGATGAAAATAAGCATGTGTACTGACTGAGGCAGGACAACTCCAAATGGCATGTCAATGATCTGCCCAAAGAGTGTTTCAAAGTTGGTGACGGAGATGAGGACCATGAAGCAGCGGCTGAGAGAAGATTTGAATAGTACTTGTTAGAAATGGGGTTTTTGGTTGGCAGTCAGGTTACCCTCTGTCCAAGCAAAAGCCCTCACTCTAGTCAGGGTAAGTCACACACTATCCAAGATTATCCTGTGCCCACCCTCTGGTAGCTTGGCACGAGCAGTCAGGCTTAACTTAGAAGGCAATGTGTAAAGTATTTGTGCAATAAATCATACAATACCACCATATAGCACCACAAAAATACACCACACAGTGTTTAGAAAAATATATAATATTTATCAGGATAATTGTAGGTCAAAGAGAATAAAGTTGCAATGGAAAATTGTAGAAATATCACAGGGAAGTGATATAAAGTGTCTTAAGTCTTTAAAAAGCAATAAAGTGTCTTTCAAGCACAGAGTACCTGGTTTCTGGTGGGAAATCTCCTCAGAGGGCCACAGGAGAAGAGATGCGCGGAAAAAGGGGTGTGTGCGTCGATTTCTCCTCAGCACACACAGACTTGCGTCGTTCTTTTCCACGCGGGGAAGTCGGGCGTCGTTTTCCGGCGCGCAGACAGTCTCTTTTTTGTGGGTCGCGGGGATTACCAGATGTCCTGGGTCTGGGCGTGGATTCTCCTACTTGTTTTCCGGCTGCGCGTCGTTCTGCGGGACTGCGCGTCGAAGTTTCGATCTCACGGTAGGCGTCGCGTCGATTTCTCCTTGGAAGTCGGGCGGCGTTGTCCTTGCGAGGCCGTGCGTCGCAATTTTGGTCTCACGGCAGGCGTCGCGTCGATTTCTCCTCGGAAGTCAGGCGGCGTTGTCCTTGCGAGGCCGTGCGTCAAAGTTTCGCGTTCACGGTAGGCGTCGCGTCGATTTCTCCTGGAAAGTCGGGCGGCGTTGTCCTTGCGAGGTTGTGCGTCGAAGTCTCGATCGTCCCGAGAGCGTCGCGTTGATCAGCGTCGGTGTGCGGCGTTTTTCTCGCCGCGAAACAAGCTGTGCGTCGAAATTTTCGGCGCACGGAGCGTCCAAGTGAAAGGAAGAAGTCTTTTTGGTCCTGAGACTTCAAGGAACAGGAGGCAAGCTCTATCCAAGCCCTTGGAGAGCACTTTCACAGCCAGACAAGAGTTCAGCAAGGCAGCAGGGCAACAGCAAGACAGCAGTCCTTTGTAGAAAGCAGACAGGTGAGTCCTTTGAGCAGCCAGGCAGTTCTTCTTGGCAGGATGTAGTTTCTGGTTCAGGTTTCTTCTCCAGCAAGTGTCTGATGAGGTAGGGCAGAGGCCCTGTTTTATACCCAAATGTGCCTTTGAAGTGGGGGAGACTTCAAAGAGTGGCTAAGAAGTGCACCAGGTCCCCTTTCAGTTTACTCCTGTCTGTCAGGGTCCCAGTAGGGGGTGTGGCAGTCCTTTGTGTGAGAGCAGACCCTCCACCCTCCCAGCCCAGGAAGACCCATTCAAAATGCAGATGTATGCAAGTGAGGCTGAGTACCCTGTGTTTGGGGTGTGTCTGAGTGAATGCACAAGGAGCTGTCAACCAAGCCCAGCCAGACGTGGATTGTAAGGCACAGAAGGATTTAAGTGCAAAGAAATGCTCACTTTCTAAAAGTGGCATTTCTAGAATAGTAATATTAAATCCGACTTCACCAGTCAGTAGGACTTTGTATTACCATTCTGGTCATACTAAATATGACCTCCCTGCTCCTTTCAGATCAGCAGCTGCCACTTCAACAGTGTATGAGGGCAGCCCTAATGTTAGCCTATGAAGGGAGCAGGCCTCTCAGTAGTGTGAAAACGAATTTAGGAGTTTTACACTACCAGGACATATAACTACACAGGTACATGTCCTGCCTTTTACCTACACAGCACCCTGCCCTAGGGGTTACCTAGGGCACACCTTAAGGGTGACTTATATGTAAGGAAAGGGGAGTTCTAGGCTTGGCAAGTACTTTCAAATGCCAAGTCGAGGTGGCAGTGAAACTGCACACACAGGCCTTGCAATGGCAGGCCTGAGACAAGGAAAAAGGGGCTACTTAAGTGGGTGGCACAACCAGTGCTGCAGGCCCACTAGTAGCATTTAATTTACCAGCCCTATGCACATAAAGTGCACCTTACTAGGGACTTATAAGTAAATTAATAGTCCAATCAGGTATGATTCCAGGTTACCATGTTTTAAGGGAGAGAGCATATGCACTTTAGCACTGGTTAGCAGTGGTAAAGTGCGCAGAGTCTATAAACCAGCAAAAACAGTGTCCAAAAAATTGGAGGGAGGCAGGCAAAAAGTTAGGGGTGACTACCCTAAGGCTGTCAGGTCTAACATGTGTCCCCCCCAGCTGAAAGTGGGGAGAGCTACCCGACCTCCTGGGAGCTCTCATCGCTAAGGCGGAAGTACCTGGAGAGACCATCAGCATTGGCGTGGTCAACCCCTGGGCGATGTTCCACCGTAAAGTCCATCCCCTGTAGGGAAATGGACCACCTCAAGAGTTTTGGATTCTCACCCCTCATCTGCATGAGCCATCTGAGGGGCCTGTGGTCTGTCTGAACCAGGAAGTGAGTCCCAAACAGGTAGGGTCTTAGCTTCTTCAGTGCCCAGACCACAGCAAAAGCTTCTCGTTCAATAGCACTCCACCTCTGTTCCCGTGGTAATAGCCTTCTGCTAATAAAGACTACCGGTTGATCTCTGCCCTCCTCATTCAGCTGTGCTAGGACTGCCCCTATGCCATGCTCTGAAGCGTCTGTCTGCACGATAAATTCCTGGGAGTAGTCAGGGGCCATGAGTACGGGGGCCGTGCACATGGCTTCCTTCAGGGCGTCAAAGGCTTTCTGACAAGCCTCTGTCCAATTCACCAACTTAGGTTGCTTCTTGGAAGTGAGTTCTGTCAAGGGTGTTGCAATGGTACCATAGCCCTTGACAAATCGGCGGTAGTATCCTGTGAGGCCTAGAAAGGCTCTCACCTCCGTCTGTGTTCGGGGTGGTTGCCAGGCCTTGATAGTTTCAATCTTGGCCTGGAGTGGCTGCACCTTGCCACCACCCACTAGGTGTCCTAAGTACACCACGGAACCCTGCCCAATCTGGCACTTACTGGCCTTGATGGTCAGGCCTGCCTGTTGCAGGGCCTGAAGCACCTCCTTGAGGTGAAGCAGGTGTTCCTCCCAGCTGGAACTGTAGACAGCTATGTCATCCAGGTAGGCTGCACAGAAGGCATCCTTGCCAGCTAGGACCCCGTTAACCAACCGTTGGAAGGTAGCGGGGGCATTTTTCAACCCAAACGGCATCACCCGGAACTGGTAATGGCCATCCGGGGTTGAAAATGCGGATCTTTCCTTGGCCCCCTCAGTTAGGCCGATCTGCCAGTACCCTGAAGTAAGATCAAACGTACTCAGGAACTTGGCAGCGCCTAGCCTGTCCACGAGCTCATCAGCTCGGGGGATGGGGTGAGCATCAGTCCGTGTGACTGAGTTGAGACCCCGGTAGTCCACACAGAACCGGAGTTCTGGCTTCGCACCTGGGGCAGTAGCCTTAGGGACCAATACCACTGGGCTGGCCCAGGGACTACTGGATTTCTCAATGACCCCTAGAGTCAACATCTTGGAGACCTCCTCCTTGATGCTGGCCTTTACCTTATCCGACAACCTGTAAATTTTGTTTTTCACAGGGAGACTGTCACCGGTGTCAATATCATGAACACAGAGGTGGGTCAGCCCAGGAGTAAGGGAGAACAGGGGGGAGAACTGCTCCAACAGCTCATAACAGTCTCCTTTCTGATTTAGAGTCAGGGAGTCAGACAGAATGACCCCGCTTACTGACCCATCACCTTCTTGGGCAGAGAGGAGGTCGGGGAGAGGTTCACTCTCCTCTTCCGTTCCTTCATCTGTGACCAGAAGCATGTTGATCTCTGACCTCTCAAAATGAGCTTTTAGTCGGTTCACATGGAGTACCCTTAGGGGATTCCTAGGGGTTTTGAGGTCCACTAGGTAAGTGGCCTCCCCTTTCCGCTCCTTTATTTCAAATGGGCCAGACCAGCGGTCCTGGAGAGCTCTGGGCTCTACTGGCTCCATTACCCACACTTTGTCTCCAGGTTGAAACTCTACCAGGGTGGCCTTCTGGTCATACCATTGTTTCATCACCTCTTGACTGGCCTCAAGGTTATCTTGGGCTTCTTTCCAGAAGCGGGTCATCTGGTTGCGGAGGGCCAACATATAGCTGACCACATCCTGAGGGGGTGTCTTTGGAGCTTTCTCCAATCCCTCCTGGACAATGCTTAAGGGTCCCCTGACAGGGTACCCATAGAGAAGTTCAAAGGGACTGAACCCTACCCCTCTCTGGGGGACCTCTCTGTAAGCAAAGAGAAGGCATGGTAAGAGGACGTCCCACTTACGCCTCATGGCCTCAGGGAGGCCACCAATCATGCCTTTCAGGGTCTTGTTGAATCTCTCCACAAGACCATTCGTCTGGGGGTGATAGGGTGTGGTGAACTTGTAAGTTACACCACACGCATCCCACAGAGACTTCATGTATGCAGACATGAAGTTAGTGCCTCTGTCAGACACTATTTCCTTGGGGAATCCCACACGGGTAAATATCCCCATCAGGGTTCTGGCCACCACCGGTGCAGTTACTGTCCTTAGAGGGATTGCCTCTGGGTAACGGGTGGCATGGTCCACCAAAACCAGGATGAACCTGTTGCCTAAGGCAGTTTTGGGGTCCAAGGGACCAACAATGTCGATGCCCACCCTTTCAAAGGGGGTGCCAACGACAGGAAGTGGAATCAGGGGGGTTTTAACCCTTTTTCCTGCTTTACCACTGGCCTGGCAGGTAGGACAGGATCTGCAGAACTTGTCTGAGTGTGTCCTCATTTTGGGCCAATAAAAGTGGGTGACAAGCCTGTTAAAGGTCTTGCCCTGCCCCAAATGTCCTGCCAGGGGAATGTCGTGAGCCAGACCCAGTAGGAAGGTTCGGTAACATTGGGGGACCACCAGCACACGTGCTGCCCCAAAGCCCGGAACCTTAGGCTCACTGTAGAGGAGATCATTCTCCCAATATAGGTGGTGATCGCCAGAGGCGTCGCCGGCTGCCTGGTTTGAGGCTTGTTTCCTCAAACCTTCTAGAGTGGGACATTCTTTCTGCGCCTTGCAGAATTCCTCCCTGGTGGGTCCACCCTCAACTTGCCAGCCAGCAAGCTCAGGTAAGTCACCTAGGGCGGCAATGTCTTCCCCAGTTGGCTCGGAAGCCTCCTCCTCAGGAGCCCCGTCAGCCACTGTGGGAACAGCTGGGGCCGGTTTCCCGCACCCCTGGTCCCTCCTCCTGGCAGCTCTCTGGGCCATCGTTCCAGGCTCCAGATGCCCTTGACTTCCCTCTCGGTCAGCCATGGACCGTGTGGTCATGCAGACCCACTCAGGTAACCCTAACATCTCCAGGTGAGACCTGAGCTCCACTTCTTTCCAAGCAGTGTGCTCAAGGTCATTGCCTAACAGACAATCTACAGGCATGGCAGGACTCACAGCTACTTTCAGAGTACCAGAGACCCCCCCCCACTCAAAGGGAACCAGAGCCACCGGTAGGTGACTCTCGCGATTGTCAGCTACTCTGACCTGGTGGAATGTATTAGGGATTATCTGCTCTGCTGACACCAGCTGACTCTTGATAGTAGTCATACTGGCTCCTGTGTCACGCAGAGCCTCCACCCTCTGCCCATCAATGGTGACCCACTGCCGGTACTTGGAAGTATTTCTGGGCATGTGGGCCTTGGGCACCATTTCTCCTTCTCCCAGGGACACTAGGGAAATCTCTACCTGCTCCCCAAAGCTAGTTGGGTCCATCTCCCCCCCGAGTGCTACACTAGTCAACCCAGGTGCCTGTCCGGTAGTGGACGGTGCCCTCTTGGGGCACTGTGGATCGCCTTTGTAGTGACCATATTGGTAACACTCCATGCATTTGGGGCTAGATTTTCCTGACCTGTCAAATGTCCCTGGCTTTTTCCCAAATTTGGAAAAGGAAGGGTTGCCACCCCCTCCCTGGGAATTCTTTTGGGGGCCTTTAGAGAGTTCCTTATCTGTAAGTTTATCTCCCCCCTCTTTCTTCTGTTGGGAACCCTGACCACCTTTGTGGGAGTCCCCCCCAGGTACCTTTTTGGACACTCGGGTGCTAACCCAGAGGTCCGCCTCCTCAGCAAGCTTCCTGGGATCAGTCAGCTTACTATCCACTAGGTGCTGGCGCAAATCTGTATAAGTAACATTAAGCATATGCTCTCTCAGGATCAAGTCATATAAACCTTTATAATCTGCTACTTTGTTGCCCCGCACCCATCCATTCAGTGCCTTACTAGAGAAATCAAAGAAATCTACCCATGTTTGTGTGGTTTGTTTGGTGCTGTCCCTGAACCTCTGACGGTATCCCTCAGGGGTCAGCCCAAACTTGGCAAGTAAAGTGGCTTTCTGGAGTGAGTATGTGTTTTGATCCGGTGGATCCAATGTGAGAAGTGTGTCCCTCCCCAATGGCGGCACATAACCCCACATAGCTACCCCCCATTGCCCTTCAGGAACCTCATGAGCCCTTAGTGCAACTTCATAAGCAGCTAACCATTTATCTATGTCATCTCCCACCACAAAACTGGGCACCACATTTTTGGGTATACGAACCTTCTTTTCTCCAGCAGGTCCTGTCTGTATGCTGCCACCATTATTGCTGGATTCAGACTGTCTTGCCTTGATCTCCAGCTCCTTGAGACTCAGTTCATGAGCCAACAATAGTTTATTTTCAGCCAAAGCTCTTTCAGCTTCCACTTGTTTGGCTGCTCTTTCAGCTTCTGCTTGTTTGGCTGCCCTTTCAGCTTCTGCTTGAATCTGTTTGGCTGTCCTTTCAGCTTCAATCTGTTTGGCTGCTCTTTCAGCCTCAGCTTGTTTGGCTTCTCTTTCTGCCCTCCTCTCCTCCTGTTGCGCCTCAATTTTCAGTTTTGCCATTTGCAATTGGAACTCCCTTTCCTCTCTCCTTTCCTCTGCGGTCAGGCTTTGCATGGAGACACTGCTCCCTGGTCTGGAAGGGTGCACAATTGCAGTGGTAACACCATCCATAGATAGTGAAAATCCTTCTGAGGGGCCATTTTCTGGCTCCCCTTCCTCATCATCCTCTAAATGGGCTTCTGTCCAGGCCCTCAGCGCCACTTGAAAGTCCTCCTTTCTGGAGGCCCCTTGGGTGGGTACCCTTAATGCCCTGCAGAATCCTCTTAGTTGTTTGACCGTGTATGTATCCAACTGGACTAGGTCAAAGTCTCCTGTCTGAGACCCAGTCAGAGACATGTTGAGTGAGGATTTAGTTTTTGAAAATTGTCAGGAAAAAAAACGGATTTTCAAAAAGAGATAAAAACCAAGTTGACCTTCAACTGTGGGTAGGTAGTGAGATACTTAGCTACTGTATGTCACTGCACAAATACAAGTCCTATCCTCACCGCTGATCACCAATGTTAGAAATGGGGTTTTTGGTTGGCAGTCAGGTTACCCTCTGTCCAAGCAAAAGCCCTCACTCTAGTCAGGGTAAGTCACACACTATCCAAGATTATCCTGTGCCCACCCTCTGGTAGCTTGGCACGAGCAGTCAGGCTTAACTTAGAAGGCAATGTGTAAAGTATTTGTGCAATAAATCATACAATACCACCATATAGCACCACAAAAATACACCACACAGTGTTTAGAAAAATATATAATATTTATCAGGATAATTGTAGGTCAAAGAGAATAAAGTTGCAATGGAAAATTGTAGAAATATCACAGGGAAGTGATATAAAGTGTCTTAAGTCTTTAAAAAGCAATAAAGTGTCTTTCAAGCACAGAGTACCTGGTTTCTGGTGGGAAATCTCCTCAGAGGGCCACAGGAGAAGAGATGCGCGGAAAAAGGGGTGTGTGCGTCGATTTCTCCTCAGCACACACAGACTTGCGTCGTTCTTTTCCACGCGGGGAAGTCGGGCGTCGTTTTCCGGCGCGCAGACAGTCTCTTTTTTGTGGGTCGCGGGGATTACCAGATGTCCTGGGTCTGGGCGTGGATTCTCCTACTTGTTTTCCGGCTGCGCGTCGTTCTGCGGGACTGTGCGTCGAAGTTTCGATCTCACGGTAGGCGTCGCGTCGATTTCTCCTTGGAAGTCGGGCGGCGTTGTCCTTGCGAGGCCGTGCGTCGCAATTTTGGTCTCACGGCAGGCGTCGCGTCGATTTCTCCTCGGAAGTCAGGCGGCGTTGTCCTTGCGAGGCCGTGCGTCAAAGTTTCGCGTTCACGGTAGGCGTCGCGTCGATTTCTCCTGGAAAGTCGGGCGGCGTTGTCCTTGCGAGGTTGTGCGTCGAAGTCTCGATCGTCCCGAGAGCGTCGCGTTGATCAGCGTCGGTGTGCGGCGTTTTTCTCGCCGCGAAACAAGCTGTGCGTCGAAATTTTCGGCGCACGGAGCGCCCAAGTGAAAGGAAGAAGTCTTTTTGGTCCTGAGACTTCAAGGAACAGGAGGCAAGCTCTATCCAAGCCCTTGGAGAGCACTTTCACAGCCAGACAAGAGTTCAGCAAGGCAGCAGGGCAACAGCAAGACAGCAGTCCTTTGTAGAAAGCAGACAGGTGAGTCCTTTGAGCAGCCAGGCAGTTCTTCTTGGCAGGATGTAGTTTCTGGTTCAGGTTTCTTCTCCAGCAAGTGTCTGATGAGGTAGGGCAGAGGCCCTGTTTTATACCCAAATGTGCCTTTGAAGTGGGGGAGACTTCAAAGAGTGGCTAAGAAGTGCACCAGGTCCCCTTTCAGTTTACTCCTGTCTGTCAGGGTCCCAGTAGGGGGTGTGGCAGTCCTTTGTGTGAGAGCAGACCCTCCACCCTCCCAGCCCAGGAAGACCCATTCAAAATGCAGATGTATGCAAGTGAGGCTGAGTACCCTGTGTTTGGGGTGTGTCTGAGTGAATGCACAAGGAGCTGTCAACCAAGCCCAGCCAGACGTGGATTGTAAGGCACAGAAGGATTTAAGTGCAAAGAAATGCTCACTTTCTAAAAGTGGCATTTCTAGAATAGTAATATTAAATCCGACTTCACCAGTCAGTAGGACTTTGTATTACCATTCTGGTCATACTAAATATGACCTCCCTGCTCCTTTCAGATCAGCAGCTGCCACTTCAACAGTGTATGAGGGCAGCCCTAATGTTAGCCTATGAAGGGAGCAGGCCTCTCAGTAGTGTGAAAACGAATTTAGGAGTTTTACACTACCAGGACATATAACTACACAGGTACATGTCCTGCCTTTTACCTACACAGCACCCTGCCCTAGGGGTTACCTAGGGCACACCTTAAGGGTGACTTATATGTAAGGAAAGGGGAGTTCTAGGCTTGGCAAGTACTTTCAAATGCCAAGTCGAGGTGGCAGTGAAACTGCACACACAGGCCTTGCAATGGCAGGCCTGAGACAAGGAAAAAGGGGCTACTTAAGTGGGTGGCACAACCAGTGCTGCAAGCCCACTAGTAGCATTTAATTTACCAGCCCTATGCACATAAAGTGCACCTTACTAGGGACTTATAAGTAAATTAATAGTCCAATCAGGTATGATTCCAGGTTACCATGTTTTAAGGGAGAGAGCATATGCACTTTAGCACTGGTTAGCAGTGGTAAAGTGCGCAGAGTCTATAAACCAGCAAAAACAGTGTCCAAAAAATTGGAGGGAGGCAGGCAAAAAGTTAGGGGTGACTACCCTAAGGCTGTCAGGTCTAACAGTACTGTAGAAGAGATTCCGCAGGGAACAGAGTCTAAGGTCTGTGCTGCTATGAATGGCCACTCAAACTGATGACAGCAAGGAACTATGGGGTATGTCATTACTTTTGGTGCTGCCACAGATTTACGAATATTTGTAAATGTGGAGCAGCGTCAAAAGCAATGGGTGTTGCGGTGGAACGCCCACAGCAGCACCCATTGCACACCCGCTAGACAAAACTCCCATCTCTCTCCTTGGAAGGAACATTAATCACAAGAGATATCTTGACATTTTAATTGCTTCCTAAAGACTGAACGCACAAGGAACTTTTCAGCAGGTGATTTAAAGTCGCAAGTTTTGGAAGTTATTGCTAAACACAGTATCCCCCTGAGGTCAGCACCCCCAATCCAGGTCAGCACCCGGTGCAGCCACATCGCCCTAATGCAGGCCCTGTGAATATCCTACCCCGGGGAACCTAATTAAAAGCCTATGAGTAAAATACATTCAGATATACCATTTTCTAGTCCTGTTTGGTATTTAAATTAATTTGGGAAACCTTACCTGTTTTTCCATAGGGTCAGAAAGGGGATGGTTGTACGGTCAAAGCTGTCAGAAGAATTTGGCACTTTTGCTATAAGAATTTGGATGTGACAGTTATATTGTAGGGAACCCTGAAATGTCTTCTATTTCCATTGTAGTCCATAGTTGACATTGGACTACACATCGAGCCTCTACCCCTGAACATTTCAGTCTGATGCGTATTTTGAAATTAGCAGCGGCGGCTTGTACTCTTTGAAAGTGGTGGGACGAGTGAAGTGCCCCACCACTTCGCAAGAGAAACAAAATAAAACACCCCATCCATCCAAAACTCCAAAGTAAACCACCCCTTTCTCCAAAAGCCCAAATAACACTAACTTTAAAATAAACACAACACTACACTTACAGTACTACACACTTACATACATTACACACATGCATTACACACATGCACTACATATTTTTTTAAAGGCACATACTCGGGGGCTGCGCCTCTTCCTCCTTATTCTTCTGCTCTCTGATAGAGAAAGAGCTCCCCTAACCGATACAGATGCTGCTCTCATGCTATTAGCCTGAATGAGAGAAGAACCTGGATTGGATGGAGCATCCTGGCTGGATGCCTGGTCTCCGGTCAGCTGTCTCAAGACAGCTGAGTGGAGAGCTTTAAGGTGCGCATGTTGCTTTGGCCGACGCAAAGCAACCTGCCAAAGTGACATGCACACTTTGGAGCATCCAGTCCAGGTACTGCTCCAGTCCTCTGCTGCCCGAAGCAGAGGCAGTCCTGTGCTGCCGGCAGCAGAGGACATGCCCAGCATGACTCTGGGCTGGTGCACTGCGCAGAAAAAATAAAATGGCAATTAAATCTTTTCATTGCCATTCAATATTTTCCTGCGCTGCTCGCAGAGGGCTGGGGGTGACGCTCCCCTGCCCTTTGAGAAGAAACCACCGCTGGATATTAGTGATTTCAGATCCCCATTTATCCCCAGTTTTTAATTCTGGTCCAGCCTATCAAGGGATCATTGTTACTGAAGCATGCATGCCACGCAACAAGAGCGTGGACCATCCGCATAGGCGTGGTTAGACCTCACCATGCAAAGAAAACATCTTACAGGCAGCCCTATGTAAGTACCTCTAATGTTTCACTGGATGGCAGAGTGTTTTCAATTTGACACCAACCCATTTTTCTAAGTACAATCCATTTTATTTCCACATTATTGTGGGCTGCTTAACACTGATCAGTGGATGGGGGCTAGTGAAGAATCAGCTTTCCTTTTCAATATTACGTGAATACTTTAGGGAGTCCTTCTCCACCCCCACACGCTCTACATGTTATCCTATAGCATATTATGTGCACTACAGTGGTTAGCATGGTTTTAAATCACATATATCATGTTAATTGTACTGTCTGTTTTTACACCAACACTAAGATGGTGTCTGGAGAGAATCTGTCTCCCTGGCCACACAACATGTTTGCACTAATGGATGAATCCATCACTGCCCCCTAAACATGTTAATGGGCAGTTTCAACATATACCGTGTTTGGCATGTTTTTCGGTCACAACTGTGCGCACACTTGGCACCTTCCCCTGCAGGAGTTTTAATGGGTTTGCACGCCCTTTGGGGACTTCTGTCCCAGTGTTCACTATATCTGCTCTGTAGCTGGTTCAAGGGAGAAGCCAGAAAATTGAAACGCCACCCACTCCGAACAAAAGCTCTTACTAAATGGCACCAAGCAAACAAAGCAAGTCATCACAACCCTTCCCAAAAGAGCGCTCGTATTTTAATTGTATCCATTCACCCTTTCCTCCTTCCATTCGCCTGCTGAGATCCACCATTTCATTCTGTCATTCATTCATTCTTTCATCCATCATTCAGTCTTTCACCATTCTGTCCGTCCTCCCATACATTTCCAGTCTATCCATTCATCTCAATATGTAGCCATCAAACCTATCCATCCACGCACCTATCATTCATCCATCCTTTCACACATCCATCTTTTCAGTCACTCACTCATTCATCCATCCGCCCTTTCATCAATCCGTCGACCCTACCTTTCACTCATCCATCCATTATTTCCCTCATCCATCTATCCACCCTTTAATCCATTTATCAATCCACCTCCCCTTTCACTCATCCATCTATACTTTCACTCAGCTATCCTTTCACTCATCCATCCATCATTTTATCTCTCATAATCTTTCCATCCATCCATCACTCATCCACCTATCCATCCACCTTTCACTCACCCATCAATTCACTCTTTAATCCATCTATTTACAATCCCTTTCACACATCTATCCATTTTTTCACTCATCCACCAATCCACCCTTTAATCTATGCATCAACCCACTTTCACTCATCAATTCATCCTTCTACTCATCCATCCTTTCACTCATCCATCCATCATCCTTTCTCTCCTTATCCACCCACCCTTTCATTCATGCATCCATTCTTTCACTCATCCATCCATCATCCTTTCTCTCATCATCCATCCATCCACCCTTTCATCAATCCATCTATCCTCCCTTTCACTCATTCATCCATTCTTTCTCTTGTCCATCCATTATTCTTTCTCTCATCATCCATCCATCTACCCTTTCACTCATCCATCCAACCACCTGTACACCCTACCTTCCACACATTCATCCATCCACCCTTTCATCCATCCATCCATCCTCCCTTTCACTCATCCATGCATTCGTTCACTCACCCTTCCTTAAATCCTTCCCTTCATTCATTCATCCACCTACCCATCCATCCTTTCACTCACTCATCCATCCACCCTTTAACTAACATATTCATCCTTCCTTTCAATCACTCACCTTTGTCTGCCAAGTTGCTGACGGAAGATGCCCATCAAGAACTTTGACTCCACTGTAGCTACCAAAGTTGCGGGTTCATAACCACCCCACATCCATCCTATCACTCATCTGTGCATTCCTTCGTTCATCCATCTATCCACACTTTCACTCCATCCATCCATACCATCACTCAACCATCCATACCTTCTCTCATCATCCATCCACCCTTTCATTCATCCATCCATACCTTCTCTCATCATCAATCCACCCTTTCACTCATCCACCCATCCATACATTTACCCTTTCACCCTCTCTTTCATTCATCCATCCATTTTTTCACGTATTCATCCCTCCACCATTTTATCCATCCATCCACCCTCTCTTTCACTCATCCATCCTTTCTTTACTCACCAATCCATTCTTTTACTCACCCATCCTACATCCATCCTTTCACTCATATACCCACCCACCCTTTTACTCACCCATCCATCCACCCTTTCATTCATCCATCCATCCATCTGACTTTTCACTCAACCATCCATACTTTCACTCACTCAAGCATCCATAATTTCTCTCATCTACTGTCCACACTTTCACTCATCCATCCTTCTACCCTTTCGCCCTCCTTCATTCATCCGTCCATCATCCATTCTTGAACTTAATCATCCATCCGCCCTTTTACACATCCATCCATCCTCTCTTTCACTCATCCATCCATTCTTTTACTCATCCATCCTACATCCATCCTTTCACTTTTACCCACCAACTGTTTTACTTACCCATCTATCCACCCTTTCACTCATTCCTCCATCCACCCTTTCACTCACACATCCATCCATCAGCCATCCATCCATTCACTCACTCACCCATTCACCCTTTCACGTTACTTATGACCCCAGCTGACATTTTTGTTACCTCACCTGGTGACATGGAGGGAAGCTTCAAGCCAGGCGAGTCGGGACTCAGGGATGCTGACTAATTCAAATAAACACACGCACATGCAATGCGCAACACCTTGTCTTTGCTTCACTGTCCCCACAAGTCTGCTTGCTGGCAGTAAATCTAAGGCATACCGGAGCTCAAAAGGCATCCAGCATGAACTGCAGCGTGGGAAGCAGCACCTCGAGTCTGCGCAGTGTGTCTTCAAAAGTCCAGCTCACACACTGCTCACACTCGATTTCGTGGCTTCCTGCTTGTAGTCTCTACCCCATCCTTTACCAACTCGTCACAGGGTCTGGTACCACCCCATCCTGTGACGAGTTGGAAAAGGTTGTGGTGACAATTGTCTCCTCTCACTGATTGACGTGGAGGCCGAGAGCTGCAGGGCTTGAATCTGAAACGCCTAGGGCTAACTCTACCTCCACGTCATCAGGGGGTGGAGACTGAACCTTGATGCAGTGTCTTTGCCGAGTTGATGACCTCACAGGCCTCAGGGCTGTGAGATTGTCAGCTCAGCAAAATTCTCTAGACTTTGTACCTGCCCAGGAAAGCGTCACTCCACTGTCATCACTGCAACAAGAATGGTCAGTTTGTAGTGTAGAGCAGCCTCAGAAAGATAATTCAACATGTATATACACTGTGTTCACAAGTTGTTTTAAGGAAGCAGTTTCAGCTTTGCTTCAATGCATTATTTGAATATAAAGGGGGGAGGAGCCCTGAGGCCCTTGAAGAGAAACCGCCACTGCAGCCAAGTGCCCAAATAGGGCATTTCCCTTATCACCTTAATTCCTACTGTGTTTTTCCATAAGTACTGGGTTTCTTGACCATTACTTGGGTTTACAATTTCATGTTATCCAAGGATGGAGCTGAACACCAGTGCAGAAGGGGCGTAATCCAGGGGTAGAGTCTTCATGTGTGCTGCATCCTTGTTAGTCTTGGAATAAGCCTGAAGCAATATCCTGATTTGAGTGCTGCTGTAACTGACCTGCAGTGTCACTATTTTGCCTCCATGTCAGCTTATTCCAGAGTATATCAGACAGTGAGGATATGTGGGCGTTGATGGATAATTTCACTCTAGGGCATGAGATTGCCACCTGCCTTTGTTCAGGAAGTCGTCTGACCTCAACTTGAGATCACCGTGAGAGCCCAGAGAAAGAGTTGTCACCAATTGCAGATATGAACGTGAAGCCGCTTCACAGCTGACTTAATCTGTGTGGCACATAGTCCTATGTGTGCTGTCCAGTTGCCTTTAGAGCTCTTGAGAGTTACCTCTACTGTACTCCCTGACCTGGGGATTTGAATAGGCAGCCGGAGGAGATCACCCTAAGTCCAGAACGGTTTACCACAACTTTCTAGTCCAAGTGGTTCTGAAATTACTGCATTTGATCTCATGGTTCTTATCTCAGAAGATACTTTGGAACTTATCTAGAGTGTGGAGGACATCTCCAATATCTGTCTGCCTAAATACAAGTGCTTCAATGTCAGTCGTACTTTAATCTACATACAGAAGAGGCAACAGCTGATACTTTTTGGCAAATGCTGCACTCTGCCAAATCCTAAATAAACAAGGATCATATGTTGCACATCCACTATTGAGTCCACTACATATAAACTACTGTGCTGAAAATGCTACTGCACACTTGTTGCCATGTGCTAGCCACAGACCCTGGTCAGGGATGGACGTGATTCACAAGTGGTATGTATTTAGTGGAGAACTAATATAGTTAAAGATTGTAAGCTCAGTAAGTTAACATAGTCTATCCACGTTTGCCCTATATATCCTGTGTTATGATACATACAGCAAAGAAGTACTAAATAAAATACAGGTAATGTAATTAGTCGAAATTATACAAAAGTCCAACCAGAATTTGGAGTCCGGAAATCAGGTTCTTGTTACTCCATCTTACATCACAATGAATAGCATCAGCCAACACATGTTTCGTTCCCCTCTTTGGGACTTTCTCAAGGCTGAATCAAAGGTAAAAACAAATCATTGAGTAATCCAAAACAACATTAACAATAAACCAGCATTCACGAACAATATATATTCACCATTAGTGAATAAAGGAAGAAATTGGTGACATAGAAGTCCACTGAATTTATCCATCATGCAAGGATATGAGTATAAAAAGAAATAACCAGATGAACATGAAAAAAGTAGGGCAAAGCCACCAATACTGTACACCCATGCTGGAAAAAAAATCATAGATTTGGAACACTTTCCATTTCACGCTTCCTCTGCAATAAGTGTGGAAGGCTTTTTCTTAACCTCATCCCAAGGAAATGGAATGAATTCACTCCACCAATCTACCTCAAAATTGACTTTCAGCAGTTTAAGACAAAATGAAGTCCTGGTTATTTTCCACACCATAATATTACTATAAAATACTGCCCCTGATGTAGCCTATAGCCCTTTTTTAGGCAACAGTGTGCTTTACAGGTTTACTTAACAAAACAGATGCTGGGATGGATGTGCACCGTTGCCCTGAGTGCCCCACTGCAGAGATATCTGTATTCCTGATACTGAATTTTTGTTGTGGGAAACCACGGATCATGTGTGTACGTAATCACCTGTAACTTTTGATAAGCATATATCAGTGAGGCTGACACCATCCTATAGTCACTCCTGTGACCTGTGCTGTAGGACTATAAAGTTGGGAGACACTCCTGCTGTGACAGATTGCTTCCTGGCTAAAGTGGGCAGAATAGAGGATTGGACACGTCAAAAGTGGCAGCCTAGAGAAAAAGAAATAATTCAGAGACTAATACAAAATCACATCAGTGTCTAGAAATGGACTACAAAAAGGGAGCTTGATCCTCCCAAAATTGTCAAACTGGAGTTGTACATCTGCATGGAAAAGCTCAGACTTATGTTTTGACCTGGACTGGGGACTAAGGTTTACTAGTTTCATTATGTGTGAGGGTACATCACCCAGGATAATTAAAGCTACTCACGCTGGAGCTTGGTGCACCAACGCCGTCATTTGCCTGCCTGCTGAGACCAGAGGACCCTTGGGAGGAGGCAGAGAGTTCCTGGAGGGGGTAAGGTCCAGTGGGGATCCTGTTGAGTGGATCCATGCAGCAGTGGGAGATTTGGGTCTGCATGGAGGGCAGTTGCACCAAAGGGGCTGCCGCCCAAGTGCTGTGTTCACGACCCAGTATTCCTAATGGTGACATGGTGGAGATTAAGAACCGTTGTACTAATCATGTCATTTGCCCATATCATGTTGTTCATGACACCCGTATGCCAGGCTGGGGTCACACTGAAGATTGAGACCCATTGTACTGATTGGGCTGTCCACCAAGGTGCTGCTGTTGTTTACCTCTGTATGCCAGGTGTGGGCCAGAATGAAGATAAAGAGTTGTCGTCCTAGTGCATTGCTGTGACAATAAGCCATCAGTCACCCTGTGCAGCGTTGTGGCCAAAGGCACTGTCTCCCCATGTGCTCTGTTCATGACCTGCCACATGTGAGGTGGGGCCTGTGGTGAAGATATTTGGCCATCTTCCCGGAGCACTGTTGGACCATGAAGTGTAGTGGGTTGCAACCCATGGTAGCAGAACATTGATTCAATGACCCAAACCCAGAAGCACACAAGACTTGCCACCAGAACCAGGAAGACATACAGCACTATCAGATGGGCAACTTGGCAACTTGTCCATGGCATCCAGACTTATGACAGACTTCTGACACGCAGCTGCCAAACCACACTAATTTACTGTTGTTGCATGTATTTGAGTTGTGATTTTGTGTACACCTTGCACCCACCTCCCCTGCCCAAAAGCCTTTGACTGCTCAACCCACTCTATAAGTGCTGAAAGGATAGTACTTGGCCCAGTTACTCAAAGTCTGTGTTAGGAGGAAAAGACCATGACCCTCACAATTGGGGCACAGTGGCTCTTGTTTGTCCTGGGACCCTCAGAAAAGGGTTCTGGCAATTGGTGGCAGTGGTGGAATGCAAGTGCTGCATAGGCCGTTGCAAATTTACGCCAGTTTTTTATGCACAAAGTCTGCACACATAAATAATGGGAGTAGTGTCTTAGCACCATGCATTCAGATCAACTAAAGTATCTAAGCTGGGATAAAGATGAAGGGCTCCCAGAAGCAGGGATAGGGAAGCCCTTGTTAATTTAATTAAGCAACAATTTGAGAGAATGGGTGAAAGGTAGGAGGATACAGTATCCTCTGGGGAGGGACCCATGAGGGGAACCCAGGAGGAGAGCACTATGGAATAATGGTCCTGTGTACCCTTAGAATATATCTATCACAGATACACACCAAACGTATCCTGAATCCACTTTCCAGATTTTACCCAACACACCCCTCATTAGTATCTATAATTCCCTGGGTTGATGCACCACTTTGAATTTCTAGTGTACCACTGTCACTGGTTCCAGGAATAAAAACTTTGGATGGGTTGAGTTTAGCAGACATCCTAAACTTGCAATTGTCTGAGAGAGAGAAGCAGGAGGCATCAGCACAGGAAGAGAAATTGAGAGAAAGGGTAGAGAAGCTAAAAGAGTGGGAATTGAAACAAGGAGGGTGGGAATAAGGGAGAAATGAAAGGGAAAGAGCTGGGGAGGGAAAAGATAGCTGTTGAAAGAGAAGCTTAGAATGGCAGCAGTGACAACTTCTTTTAGATTAGGTATCTCAACCTCCAGTTCAGGCCAGGCTGTGGTCAAGATTCTACGACAGATTTTAATATTCATGTGAAAGGGCAGGATATCTCAGTTTGGGAGCTTTGAGGTCAAAGTGCAAGAGGCCTTGAAAGAGGTGTCTAAGACAACGTCCCTGATGAGCTGCATGCCATTGCAAGGGACAGCCACAATTGGAAGGTTGCCTGCGTCAGATCAGATGGTCTATGAGTGATTAAAGGAAGTTTTGATTAGGAGATTTAGGCTGAAGCCAGCTCAGTACCTTCAAAGATTCAAGGACTGCAAGAGAGCGGGGGTGTTCCATTTGAGACATGGATTCACAGAGTATTATGTGACTGCTATTAGTGGATGAGAGGGATGGAGGCCAAGAATGTTCTGTAAGGGAGTTTTAAAATATTTTGTTTGACCCAAGTCTAGGGCCTTATCGGAGGGGAAGTTATCTTATTCCCTACACACACACACACTTGAGATCAGACAAAAAATGCAATGAAAGATGTACAGACATAAGGCCAAAATGACCATTTTAATTAATGTGACCCAACCAATAAGAGACAGCAGCAGTTTTGTACAAAAGGACAATGATTTCTTAATGCCATTTAGCACCCATCCAATATTCCCGTTGATGTACTGGTATGCTTCAGTTTTATCCATAGATATTTCAGATCACTCATGTGCCATGCTATTCCCAGGTCTGGCAATTTAGCCTCTTTGCAATGTGCCACCCTGACTAACAAATGTAACTTGGACAATTTCTGTGCAACCCCCCACAGTATCTTATATTAATTCCTGAAACATTCCTAAGATGTATGGTACCGAATATGTATTGTTTTTAATTATGATAGCATGTCATCTTCAAACAAGGGCTCTGCAAGGGTCATCTCTTTATTTTTATACATGAACCACCCAAATGTTTCCTGTACTGACCCTCATATTAGACAATGCATATAGATATCTGATCAAACTCAATAGGTCAAAGGCAGTACCAAACCCCCAGGAGCCGATTGCATTTCACCCTTCCGCCATATCTTTAATGTATTTTCCCCATGGGCCAACCTCCTCAACAATGTCTTTGTTAGAGCTACATCTACATTTATTATTAGGAAAAGCTGATATGATGTATAAAATAGGTGGTTTCTTTCTGTATTTTAGGCATTAGTGCCATCGTTGCCCCATGTAGTGTCAGGCAGCCTGCCCCTCGAAAGCGACTCAATATATACTTCCGATAGCCAGCTTAACAATATCTCTGAATATGAAATATGAAACTCCAATAGGATTTCATCCCTTCCAGCGATATTACACTTTTTCTTATGATCCTATTAGACTGACAATTTCTCTCTGCTCAGAAGGTGGACAAGTATTTTTCTGTGCTCCAGTTATTGTTTAAAAAAGCCTGCACCTCCCAAACATATCCGCATTGCGTCTGTATAAGGGGAGTGTGTTGGCTACATAGGAATTGCACATTTTTTTATAAAAACATTTTTGAATGGGGTTGGCTGTATACTGTAAACTCCCTTATTTAACTGTAACACTTGCTGTGGGCTGTTTTTGTACCCCTCTGTCTAAAAACCATGTCAGCATGCTCCTTCCACATATGCTCCTTTTTATCAAGCCTCTAGCTGTAAGACTGTATGAAAACCTATCTAGTGATACATACACCTTGCTGTGTTCCGGTTTGAGTCAAACCTCTTTTTACATTCAAGGAATACCTTCCTCAACATTTGCATTTTCCAGTCTAAGTTGCTAACTCACCCCACAGCTCCTTCCAACACAACCTTCAAAGCCTACAGTTCCACAATGCTGAAACTTTCAGTATTCCAACTTGTTTCAAAATAATCTCAAAATACATCACCAACCTCTGAATGGTAATCGCTATTCAAGTTGAGATTTGGGGGCTGCTTTCATGAATATAACATGTAAGGAGATGAGTGATCAGATAAGATTCTGCCAACATGCTTTACATCGAAGCATCTACTGAATCGTTTTTGGCTCACATATATAAAATGTCTTCTGCTTAACTGGTTGTGTGGAGAAGAATAATGACAAAAAGTGGGAGTTTTAGGATGTTGCTCTCATAATGTATCAATTTAGCACACCTTGTGTGTTAATTCTATCAGACCTAAGCCCATGCTTAGGTCTCACTGTGGGAGGGAGTCCACCCAATATGTCTGACATCACACTAATACAACACTGGCCTACCACTAGATTATCTACCCATGGGGTCACACCCTATACTTAAGTCAGGAATAAAAGACACATTTGAAACATACACATTCATGTATGGATGTATATGGTATTTCTAGACCACAAACCTAGCCAGAAGGCAGCAGAGCATTTTACAGGATCTAAGGCAAGCACAAAATCAGTGATTGATTGGAGAGTCGAGTTGTGGACAGTTAATGCAATTGTGATGTATCGTTCTTTAAAAAGATGTGTCTTCAAAACTTTCTTAAACCGAAAAGGTGTTGGGGCAGATATGGTGAATATGAGGATATTGTTCCAACTCCTAGGTGTACAGATGGAAGAGGCCTGCTGCATTGTTTTTAAATTTTTTAACTTCTTATTGTGCAGTTGGATGGTGTGCCAAAAACCACCACGGATGGTAAACTTGTCTGCAAGGTAAATGGGTTTGCTGATCATGATGTCTTTGTAAATTGGGCATGTGTTTTTGAAAATGGTGGGGGTCTGCAAGGGGAGCCAATGGAGTTCTACCAGGATAGGGGGTCATGTGTTCAGATTTCTTCATGCACTAGATGAGACATGATGCAGCATGTTGGGTGCCATTGTGGAGTCTTGGAAGCCACTGAACTGGGCATTACCACCATTCAAAGGAGGGTTTATGAGGTCTTAAACGGCTTTCTGTAAGAAATGTTTTCACTTTCTTTTGAGGACAGAGCTGCTATCATGCTGTCTTTTTGTTTTTGAAAATGTGTTCCTTAAGGTTAAAGTCTAGGAGGAATCCAAGTTGAAGGAAAGTCATCTTTTCTGACCTGATCACCCCCACTTTTTGACTGATGCTGGTGGCTACTGACTCTAAAAGTGCCTTGGGCTCCAGTACCCTGGCAGAGGGCCAGTGCTCTGTCCTGTAAAGGTATATGGTAATTGATATAATTCTGGTTGGCAAAGACAACCTACCTCAAACTCCCTAGTGTATGGTAGGGCATGTAGGTTTAGATACCCCCTGGGAACTTAATGCACTTAATTGTGCACTGCTGTGGTGTCTAGTGTCATTTTAAAGCCAGGCCATACTTGGAGGCTATTTTTTTAAATAAAACTATGGCCCTCATTCCGAGCCTGGCGGGCGGCGGAGGCCGCCTGCCAGGCTTCCCCCCTCCGAAATACCGCTCCGCGGTCGTAAGACCGCGGAGGGTATTCCGAGTTTTCCCCTGGGCTGGCGGGCGGTCTTCACAAGACCGCCCGCCAGCCCAGGGGAAAACTCCCTTCCCACGATGACGCCGGCTCGTAATAGAGCCGGCGGAGTGGGAAGGTGCGACGGGTGCAGTTGCACCCGTCGCGTATTTCAGTGTCTGCTTTGCAGACACTGAAATACTTTTAGGGGCCCTCTTACGGGGGCCCCTGCCGTGCCCATGCCATAGGCATGGGCACGGCAGGGGCCCCCAGGGGCCCCGCGACTCCCCCTCCCGCCATCCGGATCCCGGCGGGAGAACCGCCAGGAACTGGATGGCGGGAGGGGGAGTCGGAATCCCCATGCCGGCGCAGCATGCTGCGCCGGCTTGGAGGATTCCTTTGGGGCAGCGGGAAACCGGCGGGAGACCGCCGGTTTCCCTTCTCTGACCGCGGCTGAGCCGCCGCGGTCAGAATGCCCCGCGGGGCACCGCCGGCCTGTCGGCGGTGCCACCGCGTCCCACGGCCCTGGCGGACTTGTTCCGCCAGGGTCGTAATGACCCCCTATGTCTGAATTTGACTTTGGAATGAAAAGTACTTCTAATGTCCAAAACGTCATTTGTAAGGTCTTCCCAGGGTGTCCCAAGGGTATAGTGCATTGTTATAAAAGCAGGGACAATATAAAATATGTTTTATATGCCCTTGTTAGGAATAACAGCCAAAGTCGTTTTTTCCCTGTTGTTTTGCTGCTAGCCCCATAAGCTAACATGGAAAGCCTTTATTAGGCTTTAGTAACTTGAGAACTAGCTAGCCTTGCACAATAAATTTGACAACTTGCCAAGGTTGGGTTTATTAAACCTATTACAGGAAAGCAGCCTCTTCTGATTGGTCAACCGTTTACTACCTGAGCCAAGCCACTTCCTGAGCATGTTAAAGTGTCCTGGCACTGAAAAAAAAAACTGGTGGTAGGGGATTTGCTTCCTGGAGAAGTCAGGGAGAAAGAAAGGGGGCTGGGGAGATATGCTGGACTTTATGTAGAAGAACAGATGTCACAAGACCCAGGCTATCCCCTTTTTTCTTGACCCCAGCCTGATGGGAACACCACCTATTTAGATTAGGAGAGGGACTGGAAGGGGAGTGTAGTCAGATAGATGTAAGCTACACCTCTGGGTTGGGTTACAGAGACACACACTCCAAAGAAAGAATTTCTCTATTTTAATTTTTGCAGAACAATGCATTTTGGGTGAAAAGATATGCAACACTTTGCAGTAAGTGGTCATAGCAGAGGTTGGTAACTTTACCCCTATTGGTTGGGGTGTCCCTCCCTCTTGCCAGACATGAATGAGAATAAATATTGGAGAGCTTCTGGAGCTCCTCAGAACACTCCCTAGAACTAAACAAAAAGGACTGTCCTGCTGGACCCTTGGACTTCACCAGAGAAGGCTTGCACTCAATAGGCCTGCACCTGCTGCACATTTATAGATCCACAAAAGAAAGGACTGTGCCTGGCTCAGAGGAAAATGGGTGGACTCCCTGAATAGCAAAGGGTACAACAGAGCTGGTAGAGTCAACTGCAAGAGAGTATCAGCCCAGCTGACCAGTGCCAACTAACTTTTCCATAGACTGTGCAGGTGCATTGTGTGAGATTGAGTCTTAGCCCCCCCCAAGAGGTAATCAAGAGACTATCAACCCTCAGCTGTTGCTATTGGACACTTATCTCACCAAAAGAACCAACCAGGAGCAAGATCTGAAAGTTGGAAACTTTCTACTTTGCTATGAAGCTCCAAGAGGAGACTGGAGCCTGAGGACCTGCCAACAAGCTTGTCGACGAGAGAAAAGCTCCAAGAAAAAGAGTAAGATCTAATTTAGATCTTGGCAGAGGAAATCATGGGTCACAAATGGATGGATATCCTGTTCACTGTATTACAGTCCCCACAGGATATAATGGGATCACAAAATGGCGGACGGGAAATCCGTCATGATTGTGACGTAGTATTCCCCTCCACTGAGATCTAAATCAGACCAGAGTCCTAAGGTGAACTTTTGACTGGGACCTAGCCCTCATCCTGTCCGACCAACGCTCTAACACGGTTGGCCTAAAACTATGACTTTGTCCTGATCCAGTGCAACCAGATTGCCACAAGTGGCGCTTTATGCTTTTTTGGCACCAGAATACACAATTTTCAATGTAATCTTTAAAAATTCATATCTCCGGTTCCGGTTTGGATTTTTGTTGTTCTGGTGTCATTATAAAGATAACAATATTCTCTATTTTTATAAATTGGTGTTGCATTTTTTATCTTGTTTATTTGCTGTTCTGGTGATATTAAATGTTTTACACCTACCTGTCTCCTAAATTAAGCCTAACTGCTCATTGCCAAGCTACCCTGGGCTTAGCAAGAATTAATTTGTTGAGGCTTTAATAGACCTAATGCAGACTGTGGTATTATTACTAGCTGAAAGTGAACACCCTCAGCTAATAATAAGCCACTTTCATTTAAAAGTGACTTTTTCATTTGGTGAAAATTGGTGTTTAAAGCCATCAAGGTTTATTTCATTGAGCCAGATTTGTACTTTCTTGTTTATTGTTCTTGGCAAAAATCTGGAATTCTGTTTTGGTTGAGTTGAGCATTGGGTAATTCATAGAGGTCTCTATGATGTGCAGGCACCATATGAGGCATTGGATGTTTGAAGAAGAGGAGACTTACTAGTACATTTATGTATCATTAGCATGCTGGTGAGTCTTGATGCTATTCTTTATGAGTATAGCACCAAGCAGTTCCATGTAGAGGTTGAAGACGACAACAGACAGTATGGAACTGTGATGGATTCTGCAGGAGGTAGGGATCTTTTGGGACCTGGAGGTGACCACGTGAACAAACCAGTATTGTTGGAAATGTAGGAGGTGAATTTGCTGGTACAGCACATTTGAGGTTCAAGGGTGTATATGAGGGAGCCTCATATGTTATGGTTGATTGTGTCGAAGGTAGCTGAGTAATCCAGCAATATCAGCCGGCAGGGGTCATCTTCATCTGTGGTCAAGAGAGCATAGTCAAAGATGTGTAAATTAGTGTCTCTGTGCTGCAGAATGACCTGAAGCCGGTTTGGTAGTCACACAGGAGATGGTTAACATTGATATGATCTTGGATTTGAACATAGCCTGCTTTTTCTATGAACTTGCTGATGAATGGAAGATTCATTATTGGCCAGTAGTTGGATAACTTGTCAGGGTGTAGTGTAGGTTTCTGTAGGAGTGGGATGATCTGGCCTCCACTAGAGAGTCTGAGAAGATGCTTTGAATGAGTTCGGTATTGACAATGGTTAGTAGGGGTGAAAGAACATCCCAAGCAACAGCTCTGATGAAACTCCATAAGATGTCATCTTCATAAGAAGTGGTTTGGAGGGTTTTGAGTATGTTGGTATGATCTGCGAGAGAGAGAGCTTTGAAGGCTGACAAATGCAGGATTCTTCGGGAAGGAGTGAGCGTAAGAGATGAAGCAAGTTTGGTGTTGTTGATGTGCTTTTGGATCATCCGTTATTTTCACAGAAAAGGACTTTGCACTTTTCTGCGCAGTGAGGAATAGGCGGGTCTGGGGATTGACCCAGTACTTAATTATCTTGAAACACATTCTGCTTCTGTTGGTGGTTCCATTATTGATTTTAGTATAGTACTTTGCTTTGGCTGATGTGATGAGCTGTATACATACTGCACAGATGGACTACAGTATCATGAGGTCATCTGAAGTTCTGTTTTTCATCTATTTTCTTTCCTGTGGGAGTCTCCCAACGTAGCGAAGTCGAGCAGTCGAAGGTTTACTAATGGAGGTGGTGTGTGATTAGAATGGAGGTAGTGTGTGATTAGAAATTCAGCACTCTACAAGCACCAAACGGCATCAAGAAATCAATGTCCAGCCAGTATTTTTGTTTATAAAAAGAAAAGTACTCAATTACTACTCGCACAACTAGAAATACTAAGCATAATTAAGAGAGGGCATTTGCTTATGGGTACAAATGGGAGCAGTAGTCTCGGAAACAGTCTGTCTTGGTAAAGTGTATTGGGCAGTTGCCCATTGAAGGAGAATCTCTGTGGCCCTAGGGGGAGCTCCTCTAGCCCAGTTCATTCAGACTCAGTCGATAATCCCAGTAAATCGCATCTCCCTCAGCTCTCCCACTCCTTCTTTCAGGGATTAATGCCATAGTACCAGTCTTTCAAGCAGAGGTTGTGTAGTTCTTTATGAGCAGTTGATGGCTGGTGGTGTTGCCATCAGTGAGCGCATGCTGCACAGGTGGTGTGCATCCACCTTGACTCACTGAACAGTGGAGGTGCTGTCTCTGCCCATAAACATGCTTGCACTCTTGCATTGAGAGTGCCAGTTCCCACCAGGTGCTGTCTCTTGTCCATCAACATGCTTGTACTCTTGCATTAAGAGTGCCAGTTCCCACCATTCAGGTCTGAATTGGCAGGTCCAGCAACAATGAAGAGGAGGCTGCGTTAGAGTTTAGGTGCTCACTGTCCTGGTGGCGTGGAATTTTCTCTGGGCTTAATCACAACCCACCCTGGTCTCAGCCATGAATTTCTCATTCTGGTGTATTCTCTCAGAGGCAAATGCAGGTTCCTCATGCACTTCACTGGTGATGGCGGTCAGCTTTTTTCAGCACTGGAATGCTTCTTGGCACTAGACACTGCTTCAGAACTTACTCCGTCAAGTTTTCTTTGCGACCTTGCAATTTAGGTGCTGGTGCAATCACCTGTGCTAGGGACACTTCAGGAAACTTGAGCCTCACCCACAGCACAGCATGTCTCTCCTGATATTACTGCAGCAGCATTAAGTTGTCTTGCCTAGTCTCCTTCACAGGTTCTGGCCTAAAAAGCAGTGTCTCCCTTGTGCAAGAGCACCTACAATGCCCCTCCAAACCAGTTGGTCAGCTCTGTCCTTAAAGTAGGGTCCAGGCAGTCCCTTCTGATGAACATTGTGAATTTCCCCTGGTTACTGGTACGGAAACAGGAAAGGTGAGTTCGTAGTCCCAACACTAACCCTGGTGCACTAAAGATTCACCCGTCCTTCAATGGTGTGGGGTATCCTGACTTCTGGTCAGGAAATTGTGGCACACTGACTGTAGGTTTGTGCCCCACCTTTATACTCAAGCTGCAGACAAGCTTGTATATTCAAGCAATTCAGTTCTGTGACTGGATCAGTGCAGGTCAGCTCTTTTGCAATTTCAATCCAAAAGGTCCAGCCATGGACCAGAGTGGGAGGGTGGGTGGAGCCATGAGTCTACTGTCCCACTCAGCTATCTATTAAACATTGCAGGGTAGCCCTTCTAAAGAACAAACAGCCAGGAAAGGGTAAGGGTAAGCTCCCTAGCTTCATAGTGAACCACTGTCTCTCCTTATAACACTCTCCAGTCTGGCCCAGTACAAAGATCCTTGAATTCACATCTGCTGTTTGGGATCTCTCTGAACCTCCATCGTATGTGCTAGTTTAGATAATTTAGATTCTCTTTAGATTGGTGAACATACAAAATGAAAGCCAGGATGACCATGGCCACATGGATCACAAACATTGTATACACTTCTACTTATATAGATAAGTTCACATATGTAACATCCATGTCCCAAATACAAAAGATGGGGTTTTAGGGAGCTGGCATACAAATTAGAAATGCTGGAAAAGCCAGTAGGCCACTCTCCTGAGCAGACAACAGGGAAAAAAGCCTGGTGTCTGACTACGCTCACTTCACTTCCAACACTGTCAGCCATCTCTGCCTGGTGAGATGTCATTAGACACGTTCTTCAAAAGTAAGGTGTGCCTTGTATAAGTAATTGGGTTGATGATTGCCTGGTAGCTTGACACAGAGCAGTCAGGCTTAACTTAGAAATTATTATTTGTGCAACACTTCCATCAGTAATAAAGTGAAAACACCACACAAAAAGGATCCCACATCACACCAGAAAATAGTAATTTCTTTAATAAATAAAACAAGACCAAGACAACAAAAATCCAATTAGTAAACCCAGAGATATGCAGTTTTAAAGATTTTAGTAAAAATAGTGCTAAGAAGCCAAAATACCAACTGTGGATAGCTAGTCGAGCCAAACCATGGCAAAGTTGCAAGTCCAGGTCAACTGGATGGAGTGCGGACTAGCTACAGGGACACAGTTAGGCTCGCTGTACAAAGTACCTCAAATCCTGGAGTGCAGAGAATTTATGGATCAGTGTCGAAGATGAATCATGCAGTTAATGCGATGCATCTGTATGGAAATGTGACGAGATTGCAATGCATGGGCCTGCGCCATCATCATGTTTCCCATCGACATGGCTTGAGAAGTCCAGCATTGAGGATGCGGCAGGCAGTAGTGGCGATATGTCGATTCTGAGGAGCCTCAAAGGCTGCGATGCGAAGTCCGACGTCTTTGCTGAGGGTGCAGTCGTGAGAGTCAAGGGCCTGCACTGAGAATGTGTCACGCAGCAGCATTTCCGATTGGGCTGCAAAGGCGATGCTGATCTTTGTTTAACGGGTCCAATCTGGGTTCAAGAGATGCAGGTCCTGTCCTTCTCACCCAGGCAAGAGTGTAGCAGACAAAAGATCAGCACAGCAGGGCAGCAGTTCTTTAGAGCAGAAGTCCAGCAGAGTGGCAGCCCTTTGAGCAGCAGAGTGTGCTGACAGAGTATCTACTGGTCGAGAAGTGTACTGAAGAGTTGGTGCCTGAGGACCATTAATAATACCCAGTTGTGCCTTTGAAGTGGGGGAGAAGCTTTTAGAGGAATGCCTTTAAAGTGCACAGGTGCCCTGGCTTCCTGGTCCTGACTCCAGACTAACTATGTGGGTATACAGCCTTTTGTGTGTAGACTGGACTCAGCCTGTTCAAGTGTAAGTGGGCTGGGACCCGATCCTCCCTCCCACCCTGCCAGTTATGGTTAACCAGTCACACGTAAGCTCCCCATTGAATGTGGCTCTCTCGGAGGAATACACAAAGCCCAAGTGTCTCTCACACTCTGTCATGCCACCCAGAGACAGGCTGCAGGTATCAAGTGGCTATCGCAGGAAAATACCAACTTTCTAAAAGTGGAATTTTTGAAACTGTAATTTAAAATCCAACTTCACCATAAGTTAGGATTTTCCATTACAATATAAAGACACCAAACATGAACTGGTTACCTGTCACCATTTGGAAATTACACATATTACATGTAATAAAGTAACACCAATGCTAACCTATGGAAGAAGTAGGCCTTGCAGTAGTGAAAAACAAATTGAAGTGTCTTTCACTATCAGGACATGTAAAACTTAAAAGTATGTGTCTTACTTTTTAAATACATTCCACCCTGCGCTCTTGGCTGTCGTTGTCCTACCCCAGGATTGACTTATTTGTATTAAGAAGGAAGGTTTGGGCCTAGCAAAAGGTTTTCTTTGCCAGGGTGAAATAGCAGTTAAGACAGCACACACACACAGGCTGCAATGGCAGGCCTGAGACATGTTTAAAGTGCTACTTATGTGGGTGACACATTCAGTGCTGCAGGCCCACTGAATTTAATTTATAAGCCCCAGGAACAGGTATCGATATTGTACTAGGGACTTACATGTAAATTAAATATGCCAGTTGACTATAAGCCAATCTAACCCGTTTGAAGGAGCGAGCACAGGCACTTTAGCACTGGTTAGCAGGGGTAAGGTGTAAGGTGTGCCGAGTCCTAAGGCTAGCAAAAAGTATGCCTGAAAAAAACAGGAGGTCTGAAGGCAAAACTTTAGGAAGAAAACCAAGGCAAGGATGCCAAGTCCAACACATGGTGTGCCCTTCAGAGCACGGTGTCCTGCTCTGGTTCTGACTCCATATCACAGAAGGACCTCAGCTCAGATGCATGAGCATTGTGTGTGTTGAGGTGGGAGTCAAAAACACTACAGTTTGCTGGGGAAACTTGAAGTAGGGGTACATGCTCTTCAGAACCATACTGGGGACGTGTATTCCTGACAAATTCAATTCCTGGACACAAGACTGAGTTTAAGAACATATTAAAGGCCTCTTCATTCTAATAGCCTATCTATTTTTCCACTACTAAGTATATGCTGAACTAAGATTGAGTTTGTGAGGTTGCACATTACAAATAATGAAGAATAAAAATTAAACAACGCCTAGGACAGTTATAAGGCTTCAACTAAAGTTCACTAGCTTTATCAGTTCTCTAAAAATGTAGTTTTAGCCACGGTGGTGTTCACATTTCTCCCAAAGTGAAGTAGGCAAAGACTGGACTTAAGATCCAGTAAAAATGTCAGGTGATTTTAGGTACTCTATCCTCCCTAATCCAGACTAGGCATCCTCATCCATCAGAAATGTAAAGGGGACAGACATGTAAAGTGGGTCACAAAGTTAAAAGTTTATTTAAAATGTTGCACAGTAAGATGGGCATGTAAGATTCAAATCGGATCAAATCTAGAGTTGGTGTAAATTGTGTGTGTGGAGGAATGCTGCTTTGTGACTAAAGATCTATTATAAAAAGAAGCAACAGCTATTTAGATTAAGGAATAATGAAGCACAGGAATACACAATTTACCCAGGGGAATAGACAACATCTCATTTTCATCTTTCTTTCCTATAAACTGAAGTGTCTTACCAAGCTAAAAAAATACCAGTCAGGTTTTCCCCATCACTAGGGAAAGCCGGATGTGTCTGCTTCTGTTACAAGTTGAGTGCTAAAATCCTGAATGATTTACTTTAATTTAAATATATACCACCTTTTGCTATGCTGACATTATCAAGCCTAGGAACAGGAAGGTTGCAACATACTTCCATTGTAGACTTGAATAAATCTGATATATACATGAATGGTGTAAGAACCTCTTAGATAATGCATCAGTGTTAATGTTAGGCATATGCGCATGTACTTGAAAGTGACGTTATGCATTGTTCGAGCAAGGACCAACAAGAAACTGTGGTTAGTTCTATCATCACTATAAAGCCCTAGTGGAGGATTACATAACTACTCCAGTGGAGAGTTTTCCGTTCATGTTCTATAAGGTCAGTAAATTTGTCTAAACTCAGCTCCTGTAAAAGGTAGTTTGCTCATGGTAAAGTGATCCTAAAGATCATGAAAGCTGCAGGTAAATACGTCTAAAATCAAATTCTTGGTGAGAAGCAATGTAATATCTGCAAACCTGTGAACATCATCATATGTATTCTCTGCTCAGAGGCAAACTTTTTTTTTTTTTTTTTTTTTTTTTGTTCTGCTTCTAGATTATTTTTGTTTTTTACACACAATTTAATGGATAGAAATTCGTGTCTTTTCTCTACCTCAGTTTCTGCCAATGAAGACTGCTTGTGGTACCTCGATAAAAGTGGATCCTGGAAGCCTGGCTTTGACTGTGAATTTTTTTCTTTCTGCTGTGGCGATTGCCATCATCGCTACTGCTGCAGAGATCCTTTCAGACTCTTCACTGAGAGGCAGCAAAAGCACTGTATGTCGTTCAGGTACGTACAGATCCAAAGATAGTATTTCAAGGTCTTATGCTCGGTAAACAGGTCGTATGGTACAAAACACATGGATTTTGATTGCTGATGCATTGAATAGAGGAACTAGCATAAAGGTTTCTTGCAAGATTGCATAGAGAACGAAGATCTTTGTGGCATGAAGAAGACAATTTTGGGCGTACTGGCAATAAAGGGTAAAGGTAAGCTACACTTACTCAAAGGAAAACGTATTTCCAAGGTAATCTTAGGGTCTCACCTTATGAGAAGAGTTGGTTCTCAGTATAGCTTTATGTGGCCAAGTTATTGTTATGGAACAGATTATGAACAGTTTGACACACTGTACTTAGACATACCTTAGAAATGCCTTTGTAATCCTCACAATGTTTATTGATTAGAACAGGAAACTACAACACTAACATAGATTGTCCATAGTTCACTATAAAGTTCATGTTGCAACAGCAGTTAATATTCAGTAGTTTAATTGGAAACTAGGAGAAAGAGTGGTTGCTACTCATTCTGGAAAAACGGAGTAACATAGCTATCCTTCATGTAACCTTCATCTAAAATTAATTCCACGAAAACTAAAGCATGTTACAGGAGCTATTGCACCCAAAGCATCATGATTTTCTTTATAATAGTAATAATATTTTGCAGTAAGGAGGGCACTCGAGTAGCTATTGTCTGAGAGGCAGAAGGCAGTTGCTTTCACCCCAGTTAACAAATACATGGTAGAGCCTTCCCCCTTGCATAACATTTTTTAAAGGATACTGACGTAGTGCACTTACGGGAGATGTTTCCTGCTGCACAGAATTCTAAACCCTGAGGTCATCAGTTGTCAAGGCTGAACAACCACGATGTCTGCATCCTGTTTGTGTGTCTCCTCTCTTTCTCTCTCTACTTTTTACTTTCCCATGTTTCCTTACAAATCCCATTTTACCTTTGTGGCGTCTTTTTTTCCTCGTGTGTCTCCTCCTTCCCTGGTACAAAGTCGAGCCAAAAATTTTACTTTCATATGCTTATCGATGCAAATGGGGTAAACATCTGGGGACTTGGACAAACCTTAATCTTAGATTGTGTAAAGAAAGATGTGCCACAAGGGTGGCACATCAGTAGATTACTTTAGATTTTCAGGAAGAAAACTTGGGTATTCACCATATATCCGTGGAAAAAATATGTCCATAGTACTGTATTCTGAGTTTACACATAGTGTATGAGGCTTGAAGTATGAAGAGACAAATTTCAAATTATTTTTTACCTCAGACGTTCTGAAAGGGCAGTTAAGGACTGGCAGAACAGTTACATAAAAAGAGGATTCCCCTATTATGGACCCTTCATTATGATTCTGTGATTGCATTTCAGGATATTGCTGTGGATGTAGGGGAGTCGCAAATTATGTTTGTAAAACATTTGTATTGTTTTTGTCTCATAATAAAAAGAATAACGTTAGGTACATGCGAGTGGTCAGTATCATTTCTGTGTTATTGTAGGATGGTATTTGGTTATATTTTTGTAATTAGTGCTACAGTTCTTATTCATGCGGACTCCTTTTTTCTTAATTATAAAGTAACATCAATTCACAGTCATGTGGAGAATTTGAATATAACTTTCTTCTCTAAGTCTGCTTGACATTTCCTATCATTCTTGTATATCTTCAGGCAGTTTGCCATATTTTCGTACCATACATAGTCATTTGAATGTTCACAACTAGCATTCCCTCAATTGCATCTTTTTTTCATAATTCAAGAGAGGGGCCCTGAGGTTGTAGCCAACATATCAGTACCCCCATTTTGGCCTTCCCCAACCTAATAGAACACATTTTCTTTTGTCTTAGTGGTGTAACGTAGGCACTGAGTAATATTCCAAACTTTGTAATATTTCAAACTGTGTGAAGCAGAATTATGCATTATTGGATATCATCATGTTAAATGTCAAATTTGTACTCGTGTCTGCATCTTCAAATGGTGTTTCAATGTCCCATTTATTCTGATTGCTAAGAGGGTTGCAATGGGTCTTACAGGAGCTAGATATTAAACGTGCCTTTCTCCCTCGTTGGCCCCACAATTTTGACCTTAGTAGCCGACTCAGAAGGTCCCCCCTCTATATTTAAAAAACCCTAAAATAATATTTTAAATGTAAGAGCTATTTGTAATGTTTACCATTGACGTAACTGGTAAACACTTAAAAGACAATGTTGGGGGAGGTGAGATTTGAAGCTGTTACCTGCTGGTGGGGAATATAAAGGAGCGTCCCAACATCATGTGGGAGGAGAGTAATAACAGGCTAGACTGGGACAAAGGATGACAGAGGTGCAATGTCCAGACCGAGGCTAGCGACTCATATGCTAGTTGTCCTGTGTGCCTACTGCTGGTGCATATTTGCTAGGACCCGACCAGCTAATGCCTCAATGTTGCACTGCACTCTCACACCCCTACAAATGGAGATGAGGCAGACGTGACCCTCATGCACACTTGAAGGCTGCGCAAACTTGGCAATGCACTGGAAGTATTTGCATCTCATTCATGACCATTGAGTGTGGTGAAAATGATAAAAGAAAACAAGACAAGGTATCACATGGCAGGCTCCAACAGCTAGGTCCAGAGCTTAGGCGGCTAGCGCACTACTCCATTGTGACTGTTCCTCTCCACAAGGCTGGGTAGATTCTCACCACAAGCCATCCCCTTAGACGTTAGGCCTGTCTGCGCCCCCTAGTTAAGAACCTCCAGACCTGCCTCCTTCATCTCACAGCTGCCATGCTAGGGACCACCCCACTCATTGCGCAGCCTACCCAGCTGAACAGCTTTGCCAACATCACGGCCATAGAGCCCATCCTTATTAAAGGGACTCCGTCCACACAGGCGTAGAGCTTCTGGAGCTCAGCTTGAAGCAACAGAGATCCAGGATGAATGCAAAAGAGTTCTCTGCCTCCATTTATGAGGGAAGAATATACACAAGATTTCAAACACACCAATGGAAGCGACCCCAAAGACATATGCAACACTACTGTCTGCCCTCATTTTCTACTTCGAACCAATGGCCAATCAGGATTACAAATGCTTTATATTCTGACAAGTCAGTCAAGGCCCTGAGGAGTTGATAGATGCATTCTATTCAAGACTAAAAGAACGTGCTAGCACGTACACATTTGAAAATTAACAAGAGGAGATCTGAGGTCAAATCATCCAAAGCTGCACCTTCAAAAAATAAGGGAAAACATACTACCAGAGTCAGGAAAATCTCTGAATGACATCTTGACATTGGGACGGTCGAAAGAACTGTTCAAGGCCTGAGCCTCTCACATGGAGGCAATGCCACATGAGCAGTGAAGAGAGAACTGGTCAATGCTGTGATCCCTAAACGAGGGCTCCTAGAAACCGAAAAAGACCCACCACCATCTAAGACTGCGGACACTGCTGAAGGGCCATGCACAAACCGGCAGAGTGCCCAGCACAAGGAAAGTGAGTGTTGTGTGGAAAATATAATTATTTTGCATGAGCATGCCAGTCTAGAAAAAAACGAAACCCCTGCCCAACAGTTAATGCCATGCCAAAAGCCATTGCGAAGATGGACGACGTTGCGAGTACATGGTAAACTCTGTCTTCACCATTGCCAAAGCCACGAAGACAAAACACCAGCTGCCTCAATGCCTAATACAGCTTGGATCACACCCTCTTAACTGGTCAACCCTATAATATTTACAACTGACTTTGGGTCTTACCTTCTAGCCTATCTGTTTTCCCCAACAGGATTTTCTGTATGCCTGTTGTTTTGCACCACTTTTTGGAATTCATTCTGAGAAGTTTTTTCAAATCCTCTTTTTTCTGCTAAGTGTTGCCTTATAGAATCCACTCCATGATCCTTTCTTTCCAATATAAGTATCAAGCCCAAAATAAAATCCTTAGCCAGATGTGATGGTAAGATGAAAAGCAAAGAAGGACATGAGTTCTAAACGTCTTTCAAATCACCATAATGTTTATGGTGCAGGCAAGGCAAGACTATTGCGTGTACAATTTTGATAAGGAGAATCCTTTTTAAAATGGCTCAAAATCTGCCAGACTGAGACAAAGCATTTTTTGCAGGCACTCTGCGAAGGCTTTAAAAAAGAAAGGGAAGGACAATATTTGGTTTCATGCTAAGACATTAAGCGATACCTTAAGCTTCCTGCTTGGTTTAAATAGAGCTTTCCCCTAGAGTAGGCCACTCTTTGCCCAGTTATCAGCTATTATTCCCCTTGAGTATCGAAGGAACCATAGATAACACGGCCCATGTTGCCATAGCAACAGAAGACAAAACGGTATTCACCTTCTGAAAAGGGTGCTGCCTTTTTAAAGAATCGTTGCTTAGACAACTATTGATAGTAGCTATTAGCTACTATTGTCAGAAGAGAAAGGACACATTACCGACATTATGATGACTGTTAATCTTGAGAACCTCCAGTGTTATCTGTATTTGTTAATGTAAAAACAACAAACTGGGGTGGCATAGTGAGCGAAAGAACGATGGATTAAATCCAGATCTGTGACTGCGAGAGAGTGTTTAAAAAGTTTCAACACTCTGTTCATCATCTTTTTGTGTTGCTAAAGTTCCCTAAATGGTAAGGGTATGCCCAGACGTGGGTCCCTTGCTCACTGTGCCACTGGATTCAAGCTAGCCCGGCTGATGAAGGGTGATACCCTGAAACCAGTCCTACAGTGCTTGTTTCCAGTGCAGGGAGGACTTGGTTTGGCAGTTCGGGCTGGACTGTTCCCATGGGGAACAGGGTCAAGACTGATTTGCACATGGCTGGGTCCACACTGGGGTGGCATGGTTAGCAAAAGAATGATGGATTAAACCCAGATCTGTGACTCTGTGTGAGTGTTTGAAAAGTTTCAACAGAAGAGAAAGGACACATTACCGACATTATGATGACTGTTAATCTTGAGAACCACAGTGATATCTGTATTTGTTAATGTAAAAACAACAAACTGGGGTGGCATAGTGAGCAGAAGAACGATGGATTAAACCCAAATCTGAGTTTAATCCAGTTTAAAAATGTCAACACTCCGTCCATCATCTTTTTGTGTTGCTGTATTTGTTAATGCACTTTTGGCAAACATTTACTGCATTTGTGTAAACGGGAGAGGCCACTTGGCCCAAAGGCTGTCTGTCCTGCCCCTCGGATGATGTAATACAAGTGACAAACCTCAGCAAACTTCTAAAAGTGGGATTCACATATGCATGGACATATACAATAATTAACAATATAAATAAAGATCCAGTGATGCTGAACTAACAGCATGAGCATTTCCGTGCAGATACAGACCATCTTCCTTCAGAATTACTAGTATGTGTGTTGTGTGCTTCTAGCTTAGCAACAGAAATGTGTTTTCATGCTTAATACTGCTTATTTATCTAACAAACTGCCACACTCCAATTTATTGCATAAAGCATGATACACTTAAATGTAAAAAGTGAAAGAAGAGGCATTGGCAATTCATTGAGTTTGTATTAGTGCCTGGCTCCCATGGTTTCACGGACATATGCCAGATTCAAGATGGAAGGCATCTAGTATGCTGGTCTCTGTCCTTTGCAAAACTTGGTGACGTTTATGCAGTCATGATCAAACTCAATTTCATTTCCTTCATCAGGGGTGAGCAATAAAAAAAGCAAGGATTAGTGTATTAAACCTCCTTAAAGAGACATTGTTTTCAGTCAAAATAGTTCTCTCATAACCAGTTAAGCAGCTATTGGTCAAATGCTGAGTGCTGTGTGAGTAACAAGAATCGCAGTGGAATGGGGCACCCTGACAATGAGCAGGTGGCCCATCACTAATCCCTCCATTTGCTGAATGCTTAGGCTGACTGCTGCAACCACTTTGAGACAACCAGGCAATGCTGTGGCTACTTGATCAAGAGTTGCAGAGAAGTAGACAACTGGCCGTTTGGCCTCTCCATGGGTCTGTGTAAACACAGATAAAGCATCTGCATCTTCCTCATTGAAAAATAGTATGAACTTCTTGGTGTAGTCTGGCGTTCCAAGAGCGGGTTCAGTGCAAGGTAAGTTTTTAGGCTCCTGGAAGACTTCCATGCTCTTGCCATCCCTTCGTGCCGGGTCACTGCCTTTCATTCCCAAAATCATTCTCTCTTCTCTCTGTGTGGTCATAAGCTTCACCTTAAGGAGTGTTTCATTGCAATCAAGAGACTCTCTTCTGACTCCCTTCTCAACTTGATGTCCCAGATACTTTGACATGATATGTAGGTCATCGATGTATTGATTTAGGGTTGAACTACAGGGTCTCTAAATTCTTGTAGAGTATGTGGTTGACATATGAAAGGCTATCTGTATACCCCTGACGAATGTGACACTAAACAAGAGTTTTCGCTTGGAATCTAAAAGTGAAGAGAAACTTTCTCTCTTTGTGAAGGGGGACAGAAAAGAATGCTTAGCAGCGGTCAATGACTGTAAACCATTCCACTTCTGAAGGAATTTGGAACAGGATTAAGGGATAGCATGGAACAACTATTTGGATTATTTTTCTTAAATCCTGAACTATCTTCCATTTTTATTTCCTTTATGGAAGGCCATATTGAAAGTTACATGGACTCGAAATTACCTACTTCAGAATGCATTGCTCTACCATACTTTTGAGGACAGGGGTAATTCCTGTAATGGCTTCTGGGATCAGTTTATAAGAGAGCATCTGGGGAAACAAAGCATTGGACCCAAGGTTTTGCACCCATAATCAACTAAAAATCCTTTTCTGTAAAGTTCCATACATCTTCTCTGACTGGTTGGATCAGACCTGGATTCAAGTGTTCTTTGGTAAATATGAGGTATAATCCTACTATGGATTTTAGTACCTGCAAACTGAACTTAGCATCAGTTGCTTGAGTTTCCAATCCTACTTTGTCTGGTGCGCAATGTATTGCACAATTAAGATTACAGAGTAGGTCCCACTCCAACAAATTTCTGGGACTCAAATAGCAAATGACAAACTGATGATGCTCTTTGACAACCCCGGCAGGTCGCTCCTCTCGCCGCCGCCCCGCGCTTCCTCCTCGCTGCTGGTTTCCCTGCTTTTTTTTAGCCCCCTGGGCTTCGTTCTGGTTTCTTTTTAATTTTCTCTCCAAAACCCCTGCTGCGTCCCTGCGGCGCCCCCTCCCTCCCCTGCCTCCTCTCCCTCGCCTTTTCCCGCTGCTGACCCCTGCGGCCCCAGCCTTCGTATTCGCCCAATTCCTCCCTCCTCCCAGCTGCCACACCCTCCCACCTCCCCTCTTATGGAAGCCGCGGCATGGAGGCGCAGCAGGCGCGCCGCTGGCGTGCCAAAGGCAAGCCCATCTGCGCCCGTCTGTGCCTGGACCGCACCCACTGCCACTCCCCCTGGCCCACAAAGCCCCCACACCTCCCCTCGCCACTACACTGCCAGCGATCTCCACGACCTCAATCCAGGACACCCCTCCACTACCTGCTTCTTGTCCTCCCCAAAGAACACCAAAGGACCTTTCTCCTGTCAAGCCTGCTGCTTCACCTGCACCCTAAAGCACCACAACAGACCTGCTGACAACCACCTCAGCTACCTCCTACTCAACACCCATTCCATTCACAAACACGCAGTTGAACTCTGGGACCTACTGACCCCGACCTCGCTGGATGTCGCCTTCCTAACCGAAACCTGAACCCAACATAGCCAAAGCCATCCCTGAAGGCTACAAAATCACCAGAAGAGACTGCACCAACAAACCAGGAGGAGGAATCTCCATAGTCCACAAAAGCACCATCAGAGTCTCGACCAGCACCCACGACACCCTCAACCTCGCCGAGCACCTCCACTTCAGAATCCACATCAACGCCAACACCACCCTCAAAGGAACTTTGATCTACAGAACCCCAGACCCCGCTCTCATTTCTGCGAAGCCATCGCCGACATCGTCAGCACCAACGCCCTCGACTCCACAGAATACATCCTCCTTGGCGATCTCAACTTTCACCTAGAAAACAACAATGACGCCAACACCACCAACCTACTGGACAACCTCGCCAACCTCAGCCTCAGACAACTCTTAAGCTCACCCACCCACTCCGCAGGCCACACACTCGATCCCGTCTTCTCAGCCAGCAACCACATCTATATCAGCCACACCACCGAACTCAGCTGGACAGGCCACTGATGCATCCACTTCTCCTACCAGAAGCCAGTCACCCACCACCACCACACACAACCCCCCGACGCAACTGGAGAAAAATATCGATGGATCAACTGATTTCCACACTCGCCCAGGACCCACCCCCAGAGACCACGGACTCCAACACAGCCACCACCAACCTGATCCGCTGGATAGAGGACTGCACCAACACACTCGCACCGCTCAAAAAAAACCAAACACTCTCCACAGAATCAAGGCCAGATGGTTCACCTCAGACCTACAGGAATCCAAACAGCTATGGCGCAGACTGGAAAAAACCTGGCACCGCGAACCTACCAACTCCAACCACATCGCATTCAAGGATGCCATACGCAAACATCACCAACTGATCCGGACCACCAAAAGGACCCACTTCAAAAACCGCATTGACACCAGCGCTCACAACAGTAAAGAGCTCTTCGGCATCATCAAAGAGCTCTCCGCTCCCAAGACTTGCTCCAACGAACCCCCGCCATCACAGGAGTTCTGCAACTCACTCGCAACCCACTTCCGTCGAAAGATAGAAGAAATCCACAACAGCTTCAACCCCCAGACCCACCAGCTGACTACAAACACCCACGAACCCAATCCCCCAAGCAACATCCACCTCCTCCACAAAGAAGACACCGCCAACACCATGGCCTCCATCCACTCCGGATCACCATCGGACCCCTGCCCACACCATATCTTCAATAATGCAAATATCATCATCACTCCCCACCTCTGCAACACCATCAACAGCTCCTTCAAGTCAGCCACCTTCCCAGAAAGCTGGAAGCACGCAGAATTCAACGCCCTGCTGAAAAAACCCAAGGCAGACCCAGGCGACCCGAAGAATTACCGCTCAATCTCCCTCCTCCCGTTCCCAGACAAAGTAATCGAAAAAATCGTGAACAGCCAACTATCCCAATTTACTGGAAGACAGCAAGGAACTCAACACCTCCCAATCCAGATTCCGCAAACACCACAGCACCTAAACCGCACTCATCGCTGCCACAGACGACATCAGGACCATGCTTGACGAACGAGAAACAGCAGCACTCATCCTCTTGGACCTCTCCGCAGCCTTCGACACGGTCTGTCATCACACTCTCCGCACACGCCTCCATAACGCCGGAATCCGCGACAAAGCACTCGACTGGATCTCATCATTTCGTTCAGGCAGAACCCAGAGAATCCGCCTTCCACCATTCATGTCAGAAGCCTCCACTATCATTTGCGGCGTTCCCCAAGGCTCATCTCTCAGCCCCACGCTCTTCAACGTCTACATGGCCCCACTCTCCAACATCGCAAGAACACACCACATCAAGATAATTTCCTACGCAGACGACACTCAGCTAATACTCTCCCTCACAAAAGACCCCACAGCTGCCAAAAACAATCTCCACAGTGGACTCCAAGCCATCGCCAGCTGGATGGAAGCAAGCCGCCTCAAATTAAACACAGACAAGACAGAGATCCTCATCTTCGGAGCAAACCCCTCAGCATGGAACGACTCTTGGTGGCCCTCCTCCATAGGATCCGCACCACCTCCCACCACCCATGCACGCAACCTGGGATTCATCCTGGATTCCACACTCAGCATGACTCAGCAGGTCAACGCCATTTCCTCTTCTTGCTACGACACCCTCCGCATGCTCCGAAAAATCTTCAAGTGGATTCCTGTCGAAACTAGGAAAACTGTCACCCACGCCCTGGTCAGCAGCCGACTGGATTATGGAAATGCCCTATATGCAGGAACAACAACCAAACTCTAAACAAAGCTGCAAAGAATCCAGAACGCATCTGCCCGACTCATCTTGGACGTCCCACGCCACCACCACATCACCCCCCACCTCAGAGGCTTACACTGGCTACCAATACCAAAGACGATCACCTTCAAACTCCTCATCCACGCACACAAGGCCCTCCACAACACAGGCCCAACCTACCTCAACGAAAGACTCACCTTCCACACTTCCACCCGCAACCTTCGCTCTGCCAGACTCGCCCTTGCCTCCGTTCCCTGCATCCGCCGCACCACCGCCGGAGAAGATCCTTCTTCCACCTGGCCGCCAAGACCTGGAACTCCCTACCTCTCCACCTTCGCCAGACCCAAGACCTCTTAACTTTCAGGAAACACCTAAAGACCTGGCTATACGACCAGTAGCTTCCCCCCCAGCGCCTTGAGACCCTAACGGGTGATTAGTGCGCTTTATAAATCTTGTGATTGATTGATTGATTGATTTACTGGGGCTGTGACCTGATATGTACGCTGCTGATTTTTTTTTTTTCAACTGCTTGGAGTTCTTTTACTGAGAGGGATAGGTTTGGAACTTCAACCATTCTAACAGTTGAATAAGGGGCTCCTGTGTCTATAAAAAGACACAGCGTGTGCATTTACCTCTCCATCAACATATGGGCCACTCTGATGCACTCCTAAGGCTGCACCAAGCAAGCACTCTTCCGTTTCCAACAGGCACCATCATTGGTCTTGCTTGAACTCTGTAGAACTTCCAAACATTATGGGAATCAGAGCAGACTGGGACGTAAATGGGCTGTGCTGAGCTCATTTACTGGGTTGGAAATCAGGATTCCCTGCCTACATCTATATTGGCAAAAATAGATTTTTTGGGTAAACCTGGTTTCTGAATTCTTGAGGTTATCATAGTGGATTTTAATATGGGGAAAGTTTTCCCTGCTCAATCTGGGTTTGCCACTTGCCAGGTTTCCCCATCAATCTTTGTAGAGAATTCATGAATTGGAAAAGGTATTTTGAGACCGTGGAACATGTATGTATGCTCCTCACTGGACCTTCTTCAAAAGCTATTCCTTTAATACTCTCTCTTTGACCTCTCCCTCATCATCCTGGGCAAATGATTACTTCTGTTTTACCTTTGACCTTTCCTTCTTAGACCACAACTTCCTGGATGTCTCCACATCACTCCTCTCCCTTATGTTCTCAATCAGTTCCTTCATGTGCATCTTCATTCCCTTTGGTTTTAACAATCTCAACTTTTTGCTACCCATCATCATCCAAACGTTCTTTCGCAATATCCTTCTTTGTATCAGATCAAACCCACATTCGTCTGACACTTTCCCCTTTCTAGCATTTATCTCCTCTGCCACCCTTGCAGCCTCTTTACTCAGGTAAAACAACTCATTCTCATTATAATGTCCCAAGAAATGCAACAATATGTTGACCTTTACAATCTCCTCAAACTCAGTCTTCAGTGATGTGACATTAAGGGCCTCATTACGAGTTTGGCAGAGGGGATTACTCTGTCCCAAAAGTGACGGATAACCCGCCCACCGTATTACAAGTTCCATTGTATCGTATGGAACTTGTAAAATGGTGGCCGGGATATCAGTCACCAAACTTGTAATGAGGCCCTAAGACTCTGATAGACTCTGATGGACTCTCTTCTGTGTTGCTGGGTGATTTGTGGTGTTGTATTGGCCAGGGTGCATCATGTAAAGGCCTCTCCCTGTGGAGTGCCTGAACCTAATGCACTGGATACTCCTTTTGATTTTGGAGAGATAATAGGAAGGGTGTAACTTCATGGTGTGCTAGTGATTGTGGTAATGGGGAGACATTTGGGTTATCTGATGATTGTGTCTTACCTACTGCAACAGGTGCCGATGTTTGTAAAGGGGTTGAAATGATAGTCTTAGTGTAACTTAGACATGCGCTAACTTCTGTAGGGGTCACAGTGACTTCACCTTTCTCAGCAGCCATCTGAGCTGTATTATATAGGGGTGATCCTATTCTGTCTTCCTCACATTCTATGCCTGTATCATCCCTTGGTTTATATTTTTCAGTAGGTTTTTCCTTCTCTGTGTTCTCACTCTCCATCAGAGGGTAAGGTCCTATCATTTCAATCACTTCCTCTCTCCTTTCTTCTGCCTCTCATCATCCTGTGCATTTATCCACGAATAAGCCTTATCACAGACCTTGAATACGAATTTATGTTGTTTCTTTTCATTTGCAACATATTCCTAGTGATTCAGGGACTCAAATGTCTACGTCTAGGCTGGGGTCTTCTCACGTTTTCCGTTCTCGGCATGTGGAAAGTGGCACTTTGTGGGAACTGTAATTTTCCATCCTTCACTGTGTATTCATGCCATTTTTAGAGCCACATGCATGTGTGCCACCGTTTCTTTTCCACCATTTCCCTAGCTGGTGTGCCTTTAGGTGGACATTTCTCTTCCTTATTGTTAGACCTGACAGCCTTAGGGTGATCACCCCTAACTTTTTGCCTGCCTCCCTCCACTTTTTGGACACTGTTTTTGCTGGCTTTTAGACTCTGCGCACTTTACCACTGCTAACCAGTGATAAAGTGCATATGCTCTCTCCCTTAAAACATGGTAACCTTGAATCATACCTGATTGGACTATTTAATTTACTTATAAATTGCCTAGGGCCTGTAGATTAAATGCTACTAGTGGGCCTGCAGCACTGGTTGTGCCAACCACTTAAGTAGCCCCTTTTCCTTGTCTCAGGCCTGCCACTGCAAGGCCTGTGTGTGCAGTTTCACTGTCACCTCGACTTGGCATTTAAAAGTACTTGCCAAGCCTAAACCTCCCTTTTCTCCACATATAAGTCACCTCTAATGTGTGCCCTAGGTAACCCCTAGAGCAGGGTGCTGTGTGGGTGAAAGGCAGGACATGTACCTGTGTAGTGCACATGTCCTGGTAGTGTAAAACTCCTAAATTCGTTTTTGCACTACTGTGAGGCCTGCTCCCTTCATAGGCTAACATTGGGGCTGCCCTCATACAGTATTGAAGTGGTAGCTGCTGATCTGAAAGGAGTAGGAAGGTCATATTTAGTATGGCCAGAATGGTAATATAAAATCCTGCTGACTGGTGAAGTTGGATTTAATATTACTATTCTAGAAATGTCACTTTTAGAAAGTGAGCATTTCTTTGCACTTAAATCTTTCTGTGCCTTACAATCCACGTCTGGCTAGGCTTAGTTGACAGCTCCTTGTGCATTCACTCAGACACACCCCAAACACAGGGTACTCAGCCTCACTTGCATACATCTGCATTTTGAATGGGTCTTCCTGAGCTGGGAGGGTGGAGGGCCTGCTCTCACACAAAGGACTGCCACACCACCTACTGGGACAATGGCAGACAGGATTGAACTGAAAGGGGACCTGGTGCACTTCTTAGCCACTCTTTGAAGTCTCCCCCACTTCAAAGGCACATTTGGGTATAAAACAGGGCATCTGCCCTACCTCATCAGACACTTGCTGGAGAAGAAACCTGAACCAGAAACTACATCCTGCCAAGAAGAACTGCCTGGCTGCTCAAAGGACTCACCTGTCTGCTTTCTACAAAGGACTGCTGCCTTGCTGTTGGCCTGCTGCCTTGCTGAACTCTTGTCTGGCTGTGTAAGTGCTCTCCAACGGCTTGGATAGAGCTTGCCTCCTGTTCTCTGAAGTCTCAGGACCAAAAAGACTTCTCTTTTTCACTTGGACGCTCCGTGCGCCAAAATTTTCGACGCACAGCTTGTTCCGCGGTGAGAAAAACTCCGCACACCGACGCTGATCGGCGCGACGCCTTCGGGACGACCGTAACTTCGACGCACGGCTTCGCAAGGACAACGCCGCCCGACCTCCAAAGGAGAAATGGACGCGACGCCTGCCGTGAGATCGAAATTTCGACGCGCAGCCCCGCAGAATGACGCGCAGCCGGAAAACAAGCAGGAAAATCCACGCACAGACCCAGGACATCTGGTAATCCCCGCGATCCACAAAAAGAGACTGTCCACGCGCCGGAATACGACGCACGACTTACCCGCGTGAAAAATAACGACGCGAGTCCGTGTGTGCTGGGGAGAAATCAACGCACACACCCTTTTTCCACGTATCTCTTCTTCTGTGGCCCTCTGAGGAGATTTTCCACTCCAAACCAGGTACTTTGTGCTTGAAATAGACTTTATTTGCTTTTTAAAGACTTAAGATACTTTATATCACTTTTCAGTGATATCTCTACAAATTCACATTGCAACTTTATTCGTTTTGACCTACAATTATCCTGATAAATATTATATATTTTTCTAAACACTGTGTGGTGTATTTTTGTGGTGCTATATGGTGGTATTGTATGATTTATTGCACAAATACTTTACACATTGCCTTCTAAGTTAAGCCTGACTGCTTGTGTCAAGCTACCAGAGGGTGGGCACAGGATAATCTTGGATTGTGTGTGACTTACCCTGACTAGAGTGAGGGCTTTTGCTTGGACAGGGGGTAACCTGACTGCCAACCAAAAACCCCATTTCTAACACTTATTCACATCTTTCACTTTTCAAAAAGGGATTTTCTATTCTATCAAGGTTCTCAGTCACTCCTTGTTCCAATCTCAAGCACTCTCCACACCTCTGAGTTCACACTTTTCCTGCCAATACTAGTGCATCTCAGTCGAAGGTCACCCTATTGCAACATGGATTCGGCGTTCACCAGCCAAATCCTTGCATTGCACCATGTGACATAAGTACCTGTATACTGCCAGCTTCTGCTGAACTCTTTATGCTTTTCTCACTGTTAACATCTGTCTGCTTCTTCTAAACAGACATCTCTGTGACACAGAGGACACTATTTACTTTCATATAGTAGCAAACTCTCGACCTGCTGTATCTGCAATACCCAGTGTGCTCACTCCAGTGCACCAAGGAATGAACACCCACCGAGTTTATTAAGTACATTCACCCAATAGACATGTTACATCCCTACCTTGGTGTGATCGATAGTTCCTCACATTACACCTCATCTTAGCAGATAATTGAAACAATTCAACAACTGTAACTAAGGTACTGATCTACATTTAATGCCACTTATGTAAGTAATTCGCACACTGTCATTCTCAAGTTGAAACATATAGTCAAAAACACAATAAATGCTGTCCCCACAAATCCAAGAACTAATGGCACGCTATAATTGAATTTGAAGTCCGTCCACAATATTTCAAACTATGAGTCCAAACATTCACTGCTTAGTCTTGCTTCTCATTTAATTTCTGCGCACATCCATATTTATACTCATGTTGTTCTTTCTGAGTTACCAAAAGACTCACGATCACCAGGAACCAGGATCGGATCAAGGCTTGGTCAGTTTGAATCTCGGGGCAAAATGCCTGACCAGTGAAGTTGCAGTGATCAGTTCTGTGGTCAATTTACCTCATTCCTCTAGATCCAATCATAACTTGACTGATCCACTCAATACATCACGTCGGCTACCAGATCTATCAGCGCACAAACCTGTGTCTCATTTTACTCTCCCAATGTGCACCAACAACTTGGACCAGGAGCGGAATAGTCTCTGACGGATTTTATTGCTCCTCTGGGAACCCGTCTCTACTTCATTAAATCTCATAAATTAGAGTCAGTTGTTAACATTTTCAATAAGAATGCAGACAAAGGCTTAGGTTTCACACTTTCCTCAAAAATATAAGTACAGAAGTACGTAAGCGAGACCATCAATCAATTAAGCATACATGCATATAAACCATAACATAGTGGAAGAACTAAGTGAAGTTGTACAGAAAATCCAGCGTAGATTTGCCTTCTAAAAGAGGGAAAAGTTGAGAGTGCCCAAGCAGAAAATGCAAGTTTCTTTGATAGGACTTTGGAAAAAGGATTTCATACATTCATTACACCAATACCCGGTTCCCTGGGTATGCACCAATAGGAAACAAGCAAGAAGAAACGTTTCAATACAGAATACATGTGTAGATTCTCTCATAATTCTACTACATTAGGATCAGATGTTCCCAGAGAATATTCAAGTGACACGACTTGATACATAGTATGCTATTCGGTCTGGGACAGCTAGGTTGATTAAGCATATTGCGTTCAACATGATGAAAGTCTCAGCCGTTAGGTGTTCACCCACAATTCTTTTTTATGGCAAGGAAAATTACAGCAACAGTGATAAGGTGATACATTACAATGTCACATAAAAAAATAGCAGAAAGCACAGTTTGATTTAAGGTAGCGTGAGCTTGATTTCTCGTGCACCAAACACTACAAATAGAAAATATGAGCAAAACAGAGCGCTCACAAAAATAATGTCAGAATGATTGCTTGGCAGCTTTTGAGTCCTCTTCAATTTGGAGAGCTGACCTGACAAAAAGCTAAATGATTTTTGGGTCTAAGTACACATATACCCGTAAACTGGCAATCTGGTACATGTTGACCCACTTAAACATTTCCTGTTAAACCCAAATAAGCCCTGTTTTAATTACTGTTTCAACACATGGGGGGTCATTACGAGTTTGGCAGTTCCAAGACAGCCATGTTGGTAGTGGCAGTCGTACCGCCAACAGACTGGTGGAGAAGACCCCCAAATTATGACCATGATGGTCTACACTACAGAATATAGCCAATTCACGCTGGCACCGCCAGTGTGGTCAGGCTGCCACGGATGTCAGGAGACACCTTTAGGCTGGCAGAGGCCATGTTTCTGCCGGACAGGTTATGAAGTTGCACACCGCCAAGGTTTCTACCGCGGTCGCACCACCACGGAAACCCTGGCAGAAACCAACAGTATAAATGGAGACACCCACCTTTAGGAAGCCATATCTGTCTGGAGCCTCCATGGAACCTGAACTAGACATCTTCCCGGTACTCCTGCTCACCCAATGACTGCAGACCCAGCCACAACAACGACGGCAGCAACCGTGAGTACAGAGACTTACCTGTCACTGTTGCATAATACCAAGGCCGCGATGCACACACAACATACACATCCTGTAGAGGTGGTGATGACGACACATACACCTACTCCTACACTGATATGCACATTCACACACAGCCTCATACGCACACACACACAGACTCAGTACACACACGAGCTAATACACACTACCAAAACACACACCGAGCCATACACACACAGCACCGGCACTGTTAAACACAACAACACACAACACCACTTAAGTACACAACTACACAACAACCTCAACACCTCATACTCACCATCAACACTCCACAACACACACCCTCACCTGACAATACATACAAACACAATATAACAACACCATTGTACCACTACACACAATCAAACAGCTGTACAATGAGCCAAAAATCACACCATTCAAAGACATCACACAGGTGATTGAAAATACCAATCACCACACACGCACGCACACAGTACAACTACACAAGGGCACACCACAAACCAAATAACAAATGCCAACCCCAACAAAACACACAATATCAACATAATTGAATGTCCAAAACACATACATGCCCAGCACTCTGTACCCAGCCATAATACCGGGACAAATGCAAAGCACACACCCACACAAGCAGCCCAGACACAACTGGTAGCACAACCACAACACACAAAACAGCCAAGAGGAATGAAAGGCAAGTCAAAGATGTAACTTTGGAACTAAATACTGGGCGTCCCAGATGTATGTATATTAAAAAATTTAAATATATAAATTAATAACTATATACAATAATAAATTGCCCATAGGCCAGTCCAAACAAGATTGTGCACACTGCACAGACTCCTGACTGCTAATCAACCTCCACGGGGAGGGGCATCAAGGGGGCAGGCAGGCACATCAGGGACTGGGGGTAGAGAGAGGGTTTAGGTTTTGGTTTGGGAGGGGGGGCTTTGGACGTGGCTTAGGGGAGGACTGGGAACACTTTGGAGGGGTTGACTAGTGTATGTGAAGATGGCAGTGGCACGGGAGCCTGTGCAAGTAGTGGCTGTTGGTGTGACTGCAGGTGGGTGTTGTTTGTGCGCTTGCCGGTGGTGGGTCTTGTGGTGCTTGTGTTTCTCTGCTGAACCCTTGGATTTTGAGATGGATGCATACTTGTCTGTCTGTGTGCTCTGACTGGGACAGGCAAGAGGGGTAAGGGTTTGGGAAAAGGAAGCTGAAGGAGGGACGGAAGACAAAGGGTGACTGGCTGCCATCCGTGTGGAGGCCAGAGCCTGAAAGGATCTCTGTAGGCCAGCCAGTGCAACATGAATGCCCTCCAGAAATGCATTACTCTGTTGTATCTGAGTTGCCAGTCCCTGGATGGCATTCACAATGGTATACTGACCCTCAGAGATTGACCTCAGGAGGTCAATAGCCTCCTCAGTGAGGGCAGCAGGACTGACTGGGGCTAGAGCAGGAGCAGAGGTGCCTGCGACAAAGGAGATGCCCACCCTCCTGGGTGAGTAGGCACAGACACCTGGGTGGGGAGCTACAGGGAGTGCAGTGGTAGTAAGGGGGATGGTGGACAAAGATGGTGCTGGTGTGGTCCCAGATAGGTCCGCCACCACCAGGGAGTGTCCATTGGAGGAGGATTCTGAATATGATGATGCCGAAGATCCAGTCTCACCCATGGCACTCCCCTTGCCCTCCGGGCCACTGAGTCCCTCGCTGTGGGTGTTCTCAGCACTCAGGGTCCCATGGCCAGCAGCATCCCCACTTGCCTGTGCCCATCTCCTTCATCTGCTGATGCTCATGCACACAAATAGAGAGGGAGAGAGAGACAGAGAGGGAGAGAAAGGGTTGTCATATTCCTCACATACACACATTTAAACATGCACAACTGTAGGTAAACATCTCCAGGCTAGGCAATCTCTGATGGCATTACACATATCCTACATCATGTCACAACATGTTACAACTGCCTACCCCTTAATATCAGCCCTCACACGCACATCTGATTCCAAGTAAGTTTCCACAACTGGAATAATCCTATTGAACATCTGTAAAACCATGTCAGCATGTTACTCATGATCTGCCGCAAGTAGGAATATCAAGCAGATTCCAGATCATATCTCTCCATACTCCTGTCACCTATTGGAAGAGCAGGTGACTGATCACAACACATCATGCATGTCCTGAGATAACACCTGACTAGTCCTTCTCAATTAGTAATGTCCCTTGATAGTGAAGACTACCATATTCACAGATCACACAGCACCTGCCATACATATCACATGGCTGGCTGACCCCCTATACATATATGGCTACATGGGTACCTGAACTGATGAAGCCAGATCAATTGGGACTCCCATACAGGTGACAAATGATGAGTAGAATACAAGTCTGGAGTACAGGCATGGCATGACATTCACACATTCACAGAGGGACATCTGCGGACACAAAACCCAGATACACCACATCACTGAATAAATGCATGTGCAGCTACAATGGCCTTCAAAGCACACATGATACATCCATAGGCAATAACTGAGCGCTGTCTCACAACTACACTTCAGACAGCCACAATTGACGTCATAGGCCAACTACCATTCCACCTGACATGCAGTTCCAGCACTTCATAATATGAGTAAACCAACATTGATCACACCATACCCGACTGGTGAATTCATGTACCTAACTCAAGACTACACATATTTCACACCAAAATGACATGTACACATGATGTACACATGGACCTACACAACTGCCAGTGCATATACAACATTTCCCATTACAACAAACAACTGCCCAAGAAATAAGGGTTTCAAATCTACCATTACATCATGATCACATAAGTAATGCTATACATAATCCCCTCCAGACTGGACACATCAGCTAGGTCAAGGGTAGCAAAGATTGTCCCACTTCATATGTTGTGTCCCCAAGTAACCTTTGAGACATAATGTAGGCAGCATATTACCAAAGTTGCTAAGGAATTGGTAGGGCATTGCCATGCATATCATTGACATATCATATTGTAAAAGGCAAACTCTTCCAAGGAACTCACCTCAAATCAATCCATTGGGGTACACCATGATGGTATGACTACACACAGAGGGGGCCTGACTGGTTGGTAAGTAAGCATTGTAATGTGTTATTATGTAAAGTGACCTATCATCACTATCTGTCCACTCACTGAACCTTCAATTTGATTAGTTCTACTATTGTGTTCACAGGTGACTCGGGCTTTCCAAACCTTCCTTGGCTGTTGACACCTGTGAGGTACCCAGCCACACCAGAGGAACTCAATTTCAATGAGGTCCACGGGAGGACAAGGCGTTTCATTGAGCAAACCTTTGGCCTCCTGAAGGCAAGATTCAGGTGTCTGGACCTATCTGGAGGTGCCCTCCTCTACTCGCCTCACAAGGTTTGCCAAATCATCGTAGCCTGCTGCATACTCTACAATGTAGCCCTGAGGCGTTGGATACTATTGCTAGCTGATGACAGTGAGGCAGCTTTACATGTGGCTGCACATGGTGATATGGAGAGTGATGAAGAGCCAGAGGAAGAAGGAGCAGCTGACTGTAGAACAGAGCTCATCAATCAGTACTTCCAGTGACATACATGTATGTGGGATGGGCCTTTTCAAGTCTTGTCTGTGCACAATTAGAAGTGAATAGCTGACATTACACCTCCTGACCTTTGGCATATGTGATGATGTAATGATGTTCAATGCGTATGTGTGAGTAGTGGAAGCAGACAGTTATAATGCATGGTGTACATTATTAGTGGTTCACATCTAACATGTATTGTAACAGCTAATTCCAATATTCTCGAATGGACTGACCTTTTTAGATCTGGATTACCTGCATTCTTCTATTACCATCTCCTCCCATCCACTGGATGTGGATTTCATCTGAGGTATATATTGTCAGTAGTCAATGGTGATAGAGTGATAAATGGATCATGTGAAGGGCCAGAGCCTGGTGCTGTATAGGTCCAATCCGGGTGCCCATGAATGGGAGTCACTACAATAGTTAATCAGTAGATTACTTGTATATGTGCTTACTGTGTCATTTAGCCTTTCATTCTCATGGCACTCTCTGTCTTGCTCTAATTGCAGATGATGCAACATACTTTTGCCTGGTGTTACTGTGTTTTTCAACCTTACTCTTTGAAATCTTTCAATGTATGTTACTTTTGTCATGTGTGTCCTGCTGAGGGAACCTCAGTCCGAAGACCTTTACACTGATAGTTCGAATCAGGGGATATTACCAGACCACACTAGCGTAGAAGGACAAATGTTGTGTGTTGGACTTTTGGCCATACGCATGGTCATCCCTAGTCTTTTTGCCTCCTTCCTCCTGGTTTTTCTGACCTCTCGCTGTTGGCTCTAGGACTCTGAGCACTTTATCACTGCTGACCAGTGCTAAAGTGCAGGTGCTCTCCCATCTAAAGTTGGTATGATTGGCTTATACCTAATTGGCATATTTAATTTACCTACAAGTCCCTTGTACAGTGGTATCTCTATACCCAGGGCCTGTAAATTAAATACTACTAGTGGGCCTGCAGCACTGCTTGCGCCACCCACTGAAGTAGACATTCAAACCTGTCTCAGGCCTGCTAGCGCAGGGCCTGTGTGCGCAGTTTTCTGCCACAGGGACCTGGCATCTAAATTTACTTGCCAGGCCCAGAACTCCCCTTTTACTACATGTAAGTCACCCCTAAAGTACGCCCTTGCTAGCCTTATGGGCAGGGTACCATGTATGTAGAAAGGCAGGACATGTGCCATATTGCATGGCCTGTCCTGATAGTGACAAACAGCCTAACTTGGTGTCTCACTGCTGTGAGTGCTGCCTTCTCATAGAATTGCATTAGAAATGCCCTGCCTTATGTGTAAGGGGTATTGTCTGATTTATGAGGGGTAGCGTAGGCGTGTTCGGTATGGTTGTGATGGTGATAATAAATACTGCTTACTGGTGTGGGTGTATTTTTTATTACTGTCACAGAAATGCCACTTCTAGAAAGTGCGCATTTATCTGTGCTTATAATTCTGGTGTTTTGAAGCTTGACTCCAATCCACGTCTGGGCAGAGTGACAGTTGGGGCTTTGTGCATACTTTTCAGACAGCCTGTACACAGGGAGTGTGGAGGTGTCACCAAGGTGCATCTGCATGCTGAATAGTCTTCCTGGGCTGAGAGAAGGGAGAGGCGGGGCACACCTACATTTGTAAAGGCTGTGCCCTGGCCTCACACAATAGGGTCGTTAACCCCCCACTGATGTTTGGAGCCTGTGCTGAAAGGAGAGAGGGGGCACTCCCAGAACCAGTTGTAACTGGCTGGAACCTCCTCTCCCTATCATTGTAAAACACTGTAAAACAGGACTATAAGTACCGGGGAATTTTCCCCACAATTTGAACATTCTTGGAACTTGAAACTGGACACAGAACGCTGATGAATGGACTCACCAGGAAACCGCCATGGACTGCTGCTGCTGTGCTGACCTGTGACCTGCCTGGTCACTAGGAGGAACTGCCACCATCTGCACCCCTTGTGCTGGCCTGTAGCTGGGCCCACCAGCCCTGTGCTCCTTCTTGTTTAGTTGTTCCCAGGGGCAGGGTGCTGTGGCCCCTGACCCCTGCAACGATCTTTTACATCTTTGCCCAGGATGCTTTAAGAGAAAAAGGCATTATTTTCAGTGTTGAAGTTGCTGCGGGGCTATCGCGCTTTGAAAGCGCTTTTCTTGGACTACAGGAAATCACCGCCGCAGCCCGGGCTTTAAATTGTGCCCTCGCGCTTCCTGGAGCACGTCTCTGCTGATTGGAAATCACCGCCGCAGCCGGGTTCTGAAAATATCCCCGAGCGCGAGGTTCGCGCTCAGCACTGTGCCCCCAGGGCACGAAGGAAACCTCAGTTTGAGTGTAAGGAGCAAGCGTGCTCCTGTTGGTGCCCCCGGGGCGAGGACTGCTCTTTGGAGTCCCCCCGGGGCACCGGAAGGCCCAACCTTGGGCCGGAGAGCCATAGAGACGGCGAGAGGAGAGGAGGACGCCTCTCCCTCGCCTGGAGAAGCCTCGGGCGGCTTCGGTAGCCGTCCGTGGGGCGGGAGGAGAGGAGGACGCCTCTCTCCCGCCGGGAGAAGCCTCGGAAGGCTTTGGTTGCCAGGGGGAACGGGCAGCAGCCTCATCGGAGGCTCGCTGCACCCCCAGGTCCCTCGGGGCCCCTGCGAGGGCCAGCCCTGCTGTGAAGGGGTCTCCCTTCCTGAAAGGGCCGACGGAGGCCCCGGGAGACCCCAGGAGTTCGCGGGCCCCCAGAGGGGCCCGTTCGCAGAGTGGAGGGGGTGCGTGGCGCCCCCCTCCTGATCCACAGGATTTTCCTGACTTGGGCCCTCCCCCTGGAGAGGGTCGGTGGAGGCCCGGGGGGCCCCCAGTGATCACGGGTCCCAGAAGGGGCCTGTCAAGGAGTCAGAGAGGGTGCGTGCCGCCCCTCTCTATCTGCCAGGTTTAGGGAGGCCCCCGTTTTTGCGCAGAAGAGCGCCGGGGGCCCCATTATTCGTTTTAGGCACTGGAGGTGCCTCTTCATCAAGCCAGGTACTCGTAAAAGGACCAGTATAACCGTAATTGAAGTTCTTGCTACAGACTTTATTAATTGTGTTATATTGCCTGCCTGTCCTATGATGCTTTTACATATGTGTGCACATGTTCCTTTTATGGGCATGACTTGCTAATATGTTTCTTTAACTTGCCATAGATTTTCTAATGTTCCTACTATGGGCGTTTTATGATATTCTTATGACAAGTGTGCTAATGTGATAACGTGTTTCCTGACTACTGCTTATGTTGCAGAATACTGAGTAACCTGTGTGTTATGTGTGACTACTGCTAGTTTGCAGAGTAACTAATGTGTAACGTTCTGACAACTGCTAAGGTAGCAGGATAGTACTGTTATGTGATGTTGGTCTGATAATTACGTTGTGTACAATACAGTATATTTTCATATAATCTGGTGTTGTGTTTCCTTTGTGGTGGGGATATTGCGTCACATGTGTGTGTGTGTTGTGCAAGCGCTTTACACATTGCCTCTGGGTTAAGCCTGACTGCTCGTGCCAAGCTACCAAGGGGGTGAGCAGGGGTTATCTTGGACGTGTAACTCCCTTGCCCTGACTAGAGTGGGTAAGTTCTGCCTGGCTGAGGTGCATACCCTAGCCAACCAGAAACCCCATTTCTAACATTGGTGGCAGCGGTGGGATAGGACTTGCGCTTGCACAATACCATTGTGACTCATTATTTCACTACAGGGATTGCGTTTAGACCATCACATGTTTGGCTTCTCTTAACTTTCTCTCTTTGGTCATTTTTCCTGTTTTCAGTTCTCACGCTTGGGTATTGTGGTTGTCACAGTAGAGTTATTTGTACCTTTTCAAGATGGGGCTTACCTTTGATTTAGAGGACCTACTGTTTTACACGCAGGGGGAATTAGAGGGGTTCTGTAGAGAGAGAGGGCTGCCTGTAGAAGGGGACCTCAGGAGATCTCTGAATTTCTTTGAAAGGTTTGTGACATTTACCCAGGGAGGGAGTGTGCTTAGGGGGTACCCAGAGGATCCTGAGTGTAGCGAGGGTTCCCAATGGGAGGGCTCCAAGACCTCATCCCTAGAGAGTGGTAGAGAGACTGATCAGGAGGGTGAGAATGACCGGTTGGGGACGCCAGTTGACAGGGAAGGCCCCAGTGATAGGGAGTCCCTTGCTGGGTCCAGTGTAAGAAGCAGGGCTACCTCTCATTCCTTGACGCCTGATGAGCTAAGAGATAGGCGGGAAGAGAGGGACCTGAAGTAGAGAAGGCCTTAGTACAGGAGAGAATGGCAGAGGCAGAGAGGGCCTTTGTCAGAGAAAGACTCGCTCTAGAGCGCAGTCGGAAGGTTCTGGACTCACCAGCGCTGCAGGTGGAGTCCAGTGGTGGCAGCAATGTACAGTGCTGTAGCAAAGATGTTCCTCACATACCCATAGATCTGGTACCTAGGTTCCAAGAGGGGGGTGACATATGTCAGTGGTTAAAGGAATATGAGAGGGCTCTGGTAGAGCGCAGGATCCCTGAGAAGGATTGGGGAACTGGCCTAGGGAGTTTTATTCCTGAGGAGGGGAGGGATGCCCTACTGACTCTAGAAGAGAGTGACAGGGAGGGGTACTCCGCTGTGAAGAACGCACTGATTGTGAAGTATGGTTTTTCCCCTGAGGAATACAGAAAAAGGTTTAGGGGTGGTAAGAAACCGTCCCACCAGTCTTGGGAGGAGTTTGTGGAGGATTGCTGCATTGCACTAGATGGATGGGTGAAGGGTAGCACAGTAAACAATTTTGAAGGGCTGTTTAATCTGATTCTCAGAGAGCACCTGTTTCGTTGTTGTTTTTCAGAGTTACGCCAACACTTGTCAGTGTGTGAGCTCTCTGACCCCAGGGAGCTCGCAAAGGAGGCAGACTTCTGGTTGCGTACCAGAGGGTCTGGTGTGGCATTAGGGGGTGTTCCTAATGAGAGTGGTCTAGGTGTTTCCCAACAAGGTGTGGTGGGAAAGGAATGGAGTGTCCCAGGTAGGTCCCAGTGGACTGGGGTGGGTGAGGGACCCCATGTCCCGTCTCAGATGAGAGGGAATGGGGCTGGGCTGAGGCCCAAGGTGCCCGAGATCCCGTCCCAGGCCCCTGAAGGTTCCATGAGTGAACGCCAGGAGGTGAGCCTAACCTGTGCCGTAGGGCCAGCTGTTCAGAAGGATCCCATTTTGTCATTAGGACTTAGGCGGGTGGCTGGTGATAGCGTTCCGCCGGTCCTGGTGTCTGGTAGTCTCGCTCTACAGCGGAGGAGGCGGAAATCCAGGCATAGGGTTGAGAGGGGGCTGCGGGCCCCAGTGGACAACCTGGAGGGTCAGGGGCAGCTCTGAGAGCAGAGCCCCCCAGGAATGACCTTGGTGAGACCATTTCTGGGCTGGGAGGAATCCAGACTCTGTCAGATGGGCAGAGGTCAGGAGACCTGCGCCAGCCAGACTCTTGTGTGGCCCTTGGGGAAGGTGTTTCCCTGGTGGGGGGTAGGTGTGCCCCCCAGGAAGTCCTGGTGCGCCAGGCAATGATTCAACCGCAGGGTGGTGACTCTGGGTTGGATGATCAGGTTCAGGGGGTAAACTCTGACCTGATGGGGAGTACGTGTGCTCCCAAGGAAGTCCTGGTGCGCCAGGCAGTGGTTCAACCGCAGGGTAGTGACTCTGGGTTGGATTGCCAGATTCAGGGGGTAAGCTCTGATCTGGTAGGGGGTAGGTGTGCTCCCAAGAAAGTCCTGGTTCGCTGGGCAATGGTCCAGTCTAAGGGTGTCGTCCCTGGACTAGATAGACAGGTTCAGGGGGTAAACTCTGATCTGGTTGGGGGGGGCGGTTAGTGTGCTCACCCCCGTGTGAAACTTCTGGTGGCTTCTCCCGAGGGGGGGAGACGCAGGACTCTGGAAGTGGGGTTCAGGGAGGGGGAAGCCCGCCCCGGACCCCGGTGCAACCCAAGGGTGTCGTCCCTAGGTTGGGTGGTCAGTCGCCAGGTAGTGATCCTGGGCTGGCGAGAAAGTTGTGCAGGGCTGCTGTACCCAGCACCCTCGCAAGTGTGGATTCTGGTGATACCCCTCCTAGGAGAGGAGGGCGGGATCCTAGAAGGAGGGGTAGAGGGAGGAGAGCCTCGCCTCTAGCCCCTGTAGAACCTATGGGTGCGGACCCTAGGTTGGTGGATCAGTGGCAGGGTAGAGCCCCTGAACTGATCGGAAATGGAGTGGAGACAGGTTGCTTTGCACCTGGGGCTACCGCCCCCCACTCATTATGGTTTCAGAGACCAGAGGCTCCTAGATGGCCTGGGGCCTGGTTCTGGCCATTGGCAGCTAGAGAATCCCCGTGGGTTGGTCTAGGCTGCCTGGGACGCATTGACAGAGAGATCCCAGTGGAGTCAGGAAGGCGTAGAACTGGAACATGCCCCTGCTGTTGTGGGCCTGGGTCCTTGTTCTATCGCCCCAATCAGGGAAGTCCATCAAGGTATTGATTGTTCTCCCCTTATCTTTTGGCTGGTAGGGGGTTGTGTTGGACTTTTGGCCATACGCATGGTCATCCCTAGTCTTTTTGCCTCCTTCCTCCTGGTTTTTCTGACCTCTTGCTGTTGGCTCTAGGACTCTGAGCACTTTATCACTGCTGACCAGTGCTAAAGTGCAGGTGCTCTCCCATCTAAAGTTGGTATGATTGGCTTATACCTAATTGGCATATTTAATTTACCTATAAGTCCCTTGTACAGTGGTATCTCTATACCCAGGGCCTGTAAATTAAATACTACTAGTGGGCCTGCAGCGCTGCTTGCGCCACCCACTGAAGTAGACATTCAAACCTGTCTCAGGCCTGCTAGCGCAGGGCCTGTGTGCGCAGTTTTCTGCCACAGGGACCTGGCATCTAAATTTACTTGCCAGGCCCAGAACTCCCCTTTTACTACATGTAAGTCACCCCTAAAGTACGCCCTTGCTAGCCTTATGGGCAGGGTACCATGTATGTAGAAAGGCAGGACATGTGCCATATTGCATGGCCTGTCCTGATAGTGACAAACAGCCTAACTTGGTGTCTCACTGCTGTGAGTGCTGCCTTCTCATAGGATTGCATTAGAAATGCCCTGCCTTATGTGTAAGGGGTATTGTCTGATTTATGAGGGGTAGCGTAGGCGTGTTTGGTATGGTTGTGATGGTGATAATAAATACTGCTTACTGGTGTGGGTGTATTTTTTATTACTGTCACAGAAATGCCACTTCTAGAAAGTGCGCATTTATCTGTGCTTATAATTCTGGTGTTTTGCAGCTTGACTCCAATCCACGTCTGGGCAGAGTGACAGTTGGGGCTTTGTGCATACTTTTCAGACAGCCTGTACACAGGGAGGGTGGAGGTGTCACCAAGGTGCATCTGCATGCTGAATAGTCTTCCTGGGCTGAGAGAAGGGAGAGGCGGGGCACACCTACATTTGTAAAGGCTGTGCCCTGGCCTCACACAATAGGGTTGTTAACCCCCCACTGATGTTTGGAGCCTGTGCTGAAAGGAGAGAGGGGGCACTCCCAGAACCAGTTGTAACTGGCTGGAACCTCCTCTCCCTATCATTGTAAAACACTGTAAAACAGGACTACAAGTACAGAGGAATTTTCCCCACAATTTGAACACTCTTGGAACTTGAAACTGGACACAGAACGCTGATGATTGGACTCACCAGGAAACCGCCATGGACTGCTGCTGCTGTGCTGACCTGTGACCTGCCTGGTCACTAGGAGGAACTGCCACCATCTGCACCCCTTGTGCTGGCCTGTAGCTGGGCACACCAGCCCTGTGCTCCTTCTTGTTTAGTTGTTCCCAGAGGCAGGGTGCTGTGGCCCCTGACCCCTGCAACGATCTTTTACATCTTTGCCCAGGATGCTTTAAGAGAAAAAGGCATTATTTTCAGTGTTGAAGTTGCTGCGGGGCTATCGCGCTTTGAAAGCGCTTTTCTTGGACTACAGGAAATCACCACCGCAGCCCGGGCTTTAAATTGTGCCCTTGCGCTTCCTGCAGCGCGTCTCTGCTGATTGGAAATCACCGCCGCAGCCGGGTTCTGAAAATATCCCCGAGCGCGAGGTTCGCGCTCAGCACTGTGCCCCAGGGCACGAAGGAAACCTCCGTTTTAGTGTAAGGAGCAAGCGTGCTCCTGTTGGTGCCCCCGGGGCGAGGACTGCTCTTTGGAGTCCCCCCGGGGCACCGGAAGGCCCTACCTTGGGCCGGAGAGCCTTAGAGACGGCGAGAGGAGAGGAGGACGCCTCTCCCTCGCCTGGAGAAGCCTCGGGCGGCTTCGGTAGCCGTCCGTGGGGCGGGAGGAGAGGAGGACGCCTCTCTCCCGCCGGGAGAAGCCTCGGAAGGCTTTGGTTGCCAGGGGGAACGGGCAGCAGCCTCATCGGAGGCTCGCTGCACCCCCAGGTCCCTCGGGGCCCCTGCGAGGGCCAGCCCTGCTGTGAAGGGGTCTCCCTTCCTGAAAGGGCCGACGGAGGCCCCGGGAGACCCCAGGAGTTTGCGGGCCCCCAGAGGGGCCCGTTCGCAGAGTGGAGGGGGTGCGTGGCGCCCCCCTCCTGATCCACAGGATTTCCCTGACTTGGGCCCCCCCCCTGGAGAGGGCTGGTGGAGGCCCGGGGGGCCCCCAGTGATCATGGGTCCCAGAAGGGGCCCGTCAAGGAGTCAGAGAGGGTGCGTGCCGCCCCTCTCTATCTGCCAGGTTTAGGGAGGCCCCCGTTTTTGCGCAGAAGAGCGCCGGGGGCCCCATTATTCGTTTTAGGCACTGGAGGTGCCTCTTCATCAAGCCAGGTACTCGTAAAAGGACCAGTATAACCGTAATTGAAGTTCTTGCTACAGACTTTATTAATTGTGTTATATTGCCTGCCTGTCCTATGATGCTTTTACATATGTGTGCACATGTTCCTTTTATGGGCATGACTTGCTAATATGTTTCTTTAACTTGCCATAGATTTTCTAATGTTCCTACTATGGGCGTTTTATGATATTCTTATGACAAGTGTGCTAATGTGATAACGTGTTTCCTGACTACTGCTTATGTTGCAGAATACTGAGTAACCTTTGTGTTATGTGTGACTACTGCTAGTTTGCAGAGTAACTAATGTGTAACGTTCTGACAACTGCTAAGGTAGCAGGATAGTACTGTTATGTGATGTTGGTCTGATAATTACGTTGTGTACAATACAGTATATTTTCATATAATCTGGTGTTGTGTTTCCTTTGTGGTGGGGATATTGTGTCACTTGTGTGTGTGTGTTGTGCAAGCGCTTTACACATTGCCTCCGGGTTAAGCCTGACTGCTCGTGCCAAGCTACCAAGGGGGTGAGCAGGGGTTATCTTGGACGTGTAACTCCCTTGTCCAGACTAGAGTGGGTAAGTTCTGCCTGGCTGTGGTGCATACCCTAGCCAACCAGAAACCCCATTTCTAACATTGTTGGACCATTAAACGCACATTTACAGTAGCTGGGTTCAAAGGTGATTTATTCTGCATTTTAGTTTTGTGATGTGAAATGAATGTGAAATACATAACAAACAGGTGATTAGTGGACTCATGGTAGATGGATAGATCAGAGTAGCAGTTGTAACATTGGGTCACACAGGTCCATTGTCCTTGTACTAAGGGAAAATGGAGTTCTGTCTCAGTCCAGTCAACGGGGAATATAAGTGGCACACTAGGGTAACGATTCAGGAGAGGTTCACTTTCTGGCAGGAGGTTTCGTCCTGGCATCTGCTTCAGCCGAATGTCTGGATGGATGTCTACATTTCTGGGGGATTCTTCATCTACAGAGGGAGGGATGTCTGAGGCTTGGGGTTCCCCTAGCTTGGCCTCCTTTACACTGGCTGCTGGGGATGTAAAGGGGGCAGAAGTGACGTTGCTAGTGGAAGGGTCCTGAGGGTGGGTAGCTAAACCACGCAGGGTGCTGCTCATGTCCCTCAGCACCCCAGCTATGGAGGCCATGGTGGCATTGTGTGCCTGCCACTACTGCATGACCTCCTGGTGATATTTCCTCTGCAGCCTTTGAATTTCTCCCAACATTGTGATAATCTGTCCCATCCTGTCTTGGAATTTTGGTATGCTCCCAGGACTTAGAAGATGGTATCCTGGTCAGTGGAGACCCTTGGGTGCCCCATCCGGTGGTCCACAGCATCCTTCCCACACAGCCTGCCCCAAGGAGCCTGTGCCCTGGCATGGTGTGCCCACTCCCAGTGTCAGCAGCACCATCACTGTCTGGGATATAAAGGTCCGACTCAGGTCCCTGTACTGTGGGCACATAATAGATTGAACAGTCCTTGCGAAACAGGTTTGGGGGTGCTTGCTGGCCTTTGATGTCGGAGCAACAGGGGTGGGGGGATTAATGTGGGCAGGGCGAGGCTGGTAGTTGTAGACTGACCAGGTGTTCTGGAAGGGCCAGGTAGGTCATACAGGCGTGTTGTCCTCAATGGGGCCTTCATCCTGAGGAGGGCTAGCAGTGTATGGTATCCTCTCCATGGTGGCAATGGCAGGGTTACCTGTGGATGGAGTAAGACACAGAGTACAGTTGAGTAAGTGTGTTTGGTTCCCTGTTTGTGAGATTCAGACAGCGGCTTACCATGATTCCCTGCAATGATAATACCAGATGCTGCACAGCATAGCTTGGTAGTGCATAAGTCTGTGACAGGCGTACTATACTACATGTTGGGTGCTTTCATCAATGAATAGTACAAATGGCATTGCTGATGGGTTCTATTACTATCTGATACTTGACATGACTATTCGACCCTGGTACCTAGTGAGTATTCAAGCTTGGTAGTTGTCACACAATTTGGCTGCACATTGCACCATGCTGTCCCATTGGGAACACAGTATGTGGGTATGCAGGGTCATATTCCTTTCTCTGGATCTTTTGCATGTGCATGGAGTCTGGCTTTTTACTTTCCAACCCAGGGTCAGTCCATTACGGGCTTGGGGATATGGATCAATGTCCATTTGAAATTGTCACTGAGCTGTAGCTGTGTTTAGCCTTGGTTGCCATTGTGGTGTACCATTACATTGTTGTCATTGTCATGTACTAGTCCTCAGTCATATAGTTTAGTTGGTGCAGGTAGTACAATAGTCATTCATGCAATGAAATGACATGATGTGCACATTGCAGGTTTTCGCATAAATGGTTTGGTGCATTATGGGAGTCATAGTAATAGGATTAGGCTGTGGTATCCGTGCCCTTGCCAATGGCTGTGTGGGCGGTAGGAGTGTGTGGGGTGGTGGCATGCAGGAGAGGGCCATTGGGTGATTGGCAAGTAGGTGTAGGGGAACAGTCAGTGAATTAGGGCATATTTGGGTGGTGAGGAGGCATGCAGGACACAACAACTGATGTTGTGGGTACTTACCAAACTCCAGTCCTCCAGGTAGTCCAGTCAGGCTCTCTAGATGCAGTATCATCAAGATCTTCTCCTCCCAAGATGTGAACTGTGGGGGAGAAGGTGTGGGCCCAGCGCAAGTCTTGTGCATGGCTATCTGGTGTCTCGATGCCATGAAACGCACCTTCCCCCTTAGATCGTTCCACCTCTTCCACTCTTGACATCCTAGTCAGCATCTGCTGCTCTCCCCAGCTCCTCTGGCTGCTGCTGCCTCTGCCTTTGCTGGGACGAACTGAGAGTCTCCAGACTCTCAGTTCGAGGCCCTCCTCCACCCATAGGCTCATCCCTGTGCCACATCCCTGGTGGTCTAGTGGCCATCACAAGTAAGTATTTACTTTTCTTTCTCTCTGTCGCTCTTTCACTCTTACGGTTTCTGCCTTTTTCTTATCTTATCCCTCATTTTTTTCTATTTATTTTTCCTTTCTCCCCTTTCCTCTGCCTCCCCTCGAACCACCTTTCCCACCCTTCAGCCTTCGAGCTGACTGCTCCCCATGCCCCCTGCCCTTCTTAATGGGGGCCACACCAATGGCGTGCCAAAGGCAAGCCCATCTGCACCAGACAGCGCCCGGACAATGCCCAGCGGCAGGAACCCTGGATCTCCGTTAAACCACCCCCTGCATTGCCTCCGTTACAACTCTGAGATCATCCTCCGCCTCAATACCGGACGCCTCAACAACTGCTGCACCATCTCCCCCAAGGACACCCATGGACCTTTCACCTGCAGGAGCTGTAACTTCAGCACCAACCTCAACAAACCGAAGGTGCTCTCCGCACACAAAGATACCAACAACCTCCACAACCCCATCAACTGCCTGCTTCTGAACATCAGCTGCCTCCAAAAAACACATCACCAAACTCTGGGACCTGATCAACACCACCCGCCGGACATAGCCTTTCTCTCCGAGACCTGAACCAACCCCACCTCGGGTCCAGATATCGCCATCACCATTCCCAATGGTTACAGCATCCTAAGGATGGACCGGCCCTCCCGCCCAGGTGGAGGACCTGCCATCATACACAAGTCCTCACTACGTGTCAAGGCCATCCAAGAAGAACACTGCATCACCATGGAACACCTTCACTTCCTGGTCCACTCCAACCACAACTCCTCCATCCGTGGCACCCTGGTGTACAGGCCACCCAGCCCCTGCCCAGCTTTCATAGACGAGGTCATAGACATACAACCCCCTTCAGGCCGGCCATCAGTCGACCACCTCCTCCTTGGCGACCTGAACTTAAACCTCAAGGACCGCACCAACGCAAACACCACTGCTCTACTCAACAACCTCGCCACCTTAGCCTCAGACAGCTGGTCTCCACACCCGCACACATCGCAGGACACACACTGCATCCCATCTTCATCTCAAGCAGCCGGGTCACCATCGAGACCATCTCCACCCCAGACTGGACCGACCACAGCTGCATACACTTCACAATCATCGCACCCAGCAGATGCACCCGCACCTCCAGGAACACCCACATATAATGGAACGAAATCGCCATTGAACAACTCACCTCATCACTTGCCAAATACCTCCCTTCCCCCTCTGACGACACCAACACAACAGCGTGCAATCTCAATGCATGGATCACTGAATACACCAACACTCTAGCCCCTCTCTGGCTGACATCGGCCGGAGAGGGGCTAGGACCTAAGAAAGACAGTTAGTTCACCACCGAACTCCATAATCAAAGCATAACCGTAGATGCTTAGAGAAAAGATGAAGGAACAACCAATCCAGCGAAGACCTCGCCTCAATCAGAGCTGCAACCGCCGCCCCCGATGAATTAAGAACGCAAGGAAGGACGCACTCCAAGAGCGCATCAACTCCTCTGCACACAACTCAAAGGAACTCTTCTCAGTCATCAACAAGTTCACAGATTCCCCCCTTCAAAGGCACCACCATCCCCTGTCACAGGACCTCTGTGACAAACTTGCCTCCTTTTACCACCACAATACCCAGGACATCTACGACAGCTTCCTCCCGGAAACTCCTGGCACCAGAACCTGTGACCATCCACGGCTGGTTCATGCTCACTACAGAGGAATCAGTCAACATCATGAACAGCACCCACTCCGGAGCCTCCTCAGACCGCTGCCCACACTACATATACATCAGAGCCAGCGCATCCATCGCCCCCAAGCTTCGTAACACAATCAACTGCTCCATCAGCATAGACACCTTCCCTGAGGACGGGAAACATGCCGAAATACGCCCTCTCCTGAAGAAATCTTCAGCCGACCCATCAGAACTAAAGAACTTCCGGCCCATCTTGCTACTACCCGACACCCGCCAAAGTACTAGAGAAAGCCACCTCAGCTTGTGACAACTCCTGGTGGCCCACATCCCTCAGTGCCTCCCTGCACCAACCAACCATGCCCACATCATCCTCGACTCCTCCCTATCCATGACCTGCCAGGTAAACTCTGCTGCCTCCTCCTGCTGGCACACACTCCGCAAACTTCAGAAGATCTTCTGATGGATCCCAGCAGATTGTCGCACGACAGTCACCCACGCCTTAGTCACAAGCAAGCTCAGCTACGGCAAGGCCCTCTATGCCACACCTCAACTAGGAACATTAAAAAACTTCAACTCATCGAGAACGCCGCCGCAAGACTCATTCTGAACCTCCCTTGCTGAGGAAATATCTCCCAACACCTGAGGACCCTCCACTGGCTAACGGTCGAGAAGCGAATCACCTTCAAGCTTCTCACCCCCACGTACAAGGCCACACACAATGCCGGGCCAGCACACCTAAACCACTGTGTCTCCCTCCACACCCCCACCAGATCCCTTTGCTTCACCCCGATGGCCCTGGCCACCATCCCTCGCATCCGCAAAACCACCACTGGAGGATGATCTTTCACCTACACTGAAGCAAAGAGCTGGAACAACCTCCCACTGCACCTCAGATAAAGCACTTCGCTCACCATGTTCAGGAAGTATCTCAAGACGTGGCTTTTCGGATGAGGCCCATCCCCTCCCCCTCAGCGGCTTGAGACCCTCATGGGTGGGTAGCAACACTTTACAAATATTGATTGATTGATCTCTTCCTGATGTTGTCCCTTGTGCATGGATGGCTGCCCACTGAGTTGACCCTGTTGACTATTCTTTGCCATAAATCAATTTTCCTGGTAATTTATGTTAGCTGGACCTATGCTCCAAACAGTTGTGGCTCTACCCTAACAATTTCATCCACCATGACCCTCTACTCATCGTCGGTGAATCGTGGGTGCTTTTGTGGGGACATTGTTGTAATTGTGTTGACGCTGTGGTGGAGGGGTGTTGTGTATGGAAGGGTGCAGTGTTGGGTGATTGACGGGGCGTGGGTGGTGCGTTGTGAGGGATGGGTTGTTGTTGTGTGTGCTTGGTATGTGTGTATTGTTTTGGCTTGGCTGGTGTCTGATGCGTGTGATGTGTGTGTGCCTAAAGTGTTAGGGTGCTCTCTTTCTGTATGTGTCTGCTTTCCGTTTCTCAGTATTGATGTTTTTTTGCACAGGATTGTGGATTGTGTGGGTGTGTAATATAGTGGGGTGTGTAGGTGTCGGTGTGCTGATGTGTGTCGGGTGCGGGGTATCAAACTGTCCAATGTAGTGTTGTGTTCTGTCAGTGGCAGTTTCGGACCACGGCGGCTCACACCACCAATGTGTTTCTGCCATGGAAGAACCTCTGTAGTGATTTGTGGGTCATAATATGGTGAGCAGATTTGTGTCGGGCTGGGAGTGCTGGTGGTGGAACTGCCTCTTTCCCTCCCACCAGTGTCCTGGTGGTTTCAGTATTTTGGCTTTTTTTGGGCGGTCTTCACGGTGTGGATCGTAATGCTGCATTCGGATGACCGCCAATATGGCAGTCTTTTGGTGGGTACCACCCCAGTGGTGTTGACAGAAGACCGCCAAAGTCATAATGAGGCCCATGATGTCCATCATTCTGCTTATGTTGTTTGACAATTCATCTACATTTCTTTGCAAGACAGTAAAATACCATGAACTCTAAAACTTATATGCAGGGTGCTTCTATTATTATATATTAAAAGTTTTACAAATCAAGCGTGAAGCCAATTTCATCACAGGTTAAGCCAGGTTTTCTAGTGTAGAGCTAATTACACCATGCACTTTTAGTGCCATTTTGGAACTCCAGGATGGAGACAGAGGTGTCTGCTTGGTTTATAGGGCAATGCTTCTGGACTGGACACATGGGAATGTGATCTTGGAGACCCGCTAACCAATTAGGAGTGGGAGCTGGCACTTGAGTACCATAAAGAGGTCTCTAGAAATGCCATGTTTTTTTCCAGCTGGTGCAATATAGTCTTCTCCATCAAACCTACTTAACCCCATGTATCCTTAGTAAAATCCTGATTTTCATTGGATTGTAAATCCCATTATAACAGGTTCTGTTGGGTTTGTGCTTCAATAGTAATACAAACCTGGCACAAAGCATCAGAAAATCCGGACCTAAGTTTCTAACCTTTTCAACATCTAAAAATGTCCCAAGTTAATATTCAGCACACTGGTAACAACTTCTGATGGATACTTCAAACCACAGATTTTCCATTTTAGAATAACCCCAGGCACCAGACTGGACACAGAAGCTTTTCAAAGCAGTGCTCCCTTGCACGAGTAGATGGCATCTTGCAGCTCCTCATTGACTTCACTGTGCCCCAGAATTGACATACAGCATATATTGACGCCATCCGTGCATACAGAGGTAATTTCCTTTCTTTCCATGCCTTCTTCCTTCATTGTCCTAAGTACTTTAGCTAAAACTATTTTTTGTTAAAGCCTTATAACCAGTGTGCAAGTGAACTTTGTCACCCCCCAAAGATTACAGGATTTAAAGCATGCAAGGACTCTTACAAAGGAAAGCCTATACCAAGCCCACAAAGTATGCCCTTGGCTTTTGGGTTTGTGGCCTGACTCCCAGGTTTTGTGAGGGTGGCATTCTCATGAACCCAAAGTGAATCAGGATTTGAAGCAAAGTTTTTTGTTACTGAACAATGGAAGAAACCTCATTACTCTTACTTAAATTTGAGAGGTCAGGATCATTCCTGCTCCTGAAACTATTCCAGAAAAAGGTCATTATCGCACTGGAAGACATCAGGTGAGTCCAGGTCCAAGACGAAGTGGAAACACAAAAAAACCAAGTGGGACTTGTCGCCATCTATCCACTATCTATTTCCACAGAAGTCGCAAAGGCTTCCCGTGCCACCCAGTTTTGCTCCTGATTCACACCTAGGAGCTGATTCCAACATTGGTCATGATGCACCCAAATTACCCGGGCCATCAACAGCATTGCAGCAGATTGAGGACTTTAGGGTGGCCATATTGTACATCTTTGGCACTCTCCAAGGGCCAGATGTAGGAAGCATTTTGCATGGTGCAAACTGCGAAAATCGCAGTTTACGCCATGCAAAATGCTCATCGCAATGCTCATTCACAATTTGCGAGTCGGTATGGACTCGCAAATTGTTAATGCGACTCGCAAATAGGTAGGGGTGTCTCCTTCCTATTTGCGACTCGCATCGCAATGCTAAATTGCTCTGTGACCGCGAATGTGGTCGCAAAGCAATTCACAGTTACCACCAGTGTCACACTGGTGGTAACCCATTCACAAAAGGGAAGGGGTCCCCATGGGACCCCTTCCCCTTTGTGAATGTTGCCCAAAATGTTTTTACAGAGAAGGCAGTGGTCCAATGGACCACTGCCTACTCTGAAAAAACGAAACCAAATGGTTTCGTTATTTTTTTTTATTTTGCAACTTGTTTTCTTTTAAGGAAAACAGGCTGCAAAATAAATAAAAAAACTGCTTTATTTAAAAAGCAGTCACAGACATGGAGGTCTGCTGTCTCCAGGAGGCCACCATCCCTGTGAGTGCAGGGACTCGCTATGGTGTCGCAAAATGCGACCCACCTCATTAATATTAATGAGGTGGGTCTTTGCGTCCCCATAGCGAATCGCAGACGGTGTCTGAGACACCGTTCTGCATCCAATTTTGCGAATCAGAAATTGCGAGTCGGACCGATTCGCAATTCCCGATTCGCAAAATCGGAACTTCCTACATCTGGCCCCAAGTTCCCTCTGGAATGTCTTCAGCCCCAAGGATCAGCAGGGGCCTCCAGTCTGGTTTCTGTCAGCGTATCTATCCTCAGTGCCGTCTTTGCCCCTTGAACCAGCTTTGAATTCTGTACCCGGGACGGTGTTGATTTCCACTCTGGCACCAAAATCTATGCCAGTGCTTTAAACATCCATTCTGGTGGCAACGCTGCTGGCACCAGAGGAAAACCATATTCTGATTCTGGTGCCTGCCACCAAGGCAAACTCGTCTCAGCCTTGAGCAAGGGCACTTTTGGAATCCACATTGATGTGCCTGGTCACCATTCAATCTGATTCTAATACAATACTACCCTTACCGCAGTGCTACATCAGCTTCAGAGCCTGCCACCATTTGGAGATCACAGTGCTGATGATGGGGATGTGTTACCCGACATGTTGTACACCCTGAATATCGAATCCAAAATATTAAAAGGTAAGTAAGTATATATTTTCTATACCTAACTCCACATATATGTATCTTGGTGATATATATATATCTTCAAGTTATGTAGCTGTGGATTAAAGAATAGTAAATCTATATTTCCCCCATGCACTTAACCTTTCAACATTTTGTTCCTTGTTATTTTGTCCACAATATTTTTTGTATGTTGACACTGTTGGGCTCAATATTAAGTAGAACAAAACAGTTGACAATTTCCAAATGGACTTGCAAGAGGTCAGTGTTCAGTGGACTTAATAAATCCCCGTATACTTGGTTGATCTCTCACACTGGACCACCGACAGAAGATTATCCTGGTGCATGAATCTTTGGAATCATTATTTTGCTTCATGGCAGGGTGTAAATCATTCTACAGATGTGTGAAGTTTGTTTTATGCAGTGGTGTTGTACATTGTTTTATATGTTGTATAATACTATGTTTTTGTCCTGTGGAGTAGTAAGATGCCACTTGCAGCATTTTCAAAGGAATTTAACACTTCATTACCAATTAGGGCTGTAGGAATTATAGAATTGAATTTTGTGAAAAGACATATGGTTACTCTTTTGTGGACTGGGTACTTACTGAAACTCCTCCATACCCTTTCCTAAACCTCTTTCATTTTGTAGGAAGTACACCCTTTTTTCCAGCAACTCTCTCACCCCTCCTACATTTTTTCAAAGATGTCAGTGTATGTGTGAGGAGATCTCTGCAATTAGGATAGAAATCTCTGCATAGAAAAGATAGTCAAGGCGAGGTTTCTGTTTATTGATTTGTGAGGAGCATTTTATAGTATATACATAGTACTATGTAGTACTACTGAACATACCACAAAGTGCAATTTGTGAATAGGCCCTTTTGTGTTTGAGATTATAAACCTGCATTGAAAATGTTCTGGATGAAGTGCTATGTTATTGCAATATTTTAACAGTGAATTTTGCTTTGTAAGAATTTCACAAAGGATAAATGTGGGTATCCTGTTTTATGCCCTCCTTAAATGAACATGACATGCTTAAGCTATAACAGACATATGGAGTGATTCACACGGGAAACTTACACTTGTGGGGAAGTTGCATGTGTAATTTATTCTCACAATTTTGAGTAACTTTACTACTTTTGGATATTCACACAATTGAAAGTAAAGTTACTGAAAGTGTAAACTTATTAGTCTCAACCCCTGGAAGAAGGAGGTGTATTCAAATGCACAAGTGCAGAATAGTACTGCCAAAAACAGTATTTAATTCCAGCACCACACATAGCCAACCACTGGTATCTTAACACTCTCCCATAGTAAAAAATTTAGACAGGAAGTTAAAATAAAACCCTATAGGAAATAAGGTTAAAATAAATTATATTATTTAAAATAGATAAAAAACATGAATAAATATAATTTATTTGGTTGCATTTAAATATATTGAAACTAATTTAACTTAATTCTGTACATCCCTTTCAATAATTATTAATGCATAATAACAAATTAATTTGTGTGGGAATTTATTTCCTATTTTAAACATTAAAAATTAACTTGATTTTAAATGTAAAAAGAGCATATGCTACAGCACTATTAACTTAATTTTGAATTAAATATTAAACTAATTCAAATATATTAAAATAAATAGATACAATTAATTTACAATAATATTTTACTTAATATATTTTTACCAATTTATAAACAAAGTGTAATAAACTATTTAAATTTTTCCTATTCTTTACTACAGGGAGATCTCTACTTCGAATATGGAGACTCCCTGTGTGAAAGTGTAGAGAAAAGTAAAAAATGTATTTAACTCCAATAAATATGTGAAAATATTTTATGTTGCATATTAATATAAATCATTTTGTATAGTTACATATTTATTGTCATTAGTAGGAGATAAACAATCACAACAACCAAAAAACAAAAAAAGAAAATAGCACAACATACAACATCAATATTTTACCTTGCCCAGCATAACTTTTTGTCATATTTGCTTATACTACATTGGATTGTTTCCAATTAATTTATTCCCTCCTATTCACACAGCCTTTCATTGGGCTCAAGACTTCTCTAAATTTAGCTCTAGCTATTTTGCTCTTACATTCAGTCATGAAAGCGTCAAGCGTGTAAAAATGCCTTTCCCACTAATGTTTTGCCCCAGGAGGGTTTTTTCCTTCTAGTAACGTACAATACAAAGTTGAGCAATTACCACAACAATACATACAAAATCTGTTTCACATCCAGGAATAATTGTACCTGAACAAAACATAACACGTTGCACAGTCAATTGTATACTGCAATCAAACAGTCTCAATAGTGTGCCTTATATTTCCGACCACTAATCGAATTGTGGACAGACTCTCAACATATATATATCATCTATGAATTGTTAATACACACCTAACAAAATTGTGAGTGACTTAACATTTGATGTGTGTTTAACTGATTAGGTGTATAAAACCGGTGAATAATGACCTTTTAATGTTTCAGCTACAAATTTGAGCATTTAAATATCTTATGTCCTTTTCATATGTCCTTTTCAATTTCTTAAACGTCTATATTTTATGCTAGTTTATTGGACCATTTGCCAGCAATACTATCTAGATAATCTTCAAATGCAGCTAAAAAAATATATATATGTCCTATGATTGGCAATTCCTACACCTTTCTAGCAAAGGTATTGAATTGGTCCATAATTCATATATTCCAACCCTGTGATTTAGAAGTATTTGAAAATGTTATGCTTGGGAATAGAGAGCTCCTATAAACCACAAAATCAGCATAAAGACCCGCCAATTATAATATGTATTGGATGTGTGATTCCATTACAAGCCCATATCCTACAGTAGGAGTCCCTAAAGATACCCGAGGAAAACAAATCGCCCCACATAGGGGTCTGAGCATTACTAATGGGGGATCTGGAAATTATTTTTAAGGACTTTCCAAATAGCTTGTGCATTTATCACAATCTTGAATTTAACCCTTTTAAAGTATTCTGGATCAAGGTACCTTTGCAAAATGCTATTCACATCCAAACCATTGCACATCTGATAAATAAGCCTGTATCTGCTTTCAGAGTGATTAATGATTAGGCAGGACAATTTTTGCAACATGGCAGTCCAATAAAATGAGTTGAAATAGGGCAGCACCCATCCCTCTCTTTCATATGAAAGCTTCAGAAACCAAATCTCTTTCTAGGATTTCTGATAATTCCATTTGAATTGGCTAATTACAGCATGTAATTTCTTAAAAAATGAGAGTGGGACCAGAAGTGAGGTTGGGCACTATAAATATAAATGTTTTGGCATGATTATCCTATTTATTATGTTGTACCTCCCCACCAATGTGTGGGGGAGTTTTTCCAGAACTGGAATTGCTGTACACACTCCCTCAATAGCAGCTCATAATTTATAGCTAAGATTTTCTCAACCATACTATTAATTTTGAACCCCAAATATTTTTTCTTCTCCAATGTTCTCTGTAATGAATGAAATTATGAGTTTTAGCTGTGCTTAATTCATACCCAGTGATATATCCAAACTACTCCGTGACATCCTGAGTCTCTTTAATAGTCTCTAATACTGAGGGTGAGTAAATTGCCACATCAACAGCATATGCAGAGATCCTAAACTGTGTTCCATTAAGTACAGTAGGCTGTAATGTTGTGATTGCTATTTATGTATTTTGTCTAGGTTCCCAGTAAATCACAAATAATAATGGGGACACTGGACAGCCTTGTTGTGTACCCCTAGTGATGCTAATAGATTCTGAGTTTAACCCCAAAGCAGTTATTCTAGTCTTTGCTGCTTTCTATAAAGCTTGTATCTGTTCTATAAATGTTGTAGGGAATTGCATTTGCCTTAATACTGCTCAGAGAAACCTCCAAGAAACCCAATCAGATGTGTTTTCCACATCTAACTTAATCATACCTGCGGGAGCATGTAGTGTATTAGCCATATCAAACATGGCAAGGGCCAGGTTGATGTATTAGACGTATCTCATTCAGGATAAACTCATGTTGTCCCTTGCTTACAACTTGTTTGATTACCCTAGAAAGTAGAATTGCCAATGCCTTAAAGTACATTTTGGCATCAGCGTTCATCAAAGATTTTGGCTGATATAATCCACTGTCATTGGGCGGTTTATCCTTCTTTTTGAAAAAAAAGCAATATTTACAAGATTCCATTTAGCTGGTATCTCCCCACCTTCTTCAATACCAGCTACTATCTGCACTATCAGTGGGGCCAACAGACTAGAAAAGGTCTTATAAAATTCTATGGGTATTCCATCTACCCTGACAGCTTTGCCGGATGGTAATGACTTTATTGCACACAAGATTTGAGCCAAGGTCAGTTAACTATGTAGCACAGTCTGCATCTCCTTGCATAACCAAGGTCTTTCCTGGCTATCTTCAGTGTGTAATTTTTCATAAAAGGTACCGAACAGAGTGATTATCATATCAGGTTTCTGTCTCAATAGCATGTCAGCACAGGAAAAGAGAGAAGAAGCCAAAGAATTATCTTGGCATGTTTCCAGTGCCAGAACTAATGAACCTCCCCTCTTCTATTTCCTGTCGGTGTCAGGAAGTCACATTACAAAATACAAGAACAATAATACTTCGTGGGACGGAAGTCTGACTACAAATCACATGTCACAGGAGACCAAGATCTTTAAATCTCTAAATGCCATGGATCACAGAGGACAATTATAAGACGTCATCATGCGATTGGACCAATGGGAGCACTTGAGGCAACAGAGAACAGAAGCTGAGGAGACTCAAGTGTGGAGTTTGTTGGGACCAAGGGAAAAGATGCCAAGGACGACACGGCCCATATGGGAGAAAGAAAAGCATTTCAGGGATCACAAGACTCACCGAGAGGCCAATGAGAAGACGAGCCACCTCACCACGTTCCTGGAGGAACATGGCTAGTCCAGGAGCTTTTGAGTTCCTAGTGGTCCTGGTCTTTGGAAACCTGCAGAAGAAGAATAAAAATAAATACAAGAGATGATAAAATATGTTGCAACTAGATTAAATAAAGTTGAAAGCACTTGACATTGTATGATTGTCGAATGTATAATTCCCACCCATTTAACAGTTTCCTAATCAGGTTACTATGTATATCTTTTATTTCAGCTCTGGAATTCCGATTATCTCAGACCCGATTTTATTATGCCAAGAGACTCCCTATTGATTCCCAGTACTGCAGTTCTTTACCTTTATGATACAAGAATTGAGCAGCAGTATATAATGTATATTCATTTTAATTGTAGAACAAGATAAAAGGAATTCCCACCTGCAGTAAAACACATTTTTATTATGCGTTAATAATTATTAAAATTGATGTACAGAATTAATTAAAGAAATGTAATCATATTGCAATGTGTCTGCCCAAAAGATCCATTAAAAAAAAATATTAGTAAACAGTAAAGAGAAAGCTAGCATGATTCTTTTACGTTTCTGAAGGTTAGTATTGTTTGACAAAGCATCCATATTTCATACTCCCAGTGACCCCTCAATGGGTTTCTCTAAAGTTAAAGCTATTAAAACACCACCCAATGTAACATATGATCATAAAGCACTATTATACTATACTGATGGAACATTCTGCAAATGTTAAATAGCTACAATAAAATATTATTATTATTCAAAGTGATGTAAGATAACATAAATCATAAAACATGTGTCAGTTATATGAAATTCCCTCAATTCTCTGACTGCCAAATTTAAACATGGATCGTCATACTAAGTGAACTGAGAGTACTTCAAGGTAATCAGTTGCTTCAGCTCAATTGCATTAAAAGTTTGACCATACTTCAAATGCAAGGAAAAAAACCCACAAAGGGCCTTGTTATTGTTCATTCTCCTGCTAATGATCTATAGGTTATATGGAGGTGCTGCAGCACCTGCTGCACCCCTACTTCCAGTGCCAGTACGTTGGTGTGCTCCACATCAATGGGATACCTGTTACTGATGCCCATTTGGCACACGTGGAAAGAGAATGTAACTTCATTACCTTCATGTGCATGTTGCTGTAAGTCTGCACAGAGGCACAATGTACCTTTACTGTGTTGGCTTGCCATTTCTGTAGCTGGACGTGATTCCCACTCTAGTTGTGTGGAAACAGGGCATTTTGGTATTTTATCAATTGCAACAGCATTCAGCGAAAAGCTCATGAGCTCTGCAATTGTGCTAGCCATCTATTTAAAAAAAACAGGACAAAATGCAAAACTTGGAGCTCATAAGGAAAACAGCAATGATTTTGAGACTTCCCTAATGCAGAATAAGTTTGTTAGCTTTTGCGGAGAGAGTAGCAGTGAATCCTACCTTTTTGAGCTTGGGAATATGACCTGTGGATCATATGTTCTGGGAAGGATGGTTCCAATTTACATGTTTGGATTTGGGGAACATTTGATTTTCCCTGTTTTCTGCTTGCTTTGTCAGAGTGGGGTTGTACGATGCTCTGTGAGTACGCAATATGTCTCGTTGTATGTGCACTGGATTGGAGTTGCGGTGTATTAACTGTGATTGACTGCAAGTGGACTTTGTGTCCTTGCTGTAACTGTGTGGTACACGGAATTCCTTAGATAATCTGCATAATAGAGATGGGCACCCAAAAGTGGGATCAGTGAGAGTGCTGTCCCCAAGAATAGATGAGGTAATGAATCCTTAAAGATATGATTCAAAACAGCATTTCAAAATACAATCAATAAGTAAAAGAATGGGAGTTGGAGATTGGTAAATAAGGTAAGTGCAATAAAAGAAAATATATGTTCAGTCTTAATAAATCAGTCATCAGAAATAGAACATATTTGGCATAAAGTACTTTAAATTTTAAGATAGATGCAGCTATGAGCAAAATCTTGAAAATTAAGTCTAAAAAGTGCAGCAAATCATCAAGAACTTGGCCAATATCTGCAGAGGCTCAGGATAGAAGTCAGGCTCGCCTCTAATTTGAGGGTCTTTTATAGTAAAGTGTACCATAGAAAGTAATGGAAATTACAACGTAAGCATTGAGTGAAGAGATTATAAAACATCATACTATCCCACCATTTTAGCACCATCCCCTATTATGAATATTATAAAACTGTTTCTGACCTAATGTCATCAGAGGTGTCAGAAGGAACTAGTCACATAAACCATGGAAAGACTACTTATAGATTAACTGTCTACAGTGTATAAACGGGAAGGCCCTTAGAAAGTATCAAAGGAATGGTTCAAGAACATCATATCTTTATTAAACAAACAGTGCATATTTTGCTGCATGCTCTGTCAAATGAAAAATATAAACATTCAATGAAGCAGCAGCCATATTCATTCAAGATGGAGTTGAAGATTCATTAAGCATTGGCCTGAAAAGTACTGTTTCTTACATGTCAGTATTTTCATTTCAGTTGCAAAAGATTATTATTAATATGCACTTATTAATCAAGAAATAACTTCTACAAACTCCCTCTGTGATGGCTACACATATTCTTAATTAATCCTAGTTAATGGTCCAGCAATTTTTGAAGCAAGGTGATCAATAAGCCTTGACAGTCTTCAAATTTTTATGTCATTCAAAGCCACACCAATAAATGGCATCACAGCACCTAGCACAGTCAGCACATTCTGTTCAAATCCACGCTTCACTCTTTTCAAACCAATAGAATCATTTGTTTCATTCAGATGGTAAATCTGAGGGAATAATGAAGCAGGCTAGGGGTTTACCACCCAATACTGTGGCATGTTGATGTAGTCTTACCACAAACATAATACATTCCTCTAAATATTGATTATGCACCACTAAAGAACTCATCATCAACAACATGACCAATTTCACAATCGCATTGTCCAACAAATTCCATTAAACGATAACCTTGAGACCTCTGACGCACCCTACAAAACACTCTTTTTATCACATGCTCCAGTCTCAATCTCTAATGCACATTTGAATTCCTAAATTGCTCCTCAGCTTCAATTTGCATCTTAATCTTGGTCACATATTCCCAATTTCCCTGAATTGTCACTCTTTTTTCCTTATACTCCTTAATAAAGTCTAAATCTTCTCCATTTAATAAAAATACAAACTTATTGTTTGTCTTTTTACATTGAATGAAAAAAGAATAAGAAAGAGGCATTTGTGAATAAATTGTGCTCTCTGTCACTGATGAAGGAAAATACGCACAAATAAACCAATCCTTTACATCCAGTATGCTAGTATATTTCACTAATAAATTTGACTATACATTTTCCCTGAGAGTGCCTACAGATTTATCCAAATGTATTAACTTCTTGTGTACAATATCATTATGTGTAGTAGTTAATTTAAAAAAAAACAACCGTCTTCACCTCAATACCTAACTTTACAAATCAATTATAACTATTATGTTCTTGTGCATTTCCTAAGCATTTTTGCTCAGTAATTTTACTAAGAGCAGGGTGGTACTTCTGGTTTGTCTTCAAAGATAAACTTGCAACAATTTGTAAAATCAAAGACTTCCAAAGATGATTCTTCATCTGCACAGATGGATGCTAAGTAAGTCAACTCAGGAGGTGTATACTTTCAGGTTAGCACTCTGTCTCACTTGTCAAACCTTTAGCCTTTTGTCCTTGTATTCAGAATCAACTTCAGATGTCTCTGGCTCTTCTCTAATCAATTCTTGTCTCTGAGTTTTCCAGTATAGTCTTTTGCTTCTTCTCACAGGTTCAGACCACGTGTCTCCTCAATGCACACGCTCATCTTCTGATTCTCTTGTGACTACTGCTGAATCTTCCTCTCTTGTAACTGGATTTGTGCTTTCACCTGCAACAGTAACCTGGCTCTTTATGAATTCCTCTGGGGTTTTGTAAGATCCCAGTTTGTGAGAAAAGTAAGCTGAAAATTTGAGACTTAGGGGGTCATTCTAACCCTGTCCGCGACCGCCAGGGTTAAAATGACGGAAGCACCGCCAACAGGCGGTGTTTCCCTGCCCATTCTGACCGCGGTGGTAAAGCCGTGGTCAGAAAAGGGGATCCGGCGGTTTCCTGCCGGATTTTCCCTGTCTGGGCTGAATCTCCATGGCGGCGCTGCAAGCAGCGCCGCCATGGAGATTCCGACCCCCTTCCAGCCACCCTGCTGCTGGCGGTTTTTACCGCCAGGAACAGGATGGCGGGAACGGGTGTCGTGGGGCCCCCTAACAGGGCCCCAGCATGATTTTCACTGTCTGCTTAGCAGACAGTGAAAATCGCGACGGGTGCAACTGCACCCGTCGCACCCCTGCAACACCGCCGGCTCCATTCGCAGCTGGCTTCTGGGTTGCAGGGCCTTTCCCGCTGGGCCGGCGGGCGTTCCGTTGGCGGGCGCCCGCCGGCCCAGCGGGAAAGCCAGAATGGCCTCCGCGGTCTTTTGACCGCGGAGCGGCCAAGTGGCGGTTCCCGCTTGGCGGGCGGCGACCGCCGCCCGCCAATGTAGGAATGACCCCCTTAGTCTCGGTTTATTCTAGTTGTTTATGACTTTGTGATGCTACTTTTTGATTTTTGATTTTCTTTTTGTTTTCTTCACCTCCCTCTGAAGCTACTTCCTCTTCGCCTCTCTGGATCCACATAGTGAACTCGAGCTTGACACTGTTAATCAGTGGTTGTTGTCACTACTTCTTCATCTGCAGTTTTCACTCCCTTTGTGTGAGCTGCATGGATCCACTGTGGGATTTCATCACACTGTACAGCAGTTTTAGTCTTATGCATCACCCGCTGTGGCCCTTTTTACCGTGCTGTTAGTAATGCTTGCAAATGTGGTTCTTCACTAGTACCCTGTCACAAGGTTGCAGGGTGTGGACCTAGGATTATTTTGTTGATAGCATTGCTAAATTCACATTATGTGAGACAGATTTCACCACAACAGCCAAACGTTTACAGTAGTCCATTACAATGTCATCACTCATCAATCATGCAGATACAAACCAGTCTTTTCATTCTGTTTATTTCAACTGGTCATCAGTCCAAGTGGAAGTGCTTCAGGCTATTTCCAAGTTGTGGCAACACAAATTTTCACTAACTAGGACTTTATTATTCCATTTATGTTCTCAACCACACCAGATTCTTCTGGTCGGTAACTGCAGTAGACATTTTGCTCAGTTTGTAAGGTCTGTACACAGCTTTCAATCTAATTTGTGTTACGTACTGCGCTGGACTTCTCACCTCTGGATACCGGGTTGGCGAATACACCAAGTCTTCTACGGGTTCTGGACACTCCCAGATAAGGGCGACCTCTTCTTCTAGCCATGGTGCTGCTTGACAGGGTAGGCCAAAGCAGACCGTACCGTCCAGAAGGAGCCCCAGAGGGAAAAAAAAACAACACTGGGGAAAAAAACTCAAACAGGAACTCCTGAAGAAAAACAAGAGAAAACAGGACTTGACAACAGGAAACAAAAATAGGCAAATCTCCCAAGGCAAAAAGCAATAACAAAGAACAGGCAAAAATCTCCCAAGGCAAAAAGCAGGAACAAAGAACAGGCAAAAATCTTCCAAAGCAAAAAGCAGGAACAAAGAACAGGAGCGAACAGCACAACCAGAAGGAAGTGTTTGCAACGCAAGGTGGAACAAGGCTAACTGACTTATATACTTAGAAAAGGGAAGTGACATCACAGGAAAAGGAAAGAACACCATCTTGAAGTGGGAAGAGCCCATAGACCAGTATAGGAAAAAGAAAGTAGTATAAAGGAAAAACAGAGCATGCTGGGACAAAAACACGAAGAAGAGAAGATGGACACAACATGGACAGAGACAGGCAAAAAGACCAGACAAACCCACCACTAACAACAAAAAGAAGAAAAAAGGGCTACAGGTAAGTGTAGCGTGACTGCGAGCAAAATATATGCTTCCCAGAATGTGTAGTCAAAAAACGCGTGGAACGGCGCTCTGAGTATCGGTAGAGCGTTCCATCCGCGAGGACAGAAAGAGACGCTGTGTCTGAGCGCGGCGTTACAATTTGTTTAGTTGATACCTCTGTCTATCTTAATAGAAGTAGGCATTCCAAATCTGGGAATCAACTCTCTTAACAGTAGTTTGGCCACAGTCATGCTGGCCATTCTCCTAGATGGATAGGCATCTACCCACTTTCAAAATGAACAAGCAAAGACCAAGATATATTTAATTCCATTATAAACTGGCATATCAATGAAATCTGCCCGAAGCCTAGTGAATGGTTCTTCAGATTCTCCTATGTGACTCCTAGCTACTAATGTCCTCTTTCCTACCTTAACTCTTTGACAGGTACTACATCTTTGACATAGATCTTCTGATACACATCGAAAACAGTAGTATACCAATACTTTTTAAAACTGTCACCATATTGTCTCTCACTATGTGAGTTTGACCAGGATTTAACAAGGCCATAGTTTGCAGCATTGAATCATGAAGAACATATTGGTAATCTGAAGTTACCCACAAACCATTGTAGCCTTTCTTATAACCAGTTGGTTCCTACCCTTTTTTTCATTCTTTGGTACCTTCTCCTGTAGTTTGTTAGCTGGGTCAGTGTTGTTTGAACTGAATTCAACAAAAAACAATTCATGTTATCAGTTTCATCTGTCTCAGTTTTAAATTGTTCTGGCTCTTATTCTTGCTCTTGCGATGTAAATTTTCAAGTCATAAGAGCACAATATGTGGCAGCCTCATCAGCATAGCGATTGCCCATGGTGACCAGGTAATCACCAAATGAGCAATACACACTATACAATCAATATTTCTTTAGGTTGCTCTAGATCCTTTAATACTATAACACGTATTCTTAATCAGAGTACCATAGGATGCCATAAACAGAAAAGTAAGCAACAGACCTGGTATAGTCTGCTGTGTTCATAATGCTTTCAATGCACAGCTCCCCTGTTTCCCTGCTCTGCTCAGCCAGCTGATTATGTCATAGAATGTTGGTGAATGTTGGTGAGTAACTGAAAGAAGTGATGGCAGTTAGAAAGAGTGGACTTAGCAGAGAGGATGTTGCTCCTGGTGGGAGTGCTCTACTAAGTAACCTGTTACCTCTTCAATGAACCTACAAACTGTTAGCCTCTATGAAATGGTTACCTGACTCCTACTTACCGAGAAGGAATATTCAATTATAAAACTGGCGATGAGTAGGGAAACTAATGAAAACAAAGAAGAGAAAGGTAGATTGAAGACTTAAGAAGAGAAAAAGAGATGCCCTGAGCCCCCAACAGTGTCCTTTTCAACAGACAGCCTGTGGACAATGAACCCAAAGACTGACAGTGTAAGAGTGTGGCCTGCTGAGCTCTGAATCTACTCAGATAAACAAAGGTGGTTGTCTTACCAGTGCCAATATTAGAGTAACGGTTTCAATCTGGTGTCAAATGCTGGCTGGCATCTTATGTACTCTAGATCACTAACAGGCAGTCATTGTTTTTGTATCAGACCTGCTGTGCCTGGTAGGAACCATAAAAAATGCATACTTTTTTTGAGGCAAGGAAAGATAGTCAGAAGTAATTATAAGCAATATTCATTAACTCATTTATAGCAGTGAAATGTCTTGAAAAACACTGTCTTTTTAGAGCTGTTTGTAAAAGAAGTCCTAACACCGGTTCTGTGTGCTTTCGGTTTCGTGTGGATGGGGTTGGATGCAACCACTGTGTGAATAATGTATTGAGCTTATCGAAGCTGTAGTCTCTTAAGATTCTGTTTATATTTTTATTATTTTCTAAGGGAAGAAGATGTGTTATAATCTGCTGTGCTTGTAATGTGTTCTATGCACAGCTCCCTGTTTTCCTGCCCTGGTCAGCCAGCTTATCATTTCATAGAATGTTGGTGAGTGACTGAAAGGAGAGATGACAGTTAGAAAGAGTGGACTGAGCAGAGAGAATGCTGCTTCTGGTGGGGTGTTCTCATAAGTAACATGTTACCTCTTCAATAAACCTACAACCTTTAACCTACGTGAACATGCAACCTGTCTCCTACTTATCAAGAAGGAAACTTCAGTTATAACACGACCACTTTACCTCAACATGCATTTAAACAAGAACAGACAATACACACCCTTCTCTTTCAGGGTAGTTTAATAGGAAATCATGTTCAAATTTAGGCATTCCTAGAGCTGGTGCACTGCAGAGATTTTCTCTGACTTCTAGGAAGGCACTCATGCATTCCTCATCAAATGGCACCACATCCATTATGGCTCCGTGAGTAAGCCTAACTAAAGGCTTAGCAATCAGGAAAATGTTTGTAATCCACTGGTAACAATAGCCAACCATTCCCAGAAACATTCTTACTTCCTTCTGGATTATTATTCATGATTGCAGAAACATGTTCTTTAGAAACGTTTCTCTCGCCTTTCTCGATATACTGACCACTTCTTTCATACAAGGCTGCATTTTTGTTGGTGAGACCTTAACTTCCTTGTCAGCAAGATCATTTGAGAGTACAATTGTATCCAAAGTGCAATCTTTTTTTTTTTTGAAGGGGCCATATGGTCATCAATGTGCTGCACCAATTCTAATTTACAGGGCCGCTGCAGATTTTGCAAATCTTTCTTTAGGACTTGACAAGAGATTGAAGGGTTTTCTGTATACACCTGTAATCCGACACCAAACAAAGGTTTTATTGATGAACTGAAATGTTAAAAGATATTGACTATCACCATGTAAAGGAATGGAGAAAAATCATTGGCGCACATCAATGACTGTGTACCATATTGTATCCACAGGTAAATGAAAGAAAATCACAGCAGGATTCAGTACCACTGTACAACATGGAGCTGCAATTTATTTAGGATCTTGGAACACCCTCTGTTTACCACTTGTGTTTTTTTAATGTTCTACAAATGAAAGTTGTATGGGCTACCAAGCTCCCTCTCATGAATTACCCTGTTCTATCATTTTCTTTATGACAAGCTTCATTCCTCCTTCTGCTTCTCATGACGTCAAAGTTATCACTGCAATTTTTAGTATACCTAAGTATCTTGTTGATGAAACTTCTAGTCTACCAACACATCACACTTTGCTGAATATGTGAACTAAGCTTTGGATGCAAACCCAAAACAAATGCAAATCCGCTAATGCCTTGTTTTACTGGATCTTCGAATTCACTAAACTTTCTATATATCTTCATAGGCCTCTCATCATATGTATGCACTGCCTCTTTCAGCTCCTATGTAGCACTCACGATTTTTCCCAATTCATCTCTTTATCTGGCATCTTCTAGTTTAAAATGCTCTATCACTGTTTTCCCCATTACCGGAGCAGCTGGACCATTATTAGGTTGTACTCCTGGGGGCTCCTCTTTCGACTTGAGAGCTGCTTTCCGTTCAAAAAATGTCTGGAAAAATAATCTCAAACAACATATTCAAATCCACTCAAATGACTTTCAAAATTATCACCACTCGTTCCACTTCTAAGTACCACTTGTCTGGTTCTTCACTCACTTTTGGGAAATTAGTTATAAATGCATAGAGATCAGAACTAGTCCAAGGAACATGCACATAATTTCCTCCATGCAATTCTCACAAAGGAAACACTACCAGAAACCTTTCTATTTCAGGTTCACTCGTAACCATCATTAATTTCTTACCAGTATCTGCCTTTTCCTTTCTAGACCTAGTCAGTCACTTAATCAAGATTCTTTTTTCTGGCTCACAAGATCATACCATACACAGATAACAATCACAGGTAAAGAAGATTTTTTAAATATCAACATATAACACAATAGCTTTCATGAGCAGTACTAATCTATCTATAAATAAAATGAGCCCAATTCATAATTTCTGATGTCTCATCCAATAAAATACATGGAAGTTCAACTCCTAATAGTGCAACATTCAAAATGGAAAAGTGCAAAATGCAAATGACAATTGGGCTGTTTTACTGCAACCTAGTTTTCTTTTTTTTTTAAACACATCAAAATAAAACAGGTTGTTAAAAATAGAGAGAATCATATGTATAATAATCACTAAAGCAGTTGATCTTTCGGTATTTCCCACAAATTTCATCTTGTAAAGTGCAATAACTTAGACAGTCCTACAATACAGTGCCAAAGGATAAGACATAGGAGTACAGAATGGTAGCAAAGTTCCTTACACATATAAAAGGTGTGGATGTTGCTGATGGGAACTGGACTATTAGGCCCCGTTCAGGAAGCGCTAGTTAGGCGCATATTCTCCGGGCAAGGAAGGGGTGTGAAGAGTGGTTGTACCTTGGAGGGAGTTCCCTTTACGGACTAGGTGGTCTCACACACATTATAGTGTCATGCTTCATCATATGACCACCTAGCCACCACCAGGTAAGATGATACTACCTGGGCGGACTCAACCTCGTTGGTAAAAGAACTACAGAGGGAGTGCTGAAATTAGATCTAGCTGGATAATACAAGAGATCCAGGTAAAGAATTGGTGAATAATGAAATTACCTTACAAATCACCTATTTTGCTGGGGATTTTTAATGTAGGTGTTCGCAGGTAAACATAAAACCAGGGTAGGGACTCTGTTGAGAATGATGACTCAAGGAGTCTAAAAGAAAGGGACCAACATGTTTCTGCCCGCACTAAGAGCTGGAAGGTCTGGGGCATTCGTCAGGGTCTGGGATCCCTATGGGACAAGGAGCGTGGCTATATGCTTGATAATACGGAAAGTGCTCAAGTAGAATAGAAATTGAAAATATATGGGGGGGGGGCTACCTGAGTCTCTATATTAGAGGGGAGTCCTACAGAAAGAGTAAAGAGAAATGTGATGAAAAAATTAGTGCCACTTCAATCAAAAACACACAGCACACAGAGGTGTCTGAAACATGCTGTGGGAATCACACACAAACGCATGCAGGAGAAACTATAGACCAAGAGGCAGGCAGAGTGACTTTGTCACTTATGCTACACGTTTATCATCAAATAGCAATGGGTATTAGGCACTCTGGCAGAGTATCTTTAGTAGATGTGTTTCAATGCTTTACTCTCAGTGGATGTACATCTCACATTTCCATACCTCTCCATCTCTGTAAGGTGGGGATGCATTTATGACATAGGCACGTGTCTGACTCCATCCTGGCCATACAATGGATGTGAGTGTTTGGATCACCCAACGCATTTTGTTTGACCAGCTCCATCCATCTGCATTAGTCGCCCTAAGGTGTCAGCCCATTCCCATCTGTGTAGCCTACCTGTATATGCTACTGTGTGACTCTCCTTTTATCACTGTGATTATGTACATCATAAACTGTATCTGGTATTGACAGATTGTGGGGCTGGCATTACAGTTCTACCACAGAAATGGCCCTCATGGGAGAGGAGAATAGGCCTGATAGCTGACTAGGCATATATAGGTGATCTGCTGACTGTAAGGTATGTGCAGGTAGCCAAACTGGGAAACTGAAATATGTAGAACATATGAGGCCTGATTGCACACCGCATGCATGCCTAGGAGCTATATTTGGGGAGATGTGGCCTTCAAACCTATAGGATGGTACTAGCTGTGGGAAGTGCCTTGGGAGATCCCTTATTTGTTACCATGACAAACCTAGCAATTCCTATGCTGCAATGCTCAGTAACTGCCTACATCATGTCAGAATGGATATTTGGAGTACATGTGATGGCCTGTGAATAATACAGCTTGTCTTGGGCAATAGGTAGTGGCAGATTAGGAGTGGTTTGGGTATTGCATGACACATGGGCCCTTATTTTAACGCTGGCGGTCTTTTGACTGCCAGAGTAATGTGGCGGTATCACTGCCAATAGGCTGATGGTACGTACCGCCACATTATGAGATTGGAGCGTTGGCTGCAGCCAACCCACCACTTCTCCACACATACCGCCATGGCAGTATGAGCCACCTGGCCGGATATATTTATCTCCAGCCCGGCAGCTGGCATAGCACTGCCCATGGCATTATGAGCCAGCCTACCACCATGGTTTTACGCCACGAAAACCATGGCGGTAGGCCCTAATGGTGACAGGGAATTACTTCCCTGTCACCGGTAGGCAGGTCCCCCACACCACCCAACACTCACCTGACACCCCCGCGTCCCTCCATCCAGACTTAGCCCCCATCTGATCCACTCACTCATCGCCTCCACCCCCGCCCCCACTGCAGTCACAGTGCCCCTCACACCACACCTCCAGCACACAGACACCCACACGCACCACGCAATCACCCATTTACTTACAGTGGCATACACACATTCATTCACACACTGACAAACATGCAGTTATTCACACACTGACATGCATGCATTCATTCACGCATACATCCAGACATACTCACACACATTCTTACAACAATCACACTGACATGCAGACACGCACTCACTTCACCATTCTTAAATGCATACACTCACACGCATACACCCACGCAAACAACACAACACACATAGACTCATTCACACACTCACACACAACACCTCCCACCCCCCGTCAGAAGCCCGACTTACCTTGGTCAAGGAAGTCTTCTGGCAGGGAACGGGAAGGGGCACTGCTAATACCAGCAGTGCCCCTCTAGCAGAACCCCAGCTAGGCCGTATTACTGGACATAATATGGCTGGCGGAGTTCAGCTGGCGTGGCAGTGCTGGTGGTAGCAGCGCCAGCTTACCACCGTCCACCACCATGAGCACTGCTGGATTTCCACTCTTATTGTGGCAGAAGTCAGGCAGCGCTTATAATATGGCGGACGGATGGTAGCCGCAATGGCAGTATGTTGGCAGTCATCACTGCGGCAGTAGGCGGTAAGTACCGCCAATGTTATAATCAGGGCCATGGCGTTTTGATGTGATTCAATATTGGATTCAGACTCTTCAGGCTGCCTTATGTGGTAGTGGGATGTATAATTGGTGTACAGCCAGTGGTGTTTGTCCATGTATGCTTAATTAATGCTAAACGTTCCCCCCTGACATGTGTGTTGTCTGGGCTCTGTGACAGGTTTTGCCATTTATGGAATGGTGTGTGTGAGGCTGGAGTTCTCATGGTGGGTAGTCCATCTGGTGTACCTGCACGTGTGGTGGCATTGGAAGTGGTCCATGGTGTTATATGTGTGTTCCAGTGGTACATCTGTTGTGACACTGTACTCAGTGGATGTGTTATATGTGGTACATTGCCCATTGTTGGAGCACTTAGCAGTATGCTGAGTAGTGTTACATGTGTTGGGTGTCAGCTGCACTGGCTCTGTGATAGGGTCTGACAGATCACATGGCTTTACCATAGATTCACATATTACACATCAGATGTTAACGTTTTGGGTGTTGGACTTGTATTGGCTGTATCAGAGTTGTTCTCTATAATGGCATCACTGTACTGAGTGGCCAGCCATGTAATATTACAGGTAGGTGCAGTGTGGTCTCTGAGTGGAGAAGTCTTCACAGTGATTGACATGTCAGAGAGGACATGGACTTATCAGTTGATACTGTAGAGGCCTTAAGTGTTGTGTTTAGTCTGCTGCACACCTATTGGGTGAAAAGGGTGTAGAGAGATAAGATGTGTATTCAGGCATACTATTGATATTGCATCTAGGGCATGCTGTGCCACCTAAAAGGGCTTTGATTGGCATCTTGGGGATGACTCTAGTAGTGCTACCCCCACTTAGGTTTTGATGTAGTTATGAGGGTTGGCATACAGGTGTGGGTAGTAGTGACATGTTAAGACATGATGTAGATAATGTGTAATGGCAATTGTCCCATATCTGTCTCACTCCCCCTCCTGTCGTATAGCTATTTTAGCCATGTGTAGACATGTTATTTTATCAAACAAACCCGTTGTGCACGTTAGCCCAGTTACATTTTATTCAGCATGGCTTTAGTTTTCTATCATTAGCCACATTTGTGGTGTTGTTTTATTTTCTCCATCTATTTGTTCCTACGCCTAGGAAAGCATCAGGTTCTTAGCATTGCACCTTGTGCTTTCCTCAAGGCTGCAGTCAGACAAGGTTGCCGGCACAAAATGTTGCAGACTCCCACAGGAGTACAAAAACAGTCCACGGCTGTTTTCAGCTTGTGTCACATCTATTTTACACAACATTGACCCTGATGCGCTGTCCTATGTGGATGATATCTACCTTACGGATGACAACCTAATGCAACATATAAGATAGGTAGCCCACATTGTTGTGGTATTTGCCAAATTCAGCTACAAATTCAATAAAAGAAATAGGTTTCCTTAGTGTCCTGTTCTTGGGATATGAATTATCAGATGAAGACAATAGCCTTGCACCTCAATTTTTAGAAAAATTTGCACAATTACAACCACCAAACACCATTAAATAGCTCCAGTCATTATTAGAATTTTTAAACTTTGGCAGAACATACATTCCAGATTATGCACAACACATTAAACCTTTATATGACTTGTTACATCCTGATATTTCCAGTAAATACTGAACAGTCTATCACACATGCATTCTCAGAGGATTACAACAAGACATGCTTGCAGCAAAACACCTACATGCAAGGGACAATAAGAAACACCTGGCCATTAGAGTAATTGCTGGTGCCATTGGTTTCACCTGTGTAACATTTAATTAGGGTGAGACCATCCCAATAGCAATCAAACCACATTTGTACTCTACAGCAGAACAACGCTTTGCTCCCACTGAGAAAATTCTCACTGCTGTTGAGATGGCTGTCATTAAAGAGAGACCTCTAGAAGGGGAAACTTATCATTGTCATATCCCCTATCCCATCTCTTGAGGCTGTTAATAAAGCTAGTGTTCCTAATGCTAAAGCATTAAATCCACATTGGATCCAATGGGCAATGTCTCTGATGGCCAATGATGTTGACAATATTTTTGACTCAAAATTACAAACTCACCCAGTTCCAGCAAACACATTCCCTATTGAACAATTGCAATCAATTATGTACACTGATGGTTCAGCCCAACTGGCTCCAGATACAAAACATCAGTACTACACCTCTTGCACAGTCGTGAGTGGCTACATGAAGGATGGTGAGTCCATCCACAACACACTTACACGCAGACCTTAGGGGACTGCACTGCACAATTAACAGAGCTTAAGGCTCTGGTGATGGCACTGAAACATGAGGATCCTGAACAGCTGACGCTGATTGTCTGTGATTTGTATTATTGTGTCCAGTCCTTCAATGAATATCTGCATTACTGGCGCCAGAATGGGTTCGGAGATTCAAAAGGAAACTCCATTAAACACAGACTTTTGTGGAGGAAAGTAGCGGATCTGAAAGAAACGCTACCCAATGTCCATGTTGTACATACACTAGGACATCAGCAGGTTGGAAAACAAAGTGCAGGCAACACCTTGGGTGATGAAGCAGCCAAATCAGCAGCAGCTATGGCTTCTGCTGCTGCAGTAACTTGTTCTAGAATGAAATTGGATGATGAAACACTGGCCGCTGTGAAAGCTTTGGCCGACAACATGCCCTTTTCAAAAGCATATCCTGCTAAATATTCCTACCGCATATCATACCTCAATACAGCCCTAGCAGTTATACCACGGGTGGGTAATCATGTGATTTCCAACCGAGATCAAGGACCAGACTTGATAAAAGCAGCACATGAGGGAGTTGCTTCTGCCCAACCTGGTGTGGTGGCTACAATATCATTGTTACAAGCATGTTACTGGTCGCAAGGTCTCTACAAACAGACCAAGCAGTATGTCCTTTGTTGGGATATCTGTCAACAAATAAAAGGGTCCACTGTCAAACGCCCACCGCATTCACCCCTCCTGATTTCTAACAAACCATTGGGGTCCCCTGACATGTGACAGTGTATACAAATGCATTTTAGTCGCTGTTGACTCATTCTCCAGATTTCTATGGGTTTGGCCACAATGCTTGGCTAACGCTCGAACTGTTATTAAAGATTTGCAAGTCTTAATCAGCACATATGCTGTTGTGGCTTTCCCCTCGGACTAGGGCCCTGCTATCGCCTCAAGGGCTTTCAGGGACAACATGGCTCTGTTAGGGGTCCAACTGCATTATTAGTCTTCATTTCATCCCGAGGGAAATAGTGTTGTGGAGCAAAGAAACCAGGATTTAAAGCAATCCTTAACAGCCAGAGTATTAGGCACAGGTCGTAGTTGGCTTATAAACCTGTATGGAGTCCAGAGAGCATTTAATAATCTGCCCAGAAGGTCCCTTGGTGGGTATACCTCATACAAATGCCTGCTCGGAACACAAATGTATGTCCCAGAACTAGATGGTCCTGTCACGGAAGCGGCAGATGCACCTTTCGACATAAATAAACATGTCACTGTCTTACAACAGTTCCGTGATGACAACGCATCTGCCAGTGCTGTCTCCTTGGGAATAAGGGATGTACCGTTAACATCTACCAGCTGGATTCCAAAAGTTGGGGATCTAGTGCGTGAAACGATTGCTGTGAGGAAGGATTTCGGTCCTTTCTATCGTGCACCCATGCCAGTCCTGGGAATACACAGTACCAGAACTATCATTCTACCACTGCTGCCTGGTTCTAAAGAAAATCGCTTTGTCTCCATCTACAATGTCAAGCTACACCATATGGCCGATCCTGGACAGGAGTCCTAGGTGACTCCTGGGTAGTACCTGAATCCCTCTCACTACAGACCAGGATGTTCCTCTACCGGTTTTAAGCAGCAACACTGAGACCTCTCCGAGGGAAGGATGGATAATGACTACTTCTGTGACAAGTAACGTCAAAAACATTGACTGATTCTTCTCAGATTCTACACAAAAGGATGGTATAGTCTACTATGAACCACAGAGGAAGACTTCTGCTAGCTCTCCTTTTCCAAATATGGCTCCAGTCTTTGCACAAACTACTTCTGGATATTTTGCCGACATCAATGACACTTTCACTGACTCATCTACCTCTACTGCAACAGAACTATCAAGAGCACGTAAGCTGATAATTTGGCTCAATAATAATTATTTTATTTTTCCATGGAACTATCTATGGCTCTTATTAACAGTACTTGCCTTTCTACTTTGGATTGGGTTTGTCATTGTTTTCTTTTTATTGATACATGGTGTTTACCTTCCTGAACGTTCTACAGTTGAACTGGTGGATGAGGTCCTAAAACCAAATTTTTCTTCTCACAAAGTCCGCAGAGACTTGTCCCTAGTGAACATTTCCACTGTACCAATTCCTGATGGAATTGTTTAGGATAAGGTATCATTTGATATATATTGCCTGCTGGAGGTCATTCAGATTCCTTATTTATATCAACTTTCCATGAACAACATTATAACACGCAGTGTAGTTTCTGATGATTGGAGCGTAAAAACAGTTGATTCTGTGATGACTGATCTGCAATATTTTACAGTATTATGGAGCTATGTTCTGTTATAATTAATATGGGCATCATTTTATTTACAGAGAAAGTACCCCTAGGACTATTTTTAACTATACGCAGTGGGAACACTGTCCGACTCCACCGGTAGGAGTTCCAAAACGAATACTGAAAAGTTGGCATATTTCTCTGGGCACAATGTTAAAAATGTTGAGTTGTATTATTTTAAATTGCCAGTAATGGAAAGTCAACATATTTTATTGACCAATGCAAAATTGATTTATTCTGATTCCTTTGTTTCCTGGTTTGCTGTAGAAGTCTATGAATATTGGTTGAAATCGATAGACTTGAAAAGTGTGTCGGGAACTAAAAATTGGCAAATAAGGGGAAAGGAAGCTTTATTTAAAGCATGCCTGATGCCTGTTCAAATGATATTTTAAATGAAACTGTACAACAAACAAGCTGTTTAGGCTTGGCTAAAATTAAGGAATTTAGGGCCAGATGTAAGTAGCCTTTTGCGCCTTGCAAACGGCGAAAAACGCTGTTTGCGAGGCGCAAAAGGCCTCACGCGATGCAGAAACACATTTTGCGAGTCGGTACCGACTCGCAAAATGTGTTTCCGACTCGCAAAAAGCTGTTTAGGCTTGGCTAAAATGAAGGAATTTAGGGCCAGATGTAAGTAGCCTTTTGCGCCTTGCAAACGGCAAAAAACGCCGTTTGCGAGACGCAAAAGGCCTCACGCGATGCAGAAACACATTTTGCGAGTCGGTACCGACTCGCAAAATGTGTTTCGACTTGCAAATAGGAAGGGGTGTGCCCTTCCTAATTGCGACCGCATCGCGATGTAGAGTTGATTTGTGACCGCGAAAGCTGTCGCAAATCAACTCGCAGTTACCATCCACTTGAAGTGGATTGTAACTCATTTGCAAACGGGAAGGAGTCCCGATGGGACCCCTTCCCCTTTGTGAATGCAAACAAAAATATTTTTTCAGAGCAGGCAGTGGTCTTATGGACCACTGCCTACTCTGAAAAAAAACTAAACAAAAAGGTTTCGGTATTTTTTCTATTTGCAGCTCGTTTTCCTTTAAGGAAAACGGGCTGCAAAAAGAAAAAAAAAACAGCTTTATTCAAAAGCAGTCACGGACATGGTGGTCTGCTGTCTCCAGCAGGCCACCATCCCCGTGAGTGCCTAGACTCGCTATGGGGTCGCAAACTGCGACCCACCCCATAAATATTTATGAGGTGGGTCTTTGCTACCCCATAGCGAGTCTCAGAAGGTGTCTGAGACACCTTTCTGCATAACATTTTGTGAGGTGCAAATTGTGAGTCGCTAGTACTCGCAATTTGCACCTCGCAAAATGTTTTCTTCCTACATCTGGCCCATAATGCGCCCAGTATCCTTGCCCCAGCCAAATTTTATAATTGGCAAAAGTATATAAATGCATCTGAAGATCAGCTCAATGAGTGGGTGCAGAATGGAACATTTGACACATCACTTTCACATCCTGGTGGGTGATTATTGTGGCCAGTAGACACATTTTGTAAACTCTACATGGGTTTTTTAGAACAAATTGGCCAGACCTCACTTTGGGGGTTATTGCAACTTTGGAGGAGGTGGTAATCCGTCCCAAATGTGACGGATTTACCACCAGCCGTATTACGAGTTCCATAGGATATAATGGACTTGTAATACGGCTGGTGGTATATCCGTCACTTTACCGTCACTTTTGGGACGGATTACCACTTCCTCCAAAGTTGGAATAACCCCCTTTGTGTTATTGGAACACTCAGGTATAATGACAACATATAGTGTAGGGAAATTATGCCAGTAATGGTTGAAAAGTTCCTCACTAAATGCTGTTAAAGAACACCTCAATCTCCTGTCTACCGATACAGTTTTGCAGGATTTCCGGTTAGGCTCGTTGTCACAATTTGCTTTTAGTGTGTTTTATCATCCTAGTTATTGCAATACATGTAATTTTATCTAAGATGCATTTACTTCAATAAACCCTTATCGAACTATATTCTGCCTCAGTCTGTCTTTGCCTGTGTGAGACTATGTAACCGAGAGAAAGTGATGAGAAAGTGATGAGATCTGATCGGCCACGATTCTGCGGAGGAGTCTTTCTTGTCATGCGCTCAGTTGCCACAATTATCCCTGCTCTTGGGCAGAGATGAGGTGCTGCTTGTTAGCCAGAAAATCCGTATTAGGCAGACAGGCATCACATGGTGTGGAATTGTACTCAGTACCCTACTATTCAGGTGATTCTACCGCCCAAATCCAGTAGCCTCATTAGGAGAACCTGCGTGACACTCCCTCTCTCTCTCTCTTTGTGTGCATCAGCATCGTCTGGCGAAGGAGAAGGGGTACAGGCGACTGGGGAAACAGCAGCCCAAGGGACCCAGGAAGCTGCCATCAGTGAGAGCGAGGGGCCCAGTGGGACGGAGGATGAGGATAGTGCCACAGGGGGGACCGGATCTACCAACTCTTCTTCGGAATCCTCCTCTGGTGGACACTCCCTGGCAGTGTCTGACCAATCTGGGACCACCCCAGCACCATCTTCGTCCACCACCCCCCTTACTACCACCACCCTCCCAGTTGCTCCCCACCCATTTGCCCATGCATGCTCACCCAGGATAGTGGGCATCTCTATCACCGCAGGCACTTCTGCTCCTGCCCCAGTAAGCCGTGCTGCCTTCAGTAAGGAGGCTATTGACCTCCTGAGGTCCATATCTGTAGGTCAGTCCACCATTGCGAATGCCATCCAAGGACTGGCAGCTTAAGTCCAACTGAGCAATGCGTTCCTGAATTGCAGTCACAGTGCCATGAGTGGCCTACAGAGATCCTTTAAGGCTCTGGCCTCCACCTTGACTGCAGCCAGTCTCCCTTTGTCTCCTGCTCCCCCAACAACCTCTTCCCAATCCCATACTCCTCTCCCCATACTCATCCAAAGCATATGTACACACAAGCATGCATCCACCTCAACAGACAAGGGTAGCTCAGACAAACACAAGCACCACAAGGCCCACCACCGGCATGCACACAAGCAACACCCACCTGCAGACACACCCACATCCATTCCCTGCACTGACTTCCCTCCATCTCATCCTTCACAGACACTGCACCAGACAAACCTGCAGCCACCACACCATCACTCATGGATCCAGTCACCTGTCCCATCTTACCCACAGTCAGCACAATAGCAGACACACAGACACCCAGCCCAGTCACCACAGCCGCAGCCACCACAACCACTGACTCCCCCACATGCAGCACATGTACCATATCTGCAGACACCACCGCAACCAACAGTCACCCATCCACCATGCACCTCCATTCTCCCTCCTCCCAAGACACCTAAACACCTGCACTCAACCACCCAACAGACACCCAGCACCCACAAGCATTCCATGCATACACTTGCACCCACAACATCCTCCAAAGCACATCTCACAACCACTCCCTCTCCTTCAACTCCCAAACCCTTTTGCCATGACAGACTGGTGTGTCTAAGAAACATTTCCCTGTATCCTACCCCTCTTCCACCCAGTGAAACCCCTAAGCACTCTGTATGTCCCCCAAGTCCAGCCCTTCCACCTCCAAGTCCTGCCCTGTCCCCCAGACGTGCCCAGGCCCCTTCCCTTGCCAAGAAGTCTACCCCTCCCATGTCCAAGCCCAAGGACCCCCCTCCCAAGCCCAAACCAAAGCCCAACGATCCCCATTCCAAGCCCAAACCCAAGCCTAAAGTCCGCCCTCCCAAACCCAAACCCAAGGACCCTCCCCAAGCCCAAACCCCCATCCACCCCCACCCCATCCTTGAGGTGTGTGTAGTTTGGGTGTGTGTGTGTAGCATGTGTGTGCATGAGTGTATGTAGGTGTGTGTGTGTTCGTATGGGTGTGTGGTTATACGTGTGTGTGGCCGTCACAAGCCGTCCTGGCTGTGTATGTTGTGTGTGCGTGTGTACTAATGCCTTTCCCTCCGGTGTGTGCTAGGTGGGTGTTCTTATGGTTGTTGTCTTCGTTGCTGGTTCCGAAGTCATGCGAGCAGGAGCAGTGGGAGGACTTCAAGTTTAGGTTCCATGGCGGCTCTGAACGGGTATGGCTTCCTGAAGGTGAATGTCTCCTTTTTTTCAGTTGGTTTCCACCAGGGTTTTGGGGGTATTGCGACCGTAGCGGAACCCTTGGCGGTGTGCAGCATCCTAATGTGTCTGTTGGATACATGGTGTCTGCCGGTCTGAAGGTGCCTACTACAGTCTGCGGTGGCCTGACTGAACTGGTGGTACTGGCAGTACTTTGGCTGTGTTCTATAGGGAAGACCGCTATAGCCATATTTTGGCGGGCTTCACCACCGGCCCGTCAGCAGTATGACCGCCGCTGCCAACATGCCAGTCCTGAGACCGCCAAAGTCATAATTACCACCTTAGTCTTTTTTCAGTTTGCAGTTTTGGGATCATCTGATTTGTTCTCACTGTTCTTTTTATCTATCTCACTAATTATAATTGCAATGCACCCACAGCTTGCATTGTATCTTCTTTCCATACCTGTCTCTGCATGCCACACTTAGCGTCTAACCACTTACTCACTGTATTTCTCACCTGCTTCTTCATTTTTTTCTTTACCTTCTCAATAGCCACTCAATCCCACTCATTTACCATCTGAAATTGTATAGTTCTGGGTTGCAGCTTTCTCCCACAAATTTGTTGTGTGAAGTAAACAAGCTTCCTAATATTAAAAGTACCCTCTAAAAGACATTGCATGTGCCTGTCACCAGATGTGAGCACATGCTGGTCTTTAACCCATACGCATTTATGAAAACCCACGTCTGTCATCATTTCAAACACAAGAGAAACTTTAAAAGGAACCTTTTCACATTCCATAATAGAAGGTTAGGAACTTAAGCCTTTTTCAGTCCAGCTCCTATATTTCCTGATGAAATGATTCATGAAAACAATGTAAAAACAAGGGTCAATCAGCCAATCACTGCACAGCTATGGCAAAGGTTAACCAATCACAACGCAACCTACAACAGCAACTGACCAATGACAGCTTGAGATATAGTGACATCTCAACAATCCCTGCATGATTCTCAGCATCAGTCAACCAATTGCAGTGTGAATTATTCAGGAACAAAATCAATACAGCACCTTCAGCCACAAAAACACATGCACACAACAAAATAACTGTTGCCTGCTCAACCTAAAAATAAAAAAGAGAAGGAAGCTACGCAATCTGGCAAAATATCAGAAATCAGTGCCTTCACTGCACTATTTATTACAAGGCAATTTCTCCTTCAGCAATAACCCACCACAATAAGTATAATTACTCCTGTGCACCAAATAATAAACAAACACCAATTAAACTCAAATGCATTCAATAAAAGATTCTTATTGACTGAGAAAATCCCTATCTCATTGTGTATGTGGTGCCTTACCAACACACCACCACTTTGCACACAATTTCAAAAGTATATCTTGAGATCTTGGATTTTGACGAATCAGATTACCTGAACCAACAAATAAACCCAGTAAATTCAGTATTCTTAGTCTGTCCTGTTTTCAATGTTCGGATTTTTGGTGGATCTTAGTGTTGTTTTCTCAGTGTTTTCTAAACATTTTGAAATCAGTGCTTATCTGTGTTTATTTGGCTACCTAGCCCCAAAATAGAAATAAAATTTGTTTTTTTCATTATTTACAAAGCATATATTTAATTTAAAGGAGATGTAATGCAGGGTATCAAGTGTCTTCCCATTGACAGTTTGACCAGTGTACTTATGTTAGGCTTTTTTAACCATAGAAATACATTGTATTTCACTCTCATCACACTCACATCTCATTACCTCTCAAACTCACTCTACTATGACTCTGCCTGGCTTATAGGACTTTTAATGGATTAAAAAGGTATGAGTGCTATATTCAAATGTTTTAATGCATTCCTAGACACAGTTTGGGGTAATTCGCCTGCTACTTACTGAATATTATAACATTGTAGAAGTGGTCAATCCTGCTGACAGCATAGAGCCTTTTTTAAATCTTTAAATTATTTAAATACTCATGACTCACTTTCCTTTCTTGAATGTTATTTTATTTTTTGGTTGTGCAGGCGTTTATCAAGGTTCATATATTTATACTGATGAGGGCGGTTTCGTTTTGGGGGGAGTAGGGTTTATCAGTTACTCTATGGGTTTAAACCAAAAACCGGATAGCCTAAATATTCTTTTCAACACAAACTCAAAATGAGTCCCTTCTCAATAAAATAAACACAGTAACAAAGACTAATGGCCTGATTTTGAGTTTGGCAGACAGGTTACTCCACCACAAATGGAACGTATATCCCCCATCCGCCATATTATGATTTCCATAGGGTAAAATGGAATCATAGTACTTGGGATGGGATATCCCTCATGTTTGTGATAGAGTAACCGGATCTACCAAACTCTAAATTAGGCCATACCTCTTTTACTTTAACTCACGGACAGGACAAAATCATAAAAATCACAATAATCAAACCACCTAATGAACCACAGATCAGAAGCACATAACCCAAAAATCTCACATGCAGTGTAATACATGACACCACACAAATCCACATTCTCAAACCGCAGTTCCCACAATGCACTATAGTAGTGTTGCAGTCACTCTCAATACATTCTGCTCTGCTAATATTCACAAATGTGTGTACGTTCAGGTTGAGGAACAGCCCTGGATCACTGGAACATGGCAACTAATACAATTCAAGGACTTTGGGGAATGAAGACAGATTGCAGATCAGGGTCAACAACTATCTCAGGGAAGATGTATTTTCTCTAGTCGTTCCCTATACTGGCCATCAAAAACTGTGGGTATGCACTATCTCGTACACAAGCTGCATGATAGCGATAGGTGCCCAAATGCAGCATCGGGGACATTGTTGTCCTCAAGAATATATGAAGTGATGCAGTTCAAAATACAGTCAATAAGTAAAGACTGATTTAAAAAAACGGAGTTCGAAATTAGTTATTAAGGTAAATTATGAAGGTTCATTAAAATAGTAAACTGCAATACAGAAGACAAAATATATGTTCAGTCTCAATAAATACAAATCAATTGCTTAAATGTAGTTAATATTTTAAATAGATGCATCAATAAGCAAAATCTGAAAAATGAACAAAGTCCAAAATGTGCAGCATAGCACAAGAATTTGGGGATCATCCCTGGAAATTTGGAAAAAAAATCTAGCTCATTCCCAATTAGACGGTCTTTTATAGCCATCTTTACTATAGAAAGTAATGGAAATTACACAGTGAGCAATGAGTGAGCAAATGTAGCATTTTGACAGTGAAACACAGTTCAGCATTTTAAAATGTTGTATGCGCCTACCATCTTAGGACCATCCCGCTATATGGTTATTATTAAACTCCTTCTGGCCTAATGTCATTGGAGGTGTCACAACTAGTTACATAAAAAGTAGAAGGACTCAGATGAACTGTCTACAGCATGTAAGCAGGGAAACTATTGGAAAGTATTGTTAACGCGTCCCTTTATGATATTTTATTACACATCAGGACTCGTTTTAGGCCAATGAATCTTTTGACCCAGTTGAGAGACACCGTAGGACGAGATAACTAATCAATATATCAATCAATACATCAATGATGTCATCAATATTTATCACGACAATGCATTTCACTTTAGTCAAAGTCATTAATCAGTTCAAATGACGCTACCATGACCTTTCAGCCATGAATAACCACACCAGTTTAGTAGAATTTTATGAATTTTATTCCCTATTAATTACAATCTAGGAGCAAATGCGTTAATCTCAACACCAAGAAACATAATAGCATAGTCACGATATGGCAACTTTGATAAGTTTTCATTAAAGCAAGAATCACAAACATCAGGACATAACATGGCGTGAACATAGATCAAGATTTGCAGAGTGTCAATATTGCGTCAGTTCAACAAAACATAGTCTCAGTCATTTGTCTATTTGCGTCAGTTTGATGAACCCCTGTCCTAACCGCTGATTAGCATTCGCATGTTGGGCTTCATGCAAAACAATTTAGAACACCAATTTGGAAAACATCTAGCTATGGTCTCTGTCAAAAGCAAGCAGTTGGTACCTAGAAAGAAAAAGCAAACAGACAAATTACAAATGCATTGTCATAATTACCCTCCAAGGATTAGGTCAGCACAGGTTCAGTCTTCGTCTTCAGGACATCAGTCAAATCGCCATCAGTCAGAACTCAGCTCTGGGACAAAAAGGGCACTTCCCTCAGAAGGAGGAAAAGTGTAAATGGGCTGTTTAAGGGCAAGGATGGTTTAATAAAATCTCAAGTCACCAAATAGAGTGACAGAGTTTCTGGATAAAATCAATAGCATTCCCTAACCTACCTAAATGACCTCTCTGTGAGATGGGTTTTTATCCCTTTTTTGTAGTACATTCCCCCAAAATTCTATTGGACATTTGCTATACCCCACTGTCTTTAACCTATCAAATTAGACATTAGGTAATCCTAATCTTCACCCCATATTGGTTTACAAGTTTTTGATTGGTCTTCATAATTGACATCTTCAGAGGTGGCACATCTGGTGACTTCATTCCCTTGTAATTCTTTGCACATCTTTTGGTCAGCAGTTCCATTGTCTTCCCCAGTTTGAATGACCTTGTACATTACATTAATCTACACTGTTTCAATTCATTTATAACATTTATTTTTCAAGACGATGAGAAGCGGGTGGGAAATAGATCTGCATGGTTACATTCATATTCCAAGTTCGAAGGAAAAGAACAAGCGGGGTCATGGCCCCTTGTGAGTCAGCACACTGAAAAATAGGAAAATGCATTTAATATGAGAGCCAGGCAGCTAAACTGTGGCTCATGCTAACTTAAGGCCTATGAGGTTTTCAATACAGATTTAATAACGCAAATGTTAATATAAGCTCATTTAAACATAACATAAACATTTTGGTCATCATTATTAGCTTGCGTATACATTTGTGGCCACTCATCGTGGTCACAATTCAAGTGCACGTTTAAGCAAAATTGCTATTACTACAGTTTCTATGCGGCATCATCACATCCTAAGTCATAAACATTTCATGTTAATATAGATTATATAAGCTACGCTCTCTCAGTCCCTCCTCTGATGACGCTCGTCATCACACAAACCTTTTGCTTTGACCTTTCACTTTAATTTTTCACCTTACGCATAATGCACATTTCAACATCTTGTCCCTTGTGTGAACTCTCCCAAATTTCATTCAACATTTTCTCCCTTTCATTTTCCTCATTCCTCCTGGTTCTCTTTGTCCAATTTCTTTTAATTGTATCATTAATTTTGCATGCTCCCCATAATCCTAAGAGACAGGCCAAAACTATTAATAGACCCACTAACATTTTTGCAAGTACCCCATTCCAAATATTGCTAAACCAGCTCCCTACTCTGGCAATTCCTTTTCCAAATTTCTCCCACACTCCAGGTTCCTTCACATCTTTCAAATCTGCACTATCTCTTGTTAAGTTAGTAAGCATACCTCTAATCTTTTTACTATTGTCCGGTATAAATGAGCAACAATGACGCTCGTTGAGCATCTTGCGGACTCCGCCACTCTTTGTAAAACAATGTCTAAAGCAAGCCGATTTTGAAGAGTCATAGCTCTTTCCGCAGCAAGTTCAGTATCCATCAGGAGTATAGCCCCTGTAAAATTTGTCAGCATGTTATCCACAATAGTAGACAACTTTTGAATCTTTATGGAGTTTAAGATAACCCCTATTGAAGGAATTATGGCTCCAAATATGTCCCCAATGACAGCAGCCACTGTCTCTCTTTTTTGTCTAGCATGTTGTAATTCAGACGTTTTAGGTATTTGCTTTAAGTCATCAATCTGGTAAATCTTTTGGAAAACTATTCCCAAATAACATGTCCCATACCATCCCTTAGGGAGACGGTAACAAGCATTAAGTCCACAGATGTAATAGATCCCAGGGATCGCTGGATCCTGTCCATTTAACATAAAAGTCCATTTACTCTGAAACAAAAATACATGCCTGCATTCACTCGTTCCCACAAATAAAGTGTCTTGCTCAGATTTTGGCCTATATATACAAAGCCTCCCTACATGCAGCGCATCTATAGCTAGTTTGCCTTGCGTCTTGATTGCGGTGCAAGCATAATCATTTGCATATGTGCGTTTTTCTAGCCCCTTTTCTAATCTTTCCTTCAATGCTTTGCGTCTATCATCAGTGTGATCTAAGAAGCTTTTCTCTACAGATGTCAATAAGCAGGTCAGATTGTTGCGGTGTGCATAAGCTGTCCCAAATGTAAGCGTCGGTTCAAAGAAGCCTCTAACTATTTTTATACTATGCTCCTTAGCTAGTCTGTTCAGAAACTCAATCACAGGCACAAAAGAAAACACAACATCCAAATTTGAATAAAAGTATTGCACAAGCTCTTGATTATAGAATCTTGTTAATAGCAAGCTACAGTTTATCCCATAAGTTAGCGGAAGGCTATCATAGGTGACCCCCTCCTTGCACTGACGAAGGAATCTTTGTACACACATAACAGTTTTTCGCATCCATGGTCTCAACATACTCATTCAGCAAGCGATAGAAGACATTAGTAGAAAGTTCCCCCTTTGAATTAGTTCCCTCATGCAAGTGTTTTGCATCCTGCTCAAACTTTTCCCACAATGTTAATGTCGTAGTCTCAGGTTTTGAAGCATTGTTAGTCACTTTCTTATCCAACCACGGCATTCCCACAATCACTCCCACAATTATTATTGCACATACAATACCTATTATAAGACTCAACCAACCACACACCTTACCCTTCTTGTTACTAACACTATTATAAGCCATGTTTGTAAAGAATCAGAGAGCAGAATAACAGTTAACTTGAGGACGATATTAAACTCTTTCTTTTCACTTTTCTCTTTTTTTTTCTCTTTTCTTTGATGCAAAAAGTATCTTTTTCTCTGCATATATTTACAGCGTTTCACTCACTCCAGGACCCCTTTGTCAAATCAGGTTAGCAGCTTGTCATAATCAGGTTTCTCAAGTCAAATCAGGTTATCAGTGTCTCATCCGGTAATTTATAAGTCTCTTTCCATAAGTTTTCAGTTTTCGCTTAAACAAAGTCTCTGCTTTGAGTTACTTCAGGTACCGTAGTATTAGCCTGGTACTTCTCGATCAAAACAGAACGCTAAGAATTCTTGTTGCCATTCAGACGTTGCATATGCCCATTCAGGACCTGCGTACCTTCTATTTGCAGTTCTCTTTCTTTTCAGTCTGCGTTCACCTTGCAATTCTCCTTCACTCTGATCTTCTACTCGGGATATATCAGTCTCTTCTGTTATTGTTTCACCTGGTACGCTTCTTGCTTTTGCAGCCTGTTTCTCTGGCCAGTTATCTCCCTTATGCGTCTTTTTCCTATTTGACTTTTCAGGAAGCTGAACAGCACCCTCCTCTTGTAATATGATGTTTTCTCTTGATGGACCTGCAACTGGCTCAGGGGATGCCGGAGTACTTTGGTCTCTTTCTATTATTTCCCCTTCTTCTTCTTCTGGATCTGTAACAGGTTCAAGTTCTAACCCATATCCGTCTATTTCTGAACCTCTCCTTGATTTACTTCCCCTGCTGCCTCTACTGAGATAGGCACACTGTCACCTCTCTCGAACTTGTTTACTGTTTGTGGGACTAGGCTGTTCTCAATGGGCTCTCCTGCAGTCTCAGTTCTCTCTTGGCTGGTCTCTAGCCCTGACACTTCCCTCTCTGGAACTGTTGAGCTGGAAACTTCAAGTTCCTCATCAGTTGGACACGTTACCTTCTTTGTGTGACTGGCATGTATCCAGTTTGGAACGCCCGCACATTTCACAGCAGTGGTTGTTGTCAAAATTACTTGATATGGCCCCTTCCAGCGCGGCTTCAAACACGACTTTCTCACGTGCTTCTTGACAACCACCCAGTCACCAGCTTGTAGGGTATGACCTGGATCACCAATCGATGGCAATGTGTTAGCTTCTACCTGGTGAGAGAAAGAGCGAATCACATCAGCCAAGCCTTTGTAGTAGTCCAACACCATATCATCTGTAATATTGACAAGAGCATTTGCAGGTACTGCGGGTAACCTCATAGCTCTGCCCATGAGGATCTCATGGGGTGATAGTCCTGTCTTCTTATCAGGGGCGTTCCTCGTTGACATCAGCACTAAGGGTAATGCATCTGGCCATTTCATATTGGTAGCTGCGCACATCTTTGCCATTCTTGATTTCAAGGTACCATTCATTTGCTCTACTAATCCTGATGCTTCAGGGCGGTAGCTACAGTGCAGCTTCTATTCAATGTCTAATGCGGCACACAAGAGTTTAATCACCTCATTGTCAAAGTGTCTGCCCCTATCTGATTCTATAGAGACCGGGAACACAAACCTGGGTATTACTTCCCTAAGCAGCAGCTATGCAACTGTGAGACTGTCATTTCTATGTGTGGGGTAAGCTTCAATCCAGTGACTGAAAACACACACAATCACCAACACGCACTTCAATCCTCCGCAAACAGGCATTTCAATGAAATCCATTTGCATTTTGCTAAATGGACCACCAGCTCTCCCTATGTGGCTCAAAGTTACCACAGTCCCTTTTCCAGCATTCATCTGTTGACAGATGATGCACCTGTGGCAGGTAACCTCTGCGGCATTTCTGAACTTTGGGTTAAACCAATCGATTTTGAATGACCTTATCATTGCATCGCTCCTGAGGTGTGCCTGTCCATGGTAGAGCCTAGCGAATTGTGACAGAAGACTGTTTGGCAAAACTAATTTCCTCTCCTCTGAGACCCACAAGTCGTCAGCCCTTTGTACACATTGCATTCTTTGCCAGGAGCGTTTTTCCTCTTTGCTAGCACGACCCTGCAGTGTTTGTAGCTCATCTAGGGTATCAACCACCCTTAATGCAAGGTTTAAGCATGTGTCATTTTCAGTTTGTGGCATCAATTCCCACTGATCCTTAAACGATATACAGTTCAATGTGCAAAACCTTGCGACTTGATCTGCATAGCCGTTTCCCATGGACACAAAGTCGTGTGACTTAACGTGAGCATTGCATTTCACCACGGCAATTTCAAGAGGTAACTGAATCGCATGTAACAAATCCTTAATTTGTTCACCATTTTTCACAGGAGAACCAGAAGAGGTCATGAAACCTCTCTGCGACCATAGTTGGCCAAAATCATGTACAATTCCAAATCCGTACCTGCTGTCAGTATAGATAGTGACTCTCAGATTTTCAGCTGCGTGGCATGCCTTGGTAAGGGCAATTATCTCTGCCACTTGTGTGCAATACACTCTCTCGAGCCAGGAAGCTTCAATGATACCAGCTATGGTACATGCAGCGTAACCGGCTCTCAGCATTCCGACTGAGTCTCTCAAACAGGATCCATCAACAAACATAATGCTGTCATTTTCTTTTAACTGTGTATCTTGAATATCAGGTCGTGGCTTGGTACATAGTTCTGTTACTTCAAGACAATCATGCTCGACTTCCTCTTCATTATTAACCTCAGTATTCTCAGCAGGAAGTAGAGTTGCCAGGTTCAACACAGTACATTGTTTCAGCGAAACATTAGGTGACCCCATTATATTTGTCTCATATTTGGTAAGACGAGCATTTGTCATGTGCTGAATTTTGGTTAGAGTTAACAAAATTTCAACTGAATGCGGAACCATTACTGTTAGGGGGTATCCCATTACTATGCCTTCACACTGCGTGAGGCTCTGACCAACTGCTGAAACTGTGTGCAAACAACCCGGTAAGGCTGCTGCGACGGGGTCCAAGGTAGCTGAAAAATATGCTACAGGGCGATTTGCACCTCCATGGACCTGTGTCAAGACAGACAAAGAACAAGCATCACGTTCATGACAAAACAGTAGAAAAGGCTTCGTGTAATCAGGCATACCCAACGCTGGTGCCCTGCACATGCACTAAAGCTATGGTGTATGGTTCATCCTTAATCTCTTTGCCTGTCCGCTTTATCAATGGTTTTGAGATAATTGAAAAGTTGGGTATCCACTGGCGGCAGTAGCCCACCATTCCCAAAAACATCCTGACATCTCTCTTTGTTGTTGGGGGGTGCATTTGCAAAATGGCTGTTATTCTTTCTTTCGATATTCTCCTGGACCCTCTTTCAATTAAGTGTCCTAAGTACTTCACTTCTTTCTGGCAGTACTGCAACTTCTTGGGTGACACTTTATGTCCATTCTTTCCCAAATGATTCAGTAAAGCAATTGTGTCATACTTACAGTCATCCCTTGTCCTGGATGCAATCAGCAAGTCATCAATGTACTGCACTAGAGTCGAGTTAAAAGGTACTACTAAGGATTCTAAGTCCTTTTTCAATATCTGATTGAAGATGGACGGTGACTCAGAAAACCCTTGAGGAATTCTGCACCAACTGTACACCTTATCCAGGAATTTAAAACTGAATAAAAACTGTCTGTCCTCGTGAAGAGGTATTGAAAAGAAGGCTTGTGACAGGTCTACAACAGTGAACCACTCAGCATCACATGGAACCTGAAACATAATCACTGCTGGATTGGGTACTATAGGGCAACATTTTACCACAATCTCATTTATCTTCCTCAAATCCTGCACAATTCGAACCTTCCCACAGGGCTTTTTCAGACCCATTATCGGTGAATTACATGGACTGCTCAACACTTCCTTCAGGACTCCCTGTTTTACAAAGTCTGCAATTATTTGTGACACTTGAATAAGAACATCTTGTGCCATATGATATTGTGGCACGTGGGGAAACACTGCATTTGGTTTCACTTGTACTTTAACTGGTTCTACTCCTTTTATCAATCCCACTTTTTTTCCTGTTAAATCCCACTCTTTCTCTGTCACCGTTCCCTGTAACTCTGCAGGTAAGTCAATCACTGTAAGCATCGGGAACAATGTAATCAAGGGGTAATCTTCATTTGCAGTTCCTGTCTCTAACTCTGAGAACTGACCATCATCCCCTTCATCATCACTGTTTGTCTGCACTTCAATTCCGTCATTGGAACATGTAATCGAACATTTTGTCTTGCACAGTAAGTCTCTTCCCAGTAGAGATACCGGACTCGAATCGCAGACTACAAACTTATGCAGTCCCTGGAAGTTGCTGATCTCAACCTGCACTGGATCTGTAATCGGATTTGTCAGGTACTGGTTTGCTACTCCGACCACCCTTATGGTACGCCCTGAAAGTGGTAATTTTGGAACCTCTGCACTTCTGACTGTAGAGCGTGTAGCTCCGGTATCAACCAAGAATGAAACTTTGTGACCCATTACCTTTCCCTCTACATAGGGTCCCCTCTGATCTACCTCTAGGGACGCTGCAAGCATGCACTCTTCACTATCTGAGCTGTCATCCGACCACTCCTCATTCATTCCATCTTCACCACACAATGGGAATTGCTGTACTGTATTATTTTGACTCATCACCTGACCTGTGACCTGCTGAGGAAGCATCACCTGTTGCTGTCCCATCGGAGCCATTGGTAATTGCATTTGCCGTCTAGGTACCATGGGAACCTGCTGCTGTACTTGTTGCATTTGCGCTGGTGGAACGCGCAGCATTTGCATTTGCTGCATGGGCTGTAACCCTTGCATCTGAATCATGTTATTTTGGAAGTTCGGATTTTGATTTCTCAATTTTGGACCTCTCACATTTTGCAATGTACCGACATTAGTGCATTGTTGAATGACACCATCCTGCACCACATTCGGGCATTCCCGCTTCCAATGCCCCACACCCCGCACGCGTGATATGGTGACATCCTTTTCATCTCTTGTGCATCATTTTGAACCACAACAGTATTCAAGTCTGGACTGCGATTCACAAAACCTCAACCTCGACCTCTCGGTTGTGGCTGAAACACACCATTCACTTGTGGTTGCTGCTGTATCATCTGTTGAACTCCATTTCCCTGTATTCCTGCCTGTGCATCCCTTATCTGCATCACCATCACTTTCTCCTTTAACTTTTTCTGCTTCAACTCAATTTTGTCACTACAGTATTTCGCATACTGCAACACCTCATCAATCGGCTTCGCTTGCCAACAAATCAAATGATTCTTAATCATCTGGCTAACCTCTGGTCTCAGCCCTTCAACAAATCTGAACACGAGATGGTTCATGTCTTTCGGCTCAATTGTATCAGTACCACTATAATGTTTGAATGCCTTCAACAACCTCTCATAAAAAGCATGTATTGATTCCTTAACCTCCTGTGAGGTCCGGTCGATCTTCTGCCAATCAGTCAACTTCGGCGACACTTTCTGCTTCAACAATTCAATCACTTTATGATAGTACTTCATCACCTCCTCAGAGGGAGCTCCGGTCACCTTATCCCTTGCCGGCTCCTTCGTCGGCCAGTCTACCCCTCTCTTGCACTCGAGCCACAAATCAGGCGGAACAATGATCTCAAACAAAGTATTCAAGTCTTCCCAAAGACACTTTGCAAGTTTCACGAACCTATCTGTTTGTTGGTACCACTCAATGGGTTTCTCCCTCAACCTGGGATAATCATTAGTAAAAGATAGGATGTCTCCTCTGGACCACAGCACATTAATTAAAACTCCACCAGCTGTTTCTCTCATGTGTAGTATTTTTACTGATTCCGTATCGGGTGACGTTTTAGCCTGACCCGACCCCGGACAGTTACCTTTCTCCTTATCTCTTTTCTTTGCCTATCTGCCTTCCCATTTTTCTAATGCTCCCCAGATCTGCGCACTTTGCAGTATTTCTTTTAAATGTACTTTCATTCCAGCAGACCTCATATGCTCAAAGTCTTTTGAATCAAATTCTAACCGGTAACTTCTTTTCAAATGTTTAGTGTTCTCAATATCAATGTTGTATTTGTCTGCTAAGTTCGCTAATCTCTGATGTACCTTGCCTGCCTCTTTAGTAATCTTAGATATCTCAGTTCTGCTTCTGTGTATGATTCTAATCTGTTTACCCCCATTGTTCCGTCCACTAGTTCAGCAGCTTCAACCCCCAGTCTCACAAAATTCAGGTAGTCATCTCTTCCTATCCTTTCCGGTTCTACTGCAGTCACTGTAGTCTTTTGTGAAGCATAGGCCTTCTCTAACCACTCATTCAACTGTTGTACTGTAAAACCTTGCAGTGAAATGTTCCCTGCATGCATCATTGGCGATGTGAAGCGTTCATACTTATTGTCTGTGGGGCTAGCACCCCTAGCCCTGCCTGTCTCATTGCTTCCAATGGCGCTTCAACTGGGCTAAGGTCTATCAAGGACCTTGGTTTTTCAACCGCTTGTTCTCCTGGGGCCATTAACTGAGGGGTTCCTATGGACCCTCCTATTAGCTAATCTTGGGCCATTACTCCCTAATCACATACACCAGGCTTACCTTGTGCATACAATGGCACCGGTGGACCAACAGGAATTGGCAATGATATTGCGGCAAGTGTTTGACCCGGTCCCAAACCTCGTGGAGCAGCGACTCCAAAGGTCTGATCCAGCGAAGCCGGGGCAGGTATTAACGAAGGACCAGCTGCTGGGTTATACCCTGGTATCAGTTGTGGCTGCGGCTGGGGCAGCAATTGCGAAGTTGACTCAATCTGCACTAACCTCGACTTTGTATATATCGGGTCTGGTGGCACTATCAGATTTGTAGTAGTCTCTAGCACTCGGACGTCTGGATAGATTCTCTGTATCTGCGGTGGAGGTTGCAACTGTATCTGCATGTCTGGTGCAGTGGGTACACTAACACCATTCTGTATCAAAGCCGTATCACTAGTCTGTGCCGTATCAGTAACTCCCTTCTCCTGCGTCTGGTTCTCAGGACCCGTACTAGTGCTCGGGACATTATCGCTTGCTGCATAAGGTGGTGGGCGATCATGTAATATACGATCCATAAACTCTTCATCGTCTGAATCATCTTCTTCTTCCCAAGGTCTCTTAGTTTCCTTAGGCTTACTAGAGTCTTTGGCTGTTTTACAGGTGGCTTTCTTTCCCTGCGTCTCTTCTCCCTGTGTTATTGCTGGGAACAATTTCAATCCATCAACTATTCCCCGTCTCCACATTTTGTTCCCATTATCTCACCTAGCTTCTGCATAAGTGTTTTCTGCTCTTCTTATTCTTCTTTGGAATTTTTCTTGCCTATGTTTAAGGGCCATTAAATCCCAAATCGCTAAAGCCTCATACTGAGCTGGCCTCGGAGGTGGTTTTTGTGTACTTAACATCCACCTTAGATTCTCTAGCACCTTCGCATTGAACGTCCCATGTTCTGGGAACGCTAAACATCCCTCTTTCTCTGTTAATTTGCGCCACTGTTTCATCCATAAGCAAGGCGCGACACCTTTTTCCTCCATAACTATGTAAGCTAAAGTACCCTCAGGTGGTGTAGGGTTCCCTTCACTCGCCATAATGTATGTGTCTCCTTTCAGAGCACTCTTGAAAGCCTTGACAAAATTAATTTTTACGTTTTCTCTTATTTGTATTTAATCAGGAAATTACTTTAATTCCCAAGACACTCTTCACCCACCTTTCTCAACCTATTGCCTCTCACGGACAGCAGCCAATCCATGTGCGATCCCTCTCAACAACTGACCTAGCGCGGCACCACTGACGTCACACTCACACACTGCAGCTGACAAAGTCTTGCGGCTCGTCCGCCCCTCACTGGATTCACACAAAACTAATGCAAAATTACTGCGAGCACCTTTAACAACAACAAAAATCTGCTAGTTTACTACAGGAAGGGTAACACATTCGCTTCAGAATTTTACAGAGATTTCACTTGAAGCCTCCGCCGCTACTCTCTCCTTCTCAATTCCCGCATACGCAAGCAGAATTCGACCCGCAAATCCTACTCTCGACTTGTCAATGGTTCATCCTAGTGCACTTTAGAACTTGCCAAATCTCCATCGAAGGTTTCACACATACATTATGACACAAACTGGACTTGTCAACCACACCCGATCGACCTATTAAACTGCACAGATTACAACATAAACCCAAGTGTCTCCTACACTTGTCAATATACTCTGGAGTCTTAGACCACGACGGGTCCGTACAAAACAACCAACCACGTGGATAATTTTGAGCACATCTCGCCACACTCATATGAAGTACGCCGACTTCCCTACTCTTATACTACGGAGTACGCCCACTCCTACTAAAACAACATTTACCTGTCCTAAATACACACAGATCTCACAATCACCTGCAAAAAGGCATAAGCTGAGCAAGCGCAAAAATCCTATACCATAACACACGCAATGACGCCGAGAACATTCCCAACTCACTTAGGCAGGCTCCGAGATCCCGGGAAAGTCATGGTGAATTTAGAAACACATCATACCTCCAATTTGCATTATCTCAGAAAAACAATTTAAACAATGATTCTCCGTCCCAGGGCCCCAAAGGGCCAAAACATCGCTCTGCTACCAGAACTGTTAACGCGTCCCTTAATGATATTTTATTACACATCAGGACTCGTTTCAGGACAATGAATCTTTTGACTCAGTTGAGAGACACCGTAGGACGAGATAACTAATCAATATATCAATCAATACATCAATGATGTCATCAATATTTATCACGACAATGCATTTCACTTTAGTCAAAGTCATTAATCAGTTCAAATGACGCTACCATTACCTTTCAGCCATGAATAACCACACCAGTTTAGTAGAATTTTATTAATTTTATTCCCTATTAATTACAATCTAGGAGCAAATGCGTTAATCTCAACACCAAGAAACATAATAGCGTAGTCACGATATGGCAACTTTGATAAGATGTCATTAAAGCGAGAATCACAAACATCAGGACATAACACGGCGTTAACATAGATCAAGATTTGCAGAGTGTCAATATTGCGTCAGTTAAAAAAAACATAGTCTCAGTCATTTGTCTATTTGCGTCAGTTTGATGAACCCCTGTCCTAACCGCTGATTAGCATTCGCATGTTGGGCTTCATGCAAAACAATTTAGAACACCAATTTGGAAAACATCATGCTATCGTCTCTGTCAAAAGCAAGCAGTTGGTACCTAGAAAGGAAAAGCAAACAGACAAATTACAAATGCATTGTCATAATCACCCTCCAAGGATTAGGTCAGCGCACTGGTTCAGTCTTCGTCTTCAGGACATCAGTCAAATCGCCATCAGTCAGAACTCAGCTCTGAGACAAAAAGGGCACTTCCCTCATAAGGAGGAAAAGTGTAAATGGGCAGTCTAAGGGCAAGGATGGTTTAATAAAATCTCAAGTCACCAAACAGAGTGACAGAGTTTCTGGATAAAATCAATAGCATTCCCTAACCCACCTAAATGACCTCTCTGTGACATGGGTTTTTATCCCTTTTTCGTAGTACATTCCCCCAAAATTCTATTGGGCATTTGCTATACTCCACTATCTTTAACCTTTCAAATTAGACATTAGGTAATCCTAATCTTCACCCCATATTGGTTTACAAGTTTTTGATTGGTCTTCATAATTGATGTCTTCAGAGGTGACACATCCGGTGACTTCATTCCCTTGTAATTATTTGCACATCTTTTGGTCAGCAGTTCCATTGTCTTCCCCGGTTTGAATGACCTTGTACATTACATTAATCTACACTGTTTCAATTCATTTATAACATTTCGTTTTCCAGACAATGAAAAGCGGGTGGGAAACAGATCTACATGGTTACATTCATATTCCAAGTTCGAAGGAAAAGAACAAGCGGGGTCATGGGCCCTTGTGAGTCAGCACACTGAAAAATAGGAAAATGCATTTAAAATGAGAGCCAGGCAGCTAAACTCTGGCTAATGCTAACTTAAGGCCTATGAGGTTTTCAATACAGATTTAATAACGCAAATGTTAATATAAGCTCATTTAAACATAACATAAACATTTTGGTCATCATTATTAGCTCGCGTATACATTGGTGGCCACTCATCGTGGTCAAAATTCAAGTGCACGTTTAAGCGAAATTGCTATTACTACAGCTTCTATGTGGCATCATCACATCTCAAGTCATAAACATTTCATGTTAATATAGATTATGTAAGCTACGCTCCCTCAGTATCTAAAGGTTTCCTTTGGAGATCTTGAAACACGTAATTACAAAACAAACAGTGCACATTTTGCTCTCTACAGTCTCAAATGAGAAATATAAACTCACAATGAATATTATGAAGTAGCAGCAGCCATGTTAATTCAAGATGGAGTTGAGCATTGGCCGGAAAATCATAGTTTTGTACATCTCCGTAATTAAATTACAACAGCTTCATATTAACATGTGCATATGATTTTCATCAAACAATAACCTACAAAATTAAGAGGCACTATTGTGGATGGTAGTTTGCTTTGTGTATATAGGTTTGCCTTGTGATGTTGTTTTTGCTTTATACAAGGCTTACACCTGCGAACTCACATGGAGCTACAGTGTGTCACTTGATTTCAGCTCGCTTCACACGGTCACATGGTGAGGAGCCAAAAATCACACTGTGACAGGCAAGGCGAGCTGAAAGTCACTGCATATAGTAGATTATTTAGCTATTATTTTGTATCTGTAAACAGCCTATGACCGTTAAGACGTGTAACCCCAGGACATAGTTGGCAGCCTCAGGAACCTTTTTAATTTTTTTTTAGGGGGTGGGTAGGAGGTGGTTGGCTTGGTGAGGGGGAGGGGGCGGAGTGCCTCTCAGTTAGATCTCTGCACGAGCCCCCTCCCTCTCCAAGGCTCTGCCCCCTCCTCACACAATTAAATATATTTTCAGGCTGGCAGGTTTGAAGGCTGGATGCTTCAATAAATTTAACATACCATGGTTAGTTTCATTTTGTGTATATTTTAATCTTGTGATTTAGGTCATGTTTTTTGTTATTGTTCAGTCATTTACATACATATATACATCCTTGATGTGCTTAGATACGTTTATGTTGTTTTTTCAAATGTGACTTTTGCGCATTTCTGTGTTGTGTCCTTTGTAAGGGCTAAACATGTTTTACCTTGGAGTTTTGTTGCCCATTCTGTCTCTGTTCACTGTTCTAATCTTTGTGGAATGTTATGTTGTGATGTCATGATGTCTGAGTGTTCTATGTCCTTGGCTGGAGCTGGAGTCTGGTTGATAACGGGAGGCTAGGATGATAACATCCATGTCTCCTCGGGGGTCACCCCCTCCTCAGTACTCAGAGCACCCCAGGTACAGCATATACACAGACATAACACAGCTAACTTTTACCAAAACAAGTTGCAAAACCGCAAATTAGACAGTTCCTCAGAATATAATCAGATTGTGAATGCTAGTGATGGAACCATATTTGTGATGCCTTAGAATTTGGTTTACTGATGTGACGGGGCATTTAGGGCTTTATTGGTATAGATTTGATTCCATTTTATTTTTCAAAGCAAAAATCAAAGTGAACCAGTTAATAGCTGCGCTTTGGCAAAACACACTGACCTGTGAAAATGTTACGTGTTTTTTTTTGTGTCTGTTTTTGCAGCCCCAAGATGATTGCTGGGATTGCCTCTGCAGCATCGCTTTTATTCTTAATTATGGTAATTTTGATCAGCTGTTTCATGTGCTCCTGCTGCTATCTGTACCGGAGGAGGGACCAAATGAGGACACCATATGAAAGTAAGGGAAGAATGAATGTTCTTGGTCTAAAGATACATTTCTGCTAAATTTCTGCTAAAATAACCAAGATGCAATCGGATTTAATCTAATTTGCATGGCCGTTCCGATGGTCTGTCTGCCACGATAAGTGAAAGCAGTAGACCTAGGTTTCTTACATAATGTTTTCAATGTTGTTAGTAACATTGCTTGGCTTGACTTTATGTCACTTTGAAACTGACAAATGTTAACTTATTATTTATATGTTGCCCAGTTTTCTACCTCTTAGTACTTCTCTCAGTAAACCATGAAAAAAAAACTACTTCTGTTTCCTATATTGACTACAGTGCAAAGATTCTCCACTTAGCTAGTGGCACAACTCTGAGCCATGACACATATCTGGTTGTTTGTACAAGTGAGTGTACAGCTGTATATAATTTTTTCTTTCCTAAAGTGTGGGTGTAGCCACATGGGCATCAGGGCTCTTTAGTGGGAGATTTCAAGAGATATATTTAAGCAAGCAGCTGTAAGAAAAGAGCTGTTAGAACAGAAACCAGTAAAGGAGGACTTGTAGATAAAGATCTGAGTACTTTTGACACTGAAATGTACTTAAAAGAGTAAATCTTTAAGAATTTTCTGAAATGTAATCAGCCATAATTGAATCCGATGTGTGACTCCACCTTTGAGTGCTAGGCTTAATTTAGTATCTTGCTTTTTGGTATGTCAAGACATAGGGGGTCATTCTGAGTCTGGCGGGCGGCGGAGGCTGCCCGCCAGACTTCCCCCCTCCAAAATACTGCTCCGCGGTCGAAAGACCGCTGAGGGTATTTTGGCTTTTGCACTGGGCTGGTGGGCGACTGCCAAAAGGCCGCCCGCCAGCCCAGTGCAAAAAACCCTTCCCACGAGGACGCCGGCTCAGAATTGAGCCGGCGGAGTGGGAAGGTGCGACGGGTGCAGTTGCACCCGTCGCGAATTTCAGTGTCTGCAAAGCAGACACTGAAATTCTTTTTGGGGCCCTCTTACGGGGGCCCCTGCAGTGCCCATGCCATTGGCATGGGCACTGCAGGGGCCCCCAGGGGCCCCGCGACACCCCATACCGCCATCCTGTTCCTGGCGGGATAACCGCCAGGAACAGGATGGCGGTATGGGGTGTCAGAATCCCCATGGAAGATTCAATAGGGAGACCGCTGGTTTTCCCTTTCTGACTGTGGCCAAACCGCCGCGGTCAGAATGCCCTGCGGGGCACCGCCAGCCTGTTGGCGGTGCTCCCGCCGACCCTGGCCCCGGCGGTCACGAATCACCCCCATAGTTAAGTTTTGCGTCTTGTGTTTTTTAACACTAGCTCTTCCCATATCCACCCATTGTTTTCAGAATCTGTTATCTTCTTTTTCAACTGTAGGTATTTTCCTGACTGTAGTTGACCATGAGAAATCACTAAATTTTCCACTGAACAGTATACTTAATCATTTATAACTGCCCTTTCACATATTGTGATTTTTCGTACAAAACAGACCTTTCCTTTCAAACTTCCTGTCTTCCTCCCAGTCGCTGAGTTCCTTGTGGGGATCCTCTTCATAACCTTTTACTTTCATGTTTTCTCTGATCCTTTTGGGTGTACCTGCAGTCACCTCTACCTGGGCCCAATTCATAAAGCCAGCCTTTAACATTTTGGAAATATCTACTGTAAGATTAGTTCCAGGTTTAGTTTAGATTTCAAATTTTTATGGGAATCATAAAGACCCCCATGAGACCTTCTGTAATTTTTCCAATATTTTAGATTTTCTTGACTACTTTAACACGCAGAGTTTATGGCAGCAGAATTTCTATAAATAACTGAATACACTTTTGGGGACACTTGGAACGTAATGCTCTGTCTAGAGGACAATTACCATCAGGACATTACACTCATGATTAAATGAAAAAGGACTGTGAATTTTCACAATTTATTTTCCTGTGACACCTTTTTGCAGTACCTGTATCACCTTAGAAATGCATACAATTTTGGGAGGCTTCTTCTTGAAAATGGTTTGTGAGTACCAACAGACACACACGTTTTTGATGTTCACTGCATTATGAAGATCCCCCCTCATGCCTCCACAGGACTCTCCGCAACTCAGGCCCTGTTCCCACATTTGCAAAGCCTAAATTCGTAAGTGGCCTTCACTAGAGTAAAATTTCATCAACCCTGATTTTACAACTCAATATGGGCAACTTGTTCATGCACATTTCAGTTTTTGTGCATCTAAGTTGAATGTGGGTGCAAAAAATCCCTCTATTAACAGAGCCCCTTTTCCCCTCTTTTGGAGCATGGTTAACATATTCAGTACTTGTAGCTGAGATCCTGTGGCTGTGTTGACCTACGTTTAGCGTCTTGCTGCTTCCCCACTGGCTCAATGATTTCTGAGTGTGGATGGTTTGATTCATTGCTTTGCGCTCACCATCATGGATCTTTGGTGGACTGCTCTTGTTCCCTCCTGAAAAAAATGTTCAGTTTGTTCACTGTTCTCTAAAACGGAGCAAGGAAATAATGGCCCTTCTTTCAGATTATAATACTGTAAACTTCGGTAGCAGAAGAAAGGATCTTTGAGCACATACGGAAGGAGAAAAGGCTTCCTTGATGTTCATGGTTATTATTGCTTGTCTGTATTCAGCTGTTTTTTTTTACTTAACTGTGCATTACATTTATCTTTAGAGAAACACTAAAGAACAATGGTGGCCGTAAGAACAAATATGTATACCAAATGAGGAAAACCACGGCACATCTCGGGATCATAGTGCAAGCCATTTATTCCTTAGTATTGTATCAGGAAAGTTGGTAACCTGATCCAATGAAATACACTAGGCAAGTGGTTTAAAAGCCAATGCAATTTTCATGGTTGAGAGAAAACAGCTGACACGTGTTTCGTCACCCTTGACTTTTTCAAGGCTGTAAACATATACAAATGAAATGTGTAAATCACAGGAATTGTCAACGGATTACTGGCAGAATAGATTATGGTGTAAACCGTGAATCAAACCGTTTGTTAATAAGTAGGAAAGAGAGGCCATGTGCCATAGGTAAGTGGTGTATTCATAGAACTACCATAAAAGCAGATGGAGAAACCCCCTTCTGCTCCCCGTATATGCAAAAAAACCAACAAAAAAAACACCTACATGATAGATATATAGTGTCAGCAGGATGAGATGGTGAATATCAATAAGTATAACAAGGGATATCCCAGGAAAGGAAGCCATAAGAGTACCATACAGCCAACAGAGAGATATTGTGTTTGGTGCTGTAAGAATAAAGAATATCACCCACATGGTGTGTAGGAAAGCAACTCATATGTGTACAAAAACATGCAAAGAAGAGAGGAAAAGAGAGAAAAATGAACATACCTTTAACAATATAGAGGTATTATATATATTAAAAGACTCCAATTCTCAAGGATATGGAACAAGTGTGCAAAGTGTAGCATGAGTCAAATGGGAGTCCAGAGACCATGATAAGTCTGCAAAAATAGAGGAAAATAATAAGCCAGCAATCAAAAAATGAGCCAGCAAAGAAACGATGAACAGTGAAATGGAAAAGAGGACCAAATTACAGTATGAATTTTACAGCTAATTCATGAATTGAAAAAAGAGATTCACTTAGCACTTGTGCGTGTTGTCCAAGGGGCAGTAACCTAGTTCATTACTAACATTAGTCTACTAATGTTATGCGTGTAAAACAGCCCCCAACCATAATACTAATGGGGCTAATAAGGGACACTCAAAGAGGGAGGAAAGAAAATGGGGGCCAAAACAGATCAACACTGGAAAAACGCCGTCTCCGTACTTCGTGAACTCTACACGTTAAGAAGCTAAGTATTAATAAAAATTGGTGGCACGCTAATATGTTGCAATGCAGCTATTGCAAACCGTCTACCCGATGGATGTCGCATCAGGGGAAACTTAGATATGAGTATCGCGTCTACCAAAAGGAAAAACATGAGGACAGCAAGCGCTCAGTCATTAATAAGGCGAGTCTCATTAAGAAAGATGTTGTTCGTAATAACGGCGACCGCTATTATTACATGTGCGTGTTGTTGTCAAAGAAGTTAGTCAACAAGAAATGGGCATAAGCCCTGTCACCTGCTGCCGGTCTCCCGTCTTTCCTGTCCGTGAGTCGTGTCGCATCTGAAGCGAACGCCAACCCGTAGCTGGAATTTGAATCCAGAAAGAGACCGTAAATAAAAATAGAAAGTGGATTACGGACCCTAAGGCGGTAGAGTCTGCCATCTTGAGAGGGAAAACGGAATCAACACGAAGAGATCAAGAAAACAGTGAATGTGGATAAGCTCAAGTGTATAAACAGTGACATGCATATGTGTAATTAAGTGACATCAAGAGGAAAAGAGAAAGCATGAGCCACCACAAAGAATAATATGAATATACACAATGCAACCTTGTTAACAAACTATTATTAAAGAGCAGGAATAGTAACATTTCAGCACATGGACATTTGAACAGGGTTCCAAAGAACATGTAGATTGGAACAAATAATCATATGATTGCTGAAACACCACATGAGTATAATCTCATCATAAGGGGCAACATGGAGCTACAAGATACAATGACCCTACTGTGCTGATGTGACATGTTAGAAGTCAGCAACCTTGTAGACAGATCACAAATAATGCAAGTAGGACCACAATACAAAATTGAAAATTCAAAATTCTGTATGTTTACACAAGGTTGGTCATCTACAGGAATACATGTAGGTCTTTGTCAGAATTGAGCCCTTCTTCCACTGTACGCAATCTCACAATCCATCTGCTCTCAAGTTGCCTCAGAAGGAGAGTTTTGTTACCCCCCCTCGGACACTTGCCCAGAGTGGCAATGCCATGTGTCTGTATGTCTGGTTTCTCATGTAAAGGGTGTGCCAAGTTATAATGGACTGCAAAAGGGTAATCACTGTTGTTATTTTTGATCGCCCGGATATGTTGTTGCAGTCTTTCCCTGAACGGTCTGATTGTGCTGCCGACATAGATCTTTTTACATATGCAAATGATACAGTAAACAGTGAACTTAGTGTTACAATTCATGAATTGTTTAATCGTGTATGTGGTTTTTGTGTTATAGCAAAAGTCTTTTGTTTTGTCCAAGGCGTAACTGCACACATTACAATGACCGCATTTGTAGAAGCCGAGGGTGGTGCGGGTAGCCAACTATCATTGGTGACCATCGGTAGATAACTATGACACAGTTTATCCCTCAGCGTACGGCACCTGCAATGGATCATGTCTGGTCTATTTCTAAGACCTTGTTTAAGGGTTTTGTCAGATAGTAAGATGTGCCAGTTGTTATTAAGAATCTTGAAAACTTCTGCACTGGCACAAGTGTATGTAGTTATGAATGCTGGGGCCCTGAGTATGAGTAAACCCTTGCACACATGGGTTCCTCTGTGTGCCATATTTTGTGAGTGTGGTTTCTTATGAGATTTGGCATTAAGTTTGTTTTTAGGCTTGACTACAACTTCCACTATCCAAGTACTCACTGCAAAACTCTCAAGTGATATCACAAAGATTATCTCAGTGCTTAGACCTTTAACAAAACTGCTTGAAACATGGACAGTGAAGCTGGGACCTTAGAGATGACCCGTGCACTGTTGGACTCAATGTTTGTGAATATTACATTATTTAGATAAATAAACACATTAGAGTCCCCAAGACTCTTGATACCATAAGGACAATATATAATTACCAATGTGCAACAGTGCATCTCAAAATCAAGATTAATATACCACGTTATGGGACTTTCACAGGAGGTGACAAGGGGATCAGCCACCTGAGACTATCAGGAAAGGCCAACGGAGGGTTTCCTCAGTCTTAAAGTGTGCAGATCTGCAATTCAATGGGTCGTCTTGGATTAGTGACCCCAAAATGAACCCATCGTGCATTCTAGTGGAAGCACTTCCTAGAAGGTAAAATTATTCATAAATAGCCCATAGAATATGGTGAAAGAATAAAACATCTCTGAATGAATCCAAGTGCAAATTGTGCAGTCAAGCCGGACCTAAAAGTCAAGGGGAACATCTAAGGCCAAAAATAAAATCACCAGGCTGAGTTGCTCTGAACTTTCCTCTGTACCCAAATACTACTGTACAATTTTCAGTAATCCATGAACTAATATCGTACTTAGTGATGGAGCGCTTGGTTTGTGTTATCGTTGATTCATGTTTTTTTTAAAATGCAAATAAAATCTGGTATTAAAAAGATGAAGTTCCAGAGTGACAATTCACACAGAAGATTCATACACATGCTTTAGACAAACAGCAACTAATGATGAAACATGTTATACTTTATTATGAAAAGTGAGCTCACCTGCTGAGTAGCTGGTCTGTTCCACAGACTAGCATTTATTTCAATTTATTTAATGTATCTTAATTTTGAGTCACAGCGGCAAGAACTGCATAATGATTTCTGACTTGAAAGGCTTCTTTTGAGCAGCTTCTTGTGGGTTAGTTTTAACAAGTTCTTAATAGGTGTAAAATATAGCACCTGCTTCTCCACATTTTTTATTCACTATCCTAAACCCGAAATTTTTTGGAACAAGATGGAATTTATCAAATGAATCTGTTAAATATAAAATGCATGCACACGTCTACTGGGCGATTTATGTTAAGCAAAGCTGTACCTTAGTGTTGGGTCCTAATTACACATTAAATTGTATTATTTTTATTTAAACACAATGTTTTAAGTCTAAACCATTGTAGCCAGGTGTATCGAGCTGTATGGGTGGCTCACCCAGAAACTAGAAGTCTGGCAACATCCCTCGATTGACCAGGCTCTTCCTGGGCATGACAAACATATTCAGCAAACATTATAGGATACCTGAATTCCAAGGAAGTCAGAGTGACTGTGCACCATAGACAAAACTGATTCTTGGTGTTTAACAGTACCAGTTGGAAAATATTTGGTTCTGAAGATGTTTGAAAATAATTTCAATTTCAGTGGTGACCCAGGTTGGTCATCACTACATATTAATATAAGCTGGCTCTCTGAGCTAGCTACAGAAGAAATAACCGGGTTAGAAGCAAGAAACATGCCTGTCTTACCCCCTGAAGTAGTAAGAAACATACTTTGGCGCAGAGGAAAAGGACCTACTGGTACTGAGCTTGAAGAGAAATAAGAGGTAGGTTGCCTAGCAGGCTGAAAACCTATTTTACATCCCAGAATTAGAGACGAGACGTAATCACTCCTGCCTTGAGCAGTTCTGATTGCATGCACCTGTGAAGACAACTCTTATAACTAGCCAACCACTCCCCAAAATTGCCATCTGTGAGAGCAGAGTTTTCCCAGAATCTTTCCCAGGGATGGGACAACATTTGATGGTACACCCAACTTGCAAGGGACCAGGGCAGAGTTGGGAGCCTCTGGCAACTGGCTGTTGATGACCCCGCACAAGGTTCTCTTAACTACTCCCTGTAAGCAGCCCCGTTTCCCCGCATCTGACTTCTCTATTTCTCCCAGGAATCCTGACCCTGACCTAGTGTTCCATGCATGTGGCACCAAAGCAGCTTGAATGCCTACTCTTCCTATCAGACATGTTCTACTCCATACCTTCATTTACATCTGCTGCATTTACTTCCCACTGTACCACCTTCAAGGCCCTTTCTCTCTATTTGTTTAATGCATTACAATCATAGTAATCTTTAAGAGGTGCATAAGTATCCGTGCCAACAGTTAATGATAGGCCCTTTCAAACTTGCCTGACAAAGGGTTAGATTGTCATCTGCTGCTGGACTGTAGGATTTCATCTGTTCGCTCAACTAGATGTTGGGAACTATGATGTTCCCAACAGTCACTCCCCTTTGCGGCTGTATGTTTGCCTCATAATCCATTTGCTATTTACAAAGAAATGTGGCAGCTACCACTGCCTGCAAAATCATATGGCACAGATGATGGCAGTTTTGTTGTTTGAGAGCAAGTCTCGGCAACGTATGGCAATAAGGGAGTTATTTCGAGTTAGTGTATGAGACACATCTGCCAGAAATGGTGGATGTCATGCATTTGCCACATTCTAAATAACCCCATTAATGCCTGACTGTTCAAGCTAATGATCTGTTCACCAGAGAGAAAGTTAATATTGGCTTCCCAATATTGCCACTCAATAGTGAGACATCATATATAAAGGCTGAATTCTCTTTTATTGCCTACCTCAGAGCCTTATGGTACTTCACTAAAGCATAGTGGTTTAGTACAATAGCACAGCATTAAAGGTGTTTATTCCTTTGCCCACCAGTCTCAGTATCTCTAATTGTTCATGTGTTTGCTTCATAGGTCAAGAAATGCAAATGATGAGTTATCCAGTTCAGCCAGCCTACCCAGTTCAACCAATGTACCCAACAGACCCGAAGTACGGACCTCCAACCTTTCAGCAAGGATATCCCCCCACGTCAATGTATCCACCCAGTGGCCCCTCTGTACAGTATCCAGTGTATCCACCAGGGCCACCCACGTACACCCCAACAAGTAAGGAACCACAACCTACGTTTCATCTGTAATGAGTTAATGAACATGCTTATTCATTCATTCTGTATCCTAAAATGTAATTTATGTTATGCCAGATGAAATCTATTCTTGAATCTTCTCTAGACCCAGGAGCTTTGCACTTGATAACCCTAGAGGGACAGATAGCAACAATGATTAAATAAGCTGTAACACGTTATGGACAAATAATTATTTGTGAAGAATTATTAAAATGGATTATGAAACTGACGGTTTCCAATCTGGTTGTTCCAGTGCAAATTTGGTACATGTAGGTCCTCATTATGAGTCTTGCGGTCCTGAAACCACCAGACTTGTGGTGGAGGTCGGACCGCTGGCAAAGTAGCGGTCCGGCCTCACATCATGACCATGGTGGAGCTGCCACGGTCCGACCACCGGCACCGCCAGTCGACAGCCTGAAGGCGCCGGTGCTCTTAATCCTCCATGGCAGCGCTGCCCTGGTGATTACGAGTCCCCTCTCTGACGGCTTTTGCATGGCGGTCCCACCGCCATGTAAAGGCTGGCAGAGATGGGGTGCTGGGGACCACATGGGGGCCTCTGCACTTGGCAAGGGAAGTGCAGGGGTCCCCATGGACAGCCCCGTCGTGCTTTTCACTGCCGAAATTATTGGGCAGTAAAAAGCACGATGGGTGCTCTGGCACCCGATGCACAGCAACATTGCCGCCGGCTCCATTACGAGCTGGCGTCAATGTTGTGGTGAGTTTTCCGCTGGGCTAGAAGGTGGAAATACTGGCCCAGCAGACAACTCGTAATAGGGCCTGAGGGTGGAAAACCAGAGTGGCGGTTCTCTGTCCTAAAGAGCTTGGTGGGCAGCCTCAGCCACCCGCTAAACTCAAAATAAGGGCCCTTAGTCTTTGTCACTTTTAAACTGGGTGTACCCGCATACATAGTAGCTGGAGGATAAAATACTGCTATAGCTTTTAATACAGAGCTTTGTACACTTTAGCATTGTTGCATGCCTAAGTCATGTACGGCTGTTCAGGCAGAGAAACCTAGTTGCTTAAACCACTTCTGGGTGAATCTCTAATGTGAGAGCAAGACAACCAACTCGAGGAACTTCTGGGCCCTGGTAGACAGGCAGGTGGACAGGTCCAGTAGGACCGGGTATGGAAACATCACAAAGCTGGAATGGTCATCTTTGCTCTCCAGACACATCACATCGATCTGTGACTCAGATTTCCAAATGGACGCAGTCCTGTGATCCTAAACGTAACCACCACTTCTTCTACTTCCCCAGATTGTAATTGCCTGCCCCCTTCCTATATGAGCTCACCATCACTGCTCACTTGATTGAAACAGGTAATTTCAAAGGCCAGATATGACGGGGCTCCCAGGCCCAACGGCTTCCCCCAGGCCCTCTGCAAGCAGGGCATTTCTTTTTGGGCAGGAAAGCTTTTGTCGCTCTTTGACTACTGCTTGAGGAGCTTGGTAATCCCATAGACATTACATGGGGCTGTCATTCAATACATTTAAAAAGGGAGTTCTAGATCAGATTCCAGCAGTTATAGACTAATTGCAGTTGTGGATAACAAAGCTACATTTTTTGCCAGTCTACTGCTGAAGGACCTGCAGTAATAGGTGAAGACGAGGGGGCTCACCCTGAAGAATCAAACGGGATTTACAGAAAAATCTAGCACATTAACTAACTTGCTAGCCATATCTACCTTATTGGACAAAGCAATCACCTCACACACCTTGTTACATTTCTGCTTTGTAGATTTTAAGGCAGAATTTGAAAGTACAAATAGCAACTCTTTGTTGAAACCTAAATAAATAGGGTGATGGTGCTTGAGTGTCAAGAATAATTCTGACCATGTGGGGTGTAAAGCAGGTGTGCATGTTAGCCACCCTCCTTTTTAACTTGTTTATTTCTGACTTGTCAAAAGCCCTCAACACCATTAACACCCACTCCCCAAAGATTGGTGGGGAGCATATCAGTAACCTTCTCTTTACATATGACCTAGCCCTGTTCAGTTATACAACAGTAGGGTTGCAATAACTGAGAAACCTGCTGCATTCCTACACCACCACTAACAGTCTGTAGGTCAACCTGAAGAAAACTAAAGTTGTAACGCTTGTAAGGAAGTTACATCAGGGTGGCTTGTTCTATAATGACAAAAAGAATATGCAGGACCACTCATACAAATATCTGGGACTCCTTATTGATGCTAGAGGCTCCTTTGTTCGGCAGTGGAAGAAAGTTGAAACAAACACCATGGCCCCTCAGATGACTTTGTCATAATGATCAAGCACATTTTGGGGGCCAAGTCTTTTTCCCCTGAAAGTTACAAGGGCAAAAATTGTCCCATCATTGTCTTATGGCAGTAAAATCGTAGTGGGAAAAGATTGTAAACTTCTGAACAAACTTGTTACCAGGACATACAAATCTGTCCACCCCTCCTTCCAAGATCCTCTTCTGTCACCAGTTCAGGTTATAACTGGGCCTCTTTGATCAGTGGGCTTCCAGAGTTGGTGGCTTTCTTGATCTGCCCTATAAACTTAGGGCTCCCAGCGGTGTCTGTTTGAAGGTGCCTCTGTGGGACAAGGTCAAAACTGGCGGCCCTAGGCAACCACATAATTTGTACCTCTAGGACTGCCTAAGCACACTGAACGTGAGAGAACACGGGTCTTCTAACCTGAGTCAACCTACCTTTAAGGAATGCACTAAAAAATGTGTGTGCCTCTGTTCTTACTATTCTGACAGGGCCACTCTAACCAAGCGCAAGCATGCCTGGGTGGTCATCAATAGCTATCAGCCAGCGTCCCCTTCATCCTATCTGATTTATACCTACTCCAAACTCCAGAAGAAAAGATTCATGGCACTAAGGGTTGGGAATTTGCCTTTTTTTAGCATATCCTGCCAGATGGCACTGGCCTACAAAAGGAACAACATTCAGCAATTCAACATTCTTCCTCTGCCATCCTTCCTAGAGGAACGCAAATCCCTCTTGAAGCAAGGGTGGAATGAACTGGACATTCAGTCATGGTGGCAGGCTATCGTTGCCTCCCTTAACCCAGGTAGCACCACCCTAAATATTCTGCTAGCCAAGGTTGTCTCGTCCATAAACTCGGCTGCTTAAGGGCTTTAGCCGAGTGGCCCTGGCCCCTTACCGTCAGTGAACGCCTAGCTGGCACCCGACTTCAAGAGTGGATTCATCAGATGGAAGAGCCATGGCCATCCTTGTTTTCAAGAGTTCCGCTGTTTGGTCATTGTTACGTATTTTATAAATCTCTGTCACCGAATGCTGCAAGACTGTACCTCTCATCTGATTACTCTTACATCCAATAAAGGGACTTTATGGGCCCTTTTCCAGCACCTTACCCTCTTTATGCAGTAGCTTGCTATCACAGCAGGAGATAAGAGTACTTTGCTCCCCGTTGATCATACCATTGGTGGGATGCCTCATACATGTCTGTGGAAAATAACTGCTATTCCCCTGCCCCCACTTAGGTCAAACGATTTAGGTTTGACTGCAGAAAATTGCTGCAATTACCCATTTCCCACATAAGCACTTTATTGTAATTCACATTCTCCTTTCAATTATTCTTTCAAATTCATGTTTGTTTTAAATGCTTGGAAAGTACTAATATCACCCTTGCTGCTTTTTAATTTGGTGTTTGGTTTGACTTTAATGCAATGTTCTTACTAAAACCGTAGTGGTTTATAATTAAGCACAGAATAGCGATTATTATTACCATACGTCATGCACTGAACACATCATCATACCACTTATGCACATCCTCTGCTGTTTATTTTTTTTCCACCAAATGGTGTGGTTCAGGAGCTGCTTCTATCCTGTTTTGTAATTTTGCATATATGAGTCAACTAATTGTATTGTATTGTATTAAATCATTTATAAAGCGCATTCCGGCCAAAGCATCGAAGCGCTAAGCAGACCATAACTAAAGAAAGACGAACACCAGCTATCCCTAACGTTTAATTTACAAAGAGCCAGGTTTTAAGACTCTTCCTAAAAAGGAAGTGATTTGATATTTAGCGCATCGAGAGAGGCAAGCCATTCCATAGTCTGGCTACCTCCACCGTAAAAGCCCGATCTCCCCATCTCACTTTTTTACAGCATGGTACCTTGATCAAATATTTTGAAGCTGATCTCAAGTGTCTTGGAGGTAGATAAAACAACAAAAAATATTTCAAATAATCGCATCCCCCCGACTGCAGAGCTTTGTGCGTGAGGCAAAGTGTTTTAAACAAGATTCTCTTCCTAATAGGAAGCCAGTGTAGAGAAATCACACATCTCTTAGCAGAGATAGTATGAGGAAAATTAAGAGTTAAACGGCCTTCTGCATTCTGAATAGACTGTAGTTTATCTAAGGCAGATTTATTCGCATTAAGCAACAATGAGTTACAGTAGTCCAGTCTAGATGTAACCAGTGCCAATACGACCGGACGTCTAAGGTCATCCTCTAAAAGATATACAATTTTCTTAAGAGTTTTTAATGTCCAGAAACAGACCCTGACCAAGTGATGAATCTGTAACTTAAACGACAATGAGTCGTCGAAGATAATGCCCAAATGTTTTGCCGCTGGCACAGGCGACAGACAACCCCCACAGGCGGGAGGCCACCAGTTGTTGTCCCAAGGGGAATCATTACAGCCAAAACACATAATCACTGTTTTGTCCCCATTGAGTTTAAGCCAGTTGCAACTCATCAACTTGTTAATCTCTAACATGCAGCGTTGGAAATTTTCCTTTGTGTCCTTTATATTATGGGAAATAGGTACAATCAACTGCGTATCGTCTGCATAAGAGACGAACCAGGTTAGCCAAAGGTGCCATATAAAGATTAAACAGAGTCGGACTAAGCGAAGATCCCTGCGGGACACCACAGGGTAGTTGGAAAGGAGAGGCCCTTTAATCCCCGCATGCTACTGTAGAAGATCTATTCATCAAGAAAGAGCTAAGAAGCTGCAAGGCCTTCCCTCTCACTCCAACTTGTGCCAACCGGTTACATAAAATAGAATGGGAGATGGTGTCAAACGCTGCTGACAGATCTAACAGGACCAGGATCGACCCCTCTCCCAGATCACCTCTTCTCCGAATCATGTGTGTCGTGGAAATAAGTGCAGTTTCCGTACTGTGAGCACCTCGAAAACCATGCTGTGAAGGATCTGGTCCACCGTTATCCTGCAGGAAGACTGACAACTCAAAGTTGAGATATTTTTCTAATATTTTGGTCAGTCCCGGGAGTAGAGAAATCGGGCGAAGATTAGAGAGGTCTGACACCTCCTTCCCTGGTTTTTTTATGAGAGGAATAACAGTGGCCTGTTTCCAAGTTTCAGGAAAGATTCCTTCCTGAAGAATTTCTGCACACACCGGTTCTAGAGCCTCGGCCATCATCTGAGGAGCTAGCTTTAGTATCCTGGGTGGACAGAGATCAGTGGGTGCCCCTGATTTAAGGGCCATTCATGTTCTGCTTTTCCCTATAACTCCTCCTGCCTCCCCTTTTCTTAGATTGGGTTGCTTTTGCTGCAGAACTCTAGCTGCATTTAATACTACTGGTCTTTTGTAGTAGTGACCTTCTGTGTATCATGTATGGGGAACCATCATCGGTTTCACACTTGCCCTTTGTGCGCCTCCATAGGGAATTGTGGAGAATTCTAACTGGCATGCAGGATAATGGTGCACTAGTCAGTCCCAAAAGATATGTTGGATTTTGTCACCAGGAAGGAATGACCAACATTTATTGAGTAAACAGCTGTTATAGAGTGCTTAGCAACCTCAGAATGTATGCCAGCACTAGGATTTGAAGGATCGGTAGTTGCACTGTTAAAAAAATAGTGCTCTGTGAGCTTATGTCTATGTTATTACTATAGCGAGGACCTAGCAAAAATAATTAAGAGATAATTAAGTATATCATTTATTCACTTTTTTAACAGTCTTATTTAGCACCAAGCACCAAATGCTAACATATTGCTTTACAAGTAACCATAGTAACATCATAGTCATACAGAGAAAACAAGCCAGGCGGTCAAGAAAACAATTCAAGAACTGGAACAAGAATACATCATAACTTGATAAAGAAGAGGGCAACCAAACTAGGGAGAAGATCCGAAAGGAGAGATTGGAATAGGAGAGGGAAAGAATGAAGAAGGGACAAGTATGATAAGGAGTGAGAAGAGATGACTAGAATGGAGGAAAAAGTGGGAGAAGCAAAATTGGAGGGTAATAGAGGTGAGAGCTGGGACGAAAGGTGCGAAATTAATAGTGGTAGGCTGAAATCGGGAAACAAAGCGTAAAGTGTGAGGGAGTTGAGAGTAAGGGAAGAGTGGAACTCAGGAGATTGTGAGATGGAGAGTTAAAGGAAGCAGTGAGAGTTTGAGTAGTAACAGAGTGTGTAGTAGAGAGAGAGTGCAAAGGAGGCACAGTCTGAAAGGGAGGGAAGGAAGGATTGGAAAAGAGTGAAAGCAGAGAAGGTAGAGAGAATAACTGGGAAAGAGGGAGCTGAGGGAGGAAGGAAATGTTTGGGATGGGCTGAAAGCAGAGGAAGTTGTTGGAGCAGGATTGCTAGTAGGAAGAACGATCTCGACATAACAGAAAGGCTTAACAGAGAGAGGCACAATCTGAAAAGGTGTGCTTTAAGATGCTTGAGGAAAGATATCAGTGTGTTTTTTGTTCTTAAGTCCAATGTAAGAGAACTTCAAAGAGGAGAGGCTGCTCCTGAGAAGGGCATGTGAGCAGTTTTGAAACAGGGCAAAGATATTTTTTGCTTCTAGATGTTTTTCGAGCCACCACATGTTTGTGCTGGCATTAGAGGTAGGGTAGAGAGTTGATGGGAATAGCTTTATAGGCCAGACTCCCAATTTGAAGTTAGGGCCTGATTTACATATTGGCAGTAATGGTCCTACCTTTGGTTTTCTGACTGAAAATCCGTCCGCCACCATGGTGGTCTGCCCGCCGGATTTAGATGTTGGTGGTCCCATGGACTTTAACCTGCCCAAGTCCCGCTGACCCTGCCAAAAATTCTCATCCACTTCGACGCCGCAATCAGAAAGAGTGGCTGACAGCACGAATCCAGCTATGCTTACCACCAAGCAGATTTGGATGTGCCATCCCGCCAAGCAAAAAGTGGCGGTCCAATCTCCACTTCTGACTTGTAGGACTAGGGGCTAAAGGGGGTGAAAACGTACCTTTTCTCCCGATCCAACTTCTATTTTTGTCTGGACACGACTGGACACGACTTGCCATTGCTGCTTCCATGGGACCCTGGAGAAAACATGCCCCCACCGTCGCTGAACACGAAGGTAGGTAACCTGTATTGGCTATGTACACTCGGGGGGCACTGCACATGGGCTTAGAGCCACAGCAAACTAAATTACATCCACCTTAAGAAAGAGATTCCTAAGATACAGAATCCCAATAGCAAACAATATGCAAAAAGTAAAATACAGAAAGAAAATAAAATAAAAGCCGACAGACACAAACCCTACTAACCAAAACAGTGATTATGTAACAACTTTTAATATTTATCACATGATGAATAAAAACATACCATTATTCAATCTAGACAGATAATATAAAAAATGTTCTATATATCCTGGGACACAAAACACTAAAAAAATATATACATTCACACAATGTCATTCATACAAATAAAAAGAAACAGACCGGACAAATGGTCCAACTCAAGGACAAAGAACACATACGATGTATCCCCCTTTAAGCTAACTTCTCCCAAAAAAACTAACTTGCTATAAGGCAAAATTGAGCCAAAAAAGTCCAGAGAGACAAAATAATGACATATATATATATTATAGATTCCTCTATTTTGAAGATAATGTCTATGTAGCGGGAGAGTTTTTTTATTCGTTGAAAGGATCATTATAGTCTAGCCCTAACTCGCGATGTCCAATGTACCGTCTTTGTCCAGACCAGTGGTATCCACTGCAAACATATACATGTCACAGTAATTTGTAAAATGACTGTGACATGATATGTCGGGGACATGGGTGGATCAGACACGGATGTGACACACTGGTACACAACACATATCGGACACAGACACATACACAATTGTCATTATGGTGCCAGTATTCATTGCCAAATGAATGCAGGCACCACAATGACAGTACATTCACACTTCTCAACTGTGCCGATGTGTGCACATTGCGAGGTGACCTATACCTGTCTTGTTGTGCTTGAGTTGTTTGTGTGACTCAGTACATGGATGTGTGTGTGCAATCGGCTGGTAGTGGTGGAGCGAGGTGTAGTGGGTGATGTTGTTGTGTTAGTATGTGTGCCACTTGCATTTGGCTTGGATGGTGCTGTGTATGTTATGTTGTGTTGCTGCGTGCAGAATTCAGGTGCATGTTGTGTGCAGTCACTGTTGTGATGTATGTAGATGTGCTTGTGTGTGTTTGTGTAGATGAGTGTGTGGTTGTGTGGTTGCAGTGTTAATAGTGTGTGTATGTTGTGTCATGGATTTACAGCAGTATGTGTTTGCGGCATGTACATCTTGTGTTGTAATGGCAATGCATAATGGTGTGTTTTGTGTGATGCAGGGGGACGCATATGTGAAGGGTAGAGTGTGTGACTTACCTGTATTCCACGGCCACTGCCATTGTTCAATGTCCAGTGGGTCCAGCAATGTCCTCCCTCTGTCAGCAAAGTGCCGGCAGTATACTGCCTGTCCACATGTAACATCTAAATATGGGCAGTGGGAACCCACATGCCTGACGGCACAGAGGAGCACTCAGTTGTGAAGATCTTCTGCTGAGCCGCAATACATTTAAATACAGCAGGCAGAACATTGTCGACTTCATGGTCTTCTCGGGCCCGCCACCGACGCAGCTTGGCTGTAACCCCGCCAAGATCTAAATCAAGCCCTTACTCCTTGCCTCAGTATGGAGCCAGCGTTGCCAAGACTGGGGCGATATGGTCAAATTATTAGTTGAAGAAACATGTCTGACCACAGCATGCAGGGCAGTTTTGAGTGGAAGGAGAGGTGTTTGGGGTATGCCCATAAGCATAGTGTTGCTACAGTCCAATCTGGGAAGAATCAAAGAATGGGCCGGCGATTTCACTAGAGGTAGTGACAGATCCTTGATCTTCTTCAGGGCTCACAGGTAGAAATTAGCAGGATTAGAAACTTTATTGATGATCAGTATCACATGGATGAGGATTCGTCCAGGATAATTCCAAATGAGGAAACAGGGGCAGTGATGGGCAAAGTTAGGGATATTCAAATTGCGTACTAGATCTAGGATAATTATTATTGGTACCACATGTTGGACAATGTACATTTTTTTAATTTGGGAGAGAACTGGGTGAATTCAATTTAATGAGGATTTAGGGTGAAGACATTTTCAGACCAAATATCAAGGAGAACAAAGTGAAGTCAGGTTCTTGAGAACTGAGGTGGATAGGTAGAGGTAGACTTGAGGTAGATTTAGGTGTTATCCCCAAATTGATGTATGCAGACCCCTGTATCTGGCAGATTTAAGATAGGGGTTCCAAGCAAAGGTTAGAGAGATTGAGAACCATGATGGAGCAATTCCGGGACACCACTTAGGAAGGGGGTTGGTCTAAAAGAATTAGCCATCAATTTTTACTATTTGAGGATGGATTCAAATCACTTTAGAACACTTCTTTTCATTCCACACCACGATCAAGCAGAACAACCATTTGTTTATAATTGATGGTATTGACGATTGTGGTGTAGGCATGTGGCCTTTCTATCTAAAATACAGTGAATATCACCAAAGATTTTTAGGGAAGCAGTCTCAATGCCATTGCCAGCTCTGAAACTAGACTGGTAAACTGTGAGAAGTTTATCTATTGTGATTAATTGGATGAGCTGCAGAGAAACACATTTTCCCAAAGTCTTGCCAAAGAATGTAAGATTTGAGCTAGGGTGGTCATTTGCTGGCTCAAGTTTGAGCTTTTTCAGCAGAGGGATGGTTTGACTTTGTTTCAATGAGTCAGGGAACATTCCTCTGCTATGGGAAGCTTTGATGTTTTTACACCATGACTTGGCAGAGACAAAGTTGACCTGGATGATGTAGGCTATCATTGAGTTAGGGGATGAGTTTGAGCTTTTAATGATTATAGAGAGATCTTTTTGTACTGGTTTGAGGTAGTTAATGTTCATGTTTAATGAGTTAAGAAGCTCCACATTTTAGTAGTTGCATAAGAAAAGTTCCAACCCCAGTAGGAAAATGCCTGGTGCAAGAAATAATTAGGCAATGAGCATAAGCAGACCTAAGGTTGTAAGATTTATTGTATGAACTGAGTCAGGTGCTTAGAAAGATAGGGTCAGTATGTATGCTTTGCCGTAGCATTGACTCATGGGGCTACTTGAGAGCAATTTACAGGTGTAATTTACTCTTATACTTTTTCAGTAATTTTACTAATTTTGGCTATTCACAAAATCTGAGTGCAGAGTTACTCAAAATTGTAGACTTGCTCCCTTCCACCACATGAAATAGGGGTAGGAGACAAACCAAAGTGTAAGTTACTACTGCTAGACAAAACAAAAGTATTAAGTCTAGTGCTACACGTTGCCAACCACTGATACTGCAGGGAGTTATACTGAAACCCTGTGAGAAACTGGGTTGTTGGTTGACTGGGATGTGAGCCCTAGTCAAGCAACAACCACAGTCCTTTGCAGGGTGAACCAAAAAAAGTCATTATATTAACCTGAGCTTAATCCGTGGCAGTTTGGCACAAAAAGCAGTCAGGCTAAACTTGGAGACAAAGTGTAAAGTACTTATGCAGCACACAAATAGTATTAAAGTGAAAGCACAATATCATAGACATCTCAATCAATTTAGAAAATAAAGTACATTTCAATAAATTAAAGGCTGAAGGTTCAAGACAGTCTTCAAACAGCAAAGCAGTCCTTCCAGCTACAGCAGCAGTCTGGTAGAGTGCACAGCAGGTCACAGCAGCAGGCAGTCCTCTGAGAGTTCTTCCACAGAAGAACAGAAACTGAACAATGGGTTAGAGAGACCTATTTATATAGCCTGGTGCCCTGCTTCTAGAAGGTGGGAGAAGTTTCCAGAGAGGTTCTTTGAAGTTATGGGAGTTTCCTGCCTCCTCTGCCCTGATTCCTAGCTGGCTGCACTGACAGTACAGGATTGTTAAGCCTATTGTGAGGTGACAGGGCATAACCTATTTAGGGGCAAGGTAGCAGTGCTCGGCTCCGCCCCCCACTCATCTTGCCACTGGAAAGGCCATTCAGGTTCTGCTAATACCACTGCTGTTGACTGTCTGGGGTGAATTCACATTGTGTCAACTGTCAGTTATACCTCCTGTTAGAAATGGGGTTTCTGGTTGGCTAGGGTATGCACCTCAGCCAGGCAGAACTTACCCACTCTAGTCAAGGCAAGGGAGTTACACGTCCAAGATAACCCCTGCTCACCCCCTTGGTAGCTTGGCACGAGCAGTCAGGCTTAACCCGGAGGCAATGTGTAAAGCGTTTGCACAACACACACCACACATGTGACGCAATATCCCCACCACAAAGGAAACACAACACCAGATTATATGAAAATATACTGTATTGTACACAACGCAATTATCAGACCAAACATCACATATCAGTACTATCCTGCTACCTTAGCAGTTGTCAGAACGTTACACATTAGTTACTATGCAAACTAGCAGTAGTCACACATGACACACAGGTTACTCAGTATTCTGCAACATAAGCAGTAGTCAGGAAACACGTTATCACATTAGAACACTTGTCATAAGAATATCATAAAACGCCCATAGTAGGAACATTAGAAAACATATGGCAAGTTACGGAACATATTAGCAGGTCATGCCCATAAAAGAAACATTTGCCCATATATGTAAAAACATCATCACACATCAAAAACAGGTAGGCCATATATCAATCCACTAAAGTATGTAGGAAGAACTTCTGAGATATATTGTCCCTGCAAACAGTACCTGAGTTGATGGAGGCACCTCCGGTGCCTAAAAGATGAACAATGGGGCCCCCGGTGCTCCTCTGAGCAAAACAGGGGCCTCTGGCATCCCTTGAGGAGAGGAGGGCAGCACGCACCTCCCCAGTACAATGGACGGGCCCCTGTGGGGACTGTGATAACTGGGGGCCCCCCAGGCCTCCACTGGCCCTCTTGAGGGGGGCCCAGGTCAGGGAAATCTTTAAGGGAGTAGGGGGGCGCTACGGTGCCCGAATTGAAAACGGGCCCTTCCAGGGACCCGCGAACTCCTGGGGTCTCCCCGGGCCTCCACCGACCCTTACCAGGGGGGAGACCCCCAAACAGTGCCACTGGCCCACGAAGGGGGCCCAAAAGAGATCCCGCGGCGCGGGCGAGCCTCCGATGAGGCTGCCGCCCCACCCGCACGCTTCAGGAGAGCCCTCCGAGGCTTGAGCAGGCGAGGGAGAGGCGTCCTCCTCTCCCTCCTGCCCCGATAACACTCTGGCCCAAGACCGGGCCTGCTGGTGCCCTGGGGGTGCTCCTCGGAGCGATCCCTACCCCGGGGGCACCGCTAGGAGCACGCTTGCTCCGGATTCTTCAGCTTTGTTTGTTCTAGTGCCCTGGGGGCACTAGAAGGTGCGCGGCACTCGTGCCTCCAGAAATGCAGCCTCCCAGGCTGCTGCGGTGATTTCCTTCGGCAGCAAAATAAATAAAGTGACGCACCAGCAAGGGGAAGCACATTCAAGCACTAAGGCAATCCCCTAAGGAGCACTTTCCAAAGCGCAAAGACACAACAGGGGGGGCAGCGTTTAGAAGCGCCACTTTTGATAAAGCAGCGAAGCACTCCCCTTGCTGAGGATGGCTACAGGGGTCAGGGGGCACAGCACCCTGCCCCTGGGGAGCAGATCCTGAGGAGCAGGTTCACAGGTGGAGGGGGGACCAACAACAGGCCAGCGCAAAGAGGGTGCAGGCTAGTGGCAAGTCCTTCTCAGTGACCAGGCACAGCAGCAGCAGTTCATGGCGGTTCCTGGTGAGTCCTTCCAGTAGTCTGTGTCCAGTTCCAGGTAAGTTCAAAACGTCTCCCAATTGTGGGGAAAATTACCCTGTACTTATAGTCAGATCTTTCAGTGTTTTACAATGGTAGGGAGAGGAGGTTCCAGCCAGTTACAACTGGTTCTGGGAGTGCCCCCTCTCTCCTTTCAGCACAGGCTCCAAACATCAGTGGGGGGTTAACTACCGTATTGTGTGAGGCCAGGGCACAGCCTTTACAAATGTAGGTGTGCCCCACCTCTCCCTTCTCTCAGCCCAGGAAGAGTATTCAGTATGCAGATGCCCCTCTGTGACACCTCCACCCTCCATGTTACAGGCTGTCTGAAAAGTATGCACAAAGCCCCAACTGTCACTCTGCCCAGACGTGGATTGGAGTCAAGCTGCAAAACACCAGAGTCATAAGCACAGATAAATGCGCACTTTCTAGAAGTGGCATTTCTGTGATAGTAATAAAAAATACGCCCACACCAGTAAGCAGTATTTATTATCACCATCACAACCATACCAAACACGCCTACGCTACCCCTCATAAATCAGACAATACCCTTTACACATAAGGCGGGGCATTTCTAATGCAATCCTATGAGCAGCACTCACAGCAGTGAGACACCAAGTTAGGCTGTTTTTCACTACTAGGACAGGCCATGCAATATGGCACATGTCCTGCCTTTCTACATACATGGCACCATACCCATAGGGCTAGCTAGGGCGTACCTTAGGGGTGACTTACATGTAGTAAAAGGGGAGTTCTGGGCCTGGCAAGTAAGTTTAAATGCCAGGTCCCTGTGGCAGAAAACTGCGCACACAGGCCCTGCGCTAGCAGGCCTGAGACAGGTGTGAAAGTCTACTTCAGTGGGTGGCGCAAGCAGCGCTGCAGGCCCACTAGTAGTATTTAATTTACAGGCCCTGGGTATAGAGATACTGTACAAGGGACTTACAGGTAAATAAAATATGCCAATTAGGTATAAGCCAATCATACCAACTTTAGATGGGGGAGCACCTGCACTTTAGCACTGGTCAGCAGTGATGAAGTGCTCAGAGTCCTAGAGCCAATAGCGAGAGGTCAGAAAAACCAGGAGGAAGGAGGCAAAAAGAATGGGGATGACCCTGCGTAAGGCAAAAGGTCCAACACCCCCTCATGTGACCTAAGGCAGGCTTCAAGGAAAGAAAATGCCAGTTTTCTAGAAGTGGCATTTTCAAACTGCTCTGACAGTTCAGGGTTGTTAAGCTTATTGCGAGGTGACAGGGCATAACCTATTCAGGTGCAAGGCGGGCTGTGCTCGGCTCCGCCCACCCCCACTCATCTTGCCACTGGAAAGGCCATTCAGGTTCTGCTAATCCCACTGTTCTGTGACTGTCTGGGGTGAATTAACATAGTGTCAACTGTCAGTTAAACCCTGTCATGTGACCCAAGGCAGGCTGCAAGGAATGAAAATGCTAGCTTTCTAGAAGTGGCATTTTCAAACTTGCAATGATAAAATTGTGTTTACCATTAAAGCGGGCATATTATTACAAGTTCATACGTACGAAACACTCCATATCTACCTCCTATCAATTAGGAATTACAGCTTATTAAATGTAATAAGGACTACCCAAAGTCATCCTATGGGAGGGATGACCTCATAGTAGTGAAAAACTGATTTGGGAGTTGTTCACTATTAGGGCATATAAAACTTAAATGTACATGGCCGACCTTTTAATTACAGAGCACCTTGTCCAATGGGCTACCAAAGGCCTACTATAGGGGTGACTTATATGTGATAAAAGGGAAGTTTATGGCTTAGCAATGTGTTTTAAATGTCAAGACCACATAGCAATGGGACACTGCATTCAGGCTGCAATGGCAGCCCGGGATATATTGTAAGGTACTACATAAGTGGGTGGCACAATAAGTTCTGCAGGCCCACTGGTAGTTTATAATTTACAGGCCCTAGATATATGGTACACCACCCTACAAGGGACTTAAGTGTAAATTAAATATGCCAGTCACGTATATGCCAATTAAGCCATGCTTAGGGGAGTGAGCTCAAGCACTTAGCACTGGTTAGCAGTGGTAAAGTGCACACACCACTAAGACCAGTAAGAGCAAAAAGCCAGCAACAATTGGGAGGAGAACGGCAAAAAGGTTTGAGGGTGACCCTGTAGGGAGGGCCATTTCCAATAAACTCAGTAGAAAATAATATTAAATTAAATTACATTATTCAAAATAGCTACTAATGAATACAAATAGTTTAATGTTAAAAAATAACATAAATACACATTCATTATTTATTTATAAAATAATGTAGCATTTTTTTTACATGTAAATATGTATGTAACATCAATTGTTTATTCAAATATAAGTAAATTGCTTTAGTGAATTATATACATCACTTTTATTAATGCATAATAAAATGCATAATAAAAAAATAATAACTTTTTTTTTGGTTTAGGTGAAATTTTATTTTTTTAAGTTAAACTTCAGAAAACTTATTTTTGTTTATTCTAAAATCTTTAAACCTCCGGTGCCCACCTTGTCCTGGTACCATCCTGGCCCCTCGTCCTAGTACCGGCACTCGGAGGAAGCACATTGTTATTAGGCCATTTCTGCACCCCTTGGGGGAAGATCGTCCTATTTTCTTTAGGCCAATCTGCCCCCAAGGGGGAAAAAATCCACTAGACACCAGGGATTTTTTTACGACAATTTCACTAAAGGGGAGCAACCCCTAATGCAAGGGTTGCTCCCCTGGGCGGCAAATTATTTTAGGCATTTTTGCCCCCCCTTGGGGCAGATCAGCCTATTTAAATTAGGCCAATCAGCCCCCAAGGAGGGCAGGAACCACTAGGCACCAGGTATTTTTTTTATTTTTTTTTGCTAATGGTGAGGGACCCTTTAGGCAAGGGTCGCTCCCCTGGGAACAATTTTATTTTAGGCCATTTCTGCCCCTCTTGGGGGCAGATTGCCCTATTTTTATTAGGCCGATGTGCCCCCAAGGGACACAGAAACCAATAGACAACACGGATTTGTTTCTTGCCCCAATTTCACATCAAGGGGGGTGACCCCTTAGGCAAGGGTCGCTCCCCGGGGGGTGGCAAATTTATTTTAGGCCATTAGCCTATTTGTATTCGGCCGATCCGCCCCCAAGGGGCACAGAAACCACTAGGCACCAGGGATTTTTTTATTTTTGTTTCTTTTTTACAGATGGGAACGACCCATTAGGCAAGGGTCGCTCCCCTGTGGGGCAAATTTATTTTAGGGCATTTCTGTCCCCCTTGGGAGCAGATCTACCAATTTTTGTAAGGTGCAACTGCCCCCAAAGGGGGCAGAAAGCCCACCAGAGACCAGGGTAAAAAAAAAGAGGGTGGGGGTATGGCCATAACCCCACCCCAAATAAATGTGGACAAAGTTGTTCTGCCCACCGGGGGACGGATGGGGGAATTACCCCTGATCAACTCCCCAGTGGGGCCGAAAGCCTACTAGATGCCAGGGAATTAAAGAAAATAGTGGTGTGGTGACTACCAACCAGTATGGGCGTGGTTATGCCTCCATCCCAACTGAAGGGGCTCCCCTGGGCGGCAAATTATTTTAGGCAGTTTTGCCCCCCCTTGGGGCAGATCAGCCTATTTAAATTAGGCCAATCAGCCCCCAAGGAGGGCAGGAACCACTAGGCACCAGGTATTTTTTTTTTTTTTTTTGCTAATGGTGAGGGACCCTTTAGGCAAGGGTCGCTCCCCTGGGAACAATTTTATTTTAGGCCATTTCTGCCCCTCTTGGGGGCAGATTGCCCTATTTTTATTAGGCCGATGTGCCCCCAAGGGACACAGAAACCAATAGACAACACGGATTTGTTTCTTGACCCAATTTCACGTCGGGGGGGTGACCCCTTAGGCAAGGGTCACTCCCCGGGGGGTGGCAAATTTATTTTAGGCCATTTCTGCCCCCTTTGGGGGCAGATTAGCCTATTTGTATTAGGCCGATCCGCCCCCAAGGGGCACAGAAACCACTAGGCACCAGGGATTTTTTTATTTTTGTTTCTTTTTTACAGATGGGAACGACCCATTAGGCAAGGGTCGCTCCCCTGTGGGGCAAATTTATTTTAGGGCATTTCTGCCCCCCTTGGGAGCAGATCTACCAATTTTTATAAGGTGCAACTGCCCCCAAAGGGGGCAGAAAGCCCACCAGAGACCAGGGTAAAAAAAAAGAGGGTGGGGGTATGGCCATAACCCCACCCCAAATAAATGTGGACAAAGTTGTTCTGCCCACCGGGGGACGGATGGGGGAATTACCCCTGATCAACTCCCCAGTGGGGCCGAAAGCCTACTAGATGCCAGGGAATTAAAGAAAATAGTGGTGTGGTGACTACCAACCAGTATGGGCGTGGTTATGCCTCCATCCCAACTGAAGGGGTTAACAGTTTTTCAGCTCTGCCCCACACACTAAAACATCTTATCCCACGGCAAGCAAGAGCACATTTGATTATTTTGGGTTTTGGTTTTACATTTGGGCCATGAGAGCTAATCTAACTGTCAAAATCATCCCATTTGGAATAGTGAGGGCTGCACTTTTTGGACTTTGGGACGCTGCCATGTAGACAAATCTACAAGACCTAGACACATCTGAAAACAAAACATCTGGGTGGGGACAGGGTGGTGTGCTTCACATGCACCCCACACCATTTTCTTACCTACAATGCCTGGCAAACCTCCAACTTTGCAGAAAATCAAACATTCTTCCCACATTTCTGTGATGGAACCTTCTGGAATCTGCAAGAATCCACAAAATTCCTACCACCCAGCATTGTAGCATCTATATCGATAAAAGTTCTGCCCCTCTTGTCAGCCTAAAAACAATTTTTTTCAAACTGCTCTTTTGGACCCGCTTTGGTTTCCCTTCATTTTCAACATGTTTTTGGCTCTTTCCTGTCTCAGGCACTTGGGATTTTTGTCATCTAAATTTGAGGTTGGCTGAAGATTCTGGGTAAGAAACACTGGGGAATCCATGCCAGTCACACCGCCTAGGACTCCCTCGGCGTCTAGTTTTTGGAAATGTTTGGGTATGGTAGGTTTCCCTAGATGGCTGCTGAGCCCAGGACCAAAAACACAGGTGCCCCCACAAAAACAGGTACGTTTGTGTTTGATAATTTTGATGTGTCCACGTTGTGTTTTAGGGCATGGCCTGTCGCGGGAACTAGGCCTACCCACACAAATGAGGTACCATTTTTATAGGGAGATCTAGGAGAACGTTGGGTAGAAGGAAGTTTATGGCTCCCCTCAGATTCAGAACTTTGCAGCACCAAAATGTGAGGAAAAAGTGTTTTTTTGCTAACTTTTGAGGTTTGCTAAGGATTTTGGGTAACAGAACCTGGTGAGAACACCACAGGTTACCCCATCCTGGGTTCCCCTTGGTGTCCAGTTTTCAAAAATGCACATGTTTAGTAGGTTTTCTTAGGTGCCAGCTGAGCTAGAGACCAAAATCCACAGCTAGGCACTTTACAAACAACACCTCAGTTGTGAATGTAAAAATGTGATTTGTCCATATTGCTTTTTAAGGCGTTTCTTGTCTCGGGCACTAGGCCTACCCACACAAGTGAGGTACCGTTTTTATCAGGAGTCTTGGGGGAATGCTGGGTGGAAGGAAGTTTGTGGCTCCTCTCATATTCTAGAACTTTCTATCACTGAAATATGAGGAAAAAGTGTTTTTTTGCCACATTTTGAGATTGCATAGGATTATGGGTAACAGAACCTGGTGAGTCACCACATTCTGAATTCCCCGAGGTGTCTAGTTTTTAAACATGTATAGGTTTGCTAGGTTTGCCTTGGTGCCGGCTGAGCTTGAGGCCAAAATCCACAGCTAGGTGCTTTGCAAAAAACATGTCAGATTTCAATGTAAAAATGTGATGTGTCCATGTTGCGTTTCCTGTCCTGGGCATTAGGCCTACCCACACAAGTGATGTACCATTTTTAATCGGGAGACTTGGGGGAACACAGAATAGAAGAACAAGTGTCATTGCCCCTTGTCTTTCTCTATATTTTTTCCTTCCAAATGTAAGACAGAGTGTAAAAAACACATCTATTTGAGAAATTCCCTGTAATTCACATGCTAGAATGGGGACCCCGGAATTCAGAGATGTGCAAATAACCACTGCTTCTCAACACACATTTTTCACTCTTTATATTTCAGCAAATCAATTGCTGTATACCTGATATACAGTGAAAACCCATTGCAAAGTGCAGCTCCTTTATTGGCTCTGGGTACGTAGGGGTCTTGATGAACCTACAAGCTCGATATATCACCGCAACCAGAAGAGTCCAGCACATGTAATGGTATATTACTTTTGAAAATCACAGGAAAAAGTTACAGACTAAAATGTGGCAACAAATGGCTGTTTTTTTCACCTCAATTTCAATATTTGTTTTATTTCAGCTGTTATTTTCTGTAGGAAAACCTATTAGGATCTACACAAATTACCCCTCACTGAATTCTGAATTTTCTCTACATTTCAGAAATGTTTAGCTATCTGGGATCCAGCATTGGTTTCGCACCCATTTCTGTCACTAATTGGAAGGAGGCTAAAAGCACAAAAAATAGTAAAAATAGGGTATATCTCAGTAAAATGCCAACATTTTTATGAAAAATTTGGTTTTCTGATTCAAGTCTGCCTGTTCCTGAAAGCTGGGAAGATGTTGATTCTAGCACTGTGAACTCTTTGTTGATGCCATTTTCAGGGGGAAAAACACAAGTCTTCTTCTGCAGCCCTTATTTCTCTTTTGTTTTTTTTCAACTAAATTTTCGCTGTATTTTGGCTAATGTCTTGGTCTCCTCCAGAGGATCCCACAAACTCTGGGTACCTCTAGAATCCTAGGATGTTGGGGAAAAAAGAAGCAAATTTGACATGGGTAGCTTATGTGGACAAAACGTTATTAGGGCCTAAGCACAAAGTTCCCCAAATAGCCAAAAAAAGGGCCAAGCACCTGAAGGGGAACGGCCTGGCAGCGAAGGGGTTAAATAAGGCTTACGTTTGCAGCTATGTGTCAACGACTTAATTGCTACCTGTATGCAGCTCTGTAGAGATTGCTCCAATATGGAAAGACTGCTTTAGCACTTGCTGGTAGCAGCTGGATGTTCTTTATCTCCATGTTTTGTAGACTCCTACTTATTATGACCGCTCAGTATTTGAGATGTTTGTGAACATGTAGTCTCCTTTGAAGCAATTTGTGTTATGCTTTTGTCATAGTCAGAACTTTTGTCCCGTTTGACTGTGTAGGCTGAAAAGGACAAGACGGCATTGGTCGGTTGAAACAGAGCAGGAATCAAAGTATGTGATTAACAAAGTGTCAGTAGAATATTGTCTATATACCAAATGATTTTCTTTTCTACCGCCATGGTGGCAAAGACAATATACCACTGTACTGTAAGATTCTCTTATTGCGGGAGCCAGCAGTTCCATTACAAGTACAAGGGGGAAATGTGATAATTTCAATATGCATCTCTCAGAGTCCTGAATGACATGGAAAAGAAGCCTCCAGAATTCACCTAAGCAAAGAGCTCGGGATAATACCTATTCTGTTTAGTGTGTGAAATAAGAAACTCCATTCTGTGCGGCTTAACACCTTTTGAGCATCCAGTGAAGATGTTAGTTTGCTTTCAGTGTCACTAGCTCTAGCTTGACATCACAGTTGTATTCTGACCTAATGTGATCAACTGAAAAATAACTTCAAGAAACACTTCTGAGAGAGAGAGAGAGAGAGAGAGAGAGAGAGGGAGAGAGGGGCTTTGGCTTCACCTACTTGTAGATTGCCCTGAGTATAGCATTTGATTTGGCAGTTGTTTTGTTCTTGAGTTGACAAAGAATGCCTGTATTGCACTTTTTGCCATGTGGAAGCGTTTCTACTCATTACAGCAGGCTTCTGTTGGTTATGGTTACAAACTAATGATCAAGGCTATAGGGCTGATTTATTTGCTATTAAATGTTACTACACAGCAGTAGGTCTTACTTATCTATCATGAAAAGCATATGTTAAAGTCAATAGGCATTTAAATAGCGATTATTATTGTAGTGTGTTAAGGTCTGTAGACAGTTATTTTCTTCCATGGAATCTCACAGATAATATTCAAAGGTTTTGGTATTGGTTAGCCTCTTTGACATTGCTGGGAGTAGAAGATTTGCACAATGAGAATTCTAGTTAGGCCTTCTTAGGAGGGATTGTGTATTGTTTTGCCAATTGCTCTTGTGTACATGTTTGCAATTTTAAGACTGTCAGTCTGATTGTTGACTTCTTTGAAAGCATGTGTAGGGCTTAACCTGGTTATGGTGTCAAGCCAGTCATAAAGGCTATAGACCTGATTGGTTCACTTGGAAAAGTTATGTCAGATGCAATATGTCATTTTCTTAAATATGAAAGGTTTCATTAGGCCTGTCTCACTTTAATAAAAAAGCATATGTTAAAGACCATCAGCATTTAATTATAGATTGGTATTAATCTGTGTAAAAAGATATAAACACATATTTGTTTTCTATAACGTCACAGGGGTGGGTATTATTTGCCAACTCTACTTTTGTCATATTTAATATGTTCTAACTGCATACCCGATGGTTGTTGAGAAAACATACTGTCAGTGTACTAGGTCTGAATTGGTTATTGTGACAAGCCAGTGACAAAGACTGTAAACCTGATTGGTTGATTGAGAAGCATGCCAAATACTATGCATTTTATCTGTTTAAAATAAAAACTATGACAAAGGCAGTAGGTCTGACTATGCTATTGTGAAGCACGTATGTTAATTTGGAATTACCCTTTGTTAAAACTCATCAACAGACATGTGTTACATAAATCTCACAGATTACCTCAGTAGACCAGGACTGTTGTGGTGGTTATCCCCTGGCAAACACTGGGAGTATAGGATTTGAACTTTAATGTTCTATGTTACAGCTTCTTACAATTAGTTTTATATTGTTTTGCTTATTGTTATGTTATACATATTTGTAACTTTATGATTATATTCCTTATTGCGTACTTGTGGGAAGATTTATGCTCACTATAGTAACCCTGAGTTAGTTATAGTAATGAGCCACTGACAAAGGATTTAGCCCTGATTGGTTCTCTGTTCTGATCTGTTTACTGTAATAAGTTACAACAGAGTGAGTGGGACTGCCTTACTTATTTTGAAAAACATACCTTAAACGTGATAGACATTAAACTGTTAAAGCCTGTAGACAGGTATTTTGTTACATTGCTACTGTAGTAGGAGTTGGTTTTGGGTACTCACTGTGACAACTCCTGGAAGTAAAATATTTGCTCTGTGATAATCCCAGGTAGGTCCTTCTAGAAGTGATAGTGTAATTTGTATCCAACCTTAAATTTGTACATATTTGGCATTCTAAGCATGTGTGCCTGAACTTTGGGAGAAAGCTTATAAACAATACAATAGGCTGTAGTTGGTTATGGTGATAAACCTACAACAAACGCTATAGACACATTTGTTAATTCCAAAAGTTATGTGAGATGCTATAGGCCTGATCTATTTAGTGTGAAACTTAATGAAGATGCAGTTAGCTTGACCTATTTATTACAAAAAGCATTTATTAAAGCTTCTTTACGAGTCTTAACGGACCTTCTTAAAATAGCCTAACAGACTTAGGGCCTCATTTAGATGTTGGCGGAGGAGTTACTCCGTCAAAACGGTGAAGGATATCCCGTCTGCCGAGATCGAAATTCTATTATATTCTATGGAATTAAAATTAAGGCAGAATATCAGTCTCCATTGTGACACAGTAACCTGTCTGTCAAAATCTAAATCAGGCCCGTAGTGGCCTGCCAGGGTCTTGTAATAAAAAACGTATTTAAAAAAATACAAATAAAATATATATATATATATATATATATATATAGCCATACATACAGTTTGAGTGTCATACACATCTTTCTTCTGACAAAGACAGCCTTCAGCATGGGGCAGTGGATCAGACCACATCAGTCATTGGTTCTATTTCCCTGTCAATGATGGTACATTGCCCGATCACATATGCACATCCACCTAAAAATGATTGTGTTTAAGTGCCAGTGCTGGTGGCCAGTGTGATGGTATTCCATTTTCACCTTTTGTAGGTTCACTTTCATACCTCTTTTTTATTGTGTTTTTACAGTGTCCTGCAGCTCTAAAGACTTTTCTTCAGGGCAGCTTGTTAGCTTCTCGTTTTATCTGCAGTGCACTCCAACCTGAACAATCATTGCTTCTAAACTGAGGCGCCATCTTCAAATGTGTGTGCCCATAGTGTAGCATTGTTTTACTGTGGCTTCCAGGTGTAGACACATTGTGACAGACATCTGGAATTGATAGCAACAATGATACAGTATGCACAATAAAAACAGGATGGACTCCGAATGTAATGATTATTTTGTGACCATCATGGAATGGTATTAGCATAGTGTATCATTGTTTTACCACTCAAGGATTGCCAACATGTTACTTCTAAACTTGAGCCACGTTGGAACTTGAAAACAATGCACTATGTAAAATATCATTGCATGGCGTGCCCCACTGCTATGTATAATTTAATTATTTAATGTAAGCATATGCCTGACGTGAGTAGGTGATTTTTATCATGGATGGGTAACTGAATGCATGCGTGAATCAGTGAGTAGATAAATATGTGCAAGGGTAAGTGACATAATGGCCCTCTTTATGAGTTTGGAGGGCGGCAGAGGCCACCTGCCAAACTCGTACCTCCATATGACTGCCAGTGGGGCCAGAACACCGCTGGCCCTATTACAAGTTTCCCACTGGTCACACTGTTTCCGCCCGCCGGCCCAGCGGGAAACAAGGCTTTAACATTAATGCCAGTGGCAATGTGGTGGTGAGGTTGGTGCAGCAGCACCCTCCGTGCTTTCCACTGCTCTAATTTGGGCAGTGGAAAGCATGACGGGGCTTTCCATGGGGGCCTCTGCAGGGCCCAAGAGTGCATGGGCAGGGTAGGGGCCCCTGACATCCCCATTCCGACAGCCTTTCCATGGCGGTCCAACCACCATTAAAAGGCTGGCGGATTAGGAACTTGTAATCCCCAGGGCGGTGCTGCATGCAGTGCCACCCTGGAGGATTACAACTGCCGAGACCGCCAGGCTGTCAACTGGCGGCAAACTGTCTGTGTCGGTGGTCAAACTGTGGTGGCTCCACCACAGTCGTTATGTGGTGGTTGGACCGTCACGACTGCAGCGGACCGACCGCCATCGCAAGTCTCACAATCTTAAGGCCGCCAGACTTGTAATGAGGGACAATTTGTGTATCATGACTTATTGAATGCTTAAACTCACTAGTGGCTGAAAACATACTTTCAGTTATAAGCCAGACTTATTGGCATTGCCAATGCTTGTTTTTTGTTTGCCAGAGGAGGCATTGTGATGTACATAGATTGTTCCTGGAGAACTGTTAGCCACATAACCCACGTGCATCTGATGGATAATTTAGCAAGGTGAAAATATTATATTGAATGACTAGGTAGTCTTACCATGGAATACCAACACAAAAACCTTTAGTGGACATTGGATTAACTCTCAGCAAACTCTAGCTCAGTCCTGGTTGTGTGGCACAGAACAGTCAGGCTACTTAGAGGAACATGTGTAAAGCATTTTACATTACCAACATGGACGATACGTAAATGACACAACTCAACAGACATCCAACACCAATTCAGAAAAATAGATTAGCCATTGGGCTACTAGTCCCTGTGGCTAATACGCCACTTGGAGGGACAACTTTCTGTAGGAGTACATCACTTTCTACTCCGAACCCATTATTCTTGAGGTCTGCCAAGATGGCAGAACTCTCCCTTGGCTGTGCACATCTCCTATCCCACACTCAAGGTGTGATTAGTCCATGGGAGGTGCACGCCTAATTGGGAGGTGCAGAGCTCATTTCTAACCTGCTTCACGGGCAGGTTTTGTCCTCCACTCGGGGAACAGCTACTTACACATCAAAGGCGGTAGAAGCCTTTGAGGCTCACCGCCCTTATGCTTATCTCACTACCAACCCCTCCTTCCTGCCCAGGTCCTTTGTGTCACAGTTTCGGGCGGGTCTAATCAGGATGCTGATTGGGACACCCCTTGAGGTCACCGAATATCCTAAAGAGGTAGTGTACTGGGGCAGAAGATCAGCTAAAGGCGTACACAGAAAGGACAGCTATGGACAGGCACAGGAAACAGGAAAGTAAAAGCAGAACAACCCTTGTGTGAACAAACAGGAAACAGATTACTAATGGACAAACATGCTGGGGTTGTACACAGAGTAAGGCGCAGAACCTCCCACAGTGACAGGCAATGTCAATGCCTCTGTGCAGTTTGCTCTTATAGATAGTTACCCTGCCAGCCCCATACAAAGGAGGCAGCAGAAGTGATTCTGTCTCTGGACCCTAGAACACAAACAAGGATAGTACTTACATACACAACAAAAGCTCTTGGGGGTCCAGTTGGAAACACGTTGGCGATTCCTGGAACAACAGCAATAGCACACTGTCATTGTTAGGCACGAAAGACAACGTATAACACTAGACAAGGATGGGGGCTGGAATTGCCTCCTGGAAACCAGGAGCCAACCCCAGCATAAAGGAGGACACTTATACATTGGTGAAGACTGATAGAATACTTACCAGACACAAATACCAAGAGGAAACGGAAACAGAAGGAAACAAACTAAGAGGCAGAGGCAAGAACTGGGAACAGACTCATGCTGAAGCAAAGGCAGGAATGGGACTGGAAAACAGGGTGCAAAATTCTGGCTGGGACAAACAGCGACAGGACTGGGAAACTGAGAGCAGGCTCTGGCTGGAACAGGCAAAGACAGGGCTGGAATACAAGGAGTAGGTATAAGCAGTAAACAGGGCTGGGAAACAGAGAGCAGGATCTGGCTGAAACAAGGCAGGAGCAGGACAGAGAAACAGGGAGCAGGCTCTGGAAGAAACACACAGGTACAAGGTTAAGAGGTAAGGAGCAGACTCTGGCTGGAACAATCAGGAGCAGGGCAGAGAAACAGGAAACAGGATCAAGCTGGAACAGAACAGGAACAAAACTGGAACACCATCCGATAAAGGGTGTATAACACAAAGGAATCAAACTCCAATGCACGACGAAGGATCTTGAGAAAATGGCTGCTTATAAGCAGTTCCAAGCTGGGCTGCACAGGAGAGTTCTCAGGTGTGTGTAGTTTCAGACACTTGTAAGTCCTGGAGGAGAGGATCCAGTGAAAAGAAGCAACTGGACTTCTCCCATAGAAAACAATGGGAAACAGAATCCGGGCTTCCCTGACTATCCGGCTGTGCATTATGGGATTTGCAGTCCCAAGAAGCAAATGTAGTACTTACCAAGTGTACTATGTTGAAAAGAGAAACAAACAGGAGTCAGCAAGGGACTCTAGATAAGTGTTCAAGGTGATTCCCAGGCTACCGAGAGTCCCCTTACAGCGCCCCCTAGAAATGGGATGACAGAGTCGTAACACTTTGTCTTACATCCTACCAAGGTGCTAGCACCGCCAGCATGAGGTCAGACTCTTGTCTGTGGTAGAAGAGGCTCAGGAAAGCCTGCCAAAACAGTACAGGACTTAATAACTTGGTAGTCATCCTCTAAGGGTGCCACCTGGACATCTGCTTTTTAATCCTAACCATGAGCATCATGTGCAGGGTTAAAAAGCACAGTGTAGTATTTGATACCAAACATGACAGGATTCGGCTGGGAAGGGGCATATGTGCTCCCGCACATATGTCCTCACTCATGGGAAAGTGCACCCTGCCCCCTGGGTTGAAGGGGGCCTTGCCTTAGGGATGACTTACCTGTCCACGGGCAGTAACAGGGACTCTGCCTGCACCTGCTGTGGGCAGAGTGTCACTTGAGCAGCAGGCTGCTCGTGGAGGCTGACATGGCAAATCTGAAGTCTTTTACTTGTGATACTCAGGGTGGCACAATCAGTGCTGCAATCCTGGTGACTCCCTTTACCACCCTTGCTGTGGGTACCCTGGGTACCATTTACCAGGGACCTACAGGAGTGGTAATGTTCTTGCCAATTGGCCTATGGAATTTGACATACAATTTAAGGGAAAGAGGATTGGTACTGGGGCCTGGGTAGCACTCAAAGGTCAAAAACAACAGCATCCGACACTTTACAACAGATAAGTAGAAGTATTATAGTCTGAAGCCTATTTGCCTATCTGTTCATGTATGTATCAATTAGAAATATTCTGCACTAGCCTGAAAGAAAATCTTTGATGGGTTTGGGTAGGAGGAAGTTGGCTACCCTCTAAAAATCAGGATGAAATTAATCTTTGGATTCAGCATGTTTGTACATTGTGCACAAAAGTGACATCAGTTGTAGTTCATCAGTTTTGTAATCTTGCCTCACTCCCTTCATGAAAGGGAGGATACCCACTCTCAGCTCGCTCCTGTGACTCTGAAACTTGTGCAGCTAGTTATGCTCAACTCCTGCTACCAATAGTCTTTCAGAATTCCAGTCTGGTCTGGACTGGTCTCTTGAACCTTCTAGCCCAAGTACTGTGCAAGTTTTGACTTTTCTGATGGGAACCACATTTGAACCCCTACAAAGTTGTCAGTTACAGTTGTTATCTTTTAAACCTGTTTTTTCTGTCACCATCACTTTGGAGAAACAGGTCAGCTAGTTGCAAAGTTGATGTGTTCGCCTGCAATTCACCTGTTTCTACCCAGAAAAAACTGATCTTGAGTGATAACCACCAGAGTGATTTTTCTACCAAACATGGTGACCCTTTTCCAACTGGGCCTGAAGAGTGCTCTATCATGTTGGGTCATCCTGTGAATTAAAATATGAATTAAAATATGGTATGCTGTTGCCAAGAGCAACCACCAGAGGAAATTAAAGCTCATTCCACAAAAGCAAAATCTTCAACAACAGCAATTGCCACTGGTGTTCGTGGGTCTGAGATCTGTTGCACAGTGACATGGGCTTCCCATCACACTTTTGTAAAGGACAATTGTTTGGACTCAGGAGTGAGAAATTAAGGCTATTTCTCTTGTTAAGTGCTGCAGAACTTCCTTATCTGACCATTTCTTCAGACACCACCTGGGAGGAGGTACTTCAATGGTATTGATTCAAAATGTGAATAATCTGTATGTAAAAGCAGCGATCTGAAGAAAAAATTACTTCATTTTGATAACAATCTTTCCAATGGATTACCTACCTACATTCCTCATACATCCACCCCACATTCCCATTCTGAAGGTTTATCATAGTCCACTGATATAAATAAGGTTCCAAGATGGTTTGTTATACTGTACATCTACACCTGGCCTGATGCTACTCTCATCTTTGACTTCAAGGTTTTGAAAAACAGGCATTGAGGTGCAGGGTGGTGCTGTATGGCTCCGGTGATATCCCATTTGCAGAGCTTCTAGTGCCGAGATACAGGCAAAACCTCCTGCCAGCATAGGAGAGCTGTGGCAGATCTGGTCTGATGCATGGGGATATACACAAAGTGGGGATTTTGCAGGTAGATTGGGTATCCACAAGAAAGATAGTTTCCAAAGGTAAGTAACTTTTTTCTTAATTGCTAAAAAACACACCCAAGTCTTAATATGTTTTTGTTGATCTTAAGATGTATATGTTGTTTCTCAGCAAGTCCTCACATTCCAGATGACTCTAAACTCATGACACACAGGTGGCACACAGCTTTCACTTTGTCATCATTTATTAAACAAGAAATTCATCCAAACTTAGACGCCTTGTGTAGAAAACAAACTTAAGTGTGGAACTAATTTTAGCAGCAATAGATTGAATTAAATAAACTTTTCAGCCTCTCACATTGCCTGGAAGGAATTATAGGAGCTATAGCATATATCCCCTTACAAAAACTGCTTTAGCTTCATGATATTTGATGGCATTCATTTCTGCACAGCTGTCTGTTTCAGCCATTCAGTCATAGGTGTACTGCCGTGTTTTATTGTTGACCCTCTTCTGTTTAATATTTATCTGTTGGCCAGAGGGTTTCATTTATCATCTGTGAGTCCTTCTGACAAAGAGTAAATCATGATGGATTCAATACGGATACACCACAGAATCTTAAAAGGTTGTGCTTTCATTGTCACGTAACTCTTTCAAAACGCTCTATTTGTAAGTGGATTTGAGCCACTTTTTGATTTTCTTTCTTTGATATGCCTGACCTTAGTTGATGTGAGTGAATTTGTATGAATAGTACATTTATGTTAACTGATCCTTAACGGAACCTGCCTCATTGTCTGCTCAATGTAATAACTGCTAGGGGGTGTAGTGTTGGCCCGTGTTTGGGCCAGCCCACCCTGCAAGGGTACAGGTCTAAGCTTTTGGGAACAGACACCCCCTCAAGATAACCGGCATTTTCACAGCAGATCAATCAATCAATCAATCACAATATTTATAAAGCGCGCTATGTACCCGTCAGGGTTTCGAGGCGCTGAGGGGAGGGGGGGGCGTGGTGCGCTGCTGTTTAGCGGTCGAAGAGCCAGGTCTTGAGGAGCCTTCTGAATGCGAGGAGGTCCTGGGTTTGGCGTAGAGGTGTGGGCAGAGAGTTCCAGGTCTTGGCAGCGAGGAAGGAGAAGGATCTGCCGCCGGAGGTCTTGCGCTGGATTCGGGGTACGATGGCGAGGGCGAGGTTGGCGGATCGGAGTTGACGAGTTGGAGTGTAGAAGTTAAGTCTGGTGTTGAGGTAGGAGGGTCCGGTGTTGTGAAGCGCCTTGTGAGCGTGGGTGAGGAGTTTGAAGGTGATCCTCTTGTCTACCGGGAGCCAGTGGAGTTCCTTCAGGTGAGGGGAGATGTGACATCGGCGGGGTATGTCGAGAATCAGTCGGGCGGAGGCATTTTGGATACGTTGGAGTCGTTTGATGTCTTTTGTTGGGATGCCTGTGTAGAGTGCGTTGCCGTAGTCAAGTCTGCTGCTGACGAGGGCCTGGGTCACCGTCTTTCTGGTTTCTGTTGGAATCCACTTGAAGATTCTGCGGAGCATTCGAAGGGTGTTGAAACAGGAGGAGGAGACGGCGCTGACCTGTTTGGACATGGTGAGGGCGGAGTCCAGGATGAAGCCGAGGTTTCTTGCGTGATTGGCAGGGGTGGGCGGGGGTCCGAGGTCGGAGGGCCACCATGAGTCGTTCCAGGCCGAGGGAGTGCGCCCGAGGATGAGGACTTCCGTCTTGTCGGAGTTGAGTTTCAGGCGACTGTTGTTCATCCAATCGGCGATGGCTTTTAGTCCCTCGTGGAGGTTTGTTTTGGCGGTGAGCGGGTCTTTGGTCAGGGAGAGGACGAGCTGGGTGTCGTCGGCGTAGGAGATGATGCTGAGATGGTGTTGGCGGGCCAGTTTAGCGAGGGGGGCCATGTAGACGTTGAATGTAGATGTCACGCATGAGAACACAAAGATCGCGACTAAAGTCTATGTGTCACGTGAAGGGGCAGGTTTCTTACTCAGCTGCATGCCGTTCAAAGCCTCAACCTCATACACTTTTCATTTAGTGTCCATGCCAGCGGCTTGGGGGACCTCATGGAGAAGTTTGACTCACTATTCGATGGCATTGAGTGCCTCTTAAACTCCATATAGATGACTCAGTAGCTCCTGTCACCCTCAGACATAGGCGAGTGGCTTTCCATCTGCGTCCTAAAGTGGAACGTGAGCTTCAACTGCTGGAGTGAGCTGGCATAATTGAAAGAGCGTCAGGCCCCACCCCTTGGGTGTCCATGATAGTCGTCACCAGGAAACCCAAATAACCTGATGCCATCCGAATCTGTGTGGCCATGCGCCTGCCCAATCAGGCCATAAAGAGGGAAAGACCCCGTCCACAGATTACATTATTGCAGAGCTCTCGGGATCTATGTGGTTTTCCAAGATGGACCTCTGGTCGGGGTACCACCAGATTGTCTTGCACCCGGCCTCACGCCCAATCACCACCTTCTCCACGCACACGGGCCCCTGGAGGTACACCCGGTTAAACTTTGGTGTCTCCAACGCCGGCAAGGTGTTCCAGCACACCTTCGAAGAGGTCCTGCGAGGGCTCTCTTGAGTCCTCAACGTGAGCGACGACATTCTGGGGCACGGTCCCACCTTGGAAGACCGCTTGGCATGGCTACGATCAATGTTTGTTAGACTGCAGGAGCATGGTCTGACACTACACCAAGAGAAATGTGAGTTTCTCAAAAAGGACATTTGCTTCTTCAGGTATCGATACTCAGAACACAGAATTGGCTTGGACCCGCTCAAGGGGAGAGACATCCAGGAGGCTCCAGCTCCCACGTCTGTCTCAGGAGTCAGAAGCTTTCTGGGAATGGTCATCTACTGTTGCCTGTTCATAAAGAGTCTGTTGGACATCACCTGCCCCCTGCGAGTGCTGACCCGAGCAGATCTCCCTTGGGTCTGGAATGAAGAACAAGAACAGGCTTTTGAGGACACGAAAAATGCCCTTTCCGCGGACACCATGCTCGCTTTCTTTGACCATCGCTGTGAGTCACAGTTGGCTGTGGATGCCAGCCCCACAGGATTGGGTGGCGTCCTGACCCAGAAACAGGACTGTGGGGGACTGGACACCCATCGCTTCCGCAAATCGGACCCTTATGCCTACAGAGCGCCGGAACTCCCAGATCAAACGGGAGGCCATCACCATTCACTGGGGTGTCTGCACTTCCACCTCTATCTCTACGGCAAGCCCTTTACTGTGATTACCGACCACAAGCCACTACTTCCACTCTTTAAGGGGTCGTCATCGAAGCTGCCACCACGGATCTAAAAGTGGATACTGCAGCTGCAGGAATTCAACTTTAGCGTGGAATATTGACTAGACACCCTGCAGATTTCCTGTCACATCATGCCCGTCTGGCTACCCCGCAGGAAGTTGACGAAGCTTTTGAAATGGAAAAATAAGTTCAGTTGGCGGTTGACCGGGCCTGACCTCTGCCCATACCGCTCACTGAAGTAGCAGAAGTAGCAGAAGCCACCAACCAAGATGACTGTCTGCAGATGGCCATAGAGGCTACCACATCTGGCGACTGGCGCCCACTGCAACATGCCACAGCCTTTCTCACTGCCGATGCCAGAGCCAAACTTTAAGCGTTTCTCAACGTCCAACACAAGCTTTCGGTGAGCGAAGAGGTGTGCCTGTTGCAAGGGCTCCACCTTGTCAAACTCTCCTGCCTGATATCCCGAGCTGTGTCTCTGGCACATGGAGCCCACCAGAGCATCGTTAAATCGAAGAACTGGCTCCGGCACAAGGTCTTGTTCCCTGGCCTAGACCAGCAAGTGGAGGATGTAGTCAGAGGATGTCTTGTCTGTCAAACAAGACCCCCCAGCACCAGTTAACACAAAGGATGTCCCTACCGCCCCATGGGAGATGGTCAGCGCAGATTTCTGGAGCCTGCCCTATGGATCGTACATGTTAGTGGTGGTGGACGATTACTCACGATATCCGAATATAGAGCTTGTGCAGTCCACCTCAGCTGCCATTGTAATCCCGAAAATGGAAAAACTAATGGCTACCCATGGTCTGCTTGGAGAGGTCTGCACCGACAATGGGCCCCATTCAACAGCTGAGAGTGGTCAGACTTTCTAAGATCCAGGAACACCAAGCACCACAGGATCATGCCCAGGCGGCCACAGGCAAATAGAGAGGTAGAACGATTTGTTAAGACACTAACCAAGGTGATTCGCATAGCCACAGCGGAATTGAAGAACGTCAAAAGTGCAATCTATACATTTCTCAGGGAGTACCGGGTCATGCCCCATGCCACCACTGGTGCAACCCTGAGCCAGCTTTGTTTTGGTCGGACAGTGACCGACGCCATCCCACACCAACCACTGTTCCAGAGTCAATCTACATGGCAGAGATCTCACACCAATGAATATGCTTCCCGGAAGTGGAGGGCCCAGATAATGCCCATCCAAGTGGGGGACACCGTCTTAGTAAAAGACTGCCACTCCGGAGGAAAGTTCTGTTTGCCTTTCGATGCTGACCCCTGGACAGTAACTGCCGTCAAAGGAACGATGGTGACGGCGAGCCAAAAATGTGACCAGGAATGTGTCCCAGTTTAAACGGCTTTCATCGGCCACCCCTTCAGCGCGCAACAACGAAGGCTCTGCAGCACCCGAGGATCACAGTGATCAGGAAGACGCTCAATCTCCACCCAACATGCTGGTGGGGTAAGATTCCTCAACGGCCACAGGTGCGGTAGCAAGCCAACTGGTGCCACAGAACTCACCACTGTCATCACCACTGACGCACCCCGTGATGGTAAGTGAGCTATCCAACACTGGGTGGAGCCCAGGATTGCCATCTGGAAGGTCTGGAGGTGGACGATACCACCTGAGATACAACCCCAATCCTTCCAGACGCTATGCAGGCTTTGTGGCTTACTGACGGAGGCACGTGCGGAACATACTGGTGTTGACCACCCCATTTTGTTTATTCTGAGCTTTGACTATGTTCCCTGTGTAAAACATTTTGGGATTTTTGTTTGTTTACCTCCAGTTGAGAAGGAGTGTAGTGTTGGCCCGTGTTTGGGCCAGCCCACCCTGAAAGGGTTCGCAGGGCTTTAATAAAGGTTAACCCTCCTGTTGAGGCTGAGCTGAGGGCTTATAGTTAGAAGTGAGGACAGGAAAAGGCTTTCAGGCAGTGGGTTTTGTAGTTGAATAAATTACCCCTTCAAACTGACCTGGGCTATGCGTCGTTATTGCCGGCAGCGACCTTACAGGGGGCAGCGAGTTTCATATATGACATGATCACAGTTACATGTTAGATAACGGCAAATCTAGTATATTTTTCAGCATTTTATCTCAGCCCAAGCACTCCCATGTTTGTTTATGATCATGCTTATATTTATTTATTTACTGGCTGCTTCATACGAGGCCCCTGAGCGCTAGGCTTCTGTCCATTGAGGAGATTCTCCTGGGAAGCATAAGAGGAAACCAAGGCGAAAAAAAACATGGTTTCCGATTATTCCTGAATACACCTGGTAAGCTCTGCTCACGCATTATATACTCAGGGGGAATGAAGAGTCTATTTATTGAGAAGCACACAATAATCACGTATTGCACCTATCCTGAGTCGTAATAGTGGTTTCCTCTACCGGGCTTCCAGAACATTAAATGGCGAGCTGGTTGTCACATGGATACTGCACCAGTGACTTTCGGCTCTAAAAAAGCAAACTGAAATTATAAACCGACAATGAAACATAATACATTGTCCTATAGAATGCATTATCGTGGAAGGTACAGAAAGAACCCAAAGTTATTAAGTTATGGATAAGTAATATTACTAATTACTATTTTTGTTTTTTTTTGTTTTAAAAGCAAAGTAATTTGGCTATTATATTTAGATTATAGATGCACTTCTTTTTGTATGCTGTATTGCTCCTCCTAAGACAGTGTACCACATACAAATGCAAAAAAACCTTACAGAACTACAGATTTGAAACTTTAAAGTGAGCTGTGACTCTGGGGTTGACTCCTTTACTTCATCTTAGTATGGGGATAATGTCTGAATTTACATTAACTTCACGCCCAAAGGTCAGTTGAATTACTGGTGTTACTCAGATGTGTGCCTGGTCTGCAGGGCAATATCTCGTAGTTCTGTATGGGCAGCTTCTATAGAGTTTATAGTTCTCTCTCATAGGTGCATGGTTATGAATTTGGTCTTTCGTTGGTTGAGCTTTCTTTCAATACACACAATCACATGCATGTGGTCACGTTCTGTATGGTGTGCAGCAGATGCTTTCTCTGCTTCCACCATCTTGATACTTTTGCAGAGCACACTTCAGTTGGATGCTGTGCAATCATAATGACTAACAAATGATGTGCAAGCCTCCGGGCTACAATAACATCAACTTTTTCAGCCAGTATTGGATTTCCAGGGTACCACTAAGTGGTGTAATTCAATGCTGAGGTCAGCACATGCACCCTAACAATATCATGGGTGAGGAAAAGACTATGATGCAAGCTGTGCTCCAAACAACTTTGCCCCAACCATCCCTGGGCTCTTCCTTTTTACTTCTTGTACAGGTCTAGACTTCTGAACTGGGCTCTAATCTCAGCAGCACTTCGTGCTTTAGTGTAGTGATCCTCATGCCAGGCAGATGGGAATATGTGTCTTATTGCTAGGGGTGTTTTGGCAAGTTCACAAGCTTCTCAAAACTCCTGTTAGAATTTTGAAGGGATGTCAGTCTTCTTATTCCTGACACAGTCCCCCTATAGCTGCTTGCAGACCTTTACTGAAAGTACATAGTAAATATTTTACTTGTTCACAGGGCCAGCTTGCATACTCTTAAGGCAGGGGGAATAACTAGCCACTCGGGATGAATGCAGCGCTGGAATTGTAAGGGGAGTTTCAGTCTTACTTTAGTGCATCTTAAACATGAGATCAGTGACCTAGCTATAGATATCCCATAATGTTCACAGACTACGTTGATTTATTTGTTAATTTTCATTTATTACAGTTTAGAAATGTCCCAAAGGGTGTTATGGCGCTAGGAGTTAATCGATCAGAAAAAGTGAAATGATAAAGAGATCTAGAAAAGCCATGTTTTCATGACTTGCAGAATAGCAGTTTCCTGAAGGAATAAAGGGAAAAGAGGAATGGGTGGAAGTTGCTGATTCTAGCTGAATCCACTGTGGCCTTATTCAGAAAAGTCACAAGTGCCACGTTTTGCCAGTGGAAATTATGCTAGGGAGATGGACGTTTTCCACATGATGGTGAAGGGAGGACAGGTGGTCTCAATCACAAGATGCAATGTCAATCACAGACGCGAGTCTTGCGGAGTGCCTGACTTTCTGGGCAGGGCTAGAACCCAAGCCTTTTCTTGAGTGTGGAAGGAGGAATAAAACGCAGTTTAAGTCCATAGAGTGAGAATCAGTGAATTGCAGTTTTGTTGTGGAAATAAACAGAGAGTGAATCAACGTTTCTTGAAAAGGGTAGTGGTGAGTGTACTACTGGATACATTGATCAGTGACTAAACAAGAATGAAGGAATATATTAAAGATTCCTTTTGTTGTTTTTTTGCCATCTGTAATGGAGATAGTTGGCAATACTAGTAGATCTAACAGCTGCTTTATATCCTGTTAATGATGTGTTGTAATCTGAACACCATATTCACTGAACTTTCTTACGGTACTGTTTAGCCATTATGAAATGCTCAAATTACCATTAAGAAGACATCTGGCAGGGGGCCCTTACCAGCTCAGACAATCCCAATGCAGATCTTTGCAATTAACAAATGAAGAGAAACATCAGGACTGGTTACCTGTTGCTAGGCGAAGCAACAGAACGGTCTGAGAGAAGCATTAAAGTTGCAGTTCTTGTCCCTGGATCGCTGGCTCATCGCTGTTCTCCAACAAAAGATGCCTTGAAATGCACGCCAATGTCAGGCTGGCTGACGCGAGCTCCTCAGCCAGACAAGCACTCTTTATTTCATTGCACAAAACGAAGCACGTGCTCAACCTCTAACAGTGCCTCTCATCTCTTCACAGCGCCTCTCTAACATCTATTACAGTTGTTTTGTAGCTCCTCTCTTACCAGCACAGGGTGATGGAGCACTTTACATCGCACACACATAGACAGTGAATCATACGTGTGTAGACAAGTGTATCGAAAATGTTGACAATGGGGACTACAAGGTGTAGGATTCACGTCATCGATACTGGGAAGCATTTTTTGAGTGCTTGCTCTAGGGAAGCATAAACTAAGGATTCAGAACGTAACACAGTGGTTTGGGTTGACTTTATTAATAACAACATTTTTGGTACCCAAACAAACCCTTTCTAGCAAAAAAAGGAGAATCATACTGGAAAAAAAGACATAGCTTTCTAACCTGCACTATGCAGTTTGCTTACAGCTCTATGATGGCTGTGCTAGATCATGATTATTACTCATGAACTGCACAGTAACAAAGGGAGCTTTGTGACAAAAGCTGTATCTCACTGAGTTATGCACATAAAATACTGTTCTGTCATGTGCATAGTACACAATCTTTACAGCAGGCATATTAAAACCTCTGTGCTACCTTAGAAGAGTCATAACTCGCACTAGACAAAACTCCGATCTCTCTCCAGCAGGTGCCTCAATCACCAGAGTTATCTTGGCACTTTTATTTGTTGCCTGAAAACTGTTGGATATACAAGGAACTCTGCAGTGCTTTTAAAACTGTCACACTGCTATAACCCGGGGCCCCAGTAACAAAACTGTCCCCCACTCTTCCAGCCTCCCTGTGAAAACCCCGGTGCCCGGTACAGCCAGTCCAGCCTTCCAAGCTGTGACCTCTTGCTTTGGGTGCTTCCCTCTGATAGAACAGATCATCTCCACTTTTCTGGACAACCCTGTATGCTGTAGCTCAGTCTAGTGCTTTGGTGAATGTGAGTGTCACAAAAAACACAAACTTGATTACTGAGGCTAGCTGTAAATGATAATGACATTATGGTTACAAGGTAATTGTAAACAACCTTACGCACCTGAGGTAATGTGCGTTGGCTTGCATTTTATTGTACATCTCCTGTGTCCTAAATGCTCCATGGACCAGCTGCGACCTAAAGGAACTTCCATCACTGCACATGGAGCTGGCAGTCTGCTTGTGGTTACTCATTTCAAGCCAAAGAAGGTTCAATTTTAGTGCAACAAGTTGTTGGGAAGGTTCTTGTGCCAGGCAAACGGTAAGAGACTGGAGGCAGAGTTCTTTGTCTTTCAGTTCTCTCACCTTCTTCATACGAACTCAGAAGTATGGAGGGGTACTGAAGTCATTCATATTTCCTGTCAGCCAGACACCCAAAGGCTGTCCTGTTAGCTGACCCAAAATGTGAGTAACATTGGTAAGAGATCTAGAACCTGAAAGGGGCTGACCAGTTGCCCACTGTTAGACCTGACACGCTGAGGTAGCGTTTCCCCAAATATTTTTGCTTTTTCTCATAGGTTTTGCTGTCTCTCTCTAAGTGGCCTTTGGGCTCCAGGCACTTTCCCACTGTAAGTGCAGTGTGAAAGTGTGTGCGCCTTTCCTACATATGTTAAGCAGTGGCGATTACCTGTGTTTGCACTTTTGCACCGATGGTGTTCTTAAACATGTGTCCAGCTTGACAGTGCAGGCTTGTGTGTGTGCAAGAGAACAAATGCTCATGGAGTGAAGAATGCCCATGTGTGTCTTCACCACCTATTAGCGCTGCTCTCATAGGTAACATGAGAGAAGTTTACAATTACTTCTAGCTGCAATAGTGGATTGCAGTAGATCAGATCATAATGTTTCCTATCATTGGATTAGTCCTGACAAACCGCTTCTTATGGTAAATGTGGTTTTGTCAATAACTTAGAAATGCTACTTCTAGAAAGTTGGGATTTTCTATGCTCTACTCTTTTATGTGCCTTTAAATTCAACTCTAATCCACACTGGAGGCTGGCAGAGAACATCTGTGCATTCTCCAGTGAAAGCTATAAACCTTGGGCACACAACTGGAATGACAGACCTCTTTCATTTGTAAATCTGACTGGATAGATTGGAGGGAGAGGTTTTGACACTTGGCCTTTTGGGACCGGATCATGGCCCCACTAAAGATCTGCATTTCCCAGCTCTATGGCAGACAGGACTGAAATTTAGGGGAGACATCTGTGGTTCAAAGGGGAACCCTCTGAACCCTCCCCCTACATCAAAGGCACACTACAATACACCTGCTGCTGCCACCCTGCATCAAACTAGAGATACACTTGTGGAGACACAGGACAGAAGATACTGGACTGCCTCGTGCACACTGCCAGAGGTACACACCCATGTCTAAGTAGGGACCATGATCCTAGTCAGGGTAAGTCACAACACAATTCAAATTATCTTGTGCCCACTCTCTGGTAGCTTGGCACTGAGCAGTCACGCTTAACTTAGAAGGCAATGTGAAGTATTTGTGCAATAAATCATACAGTAGCACAGTGAAAACACCACAAAAATACACCACACAGGTTTAGAAAAATATATAATATTCATCTGAATAAAATAAGGAAAAAATGACAAAAATCCAATAAGAACATGTTGAAATATCACTTCAAAAAGGTTTTAAAAAGTCCCAATCCTGAGAACTAAACATTTGTTTCTTTGTTACACACAGTACCAGGGATGTGTCAAAGATAACGACGCACGAAGACCGTGTTGCGTTTTATTTTCTGATGCGGCACAGATGATGTAATTTCTTTCTGCGCTACTGGGGATTTGCTTTGTTTTTCGGCGTGCAGTCTTGGTTCCTCACTGTAATGCCAGGATATTTTGACACCCAGGGACGATGTCTTGAAAATCATTGACATGCTGGAGGAAGAATCAGGCGCTACGTCAATCCAGTAAGCGATGCATCAAATTTTCCATTGCAAGGCAGTAGCTGCATCGAATTTCCAGTCGGGAAGTCAGTGCTGTGTTGTTCCGGTTGGCTGTGTGGCGATTTGTCAGCCTTCAGTGCGTCGATTGTCAAAGCACAAAGGGTTCCTTGAGGGGATGAAGTCTTTGTTGGTCCTGAGACTTCAGAAACAGGAGGGAAGCTCAATCCAAGCCCTTGGAGAGGACCTTTGTGAAACGCAGAATCCGTCCAGCAAAGTCAGAGGCCAGCAGGCAACAGGACAACAGCAGGGCAGCAGCCCTTCCCAGCAAAGCAGTCCAGATGAGTCCTTTGGGCAGCCAGGCAGCTCCTCTGACAGGGTGCAGATGTAGGTCCTCACTGTAATGCCAGGATATTTTGACACCCAGGGACGATGTCTTGAAAATCATTGACATGCTGGAGGAAGAATCAGGCGCTACGTCAATCCAGTAAGCGATGCATCAAATTTTCCATTGCAAGGCAGGAGCTGCATCGAATTTCCAGTCGGGAAGTCAGTGCTGTGTTGTTCCGGTTGGCTGTGTGGCGATTTGTCAGCCTTCAGTGCGTCGATTGTCAAAGCACAAAGGGTTCCTTGAAGGGATGAAGTCTTTGTTGGTCCTGAGACTTCAGAAACAGGAGGGAAGCTCAATCCAAGCCCTTGGAGAGGACCTTTGTGGAACGCAGAATCCGTCCAGCAAAGTCAGAGGCCAGCAGGAAACAGGACAACAGCAGGGCAGCAGCCCTTCCCAGCAAAGCAGTCCAGATGAGTCCTTTGGGCAGCCAGGCAGCTCCTCTGACAAGGTGCAGATGTAGGTCCAGAAGTGTCTGAGTTGGTGGGGTCAGAGACAAAGTTTGTATACCAAAAATACCTTTGAAGTGGGAGAGACTTCAAAGAGTGGTTTTGAAGTGCACAGGTTCCCCTTTCAACCCAGCCCCGTCTGCCAGAATCCCTGTAGGGGGTTATCAGTTCTTTGTGTGAGGGCAGGCCACTGGCCTTTGAAATGTAACTGTGAGCCCCTCCACCCTTCTTGCCCAGGAAGACCCATTCAGTATGCAGATAAATGCTGATGTGACTGAGTGTCCTATGTTTAAGGTTGTCTGGGTGGAATGCTCAAGTAAGCTCTCAGTCAGCACAGACCAGACGTGCATTGTAGACAGGCTGTAAGGCACAGATGGCAGTAAGTGCAGAGAAATGACCACTTTCTAAAAGTGGCATTTGCAAAATAGTAATATTAAATCCAACTTTACCAGTAAGCAGGATTTTCTATTACCAGTCTGGCAATACCAAACAAGACATGGCAACTCCTTCCAGATCAGAATCTAACACTTGAGAGTATATGCGGGCAGTTCTAATGCTAGTCTGTGTGAGGGGCAGGCTTCACAGTAGTGGAAATTTTTTTTAGGAGTTTTTCACTACCAGGACATGTAAACCACCTATGTACATGTCCTACCTTGTACCTACATAGCACTATGCCCTATGGGTTACCTAGGGCCTACCTTACAGATGACGTATATGTAGAAAAAAGGGAGTTTAAGGCTTGGCAAGTAGTTTTAAATTAAATGCCGAGTTCAAGTGGCAGTGAAACTGCACTCACAGGCCTTGTAATGGCAGGCCTGAGGAATGGTTAAGGGGCTACTTATGTGGGTGGCACAATCAGTGCTACAGGCCCAGAAGTAGCATTTAATTTACAGTCCCTGGGCACATGTAGTGCACTTTACTAGGGACTTACAAGTAAATTAAATATGCCAATTGGGTATGAGCAAATGTTACCATGTTTTTAGAGACAGAGCACATGCACGTTAACAGTGGTTAGCAGTGGTAAGTGTACAGAGTCCTAAAGCCAGCTAAAATGAGGTCATAATAAGAAGAGGAGGAAGGCAAAAGGTTTGGGGTAACCCTTCAGTGAGGCCATTTTCCAACATATCCCCCTTCCAGCCTAAAGCCAAGATAGACTAATCAATACTTTGATGGATTTCCCTGCTTAGGGTGATAGAACATGGACAATGGCCCACTACTGCAGGGGCACTTGCCAGTTCTTTGCCTTTCAGAACTCAGTTGGGCTCCCCTGTCTATACATCCTGGGGCCACTGAACTGACCCATGAGGAACCCTTCACCTCATCTGTGGACCCCTTCTATGAAGCCCCTAACCTTAATTTGCTCACAGATGCATCCCATTAGGTAGACAGTATCACCATGGCCAACAAAGTGATGTGGCCCATTCTACTTCTTGGGTCTGACTTCTGTCCCAAACCCAGGGAAAATTCTGTCCATAGGGAGAGTAACCAACAGAGGCCACTGACAGCTGTCAATGTCAAGAGCCAAGCCCCGGGCCATCCACTGCTAAGTGGAGGCCATGAGTGGGGCCATTGGGTAAGCTCCTCCTCCAGCCTTTGGACTGGCAGGCAGTTCCCTATGAGATACTGGTGTTCGCCTGACCTCTGAGGCATCTCAGAGTGGGAGGCAGTAGCCCTAGGGTTTTTGCACTCTACTTCCACCCTGCCTCCCTCCAGTTCAGAGGTGGTATCCTGACACTTGTCCATCAACCCAGGGTCTGTACCCTGAGGCTAAACAGGGGACTGTGGTGAGTCTTCCCTCACCTTGCTCTACATCTGGGCTCCCGTACCCTCCTCTTGGGAATGGTACCGCCAGACAACTGAACTGTCAGAATGCCCTTAGGGGGTCACCCCTCTCAGTTCTCCTGTCACCAGGAGTAACTCATTCCCCAAAATGCAGTCTATAGGCATCTGGGGGCTAACTATGACCCTTCTCTGGGTCAAGTCCCCACCCCACTCCAGTGATACCAGAGCCATAGGGCAGAAAAAATCCTCCCCATGGGCTGGAGTCACACTACACACCTTGCCGGTGTACTGCTCTGGGGAAACTAGTCTCTCCACCATCATGGTATGACTAGGCTTGGTGTCCCTCAGAGCAGTGACTGGATCCCCATTCATTTCCACCTGGTGGAAGTGTCGACTCCCACCCTCAGGGATCACCAGCTCACCCTCTGAGTCTGTCTCCCAACTGAGGGAGATTATGGCATGGCCAATGTTACCATGTTTTTAGAGAGAGAGCACATGCACTTTAGCCCTTGTTAGCAGTGGTAAAGTGCCCAGAGTCCTAATGCCGGCAAAAATGAGGTCAGAAAAATAAGGGGAGGAAGATAAAAAGTTTGGGGTGACCCTTCAGAGAGGCCATTTTCCATACAAGCATCTTGTTGGTGGTTAGCGGATTCACCTGTTGCGGGACCCCACGTTGCCTGCTTCGTCGATCATGCTGCACTTCTTTTGTGCGACACACTGACTGCATGCTCATTGCGTGCAGTGTCTGATTCACAGGTTGCAACCCTCGGAGGTGGGGACGTACCTTTAGCAGTGCTGAATTCTAAATCATGTGGCACCACTGAACTTGCACCTCTGTGTGTGACCGAAGTTGTCTGGTGTGACTTAAATCATCGCACACCAGATGTGGTTCATTCCAGGGAGGTATGGAATTGGTAACTCTTCGTGTGTGACAGGAATTGTCTGTTGCGACTCAAGTCATCACGCACCAGACGTTGTACCTCATTCCAGGGGGGGTATAGAATTCGCAACTCTTTGTGTGTGACCAGAATTGTCTGGTGCGACTCAAGCTATCGCACACCAGATGTTGTGCCTCATAGCAGGAAGGTAAAGGAACTGGTAACTCTTTGTGTGTGTTTGGAGTTGTCTGGTTTGACTCAAGGCATCGTGCACCAGACATTGAGACTCATTTCCATGAGGAAGCAGAGGAGCGGATTCATGTACTAGAGTGCCCAGCTTGGCTACGCGCTATTGTGAATGTCGGTTGTCCTAGGGTGACCCTCTCCCTGTGCTTGGCAGAACAGGGTCTGTGTTGGAAAGCACAGTGCAGAGACATTTGCGTGAACTTCCTGAATGGGGAGCAAACCTCCATTTGTCAACTGCTGCCTGATCAGCCTGTTATCTATTTTCCTTTCCCCAGGACCCTGAATAAGTGTGACTCAGGCCACAAATGGCCTAGTACCTGGGGAAAGATCTCTTTCATCTCCCACCTGTGGGATGAAGTAGTAGGGGTTGGTTGAAGTGTGGGGGAGCATTTGGAGTACAGTGATTATTGACCTGCCGGATATCAGAGAACTGCATTATGGTGTCAGGAGCCAGTGTGTGCAAGTGTGTGCTATACGACCCTGCCTGAAATCTGTGGCACCGCATAGCGGTGTGGAGTGAGTGTGTAGGGGTAACTGACTATGATCAGCTGCACCGCACTATGGTATTGCTGTACACGTAATTTCCTTGACAAACGGTTATCATGGTAGACATCGGTTTCTAGCTGTGCGGCATAGGCCACAAGGCTATTTAAAAGTGATGTAATTATAGGTTTGTACACTTTGCTCCTATCATTGTGAACCAGGGTGCACCCTTTAATTGTGTGGTATTGAATTGGAATAATTACCTGGGTGGGCCTCGTGCTGACAATGTTCTGCAACGCATAAGATGTGTTGAAAGGGAAAGTAGGATTTTTCCCAAATGTAAATTTTGCTGATGTCATTTTAACACAGTTAGGTCTAGTGCTGCTAGCAATATTTCAGGATGTGATTTATGCCCAGACATACATGATTTACATGCTGTGTAGTTAATGTGTGTGTTGAATACAAATCTTCTTTACATACACAAGGTGTGAAGTCTCTTTTCTGATGCTCAATATATTTTGTTAGAGTGCTGTGCCAATGCTTTACACATTGCCCCTGTGATAAGCCTGACTGCTCAGTGCCAATCTATCCAGGAGTGAGCGCAGGTTATACACTGAGTGTAATCACCCACCCCTGAAGGGTATGGTAGGTTCGGCCTGGCTAGGGCCTTGCCTTAGCCAACCAGAACATGCCTCCTCCAACACCCACTTTCTGTATGTTGTCTTGTGTGCTGATCCAAGATGTGATTGACACTTGCAGTAGGCAATTACTGAAGCTGACTGTCCCCAAATCCCGCTTGAGTATTATTTTATTTTGTATTTTTTATTGATTGTTTGATGAGCCATCTAAAGTTCTCGCTAGCCAAACCTAAAAGCACGTTTTTACCAAGGTTTTGAAAGGCCAGAGTTTCGGGAGTGGAATGGGGTGGTGGTTTTGAAGGCTGTTTGGGACAGGGCCTCTTGGTAGAACCTGATGCAAACATTGCCTGCTTAGTTGGGTTCTGAGTTTTTTCTGCCAAACTAATGCGTATCGGGTGTGTTTTCTTCTTACTCGCGTCTAAAATAGCACTCACTTCAATGCAAGTCAGACAGAATAAAAGTTACTGTGGGGGTCATTCCGACCCCGGCGGGCGGCGGGCGCCGCCCGGTGGGCGGAGACCGCCAAAAGACCGTACCGCGGTCAAATGACCGCTGCGGTCATTCAGACTTTCCCGCTGGGCGGGCGGGCGACCGCCAAAAGGCCGCCCGCCCGCCCAGCGGGAAAGCCCCAGCAACGATGAAGCCGGCTCCGAATGGAGCCGGCGGAGTTGCTGGTGTGCGACGGGTGCAGTGGCACCCGTCGCAATTTTCAGTGTCTGCTTTGCAGACACTGAAAATCTTAATGGGGCCCTGTTAGGGGGCCCCTGCAGTGCCCATGCCAGTGGCATGGGCACTGCAGGGGCCCCCAGGGGCCCCACGACACCCGTTCCCGCCAGCCTCTTCCTGGGGTGGAGGATTCCCTGGGGCAGGGGAAAACCGGCGGGAAACCGCCGGTTTCCCTTTTCTGACTGGTCAGAATTGCCCCAGAAGCACCGCCAGCCTGTTGGCGGTGCTTCCTACGTCCCCGGCCCTGGCGGTCCATGACCGCCAGGGTCGGAATGACCCCCTGTGTCCTTTAAGCAAAATAAACACTACATTTAAGAAGCTTAACGGTGGCCTTTGTTCTATTATCTTGTGTTTGGCGCCATCTAGTGAACTTTAACAATCTTCTGACAAAAACTCCATCGACTGTAGTAGGATCAACAGACATTATATTACTGTGTGCCTTTACTGTGAAAAAACGGTGGTTAGTGGAGAAAAATTTACGTGAAAAATGAAAGCATGCTGCGCAGGATGTGAGCGGTTAAAAGAAACCTTAATGTTTAGAAATGTTGGTCGAGTTTTCTCTGATACACTCAAAACCAAAAGTTAATGCAGAGTCACTGATCTGTTAATATTGTCTCCAAATTGTGAACCTCTTTGGCACCCTTATTTGAGGACCAAAACCCCGTCGCCTAAAAACTAATGATAAGGAAAATGCCCACAACCACCCTCATCTAGAGTGGCATTTTTTTGCATAAACATAGGTGGTACTGTAAACATCTGAAACTCGACTTTGCTGCGAAACACTAAGATAATGAAGAAATAGTACAAATTGTGCAGTTCACTAATACTATGTATCACCAAAAGTAGCGCTCGCATCTAGGAAATAGCCAACGTTTTGTCTATAATAGATATTGGTCAAGTTCCTTACAGCAGCAGTTACCTCATTTTGGAACTCATTCCCACCTTTATTTTTCTTTAAACCCTTGGTAACTTAGATTTAGGAACATGTTTTGTTTCATTTTGTGCAACATCTGTTTGGAAGGGAAGGCCTAATCACTGTCTGCTGTTTCTGTTAGGCTGCACTCTTTTACATTTTTTTGTACATGCTTATTTGCTTATAAAATACAGCCACAAATTTGCTTCACAAACAATACCAGTTAAACAACCTACAAGATACACATCACATAAAACCGTGGACCTTCTGTGTCTAAAAAAGACAGGCCAGAGGTGGAAAGACCCAAAACATCATTGTGAGGTCCTTGTAACTCCACCAACGAGAATATAGGAGACATTACATATTTTGGGGGCATAACATGCAGGAATCAGTGTTGCGTGCAGTTCCCCTTTATTTCACCCCCATTGTTTCACAATCAGTAGCCGAAGTGTCCTTATGAAAACAAAAAAAAACACATAATTCCATTGGACCTGGCTACCCCGATTACCAGGCCGACTGGAATATACGGGCCATTCATAATGGGGGCCACAATATTTTATCAGTCAGACATTCCATGCTCTCACAATGACACAGATCACACATATCAGAGCCCACTGCGTAGTAGCTTCCCTTAGGAACATGAATTTGCAGGGCAGAATCAGATAAGAGAGGAGCCCGTCTTCCTATACATGCCATCATTTTAGAGCAGGCAAGTGGGAAGTTTAAAAAAGAACGTATTTTCACCACTGACATTGAAGGAGCGGCAATCTGCTCGAATCGGGTCTAATGGTATGTGTAGACAATCAGCATTTCATTTTTGGCAGTTTAATGCATAGCACAAACAAAACAGAATTCTAAACTCTGTTTTTGGTTTTGCCAAACATAAAATGCTGAAGTTTGTCACATGCTCTAATCTCCCTCTCCAAGAACTGAGGACAAAGCGTTAACTTTTGATGTCAGATCATTCTTGGAGGGAAGATCGGAGCGTGCGAGACAATCATTTTATTTTCGCAAATTTCAGAAAACTCATAGTCGGGTTTCTGCATGCAGAAATCGGAAGGAGGGGAGACTAGCCTTAAAACTGGTAGTCTCCCACCTGAATCAGGAGAGTTGGCATGTATGCCTCCCATACAGGTCAATTGCAAAGACAAGCGGCCTGATTTAGACCTTGGCGGATGGGAATACTCCATCACAAAGGTAACAGATATTACCAGTGGCGTAGCGTGGAGGGTGCAGGGGGGGCCGGCTGCACCGGGCGCAACATCTTGGAAGAGACTAAATCCACGGGTTAGGGGGTGCAAATTACTTGCCTTGCCCCGGGTTAGGGGGCGCAAATTACTTGCCTTGCCCCGGGTGCTGACAACCCACGCTACGCCACTGGATATTACCATCCCACAATATGCTATGGAGATCGTAATATGGCGGCCAGGATATTTGTGACATTGTAATCCCGCTGTCAGGATCTAAATCAGGCCCAAAGAACATTAAGTTCCCTTTCCACTACTACTTCCTTGAAGTAGCATACGTAGTCTACTTTCCCTTCCCTCCCTCCTGTTTCGTTTCCTGACAGGACACATTAAAGTTTATCAAGGTAAACTTTTTTATTAAGTTAATTTACATTACGTATAATGTTTACTGTTTTGCTGAGCAGACCACTGTTTACAAGCACCACTCCCCAGCACACCACCCTCTCTTGTGTCGAACTGGGACAAGGAGGATTTCCAGCGCGAGGAGTTCCCAGAGTATCACAGGACAGGATCGTTAACAGACAGGTCTGTTTAAACTCACAGATCCACTGCATGAGTGCATAGGGTGTTTCACACTCAATATAGCCATGCAAAGTTTCCTCCAAATAACACAATGTTAAGCATCAGGATGAGGAAGAAATACTGCAGATTTCCAGGACTGACCTGAAAAAACGGCAGGTGTCTCATCCCCAGGGGCGTAACAGAGGCCCCCGCAGGCTTACATATACTGAAGGGGCCCGTCATCTCTTATTGATGTGAGTGTGTGTGGGGGGGGGGGGAATTCAGCATATATTGCAGGGGGGGGGGTTCACATTTTGTTGTGCGACTGCACAGCCCTTTCGGAGCCACAGGTGAAGAGGGAAGGGTGGACTCTGGCCCAAAAATATTTGCAGTGGCAGGAGGTCTTGGCCCTTCATAAGAGAGGACTTAGGGTTTCAGCAGACCCTGCAGAGAGAGGAATAATTGTAAGCACAATATAGTATGCCACCATTTGAGAATTTGCCATTACATGATGTCATTAAGATTTTGACTAATAGAGAATTAAAGGATATAGGGTTCCCCGTTTTATAAGAAACAGATATTTAATCCAAATTTGACTAGGACTGTCCCCAAATACCTAAGGTATTCCTCCATGACATCTGTATCCTCACTTGTCTCAGGGATGCCACCCTACCAGAGATTGATGACTGCAAATTCGAAGGCTCACGCATGACAGCTTATGCTACTGCAAATGTTTCTTTAAGGACATGTACCTATGAAGTTTATGTAACTCAAGTCCTTATAAAGTATTTTAGTCACTATTTGGAGGTCTACACAGTTTACCAGTTATGGTGAACATGGAACTACTCTCCCAGTTTCTCTCAAACATCTTATTCGACTCCCTTTGGTCTGCTGCAACAACTCTGGGGGCAGCTATACGGAGAATCAGACTTGTGGACAAAAACCTAGAAGTTAGATGCAGGCCAGCGTTCTCTAGTACCAAAGTGATCGTTTACAGAAGCAAAGTTATTTGGAGAGGAACTAAATAACATGGCCAAGACGTTGGCAGAGGAGAAGAAAATTCTCAAGCCATTTGTTGTTTCCTGCTAAGAAATCCTTTATTCAGAAAATGTCCATCTCATGGCCAGGCTGGATGCATTTGGTGATAAATCCTGCCTCCCACTCTCTCTTAATCAAGAGCAGCAGAAATGATTATATGATGTAAGGAGGAAGGTTAAAAGACATTTTTCAGCACTGCTTAGCAACAATAGAAGAAGCTTGGGATACTTGATTGTGAAGGAAGGGTATCACAGTCATTTTAAACAGTGACGTGCAGTTCTATGATACAAATGTACTCTATTACCATGCGACCCACTAAAAAAGACAACAGATTTGTGAAAGTGTTCTACAAGATCAAAGAAAGCAGGTTTTCTTGTTACGTAGTAATGATTTTAGTCTCAAAACAAGAGGATACCTTACTTCCGGTGCTAGACTTCAATCCAGAGTGGTCGCTTTTCAAAGTGTCATACCTTTTATATTCGGAAGCAGCTACCTGGGGAACTTGGAGTTACAGGACATGTATTTCTATGTCTCAGTACATCAGGTAAGTCAAAAATAGCTGATGTTTGCTGTCAATGCAGAACACTGTCAGTTTCAAGCATTCTCTTTTAGTATGAAAAGATCACCAAGGGTGTTCACTAAATCACTACAAAACACTAGCACCAGTGTTGGCAGCATTACAGCTAAGAGGAAGTTCTATCTTCCCATATCATGACAATTGACTCTTATGTGCTTCCTCCTTTCAGAGGCACTCCAAGATGTGGAGGCAGTGTGTTCCCTTCTTCGCGACTTGAGTTTAGTTATCCACCAGAGAAAGGTCAGATTATTACCAGCTAAACAATTGACCTTTACAGGGGCCATCTTCGATACACAGGCCAGCAGGGTGTTTCTCCTACAGAAAAATTATTCCAATCTGCAACCGAATCTGAAGAGGCGCCTCTGGCTGAAGGTCCAAGGATTCATGGCAGCTACAGCAGCAGGGATCACTGAAAGAATATTGGTAAAACAAATATTGCATGGACAGAATATTGGGTCAAAAATATCGAGGACTCAAAAATCAAGAAAGTAAGTGCAAATATAGATTTACTATTCTTAACTCCACATCTACGTACCTTGAAGATATATATATTGTCAAGGAAGATATATGTATATAGTATAACTTTGCTTACCTATAGAAACTTATCTTCATGGGGGAAGAGTAGGCTAGGGAAGCAAGATGACAACCGTGTAATGGCCTCACAAGAGAAAGAGAATGGGCTGCTATCGGGGACGGCATGCCGGACTGCCTAGTTTGGAGCCTAGGACTAAAAGGCTAGAACTGCCACTCAATTGAGGTCCATGCCTGACGCTTGTGGTATCTGTGCCTTTCCACTCTGCCTGGCGTGCAGTCACAGCAATCTGCTATTTGTTGGTGGCAGACTAGTTAGTGCCATGTCGCAGTAGTGCAGCTGAAGAACGTGAGCCTGGCTCGGGACAGAGCTGATAAAGTGGCAACTGGGCAGCAGACAGCCAGGCACCTTTGCCACAAAATGGATCGTGGCAGCTCCTGGGCTAAGAAAATGGAGCCAAGAACTAGCAAAGGGTTGGAAGCTGCTAAGGAAAAGTAAGAGCCAGGACAGGATTGTCAGCAGCGTGGAGTATGGGGACTAGTGCCTCTGCTGCAACATTCAATAATGGACTTCCTGGATATGGCACCTGCCCCAGGGGCACCCAATCTGTTGCTGAGCCATTTGGCAACTCAGCAAGGGCCTGGAGGATAAGCCGTCTGAAGTAAGCAAGTCTACTCCCAGTCAGAATGCTGGAGTGGCCCCCAATGGAGGAGATTCTACTCAGTGCCCAATGGTTTGTAGGGCAAGTTGTGTGCAGTCCAAACTGGTGTCCCAGGCCCTTGGGGATCAAAAGCCTGTTAACTTGTCACAGGTCAATGAAGTGCATGCTGTTGTGGAGAGAAATTCCCTGGATGCTGGTTGTGTGGGCACGTGTTAAGTTCTGGACAGTACTGGTGGTCAGTTGCCCCAAGGGAGCAGTAGAATTGAAGGGCGTCTTAAGGGGGGATCCTCTCCTGCTCACAGCCTCAAGATATAGCTGAGACTTCCATCACTGGTGCCTCTGAGCTCTTTAAGAGGGGAATGATTCCAGAGAGGACAGAAGCTTTTCAGAATTTCCTGACACCTAGCCCCCCACAGCAGTGATCCTAGTTCCCTGATGGAAGGTATTGGGGCTCACAAGCTTATGGAGGATCACCCTCACCATGGGGTTAAATTATTTTCACTCGCTGATGACTCTGGCTCCTCCAGTCTCAGCCTTAGCGACCTGGATGATGATCTGCTCTCTTCCACCTCAGTGGCCTCGGGTGGGGTTTACGTAATGCATTAGATGTGCTAAGAGTTATGGTCAGATGAGTAAAACAGCAGAAGAAATTAAAAGATCAGAGCCAGATGGGTCAGACCGAAAAGATAATGGGTTTCAGGTTGCCCTGGCTGTAAACTGGGATTATATCGCTACTCAGCAGGTATATACTGAAGCCCAGGGGCAGCAGCCAGTTTTGACCCTTTTGGATGATAAACAGGAGGATCCCAGCAGAAGGAGTAGAGGAGCTCTCGCTGAGGCTTATCTATAATTCTATAATACAACTGCAGGAGGAAACTCGCAGTGATAGCTGCAGGGCCCGGTTTGCTACGAAAAAACTGCAAGGGTTAATAAGTATAGTCAACAATGCCTGTGTTGAGATTGGTGAGAGGATATCCTCCGTGGAAGAATGTGCTGCTCTTTTTGAAACTGATCTGGGTGCACTTAGAGGCCGGATAGAATCTCACGAGTCCAGACTCTGGAAAATGGAAGATTTTAAAAAAAAAACAGAGGAAGAATGACCTGTTGTTCCTGGCGCACACCGAAGATGTGGGCGGAGAGCAGCCTGTTGCTTTTTTAGTATATATATTGGGGCTGTGGTGGCTTAATGTGGTGAATGGGGGTAATTGCTTGCCTGTAATAACTGAAGTGGGTTATGCTATGTCAGCATGAATAGTAGCTATGTGTTCGTGTGTTCCCGTTCTTACACTATGTATTTAGGTATGTAAGCTCGATGAGAGGGCATAGAGGGTGAGCCCGGGAGCCATTGCTCAGACCTTGAGAGTTCTGACTGCTTCAAGGTTTTGGTGGTGGGGTGGGAGTGTTGTGTTGGCTGAGGCAGCGGCATTCCGTGTTGTGCCCCATGTTTAGTCAAGAGCTGCATGATCCTTGAAGGGCAGCCCATAGATGGCTTCACGTAGCAAACACACCCTCAACACTCATGTCTGGTAATGACTCCCCAGCAAGAACATCAACAGATCAGCGTCCAATGAAAGTAAGATTTGCATAGAAAGACAAACTTTCAGTGCACATTCGAAAAGGCACTACAGGCTTCAAAACACAGACTGCACAAAATCTAACAATGGTATGAATGACAGAGACTAGTTGCACTCCAGGTCTTCCAGGAGTGGTGGTCTGAAATACTGCAACATGCATTCACGACACAGTTGCGCTTGTGGATGCGCTTTCAGTCCTCCTTGTTGTTATGGGTCAGACATTGTGAATAAAAAATAGCAACAGCAAGATGCCACCTATTTTAGCCAAAGTCGAGTGTATGGCTGACGGTATTAAGCTAAATATGGAGTAGAAGATGTGAAAAAAAACAGAACCAACAGCCTTAAAGAAATGTACAATCCCAGTAGTACTAGACACATTAAAACTTCGTCCCATGAGTTCACCAAAGTATTTCGGAAGGTTTGTATTTAACAGGGACTGTGTTTCTGCAGATGACCTCATCCTCTTGGAGTGCATAGGTCTCGAGTGTAGATGTCAGCGCCACATGTTTTTGAAACAATAAAGTCTTTAGTCTGCTCAACTTGTCAAAATTCACATTTGAAGTAGCAATGTGAGGCCAAATATCTGCTACTTTCATCTGTTGTGTAGGGGGAAAAGGATCACCAAATGGGGATTGATCCTTTTAAGGTTCAAGCTTGAAAAAACCCACAGCGAGGAAGCTGAGGAAGAAATGCTCAATACCACGAATGTCTCTGTATATAGTATTGAGGTGCCTTTAGCATGGAGTGAGACAAGTAGTACCTGCTACCTTACAAGATGTATTTACAGAAAGATGGCACTCAGGGTATTACATCTCTGAATTTGAGTTTTAAACTTCCTTGTGAAAATCTCTGATCTTTTCCTTGTTGAAATATAGTGTGTGACTACACCCCAGACCAGGAACAAATGTCCCCTATTCTTTAGGGTAGGGGATACCTCATTATTTGGTTAGCTCATATTGCTATTTCCCTAGCTGCAATGTCTATTTGACCAAATAATACACAGGGATGGGGCTTAAAAATAAACTCTTTCCCCCTCACGATAATTATATAATGACAATATAATCATATAGACAGGAACACATGTTTTTAAGGCACAACAGTTGCATTTTGTTTGGAGTGATTTTAAGCGACTATCACTTGCATGCTCATGTGCATTTGTTATCTAGGAATAAAAGCGATTTAAGCAATACACATTGTAAAAAACGATTTGTCCTCTTCCTAATAGGCCTTTACTTCAACTCCATCACTCAGGCAGGACTTGAGTCATGTGCAGTGTTAGAGTTAGATCAAGGCTTTAGCACACCATATTAGGTATGGATCTGCAGCCCTAAGGAATGTCCCAGACCAGGAAAGGCTCTTTGTGAGAGCAGAAAAATGTCAGCATTTTGATATGAGCTGAGCCATTATTCTCAGTAGTACCCTCCTTCTGTTTTTAGTCATACCCATGGACTCCACCATTTAAGGTAACTTTACTGGTAGTCCTCAAGGTATTTTCAATATATCTGGATCCCCTTTACTGTCCAGTAGTTTTTTATCTAAGAAGTTCCTTTTCACCTACCTTCATCAAAAGATCGAGTCCGCCCTGGTGGCATGGTCCTACCAGGGTGGGAAGAGGAGGCCAATGATGAAGCATGACACTACTAAGTGTGTGATACCTCCTCTTCCCTAAGGAATAGCTTCCCCTTATGCTGCAACTAGCATTCCTGTTACTTCCCAACTTGGGAATTGAGGGCATTAACCTAATGTTGACAACAACCTATAGCGTGCCAATACACTTTTTGTAATAAGTGATTCGTAAGCTGGGAGGATGTGTGGTGGTCCATAACCTCTCCCTCTCCCTTTTAGGTTTAAGAGAAGGTGTACTGTACTAATTAGCCCTCTTTTCCTAAGGGACAATTATGCCGTAATGCTCTAAATAAGGATCTGGAGACTCGGATGCTGAAGATTCATTTGCAAGCCCTTGCATTCTGTTTTATGATTGTCACATTATCTGGCTGCAAGAATTTTGATTAATGATTTTGATATTATGTATATATCTGACACCCTATTGAGCCCCGCCTCCTCTGTCTTAAACGGGGAACAATGCTACTGCAACAGGAAAGCATTCTCAGCACTGTAGAGCTTGATCCTGTTTGTCTCTCATTTTTTTATGTATAATGCCTTCCCTGCCTTTTTCTTCTGTAACACACATTTAATCCTAGCTCTGCATCTCACTTTTTTAACATCCTCAGTAGTTTTCTTTTTATTTTCCTTGTGAACTTTTGTCTTTCGTAGGTAGGTAAAGTTTATTGTTTGGTTACTTAAAACCATAACAAAGGTGAAAAAGAAACAAAAGCTTTAGAAAATAAATTTGTGATATTACCAGAACATCATTAAGGGATTTTACGCGTTCTCCAATCGTTTGTGTATATGCTCCATATGAACGCATTTTAAAACAAAATAAGACAATTCCTACTTAAAACTTTGCTCACTCCATTGTGAATAGAGCGTGGTTTATACTGTTAGAGACCGTTGTCGAGCGGTAAGCTGTGAACTGTCCTCTTGTGAGTCTCAGGAGGATGGAGCTGATTTATCAAATGTTGCTTTTGAGTCACCAACGATAGGAATTTCACTAAAGCACAGTTCAACTGCAGGTCCCAGGTGCAAAGCACGCCAGCACCACTTGTCTCCGTGACCGTATGCCTTTTTCATTGAGTTTGTTCTTTAGTAAGGCTTTTTCTTCTAGTACAAGACAGTTACATGAGCAGCGGACATGTAGGAGATCTTCTGTGTTCTCACCACACAGGCAGCAGATAGAGCTGGTTACATCCCTCAGCCAAGGGGCTGCATTTAAGGCAAGTGGTAAGAGACCAAGACCATACTTTAAAAATTGCTCCTTTGTTCATCTTGAGAAACCCTAGATATGACTGTGGTGCCCGAGACGTGTAGGTATGCAGAGACATCCGTGCATGAGACCTCTGTCAGAAGGCTGCTTTGTCCCCCACTTGTGACTGAAACCTAATTGATTTCCCAACTGCTTTCTTAAAGGTGCTATGTGGAATTGAGATCCTCCAGAGGTCGTTGAGCCCGGTCTTCTTAAGTGAGTCGTCTAGGTGGATTGTGAACGGTTAGGTGTTCTTACGTTCGAGCTCTTGCCACATATAGTAATTAAAGAGTCCGGTATGGCAACACAGGCTTTGCTCCAGAAGTTAATAAATGCGCCACGTCGTGCCAGAGATTGATTCAGTAGGCCAAACTCCAGTCTCAGTTGGGCGGGAGAGGTGAAGCTGGGATGTTGAAGATCATGTGATAAACTTTGCTTACTGCGTGGTTTAAGATATCAATATCCCTGCCTCTTTGTACTTTGTTCCCGTATGTTATTGTGGGCAGGAGCTTGGCTACAAGTAGTTTTAAGAGGGGGGTGCATGAAGGACCATTCAGATGAATTTTCAGTCTTTTTAAGGATAGAGTTATAGCTGGCTTTTTTCCATTAGCCTTTTTCTTTGATGCACGAAGTTTCCTGATGTGTCAAGAAGGACTCCAAGATATTTATACTTGTTTTTTTAACAAGTTGTGTCTTACCCCAAAACCATGCTCTCAAATGTGCCTTCGATCTGATTGACAATGTATGTGTTTTTCCTAAGTTTGCTGTCAAGGCATTAGTGGCTGAGTAATGTTGAGTGGCATTTAATAGTCTCTGAAGGCCTATTTCTGTATGACTGATCAATACAAGGTCATCAGTGTACATGAGACACAGTAGTTCCAGGTTCCCAATTTTTGGGGGGTTTGAGTTTGTGAGGGTGAGTGAGCCCGCTAAGTCTGCTAAATATAGATTGAACAGTGTAGGGGCCAAAACACAACCCTGTTTTAAGCCTTTGGTAGTGGGGATCAGCCTTGAAAAATTAGTGCCGGTACCCAATTTTATCTGGACCAATGTCTCCGAATCAAGGGCTATTATCAGGCATAGGAGTGGGTATGGAAGCGTCCAGGTTTCGAGCTTCTTCCACGTGGTCAAATGCGGCCTCAAAGTCAACAAAGCATTGATAGAGCTGACGTTTCAGTGTTATAGCCTTATCGATTAAGAGGGCAATGGCCATGATGTTTGTGATGGTGCCAGTCTGTTTAGAAAATCCTGTTTGGATCATGGGGATTATTCCCTTTTCAGTAGTCCATACAAGTAGATGATTCCGTAACAGACCTGCGAAGTACTTTGCGTCATTGTCAATTAGGGCAATCAAACGATGGTTGTTGGGGAGTGACCTGTCCACAGTTTTGGAGATGGGAGAGATTATGGACCCTTTCCAGGACTGTGAAATAGTACCTGTCAGACCTGTTCCCAGGTAGAGCAGTTCGAAAATCTTTTCCCAGAAGAGTCTGTTATGCTTAAAAACTGCAGGCGGAAGCCCATTCGGGCCCGTGGCTCATTCGCTCCTACCCTTGGCTATCTGATTTTTTTATTGTAACTGAGTCAGTGAGTAGTGTAAACGTGGTCTTTAGTGAGGGCCTGTGTGAGAGGAGAATTCCTGGAGAAATCGTCCCTTGTGTGGCCATGCTGAGTGATGTCTGGTCATTCAAGTGAAATCCAAGATGTCGGGCCCAGACAGCTTCTGGTATATGTGATGATATGTTGCCGTGATACGGGCTTATGAGGTTGAATATTGTGCACCAGAAGCGTGCACTGTTATTGCTCCTTGCGTCCAAGTGTAACCTGGCCCACAAGTCTTCAGCGATTCCTATTGATTGCCCATTTTAGCTTGTTCAGTGACAGTTGGTGGTACCTTAAGGTTGCCAGTAGGTCTGTATTACCAGGGCTGCTTCGGAGACCCCTTATACTGGAGTTAATTTTTCTCTTTGCGTCTTGTAGTGCTGCCTTGTGAGCTTGTGGCAGGTGAGTTAAAGCTGAGGGAAGTGGCAGTCACCTGTTGGTGATTGGCTCTGCAAAGATTCTACTTAACCTGGTTGTCAGTTGTTCCCATTTCTGCACTTCACTGTTGTTTGTTTCAAATTCAAGTGCAAGTTCCATTGCTGCTTCAGTGACAAGATCTATGTTTGGTTGCCCACATTTGACCTATTTGCAGTTTGTGGTGAAAGTGGTAATGTGTGCGATATTCATTTTCTCCATTTTGGTTATCCCCAGGATGATGGCTAATTCCTGTGGGCAGGGGTCGCTCTCACTCCTGTTGCCTAGATGGTAGGAAGCTAATTGTGTGAACAGTGGAACAGTGACAAACGTGTAGTCAATTGTGGTAGAGAAATATGATGCTGCTGGAGGCGAGTCCTCAATAAATCTGCCATTCAGGGCTCTTAGCTGTAACAATTCTAAGCCTTTGAGCAATGACCTGCTGGTCTTTGTGGGATGGCTGTTTTTGTTGCCCCCCTGTGTAGGAAGATCGCAGGCGCTAGAGAGGACAATTATGGTTTTGTCTGTGGAGGATCCTAGTAGATGCAAGTTTAAATCACCTGAGATGATAATATCAGCTGTGTCAGCTATGCCACCGCTGCTTATATCATTCTCGAGTAGTACCACTAGATTGTTGGCATCACCGGATTTAAGTTTGGGGTGGAGGTAGGTGCTTACAAGGATTACCTCTCTGTGGGCATACTCGTTATAACGGCAATTGACACAATATTGATTAAGGAGCAGGTGGATGGCAAAGGGGTGACTCTGCCTGGTAGTGCTAAAGAGACGTAAGTGGCCAAGCCACATTGAAGGTGACCATACTTCGCCATCATGATTGCTGGGGGAAAGAAGCATATATAGCCCTGCAAGTGGAATGGTTCATCCGGCCAAGTTTCCTGCATTAGTATAATGTCAAAAGTGCTGATGTATTGGATGGAATCATGGTCAAAAGCTTTATAAAGGAGACAATTTACATTGCAAGAACACAAGGAGAAGATCTCCTTTGATGATGTAGGGACCCTCTTTTTGTCTGAGGTTTGTCACCGTGCCTATTACAGTTGTTAATTGTTTTTGGAAACCACCTTAAGTCATTGTTTGAGGAGAATTCGGCTGTGGTGAGGTGTTTTGGGGCCCAAATTCCCCCCTTGCAGTAGTGGAGGAACTTGAGGTCACAGGAGAGCAGCCCCGGGTGCTCCTAAGTATGTTCCCCTGCTCTGGGGCTCAGATTCAAAGGCAGGACCCGATGTTGCTAAATGAGTTGGGTAGCCAACCTCACAGTGCATGATAATACTGATGCCCCAGCGTTCGAAGGTTGCGCTTTCTCCTAAGATTGTTTGGGCGATTAGTCCTGTCTTCCATGTGGCCTTTGTAGCTTCAGGGGTGGTAGCGCTGGTTGGGTGGAGAAATTCTGCTCCTAGATCAGTTGTATTTAGGCCACATATAGAGGGAATATGTAAAAGAAGCAGGAGAATGGTCCCCCTAATCAAGATATTACCGATTCCCCTGGATTTGTAGTGAGGACGAAAAGTTAATGTATTGGTGGTTGAGGGGTCTGGTCGAATTTCAAATTTCTGCAGCGGATGAGAAGGGTTCCCTGAAGGGGAACCCCCTCCCTGATTCCAGCAGTTGTTGGACCTGTTGGTTTTAGAGTACCCCACTTGAACATGATGTGCGGGGCAAGAAGGTGTAATAATCGCTCCCTGGTCCTGCGGCGGAGGGGCTATTAACTGGGTGGGGCGAGAATGGAGGAAGTTGCTTGTGTAGGTTGACTATAGCTTCCGGGAGTTAAAGCAACAGCGGTGCGCAGGAGCTGCTCGGATTGCAATGCCCCGGCATTGCCCGCCCCTTCTGCTGGCCATGGGGGGAGGTCATTTTTGGCTGCGTTCCTCTGATTGATAGCCAAGTTTGTGGGTAGGTCCTCGGAGATTTTCACTGAAGCAGGTGTCCCAGGAGACATGACTTCATTGGAGGTCCAGATGTCGGGTAGTGTTAGTTTGGGGTCAGCTGCCAGGTTCTCTCTGTTCCCTGCAAATCCCTTCTTGCAGCCTTTCCTCCGGTGAGTGCGTTTTTGCTTGGCGTTGAGTTTCACCATGACATTGCCATCCACAGGACTGCCATTTGGAAGCTGGTTCCTTAGAAGTTGGGATGTGGTTACTGTTGGAATCAGGTTGAGAGGGGTTGCTGTTGCAGGAGATGCCTGGTTGGGACCATTTGTCCTGTCATCACTTCTTGTTCCCAGGCTGATGGTTGTAGTCTTGTGTGGATCCAAGTGGATTTTTTCCAGGACATGTGTGGAAGGGTCAGATGTGGGATATGAGTATATTAGTGACCGGAGACTCCCACGTTTAGAGACGCACAGAGGTTGGCGAGCATGGAAGGTAATGTGGATAGTTTGCTTATTATTGGCCCACATGAGCAGCTTGTGAGAGTGCTTCTGGGGTTTTCTTGTGAGTGCGTAAAGAGGAATTTGACATCACCTAGTTTCTCATCTATTCCTGGTACAAATATTGCCAAGGTGTTGAGCAAAGTTAGCTGAACATCCATTTTGTCCGACTGATAATGAAGCAAGTCCACTAGAAGCTGCATGGTATTGAGCAGGGAGGCCCAGGCGGCATCCATATACGCCATCCTTTGGAGACTGCTGACTAAGAGGTGGAATGATTGTGTCAATGGTCACGTTAGTCCTTGCGCCGTCTTCTGGAGACTGCTGACTGGGATCTAAAGTAGATCGAGTAGCAGAAGGGGAATCTTGGGAGTATGAGACAAGCATGTCCTCCCACTCTTGCATGTTTAAGTGGGATAGGGTTTCTTCGTCCGCCCCATACTGAGACTCTCTGTTTTCATATTTTCTGGAAGAGATATTGGGGAAGGGGGCTGAGATCCTTCATTTGTTGCAGTTCCCTGACAAGCAGTATCTGAAGTAATGGTTGTGGCCAGAGCACCTGTGGGCAGCTGGCCCTCCTTGTTAATGGATGCGGGCTGTGCCGCTTTCAGTTCACGGAGCTCTGGATGGATTTGGTGGGTCACACTCTGGGGAGGGGAAGCCCACCATTAGTTCTCTGAAGCCTGCCTGGGCTCCTCCTGGATCTCTGCCCTGAAGAATTTAGCAGGTTGCCCCATGGGCAATGAGGTTGTGCTGGTTACTGGAGACTGTGTAGGGCTCAGGTTTGGTGCAGCCCCCATTATGGCAGTGTTATTTCAAAGTGGACAGCTTTCTACTGTGGTTGCAAGGATTGACAGAATTAATGGAGGCTGTAACCCCTGTGTGTCATTATTATTTAAAAGTAGGACAGGTCTGCAGTTTTTTAGAAAGGAGAACTTGGTGTACATTTTTGGTTGTCAGTTAGTGTTGCAGCGTTTTTTAGATTGATCCAGGCTATTTTTGGGTTACAGGCTGTGCCCAACATAAAGTCTGGAGATGGGTTGCTCCCTTCCTGGTCTGGCTCTGACTCAATCTCAATAAGAGGTGGGACATTCTGTGCCGCATGATGGCTGTCTGGAGCTTGAGGTCTCCTCTTCCTTTTTCCAATTGCGGTTTTATTTGGGGGCGTCTTTCTTTTTTTGCCTGACAGCATGGTCATGTACTCCCTTTCCTTCTTTTCCTTCTCTTCCTTCCCTTCTTTTCCCTCCTGCGAGCCCCTTGGGCATCAGCTGGCGGGGTAATAGAGGTAGTAAAAGTGGTGGCACAGAGAAGTTGACAGTCAACTATTGAATCTGTCATACAAAAACACTCTTGATTCTGCAGGGGCAGAGACAGGTGCAGATTGAGGAGTACCTGAAGGTACCGATGCTGGTGATCTAGAGCTGCTGGCTGGGCAAATGAGGCTCACCAGCCATCCGCAAGCGACATCCACCCTAGGAGGGTAGCTTCTGCGGATGCTGAGGCACACCCTTGGCGGTGACTGAGTACTGTCACCTGCGCACTGAGGAATAGGTCTGACTGCTCCAAGAATGGTCCCCTGACACTGAACACAGGTTGTGTTTACTCAGGATTGCAATGTCCACGCCTGAGGGGCCAGGGAGTCCAAATACGGGAGACCAGTGGGCCTGTTGAGCTGCAGGAGCGGATTGGGGGGAAGACAGGCGGTGGGGGGTGGTCAAGGGCAGGGTGAGGATGAGCAGTCTCCTGCTCTGCCACCTGCCTCGACCAGCTCTGACTCCCTCTGCTCCCCTCTCCCCTCTGCCCGCCCTAACTGCTCGTCGGCTCCACCAGGTGCCTGGCCTGGCGGGGAGGCTCAGGGGATCTGGAGCTCAGGAGCTCAGGAGCTCAGGAGCTCAGGGGCTTGGGGACGAGGAGCGATATGCAGAACAAAGGGGAGCAGGGCCCCCAGTCGCAGAGATAGGGACAGGGATGGGGAGAGCCAGGGTAGGGGGGGTGGAGAGACAGATGCCATACTGGAGGACTGAGGGACAGGGAGGGAGGCAGGTGACAATTGCGGCGGCAGCCAAGATGGCAGTCCAAGCAACCAGGAGAGTAACTGAAGGGCCCAAAGATGCACCCCCTGTTGGCCAGTCCTGCCGGCCCTGTATCCACTGTGTCTACTGCCTTCAACACCTAGCCCGGCCCAGCTCAGCCCAGCCCGGCACCCCTTCGAGCCCAGCACACACAGTCCCTTACTGCCACAGCCTCCTCTCAGTGCCTTGCGGCCACCCCTCAGCCCCCTCACCTTACCTCACCACTCTCTTCCTCCTCCGCCTCTCTGCGGCGCCCTTGGCGATGGGGACCAGGACTAAGATGCATGCCGGAGAGTGCCGAATGCTCCGCTTCACTTCGCTCCGCATCAGCTCGCAGCTCGGCTCAGAGCTTCCGGTTCTGGTTCCGGTTCCGGGGTAACATGCGTCAGGTCAGCACAGGTCACTCTACCATTTTGCCTTTGTCATAGTAATGCCCTGTTTGCTTGTTACTGTCATTATCCTCTGCATTTTATTGAAAAAATTATAATGAAAATAATTTTAAAAAAAGAAACTTATCTACATGATATTTTTGGTCTTGATATTCTTGACACAACATTTTGTCCACACAATATTTTTTCTCCTATATTTTGTCTACATACTCAACAGCAGTTGTCCCTGGGCTTGTCTCCATTTGACCCTCTGCTAACTGATCTTATACGCTATTGGAACCAGGCTTCCCAGGACTTTAATTATATGATTCCAATTACACCCCAAATTACACTAGATCTTCAATGGTAGTTGATAAATCACAACCTGAGAAAGGGCATTCCATTTCACCTGCATATCCTTAACAACATATCCAAGATTTTCCAGGACTAGTTGGAGGATAGGAATCTGGTAGTGAAACCATCAACACAGTAGCAAGGTTTTACCCAAAGCATCAGGTAGAAACTAGAAATTGGAAGCTCAATCATATAGCAAAGGACATCTTTCTTGGGCAGAGCTACATCTCTTGGTGGTGAAGGCTATTTATACCCAGGGTGATCTGCATTTTCAGGTAGACTCTCTGAGTCAGAACATTCCAACACCAGTGGCATATCACATTTCCCAGGTGCATTTCAATCATGTATGTTCCCTCTTCTGACACCCAAGATTGATTTGTTTCCATCCCCCCACAATGCAATGGCTCCAATTTAATACATGGAGTTATTTTGTCCTCAAGCATATGGGTAGATGCTTTGTTAATCACGTGGTCCAACAGGATTCTTTATGCTTTTCCTCCAATTTCCCCTCCTCTCAAGGGTGCTATAGAGAGGCGGGCCTACATCTTACTAGCCTCCTTTTGGCCAAGGTCATGGTTTTTCAAGATAGTGCCGATGATTACAATGACTCCATTTCATCTTACCCTGCATCCCCTTCCTCTTCACTTTCCCATCCTGCTACACAAATCTTTTAAGCACCTAGCCTTAACGGCTTGCAAACTGAAATGGATGGATTAGAGTGATTGGGTTTATTTAAGCAGGTAGCACTGGAAATCCAGCCTTCAATGAAGCAGGACTGTACTAGCTTCATACAGCAAGCATTTGCGGCCATGTGTGATTAAGGCCTGTAGATCCATTCAGGATACTAGATTTTTTGTGTGACGGTTTGCTAAAAGATTTGGCTCCTGCTACACTGTCTCCACAGAAGGCATAAATTAAGGGCCTCAGGGGACTTGTCCCTTCACGTAGCCATCTCGGTAAACGTTTTAAAGGTAGGAGACTGGTAGTTCCCAACCCTATTCCAACCTGTGATTTGTCTGCAGTCCTAAAAGGTCTTCAAGTACCGCCTGTTGAATCTTTGGAGGGGGGTAAACTCCCTCGGCATTCTTCAAAAACGACTTTCTTAATAACCATTACCACAGCAAGAAGGAAGGGGAAGTAAAATACTTTGGTGGTATTTTATCATTAGTTAAGATTTTTCTCAGACATAGGCCCTCATTATGATATTGGTGGTAAAAACTGCCTACCACCTGGGCGACGGCTGCCAAAAGACCGTCGCTGCGGCTACCCGCCGTCAGCCGGATTATGATGACAGACGGATTTCCACCAGAAGAAGGGCGGAAATCCGGCTGTGGCCATGCCGGCTGACGGCGGTAAGGTGGTCACAGTCTTTTGGCAGCCGTCGCCCGGCAGTAGACGGTTTTTACCACCAATATCATAATGAGGGCCTATCTCTGAGAAAAATCTTAACTAACGATAAAATACCACCAAAGTATTTTACTTCCGTCGCCGCGGCGGTAGGTGGTTCTTACCGGAAACCAGTAGACCACCACAGACCATATCATGACCCATGATACGGCCTGATGGTGTTCTGCTGGCGGACTGCTGGCAGCAGCGCCCCGTTCCGTCTCCTGCTGGAGGACCCCCTGACATCAGGTAAGTCGGGTGCTCCGACAGGGGAGGAGGTGGTGTGTCTGTGTGTGTGTGTGTGGGGGTGTGTGTGTATGTGCGTGCGTGTATGCAGGTGTGTGATGCGTGTTGCATGTGTGTGCAAGTATGGATGTGTGAGTGCGTGTATGTTGTGTTGTGTGAATGCGTGTGTGCTTGTATGTATGGATGTATGTGTGAATGGATGTAAGCATGCATGGATGAATGGGTATGAGTGCGTGTATGCGTGTGTTCATGTGTGCATGAAGGTGCGTGTATGTAGTGGGGGGTCTGGGGAGGAAGGGGGTGGGGGAGAGTTTGGGGATGAGGAGGGGGCGGGGAAGACCCCTATCAGTGACAGGGAAGGGATTCCATGGTTTTCGTGGCAGTAAGGTTGCCACAAAAACCATGGCGGTAGGCGGGGTCATAATCCCGCAGGCGGGCAAGTGGAGTCCGCGGGGCTGGAGACTGAAATCTCCAGCCCGGCGGTCATTACCGCCATGGCAGTTGGTGTGGTACAAAGCCAAACTGCCAATGTCTTTATATGGAGAAAAGTACCGCCAGCCTGTGGCAGTACTTTCCTCCATATTAAGGCCGTCCGCTGGGGTCATAATGACCCCCATGGTGGTTTCAGATCAGAACCCAAGTTTGTTCCAAAGATTAATTCACATTTCCACCTCTCTAAAGAGATAGTTCTCCAGATCTTCCAATCAGATACACTCCCTAACAAACCTTCAATGCTGTACATCAGACATTCTCTCAATCTATTTAGAGTGTATGAAATCATTTAGAGAATACAATGCTTTGTGTATTTTATTTGGCTCTGCCAGTGAAAGTCAAATGGTTTTCACTCCCACGATGACTAGATGGGGATAAATGGCACTAATTCAAGCCTATAGATCTTTAAAGCTGGAACCTGAAAAGAACGTTGTGGAATGTTCTCCCAGATCCGTTTCAGCCACATGGGCAAAAGCAGGCAGGTCTTCCTTGATAGAAATCTGTAACACACTGACCTGGCTGACCCCCACAAGCATTCGGAAATCATTACAGGTTAGACCTAGCACATTCTTCAAAGAAGAATTTTGGACCAGGTGTTTTTAATTCGGCAATAAATTAATTGTTGCCATAATTAATAAATGTATGTTGATGTATGCATCAAACAGTTGTTGGTGCAAATTATTTCCCTTGGGAGATCCTCAAAGGGTCAGTCCTGGGATAAGAAAGTGGGGTGATGGGTAATAAACAATGTACACATCTGTGATGTTCATGTTCCTAAATCATAGTCCCCCTTACCTGAGGCTAAGTTCCCCCTTCCCTCCCTATATTTGTAACTCCTAGTGAGTTCTTTATGCTTGTTACAAACAGACAGAAGGGGAGCAGGACATCATATGCTACTTCTAGGAAGTAGTAGTAGAAAGGGGTCTTAAACTTCTCTGTCTTTGTAATGGACCTGTATGAGACAGGACTCCTTGAATGGACTGGACTGTGACGATGATTACTTTGATTCATGGTAATGAAGATTACCATTAAGTAATTTTTCATTGTTTTCGTCTGCCCTACCTGTCCCTTACATCATGAGGTGGATCTGTCCCCTCAAGACAGTCTCTTTTTCTCCACGTGTTTAGCAAATACAATTTTAGCAAGAACTTTGTTACTTAATTTTATACAATCTCCTGCCAGATTCCAGTTGAGGATCAGGGGTCTGTGATGCCTTAACTAGCTTAGGGGCTAAAAAATGGCCAGATCATAGCTTCATGTGTCACAAACCTAATTAAACATTCATTAAGCACTGGACAGCTTAAAGAAATGAACAGTGACTCCATTGATCAAAACTCATTGGATACAAATTTAGTATCGAACTGCATCCCCCATCAGGTCTATCCTGGATATCAAAAATCACTGAGAACATTGTTGCTTCTTTACTCCAGTATTTCTTAAACGTTCATCACAGAGTGTACACTTATCACTCAGGTTTCAGGCAGCAGTATGGCACCAAAACAGCATCTGTGGCACTATTGATGTGCGTGGAGCTACTGATGATGGGAACATGTCAGGGTCCGTTCTTTTGGATTTGTCACCTGTGTTTAACACTGCAGACTTTGACTTGATGTTCTAAAGCTTGATGTTGCATGGCGCTGTCAGAAGCAGTAAGAAAATGGTTAAAATCCTTTGTGTTTTACCGTGTACAAATGGTGAAATTTGGTACAATTGAATTACCAGCAGCTTAAGTGCAGCATTAGGTACTTCAAGGCTTTCTACTGACACATTTTTGTCTCCAATATATTCATCACATTTCTGTATTCAGTCATCTTAGTGATGCAGTTGCAGTATAACTCTTAAGCTCAGTTAGATGTATCTGTTTGTTAGCCGCCCTGAAGATGATTTCAATATGAAGCAAAGACTAGATGATTTAGCCTGGATGCAAAATAGTGTGCTAAAGCTCAATGAGGCAAAAAGAAGACCTATGTGTTACGAGTAAAAGCTGTGGCTCACTAATAATCTTCCACTGCCTTGAAAAATGGCCTCCCCAACACTTTTACAAAAATGGCAAAGAATCTGGGTGTTGTGAGGCATTCTAATCTAAAACTGTATATATATATATATATATATATATATATATATATATATATATATATATATGGACAGTGGTTCATTCAATTCTCTTTTGCTTAAGACAACTTAAGCTGAAAATGAAGTGGATATTATCGTTTGTTAAAAAATTACTGATTTTCTTTTTGTTAAGTTTTGCAAACCCTTTTTTCATTGATCTCAGCCTGTGGGTGTTGATGCATTTAACAGACAGTTGTTTGAGCGTTCATGTGTGTCTTTTCAACATGGAAGGCAAACGGGTGTCAAAGAAAAGACGCTGTTCTTCAGACACGGCACTCTAGGAGTTGTTCCAGAAAAAAGGATGAAGAAGTCATCAGGAAGAGAAATATTTATCTCCTCGTCAGTTGAAATTCCTAATCAAGTAGGAAGTAACAGCTGCCCTAAAGGAGAAAAGAGCTAAGAGAAAGAAAGGGTTCAAGGACAATAACTCTAGATTCTGAACCTTATGCTAGTGCCTTAATTGGAAGGATGGTTTATCAGAAGAGACGAAGTGCCACGTGTTGGTTCATATTAGAGAGAACTTGGGGATTTCGAAATCATCACAAACTCAGATGAAAGATTTACTTTTTACTGGGTCTTGATAACCTACATTGCGTGCCTTTTCATGACAAAATTAGGGGCCAGATGTAGGAAGCCGTTTGCATGGTGCAAACTGCGAAAGTCGCAGTTTGCGCCATGCAAACAGCCTTCTGCGATGCACATTCACAATTTGCGAGTCGGTACTGACTCGCAAATTGTGAATGCGACTCGCAAATAGTAAGGGGTGTTCCATCGCAATTCGCAGTTACCACCAGTGTCACACTGGTGGTAACTCATTCGCAAAAGGGAAGGGGTCCCAATGGGACCCCTTCCCCTTTGTGAATGTGGGCAAAAAGGTTTTTTCAGAGCAGGTTTCGTTATTTTTTATTTATTTTGCAACTCGTTTTCCTTTAAGGAAAACGGGCTGCAAAATAAAAAATAAAAACTTCTTTATTGAAAAAGCAGTCACAGACATGGAGGTCTGCTGACTTCAGCAGGCCACCATCCCTGTGAGTGCAGGGACTTGCTATGGGGTCGCAAAATGCGACCCACCTCATTAATATTTATGAGGTGGGTCTTTGCGACCCCATAGCGAGTCGCAGACGGTGTCTGAGACACCGTTCTGGATCCGAATTTGCGATTCGGAAATTGCGAGTCGCATCAACTCACAATTCCCGAATCGCAAATTCAGACCTTGCTATATCTGTCCCTAGATCTCCTATGATGCAGCAGACGTATTTCGAACATATTGGTGCACCAAGATTTTTACAAAAGATTTATGTATTGGAGAACGCTGATCAACTTCTCCCCTATAATATTAAAACTGATGCAATGTTAGCCACCCTAATAGCTCATACCACTGTCAATCTGGAGAACTGTTCCCTGAAGAGCTCGGTGTATAAAATAATTAATCCTGTCAGGCCTTTACCCCCTCAGGTGCCAAGCCTTTTTTTTGCTGTTTGGGGCAGTTCGTGCTTAGGCCCTCATACCTTTTTGTCCACATAAGTTACCCACGCCAAATTTGCGTCCTTTTTTCCAACATCCTAGGGATTCTAGAGGTACTCAGACTTTGTGGGATGCCGTGAAGGAGACCAAGAAATTAACCAAAATAGAGCAAACATTTCGTTTTTTTTTTTAAAAAGGGAAAAAAGGGCTGCAGAAGAAGGCTTGTGTTTTTTTCCCTGAAAATGGCATCAACAAAAGGTTTGCGGTGCTAAAATCACCATCTTCCCAGCTTTTAGGAAAAGGCAGACTGGAACACATTTTTCAACACAATATTTGCATTTTACTGGGACATACCTCATTTTTTCTATTTTTTGTGCTTTCAGCCTCCTTCCAGTTAGTGACAGAAATGGTGTGAAACCAATGCTGGATCCAAGAAAGCTAAACATTTTTGAAAAGTAGACAAAATGCTGAATTCAGCAAGGGGTAATTTGTGTAGATTCTACAAGGTTTTCCTACAGAAAATAACAGCTGAAATACAAAAATATTGAAATTGAGGTGAAAAAAACCAGCCATTTTTCTTAACGTTTTACTCTTTTAATTTTTCCTGCGATGTCAGATTTTTTAAAGCAATATACCGTTACGTCTGCTAGACTCTTCTGGTTGCGGGGATATATAGTGCCTGTAGGTTCATCAAGAATCCTAGGTAACAAGAGCCAATAAATGAGCTGCACCTTGCAATGGGTTTTCATTCTATACCGGGTATACAGCAATTCATTTGCTGTAATATAAAGAGTGAAAAATAGGTATCAAGAAAACCTTTGTATTTCCAAAATGGGCACAAGATGAGGTGTTGAGAAGCAGTGGTTATTTGCACATCTCTGAATTCTGGGGTGCCCATACTAGCATGTGAATTACAGGTCATTTCTCAAATAGACGTCTTTTTTACACACTTTCTTACATTTGGAAGGAAAAAATGTAGAGAAAGACAAAGGGCAATAATACTTGTTTTGCTATACTGGGTTCCCCCAAGTCTCCTGATAAAAATGGTACATCACTTGCATGGGTTGGCCTAATGCTCGCAACAGGAAATGCAACATGGACACATCACATTTTTACATTGAAATCTGACATGTTTTTTGCAAAGTGCACTAGCTGTAGATTTGGGCCTCTAGCTTAGCCGACACCCAGGGAAACCTACCAAACCTGCACATTTTTGAAAACTAGACATCGAGAGGAATCCAAGATGGGGTAACTTGTGGGGCTCTCACCAGGTTCTGTTACCGAGAATCCTTTGCAAACCTCAAAATGGAGCCAAAAAACACTTTTTCCTCACATTTCGGTGACAGAAGGTTCTGGAATCTGAGAGGAGCCACACATTTCCATCCACCCGGCATTCCCCCAAGTCCCCCGATAAAAATGGTACCTCACTTGTGTGGGTAGGCCTAGCGCCCGCGAAAGTAAATGCCGCAAAACACAACATGGACACATCACATTTTCCTGAAGAAAACAGACCTGTTTTTTGCAAAGTGCCTAGCTGTGGATTTTGGCCTGTAGCTCAGCCAGCACCTAGGGAAACCTACCAAACCTGCACATTTTTGAAAACTAGACACCTAGGGGAATCCAGAATGGGGTGACTTGTAGGGCTCTCACCAGGTTCTGTTACCCAGAATCCTTTGCAAACCTCAACATTTGGCCAAAAAAACACTTTTCCTCACATTTCAGTAACAGAAAGATCTGGAATCTGAGAGGAGCCACAAATTTCCTTCCACCCAGCATTCCCCCAAGTCTCCCAATAAAAATGGTACCTCACTTGTGTGGGTAGGCCTAGTGCCCGCGAAAGGAAATGCCCCAAAACACTATGTGGACACATCAAAATTATAAAATACAAAACTACCTGTTTTTGCAAGAGGGGCACCTGCGTTTTTGGTCCTGAGCTCAGCACCCATCTAGGGAAACCTACCTAACCCAGACATTTCTGAAAACTAGACACCTGAGGGAGTCAGGGAGGTGTGACTTGTGTGGATCCCCCAATGTTTTCTTACCCAGAATCCTCAGCAAACCTCAAATTTAGCTAACAAAATCACATTTTTCCCACATTTCTTGTGGGATCACCACACCGTGACAAATTTCCTACCACCCAACGTTCCCCACAGTCTCCCTATAAAAATGATACCTCACTTGTGTAGGTGGGCCAAGTGCCTGTGACAGGGAAGAGGCAAAACCATTTTGAAATTGAGGGGGAACCAAAGCAGGTCCAGAAGGGCCGTTTGAAAAAAAACATTTTTAGGCTGACAAGTGCAGCAGAATTGTTATCGGTATAGATGAGACAATGCTGGGTGGGAGGGAATTTTGTGGATTCCTGCAGATTCCGGATGGTTCAATCACAAAAATGTGGGAAATATGTGTGATTTCCTGCAAAGTTGGAGGTTTGCTGGGCATTGTGGGGAAGAAAATTGTGTAGGATGCATGTGAAGCACACCACCAGATGTTTAGTTTTCAGATGTGCCTAGGTCTTGTGGATTTTTCTGCATGGCAGCATCCTAAAGTCCAAAAAGTGCAGCCTTCACCATTCCAAGTGGGACGATTTTGAGAGTTAGCCAAGCTCTCATGGCCCAAATGTGAAACCAAAACCCAAAATAATCAAATGTCCTCTTGCTTGCCGTGGGATAAGATGTTTTAGTGTTCGGGGGGAGAGCTGAAAGACTGTTAAACTCCTTCAGTTGGGGTGGGGACATAACCAGGCCCATACTGGTTGGTAGCCACCACCCCACTATTCTTTTTTTTTTTTATTCCCTGGCATCTATTAGACTTTCAGCCCCCCCGGGGTGTGGATCGGGGGTAATTGCCTAATCTGCCCACTGGTGGGCAGAACAACTTTGGCCCCATTTATTTGGGGTGGGGGTATGACCATACCCCGCCCTCTTATTTTGAAAAAAAAATCTTCCCTGGTCTCTAGTGGGCTTTCTGCCCCCACCCATTTGGGGCAGATGGGCCTTCCAAAAATAGACTGATCTGCCCCCAAGAGGGCAGATATGGCCAACAGTAATGTGCCCCCGTGGGGAGCGACCCTTGCCCAAGGGGCTGGCCCCCCAAACAAAACACACACATACACACACACATCAATCCCTGGTGCCTAAGTGGTTTCTGTCCGCCCCCCGGGGGCAGATCGGCCTAATAGAAATAGGCCTAAATACAATTTGCCCCCTAGGGGAGCAACCCTTGCCAAACATAAAGTAAATAAAAATATATATATATCCCTGGTGTCTAGGGGGTTTCTGCCCCTCCAGGGGCAGATCGGCCTAATTGTATTAGGCCAATCTGCCTCCAGGGTGGGCAGAAATGGTCTAAAAATATCAGCACTTTTTGCAGTTCTTCCTTTCTGTCTCAAATCCACTCCCAGAGTGTTCACAAAAGTTCTGATGCACCTAGTGGGTATTCTTGACAAAGAAAGGATTCCGGTTCATTCGTATCTAGACAAGTTTGGTCTTAGAGTTCATTGATGCAAGTCTTCAGAGGCACATTGGTTAGGGATCTCTTCTGCCTAGAAGGCAAGAAAAGATTATCAAGATTCTGTACAACTTCATGAATCAGATGTGAACACTAGCCAAGGAATGGTTCGGAAATCAGGGACATGTGGCTGCAACTATTTTTTGTATTCCACAGGAGAGGTTCTTTCTATATATCTTGGTCACACTGTTCCTAAAACTCTAATTTCCAGCCAAAGATTATCTGGAAAAGAGACTTTCCCCTCTCTCTTCAGATAATGGAGGATCTGAAGTTGTGGTTGGATTCGTGCTTATCTGACAAAGGGGTTTCATCTGCCTCCTTTGGACTGGGTGATAATAACAACATATGCCAGCAGAAGTGGATGGGGTGCATGGATGGACAATCCATCATTTTAGGACAACTAGTCATCGCTGGAGAGGAGGGAATCATTTAATTAGAGAGAAATGGAGGCTGTTCACTGTGCTCTCCTCCAGGTTTCTCTGTATCTACAAAGGATTATCTAAACAAACAATGTGGCAAAAATAAAAGTAATTGATTAGATGTGTGGCAACAGCATTTTCCAGTGGGCAAGGATACATTTGCAGATACTTTCAGTGATTCATATTTAGGGGATTCTGAATCAGAGAGCAGACCATCTGATCAGGATCTTTCCATTGTTCAAGGATTATCAATTCAATCCCCTAGTATTTGCAGAAATTTGCAGGAGATGGGGAGTCTCAGTGCTAGATCTTTTTGCTAGTCAGAAAAATGCCCTGAGTGCAGTTTTCTATTCCAGGACCAAAGCGAGGAAGGGCATGAAATGTGGATGCTATTTCCTGACCATGACCTCAAATTATTTTGTATGCTTTTATTCCTCTTGACAGTGGTATTCCTAACGAGAGTGAAGACAGGCAGAGTATTAGTAGCTCTGATTTCTCCAGCTAGAAGCCGCTCATCTTGATTTCCTCTGATAGTATGGCCGCAGGTCAGGATTGGATATCCCACTTTTTTTGTCCTTCATAATTCACCTTTCTTTGTCTCTGAGGACCCTTCAACGTCTTCTGTTTATGGCATGGAGGTTGAGCAGTTAGTTTTGAAGAAATCAGGCATTTAGGAAATAATCGACTCAAAAGATATATAATCATCATTGGTCATCTTTTAGAAAGTGGGGTGAGTCCAGACAGTAAGAACTGTTGTCCTGTCCCAATATCTCGATCTTGCAGTTTTTGAAGGATGGTTTTGATCTGGCTCCTAAGCGTGGAACCTTAGGATTGCAATGTTTATTCATTGAAGTATTTAGAGAAAATTTGATGAATGTTTCAGTATATGAAGCCATGGCTTTTAGATTTGTTAAACCTGTCAGCCTTACTGTGGCCTTCCCTCAAAACGATGTTCCTACTTACCTCCAGTACGTGCTGGATTTATGCTTCTGTAACCAGTGCTAAAGTGCTTGTGCTCTCTTCCTAAAGATGGTTTGATTGGCATATATCTAATTGGCATATTTAATTTACATGTAGAGTGGTATACCATCTACCCAAGGCCTGTAAAGTAAATACTGTCTGTGGGCCTGCTGCACTTATTGTGCCACCCACTTAAGTAGCGCCTTAAACCCTGTCCCATTCCTGCCATTGTAGCCTGAAAGCAATTTTACACTGCCAAGTCGACTTGGCATCAAACCCCCTTGCCAAACCTTAAATACCCCTTTTATTACATATAAGTCACCTCTAAGATAGTCTGTAGGTAGCCCATAGGGCAGGTGCTGTGTAATTAAAAGGTCAGACATGTACTTATACATTTTACATGTTCTGGTAGTGAAATAAATCCTAAATACGTTTTTCAGTGTTGTGAGGCCTACCGCTCCCACAGGATAACATTGGGGATTCCATATTTCCTTTAATAAACTGTAATTCCTAATTGAGAGGAGGTAGATGTGTCATGTTTGGGACCTATGGAATTGTAATGATAAAACCTCTTTAATGGTAAAGTTGGGTTTTTCATTACATTTTTTTAAATGCCACTTTTATAAAGTTGGCATTTTCCTGCCCTTATCACTTTTGTGTCTGCAGCCTGTCCTGGGTCACATGAGTGGGTGTAGCTGACAGGCTTTGTGAATTCATCCCAGACAGTCACACAATAGAGGGATTCAGTGTGCTGAATGGGCCATCTGCTGACAGGATGGGGTGGGGCTGAGCACATCCCCAGTTACACCTGACTAGCCTGTGGTCTGCCTTCACACAAATGACCTAATGACCTCGTATTTCTGCTGTGGTCCCTGCTCTGGTGGAAATAGTGGTCCCTTCTGTTGTACGAGGTATAGTCACTGCTCTTGTGAGCTGTTGATGTCTTGCTATTGTCACAACTGTGATTGTTCTTGAGTTCTCTGTTGGTGTTGCAGCTACTGTTGCTCATTTCTGGCCTTTCAGGCTTGATAGCTATAGATGGAACTGTGGTGTCAATTTGTTTAGCTAAAACACTGCTGTTTTCCTTGCTGAGCTGGCAACAGTTGTTTCTACACTGGCCACTGCTGTGGAAAAAGTGGTTATAGTTGCTCCTGCCACTGTCCTGGTGGCAGTTGTGGTTGCTGCTTTGTTTGCAACTGTGGTAGTTTCTTTGGCTCCTGATGTGGTCAAAGCTGTTTTCGGCATATATTGTCAGCTTCATCCCAGCAATAGTCCCAGCTGTTTTAGCTGCTGCAGTTGCAGCAGGTAGAAGCTTGTGTGGCTTCCGTGCTATTTTGCAGCTGTTGTTGCTGCTTGGTCCCTCCTGTTGAGGGAGCTGTAACAGGTGTTCTGGCAGATTTTGTGGCTCCTGCCAGCCATTTTTTCTGTACTGGTCACTGCTGTTGTTGCTCCTATTATTTTAGGAACTGTAGTTGCTATTGTCCAAATCATGGTTTCTGCTTGGGTACGTCATTGTGACAGTAGTGGTCACTGCTGCAATACCTACTTTTGTGGCAGCTGTGGTCACTGCTGGCAAGTGTTAAGCTTAGTTTGCTTAGGCAAGTGTCTTATTGAAGAGCTGGAGGACCCATGGAGGTCATGTACCAGACTTGTAGCAGTCAGGGGTTGTGACAGTTCTTGTCGCTGCTTTTGTCCCTACCCAGGGGAAGCTGTGGTTGATGCAGTAGGTGCTTCTGTTATCTTACTGTGGTCGGACACATTGTGACATCTGTGGCTGTCAGTACGTAATTTGTGAAAAGTAAATGGCAGGACCCCGGATATTTCTCAGGAGGCCACTGAAGCTTACACCACCCACTTCCTCTTCCCTTCCAGCACTGCTAAATGCCAGTACCATTGCTATCCATTAACTGTCACACTCCTAAAAATGTGACATGTTGAGCTATTCCAGGTCACCTAAACCTGTAAAATGGCCTTGATGAACTGGTATTATTTTTAATGTATTACATTGTTAAGTACTGTGTCAATATGCTGATTAAAAGGAATATTCAGACAACACAATCATATGTTATACTATACAAGTGCTGGTGTTCAGAAGTAGGTGCCAGCGTCGAGCACCGGAGAACAACAGCACAAACAGCTGCTGTGATAGCTTGCATGCTTGCCGTTTTTCTTGCTTTTGTGGTAGCTTTTATTGTTGCTAATGTCTCCAGTATGGTTAGAATTTTGGTCATTGCTTTGTTCTCTGCCTTGGTGGCATCAGTGGTCAGTTGAAGTTGTCGTTTCTGCTATTATCCTTGCCAAGGTAGTAACAGTGTTGTCCCTGCTGTGGTTACAGCTATGGTACTATGATGATTAGTAGAAACCCTGTTATCAGAGTTGGGAAATACTCCCAATAAACTGCAGTGAGTCACTAGTTAGTAATGCAGCAACATTTGTCTCATGCTCCGAGGCTAATCTGCCACCTACTATTATCCCTTCTATCCCTCGATAATACAGGAAAGTCAGTTTCCAATGAAAACAAGAGAAGACAATTCGGGATTCCTCAGTGGTCTTGTATATATTAGAGAGGACCCCAGCTTCTTCCCACACGTTCCTTCTTTCTTGACTATTGTAGGAAATTGGGCTAGTGGTTGAGGGGGGAAAAACCCTATACAAGCAGCAACCACAATTCGTGTCAAGCCGAAACACAACCAAACTCCAAATTAACCTCTGCGCAACCCTCTGGTAGCTTGGCACAAAAGCAATCAAGCTTGCTTTAAAGGTAATGTGTAAAGTATTTATGTAGTCCAAAACCAGCAATAAAGTGAATACAACACACACAAAAATCCCACACCAATTTCATAAAAATAGAGAAAAAATGTGATAAATTATTTGACACCAAAACAACAAAAATACAATTAGTAGAACTGGAGATACACACTGTTAAAATTTTACGTTATCTGGTCATGCTAGATAGGGACAAAGTCACAAGTTCCAGCTGTCCGTGTTGGATTGCGGGTTGGATACAATGACCAAGTTAAGTCGACTGAAAAAAGTACTTTAAATCCAGGTTGCAGAGTGTTGCAAGATGCCGTATTGAGGATGTGCCATGTAACAGCAGTTTTGATGAGCTGCGGGGCTGTGATGCAAGGTCCTCCATTGAGGATGAAAAATGCATTAGTGGTTCTGAGGAGTTGTGGGACTGCAATTTGAGGTCCAGCATCGAGGAGGAGCTGTGCAGCAGCAGCTCCAAAGTGTTGCAATGTCTTGCATCAGAGATGCATCACACAGTGGCGGTTCCGATGCAGAGTTACAAGGAGATGCATCACGCTGTCTTGGTCCTGCCTAAAAGACAACAGCTGAGCTGTCAAAGCACCTTCAGGCCCACTTCCAAGTGTCCAAGACTGGAGTGGCCCCACTTGGGGGGGGGCAAGACTCACAGCAGGCAGATTCCATCATCAGGGTTCAAGGTGGTTGGATCATTTTGTGTTCCTAAAGCTCTGATCAGAAGGCCCACCAAATAAACCTTGGGAGTCACTCTGGTGGTCCTGGGTTTCATATGCAGGTCCAGTCCTTCTCACTCAGACAGCAGGATAGCAGAGTAGCAGTCCTTCTTGCAGCAGAGCAGGAGAACTGTCTTTCTGAGTCTTCTACAGATCAAATTGTGCACTGAAGAGTTGAGTCTGAGGTTCCATTATTTATACCTTGTGCCCACTTTGAAATGTGAGAAGCTTCTAGTGTCCGTCCCCTAAAGAGTTGTCTGGAATTTTCTGCCTCCCTGACCAGCCCCAGCTTCTCTGGGCGCACAAAATACTAGTGTCAAACCCTTTGTGTGTATGCTGAGAGGCAGTCTTTGTGATGTGCATGTCTGATAGGTGATAACGTTGCCCCTTCGTCAAGTCAGAGATGGCCCATCCTGCCAAGACTTATTCCCCCTTTGTCTCATTGTCTGGGAGTAATACATGAAGATCAACTGCCAGCTACACCTATTCATGTAACCCAGGATACAGGCTGCAGGCACCAAATGGTTGGGACAAAAAAAATCCACATTTATAAAAGTTGCATTTTTCAGAACTGTGACTTAAAAAACAACTTTTCTTTAAGAAGGATTTTAAATTATGATTCTTTAGGCACCAAACTTTGCATTCCTACCTGCTCCCAATTGAAATGTATCACTTAGTAAATGTAATGTAATAAGTAACCCACAGTTATCCTATGGGAGAGGTAGGAGAGGGGCTGCAGTAGTGAAAAAATAATATAAAAATGTTTCACTGCCAGGACATGCAAACGTTAGAAGTACATATCCAGCTGTTTAAATACACTGCACTCTGCTCTGTGTGTTGTTTAGGGCCTTCTGTAGGGGGTAGCTTTTATGTATTAAAAAGTAAGGTTTGGGCCAGGCAAAAGCTTTTTTTGCTAGGGTGAAATGGCATTTTGAAACTGCACACAGACTACAATGGCACGCTTAAGGCATGTTTAAGAGGACTACTTACGTGGGTGGTACAATCAGTGCCACAGGCCCACTAGTAGCAGTAGCAAGCCACTTCCATGTTCACTCCTGAATCTAAGCAGCGGCTGCCATTATCTTTTTTCAGGATTATCAGGCCTGAGCTACAGCTTTAAGGGAGAGAGTTTACCATCTTCGCCGCTTCACTTTTTGCTTAACTTGACAATAGTAATTTAGGGGGTCATTACGACCCTGGCGGCTGGCGGTATGTTGGCGGTAATACCGCGAACAGGCTGGCGGTGTTCCGCCAGCAATTATGACCGTGGGGGAATTGCCACGGCCATACCGCCGGCCCCTCAATTTTCCCGCCAGGATTCCGCCTGGCGGTCATAATCCCTAGGGCAGTGGTGCAAGCACCGCTGCCCTGGGGATTATGAGTCCCCGACCGCCGGCCTGTCCATGGCGGTACACACCGCCATGGAAAAGCCGGCGGTAAGGGGACTGGGGGTGCCCCTGGGGGCCCCTGCACTGCCCATGCACTTGGCATGGGAAGTACAGGGGCCCCCAGGCATAGCCCCGTCGCGCATTTCACTGCCCGAATTTTGGGCAGTGAAATGCGCGATGGGTGCTACTGCACCCGCTGCACATCAGCATTACCGCCAGCTCTATTACGAGCCAGATGCAATGTTGATGTGACATTTCCGCTGGGCCAGCGGACGGTAACACTGTTACCGTCCGCTGGCCCAGCGGAAATGTCATAATAGGGAGACAGAAATACCGCTGGCAATGGCGGTATTCTGTCTCCCGCGGCCTCGGCGGTCGTTTGAAAAGACCACCAAGGTCGTAATGACCCCCTTAGTGTCTTTAATTTGTTAGTAATTCAGCATCTTTATCTGATAACCAATTGCAGTGTTTTTTTCTAAAAACAGTAGTTGAGATTTTGTTTTTTGATGTGACTACTGTAGTTTCAGTTTGTCAATATTATTTGTATGATTTGCTTGCTGATGTCTATAGATCCATTTCTATTTGTTTGTCTTTCTATAGTATGATCTTACTTTCCTTTCCTGTGTCTACAATACATTCTTGACTTAAATATTTGTTATGTTGGATGTTATTGATTGATCATATTTCTTTCCTGTGGTGGCCATTTTCTTTATTTCAGTCATGGTGAAAATAATGCATTTATTATGGATTCCCTACATTTTGAAGGTCTTAGCAAAAATACACAAAATATCTATTTTAAAAGCCTAAAACATGATGTTATATTGTGTTAAAATACTCACATTTCTAATAATTTCATTATAGCAATGAGTACGTGCATGTATTGCTTATCCATCCTTAATATTAAAATGTTGTCATGCTAATTCATAAACCTTTGAATACTGGAGTAATTGATCACAAATCTGATGTAGAAGGTAATTGGGTTTAGCAAAACTTGAATGTGGTTTAATTCATATTTTTGCTTTGTATTGTCAAATGTAAAAGGGTGGTCTCGGAGTGGGTATTGGTAATTACTTATCTGTGGGGAGGTACAATTGCATGCTGCAGCAAGTTGTTGGGTGGTTGCTCAGAACCTCCGGCTGTGTTGTGCATATTGTTTATATAGGTAGGTAGGGCAGTGTTGACACTAGGGAGGTCAAAAGTGCAGGACTTCCTGTATTGCAGCTGATGAGCAAGCACCCAGCGAGTGCGCAGATATTATCCTAAAGCAGAAGATAGGGAGCTGCGGATGGCCAACATGTGGAAAGAGGGAAGCTGATGAAAGGCACAGCTAAGTCCTTCAATTCTCTGGACCAGGGAAGCTGTACTTACCAATACAACCAATTCTGATGCATAGAAAGAGGCAAAGTATAGAATCAGGGAGATGTCCACCTATCAAAGTGATACTCCCCAGAGAGGAGTAGGTTATGAAAGGAGCGATCTATAGAAAGGCAAAAGGGGTGTTAGTTTGGGAGGCCATTCCCCATTTCGCTTCTCGAGGCCAGTGGGTCTAGGGGGTGTGATGATATAAGAAGAGGCGAATAATGGGGGACAAGAGCCAACTTTAAATGGAAGGTTGCCTGCTGATATCCCCACTTGTCTCTTCTTTAGGATACTATTGGTCAGTTTACTGACTCTCCAGAACAGAATCCTTCAGAACTCCACTACTAACTCAAGATAAGGCTACCTCTGGCATACAGAACATCTATATCAGGAGACCTCTGACTCAAGGACTGAATGGACAACTAATTAAATCAGCCGTGGGATGTAAGAAAACATACCCCCAAACACGGCATGGTTTGATGTATAAAAGTGATTGACAATAAAGAGCAAAAGACAGCATTCCCCTGGAGTTTTGCATGATTCTTTCATTTAATGTTAGTTATCTAAGTTTTGGAAAAAAACTTCCCTATAAGTACACATTGATTATAATACACAAATTCGAGGAGGGTATTAATTTGTTTACTGACCCATGGTTGGCTTTTGATAATTAACTTTTAGGCAACCCAACATTTATAAGATTTTGAGTGCTCTTTGAGACATTAAGTAGCATGACTCTTGTAACTGATATTTAACACCTCTAGAGAAAGTACTTTCTCATATTGATTATATTCATATCCTTTTATTTAACTTAGGCTCTGATGTAATACTTGGAGGAAAGATACTCCATTGCGAAGGAGTGTCCTTATCACAAAGAGTTGGGTCCACCCCCCAAATTTAGATGCTGATGAATGCAGATGCAGCTAGACCTTGGTTTATTCACATCTTAGACTACTGTGTCTCTGCTGTGATTGAACCCCATCTGATGGTCCCAGTGGAGTAAGGCTTATTGGAGGCAGACCTCTTATTCTTCCCGCCTAATTTAGATGAGTGGAATTAGATGTCAGTTTTCACTTCCGGTCACTGCCAGGAAAACCCAGGCGGTAAGGGGCAGTGAAAACTGCTTAATGCTGCCATCGCCATGGCAGATAACTCCTATGGCAAGGGAAACATTTTCTTTTTTCTTTTCAAAAAGGAAATCCAGCTTTGGGATTTTCTTTTTAACAAAAAAAAAAAAAACAGTTTGAAGCAGGGCTTTTTCATATTGACGGAGCCCTGCACCAAACTGCAAAAATCATTGACATGAATGGCCATGCTTTAGGAATGACCACCAGCTTGTTGGTCATTTCTAAATTGGACAGGTGGCACCTCGGCCAGGGTGATGGAGTAATTTACTCCACTCCCCTGATGGAAGAACGGTCCGCCCACCCATATCTACATCAGGCACTTCTGATCACATTATGATTTCTCTTCACTTGAATATATCTGATGTTAAATTCCCAAGTTCTAGATGGTGTCAGAATTCACTTGTTATTTCAAATGGAATAAATATATAAGTTATAAAGAAATGTTGAAATATTGTTCTGGAAAAAAATCATTCTTTATTAGGTCTTATTTGGGATGCCTTTAATGCCATTTTTTATGACATTCCTATCTCCCTAACAGCCACACAAGAAAACTCGCCACACATTAATACAGTTGGAAAAGGAAATACAATCAATTTTATTATACAAATATTTTGTAATGGCTATAAATACAATCCTTGGCTTTCTTAAAGTGCTGACTATTCTACAGCTAATGAAAAAGCAAAACGTCACTTAGGCTAAAAGAAATCTGATTGGTCAGTTTTTTGAGTGCAAGATCTGGTAAACAGAAAATAAGTTATGTTTACCATTGTGATGATGGTTGCAGTGAATAATGGTATTTTGAAAGCCTGTCGAGGAAAGTGGATGGCAATAATGCCCAATATATAGCACTAATATTTTCTGAATGAGCACTACCTTAAAACTTTTAAGACCAGGTAAAGCTCCCGGTCTGGATAGTATACCAGAGAAATTATTTAAAACCTTTTCTAGTATTTTAATCTTTCAAATGGGAAAGTATTTCATCAGTTTATAGTGGATGGTGAAGCTTCCGTCTCCTTTAAAGAAATTCTGATTCAACTTCAGAATAGTAGCAGTGGATAATAACCATTATCTCAAAAGAGATTGTGTCTATTACCTGGTAATTGCTATGCTATCTGTATTCTTTTTATGATTACTGCGTACCCAGTAAAATATGTTTGTGTCCACAATTATATTAAGCTTGTTTATTCAAAATAGCAATGGTATTGATGGGTGCTACGTCCAGCTGCACTCTGCTGCCTAAAGAGTGCCATCAGATTGATTGAATAAATGTCACTCACAAAATTAATTTGATTTGTCTGGAGCACAACAATTATTAACAATATGTATAGGATGACTTTAGTAGTAATTGTTCAAAAATTGTGCAGTAAAACAAAAAGTGCTTGTTTATTACATTTCGGACACGTATCTTCCGGCTATCATAACATTACTTGTGAATAATAGTAAGCTCTCTAGAAAAGTGTGACAGGGTAGATAACAGAAAGGTGCAAAGCTGAACGATGGTCGTGATCGAAATCATTAGGCCAAAACCAAGAATTGAGAGGAACGTTTTTTCCAGTAAAGAGATTATTTAGTGAGTGCTGCACAAGTGGTTTGGAATGTGGTTAGTGTCATGGTAAACTTAAACAACCCATCTGGACAGCTGTACTGTCTTTGGTTGCCCGGCAGGCTGAAGCAAACAGCCGTAAAAGAGGTAACAAACAAATTCCGCACGAGTCATCGGAATATGGAATTCCGTCTGGAAACACAGGCGGGAGGCAAACATAATGACAATAACGAACATCAACACCAAAAGGAAGGTCGAAAAGCCAAAAACTAAGCGCCCAGAGGCAATTCGGTAACTTAAATATATCAGTCGACATAGAGACATCAGACAGACAGCGGCAGTTTCTGTGAACACCAGGTTCTCGTGTAATTGAGGCCCGACGTTTGAGAAACAGTGAGTATGTGCAATAATGGAGTGAAAGCAACGTAAATTAGGTTGAAAAAGAGTAATACAATTGGGAGAGGACTCAAAAGGAGAACCCAAAGGAGTAAGTAAACGCCATATTGCACTGGAAACAAAAAACAAGTGAGGCTGAATATGAGTAAAGAGGGGACTTACAAGTACGTAAAGAGCCAAAATGTGGAACGAGTGGCTCATAAACATATAGTAAAAGAAGAATGAAGTTGTGTACCTTGTGTGTGTTCTTTGGCCCAAATCATTGTTGTTTGAACCTCTAGCGCTTTGTAATATGTAAAATATAATATATACCAGTTCTATGGATGGATATAGATATACAGGGGATAAATTAAGTGATCTAAAAAGGTGGAAAGTTGATAACAGGAAGTTAGCTATTGGTTTGATAAGGTGGAGACAGATATATAATAATAATACGTTCAAGGATCAAACTATCTTAGTATCTAGGCATAGTACTGAGTAACCAGAAACAAATGTATTGTACAATGCAAAGAGATGTGTGGAACAGAGTACTTTGTCAAGTATTGTCCGACAATCATACATGCTATTTACAGTAAGACCAGCAGTGTTTAGACAAGATGGCATCAACATTGATATTGTGAAAACAGTCATACATTTGTAGAACCTTGAATATGGAACATGGATGTAGTCCACAAAGTATATCATTTTAGCAAGATAACATCATGGTTGATATCATGTATGTGAGGGACAGTTAAAGATATAATTGCAGTTCCTAATTGTGGAAAGAGAATGGGTACATCAGCCTATTCTGAAGTTAGGAAATGATGCACTCCACAGTCCTGACTGAGTCCCTTGTCTGCAGGCTGTAGCTTAATGATCCATTTTGGTTCTCTTTTGCATAGTGCTGGTGTTTTGTTGCCCCCTCTGCTACTCCCTTCGACCAAGTCTAATGTGTGGAACTTGACTGAAATGTTGTTTACGGTAGAATGCATGGTGTTGTAATGTGTACCCAGTGGGTAAAATTCATCATTTTGTATGTGGCTCGGATGCATTCCTTTAAGCAGCTGATAGTGCTGCCAATACAGAGCCTAGTTTGTATATAGCACAATGGCAGTTGCCACTGTGTAGTTATAGTTAGGATTGCGTTTCCATAGGAAGTACAGTTTTTGGTTGGCTAATAATTTTGGTGCCATTTGACAAATCCTGGTGAAACCTTCCAAATAAATTCTTCATCCACCTCAGCTCCTTCCTGTAAAGTGTTGGGGTGATCTGTCAAGTGGGGGCTGAGAGAAAGGGAGGTACCAATTTTCAGTAAGAAATTTGAACAGCGATACTTCAAAACTGGATGAAGAAAATTACACAAAATTTGGCAAAAAGCTAGATCTTGGTCCAGAAAGTGTGTTTATTGTGACCTGATGTAAATCTATTCATTAGTTTTTCTGAAATTAAGGTTAAAAATGTATGTATGTTTAGCAATGCAGTGCCTCCGCAGAGGATCCGCAGATCTCTGCAGAATCACAAGGCCAACATAGGCAATCTCATTGGCTGACTGCAACGTGAGCAAAAAGTTGTGGCCACCATATTGGGACTCGGGGACTCAGTATCTGTGTCCTAGAACTCATTAAATTAATGTAGGGTGCCTTCGGAGGTTAGGCCCAGGGCCTGTGCTGCTGTGCACGGCGGTAGGTAGGGAATCCGTATTCGGTTGGCTGCAGGGCCTGGCCTCAGGCCATTGCCATGTGCTGCTTATATCCTCACATATTACATCACTCATGACATGTTCAATCACTGCATTGATAACATCCCTAATTAAATCTGAAATAACATAATTTATGACAACACTGTACATGGCAGACTGGAGCAGTATATTTACTTTAGGGAATGAGTTATAATCACTTTAGGTAACTATTAGTAAATTTCAGTGTTTTTTTGAGTTTCAGTGAATTTCTAAGTTTTTTTCCATATAAAGTAATATCTTTTTACCATACCCAACTATAACATCACTTTAACCTTCAGAGTATATATTTAAAACACCTAAACAAATGATTTAGCCCAGAGGTGAACCAGTACTAGCAAGTGTGCTTTAAAGATCCCTTCAAAGAAAAGCACTGCCACTCTGAATAGACTCCACACATGGGCCTACCTGTCAAAAGTAAAAAAGTTGCACATTAGGGTGTACTATTATTGGCAGTGCCTCCTCTTACATGGAACCATTCTGGGGGTATAGTACAGTTCAAATTCGTGGTCTGTGAATTGTTGGTCCCCCTTTTTCAGGAGCCTGAGTGGAAAATAGTCAAATAATCTGGTGCACTGTGGCGGAGTGGTAAGATAATGAATGTATAGCTTCAAAATGGCCTCCAAATGAAAAGCTGCAAATGGCTAACTTTTCACTAATCACTGGGGGACTGGGTTCAATGTGTTTTTAAAGTTTGAAATCTGAATGAATTTGACTGCTCTTATAAGTTTAATACTCTTAGACACTTAATGGGCACCATTTTTGTTAGCAGTCTGATGTTTTGAGCAGGGAGGGTGTTAGAAATGGGGTCCTTGGTTGACAGTCAGGTTACCCCCTGTTCAAGCAAGGACCCTCACTGTAGTCAGGGTAAAAGAGAAACCTTCAGCTAACCCCTGCTTACCCCCTTGGTAGCTTGGCAGAGCAGTAGGCTTAACTTCAGAGTGCTAGGTATAATGTATTTGTACCAACACACAAAGTGACTTAATGAAAACACTACAAAATGACACAGAACAATTTAGAAAAATAGGACATATTTATCTAAACAAAACAAGACGGAATGACAAAAATCCGACATACACAAGTCAAGTTATGAATTTTTAAAGATTAAACAAAAAAATAGCGCTTAGAAACACAAAATGCTTTGATAAGGTGTTAACACAGCATCGTGACGGAGTCGTTCCCAACAATCAGACACCAGTGGTGCCGGACACAGAGTCGCGTAGACCCCCAGATACAGTACCTTTGGTGGAGAGTGAAAAAAAGCAGATGCGCGAAGTCGAAGATCGCGGCGTCCATGCAAAACATTGAATCCGCGCACTTCGAGCGGTGTCGGTCACGACGTGGTGCGACGACTTCCACGGAGTCGCGGACTTCGGCAGTGCTGTGGCGATGTCAGGCCTGTGAAGGTCGTCGCGTTCCAGCAAAGATCACGGAGTCGGGTGCAGGTGGCGTCACTGGATTCAGCAGCAGCATCGGTCCAAAGTCGTCCGAAGTTGATTTCCTTGGATTTTCACCAGCTTTCCTTTCAAGGGCCCAGGGACTGGATAGGGCACCACTTGTCAGAGCAGGTACCGCTCCAGAGACTCCAGGTGCTGGCAGAGAGAAGTCCTTGCTGTCCCTGAGACTTTAACCAACAGGAGGCAAAATCTAACTCAAGCCCTTGGAGATTTCTTCACAAGATGGAAGGCACACAAAGTCCAGTCTTTGCCCTCTTACTCCGGCAGAAGCAGCAACTGCAGAATAGCTCCACAAAGCACAGTCACAGGCAGGGCAGCTCTTCGGCTCTTCTCCAGGCAGAGGTTCCTCTTGTTTCCAGAAGTGTTCTAAAGTCTGTGGTTTTGGGTGTCCTTAGATCCAATTTCTCCTTTGAAGTAGGCCTACTTCAAAGTAAAGTCTCTTTTGAATGTGAAATCCTGCCTTGCCCAGGCCAGGCCCCAGACACTCACCAGGGGGTCGGAGACTGCATTGTGTGAGGACAGGCACAGCCCTTTCAGGTGTAAGTGACCACTCCTCCCCACAGATGGCTCATCAAGAAATGCAGACTACACCCCAGCTCCCTTTGTGTCACTGTCTAGTGTGAGGTGCAACCAGCCCAACTGTCACACTGACCCAGACAGGGAATCCACAAACAGGCAGAATCACAGAAATGGTATAAGCAAGAACATGCTCACTTTCTAAAAGTGGCATTTTCAAACACACAATCTTAAAATCAACTTTACTAAAAGATGTATTTTAAAATTGTGAGCTCAGAGACCCCAAACTCCACATGTCCATTCGCTCCCAAAGGGAATCTACACTTTAATCAGATTTAAATGTAGCCCCCATGTTAACCTATGAGAGGGACAGGCCTTGCAACAGTGAAAAACGAATTTAGCAATATTTCACTGTCAGGACATATAAAACACATTACTATATGTCCTACCTAAACCATACACTGCACCCTGCCCTTGGGGCTACCTAGGGCCTAACTTAGAGGTGTCTTACATGTAAGAATAGGGAAGGTTTAGGCCTGGCAAGTGGGTACACTTGTCAAGTCGAATTTACAGTTAAAACTGCACACACAGACTCTGCAGTGGCAGGTCTGAGACATGATTACAGAGCTACTTATGTGGGTGGCACAACCAGTGCTGCAGGCCCACTAGTAGCATTTGATTTACAGGCCCTGGCACCTCTAGTGCACTTTACTAGGGACTTACTAGTAAATCAAATATGCCAATCATGGATAAACCAATTACATACACATTTTGTAAAGTAGCACTTGCTCTTTAGCACTGGTTAGCAGTGGTAAAGTGTCTAGAGTAACAAAAACAGCAAAATCAGAGTCCAGCACACATCAACAACCTGGGAAACAGAGGCAAAAAGTTAAGGGAGACCACGCCGAGGATGAAAAGTCTAACAGAGGGCCATTTAGAGTGGACTCAAGTGCTTATGGTGCTCCAAGGTCAAGCCTGTCTGCACCCATCAACACACTGACTGTGCACAGAGCCAGTCACGCTGTTGGTTGCCATAACAAGCCACACGGGCAAAGTGAGCAAATTCAGAGTGAAAGGATTTGCTACTCAAGCTACCAACTTAAACAGATAGGTATGATATGCAACCAAGATAAATTAAGGTGGTAAACAGCTTGAAGAAAGACCAAGATATTCCACCACTAAACCTTAAGGAAAGGCCTCATAAGCTTATATGTTACTGCTGGATGCCTGGTCGGTAATAAAACACTTATTTGGAGATTAATATGTTATTAGAAACTAATTATTAGGATGCCAAGTTTCTTACAGAAGCATGGGCCTCACGAGACTCATATGTTGATTTTGGATGGGCATGTCCTGCAGTTTTAATATGTGGGCGGAGGCTGAGATGTCACAATTCTTTCAAAAACTTCAAGGGTCATGTAAAATAATTGATTTACAAAAATTAGTGCAAGGCCCAAAACAACAGGGCAGACACAAAATAGATCTTATCTTCTCATCAGAAAACTTAACCTCTGTAGAGGACATTACTCCCTTGAGGTGGACCAGACCAACAATGCATTGGTGGTCTTTTATATAAATGGATTAAAACATTTAATCCAGAATGAAGAATCCACCAAGACAAAGGAAAGCAGAGCATGGCAAAAATTGAACAGGCTAGAGGTTGGGAAGGTATTCGACCTGGAAACATGCTTTGATCTCACAATGGCAATAGATGTTAACTACAATACCTTACATGTAACGATCTTAGAGATGCTCTTTTTTACAAAGGGTAAAATTTGTCAAAGGCCTTCAGCACGTTGGTACACAGAACTAGTAAAAGAAACAAAACAACTGGTAGACTTTAGAAAGGAAACTGTGTGCATTTTACCTAGAGGAAGATAAAAAACAATTAAAATCAAGCTAAATTAATATAAAAAAGAAGTATGCAAAGTAAAAGAAAGTTATTATACTTGCTAATATTAGACAATCATAGAGGCTGCAAACATTTAAAGAAAGATATTTTACATTATGTGGAAACTGAGGAATCCACAATGCACTAAACAGACAGTTAAGCCTCAAGTACTCTGTGATGACTTACCAATGTTCTGCAAGAGTAAGATTAAGATGATTAGTGTGGATAACGAACAGATTAATCTAACAATAGGTCAGCCATCACTGGATGATTTCAGAGTGGTTGATACCTCAAACATATTCACTAATAAGTTAGAGATCTTTGACCTAATAATGGAGGAAAGTTTAGATCTACAGCGATGTCCATTTCATCAGGCTCTCTACTAGACCCTCTACCACCTAGCATATGGAAGTGCCTAGCCAAGGATATATATCTGCACTATTACTAGTAGTTAATCAATTGTTAGAAATAGGCCAGGTCCTCCAGGCCTGGAAAAAAGAATTAATAACTCTGCTGCTAAAAAAGCCTACAGCTGATCCCTCTCTGCTTAGTACTTATAGACCTATATCTCAATTACCAATTCCCGTGACAACTCTTGAAAGATATGTTAGTAAGAGTTTGCCGACATTTCTGGAAGACAAACTCTTCTACAAGAAGAGCAATTTGGCTTCAGGCCAGCGTATGGTACTGAATCAGCATTGGTGCTGGCCATGGACAAGCTGCAGATGACAATAGACAGAGGTCAAATGGCGGTTCTGATACTACTTGACACAAGAACGTCTGACACATTTAACCATAAGACACTACTGTCAAGACTAGCAAAGATTAGAGTAGACAGAACAGTGCTCAAATTAAATGAATCGTACTTGACCAATAGAACTCAAGTATTCTCACTCTCCATACCACTCAGAATTTAAAGTAGTAGAGTGTTGCATTCCCTAGGGATCTGCACTAAGTGTGATCTTTTTCAACATATTTATGCATCCTGTAATAACCTTATCAGATCCTATGGTATCACCCTTGTTACTTATGCAGATGATATTCAACTCATTCTCTCTCTAGGAAATTACAAGCCAAAATCACTAGAATCATTCCATAACTATCTGAGGGACATTTTGAAATGGCTAAGCAACAACTCCTTATAGTTCAATGGAGACTGAAATTCATAGTTGATCAGCCAATAAATTCTTAAGAGAACTCCCAACTAATTTCTGTCCATTGACAAATGATGAAAATTGAGAAGCATAATAAATGGTTTGTAATCTTGGTTTTATCTTTGTTAACAAGCTATCCATGGAGAGCCATGTCAATAACACAGCGGCTACCTGCTTTGCATTATTTCGCAATCTGAGGAAACTTTTACCTATACTACCCATACAGGCAAGGACACTGATATTACAAGGTGTCCATCTTAAGCAGATCAAAACGTGAAGCCAGCTTGCAGTTCAACCAAAGTTCTTGCAAAAGCACAAAATATCAGGATTGTGTAGTAAAGGCATCAGCAGTTGAAGGTACAATGGATCTGAGTCAGCCTTTTAGCCATTGAATGATGTTCATTCTTGTGCATCAGGAAAAGGAAGCTTGATGCAGCCCTGAGTCAGGTGGGCCACCTTAATCAAGACATCTTAAGTGAATGGTGTTGTGTAGTCTTACCTTATCTAGTTTTTTGTATTTTACGGAGTTGCGAGCACAGTGACACTGTACCACTGAAACTGTGCTGAACAATCACAGGTATACTTCTGCATTTGCTTGAAGTCTGTGTTGGTGTACTATGTTCTACGTGGCCAGAGTTGGGTGAGGTGCATCAGGTACTGACACATGGGCTTTCTGTGCTGCAGTGGATATGTTGCTTTTGGGATGCATAATATGCATGTGAATGTTTATAGGGAATGTGAGAGGTGATGGAGAGTGCTTCATGTAGTAATGGCTACTGATAAACCAATACCTCAAGGAAGAAGGAGAGAGCAGTGATTTGTGAAATCTTACTAAATGCTGGACTAGTAGAGGGGTATATGGCTGGGGAAAAGGACATTTTAAGGAGCTACCCAGTTGGCAGGCATATTTTTTCAATTTTATGTAACTCGCTTTACCTCTAGTGTGTATAATTGAACCACAAAGTATTCATTCTGGACAGGTGATAAATTCACGAGGTTGCTAATATGTTATTCATACTATCACTTTCATGAAGAAAACATTTTGATTATGCACAGGCCTCAATGTCTCGAAATGTTCTGTTTCCACTCTGTACTTTGCAGTGCATGGTGAGGGAGCTGGACGCTGGGGGACAAGTGGTCTTCTCTTGCAGCTGCTGGAGCCAGTTTGTTTCCCAACCTAGCCTTCCTCCCAAAAGTTACAAACACTGCATACCAAATTATCCTTTTTCAAAGTCTTGTGGAAAGCATCGTATCTCACAATCTTCATAGACGTTATCTTTGTGTGCCACAAACTGTTATCTCACTCAGGGCAAGCTTTAGACAGGGTTCTGTTTTTGAGCAACAGGTGAGCGACAATAATAAGTAGTTAGAAAATATTAGTCAGCACCACAGTCCAGTGGTAATTGTGTTATTCACCACTATATTCCCATGGGTAGAGGGCTAGGAACGCAGCCTGAAGTCTTAAGCATCAGGAGCACTAGTAAAATATGTGGTCAGTCCACAAAGGATCAATAACATTATATTTTGAGGTACTAAGGCTTTGTTGGAAATGTGCTGTATAAAAACACACTTATCAATAAAACACACAGAAGATCACTAGCATAGAGCTAAGTTACAGAAAGTAAATTGAAATGTACTTGTTCATTGCTTGAGGGGTTATCACCTTTTAAGTTTTGTCTGACACTTTTCCAGTGCATTTGCCATGTGCCCTAAAATCAATTTCACAATTCATTGTAGCACTCAAGAAGGTAGCAACTTCCCTGCACCCCAAAGGATTCAGCAGCTATCCCGGTTATTACATACATGCTTGAGTAATCAGACTTAATATCACATATCACAAGATTACTGTGCTGCATAGAAGTAACCCTGTCTTAACAAACAAAAAAATCGTATGAACCAATTGCTTTTTTGACTTGGATAACTGCCCAACAATGTGTCGCCAGCAGTGCAAAGCTTTTTTTCCTAGCGTTGCAGTCGGGCACAAAATCGTAATGTTTGGTTAGAGACACCGTCTGTCTCTGATCTTCTGCTTGCTCACACTCCCGCTATTCTAAATCAACATTTCTTTACAATGTGTTGAGTTGTTTTCAGTCATCTGATGGGAAGCAAGAAACGGATGCTCTATCGCATCGATCTTGCCAAAGTGTTTTTCCTGTATTTGATTAGAGAACCATCCTTTTCTAGGGCCGTTCCTAGTTGGAGTTATCACAGTCATTGTCTGCGTAAAAGAACGGCAACCTCAACTGATGTGTGAATCAAGATCTTATGTTCATAAAAGCGTTACATGCATATACCTAATGTCCATCACCAAGATGACACTGGTACTGCTCATTCATTGCCAACAACCCTCCGCAACACAATCATCCACAGGGAGCAACATTTTCCTTGGACAAAAATGTACTGGATTGCACTGACATTTTGAAATAACTAACTGAAAAGGAATGTCCTAAATGGGCTTCATTGGATGCAACAGTAACGGAATCTGTGCTTGCAATAATACTTCTGACAAACCAAAACTTGTTGTAATGCCATCAAACACAGCACCCACATCCCTGGATGGTTGGAAACTCAATGTGGTCCCAAGAAACATTGAATATAGTTAACATGCACCCCGCTGGCTGTGATACTGCCTTCCAGTTTTTGGAGTTCAGACAACATTACAAAATCCAGATAATCAACAGTTGTGACTTTAAAGTGACATTTAAGGAGTTGGAAAACAAGTATTATTCATGTATAGTAATTAATATAATTAATCTCATAAAAATAATTAATATAATGTATAATAATGTAATATAATTGTAGAAGCTCAGCCTCCCTGCTCCAAATGATCCATAAGTAGACATTGCAGACTATGGCAGATATTTCACGAAAATTGTACTATATGTTATTGGTAAAATATTCCATTACAGAGGATAAATTAAATTGTGCTCAAGTAGGCATAACAGTGATACAAATTTGTGAAACTGGTCCCTGATTTTACCAGTTAATTGTTTTTTTGTACTGTGGTTTCAGGTAATGCCTGGAAGGTAGCATGTGTTTGTATATGCAGTTGAGATTTTGTTCAAAGACCAGAAGTGAGGCTGTCTAAGACTTAGATTGGTGCATGAAGCCACTCACTCTTTTCATGCATAGTTATGAATTCCTTCAGATTACTTTTTGTATTAAGTGGCATTGGAATTCCACGAAGACAGCCAGACCCTCAATTTCCTCAGACATATCTTAGTTTACACTCAAGTAAATTTGGAGAATTCTCGATGTCCATATGGACATTGTGATTGATGATGATCTCTCCTTTGGAACTGTTGCTCAGTGGCTTGTTGCCTTAAGAGAGATGACAAAGTAATTGTGTTGTGCAGTATACCTCCACACAGTATGATATTGTCACCCTACTGAATTATAACTGCTGTCTGACCTATACTGCATATTTGTTAAACCACCACTATGACCAGAAATACATCATCTTGCCTATGAGTTTAGAGGGCTTAGTTCGACAGAAGAACAGCAAGGTGAGAGACCTTTTTTAATGTGACACTTGTGTGGTCACTGAGTCATTGTTATTGTTTCGGCAGTAAATGTCCGTCAGTGATCTTGGTGTGACAGTAGTAGACTGTTAGTTTTGGTGATGGGGTATTGACATTTAGAAGTAATGTAAGGCCGCCGATGGCGTATTAGATATCCTGTTGTACGTGTTAGATTGATAGGTATATAGGTGTGGATATGGAATCACTCATTTGAGGTTTTTCTGCCAGGCAAGCAAGCTTTAGAATGCTGCTAGAGGGGAGGAAATCGTAGTCATATAGTTTTGGGTTAATGTGTTGAATGTATTCATGTCATACACAAGTATGGAGTTCCTAGACTAGTCTGTGGCTATAAAATATAGACCCTGTACTTGAGGGTGGTGCTTTGAGTCGGAGGAATAGGGCATCAGCCTCTGTGAATTGTGTTATTGTGGTGTCTGGTGTTTTTAGGAAGAAGTGTGAAGTCCTTGTGTCAATGTTTGTGCTTCATGTTGAGCAGGCCTTAGTTATTTTGACCCTGTATTTGGGTTAGGCATCTGATATGTAATTGTTGGGAATTGGTATCACTTGATGAATGTGAAGCTCTGATTCTGATACTGAGTGTTAACACTGTATATTATATATATGTCAGTGTACATCTGAATCGGAAAATGCATTGTATGTCTTTTAGTGGGAGAAAATATGTGTGGCACTTTGGAAATGAGCACTTTTTGTATTTTTTTTTTAATCTGTGTGTGTTGGTAATGTAATTCATGCAGTGTACGCCTGAATATCCTAGTTGATTAATGAACACTGTAATGTAAGTGTCTGGATTAGCAAGGATTTAATTAGGGCTCAGCTGGAGTTCTTGGTGGGAGGAAGTCTAAGCTAGGAATCATTGTTCCTTGTGGGATGTGCCTAAATAGAATTTACCAAAGCTATCATTAGTTGCTGTATTTATTTAATAAATATGTTAAATATGTTATATATACCAAATGTCTGGACAGTGAACTTCACACTAAAGTGAAATCGAAATGTTAGTTGCACCACTCACAGGCATTTTTCTTTACTGCAAGACCTACACCTTGTAGTACAGAAGTAATGTCAAAAAGCAGCTGTGCAGTTTACATTGAACGGATGCAGCAAAGAGCATCTCATACTTGCAACGTATTAGATATTTTGTTTGGTTTCCAGTTCAGGTTAGATTCCATAAATCAGATTGTGATGGGGAGGAGGCTAGAAGCATGTAGTTGGAGCAAACGTTCCGTACCACTGTTTACTTATCTCTGTACACCACACATGATTTGATTTTATTAGTAATATTTATATTACATATGCGCAAATATAGTTGAAGCACAAACACACTGTATATTTGGTCACCTACATACCACATTAGTCTCCTCTTGTCCCCTAGCTCCCGGCTTTAGAAATGTAGCTAGTAACCACGTTTACCCTTTAACCTAACAAATATTACATTTTTATATGTTAGGTTTCTAGAGCACAGTGAGTGTCTCACACCAATTTCTTCTGATAAATAAGAAAAGCAGTTTTTGCATGTGGGCCTACCTGCTGTTTTGGCATGGGTTCATGCTATTGTGAGCTTTTTTTTGTTTACATATATGACCATCTGTTTCATCGATCCGTTTTTAGAGCACGTTTATCAGGTGAAATAGGTTTTATATTTTACTGCTGGCAAAATCTCTTGTGCCCGCACAAATGAAAAATGCTCATTTGTGCCAAATAGAGTGTTTGTTCACTTACTCTGTCAGGTTTTATGAATTGCTCTTAAAACCATTCGCATTTGTTACTTTGATGAATAATTAATTTGCTTTTTGATGACAGTGATGAAACAGATCAGAGTGTATTTTCTACAAGAGAAAGTTCATACTTATAAAGACTATGATATGGTACACTCAATCGTAAAAAAACAACATCTATCACATTTATTTGAAATGAGTGACCACCTGAAAGGGCCAATATTCTAGTATCCTAAAGGTTATATTGATAGTGTTATAAAATATGGCATGATATAGCACTAGTTTGATGTAAAAAAAAAAACACAAATGAATTTGTGGACATTATGTGCAAGTGGCGCAGGGCAACTTGGTACAAATGGCACAGGATACCACCAGTCTGGGGGTGCACAGGGTCCTTCAAACCTAGTCCTCTAGCCGGTGGGATTTTTCATGTAATCACAATGGCTGCTTTGTCGTCTTTCAGAGTAGTCTGAATGCAGCATGTCAAATCAAACTCTCAAACACACTCTGGCATTCCAGTCAATTTTAAAAGTCTCCCAGGGACCAGTCAGAATTGTCTTCTTCATTCAGGCGAATCTGACTGGATTTGTGGAAGTCATTCACATTAGCTGAAACGTTAACTGCCTTCCTACACTGGATAGATGCCTAGGGATGCCTTCGTGTGCTTGAGTGAAAGTGAGGAAGTTCCAGTGGAGAGAAAATTAAACATGGCATTACTTAATTTCCGACCCACCTTCTGAAATGATGAGGCACACAGCTAATCTTTTTGCCAACCCCCTCTTATGGTAAATATCCCTTAAAATGTCTTGTCTGTTTTTTTAAAATGTCGTGTCTGCTCAAGGCTTACGTCTTTTACTTTTCTTCACAGCTTCTCCGCCTTACCCACCACCACAGCCTACCTGGCAGGACCCTGAGCAACAGAGACAATCTGGATACTAAAATTCCAGTTTTCAGGGAGACAAATAGCAAGTAGCTGGGAAGCTTGTTCTGTGCTCAAGACGAATGCACCATAGCAAGGCTTGCACAGCAAGGGTGCGAGTTACCTCCATGCTGTGCTCCCAATGAAAAGAACATTTTGTATATGTGCAAGAACCTCAGAGCAATTCTGTGGCAGCAACATTGTCAATGATTGAAGCATGGTTCTCTTTAGGCTTGAATAATATTTTACGTTAGAGAGCTATATGCTTATATTCTAAACATTTTGGGATCACTGTTGCAACTTTTATGTAGCCCTATCAAGTGTACAATAGAACACTTTGCTATGGAGCATAGTCATCCTTAACATGAAGGAAATCATTTTTACACACAGGGAACTGAGCTCACAGGACCTCGGATTTCTTCCTTTATAGGGGTATACCTTTTACATAGTTGTTGTGGTGTCTCAAATCTGCACTGAGAAAATTAAGGTCACCCACAGAAGGTTTTAACCTGTGACTTAGTCTCTCGGGATGCGCATGCTATAATATTGCACTATCTACATAACAATACATTTTCCAATCTGCATGAATCTATGTCGGTTTGTGGAAAATGCATAAATTGCAACTCTGTTTCATATTTCTGTAGGAGAGTATTTATATTTTAAGGTCCGTATTGATAATAATAATAATAAATAATAATCATGATACGGCTGTATATAATATTTATGCACTACTTACTGTTTTCTGCAAAACGCACCATTCTAAGCAGCAGACGTATTTATTATATCTTGTGGGATTTATTCGCTATGTATAAATATGTAGAAATATATGCATATTTATATAGCGAACTATCTCAGTCTCAGGTGCACCCTTGACAGTGGTACTGAAAGAGATTCAAGATTGAGAGCATTTATTTGAATATTGAAGATCTAACTGTATCTTGACATATGCTTAGAAATATTACATTTGTGTTCTAGCATTGGCATGCAACAATACTACATCTCAATTGCTCAAAAAGTAGGGAATCCTATTCAAGAAGAAAGTGAGAGAGGCACTGTTTGCAAAGTTTCTTTGTGTATGAGTTCCCCCCATCTATTTCATATTTAATGTCATTACTAAATGAAGCTGCCTTTGTAGACAAAAACACCAATTTCAAGCATTACCTAAACCATCCATTTCTGCTGAACGAGAGATCCAACTGGAAAAAAATGTTAAGAACCGGATATACAATTATCTGCAGCTGTTGATTAAATGTTGGTACAAAATACTTGCATTAGGAGTGATCCTGGAAGTCTCTCTTTTGTCAGATGTATGTGAATCGCAACTGGAGTACTCAGCTTTCCATGGCACTGTGTCTGAACGCAACACAATGGACCATTACACAAAAAAAGGCCTTGGGGTGAAAAGAGATGAAACGAGGTTTTCCATGATTAGGGAAAACTGGAATAGGATTGAAGAAAGACAGTCTTCAACACCTGTAAATGGAATGGTTATAGTGAGTCTGTCTCAGTCTTCTGCTCCAAATTCCCCCATACTTCTTGATGACCCACAGCTACCTACTAATTGGACTTTTTCACCTTTCAGGGGCTTCTCCCACGCGCTCCTGGGCTCACTGATTCTTCATATTGAGTTGACTGAAATAGGTGCCCTTAGCAAATGTAAAGAAACACACATCAGTGTGTCAAAAACCTGGCTTTATAGGATTATAAATATAAATGTATCTGATAGAGACTTCTAGTTGTAGATTCCTTACCTAAGAATTTTCCCACAGGTGTCAGACTGGATCCGGAGATATTTTCTTCGAGCAATACCCTTGCACGTCGGTAGGTGGCATAGGTCAACTCCGCGGGCATCTTTAGCGTCGTAGTCGTCGTGATGACATTGGGAGTAGTACATAGATGCCGCCTCAGCACAGTGACTTCAGTTCTTTTCTTTCCGTGCCACACGCTGATCCGGAGAGAGCTACCCTGGTCTCTTTTTGACTGGTTTCAACCCTTTTGTCAAGTTTTTTGGCGGGTTTTTGGTGAATTGAGAATGTCCCCAAAGACCAGTTTGAAACCGTGCAAGGACTGACACTGCATGATGTCGGTGAAGGATCTGCATCGGGTCTGTTTGTGGTGCCTGGACCTGAAGTCGTGCCCTGAGTGACAAGCCATGCACCCGGAGGCATTGAGGGAGCGGTCCCTCAAGCTTATGGCGGCCCAGTGCTCAACTCCGCATAGGTCCCGGTCTCGCTCGAGGAGAAGGTCTGTCGCTCAGCTGATGCGATGTGGAAGGAGAGTAAACGCTCAAGGCCTCTGTCTTCGAAGCCTGCTTCTGGGTCCGCTCCATGCTTTCTTGAGTTTCCAGGAGCCGCAGCAATCCCTGCCCAATTGAAAGAGTTTTATGAGGCCATGCGCTTCATTTTTGGGCAGGCCGACCCCGATACGGCACCTTCGAGCCAAAGAGGTTCGGTTGGGTTCCGCGCCGGCAGCTCAGGTCACCGAGGTCCCCTCCGGATCTGCTCTCAGATGTGCACCGATGGCGGTAGTAGCATTGAGACCTTCCCCGGCGCCTGTTCGATGGTCGACGCTTCTGACGTCGGTGGTGCCCACCATCAACGTTGACCCAATCCTCATCCCCGATGACTCGGAATGGCATTAACCGACGCCGACTCTTTCTTCGATGGGGCCTATTCACCCCAGGTCGGATTCTGACCCTTTTTCTTATGGGTACAAATTCGGGGAAGGATTGGAGGGGGTCCATGCACCCTTATGAATACCAGATGACCCTAATTTGGACTGGGCATAGGAGTTGGGCAAGGCCAGTGGCCTGGGCACTACTCCAGATCTTGGCATGCTGTCTCCTCCTACCGTGGCTACTGCAGAGGGAGTGACTTTTTCTATGGTGGTCAGTAGGACGGCTGATATCCTTGGCCTTGAGCGTCCTACTGTCCAGGTCAGGTCAAATCTCCTGATGGAGGTGCTTCATCCAGGGGCTTCCACATCTTAGCCCCTTTTGCCATTCAATGAAGCCCTCACGATGTCCTATTGGGTACTTGTGAACAGGACTATTGCACGCCGCCATCGGCCCACCCCAAATGATCATAAATTCCTGTCCCAACACCCCACGACTGAGAGCCTTGTCATCCAGGCATTCTCTTCCTCAGGCACATTCCCTTCTGCACCCCTGGAAAGGAGATCAAAAAGGCTGGAACAATTTGGGAAGAAGAGGTTTTCTTCTTGCAGGATGCCTATTTCCACATCCCCATCCTGCCTGCCCACAGGTGTTACCTACGATTCGTGGTAGGTCACAAGCACTTTTAATTTACCGTGCTCCCCTTTCGGCCTTACCAGAGCCCCGCGGGTGTTCACGAAAGTGATGGTGGTGTTTGCAGCTCATCTGTACAGGTTGGGGGTTTCAGTCTTCCCCTACCTCGACGACTGGCTGTTGAAGGCAGACTCGCCCCAGAAAGTTGTCTCCGACCTGCAGACTACAGAGAACCTCCTTCACATGCTGGGGTTCACTTTAAACATGCCAAAGTCACACCTGACTCCCTCTCAGATGCACCCTTTCATCTGAGCTGTTCTGGACACAGTGCAGTTTCTGGCTTATCCTCCCAAAAAGCGAGTCCAAGATATTCAGGCTATGAGTCCGATCTTTCATCCTCTGTCTTGGGTTTCGGTGAGAGTGACTCTGAGGCTGCTGGGTCTCATGGAATCCTGCTAGTGACACATGCCAGATGGCATATGCGGGCTCTGCAGTGGGACTTAATGTTCCAGTGGGCTCAACATCAGGGAAATCTCTCCGACATGGTCCAGATCTCGGAAGGTACTATGAAAGACCTGCAGTGGTGTCTTTCAAATCCACAGCAGATCCCTATCCCTTCCCCAGCCAGATCTATCCATAGTGACATATTTGTCACTTCTGGGATTGGACAGCCACATGGGATAGGCGGAGATCAGAGGCCTCTGGTCTCCACCGGAGTCTGGGCTCTATATCAATCTTCTGGAGCCCCGGACGATCAGGCTTGCGTTGAAAGCATTCCTTCCCTCTCTCAAAGGTTAAGTAGTGCAAGTGATCACGGACAACACTACCGCTATGTGGTACTGCAACAAACAGGGCGGAGGAGGGTCCTGGACCCTTTGTCAGGAGGCACTACGCCAATGAACATGGCTGGAACATCAGGACATTACCCTGGTGGTTCAACATTTGACGGGCTGTCTGAACGCCAGAGCAGACAAACTCAGTTGTCAATGCATTGCTGATCACGAAAAGCGTCTCCATCCGGATGTGGCACAAGGTCTCTTTCAGCAGTGGAGAGAGCCTTGGTTAGAAATATTAACCTCTGCAGAGAACATGCAATGTCAGCTGTTTTGCACGTTGGAGTTTTCAAGTGGCACTCACTCAGAGATGCTTTTAGTCTAGTGAAATTCTGGCCTCCTTCATGCCTTTCCGCCTAAACCACTTCTGCCCAGCGTTCTCAAGAAGATCAGGAACGACCAGGCCCAAGTTATCTTGGTGGGTCCGGACGCGAAGAGTATGGTATCCCGAGCTATTGAGCATGGCCACAAATCCTCCACTCAGACTGCCTCTTCAGGAGGATCATCTATTGCAGCAGCAGGGGAAGGTTTTCCACCCGAACCTGTCCAGTCTCCGCCCTCATGCATGGAGGCTGAGCGGCGGCAGTTGACGGCTTTTGGCTTTCCACCTGAAGTCTGTGATGTTATCTTGGCAACCACCAAAATGGTATACGCCTGTTGTTGGCATAAATTTGTGGCATGGTGTGACAAAAAATCTTTTGATTCTCTCTCTGCTCCTCTTTCTGAGGTTCTTTTGTTCACCCTTTCTTTAGCCCAGCAGGGGCACCCTTAAAGGAAATGTATTGGCTATTTCGGCCTATCTTAGGTTACCTGATCAGCCTTCACTCTTTTAGTCTCTTATTGTCAATCGATTCCTTAAAGGTCTCACCCATTTAGTTCCTCCCACTCCATTTATTATGCCTCAGTGGGGCCTCAACCTTGTCCTTACTTTCTTAATGTGTTCTCCATTTGAGCCGATGCATAAACTGCCCTTTACGGCCCCTCACTTTCAAGACTGTTTTTCTTGTTGCCATCACTTGTGCTCGCAGAGTGGGTGAGCTTCAGACTCTTTCTTCAAAGCTCCCATACTTGTCTGTGCATCCTGACAAAGTGGTGTTGCGCACTAAGGCTTCCTTCCTTCCTAAGGTTGTTACGCCTTTTTTATGTAGGCCAGTCTATCATCTTGCCTACTTTTACGCACCCCCACATCCTTCTCATGAGGAGGAGAGACTCCACCATCCGGATCCAAAAAGAGCATTGGCGTTCTAACTAAATCGTACTAAAGATTTCCGTGTAGACGATCAACTCTTTGTTGGATATGTGGGTGTGAAGGAAGGGAAGGCAGTGCAAAAATGTACCATCTCTGGATGGGTACTTCTTTGCATCAAGATGTGCTTCATTTTGGCCAAGAAGCAAACCCCTTAGGGTTTGTGCGTATATTCCACCAGAGTGACTGCTGCTTCCACTGCACTAGCACAGAGAGTTCTTGTCCTAGACATCTGCCAGGCAGCAATGTGGGCATCCCTGCACACGTTTGCTAAACATTACTGCCTGGACAGTCAGGTCAGTCGGTATGGCTACTTTGGTCGTTCAGTCCTGCAGGACTTTCTAGTATGATCTTGGGTCGCAGCCCACCTCCAAGAATTGCATTGCTTGAGTATCTATTCTAAGGTAAGAAATATGCAACTAGAAGTCTCTATCAGATGTACAAGTTACTTACCTTCAGTAACGATATATCTGGTACAGACATATTCTAGTTGCAGATTCCTTACCAGCCCACCCATCCTCCCCGCTTGCAAACTGATTTCTACGGACAGGGATTCCCCATTCAGGACCTTAGCTCTGGCCCACCAATCTCAATGTTCTTCGCGCCTCTGCACTTTGGCATGGAAAGTCGTGAAAAGAAACTGACATCACTGCACTGAGGCAGCGTCTATGTACTATTCCCGACATCATCACGGCAACTACAACACCCGCGGAGTCGACCGACGCCACCTATCGATGCATAAGGGTATTGCTAAAAAAAAAATCTCCGGATCCAGTCTGACGCCTGGGGAAAAATTCTAAGGTAAGGAATCTGCAACTAGAGTATGTATCTAGCACATATATCCTTACCGAATGTAAGTAACTTGTACTTTACCACTAGGCACTACTTTTGTTTATGGTTTCTTCATAAGTAGAAAACAATTGCAGCTTCTTCTAACACTGCCTGGCACAAAGTGTACACTGTTCCTGTATCTTTGACTTTTGCAGTCTTCTGATCAGATTTAATTCTGACTCTGGTCCTAAATTAGATCCAGTGCAAATGCAAATCACTGCTGGGACAGATTTTTCATCCATTTTGGTATCATCATTCTCTCCTGTCTCGGAAGCAAATAACTTAGCCAAGTTATCAAGTGTGTCTTTAGGCTCACCATTTGACCCCAGTCCAATGAGCATAGTCAAATTTTTAGCTTTTGATTTTCTGTTGGTCTACTCTGTAATATTTCCAGCTTTTAACAAAGCCTACTGCTGATCTTTGCTTTATGGCTAATTTTAGACTAATTTCTTCATTACAGTTTTCAGCAAAGCTTACTGAGAAAACTGAGGAAACAAATTGCCACCTTTATTGAATGTAACAAGTGATGGATTCAGTACTATCAAAGTTTCGTTCTTGCCTCAGCACTGAAAACGTGTTTCTGCTAGCATTGACATCAGAATGATTCTAGATCAGGGAGGAGAAGCCACAGTGGTCCTCTTAGACCTGTCTGCTTCTTTTGACAGAGTTTCTCAGCACATTTTATTTATAATTAGACTGAGACCTACACCCTGATTAACCTGATTTCCGTTCTAATAAATTGCTCTCAAATAGTTTTCCCACATGCATTTCTATTTTCAAGGTAGTATCATCTAGGATAGCATAGGGGTCAGCCTTGAGCCCTGTTCCCTTTAAGAACTTTGCCACCCGCCCTTGCATTGCCAATATGTTCCTTCATCATAAAGTTTTATACCTATGCCTATAGCACCCGACTGATTCTTTGATTGAGCAGTGACAAAACTCTACTTTAAAATCAATATAAGTTTAAGGATTGTATATGCACCAATGCTTTTTGGACGGATGCTAACTCTTTGCTCCTTAGCTCAAAGACGACTTGGGTCATTACGTTCGTCAGTGCCTACTCTCCCTAGAATAGTTTTTGGTGGTCTACTAATTTTCATTCGGGTTTGTTCAGTCTGCATTCTTGGTGTAATCTTTCATTCCCAATCTCTGTTAGAAAACACATCAATAATTTGAGCTGCACCTGCTTTCATATGTTGAAAGTGTTAATGCAAAATGTTACCTGTTTTTCTGTTTTTTTGTAAATATATATATATATATGTATATTGCAAATTATGTACTGCTCAGCCTCCTGTATTATTTAACTTATTGTGTGGAAAAGATACAAAGGCCCATATTTATACTTTTTTAGCGCCGCGTTTGCGCTGCTTTTTGACGCAAAAATGTCGCAAACTTACAAAATACAATTGTATTTTGCAAGTTTGCGCCGCTTTTGCGTAAAAAAATGACGCAAATGCGGCACTAAAAAAAGTAAAAATATGGGCCAAAATGTTGCTGCTTTTTTTTTTTTAAACTTAACAAACACACCTACATTACGACATATTTGAACTTGCTGCAGTGGCTCTCTATTCAAATGCTTGGCTTGCTTAAGTTTCTTTGTCACCAACCTCTGGTTTACCACTCTTCTCCCTGGCCTTTACAGTGTCCATTTCTCTCGTGTTGCCTTACCAGACAGCTTCACTTGGCATCAGCCCCTCTTTCTTTCTATCCCCAGGTTTCGGGTTTCACAGATTAAAGGCAGGTCTTTTTCTATCTTAACGGCATTCAATAGTTTCTCACATGATTTTTGTTAATTAAATGAAGTGTTTTTTTTCTGTTTATTTATTAATTTTTACCGTAGTGTGATGTTAAATAATGTATTTATTTATATATGTGTGTGTATATATGTATGTATATATATATGTGTGTGTAAGATGAGAAGTGTTACATTATCTAACATATAATATGTTTCTTTGAAAAAGGGTAATAACAATGTAGTAAATCTATTAATGTAGTTTATAAATAATATGCTGGAATGGTAGATGCTCTTATTTATTTCTGTGACACTGGCACATTTTACCTACTGGCTCACACAAACAAACTCCTAGAATGCTTGTGTGCCTGAAATAATTTAACTTTGCGTTCCACCTATATGTCTTCTATTGTTTTGCATGGTGTTCTTGAAACATGGTTTACAGTGCCCTACAATGGTAATTCAAATGTGTTCGTTCAAGAATTTGAGAAACCAAGTTATGTTGCAAGAGCAGCATATATTGAATGATCCATATGGGAACAGAGTATAGGAAAACAAGAGACTATTTATGATAATCCTCTGAGAAATGCTTACGTACATTTCATAAGGAATTGTTTTAATCATATGTCTGACTTTTAATTGTAAAGTGAATGAAAGATTTTTAAGCTTGGTAAACTATCAAGATCTGTTTTAATTTCAGATCATGATGTCAAAAATCAATAGTTTTGAAAAGCTTAAGGAGAGGAGCACAATTTGGCACACAGTGTCTAAATAGTTTTTCATGGCACCCAATTGTTTCGTGGACTACAGATTGTTTAGTGTAATGTAAAATCTAAGTTGTGTTTTTGAAAATCTTGTAAAATATTGTCTTTTCACTGTGTTCCCAAAACTATGTGATATGGTGCAGATTTGGCTAAAGATCCATGTTTTCACTTCAGCCTAAAGATTGTTCAGCAAACATTTATGAAGAATTACCTTACTTCTCAAATGCTACCAATGCGACTGACCGTTTTGGCATTCATTTTAATAAAAAATGCTAAATTATCAGATTTATTTGAAATGACTACTGATTATTATCAAAAGGATTTACTGTGTTTACTTCATGGTTTGACAGGTGTGAGACTGGCTTTAAAAATATATGACATGTTGCACTTCAAAATCAAATTAATTTAATTTTAGTTGTAATGCCCCCGCCCCCCTGCTCCCATTCGTCGCCCCACTCCCACCCCCGCCACCAGCTGACCCCTCCTCCCCCCCTCCTCCCTCTTATGGCGGCCGCTGCGCGACAGAGTTAGCGACCCTTGACCCAAGGGTAGGTCGCTCCCCCTGCCGCTGCAGCTCCACCAGCCCAGGCTCCTGAAACCTCCAAGCAAGCCCTGCGAAACCACAGTAAGTACTCCCCCCGCCCAGCCCCTCGCTCTGCCCTGCGCTACTCACCTCTTCTCCTGCTTCTCTCTTCATCTTTGATCTTCCTCTGTGCTCTCCATCTGTATTCTTCATCTGTGTTCTTCTTTCTTCCCTGCACCCCGTCCTGCGTGTTCTTTCTTCTGTCTTCATCTGTGTTCTTCTTCTGTGCTCTTTTTTCTTCCCTGCACCCCGTCCTGCGTATTCTCTCTTCTTCTTTGTCCTTCTTCTGTGTTCTTCATCTGTAGTCTTCATCTGTGTTCTTCTTCTGTGCTCTTCTTCTGTGTATTTCATCTGGGTTTCTTCCCTCTCTTCTGCACCGCGACCTGCGTGTGCTTTCTTCTGTCTTCATCTGTATTCTTCTTCTTTGTACTTCATCTGTGTTTCTTCCTTCTCTTCTGCACCGCGATCTGCGTGTGCTTTCTTCTTCTTTGTCCTTCTTCTGTGTTCTTCATCTGTATTCTTCTTCTGTGTACTTCATCTGTGTTCTTCTTCTGTGTACTTCGTATCCTCTGCTTCTCAGGGCTCTCCTCTTCTGCCGGACTCCTCTTCCTTGACTCTTCTCTCCTCCTCTTCTTTACCCTTCCTCTTGGCTCTTCTCTCCCCTGTTCTTCAGTTCTGGACTCCTCGCTCCTCTTCTTCTTTACCTTCTCCTTGACTCTTCTCTCTTCTGCTCCTCGCTCCTCTTCCTCTTTACCTTCTTCCTGGCTCTTCTCTCCTCTCTCTTCTGCTCTTCTGCTCCTGACTCCTCTCTCTGACCTTCCTCACTCCCCTATCTTCCTATCTTTTCTTCCTAACTCCCCGCCACCTTTAACCCCCCCTCCCCTATCTTATCTCCCCTCTACCTGACCCCCCCACCCTCCGCTTTCCCGCCGCCACCACCTGCTCGCCCTCGCCCCCCCCGCTCCCATTCGTCGCCCCACCCCCAGCTGACCCCTCCTCCCACCCTCCTCCCTCTTATGGCGGCCCCTGGCCACCAGCACTCCCAAACCCCGCTGCACCGCTACGACCCCATCACCCTCCGCGCCCTCATCCCGGGGCGATCCAGCACCTGCTTCCAAGCCAACCCAAAACGGATCCACGGACCCTTCACATGTCACACCTGCAAACTCACTTTCCACCGCGAAACCACTACGCCCGCCAGCCCACGCGCCATCAACCACCTCAAATGCATCCTGATCAACGCACGATCCGTCCACAAGCACGCCGTTGAACTATGGGACCTCCTGGACTCCACCGCACCGGACGTCGCCTTCATCACTGAGACCTGGATGAACGCCTCCTCGGCCCCTGACATCGCCATAGCCATCCCCGACGGCTACAAGATTTCAAGGAGAGACCGCACCAACAAAGTAGGTGGAGGAATCGCCATCGTCTTCAAGGACTCCATCAACGTCACCACCTCCACCGAAGACACCCCCCTCGCCGCCGAACACCTGCACTTCCAGATCCACACCGACCCCAGGATCACACTCAGAGGAACTCTCATCTACCGACCCCCTGGACCACGCGCCCTCTTCAGCGACTCCATCACTGACTTCATCTCCCCGCACGCCCTTGCCTCGCCGGACTACATCCTCCTCGGTGACCTCAACTTCCACCTGGAACAGAACAACGACCCCAACACCATCGCCCTGCTCGCCAACCTCGCCAACCTCGGCCTCAAGCAACTGGTGAGCACCCCCACCCACATCGCCGGACACACGCTTGACCCCATCTTCTCCGCCAGCAACCACGTATCCTTCAGCCACTCTTCCGCTATACACTGGACCATCCACAGATGTGTCCACTTCACCTTCCGACGCGATACTCGCCACCTCCGCACACAACCCATCCCACGTCGACAGTGGAACAAAATCCCCGAGGAACAGCTTCTCTCCACGCTCAACGACAACCAACCCACCTTCTCCTCCGACCCCAACGATGCAGCCCTCAGCCACACGAATAGGATCACCAACTGCGCAGACAACCTCGCTCCCCTCAGACGCCTCCCAAGACAGACCAACACCAAAAAACCTCTCTGGTTCACCGACACCCTTAAGGAATCAAAGAAAACCTTCCGCACCCTCGAGAAAGCCTGGCGCAAGGACCACACCGCAGATAACATGACTTCCCTCAAGAACGCTACACGCGAACACCACCAACTGATCCGCGCCGCCAAAAGAAATTTCTTCACAGACAGACTGGACAAAAACAGCCACAACAGCAGAGAACTCTTCAACATCGTCAAAGAGCTCTCCAACCCTAACGCCAACGCCATCACGCCCTCACAAGACCTCTGCAACTCCCTCGCCACCTTCTTCCATCGTAAGATCACCGACCTACACGACAGCTTCGGACACCAGACCCAGCCAACCACCACAGAACCTACAACCCCAGCCATCACTCTCAACGCCTGGACTCACATCAACACGGAAGAGACCAAAGCCACCATGAACTCCATCCACTCCGGTGCCCCCTCGAACCCCTGCCCACACTTCATTTTCAACAAAGCCGACGACATCATCGCCCTGCACCTCCAGACCATCATCAACAGCTCGTTTTCGTCTGCTACCTTCCCCGAGAGCTGGAAACACGCTGAAGTCAACGCCCTACTGAAAAAACCTACGGCGGACCCAAGCGACCTGAAGAACTTCCGCCCCATCTCGCTCCTCCCATTCCCTGCCAAAGTCATAGAGAAGACCGTCAACAAGCAACTTACCAACTTCCTTGAAGACAACACCCTACTCGACCCCTCTCAGTCCGGATTCCGAGCCAATCACAGCACAGAAACCACCCTCATCTCAGTCACAGACGACATCAGAACCCTGATGGACAACGGAGAAACAGTCGCCCTCATCCTCCTCGACCTCTCGGCTGCCTTCGACACCATCTGTCACCGCACCCTAATAACCCGCCTCCGCTCCACCGGGATCCAAGTACAGGCCCTGGACTGGATCACCTCCTTCCTCTCCAACCGCTCCCAAAGAGTCTACCTCCCACCTTTTCGCTCAGACCCCACCGAGATCATCTGCGGCGTCCCACAAGGCTCCTCGCTCAGCCCGACTCTCTTCAATGTCTACATGAGCCCCCTCGCCGACATCTTACGCAAACACAGCATCATCATCACCTCCTACGCCGACGACACTCAACTGATACTTTCCCTCACCAAGGACCCCACCAGCGCCAAGACCAACCTGCAAGATGGAATGAAAGACGTCGCAGATTGGATGAAACTCAGCCGTCTGAAACTGAACTCAGACAAAACGGAAGTCCTCATCCTCGGAAACACCCCGACCGCCTGGGATGACTCCTGGTGGCCCACGGCCCTTGGCACCGCACCGACCCCCTCAGACCACGCACGCAACCTCGGTTTCATCTTGGACCCACTTCTCACCATGACCAAACAAGTCAACGCCGTATCATCCTCCTGCTTCCTCACCCTCCGCATGCTCCGAAAAATCTTCTGTTGGATCCCCGCCGACACCAGAAAGACCGTGACCCACGCCCTCGTCACGAGCCGCCTGGACTACGGCAACACCCTATACGCAGGAACCACCGCTAAACTCCAGAAACGTCTGCAACGAATTCAAAACGCCTCCGCCCGCCTCATCCTCAACATACCCCGCAACAGCCACATCACCGCCCACCTGAGACACCTGCACTGGCTTGCCGTCAACAAAAGGATCACCTTCCAACTCCTCACCCACGCACACAAAGCCCTCCACAACAAGGGACCCGAATACCTCAACCGCCGCCTCAGCTTCTACACACCCACCTGTCCTCTTCGCTCCCCCAACCTCGCTCTCGCCGCCATCCCTCGCATCCGCCACACCACGGCGGATGGGAGGTCCTTCTCCTACCTGGCGGCCAAGACATGGAACTCCCTCCCCACCATCCTCAGGACCACCCAGGACCACTCTGCTTTCCGGAGACTACTCAAGACCTGGCTCTTCGAGCAGCAGTAACCCCTTCCCCCTAGCACATTGAAACCCGCACGGGTGAGTAGCGCGCTTTATAAATATTTATGATTTGATTTGATTTGAATATACAGTAGGGTAGTGCTTCACATTGAATACATAGGGGGTACACACCATCACTCTTGAAATGAGTCTCTTCTCCTTTCCATACTGCCTTGTTGGTTCCAAGTAGGGGTGTGTGAAATTGCAAAGATTCCTGTTGTGAACGTTTGGTAATTGTTGTTAATACTATGATTATTACCTATAGTTCTGGAAGTGTTCTGTGCATGGAGTTCACGTTAAAATGTGCAGTTCTGCACCAATTTGTTTTGGGAGAAAAACGATCTCCAAGAGGTAGCCGGTTTTTTTAAGTGGCAAAGACAGTGCATTACTATGATCATGAAATAAAAGTTGCAAACCCATACTAAGAAGTTCATATGAAACAATAAAATACAATACTTCTGAGTGGTTTCTGCCTGCAGTAGAAAAGGGGGGTGTGCATATGCATTTAAAACATCGTAGAGCTTTATTGATCTGGCTTTGCATCTTCATTCCATGTGCGAAGACATTAGGTGATGCTGAATGACAGTTCAACTCGTTATTCCCTCTGCCTGTGCTCCATGTGGCTCGGAGATCCTGACCCTGTGCGCTTGTATGTCTTTGTCTTAACTCTTGATCTACGGTTTCATTATTACCTGCTGAAAGGGTGTGCTCTTGGGCTTTTCTTCAGCTCACTTCTGTAACATTACCTTCTTCAACTGCACTTGACTGCATGCAGAATTAGACTTGAAAAATCTGCAATAAATGCCGGCAGTGCCTCTTAGACATGCATGCTGTCAAAACTGACACCCACAGCATTCACTGCAATTATCAAGGCCTTTTACTAAAAAACTACTTTAATTATAATGAAGGATAATTTTGGAGCTTGAGTTTAAATCTTGCACCATCCAAAGATAGTCTATAACTATTCTCATCATCGGTCTAATACATACAAGTCTGAATGTGGAAGTTCACACATTAACAGTTTTGAAACCGCTCTGATACAGAGGATATTGCAGATATGTGGCCTCTTTTAAAATGTCCTTTTTAAAAAGTTGTGTGGAATCCCGCTGTAAATCAATGGGACTCCCATCTCCTTTAGAGCCGAGCCAACGGGTAGGTGTCTTGGAGAGGTGCTTTTGCTGGGTCTGCCATCAGAAACCCTTAAACTAATGAGATTAGACAAGCTTTGCTGTCCTTTTCTGGAGGACGTTTTGAAAAGACCATGACTTTCCCTTGTGACATGTTTAGTGCCCTAAATATGTGTCAAAAGTTAGGTATGCATCTTAGTGATGGCAGAGCATCTAAAGATTAGGGGCCTTGTTCACAAAGCATTTTATAAGTTGAACCATTATGGTTAAAAGTTACCACCTGTGATACAAAATGTTACTTAGAATTAGGATCAGCAAAGTTTATGAGCATAGGAGGATGTAGGGTCAGAGGTCATTGCAAAGTACCCTTGCGCTGCTCTGCTTCTGATTTAATCGGTTTTGAACATTTTGTTCCTCTTCCTGCTCCAGACACTTGTGCTGCAGTCCCCTTGATGGGTTCCCACAGTGATGTTGCTATGTTGCTTTCCAGCAACATGCTTGTCTATGCTGTTGAGGAGGGTGCACATAAAGTATACTTCTTTTCTTGGAGAAATGTCATACTGTCCCACTGCCATGATCACTAACCATGATCATTAAGGCATTGTTTCTGAAACCCCATTGTGAAGGCTGACTACTTGCCCTCAGTAGTAAAAGCAGCACTAAATCCAAGGGTAACATGTATATGATAAGTGTACGCCATTGGGGGATGGACATGATATGCATGTATAAAACGTAGGCTTGTGTTTGCCATTGTAGCAGTGTTTCTAAACATGCATGTCCTATACTGCTCATGCCTTTTTCGTTCCTGTACCGGCTAGCTTAGCTCAGGTTGTTGTGTGCCTTGCTTGGTTCAACAGTACCACTAAAAGGTGGTGTTTGTGCGTACCCTGGTGATTTGTGATAAGCCCCGCATGTTTGCCTGTGTCCAAGTAGAAGCAGCACTTTACCAAAAAGAAAAGAACCGGGGTATAGCACCTTGATCTTGTCTGTGCTTGCCTATCTTCCATATCCTGTAATCTCCTCTGTCAATAGCATTTATAGAAGCAAGCACTTGTAAGAGCCTTGTGCCTGGTGTGAATTAAGGTACACCCCCTCACATGTTTTGGATGGCTGTAATTCTCATTAATTCAGAGCCAGTGTATTTTCTATTGTATGTCCTTTCACCATTAAACTCAACTCTACAGATTGAAGCATAGAGTTGAGTTAGGTTAGTTAACTTTAACTAATCACAGGTAGTAGAGGATCTATGTGGCTGACTGAAGCATACAGTTGAATTAGGTTGGTTACTTCAGCTAGTCAAAAGTAGTAGAGGATCTAGGTCGCTGATCGGTTTGGCACCACAGCTTCTCACTTTTGATGTAAGTGGTCACTGTGGGCCAGAATATCAGTTCAACTTTTGTTGTGGGTGCCAGCACTGATGAAAAGATTAGTGCAGGTATAGGACTCATTGCTGTTGCCCTCTGTTAAGGGCAGCCCATTACCTTTTGTTATGTTGCCTGGATGATTTTCATCTCTTGTGGCAGGCCTCACCCCCCTTTGTTTCTGCTGTGGTGCTGTCTGCATCTGTACCACACTTTTCTGCTGAAAGTCATCTGTGCCATCTCAGCAGACTTAGTTTTCCTACAATGGTGTTAGAAATGGGGTCTTTGGTTGACAGTCAGGTTACCCCCTGTTCAAGCAAGGACTTTCACTCTAGTCAGGGTAAAAGAGAATCACCCTCAGCTAACCCCTGCGTACCCCCTTGGTTGCTTGGCAGAGCAGTAGGCTTAACTTCAGAGTGCTAGGTGTAAAGTATTTGTACCAACACACACAGTAACGTGATGAAAACACTACAAAATGACACAACACAGGTTTAGAACAATAGGAAATATTTGATGATGGAGTCGTTCCCAACAATCTGACACCAGCGGCACCGGCTGCGGAGTCACGCGGACCCCCAGGTACAGTACCTTGGTGAAGAATGAAAACAAGCTGATGCACGAAGTCGGGGATCACGACGTCCGTGCGAAAACATTGAATCTGCGCACTTCGAGTGGTGTCGGTCACAACGTGGTGCGGCAACTTCCTCTGAGTCGCGGAGTTCGGCAGGGCTGCAGCGGTGTCAGGCCTGTGATGGTCGTTACATTCCAGCGAAGATCACGGAGTCGGTTGCAGGCGGTGTCACCGTATTCAGCAGCGGCGTCGGTCCGGAGTACTCGAAGTCGATTTCTTGGAATTTTCACCAGCTTTTTCTTCCAAGGGCCGAGGCACTGGATAGGGCACCACTTGTCAGGGTAGGAGTCTCAACAGAGAGTCCAGGTGCTGGTAAGGGAAGTGTTTGATGGTCTTGAGACTTCAGAACAGGGGGCAAGCTCAGTCCAAGCCCTTGGTGAGTCCTTCCCAAGCAGGAATATACCACCAAGTCCACTCTTTGTCTCCTTGTACAAGCAGAAGCAGCAACTGTGGGATAGCTCCACAAAGCACAGTCACAGGCAGGGCAGCACTTCTACTCAGCTCTTCTCCAGGCAGAGGTCCCTCTTGATGTCCAGAAGTGATCTCAAGTCTGTGGTTTTGGGTGTCCTTCTTATACCCAATTTCTCCTTTGAAGTAGGCCTACTTCAAAGAAAAGTATCTTTTGAATGTGAAATCCTGCCTTGCCCGGCCAGGCCCAAGACACTCACTAGGGGGTTGGAGACTGCATTGTGTGAGGGCAGGCAGAGCCCTTTCAGGTGTGAGTGACCACTCCTCCCCACCCTCCTAGCACAGATGGCTCATCTCATCAGGATATGTAGGCTACACCACGGCTCCCTTTGTGTCACTGTCCAGTGTGAGGTGCAACCAGCCCAACTGTCGAAGTGACCCAGACAGGGAATCCACAAACATGCAGAGTCACAGAAATGGTATAAGTAAGAAAATGCCCACTTTCCAAAAGTGGCATTTTCAAATACACAATCTTAAAATGAACTTTACTAAAAGATGTATTTTTTAATTGTGAGCTCAGAGACCCCAAACTACATATGTCCATCCGCTCCCAAAGGGAATCTACACTTTAATCAGATTTAAATGTAGCCCCCATGTTAACCTATGAGAGGGACAGGCCTTGCAACAGTGAAAAACGAATTTAGCAATATTTCACTGTCAGGACATATAAAACACATTACTATATGTCCTACCTTAACCATACACTGCACCCTGCCCTTGGGGCAACGTAGGCCGTACCTTAGGGGTGCCTGACATGTAAGAAAAGGGGAAGTGAATACACTTGCCAAGTCGAATTTACAGTTAAAACTGCACACACAGACACTGCAATGGAAGGTCTGAGACATGATTACAGTGGGTGGCACAACCAGTGCTGCAGGCCCACTAGTAGCATTTGATTTACAGGCCTGGGCACCTCTAGTGCACTGTACTAGGGACTTACTAATAAATCAAATATGCCAATCATGGATAACCCAATTACATATACATTTTGTAAAGGAGCACTTGCACTTTAGCACTGGTTAGCAGTAGTAAAGTGCCCAGAGTAACAAAAACAGAAAAATCTGAGTCCAGCATACATCAAAAACCTGGGGAACAGAGGCAAAAAGTTAAGGGAGACCACACCAAGGATGAAAAGTCTAACATGTGTCCCCCCCAGCTGAAAGTGGGGAGCAACTACCCAACCTCATGGGAGTTCTCATCACTAAAGCGGAAGAACATGGACAGACCATCAGCATTGGCTTGTTCTGTACCAGGACGGTGTTCCACCGTAAAGTCCATCCCCTATAAGGAAATGGACCACCTCAACAGTTTTGGATTCTCACCCTTCATCTGCATTAACCATCTGAAGGGCCTGTGGTCGGTCTGAACTCGGAAATGAGTCCCAAACAAGTAGGGTCTGAACTTCTTCAGTGCCCAGACCACAGCAAACGCTTCACGTTCTATGGCACTCCACCTACGTTCCCTGGGTAGTAACCTCCTGCTAATGAAGGCTACGGGTTGATCTAGGCCCTCTTCATTAAGCTGTGAGAGTACTGCTCCAATACCATGCTCTGAGGCGTCTGTTGATTTAGGCCCTCTTCATTAAGCTACGAGAGTACTGCTCCAATACCATCCTCTGAGGCGTCTGTTTGCACAACAATCTCCTTGGAGTAGTCAGGTGCCTTCAGCACAGGAGCTGTGCACATGGCAACTTTCAGGGCATCAAAAGCGTTCTGGCAAGCCTCTATCCAGATCACTCTCCTGGGTTGCTTCTTAAAAGTCAACTCAGTTAAGGGGGTAACAATGGTACCATATCCCTTAACAAACCTCCTGTACTAACCTGTGAGACCTAAAAAGGCTCTCACTTCAGTCTGGTTCTTGGGAGGATCCCAAGCCAGAATTGTATCAATGTTAGGCTATAAGGGTGCCACCTGGCCACTCCCCACCTGGTGTCCTAAGTACACCACAGAACCCTGCCCTATTTGGCACTTGCTCACCTTAATAGTGAGGCCTGCCTTCTGCAGGGCCTCTAACACTCTCCAGAGGTGTTGCAGGTGTTCCTCCCACGTGGAACTAAACAAAGCAATGTCATCAAGGTAGGTGGCACTGAACTCATCCAGTCCTGCCAACATCTGGTTGACCAACCTCTGAAAGGTGGCAGGGGCATTCTTCATCCCAAATGGCATCACTTTAAATTGAAAGTGTCCATCTGGCATAGAGAAAGCTGACCTCTCCTTGGCCCCCTCAGGTAAGGCAATCTGCTAGTACCCAGATGTTAAATCAAACGTACTGAGGTACTTGGCAGCTCCCAACCGGTCAATGAGCTCATCAACTCGGGGGATGGAGTGTGCGTCAGTCTTGCTGACCTCATTGAGTCCCCGGTAGTCCACACAGAACCTGAGTTCTGGAGTGGCACCAGGTGCAGCAGCCTTTGGGACCAATACCACGGAGCTGGCCCAAGGACTGCTGGAGAGCTCAATAACCCCTAGGGCAAGCATTTTGGATACCTCATCCTTAATGCACGCCCTGACCCCTGTAAACCTTCTGTTTAATGGGTGTACTGTCCCCAGTGTCCACTTCATGTGTGCACAAGTGTGTGACTCCTGGGATCAGGGAAAACAGTGAGGAAAACTGTCTCAACACGTGGCAACAGTCACCTTGCTGCTTCTCACTGAGGAAGGGGGAGAGGATCACTCCCTCCACTGACCCATCTTTTTCTCCAGCAGACAGGAGGTCAGGAAGAAGCTCACTCTCCTCCTCTACCCCATCATCTGTTGCGAGGAGCATTGACAGGTCACTCCACTCAAAGTGCGGCTTGAGGTGGTTGACATGCAGGGCCCTTAGAGGGTTAGTTGGAGACTGCAAGTCCACCAGGTAGGTGACTTCGCTCTTGTGCTCCACCACCTCAAATGGCCCAGTCCACTTATCCTGGTGCTCCCTAGGCTCCACTGGTGCCATCACCCAAACTTTTTGTCCAGGTTGAAACTCGACCAGAGTGGCATTCTGCTCATTTACCAACGTTTCATGTCCTCCTTGCTTGCAGCCAGGTTCTCCTGAGCGAGACTCCTGAAGCGGGTAGTCTGGTTTCTCAGAGCCAGCATGTAACTGAATACATTCTTGGGGGGTTTACTAGGAGCTTTCTCCAAAGCTTCCTTAACCAGACTCAACAGTCCCCTCACAGGGTGGCCATAAATCAGCTCAAAGGGACTAAACCCAAGTCCCTTTTGAGGCACCTCCCTGTAGGCGAACAGAAGGCATGGCACAAGGACGTCCTACTTCCGCCTCAAGGGCTCTGACAAGCCCATGATCATGAATCTCTCAACCAGACCATTACTTTGGGGGTGGTAAGGGGTGATGAACTTGTAGGTTACCCCACACTCCTTCCACAGAGACTTCATATACGTGGATATGAAGTTGCTACCCCTATCAGATACCACTTCCTTGGGGAACCCCATGCGGGTAAAAACCCCCATCAAAACATGACCCACCACAGGGAAGTGATTGATCTCAAAGGAATGACTTCTGGTTACCGGGTGGCATGGTCCACCAAGACCAGGATAACCCTGTTGCCCATGGCTGTCTTGGGATCCAGAGGCCCCACAATTTCAATGCCTACCCTCTCAAAGGGAGTACTGACAACAGGCAAAGGCTGGAGGAGAGCCTTACATTTCCTCCTACTCTTGCCACTTGCCTGGCAAGTCTGACACGACCTGCAATGTGCATCTGAGGGCCTGTGCATTAGGGGCCAGTACAAGTGGGTGACAAGCCTCTCAAAGGTCTTGTCCTGCCCCAAATGGCCAGCTAAAGGCACATCATGAGCCAACCCCAGTAGGAAGGCCCTGAAGCACTGGGGTACCACCAGCATAAGGGCTGACCCAGGCTCAGGAACCGTAGGCTCACTATAAAGGAGGTCATCCTCCCAATAGATCAGGTGTGATCCTGGCTCCTTGCCAGCCGCCTGGTCTGCAGCCTGCTACCACAAACCCTCCAAATTAGGGCATGTCTTCTGTGCTGCACAGAATGCTTCCCTGGTGGGCCGCCCTTCCTGCTGCCACTGCGACAGCTCAGGGACCTCCCCCAGTTCAGCCACCTGTTCCTCTGTAGGCTCTGGGGTGTCACCGTCAGGCTCCACCTCCTCCCGGACCGTGGGAACTTCTGGGGCCGGTTTACCATGCCCCCTGCCCTTCCTCTTCTTGGCGTTGCCCTGGGCCACTGTTTCAGGCTCCACGGGCTCTTGATTACCCTAACGGGCTGCCATTGACCAGGTGGATACGCATACCCACCCATGCAGACCCAACATCTCCAAGTGAGACCTGTGTTCCACCTTCTTCCAAGGGGAATCCTCCAGGTCATTGCCTAGGAAACAATCAACAGGCATGGGAACCTGAGACCCCCCCATTCAAAGGGAACCTGCGCCACTCTGCACAGGTGCTCTGAGTTGTCCACCGCAACTAATTGGTGAAGTGCCTGGGGTTCTATCTGCTCTTCAGACACCAGCTGACTCATCACTGTAGTCACACTGGCTCCTGTGTCTCTCAGAGCCTCCACACTCTGTCCATTAATGGTCACCCACTGCCTGTATTTCTTAGTGTATTCAGGCACTAGGGTTCTCTGGACCATCTCACTGTCCCCTAGTGAGACAAGGGTCATCTCAGCTGGTTCCCACCCACCTGAAACCAACTCCTCCCCAAGCGCTACACTGGCCAAACCCTGGGACGGCGGTGTACTTTTGGGGCATTTGGGGCCCCCCTCACATGACCCACCTGGTCACATGCATAGCACTTACGTGGGGGACCACCTGCCACTGGCTTTCCTTTGGAGAGTCAGGGCTTCTTTTCACTGGGGGGTTGGCAATCCTATCCCTGGGAATCAGTTTGGGGCCCTTTAGAGAACTCCCCCAGGTTACCCTTACCCCCCTTTCTTCTGAGAGGGACCAGGCCCACCCTTGGCGTGGTCTCCCCGATACCTCTTTTGGACCATGGTGCTCTCCCAGCGGTCTGCTTCCATCGCAAGCTTCCTGGGGTCAGTCAACTTGCTGTCAATCAGGTGCTGGCGCAGCTCTGGAAAACATAAACTGTACAAGTGCTCCCAAGCAATCAGATTGTAAAGTCCCTCATCTGTAGTTACCTTACTGCCCTTCACCCAACCATCCAGTGACCTGCAATAAGAATCAACACATTCCAACCATGTTTGGGATTCCTTCTTCTTGTAGGATCTAAACTTATCCTTGTACTGCTCAGGGGTAAGACCATAACTTATAAGCAAGGCATCCTTCATGCTAGAATAGGTGAGATTCTGAGAATCCCCTAAGGCTGTCCGTGTATCCCTCCCCTCTACATCAAAGTGCTTCCACAGACCCGCCCTCCAATGAGCTTCAGGGACCAGATTCATATGGAGAGCAGACTCATACCCCTTAAACGACAAGTATATGTCGTCCTCCCTTTTATAATAATTAACAAGATCTTTAGGAATGTGCACCCTCCTTTCAGGCTGCACTGTAATGTGGCTGCCACCATCCCTACTAGACTGGCTCCTCTGATCCAGCTCCCTCAAGCTGAGCTCATGAGCCAACAGCAACTTTTTCTCTTCAATGACCATCCTCATTTTCTCCAACTCACTTTGGTGCTCCCTCTCTGCCTGTCTGTCCTGCAATTCCTCAGGGGTCAGACCCTTAGATGAGACACTGCTCCTTGCCCGGGAGACCCTCTCCCTGGACATAACAGGCCCACCCACAATACCATTGTGTATGGACTGCCCTTCCTCTTCCTCATCCTCTGTGTGCCCTTCAGTGCTCTTAGCTGTCACCCAGACCCTCAGCGCCTTTTGCAGCTCCTCCTTCTTGGATGAACTCTTAATGGGACAGTCAAAACTTTTACAGAACTGCTTTAATTGAGCCTTGGTATAGCTATCCTATTTCTCAAAGTCAAAAGCAGCTCCAACTGATGCATCTCCAGATTGGGACATGATGAAAAGTCAACAAAAGTGCAAAGTTCCAAAAAGCAGAAAAGTTCACAAATGAAGTTCAGAAGTCAATCAAAGATTACCACAAAAATGGATGTAGGGAACAATCCAAGCAAAAGAGAAAAATCAAAGATCACCAAACAAGTAGTATGTGGTCACATAGAGGTCTGAACTCAAACAGTAGTTTACACTTAATTACTGTATGTCCAGTACAAATACAAGACCAAATCCCAACTGCTGATCACCAATGTTAGAAATGGGGTCTTTGGTTGACAGTCAGGTTACCCCCTGTTCAAGCAAGGACCCTCACTCTAGTCAGGGTAAAAGAGAATCACCCTCAGCTAACCCGTGCTTACCCCTTTGGTAGCTTGACAGAGCAGTAGGCTTAAGTTCAGAGTGCTAGGTGTAAAGTATTTGTACCAACACACACCGTAACTTAATGAAAACACTACAAAATGACACAACACAGGTTTAGAAAAATAGGAAATATTTATCTAAACAAAACAAGACCAAAACACTAAAATCTAAATGCACAAAACTCCTCAACAACTCTGCCAATTATCCTATAATCACTAAAAGCCCACAATATAATTAGTCAGCAACTATAACACAGTCTGCATAACTTTCTGCTTCTTTCAAGTCAATACTTACAACAATTTAAGCTGGTCGTAAACATGATCTCCAGCATCCTCCATTTTAAATTCTTCCTTTTTCCTCTTTGATGATTCTCTCTTCAGCTTACACCCACCTTTTAGAAACAAATAGTTAGAAAATTTAAACAAGAGAAAAAGAACCATTGCACGAAGAAATGCAATTATTACTGGGACGAGTTTAACCTGAACATACCCTCTGTTGATCTACAGTGGCATAACATTAGCCACTGCAGACCCCAAGCTCCAGAGAGTCCCTCAGCACAGTTCACTGTGCACAGGTGGCATCCCCCTGGCCTGAGAGCTCTTGACTTGGTCGGAGGGGGCCCCCTCTATGTACTTTGAAGGTTGTCCCCCTCAAGTTTTGTTACACCACTGCCGAATTACTGAACCTTGCTAAAACCTTTTCTTATCTTACTAACCCAGGAACCTCCTGCTTTCCACTAGCTATGCTTCTCTAAAGCTTGGACTTCACAAGAAATATTAGTAATATTTTGAACATATGCAATAATAACCCTACTGTTATTGGTTATGAATGTGCAACCCTCCTTAACCTTTGAGACCCTGAAAACACCACCTTTGTTCGCAAGAAAGATATCTAGCACTTTGCTGTTTTGCATAATCTTTTTGCACATTGCAATTAGTTTGCTGAACTGGCAGTGTTGTAAGCAGGCTGTTACATGAACATAGACAACCGTCTAATATTCTCATTGTTCATAGCCACACCTATTGATGCAATTGTAGCTCCAAAAAACACATTTCACTCTCTTTAAACCTACAACATCATACATTCCATTCGCATGATAAACTCTAGGAAAAACTAAAGCAAGATATCATGAACATAACCAATTGTGAGGCAGGTTGACATGAAGTAAGCAGTCTTACAACACATATAATAAATCCCACTCAAAATTGGGGTTTCACCAACCAAGAAACAACATAACTTCTCTTACTCTCACCCACATATTCAATTCACCTAACTCCTGTAGATTCACAATTCATCCTTACTCTCAGGCCCCATCCTCAGTCTCAGAAGCAAATCCAAAAATCTAAATTCTTACTCAGCCTTAATCTACTCTCTTTTCTTCTCATCTTTCTAATCTCTAACAATTTGGCCTCTTCTCTCATTGTATTTCCTAACAAGCTCATGTTCATCTTTGCTTTAACTGCATGCTTACTCTTATTTGGTTTTGTTATTATTATGATTAATTTGTGCAACTGTATTCCGAATTCAGAGATTGGAAAGATTTTAACCTATCTTTAGCTTCTTCAGAGACATATCTTCTAGCGAGATGCTGAAATCTGACAGATAAAGTGAGAGAAACTCATGTTGAAACACACTGCTGGACATTAAGTAAGTCACAAAAACTTCTAGAAATGTCGCTCTTTCACCTGCAAAAGAGGATAGAAACATACACACAAAACAATCCTTGCCCAAAATAATATCCACATGCAAAATGTTAGTATAGATATTGTCATGAAATCCACTAACTACTGTTTAAGTCATCCACTTTCACTGTGTGACAGTGTATTAGATCTAACATTATGCACTGTAGTTAATTCAACTTGCGTGGAGACATATCCTACCGGAGATATGAGGCACAACAATAAACCAACTGAGAATACAGTGTCATTATGTTTCTTTTTACTTTTTTTATTTATTTTCTTCCGAAAGAGGTTGCCACATGTGCCACCAAAATAAAGAAAACTAAAGGAAAAACAAACAAAAAACAACAGGCAAGTATTTTAATATAGCAGAACCATATAAATACATTGTCTTGTGCCTATTATGATGGTAGTGAAACAGCGTGTTTAGGGCGGCAGCACCACCGTGTGGGAGACTCAATCAACCCCACACTGTCTGGAAGCTGTTTGCCTAACTCCTAACTAGCCCACAGTACATCACCCACCCCTGTCAGTGTAGTAGTGATTTGTGACAACCTAAACCTGACACTCTGGCTCCTCAGGGAAGGGTTGGTGAATAGACCACACCCTTTTTGCTCAGTTACTGAGAGACTCACACATGCCAAGGCAAGACGAGAAACGCAAACTAAATTTCAATATATTTATTGAAGCAGTTGCATCTTAGTATATAAAGCATGGGCTCTGATAATAAAACAGATGAGACATAATACAGTGATCATCATTACAATGAGGTTGAAAAAGATAAACAACTCCATACCTGAGTTAGATTGCAAGAGTCTGCCTGTTGTCTGGATGGCAATCCTTTAGGGAGCTGAAGGGTCAGGGTCAGCAAAGCTGGGTGCAAGAAGATTTATGCCCCAGGAAGCCATGACTGGAATGCCCTCTGTCCTCCTTTGGCCTATGTGATGTTTATATAATAAACCCTACACAGTTTGTGGAAGTAGGCCTGATGTCATGATACATCTAGAGGACAGGAACAATCCAAGCTGGCATATCATGTACCAAATGTAACAGCCTTGAAGAAGGCACAGAATGCATGTTGTGCTAATGGCTGATTAAATGTGCAGTACATACTCTGTCTTTGTAGAAGGAGGCACCTGAATAAAACTATAAAGCAATGCACTAAAAAACAGGCACTGCTGAATAAAGGACAATCAATAAGTGTCCAACTCAGCACTATATGGCTGCTACAACAACATACAGTCATCAATTCTTCACCATCATATACATTTACAGTATATTAATTACCATCTGCTACATCCTAACCTCTGCTGCTCTACACCAAGCATACCATATAAATATATTATTATAAATATAAACAACTACCCTACTTAATACAGAAATATGATTTTGTATTTGCTAGCCAGTTCACAAGAGGAGTCCAGATCTTTAACCCCATCTGCTTCACATTCCTTTCTTTACATTAAAACAACTGTAACTCCATGTAGTAAGATGACAGATTCTGTGCTCTCCACTGATACTATGGAGGATGCAGATTTAGCCATTCCCTTGATATACAGTTTCTAGCTATAACCATAGCAACAATCATGAAAACATAGTACTTGAGTTCAAAGTCATCTGGCTATCCAAACCTAACAATATTAGCTGGGGAGTAGCATCAATTTGAGTATTTGGATCTTTGTCCAAAATGGAGTTAATGCAATACATAAAGCAAACGTGCACATTATCCGCCTCTGGGTTGTCACACTTCGGACACTCAGGTCCATATTTATACTTTTTTACTGCCACATTTTTGACAGTTTTTTATGCAAAATCAGCGCAAACTTACAAAATACAATTGTATTTTGTAAGTTAGCGCTGCTTTTGCGTAAAAAAACTATGTAAATGCAGAGCTAAAAAAGTATAAATATGGGCCTCAGAGTTTGAGCGTTTTCCTCAGTTTTGGAATTTAATTGGTTATAGTACAAATCATGAATTGTTTTACATTTCTGAGTTTTTAGCCTAGCCGATAATGAGGCTTTATGTTCCATATTAAGTGATTCTTGAAAATAAACAGGCCCATCATGGTTATTCAGATTGGTTGCCCATTTTGCAAATTGTACATCAATATCAGTATTTCTAGTGAAGAAAATTGTAATGTAATGATGTAACATTAGAGCCATTCTCTGTTAGCATTGATTCCATTAAGGGGACTTCCACTACATTTATTTTTTTAGGGTCAATACTGCCTGAGCCGTAGGTATCTAAAATAATTTCACTTCCCCAGATTAAACTTATCTTGTATAGTTTAAAAAGGGCAAAGATGACCATTTGCAAAATATCCCCTAATTTCTTTACCCCAGCCGACTGCCATTCCTTACAATAGTTTTCGGGAATACTGATGATATCATAAGAGTCCCATAATGGAGTATAGAAGTTATATTTATAGATTCTCATCAAGGTGGAAATTCTGTGCCACATCCTGATAGCAACTGTCATCATCGTGAATATCTTTTTTTTATAATACCTCTGCCCTATAGGCTTCAATAACTAGCTGTGGGCATCTTTATCAAGACTGTACACCAAGAGTGATGGGAGAGTATTAGAATCATCTTTTACTTAGAGCCCTGTAACTAAATATTGGATGTGTTGAATTATTGTAAGAAAAGGTAGCACCTGAAATTGTGAAACACCAGTCCTCCTCTACTAAGAGGGAGTCTTAAAAATCTAAGTGCCCTTCTTGGACATTGTTCCCATAATACATTCTTTCATACAGAATCTAAAGTTCTGACACCATTTGGAACCCACTTCTAGTGGTATAGCTGTAAACAAATATGTCATCTTTGGGAGTATAGACATTTTAATGATGTTGTGAGTGAGTCTAAGCTTGTCCCAGCACTTCACACCATAAAGAAGCTGAGATTTTGCCCCTGAGGTATGAGGCCAACAGAGTGTGTCTTTCATCAACCCACACAATGCCACTATTGCAAATTATCTGTGTTTTATCTCAGTTTAACCAATAGCCTGAAACTGTCCAAAACTGCTTGGCTTCCTTTTCAATCTCATTGGTTGTAGCTTTTGAGTTAGTGGTTAATACAGCAACATCATCTGCATATGCAAGTACTTCAGTTATGTGACCGAAGTAAAAGGGTACATCTACCTTGGTCTTTGATAAAGCTTTTGCAAAAAAGGTTCAATATACAATGCAAATAAAAGAGAACAGGGCCAGCACTACTGTTCATCCCATGTGCTTATATTATCATTGGACTCTAGCCCCATTATCTGTAACCTGGATCTAGGGTTCACATAGAGAGTCTAGTCTGTATAAACATTTAGTAAATCTTATTCATAATCCCATTTTGTCCAGGACTTGCCATAGATAATCCCATAGAATTCTATCAAAAGCTTTTTCTGCATCAAGCAGGATCTTTCAAGTGGCATACTTTATTTCTCTGCTACATCAAACAGAGCCATTGAACGGCTGATATGATTAGTCGTTCCTCTTCCAGGCACGAATCCATGCTGCCACAGAGATACCAATCTGACATTGACCCAGCTTAATAATGTGGTCATGATTTTAGAATACATTTTCACAATACTATTGATCAGGGATAAAGGTCAGTATGACCCAGTGTTGGTTGGAGATTTCCCCTTCTTTTTAAAAATCACTATATTTGACCGAGACTAAGAAGGGCTGCTCTAAAGAACATAACCATCTTAGGAAATAGTAATGGCACAAACCTTGAGTAAAATTCTAGCATGATCCCATCCATCCCCACACTTGCAAATGGGCTGACTTTTGACACCTACTGTAATTTTAGATAAGGCCACTAGCCCTTCCAAATATGTTCCTTCTTCATTAGACAATACTTGATGGTTCACACCATCAAGGAAAGAAGCAACAATCATTTCTGTAGGTTTAATTTCTGTAGTACAAAGGGTCTGATAAAAATTCTCAAACACCTCAACGATTTCTATTGGCCCATATAGCAGTAAATTTGACATAACGACAATATTACTTGTTGCTTCTCTTTGACAAATCCTCAAAGCCTAGACTTTCCCAATGCAGTAACTATATTTAAAATTCTTGCCTGATATTTATGGGCCACCTTTTTCCCAGGAAAAACTGTAGATCTTAGCTTTTGCCACTGCTGTTTATTGGGCTGTTTTGGTGTTGCTGCCTTCCAGTTGTGGTGTACTGATTGAATCCTGCTTCATTTTTGCTGTTCTCTATTAAGACAAAAGCTCAAGGTCTCACCCCTAATACCTTTTTTAAAAGTGTTCCAGACTACCCGAACAGAGTACTATCCCAATTCCATCTAAAATCTCTGGTGTCCAATAATTCATATGCTCGCAATACTCAAAGAGACTAATAATAGAGCACACTCGAAAGTCCATCTTGATCCACCAATAGAGGCCTGATGAATCTTAACATCCCCTATCAAGGGGTTATGGTCCATTGAAATCCTAGGCTGTTTAGTCTTTAGAAACTGCACCTCAGCTATTTCCCACCTCCTAGCTTTTCTGAGATTTTTTGTTTTACACAGCATATATTTTTTTTACTAAGATCAACACTTCTTTTATAGGTGACACCTGAGTAGTGCAAACTAACAGGACAAATCCCAGACTGTGCAATAAATATTTCTTTTTATGTTGATATGACTTTCTTGAATACATATCAGATTGGGCCTGATATTAGCTCCTCTGCAACAATACCCAGTTTTTCCTGATTATTAAGGTCCCTCACATTCATAGTTACTGTTAGGAACTGGTTTTCTGGTTGGCCTAGGTATGCACTCTGTCTAGGCAGGAACGAAAATCCTAGTCAACATAAGTCACAAACACACTCTAAATTAACTTGTGCTCACCCCCTGGCAGCTTGGCACAGAGCAGTCACACTTAAGAGGTAATGTGTGAAGTATTTGTGCAACACTTCTAACAGTGAACAGTGTAAAACCACACAAAGTAGAGCTTAATTTAATTAACAAAACAAGTTCAAAACAACAAAAATCCAATAATTAGAACCAGAGTTATGAAGTGTTCAAAGAATAAATTGAAATGTGGTGCTTAAAAGCATAAAGTGCAAACTGGGGCAATCTGGTTGCGCTAAACTGGGTCAAATCTAAAAGTTCAGGCTGACCGGACTTTAGTGTGGCTCAGATACAGGGACAAGCCTTAGCCCACTGCAAAGTACCTTGTTTGCATCAATGGCGAGGGAGATGTGAGGAGCAGGGGAAGTGAAGCATCCTCATCGATCCTTAGGATGCAGGCAAAGTGTTGGTTATGAGCTGCACAAAGTCAGAGATGCGTCAGAGATGAAGGTGATACACTGAGTAATCGGCGATGCGATGCACTCTATCCTTACAGCAGCAATGGGTAGGATTTGATGGAGATGCACCGGTTTTGGGCAACACAACAGCGTTGATGAGTGGATGCTTTCTGGACAGCATTTGTATACCTACTTTCAAGGGCCCAGGACTGGATTGGCACCACATGGCAGGGCAAGACTCACAGATTGCAGAGTTCAGGGGCTGTAGCAGCTGAGGTGAAGATATTTTATGTCCCTGAGACTTCAGTAAAAAGTAGACCAGTCAGCTGGCTCCTGGAATCACCCTGGTTGTTGGATTCAATTAATGTGGTTCCAGTCCTCCTCACCCAGGCAACAAGGGCATCAGGTCAGCACAGCAAGAAATCAGGAATTATAGCTTATTAAATGTAATAAGACATCCCCAAAGTTATTATATGAGATGACTAGGCCTATCAATAGTGAAAAATGAATTTGGGAGTTTTTCAGTAACAGGACATGTAAAACGTAAAAGTATATGCCCTTCCTTTTCATTACACAGCACCCTGCCCTCTGGGCTACCTAGGGCCTACCCTAGGGGTGGCTTGTCTGTAATAAAAGGGAGGTTTCAGGCTTGGCAAGGGGCTTTAAATGCCATTTCGACATGGCAGCGTAACACTGTATTCAAGCTGCAATAGCAGGCCTGGGACATGTTTGCAGATGCTACTTAAGTGAGTGGCACAAGGAGTGCTGTAGGTCCAATAGTAGCAATACGTTTACAGGCCGTGGGCACATGTAATGCACTTTACTAGAGACTTATCAGTAAATTTAATGTGCCAATTAGGTACATACCAATCAAACCATGTTTTAGGGAGAGAGCACAAGCACTTTACCACTGGTTAGCAGTGGTAAAGTGCGCAGAGTCCTAAGGCCAACAAAATTGAATCCACAAAATTGAAGGCAAGCAAGCAAAACTTTTGGATGAAGACCACCGTAACACTGTCAGGTCTAATAGTTACTATACACAAGTTATCCTACTAAGAAATTATTTAAGAAAGCAAGTGCCAATGGGAGCCATAACTATTATTTACAGAGTTTTTCCTAGATGCATCTTGTGGGCTATCACATTGCCATAGCAACTGCTTCATAATGCACATTTATCTTGCCTACAAAAATACCAGATTCTGTATTGAGAACAGTTACAGAGCCTTCTCTGGACTTTAAGCCCCTACCCATAAACCCCTCTTGTTCTACCCCTTGCCTGCCTTCCCTTGGCACCAGAACCCATCAACCACCACCACCCTATCCCATGTCTGCCCCAACGTAGCCATGCCTTTTTCCTACCCATATGAGGGGACCTGTACCATCAAACTCTCCTCGGGTGTAGTAATTGATGGACGCTCTCTCTGTTTCCTTGCCTGACAAGCCAAACATGACCACACCATCAATAGCCCTCCCTCTCTTCCCGGACCTGTCAACTGCTCCCACAAATATTGTTGTGATCCATAAGTAGCTCAAAATTCTACTTTCATTCTTCTGAATAACCTGAACGAGCAATGTCAATGTCACTGTCTCATCAGAGTCAATGGAAACTCTCAGTGTATTTGCCTTAATCACATAGTTGAAAACCCAAGCTTTTCATCTTTGACAACTTTCAGCCAGGCAGGGGTCAATAAAATGCCTGATAGCCTTTGTCCTGAAAGGGTTTAATCATCTAATGTAATCACCACCTCATTTGCACTGTTATATATGCAGAAATCAGGTCTGGTAAAAAAACATATGGCCACTGACTTCTTTTCTCTCATCGGGTCAGGCTTTTGCAAAATGTTTCTGTCTTACAAGGACATTTCCAAAGAAGACCAGGATGGTTCTCAGTCTGGATCTAAAATCTGCATTCATACTGGGTCTCTGTCTCCACCAAGTTATATTTAGCCAATAGGGGGAATCTATGTCCTCTTTGTATCTCAGACTCCCAGTTCCAGTCTTTCAGCTCTGCAAGGGCAGATTTAAAGGGGGGTATGATAAACCTCCTGATTTGTTTCCTTGTGTACCCTCCTTGATACCTAGCACAAAAAGATTGTTACAGTGCTGTTGTTTTTCTAGGACTTTCAATATCCATGGCAAATCATCAAATCGTGAATCATGATCACTGGTTTTTGATTTGATGCATACTAACTCAGATTCTGTAATAGCTGGCCACTCTTGAACTATTGCTATGAGCTCCAGTATATCATTACAGCCCTTATATAGTTACCAGATCACACTTTCCAGTTTCCTTGTGGCGGCACGGATATTAATGCTGTTCTTTTTAGTATGGCCCTGTGTGCTATAATGATCTGATATAGAGATTCATGGTTTGCACATCCCAGCTTTCCAACCCTACCTGAGAAAAAAAGGATAAGGGAGTTGGCACATCAGTCATTAAAGAATAAGCTATGGAACAATACCATTTGAGAGCCTTTACGCCTTCCCCCTGCTCAGATTATAAGTTAGTTTTTTTAACCATTTGTAGAGCGTCAATACTCTCTGCCCATAAAGTAGAATTTGCAGCAGAGTCTTTCAGACCCTCAATGTCTACACTGCTGTCTGTGTTTGCGTTATCCTCTGAGACATCAGTTGCCACATCCGACAAAAGAGTAAAACTTCTTACCAATGTCCATTTTCAAAATAACCAGCTCATTACTGCAAATATTCAGCTTCAGACTGTACCTGGTTGCGACTGTGAGAGCCCAGCTCTTGCCCAGATTTAGTCCTATCCACAAGCTTAATCTCCTCTCAATTGGCATACCTATTAACTGTTGCAGAGACAGTGACATACGTGCTGCCATTTCCTTCTCTTGAACTAAGCCCAACTGTCACCCCAGGGGTGCTCTGTGATCCTGAGCATGAGAGTCAGTAGTATCTATCATAGAATCAAAATTACGGATCTGCTCAACTTCCTCAGCAGAGCTACATTGTGCAGTACCCGAATTGGCCTCATTGTCACCCACATCTGAGCCTGTAGTTGTTGCTTCATACGCAGTACTCAAATCCCCCTCAGGCTCTTGTATGCACACAGCTCCTCACCAGGACAGATGGTGTTGATAACAACCAGTCAGCATCAGGAGGTAGGACCTTTAGAGTAGTGCCCCCTTTAACCGAGTCCATGATAGTACAGGACATATTTCCTTAAGACAGCACTCTCTCTCTCTCTGACACCTGAAGATCCAGTGGAAAAAAACAGCAATCAAAACGTTTGCAGGTCTTAGAGCGGGCTTCTTTGGCTCAGCTGAATCTCTCAGGAAAGCTGCCCGCTTTCCCTCTGCTGAACGATCCATACCTCCTGCTCTAGTGCTCTGCTGAACCAATCCTCCAAATGGAGCTCCGCTTGGGTAGGTTGGGCTGGTGCAGGATGTTTGGGCTGCTTGGGCTGTCTGGGTGTCATCCCGAGGGTGAAGCTCCAAAGCCAGGGAAACGAGGGCCGCAGCAGAGTGGTTTCCCATTAGATAGTTCTGAGTGCTGGTGAGCCATAGACTCAACCCTCTGTCAAATTTTTAGCAGGGTACAAAAACATCATCCTGATCTCATTAAACGTTATTTCGGCCGCCAGGGCCAGAAAAGTACAGCAATAGTAAAAATACAAGGAAGATAAATATTAACATACAATAAAATTCCAAACAACAACTAAAAAAGTTAAAACATAAAAGGAATCTGCAACCATATTGCATACCATATAAACAAGATGATAATAGAAACAATAAATCCAGAAGGCAACATTAAGTACCTTACAACATCAGGCCTTTTCTGATAAGAGTAACATTTTTGCTCTAAGAAACAACATGGCGCCAAAAACTTGGTGACAGAAATGGCTGCAACCAGTCAAGTGTCCTTCCTAAGAATATAAAGGGCAGCCATAACACCTACTAGTCTACAGGCTGGGGCAAGCCACTTCCTGTGAGGCAAAGCATAAACGGGGCAAACAAATACAAAATAGCTGGACATACAGTCCCCCCCCCCCCCAGTCAACCACTTACAAGTAAATGATCTTAATGGCAAGGCCTCTACAAAGAATTGAAAGTAGAGCTTCCTGTCCTTAGGTACCAGAATCTGATCCGAAAATGCCCCATGCCTACTCTCACATTCAAAATCAATAAAATCACATGGCAGTTTAAAACAAGCAGCACCTCGCAATTCATCAGTATTTACCACAGTCCAGGAGCCCTTTTTCAAATCAATCTTGGATGGAAATAAAGTAACCTCTGGGTGATCCCATAGCTAAGCAGCCTGAGTGAATACAACATATCTGTAACACTCCTAAGCCATGGGACTCTAATGAAGTGGTCAGCTTTTAGCACACCTGGAGGGTTCTAACATAGTGGACTAGCTCCGGAGTGGTCCAAAGATGCCTCCAATACAATAGAGGGTGCATCTAGCTTTAGACCCAATCCCTTTGATACCTAAGTCTTTAACAAGAGGGATCAACAGGGGTGTTCTGTGGAAGGGAGGCTAAATTCCTCACAAAGTTATTTTCTACTTTTAATAATTCATGTACATTAGAAACCCCCCACAGTTCTGCACCATAAAAGGCAGATCCCGAGGCCTTAGCCTCATAAATCTAAAGGACTGGTCAAATTGGTTTAAAGTGTGAGGCAGATTACCCGTGATCTGCTTTTGTTTAATAACCGCATTATCAATATATGGCTCCCAGGACATCCTCTCTGAGATTGTCATACCAAGATAAGTGAAAGATTTCACCATCTCAAGTGGAATTCATCCCAGGACAGTGTTCCCTTTGAATGATTTGTAGAGATTGAATGAAATCGATTTAGTTTTTGAAGTGTTGATCTCAAACCCACAAGTATGACAGAACTTTTCAAAGTGTACTAGGAGTTTCTGTAAACCATGCAGGGTCTTAAAAATCGAAATGGTGTCATCCGTGAATAAAAGAACCAGAACTTTAGTTTTCCCCAAAGATGGGGCATTCATCTCTACCTGGGCCAGAAAAGAAACAATATCATTGATAAATAGTGAAAATAGGATAGGAGCCAGTACATAACCTTGGCGTACTTCCCTGGAGACTAGTATCTTATTTGTTATATGGCCTTTATCACCCCACCTAACACGTGCGTAGTTATCCTCATGCAAACGTACAAGTAATGAAAGAATACGGGGAGGCATTGCCATATCTGAAAGAACCTTCCACAACTTTGCTCGGGTACCAGATCAAAAGCTGACTTTAGATTTACAAATGCTACGTACAGATTCCCTTTGCCGATTGTAACTTCTCCATTACAAAAGGAAAAACCGGAACACTTGATCTATGGTGGAAATCCAGCTTGTAATGGATTAAGGATAATCAGACATCTAATCCTGAACTTTCCCGAAAATGCAACAGTAAAAAACTTTCTGCAGACAATCTATCAAGCTGATGGGCCTGTAATTGCTCTGCAAAGACCAATGGTCCTTTTTATGGGCGAGTGCAAAGTGCTCTGTCCCATTCTATAATCTCTCTTTGGGCTAACAACCATGCCCATGTCACATCAGTCACTTACATTGGTTCGTGGGCTTGCCTTTTAAAATCCAATTGTTTTCATTTGTGAGCGGCATGCATACGTCATGCCTTTTCCGGTGTTTAGCCAACCTACACAGCACCGGTAAACTACTAAATACATACGAGGCTCAATGTTTTCAGCATGGAGTCAAGACTACTTTATCGGTTTATTTTCCACGCGCGCAATCGCGCTGCACTTTACATAGTATGATCGTACTGCGTTTTACATTTTCTTTACAGCGCTAATAGCTTTAACTCGAGCAAATGCGAGATCCGTTGCATGGAAAATGCTTGTTATATATTGTTATGACAAAAGCACCTTTTTACAAACCAAGAATTGCACCCCATGCTGCTATTGCATTAGGTATTATAAGGATGTAACTAAACCATGATTCCTTCTCAGTTAGAAACAAGTCAGCCTGGACACTAATCCGATCCTAAGGCCCTATCACGCTTGACAATGTCAAGTGGAGTGAGTGAACAGTATCAGAAAGTACAAACGTTTGAATGGAAAAAGGACTAAGTAGAAGTGTGGGCTGAACAGATTAAACCAAATATTGCTCCTCGGCTGTACTAATAGGATCAGCAGAATGCAATTGACTAAAATAATCTACTCTGTCTGCAGGAGCAATATTCGTTGTTACATCCAATGCACTCTTATCAGGTCCTCGTGCAACCAGTAACCGGAATTTAAGACAGTCCTTTAATGCTGCCCACCACTGATCATCCCTATGTTGCTTAACTTTGTGGTTGGCCGCCTTGTAACACGTCATGATTGTAGAAATTAAAGCTGTATTCTTGTATTTATTTGCTTTAGCCAGCGGTGAATTTAACACTCAACATCCCTTATTAGACCAGGAATGTTTCTCTTTGGCTCTATTACTTCCTGCTTTACTGTCCGTAAGGAACTGGGCCACTATATTCTCAAAAAGATAATGTGGGATGTTATCAATTGATCATTAGTAATAGTATGGCCCTCCTCTATGCACACAAGTAAGATTTTAGGATCAGCATTCAACTGCACTTAATATGTCTGGTCGAGCTGCCACCTGATGCCATTTTAAATGGTGTTTATCATTAGTCATACTTATATCCCACATCTGTATGGTTAGGCCTGTGTTGATAGAAACTTGATTGCAAAATACTTGTATTTACAGAGAGAGGGGATTGTGGTCACTCTCTGTCCTCTCTATCACCACCATATTAATAACAGATGGCCACAATCTTAGATCAACTAAGCAGTAGTCTATTCTGCTTGTATAGTTTAATTTTATACGTATGACAACCCTTTAAATCCAATCTTTTCCTTACATTAACAGCCCTAAGTTCAAATTTGGTGGTTAGGGCTCTTACCTGAACAACTACTTGCGACCAACTGTTAATAGAGGGAATATCTAAGGAAGGGACAGGCAACACCATATCCTCCGCATGAATATTAAGGAGATCATCCAAGTCAAGGGACTCAAAAGTAACATTAAAGTTACCAGCCACAATAAGTTGGAAATGCCGAGGACACGGCCTAAGAAAAGATTCAAGTGTAAGAAGAGTGTGAGATGCCATGCTCCCTCTAGCCCCTCTTTCATAAACATTAACAATAAATACTCCTAAATTTGGCACATATTGTAGCTGAATGCCCAGAATATCAGGAGAGTCAATAGTTAACTGTTGGAGGCTGCAATTTAACATTGTTTTAACCCAAGTGGTTAAGCCACCTGAGGGCCTACCCCTCTGACTAGGGAGCGCAGGAATTCAAAAGATAAGATATCCTGAACGGTAAATCGGGTCCAAGGCCCATGTCTCCTGAAAAAGACTAATGTCATGATCATTGAAAAGTTGAATGCAGGAGGGAAGAGAGATCTTAGACCTCTGCCCTGCCACATTCCAAGAAACAAGTTGTGACCTAATGTATTGAGATTCCCTTAGGGACGTAGGTAAAGCTGTAGCCTGGTTAACTTCTGCCACACCTTCTCAGTTTCTTTCAGAAATGTACAATCAGAACTGGGTGTACAATAAAGGGCAGATTCAGCAATAGGTATAACACTGTAACAAACAGAACTGGCTATACCATGAGAGGCTGGATCAATGGTGGGCGTGAAACAACAACTAGAAACCATTGAAGGTTTAAGTGCACTTAAGATGATCTGGAGAGGCATCAGATATCACTTTAAGTCAATCATTGCCATTTAAACATGAAGAACAACTCACTAGATGCAATAAAATCTGCGTGTTATGGTGATAAGAGGGCCTGGGGTACTTAAACTGAATGCTAGAGTGAATTGGCGCACATGTTCTGGCATTCAAGGCTTCTAAGTTGTCCACTATATCCTTGTCCCTGGGGGTCAATTTGATGTCATAGTGTAAATAAGGGTCTGTTCTCCTGAGAGCCCCAATTATATTGTCACGAATAACAGAGTGACAAACTCTGACATATCGTATCCAGTAAATCACCTTATTTTTAATAGATTCTTCTCCTTCGTTATGTGTCAATGTATTTAACTTGGGAATATTAACCATCATGACAGTACTAACAGAATTTGACCCACTAACAGCTGAATGCATTGCACAATTAACTATGCCACTATGTGGATGCCTAGGAGGCCCACAGCACTCTATTGCTGTATGACGTTCCCCAGGCTTCCTTACAGGACAGGAGGTACTTGTGATAAGACCCTGCCGATGACCCCCCCCAATCTGCGCTCAACTGACAGTCGGGCGGAACAACAAACAGGATCAGTGGTGACAGAACCTCAAAGGGAAAGATTTCTTACTTGAAGTTAGGAGAGACAGATTATGCGAGGTAGCAGATGAGCCATGGGAACGTAAGTCTGAAATATGCTCATTACTTAGTGTGCTCTTCCCTCCAGAGGGTAACAGCTGCTTTACAATAGAAGTTAAAGTGACTACCATTGATTTAAGCTCATCCACCTCAGCTTTTAGATCTTGTATATGGGAAATATATCGTGACTGTTTAAGATGGAAAGAAACATTTGTAGCAGTAGTCGCAACCAGTTGAATCGCCATGTCTGTCATGTCGCTTAAAGGGCCAAAATAATTACTACATGGCAGAACATCATCACTGGCGGCCTGCATCACATCAGCCCAAATTTATGTTGTGTGAGCAGACACTGAATCCACCCCTACATCCCCTTCAGACTCCAATCATGCATCCCCCAGTTTTTAAACGTTAGGAAATTTCTTGTGTTTACCAACAATATTTGTAGAAGAGTGCACAGTCTGCAGGGAAAGGGGAGAAGTCTCTAAAGGTAAAGTCAATATTTCCACATATTCAACTAGAAGATTATCAATTATTTCCAACACACAGTTATCCCCTGCATTTGTCAGAGATTTACAGGTTTTCTTTTTAACCAGACCAGCCCCACCCTCCGTGGCCTTCCTTTTACCCATATGCAAAATCACATTTAAATTGTCCTTTAACTTTTCAGTCATGACCAATGTCACTCCAGCGTCACAGGGAAAAACTTTCCTCTCAGGTGCCTCAAGCGCTTGCAGCTGAAGGAGAGAGCGGGCCACCTCCAGGGGCCAAGAGCAATCTGGGAAATTGAGTCTCCCCTTCACAGGAACAATGCATGTCCTGCGCCGCGGAGATGTGTCCAGAGCTATATAGCACTCTCAGGTGTCTCAGGTGCCTGCAGATGAATGAGAGAGAGGGCCGCCTCAAGAGGCCAAGAGCAATATAGGAAATTGAGTCCCCCTTCAGAGCAGCAAAGCAAGTCCAACTATTGAACCACCCAACCAAAGAAGGTGAGAGAGAGATAAGGAATTAAGGCTTTTTCAATCCAGCAAAGACCATGGGCAGTGGAAGTGGACAACAGAGAGCACAGCCAAACATGCAGCTGCCACCTTTGTTTCCTCGATCTTTAGTATTAGTGTCATTATGAAGGAGATTAAGTCAATAATTTTGCAGCATTTGCTGAGTGCCATTTCTAGCAAGATCAAAAAGAAAAAGGAATGTAAAAATCAACAAAAAGTTTGTTTAAAAGCAATCATAAAACTCCTTTTTTTTCTTTTTTTTTCAAACTAATACTGAAAATCATAATGGGCTTCAAAAGCTTTCTCTTAGATTTATCATTTAGTTTGTTCATTTCATATGGTTCATATTCTCAAACTCTTCTGTATCTGCATTCTTTTCAGAGTTCAATCTAATTTTATCATGTCGGTTTTTTTCTTGGAGTTCAAGGTGCTCTTCTTCCAGTTCATTTTACAAAATGAATAGGCAACATCTTATTGTAATGCCGATTTCTGTATCTTACTCTTCTTCTTTTTCTTCTTCAGATATATCTACAGATGCTAGATACGCCTATTCAGGTGAAGCATAGTTTCTGTTTGAATTCTTTTTCTTGTTGATCTTTTGGCAACTGGCGACCTACTTTCAATAATCTGTGATTCAAATTTGATTACTTCAGGGTCGTCTTTGGTTGACTTTAGTCTTTCATTCTGTCACTGTTTGGTTTTGCAGGTTCTCTTTACTGTCTTTGGTGTCTGGACTCTTGCATCTTCACTTGTGACTACTGCTGAGTCTTCTCTATTCAGTGATGCACTTGAGTTTTGATCAGCATCAGCTTCTCAACTCAACTCATTGTGAACTGCTTTCTTCCTCTGTAGTTATCGATACTCGGATTTTCAACTGGAAACTTGCAGTGGCTGGACCAGAGACTATTTCTTCATGCTGCCACTTGCAACAGCTCTTTACTCTTACAGTTGGTTTGAAATTGGCCACTGCTACTGAGACCTTCAACAGGATCTTTTCCACCTTCACCAGTTTTGCATTTTTCTTCAACCCCCTCCCTCAGATCCACAGTGAAACCTTGAACTTGACTCTGTGAATCAGTAGTTGTTGTCACCACTTCTTCATCTGCCTACTTAAAGCTTACTGTGTGAGTGTGGTGGATCAACGGCAGTACTTCAGCACAATTTACAGCAGGGTTAGCCACAAGTATCACTTGACATTAACCTCTCCAAGTCTCTTCTAACCAGTTTTGCCAGATATGCTTCTTAATAAGAACCCAATCTCCTGGGCTTCTTGGGTGACATTGAATTTCTTATGTCAGTGCAGTTGCCAAATTTACTGATGAGAAACAGATTTTACCATATCAGCGAGACCTTTGCATTAACTTTAAACATTGTCATCATTCATTGAAACAGGCGTAGCTGAAAGAATGTAGTCCAATCTCATAGCTCTGCCCATTAGAACTTGATGGGATGAGAGACCAGTCTTTTTATCTGGCGTACTTTTAATACTCACTAGGGCAAGAGAAAGAGTGTCAGGCTATTTCAGACTAGTGAATGCACATAATTTGGCTAGCTAGTTTTTGGATTTCCAATTCATCCTCTAGACTATGGGAGATGAGGGTGAGAACTACAATAGAACGTTTCAGTAATTTGTATAGATGTGCAATCAATTTCAAAATTTAATTCTTAAAATGGGAGCCACAATCCATTTCAGTAGAGATTGGTAGGCCGAAAAGGGGCATTATTTACCTCAACTAAAGCTTAGCAACTGTCAATCCGTCTGACCCCCGGGTTAGGCCTTATTGCATTTACAGACAAGCGGACAATCACAATAATGTACTTAAAGCCATTGTAAACTGGCATTGCAATGGAATCTGCTTGGAGTCTCATAAATGGGCCCTCTAGTTTGCCAATATGGTTCAAGAGGACAATAGTTCTTTTATCTTGGTTATTTCTCTAACAAATTACACATCTTTGACACAAATGTTTGACAACACTTCTGAACTTTGAATATGACCAGTACATATTGAATGTGGTATAGAATCTCTCCTGGAAAGTGACTGATTATGCGGATATCTAGCCTTGCAATTCAACATGGAGTCAGGTAATATATGTTTATATTCAAGATTGATTTAAATGTCTTGATCATTTTATCATCTGGGTCTACCTCCTGGAGGTTTGTCAATTCACTCAAGGAAGTCTAAAGTATTCAGTGAAACAATTCACATTTTCTGCATTTACAACAGAACTCTCATTTGCTTTATTTTGTTCTGCCTCTTGAATTGTAATTTGTTAATTTGATCTCAATGTTTCATTCTCAAGTACACAGTATCTGGCAACCTGGTCTGCAAATGTGTTTAGAAAGATCTGACCACTGCAATTTTCTTTGACTGTTGTGTTGCTTCCAACAAATCAAGTGAGTAGGAACAATTTCTGACAGTAGTTCAAGAGGATATCATTCAGCCACTTTGGGACCACAACTGTCTAAAGTCATGGACAACGCCAAAACCATATTGCCTTTCTGTATGGATTGTCACATTCAAATCTTCTACAAGACAAGACACCCTTATCAGTGCAATCAACTCATTCACCAGGTATGATGTTTCAAGAATTTCAGACTGTTTTTTGTGTGTTCCGTCAATGAACAGTTCAGCAAATTCTCAACAGAACGAGGAACAAACACAGTCAATGTATGTCCCATCACAATTCCTTCACGTTGCTCAACAGTTGCACCCGCTTTCAGACAGCCAGGAAAACTTACAGCTACTGGATCTAACACAGCTGACAGGTAAGCTACTGACCTCATGACTCCACCATGTTTCTGAGTGAGGACCGGAAGAGCACGCCCACTTCTCTCATGACAGTAAAGAAAAAAATCCAAAAGGCCTCTAAACATATGTCATCAAGTGGTATCAGATTTCAGATGTCACTATGGGTCTGCATTACTAAAGGCTTTGCAGTCAAGGAAAAGTGTGAAATTTACTGACAAAACCCAGGAACATCCTCACCTTCTGCCGGGTGGTAGGAAGATTCATATTCTCAGTTATATAAACCATGTTCCTTTAAGACTTTCCTTGCCCCTTTCTCAACATGATCACTAAGACAAATAACTTCTTTCTTACAGTACTGCATCTTTGTGGGGAAAACCTTGTAACCACTGTCAGCTAAATGATTCAACAATGCAATTGTATCAAGTTTAAAATCTTCTTTTGCTTTAGATGCTACCAATAGGTCATCTATATAACTCGCCAGTACTGAATTACAGGGCAACTGCAAACTTTCCAAATTCTTCTTAAGGATCTGACTAAAAATCAAAGGACTTTTAGTATATCCCGGTGGGCTTAGACACCAAATGAGAGCTTTATTTTGAAACTGGAAAGCAAAAAAAAAATGACTATCCTCATGCAGAGAACAATGGAAAAGGAATCTTGGCATAAGTCAATGACTGTACACCATTCTGCATCTGTTGGCATCTGAAACAAAATCCTGCAGGGTTCCGTACCATCAGACAGTATGGGATCACTATTTTATTTATTACTTTTCTTAAGTCCTGCACGATTCTCTATTTACCACTCAGTTTCTTATGCCCATCACAGGAGAATTGCAAGGACTATGAAGCACTTCCCGCACATTTTTTCAATGATGGGTTTCATTCCTTCTTCTGCCTCTTTTGAAAGTTTGTACTGTTTATTTCTAGGGAAAACTGCATTTGGTTTTACATTTATCTTGACAGGTTTTGTACTTTTTATCAGTCCTATCTCTTTTTTTGTGAAATCCCATGCCTATTAGCACCACCAAGAGGCACATTATATTTAATAAGAACATGGAACAACTGAACTCTTGAATCATGTAATTTCATTTTAAACAATGAGCCTTCACCTTGGATTTCAGTGTGATAATATCCGATGTGCAATAAATCATGCAGTACATCTTACAAACAAATTGCCTGCTCAACAAATTGACAGGGCTCAAATCACACAATATGAACTGATGATTATTCTCCATTGATCCTATTTTTACAAGGGGATATGCTGTAACCTGGCTAACAATCTGTTTCTTGCTAATACCTCAACTTGGACTTCTCTTCCTGAGAGGAGTTGGTTTGGAACCTCCACAGAACAAACTTTGGAGTGGGTAGCTCACGTATCTATTAGGAAAGATAAACCGTGGCGATTAACGTCACCATCAATGAATGGGCCACTTTGAGCTACCTCTGGAACTGCTCCACATAAGGAATCTTTCTCCACAATCAGGTACTGTCATTGGAAATTAGTCTATGAGGAAAACTGAGGGAAATCATTATTCAGAATCAATGGATTCTGGTGGAACCCTGGACTGTAAGGGATTTTGTTTCTCATATTTGCTTCAAAAGTGGAGCTATGTGCGTACTCATGTGAAATTGCCCTTAATTTTGCACATTGTGGTTGGGCTAATGACTGTGTCTCATTTGATTCAAATTCCACTGCAACTGGGGAACACAATTATTTTGGATTCTATCTGTATTCTGTTAACATTCCTGCTTCCAATGGACAATTGTACCACAGAAATGACAAGCAGTGTGTGCATGAACTCGAGAATTGCCTTTTCCACAGTCTTACATCAGCAGCATCGCACTTCCCATTCTCACTCTTTGCACTGAATACATTCCATTCGTTCCAGAATTGTCAGGGGACACATAATCCAAATCAGAACTCATCATCTGGTTCTTGCCAGTTGTTTGAAACTGCTTCACCTTTGTAGCCATCAGCGTTTTAATCTTTTGCCACATTGTGTCACAACCAGTCACTACTTTATTTTCCATATTTCAGAATTTTATCAATACAGTCAGCCTGCCACACATCACACTCTGTTTTATATGAGAACTAAGCTCAGGACACATACCCATAACAAAAGCAAAAACAAAACTACTAGCACCATCATTCACAAGATCTTCAACTCTGCATGTGCTTCTTAAAATTTTGCATGAGCCTTTCATAAAATGCTTTCATTGACTCTTTGATTCTTGTGTAGGTCTCAAACTATTTGACCAGTTAATGTCCTTCTCTGCCATCTTCTTTTTCAAATACTCAATCGATGTACTGTACTTGTTAGACCCACCTGAGGCACAGCATTATTAAGCACAACTCTACTTGGTTCCTCAGTCGGCCGAGTAACAGCAAACTTATGTTTGGACTGCAAATCACTAAGGACAACAGTCTCAAACAGCACATCCAGATCAGTCCAAAGCATTTTCAAAATCATCGCCATTCTATGAACCTCCTTGTAGCATTTCTCAGGTTACTCTTGCAATTTTGAAAAACTTCTAAAAGCATAAAGGTCATCTCTCGTCCCAAGCACATGCAAATAATTCCTTTCATGTACTTCTACCATGGGAAATTCTGAAACTGCCTTTAACTTGGACTCACTAATGGGCATTTTTGCTTTCTTTCCTGCCTCTGGAGCATTCTTTTTAGCAGTAACCATCTTCTTCTACCTTTCTCTGTACTTCTTCAAATCCTCTGAATCCTTTATCTTTTTGACCAGATCCTTAACCCCTTCGCTGCCAGGCCTTTTCCCCTCCTGTGCCAGGCCTTTTTTTGCCTATTTGGAATAGTTCTCGCTTAGGCCCTCATACCTTTTTGTCCACATAAGCTACCCACGCCAAATGTGTGTCCTTTTTTCCCAACATCCTAGGGATTCTAGCGGTACCCAGACTTTGTGGGTTCCCCTGAAGGACGCCAAGAAATTAGCCAAAATATTGTGAAAATTTTGTTTAAAAAAAAAAAATGGGAAAAGAGGGCTGCAGAAGAAGGCTTGTGTTTTTTCCCCTGAAAATGGCATCAACAAAGGGTTTGCAGTGCTAAAATCACAAGCTTCCCAGCTTTCAGGAACAGGCAGACTTGAAGTAGAAGGCCCAATTTTTCAACACAATTTTGGCATTTTACTGGGACATACCTAATTTTTACGATTTTTTGTGCTTTCAGCCTCCTTCCAGTCAGTGACAGAAATGGGTGTGAAACATTTCAGAAACGTAGACAAAATTCTGAATTCAGCAATGGGTAATTTGTGTAGATCCTACAAGGGTTTCCTGGGGAAAATAACAACTGAAATAAAACAATATTGAAATTGAGGTGAAAAAAACAGCCATTTTTCTCTACGTTTTACTATGTAACTTCTTCCTGAAATGTCAGATTTTTTAAAGCAATATACTGTTATGTCCGCTGGACTCTTCTGGTTGCGGGATATATAGGGCTTGTAGGTTCATCAAGAACCCTAGGGACCCAGAGCCAATAAATGAGCTGCACCTTGCAGTGGGTTTTCATTCTATACCTGGTATACAGCAATTCATTTGCTGAAATATAAAGAGTCAAAAATAGGTATCAAGAAAACCTTTGTATTTCCAAAATGCGCACAAGATGAGGTGTTGAGGAGCTGTGGTTATTTGCACATCCCTGAATTCTGGGGTGCCCATACTAGCATGTGAATTACAGGGCATTTCTCAAATGGACGCCTTTTTTACACACTGTCTTATATTTGGAAGGAAAAAATGTAGAGTAAGACAAGGGGCAATAACACTTGTTTCGTTATTCTATGTTCCCCCAAGTCTCCCGATAAAAATGGTACCTCACTTGTGTGGGTAGGCATAGTGCCCGTGACAGGAAATGCCCCGAAACACAACGTGGACACATCACATTTTTCCACAGAAAATAGAGGTGTTTTTTACAAAGTGCCTACCTGTGGAATTTGGCCTCTTGCTCAGCCGGCACCTAGGGAAACCTACCAAACCTATGCATTTTTTTGAAAACTAGAGACCTAGGGGAATCCAGGACGGGGTGCCTTGTGGGGCTCTCACCAGGTTCTGTTACCCAGAATCCTTTGCAAACCTCAACATTTGGCTAAAAAAACAGTTTTTCCTCACATTTCAGTGACAGAGAGTTCTGGATTCTGAGAGGAGCCACAAATTTCCTTCCACCCATCGTTCCCTCAAGTCTCCCGATAAAAATGGTACCTCACTTGTGTGGGTAGGCATAGTGCCCGCGATAGGAAATGCTCCAAAACACAACGTGGACACATCACATTTTTCTACAGAACACAGAGGTGTTTTTTGCAAGGTGCCTACCTGTGGATTTTGGCCTCTAGCTCAGCCGGCACCTAGGGAAACCTACAAAACCTGCACATTTTTGAAAACTAGAGACCTAGGGGAATCCAAGAGGGCGTGACTTGTGGGCTTTTCACCAGGTTCTGTTACCCAGAATCCTTTGCAAACCTCAAAATGTGGCTAAAAAACCCTTTTTCCTCACATTTCGGTGACAGAAAGTTCTAGAATCGGAGAGAAGCCACAAATTTCCTTCCACCCAGCGTTCCACCATGTCTCCCGATAAAAATGGTACCTCACTTGTGTGGGTAGGCATAGTGCCCGCGACAGGAAATGCTCCAAAACACAACATGGACACATCACATTTTTCTACAGAACACAGAGGTGTTTTTTGCAAGGTGCCTACCTGTGGATTTTGGCCTCTAGCTCAGCCGGCACCTAGGGAAACATACCAAACCTGCACATTTTTGAAAACTAGAGACCTAGGGGAATCCAAGACGGGGTGACTTGTGGGGCTCTCAACAGGTTCTGTTACCCAGAATCCTTTGCAAACCTCAAAATGTGGCTAAAAAAACACTTTTTCCTCACATTTCGGTGACAGAAAGTTCTGGAATCTGAGAGGAGCCACAAATTTCCTTCCACCCAGCGTTCATCCAAATCTCCCGATAAAAATGGTACCTCACTTGTGTGGGTAGGCATAGTGCCTGCGACAGGAAATGCTCCAAAACACACCATGTACACATCACATTTTCTCAAAGAAAACAGAGGTGTTTTTCGCAAAGTGCCTACCTGTGAATTTTGGCCCCTAGCTCAGCCGCCACCTAGGGAAACCTACTAAACCTGTGCATTTTGGAAAACTAGAGACCTAGCGGAATCCAAGAAGGGGGTGACTTATCGGGCTCTCACCAGGTTCTGTTACCCAGAATCCTTTGCAAACCTGAAAATGTGGCTAAAAATACACTTTTTCCTCACATTTCGGTGACAGAAAGTTCTGGAATCTGAGAGGAGCCACAAATTTCCTTCCACCCAGGGTTCCCCCAAGTCTCCCGATAAAAATTGTACCTCACTTGTGTGGCTAGGCCTTGTGCTCGCAACAGGAAGTACCCCAAAACACTATCTGGACACATCGAAATTAGCAAATAGAAAACTACCTGTTTTTGCGGGGGGCACCTGCGTTTTTGGTCCGGGGCTCAGCAGCCATCTAGGGAAACCTACCAAACCCAGACATTTCTGAAAACTAGACACCCGAGGGAGTCAAGGGAGGTGTGACTTGCGTGGATCCCCCAATATTTCTTACCCAGAATCCTCAGCAAACCGCAAATCTAGCTAAAAAATCACATTTTTCCCACATTTCTGTGTGGGATCACTGAATTGGGACACATTTTCTACCACCCAATGATCCCCTCAGTCTCCCGGTAAAAATGATACCACACTTGTGTAGGTGGGCCAAGTGTTTGTGAAAGGGAAGAGCCAAAAACACGTCGAAATTGGGGGGGAGCCAAAGTGGGTCCAAAAGGGCAGTTTGAAAAAAAATAATTTTTAGGCCGTCAAGCGCAGCAGAAATTTTATCGGTATTGATGAGACAATGCTGGGTGGTAGGAATTTTGTGGATTACTACAGATTCCGAAAGGTTCCATCACAAAAATGTGGGGAAAATGTGTGCTTTCCAGCAAAGTTGCAGGTTTTCAGGGCATTGTGGGTAAGGAAATGGTGCAGGGTGCATGTGAAGCACACCACCCTGGAATCAAGTAGATGTTTAGTTTTCAGATGTGTCTAGGTCTTGTGGATTTTTGTACATGGCAGCGTCCCAAAGTAAAAAAAAGTGCAGCCCTCACCATTCCAAGTGGGGCGATTTTGAGAGTTACCAAGCTCTCATGGCCCAAATGTAAAACAAAAACGAAAATAATCAAATGTCCTCTTGCTTGCCATGGGATAAGATGTTTTAGTGTGCGGGGGAGAGCTGAAAGACTGTTAGCCCCTTCAGTTCGGGTGGGGGCATAACCAGGCCCATACTGGTGGGTAGCAACCACCCCACTATTTTCTTTTATTTTTTGTATTCCCTGGCATCTAGTAGACTTTCTGTCCCCCCAGGGTGTGGATCGGGGGTAATTGCCCAATCTGCCCACTGGTGGGCAGAACAACTTTGGCCCCATTTATTTGGGGTGGGGGTATGGCCATACCCCCAACCTCTTATTTTGAAAAGAAATTCTTCCCTGGTCTCTGGTGGTCTTTCTGCCCCCCTTGGGGACAGATGGGCCTTCTAAAATAGGCCAGTCTGCCCCCAAGGGGGGCAGTTGTGGCCAACAGTAATGTGCCCCCATGGGGAGAGACCCTTGCCAAAGGGGCTGCCCCCTCCAAACAAAACACACACATACACACACACACCAATCCATGGTGTCTAGAGGTTTCTGCCCCCTTTAGGGGCAGATGTGCTTAACAAAAATAGGCTGATCTGCCCCCAAGAGGGGCAGAAATGGCCTAAATACAAGTTGCCCCCCAAGGGAGCGACCCTTGCCTAAGGGGTCGCTCCCCATACATAAAAACATAAAGTAAATAAAAATATATATATCTCTGGTGTCTAGAGGTTTCTGCCCCGGGGGCAGATCCGCCTAATTATATTAGGCCGATCTGCCTCCAGGGGGGGCAGAAAAGGCCTACAAATATTTTGCCCCCCCCCGGGAGTGGCCCTTGCCAAAGGGGCCGCTCCCCCTATGCATTAGTATAAAAAAAAAAAAATCCCTGATGTCTTGTGGTTTCTACCCCCCTGGGGGCAGCTCGGCCTAATTATATTAGGGGGGCAGAAATGGCCTAATAATAATTTGCCCCCTCGGGAGCAACCCTTGCCTAAGGGGTCACTCCCCAAACATAAAAAAATAAAAGTAAACAAAAAAAAATTAACCTTGGTGCCTACTGGTTTTCTGCCCCCCCCCGGGGGCATCTGGGCCTAATAATATTATTTAGGCCCAGATGCCCCCGGTGGGGGGGAGGCAGAAATGGCCTAGAAATAATTTGCCCCCCGAGGAGCGGCCCTTGCCCAAGGGGCTGCTACCCTTACTTGAAATAGCCCACAAAAAAAAAAAATCCTGGTGTCTAGTGGATTCTGCCCCCCCGGGGGCAGAGCACAAGGCCGATCTGCCCCCAGAGGGTGCAGAAATGGCCTAATAATGATTCCCCCTCCCCCACACCCAGAGCAACCCTTGCCCACGGGGTCGCTCCCAAACAACAAAAAAATAAAAAATTAAAAATTACCCCTGGTGTCTAGTGGATTTCAAAATGGCCTAGAAATAATTTGCCCCCCCGAGGAGCAGCCCTGGCCCAAGGGGCTGCTCCCCTTACTTCAAATAGCCCACAAAAATATATATTCCCTGGTGTCTAGGGGTTTCTGCCCCCCCGGGGGCAGATCGCAAGGCCAATCTGCCACCAGGGGGGCAGAAATGGCCTAATAATAATTTGCCCCACCCGGAGCGACCCTTGCCCAAGGGGTCGCTCCCCAAACATAAAAAAAAAAAAACAGGGGGGGGCAGAAACAGCCAAAAAATAATTTGCCCCCCTGGGGAGCGGCCCTTGCCCAAGGGGCCGCTCCCCTTATGTGTACATATACAAAATTAAAAAATCCCTGGTGTCTAGTGGTTTCTGCCCCCATTGGGGCAGATTGGCCTAATAAAAATAGGCTGATCTGCCCCCAAGGGGGGGAGAAATGGCCTAGAAGAATGTTTGCCCCCAGGGGAGAAACCCTTGCCTAAGGGATCGCTCCCCACAAATAAAAATAAAAAATAAAAAAATAAAATCCCTGGTGTCTAGGGGGTTTTCTGCCCCCCCAGGGGGCAGATCGGCCTAATTGTATTAGGCTGATCTGCCCCGGGGGGGGCAGAAACAGCAGTAAAATTATTTGCCCCCCTGGGGAGCTGCCCTTGCCCAAGGGGCCGCTCCCCTTATGTGTACATATACAAAATTAAAAAATCCCTGGTGTCTAGTGGTTTCTGCCCCCCGTGGGGGCAGATTGGCCTAATAAAAATAGGCTGATCTGCCCACCCTTGCCTAAGGGGTCGCTCCCCACAAATAAAAAAAACAAAAAAACAAAAAAAACCTGGTGTCTAGTGGGGTTTCTGCCCGATCGGCCTAATTGTATTAGGCCGATCTCACCCCAGGGGGGGCAGAAACAGACAAAAAATAATTTGCCCCCCTGGAGAACGGCCCTTGCCCAAGGGGACACACTCCTTATCATGTAAACAAAAACAAAAAAAATCCCTGGTGGGGCAGCAGAAATGCTCAGAGAAGCCTGAAAGGAGAGGAAAGACCTTTCCTCTCCTTTCAGGCTTCTCTGAGCCCCTCCACGTGATCAGAGGAGAAATGCTTCTCATTTCTCGTCCGATCGGGTGCTGGAAGCAGGAACGCCACAGGGGGGTCACGGGGCGGGGGTGGAAGGGGAAGCGATTCCCCTTCCATCCCTGCCTAGGGGAGGGGTGTTCCTGGCTATCGGGGGAGCGCTAGAGCTCCCCCCGGGGGCCCCTAGAAGGACGAGGTGATCTCGTCCAAGGCACAGGGGAACCGGCGCCTTGGACGAGATCACCTCGTCCGGGGCACACAAGCGGTTAATATGGGCTTGTAATGTTATTAAATCTAATTTTTTTATTTCATCATTGGTCAAAACCGTTTTGTAACTTCTATGCACATTTCTTATTCTACTGATATCAACCTCAAACTCATCAGGCAATTCCTCAAACCTACTGTGAGCTTCGTACAAGCACATCTCTGTTTCTCGGATCAACTACCTCATTTCATCCACATTGGCTGACATCAATCTTTTTGTATTGATTGTCTCCTGTAAAAATTCTTCAAATACAATCTTCAGTAGCCGTAAATTAATGCCACTTTCTTTGGGAGACTCAAAAGGACTAATAATAACACGCATATAACTTGAAAATGAAGAGGCAACATTAGTATCTTTGCTAATACTTGGCAAAGCTGTCAATGTTTGTTTCTGGTGGGCACTCACTTATGCACCCACAATGAATCCCTTTGTCTGTACACTTGTACCATCTCCCACTGTAGCAATATCGGGTTCAGCAGACATTTTCCCTTGTCCCTGGATCCCATCAGTGCATGGAGGAGGCATAGAAATTAAAAGTTCATTTAAATGATAATCCTCCTCATCTGAACGTCATTTTTAGTTCTGCTTCTCTTGGTCTTCCTTATCAGCTTTCTATTTCTCTGTTGTCTCCTTGATGTAGGAGGCTGGCCTGGTTTGTGGTGGGTACCTAAGGTACTTACACCTTATACTAGGTCCAGTTATCCCTTATTAATGAACTGTAGGCAGTGTCTAAAAGCCAGGCTGTCTAGAGGTAGCTGTAGGCAGAGCAGCCAAGGCTGAACTAGGAAATATGCAAAGCTATCTCAATACTACTATAGTCACACAGTACTCACACACAAGAAAGACAATACTCAGTGTTACCCAAGATAAAGGTTCTTTATTTTAGTGACACAAGGCCAAAAATATCTTAGAGGCTATACTCCCTTAGGAGGTAAGTATTTTACACAAAATATACACTAGTAACCAAAATCAGGTAAGTAAACAGTCTTTAAATAGTGTAAACTGTGAAAATCACCATAGGCTACAATGGGCCTAGGGGAATCACAAACCATATAATGAAATAGTGGAATGCGAATGTTGGTTTCCCACCTAGGCAAGGGTAGTGTGTAGAAGGGTGCTGAGAGTGTTAGAAAACACCAAAGGTAAGTAAAGTACCCCACCCCAGAGCCCAGGAAAACAGGAGTAAAGTACAGCAAGTTTCCTCAGAACACACTAAAAGTCATGATAAAGAATTTTGCAAAAACCAAGCTAGACTGCAAGACACCAATGATGGATTCCAGGACCTGAAGACCTGTGGCGGGAAGAGACCTAGTCCAAGTACAGCTGAAGAGTCCAGGAGTAACAGGAGCTCCTGCTATACCGGATGACGGTGCAAGAGTGGATTCTTCGGTTAGAAGAAAAAGTCAGAAATGCACCAAAGAAGACAGCTGTGGGTTCCTGTTTAGTGCAAGAGATGTCCCATGTCGAGTAGATGGATGCAAGTTGGTTTTTGTTGTTGGATTCCACCAACAAGCCTTGGCTCACACAAAAGACGAGTTTGGCGAGGAAAAGGTGCTACCTGGACCCAGGAGGGACCTGGGGGCCTCAACTCAGACTAAGGAGACAGAGGGGGCTCTCAGCACTTCAGAGAGTCCTCAGAAGACCAGGTAGGACCCAAAGGAGTCCCAGGAAATGGGAACAGAGGAGTTGCAAATCACGGTTGTTGCAGCACTAAACAAAGTGAACACACACCACCAGAGAACAACTCAGGGAGCTGAGCATCGCAGGATAGAGTGCTGGGGACCTGGGCTACGCTGTGCATGAAGGATTCCTTGGAGAAGCGCACAGTTCTAAGAGCTGCAAAACACACAGCGCAAAAGGGTACTGTCTGGCTCAGGGAGGCAAGCTCTTACCCCCACCAATTTTGGACAGCTGGACCTTTGGACAGTCTGGGTCACTTTGGTCCACCACCTGTGTTCCAGGATCCATGCTCATCATCAGGAGAGGGGACCCAGAGTACCAGTCGTCGCTGCAGAGAGGTGCATGCTGAAACAGGGAAGTGACTCCATCACTCCACTGGAGATTCCTTTGGTCCTTCAGGTGTAGGATGGAGACAGGCAGTCCTCAGAGTGTGCATGATCTGGAAACTGTTGCAGTTGCTCTCAGGAGCTGAAGTTACAGAGTTGCAGTAGCCTTCTTGGATACCTTGTTGCAGTTGTAGAGTTCCTGGAGCACTTCTGCGATTGATTCGATGGTAGAAGATGAAGCAGAGGTTGCAGAGGATTCCTGCTGGAGTCTTGCAAAACCGAATCTGAGGAAACACCCAGAGGAGAGACCCCAAATAGCCCTGAGAGGAGGATTGGTCACCTAACCAGATAAGCACCTCTCAGGAGGGGTCTCTCACATCACCTGCTGGCACTGGCTACTCAGATGCTCCCAGAGTTCGCTGACTATCCTGAAAACAAGATGGCAGAACCCAGGGACACTCTGGAGGAGCTCTGGGCACCACCCCTGGGGTGGTGATGGACAGGGGAGTGGTCACTCCCCTGTCCTTTGTCCAGTTTTGCGCCAGAGCAGGTCCTGGGGGTACCTGCACCGGTGTAGACTGGATTATGCAAGGAGGGCACCATCTGTGCCCTTCAAAGCTTTTCCAGAGGCTATGAGAGGATACCCCTCCCATGCCTGTAGCCCCTATTTCCAAAGGGAGGTGGTGTAACACCCCTCTCCTAAAGGAAATGCATTTTTTCTGCCTTCCTGGGATTGACCTGCTCAAGGCTCAGGAGGGCAGAATGCTGTCTGTGAAGTGGCAGCAGCTGGGGACGCAGTGATAACCTCAGAATGCCGGTATGGCAGTACTGGGGGTTCATGGTTCAGCCCCCAGGGTGCATGGCATTGGCCCCACAATACCAGAATCAGATTGAGGGTACAATTTCTCAATCCTAGTCACCTCACATGGCCATATTCTGAGTTACCATTGTGAAGCTATATATATGTGTTGATCTATATGTAGTGCACACTTATAATGGTGTCCCCGCACTCATGAAGTCTGTGACAATGGGCCTGGACGATGTGGGGGCACCTCTGCTAGTGCAGGGGTGCTCGCACACACAGTAGCTTTGCACCTAGCCTTCAGGGTCTGAAGGTTACATATATAGGTGACTTATATGTTACCTGGTGCAGTGAAAATGGCTGTGAAATAGTGCTTACACTATATCTCTCCGACTGCAATAGCAGTCCTGAAGACATGTTTGTTTCCTTATGGGTGGCAAAAGAAATGCTGCAGCCCATAAGGGTCTCCTGGAACCCCAATGCCCTGGGTACCTAGGTACCATATACTAGGGACTTTAAGGGAGGTCCAGTATGCCAATTTGGAGTGGAATACTGGGTTACCAGTATGAAAGTACAAATTTGGAATCAGAGAGAGCATAAGCACTGGAGTTCTGGTTAGCAGGAATCCAGTGATACAGTCAAGCATACTGACAAAACAGTGAAACATACTGACATATAGGCCACACACTATGAGCACGGGGCCCTGACTAGCAGGATCCCAGTGAGACAGTAAAAACACACTGACTAACAGGACAAAAATGGGGGTAACCATGCTTGAAGAAAGCCACCTTCCTACACTTGAATATTGCAGGGAAAACTCTCACGCTCTCTATCATATAATGCATTGTCTAAATTAACCCTTCAACTGCCTCTTCATTTTCTATCTTTCCTTCTCTGTAGCCATCCATCCCATTTGTTCAATGTCTTAAACTGGTAGGTCTAGGTAACAGTCTTCTCTCATTCACACTCTGCCTCAAGAAATCTAACTTTCTAATGTAAAGGTACCCTCTAGAGGAAACTGCAAGTCCTTGTCAGAGGGAGTATATGCATGCCAGTTGCGAATCCATGTGTAAAAGCAATTTTCCTCATCATTTCATATGCAGGTGAATCCTCTGCTCGTATTTTCTGTCCCTCTGCAACAGGTTTTCAAGGGTTTTTCGCTTATTTAACTGGGGGCCAGATGTATCAAACTATTTTGCATTGCAAACGGTACGAATCGCAAAATTAAATCATTTGCGAATGCAATATAGTTTTTCACGATTTATGAAAGGCATTCGCCGTCCAATTTTAAGGAATCTCCAAAATAGCGATTCCCTAAAATTGTCACTCAATTTTGCGAATCGCAAATTGCGATTTCCTAACTAGGAAATCGCAGATAGGAAATACCTCTTTGCTATTACCTATGCACATGTATCATGCATTTTCTAAATGCGAACCGGGGCATTTAGGACTCCAAGTTGGTGGTAACTATGTGTAATTTTAAAAAGTGCATTGAAAATGCATTTTTTAAAGTGCCATGTAGCACACACATGCCCCTAGTCCAAACAGTGCCCAAAACAAGCTAGCGAACAACAGCAAATTACAGCATGGCTATGCCAAAGGTCAACCAATGACAGCCCGGCTTTGACAGCAACCAAACAATGACAGCACAACTCAGTGGTGACGTGTTACCAATCCTAGCACAACACATCAGCTGATTAACCAATCTCAGCATGGCTTCTTTGTGAATGAGAACCCCACTGCTCCGCATTTCTCTATGAACATACACTCAATTAAACCAAAATAAATCTTGACTGCTCAACCTAAATATGGGATAATCAGCAGGTTACAGTAAAACAAATCTCTCTAATAGCAGAAATAAGACTATCACCTTCACAGCACTTGTCAATCTCATTTTACGTCAAAGCAGACCCCAGTCCGGCAGAAATCCACCTCTGGCTAATTTATTTACTCCTGTGCATTGAGGAGCAAAAGACACCAACCTAGAGTAGGCATCGAACCTCCTAGAAGGAAAACGTGTTAATTCAGAAAATTCTCTATCTCTGTGTATGCAAGGCCTCTCAAAACACACTTCCTTATGCACACAGGTTCAACAATAATATCTTGATAGCCTGAATTTAGATTTATCAGATAAACAAATGAATCAATAATAAAAATATTTATAGCAGAAATCAAGAATGATAATACATTGAAAATAACAGTGGTCAAACCAACAATTGAACCCCAAAACAGCATTCCATAACCAAAAACCTCGCACACAGTGTTAGACCTGTCAGCCTTGGGGTGGTCTTCCCTCAAATGTTTTGCCTTCATCCCTCCTATTTTTGCTGATCTAGTGTTTGTCGCAGTGTATTTAGAAAGTTGGACATGTACTTTTATGTTTCTTATGTCCTGGTAAGTCCCTCAATTCATTTATCACTAGTGTAAGGCCTACCTCTCCTCTTAGATAACAAGGGTTACCTTATTACATTTAACAAGTGATAACTTTCCATTGGGAGCAGGTAGGCAGTCCGAGTTTTAGAAAGTTTGGTTGGTAATTTTGTCCCAACCATTCAGTGTCTTCTTTCTGTAACCTGGGTTACATACCAAGTGTAGGTGGCAGTTTGTCTTGGTGCATTACTCCTAGACAGTGAGACAAAGAGAAGCTAGGTGTTGGGAGGATGGACCACCCTAAGTTGACAAGGAGTACTAACTGCCAACTATCCCATTTGCAGATCACAAAGATTCTACCTGATCACTCTCAGAAAGGGGTCTGACACCAGTCTACTGGGACCCAAGACAATCTGGGGCCAAGACGGGGAGGCAGGAAATTCCAATACCTATTGGGGGGATCCATTAGAAACTTCTCCTACCACAAAGTGGGCACCAGGTATAAATAGTGGACCTCAGAAACCCAACTCTTCAGTTCATCCTGGACCTGTGGATGCTACAGAAGGGCTGCTGTGCAGCATTTCTGCCAGGAAAACAGCCACTCTGCAGCCCTGCTTGCTGAGAAGGAAGACTGGACCTGCAACATTTAACACTGGCTGAAGTGACTCCAAGGATCATTTAGCTGACCTGTTCTGAGCTACAGGACATAACAATCTCCAGAGGCTCACTGTAACTGTCCAACTGTCCTGCTGCCTGGACCTGCCTAAATTCTGCAGGCCTCTGCTGTCATGAGTTCCCAACCCCCCAAGTGGTGCCCTTCAGATACTGGACCCTGAGTGTGGCCTCAGTTGAGCTCCCTTGAAGTTTTTGGGCTCCTTTCATGCCAAGATCATTCTGCTAACCAACGCAAAGTTTAGGTGAACCTGACTCTTTACGCTACAGGGCCTGCTAATGACACCTGGCAGCACAAGAGCAGTACTTTGCGCTACAGCTTTGACAGCTTGCAGGGACAGCCAACGCAAAGCTCCTACCATGACCATCTGCGACGCCTGACATGATCTTCGTGCCACAGTGACATCCATTCTCTACACCCGACCTGCTATTCATGCTACTTCAATAGCCATCCACAATGCTCTCTCTGCTTCTCATGGCCCCTTTCACCACAAACTTAATTCTTTGCACTAGAGTGTGACAGTAACTCTTTCAGCTGAATTAACGAGCTCTATTGCGGTTGGCCTGAACTTGTGACTTTCACCCAGTCTTTCTAGATCATATAGCTGCGAGTAGCACTTTGTGATTTTTGTCGCTATTTTCTCTTAAACCTTTAATATTGCATATCTCCAGCTCAACCAATTGGATTTTTGTTATTTTGGTCTTAAATTATTTATTTAATTTTATTCTATTTTTCAAAATTGGTGTGGGCTTTTCTTTTGTTGTTTCACATTATTAGTGTCTGAAGTACTGCTAAATACTTTACACATTGCCTCTAACTTAAGCCTGGCTGCTTTTGTGCCTACCTACCAAAGGGTTAGGCACAGGTCAATTTAGGGTTAGCTTGTGACTTTATCCGGAGAAGAATTGTGGTTGCAGCTGGAGAAGGGTTCCACCCTCTCAACCAGTAACAATTTCCTACACACAGCATAACAATCCAACACATAGCATGTCTCCACACTTCAATAACACACTAAAACTCTGCAAACACAATAATCATTCTGCCCTATTTAAGCTTATAATCTGTTTCGCTCAGGAACAAGAGCAGCACTGCAAATCAGCATTCTGACAATATTCACCAGGAACATCCACATTGGAAAATTCACAAATACTTGTGGGCAAAAAAGGCAAATTTCTAAAGCAGAAAGGCAGTGCTTTTAACTTGCAACCATCCACTGCTACCACAAAGTTGTGGGTACCAGGTTCTCCTACAGTTTTGACACCCCAAATTTTACCTAAACAGAATGGCCCTAATTTGATCATCAGAAACAGTTATAACTTCAAATTCTTGAAGCAATGTGTCCCTCAGCTCAGGTGAGGCTCCTCCCCACACATCGAAAACATCAAGAATACAGTCAATTAAGTAATAGCCCACTCAATAACTGAGTTCTAGACCAGCAGAATAATTTAAAGCATGTATTACAAACATTCCAAAGAAATTCAGTACAGAGCCTATGCTATGAATGCCCTCAGCAATTGGGGCAGTACAGAGAAGTGCAAGATCAAAAGTAGACAGCAAAATCAGGAAAGAAACTGACTGCACCTCTAGAAGCACTGGAATGATCCCTGGCTCATCTTCAAAATTGAGTGATTTTATAGATTATTTTCACATATGAAATTAATGCAAGTGATAGATGTGTCGTGGTATATTAAAATATTTTACATTCCAAGCAAATCAAAGCAATGTGTCATTAAAATCACATTGTCTTAAAGCCTACACACTGTCTGACTACCTAAACATTTATTTTCCCCTCTCCATGCTAATGCTATCTGGAGATGAGGAACAATCTAGATTCATGAACAATAGCAAACTATTATGAATGAATTGGGTACAGTGAGCGAGCAGAGATACCTTGAAGTAATAGTGGCAGTTTTATGCCTGAGCTGAGAAGATACGTCGAGAGCAGCATGAACAATGGCAATGTTAATAAACAAATATGATTGTGCATGACTAAGTACTGCAGAAATAAACACTGAAATTTTCAGGGGAAAGACAAACGTGACATCCATTTTGACAAAGATGGCTATTAGGCCAAAATTAAGGCCTTGTTAACAAGGGATACAAAAACGCACTCGTACACAACATGGAAAATTCTTTTTAAAGACAACAGTACTATATCAGGGTTTACATGAGTAATCGAGTGTGAAACTAAATTGCCCATGTTATAAATAATTAATGCACAAACATCCTCAACAATATCAAAAAATGTGCTTAATCTATTAAGAAATATGATTTTTATTGGGGATTTTATTTAAAAAAGAGTCTTAAACGTAGACAAAGTAGAAACATAACTACCTGACTAAAATTATGTAATAATCAATACTACTAAATATCCTAAGGGCCAAAAAAGAATAACCAAGAAGCTAGCACAACTCAAAATCGGATGGCATAGTAAAAGTAATTGAAAACGTACACATTTTTTAAAAACACAGTATACCTCTTCTTTAAAACTAATGATGTGCATTGAGCTATTTCGTTCATTTATGTTAAGGCTGTATACATTACATTCATTAATATTTTTTTCAAGCCACCATATTGTTTTTCTCATCACAAAATGTGTTTGGTTACTGTCCTATTGACCTCTCTGGTCGCCTGGGTGATAGCAGTGTCATGGCCACGGATATCTGACATACCTGCCAACATTTTTAGAACAGGAAAGTGATAGATTTTTAGAACAAAATCCCTATAGACATCTAATAAAGCAGAGGCAAACTTGGGTGGGAGACACCTAAAATGTATTTAATTGTATGCTTCAAAATTCAACAGTCTCCCATCTGAATCAGGTCTACTGCCATGTATGATGTTACCAGCTTCAGAGTCAGCTTTCTCTGGCAGCCTAGATTAAGAAGGTTTCTTCATGTTGTTTGACAAAAAAAGGGCTTTTTTACATTGTCATGAAAGATTACAATGCGGAACCTTGTCATTTCTCGCGTATAGTCAGGTTTTGTGAACCAATTAAAAATAAAAACTTTTTGGGCCATTGTTTCTCCGTTCTCTGATTAAGAAGGATTATTAGTCAACACGCCAACCCGGGTCTGTTGGTACCTAAAGTCAGAAAGGTCATTATGGAGCATCTGTCTTTTATACTACACCCTTATCCTGAACAATCCACCTTTTCGGATGCCCCTTCAAAACTCGGCTTTGTAAAGGCACTAACTTGGTTTCTGGTTGTTGTAGTAATCAAATGTTGCAGGAAACGCTGCTGGGAAACAGTTTGTGCCACATAAGTTCTGTCGACATCAACCTGATCCTCTAACAGAGGGCTGGGAATCTGAATTAACATAAGGACCTCATTTCCCTTGCGTGCCCTTTAAAAGTTACATAATGCAAGAAGGGTTGAGTTTTTATCCGCTCTCTTCTTCATGACAAAACTACCAGAAACTCTTGTTGTATCCCAACTGTTGGAATTGGGTTCTGTCCCTTCAATACACCTGTGTTTTTTGCTTTTTTTGATCACCCGGTTTTGGGCTTTTTACTTTGGCTGAGTCTCACTACCAGTGTCCCACCAACAGGAATCACATGGCAAATTAACTGTACATGTATACCACCAGTATCTGCCCATTAAGATAAGGCTGCTGAGACACAGTTAGTATGAGGATACTTGGCTGGATACACATGAACATGTGTGCATTTGCATGTTCACATATTTGCAGGCTGCACGTGGCAGACTACTGTCGTGCATAGCCCAGTAACCGCACACAGGTAGCCTGGCGCAATGGGGACTCTGTAGGATTAGGTATTCACCTGGGACAGCCCTTTTAAGGATAGTGTACACTAACAGGGAAAGTTACTGTGATTTACTGTTGTCTATAGTGATACCCCATTATACACATGGAGAGAGAATTGCAGCTTCCCTCCCTTTTGGCCTACAGAAACCACTGATGTCTTGAATTGGAGTGTAACCTGTGGGGGTGGGGGGAATCAATTATGTAATTTCCAAAATGATATATGTACTCCCTATGGTTCATCAATAGTTTTCATATTTCTCTTAGCTCATCTCTGGATCTGAGCCCAGGCCCTTTGTCACCCTGCTGTGCCCCGTTAATTACATTCCTCTCCAGCAGAGAATGAGCAATTAACTGATGTGGCCAGTGGCTCCTGGATGACACCATTTTGAACTGTCCCAGCATGCTGTGCGGGAGGGTTAGGACAAGGGTGTAGAGGTGACGTGGCACCCTAGTATTGACCAGGGGTGCCTTACTTCTTGATCTTTCCTCTCCCTTTTAAAAAGCTCTTGCACAAGGGGAAGACTTTCTCTTGTCTGTGTGGTTTTCTACACTTTGCTGCTGGATCTTGGGACCGCAATGGAAAACTGGAAGGAGGAACGCCCAGACCTACACTCAGGACTAAGGACTCTGCCCAGTGGACCCCAGGACCAGTGGGTCTCCCTAAGGGCCAGTGTCCCTCTTACCCCCCCGATGAACAGTTGCGGGAAAACCCTGGACTTTTCTGCACTCAGAAACTAAGATCAGGAGGAGAGCTGTCCCAAGGAACCAGGATGACCAGGTCTTTTGAGGACTGCACTGCTTTGGAGGTGAGTTACAGGCTGCTGCAAATGCCCCTGGAGGCTAGAGCGCACCATCAGGAATAAAGTGAGTGCAGGATGGTTCAGATTGACACAACGGGGCCTGAGCTATGGCACTTTACAGGTTGGTGACCTTTTCTTTCACCTAGCGCATGGGGCTCCACAGCAGGTCTAATAAGCTCCCCCGGGGTGGGCCAAGGCCTAGGGGAAGGCGCAAAGAAAACATATCTAAAAAAATATATTGTTTGGAAGGGGGTGTACGTAGGACTCCTCCTCTGTTTTATTTCCTCACCTGTGGATTCCATCCTCCAGGTGTGACTCTGTTTTAAGGTTTTGGGACACCATCCCTGAATGCCCCGACCACCGAAAGAGATGGGGAGGTACTGTCACACTTCCCCCCATTCTGTGAATATGAGCAGGCAGCCGTCACACGGCACAAGCCCTGGAGCAGGGGCAGGGAGGAAAAGACTGCCGGCTATGGGTAGCCGGGGGTGAGTTCTCAAGGCTACACCCATGGTGATGAGGCCTTTGGGGTGCCCGTTGGGAACCAGGAACTCCTTCCATCTGTAACAGGCAAGAGAGAGATGTGGTGCAAAGCCGCTAATAAAATGAAAAAAAAATAAAAGCAATTGTGGCTCTCCTGGCTCAGCGGTAGAGACAATACTATGTTATTCACTGCAGGCACAAGGATCACCCCATAGTGCCTTGAGGGGCCTGACCATTTTTGACATGTTGTAAGCTGTATCTCCCCTTGTGGAGGTCCCAGGACGATGGGGTCACCACCAATGAACTTGGGAGGATGCCCCTTTCCCCCCAAAAGGCTTCCCAGAGTCCTCACCCTAAGTTACCGGGAATCCCAAATCATCATTAACCTTGGGTTATTCTTATGTTTTCAAGCACTTCCAAGGCTGGGACTTTTTCTCTACAGCTGGGAGTGCTGAGGCCTCTATGGCCCAAGTTTATGGTTACAATGGAATGTTATCTCAATGTGATACCCTCTACAGGCTGTTATAATCGCATTTTAGTATAAAATGAAATATACAATCACAGGGTTTATATATGACAAATGCTTTATTTGTTCACCATAATAATTTTAAATTCTGCTAAATGTGTTGTATCTCAGTACAAAATGGTGATATTCACTGGATATGTTTAGGGGGGGCCTTTTCGGGGTCACCAGTGGTTACACAATGTCATATATAGTGTTTTCCAACTGCCAATGTACATATTTGTAAATTATTGTGTAGTATTTAGTAGTGTGTATGTAATAAATGTGCTCCATTTTCTAAAGAAAAAAACTGACTGGCCAATCATGTATTGAGTGTTATTAATGCATGCCAGTGAATGGTGATTATTAGCTCACACCACCTCCCTTGAGTAGGCCTTGGACTGCTCCACTCTGCTACCCTGAGAGAGTCAAGCACTACAATGGGGTGTTTGATTCCCAGCAAGGACAATTGTAAACATCTTACTTGTGCCGGCCACCCAACTACTATTCAAATGTTCTACACCAACAAATTCCCATCACAGCAGGGCAACGTGTGCCCCTTTGATTACCTTCCACATCCAACGCCCTATTTAACTGCTCAACTAAATAAATAAATAAAAGCATCCTCTCTCCTCCTTTGACATAAAGGTATGAATGACAGTTTTAACATCACACATGATTCTGAGCAGCAGAATCATGTGCTCATTCTGAGCAGCAGCACTTGAGGGTGCCGTTAATACTGAAAAGCACCAACTTTGTTGGGTGCATGGTAGTCAATAACTGGTGCTGCTGATCCCATGATTAGTTAAAACATTGGGCAACAACGTGTGCTAATCAAGCGCAAACACCTGTGTTGCCTAAATTCATAACTAGGAGTATTCCCACCCTTGTCCCAAGAATTACCAGTGCCTCAGTATGACTAACACCGTGGAAGGGAAATAATGGGGGGAATTACCCTTAATTTGTAATCCAGCTTTTTTTTCTGACTTGCTAGAACCAAATATCGTAAGTTTGGAGGACCAAAGAAATCGATTAGAAAGTTGTAAGAGACACTTTCTTGCCTCCCTCTTGCCGCGATGGTTAGTCTTATACAATCCTTAGATTTTTAGGTCAAACATAGCAGCGCGCAAGCGCTGCTTTTCCAACGTATTGGTATCTATGTGGGCTTTTAACCACGGCCACCTCATGCCCATCACTTACACTTGTTCGTGGGTTTGCCTTTCAAAAATCCTTTAATGACATTGGTAAATGCTTTACCTTTGTCCGTCCGTGGGGCAGTTTTGTTACCGCCTTGGACACCTACCTGTTACATGGATAACTGCACGTTTGCAGATATGTTTGACTGCGAGCGAACTGCTTTTTCCTTTTGTGTCACTCCTTCAAGCTCATACTCATTGTGGCAGTAGCGCTTCGAATTGGGTTTACTTTTCATCTCCAATTTATGTGGCAAAAAAATCCAGTTAAGAATTTACAACGCTAATAGCTCTAACTCGAGCAAACGAGAGAACCATTGCTTTGTAAATGCTTGTTCTTATTTGCAGGCTCTTTTTCATATTTTCTTTCTACCTTTGTCTCCGTTTTTCTTTCTTTCTCTTCCGTCTTTCCTTTTTTTCTGTCTTTCGCTCTCTTGTTCTGGGTTAAAGGCTGATGAAAAATAAAGTCCCCACCTCCTAAAATTGATTGGCGTTGGGCCCCACCTGCAGCCACGGCTCAAATAAATACTGCTCTCGTGTAAGTACAAGAGAGTACAAGTTGGCACGCTGCACATTTCGTCATTATATCCGAGGGGTGCATTAATCAGACAGAGGCGTCCAAAGGCATAGCAGTGCCTGGATTATTCATTTCGAAAGAATGACTGGGTTTTTCCTCTGTGCTGCTCTTTCTGAAACGGAAACTTTTTAACAGTGTTTTGACTGCCACTTGGGTGTGGAAGCGAGGTCCCTAACCAAATCAGGAGAAAATCAAACCTACTTGGAAGCTGCCAACCCTCTTACGGTTGGATGTATCCACAATGTGTGATGAGAAAGGAATGCTCAACACAGGGCCAAGAGAAAGCGGCCGTAGCTGACTGCAGCCTGAACAAGAATGTCAAATAGCTGTGCTGATAGGGAACAGTTTCCAAAGGCAGTATCCCCACATTGTTTATCTCTTTATCTAAACAGAGGCTCTTCTCTGATCCGGGGATTAAGTAGTTTTTCCATGAGACTGCTCCAACCCACTGGGACGCTGTAGTATTATTTTAAAGGAAATATTGATCCTAGGCAGTTACAGCCTCATTATGAGGTCACTTTAAATTCCATTGGTGGCAACCCTACATCAATAACGAGAGTCAGATTCATCGCCGATTTGTTTACTTTCAATCAGAGATTTCAACTGCTTAACCCACTCCAGCTGGGTGCGCTTCCCTTGAGGGCCTTCTAAACGTTCCACATCCTATTCCACCTTTATCAACAAAGGGCATCAAAGACCTTCTTTGGTGTGTAAACTCCCGCAGTTTATTACAGTTCTTTCAAGTTCTTTCACCATTCTGGGTCATACATCATGGCGAAATCATCTGACGTTGATAGGGACCAAGCATGCAAATATGTGGAACATCAAACGATTATCATTGGCATGTCATTCAACAGTCATAAATCACCTTGCAGTCGTAATTCACTGCTTGGGGGAGTCTTAAATCACTTTGCCCATCTCCTTAACTCATCCTGGACAGGACTTCTTCTCTAAGGCCCACTTACTATCAAGCGCTGTGGCTCCTAAGCTTCCCTTGCTACCATTGTCTGGCGTTCGTGGCCATCTGGCAGTGCCTGGGCTGCAAGTTCCATGTCTGCCTTACACTGACCATCTTTTGGCCCTTTGTTGCTCTCCATTGTCCCTACCTTGAGGCATCACAAGAACCCCGTGAGGGCAGTTCCTCTTTCTGACCTCATGTGTTATTGGCATTTAGTGTTGCTGTCTCCGCCGCCCATGCCGACCCTTAAGTGGCTGGGATGCCCACGATTGTCCACTGCGGGTGGGTGGGACGACGATATCAGAAAGACTTGCTCACAGCTGTCGCCTTTTAGCCACGTGTTGGCCACTTCTCTCATTGCCCTAATTGGGCCCTTTGAAACACACTGGTCAATACCACACATGCATACTGTGGGCATTCTAGCTGCCCGACCTTTGATCCTATTGCCCATGGGGTGCACTAGCTGTGGTCCTCTCTAGGTACTGACTTCACCATTCTGGGCCTGCGCTTTAACCCACCTCAGCCGAGCGAGCTACCCTTCAGGGCCTTCTAGCCATTCCACATCCTATTCCTCCTTTGTCAACAAAGGACATTACAGACCTTCTTTGGTGTGTAAACGGCCGCAGTTTATTATAATTCCTTCACCATGCTGGGGCATAAATAATCAAGAAATCATTGGTCATTAATATGCACCAAGCATGCCAATATCTGGAATATCAAATAATTAGCACATCATAAACATGTAATTCATAAATCATAAATAATCTAAGAGTCGTAAATCACTCCTTGGGTGGGCATAAATCACTTTGTCCATCACCATAACTCATCCTGTACCAGTACTTCGTCTCTAAGGCCCTCATAGTATTGAGCGCCACAGCTTCTAGGCTTTCCTTGCTACCAATGTTTGGTGTTTGCAGCCCTCTGGCTGTGCCTGGGCTGCAAGTGCTGTGTCCGCCCTGTGCTAACCATCTTGTAGCCCTTTGCCCTTCAGTGTCTCTGCCATGAGGCAACCTAAGGATGCTGTATAGGCAGTTCCTCTTTCTGATCTTCTGCGTTATTACAATTTACTATTGCTGTCTCTGCCACATTGCTGGTAGTTCCACAACCACCGTCAGCCTCGGGTTTAGCACTATGTGACTTTCCCCCATGCATATATCTTCTAGCCGCAGATATGGATTCCCTGGCTTGCTCCTAGAGGATGGCACCAGTTTTCTGAATCTGTAAGCTCCAAAAATGCTAATAAAAAGGGGTCCTTGAATAGACCTGTCTCGCCGGGTGTAACGCGGACATTGAGTAGTGTTTGTAACAGTGTCCTCAGTCTAGTGAAGTCAATAAGCTTGCCTGGATACAAACACACCCCTACATTGCCCTGTGGCAATGGAAAGAGTTGGTTGGATCCTTTCCTGTGTAAAGTTTGGAAAAGAAAGTCACTTCACTTAAGTGGGTCTTGGCCCACACTTTGGATTTACCAGTCGTGAATGCCGAGTGCACGAATCTCTTGACGTCACTGCTGGTACTCTCCTCGTCTGTGACAATTCTGCCCATCACCCTCTGGAAGCACATCCACCACTTTCCATACATCACAGTGGACTTGGGAGCAAGAGCCTTATCAACCAGGATTGCTAGGTCTGTTCCACCATGTCCCATAACCCATCAGGTAATGGTGTCACCTCCTGCTCTGCTCGAGGTGCAAACTGCTGGAACCTTGCCCATTGTAAACGGGAGAGAGCATCCTCGATTGAGGTTATCGCATGCTGACACTTGTCTGGGTTTTATGGTTATGTTCATGCTGATTTGGCAGCACACTAAGTGTCATAACAAACCCAAAATCTCAGGCAATTTGCCATGCCTAGGTTCAGTACTTGCACCACTGTGTGGTTATTCAAAGAAAGCGTCACTTGCTTGTTAGCTAGCTTCTTCCTCCAAAGTGAGAATGCTACCACAATGGGGAAGAGTTCCCGCAGTGCTATATTTTTTGTCAAACCTATCTTTCACCCCTTGCCTACTACTCTGCAGCACACCAGGCAGGGCCCATAATAGCCCTGAAGCCCTTGCTTCTTGCAGCATCAGAAAAAAACGTCAGCTGGACTGCTGTAATCCACGGTTCACCCGATACCAGCATTCTGTTGAGGTTGTTGAGGAAGGTTTGCCACAGCTGAAGATCCTGCTTGACCCATAATGTCAGCCTGACCCTATGGTGCATATTGCTGAGCTCCTTTGTCAGCCACCCCAGTTGCTTAGCGAATGTTCTCCTTGCGGGGATGAACTTCTTGCAAAGTTGAGTTTGCCCAGTAGCTGCTGAATCTCTCCTTGGGTCACATTTGTTTTGTATATTAGTCCTTCAATAGTCTGTTTCAGTTCCACAATCTTTAGGGCTGGTAATCAACACATGCCTTCATTCGAGTCTAGCTCTATGCCCAGAAATGTTAACTGCATTGATGGACCTTCCGTTTTGTTGTGTGCTAATGGCACTCCAAGTTGTTCTGTAAGGTTGATGAATTGGCCCATAGGGTACTGCATTGTGGCAAACATAGGTTTCCCATGAAAAGGAAGTCTTGAGGTGGTGCAACTTCCTTTCTTCTCCTAGTGCTGACTCTAGAGAAGTGTTAAAAGCTTTGAAGTATGCGCATGATATTGTGTAGCCCATGGAGGCATCTATGATAGTTGAAGAGTATATCCACCTGAAAGTCTAACAAGTGATCACTGTTCGGGCGCACAAGAAGAAGGCAGATTCAATGTCCACCTTGGCCATTAAAGCTCCTGTTCCCACAGCCCTAAGCATATCCATGCTTCTTCCTGCATGGCATAGGATACTGAACACTGCTCTTGGTCGGGCCCATACATCATCCACTGACCCTCCCTGAGGGTAAGAGAGGTGGCTATTTAGCATAAACTGGCCTGGTTCTTTCTTGGGGACTACTCCTAGTGGGAAGGCCACAAAAAGTGGCTCCTGAAATGGGCCTGCTACACCGCCCATCTGAAGTTGCTTGGCCACTTTACGTCTTATTATCTTGATTTTTTCAGAGACTGACTTGAGATTCCTCCTGAGACCCCCTAGCTGGGGACTATTATAGGGAATGGAAAAATCCCCTTCAAAACCTTTTGCCAGCAGCCGTACATCATCCTCTTTATGATACTGACTGAGCAACCGTTTAAGCTACCTAAACAGTATGAGGTTGGGCGCTATTTCCTTTGCCACCTTAGCTGACCCATCTCCGGGGTGCACTGTATCGCTATTTCTTGAGGGCATGGCTCTTGTCATTGCCACCATTCCCATTTTTGTACTGGCTGGGTGTGAACCCAAAACAACTACTACATGTGTCCAAATGTGCATGCTTCCCCCACTGATAGTCACCTTTTTCAAATTTCCAGCAGGTTGTAGTTTGGGACTTCGCTGCCCTCCCCCCTGAGTAAGGCTTACTTTTACTGCCTTGGTGATACCACTCCTGTTTCTTACTGCTTCCATAGGACCAAAATACAGGTTCAGGTGTGCCCACCCAATCACAAGTAGAAACCATGTGATCATAAATCCTGTAACATCCTGGTAATCCTAATCTATGATGGGCCTTGTTCGTGTTTTTGCCCTGTAACCTTAATCATCCCCTAACCAGGCTTCACCTTAATATTTGTGTTGTGCTTCATAGAGAGAAAGCACTGGCATCGCCAATAGGTCTCATCTTTTGGACCTTATAAGTGTTTAGCTGTGCAGCACATTATCTTGGGTGCTGTGCAATCAGGGATTGAACAGAAAAAATACCAGTCAATACCTTAAAAGGTGGGCAGTCATTCCAAACCTCGCATATAACTGATGCCAAACAAAACAGTGATCAGTGTAGAATCTGGTCTAGACATAACAAAACACACCACATAAAAGAATCTTTAGCCAGCATCTACAGCAACACAGACACTTGCACGACAGGACTGCCTTGTACTAAAACACACTTCGCCCTCATTATGTCCCTGGCAGATGGCGGTATTTTGGAGAAAGTTACTGCCAACAGGCTGGCGGTACCTGTCCCCAAAATATGACAAACCGCCAATGTACTACTCCATCCACCAGGATGGTAACAGCTGCCGGGATGGAGACTTTAGTCTCCAGCCAGGCGGCCGTCACAGTCCCACCCGCGGGATAATGACCCCGTCTACAGCCATGGTTTTCATGCCAATCTTACATGGTTTTCATGGCGGTAGGCACTATCAGTGCCAGGGAATTCCTTCCCTGACACTGATAGGGGTCTCCCCTGTCCCCCCTCCCTCCCCCATCTTCCCCTTCCCCTCCCGACCCCCCTGACATACACGTACATTCACGCACCAACATACACACGCATACACACACTCATACCCACATTCATCCACGCTTGCATACATTCATTCACACACACATCAATACACACTGACATACATTCTACCACAGACGCATTCACACCACACAACATACATGCACACTCACACCCATTCATGCACACATGCATTCCACACGCCATACACCCACATGCACGCACACAATCATATACACACACACAAAACACCTCCCACTCCTTACCCCTGTCAGAGAACCCGATTTACCTGCTTGCAGGGGGTCCTCCGGCAGGGAACAGGACGCAGCTCTGCTGTCAGCAGCAGCGTCCGCCAGCAGAACACCGCCAGGCTGTATCATGGATCATGATGCAGTCTGCGGCGGTCTACTGGCGTGGTGCTGCTGCTGGCAGCAGCGCCACAGTACCGCCATAACCGTAGCCGGAATTCCGCAAGCCTTCTGGTGGAATTCCAGAATATGGCGGATGGTAGGTAGCCGCGGCAATGGTGTTTTGGCAGCTGTCGTTGTGGCGATAGGCGGTCATTACCGCCAATGTCTTAATGAGGGCCTATGCTGTTTTCACTCTACAGCTTGATGGGGTCATGACCAAAGTAGAGTAAAAGTACACTGCCAAAGCATATGCAGAGCATGGTATGACAACAAAAACATGGGAGGCCACTTATCATGCATTGTTTCCATCATACCCAAGCCACCTACAACACCAATGCGGGGGTGGTGGAGACAACATATGGTAAAAAAACTGTCTCCAACTAGACCGAAAAATAACCCAAAAAAGGCATATTTAACACGTATTGCGAGGACGCCACCATGTTGCAGGTGTTAACTAACCCTAAAACACCAGTTGTTGTGATTAAGGTAAGAGATCATTTTCTATTAAAATAATAATCTATCATGGAAAATGAGTGCAGCAAAAGAGCTTCCTGGGAAGACCCCCGGAGTCTGCTAGAGCTAGGTTTACAGCAGCACTGCTCTCCATCATAATTCAGAGGATGCTGAAAAATTCCAGCAATGTGTTGACTCCATTGGCCCATGGCCTGGTTTATTCTCAACTTTATTTTTAAGCCCTGCTCTGTTTCTGCATGGATATAACCATGAACACCCTTTAGTAAGTTGTAATGCTTGTTACTTAATGCAGAATAATGCTGCTTTAACAGTCCGGTTTCCTAAGTTACAGATCCCTCCCAAAATCAGCCAGGCCGGGGGCGTCCTTAATTCCAGAATGGATACCCACATGAAACCCTTTTCACCCTCCGAATCCCCTGAGGGAGGAGCTCCAAAAGAGGGCACAGCAGAGTACTGGGGAGGGCTATGTGGAAGGAGGAGGTGTTCTCTATTTGGTGACTGTAATGCATGCCAGCCTGAGCTGAGTCAAAGTGATGCCCTCTGTCTGCAAGTGCCACCTGCTGGAAGTGCACCAGTGTAAAGCTCTATAATAGTGAACCTCAGGGACTGGCACAGCAGGGCACTTTACCAGCAAATGAGGGACAGCTGAGACTGTGGCACTGGGGAGGTGCTTTTCAGATACTCAAAGGCAGATTCAGTGCCATTGACAAGGTAAGCAGGGTAGAAACAAGAGACAGGGCAGAACTATACGGACATACTGTATAGGGCAGACATATTTTCCACATTAACAGATTAGACATATGCAGAGTGGAATCACATTACACAGGGGCACGGTAGGGGAACAGGTCATAGTCACAACATGTGAATTTCACAAAGGCAGGGCTGAAGTACATTTCACATGGGGCATGGTACATTTTCACCAGGCAGGGCGAAGGGGCATTCAACCAACAGGGTAAATGTGCACACAGGTAGGGCTGAGGTGCACTTCACTGACAAACCAGAGGTGCATTTCACATAGGCAGCGCCGAAGTACATTTCACACACATATGATTGAGATACATTTCACACAGTCAGGGTTGAGGTACATTTATTTAATAAAAGGGTATAGATGCACTTCACACAGGTAGGGCTGAGTCACATTTCATCAAGGCAGGGCAGAGGGGGACTTCACATATGCAGGATAGACATAGATTTCACACAGACCGAGCAGAGGTGCATTTCACACAATCAGGGCATATGTGCACACCAAACAAGCAGGACAGGTGTATGATTCAGAAAGGCAAGTCAGAGACACATTTTATCAGGTTAGCATATGGACACACACTTGACAGTAGCAGGGCAGAAGCCCGTGTTACACATGCACAGCAGAGTGACATTTTAAGAAGGCATGTTATGTTTCATGCAGGCATAATATGACCACATTTTACACAGACAGGGCATAGGTACATTTCACCCTTGTGGGGCAGACAAATATGTGGAGGGTTGAGGCAGTGGCCACAGAGATGTGTTCCGGCAGGGAGCGCTGTGGCTGAACAAGGGGCTACGTGGAGGAAACTATAGTGAGAGAACAGAGGTAAAGAACGTGGATAGTGGTCGAGTTTAGGGACAGTAGCAGAGTTTAGGGATGGTGGTTGAGTGCAGGATGGTGGACGAGTGTGGGATGGTGGGAGAGTGTAGGAACAGTGGCAGGTATGCGAACAGTAGCACATTTCTGTATCAGTGGAGCTTTGTGGGAATAGAGTATGGAATAATGTTCTGAGCAAAGCGAAGTGTAGGACAGTGATAGCGTGTATGGTGTGTGAGGAAGTTTAAAAGATAGTGAAAGTAGTGCAGTACAGGACAGTAAAGTGTGTGTGTATGTAACAGGCACCGAGGACAGACAGAACACTGTCAAGAGACCAGACAAGGTGGTAGGATCAAAGCACACTGCCTAGCCCATCTGTACCTAGAAGCATGCCTATGCCAGAGTTGTGCCAGCCTGCAGGGACCACATTGCATGCAGGCCTGCTCCAGAGCAGTCAGTGAGCTCACAGTGGAGCTTGGAACTTATAGCAGCGCCACAACAGCCCATCGCTTCAGAGTGGCATGTTTTATGTACAGCACCACAACTTGATAAAAAAGAAGACTGGAAATGCAAGAATAGAGGGAGAATCAGAGGCATGTTTCAATGTCAGATTTCTATTACAGTTCATGCTGAGTACTAGCAGAATCCACCCAACTTAAAGCCCCAGTGATAGCAAAACGCTGTTGGCAGAAGAATGTTAATTTTTTCCTAGCACTGCTTCCAAAGCCACAACAAGCTGCATCACATTCTTTACTCACCACGTGCTCCTCAGACATTGAGACATATGCCCGAACAAGCCACTCCCTGTAGAAGCCACCTTTGAAAACAAGATTGAGAGAGCAAGGGCGAGCTGCCCTGGAAATGCCTCCCCTTCTTGCTGTTTGTTTCATTTTTGCACAGGGAGGGGTGTGGAAGGAAGACCTGCTGGAGAGACACTGACACAAGAAAGACTTCCTGTTGCTGAGGGAGAGTAGCTGTGCTGGAAAAACTACAGCATTTAGTGGGTTGACGTTAGCATGAAGTACTATGCAATGGGAAGCTTTATAGCCACTTAAGGTTGCGCAAGATTTACTGAATTGCAAAACTGTGTTTTTCCCCTTCTAAAGTTTGCTAGAGTGGAGTAAGGAAGGGGGTATGTCTTACACACTAAGATTTTAGCATGTGTAAGATACCTAGTAATATATCTTGTTACTACTAATCAACTGTTTTAAACATGTTTAAGTAACATGCTCACTGACGACCACTTCAGTGTACAATGAGACACCGTAATACTACAGAAATGCACAAATGGTGTGACAGAGATCCATGGATCAGGCTCTCCCAATGTCATGAGTTAAGTTCTTGCTTCTCCATGTGCTGCTGAGATTTGATTTTGCCCCCGTTTGGGGATACAGGAAATGCCAGGAGAGAGCACACCAGCCACAGCTGGTTCTACACTGGCTGCCGCTTGGCCCATATCATATATGTACAGATTCTATATGTGAAGATGGGCTCGAGGGGAATAACAGACACTCAGTTGCCATATTGCTCTGCCAGTTCCGAAGTGGACACACAAGCTGCCAGGAACCACGCACTGCTGCAGTTGTATCTTCACATGAACCCAATCATGAAGGAAGTCACAAATTAACCCATACCACAGACCTACGACATATGGCTACTAAACTAAAATGTGTTCTTCAGGTGGCACAAATCTTTAGTGTGGATTCTTTCCAAAACTTGTCAAATTAAAAATTATTTATGTGGCAAGTAATTTGATGACAGACGTTTATACTCACTCTGTACGGAGTCAAAAATAGCACTTCCAAGCTTCGTCATGCCCTTTTTCTGCAAGGGATTAACCAACCCAAGGACTGACGTGTGGCGAGTTAAAGACAAGTGCAGACACATTCAACCAGGAGCAGGAAACAAAGCAAAAAGCAGTCCCTGAAATTTACACATAAACACAAAAGCATAAACATACCAGTGCTCCATAGGGGAAGCAAAACAAAAAAAGGAGGGACAAAGATGAAGGATTAGTCAATAGCAAGCAAGCATTTTTGAAGGACAATCGAAAGGACGAAGAAAAAGGTAAAGGGCGTCTGTAAGCTCACAGACTGGAAACAGCACGTCTCGAAGAAACAACACATGCGCTGCGCAGGTTACCCTAAAAAGGGCCAGTGCACTTTGTGGAAACGTCTCAACAAACATGCAGGCTAGAATCCTGAATGCTTGCAACCAGTTGACTATGGATTTTTCAATTCTGGACCTGCACCTTTCCTTCCTCTCCTCATCTGTTTTGTCCTGAATGACTGAATCCAAACGCACCTGCCATGATTCTAACAGTGAAAATATGTCAATGAATTCCTTCTGTCGAATCCTATCCTTTACGGTTAGGGGGCAAGGCTTGCTAGTCCTGTTTTATGAACAATTATAAGCACCTGGCTATGACCTAATGTATTCGTTGGCTGGCTTGCCACTCTCTATGCTATGTGTGTAACCCCCTCCCCCATGTGGTTGTAGGGTCTGCTCATACTGTGTGGCTGGCATGGACTCTGCTGTATGGGTGTTTTTTACTGAGTTCCTGGTACTGTTTATCAACTGCAGTGTCCTAGCTGCCATTGGCATCTGTTCCCTGCCATGGCATGGCATGGCCAATAAACATGTTGTAGACAATATGAAACTTGAAAATATCACGCAATATCAAGCCAAACCAGAAACCACACAGCTGTTTGTAGTATAAAAACAGTTTAGGCCTAACTCCCACACTGACACAAGCAAGGTGAAAAGTTCACTTAAGAATGTAGTGGACTAGGAAACTTGAATGGGTTTTCAGTTAAAGGCCAGCTAATGTCTAACAGACTTAAAAACATTTATGACATCAGCACACAAGTCCCTCTGTGCCTTCAAACTGATTCTGGCCTGGTTAGACAATGGATTTATAATCACATTAGCCCAGAGCACACATGTGCTTGATTAAACAATGGGACCAGGGAAGAAACTTTGTTCTGAGCACACAAAGGTCTCAGGCACTCAATGCTACCAGCACACACTTTAGGTAAATTGCATCTACCATGAAACACTCACACATTCATAGGCCAAGGAATGCTAGGTCATTAAGCATTGCCAGAAGTATGATGAAGAATGTATAATGGTTTCATTCAGGAATTCAAGGTAATAAGGTCATATGTCTGAGTGTATTTCCATCTTAAATCTGTAACTTGCAGGTCTGTCTGCAAACAGGCATTTGAGACAAACCCCATAGGTAGTTTCAGCAGGGCTGAGGTGCAGTCCGTGGTGTTATCCTCCCTGTTGCAACAGTTAGTAAATACTGTCTTTGGATTGCCAAGAAGAGTTTGCATGTTTATTTGAGTATTGGGAGCGCTTGTTACCCTGCAACAGTTAGTGAGCCAGAAAGGAGGTTTCTTTGCCCCCCACCTGAAGGCTGGCACCGAAATACTGCCTACCCCTGCTGCAGAGAGACCAGTGTGCACATTTTGATTAGGTAAGAAGATGCTGTGTTTAAGGTGGAGTTCTTCCTGTACATGAGGGTTGGGAAGGGTCTGGGGACTGCTGTCCTTTTAAAGTGGGGACAAAGCAGATCACAATCCTTGTTTCTAAATTAGTGTGTTCTTCTTGGTAATGTTAAATGCAGAATATAAGATTTAACGTTGTAAGAGACAGAAGGGTAGAGCATGCAATTTTTTTATTGGTGGATTGTGTACATGTACTGCACAATCAACAAGGCGCTTTATAACTAGTTAACCTGTGATTCCCATCAACAGGTTGGAATTGGCCTATGTGGGTACTTTGAAACTGGAAAGGTGCAGATAGATGTTCCATTTGATACAGAGGAACAGCTGAAAAGCTGGTGTCACTAAACTTTACTTCCAGTTAAAATCTGAACACTGAAGTTCCCAACCATGAACCTAATGTCCTGCAGTCATTTCATGGTTTCTAAAATGCATGGTCTGAAAAGAATCTCCTCTGGGGCCTGGAGGAAGGTGACCAGGGGTTGCTAGTTGAATTTACCAAAAAGTAGAATAAATATGTGCTTATTACCCTAGAATAGAATTTTGTGTTGTATTATTTGTGTGGCTGCAGGTGAGCACATGCATATTTGAAAGAAATGTGGCTACAGTGTGATGGTTTTGTGTATTGTATAATGTGCAAACTTTTGTTTTAAATGTACAAAGCATGAAACAAAAAGTTTATAGTATAATGTGTCCCGTAGAAGAGTGAAAGCAAAATTAAAAGTTGAATGTAAATTGTGAAATGATAAGTAGGAAAATAGGCAAAATATTCCCACTACAAGGCTGGGAACCATCTGACACCACAGTGAGCGTTTGCGTCAGACGGCCCCCAGAGGTCCTAGCATGCACCCTTGGGGGAAGCGCTGGGGCTCCCCCTGTGGGACAACCCCCTAAACCCTCCCTGGCAGGAATGGCAGCAGAAATGTTTCCGCTGCCAACTCTCCACCCCCGTGACAACTAATGACATCAGTGTGCACCACGCACCAACATCTTTAAATGTCACACAACGTGCTTGAAGCCATTTGCTTCTAGCACGTGTAGGAGAAGAAGGTAAGTTTATCCTGGGATGGGTAAGGTTCTTCAAAAGAGGCATTGAGTGAAAGTAAAGGGTTTTCATTTCCTCAGATGCCTCTAAGCATTTCTACTACACGATTGCACTGTGATTGTGCATCCGGAGTGCCCACTAGACACCAGGGATTTTGTTTTCAGGTTTAGGCATAGTTGTGGATTGGCCCATTGGGGAATGGTCACTCCCCTTAGACGAGCAACTAATTTGGCCGTTTCTGCCCCCTTTGGGCAGATCAGCCTTTTTATTTTTAGGCCCTTCTGCCCCCAAGGGGGGCAGAAACCACTAGGTCATAAGGGATATTTATGGGGGGGCAGAAACCACTAGGTCATGAGGGATATTTATTATGTGCAATTGTAGTTTTGGGGAGTGGCCCCTTGAGCACGAGTTGCTCCCCTTTAGGGGGTGATTATTCTGGACGTTTCTGCCCCCACTGGGGGCAGATTAGCCTTTTTTATTTTAGGCCCATGTTTCCCCAAGGGAGGCAGAAACCACAAGGACCATCAGGGATATTTTATGTGTGTGTTGACAATGTTCAGGTTTGGACCTTTGAGCTAGGGTCGCTCCCCTTTAGTGGGTGATTATTTTGGCCATTTCTGACTCTTTTGGAGGCAGATCAGCATCCTTTTTTTTGGCCCAGGGCAGAAACCACTTGCCACCAGAGAAAGTTTCTGAATGTTTGGTGGCGGGTTGTTTGTGGACTGACACATTATTTGCATTTGTGATCATAATGTTTTATTTCACCTTTTTCTACTAGTTCAAAGCTTTTGATACATTTGCTGTGACTCCTGCTTGCAGACCAGCAGTTTTTGGTAGTTGCATGTGGTTGGTAAGAAAAACTTTTTTGTACTGTTTACTCAAAATGAGTATCATTGCCATGCATGAATGAGATTTTGGTAAATGGTGAAATATTAGCAGCATATTTAGCTTATGTTTTATTGTGTGTGAAGTGTTCCTTAGATTTGTGCAGGATGTGTATTGTGTTGTCTTATGTGTAATTTTATTTTGTTTTAATTTTTCCTTGGGATATCATTGGGGCTTGCTGTGTCTCTGCAGAGTAGGAACTGGTGAGTCTAGCTGTCTCTGGCAAGGGAGTGGTATCGTTTTTGAGTATATAGGTCTTTATGATGAAGCCACAGTATGGAATTAAGATGTATATGCTGTCTGAGAGTAGTACAGTATATGTCTATAATTCCCGGGTGGACTTTGGTAGGGATTCCATTATTGACCCCCTTGGTTGTCTGGCAACTTTCGGAGTTAGTGAGAAAATGGTATGGGAACTTGGTAGTGGACTTTTTAACAAAGGTCACCATTTGTACCTAGATAACTTCTACACTGGTGTGCAATTGCTGAGGGAATTGTTTAAAGTGGATACTGTTGCTTGTGGTACAGTCCACTCTAACCGTAAAGGTTATCCACAGGAGATTATGTGTAAAAAACTTGAGAAGGGACAGTGCAGTGCCTTGTGTAATGATGAACTGCTAGCTGTGAAGTTGCAGACAGGAGGGATGTCTATATGCAAACTACCATCCATGATGAAAGTACTTCATCTATGACTGTTTGGGGTCATGTTGCTGAAGTATGCAAACCTGTTTGCATTTTAGACTACAATAAGCACATGGGTGGTTTAGATAGATTAGATCAGAGGTTGAAAACTTATACTGCTGCTCCTAAGACTTAAACTTGGTTTAAAAAGTTGGCTATCCATGTCTTCCATTCCGCAACCTTCAATGATTTTGTTGTTTTGAAAGATTGCTCTCCAGAGTCAAAGATGACTTTTGTTCAGTTTCAGAAGTCTGTGATAGGCAGCCTTGTTGTAGTGGAACAAGCAAGTGTTCTTAGAGTTGGAGTGGTAGAAGATGTGGGTAGATTGAAAGATCGTCACTTTCCTAATCACATTCCTTCCATGCCCAAAAAAAACAGTCCCTGTAAGAGATGTAGAGTCTGTATGTGAAGAGACATTCAGAAGGAGAATCGTATGCACTGCCCTGATTGTCCTTCTAAACCCGGGTTGTGTGTGCATACTTGTTTTCAAATGTATAACACACAGAAACATTTTTGGGAGCACCTATGAGCGTTGCCTAGTCTCTATCATTTGATTTATTTTTGTTTTTTTTCACTGTTGGCATTTATTAGATTGGATGTATTTAGTTAGAGCTGGTGTGTTTGTAGTCTTGTATTTATTTACAACTGGTTTGTGTTTTCTTTTTTGTTAAATAAAATGTGATGGGGGTGTGCATGAACTGGCACTTGGCTGGCAGTGTGCATAGACTGGGGCTTTGCTGGTGGTGTATGTGAGCTGGCGCAAGGCTGCTGGTATGTATGGACTGGCGCTTAGCTGGCGGTGTGCTTGAGCTGGTGCTAGGCTGGCAGTGTGTGTGAGCCGGTGCTTGGCTGGCAGTGTGTGTGGACTGGCACTTGTCTGGCAGTGTGTGTGGACTGGCACCTGGCTGGCAGTGTGTGTGAGCCAGCGCTAGGCTGGTGGTGTATGTGAGCGGGCTCTAGGCTGGCAGTGTGTGTGAGCTGGTGCTTGCCTGGTGGTGAGTGTGGACTGACGCTTGGTTGATGGTATGTGAGTAGTGACTTGCTGCGGGTCACTGAACAGGCTACTAGCCAAACGCCTGTCCAAGCACTGTCAGCTGATGTGATTGTTTTGTCAGGCATGTAAGAAAATGATGAGTCCTTGAATGGTGCTGTCTGTTGATGTGAGGGTTGTAATGTGCTGGGCCCACGGCTGGTGGTGTGAATGGTCTTGTATATGTTACATATGAAAAGAGCATGAATGGCCTGTAAAGCAGTTGGGGCTACATGTATCAACCTTTGGCTTTGTGACTCGCAATTTGCGAGTTGCAAAACCGAATGGTGTATAGTGTCAATGACACTATTTGCGACTCGCAAGGGGGTCGCAAATGCCTACCTCATGACTATTCATGAGGTATGTCGCAATTTGTGACCCCCTTGAGAATGGCCACCCTCAGAGGGATGGTGGCCTGCTGGAGACAGCAGACCACCATGTCTGTGACTGCTTTTAAATAAAGCAGTTTTTTTTTTTTTTTATGCAGCCTGTTTTCCTTAAAGAAAAACGAGATACATTTCAAAAACAAAAAATGATACGTTTTTGATTATTTTTTCAGAGCAGGCAGTGGTCCTGAAAAAATGTTTTTACTGACATTCACAAAGGGGAAGGGGTCCCATGGGGACCCCTTCCCATTTGCGCATGGGTTAGCACCAGTGTGACACTGGTGCTAACTGCGATTGTTTTGCGACCACAGTCATTGTCACAAAACAATCATACATGGGATGGCGAGTCGCAATTAGGAAGGGAACACCCCTTCCTAATTGCGAGTCGCAATCCCTTTGTGCGATTCGGTAAATAGTTTACTGAATCGCAAAAATGGTTTGGTACATGGGGAAGTGCATTTTGCACATCGCAAACGGCCCAATTCGCCGTTTGCGATGTGAAAAATGCTACATACATGTGGCCCTTGGTGCCTTTTCGTTGCTTTACAGCTCATGAGTTATTAGTCATTGGTTAAGTTTTTTTATTTTTCAGTTATTAACAATGTATTTCATTTTTGTGAATGTACATTTTGAACCTTTCACTCACCCTTGTGCCAAATCCAACCAGTATGTGTGTTCTTATGAAAAAAAAATCACTCCACTGTAATCAGGCATCAAAGCATCCCCTGACATGCTAGATGTCTCAAGTGGGACCCCAATGATGAAGCATGCCACCAACTAGGTTGGTGGGTGAGGGGTCTTTTTAACAAAACCTTAGGGCATTTTCTTCACAATTTGAGTGTTTGTGACATGACAGGAGTAAGAGACTTGGTAGTGTGCTCGCTTCTTGTCTAGGGAAAATCTACCAACTCTATATATGTTTGAAAATTAGACACTGAGAGGAGTACAGGGTGGTGTTCTTCTTAAGAGTTTTCTTACCCACAAAGCCTTGCAAACCTAAAAATGTGACTAAAATTACACATTTTCCTTGCAATTCTGTGCCATATTCTTCCATAAACAGAAATCAATGGCAAATTCCCTGCCAGCCAGTGCACCCCTCAGTCTCCTGATAAAAATGATACCTCACTTGTGTGGGTGCCGAAAGCAGAGTCAGCCTAAAACGTATTAAAAAAACGTTTTGCTTATGAACACGCTTTGGTGCCCCCTCAACCTCTACATGTTTTTGTCCCTTCCCTGTCACAGGCACTTGGCCCGTCCAAACAAGTGAGGCATCATTTTTATTTGGAGACCAAAAGGAATGCTGAATGGTAGGAAATGTGTGCCTCCTCCTAGATTCCAGAACTTTCTATCACTCAAATGTGAGGAAAATGTGTTTTTAAGACACATTTTGAGGTTTGCAAGAGTTTCTGGGTAGGAAAATGTGCAGAGAGCCACACAAGTCACCTCTTCCTGGATTCCCTTAGGTGTCTAGTTTCAAAAATGTACAGATTTGCTAGGTTTCCCTAGGTACCGGCTAAGTTAGAGCCTAAAATCCACAGCTAGGGAATTTGCAAAAACCCTGTAAATTTTCAGTGGAAAAATGTGGTATCCACATTGCGTTTTGGGGTGCTAGGCCTACCCACACAAGTGACTTACCATTTTTATCGGGACACTTGAGGAAATGCTGGATGGCAAGAAGTTTATGGCTCCCCTCAGATTCCCGAACTTTGCATCATGGAAACTTGTTATTTTAGACAAAATTTGAGATTTGCAAAGGATTCTGGGTAGAAAAATGTAGGAGGAGCCACACAAGCCACCCCATTCTGAATTTCCCTATGTGTCTAGCTTTCAAAAATGTACAGGTTTGCTAGGTTTTCCTAGGTGCTGGTGATAGAGCGTTCCGATCTAATAAATTACCTGTATTTGGACGCTCTTGGGTCGATGAATCTTTTGACCAAGTGGGGCTCTCTTCACCCGAGATTAGTCAATTTAATCTAATCAATAATCAATAACGAACATAAGCAATGCCCTGATCAACATAACACTTCACAATTAATCCAGAAAACATTTCGGCAAACCATGACCTTTTGGCCATGAATAACCACACCAGTTTATTCAAAGTTAATGAATTTATTTCCCTATATTAACAAAGCTAGCACGATATAAATGTGTCTCAACACCAAATGATATACGTAAATGAACATTAATAGCTGTCCATAACGGCGAAAAAGATGCAATCTATGCAGCATTTGAATAACAATGCATTCGATGATAGCAACGCAAACCACTAAAACTATAATCTGTAATGGGCTAATTGCATACATTAGTCAGCATAACAAGGTCTCAAATTGCATCGTGCAACAAATGAATCCTCATCTAACCTCAAATTAGCATCTGCATGTGGGATTTCATGCAAAAACAATTTAGCAACATTGATTTGGAAAACTCCTAACTAGGGCTCTTATCAAAAATCAGCAGTTGGTTACCTAAAAAGAAACACAATGCAATTGTACATTTTCCTTTCATATTTACCAAATTCAATCAGCATTCAAGGAAGTCTTCGTCTCACAGGTACCGGTTTCGATCAGCATGGGACGGGGCAAAGGGGCAGGGTGGACGGGGCAATTGCCTCACAGCGGCAAGATAAAAGGACAAAACTACTACTTTATGCAAAGGGGCAAATCAAAGTTAAAGTCTCTAGGGCGAGAATTACTTAAAGTCTCTTTCTCTCGATTAGAGAAAGCATCAAAGTCTCATCGAACATCAATTGGCATCGTAGAAGATGGCAAAATGACGAGGTCGGCAAGATGGGCCATAATGGCTGCAATGTCCTGCAAATGTCTAATGTCCTCAATGGGTGCAATGGGTAATGGCTGCTTTCTTCTTGTGCACCAGGTTTAAATAAACAACAGTTCAAATCCAGTAGGGTCTTCCATTGGAGGGTTCATAGGTTGGCTTCAAATTGTCCAATCAAAAACAACAATTCACAAGCTTCTACCTAGGCATACATTATCCTTGGAGTCGGGAACGTAAGTTGCAACATATTTTACCAATTAACTCACTTTCAGAGCTTCCATTGTCTCCACCTGCAGATTGACCTTGGAGCAAAGAAGAAGATGCCAGGCTGGCACGAAACCTTAAAGATAAGCATGTGAACCGATCTCACTGGAAAAGTACAGCTTCAAGCAAGAATACACGTTTTATTAGCACATTAGAAAAACACGAGCATCTAAACCGTGAGACAAGGCAACTAGGCCGAAGCCTCCACTAAAGTTATGCTAAGTTAAAACATTTCAAACAAGCAAATCATGGCACACGTTTACGGTTATGTCAGATTAGTACAATTCTAATACATCACGTTATATAAAGCACGCTTATAAATGTTGGCGAACTACTCTGAGGGCACATTTGTCCCCGTACAATCTTTATTATTTCGGTTAAAGTCACACTTGATTATTGCGGCACTACGTTTATGCGCTAATAAATGTAAAACCTTCATTTCTGCGTCATCACTGGCTGAGCTAGAACCCAAAATGTACAACCAGGCACTATGCAAAAAACTTCATTTTTCAGTGGAAAAATGTGATGTGTCAACATTGTGTTTTGGGGTGTTTCCTGCCACGGGCAATAGGCCTACCCACACAAGGGAGGTAGCATTTTTAACAGTAGACTTGGGGAAATGCTAGGTGGAATGAAGTTTGAAGCTCCCCTCATATTCCAGAACTTTGCATCACCGAAATGTGATGAAAATGTGTTTTCTTAGACAAATTTTGAGGTTTGCAAAGGATTCTGGGTAACAGAACGTGGTGAAAGCCCCACAGGTCACCCCATCATGGATTCCCCTATGTGTCTAGTTTTAGAAAACATACAGGTTTCCTTAAGTGCTGGCTGAGCTACAGCCCAAAACCCACAGCTAGGCACTTTGCATAAAACATGTCAGTTTTCAGTGTAGAAATGTGATGTGTCAACGTTCTGTTTTGGGGTGTTTCCTGTTACGGGCACTCGGTCTACCAACACAAGTGAAGCACCATTTTTATTGGGAGATGGTGGAACGCAGAATAGCAGAACAAGTTTTATTACCAATTGTCTTTTTCTGCATTTGCGCCTTCCAAATGTAAGTGTGTGTAAGAAAGAAGTAATTTTGAGAAATGCCATGTAATTCACATGCTAGCATAGGTCCACCCAAATTCAGAGAGGTGCAAATATCCATGGCTTTTAAACTCCTTATCTTGTGCCCATTTCGGAAATACATAGGTTTCCTTGATGCCTATTTTTCAGTCTTTATATTTTACCAAATGAATTGCTGTATACCCTGTACACAATGAAAAACCATTGCAAGGTGCAGGTAATTTATTGGCTCTGGGTACCTTGCGTTCTTGGTGAACCTACAAGTACTATATATCCCTGCAACCTGAAGGGCCCAGTGGACCTAACGGTTTACTGCTTTTGAAAATCGGCCGCAGGTGGAAAAAGTTAGACGAAAATGTAGGCAGAAATGGCTTTTCTTTCCAACTTAATTTCAATATTTTTTTATTTCAACTGTTACTTTCTATATGAAAATCTTGAAGGATCTACACAATTGACCCCCTTGTTGAATTCAGAATTCTGCCTACTTTTCGAAAATGTGTAGCTCTCCAGGACCCACCATTGCTTTCACACCCATTACTGTCATTAACTGGAAGGAGGTTGAAAGCTCAAAAAAGAAAAGAAAAAATGGGGTATGTCCTAGTGAAATGCCAAAAGTGTGCTGAAAATGTTGGTTTTATGATTCTACTCTCCCAGTTCCTGAAAGCAGGGAAGATGGCTATTTTAGCACGGCAGACCCTTCATTGATGCCATTTGTAGGGAAAAAACAGATGTTTTCTTCTACAGCAATGTTTTCCAATGTTTCCCCAAAAAGACAAATTTCAGGGGTATTTTGGCTAATTTCTTGGTCCTTAGCAAGGGAATACAAAAACCCTGGGTATCTTTAGAATCCCCAGGACGCAAATTTGGCGTGAATAGCTGAAGTGGACAAAATGTTATGAGGGCCTAACCGCAAACTACCCCAAATAGCCAAAAAAGGGTTTAGCACAAGAGGGCTAAGCAGCAGGATAAATGGGAACAAGGAGGATAGTAAGTAAAAAAGGCTTAGCAGCAAACCGGTTAAAGGGGAACAAGGAGGAAGGTAAGTAAAAAGGTGAAAGGCACACAGAGTGCCATTACAGTTCTAATATTGCACATCATACTGAAGAGAGAATATGTAGTGAAAATAGAAATTATAAACAGTGGAAGAGAAGGGAAAATGCCAAGGAGAACCAAAAGGCAGAACAATAATTCTGAGTCTCACTGACCTCAATCAGCTGTTTCCATTAGTTTGACCAGACTTGAAATACCACCTTTCAACTGAGCCTGTCTGGTATTCAAATCAGCATAAAAACTGTCATTCTCTACATTGTTGCCCATGTTACTCAAACTTGAAGTGTTCCGCTCCATCTGTATCAGACCAACCCATGAAATATATTTTCACAAGGAATACTTCTGAGAGTCCTACACAGTTAACAAATTGCTGATTTGCACTTCTCCATTCTGCAGACATTCCACACAATGGCATTTTGTGCTACCACACTCTCATAATTAACTTTCACAATTGTTCTTAGCTTTCCATACATGGAACTATCTTTATTGTTAGAACTATCAGCCTTACAGTGGTCATCCCCTAAACATTTTGCTTTCACTCCTCCTGCTGTGCTGAACTAATTTTTTTGTCATTAGGATGCTGTACACTATACTACTGCTAACCAGTGCTAAGGTTCTCGTGCTTTCATCCAACTGGCACAATTAATTTACTTGGGAGTCCATAGTAAAGTGATACTACAGGTACCCAAGGCTTGTAAATTAAATGCTACTAGTGCGCTTGCAGCACTGGTTGTGCCTCCTATTTACGTAGCCCTTTAAACATATCTCCGACATTGCAAGTCTGAGTATGCTGTTTTAAACTGCCATCCCAACCTGGCAAAATAAACCTTTTGCCAGGCTTAAACCTTCTTTTTTAATACATATGTCACCTCTAGGGTAGATCCTAAACAGCCCAAATGGCAGGGTGCACTGTATTTAAATAGCTGGACATGTACTTTTAAGCTTATCCTGGTGGTGAAAATTTTCCAAATTCATTTTTTTCACTATTGCAAGGCATACCTTTCCCATAGGATAACAATGGGTTACCTTATTACATTTAATAAGTGGTAACTTTTGTTTGATTGAGAGCAGGTAGGAAAGTAATGTTTGGTCTCTGAGGAATTGTAATGTAAAGCCCTCTTTAATGGTAAAGTCAGATTAAAACATTGGAATGTTGGGATCTCCATTCAAAACAATGGAGTGCTCTGGGCTCCTAATGGCCAGCAGAAGCCCAGAGCTCCAACACTCCAAGGACTTTGTTCACAGTTGTTGTAGTGAACAAAGCCCTCACGGAGCCCGAGGGGATTTCAATCCCTTGGAGTTCCATGAGGCCTTTGTTTTATTTATTAGAACATTCTGCCTTCTAGTGGCAAAATGTTCTAATACCCTCCTAGCACTCCATAGTTGGGCTATACCGGCACTAAAGTCCTACTCCCTTGTTAAATGTCCTCGCCTTCCGCTCAGGCCTTTAACGCTAGAGCAGGCCTTGAATGGCCAGTATAGCCTGCTAGGAGGGCTATGAGGCTATATTACAAGCCACATTTTGGGGCCTGCAGCCTGTTTCCTGGGCCACATGACTAGGTGTAGTTGTCAGTTGGCCTTTCTATATTCCTCTCAGACAGCATCAAAATAGAGGGTATGTGTGTTGGCTGGATAGACCATATCTGGCAGAATGCTGTCACCTACCATATTTGCACTTCAAAGGCACTGGCCCAGCTCACACACAAAAAACTTCACACTAGCCAATTGTAACTCCAGACAATCTGGGACCAGGGCAGAGAGGCAGGGAATTCCAGACACTTCTATAAGGGGAAAAATTCTAGCAAGAAGCTTCCCCCAATCCAAACAGGCACCAGGTTTAAAAAAGAGGCCCCTCAGACCCACTCTTTGGTACACTCCCGGACCTGTGGATACTACAGATGAAAGATGCCCTGTTGCCGAAGGCCAGCCCTGCTTGCTAAGAAGGAAACATGGACCTGCTCCCTTCATCCCAGGCTGAAGTGCCTCCAAGGGTCAGCTAATTGACCTCCTGTTCTGAGCTGCAGGGACACAAAAAGCTCCAGAGACCCCCCTGGAACTGCCCAGATGTGATGCTGCAAGTAGACATGCCTGGACCTGTAACTGTACCTGCCTGAGCCCTGCTGGTCTCTGCTGAAGTGAGCTACTGATCCTCAGGAGGTGCCTCCTAGGTCCAGAACCCTTGATGTGGCACCATTAGAGCTCATCCTTTAATAAAAGCAGACCTCTTAAAGATAGGGGCTCTTTGTAATTGGAAACAGGCCTGTGCATGCCAAAATCTTGCCACTGTGCCGAATGTCAACACAAAACTCCAGTGAACTCGACTCTGCATGCTACATTTTCCACCAGCAACAACCAGCAACACGAGGATCTGTACTTCGCTTTACATCATCAACAGCCCGTGGTGACCACAATTTGATCCTCCTCCTCTGCCTAGTCTAAAAGGGAGCCTCCTATACCATGGAGTAGATGGAAAGAAGAATTTTAAAATGTATATGAAGGACAAAGATGCTGATAAGATGTCTATAGAACATTGCAACAATACTTTGTTGCATTGTTTTCATAGGGCTAGTTGTTCTAGACCTGTGCCTCAAATTGTTCCCCAGGAGAAGCAAGGGTCTAATAATGAGTCTTTGATGAGACTGAAGGGAAGATTCTGGTCAGTTCCTCTCCTCTCACTGTGTTTTGAGCCCGCCTGAACAGAGAGACAAAAGGGAGGGAGGCCTAGGTGTGGACTTCATCTGCCCGTGACAGGTTAGGCATCCTCTAAATCTCAGGAAGAGGCTGAGGACAGCCTGCAGGCAATACTGCCAAGGGAGGGGACCCCTCTTCACACCCAGAGCTCTTTGTTCACTGTCTTGGTGTAATACACATCTCGCCACAGACATGCTTTACAGAGCTACTGCAGTGGGTGGCATAATGGGTGCTGCAGCCCACTGATAGTATGTAAGTAAATTAAATGTGCCTATTAGATGTATCCTAATTTAACCATGTTTGAAAAGAAAAGCACAAGAGATTTACCCACTGGTTAGCATAGTTCAGTGCTCAGAGTCTTATGGCAGCAACAGAAAGCACAAATCTGGGGGAACACCATACAAAATGTGGTAATTTCCAACAGACAGTGATATGCTAAGACCTTGTGTGTGCATTGCAGCTCAGCAGGTAGGTGCAGAGCATGTAGTGGTCCCCTGACTAGTACCACTTAGTAGTGGCCAGGAAATAACCTTCAGGTTTCCTTACAATGGCAGAAACACAGAAACTGTAGAAAGCATAGGAGTGGGGAAAGCAGCTCTACCCAGTAATACTTCCTAGAACACAGTGTCAGATAATTTTGGAAGCTGTTTCCTAAACGATGCTGAAACAAAAGATAGCCTTTATTCATGGGCAATGTGCATGTGCAAAGATGTAATGACACCCCCAATATGCCCTCATACTAATTCCCTCACAGTCAAAAGCAGTAGATTTTATCTCCAACCAGACCCATTTAGCATGTGCAAAGGACATTGCACTGCTCAGAAAATACCCACAATGGGCTTTGCTTGTGGAAGGGTGCTCCTTCCCTGCTCCTTCAGCCTCCCAAGTAGCAGTCCACAATGTCCGTTTAGCAGCACAAAAGCTTTTCCGGGTGGAGGACTGGAGTTAATTGAAGGAGCAAGCACGAAGAGAGAATAGGAACAAAGGATTGGAGTACTCGAAGAATCCCCTGCAGTGGTGGCTGGAGACATTTTAAAGCGGTGGGGGATGGCGTAAAAGTTTTGGATGAGTGCCTTGTAGTGAGCGAGCATAGCAAGTGAGCCCAAGTGGCTATAGGAGAGGTCCAGAGGGCTTTCCATCTAGGAACATTTTGACAAAAGAGTGGGCACATGGTTCATTTTCCAGCAAATTTGAGAAAGCGAGAAGGTTAACAAAGCAATTGCGAAAGTGTAATTATGACATCAATAAAAAGATTTTGTATGATGGTGATGTAGGTGGCTGCCTATTCAGCATAACCAGAGAACTTCATAACAGACTTTGAGATAACAATGTACCTCACAGATGTATTCCAGAGATGCTTTACAAATGAAATCTACTGAGGAAATACAAGGTATTGTGATTTGTTGAAGTGGACACAGTGAGACAGCAATCTGTCACCAGGCAGGTCCAGTGTTTTTGATAGCTGATGTCCTGACAAATGGCTTGAATTTTACTGCCTGCATCAGCAAAATAGTGAATTTATAATGTATGCCAGCTCAGGAGTCAGATCGGCTGTAAGCTGTTGGCGAAGACAATTACATGACATGACAGGACAACCAGAGTCCATTGTGAAAAACTGTAAAACTGCTTGCAGGCTCCCTTTATGCTTGCATGTAAATTAAACTTTCACAATAATAGTCATCAGTGAAACAGCTATTTTATCAATCCTCCTTTGGAGAGAGAAGGCCGTGTGACAGGCCTGGATCTGCAAACGGTACCAGCGGTTAGGGGTGATTTATGTCACTTGAACAAGTTAACTGTCAGTGTTGCGCAGCACTCTTTGTGTGCTGCTGTGCAGCTTGCCAATAAAAAGGGTAAAACATGTCAGAAACCAAACTTTACATGTGACGCTTACAACTATATTGATTTCCTTCCATGACCAGCCGAACTCTGGCGATAGAGGGTGTCGGTGGAACACACAACAGGCAGTTACTGAGAACGAGCCGGCGTTCAACCTACTGTAAATCTAATTGAGGGAGACACGGCCTGCCACTCTCAACATGCCTCAGTTAGCTCTAATTATTGGTATTAAAGAAGGTACCAGTCGAGGAACAGTGAGGATTAAAGCTGAAGTTAAAGGAAGATTTCAAACAAAATCAAAGCCTTCAAAGTGAAGTGAATAATCATTTACATATCACTGGCTGGACCTCAAAAAAGGCGAGCCAAGCTGGCAACAAAACCTTTTTGTGTAATGAATTTTCACCAGTTTGTAACTACACTCAGTGCATTACTTTCCAGTCTCTAACTTAAATTGTCTATCAGGCTCAACTGTGACCGTGCCAGGATCTCATGTACGCCATCTCTCTGGTAGTTAGAGTGCAATGAATGTAAACGAGTGGATTCTTCAACCAATCAAGTAACCCTCAAACTCCAGCGTAGCTATAGGTTTCACAGCCAGTTTATGAAGGGGCACACAAGAAAATTTGCAATACCTTTCTGACTTGACATACACATCTGACCCTACCCAGGTTATCTGGAAGTTCAGCTTCACCCATGCCACTAACAATGTATAGTGGACCGGTCAGTCAGTCCATGTCGCTTCCCAAGCATTTGTAGAGACTCTCCCAAGCTTTCGAGGTGCTAGGTTGACTTACAACCCTCAGTTGGCCCTGCATAAACACGCCAAGCTTTCGAGCCGCTAGTCTGAGCCACTATCCCCCCACCACTAACTCATGTGCAGCCTGTCAAGAGCTTCCAGTGCTCATCTGGTTGTTTTCCATTCATTCTGGTACACTAGTCTTGTTTATTGCTTTATAAATTCAGTAGTACAAATACCAGAATGGGGCTTGAAAATCTTGAACTAGGTGAGAAACTCTCACACAGGACAGAGAGTCTACCTCAGTTGCAGTGAGAATGTGAGGTGGCAAGAGGTGGTTTGTCTCAGCTAGGATGTCGGACTGTCAAGAACAATATGAGACTGTGAGAGAGGAACTGCCCCTTGCGAGAAGGCTACAGGCCAGTGCTTAATTTGAGCTGGTGGTTGTCCTTTGGGGGGCACCAGCACTTATTTTTGGGGGCCGGCACTTATTTTTTTGCATCAGGCATTTACTGTGAGCAAAAGACACAAATGGGAAATAAGGAGGAGAAAGACTGAGGGGCATATTTATACTCCGTTTGCGCCGAATTTGCATCGTTTTTTTCGACGCAAATTCGACGCAAAACTAACTCCATATTTATACTTTGGCATTAGACGCGTCTAGCGCCAAAGTTCATGGAGTTAGCGTCATTTTTTTGCGTGAACACCTTCCTTGCATTAATGATATGCAAGGTAGGCGTTCCCGTCTTAAAAAATGACTCCGATGCTATTGCGTCGGATTTATACTCCCGGGCAAAAATGATGCCCGGGAGTGGGCGGGTCTAAAAAACCCGCATTTGCGCCAGATTTTAGCGCCTGGGTCAGGGCAGGCATTAAGGGACCTGTGGGCTCAGAATGAGCCCAGAGGTGCCCTCCCCTGCCCCCAGGGACACCCCCTGCCACCCTTGCCCACCCCAGGAGGACACCCAAGGCTGGAGGGACCCACCCCAGGGACATTAAGGTAAGTCCAGGTAGGTATTTTTTATTTTTTTTGTGGCATAGGGGGGCCTGATTTGTGCCCCCCTACATGCCACTATGCCCAATGACCATGCCCAGGGGACAGAAGTCCCCCTGGGCATGGCCATTGGGCAAGGGGGCATGACTCCTGTCTTTGCTAAGACAGGAGTCATTTCAATGGGGGATGGGCGTCGTAAAAAAATGGCGCAAATCGGGTTGAGGCGATTTTTTTGCCTCAGCCTGACTTGCACCATTTCTGGACGCCCATACGCCATTTTCCCCCTACGCCGGCGCTGCCTGGTGTACGTTGTTTTTTTTAACGCACACCAGACAGCGCCGGCGGCTAACGCCGGCTAACGTCATTCAATAAATACGGCGCCCGCATGGCGCTTCAGAATGGCGTTAGCCGGTGCTAATTTTTTTGACGCAAAACTGCGTTGGCGCAGTTTTGCGTCAAAAAGTATAAATATGGGCCTGAAAGCGTCACAAAGGGAGAAAGCAGAAAGCGGCAAGAGTGAGCTGAAGGGGCAGGGAGTGGCTGTAAATGGATTAAAGAGGCACAAGGGGTTTTTAGGATTACAATGCCTCAGTCGCACATTTAATTGCAGCAGTCGTGAGTTTCAGAGGAAAGCTCTGAGCACCAGCACATTTTTATTTACAAATTAACCACTGCTACAGGTTTCCAGAAGGTGCCTGTGTAAGTGCCAGCAAAGGTGTAAGACTATCAGGAATAACATGGGATGGCAAGAGAGAGCATGTTCCACTTGTAGAATGTGCATTACACTGACAGATAGTGCTAGTCTCTTTTTCGGTGAGGAAGAGATTCTGCTAGAGACGGCCTGTTTCATTCTTACAAATGCCTGCCCCACTGTTAAAAGAGACCCGTTCTGGTCCCCTGTTAGATAGGCCTGCCCAAACTGCACAGCATTTTCCCTCTCATGCACCTGCACATCAGCTAGAATCATACTGGTCAAAATAAAGGTAAACATGCAGTTTCAGCATTGCAAACAAAACATCCTTTAGTTACCTACCTGCCTTGGACGCTCTTTTCAAATCAAATTTGTGCCGTAGGCCTTTTAGTAAAATTAGAAACCAACAATGCCTGTGTAAAGATCCAGCCAAAAGTTGTATGCAAAAATAAAATATATTTCCTGGTAGCACAGTACACCTTTCTCTTCCAGCCTCCCAGTCTCCAAATGCCACCACCCGTTCCTTCCCTCTGCATTCCAAGCCCCCCATTCCTAGTTCTACCATCTTAACATTCCTAAAAGAACCAGAACAAAATACATGAACATGTAACATATTTCCCTTCTTTCAAACAAAAAAAAGAAAACTAAACATATAACTATACAATATATACAAAATCCTTCCCATGTCAAAGGTTAAACAGTTCTATATGATATCTACAAATCTGCTGGGCACACACCTTGTTCTAGCATTTGATTTCACATGTGACGTTACAGAATCATTCTTTGTAGTCATATCACAATCCTTATTGATAGTCTTTGTGGTTTCTTCCTCACTTCTTGTAGGAAAGTACCATCTTGCCTGGCATGTTACCCCCATTTTTCACTGTATATATGTTGTTTTAGTTGTATGTGTCACTGGGACCCTGGTAACCCAGGGCCCCAGTGCTCATAAGTGTGCCTGAATGTGTTACCTGTGTAGTGACTAACTGTCTCACTGAGGCTCTGCTAATCAGAACCTCAGTGGTTATGCTCTCTCATTTCTTTCCAAATTGTCACTAACAGGCTAGTGACCATTTTTACCAATTTACATTGGCTTACTGGAACACCCTTATAATTCCCTAGTATATGGTACTGAGGTACCCAGGGTATTGGGGTTCCAGGAGATCCCTATGGGCTGCAGCATTTCTTTTGCCACCCATAGGGAGTTCTGACAATTCTTACACAGGCCTGCTACTGCAGCCTGAGTGAAATAACGTCCACGTTATTTCACAGCCATTTTACACTGCACTTAAGTAACTTATAAGTCACCTATATGTCTAACCTTTACCTGGTAAAGGTTAGGTGCAAAGTTACTTAGTGTGAGGGCACCCTGGCACTAGCCAAGGTGGCCCCACATTGTTCAGAGCCAATTCCCTGAACTTTGTGAGTGCGGGGACACCATTATACGCGTGCACTACATATAGGTCACTACCTATATGTAGCTTCACAATGGTAACTCCGAATATGGCCATGTAACATGTCTATGATCATGGAATTGCCCCCTCTATACCATCCTGGCATAGTTGGCACAATCCCATGATCCCAGTGGTCTGTAGCACAGACCCTGGTACTGCCAAACTGCCCTTCCTGGGGTTTCACTGCAGCTGCTGCTGCTGCCAACCCCTCAGACAGGCATCTGCCCTCCTGGGGTCCAGCCAGGCCTGGCCCAGGATGGCAGAATAAAGAACTTCCTCTGAGAGAGGGTGTGACACCCTCTCCCTTTGGAAAATGGTGTGAAGGCAGGGGAGGAGTAGCCTCCCCCAGCCTCTGGAAATGCTTTCTTGGGCACAGATGTGCCCAATTCTGCATAAGCCAGTCTACACAGTTTCAGGGGACCCCTTAGCCCTGCTCTGGCGCGAAACTGGACAAAGGAAAGGGGAGTGACCACTCCCCTGACCTGCACCTCCCCTGGGAGGTGTCCAGAGCTCCTCCAGTGTGCTCCAGACCTCTGCCATCTTGGAAACAGAGGTGCTGCTGGCACACTGGACTGCTCTGAGTGGCCAGTGCCACCAGGTGACGTCAGAGACTCCTTCTGATAGGCTCCTTCAGGTGTTAGTAGCCTATCCTCTCTCCTAGGTAGCCAAACCCTCTTTTCTGGCTATTTAGGGTCTCTGTCTCTGGGGAAACTTTAGATAACGAATGCAAGAGCTCATCCGAGTTCCTCTGCATCTCTCTCTTCACCTTCTGCCAAGGAATCGACTGCTGACCGCGCTGGAAGCCTGCAAACCTGCAACATAGTAGCAAAGACGACTACTGCAACTCTGTAACGCTGATCCTGCCGCCTTCTCGACTGTTTTCCTGCTTGTGCATGCTGTGGGGGTAGTCTGCCTCCTCTCTGCACCAGAAGCTCCGAAGAAATCTCCCGTGGGTCGACGGAATCTTCCCCCTGCAACCGCAGGCACCAAAAAGCTGCATTACCGGTCCCTTGGGTCTCCTCTCAGCATGACGAGCGAGGTCCCTCGAATCCAGCGACTCTGTCCAAGTGACCCCCACAGTCCAGTGACTCTTCAGTCCAAGTTTGGTGGAGGTAAGTCCTTGCCTCACCTCGCTGGGCTGCATTGCTGGGAACCACAACTTTTGTAGCTACTCCGGCCCCTGTGCACTTCCGGCGGAAATCCTTTGTGCACAGCCAAGCCTGGGTCCACGGCACTCTAACCTGCATTGCACGACTTTCTAAGTTGGTCTCCGGCGACGTGGGACTCCTTTGTGCGACTTCGGGTGAGCACCGTTTCACGCATCCTCGTAGTGCCTGTTTCTGGCACTTCTCCGGGTGCTTCCTGCTGCTGAGAGGGCTCCTTGTCTTGCTTGACGTCCCCTCTCTCTCCTGGTCCAATTTGCGACCTCCTGGTCCCTCCAGGGCTACAGCAGCATCCAAAAACGCTAACCGCCTGATTTGCAGCTAGCAAGGCTTGTTGGCGTTCTTTTGGCGGGAAAACACTTCTTCACGACTCTCCACGGCGAGAGGGATCCGTCCACCAAAGGGGAAGTCTCTAGCCCTTTTCTTTCCTGCAGAAACCTCAGCTTCTTCTGTCCAGTAGAAGCTTCTTTGCACCCGCAGCTGGCATTTCCTGGGCATCTGCCCATCTCCGACTTGCTTGTGACTTTTGGACTTGGTCCCCTTGTTCCGCAGGTACCCTAGATTGGAAATCCACAGTTGTTGCATTGTTGGTTTGTGTCTTTCCTGCATTATTCCTCTAACACGACTTCTTTGTCCTTAGGGGAACTTTAGTGCACTTTGCACTCACTTTTCAGGGTGTTGGGGAGGGTTATTTTTCTAACTCTCACTATTTTCTAATAGTCCCAGCGACCCTCTACAAGGTCACATAGGTTTGGGGTCCATTCGTGGTTCGCATTCCACTTTTGGAGTATATGGTTTGTGTTGCCCCTATCCCTATGTTTCCCCATTGCATCCTATTGTAACTATACATTGTTTGCACTGTTTTCTAAGACTATACTGCATATTTTTGCTATTGTGTATATATATCTTGTGTATATTTCCTATCCTCTCACTGAGGGTACACTCTAAGATACTTTGGCATATTGTCATAAAAATAAAGTACCTTTATTTTTAGTATAACTGTGTATTGTGTTTTCTTATGATATTGTGCATATGACACTAAGTGGTACTGTAGTAGCTTCACACGTCTCCTAGTTCAGCCTAAGCTGCTCTGCTAAGCTACCATTATCTATCAGCCTAAGCTGCTAGACACCCTATACACTAATAAGGGATAACTGGGCCTGGTGCAAGGTGCAAGTACCCCTTGGTACTCACTACAAGCCAGTCCAGCCTCCTACACTTCTAAGTCCATTCTCCAACCTAAATTGTTCTTGACCCATGTTTTCTCCATTACACTCAACCTACGGCAATTCCCTTAAATCAACTCCCATACCTACTTTTACCACATAACTACCATCCCTTCCATTCCTAAAACACTCACCAACACCCCTGCACTTAGCCAATCTCCTCACATTCCACACTTTTCTATCCTGTGTAACAACACTCTTGTTGTATACCTTGATTACTCTCAAAGCTTTCCCAAACCTGGATGTGCCTTTCCTCACAAACCCTGACTTACATATTCTGACCCAATCTCCAACCTCAGTCACAGGTTCCTTCACCTTCCATCTGTTGTCATACGCTTCCTTGAACTTCTCCTGTTTCCTCCTTACTCTTTCTCTAACTTCCTCAACACACATGTTCTCCCAATCCTTTCCTTACTTCTTCTTAAACCACCATGGAGACAATTTAGACATAGGATATCTTCCTTTTAATAGTTTAAAGGGACTCACTTCTGTAGTACTCTGCGGAGTTATACGGTACTGCCATAATTTCTCCCTCAGTTTTTCCTTCCATTGTCCACCAAACCTATGTGCCCAACAAATACTTTCTTTAAGAACACGATCGAACCTATCAACTTGACCATTACTTTGAGGGTCATAAAGTGGAGTGGTGACATGTCTAATATTGCTATATCTAAGAAAACTGTGCTATTTCCCTTTCCACTAACTGAACACCATTGTCGGATATCAATACCTCAGGATACCCTTCTCTAGCAAATACCTCTTTGAAGAATTCAATTACAACACCTGACGTAACTTGAGGAACTAACTTCACCTCAGGCCACTTAGAATAATAATCAACCAAACCAATGCATAATGAGCATCAGCAGGCAGAGCGTAGTACGGACCAGAAATATCAAATCCTAATTTCTGCCATGGTGAATCCAGCCAGTGCACTGGCAGAAGAGGAGCCTGCACTCTCCTTAACATCTTCTCAGCCTTTATACCCACACCACACTCTCTCACCACTTTGTCTGCCATCTTATCTAACTCCGGGCACCAAAAACACGTATGTATCAACCTTTTCAAAGAAGACATTCCGGGATGGCCCTGATGGGCAAGTTTCAAAATAGTTTCCTGCATACTTTTAGGAGGAATACATTTCCCATTCTTAAACACAAGTTCATCTGTACCTCTAATTCATCCTTCACTTCTTGAGATGGTGCTATTTCCGCTGATATTTTCTTCCTATTGGGACACCCACATCTCAAATACTTTTTTACATCTTGTAAAACCAAGTCTTCCTCATCACATTTCATCCACTTTTCCTCTTCTATACCACTAAATACACTAGACATGTACTCTGATACGACTGATACTATATCCGCTCCCAGAACATTGCAATGTGCATCAACCTCCTTTGCTCCAACTTGTGGAAGAAGAGACAATCTGTTCTGAAAATCATTTGTCCTTCTGAACCTAAACATTATAGTAAAATATTTTTCTTCCTCTCTTGTGACTTTTCATCACCGTCAATAGCCTTCATGTAAGTCAAAAATTCTTCTTTCCACCTGGTCCAAGGTATAGGAAGGTCCCCTTTATTTTGTAAAACGTTTGCTGGAGGTTCGAATTGAATTTTCCCTCTTTTATTTAAAAAAAAATATGTATATTTCATTGCACCAAACATACAAAATTAAATATGCAAATCACAATCGAATAACACAAGTGCCAGAAAAAGGATGTAAATTAATCTGCACAAGAATTGCACACAAAAAACAAACGTGCAACTCACTGTTGAATAATATATAGATATCTCAAACCTCCTCTAATACACTGTTTTACAAGTGTGTCACAAAACCAAATCTTCACTTCACCTTTCTGTGTTTATATTAATTTATATATTCTTCTTTTTCAGAAGACCTTCGTCTCTCCCTATGTCATCTTGAACCAGGAAGTAATCCGTAAAAAAAATGGAAGGGAGATAACCGGAAATAATTGAAAACAACTCGGATCCGCACAATCGAGTTAAAATACGTTGCTGTCCTTCCTTGTTGCCAGGTAACATAGTTATTTATACAGGAACATTTGAGTCGGATGCCCGCGTTTTTGAGTCCGTCATTGAAACACTGAATTACGTCACGCAATGCGTCGGATGCGTGAGTTTTTAATCCTTTTGTTGAAATTGCAGGCAATAAGGTATGTTGCGCGATGCGTCAGATGCACGCGTCTGTAAATTCTTCAGTGGAGTGCTGGAAATAACATAGAATAAAGTACATTGCGTGACACGTCTTTCAAAAATCACGTCGCGCGACAGCCAAACAAGCTCCTAATGGCAACAGGCTATACGCATTAAGGCCCTCATTACAACCCTAGCGGTCGGTGTTAAAGCGGCAGTAATACCGCCAACAGGCCGGCAGATTTTTTTTTTAATCATGACCATGGCGGAAACCGCCAACATAGACAGCCACTTTAACACTCTGACCGCCACGGCGGTAGGAACAAACAGCGCAGCGGTAACCACCAACAGACAGGCGGAGGACAAAGTACCGTCCACCCTATCACAACAGGCCTATCCGCCACCTTTACCGGGGCAGAACCAATGCTATTAAAAGCACGGAGGAAATATTACACAGAAGGGAAACCACTCACCTCTCGACGCCCAACGAGGAACCAGGACACCATGGAGCCCGAACTACAGGTCCTGCCTATGCTGCTCTTCCTCCTGCTCTATCAGGAGCAGGACAGATGCCGTCGACGACCACAGTGAGTACTGCACCTACAACACAGGGGATGGGGGAGGGAAAAGAGCGGTGTGTGGTGATGGGCATGCTGGTGATGGAGGCAGTGGATGAAGATGTAGTGCATGCAGGTGTGAGTGGAGACAAGACAGGGAGGGAGGAGGAGGACGTGGAGGAGGGAGACACAGTGGAGGCAGTGGATGTTGCTGTGTCTGCATGGGGATGGTGCTTGTGTAAGTGCTTGTGGGATATGTGGTGCTTATGTTTGCCATGTCCACTCTTGTGTGTTGATGAGTGTGCATGCTGGTCTGATGGTGTGCTTGGGATAGGCTGAGGTACAGGGGATTGGGTCTGGGTAGTGGAAGTTGGGGGGGGTAGGCTGGACACAGGGACAATGGCTGCCATCAGTGCTGAGGCCAGAGCCTGAAATGCTCTCTGTTGGGCCGCCTGCCCAGAATGAATGCCCTCCAGGTATGCATTTGTTTGTTGCAAATGCCTCTGGATGGCATTCAAAATGGTAGATTGCCCACAGTGAGGGATCTCAGGAGGTCAATAGCCTCCTCACTGAGGGCAGCAGGGCTGACTGGGGCAGGGCCTGAGGTGCCTGGGGTGAAGGAGATGCCCACCCTCCTGGGTGAGCGGGCACGGGACACACGCTGAGGGGCTGCTGGGAGGGCGGTGCTCGAAGGGGGGGTGGCGGCTGTACCTGTCGATGCAGTGGGCACAGAGGTGCCTGCCACCGCAAGGGAGCTCCCATCAGAGGAGGTTTTGCTGTCACTGGTGTATGCTCCTGTCACCATCGTGGAGCTCCCCTTGCCCTCCGTCCCACTTGTGGCTTCAGACTCCGTTGCTTCACCCTCCAGGGTCAAGTGGGTTGAAGCTCCCTCCTGCGCCGGTGTCACTGCTCCTCCGCCTGATGATGCTATTGCACACAAGAACAGGGAGACAAGAAAAAGGGGGGGGGGGAGACAGAAAAAAAACTTGTTCAGTGCATGCAACACCACTACCGTTGGCAGACACAACACACAGAGAGCAGCCCTCAGCACTACGCCATGCACTAACAGTTCCTAGCAAATTCACATGCCCATGGGGTACAAGGCCTAAGCCCAATTGCTGCACACCTGGAAGTCACAGGAGCCTGACTAGGTGTAGATGGCTATTACCACTAGTGGGGTTGGGCTGCCACAGAGCCTGCCTCACAAGGGACCTTGCCTACCAAGTTCGCCCTGGCCTAGGGAAACCCACTGCCCAACTCCCCCACCCAGACACCTCGTAATGCGCCCAGAGTCAGCTGAATGAGAGTGTACTCACCTCCTTGTGGCTGCTGTGATGCCCTCAAGCATCCATCCAATTCCGGATAGGCTACCGCCAGGATCCGGTACATCAGGGAGGTCAAGGTGCGACAGGCCCCCCTTCCACGTTGGGAGGCCATCCCCAGCTGGGCCTCCGCCGTCTTCTTGCTCCAGCGGCGCAGGTCCTCCCATCTTTTACGGCAGAGGGGGCTCCGTCTGTGGTAACCCCCAGGGTCCGGAAGTCCTTTGCGATGGCATGCCAAATACCCTTCTTCTGGTTGGCGCTGACCTAGAGGAATGGTACTGGAGGAAAGGAAATTACTCAGCTGTCCGGACCGTCATACTCATTGCCCACCAGTTCCCACCCATGTCCTGACGCACATACACTCACCATCCGCACATGCAGGCCTCAGCCCCCCCTATGTAACTTCCATCCACACCACTCAAAACAGGCATTGCCCATGCAGCATGCTCACAGTGTACTCACCTGTTTGTCTGGAGGACCGTACAGTTGCGTGTACTGGGGGAGGACCCCATCCACTAGTTTTCTCCAACTCCATTGAAGTGAAGGCAGGGGCCCTTTCCCCAGACACTGAAGCCATCGTCGCTTCCAGACACAGGTCACAGCAGCACTTGCAGTGTAGGTCCTCTCCTGTTGAAGGTCAGGTATCAAGTGAGTGAACAGACAGAAAATGGCGGTCACGTCCACGGCAGTGCATACCGTCACCGCCGGCGTACATTGTCATTGGCTCCTGGGACCCATAGGGCCCAATGTTCACCAATGCAGAATTGCGCTGCGGTCTTCGACCGCCCACCGCGACGGTGTACAACGCCAGAGCAGTTACCTCATTTCCCCTTGTCCCACCTTACAGGTCAGGCAGCTGCCATTTCAGGGGGCCACATGGGATGGATAAAAACTGCGTCACACCTATCTAGGACGGGAATACAGACAGATACCGGCACATTGTGATTCACAAATGTTTCTGCAAATAACACATTGTGATACCTCAGTGTTGGATGACTCTCTGCTCACTGTTCTTCTCCATAGGGCACATCTGCTGGGGCAGGTGATGAGATGGTGGCATCCTCCGGTGTACAGACCCCTGGTGGACCTGTCGACAATGGAAGAGAGAAACATCATAATCACATACAGACTTGATCGTGCAACAATCCTGGAACTGTGTGCCCAGTTGGAGCCAGACCTGATTTCAGCTATCCGCCATCCCACAGGAATCCCCCCTCTAGTGCAGGTCCTGTCTGTACTCCATTTCCTGGCCAGAGGGTCTTTTCAAACAACAGTGGCCATGGCATCAGGGATGTCCCAGCCAATGTTCTCTAACGTGTTGTCCAGAGTGTTATCTGCCCTGCTGAAACACATGCGCAGCTACATCGTTTTCCCTCAGATGGAGGATTTGCCCACAGTGAAAGGTGACGTCTATGCCCTGGGACATATCCCCAACATCATTGGTGCCATTGATGGTACACATGTGGCATTTGTCGTCCCCCCCACCCCCCAGGAATGAACAGGTGTACAGAAACTGGAAAGGCTACCATTCGATGAATGTGCAGATGGTGTGTTTGGCAGACCAGTACATCTCCCATGTCAATGCCAAGTATCCTGGCTCTGTGCCTGCCGCTTACATTTTGAGGAATGGCAGCTTCCCTTATGTGATGGGGCAACTCCAGAGGCACTGTGTGTGGCTAATAGGTGAGGCCAAGGTCCCAACACAGTTGACATAGGTGTCTGGGTATGGGGTTGTCCCTAAGGGTTAGTGTGTGTCTAACAGTTGCCCCTAGACGTTTGCATGTGACTCTGGTTACCCCAAACTGTCATGGCTACTGACCCCAATGAGGAATCCCATGACAAGGGCAGAGGAACGCTACAATGAGGCACACCGACGAACTAGGAGGATTATAGAACGCACCTTCGGCCTCCTGAAGGCCAGGTTCCGGTGCCTCCATCTGACAGGTGGCTCCCTATACTACTCACCGATTAAGGTGTGCCAGATAATCGTGGCCTGCTGTATGCTGCACAATCTGGCTTTGCAACAGCAGGTGCCTTTTCTGCAGGAGGATGGGACAGATGGTGGTCTTGTGGCAGCTGTGGAGCCTGTGGACAGTGAAGAAGAGGAGGCAGAAGAAGAAGATATCGACAACCAAAACAACATCATCATGCAATACTTCCAGTGAGACACAGGTAACAAGATGTAACTGCTTCCCAAATCTCATACTATTGTTGGAGCTAACATAAGTCTGTCATTTTCCATCAGTGTATGGACCCTGACTTGTTACTTTGGCTTTCCATTTCACAGATCTGGGTCCCACTTTGTGCCCTCTGCTATGTCTACTGCTGACCTACAGCTGTGTTACATTGGTATGTGAACAAGTACATTGACATTGATATATTCCAGATATTGCAATTACACATTTGTGAAAGCACATACTGACTCCAGATTGTTTTGTGATTGAAGTGTGTTTATTTCTGTGCAAATAAGTGGAGGGGGTTGTAAAATGGTCTGTGGTGATGGTGGAGGAATGTCCATTGCAGAGTCCAGTCTATTTGTTTCACAGGTGCATTGTCCAAAGGGCCATAGGAAGTGGAGCAATGGCAGTTTAAGGTGGACAAAGTGACCAAGTGGGACAGAAGGGTGACATTCAGGGGGGTCTTATTTCCTGGCGGGGGTCTTGGCAATATTCTCTGTCTTATTCCTGGATCTCAGGGATCGTTTGCAGGGTGGTTCTCCATCTGCAGGGGGTGGGGTGCTGGTGGCCTGTTGTTCCTGTGGCGGTGCCTCCTGTCCACTAGCGCCGGCGGAGGTGGAGGGCTGTTCATCATCCAGGCTAGTGTCAGGGGCCCTTTGGTGTGCCACTGTGTCCCTCCTGGTGTTGAGAACGTCTGCCAGCACCCCTGCAATGGTGACCAGGGTGGTGTTGATGGACATCAAGTCCTCCCTGTTCCCCAGATAGTGTCCCTCCTGCAGCAGCTGGGTCTCCTGAAACTTGGCCAGTACCGTGCCCATGATCTCCTGGAAATGGTGGTAAGCTCCCATGATGTTGGAGAGTGCCTCGTGGAGTGTCGGTTCCCTGGGCCTGTCCTCCCCCTGTCGCACATCAGTTCTCCCAGCCTCCCTGTTATCCTATGCCTTTGTCCCCTGAACCGTGTGCCCACTGCCACTGCCCCCAGGTCCCTGATCGTCCTGTGTTAGTGGGGTTGCCTTGGTTCCCTGTAGTGGTGGACACACTGCTGATTGATGTGTCCTGGGGACAGAGGGATGGGCCCGCTGGGTGGGTGCTGTGGTGGTGTTTCCTGAGGGGGGAGGTTCAGTGGTGGTTTGTGACTGTGTCAGGGGAACCGATTGTCCCAATATCCCTGATGGGCCGAGCTGGTCATCTTGATCCAGGCGTGCAGAGCTGCTGTCGTCACTGTGGGCCTCTTCTGTGGGGGGACTGGGTATGTCTGGCACCTCCTGTCCAGTGACATTGGGTAGGGGTCCTGTTGGGGTATAAATGCATAGTTATTGTATCTGTGTGTGCCATCTGGTGCAATGGGTGAGTGACCCTCTACTCCTGTGCTTCCATTATTGCAGTGACCCTTGTGTGATTGGTGATTTTGGGGTATGAGTGAGACTCTCTACTGGACATGCTTTGGTAATGCGTGTCCATGCATTGGTGTTACATGCAGGGCTTGGTTTTGGGTTGTGTTAGTGGGGTATCTGTGGGTTGTTGGGGTGATGGGTGTGAGGGTAAGGGTGGGGGGATAAATAGTAAATATTTGACTTACCAGAGTCCAGTCCTCCTGCTACTCCTCTGAGGCCCTCAGGATGCATGATCGCCAAGACTTGCTCCTCCCATGTTGTTAGTTGTGGGGGAAGAGGTGGGGGTCCACCGCCAGTCTGGTGTCTGGATACCATGGAACATACCTTCCCCCGTAGGTCGTTCCACCTCTTCCTGATGTCATCCTGTGTTCTTGGATGCTGTCCCACTGCGTTAGCCCTGTCGACAATTCTGCATCATAGCTCCATCTTCCTTGCAATGGATGTCTGCTGCACCTGTGATCCGAATAGCTGTGGCTTTTCCTGGACGATTTCCTCCACCATGACCCCGAGCTCCTCCTCAGAGAACCTGGGGTGTGTTTGAGGTGCCATGATGTGGTGTGGGTGATATGTGAGGTGGTGTCTGTTGTGATGTGTGAGGGGATGTGTTGGTGTTTGTTGTTTGAGGTGCGTGGATGTTGTGTAAGTGATGGTGTTGTGTGTCTGTGGATGCTGGTGTTGTTTTAGGTAGTATCGCTCTCTCTGGCCTTCTTTCAAATTTGTGGTTGTAAGGGTTTGTGGGTGATGTGGGTGTGTGCTTTATATTGGTTTGAGTGTGTGGGTGTGGTGTGTGTATGTGTATCAGGTGTGTGTATTTCAAATTGTCCAACGTGGTTGTGTTTTGTTAGTGTGTGTGTATTTTGAGAGCGGCAGTGTGTACCGCCAATGTTTTTCCGCGGTTGAATGACCGCCGCGTTGATTCGTGGGTCGTGATAGTGTGGGTGTATTCTTGTTGGCGTGACTGTGTAGGTTTTGGTATCGCCAGTTTATCACTGACCTTTGGTGTGGCGAACTTGTGTGGGTGTCTGTATTGTGGCGGATTACGAGATGTGGGTCGTAATACCTGTAGTGGAATCCCGCAGCGGTATGTTGGCGGTCTTCTGTGCGCCGGAAAGTGGGATTTACCGCCAGGGTTGTAATGAGGGCCTAAGTCTGTTAATGTAAAACAAAGACCTGCTGCTCAGCGAAGATGAATGAAGTGTACAGATCCTACAAATACATCACCAGCGTTGATCGGTCACAATGTAGTCTGCCGTATTCATTCTTTGTATGGGTTTGAAGGAGATGACACCGCTCCTGTGCTGTGCTATTTTAATTTTCTCGCTCTTAAAACCCTCTCCACACCAGTGAAAGATAAGAGGAAATAAAAGTTTCTTGATGTTTTCAATGAATCTTCTTAGCTGTTCACCAATGTTTACTTGTATGCTCTCCTTCCCTCAGTCACTCGTTCTATATCAGACCAATTGTCTGCATGCCCCTCACATTAAATGTATGCGTGAGTAACAGAGGTAGGTTCAGATATATACACTTGCAGCAGCTGGGTAATAGAAGCCAGGTTGGTCAGGGCCATTCTCCTGCACTCTCAGAAACATAGGGGAGTAGCCTTATTGTGGCAATCTGCATTAAATGATCACATACGTTCAGGGTAAGTAGATACTCACCAGAACCATTCTGGGTTAAAACCATTGTTTTTTTTCTTGCCATGCCATTCTTGTTTAAACCCAGCCATATGCAAAACCATCTTGACCCTGCTCCCAATGAACCTACTCCCCATGCCACTGGATTAAAGCTAGCCTGGCTAGCCTGGCCTAGGAGGGGTTGATTTGTTCAACATTCTGTCCATCATCTTCTATTATTGCTTTTGTCGTCCTAAGTGGGAAGGGTATGCCCAGACGTGGGTCCCATGCTCCCTCTGCCACTGCATTCTAGCTAGCCTGGATGATGATGAGTGACAGCCTGCAACTGGTCACAGGAGGCTGGAGCTTTGCCCGCTAAGGATGCCTGCACTCTGGACCCTTGCCCACTGGAACTGCCTGCTGTGGACTTTCACATTCCTGTTGTGTGCCTGCTGAGGTCTTTTGCCTACTTGCTGGGGCTGCCTGGTCTGCTGGGGCTACCTACCTGCTTGAGCTGCTTCTTGTCCTGCCAGCTGGGGACCTCCTGCCAGTCTGCTGAGCTCCCCTGCCTGTCTGAGGGGGATCAACGCCAGTTCCTCTGGGCCTCCTGTTCTACTGTAGACTCTCTCCCTGCTAATGCTGTGGGTCTATCTGCTGCCCTCATACACTGGCCAGAGGATTACCTACCTGCTGCAACTCCCTGAGGGACCCCTTATCAAGGCACGCCACAACAAGAACGACAAGATGAGCAGACCGCTAAGCCCCCGGTTCCACAACACAGTGCAGCTGCAGAGGAAGGCTCCATAACACCTGAGCAGGAATATCTTCACTGAGCTGTTGGTAACTAAGATGGGGTTCACATCAGCAGAGATCTAGTGCATAATGTCGGATGCACCCAAAGGAACCTACCTGCTTACACTTACGTCAGAAAAATCTGCAGAAGAGATAAGCAGATGTGCTGGTCAAGGCAAGCCCTTCCGCCAAGGACTGCACAGTGCAAGTTTGCAAGAACTGCAAACAGGAAAGACACACGTCCAAGGAATGCAAAGCAGAAGCCCCCTGCAACCTCTGCAGAGCTTTGGGCCACCACTTCAAGGATTGCCAGCAAAGAGCCAGGTCCTATGCCCAGGCAGCCCAACCTCCCTGGAGAGTCACACAGGAGGAGGTTGTCGTGGCCAGCTCCCAGGAAGGCCAAGGAAACTGGAAGGAGAAAAGGCCCCAGGTAGGAGAAACCCTTCTCTAAGTTCCACCTGGAGAGCCAGCTTGTGATGGCGGACAAGGAAATGATCATGCTTGTCTATAACCTGCATGTCAATATCCAAGACCTGACCAATTTCCTGTATCACCACTGCACAATGATGAAAGAACCCTACCGCAACCTGGACAGTGACGCCATCTGGGATGGTAAATGGACAGTTATAGTAAAGTTCAAAGAGGACTCATCAGCCCTGTTTAGAATTCATCACCCCTCTTCCAGCTTCTCCTTAGGACAGGACTCAGGATACCTGTACTACCCAGAGAAGCCCAAATTGTGCAACAAGTGCAGGAAACCGAGCCATTCCCCAGGAGGAGGTTGTCTGGACAGCCCTTCAGTCCCTGCTCCCAGGAAGACCGAGGAAAGAGGAAGGAGAAAAGGCTCCAAACAGGAGAAAGCCAAACCTAACCAGGGCTCCACCCAAGCCCTGAAGCCAAAGACCCCTGAAGATGCAACGCCTGCCATCCCCGAACTCAGTAAGCCCTGTGAGACAATGGATGATGCCCCCAAATCTGCCCCTGAGAACCAGGGAGAAGGTCCCTGGATGAAATGGGAGTATAGGAAAAGAAGGCACGGTACTTAACAAAAATGAGAAAGAAACACATGAGGACCCGCAGCCCCTACTCCGATCTTGAGGAGTCAGAAGAGGAAGATCAATCATAGAAAGAGGGGCCAGACGACCAGTTTGAGCAAGTAACGGAAGTGCTGCAGGAGATGAGGGCACTGGCAAATGTTACGGAGGCGTCCCCACTTCCATTGCCAGCAAACGCTGATCACGAAGAGACCTCTACAGAGGACTGAGAAGAAGGCCTGCTCGTTAACCAGGAGAAGTGAGAATCCAAGGCCAGCCAAGACTGCGAGTCAGTCCCTGAGAACCAGCAAGCAACAGTGGCCAGTTCCCAGCAATGGAGACCCACCAGGAGCCTAACCAGTGCTGTAACTAGCCTTGTCACTGTGTATTTGTAACCAATTGCTCTGACTTGATAATTAGTATTTAAGCTTAAGTTAAACTCTTAAACACTAATTAAAGATGGCCATTTCATTATTTCCCATAAATGTCAGAAGTATCGGAGACAGGCGCAGATGTGCTAACACCTTGAACTTTCTTGCCAACCAGGAATGTGATGTATACATGAATCAGGAATGCTCCATCCCCTTTGTAAAATCATACACACACTTAAAACAGCAGTGGACACTTGGACCTTCTTTTGGTCTGGGAGGAACAGCAAAAGATCTGTAGGAGTTGCTATTTTGGTCAGTGGGAGGTGCTTCACAATGGACTCAGTCACTAAGCTGGAGGGCGGCAGGTCTTTTGTTGTCCAGGGCTTGAGGGCAGGTGAGCCAGTTAGACGTATAAATGTGTACTCCCCTTCTGACATAGGCTAGCGACAGTAGCTATTCCAGCACTTCAGACCTCTGCTGGTCACCTCAAAAACTATTTTGCTATATGGGGGATTTCAACTGTATTCTAGAAACAGGTGGTCAATGTGAGGCCAGGGTTGGGGAAGGATGGATGAATTATACCACAAAACTCTTGGCTGAGATGGTGGGTGAGGCCTCCCTGACAGATGTGTTTGGATCCACTGGGTCAAATGCCAGGAACATTACCTGAAGCCACCCTGATAGATCCTTGCACTCCAGGATAGACTTCATCTTCACTGCTCAATCAGTACGGATCAGGCAACACTCCACTGTAACTGTGCACTTCCCTGATCACAGAGCTATCCGGTTCCATGGGGAACTAACAGGAACGTTCCTGACAGGTCCAGACACTTGGAAACTGAATAGCTCTCTGCTAGAAAGGGAAGAGGTAAAGGGGGAACCGATAAAGGCAAGGCATGAAATACACCTTCCAGTCAACAGGGTAGTGGTGGGACAGGGTGAAAGGCAGGATTCAGGACTTCTTTAAGAACATAGGTGGTTATTACAACTTTGGAGGAGGTGTTAATCCGTCCCAAATGTGACGGATATACCACCAGCTGTATTATGAGTTCCATAGGATATAATGGACTCGTAATACTGCTGGTGGTATATCCGTCACTTTAACGTCACTTTTGGGACGGATTAACACCTCCTCCAAAGTTGTAATAACCCCCATAGACAGGAAAGCCTCAAGGGGGAGAAGGAAGGAGTTTTGTAGACTGCAACAAGTGCTGCAAGAACTGCACGACCTCCAACTCCGGGAATGGGACGTCATGAACCCTCTGGAGGAAGTCAAGAACAGCTGAGTGAGCACTTTAATGACAAGTCCAGGAGGATCATCTTCTATTCTAAAGTGGAGAACGAGGAGAAATCCAACTCCCTCTTCTTTAGGAAAACCCATTCTGCACACACCCTTCTGGTTCAACTGTGCAACAGGGAGGGAACACTGTGTGACACCAAGGAAAACATCAGGAAGGTTGTGAAAGATTTCTACGGGAACCTCTACTCAGAGGTCACAGTGGAATTCAGCAGAAAGGTTTGTGTCTGGTATCCCAAGAACTGTTTCCCCAACACCAAGAGAAGTCCTTAATGGCCCCTCACTTTGTGGGAGCTGCACCTTGCAGTTAAATCCTTCAAGTCAGGAAAGACACCAAGCAGTGACAGACTCCCAGTCAAATTATATGCTTCATGGTGGTACCTAATTGGACCAGACCTCCTCGAGCTGTATGATGAGGTGGAGAGGGAGGGAATCATGCCCCACACTTTAAAGGAGGGAATGATCATGCTCTTGTATAAACATAGGGGAGAGGGATATGATCTCAATCTCTTTTAAATGTGGACTACAAGATTCTTACCAAGACAATGATGAATAGACGCAAGGGCGCAATGGGAGAGATACTTCACCCAGACCAAACCTGTGGGTCCCAGGACACAGGGCTGCACACAGCCTGGCACTGATCAGAGACATGATCCAATACATCAAGTAACACAATATCTGGGTTGATGTGGTCTGTCTTGATCAAGAGAAGGCTTTTGGCCATGTCTCCCATGAATCCATAGAAAGGGTACTACAAGACTTTGGGATGGGGGAACGGTTCTGCAATTATTTTAAAATAATGTATACACACATCTTCAGTTCAGTCACTGTAAATGGTTGGAAAACAGACCCCTTTATTATCAATTCCAGTGTAAGACAAGGCATCCCGCTCTCACCCCCTCTATTTGTTTGGGGTATAGAGCTACTCGCTGAGTACATCAGGAAGAACCCAAACATCAGAGGGATCCAAACACCAATCCATGTGCAGAAGAGGTCAAGTGTGAGCTTTACATGGACAACGTCACACCCTTCTGTGCGTATGGAAAATTGTTCCAATCCCAGCTGGAGGCATGCAAGGATTTTGACAAAGCATCAGGGGCAAAGATCAATGTGGACAAACCACAGGATAAACTCTTTGACCGTTGGGACCTATGCAATGAGCCTCTCCCCTTCCCCATTACGGTAGGACTGATAAAGATCCTCAGTTTCTGGTTCGTGACTCAGGGGCAGCTGCAAAGAGCTGGAACGAATGCCTGGCCAAAGTCACGCAGAAACTGGGGCTCTGGAATCAGAAACCTGAGCATCGCAGGGAAGGCTCTGCTTCTCAGAGACAATGCACTTCCTGTGCTGCAGTATGTGAAATAGGCCTGGGCACTCCTGGCCAAAGCAGCACGGGCTATAAGAAGACTGGCCTTCCACGTTGTCTGGCACTCAAAGATGGACAGGGCAAAACATCAGCCATGCACAAAGAGCACTGCAAGGGAGGGAAGGCAGTCTGTGACATCCCGACAATCCTCAGGGCCTTCTTTGTGTGTGGCTACATCTGAATAACCCTCCTAAATGAGAACAAGAACCTCTGAACTTATAGGGTCTTCCATTTCCTCCTGGAAGACTGGGTTGGGATAAGTGGGAGAATGCAGCAATGGTCAACTGGTACCACCCTTGGTACTACAAGGAGGTGGTAAAGTTTTTGGAGGTATTTGGGCTGAACTGTGTCACACCAAGTCTCTAGAAGCCCAAGAAAATCAACAAATTATTCAGATACTCGGACACCACAGACCCAGTGAGCAATCTGCCATCCGCTACAGAAACACACGTGTGGGAGAATGTATTCTCCCAAACTCTGACAAACAGGTACAAATACATTGCATGGATGGCTGTGAAAGGAGGACTGCCAGTTTGGTGATTTGTGTACATCAGGGCCCTTCAAGGGAATGCCCTGCAGAGGAAACTACATAATATCTTTTTCTGGGCCTGCACTTTCGCCCAGAGACTATGGGCAGCCTTAAGACAAGAAATGGAAGCCCACAGCCCTTATATGAAGATTACTCACTAATCTGTGCTGTACAGGGACACTCAGTTGAGGCCATCCAAGGATGTTTGAGAATCCTCTGCTGCATAAAGGACATCCTCCTGCACGCCAGAACCCGAATGGTGACCAATGGGGAGGTGGTGAATAGGGAAGCTTACCGTAGAATGGTGCACAACCTGCTGAGAAACAATGCTGCCATGGACAACAAAGGAGGAAGAATTGTAAACCAACCACCCCTTTCCATTAAACTCCTTAGACTGCCCCAAGAAATCAACCTTTTAGCAAAACTATTTATTTAATACCTACCTGACTGAAATGTAAAATTATATTTGAAACAAAGTGAAAGTAGACTGCCCTTCCCAAGGGGAGAGGTAACACCCTTTAAAACCCATGTATTGCCAACATTTAAGCTCTTAATAAATGTTTATGAAACAAAAATAAAAACTCCCAGGATGCTTGTTTCCGGTCCAGGGAGGACCTGGCCTGGCAGTTTGGGCTGGGCTATTTGTATGGGGAGCAGGGTCACGACTGATGATTTGCATATGGCTGGATATGAACTGGGATTGTGTGGTGAGCACAAAAACAATGGAATAAACCCAAATCTGTGACAGGGGTGAACATTTGTTTTGTTCAGCATTCCATCCATCATCTGTTCTTTTTGCTTTTGTTGCCCTAAGTGGGAAGGATGTGGGTCCTGTGCTCACTGTGCCACTGGATTCAGGTTACCCCTTCTGATGAGGGTTGATACCCCGAAACTGAGGTGGCGTGGTGTGCAAAAAAAAACATTGGATTAAACCCAGATCTGTGACTGAGGGTGTTAGACCAGGCATTCCTTTGGGTGGTCTTACCCCGGACTTTTTGTCTTTCACTTGTTGTTTTTTGCTGTATTTTTTTTGTTGGCCTTAGGACTCTGAGCTCTTTAACATAGGTATCCGGTGCTAACTGCATGTGCTTCTCCCTGAAACATAGTAACATTGGTGTATTCACAATTGGCATATTTAATTTAATTGTAAGTCCCTTGTAAAGTGGTAAACCATATACACAGAACCTGTAAATTAAATACTGCTAGTGGGCCTGCAGCACTGACTGTGCCATCCACTTAAGTAGCTATAAAAACATGTCTCAGGCCTGTCATTGTAGAGCTTGTGTGTGCGGTTTCACTGCCACTTCGACTTGGCATTTAAAACCTCTTGCCAGTCCTCCCCCTCTTTTATTACATATAGATCACCCCTAAGCTAGGCCCTAGGTATCCCATAGGGCAGGGTGATATGTAAGTAAAAGGCAGGGTATATAATTTTAAGTTTTACATGTCCTGGTAATGAAAACCTCCTAAATTCATTTTCCTTTACTGAGAGGCCTGCTCCCCTCACAGGCCAGTATTGGGAATTCCTTAATATACTTTTAAGCTGTAATTCCTGATCAGAAAGGAGTAGCTATACCATTGTTCATATAATTGGAATGATAATGATAAATCCTCTTTACTGGTGAAGTTGGATTTATTATTACTATTTTAGAAATCTCACTTTTAGAAAGTGGGCATTTCTCTGCTCTCACCGCTGTATGTGCCTGGCAGCTTGTCTCCAATACATGTTTGGTCTGGGTTGGGTGACAGCTCCCCTTGTGCATTACCCCCAGACAGCCACAACACAGGACACTCAACAGCATCTGTATTCATCTGTGTACTAACAGGTCTTCCTGGGCAGGGAATATGGAAAGAGCTCAGACTTGCACTTCAAAGCATAGTGGCCTGAGCCCCTCACAAATGGCTGATTACCACCCACTGATAGTCTGGAGCCAGGGATGGACTTAAAGTGGGAACTGTGCACTTCAGAGAGGTCCTTTGAAGTCAGCCCCCACATCAAAGGCACTTTTTGGTAAAAGTACTGGCCCACTGAACCCTTGAAGGTAGTAGTCCACTGGACCTGAAAATAACTCTGCTGGAATCAAAACTGCTGTGCTGTAAGGACTGCCACTCTGCCAAGATTGACTGTTCCCAGGAATTGTTTCTTTGCTTTGTTTTTCTGCCCTGCTGCCTGCTGATGTCTGCCCTGCAAAGGACTAAACCCAGAGCACCCCTGTACCTGTGAGCACTAGTGGAGCAGGGCCGTGGGAGTCATCGATTGCCATGTGTGCCCCTTCCCTGTCTTCCTGGCCACCCGACACCTGGATGACTGTGCACTCACCTTCAGCAACACGGGTCCTGTGTGTGTGGCCCACCAACAGCCCCAGTGGATGCATTCACTCACCGAAGGTACTGAAATGAAGGAATGTGCTGAGTCCAGAGGCAAACTTGTTACATTGCATCACTTGTAAAGAATCACCATAAAAGTCCTAAGAGAAGCCATTGAAATTAAGCACTGTTTTGACCTTTACCTTTAAAGCATCATTACTTGTGATATACTGATTGGTATTTTTGTTGTTTTGGTCTTATTTTATCCACATAAATAATCCCTGTTTTTCTAAAACCTGTGTAAATTCTTTTTGTGGTGTATTCATTTTGTTGCTGTGTGCATACGCTGCACAAATACTTTACACATTATGATAGGCCTCCCTACTCTGCGCCAAGCTAACAAAGGGTGAGCACAGATTATCTTAGGTGTGTAACTATCTTACCCTGACTAGAGTGGTGGTTTCTGGCTGGCTTAGGTGCATTCTCCAGCAAACCAGACCCCCCCCCATTTCTAACAGGGGGTGAATGTTTGATTTGTTCAGCATTCCGGCCATCATCTGTTTTTTTTTTGCTTTTGTCATCCCAGGTGGGAAGGGTATGCCCAGATGTGGGTCCTATGCTCATTGTGCCACTGGATTCAAGCTAGTCTGGCTCTGAGGGGTGATACCCTGAAAGTGGTGCCAGGATGCTTGTTTCTAGTCCAGGGAGGATCTGGCCTGGCAGTTCGGGCTGGACTGTTTCCATAGGGAGCAGGGTCAAGACTGATTTGCATATGGCTTGGTCCAAACTAGGGTGGCGTGGTGAGCAACAAAACCATGGGCCATATGTACCAAAGCATTTTCCCATTGACACAGAATGGGTAAAACCCTTTGATACATCTGGCCCCATGTCTTTAACCCAGATCTGTGACTGAGGGTGGATGTTTGATTTGTTCAGTCTTCCAGCCATCATCTGTTCTTTTCACTTTTGTCACCCTAAATGGGAAGGGTATGCCCAGATGTGTGTCCTGTGCTCACTGTGCCACTGGATTCAAGCTAGCCTGGCTGATGAGGGGGTAATATTCTGAAACCAGTCCCAGGAGGCTTGTTTCTGGCACAAGGAAGACCTGGCCTGGCAGTTCGGGCTGGACTGTTCCCATTGGGAGCAGGGTCAAGACTGATTTGCGTATTGCTATTTCCAAACTGGGGTAGCTTAGTGAGCAAGAAAACGATGGACTAAACCCTCATCTGTGACTGGGGGTCAATATTTGATTTATTTTGCATTTTCTCCTTCATCTGTTCTTTTTTGCTTTTGAGGACCTAAAGAAAGGCATCCAGGAGGTACAGCCTTTAAACTATGAGACAAGTATAAGGTATCTTGTATTTCAGTGGCTACCTAAAGTGGCCCGATTATATACCAGATTTGCAGTTTGTGGATTCCTTGCATTTTGGGCCACTTACACTTAGATGAAAGAAAAAGACTGGCAAATATCTGCAGACAGACAAACAATAGTAAAAGGGTCAGCTGGAACATGGCTCATAAAGCTACTAAGAGTAAAGAAATCTGTCTAAATCAGGTGCGAAGTGATTTGCTCAGACCCACACATTAATTAAGTAGCAGAGCTCTATAACCAAAATCTTCTCATTCCACAGCCTGCCGTTTAAACACTAGCTTTTAATGCGTTTATGAAAGGGTTATTGTTGGGTTAAAGAGACTGGTAGAGCTAAGTTGTTGAGCGCTTTATTTCCTTTGAATCGTATAGTCATGTTAAAAACTGGAATGTATTATTTGCAGGTAGTGCAACAGGCTAAAACTACAACTACAAACAACACACAGAAAGTTCTTAGGGGTGATTTGTTCTGCTGAATAGTTCGTGTTCCAAGATGAATATACATTCTTTACACACAGAGTGGACAAAAATCCTTTCATCATTAATTTGGGACTTTGGAGATGGTATAGAATGTGCTCCCCTTATTAATGGGTAATATCCCTGACAATGCCCATTAAAATATTGTCAAACAACCAAATAATGATTGAAAGAGTAAGGTATTGCTCGTGTGACTGGAAAGAAAACACTTTAGACTGTATTCAATGCACTTTGTGAGGTCATAAGCAGCCCATGATGGTGGCACAAGTTATAGTTAATTGATTAATGTATAACAGCTGTATTATAGTAGTTTTCAGGGGTTTTCAGGTTTGTTCTTGTCTCATTTGAACAACTTACTAAAGAGTCACTTTAACCTTTGTTTTGTTCAGTGCATTTCTGCATTTTTGCATTATATTCTAAATTGGCCTAGTTCCTGACCCTCCGCCAATGCCCAACCATCCCTGTACAAAGCCCTATGCTGAGCACAGCAGAGGTTGGCCATAGTCCATTCAGACCCTGCACACAGTGCTGCTACCCAATCCATGTTGTGCCTGGCCACAGATCATACACACTGATGGTTGAGTGCTGAGCCTGACCTCGCCACTACGCAAAAAGATTGTCTACCAAAATGTTTACTATTTTAAAACTAGGGATCTGTTAAATGACTGAGAAGATGGGCATGGTGAGTAAACAGATGTGGATAGGGAATGCTGTACTCTTGCCGACATCACTCGCTACAATTGAGCGCCTTCAAAATACGCATTACTAAAACACTCCCTCTCCCTTCACATTTTTAACATGCTGGTTTCAGATCTGCCTTGAAAGCTCAAAGCTCATATACTTCAGCCTGCTCCTTACCAAAGGCCTTAATTCAATAGCTCCTATTCCAACTAAATAGGGTTCATGAGTGCCTCACTTTTGTCTTGAATACAAAATATTAGCACCTTAGTTATTATTTAGAACTCTGTTGTGAAGCTGCAGTTGATCACTAGGGACTGCTTCTGCTGCTGTACCTTTCCCTCTGCATGTCAGAATGATCTACTGAAAAAAATGAGTAAGATATTTGGGAAAATGTGCTGTGATTATAGATTTTTTCAGCACTAACTGTAAATTCTATGACAAAAATAAACCCCTCATTACTTCCTTTATTGAAGCATCATTTGAAAGAAATGCTTTCAGTTTTACAAATTTGATTCCATCCAGATGGCATTTAGTAGTGCCAAACTCTTCTCATAAATACCGAATGCTATCACTCTACTTGTTCATTAGAACACTGTGGTGAAGCTGCAGTAGATAACGGGGAAATCAACTGACAGGCTGATGCTTATGGAAGTACATGTTTTACTCAGAATATCAGATTGTTCTCACATGACTGAGGAAGATAGTTTCAACTTATAGGAAATGTATTCGCAGAAGCACCTTCTTTAACCTTGATGAGAAAATCATGGGAGCACACTGTTTTCTTTCAAACATGGTTCGTCAAATCACAGCAGAGGATCAGCATTTTCCCACAGGGTAAAATTCACCTTAGAACTCACCACATTCCTAAAATTATCATGGTACCAAAAACAAACAATATATATTGTGACAATAATCTATTATCACCCTTTGTACATATTCACTTTTTCAACCCTCAAAAACATGTTTCACTAGTATGCATTTCAATCCGGACCACATCTCCTCGTCCGATAATGACTTGTAGGTTCACCTGGGATTTTTTGACTTTGTATTGAACCCAATATTTCTTGTCTTTAAAACTTTGCTAACCAGTGGTTAGAATCAGGGGTGGTGCCTGCACTATGGGAGAGGAGCGTCGCCCCCGCCAGCTGCAGCAGCAACAGCAGCAGCAGCACAGCAGCTGCAAAACGTTTACAGTAAAAATTTAATAAACTATGTAATATTTTTTGTTCACGCTCTGTGACTTTCCCCCCCCTCTGCTGCATCGTCCCTTCTCCATTCCGAGGGCCACGACTGGGTTAACTGCTTGTGGTGTCACTGTTAAACATGGTAAAACTGGCATACACCTGATTGACACATTTAATTTAGTTAATGTAATTATTACACTGTAACTGGTGATCTTAGAGTGCTCCAATTCTTTTAGATCAAGTTTGTGCTATCTAAAAACTGCAAAAAAGTGGTCAAGTCAGATTTTATGTTACTATTTTGGAAATTACACTTTTAGTTAGTTGTCATTTTCCTGCCTAAAACCAAAAGATTTTAGTAGAAATGGGGTATCTAATTAGCAGAGGTATGCACTCAGTCCAAGAAGGGACCACTAACCTAGTCAGGGTAAGTCAGATACACATTCTAAATTAACCTGTGCTCACCCTCTGGTAGCTTGGCACAGAACAGCCAGGTTTTATCTAAAGAAGCAATGTGTTAAGTATCTGTGCAACACACACAATAACACTATAAAAATCCCACAAAAAGACTGCACACAGGTTTAGAAAAAAAAGGAAAATAATTTGATAAATAAATCAAGACCAAAACAACAAAAATCCAATAGGTAGTTATGAATTTTTAAAGAATAAAACATTTCTAGCACTTAGAAGCAAATAGTGATTTAGGGGTTACTTGAGGTTGTGCTGGATAGAGGCAAAGTTAACAGTTCAATCCAAGCCATGATGGAGCATGGGCCAGGTACAGGAGCCATGCAGGCCAAGGGAAGAGAGTGCCTTAATCCTGGTCGCAAACATGAGATGCGCCAATTTTCCTCACGCAGGATCCATCGGTTCCGAAGGCGAAGCCCCGGTGGTGCAATGCATGTGCTGGGTTTCTCCTTGCAGTGAAGGGATGCACTGATGCAGTGGTTCCAATGCGTTATTGATGTGTTGGTTCCGAAGCCAGTGCACGGGGTTTCGGACAGTGTAATGCGGGTCGGAGCTGTGCATGGGAGCCCATGCCATGTGCATGGGCAGTGCAGGGCCCCCCAGGGGCCTCCCGAGTGCCCCATTCCGCCAGCCTTTCCATGGTGGTGTAAAAGGCTGGAGGATTGGGAATCATAATCCCCAGGGCAGCGCTGCTTGCAGCTCTGCGTTGGCGGATTACAACCACCGGAACTGCCAGGCTGCAGGCTGGCAGCAGCCTGGCAGTGTCGGCAGTTGGACTATGGCACATCCGCCACAGTCAAAATGTGGAGGTCGGACCGCCAAAACCACGGCGGTACGCCCGCCACCGTGACCCTGGCGATCTGGTGACCGGCAGGGTCATAATCAGGACCTATATATTTACATCACATTAACTTTTGTCCTGTTGCCACTATTTTAACAACCTTCCACAACCTGAAAGAGACCATATTGTGCTCTATCTTGAGATTTGACTTAAAATTACAAATAGTGGACAATCTACAGGTGGTTGGGAGAAGTGTGGCACTGAATTTCTCAGCAAGCCTAAGAAGGTTGAACAGAAGTGCTTACAAATTGTGCGAAACCATGCAATGAAGACCAATTTTCTGCGTGACATGCTTGGTGGAGGCCAAACACTGCAAATGTGGCCAATGGTCATAGATTCACTGAATACATTTCTAAAAAAAGCTAGTCGAAAACTCAAATAACGGAATTGAGTTCCACAACTACAAGCTCAAATGGATGGTAAAATCATGCAGTGTTAAATTCCAAATCAATTCTTAGATCGTCTACAAGTCATATTAAAAGGGACAAGGACAGATCAAACAGGGAAGTCGTATATTACCTAAAACAAGTCAGGACCCTGCTTTGCAAACTCCTATATTCATGGAGGGTCAAGGGCTCTGAGTACATACATTATTGTGACAAAGGAACCACGCAAGGTTCTGGTCCTACATCAATACTATAAATAAACCACACTGCAATAGTGTCTCTGAAGCACAGTGGGTTAATCATGTGCAGTCGCTTTATGTAGATGACACATGTTTGGGAATTAATGAGCTTGAAGACTATGAATCCCTGCACCAAAGGAGAATGGGACCCGGGGAATACAACGGCATCAGTAAAAGAAGTCTCACAATCTGTTAGAGCTGATGGTGGCCTGGCCCTAATGGTCTACTCAGCTCGATCTTCAAATCAGATATGGAGCTTTGGTCATACTGATTGACCCCCTTATTACAGGCCTCATTTCAAAATACACTAGTTCCACAATCATGACGTGTCTTATTTACAAGAAAAGAGACAACTCGGATCTAGCACATTATCTTTTTAAAACATATCTGGATGTAGAGGCCAAAAGATATGCAAAAATCTTGTTAAAAGCCTTAGAGGAGCGGGTTGAGACTGAAAGGCGGATCCCTTTCTATAAGACAGGGTTCAGGTAGCATTCATTAGTAATAGATAATGTAGTTGTACTATCATATCTAGCACACTGCCCATCACATTTTTCCCTGTTTTCATGCTTTGGTGACTACAGCACCAATTTTGATAGCGTGGGCCAGCCTCTTTTGTGGAGGATGTTTCTAATGCCCTTCCGAGGCTGCTGTAGCTCTCTACTCTAATACCTGGATGTGTATCATACTGGGTAAAGGTGACAAAGCTACACAACAAATAGAAACGAATCAAGGTCTAAAACAGGGTTGTGTTATAGCACTTCTCTTATTCAACTTACACACAATAGACCTCGGAAGAGCACTGAACAAAGCACATTGCTTTGCATAGGTGGAGAGAAGGTTCAGTTTATACCATAGGCAGATGATCTGGTCATTTTAGACCAAACCAAAGTAGGAATGCACAGGCACTAGATTAATTGAATAAATACAGCGCTCTTAACAAGTTAACAATGAACACAAACAAAACTAAGATGATAGTGTTTAGAAAACAAAAACAAGCAGAAGCATTTCTGGAAGATAGACGAGTTAAGGATCACTTACACAGCTACATACAACTATCTTGGCATCTGGCTCTCGTCCAATAGCAGTTGTAGTGAATCCTAGTTCATTTTAATGGGACAACAGGAGTTAGCTTAGCCTCCGGCTTGCAGACTTGTGCCCCCGTCACCTAGTGACTTTTAACCTACTTAGCTTGCACTGTCTTAGCCCATTTAATTATTTAATTCTTCTAAGATGGCTGTCTTTGTTTATAGTTAGGCCACTTGTTATGAGTTACATTATCAGTGTCACTGCGCTAAGGCGTCAGGATCAAGCAACAAAGACAAACAGTAGGTCTTCACACTTAGGGATTTTCCCTCTCTATACTTTCGAGGGATTGTTTGTATTAGTTGCCGTCCCAAGCATGACTGTTATCTATTGTTTGGGAACACACCTACGTCAGCGGTCCTTGTAGATCTGTATAAATATATCACACTTTAGACAGATAATCAGAGGAAGTCCGGCCAGAGGGCATCGCCACCATCGCTGATATCGATGCTGCAGTCGTCTTGACGCTGACCCAGTCTTTGTGTCCCTGCGGAGTCTGACATAGAGACCTCATTCCAAGGTAGCGAGGGTTGGGGGCTCCTCTCATGGACATGGCATTGGCAGATTAGGTATAACAAACTCAGCTCTCCTTTAGGTAGGAGGTTAGGCCTTTCACATTAGGGTATTAGGGCATAGTACATCTCGTATGTCTTTTCTATGCATTGCAAGATGGTGGGGGTCTTTGTAATAATGACTCTTGTCTTCACAAGTCTGTTTCTTGCATTATTCATTATCCTAATCATTGCAGCCAATGCAACTTATCGCAAATTGCAGTTATGTTAAATAAAAACTATTGAAACTTTACTGCATCTTTGTCATTGCCTGTGTTTGTATGAGACATGATATATCTGTGAGAAAGGGGTAATCTCAGTTTAACCACGACACTCCCTGAGATGTCCTATTCTCGATTCCATGCGTAAAGGCTGCCACAAATCACCGTTTACTATTGTGTTTCTGGTGAGGTACTGCTAGTGAGCCGGTAAGGTTGGGACAACAGTTGCGTAGGAAAGGCGTAGTCGCCTGCAAGCAAAAGTACTCTAGCAGTCTTGCCCAGAGCAAGAGTCCAAACTACGACACAGTGCCACTGGGCAGATCAAGAACATCAGGAAAAAAGCCAACATGCTATCACATGCTTCGTACACATTAAACACACATCTACACAGCCCCTTGGCAGAGCTGATCATAAAAGATGTTCAAGCAAAGCTGATTCCAACTATTTCCTATGACCATCGCTGCTTTCCCTTCTAATATTTCACAAGAGCGATACAAGCTACAATGCATCCGTACAAAAAAATACTTCACCTCACACGTTTTACCCAACAAGCTGACTCCCTCCTGTTGTTACAGAACCTGCAGGACATGGTGAGTACTGGCCTGTTCTTCCATGATGCTTTATACTTTTCTATAGACAGTACCGTGAATATCGCACACAAGATGAGGGTATTGCATTGCTTCCCTTCTAATATTTCACAAGAGCTAGACAGTGCATCACGTACAGAAAAATATTTCGCCTTCCACATTTTACCCCAACAAGCTCAAATTCGCCTTAAGTTTGATCTTCACGAGCAGGGCCTAGAACGTACATCAGAGGGCATTAAGTATTATTATATGTTTAGAAAGGCAAAGCCAAATACACTCAAAAAATGGTGACCCAAGATATCTACAAAGATAGATACAGCTATTAAGTGTTTAAACCTCATAAAGGATGGCCTACTAGGCTGTCTGACTTACTCGACCTTAAAGCCATATTGAAAAAGCGACCGTGTTATCACGGGAAGCCGACTTAAGTAAACTGAAATCAGCTGGTCCTTTTGATCCAATATGCATCTCTTATGAAGACAACAGAGTACAGCCATATCTGAGAGTTGGGCGAAATAAGCAATGCAAACCCCTCATCTTGTGTACGAGATTCACGGTACTGCCTATAGAATAGTATAGAGCATCATGGAAGAAGAAGCCGGTACCCACCATGTCCTGCAGGTTTTGTAACAACAGGAGGGTCAGCTGTACATTTATGTAGTTGTCCTAGCTTTTTTGATCAAATCGCTCATTGCTCTTTACTTACACCTTTTTTCTTTAAAAAACGAGGTATCCTCCTGCGAGATAGCACTACACGGGCGCTTCAACACGAGAGATAGTACAGAACTAGCACGGTTCGGTAAGTATAAGGGCACCATTATTAACAAAATGAAATCGCTTTCATGAGCCGAGGCCAGACCTAAAGCAGAACTTGCACCCGTTCTGCGGACCACGCAGTATAAACTCTGTTACATGCCTATGACATGTACTTTTAGCAGCTTCCCAGTATCTTAATTTATTTTAAATATGGTAATATTGAATTTATCCTATTGCATTTATTGTAACAATTGTAATTGTATTTATATAGCGGATGCATCGAAGCGCTTTTCGGCGAGTAGCACGCTATCTATCAATTTAATCAATAAACATATACATACATAGTACCCTCACCGCATTACGGAGGCAGCCTCCATTATTTCGGATTACACTACAGCATCACAATTGCATCGATTACAGAAAAATAGAGATTTCACAAGACGGTATACAGCCTCTGAACCATATCAGAGTGAGTGTCATATGAGACGGGCCTGATAGGTGATGGTGTTTTTGCGGGCCCTGGCCTGCCAGCGGCACGTCATTGGAAATCTCCAGATATCTCTTCAGGCCAGTGCACTTGAATTCAATATTTTCTTGCTCAGAGCTCTGCTCCATTCAGTGAGTTACTACCCAGTGATTACACTTTTTTTATCTGCTGAATTTTTCTACCTTTGGCCGAGGGAACGCCGGGACGCGTTTGTTTTCGGACCTATCGGCCATTCTTAAAGTATTACAGGCATATCTCTCTACCCTCCTTGTTGTTGTTGGAGTACAAGGTTTTCATGTCCCGCCCACACTCGTCCTTCTCTCAGCTGTTCCACCAGTATGCATAAACCAGCACCCTGGCTGAACTCCAACTTTGCGAGCACTGCTGGAATGAAACATAGACGTGTCTCCACGCAGAATGTCCAAATAAAGGCATTTTTCTTGGTACAGTGAGTCTCGACGTCTGTTGCTTCTATCAATATCTATGCAGTATTTAGTGCATTAAAGTGACACATCCCTTTTCTAAACAGCCCTGTGGATCTTGACTCGTTGCCCACCTCCCCGGTCCCATGTTTTGGTCTCCTCTGCATGCCTGCTGCTCACAGCAGACCAGGAACTCTCAATTTACATCTGTCCTGAATTCTGTGCCAATTTCAAAGCTGCCAATTAATCCCATGTTCATTAAAATCGCTTGTTTGCTTCTTCTGCCACTTCAGTAAAAGGTACCGTGCCTGCTGTAACTTGTTGGGCCATCATTAGAGAAAACAGTTCAACTACAAGGCCCATAAGTTTTGTTTAAAACATAAAGACTTGATAAAATTGTTCAGTTCACCACCACAGAATGAGATGCAAACAAGCAGTAGGTCTCTTATTTTTGTTCAGCCATTGCACTGTTCATAAAAAAACTAAACGTAACAATATGCGGCTGAGCGTGCTTTTAGATTTTTTTCTTTTCACGAACATTTAGTAGTATGCCTGGGAAGCTGCACAGGGCCAGGTTCCCTGGTATAATAGTGGGAATGTCATGTGACTATTTCCAAGGGCACATGCTCAGTTTGTGCAAAAGTATCCATAGAGGATAACTCTGTGTTTCTCCATGGAGAAATCTTTTTTCTTGCGACAAAACAAATCTGGGGGTCATCCATTCTCTTTCCCATCCTGAAAGGGGAGTTACTCCAGCCCTTGGAGGGAGTAAACGTCTGACAATTTACATGGTGGACAGGTCAAAGAGGAATTTGGGAATGCCCAAAGGTCCCCATCTTCCCAGAACGGATCTGAAGCGGAAAAAAAGACATATACGGGCGACATGACATCTAATCATGCAGTTTTGCCGTTTCGCTCCTCCTTTGAAAATTGTGTTGAAATTTCTAGTTTCTTTTCACATAATTGTCTATCTTTCTTCTGGTGCTTGCTGGTGCTTGCTGTTTTCATTCTCCCGTTTTGCCTCTGTTTCATGTTATGTCCCCACCTGCCATCATTTTCTCTCCTTTCCTTCATGTTACTTTGCCATACATACAGGCATGGGTATACATGAGATATGTGGTGAAACAATTTCCACATGGCTGTTTGTTTTAAGATCTTTGTACAGTACAAAGTGCATTAGAGAAAGGGACAGGGGAGCGTCCAATGGCTTGGAAGCTTGGGGGTTGAATGGCAAGTCAAGAACATACGGACAAATTTGTGCCCTCCCACTCAGAGCCTCGGAGACCCTCTCCACTTTTTAATTATCTTATTACATCACAGTACATCACAGTTTGTCGGTGGGTGGGACTGCTGGCAATGAACTATTGATAAACCCCACTGCATCATTAGTAGTATCAGGCCTGGAGAGGCTGACTTGAAAGCAGCCTCCTACAAGAGACCTGGTGGCCCAGTATAGCAGGAAATTGAGTAGCAGGAATTTGAGTGCTCTCAAGTTTCCTGATTCCATGCAGGAGAAGTTTAGCCAGTCCTTATTTGTTCCATTCTGATACTTGAGGACCTGGGAGCCAGCAACATTTAAACAATACTGATCAGGTGAGTCTGGGACACGTGGTCACTTTCCTGATGTACCCACCTCACTCCTCCTCCGATCTACATATCAGTGCGCTCTCTTTGCTTTGGACACAATGCTCTGTGTTTTCCCCCATGACACTCTATTTAAATCTCTGATTGGATTTTGATGGTCCTTTTGAATTGTGGATCCTTGTCTGCACACATGATAAGACATTAATTCGGAGGCCTGAGTAAGCAACTATTTTGTGTTTCCCTTTGTGGCTGTTACACTGTCTGCACTTCGTGAATTCACTATGTTGTATCCAGCCTTGCTGATCACGAGTACTAATTCGATGACCTGTTTATTTTATTGGGAATCAGAGTGAGATCTGTATGCCTACTTTCACAAACCTTTCATAGGATTATCTCCTAACTGTGGGGCTTACACAGTCTTCCGTCATTAGACTAAGTTCATAAAGAGGTTCAGAGAGCTAGTCTCCAAAGAGTTCTAGATATCGTTGGTCCCCTCATTTGAGTCCTCTCTTATTGACTCTACACCTAGGTTTCCACAGTGGAGGCCACACCACTAGGCCTCCTTTGAACTGAGCAAGTTAAGTACATCTGGTCAATACATCATGTCCGACCCGAGATTCCAAGGATAAGGATTCTAAAGGGAAACTGAAATGTGCCATACAGAAACCCCCATTCTCGGAGTCCCCTATCAAGGGAAAGACCAAAGATTCCACCACAATGGAAGACATTCTGAAAAAGGTCTATGCAGTGCATGACATTGCACAAAGAACCAAGACAAACATATATCACCTGTAGGTGGAGGTGGCAGCAATTAGAAAAGACAAAAACATTAGACTCAATCAGGCCAAAATAAGAATAAGTAATGTAGAGGATTGTACCGTGGCACATGGGAAACGCTATGGAGATCTGATCAGGCCATTTCCTCTCTCAAATGTGATATAACCACCATTGAGGATCAAAATAGGCATGTTAATCTTAGAATCTTTGTGCTTTCTGAAGGCACTGAGGAGAATGCCCCCTTGTTTGCTGAGTTTTTAAAGTCTAGGATTCCAACCACCCTACAGATCCCCTTTCAAAGAGACTTTGAAATCAAAAGCGTACATCGGATCCCTCCCTTTCAACATACAAACTTTTGAAGTCTCTTCACCAACATCACGAAGATAACATTTTGGCTTGTGTGAGAAAATCCAAGGGGGTTAATTGGCAAGGAAACAAGATCTCCATTTCTCCAGACTTTGCTAGATACACGGTAATTAGGAGGAAGAGACGGCTTTTTGGATCTCCGAAGCAGACTCACTGAAACAGACATCTCACACTCATTTGCCGGTACCACAAGTTTCTAAATCACCCGAAAGAGATAGAACACATAACTCTGATAAACCTGCAGAGTTTGCCACCTTCTTGAATAATACGTTTGAGACTCATATGGACGAAGATGGTGCTACAGGCTCCTCAACATTTCCTGCTACTTGAGCCTGAGGAGATGGATCTGATGTGTTCTGTTCATATTCAGGTTGTATTATCTGGAGATACTCTGGTATTGTGACTCTACTTCCTGTGATTGGGACCAGATCTCTAATTAACAGTAACATATGTATTCTTTTCATTATGGTATTGTTTTGTTCTGATATTGGCTCTTTCTCCTTGACACTTTACCTTAATTTGTTTATGTATACAATGACTTAGTAAGGTTGAATATTCATTTCATTTCGTCTTTTTTCTTCATTTTTTTCATGTTCACAGAGTTGGGCTTTGGGTGGGGAATTATGTTTTTTTGCCTCTTTTCTTTCTTTTTGGGATTTATTTTTCTGGTTTTAGGGTCTCATTTTTGTATTGGTATGTTATTGTCTCCTACAGGCTGTATCTGCATATTTACTGCATACTTGTTCTCCAGAGGGTCTCCCCCTCTTTTTGGGTCCAGATGACAGACACTTGACTATTTACATTTTTTCTATATTTTATATTATCCTATAATTATTTTTTTCATATAGATTTTTAAGTTTTGTCTTGTATACATGGGTGGATTCCTAATGCAATTTATATGCCTAGTGTTTGCATTATTCAAGTAGGTTTGTTTTTTGTCAACATTCACAGGTTGTTTATATGAATGGTTGACAGCCTTTTATCTTTAGGGTTTGTTTTGTTTCTGTGTTGCCGACACTGTGAATTTCCCTGCTTTCCAACTGTATATGGATGTTTCAACAGCCTCTTAAGTTCAGAATTAATCGCCTAGGACTTCTCCTCTCTTTCAGTAGAGAGGTGTTTTAGGTTTGTTGTATCTTTAGTATTTTTGTCTTCTCTTTTTTGTCTCTTTTTCTCATCTTTTTGTCTCCTCTTCCACAGCATGGGGAACACCTCTATAAGCTCAGATACCGATACTCTATGGCCCTTTGTTTGGGCATTTGCATTGCAGTTTATGCTGTATTCTACAATCTCTTTTCAGATGCCTGATTTAAAAGTAATTTCTCTCAACGCTAAAGGCTTAAATCACCCAGTAAAACGTAAGAAATGTAGGAAAATGTTAGATTATTGCACTAGTCTTAAGGGTGACATCATTTTTCTCCAGGAGACTAAAAGTGGTGACAAACATGCCCCTTCAATTCACTCAGGTCTGATCGCTGATTTGGCCTCTTCCCCTGCACATTCTAAAAAGAATGGGGTGATTACACTCATTACAAAATGTTCTGATTTTTCCTTAATCACAGAACAAGATGACGAGGGCAGGTGTTCCATAGCTAAACTCACTCACAGTGATGGAGAACTACATGCTATTAATGTTTATACCCCTGTGACAGGAACAGTTGGAAATATGGCTTCAGAGGCTGGTTGCCTTTTTATTGATGGGTTTAGTATCAGATGGGTTACAGATGTCTTGAATGCCAAAACGTAACAAAAAATAAAGCAGTGTGGCAAAGCTCCACAATATAAGGGGAGAAGGACTTCATCTTCCTAGTCTTGACTGGTAAAGTGATAATCTTCTTTTCCTACCCAGGGTTTTTGAGGTGGGATGTCATTGCCAGCACCCTCAAATGGTAGAAACAATGCAGTTCTCCTGTTACTAGATCACCCATGCTTTCCTAAATTGGGCTCTTTCTTTGTCATTCTTTTGTTTTCTCAAGAGTAGCAGACTTACACCTACCCCCTGGACCTCAGGGAGTGCTGAGGACCATCAAAGAGGATATCAGGTAAGTCTATAGGAACTAAAAAGGGGCATAGGTTTTCTGAGCCTGTTCTACTCTCAGTTGTTACCACGGAGGAAAAAAAAAAAAACGCAGGGTTTTGTTTAGGGATTCCAAGCTATTACTGCTTGCCAACTTTACCAACAATAGAGATCCCAACACTTCCAATCCTCTCAGTGACAGTACTCCCACGGCTCACTGTTGCTCCTGCAATGGTGCTCCCCTGCTCACAATTGAATCCTCATAACAGTGCTCTCCTCATAATAGTGTTCCCCTTGTTACAGTGCTCCCCTACTCCGAGTACTCACTGCATTACCAAATCTCGGGAACCTCGTCTGACTTGCTGCTATCCCATTGATCCTTCTTCTCTTCGACACTGGACTGGGCATTCTCCTGCTCTTCGATCACGTCTTCCTGTGCATTATCCTTTCCACATTCTGTATCAGCGTCGTCTGCTACTCCCCTCCTCAAGGAAGTTTGTCCTTTTATTGTTACATCAACCACCTGTTCCTCAATTAGGGCCCAACCTCCATCCTCCTGTTGAGAACAGCCCTCTGTCAATTTCAGGCCAGGTAGTGTTCTTGCCCACCATCATTCCTCTAATTGTGTGTTTTGTTTTTCTGTCAGATTCCGACGCCCACAAGGAAGCGAGTGAGGGAAGGAAGTAATGCGGACCCATTTTACAGGTAAGGAGACGGGGAGGGAGGGGGATCCATCACAGCCCCCAATAGTGATGGATGATCCAGAGTTTTGGCATACTATTAACTCCCAGCTTAACTCTTTACTAGATTCAGCACACAGTGTTCGAGGGGAGGACTTTTACCTGCCCATTGACATAATTCTCGACAGGCAATCTGCATTTCAATATAGACTGCCCAAGGCATATAGAGCCATACTCAAATTATGTATGTCCCATACTTTAATGGATGTCTGGCGGTTGCAGAACCCTGCAGGTAGTGACTTTATTTTTTTCTCTTCCTTACAATTCCTTCTCTTGAATCAATTATATTCTGCTTAGTGCTGGTCTCTCTCAGGACCCCTTAGATTCATACAAACCCGTTTTAGTGTCCGACCATCCAGCCATTATAGTCTCCCTTAGATTTTCCCCTACATGCCCTGAGAGAGGCTCATGGCATATAAAAAAGAGCTGTTGGAATCTGAGGAAGATAAACTCTGTCTGGATAAGGAGATTTCACAATATCTAAAAAGAAATGCAGGATCAGTATTGTCTATGTTGGTCTTCTAGGACTCCTTAAGATGTGCCACTAGGGGTTTCTCTATCAGTCAGATAGCTACAAAGAATAAAGACATCTAAGCTTTTTTGTGTGATCTTGACAAGGCAATTAAAGAAAGGACATACCTAAAGAGAGTCCTCTTTCTGCATGTTCACCCCACATTTCTGAACTGATGATGCTGTTTTTTTTTTACTCTGAGAGCGCACTGAGAGCTGCTAACCAGACCTCATTGCTGGTGTTTAACCCCATATAAAGCACCTGTCAAACTGGATTTACCCAATTGTCAAGGCCTGACAGACCTAGTTTATGGTACCCAGGGCACCCAAGACTGAGGGGTCTATTATGACTTTGGCGGATGGAAAAGCCCGTCTGACAAAGTCCCAACGGGCAAGTTGCCACCAGTGTGGCTGCCTTCCCATGGGCCCCATTAAGTGTTTCCCGCTGGCCCAGTGGGAAACGCACAACAGCATTGTCTCCAGCTCATAATAGAGCTGGCGACAATGCTGTTGTGCATAAGGTGCACTAGCACCCGTCACTATGTTCTCGGTCTGCCAAATGCCCGGGCACCCTCTCTCTGCCAGCCTTTACATGGCGGGGCTACTGCCATGTAATCGGCGGCAGATAAGGGACTCAAAATCCCCAGGGCAGTGCTGCTTGCAGCGCTCTTCTGGCGTACTAAGACTGCCATCACCGTCGGCCCCTCCTGTGGAGGAAAACTGGTGATACTGACAGTTCAACTGTGGTGCAACCGTCACGTTTGTAATGTGGCTGTTGGACCGTCACGTTGGTGGCGGTCCGAGCGGCACCACGGTTCTGGTAGTCTAAAGTCCGCCAAGATCGTAATCATGCCCAGAGTGTCCACTTAGGTCTGCAGCAGCATTTGTGCCACCCTTGATGTGACACAGTATAAAATGGCTCCCAGCCTGCCACTGCAGACTGGAAGGACAGCGTTTTCACTGCCAGTGCAAATTTTTCATTCAAACCAATGGCAAAGACACCTTATCCCTTAACATTGTGGCCTTCATTATGACAGTGGTGGTAAAAACCGCCTACCGCTGCGGCAACAGCTGCCAAAAGACCGTCGCTGTGGCTACCAGCTGTCCACCGTATTATGACCGCAGCTGGATTTCTGCCAGAACGATGGCGGAAATCTGGCTGTGGCAATGTCGGTGGATGGCGTAAAGTGGCGCTTCTACCAGCAACAGCGCCATGCCAGTAGACCACCGCCGGCCGTATTATGACCAATATTATGGCCTGGCGGTGTTCTGCTGGTGGATGCTGATGCTGAAAGCAGGACCCTGTCCGGTCTCCTGCCGGAGAGCCCCCTAAACACAGGTAAGTGGGTGCTCCGACAGGGGAGGCGGGTATTGTGTGTGTGTGGGGGTGTGTGTGTATGTTTTTTGTGTGCGTGTATGCGGGTGTGTGTTGCGTGTTAAATGTGTGTGCATGTATGGAGGTGTGACTGCGTGTATGTTGTGTTCTGTGAAATCGTGTCTGCTTGTATGTATGAAAATGTGTGCGGATGTGTGTGTGAATGGATGTATGCATGCATGAATGAATGTGGGATTGGGTGTATGTGTGTGTGCGTGTTTGAAAGGGGCATGAATGTAGGGGGTTTGGAGAGGAAGTGGAGGTGGGGGCTACTCTGGGGTGGGGGTGAGGGTAGGGGTGGGTAAAACCTCTTTCACTGACAGAGAAGGGATTTCATTTCACTGATAGTGCCTATCGCCATGGTTTTTGTGGTGGTAAGGGAGCCACGAAAACCATGGCGGTAGGCTGGGTCATAATTCTGCAGGTGGTACAGTGCCGGCCACCAGGCTGGAGATTGATTTCTCCAGCCTGGTGGCCATTACTGCTGTGGTGGTCGGTGTGGTACATTGGCGGTTTGGCTTCAGCCAATCTGCCAATGTCATAATATGGTGGAAAGTACCACCAGGGTCGTAGTGAGGGCCTATCCATCTCTTACCTAAGAATGGCCTGTGGGGTCCTATGGAAGGGAGGTGTATTTTGTTAAGTAAGACATATGTTTTCTGATATGTCTTAACAGCAACACTTCCAAATTGTCATTTTGTTCTGGGTAAAGTTGGCACCCCCATTGGCTAACACAGGGTTACTGGGTTGGCATAGCAAACCAGCTAACTTTTGACTCGGACTACCAAACTAGGTTATGTAAGGTATCAAATAATTGTGACATTTAATACAACCTGATGGCTGTGTCGAAATTAATGCCACTGTTAGAGATAGGCAACTTTTAGAAAGTTGCCACTCTGTGCGTCCAGTAGCATCACAAAGACACATACACACAGACAGAGTTCTGACCACCTGGGGAGATGTCTGAACGACTTGCAGGCTTAGAAACAAAGGCAGTGCTGCAGCGATGAGATGAACCTCCTCTGCCAGGATGGCCACTCTGGGGTCTAGCCCAGAGGCAAGCTTCAAAGGGAAAGCCACCGTTGATGGGCCGCCCAGCCCAACACCCCTTAGCAGGATGTCTTTTGTTCCTGTAGACAGCATGGAGACAGGGCCAAAGATGGGAAACTCGCCCCAAACCGGTTTTATCATGGGCGTGTAGCCCGGTGGTATCCACACCTTTAGGGTGGGCTACCAAGCTCCTGCTGACCGAGGAAGCATCATGCCATCTTGAAGGGGGCAAGATTGTGGCATTCTGGATAGCCAGATGCCACACATCCCAGGAACGACATCACTAGGCAGAAGGGGATCCAGTTGCCTGTTGGTTAGTGACCACATGGTCCCTTCAGTGCACTTTCCTGGAATAAATATGACACCCCTGGCACCCTGATCCTCATATCACACTGGTATTGGAGAGAGGACCGAAGAAGGACTGCAAAGCTGCCCTTGGACTCACACAAAGAGAGGCTGCATGCTCAAAAGGCCTGCACCTGCTACACTTTGGACTTGCAAAGTTTGGACTGTACCTACGGCTTCTGACTCTGGGAAAAAGTTGATTTCTGACAACTAACAACAGCAGTGACTCCAAGGATCAGTCAGCTGATTTCCTGGAACTACCTCCAGTACCCCCAAGAGCTGAAGTTGCCAAGTCGCAAAGTTGGTAGCCATTGCAGACGTTTTGCTTCTACAAGCTGCAGGGCACCCAAGATGACAAATACGAGATAGCCGAAAATGCACTTATGTCTTCTGTCCCCGGGAGTGCTATCCAGGACCAGATTCATTGTACCCAAGGGACACTAGCCACTACCAATCAACCTCACTCAAACCGTGGTGTAGACTGACCAGTAGGCATGCACCGGCTGGCTGGCTACTGCCATGTAAAGGCCTTCAAGGGACCCTGAGCTCTGTGGCCAGGTTTGCCCCACTTCACCTGTGGACAGAGGAAACACCACAAAGGCACCCCGTTGGCCTCACCAGAATTGAAGCATCCTTTGAGTATCTTTTTGCCTGCATCCTTCAGCATCAGGACCACTAGACTTATGTCTATGGCGGTTGCCCTGTAAAGTTTGGATCTTAGTGTGAAACTCTCCGGTGGCCAGCTAACTATCCCAAGTATACTTTCTGGTCCCCTAGACCTCTGGCCTGCCAGACTTGGTTGCCCAACTCAGGCTGGAGTTGTCAAACTAACTTTTACAAACTTTCCAAAAGACTCCAAATTTTTTTTGACCAATGCTGGTTTGTGATTCACACAAAAGTTACTTATTACTTCTAAGATCTGTATCTCCAGAACCCTCTGGTGGATTCTGATGCTTAAGCTCTCATCAAATGTATATGTCTAATCTATTTTTATAAATTGGTGTTTTTTTCTTTCCTGTCATGTGACTTTTATATTCTGTTGTTTGGTGCTATTAAATGCTTTATACATAGTTCCTTTGCTAAGCCTTACTGCTCGCAGCCACAGCTACCCAGGGCTGAGCTTAAGGTTAAATAACGTACCTGACTGGACCCATGACAATATTTGTGAATGTACTGCACGGTAAGGCCTCCCACCAATACCATATAGTACATCCAAATCTTCACACCATCCTTATACAGGCAATCCAGAGACCCCTTGCTAAAGGCGGAGATTAAGAAACTCAAATATGAATATAATTCCATTGTTAGTAGGAGAGCACACTTGGCAGATCAGGACCAAAAAAGTAAGAAACTTTTCTACTTAAATAAAGCCAGTAAATACCTAGCTTCTTTCTTGAAATGTAAACACAATAGCTCTGCATCTTACTTGAAATGTATTAGCTCTATCATCACAGAAATTAAAGATCCTCAAGGTGGTTCTAAAATTAAAAACTCAAATAACTTAAACATCTTTAAAGATTTCTATGCCTCTCTCTACACCCCAAAGATTGCAGTTACCCATGATGCATGTCCATCCTTAAACCGTCTCTGATATAGAAAACACACCTCTCAACAGACCAAATGCATCTGGAAAAATTATTCAAGTAATTAAACTTATTCCCAGAGGGAAAGCTCCTGGTCTGGATGGTCTCCTAATCGCATTCTACAAATGCTTATCCAAGTCAGTTTTGTTGCCTCTAGAATCAGTTGTCCAACATTTTGCTCTATCTGGCAGTGTATCTGATTCAGCCAATGATGCTACCATAGTTCATCTTGATACCAAGAACTATAGACCTGTTTCCTTCCTGAATATGGAAGCTTGAAATATATGCAAAGATTTTAGTGAAATGTGTAGAATCGTTGATCCCTAAATTAATTCACCAATAACATTCTGGGTTTATTAAGGGTAGACTTGCATGTGACACTACGTGACTTTTCTGCCACATAATCGAAAAAGCTGTCTTGCCCGCATCCCAGGCTACAGTAGCCATCGCACTAGACGCTTAAAAGGCTTTTGATAAAGTGTACTGGCCTCTTCTTAAAGCAGCTCTCGAATGCTTTAACTTGGGTTCCTCATTCTCTTCGATGATCATATCTTTATATGTTGTTCTCAACGCAAGGATTAGAATCAATGGCACTCTTTCTTCCTTCTTTTCGTTACATCAAGATACTGGTCAGGGCTGTTCTTTATCCCTTTTTTCATTCCTTCTGGCTATAGATCCCTTTGTTGGTCTTAATTAATGACTCTCCTGATATTAAGGAGGTAACTTTTGGATAGCATACATTTAAAGTGGCCGCCTATGCAGATGACCTACTTATTTTCTTAGAGGACCCTGACACTGTGATCCTTAAGGTAATCTCTTTGATTCAATCGTTCGCTGAGTTGTCCGGCTCCATTTTAAATTGAGATAAGATGGATCCTATGCCCTTCAACGTTCAATGTAATTTCTCTTGGGTTGGACAGTCTGGCCTTCAAAGGCACCCAAAATGATAACATATCTTGATATCTGGTCCCAAATAGCCTCTCGGAGCCATTAGTGATCAATGATCAGAAGACGTCAGTCAAAATCAACAACCTTTTTCCCTAGTGGTTCCCAAAGTTTCTACTGTGGTGGCAAAGACTAGCTACCTTGAAGATGATGATTATGCCACTTGTACATTTTCTGGTCATGATATTCTCTGTATGCCTATTATCAATTTTTTTCTGTACAGTTGACAAACAAGCTTCAAGCTATTTGTGGTCTACCAAAAAGCTTAAAATGAGTCTTAAGAAACTCAGGTTGCCACATCTGAATGGGGGATGCAAACTGCCCTTTTGGACCCCTTTTGGTTCCCCCTCAATATCAACATGTTTTTGGCTCTTCCCTTTCACAAGCACTTGGCCCACCTACACAAATGAGGTATCATTTTTACCGGGAGACTGAGAGGATTCTGGGTAACAGAACTTGGTGGGAGCCGCACAAGTCACCCCATCTTGGATTCCCCTAGGTGTCTAGTTTTAAAAAATGTGCAGGTTTGGTAGGTTTCCATAGGTGCCGGCTGAGCTAGGGGCCACAATCCACAGCTAGGCACTTTGCAAAAAAACAGCTTTGTTTTCTTCGGAAAAATGAGATGTGTCCAGGTTGTGTTTTTGGGCGTTTCCTGTTGCGGGGGCTAGGCCTACCCATTCAAGTGAGGTACTGTTTTTATCTGGAGAATTGGGGGGACGCTGGGGGGAAGGATATTTGTGGCTCCTATCAGATTCCAGAACTTTCTGTCACAGAAATGTGAGGAAAAAGTGTTTTGTTAGCCACATTTTGAGGTTTGCAAAGGATTTTGGGTAACAGAACCTGGTGAGAGCCCCACAAGTTACCCCATTCTGGATTCCCCTACGTGTGCAGGTTTCCCTAGGTGCCGGCTGAGCTAGAGGCCAAAATCCACAGCTAGGCACTTTGCAAAAAACAGTTCTGTTTTCTTTGTGAAAATGTGATGTGTCCACGTTGTGTTTTGGGGGTATTTCCTGTCGCGGGCGCTAGGCCTACCCCCACAAGTGAGGCACCATATTTATTGGGAGACTTGGGGGAACGCTGGGTGGAAGGAAATTTGTGGCTTTTCTCTGATTCCAGAACTTTCTGTCACCGAAATGAGAGGAAAAAGTGTTTTTTGGCCAAACTTTAAGGTTTGCAAAGGATTCTGGGTAACAGAACCTGCTCAGAACCCCACAAGTCACCCCATCTTGATTCCCCTAGGTCTCTAGTTTTCAAAACTGCACAGGTTTGCTACGTTTCCCTAGGTGCCGGCTGAGCTAGAGGCCAAAATCCATAGCTAGGCACTTTGCAAAAAACAGCAATTTTTTCTTTGTGAAAATGTGATGTGTCCACGTTGTGTTTCGGGGCATTTCCTGTCACGGGCGCTTGGCCTACTCCCACAAGTGAGGTATCATTTTTAGCTGGAGACTTGAGGGAACGCTGGGTGGAAGGACATTTGTGGCTCCTCTCTGATTCCAGAACACGCTGTCACCAAAATGAGAGGAAGAAGTGGTTTTTTGGCCAAATTTTAAGGTTTGCAAAGGATTCTGGGTAACAGAACCAGGTCAGAGCCCCACAAGTCACCCCATTTTGGATTGTCCTTGGTCTCTAGTTTTCAAAGCTGCACAGGTTTGCAAAGTTTCCCCAAGTGCTGGCTTAGCTATAGGCCAAAATCCACAGCTTGGCACTTTGCAAAAAACAGCTCTGTTTTCTTGGTGAAAATGTGATGTGTCCACGTTGTGTTTTGGGGCATTTCCTGTCGCGGGAGCTAGGCCTACCCACACAAGTGAGGTACCATTTGTATCGGGAGACTTGGGGGGACACAGATTAGCAAAACAAGTGTCATGTCCCCTTGTCTTTCTCTACATGTTTTCCTTCCAAATGTAAGACAGTGTTTAAAAAAGACGTCTATTTGACAAATGCCCTGTAATTCACATGCTAGTATGGGCACTCCGGAATTCAGAGAAGTGCAAATAATCAACACCTTATCTTGTGGCCATTTTGAAAATATTAAGGTTTTCGTGATACTTATTTTTCACTTTTTATATTTCAGCAAATGAATTGCTGGAAACCCGGTATAGAATGAAAACCCATTGCAATGTGCAGCTCATTTATTGGCTCTGGGTACCTAGGGTTGTTGATGAACCTACAAGCCCTATATATCCCCGCAACCAAAAGAGTCAAGCACACGGAAGGATATATTGCTTCCAAAAATCTGACATTGCAGGAAAAAGTTACAGAGTAAAACGTGGAGAAAATGGCTGTTTTTTTCACCTCAATTTCAATATTATTTTATTTCAGCTGTTATTTTCTGTAGGAAACACTTGTAGAATCTACTCAAATGACCCCTTGCTGAATTCAGAATTCAGTCTACTTTTCAGAAATGTTTAGCTTTCTGGGATCCAACATTGGTTTCTCACCCATTTCGGTCATTAACTGGAAGGAGGCTGAAAGCACAAAAATAGTAAAAATGGGGAATGTCCCAGTAAAATTTCAAAATTGTGTTGAAAAATTGGGTTTTCTAATTCAAGTCTGCCTGTTCCCGAAAGCTGGGAAGATGGTGATTTTACCACTGCAAACCCTTTGTTGATGCCATTTTCAAAACCACGAGACGTCTTCTGCAGCCCTTTTTTCCCATTTTTTTAAAAAAACGATATTTTCGCTGTATTTTGGCTAATTTCTTGGCCTTCAGGGGAACCTACAAAGTCTGGGTACTTCTAGAAACCCTAGGATGTTGGAAAAAAAGGACACAAATTTGGCATGGGTAGCTTATGTGAACAAAAAGTTATGAGGGCCTAAGCGCAAACTGTACCAACAAGCCAAAAAAAGGCTTGGCACAGGAGGGGAAAAGGCCTGGCAGCGAATGGGTTAATAGGGAGGAAAAAATCCCAGCATAGAAAAGCTTTTGGCAAAAAAGTCTGAAAATATGCATATGACCTAAATTCCCTGTAGCCTCCTCACACGCTTTTTACACTTTTCCAGAGCACAAGAAAAATACTTCCCGAGCTTGTGTTTCTTCTGAAAAACACAGTAACGTGAAAGGAAGATTTCTCTTGATGTGTGGGTTAAAAGTAAGAAGGAAATTAGTGAGCAGCACTCCTGCTACACAAGTCTGATGGGACTGCTACAGGAGGATAATGGGACTTTAGGAGCAAGCAGCAATTTGTAGTGCCACTTGCTCCTCTCCTGTAGTGAAGTGTTTTGTTATGTTAATGCCGCTATCACCGCCCCAAGCTCTTTGACTCCTTTCAATATATACATGCAAACTGACTTTTAAACAATTCACTACAAGGTGCGTTCATGCCCTTAAATTTACAAGCAAAATGACTGATTTATTTATCAACCTTGATTTGCCTCGTCAGGGGTAAAAAGCGCCCTAAAAATGTATTAAAAAAAACTAAAGGCAATCCATGTCAGCAATGCAGCCTCTGTTTATGTTGCATCTTTCTTCATCGTGCATTGCCTAGATTACTTACTTTTTCGAGTGTTTTTTTTTTTCCACCCAACATTTCAGCCTTGTATAGCGCGTTCAGAGTAGCTGGGTAGGTTCTGGGTAGGGATGAACGTTCATGAGGGGCACGACTGAGACCTCTAGAGTGGAGAGTTACAGCAGTGTGAGTTTCTTGCAGTGTCTTTTACTGGGTCATACAATTATTCATTTTTCATGCCCATCTAATCCTTGGCTTCACTGCAGAGTGCACAAAGCACTGGTTCCAGGAGGCATACACAACTGTAAATTGCCAGTGGCAGAGGAAACGAAAATGTTATATTTACAAGTGAAGAGAGTGAATGGGAGGTGATACAGTAGTACATGCAGAAGAACGGTGTGGTGTTGGACTTATCCATTCCGCAGGGTCATCCTCCGAATTTTTGCATTCACCCTCTTGTTCTCTGACTCAGTTTTTGTTGGCCTTTAAGACTCTGCACTTTACCACTGCTAACCAGTGCTAAATTGCATGTGCTCACTTCTTACAACATAGTAATATTGGCTTATTCACAGTTGGCATATTTAATTTACTCATGAGTCCCTAGTAAAGTGGTACTACATGTACCCAGGGCATGTAAATGTAATGCTACTAGTTATCCTTTCGCACTGATTGTACCACCCACTTAACTAGCCCTTCAGACATGGTTTAAACAAACAACGGGACACCTGGGGCTTTACTATGTGACTATGCGATGTCCACATAGGTGGACATGTTTCAACCCTGAAAAGATCCCATCCAGTGTCAGGGGGGGCAACAGCTAGATGTTGTTCGTTGAAAACACATAATTCTAATGAGGTTGACACCTTAGGAGGTTTCTTCTAAAGCGTGGGGGTCATTGGAATTGTGTTCCTGTTTGCACTGCCAGTTATTTCCTGGCTGTCTCAAACAGAAAAGAAAATCATTGGATATGGCATTGACAGTTGACGAAAGCCTGCAAGAAAGAAAACACTTTGACTCCTTTTTAGCAAACTGTGGCCCACATTCAGTACCTGTAAAGAAATGGCTCCCTGTTGCAGTTAACCCCCCACTTTTTGTCTGATACTGATGCTGACTTGACTGAGAAGTGTGCTGGGACCCTGCTAACCAGGCCCCGGCACTAGTGTTCTTTCACTTAAAATGTACCATTGTCTCCACAATTGGTACAACCCTGGCACCCAGGTAAGTCCCTTGTAACTGGTACCCCTGGTACCAAGGGCCCTGATGCCAGGGAAGGTCTCCAAGGGCTGCAGCATGTCTTATGCTACCCTAGGGACCCCTCTCTCAGCACAGACACACTGCTTGCCAGCTTGTGTGTGCTGTTGGGGAGAAAATGACTACGTCGACATGGCACTCCCCTCAGGGTGCCATGCCAACCTCACACTGCCTGTGGCATAGGTAAGTCACCCCTCTAGCAAGCCTTACAGCCCGAAGGCAGGGTGCCCTATACCACAGGTGAGGGCATAGGTGCATGAGCACTATGCCCCTACAGTGTCTAAACAAAACCTTAGACATTGTAAGTGCAGGGTAGCCATAAGAATATATGGTCTGGGAGTCTGTCAAAAACGAACTCCACAGCTCCATAATGGCTACACTGAATACTGGGAAGTTTGGTATCAAACTTCTCAGAATAATAAAGCCACACTGATGCCAGTGTTAGATTTATTAAAAAATGCACACAGAGTGCATCTTAGAGATGCCCCCTGTATTTTACCCAATTGTTTAGTGCAGGACTGACTCGTCTGTGCCAGCCTGCTGCTGAGAGACGAGTTTCTGACCCCATGTGGTGAGAGCCTTTTTGCTCTCTGAGGACAGAAACAAAGCCTGCTCTGGGTGGAAGTGCTTCACACCTCCCCCCTGCAGGAACTGTAACACCTAGCAGTGAGCCTCAAAGGCTCAGGCTTCGTGTTACAATGCCCCAAGGCACTCCAGCTAGTGGAGATGCCCGCCCCCTGGACACAGCCCCCACTTTTGGGCGGCAAGCCCAGGAGAGCTAATGAGAAAAACAAAGAGGAGTCACTGGCCAGTCAGGACAGCCCCTAAGGTGTCCTGAGCTGGGGTGACTCTGACTTTTAGAAATCCTCCATCTTGCAGATGGAGGATTCTCCCAATAGGGAGGAGGCACAAAGAGGGTGTAGCCACCCTCAAGGACAATAGACAATAGCCCTCCCAGACCTAAACACACCCCTAAATTCAGTATTTAAGGGCTCCCCAGAACCTAGGAAACCAGATTCCTGCAACCTAAGAAGAAGAGGACTGCTAACCTGAAAAACCCTGCAGAGAAGACGGAGACACCAACTGCTTTGGCCCCAGCTCTACCGGCCTGTCTCCCCACTTCTAAAGACACTGCTCCAGCTACGCTTTCCCCAGGGACCAGCGACCTCTGAAGCCTCAGAGGACTGCCCTGCATCAAGAAGGACCAAGAACTCCCGAGGACAGCGGCTCTGTTCACCAAAGACTGCAACTTTGCAACAAAGAAGCAACTTTGAAACAACTCGCGTTTCCCGCCGGAAGCGTGAGACTTGACACTCTGCACCCGACGCCCCCGGCTCGACTTGTGGAGAACAATCACTTCAGGGAGGACTCCCCGGTGACTGCAAGACCCTGAGTAGCCAGAGTTGCCCCCACTGAGCCCCCACAGCGACGCCTGCAGAGGGAATCCCGAGGCTCCCCCTGACCGCGACTGCCTGCTCCTCAGATCCTGACGCCTGGTAAAGACTCTGCACCCGCAGCCCCCAGGACCTGAAAGATCCAAACTCCAGTGCAGGAGTGACCCCCAGGAGGCCCTCTCCCTTGCCCAGGTGGTGGCTCCCACGAGGAGCCCCCCCTTGCCTCCCTGCATCGCTGAAGAGACCCCTTGGTCTCCTATTGCTTTCTATTGAAAACCCTACTCTTGTTTGCACACTGCACCCAGCTGCCCCCGTGCCGCTGAGGGTGTACTTTCTGTGTGGACTTGTGTCCCCCCCGGTGCCCTACAAAACCCCCCTGGTCTGCCCTCCGAAGACGCGGGTACTTACCTGCTGGCAGACTGGAACCGGGGCACCCCCTTCTCCATTGAAGCCCATGCGTTTTGGGCACCACTTTGATCTCTGCACCTGACCGGCCCTGAGCTGCTGGTGTGGTAACTTTGGGGTTGCTCTGAACCCCCAACGGACCCAAACTTGATCCCCGTAGGTGGTTTACTTACCTGCAAAAACTAACTAACTCTTACTCCCCCCAGGAACTGTTGAAAATTGCACTGTCTCTAGTTTTAAAATAGCTATATGTGATTTATTTGAAAATCTGTGTATGCTATTTTGATTATTCAAAGTTCCTAAAGTACCTACCTGCAGTACCTTCCATTTAAAGTTTTACATGTAAATCTTGAACCTGTGGTTCTTAAAATAAACTAAGAAAATATATTTTTCTATACAAAAACCTATTGGCCTGGAATTGTCTTTGAGTGTGTGTTCCTCATTTATTGCTTGTGTATGTACAACAAATGCTTAACACTACTCCTTTGATAAGCCTACTGCTCGACCACACTACCACAAAATAGAGCATTAGTATGATCTCTTTTTGCCACTATCTTACCTCTAAGGGGAACCCTTGGACTCTGTGCATACTATTCCTTACTTTGAAATAGTGCATACAGAGCCAACTTCCTACATTGGTGGATCAGCGGTGGGGTACAAGACTTTGCATTTGCTGGACTACTCAGCCAATACCTGATCACACAACTGAATTCCAAAAATGTTCATTAGAAACGGATTTTTGCAATTTGAACTATTTTTCAAAATTTTTAAAAGTCCTGCTAGGGCCTTGTGTTAGTCCCTGTTAGCATTTCTTTTAGAGTTTAAAAGTTTTGTGAAAGTTTGAATTGAGTTCTAGAGATAGTTTTAGATTCTTAAAAAGTATTCCAACTTTTAGAAACATAGGGGGTCATTCTGACCGCGGGGGCCATTCTGACTTTCCCGCTGGGCCGGCGGGCGCCCGCCAAGGGAGCACCCGCCGGCCCAGCGGGAAAGGGCCTGCAACACAGAAGCCGGCTCCGAATGGAGCCGGCGGTGTTGCAGGTGTGCGACAGGTGCAGTAGAAGTAGAAGTAGAAGCTATGCAGACAGTGAAAATCATGCTGGGGCCCTGTTAGGGGGCCCCTGCAATGCCCATGCCAGTGGCATGGGCAGTGCAGGGGCCCCCAGGGGCCCCACGACACTCGTTCCCGCCATCAAGCAGCGCCGCCATGGAGATTCAGCCCAGCCAGGGGAAATCCGTCGGGAAACCGCCGGATCCCATTTTCTGACCGTGGCTTTACCGCTGTGGTCAGAATGGGCAATGAAGCACCGCCAGCCTGTTGGCGGTGCTTCCGTTGCCCGCGGCCCCGGCGGTCTTGGACCGCCAGGGTCGGAATGAGGGCCATAATGTCTAATGAAGAAGAGAGTGTGATGGAACTCGACATCACACCTTACCTCCATCTTAAGATGAGGGAGCTAAGATCTCTCTGCAAAATAAAGAAAATCAAAGTTGGCATAAGCCCTTCCAAAATACAGCTCCAGGAGCTGCTGGCAGAGTTTGAGAAAGCCAACCCCTCTGAGGATGACCTCCCAGAGGATGAAGCTAGTGACTTGGAGGAGAATTCCCCCCCTCCAGTCCTAGTTAGGGAGAACAGGGTCCCTCAAACCCTGACTCCAAATGTGATAGTCAGAGATGCTGCTTCTCTCACAGGAGGGTCTAGCACCTCTGAAATCACTGAGCATAGCCTCAGTGAAGATGACCTACTGTTAGCCAGGATGGTCAAAAGATTGGCTTTAGAGAGACAGCTCCTAGCCATAGAAAGGGAAAGACAAGAGATGGGTTTTGGTCCCATCAATGGTGGCAGCAACATAAATAGGGTCAGAGATTCTCCTGACATGCTAAAAATCCCTAAAGGGATTGTAACTAAATATGAAGATGGTGATGACATCACCAAATGGTTCACAGCTTTTGAGAGGGCTTGTGCAACCAGAAAAGTAAACAGATCTCACTGGGGTGCTCTGCTTTGGGAAATGTTCACTGGAAAGTGTAGGGATAGACTCCTCACACTCTCTGGAAAAGATGCAGAATCCTATGACCTCATGAAGGCTACCCTGGTTGAGGGCTTTGGATTCTCCACTGAGGAGTATAGGATTAGGTTCAGGGGGGCTCAAAAATCCTCGAGCCATACCTGGGTTGATTTTGTAGACTACTCAGTGAAAACACTAGATGGTTGGGTAACTGGAAATGAAGTGCATGACTATGTTGGGCTTTATAATTTATTTATGAAAGAACACATTTTAAGTAACTGCTTCAATGAAAAGTTGCATCAGTATCTGGTAGACCTAGGTCCAATTTCTCCCCAAGAATTGGGAAAGAAGGCAGACCACTGGGTCAAGACTAGGGTATCCAAAACTTCCACTGGGGGTGACCAAAAGAAAGGGGTTACAAAGCCTCCCCAGGAGAAAGTGGGTGACACTAGAAACAAAGAAAAAGAGTCCTCTGTAGGCCCCCAAAAACCAGACCAGGTGGGTGGGTCCCAAGACACAACCCAAAACAAAGGTGGGTACCAGGGTAAGAACTGGGATGCCACTAAGGCATGGTGCCAAAACTGTAGACATACAGGGCACCACACCAAGGACACTTCTTGTCCCAAAAACAAACCCCCTAGCAAAATCCCAGGGGTGACCAGTGTAGCCATTGGGGATGACTCCTCAGATGAGGTCTTCATAGCCTTCAACTGGAAAAAGGGCCCAACAGGTGAGTTGGAGATTCCAGAGGGAAGTAGACACTTCCACCACCTACTGGTGAATGGAATCCCAGCCACTGCCCTGAGAGACACTTGTGCCAGTCACACTATAGTGCATGCCAGGCTGGTGTTCTCAAACCAGTACATCCCAGGTGAGACTGCCAGAGTAAGAGTTAGCCCAGACAGGGTCACTGATAGGCCTGTGGCTTTTGTGCCCATAGAAGTGGGTGGGACTTTTAGCTGGAGAAGGGTGGTAGTCAGTACAGACCTCCCCCTTGATTGTCTCCTTGGAAATGACTACCCAGAGGTTAGTCAGAGCCCAAGAGAGGAACTGGTCCAGTGCCAGTCCCCTCCCAAAGATTCTGGAGGTGCTACCCCTGCAGTAAATGCAAGTAGGCCCCAGAAGAAAAAGAAAAGAAAACAGAGTAGGAAGGGTGGACAACCTTTAGCCAAGGTTCCAGCAAGCCAAGGAGATTCTGCTCCAGTAGGGGAGAACTCCAAAAATGGCACTGGTAAAGTCCAAACTGACCCACAAGAAGTCCTGGCTAGTCAGGCAACTGTTAAACCTGAGTGGGTGGCTCCTCAGTTAACAGAAGAAAGAGTGGAAGAAGGGTGTTTACTACAAGATGTAGTAATCCCCCACTCTTACACAGCAGACAGGCACCCTGAACCCAAAGAAGCCTGTAACGTAGCTCCTTCCCTTGCAGGTGAAGAGCTAAAGGTGTGGTTCTGGGCACTGACAGCTGTCAGTGGCCTCTGCTGGGTGTTAGCCTTTATGGCTGCACTATCCTTGGCATGGTGGTCTGACCCCATGCCAAATAGCAAGTTAGGCCCCCTGACCATATTGGTCATGGTGGGGTTACTCCAGCTCTGGGTAACGTCTTTGGGCAAGTTAGGAGTGACTCTGGCTAAGATAAGATTAGCAGAGGTGGATACCTCTAACCCCAAAATAGAGAGAATGGGTGAAGACATTAAAAGCACAGACAAGAAGCAATTCAGACTAGGTCCTATCACTGTGGAAGTGGGTCAGTTCCCCAGAGGGAATGACCTGAACAGGAGGATGTAAGGCAGAGTTGGCCCTGCAACAAACCAGCCTATTTCCTCTACTCTTCCTCGCCTGACAGACTAGGAAGACTCTCCCAGCTTTGGCTGAGTCTCCTGGCCTGTGGGCTGGGGGGGGGCTTGTGTAAAGAAATGTACCGTAATACTATCTCACCAATTGGAAGCTCTAGGTAGTCTTTGACTGTGTATTAGCCACTTACAATTTATGCACAGAATTTATCCATCTCAAAGTGTTTTGCAAGTCTGGGTAAATGCTGCATGGAGCTTCAAGGAATCTGCATGATGGTGGCTAGACCATGTCTTGTGCCTGGCAGTGGAGCCCTTCAGTCCATTTGGGCCTAAGATTGAATATCAGAATATCGAGGTATAAATTTTGTGCTACCAAAATATCTTAGTAAAATATATGTATATTCACTTAAAAACCAAAGTTTACAGGGATGTTATAGTTAGGCTCACACTTCAAATATACAAAACCATAGAAATTCAGCAGTTATACTGAGAGTTATCTCAAGGAACCATAACTGTGCTCTAAAGTAACTATAACTCACACCCTGCACAGTTATCGCATGAATAATTTCACTGCAAATGTTACATTGATATTATCAATGATGTTACAGAAGATATCATAAGTGATGTAATATCAGGGGTAATTAGCAGAAAAACCATGTTCATCAGATGGGACCACGGGGGAGCCTCAAGACCCTATGGTCCCAACCGACCCTCTGCCACCTGCGGGAGCCAGCATTGCTCCCACACACAAAGAGCTCCTCAATATGCAGCTCCCTGCGTGTGGGAGAAATAGTTCATCTATTTCCCCTGCCCGTATGTCAGCGGGCATGGAAACAGATGAAATCTCTGCTCCCAGCAAGTGGGAGCAGTTTTCATACTCTCACTTGCCGGGAGCGGAGTTAGTGTTTGCATTTGCTGGGTAAGAGCTGTCACAGCTCCTGCCAAGCAAAAGCAAACAGCTATCTCCCGAGGATGGGCACCCCATTATTGGCTCCAGGAGAGGGAGGCCGCGTGGCTCCCTCCTCTAATTGGCATAGGCCGGCCCCGGGAAGGTGGTGGTCCCCAGGGTGTATATGGCCTGGGATGGGGGTTGTGTGACCCTCCTCCCAGATTTTAATATATCTTTGGCCACGAGGAGGAGGTGGTCCCCAGGGGATCCACGCGGCCCCCCCTTGCATTTTTTCTCTTTTTGCCCCGGAGAGCTGGTGGTTCCCAGGGTGTGCAGAAGCCCCATGAAGGGTGGTCCGCCTGCCCCCCCAGCCACAATTTCAATAAAGCCACAGGGAGGTAGTGGTCGAAAGGAGGGGGTCCGCTTGGCTCCCCTCAATATTACTTTAAAGCCCCCAGGGAGGTGGTAGTCCCCGGGCTTAAATGAACCCTAGGAGGGGGGCCCATGTGTCCCCTCCTCCTTTATGCTATAATTAGCCTCATGCCCCCGGGACCTGCCATCTGGGGGCTACATTTTAAACAGGCACGGAAGACCATGCTTTTTAAAAAAAAACAATGGGGCATATTTATACTCCGTCTGCACCGAATGTGCGTCAAATATTTTGACGCACATTCAGTGCAAACGTTGCCCCGTATTTAAACTTTGACGCCCGAGCCCGCGGATGACAAAATTCCGCCGTGTGCGTCATTTTTTTGATGCGGCAACCCGCCTTGTGTTAATGATATGTAAGGTAGGTGTTCCCGTCCAAAAAATTACTGAAACGGCCGTGCGTCGTATTTATGCTTTTGGGCAAAAATGACACGCGGCCGGGAGGTGGAGCCAGAAAATGACGCACAGCCCAATTTGCGTCAAAAATTAACGCCTGTGTCAGGGCAGGCGTTAAAATGGGGCAAACACACCTGTATTTAATCAGAACATACAGAAGCAACAGCAGAGCAGCAGGGCAGCAAAAGGGAGACATGGGGGTGATTCTAATCCAGCGTGCATGCAGACGCAGAGCCCAGCAGCAACAACAGCAGCTACAACAACACCAGCAGGGACCCCAAAGGCAGCGCAGAAGGCAGGAGAAAATATTCCACCCCAGAACAACCCTTCATGGCCTCAGGGAACACAACATCATCCAGAGGTACAGGTTGAACTGGCAGGCCATTCAGCAGCTGCTGCGAAACATTGAACCGCAGTTGGCACCCACTTTACTGACCCCCCGGACCATCCCAACAGAAACCAAGCTGCTTGCCGTACTTCTGGATGCCATCATTGGACTTACACTCCGCCATATCTGCTTCCCTAACACACTGCAGAAGCAGCAGGAAACAAAACAGGGGTTCTACCTCATCAGTGGCTTCCCACATGTCCTTTGTGCAATCAACTGCACACATGTATGCCTTGTGCCACCTGCTGCAACGGAACACCTCTACCGCAACAGGAAGCACACACATTCCATCAATGTGCAGGCCATAGTCGATCACCAGGGATTGATCACCAACATGGTGGCTAAATATCCTGGGAGTGTCCATGATTCATTCATCTTCCGTCACTGCACCATCAATGAACACTTTCAGGATGGACGGAATGGCAATGGACTAATTGTTAGTAAGTACAAAAACCTACTTATATACACACTGCACTGCAACCCTCTAGGACACACAACACATACACCACAACAGCAACATGTGAACAGGAACACACTGAGGTCGTGACATCGCTAGCCATGTTTCCTAGGTCTGCAGTGAACCTGTCACACATCTGAAATGAGTGTACAGTCTAATGTTAAGAGGTCAATGATCACAACGTGTGGAGTGGGTTGCCTAAATGTCACCTTGCAAAATGTAAGTGTCCCAATGACGTTTACATTAATCCATTGCATAAGTCTAAAGGTATGGGATGTCCAGGGTACATTGATATGAACGTGTTAACAACACTGTCGATTTTAACCTGTGTATGGAACTATCATCTCACCCCCAGTGAAGACACCGGGGCACATGTATCACAAGTCACAATGCTAGGGAGGGCACATTGTACTGCAAATCCCAAAACATACTGCTGACAAACGGTCAGCAGACAAACACTTGTTCAGCTAAGGAAACAACACAATGCAGATGGTACATCCTACAAGCCCAGGATGTGACATTATAACACAAAAGAGTCACAGACAACACAAGACAACTACTGCCATGAAACGTCATTTCAATAGGGCCAGCTACATCAACATGATCCCATTAATTTTCTCTTGCAGCTGATCAGGGGTATGGCATCCAGCTATGGATAATGACACCTATTGGCAAACCGAGTACTGCAGCAGAGCGTGCCTACAACAACGCACATAGGAGGACACGCACCATAGTCGAGAGGACCTTCGGCATCCTCAAGTCAAGGTTCCGGTGCCTCGACATCACTGGTGGTAGCCTCCTATATTCCCCGGAGATGGTCTGTAAGATCATCCAAACATGTGCAATATTGTACAACATTTGCATCAAAAGGAACATTCCCCTCCTGGAACCAGAGCCACACATGCCTGAAGAGGAGGAAGAGGAGGATGCTGGCCTGCAACTTGAGGGGGAACTACAGAACACGGCCGCTGGTATACGCAGGCGGCAACATATTGTCAACAATTTCTTTTAAATATAATCACCATCTCCACTTTAATTAACTAATTTAAATAAACACCTATAATAATCACCATATCATGGTCTGGCTAATAATTTTTGCACACCTTCATCTCTACTTATCAGAATAAGAGTGTTGCCTCATGGAGCATTGCTGATATACTGATTAGGATACTGAAAATCCCAGAGCTAATGTGATGCCTAACGTACAAAGGTCACATACACACACACTGTAAATGACATATATCATGTACATGTCTCCTTTGAAGGCCAATAGCAGAGGACCACACCTATTTCACACATACATGTTGAAATCAAGGTCCAACAAAGCATATGGCACACAACTAAGACACCATCACTCAATAAGGGGAAAACAAGCCTCATACATGAGGCAGTCAATGTGCTTTTGCATCAGTAACAGGAATGTCTGACCAGACCCTTGACAGCAGTAAGTCCAACTGCATCCAATATTTGCAAGGACTATCTGTGACTAGAGTTCCATAGAAGCAGAACATAGACAGCACAAGTGCCACTCATATGAGAAGCATTGCACACATGACATTCCATGTACATGTCAGCCCATTTCCTAACTCCTGACACACCCATACACCTGATCACAACCCAACTGTCTGAAGAGGTCCCTGGAATACTAAGATGTGTACCCTGATATTACCTCCTCTACACACACAGACTCTCAGTAGCAATCCAGTGTGCTACACCCGTTCCTATGGTATGCCATTGTCATAGAACATCTGACTGCATGGACGTCAGGTCAATTTATACACCGTCTTCTAGTTTCTAAGCCCTGTTAGCACCTGTAGATTGCTTCCAGTGTGAAAAAGTATGTTGGCCCTTAGAATGCAAATCTCACCTACAGGACTTGTGAGAAACAGATGCAGCCCACACCTGTGATCACCTCCATGCACACCACCCATTTCAACAAGCACTGCCCCTGCGATGCCTGGAACAGCATAGGAGTTGCCATTATGTCAAATACACCGTTAAGCACTGATACTAAATAAGCTGTGTAACACAGCCCTTGGGTTCATTTGTCACCTTCAAAAACTCAGGACATACATAGTTTGACATGTCAACTGTCTAGTTCGTCCTCCAAACAGTCTGAGTCAGACAACTGATTATGTAACTTGTCAAATTGATGGATCCTGAATCACCCTGCATTCTGTCAGCCTGACTGGCATCTGTCTGTGCGTCACACTAAAGTATCCCTGTGTCTACATATGTACCACACTTGCGTTAGCAAACATCTCATTCATCAGGGGGTATGGGGCATGGGCTTCTTCAATGCATACACAAATACATTGTATAGCATCATCTGCCTTTTAACTGTACCATTTGAGTTAAATCCTCTGGGAAAAGCAAAATTCATGGCCCATCCCTTGTCTGGGTCTCATTTATGCATGAATGACAAAGTGTGACAGTGTCCCAGGGCCATATGCAGAGATTGGGTATGGGGCCTTCAGCAGAACCAGCAACTTCTGATAATGTCCATGAAAAATCCACACATGTCAGGACCCTGACAGTTCACACACAGAATCACAGTGCTCACAACATATTGATGGGCTGTGTGTGGTTAATAGCTGCGAGAATAATCAGCACAGAGGCTTGATGTTCCCAGATGCAGTGGGAATTGCAGAGTCTAACCTGTGTACAAATGTTGTAATGACACCTTCCCGGAACATGACACCTGAGACATTATCTCACTCAGCACACCAAGGTTGCCCTGTTGTCTGTCTCATTACATGTCTTTAGTGACAGGGTGGGACCATCACCATGTAGGTTCACATGTCCTCATCCACTTTACTCACATTGATCAACCAAGGATACTCAGTAGATACAGGAATAGCTGCCACTGACTCATGATGAGTCCTGGACCGAACTGTGACAAATTACACCCCAAACAATATACAGGATCATCATTGGACCACACACATGAACAAGACACCTATGTGCAATTGATCACTGGAAATATGTGGACACGTGCTGCCTCGTATGCTGGTCCACCACAGACACTTGAGAGTTGTGGCTCACTTCTAAGACCTCAACTGTGGTGTCATCATACATTTGAGATTCACCCTTGTCTGTCTGTGCAAACAACATGGTACCCACTTCCTCAATGCATGTGTATGACTCACTGTGGGATTCACCAACTAGTGCCTAGGAAGATGTTACCAAAACTCTAGGACATAGGATGTTGAAAATGTGGACCATTGACATGAACAAGCGTCTGCCATCTATCAGGGGCATGCTTTGTCACATGTGGTGTCTATGTTACCCTAAATCTTGGAAGTCCACATTACGGATGTTGCTACATGTATGACTAACACATGCCCTCTCTCAGTTCCACAATGACTTGCATCTAAGGATTGGACACATGGACGTCACATTCATACAAGCATATGTACAATAATGCTTCATGTGATACACACACACTTGGTCAACAAATACATTTGTTGCCAAAGCACACACTTTGAGCCAAAGACATTTAGGTATTGTACATATGTGCGTCACATCCTCTCCTTATGCCAAACATGCCCAATTTGTGCAACACAGACATGTAGGCCACACTTATGACCATCTATTGCGTCAGCCAACCGTAAAAATACTGTGAAGGGAGTAGTGGATCATGGTCCGGTGCAATATGATGTCACACATGTGAACATACACCATAAACACCATAGTGGGTGCAATCAGCCTATCTCTGATGTGTCCCAAATGTAACATAACATAAAAACAGTAAAAATGCCCAAACCCAGTTCACACACTGAAATTTTGACGTTCCTAGCGTTATGTGTCATTTTTGGCCTACCAATACTGTATTTGCGTGATTTTTTTACGCACAGGAGTGAACATTAGGCTACATCTAGATATTTGTACAGGCCATGTACTATTATTTGGATGCGGGCTAATTTTCACTCCTGTGCGTCAAAAAAACTGACGCAAATACAGTAATGGTGGACAAAAAATGACGCATAACGCGAAAAAGGGCGGACATTTCATACAGGAAGTGATGTAATAGGATATCCTGTTTACAGATCATGTACAGTGGGTGTACTTTCACTTTCACTTTGCAGTCTATGATTCTTTTAGACTGTGTGGCTGTGTAGAGAGTGGTGTCCTAAGATTTTGTGCTTTTTTGTCCTGTGTTCTGTCTGTATTGTCAATTTGTGAAATAAATATTGTTGGTGTATACTGACCTACTGTGTTTTGTGTACATTTGTCCATTTACCTAGTGTTTTTGTTGTTTGTGGGAGTCTGTTGTGGGTAGTGGTAGTTTGGGGATAGTTGGGCTCTTTTAGTGGTTAAGTTTACTTTTCATCTGTATTTGTACCCCTACTTTCCCCCTTTTCCCCTTTCTATTTCTTTACCCCTATTCCCTTTCACATTTCTAATATGTCTGGTAGGCCACGTCTTGGCAGGATGGGTGAAAAGGAGTTGGGGGGCTTCATCGGGCTTGTGTGCCATTTCTTGCCACTGATGATCGAGGCAGGGGGCAGAGTGATATAGGGGTATCACACAGAGGCACGCAGAATCTGGTGGGGAAAGGTGCTGAATCACCTGCAGCGTGTGTATGCCAGCCAGTGGAGTGACCACCAGCTGAAGCACGGGTGGGCTGACCTCATCACCAGGGAGCAGGATCTCTTGGACCACCTGGGAATCGTGATTGGTGGCCCTGCTGGTGAGTACTAATCATGTAAATGTGCACGATTAAATGCTCTGTAGTGACATAAGATGATTTGTATTATGTCTGCCAGCTAACTTGCTGACTGTGTGTAATGCTGGGGAAACATACAGGGATAATTGATGCACTATGGTAAGGATCACAATTGCTAGCTGTCAGGTAGCACGTCGTCAGCAAACGCACAGGATACTTTTCCATGAAGTAAATTGGTGCGGCCTTTGTGTCAGACAACCAAACAAAATAGGAGCCAATCATGTCTATATAGGGTACTTTTGCCAGAGAAGTAAAGATGTACCAACATATTGGCTAACTTTGTTGACGCTATAGCTAGACTGACTTTAGAATCTCTACATGATGCAGAAAATGAGTGCTGGCTTCACGTCAATTGATTATAGCAAAGTGGCTCAGACATATGTTTCATGTGAGTCTGGTGAGTGTGGAAGGAAAGCGTTCACGGAAGTACTATGAATGCTTGGGATTATTGTGGTCCTTTATCTTTTTGGATACATGTCAGATCTGGATTTGGATCTGGATTTGAAAACATCAGCTAACATCTTAGAATATTTGCTTGAGTTAGATGTGCCACATTCCAAATATGGATGGCAGTCCAAAGGTATGCACATGGGTTCACATCTCCATGGTTGGTGCAAATCACCATAGCTGGGCCACATCAATTGAATCAAATGTAACAACAGGAGGGCTTACAAAAGTCCCTGTCCCTCCCTCTGTACTTTGTACCTATGTGTGATAAATGTGTCATGGCCACAAGGCATGCTTGACTGGTAATGCAGTCCTCAAGTAACCAGGCTTTGGATGTCTCTCTTGGATGCACATGATGAGATGATTACACTCCATATTTTTTTCTGGTCACCACATGATAGTTAGGGCCAATGTATGTGTGCAGATATGTGTGTAACTGTCACAGGAGACCCATGCTATGTACAAGTTGGCCGTGATATATCATATGCAGTATCATCATGTCTGAATGGCTGCCATTTCCGTATTCAGCCTACACATTGTATATGTTTATGAAATTGTTGCTCTGTGCACAGATTTTGAGCACATGTCTTCCTTCCATGCCTTACAGGTGGACCAGCACCCTACACTGTGGGAGGGAGAGGTGGCGACATTTGAGGACCCCGACCACTCCAGTAAGTGTTGATATGTCTGTTATGTGTTGTGTTTGCTGTTTATGGACTCGTGTGTGTTGAACGCATAGCAAGGTGTGATGCGTTGGGCAATCATTTCTCTTCTTCCATGAGTGGGATTTCAGTTTCTCAAATGTTTTGAGTTGGCCAATACGTATCCAATTGTATTATCTAGGGATTGTAGGTCATTCCTGTAGGCCCCACTGTGAGTACTGAAGTTAGTCATGTGAATGACACTTGTATCAAAAAGAGTCGAACTGGAAGTCAGCTCCAATTTAGTCAGCCTGTCAGACCCACATTCTCCAAGATTGGTACAGCAAATTGCTTTCCAATAGACTTCTGCTTCCCTTTTTACCAAGGTACTTATGAAACGGTAGGTAGAACCTACTAGCAGCATGTACTTCCACATGTAGTGCTACAAGTATGTGGAACTTGAGTGCAATGGCCTACGTGTGCATGCTAATCATGATCATGGGTGTTCTTGCAACTCTGTGTCTGATGTAAGTCAGGCCTAACTGGAAGTATATGTTGTGTACCAAGTTCTGCATTTCCTGACATGTGTGGCCCTATGATTGGTCTAGGGTTTGCTGACTCCTCATTATTGATAGACCTTACCTGTGGTGTGTGTGTAGAGCCAAACACGTGTGGAGTTTTCTATACACTCCTCGGTGTACATGTTGTTGGAAATTGATAGTTGTTTATCCACCCCCCACCCTCAAACACAGGCATGGGTTTGTGAATGGGGTACCTAGTACTGATGCTACCAGTATGTTACACATACATGTGAATAAGTGACTGTTTGGTTGGAACCTAGGATACACCCTCAGGTATGGCACTTGGTACTATACTGGCAAGTCCAGTTACAACTTGCAGACCATGTGGCTTTAGTTTTGCATTCCGTACGCTGACATTTGTAGCCCAGGTCTTGGCGGAGGATATGCAGCATGATTCTTAGCTGATAACTGGCAGAACTCAGATGGCAAGTCAAAGACAGTTGTTACCCATCTTGTAGGTTATGGATGTGCTATGTGTGATGTGACCTTTGTAGGCTGGCCTGCCATGTACTTCCTCAGGGACATTCAATGATCTGTATTGTGATATGATCTGTTACAAGTACAGTAGATGTATTGTCTGATTAACTTCTTGTGCAATTTCACACTATGCAGTTACAAATGTAGAATATTTGCATTTGTCTTCACAGCTGCAAACATGACTCCAGACCAAGTCCGTGAATTCCAGCGCCGGGCCATGAGTTCAGGAGGATGGCCCGTCGATAACGCCATGAACGGGCCTCCAGGGCATGGAGAGCCTTCCCACAGGGTTGGCCTACTTTGCCCACCACAGCCACCACCAGCACAACCACCACATCAAGCCAGGTGGCCCCACCCACATTTGGGACTGTTGTGCCTACATCTGCTGGACTTCCAGGCCCCAGCATTGCTACAGGTGCAGGACAGCCCACTGGCCCTCGCTCCACACACACACAGACCTCCTCCACCGGTACCCAGACTGCCACAGCTCAATCTGTTGACCCTGCAGCCTTCCACAACATGGAACGGAAGATGGACCGTGTGCTGTGCAAGTTAAGCCACCTGAGCCGGGATGTGCGCCACATTAACCGGTGTGTTAAGTCAATCAAGAGGACCCTCTGCAGGACCAAGCTCTAGACTGTTTTTGAAATGGACATGATTCCCTCCCTCCTCTTTCCTTGTTCTTATAGTTAGTGGGCTTGGGGGGCTTAGTGTTAGGTTAGTATTGGCTGTTAGTTTAGTTAGTGTTAGTGTGTGGGGGGTCCTGATTCTTTCTATTTTTACTTATTAAGTGGGTGGGTGTGTGTTGGGCTATGGTGGGGTTCTTGTGTGTTTAAAAAAAATATATATGTATATATTTGTTTAGGATAGTATAGTATGTGTTTAGGTTAGTATGTGTTGTCCTCCATGTGTCCCGTCTCATAAGGGGGTGTAGGGGGAAGTTTAGAATGTTTCGTTACATGTGATACGTAAGTGTAGCTTAGGTTAGTTAGGGACAGTTGTGGGTAATGAGTAGTCAGGGTAGATTAGGGTAGGTAAGATTTTTCCCTCAGTTTCCTCTTCTGTGATTAGCATTTAATAAATATTTGGTTAACCCTTAACAGTATGTGTTAAATGGTACTTGATCCTGGGTTTGGAATCAGTGTACATGAATTTTGTACTATTACATTTGTTTCCTATGCTACAAACAAATCCCAACTGAGCTGTACGATTGGCAGCTACCCCAGAGCTACCTTGCAAAGTTTCCACCATTCGTTGCAACCACCAATCACAGTTAATAAGGATGACAAGGTGTTTCTGTTGATAAGTGTGTTTTCTACGTCACAAACTGTGCTTCCAGACTTGGTATTGGGTGAACAGTTTTAGGTCTGACTGCAGTGTGATGATCAAGGACACCCTTATGAGTTCTCATAGGCACTCTTGTATTCTTGTCTTCATGACTCTCATACGTCATTTGTGACACAGTTCAGCATGATTACCTATTTGTATGTAAACTCAGACACCTTCATTTATGCAGTTTTTGTAGTGTTTGCTTGGATTAGTTGCACTGGTATATGTGTTAGTACTGCATGGTGACAACATTTTGTGGCCACTATTTGATGACTTAGATATCCCTTGAGGATGCATTCTTCTGTCCAACACAGCATGATGGGGTATGGTTTCTCACTTCATCAGATATTACCCTCAGGAAGGGCAGAGAAAGATGCAATCATGGGCACTGTGCTGATTTATCTGACTACATAATATCAGGACAGTTGTATTGACAAGCTAAGTAATTTGACAGTAGGCACATTTCAGATATCTACTGCACAGTTGATATGTCACATTACCCAGAGACAGATTTGTTGTGTAAGTGCTATTTATTGAAAAGTGCTGTAGTGCTATCTGTACATTGTCCATGATTGTGAGTCCATTATAGTGATATCTTACATTGTGATCCTACACAAGGGGTTACGGAAATACTTTTGACATGCTGGGGTTGATGTTTCAGACAGTGCAGAGGAACAGGATTTTCCAATGAGTAGGAGAGAGACAATCACTGGGCTGGCTGACTAGATATACAGTGGTAAGCAGAACAGTCATTAAGTAGCGTTGTTGCAAGACTGGCAAGTTACAAAGCTCAGGACCTTGGTAATAGTTGGCCATGTGGCAGGGACTAGTGCTTCCGGGTACTTTTCCTTGTGAATGTGATCTGTTCCATGTCTTCTTCTTCTGATGTGTGTGTTGCCTCCTCTGTCCTTGTTGGTGGTGGTTGTGAAGGGGCAATACACACCTCAGTGTTAGAAGACGTGGAGTCAGACATCCCGGTCGCTGCTCCCTGTGAAGGTCTTAAGGGCAGTACTGCAGCAAGGAGAATCTGCTGGTTCTTGAGAATAGCAGCCACATCACGATGATAGGCAGCCAGGTCAGCCCTGAGGGGTTCAATGTTGCATTTGTGCAAGCGTTGACAGGATTGCTGTTGTAAGTGTTGGGTCAACTGTATTACAGCTGTGCTGATTTCCTTCTGGGTTTTTTGCAGTTCCTGCAAGATAGATGTTAGGGCTTGCATAGCTGCTGCCTGATCTGCAGATGACATCATGCACGAACCCACCCCCTCTAGGCTGGCTGCCATAGGTTGCATCCCCACCCGCACCTCCTTGGCCAGCTCCCGCTGTACTCCAATTACAGTTCTCTCGAAACTGGTGCCAGTGTCGTCTGAGTCCTCAGCTGTATTGGAGGTGGCAGGTCTTACAATTGGGGTGGTGGGTGGATCCTCTGCGATGGCTGCTTGTTCAGTGCACCTCCTTGTGACTGAAGGTGGGGTCTGGAGGGTTTCAAGGACCTTTTGGATAGTCTCCTAGGGAATGTTTATCAGCTCATCATCCATGTCATCAGGGTAATCTGGGACAGGCATATCCGCAGGAGATCCATCTTCCTATGCAATGAAACAGGGTACAATTAGTGTGTCTGTGTTGTGGCATGGGTGATGTGACATGCCTGCCTTGTGATGAATTCACATTGTGATCTTGTTTCGTGTTCATTGCTCCAGTCCTTCAAATGGGCATTCTCCCAGGACTATGGCCCACCTGCATGTGACATGTATGTTATTGAGTTATTAGACTTGTCGGCATCATCTCCTCTAGGTGTTGGTTTTGGCCAAATAGAGAATTGCCACCTTCTTGTCCTACTCAACCCTCCGTCTATATCCATTCTCATGGTGAGACCTTTCACTGGCTGTGGGTGTTCTGATGGCCCTGACAGCACACTTAACAATCTAGACCTGCCTAATCTCTGATCTTTCACATCCACTTAAATGTATTTGACATGTGGCATATCCTATGCATAGGAATGTTATGACACGATATGGATGTTAGCATTGGTAATGTGTATTTCTGATGCTGGGGAATGTGTGGTACATTGGATTGCCCTGATAATCGTGTCAGTGTCCTATTTCCTCCTCTGACTGTGCAGGTGTATTTCAGTGACCTGTTACATGTGTCCCCCCTCAATGCTGTTGTCTGAGCAGTATGACTTTTGAGATGTTACATTGTGACCCAGGAACAGGATGGACCCTGACATATGCAGCATGGGTGTGTCCTTAGTGCTGTGTAGCTCCTATTGTTGTTTACATTGGCTGATGTTTGCGACAACTCTGGGCATTGACATTTGACAGTACTGGGGCCTTTGTCTTGTTTCAGGGGATTGTTGAAGTTGTCATCCTCAACCCCCTAATTTAGGTGTGTATGATCCATGGGGAGGTTACTGCCATTGGCAACTTGAGCTGCACACAATGCGGAGGTGGTAGTGGCAACTGTTGTCGCAGTTAAATTCCAGTTGTCGGTATGGCTAGAGGTTGTTAAGAGGGCCCTAGTTAATGTAGTGGGTATGGTGGCTGACGTGTGCCAGGATGTCAGTTTGACGTTGTGGCCTTCCCTCCTGGCGTGGATTTCCCTTTGCTCCATCGTTGGCATGACAGCATGCCCCCATGGGACTGTTTTTGGTGTAGTGTAATGGTGTGCCCCAGCTTCTGTTTGTGCAGGCCATGTCCCCATGCCGTGCACCTTTACCCATGCCATTCCATGTATATGATGACTTTCATCCATTTTGTGGTCGGTATCCCCCCCGCTCACAGTTGACATTATTGCATTTTAATTCCCCATGCGACTTACCCTGCATGTGCGTTGTCTCCTGGTAGTCTGCGCTGTCCTGTCCTTGAATCCCTGTGACGATCTCCTCAGGGATGACAGCTACGACCATCTCCTCCATGTGGTCCAGGGCCTCCTGGTGTGCTGGACTCCCCCCTCCAGTCTGCAGTGCTGCCTTCCTGTTCCTGGCCATCTTTTCCTTTGTCCTGCGCTTGCAGTCATGCCAGCGTTTCTTGCACTAGATGACTGTTCTGCGTACTTCAGCCACACTGTTAATCTTGTCGACAATTTGTTGCTATATAGCCTCTCTCCTACTGATTGGCAACTTTGAGGTGACAAACAGTTGGTGCTGGTGTTCCGTCATCTCTTTAACCAGAATTTCCTGCTCCTCTACACTGAAGCGACACTTTCTTTTCTTCTTATAAGTGTCCTGGTTCTTGTGTGGGTCCTCCTGGCTGGTTCTGGGTCTGTTGTCATCTTCCTGGGGTCTGTAGTGGCATCTGGGATCCATTTTGGCTCTGCTGTGGTGAAATGGCAGTGTTCGCAGGTTTTTTTGATGCTTTTGCGTCCAAAAACGGCGCATATCCGGTTTGCGGGTCGTAAATCGACCCACGGTCATTTCCGCCGTGTTAACGTCGTTTTGCTTTATGACTTGACGCTGCGGTGTGCATCAAAAATAATGACTCCCACCTGTGGTTTGCGCCGCCGTAGTCAAAGTATAAATTTGACACCCGCACGGCGCACCAAAATGGCGTTAGCCGGCGGTAATATTTTTGGCGCAAAACTGAGCCGGCGCAGTTTTGCGTTCAAAAGTATAAATATGGCCCAATATTTCAGCAGATTTGCGGATCATCTGCAAATGTTGTCAAAAACTTTAAAAAAATGCTTTTTTGCCTGGGCAATGTTCCAGAGGGACACCAGCACCAAGACTAGGGAGTTAAGGTATCCCTATCCTGCTGCCTTTTCTTTTTTTACATTTTCTTTTGGGACTCTGCTGAAGCCAAATCCCAAAATGGCTACCAACACTTTTGGTTGACGTGTTGGCTGCTACTCAGATCTCAGCACGAGATCTCCAGGATCCACAAAGCCTCCATGTGCCTAGATATCTATATTTCTTTTTCCTTTAATATCTCTAAAGCAACTGAAAGGATTTACACCAAATCACGAAAAGCACACTTTCTGGACCAAAAGCTAGCTTTCTGCCAAATTTGGAGTAATTCTGTCCAGCGGTTCGGGCTGTAGTCATGTTCAAAATTCATATGAGAAAATGCATAGGGAAAACACATTTTGTGACCCCCCCCCCCCTTTTTTCTTCTTGGCTCCCGCTTGATGAAACACCTCAAAACAGACAGCAGCTGAAAATACTTCAGTATTAATTAAAAAAAATTGTAAAGATTTGTCAAATGATGCGAAAGTTGTTGGCAAAACAAAAAATGTTTTTCCTATGGAAACTAGGTCCTAACTATAAATATCTACTGCGGGCTAGTAATATACACACACACAAGAAAGGAAGTAGATTGGCAGCCAATGAGGGAAGGCAGCAGTCCCAGCCTCGTCACAGAGTGGGATGCGGTCAGTGAGACTGGTGACTCCACCCCACTCTGTGGCGAAGTGTCACTGTTTGACACTCGCCCTGGGCGCTTCAGGGCTTCAACCTGAAGAGCCTAGGTCGAAGTCAATGGGTGACGTTTTCCTCGTCACCCAGGGGAGGGCTTTGAGGCACCTTTGCTGAGCCGAGGAGGTCACGTCCATAGGAGCTGTGACTTCCTCAGCCCAGCAAAGTTCAGTTCAGGCAGTCAGGAGTCTGCGCAAATCGCACATGTCTGCTCCTGGCTGCCTGACCTGAACATAAAGAGTGTCTGTCAGGCTGACCTTTGTTCAGCCTGACAGACACTTCACGAGGGTCAAAAGGTGGGGGGGTGGCCCCTCCTTCCTATAGAACGGGCCGTGCATGACTGAAAGAAATGCATGCTGCTTTAATTACACACATTACTGTGAAACACAGTAATATGATACGAACTTGAATAGCTGGAAGCTCCAATGCAGGACCCCGGAAACTGCACTAACCAATCGTGGCACTGCTCTCATGCTGCTAAACATAATCAGAGAAGCATAAGGATTGAAGGGAGCAGCCTCCTTCAGTGATCCTAAGAGCACTGGAGGCCTAACCTTTCTCTAACCCAGCTGTCTTAAGACAGTTATGTTAGAGAAGTTTAAAGTGCATGTCAGGCTGCTCATTGCTAGACAGCCGGCCAAAGGGACATGCGCACTTTAAACCAAAGTGCAGAGCTCCCTGCTGCCACTCAGCAGCAATTCCCCTGCCCTGTCCTGACACTTGTCTCAGGATAGAATGCTGAAAAATAAAATGGTAATAAATAAACTCTATCACCATTTTATTTTTTAGTTCTGGGGGCATGTTTTTTAACAAGGCTCCTCCTCTGCTCTCGCAGAGGGGCCCTGGAAAAAAGCTTTTCCTGGTGCCATATGTGGGAACGATTGCCTTCAAGCACAAGGAGGAAGGAAACACAGAAAAGAAAAAAAACACAACAGTTATTTGCCCAGTAGATTGAATTAACAGGTATATAACTAAAAGAACATGGCCAGCGCTGGAGCGATCCAGATGCCCTCACAGTGAGCTCGGCCCAACACTCCTACTAGCGGCAGGAGCACAGCCTGGAGAGTCCTTGCTCTAGGCCCTGGGAAACTAAGGTACGGGCTGACTGGAGAGATCACAGCTGCTCTGCAAAGCAACCCACTGCATGAGAGAAGGCAACAACCATCCTGGGTCTGAGTGTGAAATGGAAAGAAACACAGTCAGCAGCATTTCATGAGTGTGCAAGCTGGGAACGATGACCAGTGGCTTGGCTGCTGTCTTGTTGTGGGCCTAATGCATTGCATGTTGAGTGGGGGGGGTAGAGGCATGACTGTGATGTTCGGTGCACTATGAATGAAATCCTCAGTGATGCCAGGAAGATGATGCATTAAATGAGGGGAGCCCGGGAGGACTGTTTTGAATGTGGTGCAGGGCAATGACTGTACTTTAAACATGGGCCAATAATAATTGATGCTTCTACATCTTATGGATGCAACTGTGTGAAGTTTTGCCTGGAAGGCTCTATACTTGTATGATAAGGAAATGCCTCCGGCAGGCACTGCAATGTAAAGGGGTGCCAATAGTGACATCCGAGATCTTTTGGGTGTTGTGATTGAAGGTATTGCCTGGGCCCCATCTGGAACTTCCCTAGCAGTCCATAATTGTTGCCTCATGTGGGAGACAGAATTGAATAAACCATAACAAGATCTCTGCTTCTGTTGAGTAGACAGGGGAACCACCAATAAAAACGCATGCAGTGAGACATTGGTAGAGAATCACACACACTTAGATAGCATAATAGCTGCAAATAAATGTGACCAGGTGCCTCTCACTAAAAAAACCTACAAATGTGCCTTGCAGAGCTACAGGGCAAACTGAGTAGATCCTTTGCAGATGAGCTAGATGTTGTAAAAGAGGAAATAAAAATCAAAATGTTTGATGTTTCAAAGGACATACGTGTGATAGGTGAGAGTGTGAACACAAATGAAGAAACAATATCTGTGATTGCCGCAACACTGGAAGAGACACAGGCTTCTTTCTCACTTGTAGCAGAAGACCTCCATGAAGATCTGGAGGATGGATCCAGAAGTACCAATATAAGTATTTGGGACATGAGGAAATCTCTTGAGTGAGATTAAGTGGAATTTTTCAATTCTTCAAGAGAAGGGAATGATAAAATAGGCATAGTAAGGTAAGAGCGCATAGAGTGGGAGCACCACAGTTGACATGGGGTTTGTGACTAAGAGACATTAAGGCTAAGCTGTCCTTATCAATGCTCAAAGACAAGATACTGAGGTAGGTTAGGAGGATGGGAACAATTGTTTGAAGACTGAAGCACTGAGTTTATACCAGATCTTTCACAAGCTACTGTGTGCTGGGGGACGGCACTAAAGGAGGTGACCAAAGAATTGTGAAAAAGACATTCCTAGAGTCCTCTAGCTGTCCTCCTAAATCATTAAATAGTCATAAATTTTTAGCTGGAAATCGAGGAGTTGAGGGACATATTGATACTAAAGCAATGACCAATGCCCATAAATAACACAGAGTTTTTGGTCAGTTTCTCCCAAACAAACTTCAGTCAGGTCCTTTTGTTTCTGCAACAGGAAATGCTCATGTATCACAGTGAAGACTCACACTAGTTGGTGATGTCCAACTAACAATGCATTCTTTTAATGATTGACTGAGGCTTACACACAAAATGCAGCATTTGAGGATAAGCTGAATATGGTCATGGGAGCAGTCCTTACTAAATAGAGTTAGAGAGCGTGAACCTACAGACTGGATACAGCACACATCATAAACTAAAAGACCCAAAGGTCTGGGAATATATCAACCTCTCAATGACTGACACCCACAACAGAAACCCTAACCATGAAGGGGCAGAATCATTCTACCCCTGAAAAAAGGTTATCAAATCTTGACCTAACTCTTTCAACCAACCTCTCACAGTATGCTACAATGAATTTCAAACACAGAATTCTAAAATAATCTCCCTGAAACATTCATCATCGACACTTATTTTGACATGAATAAAGGAACAATAAAATCTAGCCTTACCTTTTTTCACATGCCGCACATCCTGGTGGAGAATATCACTGAGTGCACTCCAGGTGGTCTTGAATATCATTAAAATACCTCATGGTCTCAAACTATCCATCTCACCATTGCCTGTTTTAATGCTAAGGCGGTGATATCAATCTACAAGAATGGCAATATACAAGTACAAGCCTCCAACCATAATCTGAAGACTATTGACTGTCTCTTCCTCAAGATAAAAGGCCTGTCACATATGAACAACACACAGCTACTTGCAGCGCATGGCCAGATCTGCCACTAACCTTCCACAGCTTTGCCACCCCGCACCAACACCACTGACCATCAATCAAACTAACCTCTATAGATCAACATCTTTAGATCATGCTTTGGGGATGAAGAAGTCATAACTCATTGAACACCCCAACACATGGTGCCAACGTGAGTCAGAGATAACCGTAACTGTGGGTGGTGGTGCATGGCCGTTCTTAGTTGGTGGAGCGATTTGTCGGGTTAATTCCGACAACGAACGAGACTCCTCCATGCTAACTAGTTACGCGACCCCCAGCAGGCGGTTGTAAATTTGTATGTATACTATTTTGTGATTTTGTTAGTTCTGTGTTATTTGTTTATTTTTGCGTATTTACTGGCATGTTATTTATGTTTTCATATATGTATGTTTCATTTAGGTTAGGGGGTTGTATTATATTTTTTTAGTTGATTCTATGTTGATTATATTATGTGCGAACTGAAAGTTTAATTAGCTATAATAAATATCTACATTGAAATATATTGTATGTTGTATATTTGAATTTAAGATTTCCATTCCTATGTTTGCTATGTTAATGGAGAGTAAACTACGTTATACTCATAGTATTGCTTCCCTGTGTGTTACTCTCTGTATCTAGCTCAGGGACCCTGTTTAGATACGAGGATTTGCTTACTGACAGGCCCCTCCTGGGGCCTGCAATCGCTGGGGGCCCCCCAGGCCTCCACCAGCCCTCAGGAGGGGGGCCAAGGTCAGCAATTAATGTTATGAAGGAGGGGGGTGCCACGCACCCCCTCTGCTTTAGGGATGGGCCCCTCCTGGGGCCCACAATCACTGGGGGTCCCCCAGGGCCTCCACTGGCCCTCACGAGAGGGGGCCAAAGTCAGGCAGGAGTTCAAGGAGGATGGGGTGCCACATCCCCCCCTCCGTTTCAATGACGTGCCCCTCCTGGGGTCCACGATCACTGAGGGCCCACCCGGTCCTTTACCGGCCCTTCGACAAGGGTGGGAGCAACATACCGGCCCCGGCCCACATGGGGCCACACAAAAAGGACCGCCGGTGCGGGGGGCCTCCGATGAGGCTTCCGCCCCTCCGCAGTCCTGCAGCACAACGGCCTTGGGCTCCGGCGGGGCAGGGAGAGACTTCTTTCTCCCCTGCCCTTCCTGTATCGAGGAACAGAGGCCCAGTGGGGCTGCGGAACCTCCGATGAGGCCTGCGTCCCCGCCCACCGTCAACAGCAACACTCGACGGCCCGTCCGGCCGTCCGAGAGGGCAGGCACCAAAGTAGGTGCCTGCCTGTGCCCCTGGGGCATGCTAGGAGTGCACTCGATCCAATCTCCTCACTTACAGTTTTCTTTGTGCCCCGGGGGCACAGAAAGCAGCCGGACTCTGGCGCTGTACCAATTCCCGCCTGGGTCCCAGCGGTGATTTCTCCCTGCAATAAAGCGCTTTTCAAGAGCTAAAAGATTGAAAGAGGCAGTGATTTCCCTCCACAAGCGCTAAGCCTATAAAATGAAAAGCGCTTTCCAAAGCTCTAAGTCTGGTCAAATATTGAAGTACTCCTCGTGCTTCACAGGGTTGCAGGGGTCAGGGGCCACAGAACCATGTCTCTGGGGAGCAGAAATTAAGGAGCAGGCTCACAGGTGAAGGAGCCCATCAACAGGCCAGCTCAAAGAGGAAGCAAGCAGGTGGCAAGTCCTTTTAGTGACCAATCAGGTCGTAGGTCAGCACACCAGCAGCAGTCCATGACGGTTCCTAATGAGTCCTTCCAGCCTTTTGTGTCCAGTTCCAAAATGATTCCAAGAGTCTCCAAATTGTGGGGAAAACTCCCCTGTACTTATATTCAGTCCTTACAGTGTTTTACAATGGTGTGGGAGAGGAGGTTCCAACCAGTTACAAATGGTCTGGGAGCGTCCCCTCTCTCCTCCAGCACAGGCTCCAAACATCAGTTGGGGGTAAACGACCCTATAGTGTGAGGCCAAGGCATAGCCTTTACAAATGTAGGTGTGCCCCACCTCTCCCTTCTCTCAGCCCAGGAAGACTATTCAGTATGCAGATGCACCCCTGTGACACCTCCACCCTCCCTGTGTACAGGCTGTCTGAAAAGTATGCACAAAACACCAACTGTCATTGTGCCCAGACGTGGATTGGAGTTAAGCTGCAAAACACCAGAGTCATAAGCACAGAGAAATGCGCACTTTCTAGAAGTGGCATTTCTGTAATAGTGATAAAAATTACACCCACACCATTAAGCAGCATTTCTTATCGCCATTAAAACCATACCAAACATGCCTACGCTACCACTCACAAATCAGACAATACCCCTTACACATAAGGCAGGGCATTTCTAATGCAATCCTATTACAAGGCAGCACTCACAGTAGTGAGGCACCAAGTTAGGCTGTTTGCCACTACCAGGACAGGCCACGCAACTTGACACATGCCCTGCCTTCTCCATACATGGCACCCTGCCCATAGGTTAGCTAGGGCGTACCTTAGGGGTGACTTACATGTAGTAAAATGGGGGTTCTGGGTCTGGCAAGTAAATTTAGATGTCAGGTCCCTGTGGCAGAAAACTGCGCACACAGGCCCTGCGCTAGCTGGCCTAAGACAGGTTTGAAAGGCTACTTCAGTGGCTGGCACAAGCAGCGCTGCAAGCCCACTAGCAGCATTTAATTTACAGGCCCTGGGTATAGAGATACCACTGTGCAAGGGACTTGTAGGTAAATTAAATATGCCAATTAGGTATAAGCCTATCATACCAACTTTAGATGGGAGAGCACCTGCACTTTAGCACTGGTCAACGGTGATAAAGTGCTCAGAGTCCTAGAGCCGACAGCGAGAGGTCAGAAAAAATAGGAGGAATTAGGCAAAAAGTCAGGGGGTGACCCTGCCAAAAGGGCCAGGTCCTACACCTCTCATATCGATCTACTTTGGAATGATGGAGGCGCAGAGACCCACACTTCACCCCACTTGAATAAATCGAGCCGCATACTGTCCCATCAGAATTGTACCCTCACCACATAAAATATCCATCTTAAGCACCAGGTTGTTGGGGGCGCACAGACTCAGAACACACAGAGCAGTACACCAGGCACAGATCAGAGAGACACCCACATGACAAAGTAGACTTAACTCTAGCACGAGTAGGTCCAAAGAGTATGCACACAGAACAATCTACCAGACAAAGCATCGGAATAATGCGGTTGTTGAGACAACCCGTGAGAATGTGCCTAAATGCACTAAACTTCATCATAACCAACTCAAATTAAACCTCACTTGCTACACCAGATATAGACACTCAAATGCAACAGGTGTTATCTCATACCTATGATACACTTTTCCACACACGTCCTTGCTCTAGCATGCAACCATGGCTATCCTTGCTACAGTCCAGTGACCACCATCATCCAAAGAGATCACTTAATGAGTTATCCAAGGATGACATTGGAGCTATGCTGCAACCCTACTGAGGAATCTCAAACATACATACACTAGTGATCTTTGACATACCATTCTTGGCATACATCAGCACTCATATAACAACCTTCAAAGCACAGAATGTCAACTTAAAGAAAATGGTTTCTATACCCTCACCAAATCTTATTCCACACCACAGCACATGCTCAGAAAGCCAGAGATCAAACCTTAACATTGGATTAGAGATACCTGGTCCATTATCAGGGCTGGCCTAACCGCACCTTGTCAGAGGAACGTCTCATCTCCAGGGGAAGGGCAGAATGAACTAGATCTAACTGAGCACTAGAAACAAAAAATGGCAGACATTATAGCAAGGGTAGCCCACTTTACCTCAAAAGACAAAAAATGTATTATCTAACCCTGGTGCAACCAAAACTTAAATGAAGAGAGGAGGAGAGTCAGATTAGCTGAGAGAAAATGGAGACACAAACTCACCATACTTCATATAAAACAATTAAGAAAGCTACTACACACCTTCAAAAACGTCATATGGAATGCCATAGCATCTTTTTTCAGATCCCAACTAGATAGAGCCAAAAACCTGTTAGGTAAATTCTTCAAAATTGTCAAACAGCAATCAGGAACCCGCAATCCCACCATGATCACAAACAACTCTATGGAGATCTGTGAAGCCTTTCTTACCTTCTTCAAGGATAAAATAATGAAAATTGAAAAATCAACAGCTAACGACAGTGAAATAATTTGCGATCTAAATATCAACCTATGCCACGGGCTACAGGAATCTATAACAAATGACAAAACCCAAACCTACATCCACCCCTATAAAACTAAATATGATGCTCCATGGAGTGCATTCAAAATCCTCAATAAAGATGAGATCCACAAGATCATAGCATCTATGGAACATGATCACACTACAATAACCGTACCCCTTCTACAATCATAAAAGATATCAATCATCTTGTAACACCCATCTGGACAAGAATCATACATGCATCGTTACTGTAAGGAACTATATCAGATTGCTTGAAGATGGGTTAAGTGTCACCTCTCCTTCAAAAACCAGGTGCCAATCCAACAGATATAAATAATATTTGCTTAGTGTTGTACATCCTTTTTCTTGTGAAACTGCTGGGAAAATGTCTTCATAACCCACTATACCAACACATTGAGCAGTTCCACCTTTTTGACAAGTTCCAATCTGGTGTCAGACCTGGAAACAGCATAGGATTGGCCCTCCTATACATCATGGACTACAAACTCAATACTGCAGACTGGAACTACTCCTGCATTCTCATCCTACACATATTGTCATCAGCATTTAAAACAGTCAACCACAACTGCCTTTTAAAATTACTCAAATGCAGAACAGGGTTTTCTGGTGATGTTAGCTTCTACAAAACCATCAACCTAGAGTCAAACTGGGAGACTCATTATCAAACATGCTGTTGATTAGCCTGGGAGTCTGGCAAGGATCTATCATCTCCCCAGCACTGTTCAACATATGCATGGAACCGCTGATGGAGATCCTCAAACAAGTGAACCTGGTGTACCACATGTATGCTGATGACACTCAGTTATACCTAAAGGTCTCCTCACTGGAAGATATCACCCGACTTGAAGATACACTTGTGAAAACCCAAACCTACTTTTAGATAACCACCTCAAACTAAATCCTTTGAAAACCGAATTCTTCCTCTTCACCCCACCACACAATTCCCTCCTGATACAAGATTGGATTGACACCCCCAATTGCAAACTTGTCACCATTGAATCAAAAAATCTCTTGGTATTACCCTGGATAACAAACTTAACATTCAAGGACAGATAAGCTCATATACACACACTGTGCTTCTCCACTCAACCTCCATAGGAAGGTGAAAGCTTTCATCCCGCCACCAAACTTCAAGATTGCAGTTCAAGCTTTACTCACATCCAGACAGGATTATGGGAGTGCAACCTCAACAGGACTAACCAAATCAAGCATGGCACCACTCACTGTGACCCTTAATGCTGCAGCAAGATGAATGATAGCAACAAAACATTTCAACCACATCAGACACTCTCTAAAGTCTTTCTGCTGGCATATTTTCAAAGCTAGGATCAAGCGGAAGATAGGCACATGACATACGAGTCCCTGCACCAAGATCAGTCTAGATGCATTACAGATAAGCTAAAGTTCTCATGGAGCAGCCTCTCCACTTGTTAGAACCCAAAGGTTCAGAAAAAAGAAGTCCTAAACCCATACTTTTCCATATATGCTCTAATAATATGAAAGTTGCTCCTGGGGTATTTGGTCCAACCCATCAATAAGTGCCTTCAAAATAGAGATCATACGGATTCTACGAATCATATTCCTGACTTATTGCCTCTAGGCTAGCTTGACTTTGAGATGCCCTAGACACTAGACGTTATCTAGCAAAGTTGCAGAAACCATGACACAGCAGCATTAGGGCTAGCTTGGTCAATTAGCATTTTGTCACTGGTGCTTTCTCTTGTATACTGTAGGATACTACGGCCCTCATTATGACATTGGCGGTAAATCCCACTTACCGACACCCTGACCCCACTGATGGCCTGCATACTGGCAGTGGTATATCCAGAGCTGTATGGGTGCTTGAGGACATCACAGCAGCTACAAGGGGTGAATATATGCCCATCATTACTACTAACGCCTGGTGGGGTGGTATCCGGATGATGGATATGTGTCAGTGGGTGTCCCTAGGCCAGGCCTGACATTGCAGCGTAGGTCCCCTGGCGGCTAGGGTTCTGAAGGGATAGTCCTGCTACCTAGTTCTTAGTCATCCACTACTGGTCAGGGCTGCATGGGTCCCAGGTGTGGTGCATTTGCCGGTGTTTGCCCCTCCTCATGCCTTGGTGACTAGCAATATCACTGGTAGTGCAATGCATAGTGCGTAGGGCTGTTCCCTGTGTGTGATGGTGCTGTGTACGCCAACGGTGGTATTGGTGCAGCCATTGACCAAGTGTATCCTTTGTCTCTTCCCTCCCCTTCTTGTTGGGTCACTCTGTCCTTATGTGTATTAGCATCATCTGGCAGAGGAGCAGAGGCACCGGCGATGGAGGGAGCTGCATTCCACACCTAGAAGGCAGAGTCCACCGACGGTGAGGGCACCAGTGGGACGGAGGGCGCGGGGAGCACCACAGTGGAGACTTGAGGGGACAGTCAGACACAGATACCATCTCCTGATGGGAGCTCCCTGGTGGTGGCGGACACCTCTGTGACCAACCCAGCAACAGGTACAGCCGACACACCCGGTACCAGCACCACCCTCCCAGCAGCCCCTCAGCGAGTTGCCCGTGCCCGCTCAACCAGGAGGGTGGGCATCTCCTTCGCTCCAGGCACCTCAGGCCCTGCCCCAGTGAGCCCTGCTGCCCTGAGTGAGGAGGATATTGACTTCCTGAGGTCCATCTCTGTAGGGCAGTCAACCATTATGAATGCCATCCAGGGGCTGGCAGCCCAGATGCAACAGAGTAATGCATTCCTGAGGGCATTCACACTGGCTTGGTGGCCCAACAGAGATCGATCCAGGCTCTGGCCTCCTCTCTGATGGCAATCATTGTCCCTGTTTCTACCCTCCAACTTCCTCCTCCCAGTCCCATTCTCCTCAACCTTTCCCAAGCACACAGTCAGACGAACATGCACACAGGACAGCACACAAGAGTGGCACAGGCAAACACAATCACCACGCTTCATCCCACAGGCACTCACACAAACACCATCCAGATGCAGACACACCAACATCCACAATTCCCACTGTCACCCCCTCCTCCACCTACCTCCCAGTTACGTCTACACTCACACCTGCATGCACTACACCATCATCCACTACCAGCATCACCACCACACCTAGCAGAACACCCACCTCATTGGCAGACACCTCCACAACAGCCATGCACACGTCCCCTGTGTCCTCTCCCACTGTGTCTGCCCCTCCTAAGGTAAAAAAACGCAAGCACTCAGACACCCAACAGCCATCCACCTCACAACAGCATCCAGCCCATGCACCTGCACCCAAAATCAGCAGACAGACACCTCCAACAACCACTCGCTCTTCCTCCACTCCCAAACCTTCTCCCTCTTCCTGCCTCAGTGTCCTAAAAAAACTGTTCCTATCCACCATTGACCTCTTCCCTACACCTCCCCCTGTCCTGCATGTATGGCCAGAATGGGAAGAACCGAGCCAAGCACCTCAGCCACCTAGTCCACGGGCTCAGTTGTCACCACAACCACTTGTGGTGGAAAAGGATCCAGGGTACATGTCCTGTGGGTGAGGGAGCCTGCACAAGCTGCTGCCAAGAAGGTAAAGGAGCCTGTCCAAGCTGCTGCCAAGAAGGGAAAGGAGCCTGCCCCAGCTGCTGCAAGGAAGACCAAGGAGACTGCCCCAGCTGCCAGGAAGATCAAGGAGCCGGCACAAGCAGGCAGGAAGGGCAAGGGGCTTGGGGCAGGAACTCTGACGGAGCCCACACCACCAAACATAGTGGTGCAGCCGTCCAAAGCTGTAGGGGATGGACAGGAGCCTCCCCTCAGCACCACAACCACCACCATTGAGCAGCCGTCCGAGGCTGCAGGGGATGGGCAGGAGCCACACCCCCCCCCAGCAGCAGCAGCACCACCATTGAGCAGCCAGCCAAGGCTGCAGGGGATGGGCAGGAGCCCCCCCGCACCACCACCATTGAGCAGCCGTCTGAGGCTGCAGGGGATGGGCAGGAGCCTCCCCCCCCAGCAGCAGCACCACCACAACCATTGAGCAGCCGTCCGAGGCAGTAGGGGTTGGGCAGAAGTTTCCCCTCTCCAGCAGCAGCAGCAGCACCACCACCACCCTCATTTAGTAGCTGTCACCGCAGGCAGACAGTATGTAATCCTGCCTCCATGGGCTGCTGTGTGGCCTGCCCCCTGCAAATCCAGTGGGTATGACACCCACCTGAGAGACTGTGATCTTGCACTCCCCAGGATGAGGAGCACAGGGCATGATGCCCCTTCAAGAACCAGTGGGTAAGACAACCACCTACCCCAGCCTCCCCAAGATCAAGAGCGCAAAGCACAATGCCCCCTCCAAAACCAGTGTGGGAGACACCCACTTGAGAGACTGTGTCCTTGCACTCAACAGACACAAGCACAGGGCATGTTGCCCCCTCCAGAGCATGTGGGCAAGTCACCCACTTCAGAGACTGTGGCCTTGCACTACCCAGGACCAAACACAGGGCATGTTGCCCCTTCCAGGGCATGTGGGCAAGTCACCCACTTGAGGGACTGTGGCCTTGCACTCCCCAGGACCAAGTACAGGGCATGTTGCCCCTTCCAGAGCACATGGGCAAGTAACCCCCTTGAGAGACTGTGGCCTTGCACTCCCCAGGACAAAGCACAGGGCATGTTGCCCCCATCCAGAGCCAGTGGTCCTGTTCCATCTGCCGGCTGAGGTGCACCCGTCTCCCGTCCCCCTGAGGTGCCTGCCTATTTCCAAACTAATGCCCCTGTAGTGTTCTCTCCATGTTGAGGCAGGTGCCATGTGTGGCCTTGGAATTTGGCCTGTGGCCATGTGGACAACGTACATTGTGGACTGCGCTGTGTACCTTTTTATGTACGTATGTATACATCTATTATCTTGCCTCACTTATTTATCTTGATGTGTTGCTCTCATTACATTCACTTTTTCAAAAATGTTTTGTCCTTGCATTATTCATCCGAAGTACGGGGTAAAAATGTTTTTGTAGTGCAGTTGATTGTGTTTAAGGTGTACGGATGGGGGGTGCATGTGTGTGTCACTCTCTTTTTCCTCCCCCCTCCCTTGTGTGATAGGCGGCTGTACTCACCGTAGTAGTCTTCGCCATTGTTGGTGTTCAGGAGCATGGGGAAGACATGCAGCTCGGGCTCCATGGAGGCATAGTTGTTCCCTGTGTCTCCAATGTTGAATCCTTTCACTTCTGTGCTCTGCTTCCGCCAGGCTTTTGATATTATTGGTACCGTCCCAGAAAAAGTGGCTGTTTCCTAGGTCATAATATGGTGGGCGGAACATTGCCTGGCTGGAGGCGGCTTCCGCTTTGATGGCTGTTGTTTCCGCCCTGGCGGTCGGTGAAGTACATTGGCTGCCTATTGGAGATAACACCGCCATGGTAAAAATTTGGCAGTAGTTACCGCTATTACTGCCACTTTATCACCAACCCCAAGGGTCGTAATGAGGGCCTATATGTTGGGCAACATTTATTTTCGTTCTGGTGCTTTCTTTTCCATGCTATGTAATACTACATGCAATGCAATACAATTTTATATGGTGCTCTGATACCTTTGGGGCATGTTTTTGCTTTATAAAACTCTTTAAATAAATAAATAACACAAATTAAATATAGATGAATGTTCCTCATCATCGAAGGGTTTTAGATTGAGGAGAAAATGCAGGTGATGGGGTATCCCAAAGAGCAATAGTTATTTAGGGACCACATAAAACAATATCATTGAGCTCCCAATCTGAAGAATAGAGACAGTAAACCAGATATGAAAGCAGATAAGAAAAGGCTTTAAGCACCAACTAATATGGAGATAAAAGCTCTCCCAGTAGAAAGATTTGATGAGGTGGAAGATATTCCTTGAAAAGGGCTGTATCGGATGGGTGTCAGCTTAGTTTCTCACACCTATGATTAATGAGCAAGTATTGGCTTCTTGAATGCTCATTAGAGGTTTATTGATACTGTCTAGGTTGGAGGTTTGTGAGTTAGGCTGGCAACTAAAGTTGGTTCCTCACCACACCTGATGTTTTTCTATTTCACACAAACAGCGTGTTTGTTTGCTGGTATGTCCATATTTTCAAAGTTCACATTATAGTGAAGGGGGAGGGAAGTAGCACAAAGAAAATGAATCGACCTGCTTGAAGTGGAAAGGCTCATATGGGGTAGGATGGAAACAGAGAGAAGTTCTTATGCTGATGATCATCACTACGAATATTGATGGTACACCTTTTAATATAAACAGGGTTTCAATTCCCTAGTACAAAAGGCCAAGATGTGGAGGCCTCTCTACAAAATTTGCCTACAGGAAACCTCATGCTAGTTAGTAGGTTAATAAATCCCTATATTACAAATTATTCCATTCATTAAAAAGCATCCAGAATATTTGTGGAGTAAATAATGCAATTCATAAGGATATAATCTTCCAGGTGTAGGGAGTGGTAAGTGATATCAAGGAGTGATACTGAACATTTGGAGGTTAGAGGGCAGATGTGGACGTTGATACCTTCTTATGTGCCCAATATGAATCATGTGCGTTACCTGAAAAAATTAATACAAAAGGTGAAAGACAATACGAGTTGTGAGCTCATCTGGTTGGGTGATATTAACGTGATTCATTCAGCCATATTTGATAGACCTCTAGTTAATCGATACACTAGCGAGGGTGTGTCATGTTCCCTACTAAGGAACTTTTTAGAATTTAGAATCTTTGATGTTTGAAGAAGTGTGCATCCATTAGAGAAAGAATCCACATTCTTCTCCGATAATCATAGAACGTATTCAAGAACAGATATTATGTGGAGTACAGATGGGTTACTGGCATTTACAGATACAATTGCAATTGGAGTGATTTCAGGGAACATGTAGGATTGTTGTGTGAGACACACCAGGATATTTCATCCCCAGCTTCTAAATCACAGAACCTATGTAAAGGAGCTTAAAGTTCAGCTTGCAGACTTTTCTCTGTTACACTGCAATGAGGAAGTTTAGATGAATGTAATATGGAATTCATTCAAGTTATCCATTAAAGGTTAATGCAAACAGTCTAGAACTGCCAATAAATGTTATTGTGGATTGGCAAGGCAACATCTATAAAAGAACGTTATGGAGACAGAGAGACCCTTCAAAGGTGCTGGGGCCCATTCACAAAGATAAATCTACATGTGTAGATTTACTACAAGTAAATTTACTCTTACACTTTTGAGTAACTTTACTACTTTTGGCTATTCATCATTAACAAGTGTAAAGTAACTCAAAAATGAAGACTTATATGCCATCATCCCCTCAAATAGAGGGTAGAGTTTGTAAACTTGTCAAATACAATCATATAGTTCTAGTAGCGACTTTATGAATTTGGTTGATGTTCCACCCAGCTGGAGGAGATCTCTGCAGTGGGGGCAACGGGGAAAAAGTTTATTAAACATTTAAAAAAAGGTAGGAATCAGATTTATATCTTGAATATTGATGTTTTTTTTTTTAGATATTTATTTTGAATGTAAGGTAATATATTAAGATGTTACAACATTAATAACTTGATCTTGCTTTAAAAAAGTTATTTGGATATATTAAATAATATTTATTTTTGAAGTGTAAATACAGAAGGAAAAATCCCACCTAAAGTAAAAATAATATATTTTGTATTTATGTCTTAAAAATTATTAAACATGATGTATAGATTTAAATATAATTAATGCTGTTAATTTGGAATCTAAATCAATGTGGCATTTTTAAAGTTAAAAAAGTTAATAAAATAAAAAATAATAAAATAAATGTTTTATTCATAGATAATGTTTCTAACATTAAATAAAATTAATCTATATGTTGAAATAGTTTAAATTATTTAATTTGATCATTTAAATAATGTAATTTATATCAAAACTACTTCCCAAAGGGTTTTATTTAAGTTCCTAACTCCATTATTTTCTACAGGAAGGTGCAGCCAAGGGGATATTCATGCCCCATGTGGCATCTCAATGCATGGTTCTTTCAGGATAAGGCTTTTACCCGCACCCTGGGTGAGGACCTACAGGCATGTTTTCAACATAACGCAGGATCTGTCAACTCGGCTGGAACCCTTTGGGCTGCTGGAAAGGTGTTGAGTCAAGGTCATGCTAAGGGGTGGATTTGGGTGCTGCAGCATGCTCGTCTCCTCTGTATTATGCAACTAGAGGCATGCACCGTTCGATTAGAGAGCGTACTTCCTACTGATCTCTTGGGAGAGGTTCCCCGATGGCTAGACCTCATCAGGGAGGAGATCCAACTCCAATCATTTGAGGCCACCAAACACCTTTGGCAAGCGTTGACAGCCGAAGTCTATGGTTGGGGAAACAAAAACGGAATGCTCCTGTACTAGTTGGTGTCCCGCCCACTGACCAACAGGATTATCCCTGATATTGTAGATGAGTTTGGAATCACCCATCACTCTCTTCCAGACATTGCTAACGCTTTTGTGTGCTACTACCACCACCTTTACATGCCAGCCCACCAACCGGACCATGATGTAACCCGTCAATTCCACACTGACATGCCTCTCCCAGAGTTAGCCTGGGCCAAAACCCAAATTCTTGACGAGCCTTTGAAGGCTGAAGAAGTAAGAGCTGCTATAGCAGCCATAGCCTGTGGGAAAACTCCAGGCCCAGATGGCATCCCTGTGGAATACTATGTAAAGATTGGGAAAACATTGACACCTCACCTTCTCGCCCTTTTTGAAGAGGCAGAACAGACTAGTGCCTTTCCCCCTTAGCTATAGGTGGCCACCATAGTGGTCATCCCAGAGCATCAACTACCCTCCACCTCTTGTGCAGACTACTACCCTATTTCCTTAATTAATGGGGAGGTCTAAATATTTGCCACCTTACTGGCCGCTCAACATAAAATGATCCTAAGCACACTCATCCATCCAGACCATTGTGGCTTTATGCCGACCTGTAGCACGCACCACTGCCTCTGCTGCCTTTGCATAGCTTTTGTGCATCGCCTCCATCTTCTTCCTTACCTGGCTCTGCTTTTCATTGATTTTGAAAAAGTCTTTGATTCAGTGGATTGGGTGTACTTGAGCCACATGTGAAAACACGTTGGACTCAGGTCTCACTTCGGAAGGTTAGTCCAGATCCTATATACACTGCATGGATCCAGATGAACAGGGTACTATCTGCAACCTTTCCCTTTGAGGAGATGGACACTACAGGGCTGCCGTCTGTCCCCTCTCCTCTTTGCACTTACCATTGAGCCCCTGGAATGTCTCCTCCGGTGCGACGCCGAGATCCGCAGCTGGAGGTGGAATATCAGTCGCGAGGACTTTGTCTCGCTGTACGCAGATGACATTCATCTGTACCTGTGAAACCCTGCAGTTAGTGGCCCTCAGTGTCTCCATATATTCCACCACTTTTGGAAAAATCTCCAGTCTCGGGGTTAACCCGGCCAAGTCAGTACTTGGTCCGTTGGACCTGACAAGACTGCTTTGACTTGCAGTAAACCATCCCCAGTGCTTTGCCATGAGTGGTGCTGGATTTACCCCATCTCAAAACTATTTTAGGTCCTTTTTGGCTGTAATAGCTTTAGAAAGGCACTTTTTGGAATAGTAATAGACTTAATCCTTTGTGGGTGGGTGAATGTCCATCTTTAACTTCCCCAAGCCCTTTCTTACTCCTTCATTTACTCCTCCACTTTAGGAGGATGTATTCCCTATTTCCCTGTCACTTCACTCTTCCCCTCCCACATTTACTACTAAAACGTCTACTTATGTGTGTTTAAAGTTCCATTGGCTTGGCAGAGATTCACACACATAAAAAATGAGAGAGGTGAAGGTATAGACTACCGTATGTAGGCATGTGAATAGCATTCTGTAGTACAATTAGAAGTACTATGATACTGTTAAACATTCTAGAAAATTAATTTCTGAATAGACCCTTCTGTGTGACTGAAACCATGAGGATGGTGATGAGTTTGAGGGGACTGATTGATAATTTGCAGACTGAACAGTTTAAAGGAGTATTGCTCAGACTGAAGCACATTTCTATGAGCCTGCAAATAAAGCAGACAAACTTATGGTTGCCTGATTAGGGAATGCTGGAGACAAGAATAGAATCCCCACTGTCAAAAGTGAGGACAGTAGCATTACAAATTCAGAAAATGGTAAACAAATGACTTTTAAGAACTTTTATAGCACTCTACACCATAGACTTCCTTCAGATCAATTGGACATAGCTATCTTCTTCAAAGGTTTAGAATCACCAAAACTGGATATACAAGTACGGAAAATTTAGAAATGGGCTTCTGCAGAGAAAGTGACTAGAAATGTAATGACTCCTAAAACACAAGACCTCATGGGAATAACTAGTAATTAACTAACTACCTTAAATGTCAGAAACATATATCATGCATTAATTAAGGAACATTTGTTGTTAAATTTAAAATCCAATTTTTCCTAAAGTTAAAGTTTTTATGCAGTACATGGATAACAAGTAGTTATCCATAATAATGTTGAATTTGTAAATGCCTGGGAAAAATAGTCTAATGCAATCCCCTTTAACGATGACAAAACTCACAAAATAACAGATTCACCTTTTCACACAAAAAAAAACAGTTTTAAAGATCAAAGACATTTGGACTGGGAGACTGATTGTAATTCCTACTGTGGTTTGTTGTATGTTCTTTTCATAAGAAGAACTCCCTATAGAACGGGATATACATCAGACTAGATGTGAAATGTAATGTAGTCTCCTGGTTCTACCCAAGGTTTAAACTACATGTGTATTCAAAGTGTTTATCTGTAATGTCTGCCCATGGATTGTCTGAGATAACTAGAAATCAAATATGGTAATTGTAGAGCCTAGTTGTTCTGACGCTTTTATTGAAATATAGCCACATGTTTGTTGCTTGTTTAGAAAGGAGTGATGCTGTTTGACTCACTAGTATCAATCAAATTATGAAAAAGGAAGACATGGTAAAGGCAGCATAGTAAAACAGTACACGTTGAAGCTCCAAGGAGGTTGGTACCTCTCCAAGTGACGGATTTCATGTAAACTTTATGTTTCCCTGCGTAACGTTTAAATGCTGCACAACAGTTCCAGATCTCAACTTGAGAGCCCATATGTTTAACAGTATGTGTTGCACGTATGCATTGTGTCTTATTGATGTACTGAGCATCTTAAAATATCTTTTGATGCAATTGTATCACCCATAACTCTGGAGAAGAAACTGCTCCCAAAAAACCACCAAGCATCCTCAAACAGGTCCCAGACCTTAATTTGCCATGTATTGCACTGTAAGGCATTTCAGTAAGGCATTAACATAGAGAAGACCAGTGAATTGGATTTATTGCAGCATTCATAACATTACTAGACGACTCCACCCCAGAATATAAGATGACCTATTCGAAAGTATTATGTAATGTAGTCCAGGACTTTGAGGGATGCACAGAATTGAGGGGAATACTTTCCCCAATCAATAGACCTGAAGATTTAGCATAGCTTTTGCAGAAAACTGTGGACTAGAGGATGTTTTGCTCATAGTGTGTGGTATTCAGAAACAACCTTTTTCATCTAGGTAAGGCAATCTTTTTGTTGTGATTGCCTTGAGGTGAAAGATGTCTGTCTTTATTAGGATGTGGCATTTTAGTCAATGCAGCATTATCAGAATAGAAATGATGGAATCTCAGCACTTTATTCCACTTGCCAGGATGGTTTTTGATGGGTTTATGAGTGGTAATAGTGTGGAAAGTGGGGGGCTACACAGCAAGTAGTGATTTTCTATAGTCTAGTCACGAAAATAGTAAGGCATGGTCCAAATGTTGAAGTTCCATGGGTACATTTTTTCTCTTTAAACTGAGTTTAGTACTGGACCCATACACTTAAACATTAAGCATGGATTTTATGAAAAAGGGTGGGCTGTGTGGTGAATTCTAGTGCACCACCTCTGCTGTCTGGCTGCACTTTTCTTTTACTATGAACAATTGGGGAACATTTATCTTCTGTTTCGGCATTAACAGTTACCCCTGACGAAGGGTTTGCACTCGAAATGCACTGGGTCATGTAAATCACTTTGAATACTTCCTCAAGTTGTGCATGTTTATAGTGTACAAGTGTGAAGCAACATTTGTTATGATTCAGCGAACCTTCAAGCAACTTATTAAACTGTCTTGCATAATATAGTTTTGTTTCAACTGATTATTTTTACGTTGTATCTATTGATTACTTGGAATATCCTTTTTTATATTGTTTACTATGCAGGCCTAGGGCACCAGCTGTGCATGTTGAGTTTAGTGCATTACGTAGCACTAGATTTTCCCAATTTTTTTAATGGGACTGGGTGTGGCTCGTTATAGCACTGCATGCTAAGTTCGTTTCTGACGTTAAAATAGTTTAAGTATGTGTTAATTCGAGTGTGTATTAGCCATAGTTTGCATTTGCACTTTTCTTTTACCATGCGGGTCATGGAAATTGACATCAAAGACAGAATAATAAAGAACACTGCAGCATTGGTGACTAATATACCTGGACCTCCTGGTCAAATGTGGGCTGGTGGAATCAGGGTAAGAAGATGCAAGAAATCCCACTGACCATCACCCTGTATAGCCCGCTGAGATCTGGGTTTGGATGTAGACACTGAGTTGAGGAAACACAGTCTTCCTATTAATGTTAAGGTTCATTCATACTCCTACAGTTGACACACCAAAATTGCTGGGGCAATCAAGCCCTTCTTCCCAGACCAGGGCTATCTACGGGGAGTTTTCTAACACCTCAGTTTAGAGCCATACATGTCTTTCACTGGAATTTGCAGTTGGTCTTTAAAACATTCTGAGGTTCAGCAATGTGTACAGATGAGCATTGGCTGTCACTCGAAGGCCACAACCACTCACAGATTTTGTTTTTCAGAGTGATCCCTTGTGCAGCACTGTGTGTGATGGCAAACATAGATTCACAGTTCACTTGCTGTAAAGCATATTTTAAGATCAATCACTGATATAGCATTGTGTAAAGTGGCACAAAGGTGCTAATGTGGAATCCATTTTGATGCAGGGTTCATTTTGTGGCACACACTAGAAGCCAGCCTGCAGAACGTGCACCTATGTTGCCTGCTAAGTGAACTTCAACTATTTGTAACACTGCTGTAACTGTAAGGTTTTGCGAAATGTTGTCACAAGTGTAAGTGACAAATTGTTGTTATGCTTCATCTGCTGGTTTCATAAATCAATGCCCACACATAGCCAAAGGTTTTTTCTGGTTAATAAATAGATAAATAATTAGAAAACCTCTACTGTTTTGACGAACACCTGGCTTTCATTGGCTGTGTATCATTTGTTTAATATGTATTGTTAAAATCAAACCCCATGTTAACTTCAGTCGGATCAAACTCATGCAGTGATGCAAATCCATGCAAACTCTTCCAAGGGTTGTCATGTTCCAGCGTAAAATATATTTTGCACTGGACATGTGCCCTTTTCTGAGCAAAAATAGTGCTTTGTGCTGCTTTGCACTACTTTGCATCAAAAAGGCGATACTTGGGTGTAACTTATGCAGTTTAGGGCAAGCACCCATTGCTTTTGACATAGAACATGATCTACTAAGATAGCCAGACTGGGATTTCTCCCAAAAAACATTGCCTTTCTATAGCAGAAGCTAACAAGGAGAAATATTTTAGTTTCTCCACACTTTCTACACATTGCGGGCCGTATTTATACTCTGGTTGCGCCGAATTTGCGTCGTTTTTTTCGACGCAAATTCGACGCTAAACTAACGCCAACTAACGCCATATTTATACTATGGCGTTAGACGCTTCGGGCGCCAAAGTGCCCGGAGTGTGCGTCATTTTTTTGCGTGAACCCCTTCCTTGCGTTAATGATATGCAAGGGAGGCGTTCCCGTCTTAAAAAATGACTCCCAGGCCTTTACGTGGTATTTATACTCCCGGGCAAAAGAGACGCCCGGGAGTGGGCGTGGCCAAAAACGGCGCATTTGCGCCGCTTTTTAACGCCTGGGTCAGGGATGGCGTTAAGGGACAAGTGGGCTCAAAATGAGCCCAGAGTGCCCTCCCCTGCCCCCAGGGACCCCCCCTGCCACCCTTGGCCACCCCAGGAGGACACCCAAGGACGGAGGGACCCATCCCATGGACATTAAGGTAAGTTCAGGTAAGTTTTTATTTTTTTATTTTTTGTGGCATAGGGGGGCCTGATTTGTGCCCCCCTACATGCCACTAAGCCCAATGACCATGCCCAGGGGACAGAAGTCCCCTGGGCATGGCCATTGGGCAAGGGGGCATGACTCCTATCTTTACAATGATAGGAGTCATGTTGATGGGGGATGGGCGTCGAAAATAAATGGCGCAAGTCGGGTTACGATGATTTTTTCGACGTAACCTGACTTGCCCCATTTTAAGACGCCCATGCGCCATTTTCCCCCTACGCCGGCGCTGCCTGGTGTACGTGGTTTTTCTCGCGCACACCAGGCAGCGCCGGTCTGCTTGCGCCGGCTAACGCCATTCAATAAATACGGCGCCCGCATGGCGCTTCAGAATGGCGTTAGCCGGCGCAAAACTTTTTGACGCTAAACTGCGTTAGCGCAGTTTAGCGTCAAAAAGTATAAATATGGGCCTGCATGTTGAATTTGCCTGTTTCTATGACTTTGTACTAGAAGGGTATCCTCCACTACAAATGTCATGATATTTCACATGCGCACACTTCTGCATCATTGTGCAAAAAATGTGTGTGGTTCTTGGCAGCCTGTTGCAAAGGCAGTCTGGGTGGGGGCTGCTACTGAGACTATCTAGTTGGAAAAGACCTACTGTCAATTGTGTTTCATTTGGTTGACTTTATTTTGAACTTTCATTTCCTAGCTTGTTATGTAATGGATTTCCTTGTTCATCTTGTGTTTGTCCCCTTCCCGGACCATAACCCTTTTACATTTCGGTAGGTTTGGATGACTTGTGTCCTTTCGCTTCTCACATTCAGGGAACTACTTTTTTTTCTTTTTGATCAAGCACTCCATGAGAGCGCATGTGATTTTGCAACTCTTTCCCTCTCTCTCTCGTGTGCTGTTCACACAGATTCAGCCCTTCAGGGCTGTGTTTCTCTATGATAAACCTTTCCCCCCCAAAGCTCCATAAAATTCTCTTCTGTATGTGCTCCTACCCCACTCTCCATCTCCTTCACTCCATCATGTGAATCTCCCTAACCCACTATTGCTCTCTTCCCTCAACCCCCTCGTTGTTCTCTATCTGAGGTACTACATTTCTCCTTCTTCTCCAACCTACTTCCCACATACATCCCTTCGTTTCCCACCTACTGTTGCATTCTTCTTTTTAAATGCTGAGCTTTTTGCGTCATAAATTCTATTTTTTTATTTACCGATCCAAGTGTTGTCCACCAATTGGAACCAGTAAATAAAAAAACAAAGCAAATGGTGGCAACATCATTCTGTTGGTGCACGCATGTGCTGAACTGCATGGCCGTGCATACTTCATCACACATGGATGCACCAGCAGAATGATGCGCCTGCCAGTGTTCATCACAACATAGGGCTTTAAAAAATATATTTTAATCTCTAAAATAAATGTTTACTGTTGCTTCACAGGATTAGAAAAAATGCATTTTGCTTTTTCTCCACAGTGCTTTACAGCAACGCCAAACGGTGATGGCAAAGCCAATAGGCTCCAGAGGCGAAATCTATTGGTTTTGCCAATGATTGTAATTGAACTGTGCCTCTTCTGCAGCACAAAAAAAAGCAGCTTTGGTTTCTATGCTGCTTTGTGCTAAAACATAATAAATCTGACCTACGGTGCTGAATTCAGTCAAGGTCTTTACTCGCAAACTCTCCCTCTTTTCTACTCCAGAGTGAAGTAATGCAATCTTGCTCCTCTGACTTTGAGTCTTTTTGCTAACCCAACCAAGTCTTCTGGTCTCAGTCCTTCTCTATACCATATAAATTATTTAAATAAAAGGTACACATTAGATAAGCCAAAGGAGTCAGCTTAAATTTGATATAGTGGAAGCTGGCTTCCAACCAACTGACCACTCAAATTCAACTTTGGGTCCTAACTTTTAGACAGATCCAGTCATAGTACATTTATTTCTTTTCATTTTCTTCACATCTCTACAGCAACCAGGCTACAGGAAACCTGTCACTCTGTTTATGTGAATGGGAACCCTAACAACTTTGAGCCAATTGGGTGGTGTTGCTGGCTTCTTGCCTCTTCAGTTGAATAGCACATATGATACAGGGAATTTACAAGTAGCTCATCTCTTTACATAAAGTACGCCATGCTTGGCCACGCCTTTGGCCACAGTGATTGTTGAAGCGTTGACCGTCTGAAGTCACAGGCTGATCTGCTAAGACTGACTTGATTCAGATCCTTTGAACATAAAATTCCATGCCTACTCCATTCAGGGAATGTGAATTCATGTACAGACACATGCACTTGGCTTTACACATGTTAGTACAGGAAGAGGGAAAACTAGGAGTGCAAGACTGGGGGACAGGCTTGGAAGAGACAGTAGTACCAACTCTCAATAAACCCTATGGAGCATTGTATAACCTTAAGGACTGCATACTCATAGGATGGTCACAGCCATAGGTTTGCCATCTCTAATGGACCTGAAACCTCTCATACATAAATACATGTAGCCGGGGGAATCAGGAAGGTTGATCATGGCATACTGTGAGGATTTACAAAGGGAGCACTGGATGGCAGTATCTACACTAGAGCACAAAAAAAGGCCTGTGCTCCACTATTAATAATCAGATTGGCCCATCCATTCAATTTACCGGTCTTGGGGATGATTGGAACCCATGAGAAAACCCACTATAAAAAGCAAAACTACTTTGTCTGTGCCCGTAGCACCCCACAGAGTTTATCTCTCTGTTAGGGAGCACCATATCAAATCATATGCAGTACATGCAAGGAGATCAGTCTCTTGTTCAAATTCATGGGCACTGCACCAGGAGAAGATCTGTTTTATTAACTGTTCTCTGCTTACCAGGAGGGAAGTTTGACAAAACATAGTTAGGTCAGGTAGAACAAGCAAGAAGGCAATGCTGATTGTAAGAATTTTGAACATATTCTCTACTACTTTGAGGGTGGCTCATTGTCTTGCTGCATGGCTAGAAACCTGATCGGTGCTGGTGTATGACGCTTTTATTTTGAATATTAGTTTACAGTTGGTTGGTTGTATAGTTTTCAATACCATCTGTAAAGTAAATTAGAGAGATTTTTTAAATGTTTATTACTTGAGTTTGCCAGTTAAAGTAATACTTTTTATTGAGGAGTGTGTCTAAAGCAGCCTGAAGATTTCTGGCACATAGTTTTGTATATACTGGATGGGAGACCTAGTATCCTTCGCATGTTTTCCCCCTAACGTTTTGCCTTCAGACATTCTGTTTTTGCTGACTTTGTTTTTGCTGACCTAAGGACACTGCACACTGGCCACTGCTAACCAGTGCTAAAATGCTTGTGGCCTTACCATTAAACATGGTAACACTTGCTGATACCCAATTGGCATATTTAATTTACTTGTAAGTCCCTAGTAAAGTGTCACTATAGGTGCCCAGGGTGTAAGATAAATGCTAATAGTGGGCCTGTAACAGTGGCTATGCCACCTATTTAGTAGCACTATACATATGTTTAGGTTTGCCATTGCAGAGCATGTGTGTGCAGTTTAAACTTCCATTTCGACCTGGCAAAATAAACTGACCAGTTTCAGGGTATCACCCTTCATCAGCTAGGCTAGCTTGAATCCAGTGGCACAGTGAGCAAGGGACCCAAATCTGGGCATACTCTTCCCACTTAGGGTAACTTTAACAACACAAATGGATTAAACCCAGATCTGTGACTGGTGGTGAATGTTTGATTTGCTCTGCATTCCATCCATCATCTATTGTTTTAGCATTTGTTGCCCCAGGTGGGAAGGGTATGCTCAGACGTGGGTCCCTTGCTTGCTATGGCACCAGATTCAAGCTGGCCTAGCTGATGAAGGGTGATACCCTGAAACCGGTCCTAGGATGTTGTTTCTGGTCCAGGGAGGGCCTGGCCTGGCAGTATGGGCTGGACTGTTCCTATGAGAACAGGGTCAAGGCTGATTTGCATATGGCTGGGTCCTCCCTGGAATGGCATGGCAAGCAAAAACACTGATGGATTGAACCCAGATCTGTGACTAGGGGTGAATGTTTGATTTGCTCTGCTTTCCGTCCATCATCTGTTGTTTTTGCTTTTTGTTTTAAATACAATCTTGGTCTTCCTGACTGATTGTGTCTGTGACCTCACCTGCAAAGATGGAGTTTGAGGTTGTCAACCTGCAGAGCTACACTGCGGCTCATCTCAAGGAGCTCTGAAAGCAGAGGGGGCTGCCTGCTAAAAAGAGCACCAAGAACGTGGAGCTCCAAAAGACTTTGAGAGCATGAGCAGAGGCCCACCAGTTGCCAGTCACAACAGATACAAAAAGGAAGAGGAAGAGGAGGATGAGAAAGCAGGACCTATAGGAGGGTCCTGGAATGCAGCCTGTTGAGCTGGGAGTAAGCTCCTCCCAGGATTGGAAATCCCCTCCTGCGCAGGGAACTGTGTGTCCTCTCGCAACCTGTCCCCAAATGAGCTCAAAGAAAGGAAGGAGGAGAAGAAGTACAGGTTGGAGGTAGACCTGCTCAGACAGGGGAAAAGAGACTGGCCATGGAGACAGAACAGAGGAAACTGGCCATGGAGGAAAAGAAACTGGCCATGAAGGAGAGAATTACTTTGGAGCACTGGGTCATGAGAGGAGCCTTAAGGTGGTGGACGGCAAAGCCAGACAGGCAGAGTCCAGCAGTGATGGCAGCATTTCTTCAGTGCCTCTGGAGACAAGAGGGTTCCATATTCCTAAAGGTCTGGTGCCTGACTTTGTTGTGGGAGATGATATTGACAAGTGGGTTGAGGCTTTAGAGATTGCCTCCCTAAGAGGGGTTAGGAGGCTAGTCTGTGAAGGCATAACCCTAGTGATTGAAGGGACACCCTACTGGCCCTAGAGAAGGGGGACAGGTATTCCCCCCATAAAGGAAGCCCTTATCATGGAATATGGCCCTACTCTAGAGAAGAACAAGTTGAAGTTAATTGACAGCGAGAAGCAGTCCCAGCAGTCCTAAGTGGTTTTTGTGGATTCCTTTTGCAAGGCACTGAATGGTCGGGTGAAAAGCAGTGAGGTAAATGATTACAAAAGGCAGTATGATCTGCAGCAAGACAGCACATGTTCAGTAATTGTTTTCCAGAGCTGGTCCAACACTTGATTGATAGTAAGCTCAGTGATCCCAGGCAGATTTCTAGGAAGGATGACTGCTAGCTCAGGACCAGGGTCCATAAGAAAGAATCTGCGGGGGATCACCTCACGAATTGGCAGGGTCCCCATCAGAAAAAAGGGGGGGACAAACATAAAAAAAGTTATCTTAAGGACCAAACTATTTCCACTGGTCATGACCTCCATCCTACATCTGAGAAAAAGAAGAGATGGTTCGCTGACAGTGAGTCTTCAGGTAAGGCACCCCCCAAGTGGTTTGAGTGCCAAGAGGAAGGGCATTTCAAGTGGGATGCCAAGTGTTTCACTGGTGGGCAGTAATTTGGGTTGGCTAGAGTAGCGGTTGGAAAGGAGATTGTCCCTGTTAGTGAGGGGAAATATGTTGAGGTTACCCTAGTGGCCATGGGTGATGGAGAGAAAGTGCAGATAACTCACATGCCTATTAACATCCAGAAATACAGGCAGTGGGTCATAATCAATGGGCAGATTGTGGAGGGTCTGAGAGACACTGGAGTCACCATGACAACTCTCATCTAGTGACCTCAGAGCAGGTAAACCTTAATTGATTCCACCAAGTTACTGCAGCTCACAACCATGAGAGTCACTATCTAGTTTGGTTTGAGTAGGTGGCTGGGTCTCATGTTCCTTGAGGGTAGCTATGAGTCTGCTGATGCCTTTGGATTTGGCTTCTTGGCAATGACCTTGAGATCACCATCTGGAAAAAGGTGGAGCTCAGGTCCCAATCAGAAATGTTAGAGTTGCCTGAGTGGGTGTGGCCGACCACACGGTCCATGGAAACCCAAAAGGGTGGTCAGGAGGACCTGGAGCCTGGAAGAAGGGCTAAGGAGCCTGCCAAAAAGAGGAAGTGCAAGGGACACGGGAAACCCATTTCTGAAACTCTCACAATCGGGGAGGAGGCAGAACCTGAAGGGGGTTCCCCAGAGCCTTCAGGGGAGGATGTTGCCGCACTGAACTGTCCAACTGGCAGGAGGAAGGGGATCCCGCCAGGAAGAAGCTCTGCAAGGCATAGAAGGAATTCCCTACTCTTGTGAGCTTATGGCAGCAGGCCGAGGCCCAGGCAGCTGGTGATATCTCTGGTGATCTCCTGATTTACTGGGAGAATGGTCTCCTGTATAGTGAGCCTAAAGTTCCTGAGCCTGGTGCATCCCATGTATTGGTGGTCCCCCAGGGCTGCAGGTCGTTCCTACTGGAGCTGGCTCATGATGTAGCTCTGGCAGGTCATTTGGGACAGAACACAACCTTTGACAGGCTTGTGACCAACTTTCATTGGCCTCAAATGAGGAAGGCCTCAGATGTTTTCTGCAGGTCCCTCTGCACCTGCCAGGCCAGTGGCAAGTCAGGAGGGAAGTGCAAGGCTCCCCACAACCTTTTCCTCTTGTTGTCACCCTCTTTGAAAGGGTGGGCATCTACATTGTTGGGTCTCTGGACCCCAAGACAACCATGGCCAACAGTTTCATCATGTTCTTGGTGGACCATGCCACCCAATACCCGGAGGTTATTCCTCTGACAACAGTGACTGCACTTTCAATGGCCACTGCACTGATGGGGATCTTTGACTGTGTGGGATTCCCCAAGGAGGTGGTGCCAGACTGTGGTAACGTCATGTTGGGGTTCATGACCATGTGGAAAAAGTGTGTTGTAACATACACGTTCTCCACTCTTTAACACCCCCAAACTAATGGGGTCATTGAGAGATTCGACTGAACTCTAAAAGACATGCTAATGGGTCTCTTGGATCCCATGAGATTGAAGTGGGTCATCCTCTTGCCATGCCTTTTATATGCCTACAGGGAGGTACCACAGAAAAGGGGGTTGGCTTCAACCCCTTTGAACTTCTGTACAGGCACCCTGTAAGAGAGTATGATGATGATGATGAGTGGGGTTCGTAGAGCGCACAGATGCTCTTAGGAGTGTCCCAACGGTAGCCTAGTAATGTAGTTACGGCTGAGTAAAAAGCCATGTTTTCAACTTATTTTTGAAGATGTGCTCCAAGCTCTCCAGCCAAAGGTCCACAGGAAGTGTATTCCACTCAGAGGGACCAAGAAAAGGAAAGAGTGCCCCACAGCCCTGGTACAGCGAATTCTTGGGGCCTTCGTTAGGGCCCTATTAGAGCACCAAAAGTTCCTAGCAGGGGAAAAGAAATGGGTTCTAGTGGACAGGCATCTCAGGACAATATGATGCAAAGCTTTGTAAATCAGCACCAGATTCTTCCAAAGCAGGGTGTGAGTGTGAATAGAAACGTGGGTTCTCAGAGTTAGATTCTGGACCACCATCAGTCTATGAATAGTCAGGCAGTCTAAGGTACAAAGGAGACCTCTCAGTCTTGTGAAGGAGGGCTGGAAGTAAGCTCCCACGAAGGCCCCCAGGATGTGGTCAGCTACATGCTGACACTCCGTAATCATATGAAGCACTTCTGGAAGCAAGCGTAAAAAAATATAGAAGCCAGCCAGGAATACATGAAAAGACAGTATGACCAGAACGCCACTCTGATTGAGTTTCAGCCTGGCCAAAAAGTGTGGTATATGGAGCCTGTAGAGTCCAGGTCCCTACAAGGCCACTGGTCTGGGTTGTATGAGGTGAAGGATCATAAGAGTGGTTACCTATCTGGAGGACTTCAAGACTTCCAGTGACTCTTTAAAGGTCCTGCATGTCAGTCGCCTCAAATCTCATTTCAAGAAGTCTGAGTTAATATGGTGCTGGTCGCAGATGAAGGGGTGGAGGAGGAGAGTGTATCTCTCCTCAACCTCCTTTCTTCCAAGGAGCAGGATGAGTCAGTGGAGGGTGTCCGCCTCTCCCCTGACACTAGGACAACAGATATACCGCCTACAGTTGTTGTGGCAGTTTGCCTCACTTTCTCTCTTACCCTAAGAGTCATTACATGGTGTACCTATGATATTGATACTGGGGACAGCATTCCTGTGAAGAGTAAAATCTACAAGATGTCTGAAAAGGGGAAAGCTAGCGTTAAGGAGGAGGTCTCCAAGATTCTGGAGGTAAGGGTTATTGAGCCCTGAAACAGCCCTTGGTCCAGCCCAGTGATGTTGGTCCCCCAAGGCTGTTCCTCCATGTGGCACTCCTGAACATAAGGTCTGTGTGGACTACTGTGGGCTCAATGCAGTCACCAATCTTCTCAAATATTTAAAATTAATAAAGTCTATACAAAACTAGAGGCAAATTTGAAAATTTGAAAGCATTTTCTATATTTGATTGTGAAGTATTCATATTTCAATCTTTGAGCATATGTAAATGGTATATACTTATTTTTGGGTATTGTTTTGAGATACAGATCTTAGAAGTTGCTTAGGCCGAAGACTCTGACTTGCAGTAATTACTCAGTGGGGGTCCCCCAGATTCCATAATAACCCAAAGGGTTTTTCTGATTAATTAGCAGCATCTGTCTAAGATGCTCTTCCTCAAATCAAACTACTCTCTTTCCTTCTTATGGATCAAGCCATCTCTACCCTTTTCACTGCTCTTTCTGACAGTCTCAATGCTTGGACCTCTCTTAAATCTTTCAAACCCACTGCTAAACTTCCTCAACCTAAGCTTTACAATAAGGTCTCTTCTCTCTGCCAACCTGTCTGCCATTTTGAACACGGGTGGCTCCTCTGCAATAGTGGAGGAGCGTCGCCCCACTGGTTATAAGCCAGCAGCAGAAAAATAAAACTATATTTCATTCTCGTTTTATTTTTCTGCTGCTGGCTCAGCCATCATGTGAAGGGAGTGGTAGGGATGAGCCATGGGAGTGGGGAGAAGGAGTGGAGTGCACTAAGTGCACCTGTGTGTTTGGTCTGCCATCTTAGGTGGGCCAAACACACATGCGCACTTAGGTTTCTCCAACCCAGCTGTGTTGTATAGCCTGACTGGAGAAACTGCACAGACTCCAGTGCACTGTCTGAGCTGCAGAACAAGCCACTCAGACCAATCCTGCTGCTGCTCTCATGCTAGGTATGGCATGAGAGCAGCACCAGGATTGCTAGAGAACCTGTGTTGGTGTCCCAGTGAATGCTGGGACACCAGAAGAGCAGAGGAGTGAGGCGGCAGGAGACGGCAGGGGTGGTGGGAAAGGTAAGTGTCTTTTCTTTTTTTTTTTTTTTTCCCTTCTAAACGGGTACCTCTGGCCTCTTTTGTTCTTCTTTCAAATCTACCACAGTTCTACCATGACTCAAAGAAGCTTCTCTTGATCCTAATGATCTTTCTTACTTCCAACCCATTTCTCTGCATCCTTTCATTTCTAAGATACTGAAACATATTGTCTCTTCCCAACTCTTTTCTTTCCTCCAGGCTAATAATCTGGTCTATCCTGTTCAATCTGCTTTTTGTCCTGGCCATTCTATTGAGTTGGCACCTCTTTCCATCTTTCACATTCTACTTCATGCTCAGCACATTAAAAATCTTCTATTATCATTTTCCTTGAGCCTTCTGCTGCTTTTAACACAAGAAATCACTCTATCATTATTCATTCTCTAACTCCACTTGCGATTTCTGGGAACTATGTCACAGACAGGAACACAGATGGAGGGCAAATTACTACAACTTAGAAAGAGACAAATACAAACAAATGATCAAAGACTACAAGCTTTTGATTCAAATGGAAAAATCCATGTACTTTATACAAAAGATTAAATATTTTAAAAACTCAGCTAACAAGCTTCTTCTAACAATTAAGAAACCAATATCATCGAAACAATAACACCAGCTGTAATCAAACTTTCTGCAATACACTAGCAAGTTTCTTTCAGGCCAAAATAGAAGTTGTCTATAATAATTTCTCCTCAAATAGCCACATGGTCTCACTGATTTACAACAATTTATATCCCAGTACAGGTGGAGAAACTCTCTGGTCCTTTACCCATCTTACGTCGGACCAGGTAAAATTAAGTCGGACTCTCCACTGGACCTGTGCCCTCCTAAAGCACTACAGCTGGGAAGAGCTCATCTCACTAATATTTTCAATGAAATGTTCTGTACAGGTTATTTCCCCAAACGAAGGAAAAGGGCATCTGTACTTCCATTGATAAAAAAATCTAATCTTAACCCACTGGAACCTAGTAGCTACCGACCCATCTTGCCTCTTCCATTACCAGCTAAAATAGTTGAAAAGGCTATTAATTATGAACTAGCCTCCTTCATTAACTTGAACCTTCTACTCGACTCCACACAATTTGGGTTCAGGAGCGAACAAATCACCAAGCCAGCTCTGATTGTGGCCTCGGAGGAACTAAGAGCTACTCTTGATAGAGGAGGCAGTGCAGCCCTCATATTACTAGATCTGTCAGCAGCATTCGACAGAGTCAATACTTACCTGTTGATTGACTATCTCCATATAATTGGTATCAGGGGAGTGGCACTCGCCCTATGAAATCCTTCCTCTCAGAATGGGAACAATTTGTTGCCATAGTGGATTTGCCTCTAATCCCTTTTCCTTACCTTCTTCCCTGAGCCTTACACGTTGTAATGCTTATGTCTCTCCTCTGGCAAGCCTTTTCAAAGTCTTTGGTTTATATTTGGTATCATATGCCGACGATACACAAATTGTAGTCTGTGTCCAGCAATTTTAATGACACACCAACTATATTCAACAACTGCATGCTGGAAATAGGCTACTGGATGAACAACAACTTCCTCAAGTTGAACTCAGGAATGACTGAGGTCCTCCTTTTTGGCAATGATATCTCTTTCTGGTCCCCTTCTCCTTTTTAGCACCAATATCTCTTTCTCATGCCTTGCCTCGTAGAGGCAAGCTCTGGGCACTCTTCCGACCCCTGTGAAGAAAGCTAGGAACTTGGAGGATCTGTTTGATGATAAGCTGTCTTTTGAAGACCAAAATAAGTCTATTACTTCAGCATCCTTTTATTCCCTCAAAAAACTCAAGAAACTTCACCCATATATCCCACTCAAACAATAGAAGACTGTCGTAATCACTTGTGTCTTATCAAAAATAGACTATTGCAATACTCTTTATTTGAACATGCAACATCGACTCCATAACAAACACCAGATATTGCAGAATGCAGCAGCCCATATACTGCTTGGGATTCCTAAGTATCAGTAGACCATACAGGCCTTGCACAAGTTTGCTGGTTCCCTATCAGAAAGCACATTGTGCTAAAGGCTCTCTGTATTGCCTTCAAAGCTCTTCATGACTCTGGTCCAGAGTACCAGAAGTGAAGTTTTATTTGGTACATCCCTTCCAGGATTCTTCGCTCCGCGACTAACAATGTCATCAGACAATCTTCCTTGGGTGCTAGAAGTTTTATAACGTTGCTGCTAAGCTCTGGAATAGCCTTCCCCTCAACCTGAAGTCACTGACCAGTCTTCTTCCATTTAGGAAAGCTCTAAAAGCCCATTTTTTGTTAACTAGTAAAGATCTTTTTCATTAGCTATAGCCTTTCAATGCAGTAGCAGCACCAAGATGTCTCTGGGCATTTGTGCGTTTTATAAATTTCCATTATATTTATAAATTTCCATTACAACTCTCTAAATTGATTTTGTTCTTATCTTACTAATCGCTCTTTGTTGGATGTTGTGTTTTTCCCTACCCTGTTCTCTGTGGTGTTCTAAGTTTAAGATTGTGGTCCACTAATGTTTACTTTGTATAGTATTCCTTTCCTTTAGCTTCCCTTATTTCTTATTTTATGTTTAATTCAGACTTCTGCTGCAGATCGATTTTTCATTTTGCGTTCTTACTTACTCTCTTTGTATTCAGATCCCTGCTTATATTTTCTGCCTTAGAATATTGACTATTGATACATCTGCTAAAAATCAAACCCAAAACTAAGATACTCTTCTCTGTCTCATGATTCTCCTCCTCTTATTTACTTTTCTTCTACTCATTCAGTTTGCTGCCTCAATTTGGAAACGTTTTGGTTCATTGTTCACTTTTTTCAAATATCTTTTCTCAGGTGCCAACAGCTGTCACTTACATCTCCATAACATTCCTAAATTAAAGATTTTCCAACCTCTTTCTCTCTCAAATTGCTGAATGGTAGTTGGTTCTTTTTCGCATTGACTACTGTTTTTCTCTATATATTGGCCATCCAAAATATCTGCTTACTCCGCTTTAATCTATCCAAATCGCCTTCTGTAGCCTGTTAGCTTTCATAATTGTATTTCTTACATTTGGGCTCAGCTTTGTTGTCTACTCCTTACACCTCAGCTCACATTCTGCTATCTTTAAATTGCTTTAAATACATATACTCGCTTGCTCCACCTTAGGGTTTGGGGCAGAAGCAGCACTCACTCTGCTCTGGAGACCCTCAGGGAAGTGAAAGACAGGCTAAAAGAAACACATATGATCCAGAACACTAGGGCCCATATTTATACTTCTTTTGCGCTGCATTTGCGCCGCTTTTTGACACAAAAGCGGCGCAAACTTTCAAAATACAATTGTATTTTGTAAGTTTGTGCCGCTTTTTACAATTTTATTTTGTAAGTTTGCCCCCTTTTGTGTCAAAAAGCGGCGCAAATGCAGCGCAAACAAAAGTATAAATATGGGCCTAGTCCTTTAACCGCAGACCCCTGTGCTACCAAATTCCAACAATCACTCTGCCTTAGAATGTCAAACTGCATTATACACAAGCAGGGGGCACCAGAGGGGCTTTTTGGGAAGTGGAAAGGGAGAAGAACACGGATTAATGAGGTTACAAAGTGAGAGAAAATAAAATAACCAACATTGTTTAAGACTTTCAAAACAGAGAGGGAGAAAGTGTGTGTGCGTTTTTGTCTGTGTGTATGGAAAAATGCTTTGTGAAATCCGACAGACACCTCACCATACCCAACTGAAAGCACCTGTCCTCAATTATTTACCAGAAAATACATTTATTAAGGGGGGGGGGGGAAAGGGATAACACCCGAACTCCCCAAAGCTAAGCCCCTGACTATTGGAGGAACAATGGTACCTTTGTAGATATTTCAGTTTTTCATATTGTATTGTACTGTTTGTTGTTTTTTGCTTTGTATAGCACCTCGGATAAAGGCACTATAATAAATCAATAGTGGTGTCAATGTGTGTGACTTAATATTACAACAGTGAGAAATTTCAGTTAGTTGTGGGTTTGTTGGGAAGGCGGAACTTTGCTGTTTGCTGTAAATTTAACACAAACGTTTAAATAAATGAGACACTACTTACATAAATGTCCTAAAAACGAAGGAAATCACAAACTACTGGTGGTTGAAAAATGTGATTATAAAATTTAATAGAAGTGAATTACAGCCAACCCATTATAAGTCAATAACTGAATTTTTCAGGCAAGAGAATGCACAGTTGAGCACCACTTTCACAAAAGAAGGCCTTCTGCATCTGTTGCAGAAACGGATTGTTACCACCTCAATCCATCCACCATCATTCTTGACCTTCTAGCAACCAAACTGTGCTCAAGAGCTTTATTCTGGTCAATGAAAAATGTACATTTTTCCCTGTGAGTCCATTAAGCATTGAAAACTGCTGAGGCTGTGATATATAAATGGTGTACTCCTATTGCATCCATAAAGCTTTGGGAAGTGTTCCATGTGCGATTAACCAAATCCCTTTACACAAACTGTGAACTTGCCCCTGCCAAGTAACCAGAAAATGCTATCAGTCTCAATTATTAATAGAGAAGTACACTACGACCAAGCTGGATTATAAGTGTAATTATTGACTTGTGGACTCTTCAAGGATGACAATGTCCTTTTTCCTTCTCTATTGTTATTTACACATTAGCACTGTATTCGCAGATTTGTTTGGTTCAACGCTAGCAGTAATCGATTAAGAGTGTTTGGGTTGGCAACTCTTGGTCGTACAGCAAAATAAGTTCTTCCTTGATACATCTTTCGAGTTCGAAGCATGTTTAAACCACGTGCCGTTGCCCTTGAGGCAGTTGTTCCCTCTTCAACATGGCGGCGTCTCTGCAAAATCAGTCTCCATGTTGTGTGGGTTATCCGTTTGCTCTGACATATTCCGTTTCCCATTGATTTGGCTGAAAATGGTGCTACTTTGCAAAGGTTCGTGGCGATGGTTGTGTGTATATGGTGCCAACTTAGGGCAGTGGACTAGGATGGTGCTGGTTAATGTGGCACTTCGGGTCTTGTTCCAGTGAGATCAAGATACAGCAACATGCAAAGAAACCGTAAGGATGAAACAAATGCACGTGTTAAGGAAATCATGCCCAGTAACAGCACGCCAAGGAGCCTCCAGATCTCTGTGCACGTTGCTGTTTCTAGTCTTCAGAGCAATGTACATTGCCATTGTAAAATGTTAGTGTTTTCCCCGATCCATTCCCAGAGGGCAGGTTTAAATTGCCTTGTTTCTCTATAACCACTATTTTTGGAAGTCCGTGGAGGATCTTCTTTAGTCAGCACTAACAATTACAAAACTAATAAAAGCACAGACTACAGTAGACCAGGATGGGCGGCTCATGGTGAGATGGATTGATTAACAAATTAAGACTGAGAGTGAAAATACCACATGCACGACCAACTTTCTGTCTATCTGATGAAGACACATCTGTGTAGACACCACTTCACGGTCAAACTAAAGGCACTGGATTCAGCAGGCAACGCTATCCTGATTGGGAGCCCTTTGTATCTTCTCCCAACAATGAGTAGTGTCCATTTTACATGTCATGATTCCCTTGGCACGAAACACGCGGCAAAATGACAGCATCTTGTTGAGGAGAAAGCTTCACTTCCTCCATCTTCTGGTCCTCTGTTTTCGTTAGCATATTGTATTAAAGCGGAATGCCATGCATTTTTTAAAATTATCTTTTCAATTATTCCCTGAAGTTAATGTTGCAAGTAAAAAATTATTCCCTGAAATGAGATCCTGGCCAACATGCTTTGCAAGATGCTTATCAAAAGGTGGAAAAATGCCAGCTATTCGTTTCCCATCTCTACCCATCCCCAAAAGTGCTATTTTCTGAAAAGCTCACTGACATCCAGAAATGTTCTCAAGAGCAAAAAAGAACGACTACATCCTATTTCTTAACATTTATCTTAGCCTTCCCTTCATATTTACTTGCTTATAATGTGGTACTGAAAGCAATTTGGATTTTAAGAAATGATCTGCAAAGAGGAAAATACTCGGAAATAAATAATGTGAATGCAGATTCCCCTCATTTAATAAAAAAACAACAACTCCAACTTGAGATGTCTGGAGATTTCATCCGTCCATTGGATTTGGTTTGAGAAAAAAGCATCAAAGTATGCAGCACATTGCAACCCATTGTTGTCGTAAGCCACCTATCCACATCTCGTCGTTCCACGTCCTGTAAACTGCAGGCCGAATTCATAGGTTCATTTTTTATTTTTCTATGGGAACACATTCTTCATGGTCCATTTTTGTCTTGCTTTATTGCAATAATTTAGGCACCTCTACCTGCAAAGAGAAATAAAGGCGTTTATTTTCTTAGCACTGTCAACGTTGTGGTCAGGAATTGCACACACATCAGTGCCTTTGTAGAGAAAAGACCATACCGAAAGTTCATTCAAACTATCAGTCTACAACATTTAAATTTACAATAAAGTGAATTTCAGAGTCAGTGTGGGAACAGTGGTAAAAGTGGTTAGCCTCCAAGAATGTTGGCCTCAGGTTTAATTGACAGAACAACAGAATGATTCCCCTTGGAGGGAGGAATACGCCTATCCTGTCTTGGCCAATAAGAACCATACACTCAGGAATCGTTACAGTAGATACAAAACTTTTTAATGATCAAGTCACATATCAAACATTCAAGGTAAACAATTCATAAAGTTGATGCGCCATAAAATAATGCAGTGGACAGTGACAATAATGATTATACGTGGCAAGTGCCTATTTACAATATATACCACCTAAGGGCTGATACTACAAATCAACTTCAACAACAGGACTCCAAATCCGAGTACATTGTGTAAAATTATATCTCATTAATATCACTCCAATAGTAGGAAGTCGACGTTTTAGCCCCACTAATAACTAGAACAGGGTCATCATGAGGACCATGATGGTAGCAACTTACTATAAAACATAAACAAATCATGTGAATTAGGTAATGTACACAAGACATTTTTGTAAGTACAAAACAAGCTGTATAAACATTTTTGAAATACCAAAACAGCTCACTGGCTGTACTTCATCAATTTGAAGAAAAGGCCAGAGAGGGATGTATTTCCAAACAGTCCCAATGTAAAAATATTGAAATACAAAAACGTAGCAATGTTGGCCACATTTTGGAATCCTTAGACCCAAATGAAGAAGATAAAGGGGAATAAACTCATCTGACAAAAACACAGCATCAGCAACACCGTGCTTAGATCAGTGAAGAAGGCCCAACTACGCCTGGCGAGAAGAAAAATAAATCTGAGTGTCAGGATCCCATCTGTGCCAATGCCTCCAGGTGAACCAATGGATGCTGCTGGCTTAACTCAGGTGCGCCCAGAAGGGCATAGTCTTTTGCTTGCCAAGTATTTCTGGGCATGCTCTTGGGTGTCATGACATTTATCTTCCTGAACATCTATTCTGGGGTGGCTCCTCCGCAGTGGAGGAAGGGTGTTGCCTCCCAGGCTGAGCCAGCAGATGAAAAATATAGCAATAGCTTGCTATTGTTTTATTTTTCATTTTTCGTCTGCTGGCTCAGCAAGCAGGTGCATGGAGGGGCAGGGCTGGTCCACGGGGAGGTGGGAGGAGGGAGGAGGGGAGAGTGCACCAATTGCACATGTGTGTTTGGCCTGTCGTCTGAGGCCTGCCAACCACACATGTGCACTTAGGTTTCTCCAACCCGGCCTTATACACAGCCTGGCTGGAGAAACAGCACAGACCCCAGGCTTGTGTCTGAGCGGAACTCTGGGCTGCTCAGACTAATCTGGACACTGCTTAGATGCTATGTTTAGCATGTAAGCAGCGCCAGGATTGCTGGGGAGCCTGTGCTGGTGTCCCACAGAATGCTGAGACACCACAAGAACAGTGAGGCGGCAGGAGACGGGTGGCGGAGGTGTTTTCTTTTTTCTAAATGTTTCCCCTTTATTTATTTTTCCTAAAAGTTACCCCTGTCCCAACCCCTGGCACCCATTTAGACATATGCAGCAGCCACTGCTGCATCTATTTCAAGTCATAGTTGTCTTTTTGATGTGCACTGTTGATGTTTTTAAGTGTGCATTTGTATGAATGCTGTTTAGTGTTAAGAAATAATAGAACATCATCTCCCCTGATTCCAGGCAGTTTTGAGGGCCCTCAAAAAGCGAGCATCACATTGGGGAAAGTCATTACTATAAAAGCAGCACCACTGACTACATGACCCTTGTATTACTTTGTCGGCCTCAGCAGGCGAGCTGCATCTTGAGGATTTAATTAGAATTACCAGTTATGACCTATTCTGAAAGATTATTGACTATTAGTCTCATTTGTCTTTGGCATGTCTCTCTTGTTCTAGATATCACTGCTGCTCATCCAAAAGCAAAGAGTCTCAGGAAAACGGTTTATTTTTGTTTCTTTGCAAGTAGATATAGTGCACAGGGAAAAGGGGCTTTACTGATTGTGTATTTGAGTGTTTTTAAAGCATATGTCACGATAACAGTGCATAGTAACCCAGTTTGTCTTTCTTTCAGGTCTCCCTCTCTGTTGTTGCCTTCCCACCCTTCCCTCTTCTCTTGTTTGAGCACTCCTATAATAGCAATCAGCAGTGGGAGATATCAAGAGGTGGACAGTTTGAACTTCACATTCAGTCATGACTCAAAGCATGCAAAAGGGACGGGGTGGCACGCAGAGGGTGGGTGAATAAGAATTAAGAGACAGCGGCCAAACATACAAGCGCAGTCACCCCCATGACCCGCCCCTTTAAAAGGAAAAAATAATAAACTGAGTTTATTATTGTTTCCTTGTAAAGGTTTTGCAGCTGCCGCAGTTGGCGGCAGGGTGGCACTCCTCTGCCATAATGGAGAAGCTGCCTTGTTCACATCGATTCCAAGGAATAGAGTAACCGTGAGCATATACAGCCAATAAGCAGTTGAGAAAGTTATACTCACTTCAAGCTGTGGTGAGGAAAATCTCAGTGGATTTAGTGTAGCGTGTTAAAATATCATGCATCTGTGCATGGAAAATGTGCACACCTCCTCAAGAAAGGGAAGTAATTCCCAAAGCTTACAATTGATTCAAAGGGGAAAAAGAGATTAGCAAAATAATAAAAAAAATATTGACATCTTAGAGGATGATTAAATCTTGTCCCTTACACAGTAGTAGTATGAGGAAAATGAAAATAAAAATAGAAGAAATACTATCGCCTAGCGTGTTAAACTTGTGGCCTAAAAAAACTGGATAAAAAGCCAAAAAATGTGTGTGCACTTAACTGTCATGTCGACCTGGCAAGTTAACCCACTAGCTACATCCAATCCTTCCTTTTTAATACACATATGGGCCCTAAACCTGGCCCTGCACAGCTCAATGGCAGGGGACAATGTGTTTGAAAAGTAGGGCATGTCCTGTTACCTTTTACATATCCTAGTAGTAAGAAAATATTAAATTCATTTTTCACCACTGCAAGGCCTTTTGCTCCCATGAGATAACATTTGGATTACCTTATTACATTTTATAAGTGTAATTTCTAAATGGGAAGAGATGGGACTCCCAAGTTTGGTGTCTCTGGAATCAAAACCTAAAATCACAACTCATGGTGAAGTTGAATTTTAAATTGTAGTTCTCAAAATGCCACTTTTAGAACATAACCATTTTCTTACTTAAATCATTTGGTGCCTTTTGCCTGATTTCTGAATACACAACTTGGCCGGGTGAAATCTGAGCTTTGTGCATTCCCTCTAGATAAAAATACACAACTGGAGCTTAGGTGTGACTGATGGGCCATCCTGGGCAGGAAGGAGGGAAGAGTAGTTGACACTTACATGTTAATAGTCCATGTCCTATCCCCACAGAAAGGGCTGCATACCCCACTATAGTCAGTCTGGAGCCAGGTCAGGAAGGACAGGGACTCTATGCATTTCTAAGGCCTCGTTTTGAAGTCTCCCCCACTTCAAAGGAACACCTGGGTATGAGTAGCGGACCTCAGACAACACCAACTCAGTAGGCTTCTGGACCTATGAATACTCTGCCAGGAAGAAGGACGGCTGACCTTCCTTACCAGGACTACCACTCTGCTGGACAGCTTCCCTTCTGGACTCCTGCTCTGCTGTGCTGACTTGCTGCCCTCCTTGCCTGGGAGTGAGAAGGACTGGACCTGCGTCTCTCTAACCCAAAACCAAAGTGACCCCAAGGGCTTGCTGGCTTGCTTCCTGTTTTCTGAAGTCTCAGGGACACAAAAGACTTCTAGGTCACCTACTACAGCCTCCAGACTCTGCCAACCATGAGTCTTGCCCTACCAAGTGATACCAATCCAGTCCTGGGCCTGGGAAAAAGGTATAAAGTGCTGCTCCAGTCAGACCCAACTCATCGCTGCCACTGTGTAGATCAGAACCGGCACTTCACCCATTTTGGATGGATTGAACCTGGCACATCTACCCCATTATGAGGATCGGAGTCAATGCATCGACTTCCCAGGGTGGATCGACCTTGACCCCATGTGAATTGCTCATTACATGTATAAGGGATATGTTGTGTCTTTGTTGAATTGTGACTTATCAGATGAATTTATTTTTATCACAAATTTGCCTGAGCCTTTCTTATTGAACATGTTTTCCCACTTACATTTCTTTGTGTAGTTTAATTGCTAATAAAATATATCTTGATTGAACTGTGCATATAGGAATGACTGTTCTCCTGTATGCGTATACATGTGTTTTTTTCAACTCCAAATTAGGGAACATTGTTTCTCTAATAATTATATGTGAACCCCTGGTACTTAGTTATCCATGGGTTTCCCTTGTTATTTATAACATAGCTGCCAGAGGGTGAGCACAGGTTACTCTAGGGTGTGTTTGTGACTTACACAACTCGAATTGTGGTTTCTGCCTGGGCAAGGTGCATACCTCTGATAACCAGAAACCCAATTTCTAACAAGATGCGCCCAGTCATTGGCTGAGTTGCAGAAGAAAGCTTGCTGTCACATCTTTTCTTTATGGCAAACAGAGTAATGCCTTCTTGCCATTTTACAGATTTTGCTGTTGACCTACACAATTTCTCTCGTTTACTACCATTAAGAATGTGCAAAGAGATTTGTAATGTCTTTAGAAAGAATATATTTAATCCTCTATTTTACCGGGCAGGTACCTAGACTTTAACTGTACTTTTACACCTATTTGTAAACATACATGTATTTCATGCTATTACAGGGCCCTCTGGACCATTTTTCCCTTCCACAAGACAAACTGTATTTTGCAAGCAATAGTCATGTAGCTGTTGAAGGTGATTTTAATGTTCTTCTTTCAAAGAATGATGTTCCTTACCACCCAAACATTGTTTTTCTCTCTCACCTTACTTGAGGTTCGACAATTGATTATTAGGCCATCTTTCTCACCTCACTTGAGGTTAGACAGTATATTAGTATGCTGACCAAAAGCAGGTGATACAGGTGTATGTACTGAAAGCAGAGGGCTGAACTAGACATGCTGGGCAAAGGGTACCACTCGCAATGCTAGAGGACTGTGAGCTGCTCTCAGGGCTGGATTGGCTCAGGGATCTTTCAGACACTGAAACACTAGATTGCGTCTTGAATTTTTCTCTAAACTTTGCCTTTAAATCACACTTTCGTCTTTTAGCCAATAAGCCAGTATATTTGTCCTGTAAACAAAATTATTTAGCAGATTATTTAATGTGGAGAGTTCCCATACTGTACTTCTAGTGGGTCAGGCTGGTGTGTGGCACGCACTCCATGAATGCAATATGGGGCTCATTATAAAACATTTTCCAAAATTACTTTTGATCGCCAGTATGGTCCTGTTATTTGGCAATTAGATTAGTTAGGACTTTGCTATCTACATTGAGGAGACTAAGGGGGTCATTCTGACCCTGGCGGTCATTGACCGCCAGGGCAAACGACCGCGGGAGCACCGCCAACAGGCTGGCGGTGCTCCCAAGGGCATTCTGACCGCGGCGGTACAGCCGCGGTCAGAAACGGAAAACCGACGGTGTACCGCCGGTTTTCCGCTGCCCTGGGGAATCCAAGCTGCGCCGCCATGGGATTCTGACCCCCATACCGCCATCCTGTTCCTGGGGGTTTTGGCCGCCAGGAACAGGATGGCGGTATGGGGTGTCGTGGGGCCCCTGGGGGCCCCTGCAGTGCCCATGCCAATGGCATGGGCACTGCAGGGGCCCCCGTAACAGGGCCCCACCAAGATTTTCAGTGTCTGCCATGCAGACACTGAAAATCGCGACGGGTGCAACTGCACCCGTCGCACCCCTTCCACTCCGCCGGCTCCATTCGGAGCCGGCATCCTTGTGGAAGGGTGTTTCCCGCTGGGCTGGCGGGCGGCCTTCTGGCGGTCGCCCGCCAGCCCAGCGGGAAACCCAGAATACCCGCGGTGGTCTTTTGACCGCGCAGCGGTATTCTGGCGGCTCCCGCCGGCCCTGCGGATACCGCGGCCGGCGGGAGTCAGAATGACCCCCTAAGTGATGCAAAGGAGGAGCATTTAATTGTAGGCTCAGTGGAATTCTTTATCAGTTTTAGCAAAGATGTCCATAATCTCCATGAAAGATAATGAAAACCTTTGGTCAGATCTGTAATCCATCTTTGATAATATTACTCACATTTTCTTTCTAATAAAAGCTAGGACATTTATAAAATGACCTCTATAGTGCACAATGCCCTTCAATTTGAATTTTATTGCTCATTTCCGTCTAATTAAAACCTATGTGATGCCTAACAATACTCTGTTGTATGTTAAATTTCACAATGCTCACAAAATATAGTTGAAATATGTCTTGCAATGGATCTCAAAAATCCTTAAAATGACACTGGGTTGTGAGACAGAGTCAGTGGTAAATGTAGGCACAAATGAAAAGTGGTCAAATGGAAAGAAAGTTCACTTTTTGGCAGAGGCAGGGGGCCTTGGAAAGTGGGGCCCTGAACAATTGACCAATTTGCCCACACCTTAAAACATTTCTGCCAAGCAAGATGGCCTCAGTCTCTCCATTTTTTAGATTGGATCAGAGCGTGTCAAATTTTGTGTGAGACCTCTATGGTGATTAGTAGATATGGATGTGCTGGTGGCATGCAGTTTACGGCAGTAATCTATTTATTTGGCTCTACCGTGCAGTGCTGAAGTCTGTTACCTTACTGCTGTTTACACTCCAGAAGGCTCAGTAGTGGATGTGGCTTTGTAGCTGGCACCTCCAGGGAATAACTACATGCAACATGGTGCCAAAACTGGTAAAAACAGCGCAGACCTGTGGAGTGGGGATGGAGGGAGCTGCACTTGTGGTCTCAGCTTCAGGCCCTTCCAGAGAGAGGCAACTGGAAAATGAGCACAGCAGCAGTTCAAGTAGTTATGGTCCGAGTCAGTGTCTGGGACAATGGTGACATTCTCCTCCCATTTATCTGGGAGCATCAATGTGAGTGGAACCAGCCACATAATATTGGATTTATTAAGCAAATCACATAAGGCCACTGGCAAGCCGAAGGATGTTAGCCATGTGAAATTAAGGTTATTAACAACTTCATCGATTTCATTACCTTAAGGGCCTGTACAGTTGCTAACAGGCTCTGTGAATCTAGCAGGAAGTACAGGGAACATAAGAGGCCACCACGTTGACATTGGCACAACAGGCCAAGATGAATCAGGAGCACGCATTGCCCCCATGTAGTGCAGGACTAAAGATCAGTGGGGCCAATGTAAGATGTCTTTGTCTGGCAAAAATTGTAAATATTGTAAACACTGTGATGGGGTCAGCTGTAGTGGGGCTCACATACCTGGGATGGGTCTAGGTATTTCCCAAAGGACGGGCTAGAAAGGGGGCAAAGGGGACTCTGTCCCTGCTACAGAGGAAACATATAGGATTTGAATATGGGGGTAAAGAAAACCTAATCTCACCACCTCAGTATACCCATGGGTATGCTTCAAAGTCGGACATATCAATCGCTGGTTATGTACTAAGTTGGACGGTTCAACCAGGCTCTCTGAAGGGACTCGCAATGGAAGGTAGGGGGTTGCCCAAGCGGTGATACAAGCAACCATAAAGGGAAAGAAGGTTAAATATTAAAAAATACAGCCCAGGAAAAGGAGAGAGTTGGCATAAGTTTATGCACTTCGAGGCTCAGACACTGAAGTGGTAAAACGTTTCTTTTCCCTATCAGACGTCTCAGCTGAGGATTCTGATGGGTCTGGTGTGGAAACGTCAAGTAGTTTAGCGACTGAAATTAGTAACTTCGTCTCTGACTTTGGCCATTGGGGTAGGAACTCTGGGTTTATGGTATGAAAGATGCCCTCAAAGTCCTCTCAGAAGCATTATTGAAGAACTAATATGAAGTGGGATTACTTAGGGTCTCAGCACCTCAATGCTCAGAGGTCTATGGAGGAGGCAAAATTCCCCACACTGGAGGCAATATATGGGAGTTTTATGGCTCATCAGGCAAAGACACACAAAGAAGGGGCTCCAGCGCCACAAGGAAGATGCAGGGGATCATACAGAAAATTTTCAAAACCTGTTCTAACATAGCTGAGAGAATTTCAGCCATCGAAGGTCAATCTACCGCATTAGAATCTGAACTTACCTCAGTGGGAGAAAAGACTTCGGCCCATGAATCCCAACTAATAGATATTCAGTGGAAGTTGGAGGATTTTGAAAATCACCAGCACCAGAACAACATGAGCGTTCTTGAAATGAAAGAGGACCCAGTCGGTGATGATGTAAGAGGGTGTTTTATTAAGTGGGTGCTTCCTCTGGTGCAAGGCCAAGGGTGATTATGGTCTTTTTGGGCAATTTCTTGCTTGGGCAAGCTGTCTTTGAAAAAGCTTCAGATCATCAAACCTCTCCAGGATAAAAGAGCTCAAGCATATCTGCTTAATCCTGCAAGATTAAAAATAATTTATCATGAGTAGACACTCATGTTCACCTCAGAGATCACGGCGAGGGAGTACCTGGAGAGTCAAACTTGACATTACCTGCATGGGATCATTAATTATGGAAAGAAAAGAGCACCCATGGGCTGTCAGAGGGGACTATTAGTTTAGGAGGACTCAATAAATGAGGGGGAACTTGTTATGTTTTTGTAATATCTTTTAGTTTTCACATTTTTTTCATGGTCTGCTTTCACACACCGGAGGTACATGATCTATCACACAGGCCAACTATGGAGGTTTGGATTTTTCACAAGGGGGAAGGTTTGTGAGCAGAGATGGAAGTGGGGGGTGAGGGTGATGGAAGACCAAGGGAGGAGGGCTTGGGGAGCGTAGAGGTCGGGGACGTAGGATGAAAGAAACATTGCTACATTTGGAGTGAAGAACGTTTTCAATATGATTGTCCTAGATGGGAACAATATTGCATCTTTTTTTACAGTATTGTTTTGGATCATGTAGTATGGATTAGAAGTAGAACCCTTATGGAATGTACTGCATTTTCTTTATTATTGTGGATGGTATTTTTAATTTATCCATCCACTAGATTTATAATGCTCTGCTGTACAGGATGGTCAAAGGAAATTGACAAAGTCAATAGCTCTCCGAAACGCAAGAGCTATTTGCTTTGCCAAAGCTTGTTATCAGCATATGAAGGCCTAATAGTCAACCTGCTACCTACACACAGCTTCAGGGTTTTGTAAAGTTGATCCAGAAACATGGTAATCTTTCAATGGGATACCTCTCCTCGAAGCTTGTGTTGCAGCATGTTGTGTGTATGCCGACCCATTGCCTTGCTACTTTTTGCAAACTCAGAATGCAGAGGTTATTTATTTTATTTATTTATGTATTTCATTATTATCAATTACAAAATAATGGTGATAGTCCACAAAGTGGACATGTTCCTAAACGCTGTAAGCCAGTGAAACTTATTTGTGTAAACAACTGGGCTCCCCTCTCATCATGCTTTTTTGACTTGGTTCTCTCTGCAGGGTTATCCTCAAACCTTTAGCGTTCACCCTTCCTGTTTCTGGACCCGTTTTCTTTTGATTTTTAGGAATCTGCATCTTACCACTGATAACCAGTGCTAAAGTGTTTGTGCTCATTTTTTAAACATGGTAAAATTGGCTTTCACCTGATTGGCACTTTTATTTTACTTGTACATCCCTAGTAAAGTGGTTCTACATATATCCATGATCTGTAAAATTAAATGCTACTAGTGGACCTGCATAGTATATACGACAGAAATAACCCCTACACCCACAGGGACCTGTATAAAATTCATATCACACAACAAGGAGTATCCCAAGGAGTATCAATAAAATAAAACAATTTTATCATTCATACAATACTTGAACTATTGTATTAACTTATAAATGAATTATAAAAAAAAGATGTGACAAACAAGAATCCAATAGTCGAAGATTTAATCTACTAATACCCCATTAGTAGCAGCATCTATTATAAAATGTAGAAAAAAGTGCCCAATGTGAAAGATAAACATGCATTGAGCACTTTTTCTGAGACTTGTGACTTTCACTCATACTTGTGTGACCAGATGACCATGAGTGGCGCTTTGTATTTTTAGGTGCCCTACTTAACTGAAGTCTTTGAAACTGCATATCTCCAGTTCTACTTTATGGTTTTTTGTTGTTTTGGTGTTGAATAATTTATTACAATTTTCTCTATTTTTTCGTATATTGGTGTTGGGTTTTTCTTGTGTTGTGTTGTCACTTTATTACCATTTAAGTGCTGCGTAAATAATTTTCACATTTCCTCTAAGGTAAACCTGATTGCTTTTGTACCAGATTCCCAGAGGGTTGATCATTGGTTATTTTGGTGGGCTTTCACATTCTCCAACAAACAAACCATTTTCTGACAATGTTGCAGCAGGTTGTCACAGATATATATTCCTGAGTCTGAACTAGGGCTATTATCGAAGCATACACATCCGCCATATCATTGCAAAATGTTATATGTTCTCACCAATCTGCTGCCTTCAGACATGGACCACGCCCTCAGCATATGGATACTCTTTTTGTGCCAGTGAAAGACAAAATATGTGAATTTGGGCACTGGATTTGGCAGATCACCTACACATCCCACTAATGCCACAAGTACTGAGGGCCTCAGTCACAGGATATTCCCAAGCCAGGATAGAAGATTTGCCTGAAGAGAGTTGTAGTGGGAGAAACACCTTCTACAGTCAGTCGGCACATCCAGTGCCATTTCAGTCAGGACCTTGGTGTGTAGTAATACCAGCGCATACATTTATAATGTAGCAGTCTATGTCTGCTATTGAGAGAGATTACTTTTAATCAAGAGCCAAAAAGCCCACTTTGTGCCCATAATCACATGTCCCTGGACCACATGCCATCTACTTGGGGCACACATACCCACACTGGACAATGCCTCCAACAGTGTTTCACATGAATGTGATACCAAATGTGCAGGCTCTAGACTATATAATAACAGATAAAGCACAGTCGATGAATTTGTTTCTTCTATGAATGATGGAGAATAGTACGCAGCGGATGATACAAATGAATATATAAGGCTGTGCACACGGCTCTGTCTTTGAAACTCTGCAGAGATATAAAAGGAGCCCCGGAGTAAACATTACCATGAATATTTTTGCTCCGGCCTATAAAACTGTCATGGAAGCTTAGGCTCTGCTGTAAGTGGCAAGGCGGTCTTTTTACAAGTAGTAAGAGAACACATTTTATCTCGTCCCGGCATCGAAGGTGGCCGAGTTCATACCCAGTTAGTCCATGTCACAATAATAATTTTATAAAATGCGGACCATGCCACTGAGATAACAGGAGTGGCCTGCGCTTCTGTCAAGTGGATAGTATGTGGAGGAGAATAGAACTCGAAAATTGAAAAATGAGCCGTGCAGCATGGAAATAGAGCTCTCAGTTGCGACTTCTCTTCTTCATATGGCTATGTTAGAGTGGCTGGTATGATTGTTTGTGATCTTCACCTACTGGAAACTTTTCGACGAAGAGCAATGCAAAATCCAGGAAAAGGCACCAAATCTTCGGCAGGATATCCACCTTCGTAAGGCCATTGCAGCCAGGCATCGAGAACGTGAGGATGAGCAGTTGGTGTACTTGACCTGATTTCTTATCATATACAACTCCATAAATCACTCTGGTGACTGTCAAAATCGACCTGGACCTCAGATAAGGTCGTTTATGTAACCAGAGAGGCATTAATCCTGGTATCGCCCAATTTATGAACGGGCCAGACAGGCCAGATATGCTCTTAAAAACAAAAAATACTTAAAGGAGGTAAACCAGATTTGCTGCAAGTGCGACAAAGCCAACATGATTCTAAAAATATGTAAAAAAAAAAATATATATCGAACTTTTGGGAAGGAATTCCGTTCTGCGTCGCCATCACAACCCCCTGTAAAGCGCATAGAAAATTACTCAAAGTACTCCATCAGTGGCATAGACATTTTCTATATTTTTTTGGGAGGTGGGGAGAAACGCCACAGAGACTAAAAACACAGATTTCCCCTCATTACACCATACATGCGTAGAAGATAGATAATTCATCCCATAATCAACAGTCAATAAATCCACCAATGCAAAATTTACCATTTAGAACACGTACAGAATAAATGATTGCACCCGACCTCAACAATGAGTGTATTCATCCGCACACCTCAGAAAGGACCCGTACTGTCCGGTCGCCTATAGATGTTAAAATCTGAAAACTTGTCTAACCATTTGGCTACCGGCGACCAGACTACAATTTTCCTCGCCCTTGCCCCACTGCCTTTACATTGATAGAGACTCTCCGCGAGACAGTACACTGACAACAATCTAGATTACCATTGATGAAAAGGAGGTGGTTCAGGGTTCAGCCACAAGGCTGAGAAACAGAATTGCGATTCCGCCTCAGCAACAAATGTAGAATGTAGATTACTTCGAGCATTACAGAGCTGAGTGACTACCCCAATAGCATCATCTGTGTAAAACATATGTACTTTATCGGCCTCGCTCTCCCCACATCGCGAAGAGTTTGAATCGGGTGATTTTCCCCACCTTCATATCTTCCGAGGGGTGTAATATAAATTGTACAGTGTCATATATAATGTTGACTTCTTAACCCAGCACACACCAATATCTCCCACCATAAATTCAAAGATAGTTAAAAAAATGTTATTTGTAGTAGCTTCGAGCCTTCTTCCACATTTCTCTGGTTGGGTATTTAAATCGTCTGCATTAAGATCAATAATCAATTTATAATGTTTTAATTTTAGCCCCACCAGAGAGGTTAAAAAAAGCACAACCGCTTTCTGCTCTAATTAAATTGTGCCCTTATTAAGTATGTGAAATGAATCTCTTTGGTGTTCAAAAAACATATCACATATTTTCCATGTACCAGCTTTCAGCCAAACCAGACAACATTTGTCATGAAATACTGAGGGAAACAAGGGAGCGCGCCAAAGAGGAGTATGAAAACTCTACCGGCCTATGCCAATTTTACCCCTCAAATTTGACCAAATTCTGTAAGCAGCCTACTTTGTCTTAAACCTAACTTTTATATAATAGTTAGGTTCTAAGATTCTTAGAAAACATCATCTTGCCTCTTTTCCCCAAAGTGAATTCTTAACATTAGGCATACTTTCTGATTCAAAGTACCTACTACAAGATGCGACAATCAACAGCTCGATATACTGCACCATTAATGCTCAGTAGTTAGTAATTTATGTACGAACCAACCCCCTCTGTCTAAATGCATAACTAAGTGCTTCTGGGCTCTACTTACACTTTCATATTTCTAGATAAAGTTTATTACACCTACCTTCCAGCTTCATAAACCTATCCTGCTATATCCTCAAAAAGATTGCTCTAAACAAATAAATAAACTTTGGAAGCACCAACATTTTAATAACATTGCCAAATGCTTGTTAGATTGAGATTGTTTATATGTGCAAAATCCTTCTTGATTTTATACTATATAGGATTATAATTCAATGAAATATTATTATCCACCTTCTGGGTTATGTTAACTCCCAGGTAGACCGCACTATCAATCTTTTGACAATCATAAGACCAAACATCAGTTCTAGCTTCTGCTGCAACCTCCCTTCCGTCAGGATCTGTAGAAACAATTTCCACATCATCCACATATGCCAGAATCTTAGTAGAGAAGCTATAAGTCAACATTGGCTTTCTTTTTCCTGAGTTTTTGCAAGAATGGATTGATGAAGAGTGAAAATGAGAGAGGGGAGCATGGGCACTCCTTCCTAGTCCCACTAGTACTATTACTTATATCGGACTCTGTGCCCATCAACTGTAGTTTCGTCATCTGGTTTGTGGTACATAGTTTGTGTGGCTAATTGAAAAAAACCCTCCCCCGCCTGCTCGAGAACCTCCCATAGATACGATCAGGTAACCCAAGGATGCCTTTTCTGCATCAAGCAACATCATGGCCAAAGGGGTCCTCTTAATCTCTACTACGTCAAATAACGTTATTGCTTGTCCAAAATGGTATGTTGTACTTCGACCAGTGATAAGACCATGCTGCCATAGAGAGACCAGTTTTGGCAATGAACGTGCTTAACTAGGTTGCTAACACCTTTGAATACATTTTGGCATCACTATTTGGTAGGATCAAGGGTTCAAGCATTTTTTTAAGAACAAAACAGTATAGATATTTCCTCATGACTCTGGAGTCGAAAGACCCCGCTAGGCCTCTGTGAGAGTGGCAAACATACTTGCTAGGATGGTAATAGCATCGAGAAAAAAGAATGATAACATTCTAGAGGGATGCTATCTGGCCCTGCTGCCTTCCGAAAAGCCAGACAACCCAAATCTTCCAGTAATTACTTTTGGATGAACGTAGAGTCGAGTTCTAAGCTGTCTTCCTCACCTAAGGTTGTCACACTACCTTGCTCAAGGTATTGCTTAACAGCATCCTGCGAAGGAGTTATAACTTTCTGATTTAATGTTCTATAAAAATCTGCAATTACCGATGTAATGTCCTCTAGACTGTTAACTATTTGGCCTTGGCTGTCTTGAATTGCATTGATGCCATTCTGGACCCCCTTATGTCTTGCTCTGAGGACCACAGGTCACCTTCTGTGTGGCCAATGCGCGGTATGCCTGTTCACAAGACACTCACCACCAATTAACCTCAATTCAAAAAAACTCTGTGAATTTAAAAAAAAAACGTGAATTGTAACTCCAAGAATGTAATTTACTTGATCAAAAGCCTATGCAAAGTAAGATCTGTAGGCATAACATCACGCAAGATCAAGATAAGGATACAAGAACTCCAAAGCAACATCCGATTTCAGCAGTCCACTGCAAAACTTACAAAGCATTAGTTGGAAAAAGGACCTGGTGTTACGGATCTCTGTTGGACAATTATCGAAATGATTACTTCCAGCTGCTCAAAACATTTCTGGTGCGTGAACAACGCTGGCTGAATAAACTTAAAACTAACAGATGGTGACTGAATGACGAAATCCCTTGTAATGATCTAAATTCACTTTCATGATTGTGAGCCTTCTGACAGTTGGGCATTTTCAGACTTTACATAACTTCCCAATCCTATGCCCTAAAGAAAGATTCACCTCACATAATATACTCCACCAATTATCACAGGTTTAAAAATTCCTCTTTTGGGGTTGAACTGAAAACTAATTACCATAGGTTTGGATCTAATATAGAAACCTTACACTAGTCTCCCTCTAATTTTCCAATAGCTTCATTTTTTATGGATAATATACCATTAAGGTTATTGCAATTTTTATCACATTAAAAAAAGGGAGGTGCCACTCTGGCAATACATAGCCCTCCTCTCTTATTCATTTGCTTCTTTTATCAGAGCTCACCATTGCACTCCTTCCATTAAATACTATGCACTACCACCTCGATATGTGAGAGGCCGGTAACACAACTACAATCCCCAGGCTCCTTTGCACTTCATAATTATTTTGTGACTACACCAATGTGTGGCGACAGCAGATCAGCTTTTTTAGAGGCGGCTCGTCCAAAACGAGCCATTAAGACAGTTCATCACAATGTACATATGGTTTGTTCTTTCCACAGGAATCAAAAGTGAATATTATCCTAGTACTTCGGTCTAGTAAGCCTGCTTTATATGCAGATGTCTTATACGTTTGTTTGCTCCTCATCTGAAAGTAACGTAGATAGGAGACAAGAATATGGGTGACGTTTTTTTGTCATGTTGAAAGCCCAGGACCTTGAGTGGCCATTTATTATGGGCCGAAACATGCCGACAAGAGAGTAGAGTGAGAGGGCCATTATTCCATTATTTTTACCCAACTTTTGATTTTTAACCATACATGAGCAGCCACTAATTAGGGGGATACCTCGGTTACTTGGGGCATTTTTATTCTTTAAGACCTCGGCTGCTACTGAATATCAAAAGTGCTCCCTGGAACATAGTGAAGTCTATCCTGGTTTTTCGGAACCCTGATGAGATCCAATAAGGAAGCATGCCACTACTAGAGTGGTTGAGGATCTAAGAAAAGAAACAATTGTGTTTCTATTGAAGACAGCGATAATCTGTGAATGCCTGATGCTGTCAGACAAATGCAGTGGGGAGGATACCCATTTGTATGTTTTATTGTTTGGCGAGGGAGAACATATCCTTCCCCCCTAGGAAATTAGCTCTTCCCTTTCATGAGAGGCTCACAGTTAACCTTCTTTTTAGGTTGAGCGCACAAGCGCTTTGACCTGTTGTAAGTATTGTGGGCTATTAACCACGCCCACCACTTTCACTTGTTCTTGAGCCTGCCTTTCAAAAATCCTTTGTTATCCCCGGTACATGCTTTACGTGTGTCCCTCCTTGGGGCTGTTTTGTTACCGCCTTGCAGACTGCCCCTGTTACATGGATAATTGCACAATTGCCAGTATGTTTGATTGTGAGCCAACATCTTTTACCTTTTGTGTCTCTCCTTCGCACTCATGCTTATGGCAGCCACGGCGAGCAAATGTGAGACTCATTGCATTGCAAATGCTTGTTGTAATTAGTATTAGTAACTGCTTCCCTGCACTATTGCTATATTCATAGCTTTCTCTGTTATGTAGCTGGTACTTCTTTGCAGTCCTTCTTGCAATACACTATTAATACCCACCTTGACAGCTGCAGTCTAAAGGATCTCATGATCTGTTTGCCCCTCCTTTTTTATCCTTGCATGAAGCGACTCCAAGCTGGCACGTTCTTCATAATGTTCCTTAATTTTATTAGTCCTGCCTCTCTGGTTATGGAAGGTAAAGCTAAGTATTTATCTTCTGATCCCTGCTTTAAAGGTATCTCATACCACTACTATTGAAGCGCGGCCTCTGTTTCCATAAAAAAAAACAGTCAGCCACTCCTTCATGCAGCTCACATAAGGAGGATTCAGGAGCAGTGCCCTGTTAAACAACCATGAAAGTCATGGACTGACCCCTACAGGATAACCTAATTTGAAAATCAGAGGGTTATGATCTGAGAAAAACACAGGACATTAAAACACACTGGCCTTTTCCAAGAGACAAGAAGAAACCAAGAAATAATCCAAGCAAACATGCTTTTTATGAGGGAAACAGAGGAATGTAAACCCGGCCCCCAGGCTCTGAGGCTGTGAAATTCCATGAGAAGTTGCATAGCGCAAACACCTTTGGCTTCTCTCCCTCATACCACTACATAGATGACCACTACACATCCAAATGACAGTTAAGGTCTAAGCAAAAAAACTATAGGTGGCAGCCATGATACCAATTCTACTGGATGATAATCCATAACTAGCCCTGCGTCAAAATTAGATCCATGAACACAACAGATAGTAAATTTAAAATTTGGCATTTGACACACCCTGCTAAAACCCATCTACCCAACTTGTCGGAGGCACACTTATTAATGACACAGAGGCCTGCCTTAGCTAATGTCACCACACCCCTAACAGTGACCCTCTGTGTGGTATACCAAATCTGAGAGTCCCCAACAAGCATTTCTTATTACCAGAAATGTGTGTTTCTTGAAGGTAAATGATGTCTGTCCTCAGTGTGCTCAGCCGTTCAAGCACCTTAGCCTGCTTAGACCTGTCTTCCAGCCCTTGATAATTAAATGTAGCAATGCCTGTTATTGTGTACTATATTGTGGTATGAGGGTGGTATGCAATGTTATTCAGTTGTACAATCTATGAACCCCTAACAACACATGCATTTAGGCAAGGGCTAACATCACCATTTGGTACAATTTAGAAACATGTATCTCATGATGGCTTTCCCAATGCTGCATTACATGGAAGCCAACCAAACCAAGGAGGAATCATAAACAATCACATCCTTAGTGAATGCTGCTACATGTGACTTTATTACATTTTAATAAATGTTGCTGTTATGCAGCTTGGAAAAAACTGTCTAGAGAAAAGTGGCTTATTGGATACGAAGTTTAAATTAAAATCTGGAAAGCACACAAGGCGCAAGGGGAGTAGCGGGTCCAACCAAAAAGAAAAAAAAATACAAAAGGGCATAAAAGCAGCTAAAAATGTGATTGAGTGGCATAGTACCGTTTACAATGAACATAGAAACAAACAATACACATTCACAAAAAAAGTACTACAATCTGAGTGCAAAAGCGCGGAAGAAGACTTATTAAAAATCAATAAGTACTTGATCTATGCTACAAGAAAGAAAAATAAAACCACAAAGAGGAAGTGAAACCGACATGCACAGGCACATGCTCACCAATTAAATGGAAGAAAATAAGACTGACAGTGAAGCTAACCAATGGTAAGTAATGGGCAGGCTAAGAGCTCATTTAGAGTTTTTTTTAAAATAATATTTCGTCGCAAGTGACAGTGCATGCACGCTTTCTCAAGGCGAGACTTAAAAAAGTGAAATGTTATGGTTTTTGTGTCTGGGACAGTGAATCGATCTATAAGTATGGCATTAAATGTTAAATAAATACCAAGGCGACTATAGTAGGTTATCACTATCATTCTGTAATTGCTAATAATGAAATACATAACTAAATTAAATAAATAACCACTGAAGAACTTGCAAGGCACCAGTTCAGCATTCAATCAACATTCTGTCACACAAGCATTGAGAGGAGGCATCCTGCTGAAATATGTGCGACAACTGTGGGTCCAGTGCACAGAACAGGTTTTATCCATGTGTGAGGGGAAAAGACTGTTTGACATGTGGACATAGAAATAATTTTATGCAGGTGTGCAATTTTATCCTTAGAGAATGGGGTGGGTGGGAGAACACTGCACTACAGAGAACAATTTGTGCTGTGAAGGACAGGAGCGAAAAAATGTCCAGAGTGGCTTCAGTGTACATTGGATCATGCAAAATTTAAGAGGAGGGAGAGTAAATCTTCCTCATATTGTTTAAAAAAGACTAATCACTAAGACATCAAAACCCAAGAGCCAGTAAGTCTGGATGTGCGTTGTCTGGATGTTGTCATCCGGACTGATATGAGAGCCTCAGTAAATGAGATGCACGTGGAGCATTTCTTGCAATTGAAGCCATGCCTAAAATTGGGTAAGACACTGTCCAAAGCCAAGACAAGAATCTATGCTTTCCAGGGCACGGAAGCTCTGCTCCTTGAGAGTGCATGCCAGAATATTGCATAGCTTGGTCACGAGAAAAATATGGTGTTGTTCATGACATGGGTGTGCTTATGAGGTGCCACACTTTTAAAGGATGCCAAATAATACACTTCACGCTTAATGTGAAACAGGTGACTTGTTGCAGAAGTAGGAAAACTTAATCCCAGATCTGGAGCACCTCAATATTAAACCAGTAAATCTGTACATCAACACCAGTGTAAAGCCAGGAGGATCCTTTCCCACATTTTCCTCAAGTGGAAGTTGAACTGAGAATATTAGTAAAATAAGGGGGGTTGAAAGAGCAATATGGACACACCCTATGTGTTTCTGCAATGGAGCAAACCACCAAAGAGCCGGAGGTGTCTGCAAATGTTTTGACATGAGCTTTCCAAACAAGGAGTTAAGAGACAGTAGCACCTGGTGCTGGTGATCAATTACATACTGACCATTTTAAGGGGTGTGGAATGGCCCTCAAAGTTTGATTTCAATGCTGGCTACCACCAGCTTGAATAGGCGAACAACATTACTCTATAAACACATTCTCAACAAACATAGGAATGGGGTGCAAAAAGGTAGCTTTCTAGCATAGCAGTGACAGCTGAGGTGTTTCAACACTAGAAGGGCTGCAAGATAGCATGAATTTTAAAGGCAGTATACTAATGTATGCTTCAATATTTACAGCAAATATCTGAATGTGCACTCATGTTACAAAGGAATAAGCCCAAATTCCACAATAAATAACTATTGCGTTTTTGGTATGTTTTCTGTAAATAGTTGGTGAAGGGTGGACCCATTAAACATGCAAGACATGAAAATTGCATGAGCCCTAGAAAATGTAATGTAACAATATGCAGCTTCCTGTTGATGCCCATCCATTGTGAGCAGTTCATCTCAAACATTGCAATGCTTATGATAAACAATAACACTCTGTAGGCATTCACTGACAAGGGTGCAAAAGCATTTCAATGGATGCTAATCTGCATGTCAGCACAATGCAGTACTTTGATCCAAGAAATGTCAGTGGACGTCTTCAGGAGACACACATAATGGCACCAATTACATCTACTAGCAAGGCCCTCACAGACACAGACTCCTGGTGCTCACCAACACAGTGAGAGCAATAGCGATCAGGTAGTGATGCCAATATTTTCATTTGTATTTCCATGGTCACTGTTTCCAAATAATCATATTTGTCCAGAAACATTCATCTCCAGCAGAATATTGACAATTCAATGCAAGTGAGGACAACTTCCACCTAGCAACGCAAAAGGTGTGGCACTAACAGAAATTGCAGAAGCGACAACTGATGACGAGTGCTTGCAGCTGCCATCCATGTCTGCAAGAGACAACACATGGAAGTCTTTCATTGGGGGCACCAAAACCGAAGTGATCATGATAAGACCATCCTGAGATCTCCATGATGGGTCTGGCATGACAGCAAGATATTGCATTGTGATCCATACAGTGTTAATCTGTTTCATAACACAACTGAATGACCACAAACACCAGGGTCTTGTGAAAATGAAAGTCACACTAAGATAGAAGGTCTGATTTCCTGATCTGTGTACTCACATAGAGGACATGATCTGCATAGCTCCCCCTGCAAGTGGCCAGCTATGCGGATGCCCCTGCCCTAATATTCATGGGGAAAGAATGCAGTAAACCTTAAAGCAAACTAAGCACAGACCTTTGCACCATCCCAGAGGAGAGGAACTTGATGATCGTTATCAACAGCTACATGTCATTTCCCAAAAGGGAGATCATAAATTTCAGTTCTGTTTGGACAATATGTCCCCAAATTGAACATATCTAGACAACACATTACCACTCAACAACAAGACTGATAATTGTCCAATGTTTCAAAAAGACGACATTTTTGAGTACCTGGAGAATCTTAAAATTCAGCACTGACGAAATCAATCCTATGTGGCCACCAGGAAGTTGAAATATGCATGTGTACCAGCAAAATGATAATGAACATTGGAGATGAACAATAGACTGATATTGAGTGAGTAGTCCATGCTTAATATTCTCTGCATGTATCCTAATACTATTGTGCTGCTATAACCAAGATTTGTGGGTTTTCTGTAAATTATGTCATCCCGTGACTGAAGAGACGCTGGCCACTATTTCTTCCCCATAAAACAGCTGCATAGGCACCAGAAGAGGTGTTTGAATGTCTACAGTAGTCATGGGAGAAAAACTTTACAGATATACTACTCAGGGCAATTTAGAATGCCAAATGAATGTACGCCACAGACATTAACTGCCAGAAAAGGCACAATTGTAACAAATGAATGTGACAAAGGGACAAATTTATAGTTTGACGGGCGGCCCGTTTTCCCGCCAGAACGATGGAGTAAATTACTCTGCTGCCCTTACGGAGGTACTGCCAACCAGATTTAGAATTGACCGCCAAGCAGGCTGTCATTTCTTAAAGCATTGCTTGGAACTGCTGTCACAGCACTTCCTTTCAATGCTTTTTGCAGTTTGGGACAGGGCTCCGGCGACAAGACGGAGGCCGGCACCAAAATGTTTTTTTTTTTCCTTTCAAAAAGAGAAAATCCCGAAAGTCAGATCATTTAGCAGTTTTCACAGTACCTTACCACCAAGGTTTTCCTGGTGGTGACGGTCAATGGAAACTCACCTCTAATTCTGCTCATCTAAATTAGGTGGGTGCAATTAGAGGTCTGCCTTCAATGGCACTTACTCCACAAGGCTGTCCTAAGGGTTTAATCACAGCAAAGATGGAGTACTCTCCTCCATGACTAAATCTATGGCCTGCCTGCAACTAAATTTGATGGGCGGACCATTATGTTGGTGGTAAGCATACACCATTACTCCTACCCCTTTTAAATTGTATTTGGCTCTGGGGTTGGCCTTACATATGGTAATAAAATATTACTTTAAGTAAAAAAAAAACGAGAAATTCACTGAAAAAACAAGATTAAAATAACATTATAGTTTGGTGTGATAAACAGATCTGTTTTTGTTTAGAAAAAACAAAGTTTAAAGTGACTTTATAGTTAGGGGAATATATCAGTGATAACATTAACAATTTGTACTCAAATAACCACAAAAATTCACCAGTTATAGTTAGCAGAGTTAACTATAACTTGCTCCACGACATGCACTGCTTATGACCTCACATAATACATCACTTATGACATATTCTATGACATCATTTATGACATCACTGATGTCATCTCAAATTACATCATCCAAGCATCTTTTGTACATATTACTCTATAAACAAGTATGGCATTAGAGGTCTCAAAGTAAGTACACAAATGTTCAGATTATAAAACATCATTAATGCCATCACACATACAACACCCTTTGGTGAACCAAACTTGTGATATGTACAACTTTGAGCCTACACAATACACGTCATGGGTAGTTGACATCATATTAACAATCAACTAAAGATAGATGGGTAACCCTTGCTGCACACAGTGTTCAATCTGTATACAGCTGTTCAGAGAAAACTAATTTCCTCCAGATACTCAATTTCTGTTACATAACTAATGCCTACTATGAATAGCCTTTGGCTGTATCAAACCCGTCACAGTCCCTGAACCAACAGTGAGAAATGAAGTGGATAGATATATGTATATATCTACATACTTTATTTATCATCAGTAGGTAGTTATAGTCAACTTTTCCCATGCACAAAGTATTTCATGTTTTGCTAATAACTTTGGCACCGTTTGACAAATCTTCACACAGTTTTCAAAACTAGTTTGCCACTCACTTCAGCTGCTGTTAAAAAAAGTTCCAGGGTGGTTTGTCAAGCTGGGGCAGAGAAAAAAGGGGACCCCAAAGCACATTTTCCCCATTGAATTTCTATGGTGATTTCCCAATTTTTAGACACTGCTACAGCCTGAACTGCTGAACTGAATTTTGCAGGATGCTAGATCCTGGTCTAGAAAGAGCCCTTTTTGTAATGTTTTGTAAATCTGTACAGTAGTTCCAGAGTTATTAAAGAACAAAATATAGATATCTAGGGACATGGATCCTTTGCGGATCTGCAGGTACTGAGCAAAAAGTAAGGCCCTGATTGGCTGGCCGCAACCTGAGAAGAACATTGGAGCTACCATTTTGTTTCTTGGTTGGGCCCCCGGGGAGAAAACATCAATAAAAACACACATAAAGGGTCAGGATCCTGACCCTGTAAGACACACGGAGGGGTCTCTAAGGGACACCACATGGGCACAAAATTAGCTAACAGCACATCCCCCTATGTAAATCTGCGTACAAATCTGTGGATCTGAAGCGCAAAGGCAAAAGAAACGTACACACCATACCTCTGCGGGGTTTGTATTACTTCATGTTAAAAAACAAAACAGAAATTTACTGAAAAACCAGAGAGTTACAGAGACATTATAGTTAGGTTCACATTTTACCCAAACAAAACCATAGAAATTCAGCAGTCATAGTTATACCTATAGTTATACTTATCTGAAGAAACTATAACTGATGTTGTTAAGTAACTTTAGGCCACACGTTATAGTTTTTTAACATGTGTAGGACAGTAAATATAGCTTTAACTGCTAAATTTCTATGGTTTTGTGTGGGTAAAATGTGAATCTAACTATAACGTTCCTGTAACCTTTGTTTTTTTTCAGTGAACATATATATATGTATATATATATATATATATATATATATATATATATATATATATAATATGTATGTATTACACACACACACACACACACACAGACACACTCACACACACATATTTTTAAGTTACATACAAGTGAATTTAATAAAATGAAATCAGAAAACCCATGTCTATTTGTGTATACAGACCATGAAAAAATAAAAGGAGCCAATAACTTGCATTCAATATTCCTGTCGGTCGATATTAGAAACTCAATATTTTGGTAGAAAACAGACGTTTCCTTAAAGGTAGCTGATTTCAACTATTGGCTGGAAGTGGCAGGGCAAGAGATGAGTTGAAGGATCTTTGTGTTTGTTCTTCTCTCCCAGGCTGACCTTGATGTATTGGTTAGATCATGAGCTGAGGTGTAGGAATAGTGATGTGCTCTGTCCAATCCAGTGGTCCGAGTGGTTTCATTGGATGGTGGGTGATGCAGAGAAGACAAGGTTGATAATGTTCCCTTTAAATTATGTTGGTTGGGTGACATTCTGCAAAAGTTGAATGTGTTGATGAGGTTGAAGAGGGTCTTTATTGTTTTCTTAGTTTCTGAGTTGTATGAGAGTTTGGAGTAGTTGAGGATTGTGTTGTGAGACTGCCAGATGAAGGGGGTGATGAGGAGATCCAAGAATTTGTCTTCAAAGACCTTTTACCTGGAGGCCTGTAGATGATGGGGAAGGTGGAGAACTAGGTAGCTAGCCATGGGAAGTAGCCTAGTGCGGACTATAATGAAGTTTAGTATTGCGTGCCCTTTTAATGTGTAGAACCTGGAGAGCTTATGGGTGACAGCAAGCCCCCTCCTTCTTCTGAACATGGTCTACAGACTGAAAGCTGTAGCCTGTTGAAACAAGGGCATCTGGCATGTACTAGAATGAGTCATATTTCTGTGATGAAGAGTGTGTCAAGTTTGCGACAGGAGATGAGATGTACGATATCTGGTGCATGCATTACTGCACAGCATGCTTTGATGATTATGAGTTTGAGAAATGTCTTTTGACTTAAGTAGATGTGTGCCTTTGGGTCTGTTTTTGTGAGGATACCGTGTGAGTGGTTGTGTGTTGTGAGATATGTTAAAAAGGATGGGTAGTGAGAATGGTGAACTAGGCACATAATGAAATTGTACCTTGACAGTAATTGCTGAGGTTGCAGCAGTTCATGGGGTCTTGTGGGTCCAAACAAGCTAAAGCAGGGATGCACCTGTCTATCTGCATTAGCTGGGGTACTGTGGGTGTTGGGAAGCCCTGAGCAGTTGACAGAACTAGGGAAGGAGGGAAGAGGTTTCAGCAGGGAAATGCAATGAAATCAGGTATTACTGAGATGGATGCTGGGAGATAGGGTGATGTCACTCCTGTTGCGGTGGATGCCAGCAAACTATTATTCTGGTTCTATATGTTTTGTCTATGCACCTAACCAAAAGACAGTGGAGAGCTGCAAAATAACTGCATCCACTTGTATGGGACTTCTCTTGGTGCAATTAACGATATACTCCACTCTGTGCAGTATATTTTTCTTGCACAATGCCAGAACTGCATTGGGAATGTAGCGTGGTGGTCACAGTTTAAGATATATGACTGTCAGCGTCCGAGATTTGGGAAGAAATAAAGCAAAAGCATCCATCCAAGGTCCAAGGTTGTCAGATCCATACCATTTTTTGGGATACATAAGCAATATTCACAATATAAGTGAAATCAATTGGCATATCTGGCTTTGTTCGGAGCCTTTTGGACCTCATTTGACAGCCCTGCTACATTCGCTAGTCAAGGTCACTTTTTCATGTATGCTTTAGGAATATAAAGGAGGCTCTTTGAGATAGTTTTCCACCCTCAGATTGCATGCTATGATAAAATATTAATCGGGCACACTCTTGGTCACACCCACATTTAAACCAGTGTGCAAGTACGGCGCTAGGGCATTGATATAAGAGGAGGGGGAGGCAATATTCTTTTATTCTAAGAGACCCTTTGCATCACTGTCTGGATTCTGGATGTTAAATGAAAATGCATTGAGTTTCCTGGTATATCAAAAGGCATGTTTTAATGGTTGGCAATTTAGCCATCTTTCCCTTCATCACTTGAACATTAAGTGTTTGTATAAGTTGCACATTTTTGTCAGGTTTCCACAACATTGAGCCCTTTGTTATTGGAGGAGAGAGAATGGAGGCACAGGGAAGCAGGGAGTTTCCTAAGATGAAACTGTATAATAGGTATCAAAAGCAGAAATGTTTCCAGAATCACCTGTTGTGATAACACTCAATTGACATCAGTAAGGATTACAACACCGCAATTGTGTGTTCCATTTTTCTTGCTTAGAACAACAAATGGATTGTCATAACATTATAAAAGTGTGCCAAAGCATGGCAATCTGGTTCATATATTCAGTGGTTATAAATTAAAAAGTGTTGTTTCTAACTATATAAAGCTCCTACAAGAAAACAAAAAATTCCAACTTTCCAGCTTCATTTCTACCATTTTCCTCACAACCAACATCCTACGTTGTACGTTTAGCACAGTAATTAGAACCAAGAACCAGTGCAGCAAAGATGTATCTTTTCAAAGTGACACTCACCTTCTTGAGTTTTTTTATGTTGCTGCATCTAATTGCATCCAAAAGCTGATCTCTAGAGTTTTTCTCTGACGGGCCCACTTTATCTACCAACTTCCTCTGAGATGCTGGAGACAGTGAATTCCGGATGTTCTCATTAATCAAAGGTGGAGCCAAAGGTGCAAGGGGAGGTGGCGGAGGTGGAGGGGCAGCTGGCACCCCACCTTTTTTAGGAGTACTCTTTGGAGAGGAATATGGGGAAGATTTGGGAGATGGTTGAGGAGAAGGCTTTGGAGATCCTCTGGGCAGGCCAACAATCTTGGGCACCTCAAGACAGGTTTTCTTCTCTGCTTCTTCCTGTGCCTGGGCTTGGGCCTGGGCTTGTTTCTGCTCTTGCAGGCGCTTCTGCCTCTGCTTGTCCATATTCCTACTCAATAGATTTGTTACGGTCATACGTGGACCTGCAAGCTCAAAATGGTACCCAAGCTTTAACAAAGTTGTGTTTTCTTTAAGCATCTTGGCAATCTCCATTTCAGTCTTTCCCCCACAGATATGCCTCTGGTTATGAAAACGTAATTCTGTTAGGGTATTGTTATGCTGTAGCGCCCTGAAGATGGCCAGAATACCCTTGCCTGTGATATGATTTGAGTCTAGATTGATGCTGAGAAGAGTCTTGTTTGACTTTAGCATTGCTGCAATGGCAAGTGCGATGTGGTCATCAGCACGAGTGTTGGCCAAAGCAAATACCTTGACCACAGTGTTAAACTCCAAGGCCTCTGTGAAGCTCATTAGTGTTTCAATTGTGATACAGTCTGAATTATTCACATTCAGTTCTGTTAGTTCTGGATCATTGTTTTTTACCTTTTCTAAGTCTTCATCAAAGATACTAGAAGCTTCATCTTCTTTGTTTTCATCAGTGAGATTGTCTACAACTATTTCTACAGGACTTGCTTCACCACTTTCGATGGGCTTTGTTTTGAGAATTTCAGATGCAGATGCTTTGTTTTTGTCTGCGGTGTCTTTTGTAGACTCTGCAGAAGATTTATTCTTGCCAGTGCCCTTTTCATCTACTTTTAGTGGTTGAGGCTTTTCCTCTATAGTTTTGCCATTTATGACCTTTTTGACATTTTCTTTGTCATTGACAGTTTTAAGACTATCTTTGTCAGTAACCTTTGTCCTACTGCCCAATGTATCCCTTTTCTCTGCAAGTTTCTCCGTCTTGTTGCTCATCTTCTGGGACATGTCCTCTGCACCTTTTCTATTACTTTGCTTCGCATTTTCAGTCGATGCTGTGTGTTTGTCTTCAGTGGGTGTTTTATCCCAAGTTTTTTTAAGCCTTCCCCTTTCAGTGACTTCACCAAGCTTCTCTTTTGGTTTATCCTGTATTGTGCTAAATCGTTCTTGTTTTTCCTTTAAGCTTGTTTTTATGCCTAAATCTGCCCTTTTCTGCTCAATTCCCACATCTGCTTTTTGTTTTCTGTCAATGTCTCTGGGCCGGGTTTCCTTGTTTCTTTCCTCAATGTGCTTTTCATCTTTCTTTGCTTCTGTTTTTTTGACATCCTAAATATAAGACATAACATATTGCCAATTAGACAGTGTTATAAGTAATGCAATCTTTACAATGTTTGCATCAATATTTTGAGTGGGAAAAGTAAATTAAGGATTTTTACTGTGTAGTTGAGAGATAGTTCGCAAATATTATTACATGATCACAAACTACCTGGCCATTTATCATAGTGTATATATTGTGTATAAAAAAAACAATTATATATCATATATACCATCTGTGATTAAAGCTCCTGCGAGAGACAAAATACATTAGGGCAGACTTGTCATGGCGATACATTGTGTCTTGAATTAAATGAGCATTGTTTCTTTGAGAGCACTTATTTTTATTCCAAAGGTAGAGATACTTTAAATAAACATACGGAGTCGAGTTATGGCTCAGTACAGCTTTAATTTAAAATGGTGCTTTTGGATTTGCTTGTTACCTTTGACCCCATGGAGAGGTCTGCACCACAGTCACTTGGCTTAGTCAGTTGAAGTCCAGTGTGTCAATTTTCATGTAGATTCATGGCTTGAAAGATGAACTTTACTCAGGAAGCATGCTTCTGTTAATTTGGTGAAAATCAGCTCAGTAGTTTTTGAGAAGTAAGTATTTAAAAAGGGTGCTAAGTGGGATTAAAAAGCTAACACTGTTGTATACCTTAGCCATTTAAAGTTGAAGTTCATTGATTTTTTACTCAGATTTGAAATTTTGACTAAAGTGACTGGCTGGTAAAATTCTACGTAGCATTTTATTCTCCATTTTGAAAATTGCAAACCGATCGAATTTGAATATCTATTTTTGCACTGTGAGAAAAATCCACTTGAAAGGGGGTGCACTAGAACAAATGTCGACCACAGAGCAATGGTAGTGGAACCCTATAGTATGGAAAATTTGAGAAACACACCAGGAAAAACGTGATTTGCGAGAGCCTTCGTATTAAGGAGTGGATTCGCTTTCTATTTTTAAAAACATCGCAAATTGGATTCAATACTTGACATTCAAAAACTGGTTAAAAATACAAAGACAGAAAGCTTGTGATACAGAAAAATATGATAGAGCGGGGGTAGAGGGAAATGCCATGTGCAGCAGTAGATGTGTATACTAAGGGCTGGCTGCCCAAAGTGGATTGGGAGCAGGGTCTGGCGGCAGTAGGGGTTTGGAAAAAAGTCTATTATAAAAAAAGACTTTTAAATAACCCCTTTCCCCCTTAAAGAACTTATGTTATGGTTCTTGCTCAAAAGTACAACACCAATGAAATTCACCAGTTATAGAACATTTTACACCTGACACCTTTTATCACCCTTATTCCTAAAATAGGGGTTTCTTTCCTTTATGGAACACGCTTAATGCATTTATTATGATTTATAGATTGTTTTTTTTAATCACTGATAAAAATTAATTACTCATATTGATGATCTTATTTGATGATTACAACAAAGATGAAATACTATAAGATATGATCAATAAAACCCTTAATACTCACATCAACTTTCCTTATTGACTGAAAATGCAATTGAGATTGTGATTATTAAATTTGATTTAGAGCTCCTGGTTAATCTCAACTAACAAGAAAGATCCATTTGCCCATAGTAAAGATTGTTTTTTTTTCCTCTGGCTGAATGGCAATATCTTTCGTGTAAGCTGGGATTCCAACTCCAGCACCATGCACAAACTTGCCATGCACAAAGCACCAATTTGACAATCGCACAAGGAGAAAAAATAGTCAAGGAACAATCAAACATCACATGAATTACGGCGGGTGTTGTGTGCATTGCATACCATAATTGGTTTTGTGTATTGGAGCCAGAAACTTAATTCATTTTTAATGTCACCCACCATGTTTAACTCTTCTTTGACTGCCATTTTATGTGGTTTTAGCTGTTTCTTGATTGAAAATAATATATCTGTATATGTATATATATATATATAGTGTGTGTGTGTGTGTATGTGTGTGTGTGTGTGTGTGTGTGTCTATATGCATCTAAACTAAGGATTGGTTTTGAGAGAGGTCTTTTGATTTTGGTGAAACAATCTATGTAGTACAATTGAAACACGGTTCATTTCATAAGAATTCACACAGTGATAATAATGATTTGTTACAAATCACAGCCGGTTATTGAGTGTGGATGATAGCTAGTAATGGTGCATACATTTTTTGTAAGAAATATTTATTGACCCTAGGAGACATGTTGCATCAATCCTACTTGGAAGAATTCTGCAGAACTTATGAGTCTCATTTGTTGAGATGTGCCTGTTCTGTCTTTTGTTGTGTATTGCACAATATAAACATGTTTTAATTATTTTTTTACTTCTTAGTTTGGTCATGTTCTTTTTTTCCAGTTAGAGTGCATTTTTTACAATGTGATAGATGACAAGGGTTGATCTTGATAGTTACAATGAAGATCAATATGAGGAGAATGGAGTTATTGATCACCAAAATAATTTGTCTACGTCAAAAGTGAAGTTGCAACAGCTGACACTCAGGAAACAAAGAATAAGGATAAATATACATGGATTGCAAGAAATAGAATAATCATTTGTATTTGAAGATAATGATATTGAGGCCAATCCTGGAAAGCAATTCAAGATTGTGTTAGTTGAAATTACACAAAGGGTGAGTCCCGAGTGTGCGGTTCTTGTACAACTCGTGAAGGTTCATCACTTATAGGGTTTTCCTAAGAGAGCTGTCTCTAGGTCAAATATTTGTCAAGTATGTATCATGGTGTTCCAAAATTATAATGGCTGTTGAGCCCAAGAAGGCTAATACAAAGGCTTGGTGGGGAAAGACATCTGTAGATTAGTATGCATGCATATATGTCAGTGTTTAAGGCAAGCATATACATAGATGAGATTATTCCATAGTTTAGAACTAACTGAGATGTGTGGCGGAGATGGAGCGCAGAGCTTACAGGAAATGGCACACATTGGAAAGAAGATGGTGCTCTTACCTTTCAGTCAGACAGCATGCCTTTGAACTATCTGAGCAGCACATGGCTGTTCATCCTCATGGCCTAGACTGCACTCGCATTTCCATGGTTGTGGGCACCTGGAGGAGTATTCTGTGATCTTTGTTAAGTATCACTGAGTTAGGGTGGTAGTTAGGGCGCATAGACTTGTGTCAGAAATTTGTCAAACTAGTAGTAGTTCTTTCAGTGTACTATTAAGTGTCGGATGGCACCATGGCTACAGGGATGAGACACCCCCTCTTAAGGCTATCAAGAAGGAAACGTGACAGACTTACACATCATACAGTCTTTGACTAGTAGTATGATTTTTATGTTAAACTTCAAGAATATTCAGATGACCTCATGAAGAGTTTTGTTAAAGATAATATCTTGGTTTGAGTCAGTGTCAAGGTATAAGGTGCAACATTGATTCTTGCTGGTTGAGCATTCAGGGTACAATGTGGAAGGAGAAGGGGTAGGGAGGATGAGATTTCGTGAAAGGATGAAGCAGAAGGTGACCCAGATAATGGTTCAGCTGGAGAAAAGCAGTTGAAGGAGGGCAGGGTCCAAAGTGAGTGAGGTGCTTTCCATCTTTGCCTCAAAAAAAGAAAAGAACCAGGTTGCTGTTAAATGTAGATGGAATGGTCACAGATACATGGATGAAGGAGAAGAGTGAAGTGGAAAAGCACAGGGCAGGCTGAGATAATTTGGAAGAAGTTGAGGGTAGGGACAGGGAAGAAGCAGTATAGAAAGCTGAATATAAGCTCCGACAAATTGGTCAGAACTGTGGGGCATATGGGAGCCGATTCCCAGGGACAAGAATCTGGTTTATATTGAGTACTTTATTAGGGTATGAGAAAGAGGGGAAGAAAGGAAGAGTAGGATAGTAACAAGATTATTCTGAGGTTATGAGGTCTAACCTGATTGATGTGTCTGTAACCAAAGAGTCACAAAACGTTTTGCCAACATTATTACTCTGATGAGGCAATCCACAATTAACAAGTGTGCAGCCAAGGAATGAGCAGCTAACCAGTTAACAAACAATTTTGCACAAATATTTTAAGGCCTACCAAGGAGGAGTGTTAATACAACCAAAGGAAGGTGCGGCTCCCCAGATGATGACAATAATATCCTGATACATAGGCAATTTTATCTAAGCAGGAGGACAGTTATTGGTGGGGGAGGACCCTACTTTACCCCAGTCAATATCTACCTGGGAGTAATATTGCTAGTGTAAATCAGACCCTTAACATTTTGGGTGAAATTTAGGTGGAAGGATACAGGAAGCATATCTTTTGCATAGGTTTTGTTAATAAAGGGTACAACTGTATTCCTATTTTAATGCCCTTCACAGAAGACCTGTTTTTAAAGGTCACCAAAAGGAGCACCCAGAAAGGGTGATAACATATTTTAGACTCAATAGATATAATTTATTGGTGGTGCTATACTGATTTTAGGAATTGTGGTGAGCTCTAAGGTGAAGACATCCTGTGAAAAATGCTGATCCTCTGTGGGGATTTGATGAACTACCAGGTATAAAAATATTTTCTCTCATGATGTGGTCATTGATGAAGACAGATTTTGAATAAATTAAAAAAAATCTCCCTCATTTATGTGAAAAAATAGATTTGTTGAGTAAACTACCTCCAAAAGCTGCACCAGTGTCTCATTTGATTTCTCAGTGTTCTCCTGCAGCTGTACCATAGAGTTCGTAATATGCCGTATTAATGAAAAAGCAGAGCACACCTTAACACCATGTTGTCAAAACTAAAGCCACAGAACTGAAAGTGTTTCCTATGGAAGGGATTGGAGTAAATGACATAATGAGGGCCTTCATTTTTTCATGGAAAGTATTGATAGTGCTGCAGAAAACAAACATTACAGCAGTCTTTTTCATCTATGTGAGGACATTTCTTGTCAATTGATTCTCCAGAGTTTCACCAATGGCTTCTATTTAACAACTAGAGCTCTAACATTCCTGGAAAAAGTTAGAGACTGTCTTTCTGGAGGTGCTGTTGAATTTAGATTCTTTCATACGAAATGACAAAATGTGCATTGAGGGCTAATGCAGAAATGAGACCAATGTGAAGAGAAGTATGGGTTGTTAGTCATTTATGGCATAACATATTTTAAAGGGCTAATTTAGTTAATGGGATAGCTCTCTATTTATGTCACCTAGGAGAAGCAGTCATGTTTTGGAGCTCACTCAGTCAACATGGCTCAACTTTCCTTCAAGCAGCATTGTCTGCTGTCCATGAAGATCTTGCAGTACTACTCTGGCCTTTTTACATTCTAGAAGCGTCCCACTCTGGCTCGCTCACATCAACAGATCTCCTGTAGCTCATCCGAACTACACTAGCAATTTTTGATAACTTTGGGCATCCATACAATCCTTGCACAGGTTTAGCTGAATTGAGCCTATTGGTGCCTTCAGCAGTGTTTGATTAGTGCCTTTCCTCTATTTTTCTCAGGTTCATGTTTTCTTAGGGTCTTGAGGGTGATCCTTCTATCTGTCTATAGGACCGAAACATCATTGACTAGTTCTACTGACCCAATTTGACTGTACATAAGAATAAAGTGGGCTCTGCTGATCTTACTTAATACACACTCTTGATCATGTATTGTCACACATGTCACATGTCATGTCACTGGCAGTTCTGGTTGGATTGTTCCCATGGGGAACAGGGTCAAGACTGATTTCCATCTGACTGGGTCCAACTGGAATGCCATGGCAAGCAACAAAAACTGCTGGATTAATCCCAGATCTGTGACAGGGGATGAATGTTTGATTTGTTCTGCATTCCGTCCATCGTCTGTTGTTTTTGCACTTTTTGGTGTTTCCAATAGATTGTCTTTTGAAGAGTTGGATTTGCTGGAGAGATATGACTTTGGAAAAGAGCAATGACAAAAATATAAGATGAAGGTGTGCAGCTTTGGAGTAAATTACTCATTTAGTAAGAAGTGCCCCCTACCTGCCAATACTGGTAGAAAAATGTATACATCTGTATATTGTGTTTTAAAATAAAATGTTTCACTGAGGATAATGGCACATTAACAAATATTGGCATCATTTCAACATTTTGGAGAAGGATCTCTGTTAACATTATGCATGCATCTTTAATTAACATTACATCAAAACACTATTAAGTTACTGTTAGACTTTTCATCCTTGGCGTGGTCTCCCTTAACCTTTTGCCTCTGTTCCCCAGGTTGTTGATGTGTGCTGGACTCTGATTTTACTGTTGTTGTTACTCTGGGCACTTTACCACTGCTAACCAGTGCTAAAGTGCAAGTGCTCCTGTTTAAAATGTGTACGTAATTGGTTCTCCATGATTTGCAAATTTGTTTTACTGTTAAGTCCCTAGTAAAGTGCACTAGAGGTGCCCACGGCCTGTAAATCAAATGTTACTAGTGGGCCTGCAGCACTGGTTGTGCCACCCACACAAGTAACCCTGTAATCATGTCTCAGACCTGCCACTGCAGTGTCTGTAAGTGTATTTTTACACTGTAAATGCGACTTGGCAAGTGTACCCACTTGCCAGGCCTAAACCTTCCCTTTTCTTACATGTAAGGCACCCCTAAGGTAGGCCCTAGGTAGCCCCAAGGGCAGGGTGCAGTGTATGGATAAGGTAGGACATATAGTAATGTGGTTTATATGTCCTGACAGTGAAATACTGCCAAGGCCTGTCTCTCTCATAGGATAATATGGGGGCTACCTTTAAATATGATTAAAGTGTAGATTCCCCTAGAGAGTAGATGTGGAGTTTGGGGTCCCTGAACTCACAATTTAAAAATACATCTTTTAGTAAAGTTGATTTTAAGATTGTGCGTTTGAAAATGCCACTTTTAGAAAGTGAGCATTTTCTTGCTTAAACCATTCTGTGACTCTGCCTTGTTTGTGGATTCCCTGTCTGGGTCAGTTTGACAGTTGGGTTGTTTTTCACCTCGCACTAGACAGTGACACAAAGGGGTCTGGGGGGTAACCTGCATTTCCTGATTAGCCATCTCTGCTAGGAGGGAGGGGTGGAGTGGTCACTCTCATCTGAAAGGACTGTGCCTGCCTCTGACAATGCCGGCTCCAACCCCCTGGTGTGTGTCTGAGGCCTTGCCTGGGCAAGGCAGGATTTCACAAGTAGGTGTGAGTCCCCTTTGAAGAAAGGTCTGAGATGGGTCAAAGACTAAAATGGGTATAAGAAGGGCACCCAAATCTACAGACTAGAGAAACACTTCTGGAACCAAGAGAAACCTCTGCCTGGAGAAGAGCTGATAGCGGAGGAAGAAGTGCTGCCCTGCCTGTGACTGTGCTTTGTGGAGCTTTCCTGCAGTGCTGCTTCTGCCAGAGTAAGAGGGCAAAGACTGGACTTTGTGTGCCTTCCATCTTGTGAAGAAATCTCCAAGGGCTTGAGTTAGAGCTTGCCTCCTGTTGCTTGAAGTCTCAGGGACAGCAAAGACTTCTCTCTGCCAGCACCTGGAGTTTCTGGAGAGACTCCTACCCCGACAAGTGGTGTCCTATCCAGTCCCTGGGCCCTTGAAAGGAAAGCTGGTGGAAATCCAAAGAAATCGACTTCGGACGACTCCGGACCGCCGCCGCTGCTGAATCCGGTAACGCCGCCTGCACCTGACGCCGTGACCATCGCTGGAACGCGACGCTCTTCGCAGGCCCGACGCCGCAGCAGCCCCGCTGAAGTCCGCGACTCCATGGAAGTCGCCGCACCACGTCGTGACCGACGCCACTCGAAGTGCATGGATTCAATGTTTCGCACAGATGCCGCGACTCCCGACTTCGCGCATCGGCTTGGTTTCACTCTTCACCAAAGGTACTGTACTTGGGGGTCTACACGACTCCGTGTCCGGCGCCGCTGGTATCGGCTTGTTGGGAACGACTCCGTCACGACGCTGTGTTAACATCTCATCGAAGCATTTTTGCTTCTAACTGCTATTTTTTTAGTTTCATCTTTAAAAATTCATAACTTGACTTGTGTATGTCGGATTTTAGTCATTTTGGTCTTGTTGTGTTTAGATAAATATTTCCTATTTTTCTAAACCGGTGTTGTGTCATTTTGTAGTGTTTTCATTAAGTTACTGTGTTTGTTGGTACAAATACTTTACACCTAGCGCTCTGAGGTTAAGCCTACTGCTCTGCCAAGCTACCAAGGGGGTAAGCAGGGGTTAGCTGAGGGTGATTCTCTTTTACCCTGACTAGAGTGAGGGTCCTTGCTTGAACAGGGGGTAACCTGATTGTCAACCAAAGACCCCATTTCTAACATTGGTGATCAGCGGTTGGGATTTGGACTTGTATTTGTACTTGACATACAGTAATTAGGTGTACACTACTGTTTGAGTTCAGACCACTACGTGACCACATACTGCTTGTCTTGAGATTTTAGCTTTTTCTCTTTTTGTGGATTTTTCCCTACGTCCACTTTGGTTTTTTTCGCTGATCCTTGATTGACTTTGAACTTCATTTGGGAACTTGTTTCTGCATTTGGAACTTTGCACTCTTTTTACCTTTCATCACGTCTCTACTTGGAGATGCATCAGTTGGAGCTGACTTTGACCTTGAGAAATTGGAGAGTTATACCAAAGCTCAGTTGAAGCAGTTCTGTAAACGTTCTGACTGTCCCATTAAGAGCTCATCTAGGAAGGAGGAGCTGCAAAAGATGCTGAGGGCCTGGGTGACAGCCAAGAGCACTGAAGGGCACACAGAGGATGAGGGAGATGAGGAGGATGAGGAAGAGTGTTCAGTACACAAGGGTATTGTGGGTGGGCCTGTTATGTCCAGGGAGAAGGTCTCCAGGGCAGGTAGCAGTGTCTCACCCAAGGGTCTGACACCTGAGGAGTTGCAGGCAAGACAGGCAGAGAGGGCATACCAATTGGAGCTGCAGAAGCTCAATCTGGAGAAAAAAAGAGATGAGAGAAGAGCAGTCCTTGAGGAAAGGAAGATGCAGCTGGCTCATGAGCCTAACTTAAAGGAGTTAGATCAGAGGAGCCAGTCCAGTAGGGATGGTGGCAACAATCCTACAGTGCAGCCGGAGAGAAGGGTACACATCCCAAAAGACCTTGTGAGGGATTATAAGAGGGAGGATGATATCTACTTGTGGTTCAAGGGTTATGAGTCAGCTCTCCACATGAACCTGGTCCCTGAAGCTCATTGGGGGGCAGCCCTGTGGAAGCATTTTGAGGCAGAGGGGAGGGACACACTGACGGCCTTAGGGGATGCTCAGAGTCTCACCTACCCTGTCATGAAGGAAGCCTTACTCACCAGGTATGGTCTCACCCCTGAGCAGTACAAGGAGAAGTTTAGATCCTACAAGAGAAAGGAATCCCAAACATGGTTGGAATGTGTTGATTCTTTTTGCAGGTCACTGGATGGTTGGGTGAAGGGCAGCAAGGTAAACACGTATGAGGGGCTTTACAATTTAATTGCTTGGGAGCACTTGTACAGTTTATGTTTTCCAGAGCTGCGTCAGCACCTCATTGACAGCAAGCTGACTGACCCCAGGAAGCTTGCGCAGGAAGCAGACCACTGGGAGAGCACCAGGGTCCAAAAGAGGTATGGGGGAGACCACGCCAAGGGTGGGCAGGGTCCCTCTCAGAAGAAGGGGGGGGTAAGGGCAAACAGGGGGAGTTCTCTAAAGGGCCCCAAACTGATTCCCAGGGTAAGGATTCCCAACGCCCCAGTGAAAAGAAGCCATGGTTGTCCAAAGGGAAGCCAGTGGCAGGTGGTCCCCCACGTAAGTGCTATGCATGTGACCAGGTGGGTCATGTGAGGGGGGACCCCAAATGCCCCAAAAGTACACCGGCACCCACTGGTGCACCGTCCCAGGGTTTGGCAAGTGTAGCGCTTGGGGAGGAGTTGGTTTCAGGTGGGTGGGAACCAGCAGAAATGACCCTTGTCTCACTAGGGGACAGTGAGATGGTCCAGAGGAACCTAGTGCCTGGTAACACTAAGAAATACAGGCAATGGGTGACCATCAATGGACAGAGGGTGGAGGCTCTGAGAGACACAGGAGCCAGTGTGACTACAGTGAGGAGTCACCTGGTGTCTGAAGAGCAGATTGATCCCCGGGTACTTCACCAAGTAGTTGCGGTAGACAACTCTGAGCGCCTCTGCAGAGTGGCGCAGGTTCCCTTTGAATGGGGGGGGGTCTCAGGTTCCTGGAAAGTAGCTGTGAGTCCAACCATGCCTGTTGATTGTTTGCTAGGTAACGACCTGGAGGATTCCCCTTGGAAGGAGGTGGAACACAGGTCTCACTTGTAGATGTTGGGTCTGCCTGGGTGAGTATCCGTATCCACCCGGTCTATGGCAGCCAATCGGGGTAGTCAAGAGCCCCTGGAGCCTGAAACAGTGGCCCAGGGGACCGCCAAGAAAAGGAAGGGCAGGGGGGGCGGGAAACCGGCCCCAGAAGTTCCCACGGTCCGGGAGGAGGCAGAGCCTGAGGGTGATGCCCCGGAGCCTACAGGGGAACAGGTGGCTGAACTGGGGGAGGTCCCTGAGCTGTCACAGTGGCAGCAGGAAGGAGGACCCACCAGGGAAGCATTCTGCGCAGCACAGAAGGAGTGCCCTACTCTTGAGGGGCTACGGCAGCAGGCTGCAGCCCAGGCGGCTGGCGAGGCGCCAGTATCACCTGATTTATTGGGAGGATGGCCTCCTGTATAGTGAGCCTAAGGTTCCTGAGCCTGGGTCAGCTTGTATGCTGGTGGTACCCCAGTGCTTCAGGGCATTCCTACTGGGTTTGGCTCATGATGTGCCGTTGGCAGGACATCTAGGGCAGGACAAGACCTATAAGAGGCTTGTCTCCCACTTTTACTGGCCCTTGATGCACAAGCAGTCAGCTGCTTATTGTAGGTCTTGTCAGACTTGTCAAGCAAGTGGCAGCAGTGGGGGGAAATGCAAAGCTCCCCTCCAACCTTTACCTGTAGTCAGTACTCCCTTTGAAAGGGTAGGAATGGACATTGTGGGGCCTCTGGGTCCCAAGACAGCCATGGGCAACAGGTTCATCCTGGTCTTGGTGGACCATGCCACACAGTACCCAGAAGCCATTCCTCTAAGGACGGTCACTGCCCCCGTGGTGGGACGTGCCTTGATGGGAGTTTTTACCCGCATGGGGTTCCCCAAGGAGGTGGTATCTGATAGAGGTACAAACTTCATATCCAATTATATGACGTCTCTGTGGAAGGTGGTGGGGTAACCTACAAGTTCACCACCCCTCAACACCCCCAAAGTAATGGTCTGGTTGAGAGATTCAACCGCACCTTCAAAGGCATGATTCAGGGCCTGTCAGAGCCCTTGAGGCGTAAGTGGGACGTCCTCTTGCCATGCCTTCTGTTCGCTTACAGGGAGGTGCCTCAAAAGGGACTTGGCTTTAGCCCCTTTGAGCTCATCTATGGCCACCCTGTGAGGGGACCGCTCAGTCTGGTGAAGGAGGCTTTGGAGAAAGCTCCTAGTAAACCACCCCAGGATGTATTTAGCTACATGCTGGCACTAAGAAACCAGACTGCCCGCTTCAGGAGTCTCGCTCAGGAGAACCTGGAAGCAAGCCAGGAGGATATGAAACGGTGGTACGACCAGAATGCCACTCTGGTTGAGTTTCAGCCTGGACAGAAAGTGTGGGTCATGGCACCAGTGGAGCCTAGGGCTCTCCAAGATAAGTGGAATGGGCCTTTTGAGGTGGTGGAAAGAAAGAGCGAGGTCACCTATCTGGTAGATCTGCAATCCCCCAGGAACCCTTTGAGGGTCCTACATGTCAACCGCCTCAAACCACACTTTGAGCGAACTGAGCTATCCATGCTCCTAGCGACAGATGACGGGGTGGAGGAAGAGAGTGAGCCTCTTCCTGACCTCCTGTCTGCAGGAGAGAAAGATGGGTCTGTGGAGGGAGTGATCCTCTCCCCCTCCTTGACTGAGGAACAGCAGAGGGACTGTCGCCACGTGCTGGGACAGTTTGCCTCGCTGTTTTCCCTGATACCAGGAGTCACACACCTGTGCACACATGATGTGGACACTGGGGACAGTACACCTGTTAAACATATGGTTTACAGGGTGACTGACAGGGTCAGGGCTTGCATTAAGGAGGAAGTCTCCAAAATGTTAACCCTAGGGGTTATTGAGCACTCCAGCAGTCCTTGGGCCAGCCCAGTGGTCTTGGTCCCAAAGGCTGCTGCTCCTGGTGCCACTCCAGAACTTAGGTTCTGTGTGGACTACCGGGGTCTCAATGCGGTCAGCAAGACTGACGCACACCCCATCCCCCGAGCTGATGAGATCATTGATCGGTTAGGAGCTGCCAAGTACCTCAGTACGTTTGATTTAACATCTGGGTACTGGCAGATTGCCTTAACTGAGGGGGCAAAGGAGAGGTCAACATTCTCTACCCCAGATGGGCACTTCCACTTCAATGTGATGCCCTTTGGGATGAAGAATGCCCCTGCCACCTTTCAGAGGTTGGTCAACCAGGTGTTGGCAGGACTGGATGAGTTCAGTGCCGCCTACCTGGATGACATTGCTGTGTTTAGTTCCACATGGGAGGAACACCTGCAACACCTCTGGAGAGTGTTAGAGGCCCTGCAGAAGGCAGGCCTCACTATTAAGGTGAGCAAGTGCCAAATAGGGCAGGGTTCTGTGGTGTACTTAGGACACCAGGTGGGGAGTGGCCATGTGGCACCCCTACAGCCTAAGATTGACACGATTCTGGCTTGAGAGCCACCCAAGACCCAGACTGAAGTTAGAGCCTTTTTAGGTCTCACAGGATATTACCGGAGGTTTGTTAAGGGATATGGTACCATTGTTACCCCCTTAACTGAGTTGACTTCTAAGAAGCAACCCAAGAAAGTGATCTGGACAGAGGCTTGCCAGAACGCTTTTGATGCCCTGAAGGCTGCCATGTGCACAGCACCTGTGCTGCAGGCACCTGACTACTCCAAGGAGTTTGTTGTGCAAACAGACGCCTCAGAGCATGGTATTGGAGCAGTACTCTCATAGCTTAATGAAGAGGGCCTAGATCAACCCGTAGCCTTCATTAGCAGGAGGTTACTACCCAGGGAACGTAGGTGGAGTGCCATAGAACGCGAAGCGTTTGCTGTGGTCTGGGCACTGAAGAAGCTAAGACACTACTTGTTTGGGACTCACTTCCGAGTTCACACCGACCACAGGCCCCTCAGATGGTTAATGCAGATGAGGGTTTGAGAATCCAAAACTGTTGAGGTGGTCCATTTCCCTACAGGGGATGGACTTTACGGTAGAACATTGTCCTGGTACAGAGCACGCCAATGCTGATGGTCTGTCCAGGTTCTTCCGCCTTAGTGATGAGAACTCTCATGAGGTTGGGTAGTTGCTCCCCACTTTTAGCTGGGGGGGACACATGTTAGATTTTTTATCCTCAGCGTGGTCTCCCTTAACTTTTTGCCTCTGTTCCGCAGGTTGTTGATGTGTGCTGGACTCTAATTGTACTGTTCTTGTTACTCTGGGCACTTTACCACTGCTAACCAGAGCTAAAGTGCAAGTGCTCCTGTTTAAAATGTGTACGTAATTGGTTCTCCATGATTGGCATATTTGTTTTACTGTTAAGTCCCTAGTAAAGTGCACTAGAGGTGCCCAGGGCCTGTAAATCAAATGTTACTAGTGGGCCTGCAGCACTGGTTATGCCACCCACACAAGTAACCCTGTAATCATGTCTCAGACCTGCCACTGCAGTGTCTGTAAGTGTATTTTTACACTGTAAATTCGACTTGGCAAGTGTACCCACTTGCCAGGCCTAAACCTTCCCTTTTCTTACATGTAAGGCACCCCTAAGGTAGGCCCTAGGTAGCCCCAAGGGCAGGGTGCAGTGTATGGATAAGGTAGGACATATAGTAATGTGGTTTATATGTCCTGACAGTGAAATACTGCCAATCTCGTTGTTCACTGTTGCAAGGCCTGTCTCTCTCATAGGATAATATGGGGGCTACCTTTAAATATGATTAAAGTGTAGATTCCCCTAGAGAGTAGATGGACATGTGGAGTTTGGGGTCCCTGAAGTCACAATTTAAAAATGCATCTTTTAGTAAAGTTGATTTTAAGATTGTGCGTTTGAAAATGCCAATTTTAGAAAGTGAGCATTTTCTTGCTTAAACCATTCTGTGACTCTGCCTTGTTTGTGGATTCCCTGTCTGGGTCAGTTTGACAGTTGGGTTGTTTTTTACCTCGCACTAGACAGTGACACAAAGGGGGCTGGGGTGTAACCTGCATTTCCTGATTAGCCATCTCTGCTAGGAGGGAGGGGTGGAGTAGTCACTCTCATCTGAAAGGACTGTGCCTGCCTCTGACAATGCCGGCTCCAACCCCCCGATGTGTGTCTGAGGCCTTGCCTGGGCAAGGCAGGATTTCACAAGTAGGTGTGAGTCCCCTTTGAAGAAAGGTGACTTCAAAGACTAAAATGGGTATAAGAAGGGCACCCAAATCTACAGAGTAGAGAAACACTTCTGGAACCAAGAGGAACCTCTGCCTGGAGAAGAGCTGATAGCTGAGGAAGAAGTGCTGCCCTGCCTGTGACTCTGCTTTGTGGAGCTTTCCTGCAGTGCTGCTTCTGCCAGAGTAAGAGGGCAAAGACTGGACTTTGTGTGCCTTCCATCTTGTGAAGAAATCTCCAAGGGCATGAGTTAGAGCTTGCATCCTGTTGTTTGAAGTCTCAGGGACAGCAAAGACTTCTCTCTGCCAGCACCTGGAGTCTCTGGAGAGACTCCTACCCTGAAAAGTGGTGCCCTATCCAGTCCCTGGGCCCTTGAAAGGAAAGCTGGTGGAAATCCAAAGAAATCGACTTTGTACGACTCCGGACCGATGCCGCTGCTGAAACCGGTAACGCCGCCTGCACCTGACGCCGTGACCTTCGCTGGAACGCGACGCTCTTCGCAGGCCCGACGCCGCAGCAGCCCCGCTGAAGTCCGCGACTCCGTGGAAGTCGCCGCACCACATCGTGACCGACGCCGCTCGAAGTGCACGGATTCAAGGTTTCGCACTGACGCCGCGACTCCCGACTTCGCACATCGGCTTGGTTTCACTCTTCACCAAAGGTACTGTACTTGGGGGTCTACACGAGTCCGTGTCCGGCGCCGCTGGTGTCGGCTTGTTGGGAACGACTCCGTCACGACGCCGTGTTAACATCTCATCGAAGCATTTTTGTTTCTAAGCGCTATTTTTTTAGTTTAACCTTTAAAAATTCATAACTTGACTTGTGTATGTCGGATTTGAGTCGTTTTGGTCTTGTTTTGTTTAGATAAATATTTCCTATTTTTCTAAACCGGTGTTGTTGTATTTTGTAGTGTTTTCATTAAGTTACTGTGTGTGTTGGTACAAATACTTTACACCTAGCGCTCTGAGGTTAAGCCTACTGCTCTGCCAAGCTACCAAGGGGGTAAGCAGGGGTTAGCTGAGGGTGATTCTCTTTTACCCTGACTAGAGTGAGGGTCCTTGCTTGAACAGGGGGTAACCTGACTGTCAACCAAAGACCCCATTTCTAACAGTTACATTATTATTACAAAAAGGACTGTACAGAGTTACACCAAACCATGGTAAATTTCAAGTAGCATGAAGCTCTAACTTTCTGGTAAGTTTGATTTAAAAGTGCTCTTTAGGTTTTGCAGCTGACCTGTGCAAAAACTCCTCTCCGTCTTTAAATTTGAATCACACATTTTGTAACTCCTATAGCTGTAGCCTTTCTCCGCCAATTTCCACTGAATTTGGCAAACTAGTTCTGAACTCCATGAATGTGAACTTTAGAAAACGTTCCTGCAGATCTGTCCAGCTAGTCTTAAAGAGTTTAACAACAATGAAACACTTATCCTACGAACTAAGCAACTCCAGCATAAGTGCATGAAACTATTGAACCTCCGTAATACTCGTGTAAATATGGATAAGTATTTTTCAACATTTACAACTTGAATCAACGAGATTGGAAAGAAACATTAGGAAACATTTCATAATTGCTCATTTATACACACTGAAAGAAATAACATAATATCCACAACTGTAAAAGTGACAGGCTTGAAGATAGGGAAAGTTGGCAAGTGTTGCTTGAGCCATTTTGTTCTCACAAACATTACAGAAAAGCACAGAGTTCTATATGAACTGCTCTATGGACATTGATCAATTTGTGGTCAATATACATGGCCCTGTCTGGAAAACCGAGGTGAGATACTATAACCATTATACTTAGAGTCCTGTCAGCGAATACCTCTTTGCCTTTTGCAGGCCTGTTGTACTGCCACAGTTGAATCACTTTTTTGATGTATATAACATGATTTAGATGCATACCAACTTTTAAAATCAACTAGATAAAGTGCAAATCAGTTTATAAGTCTGGTTAAAGATAGTTATTGGGTGTGGCATGCTCGGCCACTCTCAGACTAATGGCAGGCTGTGCACTATACAAATGTCTAATAGCAAATAACCAGTGGTTCTGCCTCATTGGCGTAGAAGTCGCAACTCTGCTACTTGCAACGCAGGTCCTATTGTGCTCCCGTGCATCTCTCCTCCTTCTACATTGCCCTGACCCCCTTACTTTTACCCTTATATTTGAGGAACATTTTTTCTTCCAATTTTTCATACAACTACACATTAACCATATGATGGATGCAGCAGGCATGTAAGAAGAGTTTGGCGAAGAAGTGCGGCATCCATTCACACCGGTCTTACCTCAGAATTGTACTTACTCCCTCTCACTGTTAATATATTTCACTGGAAGATAATTGGACTCCTTACGCCTGTAATCAGTGTATGACGGAAACTTTCACTATTACTGTCATTGCTGTGCCTGTTGTGCTGGTGACGGATGCAAGCTGTGCTCGTGCTGCTTTGTAAGAGTGAGGGAAGCGCGTGCTGTTGCTGTCATGAGAACATCTTTTAACTATATAAAAACTATTCACTTTATCAATGTTTGTCTCAATTGGTGACCTCAGTCCATTTCATAAAAATTACATTGGCAAATCTGCACTCTCGTTTCTAATTGTGGCAGACAGGATTAAACCTGTGTTTTTTTTTTAAGCTTTGAGTTTTGATTGATACAAACAAAGAAAAGATCACAGTGACCTTCGGAGTTCATTTTCAAAAAATTCCGGAACTACTGGACTCTACATTTGATAATAGAATTAAACCTGTGTGTGGTCTGAACTACCCGCTGACTCTGACTGCAGGCCATTAAGAGAAGGTTTGAGAAAAACATCTATTTCCACTGTTTTCAATCAATACTTTCCACAAATACTGTGTCGCAATGACTTTAAAAATGAAAACCAGGAAAAGTTTCTCGCAATAAAAAATGCAGATGCATATGTAAAGGTATTTTCATCATTTTTGACGGATCCACTCTCACACCATCTTAAGAAGTCTTGTTGTTCACTTGTCGCAGTTTAACTTGTCTTCAGAATTTACATTGGTGCAAAACATCGAAACTAAATATTTACTTCTCGAAAGCCTGATTCCTCCAGCATCTCTGTCTATAGAGGCCTCTGTGACAGGCAGGCCTGATAAACACTGGGTGAAGAGCATGTGCTATGTTTTTGTAAATCTATCTATCTCTCTATCTATCTATCTATCTGTGTACCCACTATCTACCTTTGCAAGCCTATCTATATGTAATAAAGATTTACCAAACACAATTTGCAAAGGCAAGAGGCTTGCATGCAACGCCTGGTTGATTGGCTTTTTAGATCAGTTATTAGCTAACACTTTTTGACTTTACTGAGATTTTGGATATAACATAGTTACTGATAGGGTATCTATATTAGTCTGCTGTTTTGTCATTGATATTTTTCATCCACCCAACTCAGAATGCATCATGGGGCAACGGATTAACCCACTTCAGCCATTGACTTCACTATGAGTCATGACATGCTGCCCTTTCACAAGGAGAACATCCACACACAAAGCATTCCCTTCTGTGCCAAGGACTACTAGAATTGCCAAAGGGCTGGTGGCTAACACTGGACATACTGGCTTTTGCCAATGCATTTTGATTCTGTTTTAAGGAAAGCCGCCCCTCTACTGAATCGACTTCCAACAGTATCAGCATAAGACATCATCGAACACCTAGAAGGAAAAACGACCTGCATACCTTGAAACAGGTTTGCTGTAGCCTGGGCAACCTTTGTTGCTGTCTGCCCACACATTCCTGGTCACGGGGATAGGTGGAAAGTGCGAAGGGCTATTTGAAGTAAAATCAGCACAGAATTGCAGGAGGGAGAAGCAGCAGATAGGAAAATAAATGGCAATCATGTTCCCTTCATAACTCTCGCCTCACCTTTGTTGTCACCCAGATCGTGCCAGGTCAGGGTCGCCTTACAAGATGTGGACATGGTTGTATGAGGCAGAGCCAGTACAAGGCAGTGAACCTGTGTGATCGCAGGCAAAGGCGAGAGTGGACCATTTCTTCTGACATCTCTTCTTTTTATCTTTATACAAAATAATACTAAGATTATAGAAGAAAGAATGGGGATGGATAAAGGAAGAGTGCCGCCTCTCACCAAATGATACAGAGAAGAGTTGGCACGCATTCGCAAAATCAATAGCTTTGCGCTATTTTAAGTGAAAGTGACCTTTATTGTAATGGCTCTACATTATGCGATATGTGTCGAAGTCTAACTAACATGCAGATACAGTTATATACGATAAATGAAGTAAGTTCGTTCTGAGTGTCTGAGCCATTAGAAAGCCTACTAAAAGGGGATGTTGCAAGTGAGGTAAGTCAGATCTGACTGACACACAAAGCAACAAACATTGGCTCCAGAAGCCAGAGCTCTTGCATGGGATGACTTGATTATAAATTCAGTTCGCACGTGGCAAAGCAATCTTTGAGTTTACACATTTAGCAGGTTTCGTTTCCCACAGACAGAGTTTCAAACCTTGCAATTAAAGTACCCAAACAGCAAAAAGAACCATTAAGCAACAAGAATCTTCAAACCCGATTCAGAATCAGTAGTGCTGTAAGTAAGCATCTTGGACGATGAGTCATAGTGTGTGCAGAGGGGCGATGAGGCATATGTTTTGAAAATGAGGGGTATTGCAAAAGACTGATTATATGCAAATTGTGTGAGTAATTGGTTTTGATATGGGTGGGTGCTAATGTGAGTGTGTGTAGGGTGACCATGCTTCCCAGATTCACCGGGTCAGTCTCGGTTTTTCACCTACTGCCCTAGCAGATTTTAGGAAACTGAACTCATGTCCCAGTTTTTAAAGAGGGTCGAGTGAAAACAGTGGGAGGAGCCTTTTTGATTTTCAGAGCAGGGTTAGTTAGCAGCTCTTATAAGAAAGCAATTTAATTAACAGCCATGATACTGGCTTTAGAAAGTGCATTTTATTTATGTTCTTAGTTCCTCTGCCTTAATTTTATGCTGATGAGCGCTGTCGTTCTGCATGCTCAGTTGAAGTAGAAGTGTAGTCCTTTTTCTATCTTTATGAAATGTCACAATTTTTTAGTTTAAAACTCTGGTCACTCAAAGTGTGTGGGAAGCAGTATTGGTAACAGGGCCTTTCGGCCTCTCCGTGAGACCAGACCTGTCACGCTCTCCCTGGAGCGTCTTCGAGGGTCTCTGTGGCAACGCTTTGTCAGGCCCTCAGCCACATGTCAAGCCAACCGATGTTGAAGACCTACTGTGTAACAATATCAAGTCTTTGAGTTGGAACTGAGTTAGTCCATTGATTAACAGCTGTTGGTATTCTTATCAAATTATTTGCTTGCTTCTTATACCATTACTTTCCTTCTTCCTCATGTGGTAATACCCCCAAGCATAGCTTCTTTGCTATCCTTTTAACAGAGTGATTTTATTCCTTTCAAAGTTCACTCGAGAGAACTACTGTTTAATGCTTTTCGGCTTTTTAGGGAAGTATTTATGTTTGCTTGCTCCCTACCTCTACCCTACACCTATGTGCTAATTCCTCCTTCAAAGTTCTGATTCTCTGCTATATATGTGGCTGCCCATACATCCCCATTTGTCTGTCACAGCAATAGATATATCTTTACTAGGGTTTGACTTAGGAGCAGAATTTTTTCACTTGGCTTTCTTTTATCCCTTATGTTCTACATGTTGCATGAAAGGCCAGGTCTTAGCACACAATGCAGCATTTTTGGTGCTGGTGAAGGTATAGGCTTCTGCACTTAGCTGGTATTTGAGGCACATATTGTTCTTAGAATGTCTAAAAAAGGAGATCTTGGTTCTCATGAAAGCCCTACAACATTCTCTATGTGCTGCTGCAAAGCACCAAATGCCCGGAGCAGTAGTTTCACTTCACAGTCTTGTGAAAATTAAATTAAGTCTTTGGATGCGTTTTCCTTCAAATTCTGGTGCACCTTTATCCTTTTCAAATTCTGTCAAGAGTCACCTGTTTTAGAGGTATTTGCAAATGATGCCATTTATAAAGATTTAAAATATTGAATTCAATGTACAGTTTGAAAATAACATAAGATGTGTTTGCTATTCCTCCAGTAATTGAAATGTTTTTTTTTTTTTTTTTACTTTTTTTAAATATTGCATCACAAACCAGCATTAGCAAAATCAACAGCTTGGCATACACAACCGGAAAGCACTACCTACTGGGATTGCCAATGTTTGGTTTTATAGAAATAGCTATAAAACTAAATACTTCTTTAGTTTTGTGATTCTGCATACCTCTACCATAATTCGCTGACACCTGACACCCCATTAGCTGGACTGCTGAGGTGGCAAAGACACAAAACAACGAAGTAAACAACGACAAGCACAACTCAGCAAGCAGAGGGGTGCGGGGGACTCCTGGGAACAATCAACACCCCAACTGCCTCGCAGATTTGATTTTCAATCAGAAGCCATCAAATGCACTTGACTGTACCCTAACTAATACAATGTGGCCGAAAGTCCTATCCAAAATGAAATCACAATTTAAAATTGCCATAAACTTCTCAAAATAAACATTATTATATCTAACCATTAAAGCATTATTGAGTCTACGTTACAAATTGTGTCATATTTTTAGTCCGTCTGTTTTCATAACATTATTGTGAGAAAACTGAAGGTTGTTTTGACTTTGTATTGCATACATACAGCAATTGATACCTACAGCAAACACTGGAAATTGCACAATCCAAAATGGACATTTTGGATATTTTGGTTGCGTGTTATAACAGTGTGGTGATTTGTCTATGTGAAGGTCATTGGAGCATTGTTCTGCACTGCTGCAGTAAGACCATGTGCAGGAGTGCCCATCCCTTGTGGTAGATGAAGTGCTTGGTGCCAACTGTATCATGGACCCCAAAAAAGGCTTACACGTCCTACTTCGAACAGAGAAAGGGAGCCATTTCTAACGCATGCCTATTGCTTTGTCAAGAAAGACATGGCTTTCAGAGAATAATTTGTTTTAAAAAAAATAACACCGAAAACAAATAGACTCCACCCTGTTACTTGTTGCAGTTTACCAGTAAAAGCAACTAAGTGCATTAAATAGCAACTGACATTAAGGGAACTATGGAGGTAAATTCATGGATTTAAAATACATTTTATGATTTTCTCTGAAGTGAATCACATTTTTCTACTAGTCAAACAATTTCCCAGAACAGAAGGCAGAACATACAATGAACACTGGCTATTCACTCAGTTCTGGGGAATATGCCATTTGTCGCAAGATGAAGGTGGTGCACATCGTTTTGTCTTAAATTCACCATTAATCAAGGGGTCTTAAGGAGATATGTATTTAATGTATTCACTACAGCAAACCTCTGTGTACCGGTGCTAACTGCTACCTGTAGCCTTGCCATTTGTACCAGACACAACAGCTTCTTAGACCGCCTTTGCTTCCAGACCCCTTTGCTTCTCTACGAAGTGCTTCCTGATGAACACACAAAACCAATGTGACTATAAGCCATGACTCATGATGACTGACACTTTAATTACCAAATGGCTGTTCTCTGGACTGATACAAAATGTGAGTGGCACTTCTAACAACCTAATGGCTCTGTTGCACCTACTGACGGGAATGCTGAGGACAACAATGCTGTTCCTGCAAGGGCAGGCATTGAAGCTACCGCAATTGCTTCTTGAAATGGCTGGATAAAAGCTGAGCACTCAGTGAATTATGTTACTACCCCCAGAGGTGAAGACCCTGGAACAGCAATGGGCACCTGAGTGGTCATTCTTTGTGGTGACTGGATCTGTCCTCTTTGTGGTCCTTTGTTCATCGTCTGACGTCACCAAGCTTTCAGTTGCTCGAAATGTGTTGCCGTAACAGTTGTGGCAGTCCTACCATTATCTCCAGGAGCTTCAAGCCTTCTTTGTGGAAAGGAGTTTTTTTTAAAGAACACATCAGGAATTACCTTTGGATCCTTCTCTGCTTTTTGTAGGAAGTCACATCCTGGGTGTAGTCATCATTATATATGATCCCAATGCAAGATGAAGTTTTCCCTTGTCAGGAATTCCCAACTCAAGATTTCGACTCCTTTATTTTACTGATGTCAGTTCCAGGCATGATCATGCATAAGAAAGCCTGATTTTGAGAAGGGTACAGCGCAAAGTGTTCAGGAAGCATTTTTTTCATTGTATTCGTCACCCCATTGTTATTCATTTTTTTCCCTATTTTTTCTTCCGATTTCATATGGTGCGCAGAGTATTAAAAATTCTGACAACCTGTTGTGGACTTCCCTTACTCAAATACTTCTATTGGTTGAACTACTTAGTGCGATTCTCCAGTCTTCTTTTATAATTCTGGATAATTCTACCATCCAGGAGGAGTTTATGCAGCAAGGCTTTTTTCCCTATTTGGTGACCCTTTTTAGAGGTACACCGGTAGCCTTTGATCTGTTTTTTGTTGACGAGGCAGCACCATGGAGTCGCCCATACATTTGGCAGTCTAAGAAAGACCAGATCGTGTGTGTCAACTGCATATGATTCTTGACAGGCTGAAGGCAACTGACCTATTACCCCACTCTATGTATGTATGTCATCCTGTGAATTGATCCAAAATGTGAATGACACTTTCAGCAGGTAGTCTAAAGGGGCTTAATCAAAGTGCCTTTATGCACTATTATTTTACATGATTTATCATTTTAAAAAGCTATGCAATGTGACTAAAGCTTTTACTATTTCAGGTGTAGCCTTCTCTAGACCGAACCTAAAAATAAGGTTTGGAAGAGTTGAAAGTGAAAACAGCAAGCTATTCATCCCCCCGATTGTAGAGGAAAACCAAGCAAAGAAGGAGGAGAGTGAAGGTGTTGAGATATTGAAGCACTGGATGGTTTAATGCAGTGGCAAGTTCAAGGTAAAAAGTAATGGTCATTTCAAAGTTCTTGTTCATGCTGCTCAATGGTGCTTGGTGCTCTTAAATGTCTTTTACACCTGCGAGTGCCCCCACATTCCTTCTGAAATTGCAGCTGCTGACATTCCACCAATATTAATTTTTTACTTTTACCTACAACTGTTTCCACACACCTGGTAATGTTACAGTAAGGTGATCTGCACTCATTAATGTGTCTTCCTTCCTAATAAATTTGATTTGTACCCTTAAATGTGTATTCACACTTCTGCTGAAGGTGTACAAAGTGTTGTTTTGAATCTTAATGTGATTCTGCTCCTACGTATGGTGCTACAACACTGGTTACTTTGTACAGAAAGATATTTTGCACCTGAGCACCATTTTGCAAATGCAAACTATTTTAGAAATATTCATGATTTGCATTATTGAAAGTTGTCCAAACTTTGACTTTTGTTGGACCAAATATGATTTTTCATCTCAGTGTACCGTCAAGCAAATCTGAGGCCACATTGTTGCACAACACTTGCATCTAATATGACATCTAACTACTGCATTTTCCCTCTGTATTGAATGATCTCACATAACAACATATTGTGGCTGTCCCACACTGAACCTGCTTCTAAATATCAATAGCTTACTAATTTCTCGTGTGGTATTATTAAGGCCAACAAACCTAAAACAGAGAGCTTTAGATCAGAAAAAGCTCCACGATTCATGTAACAACATCCCATATATCTTATCATATCCAGAACTAGTCCCTAATACCACAAACACTGAGCCTTGACAGACAACCCAAAAACCGTAATATGATAGACTCAAATCTGGCTCCGTTAAAACTCACTTTTATGTTTTTTTACAATAGTTATAACCCTTTTGTCCTCCCGAGTTTTGTTGGAGTAGGCAAATACCAAAGTGAATGGATTAGTGAGTATACTACATAGATCCAACAAGAGCACTTCAGCATCAGGAGAAGTGAAAAAAGTATTTATATATCAGCATAAATTAATGTGTTTGACATAATCATTAAATAATGGAGTTGGTACCACTAACACAGTAGGGTTCTTATCGGGATGCTAACAGAGAAAGGGTCTGAACACTCAGAGTGCTGGTGATTCTTTCCAATTTCCTGCATCATTCCAGAGCTTACATTGCCAATTTGGGTTTGATTACTGATGAGAAAGTGAGGACTCACCATGAGATAATCAATACAGATAATGCCCCATGATGGGAACAGCTCCATACGACAAGAGGAATTGTGACCTCATCTCCCCATATTAAAACACATTCAAATACTCCTTCTTCCACCACTGCCCAAGTACAGATCAAATCCTACTGCCTGATCTACAAGACTAACTAGCAGGTAAACCCCAGGTCTTTGGTGACTGTCAAATGAATCGCAGCCCCTCCCTCACAATGCCCGAGACCCTGAAGTCCCAAAAGACACTCTGGAGAAAACCGGCCTACTCCACCAATGGCAAAAGGCTTAAACGAGGTTTAGGGATTCCATATTTACAAACCAAAAGCAGGTAAATCGCTCCTTAGCCTAAATTCTCATTGTGGCCCTGTGGTAGACTTGCATAGTTTACATTATTTTGCTGATCATATTCTGAAAAAAGGAACAGTTAATTAAAACCATTACAATTGATAAAATCAACAGTGAAGGCAATTATATGAATGTGAGAAAACAGGGATGATTGCAGAGGCCCCTTAACTTTTTGCCCCCATTTTCCACTTTTTGCTGGTGTTTTCCTGACTCTGATGGTGCCCTGGGTACTGCTAACCAGTCCCAGGGCCTGTGCTCTGTGTAAAATGGATATGCAAATTAGGCTAATTATAATTGGCTAAGTTAACCTACCTATAAGTCCCTAGTATATGGTAGGGCATGTAGGTTTAGGGACCACAGCATAGGTGGTGCACACCTAGGTGCACTGCTGAGGTGCCCAGTGTCATTTTAAAGGCAGGCCTGCCTTGCTGGCTGCTTTTAAATTAAAGTTATATGCAAATTCGACTTTGGAATTAAAAGTAGTTCCAAAGTCTTAAACTACCTTATTTTTACATATAAGTCACCCCTAAGGTGTGCCCTATGTGCCCCTAGGGCTGGGTGCCATGTAACTATAAGCAGGGACTTTATAAAAATAGATTTATAAACCCTGGTGAGGTAAAAACAGCCAAATTCGTTTTTCCCTCATAGACGTAAATGGCCTTCACAGGCTAGAATGGGGAGACTTTATTTTAAATTTTAAAGTCTCCTTAAATGTTGCATACCAAGAATTTGGTATCAAATTAATTGTTGTAATAAATCCCACAACTTCCAAGAATTTGGTATCAAATTAATTGTTGTAATAAATCCCACAACTTCCAGTTGTTGGATTTAATATAACTTGTTCAGGTAAAGAGTTTTAGACTTTACCTAAAAAATTGCCAATTTCAGCCCTGCATTGTTTTTGCTGCTGTGCTCTGATTGGCCAGCCTGCAGCAGCTTAGTCAAGCTTCCTTGATGAGGTGTGAAGTGGCCTGGCTTCACACAAAGGAATGTGGTTGTGGGAGAGAATCTCCCCTCAGCAGATGGTGAGGCAGGAAGGGGGAGGGCTGCCAAACTGGTCTTCAAAGGCAGAGAAGGACATTTGGAGCAACCAGCAACACCCCCACATCCTGCAACCCCAGACAACTAGGTGCCCCCTTGATTAGATTAGGAGAGGGCAGGAGAGGGGTGTGTTTATGATTTTTAGCCACACCAGTGGGTGGGCTCAGCCAGATGTAACCTCCAAAAATCAGATTCAGCCATGTTGGATTTTTAGAGAATGTTGCCTTTTGGGATGGATTTTTGCCACACTTCCCAGGAAGTAGTCATCACAGGGGGACGACCCTGTACCTGATTGGAGAACCAGGACCCCCCTGCTTTTCACCCAGGAGCAAGGATAAAACTGGCAGACCTGCCCCCACACCTCAGATCCCCGCCAGAATTCAAGAAGAAAAGAACTAAAGGAGAAGAAGGACTGCCCTGCTGGACCCCTGGCCTGCACCTGGAACCTGCACTCAGAAGGACTGCACCAGCTGCACACTTGGGCTTCACCACAAGGAGGACTTTGCCTGGCTTCAACTGGTTCAAGGAGGGACTCCCTGTTTGCTACAGGTGAAAAATTGCTATCCAGAGTCCCCCTGCACCAACTCCTGAAAAGTGACCAGCTGACCACTGTCCAGTGGCCAAAAAGGAGTTTGCGCCAGGTGCATTCTGGGAGTTGAAGTCCGCACCCCCCCAAGGACCATCTCAGAACTTCTGGACCCTTGGGGTGAGCTGTGGACCCCAAAAGAACCTTAAAAGAACATCTGGGTGAAGCCCCAGAAATTTGGAGAAGATTTGAGAATTTTTGTAAAAAAGCTCCAGAGAGGGACCGACCCGCCGCGGAAATTCTAGCCGGCTTGCCTCAACCGCGACCCGGCCTGACTTGGTGGTTCGTCCCGGTGAAGAAAAATCTCCGAAAAAGAGACTAAGTCAGAAGGTAAAAAGTTGACCGGGACCTCCCAGCCATCGTATCTGAGAAGGGCTCCACGGACGTCGGATCAAGATCCAGGTTTACCCCGGTCGAAGGATTTTCACCTCGAAAAAACTACTAAGTCCGAAGGTAAAAATCTCCACTGAGGAATCCAGCATCGCGTATCCGGACAAGGGCTCCAGGAGGTCGGATTCAACTGGCAGGTTCGTCCCGCTGAAGAAAATCTTCAAAATAAAGACTAAGTCAGAAGGTAACTTTTTAACCGAGGCCTCCCGCGACTTGTAGCCGAGCAGGGCTCCATCGCGGTCGGCCTGAAACTTTGACTTTGCACCGGTCGTGGTGCAACCAGATGACCCGATTGGCGCTTTTTGTTTCTAAGCGCTAGAAAAATAATAATTCTTTAAAAATTCATATCTCCGGTTCCCTTTATCCGATATTATTCGTTTTTGTGTCATTTTAAAGATAAAAATATATACTATTTTTATAAACTGGTTTTGGATTTTTAAACTGTTTCCTGTGTTTTATTTAATTACTGTTTTGTGATATTTGAATGCTTTACACACTGTCTCCTAAGTTAAGCCTTGACGCTCGTTGCCAAGCTACCAAGGGTTGAGCTGGGGTTAATTTACTGAGACCTAACTGGACCTAAGTGGAGGTTAGTGGCTTGTTGCTAGGTGTAGGTACCTACCTGCCCTTACCAATAACCCATTTTCCAACATTTTTGGTGGCAGCGGTGGGATCCTGTACTTGTGTTCAGTATCACGTTACAGTTTTAAGTAAAACAAATTAAAAATCCTTTAAATTGTCCTACTGCAAAAAAAAAATTGTTTAATTTTTTTAAAAAAATAATAATTTTAATTTGGATTAATTTCTATTATTGAATTTTTGTAATTTTTCTAAATTCTTGTTTCCAATTTTTGCAAAAAAGTTTTTGTTGACACAAAACTAGGGAACCATGGAGCTTGATCTGGCTAGCCTACCCACACTGACAGTAGTCCAGCTTAGGGGGTTGTGTACTGAAAGAGGGTTGCCTGCAACCACTGACCTCGGGAAGCAAGTCCTGATCAAATCCCTGACAGCATGGGCTGAGGCCCAAGAGGTAGGCTCAGAGGAAGCTCCAGAGGAGGGAGAAACAGGGGAGGATGCTAGCTCTAACCACTCAGGGGAGGGAGGGCATCTGAGCCTAAGTGAGGATGAGGAAGAACGGTCCTCAGTAAATACAGTCACTAGGGGCAGACCCAAAGCTAGTGGTGGGAAGGGGGTCCTTTCAGGAGGAGAGAACCCATCCATCAGGGAAAGAGAGCTGGAGGCCCAGCTAGCATACATAGCTTTGGAGGCAGACAAGCTGGCCCTAGAAAAGAAAAAGTGGGCAAAGAAAGAGAAAAGAGATGGTGGCAGCGACAGAGAAGTTGAGGTGTCCATGGGTGGGGGAGTTTGCCCCAGATTACCCAAGGGGGTGGTTCCTGCTTATGTAGAGGGGGATGATATAGACAAATGGTTGGAGGCCTTTGAGAGGGCACTCCAAATGAGAAGGGTTAGGCCTCAATACTGGGGTTCCCTTTTTTTGGGAGTTGGTCCCCAACTCAGGGAGGGATAGGCTTCTGACCTTAAGGGGGGAGGAGGCAGATTCATACCCTAGTATGAAGAGGTGCTTATCCAAGAAGTTTGGTCTGACCCCAGAGCAGTATAGAATGAAGTTCAGGGACACCCAGAAGGTCAGTACCCAGTCTTGGGTTGACTTTGTAGACACCTCACTTAAGGCACTAGAGGGCTGGATTATTGGTAACAAAGTAAATACTTATGAGGGGTTATACAATCTGATCATGAGAGAGCACATCTTGACCAATTGTACCCAAGAAAGGTTACGCCAGCATCTAGTGGACTCTAAGCAGACCAACCCTAGAGAGCTAGGGGAGGCAGCTGATGAGTGGTTAAGAACCAGGGTGGTTGTCAAGTCCCAGGGGGGAGACTCCAAGAAGGGGGGGTCAGGTCCACAAAAACCTAAGGAGGGAGGTGGTAAGCCCACCACAGAGACTCCCTCTGTACCCCAGAACCCTAAGAAGGAGGAGAGTAAATCCCACTCCCACTCTGACAAGCAGAGACAGGGAGACCCAGGGTTAAAAAAGCTCTTGGACAGTAGGGCTTGCTTTGACTGTCAGCAGACAGGTCACTTCAGAGGAGATGCAGCCTGTCCAAAGAAGGTGGTTAGCACTGGGCTGTCCAGTGTAGCCTTGGAGGAGGACTCCTCAGATGATGAAGTCCTCCTAGCATTGAGCTGGGAGACAGGACCAGATGGTGAGCTGGTGATCCCTGAGGGTGGAAGTAGGCACTTCCACCCCATTCAGGTGAATGGGATCCCTACCACTGGCCTGAGAGACACCTGTGCCAGTCACACTATAGTGAGTGACCGGTTAGTGACCCCAGACATGTATGTCCCAGGAGAGACAAGGAAAGTCAGGATAGCCACAGGGGAGGTCACCACCAAACCTGTAGCCATAGTGCCCCTAGAGAGGGAGGGTATCCTTGACTGGTTTAGGGTGGTAGTCAGTGCTGACCTCCCCCTAGATTGTATCCTGGGCAATGACCTCCCAGAGGTGGGTCTGGTCCCAGATGGGGCGGTCGCCCAGGGCGCCCCCCCAACCCAAAGTCCTGGGGAGTCAGTCCCTACAGTTAGGAGACAGGGGTCCCCAAGAAAAGGAAAGAAGAAAAGGAAGGGTAGTCCACTCTTAAAGAGAGTTCCAGGGAGCCAAAGGCCTTCTGCCCCAGTAGGGGGGGAGCCCAGAGTTGGCACTGGTGAGGCTTCCCCTGACCCCAAGGAAGTCCTGAGTAGTCAGGCAGCTGTCCAGATGCAGGGTGTTGCCCCTGCACTGACAGAAGGGAGAGTGGAAGGAGGGTGTATGCCACAGGAGGTGGTAGCCCCCCACTCTAGACAGCAAGAGGGGTGCCAGGACCCCAAAGTTGCCCCTAAAGCAGCTCAGCCACCTGTCAGTGGAGAGCTTAGGGTGTGGTTCTGGGTACTGACAGCTGTCAGTAGCCTCTGCTGGGTGCTAGCCTTCCTGGCAGCACTGTACTTGGCCTGGGAGGCAGACCCCAGGGCCAATAGCAAAGTAGGCCCCCTGACCCTGTTGGTCATGGTGGGGTTCCTCAAGTGTTGGGTGACCTCTTTGGGTAAGCTAGGTGTTGCCCTAGCAAAGTTAGGAGTAGGGGAGGTGGGCACCTCACTACCCAAGTTGGCAGAGAGAGAGGAGGAAGACCCCCCTAGAGGGAAGTTTCAGTTTGAGATGGGTCCTTTCACTGTTGGGATGGCTTCACTACCCAGAGGGAGTGACCATGACAGGAGGATGTAAGGCAGAGTAGGCCCTGCAAAGGGACAGCCAGTTTTCTTCACTGTCTTCCTAGCCTAACAAGCCAGGAAGACTCTCCCAGGGTTGGGCTGAGTCTCCTGGGCGTGTGGGCTGGGGGGGCTTGTGTGAGAAAACAGGGCTGATTGCAGAGGCCCCTTAACTTTTTGCCCCCATTTTCCACTTTTTGCTGGTGTTTTCCTGACTCTGATGGTGCCCTGGGTACTGCTAACCAGTCCCAGGGCCTGTGCTCTGTGTAAAATGGATATGCAAATTAGGCTAATTATAATTGGCTAAGTTAACCTACCTATAAGTCCCTAGTATATGGTAGGGCATGTAGGTTTAGGGACCATAGCATAGGTGGTGCACACCTAGGTGCACTGCTGAGGTGCTCAGTGTCATTTTAAAGGCAGGCCTGCCTTGCTGGCTGCTTTTAAATTAAAGTTATATGCAAATTCGACTTTGGAATTAAAAGTAGTTCCAAAGTCTTAAACTACCTTATTTTTACATATAAGTCACCCCTAAGGTGTGCCCTATGTGCCCCTAGGGCTGGGTGCCATGTAACTATAAGCAGGGACTTTATAAAAATAGATTTATAAACCCTGGTGAGGTAAAAACAGCCAAATTCGTTTTTCCCTCATAGAAGTAAATGGCCTTCATAGGCTAGAATGGGGAGACTTTATTTTAAATTTTAAAGTCTCCTTAAATGTTGCATACCAAGAATTTGGTATCAAATTAATTGTTGTAATAAATCCCACAACTTCCAGTTGTGGGATTTAATATAACTTGTTCAGGTAAAGAGTTTTAGACTTTACCTAAAAAATTGCCAATTTCAGCCCTGCATTGTTTTTGCTGCTGTGCTCTGATTGGCCAGCCTGCAGCAGCTTAGTCAAGCTTCCTTGATGAGGTGTGAAGTGGCCTGGCTTCACACAAAGGAATGTGGTTGTGGGAGAGAATCTCCCCTCAGCAGATGGTGAGGCAGGAAGGGGGAGGGCTGCCAAACTGGTCTTCAAAGGCAGAGAAGGACATTTGGAGCAACCAGCAACACCCCCACATCCTGCAACCCCAGACAACTAGGTGCCCCCTTGATTAGATTAGGAGAGGGCAGGAGAGGGGTGTGTTTATGATTTTTAGCCACACCAGTGGGTGGGCTCAGCCAGATGTAACCTCCAAAAATCTGATTCAGCCATGTTGGATTTTTAGAGAATGTTGCCTTTTGGGATGGATTTTTGCCACACTTCCCAGGAAGTAGTCATCACAGGGGGACGGCCCTGTACCTGATTGGAGAACCAGGACCCCCCTGCTTTTCACCCAGGAGCAAGGATAAAACTGGCAGACCTGCCCCCACACCTCAGATCCCCGCCAGAATTCAAGAAGAAAAGAACTAAAGGAGAAGAAGGACTGCCCTGCTGGACCCCTGGCCTGCACCTGGAACCTGCACTCAGAAGGACTGCACCAGCTGCACACTTGGGCTTCACCACAAGGAGGACTTTGCCTGGCTTCAACTGGTTCAAGGAGGGACTCCCTGTTTGCTACAGGTGAAAAATTGCTATCCAGAGTCCCCCTGCACCAACTCCTGAAAAGTGACCAGCTGACCACTGTCCAGTGGCCAAAAAGGAGTTTGCGCCAGGTGCATTCTGGGAGTTGAAGTCCGCACCCCCGCAAGGACCATCTCAGAACTTCTGGACCCTTGGGGTGAGCTGTGGACCCCAAAAGAACCTTAAAAGAACATCTGGGTGAAGCCCCAGAAATTTGGAGAAGATTTGAGAATTTTTGTAAAAAAGCTCCAGAGAGGGACCGACCCGCCGCGGAAATTCTAGCCGGCTTGCCTCAACCGCGACCCGGCCTGACTTGGTGGTTCGTCCCGGTGAAGAAAAATCTCCGAAAAAGAGACTAAGTTAGAAGGTAAAAAGTTGACCGGGACCTCCCAGCCATCGTATCTGAGAAGGGCTCCACGGACGTCGGATCAAGATCCAGGTTTACCCCGGTCGAAGGATTTTCACCTCGAAAAAACGACTAAGTCCGAAGGTAAAAATCTCCACTGAGGAATCCAGCATCGCGTATCCGGACAAGGGCTCCAGGAGGTCGGATTCAACTGGCAGGTTCGTCCCGCTGAAGAAAATCTTCAAAATAAAGACTAAGTCAGAAGGTAACTTTTTAACCGAGGCCTCCCGCGACTTGTAGCCGAGCAGGGCTCCATTGCGGTCGGCCTGAAACTTTGACTTTGCACCGGTCGTGGTGCAACCAGATGACCCGATTGGCGCTTTTTGTTTCTAAGCGCTAGAAAAATAATCATTCTTTAAAAATTCATATCTCCGGTTCCCTTTATCCGATATTATTCGTTTTTGTGTCATTTTAAAGATAAAAATATAAACTATTTTTATAAATTGGTTTTGGATTTTTAAACTGTTTCCTGTGTTTTATTTAATTACTGTTTTGTGATATTTGAATGCTTTACACACTGTCTCCTAAGTTAAGCCTTGACGCTCGTTGCCAAGCTACCAAGGGTTGAGCTGGGGTTAATTTACTGAGACCTAACTGGACCTAAGTGGAGGTTAGTGGCTTGTTGCTAGGTGTAGGTACCTACCTGCCCTTACCAATAACCCATTTTCCAACAATGAAGCTACAACGTCTGTATAAAAACATGCGCAATTAAGAAATAGTGTTAGCAGTTAATCAATACTGCTATCATCTGAGAGGGTCTTAGTAAGTTGCCGGGCAGATTTGTGTTCTGCATTGGTGGTCAGATCTTAAACCCTCGTTTCACTCTGTGGAGCCTATAAAACAGGATCAAATTATATCCAGTTTTGGCAGAATGAAAGAAAAAATAGACCTTTCAGAGTCATTCATGAAGTCAATGACAGGACGAGGAGAGTTACACTGTGGCACACTAGTGAGTGATGCAGTAGAGTAGGACACATGTAAGAGAGAATGAGAACTGGTACACCACTTAGGCCCTGGTTATGGGTGGACCCTTAATTTAAATGGGTTCGGTATGGTATTTACTGGCCTCATAGGATTTATGTAATCTACAGGAATACCACGCATCTCTTTGTTTTATAAAAGATTTTGGCAGCAGAAAAAAGACAAAGGTTCCAGGTGATGCTCTAGGGCAAAATATGTAATTAACTGAGAATCAGACCCAAAATTGCAAATTCCCCTAGAAACTGATAATTTCACCGGAGAACCTGTAGGTTGTACCTTAACGTCCAGTAGCTCTGCATCCCAGAGTTACTGGTAGCTCTGGTATTGGTACCTCTAGGGAGGCAGACTTAACTGAGCCAAATAGGTACCACGTACAAGGAGGGAGGGCGGGAGGTTATTAGGTTAATTAGAATGGCAGGCAGACTGGATGACAACAGTGAAATGGTCACCAGATAGGGTGAGAAAAGAGGTGAACACCAAAATACCAGCTTCCTAAGAACAACATGGAGGCTAAACTATGTTCTTAGTGTTCGAACTCTGCCGTTTATTACATTTTATTTGGAGGACAAAGACTCCCATTCAGTACAGTGGTGCCAGTTTTAACATTCTATTTACTGCATATCATTGCCCACAGGCTGTCTCACATATGAAAGAACACCTTGAAATTAAAGCAGCACACTAAAATACAAACAATTAAATTATCAAGACAATGGCTACAATGTATAAAGGTTTGCACAGAAAGACCCAATCACGCCAGCTTTCAGGCATCAGTCATTATAAAACCACCACTCCTCACGCTAATATTTGAGTTATTTATGAATAAGTTCAAAAGTGTTGGCCCCACTTCCAGGCTCACATTAGCCAGAAGTCATGCCATGATCACTCTCAGCCAATTCCTTCTTCCAACCAACTGCCGATATATTAGCATAAATTACCACGATTTTCATATAATGTGTCTTAAAACCATTTTTGCAACTATATGTCCTGCAATATTTCCTAGAATTACACTTTGTTTCTCTTTAAAAAAAACTCACCATGGTGATTCCTCAAGGCTATTTTGATTGAGTAAGCTTTGTCCATCCATCTGAACAACAATATATGTATTACTAACAGACTCGAGAATCCTTGCTTAAACCTATTTCATACATACGTTTGTGTAAATGACAAGTTCAGACAAGAATCTTGCTAAAACTGTACTTCCTTCATTAAAAAAGGTGGACGGACTCCTGCCTTAACTTAAATGTTCTGATTACTTTCTTTGAAGAAGTGAATTTAGAATTTAGTGTGTCGATCCTTAAAATACTCCACACACAGATGAAAAAGTATTACAACTGCTACTTTTTTCCTAACTACCGTTGCATGTTCCAGTCATTTCAGTCCAATCTTTAACCGTGCTATCTTTTTCTCATTATTGCGCTAACTTGGTTAAAACCATTTTACTAGGTGTTAGATTTATGATATTGTCGCAGTGTTGCAGTGCATTAGGTATGTGATGACAGAGAAGAGGGGTGTCGTGCCACTGGATCCAACTGATTTCCCTCTGGTCTGATTATAGAAGATATCCTGAGGTTCAAAATAGTCACAATTCTGAGGGGATGGGCATTGTCTTTCCCAAGATTATTTGCCAGTAGATATAACACCCCTTCATTCCAAGTTCACTTGCAGGCCATCACAGCCTGAATTGTTAAGGATTTAAAGCCCCTGCCTGAAAATGTGTGAGAAGTATTTGCTGAGGATTTTTATGGTACTCTGGGCTCTGAGAGATCTTCCTTGTAAAAGCAGAGGAATACTCAATGTTCCCAGTAATGTCAGTAGGCAGTGTCAGTGATTCTGCCCAAGTACGACAAAATATGTTCTGCCTATGTTATGCTTACTGTAATTAAACAGACTATGGCCCTCCATTCAATGGGGGGAATTCAGATCGGTCACAGTAGAAAATGTCTGTTTTGGCAGTAGGTCCTCATAATTAGTTCTCTACTTGCAAGCCTCTTCACTCTGGCCCTTCGGTCATCTGATACGCTACACATCTTCATATATTGTATCTACTTACTAAGTCCCCTTCTTCTTCTTCTTCTCTCAAATTAAATATGAATTTATGATCAAGCACTATGTTTGCATTTCCCTCTTCAAAAGCCTCCGAAATTCAGTTCTTCTCGCACTGTCTGGCAGTCAAATTGTTCATGAGACACTACGATTGAACCTTACCTCCTACACTCTGTCAGTTACACTGGTTTCCTATAATAATATATGAATACCTTTGCATCATACTCTGGAAAACCAATATACCAAGCAAAGAAACTCCCCCCTCACCCAGACGAGACTGTTCCCAAAGAAACTACTCATGATGGAGGCTGTTCAGTTCAGAGTCAGAGCCCCAGTTTCTGGATCCCTACGCCGCCACCACATCCGCTTGCACCTACTGGCCCATTGTCTTTAAAAATACACTGAATAGCAACCTCTAGCTCACGCCATCAGCAATGGGAAACAATAAGACAGTCACCGTCCAAGCAAAAGTGGTGGAAACGTTTTTCAGAAATAAATTGTCTTTCTTCCAACTCTCCAGTCGCAACAAAGTCCTTGAGCGTTGCACTTGAACAGCAGCCCACAACAAGACACTATTCTTACAAAAAACAACGCTCCATTGTCCTACACTCACGTGATAGCAACTGAATATATATATTTGGCTGTAACCCATCATTGTGAAGAATAGAAACTCCACTGACATGGTAAATATGGTTGTATATAAGCAAATCATCCCTAGGTTACTAAATGAATAATAATATGTCCAACATTTTTAACTACTGAAAAGTGTCTCATGCAAATTTTGCCACACAGTGATCATGATTAAAGGGCATAGGAGACTATAGTGCTTGCATACTATTTCTTTCTATTTAGAAGTCATTCATTTTGAGAATGCTTCAGAAAAGAGTAAGTCCTCGTAGTTGGAAACAGTGTTAAGATGACGTGTAGTACGCTGAGTATATTTTTAGTCACTGGAGGAGTAGCAATCGTTGTTTGTGTAAAGAATTTCGTCCATAGTATAATGGGAGGTGTTCTACTGTGGATGTCTGAATTATTTAGAGGGGCATGGCCATTTAGGACAAGGTATATCCACTGTTGCAGGTCCTACTGCATTAGGTGTAGGGCACCACTAGATGTATCACTTCAGATTTCCTCATCAATGAGTCTTCTTGTGGGTGAGGTGCATATAAGGCACCACTTGATTTGTCACTTCAAATTTCTACACCAATGAGTCTTCGTGTGGGTCAGGTGTATATCTGCCTCCTGTTCCAAAGACTTGTCAGGTTAGACAATTGATGCTGAAGGATAGGTGAGCAAACAGTGACTTGTGTTAGGCAACATGACTTAATGGCTTTGGCGTTCAAAGACCAAGGGCCTCATTTGTTATTGGGTGTTAATGGACGTCAAACAAAAATTGGCACTGTCCCGCCCACCCAATCCTCAGTTCCTGTACTCTGTTTACAGGTTGCGGGAATGCTGTATTTCAACAGCTGAGTCTGCCATCACTCTATTAGGTGCACTGGTAAGGGTAGCCCCTTTGACTTAATTATTGCTGGCTTATTGCAGTGCGGGTCCACTACGCACTGTATGGTCATGAAACAATAAATATCACCACGAGCTAGAACAATTGCTAGTGTATCAGATGTACTGTTTGTTTTTTAAGAAACAAACTCTCCCTTTGCTGGGAAACAGAACAAATGCTGCAGTAGCTTGGCAGAAAGTCAACATTATTTCTTTCCACTAATGTGGCTGCCAAGATGTTACATACAACAAAGACACATAAAATCAACAGGCACAGTAGAAAATATATCATAATATGGGTGACAAGATCTCAACCCAACGAATGTCAAACTTGTAAAGGGGTCCTCATCAGGATGGACAAAGGGTCTGGTTCCAGATCACCATCCTATGGAAGGTAAGAGTAAAAAAATAGATGTTCAATAACCTTGTTTGAAATTAGATTACTGGATGAGGTGTATGAAGCCCTACTTAAGCAGCAACTACAATCCCTGTCAGTGTGAAGTCACAAGCAACTCCATATTAACTTGTGCTTAACCCTCTGGTTGCTTCATACAAAAACAGTCATGCTTAAAATGGAGGCAATGTGTAAAGTATTTATGCTGCACTTCAATCAATCATAAAGTGGAAACACAACACAAGAAAAATCCTACACCACTTTTAGAAGAATAGTGTAAACTTTAGTCAATTATTTGAAATGAAAACAACAGAAATCCAATTAGTAGAACCAGAGATCTTCAATTTTGAAGTTTTAAGTGAAAATAGTACCCAAAAACACAAAGAGCCAACTGTGGTTATCAGATTGTGCCGTACCAGGACAAAGCCACAAGATGAAGTGTGGGACAGATACTGGGACTAAGTTACGCCTGTTGAACAAAGTATCTTAAATCCTGGTTGAGGAGTGTTGTATGATCCAGCATCGAGTGTGCATCCAGGAGTAGCAGTTCCAATGAAGTCGTGGGACTGCAATGAAAGGTCATTCATCATTGTTGAGGATACTGTCAACAGCCAAAGCTTGTGGTGCAAAATCCTGCGCTGAGAATGTGCCGCACAGCACAGCAGCTGACAAAGCTGCAGGGCTGTGATGTAGGGTCCTGCATCATCATCCAAGATTCCGTTGATGAGGAGACTGCGATGCAAATTCTGGCATCGAGGATAATGCTGTCTGGGATGGTAATGGATTCTGTGCATACTCCTGAATGTAAAATGCTTGTAAAGTAGCCAGCTGCTGTACGTTGGGCATCTCCATACATAGGCACTGTGTGTGTATGTGTGTGTGTCACCAGTGGGGCTGATGAGGCTGACTGGTGCGCGAGCCTGGCACACCTGTGTGTAGAGCACCTGCTAATGAGAATAGGTACCCCTACTTTTTGTCAGTGTGTGCATGGCTTCCCAATGAAAGACAGTGCTGGAGAGGGGGAGTCCTCACCCAGAGAGTTGGGCTTCTCTGCCTCCGTGTGATCCCTCTCATCTCTTGCCTCAAATGCATAAAGCACCTCCATATTTCCCAGCTTTCGATGCAAAACAAAATCCTGTTTTGTTTACCAAAGTGCATTTGAAATGCAGAGTGGGTCTCTTATCACCTCATTATCTGAAACTAGTTAGCCCTCTCTACTGATTTCTAAGGTTGATTGCACTCTCATTTCTTGTTTGGTGTACATGAGGAATGCAAACTTTGCATGCGTCCACTAGGGCTTCTCTTAATATACGTTTGCCAGTGAGAGAGTATGGCACACCAAGTCAACAAACCTAGAGTCACGTAATCATTTACTAAATGCGTAGTTACATTGTTACCTTATGAACAAATACATATTGTATGTAACATGCAATATATGTACACACACATATATATAAATATCCACGCCATCTGGTCTGAAAGCAACGCGCCTTTCGGCTGGTGCAGCGTAAGGGTAAAGACCAGAAACCCTCATACATCAAACACAAACTGATGTCGCACTCCCGGAGTCTCTGAATGTATTTCATTTATTTCTCAGGAAAGCATCAGACCTCACAACGCGTTTCGACATTACATCTTCTTCAAAGTGATTTAGTCTGTGTTACTGATCCCCGTCCAAATTTATAGACGTCATTCACGAAAAAGAAATGCAAAGTTTCATCAGCTGGTAATAGGGCCTATCCCCTTGCACAGGCACGTGATTTACACCTAGTCACTGCTCTCAATAGCGGTGCCACACCAGTGATCAGCGTTACATAATGCTTTTGGTATTTCAAATCAAGCACATTTCAGCGCAAACAAAGTGTTACTGCTGTTAGTTAGCACCTTAGTAACGAACCATGCCAAACAGTATCTTCAAAGTCACTGCATATACATGCCGAAAACACATGAAAGAGGTTTGATCCACATCACTTTCATCATAATCCATGTAAAGTATTATGGGATTGGAAGTCCATTACAGTTACATCTCACCTCTCAAATATGTTAATTCCAGCTCCAATGTAATAATAATGTGCTTGCCCCGACTAGTTCACTCATATTTCTAATGGGCTGCGCTGAATCATGTCCGCATTCCACTTAATCCAAGAGAAACTCTGGCTTCTGGCACATTCATTTCATGCCGAGTTAAAGAACCGTGCCAAAGGTTATTCGAGTTATGGTTGATTTACGTATCCTAACCCCTTGTTCTGGTACGTGATTTAAACTTAGTCACTGCTCTCAATTAGCGGTGCCACACCAGTGTTCAGCGTTACATAATGAGTTTGGTAGTTCAAATAAAGCATATTTCAGCACAAAGTCTTACTGCTGTTAATTGGCACTTTAGTAACGAACCATGCCGGATAATATCCTCAAAGTCACTGCATATAAATGCCAAAAACATATAAAAGAGGTTTGATCCATATCACCTTCATTGTAATCCATGTAAAGCTTTATGGGATTGGAAGTCCATTACAGTTACATCTCGCCTCTCATATATGTTAATTCCAGCTCCAATGTAATAATAATGTGCTTGCCCCGACTAGTTCACTCATATTTCTAATGAGCTGCGCTGAATCATTTCCGCATTAAACTTGATCCAAAAGAATCTCTGGCTTCAGGCACATTCATTTCATGCTGAGTTAAAGAACCGTGCCAAAACTTGTTCGAGTTACGGTAAATTTCCGTGTGATATAGAGACTCCGTTAATTTCTCACTCAGAAGCTTTCCACTGAGAAAATTCAAATTAAAACAGACTGAGTGCGACGTCAGTTTGTGTTTGATATATATATATATATATATATATATATCATTTATTTTTTGGCACTGACAAAAACAAAGGTTAAACTAACATTAGAGGAAGGTGTGATTAAATTATCGTTTTTTTTAAACCCTTAGAAATTCACTGAACAAAAACAATGGTTAAAGTAATGTTATAGTTAGGTGCAAATTGTCAGTGATAACATTAACATTTTAAACTAAAACAACCACAGAAATTCACCAGTTTATATTGAACAGAGTTACTACAATATGCACCCCTACCATGCACTGTTTATGTCCTCACAAATGACATCACTCATGACATGTTCTATGTAAACATTTTGCCTTGTATGCCAATATTTTGCCTTCAACCTCCCTTTTCTGAACCCATTTTTGTTTGGCTTTTGGGACTCTGCACCTTACTACTTCTAATCAGTGCTAAAATGTTTGTGCTATCTCCCTAAAACTTGGTAACATTGGTTTATATCTAACTCGTGTATTTAATCTACCTGCTAAGTCCCTAGTGAAGTGGTACTACATGTACCTAAGGTCTGTTAATTAAATGCTACTAGTGGGTTTACAGCCCATGTTTAAATCCCACTTAAGTAGCCTTTTTAAATTTGTCACAGGCCTGTTATTGCAGTCTGTATGTGCAGTTTCAAACTGCCATTTCGACCTGGCAAAATAAACCTTTTGCCAGGCTTTAACTGTACTTTTCTTAATACATATAAGTCACACCTAGACTAGGATAGGCCCTTAACAGCCGAGGGGATAGAGAGCTGTATATAAAAAAAATGGACATGTACTCATAAGAAATATAATTCAGAACCCTTTTAATGGTAAAGTCGGTTTTGAAGTCACAATTCTGAAAATGCAACTTTTAGAAAGTTTGCATTTTGTTGTCCCAATCATTTGGTGTCTGTAGGTCTATCTGGCAGCTGGTTTATTTGTATTGCACCTAACCATTGAGACAAAGGGGAAATAGCTGTTGGCCGGAGCGGGCCATCTTTAACTAGATAAAGGAGCGGAGCTGTCACCTACCACTCATGCAAACCACAAAGGCTCTACCTGAGCACACTCACAAAGCATTTGACAATAGGCTTTTGTGTCTCCAGACAAGCTGGGAGGCGGGAAATTCCAGGCACCTCTGGGGTTGGAAACTTCCGGAAACTTCTACTACTTGAAAGCTGGCACCAGGTATAAATATTGGACTCTCAGACCTAACATTTTGGTGACATATTTGGACCTGTGGAAGATTCAGAAGTACTGCTGTGCTACTCTCTGCAAGAAGGACTACTACTCTGCTGCCCTGATGCCTGCTGCCCTGATGCCTGCTGCCCTGGTGCCTGAGCAAGAAGGGCTGGAGCTGCATCTTGAACCCAGGACCAACAGTGTGACTTCAAGGGCTAGTTGGCTGGCCTCCTGATCAGAGCCTCTGGGACAGAAAAGGCCTCAACCACTTTGGAGACCAACAACTCGACTCTGACTGCTGCAAGAGGGCCTGAACATGCAGTGCCGATCCAGTTGTGGTCCTGGGGACAGAACAAATGCATTTCCAAACAGCTCTACAATGGAACTGCTGCAGCACAATGCATCTCTGGTGCTTCGCCTCTCAGCCCCTCTGAACCAATTACATCATTTAGGGGACGAAAAGGTTTGGTTACACCTCACTCTCACCTTTAAAATTTCATTCGGTAACCGAGGGTCATGCCCTGGCCAAGAGTATTTAATAAGAGGCTGATGGAAGATTTCTCACACAAATAAGCCAGGTCCAGCTTTTTCCACAGATTCTCTCCCAGCTAGTTTACTGGGGAAGGGGGACCAAGTTTCAATTGTACCCCAAAGAGAATGCATTTTTTAAAATCAGTTATCCTGCTTCTTGCTTCCTTTGCCCACCTTCTTTGATACCAAGGATTTCTTCCCAACATAATCTAGACACCATTAGGATTTTGCTATCAAACAACAATTTATTAAAAAATCTCAGAACAGATGATTTTGCCAAAAAGTTCCAGAAAACCAGATTCATCTCTCTCTTTAAACCCTGAACCATGGTTCCAGGTGGCAGTGATAACAGCCTAATGGGGGCAGCCCCCTCCATCAGATCCAAATCACAAGAGTGGTCAAGAGCAAGCACCTCTGCTCTGTGTAACCCAAAAGGGGGTATTTCCCCATCATAAGCCTTTGTTAGAGGTGTAAGGGCCAAGTCTCCATGCTTCTGTTTACATTTGACCAGACAACCAGCTTGCAACATGGACCTCTGCTTGATGCTCCCCATATGGGTATCTCATTTTAGGCTCCGACTGAAGGACAGTCCTAGATATTTGTAGAAATTCACCACTTCCACCTCTTGAGTGTACAAGTACCATTTAAAGTTATTTACTTTTTTCCTAAAGACCAGCACCTTGTTTTTTCCTTTGCAGACCGATAGCAGTGTAATCCAGCTGAACAAAGGCATCCACACATCGCAGACAAAGGATATTGGCCCTCATTACAACCTCAGCTGTCCTTCCTAAAGACCGACGAGGCCGCGGGTGCCAGAATACCGCCATTGCTGGAGGTATGTCTGGCTCCCTATTACGACTTTTCCGCTGGGCCAGCGGACAGTAACAGCGTTACCATCCGCTGGCCCAGTGGAAAAGTCACATCAACATTGCTGCAGGCTCGTAATAGAGCCTGCGGCAATGCTGATGTGCAGTGGGTGCAGTAGCACCCGTCGCGCATTTCACTGCCCGAAATTCAGGCAGTGAAATGCACGATGGGGCTATGCCTGGGGGTCCCTGCACTGCCCATGCCAAGTGCATAGGCAATGCAGTGGCCCCCAGGGGCACCCGAGTCCCTTTACCACCAGCCTGTCCATGGCGGTGTCTACCACCATGGACAGGCTGGCGGTAAGGGGAGTTGAAATACCCAGGGCAGCGCTGCTTGCATGGCGGTATACCGCCGGTCCCGCCGGTGTTACCGCAGCGGCAACGCCACAGTCAAAATAAGGTGACTAGTACCGCCAGCCTGTTGGCGGTACTATCGCCACTATAGCCCTGGCAGTCACCGACCGCCAGGGTTATAATGAGGGCCATAATGTTTCCCGACTTTGGGGGAAAAGGAATTTGTTAGATTTATAGCTGCTGCAAGGTCTGCCAGGAATAAGCTAAACAGCAAAGGAGCTAAAACAGAAGCCTTTCTGGATTGGGAACGTTTGTGATAATCTATCAGATTTATTGAGCTCAACCTGAGCCAAATTACCATATGCAGTGCTTGGAATGCACTATGAAGGCCAGGTGGGAGTTTCCAGGAGTAGTTTTCCCCATAGGAGTCCCATGTCTATGTGTCAAAGGCTGTTCGGAAATCAATAAAACAACAGCCTTTGGTTCACCTTCAGGGCTTTCTGAATGATGGCCCAGACAGCATGATCCATGATCAAGTGACTCTCCCGAAATCCTCCTTGCTCCATTGGTATGATCTTATGCTCATATGCCCATTCATCCAAATGTGACAGTAAAAGTTTTGAGAATATCTCCTCCAAGATGTCCAGAAGGCTGATCAGTCTATAATGTGAGGGGTTTGAACCGTCCCCCTTTTTAGGGTCGAGCCCGCGAGTGCATGGACTAGCACATGAGTCTCACTAGCGAGACTCTGTTGTGTTCAGTAAAGGGCTCGGAGCCCGCCTGTCGCTCACCATTTGTTGGTCTGCATGGTACTCTTCTTTGCAGCCTAGTAATTCATGTTAATTCCTATCGAGATTTTAGACATGATTACACCCCGAACCGCTGGATGGAATTACACCAAATTTGGCAGAAAGGTAGATCTTGTAAATCTGTTCTGTAGTTGTTGAGATATTAAAGGAAAAACAAATGTGTAATCTATGTGCGCAAATACTTTGCGACTAGTTTCGCAATAAATTGGGAATGCGCACACCAACAGGAATGCCATGACTGGCTGGTCGCAACCTGAGCAGAAAGTTGTGGTCGCCATTTTAACTAGCGGGACACGGTAGCCGGGGCTGAAACTGAACATCAATTGTGGTATTAAGGATAAGGATGGAGATACTCTGACCCCATGGGTGGCATATAAGGGTGTTTGTGGGATACCTTATGTGTACAACATGTCGATAAAGTTTTTTTGCACGTGCAATATTCGCTAATGCATTGCATTGCTCTGCAGTCCCCGTGTAACATCACAACCCATTCGTGAATATTGGCTAGAAAAAATAAACAAATCACACACTGACTCAGACACCATACACTCACTCACAGATGCACTCACACTCTCTTACACCCACTCACAGACCCACTCAGAGGCTCATGCAGTCACATACGGAACCACTCAGAAACTCATGCACCCACTCACAGACCCACTCATGCACCCACTCACAGACCTCCTCTGACACTCACGCACACACCCAAAGGTAACTCAGAAGTTATAGTGACCGTACCTAACTATAGCTTATTCTTCCACAATGCACTGCTTATGGATCACGTATTACATGGTCAGATACATCACCGAATGACTGGGTGCATCCACTGACACATCATCCACTAAGTGAAAAGTATTTTGAAAATGTTTCTGAGAATTAAAGATGGATACTAAGCTACTTCTTAAGTTAGTATTCTTTCTGTACTACTGATGAGCGATACTGTTTCTAACAAATGCAATCTAAGTGGCTGTGTAAGTGTCTGTATCAGTGAGTGAGTGACTGTATAGGTGGGTGAGTGGCTATGTGAGTAGCCAAAGACCCATCCTTCCGGGTATGTTCTCGGCATAGGGGATGCCATCTCCCAGGGCCCAATGCATTTATCAAGGGGAGGGGAGGACGTGCCCCCTACCCCCCAAGTCAATATTTGGCCCCCAGGGCCCAAAGCATTATTAACGGGGGGCATTCGGCCCCTTTCTCTGAGCTGCTTTTGGCCCTGGGAACCACACCCCAGGGGGCTGAATGTATTTATTGAGAGGATGGGGGCTTTGGAGCCGTCCCCCTCAATCTTTAAAAAGGCTCAGGTCACCCTAACCCCCAGAGCTATCCTTTTAATTGAAAAGGAGGGGGACCATTCAGCCCCACTTCCTGATCCTTTTAAAGGACCCCATCTCACAGGACCAGGCCACTTAATGATTTCTAGGGAGCCCACCCCAAGTTGTTTGCTTTTACCACCCCTAGTACACAGCAGTTTCCCTGCCCACACTACTAGGGGGTATTTTCAAAATTTCAGAATGGGAGCAAACAGCAAGCCCGCTCTTAGTGGGTAGGACATTTCAAAATGCTTCCAAAGAGCAGACTTGTGTTCGGTTTTCCTGCCAGCAGTTCTGCAGGCAGGGAAACAGAACACATATTGCTTCGACAAAAAAGAGCAACTTAAATGCAGCTGCTCCCTCTGGGTGGGAGCAATGCTGGCTCCTGCACAAAGCCCTGGGGCTCCCCACAGACCCACCAACGTGTTGTCAGCAGGTGTCTGTGGCAGGCACTGGGGCACCCACCAACTGCTGCAGGCCTCAGGGATGAGGGGACCATGGCCAAAATAGGCTCAGAGAGGGGGGAATGTAGCCCCTTCCTCTTTTATAAAAGGTACAGCCACAGGGGATGGGGTCATTGTGGCCTATAAAGGCTCAGGGAGGGGGCAACATGCACCCTCCCATTTTTCATTGAATTTATCCCCAGTGGATGGGGTCCTCGGGCCACAGACAGCTTGGGGAGGATGACCATACACCCCCCTCTCCTCTTAAACAAAAAAGGCCCTAGGAAATGGGGATCCCCATTTTGCACAGAGCTAGATCTTAGTCTAGAAAGAGCTCTATTTGTAAATTTGTGTTTAGTAGTTTGAGAGTTATTAAAGAAAGAAGAATATAGATTTTTATGGACGCGGACCCCGGGCAAAAGCAAGGCCCTGAGTGGTTGGCAGTAACCTGAAAGGAAAATTGCGGCCACCATTTTGTTTCTCGGTCAGCCTGGGTATGAGAAAAGTGAAAAATAACATAAGATGTCAGGATAGAGAGATCCTGACCACATAGGATACATGGAGGGGTCTCTGCGGAACCCCTCATGGACAGAAAATAGCCCAATTTTACTTTTTTTTAGGCTGAACTGCAGATCTGCGGATTCACTGCAGCACTCAACACAGCTACAATGTGTAAATCTGCAACAGAACTACAGATCAGACACCAAAGGAAAAAAAATTAGACCCAATCGTGTTGGGTGCACGTGGCCAACCCCCACTGTGCATGGCAGAAGGCTGGGTGCGGCAGTGGCTGTATTAAGGTATGGTAATTATATACTACTTTAGATTTAAAAAAATAGAAATTGAATTAAAAAAATCAATGGTTACAGGGACGATACAGTTAGGTTGAATTTTACTCATACAATACCATACAAATTCAGTATTTATAGTGATGCTTGTTCTTATATGAAGAAACTATAACTTGTGCCATTAAGTAACTTTAGGCCATTAGTAATAGTTTCTTAACGAAAGTATAACTATAAGTATAACTATAACTGCTGGATTTCTGTGGTTTGTATGGATAAAACGTCAACCCAACTATGATGTCCCTGTAACCTTTATTTTTTTGTTTTTATATATATATATATATATCTAAATATATATATATGTGTATATATATATATATGTGTATATATATATATATGTGTATATATATATATATGTATATATATATATTCATATATATATATACATATATATATATATGTCTCTCTCTATATACATATATAAATATACATATATGTATCTGTAAGTACATATATTATATATACGACCTAGTGGCAGTCGCCACTATTTAGTTATAGTTAGTTCAGCTTTTCCATAGAAAGAGTGTTTTTTAGCCCCCTTTGACAAATCTTAACAAAACTTTCCAAGAAAGATGTTCATCCAACCTCAGCTCGTTTCTTGAAAGTTTTGAGTTATCTGTTGAGTGGTGGGGGCAAAGAAAAAAGGATGGTCCCAGATTGAAAGTCCCCATGCAGGTATAGACTTCTATAAGATAGGTTACAGCAAAAACTGCTGAACAGAATTATACTAAATACATCAGGAAGCTCGATCTTGGTCCACAGATTGTGTTATTTGTGATTTGTGATTTGGCGTAAATCTGTTCAGTAGTTTTCAAGGAATTAAAGGTGAAAAATAACTGTATATTTTGGCAGTTGGGAGTGTTCTGATTAGCCAACAATCTTTATTTTCCTTGGGCCATTTAGCTCTCATGGGAATCAGACTCCTGCAAGAGGGAGCGCTTTGATTGGCTGATAGGAACATGAGAAAAATGTTGCTGACAGTTATTACAGGACCAACGACTTACTCTCCTGCCCTGATGTTATTTAAAAAAAAAAAAGATATATGGGGGAAGGGTAGGGATGACCCCTCCCCTGTGGACAAAAAGGAAGCAAAAAATGCAGTAATCCCGCAAAACTCTTGTGGGAGCTAAACCAACAAAAAAATAATTCATAGGCACCCTGTCAACCTTTATTTAGTATAAGCCTCGGGGAGCATATCCCCAGGACTGTGTCTATAAAAATGGGAGGGGGATGCACAGCAGGGGAAATTAGTCAATGGAGGAGACTTCGTGCTTGTGGAGGGGTGCCATGTGAGCCCCTTCTTAAAACCATCACGTCGAGCCCAGGGGGATGGGGATAAAAGAGTGGCCCTGGGTGATGGCATCCCCAGGGTCTAACAAGGCTTCAGGGAGGGGCCACATAGACCCCTTCCCTTTATTTAAATGTGTCACCAGAGGCCGATAATGGCTCAGGGAGGGGAGCTGCATGCCCCCCCTCTGAGTTAATTAAAAGAAAACAGCCCTGGAGGAATGGGTTCCTCAGGGGTAGGCCCTATGGATAATACCCCACTGCTCACAGCCGAAGGCCACGTGCAGCGTGGGCTTGGTTGTATGGGGGGATTGGCTGCAGGGCTTGTTTGAAGACCAGACCCCGACCCTGCACGGCCATAGGCTGTGCACGGCAGGGGGATGCATTTCCATATGGTAATTAAGTATTACTTTACGTTAAAAAAGACCCTAGAAATTCACAACCAAAAAAAAAAAAGTTCAAGTAATGTCACACTTAGGTATGAAAAAATGTTTTTTTTATTTAAAAAACTTAGAAATTCACTGAAAAACACAAGGTTTAAAGTAATTATATAGTTAGGTGAATTTGTTAGTGACAACATTAATGTTTTGAACTAAAAAAAACACAGACATTTACCCATTATAGTTAGCAGTGCTAGCTATAACTTGTCCCCCCGCAAGGCACTGCTTGTGACCTCACATGACATCACTCATGACATGTTCTATTACATCATTTATGACATCACTGATAACATCTCAAATGACATAATTGTTGACATCACAGATGACACCATCCAAGCTTCATTTTCCCACACATTGTTGTATAAATTAATATGGCATTAGAGGTCTAACAGTAAGTATAAAAAAGCTCAGAAGAAGACCAGGCATCATTACTACTAACACAAAAAACACTCTCTCAGATGCTGAAAACAAGCATTATGTGCAACATTGACCCTGTAACATACACTTTACATGTAGCATAGTTCATATTAACAATTAACCACAAATATAAGGGAACCCCTCACTGAGTACAGTGTTTAATCTGAATGCTACAGTTCAGAGAAAACCAAAATAGTGAATGCCAATTCCAAAAACAAATGCCCTACTTTGAACAGCATTTATCTGTATCAAATCCCTGACACAAACCGAACCTACATTAACAAATGAAGTTGATATCAGTAGAGAACTGAGCATTGTAAACACTTTACTCTATGGAGTGAGTTCATTCTACCATGTTTGCAAACAGTGAAACTCTCATAAGAAATACAAAATACAAAACAGACAATTCAAAAGAATCTATTTGAAACAGTGTACCTTCTATGCAACAGTTGTCAAAGAAAACAGTATTTGCTGTAAATAATCAAGAGCTGAAGGTGCTAAGATCATACTACCTGGACCCTTCATATTGTGGAGAAAACTTTAGAGATAGCCCATCTTCTGAAGCAAAAGAAGCACACACAAATAGGTTAATACCTGGTGCACACATTCTTCTACGTTAAGTATAAATTGCCATGCTGACACAATTCTTTCTAATAGCTCAAGGCTGCTTACAAAAGTTAGTATCTAACACGTAGAATCTTACTCCTGTTGAAAACTTTTTCTGCAGAACCAAAAGACTTGTGTGAAACCTAATGGACACAAGTAAACCGCGACCTGCATGCACAGTTACTCTTGAATATAAAGGTTTATAACATGTTCAATACTTATACACAGGTATGCTGCATTAGGAGCACATATGTTTCTTAAACACTTCCACTCATTATCCGGACCCAGGCTGTACAAAATTAGGTTGAAAATAATATGGTAGTCACCCGCCACTATGTAAACTGTGAACCAAACTCGCACACTCATTGGATGATGTCATCAGTGATGTTATCAATGATGTTGTTTGAGATGTCTTCAGTGATGTCATAAATGATGTCTTAGAACATGTCATGAGAGATGTCATATGTGAGGTCATAAGCAGTGCATGATGGGGGCACAAATTATAGTTAGCACTGCTAACAATAACTGGTGAATATCTGTGTTTTTTTTTAGTTCAAAATATTAATGTTGTCGCTGACTAAATCACTTACCCTATACGTAGTTAATATTTGGTTGTTGTAAAGGTAGGCCTGGTAAAGGTATAAGCGTGCTAAAGCCATTGCGTTGCAATGCCCGCATTGTAAAGGCTATCTTCCCTCCCATTCATGGCCATATATTGCAACAAAGAACTGTCACAATGAAACACTCCAGTGCAGGTCACTCAGTTTTGGGACAGCTCCATTTATCGAATCCCATGAAGCCCCTAAGGTAAAAGACTTTGCACTTTCAGCAACTACAGCTGCAATCTAACAACTTTTTGACACCATTGTGTTTATTATCATTTTATTTTTAAAGGGTCGGGGTCATGTGGGATGATAAGCAGGGAGTGGTGTGCACTCCCGTCAGTGTGCATGTGAGTTTGGCCGGCTGTCTCAGTACGGCCAAACACACATGCGCATCGAGCTCCCTCTAACCCAGCACTGTGTTGCTGGGTTGGAGACAGTAGGCCCAGCCTCCTAGTCTGCCTGGAAACACAAAGCTAGGACGCTCAGGGCAATCCTGACGCTGCTGTCATGCTGCCAGCATTAGGATTGGCCACAGGGCAGGCTAGGAGCCTGAAATCCATCCGAGACATGAAGAGCAGCGGTGTCAGGGTCAGATTTGTTTTTTAAATTTATTTTGTTTTGTTCTCCCTTCCCCCACCCGCTTCTTTGCCTCGCTGCTAGGCACGACTGGAGTTAAGGGTGGCTGCAATGGAGTGTGGGTGGGATACAAAAATCAGGTCTGACCTGGACTGAAGTTTTACCTTCAGACTTTCTGAAATGGAGATCAAAAGTCCTCAGTGAGACAAAGCATCAGGCTGTGGATGAGAAGGGCTCCACATTGTCCGATAGCAGCAGGACAAGGTCTTGGTGAAGTCATTGACTTTTGGCAAGAAACCTCAGAGCAGAAGAAATTTGAAGGTCATGCCTCACCGGATAGATAATTTTGCCATCTTGGCTTGGTTTGTTGAGATTTAGAGGCTGATTGAGATCTTGGCAGATGAGTTACTCTGTCACAACAGTGATGGATATCACGTTTGCTGAAATATAAATCTCATTATATCCTATGGGATTTATATCTTTCGGCAGACGGGATATCCATCACCGTTGTGATGGAATAACTTGTCCTTCAAGATTTCAGTTTGGCCCTAAGTCACTTCTTTGGAGCTTGGATACTTCCAGCAGGACAAGGCTGCAGACTGTAGCTGAATAGGGCTCCACAAGGTTGAATACCTTCTCACGAGATCCTGCTGAATCAGATTTGCTGCTGTAGAAAAGTTCTGGGTGGGAGCAACCTGTATCTTCAGCTTAGCTGCAATGCACCTTGATCACATCAGCCTGGCACGTTGGTACTGGTCCTTCAAAGGTCTTTGGAGCCAAAACGTTTCTATGTCCTGGGTTTCAGGACATTTTAGGAGGAGTACAATTTGACACAGTCCAGGGTTCCAGAACCTCAAGTAGCACTTGGGGGTGTCAAGACTTACTCCAGCTCAACCACCAGGACAGTCCAGGGCAGGTCCATTTGGTGCTGGTCAGTTGGGAAGTTGCAGTAAAATCCTCTTGTAGTTTGTTGTGTCCTTGTAGCTTGAACAGGAGGTCAACCTTATGAACCTTGGAGTTCACTTCAACATCCTTGGAACAAGTGGAGGAGCAGATCCACTCTTGGAGGTTCTTCTCAGGTCTCAGAGGGCAAGTTTAGTCCTCTTCTGATCTTCCACAGCACTAGCAGCGTTCTGAGGAAGGTACTGTAGGAGTCACATTGATGCTTGGCCTCAGAGGTGTGGCCGGGGTAATGAACAACACCTCAATTGTTGATCAGTCTACCCAGTTCTGGGTAACTCCTCTCTCTCTGGCCTTGGTGCCCCCCCACCCAGGTGTCAGCTAACATTTGCCTTTGGCAGGGAAGTGACCTATTTCAAATTAATCAAGTACCTGGGCACAGCCCAGATGGCCATCCCCCCCCCCACACTCAAGGCCTTTGTCATCCACTGGGACCAATTTTAACACCTCATCAGGGGGCTGTCAAGCTGCCAGATGAGAACTGGAGCTCATACAAGTAAGCCTCCAGAGGCCTTGTTCAGGGAAAAGACACCTTTCTTAAATTACCTTTTCCTTAATACTTATTAAAAATTCAAATTTACCATCAAATAAGTTTTTGGATAACTATTAAAAAAGTATTTTACTTGTATTTCTAGCTGTTTTCTAACCGAAATTGGCATTATTAAATGTAATAGTGTAACCCGGTGTTTCCCCATGAAACAGCCATGTTTGCTAGATTAAAAATATCTTTTGAGACTTTTTCACTGTAAGGACGTGTTTAACAGTTAATATTTACATGCCCGACTTTCAAATACCATGCCCCTGCCTTTGGGTCAATGGCTGAGGACAAACTATAGGGTATACCCTGTAATGACTACTAAGGTCCGTGTTAACCCATGGAGCAATAACATAAAGAAAGTACCCCTTGGCCTATTAATCAAATATACATGCACCTTAATGTGTTATTAGAAGTTATATCAAGCAATCCCAACAATATATGAATATAAATTGTCAGGGATTAGAAGAAAAGGAAAAAGGGCAAGATCAAAATACTAAATCCAAAATGTTTTCTACTTATTGACTAAAAAAAAATATATTTCCGACTGCAATATATTAACCCTATCAGAACCCCACTTGGATATCGACCCTTATATACAAGGAACTGAACACAAAATAGAAACTGACAACTACATTATAAAGCACAACAAGGAGGATATCTCATTGAGTGGGCTATAACAGATGTTCCTTGAGATCCTGACACAAAGACACCCAAAAGAGGTAGCCACACCACTAAATCAACCCCTTTAATGAGCTACTCTGTTGACATTTCACTCCTGTTTGAGTAATATGTCAGGACTATATACTCAGGACTAGGTGTATTTACATGATTTCAAAGAAGGGTAGCAGAGGAAGAAGAAATCTTCCCTGCAGACCATTTAAAAGTACAAATACTAAATCTTCTATTTGATGAATAGTTCAGTTATATCTTCACAGGCAATAATATGTATTCTCTTGTCATCTTCTGTACGTCAAATCTCAGTCTGAAATATGCAAATCCATATTGTGCCATGTGGGGATCCAAACATGAAATTTTCAATGCATTCTTGCTAACTCTTATATCCAAGGATGCCTCTCCACATGTTGTTACACTAAGATGACTGATAATTCAACAAGGCTATGGAGCGGGGAACTGTTGCAATAACTGCAGTTACTTCCTTCACTTTTCACTTACAGGCAGCACTCCTGTCCTACCGTCCATAGGATGGCAGGATGCGACTGCTGCCTCAGAGGGGAAAACTGAGGAATTAACTGTAATTACTGTAACATGTGGGCAGGTAATATAGGTTGCTATTATAATTTTTTCTATCTGATTCAGAACCACTGGATGTCAATCACTGATCTAAGGTGGCTGGATTTGATCAAACCAGTCCTGAAGAACTGCGCTAGATATTGGTTCAAGTAAAACAACTTTTATCTTTTTGAATCAACAGACGGGGCAGCACTGAGTAGGGTACTGATTTGAAACACCCACAGTTGAACCATAATTGTGATGCATGGTCGGGCTCTGTGTTTCCCACCATAGGGAGATTTCCCATCACAGTTGCATTATTTGACATGACAATTTCAATATGCAGGTTCAATATTTTAAATCAGATGCAGACTAAGGGGGTCATTCCAACCCTGGCGGTCGGTGATAAAGCGGCGGCCAACCCGCCAACAGGCAGGTGGTCCAAAAAATGGAATTCTGACTCTGGCGGGAACCGCCAACACAGCCCGCCACTTTAACACTCCGACCGCCACGGCGGGACAGACAAACAGCGCGGCGGTCACCGCCAACAGGCAGGCGGCAGACAATGTACCGCCCACCCTATCACAACTCACCAATCCGCCACCTTTTCCGGGGCGGGAGCCCCGCCGATAAAAACACGGCGGAAACAGACTACGAACGGGAAAACGCTCACCTCTACACACTCCACGAGGACGCAGGACAGCATGGAACCCGAATTAAACATCCTACCAGCTATTGTCTACCTGCTCATCTACCACGAGTACGAACGCCGGCGCAGACGACAACGGTGAGTACTGCACCTACGACACAGGGGAGGGGGGAGGAGGAAAGCTTACGGGCACACACATACGCCATACACCCACCCCCCCACCCCAAATACCTACACACCAATGCAGAGCAACAAGTCAGAGTGACACCCCCCAAACCCACCGGGATAATGCAAAGACACAAATAAAATGATCTTTAAAATATCTGTATAATATAGCTCCATTGAAGTCATGGGAAATATGCAATATGAAATATACAAAATAAGGAATGAACATAGTAAAAAATATATACATAGGCAATAAGTCCTGCCCATTCTGTCAAAGTTCCATAGTCCGTGGGCCAATGTGCACAAACACAGGGGCAAAGCCCACACACGAGACCAGATACCATTGGAGAGAACACTGCTGGGGCATCAGATGATAAAACTACAGGCACCTCAGGGGGAAGGGAAGGGGGGGGCACCTCAGCCACATGAGTCCACGACGCCAGATCCACGAGGGGCCTCCATGCCCACTGTGCCATCCTGGGGAGTGCAAAGCCACAGTCTCACAAGTCTCTACAGTGGGTGTGTTGCCCACTGTGCCATCCTGGGGAGTGCAAAGCCACAGTCTCACAAGTCTCTACAGTGGGTGGCTTGCCCACTGTGCCATCCTGGGGAGTGCAAAGCCACAGTCTCACAAGTCTCTACAGTGGGTGTTTTGCCCACTGTGCCATCCAGGGGAGTGCAAAGCCACAGTCTCACAAGTCTCTACAGTGGGTGGCTTGCCCACTGTGCCATCCTGGGGAGTGCAAAGCCACAGTCTCACAAGTCTCTACAGTGGGTGTTTTGCCCACTGTGCCATCCAGGGAAGTGCAAAGCCACAGTCTCACAAGTCTCTACAGTGGGTGGCTTGCCCACTGTGCCATCCTGGGGAGTGCAAAGCCACAGTCTCACAAGTCTCTACAGTGGGTGTTTTGCCCACTGTGCCATCCAGGGGAGTGCAAAGCCACAGTCTCACAAGTCTCTACAGTGGGTGGCTTGCCCACTGTGCCATCCTGGGGAGTGCAAAGCCACAGTCTCACAAGTCTCTACAGTGGGTGGCTTGCCCACTGTGCCATCCTGGGGAGTGCAAAGCCACAGTCTCACAAGTCTCTACAGTGGGTGGCTTGCGCACTGTGCCATCCTGGGGAGTGCAAAGCCACAGTCTCACAAGTCTCTACAGTGGGTGGCTTGCCCACTGTGTCATCCTGGGGAGTGCAAAGCCACAGTCCATCAGATGGATTACCGACTCCACTGTTAATGGAGGAGACATGGTGCCCAGAGTGCTTCGTGAAGCCCTGCTCGACACAGAACCGGCACTGTCAATGGGCCAGCGGTGCTTGAGACGGCGGTGCCCAGCGGAGCGGTGGTTGACAGGAAGGGCCCAGCGGAGCGGTGCTTGAGATGAAGGGCCCAGCGGAGCGGTGCTTGACAGGAAGGGCCCAGCGGAGCGGTGCTTGAGATGAGGGGCCCAGCGGAGCGGGGCTTGACAGGAAGGGCCCAGCAGAGCGGTGCTTGAGATGAAGGGCCCAGCGGAGCGGTGCTTGAGATGAAGGGCCCAGCGGAGTGGTGCTTGACAGGAAGGGCCCAGCGGAGCGGTGCTTGAGATGAAGGGCCCAGCGGAGCGGTGCTTGACAGGAAGGGCCCAGCGGAGCGGTGCTTGACAGGAAGGGCCCAGCGGAGCGATGCTTGAGATGAAGGGCCCAGCGGAGCGGTGCTTGAGATGAAGGGCCCAGCGGAGCGGTGCTTGACAGGAAGGGCCCAGCGGAGCGGTGCTTGAGATGAAGGGCCCAGCGGAGCGGTGCTTGAGATGAAGGGCCCAGCGGAGCGGTGCTTGACAGGAAGGGCCCAGCGGAGTGGTGCTTGAGATGAAGGGCCCAGAGGAGCGGTGCTTGACAGGAAGGGCCCAGCGGAGCGGTGCTTGACAGGAAGGGCCCAGCGGAGCGGTGGTTGAGATGAAGGGCCCAGCGGAGCGGTGCTTGAGATGAAGGGCCCAGCGGAGCGGTGCTTGAGATGAAGGGCCCAGCGGAGCGGTGCTTGAGATGAAGGGCCCAGCGGAGCGGTGCTTGACAGGAAGGGCCCAGCGGAGCGGTGCTTGACAGGAAGAGCCCAGCAGAGTGGTGCTTGAGATGAAGGGCCCAGCGGAGCGATGCTTGAGATGAAGGGCCCAGCGGAGCGGTGCTTGAGATGAAGGGCCCAGCGGAGCGGTGCTTGACAGGAAGGGCCCAGCGGAGCGGTGCTTCTCACGGCGGGCCCCTGTTCAGCGGTTCTTCTCACGGCGGGCCCCTGTTCAGCGGTTCTTCTCACGGCGGGCCCCTGTTCAGCGGTGCTTCTCACGGCGGGCCCCTGTTCAGCGGTGCTTCTCACGGCGGGCCCCTGTTCAGCGGTTCTTCTCATGGTGGGCCTTCACGGCGGGCCCCTGTTCAGCGGTTCTTCTCACGGCGGGCCCCTGTTCAGCGGTGCTTCTCACAGCGGGCCCCTGTTCAGCCGTTCTTCTCACGGCGGGCCCCTGTTCAGCGGTGCTTCTCACGGCGGGCCCCTGTTCAGCGGTTCCACTCACGGCGGGCCCCTGTTCAGCGGTTCTTCTCACGGAGGGCCCCTGTTCAGCGGTGCTTCTCACGGCGGGCCCCTGTTCAGCGGTGCTTCTCACAGCGGGCCCCTGTTCAGCGGTTCTTCTCACAGCGGGCCCCTGTTCAGCGGTGCTTCTCACGGCGGGCCCCTGTTCAACGGTGCTTGTCCTGTGTTTCTAGGGAGCCAGACCTGGCCAAGACTTCCCGCTCACTCGCCATCCGACGTTGTGGTCGCGGGGCCCTCCTGTGATGGAGTCCTGGGCCCGTGGGTGTCGTCCGTCACAACCGGAATGGGGCTGGTGGGGCCCTCCTGGGCAGCTCGCCTGCTGCCTGACTTCTCCGCCCTGCTGCCCTTGCCCTCCTTCGCTGAAGCTCTGTGGCCCTTGCCTCCCTTTGATGATGTGGCAGGTGACGGGGCAAGGCTACTGTCCTTGGTGGCAGCCGTCTCAGGCTTGTCGCGCCGGACCTTAGTTTTTCTTGTCCTCTTCCCAGGGGGTGGGCTGGCTGTCCCCTTGCTGCTGGCCGATGTACCTGCCCTAGGAGCTGGTGGACTCCAATAGCCCTGCACTATGGTCATAGTAGATGCAGGGCTGGTGGTGGCTGAGGTGCTTTTTTTACTCTTACCAGATGGAGGGGGTGGGTCAGTGGTTGGAACGAGGTCAAAGTTGGAAAGGAAAAGCACTTTGGAAGGACAGGGATGGGTAGGTGTAGTGGGTATGGGAGTGGAGGAAGAGGATGTGGTTGTAGGAGAGTCAAGTGTGCTGTCTTTGGGAGCAGGTGCTTGTGACGGAGGCTGTGGTGAGGTGGATGGCTGTTGGGTGGGTGGCTGCCTGCGTTTGTGTGGTTTGGAAGAGGGGGTGACAGACACACTGGGAGAGGACACAGGGGACGTGTAAATGGCAGTGGGGGTGGTGACTGCACGTGTGCGGACTGTAATGGAGGGTGTGCTGGTGATGGAAGTACTGGCTGATGGTGGTGTGCATGCAGGTGTGAGTGGAGACGTCACAGGGAGGGAGGAGGGAGATGAGGAGGTGGGGGACACAGAGGTGGTAGTGACTGTTGGCATGTCTGCATCTGGATGTTGCTTGGGTGAATGCTTGTGGGATCTGTGGTGCTTATGTCTGGATGAGCTGCCCTTGGGTGTAGAGGTGTGTGCAGGCTGGTCTGATGGTGTGGATGGGATAGGCAGAGGAACAGGAGACTGGGACTGGGTGGAGGGAGTCAGAAGAGGGAGGCTGGAGACAGGGACAATGGCTGCCGTCAGTGCTGAGGCCAGAGCGTTGAACGATCGCTGATGGGCAGCCTGACCCGAATGAATGCCCTCCAGGTATGCATTGCTCCGATGCACCTCCCTTTCTACACCCTGTATGGCATTCAGAAGGGTAGACTGCCCAACAATGAGCATCCGGAGGAGGTCAATGACCTCCTCACTGAGGGCAACAGGGGTAACTGGGGCAGGGCCTGAGGTGCCTGGGGCGAAGGAGATGCCAGCCTTCCTAGGCGAGCGGGCACGGAGCGAAGGCTGAGGGGCTGCTAGGAGGGCGGCGCTGGTGCGCTGGGTGGCGGCTGTACCTGTTGTGGCGGTGGGCACGGATGTTGCCGCCACCGCAAGGGAGCTCCCTTCCGAGGACGTGTCGGTGTCGCTGATGTCTCCACGGGTCCCCTTTGTGAAGCTCCACTCGCCCTCCGTCTCACTGGTGTACTCGGAGTCTGTTGCATGGCCCTCTGGGGCCATATGAGATGCAGCTCCCTCGTGCGCCGATGCCACTTCTCCTCCGCCTGATGATGCTAATGCACACATGAACAGGCAGACAAAGAAAATGGGGGGGGGGAGAAATGAAGACAGGTTGAGTGCATGCATTGGCAACACCGTTGTCGGAGAGGACAGACACAGAAGCCCCCTGCACTAGGCCGCGCAATCGGGATACACTACTCAGTTATTGTGACTAGGCCTACAGGTCTATAGACGACAAATGCACACATGGGTGAGGCCGGACCGTGGATAGCTGTACTTGGCACCCTACAGAGGTGGGGGGCGGGGGCACAGGGCCATGCCTAATGGAGGGGCCTAGCCTACAGAATGCGCCCTGGCCTAGAGATAGCCACAGCCCTCCTCCCCCACCCAGACACCTTCACTGCGCGCAAAGATAGCAGAATGTGCTGATACTCACCCCCTTGTGTCTGCTGTGATGTCCTCACGCGCCCATCCAAATCGGGGTAGGCCACCGCCAGGATCCGGGACATCAGGGGTGTCAATTGGCGGCTGGCACCCCTCCTACGATGGGAGGCCATCCCCAGCAGAGACTCGGCGGTCTTTCTGGTCCCGCGGCGGATGTCCTCCCACCTCTTTCGGCAGTGGGTGCCCCGTCTGTTGTGGACCCCCAGGGCCCGGACGTCCCTGGCGATGGCACGTCAAATGTCGATCTTCTGATGGGCGCTGACCTATGTGACATGTACAGGGTGGTAAAGGAAATCTCATTACTTTTCTGCCTGGTCAATGTGAGTGGCCCCCCCCCTCCCCAACCTTGCCATGTGGCACATGCTCTCATCTTTCGTGCGTTGCACTCCTCATTCGCTCCCCTCCCCACCATCTTACAAACACCTCACTCAACACAGGCATAGCCCATTCAACGTGCACCCTGTGTACTAACCTGTTGGTCTGGAGGACCGTAGAGTAGCGCATACTGGGGGAGGACCCCATCAACAAGTTTCTCCAATTCTTCTGAAGTGAAGGCAGGGGCCCTTTCCCCAGTCGCAGCAGCCATTGTATCTCCCAGACCGAGGTCACAGCAGCACTTGCAGTATAGGTCCTCTCCTGTGGATGATCAGGTCTCGAGTGATTAATCAGATAGAAAATGGCGGTCACGCCCGCGGCGGTGCGTACCGCCGCGGTGCGTACCGCGACCGCCGGCGCACATCGTCATTGGCTACTGAAACCCATAGGGTTCAATGTTAACCAATGCGGCTTAGCGACGCGGTCTTCAACCGCCTACCGCCACGGTGTGCCACGCCAGCGCATTGACCTCACATCCCACTGTCACACTTCACAGGTCAGGCAGCCGCCATTTCAAGGGCCCACATGGCATAATTCTTACTGCGTCACACAGGCCTAGGCCTTGCCTTCCCACTCATACAAGCCTTTCCATGCATAGCGATTCGTGTACTGTGCAAGCTGTGTGAACGAACCTGTGGGTTGCTTGACTCTGTGCTCCATGTTGTCCTTCCTAGGCACCGTCCGCTGGGACTTGCGAGGAGAAGGATGAATCCTCCCGTGTACCGACCGCTGGTGGACCTGTCGACAATGGAAGAACGACATATCATACTTACATACCAGCTTGACAGAGCCACTATACATGAACTATGTGCCCGGCTGGAGCCAGACCTGATGTCCCCCATCCGCCAACCCACAGGGATTCCCCCTCTGGTGCAGGTTCTGTCAGTACTCCATTTTTTGGCAAGTGGGTCTTTTCAGACAACAGTGGCCATGTCATCTGGGATGTCTCAGCCTATGTTTTCAAAGGTTTTGTCCAGAGTGTTGTCTGCCCTGATGAAATACATGCGGCGCTACATTATTTTCCCTGAGGTGGGCGAATTGGCTACAGTGAAGGGTGATTTCTATGCCCTTGGACATATCCCCAACATCATTGGTGCCATTGATGGGACCCATGTGGCCTTGGTTCCCCCCAAAGAAAGTGAGCAGGTGTACAGAAACAGAAAAAGTTATCATTCGATGAATGTCCAGGTGGTCTGTTTGGCTGACCAGTACATCTCCCATGTAAATGCCAAGTTCCCTGGGTCAGTGCATGACGCGTATGTCATGCGAAATAGCAGCATCCCTTATGTGATGGAACAGCTACAGAGACACCGTGTGTGGCTAATTGGTGACTCTGGTTACCCCAACCTGTCGTGGCTACTGACCCCAGTGAGGAATCCCCGGACCAGGGCAGAGGAACGGTACAATGAGGCCCATGGGCGAACTAGGAGGATCATAGAAAGGACCTTCGGGGTCCTGAAGGCCAGGTTTAGGTGCCTGCATATGACAGGGGGATCCCTAATGTACTCACCAAAGAAGGTGTGCCATATCATCGTGGCCTGCTGTATGCTTCACAATCTTGCTTTGCGACGCCAGGTGCCTTTTCTGCAGGAGGATGGTCCAGATGGTGGTGTTGTAGCAGCTGTGGAGCCTGTGGAGAGTGAAGAGAAGGAAGACGACGGGGACGACACGGACAACAGGGATACAGTCATACAACAATATTTTCAGTAGCACACAGGTAAGAATCACCCACACCATATTACATTTACTTAAGGCCTCATGCGTCTCTACTGTCTGTGTTTCCCCCCAGTTCCTGTTAACTGATTTGTGACTTTCCCTTCCCTTTTCAGAGCTGTATGACCCACTGCGTGACTTCTGCTTTGTTTGCCCATGGACTAAAGCTTATTGATATTGGTATGTTGTCATCACAAAGTAACTGGACATTATTGCACCGTTATGTGTAATACATTTGTTAAGAATACAAGCAGACTCCTGTTATTTTAAGTGCAATGAGTGATTTATTTTAAGTGCTACATATAGGTACATGATTGTAAAACGGTGATGGGTGGGGGTGGAGTAATGTCCATGGCAGAGTCCAGTTCTCAGACGCACAGGTGCATTGTCCATATGCCTGTGGAAGGATGGAGCAGGGGCAGTTCAAGGTTGGACAGGGTGACAATGTGGGACAGTGGGATGACATCAGGGGGTATCTTATGCTGGCGGGGGTCTTGCAATCCTACTCTGTCTTCTTGTGAGATCTCAGGTTCTGCTTGCGGGGTGGTTCTTCTTCTGCAGGAGGTGGGGTTCTGGTGGCCTGTTGTTGTGTGGGGGCCTCCTGTCCACTAGCGCCGGCGGAGGTGGTAGGCTGTTCCTGGCCTGGGCCAGTGACAGGGGCCCTTTGGGGTGCCACATGGTCCCGCAATGTGGTGACTATCTGGTTAAGGGCCACGACGATGGTCCCCATTGCGGAACCGATGTTCCTCAGTTCCTCTCTGAACCCCATGTACCGTTCCTCCTGCAGTGCCTGGATCTCCTGGAACCTGGCCAGTACCGTCGCCATCGTCTCCTGGGAGTGGTGGTAAGCTCCCATGATGGAGGAGAGGGCCTCTTGGAGAGTGGGTTCCCTTGGCCTGTCCCCCCCCCTGTCGCACAGCAGCCCTCCCAGTTCCCCTGTGTTCCTGGGCCTCTGTCCCCTGGACGGTGTGCCCACTACCACTGCCCCCAGGTCCCTGTTGTTGTTGGGGTGGTGGGTCAACCTGGGTGCCCTGTAGTGGTGGACACACTGCTGATTGACGTGTCCTGGAGACAGAGGCATGGGCCCGCTGGGTGGGAGCTGTGCTGGTGTTCCCAGAGGGGGTTGGGTCTGGTGTAGCCTGTGGCTGTCTGTGGGGAACCGACTGTCCAGAGGTCCCCGATGGGCCGGGCTGGTCATCTGGGTCCAGGGAGACAGAGCTGCTGTCATCGCTGAGGGCCTCTTCTGGGGGTGGGATGGACATCTCTGTACCCTCCGTGGCGGTGTGGTGGCGTTCGGGTCCTGCAGGGGTATGAAGGTATAGTTATTGCTTCTGTGTGTGGCATTTCGTGTGATGGGTGGGTGTCCGTGTACCCAAGTGCAGGCATTCCCTTGTGGGGGCTTTTGTGAGGGTGGCTTGTGGGGGTGATGTGTGTGTGCAGTGGGCATGCTTTGGTGATGGGTGTCCATGGTTTGTGGTCGCATGCAGGGCTAGGTGTTGGGATGGGTGGGTTGTGATGGTGAGCCATTTGCAAGGAGTTGGTGTGATGGGGGTCGGGGTGAGGGTGGGGGTATGATTTGGCATGCAGGTGGGGTGGGGGGAATGAAGTAGTGAAGATTTGACTTACCAGAGTCCATTCCTCCGCCTACTCCTGCGAGGCCCTCAGGATGCAGGATGTGCAAGACTTCCTCCTCCCATGCTGTGAATTCTGGGGGAGTAGGTGGGGGTCCGCCGCCAGTCTTCTGCACCGCAATGTTGTGCCTTGATACCATGGAACGCACCTTCCCCCGTAGGTCGTTCCAGCACTTCCTATGTCTTCCCGATTGCGTGGATGCTGTCCCACCGCGTTGACCCTGTCCACGATCCTTTGCCATAGCTCCATCTTCCTGGCAATTGTGGTATGCTACACCTGTGCCCCGAAGAGCTGGGGCTCTACACGGACTATTTCCTCCACCATGACCCTGAGTTCTGCGTCACTGAACCTGGGGTGTCTTTGGGGTGCCATGGGGTGGAGTGGATGAGGTGTGGGGTGGCGTTTGTGGTGATGAGTGTGGTGCGCGTAGTGGTGTGTGGTGTTTGGTGCGTGGATTCTGTGTGGGTGATGGTGTTGTGTGCCTCTGTGTTGTGGGATTGTCTATTCTGTGCTCTCTCTCTAGCCTTCGTCAATAATTTCTGGTCGTAGGGGTTTGTGGGTGATGTGGGTGTGTGTTTTATATTGTGTTGGGTGTGTGGGAGTGGTGTTAGTATGTGTATCAGGTGTGTGTGTTTCAAAATGACCAATGTGGTTGAGTTTTCTATGTGTGTGTGTATTTTGACCGCGGCGGTGTGTACCGCCAATGGAATACCGCGTTTGAAAGACCGCCGCGTGGATTCGTGTGTCATGATAGTGTGGGCGTATTTCTGTTGGCGTGACGGGGGAGGTTTGGTCATCGCCATCTTTTCGCTGACCTTTGGTGTGGCGGACTTTTGTGGATGTCGGGTTTTTGGAGGTTTGCAAGTTGCGGGTCAGAATGACCGTGGCGGTTTACCGCGGCGGTGTTATGGCGGTTTTCTGACCGGCGGTAAGCACCTTTTACTGCCGAGGTCAGAATGACCGCCTAAGTTTTGGGTGGACCCACACCTAGCTGTGTTATGGCCTCACTGAGTTTTATAACCTGCATCTGCTTTCACTTTTTCATTAGGTGCTTGAACTTATGAGCTAGAGGTTCAATAACTTGAAGCTTGAGCCACAAACTCATCTAAGTCTGAATCACCACAACTATGAGCTACCATAATCTGGATTCAATATTCCTCAGTTGGCATCAGGCGTTGGCTCGGCCTGCTTCACCAGGATTTAAGCTGAAAAGCATTTCAAGACTGAAGTTACAACTTCTCCATTAACGACTGACACCTAAGGTCTGCACTATTTATGGAACTTTTCTGACTTGTCCTAGCCATTTTTCTAAAGACATATTTAAATACTTCCCTTACCGTTTTTGAACACCTTGGATGATATGCGTTACCCATTAGGGTAGTTGTCTTATATATATTTTGTTTTACTTCTGCTTTTGATGGTGCTATTACATATAACACCTTAATGCAATGTCTCTTTGCTGCTCCAGGTTTGTTACGAAAATAGTGCTGATAGCCCTTGAATAAACACGATTATCTCAGTGGTATGAGCTGCTTATTATCTTCAGTCAGCCCAATTTCTCACAACACCGTACATAAATTCATAAACGCAGTAGACCAACTAAAAATTGGCTAAGCAGAGAACTAAAACATAAGGTTTTACTGGTACTCCTTCAATGCAAAACAATCACATCCATATTCAAAAGGGCACAAAAAGAAAAAACATCAGTCACATGATAGAACCTTGTGAAGGTCTATAAGCCATCATCTCCATAAACGAAGAGCTGAACACAATCACAATATAAAAAAGCCAGAAAATTAATCAAAGCAACTCATCTTGTTTCTTTGAGGTAGAAGAGGATTGCTTAATATACCCGAATATGAGCTAGGTTTATAAAAAAACAATATCAATGTTGTGATACTCTTTCTCATGTGGTTTTCTGATCCCAAGACACAGCCATTAAATTTGATGTGAGACCACAACCAGGCAGTAGAAAAGGAGTGATAAGCCAGGTTTAACAAGCAGCTTTTAGATGCCCAGTTAAAAATACTGTGGATTCGGATTCAAACGTTTAGCAATAGGACGGAATTCAACAACCACATAGTATGGGTTGTCATTGAATGACTTTCCTCACAGACCTTACAGAACTGAGGATTGTATATAACAGAAGAGCTGCCCATATGCCTGACTTCAGGATTCCTGGAGGGTCACGATGCAGCGTGGTTGTGCAATGGAAATTAATGTTGGTGAAGACAAAAAAATACAATGAGATCTACTGAGAAAATCTTTCCAATTGCAAGTATGGCTAGGAAGAAAGAGTTATGTACTGTTGCTGATGTTGCTCTCATGAACACCATGTTTGTTTTGCAGATTTCTTTCTGCCCAAACTGGTGTCTCTTAGGAGGGAAGGGGTTGAGGAAAGTTTGCTGGAGAAACTTTCACGATATTGTGGTACTCGATATTCAAGCCATGATATTTTTGTAGCACAATAGTTTTGCACTCGATAGACTGACATACAACCTGGCATCAAAAGAGGAACATTAAAACTAATAAATGTATATTGCCAGAAATAAATGTACATTTGTACATTATTTGAATGTCATTCCATTTATAGACCTCAGCTAAACATGCACAAAGTGAATGAATCAAGTCATATTCATTCCAGAAAAGCACAATATTTGGTGACACAGCACACCACCAATAAATATGGAAAGAATACATCTTCAGGATGGAGAAGAATTACACCTGACAGCTTTAGGGTGGTCATCCCCCAACTTTTTGCCTGCCTCCTTCCATTTTTCTGACCCTGTTTTTGCTGGTTTTAGGACACTGCGCACTTTATCACTGCTGACTAGTTTCTAAAGTGCATATGCTCTCTCCTCTAAACATGGTAACATTGTCTCATACCCAATTGGCATATTTAATTTACCTATAAGTCGCTAGTAAAGTGCACTTGAGGTGCCCAGGGCCTATAGATTAAAGTTAATAATGGGCCTGCAGCACCGATTGTGCCACCCACAAAAGTAGCCCTTTAACCATGTCTCAGGCCTGCCATTGCAAGGCATGTGTGTACAGTTTCACTGTCACTTCGACTTGGCATTTCAAACTACTTGTCAAGCCTTAAACACCCCTTTTTCTACACAAACGTCACCCCTAAGGTGGGCCCTAGGTAACCCATAGGACTGGGTGCTGGGCAGTGCCAGAAGTCTGACCACGGGGCGTTTGCCAAGGTCATAATGTGGAGGCCGGACTGCCGCATTGCCGGTGGTCCGACCGCCACCGCAAGTCTGACGGTCCTAGGACCGCCAGACTTGTAATGACGGCCTTAGTAACATCCGCATTAATCTGCATACTAAATGGGTCTCCCTGGGCAGGAACGGTAGAGGGGCTCTTATTACACTTCAAATGCCAGTGGCCTGCCCTCACACCAAGGACTGATAACTCCCTATAGGGAACCTGGCAGACAGGGCTGGATTGAAAGGGGAACTTGTGCACTTCAAAACCACTCTTTAAAGTTTCCCCCACTTCAAAGGCATTTTGGGTATGTATACTGGATCTCTGACCCCACCAAATCAGACAATTCTGGACCTGTAACTGCACTCTGTCAGTGGGACTGTCTGGCTGCTTAAAGGACTAGTCTAAACTGCTTTACTGAGAAGGACTGCTGCCCTGCTCGTGCCTTGCTGCCTGCTGGCCCCTGACTCAGCTGGAAAGTCTCTGCCTTCCCTGCAAGTGCTTTCAAAGGGCTTGGATTGAGCTTGCCTCCTGTTCTGAACTCTCAAGGCCACAAAGACTTCACCAAAGAGAAGAAAATCTGTGTGCATCAAAAAATTGAAGGAATGGCTGCAGAAATCAATGCAGCATCTGCTTTGCGGCTGAAAAATCGCCTACCGGATCGGGCCACCACTTGTTCCTTTTACCCCCATCAAGGATTTGTACCCTGTACATCAAAATATCCCTGCATCACAGTGAGAAACCAAGGCTGTGCTCCTGGAAATTGTTGCATCACCTTGGAAAGAAACGACACATCGTCTGTGCTGTGCTGTGCTGGAAAATCTGACGCAGCACCTTATTTTTTTACGCATCTCCTCCTCTGTGCATCATTATCTTTGGCGCATCCCAGGTACTGTGTGTTAAAAGGATACAATCGCTGATTCTTAAGGATTGAAACTCTTTTAAACCTTTAAAAAGTGATATCTTGACTTGTGCATTTTGGTCTTCTTTCATTCAGATAAATATTATCTGTTTTCTTAAGCTGGTGTGGAGTAGTTTTTGTGGTGTTTTCACTGTGTTACTAGATGAGTTATTGCACAAATACTTTACACATTGCCTTCTCAGTTAAGTTGCCTGCTCTGTGCCAAGCTACCAGGATAATTTGGATTGTGTTGTGATTTACCCTGACTAGGATTGTGGTCCCTGCTTGGACAAGGGTGTATACCTCTGCCAACTAGAAACCTGGTTTCTAACAAGAAGCAACTAATATATGTATCATAATTCACTTATTCAATCATCACCACTCATTTGAAGAAAGTTTGTTTACAGAAGTAAAGATTATTCTGGATGCACAGTTCAACACACAACAATGATTTTAAAAACCTGTTACTCATCCTGAATTAACACCAGTACTAAACACATGACAACAATCCATATTTTTTTCAGGAAGGGCTGCCTTATTTGTAAAGAACAGTGCTATATATTTAAAACCATTTTCAGTGACCTCCTTCGGTAACGTTGAGACATTTTCTTTTTATGTGTTACATTAACCCCTTAGCTGCTGGGCCGTCCCCCCCCCGTGCTGAGCCCTTTTTGGCTAGTTGGGGTAGTTCACGCTTAGGCCCTCATAACTTTTTGTCCACATAAGCTATCCACGCCAAATTTGCGTCCTTTTTTTCCAACATCCTAGGGATTCTAATGGTACCCAGAGTTTGTGGTTTCCCTTGGAGGAGACCAAGAAATTAGCCAAAATACAGTGAAAATGTCATTTTTTCCAAACAAATGGGAAAAAGGGCTGCCGAAGAAGGCTTGTGGTTTTTCCCCTGAAAAAGGCATCTACAAAGGGTTTCTGGTGCTAAAATCACCATCTTCCCACCTTTCAGGAACGGGCAGACTTGAATCAGAAAACCACATTTTTCAACACAAATGTGGCACTTTACTGGGACATACCCCATTTTTACTATTTTTGGTGCTTTCAGCCTCCTTCCAGTTAGTGACAGGAATGGGTATGAAACCAATGCTGGATCCCGGAAAGCTAAACATTTCTGAAAACTAGACAAAATTCTGAATTCAGCAAGGGGTCACTTGTGTAGATCCTACAAGGTTTTCCTACAGACAATAACAGCTGAAATAAAAAAATATTGAAATTGAGCTGAAAACAACAGCCATTTTTCTTTATGTTTTACTCTGTAACTTGTTCCTGCAATGTCAGATTTTTGAAAGCAATATACCATTATGTCTGCTGGACTCTTATGGTTGCGGGATATAAAGGGCTTGTAGGTTCATCAAGAACCCTAGGTACCCAGACCCAATAAATGAGCTGCACCCTGCAGTTGGATTTCATTCTATACTGGGTATACAGCAGTTCATTTGCTGAAATATGAAGAGTGTAAAATAGGTATCAAGAAAACCTTTGCATTTCCAAAATGGGCCCAAGATAAGGTTTTGAGAAGCAGTGGTTATTTGCACATCTCTGAATTCCGGGGTGCCCATACTAGCATGTGAATTGCAGGGCATTTCTCAAATAGACGTCTTTTTTACACACTCTTTTAAAATTGGAAGGAAAAAATGTAGAGAAAGATAAGGGGCGATAACACTTGTTTTGCTATTCTATGTTCCCCCAAGTCTCCCGATAAAAATGATACCTCACTTGTGTGGGTAGGCCTAGCGCCCGCGACAGGAAATGCCCCAAAACACAACGTGGACACGTCCCATTTTTTGACAGAAAACAGAGCTTTTTTTTTGCAAAGTCCCTATCTGTAGATTTTGTCCTCTAGCTCAGCCGGCACCTAGGGAAACATACCAAACCTGTGCATTTTTTAAAACTAGAGACCTAGGGGAATCCAAGAAGGGGTGACTTGTGGGGCTCTGACCAGGTTCTGTTACCCAGAATCCTTTGCAAACCTCAAAATGTGGCTAAAAAACATGTTTTCCTCACATTTCGGTGACAGAAAGTTCTGGAATCTGAGAGGAGCCACAAATTTCCTTCCACCCAGAATTCCCCCAAGTCTCCCGATAAATATGGTACCTCACTTGTGTGGGTAGGCCTGGTGCCCGCGACAGGAATAGATCACACAACGGTCAATGTTGGTCCTTACATGAGGCAGCTGTTGACCCTGGGGTGATCCATTCCTGACGCAGGCACTAGGTGTAGGCACTCAAGTGGGGTAGTGTTTTTATCAGGACAGGTGAGGAATCACTGGGTGGTAGGAATTTTGTGGATCCCAGCATATTCCTGTAGTTTGTGTGACAGGAATGCGAGAAAAAGAGAGTTTTTATTCAACATTTCAGCTTTGCAGGGTATTCTGGGTAAGAAAACTTTGGTGAATCCACACAAGTCACACCTCTGTGGACTCCCCCGAATGTCTAGTTTCCAGAAATGTTTGGGTTTAGTGTGTTTCTCTATGTGGCCGCCGAACCCAGGACCGAAAACACAGGTGCCTGCCTTACAAAACCAGTTTGTTTTGCGATAGATAATTTTGATGTCTCCACAATACGATTTGGGCGGTGGAATTTGGGGCTGAACTAAATTGGGGAGCTCCCAAGAGAGCACTCTCTCTCTGCTTGCCGCCACATTCGCCTGCTCTCTGGGTTGGGCTAAACCACTATTACCCAGTGGCACAGACTGCTTGCGAAGGGACAGCAGGACTGTCCTCATCACCTCTCTCATAATGTACTGGAAGAGGAGTTATCGAATAGGACTCCTCCGACTGAAAAATCACTCCCAGAGTCTGCGCCATTGTCCTATCCCTCAGATGCTGTCTCAGTATCTGATGTCTCAGTCTCTGATCCTATATATATCTACATATATATTTTTAGTTGTTGTATGGTTTCCTTGGGGGGCCAAAATGGCCCCCAGGGAAACCCTACAACAACAACAACAAAAATATTGCCCCCACAGGGGGTCGCCCTACCCACGGGTTACCCCCTGTTCATTTATTTTTATTTTATTTTAATTTTTTTAAATAAATAAATTCAGATTGTGCTTCGATCGGGGGCCAGGAAACACTTTCAGGAAGGCCTTTCTTACGAGACCTTCCCGAACGTGGGGAAGGCCGTTTTCCCCATTGATGCAGGAAGCGGCCGCAAGGCTGCTTCCTGCTCCGATGGGGAAATCAACACTGTAATGTCAGCACGCCTCGCAGCGCGCTGATGTCACAAAGGGGCAGGTGGGGGGCGGGGGGAGACACGGAAGAGCTTCCGTGTCTCCCAGGGACAAAAAAATAAAATAAATCCTCGGGTGCAACGCACCCGAGGATTTATTAATCCCCTCCCTGGTGTCAGCCACTGGTCGTGACCCGCACCAGGGAGGTAGTGTGGGTATCGGCCAGAACACAGGTTTAAAAGATTCACGGGCTCATTTTAAGTATGGCAGGCGTCCAACAGGCCCACCAGGTAGCATACAGTCCGTCAGGTCAAAGGTTAAGGCTGTTAGATGCTCTGATTAGAGGGGAGAAACTGAGTTTGTAGGGATGATAGCATCGCAAATTTACAGCTGTCTTCCCTCTCCACCGAGCTCTAAATGAACCTATCAGTTATTTTGTAGCTCTGAACAGCAAAGCTTTACATTACTCATCTCAACTAAACTAATGTTATCAGTTTCAGAAAGAAAGAATGCGGGACGCCTAGATGGAATTTAAAGCTGTATCATGCACCTTACATGCAGATAGATCCCCGCAGATGTTACAGTTCATAGTATTCAGCCGCCTTTGTACACATACATGCATATCATGTGCATTTACTGGAACTCATTTACGTTGTATATTTTATATCTTTTGTTTAGGTTTGGGTTCATATTCTTCTCATAGAGCACTGCATGTTATTAATTACCTCAGAGCCCAAAAGAAATTAAACGAGTCACTACTACGACTTCTGCTCTCATATCATACAAGTTTGCTTACATTTACTTGGGAAGATAACATGTTGTCAGTTTGAGTTAGGTGGAGGCCTGCAGTCTCTATCTGCTTTGCGTGTTACTTCTGCAGGTTATTTCACTGTCGTATGGTTGGAAGAGGGAAGCGGTAAAACCGACTACGAGCCCTCCTGACTTTCTCGTATCACCAAAGCGCTAAGTACCCCGGGTATTGTTATTTTTCATGCAAGTGAACCGATTATGTAGAGAGCGATCACGGGCCTCGAGAAGCACTGAAAAAATACACTTGTGTACATCTACGGAGGGCCTTGGAAGGGTACTACTCCTAGCCACAATGGCATACATTCTAGTGTTCTAGTGCCACCCGTGCGTATGTACAAAGATAAACCAAGAAACGTATTCAAAGTCTATGACAGGCCTATTGAAATCGGTGTGCTCCTGGATAGCTGAGGCACTGAAGAAAAATAATTCGGCGGAAGAAGGTAGGAGCCCAACACATCAAGTGTCCATGCTGTAAATCAAACAAAAGGTACTAGATTGGCATTGGCAATAAGTAAGTGAAAGGCCCAAAACTTCCAGATGTCGCAAAAGAAACAGCTGTTACGCCCCACTCTACTTTTTTTCAAAGCTAGTGTGTAAGCCTTGTCCTCGAATCGCCCGGGAGGTAGAATCTAACTTGCTCATTCAGTTGATATCGAAATTCTGAATCTATGCCCTTCTTTCTCATTAACAAAAATTGTGATTCTGAGTAAATGAGTGCACCCGAGTTCAAGAAATTCACAAGGATATTTTAGGTCTGCTTACGAGCATAGGGTAATAGTTGAACCAGAAACATCAAATAGGAATCCAAAGGCAGAATGGGTAAGTGAAGGTCAACTAAAGGAAAATAAGAAAAGATGTCCTGCCTATTGGGACTAAGGCTATGCTCTTAATTTTGAAAGACTGTACTACTATGTCTCCTTTTCTCCATTGTCCGTGTTTTTCTACAGTGTACTCGACAATCAGCGAGTCCACAGGAATTGCAACATGTTTTTGTTTTACAGTTCACAAGAAGAGCTAGGCTTTGCTGACTGGGGCACACCTATAGAATACCCCCATTATACATTCATGTAGCTACTGCTCACTCATCCTAGGCTATGAGATAACTGGCAATGGTTGTGGCATGCTTCTAGTCTAAATGTATGGGCCACCTGATATGAACTCTGCGGGGAGATTACTTACAGGCTCTCCACTGTAAAGATCTATCAAGCCTCCATCAGGGGAGCCTTACCTACTCAACCCAAAATGTGTGGGACTTATGTTGGTTGCAAGTGTGTGCTGTGGATGTTGTGTGTGTATATATGTTTCACAGAAACATGGGTAATTACTGGTGGCCATTGTTACATTTAATGCTCAGCTGCACAAGATGGTAGTTCTCCTATAGGCTGCCATTTTCCAGGGAGAACCTGGCTGCCTACACTTCACAGCCGTCTACTTGAAACTGGCCTACTTGTTGAGTGGGGGAGTTTGACACCCTCTTCACTTTTTTACACCTCATTTTCCTGTGTGGTTCGTTGTCACCTATCAACAGTGGCCTTCTGTTAAATACTGGACCACTGGTTCAAGTAAGTTGTAGATTATCAAATACCCTACACACCAGTCCAGGACAAGAATATTACCAAAAACTGTACTTTTCCTGGATGAGAATGGCCTCAGGCCAGATAGATTCTTGGAACACTTTGTTACTGTGGCCTGTAGGAGCTAATGGGCTGTTGCTTTGACTGCTGGAAGATCACCTCAAAGATCCGAACGACCCAAACCATTGAAAGCACCTAGGTACCAAACAATCAATGCAGCACATTTGATTTGGAAAAAGAAGTACCATAAACATAAACCCCCTAAGTTTTGGAGCAGCTAAGGCACTTTCCTCTTTTATTACTTGGATGGTCACCTACATGCTTCGTGCCATCCCAGTATCAGCCTGTTGCAGTGGCAGAATGTGCTGGAGTTTCTTAACCTCTTGGCATCAGGTCACTTAGGCTGGAGCTGGTCACTAAGACTGTGGAACTATTGGGACCACTTTTCTAGCCTTTACCATTCCAATAATGTCATATTTTTTAGTTGCAGTTATCCTCAAAACAGCTGAGTATTATAGTGAAGGCTTGGGTCCAGTTGACAGCTCGTCACTGAAACATTTGAATGACTGCTTGTTTTCGAGCTAATGGGCTCTAAATATACGTACTCACATGGGACTTCATTGATCTGCATCCTGCGTGTAAAACAGTAACTGGACCCCCACTGACCATTGAGTTTGAAATCAAGGCTCCAAGCCCTGATCTGCCTCAGTGACTAAATTGGGTGGAAGCATTGGGATTTGGATGGTGAATATCTGGGAAAATGTTTTTTTTTGTTGTTTACTTTTGTCAGAGTAAATTCAGCAGCTGGGTATTGAGCCCATTGAGTTTCCTAGTTTTCCACCCAGAGCAAGAGCCATTAAATGGAAGGAAAGACATATTATGCATTGTTTAATTTTTGTTTGAGGCTTCTGATCAGTTGACCAGAATTTCAAAGTGCTTTTTCAAAACATTTTGTACGACATCAGATGAATCCCAAAGTTGACACACATACAGCCCCATTGAGAACATAGGCATATGGCCAATCTTATAGAAAATCAGCAATTAATGTGTAAATGTTGGAAAATAAATTTGTGACAATATCTCAAGTCCAGCAAAGGTAGTACCCTTTTGATTACTTTGTGTTGAGTTTATTGAGTTATCTACTATGCCATGCTGTGTCAGGGTTTCTAGGCTTTAGAACATCCAAGAGTAAGTATTAACTGACTGGCTTCATTTTCCCTGGAGAGTCTGCACTAGATTTACAATTTGCATGAGCATGGGTGATAGAATACTGCATGTCTACAACATACTTGTTTTACCTCATTTGAGATCACCACAGAGTTCCAACTAGGAGATCTGGTCCTTGAGGTGTTCTTGTCTGTTCTCTATAGGAATCACCAGTCCTTTGTAAGAGGGAGATTTTTTCAGGGTCGTGTAGCTGTAATAGTTATCGGTGTTCTGAAACAGAAATTATGCCAGGGCACACAAATCCACATAATTCATCCACAATCATGGGCACAGGAAGCGCAGGAGATGTATCACCCCAGAGATTTTGGAGTGTGGGGGACAAAGTGGACACGGGTTGAGGGGACAAGGGGTCAAAATAATTTCCCCTCCAGTTCTATGATTTGCAGGTCCATCAGAACACAAAAGTGCTACTTATCATGGCCCTGCACTTGAACTGCTGTTCTGCCTCCAGTTATCAGTGACTGATCTGACGGTGAGCCAGGAGGCCACCTATGCCCTCTGCCCTTTTGTTTGTGTTGTTTTCAGATGCCCTCATTAACCACCTGTGAGAACAAAGGGAGAGGGGAGGAGACCAAAGTGTTTGCTCATTGTTGCCATCCTCTGCCCTACCCCCACCTGCTGCCTTTCAGAGGAGTCCTGCAGGACAATGAAGAAGACATAAAGAGGGAGCAGAGGCCCACTCAGACTGATGCCTGCAGGACAGAAAAGATACTCTGAAATACAGTATTTATATTTATCTAGGTTCAGAGCCCAGATGTTTTCTTTTCACACCGCACAATTAAGCTACTAGGAGTGTATCTCTTTCTAAAATGTATGCCTATTGTTTTTTCTCTGTGTAATAAAGGGATAGATTACAGCTTGGGCAACAGGGAGAAGTCACATTCCATTTTGGGCACATGTGCCTATTTATGTTGTTTTCATTATGTACTCCAACATATTGAAGTATATTATCTTTTCTGTTTTTAACATTCTTGTTTGAATATATTTTTTTATTCATTTTCAAGTTTCATGAGTATAGACACGAACAATTGGCAAATAAAGAATAACAGTTACATGTGGATACATTGGTAATAGGTTCACTCAAATTATGCAGCAGGAGAGGGCCAAATTATGTGGAAGGGTTGACTAAATTATGCGGCAAGCAGAAGCAAATTATGTAGCATGTGATAGTATTTTATTATTTTTATATTTTTACACTTGTTAATACTCTCTGGGCATAGGTTGCACCTCATTAGTACCAGCTTAACACCTAAATGTAGCAACGAGCAAAAGAAAGGTTACCAGTCAACTTTTGCAAAGGGGCCTTTCACTGTGCAGCAACTTGTGTCACTGCATTTTGAGTAACTTTTGAACCATTTGAATTAGAACTGTTTTTTGGTTAAATCTGCAGATTATGCAGCAGATGATGAATTCTGTGGCAAATGTGGCAAAGCCATAATCATGAGAAAAACACTGCAGCGGACAAATGCATAATTCCAGTGGCCCTGTTGATAGCCGACCAAGGCATCAGTGATACAGTGTTGTTATGAATACATTAGCATGAATCTGCACACATTTCACAGTGTTACATGAAAATACAGTGAGTGCAGTCCATGCCCATAAGAGCGCCTGCAAAAGGCCCTAAATAGCAAGATACAGTTTGACTGTCGCAGTGGTTAGATGGCATATTGTATTCTAGTCTGTCAGGTATCCGAGTAATGGCAGCATTTCATAGGCATAGAATCCTTACTCTGATATGTGGGTTAGGCTAGAGGAGGTCGATGGTTCAACATCGTCGTCTTAGCTCCGATATCTTTGGCTCTCAAAGAAGGGAGTGGTAGTTCTGCAAATATTTTAGTCTGTGTTAAAGAGGGCAAGGTCTTTCAGCCAATTTTCTGATGTGTATCATAGTTGATTCATAATGAATATTCCATTTCACACAGTACCCCTCCAAGTGATGTAGGGGTTGCCGAGCGTGCATAGGTCCGGAGATGGGGGTATGGAGGTTCAGTGTGCAAGTTCACACAGCTTTGCATGAGGTTGAACTTTCAGTACACAGTTCTTGATATAAGGGACAAAGTACCCTCTGACATACATTATAAGGAATTCCATAACCATGCGAAGTAATGAGGCCAAAGGCTGAGTTCATTAAGTCGAAGCCTACCAAACCGCAAAGCTGCCTGGTTTACTAAAGACATTTGGGGGACATTTGGAAAGCTTCCCTGGGAATGCATTTCACCCTTTGCTTGCTTTCTATTTGCGAGCTGTATTTGTTTTAGGCTATCCAGCTTGAGTTTGCCCCTCCTGTAGAGCAATCCTTGTTTACTGTACCCTTCCAGCAATGTTTGATTTCTGTAAACAGGCTCTTAAATCTTGTTCTTGTCATGTCACATTTGCTGTGCATTCAAAGACCATGGTCTTCCTATGGAGCTTAGTGTTTATCTCACTTTCTCTGACTTCAAAGTGAAAGGATTTATATGACAATCGTGCTGGCTGCTGGGGGTGTGCTAGAGGAAGGCTGGAGGATGCTATTTTTTACTTCCATACAACAACATTTTAATGAAATATGCAGATATTTGAGAATATATGTGGTGGAAACAAATAATTGAATATGATCAAAACAAATCAATACACTAGGTAATAGCATTTCCACACATTAATGTTTGTGTGCTATATACTTTTAGCAATAAAACTGTATATCTGTGCAAATGTAATGGTCATTTCAATTAAAGATATGTTTTCTGTAATGCAGTGCATTACCACACCATGCATACTCCACTCTATGCCATTCCCCTCTATGCCACTCCACTCTGCCCTGCACCACTCCATTCTAAGCGACTTCACTCTACTGTGAAACAAGCTACTCTGTGCCACTTGACGCTATGCCACTCTTCTCCACTCTGTGCTATTCTACGCCACTGCACCGTACACCAGTGCAATCTATGCTGTACCACTCCATTCTATGCCACTTTACTCTGCCCCACTCTACACTACGCCACTGCAATCTGCGCTATTCTACTGTAACTAATACAAACTACACCACTGCACTCTATGCCAATGCACTCTTAAATATTTTACTCAAAACCACTGGACTCTGTGCCACTGCAATCTGTGCAGTGCCACTCCACTCTGTGCCCCTCTACTCTTCACCACTTCACTTTTCACCACTCCACACTACTGCACTCTACTCTAAACCAGTGCACTCCACACCAATGCACTCTACACCACTTTACTCAAAACCAATGCACTCTACACCACTGCACACTATGCCTACTATTCTTCACAACTGTATCCAATGCCACTTCAGTCTAGATCACTCTACTGCACTCTACGACACTTCACTCTACGACATTATATTCCATGATACTCCACTCTAACACTCTACTCCATTCTGTGCCACTGTGCAACACTTAACTCAACTCTGTGACTCTCTAAGCAACTCCCTCTCGGCCACTCCATGCCACTTTACTCCACCCTATTCTATGACACACTACTCCATTCTATGCCACTTCAATCTACGATACTCTACTCCACTCTACAATACTCCACTCTATGACACACTGGGCCTGATTACGACCTTGGCGGAGGGGATTACTCCGTCCCAAAGGTGACGGATAACCTGCACTCTGTTTTACACGTTCCATAGAATGTAATAGAACTTGTAATACAGTGGACGGGATATCTGTCATGTTTGGAACAGAGTAACCCCCTCCGCCAAGGTCGTAATCAAGCCCTTAATGCCATTCCACTATACAACAATGTACTATGCTCAACAACACTCTATTCAACTCTCTCTAAGCAACTCCAAGTTACTTTACTCCCCTCTATGCCACCCATACTTCTTTATGCCTCTCCACTTTATGACACTCTGCTACCCCACTCTATGACACAACTCCACTCTATGACACTCTACTCACTTTGTGACACTCTGCACCACACAATTCGATGACACTTGATGGCACGTCATTCTCATTTACAGTATTAACCTTTAGCCATGCTGAACAGTAGCCACGCTAGTGTACACATGGCTAAACCACATTGGCAAAGCCAATACCTCTTGCATAGGTGAGACCTATTGGCTTTGCCTGTTTGTAAGGTATGCAACTTCGAGGTGACTTGCAAAATCCTTATCATTTACACCAGGGGGTGCTTTATCTCATATAATGCATGGTCACGCCATCACCTTTCTCACAAACCATTTAAAACCTTATTGCATAGCTTCTATCATTGTAAACTACTAAAATAGAGCAGGAGAGAAAAGCAGCATTCCGTTTGTTGGTTTAAAGAACTGCATTATTTATGCTCCATGACCTGACTTGCCTTTCACCTTGGATGCTGGCTCTGGAAGAAGGTCTTGGGACATTAGAACTTGACTGCAATAACCTTAGAATAGTCGAATGTTGACATATTTTCTTTAAATTAGGTGACTTGGTGCATCACAGGTAGCCAATTATAAAGAAATTAGTGACTGCCATTTATACAGAGATTACAGAATCCCATGTATTATATACACTGTAACACCAAGAGCGTCTTCAGTATAAATGCGTCCAGTTTTGACTGATGTGGAGCTGAGCTGCCCAAGATCATACAGAGGAGTAAAAGGGTTATTAGAACTACCATTTCAGAGCACAGTTTACAATTGCTGTACCTGATCACTTTTGATATCTCCAGTGTGGTTTCAATTTTCATGAGGGAAAGGGCAAGATCGGCGCAGGCACAAAAGTTTTGTTCTTCCATTTTTTCCTTACTACCTTTTTTCCTTGGTGCATTCAGATGCAAGGTTAATCAACATATTTATTTTCACATATGGTGTAATTACTTTGTGGATGTAAATAAAAAATAAAACATATTTTCAAACTGTGACAACATGCCTTTCTGTCGCTCTATTTCATTTCCAAACTATATGATTGTGCACAATTATCAGAGCCTGCAGTTCGCAAACAACAGGCAATTTGTATAGGATCAATAGAAAAGTCCCCAAAGCTGTCCCTCTCCTCGTCCCTCCCACCCCCCTGCAGAAAGGTATTGTCTCCTACGCCCCTGTGACTACAGTTTGAGGCACAAACTACCAAAACTCCTTTACAATTGGCTTAGCAAGCTGCTAATATTTGATAAATATGTAATTTTGCTGACATCTTTCTAGATCTAATGTGAGACACTTCTGATAGTAAGGAGGCTTTCAGAGGGACTATATTACTGTTACCTCGCAAGGAAAATATCTGAACACCACTCAAGCCCAAGTAGCCCTATGGCTCAAGAGCTCTGAAACCCAGTGGGATAATTATGGAAAACTGCGTAGCTTGGAGCAGTTTCTGCAATACAGTGTGAGACACTTCTGATAGTAAGGAGGCTTTCAGAGGGACTATATTACCGTTACCTCGCAAGGAAAATATCTGAACACCACTCAAGCCCAAGTAGCCCTATGGCTCAAGAGCTCTGAAACCCAGTGGGATAATTATGGAAAACTGCGTAGCTTGGAGCAGTTTCTGCAATACAGTGATGGACATTTTGTGAAGGTCAGGTCTGCAATGAAAGGCGGGGACTTCTCAACAGATTGGTGCCTTTGATAGGCTAGTAGGGTTGGAGAGAGTCAGTCACGTGTCAAAGATGGTGCCATGAATAGACAGGAGTGTCCCGTAAGACATGTTTCCAAACTTCTCAGAGCAGTGTTGTGCAAGGTCACTATGGGCTCTAATACAAGTAAGGAAAATGCCGACATCCTACGATAGGGAGATAAAAAAACGCATTGAAAATTAGGGCCCAGTGGCAACTCAAAAGCCTGAGCCCCGATGCTACTGCACCTGCTACACTAACTCGAGCTCCGCCCCTTGCGCTGCCTCTGCGGCCGAGTTATTGGTCTCCCACTGCCTTTAAATCAGTGACTGATTGACAAGAGCCACTTACCTCCACAGACTGCTCCTTTTTGAAGCGGCTCTTGGTGTCCTTCTCGCCCTGCTTGGGCGCTGCTCCCTGGCTGGAGGCCGCCGCAGCCGCCTTGTCCGCTTCGTTTCTCTGCCGGAGCCCCATGGCCAGCCTTGAGTCTGGCTCGCCGTTGTCCAGCTCCTTCTCCAGCTCCTCCATCTCCTCCGGAGACAGGGTGGACAGCAGGCTGTCGATGTCAGGATCTTCGCTCACCTGCCTGCGGTACTTTGCCACCCGGGACATCTTTACAGCGTGCAAGTAGACGGCAAGAAAGGATGCTTACTAAAGAGCAACGCCGTAACTTTGAACAAGGCTCAGAATCTCCCGCTGGGGATGCAGAACAAGCACAGCCACCAGCCCAGTATCACACACAATTCCACCAGCCTCAGGAGCAAAGAAAACAATGCCACCAGCCTCCTCTCCAGAGAATGTAATGCCAATCCGATGTGCAAGAAAACAAAAGTACCAGTTAGAGACGCAGAGGAAACAAAAGCGCTGGCCTGATGTGGTGGTCACAGAGAAGTAAGTGCTACCCTGATATCAACCCCTCGGCGTCTGTCGCGGCCGCTCTGACCCGCGCATCAGGTGCTGAAGTGTTAAATGCAGGGGAGTTAGTCTTGTGTACATTAGTTCTAAACAGAAGACATCGGTTGCCAATGAAGTTTGCAGGCTGCACATCTTCGGGCGCAGCAGCCAATCAGAGTCGCCTGAAACACGAAGACATTCCAGGGAATCTTGCACAGCTGCATGACCAAATTTAGTGCCGCACATTTAGCCTTTTAAAGGCAATGGGAAGACGTAGTGAAGCGAAACACAAAAAACGCAGCCGCTTGAAGAGGAGGGCATGTAAAAACAGCAAACTAATGGGAACAAACACAGGGCCCGCATCTCATGTTGTGCTCCAAAAGATGCTAGTAAATCTGGAGACACGCGTTTATCATGGACACGTGTATCCCTGAGACCCAGTACCCCAGAAAGGTGCGATCTTAATAGATATCGGCGACCCGATTAATGTGCCTATATTAGGTGAAATACAATTAAGAAGATGAGTTTATTTGACTGAAAGTTGCATCCAGGACAGTGTGCAGTAGTTTCAATGGCGTGTAGGCGGGGTTTCTAGTTTTCAACAGCTTTGTCTCGTCACCTCTTTCTCTTCCTATCTTCTATTGTATGGACACTACTATTAAAGGAGACTTTTCTAGGTATGTTTATTTTCTCGGCATCCCAAACAGGAATGTTCTGCCGAGACCTTATATCATATAACATCACGGGAGTTTATCAGAAAATGGTTAACAAACAAATGCATTAACGAGAGGATATGGATGAGTGTAGGGTTGGGACTCTTTGGCGCAGCACCCCTAGACTTATTGGCTCTTGATTTCACCCATTTGGCAATTCAGGTACGTTTTCTTGCTTAAGGAGACAAGTATCATATGTACCCGAGAGATGTGCCTCCCTGCCAGATCCTAGCTACAGAGAGGAAAGGAGAGACCTTTTGTTCCACTAGACGTTTGCAGCAAGACACCTCCTACATCTTCGCCCATGGAGACGCATAACACCTGTGTCCTTGTGTAACGTAACTGGTGCTCCTGTAAAGCGCTCCATTCAGGTCGAGTTCGTGCTACATAAAACAGCAATAAAAGAGAGCTTCAAATGTGTCACTGGCACCTTATAGCCAAATACACTGCATTCATAGTACTTTGCATCACGCACTGAGTCATCTATGGAAAAAAGGCCTTTTGAGTCATCTATGGAAAAAGGTCCTTTGCTCATCACATTTAAATTACAAATATACCTATAGAACAGATTTGTCTGTTCTTAGCCTAGCACATCAGCTGTCCATCCCATAGTATAGAGGCCGGGCAGGCCTTTTATTTCACTGGGCATTTCCAGGTGGGTTGCAGCTCATGGAGGCCAGTTTTGAATGCCCAGGGCCGCTCCTGGTGCCGCTGTCACCTTTCCCAGCTCCCCGTAGTTAATTAAAGCAGGCATGGGAGGCTTCAAGGGAGGGAAAAAGAGAGGGAGGGAGTGAAGGGGTAGATAGAGAAAAAGTTATCAGAAAGATATGAGGGCGAGAGGGGCGAGAAGGAGAGAAAGAGTGGATGGCATGAAAACGAGGGGATGAGCAAAGAGACGAATGGAGAGGGGCTGGTTTGAGCGTTTTTGACAAGGATGCTTTTAGTGCCTCAGTAAGGCCATGCATTACAAACAGCTTTGGTTGTTTGATGGACAGACCTATTGTTTCCAACAAACATACATGTTAGTTCTGTGCAGAAGCATATCCGCCTCACATTGTTCTGATTGGATGAGTTGTATCCTTCCACTCTTTTATTTTACTTTAAGCACCACATGGGCGTCTGTGTATCTTCTTGCTCTCCCCCTCTTGTGCTGACCCCCCTCACATTCCTGCACCCCACCCAACCTCGTATGTTTCTTCACCAGCACTTTCCCATCCCATTTATTTCAAGTTCAAATTCAATTCATCTTTATTCAGTTTTGCATAAAACCACAAAAGGCAATGCAATGCATCATTACCAATATAAAACATGATTAAAACAATCACATTCATCCTGACTAGGCAAACAGGTATAAGCACGGGATAGACTTCTAAATCAACCCTCCATAGATCTCCTACTTCTCGCTGCCATTTTCAGAAATGAACACACACTAAAACATACATCTGGACTTTCTAAAAGCTGAAGATAAAATAACACATCTTTGCCTTTCCTAAAAACGAAACTCTTTAAAATTGGCTTTAGATAAAGTACAGATAGACCACCATAATATTTACAAAAGAACATAAAGTGCAACAAAATTTGTTCTGATGAACTGTCACAAGGGCAGGCCAAATTGCACGTTCCAAGATTGAAATTGCCTTCCCAAAAACTAAGAAATGCCATAGAGTACGAGCCCTAAAATGGAATAGGAGCGATCTCTCCCATGAGAAAGGGCGAGAGCTTTATAGAGCACCGCTACTTCTGGAAATCTAAGCAGTCTACTTCCTGACTGCTTTCGTTAGAGTCAGAGCATAATCTGTTAGAGGGGCAAAAATTGTGAAATCTGGACTTAAGCACTTTCTTGTCAAATTTTGATGAAGTGCTTGGTGGGTGAAACATGTCAGGCAAACCTAACTCACAGAATAGTTTGCAGACATATTATAGCTAGGACGTAGTCTGGTCCCTATCTAATTTGAGACAGTCTAAAATAATGTTCCTTCACAGGCTGACATTGGCGTTAGTTCAAATTCGTATCCAAAGTAAAAGTGAGGCCAATTTGATTTGACCTGTGATGAAAGGTTGGCTTAGCTACCAGTGAATAATAAAATAGGAACTGGTTGAGAACAAATAGAGCAATTGTTTACAGATACAGATCTACTCTAACTGTGTGTAGGAAGGACTAAACTAGCCCTATATATAATATCATACCCACCACGGGAGGCAGCACACAAAAAAGCATTCTTCACTTTGGAGGAAACACATAGAGCTGTTTGTATGCAGAAGGCGGGCAATGCTCTAGACCTGGATTCAAATCTCTGGGGACCTCTATAAAACGGAGTCAGAGGTCTGGGCACCCTACCTAATTCCTAACTCCGTCATGGCTGGTGCACAAATCACCACAACCTGGAGAGGAGCCAAGATCATCCATATTTTCAAGCAGGGACTAAGATCTGACCTAGCTAAATATCACCCAATTAGTCTCATAGATATTGCCCACAAAATATGTTGTAAGTAAATTTTGGAGAAACTTTTGGCCTGGGTGGATGACAACAAGAATTATTCAGGCAGGGTTTAATTGCAAAACAAGCACAATAGATCAAGACTTCAGATTCCAGCTATTAAGATGAAAAGTGGGGGACTAAACAAGGGCACCCTCTATGTAGCATTTCTCGACTTAAAGGCTGCCTTTGATATGGTCCCAAAAGCTAGACTCTAGAGTATCCTAAGAGACTTAGCTACCACCACCCTTGCTGGACATCATAGTCTGCCTTCAGACAGATAACTACGCTCAAATTAGATGGGGCAATAATGTGGAAACAACCGATCGATTATTGGTCGACAAACTCGCCAGGAAAGGCTGTGTCCTAGCCCTCATCTAGTTTCTACTATCATAAATGGATGTGCAGATTTTCTCTTGGGCTGTGAATCTGATTCCCCAGTATTGGGTGGCGTAAAAACTCCAGCCTTATTGTCTGTTGATGATACCTTAAGGAAATCAAGACTCTTCTTGATAGGTTTAATCTCTTTTGTACCAACCACGACTTGGTCATGAATGCAAGTAAAACTAAATTCATGATAATAAATCCCTACAGACAACTCAGAGGGTATTTGAGACTGGAGTAAAATTGGAGAGGTTATTGGATTTTGATTACCTAGGTGTCCGTTTCTCAAGCAGTAACACCAGGGGAAGTCAAATAAGAAAGAGCATACTTTTGCTTAACCACCGATCAGCAAGTTTTGCAGAGAACACTTCCTCTCATCCAATACCTCCCTTAATGGAAATTTTGAGAGCTTAAGCTGTGGCTGCTGATGCATATGGCTCTGAACTGTGGGAGCATAGAAACATAGAGTCACTGGGAGTCACAGAGAACAAATTATTGAAAACTGCAATAAAACTCCTACATAGTACCCCATCAATTTTCTTTAAAATGGACCTGGCGATGCAACCAATAACTGCTAAAATCAGGCTTCAACCTATCCTATAATGGTTGCGGATATGGCTAGTTGCTGAGTGTTGGACCTGGCCCTCCTTAGGTGGATTTCCCTTAAACATTTTGCTGTTTCCTCCCAGTATTTTTGCGGACTGTGCATGGCCTTAGGACTCTGGGCACTTTCCCATTGTGCTGCAGGGGCAAAATGTGCACTCCCTTCCTACTCATGCCAGGAAGAGGCACTTATGTGATTGGTTGAGGTGCCATACCTAGGAGTGCCCTGTACAAAAGGTGTACCACATACCCAGGGCGGCTACAGCCCTGGCCACTACTGGGACATTGCACTGTGTGCCACCCACCTGAGTAGTCTGACCAACATGTATTAGGCCTGGTATTGCAGGCCTGAAGAGACGCAGGTACGCCTATGCTCAGGGTGGCATCTTCCCTACAGCCCTGAGCAAGCCTTCCACTCCCCCTAGAGCATCCTCAGAGGGCAAAGCAGGTGGTAGGCACAAGGCAGGGCAGGGACGCATGGGTGTCCCATGCCCTTGTACAGAGAACCCCCACATGGGTTCCCTACTGAGGGAATTGGCTATTCCTTGGGGTTCTGCTGATCCTCTCTGAGTGGCCTTAGGGCCTTGAATACGTTCCCACTCTAAGTACAGTGTAAAAGTGCATTTGCACCCTCTCTACATAATCCAGTAAGGGGTGCCTACCAGAATGTGCACACTTGCACATTGGGGTTTTCGTGAACATACTGAGCCTGGCATGGCTGGCCTATATAAGCACACTTGCACATTGGTGTTTTCATGTATGTAATGAGCCCTGCATGTCCTACCAGAATGCATATGCACGAAAACACCAAAATGCACACTTGCACATTGGTGTTTTCATATATATACTGAGTCTGGCATGGTTTGCCTATATATGCACCCTTGCACATTAGCGTTTTCGTGTATATAGAGCCTGGCACTACTTACCAGGATGTGCACACTTGCACATCAGAGTTTTTATATATGTACTGAGCCTGACACAGCAGGCCTGTATAGATGCACTTACACCCTTGGGTTGTCCTCAGTCTTGTGTCCAGCCTGCCCCTGCAGGCTTGTACATGCGCCAGGGCACATATGCCCATGGAATGAAGAATGCCCATGTGTGTTTTCACTGCCATTGCGAACTGCTCACATAGGGGAAAGCTTATACTAATCCTGTCTGCAATAGTGGATTGCAGTGCAGCAGCCTCATCATGTTTACTATCATTGGATTCCCAATGATAATCCCTTTCCAAACATAAAGGTAGTTTTGTCAGTAATACCTTAGAAATGCCACTTCTAGAAAGTGGCATTTCCATGTTCTAAAATCCCTTTTGTGTGCCTTTTCAATTTAAGCTTCATTTCACTGGAGGCTAGGGGAAAACACATCTGTGGATTCCCCAGCGACAGCTATAAAACTTGGACAACCGAAACGACAGACCTCTGCCATCTTAGGGCATGGCTGGATAGATTGGAGAGAGAGGTTTTGACACTTGGTCTCTCTGAGCCAGATCAATAAATATAAGGATCTGCATTCCTGGGCCCCATGGCAGTCAGGACATAAATTTAGGGGAGGCATCTGTGGTTCAAAGGGGCCCCCTTTGAACCACCCCAACTTCTAAGGCCCACTTCAGTATAACTAGGAGTACCACATTTCAGCAATTTAGGGATATACTTGCAGGAGTGCAGGACGGAGTTCCCATACTGTGTGGTGCAAACTTCCAGAGTAATCTGTTGTGCATAGAAATATTTACTGTCCAGAGAAGGGATCGCACACCATTTCTGCATCCTGGCTGGCCTGGGCACACTGCTTGCTGCAGTATGATACTCTGAAGTGTGCTCTCCAAGGGATTGTTGGTTTGCTCCCTGTTCTGCATGGAGGTCTCAGGGACATCAAAGACCTCTTACGAGGGACGTACACCATCTACCGTGTCATCTGGACACTGGTGCCCTCCTACGCATCTGTGTCATATGCTGGTTTACATCTGGCAGCAGCAGTGTGAGCAGTGAATTAAATTATGGGCCTGGAGACCAGATTTGCCTAGTGTGGGACCTGCAATGTACAGCATGCATTCAAAGAGTGTGGTCCTTCATCGGAGGGCCAAGTCACACATAAGCGTTTGGTTGGAAGTGAACGTATTACTGGTTGCAGGACCCCGCATGCCACGCTGTTGGCGAGTGTGCCACATTTCTCTTGTCTGACAACTGGCTGCAGGCTCAGTGTCTGTGTCACTGGTTGTGACCCTCAGAGTGTGGGTGTGAGCCAGGAGCAATGCTACATTCTACCTTGCGTGGTACAGCTGACTGGCATCTCTGTGTGTGAGAACCAGATTTGTCTGGTGCCACGTAAGTCATTGTGCACCAGATGTTGTGCCTCATTCACGGGAGGAGGGGAATGGGAACTGATTGGGTGTCAAGAAGTGCCTGCTGTGACTCAGGTCATTGCACACCCAGTGTAGTGTCTCTTTCCAGGAAGGTGGTGCATTGGTAACTTTTCATGTGCAGTGGGATTCTCTGGTGCTACTCAAGTCATTGTGCACTAGACGTTGTGCCTCATTCCAGGGAGGCACAGCAGTGGTAAGTTTTCATTTGCAGTGGGATTGTCTGGTGCAACTCAAGTCATTGTGCACCAGATGTCTTGCCTCATTTCCAGGAGGCACTGCATTCGTGGCTTGTTGTGTGTAAGCAGAATTGTCTTGGGCGACTCAAGTCATTGCGCACCAGTCACTGGGCCTCATCTGAGGAAGGCCCTGCATTGAGCACTTTGTGTCTGGTGTGACTCAGGTCATCGTGCACCAGACCGTGTGCCCATACCAGGAGGGCACGGAATTTGGTAAACTCCTTGTGTGCAACTGGGACACCTGGGGCAGTCCAAGTCATTGCACCCCAGAAGTGGTGCCTCCTGTCATGGGAGGTGCCGAATTGGTCACTATCTGTGAAATGGAGTGTCTGGCTTGGCTGGGCAGTACTGTGAACAATGTGTCCCAAGTCTGCCCTCCCCCTGTTCATTGCAGACTGGGGCCATCACTTCAAGGCCATTGTGGAGACCCCTGAGTGAATTTCCAGAGTGGGGACAAAACTTTCATTTGCTGACCGTTGTCTGATCGGCCAATTTCTCCTTCTTCCCCTGTATCTTTGCCCCAGGATCTTGACGAAGTGTAACCACTGGCTGCGAGTGGCCTAACATCTGAGGGAAGCTTGCTTCATTTCTAACTCTGAGGAGTGCGGAATTAGTTGGAAGGAGGAGGGAGGTTTAGGTCCAAGAGGGATCTGTAAACTCATTTACACCTCACCTGCCAGATGTCAGAGCATCGGATTAGGGTTTGCAGGGAAGTAATAGCACGTAAGCCCAGGACATGAAATAGGAGTAGTAGACCAAGGCCCATATTTACACTTTTTTAGCGCCTCATTTGCGCCGCTTTTTGACGCAGAAACAGCGCAAACGTACAAAATACAATTGACGCCAATGCGGTGCTAAAAAAGTATAAATATGGGCCTAAGTGTCTTGGAGTACTACAAAATCATACTTGGCTACAAAGTCAAGCCAAGTGGGGTTTGTTAACTTTTCTATAATATATGTGTACAATTGTGAAAGGTAGGAATGGCAGAAAAAATGCACCTCCTTGTTATGTACAAAATTGGTCTATGAGTAAGTCTACTCAGAATGGTGCTCAGTGGTCAATTGCCCTACTACCTTAAGGCAAGGAATTTTTATGAATAGAAATATTCACAATGTACAGAAAAACAGCTAGGACCACAGCATTCACAACATAAATATTTATAAACACGAATGTAAAATCTGATGTAGGAGATCCGAAGTGTATAGTACAGTAGTCTTCTTGGTATTCCAGAAAATAATTTATTTGGATCAGCAAATACTTGGAATATACAGCCAACACGTGTTTCGTCACACAGTGACATTTTCAAAGCTGTAAAAGACATGGCATACATAAGTAATATCTTAATATAATACCTAATTGTACATGGTAATAAACATCAGATAAAGAGCATATATAGACCTAGATGAATCTGCTATGGTAGAAGGGGACTCAGGCATGACATAGGTGACTAGACATGTATAATGGAAAGGTGCCCATGAAAGATTTTGTGAAACTAAAAAATATATTAAAAAAAAAATAGAAGACAATAGACAACCTCCAGAGTGTCTACATATTATATCAAAGGTCACCAAAAGACATGAGAAAGCACAACAAGAGTTGAATTGGATAGTAAGAGGTGTATAGTCCATGATGTGTCAAATAAACCATAATCTGTGGAAACAGAAAAAAACACAGACATTGAGAACCTACCTAGACTGTAGATGAAATAACAACATGTTCATCTAGATAATTGTGTGAAAACACTGTACCAGGATCAGAGAGAAAGAAAACCAACTAAGGTGGGAATGTTGGTAAATACTACTTAGTGGTAAGTTTAAAAAAGTAGACAACTGCTAGTATAAATACCTGTTTCCCACTTATGGGAGCGAAGGAGTAGGGTGTACAGATAATTCTGGGTAATGGTAACTGTGAATATGTAACTTCTGTACATGAAATAGAAAGTCATCAAATGATCAGACAAGGGACCATGGTAAGTCCTAAATTTAAAAAGAGGGAGAAAACATCAGTCAATACTGGAAGAAAGTGAGGTAACGAGAATAGAGACGTGTAATTTCAAAGTATTTAATTACATCTGAATAACTGATTATGTATTAACTCTGGTTAGATCTTATGTGTACTTATTATAAAGAAATGATAGATCTAAGTTAATAACAAGAGTGACCATAAGACAAGACCATTAGGCATAGCTGATGTATGTGAATAAAAAGTTGAAAGTAAATAAACTTAGCAACCTATTGGAGGTCAGAAATGGATAGAACTCAGAGCATATCAGCGAAAGTGATAGAAAAAGGCAACTAGAGAGAGGACCGTTCCGTACAGTATACGTTGTCAAATTAAGTAGTGCAATTAAAGCCGAAAAAAACATGAAAAGTCAGAATCTGATATAGAAGAGCACCGGCGCAGCAAACGGAGACAGGTTAACAGCTATGAGGCCATTTGGAATAAGACCCGAAGCGAAAAGTCCACAAGCAGTGAAGTGTTCTCTTACTTGCACATTTGAAGTAAATGCACACAACGTTAAGCGGAATGTCAATTGTAGTATCGGAAACACGAAGACTATGTGGTACATATAAAGCACCCGTAGTAGACATAGAGAACGGGCTAGGCACGATTCGACTTCCGTCGTGCCAGTGACGTACGGTATTGAGAACCTAAGCGTGGAAATAGAGATAGGACTACTGGGAGTATGAAAGTATATCGAAACAAAACAGGGGGCGGCCATGTCTAAAAGGAATGGAGCAACTCAATTAATATGAAGGAACACAGTAGTGTAAATTATTGTACATAATCATGGTGTTTAAAACAGATTTAAACATGTACACAGTAAGCCACGTAATTAAGTAATGTGAAGAAAAGAATAAGGAGGTATAGAGATCTAAACCCAATATATTGTCTTATAATGTCGAGTGGAAATCGCAAAGCATAAGAAACCATTTGAAGCTGGCGGCGTCATAGTAGTAAAAGTAAAGGAATTTCTTAATCATGATCGAGTACTGGGTGGCGACGCGAAAATGATGAAGCAGCCAAAACAAGAAATAACAGCCAAGGGTAGTAAAGACCACAAGTATGTGCGACTAGTGCCCGGACGAATAGGAAGATGAGCACAGAGTCAACTCAGAATAGGTAGATCATACCAGGAGACAGTAGTGTCTGACAAAGGTGGTGTATTAGAGAGAAATTTGTACATAAATAATAAATTTGAGAACATGAGATAACAGAAGGTTTAATGTACAGAGGTCAAACAGTCAAGTACCAGACAGCATTGTTTGCAAAACACCAAAATAACATGGTAGGATTGATACAGCAAAGATGTTGGTAATGTTGTGGGATGTGATATTCATGATGTCTCATGAAACATTTGTATGTTTGAAAAAAGAAACTGTAATGTTAAAAAAAAAGTAATTCGAAAGGCCACCACATAAAGTCATCTCAGAAAAGACAATGGTTGCAATTCACACCGGCTAAAAATATATGGGTGTCCATTACACACAGTAATGCCTAAAAACTTAGCAAATAGGGACATTTCTAGGTCAGAAACACATGTAGTTCCCTATCGATATTCAAGCCTTTTTCCACAGCCCATAGCTTAAGTATCCACCTAGCTTCACATTTTCTCAGTTCTTTGGTCCTGTCACCCAGTCTCGGGTGGCAGATAACTTGTGTTATGCCATGGTATCTGATATTTAGAATGTGTGATTCGTCATTTGCGAATTAAAATGTATAGCTAGAGGATAATTAGAGTTGTAGTTCCTAATAGATCTGATATGTTCCTGGATACGTTCCTTCAGTAGACGAATGGTACTACCCACATATATCAGTCCATAGACACATACCATACAGTAAACAGTATATTTTGTGTTGCAGTTGATGAATTGTCTGATGTGGTAGGTTTCACATGTATTGTATGAAAAGGTCTGGGTTTTCTTAAGTGTGAATTGACATGTAATACAGAATCCGCATTTGTAAAAACCTTTAGGTTTGGTGGGTAACCACATCTGGGAATCAGTTTGTGTAAGAGTTGCAATGTAACTAGGACATAGAATGTTTCTCAACGTACATCCTCTATTGTGAGTAATAGATGCTGTTTTGTCTAAAATTGAGCCAAGAACAGTATCTAAGAGCAACAAATGCCAGTGTTTCTTGAGTATTCAATAGACTAGTGTGCTGGCAGGACTGAATCTGGTAATGAATGAGATATTCCTCCTTTTGCTGATTTTAGATTTTTTGTTCCCCCTAATGAGTAGGGTACTACGTTGCTTGGATGTTACACGTTTCTTGCCACAGAAATAATTTGGTCTGAGTATCCTCTGTTTTGGAAACGGGGTGCCAATAACTCCATTTCTTGTGAAAAGATCTCATCCTCGCCACAGTTATGTCTAGTTCTTATCATTTCGCCAAATGAGATGGCCTTAATCTGAGTGCCAGGATGTGCGCTGCGCATGTGTAGAATGGAATTGCATGCAGTAGGTTTCCTATAAATTCTTGAAGAAATCTTGTTGTTAACTGCGTATAGTAAAACATCTAGGAACTCAATTTGGTCACCGTCCACCTTGTGTGTAAAAACCAAGTTGTATTCATTTGCGTTCAGGTGGTCAAAAAAGATAAGCAAGTCCTGTCTAGTACCAGTCCAGATGGCAAGTATATCGTCAATAGTCCTCCCACAATAAAGGATGTGTTGTGTGATGGCGGCGGGACAGTCTGCCTAAAGATGTTGTTTCTCAAAATGTCCCATGTAAAGATTTGCATAGGGTGGTGAGAATTTCGCTCCCATTGCAACTCCCTGAGCTTGTTTGAACCAGTTACCATCACGTAGGAATACATTGTTTTCTAGGACCAATCGTGTGAGATCTAATAACATGTTGGTGTGTTCATATAATGTTGCATCCCTACTAAAGAGTGTGGAGGATAATGCCTCCATACCTCGTTCTAGTGGGATGGACGCGTAGAGTGAGTTCACATCTAGGGTCACAAAACAGCAGTTGCCAGTCCAGTCAATGTCCTCTAGTTGGCATAATAAATCTCTCGTCTCCTGGATAAACAAAGGTAAGTTATGTACTAAGGGTTGTAAGAAAGAGTCAATACATTCAGAAATGTGCTCTGTGGGTGACCCGATGCCAGAAATAATAGGTCTACCTGGAAGGAAAAATACCTGGTTTGTGGATCTTGGGTAGTATGTATATACATGGTGCTCGAGGTGCAGCAATGTACATGTATTTGAACTCATAGTCTGAGATGAGACATAGATTTTTCCAATAGGAAAGTCTAGTTTCAACTTGACTTGTGACCCAAGTCAGTGGGTTATCAGAAAGGCATATGTAAACATGTACATCTACAAGTTGTCTATCAATTTCCAACATATAATCCTTTTCAAAACTTTTCTATAATGCCTGTGATATTCCAACCTAACAAAAGAAATGAACAAACCAAGCCTCTAGCCACTGAGCAGGAACCTTCAGATGGAACATCAGACCTCCCTAGATGGTCATTAACAGGGAGTTTTCCCACCTCATAGGTATAGCCTAACACCAAAGTATCATTCCCCATACCATTAACGATAATGGAAACTACACACTACATAGAACATCAAAACAGTTATTTACACGTACATTAAATACATCCGCTTCACAGAAAAGAATAGGATGGACATGGCCTGACACTTGCAGGACTCAGGCCTCAGTTAATGTTCTAGCACCAGAAGTATTACCTACCGCATGGAACTTGTGTGACTGACAATTAGTGGCCAGCACAGGGCCGGGATCAGGTTCATAAAAATAACTTGAGGGAGCTAAGGTTATTTTACTCCAAGAAACAGGGGTATTCATGTGCCTATAGAGCAAGCTCTGCACCTGATAGAGGGAGCTCAAATATATAATAACACAGTCTCCTTGTCTGTCCTTTGGTGCGGGCCTAATCCATTCAACCCTGTGCATTAATAGAATGTCATTTACACAAGGAGGAAAAAACGCCTGTTCCACATGAGCCAGTCAAAAGTTTTATTAAAAAGAATATCATAGGTCTCCCAGTGATACCTACACAGAGGAGGCACTCCAGTTAAAATCACAGCATAGGGGCAGGCTGCTGAGGGTAGCTTGTTAATTGTCTGGTTGAGATTAAGATTAGGCCCGCTGACGTTTTTTCCTGCTAAATGCAAATTCTCTAAGGCAGCAGTTCTTAACCTTCTGACTTCTGTGGACCGCCACTTTATCATTACTGGCACCCGGGGACCCTCAGTGAATCATTATGGGAACCTGGGGACTCCTCCACTAAGTCATTACTGGAAGCCGAGGACCCCAGCCTAAACATTGTCGAAGATTTGAATCACAAAAAGCTACAAAAAAATACAGAAAAACATTCCATCAAGCACCTACACAAATTAAAACACATTTTTTTCATTGAAAACTTATAAAATAAAATAAAAAAATTATTAGTTTTAATATAAAGGTTGGAGCTTCTCTAAATTCAATTGAAGCCACACATCATCCATATTATATTCTGTATGATGCACCTGCACTGCTCCTATAAATCAATCTGAGGACACTAATTCAATTTTTAGCCTTCAGTTTCAAATTCCTTGACATTTACAGTATGTTATAAAATGTGGAATTGTATATTTAGCTACTTTATTGATATACATTTTGTTAATGTATTATTATTATTACATTTTCAAAGTAGTCACAGACCCCCTGAGGAGGCTTTGTGGACCCCTAAGGGTCCCCAGACTAGAGGTTGGGAGTCACTGGTCTAAGGGATTAGAGCATCATGAGAAAAGCGGGAGACTGGGCAACAAAGATATCACAGTCCCATAATGACCACGGAGATGCCTCCACACCCGCGTTACTGATAAGGTTGCTTGGGCCCACATCCTGCTTAAAGGGCGATAGTTTGTGCTCGATTGCATTCAAACAATCAACAGTGGGAGAAAGTTCGACTCTAAGAAGGGCCTTGAATTTAGTAAAGCATTCTTCCCATAGCTGCACTGCACAAGGAGGGCTTAGCTCCGTAACATCCTCCACCCCCTTGGTAGCTGCTAAACATGTATAAACCTGTCCCTAAATAAAAAAAAACATCTTTGACTGGCAGCCTCTATATGATTGTTATGAGCTAGCTGTCTGGTCCACTTAACACTGGCAGCTGGCCGAGGTCTGTCATTGCCAATTGACACTTCATTAGTAGGGGCTCTGTGGACAAAAGTGCCACAGGGCCTGAGGGCAGTAGGGCATAGTTGACTGCTAAGGTGGAATCAGATTGGAGAGTGAGTCTCCGCACATTTAGAACAATTTCCTTACTAATATCCTCCATGGCCCTCTCCAACATCCTGTCAATGGAGGTGACTTTAACAGAGGGAGTAGGAGCAGGGGATGGCATTGGTGATTTTCCTTTTGCCCATTATAACATTCAAACAAACCCTAAATGCTCAGTTCCAAATATCCAAACATAAGCAAAGGAGTACCTTCAAACGAAGCCAAGAGGTATGGCCTGGCCCAGCCCATCCTACTCCGGGCTCAGATGTGAGCAGACAGGCCCGCACTTGGCCCGAGCTTCGCCTGGGTGTGTCCGTTGCACTGGGAGGCCCGATGTGCTTTTCAGCTCCTCAATAGTGTGCCTCACCTCCTCTTCTGTGAGCTCGTGCAGTGAACGTTTCTGGGACCCATAGCCTCGCAAAGAAGCAGCAGAGACAAACAAACACTACAGCGCAGGGGGAAGCCCAGCACACTTTTTTTAGAGCCTCAGTGGTGTGCCATGCCTCCTCCTCTGTGGGCTGGTGTTTGTGCCGTGAAGGTTTCTGGTACCCATAGTCCCTCACAGTAGCAAAGTCCAACAACCAATCCCCATTTACTTATGTTAAACAAACTACCCCAACTTTGCTCTCATAATTTAATGTCATTCTGTTTCTCCCCTACCCGCTATAGTGTTGATTCCCTTTTTAAATTGAATGATTATTTATTTATTGTATTTTTTGAGGACCTGACAGCTGCAATTAGTTGCTGGGTCACCCCATTCTTAAAATGCTATTGTTTTATTATGTTTCCTTTTTTTTTTTTTTTACTAAGATTGGGGTCTGCCATCGTGGAATGGTAAAAAACAAAAAACCCTAAATGGCAAATGAATCATTTTATATATATATATCTATATATGCATATATACTTATATAGCTCAACACCACGTTTCGGCTCCATGGCCTTGCTCGCTCTCACTGGTCAAAGTGCATTACCTTAATATGCGTTCAAAAACACAACATGGAAAGAAGACTTATGCAGAATGGGCACCATCTTGGAGTGGTTATGAATCATATAATATAATAAAGTTAGAAGGTTAGATTGCAAGCATTGCACAACCATAATGGGGCAATGTAATACTTCATGCACAACTGCAATCTATACAATATTGAAACATACAAGCCCCAATCAAAACCAAAATATAGAAAAAACAATGTCATGCAAGTATATCTAACCTTACATTCATTTTCATCATCAGTAAACATTAATGGTGCTTAATGCTCTAAAGAGTTATACGGGAACACATAATGCAATTAATACAAAAATGTCCGCCAAACACTGAAATTAATTCCAACCCAGCATCGGTGTGTATGGTGCCATAATGGGACAACCACCCTTAGGATATCAATAAACTGTATGCAACATGGTAAGGTACACTTAATGCTCCTGATTAATAAGGCATTGAAGTCTCAAATGATATCCAGCATAGTTGTCAGCCAGCTGAGTTCACCTCACAGGATGAAACAGGACAGAGCACAATCAAGCGCAGGTCAGCAAAATTTGGCTAACTAAAGCATCAAGCCCAAGTAGGCAAAACATGGCTAACTGAAGTGTCCCACTGCACACATAACTAACAAATTTACATGCCCCCTCCCCTAAACACAGAGAAAATACCTTATCTACCTAGTTTCAAAACATTCACTCACCAAAATGTCCATCAGAGTATCTCAAAATAGAAGAGTAGGGTGGGGGGCCCCAGCTAGGGCCACCTCTCATCCACCACAGCAGTGTCAGGACTAGAGAGTCCTTTTCTCTTCTCCCTGTAAGTAAAAAAGAAGGAACAGAAAATAGCTGTAGTACAAAAAGAAGCTCCTCTGTTAAAATCTAATTACACTTAAGCCTCAAGGGCAACATGCAGGCTAACAGCAATACATTAGACTGGCTAATAATATTTAACCCAATCCAGGTGACCTGACAATTCCTCATCTGAGTTCAAGCCAAAAGAGGATTTCATATTAAGATCAATTATGGGGCAGGGGTCTTGCCTCCTGAGTTTCAAGAACACGTTCCCCCTCCACAAGGTTCCATATCCATTTTTTCTATGCCGCAGTACTCTAAAAGGATAAGATTACTGTAGGGAAACTCCTCAAGATGCCAGGATCTACTGGGTAGTGTTTGTCATGATTATCAATTGCTCTCATGTGTTCTAATTTTCTTTTACATATTGGGTAAATTGTACTGCCAACATATCTTAGGCTGCAGGGACAGCGAAGCACTTAGATACCATAGTTTGTACAGCATCTTATGAATTGTGAGATTTCCTTAGGTTTCTTACTATTTAGGACTTTATAACTCTTAGTATTTGTAGACCTTTTACAGGCCTTACATTTGCTACGTATATGAAAAGCTTTCAAATCTTGCACTAGAGCAAAACAAAACAGAGGAAGATGCTCAGGTTGGTCAATACCTACAATAGATCATGTTGTGTATCTAATATTTCACAAAAAAATCAGAATCTGTCAATTTGTGACAGCATCCTTGTAAAAGTGGTAAATGAGAAACCAACTATAATATATAGGGCCTCATTACGAGGCTGGCGGTCTTAAGACTGCCAGCCTCTCGGTGGTGGTCCGGACCGCCACATAAAGACCCTAGCGATCAGACTGCCAGGTTTCCGCCATCTCCTCCGGGATCAGTGATCCTGATGGGTTGACGGCAGGTGGAGGTCATCATCGGCCAAGGCTGGCGGAAAACAGGTGTAGGCCATAGGGGGGCACTTGGCATGGGCAGTGCAGGGATCCCCCTGCCTAGCACCCTCTCAATGTTCACTGTCTGCAGCAGACAGTAAACATTGCATGGGTGCTGATGCACCCTGCAGGCAACAGCATTGTTGCGGCTCAATTTTGAGCCTGAGACAATACTGCTGCCTGTTTCCTGCCTAGTCGGCAGGCGGAAACCTCTGTTTCTGCCCGTCAGCCTAGCGGAAAACCCCTAATAAGTCCGGCGAAGTGGTCGCCACTACGGCGGCGACCACCCTGTCAGGAGTTTAGCAGATGGCCAATCCCGTCTACCAAACTCAAAATGAGGCCCATAGTCTGCTGGACCCGGGAGAGTAGTCAGAGTGCAGTTTGGAGGGAACCACACTTTTGCTGTAATCGGTGTCCAGTATACCTGTAGCAAGTGGTTTTGTACTAGACCTCATCAGGACTCCTTGGTACATCGACCCTTGAGGCCAACGTCATTCCCCCTTGCTTGAGGACTTTAGGGTACCGGTTCAGTGCCCTCAGCATCCTTCAGCATCCTTCAGCATCTTTGGTATTGTGTATCCCTTGCATTCATGACAATCCTCCTGTGATCTCTTTGACAGTTCATCCATGAACTGGACTGGAACTGGACTGGAAAACCTTTCCTTTCAAGCTAACTTCCGTGAGCGGCACAATGCTCTCTCTTTCAGTGGTTTAGCAACCAGCCCTAGCACTTCACTGTGCAGATGTGGCATAGTGAGATTTGAGAAATAGTTCCCGCTTGGAACCCTCTATTTCTGCCTAAGAGTCACCACATATTCAAGAAACTCCTCTCCTTCCAAAGAAAATGGAGGAGATCAAGTGTCAACATTTTAGCCAGTTTTCTATTGCACTCTTGGACAAGTTATGGTTGTGGGGGTATGGTGCTTACTTGCTGAAAAGAGCTGAGAGTGTGCATTCTACTTATTTTGACAGTGATAACCCCCTTTTCCCAAAAAAGGGAGAAGATAAGCAAGCTTTTCACTACAGCAGGGTGCTCAGAAGGGTATTATTCCTGACGCTCTTGCTTATTCCTGACGACCTTTATAGATTATAAAGTCATTCTACCCTGTTTATTGATGATGAGGCAGCCCCCAATGGTAATACCAAAATATGTACTCAGATTCCTGAGCTGTCTTTTTTTCCTTTTTAACTTAGAACTAGATGCTTATATTATGTAGGACCTGGCGTACAGTTTTTGATGCGGGTCCACAAAAACATCAGACATGCCTGCAGTGAGAAACTTATTGAACAATCAGATTGGGTTTGCTTAGGGTAGTCTGGGACTGTGGTGGATTTAGTTTTTGCGGCTTTTCTTTGGATTTTGAAAAGATGGAGACAGATGGTGATACAGGTACAACCTGAGTACAGATAAGTAATCAGTAATCAAGGTATCGTTATTCAATCTTTAGATGAAGATCATAAAAAGCAAAATACGGTTCATCACAGATGCACAAAAAGGCTCATCATAATGGCGTAAATATTACTACAGGTATGTTTAAAAACTAAACTTCACTACAAAACTCAGCATAACGATATAAATAGTAATGGCCTGCAACAGTAAAATATGTAAAGTTAGCGATATGCTACCTCCTCTGCCTATGCTCCTCCAACAGTTTCCTGCTTCATAAAGGGTTATTTGGGGGATACAAATCCCAGTACACAAGAGTAGACCATAAGGATCGGGACTTTAAACATCAATACAAAATCATTTAAAACATAAATTCAGTGCAAATGTGAGCTACGCATAAAGTACATTTACTAAGCAGCGAACTGCTTCCACTGACGTTATCCCTCCATCGATTTCCTACTTTGTTAGGACATTTTAAAGAAACTGCATACGCTAACACAAACATCAGGACTGCTTAACATCTGAAAATACATTAGGGCCTCCCCACCTTCCTTAAAAGCAAACGTTTTCATAATATTCTTAGAGCAGAGACTGAAGAAACAACAGTACAAAAAAAAAAAATGCAACATCGCCTGCTCAGCCAGCCCAACACAAGGACATACTGGTAAATCACTGTCCCGCACAGATTCCCCAACAGAAAACCACAGAAGACGCAAAACAGTGCCTGCCCTGAATCTAAAAAGAAGGGACCTCTCCCACCATGAGAGCTACAGAGTTAGGTAACATGCCAAATCTCCAGTGGCTAATGTATGTAAAAAAATAATTACAAACTGAGTGCTTACTAGAAACCACCTCCGTCCTTTAGGAGAAACTGAACTCTGCATGGCAAGAATTTACAACCCTCCTATCATGTTTCCTTAATGTATCAGGGGCAGTATACATTTCGGGGATACCAATATCGGTGAAAGATTTCCTATTGAACTTCAGCCAAGAAACGGAAAGCCACCTATCTAGACTGAGACAATCTAGAATAACGTCTCTATTGAAACTTGCTTCATTATTAGTCCCCACACTCACCCAAAGCAAGAGTGAGGCCAATTTGATTCTCTCCAAAACATAATCTAAATTAAGTTCAGAGTGTAGAATAAAATGGGGGCTTGATGATGGAAAGTTCAGTAATCGTCTGCAAATCCTGTTTTCCTCCATCTCTAAGGAGATAACATCATGGCCCGCCTATACCACACTCCATACATAGGACACACTGCAAATAAAAAATGTTGATCAAGGGGGAAATGGTGCCTCTATGTTCCCTCCGAACAAGGTTAAAAAGGGACCCTGCTGGCCTCCCTAGTTTGATGTGTGCTGTATTCACTTGGGGTTGTCAAGAATTTGAGAAATCAACGGTATTGCCCAAGTAGCAAAAATTCTGTATGGAGCACAGGGAATAGTCTTGCAGCTTTAGGGATCACAGATTTCTCCTGCCTGGTCCATAGGCCACTGTGTGCAATTTCCTATAGTTTGTTAACATGTGTAAGTTACCTATAAAATAGACAAAAGATTCCAGCAGAGTACACAAGGCACAAGCCGTCCTAGCCATAAAAACTGTATCATCGGCATACAATAATGCTGGGATGAATGAATTAACAATTTTTAGTATATCCTTGGTGGAAATAGACATGTGTGCTTAATTCATTGATATTGATGATAAAATGCAGGGGGGTGAATACACACCCCTGACTCACCCAACTAGGTGCAGGGAAAACAATGGATTTTTCTCCATCCATGTCATATCACACTTAGCCCATAGATTTTCATGAAGGGAGTGCAAGAAATTTACGAGGGGAACTTCTACCCAGATTGCCAAGAATCGACCAAATCTTGGCCCTGTTCATCCAGTCAAATACAGAAACTAGATCCATAAAGGCCAGGTACACCAGACAGCGTCTGGCAATGTTATTTTCACTCACCATTAAGTGCATGTTCAAGCATGGCTAAACTGTACCTGGCCCATGGCGAAAGCCATACTGCCATAGAAACAGAATGTTATTAGAATGTTAGACCAAGACTGCAGCAGATTAAAGATAATCCTCCCAATGATTTTCACCAATCTATCAAAAAGGAATATCAGTATTTAATATTTGGCATACCCTCTATCTCCTTTTTTGATAATTGGGACCATTGTAGGGAGGGCCCAGGCGTTCAAGACCCTACTTACACAAAGTATTATTGATTAAATTGGCAAGCCGCAGCCCCAGAGATCTAAATGACATTTAAGTAAGCCCAGGGTAATCTCATCAGAGCCCGGGGTGTTACTACTTGAGCTCTGAATAATGGCTTCCTCCAATTCCTTGTAAGGAATCTTGAAATTGGAGGAGCACTAAACAGATGCATGAGCAACCTATTGCTGCATGCCTTGTCTGTGGACAGCTGACAAATGGAAGTAAAATACTTAATCCACTTCTGTCCAGAAACATTGCAGACAAGAAGTTGGTTAAGAGGGACATCCCTCTGACAGAACCAGTTGACTACATCCCAGAATGCTTTACTGCTATTTTGGGCAGCTGGTAGCTCCAACATTTGCCAATCCTTCCTAATCAAAAAATTCTTCCTGTCCATAAGAAAACACCTAAAGTCCTGCCTAGCATCCCGAACCACCCCAGCATCTCTTGGGAGCCCCGTCAAGGCAGTCCTCAGGCAATGGTTAGCTGCTGAACAGCTGCCATCAAAACAGTGTGGTTTTTCTGCAGCAAATGGAGTGGTTTCAGCAGATGATTCTTAATGGAGGAGCAAATATGTTGATAGCAAGTAAATAGGGCTTTCCCAGAATCCTCTGCTAAGCACCCCATAAACACTGTTAAGTGTTTTTAAGAAGAAGTCCAAGTGTGGCACAATGATATTTGTGTTGCCAGACTAATCTAAATCCGTCACTTGATTGTCTGTTAATTTCAACATCTGCTGCCGATGGTATGACCCCAAATTTAGGCCATTGGTACCACTCAGGGGCATGAGTTCTAACATGATTTTTTTTCAAGGTATAGATTCCTAGAGGTGAGAAATATGTGATAGTAAGTCACCACTCTGCCTTTTTTCTGATATTACTAGATTAACAACCATAGCTGAACAAAAATGAAGGTTTTCAGGTTTTTGATAAATAGCATATAAATTAATCACAATATATGGAAACATAAATATAATTTCACCAGATTGGTAAAACACAATTCAATTGAAACATAGTTATGATTATTAATTGCAATAATAACAATACAGTCCTTAAAATAACAATATCATTTTATTGTATTCCTCAAATATTGATATTGATCGAATGCATACATTTTACTTACAATTTCCAATAGTAATAATTGTCACATTTTACAAAGGCGATGTCTGTCATGAGTAAACATAAACACAGTTGTCTCATTCACATTCGTCATCATCATCTTCTTTTTCTGAATAGGTGTCATCATTCTTGCCTCTGATTTTCAAAGGCGGGACGTCTGCATGTCAGTGCTCTTGAGGTCATTTAGACAGCAAACACATGTTGGAAGTTTGCAGTTCCTAATGCAGTTGCGAGGTAGTAAATCTAACACAGCCTGAGATGCTGGCTGTCCCGCCATCTAGTCCACTACGAGTTGCTCTGCTCCCTCGTGCTTTTCCAACTTCCACCCTCTCCCAATTAGACTAGGTGTCTGTGGATCATTCAAAACACATCGCTTGCTTATATCGGCTTTGACTCCTATTTCCTTCCGGAAAAGCCATGGACAAGACAGATATAGCCACTTCACCAAAGTTTGATTCCTCTACTTTAACTCTCTGAACAAGAACCATAACATCATTCAGTGTGGCTGAATTTCCAGGCATTTCCTCAGCAGGGGTAAAAAATTTCTGCTGGTATGTTGCTAACACAGCTTTGTTTGTCTTTCACAACAATCCTTCTGGAGTTGCTAAAGCTCCTGGTAAAGGTCCTATGAGAAGAGAGAGTACATCTGCCATTTGAAGGTTCCGATTCTGTGCTGTCACAATGACTCAACCAAATAGTGCTTTGTACGCTTTCATGATGATTGTCGTGCCACCTCTGTTCCTCCCTTCTTCTTGGACATGTTAGTGAAGGGTTTTAGTTTGTTCGTTTTCATTGGGTCATGAAACTTCTTAATAGGTGGATTGTTCTCAAGTTGCTCAAGTTTGGAGTCTGTATAGCACTGTTCACTTATTTCATGAACCTTCATTATGTTGGATACTATGGGGGTCATTACGAGATCGGCAGATGGTTTTTACCATCCACCGAACGTCCGAAAGGGGAGGTTGCCGCCACACAGGCTACCTTCCCGCCAGCCCCATTAAGAGTTTCACGCAGACCGTGAACATTGCAATGGTGCTGGCTGCCCCTCGGAGACCCCTGCACCCGTTCTCCCCCAGCATTTTCATTGCAATGGTACCACCAGGAAACTGCTGGCGGAGAAGAGGGTCATAATCTCCAGGGCAGCACTGCTGCCCTGGCGGCTTAGTACCGCCACCTCCTCCAGACTGCTGAAATCTCCGATCCTGGTGGAATTGGTGGTTCTCTGGCTGCTCAACTGCCAGGTTTGTAATGTGGCGCTTGGACTGCCGCATTGGTGGCAGTCCGACGGGCATCCGCGGGTCTGACGGTGAAGTGACCGCCAGACTCGTAATGACCCCCTATGTCTTGAGATGCATTTTTTCCCATGGAGAGACCAATGAGATCATGGGGCCCAACAAATGCATTTATCCAGCGTTGAAGCAGACTAACAGCTCTTGTAACAGGATCTTCTTTTTTAATTTGTTACCTATGTAAGTCTGCCTGAGTAAGGTCTGATCTGTTGTTATGAACCATTTCCCTTATCTGACCCAAAAAGGCGATTCTGTGTTAGGCCATCATATAAAATCTTTTCACAACACTCACTTTGAGGTTGAACCTTGCCATACCACCCGGAGTCTGTGTGTCTTTGTTGACTGTTACCTCTATCACTTGATCAACTGGAATTTGTCCAAATGGATTAACATTAGGCCTGGGCATAGAACTCCACTCGAGGAGTTTGTGGAATTTGGATACTTCGTGCTATGTGAAGTGACACAGAGTTCCCGAATTCTGCACTGGGGTGTGGAGCGAAGTCTGTTTAGTTCACGAGATTGGTTATCGGTGTTCTCTCGTGAGCTCTACGATACTCCAAGGCCACTAGCGAGCGCAAGACTTTGCTTTCTGTCATGTTGCTTCCAGCCATGCCGGCAGCCAAAATCGGCCGCTTGCTAGCGCAAACTCACTTCAGAAGTAGATTTTCTACTCCAGAGCCACTAAATCTAGTCAAAAATATAATATTTGGCTAGATTTTCTTCTCCAATGGACCCTGCAATTGTTTTTTCAGACTGAGAAGACTTTTTTTTCCAAACAGGAAAGAAGTGTGTCAAAGACTCCAACTTCCTGTTCCTGTGTTCCTGCCCAGAAGGCTCCTCCCAGAGCTTTGTCCCCCCCTTGTCACTTTCCACTTGGATTTTTAGATGGAAGGATCACTCTCCTTGTCTCCTGGAATACCTTTAAATTTAAGGACTTCGTTTTTGTGAAATTACACAGTTCTGAATCTCTTGAAGAAGGGTGTTGTTGTTTGTTTGCTTGGGCATGCAGCATTATTTCTTTGTACTTCAATTTGATTTTAAAAATGAATAGTGGTGGGTGGCCAGGAGTTTAAGTATGGGCCTAGTTATCATTTATTTTGCATTTCATCTATTTTAAAGGACAATTGTTGCACAGTTCAGTGCATTTACTACATGTTAGTAACATTTGCAATAGTATTTTATTATGCAGCCTATGTTTCCAAAGGTCCATTTAGCCCAGGCCAGTACTAAGGGTCATTAGTGCATAAAATAAATGGTTCAGTGGTATATGTTTTTAAAACTTCATTTAGGGAAGGAATGGCATTGGATTACATTTAAAATATTGGCTATTCTTTGCATTTCATTTTTTTTCTTCACAAAGTGTATATATTGTGGGGTAATAATATTTGATGGCATAGGAGGATGTTGTTTGACCATGTGGCTGGCAGCATTGTTGTGTGTGCAGCCAGTGTCCCTTTGCCATAGGCTTGCATGCATTCATCTTTGTTCTCCATGCTCCTTGTTGTTTGACCATGTGGCTGGCAGCCATTTTGTGCCTGCAGCCAGAGACCTTTGTCATAGGCTTGCATGTGTTCTTTGTTTGCCATGCCTCCTTGTTATTGTTGTTTGACCATGTGGCTGGCTGGCAGCCACTTTGTCCATCGAGCTAGTGTCCCTTGCCATAGGCCTTCATGTGTTCTTTGTTTTGCCATGCCTCCTAGCTGCTTGTTGTTGTTTGACCATATGGCTGGCTGTCAGCCATTTCTGTCCATCCAGCCAGTGTCTCTTGCCATAGGCTTGCATGTGTTCTTTGTTCTCCATGCTTCCTTCTTGCTCCTTGTTGTTTGACCATGTGGCTGGCTAGTAGCCATTTTGTGCATGCACTATGCAGCCAGTGACATAGGCTTACATACAAACATCGTTAATTGTTGATCATTTGTTTTTTAAGTTTCTATTTTTTTTCTATTTACATTTTTTAATTTTTAACTAACTTTTTTTAAAAATTTGGATTGTTAATTTCAAGTTTTTAACTTCTTTTTATTTAAATTTGTATATTTTATTTTTTAAAATGTCTTTATAATTTTTGTTTACTTTTTTATTTTACAGGATTCAGTTCCATAATTTCATTCTCTCAAGGACATCCTGGCTGCGGAGCACGGCAGAGAAATCAACAGTAAAATACATTTTGTTAATGATTATTCCATTTCCCCTGGACCACCTTGCAGCCATAGGTTATTTAGAGGATTATTTTGTTTACCCATGAACTTCTCTCTGACTACCCCAGGTGTCTCCTTTAAAACAGATGGAGATAAAGCAAAGAGCTAGATGTGCCTGTTGTGCTGTCGGATTTGAAAAGTAATTTTTGGGTGGTGTGGTTTGCCTTTAGGATGTTTGATTAAATATGTATATCACATAAGCAACCAACGACACTAAGATTGCATTTCTCTATACTATTTTCAACATGAAACAATGCCATGTTTACTAACTACATGTTTTTCTGGCTTGGTTGTTTTCAGGTGCACAAGAGAAGAGATCCCATATCACCTGCATTACTGCCAAAGAGAAGGCCTTACAGTTACTTTGGGCCAAGGGCATCAAACTATTTCGCTTGTGTATCTTAGTGCCACTGCCAACCTATAGCTTAAGATGGCCCCCAAAGAAAGGTGCTCCCAAGAAGTGGCAGGTGAGAAGAAGCAGATTTCTGTCACTGGTGTGCCCCCCAACCTTTTTCGGGAGGTGTGTGCCTGCCACATCAGCTTCAGGGGAGTAACCTAGGAGCAGCAGTCCCACATCAAACCCAACCCACGACCATGTCTGTCAATGAAGCAGCAACTGCAATCTTGGTGATGCCAATGAGCAGTAATGTGGTATGGATTTGTCCCTTTCACAAAGTAGTACCCAATTGTTTCAGGAAAAAGAGCAAAGTGGACAGACTCCGCAGCAAGACCTTCCAGAAGCTGGAGCAGAACAGGAGGTTGAGCTTTCTGTTGAGAAAGAACCTCCTCTTTTAAAATCAAGGGCTCCCAGATCTCCAGCAAGAAAAAGGAAGGGTACTACTCCGCCGTCTTCTCCAAGCACCATTTCTGATGCCGATGATAGGGACATGGAGTGGATCCCGGCAGAGTCCAAGAGACACCAGGAGAGGCAAAGGAAAAGAAAAGTTCCAGAAAGCTGTAAAATCATTGAAGGGGATGATGAGGATGGTGACAATGACAAGACAGTCCTTGTGGAAGCTGGCATAGAGAAGTCCAACATTACTATCCAACCTGCTCTGAGGGATGTGGCTCAGGCAGCACCGCCAGCTCCCATATCTGAAAGGCCCCAGAAGAGACTTTACCAACCTGTACCTCAGCAGAAGTATGCACTGCAGAGAGGCAATTGACACACCCACCTATTTCCAGTTCTTCTTCAGGCATTGGCAGTGGCACAATAAGAAAGTACTTCTCCCCAGTTTGGGACTTTTTTATGATTAGCAAACAGGAGGGGAACATTGTCATATTCTCCATTTGCCACGCAAGTGTTCGTCGAGGAAAGCAAAGTTCACATTATGGTACTTGAGGCCCGACAACCAATATGAAAAAACATCACTCAATCCGGCGGGAGGAGCACCTTAAAGAAAGTCTCAATGTGGTTGCTGTGCTGAAGTTGAGGAGAGCCAGGAAACATCAACTGGTTAAATCACTGTGAAAGGTGAGGAGGAAGAGGGTGACATCATCCTCCTGCAAAGCAGCCCTGTCCCAAGCAGCGTGCAGAATCAACCTCCTCAGCTACCTCACAATGGCACACGAACACTCAGAATCAGACGGAGACACCACAGCATATGGTGACTGCACCACAACACACATTTAGTCTTCCACCACCTACAGCTGAATAATCGCCTGCATCAGTGGCCCCGAAAAAAAAAGAAGAAAATCCAGGCTACAATTATGGGCATGTTTAGGCAGGAGGGGCCCTACAACCGCAAGCACCCAATAGCACATCTGTACAATTGAAAGCTGGCAAACATATTAGTGTTGTACATCCTTCCTTTTTCTTTTGTGGAAGGAGTGGGATTCTTAGAGTTTGTGGCAGCCCTCAGCCTGAAATGGAAGGTTCCAACCCAGACCTATCTTGCAAGAGTTGCTGTTTCAGCACTACATCATGATGTGCTGCAATTGGTTGGACAAGCTTTGCAGCAAAGTGTTGTCCACACTACCCAACTGATGACAGACATGTGGACAGTTGTCAGGCGACTGATTACATGTGCATCGCTGCACACTGGATCTCTTTTCTCGGGGTAAAGCAAAAGCTATCAACAGGCCTTGGCCCTGAAGAAATGTTTAAGGGCATACAGAGGCATGCAACAATAGCCATGCTCCCCAATCAGAAATCACACACAGCTGCAAACATATTGGAGGGATTTAATAGCAAGGTGTCTGAATGGCTGTGACCCAGAGGTCTTTGAGTGGAATTTGTTGCCATGAACAATGGTAGTAACATAGTCAAGGCCATGGCAGACAGTGGCTCTTTCAGAGTCCTGTGTTTAGTGCAGTGTATCAACCTGGTTGTGCAAGACTTTCTTAAAAAAGGAAGACATAGTCAGCAACATACGACCACCTGCAGACGCAGTTGCACTCATTTCAGCCATTCTTTTCAAGCCTGGAAATAGTTGTGGATTATTCAGCGTGCTAACAGAGTACCGGTTGAAGCGATTTTACAGGAGGTGCCAACACATTGGAACTCAACCTACTGTCTGTTGCAACATTTGTTTGAGCAGTACAAACAGATCAGTGACTATGTCATTCAAAGAGGAGCTGATGCAATTGGGAAAGCTTTGACCATGGATGCGGACAAATGGGGCTAGTCAAATGGCTCACACAGATGCTGTTTCTTTTTTGAGGTTTACATGCATGAAATTAGCAAGGAGGACAATACAATGGGCCAAACTATCCTATTATTGCAACTGCTACAGGAGCAGCTAAAGAAGGTGTCTGAAAGGTTTGCATTCATGGGTGTGAACAAAAACACAGAAGTGCATGCCTTGGTTAATAGCCTAAGCTATCGCTTGACTTGTATTGCAAGGCTGCAAAATGAAATAATCTCATCCAAAGAGTACATCTGTGCTAGCCTACTTGATCCACGATACAAAAGATTCTTTCCACTATCATTCCTTTTTCTGAAGGGGATGTTTTATAATACAAGAGATGGATTGTTGAACAAGCAGGAGAACTGGAAGAAGAAAGTCTGGACTTAGAATCCCACTCTGCAGTTCTGGGGTGCTGTCTTCAACTATCAGAGAGGGCAGTCTTGTCAACCCCACCAACAAGAAAACTGGTGACAACTGAAACAGCAACATAACAGCAACAGAAGAATCTGACCCAACCTCTGCATTGGCTTGGTTTCAAGTGGCAGGTCTTAGGTCCACTGCAGAAGCAAAGGAAAAAGCGGTCGAGCAGGTGGCAGCACCAATGACCATTCAGAGGATGTTTTAGTGTTCCAGGACTATCTGGATGACCTGAAAGAGATGTATGTGGATCAAAATCCATTGGTGTATTGGTATAGGAAAATGCGCCAATGGCCAGAGCTCAGCAGGCAGGCAATAAAGTTTCTGGGTTGTCCTGTGGCCAGGTGTCTGCTGAACATGCGTTCAGTGCAGCTGGTGCAGTTGTTACAGTAAGAAGGGCCAGTCTCTCTCATCAAAACGTGGAGATATTGACCATGATCAAAATGAATCAGCATTTTATACCACCTGATTACACCATTTCAGAAACACCATAGGAGGAGGAACAGGATGATTGGTCAGAATCAAGCGTGTTAGCTGACTAGCCTCTGGGTGACCCACCAGAGTTTGAGGATGATCTCTACTTCCCGTATTGAGTATGCCAGTGCCACCACAGAACTTATTCATTATTTCTTGTTTAACTTCTTTTTGTCTTTCTTTCTTTGCAAAAAAAATATAAAAATTGAATATGATGTTTGTGTCTGTTTTATGCTGCCCCACCATTTTATTGTCACATCTAAGCATCCCGGATTAGAGTTGGACATGTGTGCAGTGAAGAAGCCCCTACATACCCTTCAGGACATTGGAGATGATGCCTGGCTCCCTCACATGCTATTGCCTATCCTATTTGTTTACATCACCTAGCAAGGCTGCCATAGAAGACCATTGTTTAAAACAAAAGACCGTCAGTGCTAATGTTAAATTCCAATGGGTTAAGTTAATACAATCAAAGACAAGATATTTTATTCAACCATCCTGCTTGGATTGGAAGAGGTAACTACAACTAGTACAGAAGTAACTCCTTTTTGCGCCACTGAGTGGTGATATAGTGAGTGTTGTGAATCTGTGAGTGATGACTGATGTATGCAGAGGCTGACAGTGAGGCAGGGAGTTCAAGAAATTTGTAAACTTGTTTCTGAGGATTTGCAATGTTTGGAGGCTGATGGGTGATCATATTTTCCTGAAAGTGATTGCCCTTTCAAACTTAGTGAAATTTACCTTCAGAACAGACCAGCCACTTTAGTTGCCAAATACAAATCTACACAAAATACTCCAACTCTGTTTTTCTATTTGTTCTAATTTTCATTTCAACTGCAGTGCACGTCACAGGTGTGGAATGGAGTTACTCAGAATCTGGAGGAGGAGGATTGAAGGACACAAGGCAGGACTACCTCAACAGCTAGAAGGATAACATTAGCAGCTTCAAAGAGAAACCATGATGATGGTGTCGGCTCGGAGGCCTACTACTCTCTCAGCGCGTTGAACTGGACAGAGGAGTGTTGATTTGGAAATGCAGCTCAATATGTGTTTGCTGCATTGTTGGCTCAAACGTGAAACTCTGTATGTTCTTGCTCTGCCTCTAAGTCTTTTTGGTATACTCCTGACTCCTCATGAAGCTTACCTTGCTTCCTTTTGTCCTTCTCCTTTACTCTATAATACAGCTACTGTTTTGTCTCAATACGCAGGCCTTCTCTTAGTACTCTCCTGCATGAACAAAACTTGGGGAAAGCTCAAGACTCCAGCTTACCTACTGGAAGGTTCAGACTTCAGATAGGCACCCAAGAGGGACTCACATTCTAAGAAGAATGGAGAGATCCATCCCTCAATTTGGCAATACAGTATCATGTTCCTCTTAACAATCATAATTTTTAGAACTGTGTGGGTTATTTTCAATTTTCCATAATTTCCATTTTCTGTTTTAAATAGAAGACATAACATTTGGGATATACTATCTGGGCCTCTTTGGGACTGAAGGGCTGTTTACATGCAGTTAACTGAACTGTGCCATACTTATCCCTTTGTTTCCACTTTCCTTCCGCAATAGATTGATGATGGTGTGCTGCTCAGCATCCCAATGAATATTGCAGTGGTTTCTTTTGTGTAGTGTTTGTCTTAGTCACACCTTGCCCCACATCCCCTTTCCCATCCATTTATCGAGCCCTTTATCCTTTTTCCCCAGGTTTTGTGATTTATTGAGGTATGACGGAATTCTACATAAAAAATGAATCACATACTTGCTGGGGCGGATGTGGTGAAAGCGACACAAACTCACTGCATGACCATCTGCCTTCTTCTGCCTGAGCAATATTACACACCGGCCCAGTCAAACCATTGTGCATGCCTTGTGTGTGTGGTCCAACCACTTGAGTCTGAGCCCACTTCTCCTGACTCCATAATTTAATTTCCTAACTTTAATTTTTATAGTTCCTACCATTGCTCAGAAGAAATTGATATTGATAGATGTAATGATCAAATCAGGTCTTCCTTGCTGTGTGTCAAATACTGTCATTGTGGTAGTCTGGTCTCAGTCTTCCTAAAGTTATGATATGTTGACCCTCTAACTCTCTGTTTTACTTTTCTTTCCGTCAAGTTGACAGTGATGCATAGCCCCTTGATTAATCCTGTAGTTGGAGTGCCACCTTCACTGAAGTTTTGTCTTCCCTATTAGCGAGCTAGCCTGCTAATACTACCACCTACCCCCTTAAGAGTTACTATGCCATCTTAGGAAAAACCCTGCAGTAAGAAGAAGAATACTCCCTGGCTTCATTAATTCAGCCAAGAAAAGAACTATGGATTGCAGTATTTAACTTAGTTAGTTGGTTATTATAACTCCTATTAAAGAAGATGCTGCCTTACTTGTCTATGTGTATCTAGGTTTTTTAGGCAAAATAGGTAAAGGCAATCATCCACTAGTGATCGCTATAGTTCAGTTGCAGAGGGCAATAGAGCAAGGGTAACCATATAATAAATTGACATACAATTGGTTTTGCAGATTTAAAAAACAGGATACAGTAAAAGAATGCAGTGCAAACTAAAACACCAAAATAAAGATTAGACTGAGGCAAAAATAAAGTAAAATAAGTTATCCCATCCATTATTCTACAAAATACAACACCCACCCTTTCCGCCCACAACAGGCTCACCCCCTCCCCAAACAAATAGCTCCTTCCCCAAGTCCAATTAAAAGTCCACCTTGAAGTCACTCAAACCCTGTTCCAACCCCCTCCCCACCCTCTCCACCCACAACAAGTGTCCCTCCTACCAAAACAAAAAATGTGAAAAAGGGTACGAAGAGGGCGCGTCCAAGTTCAGAGTAGTGTCCGGATATCATTGAGGGCCACCTCAATGCATGCCACCCATCGGTCCAGTTGTGCACTGTGTTGCAGGACATGGTGTTGAAATATGCGGTCCTGGGCCTGGCATGTGGGGATTATGGGGGGGCAGCAGTGGTGGAACTGGGACAGGTTAATGGATGCCAGTTGAGATGGTGTTCCCAGTGCCGTTGGGAGGCTGGAGGTGCTGGCAGCTGGCTGAAGGAGCTAGTGCCGGCGGCCATGAGTGCTGCCTCGGCCTCCTTTTCCTCCTCCTCCCCCTGGAGGGCTACCAGCTGTTGATATTCGTTTCTGATGCCCTCCAGCATCTCCTGGCGAGTTGGATGATGTCCACCAGGAGTAGCTATAGCAGGAAAGAAAAAGGAAAATGGCAAATTATAAACAGTGCTCTGTTCAAACACTTTTTTTAAAAAGTATGGTGGCACAGTAGCATTAAATTGCATTGGTCCCTTAAGGCCATTGGATTTGATGTGGCTAAATATATAAGTCAGAGGGCCATTTTTTACCCACACATGCCCCACTGTAGATGAGTTGACGTCCGAATGTCAATAGGGTGAAATTTGAACTAGCATGAGTCCATTATGGAAGCTATGAAATATTAACTTATACATAAATGTGGCGCATGCCAAAAGGGATGTAATTTTTTTTTGGGTGGCTGGGACAGGACATTAAAAAAAATTAAGGACTGAAGTACTAGGAGGTGACAGAATGGGCACTGGGGTGGAAGGGAAACACCTTTTTAAGTTTGAATGCATTGACAACTTTGTAAATGCTGCATTAACTAAGGCAGATGCACACATTGCACAGAAAACACTATTGTACAGTGCCACACTGCAGTTCCGTCATAGTAGCATTGGTGACTAATGGGGAGGGCTATGTGACCATGATTAGTGGGAGGATATATATCTGTCTTGCTTCAACTAGAGGGAGTTAAGGGAGAAGACAAAAAATTAAAATACCCACACTTTGAACCAAAACTATGCAAACCAAGCAAGCAAATTAGGTGAACAGCAGACATGTCCCCATACACAACGGCTCCCCTATTTAGTTTTGATCCAAGCAATTATACACTCATCTTTTCGTTCATCAAATCTATTTACCCTTTGATACCCACCAATTGATTTAAGCTTACACTCTCACATATAGTTTGTTTTGTCACTGTTCCAATCCAGCCATCCATATTTATCCACCCATTGATCCACATATCCACATATCATATATCACATATCATATAACCACGCTTTCAAACACCCTGCTTTCACCTACCTGTCTGGCATTTACCCATGTATCATTCATTACCATCCACCCATTCGTCACCCGAACATACTCATTCAACCTCCCTTTACCCACTGAGGCATCCTTTCACCCCTTTCATCCATCTTCACCTGCCCATGCATCTCCTATCATTTACCTATGCATCTCTTTTCCTTACATCCACAAATCCTTTCACTCATCTACCATTTCACCCTTTCTTTCTTTCAGCAGTCCTTTTCTATCAAGCCATCATTTTTAGCCTCCATTCAATCATTATGATGAGCTTTTTTCTGCTGATTTGCAGAGAGAAGAGGCCATTAAGATTTAGAACTCAACCCTCATTGCAGCTGCTCAACTAGGTGCTTCACAAGCAACGTCCTTGCAGTGAGTTTATTTGTAATTGTCAATGAGCAAGAGCAATATGACTTACCAGCACCCATCCCTTCTGTTGCCAGTCCCCCCCCCCTCCAACCGCTGCCAAGTCCAGTGTGCTGATTCTGAAACTGGCCCTGCACTGGTGGTCGATTTGGCTGGAAAAAACATTACAAAATTTGGTTCCAACAAAATAAATACAACCATAATAGATCATTAAGGTTCTATCTTCTGTCATTCACTATAGGAATTGTGTTGGTTGTTATAACAGCAAGGTGGACAAATCAACCTCAAATGATTTGTAATGGAGAGGCAGAGCTCAGCTAAGTCACTGAAGCACAATAAAGTGGTGGAATAATTTGGTCAATCCAAGAGAACCTATGATGAGGTCTTGGTTGGCAACTACAATGGGCATGAGCAAGACAAAGTAAACCTTCACAAACGTGTAGAAAAGCTGACTTTGGGCATGCAGTCTTGTGGGTAGGTACCTGTCCTAAAAATCTGTCCTCTTAGTATTAAGTACCAGTCCGCAAGATAGATAAGGGGAAAAGGGAAAGCTAAGATTAGTAAATAGTATCAAAGCTAAAGAAAGATAATACAGACTGCAGACAGGAGGAAGGCAGGTACAGAAGAGACATGTAAATAAATAGATAAATGCAGGGATAACAAGAATTTAACAAAGCTTACATAGAACGAAAATAGGTACAAAAAAAGTAGACAGGCACAGTAAAACTAAAATAAAAATTATTTGAAATGAGGAGAGGTGAAAAATAAAAATTAAAGTAGGAAATTAAAATTAATATAACAGGAAGACTTACTGGGGCCAGCAGATCCACCAGCATCTGCACTAGTGGTGGCACAAGAAGTACTGACACCCTCTACTTCCGGATCCGCTGACGCTGTTGCCCTCTTTTTCCCCTTGTATGCTGAGGTAAGAAATAAAGAAGATAATAATAAAGGTTAGTGGTTTGGTAATCACCACAAAAATATTTTTTGACAAGCAAAGACAAATACAGTAATATTGTAATTTTCTATATCAGATTGCCTGGTATGATGGACTCAACTGTAGTTGACCTATTACTTTCATTTTCCTAATTCCTTCACCTAAGCCCTACTCCAGATTTCCTGAACAGCAAGCCATATTATTTACAAACGTTTGACGCAGGGCAGCACCACAAGCCTTCTTGGGGAGCCTCCCTGCATCAAAAGGAGAGTGCAGGAATGTGCAGTATCTACAGTAGATATGACACATTCCTGTCTTCCTTTTCCCCTGTGTTGGCACACAATGGGCTGCCATGAGCCAATGCAGGCACCCCTCATCCTGCTGCATGGGTGCCTGTGTTGAGGGGATGATTGTTTTTGTCTAGGACGGGTCACCTTCCTCCAAAAAAACAATTGCAATATGAGTTTTCTACCGTAACACCCATGGCACGCCTCCCTGTCGCAAGGTGAGTCAACACTGCAACTTGCGTTGTGTAACAACAACACACACACAACAATAAATAAATAAATTAATATGTTACTCACAAAGCCCCAAAACTTCAACGCCTGGCAGGTTGAGCAGGTCCTGTTCCCGGAAGATGATGTCCGCCCAACGGTGCATCAACTGCTGCTGGTGAGCTGGCTTCCAGTGTGCCGACGAACCAGCCGGCGCACCCTTCCCCACAGCAGTCGATGCTCTCAATACGTGTATCAAGCACTAGGCCTGCTGTCAGCATGGTGGGGAGGTGGCCCTGCACATAAAAACTAGTGCTATCCCCTCCTCCTCGCTGAAGATGGAACGAGGCTGCACCCCTTATTGGCATCACTTCCCACAAGGTAGGCAGCAGCTGCTGCGGCTACCTTGATCTGCCATGGTGCTAGGTGGGTGTACAAGAGAAGAAAAAGGACTGAAGGAAGAAAGAAATATGAAAAATTCACTAAAATATAAAAAGACGCAAAAAACAGGAACATTTAAAAAAAAAAGTAAAAATATAGGTTCAATATAAGAGAGGCTGTTAGAAATGGGGTCTTTGGTTGGCAGTCAGGTTACCCCCTGTCCAAGCAAGGACCCTTACTCTAGTCAGGGTAAGTCACACACAATCCAAATTATCCTGTGCCCACCCTCTGGTAGCTTCGCACTGAGCAGTCAGGCTTAACTTAGAAGGCAATGTGTAAAGTATTTGTGCAATAAATCATACAATAACACAATATAGCACCACAAAAATACACCACACAGTGTTTAGAAAAATATATATTATTTATCTGGATATTTGCAGGTCAAAACGATAAAAGATGCAATAAGAAATTGTAGGGATATCACTGGAAAGTGATATAAAGGGGGTCATTACAACATTGGCGGTAAAAGGCGCTTACCGCAGTGCAGAAGACCACCAATACACCGCCGCTGCCGCGGTATACCGCCACAGCTATTATGACACACATCTCGGAATCCGCCGAAATTCAGACACCCACACAACACCGCCACACCAAAGGTCAGTGATAAACAGGCAGAAACAAATCCTCCACCTCCATGCCAACAGAAACACGCCCATGCTATTACGACCCACGAATCCACGTGGCGGTCATTCAACCGCGGTATTCCATTGGCGGTACACACCACCGCGCTCAAAATACACACACATCTCCAAAACACAGCCACATTGGACAATTCAAAATACACACACCTGACACACATACAAACACCACTCCCACACACCCAACACAATATAAAACACACACCCACATCACCCACAAACCCCTACGACCAGAAATTCTGAAAGAAGGCCAGAGAGAGAGCACAGCATTTGACAACCCCATCACACAGAGGCACACAACACCATCACCCACACAACATCCATGCACAAAACACCACACACCAATACACTCACCACACTCATCACCACATACACCACCCCACACCTCACCCACACCACCCCATGGCATGCCAAAGACACCCCCGCTTCTCCGAGGAGGAGCTCCGGGTCATGGTGGAGGAAATCGTATGGGTAGAGCCACAGCTATTTGGCTCACAGGTACAGCACACATCAATAGCCAGGAAAATGGAGTTATGGCGCAGAATAGTGGACAGGGTGAACGCCGTGGGGCGGCACCCAAGAAATAGGGAGGACATCAGGAAGAGGTGGAACGACCTACGGGGGAAGGTGCGTTCAACGGTCTCCAGGCACAACATTGCGGTGCAGCGGACTGGCGGCGGACCCCCACCTCCATCCCCACAACTAACAACATGGGAGGAGCAAGTCTTGACCATCTTGCATCCTGAGGACCTCGGAGGAGTAGGTGGAGGATGGGACACTGGTAAGTCAAATCTTAACTATCATATCCCCCACCCTACCTGCATGCTCTCACACACCCCCTCCCTCACCCCCTCCCCTATCACTACAACTCCTCACTAATGTACTCATGACACCAACCACCCATCCCATCACCAAGCCCTGCATGACACAACTAAGCATGGACACCCCTCACTAAAGCATGCCCACTGCACATACCCAGAACACGCCCCCAACCATCATCACACAAACCCACACACAGGAATGCTTGCACTGGGGTACACAAACACCCACCCATTGCACACCGTGACACACACAAATGCAATAAACATGCTCTTATGCCCCTGCAGGAACCCGAAGGACCGTCACCACACCAGAGGGTCCAGACAACACCACTCCACCCCCAGAAGAGGCCCGCAGTGACGAGAGCAGCTCTGCCCTACTGGATCTTGATGAACAGCCCGGACCATCGTGTGCCTCAGGACAGTCGGTTCCCCTTGCACAGGCACAGCCCAACACCGACCTTCCACCCTCTGGTAACACCAGCACAGCACCCACCCAGCGGGCCCAAACCTCCCTACCCAGGACAGGTCAATCAGAGGTGTGTCCACCACCACAGGGCACCCAGGGTAACCCACCACCCCAACAACAACAGGGACCTGGGGGCAGTGGTAGTGGACACACGGTCCAGGCGACGGAGGCACAGGAACACAGGGGAACTGGGAGGGCTGCTGTGCGACAGAGGATGGACAGGCCAAGGGAACCCACTCTCCACGAGGCCCTCTCCTCCATCACGGGAGCATACCACCACTCCCAGGAGACGATGGCTACGGTCCTGGACAAGTTGCAGGAGACCCTGCGCCTGCAGGAGGAGCAGTATTTGGGGTTCAGGGAGGAGCTCAGGACCATCGGCTCCGCCCTGGGCACCATCGTAGGGGTGCTGAAGGACATACAGCAGACCTTGAGGGACACCGTGGCACTCCAAGGGGCCCCTAACACTAGCCATGACGATGAAATGCCCACCACCTCTGCCGGTGCTAGTGGACAGGACGCCCCGCCACAGGACCACCACACCAGCACCCCACCCCCTGCAGATGGACAACCACCACGCAAGCGGTCCCTGAGATCCAGGAACAGGACAGAGCAAGATGGCAAGACCCCCACCAGGAAATGAGACCACCCTGATTGTCCTCCCACTGTCCCACTTTGTTACCCTGTCCATATTTGAACTGCCCCAGCTCCACTTCCTATGCCCAGCTGGGCAGTGCACCTGTGAGACTAATAGACTGGACTCTGCCATGGACATTCCTCCATCATCCCCCATCACCATTTTACAACCCCCCTTCATTTTTGAGCACTTAAATAAACACCCTTGAAACACAAAACAATCTGGAGTCAGTCTATGATTTGGTAATTTGTATTATCAATGACAGTGTCATAATGGCTTTACGATTGTAAGGCTAACATACCTATGTCACACATCACAAGCCCTTGAAGGATGCAAGCAGTTGACACGTAGGTAACCACACCTGTGAAACCGTAATGGAAGGGTACAACTCAGTTAACAAATAGTGATTTAAATCGAGGAACAGGATAGAGGTAGACGTGTGAAAGTTAATGTAATGTTAAACCAGAAAATGTTCTCACCTGTGTGTCACTGGAAATATTGCTGTATGACTGACTCCCTGTTGTCATTTTCTTCTTCCTCAGCTTCATCCTCATCACTGTCCACAGGCTCCACAGACTCCACAGCTGCTACAACACCGTCATCTGGATCATCCTCCTGCAGAAAAGGCACCTGGCGTCGCAAAGCCAAATTATGGAGCATGGAGCAGGTGATGATGATGTCGCACACCTTCTTCGGTGAGTAGAATAGGGATCCACCTGTCAAATGGAGGCACCTGAACCTGGCCTTCAGGAGGCCGAAGGTGCGTTCGATCACCCTCCTAGTCCGCCCATGGGTCTCATTGTACCGTTCCTTTGCCCTGGTCCTGGGATTCCTCACTGGGGTCAATAGCCAGGAAAGGTTGGGGTAACCAGAGTCCCCCAATAGCCATACACGGTGCCTCTGAAGTTGAGCCATCATATCAGGGATGCTGCTATTCCGCAGGATGTAGGCGTCATGCACTGAGCCAGGGAACATAGCATTTACCTGCGAGATGTACTGGTCTGCCAAACAGACCATCTGGACATTCATGGAATGATAACTCTTCCTATTCCTGTACACCTGTTCACTCCTGTGGGGGGGGACCAGCGATACATGGGTCCCATCAATGGCACCAATGACGTTGGGGATATGTCCAAGGGCATAGAAGTCACCTTTGACTGTAGGCAAATCCTCCACCTGAGGGAAAATGATGTATCTCCTTACGTGTTTCAGCAGGGCAGACAACACTCTGGACAAGACGTTGGAAAACATAGGCTGGGACATCCGTGATGCCATGGCCACAGTAGTCTGAAATGACCCACTTGCAAGGAAATGGAGCACTGACAGCACCTGCACGTCAGGGGGGATTCCAGTCGGATGGCGGATCGGTGACATCAGGTCTGGCTCCAACTGGGTACATAGTTCCTGGATAGTGGCACGGTCAAACCGGTAGGTGACGATGACATGTCTCTCTTCCATTGTCAACAGGTCCACCAGCTGTCGGTACACCGGAGGACTCCGCCATCTTCTCATATGTCCCAGCTGACGGTGCCTACGAAGGACAACAGCGAAGAACCAGTCATTATTCCTCAAGGTATGTACCCACAGTTACACACAAGACTACACCAGACACAAAACCCTTCCTGTATGTGTGTTGAGTGTAAGCCTAGGTATGTGTGACGCAGTAGTAAATGAAGCCATGTGGGACCCTGAAATGGCGGCTGCCTGACCTCTAAAGTAGGACAATGGGATGTGAGGTATCTGCGCTGGCGTTGTACACCGTTGCGGTAGGCGGTCGTAGACCGCGGCGCAATGCTGCATTGGTTAACATTGGACCCTATGGGTCCCAGGAGCCAATGAACAGGTGTGCCGGCGGTGATGATGCGCACCGCCGCGGATGTCACCGCCGTGGACGTCACCGCCATTTTCTATCTGTTCAATCACTAGATACCTGACCTTCGACAGGAGAGGACCTACACTGCAAGTGCTGTTGTGACCTCGGTCTGGAAGCAACGATGGCTGCTGCGTCTGGGGAAAGGGCCCCTGCCTTCACTGCACAGGAGTTGGAGAAACTTATGGATGGGGTCCTCCCCCAGTACACAATACTCTACGGTCCTCCAGACCAACAGGTTAGTACACAGGGAGCACGTTGTATGGGCTAGGCCTGGGTGGAGAGGGCTGGTTGGAAGAGGGAAGGGGGCAGAGTACTTAGAACAGTAATGCATGGGAATGAATGGGCCACATGGCCAGAGTAGGGAGGGGGCCACTCACATTGACGGTGCAGTTTTTAATGACTGTTCCTCTTCCATTGTGCATGTCATGTAGGTCAGCGCCCACCAGAAGAGGGACATCTTGCGTGCCGTCACCACAGAGGTTCGGACCCTGGGGGCCCACCAGATATGGGGCACCCACTGCCGGAAGAGATGGGAGGACATTTGCCGCTGCAGCAAGAAGACGGCGGAGGCTCAGCTGGGGATGGCCTCCCAACGTGGGAGGGGTGCCCGTCGCACCATGACCCCCCTGATGTTCCGGATCCTGGCGGTGGCCTACCCGGAGTTGGATGGGCGCTTGAGGACATCACAGCAGACACAAGGGGGTGAGTACAACCTCATTCTGCGGACTTTGCGTGCAGTGGAGGGGTCTGAGTGGGGGAGGTGGGCTGTGGGTGTCCCTAGGCCAGGGCGAGTTAGGTAGGCAAGGCCCCTCTGTAATGTAGGCCATGTGGCACTCAACCCCACCTCAGCAGAGTGGCAAGTCGAGGTATAGTTGCCCCTGTGGCATCCATGTGCGCAGATGTCCACCATTGCCATGTATGCCATATCCCAGAAATTGCGTGTGCAGAGTGCAGGAGCACGGCGTAATGCAGGGGGCTGCTGCGTCTGTCTTGTCCGCCAACGGTAGCAGAATGCCATGCACTAAAACTCTCTTTCTTCTGTCCCCCCCCCTTTTCCTGCTCTCCCTGTCCTTCTGTACATCAGCATCAACAGCCGGAGGTACAGTGGCACCGGAGCACGAGGGAGCTGCATCCCACATGGCCATGGAGGGCCACACCACGGACTCTGAATGCACCTGTGGGACAGAGGGCGAGGGGAGCTTCATGTCGGCCACCGGATCACCAACCAGCGACACGGACTCGTACGCCGATGGGAGCTCCCTTGTGGTGGCGGCACCATCTGTGCGCCCCACTTCTACAGGTACAGCTACCACCTCCCCTACCAGCACCGCCCTCCCAGCAGCCCCTCAGCGTTCGCCCCGTGCCCACTCACCCAGGAGGGTAGGCATCACCTTCGCCCCAGGCACCTCAGGCCCTGCCCCAGTCACCCCTCCTGCCCTCAGTGAGGAGGCCATTGACCTCCTCAGGTCACTCACTGTTGGGCAGTCTACCATTGTGAATGCCATCCAGGGTGTAGAATGAGAGTTGCAACATGGTAATGCATTCCTGGAGGGCATTCATTCTGGTCAGGCTCTCCTTCAGCGAACCCTGCAATCTCTGGCCTCAGCACTGATGGCAGCCATTGTCCCTGTGTCCAGCCTCCCCCCTCCAACTTCCTCCACCCAGACCCAATCCCCTGTACCCCAGCCCATCCCAAGCACACCTACAGACCAGCATGCACATAAGTCAACACCCAAAAGTAGCTCAAGCAAACATAGGCACCACACATCCCACAGGCACTCATACAAGCATCACACCCATACAGACACAGCAACATCCACTGTCTCCACTGTGTCCCCCTCCTCCTCTTCTCCCTCCTCCCTCCCAGTCTCGTCTACACACACACCTGCATGCACCACATCTACAGGCACCAGGAATCGCACCAGGACACCCAGCACCACAAGCCGCTCACCTGCACTCACCACCTCCACTGCCATTTACACGTCCCCTGTGTCCTCTCCCAGTGTGTCTGTGACGGCCCCTCCCAAAGTACACAAACGCCGGCAATCACTCACCCAACATGCATCCACCTCACGACAGCCTCCAGTACCTGCACCTGCACCCAAAACAGCTAAAGTGACACCTCCGACAACCACCTCCTCTTCCTCCACTCCCAGACCCCCTCCAGCTACCCATCCCAGTGTTCGTCAGAAACTGTCCCTCTGTAAAATTGACCTTTTTGCCACCCCCCCTCCAATTCATCGGTCCCGTCGTAGCGCCTCAGCCAAAAAGCCTCCAATGCCAGTGGTGCGTGTTCAAGGCTTGTGGAGTGCACCGGCCACTAGGGCAGGCAGTAGGACCCGGAGCCAAGGCACTGGCAGCCCACCCCCTGTAAAGGCTCTAAAATTGGAGTGTGGACGACGGGACCGTGTTAAGACTCCTGGTGGGACAACAACTGACATGGGTTTGAAGGGGATTGGAGAGTCAGCTGTGACTCCACCAAAGGTGGGGAAGGGCCAGAGAAAGTCTGCCCAGCCTGTTGTGAGTGTCACGGCGGAGAAGTGCGCCATCATTTCCGGCGGTCCAGACACAACCGCCAGCACCCTCGTCACTTGTCCAGAGACCACCGCCAGAGTCACAGCCCAGGAGGGCCCAAGTATCGTCACTGGTCCAGAGACCACCGCCGGAGTCACAGCCCAGGAGGGCTCAAGTATCGTCACTGGTCCAGGGACCACCGCCGGAGTCACAGCCCAGGAGGTCCCAAGTATCGTCACTGGTCAGGAGACCACCGCCGGAATCAGTGCCCTGGAGGGCCCCGGCTGCCACAGCCCCGCTGGGCAATGATGGAACGTCATGCCACACACCTAAGCCCAGTGTAGAGAACGTCATGCCACACACCAATGCCCAGTGTAGAGAACGTCATGCCGCACACCAATGTCCGTATCAGAACCGCCATGGCAAAGCACCGCTGAACAGTCCAGAACCGCCATGGCAAAGCACCGCTGAACAGTCCAGAACCGCCATGGCAAAGCACCGCTGAAAAGGGCCAAGACCGCCATGGCAAAGCACCGCTGAACAGTCCAGAACCACCATGGCAAAGCATCGCTGAACAGGGCAAAGACCGCCATGGCAAACCACCGCTGAACAGTCCAGAACCGCCATGGCAAAGCACTGCTGAACAGGGCAAAGACCACTGAACAGTCCAGAACCGCCATGACAAAGCACCGCTGAACAGGGCCAAGACCGCCATGGCAAAGCACCGCTGAACAGTCCAGAACCGCCATGGCAAAGCACCGCTGAACAGGGCAAAGACCGCCATGGCAAAGCACCGCTGAACAGGGCCAAGACCGCCATGGTGAAGACCGCTGAACAGGGCAAGCACCGTGTAGGAATGAATAGCCCGCCACATCAGGCATCCTTATCCCATGTGGAGCTGGGACAGTGACAGGATAGGAACTTTCACAGGGAGACTCATCCAGTCTGGGCACCAGTCCCACCCAGTACCAGTAGAGAACTGCATCTACTTGAGAGACTGTGGCTTTGCACTCCCCAGGATGGCACAGTGGGCAAACCACCCACTGTAGAGACTTGTGAGACTGTGGCTGTGCACTCCCCAGGATGGCACAGTAGGCAAACCACCCACTGTAGAGACTTGTGAGACTGTGGCTTTGCACTCCCCAGGATGGCACAGTGGGCAAACCACCCACTGGAGATACTTGTGAGACTGTGGCTTTGCACTCCCCAGGATGTAACAGTGGGCATCCCACCCACTGTAGAGACTTGAGAGACTGTGGCTTTGCACTTCCCAGGATACATCAATGGGCATGGAGCCCCGTCGTGGATCTGGCTTTGCATTCATCTGGCTGAGGTGCCCCCCCTTTCCCTTCCCCCTGAGGTGCCTGTAGTATTTCGATCTGATGCCCCGGCAGTGTTCTCTCCGATTGTGGTCAGGTATCATTTGTGGGCCTTGCTGATGCATTTTTAGACTGTTTTTGCACGGACATTGTTGTGTACATATCTGCACTACTTCTCGTATTGTATATATAATTATGACTGATTTTCAAATATATATCTGTATATTTTTGTATGACATGTATATTGGCACATTATAATGTTTGACCGAATTTCCCATTGTCTTTGCATTCTTCCGGGGGGATTGTGGGTTGTTACTGTGATTTTGGTGAATGCATTGGTGTGTATGTTGTAATATGTGAGGGTGGGGGTGGGGGTGTTTGGTGGGTGTCCCCCTAACTTTTGCCTCCCCCGGGTCATAGGTGCAGTACTCACCGGTGTCTTCGGCGCCTACGTAGCTGTTGATCGTAGAGGAGCAGAAAGACAAGGGCAGGGAGTATTTGTAATTCCGGCTCCATGGGGGCCTCGTTCCTCCTGGGATGTGTTCAGGTGAGCGTTTTCCCATAGCAAAAGCTGTTTCCGCCGTGTTTTTATCCACGGTGAATCCGCCTCAGAAAAGGTGGCGGATTGGCGGGTTGTAATACTGTGGACGGTACATTGTCTCCCGCCTGTCTGTTGGCGGTGACTGCTGTGCTGCTTGTCTGTACCGCCGTGGTGGGCGGTGTGTTAAAGAGGCTGTCTTAGTTGGCGGTTTCCACCAGGGTCATAATTCCCTTTTTTTGTCCGCCGGCCTGTTTGCGGTATTTGCGCAGCTTTAACACCGTCCGCAAGGGTTGTAATGACCACCTATGTGTCTTAAGTCTTTAAAAAGCAAACAAAGGGGGTCATTCCAACCCTGGATGACCACGGAAACACCGCCAACAGGCTAGCGGTGCTTCATTTGGGATTCCGACAGCCGCGGTCGCCCAGCCGGGTCCGGCGGTTTCCCGCCGGATTTCCCCCGGCTGGGAGAATCCTCCATGGCGGCGCTGCAAGCAGCGCCGCCATGGGGATTCCGACCACATTCCCGCCAGCCTGTTTCTGGCGGTTTTTCCCGCCAGGAACAGGATGGCGGGAACGGGTGTCGTGTGGCCCCTGGGGGCCCCTGCACTGCCCATGCCACTGGCATGGGCAGTGCAGGGGGCCCCTAACAGGGCCCCAGCATGATTTTCGCTGTCTGCATAGCAGACAGTGAAAATCGCGACGGGTGCAACTGCACCCGTCGCACCCCTGCAACACCGCCGGCTCCATTCGGAGCCGGCTTCTGTGTTGCAGGGCCTTTCCCGCTGGGCCGGCGGGCGCTCCCTTGGCGGGCACCCGCCGGCCCGACGGGAAAGTCTGAATGGCCCCCGCGGTCTTCTGACCGTGGAGCGGTCATTTGACGGGGTAAGTTTGCCGCCCGCCAAACTTGGAATGACCCCCAAAGTCCCTTTCAAGCACAAAGTACCTAGTTTGGAGTGAAAAATCTCCGCAGAGGGCCACAGAGGAGGAGATGCGTGAAAAAATGGTGTGTGCGTCAGTTTCGCCCCTTCACACACGGACTTGCGTTATTATTTTTCACGCGAGGAAGACGTTGCGTCGATTTCCGGCGCACAGACAGGTCTCCTCTGCGGGTTGCAGGGTTTTCAGACGCCCTGGGGTCTGTGCGTGGAATCCTGGGCTTGTTGTCCGGCTGCACGTCGTTCCGGTGCGCTGTGCATGGAATTTTCTGCCTCACGGCAGACGCTGCGTCGATTTCCCCTCTAGAAGTCGGGCAGCGTTGTCCAGGCGGGCCGTGCGTCGAAGTTCCGGTTGCACCGCAAGCGTTGCGTCGATCTTTTCCTCGCGGCGTCTTTCCGGTTCGGCGTGCAGTGAATTTTTCATCGCGTAGCAAGCTGTGCGTCGAATTTTTCTGCGCACAAGGAGTCCAGTTGAAAGATGGAAGTCTTTTTGGTCCTGAGACTTCAGGGAACAGGAGGCAAGCTCTATCCAAGCCCTTGGAGAGCACTTCTGCAGCAAGGCAAGAGTTCAGCAAGGCAGCAGGGCAACAGCAAGGCAGCAGTCCTCTGTAGAAAGCAGTCAGATGAGTCCTTTAGGCAGCCAGGCAGTTCTTCTTGTCAAGGTGCAGGTTCTTGTTCAGTTTTCTTCTCCAGGAAGTGTCTGAGGTGGTAGGGCAGAGGCCCTGTTTTATACCCAAATGTGCCTTTGAAGTGGGGGAGAATTCAAAGAGTGGCTTAGAAGTGCACCAGGTCCCCTTTCAGTTCAATCCTGTCTGCTAGGGTCCCAGTAGGGTGTGTGGCAGTCCTTTGTGTGAGAGCAGGCCCTCCACCCTCCCAGCCCAGGAAGACCCATTCAAAATGCAGATGTATGCAAGTGAGGCTGAGTACCCTGTGTTTGGGGTGTGTCTGAGTGAATGCACAAGGAGCTGTCATCTAAACCCAGCCAGACGTGGATTGTAAGGCACAGAAAGATTTAAGTGCAGAGAAATGCTCACTTTCTAAAAGTGGCATTTCTAAAATAGTAATATTAAATCCAACTTCACCAGTCAGCAGGATTTTGTATTACCATTCTGGCCATACTAAGGCCCATATTTATACTTTTTTACGCAAAACTGCGCTAACGCAGTTTTGCGTCAAAAAAATTAGCGCCGGCTAACGCCATTCTGAAGCGCCATGCGGGCGCCGTATTTAATCAATGACGTTAGCCGGCGTTAGCCGCCGGCTCTGCCTGGTGTGCGTGGAAAAAAACGACGTACACCAGGCAGCGCCGGCGTAGGGGGATATGGGGCTTGGACGTCAAAAAATGGGGCAAGTCAGGTTGAGGCAAATTTTTCACCTCAACCCGATTTGCGCCATTTTTTTCGACTCCCAACCCCCATAGAAATTACTCCTGTCTTAGCAAAGACAGGAGTCATGCCCCCTTGCCCAATGCCCATGCCCAGGGGACTTCTGTCCCCTGGGCATGGTCATTGGGCATAGTGGCATGTAGGGGGGCACAAATCAGGCCCCCCTATGCCACAAAAAAATAAAATAAAAATACTTACCTGAACTTACCTTAATGTCCCTGGGATGGGTCCCTCCAGCCTTGGGTGTCCTCCTGGGGTGGGCAAGGGTGACATGGGGTGTCCCTGGGGGCATGGGAGGGCACCTCTGGGCTCCTTCAGAGCCCACAGGTCCCTTAACGCCTGCCTTTTGCAGGCGCTAAAAAACGGCGCAAAAGCGGCCGTACGTCATTTTTTTTGACCCGCCCACTCCCGGGCGTGATTTTTGCCCGGAGTGTAAATACGGCGCACATGCCTCGGAGTAAATTTTTTAGACGTGAACGCCTACCTTGCATATCATTAACGCAAAGTAGGTGTCCACGCTAAAAAATGACGCAAACTCCATGGACTTTGGCGCTAGACGCGTCTAACGCCAGAGTATAAATATGGAGTTAGTTTTGCGTCGGAATTGCGTCAAAAAAAACGACGCAATTCCGGCGCAAACAGAGTATAAATATGCCCCTAAATATGACCTTCCTACTCCTTTCAGATCAGCAGCTACCACTTCAACAATGTATGAGGGCAGCCCCAATGTTAGCCTATGAAGGGAGCAGGCCTCACAGTAGTGTAAAAACGAATTTAGGAATTTTACACTACCAGGACATGTAAACTACACAGGTACATGTCCTGCCTTTTACCCACACAGCACCCTGCTCTAGGGGTTACCTAGGGCAACATTAGGGGTGACTTATATGTAGAAAAAGGGGAGTTTTAGGCTTGGCAAGTACTTTTAAATGCCAAGTCAAAGTGACAGTGAAACTGCACACACAGGCCTTGCAATGGCAGGCCTGAGACAAGGTAAAGGGGCTACTGAAGTGGGTGGCGCAACCAGTGCTGCAGGCCCACTAGTAGCATTTAATCTATAGGCCCTGGGCACATATAGTGCACTCTACTAGGGACTTACAAGCAAATCAAATAGTCCAATTGGGTGTGGTCCAAGGATACCATGTTTAAGGGGAGAGAGCATATGCACTTTATCACTGGTTAGCAGTGGTAAAGTGTGCAGAGTCTAAAAGCCAGCAAAAACAGTCCAAAAAGTGGAGGGAGGCAGGCAAAAAGTTAGGGGTGACCACCCTAAGGCTGTCAGGTCTAACAGAGGCTAATAGAATAAATAACAAGCATTTGCAATGCAATGGGTCTCACATTTGCTCGAGTTAGAGCTATTAGCATTGTAAACTCCTGACCAGACTTTTATTGCCACATACATTGAAAATGAAAAGTAATACAGTTTCACATAAGCGAGCCAATTCACAGCGACACGCCAGGAGTGTGACGAAACAAACAAACAAGTTGAGTTAATGAGAATAATAGGGGTGTTAGCAGCACTTCGAATTTGCAAGCATGTGACAATATGCCATCAATATTGCATTACTGTATCTGTGTCACTAATTGAGAAAAAAAGGTTCTCCTGGCAGCCTGTAATTAACTCATGTTCATACCAGGCCGCACTCACTGTAGCATAAAATAGCATTAATTGAGAACTTGAAGGCTGCGGATTTATTAATCTAATTTAAGCGTTCTGCGCCTGAAAACAGAACGGTATTATTTTTCCAGGGCCAGGGTTATCTTTATGCCAAGCTAGAAGCTGCTGCCACAGTGGGGCGTCTGGGAGCACCGTGGCCTGCAGCTAAACATCGTTTACCTTTCAGAGACTCCGTCGGGCCCTGAACGTGCTATTCCCGTTGCTTGTCCTGAACATTGAAACTGCATTATCCTGTACAGACAAGTAAACATTTGCTCAGAACAACACACAAGTTTATTAGTTGGGATTTGTTATCAGCAATCTTGTACAAGTGGAAAGGGTAATACGTCAAATGGCTTCATATGCTGCAAACTGTGAGATGCAGGCCATCATTGTGAATGGGGTTAAGTGATAGACTTCGTGCGCTGTCGGCACGATTAAATGTAGCAATATCAGCAATAGATCTAACAATTATCACATACATGAGAGTGCTTACCACATCGCAGGGTAAGCATATATTTACTTTCTTAATTCATCAACGCACTTTGCAATTTAGTGGTGACACACATGCAGTGAGTACCTCGATGTAGTGGCTGTGACATTTGCTCATGCGATAAGTGATACAATGTGGGGATACGTCTGCACCAGCCAATGGAGCACTAAACAAGGTTAAACCCGATTTTCATCTGTGACGTCATCAGGTATACACCACGTCTAGGCACGACTTAAACGAAGACACAGAATGGGACTTGCAAGGACAAAGGGCCAGATGTATCAAATGTTTTTGCATTTGCAAACGGTGCGAATCGCAAAATTCGGACATTTGCGAATGCAAAAAATGCCTTTCACAATGTATGAAAGGCATTCACAGTGCAATTTTAAGGAATCGCAAAAATAGTGATTCCTTAAAATTGCAAACACATTTAGAGAATCACAAATTGCGATTCTCTAAATAGGAAATCGCAAATAGAGAATTCCTATTTGCGATTTAGAAAGCACATGTATCAATCATTTCCTAAATGCGAATTGGGAATTTGGGAAATGCAATTACCACAAATTAAAGTTTGGTGTTAAGCATGTGCAAATTTTAAAAATGCTTTATAAATGCATTTTTTAAATTGACATGTAGCGCACACATGCCCCTTAGGCATGTGGGTGCTTCACATGTCTGCAAATATTTCTTTGGGGTGCATCAGATGGGGCCTTAGCCCTCTGCACCCTGGGGTTTAAATTACCGAATTTGCAAATTCCTAACTGGGATTTGCAAATTGGGAAATGCAAAACCATTCGCACCTATGGGCCTACAGGCACATAGGTTTGAATGGAGTCGCATTCTCTATTTGCGATTCAGTAATAGCGTTTGCAAATTTTAAGAAATCGCTGTTACCGAATCACAAAATTCATACATCCCATTTTGCATTTCTTAAATAGCGATTTCTTAAAATTCGCTATTTAAGAAATGCAAACCAGATCTTTGATACATCTGACCCAAAAGGTGTAAAGTCACACAGAACGCCACTCCTCTGTCCCGCCTCCACTCCAATCATATATACTTGCTTGATGGAACACACCATCTGTGGAGCAATTGGTGGATGCAGGACATCTGCCATAAAGTGTCAGCTGCCTGCCTTCCCTATGACCTAGACATTGATGCATTCTAAACAGGGAGGACAGGACATTAGTCGCTTTTTGCTGGATGACATTCATATGCCAAACTCTAAAACCACCCCTGCTCACAGTAGAATGGAATCCGAAGGAATTTACCGATTTAAGCTTTAAATAGTACTGCCAGTAACATTCTCTCCAGCAACCTTGGCTTTTTCAGATTCCCAGCTCAAAGGGGTCAGTTTAACCCTCAGAAATAAACATTCTCACTCACAAAGCGAGCTGTGCAGCGCACACCTATTTCATTAACATAAATGTAGGCAATTTGGGTTATATAAATGGTAGGAGTCGGCTATCCAGCCACACAGATCTAGAAACCAGGTTCTCTTTACATCGAGGGTGGTCTCACTAGAGTTGGTCATTGAAAATAAATACAAGAAGTACCTTCCATTTAAAACATTCTAAAGCAATGAAGATTAGCTCTACATAGAGCAAGAGGATCTTTCCCATACATGCCAATAAACCTGATTTAGGCTGGAGAATCCCGATTTATTAAAGCCAGCGATGGATTTATTTTGGCTGTCTCCCCCCTGAAATTACCTCTGGTTCAATATAAGTCAAAGAGAGAAATACATTCTCCCGCTTATTATTTTTTTTTTTAAATATCCCACCTTCCTCTTAAAAAATGGCATGTATGCTTTCCACTAAAAGGAGTCAGTTGAAACGATGGCTGCAACATTTTAATACCTCCTTACCGTTCCACAGGGGGCATCTTTTAGCCCTTTGGATTTACAGTGAAGAGAAACGGGCACTGGCGTGTAGACTGCAATAGACATTGGTTCGGGAGGGTAGGGTACGGAATATCTTGGCTTTGTCGCTAGGTCTACTTGAAGCTACGAGTATAAACAACAGTGCACTGCAACAGGAACATGGACTCCGCGAGTGAGGCCAAGAATAACCTATGCGTGTTTATATTTCGCACACTTGGAGCTGCAGTGCACTAAACAGCAAAATAAACACGCTGACGGCGCTCGGGGGGTTTGAAGAAACAGTACACTGACAAACACCTGTAACTATGAGCCTTTAAATGATACATATACGGTGATCGATTTCTAGAGTCCTGAAGCCTGGTATCACTGCACCAGAAAAGAGACCAGTGTCCGTGAGTGTTCTAAAAAAAACTAGGATAAGCACTAGAACTAAATGGTAGTCATGAAATGCGCTTGATTACTGCCCAGCCAGATCACGCTGCATACAAATTAAAAAGAAAAAGTAGTCCAGAAACCATACAGAAAACATGGAGCCTCTTATGTTTACAGTAGGTGGCCTATGCATTCGAGGAGAGCTAAACACCAGAAAAGGCATGACGTATGCATGCCTTTCACTAATGAAAGCAAGCAAATTTTAAAAGGCAAGCCCACGAACCAATGAAAGTGCCAGGCATGACATGGCTCTGGTCCCACAGAGAGATTACAACAGGGGCCAGAGCGCTTGTGTGCTCGATCCTAAAAATGAGGGCTAGATTAGTTAGGAGGGTGGAGGATTACAATGATAAGCAAGCATTTGCAATGCAATGGGTCTCGCATTTGCTGAATTAGAGCTATTAGTGTTGTAAATTCCTAACTGGACTTTTCTTGTCACATAAATTGAAAGTGAAAAGTAAAACAGTTGACATAAGCAAGCCAATATCAAGCATTTACCAATGCTGATAAAAGATTTTTGAAAGGCAAGCCCATGGACGAGTGATAGTGATAGGTGTGTGGTGGGTGTGGTTAAAAACCCACAGATAGATTACAACACGTCAGAGCGCTTGCACGCTCGACCTAAAAAGGGATAGAGAAACAGGCCCAGCACCATAAACAGAGTGAAAAACAAACTGCCAGCGCCCTTGTGAACTCGGGTGGTGCCGTTTGCGCACAATTACGTATGTCTAGTTGCATTTGACGTCAAATGCAACGAGAACGGGCGCCACCGAGAATTCCACCCACTTGCGGAACTCCATGTAGTGCGGCGGAGATTTTTTGCAACTTCGCAGAGTTCCGCGTAGTACGACTCCACGCACTCTGCCCACCCTTAATTAAAATCTGACAGTTTAACTGAAAAGCATACGTTGATGAAGTTGTAGTGTATTTCTGGATGTTTCACTGCAAATAATTTTATTTCGATATAGCATGCAGGAAGATATCTAGCGCAGTTCATCCTTTCATGCTTAAAACACCATGAGATCATAGAGCCTATGGTGGTAAGATGTACATGCCAATTTCCTTCTCGAGCAGCACACAGCAGACAGAGCCAGAAATACATTTTCAATAATATCCACATACAACATCAGATGAAGATTTTGCAGGAATACATCCCAAAGCTGTTTTACTTCGGCAAAGGCAGCATTCTGCAAGAGGTCGTCCTAATCTCTGTTGGCATTGGTCTTTTTCAAATGCATTAACATCCTCAGTGATGGAGTAGGCTACCTGAATGTTCTCTTTGTAATTGTTAAATTCCAACCAAGCCAGTCTCAACATAGCTTCATACTCGAATTGCATGATTGTACATACAACCTTCTAGTATTGATGATGCTGATCGTTCTGCTATCATGTCTGCTTCAATGCAAAGGACGCAAAGACCAGTGTTGAAAGCATTTGCAAGAATTGACATGACATTGCAAATGGTGTGAAAAGTGCCATTTCGAAGAATCTATCGTATGTTGCTTTATGCTTTCCATACAACCTCAGTTGCTTTTGTGTAGAGAGTTTGATCCATGATCAGTACAATTTTCGTCAAGTGCAGTGATTCCCCTATGTGATGCTTGTGCAGCGCTTCTTAGGAATTAGTCACATTCTAATTAGGGATTGAGCATTCCTATTTATTATTCTCAAGATATTTCAACATAAACATCAGATGAAGATTAAGGTTTGTTCTTTTCCACCTCCCTTCTATGTTCCAAAGAGGAGGTCCATCCGCCGTTCCCTGGAGAGAAGCACATTAAGTAATAACAAGTATTTGATTCTTCTTCTTAGTTTGATTCCATCACCGCAAACATCACGAATGTGCACTGAAACTCGAAGGGGTGGAATGGGGGAAAAGAAAGGTCTCTTTCCCTTTTAGATATGAGAGGAAAAAAAGAATATCCAGAAACATACATGTTGTTCCAATAGGGTAGTAAGGCTTATACTCACCCTCTTCCCAGACATGCAAGATAAAGCCCCCCACTTCCACCTAGTGATTTCCCTTTGTTAGAACTACTGGAGCGGTCGGATAGCTGCAAGTGTCTTTCCCAGTCCCCGCACCTGGCCACACACCTGATGGAGCCTTGCTCCTCCTGAAGTGTGGCGAGTTAATGCAGCTCCATGGCACATGGCCTCCTGAGTCATGTCCTGGTCTTCCTCTTGCTGCTCCCTATTAGTCATCTCGTGCTCAGGGTCACAGCAAAGGGGAATGTGCCCACTGTTTTCTTTAACTCCAGTCGACGCCCGAAGATGTCCGAGCGTCTGTTCTTCTTACGGTCGCTCAGCACTGTTCTCTCTTGGCTTCACCTCCGGTTGCCACTGCGAAGACGTCGTCTCCAAGTCTGGCCCTTCTTTTCTTCCTTGTGCCAGGGTCATTACCCAGAAGTTATCCTGTAGATGCTCCTCCTCTTTGGAATGTAAACGTCCCTTAAAGGTATGGTATTCATCCTGCAGGGGAAAAGAGGGATGTATTGAGATATTTTTCTCCAGGCGATTGGGCAGTCACTGACACCCTATCAGCTCAGACTATTTCAAAATTTCAGAAACAGTTGTCAACATAGTTGCAGGGGCTTTAATGGTAAGCATGTAGCCAATGGAATCCTGTGATACACTTACTTGGTCTATAGTATTGGTGTTAAATCCGGTCCAACTTGGTATTATCTGTGCGAGACTCGCTTCTTGTCTTGTAGCAACCCAGATGACGTTCTTGTTTTGTGCAACACATTCCGGCATGACTTTGGTACTTGTCATCAATGGCTGAGGCCCAACTCGCTCACAAGAAACATACATGAACAATTCTTCAGTATTTTTTGTTGTCACTGTCTTTGCTTTTGTTTCTCAATGCTTGGGAGAGGGGCTTTAAAAGGTTGTGGCCCAAACAACTTGAGCTGCACCCTAACCCGTTGACTCACTGAGCTGTCCCCTTACCAGTAAGAGTCTCATGTTATCCCATGCAAAGTTAGTGAAGACATGAGGCTGAATGTCGGTTGGAAGAATAATTTGCTCATTTAAGGTAGCAGCAAGTTTCTGAAGACACAAGGTGGTATCCTTTTCTTCCAGTTGTGAGTATGAAATCCCCTGATCAAGTCTGTTTAAAGTCCAAATGACGGTGTATTGGTGCTTGGGGGATTTCTGCTGGCTGTTTTTGACTGCATATTTAATGTCCCTACTGAATGATTGCATAAGTAAGGCAACCTTTTTGGACAGCTTTGTGTTTTCCGGATCTCCAGTAAGAAGTCCTTCTAGGAACCGTTTAAGGTAATCAGCCACTGTAAATTAATCTTCATCAACGTCTGATGGATGATATGGCTATGGTGTCGATGTCAAGTTTGTTTTAATCATTGTGCTTACATGCGATTATGTTTGATCAATGATCTTGTTCATGTCTGTTGCCTTTGAAACTGATAATTTCTTTTCTCTTTCACTGTCCTGTAGCATGACACTATCAGGTTGGGCCAATAATTTTCCTTGGTTGCTTGGAAATATGAAAAGGCTGTCACCAAAATTGGAGTCCAATTTTCTTCTAATATGCTGCTTGGTTGATTTGTCTATTCCCTGTATTCCTCTACGTATCATGAGAGTTTCAAGACTTTCAGTGAGAGTAGTCTAGTCACACATATTACTTCTTTGTTAGGATTAATCACAGTACTAATGTACTGAAATAGTTCATCATATGCTTTATCTCTCATATTTTTGTTCTGATCATCGGTTTGAATGCTAGATGCATGATCTTCCTCCTTCGCTTTAACCCTTGTATATCTCCTATTACAAGATACATGATAATGGGCTTCTGTAGACACTAGGGCCCTCATTATGACATTGACGGTAAATCCCACTTTCCGCCACACTGATGGCCGCCAACTTACCGCCGCGGATATCCATCCACCATATTATGATACACACACTCACACCAGTCCGAAAGAATTCAGCCACAGACACAAATCCGCCAGACCAAAGGTCATTAATAAACTAGCGGTATCAAAACCTACACAAGACCACATTGGACAATTAAAAAAACACACACCTGACACCCATACACACACCACACCCACACAACCACACCACTATAAAACACACACCCACATTACCCACAACCATTTACGATTACAAAGCACTGCCAACAGAGAGACACCAAGACCACTGACACATCTCGAGCCACACTCTACTCACACACATACACCACTCACGCACTCCACATCACACACCCCAACACATTATCCAACACACCCTCACCAACACACATCACATAACACACATCACATAACACCCATGGCACCACAAAGACACCCCTGTTTCACAGAGGAGGAGCTAAGGGTCATGGTGGAGGAAATTGCCAGGGTAGAGCCACAGCTATTTGGAGCACAGGTGCAGCGAATATCTATAGCTAGGAAGATGGAGCTATGGCGGAGAACCGTGGACAGGGTGAATGCTATAGAACAGCACCCAGAACAAGGGACGACGTCAGAAAGAGGTAGAATGACCTATGGGGGAAGGTACGTTCCATAGACACTAGCTCGCTAGCCAGAGGACTGGTGGTGGACTCCTACCTCCTCCCCCACAACTCACAGCATGGGAGGAGCAAGTCGTGGCAATACTGCATCTTGAGGGCCTGGCCAGAGTCGGAGGAAGACTGGACTCTGGTAAGTCAACTCTCTACTATTATCACCCCCTACCTGGATGTCATCACATACCCTCACCCTCACCCTCACTCCCATCACTCCACTACATTCCAAACACTCCACCATCACATCTCACTTATCCCAATGCCAAGCCCTGCATGCTGTACAAATGCATGGACACCACTCACAGCCCTGCATGGACACTCATCACTAAAGCATGAACACCAAAGAGAACTAACGATCCCACCATACACTCACATACACAAGTGAAAGCTGGCAGGGCAAATCCAACAATAGGCGGGAAGCCACGGATGTACAATATGTCAGGACACATTAACCGTAACACATCATTTACATCCCCACAGGTACCCCAGCCAATGTCAGCAGAGAAGAGGTGCCAGCACTATCCAGTTCCCCAACTCAAGAGGCCACAGTGATGACAGTAACTCTGGTCTTCAGGATCTGGACTAGCTGCCTAGCCCATCAGGGACCACTGGACAGCCGGTAACCCAAGCCCAGTCACACACCACCACCTAGCCTTCCCCATCTGGAAACACCACCACAGCACCCACCCAGCGTACCCACACCTCTGTCCCAAGGACACATCAATCTGCAGTGTGTCCACCTCTACAGGGACCCCCAAGCCACACCTTGCACACAAGACAATCAGGGACCTAGGGTCAGTGGCAGTGGGCACAACGGTTCAGGGGACAGAGGCACAGGCCAACAGGGAAACTGGGAGGAGTGCTGTGCACCAGGGGGAGGACAGGCTCAGGGAATTGACTTTCCAGGAGGCACTCTCTGAGATTCTGGGAGCCTATCAACATTCCCAGGACACTATGGGCCAGATCCTGGATAACGTGAAGGAGAACAGGTGGCTGCAGGAGGGACAGTACCAGGGGATAAGGGAGGACTTGCAGGCCATCAACAACACCCTGATCCCTATAGCAGGAGTGCTTGCAGACATGGCCAACATTATGAGGGAGGCAGTCTCACACCAGCCAGAATTCTGAACAGCCTCCTACTTCCACTGCCGCTAGTGGCCAGGAGGCCCCGCCACAGTACTCACATGCCACCAGCACTCCTCCCCCTGCAGAAGGTGAACCACCCGCAAACGTTCACTGCGATCCAGACAGAAGCCAGAGACACTTGCCAAGACCCCGCAAGGAAATGAGACTCTTCTGATTGTCACCCTTGTGTCCCACTCAGTCACCCTGTCCACCTTGAACTGCCATTGCTCCCCTTCCAATGTCCCCTTGGGCAATGCATCTGTGCTACCAATAGACTGGAACAAAACCTTGGACTTTCCTCAATCATCCCCCATCCCATTGCACTTTCCCCCCATATGTTAGCACTTTAATAAACACCCTTTGAAAGAAATCTATTTGGAGTATGTCATGTATATCAAAAATGTATTCTTTGAAATAGGTACAAACATTGCTAATTAACTGTACATACAATGAGCATAGATTAATGACCTGTAGCCGGCTGTAGTGACCACAGCAGGAGTATTTGTCACATCACCAACATCTGCAGAATGCCAGAGGGAACAGTAAGTGGACATAGAAGTGGGAAATATCAGCATGCCATTGCCACACAGATTACAACCAAAGTCATTGAAATGTAAAGTTAGACTGTCCTACCTGTGTGTCATTGGAAGTACTGTCGTACAAATGATGTTCTGTTGTCCTCATCCTCATCCTCTACCTCCTCATCCTCACTGTCCACAGGGTCTACTGCTGCCACAGGGGCATCTCCAGTCTCCTTCTCCTCCTGCAGAAAAGGGACATGGCATCTGAGGGCCAGGTTGTGCAACATGCAGCATGCCACTACTATCTGGCAGACCTTCTTGGGTGAGTAGCACAGGGATCCACCTGTTAGGTGGAGGCACCAGAACCTGGCCTTCAGGAGGCCAAAGGTTCTCTCTATTATCCTTCTGGTTTGCCCATGTGCCTCATTATAACGTTCTTCTGCTCTTGTCCTGACATTCCTCACAGGGGTCAGCAGCCATGATAGGTTTGGGTAACCAGAGTCACCTGCAAATATTGAGGGACAACATTTAGCCACACACTATCCTATATGGCCCACACCATACCCATACACCAACATCTACTGGTGGGAACAAGGACTCACCTATTAGCCACATCCTGTGCCTCTGTAGTTGGTCCATCACATTTGGAATGCTGCTATTTCTCAGGACAAAGGCATCATGCACTGACCCAGGATACTTAGCACTGATGTGGGAGGTGAACTGGTCCACCAAGTACACCATCTGAACATTCATGGAGTAGAAACTCTTACGATTCCTGAACACCTGTTCATTCCGCCGGGGAGGAGGGGGACAAATGCAATATGTGTACCATCAGTCGCCCCAATTATATTGGGGATATGTCCTTTTGCATAAAACTCTGCCTTCTCATTGGCCAAATCCTCAACCTGGGGGAAAACATTGTAGCTGCACATGTGTTTTATCAGGGCAGACAACACTCTTGTCAGCAGTATTGAGAACATTGGCTGTGACATTCCTGCTGCCAAGCCCACTGTCACTTGGAAAGAACCAGTTGCCAGGAGATACAGTACAGATAGCACTTCCACAAGAGTGGGGATCCCAGTGGGCTAACGGATAGCAGATATCAGGTCAGGCTTCAATTGGGCACACAGCTCTGTGATTGTGGCCCTGTCCAGTCTATAGGTGAGGATAATGTGCCTGTCCTCCAGTGTAGCCAAGTCCACCAGAGGTCTGTACAAGGGGGTATGTCTCCATCTCCTAATCATCCACAGCAGTAGGTATCTAAGGGAATCTAAGGGAAAAAAGAGTGAGGAGGCTGGCACAAATTGAACATTGGAGCCACAACAGGAGTTTGCATTCTGTAAAAAATGGCGTCCCCTATCCTGTGTGGTGGGACAGGTGGAAGTGAGGTAATTCCGCTGATGTTGTGCGCCACGGGGGAAGGCGGTCGGTAACAGCCATGAAACTCCTCTTTGTTTAATATTGGGCCCTATGGGTTACAGTGGCCAATGGTGATCTACGCCGGCGGTGACGGTATGCACCACCGTGGACGTGACCACCATTTTCTATCATATTCCTCACTTGCTACCTGACCTTCCATAGGAGAGGACCTATACTGCAACGCTGCTGTGGCCTGTCTCTGGAACCTACCATGGCCCGTGTGACTGGGGAAAGAGCCCCAGCCTTCAGTTCGGAGGAGTTGGAGAGTCTGGTGGTTGGGGTCCTACCCCAGTATGGACTCCTGTATGGATCTCCAGACCAACAGGTGAGTACACTGTGGGCACGATGCATGTGGCATGAATGTATGCAGTTGTGTGTGTGAAGGCCTCATGTAAGGAGGGGTGGGTGGATGTCCTCTTTGTGGTGTACACACTGTCAGCTGGGCTATATGTGTGCCAATGGTGATGGAAACAGGTATGGTGGGCCATATGTGTAACATGCTGGACTGTTTGTCCAATGGTGTTCTCCTGTGTGTATTGCCTCTGGATCTCAGCGCCCATCAAAAGAAGGGTATATGGTGTGCCATTGCCAAGGAGATGCAGACCCTGGGGGTCTATGGCAGACGGAGCACCCACTGTCGTAAACGGTGGGAGGATCTGAGACGCTGGGCACAGACGACCTCAGAGGCCCAGCTGGGGGTGGCCTCCCAATGAGGATGGGGTGTCAAACTCTGACCCCCCGATGGCCCGCATACTGGTGGTAGTATATCCAGAGCTGGATGGGCGCTTGAGGGCATCACAGCAGCCACAAGGGGGTGAGTGCAGTGGCTATCATTACAACTTATGGCTGGTGGGGTGGTATCCGGGTGATGGATGCCCCCAGGCCAGGCCTGACATAGCAGTGTGGGTCCTCTGGTGGCTAGGGTTCTCAAGGGATAATCCTGCCTACCTAGCTTTTAAGCAGCCACTACTGGTCAGGGCTGCTTGGGTCCCAGGTGTGCTGCAGTTGGTGGTGTGTGCCCCTCCTCATGCCTTGGTGGCTAGCGATATCAGTGGTGGTGCAATGCATAGTGTGTAGGCCTGTTCCCTTTGTATGAGAGTGCTGTGTACTCCAACAGTGGTGTTGGTGCAGCCATTGACACAGTGTATCCTCTGTCTCTCTCCCTCTTTCTTGTTTTGTCATCCTGTCCTTATGTGCATTAGAATCATCTGGCGGAGGAGCAGAGGCACCGGCAATGGAGGGAGCTGCATCTTACAGGACCCAGGAGGCAGAGTCCACCGACGCTGAGGGCACCAGTGGGACAGAGGGCGAGGGGAGCACCAAGGCAGAGACTGGAGGGGACAATTCAGACACAGATACCTCCTCCAACGGAAGCTCCCTTGTGGTGGTGGACACTTCTGTGACCACCCCAGCTACAGGTACAGCCGCCACCCCTGTACCAGCAACGCCCTCCCAGCAGCCCCTCATCAAGTTGCCTGTGCACATTCACCCAGGAGGGTGGGCATCTCCTTCGTCCCAGGCACCTCAGGCCCTGCCAGAGTAAGCCCTGCTGCCCTGAGTGAGGAGGCTATTGACCTCTTGAGATCCATTTCTGTAGGGCAATCAACCATTGTGAATGCCATCTAGGGGCTGGCAGCCCAGCTGCAACAATCTAATGCATTCCTGGAGGGCATTCACACTGGATAGGCAGCCCAACAGAGATCGATCCAGGCTCTGGCCTCTTCTCTGATGGCAGCCATTGTCCCTGTTTCAACCGTCCCCCCTCTAACTTCCACTTCCCAGTCCCATTCTCCTCAACCCCAACCCATCCCAAGCACACAGGCAGACAAGCATGCACACAAGACAACACCCAAGAGTGTCACAGGCAAACAGAAGCACCCCACTTCATCCTACAGGCACTCACACAAACACCATCCAGTTGCAGACACAACAACATCCACTATTTTCACTGTCTCCCCCCCTTCCTCCTCCTCCACCTCCCACCTAGTTACATGAACACTCACACCTGCATGCACTACATCATCATCCACTATCAGCATCATCACCACACCAAGCAGAACACACACCTCACTGGCAGACACCTCCACATCTATGCACACGTCCCCTGTGTCCTCTCCCACTGTGTCAGCCCCCCCAAAGTACACAAACGCAAGCACTTAGACACCCAACAGCCATCCACCTCACAACAGCATACAGCCCATGCACCTGGACCCAAAACCAGCAGACAGACACCTCCAACAACCTCTCCCTCATCCTCCACTCCCATTCCTTCTCCTCTTCCCGCCCCAATGTCCCTAAAAAACTGTTCCTATCCACCATTGACATCTTTTTTACCCCCCTCCCCATCCTGCATGTATGGCCAGGGTATCACAAACCCAGCCAAGCACTTCAGCCACACACTCCACAGGCCCAGTTCCATCCGCATCTACTCTTGGTGGAAAGGATTCCAGGCCACATATACTGAAGGGGAAGGAGTCTGCACCAGCCGTCCGAAAGGGGAAGGAGCCTGCACCAGCAGACAAGAAGGGCAAGGAGACTGCACCAGTACCATCTGCAACCATTCATTGGGAAAGGAATCCAGGCGCATTTACTGCAGGAGAAGGAGCCTGCACAAGCCAACCTAAAAGGGAAGGAACCTGCACCAGCAGGCATGAAGACCAAGGATCCTGCACCTGCCACCAGAAAGGGCAAGGAGCCTGCACCAGCAGGCAGGAAGACCAAGGAGCCTGCACCTGCCAACAGAAAGGGCAAGGAGCCTGCACCAGCAGGCAAGAGGGTCATGGAGCCTGGGCTAGCAGCTGTGATGGAGCCCCTATCATCAAGCATGGTTGTGCATCCAACCGAGGGTGCAGGGGATGTGCAGGAGCCTCCCCCCACCAGCAGCACCACCACAGTGCATCCATCCGAGGGTGAGGGGATGTGCAGGAGCCTCCCACCACCACCAACACAGTGCAGCCATCACCGCCGGCAGACGACATGTAATCCTGCGTCCATGGGCTGCTGTGCAGCCTGTCCACTCCAGAACCACTGGGCAAGACACCCACTCAAGAGACTGTGGCCTTGCACTCCACAGGACCAAGCACAGAGCATGTTTACCCCTCCAGAACCAGTGGGCAAGAAACCCACTTGAGAAACTGTGGCCTTGCACTCCCCAGGACCAAGCACAGGGCATGTGGCCCCCTCCACAACCAGTGGGCAAGACGCCCACCTGAGAGACTGTGGCCTTGCAGTCCCCAGGACCAAACACAGGGCATGTTGCCCCCTTCAGAACCAGTGGTCTTGTTTCAGCTCCCGGCTGAGGTGCACCACCCACTTCCCCCTGAGGTGCCTGCCTATTTATCAACTAATGCCCCTACAGTGTTCTCTCCATGTTGATGCAGGTGACAAGTGGGGCCTTGGACATTGGCCTCTGGCCATGTGGCCCACGCAAAATGAGGACTGGACTGTGTCCTTTGTTTTGTACATTTGTATATATCCGTTACATTGCCTAAATTATTATTTATACTGTGCTGATCTTATTACATTCACTTTGGTAAATTATTTTTGTCCTTGCATTATACAGCCAGATTAGGGGGGTTAACTTGTTTTGTTGTGAATCTGGTTGTGTGTATGGTGTGTGTGTGTGTGTGGGGTGTGTATGGTGCGTGTTTCACTGTCATTTTCCTCCCCCTCTCCCTTGTGTGCTAGGCGGCTGTACTCACCATCATCATCTTCATCGGTGTTAGTGTTCGTGGTGGTGCAGAATGTAGAATATCATTGGAAAAACATGCAGTTCAGGCTCCATGGTGGCGTGGTTCTTCCTTCTCCAAAGGTGAGTCCTTTCTCTTCTGAGCTCAGTTTCTGCCAGGCTTTTGATGTTGTTGGTACCGCCCCGGAAAAGGTGGTTGATTGTGTTGTTGTAATATGATGGGTGGAACTTTGACTTCAGCCTGGCTGTAGGCAGCTACCTACGTGGTGCCTGTTGTTTCCACCCTGGCGGTCGGTGTGGTACATTGGCTGTCTTTTGGAGATCTTTCTGCCATGGTCATAATTTGGCTGTAGTTACCGCCAGCCTGTTGGCAGTATTACCGCCACTTCATCACCGACCGCCAGGGTCGTAATCAGGGCCTATATCTTTTAATTTAATGGATAGAAAATAGAGTAATGGTTTCATTGCATTTATCTGTTACGTACAACTTCCCATAGACTTCCTCACCTGGGCCTCAAAAGTTATTCCATAAGCAGATATGAATCCCAGATTCTTTACTTTAATGGCAAGTGTTGGTGCTCAGTTTATCATCAGTGGAGGTATTGTAAATACGTGCAAAATTCGATGCCAAATTGGATGAATTCACTTTTGGAGGCTTTAAGCTGGCGGTGGGTGGTATGGATCTAAATTCCAAAAAAGGTTGGTATAATTTTAGGGCACGTAGGTAGTCACTATGATATGGGAACTACACTTTGGTGTTGTCTGAATATGACTGTGCTCTCACCTAGTTGATAACAAAAAGTTTAAACAAAGGGGCCAGGTAGATATAGAAAACCACAGGTGACAGAGTTGATATCTGTGTACGCCACAGTGATGGGGAGGCTGAAGTAGAACTAGTCTGACTCATTGTGAGAGAAATTAGGTCAATGTCTTGGTAGCAAAATGGCTGGATTTTGTATCTCTAAACAACCGATTCAATATTATTTGGTGTACACCGTACACAAATGTTGCCAAGAAATCCACCATGACCATGATCCCTCATCTGCATCTTTCAGCATCATTACAGAAACCAAGTAACTGTCAATTAACTTTGATGCCTTGGTTTGTACCTAAAGGCGTATGTCAGAAAATTGCGTGTTTGAAAAAAAGTTACACAAAAATACACAAGTTTGACAAGAAATCCCCATCCACAGTTCCTTTCCACCGCTGGCATCGCAGCGGTGAAAAAGTGGAACATCAACTTCAATTTAAACAAGCATTTGCAATGCAATAGGTCTCGCATTTGCTTGAGTTAGAGCTATTGGCATTGTAAATGCATGACTGGACTTTTCTTGCCACATAAATTGGTCGTCTCTGCCACATAATGTGGTTCTCCCGCCACATAATTCCAGTGGCCCTGCATATAACTAAAGCACTTCCTCATTCTGCAACAAAAAATAAAAATATTGCTATTATTTATTATATTTGTTTATATTATTATTTGGTCCAGCTCAACCTAGTTTGGGGACCCAGAGATGACTTAGACAGAAAGATCACTTGTGCTGACCGTTTTGATGGTGGTCCCAATGTCCTAGGACCACCACAGGGTGAGTTATGGGCAACAAATTTTGTAAAAATAATGCCCGACAAAGCATGGGCGAGAGTTTCCGAGTGCAGCAAATATTGTAGTATCTTGACTGTAATGGCCAGAACAGCCTCTAGAAGGCACCACAATAAAGATAGCATTTGTAAGAAACATGGTCATCTAACCATATAGTCAGCCCCTAGGAGGCATAACCATCTGAAAAGAAAATGGCAGAAAGTAATGCAATGTATCTCTATATTTAGCCCCTTGAGGGAATAGTGCCATACACATTTTCAGGTCCAGCAAGCCTCTTACAAACAAGGCCCTTAAACACACAAACTACTCCCAGCCGTATGAGAGTTTAAGAAGATGCTTGATGGTGGGAGAGGTTACCATTTTGGGGTTCCCTCTAACATAGTGTAGGGGCCCAGAGTATGACCTAGACAGAAGGGAAGCGTTGTGCTGAACAGTTTATGGTGGTCCCCATTGTCATAGGACCACCATAGGCTGAGTTATGGGCCAAAATGTTTTGTAAAAGAAATGCCTTATGGGGCAAGTTACCAGAGTACAGTGAATACTGTGGAATCGGCTCTCCAGCTGTGTCAGGAGATCTGCGTTGAGGATTTCTGTGCTTTTGTCCGTTTAAAATACCCCCGTTTGTATATTTTTCACTGCTAAACTTGTATGTAAGTGGAACTCATGTAGCGTGCTCCTCCGATCGAGTTTGCGCTATATGAAACTTTCAGACATACTTTAACGAGTTCCTCTTTCTTTTAAACTCCTTTCTTGTTATGTTTTTCAAATTGATGCAGGGTCTCCGAATTCAAGTTACCACTGTGTTGAGTACAGTTTATCCTGCCAAAAATTAATTTACAGTAGTTACAAAGAACTATCAAGACATATTTTCATGTTCTTAACAGCCATCAGAAAATATGTTCTGAAACTTCAGGTGGGAATCAGTTTCACTTTCAACCTCACAGAAAAAGGAAGTTAATTTGAAAACAACCAAAACACTGACAATAAAAGCAGCGTTGACACCAGGTCTGTGTTCAGGGGTCAAACAACAGAATATAAAGGGCAAAGTTTTATGATGCATACACGAATTACATTGTTTTAATATGGCAGGCTTGGTTAAAACTTCCGGTTCCCACACTCCTATTTTTCATGCCCTTCTTCCGTGACTCACTACCAGCCAGTGAACTTCCATTATGTGTGAGAGAAATAGGGGATTGCATGGTTTAACTTTGTTTAGGTCGTTTTGGAAACGTGTTTGAAATTTGTTACAGCATGGGGATAAGCTATTTTAGTCAAATATGTTATGGTGATACTGTTGATTCTGTTTTTTGAAACTTAGAGGACAGGTATCAAAAACAGTATAAGTAATCAATAGCGGATGTTCTTCTTGCACAAGTGACACTCTACATATATATGTGTTCTAATCAAAATGCACGCTGTAAGCTGGGGTGATGTTAAAGTATCCTTTCAACCTTGATGCATTTTGAAGAGTCAACCACTACATTTTCTAAAAATATAGGTTGATAGTGTTGCATGTGTGCAGCTATGTCAGATCTTTAAGTAAGCACGTTCTGTATTCTTTCACATCAGAATCTGCCAGGGTCCCCTTGTTTCGCAAGGTACCATTAGTGCTGTAGTTCTGGAGCTTTGAGTTCTCACATCATTTGCTGTGCTCTTCAGTTGCACTGCTTTAAAAGTGAATGCACTGTGCCTAGTTGCTAGCTGACCATCATGCCCAGCATGACAGCTTAAGCCATTCCTGGATGTCCCCTGTGCAGCACTTTGCATTGCAGACCTCATAGTTTCACTTTATTGTTAATGGCATGAGTCCATAAACTCTGCAAATAAAGCACCGGGGCTGAAAAGTCTGGGGTGACAGGTGGGATTACACAACATGGATCCGCTTGCCAGGCAAGAAGTTTCAGTTTAGTGGGCATTATGACATGAAACCTTTAACTGAGCCTCACTGAAATCTCCCTGTCAGACCGCACAAAACATGTACTGACAAATAGCAACAAAAGAAGTCTCTTCTTCGCAGTGCAGAGCATCCATGCTGGTAATTCTCTGACTTTCCACACTGTTTCCTATGCTTGTTTGTTCAGCAGTGCTGTAGCAACAGAGTTTGTTTTTACAAACTTAAGGGTTAAGTGAGAATGAATGGGGCACACATACTACAGCGTGCATGTCTGCTGACACAGAGGGCCGTCAGGGCGTGAGCTGCTCTGGTGACAGTAGAGGCCAGTGCAGCAGCGCACTTCTTCCCTTCACTCAAGGAGGAAATAAAGTGCGCAACCTGCAGAGGCCTCCCATTGTGTTCGGCCACCTGGGCTGCCTGTACTGTGGGCAGCAAACAGATGTTTCCTCCCTGACACAACTCTCCGCCTTGATTTACGAACCCTTTGCTCAAATCTCTCTGTTGTTATTGCACCAGGGGGAAAATAAATGCCATTTTCTCTGGAGCAAATGATAACTCCAGGGCAGAGGCAATTTGTCAGTCATGCCCTCGAATGATAGAGGTACAAAATCACACATGTAACGCCATACCATTCTCTGCAATTCTCGCCGCGTATCATGGGCTAAACAAACACCAGCGCAGCCAGCCAGTGACGTCAGCATGGTAGCAAGTCAGTGCAGGGCACAATGGGCCAATGGTTTCAAGTATATGTTAAATAAAAGGGGAAACGGGAGTCCCTGCGAAGCTTCATAAAGGGGGAGTTCACAGTTGATGATGAACAGCCTATTCTGATTTCTGGGCATCAGTTTGGCAAGATGGAGTGATGCTACTAAAGAGCCATTCCAGAGAGAGTGTTCCACTTCTCCAGGTCCTCCAATAATGTTTAATGGCCCAAGCTGTTGTAAGCTACTGATAGATGAAGGACGATTACAATTCAGCCGTTCTCCACGGAGGACAGCTGATATTCCTTGATGTCATCAAAGTTTGGATACAATCCTTCTCCGGGGTCAGAAATCAGATTGTTTTGCATATATTTATTGTTGCAGCTGTTGTGTAATCTCACCTCCCGTGATCTGAAAAATAAAAGAGAGGTTAGATGTGGGTCTATAATTCACACGTTGACTAATGGTTTATTCAGTAATATAACAATCGTACTGTGTTTTAGAGCAGCAGAGGCCATTCCTTGATGCAGAGAAGCATTTATATTTGCTTTCTCCATACACAGATAGGTCCTACGACCACCAGACTCGCGGTGGCAGTTGGACCACTGCCAATGCGGTGGTCCAACCATCCCATTATGACCGTGGCAGAGCTGCCACAGTCAAACCACTGACACTGCCAGGCTACATCCAGCGCAGTGTGCCCTGGGGATTACGAGCCATGGAAATGCTGGTGGGATGGGGGCATTGGGGCCTGGGGGCGCCTGCACTGCCCATGCACTTCGCATGGGCAGTGTAGGGGTCCCCATGCACAGCCCAAGCGCGCATTTCACTGCCTGAATTACGGGCAGTGAAATGTGTGATGGGTTCTGTTGCACCCTATGCACCACAACATTGACGCCGGCACCCAATTGAGCCGGCAGCAATGTTGTGGTGGGTATTCTGCTGGGCCGGTGGGCCGGCGGGTGAAAACTTCATTTTTGCCTGCTGTCCCAGTGGAACACTCCTAATATGGTGGGCAAAAGACTTCTATTACTGGCAGTCTTTTGCCTGCAGTGGCTTTGGCAGTCCTGTGAAAGGACCACCGAAGTCGTAATGAGGCCCATAGTCTTTATTGTGATGGCTGAGAAGATTTTGACAGGGACATTTGGAGCATTTTATTTGAGGCTAAAGTGACCTTTCTTTACAAGAACTTTCTATGCTTCTCTGTCAGATTTCTCTTGAGATTTCTTTCTACCAACTGCGAGCTAAAAACATGTATTTGCCATCTTCGTAACATGTATTCATTTTTTTCTCTGATAAGGAACCACTGCATTGAGCATTCTGGAAATGTTTTCAAGGAGGGATTAGAGGAGAACCTTAAACGCTGCTGTGTTGAAAGAGAATGTAATTGGCAAAACCTTTGTTATATAGCTGTGGAAGTTAAAATTGTGGTGTGACTTGTGGTTCTTGCTTTTATGGAGTTACATTCAGCTTCTGCAATAATATGTTGACAGAGTGATCCATCCAAGAGTAGGATTCAAAATTAAATTTGAAGCATGCAAGCCACAGGTGAATACTGAGTCCAATGTATATCCTGCCACACAAATGAAGGAGAAAATCTGTTCTGCGAGGTGAGACAAATCAAGAAATTCAACAACTTCCAAACTTCCCTTTTAATCTGGATGTCTTTACTGAAATTGCAGCTACTCAGGAGCAGAATCTTTCACATAGGAGCTTGGTGCAATAGGATTATGTCATTGAGGTCCTTGATGAGAAGAGGGTTGAATCCTGGTTTATGGTAACAAAAAATATTGACAAAAGATGAGTTAGGCCACGAGGAGGTATGCCCGTCTGTTCAAACAAATAGTGATTTGAATGTGGAACCTTTGCTCATGTCTGCTAACCGTGATGGATGAGTGGCAGTTGTATCACCTCAATGAATAAATACTTTTCCCAGCAGGCCTTGAACTACCATGAGTGTGGACAGGGGATTGTCACCTTAGAGTTCTGGATATAACTTTTGTTTTGGCCCATGGTGTCTTTGCAAGGAAATCCTGATACTATGTCGCTGCAGTCAGGACTTTCCTATGTTGATCGAGGTTTTTCTATTCAATGAACTGTTGCTTCTCTTTGGAGATGCTCTGAAGGGCATTAGAACTACAGCAAAGTATTCCGAAAGTCGAACCATGTTGCGAAAATAAACTTTACATGTTTTTGAACATCGACCGAGAACTTTTCTAAATACCATAGTACTGTTGAACAGATAAGATTATTGTGTGATGGAACAGGAAAATTACTCAAATCGTTCAGAGTTTCAGTATGGTAATAAGAATAATCAAGTTATGAATCACCGGATATTAATGTCTGTTAGCTACTTTGCAGTAGCACACAAGTCACATACACATTATAACTGATCCTCCACAGCAAGGGCTTAGTGATGAAGCCAAGGTTGTTATGCCGCTCAAAGAGAGATGTATTCAGGAGCATATATTTAAGATGCTCATCTGTTTTGTGTTTAGTATCAGGTATAACAAGTTCTACATTAAATTACAGAGAGTTTGTTATTCAGCTAAATCTCTTAGGTATATCCATTCATATTTAGTGCAGTTGAGTGCAGGACATTAATGGTCATTTACTAAAATATATCTCTAACTGCTTTTAGGCAAGCCACTATGTCCCCTAGACCTCAGTGCGAGATCAGGGTCTCTGTTTTTTCTGTGATCCCATTCCCATCTCCTCGTTTTCACAATTGACCCTCATATTCCTTTTATGTGGTTGAGTTACGTTGATAAAACTTTATGCGGTTTCCAATAAAAACCATGACAGCTAATATTTAAAACATATAAAACTTATTATAGCACAGTATATACCAGGTATAGGCTAACCCTATTGAATTTATCTGTGTCCCTTTTGCTCTGTTCTTAAGGACTATATATGTTTGTGTCAGTTCCTACACACTCTGACCACAGGGAAAAACAAGTGGTTTGCTACTGCACTGTATAGTCAGTTTACCTCTTAGGTTTCCACTGGGGCATCCCCGTGTGGTATCTGAAACCTGAGTTTACAAGTTTTATTTTGGGGTTATAGTCCCAACTGTTGTCTTTCCATGCAAGGCATCAGAGATTGAGGTGTAGAGTAAAATTCAAATTTGTACTGCATTATCATCGTCAATAATTAGGCATGTAGGGTCCTCTGGGGCAACCTCCAGAAGGTTGTTCATGTCCAAACCTTCCCTTTAAGTGATACTGTAGAACAACATACATTACTTCTTGACAATGATAATACACTAATTTCCCAGGAATGGTGGTGATTAATTTGCCATTTCATGCAATTTCTTTCACACAATTGCAATTTATTATCCTCAAGTTGTCTGTTAACATTGAATACATGAGTTGTGTTACCAGTCAGACTTTCCAGAGTTATGAAAGAAAAGACAGCTTTTTTCATATTGCTCAGAAAAATCTAATTTTCCTTGAGGAACATGAAAATTAAGTGTCACAAATTGATAGCAAAATTGACAGTTGTGAGGAAATGTTTCTTGGTCTCTGCTCTCTTTGCACTTTTTGCTGACAAATGATGGCATTTTGGTGCATTTTTTCCAGCCTAATTGCTGTGCTGTGTGGTCCTTCTGCCTATATTTTAGGGTGTTTTCCTGTGGTGCACTCATTTGTTGAGTCTGTATGTTCTGTAAGTTGTTGGTATTTTGCTTTATTACAAGAGACATGTTGTCTAATGCTCTCCAAATTTGCTTCTCAGGTCCTCTTTTAGTTCTTGAGTGATTAGTATGTAAAAATCTTGAACTAGATATAGAAGAAGCATTTTTACGGGCCGCTAAATAAATGGAGTTATGGCTTACAAATCCATCACAAAATACTGCGCAGACTTCTCCCTGTTTTACCCAAGCACCAAAGAGGTCCAGTTTCAGCCCTTGATAAATTTCCACATCAGATACTACATTGCAGTCCATGTAGGGATTTTGAAGTACTGAATTTGCAAACAGGTATGGGTTAGTGGCTTGGTCAGCCTATTATTCCAAGATTAGGAAACACATCAAGTATTTTATATGAAGTCTTCCCTAGCTTCAAGTAGAGCACTATATGCAATTCAAAATTCTTACAATATCTCCCTCCATGCTTTATAAAAGAGGCTTTCGATTGCTACTATTGAAGATCGGTATTGGCCTAAGGGGGCCCTTAGATCCACTGATCACTTGCTTCTGAAAGCCAGAGAAGTCAACAAGGTTAAGTTCAGATACTGAGTATCCTCTTAAATAACATATATAGAAGTCATGGAAAGTAGCCCCATGGGATTCAGAACGAAATCCTCACAATCTTCCAGAGGCAGTTAAAAATAGATGACTGGTCCGCCACTTCAGCAGAGTCCCTGGTCTCCATTCCTCTGACAGAGGACCGATTGCTATATTTTGAAATCCCTGCATGGTGTGGATCTCACTTTCTTCTGTGCATATGCTGGTACAGCAAATCCACAGATGGCAGAACAGTATTTCTAGTGTGTGTTAGATTCATTTGGCCTTGCTCAGCATACTTTTTTAGTTTTAGTAAAACAAATTCACAAAGCAGGAGTTTGTGTCACAAAAATAAAATAGAAACAATGACCTTGACATGCATGGAATTTTCTATTTTTTGATGGGGGGCCATTGTACATTTTCCTTGCTTGAAACCACCATGGTTTGCATGGCAGCCTCGGGCAGGAAAAATGAGTGATGGTCGTCCTGCTAGCCATCACATGCTACTGGGACCTGCTGAACCAATGGCTGACATGCCGTCAGGTCAAAGGTTACTGCAAGCAGAGCCAATTGAGGCTCCACCATTGGAAACTCCGTGGTTCCAGGACCCTTAAATGGGGAGGAAGTGGAACCTCTACAGTAGTTTGATATATAGTACACAGCCTATGTAAGCTGATGACCACAAAAGGACAGCAGGTTCCCCTATACTCGAGTTATAAGGCCCCATGCAGAAGTATTTCTCCTCTGACCATGACCTATTTAATTCTTTCAGTTTTGGAGCACAATTTAGTCAATTGAAACTATGGCTGTTCCTGTTGTTTCCATTCATCCTTTTCCAAGTGGTGTTCCAGGGGGTTCAATCAATCAAACCTGTCTAATTCTCTGATGGTTTCACCAAACTTGTTGTTTATCTTCCTCTCTTCATTGTGAATATATTACGACCAGAAGGCACAAGTGCACCTATGGCTGGCTCTCCTGACTTGCAAACCCAACTCAATTGGTCTTTGGTTGGCAGATCCTCCCTTTCAGTGTGGTGGGGGTGTTTTTAAAGAAACTTCTCTCCTTGGTGTTGTCTGGTCCTCATTGTACTATGTGGGTATTGTAATTCCATCTGTTCAATTTCCCATGTCATCTAATCATGACTGAGTTACTCCTTGCATGGATGAACATTTTCTTGTTCAGAACTAAAATCTGGGTGTATCTTGTATCTTCTTTTGTCTCTGCTTCCATGATTCCTTTAATTGGAAGTATTATTCTGTGATTGTGGCATTGGTGCCATAGTCATTTATGTTTTGGAGCACTATGTTGTGGCTATATTTAAATATAAAATTGGTTTGTTGTGACATGTGAGTGAATATCAAAGTGTGTTGATCAAATGATTGTCTTTATAACTTAAGGACTATGAAAAACAATAATGACATCTTGAAAGTTGATTCAAACTTCATCTCATTTAATATGCAATGTTCCTTGATTTCTACACCAAGAGCAGCCTCATCAGATAACCCAGTTAGCCTTGTAGAGTTTCTAAACTTGCAGAGTCAAGCTGATGTATTTGACTTAAATCAGCCATCAATACCATAGTCATAACTCACCAAGGCGGTGTTTGCACTGTGCCCTCTGACATTCTAGGCACACAATTTTCACCCAAATTAAAAATATGCTCTGTGCGGATGCAAGAGAAGATTTGACCAGATCACCCCTGTGCTTTAACAGTTCTGTAGCTAACCCCTATCTGTATTCCCTTCAAAAAGGGGTGCATCATCTTTAAGATCATTGTATTAAGCTCACCAAAGTACCTGGCAAACATATTCAAACTCTCCAACGGAGAACAAAACTGAAGTAGTCAGGACATTGCAAGCCTCAAAATGCAGCAATTCTGCAAGGAATGCTCACAAGTCTCCAGCTATGTACTAATGATCTGATACACCATCCCAACACTGTTCCAACAAGTGTCTTTATTCCTCCACTTCAGGAAGAATTTTAAGACCCTTTTCTTCAAGAAAGATTGTGTCCTTAGTGGAAAATAACCATTCTCTCTTATATGGACAATGTGTGAAGAGAGTTCACCCAGGATCCAGATATTACTGCAAGCTCACTGAATTATCTAGTACCTTCTTTCAGGGGTGGTTTCTCTTTTAAGGCTGAGGGGCTGTACCCCTCTGAAATTCCTGTGCATAAATATTAAATAGATCAATTTGTTTAGAGATACAATTGTATCTCTAAACAAAACAATGCAGTTAAGACTGGTCTATCTGTCCCAGACTGCCTGCCTCGCTTTGAAGCATGAGATGGAAGCCAGGCAGTAAACCAACTTTCTACACTGTGAGACACAACTTAGGGCTGACAGTTCTAAAGCCCTTCATTTCCATTGTGGTCTATGGCAGTATCCACTATGGGCCAGTGACATTTTTATTGTCATGATTTTGGGTGTCAGAGTCTTCATCCTTGCATGAGGGCAGCCATCTGTCATTAACAGGCATAGATCCCACCCTTTCCACATTCGTCACACATGTGTGATTTAGTGCCTTGTCTTCAGTAATAGGAAGTGTTATAATCATAATCTTGTGATTTTTGTTTGTACTGAGACCCCTTGTCATGCTAACCTCCCCTATGTGACACCCCAGGCCCTAGCTGCAGATCGCTGGCTCCTTGAGAAGTGGAGCTGCTGAATTTGTTCCTAGTGAAGTTGCTCCAAAAGACAAGCAGGGTTCTAGCTCCCTTGCGAAATGGATCCAAATAGCTGAGTCAAGAGCAAGGGGGAAAATATGTCCTTACAGTAAAGGCAGTTATCTGCTGTATGGTGTGACAACTGCCCCTATCTTCATGCTCTTAACATTAAAGCCACAAACATGGATTGATATGCGAACAATGAATGTTAAAATGTGTCTAATGTGTGTCAGTTATTTAGTTCCTGTTATTTCACATATTTTACTTATTGTTGTTTTCCCCAAGAGTTAGCTGTTTCATCTGTGTTTTTGTGCATTGTATTACTCTTACATAGTGCATACTTTTACTCCTGCCAGGTGTTAATGAAGGGCTTTGATTGAGAGTGCATGTGCTGAGTCTGAAGGAAAAGGAAAGTGGCTGACAGTGGTTTGGCCTCTCTGCAGAGCACACAGAACAATGGTCATGTATTCCTGTTGCAAATGAAATTCAGTGTAAATGTGTGTAAAGGGGTGCATAGAGGTCAAAATATTTAGAAGGCAAAAGCAAAATGAAAAATAAAGTGCTTAAATGTGAATGAGTGCAGTGTATGTTTGGGGTGATAAAATTAGGAAGATGCAAGGGACATTCAGGGGAGGGAGAAAAGAGGGTGCTGAAGAGGAAAGAGAGGAGGCTGAAAATGTGAAGATGGATGAGATGTGAAGAGAAAAAGGGCTTACATATCTAACATAAAGCACACATAGCTGAAGGCCATACTCCTTCCATAGGCCTCAATAATATTTAATTCAGAGTCTCACAATTTCAGAATTTAAATATTTCCAATGTTAATTATTTATAACTAATCATTGTTGTTACTCATTCATCCTAAACAGCTAACAACCACTGACAAAGCCAATATTACTGACAGGTTTTAGGTGTATGTCAGTTAGGTTATATTTCTGGATGCAATAACATCTCAGAGAGAAACCAAAATACAGGCCCGGTGGCACACTATGGAAATCACAGAAATATATTTTACATGTTCCTGTCACGGTCTGCACGTCTCTTACCACCTTAGACTGAGGAACTTGGAGGAACACCCGGTTGCTTACTGGTTCTGGGCTGGCCAAGATAGGGGCGACCCTTTCTAGTAGCCACGGTGCTGCTGACTGGAAAAGACGCCAAGGCAGACCATACCCTCCAGAAGGAGTCCCAGAGGAAAAAAACCCAAAATGGGAAAAAACTCTACCACAGGAACTCCTGAAAAAGAGGTAAAACAATTAAAAAAGGGAAAAAATAGAATATAATTTTGCAGGAAGAAGCAGGAGCACAGAGAAAACTGGAAACAGGAGCGAGGATCACCACCAAGAAGTAAGTGTTTGCAATGCAAGGAAGAAAGGAAGAAAGGAACTGCAGTGCTTATATACCATGAAACAGGAAGTGACACAACAGGAAGAAAGTACGACACCATCTTAGATTGGGAAAGACCACACAGAAATGAATGAGAAAAGAGACCAAGTAGAAAAGGAAGAGGAAAAAAGGCATGCTGAGAAGAAATACACCAAGGAAGAAGACAATGTGAAAGACCAAGAAGAAAGAAGGAACGAAGACAGAAGAAAAAGAAAAAGGAGGAAAAAGAGGAAAGACCTAAGTAGGTACGTAAAAGGAAAATCAGGGAGGCTGTCAGGGGCTGCGGCGCGACCCAGAACACAAAATGTGCCTCCTGGGCCGCACTGCAGCAAAACGAGCACAGAAAAACAGGCTGCAGTGGTTCCGGTGTCATGAAATGTGGACTGTCAGCCCGACCGTGGTCCAAAAGAGGGACGCCGCGGTAGTCTGCAGTGTCACAGTTCCCTTTTAGAGAGACCCAACTTTTTTAATCCCACTTACAGATCTGTCTGCAAATATTTCTGTATGATTGATTGCAGCCAGCAGCTGTGGGTACTTCCTGATGCCTGGTTAGAGCATTTTCTTCCAATGTTGATGCTGCATGCAGCGCAAGAAACTGGGCAAGCACATGCTTTAAAGGGCTTGAAGTTGTCATGCTGTACAATTTCACATTAAAGTATCTGTTGTAATGGGGTAGTTTTTAATGTGTTTGGTATTTCAAGACTATGGGGGTCATTCCAATATTGGCGGGCGGCGGGCACCGCCCGCCAAGCGGAAACCGCCAATTGGCCGCTCCGCAGTCAAAAGACCGCGGAGGCCATTCAGACTTTCCCGCTGGGCCGGCGGGCGCCCGCCAAAGGAGCGCCCGCCGGCCCAGCGGGAAATGCCCTGCAACACAGAAGCCGGCTCCGAATGGAGCCGGCGGTGTTGCAGGGGTGCGACGGGTGCAGTTGCACCCGTCGCGATTTTCACTGTCTGCTATGCAGACAGTGAAAATCATGCTGGGGCCCTGTTAGGGGGCCCCACGACACCCGTTCCCGCCATCCTGTTCCTGGCGGCAAAAACCGCCAGGAACAGGCTGGCGGAAAGGGGGTCTGAATCCCCATGGCGGCGCTGCTTGCAGGATTTGGCCGACCGGGGGAATTTACTGCCGCTGTCAGAATTGGCCAGGAAGCACCGCCAGCCTGTTGGCAGTGCTTCCGTCATTTTAGCCCTGGCGGTCACCAACCGCCAGGGTTAGAATGACCCCCTATATGTTCCCATTGCTTATAAACCTTGCCCTCTCATTAAATTCATTTGCTTTCAAATGCACCATTTGTCAATATTTTTTATTTTATTTTCTTGGGAGGAGGGCTCACCTTGAACCCCACGTTTAGACTTACTCGCTTCACTCGCTACATCAAAATCATACGCAACTTTTACGACACACCACTTTCAAATGTCATCAGCAACCCCTGCCTTATTTACGGAATTTAACATAAGGGGGTGAAGTGTTTAAAGTCCTTGATGCAGTAGCCGTATAGTGTCTTGCTCCTCAGTTCATTAATTCGGCAGTCCTGACATATTTTCATATATAGGCAATCTGTGTTATGTCACCCCTGCCAGGAGGTCTATGTTATTTTTATGGATTGCAGAGCGCTACCCAAAACACAATACCCAAAATGCAACCATCCTCATTAGAAGGACATGACACAACAGTCAAGAAGTCTTGAAGGGCAGAGTGGGGTAGAGCATTAAGAACAGCTACCAGATGAAAAATGTTCCATAAACATACTGTTGTGTGTGTTATATGCCTAAATAAGCCAGCTGGGCTAAATCCATATGACCACGCAGATTAAAAGTTTAGCTTGACTCTATCTTTGAGGAGGTGTGAACCACTTTTTCCCAAATGCATTTCCCTGTAGGTGTTGTGCAGGTCGGTGGAAACCATATTCCAAAAAGGAGCACAGTCGCTCTGGTTTCCTCGATGATGGTTGGAATTCCAGTAACACACACTGTAGAGCAGATCAGGCCCACACAGGCTTCAGCCAATCAAGACATGTAGCTTGTTTTAGTTACCTTACCACAGTTGGACAAGATGTGTGCGTGTCCTTCCTCTTTGGGAAGGTGTGTACATGTCCTTTGTCATAGTCTTGTTCAGACACATCTTCTTTGAGACCAAAGGCTAACTGCTGGAACTGGCTGAAATATACTGATCCACTGAAGGGGATGAGACACCCCAAAAGGACACCTAACAGCAGTCATTTTGAACTTAATTTCCTGATACTCCCAAGTATTACTAACAGATTAGATGTACACGCAGAAGCCTATACCTTGGCTGCGCTCACTTTGTTAAACTGATTTGAATTAGTTGCAGAAGCATATACCCTGGCCCTGCTCTTTATATTAAATACATTACAGATCTGCCTAGATCCGCCTAGTCGCAACACAGTTTTGGACTGCAACCACATTGGATGCATATTGGCTTCATTTAATTTAGCCTTGAAAAAGTGGTCAAAGATGTTACACAGGTCGGCTGCCTGCTCGTAAATGGAGTAAAACATCACATTCTTGCTACTACACTTTCATCTGGACTGAATTTACTGAATATCTCCTTACAATACATGGAGCTTTTGACCTGCTCTGGGTGTCTACTGATTAATCTGAAAGGGGATTACTTGTGTCTTTCTGTTTAGTGAAATGAAAATATTAAGGAAATTAACATTCATACCGGCGAGGCTGATACTTTAATATTCCTCTTATCCCACTGGACTCTGGCGATGAAATCCATATTAATTGTATCTAGTTAGATAGATGAGATGTAAACACAAATACAAGAAAATCAGCAATGATGTGCTGACAATTATGCATTAGGTGAGCAGTCGTAAAATAAATGAGTGAGGTATATCCAAGGAAAATAATCTAGCATGTGATGGAGTTATGTGGGCGAACCCATTTTGCAGCATTATATGCTGATGATATGCTGCTCCTTCTCTGAGATGTTGGGATGGTTGTATAGACTTATTAAACTGCTTAGTATAGTATCTTGACTACATATTATTTGGCAAAAATCTCACCTGTTTCCACTCTGCATAGATGCCGCACCACCCCTGAATTTACATGGGCTTAAATTGGAGCCCTACCTGCATTAAATATTTAGGTGTTAAAATATATCATAGCCAGCAAGATTTATTAGATGGGAATATTGGAGCAGCTGTTAGAGCACTTTGAACTAGTATTAATTTTTGGGCAAGCTTACCATTATCTGTGTCTGGCAAAATAGCAGTAGCTAAAATGGTGGCGCTACCAAGATTACTCTATCACTTTAATACATTTCCGTTGGTGGTGCCTAAATAATTGTTTAGGGAAATGGAATTGCTACCTCTGGAATTGTTTTGGGGTACTGTTAGGCGTAGAGTAGCACTAACAAAACTAGAATGTCCGGTGACGGAGGCAGGGTTAACTGCTCCTGATCTTGAATCTTATTATCTGGCAGCTCAACTACAATGGATAATGGAGTCTTCTTACTTCCTCAGCGGAGACTGCCTGCAATTTCTCTATTTTTCCTAGTGATACAGCAGGTCTGGAGACGTTGCCTTGCAGCTAACTTGGATCTAGATACCTTATTGACCTGATAAGCCGTTAAAATGGATGAAAATAGTTGCCCAGATAGCAGCGTTAGCAGGGATTTAAAGGTGGTCTACCATTAGGGTTAACCAAGTTGGGGATTTACATTGGGATGGAGTATTGCTTAGGTTTGAAGACCTGACTGAGGAATTTGATATATTTAGAGGACAATTTGTAGTATACAGGGCATTGTTTGCAACAACAAGGAATTATTGGAGAAATGTAAATGCTAAACCTGCCATGCATCAGGTGTGTCAACAACTCTGTACAACAACTGGGTTTTTAAGAGCAGTCACACATCTATATCCTGTAATTTATGCAAATATTCTTTCTCCTCTTGCCGAGTTGAAAATAAAATAGGAGAGAGACTTAGAGCTCCAAATAATAATTTGGACTGGGATAGGATTATAGCACATATACCAGCTGTTTCTAGAAATGCTAGGTTAAAATTAATTAATTTCTATAACCTGCATAGAGCTTAATTTACACCTGGCAGGATTAACAGGTTCTATGTGACTGCTGCTGCAAAATACCCTATTTGTGAGGAGTTGGTAGCAGAAATGTTCCACATGCTATGGTCCTGCCATTCATTAGCAGGGCCCTGGAAGGATGTAATATAATATATCAGTGGAAAAACTTTGCAGGATATTCCTAGTATGACCTCGGTGTGACTTCTAGGAGGATACTCCCATCCCAAAAATAAGAAAACTACTACTAGATTTACTGATTTAGGACTGATTAAGGCAAAACAAGAATTGACTATGCACTGGAAATCGGCGCATGGTTTTCAAATTACTAGATGGTGTAAGAAAATGGTTAAATGGGCAAGTTTGGAGAGTGCTGTGTTTTTTGTGAGATAAAGAGAGGGTAAGGAAAACTTGAAAGGGTTAAAGTATGGGAACAGATGATGGATTGTTTGTTGGCTTCCAAAGCAAGACACAGGTTCATTGAATAGTTTCCAGAGTTTTTGAGGGGGAAGAAGAGAAATCTAGTTTAATATAGCTATACTGGGAGATAATAAGTACTACTGGGATCTACTTGTTCATGTGGAATAGGTTGCCACTTTATTTATGACTGCTTTACTTGATTATGGGTAACAGTGGGTGGGGATTGATGCTATAGTTGTATTGTAGTAGTTTTAGCGGACCTAAGAAATGTGTGAAATTTACAGTAGTTGAAATTTGCTTGAATGCTTATGGATGCATGTCATATGAGATATACTGATTTTCACTTTTAATATATTAATTATAGTATCTGGGCATTTTTTCTTTTTTATCTATATTTTAATGTATTTATTATAATTATCTGTATACCTTATTAAAGCGAATTATTGCATATGTAGTGCACATGAATTATGATCTGCATTACATGCCAGTCCCTACTGCACTAAGGTATATTTAATTAAACTAATAAAGAATTATCTAAAACTGAGAGAGGAAGAATGGAACTGCTCTTTCCCTTAGGGACTCCTTATGACATCAGAGGTGCTGTCCGCTTGTAAAAAACTTTCTGTCCAACAACGCTGGAAGAGGTTAATTGCTAAAAGTCAGTATCTACGAACAAAGGCTCTTTACAGTCCTCTATCGCATCGCAGGGGCCAACAACTTACAAGTAGGACGGATCTGTTATAAAGCAGGAACGGCTGCAGGCAAGGAGAGTGATGCCAAAAGAAGAGAATGCTGTTAATGGTACTGGGAAAAATGCCTTGTTTCCGCCAGGAATGGCACATGAACAAGGGATATCAGCGAATTTTATTTCAAGTCAGAAATGCAGTTGTAACTAGCTGTCATGTCAGGTATTCCAGAAGAAGTGCCCACAAAACAAGAGACACGTTGTCAGATATAGAAACAGACGAGATGGACAAGATGGAGTCATGGAGGGCAGTGAAAACTCTGACTTTGCACGTGTAATAAAATCTTTTTTGAAGGACTTGATGCAAGCATCCGAAAGCTGGACCAGTCACCCAAGTTCTACATTTGTCTTAAACACGACCAATCACTTTAAGAAGGAACTTGAAATTACAAAACCAGAGTAGACGAACGCAAAGTTCTGTTTCACTAAGCACAAATGGGCCTCACAAATTGCAGCTGACATTTGGCGGATTGCGTGATAGGGAAGATATTAAAGTTTGAAGGGCTGTTAAATCTTTTGCCTGTGGATTACATTTTAGACATAGTGGCACTGAAGCAGCACTGCTGATTTTCTGACCCAACACAACTGGTGGTTGGTAAAGAAGATGGTGAATTAGAAGGGTGATGTAGGAAGAATAAGAATACATCACATACAAACAAACATAAGTTCCCAAATCCCAATACAAACATTTTAGGCTAGAGATAGTAGTAAACCAATGTAAGTAGTGAAAGGCTTAATACATGACATGTTAAAAAAAGACAGAGGGGGTCATTATGACCCTGGCTGAAGGCGGAGAATCGGTGGTAAGACCGCCAACAGGCTGGCGGTCTTTTTTTTTGTATTATGACCATGGCAGTTACCTCCATGGTCATCTGCCGGTTCTCCGTTCCGCCCACCAGGGCGGAGACGACCACCGGGCTGGAGACCTGGGTCTCCAGCCCAGCGGCCGTCACTATACCGCTGGCGGTATTTTGACCCAGCTTAACGCCGTGGATTTCCTGCGGTTGGAACCGCCATGAAATCCATGGCGGTAAGCACTATCAGTGCCAGGGAATACCTTTCCTGGCACTGATAGGGGTCTCCACCACCCCCCACCCCAACCCAACTCCCTCCCCTACACCCCCCACCACCCCTGCTACCCCGAAAAGGTGGCAGTGCCCCCCTCCCCACCCCAACCCTCAACATCATGGAACTCACACACACACGACACGCACGCAGGCACCACCAAGACACACACGCACACACACCGACATACATGCCTACATCCACACACACAGTCAGACACCCACACCCACATTCAAACATACACGCACACATCCATACAGACATACACGCACTCATTCCCAAAACACGCAACACCCCTGCAAGCATACACGCACTCACACACCCGCTCTACATACATAGACGCACATCCACATGCACCAACACAATACACAACACCCCCCCACCCCACCCACCCCCCTCCCCTAACGGACGATCGACTTACCTGTTCCATCGATCCTCCGGGAGGGAACGGGAGCCATGGGGGCTGCTCCGCCGACACCACACCGCCAACAGAACACCGCCACGCCGAATCACAGGATGTGATTCGGTGGGCGGTGTTCTGTTGGCATGGTGGTGAAGGTGGAGCAACGTCCACTTCCCAGCCGCCCGCCAGTATGGCTGTTGGCGGCTCTCTGTCGGAAAAAGGACGGAGAGCAGCCAACAGTCATAATACCACTACTGGCGGTCTTCCGCACGGCGGTCCCTTGGCGGTCTTGTAAAAAGACCGCTGAGGTTGTAATGACCACCAGACTGTGGGTTCAATAGAAAAGGCAGGTCATATTTAGGACAAACAAACACTTATTACTTAGAAAACTTATACACATGCTGCATTGTTAGGTTAGCTGTGCTGAAACACACAAGAGGCCCAAGCCACATTAGAATGAGAGTTTTTCTTAAAAGCTGCACCAACTGTTGCTTTCAAAATGTTCACTTAGCACGAACAGGGTGAAACAAAAGGGTGTATCCTGCCTTAGCACAGGGGTCCTAAAAACCACAAGTCATTCATATCGTGGTTAGGGGAACTGTGTAAGGGTCAGATAAGTATTTGCAAGGCAGGGCTACCATGAGCAGCACGCAAGATATAGACCCTCATTACAACATTGGCGGTAAAAGCTGCTTACCGCCGTGCAGAAGACTGCCAACACACTGCCGCGGCCGCGGAATTCAGCAAAAGCTATTATGACCCACAGCACGGAATCCGCCAAAATTCAGACACCCACACAAGTCCGCCACACCAAAGGTCAGTGATAAACTGGCGAAAACAAAACCTCCACCGTCACGCCAACAGAAATACGGCCACACTATCACGACACACAAATCCACGCTGCGGTCTTTCAACCGCGGTATTCCATTGGCGGTACATACCGCTGCGCTCAAAATACACACACATTTACAAAACACAACCGCATTGGACAATTCAAAATACACAAACCAGATACACATACACACACCACTCCCACACACCCATTACAATATAAAACACACACCCACATCACCCACAAACCCCTACGACCACAATTACCGAGAGAAGGCCAGAGAGAGGCACCACAAACAACTACCAAGCATCCACAGGCACACAATACCATCACCCACAGAACTTCCACGCACCTCACACAACACACCACTAAATATCACCCCACTTATCACTATACACACCAACCCACACATCACCCACACTACCCCATGGCACGGCAAAGACACCCCAGGTTCTCTGAGGAGGAGCTCAAGGTCATGGTGGAGGAAATCGTCCGGGTAGAGCCACAGCTATTCGGATCACAGGTGCAGCACACCTCCATAGCTAGGAAGATGGAGCTATGGTGAAGAATAGTGGACAGGTTTAACGCAGTGGACAGCACCCAAGAAATAGAGATGACATCAGGAAGAGGTGGAACGACCTACGGGGGAAGGTGCGTTCCGTGGTCTCAAGACACCACCTTGCGGTTCAGCAGACTGGCGGCGGACCCACACCTCCTCCCCCACAACTAACAACATGGGAGGAGCAGGTCTTGGCGATTCTGCATCCTGAGGGCCTCGCAGGAGTAGATGGAGGAGTGGACTCTGATAGGTCAAAGCTTTACTATTACATCCCCCACCCTACCTGCATGCCATCACATAGCCCCACCCTCACCCTCACCCCATCACTCCTACTGCTCACAAATGTCCCACTATCACAACCCACCCATCCCAACACCAAGCCCTGCATGCAACAACAAAGCATGGACACCCATCACCAAAGCATGGCCACTGCACATACCCATACACCCCCCTAAACCACCACCACACAAGGTCCCACACAGGAACGCAAGCACTGGGGTACACGGACACCCACCTATTGCACACCATGGCACTCACAGATATAATAAACATCCTTTTATACCCCTGCAGGACCCCTACCCAACGTCACCGGACAGGAGGGTCCACACATGTCCAGACCACCAACAGAAGATGCCCACAGTGATGACAGCAGCTCGGTCCAACTGAATCTAGAGGACCAGCCCGGCCCATCGGGGACCTCAGGACAGTTGGTTCCCCTCACACAGTCACAGGCCACTACAGACCTTCCCCCCTCTGGAAACACCAGCACAGCACCCACCCAGCGGTCCCATACCTCTGTCCCCAGGACACGTCAATGAGCAGTGTGTCCACCACTACAGGGAACCCAGGATAACCCACCACCCCAACAACAACAGGGACCTGGGGGCAGTGGTAGTGGGCACACCGTCCAGGGGAGGGAGGCCCAGGAACACAGGGGAACTGGGAGGGCTGCTGTGCGATTGGGGGAGGACAGGCCAAGGAAACCCACTCTCCACGAGGCCCTCTCCTCCATCATGGGAGCCTACCACCACTCCCAGGAGACGATGGCAACAGTACTGGCCAAGTTTCAGGAGACCCAGCGCCTGCAGGAGGAACAGTATTTGGGATTCAGGGAGGAACTCAGAGCCATCAATTCCACCCTGGGCACCATCGTAGGGGTGCTGAAGGAAGTCCACCAGGAGGGACACTGTGGCACAACAAGGGGCCCCTGACACTAGCATGGACGATGAACTGCCCACCACCTCCGCCGGCGCTAGTGGACAGGAGGCACCGCCACAGGACCACCACACCAGCACCCCACCCCCTGCAGAGGGAGAACCACCCCGCAAACGGTCACTTAGATCCAGGACAAAGACAGAGAACGATGCCAAGACACCCGCCAAGAAATGAGACCACCCTGAATGTCAGCTTACTGTCCCACTTTGTCACCCTGTTCATCCTCAAAGTGTCCCAGCTACACTTTCTATGCCCATTTGGGCAATGCACCTGTGAGACTAATAGACTGGACTCTGCCATGGACATTCCTCCACCATCACCCCTCACCATTTTACAGCCCCCTCCAATATTGAGCACTTAAATAAACACCCTTGAAGCACAAAACAATCTGGAGTCAGTCTGTGATTTCGAAATAGTGTATCAGCAATTACAGTGGCAAAATACTCTTTCAATTGTAATGGCAACATACCTATGTCACACAGCTCTAGTCCATGAGGAAACAAAGCAGATGTCACACTGTGGGACACACATCTGTGAAATCGTAAGGGAAAGTGACAACTCAATGACCATACACTGGGTGAAAACGATAGACAGTAGAGAGGTAGTAGTGTTAAAGTACATGTAGTAGGCAGGTTTGTATTCTTACCTGTGTCTCACTGGAAATATTGCAGAATCACTGGTGCATGTCCTCTTCTTCTGCTTCCTCGTCTTCACTGTCCACAGGCTCCACAGAAGCAACAACACCGCCATCCTCCTGCAGAAAAGGCACCTGTCGTCGCAAAGCTAAGTTGTGAAGCATACAGCAGGCCACGATGATCTGGCACACCTTCTTTGGTTAGTAGAATAGGGATCCACCTTTCATATGGAGGCACCTGAACCTGGCCTTCAGGAGGCCGAAGGTCCGCTCTATTATCCGCCGAGTTCACCCATGGGCCTCATTGTAGCATTCCTCTGCCCTTGTCCTGGGATTCCTCACTGGGGTCAGTAGCCATGACAGGTTGGGGTAACCAGAGTCACCTGCAAATGGCGAGGGACAACTGTTAGACACACACTAACCTGTAGGGATATCCACTCCCACTGGCTTGCTTCCAGGTGCTCACCTATTAGCCACACATGGTGCCTCTGAAGTTGACCCATCACATAAGGGATGCTGCTATTCCGCAGGATGTAGGCGTCATGCACTGAGCCAGGGAACTTGGCATTAACATGGGAGATGTACTGGTCTTCCAAACACACCATCTGCACATTCATGGAATGATAACTCTTCCAGTTTCTGTACACCTGTTCACTCCTGCGGGGGGGTACCAAAGCCACATGGGTCCCATCAATGGCACCTATGATGTTGGGGATATGTCCTAGGGCATGGAAGTCTCCTTTCACTGTAGGCAAATCCTCCACCTGAGGGAAAACGATGTAGCTCCGCGTGTGTTTCAGCAGGGCAGACAACACTCTGGACAACATGTTGGAAAACATAGGCTGGGACATCCCTAATGCTATGGCCACTGTTGTTTGAAATGACCCACTTGCAAGGAAATGGAGTACTGACAGCACCTGCACTTGAGGGGGGATTCCTGTGGGATGGCGGATAGCTGACATCAGGTCTGGCTCCAGCTGGGCACACAGTTCCTGGATTGTGGCACGGTCAAGCCTGTAGGTGATAATCACATGTCTTTCCTCCATTATCCACAGTTCCACCAGCGGTCTGTACACCGGAGGATGCCGCCATCTCCTCACATGTCCCAGCGGACGGTGAATGAAGGACAACAGCGAGCACAGAGTCAAACAACTCAGAGGTACGTACCCACAGCTTACACAGAACACAAATCATAATCCGAAAATCGGCCTCTATGTGTGTTGAGGCTAGGCCTAGGTATGTGTGACGCAGTTAAAAATTAAGCCATGTGGGCCCCTGAAATGGCGGCTGCCTGACCTGTAAAGTGGGACAATGGGATGTGAGGTAACTGCGCTGGCGTTGTACATCGTCGCGGTAGGCGGTCGAAGACAGCGGCGCAATGCTTCATTGGTTAACATTGGACCCTATGGGTCCCAGGAGCCAATGACGATGTACGCCGGTGGTGACGGTACGCACCGCCGCGGATGTTACCACAATTTTCTATCTGTTCAATCACTCGATACCTGATCTTCGACAGGAGAGGATCTACACTGCAAGTGCTGCTGTGACCTCGGTCAGGAAGAGACAATGGCTTGTGCGTCTGGGGAAAGGGCCCCTGCCTTCACATCAGAGGAATTGGAGAAACTCGTGGATGGGGTCCTCCCCCAGTAAACGCTACTCTACGGTCCTCCAGACAAACAGGTAAATACACTGGGAGCATGCTGTATGGGCTATGCCTGTGTGGAGTGGGGTGGATGAAAGATGGGGGGGGAGATTGAGGCGTGCATGAAACGACGGTGAGTGCATGTGCATCATGGCAAGGGTAGGGATGGGGGCCAATGACTGTGACGGTGCATTTGGTAATAACTTTTCTTTTCCCCCTGTACAATTCATGTAGGTCAGCACCCACCAGAAAAAAGATATTTGGCGTGCCATCGCCAAGGATGTCCGGACCCTGGGGGTCTACCACAGACGGAGCACCCACTGCCGTAAGAGATGGGAGGACATTTGCCACTGGAGCAAGAAGACGGCGGAGGCCCAGCTGGTGATGGCCTCCCAACGTGGGAGGGGTGCCCATCGCACCATGACCCCCCTGATGTTCAGGATCCTGGCGGTGGCGTACCCGGAGTTGGATGGGTGCTTGGGGGCATCACAGCAGCCACAAGGGGGTGAGTACACTCTCATTCTGCTGATTTTGCATGCAGTGGAGGTGTCTGGGTGGGGGAGGTGGGCTGTTGGTTTCCCTAGGCCAGGGCGAGTTTAGTAGGCAAGGTCCCCTTGTTCTGGCAGACCCTATGGCACCCCACCCCACCTGTGTACAGTGCCAAGTACACCTAGTCAGGCTCCTGTGTCATCCATGTGTGCAGATGTCATCTATAGCCTTGTAGGCCATGTCCCAGGGATTGAACAGTGGAGCCCAAGTGCGCGGCGTAGTGCAGGAAGCTTCTGTGTCTGTCGTGTCCGCCAACGTTTGCGGTTATGCATGCACTCAACATGTCTTTCTTCTGTCGTCCCCCCCCCTTTTGTGGTCTCCCTGTTCTTGTGCATTAGCATCGTCAGGCAGAGGAGCAGTGGCACCGTAGCACCAGGGGGCTGCATCCCACATGGCCATGGAGGGCCACACTACGGACTCGGAGTTCACCAGTGGGACGGTGGGCGAGGGGAGCTCCACGACGGGGACCGGAGCTGACGCCAGTGACACGGGCTCGTCCTCTGATGGGAGCTCCCTTGTGGTGGCGGCAACATCTGTGCCCCCCGCATCTACAGGTACAGCCGCCACCCCCTCTACCAGCACCGCCCTCCCAGCAGCCCCTCAGCCTTTGCCCTGTGCCCGCTAACCCAGGAGGGTGGGCATCACCTTCGCCCCAGGCACCTCAGCCCCTGCCCCAGTCACCCCTGCTGCCCTCAGTGAGGAGGCCATTGACCTCCTCAGGTCCCTCACTGTTGGGCAGTCTACCATTTTGAATGCCATCCAGGGTGTAGAAAGGCAGTTGCAACAAACAAATGCATTCCTGGAGGGCATTCATTCTGGTCAGGCGGCCCTTCAGCGAGCTTTTCAGACTCTGGCCTCAGCACTGATGGCAGCCATTGTCCCTGTGTCTAGCCTCCCCCTCCAACTTCCTCCACCCAGACCTAATCCCCTCTACCTCAGCCTATCCCAAGCAAACCTTCAGACCAGTATGCACACACGTCAACAAACAAGGGAAGCTCAGGCAAACATAAGCACCCCACATCCCACAGGCACTCACGCAAGCATCACACACATGCAGACGCACCAACATCCACTGCCTCCACTGTGTCCCCCTCCACCTCGTCTCCCTCCTCCCTCCCAGTCTCATCTACACTCACACCTGCATGCACTACATCTACAGCCACTACTGCCATCACCAGCACACACATTACCACACCCTGCTCACGTGCAGTCACCACCCCCACTGCCATTCACATGTCCCCTGTGTCCTCTCCCAGTGTGTCTGTGACGCCACCTCCCAAGATACACAAACGCAGGCAAACACCCACCCAACAGCCATCCACCTCACGACAGCCTCCAGCGCATGCACCTTCACCCAAAGTCACCAAACGGACACCTCCTACAACCACAACCTCTTCCTCCACTCCGAAACCCCCTCCATCTACCCATCCCAGTGTTTCCCAAAAACTTTTCCTGTCCAACCTTGACCTCTTTCCCACACCTCCCCCACCCCGTCCGTCTCCTAGGGCCCGACTCTCCAGGTCCCAACCTAGCACCTCAGCCACAACATCTCCGGGACCAGTGGTACCTGTAGTCACCGGAATCTGGAGTGCACCGGCCACCAGGGCAGCCAGTGTGGCACGGAGCCACAGCACAGACAGTCCCCCACCTGTGAAGCATAAAAAGTTGGCCAGTGCCTTGTGGGAGAGGGGAAAGACTCCAGCCACCAAAGCCGCTCCGAGTGGTACAGGTGGGAGTGTGGAGTCAGCTGCGACACCTTCCAAGGTGGGGAAGGGCCACAAGAAAGTCAGCAGGTCTGGGAAGAGCAGCACGGCAGAGAAGACCGCCATCATCCCCGCTGCCCAGGAGGCCACCGCCATCATCCCCGCTGCCCAGGATGCCACCGCCAGCACCTGCCCTGCTGCCCAAGAGGCCACCAGCCCCGCTGCCCAGGAGGCCACCGCCATCATCCCCGCTGCCCAGGAGACCACCGGCAGCACCTGCCCTGCTGCCCATGAGGCCACCGCCACCAGCCCCGCTGGGCCAGACAGGACCGCCAGCACCAGCCCCGCTGGGCCAGAGACGACCGCCAGCCCCGCTGGGCCAGAGAGGACCGCCAGCACCAGCCCCGCTGGGCCAGACACGACGGCCCGCACCAGCCCCGCTGGACCAGAGAGGACCGCCAGCACCAGCCCCGTTGGGCCAGACACGAACGCCAGGACCAGCCCTACTGGGCCAGACAGGACCTCCAGCACCAGCCCCGCTGGGCCAGACACGACCGCCAGCACCAGCCCCGCTGTGCCAGACAGGCCCGCCAGCACCAGCCCCGCTGGGCCAGAGAGAACAGCCAGCACCAGCCCCACTGGCCATGAAGGACCGCCAGCACCAGCCCCGCTGGGCCATGAGAGGTTCCTCTTGATTTCCAGAAGTGATCTAAAGTTTGTGGTTTTGGATGCCCTTCTAAATCCCATTTTGCCCATTGAAGTAGGCTTACTTCAAAGAAGAGTCTCTCTTGTTTGTGAAATCCTGTCTTGCCCAGGCCAGGCCCCAGACACACAGCAGAGGGTTGGAGACTGCATTGTGTGAGGGCAGGTACAGCCCTTTCCGGTGTAAGTGACCACTCCTCCCCTCCATCCTAGCACAGATGGCTCATCAGGATATGTAGGCTACACCCCCGCTACCTTTGTGCAACTGTCTAGAGAGAGGTGCAAACAGTCCAACTGTCAGTCTGACCCAGACAGGGAATCCACAAACAGGAAGAGTCACAGAATGGTTTAAGCAAGAAAATGCTCCCTTTCTAAAAGTGGCATTTTCAACCACACCATTTTAAAATCAACTTTACTAAAAGATGTATTTTTAAATTGTGAGCTCAGAGACCCCAAACTCCACATGTCTATCCGCTCCCAAAGGGAATCTACACTTTAATCATATTTAAAGTCAGCCCCTATGTTAACCTATGAGAGAGATAGGCCTTGCAACAGTGAAAGCTGAATCTAGCAGTATTTCACTGTTAGGACATATAAGACACATTCGTATATGTCCTACCTTAAACATACACTGCACCCTGCCCATGGGGCTACCTAGGGTCTACCTTAGGGGTGTCTTACATGTAAGAAAAGGGAAGGTTTAGGCCTGGCAAGTGGGTACACTTGCCAAGACGAATTGGCAGTTTAAAACTGTACGCACAGACACTGCAGTGGCAGGTCTGCGCCATGTTTACAGAGCTACTATTGTGGGTGGCACAACCAGTGCTGCAGGCCCATTAGTAGCATTTGATTTACAGGCCCTGGTCACCTCTAGTGCACTTTACTAGGGACTTACCAGTGAATCAAATATGCCAATCATGGATGAACCAATTACATACACATTTTGTATAGGGGCACTTGCACTTTAGCACTGGTTAGCAGTGGTAAAGTGCCCAGAGTAACAAAAACAGCAAAAACAGAGTTCAGCACACATCAACAACCTGGGAAACGGAGGCAAACATTTAAGGGAGACCACGCCAAGGATGAAAAGTCTAACATTGGGCAAGTAAAATAATGACAGCTCAGTGGGTTAAGCTTCTTTTCCAGAATGCTGTGCTTTTTGTATGCCCAAAATTGGTCTAAAACGAATATACGACTCAACAACTACCGCCTAAACAACGACCGCCTAAACCACTCCTGCTCAACACCGAAAACACCTAAACCACAACATTTTTAGCAACGAAGTCTAAACAACGAAAAAAAACGATTAAACAGAAATATGCCTAAACAATGACATCCTATACAACGAATACGGGAACCACTACAATAGTACCTTAGGAAAACAGCGAAAATAAAAACGACAATATTTTGCCTACAGAAAACAATTAAAACATCAGCACAAATTGAAAGCATGTAAACACATTTTTAATATAAAATAAATCGTTTTAAAACAATAAGAAAAAGGGTAGAACAGTAACAAAAATAACACTGTATAAAACCTCAGTCCTACAACAGTTTCTACATAACCCAGGAAGTTTTTCCTCTCCTCAAGAAACGACGACTAACAGGGAAAACAAATGCAAAGTACGCTATTAATATACTTGAAAATTAAATATAAGTTCTGTCAGAAATAAGTTTAGAATAAAAAAACATGTCTAAAACACATTTTATTTAGAATTATAGCATCACTCTTAAAAATATAGATATATAGAGACAACCTCCATTTTGTGTTCAGTATTATACCAAACAGCTTACAGAGAGGACGTGTGAAGCAGTACGGAGAGATAGTTATCTATATTTCATCCAACATCGCCATCTACTGACATTCCAAGGTAAAATATACTTAAAATAGATATAAATATATATACATAGCTATAGGACAGCTAAAAAAACGAATAAATAAAGTAATTTTACTCTTTTACATTACAGAGATATATTTCAAGAAAGGGACCAACAAAAATAATAGGACATCTTTCTAATAAAAAGTAAACAATTTCTATTTCTCAAAAAGAGTTTGAATAAAGCATTAAAAATTGTGTTAAAAAAATGTTACAAAATTATTATGATTAGATTAGTAAACAAAAATTAAAATGCAAATGAAATTCATCTGTGAAGGAATTCATCTGCGAAAAAATTAATAAAAAAATGATTTCACCTAGTAAATGTAATTCAAAGGCAAGATATTACTTACCTCAAAATTGAAGGCTAGAGAAAAAACATACAAAAAAGAAAATAGTTTCTAAATTAAGCTAGCCACATACCTGAATCAAGTAGAACAAATGAACTTCCGAAATATTACTAGTGTCATTTGAAAAGGTACTTACCTCACAGGATATGATAAATAAGAACCAGTGGGAGGAAATTAGTAATAAAAATCTAGTGAGTACTTACCTTGCTGCAAGTGCAAAATAGCAACTAAAGGTAGCATACATCTTTACAGAAGGTTAAGAATTAACCTCATACAAGATAAATACTTACATGAGGGCTGGTGCTCGCCAGTGAGTAAACATGAAATGTACTATTCCAAGTCCACAAAGAACTTACCTCTGGACAGCTGATACACAGTGACTAAAAGCTAAATGTACTACTGCAACTCCACTGTATACTTACATGACAGCATGTGGTAGACAATGATTATAGACACAATTTATTATTCCAACTCCACAAAGTACTTACCACAGAGCAGGAGCTGGTCACAAAATAGGGGCAAATTTACTAGTAGAACTCCACCAAGTACTTACCTCAGGACAGGTGCTAGACTCTAAATAAATCCAAATTTACTATTCCAAATCCACGAACTACTTACCTCAGGACAGATGATGAGCAGTAAATAAATGCCAAATTTACTAATCCAACTCCACCAAGTACTTACATCACGGCAAGTGATAGACAACCAGTAAATGACAAATTTACTATTCGAAGTCCACCAGATACTTACATGAGGGAGGTGCTGCACAGTTAGTATTAAAAAAAATACTATTACAACTCCACCAAGTACTTACCTCAGGGCAGGTGCTAGACACTAAATAACACCAAATTTACTATTCCAACTCCACCAAGTACTTACCTCAGGGCAGGTGCTAGACACTAAATAACACCAAATTTACTATTCCAAGTCCACCAAGTACTTACCTCAGAGCAGGTGCTAGACACTAAATAACACCAAATTTACTATTCCAACTCCATCGAGTACTTACCTCAGGGCAGGTGATAAACAGACAAAAACAGCCAAATTTATGATTCCAACTCCGCAGAATACTTTTGTAAGAGCAGGTAGTGGACAGTGAGAAGAAAGTGAATTTACTATTCAAACTCCACAAACTACTTACCTTAAAACAAGTACTGGACACTGAATAGGCGCAAATTGACTATTCCAAATCCACCAAGTACTTACCTCAGGGCAGCTTAAAAACAATCGGTAAATGCCAATTTAACTATTCAAACACCAGCTTATACTTACTTGAGAGCAGAAGGAAAACAATAACTAAAAGCCAAAAATTAATAGTATAACTGCACTCAGTACTTACACGATCGCAAGTATTGAAAGTAAGAACATTAATAATAAAAACAAAAAAAACTAAATGATACACCCTTTACTATTTCTTTTAGCCTCCAAGGAACAAAAAAACCACTGGAGGACGTGTAAAATTTGAAAAAAAAGAACTTGAAAAAAAAAAGAAGCTGAGCGAAAAAAAAAAAAAAGTAAGTATAATATTGAAGAAAAATAAATTATACAATAACTGTAATCTATACATGGATAAAGATTTTACCACAGGCCAGGTGTGGACTCTACATAAAAGGTAAGATGTACTATTTAACCTCCACCCAAGTACTTACCCTAATGCAGGTACTGCACAATAAATACACTCAAATTTACTAATACAACTCTAGCGGATACTTACGTAAGGACAGCTGCTGGATAGTGAGTATAGACAAAATTAACTATTACAACTCCACAGACTACTTACGTCAGGGCAGATGCTGCACTCTAAATAGAACCAAATTTACTATTCAACTCCACCAAGTACTTACCCCAGAGCAGGTGAAAGACAGTAAATAAATACAAAATGTACTATTCCAACCCCCCAGCATACTTACGTAAGGGCAGGTGCTGGACAATGACTTTAAGAGAAATTTACTATTACAACACCACCAAGTACTTACCTCAGGGCAGATGCTGGACGTTAAATATGACCAAATTTACTATTCCAACTCCTCCAAGTACTTACCTCAGGGTAGAGAATAGATATTCAGTAAATTCCAAATTTACCATTCCAAGTTCCCCACATACTTACGTGAGGTCAGGTGCTGCACAGTGAGTATAAGAGAATTGTACTTTTACAACTCCACAAAGTACTTACCTCAGGGCAGGTGCTGGGCACTAAATAGAACCAAATTTACTATTCCAACTCCACCAAGTACTTACCTCAGTGCAGATGACAGACATTCAGTACATGCCAAATTAATCATTCCAACTTCCCCGCATACTTACGTGAGGGTAGGTGCTGGACAGTGAGTATAAGAGAAATGTACTATTACAACTACACCAAGTACTTACCTTAGAGCAGGTGCTTGACACTGAATAGGACCAAAATTACTATTCCAACTCCACCAGGTACTTACCTCAGGGCAGATGACAGACATTCAGTACATGCCAAATTAACCATTCCAACTTCCCAGCATACTTACGTGAGGGTAGGTGCTGGACAGTCAGTATAAGAGAAATGTACTATTACAACTCCACCAACTACTTAACTCAGAGCAGGTGCTTGACACTGAATAGGACCAAAATTACTATTCCAACTCTACCAAGTACTTACCTCATGGCAGATGACAGAAATTCAGTACATGCCAAATTTCCCATTCCAACTTCACCGCATACTTACGTGATGGTAGGTGCTGGACAGTGAGTGTAAGAGAAATGTAGTATTACAACTCCACCAAGTACTTACTTCAGGGTAGGTGCTGGACACTAAATAGAACCAAATTTACTATTCCAACTCCACCAAGTACTTACCTCAGGGCAGATGACAGACATTCAGTACATGCCAAATTTACCATTCCAACTTCCCCGCATACTTACGTGAGGGTAGGTGCTGGACAGTGAGTATAAGTAAAATGTACTATTACAACTCCACCAAGTACTTACCTCAGAGAAGGTGCTGGACACTGAATATGACCAAATTTACTATTCCAACTCCACCAAGTACTTACCTAAGGGTAGATAATAGACATTCAGTAAATTCCAAATTTACCATTCCAAGTTCCCGCATACTTACGTGAGGTCAGGTGCTGGACATTGAGTATAAGAAAAATGTACTATTACAACTCCACCAAGTACTTACCTCAGAGAAGGTGCTGGACACTGAATATGACCAAATTTACTATTCCAACTCCACCAAGTACTTACCTAAGGGTAGATAATAGACATTCAGTAAATTCCAAATTTACCATTCCAAGTTCCCGCATACTTACGTGAGGTCAGGTGCTGGACATTGAGTATAAGAAAAATGTACTATTACAACTCCACCAAGTACTTACCTCAGGGCATGTGCTGGACACTAAATAGAACCAAATTTACTATTCCAACTCCACCAAGTACTTACCTCAGAGCAGGTGCTTGACACTGAATAGGACGAAAATTACTATTCCAACTCCACCAAGTACTTACCTCAGGGCAGATGACAGACATTCAGTACATGCCACATTTACCATTCCAACTTCCCCGCATACTTACATGAGGGTATGTGCTGGACAGTGAGTGTAAGAGAAATGTACTATTACAACTCCACCAAGTACTTACCTCGGGGCAGGTGCTGGACACTAAAAATAGCCAAATTTACAATTCCAACTCCGCCAAGTACTTACCTCAGGGCAGATGACAGACATTCAGTACATGCCAAATTTACCATTCCAACTTCCCTGAATACTTACGTGAGGGTAGGTGCTGGACAGTGAATACAACAGAAATGTAGTATTACAACTCCACCAAGTACTTACCTCAGGGCAGGTGGTGGACACTGAATAGGACCAAATTTACTATTCCAACTGCACCAACTACTTACCTCAGGGCAGATAACAGACATTCAGTACATGCCAAATTTACTATTCAAACTTCCCCACATACTTACGAGAGGATAGGTGCTGGACAGTGAGTATAAGAGAAATGTACTATTGCAACTCCACCAAGTACTTACCTCATGGCAGGTGCTGGACACTGAATAGAACCAAAATTACTATTCCAACTCCACCAACTACTTACCTGAGGGCAGATAACAGACATTCAGTACATGCCAAATGTACCATTCCAACTTCCCCGCATACTTACGTGAGGGTAGGTCCTGGGCAGTGAGTATAAGAGAAATGTACCATTACAACTCCACACAGTACTTACCTCAGGGCAGGTGCTGGACACTAAATAGAACCAAATTTATGATTCCAACTCCACCAAGTTCTTATACACAGTCAACAACAGCCAATTTTACGATTTCAACTTCACTGAATACTTATGTGAGAGCAATTGCTGGACAGTGAGAAGACAGTAAATTTAGAATTAAAACTCCACCAACTACTTACCTTACTACAAGTGCTACACACTCAATAGGGGAAAATTAGCTACACCAAGTCCACTAAGTACTTACCTCAGGACAGGTTATAAACAATCAGTAAATGCCAATTTAAGTATTCAAACACCACCTAATACTCACTTGAGAGCAGGTGGAAAACAGTGACTAAAAGCCAAAAATTAATAGTATAACTGCACTGAATACTAACCCGATCACAAGTATTGAAAGTACGAACATTAATAATACAAAAGAAAACGAAATACTACACTCTTTACAATTTGTTTTTAGACTCCAACCAACAAAATAACTACTGAAGGACGTGAAAAATCTGGGGAAAAAAACTTGAAAACAAAGAAGCCGAGCAAAAAAAGTTAAGTAAGTATAATATTAAAGAAAAATAAATTATACATTAAATATAAATAAAACATAGATCAACAATTTAACACAGCCTAAGTATGGACTCTATATACAAAGTAAGATTTACTATTAAACCTCCACCAAGTACTTACCTTAGCGCAGGTGCTTGATACTAAATAAAACAAATTAACTAATATGAGTACTCTAAGTACTTACCTCAGAGCAGGTGATAGACAGTCAATATATGCAATATGTACTATACCAACTCCACTGGATACTTGCGTGAGGTCAGATGCTGAACAGTTGCTACAGGGAAAATCTACTATTACAACTCCAGCAAGTACTTACTATAGAGCAGATGATAAGCTCCAAATGGAGCCAAATTTAGTATTCCAACTCCACTAAGTACTTACCACAGTGCAGGTGATAGACAGTAAATAGCTCCCAAATTTACTATTCGAACTCCACCACATACTTACATAAGAACAGGTGCCAGACAGTTACTATAGGGGAAATTCAGTATTACAACTCCACCAACTAACCAACTACTTACAATACGGTAGGTGCTCAACACTCAGTAGAGCCAAATTCACTAATGCAACACTGCCAAGCACTTGCCTCAGGGCAGCTAAAAGACAGTGAATAAATGCCAAATTTACTATTCCAAATCCACTGCATATTTACGTCAGCTCAGGTGCTGGACAGTGAACATAGATGAAATTTACTATCACAACTCCATAAAGTACTGACCTCAGAACAGATGCTGGTCACTGACTAGGGCCACATTTACTATTCCAAATCCACGAATTACTCACCTCAGGACAGGTGATACACAGTTAACAAATGTGAAATTTAGTATTCCAACTACACCGAACACTTAGAAAGAGCATGTACTACACGTTAACTAATTTACTAATTTAGAAAGTAATTCCACCACATAATTACAATTAAAAACTAAAAAGTTTTTGCAATCTCTTTTTTTTTTAATTATTTACAACTATTTTAAGAATGGCGTCACATATTGAAGCAAGTTATGTGACCTCACGAACAGGACACCAGCTACTAAAATTTGAAGGGTCTCTTTATTGCAGAGATAAGGTTGTCAACCTCAGGAGTCATTGGAGGTGTGTACAATTCTACTCTTCACATTGAGGAGGCAGAGCTGTTACTCTGGAAGATACCGTTGTTAGGACAACAGAGCACAACCACTCTGCCTCTGCAATGGAAATAGAGATAAGAGAAAATGTACAAAAAATAAAACATTTTGCACACACCTCCAATGACTCCTGCGGACAGGTTCTAAGGGAGGTAGTACAAAGTATTCCCGTACAGATTGCAGGTAGCATGCCTTCAATACCTAACCTTAGACAAATGTTTTAATGAGAAAAACTGGCAAGTAACCCCCAACATGTAACACCGCGATCCTATGAAGACATTAACATCCCCCAGAACTAAAAATTACCTTCTCCAATGAAACTTTTCTCATGCATGACAATGAAAACCCTCAAAAAATAATTTTAATATTGAGCACAACCCGCAATTTACTAATCCTAGAGAATAGTGAAATTTGGATGATGGATGGAACATTTAAATCTACACCCCATCCATTCACTCAAATTTACACTATACATGCAACAAAAAACAACACTACAGTCCCCCTAGTGTATGCATTATTGCCTGACAAACATTCCTCTTCTTACACTGAATTTTTATCAGCAATCAGAAACAAAACACTGAATAAAAGACCTAGAAAAGTAATACTGGATTTTGAATTGTCAATGGTGAACACAATACAACAAATATATCCAGAAAACCAGATAAAAATCTAACATTTCCCAAAAACAATAAAATAAAATGTTTAACAATTTAAAAAAATAAAGAATACAAAGTACAATTAATAAAAAAAAAAAATAATAATTAATTGAAAATAATACAATTTTACATATTTACAATCAATATTCTACTCTACAAAATTCAATTATAATAAATATTTAAATATAAAATTAATACATAAAAATGTTACATTAAAAAAAATACGCATTTTTAACGCTGAAAAGCAAAAAAAAAAAAAAAATGAGTTCACTGCTATTAAAAATAAAAGTTCAGTATTGATACACTCCAGACTCATTATCCCTCAATTCACACTATCCCATCCCTAAAAAAAGAGCTTACACTAATTAAAAAATTACTCAAGTTCTAAAATTAATACATGTATATTAATACAATTTACTACCCATAACCCCTGCATCCCCTATATCCCACCCCTTACTCCACTGCATGTTACAAAAAAGTAAAAGAAATTACCCTAGTATATAAATTAATACCTAAGTATTAATACACTCCCCCACCCATAACCCTGCATCCCCAATATCTCATACCTTATTCCGATACATGTTTTTAAAAAAAATAAAAAATACCCAAGTGTATAAATAAATACCTGAGTATTATCACACTTCCCCACCCATAACCCCTGCATCCTCTATATCCCTCCTCTAATACTACAGCATGTTTTCAAAAATAATAAAAAAGTACCCCAGTGTGTAAATTAACACCTAAGTATTAATACACTTTCCCACCCATAACCCCTGCATCCCATATATCCTGTCCCTTAGCCCGCAGCTCGTAATTAAAAAACAAATAAAAAATCATCCAAGTGTGTAAATTAATACCTGAGTATTAATACACTTCCCCACCAATAACCCCTCCATCCCAAATATCCTGCCCCTTATCCCGCAGCTTGTTTTTAAAAAAAGAATACAAAATTACCTGTGTGTAAATTAATACCCAACCACTAATAAACTTCCCCACCCATAACCCCTGCATCCCATATATCCCGCCCCTTATCCCACAGCTTATTTTTAAAAAACAAATAAAAAATTAGCCAAGTGTTTAAATAAACACTTACATACTAATACACTCCCCCACCCATAACCCCTGCATCCCATATATCCAGCCCCTTATCCCGCAGCATGTTTTAAAAAATGGAATAAAAAATTACTCAAGTATATAAATTAATACCTCAGTATTAATACACTTCCCCACCCATAACCCCTGCATCCCATATATCACGCCCCTAAATCCACAGCATGTTTTCAAAAAATACAAAAAAATTCCCAATTGTACAAATTATTACCTCAGTATTAATAGACTTCCCCACCCATAACCCCTGCATCCCATATATCCTACCCCTTATCCCGCAGCTTGTTTATAAAAAATGAATAAAAAATTACCCAAGTGTATAAATAAGTATATAAATTACTACCTCAGTATTAATACACTTCCCCACCCATAACCCCTGTATCCCATATATCACGCCCCTAAATCCACAGCATGTTTTCAAAAAATACAAAAAAAAATCCCAATTGTACAAATTATTACCTAAGTACTAATACACTTGCCCACCCATAACCCCTGCATCCCATATATCCCATCCCTTATCCTGCAGCATGTTTTAAAAAATGGAATACAAATTTACCCAAGTGTATAAATTAATACCTGAGTATTAATACACTTCCCCATCCATAACCCCTGCATCCCATATATCCCGCCACTAAATCCACAGCACGATTTCAAAACATAAAAAAACCAAGTGCATAAATTAATACCCAAGTACTAATACACTTCCCCACCCATAAACCCTACATCCCATATATCCCGTCCCTTAATCCACAGCCTGTCTTTAAAAAAAAATAAAAAAAATACTCAAGGTCATAATTTAATACACGAGTACTAATACATATCCCCACTCATAAACCCTGCATCCCATATATCCCACCCCTAAATCCACAGAATGATAAAAAAAATAAAAAATACCCAAGTATATAAATTAATACCTAATCATAAATCCACTTCCCGACCCATAACTACTACATCCCATATATCCCGTCCCTTTATCCACAGCATGCCTTTTAAAAAAATGAAGAAAAAAAAAAACTCAAGGTCATAATTTAATGCCTGAGTATTAATACACTTCCCCACCCATAACCCCTACATCCCATATATCCCGCTCCTTATTCCACTGCATTTTTTTTAAATTAACAAAAAAATTACTGAATTATTTAAAATAACACCTGAATAATAATACATTACCCCACCAATAACACCACCATCCCATATATCTCACCCCTTATCCCAGTACATTTTACTAAAATCTTGTAGTAAAAAATATTAACTCCCACCCGGACAAAAAAAAAAGTAATCACAAATAAAAATCCATAACTTTTAAAAACAAACAAATACTCAACCATTAAAATTGCTACTGCAGTATTAGGACACTTCCCTACCCATAAAACCAACATCCCATACAAACTGCACATAATTGCGCTACATCTCTCTAAAAAACTACACAAAAACAACGCAGCTTAAAATAAATACTTGAGTATCAATACACATACCAACACATAACCCCTGCATACCAAATATATAAAATGTATATAAATATATAAAAAAAATATATACATGTATACATTAATATACACAATACAATAATTATACATTATACATATATACATTAATATATACAATAAATACACATTAATAAATACAATATATCCAATAATATAAATATTTAAAATACATGTATATATACATATAAACACATAGGTGGTCATTACAACCCTGGCAGACGGTGTTAAAGCTGCGGTAATACCGCAAACAGGCCGGCGGACACAAAAAGGGAATTTTGACCCTGGCGGAAACCGCCAACAGAGACAGCCACTTTAACACACCGCCCGCCTCGGCGGTACAGACAAGCAGCGCGGCGGTCACCGCCAACAGACAGGCGGAAGACAATGTACCGCCCACAGTATTACAACCCGCCAATCCGCCACCTTTTCCGGGGCGGATTCACTGTGGATAAAAACACGGCGGAAACAGCTTCTGCAATGGGAAAACGCTCACCTGAACACATCCCACGAGGAACGAGGACTCTATGGAGCCGGAACTACAAATACTCCCTGCCCTTGTGTTTCTGCTCATCTACGACCAACAGCTACGTAGGCGCCGAAGACAACGGTGAGTACTGCACCTACGACACGGGGAGGGCGAGGCAAAAGTTAGGGGGACACCCACCAAACACCCCCACCTCCACCCTCGCATATTACAACATACACACCAATGCATTCACAAAAATCACACTAACAACCCACAATACCCCCGGAAGAATGAAAAGACAATGCGAAATTCGGTCAAACATTGTAATGTGGCAATATACATGTCATACAAAAATATAAAGATATATATTAGAAAATCAGTCATAATTATATACAAAACGAGAAGTAGTGCAGATATGTACATAACAATGTCCGTGCACCAACAGTCCAAAAATCCATGGGCGAGGCCCACAAACGATACCTGACCACAATTGGAGAGAACACTGCCGGGGCATCAGATAGAAATACTACAGGCACCTCAGGGGGAAGGGAATGGGAGGCACCTCAGCCGGATGACTGCACGGCCAGATCCACGATTGGGCTCCATGCCCATTGATGTATGCTGGGGAGTGCAAAGCCACAGTCTCTCAAGTCTCTACAGTGGGTGGCTTGCCCACTGTGCCATCCTGGGGAGTGCAAAGCCAAAGTCTCTCAAGTAGATGCAGGTCTCTACTGGTACTGGGGGGGACTGATGCCCAGACTGGATGAGTCTCCCTGTGAAAGTTCCTGTTCTGTCACTGTCCCAGCTGCACATGGGATAAGGATGCCTGAAGTGGCGGTCCATTCATTCCTACCCGGTGCTTGCCCTGGTCAGCGGTGCTTTGACATGGCGGGCTTTGCCCTGTTCAGCGGTGCTTTGCCATGGCGGTCTTTGCCCTGTTCAGCAGTGCTTTGCCTTGGCGGTCTTTGCCCTATTCAGCAGTGCTTTGACATGGCGGTCTTTGCCCTGTTCAGCGGTGCTTTGCCATGGCGGTCTTTGCCCTGTTCAGCGGTGCTTTGCCATGGCGGTTCAGGACTGTTCAGCGGTGCTTTGCCATGGCGGTCTTTGCCCTGTTCAGCGGTGCTTTGCCATGGCGGTCTTTGCCTTGTTCAGCGGTGCTTTGACATGGAGGTCTTTGCCCTGTTCAGCGGTGCTTTGCCATGGCGGTTCAGGACTGTTCAGCGGTGCTTTGCCATGGCGGTCTTTGCCCTGTTCAGCGTTGCTTTGCCATGGTGGTCTTTGCCCTGTTCAGAGGTGCTTTGACATGGCGGTCTTTGCCCTGTTCAGCGGTGCTTTGCCATGGCAGTCTTTGCCCTGTTCAGCTGTGCTTTGACATGGCGGACTTTGCCCTCTTCAGCGGTGCTTTGCCATGGCGTTCTTTGCCCTGTTCAGCAGTGCTTTGCCATGGCGGTTCAGGACTGTTCAGCGGTGCTTTGCCATGGCGGTCTTTGCCCTGTTCAGCGGTGCTTTGAAATGGCGGTTCTGATACGGACATTGGTCTGTGGCATGACGTTCTCCACACTGGGCATTGGTGTGTGGCATCACGTTCTCTACACTGGGCATTGGTGTGTGGCATGACGTTCTCTACACTGGGCATTGGCTTGTGGCATCACGTTCTCTACACTGGGCATTGGTGTGTGGCATGACGTTTCATCATTGCCCAGCGGGGCTGTGGCAGCCGGGGCCCTCCTGGGCACTGACTCCAGCGGTGGTCTCCTGACCAGTGGCGATACTTGGGCCCTCCTGGGCACTGACTCCGGCGGTGGTCTCTGGACCAGTGACGATACTTGGGCCCTCCTGGGCTGTGACTCCGGCGGTGGTCTCTGGACCAGTGACGATACTTGGGCCCTCCTGGGCTGTGACTCCGGCGGTGGTCTCTGGACCAGTGATGATACTTGGGCCCTCCTGGGCACTGACTCCGGCGGTGGTCTCTGGACCAGTGACGATACTTGGGCCCTCCTGGGCTGTGACTCCGGCGGTGGTCTCTGGACCAGTGACGATACTTGGGCCCTCCTGGGCTGTGACTCCGGCGGTGGTCTCTGGACCAGTGACGACGGTGCTGGCGGTTGTGTGTCGACTGCCGGAATGATGGCGCACTTCTCCGCCGTGACACTCACAACAGGCTGGGCAGATTTCCTCTGGCCCTTCCCCACCTTTGGTGGAGCCACAGCTGACTCTCCAATCATCTTGGAACCCATGTCAGTTGTTTTTGCACCAGGAGTCTTAACACGGTCCCGTCGTCCACTCTCAAATTTTAGAGCCTTTACAGGGGGTGGGCTGCCAGTGCCTTGGCTCCGGGTCATTCTGTCTGCCCTGGTGGCCGGTGCACTCCACATTCCTTGAACAGGCACCACTGGTATTGGAGGCTTTTTGGCTGAGGCGCTACAACGCTACGACGGGACTGATGAATTGGAGGGGGTGGGGTGGGGGCAAAAAGGTCAACTTTACAGAGGGACAGTTTCTGACGAACACTGGGATGGGTAGCTGGAGGGGGTCTGGGAGTGGAGGAAGAGGAGGTGGTTGTCGGAGGTGTCACTTTAGCTGTTTTGGGTGCAGGTACTGGAGGCTGTCGTGAGGTGGATGGATGTTGGGTGAGTGATTGCCGGCGTTTGTGTACTTTGGGAGGCGGCGTCACAGACACACTGGGAGAGGACACAGGGGACGTGTAAATGGCAGTGGAGGTGGTGAGTGCAGGTGAGCGGCTTGTGGTGCTGGGTCTCCTTGTGCGACTCATGGTGCCTGCATATGTGGTGCATGCAGGTGTGTGTGTAGACGACACTGGGAGGGAGAAGAGGAGGAGGGGGACACAGTGGAGGCAGTGGATGTTGCTGTGTCTGTATGTGGGTGAGGCTTGCGTGAGTGCCTGTGGTGTGTGTGGTGCCTATGTTTGCTTGAGCTACTTGTGTATGTTGACTTGTGTGCATGCTGGTCTGTAGGTGTGCTTGGGATGGGCTGGGGTACAGGAGATTGGGTCTGGGTGGAGGAAGTTGGAGGGGGGAGGCTAGACACAGGGACAATGGCTGCCATCAGTGCTGAGGCCAGAGATTGCAGGGTTCGCTGAAGGACAGCCTGACCAGAATGAATGCCCTCCAGGAATGCATTACCGTGTTGCAACTCCCTTTCTACACCCTGGATGCCATTCACAATGGTAGACTGCCCAACAGTGAGTGACCTGAGGAGGTCAATGGCCTCCTCACTGAGGGCAGCAGGGGTGACAGGGGCAGGGCCTGAGGTGCCTGGGGCGAAGGTGGTACCCACCCTCCTGGGTGAGCGGGCACGGGGCGAACGCTGAGGGGCTGCTCGGAGGGCGGGGCTGGTAGGGGAGGTGGCGGCTGTACCTGTAGCGGTGGGGGGCACAGATGGTGCCGCCACCACAAGGGAGCCCCCATTGGCGAACGAGTCCGTGTCGCTGCTTGGTGATCCGGTGGCCAAAGTGAAGCTCCCCTCTCCCTCCGTCCCACTGGTGTATTCGGAGTACGTGGTGTGGCCCTCCATGGCCATGTGGGATGCAGCTCCCTCGTGCTCTGGTGCCACTGTACATCCGCCTGTTGATGCTGATGTAGAAAAGGACATGGAGAGCAGAAAAAGGGGGGGGAGACAGAAGAAAGAGAGTTTTAGTGCATGGATTACTGCTACCGTTGGCGGATAAGACAGACGCAGCAGCCCCCTGCATTATGCCGTGCTCCTGCCCTCTGCACATACAATTTCTGGGATATGGCCTACATGGCAATGGTGGACATCTGCGCGCATGTATGCCACAGGGACAACTGTACCTCGACTTGGCACTCTGCTGAGGTGGGGTAGAGTGCCACATGGCCTACATAACAGAGGGGCCTTGCCTACCTAACACGCCCTGGCCTAGGGACACCCACAGCCCACCTCCCCCACCCAGACACCTCCACTGCACGCAAAGTCCGCAGAATGAGGTTGTACTCACCCCCTTGTGTCTGCTGTGATGCCCTCAAGCGCCCATCCAACTCCGGGTAGGCCACCGCCAGGATCCGGAACATCAGGGGGGGTCATGGTGCGACGGGCACCCCTCCCACGTAGGGAGGCCATCCCCAGCTGAGCCTCTGCCGTCTTCTTGCTGCAGCGGCGAATGTCCTCCCATCTCTTCTGGCAGTGGGTGCCCCGTCTCTGGTGGGCCCCCAGGTTCCGGACCTCCTTGGCGATGGCACGCCAAATGTCCCTCTTCTGGTGGGCGCTGACCTACATGACATGCACAAGGAAAGAGGAACAGTCATTACCAACTGCACCGTCGATGTGAGTGGCCCCCTCCCTACTCTGGCCATGTGGCCCATTCATTCCCATGCATTAATGTTCCCTGAACTCTGCCCCCTTCCCTCTTCCAACCAGCCCTCTCCACCCAGGCCTAGCCCATACAACGTGCTCCATGTGTGCTAACCTGTTGGTCTAGAGGACCGTAGAGTAGCGTGTACTGGTGGAGGACCCCGTCTACCAGTTTCTCCAACTCCTGTGCAGTGAAGGCAGGGGCCCTTTCCCCAGACGCAGCAGCCATCGTCGCTTCCAGACCGATGTCACAGCAGCACTTGCAGTGTAGGTCCTCTCCTGTCGAAGGTCAGGTATCTAGTGATTGAACAGATAGAAAATGGCGGTGATGTCCGTGGCGGTGCGCATCATCACCGCCGGCGCACCTGTTCATTGGCTCCTGGGACCCATATGGTCCAATGTTAACCAATGCAGCATTGCGCCGTGGTCTACGACCGCCTACCACGACGGTGTGCAACGCCAGCGCAGTTACCCCACAATTCCATTGTCCCAGTTTAGAGGTCAGGCAGCCGCCATTTCAGGGGCCCACATGGCTTCATTTACTACTGCGTCACACATAGCTAGGCCTACACTCAACACACATACAGGAAGGGTTTTGTGAGTGGTGTAGTCTTGTGTGTAACTGGGGGTACATACCTGGAGGAATAATGACTGGTTCTTCGCTGTTGTCCTTCGTAGGCACCGTCAGCTGGGACATATGAGAAGACGGCGGAATCCTCCGGTGTACCGACCGCTGGTGGACCTGTTGACAATGGAAGAGCGACATGTCATTGTGACCTACCGGTTTGACCGTGCCACAATCCAGGAACTATGTACCCAGTTGGAGCCAGACCTGATGTCACCAATCCGCCATCCGACTGGAATCCCCCCTTACGTGCAGGTGCTGTCAGTGCTCCATTTCCTTGCAAATGGGTCTTTTCAGACAACTGTGGCCATGGCATCAGGGATGTCCCAGCCTATGTTTTCCAACGTGTTGTCCAGAGTGTTGTCTGCCCTGCTTAAACACGTAAGCAGATACATCATTTTCTCTCAGGTGGAGGATTTGCCTACAGTGAAAGGTAACTTCTATGCCCTTGGACATATCCCCAACGTCATAGGTGCCATTGATGGGACCCATGTAGCTCTGGTACCCCCCACAGGAGTGAACAGGTGTACAGGAACAGGAAGAGTTATCATTCAATGAATGTCCAGATGGTCTGTTTGGCAGACCAGTACATCTCGCAGGTAAATGCTATGTTCCCTGGCTCAGTGCATGACACCTACATCCTGCGGAATAGCAGCATACCTGATGATGGGTCAACTCCAGAGGCACTGTGTATGGCTATTGGGGGACTCTGGTTACCCCAAGCTTTCCTGGCTATTGACCCCAGTGAGGAATCCCACGACCAGGGCAGAGGAACGGTACAATGAGGACCATGGGCGGACTAGGAGGGTGATCAAACGCACCTTCGGCCTCCTGAAGGCCAGGTTCCGGTGCCTCCATATGACAGGTGGATCCCTATTCTACTCACCGAAGAAGGTGTGCGAGATCATCATCGCCTGCTCCATAATTTGGCTTTGCGACGCCAGGTGCCTTTTCTGCAGGAGGATGGTCCAGATGATGGTGTTGTAGCAGCTGTGGAGTCTGTGGAGCCTGTGGACAGTGATGAGGATGAAGCTGAGGAAGAAGACAACGACAACAGGGAGTCAGTCATACAGCAATATTTCCAGTGACACACAGGTGAGAACATTTTCAGGTTTAACATTACATTAACTTTCACATGTCTACCTCTATCCTGTTTCTCGATTTAGATCACTATTTGGTAACTGAGTTGTACCCTTCCATTACGGTTTCACAGGTGTGGTTACCTACGTATCAACTGCTTGCATCCTTCAAGGGCTTGTGATGTGTGACATAGGTATGTTAGCCTTACTATGGTAAACCCATTATGAAACTGTCATTGATAATACATATTTACAAAATCACAGACTGACTCCAGATTGTTTTGTGTTTCAAGGGTGTTTATTGAAGTGCTCCAAAATGTGAGGGGTTTGTAAAAAGAAGATGGGTGATGGTGGAGGAATGTCCATGGCAGAGTCCAGTCTATTAGTCTCACAGGTGCACTGCCCATCTGGGCATAGGAAGTGGAGCTGGTGCAGTTAAAGTATGGACAGGGTAACAAAGTGGGACAGTGGGAGGACAATCAGGGTGGTCTCATTTCCTGGCGGGGGTCTTGCCATCTTGCTCTGTCCTGTTCCTGGATCTCAGGGACCGCTTGCGTGGTGGTTGTCCGTCTTCAGGGGGTGAGGTGCTGGTGTGGTGGTCCTGTGGCGGGGCGTCCTGTCCACTAGCGCCGGCGCAGGTGGTGGGCAGTTCATCGTCCTGGCTAGTGTCAGGGGCCCCTTGGAGTGCCACGGTGTCCCTCAAGGTCTGCTGTATGTCCTTCAGCACCCCTACGATGGTGCCCAGGGCAGAGCTGATGGTCCTGAGCTCCTCCCTGAACCCCAAATACAGTTCGTCCTGCAGGTGCAGGGTCTCCTGCAACTTGTCCAGGACCGTCGCCATCGTCTCCTGGGAGTGGTGGTATGCTCCCATGATGGAGGAGAGGGCCTCGTGAAGAGTGGGTTCCCTTGGCTTGTCCGCCCCCTGTCGCACAGCAGCCCTCCCAGTTCCCTTGTGTTCCTGTGCCTCCGTCCCCTGGACCGTGTGCCCATTACCACTGCCCCCAGGTCCCTGTTGTTGTTGGGGTGGCGGGTTATCCTGGGTTCCCTGTAGTGGTGGACACACCGCTGATTGACCTGTCCTGGGTAGGGAGGTTTGGGCCCGCTGGGTGGGTGCTGGTGTTACCAGAGGGTGGAAGGTCGGTGTTGGTCTGTGCCTGTGCAAGGGGAACCGACTGTCCCGAGGCCCACGATGGTCCGGGCTGGTCATCAGGATCCAGTAGGGCAGAGCTGCTGTCGTCACTGTGGGCCTCTTCTGGGGGTGGAGTGGTGTTGTCTGGACCCTCTGGTGTGGTGACGGTCCTTCGGGTTCCTGCAGGGGCATAAGAGCATGATTATTGCAAGTGTGTGTGTGATGGTGTGCAATGGGTGGGTGTTTGTGTACCCCAGTGCAAGCATTCCTGTGTGTGGGTTTGTGTGATGATGGTTGAGGGGGTGTTCTGGGTATGTGCAGTGGGCATGCTTTAGTGAGGGGTGTCCATGCTTAGTTGTGTCATGCAGGGCTTGGTGTTGGGATGGGTGGTTTGTGTTATGGGTACATTAGTGAGGATTTGGAGTGATAGGGGAGGGTGTGAGGGTGGGGGTGTGTGATAGCATGCAGGTAGGGTGGGGGATATGATAGTTAAGATTTGACTTACCAGTGTCCCATCCTCCACCGACTCCTCCGAGGCCCTCAGGATGCAAGATGGTCAAGACTTGCTCCTCCCATGTTGTTAGTTGTGGGGGAGGAGGTGGGGGTCCGCCGCCAGTCTGCTGTACCACGATGTTGTGCCTGGAGACCGTTGAACACACCTTCCCCCGTAGGTAGTTCCACCTCTTCCTGATGTCCTCCCTATTTCTTGGGTGCTGTCCCACGGCGTTCACCCTGTCCACTATTCTGCGCCATAACTCCATCTTCCTGGCTATTGATGTGTGCTGTACCTGTGATCCAAATAGCTGTGGCTCTACCCGTACAATTTCCTCCACCATGACCCTGAGCTCCTCCTCGGAGAAGCAGGGGTGTCTTTGGCGTGACATGGGGTGGTGTGGGTGATGTGTGAGGTGGTGTATGTGGTGATGAGTGTGGTGAGTGTAGTGGTGTGTGGTGTTTTGTGCATGGATGTTGGGTGGGTGATGGTGTTGTGTGCCTCTGTGTGATGGGGTTGTCTATTCTGTGGTCTCTCTCTGTGCTTCTTTCTCAGTTGTGGTCGTAGGTGTTTGTGGGTGATGTGGGTGTGTGTTTTATATTGTGTTGGGTGTGTGGGAGTGGTGTTTGTATGTGTATCAGGTGTGTGTATTTTGAATTGTCCAATGTGGTGGTGTTTTGGAGATGTGTGTGTATTTTGAGCGCGGCGGTGTGTACCGCCAATGGAATACCGCGGTTGTAAGACCGCCGCGTGATTCGTGGGTCGTGATAGCATGGGCGTGTTTCTGTTAGCGTGGAGGTGGAGGTTTTGTTTCCGCCAGTTTATCACTGACCTTGGGTGTGGCGGTGTTGTGTGGGTGTCTGAATTCCAGCGGATTCCGAGATGTGTGTCATATTAGCTGTGGCTGCACGGCGGTAAGCGCCTTTTACCGCCAATGTTGTAATGACCCCCATAATAATTAAAATCTAAACAAATAAAACACAATAAAAAAAACGTACCTTAAAATTCGTTGTTCTGGCATTCTTTGTTATGGCAAAATCGTTGTTAAGGCAGTAGTTGTTCTGTACTTCGTTGAAAACATCTAGTAGGTGTTCAGGATTAATTGTTCAGGCAAGTCGTTCTTCCAACGTAGTTGTTCAGGTTGTTTCCCTCCTAAAACAAGTATGAAATGAGTCTATCCCATCTCCGATATGCAGGTGCGTGACCATGCCTTGGTACTGGATAGTTACAATCAAGGAAAGCTCAGAGTATCTACATTCTCAAGATCCCTACAGCTCCAGAAATGAAAGAAACGCTCACTACAGCCTTCCAGGGTGACTATATCAATCTCAGAGCTTCTAGACATTTGGATTTGTGTTTTGGACACTTTGAACCCTCAAGGGGAACATCAGGAAGAAGTTCCAGAAGTTTGAATCAACTTTTGGAAAAAGCTCCAGAAGTGGACCAACTTCAAGAGTCAAGCCGACTACCTTCAATTGGCACCCAGCATGAATTTCAGGTTCATCCCAGTGAAAGCTCTGGAGCTCCAGACTTCCATGATTTGACCAGGGCCAAGCAGAAAAGCAATCTGACAATGTTGCATCAAAATTGGCTTGCTGGAGAGGGCCTCACGACATTGGAAGAAAATCCTCCAGAAAAATGACAAAGTTAGAAGGTAAAATTTTGACCGAGGCCTCCTGTTCAGTGTATCTGAGCAGGGCTTCATTGTGGTTGGCCTCAAATTGTGCAGTGGTCTCGGTCCAGCATGACCAGATGTCCCTGGTTGGCGCTATTGGTGTTTTAGGCACTAGTAAGCACATTTTTTAAATTAATCTTTAAAAATTCATATCTCCAGTTTCCTATATTGGATTTTTATCGTTTTGTTGTCATTTTAAAGGTAAAACTATTTCCTATTTTCATAAATTGGTGTGGGACGTTTTGTGTGTTGTGTCTTATTTATTTACTGTATTGGTGTATTTAAGTGCTTTACATACCTGTCTCTTAGGTTAAGCCTGCCTGCAGCCAGCTACCAAGGGTTGAGGCAGGGGCTAATGCATTGAGACCTTGACCTGACCTTATGTTGGGGTGGTGGCCTTATTGCTACTGGTAGCGTATGCTTATCCCTACTAATAATCCATTCTCCAACACTTATTGATAATATTGAATACCATGTTATCATTCTGATCTATAATAGCAAAACACAGGTCTCTGTAAATAGTTGCAATAAAAGTTGCTTTCTGTTTAACTACCCTTTATGGCTGCAACAGTATTTGTTGAGTTCAACAGACATTTTATTCCAAATGGGACAAGATTCCATGTCATCATATTTATATTGCAGTGAATTTTAAGAGAAACTGAAGATATCCAACAACATGTTTTGTATATATTATGAATAAGAGTATGTTGGAAAATGGGTTATTGGTAAGGGTAGGTAAGTACCTACACTTAGCAATAGGCCATTAACCTCCTCTTAGGTCTAGTTAGGTCTCAGTAAATTAAACCTAGCTCAACCCTTGGTAGCTTGGCAACGAACGACAAGGCTTAACTTAGGAGAGAAAGCATAAAGCATTCAAATATCACAAAACAGTAAATAAATAAAACACAGGAAACCGTTTAAAAATCCAAAATCAATTTATAAATATAGGAAATATTTTTAGCTTTAAAATGACACAAAAACAAATACAATCGGATAAGGGGAATCGGAGATATGAGTTTTTAAAGAATTATTACTTTCTAGCACATAGAAACAGAAAGCGCCAATCTGGTCATCTGGTTGCACCTCGACCGAGGCAAAGTCGAAGTTTCAGGGCGACCGCGATGGAGCCCGGCTCTGCTACAGCCCGCGGGAGGCCTCGTCAAAAGATTACCTTAGGACTTACTCGTTTTTCTGAAGATTTTCTTCAGCTGGACGAACCTGCCAGTCCAATCCGACCTCCTAGAACTCTTCCTCGGATACGTGTCGCAGGAGCCCTCCATGGAGATTTTTACCTTCGGACTTAGCCGTTTTTTCGAGGTGAAAATCCTTCGACCAGGGCAAACCTGGATCTTGATCCGACGTCCTTGGAGCCCTCCTCGGATACGCTAGCTGGGACATCCCGGTCAACTTCCTACCTTCGGACTTAGGGGGTCATTCTGACCCTGGCGGCCGGTGACCGCCAGGGTCACCGACCACGGAAGCACCGCCAACAGGCTGGCGGTGCTCCCTCGAGCATTCTGACCGCGGCGGTTCAGCCGCGGTCAGAAACGGAAAGTCGGCGGTCTCCCACCGACTTTCCGCTGCTCGGGAGAATCCTCCATGGCGGCGGAGCGCGCTACGCCACCATGGGGATTCTGACACCCCCTACCGCCATCCTGTTCCTGGTGCCAGGAACAGGATGGCGGTAGGGGGTGCCGCGGGGCCCCTGGGGGCCCCTGCAGTGCCCATACCAATGGCATGGGCACTGCAGGGGCCCCCGTAAGAGGGCCCCGCAAAGTATTTCAGTGTCTGCAAAGCAGACACTGAAATACGCGACGGGTGCAACTGCACCCGTCGCACCCCTGCAACTCCGCCGGCTCCATTCGGAGCCGGCATCCTCGTTGCAGGGGCATTTCCGCTGGGCCGGCGGGCGCTCTTTTGGAGAGCGCCCGCCGGCCCAGCGGAAATGTAAGAATGGCCGCCGCGGTCTTTTGACCGCGGTGCGGTCATTTGTCGGCGGGACTATGGCGGACGGTCTCCGCCGCCCGCCATAGTCGGAATCAGGCCCTTAGTCTCTTTTTTGGAGATTTTCTTCACCGGGACGAACCTGCAAGTCAGGCCGAGGTCGCGGTTGAGGCAAGCTAGAGTTGCCGTGGCGGGTCGGTCCCTCTATGGAGCTTTTTGCCAAAAGTTCTCCAAAGTTCTCCAAACTTCTGGATCTTCTTCCAGATGTTCTTTTAAGGTTCTTTTGAGGTCCACAGCTAACCCCAAGGTTCCAGAAGCTCTGAGATGCTCCTTGGGGGGGGTGGACTACAGCTTCCAGAATGCACCTGGTGCAAACTCCTTTTTGGCCACTGGACAGTGGTCAGCTGGTTGGTTTCTTCAAGAGTTGGTGCAGGGGACTCTCGTTAGCAAGTTTTCATCTGTAGCAAACAGGGAGTCCTTCCTTGAACCACTTGAAGCCAAAGTCCTTCTTGTGGTGAAGCCCAAGTGTGCAGCTGGTGCAGTCCTTCAAAGTGCAGGGTCCAGGTGCAGGCCAGGGGTCCAGCTGGGCAGTCCTTCTTCTCCTGTAGTTCTTCCTTGTTGGAATCTGATGGGGATCTGAGGTGTGGGTGCAGGTCTGCCAGTTTTATCCTTGCTCCTGGGTGACAAACAGGGGGGTCCTGGTTCTCCAATCAGGGGCAGGGTCCTTCCCCCTGTGAGGACCACTTCCTGGGAAGTGTGGCAAAAATCGATCCCAGGGAGCAACACTCCTCAAAAATCCATCATGGCTGAAAGTGATTTTTGGAGGTTACATCTGGCTGAGCCCACCCATTGGTGTGGCTAAAAATCCTAAACACACCCCTCTCCTGCCCTCTTCTAATCTAATCAAGTGGGCACCTAATTGCCTGGGGTTGCAGGATGCGAGGGTGTTGCTGGGTTGCTCCAAATGTCCTTCTCTGCTTTTGAAGACCAGTTTGGCAGCCCTCCCCCTTCCTGCTTCACCATCTGCTGAGGGGAGATCTCTTCCTCCAGGCACATCTCTTTGTGCTGAGCCAGGCCACTTAACACCTCATCAAGGCAGCCTGGCCAGGCTGCCAGAAGCTGGCCCATCAGAGCACAGCAGCAAAAACACTGCGGGGCTGAAGTTAGCAACTTTTCAGGTAAAGTATAAAACTCTTTACCTGAACAAGTTATATTAAATCCAACAACTGGAAGTTGTGGGATTTATTATAACAATTAATTTGATACCAAACTTCTTGTATCTGTTACTTAAGGAGATTTTTAAAATTAAAATAAAGTCTCCCCATTCTAGCCTATGGAGGCTATTCACTACAATGAGGGAAAAATAAATGTGGCTGTCTTACCTCACCAGGGCTTATAAAACAATTTTTATAAAGTCCCTGCTTATAGTTACATGGCACCCAGCCCTAGGGGCACATAGGGCACACCTTACTTATATGCAAAATAAGGTAGTTTAAGACTTTGGAACTACTTTTAATTCCAAAGTCAAACTTGCTTGTAACTTTCATTTAAAAGCAGCCAGCAAGGCAGGCCTGCATTTAAAATGACACTGGGCACCTCAGCAGTGTACCTATGGGGGCACTACCTATGCTGGGGTCCCTAAACCTCCATGCCCTACCATATACTAGGGACTTATAGACAGGTTAATTTTGCCAATTATAATTAGCCTAATTTGCATATCCACTTTACACAGAGCACTGGCCCTGGGACTGGTAAGCAGTACCCAGGGCACAGCCAAGAGTCAGTAACCACCAGTACCTGTCCAAAAGGTTTGGGGGTGACCAGGGCAAAAAGGAGGACTTTCCTACACAGCCCCTCTTCCCCCCCCCAGATGAAAGGTGATGGGTACTAACCTACACCCTGGTAGTCCTCATCACCTAAGTGGAAAAACCTGGAAACGCCATCTGCATTGGCCTGGGCAGTCCCAGGTCTGTGCTCCACTGTGAAGTCCTTCCCCTGTAGGGAAATGGACCACCTTAACAGTTTTGGGTTCTCCCCCATCATTTGCATCAACCATCTGAGAGGTCTGTGGTCAGTTTGTACACGGAAGTGAGTGCCAAACAGGTATGGCCTCAACTTCTTCAGGGACCAGACCACAGTAAAGGCCTCCCTCTCAATGGCACTCCATCTTTTTTCTCTGGGGAGTAGTCGCATGCTGATGAAGGCAACTGGTTGATCTAGGCCCTCTTTGTTAACTTGTGCTAACACTGCCCTAATCCCTTCCTCTGAAGCATCTGTTTGCACTATAAACTCCTTGTTATAGTCAGGGGCCAGTAACACTGTTGCTGAACGCATAGCCTGTTTTAGGGTGTCAAAAGCTTTCTGACACTCTGGGGTTCAAATGATCTTCTTGGGCTGTTTTCTTGGAGGGAAGCTCAGTCAGAGGGGCCACTATGGTCCCATAATTCTGAACAAACATCCTGTAGTACCCAGTCAGGCCAAGACAGGGCCTGACCTGAGTCTGGGTTTTAGGAGCCTCCCAATCCAGGATAGTCTGGATCTTGGGCTGGAGAGGTTGTAAATGGCTTCCACCAACAAGGTGGCCCAGGGTCACAACTGAGCTCTGCCCTTTCTGGCACTTGCTTGCCTTGATAGTCAGGCCTGCTTGAAGCAGGGCCTGAAGCACTTCCTTCAGGTGGACCAGGTGGTCCTCCCAGGTGAAGCTAAATACAGCTATATCATCCAGATAAGCTGCACTGAAAGATTCCAACCCAGACAGAACACTATTCACCAACCGTTGGAAGGTGGCAGGAACATTTTTCAGGCCAAAGGGCATCACCTTGAACTGAAATTGGCCCTCTGGTGTGGACAATGCTGACGTCTTCTTAGCTCCTGGACTTAAGGCAATCTGCCAGAATCCTAGGGTCAGGTCAAATGTGCTCAGGAATTTGGCAGCCCCAAACCTATCAATTAGCTCATCAGCTCTAAGTATGGGGTGAGCATCAGTCCTAAAGACTGCATTTAGACCTCTGTAGTCCACACAGAATCTCAATTCCTTCTTCCCACCCTGGGGATTAGGTTTGGGCACCAGTACCACTGGACTGGATCAAGGACTGTCAGAGGGATCAATTACCTTGAGCTCCAACATCTTAGCCACTTCAGCTTTGATGTTGGCCTTGACCTGGACAGACAGCCTGTACAGCTTGTTTTTGACAGGTAAGCTGTCACCAGTGTCTACGTCATGGACACACCAATTGGTGAGTCCAGGGGTCAGGGAGAAGAGACTAGCAAACTGTTCCAAAACTTTTCTGCAGTCTTTTTGTTGCTGGTCTGTCAACTTGGGAGAGAGTAGCACTCCCTCCACTGACCCATCTTGTTAATTTAAGGACAGGAGGTCTGGCAGAGGTTCACTCTCCTCCTCCTTCCCTTCATCAGTGACCATCAGCATGGTCATGTCTGCCCTGGCTGGTGGGGTTTCAGTCTGTTGACATATAGGAGCCTATGAGGATTCCTGGGGGTGCCAAAATCCACCAATTAGGTGACTTCACCCTTTTTCTCCACAATTGGATAGGGCCCAGTCCATTTGGCTTGAAGTGCCCTAGGAGCCATGGGCTCCAAAACCCACACCAGCTGTCCTGGGTGATACTCAGGCATGGTAGCCTTCTGGTCATGCCAGAGCTTAATGAGCTCTTGGCTGGCCTCCAGGTTTCTGCTTGCCTTCTTCATGTACGCATCCATGTGTGACCGCAGGCCCAGCACATAATCCAGCACATTCGCCTTGGACTCTTTGAGAGGCTTCTCCCAAGACTCTCTCACCAAGCACAATGGGCCTCTTACAGGGTGCCCAAAAAGTAACTCAAAGGGGCTGAATCCAACCCCCTTCTGTGGCACCTCTCTGTAGGCAAACAGCAGGCATGGGAGGAGAAACCCATGATCATGCCCTTCAGGGTCTTATTAAATCTTTCCACCAGACCATTGGTCTGTGGATGATAGTTGGTGGTGAACTTATAAGTAACACCACACTCATCCCACATGGCTTTCAGATAGGCAGACATAAAATGTGTGCCCCTATCTGAGACCACCTCCTTAGGGAATCCCACTCTGGTGAACATACCAAGTAAGGCCCTAGCCACTGAGGAGCAGTGACTGTCCGGAGGGGTATTGCCTCAGGGTACCTGGTGGCATGATCCACAACCACCAAAATGTACCTGTTGCCTGAGGCAGTTGGTGGGTCTAGGGGACAAACAATGTCAATCCCCACCCACTCAAAGGGAGTCCCAACCAGTGGCAGTGGTGTCAAGGGAGCCTTTGGCTTGCCCCCTGCCTTGCCACTGGCCTGGCAGGTAACACAGGAGCTGCAAAACTCCCTGACATTTTCTGACATTTAGGGCCAATGAAAATGGTTGATCAGCCTGTTCCAGGTATTGATCTGTCCCAAATGTCCAGCTAAGGGAATATCATGGCTTAAAGTGAGGAGGAATTCTCTATACTTCTGGGGGACCACCACTCTCCTTGTTGCCCCTGGTTTGGGGTCCCTTGCCTCAGTGTAGAGAACCCCATCCTCCCAGTAAACCTTGTGGGTCCCACTGGTATCCCCTTGTTCTTGCCTGGCAGCAGTCTGCCTTAGGCCCTCAAGAGTGGGACACTCTCTTTGTCCCTGGCACAACTCTTCTCTGGTGGGCCCACCTGCCCCTTGCAGTTCTGCCAAGTCAGGCAGAGCTTGCAGGGGAAGTGGTCCTCCCTCAGAGGTCAGATCCTCCCCCTCAGGTTTGGATTCCTCCTGACCCTCTGTACTTGTGGGGGCTGGCAAGCCAGACCCAGTGCCCTTTCTCTTCTTCTTGGAGGCTTGGCCCATTGTTCCAGGGTCCAAGTGTCCAGCACTTCCCTGTTGTGCTGCCTGTGACTTGGTCACAGCACACACCCATTCAGGGAGGTCCAGAATCTGTGCATGGACCCTTCTCTCCATCTCTGACCATTCAGATGTTTCAAGATCATTTCCCAGCAGACACTCTACTGGGAGGGCAGGAGCTACCACTACCTTCTTGGGGCCAGTCACACCTCCCCATTCCAGGCTCACCATGGCCATGGGATGGAGTTTGGTTCTGCTATCTGCATAAGTCACTTGGTGGAAGACACCAGGTAAGACCTGTTCTGGAGAAACCAGCTTCTCTGTGACCATTATCACACTGGCTCCTGTATCTCTCAGAGCTTCCACCTCAGTCCCATTGACTTTAGGCCTCTGCCTATACCTCTCCATCCTGGGATGTAAGGTGGCCATAGTTGCAATGTCCACCCCACCCACAGATACCAAGGTGACCTCTGTGTACCCTGATCCCAGCTCTGGGTCAACTTCCACCCCCAACCCTACACTAGCAATCCCCTGGGATTGCCCACCAGTGGGGGCCTTCTTGGAGCAGATAGCATCTCCTCTTGTGTGTCCAGGTTGATGACACTCAAAGCACTTGCTGGCGTAAGCAACCCTGAAACGTTTCTGCCTTAACAGGATCATAATGCTTCCCCTGATACCCTTTCCCCTTAGAAGTGGAATGGCTCGGGGCTCCTCCAGCCTAAGAAGTTTTTGGGGACTCTTGTGAGGACTCCTTGGCCTTTTTATCATCTTTCCTTTGGTTCTTACCATGAGAAGAACCATGTCCTCCCTTTTTCTGATCACCCCCTAGGGGTTTCTGGTTAACCCTAGTTCTCAACCAGTCATCTGCTGCCTCCCCCAGCTCTCTGGGGTTGGTCAACTTAGAATCAACTAGATACTGGCGGAGCTTCTCTTGGACACAATTGGCTAGAAGGTGCTCCCTCATAATCAAATTGTACAGCCCCTCAAAGGTACTTACCTTGTTGCCCTGTTTCCAGCCCTCTAGTGCTTTAACTGAGATGTCTACAAAGCCCACCCAGGACTGGGTACTTGTCTTTTGGGTGTCCCTAAGCTTGAGCCTATACTACTCTGGGGTCAGACCAAACTTTTTAGTTAAGCATCTCTTCATACTGGGGTATGAATCTGCCTCCTCCCCCCTTAAGGTTAGGAGCCTATCCCTCCCAGAGTTGGGGGCCAACTCCCAAAGAAGTGAACCCCAGTACTGAGGCTTAACTCTCCTGATCTAGAGGGCCCTCTCAAAGGCCCCCAGCCACTTATCTATCCCCCTCTACATAGGCAGGAACTACCCCCTTGGGTAATCTGTGGCAAAAAAACGTACCCAGGGACACCTCAGCTTCTCTGTCACTGCCACCATCTCTTTTCTCTTCCCTTGCCCACTTTTTCTCTTCTAGGGCCAGCTTCTGTGCCTCCAAATCTATAAATGCTAGCTGGGCCTCCAGCTCTCTTTCCCTGAGGGATAGGTTCTCTCCTCCTGAAGGGACCCCCTTCCCCCAACTAGCTTTGGGTATGCCCCTAGTGACTGTGTGTAGTGAAGACCGGTCTTCCTCCTCCTCACTTAGGCTCAGATGCCCTCCCTCCCCTGAGTAGTTGAAGCTACCATCCTCCCCTGCTTCTTCCTCCTCTTGAGCTTCCTCTGGGCTTACTTCTTGGGCCTAAGCCCATGCTGTCAGGGATTTAATCAGGACATGCTTCCTGAGGTCAGTGGTTGCAGGCAACCCCCTTGCGGTACACAACCCCCTAAGATGGACTACTGTCAGTGTGGGTAGGCTAGCCAGATCAAGCTCCATGGTTCCCTAGTTTTGTGTCAACAAAACCTTTTTGCACAAATTGGAAATGAGAATTTAGAAAAATCCCAAAGATTCAATAATTGAAATTAATCCAAATTAAAAATTAAAAACAATTTTTGCACTAGGACAATTTAAAGGATTTTTAATTTGTTTTACTTAAAACTATAACATGATACTGAACACAAGTAGAGGATCCCACCACTGCGTACCAAAAATTTTGGAAAATGGGTTATTGATAAGGGGAGGTAAGTACCTACACTTAGCAATAGGCCACTAACCTCTACTTAGGTCCAGTTAGATCTCAGTAAATTAAACCCAGCTCAACCCTTGGTAGCTTGGCAACGAGCGACAAGGCTTAACTTAGGAGAGAAAGCATAAAGCATTAAGATATCACAAAACAGTAAATAAATAAAACACAGGAAACAGTTTGAAAATCCAAAATCAATTTATAAAAATAGGAAATATTTTTAGCTTTAAAATGACATAAAAACAAATATAATCGGTTAAGGGGAATCGGAGATATGAGTTTTTAAAGAATTATTACTTTCTAGGGCATAGAAACAAAAAGCGCCAATCTGGTCATCTGGTCGCACCTCGACCGGGGCAAAGTCAAAGTTTAAGGCCGACCGCGATGGAGTCCAGCTCGGCTACAGCCTGCAGGAGGCCTCGGTCAAAAGTTTACCTTAGGACTTAGTCGTTGTTCTGAAGATTTTCTTCAGCAGGACGAACCTGCCAGTCCAATCCGACCCCCTGGAACTCTTCCTCGGATACCTGTCGCGGGAGCCCTCCATGGAGATTTTTACCTTCGGACTTAGATGTTTTTTCGAGGTGAAAGTCCTTCGACCAGGGCAAACCTGGATCTTGATCTGACGTCCTTGGAGCCCTTCTCGGATACGCTAGCTGGGACTTCTCGGTCAACTTCCTACCTTCGGACTTAGGGGGTCATTCCAACCCTGGCGGAGGGTGATAAAGCGGCGGCCAACCCGCCAACAGGCAGGCGGTCCAAAAAAAGGAATTCTGACCCTGGCGGGAACCACCAACACAGTCCGCTACTTTAACACTCCGACCGCCACGGCGGGACAGACAAACAGCGCGGCGGTCACCGCCAACAGGCAGGCGGCAGACAATGTACCGCCCACCCTATCACAACCCACCAATCCGCCACCTTTACCGGGGCGGGAGCCCCGCCGATAAAAACACGGCGGAAACAGACTACGAACGGGAAAACGCTCACCTATACACACTCCACGAGGAAGGAGGACAGCATGGAACCCGAATTACACATCCTACCAGCTATTGTCTACCTGCTCATCTACCAGGAGTACGAACGCCGGCGCAGACGACAACAGTGAGTACTGCACCTACGACACAGGCGAGGGGGGAGGAGGAAAGCTTACGGGCACACACATGCGCCATACACCCACCCCCCCACCACAAATACCTACACCCCAATGCCGAGCAACAAGTCAGAGTGACACCCCCCAAACCCCCCAGAATAATGCAAAGACACAATTAAAATGATCTATAAAATATATGTATAAATAGCTCCATTGAAGGTATGGGAAATATGCCATATAAAAGATACAAAAATAAGGAATGAACATATTCAACAATATATACATAGGCAAAAAGTCCTGCACATTCCGTCAAAGTTCCATAGTCCGTGGGCCAATGTGCACAAACACATGGGCAAAGCCCACACAGGAGACCAGATACCATTGGAGAGAACACTGCAGGGGCATCAGATGATAAAACTACAGGCACCTCAGGGGGAAGGGAAGGGGGGGCACCTCAGCCACATGAGTCCACGACGCCAGATCCACGAGGGGCCTCCATGCCCACTGTCCCATCATGGGGAGTGCAAAGCCACAGTCTCACAAGTCCCTACAGTGGGTGGCTTGCCCACTGTACCATCCTGGGGAGTGCAAAGCCACAGTCCATCAGATGGATTACCGACTCCACTGTTAATGGAGGAGGCATGGTGCCCAGAGTGCTTCCTGAAGCCCTGCTCGACACAGAACCGGCACTGTCAATGGGCCTGCGGTGCTTGAGATGAAGGGCCCAGCGGAGCGGTGCTTGAGATGGCGGGGCCCAGCGGAGCGGTGCTTGACAGGAAGGGCCCAGCGGAGCGGCGCTTGACAGGAAGGGCCCAGCGGAGCGGTGCTTGACAGGAAAGGCCCAGCGGAGCGGTGCTTGAGATGGCGTGGCCCAGCGGAGCGGTGCTTGACAGGAAGGGCCCAGCGGAGCGGTGCTTGAGATGGCGTGGCCCAGCGGAGCGGTGCTTGACAGGAAGGGCCCAGCGGAGCGGCGCTTGACAGGAAGGGCCCAGCGGAGCGGTGCTTGACAGGAAGGGCCCAGCGGAGCGGTGCTTGAGATGGCGTGGCCCAGCGGAGCGGTGCTTGACAGGAAGGGCCCAGCGGAGCGGTGCTTGAGATGGCGTGGCCCAGCGGAGCGGTGCTTGACAGGAAGGGCCCAGCGGAGCGGCGCTTGACAGGAAGGGCCAAGCGGAGCGGTGCTTGAGATGGCGGGGCCCAGTGGAGCGGTGCTTGAGATGGCGGGGCCCAGCGGAGCGGCGCTTGACAGGAAGGGCCCAGCGGAGCGGTGCTTGACAGGAAGGGCCCAGCGGAGCGGTGCTTGAGATGGCGTGGCCCAGCGGAGCGGTGCTTGACAGGAAGGGCCCAGCGGAGCGGTGCTTGAGATGGCGTGGCCCAGCGGAGCGGTGCTTGACAGGAAGGGCCCAGCGGAGCGGCGCTTGACAGGAAGGGCCCAGCGGAGCGGTGCTTGAGATGGCGGGGCCCAGTGGAGCGGTGCTTGAGATGGCGGGGCCCAGCGGAGCAGTGCTTGACAGGAAGGGCCCAGCGGAGCGGTGCTTGACAGGAAGGGCCCAGTGGAGCGGTGCTTGAGATGGCGTGGCCCAGCGGAGCGGTGCTTGACAGGAAGGGCCCAGCGGAGCGGCGCTTGACAGGAAGGGCCGAGCGGAGCGGTGCTTGACAGGAAGGGCCCAGCGGAGCGGTGCTTGAGATGGCGGGGCCCAGCGGAGCGGTGCTTGACAGGAAGGGCCCAGCGGAGCGGTGCTTGAGATGGCGGGGCCCAGTGGAGCGGTGCTTGAGATGGCGGGGCCCAGCGGAGCGGTGCTTGAGATGGCGGGGCCCAGTGGAGCGGTGCTTGAGATGGCGTGGCCCAGCGGAGCGGTGCTTGACAGGAAGGGCCCAGCGGAGCGGTGCTTGAGATGGCGGGGCCCAGCGGAGCGGTGCTTGACAGGAAGGGTCCCTGTTCAGCGGTGCTCCTCCCGGCGGGGCCCGTTCAGCGGTTCTTGTCCCAGCGGGGCCCTGTTCAGCGGTGCTCCTCCCGGCAGGGCCCGTTCACTGGTTCTTGTCCCGGCGGGGCCCTGTTCAGCGGTGCTCCTCCCGGCGGGGCCCTGTTCAGCGGTGCTCCTCCCGGCGGGGCCCGTTCAGCGGTTCTTGTCCCGGCGGGCCCCTGTTCAGAGGTGGGAGTGACTGTTGGCATGTCTGCATCTGGATGTTGCTTGTGTGAATGCTTGTGTGATCTGTGGTGCTTATGTCTGGATGAACTGCCCTTGGGTGTAGAGGTGTGTGCAGGCTGGTCTGATGGTGTGGATGGGATAGGCAGAGGAACAGGAGACTGGGACTGGGTGGAGGGAGTCAGAAGAGGGAGGCTGGAGACAGGGACAATGGCTGCCGTCAGGGCTGAGGCCAGAGCGTTGAACGATCGCTGATGGGCAGCCTGACCCGAATGAATGCCCTCCAGGTATGCATTGCTCCGATGCACCTCCCTTTCTACACCCTGGATGGCATTCAAAAGGGTAGACTGCCCAACAATGAGTGTCCTGAGGAGGTCAATGACCTCCTCACTGAGGGCAGCAGGGGTAACTGGGGCAGGGCCTGAGGTGCCTGGGGCAAAGGAGATGCCCGCCTTCCTGGGCGAGCGGGCACGGAGCGAAGGCTGAGGGGCTGCTGGGAGGGCGGGGCTGGTGCGCTGGGTGGCGGCTGTACCTGTTGTGGCGGTGGGCACGGATGTTGCCGCCACCGCTAGGGAGCTCCCTTCCGAGGATGTGTCGGTGTCGCTGACGTCTCCACGGGTCCCCGTTGTGGAGCTCCACTCGCCCTCTGTCTCACTGGTGTACTCGGAGTCTGTTGTATGGCCCTCCGGGGCCATGTGAGATGCAGCTCCCTCGTGCGCCGATGCCACTTCTCCTCCGCCTGATGATGCTAATGCACACATGAACAGGAAGACAAAGAAAATGGGGGGGGGGGAGAAATGAAGACAGGTTGAGTGCATGCATTGGTAACACCGTTGTCGGAGAGGACAGACACAGAAGCCCCCTGAACTAGGCCGCGCAATGGGGGTACACTACTCAGTTATTGTGACTAGGCCTACAGGTCTATGGACGACAAATGCACACATGGGTGACCATGGATAGCTGTACTTGGCACCCTACAGAGGTTAGGGGTGGGGGCACAGGGCCGTATCTAACGAAGGGGCCTAGCCTACAGAATGCGCCCTGGCCTGGAGATAGCCACAGCCCTCCTCCCCCACCCAGACACCTTCACTGCACGCAAAGATAGCAGAATGTGCTGATACTCACCCCCTTGTGTCTGCTGTGATGTCCTCACGCGCCCATCCAAATCGGGGTAGGCCACCGCCAGGATCCGGGACATCAGGGGGGTCAATTGGCGGCTGGCACCCCTCCTACGTTGGGAGGCCATCCCCAGCAGAGACTCGGCGGTCTTTCTGGTCCCGCGGCGGATGTCCTCCCACCTCTTTCGGCAGTGGGTGCCCCGTCTGTTGTGGACCCCCAGGGCCCGGATGTCCCTGGCGATGGCACGTCAAATGTCGATCTTCTGATGGGCGCTGACCTATGTGACATGTACAGGGTGGCAAAGGAAATCGCATCAGTTTTCTGCCTGGTCAATGTGAGTGCCCCCCCTCAACCTTGCCATGTGGCACATGCTCTCATCTTTCATGCGTTGCACTCCTCATTCGCTCCCGTCCCCACCATCTTACATACACCCCACTCAACACAGGCATAGCCCATTCAACGTGCACCCTGTGTACTAACCTGTTGGTCTGAAGGACCGTAGAGTAGCGCATAGTGGGGGAGGACCCCATCAACAAGTTTCTCCAATTCTTTGGAAGTGAATGCAGGGGCCCTTTCCCCAGTCGCAGCAGCCATTGTATCTCCCAGACCGAGGTCACAGCAGCACTTGCAGTATAGGTCCTCTCCTGTGGATGATCAGGTCTCGAGTGATTAATCAGATAGAAAATGGCGGTCACACCCGCGGCGGTGCGTACAGCGACCGCCGGCACACATCGCCATTGGCTCCTGAGACCCATAGGGTTCAATGTTAACCAATGCTGCTTTGCGCCGCGGTCTTCGACCGCCTACCGCCACGGTGTGCCACGCCAGCGCAGTGACCTCACATCCCACTGTCACACTTCACAGGTCAGGCAGCCGCCATTTCAAGGGCCCACATGGCATGATTTCTACTGCGTCACACAGGCCTAAGCCTTGCATTGCCACTCATACAAGCCATTCAATGCATAGCGATTCGTGTACTGTGCAAGCTGTGTGAACGAACCTGTGGGTTGCTTGACTCTGTGCTCCATGTTGTCCTTCCTAGGCACCGTCCGCTGGGACTTGCGAGGAGAAGGATGAATCCTCCTGTGTACCGGCCGCTGGTGGACCTGTCGACAATGGAAGAACGACATATCATACTTACATACCGGCTTGACAGAGCAACTATACATGAACTATGTGCCCAGCTGGAGCCAGACCTGATGTCCCCCATCCGCCAACCCACAGGGATTCCCCCTCTGGTGCAGGCTCTGTCAGTACTCCATTTTTAGGCAAGTGGGTCTTTTCAGACAACAGTGGCCATATCATCTGGGATGTCTCAGCCTATGTTTTCTAAGGTTTTGTCCAGAGTGTTGTCTGCCCTGATGAAATACATGCGGAGCTACATTATTTTCCCTGAGGTGGGCGAATTGGCTACAGTGAAGGGTGATTTCTATGCCCTTGGACATATCCCCAACATCATTGGTGCCATTGATGGGACCCATGTGGCTTTGGTTCCCCCCAGTGGAAGTGAGCAGGTGTACCGAAACAGAAAAAGTTATCATTCGATGAATGTCCAGGTGGTCTGTTTGGCTGACCAGTACATCTCCCATGTAAATGCCAAGTTCCCTGGGTCAGTGCATGACGCATATGTCATGCGAAATAGCAGCATCCCTTATGTGATGGAACAGCTACAGAGACACCGTGTGTGGCTAATTGGTGACTCTGGTTACCCCAACCTGTCGTGGCTACTGACCCCAGTGAGGAATCCCCGGACCAGGGCAGAGGAACGGTACAATGAGGCCCATGGACGATCTAGGAGGATCATAGAAAGGACCTTCGGGGTCCTGAAGGCCAGGTTTAGGTGCCTGCACATGACAGGGGGATCCCTCATGTACTCACCAAAGAAGGTGTGCCAGATCATCGTGGCCTGCTGTATGCTTCACAATCTTGCATTGCGACGCCAGGTGCCTTTTCTGCAGGAGGATGGTCCAGATGGTGGTGTTGTAGCAGCTGTGGAGCCTGTGGAGAGTGAAGAGGAGGAAGACGACGGGGACGACACGGACAACAGGGAGACAGTCATACAACAATACTTTCAGTAGCACACAGGTAAGAATCAGCCACGCCATTTTACATTTACTTAAGGCCTCATGCGTCTCCACTATCTGTGTTTCCCCCCAGTTCCTGTTAACTGATTTGTGACTTTCCCTTCCCTTTTCAGAGCTGTATGACCCACTGCCTGACTTCAGCTTTGTTTGCCCATGGACTAAAGCTTATTGAGATTGGTATGTTGTCATCACAAAGTAACTGGACATTATTGCACCGTTATGTGTAATACATTTGTTGAGAATACAAGCAGACTCCTGTTTTTTTAAGTGGAATAAGTGATTTATTTTAAGTGCTACATATAGGTACATGATTGGGAAAGGGTGATGGGTGGGGGTGGAGTAATGTCCATGGCAGAGTCCAGTTCTCAGTCGCACAGGTGCATTGTCCATATGCCTGGGGAAGGATGGAGCAGGGGCAGTTCAAGGTTGGACAGGGTGACAATGTGGGACAGTGGGATGTCATCAGGGGGTATCTTAGGCTGGCGGGGTCTTGCAATCCTACTCTGTCTTCTTGTGAGATCTCAGGTTCCCCTTGTGGGGTGGTTCTTCTTCTGCAGGAGGTGGGGTTCTGGTGGCCTGTCGTTGTGTGGGGGCCTCCTGTCCACTAGCGCCGGCGGAGGTGGTAGGCTGTTCCTGGCCTGGGCTAGTGACAGGGGCCCTTTGGGGTGCCACATGGTCCCGCAATGTGGTGACGATCTGGGTAAGGGCCACGACGATGGTACCCATTGCGGAACCGATGTTCCTCAGTTCCTCCCTGAACCCCATGTACCGTTCCTCCTGCAGTTCCTGGATCTCCTGGAACCGGGCCAGTACCGTCGCCATCGTCTCCTGGGAGCGGTGGTATGCTCCCATGATGGAGGAGAGGGCCTCTTGGAGAGTCGGTTCCCCGGGCCTGTCGCCCCCCTGTCGCACAGCAGCCCTCCCAGTTCCCCTGTGTTCCTGGGCCTCTGTCCCCTGGACGGTGTGCCCACTACCACTGCCCCCAGGTCCCTGTTGTTGTTGGGGTGGTGGGTCAACCTGGGTGCCCTGTAGTGGTGGACACACCGCTGATTGACGTGTCCTGGAGACAGAGGCATGGGCCCGCTGGGTGGGAGCTGTGCTGGTGTTCCCAGAGGGGGTTGGGTCTGGTGTAGCCTGTGGCTGTCTGTGGGGAACCGACTGTCCAGAGGTCCCCGATGGGCCGGGCTGGTCGTCTGGCTCCAGGGAGACAGAGCTGCTGTCATCGCTGGGGGCCTCTTCTGGGGGTGGGATGGACATCTCTGGACCCTCCGTGGCGGGGTGGTGGCGTTCGGGTCCTGCAGAGGTATAAAGGTATGGTTATTGCTTCTGTGTGTGGCATTTCGTGTGATGGGTGGGTGTCCGTGTACCCATGTGCAGGCATTTCCTTGTGGGGGCTTTTGTGAGGGTGGCTTGTGGGGGTGATGTGTGTGTGCAGTGGGCATGATTTGGTGATGGGTGTCCATGCTTTGTGGTCGCATGCAGGGCTTGGTGTTGGGATGGGTGGGTTGTGATGGTGAGCCTTTTGCTAGGGGTTGGTGTGATGGGGGAGGGGGTGAGGGTGAGGGTATGATTTGGCATGCAGGTGGGGTGGGGTGGGGGTGGGAAGCAGTAGTGAAGATTTGCCTTACCAGAGTCCATTCCTCCGCCTACTCCTGCGAGGCCCTCAGGATGCAGGATGTGCAAGACTTCCTCCTCCCACGCGGTAAATTCTGGGGGAGTAGGTGGGGGTCCGCCGCCAGTCTTCTGCACCGCAATGTTGTGCCTTGATACCATGGAACGCACCTTCCCCCGTAGGTCGTTCCATCTCTTCCTGATGTCCTCCCGATTGCGTGGATGCTGTCCCACCGCGTTAACCCTGTCCACTATCCTTTGCCATAGCTCCATCTTCCTGGCAATTGTGGTGTGCTGCACCTGTGCCCCGAAGAGCTGGGGCTCTACACGGACTATTTCCTCCACCATGACCCTGAGTTCGGCGTCACTGAACCTGGGGTGTCTTTGGGGTGCCATGGGGTGGTGTGGTTGAGGTGTGGGGTGGCGTTTGTGGTGATGAGTGTGGTGCGTGTGGTGGTGTGTGGTGTTTGGTGCGTGGATTCTGTGTGGGTGATGGTGTTGTGTGCCTCTGTGTTGTGGGATTGTCTATTCTGTGCTCTCTCTCTAGCGTTCGTCAATGATTTCGGGTCGTAGGGGCATGTGGGTGATGTGGGTGTGTGTTTTATATTGTGTTGGGTGTGTGGGAGTGGTGTTAGTATGTGTATCAGGTGTGTGTATTTCAAACTGACCAATGTGGCTGAGTTTTCTATGTGTGTGTGTATTTTGACCGCGGCGGTGTGTACCGCCAATGGAATACCGCGTTTGAAAGACCGCCGCGTGGATTTGTGGGTCGGAATGGTATGGGCGTATTTCTGTTGGCGTGACGGTGGAGGTTTGGTCTTCGCCATTTTTTCTCTGAGCTTTGGTGTGGTGGACTTTTGTGGATGTCGGGTTTTTGGCGGTTTGCCAGTTGCGGGTCAGAATGACCGTGGCGGTTTACCGCGGCGGTGTTATGGCGGTCTTCTTACCGGCGGTAAGCGCCTTTTACCGCTGAGGTCAGAATGACCCCCTTAGTCTCTTTTTTGGAGATTTTCTTCACCGGGACGAATCTGCAAGTCAGGCCGAGGTCTCAGTTGAGGCAAGCTAGAGTTGCCGTGGTGAGTCGGTCCCTCTATGGAGCTTTTTTCCAAAAGTTCTCCAAAGTTCTCCAAACTTCTGGATCTTCTTCCAGATGTTCTTTTAAGGTTCTTTTGAGGTCCACAGCTCACCCCAAGGTTCCAGAAGCTCTGAGATGCTCCTAGGGGATGTGGACTATAGCTCCCAGAATGCGCCTGGTGCAAACTCCTTTTTGGCCACTGGACAGTGGTTAGCTGGTTGGTTCTTCAAGAGTTGGTTCAGGCGACTCTGGTTAGCAAGTTTTCATCTGTAGCAAACAGGGAGTCCCTCCTTGAACCAGTTGAAGCCAGACAAAGTCCTTCTTGTGGTGAAGCCCAAGTGTGCAGCTGGTGCAGTCCTTCAAAGTGCAGGGTCCAGGTGCAGGCCAGGGGTCCAGCAGGGCAGTCCTTCTTCTCCTGTAGTTCTTCCTTGTTGGAATCTGATGGGGATCTGAGGTGTGGGTGTAGGTCTGCCAGTTTAATCCTTGCTCCTAGGTGAAAAACCACTTGATGTGGGAAGTGTGGCAAAAATCAATCCCAGGGAGCAACATTCCTCAAAAATCCATCATGGCTGAAAGTGATTTTTAGAGGTTACATCTGGCTAAGCCCATCCATTGTTGTGGTTAAAAATCCAAAACACACCCCTCTCCTGTCCTCTCCTAATCTAATCAAGTGGGCACCTAATTGCCTGGGTTTGCAGGAACCAAGGGTGTTGCTGGGTTGCTCCAAATATCCTTCTCAGCCTTTGAAGACCAGTTTGGCAGCCCTCCCCCTTCCTGCTTCACCATCTGCTGAGGGGAGATCTCCTCCCCCAGGCATATCTCTTTGTGCTGAGCCAGGCCACTTCACACCTCATCAAGGCAGCCTGGCCAGGCTGCCAGAGGCTGGCCAATCTGAGCACAGCAGCAAAAACACTGCAGGGCTGAAGTTGGCAACTTTTCAGGTAAAGTTTGAAACTCTTTACCTGAACAAGTTATATTAAATCCCACAACTGGAAGTTGTGGGATTTATTATAACAATTAATTTGATACCAAACTTCTGGTATCTGTTACTGAAGGAGATTTTTTAAAATTAGAATAAAGTCTCCCCATTCTAGCCTATGGAGGCTATTCACTACAATGATGAGGGGAAAACAAATGTGGCTGTTTTACCTCACCAGGGCTTATAAAACTATTTTTCTAAGGTCCCTGCTTATAGTTACATGGCACCCAGCCCTAGGGGCACATAGGGCACACCTTAGGGGTGACATATGTAAAAATAAGGTAGTTTAAGACCTTGGAACTACTTTTAATTCCAAAGTTGAATATGCAAGTAACTTTAATTTAAAAGCAGCCAACAAGGCAGGCCTGCCTCTAAAATGACAGGCTTTAGGCTGGTAGGGGGTTGTGTTGGACTTTTGCTTATGCAGGGTCATCCCCAGTCTTTTTGCTTCCTGCCTCCTATTTTTTCTGACCTGTTGCCATTGGCTTTTTTAACTCTGAGCACTTTACCACTGCTAACCAGTGCTAAAGTGCAAGTGCTCCTGTTTAAAATGTGTACGTAATTGGTTCTCCATGATTTGCATATTTGTTTTACTGTTAAGTCCCTGGTAAAGTGCAGTAGAGGTGCCAGGGCCTGTAAATCAAATGCTACTAGTGGGCCTGCAGCACTGTTTGTGCCACCCACATAAGTAGCTCTGTAATCATGTCTCAGACCTGCCACTGCAGTGTCTGTGTGTGTATTTTTACACTGTAAATTCGACTTGGCAAGTGTACCCACTTGCCAGGCCTAAACCTTCCCTTTTCTTACATGTAAGGCACCCCTAAGGTAGGCCCTAGGCAGCCCCAAGGGCAGGGTGCAGTGTAAGGATAAGGTAGGACATATAGTAATGTGGTTTATATGTCCTGACAGTGAAATACTGCCAACTTTGTTTTTCACTGTTGCAAGGCCTGTCTCTCTCATAGGATAACATGGGGGCTACCTTTAAATATGATTAAAGTGTAGATTCCCCTAGAGAGTAGATGAACATGTGGAGTTTGGGGTCCCTGAACTCACAATTTAAAAATGCATCTTTTAGGAAAGTTGATTTTAAGATTGTGCGTTTGAAAATGCCACTTTTAGAAAGTGATCATTTTCTTGCTTAAACCATTCTGTGACTCTGCCTTGTTTGTGGATTCCCTGTCTGGGTCAGTTTGACAGTTGGGTTGTTTTTCACCTCGCACTAGACAGTGACACAAAGGGGGCTGGGGTGTAACCTGCATTTCCTGATTAGCCATCTCTGCTAGGAGGGAGGGGTGGAGTGGTCACTCTCATCTGAAAGGACCGTGCCTGCCTCTGACAATGCCGGCTCCAACCCCCGGTGTGTGTCTGAGGCCTTGCCTGGGCAAGGCAGGATTTCACAAGTAGGTGTGAGTCCCCTTTGAAGAAAGGTGACTTCAAAGACTAAAATGGGTATAAGAAGGGCACCCAAAACTACAGACTTTAGAAACACTTCTGGACCCAAGAGGAACCTCTGCCTGGAGAAGAGCTGATAGCTGAGGAAGAAGTGCTGCCCTGCCTGTGACTGTGCTTTGTGGAGCTTTCCAGCAGTGTTGCTTCTGCCAGAGTAAGAGGGCAAAGACTGGACTTTTTGTGCCTTCCATCTTGTGAAGAAATCCCCAAGGGCTTGATTAGAGCTTGCCTCCTGTTGTTTGAAGTCTCAGGGACAGCAAAGACTTCTCTCTGCCAGCACCTGGAGTCTCTGGGGAGACTCCTGCTCTGACAAGTGGTGCCCTATCCAGTCCCTGGGCCCTTGAAAGGAAAGCTGGTGGAAATCCAAGGAAATCGACTTCGGACGACTCCGGACCGACGCCGCTGCTGAATCCGGTAACGCCGCCTGCACCCGACGCCGTGACCTTCGCTGGAACGCGACGCTCTTCGCAGGCCCGATGCCGCAGCAGCCCCGCTGAAGCCCGCGACTCCGTGGAAGTCGCTGCACCACGTCGTGACCGACGCCGCTCGAAGTGCACGGATTCAACGTTTCGCACAGACGCCGCGATCCCCAACTTCGCGCATCGGCTTGTTTTCACTCTTCACCAAAGGTACTGTACTTGGGGGTCTACACGAGTCCATGTTCGGCGCCGCTGGTGACGGCTTGTTGGGAACGACTCCGTCACGACGCCGTGTTAACATCTCATCGAAGCATTTTTGTTTCTAAGCGCTATGTTTGGAGTTTAATCTTTAAAAATTCATAACTTTACTTGTGTATGTTGTCGTTTTGGTCTTGTTTTGTTTAGATAAATATTCCCTATTTTTCTAAACTGGTGTTGTGTCATTTTGTAGTGTTTTCATTAAGTTACTGTGTGTGTTGGTACAAATACTTTACACCTAGCGCTCTGAGGTTAAGCCTACTGCTCTGCCAATCTACCAAGGGGGTAAGCAGGGGTTAGCTGAGGGTGATTCTCTTTTACCCTGACTAGAGGGAGGGTCCTTGCCTGAACAGGGGGTAACCTGACTGTCAACCAAAGACCTCGTTTCTAACAACCCCCATATAACTGTATCCCCAGAAATGACAACAATTAATTCTTCCAATTCACACTCCTAGGTGGCCTCTTCATTGTCCTTAAACTCCTTCAGCCACCTTCAATCAGTTCTGATGTTCTTTCAATTGGCAATGTAGATCTCCTTAAAAGTGAATTTTATTTAGTTTGCAGACAGCTGTACAACTTTGCGGAATAATGCTTTTCATCTAGACCGTTGTCAAGATATTAACCCCTTCCCCGCCACGGACGTAATGGTTACGTCCATGGCAGCGCCCGTGTGGCGCCATGGACGTAACCATTACGTCCTGAATGCTTCCCTCGGGAGAAGCGCTAGCGCTCCTCCCGAGGGACGCCCCCCCCACCCCCCCAGGTCAGGGCTGACCGGGGAATCCCTTCCCCTTCCACCCCCGACCCCCCCCACCCCCCCCCTGTGACGTCAGCGCGCGAGCGCGCGCTGATTTGTCACAGGGGCCTCCCTAGTCGCGCTGGAAGCTCTGCTTCCAGCGCGATTGAAAAAGAAATGCAAAAGCATTTCTTTTTCAATCACTTGGGAGGCCCGGAGGGGCTTCAAAGGGAAGGAAAAGTATTTCCTTCCCTTTGAAGTCCCTCCGAGGGTTTCAAAAGCCGGATTGCTTGCAATCCGGCTTTTGAAACCCCACTAGACACCAGGGATTTTTTTTTTTCTTCATTGAAATTGACAAAAGGGAGCGACCCCTTGGGCAAGGGTCGCTCCCAGGGGGGGCATTTTTTTGAAAAGGCCTTTTCTGCCCCCAGGGGGGGCAGAAACCTCTAGGCACCAGGGACCATTTTTTTTTTTTTTTTTTTTTTTTGGTTCATTTTTTTTTATTGAGGTGGGGAGCGACCCCTTAGGCAAGGGTCGCTCCCCTTGGGGGAAAATTATATTTTGGCCATTTCTGCCCCCCTTGGGGGCAGATTGGCCTATTTTGATGAGGCCAATCTGCCCCCAAGGGGGGTAGAAACCACTAGACACCAGGGTTTTTTTTATTTTTATTATTGTTATTGACAAAAGGGAGCGACCCCTTGGGCAAGGGTCGCTCCCAGGGGGGGCATATTTTCGGGAAGGCCTTTTCTGCCCCCCCTGGGGGCAGATCGGCCTACTATTAGGCCGATCTGCCCCCAGGGGGGGCAGAAACCTCTAGGCACCAGGGACCTTTTTTTTTTTTTTTGTTTCATTTTTTTTTTTTTTGGTGGGGAGCGACCCCTTAGGCAAGGGTCGCTCCCCTTGGGGGAAAATTATATTTTGGCCATTTCTGCCTCCCTTGGGGGCAGATTGGCCTATTTTGATGAGGCCAATCTGCCCCCAAGGGGGGTAGAAACCACTAGACACCAGGGAGTTTTTTCTTTGCGTGAATTTCACACAAAGGGAGCGACCCCTTAGGCAAGGGTCGCTCCCTGGGGGGGAGGGCAATTTATTTTAGGCCATTTCTGCCCCCCCTGGGGACAGATCGGCCTATTATTAGGCCGAACTGCCCCCGGGGGGGGAAGAAACCTCTAGGCGCCAGGGCAATTTTTTTTTTTGTGTTTTTTTTTTTTTGTTCTTTCTTTTTTATAGAGATGGGGAGCGACCCATCAGGCAAGGGTCGCTCCCCTGGGGGGCAAATTGTATTTAGACCATTTCTGCCCCCCTGGGGGCAGATTGGCCGATTTTAGGTCAATCTGCCCCCAAGGGGGCAGAAACCACTAGGCACCGGGGATTTGTTTTTTGGCGCCAATGTCACGCAGGGGGAGCGACCCCGTAGGCAAGGGTCGCTCCCGGGGGGGGGGGGTGGGGGTTGGGGGACAAATTTATTTTAGGCCATTTCTGCCCCCCCGGGGGACAGATCGGCCTATTATTAGGCCGAACTGCCCCCGGGGGGGGGGGGCAGAACACTCTAGGCGCCAGGGCAATTTTTTTTTTGTGTGTTTTTTTGTTGTTGTTTCTTTTTTTAGAGATGGGGAGCGACCCATCAGGCAAGGGTCGCTCCCCTGGGGGGGCAAATTGTATTTAGACCATTTCTGCCCCCCTGGGGGCAGATTGGCCAATTTTAGGTCAATCTGCCCCCAAGGGGGCAGAAACCACTAGGCACCGGGGATTTGTTTTTTGGCGCCAATGTCACGCAGGGGGAGCGACCCCGTAGGCAAGGGTCGCTCCCGGGGGGGGGGGTGGGGGTTGAGGGGGCAAATTTATTTTAGGCCATTTCTGCCCCCCCGGGGGACAGATCGGCCTATTATTAGGCCGAACTGCACCCCGGGGGGGGGGGGGCCAGAACACTCTAGGCGCCAGGGCAATTTTTTTTTTTGTGTTTTTTTTTTTTGTTGTTTCTTTTTTTAGAGATTGGGAGCGACCCATCAGGCAAGGGTCGCTCCCCTGGGGGGGCAAATTGTATTTAGACCATTTCTGCCCCCCTGGGGGCAGATTGGCCGATTTTAGGTCAATCTGCCCCCAAGGGGGCAGAAACCACTAGGCACCGGGGATTTGTTTTTTGGCGCCAATGTCACGCAGGGGGAGCGACCCCGTAGGCAAGGGTCGCTCCCGGGGGGCGGGGGGTGGGGGTTGGGGGGGCAAATTTATTTTAGGCCATTTCTGCCCCCCCGGGGGACAGATCGGCCTATTATTAGGCCGAACTGCCCCCGGGGGGGGGCAGAACACTCTAGGCGCCAGGGCAATTTTTTTTTTGTGTGTTTTTTTTTTGTTGTTTCTTTTTTTAGAGATGGGGAGTGACCCATCAGGCAAGGGTCGCTCCCCTGGGGGGGCAAATTGTATTTAGACCATTTCTGCTCCCCTGGGGGCAGATTGGCCAATTTTAGGTCAATCTGCCCCCAAGGGGGCAGAAACCACTAGGCACCGGGGATTTGTTTTTTGGCGCCAATGTCACGCAGGGGGAGCGACCCCGTAGGCAAGGGTCGCTCCCGGGGGGGGTGGGGGTTGGGGGGGCAAATTTATTTTAGGCCATTTCTGCCCCCCCGGGGGACAGATCGGCCTATTATTAGGCCGAACTGCCCCCGGGGGGGGGGGCAGAACACTCTAGGCGCCATGGCAATTTTTTTTTTGTGTGTTTTTTTGTTGTTGTTTCTTTTTTTAGAGATGGGGAGCGACCCATCAGGCAAGGGTCGCTCCCCTGGGGGGGCAAATTGTATTTAGACCATATCTGCCCCCCTGGGGGCAGATTGGCCAATTTTAGGTCAATCTGCCCCCAAGGGGGCAGAAACCACTAGGCACTGGGGATTTGTTTTTTGGCGCCAATGTCACGCAGGGGGAGCGACCCCGTAGGCAAGGGTCGCTCCCGGGGGGGGGGGGTGGGGGTTGAGGGGGCAAATTTATTTTAGGCCATTTCTGCCCCCCCGGGGGACAGATCGGCCTATTATTAGGCCGAACTGCCCCCCGGGGGGGGGGGGCAGAACACTCTAGGCGCCAGGGCAATTGTTTTTTTTGTGTTTTTTTTTTTTGTTGTTTCTTTTTTTAGAGATGGGGAGCGACCCATCAGGCAAGGGTCGCTCCCCTGGGGGGGCAAATTGTATTTAGACCATTTCTGCCCCCCTGGGGGCAGATTGGCCAATTTTAGGTCAATCTGCCCCCAAGGGGGCAGAAACCACTAGGCACCGGGGATTTGTTTTTTGGCGCCAATGTGACGCAGGGGGAGCGACCCCGTAGGCAAGGGTCGCTCCCGGGGGGGGGTGGGTGTTGGGGGGGCAAATTTATTTTAGGCCATTTCTGCCCCCGGGGGGGGGGGGGGCAGAAACCTCTAGGCGCCAGGGGAATTTTTCTTTTTTTTCTTTGTTTTTTTTTTTTTAGAGATGGGGAGCGACCCATCAGGCAAAAGTCGCTCCCCTGGGGGACAAATTGAATTTAGGCCATTTCTGCCCCCCTTGGGGGCAGATTGGCTGAGTTTAGGTCAACCTGCCCCCAAGGGGGCAGAAACCACTAGGCACCGGGGATTTGTTTTTTGGTGCCAATGTCACGCAGGGGGAGCGACCCCGTAGGCAAGGGTCGCTCCCGGCGGGGGAGGGTGGGGGTTGGGGGGGCAAATTTATTTTAGGCCATTTCTGCCCCCCCCCCTGGGGCCGGCTGAGCTACAGGCCAAACACCACAGGTAGGCACCTTGCAAAAAACACCTCTGTTTTCTGTGAAAAAATATGTTGTGTCCACGTTGTGTTTTGGGCCATTTCCTTTTGTGGGCGCTAGGCCTACCCACAGAAGTGATGTACCATTTTTATCGAGAGACTTAGGGGAACGCTGGGTGGAAGGAAATTTGTGGCTCCTCTCAGATTCCAGAACTTTCTGTCACCGAAATGAGAGGAAAAAGTGTTTTTTGGGCCAAATTTTGATGTTTGCAAAGGATTCTGGGTAACATAACCTGGTCTGAGCCCCGCAAGTCACCCCATCTTGGATTCCCCTGGGTTTCTAGTTTTCAAAAATGCACTGGTTTGCTAGGTTTCCTCAGGTGTCGGCTGAGCTACAGGCCAAAATCCACAGGTAGGCACTGCTTTTTATAAAAAAATGTGATGTGTCCACGTTGTGTTTTGGGCCCTTTCCTTTCGTGGGCGCTAGTCCTACCCACACAAGTGATGTATCATTTTTATCGGGAGACTTGGGGGAACGCTGGGTAGAAGGAAATTTGTGGCTCCTCTCAGATTCCAGAACTTTCTGCCACAGAAATGTGAGTAACATGTGTATTTTTAGCCAAATTTTGAGGTTTGCAAAGGATTCTGGGTAACAGAACCTGGTCCGAGCCCCGCAAGTCACCCCTCCTTGGATTCCCCTAGGTCTCTAGTTTTCAGAAATGCACAGGTTTGGTAGGTTTCCCTAGGTGCCGGCTGAGCTAGAGGCCAAAATCTACAGGTAGGCAATTCGCAAAAAACACCTCTGTTTTTTTCCAAAATTTAGGATGTGTCCACGTTGCGCTTTGGGGTGTTTCCTGTGGCCGGCGCTAGGCCTACCCACGCAAGTGAGGTATCATTTTTATCGGGAGACTTGGGGGAACGCTGGGTGGAAGGAAATTTGTAGCTCCTCTCAGATTCCAGAACTTTCTGCCACAGAAATGTGAGTAACATGTGTATTTTTAGCCAAATTTTGAGGTTTGCAAAGGATTCTGGGTAACAGAACCTGGTCCGAGCCACACAAGTCACCCCTCCTTGGATTCCCCTATATCTTTAGTTTTCAGAAATGCACAGGTTTGGTAGGTTTCCCTAGGTGGCGGCTGAGCTAGAGGCCAAAATCTACAGGTAGTCACTTTGCTAAAAACAGCTCTGTTTTCTGTGATATGTCCACGTTGTGTTTTGGGGCATATCCTGTCGCGGGCGCTAGGCCTACCCACACAAGTGAGGTATTATTTTTATCGGGAGACGTGGGGGAACGCTGGGTGGAAGGAAATTTGTGGCTCCTCTCAGATTCCAGAACTTTCTGCCACAGAAATTTGAGGAACATGTGTTTTTTTAGCCAAATTTTGAGGTTTGCAAAGGATTCTGGGTAACAGAACCTGGTCCGAGCCCCGCAAGTCACCCCTCCTTGGATCCCCCTAGGTCTCTAGTTTTCAGAAATGCATAGGTTTGGTAGGTTTCCCTAGGTGGCGGCTGAGCTAGAGGCCAAAATCTACAGGTAGTCACTTTGCTAAAAACAGCTCTGTTTTCTGTGATATGTCCACGTTGTGTTTTGGGGCATATCCTGTCGCGGGCGCTAGGCCTACCCACACAAGTGAGGTATCATTTTTATCGGGAGACGTGGGGGAACGCTAGGTGGAAGGAAATTTGTGGCTCCTCTCAGATTCCAGAACTTTCTGCCACAGAAATGTGAGTAACATGTGTATTTTTAGCCAAATTTTGAGGTTTGCAAAGGATTCTGGGTAACAGAACCTGGTCCGAGCCCCGCAAGTCACCCCTCCTTGGATTCCCCTAGGTCTCTAGTTTTCAGAAATGCACAGGTTTGGTAGCTTTCCCTAGGTGCCGGCTGAGCTAGAGGCCAAAATCTACAGGTAGGCACTTCGCAAAAAACACCTCTGTTTTTTTCCAAAATTTAGGATGTGTCCACGTTGCGCTTTGGGGTGTTTCCTGTCGCCGGCGCTAGGCCTACCCACGCAAGTGAGGTATCATTTTTATCGGGAGACTTGGGGGAACGCTGGGTGGAAGGAAATTTGTAGCTTCTCTCAGATTCCAGAACTTTCTGCCACAGAAATGTGAGGGACATGTGTTTTTTTAGCCACATTTTGAGGTTTGCAAAGGATTCTGGGTAACAGAACCTGGTCCGAGCCCCGCAAGTCACCCCTCCTTGGATTCCCCCAGGTCTCTAGTTTTCAGAAATGCACAGGTTTGGTAGGTTTCCCTAGGTGCCGGCTGAGCTAGAGGCCAAAATCTACAGGTAGGCACTTCGCAAAAAACACCTCTGTTTTTTTCCAAAATTTAGGATGTGTCCACGTTGCGCTTTGGGGTGTTTCCTGTCGCCGGCGCTAGGCCTACCCACGCAAGTGAGGTATCATTTTTATCGGGAGACTTGGGGGAACGCTGGGTGGAAGGAAATTTGTAGCTCCTCTCAGATTCCAGAACTTTCTGCCACAGAAATGTGAGGGACATGTGTTTTTTTAGCCAAATTTTGAGGTTTGCAAAGGATTCTGGGTAACAGAACCTGGTCCGAGCCCCGCAAGTCACCCCTCCTTGGATTCCCCTAGGTCTCTAGTTTTCAGAAATGCACAGGTTTGGTAGGTTTCCCTAGGTGGTGGCTGAGCTAGAGGCCAAAATCTACAGGTAGTCACTTTGCTAAAAACAGCTCTGTTTTCTGTGATATGTCCACGTTGTGTTTTGGGGCATATCCTGTCGCGGGCGCTAGGCCTACCCACACAAGTGAGGTATCATTTTTATCGGGAGACGTGGGGGAACGCTGGGTGGAAGGAAATTTGTGGCTCCTCTCAGATTCCAGAACTTTCTGCCACAGAAATGTGAGGAACATGTGTTTTTTTAGCCAAATTTTGAGGTTTGCAAAGGATTCTGGGTAACAGAACCTGGTCCGAGCCACACAAGTCACCCCTCCTTGGATTCCCCTAGGTCTCTAGTTTTCAGAAATGTATAGGTTTGGTAGGTTTCCCTAGGTGGCGGCTGAGCTAGAGGCCAAAATCTACAGGTAGTCACTTTGCTAAAAACAGCTCTGTTTTCTGTGATATGTCCACGTTGTGTTTTGGGGCATATCCTGTCGCGGGCGTTAGGCCTACCCACACAAGTGAGGTATCATTTTTATCGGGAGACGTGGGGGAACGCTGGGTGGAAGGAAATTTGTGGCTCCTCTCAGATTCCAGAACTTTCTGCCACAGAAATTTGAGGAACATGTGTTTTTTTAGCCAAATTTTGAGGTTTGCAAAGGATTCTGGGTAACAGAACCTGGTCCGAGCCCCGCAAGTCACCCCTCCTTGGATCCCCCTAGGTCTCTAGTTTTCAGAAATGCACAGGTTTGGTAGGTTTCCCTAGGTGGCGGCTGAGCTAGAGGCCAAAATCTACAGGTAGTCACTTTGCTAAAAACAGCTCTGTTTTCTGTGATATGTCCACGTTGTGTTTTGGGGCATATCCTGTCGCGGGCGCTAGGCCTACCCACACAAGTGAGGTATCATTTTTATCGGGAGACGTGGGGGAACGCTAGGTGGAAGGAAATTTGTGGCTCCTCTCAGATTCCAGAACTTTCTGCCACAGAAATGTGAGGAACATGTGTTTTTTTAGCCAAATTTTGAGGTTTGCAAAGGATTCTGGGTAACCGAACCTGGTCCGAGCCACACAAGTCACCCCTCCTTGGATTCCCCTAGGTCTCTAGTTTTCAGAAATGCACAGGTTTGGTAGGTTTCCCTAGGTGGCGGCTGAGCTAGAGGCCAAAATCTACAGGTAGTCACTTTGCTAAAAACAGCTCTGTTTTCTGTGATGTGTCCAGGTTGTGTTTTGGGGCATATCCTGTCGCGGGCGCTAGGCCTACCCACACAAGTGAGGTATCATTTTTATCGGGAGACGTGGGGGAATGCTGGGTCGAAGGAAATTTGTCGCTCCTCTCAGATTCCAGAACTTTCTGCCACAGAAATGTGAGGAACATGTGTTTTTTTAGCCAAATTTTGAGGTTTGCAAAGGATTCTGGGTAACAGAACCTGGTCCGAGCCACACAAGTCACCCCTCCTTGGATTCCCCTAGGTTTCTAGTTTTCAGAAATGCACAGGTTTGGTAGGTTTCCCTAGGTGGCGGCTGAGCTAGAGGCCAAAATCTACAGGTAGTCACTTTGCTAAAAACAGCTCTGTTTTCTGTGATGTGTCCACGTTGTGTTTTGGGGCATATCCTGTCGCGGGCGCTAGGCCTACCCAAACAAGTGAGGTATCATTTTTATCGGGAAACTTGGGGGAACATAGAATAGCAAAACAAGTGTTATTGCCCCTTGTCTTTCTCTACATTTATTCCTTCCAAATATAGGGGTGTGTGTAAAAAAGACATCTATTTGAGAAATTCCATGTAATTCACGTGCTACTATGGTCACCCCGGAATTCAGAGATGTGCAAATAACCACTGCTCCTCAACACCTTATCTTGTGCCCTTTTTGGAAATGCAAAGGTTTTCTTGATAGCTATTTTTTACTCCTTATATTTCAGCAAATGAATTACTGTATACCCGGTATAGAATGAAAACGCACTGCAGGGTGCAGCTCATTTATTGGCTCTGGGTTCCTCGGGTTCTTGATGAACCTACAAACCCTATATATCCCCGCAACCAGAGGAGTCCAGCAGACGTAACGGTATATTGCTTTCGATAATCTGACATTGCAGGGAAAAGTTACAGAGTAAAAAGTAGAGAAAAATTGATGTTTTTTTCACCTCAATTTCAATATTTTTCTTTTTCAGCTGTTATTTTCTGTAGGAAACCCTTGTAGGATCTACACAAATGACCCCTTGCTGAATTCAGAATTTTGTCTACTTTTCAGAAATGTTTAGGTTTCTGGGATCCAGCATTGGTTTCATGACCATTCCTGTCACTGACTGGAAGGAGGCTGAAAGCACAAAAAATTGCACAAATGGGGTATGCCCCAGTAAAATGCCAAAATTGTGTTGAAAAATTGGGTTTTCGGATTCAAGTCTGCCTGTTCCTGAAAGCTGGGAAGCTGCTGAGTTTAGCACCGCAAACCCTTTGTTGATGCCATTTTTAGGGGAAAAACCACAAGCCTTCTTCTGCAGCCACTTTTTCCAATTTTTTTGAAAAAAACAAAATTTTCCCTGTATTTTGGCCAATTTCTTGGCCTCTTTCAGGGGAACCCACAAAGTCTGGGTACCTCCAGAATCCCTAGGATGTTGGAAAAAAAGGACGCAAATTTGGCTTGGTTAGCTTATGTGGACAAAAAGTTATGCGGGCCTAAGCGCGAACTGCCCCAAATAGGCAAAAAAAGGCCTGGCACAGGAGGGGGAAAAGGCCTGGCAGCGAAGTGGTTAACAAGATGACAGAAGATTGAATGTATCTTCCCTGTTAAGTTACAGAGAAACACCGAGTCGTTGTTGTCTTGTTTTGATTTTTTGTTTTTATTAATTTCCATTATATCTGTTAGTTTCATTATATCTGTTTTTATCATATAAGTTTACAGAAAAATCCCCTTCTGGTATGTGATTTAATATTGTAGACACCCGACATGTGTTTTGCCTCCTGAGTGGAGCTGCAAAGTTAAAGAAAATGTGGATTTGATTATTTATATTACCGGCAGGTGTACACTATAAGTGAGGCTAATTTATAACTGCAAGTGTGTCTGTTTCTTAGGCACAGGTGAGGTTCACCATCACTCGTGAGTAGTTTATATCATCTTCATGTGTGTACCAAGCTTGTGGGTACAAAGGTCTCTTCATGTAGTTATGTTGCATAAGGTTGTGATTACCCAAGGTGCTGATAGTTACATGAAAGAGTGAAAGTTAGTTTTCTGGTTATGTACTGGCATGCAACTCTTTTATCAACAATATGGTGTTGTCAATTATAGTAAAAGGAAATTAGACTATTATTATGTTTTTAGTAAGGCTCTGTTGACCTTAAAGGCAGCATAGTTGCTAGTAAACTCTTTAATTCAGCATTTCAGATTTGCAGATGGCACATGTTATGCAAAGAAGGATTATGGAAACGATGGAGCATGGCGAGTGTTTTATCTAATGGCTGCCTCGTTTGCTCCGCCCCACCAAACACTTTAAACTTTTATGAACTCAACACACAAGCCATCATCACTTTCCCAAAAACAGTGTTCCTCCATTGGCTGCAACGTCCTTGATGCAGAACCCTCAGTAACTTTGTGCTCCCCACCTTTCTGTGCTAAAACTGCACCCAGACTATTAGAACTAGCACCCATTATTAAACGGCTGAACTATGCTTGCCAAATGAGTGCAGTGCCAGAGCACTCAAAATATTTTGTTTACTCTCATCCTAATAAACTTGAATGCAGACCCTTTTTTCAACAATGCTCTGAACCATTTAGTAACATCAGCCACATTTTTTAGAAACCTTGCATAATACTTGTACCTGTCAGGAAAAGAAAGGTTCTGTGTCTGTTTTTAGGAACTGTGGCTTAAATAGACTATGCACCAAGCTCAGGATGAGCTTAATCCACCTTTGCTCACTACTGTACTCAATCGAGCTTGCTATAACAGCACCCAAGCGGAAATCTTCAGGTACGCGAGGTGCATTAAGCAGCATACTGATTTTATTTGTGCGTACGAACACATTAAGCTTTGTGCATGGGTGAAGTAGTAGCAGCTACTTTTATTAGGATTTAGTGCCACCTATATGTGGCTCCACATGGGGTGCCCCCTGCTGAAGATGTTAGTTTAAATTTTACCCCCAGAATGAGTAAAAACAATAACTCCTAAAAAACAATGCGGGCACGAAGCGCTCCACAAAGTAATCACAGTTCTTGAAGATCATAAGTCCACAATGCAGACAAAGCGAGAACATGCTGCAATACTGTCAACGAAGACCCACTTGTTGCTAAATTAGTTTTTCTTTTAAATTGATTTATTGACGATTGAATAACAGCAGACTTTCATCAGGAGGGGCCCCAGCTCAACTACCAAAACCTTGAATGCAGCCTCTTGTTATATCTCAAAGTTTCAGGAGGACACCAAAAGCAGTCATAAGTAAAGCATAGAAGGGTGAACTGGACCCTGTGAGGAGACCACACAAACAGCAAGAATAAAGAAGCACTCTTTAAATACCCAGCCTCTGTTGTTTCATTAAACAGTGTGCCAACAAGGGGATAGAACAATAAGAAGGTTTAAGAAAGGCCATATTCTAACCATTTTTTGGTTCAATCCTTCCTTGAACAACAATGTTTTCACTCCTAATAGGCCACATGTCTCTTGGAAGTTGTTACCTAACAGGAGAGCCATTGGGATCCGATTTCGTGGTTGGACGAATTGTTCCTCTGATCATGAACAAGAGCTTGCAGTGAAGCACATCATCAAGAATCACTAGGGTTTGGAACAAGAAATTCAAGAAGGCCAAGGATCTGAATCATTGCTGTGATCAGAACCCTCAGTCTTCTAAGCCTCCTACACTGATGGAGGCCGGTTTTCACTATAAAGAACTCGGAATTCTATAAGGCCAACTGGGATAGTTTAGAATTTGGCCATGCCTGGTGCACCATCAGATTTAGATCAACTAAATAGCATGTAACCTTTCTCTTTGGTAGAAGTCCTCAGTCAGTCTGAATTATAGAAAGGATCTTAGGTCATTCCACCAATGGACAGATTTGTATTAACAGAGCCCAATTGTACATGGAGTTTCTATTCAATATGCTTGCTGCAAATAGGGTCTCCACATGAATAAGATTTTCACCTCATAGGCATTAGCTCAAATAGTCCCATTTCAATCTATGAAAAGTGGAATTACTCCCCTATTTCACTTCTTGAGTCATTCAGGAAAAATGCTTAGTGATGCCCAGGAGGCCCTCCTGAAAGGGGATTGGCTCTGTAGACCAGCATTCCACCTTTACTGGACTGTTTTGTTAATTCCTGATCTTAGGAAGGCCTTAGATGTTGTTGACCAAGCGAAACTCTGGCTGCTCTCAGGATTTGGCCCTGAGTAGTACAAATAATGTGATTACTGGATTGATTCAAATACTGTCAAAATGAAATATTGGTGAGATGGCAAGTAAATGGATGACATTTATGTTTCTAAACACTTATGCTGCGCTGATGTTCTGTAACTGTATTCGTTTTTGTAGGAAATGTTATTAACGGTCATTTGAGAGTTCAGATCCATACACTGTAAGAGAACTAGACAACTTTTTAAACCAGTTGAGAAGTGGGTCAACATGAAAGCCTAAATACCTCAAAGCTTTCCACATAGAATTGAGACTTTAGGGGTTGTACCAAAGAGAAGGCAATATGCTGTTCCTGCCACAACTCAATGATTCTAGAGATATGTATTTATCAAGCTAGCCGCTTACACAAAAACAAAATAGAGCAAATTATTGAAGCATTCAGGAAACATTTTACAATTGCTCCCCAAACTCTCTTTAGCTTAGGACAGTCATCACAAACATAATGGCCCTCATTATGACCCTGGCGGTCCGAAGACCGACAGGTCTGCGGTGGCGGTCTCACCGCTGACGGGCTGGCGGTGGAACCTACACATTACGAGTGTGGCAGTCTGGCCTCTGCCACACCACCACATCTCCACTAGTACCGCCAGGGTGGTAGGACAGCCGGGCTGGAGGAAAGCACCTCTGGGCCAGCTGTCCACTGAAGACCGCAGCTGTATAACGAGTTAGCTTTCCGCCAGGCTTTCTGCGGCGATAGCACCTCCTTGAAAACCCTGGCGGAAAGGCCACAGGTGACAGGAAATTTCTTTCCAGGAGATGACTTCCCCAATCCCCCCCGCAGTTACAATACCCCCACCCCACCTTCCATGATAGGACCCTTCTCCCCCAACCCCTTCCATGACAGCACCCCTCTACCCCAAACCCCCTTCCATGGCAGCACCGACTGCCCCACCCTCCCCGCATACACTTATTCACCAAAACTTACATCACCACATTCACCAACACGCATACATACACACATTCAGCAACACTTGCATCCACGCATTCACACAAACATTCCAACACGCACTCACTTCAGCAATCACACAGGCATTCACACATGCATTCAAACACGCATACACACACGCATTCAAACACATATACACCCACTCACACACACTTACATTCACACATGCAGACATACACCCACTCACACACACACACACACACACACTCACACACACACACAACATCCCCCACCCTCCCACACCTCTCCCCTGTTGGACAATCGACTTACCTTGTCCGGAGAGGAAGTCGTCCGCCAGGGAACGGGACCCGGTGCTTCCACTGCCGGCAGCGCCTTCCCATCAGGACACCGCCACGCTGTATTACTGATCGTAATACGGTGGGCGGAGTCCTTTTGGCGTGGTGGTGACAGCTGTGGAACCGTCTCCGCTCCGCCGACTGCCAACACGACTGCTGAAGGATTTCCACCCAAATTGTGGCAGAAATCCTTCAGTGCTTGTAATATGGTGGTCGGAAGACTGCCAGCACTGGAGGTTTTCTGGCACCCGTGACTTCGGCGGTCTTTGTAAAAGACCACCAAAGTCACACTAAGGGCCAAAATCTTTGTCAAAGCTATACGATTTCTAATAACCTTTTCCATAGTGGAGTGGAGGATGCCCACCTTTCATTAAGTAAGTGAGATAAATTACTGCACATATAGTGCATAAAAGCAGGTAAAAGAAAACATTCCTGATGCATTAAATTCTTACAAATAAAGTTTCTGTCATGTGCTAATAGTTTCCTCTGGGGTTGACCTCAACACCTAGAATGCTTGCAAGGCAGACTTTACCTTCCTTAAAAACCGATGCTGCCTAAATTTGTCACTAGCTAATAACATTAGCTCTAATTTCTTCTACTTTACTGACCTGCAAATACATATTTGAGTAAATTAAGTTTAGCTTATATGATTGCAATACATTCAACTGAAAAGGACATTTTGTGTAACAGTGAGTTTCCAATTTCATGACAATTACATGTGATAGTTTTGGAATGTGTTATCTAAATTATTCTTATACTTGTTAAAAGTCATTACAGGGCAATGCATATCAGAGGGGAAATTGAGAATAGGGCATACCCTCTGCAACTGATAAAGTTAAATATGTGCAAACATTCTTAATACTAAACAAATTCAAATATCAGTTCTCCTATTATTACCTACCAATCTAGCCCTGTGTGTTAACTTCACCTCTGCTATATCATTGTGCATAGTGGTAATTTCCATTTGGGTGGTGAAATAAATCCAAATGGGGAAACTGAACACAACATTAGGCCCACTAAAATTGTTAGTATTATTATTCATTAAAATGTACCAAACGATTTGAAAGACTTTGGTGGTCATTACAACCCTGGTGGACGGTGTTAAAGCTGCGGTAATACCGCAAACATTCCGGCGGACAAAAAAAGGGAATTATGACCCTGGCGGAAACCGCCAAAAAAGACAGCCACATTAACACACCGCCCGCCACGGCAGTACAGACAAGCAGCGCGGCGGTCACCGCCAACAGACAGGCGGAAGACAATGTACCGCCCATAGTATCACAACCCCCCAATCCGCCACCTTTTCTGGGGCAGATTCACCGTGGATAAAAACACGGCGGAAACAGCTTTTGCAATGGGAAAACGCTCACCTTAACACATCCCACGAGGAACGAGGACTCCATGGAGCCGGAACTCCAAATACTCCCTGCCCTTGTGTTTCTGGTCCTCTACAACCAACATGTACGTAGGCGCCGAAGACAACGGTGAGTACTGCACCTACAACATGGGGGAGGCAAAAGTTAGGGGGACACCCACCAAACACCCACACCCCCACCCCCAACCTCGCATAATACAACATACACACCAATGCATCCACAAAAATCACAGTACCAACCCACAATCCCCCCGGAAGAATGAAAAGACAAAGCGAAATTCGGTCAAACATTCTAATGTGGCAATATACATGTCATACAAAAATATACAGATATATATGAAAATCAGCCATAAATATATACATTGCGAGAAGTAGTGCAGATATGTACAAAACAATGTCCGTGCACCAACAGTCCAAAAATGCATGGGCGAGGCCCACAAAGGATACCTGACCACAATCGGAGAGAACACTGCCGGGGCATCAGATAGAAATACTACAGGCACCTCAGGGGGAAGGGAAGGGGGGGCACCTCAGCCGGATGACTGCAAAGCCAGATCCACGACGGGGCTACATGCCCATTGATGTATCCTGGGGAGTGCAAAGCCACAGTCTCTCAAGTCTCTACAGTGGGTGGCTTGCCCACGGTACCATCCTGGGGAGTGCAAAGCCACAGTCTCTCAAGTCCCTACAGTGGGTGGGTTGGCCACCGTGGCATCCTGGGGAGTGCAAAGCCACAGTCTCTCAAGTCTCTACAGTGGGTGGGCTGCCCACCGTGGCATCCTGGGGAGTGCAAAGCCACACTCTCTCAAGTCTCTACAGTGGGTGGGTTGCCCACCGTGGCATCCTGGGGAGTGCAAAGCCACAGTCTCTCAAGTCTCTACTGTGGGTGGGTTGCCCACTGTACCATCCTGGGGAGTGCAAAGCCACAGTCTCTCAAGTAGATGCAGGTCTCCACTGGTACTGGGGGGGGACTGGTGCCCAGAGTGCTTCATCCTGTGCAGGACAGACAGAGTGGATGCAGTTCTCCACTGGTTATGGAGGGTGACTGGTCCCCAGACTGGATGAGTCTCCCCGTGAAAGTTCCTGTCCTGTCACTGTCCCAGCTGCACATGGGATAAGGATGCCTGATGTGGCGGTCTATTCATTCCTACCCGGTGCTTGCCCTGTTCAGCGGTGCTTTGACATGGCGGTCTTTGCCCTGTTCAGCGGTGCTTTGACATGGAGATTCAGGACTGTTCAGCGGTGCTTTGCCATGGTGGTCTTTGCCCTATTCAGCGGTGCTTTGACATGGCGGTCTTTGCCCTGTTCAGCGGTGCTTTGACATGGAGGTTCAGGACTGTTCAGCGGTGCTTTGCCATGGCGGTCTTTGCCCTGTTCAGCGGTGCTTTGACATGGAGGTTCAGGACTGTTCAGCAGTGCTTTGCCATGGCGGTCTTTGCCCTGTTCAGCGGTGCTTTGACATGGCGGTCTTTGCCCTGTTCAGCAGTGCTTTGACATGGCGGTTCTGGTACGGACATTGGTGTGTGGCATGACGTTCCCTACACTGGGCATTGGTGTGTGGCATGACGTTCCCTACACTGGGCATTGGTGTGTGGCATGACGTTCAATCATAGCCCACCTGGGCTGTGGCAGCCGGGGCCCTCCTGGGCACTGACTCCGGTGGTGGCGGTGGTCTCCTGACCAGTGACGATACTTGGGCCCTCCTGGGCTGTGACTCTGGCGGTGGTCTCTGGACCAGTGACGATACTTGGGCCTTCCTGGGCACTGACTCCGGCGGAGGCGGTGATCTCCTGACCAGTGACGATACTTGGGCCCTCCTGGGCTGTGACTTTGGCGGTGGACTCTGGACCAGTGACAATACTTGGGCCCTCCTGGGCTGTGACTCGGGCGGTGGTCTCCTGACCACTGACGATACTTGGGCCCTCCTGGGCTGTGACTCTGGCGGTGGTCTCTGGACCAGTGACTATACTTGGGCCCTCCTGGGCTGTGACTCTGGCGGTGGTCTCTGGACCAGTGACGATACTTGGGCCCTCCTGGGCTGTGACTCTGGCGATGGTCTCCTGACCACTGACAATACTTGGGCCCTCCTGGGCTGTGACTCTGGCGGTGGTCTCTGGACCAGTGACAATACTTGGGCCCTCCTGGGCTGTGACTGTGGCGGTGGTCTTTGGACCAGTGACGATACTTGGGCCCTCCTGGGCTGTGACTCCGGCGGTGGTTTCCCTACCAGTGACGATACTTGGGCCCTCCTGGGCACTGACTCCGGCGGTGGCGGTGGTCTCCTGACCAGTGACGATACTTGGGCCCTCCTGGGCTGTGACTCCGGCGTTGGTCTCCTGACCAGTGACGAAGGCGCTGGCGGTTGTGTCTCGACCGCCGGAAATGATGGTGCACTTCTCCGCCGTGACACTCACAACAGGCTGGGCAGACTTCCTCTGGCCCTTCCCCACCTTTGGTGGAGTCACAGCTGACTCTCCAATCCCCTTGGAACCCATACGAGTTGTTTTCCCACCAGGAGGCTTCACACGGTCCCGTCGTTCACTCTCCAATTTTAGAGCCTTTACAGGGGGTGGGCTGCCAGTGCCTTGGCTCCGGGGCACACTGCCTGCCCTGGTGGCCGGTGCACTCCACAAACCTTGAACAGGCGCCACTGGTATTGGAGGCTTTTTGGCTGAGGCGCTACGATGGGACTGATGAATTGGAGGTGGGAGTGGGGGCAAAAAGGTCAACTTTACAGAGGGACAGTTTCTGACGAACACTGGGATGGGTAGTTGGAGGGGGCCTGGGAGTGGAGGAAGAGGAGGTGGTTGTCGGAGGTGTCACTTTAGGTGTTTTGGGTGCAGGTGCAGGTACTGGAGGCTGTCGTGAGGTGGATGGATGTTGGGTGAGTGATTGCCGGCGTTTGTGTACTTTGGGAGGGGGCATCACAGACACACTGGGAGAGGACACAGGGGACGTGTAAATGGGAGTGGAGGTGGTGAGTGCAGGTGAGCGGCTTGTGGTGCTGGGTCTCCTTGTGCGATTCATGGTGCCTGTAGATGTGGTGCATGCAGGTGTGTGTGTAGACGAGACTGGGAGGGAGGAGGGAGAAGAGGAGGAGGGGGACACAGTGGAGGCAGTGGATGTTGCTGTGTCTGTACGTGGGTGAGGCTTGCATGAGTGCCTGTGGGTTGTGTGGTGCCTATGTTTGCTTGAGCTACCTGTGTGTGCTGACTTGTGTGCATGCTGGTCTGTAGGTGTGCTTGGGATGGGCTGGGGTACAGGAGATTGGGTCTGGGTGGAGGAAGTTGGAGGGGGGAGGCTAGAGACAGGTACAATGGCTGCCATCAGTGCTGAGGCCAGAGAGTGCAGGGTTCGCTGAAGGACAGCCGGACCAGAATGAATGCCCTCCAGGAATGCATTACCGTGTTGCAACTCCATTTCTACACCCTGGATGGCATTCACAATGGTAGACTGCCCAACAGTGAGTGACCTGAGGAGGTCAATGGCCTCCTCACTGAGGGCAGCAGGGGTGACTGGGGCAGGGCCTGAGGTGCCTGGGGCGAAGGTGATGCCCACCCTCCTGGGTGAGCGGGCATGGGGCGAACACTGAGGGGCTGCTGGGAGGGTGGTGCTGGTAGGGGAGGTGGCGGCTGTACCTGTAGAAGTGGGGCACACAGATGGTGCCGCCACCGCAAGGGAGCCCCCATCGGCGAACGAGTCCGTGTCGCTGCTTGGTGATCCGGTGGCCGACGTGAAGCTCCCCTCGCCCTCCGTCCCACTGGTGCATTCAGAGTCCGTGGTGTGGCCCTCCATGGCCATGTGGGATGCAGCTCCCTCGTGCTCCGGTGCCACTGTACCTCCGCCTGATGATGCTGATGTACAAAAGGACAGGGAGAGCAGAAAAAAGGGGGGAGACAGAAGAAAGAGAGTGTTAGTGCATGGCATACCGCTACCGTTGGCGGACAAGACAGACACAGTAGCCCCCTGCATTACGCCGTGCTCCTGCCCTCTCCACATGCAATTTCTGGGATATGGCCTACATGGCAATGGTGGACATCTGCGCACATGGATTGCACAGGGGCAACTATACCTCGACTTGGCACTCTGCTGAGGTGGGGTAGAGTGCCACATGGCCTACATTACGGATGGGCCTTGCCTACCGAACTCGCCCTGGCCTAGGGACACCCACAGCCCACCTCCCCCACACCCAGACACCTCCACTACACGCAACGTCCGCAGAATGAGAGTGCACTCACCCCCTTGTGTCTGCTGTGGTGCCCTCAAGCGCCCATCCAACTCCGGGTAGGCCACCGCCAGGATCCGGAACATCAGGGGGGTCATGGTGTGACGGGCACCCCTCCCACGTTGGGAGGCCATCCCAAGCTGAGCTTCCGCCGTCTTCTTGCTGCTGCGGCGAATGTCCTCCCATCTCTTACGGCAGTGGGTGCCCCGTCTCTGGTGGGCCCCCAGGTTCCGGACCTCCTTGGCGATGGCACGCCAAATGTCCCTCTTCTGGTGGGCGCTGACCTACATGACATGCACAAGGAAAGAGGAACAGTCATTACCAACTGCACCGTCGTTGTGAGTGGCCCCCTCCCTACTCTGGCCATGTGGCCCATTCATTCCCACGCATTAATGTTCTATGAACTCTGCCCCCTTCCCTCTTCCAACCAGCCCTCTCCACCCAAGCCTAGCCCATACAACGTGCTCCCTGTGTACTAACCTGTTGGTCTGGAGGACCGTAGGAGTAGCGTGTACTGGGGGAGGACCCCGTCTACCAGTTTCTCCAACTCCTGTGCAGTGAAGGCAGGGGCCCTTTATCCAGACGCAGCAGCCATCGTCGCTTCCAGACCGAGGTCACAGCAGCACTTGCAGTGTGGGTCCTCTCCTGTCGAAGGTCAGGTATCTAGTGATTGAACAGATAGAAAATGGTGGTGACGTCCGCGGCGGTGACGTCCGCGGTGGTGCGCATCATCACCGCCGGCGCACCTGTTCATTGGCTCCTGGGACCCATAGGGTCCTATGTCAACCAATGCAGCATTGCGCCGCGGTCTACGACCGCCTATCGCGACGGTGTACAACGCCAGCGCAGTTACCCCACAATCCCATTGTCCCAGTTTAGAGGTCAGGCAGCCACCATTTCAGGGGCCCACATGGCTTAATTTACCTCTGCGTCACACATAGCTAGGCCTACACTCAACACACATACAGGAAGGGTTTTGTGAGTGGTGTAGTCTTGTGTGTAACTGTGGGTACATACCTGGAGGAATAATGACTGATTCGTCGCTGTTGTCCTTCGTAGGCACCGTCAGCTGGGACATTTGAGAAGATGGCGGAATTCTCCGGTGTACCGACCGCTGGTGGACCTGTTGACAATGGAAGAGCGACATGTCATCGTCACCTACCGGTTTGACCGTGCCACAATCCAGGAACTATGTACCCAGTTGGAGCCAGACCTGATGTCACCAATCCGCCATCCGACTGGAATCCCCCCTGACGTGCAGGTGCTGTCAGTGCTCCATTTCCTTGCAAGTGGGTATTTTCAGACAACAGTGGCCATGGCATCAGGGATGTCCCAGCCTATGTTTTCCAATGTGCTGTCCAGAGTGTTGTCTGCCCTGCTGAAACACGTAAGGAGATACATCATTTTCCCTGAGGTGGCAGATTTGCCTACAATGAAAGGTGACTTCTATGCCCTTGGACATATCCCCAACGTCATAGGTGCCATTGATGGTACCCATGTTGCTCTGGTCCCCCCCCACAGGAGTGAACAGGTGTACAGGAACAGGAAGAGTTATCATTCAATGAATATCCAGTTGGTATGTTTGGCAGACCAGTACATCTCGCAGGTAAATGCTATGTTCCCTGGCTCAGTGCATGACACCTACATCCTGCGTAATAGTAGCATCCCTGATATGATGGCTCAACTCCAGAGGCACCGTGTATGTTTATTGGGGGACTCTGGTTACCCCAACCTTTCCTGGCTATTGACCCCAGTGAGGAATCCCAGGACCAGGGCAGAGGAACAGTACAATGAGGCCCAGACTAGGAGGGTGATCGAACGCACCTTTGGCCTCCTGAAGGCCAGGTTCAGGTGCCTCCATATGACAGGTGGATCCCTATTCTACTCACTGAAGAAGGTGTGCGAGCTCATCATCGCCTGCTCCATGCTCCATAATTTGGCTTTGCAACGCCAGTTGCCTTTTCTGCAGGAGGATGATCCAGATGACGGTGTTCTAGCAGCTGTGGAGCCTGTGGACAGTGATGAGGAGGAAGCTGAGGAAGAAGACAACGACAACAGGGAGTCAGTCATACAGCAATATTTCCAGTGACACACAGGTGAGAACATTTTCATGTTTAACATTACATTAACTTTCACACGTCTACCTCTATCCTGTCTGTCGGTTTCAACCACTATTTGGTAACTGAGTTGTACCTTTCGATTACTGTTTCACAGGTGTGGTTACCAACGTGTCATCTGCTTGTATCCTTTAAGGACTTGTGATGTGTGACATAGGTATGTTAGCTTTACAATAGGAAACGCATTATCACACTGTCATTGATAATACATATTTACTAAATCACAGACTGACTCCAGTTTGTTTTGTGTTTCAAGGGTGTTTATTGAAGTGCTAATTATTGGAGGGGGTGGTAAAATGGTGAGGGGTGATGGTGGAGGAATGTCCATGGCAGAGTCCAGTCTATTAGTCTCACAGGTGCACTGCCCATCTGGGCATAGGAAGTGGAACTGGGGCAGTTCCAATCTGGACAGGGTAACAAGGTGGGACAGTGGGAGGACAAACAGGGTGGTCTCATTTCCTGGCGGGGGTCTTGCCATCTTGCTCTGTCCTGTTCCTGGATCTAAGGGACCGCTTGCGGGGTGTTTCTCCGTCTGCAGGAGGTGGAGTGCTGGTGTGGTGGTCCTGTGGCGGGGCGTCCTGTCCACTAGCGCCGGCGGAGGTGGTGGGCAGTTCATCGTCCTGGCTAGTGTCAGGGGCCCCTTGGAGTGCCACGGTGTCCCTCATGGTGTTCTGTATGTCCTTCAGCACCCCTACGATGGTGCCCAAGGCAGAGCTGATGGTCCTGAGCTCCTCCCTGAACCCCAAATACTGTCCTCCTGCAGGCGCAGGGTCTCCTGCAACTTGTCCAGGACCGTGGCCATCGTCTCCTGGGAGTGGTGGTATGCTCCCATGATGGAGGAGAGGGCCTCGTGGAGAGTGGGTTCCCTTGGCCTGTCCGCCCCCTGTCGCACAGCAGCCCCGCACCCCCCTGTGTTCCTGTGCCTCCGTCCCCCGGACCGGGTGCCCACTACCACTGCCCCCAGGTCCCTGTTGTTGTTGGGGTGGTGGGTTAGCCTGGGTTCCCTGTAGTGGTGGACACACCGCTGATTGACCTGTCCTCGGTAGGGAGGTTTGGGCCCGCTGGGTGGGTGCTGTGCTGGTGATACCAGAGGGTGGAAGGTCAGTGTTGGGCTGTGCCTGTGCAAGGGGAACCGACTGTCCCGAGGCCCACGATGGTCCGAGCTGGTCCTCAGGATCCAGTAGGGCAGAGCTGCTGTCGTCACTGTGGGCCTCTTCTGGGGGTGGAATGGTGTTGTCTGGACCCTCTGGTGTGGTGACGGTCCTTCGGGTTCCTGCAGGGGCATAAGAGCATGATAATTGCATGTGTGTGTGGATTGTGTGCAATGGGTGGGTGTCTGTGTACCCCAATGCAAGCATTCCTGTGTGTGGGTTTGTGTGATGATGGTTAGGGGGTTGTTCTGGGTATGTGCAGTGAGCATGCTTTAGTGAGGGGTGACCATGCTTAGTTGTGTCATGCAGGGCTTGGTGTTGGGATGGGTGGTTTGTGTTATTAGTACATTAGTGAGGAGTTGGAGTGATGGGGAGGGTGTGAGGGTGGGGGTGTGTGATAGCATGCAGGTAGGGTGGGGGATATGATAGTTAAGATTTGACTTACCAGTGTCCCATCCTCCACCGACTCCTCCGAGGCCCTCTGGATGCATGATGGTCAAGACTTGCTCCTCCCATGTTGTTAGTTGTGGGGGAGGAGGTGGGGGTCCGCCGCCAGTCCACTGCACTGCGATGTTGTGCCTGGAGACCGTTGAATGCACCTTCCCCCGTAGGTCATTCCACCTCTTCCTGATGTCCTCCCTATTTCTTGGGTGCTGTCCCACGGCGTTGACCCTGTCCACTATTCTGCGCCATAGCTCCATCTTCCTGGCTATTGATGTGTGCTGTACCTGTGATCCAAATAGCTGTGGCTCTACCCGGATGATTTCCTCCACCATGACCCTGAGCTCCTCCTCAGAGAAGCGGGGGTGTCTTTGGCGTGACATGGGGTGGTGTGTGTGATGTATGTGGTGATGAGTGTGGTGATGTGTAGTGGTGTGTGGTGTTTTGTGCGTGGATGTTGTGTCGGTGATGGTGTTGTGTGCCTCTGTGTGATGGGGTTGTCTATTCTGTGCTCTCTCTCTGGCCTTCGTTCGAAATTTTTGGGTCGTAGGGGTTTGTGGGTGATGTGGGTGTGTGTTTTATATAGTATTGTGTGTGTGGGAGTGGTGTGCGTACGTGTATCAGGTGTGTGTATTTCGAAATGTCCAATGTGGCGGTGTTTTGTAGAAGTGTGTGTATTTTGAGCGAGGCGGTGTGTACCGCCAATGGAATACCGCGGTTGAAAGACCGCTGCGTGGATTCGTGGGTCGTGATAGCATGGGCGTGTTTCTGTTGGCGTGGAGGTGGAGGTTTTGTTATCGCCAGTTTATCACTGACCTTTGGTGTGGCGGAGTTTTGTGGGTGTCTGAATTTCAGCGGATTCCGAGCTGTGTGTCATAATAGCTGTGGCGGAATTCCGCGGCTGCGGCGGTGTATTGGCAGTCTTCTGCACGGCGGTAAGCGCCTTTTACCGCCAATGTTGTAATGACCCCGTTTGTTTGTTCTGCAGTTTAGCACAGTCTATTAAGTAAAAATGCAAAATTGAGACAGGAAAACCCAACTTCTAAGAAGGTACAAATTGAAAAATCAACCTTCAATTACTTCAGTTCAGGTCATTAACTCAGTCCATAGAATTTAAAAAAAACTACTTGTCTATGTCTGGATACTTAAGGTGCGAAACAAACCAAAGTCAATATTAAAGACCTTGTTATGTGTTTCAAAATTCCAGTTAAAAAATCATCAAAACCTTTTTTTATTGAGTTCAAGGTGGTTCTTCAGGTTTTTCCTCAAAAATGAACTGGCAGCAATTTTTGAAATCATAGACTTCCTGATCCAATTCTTCATCTGCAGAACCTGATGGTATTTAAATTGTCTATAGCTCTTCTCTGATGATCTCTGCCTTTGAGTCTCCCAGTGTAATCCTTTGCTACCTCTCACTTATTGAGGATTTGGCACAAACACATCTTTCATTGTCAGATTCTCTTGTGACTACTGCTGAATCCTCTTCACTTGCAACTGGATTTATGCTTTCATCAGTAACTTGGTTCATTGTCACTGCTTTTCTTTGGGGGTTCTTGAAACTCAAATTTTCAGCTTTACTTTCTCATTTTTTATATGATATTGTAATGTTTTTTTTTCTTGACTTTGATTTTCTCTACCAGAGAGGGGTGAAGAACTTCTTGGACTTTTCTCTGGATTGTCCATTTCCCCCCTTTCTGGATCCATGCAGCAAACTCAAGCTTGACACAGAATCAGTGGTTATTGTCATCACCTATACATCTATAGCCTTCAATCTATTTGTATGAGATGTATGTTTCCATTGTGGGATTCCAGCACATTTCACAGTGGTGTTACTCACAAAAATCATCCAATAGGGTTGCCTCCACCATGGTTCCAAACAACTCAGGCAAGTGTGCTTCTTCACTAATACCCAGTCTCCAGGATGCAGTGCATTGTACAGGACTTCTTTTGTTGGTGTAGTACACACTTAGTTGAAGATGGCCAGCCAGCTGGTGTATTTTTGGGTGGCAATCCTAACCTTGGGAACATGTTGGGAGACAGCTTGGGCATCTCTCTGTTTCTTCTTCTTCCCAGAATCCTCTGGAAAGGATTTCTGGGATAGGATATACTGCCTCATCCATGATGGTGGTTTTCCCATTCCTTCCTATATGATGTTCCCAATCCAACATGGTGGTCTCATTTTCTGTGAGGTAACTCCTGTTTTGGGCCTATATAAGGAGGGGTTTCGATTCTTCTCTGGGTCGCATCGCATCACATTTCCTGTAGTGTGTTCCAGGGATCTAGTCCTTCCTTGGCTCATCCAGGAATCTATTGTCTTTTCTGGTTAGATCACAGTTTTCCTCCAGTTTTCTCCTGTTGGTTGGATTCTCAGTCTTGGTTCCCACCTTGAAGCTCATCTGCATCTAGAAGTCTTTTCTAAGTTGTTTTGCCCTCTGACTTTTTCCTCCTTCCTGGGGCCAAAACCAAGAAGCAATTTCTGCCTAGACACTCTCTGTGTTGGATTTTATGGAGCATCTCAGGTGTGCTCTAAATGAGGTCCAAGAGTCTTTTCACCCTACCAGAAGGGGTGGAGACAAAGTCAATGGCACATTCAATCAACATTTACATTTACAGTATGACCAATTTGGCCACACAAGGAAAACCCAAGTCGGAAATAACATTAAAGGGTTTTATTGCAAACTCAAACTCAGGTTAATGTGGACAGTTCTCAAGACAAAACTATAAAGATATAGAATTACCATTGGATGTCCACCTCTCGGTAACAAACAAAGCTTAACTAACATCCAACAGACTAAGAGTTCTATCAATGCAATACAAAACATGAGCACCAGAACTTGATGTTCTGAGAATAAACATTGACCAGTTCTTCTAATCATTTGCATAAATTTAAATTGTCCAATTAGTTCTCCAAACAAGTGGAAATCCCTTAAAGTTTCAATGTGTGCTTAACTACAAGAAATGAGGACAAAAAGCAAAAGGAAATAAAAGCACGAAAAGAATTTGGAAAAACAACATCTGAGGCAGGCTAAAGCTAACTAAAGCTGGCAAAAAGTAAGTAAAAAAGGGACGTTGTCAGCATTTCAGAAGCTCAGTCAAGAGTCTTCTCATGGGTCATGGGTCAGGGAAAAATTCTAGGTCTTCTCATCTCAGCATTTAGATGCAGGGCAAGGGCAAAGAGATCTGTAGATCCATGAGCCAATGTATTAGCCTGGCAATAATTGATAGTATTGAATCAGGGAGAACATATTGTTGATCTCTGGTTAACCAAATGTCTTTCTTCATAGTCTTTCTACAACAAATTGTTTTCCACTTTATCTTCTAATTCTCTGGTACTTCCTCCTTAAGTTCTCGGAGTTCATTCAGTATTGTTAGTACTGGCCTCAACAAAAACAATTCACATAATTAGTTTAATCCATTTTCGCCTCAGGTTTACATTGTTCTTGTTCGTGCTCTTGAATTGATTGTTACAGTGTCTAACAAGATGATAGGATAGCCATTGCCATGGTGGCCATGTCATTAAGAAACTTTTAAGCAATGTACGTTACAACTGAAAAAATGCAAAATATGTGTACCCTTCTTAATCAGCGTACCAGAGGATATCCTAAGCCCCCCCCCCCTTGTGACCACAGTTGTCCAAAACCATGTGCCAGTCCAAAACCATACTGGCTGGCTCTATATATTGTCACACTTGGTTCATTAGTCAGATAGCATGCTCTTGTCAGGGCAAGCAAGTCTGCTACTTGTGCGGAGGTTACATTACACCAGTATGATGCTTCAATATTTGAAGAAATAGAACGTACTGCGCAAACTGCTCTTAGTATTCCTTGGTAGTCTTGCAGGGAAGAGTCATCCACAAACTGAGTTAGATCAGAATCATCAAAGAAAGTATCTTTTATGTTTGGTCTTGGTTAGGTATACAATCTTGTTATATTCAATGCAATCATGGCCTGCTTCTTCACCCTTTTCATTGTTGTTTGGAATTGGTAGCAATGTTACAGGATTCAAGGTATTACACTTCCTAAATGACGTTATCAGCTGCCAATATTATTTGGTTAGCTGGCCGTTTGCCTTGTGTTGAGTTCTAGAGCAGCTTCTTCACAATGTCGAAGGAGCATCGCCCCCGGGCTCAGCCAGCAACAAGACAGGGGTGGAGCTGAGCCACAGGAGGGGGAAAGAGGAAAGGAGAGAGGAACAGTGGAGGGGGAGGAGGATAGAGTGCACCTACGTGTGCATGTATGTTTGGCTGGCCGTCTCAGGCCGGCCAAACACACATGTGCACTTAGGTATCTCCAACCCAGCTAGAGAAACTATACAGGCCTAGGGTTGTGTCTGAGTGGTAGTCCAACCTAGCTTTAGCATGAAAGCAGCACCAGGACTGCTGGGGAGACTGTGCTGTTCTAGTATCCATGTATATTTTTCTTAATCCCATATTTATCCCAGTCCAAATAGGCAATTTGCTGTTCCCCTTCCCGTATTCATTTCCTTCACTTTGCCCTCATTAAAAGAAAGACATTTGATCCTTACCATCATCTGTCATGAGAGTCCCATAATTATCACATCGATTTAGCCTGGTGGTTTCTTTCGCCACTTATGTATGACGCCCAGCTAGGTTCGATCCCATTGCAATTTCTCTTTTTTCATTCATTTTTAATATTATTCCTAAATAGTCTTTCACAATTATTAATAGCCCCTCAATTGGTGGCACCACCCCTCCTTCCACATGTCCAATTCAAAGCGCACCATCCCAGTGCGAATAGCTCTTCATGTTACCATGCTCCGCTTCACTTTAATAGCTCAATTTTTACATGGGGATTCATCAAGGTTCGTATCTCCCCATTCACCATTTAATTTCAATTGCTATCTTCATTCTTGTTATTATTTTTATTCTTGTTTCCTTTTAACAAGCCTGCGCTCTATGTGCAACTTCCATATCCTTTCTCCGTACATATTTCTAAAAGCGAGCGCGCTGCTCCGAGCGCAAGCAGTCTGTCATCTCAGCTGCTCTAATTAATTTGCCCCAAGGGAAAGCGCACTATCAGACCGAGTATACATAAAGGATACAATTTGTCTCCTTCCTTCCCTCCGATCGGTAGACTCCGATTCCATAGCATTCCTCATTTTAGGAATAGCTCAATTGCCAGCTGATGCAGCACATTACACATTCCGGAAAATCCTTACCATTAACACTTTCCTCGTAAATCCAGCAAGCTGGACATTAATTATTTTCCATTGCATTGCAATTATAAAGCCAGCCATTGGCTTACGGCTACCTTTTGGTTGTTCCAGGTGAAGTAAGCACCACCGCAAGCTGGATATTTTGGCACCATTTTGGTGAGTTATACCCAAGTGGGAGAATAATTCGTCTCTAATTTTTAGTGCACTAAAATCCTAGATAACCCTGACTGTGGTTACCTCTATTTTAAATACCTCTTTACACCTGGTCCCTGAATTAATCCAATCATGAACAACAACCAATACGTATTACCTTCCGATGTATTTTCTCTTTTGGTTCCTTAATGTGTATGGATATATGTAATAACTACACTACCTTATCAGTTCCCCAGGTCATTGTTCATCCTGATGACACCCTGGTACCCTTTCTTAGGGTCAAAAACTCGTTGACAGCTAAATGGGACAGACCTCTTTTGCTCAGAATGATGTTAAACCATTGTTTGGACAATATATATTCTAATAGTAACAAGAAGTTGTTCTTATGAGATACACCAGAGATCAGAATAAATACCCGCTATTTTTCTATTGTGTTTTTTGATGTGGGGACTCTTTTTCACTTGAGATGCACTGTGTCTTCCTTTTTTCTGACTACTTTTTTGCATTTGGATTACACAAGGAACGTCCTATGCTCTGACTATGGTTTTCTGCAATAATAAAAATACATTACATTCTATAAGCTTTGATACTGGTGTTAAGTTGACCAAACCATGATGGTTTTTGACAGAAAAATGTACTGTCTTCATTTTAAACCAAAAAAAACGTTTTGAATGATTAAGTCAGTATTAAGACAATTTTCTGCTATGACACAACAATTGTTTCTAAGTGAGTTTCACATGAATATGTGTTTTGTTGTAGTTGTCAGTGAATCCTGGGACACCACATCGAGAGAAGAGGAGTGATGAGCGAGGCAGCATGAGATGGCGGCGTCCCCAAAGCTAAGTTTATTTTAATTTATTTTTTTATTGTTTTCATCCCCCTGTCTCTCCCCCTCTCCACCTTTGAGATTTGCAGCAGCAAAATGACTGAATGTGTGACTAACACAATACATGTGTAACTCATCACAATTCCATTTGCTCTGCCCTATTGCCAGGGAAACAGCTGTTACATTGCAGTCAACCAGGAAGAGCTGTGGCTACTGGATCTAGTGTAGCAGAGAACTATGTGACAGGCCACTTTTATCATTCATGCTTTCGCACAAGAACAGGGAGTGCGCACCCTTCTTTTTGGTAGCAGTATACTAAGACATCTCTATTATAATGAGACATTTCTAGAGCTGGTACACTGCAGAGTTTGTCTTTGAATTCTAGGAAGGCACCCACGCATTTGTCTTTGAATAGGACCAGATTCACAAAGGCAATGTGAGTACGTCTTACTAAAGGCTTTGCATAGGGGAAAAGTTTGGAATCCACTGATGACAATAGCTAACCATTCCCAAAAACATCCTAAATTATTTCTGAGCAGTTGGAGAATTACTTCCCAGAATTGCTGAAACTCATTCTTTGAACAGTTTTCTCCCTCTTTTTCAACATGTTGACAAAGGTACATCACTTCTCTTTGATAATACTGCATTGTTGGAGGTGAGACTCTATGTCAGCAAGATCACTCAAAAGCTCAATTGTATCCAACTTGCAATCCTCTTTTGTTTTGGAAGCAACCATTTAGTCATAAATATACTGCACCAGCACTGATTTGCAGGGCAGCTGCAGATTTCCAAATTGTTTGTTAGGATCTGACTTAAGATTGAGGGACTTTCTGTATACCCATGTGGTATTCCACTCCAAATGAGGACTTTATTGAGGAATCAAAATGCAAAAAGATATTGTCTATCCTCGTGAAGAGGAATGGAGTAGAACATTTGGCACTGGTCGATGACTGTACCATTCGGCATCAGCAAGAAGCTGAAAACAAATTACAGCAGGATTCAGTACCACTAGAAAACATTGAACTACTATTTTCTTTATTTTTCTAAGATCTTGAACCACCTTCCATTTGCCATTTGGCTTTTTAATGGCCATCACAAGAGTGTTGCAAAGACTACCAAGCACCACTCTCAGAATTCCTTGTTCTATCATCTTTTCTATGATGGGCTTCATTCCATCTTCTGCTTTTCTTGAAAGTTTATGTTGATGAGGTTGTTGGTAAATTGCACAAGGTTTTCCCTGTACTTTTCACTGGCTCTGCACTTTTAATTAATCTGATTGCTTTACCTGTAAAACCCCATACCTCTTCTTTAACTGTATGTCGTAACACAAGAGGCAATAGTTGGACTGAACATATCTGCAGGGTAGTTTTTTGCCTTCACCATCCTATTTTTCTGAATTCATTTTTGTTAGTCTTAGGACTCTGTGCACTTTACTACTGCTAACCAGTACTAAAGTGTGTGTGCTCACTCCACAAAACATGGTTCGATTGGCAGATACCCGAGGGGCATATTTAATTTACTTAAAAGGCAATTGTAGAGTGGTATACCATATACCTAGGGCTTGTAAGTTAAATGCTACCAGTGGGCCTACAGCACGTTTGTACAGCCCACTTAATTAGCACTTCAAACATGTCCCAGGGCTGCAATTGCAGCCTGAATACCGTGTCGAATTGGCCTTTAAAATACCTTACCAAAGCCTCATCGCAAAGGATTCCATTGGTTGATTTCTTATTACATTTAACAAGCTGGGATTCCTAAAAGAGAGGAGGTAGATATGGCATATGTAGTACCTATGAAACTATAACGATATACCCTATTTAATGGAAAAGTCAAATTTATCATTACAAGTTTGAAAATGCCACTTTTAGAAAGTTAGCATTTTCCTGCCCCTAGCCCTATATGTCTGCAGCCTGCCTTAGGTCACATGACTGGGTGTAATTGATAGTTGAGGTGGGGCTTTGTGAATTCACCCCAGACATTTACACAATAGTGAGATTAGCAGAGCCTGAATGGCCTTTTCACTGGCTAAATGGGGGGGGGGGGGGTAGTGGCAGAGCTGAGCACAGTCCAACTTGCACCTGAATAGGCTGTGCTCTGCCACCACACAATAGATGTAAAAGCCCTGCATTGTCAGTGCAGCCAGCCAGGGCAGGGGAGGCAGGAAACTCCTAGAACTCTACAAAAAACTTTTCTGGAAACCTGTTGTGACCTGCTGTGCACACTACCAGTCTGCTGAAGTACAAAGAAGGACTGATTTGCTAATTGGAGCCTGCCTTGGACCATCAGGGGCCAGCCCTGCTGTTGGCCAAAAAGTGATTTGAGAACCAGGAGGAGACCGGAACAAACCTGCTTGCCTGTCCCCCTGAGGTGCATTGGCAGTCGGATTGACTTTGCAGCTTTTCCCACTGCATTCTCCTCCACAGCAGCAAATCTGTTTCAGCGGTCCTTTGGCAAAAGGGTATTCAACCTCATGAAACTGTCCTCGGCTACAGCCTTCTGCTTCGTCCCACTGGAGATTTTCGACTTCCATCTCGACTACTAAGTTCAAAGGTAAAAATCTTCACCACAGCTTCACTCCACGGATATCTGACGATGAGGACACTCCCTCCTCGGACACTCATGCTGCCTTACCCCGCTGAACTTCTACCTTCCCAGTGACATTTTCTTTAAAAAAAGTCTAAGTCCCGAGGTAAGCGCTGACCAGGCCCAATCCACTTTGTCTATCTGAACCACGCTCCATCATGATCGGCCTTAACTTTTGACTTTGTCCCGGTCTAGTGTGACCAGATGTCGGCGGCTGCCACTTTTTGCTTTTAAGTGCTATTTTGAACCTTAAACTTTAAAAATTCATAACTCAAGTTCTACTCATTGGATATTTGTCATTTTGGTGTCAAGTAATTTATTGAAGGTTACTCTATTGTTCTAAATTTGTTTGGGATTGTTATTGTGTTGTGTTTTCACTTCATTACTGTTTATGTGTTGCATAAATACTTTACACATAGCCTCTACGTTTAGCCTGACTGCTTTTTGTGCCAGGCTATCCAGGGTTATGCGCAAGTTAATTTAGTGACTTTTTTGTGGTTCACCCTGCAAGGGATTCTGTCCGTTGCTTAGCCAGGGTTCACACCCTAGAAAACCAACAACCCATTTTCTCACAACACCTGATCGGCATATTTAATTTATTTAGAAGTCCCTAGTGACAGGATATACCATATAACCAGGGCCTGTAAATTAAATGGTACTAGTCAGCCTTCAACACTTATTGTGCCATTCATTTAAGTAGTCCTTTTAAACATGTCTCTCCTGTCATTGCTGTCATTACCGCCAGCTCGACTTTGCTAAATAACCCCTTTGCCAAGCCTAAAACTCAATTTTTAATAAATATATCACCCTTGTGTTAGGCCCTAAACAGCCTGTGGGGCAGGGTGCATTGTAATTAAAAAGTTGAACATGTACTTTTAAGTTTTACATGTATTGGTGATGATAAACTCACAAGTTGTTTCTTCAATACTGTGAGGCCTACCTCTCCCTTAGGCTAACATTGGGTTGCATTATTACATATTAAAGTGCTACCTTTGATTGGGAGCAGGTAGGAAAGTCAAGGTTGGAGTCTGAGGAATTGTAATTTAATATCCTCTTTAATGGTAAAGTCAGATTTTTAAGTCACAATTCTAAAAATTTCACTTTAAGAAAGTTGGCATTTTTGTGCCTTAAGCATTTGGTACCTGCATTATGTTCCTAGGTCACATGTCTAGGTGTGAGTGGTGGTTGGCTTTTGTGTAATCCTCCAAGGTAGCATCACAATAGAGGGTCTGGGTGTTGGTAGGATGGGCTATCTCTGACTTGATAAGGTGGCGGGTCACCTACCACATTAGCACTACAAAGGCTCTGGCTCAGCTTAAAAAAAGGACTTCACACTAGCCTATTATGCCCTAAGACAGACTGTGACCATGGTAGGAAGACAGGAAATCCCAGACACCTTTGTAGGGGAGAATCTCCAGAAGCTTCAAAGTGGGCCCAGGTACAATAATTGGACTCCCAGAGCCACTCTTCAGATCACTTCTGGACCTGTGGCAGATTCAGAATAAAGACTGCTCTGCTACTCAGCTGCTCTGCTTCAGGAAGGCCTGGCCCACTGCCCTGTTGCAAGAAGGACTGCTCAGCTGCTCTGCTGCACTAGAAAGAAAGACTAGGCCTCAACATTGAACCTAGGACCACCAGAGTGACTCCAAGGGCTCCAACATCCTTAAACCCTGCGTCTGGACTCAGAATACTGTGAGCCTTACCCCATCCCAAAAAAGTGCTGCCACCCCAGTCCTAAACCCTTGAAAGTAGGAATAAATGTACTCTGCCAGCCCAGCTGTGATCCCCCATTAGAACCAACGCATGATGCACCCCAACGCAACCCTCAGCTCCTCTTTGGAACCAACGCAGCACAACACAACTCAACACAGGATCCCGCATCACAGCCCCCTATCAAAACCCACGCAGCACAATACAAATCGATGTGGACCTCGCCTTGGAGCCCACACAGCTCCTCATCGATACAGATGCAGCATGATGCTACTTGTTGCAGGACGCTCCACACATGACACCTTGGAACCATCACTTTGTGGCGCAACACCCCACATTCAGGACATAAAATACAATTCTGTGCGACCAAACCTGGTCCCTGTATTCAGCCCGCATTCCATCTCAGTTGACCTAAACTTGTGACTTTTTCACAGTTTGGTGTTACCAAATAACAGAAGTTGGCGCTTTGTGCTATTAGGCACTATTTTTACCTAAATCGTTAAAGTTGCATATCTACGGTTCTACAGGTTGGATTTTTGTCATTTTGGTGTCAAATAATTTACTAGCCCTTTCTCTATCTTCCTAAATTAGTATGGGATCTTTTGTGTGTTGTGTTTTTTTACTTTATTACTTTTTAAGTGCTGTATAAATATTTTACACATTGGCTCTAAGTCTGAGTGTTTTGTGCCAAGCCACCATAGGTGTAAGCACAGATTAATTCAGTCACTTTTTATGCTTCGCTCTGAGATTGTGGTTGTTGCTTGAGAAAGGCTCACACCCCACTCAACTAATAATTCTATTTCTTACAGCAGGTTATCTTTTGTGAGAGCTTGATACAGTTGAACTTCTGATTCTTGTGACTTTATTTTGAACTCTAAATCATCATCTTGTGTTTGAATTGCAACTCCATCCGTTGCACAGTAAATCATGTAATTTATCTTACAAAGCAAGTCCCTACTAGAATCACACAATATGAATTGGTGATTACTTTCAATAAGCCCACTTTGTATTGGGACATTTGCTGAAACTTGATTCATAATTTGCTTATTGCCTATCCCTACAACATGGACTTCTTTTACCAAGGGGAGTAGGTTGGGAACATCCATGGAACGAACCATGGAGTATGTAGCACCAGTATCAATCAGGAATGATATGGGTTACCCATTCACCTTACCATTCTACATACGGGCATCTCAGGTCTACCTCTAGGTTTGGGCCAAGCATGCCTCTCTTACCCCCATAGGCACTCTCTTTGCAAATTAATCACATCTTGTCTAAAATGGTAAAATTCACTGTTTTGAACTAGTTGTGCTGAAACTATAATTTCTGCCAAGGAGGTGTTTTGTTTCAATTGTATTTGCTGCCACACTGGAGTTACAGGCATATTCACATGGAACTCCCCAATGCGTTTGAACAGAAATCTGTTGGGTTGGGGTACTGAACTGTGTCATTTGATTTGTATTCCGTGGCACCGAGGAACAAAATCATTTTGAATTTAATCTGGATTCTGTCTGCACTCATGATTCTAGTGATCAATTTTCCCACAGCTAAGACAAGAGCAACTTTTCTTTAAGCAAGCTGATGTCGCATTTCTTGCACAATTATTCTCAAACCCTCTTCCTCTGTCCTATGAGACTACATTTCCAATCTGTGAAGAAGACATATTATTACCTTGAATACCAGTTCCTTGTAATCCTTTAATCACACAATTCCAAATTTGCATCAGAATGTGGAGATGGTGCAACATCTATTTCCAAATTCATCATCTAATTTTTGCCAACTCTCTGAAGCTGCTTTGTCTGTCAAACCATCGGCTGTTCCTTAATGTTATGCTGCTTACCACTGCAATGTTTGGTGTACTTAAGCATCTCATCAATGCTCTTGGCTTGCCAACACATCACACTCTGCTGAATATGAGAACTTAGCTCTGGGTGTGAACCCAAAATGGAAGCCAACAAGATCTGCTAACACATTTTTGGGCAATAGATATGCATAAGCCTCTCATAAAATGTATGCACTGACTCTTGCTGCTCCTGGGTAGCTTTTACAATTTTGTCTAGTGTACCTCTTTCTCTGGCACCCTTTGCTTCAACTGCACAATCACTGCTTTCTATTTTCCCATCACAATAGGAGCTGGACCATTATTAGAAGACACACTTTGAGGCACTGCTGTTAGTCAGGCAATAGCCACTTTGCAATCAGAGCACACGTCTTTAGGAACAATAATCTCAAACAATCTATTTAAATCCACCCAAAGCAGTTTTGAAACAATCACCAGTCTTTCAGCCTCTGTGTACCATTTATCTGGTTCCTCCCTCAGGTTTTGAAAATGAATGGTAAATGCATAAAAATCAGATCTTGTCCAAGGAAAATGCACATATGCTCCTCCATAAACCTCTTGCAAAGGAAATACTGTGACAACAGTTCCCATTTCAGACTCACTGAAGACCACATTTGCCCTCTTTTCTATCAATCTTTTTCCTTTTAATATAAATCGTTTTCTTTAATTCACCTCTGTATTTTCTCAAACCTTCTTTCTTTAATGCAATCAATTCTCTGGTGTGTACTCGCAGAGATATTTATCCCATGTTCTTTACAACTTCACTAAAATCCATTCTAAAATTATATGCAAGTTATTTCTTTACATATCTATGTCATATTCTTCTGCTCGTTCCTCAAGTCTGTCATGAGCTTCACATGCACATCTAGCTGCTTTTTTTAGCAAACATTTCAATTCATCTGAATTATACATAAGCAGTCTTTCTGTGTCAATTGTACTCTGCATAATTTCTCTAAATTCAGTTTTCAGAATGGCAATGTTAATTCCTCTACTTTCTGGTTCAAATCACTGTGGTGCAATAACTACAGCCTCAAAAACTGGGACTAATGCATCAACAGCACTTGTAATTCCACAAAGGGCCAGGCAAAGTGAATAAAACATTCTCAGATGCATTTGGAACACTTGCAGTCCAGTTGGCTGTTATTACATGCGTACTCATACTTGGCTTTCCCTCACTCATTTCATGTGCTGGTGATCTTGGCATCTGGGCAGCAGAAATGTAAGGAGGAGATCTAGAATCGAATGGATCATTTAATAATTCATCCTCCTTTGTCCTGCTTTTGTTTCTCATTTTTAGAATCATAAGATGTATTCACATTTTTTATCTGCTTCACTAATTATTGCAGGAAATACACCCACCTTGCATTGTGTCTTCTCTACATGCCTTTTTGCTTGCCCCACGTGGATTCGAACCATTGGCTTACTATATTCCTAACCTTTCTTATTATTTTATTACTTATTCTCAAAGACCACTCATCCCCATTCATTTATTGTCTCAACTTGTATAGGTCTAGGTTGAGGCTTCCTCTCACACATTACATGCCTGAGGTAGTCAAGCTTCCTGACATTGAAAGTACCCCTAAAAGAAATTGCAAGTTCTTGTCACCAGATGTGATCTCATGCCAGTCTTTTAACCACACATACATATGAAAACCCATCTCCTCCATCATTCTGAATGCAAAGAAAGCCTCAGGAGGAATCTTTACACCTTCCATAATAGGGCATTTAAGATCCATTCATTTAAAAATAAATAAATGAAAAATGAACAAATCAGGGTGTGGCTATGGCAAAGAGCCACTAATCATGACCTATAACAGCAACTGACCAATGACAGTGCGACTCATGATGACATCTCACCAATCCCTGTGTGGCTCTCAGGTAGCAAGTAATCAATTAAAGCATGTCTTCTTCATGACTGAAATCAGCACAATACCATCAGCAGCAGCAAACCACACACTCAGACAAAAACAATCTTGTCTTCTTAACTTAAAAAACGAAAAGAAGAGATCAACAGTCAAACTTTCTAGCTGAAGAAGAACAAATATCTTCACTGCACTGTCAATCATACGAAGGCAGATTCTCGCAGAGTGGAAAGCCACCTAATTAGAACAGCATGTTCACTCCTATGCATCAAGGAATAAACAAACACCAATCTAATTCTAATTGGAAAACATGTAACTCAAAGATTCTTATTCATTCAGAAGTTCCTATCTCACTATGCTGTGGTGCCCAACAAAACACACACCATTTGAAAACAAATTCAACACACAAAATGAGTCTCTTCTCATATAAATGAACGCAACGACGAACTTTGATTCGCATTCTCACATATTTGATAAAATCATCAAATTCATAGTGATCAATCCACCTAATGAACCACAAATCATAAGCACATTATCAAAAACCTTACAGACAGTGTAATTCATGACTCCACACAAATTTGCAATTTCACACTCTCTGTTCCCACAATGCACAAGCAAAGTGCCCCACTCATTCACAACTACTACTATTCATACTCTTTTACTTAGGAGCAACTCTGGAAAGCTGGAATACCACATATAATTTAATTTTGGTCTAGTCATGGAAACCAAAAATGCAGATATATTGTAAAACGGGGACAAGAATTATCTCAGGTAAATCAATTATCTTGTCTTTAATGTTGTCCGTACAGGCCACCGAAAACTGTGGGAGCTATTTTTTAGCTAATCAGGATGATAGTTGTACCTCATATGCAGGTTAGGGTACAGTATTGTCCTCAGGAATAGATGAGACAATGTGTACATAATGGTAAGACTCAAAAGAGCATTTCAAAATACAGTTAATAGGTAAGACTAAATAAATAAGAGATTTAAAATTCAAATAGAAAGACTCAAGAGTGAATGCACTACATTGAGTAGGAAGAACATTGAAAAGTATCTAAAGGCATCCACTAGAGTTCTTCGAGAACAGCATGTAATTATAAAACAAACAACGCACATTTTGCTGCGTGTAATGTCAATGACGAGCATAAACGTACAAAGAATATTATGAAACAGTAACCATGTTATTTCAATAGGAGTTAGGGACTAGCTGGCAAGTCAAGGTCTACTTACAATAGGCTAGCAAAAATATCAATCAATCAATCAAGGATTTGTAAAGAACGGCTAATCACTGTTAGCGCGCCTGACCTTAATAAGTAAACTTACAAGGGGACACGAATAGGTCGATTAACCTTTTGACTCGCAATTAAGATGGTCCCACCATAGATCCAGTACATGCAGATCAATAATCGATAATCAATCAATAGCATCATGAGAACGACTTCTACCTATGAGCACATTTACACAATACAATGGAAAATCACAGTTTAACTCTCTAGGACAGCCATTTTATTAAACGCTAAGAAATACAGCATGACATGAGACCCGGCAACTAGGCCAAGACCTCCGCTAAGTTAAGGCACACAATTAAGAAAGCTAATACATAATGCATGACCCTTTATATGACACATTGCCACATTAGTCAAACATATACTCAACATTTCATATTAATAAACTATTAATAAGTAAACTTCGTGAACATTGGCGGCCACTCATCGTGATCACATTTTCAAATCAGTGCAGTATTTGTCTATGTTATTACATTTTCTATGCAAATCCATTATCCAGAATACATGAACACTCATTAATAATTTTTATTAAAATACCTGCGCTAGCATCACATAGGGTCTTAAGGCGCTGAATGTAGCAGTGCTGCTCAGTCGAAGAGCCAGGTCTTGAGGTCCTTCCTGATCGCTTCAGTGATGCAGTCTGCCTGAGCTTGAGGGGAAGTGTGTTCCATGTCCGGGCTGCTTGGTAGGAGACGTATCTTTCCCCTGCTGTACTTTTCCAGATCTTGGGGACGGCTGCATGGGCCAGCTGGAGGAATGGAGACGTCGGTTGGATACGCAGAAGGTGAGGCAGTGGGTGAGGTATTCTTGTCCTATGTTGTGCAATGCCTTGAAGGAGTGGATCAGAAGTTTGTATGTGATGCCCTTGTTGACTGGGAGCCAGTGTAGGTCTCAGAGGTGGGAAGAGATTTGGCTGTGTCAGGGGATGTTCAGGATGAGTCTGCCTGCTTCATTCTGGACTCATTAAAGTTTCTTGGTAATGCGGCATATAGTGCGTTGCCATAGTCTAGTTTGCTTTCTAACATATATCAATTTGATTTTAATTATTTTAGGAGGGGGCTGTAAGATTAGAAAGGGAACCGGATGGGAAGTGATTTTATTAGGTTAATATTTGTATTATATTTAATAAATATAAAATGTTGGAATTAATTTTAGTGTGTTACTTTTTTATGTTCATTGTTCAGGTTTTTTAAAAATGTTTATTACATATTTGTGGAAAAAATATTGTTTTGATTTTTGTAATATTTAAATGTTATTTCTAACTTTTCAACTAATTTGTCATTTTAAATACATTTATATATTTTAGATTTTTTTAAAAATATTTAAATGTGTTATAAGGTGCATTCCTTAGGTTTTCAAGAACAAGCAAGGGTTTGCTTTTGGTGCTTTCCTATTCTTGAAACATAATTTATTTTTAAGTAGAATGTGTTACAGATTGCAGTTTCACTGATCAGTGGAGCCCCTTAAGGTCCCTACCACCCACAGTCCACGGTTTTCAGAAGTGCTGTTAAGTTTGCAGTGGGATTAGTAAATGTGACTACTGCTAGGTCCATTTTCCCATTCTTATGTTTGGAGTGGGAATTGTAATTTTGACCTCCCACGATTGTGCCCCTCAAAGTCCAAGATTTTCCCCAATGTAAGTTTCAAGTCAGAATAGTAAATATGATTCCCCCCCAACTATAATACTTTGTCCCAATGTGTTTATGTTTGAATTGAAAGTAGTAAATGTCTACCCCCCCCCCCCAAACCCCAATAGCAAATATGATATACATTCAGTAAAGGGTCTACAGGAAGTTTAATGACCAAAATGTGCATCGATTACCCAAGACAACTAAATATGACATATAAGGATGTACATGGTCAGGAAAATTATCACTCCTAACAGTGATTAATTTCTATAACTCGTGTTTAGAAATACTTTTGTATTTTGCAGAGGAAGAATGAATGCCCGGAATCCTGTAATAGGGTCAAAAGATGGGCAGAATCATGTTGACCTTATTGTTCTAATTGGGTTGAAGGTAGACACTCCCATCTGAGTTTTCGTTTGCCTATTGCGGACATCTAATAAAGAATATTGGTTCACCATTAGGTAGTTTCATTTCCCTATTTCGCAAGCACTTTGCACTCTGTACACCACTCCCACATCTATCTCTTAAAGTGATACCACTCCTCTGTTCATAAAGCACACCAAGGAGTTCCTTTGTTCTCTTCTATCTGGCTGGGATAAAGAAGTTATAGCCACACCACTAAAGTGACATTCATTGTGTGAGGAGGAACCCGATTGATGAAACATCCCCATCAGGGTAAATGAGGGTCTTTCGCCCTAAAAGAAAATATTCTTTCTTATTGGGAGTTATACAAATTAATGACTGTTACTACACAGAATTTTCCTGGACATGCTGGGAGATTTGCATTTTGTTGTATGTTCCGGGTGCAGTTGGTGTTTCTCTAGTGATTCTCCCTGTTCTACTAATTTGCCTTTTTAGGAATTGTATGCAGGGAGTTAACCAGTCACTTCTTTAGAAACTTTGAGAATTATGGCCTCATTACGACCCAGGCGGTCGGTGATAAAAGTGGCGGTAATCTCTCTAACAGGCTGGCGGTAACTACTGCCACATTATGACCATCGCAGTTAGATCTCCAAAAGACAGCCAATGTACCACATCGACTGCCAGGGCGGAAACAACAGGCACTATGGCGGTAGCCGTCTACAGCCAGGCAGAAGTCAAAGTTCCACCCACCATATTATGACCAGACAATCCGCCACCTTTTCCGGGGCGGTACCAATGACATCAAAAGCCTGGCAGAAACAGAGCTCAGAAGTGAAATGACTCACCATTGGAGACAAAGGGAAGAACCACGCTGCCATGGAACCAGAACTGCATGTATTTCCGATGATATTCTACGTTCTGCTCCACCACGAACACCAACTCCGGTGAAGAAGATGACGGTGAGTACAGCCGCCTAGCGCACAAAGGAGGGGGGAGGAAAACGAGAGTGACACACACACGCACAACACACACCCCATACACACACACCAAACACACAACCAGATTCACAAGAAAACAAGTTAATCCACCTAAATTGGCTGAATAATGCAAGGACAACACAAATTTACTAAAGTGAATTTAATAAGAAAAACACAGTATAAAAATAATTTTTCCAATGTTACAGATATCCACAGATGTCTACAGAAAAAGAGACACTGCCCAGTCCTCAGTTCGCGTGGGCCACATGGCCAAAGGGCAAAGTCCAAGGCCCCACTTGTCACCTGCATCAATACGGAGAGAACACTGCTGGGCCATCAGTTGGCAAATAGGTAGGCACCTCAGGGGGAGAGGGGGCACCTCAGCCAGGAGCGGAAACAAGACGATTGGTTCTGGAGGGGGCAACATGCCCATTGCTCTTGGTCCTGGGGAGTGCAAGGCCACAGTCTCTGGAGTGGGTGTCTTGCCCACTGGTGCTGGAGGGGGCAACATGCCCTGTGCTTGGTCCTGGCGAGTGCAAGGCCACGGTCTCTCGAGTGGGTTTCTTCCCCACTGGTTCTGGAGTGGACAGGCCGCACAGCAGCCCATGGAGGCAGGCTTACATTACGTCCACTTGCGGTGACAGCTGCACTGTGGTGGTGCTGGTAGTGGTGGTGGTGGGAGGCTCCTGCACAGCCCCTGCACCCTCGGATGGCTGCACACCCATGGTTGGTGGTGGGGGCTCCATAGCAGCTGCTGGTGCAGGCTCCTTGCCCTTCTTGCCTGCTAGTGCAGGCTCCTTGCCCTTCTGGCTAGCTGGTGCAGGCTCCTTGCACTTCTTGCCTACTGTTGCAGGCTCCTTCCCCTTTCAGATGGTAGGTGCAGGCTCCTTCCACTTTTGGCTGGCTGGTGCAGGCTCCTTCCCCTTCAGTATATGTGGCCTGGAATCCTTTCCACCACGAGTAGGTGCAGATGGAACTGGGCCCGTGGGCTGTGTGGCTGAGGTGCTTGGCTGGGTTCGTGATACTCTGGCCATACGTGAAGGATGGAGGGGGGTAGGGAAGAGGTCAATGGTGGAAAGGAAAGGTTTCTTAGGGACATTGGGGCGGGAAGAGGGAGAAGGAATGGGAGTGGAGGATGAGGGAGTGGTTGTTGGAGGTGTCTGTCTGCTGGATTTGGGTGCAGGTGCATGGGCTGTATGCTGTTGTGAGGTGGATGGCTTTTGTGTGTTTGAGTGCTTGCGTTTGTGTATTTTAGGAGGGAGGGGACAGACACAGTGGGAGAGGACACAGGGGATGTGTGCATGGATGTTGTGGAGGTGTCTGCCAGTGAGGTGTGTGTTCTGGTTGGTGTTGTAATGATGCAGGTAGTGGATGATGATGTAGTGCATACAGGTGTGTGTGGACATAACTGGGTGGGAAGTGGAGGAGGAGGAAGAGGGGGAGACAGTGGAAATAGTGGATGTTGTTGTGTATGCAACAGGATAGTGTTTGTGTGAGTGCCTGTGGGATGAAGTGTCGTGCTTGTGTTTGCATGTGACACTTTTGGGTGTTGTGCTGTGTGCATGCTCATCTGGCTGTGTGCTTGGGATGGGTTCAGGTTAAGGAGAATGGGACTGGGAAATGGTAGTTGGAGGCGGGACGGTAGAAACAGGGACAATGGCTGCCATCAGAGAGTAGGCCAGAGCCTGGATCGATCTCTGTTGGGCCGCCAATCCAGTGTGAATGCCCTCCAGGAATGCATAAGATTGTTGCATCTGGGCTACCAGCCCCTAGATGGCATTCACAATGGTTGACTGCCTTACAGATATGGATCTCAGGAGATCAATAGCCTCCTCACTCAGGGCAGCAGGGCTCACTGGGGCAGGGCCTCAGGTGCTTGGGGTGAAGGAGATGCCCACCCTCCTGGGTGAGCGGGCACGGGCAATTCGCTAAGGGGCTGCTGGGAGGGTGGTGCTGGAACAGGAGGTTGCGGCTGTACCTGTAGCTGGGGTGGTCACAGAAGTGTATACTACCACCATCTGAATTGTCCCCTCCAGTCTCCGCCGTGGTGCTCCCCTCACCGTCCGTCCCACTGGTGCCCTCAGCGTCGGTGTACTCTGCCTCCTGGATCCTGTGGGATGCAGCTCTCTCCTTCGCCGGTGCCTCTGCTCCTCGGCCAGATGATGCTAATGCACATAAGGACAGGATGACAAAACAAGAAAAGGGGGGAGAGAGAGAAAGGACACACTGGGTCAACAGCTGCACCAACACTACTGTTGGTGTACACAGCACCCTCACACACAGGGAACAGGCCTGCGCACTATGCATTGCACCACCACTGATATTGCCAGCCACCAAAGCATAAGAAGGGGCACACACCGCCAACTGCAGTACACCTGGGACCCACACAGCCCTGACCAGTAGTGGATGCTTACAAGCTAGGTAGGTAGGATTATCCTTTCAGAACTCTAGCCGCCAGAGGACCTATGCTGCTATGTCAGGCCTAGGGGCATCCACTAACACACATCTACCACCCGATACCACCCCACCAGCCGTAAGTTCTAACAATAGCCACTGTACTCACCCCTTTGTGGCTGCTGTGATGCCGTCAAGCACCCATCCAGCTCAGGATAGGCCACCGCCAGTATGCGGGCCATAAGGGGGGGTCAGGGTTCGACAGGCACTCCTTCATCGTTGGGAGGCCAACCCCAGCTGGGCCTCGTAGGAGGCTGGCCTGGCTTATAGTGGGTACCTAGTGGTACACTGCTGCTGCCACCATGGGGAACTAACCCCAACCTCTGCCTTTCCCTTTCCACATCCAGAGATTCCCTGTCTAAGGCCAGCTGCTGCTGTTTAAGCTTCAGCCTGGCCTCTTCCAACCTCAGCTTTCTGAGCTCCCTTTCCATTAAGTTATCCTAAGGGTGGGAGGCTTAGGAATTATGAAACACAGAAGTTATGTGGGATTTGGCAGAGTTGGACCTGTCCCCAACTGACTGGACCCTAGTAACCTGGCCTTTATGAGTGAAAGGTGCCCTACTAATGTGTGACCCCCTCCCACTACCAGTGTCACTAGATGGCCTGTTAGCTGACAGGTCCTTGGAAGAACCCTCCCCAGCATCCTCAGGGGACTCCTCTGAGTCTGGCTGGGTACCCCCCTCCTCTACCTCCTGAACCTGGGATGGGCCAGACTGGTTCTGGTCACTTTCTAGGAGAAGGCTAAGGAGAAGATCTTTTGTAGGATTCTTACCAATTGCTAAACCTCTTTCTATGCAGAGACCCCTCAAACTTTTAGTTTAGATTCCCATATGTTGCCACTTAGCACTATATCATAAGAAAACACGATACTCAGAGTTACTAAAAATAAAGGTAGTTTATTTTAGTGACAATATGCCAAAAGTATCTCTGAGGATATACTCCCTTAGAAGGTAAGTAATATACACAAAATATACACACAAACCAAAATCAGGTAAGTAAACAGTTAGAAAAGTAGTGCAAACACTGTAGAACACAATAGAATGCAATAGGAGACAACAGGCCTAGGGGCAACACAAACCATATACTCCAAAAGTGGAATGCGAACCACGAATGGACCACAGGCCTAGTGTAGTGTGTAGAGGATTGCTGGGAGTGTAGAAAAACACTAAGGGTGTCCAAGATACCCCACCCCAAAGACCCTGAAAAGTTAGGAGTAAAGTTACCCTACTACCTCAGAAAGACAATAAAGTCGAGATAGGGGATTCTGCAAAGACAACAACTGACTGCAAAGCAGTGAAGATGGATTCCTGGACCTGAGGACCTGCAAAGGAAGGGGACCAAGTCCAAGAGTCACGCAGGTGTCCAGGTGGGGCAGGAGCCCTCTAGACCCCGGATGAAGGTGCAAAATGTCTGCCGTTGGGTGGAAGAAGCCAAAGATTTTGCAACAACAGAAGGTTCCAGGAACTTCTCCTTTCGTCAGAAGATGTCCCACGGCGTGCTGGAGGATGCAGAGTTGTTTCCACGTAGAAAGACCACAAACAAGCCTTGCTACCTGCAAGAGTTGCAGTTGAGGATTTTGGGTGCTGCCAGGGCCCAGGAAGGACCAGGAGGTCGCCCCTTGGAGGAGGAGACAGAGGGGGCGCTCAGCGATACAGGGAGCCCACACAGAAGCAGGCAGCACCCGCAAAAGCACCTGAACAGGCGTTCAGAAGATCTGAGCATGACGGTCGACTCAGCACAACAAAAGAGGGTCCAACAAAGTCGGAGTCCAACTTAGCAAGTTCGGCAATGCAGGACAGAGTGCTGGGGACCTGGGCTAGGCTGTGCACAAAGGAAGTCTTGCAAGAGTGCACAGAAGCCCGAGCAGCTGCAGTTCACACAGTACACAGGATTACTGTCTGGTGTGGGAAGGCAAGGACTTATCTCCACCAAATTCGGACAGAAGGGCCACTGGACTGTCGGGGACACTTGGACCCAGCTCCTGTGTTCCAGGGACCACACTCGTCAGGATGAGAGGGGACCCAGAGGACCGGTGATGCATAAGTTTGGTGCCTGCCTTGGCAGGGGAAAAATTCCGTTGACCCACGGGAGATTTCTTCTTGGCTTCTAGTGCAGGGTGAAGGCAGGCAGCCCTCAGAGCATGTACCACCAGGAAACAGTCAGGAAAGCCGGCAGGATGAGGCACTACAAGGTTGCTGATAGTCTTCTTGCTACTTTGTTGTGGTTTTGCAGGTGTCCTGGAGCAGTCAGCAGTCGATCCTTGGCAAAAGTTGAAGAGGGAAGTGCAGAGGAACTCTGGTGAGCTCTTGCATTCGTTATCTGATGAGAAACCCACAAGAGAGACCCTAAATAGCCCTCAGAGGAGGATTGGCTACAGAGAGAGGTAAGCATCTATCAGGAGGGGTCTCTGACGTCACCTGCTGGCACTGACCACTCATAGGTGTCCATTGTGCCCTCACACCTCTGCATCCAAGATGGCAGAGGTCTGGGACACACTGGAGGAGCTCTGGGCACCTCCCATTGGGAGGTGCTGGTCAGGGGAGTGGTCACTCTCCTTTCCTTTGTCCAATTTCGCGCCAGAGCAGGGCTGGGGGGCTCCCTGAACCAGTGTAGACTGGCTAATGCAAGGACGGCACCATCTGTGCCCTTCAAAGCATTTCCAGAGGCCAGGAGAGGCTACTCCTCTCAGGCCCTTCACACCTATTTCCAAAGGTAGAGGGTGTAACACCCTCTCTCAGAGGAAATCCTTTGTTCTGCCTTCCTGGGACTGGGTTGCCCAGGCCTCAGGGGGGCAGAAACCTGTCTGAGGGTTGGCAGCAGCGGTAGCTGCAGAGAAAACCCCCGAGAGTTAGTTTGGCAGTGCCCAGGATCTATGCTGGAGTCCCGGGGATGCATGGAATTGTCCCCCCAATACCAGAATGGTATTGGGGTGAAAATTCCATGATCCGAGACATGTTACATGGCCATGTTCGGAGTTACCATTGTGACGCTACATATAGGTATTGACCTATATGGAGTGCACGCGTGTAATGGTGTCCCCGCACTCACAAAGTCTGGGGAAATTGCCCTGAACAATGTGGGGGCACCTTGGCTAGTGCCAGGGTGCCCTCACACTAAGTAACTTTGCACCTAACCTTCACTAAGTTAGGGTTAGACATATAGGTGACTTATAAGTTAATTAAGTGCAGTGCAAAATGGCTTTGAAATAACGTTGCTGTTATTTCACTCAGGCTGCAGTGGCAGTCCTGTGTAAGAATTGTCTGAGCTCCCTATGGGTGGCAAAAGAAATGCTGCAACCCATAGGGATCCCCTGGAAACCCAATACCCTGGTTACCTAGGTACCATATAGTATGGAAATATAAGGGTGTTCCAGTGTGCCAATCGGAATTGGTAAAAGTAGTCACTAGCCTGCAGTGACAATTTTAAAAGCAGAGAGAGCATAAACACTGAGGTTCTGATTAGCAGAGCCTCAGTGATGCAGTTAGGCACCACACAGGTGACACATACAGGGCACACTTTATGAGCACAGGGTTCCTGGCTAGCAGGATCCCAGTGACACAGGCAAAAACAAACATACATACAAGTAAAAATGGGGGTAACATGCCAGGCAAGAAGGTACTTTCCTACAGGCCTCCGCTGTCTTCCATGCCCAGTGTCTCAGGTCCTCCAACTGTTTATGACAGTGGGTGCTCCGCCTGCCATAGACCCCCAGAGTCCGCATGTCCTTGGCGATGGCACGCCATATACCCTTCTTTTAAAGGGTGCTGACCTGCAGAGGAAATACACACAGAAAAACACAATTAGACAAACAGTTCAGCCAGTTACACAAATGGCCCACCATACCTGTTTCCATCACCATTGGCACACACATAGCCCAGCAAACAATGGGTACACCGCAAAGAGGACATCCACCCACCCCCTTACACGAGGCCTTCACACACACAACTCCATGCATTCATGCCACATACAGCAGTCCGTGCTGGGGTAGGACCCCATCCACCAGTCTCTCCAACTCCTCCGAAGTGAAGGCTGGGGCCTTTCCCCGGTCACATGGACTATGGTAGGTTCCAGACACAGGTCACAGCAGCACATGCAGTGTAGGTCCTCTCCTATGGAAGGTCAGGTGGCAAGTGAGGATATGATAGAAAATGGCGCTCACATCCGCGGCGGTGCATATTGTCACCGCCGGCGTAGATCACCATTGGCCACTGTAACTCAGAGGGCCCAATATTAACCAATGAGGAATTGCACAGCAGTTCCCGACCGCCTCCCGCCACAGCGCACAACATCAGCGGAATTACCTCACTTCCACCTGTCCCTCCACACAAGTTAGGTGGACGCCATTTCATGGGGGGGGCAGCCCCATGGATTCATGTTGTGTCACAGGAGAAATAGGCACACACTGCACAATTCACACTGACCCATTACAAGTTTACAGAATGCAAACTCCTGTTGTGGCTCCAATGTTCAGTTTGTGGCAGCCTCCTCACTCTTGTGTCCCTTAGATACCTACTGCTGCAGATGAATAGGAGATGGAGACATACTCCTGTGTACAGACACCTGGTGGTCTTGGCTACACTGGAGGACAGGCACATTATACTCACCTATAGACTGGACAGAGCCATAATCACAGAGCTGTGTGCCCAATTGGAGCCTGACCTGATATATGCTATCTATCACCTCACTGGGATCCCCCCTCTTGTGCAAGTGCTATCTGTACTCCATTTCCAGGCAACTGGTTCTTGCCAAGTGACAGTGGGCTTGGCAGCAGGAATGTCACAGCCAGTGTTCTCAATAGTGCTGACAATAGTGCTGTCTGCCCTGATTAAACACATGTGCAGCTACATTGTTTTCCCCCATGTTGAGGATTTGGTCACAGTGAAGGCTGAGTTTTATGCAATGGGACATATCCCCAATATAATTGGGAGGACTGATTCTACACATATTGCATTTGTCCCCCCCCGCCAGAATGAACAGGTGTTCAGGAATCGTAAGAGTTTTCCCTCCATGAATGTTCAGATGGTGTGCTTGGCGGACCAGTACATCTCCCACGTCAATGCTAAGTATCCTGGGTCGGTGCATGATGCCTTTGTCCTGAGGAATAGCAGCATCCCAAATGTGATAGGCAAACTACAGAGGCACAGGGTGTGGCTAATAGGTGAGCCTTGGTCCCCACCCAGTGTATTTTAGTGTATGCCTCTGGTGTTAACCTCATAGGATAGTGTGTGGCTAAATGTTGTCCCTCAATATTTGCAGGTGTCTCTGGTTACCCAAACCTATCATCGCTGCTGACCTTTGTGAGGAATGCCAGGACAAGGGCAGAAGAACGTTATAATGAGGCACGTGGGCGAACCAGAAGGATCACTGAAAGGACCTTTGGCCTCCTGAAGGCCAGCTTCTGGTGCCTCCATCTAACAAGTGGATCCCTGTGCTACTCACCCAAGAAGGTCTGCCAGATAGTAGTGGCATGCTGCATGTTGCACAACCTGGCCCTCAGATGCTATGTCCCTTTTCTGCAGGAGGAGGGGACTGGAGATGCCCCTGTGGTAGCAGTAAACCCTGTGGACAGTGAGGATGAGGAGGCAGAGGATGAGGATGAGGACAACAGAACATCAGTTATACGACAGTTATCCCAATGACACACAGGTAGGACAGCGTAACTTTACATTTCAATGACTTTGGTTGTAATCTGTGTGGCAATGGCATGCTAATATTTCCCACTTCTATGCCCACTTACTGTTCCCTCTGGCAATTCATTTTGCAGATGTTTATGATTTGACAAATACTCCTGGTGTGATCACTACAGACAGCTACAGGTCATTAATCTATGCTCATCGTATGTACAGTTAATTAGCAATGTTTGTACCTGTTTCAAAGAATACATATTTGATATACATGGCATACTCCAAATAGATTTCTTTCAAAGGGTGTTTATTGAAGTGCTAACATATAGGGGGAAAGTGCAATGGGATGGGGTGATGATGGAGGAAAGTCCAGGGTATTGTTCCAGTTTGTTTGTAGCACAGGTGCATTGTCCAAGGGGACATAGGAAGGGGTGCAATTGCAGTTCAAGGGGGACAGGGTGACTGAGTGGGATACAAGGGTAACAATCGGGAGAGTCTAATTTCCTGGCGGGGTCTTGGCAAGTGTCTCTGGCTTCTGTCTGGATTGCAGGGAACGTTTGCAGGGTGGTTCACCTTCTACCCGGGGGAGGAGAGCTGATGGCCTGTGAGCCCTGTGGTGGGCCCTCCTGGCAATTAGTGGAAGCAGAAGTGGAAGGCTTTTCAGATGTTGGGCTAGAGGCAGGGGCCCGCTGATGTGAGACTGCCTGCCTCATAATGTTGTCCATGTCTGCAAGCACACCTGCTATGGAGATCGGGGTGTTGTTGATGGCCTGAAAGTCCTCCCTGATCCCCTGGTACTGTCCCTCCTGTAGCTACTTGTTCTCCTGCACGTTGTCCAGGATCTGGCCCATCGTGTCCTGGGAATGTTGATAGGCTCCCAGGATCTCGGAAAGTGCCTTCTGGAGAGTCGGTTCCCTGGGCCTGTCCTCCATCTGGCACACAGCACTCCTCCCAGTTTCCCTGTTGGCCTGTGCCTCCGTCCCCTGAACTGTGTGCCCACTGCCACTGACCCCAGGTTCCTGATTGTCTTGTGTGCGAGGTGTGGCCAGAGGTCCCTGTAGAGGTGGACACACTTCTGATTGACGTGTCCTGTGGACAGAGGTGTGGGTACGCTAGGTGGGTGTTATGGTGGTGTTTCCAGATGGGGGAGGCTTGGTGGTGGTGTGTGACTTGGCTTGGGTTATCTGCTGTCCAGTGCTGCCTGATGGGCCAGGTAGCTCATCAAGATCCTGAAGACCAGAGTTACTGTCATCACTGTGGGCCTCTTCAGTTGGGGGACTGGATAGTGCTGGCACCTCCTGTCCACTGACATTGGCTTGTACTTGTGGGGATGTAAATGATGTGTTATGGTTTATGTGTATGACATATTCTACATCCCTGGCTTCCCCTCTATGGTTGGATTTGCCCTGCCAGCTTTCACTTGTGTATGTTAGTGTATGGTGGGATTGTTAGTTCTCTATGCTTGCATGCTTTAGTGATGAGTGTCCATGCAGGGCTGTGAGGGGTGTCCATACATTGGTACAGCATGCAGGGCTTGGCATTGGGATTAATGAGATGTGATGGTGGAGTGTGTGGGATGGAGTGATGGGAGTGAGGGTAAGGGTATGTGATGGCATGCAGGTCTATAGGGGAGTGATAGTAGTTGAGAGTTGACTTACCAGAGTCCAGTCCTCCTCCGACTCCAGCAAGGCCCTCAAGATGCAGTATTGCCAAGACTTGTCCCTCCCATGCTGTGAGTTGTGGGGGAGGAGGTGGGGGTCCATCACCAGTCCTCTGGTTAGCGAGCTGGTGCCTTGCTACTATTGAACGTACCTTCCCCCCTAGGACGTTCCACCTCTTCCTGATGTCATCCCTAGTTCTGGGGTGCTGTCCCACAGCATTGACCCTGTCCACGATTCTCCACCAAAGCTCCACCTTCCTGGCTATTGATATCTGTTGCACCTGGGCTCCAGATAGCTGTGGTTCTACCCTGACAATTTCCTCCACCATGACCTTTAGCTCCTCCTTTGAAACGAGGGTGTCTTTGTGGTGCCATGGGTGTTATGTGTGGTGTGTTGGTGAGGGTGTGTTGGGTAATGTGTTGGGGTGTGTGATGTGGAGTGCGTGAGTGGTGTATAGGTGTGAGTAGTGTGTGGCTCTAGTCGTGTCAGTGGTCGTGGTGTCTCTCTGTTGGCAATGCTTTGTAATCGTAAAGGCTTGTGGGTAATGTGGGTGTGCGTTTTATAGTGGTGTGAGTGTGTGGGTGTGGTGTGTATATGGGTGTTGTGTGTGTGTTGTATGACTTGTCCAATGTGGAGTTGTTTTGTATGTAGGTGCACATTGTGAGCATGGCGGTATGTACTGCCAATGGTTTACCGCCATTGAATGTCCGTCATGGAGATTCGTGGGTCATAATGTGGTGGGCGTTGTTTTGTTGGCATTATGGTGTGGGTTTTGATACCGCCACTTTATCACTGACCTTTGGACTGGCAGATTTGTGTGTGTGGCAGTATTCTGTCAGATTGGTGGGTGTGTCATAATATGGTGAACGGATATCTGCTGCCGCCGCGGTAAGTTGGCGGCCATCAGCGTGGCGGTAAGTGGGATTTACCGCAATTGTCATAATGAGGGCCTATATCTTTTAGCATACTTCCTATGGGTTCTAGTGAGTTTTTGCTTCCTTCTCTTAAGACCTGTTTAAAAGTTCCTAACTTGAATTTTAGTGAAGTTCAGTTTGGAAGGTGATTGTGTTCCTTTGCATTACAACATGCTCTACATTGCTTACTTACATTCTTTATTATGTGTTATTTGGAAGGATGCTCTATTTCTTCTTTTTGTAGTTTCTTTTAATTTACTATAAAATAAATGTTTTAGTAATGGTTATCTACTTAGTTTATTATTTTTAACTTTTTTATATATTTTACTAAAGTAAAATGTTTGTTATAATGGCTTGGATTTCTTTATTCCTTTGGTGCAGTTTTTTAATAGTGTTGGAACCTGTGTTTTAGAGATATAAACTTTAAGTAATTCTTTTAAACGGGTGTGGTAATTAAAATATTTAATTGTTTTTGTAGTTAAGTTTTAAGTTATTTTTTAATTCTGCACTTACTTTGTAAATGGAGGGGCTTATTTCTGAAGAGCGTTGCCGCCTTTCAGGTTTTAGCTTTAGTCGGGCAGAGTGACGCCTTCCAGTAGTGGAAGCTTCTTCTGCAGTAGTTAGTTGGATGTTTTTGTTTCCTTTTTATACAGTTTTTTTTAATAAGACTCTGTTTTTATTTTTTAACTGTTCAGTTTAATTTTATTTTAGTGTTTGTTTCTTACCTTATATAGTAAACACTAATTATGCTTTTTCTGTTATTTCTGAAAGTTACATACATATTTAAAAGCAAACCATAAATATATTTTTAATGACTTTTAGCAATATTTTGATTAATGATAAGTGTGTTTTTGTGGTTTTAGTCATGTTTCTTGCTCGATAGTTCGTATTTCTAGATTTTTGTTTTCAATATTTATGTGTTTTAGATGTTTTATACAACAATATTTTTGTAGTTGATATTTGTGTTTTTAGTTTTCGGAATAGGAATGCGATATTTGGGTTTTCAATAATTTCAGGACATTTTTGTATGCCAATAATATTAGGTTGCAATTATGTCATGGAAGCCTCATTAGGCTGATATTTCTGCCATACTCCACAGCACCTTGGCTTTGCGATGTTGAGCTTTAGGTGGTTTCTCATCATTCATGTATATATGGAGTGAAGCATCTACGTTTTGAGGTGTAGATGTCTTTTGGCCCATACATTTTTAGAATTATTTGAGTGTTGTCTGCATAGTTGTAACAGTTATGATTGATTTATTTAATCAGGTCTGGTAAAGGGGTTAGGTAGATGTTGAATTATAAAGAAGATATAATGCACCCCTGAAAGAGGCACCATGTTGGTGAGAGGTACTGATGTGAAAGGTAGTAGGTATACCACAATTTGTTTGTCTCAGAAGCAAGAAGCAACCCACTGTGCAGTATTTTCATCTATTCTGAGGTGATGGAGGATTTGTAGTAGTGTATCTTTGACATAATCTTTGTTTTTTTCTGTTTATGTACCAACATTACGTTTCATATATTTGTGTATTCATGTATCTGAGACCACAGTGTTTTGTTGAAATTTTATAGATAGTCATACAACATACAAAGTAAACCATGAAGTTCCTGCATTAGCATAGTACATTCTGCATTAGCTTACAGTTCAACCTTTCATGCGCTCTTAGTTAAATCGATTAGAATCAGAGATGTTTACAATTGTGGTAACGCAAGCAATCAGTGCATGGTTCAAAGGTGGTGTTGATTGAGGCAGTGTCCTTACACTTCACTGAAGAGTGATGATTGTAGACCTGACTGTCTCATGCACTTTGATCAGCCTTGAGGGCTAAGTTGGTACTAAAGGATCTCCAAATATCCTAAGGGTGGATTTAGCTGGCATCACTGCCCAGTACTCCTCCAGTCTCTCTTACATTAGGACACGTCCTGAAGCCAGTCATTCATTTGTGGGCTGCTGTGTCACTCCCAGGGCATTGCCACATATCTCTTGGCATGGGGAAGCACATTAGCTGCCAGAAAGTGGGTGCAAGTCAGGATATGTCTGACATATTCAGGCAGAGCCATGAAGAGCACCCTAGGGACAGGGACAGCAATTGAAGACTGGAACCTAAAGGTCTGCATGAAGTCAGCATCAGCAGAGCCACATAGCATGCAGTTCTCCTCAGGCAGAAATCCCATCTTAAAAAGTCTAGTGGGTGTGTGGTAAACGTGATGGAGGAAGATAAGTCTTAGTCTGTATTTGGTCAAGAGCATGCCTGTCTTCTCTTCCCTCAAGTCATTTCCAAGGTATGACTTCCACTCCACTAATGCCCTATGTTAAACCACTGGGTCTTTTGTCCTGCATGATGGGGTACAGTCTATTGATCAATCGCCGAGGGGAGAGGGAGTCAAGTACGAAGTCCAGGGTTTGCAAGCACTCATACTCAGGGAAAGAATAGTGTATTGCTCTGCAGGCACTATGTAGGCAATAGTACAGGAAGCGGTTGAGATGTGTGCAGCACATGCATGCCTGAAAGTCTTGTAGTGAGAGAAACCCCCTCCCTCACCACATACAGGTCTCCCTTCATCTCCATGCCCATGCCTCTCAGTTCTCACCACCCATGCCCATCCCAACCATGTCCCATGTTTGGCTGACACACAGCACTTTACCGATATTTATAAATAGTCATGTCCAAACTCTCAGCACAGTAGAGAAGGAGCCTGCGGCAGAGGCAATTCCAAGTCTATCTGGCACATTGGACTGTGTCGATCATGTCTCGAGGGCGAGCCAGCACAATGCTAACCACTATGGACGGGGCAAGGGTGAACCTTGTCCACTTCTATTGGAATGGGCAGCAAGTACTTCCTGAGATGGGATCAGTGGAGTGCATATTGAGCCTGTTTGCAGTGGTAATATAGTTCAATATTGGGGGGCACACAATCCCCCCCTGCTCGAGAGGCAAGGTCGGTATCTCCCAGGACAGTATTGGTTGCCAACTAGCCCTTGCCAGCTGGGTCAGAAGAGATCGGGCACGGTCAAAAAAGGGTCTGGTGAGCAGGATGGGGCTATCTGTGAATAAATAAAAAGACTTGGACAGCAGCACCACCATTTTGGCAATGGGCACAATATACAAGAGGGACTCCAGCAGAAGCCACCCTACAGGAATACATTCCTCCAGCCACCCAATGACCATGTCATGAATCTCAGACCAATTTTGGGTAATGTCCCTGCTGATATGGATTCCAGGGTACTGGACAGTTGTGTCAGTCCACTCAAGAGAGTACTCCATAGGGAACCTCGCTGTGTTTTCAGTTAGCTGAAAAATCACAGACCAACTGATTGATAACAATTCCTGTTAAGACAGAGAATTGAAGAAATCGGCAATTGGTGTGAGGTTCTGGATAGGGTCCCTTACGTAGACGGTCACATCATCAGCATACGTGGAGGCAAAGAGCTTACGGTCTGTATAATTTAGGCCACGATTAATGCAGTGTTGCGTATGGCTGATCGTGAGAGGATCCATGGCAGTGGCATAAAGTATTGGGTAGAGGAGGCATCCCTGTTGAGTGCCTCTATTGATAGCAATGGGGTTTGAGAGCACTTCATTAACTCAGACCCTGGCGGTTAGCAGCGTGTGCAGGAGTTTGATCCATTGGAGAAACTAGGGGCTACAGCCAATAGGCCGTGATAATGCAAAAAAGATACAGCCATTCCAGGGGGTAAAAGGCTTTCATAGATTCGTGCAAAACCACTATTGCTGAAAGCTGTGGGTTGAAAGTGAGGAGCAGAGCAAAGGGGGTGCAGAGGTTGTAGTCGGTGGAGCATCCAGGAGCGAAGCATGACTAATCCAATGTGTGAGAGGAGGGGCAGAATGCAGGCCACAAGCATTTTTGCCAGGATTTTATTGCCCATTTCAATCATGGAAAGGGATCTGTATGAGTCAAATAGGTTGGGTGTGTTGTTGGGTTTCAGGAGAGTGACTAAGAGGGCTTCCTGTACCACGGGGAGTAGGTGCCTGATGCCCCTGGCTTCCTCATACATTGCCAGCAGGGGCAGAGCTAACTCCTCTGCATACTCATTGTATATATACATATATTACATACTCATTATGAGCAGTCAGGCCCTGACAGCATATTGTTCATGTATACATTTGTGCAGCATTGTGTACTGCTTGTAAGTATACAACATACAAAATTTGCTTTATAATAATTTCATCAATTATTCATATGTGTGCAGTCATATGATTTACAAAAGGTGGCAAAATTCAGTGAAGGTGTAACACGTTTTACATATTAATTCTCACATTTTACATCATTCAGCAACAGATCTGCCCTTTAGAAATAATCAGAGAAGTATTTTTAAGTTTAGTACAGACATGTTTCAGGCAGAGAGGAATCTTCAATTTTCTGTGAACTTGGTTGTGCGTGCTGAGCTAGAACCAGTCTCAGTAAAGGCCGCCGGCTTCTCGAAGCCAGCATGTCATCATCAGGTAGCTAAGGAATGTCACAACTGAGACACAAATTGACCTTCACAACTTACAGAATGACACGCTTACTGTTCATCTAAGGTATATTGGATAGAGTTCAATTTAAGAAACTCAGAATGGCACTTTTGGAACTAAGATAGCTGAGCTATGGACTAGAAGGGAGTGGTTGGTGAACAGAGACTGGTTTCATGTTACAATGAAAACAACGTAATAAAAAATAATAATGAGTCAACCAGACATACATAACTATGGCAGTACTACAGAGTTTTGATATACCAACATGACTCAAAAAGGAAACATAATACCAAGGTATTAGCAATAAGAATTGAATAATGATGATCAAAAAGCCCAAAAATGTTTCTAGTACCATTTGAAGGGAAACAGTGCAGTGACATCAGCCATGGGATGAGGACTGTTCGGAAGGAGGTCTTGAGGCTGTGTTACCGGCTGGGGTTGTAGGGCAGTGGTTCGCAACCTTTTAACTTTTGGGGACCCCCAATTTAACATTAATGGAACCCAGGGACCCCCACTGAATCATTATGGGAATCCGGGGACCCCCGCCTGAGTCATTACTGGAAGCTGGGGACCTAATTTGTCAATATTTGTAAATATTTTTTATTTTCTAGGCTCTTGCGGACCCCCTGAGAAGGCTTCGCGGACCCCCAGGTGTCCCCGGACCACAGGTTGGGAACCACTGTTGTAGGGTATTCAGTCATTTGTTGCATGTAATCTCGTAAGGGCTCCCATATATCAAGAGGCCTATTTTTGGGCACGAAAAATGTGCTGTATACCTCTTCTTGCTCATTATAATATGTACCATCCCTTAGCCAGCCCCAGAGCCTATAAAGTGTGCCCCTCATCCATGCCCTGGTCATTCTTTGACATATGCGCAGCAGAGCAGCTAGTCTTCTCTAGGCACAGGGAACATCAACAGAATACCCCAGAATCATGGTCAGCGGCATGCACGAGAGTCTGAATTCAAGCACTCAATCACGCTCTCAGCCACCTCAGTCCAATAGGATCGAATGGGAGAGCAGGTCCACCAAGCTGCAAGAAGTCCGCAGGGTCGGTGGAGCTTCGTGAGCAGCTCAAAGGGAGCATAGGGTCCATCTAGTTTGGCTGACATACAGCACTTTACCAATATTTATGAATAGTCAGGTCCACTGGATTTATGCTGAGCGAAGGATCAAATTATGTGTCAGCGTTGACCGAATTATGAAGAAAGAAAAGGTGAATTATGTTGCGTAATGCTGCATATTTTGTGACACATTATTTTGACATTTTTACTCATGGTAACCTTCTCTGGGCAAAGATTTCACGTCAGTATTAACAACAAAATACAACAATAAGCAATTGATAAATGACCAGTCAACTTTTCTGAAGGGCCTTACACTGTGCAGGAACACGTTACAACGTTTTTAGTAACTTGATCCATTCGAGGTAAAAATAATTAATGTTGTTAAAGTCTGCAGATTTTGCAGCAAATGATGAATTATGTGGCAAATGTGAAATATTCAGAATTACGCGGAAATGCAGTTGTCCCGAAATAGCATAATTCCAGTGTCCTTGCTAATAGTGCAATCGTCTGTGGTAATATTGATTTCTCACACAGTTCAGACGGGAGCTCCATGTAGGTCGAGATCCTTTAGATTTTTGAACCCCACAAGCACAACTCAAAACTAAAACATGAGTCCAAGTGTTCTACGAAAGAAAAATTAGCACCAGAAACTACGAAAAATCAGAAAGTTGAACAGAAACTCAGAAATAGGACTCCGCCAGAGCAGGTGTCCCGCAGTATTGAATACAATTTGAGGGATCATGATAAACTGAAAAGGTCAGGTCCGTATCAGTATTCTGATAGCTAACGTTCATGTTCTTTGCTGGGCTACGGGTACAGTAGGATGACAGAAAGGAGTAAACAGACTGAGTATCGCAGAAAGGACAAATACACCAGGTAGAAACTTGAAAGAGGGCTTTCACATGATGCAGAGGTGGGCCTGAAGAAAGAAGAGAAAGGTTGGAATTAATAGAAAAAGAGCAGGATTAACAAAGAAGAAACATGCCTCAAAAACTGTGCATTGTCATGCTGGCTAGGATTTTGGTACTAGGATCCCTGGACAGCATAGCAGAAGTAACTATAGTTCACCAGACTCTCAAAGATCATCTGGGGATGACTGCAACTAAAAAATACATTCAGGTAAGGACATCGGATAGACATGTACACTTTCCAAATAGGGGTTATGATGTAGAAATACAAAGGGAAATGGATTTTGTTTTACCCAATGAAAACAGTATTCTGATCACATTTACTTGATGCTTACAACATCATTCTCACAGAGGATAATTGGCCTTCTTCCTTTATAAGAGACACGCCTCATGGACAGCAGGTAATAATCCATAGGACCTGAAGATCTGAGGGACAAATTTGCATGAGAGTGGGCTTTAAAACAGGCTATGGTGTTGCATAGAAACCAAGAAGGGCAGGACACAGAATCTGTATCACATGTGATTTCCTTACAGAGTGTGGCCAAGTTCAGGCTCAATATTCGTTAAAGCCAGAGGTGAAGACAGTATAAGGGCAGTCCTAGATCAAGTACAGTATCAGGGTGTAATAGTGCTTTGCTATTCAACCATGAAGACTACTGTTTCCCTGGTGCTGAAACCATACAAATGATATAGACAATTGATATAGACTACTTTTGTAGAAATGTAAATCACACACATGCAGTGCAAAACACAAAATTACATTAGTCTAAAGCAGGTTCTTTAGTCAAAATATAGTCCCTGAATGACAGTATTTAACCACTTTCTTGTTCGGTGAATTCCAGTCTGTATATATGAGACTGTTTTAGGGGTAAGCTTTCTGCAGCAATTAATATGACGATCTTACAATAAGATCCTGATGGGTTATCATACATTCATGACATCAACATCACAGATGATGACTTAACAAAGCAGCTAAACATCGTGAATAGAGCATTGCTATCATTCTGTGAATGATATAAACTTTTTGTTTGTCTAATTTTGCTCCCCATTGCACTTCAGATATGTGTATGTTCATGCAAACTGAGTGCACAGTTTTCATTTATAACTATGCGCTGCATTTAGTATTGATTGCACATGCATATATTTGCTTTATAATAGTTTAGATTCATTTGTTTGTATTTGTATGATTTATAATACATGATAGAATTCAATGAAAGTGCAACAAGATTAGTATGTTAATTCTTGTATTTTACATCACTCAGCCAGTGGCTTGCCCCTTTCAAAATAATCAAAAAGGTGTGTTTAAGCATGGTACAGATATGTTTCAGGCACAGAGGAATTTTGAACTTTCTCAGAGATTTGGTTTGTGTGAGCTGAACTGCATACATCCTCAGTGGAGGACATTTAGCTACTATGAATCAGTCTAGCCATATCATTTTGCTATTCTTTTTAATTCCTTTCATTCCCTCTTCTTTGTTTTTATAGCTATATTTAAATATATTAGCTGTACTAGATTAGGACAGTGCTTTTCATAAAACCTTTAAGTATATGGTACAGATTCTTGTGTGTTTCCATCAATGGGGAAAGGAGTTCAAAGCTCACTAACAACAAATAATCCTGCATGTCATACGGGACTCACTGCTGCTCAGAATGCGCCGTCCTCTTGTAAGTTGCAGATGGTTAATTGGTTATGGTCCATCGGGTTCATTGTCTCCATTTGTTAAGTTGGCACTGAGCTTGTGCTTGACTAAAGGGGCCGGAGGGGTCTAACACTGGGCCATATTTTGCGAGACAATTTTTAAAAAGTGCAGTATGTTGTGGACAGTGTCAATGCTGATAGGGCCAGAGGCGATTAGGTGGTCACTTTCTTGTCCACCGTGAGTTTAAGAGCATCCAAAAAATGGATACGATGGCTGGTTTTATACCTCTGTATGATCTATTGCCACCTTGTTGTTCTGGTATCGTCCTTTCCTTTAGCATGTTTTGAGAGTTGAGTAAACCAGTCTCTTTCCATTTTTCCAAGGTTTGGGTAATTTTAAATTGGTCTGTTATTTTTAGGTTGGATGGGTTGAGGGTTTTATTTTTGCAGAGAGGCCTAATGTAGGAGGTTTGCAGCTCAGGTGGGAATGAACCTATCTGTGTGGACCTTACTAGTAAATCTCTAACTACCTAGCCTACTTGCAAAGATAATGTTGAGAGAATCTTTTTCTGAGATGATACAGAAAGTATTTATGGTAGAAAATTGCTTTTGTCTCTTTCTATGGTGGTTGGGTCATTTGTTGGGGTGGTGTTGCTTGTGTTCTCCTTAAGGTAATTTTCTATCTTTGAAATTTTTTAGATTAGTTATGTGGAGGTTTATTGTTACCAAAGTCTTGCGATTGTGCCGTTTCTACATTTTGGCACTCAGGTTTGAGGAATTCTGAAACTTGTGTGCTCCTTAGAAGGACAGTTAAATTTACTTATATGTGTGGAGTAGTGTTGTTTTCATGAGTGTGTGAACTTACAAAATTACATTTCTTTATGTTCAACCTCAATAGAATGATCCCAAAAGAATGTACACAGACGCTAGATGTAGTCTACAAACATAAACCTATACAAGTTTAATACATAAGCGAAGCTTTTTGGTCACAACTTTTTTATAACTTGGCCTATTATTAGCATATTGAGGTTCTATACTTATGTTAATGCACATGATGCCTCTCTTTTGTGCATCCTATCTAAAGCTAAGGGAACATTAATAGTGAAGGCTTTAATGTTTTCTTACTCTAAAATGCCAGTTATGTTGATACAAAAGACATATATAGGAACTGCAGAGCGTGTTTCTTTTAAGATATATTCTTTAGTACATGTTAGCAGATACATAATAACCACATTATGCATGTAGTGTAATCTGTCTGTGACATTTGTGTTCTCATAATCATAGTTGAAACAAGACACATCTTGCATTTGGCAAACTTCTTATTGCTATACCTATTTCTTCTGTAACACAGTGGGTCTGCAAAGAAACCGAGTCCATTTATCATATAGAAGTAAATGGTGTGTCTACTTCATACACCTGCATGTGCACATACAGAGCAGGATCACCACACATAATTTTTTTCACACAGTTTTTATTAAAAAGCCTCACATTCCCATATAGGTTTTAGACAAGCATTGCTATTGTAATATATTGTTGCTCATAATCTTCTACATTTTGATTATATATTTATCTTGATTTGTTTTTTTGTGTTACTTATTTACTTTACACAACCTTGAAAAAAGGCATTGCCAACCCACCTGACCAAAGATTTTATCAGGTATTCAATTAATGTAATATTAAAAGGTATGAGCAAAAATAAAAGGTTTGCTAATTGTAACGTATGTTTTTAAGGCTAGTTATTTCATTGAAAACAAATTAACACAAAATGTTTTGCTAATTGGGCACTTATGGATACAGGGATTTGCCTTTACTGCTTGCTGGCCTGCTGGAGTGGGACTACGTCTTCCAGCGAGCTCTGCTGCTCTTGGTGACTCTGCACAGTGATGGGAGGAGAGGCACTGCAGTGCTACTAAAGCATCTTCAGAGTCCACGTGACACGTCCAGGCGGGTGTCTAGGTTAAGACCACACCAAGTCCGGGCCCGTCGTGTCCATCATTTCCCACAAAAGGATAGGCTGGGCCCACTCGTACATCTGCCTTTTGAAATCCCTATCTCTGGAACAATGTAAGTACTTTCACCTTGGCTTATTGCCTTCTGACCTTTGAGACAATCTCTCTCTTGCAAAGCAACTTTCCAACACCTCATAATTTTGCAGCTGGAATAGGGGAGTGCAAAGCTTCAGGGACACCCAACACATCTGTAAAACAATTTAAAAAGTCCAGTGAGGGAGGACAAGACACCAAGGCTGCTAACAGGGTACGTATACTGGAGGTCATAGACCATCTGACTGAGAAGGTGGAAACTGTACTAAATGCCAAGGCGGCGAAAGGAACTGTAGTGCTAGGGAAAATACCCAAAATGTTTAAGACGAATGCATCAAAACGTAAAACTGACCCCGGGTTAGTAGGACATTAAGCACTTGTTTCTTCTCAGGACAGCATATTACTTCATCATGCTGAGCTGCTGCTCTTACAAACAACTATAGTTGTCCCAAACATTTATTGTACGAATAGGTTCTTTCCCATGACAGCTGAGGGAACGTCAACACCATCATTGGAAGCTACCACTTTTCCAAATCCAAGACCATCTCTGCTACAAATATCCATTGAGGGTCCTTACTTAGGTACAACTGTTAAAAGTAGCTCTTTCTAATCAGTGGCCATTGAAGAAAGCCTGCTCCTGCATCATCTTATACTGGATAAATTGCTTGCCATGGTCACTGTGCTAACATAGAGGAGCAACCTGATTTGTAATAACTCAGCTAACACCCTATGCTGCTGCCATTCTGACAGGAATTCTTTAATTGGGAGTAATGAGGGCCACATTGCGAGTGTTAAACCAGGAGTGGGCAGGATGGGTACCAGAGTACCAGTAAATCACCAACCCATTTGCAAAATATGAGCATTAACACATGTCCCAGGATCTTCAGGGGTAATAATAGGGTGAACAGAAGAATCCTCAAAATGTATTCCTGAAACATCTGCACACTGACTATTTTAGACCAATGCCTATGGCCAATTACTTTGGGTGGCCATGTGGACATAAAACGGGGTCCATCAATTCTCTCAGGATAGACCCAAGTAGGAATACTGCCCCTCTTGTCCTCCAAAATATAAGCTTATAAGGGCATTACAATAGTCTCTCTCCCAATTATGTAGGAAATACTCAGAAATGTATTTAACTTCAGTTCCGAAGTTGGGAAAGAATGCCTTGGAGGACACTGAGGCCCTCATTATGATATTGGTTGTAAAAAAACGCCTACCACCGTGGCGACAGCCGCCAAAAGACCATCGCCGTGGCTACCAGCCGTCAGCCGGAACATGACCACAGCTGGATTTCTGCCAGAAGAATGGTGGAAATCCAGCTGTGGCCATGCCCGCAGATAGCAGTAAGGTGGCACTGCTGCCAGCAGCAGCGCCACGCCAGTAGACCGCAGACTATATCATGACCCAGGATACGGCCTTGCGGTGTTCTGCTGGCGGACATCTGGCAAGTCGGGTGCTCCAACAGGGGAGGGAGATCGGGGGTGTTTTGTGTGTGTGTGTGGGTGTGTGTGTGTATGTGCGTGCGTGTATGCGAGTGTGTGATGTGTGTTGTATGTGTGTGCATGTATGGATTGTGAGTGTGTGTATGTTGTGTGTGTGAGTTCTTGTGTGATTCTGTGTATGTCATTGTGTGTGGATGTGTGTGCAAATACATGTATGCATGTGTGCATGCGTGGATGAATGTGGGTATGAGTGTGTGTATGTATGTGTTTGTGTGTGCATGAAGGTGCATGTATGTAGTGGGGGTCTGGGGTGAAGGGGGTGTGAATCTAGGAAGGAGTGGGGCCACAAAAAAAAGGTAAGGTTGCCACGAAAGCCATGGCGGTAGGCGGGGTCATAATCCAGCAGGCAGGCAAGTGACGGCCGCTGGGCTGTCGGTGTGGTACATTGGCAGTTTGGCTTTAGCCAAACCGCCAATGTCTTAATAGGGGGAAAAGTACCCCCAGCCTGTTGGCAGTACTTTCCTCCATATTAACGCCGTCATAATGACCCCCATGAATCTTTGACCAATAAGGTTATTCACTGGATTAGGGTTAAGAGTAAGTGTACATCTGTGGTACGATCCAACTATGGTTATGTTAAAAGATGCAACAATGGTTAACTCAGTTTCAAATAAATGATGATGTCCTTAAGGAATACATCACTGATGGATGGCCTAATCAATTTTAAGCCTCGTACCTGTCACTTTAATGGTCCTACTACCTCTGTAATTTAGTTAATATTGTCCCCGCCGCCTTTGCAATCAGTCACTATTGCTCACCAATCTTGCCAAAAGCAGGGTGTCCACTGATCCTGATCGAGGCCTAACACACCAGGGCTTGAGCCACCGAACTAAGACTCTGGCTTGAACTTGGTTGACTATTATGTGACACTAAAGACAAGTGAGCTGATTTCTCTGCTGCCATTTTACATACCGATGATGCTTTGGGGAAGACCAGAGCTCAGAGATGCATTCAAGGAAGGGCACTTTTTTCCTTGATACTACTTGTCAGACTATGGAAAGGGGCACAGGGGTACCCATGTCAGTTTTAGATGAGCACAAGAGCCTTACCATCATTTCATGGAATTTGGTGGGGATTAGTTCTAAACTTTATGATTTGGCGTGATTTACCTTAATTGGGAAAAATGACTTTTTGTATTTTGAGGATACACGGGCTGTGGGCAGGGTGTTTAGTAATGGTTACACAACGTATAGCGTTGAAGCTAGCCCCCCCCAATGAGAGAGGGAAGAGCAGTGCGAAATTTGTTAATCCTAGTGATGCCATTGAATGCATCCATATGCAGCTAAAAATCGATTCTCAAGACCTAATGGGGCTCCAGTTCAAATTCACTTCAGGATTAACTCCGGTTGTACTTAACATTTATGCTTTTTCCCTCAGGCACTGACTCACCAATCTTGGTTATGCTAGACGATCTGATTGGAAGTTATCAGCAGCAGGCGAAAATTGAGGTCAGAGTGGAATTTAATGTTTCATTTGAGCCATCTCCCTCAGTCAATGTATTGACTGAGGAGGAAGATTAATTCTGGCGCATCCCCAAGATTTCTGGTGAAGCCCAGCACCTTGTTTCTAATACTGCTCTCCAGCTTGCATCCCCGGTGGTTGGCAGGAGCTTAAGGGCCTGCAACTGCCAGACTCGTTCCAACCCAGAAAGACAACATACTTTCAAAGAGGGATTCAGTACTAGTGCCATTGACTACATTTGGCTTGAAATAAGGATTTAGACACTGCTTAATTGAATGGAAATTGTTTTCTGGTTGGAGAGCAACCACAATCCTCAGCTTCTTTCTTTGGAAAGGGATTTGCTTAAAAGGGGCCTGACAGTGTCTCATACAGCCACTTCAGAGCCCATTCTAAACAACAACTCTAGAAGAGTTTTATGGCCTGGGATCTTAGGTGATGTTGTATTGCACAACACGATCTATCATCACTTTGTGCACTTCTTTTCTGAATATGATGAACTCTCGCCATCACTAATCCCAATTTTAAATATTCATAGCAAACCTTTTGAATCACTGCAGCATTTGTTCCATAAGGAAGTAGTTCAAAGGAAGCCTGTTCTTAGAAGGGGATGCAAATGGTTCAAGGCTGAATGCAATTTTTTAAAAAGAGATCTTAAAAGGGCTATTAAAGAGTCTTGTCGCCAAGAATTATCAACAGTAAAGTTCAGATATAAGGCTGCATTTGCCAAAGCAAAAAATGAATCGGTCAACAAGGATTGGCTGGATTTATTGGCCACTGCAAAGACTAGTGATAATCGAGACTTCTAGCATATCGGGGGTTATTACCATCCCTGGCGGTTCAGAAAGCCATGCCAGCGGCGGGGGTAAAGACTGCCACCAGCACGTCAGTCTGAACCACCATATTATGGAGACGGTGAGGGCCCCCTAAGGCAGCCCTCCTCCACCGCCAGGCTGCCGCCGACAGGCAGCCTGACAGTGGAGGGAATCATTTTCAGACAGGGCAGCGCTGCAAGCAGCACTGCCCCTCGGATAATGATCCCTTTTTCCACCAGCCTTTCCCTGGCGGGTTCCCCCGCCTGGAAAAGACTGGCAGAAGGGGTGCTCCCGGGGCCCCCTGGGGGCCAATGCACTGCCCATGCACTCATCATGGGCAGTGCAGGGTCCCCCGTACAGTGCCCCATTGCGCAGGTCACTGCCCGATTTACAGGCAGTGATCTGTGGGACAGGCTCTGCTGCACCTGCCGCACACCAACATTGGCGGCGGCTCCATTTGGAGCCGCTGTCAATGTTATGGCTCTTTTCCCTGCTGGACCGGTGGACGGAAACACTTTTTCCACCCGCCGGCCCAGTGGGGAATACATTATATGGCCGGCGGGGGGGTAGTCGCGCTGGCGGTCTTCTATTGACCACCAGAGCGGATCTCTGTGGTTTTTACCACCGAGATCATTATGGGGGCCATCATCTCCCAGCCTAGATAGGACCAGTACACCGTGCTATTACATCCAGCCAGAGAAAAGGGTTGAATGTTTCTCCATTCCATATGCTAACAGTGAATCTGATACTACACCACTTCATGAGCTGCAACCTAGTGCCCTAGCTTCCTATTTGACACTAGTCAATCACAATATAGATTTAGTTTTCAGTTTAGAAGAAACTTTCCTGGCCATCAATTGTCTAAAAGCAGCATCAATTGTGAATGGGACCATACACCCAGAGACGTATATTAACCTTTTAACAAATGCAATCGCTGCTTGTGGTGAAACTCCTGAGACATGGAGGGGGCAGAGATAATTGCAGTATACCAGACAGGAGATGCTTCCAGACCTTCTAATTTTATGGCCATAAGACTAATAGATAACTTGCAAAAAGTATTTGCCAGACAAGAACTTGACAAACTACAATTCTGGATGGGTGACTGTTATATTATGTGCCAGTATCCTAGTGTTTCAATGTTGTAGTAGGATTTGCTATCAAATTTTGATGAGTGGAATGTTTTCTTTTGTTTAATGCGCTGGTGTTTCAGTGGCAGTTCTATGCTTTTGGCAGTTGCTTTACTGTCTGTGCCTGGAGCAGCTGCTGAGGACGTTGGTGTTTGCTGTCTATTGAAATAAATCTATCTTCTTAAGAGTACCCGTTTCTACATGTTGTTCGACACAACAATGATAATTAGATTTTCTAATCTCTTCAAGAAGGTTTTAGTGCCAAAATTAGCATGTGTGATTATGTTTTTAGTCTACACTGGAAATACGTGCTGCTTAACAACCAAAAGGTGTACGTAGCATTTGTTGATCTAACAGAAATGTTTGATCTTGTGCCCAACAAGAATTTGTGGAAAGTTCTAATAAAGATGGGACCCCCTGTAAACTTGGTAAATTTTGTAGCTAGATTACATGAAAACACTTACGCCCAGGTGTGCTGAGGGAAACAAGGTGAACTAATTTGCAAAATACCTATCCAGTGTGGGGTTTGTCAGGGGTGCATCCTCGCACCCACTCTGTTCACCCTGTATATAAATTATGTTTTTAAAAAACTCATGGATTGCAGGAATGACTCCCCCACCCTGAATGGGAAGAAGATACCAATGTTGCTCTTTGCTGATGATTCTCTACTCATCTCGAAGACTCCGATAGGCGTCCAGAACTTACTGACTTACTGGACAAGTTTTGGGTTTTCTGTGCTTCTAAGGGCCTAGGACTTAATGCAAGAAAGACAAAATGTATGGTCTTTGGGAAGGGTAAATCTAGAAGTAGCATTGCTAAATTTGCTGATGAACCACTTGAAAAGGTCGAAAGCTTTGACTTCTTAGGCTTTAAGCTGACTGACAGGTGGAGCGTGGCCAAGATGGTGACTCCGACGGACGATTGCTGAAGAGCTCCGCGCTGGGGCCATCCATTACCCAATAAACATGGCGACCGGGACACTTTGCTGTGATAGTCTCTGGTGCGCAAGGGTGCTGACGGTTCCAGAGAGGTGCCATCTAGAAACTGGGTGCAACGGAACCGGGCAGCGCAGCGCAGCGCAGGGAGACCCTGCCTATTGTAGGCTGCTGGGCTTGCTGGTGAGGAGCACGATGCGACATGTGCCATCGGAGCAACAGCACCCATGAGAGTGGGAGAGAGCGGAGAAAGAGGGAGATGCTGTGAATGAGAGCCCCGTCTGCTGAGGGCCTCTGATGCGACCAACAGCAGGCGTGGTGTGGTCTATGGTCTAGGCCACTTAAGGTACCTTGACTCGCTAACAACCAACTGAGCGGGTTAGTGCAGTGTAGGCGGAGGGCATCGTAGGAAAGGATGCAGACTGGAGTGGGCCGCTGAGCCGGCCGGCTGGGGAGCCCAGCATCCTTGAGACACGGCTGCGTGGGTGGACGTGGCAGAGCTGAGGGGTGCCATGGAAATGGGCCCCGTCTGAGGTAGATTGGTGGCACAGCCAGTGGAGGCTGTGATGATGTGCCATCAAGAGAGCAAGAACCACGAGGAGCGGATAGGCGCGGTGGGGCCTCTGCAGTGCTCAGACGCCCGCGTGCCTTCAGGCTCAGCTATATGGGGCTGCTGGGTCTACCCCCAGTGGCCGTTCCTCCCTGACACTGGACCGATGAAGGGGACGTTGCCACCAGGTCTACCACAACTGCTACCCCAGAGCGCACACCCCCAATACCTCACTTGGACATGAAGGCCCAACGCCAACAAGGTACTATTGACTTTGCCTGGTTACTTACCTATTGGGTGTAGCGCTCGGGGATTTCTTTATTGAATCTGTTATGGGACCCTCTCTCAATGCCCTGAGGCCTTGGGGAGCCCTGAGGGTCAGCAGCTGCTGGTTGACTGTTGAGGTAGTGTTCTCCAGGGAGATTTCATCATTCTAGAGGGATCACAATGATCACATAATTCTGAACAATACAACACAAGTCCGTGCAAGGGAATTATGTAGAGAGCACACAGTGTCAACAGGCTTGCCACATAGTGATATCATTGGCCATATGTGAGCTAACACAGGGCTGGAGGGGAGCCACATGCACAATTCCCATTATTAAGTACATTGACCCTGATGCTTTTGTCTGCACATTCGGTTTGGGAGAGTGCTCTACAGGCCAGCTGACTTGAGATTCATAAACACCCCAATGTAAGTGTCCTTGCGTGGGCATTGGTCATATCTGGTGCTACCCCAGCTACAGCAACCCTACACTATCAGATCCTGTTTTACACTTTGCAGGATTGTGTGCCTCTTCAAACACATATCGCCCTAAGCATTTGATGTACTATATCCATAGTGCCTCCCCCACAATAGCTCATACTTCTCATCGCGACAGAGACTGCGGTTTGTGACTCTCACCCGACTGCGCTGAAGCCCCTAATATCCTACGGAACAAACGACTTGGACATTGTCATCCCATCCATTTGCATCCTTATGAGGAAAACACGGCCTGCGAGAACTGGGCTGGATGCAACAGCGATGAACGATCCCACTCAGCCTGTGCCATCCCTCATCATGGATATCTTTTGCCATTTTGAATTCATGCTTAAACACTCAGAACAGTTTGAGAAGGTACTTCATGCCATTCTTGATACCAAAACCTCATTAGAAGCTAAAATTGACTCAGTACCTCTTGACCTGAGCCTCCTTCGAGCTGACGATCACAAATTGGCTGAAAGGGTTAATGTAACGGAATCAGCGATTCATACCCTCACCTCAAAGGTACAAGACCTACAGTCTAAACTCATGGCCACACAGGCGGGTAAATCCTCCTTACATATTAGGGTGGGGGATGCCGAAGGGCACTCACAGCGCATCAACATCCAATTTACTGGATTCTCTGAGAGATCAGAACTTCCTAGCAATTAACTCTTTCTTGAGGAATGGCTCATGGACACCGTGCTGAAAATTAAAATACCTACCTTGATCTCGGTGGAAAGGGCACATCGCGTACCAGGCTGTGGACACAGGCACAACCGCACCCTCTCATAGACCTATTTCTAAATTCAGAGACCAGGCCCCCAATCCTCCAACTGTTTCGCACCAAGGGGCACTGGCATTTTGAAAATGCCACCATTTCAGTCTACCCGGATTTCACGTTGGATGTCCTGCGTAAACAAGCCTCTTACATGAGGGTCAAGCAACACCTACATGAACTCCAACTCTGGTATGCCCTCCTCTTCCCAGCAAAGTTCAGGGTTATTGATGGCAAGACCTCCCATGTCATCCCCACCCCGGAAGATGTTTGGACTTGGCACTATGCTAAAGGGCTTGCTAACACAACTGAAGCAGAGGATGCAGAGGGGACATGGGTGACACCTAAACCAAGGCGCCGTGACGCAGACCAACGAGTACAAGTCTGGACCGAACACAGGCGGCCGAGGAGCAGGCACATGTGGTTGAGGCAGTGACAGTTCACCAGCTCAACTCCTTTGGTACCCTGAGACTTAACTCTTCTGATGACTCTGGCCCTGAAATTTGTAACTCTGAGGCCTCCTCTGCCTCTGGTACCAGGGCCCCTCAGCTCACACCTCAGTCTGCTGATTACCTTATTTGATCTGCTTGGGGGACCTCGGGGTGTCTCTTGTGCTGCTCTGTAGTGGCAGAGCTTGGATGCCTGACCATTCGTCATGAATGGATACAAGACGCCTCTCCTATATGTCTATGGGCCCACATGATGAGACATGACCCCCGCTGCTATGCCACGTCCTACTAATATTCTCATGTGGGCTGGTTGTTTTGCATATTGTCCTTTCTTATGTAGCTGAGTTGTCGTTACTGTTCATTGTGCAGTCCTTGTCGGGGTTACAGCTCTTAGGGGGATGTTACTGTACTGGAATGTTATTGGTTTGATTACCATGCTCTTCTCTGAAACTTTTGCTGGACTCAATGCTGTTCCTACACTTACAATACAAATATTTCACTGTTGACCCATATGGGTTTATGCTTGGGGGACAGGAGGGCTTGTGGAGCTATGCCGGATTAGTTCTTATACACTCCTCTTCTGCATGCAGGAAGAAAGCTATGACAGATTCCTTGAACCTCACAGAGCAAATCTCACACTCCCATATTATGACATGGAATGTGCATGGCATGGCCTCTCCAACCAAACGTCACAGAGTGTACACATACCTTAGACATCGACATGCACATGTGGCCATGCTTCAGGAAAAGCACCTCATGACTTCTGAATTGGGCCGTCTCCATTCTAGGTGGTGGGGACAAGTATATGGCATTATCTCAGCATACTCATGGGGGTGCTCACTTGGATAGCCCCTGTGGTCCCCTTTGCCCTGACCACCTAGAGTGGACATGGATAGACGATAAGTCATCCTGAAAGGCCTCTTAGTCTGTGCCCTTCTCAATTTGGTGGTGATCTATGCCCCCAATGCCTATTAAGCAGGATTCCTCGATGTCTTTACTCCAGCGCTTCTCCAGGATCCGTTACATCCCGTTTTGTGGGAGGAGACTTTGATTGTGTTCCAGACTTACAGCTTGATTGCTCTTATCCCCCCTTATACACAGCCATGAGTACCTGCGTCACCCGCCCCTTTGCCAATTGGCGCATCTGTGTACACCTGCATGACTTATGGCCCCTGAGTCACCCACAGGATCGAGAATACTCGTTTTACTCACCGGTTCATGATCCACATACTAGGATCGATTTCCTTCTGGGCACAAATCAGACTGGCCCCTTACTAGCCCGATCAGAATATCTATGTTGATCACTCTCTGATCATTCCCCATTGCTGATAATTCTAAGATGGGGCAACGCCCTGCCATACCCACCTGGCAACTCCAACCCGAGTAGCTATGGGACCCTCCTTTCTGTGATGCTTTGTCACAATGTCTTGCTCCCTAATTTGAAGTGAACACTGGCTCTGCCTCCTCCTGCGCCACAGAATGGGATGCTCATAAAGTAGTGCTCCATTGCCATTGCATGGCGTCCTCTTGGGGTATCTGATGCCTACTGACTGAGGACCTTACAGTCCTCGAACATGATCTTGAGCTACGGCCTGAAAGGAGTCCCTGTCCCAACTACACCAACTTCGCGAACAGGGCAATGCAGCGGACTCCTCTCTGAGTCGCCATGACTTATGGAAACAAGTGGCTGTGCAACATGCTCACGGGGACTATTCAGCCAAACTGCTTGCTTTGCTTATCCGCGCAAAACTACATGATACTTCTATTGTGGCACTTCGTCTTGATGATGGCACTATGGCCAATTCTCAGCTGGCTATCAATGATGCATTTTGCGCCAACAACCAGGAATTGAACACGAGCCCACTTTCCTGAGGGACAGGAAAATAAAGTTTGATTACCAGAGACAAGGGTTTAACAAACATTTAAAGTGGGATATTTTAAAGACCCCAATGAATGGTATTTTTTTATCTTTGTCATTAATTATTCCCATCCTTCTCCAGGTTTAGTATGTAAACATTTAAAGAGAGATTTATTTGCTGTCACTGACTGACTGAGTTTATAAGAGGGTGTACTTTGGTAAATCTGTGAATGTGCTTTCGTTTTTATACTGAATAATTTTTGTTAGATACAAACTATTTTTAGTTCTTGCATAGGCAGCGCATATGCTCTCTCTGTCGAGGCATGCTGTATCTCATCTATGGGGTTCAAACAGACCCACCATTTTTTATTGATTCTTTTTTTCTGCTGTTTGGAAATTCTTGCTTTTTAGTGGGGCATTGGCTTTATTTGTCCCTCTTTCTCGTGTTTGGTCCCCTCCCATAGAGACTGGCCCTATTATACGTGCTCTTTCCCTGCTGTCTATTTATATTGGTTTCAGCAGACTATTTTTTTTTTTTTTATTTTGCCTGGTCTCGGCTCCTGCTTTATGATTGTTGTGCTTTTTTCCTTAGTTGACACATCAACCCCTTCTGCATCGAAGTTGCTTGTTTGTGATGCTTTTCCTCTCAAGTGCACTTGCGCTTCACTGTTGCAATTTTTTCATTAGCTGGCTAGCATTCAGCCTTTTTTCCAATCACAGCATGAGGAGCGGAAGCAGCGTTTGGTCCTTCATATGTTAGGAGGTGAGCAGGGCATAATGGGAAGGGCACTGCTTTTTTTTGCTTCCTACCCTTAGTAAACTGCCTTATTTGTCCCACAATGCTACACTAACCAACCTTTTTAGCTTTTCTTTTTCCATTGAAGTTAAATACCGCACATAGAAACAAAAATATCATCCTGTCCGCTAAGTGTTAGGACACGCAACGTGTACTGCATACTGATTTGTTTGACAAAACGGCTTCAGTAAAGTATCATGCAATAAAAAGAGATCCTGGGAAGTTTGCTCCAGGCACCGCTTTATCTCGCTCGTCCAGTGGGGCTCTATCACCACGGCCCCTATGCAGCAGCTCCAGTCCCAGGTTGCCTCATGAAGAGACAACATGCCATGGAATGCTTTTATCTAGAATTCCACAAAAAACCTGTCCCAACAACAACTGGCTGGCTCCGGCATACACATATAACATTTGAACATAATTTACATATGAATGCTTGTTTTAATTCCCCCCCACTATGCCACTCTAAACGGAGATCGCCCACTGACAAATATGTCTTGGTCATGCTCCAGTTGAAAAAGTGCAGCCAGATTGCAAGGCCAGGTCCCTTGCTGACAAGACCAAAAGGGTTTTGGGTTGCAACCCAGCAGCGCACCCAGCAGCGCTTCCACTGCCTGTCCGTGAAAGCATTGTCACAGTAGTTGGGACCATCCACACAAAACTACATACATTGAAACATCTTTTATGCATTAAAAGTACTTTTTAGGCACTTGCCATTCGAAATTGTTGCAAACATAAAATGATACTTACGACTTACTAGCAGAAACAACAATGCTCTATTTTACTGGCATTGCTGTGATGTTTCTGAACGTCCACACTGCTTTACTCCATGTCTGTGTTAGGTAGTAGCATAGCGCCTGTACTACATTTAGACTTGAAACCATACGGCACTAAATCAGTTTCAAATTTTTGTGAAAGACCAATAAACAGTTACACACATTGCCATCTAGATCAGTGTGAGAAGAAAAGAGTTGTGCGTAGCCATTACTAAGCAAGAGAGGAGAGACCTTTGAAGTGGGAACACCCATGGCGATTGACACCTCTCTCAGCAACAGGGTTGGATTATTTGCCAGTGTGTCTCAAGCTACTCCTATATGGCAGTAATGTATGTACCCAATAAACACAATTCTACATCCATTCCTCTGAAGCAGTTGAGTGTTCTTCGATCCGTGTTCACAGTAATATTGGAGGGGAGGGAGGTTATAGATAGGACAGAAAGAGTGGCACAGAAACTCAGTAAGCACTATTTGTTAAATATTCGTTTCCCCTTCAAAGAGATCTGTGTGGCTTTCCTGGCTACTAATTCATGGTATCCCTTTAATGGTCTAACATATGCTTATGCTACACTTTTGAATTCCCTCGGTATAAGGATGTTAAAAAAAAACATTATCCAAATATAGTTCTGAAGTGTAAACTGTAAAAAAAAAAAAAATAATCCAGTTCCACAAGAATATAGAGAAACGTACATATTAAATCACACAAATTCTGACTTGCAATCAGTTGCCTTCGATAGGTTAGGTTAAGGCATTGCTTATGGGGAGAAGAAAGAGTATGCCAGAGAGCAATGTTGAGTACACGTTATAACAGAAGTCATTAATTTGCCCTAATTATGCCTCCTTCCTAAAATCTTAAACTTTTCTTTGGAGCTGCCCTTCACCTGCTCCTAAATGATATATTTTACAATTTTACAATGTTTTTCTTTTCTTATGTTTGAGCTGTAGTGTTTTGTGGCGCATGCACAAACCAAAACACAGACCACACATTTTATAATAAACAGCATTTAGCATAGCTTCATGGCACTGAAGCCTTTTGATAACTTGAATTTCTTTAACTCAAGTTTCTGGGTTGTTTCATTTCAGTCATCTGTCTGCAAATCTCCAGACACAGTTACTAAATTAACTTCATAAGGAAGTGTTGATTGTCACCAGTATTTAGTGTGTCTTTCAACCATGACATCTCTACTTTCGGAGCTAAGGCTCTCCATCCTCTGTGTCAGTCTACATTTTTTGGTCCTAAATGCCACTTTACCATCGCTCCAATCTAAACTGTACAGCTATCAAACTTGATTTAAAAAAAATTCTTCCACATGCTTTTATAATACAAAGGCCTTGTCCTTTTTTGGTAGTTTCATATTCAGCTACTCTTAATCCATTCTCTTGAGATCACTGCCACACAATAAATTAAAGTGTTCTTTTCAACGTTATTTAACATGTCTTTAATGCTCAACATCTTATTTGAAATATGCATGTTTCACGTCTCAAAATAGCTGGCGTGAACGAACATGTGTGAAATTGAGTCTACTTACAAACAAGTTTCACTTTTCGTTTACACTAGCACAACAGCTTGTACCGTGCAACCGTACTTCCGCTAGAAATTTTAGTTATTGGCACGCTCAATACTGATGCCAACTGAAAAGGTCACAGATACATATTAATCACAGGACCCAGACATTTAACAATCTATTACCGGGAATGGGTTTTTCCACCTTTGGAAGTGAAGGTCTGCCTTCTTCACTACTTTCATTGATACAACTTGCCGTACCATGCTGCTTAAGAACATCACAACACAAGTATTTGTGAAGTGAACGTTGCCCTGGAATGGTACCCTGTTGCTGAATACCAACCAGGTGTTGATTGTTACCTAAGTCAAGGGTACTCAATTTATTGACCCCAGAAAGACGGAAGGCTGAGTGGACTGGATGACTTTGAACCTCTGACCATGAGGTCAAACATTTCATCTGCTCAATACAAGCTTCATTTTTTGTGAACTGGTATGTATGCGCTTTTTGGCTCCTTTTACAGTGATCTGGACGTCTTTATTGAATTCTATTTTACAAGTGCTGATAATGTGCACCATTCATTAATTTCAGGCGGCCGCTGAGAATGCTGCAGAAAGTATTGCTGATACCTTTAGGCAGGACCACTGGAATTAATCGGGAGGGGAGGTCCAGATTATACATTAGGGTTGACTAAGTTGTGCTGAGAGGAAAGGCAAGTTATGTTACACAATGCGGCACATTTTGTGATGGTCTTACTTCATAATTATGTCATGTTTTCACATGTTAACACTGTCTGACAAAAGGTTTATCTTAATTAATACCAGTTTAATATCAAAATACAACAAAATAAAATTGAAGATGACAAGTCAACCTTAGCATAGAGCCTTCTACTACTCGGCAACATGTGTCGTTGTGATCTTAGTAATTTTTGGTGCATTTGAGCTACAAACATTTTTTGTCAAAATCTGCACATTATGCTGCAGATGATGGGGAATGCAGCAAATTCACAATAATGCGGAAAACGTTGCAGCCACAGAATTGCACAATTCAGTTAAAGTAAATGTTTTGATATAACCTTTGTTTTGCACCTTTGTAATTACTACTATCTTTCTTTTTATAGCCAAAACACTCCTCTACCCTCCTCACCGATAACATTCGCAAGTTGATAAGTCTCATTTATATCCTCTGTCCTAAATGATGTTTAAACAATACATCTAGCAAATCTTCTTTAGCATTTACTTTACAAACCTTCATGGCAGTGGAACACTGTGCTCTTTGGTATTTTCATTGAAAGAGCAACACTTACTGTGCTGCTTCATAACATAACATTCTATACATGTTTGTAAAGAGCATGCTCGACCAGAGGGGTCTCTTGGCACTAAAACCAGGTGTTTATTGTTCACTGAGTCAAAGGTACTACTTTAATTGACCCTAAAGGAATGATAGGCTGAGTAAACTCAGCAGAATCTGAACCTGTGACTATGAGGTCCAACACGGGTCCCTGCACTGGACGGATTAATCACTTTGTTCTATCCTGTGTTCTCTGCGTAGTCCTAGTACATAAGTCCAACTTCCCACCTGACAAATTGTTCGTATGCATTATCTTGGTCACAGACAACCCAGTTCCGATTCCCTCCCACACAATCATGGTGCCCCAGACCATTCTCTAGTTGGTCCACTCCTTTTCCTAATCTAACCTTATCCTTTGCATGCTCTTTTTTGTAATTTCTGTGCTGGTCACTTTCAGCTCATTCTTCTTCATTTGGCCTCCTTTTGTAGCTCATCTTCATCTGTCAGCAATATAGCACTGAATGTCTGTCCATTTCCTAACAGCTTCATACCTATAAAAATAAGATTGTTTCCCACTGTTGTTTACATACTTGTTCTTCTCCTTCCTCTGTAACTTTCCCATCAACATCTCTATCTGAGTCTACCTCATTTCAATACCTTGCTTTTTTTTCCTAAGCACACCTTCCCTGTTGGTTCTTCTTGATGACTTACTCATTCAAGCTTTGAAAAATGTGCTAATTTCACACCTTTACAACCACTACATTCCACATTTCTGGTAGGTTTCCACCAGTGTGTTGAAGTGTTTGGTCTTGGGACTCATTTTCTTTTTTCCTTGCTCACGTTGAACGTGTATGATTTGTTTGTAGCTCCTCCTTGCTTGGGTCTGAAACTGAAGAGATGTTTGTGCATTTCCGAAATTGTTTGGTGGAAGCAACGTGTTTCATTTTGGTGAATTTGTGCGCAATGAAAGACCTTTCTTTGTAATTATGTTGCAGTATTTTTAAACTTGGTAACACAATCCACACAAATACACTCCATACCATGCCACATAATTCCAATCAGCATAATTTCACTCAGCTTCACACACCTTCACACCACACAATTCAACCCTACACATTTCCATTCAACACCACATAATTAAACAACAAACCAATCATTACAATTATACAGCACAACACATACATTCAATCCACACCACAGAATTCCACATCATACCACAAAATTCAACAGCACACCACATAATTAAACTCAACGACATACCACTCCACAGCACAAAATAACATTCCACATAATTACACTCCATGAATCACAATCCCACTACACATAATTCCAGCACATTGAATACCACATAATTACTATCCACCTAATTCCACCGCACACCATGCCACATAATTCCACTACATAAATCCACTTCACAGCACACTCAATTCACAACTAACAATTCCAATCCAACCTACATAATTCCACTCCACACCACATATATCCATTTCACTACAAACCAAAACACATGGGTAAAAGACATTGTCATTTACAATGCCAATAGCTCTAACTCTAACAAATGCGAGACCTATTGCATTGCAAATGCTAGTTAATAATGAACACTTAACACACTTTCCACCTCGTCTCTCTCCTGCAAGTCAAGTGCAAGAGATCCCTTTCCTGTGGTCAGTAATGTCTCTATAAACACTTTAATCTTTATCCATCTGTGGGCATGGCTTTCAGTATATACCTTGCTTTGCTATTTAACCAGCTCCTTCTTTCATCTGTGGCTTAAATTGAAAACCTCCATTGGAAGACTATATATCCTAGACATTAACCATGCAGACTGTAAAAGTTTTTTTCGATCTTTCTTACCCTCCACAACTATTAAATACTCTTGCTTAGATGCAGTTTATTTTTCAGCTGGCCAGTAACGGATAGGGAATGTTCTGTGGCACTTGCCAAAAGCCGATCGCCTAGTTAACAGTGGCAGATGTATGCTTTTTTCAAAATCATTCTTGTCTGATGAACTCTACATTCAAACTGGCTAACAATTGGGAATTGGACAGGACTTAAGTTTGTATTTTATTGTGATGCAGTTAGCAAGTACAAAACATACTCAAAATCTTTGTCTGCATTCCTGATTTCTTCACTGGTTACATGCATTTAGTCTGTTATTATGTTTAACTGTATTCCACCCTGTATGCAGCTGATATTCCCGCAATCCAAATATGTTACGTGTATATGACAGAATAAACCTTTTTGCTATGTTTAACATCCTGCTTCTAACATTAGTAAATAGTCTGTAAAATGTATTATGGACATGTGTTTGAAGTTGTTTCTTTTTGGTCTCAATTTGCTGATATTTTGTCTCAGCACTGGGAGATTGTGATATGACACAGTCACCTATGATGTGTTCTGATGCCTAGAACATAACAAGAAGTTTGCTAACACAAATCCACTCCACAGCACACACAATTCACAACTAACAATTCCAATCCAACCTACATAATTCTACTCCACACCACTTACATCCATTCCACTACAAACCAAAACACATGGGTAAAAGGCATTGTCATTTACAACGCCAATAGCTCTAACCCTAACAAATGCAAGACCTCTCGCACTGCACATGCTAGTTAATAATGAACACTTAACACACTTTCTACCTCATCTCTCTCCTACAAGTCAAGTGCAAGAGATCCCTTTCATGTGGTCAGTAATGTCACTATAAAAACTTTAATCTTTATCCACCTGTGGGCATAGCTTTCAGTATATACCTTGCTTTTCTATTTAACCAGCTTATCCTTTCATTTGTGGCTTAAATTGAAAACCTCCTTTGAAAGACTATAGATCCTAGACATTATCCATGCAGACTGTAAAAAGAGTTCTTTCTATCTTTCTTATCCTCCACAAATATTAAATACTCTTGCTTAGATGCAGTTTCTGTTTCAGCGGGGCAGTAAGAGATAGGGAATGTTCTGTGGCACTTGCCAGTAGCCAATCACCTAGTTAACAGTGACAGATATATGCTTTTTTTCAAAATCATTCTTGTCTGATGAACTCTACATTCAAACTGGCTGACAATTGGAAATGGAAAGGCCTTACGCATGTATTTTATTGTGATGCAGTTAGAATGTACAAAACATACTCGAACTCTTTATCTGCATTCCTGATTTCTTCACTGGTTACATGCATTTAGTCTGTTATTATGTTTAACTGTATTCCACCCTGTATGCAGGCCAAATAAGTAACATGTATTTGCCAGAATAAACTTTTTTGCTATGTTTAACATCTTGCTTCCAACATTAGTAAATTGCCTGTAAAATGTATCATGGACATGTTTTTGAAGTTGTTCTCCTTGTTCTTTTTGGTCTTAATTTGCTGATATTTTGTCTCAGCACTGGGAGATTGTGATATGACACAGTCCCAAGTGATGTGTTCTGATGCCTAGAACATAACAAGAAGTTTGCTAACCCAAAATATTTTTATAAGACATTGGGTCATGCCACTGTAAAAATGTGTGCAAACTCCACCAGCTCCATAAAAGTCAAATATTGCATGTGGGCTGCTGTATAGAATATTTTTGTAAAATGCATCAGTGTAGCTACTGTAACCCTATGCTGCTATAGTCCAAAGAAGCAGAAAGCACATGTCAGAATAACATCTAACATGTTTAAAGCTCGCTTTTAACATTAGTAAGTCACCTGTAACATGTGTTTTGAAGTATAAAAGAACTAGTTACCAAATGTATAGACCTGAGACATGCCAAATGAGACTCTAATGTCTCCGCAGTAACAACAATCTTACAGCTTTCTTACTGCTCATTTGCAGAGGCAAATACAAATCATATTAAATTAACTTGAGCTTGGAAAAAGCTAGAAAAATCATCTTCAATTAATTCATTTTTGAATTTACATTTTTGCGTAAATGTCACAAAGAAGATTTCTAGAAAAGTACATCATGACTGTCTGAACCTTGGCATGCCCATAATACAGGCCTGCTTGGCTCTCCTCTTCCACAGTAACAAGTAATCTGATCAACCAAGTCCACAACTGACCTAGGTGTCAATGACCTCAAGACAGAAAAATGAAGTTACGCATACGAAGTTCAACCATCACTTTTCAGATGAATGTGAGGGGAGATGAAACAGGACTCCACCGCTGGATGTACTGGTTTTCTACGAAACAAAGATATCCTATGTAGGGTGGCAATGAGGGTACTAGGCACAACTGTGACTGTGAATGGGTAGTCCTGAACACTATCTCTGTGCAACCAACAGTCTGCACTTTGATATGAAACTTGTAATTAGTATCTCAAATAAATCTGTGCACTAGCATTTCTTCCTATGTTTAGACAACTGCCCGATCCCCATCATTACGCTCTTTCTTGTAGAGATGAGTTATACCTTCTACTTGTGTTCTGTAGAACTGTGCAAGAACCAATAATGCTAAAATCTTGTTGTTGCCTAACCTTAGTGATTATAGGTGCATACTAGAATTCTTATACCTTCAACATTCATACATACATAAGCAATAGTCCATTCTAAGACAGCCTCCTATTACTTCAAAGGAGAATATATAACCCCAATTGTTCTAGTTCGGAAAAATGTTCAGAATACTTCCTTGTATTAAAGGTGAAAATCGAAGAGTCCTATCTCTTTTAACAGATAATTCAGTGGACAAGCAAACAGAAGTGATTCTGATTATAGATATTGAGAAGATTTTACTTCTTATAATAAGTTATGAGGCCAATGGGGTTGAGACCGGGATTCCTACAATGGACTAAACTTCTTTATAGGGGGACCACGGTATGAGTCCGCACCGGCAGAACAATATCTGACTCGTACACAGGAGGGTGTGGGATTTGACAGGGATGCCACCTCTCTGCTGTACTGTTCGCCACTGCGGTGGAGCAACTAGCTAGTGCACAGACAAGTGTATTTTATCAAGGACTAGAAGCTCAATAAAGATCTCATTATGTGGCATTACATGCAGATGATATGTTATTGTACACTCAATAGTTATGTTTTGTTCACAGACGATCTGGAAGTAGCTAGGCCTCTGATAATCCCTATAGGCCAACAATGGGGGACATATGGAGGAGAGGGAATATCCAAACTGTCTTTATCCAGTGTGCAGTACCATATTTTACAACATGGCAAGAGATAACCGGGGGAAGGGAATGTGGGAGGAGGCCTTTTGTTAATGTTGACTGTGGGGGATCATACTCTATTTGACATGTTATGCACCTTTTTTTCTCCTGTATGAGATGGCTATCTGGTTAATTACATTGTAATGATGCAGTGCATGGAAAACGGAATATATCTAAAGAGTATCTTCTAACAAATGCTAAGCTATGTTTTATGAAAACAATAAAAATGTTGTTAAAAATATATATATATTGAGTTAGGAAGCTCCAAAGACTAAACTAGAGCAGAAATACAATGTTGATGACCTTGAGGTTGCATTCATATCTGATACTCTTTACCCATGCCTTGCAAGAGTAAATGTAGCATATGTGGGAAATACTCTGCATTTTTTTGTTGGGGTGCTATCGCAATAGCTGGGTGTGAAATCTAGGCAGATGTAATTGAGGAAAGCAACATCCACACCACAAACTAAGAAGCTGTTTCTCATAAGTGGTTTTCATTCACAGACCTCTCAAACGCCTAAGTAATAATGTGAACCAATATTTAATAAAGATCCAAGATGAAGTTTCTATCTGAATGTATTTGAATAGGTCGTTGAAGGGTCACAACTAGAAACTGGTGTTTTTTTTTTTTTTTTACTGCAATCAAGGGAAAACGTATATTCTACTTTCCAAATGCTTCTAGTTTTAGAGCTATGCACACATGTAGCTATTAAGAAACACATTGCATTACTGATGCAAAAATCAGCATCAAATAGTATAGTGACATCAAATTGGCTACCACAGCACAAGTATAAGTCAGTCCAAAAAGTGAATATAACAGTTCTTCACAGAGAGTTCCGTAGATGGTAGTTCCAAAATCCCAAAGTTTATTATATGCTAATATAGTCCTTGTTTTTTCCAGAATGTGTCACATCACTTATAACAGCCAGTCAACATGTGTTTCATCACAAAATGTAACATTTTTAAGACTAAAAAGTAGACGTCCTCAAAGCAGATCTGTTTGTAGGGAAGACCTCAAATAAGATGGTCTAATAAAACTATGTAGTTCAAAGCAAAAAAAGTGTTATATAAGAAAGTGAGAAGGGTATGAGGCAGGGAGAAGAAGTCCGAGCATGTGATCAGGAAGTCAGATACCTCAAATAGTGAATGGATAAAGAAGTGTCTGTTTATAAGTAGGTTATGTTTTGATGACAAATGTAGTTCACAAAAGTTAAATGAGCTCTGCTAAGATATAATCTATGTCACGTAAGAGAAGCCGCATCGGCAGTAAGGCCCGTACAGTGACATATTGAGGGCAACTTAGGATAGCCACACCTAAAAACGTTGATCAGGAGCCTCTCAGAATTTGTATTTAATCTCATGTCCAAAGCCTTTGTCTCAGGGTAACTCACATTAACTGTCAAAGCAAGAGATATTTATGATATTTCAGCATAAAGTACTTTTTCCGGCTCCATAGACCATGGATTTGTTTCCTATTATAATTCTGCAATAATATATCATCTCTGTGAGAGTACCACTGCTTTCTGTGTTTTCCCTAGTTTTCATTTTTTTGGACACCTGGAATCTTCATTTCTGCTCTGCTCAGTGCTGCTTCTGTAATAATGGACTAAACTCCCACATTTCACAAGGATAAGAAAATGGTATTGACAGGTATCATTTTAATTTAACTGAAAAAAGGATGATGACCTGCTTACAAATATATTGCTTATAGAATGGAGAGGGCACACTTGTTGTCCACTCTGTGAAACAAGTCACATTTACAAAAGTTCATGTGACAAATCTAGTACTTCAAACTACAGCCATATCTTCTAAATGGTGACTTTTGTATAGAATCAATGTTTCTTTGCTACTGGTACAACCAGCAAGAAAGCATTTGCGCTGTTAGACTGATTTTAAAAGGTCAACTTCAGATATCTCTTACCATTCTTGAGATACAAGAAAATACATTTACTTTTTTTTCCATTTCAGGCTAGATAAAAGTGAATTGACGTTTGTGTGTGAGAGGGGAGACCTATTTCCAGAATGAAAATTCTCCAAGTGGACTGTTTGGGGGCATTCAGAAAAACAGTAGAAGACTACTGGCCCGCCATAGGAATGAGGAGAATCCTACTAAGTAATCTGTTGACTGTACAAACTATGTCCTACCCAGCCCTGACATCAGGTCCCCACTTGCAGGGTTAACAGAGGACGTGAACATTATCTTTGTTCTAGAGGGTTGGGATAAGAAATAGGGAGAGGGGTGGCTGTCTGGAATTTGATGATCCACCGAGATTTTCCAACTACCACATGAATTTTCTGTGTACAAAATGCTTATGAGATTTGTCAATAATTTGGTGCTTTCCCAGTACAGGAAAGCACATTTTTTCTGTAAATTAGGTTGTATTATGAAGATGGAATTCTTGGGTGATTGTATGGTAGCTTTCCTGAGATGGAATAGGTTAATCACATTCAAATGCCACAGACAGGGCCACTGTTCCCCAGAGCCACCTTGGAACTTGAAAGAAGGAATAAGAAGCTCTGCACCAAAAGTTAGCTATCGTCGTTGCAACAGACAACGTCATGACTTGGTCTTTCAGGGTAAAATGATTCTGAAAATGTCCGGAAGCAAAGTGGCTAGCTTGTGGTACCTACTTCTGCAACAAGCCTTTTGGTATTTGGTGCTAAACAAACCAACATATCACGCCTAAGCAGTGAAGCACATTTCCTGCCTACCAGAGGGTGTGGAAGAGAACCTAAAAGGCTGAGTATTGTGGGGATATCTTTGCAGCTCTCTGCTAAGTTCATACATGCCAACAGACCCAATTCAGGCCGGAGATTGCTGATTGATTATGCAAAAAACAGCTTTAATTTAGCTTCCTCCTGCCTGAAATTGCACCACTTCAACAAAAGTCAATGGGGAAAATATATATTCCCCCAATCATGTGAGTTTTTTTAATTTCTCTTTCTACTTTGCAAATGTTGGCGTGTATGTAAGTGGTCAGAAACTGTCTTGAAAATTTGAAAACTTCAACATTTCTTATAAACTATTTTTGTATTTTGACCTGATTTTGGTGTGATTCTGCTGCCTTTGTAAATAAACCAACCTGACATCTTGCGAAAGCATTCATGCCAACAGACCCGATTCACGCGGGTGACTGGCATGGCTTTCTTTAGCTGTCTCCAGCCTAAATTTGCCTCTGCTACAACAGAAGTCAATGGGAGGAAAACACTTTACCCGATTTGTTTCTGTTTCCTGTAGTAAACTGTTGGCATTATACCAAAGGAAGCCACATCCTTCCTATCTGAAGATTTTACTGCAGTTTGGTGGGTACAGCTGTTGATTCAAACACAGGGGTATTAGTTAATCGCTTGTATTTACCTCTTTCTCTTTTGCGGCAAACCCCATACATCGAGCCTTGGGCGCTGAAAGCAAAGGTCTGACCCCATGACTGGCAACAAATGATCATTTGGGCTGCAGTAGCCCTCACATTGCTCTTAACTGAGCGAATACTGTAGTGTCCTGCTGGACACGTTCTAGTGTTTCCACCAGCCACTCTGCTGAGGGCTGGCTTCCACACTCACCCTACACCCACCCATCACAAGCGTCACCATTCAGGTGACCCTGATAATAAAAACGGCCGGGTGCATGTGCCCAAGGCCAGCTACTAGAACCTTAAACCATGTCACTGTTTCACACCTTATTTAGTAGCATGAGGGCCTAGGGCACCTAACATTGCAATGGCAACGAGTGGGTCTGACCTCACATGGCTGTAGGCAACAACTTCGACATTGTCCATTGGGGGAAGAGAAGCCATCGAATAAAGCATCCCTGCACATACTGCCAGGAAAGCAGACACAGTGTGGGCATCGGTGCCCCGTGCGAGGCACCTGGCATCAACCAGCCTCGACCCCTAAAAGGTCTCAGGGGAACAGGAGCACTGTCCGATACCTCACCGAGCATGAGGTGAGCCCGTGGGTATAAGGAGAGCACTCGCCAGCATTGTGCAGCCACACGCTGCCTGTATATGAAGAAATGGCCATGGCCGGGAGAAGGAAGGCGCAACGCAGCCCCAGCCCCCGGCGTTAAGGGCTGTCAAGCTGCCCCAGAGATTGGCAACCCACCACAGCATGCAGCATTGCGGCCCGCAGCACTGCCAAGACGGCTGCAGCCGTGAAAAGAGAAGCTCAATTGTGCAACGAGGAAAAGCGCCCAAGGACCCCCCCATTCCCCGCAACACAGCACAAAGCGTGAGGGAAGGCTGCTACAGCCGCGAGGACACTGGCGCGATGGTGCCCTCATGCACCGAATGAAGAGAGAAATGCCCAGGGCCGCCCCCCCCCCCCTTACCTGCAATAATGCGAGAAAGGCCTGTGAAGGCCGTGACACAGCCTACAGCATGAAGGAAGAATGCTGCCGCCACGTGGATGGAAGCGTGATGGTGCACACATACACCAAAGAAAGGTGAAGTGCCCAGGGCCTCCCCTCCCAACAAGAGATCGTCCTGCGACACTGCCGACCAGCAACTTGCCTGCCTCCATACTGCGAGGCTCTTTGAAAGATGAGAAAAAAAAGGAACAAGAGAAGAAAAGAAAGAAAAGAGAAAACTTCACTTACCTGCAGCTCCGGACACCAAGAATCAAAGGCCCCCCACCAGCCTGTCGAGCTGCTCTAAGGCAGCATGGCTCCTTACTGGCATCTGTTTCGACCAACAAGGCCTGGTAGGTGGAAGACTGTTTTTGACATGCAGAGAAGCGCCACAGTGGCATCTAATGACCAAAGAAGAGGAACTGCACCCTTTTTCTGTGTTAAAAGGAAACAAGCATTATCTAAAGCAAACTGACAGCAGCACACCCATACATTGACTGGGCAGGAGCAGCAGCACCCCCATGGACTGACCCGGCACAGTAGAGAAACAGCGATGTGTGCAACCACTGCACAGCAAAGAAAGAGACTACAGCTGCCACAGGCAAGCTGCAAAAGCGTGGAAAGGATGCAAGTGCCATGCGAAGCACAAAGAGAACGCACATGGCCTGCACGACCCCTAGTGACCTTCCACCACTACTGCCAAAGAATTCCACATAGACATCACCGCAAGACAGGAGAGGGGCACGCTAGGCGTCAGCAAAGGACACCCAGAAGGAAAAGAGACAATGTTAGAGGGGTGCAGAGGGCCACACAGGTGAACCTGACAACATGGGCAGGAGCCTGAGAGACAGTGAGCCCTCTAAGAGAGTGCGCAACACCAGGGAGAAAAGGCCGCGCCAGCGGGCCACAACACAAGATAGCCACTGTTATCCCATCATTCAGCAAGTCAGCAGAACTGACCAACCCTGCCAAAGAGACACAGCAGGAGCGAGCGCTGCAACAGCGCAGTCTTGAGGCGCAAGACCCACGCCCTCATGCAAATACGCAGAGGAAGAAAACTGTGGCCCTCCACTCATGGAGCGGTCCACCAACATGAACCCGGAAAGGACCAGACCTGCAAGAGGTCTGCCAGAAGAGCGTATCAAGTCCTACTGACATGACCCAGCCTACAAGCGTCTGCGATAGAAAATGACGCACCGGCAGAGGTGCAGCGCAAACCAGCGAGAGGTCTGCCAGAAGAGCGGATCAATTCCTGACAGGACTCAGCCTGCGATACAGCAAGATGCACTGCTGAGGTGCAGTGAAAGGTCCATGTGACCTGTGGCGCGACGACGCACCGAGGAGGAAAGAGGAGAGAAGAGCATGGCACGACACCACAACAAGAAAAGATGAGAAGAGAAGAAGGGCGTGACAGACCGGTCACAGTGAAGATCAACTCTACCACAGGTGTGCAAGAGGAAAAAAGAAGAGTGACACGACTGGGGACTCGTGTCAGCAGACAACAGGGCATCCATCAACACAAGCCAGCCAACTGGGTGAGCAGACGTCACTGGAGACAGCTACGCGGGGGACCTTCACACTTATCAGTCCGAATGTCCTGCCACCTATCACCGGCTGCTTGATAGCGATGGCATCCTTGTCGCCAACTGCACACACCAGGCAACACATGTCAGTGGCCACAAAAGTCACTCAGGTCACCCTTTCGCCAGAGAAGACACCGCCACCTGTTGATCTGCCGAAAGATTAAAACAGATCATCATCTTGATGAGGTGAATCACCTAACCACCGAAAGAGCACAGCACCACCTGAGTGGAGCCAGAGTCAGCAACAAGAACCAACGCTGAACAGGCATCTCTGGCTCCATGGAAACTAACCTCCTGAACACCTGCCATGAGCCCCGCGAACCGGACACCTGCCGGTGAGAACAAGCTAAACCATTTGTACCATCTACCCTTGGGGTTGCACAAGACTTGGACGTGGCCCTGTTGGGAATTCAGAGTGACTCCCTTGGCACGGCCTACGTTGGCCCGCACAGCCCATGCAGTTGCGTGGCAATCCAGGGGCAAGGGCCTCCAGGGAATTCCTGTGAGAGAGGAATCCCACCATGAGAGATGAATCTGAGACAGCTCCACAACAGGCATCAGGAAGCATGGAGGTCAAATACAGAGATTGTGGAGAAGTGTGGCTCAATGGTTAGAGCGGCAGACCCTGATGCAGAAATCTGGCCCGGTACCAGGGTGCAATTCCCGCCTCAGCGGGTCTTGGGCTCAATTTCCTCCGACCTGATAATTCTCTCATTGGTGCCTAATCTAATTCATGAGTTCCCCCTCTGTAACTCTGGGCAATAGCTTGCTTAATCTCCACAACGGCCCCAACAGCGCTGGGATGCCTGGCTTCTCCTTGGAGGTTGCCCAGGAGTGGGTACCTCACAGGGAAAAGCCAGGAGGGGTTCCACAGCGGTATGTGTACAGCGCCTTGAGACCCTAACGGTGAGTAGTGCGCTATACAAGTACAAAGTTTACAAGTACGAAGTTTACAGATTGGTCACCCAAAGACTACTGCACTATGGCCCGAGCACCCTGACCATGCAACAACCACCCTTGTGGCTCCATGCGTGATTAGGATGTGGTCCTGTAGGCCATTCCTCAGTGACACTTTCGTTTGGCCTGAGATAGGTCCGGCATAATCCACACAGTCCTGTGGCAGCCCAGCAAAGGGTATCGAGGAGACTCCTGTTCGATGGAGTTCTGACACGAGAAGGAAGTCTGCAGTTGGACATCCAGGTGCACCAGGCCTTCACGTCATCCGCAGTCTTCAGAGGTGTACTATCCCTAGAGCTGGAAGGCCTTCCATAACTGTGTACAGTGGACTCCCCACTGCCCCAAATGCACCTACATTGAACGTTGTATATAGCCTTTGTCAACATGAGCCCATGTGGGACCAGACCGACAATCCCACACGAACTGTAAGGTCGTAGACAGGTGACTGAAATATCCGGACGTCATCTGCACTGCTGTTCGTGTCCAGTACCGTCTGGTTAAACAACGGAGGCGTGCAGTGCTGAGTGCCCAACTGCACCTGTTCCAATCAGCATGTTCGGCGGACTGCCTGAAGATACTGACTGTTTATAGCTAATGTTTTCTCTCTCACAGGTTAGACTTGTTTGTTCCTCAATAATGTTTGGGAGGGATGTAGTGTGCTGCTGGTCTCATTCTAGTGTTTCCACCAGCCACTCTGCGGAGGGCTGGCTTCCACAGTCACCCCACACCCATCCATCACAGGGGCCACCAGTCAGGTAACCCTGCTAAGAAAAAGGGCCATGGCGTACGTGCCCTCGGCCAGTTACTAAATTATTACCATGTTTCAGTGTCGCCTGATTTAGTTACTAACCTATAACCATGTTTCAGTGTCACCTGATTTAGTAGCGTGAGGGCCTAGGGCTCCCAACAGTACAAATACTCTCCTGCATGTTTCAGATAGTCATTGACAAAGTTCTAAAATATTTTTTTTAAACAAGCAATTATTTGTTTTTCGCTGCAGCGAGTACATTAAAAAAAAAAAGTTTGTCATTAAGTAGGCAAACGTTGACAAGAAACTTAAATGAGTCAATTGCTTGGCTAAACTACCGTTAGACAAAAACAGCTTAGCAACCGTACACGATTAGTGTGAAGTCTAAATTGAAACTCCTGGAGTTCAATGCATTAGTTAGAAAAGCAAGAGCTGGCATTCTAACGGATAGCTTCATACTAAGGGTGTACGTGTCGTTTAAAGGATCGCACAGACAAGGTCCAAAATCTGCAAAGGAACAGTGAGTTTTTACGCCATATTTTTCCATCATACTATCTTAACTTTCCTCCACATAAAAACCGAAATCACCAGTCCTTACACTCGCGTGAGTTCTTATAAACACTCCCCTTTCAAAAAAAATCACCACGCCTTGATTGAAAGAATAGCCAATCAAACGTGTGCTACCACCTCCCTGGGCCTTACCGTAAAATTCAACCAGGCTCCGCCCCTGACACAGACTCCTCCCCTAACTCAGTGTCTTTTAGTTACGTCACCTGTTCTGATCTTTTCAAGATGGAGGAATACGCACGTGAACCCTGGTAGGTGACACAGAATCATTACTTTTCGTAGGACATTAGAACAGGGCAGCGAAACGTGTGGTCTGTTGGTGTTGCATCCGTGACGTTCTTTGCAACGGCGTAATGCCTTATGTGCGACTCACAATTCCTGGCTGTGAGAACCATCCCCTGTGTGTCAGTAATGAATGGAGAAGACTGGGGGTGACCTTGTCACTGCTGACTCTCTTCGTTACCATAGAGGGTGGCGCCGGTGGTAGGAAGTGCAAGATACATAGCGAATCGTTACCCTGTAGAATAACTATGTTAATGTCAATTTTTTTTAATTGCCATTTTCTTGTGGTACGCGAGGAAGCTGTAAGGAAGTTGCAGGACCAGCGATGTAATCGTGGACATTTTTTTTAATCAGGCACAGGGGACCTGAACGGATCGGAGTTGTCAAAATACATTACTTGGGTCGTGCGGACCTTGGGCGAGGGAACAGTCGAATGGTTTTTACAAAAGGGCGGGGAAAGGGGAGTGATATGAGTGGAAATATGTCAGCACCAAATGGACGTACACGTTATGACGTATGTTCTGCAGTCAGGTAGTGAGATGGTATGTGGCCGATTGTTGTATGTCAGAAAAATGTCCACATATTACCCTGTATTGAAAAGATAGTTACAATGAGCAAACCAGCGTTTTATTCAACATCTATATTGCACCTTTTAGAAGGGCAATTAATAAACAACTAATGACATGTTTGCAAGAAGTACGTAGATCACTTACCTGTGGAGGTGGCCAAGCCAATACATTTGCAGGGAGAGCCGAGGCAAGGGTCTGGATAGGTTCTTAAAGCACGAGAAAAACATCAGGCAAAATATTATAAAGTTGCTTCAAAATTCAAAAATGTATGTTACTATAACGTGTAGGTTTGATAATAATACATCACATTATAACACCGCACTAAGAAAAGTACTTACTAAAAGTAATCGTTTTTAAATATAAACCATTAGTGCGTTAAGAATCAGGACAGTTGCCATGTAAAGCCTGTACAAAGCACTGATTATTACAAAACAACATTATATTCTACTAAACAAAGCACAAAACATTTTTGCACAACTGGTATTCTGAACTCACACTTTTGAATGGCTTTTATGCAAGATGATGAAGGAAAAGCGAGTTTTAGTGATATAAAGTATATGCCCAAGATAACACAATTTAAGTGGTGAAACTGCGATTTATCCAGGTTTTTTTCGGTTTCACTTTGTGTATATCAGTTAGGTAATTACTTTTTTTCTGTCTTTCCTTATGTTAAAGATACTTTTTTTTTTTGTTGTTGCAGTTTTGATATAGTGTGAACATGACCCAAATACCACATTAGAGGGCTTTACATGAGCTTCAGTTACATTACAAAAGATCACATTCATTTTCTCACAGACATGAGGAGATTAAGCACTTTGCCCAGAAGCACTAGTATTTGTGTCAACCCCATGGCTCAAAGCTGATTTCCCCACTTCCAAAGTCAGCAGCACAGGTCCTAATGTCATAACCACTACATGAGAGCTTGGCTTGTTATGGGCTTGAGGTTCCAACAGGACCTCAAGCTGAGCTAGAGCCAGGCTTGAGCTGTCAGGTGCTCGCTCACCTCTGTTAGTGCATCAGACCTTAATAAGTAAACTTACAAGGGGACGCGAATAGGTCGATGAATCTTTTGACTTGCATTTAAGATGTTCTCATCATAGGTTCAGTACATTCAAATCAATAACATCAATAGGAGTCAGAACTTGACCTTTCAGTCATGAATAACCACACCTTTATGTAAAAGTTAGAATATTTATTTCCCTATATTAACAAAGCTAATGTCACGTGAGTTAACCTCCAAATCAAACGTTAAACATACAGACGCAACACTGGCTGTCCGAAGCGTCTAAAGAAACGCAATCTAATCAAGGCTTGTGCTACTACACATTCTGATAATACAGTGCAAATTAATAGCAAGAATAACTGCGCAAACGATATTACATACATTTAGATTCACCAAAGAAAAGACCACAGATGTTATTCCATATAGCGGACTTCATTAGTGAGTTCCCTAACTAACTTCAGATTAGAATTAACATGTTGGGCTTCATGCAAAACAATTTAGTCAACACAGATTTGGAAAACATCTAACTTTGGTTCTATCAAAATATTACTGTTGGTACCTGGAAACAAAAGCAAATATAAATGAAAAACATCATTACATCTGTAAACCTAATCCTCAGTGTGGATCAGCAAGCAGTGTCAGTCTTCGTCCTCAGAAAATCAGTTAGGTCAGCAAGGCATTAGAAGTCAGCATTAAAGTTCAGAAAAGGCAAAGTCTTTAAGCATTAAAGTTAAGAATGTCTATTCTCAAGACGGAAAATGGGCAAAGTCTAAACTTTCAAGAAGAATGACCCCTCTTCTCTCCGCGCAGTCCCGCTAAGTTAGATTTCCTAAAAGTACTTCACAAGTCCCTGTTGGTCAAGGGATCGTATGTTCACACTTTGTCCAGTGAAACATCAGTTCTACATTTCTACTAGTACACGGTTCACATGTCGATGATGGGCTCATCCTGTACTGTTTTCATCCATCCGGCTCGTCCGGTAACAATATTGTTGCAGCTTATCCTCCAGTCAGTGTGGACATTGTTCTCCTCCTGAGAAAGTCAGTCTTAAACATGTTACATTTACACTGTTGCATTCAACAGGAACAACATCTTTCAGTAAGCAGTTCTCATGAGAAAACTTTTAGCGAACACATTAAGACAGTGCAGTCGAAATCACAGTTTAATTCATTAAGCTGATATCTTTTATAAATGCTTCAAGAGATGCAGTTTGACATGAGGCCGTGCAACTAGGCCCAGACCTCTACTAAGTTAAGGCTGTCAATTAATAAAGCTAGTACATAATGCATAACCATAATATGACACATTACTACACTAATCAAATATGCTCAATATTTCATTTTAATAAACCATTAATAAGTACACTTTATGAATATTGGCAGCCTTTCATTATGGTTACATTTTCAAATGCATGCATCATTTTTCCTACGTTATTACATTTTCTACACAAATTCAACACTCAGGATACATGAATATTCATTAATAATTATGTTAAAAAACTCCTGCTCTAGCAATCCTTCCTCTGATGACTAAATGTGTCATCACATTCAACCTTCTCTCACATATGTTTGCATCAGCCAAAATGCTGTTGGTTCAATCCCGTCATACTTTTGTTCTCTTCTCGAATTTTCCCTAAACACATTTTCCCCTTTCTTTCCTTCCCTCCTCTGATTCTTCTCCTATTTTAAAAACATGGCTGTTTATTGGTGTTATACATGTAACAGTGTCACATGTGGCGAAAATTGTGTCCTGTGCCACAAGTACACAAGAGACAGGCTCTCAGTAACCCATACAAATATATCTGATTCAAATGCATACATGCTCATACATCCCCAAAGACCACACCCTACTGACACACATGGCAGCCCTAGTCAAAGTATTTTGTTCAAGGCATAGTATCTGGCTTTATAGACAGTGGGTTGAAAGTCGAGGAAGCTGGCTGTGGGGGGTGTCTGGTAGTAATGCATGAGTTGTTTAGCCTTTGGTAGCTCACATTGATTTTCACACGTCCGAAGTAGCTGGTACTACAGAAAAGACTGGACATCCCTGCTTTAAAGGTTGAGATGTGTATCCATTACACAGCACTACTGCCATAGGATTCAAAATAACCATCTCACTTTAGTTATAAAGTGTGTCTCTTCTATATGCATGTGTGGCATTTCTCTTAACAAGTAGCCCCGTTCAGAGCTATCAGCAATCTTTTCACTGTCCAATGAGACCACTACTTCTTGTCTAAGGCATTACATTCTTGCTATATTATGTGTACCAGTGACCTCAGTTTAGCTGCTGATGAGTGAATCGAGACAAAGCCTACCTAGTCATGGATGGTAAGACTGTTTTTAGTCTGTTTTCTAGCACTTTTGCCAGTAGTTTGACTTCAACCTTGATTAGCAATATGGGTCTGTGACTGGCTCTTCTTAGTGTGTCTTTATTGTGTTTCAGGATTAACAAAATCCTTGCTGTACAGGGAGTGCAGAATTATTAGGCAAATGAGTATTTTGACCACATCATCCTCTTTATGCATGTTGTCTTACTCCAAGCTGTATAGGCTCGAAAGCCTACTACCAATTAAGCATATTAGGTGATGTGCATCTCTGTAATGAGAAGGGGTGTGGTCTAATGACATCAACACCCTATATCAGGTGTGCATAATTATTAGGCAACTTCCTTTCCTTTGGCAAAATGGGTCAAAAGAAGGACTTGACAGGCTCCGAAAAGTCAAAAATAGTGAGATATCTTGCAGAGGGATGCAGCACTCTTAAAATTGCAAAGCTTCTGAAGCGTGATCATCGAACAACCAAGCGTTTCATTCAAAATAGTCAACAGGGTCGCAAGAAGCGTGTGGAAAAACCAAGGCGCAAAATAACTGCCCATGAACTGAGAAAAGTCAAGCGTGCAGCTGCCACGATGCCACTTGCCACCAGTTTGGCCATATTTCAGAGCTGCAACATCACTGGAGTGCCCAAAAGCACAAGGTGTGCAATACTCAGAGACATGGCCAAGGTAAGAAAGGCTGAAAGACGACCACCACTGAACAAGACACACAAGCTGAAACGTCAAGACTGGGCCAATAAATATCTCAAGACTGATTTTTCTAAGGTTTTATGGACTGATGAAATGAGAGTGAGTCTTGATGGGCCAGATGGATGGGCCCGTGGCTGGATTGGTAAAGGGCAGAGAGCTCCAGTCCGACTCAGACGCCAGCAAGGTGGAGGTGGAGTACTGGTTTGGGCTGGTATCATCAAAGATGAGCTTGTGGGGCCTTTTCGGGTTGAGGATGGAGTCAAGCTCAACTCCCAGTCCTACTGCCAGTTCCTGGAAGACACCTTCTTCAAGCAGTGGTACAGGAAGAAGTCTGCATCCTTCAAGAAAAACATGATTTTCATGCAGGACAATGCTCCATCACACGCGTCCAAGTACTCCACAGCGTGGCTGGCAAGAAAGGGTATAAAAGAAGGAAATCTAATGACATGGCCTCCTTGTTCACCTGATCTGAACCCCATTGAGAACCTGTGGTCCATCATCAAATGTGAGATTTACAAGGAGGGAAAACAGTACACCTCTCTGAACAGTGTCTGGGAGGCTGTGGTTGCTGCTGCACGCAATGTTGATGGTGAACAGATCAAAACACTGACAGAATCCATGGATGGCAGGCTTTTGAGTGTCCTTGCAAAGAAAGGTGGCTATATTGGTCACTGATTTGTTTTTGTTTTGTTTTTGAATGTCAGAAATGTATATTTGTGAATGTTGAGATGTTATATTGGTTTCACTGGTAATAATAAATAATTGAAATGGGTATATATTTTTTTTTTGTTAAGTTGCCTAATAATTATGCACAGTAATAGTCACCTGCACACACAGATATCCCCCTAACAGCTAAAACTAAAAACAAACTAAAAACTACTTCCAAAAATATTCAGCTTTGATATTAATGAGTTTTTTGGGTTCATTGAGAACATGGTTGTTGTTCAATAATAAAATTAATCCTCAAAAATACAACTTGCCTAATAATTCTGCACTCCCTGTATTTGAATATGAAGGGAGGAGGCTGGTCATGTTTTATAACATCAAAACATTGTGTAAACGGGAACCATATTCTGTTTACTGATTTTGTAAAACTCCAATAGATAACCAGCTACCCTGGGAGCTTTACCAGTGAGGAGTTCATGAAATACTTTATTCTACCTGTAGATCCTTGTGGCTATATTGGGCAACTTAGAACCGCTTCCAATAAATGTGCACCATTTATAACCCATACAGTGAGGAGTGCTTCTTGGATATAGTTTGCATCTAAACTTAGGTTTTGAGGTTACAAATGTGCACACCATGACAGACCTTGTTTGGCAGTGTGCCTGTTGTATGTGCATTGCTTTGTTATACTGAGGTTCAAATAGGATGCCGATTTACAAAGAGGGATGGCATGATCACTTATGTTGGAGTAGCAATAGGTCTGTGTTGGAGAGGGAGTATCTTGTGGATTTTGCAGGCAAATACTCTTGCCCTCTTACTTCGTAACCACCAGTCTCTGAAATGATCTCTGGCAATGCAGGCATGACGGGCTCTGTGGCCCTATGGGTAAGAATTGTCGGTCTTACTAGGATAACTTGTGGGTAAGTCAATTTTGATGTTACCACTAGTACAGACCATCTCAGTATTCAACGCATAATGACAATTTCTTTTTTGAGGATTGCTATACTTTCCTCTTGTGGATCGATCAAAGTATGTATTGCATTAGTAGAGGCAACACAATTGGTCAATGTGCTGTTAAGCAATTTGTAGATCTAGCTTAAAAGAACTATTGTCTGCAGTATGAGTTGGTAACAATCCTAGGCATTTGGTTCTAGCCAGAGGACTATTATTCTCTCACCACCTCATATCGTTGCCTCTTTGGTGTATTATTCCACTTGCCAGAAAGTTCTTCCAATGAAATGCATGAGTATCTATTTTACATCTGAAAAGTACACTCCGTCCTCATGTTGCTTATCAATTGAATTCTCTGCCTCTTATATGCATTCTGTACAGACTTTTTTCCAACATTGACAAAGTCAGTGAGGCAGGCTTTTATGTTAGAAACAGCATTTGTGCCTGCAACGCCTGTGATGGACTTTTGTATTTACATGCATTGGCAGATGAAAGGCAGACACATTGACTTTGCGAATGCATGTTTATTTTCATCTGTGGCACCACCTGTATAGCAACTGTGGATTGGTAGCTGCCAGTCACACAATTCGACTTGGCCTGGCAGGACCTACCTGTGCTGTGTATTTTGCCCTAGTAATGAACTAAGCTCTTCAATGAGATAAATGATGAACTGTCTGATGCGACAATACCTACCATGTCTTTTCTGCTTATGCTTCCCAAACAGCTGTGATTTGTTAAAAAAAAACACCCTTCTGCTGTTTTGTTCCCAAATCATTCATGTATCACACTGTGGGATACACGGCTGCCATTGCTGTCTTCTCCAGTATGGTTGCCCACTTCCATCATCTGCTAACTTCTGTTTTCTCTTGGCTTTGCTTGCAGTCCCTGGAGGATAGTGGATGACTGTGGCGGGGCCTTTACTATGGGCACCATAGGAGGTGGAATCTTCCAGGCAGTTAAAGGGTTTCGCAATGCACCTGTGGTGAGTTTTAAAATAAATAGAGGAGCATGTGATAGGTTTAAAAGGGGAAAAACATGCATTCATGTAAAATATACTTTTATACTGTGCTAGTGTGTTTGCCTGAAGAATTCTGCTCGAAAAAGGTACCCCTTGGGTTGAATGAATACAGAGTAGGTTGTCCATCGTGTGTACATCTCTTTTGCCATCTGCACTATCTTTTAATCTATGGTGAACACAGCGGACCCAATTCTGGATTGCTTTTTGTGCAGCAGGTGGGAGAAAGTGATAGTCGCAGCACTATGTCTGCATTGCAGGAGTTACTTGAACTTCATATTTTGGTGCTGCCCCTTTCTCTCCTGCAGTGCAGGCTTAACCTAAACCTGGGCGAATAATTGGGAGTGCTGCCTCTATGCAAGTTACTCTGCCAGATACTTCATTGCTGTCTCATCTTAGTTTTGTCTGATTGGACAGGTTTACAAAAACAGGCCATTAAAATCAGTTGAGTATGAGGATGATATTAACACAAACGTGCGATTAAAGCAGTCGGGCATGAGGATGAGACCCTTAAAGATCTCATACTTCTAAACAGTCTTGGGCTTCTTGGTGTCTTTCATTCGGACAGTCAAATAATGCACACACACAAATTTAGTGCCCAAATGCAAGACTCCAGTAACCAGGGGCATTTTACCAATACTCAGGACAACACAAGACAGCCCTGGGAAATAAGTGGCACAGTCTGTCCTTTGCCTTTCCTTTTCACTTAAAATAGACTAACAAATAAAACTGGCTAAAATACTGTTGAGTTTTGAAGCTTATGAATAACTTCTAGCTGCTTCACTCATGCTTTGCTACCTACAGGATCTGGTCCAGAGTAGTGCTTTGCAGAAGAGGAGGTAACCTTAGAGTGCTGCACTAGAGAAAGGGAACAGCTACTTTTTTGTGTCTTTATTGAGCACCTCAACCATAAATGTTGTACGGAGGTTGCATTGAGCAGTCCGTAGTAACTGTCTTATTGCCAAGTGAGTGCTTATGAGAGAATAGTGATATCACAAAGTATTGGTTACAATACAAAAAGAGATCATTATGTACTCAACAAGTTTCCGGTTTCTGAGTTTTTTTTTTTTTTTTTAAACCCCTTTACTAGAGATTATTCTTTAGAAAGAAATTTCTGTCAGCATGCTAGGCTTTTTAAAGGCATTGCTATAGGTGTATTGCCAAATCGTCTTTAAACCATTAACTCCATTGTTAATCATTCCTGTTTTTTTGTGACTTGCATAGATAGTCAAATACTCTCAAAATTAGCACAACGTGTGAAGATAGTGAGGAAAGTCTTAAATATCTTTGTGCATTTTTCTACATTGACTGTTGACTGCTTCAAAGTATGACATTGTTTTCACTTTTATTTGTTGACAATGTTGTAATAGAAAAACACTCCACATGTTTCACAGAGTCCAAGCCTTTATTACAGGCTATCACATAATCCAGTCAGAGCTACAGATGTCAGTTGGAACTCATTAAGATGTTCATTACCATCTGAGAGTAAGAAACCAATTGGGCAACAAGGGGAGGTCAGGAAAAGGAGAGGACTGTACCAGGGGATAGGAGAACAATTACAACACACTTCTTTACTTTAGGAAAAAATATATAAATATGTTTAAAAAAAAAGTGGTAAGGATCACAATGATGGAAGGCCTTAGAGCTTTTTAAAAAAGGGAACGCTTTTCCAAAAAATACAGTGCAATAATGTGGTACAATTAGAAGAATAACATATGATAAAATACAATGAGGAGGGAAGGCCCACTAAAATAATTGTAGAGTAAGAGAAAGCATTGATGGAGGAACCCATCATGTCGAGACAAAATCCCTGCCAACTTTGGGCAGATCCCACGGGCCTAATCTTACTCTCAGAAACTGGGCCCATTTACACTGTTAAGCAAATCATATGTCTCTTTGTTGAGATGCTATTCTTTCCATAATGTCTGTCTTGCTCACTTTAACTTACACATTCCTTTTTATCCTGAAAGGTGTCATTTTAGTTTTGGGAGCTCTCTCCTTAAGTGATACAGAAGGTGGCACTCCGGTAGCGATATTGGGAATGGTGCAGTGTGCCTGTATGGTATCTTTTAAGGCTTTGCTAGCTAATACTGATAACACTTCTGCTCTTTGCATGTAGTCTTAAACCATGCAATTTATCCATTCAACCAAACCATACACCCGTGGCAGTAAAGGGCTGTCTTGAGATGCAGGACAATAACCTCAGCAATAAACCCCAGCACCTAACTTGCAGTAAATTACACATCTTTTTCTGTGATGAGTACTTTGGGTATGCTTTCATCATGGAAGATGTCTGTCAACATTTCCATTGAAACCTGCGGTTACATTAGGAACACACTTTGCCACCATTCAGAGTGATAGTCAACTAATAACTTGAACGAAAAGGTCATATAAAGTTTTCTGATTAAGGGGTCCTATGATACCTAAAGCGAGCTGGGCCCAGGGTCTACCAGGAAGTTTTGTAGGAGAGAGGTAACCTGATCTGGAGAGTGTAGTGTTTAGATGTGTTTGTTCTGGAATCTCCCCAAGGTTCTGGGAAAGAATGTGAGTGAGAGAATGCGAGTGACAGAAATAGGCAGTTGGTTAGAGTTGGTGGTTGGTTTTTTTTCTACCTCTTTGGATTCTTAAATAAATACATATGGAATACTCAGACCCATCGCAATTCTGTCTTCAGTATTGTACATTTGGCGACAAGCAACGAAATCAGGAACAGCTCGATTCACAGGAAAAACCTAATCATAGGAGAAAAGACCCTAACACCGATCATTTGTGACATAGAATGTGAAGGCACACGTAAAAGCAATCAAAAATCAAACAATCCACAGTCTCTTGTGAAGGTATCTCATTAGTATATTTTCAAAATCAAAGTAATGGCTAAGAATATAGTCTTTAGAATTTAACAATAGAATTCGGATCCTATCTCCAATCGAAATCAGCATTCCAACTATTTAGTTCATAGTTCCAGTCGTTTTTCAATCCATCATAATTACATGAGTTCCAATTTTATAAAGGTTTTGCAAAATCATTCATATAATTTTGTATCAGAGTTCACAAACAGTTCCTCCTTTGCTTGTTTATATGTCCATCTCTCTTACTTGTCCATATGTCCGTCAACACGTGTTTCATCCGGGGAGTACCCTGGACTTCTTCAGGACCTCCCAAAGTATTATACTCAAGTGTAAAATGACCTAAATCAAACTGAACAGTATATTCCATATTAGAATATTATCATTACAAAATATTGGTCAACACTCAATAGTGGGAAATGTACATTTCTCATAATAAAAATTAATACATAATAGTGACTTCAAATATCTACCCTTAATTTGGCTATAATTTAAAATGACTCAACTGTCAAATTACAAAATTACACACAACATACATTCAGTTTAATGTATTTGAAACAGCCATTTCCTGACCATCTCTTCTTATAACTCAATTTCCTTGTTTGTAACCTTCATAGCAGAAAATTCCATAGACCTTTAAATAATATATTCAGTATCTTGACATACCCTTTTCTTGCAAAGCTGTATCACCTGTAACAAGTCATTCTATTTTATCTCAATTTCAAACCTAACAGTTGTATCTAAAAGTAAATAGGTAACATAATATTCCTGTAAGTATTCACTTTTAATCCCTACATCTCTATACACCCCATAGTAGGGGTGGTTAGGGGGTGAGACCCCAGTGCAGAGCACCGTAATCTAACTGTATTTAAGTTCCTAGATTGGGAAATTTGGAGCGCCTTTTTCACTCTCTGATATCACCCTCCTTCTAATGGTTACCGATCATTTGTGCTTCGGATGACTAGCGCTTTCTCAACTTGTACTGTTCTGTGCCACATGTGAGTAATAGACTTAAAGCGTCTTATTTAAAAAAAAAAAGGGGAATTTACTAGTGTTTAGACAACAGACAAGAGTGGCGTCACCGACTGCAGTGTATGAGGAGTAGTCAGTGAGTTAGCTATTGTGAATCTCACTGCGCTGCGCTTCACTTCGTATGCAGTGCATTTAATCCTCTATCCAGCCAGCTGGGGCGCAGGGCTCAGGCGGGCCCCACATCACCTAGAAACTGTGAAAATAGACTGTCTGCTCTAGCTGTCATTGCAGGTGCTCCTTGTTACAGTAAAAAGCATGCAGCCATATTGAAACGATAAAACTGCTCTGTGTCTTCAACAGAGGCTCACCCAGGAAAAAAAAAAAAAGGAAGAAATAAAGTGATCAGGAATATATTTTAATTAAATGTAACCCTGATTGTTGACTGATACTTGTACTGTGACACAACTAATTTCAAAATGCAGAACGTACCGGCACCAGCATTTTATTTGTCTTCTCCTGGAGATCCGTCTATTCCCTTGCTAAAGTGAAAGAAAGTCTTTACTCATTATGCTAGAGTTTGTGGCACATCGTTAAGTGCGGAGAGGAAGACTTCTCTGTTAGTGCATTGCTTGGGTTAAGAAGGGCAAGAAATATTTGAGCATCTCCCGGATCTTTCAGATCAAGAAGCAACAGACTTAAATGAGTATGACATATGCATTAAGAAGTTGGACATAAACTATCTCCCAAAGATTAGTACGGTTCTTGAGAGGTATTGTTTTGAATGGAGAATACAGTGTTCAGGCGAGTCTGTCGAGCAGTATATTACAGAATTAGGAAAACTAGCTTCTACATGCAATTTTCGGGCTTCACTTGATGAGAGGTTGAGAGCTCAATTGATGTTGGGATGTGCTACTGAGAAAGCCTGGAAGAGCATGTGGCACAAAGATAATCCGTCTTTGCAAAAAGTCCTAATTGCTGCAAAGAATTTTGAACATTCAAAGGCCTGCACTGAAGTTTTAAAGAAAGAAACGTCATTAAGTGCTAGTGGGTCTGAAATTAAGAAAGGAGTCTTTGTGCAGGTTGTACAAAAAACTAAGACCCTTAACAGAGGGTTGGATCCTAATAATACTAATTTAAGGCATACACAAGGAAAGTGCTTTGGATATGGCAATGAGGGTCACTTTGCAAATAATAAAGGATGTCCTGGATGGAAAGCTATGTGCAGAACTTTTGGAAGAAAGGGTCACTTCACGAGGTGCTGAAGATCGGCGAAAGATCTAACAAAAGTGCAAGAAATAGACTTTAATGGAAAAGAGGCGAATCCTGAAGAGAAGAATTATATTTTTCAAGTTAAAGGTTTTTCCTCTAATGATCCTTTGGAACTAGTCAAACTGAATGGAAACTCGGTCAAAATGCTGTTTGACTGTGGAGCCAAAATAACACTTATTCCAAAAACATTTTATGAGCAAAGTTTGACTGGAAGTGTTCAACTATTTAAACCGGACATCAAACCAAAAGGTTATGGGGGTGTACCTATACGGCTTTTAGGATATTTTGGGGGCACCATTGAGTTCAATGACAGGATTGTGCCAATCAATCAATCAGTGGATTTATAAAGCGCACTACTCACCCGTTAGGGTCTCAAGGCGCTGGGGGGAGGGGGAAGCTACTGGTTGAAGAGCCATGTTTTGAGGCGTTTCCTGAATGTCAGGAGGTCCTGGGTCTGGCGAAGGTTCAGTGGAAGGGAGTTCCAGGTTTTTGCAGCGAGATGAGAGAAGGATCTTCCGGCGGTGGTGCGGGGGATGGAGGTGAGGGCGAGGCTGGCAGAACGAAGATGGCGGGTGGGGGGGTGGAAGGAGAGTCTGTCGTTGAGGTAGGCTGGGCCTGTGTTGTGGAGGGCTTTGTGTGCATGTGTGATGAGCTTGAAGGTGATCCTCTTTGAGACGGGTAGCCAGTGCAGGATTCTGAGGTGGGGGGGAGATGTGGTTGCGGCGTGGGACGTCCAGGATGAGGCGGGCAGATGCGTTCTGGATTCGTTGCAGCTTCGTTTGGAGTTTGGCCGTAGTTCCTGCATATAGGGCATTTCCGTAGTCCAGTTGGCTGCTGAACAGGGCGTGGGTGACAGTTTTCCTGGTTTCGACGGGAATCCACTTGAAGATCTTGCGGAGCATGCAGATAGTGTTGTAGCTGGAAGAGGAGATTGCTGAGTCATTCTGAGTGTAGAGTCCAAGATGAATCCTAGGTTGTGTGCTTGGGTGGTTGGCGAGGGTGCGATTCCTAGGGAGGTGGGCCACCAGGAGTCGTTCCATGCTGAGGGGTTGGTGCCGAAGATGAGGATTTCTGTTTTGTCCGTGTTAAACTTGAGGTGGCTTGATTCCATCCATCCAGCCGGCGATGGCGTGAAGTCCGTTGTGGAGGTTGTTCTTTGCAGTTGTAGGGTCTTTTGTGAGGGAGAGTATCAGGTGGGTGTCATCTGCATAGGATACTATGTTGATGTGGTGGGTTCGCGCGATGTTGGCAAATGGGGCCATGTAAACATTGAAAAGCGTTGGGCTGAGAGAGGAGCCCTGGGGGACGCCACAGATGATCTTGGAGGCTTCTTAGAGGAACAGCCGAAGACGGACTCTTTGGGTTCTGCTGACGAGAAATGACGAGATCCAGTCGAGAGCCTTGTCGCGGATTCCGTCGTTGTGGAGGCGTGTGCGGAGGGTGTGATGACATACCATGTTGAAGGCCACGGAGAGGTCCAAGAGGATGAGTGCCGCGGTTTTGCCTTTGTCGCCTATGGTCCTGATGTTGTTCGTGGCAGCGATGAGTGCGGTTTTGATGCTGTGATTTTTGCGGAATCCGGATTGGGAGGTGTCGAGCACCATGCTGTCATCCAGGAACCGGGATAGTTGGCTGTTCACGATTTTTTTGATGACCTTGGCTGGGAAGTGGAGGAGGGAGATTGGTCAGTAGTTCTTCGGGTCATCTGGGTCTGCCTTGGATTTCTTCAGCAGGGGGTTAACTTCTGCGTGCTTCCAGCTTTCCGGGAAGGTGGCTGACTTGAAGGAGCTGTTGATGGTGTCGCAAAGGTGGAGAGCGATGGTGTTGCTGGCTTTTTGGTCTGATGGTGATCCGGAGTGGATGGAAGCCATGGTTTTGGTGGTGTCTTCTTTGTTGACGAGGGTCCAGGTGTGGAGGAGGTTGGTGTTGCTCGGGGCGTTGGGTTTGTGGGTGTCTGTGGTCTGCTGGTGGGTCTGGGGTTTGAAGCTGTTGTGGATTTCTTCTATCTTTCGGCGGAAATGGTTGGCGAGGAAGTTGCAGAACTCCTGCGATGGCGGGGGTTCGTTGGAGCAGGTCCTGGGGTTGGAGAGCTCTTTGATGATGCCAAAGAGCTCTTTAGTGTTGTGCGTGCTGGTGGCTATGCGGCTTTTGAAGTGGGTCCTTTTGGTGCGGAACAGCTGGTGATGATTGCGGTTGGCATCCTTGAGTGCGGTGCGGTTGGATTCGGTAGGTAAAAGGCGCCAGATTTTCTTCATTCTGCGGCAGTTCCGTTTGGATTCCTGTAGGTCTGGGGTGAACCAGCTGGCCTTGGTGCTGTGGAGGGTTTTAGAGGGCTTTTTGAGCGGCGCAAGGGTGTTGGCGCAGTCTTCAATCCAGCGATGCAGGTTGGTGGCGGGTGTGTCGGGGTCTGGGGGCCTAGGGGGTTGGGCCTGGGCGAGGGTGGAGATCAGTTGTTCTGTTGAGATTTTGCTCCAGTTGCGTCAGGGGGGTTGTGTGCGGTGCTGACAGGTGACTGGTTTCTGGTTGGAGAAGTGGATGCAGCGGTGGTCTGTCCAGCTGAGTTCGGTGGTGTGGCTGAAAGAAATGTGGCTGCTGGCTGAGAAGGTGGGGTCGAGTGTGTGGCCTGCGGTGTGGGTGGGCGATGTGACGAGTTGTTTGTGGCAGAGGTTAGCGAGGTTGTCCAACAGGTTGGTGGTGTTGATGTCGTTGTTGTTTTCTAGGTGGAAGTTAATATCGCCGAGGAGGATGTAGTCTGTTGAGGTGAGGGCCTGGGCACTGACTATGTCGGCGATGGCGTCGCAGAATTGGGATCGGGGGTCTGTAGATCAGTGTTCCTTTGAGGGTGGTGTTGGCGTTGACGTGGATGTTGAAGTGGAGGTGATCGTGAGGTTTAGGGTGTAGGGGGTGCTGCTTGAGACTTTGATGGTGCTTTTGTGGAGTGTGGCGATTCCTCCTCCTGGTTTGTTGGAGCAGTCTCTTCTGGTGATTTTGTAGCCTTCAGGGATGGCAATGACTATGTCGGGTTCAGAGGCCGAGTTCGTCCAGGTTTCGGTGAGGAAGGCGATGTCTGGTGAAGTTGAGGTCAGTAGGTCCCAGAGTTCAATTGCGTATTTGTGGACGGAGCGGGTGTTGAGTAGAATGCAGCTGAGGTGGTTGTCGGCAGGTCTGTTGTGGTGCTTCAGGGTGCAGGTGAAGTGGCAGGCTTGGCAGGAGAAGGGCCCTTGGTGTACTTCCGGGTGGCCTGGAAGCAGGTGGAGCAGCGTCCTAGATTGAGTGCGTGGAGGTCGCTGGCAGTGTAATGGCGTCTAGTGGTACGGGGCCCCCGCGGGCCAGGGGTCTGGCGCTGAACACCGACGGGCGCAGTCAGGCTTGCCTCTGGCGCGCCATCGGTGCGGATGCGCGGCAACTGCCATTAAGAAGGGGAGGTGGGAGGGAGGAGGAGGCGGGAGGGGAAGGCGAATGGGGGCTCGAGGGGGGCCGGGCCGCAGAAATGCAGCGGCGAAGGCAGAGGATCGGCTCAAGGAGAGGCTGCAAAGGAGCGCACAAGGGGCAAAAAGGAACAGAAAACGATAAAAGCAGTGAAAACAAGGCACAATAAGAACAATGAAAACAGGCACAATAAAACAATAGGCGCAAGTCTAGGAATGCTTACCAGCAGCCCACTAGACACCAGGGATGAGGCGCAGGCGAGTGCCTGCAGGTAGTCGAGGGCCTCGAACACGCAACAGCAGCGTGAGCGGGGGTCAGGGGCACGGCACAGCTAGGTGGTGCTGCGCGTGTGGGGGAGCGAGCTCCGGACCGAGAAACAGGTCAGAGGTCACTCACCTGCGACGCGCAGCGACTGCTATTAAGAAGGGGAGGTGGGAGGGAGGAGCAGCTGGGAGGCAGAAGGGGAAGGTGAATGGGGGCTCGAGAGGGGCGTGGCCGCAGGGACGCAGCGGCAAAGGCAAAGTGAAGGCAGATGATTGGCTCAAGGAGAGCTGGCAAAGGAGCGCACAAGGGGCAAAAAGGCACAGAAAACGCTAAAAGCAGTGAAAACAAGGCACAATAAGAACAATAAAAACAGGCACAATAAAACAATAGGCGCAAGTCTAGGAAAGTTTACCAACAGTCCACTAGACACCAGGGTGGTGGAGGGCCTCGAACACGCGACAGCAGTGTGGGCGGAGGTCAGGGACACAGCACAGCTAGGTGGTGCTGCGCGTGTGGGGGAGCGAGCTCCGTACCGAGAAACTGGGAAAATATATGTCTCCATGAAGGGTGATTCTCTGATAAGTTGGCTACATCAACGTGATCTTAATGTATACTTATATCCGAATGTTCATCCTCCAGTGTGTGTTAGAAGTGATTCAGTTAAAATTGTATGTGATATCGCACCCACAACGCAAATAGAGGATGAGTCTGTTATCAGTTTGATAAAGAGTAGTGATACCAAATGGACAAAAGATTTTCCGGAAGTATTTGCTAAAAAGATAGGTTGTCTCAAGAACTATTGTCATCTCATAAAATTGAAATCTAATGCTCGACCTAAGGTAGGTAAAGTCAGGGGTGCACCATTATCAGTGCAAAAGTACATGAGATGAAATTTGACAGATTGGTTAGTGAAGGGGTGATACAGGAAGTGGAGGCTACTGAATGGTTGTCTCTGGTGGTCTAGGCACATAAGGCTAATGGAGGGGTGAGATTGTGTGTAGATTTGAGAGAGCTTAACAAAATGGTGATTGTGGATCATTATCCTCTTCCTAATATTTGTGAATTATTATTATGTTCTCTTAATGGTGCTAAACATTTTTCTTCTTTAGATCTAGCATCAGCGTATCATCAAATAACTTTACATCCAGACTGTCAAGATTTAACTGCGTTTGTAACACCTTTTGGAACATTTAAGTTTGTGAGGATGCCATTTGGCTTGATCTCAGCTGCGGCTGTCTTCCAAAGAGTAATGGAATACATTCTTAAAGGACTAGAAGGTGTTAAGTTGTATCAAGGCGATGTATTCATTGTTTGATCTGATAGTAGAGAACATGATGATCGACTGCGTGAGGTTTTTGTCAAGGTTATGGGATGTGGGTTTAACATTGAAAGCAGAGAAATGTAAATTTGATGTGAAGGACATTGAGTATTTAGGTCATGTGAGTGATAAGGGAATTCAGCTTAAAGCTGATCTTGTTGATACAATTTGCAGACTGGAAACTCCTCAAAGCAAAGAAGAGGTAATGCAATTTTTAGGCATGGCAGAATTTTATAGCAAGTTCATACCAAATATGTCTCAGAAAACTTCAGCTCAGTCTAAGTGGTCAGAAATATGTGAGGAAGAGTTTCACTTGGTAAAACAATGTTTGAACTCTGCTTCTGATCTTGGTAGTTTTGACACAATGGATGAGTCCTGGATCTTAACTGATGCTAGTTCCAAAGGATTAGGAGCGGTACTTATGCAGAAAAAGAATGTTGTTGAGCATACAGTATTGTTTGTTTCCCATGCTTTGCGGGGTGTGGAATGTAAATTTCTCTGTGGTGGAGAAAGCGGCACTTGCAGTGTATTGGTCAGTACGAAAACTCAGGAAGCTTTTGTGGCGAAATACATTTCTAATTAAAACTGATCACAAACCACTTAGAGAGTTGTTCTGCAAGGAGGGAATTGATTTGGTCTCTCATAGGATACAGAAATGGGTTGTGGCACTGCAGGAATTTGATTTTGAGGTGGTTTATATTCCAGGAGTTGACAGTGTGTTAGCGGATTGTCTTTCAGGGATGGTGGATGTCGAAAATACTGCTAATGTGGGAGAGGAAGATTTAGAAGAAGAAATCAAAGTATGCAACATTTCTGAAGGGATTGTTTTTGAAGAAATATGGAGAGATGAAATGAATAAGGATGTGGTTTTGGTGAAGATCACCTCTATGGTCAATAATGGATGGTGTGAGAAAAATAGGTGTGAGGATGAGTTAAAAGCTTTTTTTTTTGCAGGTCAGGAGTGAATTATCAGTGGTGGATGAGGTACGAAGTTAATTCCCCCGGTGAGTGTAAGGGAAACGCTAATAAAGCATGCTCATACAAGTCACATGGGCATGGGCATGGTCAAAACAAAGGAGAGGGTGACAGAAAGGTATTGGCGGCCTGCTATGGATGTAAAGATTGAGAGAATGGTCAGAGATTGTGTTGAATGTTCTTTGTGTGATAAAGGCTTGAAGTGTAGGACACAACCAATGGTGTTGAGGGAGCCGGCAAGTGGTCCTTGGTCAGACATAGCGATTTGATATTTTGGGACCTATAATGGTCAACTCTTTGATCGGTATGTGTTGGTATGTCTGGATATGTTTTTGTGTTGGCCAGAGGTAAAAATTGTAGGTTCTGTGGAGTCTAAGGTGGCTATTGAATTTTGGGAAAATTAGTTTGAGAGGGAAGGATTTCCTGCTTCTACTCTTTTAGATAATGGAGTGCAATTCACTTCAAAAGAGGTTGAGCGGTTTATAAAGGAGAGAGGGGTGAGACATAAGATGGCTGCACTTTACCATCCAGAGAGCAATGGTGTTGTGGAAAGATTTATTACATTTTGAAAGTAGGCGTGCAACTAGCTCTATCTTCAGGTGGTAGTTGGGAGTTTGTTGTAAGAAAGAAAGTAAGAGAATATCGTTTTACTCCACATTCTTCTGCTGGGATTACTGCTTTTCAATTATTCAGTGGAAGGAAGCCCAACACTGAGATTCTGCCATTGTGGGTATCCGAGAAATCGATAGTGGTGGACACCCAGATTGATGAAACTGGAAAGAAAGAGAGAGAAAATGTTACGTAGAAAGGTGCTATACGATGAGAGAAAGGCGGTGAAAGACACAGTGGTGAGTGTGGGGGACTGGGTGAAGGTAAAATTACCTAGAAAAGTGGGTCTTACCAAATTCAGTCAACTTTGTAAGTTGATTAGGGTTTTTAAAAATGCGGTAAAGCTGAATAATCATAGAGTGTGGAATCTTAATAGAGTGGCAAAGTTTGTACCGGTAGGTGAAAGCAGTCCAAGTAAGAAAATACCAAGTTATAACTCTGTGCAAAAACGTAGGCCTCGACGAGTAAGAAAGAGTCCTGCTTTTATGAAGGATTATGTTAGATGAAGATATTGTTATCTGAAATTGCGATGTAATTTTTATGTTGTTGGTTGATATGTAAAGTACAGAGTCAAGAAATGTGTATACTATACTTGTTATGAAGTGAGGGAGGTGGTATGGTGTTTAGATGAGTTTGTTCAGGAATCTCCCCAAGGTTCTGGGAAAGAATGTGAGTGAGAGAATGAGAGTGACAGAAGTAGGCAGTTGGTGAGAGTTGGTGGTTGGGCTTTTTTCTAACTCTTTGGATTCTTAAAGAAATACATATGGAATACGCAGACCCGTCGTGAGCCTGTCTTCAGTAGCGTGCAGAGAGTTTTCTTCACTGTTGGGACAGCTAAAACAGTTATTGACCTTACTTTCTTATTGTGATATCTATCCATACTTTGCCACCACTATTCAGTCTGGACTCCGTTTTGGTAAGGGTGTGATCTTGATGACCCTCATGTGTGACATCTACGCTTTTATCTCTCATCCCCTCTGGTTGAGTGAAGTTCTCCCCACAGCAACAGTGATCTTTCATATACAAACCTCAAATCTTACTTCCCAAAACCTAGATAATGAGCCTGGGAAATTAGGACTGATCATGGGCCAACCTCTTTGAATGTAATTTAGTGAATATTTCTGACTCCTTTTCTGCGTTCATAAACAGTATCCATTCATCGTTGCTTACACTTGGTAGTTCAACCAATAGTAAATATAACACTTTGGTAGTGCTATCTATTTCTCTTTCTGTCTGCTCTAAGGGAGTATGTGAAAGGTAATTAACTACTACATTTTCTCGGCCAGGTACTGCATTCTTAAGTTGTATCCTTCCTGACCCAGCTCGCAACAAGAGATCCTGGGCATGGTTCTCTTTGTTCATTTCCTAGTGAATGTGAATAGTCAGGGTTTATAATCCGTCCCGATGGTGAGCGAAGTCCCCCATAGGAAGCATTTAAAGTGTTTAACCACCCAATAGTATGCAAGGGCTTCCCTTTCTATCATTGAGCAATTGATTTCGGCTCCCTTTAGGTGTGCAAGATGCAAATGTAATCATCTGTTTTGTCACATCATCCGTTTGTGTGAGGGTAGCACCCAGACCATTATTCCTGGCATCGATTGTTAGCAGAGTGGGTTTGTTAGGGCCAAATCTTCCAGAGATGGGGCTTGGTGATGGCTAGTTAGACATGATCAAATGCAGTTCGGCAATCTTTTCGCCACATATTTTGCACAGTTCTCTTTAACAAGTTGCATAAGTCCTCCACAATGTTCAAAACATTTTTTTTTTTTTTTTTTTTTTATACACAACTAAACAACTATACAGCAACTTTGTGTGGATTTTCACCCCAATTTCCCCATTCCTTCCCCCGACCACATACAATCGTCCTATAATAAAGTAGCCGTATTACTGAAACATAACCGTATGTGCATTCAAGCAATGTTCCTTACAGCCACTCCACGATATTCCCCACATCTAATTGAGTCACCTCCGGTGACCCTATCTGTGCTATTCACGTGGGTCCCTGATCCCAGTTGCCCCAGATTCTTTCAAACTTCTGTTGGCTTCTTTGCCCCTTATATACCTTCCGTCCACAGTCTTGCTGTGATCAATGCCGACCACCTAGTCTTGGTGCTTAGGAGGAATCCCAATACCCCATTTCCGAGCAATGTCCCTCTTTGCTATAACACAGCCCAGATTTACTAGAAGATTCTGGTATCCTGACATATCTGTCACCCCAAATGCCCAGTATCACCAGTTTGGGTTGTAGATCCGAAGGTAACCCAGGGGCCTCCTCCACCAAGCTCTGTACCACCTCCTAAAAGTCCTGAAAACATGGGCAGTTCCACAGTGTGTGCAGCAGTGCGCTATCCATCCAGCATCTTCTAAGACAGTGTGCACTCTGCCCTGACAATTTTGTGCAGTAATTGTCTTGCGTAGTATGTATGGTGTACAATTTTGAGTTGATTCAGGTAGAAACTAGTCTTTTTTGCCACCTTTGTGGGGAAGTCCAATGCTGTCTGCTAGTGTCTGTCCTCTGTCCCCTCCCAGGTTTTGTTCCCACTTTTCCTGCAGGCTTAGCAGGGGTTCTTGTGTGTTCCACATTATGGTGCTGTATGTCAACAACATTTATTTGCTATTCACTTTCCCATCTAGCAGTCACTCCTCTAATGGGGAGTCTTTCTGGGTCTCTTCCTCTAGTGAGATGCATTCCTTAAGGACATGACGCAATTGGCAATAACTGAGCCATTGCGATTCTGGCATCTGATATTCCGTTCTCAAATAGTTGAATGGCACCACGCCATTGGCATTCCAGACGTCTGCCAATGTGAAGAGTCCAATGTAAATTTCTCTAAATGCCTTGTTTCTCTCAACGGTGTGCACTCTAAAAATCTACAAATACCCAAAAGCTGGACATTGGCTCGTTTGTTCTGGAGACAGGTGCTGCTTCCATGCATTAAAGTACATCAGAGCTCAATTGGCCCAACAACTAAGAAGTCTGTGCAGCAACCAGTAAAATTCTTATTTTGTTCCAGTGCTCCAGGCAGGGTCTCTTTGTGCCACTCCAAGTAGGACATCTTCTTGCGTTGGCTCAAACATCGTTTTTTAAAAGGTAAACTAGTGTAGTCTTGATCCCTAAAACAGTTAACAAAACTGCAGCATTTCCCACTGCTAGTTATAACCTGTTGTGCAACAATATACAAGATGTCAAAGAAGGAACTGCATTACTCTGTATTCCAGAGTTCTAAAAATAAAGATAGTGGGACTCCTCTGTCTTCCAGCTCCTTTTTTTGTCCCTACAGCTACAATTGAAATCCACTCCCAGCCATTACTTGGCCTACGCCTTTGCTTGTCCTGCACTTAAGGTCTGGGTACAGATGCACTAAGTATTGAGATACCTAATTGTTGATTCATTTTAGCCTTTAACTGCAATTCATTCCACTCTACAAAATGTCAGTACACAAACGAACGCCATTTCAGACGGTGACAAGAATTTAATATAGATTATAGGAAAGAGAATTTATAATGAGTTTTTGAAGCTACACCATCTTGTTGAGTGAGTTTTCTGATGTTTTCAATTTCAGTATTGTGGCTTCTTGAGCATTTGTTTTTTCATCACCTCTAGGATTAGCTTTTATGTGTACATATTTTTCTATTTGAAATTCTTTTCTTTATGACCTGTACATACTTTGCGTGCTTCCAAAAAAGTCAGGCCAGAAGTGATAGCAGTCAGTCACTTTTAACTGTTTTACTTGTTTTTTGAGTACACTATTAATTAATATATTAATTCATATTCAAGTGAATATTCTGTTTTCATTACGAGACCATAGGTTCAGTGATTTACCCATGATCCTCCTCCCTCTGGAAGAGATGAAGGCTTGTTAAGGACACCTCAATTTCCACTGACAGTTCCTCTCATCCTTTTCCCTGAATTGCACCCTACCCCAATTGTGCCTGTGGGAAAGATGGGCCTTGGTGGGAACAAGTCTGGTTAGCCCATCAGCTTTTTTTAACTGGCTGGAAGGTGTTCTCTATATAGGGAAGACATTATTGTATCCCCGCCCTTCATCTGGTTGGTTCCCTGGTACTTGAGACACCCCTCATTCTTACATCTGGGATTCCTTTAGCTTACAGAGTGCCCCTGGGTTTAGCTCAGTTGATCTCCCTTTTAGTGTGGCCACACACCCTTTCACCTTGGTGACTGGTAAAGTTGTGTGTGGTATGGAGAACGTAATTGCTAGTTCAGGGGATCCTTGTTTATTCTCAGCATTGATGCACTTTGTGACTTATGACCCACTGTGGCTGACAGCTGTGCACCTCATGTCTTTTCTGGCTGGGGAGGATGGCAGTACTGGTACCTATCCACCAGAATCTAAGCCAGTTTGTCTGGAAGCAATACATTTGGCAGAAGAGCTATTTCACACTCTGACTCCTTTGCCAGTCCACAACCAATGAGAGAGTCTTATGGAAAAAAATATGGACACAAAAGACCAAGGACAGATAACTCCTCAGGGTGTCACCATGAGATATTCAGGAAGGTGTGACAAAGAGTGTGGTACATTCTGGAAAGGAACCCCGTAGTGAAGAATATCCCAGAAATTTGCCTCCAATTTATCGCCTTATGAGTGATTGATCCTCATGAAGGTGGACAATCTGTAAAAGGTCAATTCAGACAGCAAGAAACGTTGTTACTCCTAGATGTACAACAAGGCATCATTGAACCTGGCTACAGATATAGGCTTGTATTGGCATGACCTGTTCCATCAATTTCTAGATCTGATCCTGTTGAGGGTATTTCCAGAAATATTGTCATGATCAGAGTGCCTTGCATTTGCAGGCCTGGCTGGACCATTAAACCAAATGATTCCTAATAGATTAAAAAGAGACGTCATCGAGGCAGGAATAATTGCTTATGACAATGACATCACTGCTGATCTAGCCTTACTAGATTAATGGCATGGTGTGCATTCAACATGCTTTCTAGTTGCTCCCCTTCTGCTGAAGCATACCAATGAGTTCTAAATACTAAAATCCAGTTCAGAGTATGGCGGCTGATTCTTCATGCACCTTTGTTGAAACGCTGTCTCTAATAGTCTCATCAAAAGAAGACGTTCTACCAATGGCAAAACAAAATACAGAAAAAGCAATCTGCGCTCTGTTGCCACAGATTAAGTTCCAGTAGCTTAAAAAAACAATGCCTCCAAGTCTGCTACCACAGCTGTGCATCCTGGTGGGAGGAAGCATTTACAGCTATCTTACTTCTTGTGCAGAATGGGTACCAACTTATATTTGTAGGTTGTCTGCCCCAAATGGTACCAAGACTTTAAAAATATTGCTTCCTTGAGCGGCTGGTAAAGGAAGTATAATTCCTATTAAAGTAAACAAAAAAGTAGTCCAGTCTTTTGAAGGACCTAAGACATCTTCTGCTCAAAGATCTTTTATTCTATTCTTAATCCGAAAACACAAAAATAGAAATCCGTTGCGTGCATTCCAAGATGAGTGCCATCAATGCTACTTTTACATTCCAAAATTATTAAAGGCAGCCAACAAAAACTCCTTATTTGTCAGCTGTAGGTCAGATTTTCAAGCTTTTTTGAAGTGCATGAGGGGCATATCAGCTTACTTTGGTTGAACTAGGATCTTTATTAACCTTATCCTCAACAATTGTCTCCTAATGGCCACTTTATGCCAAATGTGTTTCAGAAATTGAAGTTACGCTGGACTCCTGGAGTATGTACACCGCACAGTATAGATCTGCTGCGATATCATTTACCATTTAAAAAAAAACAAAAAAAAACATTTTTTGCAATTTTAATTAATTTCCCTGTTTTGTGGAAAGTGCCACTGATGGATCCATTTGTTGAGCTTTTTATAGTAATCTTTCCACTCTAACATTTATGTGCAAGTTGTAGTGACTTGGAAGAATTTTTCCTCAGTCCAGTTATAGGATGTGAGGACAGTACTGTAGAGTTTGCAAAACTCTCGAGCAACTGTGCCATTTTTAGTACAAGCCTTCTTGTGGTACTTGAGACTGCAAGCATTCTACTGAGAGCTCAGAGGTGCATGGTAGCTCCTTTTATGGCTATGACTTTTTGGGAGAATGAGGTAAAATATTTGAGGATTGGAAATTTTCTTGCCAATATTTGGGTCCTTTTGCTTATTATGTAGCAGGTTTTCACAACAAGTGTATGTGGGACGATTGGGTGCAAAAACTCTTACATGCTCCTTTGTGCGAAAAGTCAGAATACTGTGTGTGTGGTAATATATTTTCTGCCTTTTGTTTTGTCACTGTCCCAAACTGGTGCCGTCAACTTCATGTAGTTTACATGCTTGTATTTCTGCAACTACAGGGTCTGAGCTGGATGCACACCTTCCAGTGTGCAGCAGCAGCAATGGGCATGGGGGTGGGTCGACTTACTATTGCATTATCAGCAGCTGGAGACCCTGCTGCATCACCACAACCCACTTGTTTAATGTGCACCTCTCCTTTTTGATTGCAGCAGGGAACGACCATCTTTTAACCTGACATGCCTATGTGCATGCACATTAAATAATGCATGCATTTTAAAAGTGACAATTTTGGAATGGGCTGTGTTTATTCATGGCACCCTATTTAGGCAGGCCACAAAGCACACATCTTGGTGCTTCTCGACTGAGAACATATTGATAAGCCCGTTCAAATTATTTCCTACAATTTGGCTTGCTTTCCGCTTTCCTTAGAGGATGTGCTTAGAGGTAAGTTTTGAATTTCTTATTCTGCTCTACTCACACTTTCTCGCTCATCATTCTCCTCCTCATGGACTTTGGGTTATCACCCAGCAGAGTGAATCTATCATTTATACCACTCAGTCATAGATCTGGTGTTACTCCTAATACCTTTCCAAAGGATAGGGTTCCACTGTCTTCCAGTCATGTTTTTGTTTACAAGGGTTTTACTTCTTTCTCAACCTTTGGTCCTGTCCTGTTGCATGTTTTTGGTTGTTGTACCCCTCCAATCTAGTGTGGGGACCCAGGGATGACCTAGACAGAGCACATCGTGCGGTGAGTTATGGGCAAAAATGTTTGGTAAAAGGAAAGCAACACAGCATTATGGGGTGAGTTTCCAAGTGCAGCTAATGTTGTAGTATCTTGACTCTAATGCTCAGAACAGCCATTAGAGGGCACATCTATAAAAGTAAAATATTTAAGAAACATGGTCCTGGTCTGAAAGTAATGGAGTGTAACCATATATGTAACCCCTAGACATTTTCAGGCCTACTGCAATACTATTACATACAAGGCCCTTAAAACACAAAGTGCTCTCAGATGTAAAACAAATGTGCCAGCCATGAGAGAACTTTGAAAGACACTGACTGGTGTGGTATTATTGTGCAGTCACACCCCCATCAACTTAGTGTGGGTACCCAGAAATGCCCTTGACAGAGTGAGTCATGCTGAAAATTTGTATGATGGTCCCATTGTCTTGGGACCATCACACAGTGCGTTATGGGCAAAAATGTTTGTAAAAGGAATACCCCGCAATGCATTATGGGGCAAGTGGACATTCATAACCATATATATATGTATATATACACATATACACTCACACTAAACAACTCATCAGAATGACAGCTTAAGACACAGGAGATGCACAGATATGGTGAACGAGGGTCAGCACCCAATGCTTAATTTGATCCGGTGGTTGCCAGTAGGCAGACATTTTCTGCAAGTAAGAGAGGGAAAACACACAAAGGGGAAAGACGAAGGAAGTGAAAGTTTGAAAACTCACAAAGGAAAAAAGCAGGAACTCACAAAAGAGAACTAAAGGAGCACAGAGTGTCTGACAGGGGTTTAAAGAGGTCAGGGGTGGGTTGAAGAATACGCAATTTGCTATTTGGAGCGTTGACATTTAATAGCTCTGGAGTGTAATTATGTTGTATGATATGGATTTATTTGGAGTGGCTCGGATCTATGTGTAATGATGTTGAAGTCAAAATGAGTGAAATGTAAGCGGGGATAGTACTTCTTCCAGTTATATATAAGAACCTGCTATTAATGAATGGGCAGTAAGGCATATAAATCTTATAGCACATAAAGCATATAAATCCTATGTGAAAAATAATGCAATAGGTGCAAGTGTGTGTGTGATAGTAAAATCAGTCTGGGCTTAGAAATAAAAAAATGGAGCACAACATGTGCACAGAGTGCCAGCTAGCAACAAGGCACATAAATATAATTTGGAACATACTGATTCAGAATCAACCATAATAAAAGTATGTATTTGCAACAAACGGTGGTGTAAAAGGCTGATAGAGCATCAGAAATCACAAGCTTTGAGGAGAGACAAGATGTCTGCACTACCTCGTGTTGTGTAAACACCTCAACAGAAATTGGAAAACAAGACTGAAAAGTATTATCTTTTTATTTTAACACAATAAAAAGTCTTGCAAGCATTCTTGCTTCATATTTCAATGGACAGAGCAGCATGAAAAGATTTATGGCCCCAGTAAAGGAGATAAGCAATTCCCTATGAGCCATGTTATGAGTGCTGGCATGGAGGGACCCCGGAGAGAAAGACCCTAGATGCAATACGATGCTAAGCATCTTTCACATAATTGCTTCTAGGTTTAGCTACATTCTAGCAGGGGAGGGCATGTTGTGGCTTTCGTGAGCAGTAAGCTAAACAACTGGGTGTTTCTTTTGTAAAATCAGCTTATTTTAGGAGCCAGAGGTAAAGGAGGACAGCACTTGAATAAAGCCAAAACAAATGTCAGCGACATGGGAGGAGATGGGAGGTACAGAGTGCTGCAATAAAACGCAGGCAGCTATCAGCCTAAAACATCCACAGTGAAAAGGGAGCACCAAAGAAATAACAAAAAAAGTCCATCATAGCAACAGAGAAAGAAACCAAAGTAGAATAATACAGTAGTTGGTCACTGCTCCGAAAGAGGAAAAAGGAGGGATTAAAAGACAGAACTGACCACTACGAGCAAGATTTTTTAAAGGACTCTGCAACCAACAAATGAAATAGCCTTAAGCCGTAAGAAGTATACTAAAGGTATACTCGAAGTTGAACGCTTACGCTCACCCTAAAAAGGCCACCGATTACTTTGCAGAGGATTAAGATGTATCCTGGAGTCCTGAAAAGTGTAATGAAATGATAGGAAAAATTAGCTGCTGTTCTGGTGTAGCGTTGAGGTAGTCCACACATCACAATGTGGCAATCTCAGGATTTGGGCATCCCAGCAACTCCATATCAGCAGCTCTACTTAAGGGGTGGAGTTGAGATAGTAACTTCGATTAGAAAGAATTACCTACAGGGACACATGTCTGTGAGTTCAAAAGAATGGCACTGGGCCTATAAAGTAGCATAGCGGGTAACAAAAACAATAGAAGGTTCTGCACACCAGGTAATCACTCCATAGCTTATCTGCACTTGATGTTGTAGATAATTTGACACATCCGTCTTCCTTGCAAGCGCGTTGGCACCAGGGCAGTTCAGGAGAGTTTCAGCAATGCCAGCATCACAGCAGAGTCCACTTGGGTCTGTTCATTACTGACATAATCCTCTTCTAGCTGGAGTTATGCTTCAGCTGATATATCCAGGAATGGGTGGTTAGGAATCAGTCTTTGCCAGTCTGGGTCGCTTCTTCCTTTGTAGATTAAAAATGCAGCCCACCAAGTTCTGGTAATGGTTCCCCTCCGAAGGGCTTCTGGAAAGGGCATACCTGGCTATCTTCCCTAATGCACTGTGGAGGTCACTGCCTACAAGGTCCTTTAGTAGCAGGAATCTATGAGAATTCAACTAAGATATGTTTGTGTGATGGAGAGAAGATTCTATGGGAACCTGGTGTGGACTGTCCTGATTGCAAGATGGAGGATGGATACTGTCCACAGAAAACAAATATGAGAATGCTCTTGACTCGCTAAGCTTACTCTAATGACATGCAACTTTTGTGCACACTCATTCTAATGTTTGTAGACGTTGTTATGGGATTATCCATATAAATAACGTTGACAGACATTTTCATTTTTTTTTTTTTAAAGTAACTGAAGTGGCATCAGTGGATGGTATACCCACGATCAGGACACACCCAAGTTGTGAAGAGGCGCAACTGATTTTCATTTTGCATGGTCCATTTCTATGAGGTTCCAAGAAACCATTGCCAACTGAGAAGCAGAGCAGATGAACTTCAGGACAAAGGAATAAGCATTTGTGAATCCAGTGGGCCTGGCTTTATTGTGCTAAAGCAAGCAAGACCGCATGGTGAATACCTACATTTTAAAATAGGTTAGCATTTTTTTTTTTTTTAAAGGACCTGTTTATTGTTAGTTGCTTGTCATGTTATCAAAAGGGGGAGGGGATAGTTCGAGCAGTAGAATTTAGGCTAGGAATTTATAGTTCTAGTTAAGGCGCTCACCAGTGCTAGGTTAAGTATAGGACTAGCCTATAGAGAGGAGCCCTGGAGTACGCCACATATGTTTCCAGCTGACCTCAAGTGGAATCTGTCACATTACACATGTCTGTCCCTTGCATGATGGAAGGGATTAAAATATTTGGAAGGAGGGTTCTGGTCCTTTTCTAATCCTTCTAAGCGACTGGTGTTTTGATGTGCATGGATCCTTTGAATTACTGAACAACTACAAATTCTTTCCCTGTTAAGTTAATAGCACTTAGTTGTGTTCACTGGATCCAACAGATCACTGCCAGTCGAAGTGTCTACAGTGTTTCTAATTCATAAATTTGTATCTCCATAAAGTGGTTACTCTGGACTTGGATTATTACTGTTGGTTAATCGTGTGTGCAATAACTTGTGTTGAATATGAAACGTTATACTCTTTCCTTCTATTGGACACAGATTGCTTGTTGCATCCTTGTGTTGTTTAAATATGTGATATGAGGAGGATCTATAGTTATGTTGAGTACTTTTTGCCAGTGATTAAAAAATTGTGGCTTTTAGTGATACCGTAATGCAATGTTCTAGTTTTGATATCAATAGTCACTTGTCCGTCAAAACTGAACATTAGTAAACTGATCTCATTTAAAATAACTTGAGTCCTCACATGCACTGTGATGAAATGTAATATTTTATTCCCATCCAGTTCAAAGAACTAATTTGTTTATTTCAATGTCGTTGTGACATTTCCTTGTTTTCCTAATTTTAGGGAGTCAATCATCGCCTGAGAGGGAGTATGCTTGCAATTAAAACACGAGCACCGCAGTTAGGAGGTAATTGCAATTTTCGGGTACTTTGGTTTTAGGTACCTAAGTGTAGCTGACATGCTAAGGGTCCAGACTAGATAAATAAATATATGTGATCGTTTAAATATGACTGTTGAGGTTTTATGAAAATAAGTGTGTTTGTACTTTTGTATGTGCATTATCTACTAATGGTATGCCCCAAAACATGCTGCAGTTAATTTGTCCCCTAAAATATTGAGGCTGTACAATTTCCAAATGAGTTGAAATGATACAATCCAGAAAACGTAAAGCACAAAACTAAAACTACACCATACAGTCACTTCTTTGGATACATTCATTATTAGTCGGCTCACACCTAATGTTGAGGACATAACTTACTGACCCAGCACCTCACTGATACCACACCTTCATATCCCCTGTTCCTGCTTGCCAATGATCAGTTCACATGCCTAATTTTCTGTCTCAGCCTAGCCTCTCTGGCCCCCATATTTCTCAGTGTTTCTCACACTGTTGTTCCCTCATTTCACTCACTGTGTGCCTTTGCCTCCCTCATCCCCCAAAACAGAGATGCTCAGCCCCACCTCCTTTACCACCACTTACCTTTCAGCTTCGCTGGGGCATATAAGGAAGGGTTATTGTCAGTCTGCACTAAGATTAAGTACCAGAAAGTCTTTTCTTACATATAAGGATGCAATGGGTGAAGGGTTGACATTCCTCCCTATAAAGGGGCCACACATTATGCTCTGTTACGAGGCAAAGTAGGAATGGTTAATCCCACATTAAGATGCCTTGGAAGCCAAAATCTATGAAGTGGGAAATGCAACCATTGCTAGGTTGCCCTCACCTCATTTACCACCACCCACATTTCAACATATCAGTGGGAGAGCCTACAGTCTGTCCCCAGGAAAGATGAAAAATCCCCTACATGCACAAAGTAAATACTAAATGGTGGTGATAGTATGATGGATGGCAGCCTATGTTTTATGATGGAATAAACTAAATTCGACTTTGAGCACTGGTCAAAACTGCAACTTCCTCTGTGGGACATAGTTCAAATGATTGTAGCCACTTGTTTTGGTAACGTTTTGGACTATTTCTTATTCCTGTTCCAAATATCCTCTTTACGGAGAGAGTTAAAACATTATCACATTGTTAAAGCAGCTGAATTTGCATGCTGTAGCTTCCACACGGGGGCCTATGAAGGTTTTCTCCAAAATACCTCCGTCCTATTATCCATTCTGCTTGAGTCGGTGGGCTCTCTAACTGGAAATATGTAGAAAAATTGTATGTTTATGCATAGAACTCCTATGTCGAACAATGTTGCGTGCAGCCTTAGTTTCACTGGTATTTGTGGCCTCAGAGGACTTCGTACCTAGAAGATCTACTACCTAGAAGAATCCTATGAAGTCAGTTCACGCCCTGTAGATAGAATCCTGCCTTCACATATCAGAATGTGATCTTGCACGCAGTTGGCTCATTGCATAAGGAGTGTACTTGGAGCAAACATCTTACACCTTCAAGGTCTCTGTGATTCTTGGTTAACTGAATACCTGCTGCTTCAGCAGGGATGCAGTGTCTAATCCATATGTAATCCTGAGTGTCCGTTGGTTTCCATGCCTAGCACTGGCGGTTGCCTCTGAGTACGTTCTTCAGGCTCATATGAGTGTGATCTTTGAACACTCTGGCTGTTATTTTTTTTCCCTACTCTTCCGAGGAATATCTTTTTTTTTCTGATTGTTTACTTAATTCGACATCCTTAACGTAAGAATCCTTTAGAGAATTTTTTTTTTGTAGCTTTTCATCCTGTTTTTTCCTGTCACAGTGCCTTCATGGTTTGTGAAGGGTCCCTCTTATGGGAGGAAAAAGGCTACGAAAGACCCTTACCAAATGTGTGTGGTCTACCTTCCAGGTCTCAAACAGTGTATTTGGTCTAAAACGTAAAAAAAGGACATTAAAGTATCAGTCTGCAAAGTAATTTTAAGGAAGGTTAAGCTACAGAGTAACATGGCCCCCCAGGTAAGACTCTGCACCTAAGGAGTCCCTTGGAATGAGGTCTTGGGCAAAAAAAAAAAAGTCTAAAGAGGAAAGATTACATTGTCAGCAGCGTTTCTAATAGCAACTGTCTCCAGCATTGAATCTTTCATAGATACATATACTTAAATCATCCCCTGTGTTGAGCTAAAAGTCCTACAACTAATACATGGTCGTACTAGTGGGTATTTCACATTAATAAAAAAAAAAAAAAAAAAAAAAATCAACTTCAGAAAGTCAGGTAGCTGTATAACAAATACTACACAGAGGTCAGTATATATTACATTTTTAGTTCTCTCGTGTGAAGGGAGTCCTTTTGAGGTCTGCTCAGTCTTTTTCATGTCTTGTACTTAGTCATTATCATCAAGGCTTCACCTATAAACTTATTTCTGTTTTCATTTATCTGTGATTTCTGATGGAAAAGGATGCCAGAGTCCTCAAAAGGGATCTTTTCAGACCTTGTAGAACTTACCTGTGGGAAGCTGAGGATTAATTTAGAAGACCTCCACGAGGAGTGTATTGTCCTCATCCTTCTCACAAGGCAGAGGACTGTGACATTTATCAGACCTTTTTAGCAAAAACAGAGAGGCTAGACTATTAATATGTTTTCAGAAAACAAAAGCAGATAACTCTAAAGGCCTTTTAAAAATTACAGAATTACAAAATAGATGAGTTACCGAACAACACAGGGTGCCAAACCAGTTAGGGTGTCCCCTGGCAGAAATTCCTGGAGACAACAAGGAACTAAACTCCCTCGAACTTCTCTAGGAGGACCCCGATGCAGAATGGCTGGAAAGGTCTGAACACTACAGTGTCCCAGGGCACAACTAACACTTGTTCAGTAATCCATCTATCAAGCAGCCCTTGTAATTCAATCACTGTGCTCAGTCTCTGATTTCACCGCCCTTTACCCAACTGACGTTTCACCCCCTGCTGATTCGGGCCCAGGGCTGGGTGTCAGAGGAGGGCTTTCTGGCATACGCATCTTTTGTGCCACGTTTCTGGTTCTTAGACCGTTGACCTCACTTATAAAAGCATACATGAACCACACTGAGATTAGCCACAAGTAAAGCCCTCCCAACCCGAAACATCAACAAAATACGGCATAAGGACTTTTAAAGAAATTCTTCAGCCCAGAAGAAAATTCATATTTGGCTAAATTGATAACTGAATAGACACTGATTGTGATTAATTGATGCTTCCGTCGTGGTACTCCTATGTCTACTCCCATTTTTGTTTTTTGCTCCTTTCATTTGCACTTTGATCACTCACTTCACAGAGCACTGTAAACACTGTTATAAAAATCTTATGTGTAGACCTTAAGTGTGCATATTTGACAATTTGAATACATTAAAAGAGATGCAAAAAAAGATCTCCATTTTCAAACAATTCATTTTTCGTAGATGTAAATCATTACTTTCTACACAGTATATCATTGTTTTCTTTTTTAATGATACCTAGTTGAACCTTTGTTGCCTTCTGTATGTTAACCTGTCCTTCTGAAGTTCATGGGACGCTCCTATCGCTCCGATATATACTTTTGTAAGGAGACAGACTTCTATGTCTCTTATAAAATAAAAAATGGACTGTATTCTTCTGAGGCAGTCAATGCCTCCAACAATTCCTTATGTGATTGTTCCTCTCCTGTCAAGGGGTTCGGAATAGCCTCAAAAAAATGTATGCACAAGAGATCTACTTTGCGGTTTCCTGCGAGATCCTGTCATTTGGATAATGGCACGTTCTCCTCTGATGCTCCAACATCCTGAGTAGCTCTCCAACTCTCTTCAGAATCTCTCTAGTAAATAACCTCACTACATTTTGTGATAGCTTGGCTCTAAGAAGCAACAAAATCGAATATCCTTTGGAAACCTTGCAGACTTCGGTCTTCATTATCGGGGGAACACTACAACCTAGGGTTTGATATAGACTCTTAGTGCCTCTAGTCCCAGGGTTGTTGAAAACACTGGAGGAAAAGTGTCTGAATCTGGGTATGGTGAAAGCAGCCACCACATGCTTGAAAAGTACAAGCTTCCACAATACAACCCTGCCTTTTTGAGGTCAGATCCCAAAAATGGCTCTGTTATTGTTTATGTATCCATTTTCAGCTCCAGGCACACGAGCACCTTCTCCGAGAAAGAGAGTAGGATGAATGTATTGGGAAAGACACTTTAGTTTGTGGTACTGCAGCTACTGTGCTCCAAACAGTAATGTATTTGTAATTTTAGACTGAGGCAACAGAGAATAACGGGATAGTCTACAGTGGTTCACAGATGACCTGCCAAAAGAGCATAGATAGGACTTCAGAGAGGTTGTCCGAGAAGGACTACCCCTTTCAAACAGTGTGATCAATTAAATAATTGACTCTGCAGAGCTAACAAATGCAGGCTATTGATACGGTAATACTCTGCTTAGTCTTTTGTTCTCAGGCTCTGCTCTCTTTAGCAAACACACACAAAAGGAGATGCAGAGAATAAAATTAAGCTGAGAGTTAAGCGTTATTAGCCTAACGGAAAACGTTTTTTTAAGTACCAATACAAGCAAAGAGACGGTTCCAGCAGCATCATCAACAAAATCAGAGATACTCCTATCAGAAAAACCAAGGGTCTTGTAACAAGTCACAGTCCGCAATTCATCAGGTAGGACTCTGACAATGACTCCTTTTCATTCCATCTCAGTTACCTACTTCACGGTATGGCATGGGATTGGCAGGGAGTTCTCTAAAACTGTTAATTCCCCCTCACAGAGAGAAAGATCTTTACTCGAGGTGCTTTCTTGTTCTAAAAAAAAAAAAAAGGGTCCAAGAGAGTCCTATAGTTTGTAGTACTTCTTACAACTGATGTGGTCCTCCTGTTCAGCCTGAAGTCTGCTTCTCTGACTTTAAGTGCATGATACCGAAGCAGCTCACCTAAGGGGGGGGGGGAGGGGTGTGTGTGTGTACGTTCAATGGGATGTGTAGCCGCAGGTGTATATGCTGTGCATATATCGCCATCTAGTGTTGGGCTTGTAGTGTTACAGGTTGTTTTTCTCTGAAGAAGGTTTTTTTTTTTTCCCCTGAGTTACACTATTGAGTGACTCCTCCTCTCGGTGAGAGTGCTCATGGGCATCAAGTCCTTTGTTAGATTGTTTTCTTTCCGCGGTCGGGTTCGTAATTGTCCCCTCTCATTCCAGTGCTTTTGGTTCAGTACTATCTGATTTTCTCTTCATTTTTCCTTAACATCAGTATTGTTTTCTAAGGCGTTTCTGACTACACTCGATCCGATTGTAGCATCAAGATGGATTAAATGCCATTTCGGGCACCTGTGCCCTTCTCAGGCCTTTTTGGGCCTACTGAGTCACAGGCTCATGGATCTGACTCCATTTCGATTCTTTCCTTGGTGCCACGCCAAGTTCCCCTACACCGACCAGCTTTCGGTGTGCAAACTCTGCCTTTCTCCCGACCACAAAGAAGAGCCCTGCGAGGCGTTTTGGTCCTTTCGATCAAAGAATACCTACCGGGATCGAAGAGCAAGGCGGTTAGAGATGGCGTCAAAGTCCACAGAACAAACGCCCAACATCTTTGGTGAGGAACAGGCACTGGCTGCAGTCCCCATTCTAGACTCCGACTCAGTCCGAGATTCAGATGAGGACAGCCAGATACTCCCTGCGGCACAGTACATGAGTACACCAGCCCCTTCCCATCAAAAACAAACTAAAAAATCACAGAAGACCTTGGGTCTACCACTGCTTGCTAACCATGGTTTGACCGTAAAACAACATATCGTCGACCGACCCTCGGATTTGGCGCCGAAAAAGGCCAAGACTCACTCCCATGAACAGACTGTCACACCTGTTTCGGCATCGAATGATGGAGGCTTCCACTTTGAAACCGAGACGGCCTCATGCCACATTGGAGCCGAAACATCCACACACTCCTCTAGGGAGTCAAAACATCAGACCCAAAAAAAAGTTACCCTACTTATCAGACCACTTTTTCGGCCTGTATGAAGCATGCTGCCACTAAGCTTTCGGAGCATTCTTTAGAGGGCAGCAAACAGGTTTCATCTTCAGAACAGGAGACAGATGAAACAGACATTAGACACATTCTTGAGGTCATGGATCAAAAACAAAGGAGGATTCAAATCCAGAAAGAGACTGAAAAGATTATTGCCTCCCCTCCTCCAATTACAAAGGGGAAACTAGCATTCCAAGAACGTTTGGAAACTGGCTCATTACTGGCGAAGATCTTTAAACATAAAGATAAGCCAAAGACCGCTTTCTCCACCGCATTCGCCTTATCTTCCCTCTTCTCCACCACCTCATATTCCACCACCACCAACTTCACCCACACAATCTTGTGCTTCTTCACATGGGGACTATATGGGTGATAGTATTTACAACATGGTTCCATGGGATATGTATGACTCTGACCCAATCCCATCCAATTATCCTGATTTGTATCCCCCAAAACCTTCTCCACCTGAGGGTACCACCGCCTATAATCAGGTAATCTCCAGAGCAGCCACCTATCACAATGTACAGATGCAGTCTGAGCCAATAGAAGAGGATTTTCTATTTAACACTCTTTCCTCAACTCATAAACAATATCAGTGTTTGCCAACGTTACCGGGTATGTTAAAACATGCAGATGACATTTTCAAAGAACCAGTAAAGGCCAGGGTATTGACACCTAGAATAGACAAAAAATAAAAAGCAGCACCAACTGATCCAGTCTTTATTTCACAGCAGTTACCACCAGATTCTATCGTGGTCAGTGCAGCCAGGAAACGGGCAAATAGCTAGTCCACATCGGATGCTCCTCCCTTTGATAAAGAAAGCCGCAAATTTGATGCAGCAGGCAAAAGAGTAGCAACTCATGCTGCAAATCAGTGGAGAATTGGCTCTTTTAGCCAGGTATGATAGGGCACATTGGGGCGAGATGCAGGAGTTCCTTCAATACCTCCCAAAGGAACACCAGAAAAGAGCATAACAAGTAGTGGAAAAAGGACAAGCCATTGCTAATAATCCGATCCAATCAAGATTCAGGTTCGGCCCAGTCGAAGGATTTTCATCTAAGGAAGTCATCTAAGTCTGAAAGTAGATATTTTTGCCAAGGGCTTCCGCGACGCGTATCCGAGGAAGGGCTCCATGAAGGTCGGATTGGACTGGCGACTTCGTCTAGCTGAAGAAAATCTTCAAGAAAACTTTTGACCGAGGCCTCTCGCTTGCTGTAGCCGAGCAGGGCTCCATCGCAGTCATCCTCAAACTTTGACTTCGCCCCAGTTGAGGTGCGACCAAATGACCAGATTGGCGCTTTTCATTTCTATGCGCTAGAAAACAGTAAATCTTTAAAAATTCATATCTCCAGTACCCCTAATCTGATTTTATTTGCTTCCATGTCATTTTAAAGATAAAAATATACTCTATTCTTATAAATTGGTGTTGGAGTTTTATTGTGTTTTACTTATTTACTGATATGTGATTTTTAATGCTTTACACACTTGTCTCCTAAGTTAAGCCTTGTCGCTAGTTGCCAAGCTACCAAGGGTTGAGCTGGGTTTAATTTATTGAGACCTTACTGGACGTAAGTGGAGGTTAGTGGCCTATTGCTAAGTGTCGGTACTTAAATGCCCTTACCAGTAATACACTTTCCAACACCTATCGTCAGCCAGATCAGGAGAATCAATGCCAGTACATTATTTAAAGAGTTTATGCCGCCAGGTCTTCACCTTGGCAGTTTTGATCAAATAATTCTATTCAGGGGTGGCGTGCCGACTCCATTTAAAATATATGTATATATTTTGTCCCCAAAGGTTTGCTGCATGGCAGATGGGAGGCGAGCGCAAATTTGTTTTAGACGCTGGGCCAATAAAAGTGAAGGGGCACATTCTGTGAATTCCACAGGCACTTTTGTAAAAAAAAAAAAAGCACAGGCTTTTACAAAACACCAGGTTACAGATTGTTTTACAAATCGCAAAATCCTGAAGGGTCTGGCTACCAGTTCAAAGCATCATGGGGTATGGAAGGACCTGGATCATTAAGGGGATAAGATGCTATTTAGTTTTCTTAATATTAATGTCCATCAGGCTGTATTTTTCTAATCAGACATTTAGGTACCAATTTGTTATTGTTTTCCAGTGCAGAAATCAGTCTTAAAATTAATAAAAACCTTGCCTTTGTTAGTCCCTTCATTAGAGATGCTTGAAACTTCATCCTCTCCTATCCTATGTATGTCTGGAGGTACCCACAAGCCTTGGGAAATTATTCTAACATGTATTACTTCGTAGAAGTTTCTTAGGATACACAATCAGGAGTACAAATAAGTAACCATTTCTTTTTTGAGTACAAAGAAAAAACCCATTGCATACGGAAAGTCTGAGTTACCTGCTATGTGCACTATAAGGATAATAAATACTGAATAACTTTATTAACTCTGCATGTAATCCATCTGTATTAAGTATTCCATATATTTTCAGCATAGCAAGTGATTTGTGATTATAGCTGTTTTGTACCTAAAATTACTTTTTTTTTTTTGTATTTTTCTTTACTTAGGTAGTTTTGCCATCTGGGGTGGTTTGTTCTCCATGATTGACTGCAGTATGGTGAAATTAAGGGGCAAAGAAGACCCCTGGAACTCCATCACAAGTGGGGCCTTAACAGGAGCTATATTAGCTACAAGAAGTATGACCTGTTTTGTTTTTCAGCTAATGTGAGAAACTCAATAGTATGCCTGTGTGTTTAGAGGTCCATACACATTGTCCATGAACCCATTTGTCGATATTATCCTAAATTGTTGTGTATGTTGTATAGAAGTGTTTGTCCTGCAGCTTTTGTCCAGGTGTCTTCAAAAAGTCCCTGCAATTGAGCGGCTAGATTCAGGAGTTATTTATGCCATTGTCCATATCAATAATGACATTTGGCTCACTCTTCCTCTGAAGAGGAAAACAGTGTTTACAAGATAATATCTGCTGGCTTGCTTTGTTTAGATTTAAGAACACTACTGCATAATATCCTAACGTATGTATTTATTTCTGCTGTCAATTTTTCTTAGACGGACCACTTGCAATGGCTGGCTCTGCTGCTGTGGGGGGTGTTCTTTTAGCGTTGATTGAAGGAGCGGGAATTCTTTTAACAAGATTTGCCTCCACACAGTTTCCAAACGGTATGGACTTTGTGATCTCTATTGTATATTGATGATAATGTTAGAATTGTGGGCCGACCTCTACAAAACAGAAAGATGAGGGTGTCAACCAGGTAACTTAATTTTCTCCAACACAATTCTACACAGAAACTGACATTTTCCATTGCTTTAAAAATAAACATAGGAACTCTTTGATTCTTCAAAGTTAAACCATGCGTTATTTGACAGTCGGCAGTTTGGCAATACCAATTGGAATTTTAACATGAATCCAGTCTCTTCCCTGGCATCAATGATCTAAGTGAGAATCAGTTCACATTATTGTGTTGATATATTCCTGTTTCAGAGTGCGGCAATGTTTTAGGCAAACCCCTTAACCTAATTGTATTTGTGATATTAATTGAAGATGAAGGTTACCTAGCAAAACTCTCCAATAGCAGCAGGTGGTACCCAAGAGTCTCTATAGACATGGTTCTAGCAATCGGTTGGGTATGACAATGAGCATTAACCAATGATCTTCTCTCCAGCATACTCGAAACACTGGTTCAGAGTTCCTTTCTTTGGTTTCCAACATTTTCTTACAAATTTTGGACAGTGTACCTTCTTTCAGCCCATTTCCTATTTTTAGAGTTCAAACTGTGTTCCACATGGTCTAGCTCAGATTTGCACAGCTGGTTAACAAGAAGTCAGTATGTTGCATAAGTGTGCGCTTATGCACAATGAGACCTTGAATCACTGGATGCTAAACTTTTCTTGGAGAAAGCACATAGGCAGGAGCCTATTCCTGGTAAGTCTCCTCAGAAGAAAGAGAGTGCAGATGACATTTCATCCATCATTAAAAGCATAGCAAAAATCACAATAGGCCCATCAGAAGAAGCATCACAAAAAGCACAAGTAGGAGCACATCATTCCTCCTGCAGAAGGCACAATCCCTCATGATACAATGTCAGTGCTCCAAAAGCTCAAGCTGGAGTTGAAAACCTTTCTCTCGGTGCTTCTCATCTGACAATGCAGCAGACTGGACACATGGCCAAATCTATTATCCGGTTGAAGAGTTTGTATTCTTGTCTTTTCATAAAAAGACATAAGTGTTTTCAAAGTAGTCCTGCTGTCTGCAGAAGTTAAAATGTAATTTGATGAATGCAATTCTAAGCAAATGGCATCATTGGCGGAACATTTGGTTCCATTCAGTGAAGCCTTTATGGATTTGACATTAGTGGCATGTGTGTATATTGAACACACAATAGGGAAATTAAACTGAATTTTTTACATATTTTGTTTTATTTGAATATTTCGTATCATTCTTTTTATAAATGTACAGAGCCACATTTTGTTTGCAGCATTGATCTATATGCTCTTCATCAGGAGAATTATGTTTTTTTGTAAATAATGTAGAAATGATTTACTAAACTCATTCTCTGAATCAAAGCACACTAAAACATCACTAAACAGAACATCCATCATACATAGTTCAGTGTTCATAACACCGGGTTGTGCGCTGATTTCTCTTGTAGAAATTATTGATCTCTAATTCTAAACAATTCATCATCAAATAAAGTTTATATGTCTGATGTTGTTTATCATTGTACTCGGATATTATTGTGTTTATCAACACAATAATTTTTAAGACTTGATTAGCACTCATCTCCCTGATTTGGGCCAGTTTATGAGGTCACATCATGGTGAATCTTCATATAAGTAGATCTCTTTTTGTTTTGTCCCCATTTGTTAATTTGAACTTGTAAAATGTTTTTAAATTTAATTTTCGAGAACATATGCCTTAGTACTTTAATTTTGCTGAAATTAACATATACATTCAGGTCCCTCCACCCTACAGTTTGTGAAGTCATGTTCTAATCTCATACTATGAACTCATTCAAATTCACATTAATCCATGTTTCAGATCATAGCAGAGCTCTGGATTTTCCAGGACTCTGCTTATGGCAGTTTCTGGTTCCCGTGAACTGCTCTGATACAACGGAAATATTTATAGCATCTTCTTGTTTAAGCACTGTCATACTTCTGATGAACACGTCTACCTGCATATTCTTCATGTTTTGAATATCACAGGCGCCAGATTGGAACCAGAAACTTTCAATAGCTCTTCTATATAGGTAAAAGGGACTGGGTCCATGTTAGTGCTATAGATGTCACAGTATGATCATTGGAGCTATAATTCACCCACTCCAGCTATTTGATGAGAGTTACTTTTTCCACACCCTATGAGACAAATCTGAAGCTTGCTGTCTTGCTCTAGTTCGCTCACAAAATTGTTCTTGTAAATTCGTGCAGTGCTAGGTATGCGTGCCTCCTACCCTTCCCCACCCCCAAAAACATTTTTGGTTTAAGGCATATAGGGATTGTGTGAGGGTTGGATGTTTATCGCAGGCACTCATACCATTTGTTTTTGGTGCTTGGGATTAGAACATGACACACAGTTGTGACTCTTGCCTCTGTATGTCTAAGAAGGCCATTAAAAAATAATAATATTAATAATAATAAAAGGCCCTTTATGATTGATGCCGGTCAAGATCTAAGTTGACTACCTCTTCTTCTTCTACATCTTCTGGAAGAAGTGCCAAAACATAAGAAAAATATCAGTATTGTTTTTCTTTGTAAGGCAAGTCTCCGAGGTGTTCCGTTTCCTGTGAAGTTGTGGCCCGAGCCAGAGTTGGTCCCAGTCTCCGAGGACACCACACTTGCAGCGGTGCCTCCACCAGGACCCTCTACCAAACCCCAGCCCTCACTGTCCTTTTCGATGCCACCTCAGAACATCAAGCCACCTCTGTTCTCTCCTGGTGTGGATCTTGTCTTTTCTCTCAATGTTACATTTCAGATGCTCAGGTTTAGGTGTAGTCCCTTCTGGGGCACCTTCAAGCTCCATTGGACCTTCTCAGACCTTCCCTTGCACCATTCAGCGCTTGCCATACTCTGACATAACTGAAGTAGTGCAAACACTTCTACAAGAGTAGCAAAAAGTAACCACCAACAAGTTGTCTCTGAATATTGTAGAGTATGGATACTGTCTCAGATTAAAGTATCCACCACCATCAATTCCAGCAGGGAAAACTGCAACAAGAAGTTTCCATCCTCTTGCACCTTCTCAACGCAAAGGAATGGTAATTTATTTTTGTTACTTTCTGGTGAAAATAAAAGGGCCCAAAACTGAGTATAGATCCATTTTAGATCTGAAGAAAACGAGCATGTGGGTTTGCAAAAAACAAAACAAAAATCAGATCTGCCCTCAACTCCATTAAGGGGACTGATTATGCTGCTAGACCTTCAGGAAGCCTATTTGTACATCCTGATAGCTAACAAACATTGAAAATTCCTGAAGTCATTGTAGGAACAGACTACCACCAATGCAATGTCTTTTCGACCTCAAGTCCGCACCTTTAACTTTCTCCAAATGCATGGCGATAGTAGCAGCCCACTTCAGAAAACTGAAAATATTTGTCTTTCCATATCTGGATGATTGTCTCTTCTACACATCTTCCTATCATCAAGTAAGTCAACGTTATCATCTAACTTTCATGACTCGCAAACACTTGGTTCTACACGTGAATCACGAAAAATCGAACTCAAATCTTGTTCAATCCCTGCACTACCTGGGTGCCATTCTAGACAGTACACAAAAAAGTGTTTACTTTGGAGAAGATATGATTATCTATCTTTCGGAAATACTGCAATCTGAAGAAAACAACCCATCCAACGGGGGACGCAAATCTCCTCCTTTCTGTGTTCAGTGGCATGTTTCTGGTCCCAAGTGGATGCCTCCACATGAAGCCTCTCCAACAGTGTCTGAAAGATCAATGTGATCCGCTCTCCGGAAGATGGAAAGACAGAGTGATACTAACAACTCATGCAATAAAATCACTCAAATGGTGGTACCTCAGAGAATCTACCAACAAAGGAATTAATTTTTACCAAGACATCCCATCTGAAACCATAGTAACAGATGCCTTCTTAACAGGTTCAGGTGCTCACATGAACCATCTACAAATACAAGGCATGTAGGGCCTGATTTAGAATTTGGCAGAGGAGTTACTCCCTTGCAAATGTGAGGGATATCCCGTCTGCCGTATTACAAGTCCTATAGGCTCCATGAAGGTGTAATACGGGGAACGGGGTATCCGCCGTGTTTGTGATGTAGTAACTGTAGGAGGCTGGCCTGGCTTGCAGTGGGTACCTGATGGTAATTACACCTTGTGCCAGGTACAGTTATCCATTATTAGTAGATTAGTAGTGTTCTAGCAGCTTAGGCTGATAGAGGTAGCTATAGCAGAGCAGCTTAGGCTGAACTAGGAGACCTGCAAAGCTCCTACTATACCACTTATATCATATATCACTATATCATAAAAATCACAATACTCCGAGTGACAATGTGTCAGAACTATCTTAGAGGATATACTCCCTTAGGAGGTAAGTAAAATACTCAAAATATACACACAAACCAAAATCAGGTAAGTAAACAGTTAGAAAAGTAGTGCAAACGCTGTAGAAGCCAATAGGATGCAATAGGATTAGGAGCAACACAAACCTTATACTAAGAAAGTGGAATGGAACCACTTAGGGACCACAGGCCTAGTGTAGTGTGTAGAGGGTCGCTGGGAGTGTAAGAAAACACTGAGTGTCCAAGATACCCCACCCCAAGACCCTGAAAAGTAGGAGTAAAGTTACCCTACTTCACCAGAAACACACTAAAGTTGTGATAGGAGATTCTGCAAAGACAAAAACTGACTGCAAAGCACTGAAGACGGATTCCTGGACCTGCAAAGGAAGGGGACCAAGTTCAAGAGTCACTTAAGTGTCAAGGGGAGGGCAGGAGCCCACCAAATCCCGGATGAAGGTGCAAAATGGCTGCCTCCGGGTTGAAGAAGCTGAAGATTCTGCAACAACGGAAGATGACAGGATCTTCTGCTTTGCAGAGAAGATGTCCCACGGCGTGCTGGAGGATGCAGAGTTGTTTCCACGCAAAACGACCACAAAAAGCCTTGGTAACTGCAAAGGTCGCGGTTGAAGAAAATGGGTGCTGCCCGGGCCCTGGAAGGACCGGGAGGTCGCCCCTTGGAGGAGGAGACAGAGGGGGCACTCAGCTGCACAGAGCCCACGCAAAAGCAGGCAGCACCCACAGAAGCACTTGAACAGGCGTTCAAGAAATCTGAGCACGGTGGTCGTCTCAACACTACAAAGGAGGGACCCACGGAGTCCGTGGTCAACTCAGCGAGTTGAACAAAGCAGGACAGAGTGCTGAGGACCTGGGCTATGCTGTGCACAAAGGATTCCTTGCAAAAGTGCACAGAAGCCCTAGCAGCTGCAGTTCACGCAGTACACAGGATTACTGTCTGGCGTGGGGAGGCAAGGACTTACCTCCACCAAATTTGGACAGAAGGACCACTGGACTGTCTGGGTCACTTGGATCCAGCTCCTGTGTTCCAGGGACCAGGCTCGTTGAGATGAGAGGGGACCCAGAGGACCGGTGAAGCAGAAGATTGGTGCCTGCGTTAGCAGGGGGAAGACTCCGTCGACCAACGGGAGATTTCTTCTTGGCTTCCAGTGCAGGGTGAAGGCAGACAGCCCTCAGAGCATGCACCACCAGAAAACAGTTGAGAAAGCCAGCAGGATTAGGCGCTACAATGTTGCTGGTAGTCTTCTTGCTACTTTGTTGCGGTTTTGCAGGCGTCCTGGAGCAGTCAGCGGTCGATCTTTGGCAGAAGTCGAAGAGCGATGCAGAGGAACTCTGGTGAGCTCTTGCATTCGTTTTCTGAAGAGAAACCCACAGGAGAGACCCTAAATAGCCATCAGAGGAGGCTTGGCCACCTAACCAGGTAAGCACCTATCAGGAGGGTTCTCTGATGTCACCTGCTGGCACTGGCTTCTCCGAGGCCTCCATTGTGCCCTCACACCTCTGCATAACGATGGCAGAGGTCTGGGACACACTGGAGGAGCTCTGGGCACCACCCCTGGGGTGGTGATGGACAGGGGAGTGGTCACTCCCCTTTCCTTTTTCCAGTTTCGTGCCAGGGTAGGGGCTGGGGGATCCTTGAACTGATGTATACTGGCTTATGTAAGGAGGGCACCATCTGTGCCCTTCAAAACATTTCCAGAGGCTGGGGGAGGCTACTACTCCCCAGCCCTTCACACCAATTTCCAAAGGGAGAGGGTGTAACACACTCTCTCAGAGGAAATTCTTTGTTCTGCATTCCTGGGACTGGGCTGCCCAGACCCCAGGAGGGCAGAAACCTGTCTGAGGGTTGGTAGCAGTGGTAGCTGCAGTGAAAACCCCAGAGAGCTAGTTTGGCAGTACCCGGGGTCCATGCTGGAGCCCCGGGGATGCATGGGATTGGCATCCCAATACCAGATTTGGCATGGGGGGGACAATTCCATGATCTTAGACATGTTACATGGCCATATTCGGAGTTAACATTGTGAAGCTACAAATAGGTATTGACCTATATGTAGTGCATGCATGTAATGGTGTCCTCGCACTCACAAAGTCCTGGGAAATTGCCCTGAACAATGTGGGGGCACCATGGCTAGTGCCAGGGTGCCCTCACACTTAGTAACTTTGCACCTAACCTTAACTAAGTGAGGGTTAGACATATAGGTGACTTATAAGTTACTTAAGTGCAGTGTAAAATGGTTGTGAAATAACGTGGACGTTATTTCACTCAGGCTGCACTGGCAGTCCTGTGTAAGAATTGTCTGAGCTCCCTATGGGTGGCAAAAGAAATGCTGCAGCCCATAGGGATCTCCTGGAACCCCAATACCCTGGGTACCTAGGTACCATATACTAGGGAGTTATAAGGGTGTTCCAGTGTGCCAATCAGAATTGGTTAAAATTGTCACTAGCCTGCAGTGACAATTTTAAAAGCAGAGAGAGCATAAGCACTGAGGTTCTGGTTAGCAGAGCCTCAGTGACACAGTGAGGCACCACACAGGGAACACATTCAGGCCACAACCTATGAGCACTGTGGCCCTGGCTAGCAGGGTCCCTGTGAGACATATAAAACACACTGACAAATAGGGTTTTCACTATGAGCACTGGGGTCCTGGCTAGCAGGATCCCAGTGAGACAGTAAAAACACCCTGACATATACTCACAAACAGGCCAAAAGTGAGGGTAACAAGGCTAGAAAGAGGCTACCTTCCTACAGTAAACCCCCTCCACCCAACTCTAAATCAGACCCGTAGTCTCAGAAAGAACAGCCCTACTACATCAGCCTGCTAGAGCTGAGGGCGGTGCATCTAGCCATAAAGGTTTTTCTCCCTTCAACCAGGACTGACTTTCTCCTTGTTCAGACTGACAATACAGTAACTATGCATTATCTGAACAAGCAGACGGGGTGAGATACAACACTTCTTCCCTAGAAGCACAAACAATCTGCAAAAGGTTACTCTGGATTCTCGGGAATCTCAAAATTACAGTAGTCCATCAAACAAGAATACAGAACGTTCAAGCAGACGCTCTCAACAGAATCATTCATGAAAGGCACAGATGGGTGTTACATGACTTCGTTCTTCATAACATCTTTTTGGATTGGGGATTTCTTCAAATAAATCTTTTCACAGATGGAGAAAACAATAAATGCCCAAGCCTTGCCTTGAGGTTTTACCAACCAGGAACATTGCAGAATGCCCTTTCGATCGACTGGCCGGGCAGATTACTTTATGCCTTTCTGTCATACTGGAAGGCCAGAGTGACTCATTGCTTCGGAGTGCCACTGACTGTGGCGGTTCCTGGATCTCCTCCATCTCTGAATGCCCACACAGGAAGCTGCCATACAGACAGTATCTTCTTTAGAAGTAAGGAGGCCTTATTCAACATACTGACCTTCACTCGCTGAACTTGACTGCATGGCTCCTGAACCCATACAATATTTCTACGTAAACCTCCCTGAGGAATGCTTAGATGTGCTGAGAGAAGCCAGAAGACCATCCACTCGAGCTTCTTATTCTTTCAAGTGGAAGAGATTCTGTATCTGGTGTTCTCAGAACAATGTCAATTCTCTTACTTGTCACAAACAGGCTGTTTTTCCAGACCTCCTCCATTTGGCTAAAGGAAAAGAGCATGTTCGATGGCATCTGTCGCTGTAGATACGCATGTTCTGCAATAGCTCGCCATCTGGTGTTGGGCCGGAGTGTTACAAGTTGTTTTTCTTCGAAGAAGTCTTTCGAGTCACGGGACCGAGTGACTCCTCCTTTTGTCTCCATTGCGCATGGGCGTCGACTCCATCCTCGATTGTTTTTTTTCCGCCATCGGGTTCGGACGTGTTCCTGTCGCTCCGAGTTTCGGAACAGAAAAAATAGTTAATTTCGGAAGATTTTCGTCGGTATTGTTGCGTTCGGGATCGGCATACTTACATTCAACACCGCATCGAAGATCGAAGAGCTCCGGTGCCCTTCGGGGTAATTTTTCGATCCTCCGTCGGGGCCTGGTCGGCCCGACCGCGTGCTGAAGAACGCCGATGGAACGGACCCCGTTCCGTTTCTGCCCCAAATGCCACAATAAATACCCCTACACAGACCAACACTTGGTCTGCAACCTGTGCCTGTCACCTGAGCACAGCGAAGACACCTGCGAGGCCTGTCGTGCGTTCCGGTCCCGAAAAACACTCCGAGACCGTCGAGCCAGAAGACTTCAAATGGCGTCCGCACCGACAGCCCGACGGGAGTTCGAGGAACAGGAAGAGGAAGGTACCTTCTCGATCCAAGACTCAGACTCCGAAGGATTCGACGATACACAAACCGTGAGTAAGACGTCGAAAACCACACAAAGAAACATTTACAAGGCCCAGGGGACGCCACTGCCACCAGGCCATGGCTCAACCCATAAAATCGGTGACCGACCGTCGGCACCGAAAAAGGCCCAAACAGTGCCGAGATCGTCCGACTCCGGTCGAGACACCGGCACGCAGCCTTCTCGGGACCGAGAAAGTGCTGGAGACAAGCCTCGACACCGAGATGCCGGTGTGGACACGGCTCGACGCCGAGACAGCGGCACCGAAACAGATCGACGCCGAGAGGTTTCGGCCCCGAAAAGGAAAAAAGTCACCTCGGAGCCGAAAAAACACGCAGACACAGTTTCGACGCCGAAACAAACTGCAAGCGACCCAGCTTCAGGCTCTTATACAGAAGAGCACTCGCTAACCTCCCAAATGCAGAAGCATAGGTTTGAGGAAGAGCTACAAGCAACTGATGCGGACCATACGCAAAAGCGTATCTTCATTCAGCAGGGGACAGGAAAAATAAGCACCCTTCCCCCCATTAGGAGAAAGAGAAGGTTGGAGTTCCAGACGGAACAAGCACCACAACCAAAAGTGGTGAAAAGAGTTACACCACCACCCTCTCCTCCGCCCGTGATTAACGTTTCACCAGCACAAACGCCATCACACTCCCCAGCTCACACCACCATGAGCCAGGGTGACCAAGACCAGGACGCATGGGACCTATACGACGCCCCAGTGTCAGATAACAGCCCAGAGGCATACCCTACAAAACCATCTCCACCAGAAGACAGCACCGCGTACTCTCAGGTGGTGGCTAGAGCAGCACAATTTCACAACGTAAGCCTCCACTCAGAACAGGTCGAGGATGATTTCCTGTTCAACACACTCTCCTCCACCCACAGCTCCTACCAAAGCCTGCCTATGCTCCCTGGTATGCTCCGGCACGCAAAAGACATATTTAAGGACCCGGTCAAAAGTAGGGCAATCACACCAAGGGTGGAAAAAAAGTATAAGCCGCCTCCTACAGACCCGGCTTTCATCACAACACAGCTGCCACCAGACTCTGTTGTTGTAGGAGCAGCTAGGAAAAGGGCCAACTCTCACACATCTGGAGATGCACCACCCCCAGATAAAGAAAGCCGCAAGTTTGATGCAGCTGGTAAAAGAGTCGCAGCACAAGCTGCAAACCAGTGGCGCATCGCGAACTCCCAGGCACTACTTGCGCGCTATGACAGAGCCCACTGGGACGAGATGCAACATCTCATTGAACATCTGCCCAAAGACTTCCAAAATAGGGCAAAACAAGTGGTTGAGGAGGGACAGGCCATCTCCAACAACCAGATCCGCTCCTCCATGGACGCTGCAGATACAGCTGCACGGACAATTAATACATCTGTAACTATCAGAAGGCATGCATGGCTCCGAACGTCTGGATTTAAACCAGAGATTCAACAAGCAGTTCTCAATATGCCTTTTAATGAAAAAGAACTGTTCGGTCCAGAAGTGGACACAGCGATTGAGAAACTCAAAAAAGATACGGACACTGCCAAAGCCATGGGCGCACTCTACTCCCCGCAGAGCAGAGGGAATTACAGCTCATTCCGTAAAACGCCCTTTCGAGGGGGGTTTCGGGGTCAAAGCACACAAGCCAGCACCTCACAAGCCACACCGTCCAGTTACCAAGGACAGTATAGAGGAGGTTTTCGGGGACAATATAGAGGAGGGCAATTCCCTAGAAATAGAGGAAGATTCCAAAGCCCCAAAACCCCTACTACTAAACAGTGACTCACATGTCACTCACCCCCTCCACACAACACCAGTGGGGGGACGAATAGGTCATTATTACAGAGCATGGGAGAAAATCACTACAGACACTTGGGTTCTAGCAATTATCCAACATGGTTACTGCATAGAATTTCTACAGTTCCCTCCAAACATACCACCAAAAGCACAAAATTTAACAACACACCATTCCAATCTCCTAGAGATAGAAGTGCAGGCACTATTGCAAAAGAATGCAATCGAATTAGTGCCAAACACACAAATAAACACAGGAGTTTACTCACTGTACTTTCTGATACCAAAGAAGGACAAAACACTGAGACCAATCCTAGACCTCAGAGTAGTCAACACTTTCATCAAATCAGACCACTTCCACATGGTCACACTACAAGAAGTATTGCCATTGCTAAAGCTGCACGACTACATGGCAACTTTAGACCTCAAGGATGCTTATTTCCATATACCAATTCACCCATCGCACAGGAAATACCTAAGGTTTGTATTCAAAGGAATACATTACCAATTCAAGGTACTGCCTTTCGGATTAACAACCGCACCAAGAGTCTTTACCAAATGTCTAGCGGTAGTCGCTGCACACATCAGAAGGCAGCAAATACATGTGTTCCCATATCTAGACGACTGGCTAATCAAGGCCCATTCGTTAATAGAGTGCTCAAATCACACAAATCATATCATACAAACCCTCTTCAAACTAGGGTTCACCGTCAATTTCACAAAATCCAAGATTCGGCCACGCAAGGTACAACAATACCTGGGAGCCATAATAGACACATCAAAAGGAGTAGCCACTCCAAGTCCACAAAGAATTCAAAATTTCAACACCATCATACAACGCATGTATCCAACACAAAAGATACAAGCAAAGATGGTATTACAACTCCTAGGCATGATGTCATCATGCATAGCCATTGTCCCAAACGCAAGACTGCACATGAGGCCCTTACAACAATGCCTAGCATTACAGTGGTCTCAAGCACAGGGTCACCTTCTAGATCTGGTGTTAATAGACCGCCAAACTTACCTCTCGCTTCTGTGGTGGAACAACATAAATTTAAACAAGGGGCGGCCTTTTCAAGACCCAGTGCCACAATACGTAATAACAACAGATGCTTCCATGACAGGGTGGGGAGCACACCTCGATCAACACAGCATACAAGGACAATGGAACGTACATCAAACAAAACTGCATATCAATCACCTAGAACTTCTTGCAGTTTTTCAAGCACTAAAAGCTTTCCAACCAATAATAGTTCACAAATACATTCTCGTCAAAACAGACAACATGACAACAATGTATTATCTAAACAAGCAGGGAGGGACGCACTCCACGCAGTTAAGCATGTTAGCACAAAAAATTTGGCATTGGGCAATTCACAACCAAATTCGCCTAATTGCACAGTTTATACCAGGGATACAAAATCAACTCGCAGACAATCTCTCTCGAGATCACCAACAGGTCCACGAATGGGAAATTCACCCCCAAATACTGAACACTTATTTCAAACTCTGGGGAACACCTCAGATAGACTTGTTTGCGACAAGGGAGAACGCAAAATGCCAAAACTTCGCATCCAGATACCCACACAAACAATCCCAAGGCAATGCCCTATGGATGAACTGGTCAGGGATATTTGCTTACGCTTTTCCTCCTCTCCCTCTCCTTCCTTACCTGGTAAACAAACTCAGTCAAAGCAAACTCAAACTCATATTGATAGCACCAACTTGGGCAAGGCAACCCTGGTACACAACGCTGCTAGACCTATCAGTGGTACCCTGCATCAAATTGCCCAACAGGCCAGATCTGTTGACACAGCACAACCAAAAGATCAGACACCCAGATCCAGCATCGCTGAATCTAGCAATCTGGCTCCTGAAATCCTAGAATTCGGGCACTTACAACTTACCCAAGAATGTATGGAAGTCATAAAACAAGCAAGAAGGCCATCCACCAGGCACTGCTATGCAAGTAAATGGAAGAGGTTTGTTTGCTACTGCCATATTAATCAAATACAACCATTACACACAACTCCAGAACATGTAGTGGGTTACTTGCTTCACTTACAAAAATCTAACCTAGCTTTCTCTTCCATTAAGATTCACCTTGCAGCAATATCTGCATACCTGCAGACTACCTATTCAACTTCCCTATATAAAATACCAGTCATTAAAGCATTCATGGAGGGCCTTAGGAGAATTATACCACCAAGAACACTACCTGTTCCTTCATGGAACCTAAATGTTGTCCTAACTAGACTTATGGGTCCACCTTTTGAACCCATGCACTCCTGCGACATACAGTTCCTAACCTGGAAGGTGGCATTTCTCATCGCCATTACTTCCCTGAGAAGAGTAAGCGAGATTCAGGCGTTTACTATACAGGAACCTTTTATACAACTACACAAAAATAAAGTCGTCCTAAGGACCAATCCTAAATTTTTGCCAAAGGTTATTTCACCGTTCCATCTAAATCAAACAGTGGAACTTCCGGTGTTCTTTCCACAGCCAGATACCGTAGCTGAAAGGGCACTACATACATTAGATGTCAAAAGAGCATTAATGTATTACATTGACAGAACAAAGAACATCAGAAAGACTAAACAACTCTTTATTGCATTTCAAAAACCTCATGCAGGAAACCCAATTTCAAAACAAGGTATAGCCAGATGGATAGTTAAATGCATCCAAATCTGCTACCTTAAAGCTAAACGACAGCTGCCCATTACACCAAGGGCACACTCAACCAGAAAGAAAGGTGCTACCATGGCCTTTCTAGGAAACATCCCAATGCAAGAAATATGTAAGGCAGCCACATGGTCTACGCCTCACACATTCACCAAGCACTACTGTGTAGACGTGTTATCCGCACAACAAGCCACAGTAGGTCAAGCTGTATTAAGGACATTATTTCAGACTACTTCCACTCCTACAGGCTGATCCACCGCTTTTGGGGAAATAACTGCTTACTAGTCTATTGCAGAACATGCGTATCTACAGCGACAGATGCCATCGAACTGAAAATGTCACTTACCCAGTGTACATCTGTTCGTGGCATCAGTCGCAGTAGATTCGCATGTGCCCACCCGCCTCCCCGGGAGCCTGTAGCAGTTTGGAAGTTACCTTCAATTATTTATATATGTATCATCTCAACCTTAAATAAGTGCATACTTAGTCACTCCATTGCATGGGCACTATTACTACAATTCAACTCCTACCTCACCCTCTGCGGGGAAAAACAATCGAGGATGGAGTCGACGCCCATGCGCAATGGAGACAAAAGGAGGAGTCACTCGGTCCCGTGACTCGAAAGACTTCTTCGAAGAAAAACAACTTGTAACACTCCGGCCCAACACCAGATGGCGAGCTATTGCAGAACATGCGAATCTACTGCGACTGATGCCACGAACAGATGTACACTGGGTAAGTGACATTTTCATTCTCTTCTATTAGAGTTCATCTCTCAGCAGTCACAGCTTAACAAAAATGTCCTTCACAAATGTCCTTTTTCTCAAAATTCCTGTAGTTAACAATTTCTTGCAAGGCATTAAAAGATATATTCTCCTCTCAGAAGATGATCTCCTCCCTGGGAGTTGAATATTATCCTTTCTCGCCTTATGGATTCTCCCTTTTAACCCATTCGTAAGGCTTGTGTCCAACACTTAACCTTAGAAAGCATCCCTCTTGGTAGCCATTACTTGTGCTCATAGAACAGCAACAGAGTAGTGATGAGGACCCATCTTAAATTCCTTCCCAAAGTAGAGTCGGATTTTCATGTCACTCAGACTATTATATTACCTACATTTTTTCAGAATCCTTCTTTTCCTGCAGAAAAATCTCTCCATACTCTCAATGTTAGGAGGCTTTTGAAGTTCTACCTTCATAGAACAAAGTCTTTAAGAAAGTAACAGCTTTTTGTAAACTATGGTCCTTTGCAGACTGGATTTGCCACTTTTAAGCTAACCTTGTCTAGATGGACTATCTCCTACATAATCCTTTGTTATCAGAAGGCTAACAGAACCTTGCCTGGTAAACCAAGAGCCCATTCCAGCAGGGGCGGGATCCCTACTGTTGCATTACTTAGAAACATCCCACTTGCAGAGATTTGCAAAGCTGTGACTTGGAGATTGGTTCACACATTTACAAGACGTTATTGTCTTGGTTATGCTCAAGTATGTCAAGCTTCTCTGAGGAACTTGCCTGACTGCATTTTTCCTTTTTTATCTCCTCCCTTGTAGAATTATTTAGGATGAGCTTACTAATTTATTCAGTGTGTTTGAATATCAATGGAAATCCTCTGAGAGAGAAGGAATGGTTTCTTACTTCTAATCCTAGTTCTCTTGAGGGATTCGCCATTGAAGACATAAGCAGTCCTCCCCAAGGGAAGGGATAAAAGTGATTAATTCTACTGTGCTAATTCGCTCATCACCTAGAACTGAGCAAATTGTCACCTTAAGAGCATGATGGGACACATGAGGGCAAGAGGCCTTTTAAGACGGAGTGTTCTTGTCTCATTGTTTACAATGCAGCAGCCTTTGCAGCTACTTTGCAATATATTAACCTATTTCTTACTTTAAAAAATAAGTAGAAAGCATTCCTGGGGGCGTATTTAAGAGTCCACTTTTCATTTTATTTGTCACTTTTGAGGGTATGACCCTCTTTTACCTTCTAATTTTTAATGTAATTCATTAAGATTGGCAGTGTAGCCTGTTTTAAAGGCTGCAAAATGTAACACGTGTATCACCTATGTCTCCTGGCCTTTCCAAAGAAAGACTAAGTTGATTTGGCCTGAAAAAAAACTGCTCATTGGTCCCTGTATGTGGGTGGGATTATTTAGTGCTCATGATTTCAATTGAGATTCTCCTGAGAGCGAGGGCTATGATTACAGGTAAGAAACTATGCCATACTCAAGCTAATAGAAGTGCAGTTAGCTTCTGAGTTGTGGGGAATACAGTCCTCAAGAAGGGCAGAACAATCAAGAAAATAACCTTACATCCCACTTAGTAATTTCAGACATCAAGATATGCAATGTTCTTACAAAGAAAATTGCCACTGGGCAAAACTAGGGTAAAATCTTGTACTTCAGCTTTAGCCAGGAGTATCCCTGTGGCTCAGATGTGTAAGGCGGCGACATTGGCTGCCCTTTGCACCTTTTGCAAGTACTATTACTTGAATTCAGAGGTGAAAAGGGATTGCCATTTTGCAGGTTCTGTGCTGCAGGACATCTTAAAGCCATAGTTCTTTGGTACTGTTGGTGGTAAATTATTCTGAAGATGGGACCTAAAGAGTAAGGTCTTCAGTGTACTGTTTTAGATATTTGCAGATTGAATGTCAACAGTTATTGGTGTTGATGATTAATGAAGTAATACACTTTTTAGTTTTGATTGAAGGAAGTAAGAGTGATGCATGATGTTTACGTCATTACCAAGGCATTCTGTAAATCCTTCTTCCAGTAAGCAAAGGTTTATGGGAGGAATGCTTGCAATTTGTCTAATCACTGGCAGTCGTTCTTTTGACCACCATACCACCTTAGTTTGGAACTAGCCATAGGCAAATCACTCTTGATCCTGCTCCAGTAGGGACAGTAGATCCTGATTTGCTAGGCTAGGTCCTTCCTTCCTTCACTGGCACTTTACAGACCAAGTTCCAGAAGTGACCATCAGCACTTGTGCAGCTCTCTTTGGCTGGTGGCAGGGCATCTCCACAGCATGACAGTTCAGGGTTTCTGGTCACCGCAGCAGGAGGGGTTTCACATATACCTCAAACTTCTTGCCATTCACCTAGCCTTATTCCAGGACATGCAGTGCAAGGTAGTTGTAATACAAACAGACAACATAACCAACATATACTACCCACAGAAACATTGTGGCAGACGCTCGCCTCCGCTTTCAGCACTGGTGCAGAAGATTTGGCATTAAGTTATTCGCCATCAACTAAACCTCCTAGCTTGAGGTCCATGAGTGGGCACTCCACCCACATTCCTGCTCCTCTACTACCACATACCCGCAAATAGACCTATTTGTCACTCCCGAAAAATGCAAAATGCCAAAGGTTTCCCTCCATGTTTCCTACCCACAGTCCATGGGCAATGTGCTATGGATGAACTAGTCTGGAATGTTTGCCTACACTTTTCCTCATCTCTCACTCCTTCCATGCAAAACAAAATTCACAATTATTACTGTCGGTTGTAAATAATTAAAATCCTTTAATTTAGGCCCTTTGTTTGCAAGGCACTTGTACTTTCCATGTAAGTAAACAACTATTTCTTATGGATACAACTACCTGTGGATTCCTCACCTTATGAATTCTCCCAATGCTCCAGCATTCGATGGAAATTTTCTTCCTTGCTCTTCACGTAGACGAAGACGTAACAGTTGCACAGCTCCGCACGCAACTCAGTCTGATGCCATCGTGGCAATAAGAAGTCCTCGCCGGCGTGCTGACGTTGGTTTCCCTTTTTTCTGCGCCTTTGGTGCTAATGGTTTTTCCTGGCTCCCGAACAGTTACTGTTTCGAAGGTGTTCTTGTTGTCTAGTTACAATGTCTCTACCGAAGAAATCAGGTTTTAAACCTTGTCACAAGTGTGGGGGTCGCATGTCGGACCACGACGTGGAGGGGTGCATGTCCTGCCAGCGAATGAACCCGATGGCCTTGAAAAAGAGAGAGAGGCTCAGATCTTCTTGGCAAAAGCTAAGAAGGGGCATAAGGGTCATCCAAGATCTAAGGCGAGGGACTCTTCCTCACATAAGTCCTCGAGAAGAAGCGGCGCCGGCAAGATTCTCGATGCCGTTCTTCCAGAGATCATTCTCTGTCTATGGGCCCCACGATCACTCCTCAGCTTCAGAGTTCACAGGCTTCTGCGGCGTCGTCATTGATTGAGGTCTTCGAGTTCCCGGCGAGCCCTCCAGTTCACTTTTCACCTGTGTTGACTCAGGAGCCGGTGGCACAAGCTTCGGATTTGGCCCAAGCGCCTCAAGATGAGCAGAGGTTTCCTGCCTTCCAGACTCCAGGAGAGGATCTAGCGGCCTTCCTTAATGCTGTGTTTAGCATTTTTAACAGGACTATGGCCTCTGGTGGTGCACCGGCTGGTCCCACGGGTCCATTAGCTTTCTTTCTGGGTTTGCCTGTCCTCTATAGACAGGCCCCGTTTGTACTCTTCTATCCAGCTGAAGGTGCTGATGACGTCATCGCCCCAGATGATGTTGCCGATGGAGTCGATGCCGACGCCAGATGGATCCTGATCGGGACGCAGTATGTCTCCGCCACCTCCTCCACCAGAGCGTCCATCTGCTTTGAAACCGCTGTCGTCGATGTCTGCTAATTCTCTGACGCTGCAGTTGGAGACCAGACTGAGGTCAAGGAGGAGGGCCTTGAGGCTCTTGGAGGAGCAGGAGTATCGGCAACAGCTGTTGGATAAATGGGAGGTTCCTGAGCCTATGGGGGAATTTCAGGGTCTGGACTCTGCAAGTGGCCTAGATACATTCCTTGAGTGGGATCTTTCATCCCCGGCGAATTCACAGAGGAGGCAGCATCTTATCACAGTGTTATGAGGAAGGCTGCTAAATTCTTGGCACTTCCTTTACTAGCATCGGAGGTGAAGACTAACATTTTGACTGAGGTGTTGCATCCTTTCTCTGTTTGCGGAGCCCCTACTCCCTTTTAATGATGCCGTTACTGAGACCATTTTAGACATTTGGAGGAAGCCTGTCTGACTCCAGCGGTTTCCAGGACTGTGGCTAGGAGGTACAGAGTTGTCCTGGGGATCCACATTTTTTGTCTCAGCAACCAAATCCTGAGAACTTGGTGGTGCAAGCATCTTGTTCTGCCCGATCTGCACCTGGTTCGTTCCCTGCTACTCCATTGGATAGAGAGTCTAAGAGGCTGGAGCAGGCTCCTAAGAAACGTTTCTCCTCATGCAGTATGGCCTTGAAGTCGGTCAATGCTACCTGTGTGCTGGGGAGGTATATTCATGCACTGAAGGACACGACAAGAGCTGTAGTTCCGAGCTTGCCTCTGGATGTGCGGGGCAGTTTGATGAGCTCCTGTTGGACACTCAAACGGCGGCCAAGCAGGTTATCCAGTTGGGTTTGGATACCGCTGATTCAGTTGCCAGGGCAATGGGCACTTTGGCGATCAAGAGGCATGCGTGGCTTAGGTCTTCTGGCTTTTCCACGGACGTTCAGACAACTTTGTTGGACCTTCTGTTTGATGGCGAGAAGTTTTTTGATCCGAAGCCGACTCTGCCTCGGAACGTTTTAAAGACAGTAGGGCTACTGCAAGGTCCTTGGGACTCCAGGCTTCGGCGTCCACACCCTTTAGATCTTTTCGGAGGTTCAGGGGGTTTGGCCGTGGGTCCTCTTTTCGTGGAAGGCCACAGTCCAGCATGCAGCACCTGCCAACCCTCTTTATAGGTATTGTAGAGGGCTGGGGAGGGTTAGAACATGAGGTGCCACTAAGCAGCCTCCCGCCTCATCTTCTTCCTCTGAGGGAACCCGATAAGGAAAGCAGCCCTAGTTTTCTCTCCATCTCGAATCATACTTCTCCCGTAGGGGGAAGGCTATTTAATTTTCTCCACGAGTGGGAGTTAGTGACATTGGACTCTTGGGTGCTGAATATTGTGGGGAAAGGTTATGCCCTTCCTTTTCTGGAGTTTCCTCCTACCATTCCTCCCTGAAATTCGTTTAGTATGGAAGATCATCTCCTGTTGCTTTAGCAGGCGGTGCGAGTCCTTTTGTTAAAGGGTGCAGTGGATTTGGTTCCAGAGTAGGAAAGAGGTCAGGGATGCTATTCGAGATATTTCCTGATTCCCAAGATGGATGGTCGATTGAGGCCTATCCTGGGCCTGAGGATTTTGAATTGGTTCCTCAAACAGGAGAAATTCAAAATGCTGACTCAAGCACGGGTGCTTCTGGCGTTGAATAAGGACTGGATGGTGTCTGACGACTAGCAGGATGCTTATTTTCATATCCCCATTCTGAAGTCGCACAGGAAGTATCTCCGGTTTGTGGTAGGGTCGCAACTCTACCAGTTTGCGGTCCTTCCTTTTGGTCTTACTTCCGCACCTTGAGTCTTCACGAAGGTGGTGGCGGTGGTTGCAGCGGACCTCAGAAGGAAGGGAGTACCTTTATTTTCTTGCCTGGATGATTGTCTGATAAAAGCCAAATCCCCAGAGCTTGTGCTGCATCACTTACAAAGGACAACACAATTGTTGTTCAACCTGGGCTTTACGGTAATCGTGCCCAAGTTTCACCTGGAGCCCTCTCAGCGTCCCCTGTTCATAGGAGCAGTACTGGATACAACATAGAATCGGGCCTATACTCCGCCTCAGTGGATTCAGGACATTCAGGCACTGATTTCAATGTTTAAAAAGGGAGCGGCTGTTCCAGTCCTCAAGGTCCTACGTCTACTCGGTCTGTTCGCTTATTGCATTCTTTTGGTCACTCCTGCACGTTGGCACATGAGGGCTCTCCAGTGGTGCCTTCGCAAGCAGTGGTTTCAAAACAAAGGGGATCTCGAGGAGTTGATCACGATCTCTAGAGACGCTGCAGCAGATCTACGATGGTGGGCTGTGGACGGCAACCTTTCCCAAGGAAGGCCGTTTTGTCTACCTTCTCCGGTAGCCACGGTCATAACGGATGCTTCCACTCTAGAGTGGGGAGCTCATCTTGGGGACCTGGAGATCAAAGGTCGTTGGGTTCCAGTAGAACAGATGTTTAACATCAATCTGTTGGAATTATGGGCAATACGTCTGGCTCTCAAGGCCTTCCTCCCGTCCCTTCGTGGATGGTCAACACTACTGCAATGTGGTACATCAACAATCAGGAAGGAGTAGGGTTGTATCTTCTCTGTAAAGAGGCTCTGCGGCTCTTGTCCTGGGCACAGGACCATCGGATTTGCATAGTATCAAACCATCTGGCCAGAGTTCTCAACGTATATGCGGATAGTCTCAGTCGGCATTTCTCGGCTGATCACGAGTGGCGTCTCCATCCAGACCTGGTTCTTCACATCTTTCGGATGTCGTAATTTCCACAGATAGACCTGTTTGCCACTCGGGAGAATGCACACTTCCCGTCATTCTGCAGCCTCAAGTATCCGGTGCAGGGAACGTTGGGGGACGTGCTACAGATGTCTTGGACCGACCAGTTGCTTTACGCGTTTCCCCCTCCCCCATACCCTTGATTCCTCTGGTTCTGTGGAAGATTTGCCAATATCGGGCTCAAGTCATTTTAATAACCCCGGTTTGGCCAAGAAGGGTGTGGTACACAGACCTTCTCCAACTCTCACTATGCCCTCCGATCTGTCTCCCTCTCCGGGCAGATCTCCTCTCGCAGTCGCAGGGGCAGTTTCTACACCCCCACCATCAGAGCCTGCACCTACATGCCTGGAGATTGAACAGGGCAATCTAAGTTCCTTTCCTCTCCCTCCAGAAGTGGTGGAGGTTATCTTATCGGCCAGGCGACACACCACCAAGACGGTCTATGATAACAGATGGGCAAAATGTATTGCTTGATGTGGAGAGAAGCAAATTGATCCCTTAAAGGCCCATTTGTCTGATGTTTTGCTTTTTGCCCTTTTCTTGACACAGAAGGGGACTGTGAAGGATTATTTATCGGCCTTTCTGTGCCTTCTGATCAGCGTTCCGTCTTAAAGTCCCCTATAGTTATTAGGTTCTTAAAGGCCTGACTAACAAGTTTCCGCCCACTCCGTTTCTCATGCCTCAGTGGGATTTGAATTTGGTTTACTTTTCTAATGGGTTCACTGTTTGAGCCTATGCATTCTTGCTCGTTGAGGTTTTTAGTTTTGAAAACAGTTTTCCTCACAGCTATCACGTCTGCTAGGTGTGTGAGTGAGCTACAGGCTCTTAGTGTGAAACCTCCTTTTAGATCCATTCATGCTGACAAGGTGGTGCTGATAGCCTGGGCGCCGTTCCTTACTAAAAGTTGCCCCTCCCTTTCATATGAGGCAATCTATAACACTTCATCGCCTTGATCCAAGAATGGCTCTGAGTTTTTACATTGAAAGGACAAGAGACTTTCATATTGATGATCAACTCTTGGTTGGATATGTGGGAAAGATGAAGGGCAAAGACGTCCACAAGAGAACCCTTTCCAGGTGGGTCATTCTTTGCATAAAGATTTGTTATTCACTGGCAAAGAAGGTTCCTCCTGAAGGTATTGGGGCACATTCCACCAAGGCTAAGTCTGCTACTTCTGCCTTGGCTAGAGGTGTCCCAGTTGCTGAAATTTGTAAGGCCGCAACTTGAGCTTCCATCCAAACTTTCGCAAAACATTATTGCTTAGACTTGGAAGTTAGAAGGCACGGCCATTTTGCGTGTTCTGTTTTGTAGGATTTCTTGATGTGACCGGTCAGGCACCCACCTCCGAGGGCGGGATTGCTTTGGGATTCTATTCATAAGGTGAGGAATCCACAGGTAGTTGTACCATCAGAAGAACAAGTTAATTACCTTTGGTAATGCTTTCTCTGGTGGATACAGTAGCTACCTGTGGATTCCTCACAGTCCCACTCGCTTCCCCATTGCCTGTCTGGTCATACGAAGACTTCTTCTGCTATAAATGTATATTTTTTTTGTGTTTTTGATATAAAAACAAATATTGTGGTTTATATTTGTATTGTTATATATATGTTGTTCTTTTGAACTCTGTATTCACCTGTTTGCCTCGAAGGCACATTAAAAAATGGTGAAACTGACGTCAGCACGCCGGCAAGGACTTCTTATTGCCACGATGATGTCAGACGGATTCGCGTGCGGAGCCGTGCAATTGTGACGTCCTTGTCGATTTGAAGAGCAAGGAAGGAAATTTCCTTTGAATGCTGGCGCATTGGGAGAATTCATAAGGTGAGGAATCCACAGGTAGCTACTGTATCCACCAGAAAAAGCGTTACCGAACGTAAGTAACTGTTAAGGGGAGTCGGTATTTTGGAAAGGCTCTTTAAGTCATGTAAAAGAAACAATCACAGGGAGATAACACGAGTCTCCATTAAAAATAAAATACAGTCATATTGATAATCAGCACGAGTTACTATTTGAATGTACCTACAAAATTTGATGCAAGTGATACCTGTATTTTATGGATGTTCCTCTATGGCACTTAAACATTTTTCAGTTAGTGGAAACGTTTCTACAGCCCAGTCTACATGTAAAACTACTATGCTGCAAACTCTGTGTTCTGTGGAAACCACAGCAGCTATGTGGTCCTCATCAATGTAGGTTGTGACCATCTGTTGTTGCCCATATTGTAACCTTTGTTTCTTTCCCTTCTGTCAATAAATATAGGTCCACAGTTAGCAGAAGATCCATCCCAGCTGCAGCCTCCCACGGCATTTGGAGATTACAGGCCGCAGTACCAGTAAAGAATGCCGGACTGTACTCCTCTAGAAAAAAATGATGACAGGCGGATCGCCTGCCCCTAAAAGTCTCTTGATGGAAGGAACGAAGTTAATTACCTAGGAACTCAAGGAGGAATTTTTATTCTAGAAGCACTTTTAGCTCCAGGCACCACATGAGACAAAACAATCTTATGAATTATTTATTCCTGAAATGGTGGGAAAGTTATCGTGTTTCTTTGCTATTTGTTAGATATGCTGAAGTCGACTGTTAAAGATGTATAGATGCGTTTTCCTGTCAGGGTTCATGAGAACCACAAATCATGTCGTTTTTGTCCTGTCCATGACCAAATTATAAATAATTTATGACAAGCGGTCTCTCCTATGCCCAGTAGTTATGTCTCACCTGAAGTGTGGAACAGATTACCAATGCTTGTGCTTTTTACTGCAAAGCCAAAGGTATGTGGTTTGCTTGGAAAAACGTGAGGGAAACTGATTGACTGAAGCTTTCTTTGGTACTGTTTGTGGTCCGTTATTCTGAAGATGGGACCAAAAGAGTAAGGCCTTCAGTGAACTGGTTTTTGATAACTTGTAGAATGAATGTCCACAGTTGAAAAATACGTTATTAGTGTTTCTGATTAATGGAGTAGTACTGGTTTTAGTCATGATTGAAGGAAGTGAAAGAGCCGTGCATTATATTTAGGTCATTACCATGCCATTACTGTAAAACCCTCTCCCAGTAAGCAAACTCCTATTTAGCTGCATTACTCACGTGCCTTCACTGGTTTACACAAGCATCCCTAGCAGTTCTCAAAGTTCAAAGATCAGCCATAATATTATGTCCTCCAGCAATCGTTCACCTCTTATTTTATGTTTCTGCTCTATCTACCTTGGCTTCCAGCAGGATTTCATCTCTTAGTTTCCACTTCAAGGATTCTCGTCTTGAAGCCAGTTCTAAGAAATTCATCTATGATTTTGTGTAAGAGAGAAATAATTTTGTTCAGGGAAGTTTCACTGTTGCGTTTGCATGCCCATTTATCTAGCAGGAATCTGCTACCTACATCTCACTTAAAACTACGACATTCGCATAAAGGAATATTTTGTCCCATTGCTTGTGTCTGGATGTGTTGATATGTGAAGTTTCTTCAAGTTTAGATGTAAAATTTTGCGATTTCCAATAAACCCTTATTGCTCTCAAACAGCCACAAGAGGACAGTGGATTTGCTGCTGCTATATTTATTGACTGAACTGTCAATTGAGAAACATGCTTTTTATTTTTATGTACTACACGGAAGTTTGAAATGAGCTGCACCAATATATACTTAGGCAGATGGTGCCTTTATAAATGTCTTTACAATGGAAACTAAACATAAAGTAATTTATGAAAAAACATTTGTGATTTTTTTTATTTCCTCCATATCATAGCTAGGGTTGAGTTCACAAAGGATTAAGTCTGCCTGAGGTCTTCAACGTTTTTGCTCTGTTCTGAGACCCCTATTTTGAAGTTGGCCCCTCATTCACACCTTTAGGGCAAGGATTGAGGAAGTGGAAGGGGTAGGGGTGGGTATTTTTAGATAATTCCAGGGGTACGTCTCATGTAGGTTATAACCCACACCAAATATGAGACTTTAAAACATAAATTGACCAAAATCGCTTCTCCCCATAACCGAGTTTGTGAGCCCCTGCCACTTCTAGGCCACAATACAACTGCATCTTCTGCATTTATGATTGCTGCGTCCATAAGTATTAGACGGTCTCCTCTGCCTGTTTCATCCCTTGTCCTCTATGCCTGTCCCTCACTCCAATCTTGAAACAGGTTCCCTGTCCCTTTCTAGGAAAAAAGGAGCTCCAGTATGTTGCTTCCGCTTTGCAGAAGGGGAGCGCTCCGCCCAAAAGCTAGCAAGGTACGTGAGCCTCTTGCACATTTTGCGAAGTAGGGCAGCTACAATTGTGAAGCAGTGGGCCTCTCCTGGGCCCCAGTGCCAATGCGCCAGCTTTATTAATATTAGCTTCTCCTTGAGAAAAGGAATGGCTCCTCTGCCCTTAAATAAAAATAATGTCCTCATCTTTCCCTACCATCTCCTCTCCCTGCTATCTTTCTGAGGCCTAAACTACGGAGCCTCCTTAGGCTGGGGGCCCTTGCTCCTCAGCCCAAAGCTACACTAGCACAACAAAGTTGCACTAGGCACTAATGCAACAAGAAAATGATGGTAAAACGGCACTAACTGGGGTTTAGTTGTCCCTCACAGTCATGGGCCTGGTGCAACTACACTTGAAGCATCTGTAATAACTATCATACCATCTCTCTACACAACCATTTTCTTCTCTTCAACTAAAGCCTATGACAACGCTCTTTCTACATTCTCCCTCAACAAAAAGGCTGCTGCTTCCCCCTACTCAGCCTACAAACAAAACAGCGCAGCTAACCCCTATTTATCCTCTCATACTCTACAGAGAGTCTCCTTGAATACCCATTCCCATACTTTCTCTCGTTCAGCATCCACACCTCCTCCGTTCTTCACATTCAAATCCTACACTTTGTAATTTTACTAATATCCGCACCCATGAAATCTCCTTCAAAATAAATCCTCACCCAATTAAAAACTCTCATCTGTCCCAAAATAGTTTATATCCACTCTGCACTTCATGCCAACACAATGGCTATTTTAATCCTACTCTACCTCACACTTATCAAACAACAGACACCAACTACTCACACCACGAATGCACTACACTCACCAGCAATCATCCATTGCAGAATTAAGATTAATAAACCCTGACCCTCATGCTCAACCACTACCCCTAGCTCCTATACCTTCCACATTTAACATATGCAAAGAAGGGCAACTCCACACCACTCTTCATAAACTCATTCCCCTGACTATCACACAAGGCTTCCTTTCACAAAAATCTCCACAGCCCATCACCTCTATCCCAACCAGCCTCTCCTCGCACAGACCCAACAAAATGTCCTCTAAGCATGGTGGATGAGGATAACACTAAAAAAAGACACGTTTTATGACCCCATACATAAACGCCATCACCAATAGGACACCCCCCTATAACTTCAGAGGACAAAGCACAAAATACCAACTCCAGAGCACATTCTTTAAACTGCCTACAAATAAATGATCCATCCATTTCCAAGAACAAATATCACATCTTTGACCTATTGACAGATACAGAATCTGAATTACTCTTCATAACTGAATTATTGCGGGAGGAAAACATTTCACCAGTATCCTATGGCGATGTTCCACCAGGCTATCAGACTCTGACACAAAATCACAATAGGCAAAAGAAGAGCGAGCTGAGCTGGAATATTTAAGGAATTGACAAATCTCTCCAAGGCTGACAATGCTTCCTTACAAGGTTGCGAGGCCCTCCTTGTCATATTCAGCCCTACCCCAACCTTCTCCTGTAACCTCCTTTGCAGACAACCACCTAGCAATGGAACATTCCCAAACACCTTTCAAGACAGTTTCAAGCATTACACAATATTCAAACCTGTGCCTCCTAGGTGACTTGAAGATATGGTTTGACAAGCTAATATGTCATGCCCCAGAACATTCCTCACTGACTAGACACATCAATTAAAAGAAATACTATTCAGGCAGACTCCGCAATACAAAATATGCCAGTAAAGAATTTTATCAAATACTTGAACAATTTGGTAAACCAAAATGCTAAGAAGGAACCCATTCAGTTTCTCGAGGATTTTGTAATAACTTTCAAATCATTACATAGCCAAAGCAGACATGTTAGACTCTTATTTAACCCTCAAGGAAACCAAAAGCCCCAACCTATTTTTAACAAACCAGGAGTAGGTTAACAAAGCCTCAGCACTCCTTCAAAGAATTGTCACCACCTATGTTTCTGTATCTTGTCATGGTCGAGCAGGGAGGCTGGTTGCTCCTCTGAACCTTGTCCCCAGCAAATCTTCAAAAACATTCCTTTAACAACTTCAGCAGCCATCCAAGTCAAAATACTGATTGACAACTCCTTAACTGCAGGAGTTTTTCCTGAAGACTTAAAAAACGCATACGTGTGTGTTATTAAAGAAAAACCATGACCCCATCAATTACAGACTGATAGCAAACACTCCATTCCTGGGCAAACTTATGTAAAGAGTATCCTCCATCCAGATGTTAGAATTCATCAAAGGTAGCTCCCTACTTTCCAACTTCCAAATAGGATTCCTTTCTGGAAGAAGCACTGAATCGACCCTAATCAGTATCTGGAACAACCTTAAAAATAATTAGACCATAAGGGGGTGGCTGCTGCACTTCTCTTGGATCTTTTAGCTGCCTTCGATTCAGTCAATCATGGCACACCGATTTAAAAATATGAGGAAGCTGGCACAAAGGGTATCCCTTTAACTTGGATCACATCCTACCTCCACAATAGAACAAATATTATCCATACTCCTTTTTCATCCAAACCGTCCAGCATAAAAGCAGGAGTCCCTCAATACTGTATCTTCTCAATACTTTTCATCATCTACATCAGGGGTCTTCAAACTAGGGGGCGGGCCCCTGTAGGGGGCCCTCAAGTGATCCCACGGGGAACGCCAGGCTCTGGCAAAAGAAGCATCTAGACATATTTAAACATTGCCATCTTTATAAAATATTAGTGAAAAATTATGAGGGCCCCAAATGATTTTTATTTTTCAACTGGCGGGGGTTGGAGGGGCGCAGTAAAATGTTTGGAAACCACTGATCTATATGAAATCATTAACAGGAATGATCATTGATATTCATGACACTCAGATACTTCTCACATTGGAAGCTGCAACATCTTCAGTTGCCTTTGGGCTGGCCACCAGTGGATGACATGGAACCATCTGAAATTGATTGCTTCCAAAACTGAAATTCCTACTTGTAGGGACTGCACTGCAAAGCTCATGACCCTCTTTGTGCCTGATGATCCATTGCCACTACCAGAAATATTCCAGAAGGTAAGAAACCTTGGAATTACCATGGATTCCTAGCGGTCATTGAATTCCCCAAGTGGATGTTGTAGCTAAATCAAGCTTTCTTACCATGAACTGACGCAACACATCTTCTCACACCTGGATTGCCCAACAAAGTCAAAGCAAAAAGCTCTCTTGTTCTATTGAAACCTAATTACCCAAATGAGCTACATCACAGCTCACCTTTATCAACTATGAAAAAAACTAAAGCAAATTCACAACTCTGCTGCCAGGCTACTCCTACATTTCAAGTCACAAGCTCATGTCGCCCGTGTCTTTAGGGTCCTACATTAGTTACCATTTGCCAGAAGATTCCCCTTGAAGCTGCAATACATGACAAATGACCACTTTTCATCATGAATTAAACTGCAAGATAGATAAACCAAGGAGACCCCCTCTCTAGAATAGCTCTCACCTCAAAATCCCAGCATATAAGAAAATAAACCATGGGAGGGGCATTTTTTTTTTGCCCAAGCAGCCCAACTGTTGAATATGTTCCTTCCAAACATAAGATCCACTGACAACCATCTCAGCTTCAAAAAGGGATACATTGATTGAAGTGAATTTATACTGCAAAAATGTGAGGTGTTATTGAGGAGGAGGAGGACATGCACACCTGTTAGTTGAATGATAAAGGGGGCAAATGTTTGTTGAAGGTATTTGGGAGTCCATAGACGTCAGAAAGGTTTTGTCTGTTTTTCATAAAAATAAATAAATAAATAAAAGTTAAAGTTATAATATAGTTAGTTATGGCTATCTTACTTTACATTATTAAAAACTTTAGAAATTCATTGAAAAAAATTACAGTTGCTCCAGTTAAACTAGTACTGATGAATTTCAGTTTTTTTTTAACTGACATTTTCATCCAATTGCAATGTCACTTTAACCTTTGTTTTCTCACTTTAACCTTTTAACCTTTGTTTTTTCACCAAATATGTGTAATTTAATTTCTACTGTATACTTATATATTATATTGAAGTACCCTTACATCTTTATACACACACACACACATACATATATATATATATATATATATATACACACACAAGTCTATTCATGCCCACGTCATTATGGATATATACATATGTGCGGAAACCTAGCTCTGTACTTTCTTTTAGGAATGACATAGGAAAGACACTGTTCTCTGTATGCATATGTGAACACATCCATATACGTGTCTTTATATACATATAAGCAAATATGTATTAATAAACAAATGCATCATTCAATTAATAAAAATAAAAAATACCTAAAAATTTAAGGGAGTGTGTGTGTATATATATATATATATATATATATATAAAATAATGTTGCTGTATTCATATGTATGTGTACATCAGTATGGGTTTATATCTCTTTGGAGATGTACATAATCAAAGATGTAAAAATGCCATTGTATATTAATAACATGGTGTATGAGTGTTTGTATATGGGTTTGTACTCCTTACTCTAATAATACATATATGTCTGAACATGAAAATATGATTATAGGGAAGGTACCTGTAAGGGTTTAACAATATATATATTTAGATATATTTGTAGATATTCAAAACAAAAGAATAACAAAAATATTAAAATGTATGTATTATTATTAACACTCTGCATGTTTGACAATGTAAATATTATTACATTTGTACATATGAATGTTTTATATATATATTCCCTGAAAAAAACAAAGTTACAGGGACGTCATAGTTAGAATCTGAATTTACTCGCACAAAACCGAGAAAATTCAGCAGTTATAGTTAGTTATTTCACTTAACTATAACACACCCCCTAAGGTATCTGTAACTCGTGGCCTCACCATGCACAGTTTTTTTGTGAAAAATGTTACTGCAAATATTACATTGTTATTATCAATGATTTTCTCAAAGGTGTCATAATTTGTGGGGTAATTAACAATGCATGGCAAGGGTGTGAGTTATAGTTACCAGGGCACAAGTTATAGTTACTTGAGATAACTATAACAGTTGAATTTCTATGGTTTTGTAAATGTGAGCCTAACTATAACATTCCTGTGACCTTTTTATTCTGTTTCCTAATGATAACATCCCTATAATCTTTGTTTTTTTCAGTGAATTGCTATGTTTTTTTTAATGTATAGTAATTTTTATTACTGTACTTTAGTCCAATCACCGCCAAAGGCTCTGCGCGACGGCGGTTGGTTTGAGGGCCTGACCTTTGGCCAGGCCCTGAGGCCAACCCCCTATAAGCACCCATCCTTGCTCTGTACAGGGTCTTTGCCCTTGTGCAACAGGGACTGCCCGCAAGGCCTGGCCTGCAGCCAGACCCTTGGGCCAATCCCCCTAACCACCCAATACCACACTGTGCATGGCTCTTTGGCCGTGTCCAGCTGGAGCTGGCCGCAGCCTGTCTCTCTGGGTGTGAGGATAGGTGTGAGAGGGTGTATCTGGGGGTTAGAGTGGCTGTTTGCAGGTCTGTGACTGGGTGCACAAGGGTTTCAGTGGGTCTGTGAGTGAGTGTCTGAGTGTGTAACAGTGAGTATTTCTTTATCGACAGGATTTGTGACACTGTTGGGATGTTACACTGGGTGCCGTGCTGAGAGCTGCGACGGAGTCGAGACTCCACGTTAAACAAAAGTGGTTTTAACCTTTTTAAACTCACAATGGGTCCCTCACAAACCCATTCATTACCCCCATGGGGTCAGGGTACCTCTACCCTGACCCTTTCTATTCATTTCTCAGTTAAAATCAATCCCCCAAGACCTTTGCTGGTCGATAAAATGGTAGCCGCGGCCAGCCAATCACACTGTTATGTCTTGCATGTAGATTCACGACGAATCCGCGTCCCTATATACATACAAATTTGTTTTCCAGTTAATTACAAGAAAACCACTGAACAGATTCACACCAGATCAGAAAAAAGGTCCCTTTCTGGACCAGGATCTACCTTTCTGCCAATTTTGATGTAATTCTGTCCATTAGTTTTGGCGCTATCGCTGTTCAAAATCCCTATGGAAAAATGAATAGAGAAAAATCATTTTGGGACCTCCCTTTTTCTCCGCACCCGTTTGACTGATCACCCCAAAGCTTTCCAGACAGCAGTTGGTGAATTTTGTGGGAAAATTTCGTGACGATTCATGAACCAGCACCAAAAAATATATAGGCATCTATAGAAACTGGGCCCTAACTATAACTGCCATAGATATTTACTGAAAAAAAACAAAGGTTACAGGGACCTTGAAGTTAAGCTCTCGCTTTTTTAAGTGCACTGGGCCCCAGGACCTGGAAAGCTCTGGATGGGGGCCGCATGATCCTCTCCCCTATCTAATTCTATTTGGCTGTGGGGTCTTTTAAGTCTTGTAGAGGGAGACTACATGGCCCTCCCCCTGTTTTTATTGGGACTGGCCCGGGTCGTGGGGGCTTGATGAAGAAAGGCTGCATGCCCCGCCCCCTTAATATAGTTGGGTCCCAGGGGATGGGGTCTCTGGGGCCCAAAGGCCAACACTATGCTGCGTGCGCCATGGAGTTGGTAGCTTGCTGGTGGTTTGGCCACAGGGTCTGGCGGAAGGCCAATCCCTGTGGCCAGCAAACACCAAAAAGACTGGGTCCAGCATGGGGTTGGCTGTCTGCAGGGAGGTTGGCTGCATCCAAGTGGATTGCAACAGAGCTTGGCCACAAATAAGATACACTGCACGTATGCAACCAGTTTGAGTTGCCAGATGTTGATTCTAGCAGCACAGGCTTCTTATCGATGTCCTATCTATGCTGGGATGGGAGGCTGTGCAAAGGATTCAACAACTGCCCACTGTGCTCAGGAATTCCCAAATTTGTACCTACTTATGTTCTTAGTAGTTGCGTTTTGTCTGGTCCTCTGTTCAGAGAGATACTTGTCTCTGTCAGTCTTAAGACAACCAAAACTTTATTTCTGTGGTACCTAGAAACATTGTTAAAACTTACAGATACATGTTACAGTCAGTGAGGTATGACTGGCCAGCTGTGTAACTTTGTGGCTAACTCATAAGGGCCAGAGGGTCATGGTATCACCAATTGAGCACCACAAACCTAAAAAGAAAGGGGGAAAACGTGAAGTCAGAAGAATAAGTATAGCCGCTAATTTGCCAATGCCTGATGGAGGCTTTGCCGGCATATATGTGTCCATTACTGACTGGCCCCAGGGTGAGCTCTAACAGGGGACAAGGTATCCAGTGTTCTAGTACTATATGTTCCCAACCACCTGTATTAAAATATCAGTTCTCTTTAAAGTTACTGGCCATAGGGCCCATGAAGAGGAACTGAGTACCATTCTAGTGCTCCCAAGTGAACACATACTGCATACGAAGCAAAAGGAGCATAAGGTAGAGCACTGTTGGTGTCAGTTAAATAACAGACTGAAAAGATAGTATTTTCAATATTTATTGTGCCCCCAATTCCGGAATGGCCAGAGTTAGGAAGCCCGCAAGTTCATGCACAACAGTTGGATTTTGTTTTTTATCCTTAAAGTGTGAAACCAGTTTGACTGTAAGCCTTCCTGGTTTGATGGTGTTGATTTGCTCCTGGATGTGTACCTTTACCTTCTTGGTGGTGAGAGGAAATAATAGTTCTTTGGCTTCAGGTTTACATATGAGCCAGTAAATGTGGAATAACCATCCCCCCCCCCCACCCCCCGCCTTCCTGGGAACGAGAGGGGTTGGAACAATTGTTTTGTGCCCAAGGATGGTTGACGTGCCTAGGCCAGCTGGCGCTCCATTGTGTTCCTTTTCTCACGTATTCACTGGTTGTATAGTGAGCTCCCTGGCCTCGTGGGTGGGCAGAGAGCTGGTAAACACTCCTTCTGCCATCCAAGAGGGTGAGGCACAGAAAGACTGGGACCGAGAAATTGATTGGGGGGGGTAGGGTGGCACCAAAGGCCAAGACAGGCTGCTCCCCACCCACTTTTTATATTTTTTTCCCTGATAGTCTAATGGGCTCTGTCCCAATTGAATGTGCAAATTAAGTTGTTAATTCTGGTCACCCTGGGAGGGAAGGCAGAGAATACACCAGACCAGTAAACCTTCAATTAGCCCACCCAAGGATGCTAAAAGACTAAGGCTTGATGGTGTGGTACGGTAACTTGACAGGATTGGCTAACCCCATCCCTTTTGAAAATAGAACACATTCCTGTGTCTGGTGGTGTGTGCTGCCACCTGGAGTGGGTGGTTAAAGAAGTACAAAAGTCGTGATCAAGACAAAGTCTTCCTGAAAGCAGATCCAGAATTGGACTCTGTTATGGTTGCCACAAATAAAGAGATTCCCAAACATAACATCAGGTGGCTTCAGATCCACCTCATAAGGAAAGGTGGCACATGGATGCAGTGGGTAAGAAAATATGTACTATATATGTAATATATGAGCCACCACTCTGAACACCGCATTTTTCTAAGTGGTCTTAGGGAGGTTTGACTGATCATTGTTCGATAAAATATCCAAATTTGTTGACCAGATTTCCAGTGGAAGGTATACTTCACTTACTTAAAGTAGTAAATAAGGGAGAAATACTTCTCGATAAAGTAATTTGTGTTGTGGAGGATCTTGCAGGTTATGGATACTGCTAAGTCCTGTTTATGAGGCAAGCCTCCACAAAGGCCATGGCAAACAAAAGAAATCATTAGCATTCTATCCTGCGGCTCATCCGTCGTCAAATCCCACACACACACACATAATGAGATGCACAAAATGAGAGCTTAAGTAGATATCCTGAGAGCAGTAGAGCAAAGAGAAGAACGTTTTGTACAGCTCTAATTGCTGGCATGCAGATAGGACGTATCAGCAAGTTCAAAACTCAGCTTACCAACCAGACATTCAGACCCAAAATCAAGGGTGGTGATTACATCAGCACTCCCTGTACATTCAAATAAGACTGTTGAGAGGTAGAAATCAGCAACTTCCACCAGCAATGGGAAAAACCTTGTTGAATTACAAAAAAATCAGTTTTCTACCCTGCCCTCACTGTTACAAACTCCAGTGTGGAGTGGGGGCGGGGGGAGAGGGCATATATCAACACTAGGCAGAGTGGTAAAACAACAGAAATACATCTGGTTGCATTCTTGTCAAGAATGGCTACACTTTGAGACTCAAGTATTTCTTCGTGGTAAAGTTACTGATGATCCAAAACGATGAGCATCTGCAGTGCCTCATAATTAAAGTGAGAGCATTGGAAGCAAAAAGAGGTGTTGAGAGACACCAGTTCTCCAAAAGAACAAAGCAATATTCATGGTATCTCTTGATAACAAAATCAGGTGTGAAACAGATATTTAGAGTCATCCTGGATTTAATAATCACATACTAATAGATAAAGAAAAATAAATTCAGGATATTGGTTGTACATCAGATCTTCCCACTGATAAATCAAAGACACTCAGAGTGCTTCACAGAACATGTCTAAGATTTGTAGTTCAAAACAAGCGTATTCAATTAAAGGTGTTGAGGTTCGAGCAGAACTGTAGCCCAAAAGTGTTTTCAAAATGCATAGTGGTGGTCATGGCTCATCACCGATCAAAAGATATCTCTATGTACCCTTGTATAGACAATTAATGTTTGAAAGCCAATTCACAACTGCGAGTATTTCAGGATAACAGAATGACAGAAGAATGTTTGGCAAGGCTAGATTTTCAAGTCAACTTCAAAATATCCATGCTGTTCCAAAGCAAAACATTTCAGAATATGGGAGCAGTAATAGACCAAACTTTAGCAAGTGTTATAATTTATTCAGATCAAATGCAGAATGCCGTCCTCAGCAAAGAATCCACCGGGAAGGAAAATATTCCTGCTACAATGGCCTCTTGGATCCAAAGAGAGCTACATGCAGATTTAGTTGTGTCCCCTCCAGGAATGCCTAGAGGACCTGTGGAGCCAGTGCATAGGTAGAATGGCAAGATACATTTAAGCTATTGGCAAAAGCAGTGCAATCTATCCTGTTGTGGACAACCCAGAGCAATCTTATCAGGGGCATTCCTTCCCAACAACCTGTTCTAAAGTTGTTCCAGACACCTCCCTCTTTGGATGGGATGCTTGTGTTATGAATTTGTGAGTTTAGGGTAGGTGGTCTTAACAAGACAGAACCTGTCACATAAACATGATGGAGCTCGGATAATTAAGAATCTCAGCATCACAGTGATGCACCTTCCAGGGGGGCAGATGCTTTAAAAAGATACATGTCAGAAGACCAAGCGTTGTTTGGTAAACACAGCGTTGTCAGTCTTGTTTTCAGCTATTTGGGCTGACTGAGAACAGACCTGTTTGCCACTGCAATTGGTACAAAATTCTCAAAATTCATATCCAGGGTCCCCGGTGAATGCGTTTTTGATAAGTTTGTCCAGAGCATTTCTCTATGCTTTCCTACAAAACTCTTAAATCCTATGATGAGCGTGGCCAATGTGAAATAGGATGGTGCAGAATGGTACTGGTAGCTCCCTTTGAGCCGAGGCAGTGGTAGTGTTCTCAGTCCTACCCATCTTGTCCAAGAAACCACATATGTAGGTGCAGTGCAGACAGTCTGTTGACCAGAGCGAAAGACGAAATACTTCATCACAGTATTATACCTCTGAATTTGACTACTTTGCTCCAGACTACATCCAGCATGAACATTTAAATCTGCCTTCTGAATGAGGTTGCTAACGGAAGCTACGAGTCCTTCTTTGAGATTTTTCTACACCTATAATTGGAAGAAATTATGCTTGTGGTGTATCGCAAAGGTGAATGACCCATAAACATGTCAGAAAGATATGGTATTGTCTTTTCTATTATACCTATGCAAATCAGGCCTTAATTTATCTTCCTTAATAGTGTACTTGGCTGTTATTGCCGCAAATTGAAGGCCTTCATCACAAATCTTTCTTAAGGATGCTAGTTATTAAAAACTTCTTAGAACGTCTGAGAAACGTCCAATAAGCTGACCATTTTCTCCACAGGAGTCTATTTATATTGTTACCGATTTTCCTGGGGTCTCCGTTTGAACCAGTGTACAAAGCTTCCCTCAACACCTAATAAGGAAAGTAACTTTTTTTGGTAGTTATTACTCCAGGTCGTAGAATAAAATAATTTCAGGTGCTCTGTGTCTGTGATCTTTATATGATTTATCACAATAGTAAATTCGTGTTTAGAGCTCATTCTACTTTTTGCAGAGAGTGATTTTGCATTTATCAGCCAGTCATTTCACTATCTGTTTTGTCCCAACCCAATTGCTCCAGCAGAAATATTGTTACACACTCTAGATGGTAGAAGGACTGAAATACAATGCACATAGAACTAAAGAGCTCATAACGTCAAATAATATGTTAACTATGGATTCATTAATATTGGAAAACCTGTAGAAAATTTCCAGTTGGATAGTGTCTTGTATGTATTATGCTACCAAAAGGCAAAAGGACCTGTGCAAGGTGGGTCTAAAGCTCATTTAACAAGAGGTAAAGTAGCAATGGCAGCTATGTTGAGACATGATATGACAGAGATTTGTAAAGCTGCTGCCTAGAGGTCAGTTCATAACTTTCACAAAACATTGGTGTTTGGCTATCTCAAGTTGGCTAGGCCTACTTAAGAAACGTGTTTTACTAATGCACTCTGAACTGTGCTTTGGGCAACTTCTAATAGTCTTTTGAATCTACTTAGTAGAGTGTGCTTGCTATTCTATACAATGTAGTAAATATTATTGAACTCTGAAGGTCCGAATCCTCCTCCCCTATTCTGACCCTAAAACCTCACATTAGCAGGTTGATAATGACTGTGTTCCCACCCCCCATGAAGAGGAGTCTTTTTCCTTTGACTTGCTGGATGCCAGTGGGCTGGACACCTCACCAGACATTGGTTTATCCTCCAAAAGCCCAGCTAATGTGACAGGGCAGTGTGCCTCCTTCGCTGCGGTCGTTAGGAGAATGGCAGAAGTGTCGGGTCTCATCCTGCTAACTGCAAAGATGAAAACAAATATCTTGATGAATGTCCTAGTGGGGAGGTACCTGGGCAACGCCAGGATCTTGCCCTCCAGTTAATAGACAAGTAGCAAGGCGGCACAGGCCTGCTACCAAAAATAGAGATTTCCTTCTTCAGCATCATATTCCAGGTAGCTTGGGGGTGCAGTTGACCATGAGTCACCTCAACACAAATGTCTTCGCAATGCCACATGATAGGGAATCGAATTAAATGAAAACATTCGCCAAACTGATGTTTTCTTCTGCTAGCATTACACTTAGCTCCGTCAGTACATCTTGCTTCCTGTGCAGATACCCCTATTCACTGTGGGACAAAGTGGCGGGTTTCTTGCCAGCTACTCCGGATGCTATCCATCCAACACTACATCACATATGGTCAGGATGCTGCAGAGTATTCCATTCGCTCAGGACACGACAGACTGGGTTGGGCCCAACATGGTGCTTTGGTGCCACAACTGAGTTTGCTTCAGGGGTTTCTTTAATGATGTTAAACAGTATTTGATGGACATCAACTTTGATGGCTATAGGCTGTTCCAAGCAAAAGCGGACATGACTCGCTCTATAAGCCTGGCCCCATGAGTTCGGCAGATCCCCAGTAACTTTGTTCCTTTCAAGGCTACGGAAGGGAATTCCAGCAGATGCAGCACCAGCCTTCCCTAACAACAGAACTCTCTGGGGTAGAGGTAGGGGATCAGGCGTCCAGACCCCCAGGGGAAATGCTTTCCCCAAACCTAAGCCTCTCCTCTCCCCTCCCGCAGCTGGTGCAAAACCGCTTTAATTTGCCCTCATCAGCTCACAATCATCCGGTCGGAGGATATATCACCTTTTACCTCCATGCTTGGAGGAGCATCACATCCATCCGATAAATGCTCCGAATGATCCTTATCCTTTTTATTCTATACTCCAGACACACTTGCAGCTTCTCCCAGAGGACCACTTATCCCTCCTCTGTGGAGAGGTTTAGGCTCTATTAATCAAGGGAGCAATAGAGTGGGCAGACACTAGAGAGTGTGTAGGCACCAGGGATCAGGAGTGTTGTTTTATGGTGCTGAAAAAGGGCGGAGTCCTTAACCCTGTCCTTGATCTTTGCCCTCTGAGCTGCTACTTCTGGAAAAACTAGTTGAAAATGCTCACTTGCTCAAGTTCTGTCTACCCTGGGCCCAGGTGAATAGATTGTGGGCCTGGATGTGGAGGATGCCTATTTTCATAATCACTTCCTGCATTCCCACAGACTTTTACCTGAGGCTTCAGGCAGGCCAAGTGCGCTTTCAATTCCCCGTGCTACCCCTTGGCTTTATCAATGCACTTACTGTGTTCACAAAAGTGATGCTGGTGGTCGCAGCCAACTGAAGAGGTAGGGAATACCAGTCTTCCCTTACCTCGACAACTGCCTCCTGATGCAGGTTTGCCTCAAACAGTTGTAAGCCACCTCCAGGTAACTGGCGACCTGTTGACATTAGCGTGCCAAAGTCACACCTGACTTTTTCACAATGGCTCCTCCGTATTGGGACCATCCTAGATACAATGCTCTTCCAAGCCTTTCCATCACCTCAATGAGTCCAGGAATTCAGGATATGACCCAGATGTTTCAACCCTTGAACTGGGTCTCAGCGAGAGTGGTGCTGAGGCTTCTGGGCTGCTTTGCATTCTGCTTGTGGACGACACCAAGTGGCACACGCAGGCTCTGCAGTGGGATTTGAAGTCTCAGTGGGCCCAGCACCAAGGAGACCTCTCAGAATCCAACCAGGTTTCGATGGAGACTGCAGAAGACCTGCAGTGGTGGCTGCTTAACTGCAAGTTGGCTGATGGCAGACCTATGTCCCTACCCAAGTGAGAGCTAACGGTTGTGACGGATGAGATCATTGGGGAGAGTTGGAGATGAGAGGATTCTGGTCTCCAGCGGAGACCTTCCACATCAACTTGCTGGAGTTGTAAGCTATTCACTCGACGCTAAAAGCATTGCATCCTCACGTCAAAGGTGAACAGGTACATTGCTCACAGACAACATGACTGACGTCATACTGCAACAAACTGGGCTGTGCTGCATTGGTTCATAAGTCTTGTGTGAGGAGGATCTAGGTCTTTAGAAATGGCTAAACAATTATGGCATCTCCCTGGCCATTCAGCATTTGGCAGGATCTTTAAATGTCAGGGTGGACAAACTCAGTTGATGGTGCTTAGGGAATCACGAATGAGAGTGGCACTCTGAGGTGGCTTATGGCATCTTCCAACAGTTGGGAGAACCCTGGCTTGAGCTTTTTGCCAACACAGAGAATGTGCAATGTTAAAACATTTTGCACACAAGCTGGCAAGGTGGTTCTCTCTCTCTGAAATCCTTTCTCCAAATCTGGGGCTTAGGACTCCTATATGCCATTCTGCCCCTACCCCACCTGCCCAGAGTATGGAAAAAGATCAAGAAAGACCAGGCCCATGTGATCCTAGTGGCACAGGACTGGGCAAAGAGAGTGTGGTACCTGGAACTTCAGGCTATGAACAGTTTTCCTCCGATCCAGCTGCTCTTTTGGGAGGATCTCTTGCTGCAGCAACAAGACCGGATCCTGCACCCGAGCCTGCACAACCTAAACCTCCATACTTGGATACTGAAAGGTGATTTGAAAGGTGACAGTTGATGGCTTTCGTTCTTCCTCTTTAATTGGTTGGCATTGTCCTGGCAGCCAGGCATCCATGTACCAAAACTTATTATGTAGACTGAGAGAAGTCTTGTGTTCTTCCTGGAATGTCCTACTCTTATACGCAAAATTGTGTGCAGCTCTCGTTTTGTCTCTTATTAGCCCAGCAAAGCCTTCCTTTGGCAACTGTTAAGGTTTATCTTTTAGCCCTTTTACCCTTCCTGTGTTTGCCAGATCAGCTGCCTCTTTTCAGATTACCTGTTGTAATTCATTTCTTGAAATGGCTGATCCACATGTTCCCGAGAGCATGCCGCAATGGAACCTTAATTTGGTTCTCACCTACCTGATGTGCACTACCTCTGAACTGATGCACATCTGTCCTCTCCACCTACTTACCATAAGGACAGCGTTCCTCATTGCCTTAATATCTGCCAGGTGAGTGAGTAAACGTCAAGCTTTGTCTGTACATCAGCCATGCTGATGACTTTTCCCGGACAAACTGGTCTTCCGTAAAAAAGTGGCATTCATCCTGAAAGTAGTCACGTCTGTATATGTAGGATAATTCATTACCTTGTCAGCTTCCTATGTTCCATCTCACACCTTCAAGCAGAAAGAAAAGCTCCACTGCTTTCACCATAAGAGAGCCCTTAATTTCCATACAGATCAGACCATGGATCACTGACTGGACGACAGACTTTTTGTCAGTTAATCTGAAGAACAGGGCAAAATGGAGCAAAAGAGAACCATCTCTCAATTGTATTATGTTATTACATAAGATCTGCTAGGGCTAGCCAAAAAGCAGCCCACCTGAGGCTTGTGCGCTTATTCCATCAGGACAAAGGCTGCTACCACTGCCCTAGCACACAGTGTGCCAGTTCTAGATATTTGCCAGGCTGTTATGTTGGCATTCCTCCATATGCTCAAGAAGCACTACTGCCTGGACAGCCAGATCTGGGAGGTTTGGCATTTCGCCTGAAATGCCCTGCAGTATTTCCTGATCAGAGCCATTCCACAGACACACAACCTCAGGAGGTAGTGCTTTAGTATCTGTTCACAAGGTGAGGCATCCACGGTTAGAAGTCTCTGCCAGAAGGACAAGTTACTTATCTTTGGTAACGCCTTTTTCTTCTACAGATATCTCTCAGACCCATCCTCTTCCCCGGATGGTGGAATGGCCTCACATAGTCCACTATTAAAATCCTAATTTATAAGCGGCATGGACTGAGATCAGAAAGAAACTGACATTAGCATGTGGCACAGATAAAATGGTCCCAACATCAAATCTGGTTCAGAAAGGATCCCACATGGAGCCGCACTTCACCACCTACAGAGTTGCTATTGAAAGTGTCCGGATCCAGTCTGGTGTCTGGGAAAACTCAGAAGGAAAGGAATCTATGGTTACATAGAGTCTCTTCCAGAAAAAGGTGTTACTGAAGGTAACTTGTTCTTTGTTTCACCTCTGCTTTTAAAACTGGGGAGAGTGGAAAGGTTAATTTTTAGGTTGAGCCTAGGCAGTACGCACGTGCGGTCTGGGAAACCTGTTGTATTGAATAAAACACTTTTTTCTCGCTTGCTGCTTACCGTTGGTTTAGTACAGTGTTGCTCTTCTTTGCTGCCTCTTAAGGGGTTCAGGCAGCGATACATCACTTCCGTTTTTCCACGGAGGAGCACCACTCAACTACAGTTTTCTTCCTCTTGTATTTTTCATCTGGTGTTGGGGCAAACTCTTTTTTCATTTCTAAGTGTTGCAGCGTGGCATGCTGTGCTTTATCTTTATGTATTGCGGCTGCGCACACACCCATCTCTATTTGTTATTGGCATGTTCACACTGAGAATTAGTTTTTTAATTTTTTTTAAATGTATTTTAACTGTTTTGCTCGTGGCGCTTGTTCTGTTTGAGAGCAGGTACCAACTACCGTATAACTAAGCTTTGTTGTGCTTATTTGTTCTTTGGAAGAATTTGTTTTCTTGGTTTTCTGCTCATGTTCGTCAAAGCTTTCCTTTTCATTTCCACAGCATTCTTGCTCTCAGCTAACATAACCATGTTGTTCATGCTTACATTTGACATTCTTTACTTAATCTAGCATTCTCTATGAGCGTTTGGTTTTCCCAGGATTTTGTTACTTATTTATTTTTTCAGCCAGATTGTTACTTTTGTCTCCCCTCCCTCATAACCTGAAGGCACAGCGTAAAACTTTTCACAAAACGTGGACTGCGCTTCATTTTTCAGCACAGCACCCCAAAGTCTTTGAGGATGTGTGGAATTCACGATTGCATACCTAATGTGGCCAAAAAAGGTCCCAAGGGACACCTAGGGTCAGCCTGTTGTACTGCACCCTTTCCCTGCTTTGTGCGGATTAAAACTGTAAATGTGCTAGTTTTTTTTTTTTTTGCCATTTGCTTTTATGACTGCTTTTGCATAGGATTACAAATGCTGGCTCATATTTTACTTGTGTTGTTTATTTTGTTTAAAAATGCAATTCACACATTTAGAGCAAATCTTATTATTGGTTTCGGATTGTTTTGTTTTTTGCTGTGATCCCGATTCTCTGTTTATATTGATGGAATTCCCAGTCGGTCATGCTCCTGTTGCTATAATTCCAACACAGTAATCTTATGTGCGTGTTTTTCTCTGGTTTGCTTTTTTTCATAATTTATGTATTAACCCTCTTCACTACCTTACAATAGTCAAAACTTCCACCAGACAGATTTCCAATATCTCTCCAGAGAGAACATTAATCACCGAGTTATGTTAACATTTTTATTTTTGCTTGAAAATAGCTGGTGGCAAGAAACGCCAACAGCAGGTGCTTTTAAAATTATAAAACACTCGCAAAAACTGTGCCCCCAACCAAAGTCAACACCCGGTGCAGTGGCACCGGTCACACTGCCGTTCTTTGCAGCAGGCATATTATAACTCTCTGAGCTACCTTGCAATAGAGTCAAAACTTACACTAGACATATTTCTGATCTTCCTCCAGGAAGAACATTAATCACAGAGTTATGTTAACATTTTTATTATTGCCTGAAAATAACCGTCGGCAAGGAACACCAGCAGCAGGTGCTTTTAAAATTATAATACAGTTGCAAAAACTGTACCCTTACGCGAAGTCAGCACCTGGTGCGGTGGCACTTATTACACCACCTTACAGCCCGCGCTGTTTGCAGCCTATTCACTGACGGAAATTTAGCAGTCACTCATGCAGCTTTATTTCATAGATTTTTACTTGGAGTTTCCAGCTCAAAAGGCTATCTGTTTTTTCAAAACTCATGTTGCTGTGCTTAGAAATTCCTTCTTGTGTTGTATGTGTTCTTTAGTCCGAATTGCTTTTTTAACACTGTTGCTGTTTTTATTTTATTCTTCTCGTTTTGCAGATAAACCCAATTGTTTTTTTTGTTTTTTAGCTTTTAACAGGGCGGTTTACAAAGTGAAGCACTTGGTTGTTAAATTCCAATGGAAAATAAACACACTTTTTTCTGTGTTGGAGTCACTGTAACATAGTACCATTTTGTGGCCAAAAGAGATCCCAAAGGACACCTACTGATTGCCCGTGGTACTGCACCCTTTTTCTGCTTCATGCTTATTAGAATGGTAACTGTGCCAGGTTTTTTTCATCCAGCATATTATAATTGTAAAAGCATTAAGGTAACCATGTTGTTCCCTCTTACATTTCACATGGTTTACTTAATCTAACATTCTCTATGAGTGTTTGCTTTTTTCCAGGATGTTTTTTCTTATTCTTTTTTCAGCCCGTATATTACTCATTTCCCCCTCCCTCATAACCTGAATGCACAGCCTAAAACTTTTCACAAAACGGGTGCCCGCTTCATTTCTCAGCATGGTGCCTGAAAATCATTGGGGGTGTGTGGCATTCAAGATTGCCGGGTGCAGTACCTTGTGAGGCCAAAAGAGGTCCCAAGAGATACACAGTGACGACCTATGGTACTGCACCCTGTCCCTGCTTCATACACATTAGAACAGTAAATGTTGCAGTATAAGTGTAAAAGCGTTAACAAAACTGGGTTGTTCCTGCTTACATTTCACATGCTTTCTTAACCCCTTCACTGCCAGGCTTTTTCCCCCTCAGGTGCCAGGCCTTTTTTGACTATTTTGGGCAGTTCGCGCTTAGGCCCTCTTAACGTTTTGTCCACATGAGCTACCCACGCCAAATTTGCGTCCTCTTTTTCCAACATCCTAGGGATTCTAGAGGTATGGGTTCCCCTGAACGAGACCAAGAAATTAGTCAAAATACAGCGAAAATTTCATTTTTGTTTTTTTAAATGGGAAAAAAGGGCTGCAGAAGAAGGCTTGTGTTTTTTTTTCCCTGAAAATGGCATCAACAAAGGGTTTATGGTGCTAAAATCACCATCAGAAAACCACATTTTTCAACACAATTTTGGCATTTTCCTGGGACATACCCCTTTCTTGTGTGTGCTTTTAGCCTCCTTCCCTTTAGTGATAGAAATGGGTGTGAAACCAATGTTGGATCCCAGAAGCTAAACAGTTCTGAAAAGTAGACAAAATCCTGAAACCAGCAAGGGTTCACTTGTGTAGCTCCTACAAGGTTTTCCAACAGAAAATAACAGCTAAAATAAAAAACAAAATTGAAATTAAGGTGAAAAAAACAGCTATTTCTCTCTATGTTTTACTCTGTAACTTTTTCCTGTGATGTTAGATTTTTTAAATTAAATATACCATTACGTCTGCAGGACTCTTCTGGTTGTGGAGATATATAGGGCTTGTAGGTTCATCAGTACCCTAAGCCAATAAATGAGCTGCACTTTGCAAAGGGTTTTCATTCTATACCGGGTATACAGCAATTCATTTGGTGAAATATAAAGAGTGAAAAATAGGTATCAAGAAAACCTTTGTATTTCCAAAATGTACACAAGATAAGGTGTTTAAAGCAGTGGTTATTTGCACATCTCTTAATTCTAGGGTCCCCATACTAGCATGTAAATTACAGGGCATTTTTCAAATAGACGTCTTTTTTTACACACTGTCTTAAATTTGGAAGGAACAAATGTAGAGAAAGACAAGGGGCAATAACACTTGTTCTGCTATTCTGTGTTCCCCCAAGTCTCCCGATAAAAATGGTACTTCACTTGCATCAGTAGGCCTAACGCCCACAACAGGAAACACAACATGGACACATATTTTCCCAAAGAAAACCAAGCTGTTTTTTTTTTGCAAAGTGCCTAGCTGGGATTTTGGCCTCTAGCTCAGCTGGCACCTAAGGAAACCTACCAAACCGGCGCATTTCTGAAAACTAGACACGTAGGGGAATCCAAGATGGGGTGACTTGTGAGGCTCTCACCAGTTTCTGTTACCCTGAATCCTTTGCGAACCTTAAAATTTGGCCAAATAAAAACTCATTTTGGTGACAGAAAGTTCTGGAATCTGAGAAGAGCCACAAATTTCCTTTCACCCAGCATTCCCCCAAGTCTCCCGATAAAAATGGTACCTTACTTGTGTGGGTAGGCGTAGTGCTTGTGACAAGAAATGCCCCAAAACACAAGATGGACACAAGACATTTTCCCTAAAAAACAGAGCTTTTTTTGTGCATTGCCAGGCTGTAGATTATGGCCTCTAGCTCAGCCAGCACCTAGGGAAACCTACCAAACCTGTGCATATTTGAAAGCTAGACACCTAGGGGAATACAGGATAGGGTGACTTGTGAGGCTCTCACCAGGTTCTGTTACCCAGAATCCTTTGCAAACCTCAAAATGTAGCCAAACACTTTTGCTCACATTTCGGTGACAGAAAGTTCTGGATTCTGAGAGGAGCCACACATTTCCTTCCACCCAGCGTTCCCCCAAGTCTCCCGTTAAAAATGGTACGTCACTTGTGTGGGTAGACCTAGTGCCCGCGAAAAGAAATGCCCCAAAACGCTATCTGGACACGTCAAAATTATCAAACACAAAACTACCTGTTTTTTTTGGGGGGGGAGGAGCGGGGGTGCACCTGGGTCTTTGGTCCTGGGCTCAGCAGCCATACAGGGAAACCTACCAAACCCATACATTTCTGAAAACTAGACACCCGTGGGAGTCCAGGGAGGTGTGACTTGCGTGGGTCCCCCAATGTTTTCTTACCCAGAATCCTCAGCAAACCTCAAATTTAGCTAAAAAAAAAAATCACATTTTTCCCACATTTCTGTGTGGGATCACCGCACTGGGACAAATTCCCTACCACTCAATGTTCCCTTCAGTCTCCCAGTAAAAATGATACCTCACTTCTGTAGTTCGGCCAAGTGCCTGTGACAGGGAAGATCCAAAAACATGACGAAATTGAGGGGAAACCAAAGCAGGTCCAAAAGAGCAGTTTGAAAAAAAAACATTTTTAGGCTGACAACTGGGGCAGAATTTTTATCTGTATAGATGAGACCATGCTGGATGGTAGGAATTTTGTATATTCCTGCAGATTTCAGAAGGTTCCATCACAAAAATGTGGGAAAACGTGTGATTTCCAGCAAAGTTGGAGGTTTGCAAGGCATTGTGGGTAAGATAATGGTGTGGGGTGCATGTGAAGCACACCACTCTGGAATCACCCAGATGTTTAGTTTTCAGATGTGTCGAGGTCTTGTGGATTTTTCTACATGGCAGTGTTCCAAAGTCCAAAAAGTGTAGCCCTCACCATTCCAAGTGGGATGATTTTGAGAGTTAGCCAAGCTCTCATGGCCCAAATGTAAAACCAAAACCCAAAATAATCAAATGTCCTCTTGCTTGCTGTGGGATAAGATGTTTTAGTGTGCTGGGAGAGAGCTGAAAGACTGTTACGCTCTTCAGTTGGGGTGAGAGCCACCACCCCACTATTATTTTTTTTTTTTTAAAGTCCCTGACATCTAGTAGACTTTCTGCCCCCCCCATTCCCAGGGTGTGGATTGGGGGTAATTGCCCCATCTGCTCACTGGTGGGCAGAACAACTTTGGCTCCATTTATTTGGGGTGGGGGTATGGCTTTCCTTTCATGCCTCTCTCGCCCTCTCCACGTGATCGGAGGAGAAATGCTTTTGCATTTCTCCTCTGATCTTCCAGCGGATGGGTAGACCTCGACTGCTCACTGACGTCATCAGACGCCACAAGAGTTTGGGGGTGGAAGGGGAAGCGAGTCCCCTTCCATACCTGCCCAGAAGAAGTGGGTGTGAGGCCCCCGGGGGGAGCGCTAGCGCTTTCTCCGAGGGTCCCTATCTGGACGTAATGGTAACATCCTGGGCACCCGAGTGTTTTATATTTCCAGGATGTTGTTACTTACTTTCTTCAATATAGTATTCTTGTCTCCCTCCCTCATAACCTATTTTCCATTTTCATGGTTCTCCAGCACTACAAGGTCATACAAATGGCAATAGCGCTATGCAAATATCATCACTCCACTGCATACACAAAAACAAAAGTAAAAAAAAAGCAATTTTCAACGCCAAGAGCTCTAACTTTCACAAAATCGAGACCGATTGTATTGCAAATGCTTGTTTATTTCTTATCCTAATGTAGGTTTTGTCATTCTTTATGTTTTGATATACCGGCAGGTAGAGGGAGTACATAGGAAATCATGGCGAAATCCAGCATGATAGTTGTCTGCAAGTCTTGTGCTGTTCTGATATGTATTGTCCTCGATAAACTTTGCAAGCACTATGTGACAGGTGTGCAACAGAAGAGTGGAGTTTGGACTTGCCTTAAAAGGTGGCAGAATGCAAGTATGGCAATGGGTGCATGCCACATTCACATCATAGAAAACTTGCAGAGATGTTTGCAAATACTGCAGAGGTTGCTTTAAAATCTTCCTCAACCTCTCATATCTTGTGCGTTTGTAATACAGCCACAAGACTTCGCATCGGACTCTGGTCTCCCATGGAAGCCCACCTTCACTGGCTCTGAAAGCTGGTGCAGATTGTCACAGACAACACCACATACTTGTGGTATTACAAAGATCAGAGCTGGATGGGTTGCTTGGTCCTGCGCCTCTGGAGTTCGTTGGAATGCCAGGGCATTTCCCTGTTTGCCAACCACCTTTTAGAGTTCTTGAATGCCAGTATAAATGAGCTATGCAGTGTGGTGTCTGGCAGATGACAAGTAGCATTTCCTTCCTAAGGTGACACTGGGCATCTTTCAACAGTGGTAAGAACCCTGTCGGGATCTTTTCAGCACCATCGAGAGCACAGAATGTCAAACATTTTGCGCATTCGAGTATCTGCAAGAACACTCGCTAGGAGAGGTATTCCAGCTGGAATGGAACACAGGACTCTAGTGTGCATTGCTGCCCAGAGGTCTGAAAAAGATCAAGAACTACTGGGCCCAAAGGGGTGTGGCCAACAGCTGGACAAGATGGCCGCCTTCTAACAAGGCCCCGATACCCTTTTAATTTAATCCTCTTAATATCTGACAGCCCATCCGTCCCGCAGGTGCAAGGACCTGCAGTTGAGTCCAGAAATGCCCAGGGAACCGGCTGCGCTGTTTCAAGTGTCCTAGTCCGCATGATGAGGGAAAGAACTTAATACAGCCTGCTTAGAGGGGGGAGCTCCAGCCCAGCATCTACACTAGACCGCAGCGCACCACAGAGCTGATGCGTGTCCCTGGGCTACCATCAATGTTACCCTTTGTTACAATTACCGGAGCGGGGGAGAACCGCGGAGGCTCAAACAACAGATGCTCCTTGCATAGGGATACGGGATCAACTGGGCGGCGCCTCCCTCTTCTCCATACTTGGCATGGCACGGGGTGCGGGCCCTGATTGTAGCGGCACACAACACACCACGACTGGACTCTCCTACTTCGAGAGACGGGGGCTGCAGCTGACAGAGGCCAGATAAACCCGCTAGAGCCCTCCTGGCCCCCCACTGTAAGAGTAAAACAGCCTGCACAAACATGGACAGCAGAGAATCGCTGAGCTCTGGACAGGCGTGTATGACAACCAGACATTAATAGTAAAGTGCTAACTCCATATACCTTCACTGCAGCTGCACCAGATGGCCCTATTGTTTTACAGTGAGCGCCCTTCCAGCTACTGAACAGACTGTAATTTAGACTTCGGCTCTAACCTCATACAAACAATATCACACCATATGGGCGGCTGTTGGGCCGCACAGACAGTGCATGGGAGGTATCTACAAGGCTTACACCTCTGACCTGAGATAACTAGCCGTCCTTCCCTCTTCCAGGCAAACACCTGAGCATTATTGCATTGGATATTCTTCTGATAGGGGCGGTGAACAGCGCAGTTGGGAAACCGACAGGCCACTGGGGGAGTCTGAAAACCTCTGGGCTGGTGGTGGCGAGCACTGCTGCACCATCTGCTCCCTATTGCTCCTTCACTGATTGGTGCAAACGACATACAGAATACAAGCGACTAGAAGTCCGGCCATGAGGCAGGGGAGGACAAACTGTCCATCAATTCAAGTTAGACAAGTACACACTCACTCCTGAGGTAGATCCCTGGAGTGGGAGCGTCACTTGATCCTGCTATACTGACTCCAGACCAGGTCTTAACTGAGTCAGGACCCCTCACGCTTCAAGATATGGAAGCTATACAGGGGTCCGTACTTCCCTAGAAACCGGGATTGCCTCGATAACAACAGAGGTGTCACTGCTAAGAACGGACCTGCAAAATATATATCCTCATGTGAAAGAGGAGGAGAACTCTATCACCTCCCTCCAAGATGACACAAAGGCGCTAAAAGCCTAGGTTGGTGCAAACGCTTTCTACCAACCTACAAGCTCGGTTGGAAGACTACAAAGGCTGATCGAGGAGAAACAATATTCACATTATAGGGGTGCCCGAACTCATAGAGGGACGTGCAGTCGACTTGTTTGTCGGAGATCTTTTCCTTAAGGAACTTCAGCCACAGGGGCTTTCTATGTTTTTCTCAGTGAAGCGCCCCATCATGCTCCTGGAGCAACCCTTCCCCTAGGGGCACCCCCTCGGCCGTTGTTGGAAAGTGCCCTCTTTTTGCCATGGTTACCCCCATTTTCTGCCTGATGTCAATGTGCTTGACTGTGTTCACTGGGATCCTGCTAACCAGGACCCCAATAATTATGCTTGCTCTCTAAATTTGGTTGTTGCATGCTGGTAACCCAGTATTTCAACCACAATTGGCCCACTGGTGCCCCCTTATAAGTCCCTAGTATATGGTACTAAGTTACCCAGGGCATTGTGGTGCCAGGGGATCCCTATGGGCTGCAGCATATCTTTTGCCACCCATAGGGAGCACCTTTCACTGCCATTTACACTGCACCAGGTCACTTATAAGTCAACCCTATAGCAGGCCCTCCAGCCCTGAGGGCAGGGTGCAGAGTACACCCCTGCACTTGCAGAGGTGCCTGCACGACCTCCAGGACCATTTCCCGAGGGTTTGTGAGTGCCTGGACACTATTATACGCGTGTACTGGACACAGGTCACCACCTATGTCCAGCTACATAATGGCAACTCTGAACATAGGAATGTTTAGTAACAAACATGTAGGCATCATACCCTTCATGCTTTTGCAAGCATTGGTTGTATAATTCCATGAACTCTGGGGGTTCCTTAGAGGACCCCCAGTACTGCCATTACAATCTTCTGAGGTTTTCCAGGCAACCCCTAACTGCTGCCACCTCTCAGACAGGTTTCTGCCCTCCTGTTGCTCAAGCAGCTCGTGCCCAGGAAGGCAAAACAAAGCATTTCCTTTGGCAAAGGGATGTTACACCCTTTCCCTTTGAAAATAGGTGTTACAGGCTTGGGAGGGGTAGCCTCCCCAAGCAACTGGAAATGCTAAGGAGGGCACATTTGGTGCCCTCCTTGCATAATCCAGTCTACACCAGTTCAGGGACTCCCAGTCCCTGCTCAGGCACAAGACTGAACAAAGGAAAGGGGAGTGACCACTCCCCTGTCCATCACCACCCCAAGGGTGGCGCTCAGAGCTCCTTCAGAGGGTCCCTGGGTTTTGCCATCTTGGATTCAAGGTTGGCAGGGAACGCTGAGAGCATCTGAGTGGTCAGAGCCCTCCCCTGATAGGTGCTTATCTGTCCAGCGGACCAATCCCCCTTTCAGGGCTATTTAGGGTCTCTCTTTTGGTTGGTTCTTCAGATTTGTTTTTCAAGACTCCAGCAGCAATCTTCTGCATCCTCTAATTCACCTTATCACAGAAGAAACTGCATCTGGAACCTCCAGGAACTCTACAAACTGCAACAAAGAAGCAAAGACGAATTCTGCAACACTGTATCTTCAGCTCCTGCCAGCACCTGCACTTGTTTCCCGGTTGTGCATTCTCAGAGGTCAGCCTGTATCAGAAGAGCGAAGGAATCTCCCTTGGAGTAAAGGGGTCACTCCCCTGCTCAGCAAGCACCTCACTGCAACGACGACCGGCTGCGTGGATCCCCTCTCTTGACAAACTGCGTGGATCCTGCATCACAGATGGTGGACTGAAGTGGTCCTGATGGTCCTGACGTCCTACTGTCCAACTTTGGTGGAGGAAAGAGCTTGCCTCCCCACACAAGAGAGTACCCCTGTGCACCGCGTGTTTTGCAGTTCCCAACGTTTGTTGGCATCATTCCATGAAGTTCTTTGTCTGCTTTTGCAGCTCTGGCCCCCAGCACTCTATCCTGTGACGCACCTCTTCCTGAGTGGTTCTCCGGCGGCGTAGGAGCCTTTGTTGTAGTGCTGCATGGGCCTCCTTTTGCTTCTTCTTTGTCCCCGTGCAGTGGGGCTCCTGTGCTCGCTGCCTGGTCTTCTGTGGGCTTTCTGAGTTGCTGGGCATCCGCTCTGACTCTCCCTCCTGGCTAGAGTCCACCTGGTCCTTTCTGGTCCCGGGCAGCACCATTTTGTGCTAACCACGAGCTTTGCATGTGCGAAGGCTTGTTGGGGGACTCCAGCGACGCAAACCAGACTGCAGTCTTCCATCCGGCGTGGGACATCATCTGCACCAACCAAGAACCCGAATCTGTCTTCTTGGGTTCAGTACTGACTGTTCTTCTTCACCGGTGGTTCTTCTTTTGCACCTTCATCCGGGTTAGCAGCGGGTCCTGTTCTCCCTGGACGCTTCTGTGCTTCTTGGACTTGGTGCCCTTCTTCCACAGGTCTTCAGGTCCAGAAGTCCACTGTTGGTGTCTTGCAGTCTCTTCTGGTTCTTGCATAATATTTCTCGTGTTTCTGTGTGTTCTGGGAAAGTTACTGTGTTTTACTCCTGCTTTCCTGGGCTCTGGGGGAGGGTTCTAGACTTACCTTAGGTGTTTTCTAGTACTCCCAGCACCCCTGTACACACAACACTTGCCTAGGTGGGAAACCGACATTTACATTGCACTTTCTTAGTATATGGTTGTGTTCCCTCAGGCCCATTTCTAACTATTGTGATTTTCACTATTTGCACTGTTTTCTAACTGTTTTTATGCACATTTCTGCATACTAGTGTATATACTTTGTGTATTACTCACCTCCTAAGGGAGTATAGTCTCTATGATATTTTTGGCATATTTGTCACCAAAATAAAGTACCTTTATTTTTGTAACACTGAGTATTTTCTTTCATGTGTGTGAGTACTGTGTGACTACAGTGGTATTGCATGAGCTTTGCATGTCTCCTAGATAAGCCTTGGCTGCTCTGCTACAGCTACCTCTAGAGAGCCTGGCTTCTAAACACTGCCTACATTTCACTAATAAGGGACAACTGGACATGGTATAAGGTGTAAGTACCCACTACAAACTAGGCCAGCCTCCTACAGCTGTTTATAGCTAGAATTTTACATTTTCAGGATTGTGATTCAATTTTGCAGATGGCTCAAAGTGCCCCTCCAGTCCAGTACGAAAACACAACCATAACCTTTTTCCCATTCTTCACGGTATATATGCAACAACTGCAACGCAGCTCTTTGGAGGTAAAGAGGGCGCTAAGAGACCGGAACATAAAATATTCTATGATCTTCCCTGCAAAGCTACAGGTGGTGGCAGAAAGTAAAACATGGTATTTCGAGACACCACAGGACACGTGGGACTGGCTTGAGGGATGGCGCACAGCAGGAAAACCACAGCGGAAGTCGCAACCAGGACGAAGGCAACAAGAAGTTGACAGACTTCACCACCAAACTGCCAAGGGACCACAAAGAGACTCTCCTTAAAACAGACTATGTCCTAAACACTCTTGAAGAGAGGGGGACTTGGCGATTTCTTCTGATATGTTATTGGGTCTCCTTGAGGCGCTTTCACCAGTGGCAAATTGGCACCCCCTTTGTCTGTCTTGAAGCACTCCGCCCCCCAAAATGTGTGGTGGAGTAGCCCGACTGGATAGTCTTGTTATCCAGCATGGAGCTGTGAGAGCTTGGTAAAAGCTTTCCTTTATGAGAGGAATACACAGGGGATACCTGAATGTTGGTAACGGCTACCTCTAGTTGAATATGTTGGGTTGGGGCAACAGGTACTCTGCTGGGTTAGGGTGTTGATTAGCTTTAGATCCACCTACCGGGAGAGACGGGGAGGTGGGATTGGTTTGGATATTTTCTAATTCTGTTTTTTGAAATGTTGATATATTTAATGTGCAGCACACAGTCATTGTCCCATCATGAAGCCCCTCCTTTGGACCCTCATACTAAGGGAGTCATTCCAACCCTGGCGGTCGGTGTTAAAGCGGCGGAAACCGCCAACAGAGACCGCCACTTCAACACACCGCCCGCCACGGCGGGACAAACAAACAGTGCGGCAGTCACCGCCAACAGACAGACGGGAGACAATATACCGCCCACCCTATCACAACCCATCAATCCGCCACCTGTTCCGGGGCGTTAGCCCGGCCGATAAAAACACGGCAGAAACAGACATTTCAAACGGAAAACGCTCACCTCCATACAGCCCACGAGGAATCTGGACAGCATGGAACCCGAACTCCACATCCTCCCAGCGATTGTCTTCCTGCTCCTCTACCAGGAGCACGAACGCCGGCGCAGAAGACAACGGTGAGTACTGCACCTACGACATGGGAGGGGGGAGGCAAAAAATTACGGGGACACACATATGCGACACACCCACCCTCACCCTCACCCACTACAACACACACATCAATGCATAGCAACACATCACAGTTACCCCCCCAAACCCCCTGGAAGAATGCAAAGACAAAAGGAAATGATTATAAACTTTGGAATATATTGTATGACTGAGTATAAAATATATCACACATGTAAAACTTTATATACATAAATTGTCCAGTCCGATATGTGTATCAGGCATTGTTCGTGGGCCACTGGGCCAAAATCACATGGGCAAAGCCCACACAGGATACCTGACTCCAACAGAGAGAACACTGCAGGGGCATCAGATAGGAAAACTACAGGCACCTCAGGGGGAAGGGAAGGGGGGCACCTCAGCCAGATGAGTCCACGATGCCAGATCCACGAGGGGCCTCCATGGCCACTGTGCCATCCTGGGGAGTGCAAAGCCACAGTCTCGCAAGTCTCTACAGTGGGTGGCTTGCCCACTGTGCCATCCTGGGGAGTGCAAAGCCACAGTCTCTCAAGTCTCTACAGTGGGTTGCTTGCCCACTGTGCCATCCTGGGGAGTGCAAAGCCACAGTCTCTCAAGTCTCTACAGTGGGTGGCTTGCCCACTGTTCCATCCTGGGGAGTGCAAAGCCACAGTCTCTCAAGTCTCTACAGTGGGTGGCTTGCCCACTGTGCCATCCTGGAGAGTGCAAAGCCACAGTCTCTCAAGTTTCACAAGTGGGTGGGTTGCCCACTGTGCCATCCTGGGGAGTGCAAAGCCACTATCTCTCAAGTCTCTACAGTGGGTGGCTTGCCCACTGTGTCATCCTGGGGAGTGCAAAGCCACTGTCTCGCAAGTCAATATCAGTCTCCACTGGTACTGGAGGGGGACTAGTGCCCAGAGTGCTTCGTACAGCCCTGCCCGACACAGATGCGGGCCTGCCCCTTCCGCCAATGGGCCAGCAGTGCTTGAGATGAAGGGCCCAGTTCAGCGGTGCTTGAGACAGCGGTGCCCAGCGGAGCGGTGCTTGAGATGAAGGGCCCAGCGCAGCGGTGCTTGAGACGGCGGTGCCCAGCGGAGCGGTGTTTGAGATGAAGGGCCCAGCGCAGCGGTGCTTGAGACGGCGGTGCCCAGCGGACCGGTGCTTGAGATGAAGGGCCCAGCGCAGCAGTGCTTGAGATGAAGGGCCCAGCGCAGCGGTGATTGAGACAGCGGTGCCCAGCGGAGCGGTGCTTGAGATGAAGGGTCCAGCGGACCAGTGCTTGAGACGGTGGTGCCCAGCGGAGCGGTGCTTGAGATGAAGGGCCCAGCGGAGCGGTGCTTGAGACGGTGGTGCCCAGCGCAGCGGTGCTTGAGATGAAGGGCCCAGTGCAGCGGTGCTTGAGACGGCGGTGCCCAGCGGAGCAGTGCTTGAGATGAAGGGCCCAGCGCAGCGGTGCTTGAGATGAAGGGCCCAGCGCAGCGGTGCTTGAGACGGCGGTGCCCAGCGGAGCGGTGCTTGAGATAAAGGGCCCAGCGCAGCGGTGCTTGAGATGAAGGGCCCAGCGGAACAGTGCTTGAGACGGCGGTGCCCAGCAGAGTGGTGCTTGAGATGAAGGGCCCAGTGCAGCGGTGCTTGAGATGAAGGGCCCAGCGGAGCGGTGCTTGAGATGAAGGGCCCAGCGCAGCGGTGCTTGAGATGAAGGGCCCAGCGCAGCGGTGCTTGAGATGAAGGGCCCAGCGGAGCGGTGCTTGAGACGGCGGTGCCCAGCGGAGTGGTGCTTGAGATGAAGGGCCCAGCGCAGCGGTGCTTGAGATGAAGGGCCCAGCGCAGCGGTGCTTTAGATGAAGGGCCCAGCGGAGCGGTGCTTGAGATGAAGGGCCCAGCGCAGCGGTGCTTGAGATGAAGGGCCCAGCGGAGCGGTGCTTGAGATGAAGGGCCCAGCGCAGCGGTGCTTGAGATGAAGGGCCCAGCGCAGCGGTGCTTGAGACGGCGGTGCCCGGCGGTGCCCAGCGGAGCGGTGCTTGAGATGAAGGGCCCAGCGCAGCGGTGCTTGAGATGAAGGGCCCAGCGGAGCAGTGCTTGAGTCGCCGGTGCCCAGCGGAGCGGTGCTTGAGATGAAGGGCCCAGCGCAGCGGTGCTTGAGACGGCGGTGCCCGGCGGTGCCCAGCGGAGCGGTGCTTGAGATGAAGGGCCCAGCGCAGCGGTGCTTGAGATGAAGGGCCCAGCGGAGCAGTGCTTGAGTCGCCGGTGCCCAGCGGAGCGGTGCTTGAGATGAAGGGCCCAGCGCAGTGGTGCTTGAGATGAAGGGCCCAGCGCAGCGGTGCTTGAGACGGCAGTGCCCAGCGGAGCGGTGCTTGAGATGAAGGGCCCAGCACAGCGGTGCTTGAGACGGCGGTGCCCAGCGGAGCGGTGCTTGAGGTGAAGGGCCCAGCGCAGCAGTGCTTGAGATGAAGGGCCCAGCGCAGCGGTGCTTGAGACGGCGGTGCTTGAGATGAAGGGCCCAGCGCAGCGGTGCTTGAGACAGCGGTTCCCAGCGGAGCGGTGCTTGAAATGAAGGGCCCAGCGGAGCAGTGCTTGAGATGGCGGTGCCCAGCAGAGCGGTGCTTGAGATGAAGGGCCCAGTTCAGCGGTGCTTCGGATGAGTGCCCAGTTCAGCGGATCAGCCCATGGCATGGAGGTCATTCGCCACCTGACCTGTGGCTGGCTGCGCCTTCCTGCCCACCTGGGATGGGCCTGGTGGGGCCCTCCTGGGCTGCAGTACCGGGCCTGTTGGTTTCGTCCTGCCCACCTGGGATGGGGCATGCGGGGCCCTCCTGCACAGCTGGGCTGCTGGCGGTCTTGTCGGGCGTGCTGCCCTTCCCACCCTTCCCTGGTCGCCTGTGGCCATTCCCCACCTTTAGCGGTGTGCCAGGTGGCACCACACTCCCTGCCGGAGCCATGGTAGGGATTTTGGTCCCAGGTGTTTTAGGCCTCTCGCGCCGGGCACTGACAATTTTGGCATGTTTTTGCGGCGGTGGGCTGCACGTGCCTTGGCTCCCTACTGAGCTGGCTGCCCTTGAGGGTGGGGGACTCCACAGTCCATGGCAGACTGTCTTCACAGGGCCTGCTGTTGTGGTGGCTGAGGTGCTGACTGGAGTCTTTTTAGATGGACGGGGTGGGGGAGTTGTTGGGAAGAGGTCAAGTTTGGAAAGGAAAATAAGTTTAGGAAGAGAGGGACGGGTATGTGTAGTAGGTATGGGAGTGGAGGAGGAGGTTGTGGTTGTAGGAGTTTGAAGTCTGGTGTCTTTGGGTGCAGGTGCTTGGGCTGGAGGCTGTCGTGAGGTGGATGGCTGTTGGGTGGGTGTCTGCCTGCGTTTGTGTAGCTTGGAAGAGGGGGTGACAGACACACTGGGAGAGGACACAGGGGACGTGTGAATGGTAGTGGGGGTGGTGACTGCACGTGTGCGGGGGGTTCTGGTGGGTGTGCTGGTGATGGACGTAGTGGCTGAATATGTTGTGCATGCAGGTGTGAGTAGAGACGTGACAGGGAGGGAGGAGGGAGACGAAGAGGAGGGGGACACAGTGGAGGCAGTGGGTGTTGGTATGTCTGCATGTGGATGTTGCTTGTGTGAATGCCTGTGGGATGTGTGGTGCTTATGTCTGGATGAGCTTCCCTTGGGTGTTGAGGTGTGTGCAGGCTGGTCTGATGGTGTGTCTGGGATAGGCAGAGGTACAGGGGATTGGGTATGGGTGGAGGAAGTTGGAGGGGGGAGGCTAGAGACAGGGACAATTGCTGCCATCAGTGCTGAGGCCAGAGTGTTGAACGATCGCTGATGGGCAGCCTGACCCGAATGAATGCCCTCCAGGTATGCATTACTCTGGTGCACCTCCCTTTCTACACCCTGGATGCCATTCAAAAGGGTAGACTGCCCAACAATGAGCGTCCTCAGGAGGTCAATGACCTCCTCACTGAGGGCAGCAGGGCTGACAGGGGCAGGGCCTGAGGTGCCTGGGGCAAAGGAGATGCCCACCTTCCTGGGTGAGTGGGCACGGGGCAAACGCTGAGGGGCTGCTGGGAGGGCGGTGCTGGTGCGCTGGGTGGCGGCTGTACCACTTGTAGCGGGGGGCACGGATGTTGCCGCCACCACAAGGGAGCTCCCTTCAGAGGACGAGTCGCTGTCACTGACATCCGCACGAGTCCCCGCTGTGGAGCTCCCCTCGCCCTCCGTCTCACTGGTGAAATCCGAGTCAGTTGCATGGCCCGCCATGGCCATGTGAGATGCAGCTCCCTCGTGCTCCGATGCCACTTCTCCTCCGCCTGATGATGCTAATGCACAAATGAACAGGAAGACAACAAAAAAGGGGGGTGGGGAAAAATAAAGAAATGTTGAGTGCATGCATTGGCGACACCGTTGGCGGACAGGACAGACACAGAAGCCCCCTGCACTACGCCGCACACTTGGGGTCGACTACGCAATCCGTGGGACATGGCCTACAAGCCTATGGGCGACCTCTGCTCACATACATGACACGGGGCAATGAATAGCTGTACTTGGCACCCTACAGAGGTGGGGGGTGGAGGCACAGGGCCATGCCTTACGGAGGGGCCTAGCCTACAGATATCGCCCTGGCCTAGGGATACCCACAGCCCTCCACCCCCACCCAGACACCTCCACTGCGCGCAAAGTCACCAGGATTTGAGTGTACTCACCCCCTTGTGTCTGCTGTCATGTCCTCACGCGCCCATCCAACTCAGGGTAGGCCACCACCAGGATCTGGGACATCAGGGGGGTCAAAGTACGACTGGCACCCCTCCCAAGTTGGGAGGCCATCCCCAGCTGAGCCTCCGCCGTCTTCCTGCTCCAGCGTTGGATATCCTCCCATCTCTTCCTGCAGTGGGTGCCCCGTCTCTGGTGGACCCCCAGGGTCCGGACGTCCTTGGCGATGGCACGCCAAATACCGATTTTCTGGTGGGCGCTGACCTATGTGACATGTACAGGGAGAGAAGAATAACCATCACCTTCTGCATGCTCGATGTGAGTGGCCCCCCCATCCCCACCCTTGCCATGTGGCACATGCTCTCATCTGTCGTTTGATGCATGCCTCAATCGCTCCCCTCCCCACCATCTTTCATCCACCCGACTCAGCACAGGCATTGGCCACAAAGCATGGTCCCAGTGTACTTACCTGTTGGTCTGGAGGACCGTAGAGTAGCGCATACTGGGGGAGGACCCCATCCACTAGTTTCTCCAACTCCTGAGCAGTGAAGGCAGGGGCCCTTTCCCCAGTCGCATGAGCCATTGTCTCTTCCAGACCCTGGTCACAGCAGCACTTGCAGTGTAGGTCCTCTCCTGTGGAAGATCAGGTATCGAGTGATTAAGCAGATAGAAAATGGCGGTCACGCCCGCGGCGGTGCGTACCGCGGCGGTGCGTACCGCGACCGCCGGCGCACATCGTCATTGGCTCCTGAGACCCATAGGGTTCAATGTTAACCAATGCAGCTTTGCGCCGCGGTCTTTGACCGCCTACCGCCACGGTGTCCCACGCCAGCGCATTGACCTCACATCCCATTGTCGCACTTCACAGGTCAGGCAGCCGCCATTTCAAGGGCCCACATGCCTTATTTTCTACTGCGTCACACATACCTAGGCCTTGCATCGACACTCATACAAGCCATTCAATGCATTGGGAATCGTGTTATGTACAAGCTGTGGTTACTTATCTGTGGGTTGATTCACTCTGTGCTCGCTGTTGTCCTTCATAGGCACCGTCCGCTGGGACATGCGAGGAGATGGAGAAATCTTCCTGTGTACCGACCGCTGGTGGACCTGTCGACAATGGAGGAAAGACATGTCATACTGACATACAGGCTTGACCGAGCCACTATACAGGAACTATGTACCCAGTTGGAGCCAGACCTGATGTCCCCCCTCTAGTGCAGGTGCTATCAGTACTCCATTCCCTAGCAAGTGGGTCATTTCAAACAACAGTGGCCATATCATCAGGGATGTCCCAGCCCATGTTTTCCAAGGTGTTGTCCAGAGTGTTGTCTGCCCAGCTCAAACACATGCGGAGCTACATCGTCTTCCCTGAGGTGGGGGATTTGGCTACAGTGAAGGCTGATTTCTATGCCCTTGGACATATACCCAACACCATTGGTGCCAATGATGGGACACATGTTGCTTTGGTCCCCACCAGCAGGAGTGAACAGGTGTACAGGAACAGGAAGAGTTTTCATTCCATGAATGTCCAGATGGTGTGTTTGGCTGACCAGTACATCTCCCATGTTAATGCCAAGTTCCCTGGGTCAGTGCATGACGCCTACATCATGCGGAATAGCAGCATCCCTTACGTGATGGGTCAACTCCAGAGGCACCGTGTGTGGCTATTAGGAGACTCTGGTTACCCCAACCTGTCATGGCTACTGACCCCAGTGAGGAATCCCAGGACAAGGGCAGAGGAACGGTACAATGAGGCCCATGGGAGAACTAGGAGGGTGATTGAGCGGACCTTCGGCCTCCTGAAGACCAGGTTTAGGTGCCTCCATATGACTGGTGGATCCCTAATGTACTCACCAAAGAAGGAGTGCCAGATCATCGTGGCCTGCTGTATGCTTCACAACCTGGCTTTGCGACGCCAGGTGCCTTTTCTGTAGGAGGATGGTCCAGATGGTGGTGTTGTACCAGCTGTGGAGCCTGTGGAGAGTGAAGAGGAGGAAGGTGAAGAGGACGACATAGAGAACAGGAACACTATAATACAGCAGTATTTTCAATGACACACAGGTAAGAATCCACACCGGCATATTACATATACTTAACCCCCTGCTACCTCTCTACTGTCTGTCCTTTTCCCCCAGTGTATGGTAACTGAGTTGTGACTTTCCCTTCCGATTTCAGAGATGTGGGCCCCACTGCGTGACATCTGCTTTATTTCCCCATGGACTACAGCTGTGTGACATTGGTATGTTGGCATCACAATGTGAATATGCCATTTGGCACGGTAATGTCTAATATATTTGTACATAATCACAGCCAGACTCCAGATTGTTTTATGCAATAAGTGTGTTTATTACAGTGCTCTAAATTGGTGGGTGGTTGCAAATTGTTGAGGTGTGATGGTGGAGGATTGTCCATGGCAGAGTCCAGACTATCAGTATCACAGGTGCATTGTCCAGATGCCTGTGGAAAGGGGAGCAGGGGCAGTGTAAGGTTGGACAGGGTGTCAATGTGGGACAGTGGGATGATAATCAGGGAGGTATCCTTTGCTGGCGGGGGTCTTGGCATCTTACTCTGTCTTCTTCCTGGATCTCAGGGCCCGCTTGCGGGGTGGTTCTCCTTCTGCAGGGGGTGGGGTTCTGGTGGCCTGTTGGTCTTGTGTCGGGGCCTCCTGTCCACTAGCGCCGGCGGAGGTGGTAGGCAGTTCTTGGTCCATGCTAGTGTCAGGGGCCCTTTGTGGTGCAACAGTGTCCCGCAATGTGGTGACTACCTCATTCAGAGCCACTACGATGGTGCCCATGGCGGTACTGATGTTTCTTAGTTCTTCCCTGAACACCATATACTGTTGCTCCTGCAAAGCTGGATCTCCTGAAACCTGGCCAGGACCGTCGCCATCGTCTCCTGAGAGTGGTGGTATGCTACCATGATGGAGGAGAGGGCCTCGTGGAGAGTGGGTTCCCTGGGCCTGTCCCCCCCTGTCGCACAGCAGTCCTCCCAGTTCCCCTGTTTCCCTGTGCCTCTGTCCCCTGGACCATGTGCCCACTACCACTGCCCCCAGGTCCCTGTTGTTGTTGGGGTGGTGGATTAACCTGGGTGCCCTGTAGTGGTGGACACACCGCTGATTGACGTGTCCTGGAGACAGAGATTAGGGCCCGATGGGTGTTTGCTGTGGTGGTGTTCCCAGAGGGGGGAAGGTCTGCTGTGGCCTGTAGCTGTCTGAGGGTAACCGACTGTCCAGAGGTCCCCGATGGGCCAGGCTGGTCATCTAGATCCAGGGAGACAGAGGTGCTGTCATCACTGTGGGCCTCTTCTGGGGGTGGAGTGGACATTTGTGGACCCTCCTGCGCGGTGACGTGGTGTTCGGGTCCTGCAGGGGTATAAAAGTATGATTATAGCTTCTGTGTGTGCCATAGTGTGCAATGGGTGGGTGCCCGTGTACCCCTGTGCTTGCATTCCTGTGTGGGGGCTTTTGTGACAGTGGTTTGGGGGGGGGATGGGTATGTGCAGTGGGCATGGTTAGGTGATGGGTGTCCATGTTTTGTGGTCACATGCAGGGCTTGGTGTTGGGATGGATGGGTTGTTAGGGTGAGACATTTGCAAGGAGTAGGTGTGATGGGGGTGGGGGTGAGGGTGGGGGTATGAGCTGGCATGCTGGTGGGGTTGGGGGGATGAAGTAGTTAAGATATGACTTACCAGAGTCCATTCCTCCGCCTACTCCTGCGAGGTCCTCAGGATCGCCAAGACCTGCTCCTCCCATGTTGTAAATTCTGAGGGAGGAGGTGGGGGTCCGCCGCCAGTCCGCTGCACTGCGATGTTGTGCCTGGATACCATGGAACGCACCTTCCCCCGTAGGTCGTTCCACCGCTTCCTGATGTCGTCCCGATTTCTTGGGTGCTTTCCCACAGCGTTGACCCTGTCCACTATTCTGCTCCATAGCTCCATCTTCCTGGCAATGGTGGTGTGCTGCACCTGTGTCCCGAAGAGCTGTGGCTCTACCCATACAATTTCCTCCACCATGACCCTGAGTTCAGCGTCAGAAAACCTGGGGTGTCTTTGCTGTGCCATGGGGTGGTTTGGGTGATGTGTGGGGTGGATTGTGTGGTGCTAAGTGTGGTGATGTGTATTGGTGTGTATTTAGAAGTGCGTGGTAGTATTGCTGGGTGACAGTGAATTGCGCGTCTGGGTGCTCGGGTCTCTTATCTCTGTGCGTGTTCACGAATCTCTAGGAGTAGGGGTTTGTGGGTGATGTGGGTGTGTGTTTTATATTGTGTTGGGTGTGTGGGAGTATTGTTTGTATGTGCATCAGGTGTGTGTATTTGGAATTGTCCAATGTGGTTGTGTTTTGTAAATGTGTGTGTATTTTGAGCGCAGCGGTGTGTACCGCCAATGGAATACCGCGGTTGAAAGACCGCCGCGTGGATTCGTGTGTCGTGATAGTGTGGGCGTATTTCTGTTGGCGTGACGGTGGAGGTTTGGTCATTGGCAGTTTCTCGCTGCCCTTTGGTGTGGCGGACTTTTGTGGATGTCTGTATTTTGGCGGTTTGCCTGTTGTGGGTCAGAATGACCGTGGCGGTTTACTGCGGCCGCGGCGGTGTTCTGGCGGTCTTCTGCACGGCGGTAAGCGCCTTTTACCGCCGAGGTTGGAATGACCACCTATATCTGGTCTCCCACTCCACCACTATGTCTTGAGGCCTAGAGTTGTGGACTAATTTTACATACACCCATGACATCACTAAAACCAGTTATTAAACTGATCTCCTGGAACGTTAATGGTCTGGGAGACAAAATTAAAGAGGAGAGTGGTGCTCCAGTTCTTTAAGAGGCATGCCCCGGACATCGTTCTATTGGGGATTTAAAATGGTAGTCCACGTGGGATACACTTCAGGGTCCCGATGAGTAGGCATATTGATAAGTCAATCTCTGCCTTTCAGGGTCAAACACACCTTGGTCGACTGATACTGAAGGTACGCTGCAGTCTCTGGCCTGTGGGAGGTCACTGCACTTAATATGATTTCAGTCTACATCCCACCATGACTGCATGACTCTGCTTTCGCTGAACGCTCTTTTCTTGAAGCTCCCAGATGTGAAACTATTGCTAGGTGGGATCTCAATGCGGCACATTGTGAGTTTAAAGACCCTTGGCCATCCATACAAGCTGTTCACCCCCTCACTCTCTGATGGATTTCCTGGTGGCTATGGGACCTATTGATACATGGCGTACTCATCACCCAATGGAGCTGCAATACACATTTCATTCCGGGGCTCATGGCAGCATGTCATGAATAGAATATATTCTCACCCTTCCTCACTTGCTCTCTCACTTCAAGGAGATCGAATATCTAGTGAGAGGTATGTCCAATCATTCCCCGATTAGGTTGACATATGGTGGAATATTCAACTCTGGACAGCACCATCTAATAATCAACCCCTGTTATCTCCAAGTTCCCTTTATCTATTATAGCCTAGAGACAACAGCAAAACATTACTTTGAGGAAAATGTAGGCACAGTGGAATCAGCACAGACGTTATAGGAGGCTTATAAGGTGGTAATGAAGGGTCAAGGGGTCTCGCTGATTGCAGGTCACAAGAAGGAAAAAGGGGTGCGTATAGAGGCTTTAAAAGGGAGATTCTAGACCTAGAATCTAGCCTCAAATGTCGAGACCAAAATCCTGAGCACCACCTCTTGACTTTAAAGCAAAAAGAGGTAAGAGGTCTTGCAACAGTTGCGGCCTGCTCATAGTATATTGCTAAGCAACGGCACTTTATGAAGTTAGTGATAGGGCTGGAAAGATACTGGCCTGGCTGGATGGCAAGGAGAGAGCAAATCGATGGGTACCAGAATTATTAACAGACAATGAGGACCTTGTGAAGTGTAGGCAACAGATAGCTGATACTTTTGCACCTTACTATATGCAATTATATTCCCCTGCTTTGTCAGCCTCCGTAACTGAATCTTGTGAAGTGTTGTCTCCCAATTCCATCCTAGTCGGACAAAAACCTACTGGATCAGGAGATAACACAGAATTAAATACTACAAGCCATTCGTGACTTGTCTACTAGTAAAGCTATGGGACCCTATGGCCTCCCCATTTAATTGTATAAACCTACAGCAACAACGGTAGCTCCCCAGCTCCTTACAATGACGACGATGTTCTAAACAACTACTGCAGAACCACGAGAAAACCTAAACAACAACTTTTTTTACAACAACGTCTCAACAACGAAAAAATCCTCTCAAAGAGTAAAACACCTAAACAATTACATCAACTACAACGAATACCGGAACCCCGACAATACACAGGAAAACGAACTACGAAAATAAAAAAAAATGCTGTCTAAACTAAAACTAAAGTTTAAAAAAATAATAATAATTCTAAACGAACAATGCGAACTTCATTTACAGAAAAAATGCATTTTTATACAAACACATAAAACGGACTACATAAAAAAAAGGACATAGCATAAACACATAGTCCTACAACTCTGTTTACAGCCCCCAGGAAGTATTTCTTCTCCCCAAACAACACTGAGGAGAATGGGAAACAAATCAATATTGCACAAACTGTAATCTCCAAAAATAAATATACATTCAGTCATATAAATATATACAATAAAAAAAATGTCAAACACGTTCTATCTTAATTTAAAGTTAACACTTCAAACATGTATATAGAAACATATACAGCCGTCCACCATTTTGGGTTCACTGTTGCACAGAACACCATACAGAGAAGATGTGTGAACGAGAACGAAGACACAGCAATTTCAATTCAATGTAAGAGCGCCATCTACTGAGTTTAACAGGTAAATTATTTATTGAAAATATCCAGAAAAAAATAATTAACCAAACAAGAGCCAAAACGCGAAAAAATTAATTTAAATATATGTCTTTAAAATTACAGAGATACACTGCAGACTAGTAAACAAGAAAGAAAGAAAATTGTGTCAAAAGCAAAGGTAATTTCTGCTTTTGTCTCCAGAAAAAATTAATACAATAGAAAATGAATGTAAAAATGTTTATATGTATTTACAAAAAAACCCATTCAATTAAAATTCACTTGTACAGAAAAAAAACTAACTTGACCTACCAAATAAAATATAACAGTACATACTACCTAGCGCAAAAGTAAATATTACAGAGAAAACGTAAAAAAAATATATTATAAATTTATACTGTGTTCATACATGAAAATATATTGTAAACTTAAATTACAACACTATTTCCTGTTTATTTATATATATCAAATACAGATAAAAGTAACAGAAAACTACTTCAAAGGTTCAACAAACGACTTCCAAAAAAACGATTAAGGACCATTCACCCAAAAAAAAAAAAAAGTAAGTATAATTTTCAACAATATTTTAAATTATACTGTAATTAAATTAAGTTTCTAGCAAGTATAACAAATAACTGAGAGAAAACAAAAAAAGAAATATGGTATTTTTGCACTGCTAAATATGTGAAATTGAGTGGTGAGCAGCACTAAAAATGCCATATATGTATTATACGTCCTCTACAAACTTAACTCAAAGCAGTGGCAAAATACCAATTAGGAAACAAAAATAACATTTCTATCTCACTCAAACAATACCTCAAATCAAGTGGAAACTAAAAACCAGCTATACACTTACTTCAAAACAGAAACTAATCAGTGATTCTGAAACAAAAATGCAGTAGACTATCTCCAAAAAATACTTCCTTCATCAAAAGTGTTTAAAATTAACTAAACTATAAATATAAAATACTAAACAGAAGACTAATAACTATTTTTTTCAGATTCACTAAAAAAAAACACCACACAGGATCATCAACAACGCAACAACCACTATCTTCACAACAAAACAGCTGACCAGAAAAGATAAGTAAGTATAATATGAAATAGTAACTATAATGCGTAAATACCTAAACAACATACTACAGGTAAGATGACTACCATACACACAAGGGCAAATTTAGTATTACTACACCAATTAATACTTACCTCAGAGAAGGTACTGCACAGTATCTAAAGTGCAAAATAAGTATTCCAACTCTATAGACTACTTATATCACAGTAGGTGCAGGATACTAATACAAATTTAAATTGCTATTCCAACTCCAGAAACCTTATAGTAAATGCTGGACAGTGATAAAAAAATTTACCCTTCATAATGCACTAAGTACTTACCTCAAAGCAGTGTAAACAAAACACTAAGGGCCAGATGTAGCAAAGGTTTTTACCCATTCTGTGCCTATGGGAAAAAGTGTTCGTACATATGGCCCTAAAAGCCCCAAAACACCCTAAACTGCACAAAGTCCTTTCATCAGAGCAGGTTGACTACAGTAACCATACAATAAATTTACTATTACAACTCCACCAAATAGTAGCGCCAAGGCAGGTGCTAAACACTAACTATAAAAAAAATCACTAATACAACCCCTCCAAAAAATAACCTCAGAGTTTCTGGTGAGCACAGAACAGGTAAAATTTACTAGCACAAAAGGATAATTAACAGAGTGTTAAATAATGGAAACACTCACCCCCAGTCACATATCTGATTTTACCGTTATTGTTTTGCTCACTGTTCCACCTCAGTTGGACCCAGCCATATGCAAATCACTCTTGACCCTGTTCCCAATGGGAACAGTCCAGCCCAAACTGCCAAGCCAGATCCTCCCTAGACCAGAAACAAACATCCTGAGACTGGTTTCAGGGTATCACCCTTCATCAGCCAGGCTAGCTTGAATCCAGTGGCTCAGTTAGCAAAGGACCCACATCTGGCCATACCCTACCCACTTACATTGAATTTAGCAAAACAAAATAATATTGTACAAAATGATTTAGTAAACATACTGCACAAAATAGTTACATCAGAGCAATAAATAAAGTCACAAAATGCCAAATTTAGTAAACCAAATCCACAAACAAAAATAATATAAGTAAATATGTTGGACAGTGAGAATAAAAAAAAACTACTATTAGAACTCCACTAAATACTTACCTAAAAGTAGGTGCTGCACAGTAACTAAAAGCAAATTACTAAAATAAATTGCACCACTAATTAATATCAGGACATAAATAAGAGTGTTACAAAACAAATTACTATACCTGTTCCACCAAATAACAAAGTAAGTAAAACAATTCAACTAAATAGTAACATGATACAATCTGCTGGACAGTGGAAATAGAAAAAATATATAATATAACTACTCAACAAAGAATTTACCTAAAAGCAGGTGTTGGACAGTAACTACAACAAATTTACTAAACAAAGTCCACCAGCAACATATGGGAGGACACATAGAATAGTGGAGGAAATAAATTACTATTCCAACTCCTCCAGGTACTTACCACAAAGGAGGAAATGAAAAGTATTTACTATTAAAATTACTATTCCAAATTCCCAAGTACTTACCTTATACAAAGTGCTGAACAGCAAATATAGCCAAACTAACAAACAAACTCCATTGCATACTTACCTCAGGGCAGCAAGCACACAGTCAATAAAGACCAAATGTAGTATTCAAACACCATTAATTAGTTACCTCAAGCAGGGTGTTGCATAGTAAGAAAATGCAAAATTAACTTACACCACTCTACTTGAAAATTACCTCACAGCAGATGCTACACATAAAACACAGCAAACTTAGCTACACCACCTCCACCAAAACATTACCAGACGACAAGTGAAACATAGCCACTACATACCAAATTCACTAACTACAACAAATACTAATAAGAAAAAAATCACCTAAACAGTAAGTATAGAGAAAAAAATACTATTACCACTCCACCAAGTACTTACCAAAGAACAGGTGCTGGATAGTAACTAGAAAGAAACTACTAAAGGAAGTCCACCAGGAAGTTATGTTAACTCACATACTGCACAGGAATTAAAAAGAAAAACACTACTAAAAATATACCAGATACTTACCAAAAAAGCTGGTAATAAACAGTATATAAGAACACAATTACTATTCCACCTCCACAAAGAATGTACCTTAGAACAGGTGCTGGATAGCAAATATAGCCAAACTAACAAACCAACTCCATTGAATACTTACTTCAAGGCAGGAAAAACACACTCATTAAATACCAAATTAACTATTCAAACACCATTAAATACTTACTTACTAATGAATTACTTACTAACTTAATTTTTGTCTTTTTCTATTATTTACAGACTCTCAAACAATGGCATCACAAGGGGAAGCAAGTTATGTGACATCACGCACAGGGCACCAATTCCTTATATTTGAAGGGTATCTTTATTGCAGAGATAAAATTTATCAACTCAGAAGTCATTGGAGGTATGTACAATACTTCTCTTCACATTGCAGAGGCACAGCTGTTATTCTAGAAGATACCGTGGTTAGGACAACAGAGCATAACCATTCTGCTTCTGCAATGGAAATAGAAGTAGGAGTAAATATACAAAAAATAAAACAGTTTGCACACACCTCCAATGAATCCTGTGGACAGGTGCTAAGGGCAGTAGCGCAAGCAATTCCTGACAGGTTGCAGGTAGCATGCCTTCAATGCAAAACCTTAGACGAATGTTCCAACGAGAAAAACTGGCTAGTAACCCCCAACATGTGACACCACAATCCTATGCAGATATTAACATCCCACCAGAACTAAAACTTACCTTCTCAAATGAAGAATTCCTAATATACGACAATGAAAACCCTCAAAAGAGAATTTTAATCTTTAGTACAAACCGCAAGTTACTAATCCTACAAAATAGTGACATTGGGATGATGGATGGAACATTTAAATCAGCACCACATCCATTCAACCAAATTTACACTATACATGCTACAGAAAATAACACCACTGTCCCCCTAGTCTATGCATTACTACCTGACAAACATTCCTCTACTTACACTGATTTTTTTATCAGTAATCAGAACCAAAACAATAAATAAAACACCTAGAAAAGTGATAATTGATTTTGAACTTTCAATGATAAACACAGTAATAAAAACATATCCAGAAACACAAATACAAGGATGCTTTTTCCACTTTTCACAGGCATATTGGCGTAGAATACAAAAATCATCCTTAAGTAGAGAATATTTTTCAGACTGCATACTTCAATTTGAATTAGAAACACTAACTGCATTATGCTTTGTACCACCTGATAAAGTAGATCAATATTACACAACTATCACAGATTCTAACTATTACACAATAAATAAAGAGTAATTGGCGCCATTACTAAATTATTTTGAAGAAACATGGATTGGACACCTAAGCAGATCAGGTTGCAGAAGAAAACCAAGATTTCCTATACAGTCGTGGAACTGCTTCATGACCTGTTTAGAAGGTGGAGCAAAGACTAATAATGCCATTGAGGGATGACACAACTCCTTCAACAAAGCAATCGGAAAACCCCACCCAAACCTCTATCATTTCATGGAAATTTTGAAGAAGGAGCAAAGTTTCCAAGAAATTAGGCTTGCTCAATCACTGTCATGTAGCCTGAACCCACACACAACCCAAAAAAGCAAACAAATGTCAGAAAGAATATTGGCAAAAATACAAGAATTCCCTTTAATGGTGGCTTCAGAATACCTAGACAGTCTAGCATATATACTAACTTACTAACAACAACTAACAAACTCACCATTACTTGCCAGTTTTCGAAAGAACATCAATTAAATTGAATTTTTAAAAAATATTTTTAAACCAAATTATTCCCAAAAACAAAAGTTCCTACCTGAAGGTGTTTTCTTGTCTTAATGCAAAAATAATACAATCTCTGCATCTCTCCCTGTAGAAATATTGTTCTTCTTTCATTAGATAAGGCATTTTAAGGTGCAGAAAAATAAATAAATTAATTAATCCCCAAACAAATTACAATTCATGATACAAAATATATGATGAAAAAAAAACATATGTACATGATAACAACTGTACAAAAAAAAATTATAACAAACATTTCATCAAAGTACAGAGTATGTGAAACACAATATTCTATACAAGCCCCCAAAAAAAAACGTTTTCTCCTGAAAAAATGGAAAAAGCGTAACTCACATACTAAATATATACCAATTAAAAAAAAGAAAATACGGCATAAAGACAAGAAAACAAAACGAAAAAGTAAAGTATTTAAAAAATAAACCAATACGAATAACACTAAGATACGATAAATTAAACATTTTTTAAACAATTCCATTGCCGACTCCGTCTGTCACAGCAATATAACATAAATCAGCCTAACATTTTTTATAACATTGGCAGTACAACTGTTACAAAACAAAAAACTGCTAAAAAAGTTTTTTATAACACTGCAATCGATAAGTAACCTAAACTGGAAAAAAACATAAAAATTATCAACACACGCAATTTAGAAACGCTACTCCCTAACTTAAACGTTCCTCCGATACCTATCTCTTTAATAAAAATACCCTAAAACATATAGTAAAAATAATTTAACTTAACCTACCCAAGCAAGGTGTCTGCTTCCATCCAGTCTTGACTGCGACGCTCCCTGGAATGAAGAAACATACGTGCGACCTACGTAAACAGAGGAAACCAGTAAAAATAGAAAAATGACTATTTCTTACATAGAAAATATTGAAAGAAATAGAACAATACCACAAAAAAGGCTAAAAAAATGTAATTTTTTTTTATTTGGTAAAAATATGTACATTTCAATTTATGTTCAAGAAACATTTTCTGTGTTTTTTAAAGTTCTAAAAAAAAAAACATTTTCAAAAGTTTTCAACATGTGTTTTTTTTTTTTTTTTATGTATTTGCATGAGAAGAATTTGAACAAATGGTGCAAAAAATATATTAACTATAATACAATAACACAAAAATAAAAAGGTAAAATATATCTTCTCTCACTTTATTTTAAAAAAAAGTTTAAAAAACACATAAATATTTCTTAATATATATTTTAAATTATGATTTAAAAAAAATCAAACATATGATACACACATATAAAAATATATATTACCCAAAAAAAACATAATTTCCACAGCACAAAAAATAAATTAAAAACATTAAAGGTTATTTATAACAATTACAAAATATATTTACAATCAATAAAAAAAATTAAACATTGGAGAAATTAAATTAATAAAAAAAGAATATTAACAAATTAAAAAATATTTTACATATTAACCAATCTAATTAATATTTTAACATTGCAATAATACACAAACATATTTAATTAAAAATAAAAAACAAACAAATTTGATTAAAATACACAAAATTAAAAAATTAAAATACAAAAATACAAAACAAATATTACTTATAATGCTTAAATATAAGTTACATTTTCCAACCATAACAACCACATACCATATATCCTGTCCTATTTACCACTAAATATTTTATAAACAAATCATAAAACAAAAAATATAACTGAATTGTTTAAATTAATACCAAAACATCAACTTAGTTCCCCACTAAACACCCCTAAATCCCATATATTCCACACCTAAATTCAATACATTTTTAAAAAAAAAGCAAAATAAAAAACCTTTAAACATAAACTATTTAAATTAATACCTGAGTAGTACTACTCTTCCCCTCCCATAATCCCTACTTCCCAAATATCCAACCCCTTACTCCACACCATATTTTATATATAAAAAAATAATAAAATATTAAAATATATACCCAAGTATTAATACAACTCCCCACCCACAACCCCTCCATCCCATACATCCCGCTCCTTAGCCTAATACATATTAATAAACTTACCCGCCCACAACCCCTAAATCCCATGTATCCCGCCACTAATTCTACAGCAATTTTTTTTTGTTAATCCCAAAATAAAAAATATATATATTAATACCCAAGTATTTTAATTAATAGCTAGGTATTAATACACTCCCCCACCCATAACCCCTGAATCCCAGACATCCTGCTCGTTAACCCAATAATTAGTCCCTAAGTACTACTACTCTTCCCCTCCCATAAGACCTACATCCCAAATATCCAATCCCTTACTCTGCCGCATATTGTTTTAAATATTTAAAAAAATGAAAATACTTAAATAAATACCTAAGTATTAATACACTTCCCCATCCATAACCCCTCTATCCCATACTTCCCGCCACTAATTCTACAGCAAGCTTTTTTAAAAAAAAGAAAAAATAATAATAATAAAAATAATAATACACAAGTATTTTAATTATTACCTAGGTAATAATGCACTCCCCCAACCATAACCCCTGCATCCCATACATCCCGCTCCTTTACACAATAATTAATACCTGAGTACTAATACTCTTCCCCTCCCATAAGCTCTACATCCCAAATAGCCAACCCCTAAATCCTCTGCATATTTTTTATATATAAAAAATAATAACAAAATATTACAATGAATACCCAAGTATTAACACACTTCCCCACCCATAACCCCTCCATCCCATACATCCTGCTCCTTAGCCCCATACATATTAATACACTTCCCCACCCACAATCCCTAAATCCCATATATCGCACCACTAATTCTACAGCAAGCTTTTAAAAAATAATAATAATAAAAATAATAATACACAAGTATTTTAATTATTACTTAGGTAATAATGCACTCCCCCAACCATAACCCCTGCATCCCATACATCCCGCTCCTTAACCCAATAATTAATACCTGAGTACTAATACTCTTCCCCTCCCATAAGCTCTACATCCCAAATTTCCAACCCCTAAATCCTCTGCATATTTTTTATATATAAAAAATAATAATAAAATATTACAACGAATACCCAAGTATTAACACACTTCCCCACCCATAACCTTTTCATCCCATACATCCTGCTCCTTAGCCCAATACATATTAATACACTCCTTGCCCATAAGCCCTATATACCATGTATCCCACCCCTAATTCCACAACATTCCTCATTTAATACTCAAGTGTTTAGATTAATACCTGAGTATTAATACACTTCCCCTCCCATAACCCCTATATCCCACATATCCCAACCCTTATTCCACAGCATATTTTCTTCACAAAAAAAAATATTCAAGTATTTACATCACTACCTCACCACTATTAATACAATCCTCATATATCCCACCCCTTATACCACTACGTATTTAAACAAAAAATAATCCCTCTATCCCTAACATACCATATATACAATAAAATTAAAAATACATTTATATACACACATATAAATATATATATATATATATTTATAAATATATATACAAACATACGTTGTCAAGACCTCACAGAGACAGATGTCCCACGACGACAAGCAACAAGCCGTGATCCCAAGCAAAAACGTGTTGTTTATTAAATGAAAACAATCCTGACGCATTTCGGAGCACTGGCTCCTTGTGCACAGGTCATATGCACTGCTTCAGTAGACATGCCTTTAAACTAAGGGAAGAAAAACAACATAAAAGGACTCAATGCACTAGTTACAAATGTGTCAGCCATTTTACAATGGAGTCCGTAAAGTGCTCTGCCTGGTTGCTAAATTGGTTTTCTCATACGCTTAATCAAATATTGATTTCATTACTCACATTATTAGACATAAATCAAATTTCATACTAATACTTTTTGTTCACATATATCTATTTTCATTTACATTGGAGTAGCTAACAAAAAATATACTTTACTGCCACTGTGTCGGCCATATTCAAGTGGTGTCCAATATATGTTCACACAGGTTCAGGCGTATATAACTCAAAATGGGCCAAAAAAACACAAAACTTTTTACCTTGATAAGTCTTCACACCCAAAATCTCACAAATAATAAAATTAAATAAATAATTTAATACTCATTTCATCTGTAGAGTATGCTTTAAGGATATAATAACTTCTTGCATTTTCAACGGCCATCATTATTTTCACAAATGTTGGGCACCCTTATTGAAGGATAATAGCTCTTTTGCATTTCTACTCGATGCTGATATACCTATGACAAAATATAAAGAATATTTACAAAGCAACAATAATAATACACCAGCCATATAACACCATCCAATTTTCATCCTTATATAGTTTAAATTAAATTAAAATGGAATAAATGATACTGCCCTATCAGTCTAAATAGAACTAAGATGAACAAAGAGTTCCTCATCCTGATTGAAACCATCTGGGACGCAAGTGGAGTACTTTATAATGAACTTAGATTCCAATTGTCTCAATTCTAGTTCTCTGTTACCACCTCTAATGTTAACTGGGACATTGTCCAACACACAAAATCTCAACAAGTCCTATTTTTCTGATGAGTCACGGCAAAGTGTCTAGCCATTGGGTAAGATTTATCTTCATGAGTTATAGCTCTCATATGTTCTAGAATCCTTTGTCTTGCTTTATGAATGGTACTGCCTATGTAGTAATTATTGCATGGGCAGCTGGGTGCATAAACACAAAACTCAGTATTGCAGTTAAAGTGTTTTTTGATAACAAACGGGCTTTCATTTTTTGATAGCTGAACTTACTGCAATTACTACTACCCCTACAGGCTTTACACTTGCTGCATGTGAAAAAACCTTGAACACTGGATTGTCTCATGCTCTGAGGTATTAGGATTAGGCTTTTACATAAGCGATCTTTAAGAGATGCACATCTTCTAAAAGTCACTTGGGTCTGCTAAATGTTCATCACTATTAAGAATGTTCCAATATTTTAATTTCCCACGCTTGATTGTTGAATGTAGTAATGAACCTAACTATTTGAGAATCCTCATCATTTCGGCATTTCGGAGATATCAATAATTTCTCCTGATCTAATGTAAGTACTTTCTTACATGTATTATCAATTAATTAATCAATTAATTCACTGGAGTATCCTCTTTCTAGGACTCTACTCTTCATTGTTTGCATTGCAACCATAAAATCACTGTCCTCACTGCAATTTCTTCTAGCTCTTAAAAGTTCACCATACGGGATGCTACCAATCAAATTTTTGGGATGGCAACTCTTGACATGAAGAAGACTGTTCCCCGCTGTTTTTTTACGAAACAGAATACTGGTTAATCTAGATCTTTTAACTCGTAATTTCAGATCCAAGAACTCAATTTCTGATTGATGTATATGTGAAGTCAGTTTTAAATTAATCTGGTTTCTATTTAATTGATTTACAAATTCTGCAGCCTGTCCTTCAGTCCCTTTCCAAATGCAAATATGTCATCGATATATCGTACCCATAGTACTACATGCTCATCAAACAGCTGCATGCTATACACTACTTGCTCCTCCCACCAGCCCAGAAAAAGACCCGCATAGCTAGGAGCAAAACACGTACCTATTGCAGTCCCTTGCAATTGTCGATACACTTGATGATTGAAAATAAAGAAATTGTTAGCTAGACACATTTGCATCATATGTAATAACATTTCAGTATGCTGCAGATAAGAAAGTGATCTCACTCTAAAGAAGTGTTTGCATGCTGAGACACCTAACTCACGAGGAATACATGTGTAAATACTTTCAACATCTAATGTTAGTAATAAAAATTGCTCATCCCAAGGTACCTCATGAATCCTTTACAAAAAATCTTGTGCATCCTTATTATAAGATGGTAATGCTTTCACAAAGGGTCTGAGAAAAAAACAATATATTTGGATGTATTTTCCAACATACTGACTCTAGAAGAGACAATTGGTCTGCCTGGGGGGTTACTGGAATCTTTATGTAGTTTCAGCAACAAATATAGTGCTGGTAATTTCGGATGAGAGCACCTCAAAAATAAAAATTCCTCCTTCACAATAATTTTTTCATTTAGCCAATCGGTCAATTTATCTACATACTTCTTATTAGCTTCATAATATTGCTGTTTACTTCTTCTCTCATAGTCTGTTGTCCCTAAGTTGTCTCTGACCTTCCTGCAAATATTTAAGTATAGGCCAAATTACTACATTGCCACCTTTATCGGAAGGTTTTATAACTATGTTTGCATTATTGTTTAACTCTTGAATAGCCTGTTCAAAATCTAAATTGTGATAACCAAATCTCCTGTTCTTCCTCCTATTCAATCTTCTGAATTCCTTAATGACACACTTTTCAAAAACATCAATTGATGCAGAATTCACTTGAGGATTAAAGGTAGATCTGGATTTAAATCTACTACCAAAAGCACAATCTAAATTAGTTTGAAAACCTTCCCTTTCCAGACTCGTTATGGGGTCATTTTCCCAATTACTGTCACCCATTAACTGTCCCATCGTTTGAAATGTCTCAATGTCTCAATGTCTGCAATTTGTAATGTAGACAGAGTTACCTTCTCCACTCCCATTTGATGTTCTCTCGAAGCCTTAGTCGCAAACCAATATTTAAGCTTTAACTTTCTAATAAGATAAAACAAATCAATTCTACTTGACGTATAGTTAAATGACACAAAGAAAGACCTAAGGACAATACTCTGTCTTGGGCCTTAGATAGTGTAATGTTTGATACATTTACCACAGTTCCTTTTATGGGTTCATAGCAGTTTGACCCCTGGTGCGTATACCCCATGCGCTTTCTATGTCTCTTTGTCTTAGGCCACTTGATTTTCATTCTCTTCTCCCTCCTTTTCTGCAAGCTCTGAAACCTCCTACGCCTCTGCCTTGTTGGGCCTTTACTCTCCCTTGGGCCAGGAGGTTGAACTCCTTTAAAATTTGGGATTTTACTCCCTCAGTCTCAGAGTGATTTGAGACATCACTTTCACTGGTTTCACTCTCAGCACTTTCTTCTGGGGTCTTTCCTGTGCACCCCCTACGATATCAGATGGTACCACTACCTGTTGTACTGGTTGTTGAGATCCTTTGTTGTCTAGATTGTCTCTCAATTGTTCATATTTACGTGCAAAAGTCAAAGTCTGTCCTTTTTCATAGTCAGCTTCATCACAATGGAATTTACGTTGTTTTTTGGCCATGATTTCACCTTTCAAATTTATCCAGTCTAGCTTGGATTTCCTCCATCTCATACTTGAATTCATCCCCACTGCATTTCTCTTGTAACAATGAGGTATACTTCTCCATTTCTATTGCTGCTTTCTCCACTTCCTTATTTGCATATTTAATGAGTATTTTTAACATTCTAATTGAACATTGATGATTATTCTCAGCCCATTCCTCAAGCATTTCTGGATCCGGGTTAAATATTGTTGGTAAGACAAATATCCTCAGTCCACGTGGTACTCAAATTACTTCTACATATTTCTGAAGAGTGGTGGCCTCCCACCACTTAGCCTGTTCACGTTTGGAAATTTTCCACAGATTGTCCCATAATCTTTTTTTGCTTATGTCACCACTTTATTCACTTAGTTCCTCTGATAAATTAAATCCTCCTCCAGAAGATATAAATAATCTGGCAGCCGCCTCCTGTCGTTTTTGTTCCCTTGTGGATGACATATTTACAAATAAGGGAAGCAAAAAACAAAAGTTACACCAGTTCTTCCAATAGTGCTTTTAATTCCTAAATCATTTAAAACACGTTCTATAGCTAGCACCGACTCACCTTCGTAAGATTGGGTCCGTGTCCGTATGCCTCGCAGATAAAAAAAAAAAAAAACTCCCTCTGAGTCATGCTTCTCACATGGTAACAGAGAAACTAGAATTGAGACAATTGGAATCTAAGTTCATTATAAAGTACTCCACTTGTGTTCCAGATGGTTTCAATCAGGATGAGGAACTCTTTGTTCATCTTAGTTCTATTTAGACTGATAGGGCAGTATCATTTATTCCATTTTAATTTAATTTTAACTATATAAGGATGAAAATTGGATGTTGTTATATGGCTGGTGTATTATTACTGTTGCTTTGTACATATTTTTTATATTTTGTCATAGGTATATCAGTATCGAGTGGAAATGCAAACGAGCTATTATCCTTCAATAAGGGTGCCCAACATTTGTGAAAATAATGATGGCCGTTGAAAATGCAAGAAGTTATTATATCCTTAAGGCATAATCTACAGATAAGATGAGTATTAAATTATTTATTTATTTTTATTATTTGTGAGATTTTGGCTGTGAAGACTTATCAAGGTAAAACAATTTTGTGTATTGTTTGGCCCATTTTGAGTTATATACGCCCGAACCTGTGTAAACATATATTGGACACCACTTGAATATGGCCGACACAGTGGCAGTAAAGTATTTTTTTTGTTAGCTACTCCAATATAAATGAAAATAGATGTATGTGAACAAAAAGTATTAGTATGAAATTTGATTTGTTTCTAATAATGTGATTAATGAAATCAATATTTGATTAGGCGTATGAGAAAAACAATTTAGTAACCAGACAGAGCACTTTACGGACTCCATTGTAAAATGGCTGACACATTTGTAACTAGTGCATTGAGTCCTTCTTTTATGTTGTTTTTCTTCCCTTAGTTTAAATGCATGTCTAATGAAGCAGTGCATATGACCTGTGAACAAGGAGCCTGTGCTCCGAAACGCGTCAGGATTGTTTTCATTTAATAAACAAAACGTTTTGCTTGGGATCACGGCTCATTGCTTGTCGTCGTGGGACATCTGTCTCTGTGGGGTCTTGACAACCTCTGTTTGTATATATGAGGGGACGCCGCCCTGCTGTGATCCACCGCAAAGTAAGTGGCTGGGGAGAAGACAAAGTGGTATTTTGGATATATATATATATATATATATATATATATATATATATATATATATATATATATATATTTATATACCATATAAAAATTATACATACAAAAAATACTAATAAACCAAAACAAATTATTACCTTAAAATGTGTTCTTCCACCAATAAAGTCATTGTTCCACCATTAAATTTGTTGTTGCAGCATTCAATGTTTAGGAAAACTCGTTGTAAAGACAGTATTTATTCTGTACTTCGTGGTACAGACTAACTAGTGGTTTAAAGCTCATTGTTAAGGCAGGTCGTTCTTAACAACTCGTTGTTCAGGGTGTTTCCCTGACCAGACTAGTGGTAATACTCAAAGAAGGTAAACCACCAGATACCTGTACTTCCTCTATACCTATATCACTCATCAATGCTGAGGTAAAGACCCTAGCAAAACCCTTGGCCTCCCAGTTGGTCAGGGTGATACCCTCTCTGATCCACCCAGATCAGTCTGGCTTCATGCCGGGATGAAGTACTACCGTCAACCTGAGACGTTGCAACAGTGTCCTGGGTCGGGTGCCTAACATTCAAGAGGATTCACTGGTGTTCTCCTTAGATGCACGGATGGCCTTTGATACGATTAAGGGCCAGATGTAGCAAAGTTTTGCGAGTCGCAAATGGCCCGAATCACTATTTGCGACTGTGCAAAATCGGAAATGGGATGCAAAAATCCCATTTCCGACTCGCAAAAAGCGACGCGAGCCGTTAGCGACTCGCAAAAATTGCAACCCCATTTTGCGACCCGCAAATAGGAAGTCGCAATTTGCGAGTCGCAAACCATATGCAATTGCAACTCGCAAATTGTGACTAGTCGCAAAAAGCCCAGTTTGCATGTCCCATTTACCACTAACTCAGAGCAGGTGGTAACCATTACCAAAGTATAAAAGGAGACCCAGAAGGCATCTGGGTTACTCAAGATGGCAGAGATATACCTGATAGCAGTTAGGAGGAGAGCCCACACAGCCCAGCAGAGGAGGAGGAGCAGCCAGAGACAGGAGAAGATTTACAGAACAAGGCAGACTCTTTTTCAGCAAACTGAGGAAGAGATATATGACAAATACCGCCTTAGCAGCGCAGCCATACTAGAATTAATTGAATTACTAAAACCACAGCTAGAACACCAGACTCTGCGCGGCTGCGCCATCCCTACGCATGTGCAAGTGCTATGCTCACTGCACCTCTTGGCCTCAGGGAGCTATCAGGGGGTCATTGCTGTGGAAGGTGGGGTATCTCAAAGTGCACTGTCAAGGTTCCTCAGGGCATTCTTAGATGCCATACTCACACATATGTCTCACTTCATATACCTACCCAGGAATGAGGCAGAAATTAACAGCACCAAGCTGGACTTTTACCGGATTGCCAACTTTCCCCATGTCATAGGGTGTGTAGATGGGACACATATTCAAATATGCCCCCCTGCAAACCTGGAACATCTGTTCCGCAACAGAAAGTGTACCCACTCACTCAATATTCAGGTTGTTTGTGACGCCCATTATGTCATCACCGACATTGTTTCAAAATTTCCAGGCAGTACCCATGACTCCTACATTTTTAGGCACAGTGGGATACACCAACGCCTGGAACGTGGGGAGTTTGGAGACGGATACCTCCTAGGTAGAGCTGCATACACCTCGTAGACATACACACAGGTCACTGTGCACACCAACCAGGACTTTCTAACAGTGTAATGTTTGTGCCCAACAGGTGACAGTGCATATGCACTACGGCCATGGATAATGACTCCGTTCTTAACACCCAGCAATGATTCCGAGAGGCGATACAACAGTGCACATAAGAGGACCAGGAACATAATAGAAAGCACCTTCGGATTGCTGAAAGCAAGGTTCAGATGCCTCCACCGCAGTGGAGGTGCCCTCCAGTATACCCCCATTACAGCATTCAAAATTGTTGTCGCATGCGCCATCCTGCACAATATTGCCACCCAACGTGGGCTACCTCTCACCCCTGCAGACCCAGATTCAGAGGATGAAGAGCAGGAGCAACCACATCGCCATCATGGGGATCGGAGTATAGCAAATCAAGGCAGACTGAGACGGGAACACATCGCAACCCAATACTTTGGAAGGTACGTGTCAACTTCAACCATACTCACCTATTGACCAAAAACTCAATTTGTTAAGTGGAACAAAAAAACTATTTAATATGTGCAGAAATTGAACTATTTACAATGACTAACTGTTCATGAACATCAAAAAGCAAACCATGCATGGGGCACATTGCCGTCATGTGCCCCAACATCAGGGACAGGGTTCAGTCTATGTCCTACGGCGGCCTCTGCCAGCCTGGCTGGTCACAGGTTGTTCTGCAGTGCTCTGCCTGGTACTCCCACTCCGGAGCACCCTAGTGTCACTGGCAGAGACACTGCTCACTGTAGTGCCCTCTTCGCTGTCCTGGGGGGTGTCCCCTGTGCCCCTGGACAGATGCCGTGCCTCCATTAAATCGATCACATGTGTGATCCGGCCCAGGCCTCTAGCCACATCCCCTGCAAAGTGGCCCATTTCAACTTGGAGGCCAACGGTCCTTCTCAACAGGCCAGTGGTGTTAACTGCCAGTCTGCCAATTGATGTGGCCATCCTGTCCAGCCTCTGGAGCAGCTGACGGTCCCTGCGCCGCCCACCCTCGCTCTGTGACAGTAGTCCTGCCACCAGTTCCCTCATGGACAGGGCTAGGTCCCCAGTGTTTGTGCCAATCACGTCCAATTGGGAATGGAGCTGCTGCATGCTGGCCTCATTGCTCCTCACAAAGCAGTGCAGCACCCCACTAATTCTCCCTAACATATTGTTCTGCAGGCGCTGACCACGGAGCAGCTGTGCCTCGGTGTTGGTGGTAGATGGACGGCCGGACTCAGCTTGCAGCCCTGATCTCCTGAACCTGCGTCGCCTACGCAGCGGTGGATGCCCTGTGTGCTCTACTGTGGCACTCCTGGCTGTTGCTGGTGCAGCCTCCTGAACCACTGTTGCAGCAGGTGTTGACATCACGGGGATGATGTTGGTGGTACAGGTGGGAGTGGTGGCAGCTCCTGTGCTTTCCTCATGGGGCTGGCTGCTGTGGCTTGTTGTGGTGTCTTGTGGGAGACCTGTGGGACATGGGGAACAGACTGTCAGTGTCTACTATCTGTTGCACACTTCCTAATAAACATTTGCCTATTTACTGCCTACTTGACTACATTGCCCATAATGCATCATTCTGGTGTTTGCTACCCTGAAATGGAGCTATCTTGGTTGTGCATGCCCCTGTGTACATGGTGGGTGGGGGTATGGCATTGATGGGGGTACAGGCATATCACATGGTACTCACCGGTTGATGTAGTGGGCTCAGAGGTGTCCAGATCTCCAATTCCTGTCACTGCCTCCTGCTCCAGGGTCTCCTCCACCCTTTCCTCCAGGGGTGTGGGTGGTGGTACGGATGATGGTCCCCCTCCTGTGCCTCTCATCTCCCGGAGCCTTTCTGCCACCTTCTCCTTGGTCCGGGAGCGGAGGTCATACCATCTTTTTTTGATCTCATCCGCACTCCTGTGGCTCACCCCCAGGGAGTTCACTTTTTCTTGAATCTCCATCCAGAGTTGTTTTTTGATTGAGTCTGACACATTGAGGGCTGCCTTTCCAAAGAGATCATCATAGTGCTGACAGCATTCTTCTGTCAGCACCTCCAGCTCCTTCTCAGAAAATTTGAGTTTTCTCTTTCTTGGTGTTTCTGCCATTGTAGCTGCTGTTCCTCCTGTTGGCTGTTCAGCAGTTTAAAATGGGTGTGGTCCTCCCTCCTCCCAGGTGTATTAGTAAACTTCCTGGCTGTGATGTCATCATCATGTGCCAGGAAGTGTTTCCAGAGTGTTCTGGAGTGGTTTCTGGAGTGTTCTGCAGCACCTGCAATCAATTTACATGGTACTCGCAATTTGCGACACCCACTTGCAAATTGCGAGTCCGTTTTTTGCGCAGGCGCAAACAGCGATCTCGCAGACAGCGGACTCGCTATCTGCCTTGCGACTCCGGGTGCGAGTCGCAAATTGTACACGGACATTGTACCTGCATTCCTATTAGCGACACGCAATTTGCGAGTCGCACATGCTCGCAAATTGCGAGTCGCTATTTTTTTTGTACCTACATCTGGCCCTAAATGGCTATTCCTATTCGACGTGCTACAGAGATTTTTGTTTTGGGCCACATTTCTTGGCTTAGGTTTGTCTCCTTTATACAGAACCTCTGGCTCAAGTAATTGTCAACTGAGGCACATCTGCACCATTCGGACTGCGGCAAGGCACCCGTCAGGGATTCCCACTTTCTCCCTTAATCTTTGCCCTGACTATGGAAACTCTGGCGGCCTGGAAACGTGGGGATCCCCTAATTGGAGGTCTATGGTGGACGGAAGACTGGGAGGATAGAAGATACTTATATGCAGATGATATCTTGCTCTACATAGCGGACCCCCTACACACTTTCGGTAGGACAAAAGAAAAGAAAATGGCAACAATGACTATGAACTCGCTGCACATCCAAATGACAAAATATCAGCTTAAAGGTGCTCAATGACACTATAACACATCCGTTGCCACCATGTATAAGCTGGAAATACCAGTTAAGATAAACATAGCATAATAGTGGAGCACTCCCATATTATATTGGAAAACTTGAATACAGTACCTAATAGGACCATTTGGAGATACACATTTAAAAAACAGTAGTAAATAAGAGGAAAAATATAGTCACACAAATGGAATCATATGGATGTCCAAGTTCTATTCAATCAATAATGACTTTAATATTAGTAAATTTCTATATACAGAAAGAAAATTCAACACATTACATATAAAGTCCAAAATTCATATATAGTATAGGAAACCAAAAATGATTTTTGCTCATTCCAAAAGAACAATAAAAAGCTGATGTCCACTCATATGAGGTTCCATTAAAAAATGAAACTCAAAAAGTCCATTGTCTGCAAGGCATCAGCCAATCAATGTGACTCCAGTTCATGATGCGTATCCAGTTATCCAATCTGTAAATCTGTCCATAGATGATAATAGACTTCAGCCCATGTAAAAGCTTATAGCCACCGACTCATGTTTCGCCCCAAACTGGGACTTTATCAAGGCTGGCAATACATTGACAATAGAAGAACGAAAGTCTTGTTATCGTATATTCTATTTCTATTAATATCATTCATATTTAACACTCCCAAATTAGTGTATACCAAGTGATAGTCGTCAAAGATACCCTATAGTCCAGTGTCCCAAATACTCAGTAGAGGGACCATAGATCTCAAAATTATAAAACCATACCACCAGAAAAGAAAAAGTAAGTGACTGCAAAGCAACTCGTTAAACGTGACACATGCTTTCTCAGTGAGTATTAGGAATCAAGGATAGAGAGTTCTCACAAGAGTAACATACCAAAGGAGAATGCTGATTGTACCTTCAATTTTGTGCTTACTCTACTCGAAAATCCACTTTCTTAAAATACCATTCTGCAAAGTGATACTCAGAGACTTAGTATTTCACATGACCAAACTGCATAATTAGTAAAACATATTGCTTGTTAATCTAATGTTAAGGCTCTTCATCATTACTTAGTCACCCTTACACGCATTTTTGTCAGTTAAATTATATGGTAATAAATCCAAATATCTTCAAATATGTATATTTGTCACATGGAAAGCATTGGAAGCCCTTTATATGTTTTAATATCTACAAAGTGTAGGTCATAATCAAGATAAGAATCTATGGATGTGGAAATAACTATTACCATAATCCAAAGGAATATGTGATATATTTATTTGTATGCGTAATTAAATTGCTCAACCGAAGGAACACTGCATGTATATGTATGTATAAATACATATATGTGCCATATAACATCATAGTCAAAGTTTGTCAAAGCAATTTTACCTTTCAGTTTCAAGATGTCAAGTACTTATTTGAGAAATATCCCATGTATGTATGAAAACCGATCCAGTTCTGAGTGAGAAGTTTGTCGTGTATAAGCGAAACCTGATTGTTTACACTCTCTGTAGGATACTGCATATCCTCACACAATTCTGCTACTATTCAGGCTACACCATCAATTAGGATAAATCTCTGATTTACCTCCTCTGAGCGCAGCCCACATCTACCCGTCGGATGCCCTGCCCAAATAACTACAGAGGGGTTTCAAAATATGGGCATATATGTAACCAGAGACCAAAGCAGCTTTCGTGCCCATAATTTGGCACCCCTGTTGGTGCACCCCCAGAAAGACATTGAGTGATGGCGGTCCCTTCCCCTGTCACTTCTAGGTAGGGTGGCCTTATTTAAAATGATAGTGCTGCCTCGCTTCCTTTATGCCATCCACAATACACTATATCCCATCCCTGCCTCCTACTTCCATAATATCTACTGCGAAATACATACTCTGCTCTGGGACGCGAGCCCCCCATGTATAGCCACTAAAAAGTTAACAAGGGGTTGGTATGATGGAGTCATTGCCCTGCCAGATGTACGTACTTACTACTGAGCAGTGCAACTAATAACCATTAATCATTGGGTCCATCTCCCTGTTTCGGGAGCCAGCTTATGGAATGGCCCGCAGGACCATCCAACCTGGAGGCTTCCAGCGGGCACTCTATGGAGGAAAAAAAAAACAGACTTTCCCATTCCCACAGCTGTAACTCTTACCATTTGGCATGAAACACTTCACTCATTGGGTTGGAGAAACATGATTACATGAGCCACCCCACTATGGGACATTGTAGCATTAGGCACTCTGGGTACACAACCGGGTTTCCATAAATGGGATATCATTGGAACTGCAAAGGTGGGTGACCTGTGGGTGAATGGCACCATCCTTCCCTTCACAGATCATCAGACAGAATTTCAGCTTGTGCCCACAAAAACCTTTCGCTACCTTTAAATCCGCACGCACTGCACAAAGCATTACCAAAAGGAGTAGATCCCCACAATTCTCCTCGCTCGAAGAGCAACTGTTGACTGAATACATGCCCAGGAAGGCAATCTCCCTCATGTATCGTAAACTCATTAATAACTCTCCTGATATATTTAGGAGCTTGAGGGACCACTGGATGTGCGATCTAGGGGAACTGGATGATGATGAATGGCAGTAGGCCCTGGCTTCCCCAAAGAAAATGGCTATTCTCTCCAGGTTCAGTTTAGTCGATTTGAAAACCCTTCACAGATGCTATTACGCCTGCACAACCCTGGCAAAGATGGGCAGAGTGGCCACACCCCTCTTTTCTCAGAACTGTGGACACATGGGGACCTTTTATCATATGCTGTGGAGCTGCCCGGTCATACAGGGCCCAATGGTGGTGTGTCTAAATACTGAGTGTGGTAATGCTGTTGAGCTCACCCCTAAATGGTGGGAAACACCCGGAACAACGACTCCTTAACCACAAAGTCGTGGAAAACAAAAGCAAAACAACGGTTTCGTTTTCCATGACTTCCTGGTTTTCATGCCTTAACCACGCATGTGTGAACCACGTACATGCGTGGTTAAGGCACAGAAGAAGGGAGTCAAGGAGGTGAAGGATGAGGTTAGTTGGGCTGGGACTGGGGCTGTTTTTTTGGGGGTGGGGTGGGGGGCTCGGGTGATTAGGGTTTAGGGGCGGTAGGGGGGGTCAGGGTTTAGGTTTTAGGGGTGGGTTGGGAGGTTTTAGGGGCAGGGTGGGGGCTCAGGGTATTTTAGTTTTTGGGGGTGGGATGGGGGCTTGGGGTGTTTAGGGTTTAGAGGGGTCAGGGTTTAGGTTTTAGGGGTGGGTTGAGGGGTTGGGGTGCTTTAGGTTTTAGGGGAGGGAGTTGGGGTTAGGGTAATTTTGGGGGTGGGCGGTTGGGGTGGTTGTCGGGGTGGGGGGGGTCAGAGTAATCTTTAGGGGTGGGGGATAGGGGGAAGCATGCTGGAACCATGCATGCTGATCACTAATGCCTTTACCAGGAATGCCTTTACAACGAAAAATCGTTGTAAAGGCATTCGTGGTAAAGGCATTAGTGATACCAACGAGTTCGTTGTTCAGAACTCATTGAGCCATTGGTACCTGAATCACTTGGGGTTTTGAGATATAACCCTAAATGGTGCCTGTTCAATATCTGGGATGAAACAGATCTCACCCGTATGGCAAGATCTGGGTGACTCTGGGGTTAATAGTAGTGAAACGTGATATGGCCCACACCTGGAAAGCAGGTTGACCCTAGGAACTGGCGAACTGGAAACTTGATCTGGACTGGTGCATGTTGGCGGAGAGAGTGGTGTATGTGAGTAGGGGTTGCCCGACTAAATAGACCAAAACCTGGGGAAAAGTGGAATAATCATAGTGATGGTTTATGCGCTCCACCTGACTCCATAAGGGCAAAAGATCGAAACCAGATACAAACTGATGTTGAGGATGCGATCTGATTTTTCTACATGTTGGGGGAGGGAGAGGGATATTGGGAAACTTCCATGAGAAATAATGTTGTTGACTATTATCCAATGTCGTTGACTTTGGTGGTGCAATGTTTTGTTTGTGGTTCTTTTGCAATAAAAAGAATTGTTAAAAAAACAAATGACTGGGTTCAAGGCATCTTTTTTGCTCTAGATTGGGCCAGAAGTGTGTGATACCCAGAACCTCTGGACATGAGCATCTGTCCTCTAATCCGGCTACTTTGGGAGGATCCTCTGTCACAGCCACAGGGCAGGGCCTTCCACCTGAATTTGCATAATCTACACCTACATGCATGGAGATTGAGCGGTAACAGCTGATGGTATTTGATCTGCGAATTTGAAGTGATAGATGTCATCCTTGCTGACAGATGCCCTTCCACGAAAATTATGTATGATGGTTGCTTGGACAAATTACTGGCTTGATTTGCCACTCGTAAGACTGGACCCCATTAAAACAAAGCTTTCAGGTGTTCTGTTGTTTTGTTTTACCTTTGGCCCGTCAAGATCTTGCAAATGGGAACTCTCAAAGGATATTTGTCAACCCTTTCAGCCTTTCTACATTTACTGAACCAACCATTCTAGTATAATTCGCCTCTTGTGATGAGAGTTGTTAAAATTTTGACACACTTGTACCCTCCCAAGCAGTTTGTGATGCCATATGGGGGGAATCACAACGCGGTCTTGATGATTCTCATGTGTACCCTCTTCTAGTCAATCAATGTATTGTTGCTTGCTGCACCTCCTTACTTTGAGGACTGTGCTCCTCATCATTTTCTGGACACCTTGGTGTTCAGGACTCAGGTAGCCTTCTTGCCAAAGTTTGAGACTCCCTTCCACATCAGTCAATCCTTCATTCTTCCAGTATTCTTAGCTCTGCTTCACCTTTCAAAAGAGGGTAGGCTCCATCAACTGGACCCCAAAATGGCTTTAAGCTTTTACATTCATCATATTGAGGACCATTGAGTGGACAATCGGCTTTTTGTGGGATTTTCTCGAGCAAAGAAATGGAAAGTGAAGAAGTGCAGAAGAGGACCCTTTTGAGGTGGATAGTCCTCTGCAATAAGATCTGCTACATTAGCCCAAGAAGCAGCACCTGGAACGTCTGAGAACCCATTCTACCTTGGCTAAAGCTGCTACCATTGTATTGGCTAGTAGCTTGCCTGTCCCTGACATCCGCCAGGCGGCAACATTGGCGTTATTGGCTATGTTTACAAAGCATTACAGCATCACTGCCTTGTCAACCAAATGTTGAGGAAGAGCTCCCACTGGGTCCTCTAGGAAGTTTTGGTCTGAGTCCACTCCACAGACCCTCTACCTCCAGCTCTAGCCTTCCAAGCCTTCCTGCTGATCCCATGATCCTGTCGTGACTTTTCCAGTGTCCTTGTATCCAGTGCTACGATTCCACCTCCTATTGGGCTGCTTCCACCACAGCCTCCGGTCTTCGAGTTGAAGAATTAAAGACAAAGATAAGTACTTGACCTTCAGATCAGTACACACTAATCCTGAAATAAGTTTAAGTTTAGGCCAACACTGAGTTTGTTGACAAAATCGGACATTATTTTGTTCTCCACGTTTCTAAAAGTCCTAGCACTTTGGACACTTTGACAAGACGGTGCTCCAAACTTTAATTTGCATCAGAACTGACGGTCCTCACAACAGTATTTATTGGCAAATGTTGCAGCCAGAAAAAAGGAAAGACTTTAGAGGACACAATATATGCATTCAAGTTTGAGCTGAACATTGTATGTTAATACATTGGGAGATTTTTTAATTATGCCTACTTTTATGCAGTATTTTTGATGAAGCCTGTAAATGCATATTATTGTAAATAATTTCTTAAACAGTATATGCTGAGAACTGTCAGTAAACTATTCTTCTTTTTGTTGTTTCTAGTGCACTGCACCCACATCCTCACTTAAAGGTCCAGGGGCTACATACCCACCTATTCAATGTTGCAAGGCAGCAGAACAGACCCAGTGACATAGGTCTATCTTTTCTTGTTTTATCCCAGCCCCCTTTCCCTCTGGGCAGTGTATGATTTAGGGGTTGTTGTTCCTTGATCATTAGCTACCCTGCGGGGGATAAGAGGTCCAGCATCGTCTCCATGTTGGTACCAGATGAGTATGTGACACTGGTCAGTGCATATATGGTGACTATGTGTACTGGGTTAATGTAAGACCATGAAAGATGTAGTGCTGCGCAGCATGTGCGCAGTGAAATCATGTGCTCAGTGTATGTGTGCTTGCAAGAAGTACAATACATGAAGAGTGAGGTGTTGTGCGGTGTGTGCATGGTGAATGTGTATACTGGCAGTGGGTGTGTTTGCAGGTAGCACACCAGGACACAATATAAAAAGGATGCAGTATTGATCAATGTACACCGAGAAATTGTGTGTGCTGAATGTATGTGTACCTGGGGTGGCACAATAAAATGTGACAAACCTGGGCAGTGTATGTGCTGTGTATATACACTGAGTGTGAGTTTGCCTCCAATAGTACATTATATAGAGGACACTCTGCTCCATTTTGGGAGACCGAGCTCGGCATGGTGAAGACATGAGGAGTAGAGGAATTCCCCCAGATTAGTGAATTGCTGCATTCCTGTGAGCTGGGTGGGAACACTGGAGAGAAAGAATCTTCCCAGTACACTTCAAAAGGTGCTCTTTAATTTAGTGAGAGAGCACAAGTAAAGCCTCGATACTTCTCAGGAAGAGATGGGTCTGATAACGGAATCATAAAAAGTAGGACTGGGATCCTAGGGTTAACGTTTTGATGCACATATCACTGTGCCTGAGATCAAGGTGGGAACTCTAGTCATTCCCAGGGTTTATGTTATGGAACCATCAGCTTCAAAGTTTCTCTGCTGCGAGAGACAGCCTTTCAAGAAGGAGAGAAAAAGTGTGCACTCCAAAGGTAGCAGAAACCCAAAATAAAACTTCAAATACCCCAACCCTAAATCACATTTGGTGTCTGGAAATGGACTAAAAGAAGGGGAGGTTGAGACCCCAAAAATGTGTTATCTGCCATGCAGCCAGACGGGCTATTTGGGGAGAAGAAGCTCTGCAAGACTTCTGCTTGTGACGAGGACTGGGGACCAATGCCTGCTGGTCTTCCTGCTGGGTGAGGGGACATCACCCAGGGAAACAACCACCATCTGCTCTGGAGCCTGCAGGGCCAGTACCTGTCTGCTTGCTAAGACCGATATGCCATATGAGGAAAAGGAAAGCATCTGAAGGAGAGAGGTCCAATGGGTAGCCCTGTTGTGAAGACTCCAGGTGCGAGGTGTGAAGAGACGGCTGCTGTACCTAACTGTTTGCTGCCCGTGTGCAGACTCAGGCTGGCAACCCCATATGCCAGGAGAGGCCACCCTAGAAGGTGTTGCTGCCAATAAGTGTGGGCCTTAGCGGTGACCCAGTATGCCAGGAGGGGCTGCTGTGGTATAGACTGCTCTGCAGAGGAAACCAGTGCTTTGTTAGCAGGTACCATGGCAACCCAGTATACCACGAAGGGCAGCTGATACATAGTGAGCATGACGTGCAAGTCATTACTAAGAGAACTAAAAAGCTGTAACCCTTGGGTCAAAACAAGCATCGAGGACTGCCCCCGACCTACACTGTGGACTGAGGAGGACGCCAAGTGTGCATTGCCACTTTTCTAGGAACAGATCAGTAGCAACAGAATCAACCGCCTCTCTTGTTGGGGAGAGCTGAACTTATCTTGCCGACTGAAGTACAAGAGCACCTCCAATCGCTGCTGAAACCGCCCACATACGCTTCGGGAAAGCCTGCATCTACACAAGCAAGACTGGAGCATTCCAAGTGCTTGCAGTCGGGGTACCCTCAGAGAAGCTGAACGCTTCTTTTCTGCTGGAGACGGTAAGACCTGCTACTGGCCTGCTGGGGCCTGGGGGACTTGCTGCGGTACCAAAGACACTTTTAACTACCTGAGTAAGATCTACTAGTGAGCATTTCCTGGATACTCCTACCAGTGAATGGGGAATAACCCCTATCAAATTACAAGGAGTGGGTGTGATAGGTAATTGCCAGTGAAACAATAGAGCCCTGACCTGAAGGGGGTTGTGTAGTTGCTTATGACTGTTGTAATATTTCTTTGTATGCATAGAGTCACAAAATAAAATACTCTTTTTATTATGCCTTGGACTGCTCGACCATAGCTACCACTGAGCGTCAAGCACAGAAGCGATGCTTGGACCAGTTGCTCGGAATCCTTCAAATCAGGGTTTATAGAGCACAACTACTCACCCATAAGGGTCTCACAGCATTGAAGGGGTTTGTCTTTTGAGAATCAGTTGAAGAGCCAGGTTTTAAAGTCCTTCCTGAACTGCTGCAGCGATGGTGACTGTCGGAGGTTCAGGGGCAGGGTTTTCGAGCTCTATGAGGGGTATGGTGGCTAGTGCTTGTTGAGCAGAGCAGAGAGGTCTGGTGTGGAAGTAGAAAGTGATGCAGTGGTTGAGGCTGGCGGGTCCTAGGATGTGGAGGGCCTTGTATCCTTAGTTGGTTGGACCACGGGACATCAGGAGTAAAAAGCCTCCACCTCCATGGTTGGAACAAGTAACTCCTGCATGCCCTGTGGTCCTTTGAGAGGGGTTCTAAAAGGATGTCTTACCTTCTACAATTTCTGCTTATCACCCTTTTTTGAGTAGAAGATACATTACTTTAGAGTTATTTGACATGAGCCTTATCAAAGTCGATTTCTACTAAAATTATTTAAAGGTACTTCAATTAACCTCCTCCGATAAATTCTGTGAGCATATAGTATTACTAAGGAAACAGGGCCTACAGGTAGATGTCTACCGTACTCTACACTAACTGTGACCAGAATCTCTATCTGATATGGTCCTAACAATGCAGAGAATAAATCCCAGTATGTAACAGCTTTTCTAAAACCTAGAGCTTACTAAAATGTCTGATATGAGCTTGTTGGTTAGACACGTCTTTCAATCTTCTAGTGGTTTAATACAGCTATTAACATCAAATGTGACATGTGAATATCCCTCAAGGGTGATTGAAACATGCAGTCCAGTATACAGCAATTGCTGCCTTGACTAGAATGGACACATTTACAAATGTCTATTTAGAATCTAGCTAAGTAGGCCGTGGTTGCTGGGTGCAAGTCCACTGAGAATTCAAGATATGTTCAAGAGTTTTATAAACCATGCAGCTACTGAAGCTTGACAAGTGTGGCATAGGCTGGACCAAAAATTAAATGCTTAAGAAATATGATGCCAAAAAATCCTGTTTGCACCAAGTAAAACAAATTGAAGGACACCGGGCCTCAATCACTTATGCTGCTATAAGCCTAGTGATAAGGGGGATCCAGTACCCATTGTCTTTGGCTTAGTGTAAATTGCACAGGTGACATACAGGTGACAGAGGCTGGATCAGCCATAGGAATCCGCCAATACTCCAGCCTCAGAATTGTTTTTAAACATCCGAATTCACAGTCCTCGGTCCTCAGAAGGAGGAAGGGATATTTTACCAAGCTGCACATCACCACATAACAATAAAGAAAATATGTGCAGCAGAGCATGACCATAAAATGTGTGCTTGATAACATCTACCAAGGTGGAGTTGGTGCATCCTGTAGGATGCTATGGTACACAGTCTACGTTTGAACACATTTGTTTAGTCGTCTGGTTGGTGTAAGCGCGGCAGCAAAGAAGTGACACACTCACCAGTTACAATTTTCTAAACATAACAGAACTGGGGAAGGTTTCGAGAAAATGCGCACCATGAACCAAATGTTCAACTCAAATATCACTGGAATGAGCCTGTCATTGTGTGGGTATAAAGAATGAGGCCGGTTGAGGCCATAAGATGAGGGCGTACACTTTTGGCTAGTAGCTGAGGCACATATCTCGGTAAGCAGGGCCAGCATAGGTAAGGCAGTGCATCGCTCAAATGAATAGCAGTAGAGTTTCTGAGACCTCCACGAACAGTCTCTGGACAGCAGCTCACTGGGGGCTACCCCTGCCTGCTCAGGCAGTGAAGTAAGTGGCAGTGACATAGCTTGATTAACTATCACCCACCTAGTTAGAGCACAGTTTTATGATCTCGGGAGATGTATTCCTAGTTGCAGATTTGCAAGATCTTCACTTCAGCGACTAGTCTACTCATCTGAAGAGGCCATAGCGGTGCCTTTGAAAACTCGGCAGCGGAGCAATGGCATGACCACTCAGCACCTGCAGTAAGTCACTTTTTGCATCTAAGTGGCACTAGAAGCTTTCAGTATCCTTCTGTGTTCACTAGATTGTTTCAAGTCTCATTTCCTGGAGTTAAAAAGTGAGCAATGCTCCCTTCGCGTTGTTGGAGCACTCAGGCCTAAGTGCAGTATTGTAGTACTGATTGGTCACAGCTGCCATAATAGCAAATATTGTGGTCTTTGCCTAAATAAAAGATTAATATTAAATATCAATAAACATTTGCACCTTCAAAAAATAGGAGATGACAAGGGGGTTAGCTGTGTCGACTTCCTGTCAGTATTCAAACCACTCACTGTAGCAGTCTCCTTGTCTATGTATACCATGTCAGTGTTTTTGTTACTAGCTGCAAGTAAGTTTTACAATGCTTACAATAAAGCAAAAATAAATTAAGTCTTTATTTTATCTAAATAGGCAAGACCCAATAGTAATGCACAGTTCGAAGTACATTGTCAGAAACGTAGGTGCTGCTGGATAAGGCTGAAAATCTCAATTTTGTGAGGTGCCACAAGCCCTGCATTTTATCTTTGAACCACCTCGTTTTTTTCCCAGATAAAATTGAAAGTTCTTCTTCCAACAACGACCAGGGACGTGACACTGGCACTGGTCCCTTTCTTGCTCAAGCCATTGGCATAGACTCTGTGTCATCGTGCTCTGTCCTGCCGTTTCATTGACCTTGGTCAAAACTGATATCATGGAGATAGTGCTTCGTTCATACAGTGAAGTCAGAATCCTGCTGCATATATGGATTTCTCCAATCTGGAATACAGGAATTAGGTTGGTCTTCATATTATAACTGTTAGCAAAATAAGGTTTAATGCCAGTTGGCATTGCCAACATAGGTTAAGATTGGAAAGGTTTTGTTTTTCACCTACCAATGTATTTTCGCTCACATAAAAAACACAGGAACAGCACAAAATAGCATATACATATATCATTCATTTAATCGTAACCTTTGAAACTAAAGAAATGTAACTCTCCATATATTTGTATTGTCATGAAAACCTTCTTCCCCTGATGTAGCCTGTAGTGCCATTTTCATAGGATCTATTTATGGCAACTGGAAGAGCTTGTTAACTCTCAATGACATTCTCATGAGCCTCACATACAACACAAGCTGATTTTTACAGGGTACTTTGGCTGCATTGTCCTTTCCTGTCTGATAGGTGGAGCCTATCCGTATGATGGTGGAAAAGGGATACTTAATTAAAAGAGGTAACTCTATAGCATAAAACCTGAAATAGGGTATTTCGCCTGTGCTGTTACAAAAGCACTTGGCTCAAAGAAAATGGGGCTGCCCTCCTTTGCTAGTCTATTCCTATGTACGTACTGATATTTGCTGTAGCCCAAAGTTTGCTGTGAGGCAACAGTGTGCTGCACATTATTGGGGGGAGGGAGTGGGGGGGGGGACGACAATTTACAAGATGGTGTACATCAAGCGGGGCTTACACAAACACATTTTACACCATTACATGTCACCTCTCGGGGCACAGGGAGATGAAGTGATTTGCCTAGAATCACACATTGTGAGTCTAGTGCCGATGTCAGGATTTGAACCTGGGTTTCATGTTTCAAAGGCTGTCACTCAAGTTTGAAGGTCACATCTCCTACCAATCCCTCTCCCACTCTCTATGCCTTAGGGTGTTGTTGTTTTCTTTTTTTTGTTTAAAAAGCTTTATTAGAATATTTTAACAAGAAGTACATATTAAGTATGTCTTGGAAATAAGACAATCGTATATGAAAACACAGTGCAATGGAACAATACACATCGTTAACAATGATAATACAAAACATCAAGGCTCTTTGCTTGTGCATTCTCACTGAATTAAAGAGCACCCTTTGAAGTGTACCGGGGAGATTCTTTTTCTTCAGTGTGCCAACCCAGCTCACAGGAATGGAGCAATACACTAATCTGTCCGGGGGAATTCCTCTACTCCTCATGTCTTCACCATGCAGAGCTGGGTCTCACAAAATGGGGCCCAGTGTCTTCTATATAATGTACTATTACAGGCAAACTCACACTCAGTGTATATGCACAGCACACACACACACTGTCCAGCACTGTCTACCCCTTTTTTTGTGCCACCGCAGGTACACATACATTCAGTACACACAATCTCTTTGTGCACACTGATCAGTATGGTATCCTTTCTATATTGTGTCCTGGTGTGCTACCTGCAAACACACCCACTGTTAGTATACACATTCACCATGCACACACCACACAACACTTCACTCCTCATGTATTGTACTTCTTGAAAGCACACATACGCTGAGCGCATGCTCTCACTGCACACATGCTGCACAGCACTACATCTTTCATGGTCTACATTAACCCAGTACACATAGTCACCATACATTCACTGACCAGTGTCACATACTCATCTGGTACCAACATGGAGACGATGCTGAATCAAGGGACAACAACCCCTAAATCATATACTGTCCCCGAGGGGAAGGGGGTTGGGATAAAACAAGAAGAGATAGACTTGTGTCACTAGGTCTGCTCGGCTGCCTTGCAACATTGCATAGATGGGTCTGTACTCCCTGGACCTTTTAGTGAGGATGTGGGTGCAGTGCACTAGAAACAACAAAAAGAAGAATAGTTTACTGACAGTTCATATAGTGTTTGTATAGTGTGCATATAGTATTTAAGCAACTAACTACAATAATATACACTTACAGGCTTCATCAAAAATACTGCATGAAAGCAGGCACAATTCAAAAATAACTGGAGATTCTGGCAATCCCAAGAATGCCTTAACATACAATGTTCAGTTCAAACCTGAATGCATATATTGTGCTCTCTAAAGTCTTTCTTTTTTTCTGGCTACAACACTTGCTAATAAATACTGTTGTGAGGACCTTCAGGTCTGATGAAAATTAAAGTTTGGAGCACCCTCTTGTCAAAGTGTCCAGAGTGCTATGACTTTTAGAAACATGGAGAACAAAATAATCTCAGATTTCAACAACAAATTTAGTGTTGGCTTAATCTTAAACTCATTTCAGGATTAGTGTGTACTAATTTGAAGGTCAAGTACTTATCTTTGCCTTTAACTCTTCAACTGGAATCCAGAGGAAGACTGGAGGCTGTGGTGCAAGCAACCCAAAAGGAGGTGTAATTGTAGTACTGGATACAAAGACACTGGAAAAGTCAACGGAGCCAGGATGACGGGATCAGCAGAAAGGTGTTGAAGGCTAGAGAGTTGGAGGTAGAGGTTCTGTGGAGTGGACTCAGACCAAAACTTCCTGCAGGACCCATTGGGAGCTCTTCATGAAGACTTGGCTGACAAGGCAGTAATGCTTTGTAAAAATATCCAATAATGCGAATGTTGTGGCCTGGCGGAGGTCAGGGTCAGGCAAGCTACGTGCCAATACAGTGGTAGCAACTTTAGCCAAGGTAGAATGGGTTCTCAGACCTTCCAAGTCCTGCTTCTTGGCTAATGTAGCAGATCTTATTGCAGAGGACTATCCACCTCAAAAGGGCCCTCTTCTGCAAAGAACTTTCCATTTCTTTGCTCCGGAAAACCCGACAAAAAGCTGACTGGATTTGAACCTGGGTTCAATGTAAAAGCTTAAAGCCATTTTGGGGTCCAGTTGTTGGAACCTGTCATCTTTTGAAAGGTGAAGGAGAGCTAAGAATAGTTGAAGAAGGAAGGATTGACTAAGGTGGAAGGGAGTCACAACGTTTGACAAGAATGCCACCTGAGTCCTGAACAACAACTTGTCGAGAAAAAAACAGGTGTATGCTGAAAGTGCCTGATGCTCACTCACATGAGCTGATACAATTGAGATGACGTACACAGTCCTCAAAGTAAGGCGGTGCAGCAGTCAATGATGCACTGATTGACTTGAAGTGGGTACCCATGAGAAACATGAAGACCAAGTTGAGATCCCTCCAGATGGCATTGCAAACTGATTGGGAGGGTACAGGTGTGTCAAAATGTTAACAGCTTTCATCACAAGAGGCGATTGATACAAGGATGGTTGGTTCAGTAAATGTAGAAAGGCTAAAAGGGTTGACAAATACCTTTAAGAGTGCCCACTTGCAAGGTCTTGATGGGTCAAAGGTAAAAGAAAACAACAGAACACCTGATAGCTTTGTTTGCATGGGGTCTAGTCTTATGAGTAACAAATCAAGTCAGTAATTTGTCCCAGCAATGGTCATACTTGAATTTTGTGGAAGGGCATCTGGCAGCAAGGATGACATTTACCACTTCAAATTCGCAGATTAAACACAATCAAATGTTGCGGCTCAATCTCCGTGCATGTAGGTGTAGATTATGCAAATTCAGGTAGGGAGCCCTGCGGCTGAGACATAGGATCCTCCAAAAGTAGCCTGATAAGAGAACAGATGCTCATGTCCACAAGTTCTGGGTACCAGACTCTTCTGGCCCAATCCAGAGCCAAAAGGATGCCTTGGGCCTAGTCATTCTTTTTTTTAACAATTCTTTTTATTGCAAAAGAACAACAAACAAAACATTGCAGCTGCAAAGTCAACCACAGTGGACAATAGTCAGACAACATTACTTCTCATGGAAGAGTCCCAATATCTCTCTCCCTTCCCCACATTTAGGAAAATCAGAGTGCATCCTCAACATCAGTTCGTATCTGGTTACGATCTTCTGCCTTCACAGGGTCAGGTGGAGCATATAAACCACCTCTATGATTATTCCACTTGTCCCCAGCTTTTGGTCTATTTCGTTGGGCAACCCCTCTCTGCCAATATGCACCAGTCCAGATCAAGTTTCCAGTCCACCAGTTCCTGCAGTCGACCTGCTTTCCAGGTGCGGGCAATAGTATGTTTCACTATTATTAACTCCAGAGTCATCCAGAACTGTTCCACATGGGTGAGATCTGTTTTATACCAGATATTCAACAGGCACCATTTAGGGGAGAGCACAACGGCATTACCACACACAGTATTTATACATGACACTAGATATTTAGACAAGATACAAAGACAATGGAAAAGTCAACAGAGTCAGGATCATGGAATCTGCAGGAAGGCTTGGAAGGCTAGAGAGCTGGAGGTTTCTGGGCGTCTGAGAAGGTGAGTGCAGGGAAGATGCTTGCACAGGACTTGAACGAGGCCAAGCCCTGACTCACATTCGGTCACTGTATTTATACTGAATGGGAGAGACTGTTCCAGAAAGGCAAATGGCTCATATGGAAGATGGGAAAGTTCCAAAGGAAACCTAGGAGAGAACACACGTTAAAATAATGGATATGACCTTTGCTGATGGCAGGTGCAAGTGACGGTTGGAATCAATTAACCAAGGCAGGCAGAACCAAAGAAACAATAATGGTTAGAGTCAATAGGTCATAGTGGATGGAGCTGATTAACCAAGAAGCATGTGGCTCTCTTATGAGAGTGTAAACTGAGTGAACAATGGTATAGGAGGTTCAAGGGTTCAATAGTTCTGGGAGGGGTGACCATGGGTTGTAGGAAGCTGTGAGGTGCCACAGGGGAAATGCAGCACAAGCCCTGTGCACCAGACCCACAGGACAGAGGACACAAGAGGGTGTCATGACAACCAGCTTTGCCCTATCCCTCAACAATACCCTTCCCAGGCACACATACATCCAAGCAGAGACATTACTCTGGAACTACACAGCACTTTACACTGTACTGATGTAGGCCAAAGGAGAGTTAAGCACACAGCAGCGGAACTAAGGTGAGTAAGCCTCACTCCAGTGACACAGGTTAAAAGGGACCTGGTCACTCCTACTGATCATTACATGATATGTTGCCTCCGGCACACTTGTGCTGCGCAAATCTTAGTGGAAGCAGTAGCCTTCCACCACTATGAGATTAGCCCTTTGGATGCCAATCTTGGTTCAACAAGACCACAGTCTGTGACACAGGCCTATGTCATGGTACACACGCTTGATCCATATTTGTTTATGACAACAAAAATCAGCATTAAGGATCCAGACAATAGTATAGTGGGGCACTCAGGGCAGTTGTACATGTCCGTTACCATGCAGAGGAATTTTAAATCCCAAGCATCCTTTCAAAGAGATTGTGTAATTGCCCCTTTCTCCTTACGTACTTGTTTAATAAGGCCAAAAAAGTAATCTGTCCTGTGATTTCTGTGCCAACGAAGTTCCGAAATCTTCTCTCAGAACCAACTCATTTATAGTCATGTTTGTCATAAACAAGTCATCTGGTTTTCAGAATCATCAGGAGGATTAGCATTTCAGGCCTTGTCTTAGACTTGCATTTTATTTACTGGATCCTCTTCTTGAAACCACTTCTATGTTATCTCCTCCACACAACCAAAACGCCAAACCCAACCCCTCCTGAACTAGCCAAGTAAATTGTTCTTCACAAAAGTGCCAAATCCTACTATCAAAGAGTGTTGTTTTCCGAAGTGTGATCCTGCAAATTCTAAATAGCTTGATGTCCTGGAGGTGTGGTGCTAATTTTCCCACAGTTTTTCTATATAGAATTGCAGCACCTTGAACTTGCAGCCTAATTTAGAAACATCCATGTTCATTTTAGAGGACTTGCTTGAAATTCTGTTGAAATGCTTTGCAACTGTGGATTCTGGCAAATGCAGCAAGAGAATAAAGCATGTATGTTCTGAGATTGCATTTTTTTTAGGTTGAAGCTGTCATGGCAATGTGGTCGGAATCCACCCAAGCTCAGCTGCACTTTGATGAGAATGGTAGCTGGAGGAGCCTGTGCAATGTGAAAACGCAGGCACTGGGACGCACATTTGCCCGTGAGGATGATGCCTTCTGAGTGGGTGAGAGGAAGATGCTGCATGAAGCGAAATTGAGAACCGAGGCTCCACTGCCTCATGGCTGGGGGGTATCGCACCCACCACTACGGATGGCCTCGAGGACATGCGGTGAGTGCACCAAGACTGCGGGATAAGAGCAGAGCGTTCTCCCCCTTCTAAGCATCGTGGGGGAGCGCCTGCATAAAGTAACTTTAACCGTGGACGGAGGTTGAGTTTTTTCCGACCCATAAGAGCTATAGTTTGATGTGTCCGACTTCCACATGGTGGATGCAGGGGCTTCTGACTGCAAAAGCGCACTGCATGGCCAGTGACGCCCCAGCGATGCTTACCCCTAGCAACCTCACAATTTATACACAATGAGCTCCTAACTGCTCTTGGGAGAACAACAATTGGAATCCCCCAAAGGTCTTGGGATGCTGCAGTTTGCCCCTGGGGGGGCACATTGAGTGGCTTCACATTCTGGATTTATCTGCTTACGTGAGGGGATATGCGACTAGCTGTCTAATAAGAATCTAGGGACGCTTCACATGCCACCCAAAAAGACCCAGCACAACTGACTGTCCAGTTATTTTAGCTCAGAAGACACTGTAGAGACCTACCCACAGTGACCAGAACACGCCACTATGGCACTAACAAAAGACAACTTGCTTGCCTCTTTGCAGAAGTTTAAAAAATAAGTCCGGGAAGCGTTGATCTATGCACATCCTGATACCTGTGAAGAACCCGATATGCTGGGACTGCTGGCATTCCTGGGAAATGACTTTGGTTAATGTAATCCACTGATGCAAGGTTTACCATTAGCCCCTTATATATGATCTTCTAAACAGAATGCTAAAACGGGTATTGCCAGTTCACCTAAGAAGTTGTATTGGTGAGAATGTATTTGCGTGACTAGGTTCCCCAAATGTTTTTAAACATTGTTCTTTTCTGTTTACCATGAGTGTCCCCTTACGAAGGTATTTGAGTAATTGCGCTTCATGCCCAGATTGGTCTCCCAGGGCGAGTCTGGAAAAAATGAGGCGGGTGGGAAAGGCAAGGGATAAGATAGAAGTGGGGCCGAACAAATTTACCAAACAGACATGGTGTTAATTACGTTAACGTGGGAGTTGAGAGCGATTAACTTCCCCTCTAAGAAGCAAAAGATATGGAAATATTTCCTCAATGCGAGTTGTGATATTGTAGCTCTGCAGCAAACCATCTGAAGCGCAGTGGGGAAGGCAGACTTTGACATAGGAGGGTATCCCACCAAGTTTAGATCATCACATCATATGAAACATAATGGGGTGGCCCTCTTTTTTAATTCTTCTCTGGCTTTCCAATTCACTACCCACAGATCTCATAGAGAAGGGAAATTTCTGATGGTGAAAGGCAACATCGCCGGCTGCCTATGCATGATAGCCACAATATATGCTCCAAATACAGCACAGGCGACTTTTGTCTAGTCCTGCATCGAGCAGTTAGGTGAATTTGCTGAAAGAGCAATTATCTTTTTGGGAGACTAACTTGATAGGAGACCGAGACATTAATACCTCTTATCCAACACATGCACCTACCTTTTACCTTTGTAAGTCTTTGAAAAATTCAATGGCGGAATTGGGGCTAATCTATGCGTGGAGACACGTGCACCCACACACTACCAACTATACTCATTCATGCCTTAACCACATATTCACAATCAATCACTCACTCATAGTGTTCTGGCATCCGAGGCACCTCCCATAGTCATTTCCGACCATGCACCAGTACAACTCAATATAGATTGGGCCCTGGGTGCCCCCAGGAAATGACAATGGTTTTTCTGCACCCATATAATACAAAACAGATTATTATGTGAAAAAAATTGTAAAACAATTAGTGAGTTCTTATCCTCGGAATGACCCCGTGACTCTGATACGGCTAATAACTGTGATGCCTTTAATGAGGTTGTTAGAGGGAAGTGTATTTCGCTGATGACTACCCTTACTAACCAGGAAACTAAGGAACGCCTAGCCCCAGAATCTGAGCTGAAATTAGCCCAGTATATCTTTAATTTAGGCTAAGTTCTCGGACCAGTATGGCATTCCCACCAAATATGTCAAAAGTCACCCATGAATCCGCAACCCCTCCAACAGATATCAGTAGTATTGAGGAATATCTTTTTAAGCTTTGTAGAGGTACCAATCATATAAGGTTTTGTAGTGTGCTTCCCTTAATCCCATGGAATGATTCTATTTTGGGATATCCTGTCTTAAACGAGTCCATTGTTTGTCTGAGATCTGTTCCCTCAGTTGTTTAGACCGAAAATCAACATGTCGAGGGGGAGTATGGGAAATCGGGTTGAATAGACAGAAGTGTGTACAAGGAGGAAATAGCTCCCCTAGAGCTTGTGCTCTATAGGGGAAAGGTCTTGAGTTTCCACCTTCCTGATTCTGGGTTGGAGGACCCAGTGTCATAACGGTGTAAAGTGGTACCTCTCCAATGATGCAGGCCATAATCTCTCTGACAGTTTTCAAAGGTGAGTATGTCTGGCCTGTTAAAGAGGTCAGATATCACCATAGTGCCCCCCGCCCCTCCTGTTTTAAATCTCTCAAAGAGCCCCTGTTGTAGTCCTGGTGGAAAAGCTGGATTAAAATGAATAGGCGTAAATGGTGGCAGAAAGTGGGCCCAGGCTCTGGTCTTATTTATGTATTTATTTATTATGCGGAAATGTCTAGTGTTGTTTTTGTGGGGGTGCTGAAGTAAACATTGCCAGGCCAATTGGTTTATGGTTTTCACAGCAGGTCCCAAATTGAATGGCCAGTTACTTCAAGGTCCTTGTGGAGCCAGTGCTTGTCTGATGCTTTAAGGGACCACTCTGTAATCACCTGTAATTGTGCTGCCTGGTAGTACAATTGAAAGTTGGGGAAAGTCAGCCCCCTGGTCGATTGATGCATCTTGAGCACTCAGTATTAGAGCCGAGCCCTACCTGCCTGCCAATTAAATCTAATTATGAGGGATCGCAAGGTAGAAAAAAAACTCTTTTCCATCAGGACAGGTAGGCCGTGAAAGAGGTACAGAAATCATGGCAACACAGCCATTTTTAGCGCATGGAATGCGTCCCAGCCAAGTCAAGTATAACAGTCCCATCTCTTAAGGTCTACCTTGACTTGCTGAATCAATGGGGGAGGAGGGTATTTGGCCCTGTAGAGGCCTGAGACTCTGGGGGTGAGTTTAACACCCAAATATGTGAGTTCTTTTTTTGCCCATTGGGAAGGGAATCGGAGTGCCAAATGTTCCATCTAGGTGGGGGAGAGTTAAATTCAGAAGGTAGGATCTAGATAAATTAATCCGATATCCTGCAACACACTCAAACTTGGCCAATTCCCATTGTAAAGCTTGAAGTGAGGTCTTTGATGATGTTAAGGACAAAAGAACCTCATCTGCAAAAAGAGAGACCTCGTGGATAATAGATTTGAATAGTATGCCACAATCCCTTCTTCTTGTCTTACTTTCATCGCCAAAGCTTATATACTAAGCACAAACAGGAGAGGCAAAAGTGGGCAAGGGTTCCCCGCCTCCACAGAAATGCATTTGAACGAACTCCGTTCACCAGAACCTTGGTGTTTGGGGAGATATAATTTGCTTGTACCATTGTTATGAATTTGTCATCGAAGCCAAAGAGCCTCATAGTCTGAAACAAGAAGGACCAATCGAATCTATTGAACACTTTTTTGCATCCAAAGTAAATAATACTGCTAAAATCCGCTCCTTAGTTGCTTTTTCCACCAAGTGTACTACCCATTGGAGGTTATTGTGAGTCTGCCTCTCCCTTCTAAATCCACACGGATCTGGGTGGATCAAGTCTTGCATGATCTCCTCTAACTGAGTGGCAAGAATTTCAGAGTATAATTTAGCATCCAGATTGAATAAGTCGATGGGCACGTAGGAAGAACATAGGCGGTCATTATGATCATGGCGGTGTGGCCCGCCATGTAGGCGTTGGCGGGAAAACCCGCCAGCCGGCATGGCGGGCCACTCCACCCAATAATGAATATTATGAGGGCCGCCATCGGCGGCCCTCACTGCCAGGCTGCCTCTGTCAGCCAGCCCCTCGGATAATGATCCCTAATCCTCCAGCCTTTCCCTGCTGTGGAGGGGGTGCACTGGGGCACCCCTGGGGGCCCCTGCAATACCCATGCACTTGGCATGGGCAGTGCAGGGGCCCCTGTCCAGTGCCCCATCACACAGGTCACTGCCAATTTTCGGGCACCCGCCGCACAGAGACATTGGTCATCAATGTCCCGGCCAGGCATTCCTGTGGGCCGGCGGGCGGAAACAATGTTTCGGCGGGGATCTGGGAACGCTGTCGGTCAGTAGTTTGACCGCCAGCATGAACACAGTGGTTTCGACCGCCGTGCTCATAATGAGGGTCATGTGACTGACATGAGTGCCTCACTCACCGATCGCATGACCCCTGAATGAGTGGCTATAATTGAACAGTTTGGTCAGTTGCAGTATCAGTTCCACGCTAAAGATTTTATAAACCTGGGCTGTGAAGTTGTCTGGCCCGGTGATTTATAGAGTCGCAATCCCTACCCTATCTCCTCCTCTTCAATGGGGTTGCTCAGGATCACGTTCTGTTCCAGAGTGACCTGTGCCAGGGAATTCTCATCTACATAGTGAGGTTGGTCGTCTCTCTCCGACCACCAAGCAGTATAGAAATGTTTGTAAAAGTCTCTAATGGTGGTCGCTTAAGCCCTTTCCGTCTGTTCCTCCCCTGTTCCCCAGCTTGAGGCTAGGAATATACTCTCTCTCTCCTGTTTCACCCTTAATTGTCGGGCAAGCCTCCGTCCTATTTTGTTGCCCTGCATGCATGCCCCATAATGCAGGCGAAGAATGTAAACTCTGCTCTATTTGTATAGATGGCGTGCAGTTTCTCTTTGAGTGCTGCAACTTTCCTCTGGCTCATGAAGAGGAGGATTGTTTGTGTTCCTCTTCGGCTATGCATTAGATATCCATTATAACCACTCATGGTTTATGTTGCTTCTTGCTCTTGACTAGATTGCTTTGTTTGCAATTTATTGTACAGGTGACATATGTTTTGTTACATAAGCAACTGACATGTGCTCCATTTGAAACTGTGTACCTTACTGGCATAATCCTATAATGTTGATGTCACTACGGAAGGAATGTGTTACCTGTATGTGTTTCTCTGTGAAAATTCAATAAAGAAAGTTTGACTAAAGTAGCCACTGAGTAACAGAGGTACACTTCACATCCTACAGGGATTTATCCACTGAGTGTTGTAGGGTTTCAAGACGCATGTACATCTACATCAAATGTGGGGAGTACAGGTAAATATGAGATGAGGCACCTAGCTTTATGGTTAAGTGACTGAAGGCAGATGCATTGTGATAAGTAGAGTCCAAGACTCCTTCCTGAAGGAAGTGAGCGATTCTGACAGAATGCAACAAGTCACGCTCTGCAAATAGTACATGTGAAAAGGAGAAAAGGCAGGCAGTGCAACAATATAACACGTTTCGCAAAGAAAAGACTATTGGGATCTTCTCATTTACAATGTCGCTAATGTGCTAGCAATGGGAGACTTTGATGTATTTGTGATGAATCTTTCTGGGTAGCTCGGTGGGGGTCAGTTTAGTGACTCATTTATAGGGGAGAACAACAAGAAATGTCCTCAATATCATATTGATAATGCTACCATATTCAGGAGCACTATTTTCTGTTTTTGACATTTAAAGACACTCCCTTATCCCTGTTAGACCTGACAGCCTTGGGTGGTCATCCCCCAAATTTTTGCCTTCCTCCCCCTCACTTTTCTGACACCTTTTTTGCTGGTTTTATAATTCTGCACACTTTACTACTGCTAACCAGTGCTAAAGTGCATATGCTCTCTCCCTTAAACATGGTGGCATTGTTTCATTCCCAATTGGTATATTTGATTTACTTGTAAGTCCCTAGTAAAGTGCACTACATGTGCCCAGGGCCTTTAGATTGAATGCTACTAGTGGGCCTTCAGCACTGGTTGTGCCACCCACATAAGTTGCCCCTTAACCACATCCCAGACCTGCCATTGCAAGGCCTGTGTGTGCAGGTTCACTGCCACTTTGACTTGGCATTTAAAAGTACTTGCCAAGCCTTAAACTCCCCTTTTTCTACATATAAGTCACCCCTAAGGTAGGCCCTAGGTAACCCATACGGCAGGGTGCTATGTAGGTAAAAGGCAGGACATGTACACATATGCTTTCTGTTTTCTGCTAGTGGAACACTTCTAAATTGGTTTCCCACTACTGTGAGGCCTGCTTCTGTCATAGGATAACATTAGGGATAGCTTTATATACTGTTTGAGTGGTAGATTCTGATCAGAAAGGGGTAACAAGGTCATATTTAGTATGGCCAGAATGGTACTAGAAAATCCTGCTCATTGGTGAGGTTGGATTTTATATTACTATTTTAGAAATGCCACTTTTAGAAATGGAGCATTTCTCTGCACTTAAAATACATTCGTGCCTTACAGCCTGTCCCCAATCCACGTCTCAGCTGGGCTGGTTGACAGCTCCCTTGTGCATTTCATCCAGACAACCACAAACACAGGATACTCAGTCATACCTGCACTCATTTACATACTGAATGGGTCTTCCTGGGCTGGGAGGGTGGAGGGCCTGACACTTAAATTTCAAAGGTTAGTGGCCTGCCCTTACACAATGGACTGCCAATCCCCTTACTGGGACCCTGGCAGACAGAACTCTACTGAAAGGTGACCTTGTGCACTTCAAAACCACTCTTTGAAGTCTCTCCCACTTCAAAGGCATTTTGGGGTATATAAACTGGGTCCCTGACTCCACCAAATCAGACACTTCTGGACCTGAACCTACAACCTGTAAAGAGGAACTGCCTGGCTGCCCAAAGGGCTCATCTGGACTGCTTTGCTGAGAAGGTCTGCTGCCGTGCTGTTGCCCTGCTGCCTTACTGTCCTCTGGCTTTGCTGAGAAGTGGTCTCCAAGGGCTTGGATTGAGCTTGCCTCCTGTTTTCTGAAGTCTCAGGGCTAAAAAGACTTAGGGGGTTATTCCAACTTTGGAGGAGGTGGTAATCCGTCCCAAATGTGACGGATTTACCACCAGCCGTATTACAAGTTCCATAGGATATAATGGACTTGTAATGCGGCTGGTGGTATATCCGTCACTTTACCGTCACTTTTGGGAGGCATTACCACTTCCTCCAAAGTTGGAATAACCCCCTTAATCTCTTGAAGAAACTCCTTGTGTGCCGAAAATGTACGCACAGCCTGCCGGGAACGACGCACAGCCTGCCTTGCAATGAGAAAATCACCGCACAGCTGAACTGGAATGACGCAGCCTGACTTCCTGAGTGAAGATTCAATGCCTTGCGGCTGGAAATTCGACACACAGCCTACCGGTTCAGCGCCCAGCTTAACCAGAATACACAGCCCGACTTCCCGAGTGAAGAATCGATGTAGCGACTGGCGTGCAACAGAAAATTCTACGCATCGCCTAACGGATCGGCAGAACGCCTGTGACTTCTTCCCGCATGCCCAGGAATTTCTCTGCATCGCCCTTCGGCATCAAAAAGATCCCCTCGTTGCACTGCGGAACCAAGACTTTGCGCCGGAAATCGACTCAAATCCCCTTGCAGCGTGGAAAGAAATGACACATGGTCTGTTCCAGGCTGGAAATTCCGTGGGTGTTATTTTTGATGCAAACCAGGTACTTTGTTCAAACAAGATACAACTGTTGATTCCTAAGATTTAAGGCTCTTTTTAATCCTGCAAAAGTGATATCTCAACTTGTGCTTATTGAATCTTTATAGTTTTGACCCTAATTTAACCAGATAAATATCATATATTTTTCTAAACCTGTGTGGTGTATTTTTGTGGTGTTTTCACTTTGTTACTGTATGACTTATTGCACAAATACTTTACAAATTGCCTTCTCAGTTAAACCTGACTGCTCAGTGCCAAGCTACCAGAGGGTGGACACAGGATAATTTAGATTCTGTGTGACTCACCCTAACTAGTATTGTGGTCCCCATTTGAACGAAGGTGAATACCTCTACCAATTAAAGACCCCATTTCTAACAATCCCACTATGGCTACACTGTATATTTTTCAAATGTATGCAGTAACAGTGGAGGCTGTCCGATGGTGAGCTACATACTTAATTTAACAAGTAGGCTTTCAAGAGTTTTTTTTGTAACTTTATCATAGATTCTTTGTGTCACTCGGGCAGTCACAAAGACAACTACTTTGTGTGTCTCAATGCGTTGTTTGTCACAGAGCTGTCGCAAGCAGCAGTGGCTGGAATGTAGGCAGAGTAAGGGGATGGGCAAATGTGGTCTTGGTGCATGCATGCAAGGAGAGTGGTGTAAATAAAAGGAAAAAAAACATTTACCTTGCTTGGTGTGCGACGTCCAACATCCTCCTCGCTCTGGTCTCCTCTCTGGCTCCAGCAAAATACCTGAAGAAATCGAGGCGCTACTTTCATGTTGGTTTCTCTCAGTGCAGACAAGAGCACTGGAGGCCTGTGCTTTCTCTAACCCAGCTGTCTTAAGGCAGCTGGGTTATAGAAGTTTAAAGTGCACATATCTGGCTGCTCTTCACAAAACGTTCGGCCAAAAAGAAAGGTGCACTTCAAACTTAAGTGCACAGCTCACTGCTGCCACTCAGAAGCAGTGGCCCCACCCATCCTGAAACTCGGTTCCACACACACAAATACATGTTGATACATTACATATATACCCCCCAACCCCCCCTGGAAGAATGAAAGGACAAAAGGAAATGATTGTAACCATTGTAATCATGCAAAATCCAGTACTCAAAAATATATATACACTATTAACAAATATACACACCAAGAATTCAAGTCCATGTACTGCACATACATAGTCCGTGGACCACTGGGCCCAAAATGCATGGGCGAGGCCCACACATGATACCCGATATAAACGGAGAGAGCAATGCAGGGGCATCAGATTTAAATAAAACAGCCCCCTCAGGGGGAAGGGATGGGGGGTACCTCTGCCGGATGAGTGCACAACGCCAAATCCACGAGGGGGCTCCATGCCCATTGATGTATCCTGGGGAGTGCAAAGCCACAGTCTCACAAGTCTTTACAGTGGGTGGCTTGCCCACTGCTGTATCCTGGGGAGTGCAAAGCCACAGTCTCACAAGTCTTTACAGTGGGTGGTTTGCCCACTGCTGCATCCTGGGGAGTGGAAAGCCACAGTCTCACAAGTCTTTACAGTGGGTGGTTTGCCCATTGCTTTATACTGCGGAGTGCAAAGGCACAGTCTCACAAGTCTTTACAGTGGGTGGTTTGCCCACTGCTTTATCCTGGGGAGTGCAAAGCCACAGTTTTACAAGTCTTTACAGTGGGTAATTTGCCCACTGCTTTATCCTGGGGAGTGCAAAGCCACAGTCTCACAAGTCTTTACAGTGGGTGGTTTTCCCACTGCTGTATCCTGGGGAGTGGAAAGCCACAGTCTCACAAGTCTTTACAGTGGGTAATTTGCCCACTGCTGCATCCTGGGGAGTGGAAAGCCACAGTCTCACAAGTGAATAACAGTCTCCACTGGTTCTGGAGGGGGCTTTGTGCCCAGATTGCTTCATCCTGCCAAGGACTGAGGTAGTGGATGCCTTTCTCCACTGGTTCTGGACGGGGCTTTGTGCCCAGATTGCTTCATCCTGCCAAAGACTGAGGTAGTGGATGTGATACTCCACTGGTTCTGGGGGGAGGGGGGCAGATTGCTTCATCCTGCCAAGAACTGAGGTAGTGGATGCCTTTCTCCTCTGGTTCTGGAGGGGGCTTTGTGCCCAGATTGCTTCATCGTGCCAAGGACTGAGGTAGTGGATGCCTTTTTCCACTGGTTCTGGAGGGGGCTTTGTGCCCAGATTGCTTCATCCTGCCAAGGACTGAGGTAGTGGATGTGATACTCCACTGGTTCTGGAGGGGGCTTTGTGCCCAGATTGCTTCATCCTGCCAAGGACTGAGGTAGTGGATGCCTTTCTCCACTGGTTCTGGAGTGGGCTTTGTGCCTAGATTGCTTCATCCTGCCAAGGACTGAGGTAGTGGATGTGATACTCCACTGGTTCTGGAGGAGGCTTGGTGCCCAGACTGCTTCATACTGCCAAGGACTGAGTTAGTGGATGCCTTTCTCCACTGGTTCTGGAAGGGGCTTTGTGCCCAGATTGATTCATCCTGCCTGGGACTGAGGTAGTCGATGTGATACTCCACTGGTTCTGGAGGGGGCTTTGTGCCCAGATTGCTTCATCCTGCCATGGACTGAGGTAGTGGATGGGAATCTCCACTCACGGTGGGCCTACATGGAAGCTGACCAGGCCCCTGAAAATGACGACTAGCTTCGTATGACTGACCACTGGGGATGGCAGCCATGTCTGCGGTGGTGCCACTGGCACTGGATGTGGCGTGGCCGGTGGCGGTGCTTGTGGCGGCCTCAGTAGCGGCAGTGCTTGCGGCGCTCATTGGCCTGCGGTGCTGGTGGGTGGCCCAGTGAGCGTGCCGGTGGCGGTGGTGTCCTTCACAGCGGTGCTAGTGGCAGCGGTGTCCTGGGAAGCGGTGCTGGTGGCGGCGGTGTCCTTGGCAGTGGTGCTGGTGGCGGCGGTGTCCTTGGCAGCGGTGCTGGTGGCGGCGGTGTCCTGGGAAGCGGTGCTGGTGTCGGCGGTGTCCTTGGCAGTGGTGCTGGTGGTGGCGGTGTCCTGGGTAGCGGTGCTGGTGGCGGCGGTGTCCTGGGAAGCAATGCTGGTGGCGGCGATGTCCTTGGCAGCAGTGCTGGTGGCGGCGGCGGTGTCCGTGGTTGTAGGAGGTGTTCGTTTGCTGACTTTGGGTGAAGGTGCATGGGCTGGAGGCTGTCATGAGGTGGATGGCTGTTGGGTGGGTGTGTGACTGCGTTTGTGTAGTTTGGGAGGTGGGCTCACAGACACACTGGGAGAGGACACAGGGGATGTGTGAATGGTAGTGGGGGTGGTGAGTGCACGTGAGCGGGGTGTGGTGATGGGCATGCTGGTGATGGACGTAGTGGCTGAAGATGTAGTGCATGTAGGTGTGAGTGGAGACTTGACAGGGAGGGAGGAGGGAGACGAGGAGGAGGGGGACACAGTGGAGGCAGTGGAATTTGGTATGTGTGCATGGGTATGATGCTTGTGTGAGTGCCTGTGGGATGTGTGGTGCTTATGTTTGCCAGAGCTACCCCTGTGTGTTGAGGTGTGTGCATGCTGGTCTGATGGTGTACTTGGGATAGGCAAAGGTACAGGGGTTTGGGTCTGGGTGAAGGAGGTTGGAGGGGGGAGGCTGGACACAGGGACAATGGCTGCCATCAGTGCTGAGGCCAGAGTCTGAAAAGCTCTCTGTTGGGCTGCCTGACCAGAATGAATGCCCTCCAGGTATGCATTTGTCTGTTGCAACTGCCTCTCTACACTCTGGATGGCATTCAGAATGGTAGACTGCCCAACAGTAAGGGATCTGAGGAGGTCAATGGCCTCCTCACTGAGGGCAGCAGGGCTGACAGGAGCAGGGGCTGAGGCACCTGGGGCGAAGGAGATGCCCACCCTCCTGGGTGAGCGGCCACAGGGCACACGCTGAGGGGCTATTGGGAGGGCGGTGCTGGTGGGGGGGGTGGCGGCTATACCTGTAGATGCGGGGGCACAGAGGGTCCCACCACCGCAATGGAGCTCCCATAAGAGGAGGAGTCCATGTCGCTGGTCTCAGCTCCTGTCCCCGCCTTGGAGCTCCCCTCGCCCTCCGTCCCGCTGGTGCCTTCAGACTCCGTTGTCTCGCCCTCCAGGGCCATGTGGGATGCAGCGCCCTCCTGCTCTGGTGCCACTGCTCCTCCGCCTTATGATGCTATTGCACACAAGAACAGGGAGACCACAAAAAGGGAGGGGGAGACAGAAGAAAGACATGTTCAGTGCATGCAATACCACTACCGTTGGTGGACAATACAGACACAGCAGCCCTCTGCACTACGCCATGCACGTAGAGTTCCCTCATTAATCACAGGGCCATGGGGTACAAGGCCTATGCCCGATTGCTGCACACATGGAAGTCACAGGAGCCTGACTTGGTGTAGTTGGCTCTTAACACTGGTGGGGTGGGGTGCCACATGGCCTACCTTACGAAGGGACCTTGCCTACAAAACTCGCCCTGGCCTAGGGGTACCCACAGCCCACCTCCCCCATCCTGACACCTCCAATTCGCGCAGATTCAGCTGAATGAAAGTGTACTCACCCCCTGGTGGCTGCTGTGATGCCCTCAAGCGCCCATCCAACTCTGGGTACGCCACTGCCAGGATCCGGAACATCAGGGGGGTCGTGGTGCGACGGGCACCCCTCCCACGTTGAGAGGCCATCCCCATCTGGGCCTCTGTCGTCTTCTTGCTCCAGCGGCGAATGTCCTCCCATCTTTTCCGGCAGTGGGTGCTCCGTCTGTGGTGGACCCCCAGGGTCCGGACTTCCTTGGCGATGGCACGCCAAATGTCCTTCTTCTGGTCGGTGCTGACCTAGAGGAATAGTACAGGGGAAAAGGAGAAGATATAACCGTCCGGACCGTCACAGTCATTGGCCCGCGTTCCTACCCTTGCCATGACGCACATACACTCACCGTCATTTCATGAACGCCTCATTCTCCACCCGTATCTTCCATCCACACCAATCGACACAGGCATTGCCCATACAGGATGCTCACAGTGTACTTACCTGTTTGTCTGGAGGACCGTAGAGTAGCATGTACTGGGGGAGGACCCCATCCACAAGTTTCTCCAACTCCTCTGTGGTGAAGGCAGGGGCCCTTTCCCCAGACACATGAGCTATTGTCCCTTCCAGACTGAGGTCACAGCAGCACTTGCAGTGTAGATCCCCTCCTGTCGAAGATCAGGTATCAAGTGAGTGAACAGATAGAAAATGATGGTCACGTCCTTACATCGTCATTGGCTCCTGGGACCCATAGAGCCCAATGTTAACCAATGGAGGATTGCGCCGCGGTCTTCAACTGCCTACCGCGACGGTGTATAACGCCAGCGCAGTTACCTCATATCCCCTTGTCCCAATTTACAGGTCAGGCAGCCACCATTGCAGGGGGCCACATGGCATTAATTTTAAATGCTTCACACATATCTAGGCCTTGCATACACACTAAGACAGGCACATAGCGGATTGAAAAATATGTGCAATAAAGTTGTGTTTTCGTACCTCAGTGTTGACTGACCCTCTGCTCGCTGTTCTACTCCATAGAGCACGTCCGCTGGGGCAGGTGAGGAGATGGCGGCATCCTCCGGTGTACAGACCACTGGTGGACCTGTCGACAATGGAAGAGCAACATGTAATTGTGACCTACAGACTGGACCGTGCCACAATCCATGAACTGTGTGCCCAGTTGGAGCCGGATCTGATGTCAGCAATCCGCCATCCCACAGGGGTCCCCCCTCTAGTGCAGGTCCTGTCAGTACTCCATTTCCTGGCAAGTGGGTCTTTTTAGACGACGGTGGCCATAGCATCAGGGATTTTCCAGCCTATGTTCTCCAACGTGTTGTCCAGAGTGTTGTCTGCCCTGCTGAAACACATGCGCAGCTACATCGTATTCCCTCAAGCGGAGGATTTGCCTACAGTGAAAGGTGACTTCTATGCTTTGGGACATATCCCCAACATCATAGGTGCCATTGATGGGACTCATGTGGCCTTGGTCCCCCCGCAGGAGTGAACAGGTGTACAGAAACCGGAAGAGTTACCATTCAATGAATGTGCAGATGGTGTGTTTGGCTGACCAGTACATCTCCCATGTGAATGCCAAGTTTCCTGGCTCAGTGCATGACGCTTAAATTTTGAGGAATAGCAGCATCCCTTATGTGATGGGGCAACTCCAGAGGCACCGTGTGTGGATATTAGGTGAGGACATGGACCCTATACAGTGTGAATAGTTGTCTGGGGTTGTTCCTAAGGGTTAGTGTGTGTCTAACAGTTGTCCCTTGACATTTTCAGGTGACTGGTTACCCTAACCTGTCATGGCTACTGACCCCAGTGAGGAATCCCAGGACAAGGGCAGAAGAATGCTACAATGAGGCACATTGGTGAACTAAGAGGGTTATATAGAGGACCTTCGGCCTCCTGAAGGCCAGGTTCAGGTGCCTCCATATGACAGGCGGTTCCCTATACTACTCACCAAAGAAGGTGTGCCAGATCATCGTGGCCTGCTGTATGCTGCACAACTTGGCTTTGCGATGACAGGTGCCTTTTCTGCAGGAGGATGGTCCAGAAGGTGGTCTTGTGGCAGCTGTGGAGCCTGTGGACAGTGAAGAAGAGGAAGCAGAAGAAGAGGACATCGACAACAGAAACACCGTTATCCAGCAATACTTCCAGTGAGACACAGGTAAGAACACATCCCTGCCTGCTACATCTGATACACTTGTTCTACCTCTCATCTGTCTGTCACTTACACCCAGTGTATGGACCCTGATTTGTCACTTTCCCTTTCAATTTCACAGATGTGGGTCCCACTGTGTGACCTCTGCTATGTTTCCTCATAGACTAGAGCTGTGTGACATAGGTATGTTGACAATACAATGGATATTGCATTTTTCATCAGTTATTGCAAATACACTTTTGTGAAAACAGACTGACTCCAGATAGTTTTGTGATTTAAGGGTGTTTATTTAAGTGCAAAATAGTGGAGGGGGTTGTAAAATGGTCAGGGGTGATGGTGGAGGAATGTACATGGCAGAGTCCAGTCTATTTGTTTCACAGGTGCAGTGTCCAAAGGGGCATAGGAATTGGAACAATGTCAGTTTAAGGATGGACAGGGTAATAAAGTGGAATAGAAGGATGACAATCAGGGTGGTCTCATTTCTTGGTGGGGTCTTGGCATTGTTCTCTGTCTTTGTCCTGGATCTCAGGGACCACTTGCGGGGTGGTTCTCCATCTGCAGGGGGTGGGGTGCTGGTGTTGTGGCCCCTAGTTGTGCCACAGTGTCCCTCCTGGTGTTCACAAGTTCCTTCAGCACCCCTACAATGATGCCCAGGGTGGTATTGATGGATTTGAGTTCCTCCCTGAACTCCAAATACTGTTCCTCCTGCAGCCGCTGGGTCTCCTGAAACTTGGCCAGTACCGTTGCCATTGTCTCCTGGGAATGGTGGTAGGCTCCCATGATGTTGGAGAGGACCTTGTGGAGAGTCAGTTCCCTAGGCCTGTCCTCCCCCTGTCACACAGCAGCCCTCCCAGTTCCCCTGTGTTCCTGTGCCTCTGTCCCCTGAACCATGTGCCCACTACCACTGCCCCCAGGTCCCTGCTGTACTTGGGGTGGTGGGTTAGTCTCGGTTACCTGTAGTGGTGGACACACTGCTGCTTGACGTCTCCTGGGGACAGAGGTATGGGCCCCCTTGGTGGGTGCTGTGCTGGTGTTTCCAGAGGGGGGAGGCTCTGTTGTGGCTTGTGCCAGTGTGAGGGGAACCGACTGTCCCGAGGTCCCAGATGGACCGGGCTGGTCATCTAGATCCAGTTGGACAGAGCTGCTGTCATCACTGTGGGCCTCTTCTGTGGGTGGAGTGGACATGTCTGGAACCTCCTGTCCGGTGATGTTGGGTAGGGGTACTGCAGGGGTGTAAAAGCATAGTTTTAGTATCTGTGTGTGCCATGGTGTGCAATGGGTGGGTGACCCTGTACCCCAGTGCTTGCATTCCTGTGTAGGACCTTGTGTGCTAATTGTTTAGGGGTCCGTGTGGGTATGTGCAGTGGACATGCATTGGTGATGGGTGTCCATGCTTTGTTGTTGCATGCAGTGCCTAGTGTTGGGATGTGTGGGTTGTGATAGTGGGACATGTGTGAGGAGTTGGAGTGATGGGGGTGAGGGTGGGGGTATGTGATAGAATGCAGGTAGGGTGGGGGATGAAGTAGTGAAAGCTTTGACTTACCAGAGTCCATTCCTCCAGCTACTCCTGCGAGGCCCTCAGGATGCAGTAAAGCCAAGACCTGCTCCTCCCATGTTGTTAGTTGTGGGGGAGGAGGTGGGAGTCTGCCGCCAGTCCTCTGAACCGCGATGTGGTCTCTTGAGACCACGGAACGCACCTTCTCCCGTAGGTCGTTCCACCTCTTCCTGATGTCATCCCTAGTTCTTGGGTGCTGTCCCACTGCGTTGACCCTGTTGACGATTCTGTGCCATAGCTCCATCTTCCTAGCTATGGTGGTGTGCTGCACCTGTGATCCGAATAGCTGTGGCTCTACCCAGATGATTTCCTCCACCATGACCCTGAGCTCCTCCTCAGAAAACCTGCGATGTCTTTGCGGTGCCATGGGGTGGTGTGGGTGATGTGTGAGGTGGTGTGTGCTGTAATGTTTGGGGTGATGTTTAGGGGTGTGTGGTGTTTTGTGCGTGGATGTGTATGTGTGATGGTGTTGTGTGCCTCTGTATGGTGGTGTTTTCTTTGCTGTGCTGTCTCTCTGGCCTTCATCAGTATTTTAGGTTGTAAGGGTTTGTGGGTGATGTGGGCGGGTGTTTTATATTGTATTGGGTGTGTGGGAGTGGTGTGTGTATGTGTATCAGGTGTGTGTATTTGGAATTGTCCAATGTTGTTGTAGTTTGTAAGAGTGTGTTTATTTTGAGTGTGGCGGTGTGTACCGCCAATGGAATACCGCAGTTGAAAGACCGCTGCGTGGATTCGTGGGTCGTGATAGTGTGGGCGTATTCCTGTTGGTGTGACGGTGGAGGTTTTGTTATCACCAGTTTATCACTGAACTTTGGTGTGGCGGACTTGTGTGGGTGTCTGGATTTTGGCGGATTCCGAGCTGTGGGTCGTTGTAGCTGTAGCGGAATTCCGTGGCCGCGGCGGTGTGTTGGCGGTCTTCGGCACAGCGGTAAGCGGCATTTACCGCCAATGTTGTAATGAGGGCCCAAGTGTTTTATTTCCCCCACCATCTCTTTTTGTTTCATTTGGGACCTGGAGACCTGCATAAGAGAGCAGAAAGCGCAGCACACTGAGGCAGCTAAATCACTGGTTCTCACTGTCTCCCCCTGGTCCCCTTGCTGGCATTCTTTCACCGGCCGCCTGGTCTACCTCACATCAGAGCCAGCCTCAGGCCCATAGCACCACCAATGTGTTATAGATTAAGAGGCAAAAAGGGTGGAGGATCACACATATTTTTAATAGTGAATTTAAAATGGAGATTAAACAGTATTTTGCACTTATAAAACACAGTAACCTGCCTCAGAGGTTTTCATTTCACTATGTAATTTAGAATGTAACAAATTGGAATTGTTCATGTTGCAATGCAGTCTTTGCCAAACTGTGTCTCCAGTGATCACTTATTAATTTAAATTAATTTAACAGATTACTAATGCCTTCACTAGCTAGTTCCTCATGGACTTTGCAATGACTTTTAGCATACATGAGTACCAAGTGCTGAGATGGCCAGGGTTCACAGTGCGCTTCCCCTCTTACTTGCAGAAAAGGCTGGCATCACACCTCTAAGTTGACCACCTGGCTTTTACACTGAACCCCTATGCTTGATTCGAGCCCTTATATATAAGAACTAAGACATCTCACAGATCTCTTACAATTCACCTCTATTATGATCTGCATACTGTACTGGTATCTCAATACTGATACAGCCATGGTACAAATAATTTGTGTGGCGTAACACATTGCAGTAAAGAGTTGGAATAAGTGTGTTCCTGAGAGACAGTATCCTGCAGATTACAGCAAAGCTGCATGAAAACAATTTCCCCCTGTAATTCATTTGGAAGCCCCAAAGGACGTTTTAGACTCAGATAGGTAGGGTGTACACTAGTGCAAGTCTTGTGAAATAAGATTTGTAGAAGTGCATAGGTCTTTAATTTCATACCCAATTATCAAGTGGGTATCAGGAACTCCATGATACTAGGGCACAGTGGATATGTGCTATCCATGGAAACCCCTCTACTACACAGGGATATCCAGTAAGGTAATAGCTGCTGTAAGAAATTGGAGTACTGGTTGACTGGGGTGTGAGTCCTGGTCAAGCAGCAACCACAGTCCTTGTCAGTGTAATGAACAAGCAAATTCCAAATTAACCTGGATTCACCCCCTGGTAGCTTGGCACAGAGCACTCAGGCTTACCATAAAGGCAATGTTTAAGTATTTGTGCAACACTTCAAACAATAAAATGGTGAAAACCCCACACAAAAAGATCCTACACCAGAGCAGCCAACAGGCTGGAGGTACATTCCTCCATATTACGACATTGGCGGTTTACCAAACCGCCAATGTAGCTCACCGACAGCCACAGCAGTAATGCCCACTGGACTGGAGACTTCAATCTCCAGCCCAGCGGCCGTCACCTGCCCGCTTACCGCCATGGTTTTCGTGGCATCCTTACTGCCATGAAAACCATGATGGTAGGCACCATCAGTGACAGCGAATCCCTTCCCTGTTACTGATAGGGGTCTTCCCCGGCCCCGTCCCCAGATTTCCCCCTACCCCCTCTTCCTCTCCAGACCCCCTTCACACACGCCCCTCCCTTCACACACGCACACACGCATATACACACCCATTCCAACATTCATCCACGCATGCATGCATCCTTTCACACACACATCCACACATACTTACATACACGCAGACACACATTCACACAACTCATAATACATGCATGCACACCCCCAAACATACACACACATGCAACATACACCCGCATACACGAACCCACAGACATACACACACCCCCACACACACACACAACACTCCCCTCCCCTGTCGGAGCACCCACTTCCCTGGATCCAGGGGGTCCACCGGCAGGAGATGGGACGAGGAACTGCTTCCAGCAGCAGCGTCTGCCAGCACAACACCGCCAGGCCATATTATTCTCATAAGACGTCCGGTGACACTCTACTGGCAGCAGCAGCGCCACCTTACCGCAATCCGCCGGAATGGCCACACCTGGATTTGCCCCATCCTTCTGGTGGAAATCCAGCTGTGGTCATGATACCGCGGACGGCTGGTAACCGCAGCAGCGGTCTTTTGGCAGCCATCGCAGCAGTGGTAGGCAATATATACCGCCAAGGACCTAATGAGGGCCTATAAGTTTTAACTTAGTTTCCAGTAATGCTACCTAAGTACCATGCGTAATATGCTGGACAGAATACGTTCTCTTATTGGCAGCCAATTTAAAGAGCATAAAAAAGGATGGGCATGACTAAATACAGAATCAACTTTTAGCAAGTGCACTGCCTAAGCCTGAATCATTAACACACTATGCAGTAAGTTCTATGGTAAATCAAGCTTTAAAGAATTGTCATAGTGCAACCTTGATCCTGTAATAACTGACATGATCCATCATTTTCCCATCTTGGACACAGCACGAGATTTCTGAGATTCTGTATGTGGTAAGATCATATTGAAGCTAGTGCTGTGGTCCCTGTGTAGAGGGCGTTGCCGTAGCCCAGTCTGCTGCTTATGAAGACGTGGGTGACAGTTCTTGTTTCTGAAGGAATCCATTTGAAAGTCTTGTGTAGCAAGCAAAGGGTGTTGAAGCAGGAGGATGATATGGAGCTGATTTGCTGAGTCATGGAGAGAGATGAGTCCAGTATGATGCCGAGATTGTGTGCGTGGGCGGTGGGTGTTGGTGGTGGTCCAAGGGTGGTGGGCCACCAAGAGTCGTTCCATACTGTCTTGTTAGGACCGAAGATGATGATCTCATTATTTTCTGAGTTCAGTTTGTGGTGGCTGGCTGTCATCCAGATAGCGATGGCGAGGAGTCCGGCGTGTAGGTTATTCTTGGTGGTAGATGGGTTCCTCGAGAGGGAGATGTTGAGCTGGGTGTCGTCAGCGTATGAAATGATGGTGAGGCCGTGGGGGCAGATGATGGTGGTGAGAGGAGCCATGTACATATTGAAAAGGGTGGGGCTGAGAGAGGATCCTTGGGGGACCCCACAGATGGTCTTGGTAGCTGTAGACCGGAAAGGAGGAAGGCAAACTCTTTGGGTTCTTTTGGAGAGGAAAGAGGTGAGCCAGTCCAGGGCTTTGTGGCGAATTACGGCATTGAAGAAGTGTGTGCAGAGGGTTTGGTGGTATACTGTGTCGAAAGCTGCAGAGAGGTCTAGGAGGATGAGGGCGGCGGTTTCGCTCTTGTCCAATCTGGTCCTGATGTCATCTGTATAGGTGATGAAGGCGGTCTCGGTGCTGTGGTTTTTGCAGAATCCCGACTGGGAGACTTTGAGTATGTTGTTGTCTTCTAGGAAGCGAGACAGTTGTATGTTTACTATCTTCTCTATGACCTTTGCTGGGAAGGGGAGTAGAGAGATGGGTCGGTAGTTTGTGAGGTCTTCAGGGTCTGCTTTGTTTTTTTTTAGAAGAGCGTTGACTTCAGCATTTTCCAAATATCTGGGAAAGTTGCAGTCTCGAAGGAACTGTTGATGACGGCCCGGAGCTGGGGAGCGATGATTTGGCTGACCTTGTTGAAGATGTGGTGGGGGCAACGGTCTGTTTGGGAGCCTGAGTGGATGGAACTCATGGTTTTGCCAATTTCTTCATCATTGCTGGGGGTCCAGGTGTTCAGTAGGTTGGTGCGGCAGGGTGCTGTGGTGTTGGTTGTGTCGGTGCTGGTGGGTGATGATGATGTGCAGCTGTCGTGTATGTCTGCGACCTTGCGGTGGAAGTAGTTGAATAGGGAGTTGCAAAGGTCTTCGGAGTGTGGAGGGTCAATGGTGCAGGATTTGGGTTTGGTGAGTTCTTTGATGATGGCAAAAAGTTCCTTGCTGTTGTGTGTGCTGTTGTCTATGCGTTCTTTGTAGAAGGATTGTTTGGTGGTCCGGATGAGTTGGGAGAAGTTGCTCACTGGGTCTCAGTCTTGAGAAATTTTAGAACCACCGAATTACTGTGTTAGCAACCCACAGTCCAGTTGATTCAACAAGATGGTGTTGACATTGTCAAATGCAGCTTAAAAATCTAAGTACATTAGATGTGTGCAAAATCTAGAGTTGTCAATCTTCGCGAAATTTACAAACAATTTTTAAAATTGACTTTGAATGATCTCATTCAACAAGGGGACTGTTTCAAAGAAAAAAATGTTTCATAGGAGGCCTTATCTTCTGAAACCATTCTCCAGTCCCTCGCACCCCCACATTTTGTAAAGTTTTGCAGTTCTCGTGGTCACCATGAAAGTTTTGCACAGCCCTACATAATATCAGCATGCTAACATTGCCACCGTTAAAACTAACATGGCACCATGGGCAGAATGAAAGCCTGCTTGGGTAACTATAGGCTTGTTGCGTTTTACATATATCTGCACAACTGTTTCGCAATGCATCGTTCAATTGCAGATTGTAAGGATATAGGCCAGTGATGCTTCATTTCATAGATTGGATTAGCATCAGGCTTTTAAAAAAAAAAAACTATTGTGACACTAAGGCCCTCATTATGACATTGGCGGTAAATCCCGCTTACCGCCATGCCGACTGCGCCAACATAATGCCGCTACAGTGGATAACCGACAAGCATATTATGACACACACATACCAATCCGTAACTATACAGCCACACGCACTTGTCTGCCAGCCCAAAAGCCAGTGATAAACTGGCGGTAGCAAAACCCACACCATTACACCAGCAGAACAACTCCCACAGCATTATGACCCACAAATCACCGCAGTGGACATTAAATGGCAGTAAACCATTGGCGGGACATACCGCAAAGCTCCAAATACACACAATCAAACAAAAACAACACCACATTGGACATTTCAAACTACATACACCTGACACACATACACACACCACACCCATACACCCACACCACTATAAAACACACCCCTTTACGACTAGAAAGAATTGGTACCAGAGAGAGACAGCAAAAGCACCCACACAACCAGAGCCACATAACATCATCACCTATACATCACCCATGCACTTTAGATCACACACCGCAACACATCACCCCACACACCCTCTCCCATACCACTCACAATACACCCATGGCACCACAACGACACCCCAGATTCTCTGAGGAGGAGCTGAGGGTCATGGTGGATGAAATCATTTGGGTAGAGCCACAGGTATTTGGATCACAGGTCAGCAGACATCCATTATTATGAAGATGGAGCTATGGCGGAGAATCGTTGACAGGGTTGACGTTGTGGAACAGCACCCCAGAACAAGAGACGACATCAGGAAGAAGTGGAACGACCTACGGGGGAAGGTACGTTCCACAGCATTAAGACACCAACTAGCTGTACAGAGGACTGGTGGTGGACCCCCCATCTCCTCCCCCACATGGGAGGAGCAAGTCTTGGCAATCAGGCACCCTGAGGGCCTGGAAGGAGTAGGAGGAGGACTGGACTCTGGTAAGTCAACTCTTTACTACTATCACCCCCCCCACCTGCATGCCATCACAAACCCCCACCCGTAACCTCACTCCCATCACTTCACCACCTCCCACATACCCCACCATCACAACCTACTCATCCCAATACCAAGCCCTGCATGTAGCACCAATGCATGGACACCCCTCACAGACCTGCATGGACACCTATCACCACTGCATGCACACTGGAGAGAATCACCTAGCCCAACAAATAGCTACTCACTCAAAGGCAAATCTGCCAGGACAACAACAACCATAGAGGGCAACACACCCATGCACATAATGTCACATGCAGAAACAATAACAACGCATTTACATCCCCACAGGTCCCCCAGCCAATGCCACCGGAGAAGAGGTGCCAGCAACATCCAGTCCCCCCCAGAAGAGGCCCACAGTAATGACAACAGCTCTGCTCGCCTGGATCTGGATGACCAACCTGGCCCATCAGGGATCCCCGGACAGTCGGTTACTAAGGCACACTCTCACACCAGTACAGAGCCTCCCCCCTCAGGAAACAACACCAGATCACGCACCCAGTGGGCCCATACCTCTGTCCCCAGGCCACGTCAATCAGCAGTGTGTCCACCACTACAAGGACCCCAGGCCACCCCACAAACAGGACAATCAGGGACCTGGGTCAGTGGCAGTGGGCACACGATTCAGGGGACAGAGACACAGGACAATAGGGAAGCTGGGCGGACTGCTGAGTGACATGGGGAGGACAGGCCCAGGGAACTGACTCTCAAGGAGGCACTCACCACGATCCTGGGAGCATACCACCATTCCCAGGAGATGATGGGCTAGTTACTGAACAAGTTGCAGGAGAACATGCGGCTGCAGGAGGGACAGTACCTGGGGATCAGGGAGGACTTTAAGCACATCAACACCATCCTGGTCTCCATTTAAGGGGTGCTGGCAGACATGGCCAACACGATGACAGAGGCAGTGGCACCCCACCGGGCCTCTGCCACTAGCCAAACCGATGAACAGCCCTCCACCTCTGCTGCTGCTAGCGGACAGGAGGCCCCGCCACAGGTCCAACAGGCCACCAGCACCCGTCCCCCTGCAGAAGGTGAACCACCCTGCAGACGTTCTCTGCGATCCAGGCAAAAGCCAGAGACTATTGCCAAGACCCCCAGTAGGAAATAAGACTCTCCTGATTGTCACCCTTGTGTCCCACTCTGTCACCCTGTCCACCTTGAACTGCCATTGCTCCCCTTCCTATGCCCCCTTGAACAATGCACCTGTGATACAAATAGACTGGACTCAGATCTGGACTTCCTCCATCATGTCCCCAGCCCATAGCACACCCCCTTCTACCTTTTAGCACTTAACTGAACACCCTTTGAAAAAATACAAGTATGGAGCATGTCAAATGATTTAAGTATGTATTAGTTTAACAAGGTTTAAACATTGAAAATAAACTGTACAGAAATGTATACATAGGAATGACCTGTAGTTGGCTGCAGTCAACACACCAGGAGCGAAAGTGGGGCACAAATATCTGCAAATAGAGATGCCAAAGAGTACGGTGAGTGGCCATAGAAGTGGGAAAATCAGCCTGCCTGTGACAATGTCAATCACAAAACTGTCAATTAAATATGAATTTACACTGTCTTACCTGTGTGTCATTGGAAGTATTGATGAATGATTGCACTGTTGTCCTCATCCTCATCCTCTGCCTCATCATCTTCACTGTCCGCAGGGTCCACTGTTGCCACACGGCCATCTCCAGCCTCCTCCTCCTGCAGAAAAGGCACCTGGCGACGTAAGGCAAGGTTGTGCAACATCCAGCATGCAACAATGATCTGGCAGACCTTCTTGAGTGAGTAGTACAGGGACTCACCTGTTAGATGTAGGCAACAAAACCTGGCCTTCAGGAGGCCAAAGCTCCTCTCTATAATTCTTCTTGTTCGCCCATGTGCCTCATTGTAACGTTCTTCTACCCTTGTCCTGGGATCCCTCATAGGGGTCAGTAGCCATGAGAGGTTGAGGCAACCAGAGTCACCTGAAAATATTGAGGGACAACTGTTAGCCACACACCAACCCTTAGGGCCCACACCATACCCATCCACCAACATCCACTGGGTGGGAACCAGGGCACACATATTAGCCACACCCTGTGCCTCTGGAGTTGAGCCATCACATATGCGATGCTGCTATTCCTCAGGATAAAGGCATCATGCACAGAAACAGGATATTTTGCATTGACGTGGGAGATGTACTGGTCCGCCAGGCACACCATCTGCACATTCATCGAATGAAAGCTCTTTTGATTTCTGAACACCTGTTCATTTCGCCGGGAGGGGGGACAAATGCTATATGTGTAACATCAATTGCCCCAATAATGTTGGGGATATGTCCCATTGCATAGAAATCATCTTTCACTGTGGACAAATCCTCCTCCTGGGGGAAAATGACGTACCTGCGCATGTGTTTAATCAGGGTAGACAACACTCTTGTCAGTACTATTGAGAACATTGGCTGGGACATTCCTGCTGCCAAGCCCACTGTCACTTGGAAGGAGACAGTTGCCAGGAAATGGAGCACTGATAGCACTTGTACAAGAGGGGGGATCCCGGTGGGGTGACGGAAAGCAGAGATTAGGTCCGGCTCCAATTGGGCACACAGCTCTGTGATTGTGGCCCTGTCCAGTCTATAGGTGAGGATAATGTGCCTGTCCTCCATTGTTACCAAGACCACCAGGGGTCTGTACACAGGAGTATGTCTCCATCTCCTATTCATCTGCAGTGTTTGCAATCTATGGGGCAAAATGGTGAGCAGCTGGTAGTATCTCTTATTTCCAAACACTACACTTCAATGCATGTCGTGATTGTAACAGTATTTTATTGGAGAGGTCCAGATGGTGCATATCAATCAATCAATCAGGGATTTGTAAAGCGCACTACTCACCTGTGAGGGTTTCAAGGTGCTGCGGACAGGAGGGGGGAAAAGGTTAGGGGGGAGGTGCTGCCACTGCTCTAACAGCCAGGTCTTGAGAAGTTTCCTGAAGGTAAGGAGGTCTTTGGTCTGTCGCAGGTGGGTGGGAAGAGTGTTCCACGTTTTGGCGGCGAGGTACGAGAATGATATACCACCGGTTGTAGTTCTGCAGACGCGTAGGATGGTTGCGAGGGTGAGGTTGGTGGAGTGGTGATGCCGGGTCAGGGTGTAGAAGGAGAGTCGTCTGTTGAGGTATTCCGGTCCGGTGTTGTGCAGTGCTTTGTGAGCGGGGTGAGGAGTTTGAAGGTGATTCTCTTGTTGACTGGGAGCCAGTGCAGGTTTTTGAGGTGGTCTGTGATTTGGCAGTGGGGGGGGATGTCCAGGATGAGGCGTCCAGAGGCGATCTGGATGTGTTGCAGCCTCTTCTGGAGTTAGGCCGTGATTCCTGCGTAGACGGCATTGCCGTAGTCCAGTTTTCTGCTTACTAGGGCTTGGTTGACTGTTCTTTTGGTTTCGGTGGGTATTCATTTGTAGATCTTTCGGAGCATGCGAAGGGTGTTGAAGCAGGAGGAGGAGATGGCGTTGACTTGCTGGTCATGGATAGTGAGGGGTCCAAGATGAATCCTAGATTCCGTGCGTGGTCGGTGGGAGTTGGAGCGGTTCCGAGAGTGGCAGGCCACCAGGAGTCATCCCATGTGGAGGCGTTGGAGCCGAAGATGAGGACTTCCATCTTGTCAGAATTGAGTTTGAGGCAGCTGCTCTTCCTCCATTCAGCGATGGGCTTCATTCCATCGTAGAGGTAGGTCTTGGCGGAGTCTTTGTTGAGGGAGAGGATCAGCTGAGTGTTGTAGGCATATGAGATGATGTTGAGGTTGTGGGATCGAGCGATGTTAGCGAGTGGGGCCATGTAGACGTTGAAGAGGGTTGGGCTGAGGGACGAACCCTGGGGTATGCAGCAGATTATTTCAGTGGCCTCCGAGCAGAATAGGGAAAGGCGGACTCTCTGGGTTCTGCTGGTGTGAAAGGAGGTGACCCAGTCTAGGGCTCTGTCGCGGATTCCAGCATTGCTGAGGCGTGAGCGTAGGGTGTAGTAGCAGATGGTGGTGAACGTGGCCAAGAGGTCCAGGAGGTTGAGGGCCGCAGTTTTGCTGCTGTCCAGTATGGTTCTGATGTCGTCAGTGGCAGCGATGAGGGCGGTTTCGGTGCTGTGGTTGTTTCGGAATACGGATTGGAAAAGGTTCAGGGTGCAGTTCTCCTCTAGGAAGTGGGTTAGTTGTCTGTTGTCGGTCTTCTCGATGGCTTTTGCCGGGAAGGGGAGCAGGGAGATAGGCCGGAAGTTCTTGGGGTCCTTTGGGTCCGCCTTGAGTTTTTTGTGGAGGGTGTTGATCTCGGTGTGTTTCCAGCTCTATGGGAAGGTGGCAGACTCAAAGGAGCTGTTGATGATCCTCCGTAGTTGGGGTGCGATGACGGAGCTTGCTTTGTTGAGGATGTGGTGAGGGCAGGGGTCAGATGGAGAGCAGGAGTGGATGGTGTTCATGATTTTGAATGTGTTGTTGTCATTGATGGGGGTCCAGGAGAGCAGGAGGTTGGTCGGAGGTGAATCTGTGGTCTTGGTGGTTGCCGGGGGGGGCCTGGGTGCTGAAGCTGTTGTGGATGTCTGCAATCTTGCGGTGGAAGTAGGAGATAAGGGAGGCGCAGAGGTCTTGGGATGGCAGGATGTCGTTGACGTTGGAGCTGGGGTTGAAGAGTTCCTTAACGACATTGAAGAGCTCCTTGTGGCTGTGTGCGTTGTTGTTGATTAGGTCTTTGAAGGCGGTTCTTTTAGCGGCTCGGACGACTTGGTGGTGTCTTTGGATGGCGTTTTTGAAGGCTGCATGGTTGTCCAGAGTCTGATCTTGGCGTCACTTTCTTTCGAGTCTTCAACAGCTTTGCTGAGATTCGTGGATGTCGGCTGTAAACCAGAAGGCCTTTCTGTCGGTGCGTCTATTGGAGGGATTCTTGATTGGGGCAAGAGTATTGGCACAGGTGTTGACCCATTGCCTGAAGTTGCGGGCAGCTACATCAGTGTCGGTGGTGTCGATGGGTGGGTTCTGGGACAGGGTCGCAATAAGTTGGTCTTCAGTGACCTTGTTCCAACTGCGGTGGGGGATCCATTGTGGGTGGTGGTGTGTTGTGGGTTTCTTGAAGGAGAAGTGGATGCAGCGGTGGTCTGTCCAGTGGAGTTCGGTGATGTGGCTGAAAGAGACATGATTGCTGGCGGAGAAAATAGGGTCGAGTGTGTGTCCTGCAGAGTGGGTTGGTGTCGTGACAAGCTGTTTGAGGCCGAGGTTAGAGAGGTTGTTGAGCAGGGTGGCTGTGTTGTTGTCTTTGATGTTCTCGAGGTGGAAGTTTAAGTCTCCGAGGAGTATGTAGTCAGTGGATGCGAGAGCATGCGTGCTGATGATGTTGGTAATGGAGTCACTAAACTGCTGCCGTGGGCCGGGGGGCCTGTAGTCGAGGGTACCTCGGAGGGTGGTGTTCGAGTCAGTATGGATTTGGAAGTGCAGGAGTTCAGCAGTGCTGAGGGTGTCTTCGGTGTTGGTCCTGATCCTGAGAGTGTTCTTGTGGAGGATGGCGATGCCTCCTCCTAGTTTGTTGGAGCGGTCCCGGCGAAGGCCCAGCTGGGGATGGCCTCCCAACAAGGAAGGGGTGCCCATCGAACCTCACTGGCAAATGTGTACTGTGACGCAGTTAGGAGCCATGGCCTGCCCCCCGCAATGGCGTCCGCCTGTCCTGTTTGGAGGGACAGGTGGAAATGAGGTAATTCCGCTGACGTTATGCGCCGTTGCGGGAGACGGTCGAAAACTGCTGTGCAACTCCTCATTGGTTAACATTGGGCCCTATGGGGTACTGTGGCCAATGGTGATGTATGCTGGCGGTGATGGTATGCCCCGCCACAGATGTCACTGCTATTTTCTATCTGTTCACTCACTTGCTACCTGACCTTCAACAGGAGAGGACCTACACTGCAAGTGCTGTGTGACCTGTGTTTGGAACTGACCATGGCTTGTGTCACTGGGGAAAGGGCCCCTGCCTTCACCTCGGCAGAGCTGGAGTGACTGGTGGATGGGGTCCTACCCCAATACCGAATGCTGTACGGACCTCCAGACAAACAGGTGAGTACACCGTGAGTACGATGCATGGGGCGTGAATGCATGGAGTGCTCTGTGTGAAGGCCTCATGTAGAGGGGGGTTGGTGGATGGGCCCTGGGCAGCGTGCTGCATATATGCTGGGCCATGTCTGTGCTAATGGGGATGGGAAGGGGCATGGCGGGCCATGAGTGTAACAGGCAGGACGGTCGGACTACTATTTTTCCCTGTTTCCATTTCCCTGCAGGTCAGGGGCCATCAGAAAAAGGGAATGTGGCGTGCCATCGCCAAGGACGTGTGGACCCTGTGGGTCTACGGCAGGAGGGGCACCCACTGTCAGAATCAGCTGGGGTGCCCTCCCAACGAGGAAGGGGTGCCCGTCGAACCCTGACCCCCCTAATGAACCGCATACTGGTGGTGGCCTATCCGGAGCTGGATGAGTGCTTGGGGGCAGCCACAAGGGGGTGAGTACAGTGGGGGATGGGCACCTGTGGGTGCCCCTAGGCCAGGCCTGACAGTAGGTCCCATGTTGGGCAGGGTTCTGATGTAAAATACTCCAACCAAGCTAGTAGGCATCCACTACTGGAAGGGGTCTGTGGGTCTCAGGTATGCTGCAAGTGGCTTTAGGTGTCCCTATCCATGGGCTGGTGACTTGCATTGTGACTGGTAGTGCATTGTATAGTGCGTAGGGCTGTTCCCTGTGTGTGTGTGTTGTATACACCAACTGTGGTGTTGTTGCCACCATTGACCAAGTGTATCTTTTATCTCTCCCCCCTTTTTTGTTTTGTCACCCTGTCCTTATGTGCGTTAGCACCATCTGGCGGAGGAGCTGAGGCACTGGCAACGGAGGGAGCTGCATCCCAGAAGGCCCAGGAGGCCAAATCCAACGATGGTGAGGGCACCAGTGGGACAAAGGGAGAGGGGGCATCATAGCAGAGACTGGAGGGGACAGTTCGGACACGGATTCCTCTTCCGATGGACGCTCCCTGGTGGTGGTGGACCCCTCTTTGCCCTCCTCAGCTACAGGTACAGCCGCCACCCACCGTACCAGCACCGCCCTCCCAGCAGCCCCTCAGTGTGTTTCCCGTGCCCGCTCACCCAGGAGGGTGGGCATCTCCTTCGCCCCAGGCACCTCAGGCCCTGCCCCAGTGAGGAGGCTATTGACCACCTGCGATCCATCTCTGTTGGGCAGTCAACCATTGTGAATGCCATCCAGGGGATGGCAGCCCACATGCAACAGACAAATGCATTCCTGGAGGGCATTCACATTGGCATGGCGGCCCAATATAGATCAATCCAGCCTATGGCCTCCTCTCTGATGGGAGCCATTGTCCCTGTTTCTAGCCTCCCCCTCCAACTTCCTCGTCACAATCCCATTCCCCTCAACCAAAACCTATCCCAAGTACACAGTCAGACGAGCAGTAACCCAGGACAACACACAAGAGTGGACATGGCAAACACAAGCACCACACTTCATCCCACAGGCACTCACACACACACCATCCAGATGGAGACATACCAACATCCACTGCCTCCACTGTGGCCCCCTTCTCTTCGCCGTCCACCTCCCTCCCAGTTGCGTCTACACTCACACCTGCATGCACTATATCCTCATCCACTACCCCCATCACCAGCACACATATCAGCACACACCCCTCACTGGCAGTCACCACCCCCACTTCCATGCACATGTCCCTTGTGTCCTCTCCCACTGTGTCTGTGCCCCCTCCTCCCAATGTACACAAACGCAAGAGCTCACAGACCCAACAGCCATCCACCTCACAACAGCATCCAGCATATGCACCTGCACCCAAACACAGCAGACACCTCCTACAACCACTCCCTCTACCTCCACTCCCAAAGCATCTCCCTGTTCCTGCCCGTAATGTCCCTAAGAAGCTTTTCCACTCCACCTTTGACCTCTTCCCTAGCCCCCCATCCCTCATGTCAGGCCAGGGTGGTCAGAACCCAGCCAATCACCTCAGCCACCCAGTCCATGGGCACAGTAGTGTCTAGAGCTACACCATGTGGGAGAGGATCCCGGGCACCAGGCAGTCACACTGATAGGGTGCCTGCACCAAGTGCTGCAAGGAATGGCAAGGAGGCATCCCCAGCTGCTGCAAGGAAGGGCAAGGAGGCACCCCCAGCTGCTGCAAGGATGGGCAAGGAGGCACCCCCAGCAGCTGCAAAGAAGGGCAAGGAGGCACCCCGAGCTGGTAAAAGGAAGGGCAAGGAACAGTCCCCAGCTGCTGCCAAAAGGCAAAGGAGCCATCCCAAGCTGCTGGCAGGAATGGCAAGGGGCCTGCACCAGCAGGCAAAAAGGACAAGAGGCCTCATGCTCAGACTCAGGCAGAGCCCCACCACCAACCGTGGTGGTTCAGCCATCCGAGGCTGCAGGGGATGGGCTGGAGCCTCCCCCCATCACTGGTAGCACCGCCAGCAGCAGCAGCAGCCCCAGGGGGCAGCCGTCCGAGGCTGCAGGAGATGGGCTGGAGCCTCCCCCCACCACTGCCACCACCGCCACCAGCACCACTGCCACCAGTAGCAGCCCCAGTGGGCAGCCGTCCGAGGCTGCAGGGGATGGGCTGGAGCCTCCCCCCCCCCACTGCCAGCACCGCCACTGTCACCACTGAGCAGCCATCACCGCCGGAAGACATTGTGTAGTTCTGCGTCCATGGGTTGTTGTGCAGCCTGGCCCCTGCAAATCCTGTGGGTCTGACACCCAGGTGAGAGACTGACCTCGCACTCACCAAGATCTGCATCACAGGGCACAATGCCCCCTCCAGAACCAGTGGAGAAGCGATCCACTCACTCCATCCTTCCCAGGATGAAGCATACTGGGCACAGTGCCCGCTCCAGAACCAGTGGAAGAAGCCATCCACTCACCCCCCATCCTTCCCAGGATGAAGCACTCTGGGCACAATGCCCCCTCCTGAAGTTGGCTCTGTATATACTATTTCAAAGCAAGAAAGAGTGTGCACAGAGTCCAAGGGTTCCCCTTAGAGGTAAGATAGTGGCAAAAGTAGATAATTCTAATGCTCTATTTTGTGGTAGTGTGGTCGAGCAGTAGGCTTATCAGAGGGTAGTGTTAAGCATTTGTTGTACACACACAGGCAATAAATGAGGAACACACACTCAAAGACTTAATCCAGGCCAATAGGTTTTTATATTGAAAAATATATTTTCTTAGTTTGTTTTAAGAACCACAGGTTCAAGGTTTACATCAAACACTTTAAATGTAAGGTACTTCACTTAGATACTTTAGGAACTTTGAATGAAAACAATATCATGTACAGTCTTTGTAAAAATGGCAATAAGCTATTTTCAAACTGGACACTGCAAAAATCAACAGTTCCTGGGGAAGGTAAGTAAAGGTTAGATTAGGAGTAAAACACTTACAATTCTCAGTTCTGGGGCATTGGCAGCCCACCGTTGGGGGTTCAAGGCAACCCCAAAGTTACCACACCAGCAGCTTAGGGCCAGTCATGTGCAGAGGTCAAATAGGTGCCCAAAACACATGCCTATGGAGAACAGGGGTGCTCTGGTTCCAGTCTGCCAGCAGGCAAGTGCCTGTGTCCTCGGAGAGCAGACCAGGGGGGTTTTGTAGAGCACTGGGGGGGACACAGGTAGGCACACAAAACACACCCTCAGCGGCACAGGGGCGGCCGGGTGCAGTGTGCAAAGCATGCATCGGGTTTCAGGTAGGGAAACAATGGAGGGACCCGGGGGTCACTCTCGTGGTGCAGGCAGGCACAGGGGGGCTACTCGGGACAGCCACCACCTGGGCTAGGAAGAGGGTCACCTGGGGGTCACACCTGTGTTGAAGTTCGGTTCCTTCAGGTCCTGCGGTCTGCGGGTGCAATGTTGGTTCCAGGCGTCGGGTCCCTTGTTACAGGCAGTCGCGGTCAGGGGGAGCCTCTGGATTCTCACTCCAGGTGTCACTGTCGGAGGTCATCTCTGGTTACTCATGGGCTTGCAGTCGCTGGGGAGTCCTCCCTGAGGTGTTGGTTCTCTGGATCTCAAGCCGGGGGCGTCGGGTGCAGAGTGGGAAGTCTTACGCTTCCGGCGGGAAACGTAAAGTCTTTGGAAGTTGCTTCTTTGTTGCAAAGAAGTAGCTGGTTTTGAACAGGGCCGCTGTTCATGTGAGTTTCTTAGTCCTTTAGTCCAGGGCAGTCCTCTGAGGCATCAGAGGTCACTGGTCCCTGTCGGATGCGTCGCTGGAGCAGGTTTTCAAAGTTGGAGACAGGCTGGTAGGGCTGGGGCCAAAAAAGTTGTCATCTTCCTCCTTCTCTGCAGGCTTGTAGGTCAGCAGTCCTTCTTGTTTCTTCAGGTTGCAGGAATCTGCTTTCCTGGGATCTGGGGAGCCCCTAAATACTGAATTTAGGGGTGTGTTTTAGGTCTGGGAGGGCAGTAGCCAAGAGCTACTGACCTTGAGGGTGGCTACACCCTCTTTGTGCCTCCTCCCTGTCGGGAGAGGGGCACATCCCTAATCCTATTGGGGGAATCCTCCAAACTCAAGATGGAGGATTTCTCAAGGCAGGGGTCACCTCAGGTCAGGGCCCCTTAGGGGCTGTCCTAACTGGTGGGTGACTCTTCCTTGTTTTTCTCATTATCTCCTCCAGCCTTGCTGCCAAAAGTGGAGGCAGTGGCCGGAGGGGCGGGCATTTCCACTAGCTTGGATGCCCTGGGGTGCTGTAACAAAAGGGGTGAGCCTTTGAAGCTCACCGCCAGGTGTTACAGTTCCTGCAGGGGGAGGTGAGAAGCACCTCCACCCAGTACAGGCTTTGTTCCTGGCCACAGAGTGACAAAGGCACTCTCCCCATGTGGCCAGCAACATGTCTGGTGTGTGGCAGGCTGGCAGAAACTGGTCAGCCTACACTAGAAGTCGGATAGGTATTCAGGGGGCATCTCTAAGATGCCCTCTGGGTGTATGTTACAATAAATTGCACACTGGCATCAGTGTGCATTTATTGTGCTGAGAAGTTTGATACCAAACTTCCCAGTTTTCAGTGTAGCCATTATGGAACTGTGGAGTTCGTGTTTAACAAACTCCCAGACAATATACTGTTATGGCTACCCTGCACTTACAATGTCTAAGGTTTTGCTTAGACACTGTAGGGGCATAGTGCTCCCCTGTGGTATAGTGCACCCTGCCTTAGGGCTGTAAGGCCTGCTAGAGGGGTGACTTACCTATGCCACAGGCAGTGTGAGGTTGGCATCAAGCTGAGAGGCAGTGTGCATGTGCTGAGTGAGGGGTCCCCAGGGTGGCATAATACATGCTGCAGCCCTTAGAGGCCTTCCCTGGCATCAGGGCCCTTGGTACCATGGGTACCAGTTACAAGGGACTTACCTGAGTGCCAGGGTTGTGCCAATTGTGAAGACAAAGGTACCGTTTAGGGAAAGAACACTGGTGCTGGGGCCTGGTTAGCAGGGTCCCAGCACACTTTCAAATCATAACTTAGCATCAGCAAAGGCAAAAAGTTAGGGGGTAACCATGCCAAGGAGGCATTTCTTTACACCAGCCACTAGAGAGAATGTGACCTTGCACTCCCCAGGACAAGTCAGTGGGCAAATCACCCACTTGAGAGACTGTGGCCTTGCACTCCCCAGGACCAAGCAGTGGGCAAGTCACCCACTTGTGAGACTGTGGCCTTGCACTCCCCAGGACCAAGCAGTGGGCAAGTCACCCACTTGAGAGACCATGGTCTTGTACTCCCCAGGACCAAGTAGTTGGCGAGAGACTGTGGCCTTGCACTCCCCAGGACCAAGCAGTGGGCAAGTCATCCACTTGAGAGACTTTGGCCTTGCACTCCCCAGGACCAAGCAGTGGGTAAATTACCCACTTGAGAGACTGTGGCCTTGCACTACCCAGGACCAAGCACAGGTCATGTTGGCCCCTCCAGGACCAATGGCGTTGTACCATATTCCGGCTGAGGTGCCCCCACATTCCCCACCCCCCTGGGGTGCTTGTCTATTTTTGACCTGATGCCCCTGCAGTGTTGTCTCTGTGTTGTTGCAGGAGTGAGGTTGGGCCTTGGACTTTGTGATGTGGCCCTTGTATTGTAATTATGTATATACTTTTTTATTTGGATGCACAAATTTCACCTATATTTATCTTATTACAGCCTTTTTACACTATAGTAGTTGTCCTTGCATTATTCCTGAGGGGCATGGGGTATATATGTTATGTTAGTGCATCTGGTTGTGTGTGTGGTGTTGGGGGTGGGGGTGTTGCATGTTGCGTGTGTGCCTCCTCCCCTGTGTGCTAGGTGGCAGTACTCACCATCGTCGACTTCGCCGGCGTTGGTGTTCGTAGTGGAGTAGAAGGTAGAAGACATGCAACTCGGGCTCCATAGCGGCGTGGTTCTTCCTTGAGTGTTCAGAGGTGAGTCGTTTCCCTTCTCTGCAGTGTTTCCACTAGGCTTTTGATCTTATTAGTACCGCCCCGGTGAAGGTGGCGGATAGGTAGGTCATATTACTGTGGGCGGTACATTGTCTTCCACCTGGCTGTTGGCGGTTTCTGCCGTGGTGCCTGTTGGTTGCGCCCTAGCGGTCGGTGTGTTAAAATTACTGTATGTCTGAGAGGTTTCCGCTGTGGTCATAATTTCATATTTATTACCGCCAGCCTGTTGGCAGTATTGCCACCGCTTTATCACTGACCGCCAGGGTTGTAATGAGGGCCTAAATGCTCTGAAACAACAACAGTTTTCATAGAAATGCTTGGAATTTGTCTGAAAGGATTAGTGCTAGAATGCTGCAGTTGCATTGGACCTGAACAGGGCAAGGATCATACGCAGGACCAGTATTAAGTTTGTGTAAAGCATGGTGGACCTCCTCAACTGAAAATGGAATTAGAAATGAACTTTTAAAAACTGAAGTGCCACAGGTTAGAAAGTTCAGTGGTCAGATAATTCCTCAATAAACCAAAAGTTTTATTCTGATTTTTTTGGAGTAGAAAGCTTGCTTCATTATATTCTTTCATGGCATTTATAAATTCCATCTAGGTAAATTAATTACATGATCAATGCCCAGGGCACCCAGCATAGCACAATGCTGATTTAAGTTTTTGAACTAAGGAGCAGATTCCATGCAAGAATTAGTGTCTTCTAGCTGGCGACAAACATCTGCAACTGGCATCCATGCAGTTTGTGCATGTCAGATGTTAGTTTAAGAAAGAGCCACCCTCAGTTAGAAGAGTTTGCATAAGGATATTCTCAAAGTTGATCATTTGCTTTCTATCCCAGTACAATTATAACTGTTTTTTTGGTTTTAGTCTTCAAAAACAAGAATAGTACTGAAGAGTAAATAACAGGACTGTCTGTTCAAATCATAAATTAAGGCTGCATGTTTTATAATCAGTTTCTCTGTCCCTAAATGGTTTATTGAGCAGACCTTTGAATGAGTGGCACACATACCTCTCATGCCAATTTATGGAAGTAAGTAGGGTGTGGGTGTTGAATGGAAGGCAAGGCGATGGGCAAGTGATTCGGTTGTACTGTGCTCCCCAGCTCTGCCCGATCTTTTGTACATAGATGCCCTGCCTGCCTTCGCTCCCGAATCTGTTACCGGCTATGAGCGTTTTTCAAACTAGTCACAGGCGGTACGTGAGTTCACCTCAGCGTTTGGATTTTGCCTATTTGTTAACGTGTCCGTCAGCGAGTGTGCTACATTCCTTGCTACATTGTTTCAGCGCATTGGTGAGGAGGCTCTTAACACAGATGCCGGCGAGAGGATCAAAGGTGGTACAAGCTGGAGCTGGAGCCGTCGCCAGGCAGGAGAGAACCCGTGGCTCTGGTGGTGCAGGAGAATGCAAGGTGGTGAGAGCTTCTACACGGATGGCAGGTGAGCCAGGCAAAACAAAGACGGCGTCCTCTGCAAAATTGGTGAGTGCTCCTTTAGGGAAGTATTTTTAAATGAAAATACACGCTGATTTGGTAGTAAAATGGAAAGAGACTACTGGCAACGGTATTGCTATAGGTGGGACTGTGGAGCCAAATGCGAATATATTGAATGGTGATTGTGTGATGGAGCAAGAGGACGGAGAGATACAAAAGGAATCTTCACAAGCAGTAAATTGTGACGTTTACCCCACTCCTGCACGTATAAATATGCCCACGGAAGAAGCGGTTGAAGCAGTATTTGAGGAGGGCAGGAAATCTGAACCAAGTAACGACTCTGTTACTAGAGACACCTTAGCCGAGGCACAGGCACAGGCTCTGACCCAGGCCCTGGTTCATGACTTATCATCAGTAAATATGGGTGAGAAAGCACAGAAGGATGAACAAATCCTCGAAAATCGGTCAGGATTTAGATTTGGGGGATATATTTTTCTCTTTATCAGACCAATCTAGTTGGACTAGTGATGTAGCTATTGAATCCAGGGAGGGGAGCAGTCAGGCTTGGAAAATGTCTTGGTCCAAAGCTGGTTCTGAGACAACCACGGCAGGTGAGGATGAAGATGAGAAGTCTGAATGGGGGAAAGGATCAGGTCAACCTGAAAGCTTTAAAGTGGCTACTGTTAAATTCCCTGGAGATGATACACCAGAGTATTATGGAGCATCAGGAGGAGACAAAGGCTGAGAGCCGCAGAACACAATTGTCTTGCCGCATAATGCAGGGAGCTATTAGACGGGTGACTAAGTCTCGTACTAGCTTTGCAATACGTATTAGAGAGGCTGACACCTGTATATCGAAATTAGAGGATAATACTGCTACGCAAGGGGAGATTAGAGAATCTTTGAGAAACCAAATGGAGGACACTCAGTGGAAAATGGCAGATCTTGAAAACAGAGCTAGGCAAAATAACCTCTGAGTCCTGGGTATTCCACAGGGGGTGGAGGGGCAGACCCATGGAGCTTTGTGGTGAATCTCTTTAAGGAAGCCTTCCCAGGTCTAGCACAATGGTATTGGGAGAAGGAAATTCAGAGAGCCCATAGATTCCCCTTCAAACTGAGAAAAATGGATATGGACGGAGGGAAACCCAGGTCTGTATTGATATACCTTCATAATTCTCTGGCAAGACAGGAGGAGTATGACCTTGCTCGCCCAGATCGCAAACGTACTACTCTAGGATATGATTTTTTCGTTAGGCCGGATTATTGTCATGCCACGGTTGAGAGAAGATGGAGGCTTAAACAATTAATCTCACCGCTGCAGAACAAAGGCGCTCAGGCCTTTTTGATGAATCCAGCCAAACTGAAAGTGATCGCTGGTGGCAGGACTTTTTTTTTCTATCGGAAGTAAAGGCTAAAGAGTTTTTGGACTCACTTTGACATTTCACTGAATTGACAATGGGGCTATAAGGCTGTTATTCCCATATTATGCTTTTTTTGTGGCGATACATTTAGGGTGGAAATACAATTTTGGTTATATGGTGTTAATGTAGAAGGGTTTGTGGTTCGGGGGAGATGCAAGGGGAGCACTAATCCATCAAGGGAAGGACCTGGCTGGTCCTGTGCCTTCTAATGGGTGGGGGGAGTGTGGAAGGGAGCTCACGGGGCTAAAGGGATGGAGGATGGGTCGGGGTGGTGGATGTGGGGGGATTTCAGGGGGTGCAAGGGTTGGGGGATGGGCTGGTTGGGAGAAAAGGGAGACACTTGAGAAGGGTTGGGGACTAAGGGGAAGCTGGGGTCAAGTAAGGGCAAGGAGAAAACCTACATGATGGTGGATAGACAGGATGTTTTATTGGGACTGTAGTAAAATGGGATGGCAAAGGTTGCTGGAGGATAAGTTATTTTGGATAAGTAATTATAGTTAAATTGGGACATCCAGTGGAAAGAATATGGCGCATAGATTAAGAATATATTCTGTTAACATATGTGGTTTGATTAATCCCCAAAAGAGAAGTAAGGTGGCTGTGGCTATATGAGCAATGCAAGCAGATCTGGTCTGCCTACAAGAGACCCATATTCCCTGGGGGAAACACGAGGTGTTGAGAGGGTTAGGCCTGACACTTTTAGCCTGTACACAGCAGATGGGGGCAACACGGGGAGTGGCAATTTTGGCAAGAGTATCTATATTCAGTGTAGGTCGTTTGATGGTACATAAAGGTGGCCGTTGGATCATTATAGAATGTAAAGCAGGTGCTGCTAGATTCACTCTTTGTACTGTTTATGGCTCTAACTTTGATGAAGTTGAAGCACTTGCATCGTTAAACTTAGAATTAGCCTCCTGGCCACTCCCTTTGGTGATATTTGGGCACTTTAATATTCACCTTGAAGTTAATAAAGGGTTTACATCATCTGGTAGATATTATGGATGCAAACCCAAGGTATATAAGGCTTTGTGTGATCTGATACAAGGTCACGCCTTGGTGGATATATGGAAAAAACTTAAATCCCGGGACCCTGGCTATACAAACTACTCTTTCCCCCACAACAAATTGGTACGCCTTGATTACTTTTTACTTCACTAACATTCATTTCTGGAGCAGAGATAGAATTTACCCCTAGAATTTTATCGGACCATAACCCACTGTGTCTGGCTATATCGCTGACTGGATTCTGCAGGCCGTGCCGTGTTTAGACGTTTGACAGAAAACTCTTATGGGAGCTAGCCTATGTAGATCATATGTGAACATGGCTGATACAGTTCTTGAACGATAACAGGGACACCGCAGCTCCAGGAGTAATTTGGGATGTATTAAAGGCTGGAATAAGAGGGGAGACTATGAGCTTTGGCTTACATTTCCAGAGAGAGAGGGAGGCTGAGGCTAGGAGTTTAACTCAAGAGCTCATCCAGGCTGCGAGGAAACTGGTGCAGAGCATAAAAAAGGGAGAGGAGGCCAGCGCTGATCAAGCTAAGGTAACAATACTCAAGGCAAAGGCCACCCAGCACCTTAGCAAGACAGTAACAGAGAAGTACCAGATCTCTAGGGCCGGATGTTACGAGTACGGGGAAACTACGGGTAAAATCTTAAACAGGCAGGTTAGGCAGAAGGCCTTAAATAGGGATATAACAGAGATGGTGGATTCACAGGGGTGTAGGGTGGACAAGCCCGAAGAGGTTATGGAAGTTTTGCGACTTCTATGAGAAGGTATACTCTGTTGATACAACAACTAGTTGGAGGTTCTGGGGGATCTGTGGAGTTCCTGAGGGAACTACAAACAGGTAGACTTACTCAGGAGGAGCTAAATCTACTGGATGCCCCAATATCAGTGGAAGAAATCTATGAGGCCATGAAATCAGTGGCTTCAGGTAAAGCTCCAGGGCCGGATGCCTTGCCGCTAGAGTTTTTAAAAGTATTTTGGCAAGAGCTACGAAAGGATATGCTATTAACGTTTGTAACGGCCCAGCTGGGGCAGATCCTGCCCTCTTGGGAATTAGCTACTAATGTAGTGTTAAGAAGAAAGACAGAGCCGGGGTCTTATAGACATATATCACTGCTGAATTGTGATGGTAAAATATACACCAAGATTTTAGCAAGTAGACTGGCATGGGTTATTGCTCCATTAGTATCTAAAAAACAACATGGTTTTATTCCTGAGAGAGGGACGGTAGACCATATTAGAAGAGTTATATCCCTGCTTGAACTTTTGGAAGTACAACAAACATCTCTAGGCCTGATCTTGCTAGACGCTGAGAAAGTATTTGATCTTGTGGTTTGGCCCTTCTTATGGGAGGTCTTGAGATGGAAGGGGATTTGGGGAGCATATTTTTACAGCTATCAAGGGATTGTACATAACCCCCAAAGGCCGGCTACGCTTGGCTGGCTTAGAATCTGATCTAATATCTATCTCCTGGGGAATGAGACAGGGATATCTCTGCTCTCTGTTAATATTTGCATTATATATAGATCCCTCCTTAAGTAAATTAGAAGAGTGCAAGGATACTACCCCAGTCATTTGTTGTGGGGAGAGCTATAAGGTGCTGGCATATGCAGATGATGTGGTGATAGTTGCAACTAATCCAGAGGTAGCGGTTAGGGAAATTAAAAAACTGGCCAGTGCATTTGGAGCATATTCCGGCTATGAGCTGAATAAGGACAAGACTCAGATTATATGTTCTCCCCAGACTATTATTAGAGACAAGCGAGTTGTATCCGATGCTGTATATTTGGAGATAAGAATAACTGGTATAGTAGGTAAAGTTGTGGAGCAGAATATGGCCCGATGCTGCCCAAAATCAAGAAAGACTTAGGTAGAATAAAACATCTACATTTAGCCCTTCTAGGTCGCTGCAATGTATTAAAAGTAAATATCCTGCCCAGAATACTGTATCTTTTCTGGGCCATCCCCTTGGAGTTCACTAAGAATTGGTTGACCAAATTGGAGAGTATCACAAATAGATTTTTGTGGGGGTATACTAAGTCAAGAAGGGCCTTGAAGTATATGACAGTCCCACGATCCCGGGGCGGGTGGTCTGTTCCCCAGTTCACGTTATATAATTATGTGTGCGCTTTGCAGCAGATGAACGTCTTGATCACTGGAGAAACGCAGGGGTGTTCTTATGCTGATTCTCCTTTGATCTATGAGATGATGCTGCGGTCAGAGGCTCAAGGGTGGCTTCAGAAGTACATAGAACCAAGCTGCTATAAGAAAACAAAATTCAAGGTCAAACGGGTAGCCCAGTTGATATGGCGGCAACTGAAGCGACGGTGTTCTATGGGAAAGATAAATTGCAACACACCAATGTCAGCGCCCCCCTCCCTTCTTCTATCTTTCACGATCCTATAGTGGATATCTGGAAGCAACAAGGAATAACTTGGATTGGTGATCTATGCACCAACACTACCCTCAAGGTGTTTACTGAGTTGCAGCATCAATATGATCTACCTCGGTCCAATTTTTTTTAATTCCTGCAAATCCAAGATTTTCTCCACTGCCACAAAAGAGAAATTCCCCTCATAGATAAGATTCCAATAATAGAAGCAGTTAGGCATAAGGGTAGGATAGGGGCACTCTGTAATCCGCTATTAGATAAGCAGATAGATGATATGTAGTTGCAGAAGGAAAAATTGAGTATTCGGTTTGGGAAGCAGGGAAACTGGGTGGAACAATCTTTGGAAATGGCAGAAAGAGTATTTCTTTCATCCAGCTTAAAAACCCAACATTACAAGACAATGTTCAATTTGCATTATACGCCGGCTAAAGCCTGTAAGTGGGCTGGCTCTAAAGGCACAGGTAATTGCTGTGGGGAACTGGAGGCACAGATTGTTCATATGTTGTACGCCTGCCCTAAGCTGAAATTGTTGTTACAGGCAATTGAGCTTTTTTTAGGGGATATTATTGGGGTGTGGGTCATTCTTATACCCACATTAGTACTGTTGGGAGTGTTGGATCCCTACCAGATAAATGGGTGCTGAAAAAAGAGAAATACCTTCTGTTTATGCCCATGGCGATTTTGCGGTTGTGTGTTGACTCAGATTGGTTAAGGGCTGAGCCTCCAGCATTTGAGAACTGAAGGGCGAGATTACTGGCCCTCCAGTTCTTGGAGCTGACCTTGTATAGGCTCAAAGGTTATAGAAAGAAACACTGGGGTCAGCAGATCTGGCCAGCATTAGGTAAGTGGTTGGATGATACAATGACGTAAGTCGGGGTATTAGCTGGCTTCAACTGGTGTTTGGACGATGCTGTGGTGCTGGTGATATGTCTTTCAGTTTTGACAACCAATATGTCTTTGCTTTCTTTCTGATTTGAGGTCTGTCTTTATTTTTTTGCTGATATTGGTAACACTGTCTTGTGAGTACAATTTTATGTTTTATTGTGGAGCCAGCATTCTCTTAGCAGCCCATCACTGAACTGCACGACTTAATCACAGTCTGATGTAATAGGAGCTCATCTGACAGACATCACTATGGCGTGTCTCTTTATTGGCCCACAGGACACGTACAGGAGACCCTTGTTGTGCCGCTATCCAGAAACAGGCTTAATGCAATTTCCTGTTATGAGTATCTGCCAATGCACAGAGTATTCTCAACGTTTTAACTTCTTAAAACAGGGGATCACTGACAGAATACCTGAATGAAAAATATTGTGTGGATAGAATATTGTGTCTAATATATCAAGGAACAAAATATCAAGAAGGTACGTGCCAATAGGTAAGTATAGATTTACTATTCTTATCTCCTCATCAATGTACCTTGAAGATATATATATAGTCAAGGTACACATATGTAAAGTTATATTTAGTTAAACTTACCTATAGAAACTTACCTTCACAATATTTTTGTCCTCAATATTCTTGACACAATATTTTGTCCCACAATATTTTGGGTTACGGAATTCTGTGTAAACTCCTAAAACAGGATCAATGGCATTTACAGGAACAAGCATACTGTAGGGCATTGTTTTGTTGTTACTGCAATTGTGATCATAATCTCTGATACTAGATACCACAACATCGCAATTTTACTGATTGTACATTGCGAATAAACATCTCAGTGACTGTATTGTCTTTCTTAGCGAGAAGAATGTCTGTTTATTGCCAACACTCTACTCTTTTGCAATAACTTTCAGTCACTATTTCTAACTCTTTCAAGATTCTGCTGCCTTATTAGCACACATCAGGTGTGATTTTATAACATGGCTAAGGGAGCCTTCAGGATCTTTCACTTGCTCAGGGTCTTCCATTGTGTGGAGAATATTCAATGACTTGGAAGGAATGGCAAGAGTATTTTATAAATTGTTTATCCACATTTGATGATAACGAAGTTCTGACACCAGATAAGAAAAAAATGATCTTGCTTTGTTTGGGTCTTGGAAGATTGAAAATATATAATCACATTAAAAAGAAAGAGAGGCAATCTGGTTGGGGTGATGTTTTTACAAACACTTTGGAAATTTAGATTCACACTTCAGTTCAATTGGTCATTTCCGCACTGTATGTCGCAAGAATAATAATGAATCAGTAGCATCCTTTGAGAACAACTCTGAATCTGAGTCACTGTTAAAGAAGAAGAAATATTGATGCTGATGTGTTAAGGGAACAAAAAAAAAAAAAATTGTGATATATGTTTTGGTAGTGTGGAAATGTCAATAGTTGCTGACTCTTGTTCACCATCTACTGTTCTTATCAGTGATGTCTGGCACAATAAGTTTGCTTCATTTCTTAAAGAAGAATTAGAACCAGCTGATATAGCTCCAAAAAGGTTAAAGGAGAAACAATCTAAAAGTTGGTTATAGAAAATTAAAAAACAAATAAGCACTAGGCAAGTTTTATGTGCCAGATACAGAGACATCTGTTCTTGTTTTAAGAGATTATGGGAATTGGGGATTACGTTTAATCCAAATAGTCCTTAACTAGTTTTATCTATTCAGCCTGATAAAGAGTTTGGGCAGAGCATCCTTAAATCTTTCTGTAAATTATTTTCAGGTGATATTGGAAAGCTAGATGAATTTTGTTAGAAATGGGGTCTTTGGTTGGCAGTCAGGTTACCCCATGTCCAAGCAAGGACCCTCACTCTAGTCAGGGTAAGTCACACACAATTCACATTATTCTGTGCCCACCCTCTGGCAGCTTGGCACTGAGCAGTCAGGCTTAACCTAGAAGTCAATGTGTAAAGTAATTGTGAAATAAATCATGAAATAACACAGTGAAAACACCACAAAAATGCACCACACAGGTTTAGAAAAATATAGAATATTTAGATTAAGGTCAAAACATTCAAGATTTGATAAATATAAGTTGCAATATCACTTTTGTAATGATACAATGAGTTTTAAGTCTTAAAAGCAACAATTGTATCTTGCAAGCACAAAGTACCTTGTTTGCGTCAAAATTACATGCACGAAGACCGCAGAGGAAGGGATGTGTTGAGAAAGGAAGGAGGAGGGAGTCAATTATTTTCCATGCAGCAAGGATTTTGCATCGAATTCCAGCATGCAGGCTTGAATCCTCTTTGCGATGTGGGGTCTTTTGACGCCCAGGGACACTGCGTGGAAATCCCAGGCGTGCAGGACAAAGTCAGAGGGGTGCGTTGATCTGGTGGGTGATGTATCAGAGTTTCTGTCGCACGGCAGGCGTTGCGTTGATTCCTCTCGGCGGAAATTGGGCTGCGTCGTTACGGCCTGGCGGTGCGTGGATCCAGTGGGCTGTGCCTCGAAGTTCCGGTCGCAACGCTGGTGCTGCGTCAATCTCTACTCGGGGAACTGGGCTGCATCATTCCAGCTCGCAGGCTGTGCATCATTTTTGGCTGGCTGTGCGTCGATTTTTCACCGCACAAGGAGTTCTTTTCAGAGATGAAGTCTTTTTGGCCCTGAGACTTCAGGAAATAGGAGGCAAGCTCAGCTCAATCCAAGCCCTTGGAGAGCATTTCTCTGCAGAGCCGGAGGTCAGCAAGGCAGCAGGGCAACAGCAAGGCAGCAGTCCTTTAAAGCAAAGCAGTCCAGTCAAGTCCTTTGGACAGCCAGGCAGCTTCTCTTGGCAGGTTGCAGGTTCTGGTGCAGAATGTCTTCCCAAGATGTGTCTGAGTTGGTAGGGTCAGGGACCCAGTTGATATACCCCAAAAGAATCTTTGAAGTGGGGGAGACTTCAAAGAGTGGTTTTCAAGTCCTTTGTCTGACGGCACGCCACTGTCCTTTGAAATGTAAGTGTCAGACCCTCCACCCTTCCAGTCCAGGAAGACCCATTCAGTATGCAGATGTGTGCAAGCGTGACTGAGCATCCTGTGTTTGTGGTTGTCTGGGTGAAATGCACAAGGGAGCTGTCAACCAGCCCAGAAGTGGATTGGAAACAGGCTGTAAGGCACAGAGGGATTTTAAGTGCAGAGAAATGCTCACTTTCTAAAAGTGGTATTTCTAAAGTAGTAATATAAGATCCAACCTCTCCAATCAGCAGGATTGTGTATTACCACTCTGGCCATACTAAATATGACTTGTCTATTCCTTTCTGATCAGAATCTAACACTCAAACAATATATGAGGGTAGCCCTAATGTCAGCCTATGAAAAGAGCAGGCCTCTCAGCAGTGGAAAACAAATTAAGGAGTTTTTCTCTACCAGAACATATAAAACTCTCATGTATGTGTCCTGCCTTTCACTTACACAGCACTCTGCCCTATGGGTGGTTACCTAGGATCTACCTTTGGGGTACCTTATATGTAGAAAAAGGGGAGTTTGAGGCTTGGCAAGTACTTTTAAATGCCAAGCCGAAGTGGCAGTGAAACTGCACACACAGACCTTGCAATGGCAGCCCTAAGATATGGTTAAGGGTCTAGTTATGTGGATGACACAACCAGTGCTGCAGGCCCACTACTAGCATTCAATCTAAATGCCCTGGGCACATGCAGTGCATTTTACTAGGTCTTACAAGTAGATCAAATATGCCAATTGGGTGTGAACTAATGTTACCATGTTTTAGGGAGAGAGCATATGCACTTTAGCACCGTTTAGAAGGGGTAAAGTGCACAGAGTCCAAAAGCCAGCAACAACAGTGTCAGAAAAGTGGGGGGAGGCAGGCAAAAAAGTTGGGGAATGACCACCCCAAGGCTGTCAGGTCTCACAAATTTCAACATAGGATAGTCCTTAAACTACATGCTGTGCCATGTGTCCATAAGGCCAGAAGTATTCCTATAACCATAAGGAATGAAGTTCCAAAAGGAATTGATAAATTGCATATTGCAGGAATTGTATGGAATCTTCAAAATGGGTTGTTCCTTGAGTAGTTGCTAGATGTGCAAATGTCAGATTGAGGCTTTGTGTCGATTTACAGGCTCTTGATAGGAATATCCTAGTGGGTCAGTTCACTTATCCAAAATCAGTGAAATGTTGTCTCTAACCAAGGGTGTTAAGGGATTTACTATCTTTGATCTCTCTGTAACCTACCATCCGGTGCCACTGTATCCAGAGAGCAGGGGTTTGACAACATGTATTACTACTTTTGCAGGTTTCCATTCTCTGAGAGTACAATGAGGATTGGCCTCTGTGACAGCTATGTTTCAGAGATTGATGTATGGATTATTTAAAGTCATTAAGGATTTAACATTCTTCCAAGATGATCTCCTAATTATGGGTTGAGCTATTAAAAATACCAGAACAGAAGGATTTAAATGCGGAATATAGTAAATTCAAGTTTGCTAATCCTAGTGTCACATACCTGGGTCATGAAGTATCTGGTGATGGTATTAAAACAAAAAAGGAACTTGTGGAAGCAATAGATGATTCCCCTACTCCTAGAAACAAGGTCAAAGTAAGAACGTTCACAGAACTTGCTGAATTCTGCTCAAAATCTATAAATAAAAGATATTATATTTTCCAAAAGCTATGGTATTTGCTAACTGGTGAAAATTAAGATCAACTATGTATGGTCAACAGAATGGCAGCATGGCTTTGACAAATTGAAATCTGACATTAGAAAGGTACCATTATTACAAGATTTGAACCCAGAATTATATAGTGTGGTTACAACAGATGATAGTGAAAGAGGTATTGTTGCTGTGCTGACTCAAATTGGTAAATCTGGAAAGGAATATGTAATTGCTTTTGTTTCCCATTCTCTAACCCTAACTGAAAATATATTCCATAATCAAGAGTGAAGCATTAGCATGTATGTGGTGTCTGGAACATTGCAGGGTACTCCAATCATACTGCATAGTGACCACAAACCTCTCATCAAGGTTTTAACTACTAAGAGATTATGTAATTCATCACCTCAGTTCTTCAAATGTCAATTAGGTTATTAGATTATAACTATGAAGTGCAGTGTACACCTGAAGTAAAAAACAAGGTGGCTGTTTTTGAGTCATTTACTATTGTCATTAAAAGATGCTTTAGGAAATGAGTTGCAGGTGTGGTGGTAGAGGTCCAAGGAATCATGAACAAAGTATGGGTGAATGTTCAGGACAGTGATCAGGTCCTAATTGAATTATGTAATATGATTGTTGATGGGTGGCCTGAGAAGAAAACGTTTGGGAACTAAGACCAGAGTTATCTACTGAGGAAGATAAGGTCACCAGAAACAGAATTATTCCACCTAAAAGGTTAAGAATACAATTACTTAATGTTAGAAACGGGGTCTTTGGTTGGCAGTCAGGTTACCCCCTGTCCAAGCAAGGACCCTCACTCTAGTCAGGGTAAGTCACACACAATCCAAATTATCCTGTGCCCACCCTCTGGTAGCTTGGCACTGAGCAGTCAGGCTTAACTTAGAAGGCAATGTGTAAAGTATTTGTGCAATAAATCATACAATAACACAATATAGCACCACAAAAATACACCACACAGTGTTTAGAAAAATATATAATATTTATCTGGGTATTTGCAGGTCAAAACGACAAAATATGCAATATGAAATTGTAGCGATATCACTGAAAAGTGATATAAAGTGTCTTAAGTCTTTAAAAAGTAAATAAAGTCTCTTTCAAGCACATAGTACCTGGTTTGGAGTGGAAAATCTTCGCAGAGGGCCGCAGAGGAGGGTATGCGTGGAAAAATGGTGTGTGCATCGGTTTCGCCCCTTCACACACGGACTTGCGTCGTCATTTTCCACGCGGGGAAGACGTTGCGTCGATCTCTGGCATGTGGCCAGTCTCCTCTGTCGCAGGATTACCAGATGTCCCAGGGTCTGTGCGTGGAATCCTGGGCTTGTTATTCATCTGCTCGTCGTTCCGGTGGGCTGTGCGTGAAATTTTCTCCCTCACGGCAGGCGTCATGACGATTTCCTCTCTGGAAGTCAGGCGGCGTTGTCCAGGCGGGCCGTGCGTCGAAGTTCCGGTCCCACCGCAGGCGTTGCGTCGATCTTTTCCTTGCAGGGTTGAGCGTCGTCTTTCCGGATCGGCGTGCAGTGAATTTTTCAGCGCACAAGGAGTCCAGTTGAAAGATGGAAGTCTTTTTGGTCCTGAGACTTCAGGGAACAGGAGGCAAGCTCTATCCAAGCCCTTGGAGAGCACTTCTGCAGCAAGGCAAGAGTTCAGTAAGGCAGCAGGCCAACAGCAAGGCAGCAGTCCTTTGTAGAAAGCAGTCAGGTGAGTCCTTTGAGCAGCCAGGCAGTTCGTCTTGGCAGGATGCAGGTTCTGGTTCAGGTTTCTTCTCCAGCAAGTATCTAAAGTGGTAGGGCAGAGGCCCTGTTTTATACCCAAATGTGCCTTTGAAGTGGGGGAGACTTCAAAGAGTGGCTTAGAAGTGCACCAGGTCCCCTTTCAGTTCAATCCTGTCTGCCAGGGTCCCAGTAGGGGGTGTGGCAGTCCTTTGTGTGAGAGCAGGCCCTCCACCCTCCCAGCCCAGGAAGACCCATTCAAAATGCAGATGTATGCAAGTGAGGCTGAGTACCCTGTGTTTGCGGTGTGTCTGAGTGAATGCACAAGGAGCTGTCAACTAAACCTAGCCAGACGTGGATTGTAAGGCACAGAAAGATTTAAGTGCAGAGAAATGCTCACTTTCTAAAAGTGCAATTTCTAAAACAGTAATATTAAATCCAACTTCACCAGTCAGCAGGATTTTGTATTACCACTCTGGCCATACTAAATATGACCTTCCTACTCCCTTCAGATCAGCAGCTACCACTTCAACAATGTATGAGGGCAGCCCCAATGTTAGCCTATAAAGGGAGCAGGCCTCACAGTAGTGTAAAAACAAATTTAGGGGTTTTACACTACCAGTACATGTAAACTACATAGGTACATGTCCTGCCTTTTACCCACACAGCACCCTGCTCTAAGGTTTACCTAGGGCACACATTAGGGGTGATTTATATGTAGAGAAAGGAGAGGTTTAGGCTTGGCAAGTACTTTTAAATGCCATGTCACAGTGACAGTGAAACTGCACACACAGGCCTTGCAATGGCAGGCCTGAGACAAGGTAAAAGGGGCTACTTGAGTGGGTGGCACAACCAGTGCTGCAGGCCCACTAGTAGCATTTAATCTACAGGCCCTAGGCACATACAGTGCACATTATTAGGGACTTATAAGTAAACTAAATAGTCCAATTGGGTATGAACCCAGGTTACCATGTTTAAAGGGGGAGAGCATATGCACTTTAGCATTGGTTAGCAGTGGTAAAGTGTGCAGAGTCTAAAAGCCAGCAAAAATGAGGTCAGAAAAAGAGAAGGAGGAAGGCAAAAAGTCTGGGGATAACCCTGCAGAAGGGCCATTTCCAGCACTTAACTTTTGTTATGAAGAACATCTATGTATTGGGAAAACTAAAAGCAGAATGACAGATTTCTAAAGGTGGAATGGGTTACATATGGAGACAGCAAAGAAGGTGAGAACTTGCATCTATTGTGATAATTCTGACAAAACACACACCATAATAAGCTCTTAAAGGAACATGTTGGTAAAGTGTAGATGAAGTACAATTAGTGACTACCTTGGGACAGTGTAGGATCAAAAGTGCTGTTATGACCACCTTGTACAAATCTGCTCCTAATTAAATCACTGTATCTAGACCGGTATGTTTTCCAAAACAAGAGACACAAATCCCAAGGCCGCTGATGGTTGCTTTTTCTCATTAAAAAAACAAATTCACCAAGGCTATCTGTAAGAACGAGGCATGTGAAAACCAGGACACAACTTCAAAGATGACTCGCTTCGTTTATTCATAAATCCAGTTCTTTCGTAGAGAAAACATCCCGACCTCCGCAACCGTCATTTTCCCTCAGCCCCTCACATTCTCACCTCGCTCACCATTCTCCATTCATCTCCTCGCGCACACACAACCAGACATTCTAACACTCATCTTCTCGCGCTCCCACCCGGAATTAGGATATAACACTTCTCCCTTCTTTAACCAAAACAACAGTAACAGAACATAAACATTTTTTTTTTTTAACATGCAAACTAATTACAACTAACTACGGTATTTTGTAAAATAGATACTTCACAACAAGTTATAGTCTTTGAGATATGATGGAGGTTTGACAGATCTGTCCGATCTCCTCACATGTGAACTGCACGGCAACTCTTCAGCGATATCCTTCCGACTACTTGAGTCTGAGTTCCGTGCATCCTTCCGACCACTAGAGTCTGAGTTCTGTGTGGAGACTCCAATGGCCTTCTTATGAGACACATTCCTACACAAGGAATTGAGATTTCCTTTAAATCTAACAATTCTATTCAAATTCCAAACTCTATTATCATCTGTTTTCACAGCATTAGTAAACAACTTCACAACCTTCATGGGACCAGAGAGTTTTTTTTTTATCAGAGGATTTTTGATAAGAACATAATCACCAACATGAACTTCCGTTTTCTTCACAGCATGAGTTTTATCAAAATTAATTTTACTCTTCACCTTCTTTGCACACTCCCTGGACCTCAACTCATCATTCACCATCATCCTACCCCTGCCATCAAGTAAATTATTAACCCAAGAAGGTTCCAATTCAGAATTTCCACGCCTACCTCGAAACAGAGTAAAAGGTGTTTCCCCTGTAGACGTGTGAGGGGTATGTCTATAGAGATAAACCTTTTTTAGCACTTCTTCCTTCCAATTCAATTGGTTATCTTTTGCAATTGAGATAGTTTCTTCGAGAACCCGATTGAAACATTCCACAATACCATTACCCTCGGGATGATACAACGAACAGAGTTTGTGTTTGACACCACACCCATGCAAAAACTCATTCATTTCTCCTGAAACTAACTGCACTCCATTATCTGTGAGAATGGTAGTGGGTAAGCCTTCTTGAATTATTAACTTCTTGATAAATTTAATCACCTTGTTAGTTTCGATACTCCCAGTAAAATGTACCTCAGGCCACCTTGAAAACATATCAATAACCACAATCACGTATTCAGTCATACCACCACTATGAATGGGTCCTAAGATATCCAGTGCAATATCATGCCACGGCCCTTTTGGAGTTTCCTTAGTGATCATGGGTTGAACACGAGGTTTCAAAGCTTCGTCACTCACCGCACACTGTAGACAATCTCTAACAACCCTTTCAGCTTGCATGTCCATTCCTGGCCACCAAAAGGAGGAACGCAACCTCTCTTTGGTTTTAGATATGCCCATGTGACTATCGTGAGCCTGATTTACTAATTGACTCCTCACACTTCTAGGAGGAACCAACCTCGTACCTCTCAATAACAGCCCATCAACACAAACCAATTCATTTCTCACATTCCAAAATTCAGCACTTCCCCCACAACTTTTATTTTTAATCCTCCAATCATCTTGTATCAACTTGATGACTTCCTGTAGCACCACATCTCTTAAGGTTTCTTCATGCCATTTGACCTCGGGGATTATTTCAAAACTGACTTCACACACTTGATCAAAACATTCTGTATCATCACCCTCCAGACCTTCACTCTCATAGTTCCTACTTTCTGTAGAAACTAATCTAGATAAAACATCAGCCGACAAGTTATGAGAACCAGGAACATATTCTACAATAAAATCATATTCCTGTAATCCAACAATCCACTTAGTGATCCTACTAGAGACAGAATCAATTCCCTTAGAGTAGAAAACTTGACATAAAGGTTTGTGATCAGTCCGCACGACAAAAGAACCTCCCCACAAATTGTTTTTTAACTTCTTAATTGCCCAAAAAACCGCCAGTGCCTCCCTCTCGATCACAGAATATTTGCTCTCAGCACCTCTAAGACTCCTAGAAATGAAGACAATGGTATTTTCAGGATTTAAACCACCTTGTTGTAAAACTGCTCCCAACCCTTTGTTACTTGCATCGGTCGTCAAAATAGAACGCATATTAGGATTAAAATTCTTGAGTGCAGGCGCTATCACCAGAGAATCCTTGATACTACTAAATTCCCTCTCACACTCATCATCCCACTTGAAATCAGTACCCTTTTTTAGCAAACTTCTCATGTTAAAACATGAACTGGCAAAACTCCTGACAAATTTACCGTAAAATTCAGCCATACCCAGGAATCGCACTAGTTCCTCCTTCGAAGTGGGGGAAGACAAACACCGAATAGAGTCAACCAGTTCTTTCTTGGGTAAAACACCCCCACCAGAAATAGTGTGCCATAGATAATCAATGGCCTCCACTCCAAACTTGCACTTCTCAGCCTTTATAGTTAGACCACTTTCAGTTAACTTCTTAAGTACCTCTCTGAGTCTTGTCATATGTTCTTTGAAGTTCTTACCATAAACAAGTATGTCATCTTGATATATACATACTCCACACAAACCTTTCAACACACGTTCCATCAACCTTTGAAAAACAGAAGCAGCAGAGATCAGACCAAAAGGTAATCGTACAAATCTGAAGGTGCCATATGGAGTAATGAAAGCTGTGTAGTTTCTACATGATTCATCTAGTTCGACTTGATGATAAGCCGACGTGAGATCTATTGTAGAAAAAAACTTAGCTCCTGAGACTGTAGACAGCAATTCCGTAATGTTAGGAAGCGGATACCTATCCACAACAACACACTTGTTAAGCTTGCGGAGATCCACACAAAGTCTGATCTGGCCATTAGCTTTCCTTGCAATAACAATGGGAGCCAACCATTCTGTGCCCTCCACTTCTTCGATTATTCCTTGATCCTTTAGTTTCATTAACTCAGTTTGAAGATCATCCCTTATGGAAAAAGGTACACTCCGTACTTTGCTGCAAAAAGGAACAGAACCAGGAAACAATTTGATTTTGTGTGAATAACCTCGCATGCAACCTATCTTATCACTAAATAGGTTTCTGAAGTCTTGACGAAGAGTGGAAATGAAATCTGGAACCACTTCAGTGTTATTTACTTCTCTCACACCCGGCAGTTCCTTAAGAACAATAGAAGGAGAACTGTTGGGGTCAAGCATCACTCCCAAATCTTTTTGATGCCACCAGCTAATTATGCTATCCCCTTTTTTTTAAACATACACCTTCCCGTAGCAAATCGTTGAGCATATTCCAGTAAACCTACGAAGTAACCATGTAGTTCTATGGGTTCTCCACCATAAGCGCATGGTCTGATGTCAGGTTCGAAAAGTTGAACTTTCCCTTCTAGATGTTCCTGATACAGTTGATTAGATATTATCGTTATTTTGGCGCCAGAGTCAAAAAGCATTAAGGTTCTTGCCCCTTCCACTATTACGTAATCTACTGGACCCTTAACTCTGCAGTCAGAAATCTGTAAAACAATCTGACCACACTGAAAGTCATCAACCCTCTGAGTTTCATCAAGGTCAATATCAATGGAGGTGACAGACTTCTTAAACTTCCTTTGGTTGCATACCGCAAAAAAATGACCCTTCTTCTTGCAGTACGAGCAGTAAGCTTTAGCAGCCGGACATGATTTATCATTGGCAAAATGTCCTTCTTTGCCACATCTAAAACATCTTTTATTGTTAGCAGACCCTTGAAAGGAGTTATTGGGTCTATTGTCTTTCCGCACTACAGACACTTCCTTGTACTCTTGTTTCTTCATGACATCAACACACTTTACCGAGTGTTCAATTCTCTTTGCAAGTAGGATGACCTCATCTAGATGTGGATCATCTAACAACCATAGTTCGTCACGTACTTTATCCATTTTGCATCCTAGCATGAATTGATCACAAATTCGTTCATCCAAAGTAGAGCCAAACTTGCATGAGGAGGCCAAACGTCTCAGGTCTGTTAAGTAATTCTCAACTGCTTCTCCTTCAACTTGTAGTCTCCTACCGAAATAGTACCTCTCCAAAATTGTGCTGATTTTCAGTAGATAATGTAAGTCTAATTTTTTAATACAAATTTCATATTCATTTAAGGCAATAGAATCAGTGTCAGGAATATCTGGAAGATGGTCGAAAATCTCTTGACCTTCCGTACCTAGGCAGTGAAGTAACAAAGCAGTCCTCCTTTCAGTACTAAGTGATGTACCACAAACTCTAGAATATCTTTCAAATACCTTCTTCCATTTGCTCCACTTGATTGGATGATCTCCAGGAGTGGAGAGAAAAAAAGGTGGAGCAGCAACATTCTGCATTGTGTTTGGGAATTTTTTTTTTTTATATATATATATATATAATTAGCTAGTGTAAAACTAGACGAAAAGGTTTGTTTCTGACAACCTTGTGAGGCAGTCGCAGGAGAGACGGCACGCAAGAAGGAACGGCAAAAAAAAACTGCGTGATGGCAATGAACTCCGAAATTAGCACTTCATATGACTTTCAACGATAAGAAACAGAATTATCCTGGAAATGGGAAACGCTGAAGGATTTGAGTTTTTAAAAGCATGTAAGTTGCTTTAAAAACGGGCTAGATATGCGCTGGCATCAGCATGAGAATCGCCCTGACATCAGCAAGCACTTCGGTTGACTTGGTAAAGTGAGCTCAAGAGCGCAATCTGCGCTCAAATCAAAAGTGTGAAAGACGAACGAAGCACGTTTGAAAACAAAGAAAACCATGAAGGCCTTGTAGGCAGCTTACGGTTACAGTTCACGCAAGTTCATTGACCTCTCCTTTTCCTTCCGTATATGTCTTCTCAAGTCAGGATGCTTTCTGAAGTTGGCGTGGGAAAAGCCTCTCGTCGCCAGTGTAAGAACGAGGCATGTGAAAACCAGGACACAACTTCAAAGATGACTCGCTTCGTTTATTCATAAATCCAGTTCTTTCGTAGAGAAAACATCCCAACCTCCGCAACCGTCATTTTCCATCAGCCCCTCACATTCTCACCTCGTTCACCATTCTCCATTCATCTCCTCGCGCACACACAACCAGACATTCTAACACTCACCTTCTCGCGCTCCCACCCAGAACTAGGATATAACACTATTCTAAAACAAATTGGTAAGGAATTAACTTACAAGGGCATTGTAAATCCTGGGGAATCATTTTTGGAGCCAAAAAATAAATGAACATAATATTACTTTTACATGTGTGACCAATTATGGACCTCTCTCAAATAAAGCCAAAGGCCACTGCCGCTGCAGTAAATGCATTGTACATATGTTTGCAAATAATACAAAGGAATTAATAATCAATGATATCCATGAGAAACAAGGCAGATTTACACATTCCAATATCAAAAATGTTACATATGTTCTCAGTTGGTAAGTGAAGATAGTTCAACACAGATCCAGGGTATGCTTTAAAACAGTGGGTGCAACATTAGTCAAATACTTTACTGAATAACAACGCACTCCAAATGATATACGGAAGATAGCACTGGCCAGGCCTGACATGATCCCAAGGGCTGTCAGATACAGCAGAGGATCTTCAGACTTGAGGCTAGGTTTATTGAGAGACTTCAAACATCTATAAAGGGGCTAAGCAAACATGATGAGATATATAATTTGATGATAACTTGACACTTTACTTATGCCTCTCCTCATGTATAACATTGTCTTATTTATGATTTTCCTGTTTGTCTGTTCATTTGCTGTTGAAGTCTCATGGATAAGATTTATATACTTTCCTGCCTCCTTATGGCTTATCAGCTTACACGGAGAGCTAAATTCATCCGAGAGTGCTAAAGGATTTATAACATATACTACCTTAACATACTCCGTAATATTTTTTAAATACAATAATCAATCTTTTTAAGGAAATGCAAAACGACCCCCCTCCCTTGGTCTGCTGCCACCTATCCTGGTTGGAATAGATTTGCGGAATTGTGATTTTAGAATGACTGCCCCAATTTCCCCCGTCCCTATTATAGGAATGCTTTTTGTCTTCATGCGAAATATGTGGTACTCCTGTCTGGTATAACACATATGATTCGACTCTGATCGCTTAATTGTTGGGTTGTTCACTTGTCATTTGTAGTCATAGATATGTTTGAGAATTCACATTTTCAACACTGGGTAATTCACCTTGCATACGTCAATGAAGGTTAAATAGTATCAACAATTTTGACAACATGCACAGGTGTCTCGACCTCTATACAAACCCAGGAATACTCAATTGCAGTGGGATACTTCCCTTTTCTCTAGCATATTTGCTTGGCCTGTGATGCTGTTCTAAGATGAATACGAACTCAAATATGACTCTCACGAGCACAGTAGGAGATGGCCTAAACACATGCAGTGCGCTGTCATTAGTGGTAACCATCTTTTCATATAAGAGTGCACATAAAAATGGACGCTAGGAAAGAGTTTGAATGACATTTCTTTGCTGATCTGTTTCGGGTAAGTGTTGAACCGACCTTGTGCATTGACGAAGGAAGAAGATGTCTCTATAGAAACGGCTTGTAATTGGCTCCCATTTATTTTCAGGTACATGTCTCTGTGATGATACCTCACTCTCTTTGTTAGCAGTGTTGGGACAGGCGTATTTCCATACTTTGCTTTTTACACACATGATGCTTAAGGATCCCCGCATTAGTTTTACATACACCCTCTCCGATTTCAGGCCAGATCTAAATAATTGCCCTCATTATTCTAACCCGGTTACGTTTCTTTGGAAGTTTTGAAGTCTTTGAGCTGACGTTCATTTGCAACTACCCCGAGTCCTCTTCTTTTTATAATGAATATTGATAAAAATAGAGGGATGCAATCCACAGTATGTGCATTAATTTTTAGATATAAAAATGAAGCAATGACAGAGGCATGACTGAATTCTTTCCATTCCGTGGAGGCGGTTGTTCCATTGGCATGGTGTGATCACTTTCATATTGCCTTATAATCAGGCTTTTCTTATTATTTTACAATTAGGCATTTGGCTACACGTGTAACAATGCAATATTTAGTAGGTTGACTCATGTGTTTCTCCTTTTGTTTCCCACTACAGCTCCCTAGTTTTAATCCTTGGGTGAAACAATATTAGATTAAGTGGAAGTATTACAGTGAACTCTGTGGGTCTCTGTAATCCTGTTTGGTATAGTTCTGCACTATTAACAATTTGCCAGTGAAGGCACTAATAATGAATTCACAGAGTTGTCAAAATACCTTATGTTTTCTTTTAATATGGGGTCATTATGCATTTGATTTCTGTATATGTGTTTTTGTGTAGAATATTAAAGTCTTTGTTGTTGTCCTCAGGAGACTGTGGAAATGGTGAGTTCTTTACGGGATAGATAGATAGATATAGATGGATAGATAGATAACCATCTCTTTTTCATCTTTATACTTAAACGCAGCACCTCATGCACGTAAATTGATAAATGATAAAGTGCTCGTGCTCTTGGAAAAGAGAAGAATGTAAACTTCTGGACATAGCAGCCACACATGTTGCTCATAACTAAAGGCATATGCAAATAAAAAGTGCTTCTGCTTTAGTAAAATTAATCCTTAAAACATGCTCTCTGATTGCACCTAAATAAGCAACAGTGTCAAGGAGGGTTCAGACGCTCCAGACCATTACTTCAGTAATGTGATGATTGCGATTGCAGGTCGCTCCCCCGCACCGCATGCCGGTTTCCTCTGCTGCTCCTTATCCATTTGGTCCTGCCTGGTGTTCCCCACCTTGGTGTTTCCTGCCTCTGCGTCCCTGTGGTCCCGCCCCCCTCCCTCCACATCGTTTTTTTGCCTTTTCCCACCGCTGCATCCCTGCCCCCCTCCCTCCACATTGTTTTTTGCCTTTTCCCACAGCTGCGTCCCTGCGGCCCCACCCCCTCCCACCCCATTCGCTGCCAGCTCCATCACCCCTGCTGCCCCTCCATCCCACTTCCCCTTATATGGCAGCCGATGCGTGCTGAGGAGAGCGACCCTTGACCCTGCTTCAGGCAGGTCACTCCCCTGCACCGCATTCCAGTTTCCTCCGCTGCTCCTTATCCATTTGGTCCTGCCTGCGGCCCTGCCCCCCTCCCTCCACATCGTTTTTTGCCTTTTCCCGCCGCTGCACCCCTGCGGCCCCGCCCCCTCCCATCCCATTCGCTGCCCGGCTCCATGCCCCCTGCTGCCCCTCCCTCCCACCTTCCCGTATATGGCAGCCGATGCGCGGCCGTGCCGCTGGGACGCCGAAGGCGTGCCTAAGGCAAGCCCGTCTGCGCCCGTCCGCATCCAGACCGTGTCCAGCGGCAAGACCCCTGGTCCCCAAGACCGCCATGGCAACCAACGCCTCTACACCGCCAGCACCCTCCACGCACTCAACACCGGACGAGCACATGCCTGCTTCCTGGCCTCCCCTAAGAACACCCAGGGACCCTTCACCTGCCAGAACTGCAGCCTCACCAGCCTCCAAATTGCCAAACCTCCTGCAACTACCTTTGATGCATCCTACTGAACACCCGCTCCGAACACAAACACGCCGTCAAACTCTGGGACCTGCTCGACACCTCCACCCCAGACGTCGCCTTCCTGATGGAGACTTGGATGAACGTCTCCTCGGCCCCAGACATCGCCATTACCATTCCGGATGGCTACAAGATCACCCGCAGGGATCGCACCAACGGAGTCAGAGGTGGAATAGCCATCATCCACAAGAACACCATCAGGGTCACTACCAGTACCGACGACCCCCTCAGCACCGCCGAACATCTGCACTTCCATATCCACACCTACCCATACACCACCCTCAGAGGCACTCTCGTCTACAGACCCCCTGGACCATGACCACAGTTCTGCGACTCCATCGCTGACCTCGTCAGCAGGCACGCCCTAGCCTCCGCAGACTACATCCTCCTCGGCGACCTGAACTTTCACCTGGAGAATAACAGCGATCCCAACACCATCACCCTAATTGACAACCTCGCCACCCTCGGACTCAGAGAACTCATCACTACTCCAACACACTCCACCGGCCACACGCTGGACCCGTCTTCTCCGCTAGCCCCCATGTCACCTTCAGCCACACCACCCAACGCCCATGGACCGACTATCGCTGCATCCTCTTCACCTTTCAGAAACCCACCACACACCACCGTACCCAACAGCTCCCCCGCAACTGGAACAAAGTCAGCCAAGACCAGCTGAAGACCAACCTCGCCTGAGAACATCCCACCGAACCCACCATTCCCGACCTCGCAGCTCGCAACCTCTGGCGCTGGATTGACGACTGCGCCAACATCCTCACCCCACTCAAGAAGCCGTCCAACAGAGATGCCAACAAGAGAGGAAGCTGGTTCACCTCGGACTTTCGAGCATCCAAGCAAACCTGCGGAAAACTGGAAAGAAAGTGGCTCCACGAATAGACACCGGACAACCATGCCGCCCTCAAGAACACCATCCGCAATCACCATCACCTCATCAGATCTGCCAAGAAAACCTCCTTCAAAGACCGCCTGGACAACAATGCACACAACAGCAAGGAGCTCTTCAACATCGTGAAGGAACTCGCTAACCCCATCTCCAGCACAAACGACATCCCACCACTGCAAGACCTCTGCACCTCCCTCACCACCTTCTTCCACCACAAGATCACAAATATCCATGACAGCTTCTACAGCCAGACCTCCCCACCACTCACCTACTCCACTGACTCTCCACCCACCTTCAACCACGACCCCCTGCTCGTCTGGGCCTACGTAAACGACGACAACACAATAAAAACTATGAGCACTATCCACTCTGGATCTCCGTCAGACACATGCCCGCACCACATCTTTAACAAAGCAAGCAACACCATCGCACCCCACCTCCGCAAAATCATCAACATCTCCTTCGAGACCGGGACCTACTCTGAGAGCTGGAAGCATGCTGAAATCAAACCCCTACTCAAGAAACCCATGGCGGATCTGAGATACCTCAAGAATTTCCGTCCCATCTCCCTGCTCCCATTCCCGGCCAAGGTCATCGAGGAGATCGTCAACAGTCAACTGACCCACTTCCTTGAAGAAAACAACATCCTGGACCCTTCCCAGTCAGGGTTCCGCAGAAACCACAGTACTGAAACCGCCCTCATCGCAGCCACTAGGGTCCTGCTTGACAATGGCGAAACCGCAGCCCTCATCCTCCTGGACCTCTTGGCCGCCTTCGATACAGTCTGCCACTGCATCCTACGCACACGCCTCCACAACGCAGGGATCTGGGACAGAGCTCTGGAGTGGACCACCTCCTTCCTCTCCGGCAGAACCTAGAGCGTCCGCCTCCCCCTTTCACTCCGAAGCATCCAAAATCATCTGCGGCGTTCCCCAAGGATCATCCCTCAGCCCTACACTATTCAACATCTACATCACCCCTCTCGCCCACGTCACAAAGCTACACAACCTCAACATCATCTCATATGCCGACGACACCCAACTGATCCTTTCTCTCTGCAAGGACCCCCTCACCGCCAAATCCAACCTCCATGAAGGAATGAAGGCCGTCGCAGAATGGATGAGAAACAGCAGACTGAAGTTGAACTTAGACAAGACGGAGGCCCTCATCCTCGGCGCCAACCACACAGCCTGGGACGACTCCTGGTGGCCGACCTCTCTGGGAGCAGCCCCAACACCCCCGACCACGCACGCAACCTGGGCGTCATCCTCGACTCAACACTCTCCATGTCCAAGCAAGTCAGCGCTGTCTCCTCATCCTGCTTCAACACCCTCCGCATGCTCTGCAAGATCAACAGATGGATCCCCACAGATACAAGAAAAACAGTCACCCAAGCCCTCGTCAGCAGCAGACTTGACTACAGAAACGCCCTCTATGCAGGAGCCCCGGCTAAACTCCTCAAACGACTGCAACGCATACAAAACGCCTCCACACGCCTGATCCTCAATGCCCACTACCACAGCCACATCACCCCCCTCCTGAGAGACCTACACTGGCTCCCCGTCAGCAAAAGTATAACCTTCAAACTCCTCACCCACACACACAAGGCGCTCCACAACACCAGTCCAGCCTACCTCAACAGACGAATCACCTTCTAAACCACATCCCGCCAACTCCGCTCCGCCGACCTCATTCTCGCCACGGTCCCCCGCAGCTGAAGAGCGACAACCAGAGGCAGATCCTTCTCCCACCTCGCCGCCAAGACCTGGAACACCCTTCCTCTGCCCCTACGTCAGACCGAAGACCTGCTGACCTTCAGGAAGCGGCTCAAAACCTGGCTATTCGAGCAGTAGCAGCACCCTCTCCCCAGCGCCTTGAGACCCTCATGGGTGGTAGTGCTCTCTACAAATACTTGATTGATTGATTGATTGATTAGCTAAGGTGGGGTCTTGTTCATGACTCAGGTCTTTAATTACCTCTTTATGGGGAGTGCTAAACTTCAAATACAACAAAAACACTTGTGTTTATTTGGGGGAATATTGGTTAAAAAAATAAAAACATCCCCAGTTTTGCGATTAACAAATATGGAACTGGAGCAACAGGTGTTTCACTTTAAAAAAAGACTCACAATGACTTGCGTTGGACTGAAACAGACTATTGATTTTAACTATGGAATTATAAAGATGGATATTCCCAGTAAATAGACTCTTTATATGATGCATAAGGTTTTGCTTTATATTTCAATGTATTTTTTGAGTAATATTGTGGTGATCTAATTAATACAAACGGTGCTGAATGTATTCTACTATATTATACTTTTAGCAATAACGGCAACATGCAAGTTGCATAGAAAGTAATGTTATTACAATCTATCCTTAGGGGAAGATTGATTATTGATAGTTTATTGGTTAAAGTTCCTAGGGCGGTTATATGACTATCCTGTTCCCATAGATCCCTTTGGGGCAGCCCACCCTGCAATCGAACTGGGTCCCACCCCCTTTAAAAAAAATATATATATATACTCCTTCAATTCCAGTGGACTTTCTATGGATAGATTCCACAACCATCCCACGATGGGGGCATAAAGACTGTTTAATAATTTTAAGTGGGGTTAGCGCTTGCTAATTACCAAGAGGCTACACTCCCCTACAATCAACTCACTGGTGTCTTGTTTGCTTTCTCTTCCCATGGACAACAACCTTAATCTTTTCCCCAGGGTTGCAGAAAGACTGTTTATTAATTTTAAGTGAGGCGTAGAATAGCACGTGCCAATGGCTGGGGACACATGCTCCCCTAAAACAAAATCCCTGGTGCCCTAGTGTTCTTTCTGCCCCCCATCCTTCCGGGGAAGACAGATTATGGATAAACCTCTGCTATCTCCCCCTCCCCCGAAAGGGCAGAAAGATAGTTGTGCACAGCTTGGGGTGGAGACAACCCGACGCCAGGGTGCACTGTCCCATTCCTTTATTACAAAATAAATACTACCTGGTGTCCAGTGGGCCTTCTGCCCCTGAGGGTTAAGACAGACTGGCTTTTTTCTTGTTTTGGGAGAACACTTGCCCATGGCCAGGGGGTGCTTCCCCACTTCGAAACTAAATTCCTTGTGCTAGTGGTGGATCCCTGCTTAGGTATCACCCTCATGCATAAATCTCCAAACAATAATCCGTTAGGAAGAGGTACAGCCAGAAAGGGGGCAATGCCCCATAAAAAGGGATATTGTCCCTGTTCCAAGTATACCATTTTTGCTTGGATTGGTGCTTGATGGGCTGCGATATGCCCACTGAGCACCAATCAACGTGACCAGCATCGACTGATTTCACTTTAAATTAACAAGATGTCAGTGCTCACATTGATCCCCCAAAAAATTAACTTGGGTTGCAAAGGAAATTCTTTCGTTGTACCGAGTTTATTTTAAAAAAAGGAAATCTTTCTGGCGTAAGCACCAGGAGGATTTTCAAAAGCACTCTGGGGTATGAACCATTTACATCCACTGCACTGTGTACTTCTGTAAACATCAGCGTTGTGTCCACTGCAGTTAAGAGGATAAGAAAAAGGGCCCAGTTCAGAAATTTGTGTTTTCCTTGTGAGCTGTGCAGACACAAATAGGCTTTGAGCAAATATGCACATTTGGCCAACCCAATAAAGGCCCTGTTTTGGGTTGGGTGGACTTGGGTCATCAGTCAAGAAGTGGCAGAGATGCCTTCCACCATATTAGAAGTGCATTGATGTCAGTGGCACTCTAAATACACCAGTTGGGACATCAATTTTTGACAGATGCCACACTTCACCAAACTCTAAAGTGTAGTTGCAGATGAGCTTCTGAAAATGAACGAGGGGTGACATTTGTTCTTTGGCTCAACAGGAGTGTGTGTCTGGCTGCTCTCTGACTCATTAAGAGCACACCCCTTAATCACAAGTGCCAGTGTTTCCTCCCATATTTGCATTTAACTTGCAATGGTTCTTACATGTCACAAGTAAAAGTGCACAGCAGATAAGGATCAGGCTTAGCTCTTTTCTTTTGTAGTCACGGTACTTATTTGCAGTTTGAGCTCTACTCCATACTCCTCATTATTTATTGTTGCTCTTTGGGCAGCAGTGCCTAATTCCCAAACTCATTTTAAGACTTTTCATGAGAGCCTCAGACTGAGCCAATTTTAGTAGGCTTCAATATAGCCCCACTTGGTGTGGGCATGCAGTAGTGGTATTTTCCAAATGTCTCATCCTTCTAGTCTGAGGTCAGTGTTCAATGATTGATAAGGTTGGCAGTCTGTAATACCTCAGTTGATGTTATTATATTTGACTGAGGGCCTGATTTAGATCTTGGCAGATGGAATACTCTGTCACAAATGTGATGGAGATCCCGTCCGCAGTATTACGATCCCCATATAATGGAATCGTAATACAGCAGATGAGATATCCGTCACGTTTGTGACAGAGTATTCCCCTCCACCAAGATCTAAATCAGGCCCTGAGTCTTCTCACGTGTGGACCCCAAGAGTTTGAATGTGCTTTCTCTAGAAACCAGATGTTGCCCAGAGTGCTCCTTTGTTTTACACCCTCTGTAATCCCTATCAGACTATCAACTCATTCTCACCTAGGGCAGACTAAAGTAAAGATGTAGTGCTGTACAAATCAACTCATCCTTTCACAAAGTTTAGAATCATAGAGGGAGGTCGAGAGGGCCATTGTCGCCTCCCCCTTCATAATTTACACCCACACAGGGGGGTTTATATATGTGACTTTGGTGTTGTCATATAGGATTATCCATTTTACCTTTTGAATAGTGAAGGACAGAATTAAGTGACTCTATGAGACATATCAACGGTTTGCAAGTTGCTTCCTGATGTTGCTGTTGTTTCTTTCCTCATCCTCAATATGGCTGTCTTGGAAGTTGGAAGGAGACTTTCACCAACATATGGACCTTGTGTGATCTGTCTGGAGGGGAATCGGGGGATTTGCTTCTGTTTTTTTAGAGGAAATGGAGTGTTGTATTATCTTATGTTCTTGTACTCTTTTTTACTTTTTCTTTTCTTTTTCATGTTTTCTGATTCATATGTTGGGCCCTTCACATAGCGGTCTTTATTGTTCTGCTGCATATATTTGTATGGTTTTCAAATGATACTATGCTGTATGTTGTTTGCTTTTTCAAAATCCAATCAAGAATTCTCACAAAAGAAGAGCGTGGCTTAACCAGGAATGAGGTAGGATGCAGATCGTCTGAGCTCCTGTCTCCCCTGGGTCCTAAAGCAACCGAAAGCTTGAATTCTGACTGGAAACGGCTCAAAGTGACACAGGGGCACCTCCTGCTCAGGATGACCTCATCTTGAGCATAGCAGGCAACCTCCTGCCAGGTGACCGGGCAGTGACCCTCCCTGGCTCCATGTTGGTGCACAGCGCCATTTTGCATCGGCCTGCCCGCAGGGGCCGTGCCTGCCAGGAAGGACCACGGACTCCTGGTGGCATTTGGAGAAACTTGTACTCTCTCCTCTGCCCCTTTGGCCTAGGACCACCAAGTGGATCCAATCGAGCTCCTGGACCAGCGGGACACTTCCTCCGCCTGAGCTCCTGTTTGGACCCAGGCCCACACGGAGGTGATTTTTTTCTTTCTTGAGGCCTCAACAGGAGCCGCTGCTAACTGGGGCGTATGCCCCCCCTTCATAGCCATGCATTGTAGCATCGGCTGTACCTCCACAGCCGGGCTCGACCAGCGCAAGAACTGCTCCTTTCTGGGAGCCTGGGGACAGCTACATTGACAGCCCAGATGGCCACAGACTTTGAAATGGATGGCCCCACTCCCACAGACGCTCCAAAGACTGTGCAGCATCCACCATCAGAGGCCTGACTGGCCTGAGGCCTGTGACACTCTTCTGCTACCCCTCACTGCCCCCATATGAACACCTCTTGAAACCCAGTGAAATTGGAGGCTGAACCAACCCTCCCCCAGAGAGACTACACATTGCCCCCTTCCCTGCCTGGGAGCCCTCACGCCTACACATCAAAGCCCCCAACACTCCTCACGTTTTCTTGTGAGGCTTTGGGAGCAGCAGCCAGGGTTCTTTCTGCCATCATCGAGCAGCACATAAGGGGTCTATTCCCCCAATTCAACCTGAATGCAGTGCTCAGCTAGGCCCCGGGGGATTCTGTTGGTGGAGATGGACCATCTCTGCCTACAGAGTGTGCAGCGAACTTGGAGACTGCTACTGGTCTCCCCTCGCTTTGACTTTGCAACTGTCCTGGCTGCCTTGAAAGAATTCACAACTTATGAGTATGCCACTGGAGCCTCTCCATACCAGCTCAATTTGGGAGCATTTCTGCAGAACCTGCACCCTGCACGAGCACGCTGTATTCCTAACTTGGACACCTAGTTACAGATTGTGGGGCTAGCACACCAGCTGTGCAAACTGACACTGACTTTATACATATGCCCTGGCTAAAATCATCTAACCCTGGCAACCTTGGGGGAGCACTGACTGCTTGCATGCCCTTTTAGCTCCCTGGATTTAGCCCTCCTCCATGGGGGACACCCCCACTGTCTCTTCATCCATTTCACGGGGGATACACCCCTGCCTCCTAACCAGTTTCCCTTGGATTGTAGTGGGGAACTCCTGGCGGCTCCGCACTTAGCACTCGTGGAACTCACCAGCCCACTGCCTTGCCTACTATGCCCAGGGGTAAGACTCCCAGGGACAGCGTAGTGGTCTCCCTTTGGGCCATAACTCCTGTAGTAGAGATGAGTAGCAAGAAGGGCCCCTCTGCACAAGCCTCAGCGGTCCCACCTGCTCTCTCCATCATGCAAAATTATATGGAGAAGTTCTTGGCGGACATCCGCCAGGAGATTGGTTCTTTGCAAACTGACTTCAAGAGCTGTCTCAATGACTTCCGCAGGGATGTGACCGTTGTGGGAGAGAGATTAGACGATTTGGAATGCACCATGGACTCCCATGTGGTGGATCGTGAGGTGCTTTTGAAATGACTCATAGTGCTGGAAGAGCAGCCTATTGAGCTCCAGGCTAAGCAGGAGGACTTTGAGAACCGGAGTTGCTGCAACATCCGGCACATCGGAGGCACACTTGCAGTGCGGAGGGAGAGGATATCATGTCCTTTACCATGGATCTCTTGTGGTCAATTTGGGGCGCTGCGGAGGGGGGGTCCCCTAGTTCTAGATAGGGCATATAGAGTAGCAGCCATGCCGGGAAGGCCTGATGCATCCCAGACCATCCTCACCAGGGTCCACTTCTTCCAAGGCAAAAAGACAGTGCCTTAGTCAGCTAGGGAGAAAACAGACTTGGTTTTCCGTGGGCCTACTGTACAGATCTATTGGGACCTCTGTCCCTTGACTTTGTAGAAGAGGAGAGATTTCAAGCCCGTGATGGAGCATTTGCGTGCCCAGGGCATTAAACACAATGGACCCACAAGCCTGCTATTCACATGGAATGAAAGCAACGCATGGTCAGTTCCCTTGCTGAGGCCAGGTCGGTTCTTGTCCTACTGGCGGATGCTCGCCTCCATATTACACATGCCCAGATGCTTAGCAATCCAAATGGCACACTGTCCATCAGCGCAGTCGCAATCGCAATAACAAGGCTGCCCAGTCATCCCACATGGGGAAAGCAGAAATTATGGCACAAAAAATGAAGAACAAGCCTTCACACTCCTTGGCTGAAGAGAACTGATGAATACAGCTTGGGGTCTGGCACCGACCTGGGGCTGTCACTGACCCTTGCTGACTTGTATACTTTTTATACGCTTAGCAGGTCCCACAGCCTTGAGCTCGGACCTTTGAGCCCTGTTTGATACTACTTGTGTTTTTACAACCCCTCCAGAGCTTTTTCTCCATTGAGGGCAGCACCTCTATCGGGTCAAGAAATCACCCTTGATCCTTTAAGGAGTAGTTCACTTTGTTGGGCTTTGTTGTTCCCTTTTGTTTCCCAATCATCCACACTATGGGCCTGATTCCAACTTTGGAGGACGGTGTTAAACCGGCCCAAAAGTGGCGGATATACCACCTACCGTATTACGAGTCCATTATATCCTATGGAACTCTTAATACGGTAGGTGGTATATCCGTCGCTTTTGGGACGGTTTAACACCGTCCTCCAAAGTTGGAATCAGGCCCTATATCTATTCCCTCCTTGCTAGGCCTGCAAGCTGGTACCACACCCATACAAGAGCTCAGCAGCACAGGTGCGGACCCCTTTCTCAAGCAACCACTTATGGGGTGAGAGTGCACCCCCTCAAGTAAGTGCAGTGCCTCCTAATCCCCCCAAGGGTACCACCCATGATTAAAGTTATTATCCCTCAATGTCCAGTGCTCAACTCCCCCAGCAAACAGGGCAGATTTGACAATACCTTATACAGCAGGAGCCAGACCTAATCTTCCTGCAAGAAACACACCTGCTTAAATCTAACTGTCACCGCATGGCACACCTTAAATACCCTCACCAACACTGGGCGTACACCGATTCTAAGACATCGGACATCACCACTTTTTGTAAAAGCGGTTTTTACACAAAAGCTGCCAAAGTGCCCAGGGACCCTGATGGTCGAGGGGGCAGAGACACATTGACACTCCTCAACCTTTACACTCCGAACCAACCGCAGGACACTTTCATACAACAGATACTCACAGAACTATTGAGATAGGTTGAGGGTGACATTATTGTGGGGGGTGATTTTAACTTGGCCTAGGACCCTAACCTGAACAGCAACACAGTACACACACAAGGTACACGAGCCATGTCTAAGCTGCTTAAGAAGGAGCTCATGGAGGCAGGCCAGGTCAGTTTCATACAACATAGACAGGGTTCGGATAACATCCGGCACCTAGCCCATCTAGTGGAAAAGGCCCACAGACATATCTTCCCCACCCTCCTTCTTTCCCTCAAGGCTTTTGACAGGGTGAGCTGGACCTTTTTAAAAGTGATCCTGCAGAAAATAGGGTTATGTCATGCCTCCATTCGACTTAATGGCCAGATGACCTGCTTTTTTCCACTGTCTCGGGACACTCAGCATGGCTGCCCCTTGTCCCCCCTATTGTTTGCTCTCGCAGTGGAACAACTTGTCATCCATCTTTGGCAATCCTCTGATATCAGGGGCATCTCCTCTGGGGGACTAGATCACAAAGTTCTCCTGTACGCTGATGAGCTCCTCCTTGCTTTGATGGAGCCTGACAACTCCCTCCCAGCAGAGGGACATGCCTCCAACCTATAAACAGATATCTGGGTATAAGATCAATCTGGTCAACTCCCAAGCACTCAATCTCATGCTACCACCACAACACTTTCATTGCATACTCACCCCCATTCAATGGTCTTCCTACTCCATATAATAGTTAGGTCTCACTACCACAACTTCCCTAACCACATGGATGAGGGCTAGCTGGCCGCACTACCGCAGGGCAATATTTGAAGCCCTCCGGCACTGGAGGCCACTCCAAATGTTATGGCTGGGTTGTGTTAACATAGTGAAAATGAACATCCTCCCTCTACTTCTGTAATTTTTTCAATCGCTACCTACCTCCATCCTCTCGGATTACATTAAACGGTTGCAGGGGGTTCTTCACTCCTTCATTTGGAAGGGTAAGTGTTCTTGTGTCTCCCTTGCACTGCTTATGCTCCCAAGAAACGTGAGATGGCTTGCCTGTCCTAATATACAGGACTGCCATTAGGCAGCCCACTTATGCTACATCTCCGAATGGGTAGTGCCAGAGAGCTGGGTACAGATGGATAGGGCTGTCACCTGCCGTCCACTCTGGGATCTTGTGTGGCTTCCTGATCAGCTTTACCCTTGCAGTGCTTACAAAGTTACCCCAATGCACACAGTATTGGAGATATGGGACACACTGGCTCTGGGGTGGGGTTTGACCACATTCCCATCTCCAAAAACACCCATTGTGCATAACCCCAACTTCTCACCAGCTCTCTGTCAAGACTCTTTTCCGGACTGGGTGAAGGGCAAATGCAGAATCCTACAAGACTTTTTTCAGGGAAAGACTATTTATTCCTTCGACAAGTGTAAAGCTGAATTCCACCTCCCTGACTCCACCTGTCACCAATACTTCCAGCTATGGCACTGGGCTCTTCATCCCCACAATGTACTAGCTGCAACCCGCTCCCTAACCCATTTCAAAACACTTGTTTGAGGATTCAGGGCACTGGTGGCCTGGTGTCATAGACGTATGATGTCCTCCAGGGATCGTGCCTCCTACCCTACCACTCATACAGGTATACATAGGCCCCAGACAACACTCTTGATATTACACAGAAACAGTGGGAGCAGCTATAGAGGGAAATCCCACAAATCCATAGAAGCATCCCTCAAAAGGAGAGAGCATACATGATAGTGCTCCAGTGGTATTACACCTCAGCTTGTTTACATACTATCCCACCCACTGCTTGTGCCTCGTGCTGGTGCTGTGGAGCACAGAGGGGTATGTCCACCATCACATATGGTGGGCATGCCCCTCTCTTGCCATCTTTTGGAAAGAGATCTTAAGCCATATCAAGGACACCATTGGCTATCCTGCACGGTAGATTACCACACAATCATTCTGGGTATACACCCCACATTGCTGATAACAATGACACAATCTGATTGGTATCTCATACGCCATATGACTGGCACTGCCAAACAGCTCATAGCCCGAGCCTGGAAGTCTCCCTCCACCCCAATAGCATCCTGGTTCACACAGCTTTGGCACACCATGTCAATGGAACCGATGACACATACATTGGCCTGTGTATTCTTATTGAATACAAGTTCCATTTAGAATATTTATGCTTTCAGCCCCTTAGGCTTTGCGACCTTCACATGTTTGACCCATTAGAATAGGGGAGATTGCCCCCTCCCTCCTGGGGAGACCTACACTAAGGGGCCCACATTGTGTTGGAGTCCCTCTCCCCCCCTACACTTCTACAGATGTGGGTTTCGGCTGGAGGCCTCATGAACTCTCCCGGTTTACTCACCCCCCCACCTTGTTTTTCATACTCCTAGTTATGATCTTCCTGCACTTTCCAAATAGGCATACACTGACACTGGAGGATTTCATTGCCTTACCGTTAGCAGCACATTGACACACTCCAGCTCATCTGCTTGCTCTCGCGTTCGAGGTAGCTTTAATCTCCAAATATTTATTTACTGCACTGATTTTCCTGAATGCGGATATTCACCGATGCTCCATTCTTTATGATGCAAGTTGTGATGTAAGATTGAAAAATTTCAAAAAAATGATTTTGAGCAAAATAATTTTCACAAAACAACAAACCTATGTGTGAGCAGTGCAAGTTTAACACAGAAACTGAATAGAAATTTAAAGATTGTCAGCTACTAAATGACAAAAGTATTTTTGTTACACCGCAGGAAATACAGACTGATAGCTAGAGTTAAACATCAGCGATTTGTAATTAAAAAGAAAAAAAACATGTCTCATTATAAAACGTGGTTTATGTTGATAGCCAGAGTCCAGAATAATTTCAGGAAGGAAGATCACTAGGTGTTAAAAATCCTAATGAAAACTAATATGTTTTCTCTAATCTATATGTTTACAGATCTGTCTGTTGTTCAGCAGGTCATTGTTTCTGGTATGACTGACTCTTACCTGAGAGAAAACAAGTGCCATAGTGATTTTTAATCTTCAGGGTTTATCTGTGTGTGTTGAAATGGCAGGTCACCATGGCTGGAGGCACAGGGCCAAATGTCAGGAAGAACTGAAGCTTAGTACACCGGGGAATACAGGTTCATGTGAACGTTCAATTCTAAATTTGATTCAGGATATTAAAATTATCCTAGTCAGTGTAGCATATAGGGAGAAACCCCCAAAAAAACTTTGAGGTAAATTCATGAAGGAACTCTGTAAAAAAAGGAGCATATGCGCCCGGGACACGTGCAAGTCAGGGGCAAATGGGCAGCGCTTTGAAGAAGTATAACTTTTTGTCTTGTACGGAGCCAAAAGAGCCAGATCTTGCTTCAGACTCACTCAAGAGGCAGGCACTTCTTTTTATTCTGTGCTCTGGGGGTCAAAAAGGTAAGGCTTACTCTTGAAGGTTGATGTGGGATAGAAAGTTAAATACATTTCGCACATCAAATATATTGTCCAGGCAAGATTGAATCTTTATATAAAGCAATAAGACTTATGTAGTTTCAAATGGAACTGTATAAGGCACCTGGAACATTCTAAAGCATTTCTCTGTACTCTATTTATTCATATGCACTAACAAAGCTTGCATGACCAGAGTCGTGTATGGACGCGGCCTAGCCATTGTGTCCGGTTTTTATCATGGGCCAGGCTGTGCACAATCCCACTCCTGGTGCAGCACTGACTACTCTTCAAGGACTCACACTCTGAATTTTCTTACCTCCAGGTACAGAGCCTGCAGTGCAACCCATTGGGCATTAAGGTGGATCAATGGTACATCTTGTTTGCACTCCTCTGGATTCAGTGAAGCTACCTGCAAGATTAGCACTACAAGTCCAATCATGCTTTACTGATTTGTCCATGATAAAAGGGAGCCAAGCACTTACATTCACCACCAGTAGACCTCAATCACGATTAAGAGAAGAGGAAGTTAAGTGTTCCATATTTCTCTTTCACAACTGTGACACTTGTTATGGAATCTTCCTGATGACTATTATGGGCACTGGCCCTCCTAGACATGGGGTAATTTGAGAGTATAGTGGTAGCCTCAGGCTACCTAGCCAGAGTTAGCCCATGGCTGTGTCAGCTGTGCCTAGCATTCTCTAATGATAGGCACTTATGTTGACTAGTTCACAAATTCCAGATCTGTTAGCGAGTTGGCAAACTGTGCACACTGTTATTTCATACAGAAACTTAAACCCTTGAGAACTGAAAGTGCATCTTGGCCATGTAGGGAGGCCCAAGAACATTGTCAGGTGCTCTTATATTCCTGAAAGTGTGTGATAGGATGCATGCTTTTGAAGTTCATGAATACTAGTTCTAATTGATGTGATGACATTTGATGTGATGCATTCTGGTTCTATTTATTTATTTTGGAGTTTTCCATAGTGCTTATTAGAACCAAGAGCATCAGAGCGCTTTATAATGGGACAGTGCAAGTAACAAACAACACCATAAACACAAGCACTTACAGAAAAGCAATATATTCTAACATGATGGTAATTCAAAACACACCTATGGTAATTGGATATATACATCATTCAGAAAGCTCAGGGATTGTAGCAGCATCATGTTTAACAGACTACATTGGGGGAAGCTAGAGGACATATAGTTCACCCAATGAGTATGAAGGGGTAAGAACTTGCATCAAAGGAAAATTTAGCTCATGGTTGATCATATTTCTCTTTGGGGGAGACTAATAAACAACACTCTGGGAACAATTTGGAGGTGGATCAAAAATGTAGGAAGATTCAGATCTACAAAGAAGTGAAGAATTTAGGGCTTAGTTCACAAGGTATCTCTGGAACAAGGGGGCTTTCAGATCGCTTTTGAAAGATTCAAACAAGGGATTAGTTGGATCTATGGATCAAATATGCCAAACAATATTTATCTAATTTCAGTTCTTCTGGGAAGTTTGATTTTGTTAGGTGCTAAAATAAATCAATGGGTTAATGCACCTGCTACTGAAATTTCTGTGCAACTTTCACATCATATGTTTGAAAAACAGCAGGAATAAGGTATCCCCACCAATTGAGTAACACTAACAACATACATTTTAAAATATGAAGAACATTTTGTTATTGCTTAATACATCAGTTCTGAAATAATTTGAAGCCCTCTACTAAAAGAAAATAATCTTTATGAACCCTTATTTAAAAGATTTGACTATCACTAATTGGTTGTGGAACACTCACAGCCCACAAAATGTAAAGTTTCAATCAAAATGGAGAAAAAATCTAAGCTAGTCTTTGCAATAATGGATAAAATATATCTATATTTATAAAGAATCTCTGCAAGCCATACTGTCTCCAAGCACAATCAGTAAGCTATGTGGCAACCACCCAACTTCTTTAGCATTACATAGGTTTTTAGGTCGAGTCTACTAGACAATGCCTGCACCTTCGTTTGCGAGCCATATTGTGTCTTCCCAAGAGTACAAAGGGGCTTGGAGCCCAACAGTTGCTTACGATTGGTTGACTTTCCTGTCACTCTCATTTGCCTGCTTCTTGTTCATGTTGCAGCTTGTCATTCTTGTGTTTCTCCCTCCCACAGAGCTTAGCCTATTTACTATTATTTTGATTGTCTGACATGTCTGCCTCCACTGTTTACTTTTCAAGCACTACTTTCTTATTTGTGTTAAGCACACCATGAGAGTTGCATGTTTTTTCAAGCTGCCTCCCTCGTGTACTCCTCCTTCCCTGCATTAGTAATGCTCTCTGTGCATGAGTGCTTCAACCCGCCCCCTCACTGTACCACTCGTGTGATTTTCCTCATTACCTTCCCGCACCTGCCATGTTACTTACCTCACTCATGCCCTCCTTCTATCTCCCTGTTGTTTCTTCTCCGGCATCATCTGTGTTGGGTTTCCCCAACCACTATGGTACTTTCTCATAGCCCCCACCGTTTCCCATGTTGCTTCCTTCCTCACTTTCCCTGTTGCTCACACCTCCCTCCCACCTCCCCTTGTTGCTTTCACCCTTCCTCGCCCTGTCCCATGTTGCTTTTGCACCTCACCCCCCCCGCCGCTGTTGTTTCCGTTCCTCCCACTGCTCACTTTGATTCAAAAAACAATTTCCACATTTTCTTTTTTTTTTAGCTATTAATTATCAATCCACCTCAGATAAGTAACTAAAAAAAAGAAAAAAAACATTTGTATTATTTTGTAGGAGCGTGTATTCATGGTGCACGCATCTCTAAATGATATCGGTAGCTGCGTAAAATGTTTCTATACTTTTTAAAACTTTTTCCATGATGCACAGCATCGCTGATGCTGTGCAGTGCGGCTAAAAACAATTGGCAAACCCAGTAGGTCACAAAGGTGAGACCCATTGGTTTGCCAATGCTGGTTTAATCTGATCAGGTGGTAGGAGAATTGGTAGGTCTGACTCCCGCTAATGCCCTACAGAGCTCTCCATTTTCCACCGACAAGTGATCCATTTGCTAAGCTGTAATTTCATCTAAAGAAGATCCATGTTTTAATGGAACTTGAAGACTCTGGCACCTTCTGCTTAGTCCAGCCTAGGGTACACTAAAATGGATTACATTTCCCCAATGTCTACTACTACTTAATTTTAAAAACGTAAGAAGATATCATAACCCTCATGATAAATGGGACACGTTAATAGCATGATCTTTAAGTGACACAATATAACATCCAGCCCCACTAGGTAAAACTGAATTTAGAAAAAAATCAGTACAACTAATATAACTAAGAACTATGCAACTGGTTGCACAGTAATCGAATGTAAGTGAAACAGTAACTATGATTCGGATGCAATGTACGTCAAGAAAAACACATTAAATATGTACAGTTCTTTGCAATTCCTGTTTCCTATACTGAAAGTACCATGTAGTCCCAAGCACGAAGCTGCACCTGCATGAGACATATTACAAAAGCTCCTGCACATGTGAAACCCTCTCACTGCTACACCAAGGTAATTGTTATATGCCGAAAGCCGCTTTCTGATGAAAGTGATGCCTTTTACAGCAGGTAATGCCCAAGTCCCTGGAACTTGATACCTCTTTATGTATATATTGCCTAAGATATCGAGGTGTTTATAACTAACTCTTTCAGACCTAAAAACATAAGCATTTGTCGTACACCTAGCTCGGTGTTTGCTTTACAAGATCTTCAGATTGCTAGAATCAGATGGGTATATACCTTTTTTACTCATATTAACTTGATTGGAGAAGTAGCGTCCCTAAAAATTAGCACAGTTTGCATTAATATGCTTAGGAAGTACAGCAATACCTCACCTCAGAGTGTGGTTTCGCTTACACAAAGTGCAAAATTGTGAAAGATTATATTTGCTGTAATCATATTCAAAGCTTGCTTAGATTATTTTAAGTGCCTATTTATTTTATACATGGTATTAGAGTCATTTATTTTTTAGCTTACAATAATGACTTGGTTTTAGGAGGTGGTTAATATTGCACTTCTATTATGATTGCTTCAATTGAGAAGTGCCTGATGAACAAATTACTTACTCGTGGAGCATTTCTGAATCATTCCTAATTGCTTCCCAGTGGTTATGGTACTGAATTTATCAGCCTTGGAATAAAGAAACGATCGGTGGGCCTTGTTACGATTTGCGCCTGTGACATAAATCACAACAAATGTCAGCAGCAAGTGTTTCTCACTGGTTTATTTACTCCGCTTAGTTGTTTTTACTTTTCTGTAAATGTTTTGTTATAAATTCGCACCTGGTTTTTAAACTTCAGTATTTCCTCTGAGTATTCCCCATGCCTTCTGGTTTTATGTCTGTTTGTCTTTTCTACTATCCCAAGATTTGCTGTATTTGTGATTTTGAAGGTGGTAAATGCTAAAGAGTTGCATTTTCTGGGCATAGTAAGAAGACATTGAAAAACATTTGTGTAGAAAGAGCTTAGTGAATCAAACACACTAAAGGTGTTGTTTTTCCCCCACTAATTCACCTTAGTTTGGTCCCAGCCATATGCAAATCTGTCTTGACCCTGTTTCAAAAGGGACAGTACAGCCCCAACTGTAAGAAGAAGTCCATCCGAAACTGGAGCACAAGCTATCCAAGACCCGTTTCTCCCTGATTGGGTCTCTTCAGTCAGGTGTAGCTTGGTTTGAGTGGCACAATGTGCACAAGACCCACATCTAGGCATACCCTTGCTAGTTAGGGTGGTATATCAAACACCCAAAAGGTGATGGGAGGAGTGGTTCCAATAAGTCTAACACTGGAAAACGCTTGGGGTAGTATTTCAATCCATCCTTCTTTTATCCAACAAATCTCCTTAGTTTGGCCCCAGGCATATGCAAATCAGTTTAGAACCCTGCTCCAATAGGGACAGTTCAGCCCAAACTGCCAAGCCGGTCCTCCCTGAACCAGAACATAAGCAACCCTAAAATTATTTTGACCTTTATTGGGGCGCTTCAGTAGCTTGGTTCCAGTGGCGCAATGAGCATCCCAGCATTACACACTCAAACCTCTCTCTTAGGAGTAATGAGGTGTTCTAGTCATGGCATACTACACTTATTTACTAGTACCAGTAGACAGCCTTCCTGACACGGCGTGTAGGTTATAAGGGCTATGTCCGCACCTATCAATCAGCTGCTGCTAGCCAACGTGATGTCATGACCTATCCCGGTATAAGGTATTGTTCCATGATAAAAGGTAAACTTTTGGCAGATACCCAGGTCCATTTACCTAGGGAGCAGCATATGCAAAATAAAATACAGAGTGCCAGCCAGGGGGCTAGTTATGTAAGGGACCTGCCTGGAAAACATGCTGGGCTCCATTACAAGATTTGCTATCTAATGCACTGCAAGGTGTGCATCACTTTGTATCCTCCACTTCCTGTTTTCCGCACTACTTGTTTGTCTTCAGGTTCTGTTGGAGGAAATAAACAATGGTTCCCAGTACTGTTGACGGAGGTCGATTGTAACTCCCCTGTGGTACATAAGCACTAGTCCCACCAATTCATTCCGGATGCAGAGAAAGCTACTGGCAATGGGCATACAAGCCCCTGTGAAAAAGACCAACTGTGGTGCAGAACTGGTGGTTACTATTTGTCCAAAGCTAGGACTAGGCCTGATATCCTGCTGAAATTCACCTAACCTGCTGCTCACCTAGACAACATAGAAGCTCCAACAGAGCCCATGGAATCTAGAAAAGAAAACACAAATTAGAAAGAAGGCAGGGAGCACAATGAAGGAACACAGTAAAAAAGAGCATTACCTCCTGTCCCTCCCTCGCCTTCCTTTTCACCAATGAGGCCTCCCGCCTCCCCCCTAGACCCTCCCTTTCCCTTTTAAACCCCCCCCACCCTTATCCCCTCCTGTTCTTTTGTCTAGCCCACGGTAGACGTTTTTCTTTTCCCTTTCTTACCTGCACGGCGGGCCTGGAGGCCTGGGACCTCGGGACGCGGAGCTCCGCGAGGAGTGCCACGGCTGGTCGCGTCTTTGACGAGCAGCAGGGCTGCTCAAGAGACGTGTACTGGGGGCCGGCTGACGGGGTCAGCCGGCCCTCTGTGGCTGGGGCGTCGGTTTCCGGGTTTCCACGCCGCGGAGCCGCGGGGAAATGAGGGAATTCGATTGTGGGAAGGCTCTTCAGGTAGGACGGGCGTTCTGCCCGTGGTTTTTATGATTTTTGCCAAAGAAGTTGACCTTTTGAGGGATTGGTGGAGCCCTGTTGGGGGAGGACCAGGTTCCTATATGTAGAGTAGTTTTTTGGGTGAGAGTCAGTGTTATTTGGTGATTTACCATGCCTAAAGTTCCGGCCAAAAGACGTAGAATTGTCTCTTCTTCCTCCTCGGAGGAGGGGGGTGAGGCTAGCATTGCTACTCCTGAGAGCTCTCAGTTACCGAGCAGGGGTACTCCCCTCATGTCCAGAGAGGAAGTGCAGGATATGATTGAGGTGGCTGTTACCAGGGCACTGCAAGCAGGCGTGACCAGGACTGGTCAATCTAAGCTTGCGCACTCTTCAGTAGCAGCAAGGAAGTCCTCATCGGAGAGTGAGGATGAGGCCCCATCGACGTCATCTGGAGGGAAATATGTTTTCAGAGAAGAAATGTGGGAAGTGATGGCACATGTTCGGGACAATTTGGGTTTCCCAGTGTTTCAACCTACAAACTCGGATTCTCATTTATTTCCTCAATATCAGACACCTTCGAAGTTTGCCATGCCTTTTCAGGGACCTGTGAAGGATATGGTGTTTCGTGAGTGGAAGGATGTGGATAAGGCTCAGGTTCCACGATTCCTTCAGAAACTTTACTTGCTTGAGGGGGAGGAGGTTTTGCCTCCTTCGGTACGCCTGGATTCAATTTTGGCTACTCTGATTGGCAAAACGGCAGTCAATCCGGAGGATTGTGTGCCTACGGATGCCACGGACCGTAAAGTGGATTCAGGTCTTAAAAGGGCTTTTGCTGCAGAGAATCTGGCGTTGAGGGCAGGGATTTATTCTGCTTATGCGTCACAGTCGTTGGTTCAAGACTTTGATAAGTTGGCGATGGCTGTACAGGAAGGGGCGGAATGTTCAGAGCTCCTGGCTGGTATGGAGCAGCAGGCAAGATTGTTGGCTGATGTGTCTTCAGACGTGGTCCGTACTTCGGCTCTGGCATCTGGGGCTTTGATTGGGGCTCGTAGGTCCCTCTGGTTGCGTTCCTGGAAGGCTGACCCAGGGGAAAAGGCGGCCTTGTTGAGACTGCCGTTTGAAGGTCGTAGCTTGTTTGGAGAACAATTGCCATCCATGCTTTCCAAGGCATTTAAAGAGCGGAAGCATGCCTTGCCTTATAAAGGGGGTTCTTCTTCGAGTAAAGGGTGGAAGAAGCATTCCCGGTCTTCTCCTAATAAGGATGCTAAATCCTTTTCATTTAGGAAACGGCGTTTTCAGCCGCGTTTTTCGCCTAAGAAGTCTGCTCCTGCGACCCGGGGTGGTTTCAAGAAGGGGTCCTGACAATCACTGTGGGCCTGGCAGAGGGCCGGTTGGGAGAAGACTGAGTCACTTTCTTTCGGCTTGGAAGGACAGTATAACAGATCATTGGGTACTAGACATTGTGGCCAATGGTTATGTCATAGATTTTGTGGTGGTTCCTCCAGATTCAGGGGTACGGCCCACACCTCTGCCTTCAGGGGGGGTCACGGAGAAGAGCATTATTGGACGGAGTGCGGGACTTACTGGTCAAGGGGGCCATTTCTCACGTTCCACTAGACGAACGGGGTCAGGGCACTCATTCGGTCTTGTTTCTTGTGCAGAAAGTTTCAGGGGGATTTTGACCGGTGCTCAATCTGAAGGAGGTGAATACCTCGATCAGGACAGTGCATTTCCGCATGCTGTCCATTCGGACTATTTTTCCATTGGTCAGGCAAGGGGACTTTCTGGTGTCACTGGATCTGCAGGATGCTTACCTACACGTGCCTGTGGCAAGATCTTCTCAAAAGTTCCTGAGGTTTGCTGTGGGTCAGGACCATTATCAGTTTTGCGTTCTACCTTTCGGTCTAAAATCTTCTCCTCGAATTTTCACAAAGGTGCTGGCCCCTCTGGTGGTTTTGCTTCATTCAGAAGGGGTGTTTCTGCATCCTTATCTGGACGACATTTTGATTCAGGCCCAATCACGAGACCTGTTGCAGAGGCAGGTGGCCCAAGTTTTGGGGGTCCTGCAAAACCACGGGTTTTTAATCAATTGGGGAAAGTCAGACTTAGTGCCGTCCCAGGATCTGGTTTTTCTGGGGGCTTGGTTTCAGACTCTTCTAGGTTTGGTGTCTGTGTCAGAAAAAAGGTTGGGTGTACTCCAGGCTTTGGTAAAGAAGGTATTGTTGCTGTCTGCTCCCCGAGCTCTTCTATGGTTGCGTCTGCAGGGTCATTTGGCGTCGGTAATATTTCTGGTTCCTTGGGCACGTTTCCATCTCCTGTGCTTGATGACATGGTTCCTGAGAAGGTGGGCGCCAGGGTCCGGGTCTTTGAAGGACATGGTTCCAGGGTCCGGATTGATTCGCAGAGAGTTGCAATGGTGGTTGGATGCAGACCACCTGAGGGTAGGGGTTTCTTTATCGCCTCTGAGACCCGTGGTGATGACGACGGATGCCAGCCTCTCCGGTTGGGGTGCATGGATGGGGTCGGCTCAGATTCAGGGGTTTTGGTCCCCTCGGGAGGTGAGTCGGTCGTCGAATTGGCGCAAATTGAGGGCAATATTCCTGGCTCTGGTCCATTTCCAGGGATCCCTGAGGGGAGCGGCGGTTCTGGTTCGCACAGACAACTTAGTGGCCAAGGCTTATGTCAATCGGCAAGGGGGGACCAGGTCGACGGCTCTGTTCAATCTAGCCAGGGAGATTTTTGTGTGGGCTCAGGAGTGGGTTCCTTCTCTCAGGGCTACGTACATTCAGGGGGGTGGTCAATGTTCGGGCGGATCTGCTGAGCAGGGTGATTCCTTCCTCTCAACTTTTCTCCCTCCAGAAGTCTCTGTTTCAGCGTCTGGTTCGGCTTTGGGGTCTTCCAGTGCTGGATGTGTCTGCGTCCGCAGAGAATGCGAAAGTGGATCGCTTCTGCTCCCGGTTTCGGTGTCCCCAAGCATGGGAGGTGGACGGGATGTCATGTCCTTGGCCACAGGGCCTTTTGTATGCGTTCCCTCCTTTTCAACTACTCAGGGCGTTTCTGTTACGGGTAAGGGATCTGGGGTCCAGGGTTATCCTAATTGCGCCACTTTGGCCGAGGGCAAATTGGTTCCCGTTGTTGAGGCTGATGGCGGACGGGAGGATGTGGCTTCTGCCTCTTTGTCCGTCTCACCTGGAGTTTCCCTGCCTCCCATTGGGGTCATTGAGGAGGTTACACTTGACGGCCTGGAAGTTGAACGACGGGGATTAACGGGTCTGGGGGTGCCTGTGGCTTTGAGTTCTACCTTACTGGCTTCAAGGAGACGTTCCACTTTACTTTCTTATGGTAGACAGTGGAAGGTGTTTACGTCATGGTGCTTAAGTCGTGAGTTGGATCCTACCTCCGCTTCTATCTTTGAGGTGATGCAGTTCCTGCAAGACGGTGCTCATTTAGGGTTGTCAGTGGCATCTCTTCGGGTACAGTGGGCGGCTATTCAGGCTTTCAGAGGACCATGGCGTAATCTTCAGGATGAAGGGCGCTTGATGCCTAGATCTTTTCAAGGGCTTATTAATTTATTTCCTCGCTCAGTACGTTCTTTTCCTTCATGGGATCTTTCCTTGGTTTTGGATGTGTTGACGGATGCCCCTTTTGAACCATTGGGGGACTGTGATTTGCGCCATCTGTCTTTGAAGACGTTCTTTTTGGTAGCCATTACTTCGGCTCATCGGTTAGGGGAATTGGGGGCATTGGCTTGTTCCTTTCCTTTTTGTAAGATTTTTCCCGATAGGTTCCGGTGCCTTCCTTTATTCCAAAAGTCAATTCTTCGTTCCATTCGCGGCAGGAGGTCATCCTTCCTTCATTTTGTCCAAATCCCTCCTCAAGGGAGGAGGTCCGGTTGCATTCGTTGGATGTACGCAGGGTTTTGTTGGAGTATCTGCGGGTGGTGGCTCCTTTTCGTAAGGGGGATTCGGTGTTTGTTAATTTTGGTCCGGCACGCGAAGGTGAGAAACCTTCCATGGCTTCCTTGATTCGGTGGGTAAGATCTTTAATTCTGTTGGCCTATTCCTTGAAAGAGGTGGTTCCTCCTCAAGGGATTCAGGGGAGATCTACCAGAGGCATGGCGGCTACGGTGGCGGAGCTTCAGGGGACTTCTGTGGTGGAAATTTGCAGAGCCGCCACTTGGGCTTCTCCTTCGACGTTTGTGCGTCATTACAGGCTGTCAGACTTGGGTAGTTTGGAGTCGGTGTTGGGTCACCGGGTCTTATCCTCTATGAGATAATATTTGGTGTGATCTTGGTGCAGGATATTAAATAAAGGTCTTGCAACTCGATGTCCGTCTCCTGTGTGTTTTCATGCTATGTCTCATTGGTGAAAAGGAAGGCGAGGGAGGGACGGGAGGTAATGCTTCCATTTTCTTACGATAATGGCATTACTCCTAGTCCTACTCCCTCGCCTTCCTTTTCCGTTCCCTCCCACCCTCCTGGTACGGACTGTCCGAGTTGCAGCTTGGGCTTGGTTTTTGTACAGGAGGGGATAAGGGTGGGGGGGGGTTTAAAAGGGAAAGGGAGGGTCTAGGGGGGAGGCGGGAGGCATCATTGGTGAAAAGGAATGCGAGGGAGTAGGACTAGGAGTAATGCCATTAACGTAAGAAAATGGAAGAATTCTCGACAATGCCATCGAAGAACCAGTGCAAGTGAGCTTGAATAGTGGTTTCCTGGACAGCATATTCTCACCCTGCTATAATGTTTGCCTTATTCACCTTTGTGGGGACCCTTCACTCTCCAATTACCTGTCACATGATTGCCATCTTTCGAGGCACTGGAAGAAGCATATTTGAGCTTCGTTTAGTAATCCTCTGACTCTGCCTTTCTGAGCAGAAGTCCAGCACCTGGAAATCTTGTGGGTTAGACAGATCCAGAAGTTTGAAGAGACCCCGCATAGCTCCTTTTGTGTGCACGTAGTACACGCGATCCTAATTTTCAATTTTCCCTGAATGTCTAAACTGTCTCTGTCCCTCCATCTCAAGTACGTCCCTCCATCTGCCTGGAATATGACAACATTGACTCAGTATTTAAAGATAAAGAGGGTCATTACAACATTGGCGGTAAAAGCCGCTTACCGCCGTGCAGAAGACCGCCAACACACCGCCGCGGCCGCGGAATTTCACCACAGCTATTATGACCCACATCTCGAAATCCGACAAAATTCAGACACCCACACAAGTCCGCCACACCAAAGGTCAGTGATAAACTGGCGAATACAAAACCTCCACCGTCAAACCAACAGAAATACGCCCACGCTATCACGACCCACGAATCCACGCGGCGGTCTTTCAACCGCGGTATTCTACTGGTGGTACACACCGCAGCGCTCAAAATACACACACTTCTACAAAACACCGCCACATTGGACAATTCCAAATACACACACCTGATACACATACACACACCACTCCCACACACCCAATACAATATAAAACACACACCCACATCACCCACAAACCCCTACTACCAACAATTCAGAAAGAAGGCCAGAGAGAGACACCACCATCCACAAACTAGCAGCCACAGGCACTCAACACCATCATCCACACAACTTCCACGCACAAAACACCACACACCACTACATATCACCACACTTATCACCACACACACCACCCCACACATCACCCACACCACCCTATGGCACGGCAAAGACACCCCAGGTTCTCGGAGGAGGAGCTCAGTGTCATGGTGGAGGAAATCGTCTGGGTAGAGCCACAGCTATTTGGATCACAGGTTCAGCACACCTCAATTGCAAGGAAGATGGAGCAATGGCGAAGAATAGTCGACAGGGTCCACGCAGTGGGACAGCACCCAAGAAATCGGGACGACATCAGGAAGAGGTGGAACGACCTATGGGAGAAGGTGCGTCCCGTGGTCTCCAGACACCACCTGGTGGTACAGCGGACTGGCGGCGGACCCCCACATCCTCCCCCACAACTAACAACATGGGAGGAGCAGGTCTTGGCGATTCTGCATCCTGAGGGCCTCTCAGGAGTCAGTGGAGGAATGGACTCTGGTAAGTCAAACCTTTAACTAACATATCCCCCACCCTAACCTGCATGCTATCACAGACCCCACCCTCGCCCCCTCCCCTATCACTCCAACTCCTCACAAATGTACTAATAACACAAACCACACATCCCAGCACCAAGCCCTGCATGACACAACAAAGCATGGATACCCATCACTAAAGCATGCCCACTGCACATACCCATAACACCCCCCTCAACCATCATCACACAAGCCCCCACACAGGAATGTTAGCACTGGAGTACACGGTCACCCACCCATTGCACACCATGACACACACAGATGCAATAATCATGCTTTTACATCCCTGCAGGAACACTACCCAACGTCACCAGAAAGGAGGTTCCAGACATCTCCACCCCACCCACAGAAGAGGCCCACAATGATGACAGCAGCTCAGTTCAACTGGATCCAGATGACCAGCCCGGACCATTCGTGGGCCTCGGGACAGTCGGTTCCCCTCACACAGGCACAGCCCACCACAGACCTTCCACCTCTGGTAACACCAGCACAGCACCCACCCAGCGGGCCCATACCTCCGTCCCCAGGACACGTCAATCAGCTATGTGTCCACCACTACAGGGAACCCAGGATAACCCACCACCCCAACAACAACAGGGACCTGGGGGCAGTGGCAGTGGGCACACGGTCCAGGGGAGGGAGGCCCAAGAACACAGGGGAAATGGGAGGGCTGCCGTGCGACAGGGGGCGGACAGGCCAAGGGAACCCACTCTCCACTAGGCCCTCTCCTCTATCATGGGAGCGTACCACCACTCCCAGGAGACAATGGCAACGGTCCTGGCCACGTTTCAGGAGACCCAGCGCATGCAGGAGGAACAGTATGTGGGGTTCAGGGAGGAACTCAGAACCATCAGCTCCACCCTGGGCACCATCGTAGGGGTGCTGAAGGAAATACTTAACACCAGGAGGGACACTGTGGCACTCCAAGGGGCCCCTGACACTAGCATGGACGATGAACTGCCCACCACCTCCGCCGATGCTAGTGGACAGGAGGCACTGCCACAGGACCCCCACACCAGCACCCCACCCCCTGCAGACGGAGAACCACCCCACAAGCGGTCCCTGAGATCCAGGAACAAGACAGAGCACGATGCCAAGACCCCGCCACGAAATAAGACCACCCTGATTGTCAAACCACTGTCCCAATTTGCAACCCTGTCTATATTGGAACTGCTATGCCCATATGGGCAATGCACCTGTGAGACTAATAGACTGGACTCTGCCATGGACATTCCTCCACCATCCCCCCTCACCATTTTACAACCCCCTCCAACATTGAGCACTTCAATAAACACCCTTGAAGCACAAAACAATCTGGAGTCAGTCTGTGAATTCGAAATTGTGTATTAGCAATTACAGTGACAAAATGCTTTTTCAAATGTAATGTCAACATACCTATGTCACACAGCTCAAGTCCATCAGGAATCTAAGCAGATGACACACGTTGGAAACCACACCTGTGAAACCGTAAGGGAAAATGACAACTCAGTGACCATACACTGGGTGAAATCGACAGACAGGATAGAGGTGGAAGTGTTAAAGTACTTGTAGTAGGCAGGAATGTTTTCTCACCTGTGTGTCACTGGAAATATTGCTGGATGAGTCCCTGTCGTCAAATTCTTCTTCCTCTGCTTCCTCCTCATCACTGTCCACAGGCTCCACAGCTGCCACAACACCGCCATCTGGACCATCCTCCTGCAGAAAAGGCACCTGTCGTCGCAAAGCCAAGTTGTGAAGCATACAGCTGGCACACCTTCTTTGGTGAGTAGAATAGGGATCCACCTGTCATATGGAGGCACCTGAACCTGGCCTTCAGGAGGCCGAAGGTGCGTTCGATCACCCTCCTAGTCCGCCCATGGGCCTCATTGTAGCATTCCTCTGCCCTGGTCCTGGGATTCCTCACTGGGGTCAGTAGCCATGACAGGTTGGGGTAACCAGAGTCCCCTAATAGCCACACCCGGTGCCTCTGGAATTGACCCATCACATAAGGGATGCTGCTATTCCGCAGGATGTAGGCGTCATGCACAGAGCCAGGGAACATAGCATTTACCTGGGAGATGTACTGGTCTGCCAAACATACCATCTGTACATTCATGGAATGATAACTCTACCGGTTCCTGTACACCTGTTCACTCCTGTGGGGGGGGGGGACCAAAGCTACATGGGTCCCATCAATGGCACCTATGATGTTGGGGATATGTCCCATGGCATAGAAGTCACCTTTCACTGTAGGCAAGTCCTCCACCTGAGGGAAAACGATATAGTTCCGCATGTGTTTCAGCAGGGCAGACAACACTCTGGACAACACGTTGGAAAACATAGGCTGTGACATCCCTGATGCCATGGCCACTGTTGTTTGAAATGACCCACTTGCAAGGAAATGGAACACTGATAGCACCTGCACTTGAGGGGGGATTCTTGTGGGATGGCGGATTGCTGACATCAGGTCAGGCTCCAAATGTGTACACAGTTCCTGGATTGTGGCACGGTCAAACCTGTAGGTGATGATCAAACTTCTTTCCTCCATTGTCGACAGGTCCACAAGCGGTCGGTACACCGGAGGATGCCGCCATCTCCTCACATGTCCCAGCGGATGGTGCCCATGAAGGACAACAGCGACCACAGAGTCAAACAACTCAGAGGTATGTACCCACAGTCTACACAGAACACCATTCATACACAAAATGTGGCCTGTATTTGTGTTGTGAGACAAGGCCTAGGCATGTGTGACGCAGTTGGTAATTAGGCCATGTGGGCGCCTGAAATGGCGGCTGCCTGACCTCTAAACTGGGACAATGGGATGTGAGGTAACTGCGCTGGCATTGTACACCGTCGCGGTAGGCGGTCGAAGACCGCGGCGCAATGCTGCATTGGTTAACATTGGACCCTATGGGTCCCAGGAGCCAATGACGATGTACGCCGACGGTGATGGTACGCACCGCTGCGGACGTGACCGCCGCAGACGTGACCGCCATTTTCTGACTGTTGAATCACTCGATACCTGATCTTTGACAGGAGAGGACATACACTGCAAGTGCTGCTGTGACCTCGGTCTGGAAGAGACAATGGCTTGTGCATCTGGGGAAAGGACCCCTGCCTTCACTGCAGAGGAGTTGGAGAAGCTCGTCGATGGGGTCCTCCCCAGTACTCGCTACTCTACGGTCCTCCAGACCAACAGGTAAGTACATAGGGAGCATGTTGTATGGGCTATGCCTGTGTGGAGAGGGCTACTTGTAAGAAGGAAGGGGGCACAGTTCTGCGTGCATGAAGGACTGTGAATGCATGTGCCACATGGCAAGGGTAGGGATGTGGGCCACTCACTTTGACGGTGCAGTTGGTAATGACTTTTCTTCTTCCCCTGTACATGTCATGTAGGTCAGCGCCCACCAGAAGAAGGATATTTGGCGTGCCATCGCCAAGGACGACCAGACCCTGGTGGTCCACCACAGACGGAGCACCCACTGCCATAAAAGATGGGAGGACATTCGCCGCTGGAGCAAGAAGACGGCGGAGGCTCAGCTGGGGATGGCCTCCCAACGTGGGAGGGGTGCCTGTCGAACCATGACCCCCCTGATGTTCAGGATCCTGGTGATGGCCTACCCTGAGTTGGATGGGCGCTTGAGGGCATCATAGCAGACACAAGGGGGTGAGTACACTCTCATTCAGCGGACTTTATGCGCAGTGAAGGTGTCTGGGTGGGGGAGGAGGGCTGTGGGTTTCCCTAGGCCAGGGCGAGTTCCGTAGTCAAGGCCCCTCCACAACGCAGGCCATGTGGCACCCCACCCCACCTCTGTAGAGTGGCAAGTACAGGTATTCATGCCCCTGTGTCATCTATGTGTGCAGATGTCGTCCATAGCCTTGTAGGCCATTTCCCAGGAATTGGATCTGTAGAGCCCAACAGCGCGTTGTAGTGCAGGGGGCTGCTGTGTCTGTATTGTCCGCCAACTGTGGCGGTAAGCCATGCACTCAACCTGTCTTTCTTCTGGAGTTACCCCCCCCCCCTTTTGGGGTCTCCCTGTTCTTGTGTACATTAGCATCATCAGGCGGAGGTACAGTGGCACCGGAGCACCAGGGAGCTGCATTCCACATGGCCATGGAGGGCCACACTACAGACTCAGAATACACCAGTGGGACGGAGGGCGAGGGGAGCACCACAGCGGTCACAGGATCTGCAACCAGCGACACAGACTCATCCTCCGATGGGAGCTCCCTTGTGGTGGCAGCAACATCTGTGCCCCCCACTTCTACAGGTACAGCCGCCACCCCCCCTACCAGCACCGCCCTCCCAGCAGCCCCTCAGCCTTCGCCCCGTGCCCGCTCACCCAGGAGGGTGGGCATCACCTTCGCCCCAGGCACCTCAGCCCCTGCCCCTGTCACCTCTGCTGCCCTCAGTGAGGAGGCCATTGACCTCCTCAGGTCCCTCACTATTGGGCAGTCTACCATTTTGAATGCCATCCAGGGTGTAGTAAGGGAGTTGCAACACACAAATGCATTCCTGGAGGGCATTCATTCTGGTCAGGCTGCCCTTCATCGAACCGTTCAGACTCCGGCCTCAGCACTGATCGCAGCCATTGTCCCTGTGTCTAGCCTCCCCCCTCCAACTTCCTCCACCCAGACCCAATCCCCTGTACCTCTGCCTATCCCAAGCACACCATCAGACCAGCCTGCATACACCTCAACACACAAGGGAAGCTCAGGCAAACATAAGCACCACACATCCCACAGGCACTCACGCAAGCATCACACACATACAGACACACCAACATCCACTGCCTCCACTGTGTCCCCCTCTTCCTCATCTCCCTCCTCCCTCCCAGTCTCGTCTACACTCACACCTGCATGCACTACCACTACAGCCACTACGTCCCGCACCAGCACACCCACCACCACACCCCGCTCACGTGCACTCACCACCCCCACTGCCATTTACACGTCCTCTGTGTCTTCTCCCAGTGTGTCTGTGACGCCCCCTCCGAAGATACACAAACGCAGGCACACACCCACCCAACAGCCATCCTCCTCACAACAGCCTCCAGCCCATGCACCTTCACCCAAATCCACAAAAGGTACACCTCCTACAACCACCACCTCTTCCTCCACTCCCAAACCCCCTCCAGCTACCCGTCCCAGTGTCTCCAAAAAACGTTTCCTGTCCACCCTTAACCTATTTCCCACCACCCCCCCACCGTCCAACTCATAGGTGCCGTATTAGCACCTCAGCCAAAAAATCTCCGGGACCAGTGGTGCCTGTTGTTACAGGTATGTGGAGTTCACCGGCCACCAGGCCAGCCAGTGTGGCACGGAGCCACAGCACAGCCATTCCCCCCCCCCTGTGAATCACCAGAAGTTGGACAGTGCCCGGCGGGAGAGGGGGAAGACTCCAGCCAGCCAAGCCGCTCACAGTGGTCCCGGGGGGAGTGTCGACTCAGCTGTGACTCCCCCCAAGGTGGGGAAGGGGCAGAAGAAATCTCCAAAGTCTGGGAGGAGTAGCACGGCGGAGAAGACCGCCATCATTCCCGCTGCCCAGGAGGCCTCTGCCAGCCCCATCGTCATTGCCCAGGAGGACACCGCCAAAGTCACTGCCCAGGAAGACAGAGTGACTGCCCAGGAGGCCACCACCAGAGTCACTGCCCAGGAGGCCACCACCAGCCCCATCGTCACTGTCCAGGAGGCCACCGCCAAAGTCACTGCCCAGGAAGCCACCGCCAGAGTCACTGCCCAGGAGGCCACCGCCAGAGTCACTGCCCAGGAGGCCACCGCCAGCCCCATCATCACTGCCCAGGAGGCCACCGCCTGCCCCATCGTCACTGCCCAGGAGGCCACCGCCAGCCCCATTGTCACTGCCCAGGAAGCCACCGCCAGAGTCACTGCCCAGGAGGCCACCGCCAGAGTCGCTGCCCAGGAGGCCACTGCCAGCCCCATCGTCACTGCCCAGGAGGCCACCGCCAGCCCCATCGTCACTGCCCAGGAAGCCACCGCCAGAGTCACTGCCCAGGAGGCCACCGCCAGCCCCATCGTCACTGCCCAGGAGGCCACCGCCAGAGTCACTGCCCAGGAAACCCCCGCCAGAGTCACTGCCCAGGAGGCCACCGCCAGCCCCATCGTCACTGCCCAGGAGGCCACCGCCAGCCACAGCCCAGCTGGCCAGGAGGGCCCTGCAAGCCACAGCCCAGCTGACCCATGACGGACCACCAGCCACAGCCCTGCTGGGCAATGAAGGACTGCCTTGGCAAGGACCGCTGAACAGGTCAGACACTAGCAACTCAAGCACCGCTGAACAGGCCAAGGACCGCTGAACAGGGCAAAGACCGCCATGGCAAGGACCGCTGAATAGGGCAAAGACCGCCATGGAAAGCACCGCTGAACAGGGCAAAGACCACCATGGAAAGCACCGCTGAACAGGGCAAAGACCGCCATGGAAAGCACCGCTGAACAGGTCAGACACTGGCAACTCAAGCACCGCTGAACAGGCCAAGGACCGCTGAACAGGGCAAAGACCGCCATGGCAAGCACCGCTGAACAGGTCAGACACTGGCAACTCAAGCACTGCTGAACAGGCCAAGGACTGCTGAACAGGGCAAAGACCGCCATGGAAAGCACCGCTAGCCCATTTGCAGCAGGGGCAGTGACGCAACTGGGACCATCACGGGGTGAGTGCTGCACTCTGGGCACCAGTCCCCCTCCAGACCCAGTGGAGACATGCATCCACTCCGTCTGTCCTGCACAGGATGAAGCACTCTGGGCACCAGTCCCCTTCCAGAACCAGTGGAGACATGCATCCACTCTGTTTGTCTTGCACAGGATGAAGCACTCTGGTCACCAGTCCCCCTCCAGAACCAGTAGAGACATGCATCCACTCTGTCTGTCCTGCACAGGATGAAGCACTCTGGGCACCAGTCCCCCTCCAGAACCAGTGGAGATCTGCATCCACTTGAGAGACTGTGGCTTTGTACTCCCCAGGATGGTACAGTGGGCAACCCACCCACTTTAGAGACTTGAGAGACTGTGGCTTTGCACTCCCCAGGACTGAACAGTGGGCAACCCACCCACTGTAGAGACTTGTGAGACTGTGGCTTTGCACTCCCCGGGATGCAGCAGTGGGCAACCCACCCACTGTAGAGACTTGTGAGACTGTGGCTTTGCACTCCCCAGGATTGAACAGTGGGCAACCCACCCACTGTAGAGACTTGTGAGACTGTGGCTTTGCACTCCCCAGGATGCAGCAGTGGGCAACCCACCCACTGTAGAGACTTGAGAGACTGTGGCTTTGCACTCCCCAGGATGGTACAGTGGGCAACCCACCCACTGTAGAGACTTGAGAGACTGTGGCTTTGCACTCCCCAGGATTGAACAGTAGGCAAACCACCCACTGTAGAGACTTGTGAAACTGTGGCTTTGCACTCCCCAGGATGGAACAGTGGGCAACCCACCCACTGTAGAGACTTGTGAGACTGTGACTTTGCACTCCCCAGGATGGTACAGTGGGCAAACCACCCACTGTAGAGACTTGAGAGACTGTGGCTTTGCACTCCCCAGGATTGAACAGTGGGCAACCCACCCACTGTAGAGACTTGTGAGACTGTAGCTTTGCACTCCCCAGGATGCAGCAGTGGGCAACCCACCCACTGTAGAGACTTGAGAGACTGTGGCTTTGCACTCCCCAGGATGGTACAGTGGGCAACCCACCCACTGTAGAGACTTGAGAGACTGTGGCTTTGCACTCCCCAGGATTGAACAGTGGGCAAACCACCCACTGTAGATACTTGTGAGACTGTGGCTTTGCACTCCCCAGGATGGAACAGAGGGCAACCCACCCACTGAAGAGACTTGTGAGACTGTGTCTTTGCACTCCCCAGGATGGTACAGTGGGCAAACCACCCACTGTAGAGACTTGAGAGACTGTGGCTTTGCACTCCCCAGGATACATCAATGGGCATGGAGCCCCCTCGTGGATCTGGTGTGGTGCACTCATCCGGCTGAGGTGTCCCCCCTTCCTTTCCCCCTGAGGTGCCTGTTGTATTTCTATCTGATGCCCCTGCAGTGTTCTCTCCGTTTGGATCGGGTATCTTGTGTGGGCCTCGCCCATGCATTTTGGGCCCAGTGGTCCACAGACTATGAATGGTGCAATACCTGCACTACTAATCGTGGTGTATATTTTGTTTATCGTGTATATATATATATATATGTATATATTTGCTTACTGTATTTTGATATATTACAATGGTTCCACTCATTTCCTTTTGTCTTTGCATTCTTCTGGGGGAGTTGGGGGGTGTTACTGTAATGTATAGATAAGCATTGGTGTGTGTGTTGTAGTGGGTGAGGGTCAGGGTCAGGGTGGGGGTTGGGGTGTTGAGTGTGTGTGTCCCTGTGTTTTTGCCTCCCCCCTCCCCTATGTCGTAGGTGCAGTACTCACCAAGGTCTTCGCCGCCGGCGTTGATGCTCCTCGTAGAAGAGCAGGAAGACTAGTGCTGGGAGAATATGAAGTTCCGGCTCCATGATGCCCTCCTTCCTCGTGGAGAGTGTAGAGGTGAGCGTTTTCCCTTTGAAATGGCCGTGTTTTTATCCGCGGTGAATCCTCCTCGGAAAAGGTGGCGGATTGGTAGGTTGTGATACTGTGGGCGGTACATTGTCTTCCGCCTGTCTGTTGGCGGTGACCGCCACGCTGTTTGTTTGTACCGCCGTGGTGGTCGGAGTGTTAAAGTGGCTGTCTTTGTTGGCGGTTTCTGCCACGGTCATAATTGCTAAATTTTTACCGCCGGCCTGTTGGTGGTCTTACCGCCGCTTTAACACCGTCCGCCAGGGTTGTAATGACCACCAAAGTTTTTTGTAGGATAAAAGATTTATCTGGTCCCACACCTTTCAGCCCCAATCTCTGACCCACTATGTTGCAGGGATTTTGCTTCTTTCTTTAAATGTTGCATCTTACACTAGTGCATTTTGTCTAGAAATTGCATTCAACTATTTTTTCAAAGTCAGTTTAGGAGGTTGTGTAATGGCAGGTGAATTGCCATTATCTGTAGCCTCAATTTAATAATGAGCATCAAAGCAATCCCAGTTAGCTAATGATCACAAATAATATTGTTTCTAACACACATATTCAGCCTTCCCAGTTTTTTAATTTTGTGATATACATAGTTAGGTCCTTCTTTTTCCCAAAGATATGCTTATTTACCTAAGATGTTGCGACATTACTGTTCTTTTTATAGAAAATAAACATGACTAGACATTATGGGTCAGATGTACAAAGCCCTTTTGCATTTCTTAACGGTCCGAATCGGTATTTCAGGCCATTAAGAAATGTAAATGGCCTTTTCCTATGTACAAAGGCCCTTGAGGAATTGCAAATTGTAATTCCTACCTGTAGAAATCGCAATTTGTGATTCCCAGGATAGGAAATCACAAATAGGTATTCCCTATTTGCGATTCCTGTTCTGATGTACAAAGCATTTCCTAAAGGCAACTTAGGCATTTAGGAGATGCAATTATCAAACCAGGTGTAATTTAAAAAAAACACCCCAAAGTGCTTTAAAATTACAATAGACCACATACATGCCCTTTGGGCATATGTGTGCTCTACATGTTCACCCATATTTTGGGGGTGCACCAAGGGGGGCCTTCTGCCCTTTGCCATCACAGGTTTTACATTTCCTAAATAGCATTTTCCTAATAAGAAATCGCTATTTAGGAAATGCAAAACCAGCGCATTGATTAAAATGCAACAGGATTTCTTGATACAGATTTCTTTGTAGGAATCGCTATTGGGAGATCGGTATCTCTGTATTTAGCGTTTTGCATTTCTTAAATAGCAATTTCTATGAAGTCGCTATTTAAGAAATGCTAAATTACACTTTTGCACATCTGGTCGTATATCTTTGTTGCAACTATGGCAGGTGTATTACACTGTATCTTGGCTCAACCTTCTCACCATCTTCCATGAAGGGTCAAGGAAGCTGGAACTGCCATATTTCCATTGCAGACTGAATACCCAGTGTCCTGCTTAGTGGGAAAAACCTCCAGTCTTAACTTTGATAGTGCTAATGAGGTCTTAAACTTGCAAAGATCGTGCATGTATCTAGTAAAGAGTGTCTGGTACACTATGTGGTATCCATAATGATTACGTTTAGTCAGAAAAAGGTAACAGTATGTAATGGAACCATAGAAGCTTGCCCTAACCTCTGCATTTCCAGTGTGAAAATGCTTGGTTTCTGTGGCCATTGACCTCTATTCTGAAGTGAAATCAGGTAGGATTTCTTCTGTACTTAAACCATCGAAGGGTTACCACTTCTGGTATATGAGTATCCATTTTGAAGGATGTGAAATTGACTGAGATATTTAAGTCAGCTGTACAGTGCTGACCTGGGTGTTGGCAACATCTTTGAATGCCAATTGGAATATGTCACCGGGGAAAATGAAACATGTAATAAGTACGTGAACCTGCTCTGTCTACGCATCAGAGAGCAAGCCCCAGAAAAGAATGAGAGATTATTTTCTATCAAAATAATGAGAGCCTGGCTTAGCAGAGAATTACATATTTTGCTGTCAAAGAATGAGAGGGCTTGTTTTAACCAAGTGAGGGAGAGTCTACTGTGACAAAGAATGAAATAATATGCTCTGGCAAAGTATGCAAGAGCACCTTCTGGTAAAGAGAGGAAAACCTGCTTAGGTCAAGAGTGAAATAGTCCATTTTAGGCAACGAATGAAAGACTCTTCTGTGATAAGGAAAGGGAGAAGCTGCTGTGGGTCGGAATATGAGCCTCCGCAAGCAGTGAATGAGATCCAGGCCAAGCAAAGGATGCCCAGTTAAGCATGAGAGAGCATGTGCTATCAAACTATGAAAAAGATTCATCTATTAATACACATAGAGGCCATACAGGTATAGAAAAAGAGACTGTTTTGCCAGACTCTAAATAGGATGCCCTTCCTCCAATGGCCCTTAACTCGTCACAGGAAACTTTCTGCAGAAGGAACCAAAGGGGTTCTGTTATCAGAAAGCTTACGTCTGCCTGCCTCTAAATGAGACGAACAGGGTAATGCGCTACTTTTGTGATAGAGCACTTTGTCCACCAAACTCTATATCAGGCCTTATGTCTGCTCTGTCGAGTTGAACTTTAAAGTTTGTTTGGTTATTATCCAACATGTCATGATAACCAAAAAACATAGTGCACCATATTCTGCTGGGATAAGAATGCAAGTGTGTCCAGTCATTTAAAGGGAAAGTTTGCCCCTATTTCACTTCTTTCCATGTCCTTCCTCTGTTTTCTCCTCTTGCTTTATTAACTGGAGATGTGGGCATGTTTGTTCTACTTACTGGCAGGTCACCAAATGATAGGCTTTTGCTTACCGAGGTCAGGTAGTATGGACTGTACAAAAGTTGAATAGCACCTTTATGTCAACAAAATGGATTCAAAGGTGCTGAAGAAGCACGTTTCGAAAAATACATGGGAGGGGCACAAAAGTCCCCAGCAAACTCACTACCCAGTAGTCCATTGGATCCTGTGCCTCAGAATTCAAGTACATGAATCCCCTCCTACTCACGCGCCTGTTTCAAGTTACTTTTTACCCAATGGCATTCTGACAACTTATGACTTGATAAGCATTTGAGATAAAAATTGAAGTGCACAGGGGCATTTCTTCAGTGGGACAGAGAGCGACACACACCCCTTGGAGAAGCTCCCGAGGAAGCAACAGTGGTAAACACTGGTAACATGAGGTAAGTAAGAATCCTATAAAATTAGCACTCTCCTTCAAAACTGAACTGGTGTAGAGGAGCCAGAGGTTCTTAGAAGCACATCTACAGGCACCGTGCAAAGCGTGAAAGTAATCCATTGAATGAGATTTGCACCTTAAATAAATAGTGTTTGGGTTCTGTTTTTTTTTGGGTTTCATGGGATCCTAAAACAGCTCAAGTACTCCCACATTATTATTTAAGAAGTATCTTAGAGGATGTAAAAGTACTCGCACTGAACTATATGAATTCACCTAAAGAGTAATAGCTCATAGGCCGGCGAACACCTAGCTAAGTCTAGTTCTTGGTTTAATTACAATGAGCTTTGTAGGATTTGTAGGATGCGGTGTAGGGGTATTGGAGCTACAGTTTTTGTACATCCACAGTATCATTTACAGTTTACAGTAGACCTGTTGGGGTACGAATAGTACATGGTCAAATCTTCACTATTGTGCATATGATTAATGTTTCACTTTTCTCCCAAGATGCAGAGGTGTAGACTTTTAATGGTTGTTGGTTTTGTAGAAGTGTTTTGATATCGTTGCCGTGTAATGTTACCTGCGGATCATTTATAAAAGACATTGAGATATAAGTACCTAGCTGCTCTGCAAAGTGGGTCAAGGAAGGTTTTGATTAGTAAAGATATTCATTCAAATGAATCTTTAATTGGAGAAGGCATTGAGTTAGGGAGATTGAATTCTATTTACAGTAATGGCAAAATATCTTGATTAATGTAGATTCTTACATTGATTTACAGTTATTAGAAATATTGAGGTATATATTTACACATTTAAAAGTCTCAACAATAAGTTAAATATTAATTTAAAAGTGTTGGTAATGTGTCAGATGTAGCATCTGCTGTGCACCACACACACAAACCCACACAGGCACTGCCTTATTCAGCAGACTAAACAATCGCATTGCAAGATCTAAATGTGTACAGGTGCAGCTGTAGGAATGCCAAAAATGTAATCAGCTTGCTTTACCATCCCGCAATATGCTAATATCTGACATAAAACACTGACAATCGATCAGACTCGTGTTGTAGAAGCTAAGCAGATGAGCAAGGCCTGGCATCAACATGTTACATTGTTCATAATGCAGGCCACCAATGGGTTGCGTATAGGATGTTCTCAGTGCCTACTCCTTTGCTTTTATTGCACGAAGGGCCAATGCTTGACAGCTCCGTTTCCAAAGCAGGTGCGTAACTCTGCGCAAATTTGACATTACTTACCTCAGCTGGGGCCATATGTACAAAGCATTTTTGCAGTGGAAAATTACGTAATCAGGCTGTTGCATATATGCAAAGTACAAATTGCGATTCGGTAACATGATTTGATATTTGGGAGGGGCGTGATTTGGGTGCCTCTTCCAAATAATGAATCTGGATGGGATGTATAAATGTTTTGTGACCAATTAGGGTCACAAGACATTAAAACTTTACCGAATCCTTGAAGGAAGTGGTAACCCATTTGCAAATGGAAAGGGGTCCCACTGGGATCCCTTCCCCTTTGAGAGTGGAAAAAACAATATTTTTTTAGACCACTCTTAAAAAATGATAACAAAATGAAACTTCAAAGTTTCAATTTTTCTTCTTAAACACATCCTGTTTTCTTTTAAGGAAAACGGGCTGTATTAATAATAGTTTGCTTTAATAAAAAGTAATCACAGACAAGGTAGTCTGTGAACCTCAGCAGGCCACCATCTTTGTGATGGCCACGATTCCTAATGGGTCTCAAATTGCGACCCACCTCATTAACATTTAAGAGGTAGGTCGATTTGCGAACCCATTAAGAATAACTATTTAGGAAATCATTCCTTGGTACATGAAAAATTGCACTTTCTAAAGTGCGATTCTGTAAGATTTGAAATTTGGAAATCAGAATTCTTATTTTTTTTTTACACATAGCCCCCAATCTCTACAGAATGACACACCTTCCTATGACAAAAAATGAGATAACCTTCGTTGGCAGAGTATTAAAGAGCATTCTCTTGAAAACCACGGCAGAGCCTGTTTTGGATAAAAATGTGAGAGCATGCTTTGGAATAGAATTAGATTTGTAGCAGTGAATAAATGAGAAAGCTTGCTCAGACCAGGAATGAGAGAGCGAACTATGGTAAAGAGTTAGATACCCTACTATGGTACTGAATGTGAGCCTTGCAAGGAATGAGAGAGACTGCCGTGGCAAAGGAATAGCATCGTTACTGGCGAAGAACGAGAGCACATGTATTTAAATATGAGTAAGCGTGTTCTGGAAAACAAAATCTGGTGGGTAACTCTTCAGTTTCTTACAGAACTGTGTCCATTTACTGCCCCAGCCTTCAGATTATAACTCTGCCTTTCACAACGACAGTGCAGAGGTTGAGATGCTGTGTATGCCAGGAGTGGGATACAAGCAAGTTGCATGTTAAGTATCATTGTGTAGAGGTATTCAGAGCGACTTAAGAGATGTGACTTAATATTGTATAAAATCACATTCACTCGAAGATTTGGGTGGGAGCATTACAAGGAGTTATTTCCACTCATAAAATGGCAAACAACGGCGAGTGAGTAATTTTGGGGGAATGTAATACTTTCATTCCTGGAGTGCTTGCACATCCCTGTGCCAAATAGTTTTAATATTTCACCATTAGGTCGATCGAACACGTATTACTGTTTTGTACAGGTCAACGCCCATGTAAATGATATTTATGAAACATTTCCTACTGTAGATTTTATTTGCACCCTGAATGAGCATTAAAATGTGCAAATGTTTAAATTGTTATATCAAAACTGCTCAATATTGTATTGTCATTCTCAAATAATGCCCTAATATTAATAAAAGAAAGATTGGCTTGACTGCCCCATGTCCTGTCAATACCACACATAGGAGAGTATTGGTAGCAGTTGTGATTTGCACAAGTCAGTGTAATACAAGGGCTTCCCATTGAAAGTTGCAGGATCTCTGATCAGGGAGCTCAGCTTATTTGACGACAGACATAAACAACCTAAGAAATATGCTGGTGCTAAACACAACTCTCTTACCCTTAATGCCTGCAATGCGGAGCCTACGGCATCTGGGTTAGATTGTTTTCATTTTGTTTTAATAGCTTTGTTAAAAATATAGGGGGTTATTCCATCTTTGGAGGAAGTGGTAATCCGTCCCAAAAGTGACGGTAAAGTGACGGATATACCACCAGCCGTATTACGAGTCCATTATATCCTATGGAACTCGTAATACGGCTGGTGGTAAATCCGTCACATTTGGGACGGATTACCACCTCCTCCAAAGTTGGAATAACCCCCATAGTCTTGTTCCCTAACAAAGGTATGTGTTGGGAAGACTGTCGCATGTGTAAATTTCCACGTGCCTTTGGGCAGATTAAATAAATACATAGGGTTTCCATGACTTTCAGTTTCCCGAATGTATGAACACAGACAACAAATTTCAGAATGAAGTTTGGACAAAATTCAGCTTTGAAGTAAAATGCTTTAGGAGCAATAACAATGTAGGAATACAGGAAAGCATAACAAAACATATATTGTCAATCTCAGCAAATCTTCGGTACTCTTTGGAGAGGCAGACTTTCTTCCTTCTGGCTGACTGGCCTGAAGACCTCACACAACATGGCAATTATGAGAATTTTGATGTAAACAAACAATTCTCGTCTAACTCCCTAGCACAGGAATGGCTCACGGGGAGTGAGACATTCAGTTGTATATCCCTACAGTATTGTGATTAAGGGGGGTAATTAGAGTTATCTTGAATTTGAGCTGCCCAGAGGCCTTTATGTATAAATCATCCTGGAGAGATTCTTCTGAATGACTTTTAGCCAAAATTGTATTTTCGACCAGTCTAGTCTGGCGAGTAACCACCCCAGGAGCATAGGAAAACATAAAACAAAACATTTTCAAACTCTGCATGCCCTTAGTAAATATTTAGTGGAAGGAACAGCCTCGCTGCTCCTAATAGGCTCATCAACTTATTGCATTGAATTAGATTTTGCCAGGATTTTTTGCACAGTGGACATTCTGTTATGCTTCCTCCATGCTATCAAACATTAGTTGACCCAATGAGCCAAGATGTCAACCTCCTGTGTCTCCTTGGTAGAAAAATCACAGTCCCTATTTAGGTGCCCAAAGGGGTTCTGGTCTGCCCAGTACATATTCAATGCCTCATCTCAATATTCATTTGAACATCATGTTAGCCCGCACCTCTATTTATTTTGAAAGATAACCCAAGGGCCATCGGCAAACATAAACAGTTTATCCGTTCGTACATGAAAACTAAGAAATTATTCAGTTGGTTGTGGCCTTTGTTGCTTTGGCCATAAGCTCACACTCAATATGAGAAAACAATATTTTTTGCTTGGGATTGCCACAAAGAAGACAATTCAGTGAGGCCTCACTCCCATAGGAAAATATTGGCTTGGTAGGTGACCTGAGAGCGTAGATTTCTGTCACATGCAGCAGTACGAAGGGGGTCTGTCTGCACTGCTGATAACCAATGCCTTTTCCTAATGTTCTTTTGGGCACAGTGTGAGTCACAGCCCTCAATGTATCTGTCTTGTGTTGCACTCCCACCTCCCATCTCTCAGATGGCTATTTTCCTCTCTCTTTCCTCTGACTCTTGAATCATCTGTCTCATCTCTCACGCCTCATTGCCTTCTTGTGCTTGTCTCCTTTCTCATCCGCCTATTGCCTCAGCCCCATCACTCATTGGCCAAACATCTTAACATGTTACATCTTCAGAAATAAAATATGCACCCCTTTCTCATCCCACTCATGTCTCCCTCCGCTCTATTGCAGTAGGTGCATCACTCCACACTCTCATTAGTGTTGTATCTTGTCCTACTCTCTGATCCACGTAGGACCTCAGTCTCCTCTGTAACCAATCTTTGTGCTTCACTCACCTTTCTTAGATCTTGCTTCTCTTTCTCATCCCACTGATGTCTCACTAATTATGCCCCTTGCAGGTGTCTCGCTCTTCTCTCTCATCGATCTAGTGCCCCGCTGCACTCTCTCATCCACGTTGTGCCTGTTCCTCTCACTGGTCCGTGTTGTATGTCAGTCCCCTTTCAAACCTGTCTTTTGTCGCAGTCTCATCAGTTGTGTGCCTTAGTCCCATCACTCAGACACACGATCTCGTTAGTCTTGCACCTTCCTCCGCTAGGTCATCTGTCTCTCTTTCCCTCTCTCATCCTCTGGGTGCTGTTTCTCTCTCTTTCATGACTCTTGCACCTCCTCACACCACACCCCCACCTATCGTGTGTGCCACTTCTCTCTGGGACTTCCCTTCTGGTGCCATCTGTTGTCTCACCGCTTGTTCATCTTTGTCCCTAGTTCAATCCGTTTTCTTCCTCCTTTCCCTTACTCATGTTTCATGCACCTTGTATGGTCACCAGCTCCTTCCAGCACACCGTTCTATAATAATGATTCTTTTTAGCATTTAAGTGACTTATTTTCGGGGTGTCAGCACAGTTTGCTGACAAAACGCACCCCATCGAACTAGTGTTACGCTCCGAGTCCTGTGCACACGTACTTGATGCTTAAATCATATAACTTCCAATTAATTATTTAGAGTCCTTTACTCTTAATCTTTGCATCCGTTCACTTTTCGCTTAAAACAATCTCTTGATCAGTCATCCATATCTTTACATGATGCTTTTCTAAAGCTCCGTTTCACAAAATATATTATTTACAAATACCGTAATGTTTATATTCCATTCTCTAATCGCTCAATCCATTATGCGCTTCTGTGATTCATCCTCATTGTTATTTATAATACTTAGAATCAAGAAAACCATAAGGAGAGAGAAACCATTTCTATACGTGTCCTCCAGTTTACTTTATGATCAGAAATGCCTCTGCTTTATTTACTTTATTCCCCTTTCAAATGGTTTACTCTTTGTTCCCCTCTCCTCACTTTCTCTCTAATCCATCCTGCGCCTTGCTCCACTCTCATAACCGTGTTGTGCGTCAGTCCCTCTCTCTCTCCCTATGCTTTTGTCTCAGACTCAAGTGTGTTGTATCTCGGTCTCCTTATTCACCCAAATTGAGTCTTTGTCTCGTCTCTCACCTAACGTGTGCTGCCTTCTCTCTCATCCATCCTGTGCTTTGGTCCCCTCACTCACCTACCTTGTACCTCACTCCCCTCACCATGAGTCACCATAAGTCGAGTGCCTCACTCCCCTCTGTCATCTGTCTTGCACCTGGCTCCGTCCTCTCAACCCACAGATGACACATTCTCTCATCCATCATTGGTCCCCTCACTCACCGGTCAAGAGTGTTGATTCTCTTTTGAATCTTTCTTGTGCCTTTCAGCTTTCCTGCCTGTGTTGTTCTTTGCTTGCCATTCTTGAATGTTGCATGATTCGTATCTCTCTGCCATCTATGTTGTACATTGCTCCCTTCTCTCAGTCAACAGGCCTCTCACTCTCCTTTATCTTCTAGATTATAACTTACTCCCCTCTCTCATCTTTTGCGTGTCTTGTTGCAGTTTCTTTATGTTGCAACTTCTGTGTTATGTCTCACCAAAACTATCTGTGTTGATGCCATTACTCACCCATTCTGTACCTTGTTTTCCTTTCCCATGTCTTCTGCATTGGCCACCTCACCAGCTCACTTTATGCCCCAGCCTTCTCTGTGAAACCTTTCTGATTTGGCCGGCCTCTTTTCCTTTGTTTTAATAGACTCTTTTTTAGGGTCGAGCACACAAGGTCTCTGTCCCTGTTGTAATCTCACCTTGGGCTTTTAACCACGCCCATGTCACGCCTGTCACTTTCATTGGTTTGTGGGCTTGCCTTTTAAAATCTGCTTGATTTCATTAGTGAAAGGCATGCATATGCCATGCCTTTTCCCGTGTTTAGCCCTCCTCGAGTGCACCGGCCAACTACTGAAAACCTACGAGGCTCCATGTTTTCAGCCTGGTTTCTGCACTACTTTATCTTTTTATTTCCCACGCAGCATGATCGTGCTTAGTTTTACAAAGCGCGTTAGTTCTCGTTTTTTTTCTTTTACTTAATGTGGCAAGAAAAGTCCGGTTAGGAGTTTACAATGCTAATAGCTCTAACTCGAGCAAATGCGAGACCCGTTGCATTGCAAATGCTTGTTTGGATTGGTGTCTTCTTTTACTGTCCTTTTGAGCCTTGTTTCCCTGCCATTCCTCTTGTGCCTCTGGCCCCAATTCATTGTGTGTTTCAGTCCCTCATTTACTTGTACCCCGGTTTTTCCATCCACCCTGTGCCTTGATTTATGTATTAATTTATTTATTTATGCGGTTTTATGTAGCATGGACTATACCCCAAATTGTTAGGTTTAGGAAAGAAAAATAACATTTCATAAAAAAATATAAATATCAAGAGTCAAAAACATAAAGTAACAACATGTAAACAGCCCCTTTAAGGTAATATAAAATACTACAGTATAGAGGTAAGGGAAAGAGACAGTGCAAAATCTAAGAACACCAGTGTTTGTACCTGAAAGCAAAATTAGCTAAAATATATTTTGAATAGACAGGCTCCTAGATCACATTTAAAGCTTGCCAGTGAGATAATGGTGCATAAGCCTGGAGGTAAGAGGTTCCAGAACCTGGCAGCACTCCCTGAGAAGGATTGAGCCTTAAATTGTTCCTTTTTAAATGTTGTGGTATCCAGTATCAGAGATTTGGTATCTCTTGATGGCCTACCACCCTGATAGCTTTAGTTTGGCAGCCACGCCATGTAATGTGAATTGGGGGTGTGAAACGTCCTGTGAGGGATGAGTGTCCAAGTAAGGTTCTAGTTAAGCTAGTGCTGTAGTCCAGCTGCAACATGGCAAGAGGGCTCACTGACAAGACCGATGAACCCTAGCAGAGCAACTAACACAACAGGTAAGTCCTAAGCACTTTCCAGAAACTACCAGAATTCACTTTTTGATCAAGTGTTACTTGATAACTGTGTGCAGTGTTGTTTTGTTATGGGTACATACCAAAAGTCTAGCCATGTTAATGAATGTGATAGTTGGTCACCAGTAGTTAGTTATAGTTAGGATCATATTTCCATAAGAAAAGCACTTTTTGACTTGCCAATATCTTTGGTGTCGTTTGACAAATCTTCAAAACATTTTCCCAAAAAAGTTTGCCGGTGATTCTTGTTGCACATGGAAAGTTTTGAGGTGATCTGTCAAACAAGGACCGAGAAAAAGGGAGAGTTTAAAAAATTGTTTTTTTCATATTAATTCCCATAGGAGTTTTTAACATGACAATAGCCCGAACCGCTGGATGGAATTACACCAAATTAGGCAGAAAGCTAGATTTGTTCCGCAGATTACACTTTTTTTAATTTGGTGTAAATTTGTTCAGTAATTGTTGAGAACTTAAAGAAAATCCAAATTTGTATATCCAGGGCCACAGATCTATTTTGTCGAATTCGAGATTATTGTGGGGAATTTGCGAATACACGTGCCAACAGCAATGCTCTGATTGGTTGGCCACAACTTAAGCAGAAAGTTGTGGCCGTCATTTTAGGTAATGGGACACTGTCTCCAGGGCTGATATTTAAAATCAATAGTTGTACAAGGGGTCAGGGTAGAGGTACCATGGCCTTATGTTTGCCATTTAGGGGTTTTTGATGGACCCCTGAGTTGTATAATATGTCAAGAAACAGGTATTTTGTTTTCTTGTGTTCAATATTGACAAATTCTTCATGACTGTCAGCGTAGCCCCCGTGTGATGTTGCGATGAATTCACACAAAAAAATGTACAGACACATTCAGATACTAATACATTCACTAACAGATGCACTCAGACTCATGCACCCAGGCTCTGTGGTCAACCCCTGCTGTGTAAGGCCAAAGAGGTTGGCCTTGAGGCCTGGCCCCAGCCAGGCCATGCGGCCAATCGCCACACTGCACAGCCGAAGGCCATGCATGGTGGTAGTTGAATTAATGTATAGTAATTAAAAAAATGTAAATTAGTTTATGATAAAAAAAATAGAAATTCTCAGAAAAACTAAAAGTTACAGTTACATTATAGTTAGTAAATAGAATTTAAAAAACATAGAAATTCACTTTAAAAAGTAAAGGTTGCAGGGAGGTTATAGTTAGGATCTGAATTTACTCGCAGAAAACCATATGGTAGTTATGGTTATTGCTACTCAGTAGCTATAACTTGTGCCCTAATGTAACTATAACTCACACCCTCATCATGCACTGCTAATTACCCCACATATTACATCACTCAGCACTTCAGTATGAAAAGTATACCAAATATGTACTCAAGACTGCAAGAAGCACCACCAACATAGATTTTATTTCAAACGAATCAGCTCTGCAACGTGTTTCGGCAAACAGGCATTGCTCACGCTCTTTTGTACAATGGCTGACCTCGAAAAGTCATGTGGTGGACACAACAAAGTTGCAGTGAGCACACAAATAAACATACAGAAGTCAGGGGAAGAAAAGTACTTTGAGCAGGCGTACAGAACAGCAGTTCAACCATGAGGAACTAGAGCTCTTACCTCTCACTGCTGGCAAGGAGTACAAGAGATCGTCAAACACCACTCCATTAGAAGAATAAGAAGAGTATTCCAATGTTGATTATGAAGCCTAAAGGATCAGGCTGGTCAGTGCGGACAACTTAAAGACAAGCACCTCACTCTTAATTGAATACCACAAACAATTAACCCTGTCATAGCCTGGACATTGAGACTGTAGTCATCCATTTTTTAAGGGATTCCAATTTGGGGTGAATGTCATGTCCTGCAGCGATGAGTACTCTGCTGCAGAGCAACCTATGAAAAACATTGAATTTGTTTACCACAAAATACAAAGGGCTGAAAAATGAATACCTTTTAAACAATAATGGATGTATGTTATTGAATTATTCCTGCTACTCTGCACCCACTCTGTGTGGTGTCTGTAAGGCCTCTACAAGATTATTGACTGTGTTGAGCAATAGAGATCTATTCAAAGGGGTACCCAATTTATCATGGGTGACTACAAGACCAGTTTATGACGTAACTAACAGATGATTGCAGCCAAACCTTACACATGGCTACTGACCTTTTTACTTGTATCACAAAGTGGGTGACACACTTCTGGCTTTCCTTTTTAAAGTTTGAGATGTTTGTGCAAGGTAGTGAAAGGACACCTGAAGAATGGGCTCCTGCAGTTTGGTCCCCCCTACATATGTAGGCCCAAGGCTATTGGGTGCTTCATATGTCAGTAGTAGTAAGATGCATGCTGTCCAACATTATGCATATGCCTCACAATGATGCTGTCTCCTGTCCTACCTCCCCTCATAGGAGTCATTGTAATCTACGTGCATGTATCAGTATTTTTATTCATATTCTCTTCAATGGAAATGAATGTTGCTTCCACCTACCCTGGATCAAGCCAGTTGAAGAAGATACACCTGTAGCCACTGAGATGAGACGCCTTAACACAGGAGTGTCTTCCTGGTCTGATTACCAGCACACAACTGAAAGGTTGCCTGCCATCCTCACAACATGTGCCCATAAGTACCAAGGAACCAGTAGCTTAGCAAAATCCCTAGATTTTCATTGGCATTCTGGACCTGGAACATGTAGAAGAGGATATTATGTAATGCATGCCATCACGATAAAGCAGAACATCAATTCCAGGGAAGATGAATTTGAAAGTGATTGATTATCTCCTAATGTTTGAAAAGTTCACTTTTTAAGTGAATACGGTCTGCACATGAGGCGATAGAAGGGTCTGGACGAAAGACTGGACATTCAGCTGTCACACATAAATGAATAAAATAAGAAGTAGACCCGCTTTTGCTGTGATTGGAAAGAGAAAAGTACAGACTGCCTGACATTCTGAGATCTTGCAATTTTCAAGACCAGAGCTCCAGATGTAGATACTCCATATGATGTCTCTGTCCAGCTCTATCCAAGACTGCTGACAATGAGGGACCCTCATTTCTCTACATTTTCATGAGCGATATCATAGTGAATGTAAATTTGTTTTCCACGTGAAAGTAAAGGAAGAGTTAAGAAACCGCAGATCCCAGTGCCTTGATACTCTCACTGGTCATAAGTGGGCTCTACAAATCCTGATTGATTTATCAATTGAAAAATGGTTGGTATTTGGCCACTACTGCTCTGCCAACTATGCCTAGGGGTTCTCTTACCTTCCTTAGAGAGCAGGCAGGTAAGCAAATGAGGCAAGACACAGCTTGCTGAACTGATGTGAGAGAAGAAATGTCCTATGGTCATCCTCGATAAATGAGGATTCAGGGATGTCTACACTTCTGAAGAAAGACCTGTGGCACAGTCTTAACTGTGTGCATTGTTTCAGGTGTTCCTATTCCATTGATCACGTATTAAAGTCTAACTTAACCCATTTTCACCCGCCCGGTTGATAGCAATACAGTGGTGATCCTCCAAGTGTTATTCGCTTATACTTTTACAAGTTGCTTTTCCACTCCGGCAAAACACAGTTAACCCTAGTTATAGGCTGGAGAAAAGTCCAGTATTGTTATGTGTTGCTGACCAGTGGAATAATTGAGGAACCATCAAATCATCTTAGTAAAGATCAACTTATGCATACTTTAGAAAGAGAAAGAAGCAAGAATGTTTAGACCAAAATCTTGAAAGGGGTTTCAAAGTAATTGCATTCGCTTTTACTTACTGTTTCCAATCACTGAACAGGTGTTAAAAAGGTCTAATCTATGAATATTTTATCAATATTACCAGGGCAGAAATATGTATGTTCACACGGATAGATTTTCTGACAATCTGTTGTCTTTAAAAGGTGATCAGATGTGAGGGAAGAGCAAGTCATGTATGAAGCACATCTGAAAGGTCATAATTGTGATCCAGACGTCGGGGCTAATGAAAGGCACTGGCCTGGCAGTCAGTCTCCCTTTGCATTACTACTCAACTCAGTGGTTCTATTGCATTGACTTCAGAAGGTCAAATGACAAGTGAGGTTTACCTTACATGTGCCCTCCATTCCCACAACCATATTGGCTTTTGTGAGTGTGCACCCTGAATATCAACCCCGCAATATCAATAACTCACAATATATCAAAAATAGATATCAACCGATAAGTCTAGATTTGCTACACCTAACTCAACATATGGTGATATGTATGTATATATATATCTTGAAGCTACAAAGAGGTGGAATTAGGAATAATAAATCTTTATTTTCCTAGATGCACTTGCCTTTAGATATTGTGTGCTGCGGTATTCTGTCCTCCATATCCTTGAACCCCGATTATTTGGCAGTCGATATTCAGTAGTACAACTGCTTTTGAGCAAGCTAGTTTGTTTAGACACTGTAATCATTATATTTACCTTTGAAGAATTAACACATGACTCTGACATGCTCGACATAGGTCTGACTGTCAGCATTGAGAAGAGGCAAACTTGCGCTGTCAACAGGCAGAGAGTTGTGACTGGATTCAGGTTTCTCTCAGAGTAATAACTCCAAGTATTTGGGGTTTAGAGTTTGAGTGCTATAGGTGATGGTGTTGCAGATAAACCTTGCAGCAAAGTTAGAGGTACACGTGTTTTGAGACATGGGGATTTGGAAATTGTACATTAAAAGCGGGAAAGTGGGTAGAGTTTGTGATGTCAGAGCAGACTTGGACATGAAGATGCCAAATGGGTCTGAAGGTCCTGAGCTGCAAAGGCCTACATTGTTCGCAGTTCTGTAAGCTCTATCACAATGACACATGAAGCATTACATTTCAGCACTGTAAATGGTATTTATTTCGGGTAATAATAGGGGTTATAATCAAAGTATAAAGCTGTTTATAATCATTGTCAATCTGTTTTGTGTTTTATTCACATTTGCTTAGTCAGATTAATGAAGGCTTAGCCTGTCTTGATCCCAAGTTATAGCCCTATCGACTCTTTATGCTTGTTAGTGACAGTGCATGTTATTTTAAGCTAATCAACATTTCTGCTGGTGACTTGTACAACTCACCACAGTGCAAAAACCTGAGTTTATGTCGGCGAGTGGAATGAATAAATGGTGAGATGATGGTCGGAAGCAGGGCTGGCAAGCATGAGTTGTCTCACAAATGAGATGACTGACCCTCTTGATGTTGTAATGGGACACTGAAGCAAACCATGGCACAAAGACGATTGTAGAAACAGCTAGAAAGCAGTCAAGTTTCCTGCATATTTCCCATTTTGTAATAATTACATTTATACATATTTCTTTCATCCGAAAACTGTATATTCAAAGGTCTTTCAGCATATGGTATTTTCACTACGAATTACCAACCAAGGACCTGATTTAGATCTTGGCGGAGGAAATACTCCGTCACATCACCAACTTGACAGATATCCCATTTGCCGTATTACGATCACCGTAGGATATAATGGGATCATAATACGGCAGAGGGATCATAATACGGCAGACGGGATATCCGTCACATTTGAGATGAGTATTCCCCTTCACCAAGATTTAAATCAGGCCTCAAGGGCATGATTTATAACTTGGCAGATGGGTTAGTCCCTCACAATGGTTACGGATGTCACACCTGCCGAAATCTAAATGCCATTGGAAATAATGGGATTTTGATTGTGGCGGACGCAACATCTGTCACTGTTGTGATGGAGTAACTCATCCGTCAACTTCTAAATCAGGCCCCAAGTCTTTAATTGTGAAAGACCTAAATTTAGGGCTATGCATTAAGAGTCGGCTAAAAAGCCACAAATTATTGTAGTCAATCAAATTTAAGGATTTTGGAGAAAAAAAACATTTTCCAATGTCTTTTGGAACAAATAGATTAAATCATTGTACCTTTTTTCTCTTAGGAAATCAGTATTTTCTCTTGGCGGAATGGGCTGCCGTTCTACAATATTCGTGTTGATTCTCTGCTGTGTGAATGCACACTCATCTCACAGGAAGAATGAAAAAGCTAAGGACGGTAGGTCATTACATGATCAATAGCAATGATCCACACATCTTTTAAGAGGCTTCAGAATACATCTTAGTATATAAGGATAAATCATGAAATGCGCAAAACAGTAAGATTTCAGCGTGTTACAATTGAAATGTCTGTGACAGAAAGAAAGACTGGGCAGAGTAGCACGACATATACTAAACTTGTGCGTGTGCACCATACGGCACAATATAGCTACAATATTCATGCTCATTCTGTGCGCTGTGAATGGACCCGTGTAGGCTTAGCTCTTCCTGCGCTGAATTATCGTTGAGCACAGGCACCATGATATCTCCTGAGCTAGTTTTGCAGAGTTTCTGGTATCCACGCAGATCTTCAAGGTCTCTGAGGAGTTGGAGAAGCTCAGAATCCCACGCACTGCAAGGTTTCACGCATTACAAACACGCGGGAAGGACACGTTTCTCTAGCAATAATTGTCAGCACACATTAGTGCTGCTGGCTCACCTGGTTGTTATGCCATCCTGTTCAAAGGGCAGCACAATGTGACTTGGGCCCTTGGACACATAGAACATCAGTGCAGTAACAATAAACAAGGTCCACCCATCATCCAGGCACATCACACATGCATGTGAATATGCACAATTATTAAGAGGTCTCAAGACCTGTTTGAGTAACTCGTCCTACCCTAATTTATGCTCGTGCATTTTGGGATGCGTGTTCTTTCATTTATAATATGGACATTAAAAAATAACTTGGCAATCAGAGTGCCAAAACATATACGTAACAAACAATTATCTCCTAAAAGAAGACAGCTTGAGTTTTAACAGCATACATCCTTCAATACTGTGCTAATCCACAATATATATCTATAACAGTGTCAACTGCTGCAAGATTCAGAGATATTACTCTCTCCTCTGTGTCATCACATCACCCTAATGTGGACACCAAATCAGTAGTTCCAATTGGATCAGGTTTCTTTGATCAGGGTTTTCTTCATTTCGTTCTTTCTTTTAATGTTATGTACCTGCCCCTTCCCATTAGTATTGCACTGTAGTGCTTTCTTAGTGTGGGCATCCTTTTTGTACAGTGTTGCGTTTCCCCCGACTGAACATTGTTGTTTCATAGTATTTGACTATATATGTGTATGGAAGAATTGCTAAAAGTCGAGTTTGCTATTACGTCTAGTTGGTTAGTGTGAAAGTGAAAGGAGTTTGATTCTGCTGAAAATCTCGATGTGTTTTGGGCATACAGTATCTACAGTGGTATTCCAAAGTGCTGTGTAAAATCTTATTCAGGGCCTTTGGTTTTATGGAGATAGTGTGGCCGGAGGAGATTAGAGGATCAGCACATCAAAGTCCAAACCAAGTACATAAACAGGAAATCAGATCGATAATGCATCCACATCTTTAACCATTTCAATGTAAAGTCAACTGGAGTGACCACTGGCATGGAACTATGTGGAAGCCAAGGTTATCCTTTAGAGAAAAGTTAAACAGTCAGAAAAAGTTGCTGTTAACATAGGAATTTGCAGCAGGGTCATGGCCCAAAGAGATCCAGTTCACGAATGGTTGCTGTTGGATAAGACTGGAAGGGTCAGTTTATTGAAGAAAATTATATTTGGACTTATTTTCTTTTATAGCGCTCAAGCTCGTCCAGTAAAAAGGAACCAAGGTTTAAACAAAAACGGCTCAATGACGTTGCATTCTTTGGCCAGGCTGTCACAATAAAGAACATGAAAACGTTCCAGGTGCTGGAAGGTGCCTTTCGACTGTCAATTCCAAAAGTGAGGTCACTAATTGCTCTTTTAGGCTTTTCTCGTTCAGTAATATTTAGGTAGACAATAACATTTTTCTCCTCTTTAGAGAGGACAGTGGTACAATTGGAGACAGTGCAATATTTCTCAGTCTTGGTGAGCTCTACCAGAGGAAGAGAGAGCAACAGTAGAGGGTAAACAGTCTTTTTGCATCGTTTTATTTGCTCCTCATCCTAGGGAATGTAGCAGTCCCCTCTGAATAATGATTGTTAGAAAGTGGTTTTTTTTAGTTGGCAGAGGTATGCACCCTATACAAGTAGGGACCACAATCCTAGTCAGGGTAAGTAACAACAGAACCTAAATTATTCTGTCCTCGTGTAGCTTGGCACAGAGCAGGAAGGCGTAGGAAAATAGATTATGATTTTATCAATAAATTAAGATCAGAATGATGGAAATCCAATAAGTAGAAGTTGAGATATTGATTTTCAAAGAGTAAATGTAAAATAATGCTTAGAATCCAATAGCGCTCTTAAAAGGTTACTTTAGGTCACGCTGGATCGGGACAAAGTCAAAGTTCTGACTTTCTGCAATTGAGTGCAGGCTGGCTACAGGACCCACAGAGGCCCTGGGTAACGGAGTGCCTTTTCCTAGTCGCTGCAGCGAGATGCGTGGCTAGGTATGTAGATCAGGTACTCGCAGGGATGGTGATGCATCGATCTGTCCCAAGCAGTGAAGGCAATGTGTTAGTTCTAAAGACAAGCGCTGGAGCCGGTATGTAGTAGTTCTGAAGTTCAATGCACTGGGATTACCCACACAGTCGAGGCATGCATTGATCTCGGTAGACTGCTTCGGTGGCGATGCGCGGTTCCGATGCTTAGGGCTCTCAAGGCAATGCGGCGGTTCCGAGAGTGATGTGCCGGTTTTACTCCAGCATCCAGGTTGATGCACCGGTTCTGCTACATGTAGGCAGGAGATGTGTCGAATTCTGTGTTGCAAGTCTCTGGGTCAAGTTCCAGCAAACCAAACTCAGTAGCAAAGATAATGACTTTGATGTCCCTAAGTCTCAAGCAACAGGAGGCAAGCCAGCAACCTCATCATTTGTGGTGCAAAGTAGAATCCAAGTCTCCCTCAGCAGGGTCAGAGAGTAGCAGGCAGCAGGACAGTGCAAAAGAAAAAAAAAGCAGTCCTTTCAGGTCAGCATTCCAGCAGAGTAAAATCCCTTGTTACAGCACAGAAGTTGCCAGTCTGACAGGGTTCAGTTGTAGGTCCAAAGTGTCTGATTTAGAGGGGTGAGAGACCCAGTACTTTTATGTGTCTTTGAAGTGGGGAGACTTCCAAGAGTGACTTTGGAGTGTGCAAAGTGCACTTTCTTCCAGTCCAGTTTGCCAGGCTATCTGTGGGGGGTAATCAGTCCTTTGTGTGGTGTCAGGCCACTAGGAAGGGCAATCGGAATGCAGATGTATGTAGATGTCCACACCTATTCTTCCTTTGTTTGTGGCTCGCTGGAGGGCATGCACAAATTGTAGATGTCCCCCCACCTAGACGTGAATTGGAGACAGGCTGTGAGGCACATAGAGCAGTAAGAGCATAGAAATATCCACTTTCTAAAGGTGGCATTTCTAAAATTGTAAAGTCAAAAGCCAACTTTTCCAGTAGCGAGGAATTATCATTACCATTCCAAAGATATCAAATATATTGTAGCTGCTGTCTTCTCCTAAGGGATTGCAGCTTAAAATTATATGAAGGCATTCCTAATGCTGGCCTATGAGAGGAGGAGGCTTTGCAGTAGTGAAAATAACTTTGGGATTTTTTCACTACCAGAGCATGTAAAAGTTAAAAGTACATGTCCTCTCTTTTAAATACATTGCACCCCGCCCTGTGGGTCATGTAGGCCCTAGCTTAGGGGTGACATATGTAGCAAAAGGGGAGTTTAAGGTTTGGCAAAGGGTTGTAAATGCCAAGCCGAGGTGGCAATAAACTGCACACACAGACTCTGCAATGGCAGTCCTGAGACATGGTTAAGGGGCTACTTGTTTGGGGGACACATTCAGTGCTGCAGGCCTACTAGTATAATTTAATTTACAGGCCCTGGACACATGTAGTTCACTTTACCAGGAACATATAAGTAAATTAAGTATGCCAAATGAGTAGGAGCCAATATTACCATGTCTCTTACAATGACTATACTTAGAGCACTCTGTACATTGGAGTACAAACCTCCGAGCCTTATGGTCAAAGAACCCTTTCTTTTTAGGATCAGACTGAGACTGGTTACCACTACTCCATCGGAATTATTTTGGGGGCCTTTTGAGAACTCCTTGTTTTTAAGTTTTTCCCCCTACTCGTTCTTCTGTTGGGACACTGACCACCTTTGTGGGTGTCCCCCCCCCCCCCCAGATACATTTATGGACTATTCTGGTGCACATGAGATAGTGAGCATGTGCTCTCTCAAGATTGGCTCAAGAGCATGTGCTCTCCAAAATTGGACAACCCAACATAATCATTAACTTTTCTGCCCAACACCCAGCCATTCAGTACCTTACTGGAGTAATCAATAAGATCTTCCCGGAATTGATTGGGGAGCTTCTGACTGTCCCTGAATCTATGGCGATACCTCTCAGGAGTTAGTCCATATTTGGCAAGTAGATAGTTTTCATGGGCGTATACTTGGTTTGGTCCCCAACCTCTAATGTTAGAAGTGTATCTGTCCCAAGTGTTGGCATGTTTTCACATACCCACCCGCCAGTGCTCCTTAGGGAACCTGTGTGCCTTCAGTGCAACCTCATAAGGCGAAAACCACTTATCAATGTCACCTCCCACCACAAAACTGTGCACCTGTTCCTTGGGTATACAACCTTCTTATCTCCATCAGGTACTGTATGTATGATTCTGCCATCACTGCGGGAGTCATACTGTCTGGCCTTGGTGTCCAGCTCTTTTAGAATCAGTTCATGAGCCAGAATTAGCTTCTTCTCTGCTAAGGCTCTTTCAGCCTCCCTCTCAGCCTTTTTCTCCTCACCTTCCATTTTCTCTCCTCTCTCCTCACCTCTAGGCTCAGGCCGTGAATTGAGACACTGCTTCCTGCTCTCACAGGGAGCACAAATCAGGTTTGTCCCCCTCAACTGCTGCAGGTAGCTCCTCGGAAGAGCTATTGACAGGCTCTGCCAACTCATCATTCTCTTGGGAGTAGGCTTCTGCCAGGCCCGCAGCGCCATTTCAAACTCCACCATCTTGATCGCTTCATGGGCTGGTACCCCATATACTTGAAAAAGCTTTTCAGCTGGTTAAGTGTATAAACCTCCTGCTTGTCCAGCTCAAACTCCATGGCCCCACTTGCAGAACCAGCCAGAGACATGATGTATAGGATATATCAAAATTGCAAAGCAGGGAAAATTGTAGAAGACAGATTTGAAATGGTCTTAGATGTAGATGGGTAGTGTACACCAAGCCATTGTATTGCACTGCGCAAACACACCTCCTATCCTTATCACTGATCACCAATGTTAGAAATTGTGTCTCTAGTTGGCAGAGGTATACACCCTGTCCTAGCAGGGGCCGCAATTCTAGTCAGGGTACCTCAGTTACACAGTGCTCGCCCTCTGGTAGCTTGGCACAAAGCAGACAGGTTTAACTTAGAAGGCAATGTGTAAAGTATTTGTACAATAACTCATACAACAACATGGTGAAAACACCATAAAAAGACTCCACACCAGGTTATGGTGAAGGGTTGTTCTGAAAACAATTGCTGGAGCCAGGATGCATTGGTTCTGAAGTGTGATGTACAGTGATTTCCCATGCAGTCGAGAGATGTGCTGATCTCCGTAGACTGCTGCAGGAACAAAGTGCAGTTCTGATTCACTGGGCTCTCAAGGCAGTGTGGTGGTTCAGAGAGTGATGTGTTGATTGTACTACCCCAATGTTGGTTCTGCTACATGCAGACAGGAGATGTGTTGAATTCTGTGTTGCAAGTGTCTGAGTCAACTTCCAAAGAACCAGGCACAGGAGCAGGGATAGAGACTTTGATGTCCCTGATGCTCAAGCAACAGGAGGCAAGCCAACAAGCCATGGAGATCACTTGTGGTGCAAGGCAGAGTTCAATTCTCCTTCAGTGTGTCAGAGAGCAGCAGGCATTAGGGCGGTACAGCAGAAAAGCAGTTCTTCCAGGTCAACATTCCAGCAGAGTAACAGTCTGTGTTTCAGAACAGCAGTTCTTCTGACAGAGTCCAAAGTGTCTGATTTGGGGGAGTCAGATATCCAGTACTTATACCCAAATGTGCCTTTGAAGTGGGGGAGACTTCCAAGGGTGGCTTTGAAGTGTGCAAGTATCCCTTTCAACCCAGTCCTGTATGCCGTACAATCTGTGGGGGGTAATCAGTACTTTGTGTGGGGTGAGGCCACTACCTATTGAGGTGTAAGTGTTAGCCCCTTCGTCCCTTCCTGCCCGGGAAAGGCCATCAGAATTCAGATGTAGGTAGACGGGTACTCAGCCACACCTAGCCTTCCTGTGTTTGTGGCTGTCTGGAGGGAAGGTACAAAGTGTAGCTGCCACCCCACCCAGATGTGTATTGGAGACAGGCTGTAAGGCACACAGAGCAGTAAGAGCTGAGACATTTCTACTGTCTATAAGTGGCATTTCTAAAAGAGTAATGTTAAATCCAGCTTTACCCATAAAAATAATTATCATTACCATTCCAAAGATATGAAACATAATGTATCATCTTCATCTTTCTGATCAGGAATTCCAGCTTAAAAGTGTATTAAGGAATTTCCAAGGCTGGCCTATGAGAGGAGTAGGCCTCACAGTGATGAAAAATGACTCTGGGATTGTGTCACTACCAGGGCAAGTAAAACTTAAAAGGCCATGTCCTGCTTTTTAAATACATTGCACTGGCCCTGTAGATCACACAGGAGCTACCTTAGGAGTGTCTTGTTTGTAAAACAAGGGGAGTTTAAGGCTTGTCATAGGGTTTTAATGCAAGCTAGGTGGCAGTAAACTGCACACATATGCCTTTCAATGGCAGGCCTGAGACATGGTTAAGTGGCTGCTTATGTGGGTGACACAATCAGGTCTGCAGAGTAACAAGCTGCATTTAATTTACCGGCCCTGGGCACATGTACTGCACTTTAAGTACATTACCTATTCAACTGGGTAATAGCCAATATTACTATGTTTAAAGGGGAGAACACAAGCACTTTAGCACTGGTCAGCATCGGTAAAGTCAACCGAATCCTAAAACCAAGCAAAACAAGTTGGGGGAAGACCACCCGGAGCCTGTGAAGTCTAACAAAAATCAATAGATTTCCCTTCTGTGGAGAAGCTAAAATTGATGCCTTTCCTTTGGCTTCTCAGGGTGTTCAAATTACATCATCAATGCTTACAAACAGTATCCTAGCCAAAAGGTCCCTAGACTGGACATGACCTTTGCTAGACACGATGAGATTGTTTTATTACACCCAGTCAGATGCTGAAAGAGGTCAGTTGCATCTGGCCTACCTTGCACAACCTCCACCTACTGACACATTGAACAACAGGGACTACAACAACTCACCTTGGAAATGACCGCCTTTATAAAGTATGAAGTAGATTACTTCACCCACTGGAGTCAGGATCACCTTAAGGATAGTCTTACACTGTAACACGGGGATGGGGGAATGGCAGTTACGGGGAAAGTGGTCTTCCATTTCACATGGGCCTCAGGTTCGTAGTTCAACAGGAATCCAATAGTTTAAAAAACATCAAAAATGTATTGGCAGTTCTAGTGTTCATATTATACCATCTTGATGAATATTTTTCTGCACAATCTTACAGGTTCTCAATTCACTAAACAATGAGCGCACTTTGTGCTCTTATGGTGTCATGGGCTTTCCTCCAGAAAATGTCAAATGAGAGCAGAAGGGGGAAAGGGCATAATTAAGCACCCTTTGGGGGCTTAATTAAGGATCCTTGCAGTGTAGTTTTGGAATTCTTGTAGGATTTTGGAAATTGCACATTTTGCAGCTTCTGTTGTTTTTACAAAATGGGAATTCAATGGTCAGATTTGGGAAATATTTCAATTCCTATGGTGAAATTGAATTGCACTGGGTTTATTTCGCACCTTAAAGGGGCACTGTGACTGGCCGGCTACATACCTCTGCTGTATATCCTTTTACTGCAAACAATGCATCTTAACTAGCCACCCAGCATTTATTTACCTTTTTTCTTGTGCTTTCTTCTAGAAGAATGTATCAGCCAATCATTACTGATAAAGTTCACAACTCAATTTGAGCACATTTGGGATGACAAGGGAAGCGACGCTGGTGGAGACCTCTCAATCTGGAGACCAACATCTAGGGAACCAGGTAGGTTGAATTCTTGTGGTAAATTGACTCATGACACTCGAATCAGGGAGCTGTCAAGGGGTCTACCTACTTGTCTAGCTGCAAGGACACCTATGAATATTTGAAACTTACACTAGGGACGTTATACTGATTTTGTTTAGTTGGTTAGCGCCAATGCAAAACCGTCTCCACAATAGCGAGGGGCAGAAATATGTTTTGCTATTTTTGAAGCATTCCAAGACATCAAAAGGGCGGCTCCATTGCTTACAAGTGGGTAAAGTACCGCAGTGGGTATTGTTTCTGCTGCAGATAGATGTTTGCAGCTTCGTGGTCATATGGGTTGTATTACTCAAAAGACCAGTTTGTAATCAATAGAAGCCTTGTAGTGTACCTCTCTGTAGTGGTAGTAGATGTTGCAGTTTGGCTTAGAAGGCTCTCAGTGGGCATGCACAATGGCAGTTAACTGTATTATGTATGAAGTCTTAGCTCAGTTTTCACTAACATCCTCCCCGATTTTTTTGTAGTGGCATAACTCCGATGCACATTCATTCTTTCAGTCTTCCATACTCAGTGCTTAATTTGTGCTTGTTGTTTCCGGTGCTGAGCACTAGCACTTATTTTTCAGGGCCAGGGCTTATTCTTCTGCCTCAAGCATTTGCTGCAACCAAAAGACACACATGAGAAAGACTGAGGAAGAGAAAAACAAAAACGCGTTACAAAGGGAGAAAGTAGAAAGCTGCAAGAGTGAGCTGAAGGGACAGGGAGTGGCTTTATATGGATTGAAGAGGCCCGAGATGGCTTTAGGATTATGCTACCTCAGTATTCCGTGTTGGCACATTTAATTGTGGCAGCTGCGTGTTTAAGAGGAGGGCTTTGGGCACCAGCACCTTTTTATTTACAAATTAAGCACTGTCGATACTCATTCATTCAGTCTTTCAGAATTGTTTGATAATTTGCTATTTTATGAAAAAACAAATGCTTGTACACAATTTCTCGAGGAAACAGAGGTTTCTGCTTACGAGTCACCCCAAATAATTTTAGAGTAATTTCACGGTCAAGTTGAGAAAACTAATTAACTGCTCATTTGTTTGCATGCACCTTACATTTTTGGCCCCACTAACAATGCTCTTTTTCACTGGGAAAAGCAAAGGTTTAGAAGTAGGTAATTTATTCCTTCAATTTACAATCCAGGAATATTTGGAGGCAGTTCTAAATCCCTTGTGTTTTATTTCGTAATATGTTTCATACTATTCTATTTTCATGAATCTGTTTTAGATTATCGCGTACTAACTTCTGTTGGGGTTTGTTTAGACCACATCTGCAATTTTTTGGTCTCTTCAGCAGCTGCTGCTGGCAATAACGATCAGTGGGATGGTTTCACACAGGGAAAATAAATAAAAAAATACTTAACTGCTGCATGCTGCCTAGGTGTTCCCCACCCAATCCAGACCCAGCATGAGAGAAGTGTCTGGATTGGTCTGCGCAGGTTGAAATGCTGCTCAGTTGGGGACTGGGAGCCTGCACTGGTTCTTCACCCGGGCTGTGCGACATGTTGATTTGGCTGGCCTAGGACGGCCATCCCTATGAGCACTTAGAGTGCACACTACTCCTCCTCCCCCTGGTGAAGAGGATGGCCCCGTCTGCTCTACACTCAGCAGACTGGCCGAGGAGGAAGCAAAAAAGAAAACAATAATACAATAGTTGTTTTATCATTTTATTTTTCTGCTGCCTTTCAGCAGTGGGGCGGTGCTCCTCCGCCATAATGGGTCTCTTAGCTCTGATTTTCTGAGATATGCAAACCAGACCTGCAATGTGTAGAATAGATCAAAATACTGAGTGTGCTCTACCTGCAGGGCTACTGAAATTGTGCAATTGTGCAGCTGCAGCGTTTTTTTCAAAGATAAGGATTTACAGCATTTGTCACATAATCCATCACGTGCTTCATAATTTTCAGATTTTCACAAAAAAATTTATCCAGCTCAAATGCTTCAAAAGTTACTACAAATGCAGCAGCATGTGTCACCGTGCAATGGAAGTGTCGCGTAGGCTCTTATTATCCTAATGAGACTACTGAATTTGGGAGGCAGAATCACTTGCACTGTGCGGGACTGAGTCTGAACCCACTACAGGTGACACCTGATGGCCTAATCCGGGTTTTCCTCCGGCTAACTACCAGTGCCTCATCTCTACCCAAGAGCAGGGATGATTGCATGACACAATTGACTCCTGAGGGAAATCTTGGTCACTCAGATCGCATCCGTTTTTCTCATTTACTTTAGTCTCACATATACAAGGGCAATCAGAGGCAGTATATACTTCAATAAGGTTTTAAAGAAGCAACTGCATCTTAGATAATAAAGCATGCACTGCAATAACCAGGATGATTGTCACTAGAATCGTTAAAATAATTCCTACCTAGTCTATGTTAGAGCACAGCATGTTAAACTCTAGTTCTGCCCTTCAGGTTCCCCTGGGAGAACATCATTCCTCATACCTGAGCAAGAGGCCTGTAGTCTACATAAATAGCTGTAGTGAAGCGTTCAGCAACCAGCATACAGTCGTGATAATCTGGCTGTAATCTCCCTCTAATGTGTATGGGAAAGAGAAGGGTTTTTATAATAAAACAGCTGATGCTCTGAGAAAATGTCCCTATGTAAGGATGTGTATGTTTCTATGAACACTAGATACAAACCATTACCATGTTTACCTGAAACCTATCTTTCTGTATCCTTGAGAAAACCACAGAGTACAAGAAATGTCTTGTTTAAGAACACAGTGCTGATCTAGGCAAAGAACAGCTAGAAAGAGAGAAATAAAACAAGACCACAAATGTGGCTATTGTTAAAATAATAAACTAAGCTGAATAAAATATATCTAGGTTAAAGTGCACAGCGGCAGGCCTAGTTCGCTAAAATAACATGTATGAAGCTATAACTAAAATGGCTACACAACAGAAGGCCCTTTGCAAACACCCTCCCCTTGCTGGTTCAAAGGTGGTTCAAAGCTTAGTTATGGATAAAAGCTACTAAAACTCACCCTAAGATATATATGTGAGAATGTCAATAATGACAAGTTAAAAAGACACTTGAGCATGTTTAAAAAGGACAATTTAAAATGGTAATTAAATGGTAACTGTGGGCGCAAAAAGATGAATTTCAAGAGTCAGAGTCATTTTGGAAGTTGCCAATCCAATCAGGGATAACTGAAGACAGGAAATCTTCCACTTCGGAAGGTGGTAAAGTTGGAAGTTCATCGCCAAGGAAAAACATGGAGCATTCGTGTTCCAAAGCCTGAGCACCAACCAAGGCAGCAATATTCCGTGGTGTGCCCAACAATGAGTTTAGAGCTGCATCCTCCATGAAGGGCAACTCATAAGCAGTTTCCTGTGGCAAACGCACCCTCAACGCGCATGTCTGGTAATGAGCCCTCAGCGAGCACATCAACAGATCAACATCCAATGAAAGCAAGCACTGCGTAGAAAGACAAACTTTCAGGGCATTTTCGAACAAGCACAAGCCTGCACACAATGTAAAACCAGTCTGAATAACAAAGACAAGTCACACTCCAATTCCTCCGGAAGTGTTGCTCCAAAGTACTGCATCATGCCTTCATGACACAGCGGCACTGCTGGGAGCGCTTTCAGTCCTCCGTGTTGCGGAGGGACAGCCATTGCTCAGAAAAAGTAGCAATCTCAAGATGCCACCTATTATAGCCAAAGTTATCAGAAATCCCCAGAAAATACTGGAGAATATTGAGTTGATGGCTGATGGTATTAAGCCAAATATAGAGGAGAAGGTGTGAAAGAAACCAGAACCAACAGCCTTAAAGAAATTTGCGATTCCACTAGTACGGGACGCAATAAATATTCATCCCATGAGCTCAGAAAGTTGGTACTTAAAAGGGACTGTATCTCTGCTGATGACCTTGCCACTTGAAGCGCGTAGGTCTTGAATGCAGAAGTGAGCGCCACATATTTTTGGAACAATAAAGCCTTGAGTCTGCTCAACTTGTCAAAATTCATATTAGAAGTCACTTCTCTCTGTCTTGTGGGAGGAAAAAGTAAGTTCCCGCAGCATGTAACAATCTTACAGTAGAGACTGAAATGACTTAAACCATTCCGGCTCACATCCCACAACAGTTTTCACTATTGAGGAGAACAGCTGCCATTTGAGAGCACCTGGGATGCAAGTCTAATCAAGGGGACTGGAACTCCCTTCAGATAACAAGCCAAGTTCGCAGCCGAAGCGTTACAGGCCCCGTGCAAGGATAGCTGTTTACAGGCCATCGAATGGCTGACAGAAGTCTTGCATTCACTACCGCTAAGAAAGACCTCTGTCATCCCACCGAGATATTTGTATGAGAAGGGCAGCTCCCACACCTTATGGATGTTACTATCTCCTAGCCTTTCATATCTGCCTTCTGGAATGTGTTTTCAGCAGGACGTGAATTGAAGTGTTGAAATAGGGAGATATTAACCACTCAGCAGATGCTATTTCAGCCACAGTAAAAGGCAACTTTTCTAACTTTTCAATATTTAACATGACATAAGTAGCTTCTTTCTTAGCCATTAGTTGTTGCTGTTGTTGTGTTAAATTAAATGTGGAAAATATGTCCCTTGCTCTAACGTATTGCCAAGGACCGCAGCCTGCCTTCAATGTTTGAAGTGTCGAACCCCACTGCATAATGGACCTTAGTTGACTCTGTCCATGGTGTAAAGAAGACACATCACTTTGTATTATGTCTATTGCAGAAGAAACAATGTTGTTTAAGGTGTATATCCGGTCGGACAGGGTATTAATCCCATTATCTACAACAGCTAATGCCTTCTGTAAGTTTTCCTGATCTATTTGCCTTAACCGGGCAGCAGACTCTTGTTGGGAAAGCTTCCAAATTTCATTACAGCCTGCGTATAAGAACCACTTTCTGCATTGTTTTCTGGGGCCTAACAGGAAATCTTGAAAGTCAGTATTATTAGACAGGAGACTGAGGTGTTCTCTAACAGCATCTAGTGAGAAACTCTTCAACTATTGCTGGCATAGTTTTCCTACACTGTATGTTGTTTCTACACCCACATGTTCGGATAACACATAGTAAGGGTCCGGCCTGCTTGTTCTAAAACCCCCGTGGAGTTTATAAAATGTTTATGACACCAATTGGTATTTATTGGCCACAATACCCATCCACCAGGTCGTGACAGTGTAGCATTAAACGTGCCATTCTGGACCCATTTATCGAGCTGATCTTCAGTTGCATTTATGTATTTTCCATTTGTAAAAGTTTGTAGGGTTAGGAATACTGAGTGCATTCAATTCCTTAATCTTTGCTAAGCCTAAACAACTTGCTGTACAGTTTCATTTAAAAATATCATTTGAACAGGTATCAGGCATGCTCTAATCAAAGCTTCCTTCACCCTTATTTGCCCATTTTGTGTTCCCCACACACTTTTTAAGTCACTTGACTTCAGCCAATATTCATAGCCTTCTATAGCCAACCGGGAAACAAAGGAATCCGAATAAATGAATTTTGTATTTGTCAATAATATAAGTACATTTTCCATCAATGGCAATTTGAAATAATATGACTGTTCCCAGAAAAATATGCAAATTTTTCAGAATATGTTTTAGAACTCCCCTGTGGCAGAGTTAGACAGTTCTCCCATTGTGTGTAATTAAAAATAGTCTTTGGGGTTCTTGCTTTGTGAATGAAATGGTGCCCATAATAATTATAGCAAAACATATCCCCATACTTCTCTTTTGATTGATAAACATCTTCACTTTCAAATACAGTAAAATAGTGCAATTCAGTCATCATAGAATCAACTGTTTTTGCATCCCAGTCATCAGAAACAACTCCGGGTATTATTACATCCTTAATTGAAAGTTTAAACACATATGGTATTTGAATGACCTCCGTGGGGCCGTATATATCAAATGTGACTTTATCCCAAACAATCCCATCAGGAATTATTATAGCGGAAGTGTTCACGAAAGACAAGTCTCTGCGGCCCTTGTGAGAAGAAAAATGGGGTTTTAGGACCTCATCCACCAGTTCAATGGTTGATCTTTCATGAAGAAATTGACCATGTATTAATAGAAAGAATGTTATGACAAAGCCAATCCAAAGGAGGAAAGCTAATACAGTCAAAGAAAGCCACAGATAGATCCATGGGAAAAGAAAGTAATTCGTTTTAAGCCAGTTTATCAGCTTATGTGTTTTTGGCAGTTCAGATGTAGAAGAGGCAAATGAGTCCGAAAAAGTGTTGTTGATGTTGGCAAAGTATCCAGAAGCAGTTCTTGCAAAAGCTGGAGCCGTATTTGTAGGAGGAGAACTGGTAGGAGTCTCCTGCTGTGGTTCATAGTAAATTACGCCATCAGTCTGTGTTCAAGTTGTGTCAAATTGTTCAGTAATTTCTATATTTTTTGTTGTAACAGATGTTAGTGGAACAAATGCAAGATCATTTTCCACCCTCCCCAAGATCGGGGAGGTGTCAGCGTTGCTGCTTAAAACTTGTAGAGGGAGATCTTTACCAGTAGTGAGACGGATTCTGGAACTACTGGCTGCTCCTCTTGGTCTGCTGTGCAGGATCGGCCACATTGTCGATAGATACAAAGTGGTTTTCTTTAGCACCAGCCAACTGTGGTAGAATGACAGTTCTGGTACCGTGTATTCCCAAAACTGGGACCGGTGCACGATAAAAAGGACTGAACTCCTTTTTCACAGCATTTTTTTCACATACTAGATCCCTAACTTTTGGAATCCAGCCGGTAGGTGTTATTTGTACATCCTTAATTCCTGAGGAGGCAGCACTGGCAGAAGCGTTGTCGTCACAGAACTGTTGTAATTCCTGCAAGACAGTGACACGTTCATTTATGTCAAAAGGTGTTTCTGCAACCTCCACTCCAGGACCATCAAGATCTGGAATATACATTTTAGTTCCAAACAGGCACTTGTATGAAGTAAAACCCCTCAGGAACCTTCTAGGCAGGTTATTAAGTGTTCTCTGGACTCCATACAGGTGATTAGGCCAACTACGACCCGTACCTAAGACTCTGGCTGTTAAGGACTGCTTTAAACTCACAGTTTCGTTGCTTCATGACACTATTTCCCTCAGGATAAAATGGAGACGAGTTGGACCCCTAACGAACCCATGGTGTCCCTGAATGCCCTTGAGGTGAAAGCAGGGCCATGTTCCGAATGGAAAGTCACAACTGCATAGGTGCCGATAAAGAATTACAAATCTTTAATAACAGTCTGAGCATCAGCAGAGCACTGTGGCCACACCCCATAGAAATCAAGAGCAAGAGTTGACAGTGACTAAAATGTATTTGTATGCACTGTCCGGTGTTAGGGGACCACAATGGTCCAAGTACACACATTGTAAAGGTTTGTTGGAAATTAGGAGGGGTGTCTGCAGTGGGCGTTTGGTGGAGGAACCCTTAATGTTTTGGCAGATGTCACAACAAAGGACATACTGCTTGTACTGTTTGTATAGACCTGGCCACCAATAACGTGCTTGCAATAATGCTATTGTAGCTGCCACACCAGCATGGGCAGATGCAACCCCCTCAAGTGCTGCTTTAATCAGCTCTGATCTCATGTCTTTGTTGGGAATTACTCAAACTCCCACGCCTGGTATTTTTACTTTGGCGTCTAGGAAGCCTCCCATTTGGTAGGAATATTTAGCGGGAAAGGCTTTTTTATAGGGCGTGCCTTCAGCCGTAGCTTTCAAGGCAGCTCATATGTCATCGTCCGGGTTTGTTCCAGAATGGGTTACTGCAGCAACAGGAAGCCGTAGCTACTGCTGATTTGGCTGCATCATCAGCCAGTGGATTTACAGCAACATGTATTCCAACGCGCTGGTGTCCAAGTGTATGTACAACATGGACATTTGATAGCGTTTCCTTCAGATCTGCTAGTTTCCCCCACAGAAGTCTGTATTTGATGGTGTTGTCTTTAGAATCTCTGAACCCATTCTGGCACTAGTAATGCAGGTATTCATTGAAGGACTGGACACAATAGTACGAATCACAGATGATCAGTGTTAGCTGTGCAGGATCTGTATGTTCCAGTGACATCACCAGAGGCTTTAGCTCTGATAGTTGTGATGTGCAATCCCCTAGGGTTTGCATGAATGTATGCTGGGAACAGAATGTATTATCCTCCATGTAGCCACTTATAACTGCGCAAGCAGCGATGTATTGATGTTTTGTGCCTATTGCAGGTTGTGCTGAGCCATCAGTGTACATGACTCTTTGATATTGATCAATAGTCAGTGCATTTGCTGAAGCTGGGTATTCTAGTTCATATTGCAAATTCTTGAGTTTGTAATTTTGGGTCAAAAATGTAGTCTACATCAGTGGCTGTCAAATACGTTGCCCATTGAATCCAATGTGGATGTAATGCTTTAGCATTTGGAATGCTGGCTTTGGTAACAGCCTGAAAGGCTGGAATTGGAGATACAACAATAATGCATTTCCCCTGGGCTAGTGGTCTTTCTTTGGTGACAGCCATCTGAACACCAGGGAGAAGTTTCTCAGTGGGAGCAAAGCATTGTTTTGCTGCTGAATACAAATGTGATTTGTATGCTATCGGGACAGTCTCACAATCATTAAATGTTACATAGGTGAAACCAATGGCACCAGCAATTACTCTGATGACCAGATGTTTTTTGTTGTCCCTTGTGTGTGAGTGTTGTGCTGCAAGCATGTCTGTTTAGAAAGCTCTGAAAATGTGTGTGTGTTCGACAGTCTAAAACCTACTGGAAAAGTCAGGACGTATTAAGTCATTTAAAGGTTTTATGCTTGATGCATAATCAGGAATGTAAGTTCGGCCAAAATTTAGGAAACCCAATAGGGTTTGGAGTTTTTTAATTGTATTTGGAGGTTGTAACTGAGCGCATTTTTCCAATAATTGTGGCGCTAGGCTCTTTCCTTCACTCGATAGCTCATATCCCAAAAACAGGACACTAAGGAAGGCTGTTTTTTTTTTTTTTAAATTGAATTTGTAGCTGAACTCGGCAAATCCCACAACAATGTAGGCTACTCATCCTAAATGTTGCAGTAATTCAGTATCTGTGAGATAAATATCATCTAAATAGAACAATGCTTCAGGGTCAATGTCGTACAATATTGAAGTCACACGAGCCATGAACAGTCCTGGACTGTTCTTGTACCCCAGGGGTAAACAATAGAAATTTTTCTGGGAGTCTAGTATGCTGAAAGTTCTTCAGTCTTTACTTTCAGGTGCTATATTTTGGCAGAAGAAACCATTGGAAATGTCCAGTGTTGCTTTGTATTTTTTGTGCACTATGTTGTTCATGAGTGCTCTACTAAGTGAGTTTGTATAGCGTATGTGAGTGTATGACTATTTAAATGTCTGTAGTCTAAGACTATTCTGTATGAATGGTCCGGTTTAGCTACTGGGAATAAGGGATTATTCATTGGTGAGACACAGGGTTCGATTATGCCTTGGTACTCTAGTTGTGTGAGGATTTCCCTCACGGGTACTTTTGCTTCATGTTTAATTGGATATTGGGGTTGTGGTTGAGGTTGATTTTTAATAGGGATTACATGACAGGGGGAGTCTCTCTCCCACCCTACGTGGTTGCAATATAATGCGGGTGCCTGCGCCAATGCCCATTCGATGGCGTAGAATTCTGCGAGCTAATCGGGAACAAGGGGTGAGAAAGAAGGTTTGATAACATCTTCCCCATATGGGCAAGTACGGATAAATTAAGGTGGCTAATCCCTTTCAGCCAGTAGAATATCATATATATTTATGATGCAGTCCCAAAAGATTGTGTGCTCAATGTCTCCTTTTAACCGTAACTTTACTTTGTACACCCTATCAGACGTGGATACACGCATGTCCGCAGTTTCTACTTGTAGAAAGTCATCAGTTGCTTTCACCCCCAGATGCTCTAGAAGATTCTGGCGAACCATTGTGACCTCTGCCGCACTGTCCTATAGCGCTAATGCCCACTTTTTGTTCTTCAATAGAGCCCTCTTCTTGAGTGGCATGTCAAACTGCAACTGTTGCCACTTTTTCCTTTTTAAATTGAGGTTTTTGCTGGGGAAGTTTCTCTTTTTTTTTTAACAGAAACGTCTGTTGAGTGTTTTGATTCCTGTCTCCGTTTCAGGTACTCAAGTTCTTCGCTCTGACCGCCCACCTCTCTCACCGAGTTTTTCCAGTGAGTCCTGAAAGGAATGAGATTGGCGTGTATCAGTATATTGATATCTGTCAGGCATTTTTATAATACCTCTGTTTCTGAGATTATATTTATTTTGTGGGGTCTCCATATGTGGAGATTCTCCCCTTTCGTTTTTATATGTTTTTTTTTTTTTATCTCAGCGTTTTTAGTACCCTCAGGAGCTTGCTTGGTAGAATCTGTATTATATTTACCCTGTAGTTGTGGTTTTGTGGGTCTGGCTCCCAGACTATCTCGACCAATGCTAGAGTAGGTCTCCGCAATAATGTTTGGCAGCTCACATTCTTGATCCTGTGGAGGAACATCCCAGAGTCGCATGCATACTGCTGGTGCAACTGCTTCCCCTTTAAGGTTACTTAATATAATTGAGGATACCGTGCCAACATTGCCCATAAGTTGCATCCCTAAGTCCAGGGCCGGGGCAGCCCCATATTCATCTTGAATTTGTTTCAACATTTCTGGTAAATTGGCAAGTGTTGGTGTACCATGTGCCGTACTATAGAGCATTGCTAATACCGTGCCCCAAGTATTGCAGTTATCTATTGTGGGAACCATCCCAAATGGCAAGCACATAGTTAAAATTCTATGCTTATCATGAGGTCCCGTAGGGGGAAATACTGCTTCCAGTGCATTTCTTTTTTGAGCTAACCAAAACAGAATCTCTTCTCGTTTGGCGGGTACTTTACCCATGATCTAATGTACAGTTGCTAGATTAATGCCTGGCGTTACTGCATGTGGTTGCTCCGGAGCCGCACGTGCTGGGTTTGTATTTAATGTTTGCATTACAAACTGTACTAATCATCTGTATAAACAGCAAACTTCAGCTACCTTCAATTTTGCTGCATCAGGGTGAGGTGTATTAGTGGCCAGTAAAGGTCAGGTAGAACCATCATTACTCAGAGGACCTAACCTAATGTATAAAATTGTGTCGGGTAGAGCACCATCAAGCCAATTATTATGTTCTTGATAAGATAAAGGTATTTCTAGATATGCACATGCTCTGTATTGTGCAGTATATTTGCAGGTGTATAGTGGTGAAATGTATTTGTGTTCCCATCAGCTGCTGGAAATGCGACCCAAGAATAAAACAATTCTGTTCTGTAGGCTGGATGAGCCTCAACAACAACTGTAACTGGACCCCCTTGAGCCGTTAGGCCATGTGGCAATAAATGTGCAGTAAGGGGTGGTCGCATATTGACTGCAATTCCTACCCTTTGCGGGTTCGCCATAACGAATGGTAAATTTTGTTCAGAGACAAGCACACCAAATGAGGATTATCCTTTTAATGGTTCGAGCTTGAACAACCTACAGCGTTAGTTAGGTACTCCCTACTTAGCTGAGGAGGAAAATCCTCAGTACCATGGATGTCTCCGTATATAGTACTGAGATGTCTTTCTATGTAGTGAGGCAGAGATACTCAGGAGGACCCAAAATTTGAGATTGACCAAATGTTGGCGGCACCATGTCGCGTAGGCTCTCATTATCCTAATGGACAACTGGATTTGGGTGGCAGAATCACTTGCACTGTGGGGGACTGAGTCTGAACCCACTACAGGTGATACCTGTTGCCCTAATCTGGGTTTTGCTCCTGCCAACTAGCAGTGCCTCATCTCTACCCAAGGGCATGGATGATTGGACAGCTGAGCACATAACACAGATGACTCCCGATTTAGTTTCTCTCGTTTGCATTAGTCTCACATATACAAGGACAATCAGAGGCTGTATATATTTCAATGAGGTTTTAATGATGCAACTGCATCTTAGATAATAAAGCATGTACTGCAATAACCAGGATGATAAAGCATGACAGTATTTAAATTGTGACAAGTAGAGTAAAGCATAAAAATAACGCTACCATATTGTCACTAAATCATTAAAATAATTCCTACCTAGGCTATTTTAGAGCACAGCATGTTAAGCTCTAGTTCTGCCCTTCAAGTTCTCCTGGGAAGACATCATCCCTCATACCTGAGCAAGAGGCCTGTAGTCTACATAAATAGCTGTAGTGAAGCATTCAGCAATCAGCATACAGTCGTGATCATCTGGCTGGAATCTCCTGTAACGTGTATGGGACAGAGAAGTGTTTTTGTAATAAAATAGCTAATGTTTTGAGACAATGTTTCTATGTAAGGATGTGTATGTTTCTATGAACACTAGAGACAAAGCGTTACCACGTTTACCAGCAACCTATCTTGATGCAGCCTTGAGTGAAAGAAATGTCTTGTTTAAGAACGCAGTGCTGACCTAGGCAGAGAACAGCTAGATAGAGAGAGAGAAATAAAACAAGACCGCAAATGTGGCTATTGTTAAAATAATAAACGAAGCTCAACAAAATATATCTAGGTTAAAGTGCACAGCGCAGGCCTAGTTCGCTAAAATAACATGTATGAAGCCATAACAAAAATGGCTACACAACAGAAGGCCCTTTGCAAAGGTTGACTGGTCACCTCTCTGTTGCTTATTGCTATACTTGGGTGGTAAAGTTGGTACTAATGAGGTGCAGCCTATGTCCAGATAGTGTTATCAAGTGTAAAAAATGAGAACAGATGAAGTAATGGTATCACAAATTGTGGCACATTACGCAGCATAATTTAGCTTTCCTTGTCCTATAATTTAGTCTTCCCTGCTGTACAGTTTTGCCCATGCCTGTCGCATAATTCCACTGAACCTGCTCCCAGTGGCAGGCATGGCACTGCGATTTAAGGGTGATGGTGCCTGTTTGTAGTCCAAAGGTTGCTGCATGCTGTGTGGATGAAGAGGTGCAGTGTATGGTTGCCTCTGTCTTGAATGGGGAGAGGTGGGTTTTGTGCATGGGGTCTTGTTGTGCCTTGAATGTCCGAGCATGCTTCAGAGGCATTATGTTTGAAGACCGATGCAGAGGGATGTGGTTCTGTGCTATATTTCTACCAAGGTGGCCACATCCAGATATTAACCTCTTTTGTAGGAATTCAGTGCTGCTTGGCAGTACCCAGTGCTTGCTGAATGCTTGATGGCAGCTTGATGATCTTTCCTCACTCCTCTTCCTTGACACACCACAGAGTCAAAAATGAATTTCATCAGGGCAACTGGGCTCCCTCCTGGGCAATTTGTCTTTGGGGAAAACAATGTAAGAAGAATGCTATGGGGCACATATTTTTTTTTTTAATAACACCAGAGCAATACATATATTTATCAGAATAGTACTCTTTGATGTCTTCCGTTTTCCCAGTGGAGGCTGCCAGATAAAGAGAGGCCATTATTTTAAAATCCTCAATTCAATATGGAGGACAATAATGGAAATTGGATCTCAATTTCCCAATCCATGATGGTGCTGGTTCTTTCTCTGAAGACATTGCTGGCTTCATCAGTATATAGGACAACTGAGCTCTGTGATGAATGTGCAGCTAGACAGGCTAATATATTTTTCATTGAGTCAATCGCTCCCTTCCTCTCAATTTTTGTCCCACAGTATTGTTCCTCGTTTCTACGTTTCTTGAATTCAAGGCTATTCTGTAAGCCTCCTGGAGCCTTCTTTACTCTGAATTGGTAGTTTAGTGTCTGATGGAGTCTTCACTAAAGCCTTAAAAGTTACATGAATAATAATTTTGAAAGTCTGTTATGCAATTGGAGCTTTTTTCCTTCTTTAGAGGCCATTCATACAGACACCTGGTGTCCACACAGATAAATGTCTGCAGTCTAGAAAAGTTAGCACCATGGTGACAGGAAGGAGCCAACATTATACTCAACAGTCCAGATACCAAAAGAAAGTGTGACTGCTACACTCAGCTCTTGCCAGAGATGTATTTGATTGTGGCTTGCCAAAATTGTCACAATAGTGAAGCATTTTATATTCACAGGGAGGTGTAATGGTTGCGCCAGTATACATTTCAGAATGGGAAAGAGCATTGTAATGACAGCAGAACCACAGAAGCCTTCACAACGAAGGCTTTACAATGAAACAGTCTATACAAGAACTGTTTTTACAAATAAACATTTATAATGAGTTTGCCTTTACTATGGATGCCTTTCCGAACGAATGTCATTGTAAAGGGATATTCATGGGAAAGGCATATTCTTGGTAAAAAAATTAAATATTTTGTAGGTAAGTATTAAGTGTTTATATATGTACACACACACACACACACACACATGTATATATATATATATATATATATATATATATATATATATATATATATATATATACACACAATACCTGCTGATGTTCCCCAGTAGGTAGTTATAGTTAGGACCTAGTTTCCATAGAAAAAACATTGTTTGCCTTGCCTATGTCTTTGGCATTGTTTGAGAATCTTAACAAAATGTTCTAAAAAAGTGTGCCAAAGAATTATGTTGTGCACAGGAAGTTTCGGGGTGATCCGTCATGCAGGGACCTAGAAAAAGGGGGTGAGGGTCAAAAAAAGTATATTTCCCAGGAGTTTTGAACACAACTACAGCCCAAACTGCTGGACGGAATTCCACCAAATTTGGCAGAAAGTAGTTTTTGGTCCACAGATTAAGTTTTTTGTTATTTGGTGTAAATCCATTTAGTAGTTGTTGAGAAATTTAAGGAAATCTAAATGTATATATATATGTGGCCTGGCAACTTCGTGAACAATAGCAGGATCGTGCAGAGATTTGAAGAGCTCTGATTGGCTGCCAATACTTCAACCAGGAGGTGTTTTCAGCTTTCTCGGTACTCGGCTTCAGCCCTAGTTCCAGAAAAAGAGTGAAAAAAAAGAAAAGGGTCCAGGGAAGGGTCCGGGGAAGGTACACTCTGACTCCTTAGCTCTGATGTTGGGGTCCCAGAGGGACCCCACCAGGTCAAAAAAGCACTTTTTAAGAAAATAAAAAATTGCTGCAAATTTGTGAGGACGTTGCAAGTTTGCGTCAAAAATTAAAAACCAAAAAACCAAAAACAGGTGCAGTATCCCGCTCTTATTTTAATAAAGCCTTGGGTGGGCTAAGTCCCGGGGGTATGTAAAAAACAAAGGAGGGGAGGTTCACAGTTCCCCTCCTGGGCATACCTATGCCCTGGGGACCGGCATCTCCCCAGGGTTTTAATTCAATAGTATGCAGGGATGGCGCGTGCCCCTGCGCCCTGGGGACCACCACCTCCCTGGGGCAAAATGCCTTACTTTTCTTGTGCCATGGGGACCGCCACCTCCCTGGGGCTGTTTGGATCATATGCGGAGGACTACGTGGTCCTCCCACAGCCTCAGGGACCGCCACCTCCCCTGGGCTTTAATTTAAAAGTATGTGGGGGACTGCACAGCCTCCCGCACCCTGGGGACCACCACCACCACCCCCGGCCAAAATGCCTTACTTATAGTAGGGAGAGTTCTGCAGACCCCGAGTGAGCGCCGCTTCCACAGGGCTGTTTGGATTATCTGCAGGGGCCTGCACCCCGCAGCCCTGGGGACTGGGCACCTCCCTGGGGCAACTGTTTCAAATAAAGGGCCTGAATTGGATTAATGAAGGGGGTCCATTGCAGACCCCTTGCCCGGAGGACCATCACCTCCCAGGGGCTGTTTAAATGGTGGAAGGGGGCCATGTGGCCACTTGAGGAGCAAATAATGGCCCTGAGGACCGCTACCCCCCCCACAGCCGGCTACTGCTATGTCCCAGGGTGCCCACCTCTGGGACATAGCAGTCTGCTGTGACTTGGTGGGAGCTTTTATAGCTTCTGGCAAGTCAAAGCAAACACTGTGGTTCCAGCAAGCAGATGCTGTCAAACAGCTCTTACTTACTGGGACCGGAGGTTTCCTCTGTTTACCTGCCTGCAGACATGGGGGCAGGGAAACAGAGGAAGCTATTGCTCTCACAGACAGGCAGCTGCATGTTTAGCCAGCTCCTGTAAGAGACTGGATGAAACCACAGTGGCCTTGAGGCCCCCCTCGCAGCCCCATTAAACACTCGGTGCCCTGGGGAGGCACCCAAACAGATGGCTGTGCACTGGGGGATGAGTCCATGGGACCAAGACCGGCCCGGGGGCTCTCCAAAATAAACAATACATGATGAGATTGGACCCCAGGGATTGGGTCCCTGAGGACAAAATTGGCTAGGGGAGGCCCCCTAGTCCTCCAGGAAAGAACAATAAAGAACCCACTTATCACAGTTACACACAGATTGTGCTCCAATGGATGAAAGATGCATTCACATCCACAAAGGATTTCAGATTGTTTTTCCATATGGAATCACTGAGTAAACACACATGCTTTGCCTTTGACAAGCCCAGGAGTTAGGATAAATTGTCCTCTCCAGAAGCGGAGCTTCAACTGGGGCACCTGCCATGTTTATATTTGTAAGGGCTTCCTGTTGAGGTTTGAATTTCTGTGAAATGAACATTATGGCCAAAACTGAAGCTTACCTACTTGTTTATCCATGAAGAGTCCACAGTTGTGCACAAAATGTCAACCCAACTGGAGTCTTTTCTACTGGTTAGTTAGTAAGTGCTACTTACTTAATACTTACAGTATTCTACGCTGTAGCTGCCTAATGGCTCCAGAGGAATGTCTCCAGTGACCGTGTAAGCGTTTGGTAATGTGATTGTTCCTTGTGCGTCTTTCTCCAGAATTCTCGGATAACATGAATCCTCCTATAGAGAGTCCAACAAGACTAGAAAGACGCCCCACCATGCCCCCCAGTGCCTTTCCCGCTGATTTTGATGGCACGTTCTTGATGGCAAGGAATATGGGGACATCTCCGCAAAACAAAGAAACACTTACTTCACATAGATTAAAGGAAGGACTCTGGTTTGGTGGACATTTACATCCTTATATTCTCGTTGGCCTCTCCATAGGAGGATTCATGTTATCACAAAATCCTACAGAAACAGGCAACAAGCAACAGGGACTATCATGTTGCCAAAATGCACACAAGGTCAATGGTGACATTTCCTTTTGCTGCATTACAGAGCTGTAGTGTAGAATACATACTGGAAATTTACCCAAGGAGGCAGAAAGAACTAAACTTGGGTAGATAGTTTGTGTAAAGCTGTGGGCTCCTGTTGGATAAAAGGGCAGGTGAGGTTCCTTTTTGGCTGAATCACTCACACAGCTACTGACACACCCAAAAAGACATTCACACACCCACTCAGAGATGTGCTCAGACACTCAGGCACCCAATCACAGCCCCACTCAGACACTCACACACCCCCTCACAGACACACTGTCACATTCACTCACAGACCCAAAGACTCATGCACCCACTCACAGACCCACTCAAAGACTCACACACCCACTTACAGACTTACTCAAAGACTCATGCACCCACTCACAAACCCATTCAGACAATCACGCACCCTCTCACAGACACACTCGGAATGCTCATGCACCCTCTCACAGACCCACTCAGACACTCATGCACCCACTCACAGACCCACAGAGATTCTCACACATATAGGGGGTCATTCCAAGTCTGGCGGGCGGCGGAGACCGCCCGCCAGACTTCCCCCCTCCGAAATACCGCTCCGCGGTCGAAAGACCGCGGAGGGTATTCTAAGTTTTTCCCTGGGCTGGCGGGCTGTCGCCAAAAGACCGCCCGCCAGCCCAGGGAAAAACTCCCTTCCCACGAGGATGCCGGCTCGTAATCGAGCCGGCGGAGTGGGAAGGTGCGACGGGTGCTGTTGCACCCGTCGCGTATTTCACTTTCTGCCAAGCAGACAGTGAAATACTTGTAGGGGCCCTCTTACGGGGGCCCCTGCAGTGCCCATGCCAGTGGCATGGGCACTGCAGGGGCCCCCAGGGGCCCCGCGACCCCCCCTACCGCCATCCGGTTCCCGGCGGGCGGACCGCCGGGAACTGGATGGCGGTGGGGGGGTCGGAATCCCCTCGGCGGCGCAGCTAGCTGCGCCGCCTTGGAGGATTCCAAAGGGCGGCGGTACACTGGCGGGAGACCGCCAGTGTTGCCGGTCCAACCGCGGCTTTACCGCCGCGGTCGGAATGCCCTTGGGAGCACCGCCGGCCTGTCGCCGGTGCTCCTGCGGTCCTCCAACCCGGCGGTCATTGACCGCCAGGGTTGGAATGACCGCCATAGTCACAGACACACACAGACATTTACACACCAACTCACTGAGACATTCACACCCACTGTCACACCTAGACACCCTCTTATACCTACTCTCACACCAAGACAGACACTCTCACACCCACTCTCATATCCACATAGACCCAGATCCAGATAGGCACTCACCCAGTCAGACACTCTCACACCTATTCTTACACCCAGAAAGACAGGCCCTGTGACCAACTCACACCATACATGGCAAAAGGCTGTGCGCAGTGTGGTATTGGGTGACCGCAGGGACTGGCTGCAGGCCAGGCCTTGACACCAATTACAACCAGGCCAGCCCCTGCTGCACATGGACTTTGGCCCTGTGCTGCAGTGGCTGGGTTAACGTATAGTAATGAAAATTACTTATGGAAATTCACTTAAAAAACCCACAGGATACAGGGACGTTATAGTTAGGAAATAGAATTTAAAAACACAAAGAAAATCACTTAAAAAACCAGAGGTCACAGGGACGTTATAGATAGGTTCTGAATTTATTTGCACAAAACCAGAGAAACTAAAAGGCAACTATAACTTGCGCCCTTGCCATGCACTGCTAATTACTGCAAATACTACAACACTCATGACAACTTTCATAGCATCAATAAAAATATAAAAACTCTGCATGGTGGGGACACAAGTTATAGATACCTTATGCCCAAATTATAGTGATAACCTGGGGAGGTGGAACCAGGGACAACCACCTCCCTGGGGCTAATATTGTATTATACGGGTGGGGTGCCAAGCCGCACCCCCACAACCCCAGGTGCAGCACCCCCCTGGGCAAACATAAAATGAAATGCAGGTGGGCTGCACAGCCACCCACAGACCCGGAGACTAACACCTCCCAGGGCTGACTTTAAAGTAGATGGGGGCCATTGCGGGCCCCTGGCCCCGGGGACCACCTCCACCCTGGGGCAAATTCTAATGTTGGAGGTGGGCCAGGGGACATAGCTATTTGCTCTGCCAAGTAAGAGCAAAGAGCAAGAGTGCAGGCAGGGAAATAGAGGGAACTACTACTCTCACAGGGAGGGGGTTGCATCTTTAGCAGCTCCCTCTCCATAACAGCAGTGCCAGCTCCCTCAAGAGGCAGGGAGTTGGCTGGGACTGAGGGGCCTTCAGGCTCCCCTCTGGTCCCATTGCACACTGGGTGCCTTTTGGGGCACCCAGGACAGATGCCTAGGCCCTAGGGGATGGGGTACCTGTGGCCAAACTCCACCGAGAAAGGGGGGACACATGGTCCCCCAACTCAAAAAATATGTTACGGCCGGGCCCTAAGGGATGGGGTCCCGTGCTGGAGATCAGCCCATGGAGGGAGGCCCGGTGGACCCCCTTCTCCCCAAAAAATTTAAATGTTTAGTCCAGGTCCTGTGGGTTTGGGTCCCTGGGGCTGATATTGGCCTGGGAAGGAGGGGGGGGGGGGGCTGTGCAGCCAGCCCTCCCTCCCAATTTTTTTTAAGGCTGGGCCCAGGGGACTGGAGTTCCCGAGGCCGAAATCGGCCTGGGGAGGGGGCCATGTGCCCACCCATTGAATTCTAGTGGGCCCTGAGGGATGGGCTCCCCAGGGCTGAAATCAGCTTGTGGAGGGGGACCGCGCACTGGCCATTCACCCAATGAGGTAGCACTTACTAACCAACCAGCACAAAGAGCTCCCTCTTACACCCACTCTCACACCAAGACAGACACTCTTACAGCCATGGTCACACCAAGAGACACCTCTCACACCTATTCGTATACCCAGAAAGACAGGTGCTGCAGCCAACTCCTACCGAACATGGCCAAACGCCATGCGAAGTGTAGGATTGGGTGTTTAGAGGGGTTGGCTGCAGGGACTGGGTGGAAGAAAGGCCCTGCAGCCAACCCTCACATTGTGCGTGGCAGTGGTTGGATTAACGTATAGTAATGAAAATTACTTTACATTTTAAAAAAACATAGAAATTAACTGAAAAACAAAGGTTCCAGTGAGGTTATAGTTAGGAAATAGAATTATAAAGACCTTAAAAATTCATTTAAAAAAACAAAGGTTACAGGTACATCTTTAATATTAGGTTTTGAATTTACCCGCATGAAACCAGGGAAATTCAGCAGTTATAGTTATTAATTTCAAGTAATTGAAACTTATTGCCTAAGATAATTATAGCCTGTGCCCTTGCCATGCACTGCTAATTGTCCCAGACATTACAGAACAGACAACTTTTATAAAGTCAGTAAAAGTATAAATTAAACATTAGAAGTCAAATTATTAAACAAAAAACTGTGCATGGCGGGGTCACAAGTTATATGATAATTACAGTGGACAGGTAGAGTTATCCTAAAAACACCAATAAAACATTGAATTGCACATATCTATTTTATTTTTGGTATGTAAGAGTTTGAAGTTTATATGTTTCCATCAACCACACGTTTTATTGCGATGATTACAACTCCCTGTCTAGAGATAAATCTAGTTAGCATATGGAAAAAGACAGGCAGCGAATTGTGTCAGCCCCAGATTTCAAAGGTTTTGTTGCCCAAAAAAGACTAGAGTGAAAATGTGGCACTCTGAAGGACTAGCCTTTATCTGTTAAGGACTGTTTCTCCTTTCTTTCAGAAAATTTCCAACATAGGTTCTGCTGGAGTTCACGCTTTTGCTTTCTAGGCAAAGAGAGGAATTACCTTTTTAGGTCGAGCTTAAACCACTCTTGCGCTGTCTCTTCGGGAAATGTTATATATACTTTGTGGGCTTACAGTCCGCCCATTGCTTTTCATTTGTTTATTTCAGTGTCCTTTAGAAATCCTTGCTTCCAAGTCGTTAATTTTCCTGTTTGTCCCTCCTTTTCATTGGTTGTTCACCCCAAAGAGCAGCGATCATTACTTGTAGCATTCCATTTGTGTGCAGTTAGGCTTGTTTCTGCACATTATTATTTTCTTTTGTTTCTGAATGTGTTTCAGAAAGGTAGCATTTTTTATTTTATTAGCTACCTAGCACTCCTTCTGCAGGCCGTCCATCTTCTTTCATTACTGGCATTTGGGGGGCATGACTGCTTAATTTACATTCCTCTAACAGCCTAGAAATCTGCTTTCTAAGTCCCCCATCACCCAAGTGCTGGCTTTGTGTATTTGCAACTGTTGTAGTTGCTGCTCATTTGTTTAGTTGGGGGTGGAGTGGAGTTTTCTGACATTTTTCCTCCTGGTGTTGCTAATGTTATGGCTTTCAATGAAGGCCTCATCGATTATCGCATGGTTTGTTTCTTTCCAAATAGATCCCTTGTTCACATTTCAATACGTTTTTCCTGGTAAAATGCAAAGAGAAGAACATCTCAGGTTGTTTTTCTTTTTTCAGTGAAATTCAGAATCCTAAGTCGGGTTCCAATTCCCATTTGTACCGAAATTGGGAGTCCTGCAAGCTTCAGAACTCAGGAAGAGCATATGTAAATAGAAATTTCTTACCAAGGGCACTTTGAGCTATCCAACTACCAGATAACATAACATAGTACTTTGTGGGCAACGCCAGTAGTCCGAAATTTGATTCAAGTGCTAAAACACAACACCATGACATAGCATAACATAAAAAGCCTGAAACACCATCACCACACTTCATTACCACAGGTGCCCTATGAAGCTCTGTACAAAATCCAACACAGAATAACATAATTAAAATAATATGAATAACATGACACATTTTCACATGTGAATGAAATTGATTTTCAGCATGAAGGTGAAATTTACATTGTGCTGCATATCTAATTTTCAAAACAGAGGTGCAACACCACACATGAACTTGTGTGAGTGTTCCAATAACAGTAAGGTGCTGGAAGCACAGAGTTTGTCAAGTGCGAGTCCATTAGTGAAGACCTTCACGACTGTCACAACTGTGTGCCGGGCACTGTGTTAAAATGTGATACATCTGGCAGCCACACTCAATAAAACAACAATGTGCTCTTCAAAGTGCTGCACAGTTTTGAAGCCACCGGAGGACATGTGGCATGTAGGAGCATGGTTTGCCGTCTATTTACAGACACGGAAAATTTCACAGAGGCAAAATTGTTTATGGCAAGTGACATGATAATGTGCGCACTTTAAGTCTCTATTGCAAATATTGTGGAATATGCATGGTAACTACAGCAAGGGTCGGACTGGGCTATAGGACCATCAGACAGTATCTAATGGGCTGGTTTGCCAGGTTAGTGAGTGGGCTGGTTTTTGGCTGTTGGTGCATATTTTTTTTCTAGTCTGCTGGGTAGGTTTTCACTGTTGAGTTCCCTGATATCAAAACAAAATTGCCATCAGCAAGCTCAAATCCATGCAATCTTCCATACCTTGCAAAGCACTTTTTTATAAAGAGTGTCTTTACAAGTTCAAAATTGCCCCAATTTGCAAACATGAGTCAATTTTTAATGTATCTAATTGAGAATTGGAGGCCACTTTTATTTCGGTGACTGGGCCTTTTTTCCATCCCAGGTCGACCCTGATTTCTGCATCCCATAATTATCCATACTCAAGGCGTGAAAAATGCATCCTATTCTGAGTTTTGCATGGAATAATGAATCAATCAATTAATTTGTTAAGCACGCTACTCACCCGGAAGGGTCTCAAGGTGCTGGAGGAGGGGGGTGGGTGCTACTGCTCGAAGGTCCAGGTCTTGAGGCGCTTCCTGAAGGTCAGAAGGTCCTGGGTCTTGCGTAGGTTGGTGGGGAGGGAGTTCCAGGGTTTGGGGGTGAAGTGGGAGAATGATCTGCTGCCGGCTGTGGTACGGTGAATGCGAGGGACTGTTGCAAGGTCGGCAGAGCGGACCTGGCATGTCGGGTTGTGGAAGTTAAGTTGATCATTGAGGTAGGCTGGTCCGGTGTCATGGAGGGCTTTGTGAGCGTGGATTAGGATTTTGACGACGATCCTTTTGTTGATGGGTAGCCAGTGGAGGGCTCTGAGGTGGGCGAAGATGTGTTTGTGGAGAGGGAGGTTGAGGATGAGACGTGCTGCGGCGTTCTGGATGTGATGGAGTTTTTTCTGGAGCTTGGCCGTTGATGCTGCATAGAGGGCGTTGTCATAGTCCAATGTGCTGCTAACCAGGGCGTGGGTAACCATTCTTCTGGTTTCCACTGGAATCCACCTGAAGGTCTTGCGGAGCATTCAAAGGGTATTGAAGCATGAGGACGAGATGGCGTTGGCTTGCTGGGTCATGGAGAGTGAAGATTCTTGTATGAAGCCGAGATTGCGTGTGTGGGTGGTGCATGGTGGGGGCGGCCCTAGGGTAGCCGGCCACCAGGAGTCGTCCCATGCTGACGTGTTGGGCCCGAAGATGATGATCTCGGTTTTTTCTGAGTTCAGCTTGAGGTGACTTGCTGTCATCCAGTTGGCGAAGGTGAAAAGTCCAGTGTGGAGGTTGTTCTTGGCGGTTGTGGGGTTCCTCGTGAGGGAGAGGATGAGCTTAGTGTAGTCAGCATAGGAAATGATGTTGAAGCAGTGGGGTCGGACGATGTGGGGAGGGTCTATGGAGCAGGACTTGGGGTTGGTGAGTTCCTTGATGATGTTGAATGGTTCCTTGCTGTTGTATGCGTTGTTGTCTATCTGCAGTCTGTCTGATGGCAGTCTGGAAAGTATGCACAGAGCCCAGCTGTCACTCTGCCCCAGACATGGAATGGAGTCAAGCTGCAAAACAACAGAGTCATAAGCACTGAGTAATGTCCAGTTTCTAAGAGTGGCATTTCTACAATGGTAATAAAAAATCCACTTACTCCAATAATCAGCATATCTTACTACCATTTCAACCATACCAAACATCCCCTCGCTGCTCCTGATAGATCAGAAAATACTACTTAGCCATATGTATGGGCATTCCACATGCCACACTATGAGAGAGGCAGCACTCGCAGCAAGGAGAAACCAAATAGGCTGTTCGTCATTACCAGGACATGCCACACAATAAGGCACCTGTCCTACCTCTTACCTACACAGCACTCTGCCCGTAGGGCTACTTAGGGCCTACATTAGAGGTGACCTATATGTAGTAAAAGGGGAGGTCCAGGCCTGGCAAGTAAATTTAGATGCCAAGCCACTGTTGCAGTAAACTGCACACACAGGCCTTGCGGTGGCAGCCCTAAGACAGGTTTGAAAGGCTACTTCTGTGGGTGGGCACAAGCTGTCCTGCAGGCCCACTAGTAGCATTTAATTTACAGGCCCTGGGCATAATGGATACCAATATTCAGGGAACTTACAGGTAAATTAAATGTGCCAATCAGTTGTAAGCCAATCATACTAAAGTTAGAGGGAAGAGCACATGCACTTTAGCACTGATCAGCAGTGATAAAATGCCCAGAGTCCTAAAGCCAAGAGGTCAGAAAATAGGAGGAGGAAGGCAAAATGTTTGGGGAGACCATGCAAAAATGTCCTGGTCAAACTGTTTTTTTACCCAGTGCGATCAGAGGTAATGGTGGGCGGGATCTGAGGAGCATGACGTGAAAAATGTGTTGCCTGTAATGGTAGTGCTCATCCACACATTCATACTCCACATAATGCCACTCCACTCTACTACACTTTACTCCACCCAATTCCCCTCTACTCTCGGCTACACCCATCTACACCAATTGAACCACTCTATTCCAATCTACCCCATTTCAATCTACCCCAATTTACCCACCTCCAATCACACTCCACTCCACCTCACCCCAATCTATCACACTCCACCTTAATCTACCCACTCCTCTCCAGTCTACCTCATTACACCCCAGTGTACCCCACTCTACCCCACCCCAGTCCACTCCAATTTACCACAGTGTACTCCACTCCAATCTACTCCACTTCACTCCACTCTAACACATCCCACTCCAATACACCCTACTCCAATCTGTCCCACTCCACCCTACCCCAATGCACCCCACTCCAATCTACCCCAGCCTACTTCATTCCATTCCAATCAACCCCACTCCACTCTACCCACTCTACCCCACTACAGTCTACCTACCCAATTCCACCCCAACCTACCCCACTTCACCCCAATGCATCACACTCCTATCTACCCCCTCCAATTTACCCCACTCATCCCACTCCACCCCACTCAAATATACAGCACTCAACTCTACTCCAATTTACCCCACTGCAATCTACCAGACTCCACTCCTTCATCCCCCATTCCATTCTACTGCACTCTACCCCAATCTACCCTACTGCAATCGACCCCACTCTACCCAAATCTACCCCACTTTACTCTACACCAATTTCGCTCACTCCACTCTACTCCAATCTACCTCACTCCACTCTATCCCAATCTACTCCACTCCACTCCAGTCTACCCCACTTCAATCTACCCAAAACTACCACACTCTACCCCACCCCACCACACTCACCACCACCACCCAGCTACACCCCAATCCACCTGACTCCACTCACTTTTGCCATGCTGAGCAGGAGCCACACTGGTTTACAACATGGCTAAAAGACATTGCCAAAGCCAATTTCTCTCGTATAGACGAGACCTATTGGTTTTGCCAATGCTTGTTTCATTTGGAGGTTTAGATGAATTTTAGGAGGATTCAGGATGCGTCCAGAGTTTTTTGTTATTTATTTATGAGATTGATCTCAATATGCTTTTTTCCTGAAGCCCTCTGTGAGACTTGTGTGGAATTAAAAATAAATCTCACAAGGCTTCAGTGACATCATATCGTTGGAAAATAAAGTGTGCAAAGTGAGTGAACTAGTTTAGGATAGTAAGAAATACACCCACCAATGACAGCAGAAGCCTTTGATCTGGTTGCCCGTCTACCCCAGGGCTGCCCGGTCATGGTGGAGGAAAAGCAACTCTTTAGTGCCGCAATAGCTCTACTGATTTTTCCTGCCTGGAATTACCACGCGAGTCATGATGGGCCTGGGCATGAAATTTGGGTCTCTAGATAGAGTATCACTCCTTTGGATGGGAAGTGAAGGCCTCAAACGATCTAGTAAATTGATCCACCCATCAAGGACTAAATGAGGCCAATGCATTGAAAGTCCAATGGAGAAAGCTAACTTTTGTGCTTAAAGCAGAATGTTAATATTTATGATTTTTTATAATTTTCCGTATCTCACAAAAAAGTGGGTTTTTTAAAACATGCACTAAAGACATGTTAAGAATGGCTGAAGTTTCAGATCTGATTGAGCTAGGTGAAAGCGTGAACCCGATACAAGTCTATAATTTGACTTAATACTGTAGCTTGACCAGCTTGGTGATGAGCTCTTTATTCTTATCCCAGTTCGAAGACTTGATTTTGCAGGAACATGCATACCCGTGGAATGGGAAGCGTTGAGGTGCTAGGGAAGAGAGATACTCACTTGGTAGAAGAATACACAAAAATACATTGGGGGTCATTCTAACCCTGGCGGTCGTTGACCGCCAGGGCTAAAATGACGGGGGCACCGCCAACAGGCTGGCGGTGCCCCGCAGGGCATTCTGACCGCGGCGGTTCGGCCGCGGTCAGAAGTGGAAAACCGGCGGTCTCCCGCCGGTTTTCCGCTGCCCTTTTGAATCCGCCATGGCGGCGCAGCGCGCTGCGCCACCATGGGGATTCAGACACCCCATACCGCCATCCTGTTCCTGGCGGTTCGCCCGCCAGGAACAGGATGGCGGTATGGGGTGTCGTGGGGCCCCTGGGGGCCCCTGCAGTGCCCATGCCAATGGCATGGGCACTGCAGGGGCCCCCGTAAGAGGGCCCCACAATGAATTTCACTGTCTGCATTGCAGACAGTGAAATTTGCGACGGGTGCCACTGCACCCGTCGCACCTTCCCACTCCGCCGGCTCCATTCGGAGCCGGCGTCCTCGTGGGAAGGTAGTTTTACACTGGGCTGGCGGGCGGCCTTTTGGCGGTCGCCCGCCAGCCCAGTGTAAAACCCAGAATACCCACAGCGGTCTAATGACCGCGGTGCGGTATTCTGGCGGGGGAACTCTGGCGGGCGGCCTCCGCCGCCCGCCAGAGTTAGAATCACCCCCATTGTAATTTAACAAGAAAAGGACATTCTTGATTTTGGTCTATCCAGTTTATCAGGTTCACACTTCTCCGAGTGTTAATCCTACTGGAGTTTTGCCGGGCAATGTCTGCAAGCAAGGGAAAGCCTATGACCAATGCATAGTATCCTATTTTTCCGATGTGCAAGGACTTTATAGACTTTTTTCCACACTGGACGGAACCACCAGAATAATTTTAATCAAAATGCCTGTGTCATTGTCATTTAGCAATGAAGATATGTAAATTGGGCTGCTTGGGTTTCAGGATACACACCAAAAGCAAGAAACTTCATCACCCAGTCATTCTGCTGGAACCAAGTAATTGATTTTACCCTAGCTTTATTAGCCCGCATGAAAAGCCTTAAGCTGAGGACCTCTGGTGAGTACTCCAAGTGCACTGTTAGACATTTTAAAGGCAGTTTCTGATAATAGACCATTTTTGGACCTGAGTGTGCAGTTATTTCTGCAATTTTAATTCACCTTATAAGTAAATGGTTACATAATTCTTGCCACAAAATGAGGTTTTGTGTCATTGCTTTTTTGCTCGTTTTACGTCTCGCTGAGACATTTTGTTAGCTTAAAGGGGGCTTAGAGCCCGCTCATTACTTACTACTGGTCGTCTTCGATACTCTCATGTCCTTGCTTCTCATTGGTCAGCGTGTGCCAGCTTCATTTCATCTTTGCATGTTTGTCCCTTCTCCATATCATAGAGAAAGTACTGCTTTCTGAAGGCACCCAGTGTTGTTCTGCTGCTCATGCTTTCTTTCGGATAATGTTTTTTAATTGATTGGCAGCACTTCAAAATAATTTGTGTCTGTAGGCCATCTCTTCCGCCTCTCAAAACTCTGTATGCATCTCTGTTACCCTGTTGTTATTTCCCCATCATTTTTCCTCCAGTGTTGTTCATTGTTGCTGCTTTCCCTGACATTGTCGCTTGCATACTCCCACATTACCTCTCCTTCGCATTGTTGTTGCTTGCCACCTTCTGTACCCCCTTCCATTATTGTTGCGTAACACTTTCCCTACTCCCTCCCGTCATTGTTGCTTATGCTTCTACCTCCTCATGTAGTTGTTGCGTGCCCCCACCCTACCATTGCTGTTGCTTGTCCCTCTATTTGCTCCCAGAAAAAAAGTTCTATCGAATGGCCAGTGCTGGCTATATCATAGTGCATTTTATGGTTTGGCTTGACAGCCAGTTGTCGCCAGAGAGGTATGTGAGAACTATCAGTTGAGGGGCTTTGGCTGTGCACACATGCTGGGACCAGAAGTACACGTTTTGAATGGGCAGAAGTTGTGTGCTTCCACAAAAAAAGTGCTTCCCTCCACACAACAGTGACCATTTAGTTTATTCATCCAGCTGCCTGAGCTTGACATTTCAGAGGCACACACATTCAATTGTAATGCTTTAAAAGTGTTTTAGATAGCTAGATAATTTATGGACTTTTCTCTGGCAGCAGCGGCATCCTAGGATACAGTTATTAAAATACATGGGCCCGTATTTATACTCCGTTTGCGCCGAATTTGCGTCGTTTTTTTCGACGCAAATTCGGCGCAAAACTAACGCCATATTTATACTTTGGCGTTAGACGCGTCTAGCGCCAAAGTATTGGCAAAGAGCGTCATTTTTTAGCGTGAACGCCTTCCTTGCGTTAATGAGATGCAAGGAAGGCGTTCCCGTCTAAAAAAATGACGGCGACGCAAATGCGTCGTATTTATACTCCCGGGCAAAAATCACGCCCGGGAGGTGGCGGGTCAAAAAACCCCGCATTTGCGCCACATTTTAACGCCTGGGTCAGGGTAGGCGTTAAGGGGCCTGTGGGCTCAAAATGAGCCCACAGGTGCCCTCCCCTGCCCCCAGGGACCCCCCCTGCCACCCCTGCCCACCCCAGGAGGACACCCAAGGATGGAGGGACCCACCCCAGGGACATTCAGGTAAGTTCACGTAAGTATAATTTTTGTTATTTTTCAATTTTTTTTGGGTGGCATAGGGGGGCCTTATTTGTGCCCCCCTACATGCCACTATGCCCAATGACCATGCCCAGGGGACATAAGTCCCCTGGGCATGGCCATTGGGCAAGGGGGCATGACTCCTGTCTTTACTAAGACAGGAGTCATTTAAATGGCGTCTGGGCGTCGAAAAAATGGCGCTAATCGGGTTAAGACGATTTTTTAGCGTCAACCCGACTTGCGCCATTTTAAGACGCCCTAGCGCCATTTTCCCCCTACGCCGGCGCTGCCTGGTCTACGTGGTTTTTTTCCACGCAAACCAGGCAGCGCCGGTCTGCTTGCGCCGGCTAACGCCATTCCATAAATACGGCGCCCGCATGGCGCTTCAGAATGGCGTTAGACGGCGCTAAATTTTTTGACGCTAAACTGCGTTAGCGCAGTTTAGCGTCAAAAAGTATAAATATGGGCCATGGAGTTTTAGGTCTGGCTTGACAGTGCAGTCATAAGACTGACTTATTGGAATTGCCAATGCTAATTTATAAAAAAAAATTAAGTCATGTTCCACGGCAGCTTCAATGCTGTATAACTGGCAAAGACACACTGACAACGGCAATAGAGTTCGCATATACAATACTTTTTGGCTTTGCAATGCTTGTTATAGTCTCCTTGACAGCGCAGTTGTCCCTTTATAAATACGTGATAATTACCAGAAGAGGAGCTCTGACTGCCCACATTTTAGTGTTTACAGGGTTAGAGTGGGCCGAAATTGGGTTTCACCTGAAAGAGTACGTTTATTTAACGGCACCACAAACTTTGGAAATACATTTGACAAAACTTGATGGAACGCAAGCGATGCTTTGGCGCCACCTGCTGACTTAGCAACAAAATACTATTAAACTATGCCGTATACCAGTGAAGCACCTTGTTATTTGTTATTTAGCTTGGTGAAATGGAAGACCCGGGATTTCTTTTCATTGCACTTAATCACATTTGGCAGCTGCAGATTCGTATTGAAAGTGTCAATGACAAAAGATCAGGACGAAATGCAACGGCACTATTATGAGTAATCACAACTCATCAAGAGTTCAAAGGAACTAACAGTTGTGAGGAAAACATAAAAGAGCATTTTGTCATAGAAGAATGAACGCAGGTGATGACAGTACCTGGCTCTAAAAAATATTCAGGGACACATCAGAAACAAAACTAAATACAAGTGATTCATTTCTTATAGATATTTGTAATTTTATGAAATAACTATTGTATAAAACAGTGTCAAGCAATAGATTACCCCCAAAACAAATTCTAGTGATGAAGTGAAACAAATTAAACTACAACCACGTTGTATTTTAGAGTGGGGTGAGACAGTCAAGATATTAAGAACACTTGGAGCAACAAATGCGGAGTAAAATAAATCAACAAAGGAAAGATGGACTCTGCTAATAGGAACTAACTATCCAACTTGACCACAGTTACATGTGACAGAAGGTCTTCGTATCTTTGGGGGCAGAGGTGTGGACATAAAAAATTGATTAAAACCAAGATACCTGCCACTAATCGAGGCTTTTTACATGGATGCACCATTAGATAACGCCAAGTGACATGTTTTCTGTGGCCCAGCTATATATTTATTTTTAAATAATTAGAAAGAATGAGCCCCAGACCTTTCAATCACGTCTGACAAGCCTAGGAGCAGTGTCGGACTGGGACAAAAAATAGGCCACGGTAACATAATAAAAGTGGCCCACATTAGCGAAGCATATAGTTAAAAAGGTGTTAATATTAGGGCAATCACCCATCCCACCTGGCCATAAAACCCGCCCAGAACTGCTGAAAAAGACCCATACACTGATCTGTCAGATCAGCCCATCGGGCGCTTCTGATTGCCCTGTAAGTCAGTCTGACCCTACCTAGGAGTAGTGGAAGATGGTGATAGCGGTAGCCTGTGCTCCTACAGCACCATGTATAAAACATAAAGTGCCCCACCTCCCCCAGTGAATTGAATACCAGCACCTCTATGGTCTTCACCTCCCAATCCTCTCCCTTGCATTGGTAAAATAACACTGCAGCATCTGAAGGCAGCTCTGGATTAAGTGGATGAGCTCAAACTGAACAACTGTCTGGCATAGGAGGTGTGAGTGGCAGACATGGAGCCTATTTGTACCTCTGACTCAGACAGGTACTCACATCGCCCCAAGTAAAAATAGCGGACATTCACAGTCAAGTATCCAATAGATAGCAGTATGCAGGATTCAGGACGACTTGAGAGGATTTTCAGGTAATCCAAGATAATAGTAATTTAGGTTCACCAAGAAGTCTTGGTAACCAAGAAGATACAGCAGAACTCTGATTTCAATCTGTAAATACATGATGAAGAAGAGAAACTGTCATGAAAGTGAGAGGTAAGCACCAGATGAAAAGCGGAAGGAGATGATGGTGAAAAACTGAAGAGGGCCAGGAGGACATTAAAAGGAAACTATTGAAGTTCAAAGTCTTGAAAAATACAGCTGCAGTGGAACATCACGGCTGGAAACAATCATAGTTCTAAAACCGTGAAGGGCATAGGGGCAACTTCCTTCATAATGTTCTTGTAGCTTGTGTAGTTTCCTGCTGGACACGTTCTAGTGTTTCCACCAGCCGTTCTGCTAAAGGCTGGCTTCCACACTCACCCCACTCCCATTCTCACAGGCGTCACCAGTCAGGTGACCCTGCTAATAAAAATGGCCAGGCTCAAGTGCCCAGAGACAGTTATGTAACCCACTACCACTGTGTCCATGTCACCTTATTGCAGCATAAGGGCCTAGGGCCTCCAACACTAAAATGGCGATGAGTGGGTCTGACCCCACGAGCAAGCTGACAACCACTTTGTTGCTCATGAGGGGTAGTGCTGCCTGCGCTTAATAGCACCCCTATGCCGATTGCCTGCACAAAAGGCTGGTGTGCAAGCAAGCATGAGCCTACCCTAACAGAGTGCACCAGGTCGGCAAATTATCCTGCCTCAGTGATTGCATTGCGCCTTACGGGGCCGCAAGAGAATGATCAGCATGACAACTGGGCCCCCTCAAGGTGAGAGAGGGCCACCTGCTTCGTTACTACTGGGAGACTGTCATTTGCCGTCCCTGCTTGAGGCACATGGGGGAGGACACAGCTGACCCATACAGCGGGTGGCGAAGAAGTAAGCCACCACATTGCGCCTGTAGTGCCACCCCTCCACTGGCACCCAGAGAGGCCTGCAACGCAAAGGAAGCACCAACGAAGTCACTGCTGTGTTTAGGATCCCCCACCCACTTGCTTTCTGCTCCGCGAGAGAGAGACTTGTGAAGGAGCAGAGTTTGATAACCTGCGCAGGGCGCCCTCTCCAGTGTGACATATGCTGGTCCGATGTGGGGGCAGGCACAGTAAAATTAAGTGCCCTACCCCAGTTGTTGCCATTTGAATCTTGGGTGATGGAGAGAAGAGTGATGCGGCCAAAGCGTGTCCTGCCGCGAGGACCTGGGGCCGGTGGCAGAGGTCTGCAACGCCACCCAGAGAAGGCCCGCCCGCAGAGAACGAGCTCTGTGCGAGTGCATGGCCCCCCACTTTGCAATGATCAGAATAAAACCCAAAAGGAATGCAATAATGGCCCATAGAGTTAACAAGTCTGCCGCAGCTGCGAGGAAGAAGGAGCAAAGGTCCTGCCTTGCACCGAAGGACTGAGAAGTGCCCAGAGCCCCCCCCCCCCGAGTGACTGAGTCGAAGATCGGCCCATGAGACTTTCAACCCCCACAGCATGGTGCCTGCCTCCCCACTGCAAGGCTGAAAAGGGAGAAGAGTAAAACTGCACTTACCTGCAGAGGTGAGCTGCAGCACCAGTCAACAATGAAGGGAATTACCGACATCTGCACCAATGAGGCACAGTAGGAGGAAAGACTGCTGTGGCCTGAAAACAATGCTACCGTGACATCTAGTGGCAGGACAGAGTGACTGAAACCTTTTGTCTTCAAAAATACTCTAAGCATTGGCTAAAACAAACTGACCTGCAGTACCAAGATACTTGTCGTGCCCACAGGTGGAGAGCAGCAGTGCTCACAGACAGTGACTTTGCAGAAAAGAAAGAAATGTGTGCAACCCTGCACAGCGAAGGCAGAGACTGCAGCTGCCCTAGCCAAGCAGCAAAAGCCTTGGGAGGCTGCAGGCCGCATGTGGCGCACAAGGAGGGCGTACGTGGCCAGTGCACCAACGCTGCAACCAACAGGAAGACAGTGCCACATGCCCCCAGCGTAAAGGTGGATTCAGTGAGCCCTCCGAGAGCGTGACGCAACGCCAGGGAGAGGAGGCCATTCCAGCCGGCCACAGCACAATATGGCCACTGTTGTCCCATCGTTCAGCAGGTCAGCAGAATGGACCAACCCTGCCAAGCAAACGGAGGCAGGAGCTAGCGCTGCGACAGTGGAATCTCAAGGTGCAAGAGTGGCACCCTCGAGTGAAGACAGAGAGATGATGACAGTGACCCTCCAGTCAAGGAGCGGACCACCAAGAAGATCCCGGAATGAACCAGACCTGCAAGAGGTCTGTGGGGAGAGCGGATCAAGCCCTACTGGCAGGACCCAGCCTGCGAGAAGCTGCGTCGGATCATGATGAACAGGCAGAGGTGCATCACAAGGCAGCAAGTGGTCCATGTGGCACAACATGCGACTGGTGGCGTGACGCCACGTTAAGAAGCAAAGAGGAGAGAAGAACGTGGCACTACGCCATGACGTGAATGGGTGAAGAGAAGAAGGGTATGACAGACAGGTCACACCGAAGATCAACACCACCACTGGTGCACAAGTGAAAGAAGGAAGAGCGACAGGACTGAGGACTCGTGCTAACAGACAAGAGGGCATCCATCACCACAAGCCAGCCACTGGAGTGAGCAGACGTCAATGGAGACAGTTCCGCGGGTAGACCAACTGTAAGCTGCCAGCAAGCGCAAACCACGTCCAGGCCCCATGCTTCCCAGCTCATTCCATCCTGTCACCTGTCACAGGCTCCTTGACCATGATGGCATCCCTGTTGGCAACTGCACACACCAGACAACAACCTCCAGTGGCCACAAAGTCCCTCAAGTCATCCTTTCGCCAGAGAAAATACTGCCACCTGTTGATCTTCTGCAAGATGTAACAAGATGATCCCCTTTACGAGGTGCATCACCCAAAACCCCTGAGGAGCACAGCACCATCCATGTGGAGCCAAAGTCAGCACCAAGATCTGAAGCTGGCAAGGCATCCTCTGCATCGTGGGAGGCTGACCACCCAAACAGCTGCCATGAGCCCCCGTGAACCGCACACCTACCGACGAGAACAGATCAGACCAATCAGATCATCCACACATGGGGTTCCTCAAGGCTCGGATGTGGTCCCGTGGCAGTCCAGGGGCAAAGGCCTCAAGGAAATTCTGGTGAGAGAGGAATCCCACCATGAGAGATATGTCTGAGGCAGCTCCACGACAGGCACCGGGAAGCACGGAGGTCACAGACAGAGACTGGTCACCCAAAGACTATTGCACTAAGATCCGAGCACCTGAGTCCTGATGGCCTGAGCACGCCAATCCTGTGACAACTGCCCTTGTGGATCCATGCCCAACCTGGATGTGGCCCTGTCAGCAGTTCCTCAGCGGCCCCTTTGCTTGGCTTGCGATAGGCTCGGCACAGTCCACACTGTCCTTGGCAGCCCGGCAAAGGGCCTCAAAGAGACTCCTCTCCAATGGAGTTCTGACACGAGAGGGGTGCCTGACTCTGCTCTGCCATTGGACGCTGGGATGCACCAGGCGTTTATGGACGATGCTTCTTCATCAAGGTCATCCATAGTCTTTGGAGGTGTGCCATCCGTTGAGCCGGAATGCCTTCCAGAGATCCTTAAAGTGGACTCCCCGCTGCTCCTGATGCACCAGCATCAAACTGTGTAAATAGACTTTAAGCTCAGGCGGGACAGGACCAGCAGTCCCCAAACGAATTGTGATGTCATGGACAGGCGACTGAAGTATCCAGACTTCATATGCACTGCTATTCGTGTCCAGAGCAGTCTGGTTAAACAAAGGAGACATGTTGGGATGCCGAGTGTCCAGCTGTACCTGTTCCATGCAGATTGTCTGGGGGACCACCTGAAAAGACTCAGTGATTGTTTTATTGTTTATGTTTTCTCTCCCACAGGTTGGACTTGGTTGTTTGCTTTTCAGTAAAGTTTGTGAGGGATGCAGTGTCCTGCTGGACACGTTTTAGTGTCTCCACCAGCGACTCTGCTCAGGGCTGACTTCCACACTCACCCCAAACCCATCCATCACAGGCTTCACCAGTCAGGTGACCCTGCTAATAAAAATGGCTGGGCACACGTGCCCAGAGCCAGTTATGCAACCCACTACCACTGTGTCCGTGTCACCTTATTTCAGCATGAGGGCCTAGGGCCCCCAATATTTGAGATTGAACATGTGCAATGATCGGTGGTATTGTGTACACATGCAGAGTGAAGAGAATTAGCACATTCACAGAGATCAAAATGGCAGAGTATTTCAATGTACGTTTCTTCCTTCACCTCCTTTTATCATGTGGGCTTTCTCCTTGAACATCCGCAAACTCAAAAGACTCTGAATAGTCTCTAGGTAATAATGATGTCAGATAATTCTCACTTTGTTCTAAAGGAAACTGAACTCTGGGTTTTATGCTTGATTATTCGGGTACCCTGAAGCCGGGCTAACTTTTACATTGCCCCATGATTGCCACTGCAGAGTTTGGCTTCTCAGTAACTCCTAGACACTTTAGAGCTTCTTGGCTTAGGGATCTCTTCAGCTTCTGAAAGTATTACTGTTCTTTAATCCATTGCACATAATTCCTGGCCTCTCGTCAGCTCTGAAACTGTGATAACAACCCCTGACACTCTCTACAGCCTCTGTCTGAGGACTCTCTTTGGATCATGGCATTATTGCAGTTTTGGGGCTGGGCATTCTCTTTAGCTCCAGATGTCCCTCAAATTTATGCATCCATCAGTTGACCTGCTCTCTTGGGCCCACTGCCTTAAAATCCTGTAACTTCTTTCATCATCTCATCCCCCAGAGCGTATGGCTTCCCTGTAGCTTCCTGCTCCAAATGCAGTTCTTTGCCAACTAGTAGCTTCTGGTATCCCCAGCACCCTAGTCCTCCATATACCTCCGAACTTTGCTTGCAGCTTCTAGTTCTGCCTTAAGCCACTCCCTGCTACTGAACCCCCATTCACCTCTAGTCATCCATGTAGCTTCTGAAGTAGGGGGCTTTCTGCAACTTCTGTCTTTGGCTTCTGGAGCTCTTTGCACATGTTCTACTATTGGGACCAAGAAATGCAAATGATGGTGGCCATCTGGAATGCTTAAAGAATAAGCTCCTCATGGTCCAAAAAATCATTGCTAGGCAATCCAACTACATAGTTCCTGCAGACAAAATAGTGTTGGCAGAATCTAGAATCTAGGCAGTATATTATTTTTGGGAATTTGACAAAAGACTGATCTGAAGTCACATTCTATTACAATATACGTGTTAAAGGATATAGACTTTTCATTTCAAAATTAACCATGAATTTACAAAATATTGGGAGCTCATACATGCATCATTTATTTGTTTTTATTCACAAGGTGAAATCCATTAGGATTAATGTTATCTTGTATTTGTTTAGCAAGGAGTCATTTATTAGGGTTATGAACTTACTTTGTGCTTGTTTCTTTTTTAATCTGAGTCATCCATTGAGGATTACCACTCCATGTAATATCTGCTTGTTTACATACAAACATCTGTTTTGGCTCAGGCCTTTTTCACCATTGTCCTGTTTGTGTGTCATTTATGCCCTGCTTCTGCCAGTGGCAACATACAGTATGAGGCAATGGGTCAGCCCTTTTGAGGCATTGGCTATCTTGGCCAGTGAGTGATGGCTTTTGTCTTGTCACTCGTGGACATTCACCTAAAAATAAGTGTGCTTCATTGCTAGGGCAGGAGAGACAGTCTTTTAGTCCAAAATGTTCTTCTTATATGTCCCATTTCATTTATTTCATTCTCTTCTTTTTAATTTCAATATTTACTAAAACTACAGCTCCCCGGACAATCCAAACAGTGTTTTCTCTCTTTTATCTGTAGTGCACTACATTCTGTGCAGCCACTGGCACTAAACCAGGCGACAATCATGCAGTGATGTTGTCCATAGTTTTATCATAGTCTTACCTTCCAAGATAGTTAGCTTGGTTCTAAACCTGGCAGCCATGATCGAACTTTAACGTGATGATACACTATGAAAAATATCATTGCAAAGCAGCCAACACGGCTGTGCTTAATTGTATTTGTTATGGCAAGCATATGCTTGCCATGCATTCTGTTGAGTTTGTTTGTATTTCGTTGATGTTCTATAAAGGGGTGAATGAAAAAAATGAGCCAGTGGGTGGATAAAGAAAGCATGAGTGCAACAATGATTGGCAGAGTGCATGTATGATGACTTAGGGGGTGATTCCGACCCCGGCGGGCGGCGGTCATTCTGACTTTCCCGCTGGGCGGGCGGGCGACTGCCAAAAGGCCGCCCGCCCGCCCAGCGGGAAAGACCCAGCAACGATGAAGCCAGCTCCGAATGGAGCCGGCGGAGTTGCTGGGGTGCGACGGGTGCAGTGGCACCCGTCGCGATTTTCAGTGTCTGCTTTGCAGACACTGAAAATCATTATGGGGCCCTGTTAGGGGGCCCCTGCACTGCCCATGCCAGTGGCATGGGCAGAGCAGGGGCCCCCAGGGGCCCCACGACACCCGTTCCCGCCATCCTGTTCCTGGCGGTAAAAACCGCCAGGAACGGGATGGCGGGAGGGGGGTCGGAATCCCCATGGCGGCGCTGCAAGCAGCGCCGCCATGGAGGATTCCCTGGGCCAGGCAGGAAACCGCCGGTTCCCCTTTTCTGACCGCGGCTTTACCGCCGCAGTCAGAATGGCCCAGGAAGCACCGCCAGCCTGTTGGCGGTGCTTCCGCGGTCGTTGGCCCTGGCGGACCAAGACCGCCAGGGTCAGAATGACCCCCTTAGTGCCTAAGCCCATCATTCATTCAGGAGACACTTTCTTTTATAAGCTAGACCTAGTGGCATTACCAATGCTTGTGTTTCATATTTGACATGTTTGTATGCAAACAGGTAAAGGGATAATCATCTCTCCAATACATCCTTTATCAATTTCTCACGCTCAGATTTTCTTGATTTTGTCCTATTTCATATTAAACACTTTTATGTTCACTTCGTGTGGGGACATTTGAGCACTCTATGGGGCATATTTATACTCTGTTTGCGCCGGAATTGCGTCGTTTTTTTTTACGCAATTCCGACGCAAAACTAACTCCATATTTATACTTTGGCGTTAGACGCGTCTAGCGCCAAAGTCCATGGAGTTTGCGTCATTTTTTAGCGTGGACACCTACTTTGCGTTAATGATATGCAAGGTAGGCGTTCCCGTCTAAAAAAGTGACTCCGAGGCATGTGCGCCGTATTTACACTCCCGGGCAAAAATGACGCCCAGGAGTGGGCGGGTCAAAAAAAATGACGTCCAGCCGCTTTTGCCTCGTTTTTTAGCGCCTGGTCAGGGCAGGCGTTAAGGGACCTGTGGGCTCGGAAGGATCCCAGAGGTGCCCTCCCATGACCCCAGGCACCCCCCCCTGTCACCCTTGCCCACCCCAGGAGGACGCCTAAGGATGGAGGGACCCATCCCAGGGAACATAAGGTAAGTTCAGGTAAGTATTAATTTTTTTTTTTTTCGTGGCATAGGGGGGCCTGATTTGTGCCCCCCTACATGCCACTATGCTCAATGACCATGCCCACGGGACAGAAGTCCCCTGGGCGTGGCCATTGGGCAAGGGGGCATGACTCCTGTCTTTGCTAAGACAGGAGTCATTTCAATGGGGGTTGGGAGTCGAAAAAAATGGCGCAAATCGGGTTGAGGCGATAATTTTGCCTCAGCCTGACTTGCCCCATTGTTTGGCGCCCAAGCTCCATATTCCCCTACACCGGCGCTGCCTGGTGTATGTAATTTTTTTTGACGCACACCAGGCAGCGCCGCCGGCTAACGCCGGCTAACGTCATTGAATAAATACGGCGCCCGCATGGCGCTTCAGAATGGCGTTAGATTTTTTGACGCACAACTGCGTTGGCACAGTTGTGCGTAGAAAAGTATAAATATGGCCCTATGTGTTTTACTGTTCTGCTGTTTGTCTGGTCGTTATGCACATTCCTCCTGTAGTTAACAGATGCGAGCCGATGTTGTTCTCAGTGAAATCTATTTACTTTTGTGGGTCTTTCTGTTTGAGCAGTGTGGAAAGTCAGTTACAACTTGGACAAGGACTGCGATCTTTGTCTCCCCAAAACCTAGTATGTGGATACCCCCACGGGAATGTAATAAATGATGCTGTCTGGAGTTCTAGACTCTAGGTAACTGTATGCTTACAGACACTTTTAATTTCTTCGTAGGTTTCTTTCCCGTGGGAGATACAGCAGTAACGTCTCGTGAATCTCCTGACCACGCAGCTGTCTTAGTGGAAGATGATGGAAACGGACTTGTGAAGCCACCTAAGAAGTTTAGGTATTTTGATGAAAAACTAGACTAATGTGATTTTCCTGCAATAATGACTAACGTATGGGCGCAAAATTATTGCGAATCCCAATTATCCATATTCTGCTCAAATCAGTTGCCTTCCGCTTTCTTGCATTACTTTTGTATTCAGAGTTTGTCTTTACATGTCATTTTCTCACTAAAGGCCAGAAAAAGATGTAAAATACCTTTATTGCATATTAAATAAAAACGATTACAAAAGAAGGCTCTCAAGCACAAAATAGTTTTTAAGCTAGAACAAACAAATTTAAACAGGTTAAAAAGAGCAATAATTATTTTCTCCCTATCAAATCCCGTGAGTTTCAACAAATTTTGATTGCTTTACCAGACAGTTCCACTATCAAAGTGCCTATTCTAGCTCTAACAAACGATTTTATTGAAAAAGGACCTTCTGCACTGAGTACGTTTGTAGAAGAAACATTTAGGGGTATATTTAAGAGCCCCTAGCACCATTCTAACGCCACATTAATGTCATTTTTTGACAGCAAATGATAGTATTTTTTTGCTGTTTCCATAAAATGTGGTCAAGAAGCTATATGTATGATCCATTCTAACCACACTGCACCACTTCCTTGTGTCTTATTCTCATGTAAGAAGTGCACTCCTGTGTCTTCCCTTCACCCTCCTGTAATCACTACTTTCCCATGTGCGCAGTTTCCCCCTTTCACTCCCCACACTTTCCTGTCTGCAACATTCTCCGCACTAGTCACCTTTCTCTAGTGTGTTCTGTTCTCTAGTGTGCAACATTTTGTTCTTAAGCACCTTTCAGTTTGGTACAGCATTATACCACCGTGTGTACACTACGTGTGTGGTCTCCCCTTCGCCTAGTGGACAAAACAGGATCTAGCACCATTTGCATGTGGGTCCTAATGGAGTAAGTTTTTTAAACATTACTGCTAAATTAGGTGCCATTTTTTTGCAACACATTCTGCCATAACAGGGTCTAAATTACCCTGACCACAGAGGATGGTAGCAGTTACTGCCATCTGGACTTAAATCATATTGTCTATGTTAGACAGATGAATCCACCAGGAATTCAACATTTCAACTTACATCAGAATTTCGGTTTGTGTAGGGACTAAAACATATTTAAATTTAAGTTTCAATAGTCAGCAGGTCACAAATTTTAATTAGCTATTAATAAAACATGTTCACGGAGCTTAGTACCAGCATGTGAGAAAACAGGGCTGATTGCAGAGGCCCCATAACTTTTTGCCCCCATTTTCCTCTTTTTGCTGGTGTTTTCCTGACTTTGATGGTGCCCTGGGTACTGCTAACCAGTCCCAGGGCCTGTGCTCTGAGTAAAATGGATATGCAAATTAGGCTAATTATAATTGGCTAAGTTAACCTACCTATAAGTCCCTAGTATATGGTAGGGCATGTAGGTTTAGGGACCACAGCATAGGTGGTGCACACCTAGGTGCACTGCTGAGGTGCCCAGTGTCATTTTAAAGGCAGGCCTGCTTTGCTGGCTGCTTTTAAATTAAAGTTATATGCAAATTCGACTTTGGAATTAAAGGTACTTCCAAAGTCTTAAACTACCTTATTTTTACATATAAGTCACCCCTAGCAGGGACTTTATAAAAATAGATTTATAAGCCCTGGTGAGGTAAAAACAGCCAAATTCGTTTTTCCCTCATTGAAGTAAATGGCCTTCATAGGCTAGAATGGGCAGACTTTATTTTAAATTTTAAAGTCTCCTTAAATGTTACATACCAAGAATTTGGTATCAAATTGATTGTTGTAATAAATCCCACAACTTCCAGTTGTGGGATTTAATATAACTTGTCCAGGTAAAAAGTTTAGACTTTACCTAAAAAGTTGCCAATTTCAGCTCTGCATTGTTTTTGCTGCTGTGCTCTGATTGGCCAGCCTGCAGCAGCTTCTGCCAGGCTGCCTTGATGAGGTGTGAAGTGGCCTAGCTTCACACAAAGGAATGTGCTTGGGGGAGAGAATCTCCCCTCAGCAGATGGTGAGGCAGGAAGGGGGAGGGCTGCCAAACTGGTCTTCAAAGGCAGAGAAGGACATTTGGAGCACCCAGCAACACCCCCACATCCTGCAACCCCAGACAATTAGGTGCCCCCTTGATTAGATTAGGAGAGGGCAGGAGAGGGGTGTGTTTATGATTTTTAGCCACACCAGTGGGTGGGCTCAGCCAGATGTAACCTCCAAAAATCAGATTCATCCATGTTGGATTTTTAGAGACTGTTGCCTTCTGGGATGGATTTTTGCCACACTTCCCAGGAAGTGGTCATCACAGGGGGACGACCCTGTCCCTGATTGGAGAACCAGGGCCCCCCTGCTTTTCACCCAGGAGCAAGGATAAAACTGGCAGACCTGCACCCACGCCTCAGATCCCCTCCAGAATTCAACAAGAAAGGAACCAAAGAAGAAGAAGGACTGCCCTGCTGGACCCCTGGCCTGCACCTGGACCCTGCACTCAGAAGGACTGCACCAGCTGCACACTTTGGCTTCACCACAAGAAGGACTTTGCCTGGCTTCAACTGGTTCAAGGAGGGACTCCCTGTTTGCTACAGGTGAAAAATTGCTAAACCAGAGTCCCCTGCACCAACTCCTGAAGAAAGCGACCAGCTGACCACTGTCCAGTGGCCAAAAAGGAGTTTGCGCCAGGTGCATTCTGGGAGTTGAAGTCCGCACCCCCCAAGGACCATCACAGAACTTCTGGACCCTTGGGGTGAGCTGTGGACCCCAAAAGAACCTTAAAAGAACATCTGGGTGAAGCCCCAGAAGTTTGGAAAAGATTTGAGAATTTTTGGAAAAAAGCTCCAGAGAGGGACCGACCCGCCGCGGAAATTCTAGCCGGCTTGCCTCAACCGCGACCCGGCCTGACTTCGTGGTTCGTCCCGGTAAAGAAAAACATCCAAAAAAGAGACTAAGGGGGTCATTCAAATGTTGGCGGGCGGCGGAGGCCGCCCGCCAGAATTCGCCCCTCCGAAATACCGCGCCGCGGTCAAAAGACCGCGGCGGGTATTACAAGTTTTCCCCTGGGCTGGCGGGCGGTTGCTGAAAAACCGCCCGCCAGCCCAGGGGAAAATGACCTTCCCAGGAGGATGCCGGCTCGTAATCGAGCCGGCGGAGTGGGAAGGTGCGACGGGTGCAGTGGCACCCGTCGCGTATTTCAGTGTCTGCAAGGCAGACACTGAAATACTTTGCGGGGCCCTCTTACGGGGGCCCCTGCCGTGCCCATGCCATTGGCATGGGCACGGCAGGGGCCCCCAGGGGCCCCGCGACCCCCCCCTACCGCCATCCTGTTCATGGCGGAACAGGATGGCGGTAGGGGGGGTCGGAATCCTCATGGCTGCGGAGCGCGCTCCGCAGCCATGGAGGATTCACACGAGCAGCGGAAAGTCGGCGGGAGGCCGCTGACTTTCCGCTTCTGACTGCGGCTGAACCGCCGCGGTCAGAATGCTCGTTGGAGCACTGCCAGCCTGTTGGCGGTGCTCCCGTGGTCGGTGGCCCTGGCGGCCACCGGCCGCCAGGGTCAGAATGACCCTCTAAGTCCGAACGTAAAAAGTTGACCGGGACCTCCCAGCCATCGTATCCGAGAAGGGCTCCATGGACGTCGGATCAAGATCCAGGTTTACCCCGGTCGAAGGATTTTCATCTCGAAAAAACGACTAAGTCCGAAGGTAAAAGTCTCCACCGAGGAAACCCACATTGCGTATCCGGACAAGGGCTCCAGGAGGTCGGATTCAACTGGCAGGTTCGTCCCGGTGAAGAAAAACTTCAAAATAAAGACTAAGTCAGAAGGTAACTTTTTAACCGAGGCCTCCCGCGACCTGTAGCCGAGCAGGGCTCCATCGCGGTCGGCCTGAAAGTTTGACTTTGCCCCGGTCGAGGTGCAACCAGATGACCTGATTGGCGCTTTTTGTTTCTAAGCGCTAGAAAAGTAATAATTCTTTAAAAATTCATATCTCCGGTTCCCCTGAACCGATTTTAATCGTTTTTGTGTCATTTTAAAGATAAAAATATAAACTATTTTTATAAATTGGTTTTGGATTTTTAAACTGTTTCCTGTGTTTTATTTAATTACTGTTTTGTGATATTTGAATGCTTTACACTTTGGGGGTCATTCCAATGCTCCGCCGCCCGCCAGAATTCCCCCATCCGAAATACCGCGCCGCGGTCAAAAGACCGCGGCCGGTATTACAAGTTTTCCCCTGGGCTGGCGGGCGGTTGCTGAAAAACCGCCCGCCAGCCCAGGGGAAAACGACCTTCCCACGAGGATGCCGGCTCGTAATCGAGCCGGCGGAGTGGGAAGGTGCGACGGGTGCAGTGGCACCCGTCGCGTATTTCAGTGTCTGCAAGGCAGACACTGAAATACTTTGCGGGGCCCTCTTACGGGGGCCTCTGCCGTGCCCATGCCATTGGCATGGGCACGGCAGGGGCCCCCAGGGGCCCCGCGACCCCCCCTACCGCCATCCTGTTCATGGCGGCTTTCCCGCCATGAACAGGATGGCGGTAGGGGGGGTCGGAATCCTCATGGCTGCGGAGCGCGCTCCGCAGCCATGGAGGATTCACACGAGCTGCGGAAAGTCGGCGGGAGACCGCTGACTTTCCGCTTCTGACCGCGGCTGAACCGCCGCGGTCAGAATGCTCGTTGGAGCACCGCCAGCCTGTTGGCGGTGCTCCCGTGGTCGGTGACCCTCTTTGTCTCCTAAGTTAAGCCTTGACGCTCGTTGCCAAGCTACCAAGGGTTGAGCTGGGATTAATTTACTGAGACCTAACTGTACCTAGGTGGAGGTTAGTGGCTTGTTGCTAGGTGTAGGTACCTACCTGCCCTACCAATAACCCATTTTCCAACAATGTGTGATATTGAGTGCTATGTAAAAAAGTTATTGTTCCATTCACTTTTCTTTGCAATTGAAGCATTCCCACCCCGTGAAATGTGTTACTACTCAAGGGTATACATTGCCAGTCTAACGTAGTTCAATCAGATTAATACATTCCTGATTTACATTCAGTGCTTCACAGTTTTGCACAAAACATACCTTTATGTTCTAACTCGGAAATAGGAAATAGTGCAGTACAGGAGGTACCTGGGAGAATAGTACCAACACACCACCCTGATCCATTGTCCTGGCTTTTAAACTAAACTCAATGTACAATCATGGTTGCTATTTAGAGAATACATCTTTATTTACGCATGCAATAAGGCTGTTATTGGACACTAAAAAGGCCAACATCCTGTGTCAGACCTCTCTAGAATGTGACACCTTATGATCCTAGGTGATTCGTGGCTCAAAGATTTTTCACAAAGTATTATCGTAGGCTGAGAAAGCTGACATACTCTGTAAACTACCTGTGAAAAAACCTCTGTCAACTACCTGTGCATCATGCCGAGGCCTTAGTGTGGAAAACAAAACCTGGGCAGCATTGAGCAAAATGGGCAGGACAAAGCACGAGCAGTGGAAACAGTCCATCTTACCAACTGGTTCTGAGACAGGTTTCTACATACCAGCTCTTCTCTTCTGGTGCTCTCAGTCCTTGTGTCTGTGTCTCTGCACATGAGTTTGCTGGAAGCCCTATCGGAAGACAGGATAGGAACGGAGGCTGATCCTTGTACAGCCCCACTCTATCATGGCTTCTGTTAGAGCTTGGGGTGACATTGCTACAAAGCATCACTGCTCAAGCATATTCCTTTGTTTCACATGTGTGCATTTCAGGGGACATGCACAGCTTCTTTAAGGCTTGTGAATGTGTGGAGGTGTGGGAAGAAACATAGCATTGATGAAAGTAAACACCCAAACTGACTGTTAGTTTGGGTGTTTAAACTTTTTGCCTTATTCAAAGCATCTTCTTTTTGTGCCTACTGATATGGGCAGTGGTGCTCTAGCAGCGGCCTCAATTGGTAAAAGCACTGGGGAGAGTGGGACAGAGGGAGGTTAGAGGAGGAGAACAAGCAAAATAAGATGAAGGACTGGGGAGAATAGTAATGAAGTTCAGGACATGGAGACGTACATGTTATAGGGTCAGAACCAGCAAGAAAGTGTAGAGGTATAGGAGAGATTAAAAATGAACAGTAGAGCATGGAGAGAAGAGGTGGAACTAAAGGATGCAGAACCAGCAAAAAGGGTTGAGGCTAGAGGGAAAGATAAAAGGTGAAGGTAGTGCATGAATGGGAACAGTAGATATAAAATGAGCAGAAAAAAGTAGCTGTTAAAGGGGCAGAGCCAGTGAGAAAAGGTTAGAGGCTGAGGAGAGATGAAGTGTGCAGCAGGGGTTGGGGATGAAGAGGAGCAGCATCAGTGTGAAAAATAAAGAGGTAGGGGGCAAGATGAGGTGAAGTGTAGAGCATGGACAAGGGAGATGGATGTAAGAGATTCAGAAACAGCAAGACAAGATAAGAAGTTGGAGGTAAAACGGAAGAGGTGAATTTAAAGGGGAAAGGCCAGCAAAAATAGTTAAAAGCTGGAGTCAGAGGGAGAGGTGAAGGGTAGCAGGAGATAGTACAAGAGGCATAACCAGCAGAGAACATGAGTGGAGGGGAGAGAGAGTGGGACTAGTGAGGAGTGATGTAAGGGGGTCAGAATCAAAGAGTAGAGTCAGCAGAGAGATGAAGTGTTGTCTAAAGCATTGAGGAGAGAGGTGGATATAAGAGATAGAACCAGTAAGAATGTGGACAAACCTGCGGGTATGGGGTATATGGATGTAAGAGGGACTGAATGCACAAGGTAAGGTAAGAGTCTGAGGAAAAAATAGAAAAAGAGTGGGGCACGGAGGAGGTGGATTTAACAGGGTCAGAATCAACAAGAAAAGATAAGATGCTTCAGGAGGATGTAAGAGGAGAGGTGGATGTAACTGAAGTAGAACAAGGAAAGAGGTTATGAAGCTAGGCAAGAGATGAGAGTTGAAGGGATGCCTATCGAAAAGTTGTGTGGATATGAGAGACAGAACCAGCAAAAGAGCATAAGCAGAGTGGAGAGAGAAGTATTGGTGATAAGTGAATGGAAGAAAGCAGAACCACCTAAAGATGACAAGAGGTTGGGCAGAGCCAAGCAGGAGAGGTAGGTGGATGCTAGATGGGCAGAATCGGCAAGAGAAAGTTGAAGCAAAAAAGTAAGAGTCTTTAGAGAGGTAAAAATGTTTTGAAAATCTTCAGCAGGCTCAAAACCTATCAACATTTTCAGACATCTCTTTGTTGCTACTTTCTCGAAAACCCTAGAAAAGGAAGGCAACTTCCAAATCTCTTTCATAAAAAGTAATTTACTAATTGACAACATGCCAATTGGCTTCTGAAAACTCTAGGAGTTTGAAATAGAATTTCTTGCTGTGACAGATGATTTGTGACTTACTCTTGATCAAGGAGTTAGAGCAGCCATAATATTACTAAACCTTCGTTCCACATTTGACATTGTTTCCCAGCCGGTGCTTGTAAATTAAGTAGTACAGCCTGGAATTTAAGGTATTCCCCTGGTGTGACTTACCTTTATCATATTTGGGAAATCCAAAACAACCCACTCACCACCTAGTTCTGTTATGTACTAAATCCCTGAATTGTTGTCTTTTCTGCTTAATATGTATCATTCCTAGTTGGCCTTCCTCATGCAGTCCTTTGGTTTCTTGCTGATATCTTGCACATATTGATACCCAAAATATAATTTTCCTCAGTGCCAATCTGGTCTGTGCCCAAGAATATGTTCGGACTTGCATTCTAACAGTTGATTTCTGAATTAAGACAAATTCATTAAAACCTTATCATGACAAATCCATGGTCCTCATTTTTAAATAATTTCACATTATATGGTGTTTTCTTTGGTGGCTGGTGGAGCTGGATCAATTATCCACATCGGCTGAGTCATCAAAACAATCTTGGATTCATTTTCAGGCATCTTCTCTTTTTTATCAGACCAGATTACCCATGTTTCATCCACTTGTTTTTCCTACATCCATAAGCAATCCAAAAGTGTCCCTTTTCTTCCCCCTCACTACTGTCAGGCTGTTATACAGTAAATCATCTTCTCTTTAAATTGTGCAAATGCCCTCTATCTTGGATCTTCCTGTCTTTTTGTATTTGGCACCGTTCGAATCATTCAGGGCAGTTCTAGGTTCATCATCTGAAACTGCTGCATCACTATGTCATTTCTTCTCACATTTCTACTGTGTGCTGGTTTTTTATTAATGCACTGTTATTTGTGGTTGTGCACTGTATTAAAATTCATTCTTTCTAAGCACTCTTTACTTTAATTCCAGAATACTATACTCTGTGCCAACCAAACTCCTGAGCCTATCCTAAAATTTAGATGGCCCTGATTGGAGGCAGAACCTTCTCCTTTCTAGTTGTGCAGGACTGGAACTTGCTACCTCTTGAGCTATGGTGTAACTCCAATCCTTTGGAAAAACACTTACGTTCCTTTCTTCACATTAGTAATGTCTACACCTTTCCTTTGGAAATCTCCTAGTGTCCGGTTGCCCAGTTAGCGTATCATTTTCATTCATCCCATTCAATAGAACAATAACTAGGTTTACTTCATTTAATGTATTTTTACTTAATAGAGGTTTAAAATGTGTACGTATTTTATTAGAATAATAAATTACATTTTAACAATTTCACTGATATCCAAACTAGATAAATAGCTTCTTGCAAAGCCGCTTGAACAACGCCAGATAATGAATGGTCAACTGATATTACTTCCTGTGAGACTGGCAAATTATAAGGGCCTCCCATGTTCCTATTCTGCCCAGGGGCCCACAAAACCTAGACCCGGTCCTGCCTGCTGCAATCCCTGCAGAGGGGTTTTGTATAACAGATTTGACAATTTGTATAACATAAAAAAGTTTTTGTTCTAAATTCATTTGTCCTTTGTGCTCTGCTTTTGGAAGCCCATTGTAAAAAAATAAATATTTTTTTGTGAGGCACTGCCGCTCCCCACACGCTGTTACAGCCTGCTCACTTCATATCTCATACACTTTCTCTTTTGTCCCCAACATAGCAGGCCTGTAGGAAAGTACCATCTTGCCTGGCATGTTACCCCCATTTTTACTTATATGTCAGTTTGTTTTTGCCTGTCTCACTGGCATCCTGCTAGCCAGATAATAAGCAAAGGTTCAAGTATTGTGTGCAAAGCACAGGCAGTAGCCAAGCAAACCCCACTCACACAGAGAGCAAATACAGGCAACTTGAACTCAGTGCAAGATTCCATGACACACTTTGCTGATAACACACGAGCTCAGCAGCCAAGTAAGCTTGCTACACAGAGAGCGTCTGACAAACAGAGTAGAGGACTATGAACAGCCCTTCCAGCTTTGAAGTGCATTTGGGATTTTCTCCCACCACGTAGGAATACATTATTGAGGGCATTAACATGTAAAGAGATGAACTTCAAGAAAAGGTTTGTGGTCAGGAAACTTGTGGGAGCGATTCCATGCCAGGTTTGCTTTATTAAGCCATGCCTTGCCCTAGTTCAGATTATAAGTGTATCTACATCTAATCTTTAGAATACTTGTTGCACTAACTAGTATTGCACTGTGTGTCTTTTGACTTTTGAGAGCTACAGATCTTTCTCTGTAGTGTTGTTACTAATGATCTGTGCAGCAATCTCCCTTTGCCCTAACTGAGATTGCATTTTGTATTATATTGTCCACTAGTGCTGGCATTGCTTTGTACTAAAGGAATATGCTTGAGAATGTACCACCACTGGGTTAATAAACAAACATAAATAGCCTTACACATGCAAACATCAGTGTTAGGAAATTAAAAAAAGATCTATTGGGTTTGCCAATTATTTTATATTTTATGAAATTGTTCTTGGTGTTTACCTTTAGTTGATCCTTGGTTTTGTTGCAAGTCTTGATATTCTGACCCAGCACATCTATTTAGTTGCTCTGCTATTAGGAGGGTGTATAAAATTCTACAGATTGTCACAAACTGGTGAGTATCTAGGAAAAATCAGCACTATTCTCTTTTTTCTTGTGCTATTTAGTGTATGCATGTCTATGATACTAAGGCTGGCACCTCAAATTTTGCCAACAATAAGGGGGTGGTGATAGTAGGTGCTGTAAATAAGAGGTACTTCTTATAACCTGCTTAATAACAGCCAGTCTATCAATATTAGGGCAATAAATCATGAGTTGGGCTTATTTGAGTTAGAACTCAATATCTACAGCTCACACCAGATTTTTAACAAGCACTGCCAATGACAACAGCCATGTCCTTGGTCGCAGAGCAATTGGCTTTGTCAGTGCCTATTTCTTTTCCTTTGCCATAAAACATGACATTCACCTTGGAATTGCTTTTTTGAATTGTTTCAATAGTATGCCTGTCCAAAATAGCTAAAGTGTAGCTTTCTTGCAATGCTAAAGTAATGATAAACCATAGCAAAAGAAACAACTATTGGTAAAGCCAATAGCTCTGTGGCCAAGGCCAGACCTGTTGCCTTTGCCAATGCGTGTTTTTTTAATCTCGCCAACTTCTAAAAGGCCAAACCTAAGTGTGACAATGTCACTTTCAGACTTATGATAGAGCATATGTTAAGTAGGGTCGTAGCACTCCCTCTATATAAGGAATTAATGAAGTGCTAAGTGCAAGGGGGGTTGGGAACCCAAATTAAAAGATTGGACTCATAGTTGCTTTTTTAAAGTGTAGGAAAGTACCCTCTTTCTTGGCATGGTCACCACCATTTTCTGTCTGATGTCAGTATGCTTGATTGTGTTCACTGGGATCCTGCTAACCAGGACCCCAGTGATTATGCTCTCGCTCTTCTAAATACTGTTGTTATTTACTGTTAACACAGTAGTTCACCCACAATTGGCATACTGGTGCCCCCTTGTAAGTCCCTAGTACATGGTACTTATGTACCCAGGGCATTGGAGTTCCAGTGGATCCCTATGGGCTGCAGCATATATTTTGCCACCCATAAGGAGTCCGTGCAAAGGCTTCTGCAGGACTGCCATTGCAGCCTGCGTGAAAGGGTACAAGCACCCTTTCACTGCCATTTACACTGCACCAGATCACTTATAAGTCACCCCAATAGCAGGACATCCAGCCCTGAGGGCAGGGTGCAAAGTACCTGTGTGTGAGGGCACATCTGCACTAGCAGAGGTACCCCCACGACCTCCAAGACCATTTTCCCAGACTTCATGAGTGCGGGGACGCCATTTTACACGTGTACTGGATATAGGTCACTACCTATGTCCAGCTACATAATGGCAACTCCGAACATAGGCATGTTTGGTATAAAAAATGTTGGAATCATACCCCAAGGCTTTTGCAAGCATTGGTTGTATGATTTCATGCATGCACTCTGTGGGCTCCTTAGAGGACCCCAGTATTGCCATTGCAGCCTTCTGAGGTTTTGCAGGCATCCCCCGCTGCTGTCACCTCACAGACAGTTTTCTGCTCTCCTGTTGCTTGAAAAGCTCGAGCCCAGGAAGGCAGATCAAATTATTTCTTTCGGGAGAGGGGTGTTACACCCTCTTCCTTTGGAAGTAAGTGTTACAGGCTTTGGAGGGGTAGCCTCCCCAAGCCACTGGAAATGCTTTGAAGGGCACATTTGCTGCCCTCCTTGCATAATCCAGTCTACACCGGTTCAGGGACACCCAATCCCTGCTATGGCACGAAACTGGACAAAGGAAAGGGGAGTGACCACACCCTTGTCCATCATCACCCCAGGGGTGGTGCTCAGAGCTCCTCCAGGGGGTCCCTGGTTTTGCTATCTTGGATTCAAGGTAGGCAGGGAACTCTGAGAGCATCTAAGTGGCCAGTGTCAGCAGGTGAAGTCAGAGCCCTCCCCTGATAGGTGCTTACCTGGTTAGGTGGCAATCCCCCTTTCAGGGATATTTAGGGTCTCTCCTTTGGGTGGTTCCTTAGATTCGGATTGCAATACTCCAGCAGGAATCCTCTGCATCCTTCACTTTGACATCTCACTGAAGCAACTGCATCTAGACCCTCCCGGAACTTTACAAACTGCAACAAAGAAGCAAGATGCCTTCTGCAACATTGTATCTTCAGCTCGTGCCAGCAACTGCAACTGTTTCCCGGTCGTGCATCCCTTGAGGACAGCCTGTCTTCAGCCTGCACCACAAGAGCGAAGGAATCTCCCTTGGGGTGAAGGAGTCAATCCCCTGCTTCAGCAGGCACCGACTGTTGCGTGGATCCCCTCTCTTGCTGAGTTGTTTGGATCCTGCATCACGGGTGGTGCACTGTAGTGGTCCCGATGGTCCTGACGTCGTACTGTCCTTTGGTGGAGGTAACAGCCTGCCTCCCCACACCAGACAGTGCACCACGTTTCTTGCCACTGCCAAGGTTTGTTGGCATCCTTCCATGAAGTTCTTCATGCATCTTGCAGCTCCAGTCCCTAGCACTCTGTCCTGCCATGCACAGCTTCCTGAGTGGTTCTCTGGCAGTGTGGGAGCCTTTGTCATAGTGCTGCATGGGCCTCTTTGCACCTGCATTGTCCCTGTGCTGTGGGACTCTGTGCATGCTGCCTGGTCTTCTGTGGGCTCTCTGAGTTGCTAAGAACCCCCCTCTGCCCTCCCAGCCCTCCTGGGTAGAGTCCACCTGGTCCTCCCTGGTCCTGGACATCACCATTTTCTGCTAACCGTGAGCAAGTCTTGTTGGCGGACTCCAGCAACGCAAAACAGAGTGCAATCTTCCATCTGGCGTGGGACATCACTTGCACCAACCAGGAACCCAACTCCATCTTCTTGTGTGAAATACTATCTGTTTTTCTACACTGGTGGTTCTTCTTTTGCACCTTCATCCGGGTTAGCAGGGGCTCCTGTTCTCCCTGGACTCTTCTTCTGTGCTATTTGGACTTGGTCCCTTTCTTCCACAGGTCCAGGAATCTACTGATAGTGTCTTGCTGTCCCTTCTGGTCCTTGCATAATTCTTCTTTTCATTTCTGTGTGTGTTATGGGAAAGTTACTGTGATTTACTCCAGCTTTCCTAGGCACTGGGTTGGGTTCTAGTAATTACGTTTGAGGTTTTCTAGTACTCCCAGATCCCCTCTACAAACTGCACTTGCCTAGGTGGGAAACCGACATTCACATTTCACTTTCTTAGTATATGGTTTGTGTTCCCCCAGGCCCATTTCTAACTATTGTGATTTTCACTAATTGCACTGTTGTTTGCCTTGGGTGGTTATTCTGCTTACTATCTAGGAAAACCTTATGTATTATTAAGCCATGCACCAAGGTATTTACTTGTTTAAAGACCAACTAGATTTGACTGGTTTCCCTTTGCTGAAATACACATTTGATTTCCCATTGTTCACCGTTATGTAGTTGCTATGGCAATAAAATGTGTATATTGCCATTCTGTGCTGTATGGTCAAAGATCATAGAATCGTCTGTATACATTAGCATAGGTACTGATATTCCTCCAATTTGTGTTGTACATGCTCTTGAGTGAGCAAAAGCTTTAGCAATATCGGACACTTAAAGGCTGAATAAAAGTAGTTCTAAAACACACCTGTGTTTTAATCCTCTCTTTAGGAATATGTTCTATGAGGAAAGCTGTAGGAAACTAAATTACTGGTTGACAGGGCTGAATCCCTACTCAAGCAGCTGGTAGCTTGGCACAAAAGCAGTCCAGCTTAATTTAGAGGCAATATGTAACATATTTATGTAGCTCACAAACAGTATTAAAGTGAAAACACAACACAAGGAAAGTCCCACACTAATTTAGAAAAATAGAGTAAATTTAATAAATTATTTGATACCAAAATAACAAAAATCTAATCAATAGAACTGGAGATATGTAATTTTAAAGGAGTAGGTAAAATAGTGCTTAAAAGAACAAAGCGCCAACTGTAATTATCGGAGCACACTGGACAGGCATGAGGTCATAAGACCATGATGGAGTGCAGTATGAATGCAGGGACCAAGTTACTCCAGCTCATAACCATACCTTAAATCCTGGTTGCAAAGCAGTGCACTGCACAGCAGCAGTCCCGAGGATCAATGTGAGGGCAGTGTTAAGGATTTGTCACGCAGCAGTGGTGCTGATGAGCTGCGAAGGGCTTTGACGTGAGCTTGCATCAAGGCTGCATCACTCTCTGTCTGCTCTGATGAATAGATGCAAGCTCTGCTTCAAGGATGTGTTGAACAGCGGTGGTTCAGAAGTGCTGGGAGGTTCAAGAAGCAGGCTTGCATCGAGGTTGCATCACCCTCCATCAGGGTTTTTTTTTTTTTTTACTCATCTAGTCTCCAGCTTACCAGGTATCCTCCTAGGGGGCATTTCATCGAGATCCTCCAGCCTCGAAGCAAGATTTCTGCTTCAGGCACCCCTCTGGAGACAACCAGGTCTCTAGCTCTTGGCCTTTGACAGGTCTCCTCCAGAGCCTTTGAAACCAGCCGGTGGTATAATCATAGGACCTCACCGTTTATTCCTTTCCTGCACCTCTTTAATGGAGCCCAAAACTCAATTTTCTTACTTTCTTTCTTTGTAATGCCTAAGTCCAAAGACATATTATACATCAGGGCTTGAAACCACTCCATATACGTAGGGGGAAGGTGCTAAACCACTTCCTACATATCTCCCTCCTGGCAAGCAGCTACATGAAAAAGAGTAATTTAACGTGGTTCTTATTCAAACCTTCTGAGTCTGGGAGACATCCAAAAATAACGACTGAGAGACTTACTTGACACGAGATCAATAGGATACTATTGATTGTTTCCCCCACCTCTCTCCAAAACCGAAAGAGATGAGGGCACTCCCAAAACATATGCCCGTCATCTGCTAAGGCCAAGACACACTTCTTACACATAATTGAGCTGCCTCGCTCTCATTTGGATAGCTTGTCCGGGGTCCAGAAGGCTCTGTGAATTGAAAACAGATGATTCCTTCTTAAATGGGCAAGCTTAACTGTGGAGTATAAAAAGGGTTGTAGATACTTGCCATAGTTCTTTAATCTGTGATCCTGGAAGACGTTCTCTCCAAATCTCCTCTGGCAAACTGAACTCTCCATCTATGACTTCCATCAAGGTCCAATACCATTTCTTCTGCCCTTTCCTCCGAGGTTTAGATTGGTGAAGTAACTCTTCTGCCCTATTTGAGTCGCCTATTCTCTCTATCACACAGGTCTTCAAACGGGATCAGCTTTCCGACCTCAAACAGTTGCTCCCAACACCCTAAGCTTGTCTCTCTCAATGGCTTGGCCAAAGTATCCCTAGTCCAGGATGGTGAGCCCGGGGAATCCCAGATGGGAGCATGTTGACTATAGTATAGCCAATAAGTGGCTTTCCTTATTGCAAACCACTGCTTTGCTGCATCCTGCATAATTTTAAACCTAACTTTCTTAAAATGTTTGGGATCCCCAAATTTGTACAAAAAATTGCCCTGCATTTCATGATTAGTCTTCAACATTTCTCTCAAAATTAATACCAACTCTGTGGCCCCGGTGCCATTCATTACCCCAGCCATATTTTTCATAAAAGATGCCCAGGCATAGAGATGAAGATCCGGGATTGCTATCCCCCCTTTCTCCTCCTTCCTCCTCAGTTTCTTCCATGAAATGCATACCCCTTTAGAAGCCCAGATAAAACTGCTGATTTTACCCTGCAATCTATTCAACCACTCTTTGTTAAAATTTAAAGGGATCGCATTAAAGATGAACAGGAGTCTAGGTAGTATAATCATTTTAACCAAGTTCGCCCTTCCTATAATTGTAAGAGGGAGGTTTGACCAACTTTTCAATAGCTTACATGAATCTCTCATAATTCTCCAAAAGTTAACTTCCACTAACTTTGCTATGTCCTGAGTTATTGCGACCCCTAAATATTTAATCTTGCTCTTAATTGGGATGTTCTCCATCTGCATGTTCCACGCAATAATTTCATTTTTTTCCCTGTTGACTGCATAACCCGCAATCCGCCCAAACTAATTTGTCTGTTCCTCTAAGATTGGTAATGTGTGTTGCAAATTTGTAGTATATATCATCAAATCGTCTGCGTACAAAGCTACCTTCCTGCCCCATCCTCCACAAATGAATGGCGGTATCCTCTGATCTCTTCTGATAATACAGGCAAGGGGCTCTATATACAAATTAAATAACAACAGAGACAATGGACAGCCCTGCCTAGTTCCTCTTTCAATTTTAAAAGGGCATGTTAATGAACCATTAACCAGGACTTTAGCAACCGGGTTGTGGTAAATCCTCTGCAATACCCTTGTAAACCTCTCTCCCAAGTTGAAAGTTTGACAAAGAGTATCCAGATACACCCAGTTAACCCTATCAAAAGCCTTGGTAGCATTGATTGTAATGAGAGCTAATGGCTTCTTACCAACTTGAGCTAAATCTGCTGATGCTATTACGTTATGAGTCAATTCGTGCAAATACCTATTTTTAAAAAAACTTTTTGATCGCCCTGGATAAGCTTACCTAAGACCCTCCCCAGTCTTTCTGCCAGGAGTTTTGTAAAGATTTTATAATCACAATTTAACAAAGAAATCGGTCTATATGAATCACAACTTCTAGGGTCTTTCTCTGGCTTTAGGATTAAAGTGATAGTGGCCTCCTTCCAGGAGGGAGGTAATGGACCCCCCTCCTCCAGAATATTGTTACATAAGTCCACCAGATACCTAATGATACTATCCCCTAGTGCTCTCTATACTTCGAAAGGTAGGCCGTCCGAGCCAGGGGCCTTCCCTGACCTACCTGACTGCACAACTCACTCTATTTCAACCTTGCATATCTGCTTGTTTAAACCCTTGTTATCCTCCTCCTCAAAGGCCAGCAAGTCGAGGTCCTTTAGCCCAACACCTCACTGACTCTGGTGATATTATCAAGTTCTCCTAATAAAGCTCCTTGTAATAGTCCCGGTTAACCTCCCCGATCTCTCTAGTACTACTGCAGACCTCGCCTGGTCTCCTACCATAGATCTCTCCTACCTTATTCCTAACCTGATTCATCCTTATTTTCCAAGCCAGTAATTTCCCACAGTTTTCTCCATGTTCAAACTGTGCAAGCTTATTAGCTTCAAACCTTGCTATTATGCTGTTATCAACTATAGCTACAAATTCCTGCTTTAGGTCTCGACACTGCCTCTTTAGTTCTTCCGCCTTCTCTCCTTTAAAATCCATGGCAATCAACTCTAGCTCTGCAAGGTGTAACCACTGTTCTAAACAGGTAATCTCTTCTTTGTAGGCCTTCCTTTTAATTGAAGAAGCCCTTACCAGCCTTCCTCTCAGGAAGGCTTTGAAGGTATCCCAGACTATGGCCGGAGATGCTGAAGTGGAGTTTGTATTAAAAAACTCATCCACCTCAGTTCTTAACTCTGCTACTCATCCAATAATAGACTCCTAGCTAACGTCCACCTACTCTGAGAGACCCTCTTCTGCAGCCAAATATCTACACTTACTGCAGAATGGTCTGACATATGAGATGCAACATGTACTACCTCCTTAACCTGGTCCCTCAGTCTTCCATCTACTAAAGCGTAGTCTATCCTAGACTGATGCCTGTATTTTTTATTGTGATATGTATACCCACGTTCTTGACCCATCCTCTCTCTCCAAACATCATGTAACAATAACTGAGACATCATTGCTAATACTTTAGACCGCACCTTTTTGTTAATTTTCACCCTATTACCTGAGGACCTATCTAGATTATAATTTAGTACAACATTAAAGTCCCCCACCATTAGCATGGGGTCGGAATACTGCAACACATGATGAAAGAGGTCCAACAAAGGTGAAGGGTCATCTCTATTAGGTCCATAATAGCCTACTATAGTAAAGACCTGCTCAAACACCGACAGCCTTCTAATTGCCCACCTACCCGTCTTGTCCACTGGCCCACCCTGGAAGGAGACGGTTGGGGGATTTCTAACTAAAATGGCCACCCCTTTACTCCCCCCGCCTGTGTAGAGCTTAAAAACTGTTGAAGCCTTCTACATGAACTAAATAATTCTGTGCATTCTTCACTAGACAGGTGCATCTCTTGCAAGATTATAACAGTAGCACAGGAATCTCTCAAGTACTGCATCAACCTTCTCTGCCTGCTTTTTACTCTTAAGCGGTTAATATTCCAGGATTATAGTTGTAACTCGTTCATCCCTGCCATCTATATGCCGGTTTCAGGAGTAACTGGTAGGGCTCCCTATACTGTTCCAATACACTACTAGATGAGGACCTTCTTTTTTTCTTTTCTCCCTTTTTTTCCCCTCTGCTCCCCACCCAGTGCTCAACCCTTCCACCTCCCACTCTCCCTAACTCCACAACCTCTGCCCCTACCCCTAAGTGCCTGGGATAACCCATCCTATCTCTCTAACTGGGCGATGTATCTCGCCCCAGGAGGCCCATCGCTGGCCATTCCTACAATATTGTCCAAGCAAAAAGAGGACACAGCAAGGTCTTATCCTATCCTACTAGGGAACTTCGCTGAGAGTCTTAATTAGATCATCCACCTCCTTCCAATTCTTGAAGTTGTACATTTTATTGTTAGCCATTACTCTCAGGGAAGCTGGGAACTTCAATTGGGCCGTAGCCCCCAAACCTTTCAAAGCTTCGATCCTTTTTCCCAGCTCCCATTGTCTGTTCAAGGTTACACTCCACAGATCTGACCTAATATCAAATCTGATCTCTTCGGCTGCTAACGACTTCTGTTTCAGTGCTTCTACCAAGATGCACTCTTTAACCGTGTACATTTGAAAGTTAACAAATATTTTCCTTGGCTTATCCTTGTTCAGGGTTTTTCTAAATGGATCCCTATGGACTCTTTGGATGTCTCTTGCGAGATCTTCTACTGTATCTGCAATCTGCACGCCCTGCTTTATTAACCGTGTCACGAGGCCTTTCAAATCACTTCCTTCCATCCCTTCTGGAACTCTTTGGAGCCTCAAGTTGCATCTTCTTTGATTATTCTCCAAAGACTCTAGTTTAGATAAGACATTCTCTTCGTTAGATTTCAACCTCTGAATCTCAACCTTATTCACTTCTATTGCCGACTTCAACCCCCCACCTATTCCTCCAAGGCAGCGGTCCTCCTCGCTAGGTCATCAATTTTTTCCCCAAGGGCCTCGCATAGGCCTCTTATCTCCTTTTGGTTAGTAATCGAAGTATCAAAGCCCCCCTTAACCTCCAGAGATAGGGCTCTTAACATTCCTGTGATTGAGTTGTTGGGAAGTTCCTCCCCATCAAACCTCCATTGCTGCATATCGTCTTCTCTGAGGGGTGTCCTAGTCAGCACCTGGGGTGTGAGATTCTGGGGCTGAAGACCTTGACTCTGTTGTCTCGCCTCTTCCGTGTCCCCCTTGGGCCTGAGGTCTACCTTCTCCGCCTCCAAGGTTTGAACTTCTCCACTAAGCCTCTTCCGCCCAAGGCCATCCATCTGGTTTGTTCTCCCAGTGAGGTAGGCGCCTATCCCTAGAAAGAGGAGGGGTTGCTCATTTCACTGCCTATTTCCCTGAACAAGGTTTGAGACCTGTGAGGAAACCTGAAGGGCTGCATCTGCTTCCACTTGTTCACAAGACCAATATGTAGGCTCCAAGGTCCAGTTGACTGGCTTCCTGTTAAGCTGCAGGTCCACAACAAGCTTTAAGAAGCCTTTTCCTGAAAAGCCCAGCTGACCATTTCCATCTGGACCTGCCCTGGACCCTGCCAGTGGCTTCTGCTGGAGTTAGTTTTGACACACAATTATTGATCCCGAGGTCTTAGGACCCTCGGCTGTGTCAAAGTTTATGCCTCCTTACAGCCATAATATCCTGATTTTTTAGAAACATTTTTAGATCAAGGACTCTGGAGGACTGGGACAAAGCTGCAAAGTCGGTCAGACCAAGGTGCATCGCTACTTGGGTGAAGATTCAGCTTTTTCCAGCTCTGAGCTTTTCTACAGTAGCAAATCCATTTCAGCAGGAGCTTGCAGAGAAGGTATTAGACAATACAGTGCTCTCTTTGACCAGGGCCTGCAGCCTTGCCCCACTGGAGAAATCCAAGCTCCAGAGACAAAACTAAGTCCAAACATAAAAAACTTAACTGGGTGAAGGCACCAAAAGTACCTGGCCAGCAAGAAGACTTCCCTAAGTATGCTCTGATCTTTTCCCACCTAAACCAATGCCTTCACCTGGACCTAAACCAAAATCTATCTTATGTCAAGGAGCCCTTTTCAGATACAGCCTGCTGCCCTGCCCCTCTGAAGGATTTTCACTGCCTGAAAAAAGACTCTGAGCCTGATTTAGACTTTGGTGGAGGGGGCTAATCCATCACAAAAGTGATGGAAATTCTGTCTGCCATATTACTATCCCATTATAGCCCATGGAGATCGTAATATAGCAGATCGGATATCCGTCACATTTGTGACAGAGTAACCTATCCCCCAAACTCTAAGTCCTAAGGTAAAATATTTGAATGGGTCGAATCTGGTTGGTATATCCAACCATGCATCAGTCCAACTGGCCTCAAATCATACAATGTTGCTAGACTACCACGGCCAGATGACCTGCAATGGCAATGCTTTTTGGCGTAATTGTTTACAAATTCATATCTCTGGTTCCTCCTATTGTATTTTTCTCATTGTGATGTCATTATTCTCGTGTTTTTTTAACTGGATTTGAATTGATCTCCGTGTGGTTTTGACATTGCTGTTAAAGTTCTAATTAACGAGAGAAGCACCACAGTTTGTGCTGTGGCACGATTATTTACTGTTGAATATATAGCACCCTCATTTTATCTGATTGCATCGTTTGTGAACATGAGTTGCAAACCATTTTAACCTGTTAAATTTTTCTAAGCATGAAAACCCAAAATGGATGATTTGTCCACTTCCCCTAAATTAACGGACAGGATCGCAGTTTGAACAAAATGATTACTTTCAAACCGTTCAAGTATTTTGTAACCTATTATTTAACTGAACAACGGGAGAAAGGCAACAATATCATTCAGATCTGACACACTGTGTTTAGTCACTATGGTATATTTTGCTGGCTTGTCAGAAGGGAATCTTACACTTAAACTGTGCAAGCCTATGTTTTATAGTTAACTCCCTGATTTATACATTTTTGGGACTGTGACAAGATTTCAGGAATTCCCCACACCAAGTCCTGAACTTCAAAGATTTCTGCTATAAGACTTCCATACAGTAGCTTCAGATTTTAGTCAATGGTTTATATAATTACTGCTGCAGTGTTAGTTACTTCTATGTTTTCAAAGATTTATTGTGCTTTTTTGAAGGAGTCCCTTTTTGTTTTTTAGACAGGTCGATGTGTACATTGCTAATAATTTAGCCAAAACTGGTTGCACTGTTCCTTGACTCAATTTAAACAAAAGGCCAATTCATTGATATTTCATTGATGATGTTATAGTGTATATATATATATATATATATATATATATATATATATATATATATATATATATATATATTATATACACATATATATATATAGTCACTGAAGAACACCAAAGGTTACAGGGACATTGTAAGTAGGTTGACTTTATACCCATACAAAAGCATAGAAATTCAACAGTTACAGTTATACTTATAGCTTTAACCATGTTAAGAAACTATAACTTGTTGCCTAAAGTTACTTTCCAGCATGAGTTATAGTTTTTAAAAAACGTTTTGCTCTGACGGGGTCCCTCTCCGACCCTACCACCAGAACTTATGGGTGGGGGTGTCCCTACCCTGGCCCCTTTTCTTTTTTATTGCATTTTGTTCTCGGAGTCGGCTATGGCCAAGTCCCAAGATGACTGCCAATACTTCCTCGTTTGAAGTGTTGACAGTCAATCAGAGCTGTGCATTTCCCTGCATGAGTTCATCATTATTTGTGCAGTCATCACTGCCAGAGATATCTATATTTATTTTCCCTTAAGTATCTCCAAAAAAAACTGAACAGATTTACACCAAATAAGCACAAACACAATCTGCATACTGAAAGCTAGCTGTGTGTAATTCCATCCAGCGGTTCGAGCTGTTGTCGTGTCTAAAGCTCCTATGGTAATTAAATGGGAACCCCAACTTTTTTGACTCCCATTTTTCTTGACCCCGCTTGACGTATCACCCCAAAACTTTCTGTGCGTAACAAGAATCACCGGGGCACTTTTATGAAGATTCATCAAATGGTGTCAAAGATTTATATCTTATATCTTTTTTTGCCTATGCAAGTCAAACAAATATATATAGATATATGGATATATCTATATTTCTATACATCTCTGTCTATCTATCTATCTATCTATCTATCTATCTATCTATCTATCTATCTATCTATCTATCTATCTATCTATCTATCAATCTATCTATCAATCTATCTATCTATCTATCTATCTATCTATCTATCTATCTATCTATCTATCTATCTATCTATCTATCTATCTATCTATCTATCTATCTATATATATATATGTGTGTTTTAAATGGTGGCTTTTTCTATGGAAACATGGTCCTAACTATAACTACCTAGTGGTGACTGCCAGTAGATAGTTATAGTTAGGACCATGTTTCCATAGAAAAAGCATTTTTGAAATATAAATATATATAAATAGCCCCGGACAGCGTTTGAGTTAGCCCCGGGAAGGTGGTTATGGGACCACCACTTCCCCAGGGTAAACTTAAAAGTTGGACCAGAGCTGCACAAATTTCTATGGTATTTTTCAATTCTATTTCCTAACTATAATATCCCTTTAACCTTAGTTTTTTTCAGTGAATATATATACATATATATATATATCCTTGTGGCGGTTGCCATTAGGTAGTTATAGTAAGGACAATGTTTCCATAGAAAAATAGTTTTTTGACTTGCCTACATCTTTATCACCGTTTGACGAACCTTCACAAAATTTTCCATAAAAAGTATGGTGGTGCTTCTTGTTGCACACAGAAAGTATCAGGGTGATCTGTCAAGCTTGGGCAGAGAAAAAGGGGGGGGGTTGAAGAAAGTTGTGCTTCTTATGTTAATTCCCATAGGACATTTAGACATGTCTACAGCTTGAACTGCTGGATGGAATTACACCAAATTTGGCAGCTAGCTTTTGGTACAGACACGCACACACCCAATAACAGATGCACTTAGAAACTCACTGAGACACTAATGCACCCACTCACAGATCCACTCAGACATTCATGCACTCATTCACAGAACCACTCAGAGACTCATGCACCCACTCAGATACTCATAGACCCACTCAATGACCCACTTAGATACTCACACACCCACTCACAGACCTACTCAGAGACTCACGCACCCACTCACAGACTCATGCACCCACTCACAGACCCACTCAAAGACTCACACACTAACTCACAAACCCACTCAGAGACTCATGCCCCCACTCCCATACTGACTCAGACACTTACACACCCACTCACAGACCCACTCATTCACACAACCACTCAAAGACCCACTTAGACTCTCACACACCCACACAAAGACACTGACACACCATTTACAGATACACTCTCACACCCAGAGACTCCCTTTCACACCTACTCTCACATCCAGGTAGAAACTCTCATATCCAGTTCACCCTCACATAGACTCTCTCACCCCCAGACAGAGACTGTCACACTCATTCTCACACCCAGAGACACCCCCTCATGCCTATTCTTACATCCAGAGAGACAGGCTCTGCGGCCAGCCCCTGGTTTGGGGTTTGGGTAGTTATAGGGGTTGGCTGCAGGCTCCATAGGCCAGGCACTGTATTCAACCCCAGCCATGCTCATCCGAAGGCTGTGCTCGGCAGCTCCTGGATCAACATATAGTAATTAAAATTACTTTACATTAAAGAAAAACATATAGGGACATGACCGAGGCGTTAAGATGGCGGTCACACTCTTGTAGTGCTCCGGACCCCTCCGTCATCCGCCTCAGACAGCGCCCATATCGCCCTGATCCCTGGAGCGAGACTGGTGCCAGAGGCACCCTGGCACAATGACAGCACTCGACCCAGTGAGCTGGGCCCAGGAGAGCGAGTGTGGTGCCTAAAATGGCGGCTGGGCGCGGTTGAAGAGGTGCTCGGTCAGTGGCTGCACTGGGGCCTCAGAGGGCCCCAAATATGATGTGAGGCGGATGGGTTCTCCACTTACCGCCGGGACTGTGCCGGGGCCCATTGAGAGAAAAGGAGGACTGGGCTGCAATGGAAGGGGGGTGAAGAGGTGGTGCAAAGGTGATCACCCAGGTGCATAGAGATGCACAAGGGCGATATGTGGCTCTGACCGGGAAAGTTGAAGGCCTCACTGCCAACGCTATTAGTGTGTACACCCCGCCTGCTACCTTACGCGGGACTCTAAATTAACTCGCCTGCTCTTGGAACTGCCCCTGGGGGCCACTATTCTGTGGGGAGATTTTAACGCAGTCCCTGACCCCACGCTGGACATGATGGGACCCCCCCCTTGGCCCAGAGGCAGAGGCAGGCCACGGCTGTGGGACTGCCAGGCTGGCTGGCATCCACGGGGCTGTGTGATGCATGGATGGTCTGGCACCCGTGACACTGTCAGTTCACGCATACATTGGCAGCATACCATACTCAATCTAGAATTGACCTTGTCTTATTGCCGGCCACATATTGCCGCCATCTCACACACATTGAAATCCTCTCAAGGGGTATATCTGACCATGCACCACTCCGGTGTGCAATGGGACCCGCTTAGGCAGTGGTCCACCCTATGTGGCAAATGAATGCATGGTACTTGCAGCACAAGCCTCATGCCCAGCAATTGAGACAAACACTTCAGGAAAATGTTGTTCTTAATAAAGAATCGGCCTCCTCACCGGGAATCCTCTGAGCCGCGAGCAAACCGGTGATGCAGGGGGCAGCCAGGAGCCTCATCCGCTCCCAGGAGTGGTCCTGGACCCTCCCCATTACTCAGTTGGAGGCCCGGGCCATCCTGTTGGAGGCGGAGCAAGTTGCACAGTCAAACGAGGCAATGGCCCGGCAGCTCCTGCTGATATGGGAGGAGATCCGTGATCACTCACTGGAGGTGGCTAAGCACCTTTGGCGTGCGGCTAATGCCAGGGTATATGGATGGGGGGACAAAAAATAGGAAGCTGATCTACTGGTTAGATTCACACCATCAATCATCTAGAATTATCGCCGAAATTTGTAACACAAATGGAGAACCTGTCACCAAGCTCCAAAAAGTGGCAGATACATTCACCTCTTACTATGAGGTGCTATACCGGGCCTCTGAGGTGATCGACTCGGGTCATGCCCGCCAATTCTTAACAGACATTCCCCTTCCTGAATTGCCCCCTACGGAGGCAACAATCCTGGATGAACCTCTAACGAATGAAGAAATTAATGAAGCTATCTCCTCACCAGGGGTGGGAAACACTCTGGGACCTGGCCGGTTCTATCAGAATACTACAAAGTGTTCGATACGACCTGATGCCACACCTTAAAGCCTTATATGAGGAGGTTGACCAACTAGGCTCCTATCCGGATGGATTAGACGTGGCTACAAGTGTGGTGCTTCCCAAAACTCAGCCACCATCACCACTGTGTGCTGACTACATACCAATAGACCTTATTAACAGAGAAGTGAAGATTCACAACGCGATTCTTGGACTTAAAAGGGTCCTGCCATTGCTGATTCACTCGGATCAGTGTGGATTCATGGCTAACCGAAGCACACAACATTGTATCCGTCATTTACAAATGGCCTTAGCTCAGCGCCACCAGTTACCCCAGAACCTGGCCCTTTGATTTGTTGACTTTCGAGAAGGCCTTTGATACAGTTGACTAGGGGTTTCTCTTCCTATTATTGCAACATGCGGGTTTGAGGCCTAGATTCTGTCGACTAGTCCGCGCCTTATACGCCAACCTCACGGCCCGAGTACAGGTCAATGGTACTCTATCCTCTACTTTCTCTATCCACTGGGGAACCCGCCAGGGCTGTCTCCTGACCCACTATATCGCAGTTGGAACTGGGGAACCGCATCTGAAGTCCGAGTGGCTTTGTATACCGATGATGTTTCGCTATACATGACAGACCCCAGTGAGTCTGTCCCAAGGAGCTTTTATGAGGAGGCATTGGGGCTCAAAGTGAACCCTGCCAAATCGGTGTTAGTGCCCCTAGCATTGTCACGTGACTGCTACGTCTGGCAGGGGTTGTGCCCATTCGCCGATTGAGCCTCAAATACCTAGGCATATGGGTGGCCCTCCTTCTGGAACTAACATGGTCCTTAAACCTGATACCGCTGCTGTCTCGAATCAAGACGGACCTACAGAGATGGCAAGCACTTCCATTAAACATTCTGGGCCGTGTGGCCTTATATAAGATGATGATACTGCTGCGTATTCTATATGTACACCAGAACTTCCCATTCCCAATTCCGCATTCCTGGTTCCATATAATAGATAGAATTGCAACTTCATTCCTCTGGTATAGCTCGAGACACTGAATTGCACTTCAGCTCTGCCAGAGGAGGGTATACGATAGAGGAATGGGTATGGCTAACCCTTACTTGTACTACCTATCGACGCAGCTCCTGGTTGTGCACATCTGGTTTAATGGGGGGTGGGCTGACCCGGCTTATCAGCTGGAGCTAGCCACTCTTGGCTTTCCCCTCATTCTAAGCCTCCTCTATGGATCGCCGCTTCTCCGTGGGATGGACCCAGTGACTAGAACAGTTTTTCTTGCATGGCGAGTGCCATTGTGGTACACTCGATGGAACAATGACATTACCCAGCAGACTCCATTTTGTCACAGTAAACTGCTAAACAAATCGGGTTTGAGAGATGGGATTTGTTGGGCATATCACGGTTGGGTGCTGTGAAGAAAGGGGATGCCGTGCCATCCTTTCAGGATTTGCAAACTGACTTTCAACTCTCCCGCACGCAATTCCTTAGATGCCTCCAACTCCGCCATGCCCTGAGTGAGCACTTACCCACACTGACACATTACCGGAATATAGTCCACTGAAGGCCAAATTACTAATGGGAGTGCTGGGGAAGAAAGAGGAGTCCCAAATTTACAAGATGTTAATTAACCATGCCCGGGCAACCGCAACCATATCAGAGATAAATGGGAGGGATGGCTGGGACCTATTGAGGAGGCGGACTGGATTGAAGCACTAATGGCAACCAAACTACTGGCAGTGTCAGCAAGATTGCAAGTGGTGCAAATGTATTTTTTGTATAGGGTTACCTTTCTCCCGACCGGCTGCACTAAGCAGATCTCCACACTCTGCTCAATGTCCTTGGTGCTCAGAAGAAACAGCTGACTGCTTTCACATGGTCTAGCAATGCCTGCTCATAAGGTGTACTGTGGTAAAATAAATCGTGAACTGAATGTAGTGATGGGGAGGGAGCAACAGATGTCCCAAAAACTGGTCCTGCTGGCCACAATGGTGGATTTGGAGGGCTCAAGAGCAGACCCTACATTCATGGGATCCGCCATATTGGTGGCAATAAAAGACATTGCAGCCACTTGGAACTCCGCCACTGGCCCCTCCTTCCGAAAATGGACGCACAGAGATGATTGGTGTGTTAGCCAAGAAAAATCAGTCTATGAGGCGAGGGGTTGTCATCATAAACATACAAAGGTATGGGGGAAATTGTTGGGTCTTCTCCCATGAATGCTTACAATTGTGTGCTCTGTGCTGAATAATGGTAATGTTAAGATGTCATATTGTCAATTTATTCTGTCTTTATGCTGATGATTTGATGCTGTCAGCGCCAGGACCTACCTGTGCACTTCTACCCCTCTCTTTTTTCCTTTTCTTTCCCCTTCTTAAAAAAACAACAACAAAAAATTGTTTATAACAAAAAACAAAAAAAACAAAAACATATAACTTGCACCCTGAGTTAACTATAACTTGTGCCCTTACGTTAGGGCAGGGGTTATAGTTACTTGAAATTACTATAACTGCTACATTTCTATGGTTTCGTGCAAGTAAATTCAGAACCTAACTATAACGTCCCTGTACCCTTTGGTTTTTTTAAGTAGAAAAAAAAATATATATATATATGTATATGTGTGTGTCATTCACATTATTGTTTGATCACCCAGCCCCATTCTTTATGTTATACGCAACAACTGAGCGGCAATATAATATTTATAGAGAATTGGTACTGCAAGGCTGCCTGATCTTACAGTTGTTGACAGGTTTGCAAATAATTCTGCCATACTTGCCATCTTAAAGAAATGGGGGAATTTATTTGAGGACTCTATAGTTTTAGAATGCATAATGATACCAAACTGCAGCATTATAAAAGCTGAGGACATGCATTTCAATAACACTGAGTTTGAATTTAGACCTCTGTGCAGTTTGATACTAAAATTTGTTAAACTGTACTTTTGGCATAAAATAAATAGTGTTCATGGATCCCTAGCTTAGAGACACAGATATATTTAAATGTATTTACATCCACTATTGGCACTGTGATAGTACACTTCTGCTCACTGTCAGTTAAAATCACTGGGGTAGATGTATCAAGACTGCGCCACTGCAAAATCACACAGTGACCCAAAGTGGTGCAAATGTTTTGAAAGGTTATTTACTCTACAGTGCAAAGGTTTTTGAGCTGAATAAACATCTTTTTTTGAGCGTTGTGTCACTTTGTGTAAACACATGAGTGATAGTTGAGCCTCCCAGTGGAAGCACCCGTATTGCTGACACAAAGCCTTATCTACTAAAATTGTCAGACCATACTTTTCATTAAAAAAAAACTGAAAGCTTTCCAGAGGCTGACGCAAAGTTTGAGAAATATATTTATGTATTTATTATGCCATACATTTCACACATGGCATATGTGCTGCACTGTCTAGCACACATACAATGTATGAAATGTTTGAAAAATTGCCTAGGCATAGATTGTTTTTATTGGAAGGTTATATTTGAAGTACAAAACTCGTACAAGACCTCACACACTCGTTTGCACCTGTGTGCTTGGCAGCCTGATCGTTCACCAGCGCAGGTAAACCAAGCAGCAGCAGGCCCATATTTTGTAAGTACGGCTCTGTGTTGCACTATATTTAAGTACATCTTCCACTTTGTGATAGAAGACTTGTGCTCACTATTCAGTTATGGGCATTGTCCTAGAACAACTCTATTCAGTGTTCAGTGACGTCTATAGTTCGCACGGGGAGTAAGTGAGTTACAGACACACAATATGGTCCGACACATGGAAGTTTCAAGTTGGGCCCATGTAGCCTCTCACTTCACTAATGCTATATGAAGGTTCTGTCCGTTAGGCTGCTGTAACTTCTTTGTATCCATCCATGTACTCAGTCATCCATTCCTCCAGACTCCCATCCATTTGTGCACTCATTACTCAAACATTCAAGCATGCAGTCATATCCCCATGTCACTCACTAGTAATCCTTCGTTCACACATTTACTAATCTAACCACTGACTTATTTTCACATTAAATCAATCACACAGCCACATAATGAACACGCACATTCACAAATCAAGTGAGAAGCACATCAACTTTTGAAATATCCAGACTAACAGGCTATGCCAATGCTTGTTTATGTCTAGAGTTAGCCAAGACCCTTTCATTTTACTAAACTATGTATATCATACTTAACTATAGGGACTTTCAGACACCTCTCTTCATCAATTCGTCTGTTGTTGTGTCATTAACATTGCGCTTCTGCCCACTACAGCAAATATCATAGGGAAGTGGGTCAGCCTTCTTATGAAACTAGTTAACTTCACTTTTAGTGACTGCATTTTGCTCTTTCAGAAGCTGCACGTACGCACACAAGTGAGTTCCTTTCAGTGCCAGTGTCTTTGTTTTTACTTTATAATTACTCTGGTGCTGCCTTTGTGTTTAGAGTGTGATGTGATAGCAGGACGCTTCAAATGCACATTCTGGCCTTCATTACAACCCTGGTGGTTGGTGTTAAAGCTGCGGTAATACTGCAACAGGCCAGCGGTAAAAAAAATGGGATCACGCCCACGGCAGAAACCGGCAACACATATAGCCACTTTAACACTCTGACCGCCACGGCGGTAGCAACAAACACAGCAGCGGTAACTGCCAATGGACAGAAGGAAGTCAATGTACCACCCACCCCTTCACAACCCGCCCATCTGCCAGCTTTGCCGGGGCGGTACCAACGCCATCAAAAGCACAGTGGAAACAGTACCCAGAAAGGAAACCACTCACCTCTCGACACTCAACGAAGAACCAGGACGCAATGAAGCTCGAGCTGCAGGTCCTGCCCATGCTGGTCTACCTCCTCATCTACCAGGAGAACGAACTGCGGTGGCGACAACCACAGTGAGTACTGCACCTAGTACACAAGGGGGGGAGGAAAAAGAGAGTGCCACACACATGCAACAACCCCACCCTCACCCAAAACACCATAAACACAAACACATGCATCAACAATACATTCACACCCCGTAAACCCCTGGAAGAAAGCAAGGACAAAAGGAATAGAGTCAAATCAGTGATATAGTAGAAATAGTCAGATATACGTAATAATTTGAAAAACAGTGTTTACAAAAATATACAATATGTACATAAGGTGGTACATTGTCCACTCAAAATGTCCGTGGGCCACTGGGCCAAAACTCATAGGCCAAGCCCACACTTGACTCCTGCCTTCATACAGAGAGAACACTGCATGGGCATCAGGTTGAAAACACACAGGTACCTCAGGGGGACGGGGAAGGGGGGGCACGTCAGCAGGAAGATGGAATAACGCCACTGCTCCTGGAGGGGGCTCCATGCCCGCAGCGATGTCCTGGGGAGTGCAAGGCCACAGTCTCTCAAGTGGGTGGTTTGCCCACAGCTTGGTCCAGGGGAGTGCAAAGCCACAGTCTCTCAATTGGGTGGTTTGCCCACTGCTTGGTCCTGGGGAGTGCAAAGCCACAGTCCCTCTGGTGGGTGGTTTGCCCACTGCTTGGTCCTGGGGAGTGCAATGCCACAGTCTCTCTAGTGGGTGGTTTGACCACTGCTTGGTCCTGGGGAGTGCAAGGCCACAGTCTCTCAAGTGGATGCCATCTTCCACTGGTTCTGGAGGGGGCTTTGTGCCCAGTGTGCTTCATCCTGCCAAGAATAGGGTGATTGGATACCTTCTTCCACTGGTTCTGGAGGGGGGTTTGTGCCCAGCGTGCTTCATCCTGCCAATGATAGGGTGAGTGGATGCATATCTCCACTGGTTCTGGGGGGGGTCTTTGTGCCCAGTGTGCTTCATCATGCCAAAGATAGGGTGAGTGGATGCCTTCTTCCACTGGTTCTGGAAGGGGTTTTGTGCCCAGTGTTCTTCATCCTGCCAAGGATAGGGTGAGTGGATGCATATCTCCACTGGTTCTGGACGGGGCTATGTGCCCAGTGTGCTGAATCCTGCCAATGATAGGGTGAGTGGATGCATATCTCCACTAGTTCTGGAGGAGGATTTGTGCCCAGTGTGCCTCATCCTGGCAAGGATAGGGTGAGTGGATGCCTTCTTCCACTGGTTCTGGAAGGGGCTTTGTGCCCAGTGTGCTTCATCCTGCCAAGGATAGGGTGAGTGTATGGATATCTCCACTGGTTCTGGAGGGGTCTTTGTGTCCAGTGTGCTTCATCCTGCCAAGGATAGGATGAGTGGATGCATATCTACACTGGTTCTGGAGGGGGCTTTGTCTCAGTGTGCTTCATCATGCCAAGGATAGGGTGAGTGGATGCCTTCTTCCACTGGTTCTGGAGGGGGCTTTGTGTCCAGTGTGCTTCATCCTGCCAAGGATAGGGTGAGTGGATGCCTTCTTCTTCATCCTGCCAATGATAGGGTGAGTGGATGCATATCTCCACTGGTTCTGGAGGGGGCTTTGTGCCCAGTGTGCTTCATCCTGCCAAGGATAGGGTTAGTGGATGCCTTCTTCCACTGGTTCTGGAGGGGTATTTGTGCCCAGTGTGCTTCATCCTGCCAATGATAGGGTGAGTGGATGCATATCTCCACTGGTTCTGGAGGGGGCTTTGTGCCCAGTGTGCTTCATCCTGCCAAGGATAGGGTGAGTGGATGCCTTCTTCCACTGGTTCTGGAGGGGGCTTTGTGCCCAGTGTGCTTCATCCTGCCAATTATAGGGTGAGTGGATGCATATCTCCACTGGTCTGGAGGGGGCTTTGTGCCAAGTGTGCTGAATCCTGCTAAGGATAGGGTGAATGGATGCTTTCTTCCACTGGTTCTTGAGGAGGCTTTGTGCCCAGTGTGCTTCATCCTGCCAATGATAGAGTGACTGGATGCCTTCTTCCACTGGTTCTGGAGGGGGCTTTTGCACGGTGTGCTTCATCCTGCCAATGATAGGGCGAGTGGATGCATATCTCCACTGGTTCTGGAGGGGGCTTTGCACCCAGTGTGCTTCATCCTGCCAATAATAGGGTGAGTGGATGCATATCTCCACTGGTTCTGGAGGGGGCTTTGTGCCCAGTGTGCTTCCTCATGCCAAGGATAAGGATAGGGTGAGGGGATGCATATCTCCACTGGTTCTGGAGGGGGCTTTGTGCCCAGTGTGCTTCATCCTGCCAAGGATAGGCTGAGTGGATGCCTTCTTCTACTGGTTCTGGAGGGGGCTTTGTGCTCAGTGTGCTTCATCCTGCCAATGATAGGGTGAGTGGATGCATATCTCCACTGGTTCTGGAGGGGGCTTTGTGCCCAGTGTGCTTCATCCTGCCAAGGATAGGGTGAGTGGATGCCTTCTTCCACTGGTTCTGGAGGGGGCTTTGTGCCCAATGTGCTTCATCCTGCCAATAATAGGGTGAGTGGATGCATATCTTCACTGGTTCTGGAGGGGGCTTTCTACTGGTTCTGGAGGGGGCTTTGTGCCCAGTGTGCTTCATCCTGCCAATGATAGAGAGAATGGATGCCTTCTTCCACTGGTTCTGGAGGGGGCTTTGTGCACAGTGTGCTTCATCCTGCCAATGATAGAGTGAATGGATGCCTTCTTCCACTGGTTCTGGAGGGGGTTTTGTTCCCAGTGTGCATCATCCTGCCAATAATAGGGTGAGTGGATGCATATCTCCACTGGTTCGAAGGGGGCTTTGTGCCCAGTGTACTTCATCCTGCCAAGGATAGTGTGAGTGGATGCCTTCTTCCACTGGCTCTGGAGGGGGCTTTGTGCCCAGTGTGCTTCATCCTGCCAAAGATAAGATGAGTGGATGCATATCTCCACTGGTTCCGGAGGGGGCTTTGTCTCAGTGTGCTTCATTATGCCAAGGATAGGGTGTGGGGATGCCTTCTTCCACTGGTTCTGGAGGGGGCTTTGTGCCCAGTGTGCTTCATCCTGCCAATGATAGGGTGAGTGGATGCATATCTCCACTGGTCTGGAGGGGGCTTTGTGCCAAGTGTGCTGAATCCTGCTAAGGATAGGGTGAATGGATGCTTTCTTCCACTGGTTCTTGAGGAGGCTTTGTGCCCAGTGTGCTTCATCCTGCCAATGATAGAGTGAGTGGATGCCTTCTTCCACTGGTTCTGGAGGGGGCTTTGTGCACAGTGTGCTTCATCCTGCCAATGATAGGGCGAGTGGATGCATATCTCCATTGGTTCTGGAGGGGGCTTTGCACCCAGTGTGCTTCATCCTGCCAATAATAGGGTGAGTGGATGCATATCTCCACTGGTTCTGGAGGGGGCTTTGTGCCCAGTGTGCTTCCTCATGCCAAGGATAAGGATAAGGTGAAGGGATGCCTATCTCCACTGGTTCTGGAGGGGGCTTTGTGCCCAGTGTGCTTCATCCTGCCAAGGATAGGGTGAGTGGATGCCTTCTTTTACTGGTTCTGGAGGGGGCTTTGTGCTCAGTGTGCTTCATCCTGCCAATGATAGGGTGAGTGGATGCATATCTCCACTGGTTCTGGAGGGGGCTTTGTGCCCAGTGTGCTTCATCCTGCCAAGGATAGGGTGAGTGGATGCCTTCTTCCACTGGTTCTGGAGGGGGCTTTGTGCCCAATGTGCTTCATCCTGCCAATAATAGGGTGAGTGGATGCATATCTTCACTGGTTCTGGAGGGGGCTTTCTACTGGTTCTGGAGGGGGCTTTGTGCCCAGTTCGGTTCATCCTGCCAATGATAGAGAGAATCAATGCCTTCTTCCACTGGTTCTGGAGGGGGCTTTGTGCACAGTGTGCTTCATCCTGCCAATGATAGAGTGAATGGATGCCTTCTTTCACTGGTTCTGGAGGGGGTTTTGTTCCCAGTGTGCATCATCCTGCCAATAATAGGGTGAGTGGATGCATATCTCCACTGGTTCGAAGGGGGCTTTGTGCCCAGTGTACTTCATCCTGCCAAGGATAGGGTGAGTGGATGCCTTCTTCCACTGGCTGTGGAGGGGACTTTGTGCCCAGTGTGCTTCATCCTGCCAAAGATAGGATGAGTGGATGCATATCTCCACTGGTTCCGGAGGGGGCTTTGTCTCAGTGTGCTTCATTATGCCAAGGATAGGGTGAGGGGATGCATATCTTCACTGCTTCTGGAGGGGGCTTTGTGCCCAGTGTGCTTCATCCTGCCAATGATAGGGCGAGTGGATGCATATCTCCACTGGTTCTAGAGGGGGCTTTGCGCCCAGTGTGCTTCATCCTGCCAAGGATAGGGTGAGTGGATGCCTTCTTCCACTGGTTCTGGAGGGGGCTTTGTGCTCAGTGTGCTTCATCCTGCCAATGATAGGGTGAGTGGATGCATATCTCCATTGGTTCTGGGGGGGGCTTTGTGCCCAGTGTGCTTCATCCTGCCAAGGATAGGGTGAGTGGATGCCTTCTTCCACTGGTTCTGGAGGGGGCTTTGTGCCCAATGTGCTTCATCCTGCCAATGATAGGGTGAGTGGATGCATATCTTCACTGGTTCTGGAGGGGGCTTTGTGCCCAGTGTGCTTTATCATGCCAAGGATAGGGTGGGTGGATGCTTTCTTCCATTGGTTGTGGAGGAGGCTTTGTGCCCAGTGTGCTTCATCCTGCAAATGATGGAGAGAATGGATGCCTTCTTCCACTGGTTCTGGAGGGGGCTTTGTGCACAGTGTGCTTCATCCTGCCAATGGTAGGGTGAATGGATGCCTTCTTCCACTGGTTCTGGAGGGGGCTTTGTGCACAGTATGCTTCATCCTGTTAAGGATAGGGTGAGTGGATGCCTTCTTCCACTGGTCTGGAGGGGGCTTTGTGCCCAGTGTGCTTCATCCTGCCAATAATAGAGTGAGTGGATGCATATCTTTACTGGTTCTGGAGGGGGCTTTGTCTCAGTGTGCTTCATCATTCCAAGGATAGGGTGAGGTGATGCATATCTTCACTGCCTCTTGAGGGGACTTTGTGCCCAGTGTGCTTCATCCTGCCATGGATAGGGTGAGTGGATGCCTTCTTCTACTGGTTCTGGAGGGGGCTTTGTGCCCAGTGTGCTTCATCCTGCCAATGATAGGGTGAGTGGATGCATATCTCCACTGGTTCTGGAGGGGGCTTTGTGCCCAGTCTGCTTCATCCTGCCAAGGATAGGGTGAGTGGATGCCTTCTTCCACTGGTTCTGGAGGGGGCTTTGTGCCCAGTGTGCTTCATCCTGCCAATGATAGGGTGAGTGGATGCATATCTCCACTGGTCTGGAGGGGTCTTTGTGCCAAGTGTGCTGAATCCTGCTAAGGATAGGGTTAATGGATGCTTTCTTCCACTGGTTCTGGAGGAGGCTTTGTGCCCAGTGTGCTTCATCCTGCCAATGATAGGGTGAGTGGATGCCTTCTTCCCCTGGTTCTGGAGGGGGATTTGTGCACAGTGTGCTTCATCCTGCCAATGATAGGGCGAGTGGATGCATATCTCTACTGGTTCTGGAGGGGGCTTTACGCCCAGGGTGCTGCATCCTGCCAATAATAGGGTGAGTGGATGCATATCTCCACTGGTTCTGGAGGGGGCTTTGTGCCCAGTGTGCTTCATCCCGCCAAAGATAGGGTGAGTGGATGCCTTCTTCCACTGGCTCTGGAGGGGGCTTTGTACCCAGTGTGCTTCATCCTGCCAATGATAAGGTGAGTGGATGCTTTCTTCCACTGGGTCTGGAGGGGGTTTTGTGCCCAGTGATGCAACACTTGGGGTGTGGCAGTTCACAGTCCTTCACCTGGGTGTCTGAGGCAGGAGATTTGCAGGGACCAGGTTGCATGATAGTCCATGGAGGCAGGGCTAGACTCCATCTGGCGGCAGCTATGGCTGCAAACTGGTGGTAGTGCCGGAGCTGGTGGGGATGCTTCCAGTGGTGGAGGGAGGCTCCAGCCTTTCTCCTGCAGCCTCGGATGGCTGCCCACTGGGACTGCTGCTGCTGGTAGTGGTGCTACTGTCAGCGGTGCAGGTGGTGGTGCTAGCGTCAGTGCAGATGGCGGTACTGCTCGCCGTGCAGGTGCTGCCAGTGGTGGAGGGAGGTTCCAGCCCTTCTACTGCACCCTCAGACGGCTGCCCACTGGGGCTGCTGCTGCTGACAGTAGGGGTGCTTGCAGAGGTGCAGGTGGCAGTACAGGTGGCAGTGCAGGGGGTGGTGCTTGCGGCAGTGCTTGCGGCAGTGCTAGCGGAGGGGCTGCTGGAGGTGCAGGTGGTGGTGCTAGCGGTTGGGCTGGTAGCCTCCAGGCCTTCACCTGCAGCCTCGGATGGTTGATGTGCCTTGCCTGGTGGTTTGTGCCCCTTCCTCACCTTGGCAGATGGTGATGTGACCTTCGGTCTTGCAGCTGGAGTCTTTGAGGTGGCCTTGCTGGGTGGTTGTGGCTCCATCCCCTTGCTGGATGCTGTCCCCCTCTTCACCTTGCCAGGTGGCGGAATGTTTTAGGCCTTGGCAGGGGTTGGTGGCACACTGGCTGGGCTGACAGGTGGCCCCTTTGAGACTCTGATAGCTGTAGGAACCACAGCGGACATGGACTTGGTGGCTGAGGTGCTGGGCTGGGTTCTGGCCACCCTGGCCCGAGGAGAAGGGTGGGGGGGAGAAGGAAGAAATAGGTCAATGTTTGCCAGGAAAAGCTTCTTAGGGACACTGGGGCCGGAAGAGGGAGAGGGTTTGGGAGTGGAGGAAGAGGGAGTGGTTGTAGGAGGTGTCTGCCTGCTGAGTTTGGGTGCAGGTGAATGGGCCGGATGCTGTTGTGAGGTGGATGGCTGTTGGGTGTGTGGGTGCTTTCGTTTGTGTACTTTGGGAGGAGGGGTCACAGACACAGTGGGAGAGGACACAGGGGACGTGTGCATGGATGTGGGGGTGGTGACTGCCAGTGAGGGGTGTGTAGTGATGGGCATGCTGGTGATGGAGGTAGTGGATGAGGATGTATGCATGCAGGTATGAATGGAGATGCTACTGGGAGGGAGGTGGATGTGAAGGAGGAGGGGGATAAAGTGGAGGCAGTGGATGTTGGTGTGTCTGCATGGGGATGGTGCTTGTGTGAGTGCCTGTGAGATGAAGTGTGGTGCTTGTGTTTGTGTGTTGATTTGGGTGAATGCTGGTCTGAAGGTGTGCTTGGGATATGCTGGGGTTGAGGGGATTGGGACTGGGTAGAGGAAGTTGGAGGGGGAGGCTAGAGACAGTGACAGTGGTTGCCATCAATGAGGAGGCCAGAGCCTGAAATGCTCTCTGTTGGGCCGCCACGCCAGAGTGAATGCCCTCCAGGTGTGCATTTGTTTTTTGCAAATGTCTCTCAATACCCTTGATGGCATTCAGAATGGTTGACTGCCCAACAGTGAGTGATCTCAGGAGGTCAATAGCCTCCTCACTGAGGGCAGCAGGTCTGACAGGGGCAGGACCTGAAGTGCCTGGGACAAAGTAGGCGCCCACCCTCCTGGGTGAGCGGGCATGGGAAACACGCTGAGGGGCTGCTGGGAGGGCGGTGCTGGTAGGGGGGGTGACGGCTGTACCTGTTTGTTGGGGTGGGCACAGAGGGGTCTGCCACCACCAGGGAGCTTCCATCGGAGGAGGAGTTGTTGTCTGTGGTGTCCCCTCCTGTCCCCGTCGAGGTGCTCCTCTCGCTCTCCGTCCCACTGGTGCCCTCACAGTCTGTGGATTCGGCCTCCAGGCTCATGTGGAATGCAGCTCTCTCCGTCACCGGTGCCTCTGCTCCTCCGCCAGATGATGCTAATGCACACAAGAACACAGTGACAAAACAAAAAGGGGGGGAGAGACAGAGGATACACTTGGTCATTGCCAGCAATAACACTACAGTTGGCTTACACAACACACAGGACATATATATTGACCATCATACATGCAGCACTCTGCCCAGGACACCTCAGCTCCCCCTATATGTGGCTTACACACACAGCACTCCATACATTCATGACCCACACATTATGCTCACAGTGTACTCACCTGTTTGTCTGGAGGACCGTACAGTAACGTGTACTGGGGTAGGACCCCATCCACCAATCTCTCCAACTCCTCTGCAGTGAAGGCAGGGGCCCTTTCCCCAGGCACATGAGCCATTGTCGCTTCCAGACACAGGTCACAGCAGCACTTGCAGTGTAGGTCCTTTCCTGTTGAAGTTCAGGTAGCAAGTGAGTGAATAGATAGAAAATGGCGGTCACGTCCGTGGCGGAGCATACCATCACCGCCGGCATACATCCGCATTGGCTCATGGAACCCATAGGGCCCAATGATAACCAATGCGAAGTTGCGGCGCGGTCATCGACCGCCTACCGCAATGGCGCACAACGCCAGCAGAATTACCTAATTTCCACTTGTCCCTCCTCACAGGTCAGGCGGTCGCCATTTGAGGGGGGCATAGGCCATGGACCCTAACTGCATCACAGCAGACATTGGCACAGCAACAGACTCTCGGATTCACATACAAGTTCTGTAAAGGAAAAGATGCATCATTATTTCAATTGATGTGTGAATATGACCCTCTGCTCACCGTTTTAACTATGGGCTTCAACCGCTGAGGATGAATATGAGATGGCGACATCCTCCGGTGCACAGACCCCTGGTGGACTTTGCGACAGTGGAGGACAGACACATTATCCTAACATACAGACTTGATCGGGCCACAATCCAAGAACTGTGTGCCCAATTGGAGCCAGGACTGATGTCAGCTATCCGCCAGCCCACAGGTATCCCCCCTCTAGTGCAGGTCCTGTCAGTGCTCTATTTCCTGGCAAGTGGTTCCTTCCAAACAACAGTGGCCATGGCATCAGGGATGTCTCAGCCAATGTTCTCCAACGTGTTGACCAGAGTGTTGTCAGCCCTGCTGAAACACATGCGCAGCTACATCATATTCCCCCAGGTGGAGGATTTGGCCACAGTGAAAGCTGACTTTTATGCCCTGGGACATATCCCCAACATCATTGGTGTCATGCCATTGATGGTACATTTGTAGCATTTGTCCCCCCTCCCGGAGAAATGAACAAGTGTTCAGGAATAGAAAAAGCTATCACTCTATGAATGTGCAGATGGTGTGTTTGGCGGACCAGTACATCTCCCATGTGAATGCCAAGTATCCTGGCTCTGTGCATGATGCATTTATCTTGAAGAATAGCAGCATCCCATTTGTGATGGGCAAACTCCAGAGGCACCGGGTTTGGCTAATAGCTGAGCCTTCGATATTTGCAGGTGACTCTGGTTACCCCAACCTTTCATGGCTACCGACCCCAGTGAGGAATGCCAGGACCAGGGCAGAGGAAAGTTACAATGAGGCACATGGGCGAACAAGGAGGATAGTTGAAAGAACCTTTGGCATCCTGAAGGCCAGGTTCTGGTGCCTCCATCTGCCAGATCATCGTTGCATGTTGCATGTTGCACAACCTGGCCTTGAGACGCCAGGTGCCTTTTCTGCAGGAGGATGAGTCTGAAGATGCTCTTGTGGCAGCGGTGGAGCCCGTGGACAGTGATGAAGTGGAGGCAGAGGAAGAAGATGTGGACAGCAGAAGTAATATTATACAGCAGTACTTCCAGTGACACACAGGTAAGACACTGTAACTTCACTCAACTTTGCAGTTTTCTGTTGGACATTGTACATGGCAGCCTGATTTCCCTGTGTCTATGGCTACTTACTCTACCCTTTGGCATCTCTATTTTCAGATCTCTGTGGCGCACTCTGGCTCCTGGTATGTTTACTACTGCCCATCAAATTACATTCCAATGTAAATATAACCGTTCATATGACTTGCAATGCTTTGATAATGTTGTACTAATACATATTTGAATCAATTGACCAACTCCAGATTTGTATTTGTTCCAAGGGGGTTTATTTAAGTTGAAATAAGTAGAGGGGGGTCTGCAATGGGTTGGGGTGATGGTGGAGGAATGTTCAGTTAGAGTCCAGTCTCTTGGTATCACAGGTGCATTGTCCAAGGGGGCATAGGAAGGGTAGCAATGGCAGTTCAAGGTGGACAGGGTGACAGAGTGGGACAGAAGGGTGACAATAAGGAGAATCTTATTTCCTGGCGGGGCTCTTGGAAATGTTCTCTGGCTTCTGCCTGGATCGCAGGGACCATTTGCAGGGTGGTTCTCCTTCTGCAGGGAGTGGGGTGCTGGTGGCCTGTTGGTCCTTTGGCGGGGCCTCCTGTCCACTAGCGTCGGCGGAGGTGGAGGGCTGTTCTTCAGTGTGGTTAGTGTCAGGGGCCCGTTGGTGTGCCACTGCCTCCTTCATGGTGTTGGCCATGTCAGCCAGCACCCCTGCAATGGTGACCAGGATGGTGTAGATGTGTTTGAGGTCCTCCCTGATCCCCAGGTACTGTCCCACCTGCAGCCGCTGGGCCTCCTGCAACTTGGCCAGTATCTGGCCCATCGTCTCCTGGGAATAGTGGTATGCTCCCAGGATGTTGGTGAGGGCCTTCTGGAGAGTGAATTCCCTAGGCCTGTCCTCCCCCTGTCACAAAGCAGTCCTCCCAGCTTCCTTGTTGTCCTGTGCCTCTGTCCCCTGAACCGTGTGCCCACTGCCACTGACCCCAGGTCCCTGATCATCCCGGGTTTGTGGGGTTGCCTGGGGTCCCTGTAGTGGTGGACACACTGCTGATTGACGTGTCCTTGGGACAGTGGAATGGGCCTGCTGGGTGGGTTCTGTGGTGGTGTTTCCTGAGGGGGGAGGCTCTGTGGTGGGTTGGGATTGTGGCAGGGTAACCGACTGTCCAGAGGTCCCTGATGGGCCAGGTTGGTCATCGTGATCCAGGCGTGCAGAGCTGCTGTCGTCACTGTGGGCCTTTTCTGGGTGGGGACTGGGTGTTGCTGGCAACACCTTTCCGGTGACGTTGAGTCGGGGTCCTGTGGGGATGCAAATGCAGTGTTATTGTATCTGCGTGTGCCATCTGGTGCATGGATGTGTTTCCCTGTATGGTTGTGATTTCCCTGTCAGCTTTGCCTTGTGTGCGTAGTGATTTTGTGGGCTAGGTGATTCCCTCTACTGGGCATGCTGTGGTGATAGGTGTCCATGCAGGTCTGCGATGGGGGTCCATGGATTGTTGTGGCATGCAGGGCTTGGTATTGGGATGGGTGGGTTGTGATAGTAGGGTATGTGTGAGGTGGTGGAGTGATGGGAGTGAGGGTGAGGGTGGGGATATGTGATGGCATGCAGATTGGGGGGTGATAGTAGTAAAGATTGTACTTACCAGAGTCCAGTCCTCCTGTTACTCCTGCGGGGCCCTCAGGATGCATGATCGCCAAGATTTGCTCCTCCCGTGTTGTTAGTTGTGGATGTCCCCCGCCAGTCCTCTGTACAGCTACCTGGTGTCATTTCAACCACAGAACGTACCTCCCCCCATAAGTCATTCCACCTCTTCATGATGTCATCCCTTGTTGTAGGGTGCTGTCCCACGGCGTTGACCCTGTCCACGATTCTCTGCCATAGCTCCATCTTCCTTGCAATGGACGTCTGCTGTGCCTGTGATCCGAATAGCTGTGGCTCTACCCGGATGATTTCCTACACCATGACCCTTAGCTCCTCCTCTGAAAACCTGGGGTGTCTTTGGGGTGCCATGGATGTGGTGTGAGTGGTATGTGTGAGGATGTGTGGGGTGGTGTGTTGGGGTGTTTGGTGTGAGGTGCGTGGATGGTGTATGGGTGATGGTATTTTGTGGCTCTGATTGAGTGGGTGCTCCTGGCTTGTCTCTCTCTGTTTGCTATCTTTTTTTTCGTTGAAAGGATTGTGGGTAATGTGGGTGTGTGTTTTATAGTGGTGTGGGTGTGTGGGTGTGGTGTGTGTATGTGTGTCAGGTGTGTGTACTTTGAATTGTCCAATGTGGTGTAGTTTTGTAAGTGTGTGTGTATTTTGAGCGTGGCGGTGTGTACCTCCAATGATTTACCGCGGTTGAAAGACCGCTGCAGTGATTCATGGGTCCTGATACTGTGGACATATTCCTAACAGTGTGGGCTTAGGTACCGCCGATTTATCACTGACCTTTGGTCTGGCGGACTTGTGTGGGTATCTGTATAGTGGCGGATTTCTCTGTGTGGGTCATAATACCCGTAGGGGAATACCGCTGCGGTCACGGTCGCGGAAGGCGGCATTTACCACTAGGGTTGTAATGAGTGCCTCTGTCTTTACCAGAGCCCATCTTTTGTCAGTGGACAAAAGAAAAATGAGAATGACACAACCACAAACCAATGTACGAAGAGGGCTGACTGAAAGCACTTTAGGAAAAAAAAATATATATAGAATATATATATATGTATATATATATATATATATATATATATATATATATATATATATATATATATATGTATGTATGTATATATATATATATGTGTATATATATATATATATATATATATATATATATATATATATATATATATATATACATACATACTTTTAGTAAAACGAAAAGGTCTTGCCTAATGCAAGATCTAAAAATTACCTGATCTTCCCAAGATATGATAATACTAAAAACTTTGTGGAATTTTACACTTGACTTCCAATCCAATTGGAAAATATATGTCTATTTTGGCTCCTCCTAAAATATGTTAGTGGTTTATTGTGAGGGTTATTTGCAGGATTGGGAATTGTGGTCCTCTAGGAGGTTGTTATCAATGTGGAGTGATGCAAGACTAAAATGACCCCTAGCAAATGTGAAGTGTGTACAAACTGTGTTCCAGCAGGTAAACTCTTTATCAGTAGCTGATTGTGTGAATGAGTATTGATCTGAGTAATGAGCTTGTCCTAATGGGTTTGGGCATTGCCTAGTAGGAGTGTGCTCTTCTAGGAGACAATGTGATCTGTGTACCAGTGGTACTCCCTAGCAGAGTTGAGGGTAGATGGAGAAAATTGTCTCTAGACTGCCAATGTGCAAAGCAGTTGTGTCATGAGATCTACTAATAGACGTTTTCTGCTCCCACAAACCAGCCACCACTCCAATCACTCTTTGACTGTATTCTTGCTTTTGACCCTAAACAGCATGCTGTTGCTTTTTGACTAGGCTGTGCTGTACAAATAACGCATACATACACACACAGTTGGAGATGTATGTGTTATTTCGTAATGTAGATATAATTTCGTAAGGAAATGTGCTCACAAAAATAAATGATTTACACAATGGAGAGGAATCAAAAGAAATGTGTATCTAATTTTACAACACAGGGATTGAGCTCAGTCATGAAATTGTTTCATACTTGCATACCTTGTGATTAGTGGCTGCTTTAAGGTGTTGCGACCTGTGCCGGTGCATCAGGCCCCAAGTGTAAAGAGGTGCTCTCTTGGCAGGCTAAGTTGAGGAAAGATAAGAGCAGTCATCAGATATTTTTCTGTTCTCTTCAATTTTCAGAGGAAAATTATGAAGGAGTGGTGCGTTATTGCAGTTGATGGAAAGATCTGCGTTTTGAGTAATCACAGTTTTGACTCATGAAAAAGTAGCATAGAGGGTTAATGTTACTTGTGCAAAGCACTTGTGGCATGCAGATCACAAATTAGTATTTTATGTATATAGCTCAGTAGGCTAGTGATTTTGTTCTAGGAATCCTTTTGTTACTTGTAGTTCATATGTTATAATACTTCTAATATACCACATTCACCTATATTAACTGGCGTCAAAGATTTGCATGCAAATTGAAAGGCATAGGTTTAGAACCTTAATGTTTTTTCCAAGAAGCTTTTGTTATTTTAAGGTTGTTAAAAAGGGTTCCTTTCAGTAGTGACACAACTTTATTAGTATGGCACCCCTAATCATTGTGCATTTCAAATCCTTTGTTTATAGGGCAGATTTGCTAACACTTTGTACCTGGTTTGCATCATAAATGGTGTGCAAACCTCAAGCAAAGTGTTGTTTTGTGGCTTACTTTCCAGCACAAATCCAGAATTGTGTTGGACAGTAGCCCTAAAGTAACACATAGTAGTGCTGTGTCCTACTTTACATCAAGGAGACATATAATGGGTGCTACATGACCTTTCCCATGCATCCACCTAGAGATTGTGACGCTAATCCTTATCTGCTAGGTTTGGTAGAAAGGGCTTTGCATCAGAAAATTCCATCTCCTCGAGCTGGTGTAAAGCTAGAGAAAAAATGTATTCTCCCCAAACCTTTTCAACTTTGCAACTATGCTGCACTGTACAGCACAAGTGCAAAGTACTAACATGTCAAACGTTGCCAAAGCATAAACTTTTGTGCTGGAATGGTACCCATCCAGTATAAAATGTTTGTTTTACATTGCACACATACCCTTACACTATGATGCAAGGATGTGTGCATTGACACAATGTGGCCTGAGGTATACCAGCACTAGAGGATTGAACAACAGTACCAGATATTAGTAGATATGGTGCTCTTGTACTCCTCTCTCCTTTGCATGCAACGTCGTCCAGTGCAGCAATATTGGTTACTGCACTTCGTAAAAGCTTAATCTGAGCCTTCATTTCTCCAAACATATTACTATTAACTTGTAGGCCTAGATGTATGAGAAATGCATGCAACTCAGCACAGCTCTGCATTGTTAGAGAGAGGAAAACAGCACCATGTCTACTAAGATATGGTGCTGTTTTCCTCTCTCCCTGTGCTGGTGCACTAAAGGCTGCTATGCACAATGGCACACACCCTTCGATCAAATGGGAAAGGTGTGTGCATTCTGTAAGGAATAGTTTTTCTATGGTATTTCCAATACAAAAAGTATCCTATAACGCTTCCTGCTGGACATGTGTACTGTGCAATGCAGAACATATGCGAAGCAGGAAAAAGGAGGAGAAAGGAAAGCATTTCTCCTTGTTTTGCCTGTCTCAATGATGTGTAAGATTGTGGCGCAGTTCCCTATCTACAATTGTTTGTAGATAGGGATTTCCATTAAATCTATGGATGGTAGCATGAGAATGCAAATGTACCACCCATGGAACGCCCCTTTCATGTAAAGTAATGCAACGCAGCACATATGGCAACTTTATGTTACTTTTGGATATTATCCAATACAAATCCTGATATGCGTTAGACAGTAAACCCCAACATGACAGTTTGCTTTGGGTTTATGTTTCAGAAGTAGCTAGATCCTGGCACAAAGTGTTAGCAAACCTGAGCTACAATGTCTACCAGTATGGATGAATTCTACGCCTCACTGTCTTAAGTAACATTTCCTATACATTGGTTCACACACTTATATGATTGATTGTCCCGATATAATATGTTTATGACGTAAAGCACTCTACAGTCTTCAGTGGAATTAGTAGTGCTATAAAATAAAATGAGAGAGAGGCTAAGAAGATATGAGGGGCACCAGTAAAGGGTAGTTGTGAGGGAATCAGTGAAGGAGGTCATGGGAGGGGGTGCCAACAAAGATTTTTGCACCGGGCGCTCCAAATGCTAAAGCCAGCCCTGTGTGTAATGCTGGGTACTTTGTTTTGCTCCTTAATGTCTCTATTAGTCTACTCAATACAAAGAAGGCAGGGGGGCTTTAAAGCAAGATCTCAGTATCTTAATTTTAGTATTATGAAAACATCTGTAACAGGAAAAAATGTTATTGAATATTGCAGGAAAATCTGGAATGATAAAGGGAGTTCAGCACGCAGACCAGTTACAGTCTACGAAATGATTCCACCTTCCAACTACACCTGCCTTGGAGATGTAGCAGTGAAGAGCTACAAAAGATGTCCTGACCGAAACATGTACCGGTAAGTTGTACTCTCATCGTTCCCCATGTACCTATGATGTTAGCTCATCAAAGCAGTGAGATTGTTTATGGCTCCTACACCTTTCTCTTTTAATGAAAATTCCATTAACAAATACCTGAACAGATTTTTGGAAAGGCTATTTGATGGCACATGAATTACAAAGTCAATGTTCATGAAAATGTTTTGAAAATGTTTAATTTAGATGTTGAGGTAAATCGACTTGCCCAGTTTTAGTGTTTTCTGCTCTCTTTGTGTGCTGATTGAATGTGTGCTTGACCACATGAGTGGAAAATTGGATGTTGTGTGGAAGGGCATAGATGACGTTGTTTTACATTAGAATATTCATGACAGCTAAGGAAGTATGTTAGCAAATTACATTAGTTACACCAGTATTGGAACTTTCATAGATTCACATGCTTGAATACTTCCCCGTCGTTGAGATGGGAGTCCCCGGTGGAATGTACAGCCTAGGCCTAAAATGTATATCTACATTACATGCCTTAGGCCTTAGTTCAACAACCTATCACAGTCATCTTGTAAGATAGACCTAAACTTAAAAATGAACCAATCACCTTGACCCACCTCCTGTGAGGAGCTGCCTTACCTCAGAGTTTCCACCACACGTCGTGCTGAGGAGTCTCCTTTGAGCTCTGCTAAAGATTTTTTCTCTCAGAAGCTTATTCCTGAAATTTGATGTCTTCTTTTCTTCTTCAGCTTCAAACTGGCTGCCATGTCAGAGACACCAAGGAAGGGCCTTTTTAGAGCCTGTGCCGCTTGTCTGAAGAAAAGATTTTATGTGGACGATCCACATGAGGATTGCATTTACTGCTTATATCCAAGTCATAAGACCAAGGACTGCAAGATATGTAGAACGTTTTCTACAAAGACTTTGAAAGACAGAGAAGGTTGTCTGCTTTTTGTGGCTTCAGAAAGGTAAGGCTGGCCACTCCGCCTCTGACGAGGACAGTGCTTCTTCCTCTATCTCTGGTTCTAAAATGCCTGGAAGCAGGAAGGCTCAGCTACTCAGGAGCCACCTAAGAAAATTTCACAGAGGTCACCTGAGGGCTCTTCAAAAATCTGCAGCCCTGCAGGGAAGAAGCAAACTGACATCCAGAAAAGGTCAGATTCCCTCAGAAAGTCCCTCAAAAAGACTATTTCTGAGCCATTTATGCCGCCTCTGAAGATCAAACATAAATTCACAAAGCCAAGTTCCGCACCGTCGGCAGCACCATCGTCGACGGTGCTCTCGTCGATGACTGTATCTTCAGTGACACCTGTTGCAGTCACTATTTTAATGTCGATGGCTGCGGCCTCAGGATCCTCGTCGATGATGCTTTCATCTTCGTCGATGGGGTGACAGATCTCGTCACCAGGACACTAGTCATTGACGACCCTCCCGTCGATCTCATATCGACGCTTCCATCAGCGATGCCTCCGTTGACGACTTCCTTTTCGACGATACCTTAGTCAATGGTACTTCCAATGACACGTCCATCGACGACACCTGCATCAATGGTAATTTTGTCGTCGATGACACCGTCAATGATGCTTCCAGTGGCAACTTTCTTGTTGATGCCACCGCCAACGACAGCGGGCTTTCTATTGTTGACAGTCAAAATGATAATTACAAAAAGGCGAAGACCATCTTCATTGCCTTTGTTCCAGTCGTCAGAACATACTTCTCTCAAAAGGATATCTAAAGCTCATTTGACACCATCCGTCACATCTTTAAGTAAGGTGTCAAGACTTTTGCCATCAAGCTTTTTGGATGGTGATGATGATGAGGATTCAGATGAGGACGGAGAATATGGTGTGGCCAGGAGTCTGTCACAATTGCATGTAAAATGTCAGGAGTACTCTGATGATGACTCGTATTATGACCAGCACTACTACGACCCAATCCCTCATCAACAGCAGGGAATGGTATGCTTACCCTCTGGTCTGGTTTCTGACCTGCAAACCATGCTGACAGATTATAAAGAACACTTCTGTCCACAGCCTACAGTAGTTCCTTACCCAGTGGTTACGGCACCAAGTACTCCGGTGCCCCTACCAGTTCTTCCTGCTGCTCCGCAGGTTCGTCCACAGGTTCCACAAGATCCGCAAACACATGCTTCGTCAGATGATGCGGCTGAAGAGGGGGTAGTACTTTCAGAGCAGGATGAGTGGGACGATTATGTATTACCAGCTCCTGCCTCCCAGAGCCAGCTTCTGTTGACTCCCCTCCTGAAGATATTGGTACTTTCCATAATTTATTGGAGAAAGCGGCTGCACAGTTTGAACTACAAATGCCAACCACACAACAAGATTGTTTCTTGTATGACTTTAAGTAGCCTCATAAGAAGGTTGTCATCCCTATTATAGGTCATGTGTGGAATCAGGGTTTAAAAATAATGCATAACCCTTCTATGGTACCAGCGGTCTTGCCGAAGCTGGATAAAAAATAAAAGGCAACAGATGATGCTCCTGCTTGCCTTGCGGGGCATCAGAAGCCGGACTTAGTGACTTCCCAAGCAGCACAACGGTGTTCGAGGAACCCTTCGGCACCTCTAACTGCACCTCCAGATAAGGATGGTAGGCACCTTGATAACATCAGGAAAAGGTTCTCCTCCATGTCTGCCATTGTGGTACGCACTGCAAATTCCTTTGGTGCTCCTGGGAAGCTACGATAGGCAGCTATGGTCGGACATCACTCACTCGTTCCAGACTCTAGCAAAGATGAAGTGTGGAAGATTCTGCTAGAGGGACAGCGCACATCTTCAGAAGTAATAGATTGTGCGTTAGACATTGCCGCTATGGGATTTCAGCTTCTGCCCGGATCAGCAGTATTAAGGTGTCAGGGATGGCTTAAGGCCACCAACTTTCGACCTGAAGTCCAAACTAAGATTCTGGACCTTCCTTATGATGGACAAGACCTTTTTGGCAAACATGTTGACGACGCTCTCCAGGCAATCAAGGCGGACATAGATACTGCCAGATCATTAGGCTCCCTGCAATATAAGCACACACCCTTTTGGGGTGCCAGAGGTGGAGGGCAGTCTTTCTTTCATTGAGGTTACCAACCATAGAGGTACCCAACTTATTCCTTTCAATTCCAATCCTCCAAACCTCAATATCATCAGAGACAACCGCCGGCAGCAGCATATAGCAGGCCTCCTCCCAGAGGAAAGTAAGGGTTGCAAACCAAATATTCCTCCTGCAGACAATGACAACCTCTAAGGGCCGGATTCCTCTCCTCCCTCTCTAAAGCAACACCTATAGCGTTGGCATCATATAACAAGTGGCAAGTGGGTCCTGGACATAATAAATTACGGTAATCTGATAGAATTTACATGTATACTCCTGTGGACAACTCCTTCCCATGCATTTCAACAGCATCTCCATCTTCTCCTCCTGGAAACGGAGGTCATGTTATCCAAAGGAGCAATAGAAGTCGTACCCCATTCACAAAAGGGGAAGGTCTTCTATTCTCGCTTCTTCCTAATCAGAAAAAAATCTCGTCTACGGAGACCCATCCTGGATCTAAGGAGTTGAACAAATATCTGAAGAAGCAGTCCTTCCTCATGGTGACATTGAAGGACGTCTTACAGCTTCTCAACAGAGGAGATTACATGGCTTCCTTATACCTGCAGGATGTCTACTTCCACATACCCACTCACCTGAAGTACAGGAAGTTCCTGAGATTTATGGTAGCCAGATGGCACTTTCAATTCAAAGTGCTACTGTTCAGGCTCAAGTCCACTCCCCGGATTTATACAAAGTTTCTAGCCCCCGTTACTGCATTTCTACAGCCCAGAGATATCAAATATTTCCATACCTGGATGACTGGTAAGTGAAGGGCTCCGACATCCAGTCACTACGCTATTCTCTCAAGGTGCCCTTACGGCTTTTCAGACAATTAGGACTCACTCTCAATCAAGAAAAGTCCCAGCTTCAGCCTATCAGGAGAAAAGTTTTCCTGGGCGCTGTACTGGACACTATCCAGACAAGAGCTTATCCAGCAGTGGAAAGACAACTCAAACTCATCAAGTTAGCAGGAGCAGTTCAGCAAAGAAAGTCTCTTTCAGTTTGACGGTTCAAGTCATTACTGGGGATGATGTCCTCCTGTATCAATCTTATTCCCCACTGTCACCTTCATATGCGTCCACTCCAGGAGGAGCTCGACAAGCAATGGAAGCAGACACAAGGCTCCTTCGAGGACATCATACAGGTAACAACACGGATGTCAGCTTCCCTCAATTGGTGGATAACACCTGTAAACATTTCCAGAGGCCTAGGATTCTTAACTCAGGTCCCTCCGCTAATGATAACAGCAGACGCTTTGATGGAGGAATGGGGTGCGTGTCTACAAGACCTCCAAGTGAGTGGCAAGTGGCCCCCTTCTCACGCTGCTCTTCACATCAACCTCCTCGAGCTCAGAGCAGTGTACCTGGTGCTGCAGGCTTTCCTTCCAAGAATCCGAGGTGCTTGTCCGAACGGACAATACAAACACCATGCACTACATCAACAGGTAAGGGGGGGACTCGGTCACGTCTGCTGTCCAGGGAAGCGCAAACCATTTGGACCTGGTGCATTCAGCATTAGGTGGCTGGGCAGAACACCTCCCAGGAGTATGCAACACCACTGCAGACTCGCTAAGCAGATTAGGCACATCTTCTCATGAATGGGAATTGAATCAGAAGACGCTAGATGCAATATTCCTCAAATGGGGAAAACCAAATATGGATCTGTTCACGACGTTCCAGAACGCGAAATGCCGATTTTATGCAAGCTGGCATCACCAACTAGGGTCGTGGGGAAATGCCTTTTCGATAGCATGGTCAGGGATTTATGCTTACGCTTTTCCCCCCATACCTCTACTTCTACGAGTAATCAGCAAAGTCAAATTGGATCCGTGTCAGATACTCCTAATTGCTCTAGCCTGGCTGCATCAACCGTGGTACACAGGGCTACTGTTGCTATCGTTGTGTCCACCCATCAGGATAACACTGATTCCAGAGCTATTTACCATCAACCAGGGCCAGGTGAGACACACGGATCCCAAGTCTCTCAACTTATTTGCATGGCTCCTGAATTCAATGAATTCAGCTACTTAAATATTCCTAACAACGGCGAGACAGTTCTGGCTAAATCGCGTGCGGATAGCACTAGTAAGACATATCAATTAAAATGGAAATAATTCTGCTTGTGGTGTATCTCTAAGGACATTCACCCGCTTTCATCCACTCCAGAGCAAATCTTGCCTTATCTCCTTCATCTTGCACGCTCAGGTCTTGCCCATGCCTCCATCAAGGTTCACTTGGCAGCCATTTCTAGATATAGACGAGTATCTAAAAAGCCATCCCGCTAGTCTCATAGACTCATTAAGCAATTTATGAAAGGTCTCTTTTTGTCTTTTCATCCAGTTAAAGCCCCGCCTCCAGCTTGGCAACTGAATACAGTCTTGGCTCAGCTGATGAAGGAACCATTTGAACCCATTCATAAAGCAGGCATCAAATTCCTCACCTGGAAGGTAGCGCTCCTCTTAACTTTAACATCTGCTCGCAGAGTCAGCATTTACCATCCAAAAGCCTTTTCTGAAACTTACTGGGGATAGAGTCATCCTGCGTACCAAGCCTACGTTTATCCCTAAGGTTCCATCAGACTTTCATATTAATGAGCCAGTGGTGCTTTCTTTCCACAACCCCACACTGGAGCGGAAAGATCGCTCCATTCTCTTGACTTGAAAAGATGTCTCAAGTTCTGCTTACAAAGAACGAGGTCGATCAGGAAATCAAACCAACTCTGCATAGCCTTCAGTGCAACCAGAAGAGGGCATTCTGTCACTAAGCAGACCATTTCCAGATGGATATCGAGCACAATAGCCTTCTGCCATCAAAAGGCTGGTCGACCTCTGGACGCCAGAGTAAGTGCAAAATCAATTTGGGCAGTTTCCGCGTCTTGTGCACTGTTTTCGGGTGTGCCCCTACCTGACCTCTGCCTAGCAGCAACGTGGAGGACAACACATGCTTTCACAAAGCATTATTGTTTGGATGCTGAGACGCTCCGAGATGCAGTAGTGGGTCAAGCAGTCCTTAGACATTTGTTCCGATAAGGTGAGCTGTTTCTCTTTTCCCACCATCCGCTTCTGCTTTGAACACCACTTTTTCTGTTTAATAGTATCATATAACATATGCATATGGTTTATCTATGGGTGTGTTTAAATATTATTATTTCTCTTACATACATTTATATAGGTGCAGATACTGTCTTTTACATGGTAGAGCGTGTACAGAAAATGTGCTATTCACTGCTTGCTAGTCTTATTCAAGCATTTGAATCTATGAAAGTTCCAATACTGGAGTAAGGAATAAGTTACTTACATGTAACGTAACTGTAGTTCTTCAGTAATGGAAGCTTTCATAGATTCACATGTGACCCACCCCCTCCCCTGATGAGCTCACCTTCTCTCTCTCCTCAGTGTTCTTTATTATTACAGCACTTATGCTTGGAAAATCTGAGGAAAGGCAGCTCCTCACAGGAGGTTCTATGGGGTGGGACAGGGTGATTGGTTAATTTTTAAGTTTGGGTCTATTTTACAAAATCACTGTGATAGGTTGTTGAACTAAAGGCCTAAGGCATGGAATGTAGATATACATTTCAGGCCTATATTGCACATTCCACCGGGGACTCCCATCTCGATGACGGGGAACTCTTCAAGCATTTGAATCTAGGAAAACTTCTAGTAATGGAGAACTAAAGTTACAGGTAAGGAACTTATTCCTTATTATTTCAAACTTTAAGAGCTGTATTAAGAGAAAAAGACTTAGATTTTCCCAGAGGACTTTTCGAAAGAAAATACCTCAAGAGGGAGGAACATTAACAGACCCATTTCCTAAGTCCAAGATAAGTAACAAGCACTGAGGAAGCTGGTAAGTCTGACTTTTCATATAAGTGAAAGTGCATTTTCACTGCTCAATTAGGTTGTGTGTGTATAGCTGAGTGAATGTGAAAATGAGTAGAAGGGTGAATTGATGTATGCATAAATTCTTGGATGAAAGCATGGATGGATGAGCACATTCATTAAGAAATGCATGCATAAAAGACCGAGTCCATGGGTGAATAAATGACCGAGTGAGTGTCTGGATGAGTGAATTTGTTAACAGATCATGAATAGATAAGGGACTGCATGGATGAATGAATGCATCAATGAGTTTGTGGTAAAGTGAACGGATTGAGGAATTGGTCAGTTAGTGGATGACAGCATGTATCGATGAATGGGTGAATGCATGAATGAATGGGTAGATGGGTGGATAAGAATGTAGGTACATGGATAGATAAGTGAATGGCTAAGAGTATATTTCTGATGAGTAGGTGGGTACTTCACCTTGGACTTGTTAGCCCCAGAGGAAACTGAGCCTGCGGAGCTTGGGCCTTACCACCCAGAGCTCTTAGGTCCAGAGGGAACCCCTAGGGAGCATCTGTGCCAAGGACAAAAAGCCTGTCCTACTCTTGAAAGCCTGAGGCAGCAAGCTACACAGGAATAACATGGTAATGTCAGTGGTAACCACAGGGTATATTGGGAGGATGGGCTTCTGTATACTGAGGCCAGAGACCTCAATCCTGGTCCAACCAGGAGGGTTGTAGTACTTCAGCAGTACTGAGAGTTTCTTTCATCTCTAGCCCATGACATTCCCCTAGTTGAGCACCTGTGCCAAAACAAAATCTGAAGTAGGTTAGTGAATCACCTTTACTGACCTTGGATGTCCCAAAAGGTTAAGGACTTTTGCCAGCCCTGTGTCTCCTGTCAAGCCAGTGGTAAGGCACGAGGCCACCTGAAGGCCCCCTTGAGGTACCTGTGCTTGGGGTACCCTTCAAATGGGTTCAGGTTGATATTGTTGGCCCCCTTGACCCTCAAACAGCCTCAGGAAATAGGTATATCCTAAAGGTAGTGGATTATGACACTAGATATCCTGAAGCTATTCCTCTTAGGACAATCACTGCCCCTGCAGTGGCCAAGGCCCTTTTAGGTATTTTTACTAGGGTTGGCTTCCCTAAAGAGGTTGTACCAGACAGAGGTTCAAACTTCATTTCTGCATACTTGAAACACATGTGGCAGGAATGTGTTGTGACTTATAAATTCAGGATTGAATGGTTCAAACAAACATTGGAAGGCATGGTTGGAGGACTCCCTTGGGATGTCTTACCTTCATGTGTGCTTTTTGCCTACAGTGGAGCGCCACAGAAGGTGGTAGGTTTTCCCCCTTTGAACTTTTGTTCGGGCATCCTGTTAGGGGCTCATTAAGTCTTGTGAGGGATGGCTGGGTGAGGCCTCTCAAAGAGCCCAAACAAGACATTGTGGATTATGTGCTTGGCCTTTGTTCCAGGATGGCTGAGTATATGGCTAGAGCAAGCAAACACCTTCTGGCCAGCCTGGAGCTCCAGAAGCAGTGGTATGACCAGAAAGCTGTTATGGTGAACCTCCAACCACGGGCAGAAGGTATATGTGGTGGAGCCCATTGCTTCTATGGTTCTCCAGGATAAGTGGTCTGGGCCCTACCATATCCTTGAAAGAAAAGAGGAGGTCACCTATTTTGTTGACCTTGCCAGTTATAGAACCCCAAGAGGATCATTCATGTCAACCGCCTATCGCCTTATTATGACAGAGCTGAGGTGACCATGATCATGGTTACAGATTAGGAAAACGAGAGTAAAGCTATCCCTGATCTACTCTCTGGCAATCTAAAAGATGGTTCTGTTGATAGAGTGGTCTTGTCAGACACCCTCACAGAGCAACAGCAGGCTGATTGCAGAGAGGTCCTCAACCAGTATGCTGAACTCTTCCCTCTGACCCCGGGTAGGACCAGCTGGTGTTACCATGACGTGGACACTACAGATAGCTTGTTTGTCAAAAGCAAAATGTATAGACAGTCAGACCATGTCAGAGAAAGCATCCAAGCGGAAATAAGCAAGATGATGGAGCTGGGTGTCATTGAAACCTCTGAGAGCCCATGGGCCAGCCCAGTAGTTTTAGTCCCCAAGCCTCACTCCAAGGGTGAGAAAAGAGAAATTAGGTTCTGTGTGGGCTATAGGTCCTCAATGCAATACAAAAACTGACACATGTCCAATACCTAGGAAAGACAAGCTTATTGACAGATTAGGGGCAGCCAAAATATCTGAGTACCTTTGATCTTACATCAGGGTACTGCAGATAGGCCTGACCCCAAGAGCAAAAGAAAGATCTGCATTCTCCATCCCAAGTGGGCACTCCCAGTTTACTATGATGCCTTTTGGATTAAAGAATGCGCCTGCCCTTCCAGAGGTAGGTGAGCCAAGTCCTGGCTGGGTTGGAATCCTTTAATCCAGCTTAACTAGATGATATTGCTGTTTACTGGTCCACCTTGGAAAGGTACTCGAGGCTCTGCAAAAGGCAGCCCTCACCATCAAGGCATGCAAGTGCCACATAGGGCATGGAAACCTTGTATACTTGGCCACCTGTTAAGTGGAGGCCAAGTTCAACCACTACAGCCCAAGATCTAAACAATTCTGGCTTGGGAAGCTCCAACTACCCAGACTCAAGTCCGGGCATTCCTTGGCTTCACTGGGTACTATAGGATGCTTGTGAAGGATTATAGCACCCTAGTGCCCACCCACAGAACTTACCTCTAAAAAAGATGCCCCAAAAAGATCAACTGGACAGTGAATTGTCAAAAGGCTTTTGACACTCTGAAGGACGCTATGTACTCTGCCCCAGTCTTGAAATCTCTAGAATACTCCAGGCAGTTTATTGTCCCAAACGATGCCTCTGGGCATGAAATAGGAGCACCCCTAGCTTTCCGTGTGCCAAGGCTAGTTGGCATACTGCAACGACCCAAACCAGACTGCAATCCTCCATCACTTGCACCAACCAGGAACCCAACTCCGTCTTCTTGAGTGCAATACTGACTGTTCTTCTTCACCGGTGGCTCTTCTTTTGCACCTTCATTCGGGTTAGCAGGGGCTCCTGTTCTCCCTGGACTCTTCTGTGCTTCATTTCATTGTTTAAAAGTAGGCATGGAAATGTATTGTGCCAAACACTACACAACAAATCATTTCTCTTTCTTATCCATTTTAAACATAACTATCAGCTGATGTATTGATTTTATACATCTACTGCGTCTCAGTGCTGTAGAAAAAATAAATATTTTAGGTATTTAACACATGCAGTGTGTCAGTTGAAGTTGTACGCCTTTGTTTCTGTGTAGAACTAAGCTGTCTTTCCTTACACCTTTAAATATTTTAGGTCTTCTCCTTTGACATACATTAAAGACACTCTGTGCACCCCACTTTGACAGACTAAGGAATTATACACAGAGCTAGAACATTTCAAACTACAAAGCCTGCATTTGAGTCTGGGCGTCACCTTTACATAAGGTGATCTCGGGCAGTTCACATTGTTTATGGCCCATTCACAGTTGAGACTTCTGAAACTGTTTACACTAATGATAACAATCTCTTCACAGGAAAGAGGCTCCATCCTTGATCACTTTGCTTCCTCAACAATGCTTTTATTGTTTTTGGCGCAGACTGTCATGAGGCTAATCCATGTGCTTTGAATATCAAAGGGAGAATGCTAAAAGCAAGCATCGCTAAGATTGTGTTAAAGGCTGTCTGCTTCTTTTCTGTGAAGAGATCTTAACATTTGCGTTATCAGTTTCTGAAGTCTCAGCCGTGAATGAGCCATAAACTGTGTGAAGTGCCCAGGATCACCATATGTTGAGGTGACCATGAGATTCAGATGTGGGTTTTGTACTTTGAAATGTTCCTGCTCTGTGTGTAATTTCCCAGTCTGTCAGAGTAATTACTGTAGCCTCAGAGCTTATTTAATGTATGTGAAAGGTGAAGAACAATAATATTTAAATGTATAAAGAAATACAGATTAGTTCTACATAGAAATAAAGGCCTACAATTTCTTTTTTCTATTGAAAGTCTCCCAGCCAATGCATTGAGACGCAATAGATGTATAAAATTGATATACCACAGATAGTTATGTTTAAAATGGGTAACACAAAATATAAATGTTTCTGTTTTGTACTGTTTGGCACAACACATTTCCATGCCTACTTTCAAAAACTGAAATGGTCTTTATACAAGAAAACGGAATTGAAATGTTACGAAAAAGAGTATCATAAAAATGAAATAACTAAAGCATGTTTTATTAAGATTCAAAGTAAGTTACACCCAAAACCCAAATAGGATTGTAATTAAGCTATCTACCATTTACAGTCACACACGCTGTATTTGAAGTTCTAGAATGAGTGCCACTAAATTTATGTAAAGATATCATAAAGAATTATTTCTTATTTGTAAATTTAGGATTTCAGGTTGAAATTTTGTGCCAGCACAAACAAGTACTGTGAAGTTGCTAATTAAATACAATCCTGAACTAATTGATGAAAGCGTTTGTTTCAACTAATGCTGTCTGTGAAGGAAAACATTGTTTCTTTCCATCAGAAATCTCACTGCAAAATGCATTAGCATGAAGTACAGAAATGGTTTCCTCTCCAAATGATTTGTGCATTATAGTTGCATGCGGTGACTTTGTACATGGGGAAACGTGCTTTTAAACAGAAATGTTTTCTGTCTGCAAAGAAACACAATGAGATGTAATTTATATTCCTAAATCGTGGTGTTCAAATTTAAGTAGTAATTAAAAAATCCACTGTTAAGAATCAAACCTGGATTCGTCAGAAATGTAACAGTGACATACACTCTCTTTGCAACTGTAACAAGCATTTGCAATGCAGTGGTTCTCACGTTTGCTCGAGTTAGAGCTATTAGCATTTTGAACTCCTAACTGGACTTTCCTTGCCAGATAAACTGAAAAGTAAAACACTTTCACATAAGCAAGCCGACTCCCGCCATGAGCACAAAGGAGACACATCAAAGGAAACAGACATTCGCATCAAAGGAAACAGACATTCGCTTGCAGTGAAACGTATTGGCAAAAGTGCAACTATCCATGTAACCGGCAAAACTGCAATTATCCATGTAACAGGGTCGATGTCATGCAAAGCGCTCAATTACTGCCCAGCGAGATCGCAGTGCCTACGAAATAAAAAGAAAAAGTAGTGCAGAAATCATACCAAAAACATCGAGCCTCGTATGTTTTCAGTAGTAGGCCGGTGCGCTCAAGGAGGACTAAACACCCAAAAAGGCATGATGTGTGAATGCCTTTCACTAATGAAATCAAACAATTTTTAAAAGGCAAGCACACGAACCAACCAAACTGATGGGTGTGACATGGGTGTGGTTAAAAGCCCATAGAGAGATTACACCAGGGACAGAGCGCTTTGCGTGCTCAAGCCTAAAAATGTGCTCTACATGCAGGCACCAAAGACACTTAATATAAAACGTAATCCAAATAAAAAATTCTCTGAGTGAGGTTGAAGTCAGTATAAAGTGTAACCGTTACATGAGCACTCTTTGTAACTATAAAAACGTGCTCTACATGCAGGCACCAAAGATGCTTAATATTAGAACTAATCCAAATAAACAATTCTGTGAGTGAGATTGAGAAAAAATAATAAACTCCACACACAAGAAGAAATAAAAATAATGAAGTCTGTGCAGAAGAATAAATACAAATAATGAAGTCCGTACACAGGAAGAAATAAATAAATAAATATAACTAGCATTTGCAATGCAATGGGTCTCACATTTGCAGGAGTTAGAGCTATTAGCGTTGTTAACTCCTAACCGGACTTTTCTTGCACATAAATTGAAAATGAAAAGTAATACAGATTCACATAAGTGAGTCAATTCAAAGCACCACGGCACAGGCGTAAAGCAGCACACAAAAGGAAAAAGAAGTTTGCTCGCAGTCAAACGTATCGGCAAAAGTGCAATTATCCAAGTAACAGGGGCAATGTCCAAGGCGGTAACTAAACTCCCCCAAAGAAGAACAAATGTAAAGCATCTAGCAACGAAAATAAAGGATTTTTGAAGGGCAAGCCCATGAACAAGTAGTAGTAGTGGTTAGTGTTCGGTGGGTGTGGTTAAAAGCCCAGATACATACCAACACGTCAGAAAAGCAGCCCTTGCACGCTGCTATGCTTGACCTAAAAATGATTGTTCTGGAAAAAGGTAGAGCTGCAGTCACTAAAGAAACTGAATGGTAACAAAAATCTTACAAGTCTTAATAACATGTTTTAAATAGTTCAAACAGTGAAAACAGTGCAGCTGCACAAATAACATGTAGTCAACAAATGAGCTTCAAGACAAAGAAAAACGTAGATCCATGAAAAATGGATGAAAACGTAAAAAAGGAAGGAGTACTTGGTCCAGACTTCACCTAAAATAAAAACACACAACAAGAAACCAGAACCCATCAGAAACCAACAGGAAATAAGATGCTACATTGAACAAAAATAAAATAGAGTGGCAAGCAGACCAACAAATAGTAGGGCTGATGTATAAGGCCCTTTTATCATTCGTTTTAATTACAAGAGATTTCACAGGAAGCACTCTGCAGGCAAAGCATAAAAATGACTACTTTTGTTTTATTATTTTCTTTTTTTCTGTCCTCATTCCAAAGCCAGTAGCTTTGCACTATATTAGGAGAAAAGCTCAATATCTTTCCAAATTCATAAGTGGCTTATACAAATGCTGAATGGTATTCGCTTGGTACGTATATTACTCTCAGCAAAGTAGTATGATAACCATTGGAGCGTTATGGCTCTATTGATCCAGGTTGTAAAAGAAAGCTATCTGCTCTCAGCATTTTTCTTATCACTGTCTAGATCCTGTTGGCAGTGGAGGCTGGCTGCCTTCACCCAGTCTCGATGGGATGGGGGGTTCTGCAATAGCCAAATGTCTCTTCTAGCTGAAAGAAAAGCAATAAAAGGAACATTAAACCCTTCTGCCACTTGTTGAGACCTCTCTTCTCTATTTCCATCTCAAACAGTATAAGGGAGTGGCTTACCTTAATTTCAGCACCCAGGATTTCACTTAGTGACCTATTCACCTCACTCCAGAGATCAGCCAGAGTTTACATTCCACAAACATATGTTTATCATCTGTGTCCACCACACCATTGTGCGAGTTTGGCCACCTTTAGTGGAGTCCAAAATGCCCTATAAAGTGTAAACATATGGTTACGTTTTAGTGAGCCCAGTTTCACTATTTTATAATGTAACTCAATGGATACTTGCCAGAAATCCTGTGATGCCAATCCCGGGAGATCTTTCTTCCCGATCTGAAAAGGTTCTGTGTCTTTTGAGTCTTCTGTAGCAACCATATCCCAGTTCCAAAGCGATACTTCTTTGTTTATAGTTTAGGGCTCCCCTAAGTGGGCTTGTTCTCCCTTGTTAGACCCTGTGCAGACCACCATGAGCTCAACTGTAGATATTTAAACTTCTGTCTGCTCCAGTAGATCTCACCACATTATCAAGGCATCCCGAAATCTAAAGTCTCCCCAGTTCTTAAGGTTTGCCTGTGCAATGGTCGATTAAGGCTAACTTTTAACCAATCTTGAGTTCCAGGAGAATTCCAAATCGGAGCCCGATTTGAGTAGTCTTGTGAACCCATTGTTTTCCTTATGTGCTAACAAGAGAGCCTTCTGCCAAACCTGTTTAAACTTATGCAAGAAATGTTCCCTGCCAGAAGCTGCAAATTCTGCAGTATACAATAGCCCCAGGGAGCTAGTATTTGGGGTCCTTGTTAAGATACAGAAGTTTTTTGATCTGGAACACGTAACAATATCTTTGAAAATCAGGCAGAGCCAACACCCCTCTTTTAACTGCGTCCTTACCAATTCCTGCTCCCTCAGGTACCCATTTAAAACTAGATATCTTGCCTTGCATCCTCCCTATCTATGTTTCCAGAAACCACAATGGTATGGTGTTAAACAGGAATGCCACCTTTGGAAGAATTATCATTTTAACAAGGTTTACCCTGCTATATACACCTAGCAGCAAGTTTTCCCACCTTCTCAATGATTTATGAATTTTCTTGCATACACTGACTAGGTTGTGCCCTGGCAGCTCCTCTAGGCTGTGTGTGATGTGGACCCCTAAGTATCTAATCTGATTTTTAAATGGAAAGTTCTGACTTGCACTTGCCCATGACATCACCTCCATCTTGTCTTTATTAATCAAGTACCCAGATAGCTCCCCAAATCTTTCAGCATGCTGCACCAGCCTTGATATTCAGTATTCTGGATTGACTGTATACAGGATTAAATCGTCTGCATACAAGGCAACCTTTATCAAAAACTCTTGGTGCCTAAACAGGAGTATAGACCGATCCTGCCTGATTGTCTGTGCCAAAATTTTAATATATGAGTTAAATAGTAGTGGTGAGAGCAGGCACACTTGTCTAGTTCCCCTCATTAGCAGAAAAAAAGACATAGGTTCCCTGTTAACAAACACTCTATAGCTATATAGCATCTGGATGCTCTTTACCACATTTGAAGCCAAGAATGAGTAATTCCTGCAATGCAAGCTATTCTAATAGGTTTGAATTCAGGTATTATTCATTGTAATGTATAATGAAATATTAAACAACTGTTGTTGTGCTCATCACAAAATAACACAAACAGCACCACTGTTGGATCTGGTCCTGTAGGGTCATCCCTAAACTTTTGTTTTGCCTTCTCCCTCCAGTTTTTGCTGAATTTTTTTTGTTGGCCTTAGGACTGTCAGCACTTTACCACTGATAACCATTGCTAAAGCGCATGTGCTCTCTCCCTAAAACATGGTTTGATTGGTATATACCTAAATGGCATATTTTGTTTACTTATATATCCCTAGTAAAGTCCACTTCATGTGCTATGGGCCTGTAATTAAATGCTACCAGTGCGCCTGCAACACTGCTTGCACCACCTCAAGTAGCAATTTAAAACATGAAATTTGAACGGGGCCCTGCCATACAGCCTGAATGCCAGGCCTCACTTCCATGTCGACCTGACATTTAAAACCCCTTTCCATGCCTTACACTCCGCTTTTCTGTTTTACATAAAAGGCTCACATAAGGTAGGCCCTAGCTAGCCCATAGGGCTTGGTGCTTCATAAATAATAGGCAGTGCATCTACTTTTTAGTTTCATATGTCCTGGTAGTGAAAAAAATTTAAATCCACTTTTCACTGCTGTGAAGCCAGGCCTTCTCATAGGATAACATTGGAGATTCCTTATTACGGTTGATAAGCTGTCATGTGTAGTGCCCATGGGATTGTGATGATAAACCCTCTTTAATGGTAAAGTGGGATTTATTGTTACAATTTTGAAAGTGCCACTTTTAGAAAGTTGGTATTTTCCTGTTTTAAGCCCTGTGTGTCTGCAGCCAATACACATCTGGAGTAGTGTGAAAGCTGGGCTTGTGCATTCCCTCTAGACAGCCACCCACAATGGGAGCTTAAGTGTGGCATGATGTGCCCTAATGGGCCACTAACTGGCTTGATGCAGGGTGGAGCAAAGCACAGCCTAACACTTACACCTGAAAGGACTCTGCCATGTCCACACACAATAGGCCTAATGACCCTATATTGTCGCTCCAGGCAGCTTGGAGCCAGGGCAGAGGAGGGAGGGAATTTCTTGCACTTTAAAGCCCCTTTCTACAAGCTTCTCCCATCTTCCAGAACCAGTGCACCCAAGTATAAATACTGGACATAAGACAGCACAACTTCAGCACACTTCTAGACCTGTGGATACTCACTCTGCCAAGAAGAAGGACAGCTGTGTTGAATCAAGGACTGCCACTGTGATGAGCTGCTCCTCTGCTGGACTCCTGCCATGCTGAGCTGAGCTGACCTGCTGCCCTCTTGCCTGGGGTTAGAGAACTGGACCTGCAACCCTCCATCTTGCACACAGGACCCCAGAGTGGCTCAAAGGGCTAGTCTGCTGGCCTCCTGATCTGACCCTCAAGGGAAATAACAGACTCCCCACAGCTCGCGGACTCATCTTCAACAAGCTCCTGACACCCAAAAGGCTTATGGGCTCTTCCTGACCGTGAACGGGCCCACTTGCACCGGAACCGTGCTGTTTGCCTGAAGGATCAGCGTGAAGTGCCGCAAATTTGTCTCCTTGCACAGCATGCATCACCGCTCATGACTGTAAGACTCTAACCCGCCCGTCCATGGCACCCAGCCAACACCTTGCACCTGCAGACAACCACCAGCGATGCTCTCCTTGCTCCTGGTGAACTTCTTCCCAGTGAACAGGACTCTTGGCTCAATTCTTGAGAAGGTAAAACTTCAGCGGGACTTATCTGGGACTGTATCCGACCCGCTTTAAATCGTGGTCAGCCTAAACATTTGAACTTCACACAGTCTAGTGTGAACAGATAGCCCCAGTTGTCTCTTCATGCTTTTAGGCACTAGAACTATGTTTAATCTTTACAAAGCTTAAAAAATTAATTTCATATCTCGACTTCTACTTATTGGATATTTGTCATTTTAGTCTGGTTTTGTTCATTACATTCATATCCTATTTTCTAACTAGGTGTGGCGTCTTTTTTGTGTAGTGTTTTCACTGTTCTACTGTTTGAAGTGTTGCACAAAGACTTTATAATTGCCTCTAAAGTTAAACTTGACTGCTCTGTGCCAAGCTACCAGGAGGTGAGTACAGGTCAAATGTTAGTGTGCATCTGGCTTACTTTGACTAAGACTGTGGTTCCTTCTTGGACAGGGTGCATAACTCTGCCAAGTAGAAACTCCATTTCTAACAGCCACTATGTGGCAAGCTGTAAAAAGTGCCAGTGTAGTGTTGACAATAAAGTGCTAGTGCCAGACACCGGAAACCACTGGCTCAAAATAAGCACTGCTTACAGCTAAATTTCCCATTGCCCCTGCCTCCATTCTAATACATAAGCTACATTTGACCAAGATAGAGGTGATCAGATTTGTAGGATGTTGTTGGAAGACAGGCAGTAAGGGTTCCCATCTAGTTAAGAATTGTTGACCAGACGGTGCACATTTCAGCATGCAAACAGTGTACATACAGATTTCTACACAGTGCTAATTGTGCAATAGCAAAACTCCAGACTTCACTATGATGATTGTTTTGCACAACAACGGCTGCCAAAAGAACCTTAAATATGATGCATAATCCTAAATTCCTCATGTATATTTGTTTATTACAAGAGCTCTTGAAGTGGGATAACACTTTCTCTTGCCAGATATAAAAATGAATCTCGCCACAGGTACTAGGTCTAACACGACACTCAAGTTCATTCTGCCACTCACATTGAGAAAGTGGAGTTGTTCTCTAGTGAGTCAAAGTACTTAGCGAATGACATGAATTTGCTTGAGGTCTGTTGAATCCTAGTTGAGATGACAGGGTGGGAGCAGAATTGTACCCCCAGTATTTAGGACACACCTACATTTCAGATCACCCCAAAATTTACCTCCGACGGTTCACCCCCGGGTTGAACTTGCATAAAAAAGGCACACTTTCTGACATCAGTTAGAGTAATAATTATAAATAACTGGAACCACTCAATAATTGAGTTGTAGATCATGGAAAGTTAAAGGGTTTAAATTTAAAAAAAGCAAGTGGTGCAGAATAAATGTCATGAAGGTTAAAATGCAAAGTCATACAGAGTAGTTAGAAATCAGAGATATTCTTTGTCCTGAATAAGCAGCAGAATCACAAAGAAGTCAGGCAGCTTCCCTAGCTCTAAGAAGTTCAGGAAAATCTTGGGATTCTTATACACAGTTCTTGCATAACACATTAGACAAAATGCAGAATCATCATGATATAATCACAGGTAACAAATTATATGGCAAATTAGAGAATGCAAAGTCGCTTCTAAGTGCATACACACTAAGGGCCAGATGTAGGAAGGCATTTGCAAGTCGCAAATGGCGAAAAACGCCGTTTGCGAGGCGCAAAAGCCTCACCGGAGTGCAGAAATGCATTTTGCAAGTCGGATCCGATTCGCAAATAGGAAGGGGTGTTCCCTTCCTATTTGTGACTCGCAATGCAATTCAATTCCATTTGCCACCGCGAAAGCGGTGGCAAATGGAATCGCAGTTACCATCCACTTGAAGTGGATGGTAACCCAGTCGCAAATGGGAAGGGGTCCCCAGGGGACCCCTTCCCCTTTGTGACTGGAAAAAAACATGTTTTTTCAGAGCAGGCAGTGATCCAATGTACCACTACCTGCCCTGAAAAAATCCGACACTAAAGGTTTCGGGTTTTTTTTCAAAGTGCAGCCCGTTTTCCTTTAAGGACTCGCAAATTGCAAGTCGCAATTTGGTTTTTTGCTACATCTGGCCCTAAGTTACTTTACAGAAAGCATCGAGCAACTTCTGTCTCATTGTCATCCCTAGACGTCCAAAATAATATGAAACTTTAATCAATTATGTCAATTATGTCATAAACAAATGAATAAGACAAGGTCCAGCAACGGAACTACAGCAGAAGGGCCTTAACAAAATTGTTAGAGTTAGGAACTCTAGGAGATTCATTCAGAACACTCCTGTAGCATAAATCCATGACATTAGCTTGTCTTTGGATTGGCAGCATTTATGTGCAGGGCGATGAGATAGGAGAGGAAAGAGCTGGAGTGAGTGGTAAAGCAGCATCAGAAGAGCATCCTTGTTATCCAATATGTCATATCTATATAAATGTGGTGCAACTAAATTACATTTGATAAGCATCCTTTTATATATTATATTAAACTTGTATCAACTGTAAACAAGGTATTTTGTCATTTGTGTATTGGATCAATCATACAAATCATTATTCATCATTATTATCATTCACAGCAATATAAATCAAGGGAAAACGCTACTACGCAACCATAGAGTAAAAAATTATGATACTATGTGTTTAGGCATGTGGACTTAGAACCCGGGTGCCCCCAGTAGGCCCTCGCCCCAACCCCCACCAAACGCAAACCGACAGAGTCTGATTGTCTTTGGTATTGGAAGAATTTTTATTTACAAATGCCAATTAATTAAACTCATAATCATAAGAAACTTATCATGTAAGTCATAATTCAATCATTTCATAAATCATTTCATAAACCTCATAAATCATGATAATGACACAATCAAGGATCCTCCCATGTCCCGAACACCACTGGACCACACAGGTGAACCTTACTTCACCTGTATCCTTTGGGGAGCGTTTCCCAGCACCTGACTGTCCCTTGTCCTCGTGCTCCGGGTTCCATTCCCCCAACACCAAGCTGCTATGGGGGTGCAACGGAGTGGCCAGGAGCGGAAGCCCCGTGCCCACCCCAGCCATCTGGGTCTCCTAACCCCCAAGCTGGAATTTATTATCTCATCTCATGCCACGAGGGCGACCAGGGGCCCAGAGGTCCTTCACCCTCCCCACCCCACCACAAACAGTGAGAAAATGCCCAACCATTCTCAATGCAATGGTCTATGTCTGCATCAGAGAAAAGCACACTCCTTTTAGCCCATTTCTGCAGCTTACTGGGGCACTACCACGCAAATCCAGAGGTGTGACATTGCACAGAGAAATCCATAATCTCATTCACATGACAAGGCCCCGGTTGCAATGGAGTACCCAGTGTGGCCATGCAAAGGCAGTATTCATAAATTCTTTCAGATGACTGAGCCATTTCTGGTAGGCTTGCCTTTCCAAGGTCCAGGTCTGGCAATGAGGTCAAGGACCTGGAGTCCCCTGCACCCTTTCACCCTCTGGATCAGTTGATGCAGGTGAATGACTCTCAGACCACCAATCCCACACCACTGAATATGCTGCAAAATGATGCTGACAGAGGCTTGCAGAGCAGTGGCAACCTGTAAGCCACCTACTGAACAAAGGAGTGACCGAGAACCCATACTATATAAGCCGACCTGCTACTGAAAAAGACGAAACCAGTATGAGTATGTCGAGAACAAATGAAGCAAAAGCCAAATTAATATAACTCATGTCCTTGTACCACAGGCCGAATATAACGTCACTAGTAGATGGATGACCACTAGCCACTCATTTTTTATTTCCCCTAGAGGACATACAGGCATTCACCACTATAACAGCTGTCCTATGCAATGACTGTGGCAAGTCACCAGCTGGGACCACCCCGCTGCTCCCAAGGTCGCCCTGCCTGAAGAGAACTGATACCATGACAAGCACTCTTTACACATGTGAAGGGCCACGCTGCTGGGGGTGCCCATAGTAAGGTGAGACTGCCTCAAGTATCTACCAGGAAACCTAGTGCAGCTCGAAGTTTTAATGGCTTGCAGGTCCCTATTACATTCCGCACAAAGCATTTCCCTGTTGTATTTAACAGTGCCGTCAACTTCTCAAAGTACTCCTAGATACCTGAATTGGAAGCTCAGCCTCCTGGGAAGACGAAGGAGCTCCCCTCACAACCATGTACCCTCCCCCCACAGAACTCGAGCCTGCGTTCCCCGTGAAACTTGCTCAGGAGGAAGAACGTAATGAGTGCTAACAATGATTTTTCACCAGGCGTCTCTACCATGAGGCTCTCACGCAACGAAGAGTTCTCCACCTTCCCATACTTAGTTCTCCTGTGTGTAGGCGAACCCACCAAGACTGACAAGTGTATGTCTTAAATGACTTATGTACATTCATCCCCTTGAGGTCAGCATCACAGTTACCATAAAAACTGCAGCCTGAGATGATCATCAGTGCATAGGCAGCCTTATTACCGGTGCGGCCACCACAGGCCGCTGTATCTGCTAGAAATAGAGTATAACAGACCTCTATATCAGTGATCGCTGCCCCTAAAGTATGGAAAATTATGCAATCTCTCACCATACAACACCCCTTATCCTAGGAACCGGCTAATCCATACTTCTGCCACTAAATCATGTAAGGAGCTCATTATGGAGGCTGTTAAATATTACGGTCTGACCTGACCATGCGCATGCCCAATCTGAGCTTAATAAGGTCAACCTGATCAATACACTACGTGGAGATTCAAATGCCGGATACTCCACCTGTAAAAGAAGGACTGCCGTACCCTGCAGGACTGAAAAGTGGATCCATGCCATAAGGCTACTGCCTTGTCAACGAATGAGTATCAAAGTGTATGAAGCCATTAACTGAAAATTAATGTAAGTTCCGTTGGGCTATAGGGGGCGTATAACCTCAAGTCCAGCCCAAAAAACTGTGAAGGGCAGTATGACCTTGTAACAAGGTGCTCCCTAACAGACTGTCCAAAAGTTGGGAAGCGTACTGCCATTAGTTGCCTTATGTTTGAACTGAGGTCTGTACCGTGATTTTAACATATGGGGATAAACTGTATTAAATAGTTGGGATAGACGGTACCAAATAACCCCACTAATCAAGTCCCTTACATCCCTCCATACGTTTCCCCATCGAATCTGACATAAGTCAACCAACAGGATCATCCGTCATGCTGACGAGCCTGTTGAGAATTCCCACAACCTCAGAATCCGTTCCAGAGCCCCCTCATATCTGCCATGATCACTCACATGGCCAGCACTTACCCCTACTAGAAAAAACAACTGTAAGCGAGCCCTTCGAGTCCCAGTGTCCACAGCTAAACTAGGACAGGACTAAAGAACCCATGATCCCCAAGAACCCGGTTAGCATAAATGACCGGTTCAGCTGAGATGAGAACTCCAGATCTCCTGAGTCCCAGATCTGCACTTTCACCAACTAAGCTCCCGGCACCAGGTGCCCCATGACCCAGTTAGCACCCAGGGGCTGGCAGGGGTCCACACCTGAGTCCACACAGCAGCAAGTTAATAACCCTGACCAAGCAGCACTGCGCGGTACCTCTGACCAAAGCATCCCACAGTGAACCCTACATGTTGGAATATTTTATAATTCTAACAAAATTTGCTTCCTTGCACTAGCCCACGTGACAGTGGCTACCCCACTGGTGGGACTATACTAGGAATTAGTAAACCTTTAGAAAATGTTTACCCTTCTCGCCTTTGTGACACCGGATAAGTGTTAGCCATGTGTGCCTAGTTGTGAGAGGTTTCCTTACCTCCCCATTGTTTTAAATATTGGAAGTAAGTGACTGGGCTATAAAACGATTTGTCAACAATCGTAGAACGGGAAGGAATAAAGTCAGGCCTTTAGTGCACAGACCCATTTTTTCATAGTGCAAAGTGAATGGGGTAATAATGTGTGAGTGGGAAGCGATATTGCAAAAGGGAAACATGGTTAGTGTTACCACCAGATCTTTTCTTCCAAATCCTCACTCTTTCTAACATAAAATACTGAGTAGCTTCCTAATGGTAACATTTAAACTGGATGTACAGCAAAGCACTGCCCAGACAGACTCTCAGCAGCCTGGAATTCCTTTATGACCTTTCAATGTGGAAAACAGCTTTTGTGAACTACTATTGCTACGTTGCGACTGTTATTGAAAGGGTATTGCAATAATATTGAAGTGATTGAATAACAATGCCCTTAAAATGCTCTGTTTTTGTGCTTCTTCATCACTGGAAGTACTAGACGAAAAAAAAATGGATCTATATCAGTAGAGTTTTTTACCTGTCTCCTCTTCTGTGATCTACTCAACGCCAGGCATATCTGTGTGATGTCTCTAACACACTTCTGTATGTCACAACGTATCTGGGAGATTTTGTGACATGTGATGCCGTTGGTATACTTATTTGAAATCACAAATTATCGCTGTAATTTGACTGATTTTCTCCTACTTGTGTGAGGTCTCTAACCCACCTCACACCATAGGTAAGCAACATCACAACATATAAATGTGATGCTCCTGGCCGACCTGAGTAATGTTACGCCGTTACCTTGACTCTGTCACTACATACAGGTGTGATGTCTCTGGCCTATTTATCGTATTTGTCACGAACGGAAGTTCCCCAGATGCACCTTACCTGTCCAGGTAGTCAGAAAGTAAGGCTGAAACATATAGTGGTGGTGGATCTTCATAAACTTTGGAAGCATAAAAGCTGACAATCATAACTAGAGGCAGGCGGTTCTTCCTCTAGGGCGGAGGATTGTCTCCTGGCCTGCTGCAAGTGCAGCAGTAAACCAACAAGAAATACCGTATTAAAATGGCCTCAATCTCATTACCATTTCTACGATGTGTGTGGGGGTCAAGGCCTGGGAGATTCCTGCTGACTGACAGCATCATGGATGACAAGAAAAGTGCCAAGTATGCAAGTCGGATTGGCCAGCTGACTTGCGATGGTCAGTCCAACATGCGCATTTCTGCTCACACCCTTCCAGCAGCTGCATAACATCCAGGGCATTGCAGCCACAGGCCTCCAGTCACAAAAGGAGCACTGGGTTAGCCTGTTCCATCCAATCCTGACACTTCTCTCATACAAAAAACAGCATGAGAGCAGCTGCAGGATTGGTTAGGTTCACATTGGCGTGACCAGACAGCAGACTCGGAGTGCACTGGATCTTGCGGCAGATCTCGCCTTTGTGAGAAGTTCCACAATTTTTAACCGCACCCTGGGACTCCATCCCTCACCTTTCCCTGGGATGAGACTACGTATTCTCACCTCATAAGAATGAGGCAAATGCAGTAACTGGACGTCAACGAGGCCAAGGAGGGTTTCACTCCATTTCAAATGAAGGAGAACTGTTGCCTCACACAGTAAGTAGTGACTCTCCCTGTGTTGCCATTGAGTCGGCGATCATCACACCCTTATTAATGAAGACCGCCTGAGCTGAGGTGTGTGGTGATTTACGTAACATCACATCAGTAGCTCTATTTGCATGATGAGCTACGTAATACAATTCCAAACCTGTTCTCATTTTATTTACTCCAATTCCAAATAGCTCCTTATAAATGTCAAGGAAACAATATTTAACTTTAAAGAAGGTTTGCCCATGCACCCATTTTTTAAAACCCGCGTGTGCGCATATTAGCATGGTGTACGTATGCTCGAACACAGACACTCACACACTAACATTTTAATTGACAGCTATTTTTTCCACTCATAAGTGCTTTAATGCGTGTGAATTGCAGTGCTGGTCCCTATAGCCATGGGAATATTATGTTGAGGCCTGTGCTGTGTTGCCAGCGCTCCCTCAATGAGGCAGCTGCCATGTCATCTTGAGATCATGACATTAACACGGAGAGAAAGGAATGGCAAATGCCCATTCCCGAGCAGCCCTATTACGCTGTGATAAAAACAAAGGAGAAAACAGACAGGGAACAGAAGCTTCAGAAAGGAAAAATAAAGGATAAGAACAACAAGCATTTTCAATGCAACGGGGCTCCCATTTGCTCGAGTTAAAGCTATTTGCGTTGTAAACTCCTAACCAGACTTTTCTTGACACAAATTAAAATTAAAAAAAACACAGCAAGATCGTGCTATGTAAACCCCAGTGCGATCGCGCTGCGGGAAAATAAACAGATAAAGTAGTCCGGAAACCCGGGCTGAAAACATCGAGCCTTGAATGGTTTCAGTAGTTTACCGGTGTTGTGTAGGTGGGCTAAACACCGGAAAAGGCATGACATATGCATGCCTTTAACAAATGAAAGCAAGCAGATTTTAAAGAGCAAGCCAAGGAACCAATGAAAGTGACTGATGTGACCTGGGCGTGGTTTGAAGCCCATAGAGAGATCACATAATGGACGGAGCACTTTGCGCTCGCCCATAAAAAACTGCCATACAAGCTGCCCTAATTGAGTCTGAACCGCCAAAGGCAATTCCTCACCTATAAGCTCCAGTCAAGGCACTGCATGTTTCAACTACGGTGGCCACCTGTCCGTAATTTTCATGGACTGCCCAAAATTTCGCCCTTCCGTCTGTTGTCCCTGATGAAAGGCTTAAACGGTAATTTAGCGTTTCACCTAAAGGACAAAATATAATTAGGACAGATCAATTTTCCCAGCTGGACTGAAAGGCAGGAAGTCTCCTGTGCTCTGAGGGAAGGAGGTAGGGGCAGACAGATAAGAAAAGGCCTTCTTATCTGCAAATGCAAATGGGCCCTAGTGGTAAACCTGCAAATGCAAAGGGGCTTGGAAACATACATTGGCTTTAATCAAAGGAGTCACTTGAAGCTTTCTGATGACAAAGACATTTTATTTTAGAGAGGTACTGTAAGGGTATTCCAAGGTGAGCTATGGCGTGTGTTGTTTTATTGGACTGTTATAGAAAAATGTTAATGCTAGGTATAAACTGTATATTATTCAAATCTGTATTTTAAAAGGACTTTTTTATTTAACCGAAATGTATTTGCATATTTTGTAGCAGCCTATATTATATTGTGTATAATGCATGTTTAAAATAAGGACTTACACATTCACAGTTCTTTCAGGGACCTCACTACCTCATAGTACTAACAAACATTGGCAAAGCCAATAGGTCTTGCCTACACAAGAGTTATTGGCTTTGCCAATGTGTTTTAGCCATGTTATACACCAGATTGGATGCTGTTCAGCATGGCTAAAGGTTAATGACATAGTGGTGAAGAGTGGAGTAGAGTGGCATAGGAGAAGTGGCATAGAGCACAATGGCGCAGAGTAGAGTGCAGTGGGGTACAGTGCAGTTGTTTAGAGTGCATTGGAGTAGAGTGCAGCAGTTTAGAGTGCAGTGGCATGGAGTGGTGTGGGGCAGAGTAGAGTGACTTATAATAGAGTGGCAGAGAGTGCAGTAGTGTAGAGTGGTGCAGTGGTATTGAGTGCACAGTAGGGTCGCATGGCATAGAGTGCAGTGGTGTAGAGTGGAGTAGTGTAGAGTAGTGCAGTGCAAAGTAGAGTATAGTGCTGTAGAGTGCAGTGGCATAGAATGCAGTAGTACAGAGTAGAGTGGTGCAGAGTACAGTGACGTAGAGTGCAATGTTGCAGGGTAGAGTGTCAGGTGTAGAGTGGCACAAAGAGCAGTGGTTCAGAGCAGAGGGCAGTGGCACACAGTGCAGTTTAGAGTGCATTTAAGTACAGTGGAGTGGCATAGAGTATCAATGGGTGAAGTAGAGTGGCATAGAGTGCAGTGGAGTAGAGTGGCATGCAATAGAGTGGCAGTGAGTGTAGTAGTGTAGAGTGGTGCAGTGGCATAGAGTGCAGAGTAGACTTGTGTGGCGTAGAGTGGTGTAGAGTGAAGTAGTGTAGCGTGGTAAAGAGCAGAGTATAGTGCTGTAAAGTGCAGTGACGTAGAGTGGAGTTATGCAGACTACAGTGAGGTACAGTGCAGTGGAATAGAGTTTATTGGTGCAGAATGCAGCCGTACAGAGTAGAGTGGTGTAGAGTATAGTGGGGGCAAGTGCATTTTTGCAAAGTAGAGTGTCAGAGTGCAGTGGCATATAGTGCAGTTGTTTAGAGTGCATTGAAGTAGATTGCGGTGATTTACAGTGCATTGGGGCAGAGTGATGTAGAGTGCAGTGACATAGAATAGATTGTTTCAGAGTGGAGTGCAGTAGCATAGAATGGAGAGGTGTAGGGTAGAGTGTAGTGGTATGAATGCAGTGGCGCAGAGTGCAGTGAAGTAAAGTAGATTGTTTCACAGTAGAGTGAAGTAGCATAGAGAGGAGAGGTGCCGGGCAGAGTGGAGTTGCATAGAGTGGCATAAAGTAGAGTGCAGTGGTGTAGAGTGCCATGGCATAGAGTAGATTAGAGTGTTGTACAGTGTATTGATGTAGAGTGTGGGGCATAGAGTTCAGTGTTACAGAGTAAAGTGCACTAGCATAGAGCACAGGGTCATACAGTGCTGTGTTGCAGGGTGGCATTGAATGGAGTTGTCCGGACTAGACTGATGTTGCCTAGACTGGAGTGGTATAGCATGCAGAGGCGCAGAGGTGTAGAGAGGTTTAAAGCACATTGGCATAGAGTAGAGTGGTACAGAGTAGAGAGGCGTAGTGTCAAGTATCATAGAGTGCAGTGGCATAGAGTGGAGAGGAGAGGAGTGGAGAGGAGTGCAGTGTCCCACAGTGCAGTGGCACAGAGTGGTGTAAAGTGGAGTGGTGCAGAGCAGAGTGGAGAGGAGTATGCATGGTGTGGTAACACACTGCAAATAAAGAGAACATGTTTTTGATTAAAATGACCATTACATTGCACAGACATGCAGTTTTTCAAATAAAAATATACAGTGCACAGATGATGATGTGTGGAAATTGCATCAGCTAATGCAATGATTTGTTTTAATCATATAAAGGTATTTGTTTCCAGCACAGTTCAGAATTAACAAAAATGTGCTTTATTTGTACTCCTAATTCTGATATGTTCTGATGTTTATTTAAATCTTGTCATGTGATCAATAAAACTCTTTCCTAACCCCAGTATCCAGCAAGATTGTTGCATAAATCCTCTCACTTTGAATCCAGAGAAAGAAAAGTAAATACTAAAGCCCTCATTATGAACATGGCTGGAAACACCACTGACTGCCGTGGCGATGGTGAACAGAAGACCGCTAGTGGTGGTGAACAGCACACCGCCATGTAATGATGTCAAAAACCGAAACCTCCAAAAATTCTGCAACCTCCAGCCACGCCAGGGCCCATGATGGCAGAAAGGCTGTACACCCCACCCCGCTACCGCCAAGCATACAGATCCTCCGCCCACTAAATAATGATGCACAAATAACTGTGGCAGATAGTGAATGTCGAACGACCATTGGCGGTACGGACCGCTGCAGCCTGCAATGGGATTCAACAGCAAGAAATGCACACATTGGCAAGTTTGAAACCCACACACCTGACATACATCCACAACACTAAAAAACACTAACATACACACCCCAACAATCCTTTGCAATGCCAATTGAACGAATCAGACTGACAACACTACATGCATACACTATACACAATATAACAAAAGTCACACACACATATACTCAAAAGCACCCTCACCAATACACCCAGAACACCACACCCATAATACACACCATGGCACCCCCTAAGCACCCACACTTCACAGATAGGGAGCTAAGGACCGTGGTGGGCGAAATACCGAAGGTCGAGCCACAACTCTTTGGGGCACAGGTGCAGCACACACCCATCACCAGGGAGATGGAGTTATGGCAGATGATTGTTAACAAGGTCAACACAGTGGGAAACCATCCACGCACAAGGGATGACATCCCCAAGAGATGGAACGACCTGCACGGGAAGGTGAGATCAATGGTATCCAGGCACAACATTGCGGTACAGAATACTGGGGGATGACCCCCACCTACACCCCATACTACAACGACTGGGAGGAGAAGGTACTGGCTATCCTGTACCTGGAGGGCCTCACTGGACACACTGGAGGACTGGACTCAGGTAAGTCACCTACAATTACTCCATATCCACCACACCTGAATGCATGGACCACCCCAACCCTCCAACTACCACCAGGACCACATCCCCACCCAACCCACAAAATCCACATGCAGTCACCCTACATGCCCACAAATCCACTAACAGGCCCACATCCCTCCCTCTGTGCACAGTCACCTACCCCGGCAAGGATTCACCATGGCACTACTGCACCCACAATGCACCTCCACCCCCCATGCAAAATGAAGGGATAATCCCACAAGAGCTCCCTGTATGGCCTGACAGGGGAATAAACCGCATAAAATAGGGCAGGGCTGTGCATCCTTATTCGATTTTGTACATGTAACATACATGTCCACTCCCCCCCACAGGCACCACCACCCATGCCACCCAGACGGAAAGGCAAAGGAGTGCCAGAAACCCCACACGAAGACAGAGGCCCCACTCAGGAGACTGGAGAGGGATGTATGGACAGTGAGGAATACCCTGGCCCGTCACACAGTCCTGGACTGTCACCCTACAGAAGCCCCACCCAGGATACCACTGACACCCCTACCAACCAGCCACCAACATCAACTCTGGCCAAACGACCTCACACCAGTGTCTCCAGGCCACACACTGGCAGACCACATGTAAAGAGGCCAGAGTCTCCACCAACCAACAGGCAGGATGATGATGGCCCCAGTGCAAGTGGGACTGTCAGACCTGTGCAGGGGACACAGGCTCAGGGGGCTAGGGCCAGTGGGAGGGCATCAGTGGTCCAGGGAGGAGGCCAAAGGATGGATGCTGCAGCCCAGAAGGCGACTTCTGAGGTCCTGGGAGCATACCACCATACCCAAGACAGCATGGGCCAGATCCTGGCCACCCTGGAGCATAATCAAAGGCTGCAGATAGCAAAACACCAAGAGGCCATAGAGCAATGGAAGCAGCTCAATGCCACCATGGCCACCATTGCAGGTGTGTTGCAGCACCACTACCCTAGCCAGCCTGAGACCCCCACACACCTGGAAGCCCCTACCACTGCCCAGGACACAGACCTGCCATCCACATCTGCAGCAGCAACTGGACTGGTGGCACTGGCAGAGGACACACAGGAGACCAGCACCCCTAGCCCTGCAGGCCAGCACCAGTCACTCAAACATCCCCTCAGACCCAGATATGGCACTGGAACAGCTGCCAAGACCAAGGCCCCCACTAAGAAGTGACTCTGCCCTGCACTGTCTCCCTTGTGGGCCACTGTGCTACCATCTTGACCTGCCAATATCAACAACCAACATTATGCAGTGCAGACAACAGCATCAGTGAACAGTACCTCATTGTCACTAGAAGTATAGGCGGATCAGCTGGTTCCTGGATTTGACACCTCCCCCCTCTTCATCCTCACCATCAATTTCATCCCCTTTCAGAGTTTTCAGGTCTGGATGTACAGCAACCTCCTCCTCTAGAAGGGGGTAGCTCTCCTCACAGCCAAGTTATGCAGCATGCAGCAGGCCACCACTATTCTTCACACCTTCTCAGGGCCATAGTACAGGGATCCCCCAGAGAGATGGAGGCAACTAAATATAGCCTTCAGGAGAAATACAGTGCGCTCAATCACCCTCGTAGTACGTCCATGGGCCTCATTATAATTCTTCTCTGCATCTTTCCTGGGATTCCTCACAGGTGTCAGGAGCCATTGCAAGTTGGGGTACCCAGAATCACCTGCAAAAGCACTAGAAAGAGGACTTCAACAAACTGCCATTATTTGCATACAGCCTGGCTGTCAGCTATATACTGATCCAGTGTCATACACACTCACCTATGAGCCAACCTCTGGCCCCTTGTAGTTGTTCCATCATGTGTGGCACACTGGTGTTCCTCAGGACAAAGTAATTATGGACTGATCCTGGAAACCTGGCATTGACATGTGATATGTACCGGTCAGCAGTACACACCAATTGTAAGTTCATTGAGTGGAAGTTCTTTTTGTTTTTGTATACCTATTCATTCACTCTTGGGGGGATGAAATCTATGTGGGTTCCATCAATGGCACCTATCACATGGGGTATGATAGCAAAGGCATAAAATCCAGACTTGATGGCAGGGAGCCATTGGGGAAACTGGACATGTGTCTGCATGTGCTGTACAAATGCATTCAGGAATTTTGACAGGATGAGGCTAAACCTTGGCTGTGAGAACCCAGCACCCATACCCACTGTCACCTGAAATGAGCCCGTAGCCAAAAATGTAGTACAGATAGCACTTGCACTTTAGTAAGGATGGCATGCTGATTCCGATTAGCCGGTCTCAGTACAGGATCAAGTAAAGCACAGAGGTCATGGATTGATGAACAATTGAGTCTGTAGGTGACAATGATGTTACGTTCCTCCATGGTATCCAAATCAACAAGAGGTCTGTACACAGATGGGACCCTCCCTCGCCACATGGGTCTGTACCTATGGGGGAGGAAACATATGAGGGACACACATACACGTGCAAAACATGTTGTGAATGAACAACTAATTGGTGTGCAATACGTAGGTTACACACTCAAGCGATGTATGATGTACAACTTTAGGCATGTATGCAGAGATACCTCTGGTCTAATGGCATGCCAGTGTGGATACATTTCATGAGATGGGTGAATGTAAGGACCAGTCACTCATGTGGTCAGGCGACTAAGGGCTGGGATATGTAGGCCCTGAATGGGGCCCCTGACCAGGAAATATGTACTTGGTGCTAGAAAAATGGCAGCCTCCTGCCATTCAGATCTGAGGGAGTGGAAGTGACATAATTCCGCTGGCAGTAGTTGTCATGGCGGAAGGGGTTGTTCACTACTGTGCACCCATTAATCGGTTTACATGGTTGTCAATGGGGAAACTGGGTCTATCATGATTGCCTGCGGCAGTGACGATACACACCGCAGCGGAGTGTACGCCATGTCATCACACCAATTTCACTTGACTCCCAATTCCCATGCAAGCAAGTACTCCACTGAGTGTGCTGCTGTGCCTTGACTCTGGTTACTCCAATGGCACGAGTCACAGGAAACAGGCCACGGCCTTCATCACAGAGGAGCTCGAGAAGCTGCTGGACGGAGTCCTATCCCTGTATGCCAAGTTATATCGGTGACCAGAGGAGCAGGTGAGTTGGCAGTTGTCTGGCTTGGATGTGTGTGATGGTGGCGGATGCCTGTATGCATGTGTGCTCGATTTGTAACTGCACAGGCGTAAATTGTGTGGCATGTACTGTTAGTGAGTTGGTAAAATGATCCTGTGAAGTTTCCGTCCCATAGGGGACTACATGTCAGCTGTACCAGATGGCCATCAGAAGAGGGGACTCTGGCAAGCGATGGCCAATGTGGTGCGGACCCTCGGGTTCTACAACCGGCGGAGCACCCACTGCAGGAAGCGGTGGGAGGACTTGAGTCACTGGGCCAGGAAGACCTGCGAGGCCCAGCTGGGGAAGACCTCCCAATGAGGAAGGGGTGCCCGCTGGACCCTGACCCCCCTAATGGCCTGCATTCTGGCAGTGGCCTATCTGGATTTGGATGGGCACTTGAAGGTAGCACAGCAGCCATCAGGGGGTGAGTACCAACACTGTTTAATGCTACTTTGATGGATGTGTTTGGGTGCTGTGGTATGTATGATGTCTAGTGCCAGGCACTCTGACAGGTGTGTTCCTGCAGTCCTGCCCACCGTAGGCATATAGGCCCATGGGGGTTGATCTTCCTGTACTGTAGGATTCTTTGTGGGCCCATGGACTAGTGGGTGCATTGGCTGGCCATGGTTCCCCATGTGTGAAGTCCACACAATTCATCAGGTCCATGTTTCATGTGGGAAATGAGTTGTATTTTGGGGTACAGGACACTAGTCAGGGGAATAGTCATGACTATTGTTGTAGGTGCTGCGTGTAGGTGTTTAAGCTGGATGTGGTTGTGTGTGCACCAAGTATGTACATTCATTCAGGTATTTACATATTTCTCTCATGTTTTGTCTCCCCACCCCTGTGCTCTTGTGTCCTTTGTGTACATCCTTTTGTGTACATCAGCATCATCTGGCGAGGGAGCAGTGGCACCGGCGAGTGGGGATGCAGCGGCCCACAGTTCCAAGGAGGCAGAGTCGGTGGAGCCCAAGGGCACCAGTGGGTTGGAGGGTGAGGGGAGTACCACGGGAGAGTCAACTACCAGTGGTGGTAGTGACTCTGATACCTCCTCTGATGACATCTCCCTGGTGGTGGTGGACCCTAGTGGGCCCACCCATTCTGTGTCATCTTCCGCCACCGCATACCATCACTGCCCTCCCAGTTGCTCGACACCCAGTTGTCTGTGCCTGCTCACCCAGAAGGGTGGGCGTCTTCTTTGCCACAGGCACCTCATCCCCTGCCCCTGTCAGCCCTGCTTCCCTCACAAAGGAGGCTATTGACCTTCTGAGGAACATCTCTGTAGGGCAGACAACCATTGTGAATGCCATCCAGGGGCTAGCATCCCAGATGCAGCAATGCAATGCATACCTGGAAGGCATTCACGGTGTCATGAAGAGTTTGCCAAGGTGGATGGATGGGTGTTGCTTGTTCTACCACTTGACAGTGCCTCTTCTGTTTCTGTCCTGTCTGCAGAGACAACTCCCCCCGTACCCAATACCTTCTAATAGTCTTGGTGGACCCATCTTATTTGATTTTAAGAATTGTCTCACCTTGTTCTTCTCTTCCTTATTTATCCGGTTCTGAGCAACAACTTCCCCTCTGATCTCGATTTCATCCTCCTCTTTTATTATCTTTGATTGGTAGTCTGGGCTTCCAGTTCTGGGATAAATGTAAAGTCTCAGACATACACTCTAGTGCTGTGAGACTGCAGACAAATTGTGGGTACCTCACATCCTGACATTTGGTGTGAGACTGTCACCCACACCATCTGTCCTGCTTTATTAATTTTTTTTGGTTGAAAGTCCATGTACGGTTGGGGTGAGCCAGATGTTTTTGTTCAATTTGTTTAAACTAGCATAAGGTTAATTACCTTAATTGTTGCCAAACTGCTTGCCAAGGGGTTTAAATGTTCAGAAACATCATCAAAATTGTGTTGTAACTTTCTCTTTAAGAAAGATTGGGTAGATTTGGGTAGGTGTGATGGCCTTCACACAGTGCTGAAGGGCATTAATTTACTACTGAACAAGGATATAATGTGACACCTGAATGTAGTATACCAGAAGGCAATCACAAAAAGACCACAGTGAATAAATAGTGCTATGTTAAAAAAGAGTAAATAAATGCACCGATAACATGGTGAGGTGTGGCCTCTCTTGGGTGTGTCTGTAAAACGGACTTTTGTTCGTGAATTTTTGTTCTGAATTTTGACCCTTCGTCCTGAATTTTTGTCCTGAATTTTGACCCTTTGTCCTGAATTTTTTACAGTCCTGTCCAGAATTTGCCTCTATGCCAGGTGCCTCACCACACACAGCATCCCTTGACAGGAGCCTTACACCTGCACATGGTGCCATGTCTGTGCACACCCCACCTGTGATGACTTTGGCTGATACTCAAGACTGCATAAACAACTATGAGGGATGTAATTAGATAAACACACGCAAGCGTGATGATGTACATAAAAAGCGTCTAGGTGTATTTGTCTACATGTAAATAAGCATAGGTAGTTTGTGTGTGAATGTGACATATATTTCATAATATAAAATTGCACGGCATTACCACAAGACAATTTTGTTACATTAGGATTCGGGTTTAATAACTGGTATTTTTTACCACCAGCTCAGTGGAAAAAATGATTATGTCCCTTGTTCCCATAGAGTGACAAAAATGTTCCTAGGTGTAAATAAATCTTGCATATGGAGAAAGTAAAGAAACTTTGCATGCAACACAGGCTGGTGATTCACGAAGCTTTACTTTGCAAGTGTGGTTGTATAAATACATATTATTGACTCCCATGGTGTAGTGCGTGGCAGAATGTATTACATCACTACAAAGTATTTTGGACTTGTAAAAGCTGTGCAACATCAGCACGATTTTCGCATCATTTGTAACTACTAGCCGCGAGCAGTTTTTGATGTGCCGTGGTAAGTGTGCTGGCAGGAGTTAGGAAAATGAAGTCATCCAAAAAAGTGTCAGGTCATCCCTCCGAAGCCATTGGTAAGAAAAGCTAATTCAGGGACTTCTGTTTTATAGTATGTGCAGTGCTTCTAGAGTTCCGGCGCCCACAGAAATGTGAAAAGATATTGGGAAGATAATGTTCTCACTCGGTAGATAAGGCTCATGCCAGTTCTTTAATATATTAAGAACTGGCGCTCTGCCTCCTTAGCATCACTTTTTGCTACAGACCAGAAGCTCTGCACCAAGATTTATTAATCACATTTTAAGGGAACTCACAGATGCAAAAAGGGAATGCTGGGGGCGGGTTCAAAGAACAAAACAGGACTCCAAAAAGGTAACGTAAAAAACAAGCATTTGCAATGCAACGGGTCTCGCATTTCTCCGAGTTAGAGCTATTAGTAGTTGTAAACTCCCAACCAGACTTTTCTTGCCTTATTAAATGGAAAAAAGAGCGCGATTGCGCTGCAACAGTTCACTCGTAATGAAACCTATCAGAAAAAGTGCAATTATCTACGTAACTGGCAAAACTGCAATTAACTATGTAACAGGGTCGATGTCATGCAAAGCGCTCGACTTCTGCCCAGCGAGATCGCGCTGCGAAAAAAGAGACAAAGTAGTCCACAAACCAGAAAAAAAACAGCAAGCCTTGTATGTTTTCAGTACTTGGTCGCTGCACTCGAGGAGGGCTAACCACCGGAAAACTTCCACTAATGAAAGCAAGCAGATTTTAAAAGGCAAGCCCACAAACCAATGAAAGACACTGACGTGACCTGGGCGGAGGTCCGAGCCCTTTTCTAACTACTACAGCATCTTGCAAGAGATACACATGTGCAAGCGCATGCTAGCACAGGCTCGACCCTAAAAATTGTTAGAGTTTATAACCTGTTATGATGTAAGGTAATGCACTGTGTGTGCTTTAAGTCACACCAAGACAGCCTTTTATAGATAAAAAACATTTCTTGTGGAAAAACCAACGTATCACACAAATACATCTTTTCTTCATTGGAATTTTCATCTTTTTGTAGGTCTGGTCTCCAGACTCCTGTTATAAAGAAATAAAAGATACATTTAGGGTAAATAACACATATAGAGGGGCTTTTGGCCAGTGTGGTGTCTAAAATGATGGGTCCGTGAGCTGATAGTTGGACGTGAGGAAGAACATTTCAACAGTTATAAAGTCATAGCTGTCCTGGTGTGTTTCTGTAATACTTACAGGTACATCGGTTTTGTAATCTGCCTTATGATACGACCATGGACGCTCTCAGATTGTAGATATGTTTTTATTAAAAGACCACCAGAGGCTCCATAATATGCAAAGTAATATCAGCCTGTGTCACACGTTACAGGCTTAAATTCTTTTATGCCTTAACGGTGTCCTAACTACAATTGCTTTATTAACCTTCTTGCTTTCTCACATTTGCCCACTCTTTTAAAAAAAAAATCCCTAGGGGTATAATCCCCACCCCTTAACCTTCATAAAGTTGGTCTCGCTCGCTATGCTCACTCGCCATAGGGCACTCATCGCATACTTTTACTCTCCGCCACTTTCAAATGTCACCAGCCGCCCCTGACTAGAGGTGCTGTCCAAAGAGTTTACACTTGAAACTCTGAAGAGTGAACACTTTAAATGTGAATTAGGTACTCTCAAGAAACGTACACACTTAGAAAATTGGCTACAGCATGTGATATGTGATACTAGACATACCTACTGATGCTGGATGTAGTAACCCAGTGTTCAAAGTAGTGTGACCAAGTACCAACATGGCTGTTTACAGGCGAGTGCAAAGCGCTCCGTCCATTCTGTAATCTCTCTTTGGGCTTCAAACCACGCCCATGGCATGTCAGTCACTCACATTGGTTCATAGGCTTGCCTTGTTTTCAGCCTGGGGTCCGGACGGCTTTATCTGTTTATTTTTCACGCAGCGCGATCGCGCTGCATTTTACATAGTGTGATCGCGCTGTGTTTTTTTTTCTTTAATCGGCTCGCTTATGCCAACTGTTTTACTTTTTATTTTCAGTTTGTGTGGCAAAAAATTCCAGTTAGTAATTTTCAACGCAAATAGCTCTAACTTGTGTAAACACGAGAACCAATGCATTGCAAATGCTTGTAAATATATTGTTGCTTGTAAATATATTGTTTCCCACATCACCGACTGTATCTCTTTATCCTCTGCCTTTCAAAAACAATGTATTTTGTTTCTACCCAAAACGCGCTCACCCAATAGGGGTTTTATTGTAAAATTGGATTTCTATTTACCTTTAGTTACTGTTCAGCCTGCGCGGGTGATTTCACCTATTCTCTGTTGGTTTTAGCACAAGGTTTTGGCAGGGTATGTAAACATAAATGACGCTCTTATGCTGCTGTTCTAAGTATGATTGTCTCCCGCAAAGAAAACTACCGTCCAGCAGTTTAACATCAACATCTAACGTCTATTTAACTATCTCTGCAGAGATGGTAACTTACAGCCTTTAACACTGGCTGAATCGTCAGTTCTCTCATAAGTGTTTTCAACAGTCTCAGCCTTTTGTGCTCGACTGTAACAAAATTCAGTCAAGTGACTTTCAAAGTACCACTTTGCCTTTGAAGTGAATAACACTTACGAAGTCTGCCCTGCCTTATCGGCTCATCTGAAGCTCTATTCTTTGTACAATGTGTTACGTTTGCCCTTGTGAGACGTTGCATATATTACATATAAATGACCCTACCTCAGCATTAACTATTGCTCTGAATGCATATAACTGAAAAGCTTTACCTATACAAATGCAAGAAAGTGCCTTCTAGGCACGAAGTAGACAGGGTTTTAGCAATTGCATTTGCTGTAAAGGGGGTGGAGTAGCAGTCGCAGTCTACCTTTCTGTGGCAGCAGCAACCTTTTGTTTATTTTAAGCACACTTTACTGTGAAGCATGTGCATGCTCCCTTGGTGCTATAGGATGGAGCCAGCAATGAGGTGACAAGGCAGAGTAATCAAAGGCGGTGTCTGGTTAGTAGTCTGGATTGCCATAGAGGTCAGTAATTAAGATTTTATCAAATAAAAAGTAGAGAGGGAAAAAAAGCAACCAAGAAAGTCCCCACAATATTGAGGTTCATGTGTTTACGATAAAAAAAAAACACAAAAAACATTTGATTAACTTTAACAAGCACCCAAGCTATTCTATTTACTAGTAACACAGTATCTTTGCAGTGCCAGCCAACATATTCCCAAAATGAATACATATGGCTATGTTGTATGGAGCTGTGTTTAAATTATCTTTTTTTATTTGTTTGATTGGTATATACGCCATGCACATTTCACATTTAATATTATTTAAAGGATCTTGTTAAATAACCCATGAGACAGCAATGCAGTTGCATTTCGTCTGATTTTTGCATTTTATGTTGGCCGAACGGAGACACAAAATAGCTGCTTCTGAGTGGGAACCAAGTTGGTTTATTTACCATTGTGTTGTTGCAATTTAAGATAAACAGTACTAGTAAATTATTTTGTATATCCCACCTCGCTATCATTATAAGGAGAAGCTTACGAAATAAACAAAGTATTTGCAGTAACGCTGCATTTCCTCTGTGTTTCACATTACCGGACAGAGGGAGACATACAATAGCTGCTTAGAAGAGCGGACCCAGATCTTTGGTTTTGCTGTGTGTTTTGCATACCAAAGAAATGTTCATTGTTTTTTTAATCATGCAGAGTGGTCAAATCTTTATGACATGGCACAGAACGATTTCAGCATTTGAAGGCTTCATAAATTAAAACATTATGAACTGTACGGTGTCTACTTTGTGACGGTAATAAAAACATGGAGCACACACACGTTTTATGCAATCTTTCTGTTATAATTTACATTTGTTGCATGCATGCTTTCATATGCTGACCCTCTAATTCATAACACTAGTTCTCTTTGACTTTTCCTCTTCAATCTTTATGAATTCATAACAAAATCTCACCATCATCTTCATTGTCTCTCCACACTGTCATTAATATTATCTATAGCTATCCATCTTATCAACTCTCACACACACTTTTCTTTTACACATTTTTATGGACATGTGGCCTACTCTCCCCTTCTTTTTCTCTTTCTCACATACTCACTTTTCTCCTTTATCTAGAGTTCAGTCACCACTGCGTACACAAACTACCTATCTCTCTCTATTTCCTTTCTATCTATTCTGTGCAGCCCTATCTATTCACCATATCACATAATTCCACTACACAAGGACACTAAACACCACACAATTCCACCCAACACAATTCCACAGCTAACAATTCAATTCAACACACATAACTCCACAAAAAAACACATACATCCATTTCACTATAAACAAAAACACGTAGATAAAAAAAATTGCAATAGCTCCCACTCTCGCAAATTGATTGTAAATGTTTGGTATTGGTGCATTTTGTGAAATATCCGTCCTTTGTGTGCTGAGTTCCCTCCACAGGCAATTTTACTAAGTGAACATTTCTGATGGCTATCACACTACCTCACGCTTCCTCCTGTTACAGTTGTGTTGGTCCCTCCCTTGCCTTTCATCCCAGCCAGGATCCTTTCTAGACATTCACACAGGCAGCCAATAACTCTCGAAATCATGGCAGCATTGGCACTTTGAACTGACCTGCTTATGTAGACTGTTTTACTTTTCATTTTCATTTTATGTGGCAAGAAAAGTCCAGTTAGGAATTTACAACGCTAATAGCTCTAACTAGAGCAAACGTGAGATCCATTGCATTGCAAATGCTTGTTTTAAATATAGCAGGTATATGCAAGCTGGAGATCTATTACAGTAGTCACATTACAGATAATATTTAGCTGGAGCTCAAAATACCTAAATCTAGAACATTGTAGGGTCATACAGCAGGTCTGTAGACAACTTCATAACTATGATATGAAATATCACATACCAGTACTGCTTAAAAAATGCAGGAGTTATTGGGAGGGCTTTTATATATCAACAACAGAAAACCTCCATGGTTCCAACTAAGTAGAGGTTGTAAGAAGGTGTGAAGGAAATATAAATCATTCAGCACTTTAATTTATGATCATTTAAGCTGTGAGAAAATGTTCAAATATTTTAAAGCAAACTAGTGGATATTTTCTTATCTGTAGAATTTCACACAACTTTTTTCATCTATCGCAGACCATTTCACACCAGTGCAGTGAATCCTAAACATAGAATGTCCCTCCTGAGCATACCGAAGGCAATCTGCACACTTCCTCTGACTCTGTGTTACAGAGTGCTCTACAGGGGCAGAACAAGATCATACAAACACACTCGCCACAGCTCCCAGGACACCTACTCATCTGTAGTAAAACCACACATAACCATCATGTCAGCAAACTCCTTCATCCAATTCATCATGCTGCAGAGCCAATGACTTATAGATGGCCGATGAGAGTTGTACGTCAAACTATCATGGTCTGACATACAAAATCACTAAATATTATCTCATTGGGTGTAACTTTTCTTTCTGAGCTCCACTGAGGCAATATTTGTGTAAACAATACTTAGGACACAATATTTATGTGAGACTATAATCTGACTATGATATTCTGTTACTGCAACGCAAGACGCAGTTAGTACGAGACAACCTTACTTTTTGGAAAGGCAACATTATTACAAATCCAAAAGTTCAAAGGGCTGCACCAAAATATCAGATTGGAGTGATTGTGTGAAGGTGCAAAGGAACATGGACACTGAGAGAAGTGGGTAGTCTTGGACCTCCCTGTGAGGCACACAAGGAACATAGATGCATGAAGGTTAGACAGACTCTTACTCTTGGAGAACAGATTTGCAATTTTATTTTCAGGGATGTTTAATATTATGGGTTCCCAACCATCAGGCATGAAGTTCAATGAGTAAAGCCTCACGTGTTTTGCAGATGTGTTCGACTGGATCTAGTGGAAAATGGCGATATTTTTAACCTCTGGAAAAGCAAGCACTTTGGCTCCGAGAAGGATGTCAGTTTCTGGATAGTTAAAGAAAGAAATTCAACAAAGTCAAACGGTAGGTTGACCATTGTTCCTACTTTCCACTTCTGCATGAATCGTCTCTTTCTAGCTTTATTATTTCTTTGCCATTCTACCATTCTCACTGGGCTAATCATATAATGACAAGAATTTGATGCAAAGTGCTTGATGATTGACCTGGAAATATTGACCACTTTATGTCCACTGACACTGAACACAGTTTACCGATGTAGATAATGTCCACATTAATATTATAGGGACTAGTTGCTGCATTTAGCAAAAAGTACACATCTGATTTGCTATATAGCAAGTGACTTGGGAATAACAGTGGTGATATGCTGGCTTTTCCTCTGTGGTCGTTCCTTTACACATTGAATAGGTGCCCAGAGTTGGGTATCTTGAAGAACTATTGTATAGATACATGGCTCTTCTTATACATGCATGATAGATATATTATTTTACATCTAAGTACGCAATTAATTTTGGGCAGGCAGTTCCTCTCTTCACGTTTTCTCCAAGGAAAAGTCTTTGGACTTTTTTTCCAAGCCCACCCAACCAACCAAATGTTTTGAAGTCAGGCTACCCTCGAAACCTTCATTGCAAAAAATGGGGAATGGGAGGGGCAAAAATGTGTGAAGGGAATGGGGATTAGAAAACCGTTTCCAGGGTACTTCTTATGTAGGAAAGGACAGGGCTGAGAATTGGATGCAGGGGTCCATCTATCTCTACAAGTGGGCCTGCCTCTTTTTAAAGAGGGAGAAAGGCGTCACCTCAGATGGGTGCAGTGCTATTACTGCATCTTCCTGCTGTGGAGTTTTTCGGGGGTTCCTAAGACCTACCTTTCTACTTTTACAAAGGGATCTATGGGGACAGTACTGTGCTCAACGCCATATGTAGTGCACAGTCAGTGCAACTCCTGATGACTTCATTGTGCCTGTGTCTGTAACATTACACTAACAAAATGGTAAAGGTTTCCCTGCCAGTGAAGGAACTCCTCCTTGTGACTGCACTAGTACAAAATGTCTGCTAGCGCAAAATGTCTGCTAGCGCAAAATGTCTGCTATCATGGTTTATATCATAGGAGGGGCCACACTTATGAAAGTGCCCAAGGTACATAGCAAGCTGGTGCAAATACCAGTTGAGCTCTGGGTACTATGCATAATAGAGGCAGAGCACTTACAGATAAAAAAGAGAAGAGACATAATATTTCTTACTTGGTATTTTCTCTTTTTGTAGCAGCACAGATGGGTGGTACCGAAAATTATTCTTTCTTTTGACATTGACTCAAATGAGGCATATATATATATATATATATATATATATGGTCTATGTCACTACTTGTGCGCACCTTGAATCAAAAAGTATGTTAGTGAAAGGAACAGCATTAACGTTTGCTAGAGAGAGACCAAATGTCCATTGCTGCCATTTCACCTTGTGTCTACCTGCACCAGAAAAGCAAATGAGTGACCACCTCCTCTTGCTCTCCTAATTCTGGGAGTAACTAACAAGAGCGGTCACTAGATATCAATGCTCTAGGAGCCCTATGATAAGTGACAAGATGCCAAAGGATATGAGGGCTAGACGTGTATTTCACCTTGTGGACAGCACACAGGACCTAGAGTTTTATCCTTTTTTCTATTGGCAAACAATGCAGCTTGGCAAGGGCTGGGTGAGCTGATTGAAGGAAGGCCCAGTAGTAGCAGTGCCACCACATTCTGGAAAATCTGTAGCTTTTTGATGACAAAGAAGGGACTGCCTAGATGTAGTTGCACAATCGAGGAGAGGCAGTACAAGATCTTGAACCTCTATCCTTCTGGTTTCCAAGAGGAGCCACTTAAGCATCTTTTTAAGTGCCTTAAGAAGGCTGAAGCATGTTCCTGCCACTCTCCTTGCCTGTGAGGCCATTGAAAGGTCTTTGTTTAGTGTGACCCCAAACTCTTTACCTGAGGCTTGATGAGGGGATGTTCTCCCAGGCACGAGGGCCAGCAAAGTTGGTTGCGTAGTGAGGGGTTATTTCCAATCACCATGACCTCTGTTTTTCTCCGTTTAGCTCAAGGCTAAGCCAACTGTCATCCAACTGGACACCTGTTCTAGACAGGAGGTGAGACTTTCTAATGTTAAATTAACATTTATTGAAAGGGAGACAAGGATTTGAGTGTTGTCAGTGTTGGAAAATGGGTTATTGGTAAGGGCAGGTAAGTACCTATGCTTAGCAATAGTCCACTAACCTCCACTTAGGTCCAATTAAGTCTCAATAAAGTAAACCCAGCTCAACCGTTGGTTGCTTGGCAACAAGCAACAAGGCTTAACTTAGGAGACAATTGTGTACAACATTTAAAAGTCCCAAAACAGTAAATAAGTAAAACACAAAACATAATAAAAATCCAACACTAATTTATAAGAATAGATTCTATTTTTATCTTTAAAATGACATCAAAACCGATAAAATCGGTTAAGGGGAACCAGAGATATGAATTTTCAAAGGATTACTGTTTTCTAGCGCATAGAAATGAAAAGGGCCAATCTGGTCATCTGATCGCACTTCGACTGGGGCAAAGTCAAAGTTTGAAGCCAACTGCAATGGAGCCCTGCTCGGCTACAGCACGCGCGAGGCCTTGGTCAAAAGTTTACCTTCGGACTTAGTCGTTTTCTTGAAGATTTTCTTCAGCGGGACCAAGTCACCTGTCCAGTCCGGCCTCCTGGAACTCTTCCTCGGATACGAGTCGCAGGAGCATTCGGTGGAGATTTCTCTCCACTGACGTAGTTATTTGTTTAGATGGAAATCCTTCGACCGTGGCAAACCTGAATCTTGATCTGACGTCCTTGGAGCTGTCTTCGGATACACTGCCTGGGGGGTCCCGGTCAACTTTCTACATTCAGACTTAGTCACTTTTTTGGAGATTTTCTTCACCAGGATGAACCTGCGAGTCAGGCCAGGTCACGGTTTAGGCAAGCCGACTAGAGTTGCTGCGGCGGGTCGGTCCCTTTCTGGAGCTTTTTTCCAAAAGTTCTCCAGACTTCTCCAAACTTCTGGATCTTCTCCTAGATGTTCTTTTAAGGTTCTTTCGAGGTTCACAGCTCACCCCAAGGTTCCAGAAGCTCTGAGATGCTCCTTGAGGGTGCGGACTACAATCCCCAGAATGAACCTGGTGCAAACTCCAAATTGGCCACTGGACAGTGGTCAACTGGTCAGTGGCTTCAGGAGTTGGTGCAGGGGACTCTGGTTAGCAATTTTTGACCTGTAGCAAACAGGGAGTCCCTATTTGAACCAGTTGAAGCCAAGCAAAGTCCTTCTGGTGGTGAAGCCCAAGTGTTCAGCTGGTGCAGTCCTCCAGAGTGCAGTGTCCAGGTGGAGGTCAGGGGACCAGCAGGTCAGTCTTTCTTCTCCTGTAGTTCATCCTTGTAGGGATCTGGTAGGGATCTGAGGTGTGGGTGCAGGCCTGCCAGTTTTATCCTTGCTCCTGGGTGAAAAACAGGGGGGTCCTGGTTCTCCAATCAGGTGCAGGGTCTTTCCCCCTGTGATGACCACTTCCTGTGAAGTGTGGCAAAAATCAATCCCAGGGAGCAACATTCCTCAAAAATCCATCATGGCTGAAACAGATTTTTGGAGGTTACATCTGGCTGAGCCCACCCACTGGTGTGGCTAAAACCTTAAACACACCCTTCTCCTGCCCTCTCCTATTCTAATCAGGGAGGCACCTAATTATCTAGGTTTGCAGGATGTGAGGGAGGTGCTGGTTTGCTCCAAATGCCATTCCCTGCCCTTGAAGACCAGTGTGGCAGTTCTCCCCCCTTCCTGCTTCTCTGTCTGTTTGGGGAAGTTCTCCTCCCCCAGGCACATCTCTTTGTGTTCAGCCCAGGCTACTTCACACCTCATCAAGGCAGCCTCGCAAGCCTGCCAGAGGCTGGCCAATTAGAGCAGAACACTACAGGGCTAACTTGGCAACTTTTTAGGTGGAGTTTAAAACTCTTTACCTGAACAAGTTATATTAAATCCAACAATTGTAAGTTGTGAAATTTATTATAACAGTTAATTTGATACCAAACGTGAGGTATCTAACACTTTATAAATTAAAATAAAGTCTCCCATTCTAGCCTATGGAGGCCATTCACTACAATGAGGGAAAAACGAATTTGGCTTTTTTACCTCACCAGGGCTTATACAACTATTTTTATAATGTCCCTGCTTATAGTTACATGGCACCCAGCCCTAGCAGCACATAGGGCACACCTTAGGGGTGGCATATTTAAAAATAAGCTACCTTAAGATTTTGGAAGTACTTTTAATTCCAAAGTCGAATTTGTATTTCCTTTTAATTTAAAAGCAGCCAGCAAGGCAGGCCTGCCTTTAAAATGACACTTGGCACCTCAGCAGGGCACCTATGAGTGCACTACCTATGCTGGGGTCCCTAAACCTACATTCCCTACCATTTACTATGGACTTATAGGTAGGTTGACATAGCCAATTATAATTAGCCTAATTTCCATAATTATTTCATACAGAACACAGGATCTGGGACTGGTTAGCAGTAACCAGGGCACCATCAGAGTCAGGGAAACACCAGCAAAAAGTAAAAAATGGGGCAAAACGTTAGGGGGCCTCTGCAATCACTTCTCTTTTCTCCCCCCAGCCCACACACGGAGGAGACACAGTCCAAGCCTGGGAGCGTCTTCCTGGCTTGTCAGGCGAGGAAGACAGAGAAGAAAACTGTCTGTCCCTTTGCAGGGCCTACTCTGCCTTACATCCTCCTGTCAGGGCCACTCCCTCTGGTTAGTGAACCCATCCCAACAATGAAAGGCCCCACTTTAAACTGTAACTTTCCTCTAGGGGGATCTTCCTCCTCTCTCTCTGCCAACTCGGGTAGTGAGGTGCCCATCTCCCCTATCCCTAACTTTGCTGGGCGACACCTAGCTTACCCAAAGAGGTCAATCAACACTTGAGTAACCCCACCATGACCAACAGGGTAGAGGGCCTAACTTCCTTTTGGCCCTGGGGTCTGCCACCCAGGCCAAGTACTGCCATGAAGGCTAGCACCCAGCAGAGGCTACTGACAGCTGTCAGCACCCCGAACCACACCCTAAGCTCTTCACTGACAGGTGGGTGAGCTGTTTTAGGGGCAACTGTGGGGTCCTGGCACCCCTCTGGTTGTTTAGAGTGGGGGGGCTACAGCCTCCTGTGGCAGGTGCCCTCCATCCACTCTCCCTTCTGTCAGTGCAGGGGCAACAAGTTAGGCAATCAGCCCTGTTTTCTCACAGTCAGTATATGACACCATAGTGAAACCTGCTTTGCAGATAATGTCTGATAGAGGACAGACAAACACATTGAAGAAAGTGGGGCTCAACAAAGAGCCCTGCGGCATTCCAGTCCCCTCCCTCACCTGAAAACTCCTGTTCTCTAGAAAGCAAGACAGACACTTTAATGCATAAATGTTTCTGACCTCAAGAAGCAAAGATATGGGCCTACAATTTCCCACCTAATCAGGGTCCAGGGACGGTTTCTTCACCAATGGACTGATAATCGCATGTTTCCATGGATCCGAAACACATCCACTTTCCAGAGATAGATTATACATATCCATTAAAACTGATGCAATAGCACTTCTTCCTTTCAGCAGAATAACTATGGGGCTGGATACAGAGGTGAGCCAGACTTAATTGTGCTTGTTGTTGCTAGGAAATAATTAACATATAGTGATGGAAAATTCGAACGTTTTGCCCTGCTCTTTTCAGAAGCAGCCCTATGTGTGAGTGTAGCAAGGGGATCAGACTACTCTGATAGAGAGTCATATATAAGTTTGACCCTCCCAAAGAAATAGTTGGCCAGCTGCTCACAGCATGCTTGTGAAGGGGGGGGGCAACCCTGTGGTAGTAGGTTTTAAAAACAAATTCACAATGGAGTAACTTTCTTTAGAGGGCTGCGAAGAGCGGTTGACCTCATCAGCAAAATCTTCCAACCCAGCTTTCCTTATTGTGTACTGATACTTTTTTAGGACGTTCTTATAGGCCTTCTTGCTATCCTCTTCATAATGAGGTCTCCATTTTCTCTTGTGTCTTTTACAATCTTTCTTTATTTCCTCCAAATCTGACTTGAACTATTTAGCACTAGCTTTAATTTGGGGAACCTTGCAATCTTTCCTAGGGATTAACACATCTAGTGTTGAATATATCCATTCCTCAAGGTTAAATAGGTGTCAGAAACACCATGATACCCATAGAAAGTGTCTAATAACCACATCAGTACCAAAAGTACCAAAGAAGAGGGTGTGAGAGGATTTCCTAATTGGTCCTCTATATACTCTCCCAAACTGCAAGTTATACTATGGTGAAACTAAACAGAAAGTGGATCATTAGGTCAACATCTGAAATGTCTCTTTTTACAAAGCAGTACCCTCTTGTAATAATGGTGGCATGCTTCCTCATAGGGGTTCACTCCTTGTTAACAGGTAGTATGGCAGTCTGAATGGGCTCCCGACAAAAGTAACTCTTGTGGAGACCTTTTTAGTTGGAACACAGAATCCAAAGTTAATTGAAGCTGAAATTACCTAGTGTTTAGTATGACTGCCACTGATAAGACTTAAAAGCAAGGATTAGATGTTAGGGAGTTCATTCATTTTCCACATCATATCCATTCCACCCAGTGTTCCTCCTTTGTTGTTTCTGAACACCAATGGGCACTTGGAGAGCTCAGCATACATGTGGCCAGGCGTTAGGGACACGCACACCATGTGTACAGAGTATCACCCAGTCATGTCTGAGTTTTTCAATGGTATATCTCCATTATAATATCTTTAGAATTTGGCCAATGTTGTGTCATGATAAAGCAAGACCTATTCTTGAGTGCCATATTTTCACCCAACTTCACTACTTACAAATGTGTTACTTACTGTGCACACTGGTTGCTTTTTTGCTCCTAACAGCTGATAAACCTAAGAGCTTTTCTCTTAAAATGTATTAACAGTATCAATTACTACAGGATTTAATGTTCTGAGAAAATACACATCACAAAGTGAATCTTTTAGAGGTGAACGTTTAGCAGAGAATTCAACTATAAGAGCCCCAGTTTTGTGAAACTGCCTCCTACAAATTATTTACAATAGAGCGCCTCCGGTTCTCCCATTTGCAAAATATGGCAAATGTTGCTCAATATTCTAAGATTTGCAGAAAGTGGACTTAAAGTTTTTTTCTTGTTTTTATTAAGGTGTCTCAACCGGCTCCTTCCTGGCAGTTAAAAGTTTCGATCAACCAGTGGATAACATGTATCTCCTCAGTGCCTGCAAGATCAACCTGACAGACACGGAAACTGGCAACGACCAAAATGATCATCATAAGGGTGAGTTAATCTGTTCTTTATATCGTAGGCGCAAGCTGGTTTCAAGAGGAACATGTGCCCATTGATTTTTTGTTGTTGTTCTATAAAGCCCTACACATCACTTTTTGGCCACTTTCTCAGTTCTGAGGTATATGATGGAAGTCTTTGTGAAGTAAAATATAAAACTAGGTTTCCCTTAAGTCTATTTGAATGCAAGGTTATTGGAATTGAGTCCTGTTGCTTGAATCCTTTCCCAATATCCTTCAGTCCTAACCACTGATACGAATAGTTCAGTCTTTGGATGTTTGCTGACGCATATGTAGTATGGTTTTGTTCTGTGGGTTCAGGGCATTTGGCACATCACAAGATGCTGAACTCCCGAGGATCTTTGTGCTGTTTAAATACTGTCTGGTAGTTTAAGTGTGTGGTCACTGGTCACAGGCTTATTGTTGGTGAGCAGCGTTGCACCAGATTCTAAAGGTTTTATGGTCCTCTTTTCTCGAAAAACTTTTGCAAAGGACAGAGAAATTTGGCTTGATCTGTGCATTCACTGGGAGCTGCTTGAGTGCTTTCAGGATTAGTTATATATGGCTCCGCTAATGCATGATCTACATATAATATGTGCTTAGGCTTTAAATACCTTATTCTTTAACTTTAATGCTGTTAGGTGTGCTAAATCACTTCAGTATTCTGGAGCATAAGCCTTCATTTTTACAGGTTCTGGATGCCTATTATTATAGCCTCTGCAACTTTAATTGAGATTCTTTGAAAGGCCTCTGTTAAAGCACCTCTCTGGGCATGAGGTAAGTTAGATCTCTGTGGTTGCCTCAGTTCCCTTCCGCCACTTACGGACCTCTGCTTTAATGTGTAGTTGGCGCTATAGTTATAAATCATCAGGACTGGGGGACCTCACTTTCTTAGCATTAATGAGACTAAGTTGACATAAATCCTTTTTGGGTCTGATAAATTACAATGAGGGTTAACTCTATGCATATGCTAAATGGGAGCAAATTATCATTCACCTACCTTCATGTTTGTTCTGAAGTTTGGCTCCACCTGCCATTAAATGGTTTCTAATTGTATACAAGAGAGGCAGAATTGCTGACAGGACAACAAGCAAAATGCTATAAACATATGCAATACTACAAAATATATATGGTAACCACGAATAAAAACTGCATACTTGCTCAGGTATTAGAACTTTAAAAACAAAGAAGATTATTTCATAACATTTAACCACCCTTCGCTCCATGAAAGCAGGCAAACCGTATCTGCATCAAGAGGACTTTCGCCATGTTTTTGCAGGCCCTCGTGCTATCCTGAACTGACTCTGGCAGCGCTTTACTATGAGACATTTTCATATGTGTGGAAGTAGAAAATTTGAACACACTTCGCCTGTCTAAAAGTGTCTTAACTGACTCCCATTTAGGCCTTTAAAGCAGGGACGCAGCCAGGAACATAGGTTTTGAGAGCATGGCCCCTAGTGATGACAACATAAATGAAAGGTATGGGCAATGTTGTTCGTGCCATGGATCAGGATTTCACCTTCAAAGAATGTATTTTAATAATTCTACTAATCGTTGCTTTGTTTAAGTACTAACAAAGACTCCTCCATTATTTTTTGTATTATGGTATTATTCTGTTCTGATGAAATTTTGGAAGGTGTGTTGCCTTATAAAATACATTGCTTAAATATGAATGTAATACAACTCTGGCTCAGTGAGTTGATGCTTATTACACTGTTGTGATCTGCAAATCACAAGCTTAGTTCCACTAAGGCCGACACTGACAACCACCCCATCTTTGTCCTTCTTAATTTGCCAATGTGAGTTTCATTAATTAAGTAATAACAATAATTATTGTTCTTTACTGCTGCTATAAATTTCTGAAATGGAGAAAGAAATAATATCTAATATTGAGTATGAGCCACACATCACGGGCCTACATACCATACATGTATCAGAAGCTTTCATTATATGACTATATATGATGCCTGCAAACTGTACATTTATTGGAAGCTGTAATACACTGAATATGTCTGATGCTTCCATACTGTGAATGAATCTTAGGTATTCACAACTGGCTTGTACTGGAGGAGTTGGAACTGTGCATATGATGGAGGCCACCATACTCTGAATACATCTGAGTCAGTCCTATGACATATGAACGTTACATACAGATATTCCATTGTAAATAATAGCTGTTTGCTATGAAGAGGAGGAAAGCAGTACTATAATGGAATGAGTATCCTATACAGCACTGTCGAAAAACATACAGTGTACTATGCTTTTACATATGCTAAATTTTCATTTTGTACATTTACTTTATGAACTACTGCCATTTGAACTGCAGAAAACTGTCAATTCTAACACTGACATGAACCTTAGACATCTTTCCTAATGTACCCAAGTCCTCCTACGTCAATCCAAACATGAAGAAACAAAACCTCAGTCTAGCAAATGCAGTGGCCTAATGAGCAATCTCCAATTAATTGGAGTAATGGCCACCCACATCTCTAGCAATGTAAATGACAGTGCATTACCCCACCCTGCTACTGAGTAATAAAGACCCCAGTACTCCAGGATCTTACAGAGCAAGTATCAATGAGCTTCCACCATGCTCTTTAATTCTCGTCAGCACTGATTCTGGTGTGCTGCAGGATTCCATCATCTCTCAACTCCTCCTCAGTGCTTATTCCTCAGCTTACTACAGGAACTCAATATAGGCTATAAACATTACGTGAATGACACACAGATCAATCATAAGCTCAAAAATCTAAAGCTATAAACTGTTCTGGCAGGGGCCACTGCATCAGATGCACAGACCACTGGAATGCTAATTAACCACCTCAAACTTAACTCATTGTAAATTGTGATTCTCCCCAGCAGGAACTGTGAGAATTACTTTCCACAAGCCATCTGGCAGCAATCCAGTCCCCAGGGCTGCAAATTAATCATGTAACCAGGAGTACCTTCCGCACTATGTGGAACTTGTACTGCCTAGACCCCCTTCTAGGTTTCACCATTATATTTCAGAATTCAAAATGCAGCAGCCAAGAACTACTTTACTTATGCAACCACCTCACTCACTTAAGATGAAAGTGTTCCATTGGGTAACCCAGATGAGAACCTTCTTCTTTATAGCACTCTGCAACAGGGCCATCGAGGGGACAGAACCACCCTTCAGCCAAGTGAAACCTTAGTGATACACAAAAAGTAGGAGCCTGCACTCAAGGCTGGCATGACCATTGAACCATTCAATACATGCATTGATAGTACATCTTTATTTACTGAAACAATCGGTCTCTGAAACTTACTGATGGCAAGAATAAGAAACCATCTCAAACAGCTGAAATTCTGAAAGATGGTAAAAACTTGGAGGTTCCCACACAAATGACTCTTTTACAGTAAACAGACCAATACCAGATGAAGGAAGAACCAGCTACCCACACAATGATAGCAAATATCATGACATGAAACTTTCTCTCATCCCCCTGCTCCCCTCCACAATTAAGCACAGATACAATTTTCCCAGAATACTATAGTCAGTAAATTGAATACGATTAAATTGGGTAAGAGAAACACCTGTTGCTCAACACAGAAGTAAAATATGAAGTGCTGTATAAAACAAGGTGCTATTAATGTTATTGAGAGATAGTGTGTGTTAGCAACAAGGTTAAAAAAAACCCACAAATTACTCATTGTTGGGACAGGGAATCCACTATGTGATGTGCAGTTGTGTCCCAAACTGCTTACTGGTGATCTTGTTTTGTTTATTTTTTGTCATGCCACACATTGATCTAATATGTGCTCATTGACCTTGGCGCAGTCTTTGAAAATGAAAGGTTCTGGGCCCAGACCTCACCTGGATATGGGAAGGGCACAACAAGAACACCATCATAGTGCCATAGAGTGCCGTGATAGCAATATACTATGTGAGTGATTTATACCATTAGGCCTTTTTACCTGTGAGACATGAATATACACCAACTGGCCCATTCATTTCTGCTACTTGTTATGAAAACAGAAACCTGAACGTGATAGCCTGTGTGTTGTCCATGTGCATGACTGCTGTAGTTAATAGTAAGATGTGCACGGGTGACATGGTGTGAGGGTTCCATTTCGAACCCCACAGCCTGGGCCACAGTACAAGATGAAGGAGAAGGTGCTTCTCTAGACATCATATGTGAATTGCTGGCGTCTCCTGGACGAAAGGGGGAATGCCATACGTTATGGAGAGGAGAGAGGAGACAAGCTGTCTTTAGTAGTGCCAGGGCCCTTCCTGATACATGATACAGGGGGCTGTAAGTGACTGCAGCTTCTATTAGGTAGATGACAGGGGGTTCACGTGAGACCTGCAGTATCTGTTGCTAGGGAAATAAGTCCTTTTAAGAGACTTTTCTGATCTCTGTGAGGAGGGGTTGCAAATAGGTGCAGCCTACTCTCAGCTATTTGTTTTTCTATTGAGGGCACTCCACCTTGAGCAGAGCTGGGCTATCCAGAGAATGCTTGTAGACAAAAGCTGGTGGCTTGTCTAGGACACATGAAAGAGGAACTGGCCCAAGCCGGTTTTGAGGAGAAGACATGGAATACAAATCCTCCACCTGCCAAAACAGTAAAAAGATCGGAGTTGAAGAACCATCGCTGTTCATTTTTGTGGTCTCTTCTGCTGAGGAGAGAATACTCCACAGAGTACTCAGGAACTACTTACTATGCAGTCCAGCGTTGCTAACATACTGAGAGCAAACTCCCCTGAATTTCTGATTGTAGACATCAGGACCGTAGAGTTATGCGTCTGTGTGCTAGGCTCAACTGAAGCTGGGATAGGGTATGCTCATGGCCTGTGTGTCCTATAAGTGGACTGTGTGTAAGTGTACTGTATGTTCATAACACTAGTAAGTGTGCTGTTGAGTTGGACCAGTCTTGAAGCCTAAGTGATCTGAAAGGAATACTGGGAGTGTCCTGTGAAATACTGAGGATGTTTCCTCAAGGAACTGCGTACTGGAGATAGCAACTGGTGACCACTGCACAGAGGAACTGCCATTCATGGGCGTGTGGCTGTCGTGCCCAAGAAGAAAGAGCCAAGTTCTCACTGCAGTGCCAGAGTGAGCCTCCTCCGTGTGATTCAAGTATCCACTGAAGTGCCAAAGCAAGTTGTGATCTGTGGCCGCAACCCACAATAGGGCGAGCAAGAGAAGTCTCTGCTGTGGACTAATCGAGTGACAAGCTGTGGCCAGCTGCCATGCAACCCCTAAGAGGATTACTTTGTGCCACCTGGAGGCTCCTGTTTGCTTCTGGGATGATACCACTGCAGTATGAAGGCTGAATGCAGCCCTGCACTTCTTCTGGACTGCTGCATACCACGTGTAGATTCCCAGGTCATGCTGGTGAGATTCTGCTGCTGCAGGGGGTCCAAACAATGCCCTGTACTACTAATAGTAACTTGATGAGCACCTAGGCCTGGGAGGCTGAGTACTACAGTTGATCTGGGGGGCAGAGGCACAAGCTGCACCCACAGGGCCTGCCTTTATATCCGGAACCTCCTACAGGGGGGTGCCCAGTGCAAGGGAAGCGACCCATTAGAGGCAGGTGAAAACCGAATCAACACAAAGACTCACACATGTAGGTCGGAAAATCTTGCATGTCAGAATGTGTGAAAGAAATCTATGTTTTTTGTGTTATAAAGTACTTGTCTTACAAGGAGAAGAACTGGTTGGATATTGATATTATTGTCCTGCTGTGGGTGGTATTGATTCTTGAGCTGAGGAACCACCACACTGATCTCCCTAAGAAGCCTGTGTCTGCTTGCCTATGGTACCGCTGAGAGTGAAGTCTAGAAAGGGTTGTTATTGGTCCAGTTTGCAGATCCATAGTAAGGCTGGCCCTGAACCAACAATGGTAAAAAGCAATATCCCCCACAGTTCTGACCCAATAGTCTTTTCCTCCCCTTCGACCTCCTGAATGGGATCTGACACTCATAATTTTTACTCTGTCAAATATTTCAGTGTTGTGAAATAAACCTGTGGAATCAAATTCCACTGAACTGGAGTCTATCTGTATTCAAACGGATTGGGTTGATATGCTGTCGCTGCTTCCAACAGACTAATCATTTGTCATCTAACAGTGAGGCTCTCCAAGCCCTTCGACATGCTAATAAGAACATAAAAAGAAGTTTTATTTGCAAGCGTAGTTACTGGCGAAGTACTTGTGTGGAGGAAAACAAAAAATAATTGTGTGGAATGCACCATGAACCCCCTCGAAATGGCGACTGAGACAGAGTCAAGCACATCACATCTGTGCCTTCATATAATAAAATACATGAACATGATTAGATTAGGTAAAGACTGGCAATTTTCTTTAATTCTGCATGACTCCAGTAGCTGATTGAGCTGTGATTATTGCACAATTATCTAGGCCTCCTTGATCTCTGACAAATAGCAAGGTATATAATGGTCAAGACTATCTCCTCCCAGGATCCTCATGTTAGCCAGGGTGGTAGTCCTACTTATGTTTTGCAATTGGGACACCTATGTTTGGACACCACTCACAGAACAGATGAAGATCAGTCTGCTGTTTCCTGACTTGTTTGATGGAGCAAGGTAGAGATGACATGTATTTTGCAAGGTTTGTTGCTCCAGATCCTTGGTTGGGGCAGTAGTAAGATTTCATACGAACAGTTGCCAAATAAGTGGCAATATGGTTTTACACACTTTTTAGGAAAATCAAACATTGCAAAGCAAGTGCACCTCTAAAACGTAGGTAACCCCACTTCAAAGTGTTTCTTTACCTTCATTTTTTATTAGAAAATGTTATTTTTTACATTTTAGCTTACACAAACCTAATGCCACGTTATTAATGCCATTTTAAAGTTCTCGTAACATTTTGTACTCATATTTTTCAGATATTATAACATTGAATGTAAATGTGTATTAAACACACTTTAAAATGTAAAATCTTTCAATTTGTTCTGGACTTTCAATGTAATATAATCTGGGCGTCTAAGCATTATGGAGAGAGCAGAATAGTCTTCTCCCCAGTGAGAGATTTTTTACTTAATACCACATTCAGACTACCAAGAAGTGCAATAATAACAAACAGAAGTGGGAAAGGATCTGACTTGGCTCAAAGAGCCTGTGCACAAACCAAGCCTTAAAAATAATTGGCACTTACATCATGCAACAAACATCATGTAAGTATGTGGAAAAGTCTCTTTAAAATTCAAAAAACTGCATTTCTTTAGCAAATGGTAGAGTTATAGTTTAGTACATAAGATTATATGCCTGAATTGAGAGGAATGTTTGAAAACTGACAGCTTTTAAACATGAACTTAAAAACATTCCCCCCTCTAAACCTAATGAAAATGCCTTTAGTGAAAAAAGAAACAAGTACATTTTTATGTGCATCCTGTATGCGGCTTATGCTCTTATTATACATGAAGAAACTAAATAGTGTATTAAATTAAACACAAGAGGGGTCTTTGTGCAGCACACATTCTGAACTCACTAATTTTAAGGTGCTCTCATATGCAATAATGAAGAAAAATGGGGTCTGATGCAATACATTATTTGCCTACGATCACAGAGTTTGATCATGTGAGGAAATCAGGATTAATCCCAGTTTCACATTGTGCAATTCCATCTCTAGATAGGAATCTCTTTTTTTGCTATAATTCAAGGCTTTGTTTTGGTGCAGGAGGTTAGAGCATGGTTGGCAGGCAGATGCCACATGAAGGCCCGGCTTCTTTTGTTCTTATTGTCAAAGAGGACCTCACGCTGAGTGGCAGCCACACATTTTACTCAGGCCTAGCTCGGTCCTTCAGTGGCTCTATCACTTCTAATACCAAAGGAAAAAAATAGTATAAAGCTTTGTATTTTACACAAAGTTACAAACCAGCCAGTGATCAATAAAACAACAAACATTGGCAAAGCCAATTGGTCACACCTGTGGGACAGCATCTACGATCTGGCAAAGAACAGGTTTTGCATTCATTCAGAAAGTGAATGAGCAATAAAGATGCATTTAAATCACGTTTTTATCTTGTCATATTTGCTGGGTGTTCAAAGACAGAGGCCAAATATCAGCTTATGTCTTCTACAAATTGATACTTATTTTATCCCGGAGATTAGTGCTTACTTTTCTTACTTTTTTTTCTTAAGTTAGAGGATTTTGTTAAGGGAACTGTCCGAAGATTGTGCTAGACTACAGGAAGTATGAAATGCAAGGCTCTATGATGTCAGTTTTTTTCTAACACACAACATTCAAGTTGCTTGAAATGAACTATACAAATATTTCAAAATAACTCAGCAGTTATGAAAGCATGTTTTAATTCAGATTTGTGATGAAAAGAAAGAATTTAATTGGATCGAAACAAATCGGAACACTTACTTGGTGATTTGCAAATGATAAATATTTGCTGAAACCCAATTTCTACACATAATCCCTACATAGTTTTATCAGTAAAACTGTATGTCAGTAGGAAAGTTTGAGGGTATTTTAATGGAAACTCACTGCCAAATCATGCTTTAGTAGTATATTTATTAAAAGTGAAAGTTGTAAAACATTAATTGAGAACCATTCCTGCTCCCAGCCTGATGACAATGCTGCAAGTGAACAAGTAAGGGTCATCTGTACCCTGTATGTGGGTTTGTATCTTATTATGCATGAAGCAAACGTTTAGTCTATTGAGTCAACCAAGAGGTTTTTTTTTACAGCAGAGATGCTAAACTCACAAACTGGAAGGTGTTCTTTAATTGGATAATGAAGAAAAAGGTGATTCAGTGAAATAAAATGTTTGCTGGGATCACACAATTTCAGACCAGTTTATGGTTCAAGCGCATATATTACATTGAGAAGATTATTTAACTAACTATACCTGGAGGTCTGGCTACATTTGTATGATTTGTTGAGCCCTGCTGATGTTGTACAACATGACTAATGAAACGAAACAACAAAAAAGGCACTGTGATGCGGCAGTCATGTCATTTTGTCGGTGCACGCATCGCACATGCATATGTCTACAAAATGACAATGGTGCTTTTTTTTACCAAGTTGGTTCAGTAAAAAAGAAAAAAAGAAATGCTGGCACTTTTTTGAACTACACAGATGGAGGGAGCAAAATGAAGGGTGCAAGTTAAGAGAAGCAGCTCAAAGGAGAGGGGCAGGGAGAAGTATCACAACAGACGTGGGTGGGGAAAGCATCACAAAGGAAGCAGGTGGGAGAACAACACTGTGGGTGTCGGTGGGGAAAGTAACACTGAGGGACTGGAGACAAGAGCAACATAGAGGGCAAGGGTGGGAGGAGAGAAGCAACAAGTGAGAGAGAGCAACGTGGAGTGGGTGGGGATAAGTACTCAAGCAAGAAAGAAATGCACCAATTCTCCAGCGGAGGAACAAACACAAAATAGGAAGGAAGGCCCACACAAAATAATGAATGAAAAACAAGCAAATGATTGACATTAAAGCCAATCAATACTAAGCAGTGACTGGGCTCTAAGCCCACTGCAAGCTAACGTGTTAGGTCGAGCGTAAGCGTACAGCCGCTTGTATACTTTTAAGTATACTTGTACTATGGGCTTAAAGACATTTCATTTGTTCATGTCTGTGTCATTTAAAAATCATGGCTTGCTAGTGGTCAGTCATGCTTGTTTGTCCCTCCTTTTCTCTTTGGGAGCAGGAACCAATTACCTTATAAGTACACTTTGTCATGTTCATCTGTTCTTTGGGGGACTTTTCTTCTTTTAATTTCCTGCTCCTGTTTGGTGACACTTCTATTTTCATTTGTAGATTATTCTTGCTTTCAGCTTTGCTGTAAACAAGGTTTTAAATAAGGCTATTATCTTGGTCACATTTGCTTTTCCTCATTCTGTGCCCTCTTTCACTGCTCTCTCTCAGCCACCCTTTCTTGGTTTGGATTTTGTTTACCGAGTGTGCCTGCCTGATGTGTTTGTTTAATTATGTGTTTGCTAAGTAGCCCAAACTTCACCCAAAGGTATTGGAGGATTTACATAAGTACCACCTACATTACACAAGGACATGTTAATTTGTTGTAGGCACAGCAAGATTAAGAAATGTTGAGCCGACACTGTGACTAGAACCTGGGTCCTCAGTTTCAAAGTTGCAGCTCTAGTCGTTGTGCCACACCTTCTCCCTTTTCTACCATGTTTCCATGGAGCACATGAGGCATTCCAGTTCCTTCCATTGTTGCAGCGTGCCATGCCGCACTTTATGTTTACCTCTTCCATTTTTTGTATTTAATTACTTGTTCAAACCTGATATTGTTTATCAGTATGGAACTAGGACTTCGCACTCATGTACATCCTATGTCATGTGACCACCACAGATGCTTGCACAAAACTGCACACACACTCGCAGGTCGCACTTTTAAAGTAGACACATGAAGAAAAAGAGACACAATTTGATGTATTAATAGATATAGTAACTGGTGTAAATCCATGTGATACACCTCAGCTTCTGGAAAATATTTCCATTTGAAATGATACCACATTTGTTGTGAATAAAATACAGGCCTTCATGTGTCTTTCTAGGTAAAAGGAGGAAACGGTATGCGAGTTCGGGTGCTAGCTGAAATAGGAATCTCCTAAGTACAATCTTTATCTCTCTGCAAACCGCTGTTGTTAACGCCTGAGCATGTCTTCAGCACCTGCATTTCTGTTCTGAAACAGACTGAGTCAAATGAGTTTTAAGCAGAATTAGTTACAGGCCTGCTAACATCTGCATTCCAGTCAGCTACAGGCTCCTGCTTGCAACATTGCTTCAGATTATGACACCTTGGGCAAGGGACTTCCCAAAGAACATGTGCCCAACTGTCAAGATGTTCTTTCCCGCGGCAACCAACGGCCTACTCTGAAACAATTCTTTTTACCTTTTGATGGTTTTTAATCATCTTATTGGAACCTGGCTGCTGCTTTAGTCTTTGATATGAAATACACAAAAGTATCCTTCCCTTTGTGGTCAGAAATGAATGCTGGAAGATTATCATTTTGATGGAACTTTTACGAAGTAGCATGGCAGATTTAAATTAGGATGCCAAATGGCCACATTTATTTTTTTTGTTGCATTTAGAGGAAGAAGGTAAATGGAAGTGCTTTAGTTACATGCAGGGCCACTGAAATTATGTGTCAGGAAAAGACCAAATTATGAGGCAGGGTTGACCAAGTTATGTGGCAAGAAAGGTCCAATTATGAATTTACAATGCCAATAGCTCTAACTCAAGCAACTGCGAGACCTATTGCGTTGCAAATGCTCTTCTTTTTGGACAGTTAACGCTGTCTGGTAGGCAAGACATGGAAATCAAAACTATAAATATTTTTTAACTAGAAATCATCTCCAAAGGTTAAACTCCAAATACCTGAAAGCAAGGGCCTGCTAGCAAAAAGCTTGGACTGACCAAGCATATTTTTAGCTTTCACTTCGACCCAGCAACAGTCATATTACCAATTTAAACAATTCAGTGAAAAGACATCCAAACCAGCAAAACAGATTTTAGTAAAAAAATACTACAACCCAGCATCAATAAGATCATGCCTAAACCTGTGCTTTTATAGCATGGTTTTGCATTGCATTCTGGGCCTCATGTTGCATATTTGTTTCGGTTTTTGAGAACACCATATTTAAACACAACACACATATACAAATTTGATATTACATCATAAGGGTTCTTCTTAAAATGAAGGCAGTCAGACTCTAGGGCAGACTCTAGTCAGAGTGAGAGATTCATCAATGCTTCTCTGCAGCTCGCTAACTTTGAGGCGATTAAAGAGTGCCTAAGACTAATTTCAATTAGTTTTTTCCTCAGAAAGTCTATTTTTTGTTGGAAAAGCTGTATATCTTGATCACTTGCTCACTTTCTCTGAAAGCAGACCAAAACGTTTCACTCATGACTTGTTTTAACATACCTACAGGAACCCGTGTGTGCAGAGCAGAAGTCGAGGGTACACGCGGGTAGATGGCATCTGCCCACTTTTTTAACAGGGTGGATAACATCTACCCTGCCAAGAGGCTGGGCCCCACAAACATATGCTAAATCTGTCACAATTTAAGTTTTAGACACTGGGACACATTCAGCAATGCCTGCACGTTGTTTGCTTTCGTTAGGAGCAGCTAAGTTCTGGCACGGGGGAGGCTTATTAAAATACATCTGGGCCCATAGCAAAGGGCAAAGTTAAGGGGCCATCAGGCCTTCTTGGTTTGGAGTATACTAGCTGGGAGCTATTGGGAGCCTCACACCCAAATGCAGTGGAGGGGAAACAAAGGCACACAGCTTATCACTTCACAGGTACTTAAGAGAAGCATGGTTTTCATTTTGTTCAGTCCTTATATAAGACCCATGTATGCACTGTAGGAATCTCAGATGTGTTATTCTGTCCCAGTATTTACACAAATAACAATTTAAATACCACTATTTTGTTTTATTTCTTTTATGTCGCTGGTCATCGGGATGTAGGGTATCATAGTGCTTTACATCACATGTACACATTATACTTTGACAATAAATCATGTATGCTTAAATCAATGTACAGGATGTGTTACATAAGACAGTGAGAGTTACACGATGTAGGGGCCACGTGTCCTTAACAGCTCACTGTGGTATACTAGAAGGATTACAATTTCTGAACTTCAAATAAAAAAAGGACCTCTATGTTAAAAGCCGTGACCCACTTGCCCATTTACATAAAATACAAATCTGTCATCTGTCTGACACATAATGTGTAGGAGACATTTTAACCCTCTATGCTACTTTGATTCAAAACTGGGACTAGACAAAACACAGCTCTCTCAAGAAAATATGTTAACTTCCATTTATTACTGTTAGATTTATCCAGCAGACAAAGATCTCTGCAGCAGGTGCTTTAACGTCATAAAATATTTTAAAATGCAGAATTCTCAATCAATTAAGCAGAACAGATTTACTGCCATATGTCTCCTTGTTGACAATTTGTTTGTGGCAGGGTATTAAAAAATAAATGTATAAGTTGAGGCCCAGATTTTGTGTCTGGGTTGCTTCACTTTTTTGGCACATCCCGGCGCAAAATCTCATTTGTTGAATATTGTAATGTGCTGAAATATTTCCATGACATATCTGTTAAACATCTGTGAAGCCTTAACATCTGATGCCACTTCTTCTGATGTCACTTCCTGTGAGGTCATGGGCTGCAATGCCACTTCCTTTGATACCATGTGCAATGTTGTGTGCCCTGATGCCACTTGCATACTACCTAACTTGGTTAGACATCCCCCACTTCTTTTTTAAGGACTTGTGCATTGTGTGTGTGTGTTTAGATTTAAAAACCTTTATCGATTAATCCTTTTTACTCTTTCCACTAGGTTCATCTTACATTACGATTCTGTAAGTTTTTCTTCCTTACACGCCTTCACTTTAATTGATCATAATTCTCAAAAACAAAACAGGACACTCAATCATAGCTTTCTGTTTCATCTCTCTCTCCTTTGAGCTGCTTGTGCCTATCACTTCCATTCCAGCCTAAATGCACAGTACTACCCGAAATCACTGATGGAATGCTCTGAAAAAGATAAGGGCATAAAACAAACCAGCACCAGCTAAGGCATTTTCTTGCAAGCAAAACCAAGCAACAAAGTCCATGGAAACAGTCACCCCTTTACCTCCCTCACCAATGAACTATCACAACTAACTCCTAATGATTTAATCCACCAGAAATAAACTGGAGCCATTTATGAGCACGAGCCGGGCACCATATTTATGGAATGGTGCAAGTCGGTGCAAAGGGTAGGCTAGCGTAAAAAAAAATGACGTTAGCCGGGTGGGGCTGGTGGTATGGATATAGGGGTTTTTGCACCAAAAATGACATTTAAAGTTAAAAAAATGACTCTAACAGCCTAGTGTTATTTTCTGATGAAAACCATCCATACCACATGACTCCTGTCTTAAAAAAGATAGGAGTCATGCCCACCACCCCAATGGCCAACACAAGGGACCAGGGTCCCCTGGGCACAGCAATTGCACCCAGTGCCATGTATGTGGGCCCATTTCAGGGCCCCCAATGGCACTTAAAGAAATAAATACTTACCTGTACTTACCTATAATTACCTGGCATTGGGTCCCCCATCCCCTGCTGTTCCTCTTGTGTGGGTGCGCGTACCCTGGGGCCTGGGGAGGGCACCTGAGGGCTTATTCCATGGTGTTCCACCATGGAAATAGGCCCACAGGTCCCCTAACGCCTGCTCTGACCCAGGTGTTAAATAATGGTGCAAAGCAAGCCTTGCACCATTATTTCACCCCTCCTCCCACGTGGGTGATTTTAGCACAGGAGGATAAATATGGCGCTAAGGCTAAGAGTCATTTTTTTGCACAGGAACGCCTACTTTGCATCTCATTTACGCAAAGTAGGTTTCCACGTCCAAAAAATGACTTTAACTCAATAACTTTGGCACTAGACGAGTCTAGCACCGAAGTATAAATATGTAGTTAGATTTGCACCAAATGTGCGTAAAAACAATGACACAAATTTGGCGCAAAACAAGTATAAATATGCCCCAAAGTGTCTAAATAAAAACCTTACTCGACCACACATTTTGCGTACGTGGACACAGGGCAGTGTTTTAACTTTTGGAGAGAAGGATACCGAGTTCTCGAGTTTATTTGGAAATCGGTGACTACTTTTCACGTCCCTTGGTGCCAAGTGAAGCCCAAGTGGCTTGATTTTAAAACCAACGTAGTTGGCACGCAATGTTTCCTCTCTCTCACACGACACAAGGGCTGTGCTGTGCCGAGGAAAGTGCCAGTGTGTCTGATGCCACAGTTGAAGTCGCCTTAGAGTTTCTTCTGGGAAAAGAAACAGCGCTGTCTGTGGAAAAGCACAAGGAGGCTGTGCCGCGGAGAAAACCACTTCACCCTGTGTGAGGGATGTTTCTAAATACCAATTAACGCCGAAACTAGCACATTATCCTATTCAGGTGTCTTAGAGAATGTATTTTTTCACATTTTAGTTGGCCCGGGCTGAGCGAGTCTTGCTTGACTGATGTAGCCAGTGCAGCTGAGCCCTCAGCCCCCGGCACGTGCGGTGCCAAATTAACTATTTTGTGAGTTTTTATTGTAGAGTATGAGGCGCCACTGGCAGCACAGTGTGGAATGTGCACTTGCCTCTGCCAGAACAGCAAGCGAATAGCGCTGTTTCATATGTGGGCTTCTACTCGGCCTGTGTGCGCCTCGCAGTGCTGGACTGTCAGGAGGTGTTGTAAATGTGTGACTTGTGCATTTTAGTGCAGTTTTGCGGCCCATTACACTAAAATGCATTAGTCTAACTCCTGATGCATGGAATTTGGCAGGGCTGGTAAGCCCGCATGACTGAAGGCCTACACTAATAAAATTAAACATGTACATTTTGGGAAGCTCAAGGTTGCTTCAGATTTAGGGGGCTTTGCTGACAAATGGACTAGCTTGGCCTTGCTCGGCCTTCCCGGGCTACGACTCTGTGCTAAGATGCTGCCTGATATCACCTTTATTCTCATGCAACACCTGTAATATCTCGGCTTATCATTTTAAATTTCTGGTGTCAATTTAAATTTGAAGTATTTTGACAAGAAAAAAAATCAGATCCTATAAGCTCCCTCACAATCATTTCTTGAAGTATTTTTCTCTCGCTGCATCCCTGTCCAACAGACCTGTCATATTGAGAGGACATTTTCCCATTCCAATTCAGCGAAAAGCAAAAACAATACCTACTTAAACTTTGCCTGGACTAAACTCTGATGCCTGTTTTCCTGACTGTTTTCCCATTCTCCTCCTGTGTATTACTCCACTTTTCTGTAGGTGAGCCTGCAGTTCATAAACTCAACTGTCCATGCAGCATTCCTTTAGTCATTGCTCCTTTCTTGTCAATGCTTATCATAATACTCTTCCACCTCATTCCTTAACTTTTCCTGCATCACCTTGTTCCCACCTTTTATGCTGCTCTTCCTACCTCCCCGCTGTATACTTCCCTGTAGGTTCTTGATCTGTCAGTTCTATAATCCAGCTCTTTCTATCTATATTGGGTCTTAACCCCTTCAATAATGCAGATACTAGTATTATCTTGTCATTATGTGTAGAAGATTGGTCAAAATGACCTATGAAATTGGTGACTGCAATATAGGAGATCATTGTTCAAGGAGGATCACCCCTCAGCCCCACGTTTTTTAACATCTATATGTACCCCACTAGCCAACGCCATCTGATCCTGTGACCTCAACAAATTCTCCTGTGGAGATGATACCCAACTCATCCACTTACTCACTGAGAACCCCACCAAAACCAACTTCCACAGATGCATGAAGAGTGCCACCAACTGGATGAAAGGAAACTGCCTGCAGCTAAACACAGACAAGACTGAAGTTCTAATCTAATGTCAGAGCAGCAACACATGGAACGCCTCCTGGTATCCTTTAGAACTATGCCCGCACCCTCTACCTCCGAAAATGCAAGAAACCTCAGAATCATCAGTGACAAAAGGCTCAAAATGGAATCACAGATTAACACTGTCTCCTCTGCTTGCTTCTTCACTTTGTGCATGCTACATAAGATCTTCAAGTGGCTACCCCTACACACGGATGCATTGTGACACAGGCCCTTATCACCAGTTGACTAGACTACCGCAACACCCTCTACGTAGGATTCGGCTTGCAACTCTTACAGAGACTTCAGAGCATACAGAGCACTGCAGCCAGACTCATCCTTGACCTTCCCTGATGATACTACTGCTGATGATGCAGCGCAATGCATACCTTTGCAGCTAAGCTTTGGAACCACTGCTGCATGATGCATCCTCGATTCAGGCCTTCACATCGCAAGCCCTTCTTCGACAGCATTGTCAATGACGATGCAGGACTGTGAATCACAAGGCCTGCAACCTCTACAGAACCAGAGTATGCATGATGCATCTTCAACACAGGATTTTGCATCTCAAGCCCCTGGTCGATAGCATAATGCATGGTGATTCATGGCCTTGAACGACAGCCTCACAGCTCCTGGGAACCTTGACGTGGATTCATGCATCTCTGCAACCAGGATTGAAGGTATTCTTGTTCAGCGTACCTAACCTGGTCCATGTATTCAGCATGCGCTCCATCACAGTTGGCCTGAGCTTGTGAATTTGGTACTGTCCAGTGTGACCACATAACTACAGTTGACACTTTGTGCTTCTAGGTACTGTTTTCACTTTAACCTTTAAAACTTAATAGCTTCGGTTCTACAGATTGGATTTTTGTCATTTTGGTGTCAAATAATTTACCATATTTTACTCTATGGTTCCAGATTGGCGTGGTATTTTTCTTGTGCTGTGTTTCCACTTTATGACTGTTTGAAGTGCTGCATAAACACTTTAACCATTGCCTTTAAGTTAAGCCTGACTGCTTTGTGTCAAGCTACCAGAAGGTTATGCACAGGTTCATTTGGGGTTTGCTTATGTATCACCCTGACAGAGATTGTGAAAACTGCTTGAGTATGGTTTCACCGCCTCAACCAGTAGCCCAATTTCCAACACTCTGGTAAACGGAAAATGGGTAGTGTTGTACCTGGCTTTTTGACAGGGTCATCCCCAAACTTTTTGCCTCCTTCCTCCTATTGTTCCTGACCTGTTGTTGTTGGCTTTTGACCTCTGGGCACTTTACCACTGCTAACCAGTGCTAAAGTGCATATGCTCTCTGTGTAAATTGTACTATTGATTGGTTTATCCATGATTGGCTATTTAATTTACTTATAAGTCCCTAGTAGAGTGCACTACATGTGCCTAGGGCATGTAGATGAAATGCTACTAGTGGGCCTGCAGCACTGGTTGTGCCACCCACTTCAGTAGCCCCTTAACCTTGTCTCAGGCCTGCCATTGCAAGGCCTGTGGGTGCAGTTTCACTGCCACTTCGACTTGGCATTTAAAAGTACTTGCCAAGCTTAGAACTCCCCTTTTTCTACATATAAGTCACCCCTAATGTGTGCCCTAGGTAACACCTAGAGCAGGGTGCTGTGTGGGTAAAAGGCAGGACATGTACCTGTGTAGTTATATGTCCTGGCAGTGTAAAACTCCTAAATTCGTTTTTACACTACTGTGAGGCCTGCTCCCTTCATAGGCTAACATTGGGGCTGCCCTCATACATTGTTGAAGTGGCAACTGCTGATCTGAAAGGAGCAGGAAGGTCATATTTAGTATGGCCAGAATGGTAATACAAAATCCTGCTGACTGGTAAAGTCGGATTTAATATTACTATTCTAGAAATGCCACTTTTAGAAAGTGAGCATTTCTTTGCACTTAAATCTTTCTGTGCCCTTCAATCCACGTCTAGCTAGGTCTAGTTGACAGCTCCTTGTGCATTCACTCAGACACACCCCAAACACAGGGTACTCAGCCTCACTTGCATACATCTGCATTTTGAATGGGTCTTCCTGGGGTGGGAGGGTGGAGAGCCTGCCCTCACACAAAGGACTGCCACACCCCCTACTGGGACTCTGGCAGACAGGATTGAACTGAAAGGGGGCTTGGTGCATTTCTTAGACACTCTTTGAAGTCACCCCCACTTCAAAGGCACAACTTAGTATAAAACAGGGCCTCTGCCCTACCTCATCAGACACTTGCTGGAGGAGAAACCTGAACCAGAAACTACATCCTGCCAAGAAGAACTGCCTGGCTGCTCAAAGGACTCACCTGTCTGCTTTCTACAAAGGACTGCTGCCTTGCTGTTGGCCTGCTGCCTTGCTGAACTCTTGTCTTGCTGTGAAAGTGCTCTCCAAGGGCTTGGATAGAGCTTGCCTCCTGTTCCCTGAAGTCTCAGGACCAAAAAGACTTCTCTTTTTTACTTGGACGCTCCGTGCGCTGAAATTTTCGACGCACAGCTTGTTCCGTGGCGAGAAAAACGCCGCACACCGATGCTGATCGACGCAACGCCTTTGGGACGACCGGAACTTCGACGCACGGCCTCGCAAGGACAACGCCGCCCGACTTCCAAGGAGAAATCGACGTGACGCCTGCTGTGAGAGTGAAATTTCGACGCACAGCCCCGCGGAATGACGTGCAGCCGGAAAACAAGCAGGAGAATCCACGCACAGACCCGGGACATCTGGTAATCCCCGGGAACCATAGAAGGAGACGGTCCGTGTGCTGGAAAATGACGCACGTCTTTCCCCGAGTGAAAAATAATGACGCAAGTCCGTGTGTGAAGGGGCGCAACCGACGCACACACCATTTTTCCTCCCTGTAGAACGACGCACGTCTCCCCGCGTGAAAAATAACGACGCAAGTCCGTGTGTGAAGGGGCGTAACCGACGCACACACCATTTTTCCACGCATCTCCTCTTCTGCGGTCCTCTGCGGAGATTTCCCACCAGAAACCAGGTACTTTGTGCTTGAAAGAGACTTTGTTTGCTTTTTATAGACTTAAGACACTTTATATCACTTTTCAGTGATATCTTTACAAATTCATATTGCATCTTTGATCGTTTTGACCTGCAAATACCCAGATAAATATTATATATTTTTCTGAACACTGTGTGGTGTATTTTTGTGGTGTTATATTATGGTATTGTATTATTTATTGCACAAATGCGTTACACATTGCCTTCTAAGTTAAGCCTGACTGCTCGTGCCAAGCTACCAGAGGGTGGGCACAGGCTGATTTTGGATTGTGTGTGACTTACCCTGACTAGAGTGAGGGTTCTTGCTTGGACAGAGGGCAACCTGACTGTCAACCAAAAACCCCATTTCTAACATTGGTGATCAGCGGTGAGGATAGGACTTGTGTTTGTGCAGTGACATACAGTAGCTAAGTATTTCACTACCTACCCACAGTTGAAGGTCAACTTGATTTTTCATCTTTTTTGCTTTTGGTTCTCTGATGTCCTCCTGGATATACTATTGATATTTTGGACTTTGGATTTTGGTTTTTGCCGGTAAGACCTTATCAGCAATGAGATTGCTTACCTACTCACTCTTTGTGCCTACTGACCACCTCACTAAGGCTGACCTAAGGAGGCTTTGCAGAAAATGGGGCCTTCATGTATCAAGGAGATCTACTAAACTGGAAATGCTACATGCCTACATAGTCTGGGGGTAAGAAAGATGGGCAGAGAGAGAGGCAGAAAAAAAACAAATGACTAAGTACCCCTCAGATGAGGAGGGGGACTGCTCAAATGAGGAGGAAGACTACTCAGATGCGGAAAGAGAACCAGTGAGAGATGAATGGCTCCTAGCTCAAGAGCGGTGGATGGAAGAGCTAGATGAGCAGCTTGAAAGGGCTGAGGCAGCAAGACTCTTAGCCCTAGAAGAAGAAAGGACTGCAGCTCAAGAGCTGAGCTGTGAAGAGCTGAAACTGGAGGCCGGAAGGGCTGAGTCCAGTTCAGATGGTGGCAGCAAAAATCTTGCATCCAGTACTGCTGAAGAAGGGCACAAGCCCAGAGATGTGGTGCCCAACTTGAAGAAGGGAGTTGACACACCCCAGGTGGTTCAAGAATATGAGGTAGTTCCCGTTATGCACAGGGTCCCTGAGAAGGATTGGGGAACTGGCACAGGGAGTCATATTCCTACTGGGGGGAGGGACACTTTACTGACTCAAGCAGAGAGTGACAGAGAAAAGGGTTCCCCCCTGGTGGACGTCCTGGATATAGAGTGTAGAGACATCCCAGAAGAGTATGGGTTGAGTGTCAGGGACAGGCAGATACTGTCTCACCAGTCTCAGGAGGGTGATGTAGAGTCCTTTTCCAAGGCTGAGTTACTGGGTGGTTGGGTGAAGGGTACTGTGGTTAATACATGTGAAGGGCAGAGTGATGTAATTGCTGGAGAGCATATGTCTGGTCCTTATTTTCCAGAGCTGGGCCAACACCAGGTGGAGTGTGAGTTCTCTGACCCCAGGGAACTTACAATGGAGGCAGACTTCTGGGTGAGTACCAGAGAGTCTGAAGAGGCATTTGGGGGTGCTCCTGAAGGGAGTGGTCTAGGTGGTTCCCAACCAAGTGAGGTGGGAGAGGATTGTAGTGTCCCAGGTAGGTCCCAGGTCCTAGATGGTTCCATGAGGGAACACCAGGAGGGAAGCCTAGCCTGTACCGTAGGGCCACATGTTGAGGGAATCCCGCAGTGTCAGAAGAACTTGGGGGGGTGACTGTAGCCAGCATCCCAACAGTTCTGGTGTCTGGCAGTACCACTCCTAGTGAGTGGGTGCAGAAGTCCAGACATAGGGTTGAGAGGGGGTTGCGGACCCCAGTGGAGGACCTGGACAGTCAGGGGTCAGCTCTGAGAGCAGAGCCCCCCAGGAATGACCCAGGTGAAACCGTTTCTGGTTTGGGGGAGACCCAGACTCTGCCAGATGGGCAGAGGTCAGGAGACCTGCGCCAACCAGACTCTTGTGTGGCTGTTGGGGACGGTGTGTCCCTTGTGGGGGGGGGAGTGCCACCCAGGAAGTCCTGGTATGCCAGGCAATGGTTCAACCTCAGGGTGGTGACTCTGGGTTGGCTAACCAGGTTCAGAGGTTAAACTCTGACCTGGTGGGGGGTAGGTGTGCCCCCCAGAAAGTCCTGGTATGCCAGGCAATGGTTCAACCTCAGGGAGGTAACTCTAGGTTGGATACCCAGGTTCAGAGGCTAAACTCTGACCTGGTGGAGGGTCAGTGTGCCCTCCAGGAAGTCCTGGCGTGCCAGGCAAATGTTCAACTTCAGGGTGGTGACTCTGAGTTGGATCGCCAAATTCAGAGGTTAAACTCTGACCTGGTGGGGGGTAGACGTGCCCCCCAGAAAGTCCTGGTTTGCCAGGCAGTGATCCAGTCTGAGGGTACAGACCCTGGGCTGGAAGACCAGATTCAGGGTGTCCCCCCGTACCTGGAGGGAGGGGCTACTGATAACAGTGCCCCTACCATGTTGTCTTCTGAGGAGGCCACCCCTAGTTGGCGGGTGCTGGACCCCAGAAGGGAGGGCAGGGTGAGGGAAGCCTCACCCCAGGCCCTAGTCCAACCTGAAGGTACAGACCCCAGGTTTGGGGGGCCGTTGCAGGTTAACAGCCCAGCACTGGTGGAGGAATGGTACAGGGCGACTTCTATAAGCACCCTGACCATGTTGGACTCTGGGGGTACCGCTCCAGGAGGGAGGGTACAGAGCCCCAGAGGGGAGGACCAGGTTCAGGCTGTCATCCCTGACCTGGTGGAAGGGAGAGTGGTTAAAGGGTGCCCAGCACCTGGGGCTACCGCCCCCCACTCTCCACAGCCACAGTGGTGGGAGAGCTTTGAGAGGCCTGGGGCCTGGCTCCCATCCCTGGCAGCTGTCAGTAGCCACTGTGGCTTGTTGTCCGGGTGGACAGAGTTATTCCTGGGGAGGGGACAAGTGTCACACCCCGAGGGTAGAGTGGGTAACACCACTGTGTTAGTCCTGGTGGTACTATCCTGCTCCTGGGATACATCTGTGAGCAAAGTAAGGTTAGGTGCTGCACAGATGGGATCCGCAGGTAAGGAGAAAGGTTCCCCATGGATGGGCTTAGTGGGCCCTGAGAGTATGGACAGAGGGATCCAATTGGAGTCAGGAAGGCGAAGAACTGGAGCATGCCCCTGCTGTTGTGGGCCTGGGTCCTTGTTCTGTAGCCTCAAACAGGGAAGTACATCAGGATAGTGATTGTTCTCCGCTGGCTTTAGGCTGGTAGGGGGTCATGTTGTACCTGGCTTTTTGACAGGGTCATCCCCAAACTTTTTGCCACCTTCCTCCTATTTTTCCTGACCTGTTGTTGTTGGCTTTTGACCTCTGGGCACTTTACCACTGCTAACCAGTGCTAAAGTGCATATGCTCTCTGTGTAAATTGTACTATTGATTGGTTTATCCATGATTGGCTATTTAATTTACTTATAAGTCCCTAGTAGAGTGCACTACATGTGCCTAGGGCATGTAGATTAAATGCTACTAGTGGGCCTGCAGCACTGATTGTGCCACCCACTTCAGTAGCCCCTTAACCTTGTCTCAGGCCTGCCATTGCAAGGCCTGTGGGTGCAGTTTCACTGCCACTTCGACTTGGCATTTAAAAGTACTTGCCAAGCCTAGAACTCCCCTTTTTCTGCATATAAGTCACCCCTAATGTGTGCCCTAGGTAACCCCTAGAGCAGGGTGCTGTGTGGGTAAAAGGCAGGACATGTACCTGTGTAGTTATATGTCCTGGTAGTGTAAAACGGGAAACATCCTGAACAACTAGGTCTAAACCACTACTTGCCTGATCCACTACTGCTAAACAACTAAAAAGTCTCTACAACTAAGTACTGAACAACTACTGTCTAAACAACAATTGTGCCTGAATAACAATTGCCTGAACAACTAATTTTAAGGTAAGGTTTTCTTTTTGTTTTTTATGGTTTATTAGTTGTTTAGAATATATATATATATATTAGTTGTTCGGGCAATTGTTATTCAGGCACAATTGTTGTTTAGACAGTAGTTGTTGAGTACTTAGTTGTAGAGACGTTTTAGTTGTTTAGCAGTAGTGGTTTAGGCTATGGTTGTTTAGGACCTAGTTGTTCTGCCACATATTTGTGTAAAACTCCTAAATTCGTTTTTACACTACTGTGAGGCCTGCTCCCTTCATAGGCTAACATTGGGGCTGCCCTCATACATTGTTGAAGTGGCAGCTGCTGATCTGAAAGGAGCAGGAAGGAGGTCATATTTAGTATGGCCAGAATGGTAATACAAAATCCTTCTGACTGGTGAAGTCGGATTTAATATTACTATTCTAGAAATGCCACTTTTAGAAAGTGAGCATTTCTTTGCACTTAAATCTTTCTGTGCCCTTCAATCCACGTCTGGCTAGGTCTAGTTCACAGCTCCTTGTGCATTCACTCAGACACACCCCAAACACAGGGTACTCAGCCTCACTTGCATACATCTGCATTTTGAATGGGTCTTCCTGGGATGGGAGGGTGGAGGGCCTGCCCTCACACAAAGGACTGCCACACCCCCTACTGGGACTCTAGAAGACAGGATTGAACTGAAAGGGGGCTTGGTGCATTTCTCAGACACTCTTTGAAGTCACCCCCACTTCAAAGGCACAACTTAGTATAAAACAGGGCCTCTGCCCTACCTCATCAGACACTTGCTGGAGGAGAAACCTGAACCAGAAACTACATCCTGCCAAGAAGAACTGCCTGGCTGCTCAAAGGACTCACCTGTCTGCTTTCTACAAAGGACTGCTGCCTTGCTGTTGGCCTGCTGCCTTGCTGAACTCTTGTCTGGCTGTGAAAGTGCTCTCCAAGGGCTTGGATAGAGCTTGCCTCCTGTTCCCTGAAGTCTCAGGACCAAAAAGACTTCTCTTTTTCACTTGGACGCTCAGTGCGCTGAAATTTTCGACGCACAGCTTGTTCCGCGGCGAGAAAAACGCCGCACACCGACGCTGATCGACGCAACGCCTTTGGGACGACCGGAACTTCGACGCACGGCCTCGCAAGGACAACGCCGCCCGACTTCCAAGGAGAAATCGACGTGACGCCTGCCGTGAGAGCGAAATTTCGACGCACAGCCCCACAGAATGGCTCGCAGCCGGAAAACAAGCAGGAGAATCCACGCACAGACCCGGGACATCTGGTAATCCCGGCGAACCATAGAAGGAGACGGTCCGCGTGCCGGAAAATGACGCACGTCTTCCCCCGAAAAATAATGCCGCAAGTCCGTGTGTGAAGGGGCGCAACCGGCGCACACACCATTTTTCCTCCCTGTAGAACGAAGCACGTCTCCCCGCGTGAAAAATAAGAACGCAAGTCCGTGTGTGAAGGGACGTAACCGACGCACACACCATTTTTCCACGCATCTCCTCTTCTGCGGTCCTCTGCGGAGATTTCCCACCAGAAACCAGCTACTTTGTGCTTGAAAGAGACTTTGTTTGCTTTTTAAAGACTTAAGACACTTTGAGGGTGATTCCAAGTGCCGCCCGCCAAGCGGGAACCGCCAGAAGACCGTACCGCGGTCAAAAGACCGCAGCGGTCATTCTGGGTTTCCCACTGGGCTGGCAGGCGACCGCCAAAAGGCCGCCCGCCAGCCCAGCGGGAAACACCCTTCCACGAGGAAGCCGGCTCCGAATGGAGCCGGCGGAGTGGAAGGGGTGCGACGGGTGCAGTAGCACCCGTCGTTAATTTCAGTGTCTGCTAAGCAGACACTGAAATTCTAAGTGGGGCCCTCTTACGGGGGCCCCTGCAGTGCCCATGCCATTGGCATGGGCACTGCAGGGGCCCCCAGGGGCCCCACGACACCCCATACCGCCATCCTGTTCCTGGCGGCCGAAACCGCCAGGAACAGGATGGCGGTATGGGGGTCGGAATCCCCATGGCGGCGCAGCTTGAGGATTCCCCTGGGCAGCGGAAAGCCGGCGGTACACCGCCGACTTTCCGTTTCTGGCCGCAGCTGTACCGCCGCAGTCAGAATGCCCAAAGCAGCACCGCCAGCCTGTTGGCGGTGCTCCCGCGGACCACGGCCCTGGCGGTTTTTACCGCCAGGGTCGTAATCAGGCCCTTTATATCACTTTTCAGTGATATCTTTACAAATTCATATTGCATCTTTGATCGTTTTGACCTGCAAATACCCAGATAAATTTTATATATTTTTCTAAACACTGTGTGGTGTATTTTTGTGGTGTTATATTATGGTATTGTATTATTTATTGCACAAATGCTTTACACATTGCCTTCTAAGTTAAGCCTGACTGCTCGTGCCAAGCTACCAGAGGGTGGGCACAGGCTGATTTTGGATTGTGTGTGACTTACCCTGACTAGAGTGAGGGTTCTTGCTTGGACAGAGGGCAACCTGACTGCCAACCAAAAACCCAATTTCTAACAGGTAGAGATTGATGTGACTGGTTTAATTGTTGATTTTTCAGCTTAGTGGCTTAATTTTGGGGAAAAGGTGTGGTGATTTGGTAGGTGTGATTTACATCTGTCTGCTTTAGAGTTTGTATGAAGTTTTGCGTCTCATGTGCCTTGATGTTTCCCTTTTTTCTATATTTTTTAAATGGAGGGAGAGCTGTTCTATCCTGTTTTGTACGTGTCAAGATTACATGTTTGTCTGTTAGAGGTTCTGTGATGCTCTTTGGATGAGCTACAGTAGACATCATAGCTCCTGGTGGGGTTTTACCTTGTGCCTAAGATGTAAGATAAAAGTATGATAGACTTACATGTGAATTTTAAAGCCTGCTAACTTTTATCCTCGTAGAGAAGTCCTCAGCTTTCAACACCATCAACAATGACTTCCTCCTAGAAACCACGCAAGAAAAAATTATCAAGGACTGAACTATCCGAAATAGCTTGGGCCATACTTCTGAAACAGGATACAGTTTGTTTGAGGTTATTGAGATAAACTCTTGACTCTTGTGCCTGTGGCCTTCGAGGTTTATGGTACAGATGTGAGGCACCGAGCATTTAAACTGTAGTAACATGGAGTACTCTATGATGTTATTGATCCACCTTTGTGCACCAGAGAATTGGTTGGTCTAGAATCTTGGTGGCATTTTTTAGGTGGCGTCTAGACAGAGTGCATGTGCTGTCTGCAAGACCTGTTAGAATGAGTATAGGATGTTTCTCCCGCCTGCCGCTTACTATAGGTAGAAGGCAGTGTCACTCTTGTTTTGCTGCCTCCTAATTGGTTTGGCAGCTGATACGTCATTTCCTGTACTTGGCTGAGGCTCACCGGCTAAGTACAGTTTAATTACTCCTGGAACATTTTTCTGTTGTTTGGACGGACTATTTTTTTTGGTTTCCTGCCTCTTGTGTTTGTCAATAAGCACTCGCATTCACGCACGCGGTTTGTTTTTCGCGTTTGCCCTTCACTTGGTCCTTACTTTACATAATCAGTAAATACAAGTAGTTGTGTCGTGAGTGTGTTTTGTACATTGTTTTGTGGCTTTATACAGCATGAAATTGACCCAGGAATGAATCCCCAATAGCAGCTCTCCCCGCACAGATGGAGAGCCGATAATACAATGTGCACTGCACTCGGGGAAACTCACTCCATAATGCTTTGCATGCATTCTTTTTTCAACACCTGTTTGGCCATTACTCATCCTGTGGGGGTCCTAGGGCAATGGGACCACCACCAAAACATTCAGAACGGTGTGCTCTTTCTGTCCAGGCCATCTTGTAGGTCACACTAAGCTACATTTGGCCCAAAAAGCATAACCTCTTCCACCATTCAATACATATTTAGATTTCTCTCTTATAGCTGGAACTTTTGTTTTTGCAGCTGAGAGGAGTTTGTGTTATAAAGCCCTTGTTTGTAGTAATATTCTGACATCCTTGCTTGGCCTGCAAATGTGTAATGCACTATGCTCTCGATGGACTGAAGGATGATACCTGCCCCAAGGCACTACTAACTCAGTAGGCTCCACAGGAACATCTTGCCACGACCAGTGGTATTGTACCTTCTGCTAATGCATAAACACAGTTTATTTCTGATAAAGGTTTAATGCATGCACAAGCACAGTTTATTTCTGATAAAGATTTAATGTACGGCATGGCTAAATATTTCAGTTATTTCACTGAGGACCTGGCACTACTCCAGCCATTTCCGGGTTGGGGGACATTCTGAGATTTTGAAGTCAGAAGAAGTTCTGGCAGCGTTCTGTGACACTGTACAATGAGTGCTTTTGGCTCCACAGGGACATCTAGCCACGACCAGTGGTACTGCACATTCTGCTGTTGACTCTACAGGGACATCTAGTAACGAACTGCTGCCTTGTGCAGCTGACTCCACAGTTAAATGATATTTAAAAGGACTGCGAGGCCTGAAAATGTGTATTACACTATGCCCTCAAAGGGCAGATTATATGGTTACACTGCAATGTTCTTTATCATTCTTTTTAATGTGATTATGGCCTCTGGGAGCTGAATATATGGTTACATGACCATGTTTCTTCCAAATGCCATTTTTACTGTGGTGCTCTGTAGGGGCTGTTCAGACCATTACAGTCTAATGTCAAGTGCATGAAGGAATGCACAAACAGTTAATTTCTGATAAAGGTTTAATGCGCTGCATGGCTAAATATTTATCCCAAATATGAGGTTTTCATTACCATTTACAACGCCCAGAGTTCTAACTCTTGCTAATGCGAGACCCATTGTATTGTAAATGCTTGTAATATTTTTGTCACGCTTTGTCACACAGGATTTTGGTTAAGACGTCTTAAAACTTTGCTTCCAATGGTTCTTTTTGCTGCACTTTCCATCTTATAGGATAGCTATTTACTATGTAGGGATCCCCACCTGATCCTTTTGTTACACTGTGTAAACCTTACTGTAGAATAGCAGTTTAAAAAAAAATAGCTTGAACACGCTGGGCCTTTTTTTTCTCTTCTACGGCTAAAATAGGGGGCAACGAAAAAGCAACCAAATGTTTTATGACCATACCACATTTAGGAACACGTTCACAGTCAGTGCATGTAGCTATTTTGTCCTATAAAAGTGTTCTTTGCCAAATCTAAACCTTATTTGGGTAAATAATACATGGCTGTACTTACAGGTGGCCTGTCATGTTGAGATCCCTGCTCAAAGACCTGATAGATAGTAGTGCTTGAGATTCCCCTATTAAAGTTTTGCTTTGAAGAATTTAGCAACCTGAGCATGCATTGAGACCATACTACGTACATCATAAGCGAAAGGCTAGATGGAGCAGATGCAACGCAGCGCCGAGTGCCACAGAGTGTTTCCTGGTTCTTGTCATCTGAGACTGTCAAACCCTGTCATGCAGCAATGTAATTTAGCAATTTGCTTAGATGGCATTATCTGCTTAGATGGCACTATCTGCTCGTGAATAAAAATAGGCTGAAGAACACTGGGCTAAACTTCTTGACTAAAGAGGTGTTGACTTAGAAATAGAATGGGTGAAGCAAAAACTGTATCACTGGTTAGTAACTGATGTGCGTGGGCTCCTGGGCTTCTCCCTTCATGAGCCACCGATAAGCCCATTCCAAAATTAACATTTCAAAGTGCAGCTGATACTGCCAAGAAGGGTATGGCTGTTGCTGTGGGTATAACTTTCATATTTGTCCCTGCCTAAGAGGCATAGCTATCTACGGTGGAGGAGTTGCCATCAAGTCCCCTGGGCCCCGGACAATAGGCCTGACACACACCCAGAAAGCTAATTTAGCTCCCTCCTTCCATACACCAGACAGTGCATGGCCTCCTATCCAATGACATTGGAGATCTCCAGCTACCATGGAGAAGATTTCCATCCTGAAGCTCATTCTTGGTGATCGTCTGGCAGGACTGAGCAAAGCATCTTTGCCGCCCTAAAAATACTGTTCCAACTTGAGACTACTCGTCACTGGCCATGTGTTACCTTAGTTGCTTGTGGGGGCATTCTGGTATTGCTTGTTGGTGGCCTGGGCAACTGCCCAACAGCCATCTGGGAAAGGGTTGTTCATAAGAGTATCAGAAGACATCTTTAGAAAGATGAGTAGACAGTGGGAAACAAGATTCAGCCTCATTCACACTACAGGCTTCATCCCCCTTTGCATCACTGGAGACCTTTCACAGTGTTACACAAGGATCTTCTATAAGTGTTTTGGTAATATCAAGTTCTTATCCTAACTTTCCATCTCTGATATATACACACTGGTATTACATTAACAACACCAAAACAATCCCTCACATATAGTGACACTAAAATGCTATTTGTCAGTGTGCTTTTCACACCTGACATGATATCTTAGTTGGAACCTGTACTCACGTGACAAAAATTATGCACCATTTATGGGAACATGATCAATTCTATCAGGAATAGCCCCAAAATATTTGGCAATTGCCATTTGAAATAGGGATTTTATTCATTTTATAAAAATATTTATAAATATGTCTGTATGCCACTCACATGCTTGGGTGCAACACTATGAAGATAATAAATGTAAGAAACTATAGGATGCAAAGTTCATTCTTTAGTATAATATAACTCAGTTCTGCTGTTGTCTCATTTGCAGGTCACCACCATCATGGCCCTGATGCGTGCGACTGTCTTTTCAAAGCTGGAGGGTGTATGATAGGAGCAGCACCACCTCCGGACATGGCCTGCCGCTGCACAAAAAAAGATCCTATGACCTGTGTAGGAGAAGTAACAGGTTGTGCCCAACCTAATGCTTTTTTTTGTAAGAATCCAGATAAATCTCTAAGCACCTGCCTTCAGGGTGGTGGTAACTGTAGAGCCTACTCTGACAGTTGTGACTGCGAGTATCACCCTGGTGGCTGTAAAATCTCTCGTTTGTCCGTACCCCATACTGCATGTAAGTGTGAATACACATCAGCGTGGACATGTGGTGGCAATATAGTGAAGTGCACAGATGCAACTTCTGAAAAGTGTATTAAGCCTGATACATCCGAAGAGTCCTGCTTACAGGGTGGCGGGGTCTGTAACTACAAGTAAAGCAACAGAGCTCAGTGCTAGTGCTTCCTAAATGAATCTTCACCAAGTAAGATTGTTTTGCTTTGTTTGACCAATGATTCTGTATCATGAAAATGTTGTCTTTTCCAATGAAGTATAAAGAAATAACTTTGGAACCATTCTAAATAAATACTTCACTTGCACATTAACCATATGATCTCTGTTAAATGTGCACTAGCTACCCAATCTCAACTCTATCTAGTTTCTACTGGTCTCTTCTATGTATGAAAAGATCTCAGATTGGAGCTCCCAATAACAGAGACGCCTGGAGAAGCTATTTGGTTTGATCTCACAGTTCTGACTTAAAAATATCTGCTACGTTTTTGAGTTTAACTCTAAGAATAACTGATTTTGAGTCACTGACTCAAACTTAACCATTTTGACTCCTTGGTGTCCACACAATTGCACACATTGTTTTGATGCATGTGGGGTGGTATGTCATGAGTCAGTGGTAGCACTGTAAAGTCAATAGTAATATAAATGTTTGAATGATTGATTGAAGTGGGTGCACCAGCGAAGACAGGCCCAATATCGCGTGCAGTAATAAATGAGTGCTCAACACCGTATATGGCTTTTGTAATGTATTACCCCATTAAAAGTATAAAGGACTTCTTGATGCAACACTTACCATGGTCAAGCAACAGGCATGATGAGTCATGCTATAATGCGGCTCCCTCTGCGATATTGACACCATTCAGCGATCAGTATTTTTCCCATCAAAATGATAGGTTTGTTGTATGTTAAAATTTATGGTATAGCTAGATTTGGTTGGCTTTGTATGAATGAGTGGTTCCTAATCTTTATGTGTCCCATTGATGCATCATTGATGAATTTCATATGCTTTTCATCGGTAAAGAGGTGTTTAAATAGTTATGAAATGCTCAATAAAAACAATGTATCCACTATATGTAGTAAGTCTGGGAATTTACATTAATTTACATGAACTCGTTATGCAAATGACTTTAGCTCTCTGCCCCTTCTTCATACAGATGAAAACACTGTTTAGTTCAGCTTTGGAAAGTAGAGAGGGGGATGATGGATTGGGGCCTTTCTCCCCAGAGATCTTTGTAGGATCACCTGCACCCTACTCCTGTCCTTACTAGAGAGATTCCAGTATTGGGTTTGAAGTGTCATGTCATGCAAGAAAAAAAGAACAAGCCAAATGCTAGCTGTGAGAGCTTTGATTCTAGATTGCCTAATGGACTGAAGGTTGACATCAAAATGGTTATAAGTATTTTGATTTGGGGTTCCGATGGGTTTGTGGTTAGTTGTCAACGTTTTTTTTCCCAGCTGGGAAGCATACAGAAAGCAGGATAGAGGGTGTTTCTAAGATGAGACACAGATTAAAATACACACGCGTGAAGGAGTTCATCCCCCAAGAAGGAAAAGTACTTTCCCTGCAAATTAAATTATGAAAAGCAGCGGTTTTCACTGTTTCTACACTTCACTATGGTCAAATTTGCCAAGGTTTGTTTTCCCACTCTTTTCCATTAACATTCACATTTTAATTGCACCAGTGATTGACACACTTCCATTTTTGAGGTGTTTTGCTACCTATTTTCTTGCAGATACTGATTTTTTTTCCCAGTATGTTTGTATGGCAACAAAGTGTATAGAGCAACAGTGAGCCACTGCCGGCTTCCACCTGTTGGCTGCACCAACAGATGCAAATGTGAAAAGAAGATGGGGTTCCCAAGCAAAGATAGACATATTCGTATTTTTTTAAATCAAGGCCTCTGATAGAGGATGCTAAATACAGGCTTTGAAGAAATGTAGTAGGCATAAGTGGAAATCAGGCAGATGCAGAGGAAGGAAGCAGCTAGTGGAACCACAAGTTAAGGCTTTTGCACTACCAGTATGCAACACATGAACATTTGTACTTATTTTGACATCACCATTTGTCCAAGCTCTTAAAATCTCTGCCTCTTAATTAAGAACACAAAATACCACCAGTTCTTGACATTAGGTGAGAAAGCCATTACTATTATTCTTGCTTCATTTTTAGGATGATTCTGTTTCTTCCCATATGCCTTTACTTTGACATATTTATTGTCATGTGCTCCAAAGAAGCTAAGACCATAGATCTCATTATGGAGTCAATGTACAATAAAAACCCTCTTCTCAGGCCACTCCAGTAAAAAAAAAAAATATATATATATATTTATATATATGTATAATATTTTTTTGCATTTTTTTGTCCTCATATCAACAATGCTTCTGCAAACTCAAGCCGTCTCTCAATTGTTATCTGACCCTCAGCCTGCTGCAAATGTCTTGGGCCCATCCCTTCAACTGAGCCGAAAGGACTCGTAACACATAGCAGCACCTCGTGTAGTCATAGGACCATATATTCTACAGATTGCAGTACCAACATACCACTCCACCTGAGAAAGTCAGTCCATATCCTGTTTGTCCCACCAGCCTTGCAATCAGAGTTCAGGTAACAAGTCCAGAGTAGTGTTTTGAGCCAGTCTATTGCGGTGGGGGAAGATGGATCAGTCCAGTGCTTGCAGATCTCTCCCCTGGCTAAGAGTGCAAGAAGAAAATAACAAACCTCTCTGTACTCTACTAAGTAGGCCATGCAAGATCACATCTACACCAAACAAAACCAAGTTTAATTTGATGTCAGCCCCCAGGATGTCCTTTACAATTGTCCAAATATCTTCCCAAAAACCTCTAATACCAGGGCAAGTGTAAAATAGAGGTTCATCATTAGCTTTGCGATCTTTTTAGGTCTCCAGTATAGCCAGTTAAAAGTAACTAAATGATTGGGCTTCACATTGGCTGACTTGACCACTGAATACAACTGCTTCAAATATATCTGCCACAGGAAATTTAAATTGTTCCCCTGTATAATTCCTTCCCAGATTGACTGTAGTGTCGCCATTTTCCTGTCATCGGCTTCTAGAAACTTCCAGTACAATACCGCAACCTCATTACATTTAGACCACATATCCTGCAATGATAAGTCATCTTCCCAGGAATCTCCCATCTCCTGAGTGACACTTGCAAGCCAGGATGATAGCTGCAGATATTTAACCTTAACAGGGATCCCCCAGTCTTAGCTTTCAATACTTCCCAGGGTGGAAACCCCTGAACTGAGGACAGCTCCCTCCAGGTAACAATGCCTGCCTCCCTTAATGAGAGGCTCAGCTTATCTCGCAGGAACTCTGGGGTATCCAGGGAGTCCCAGATAGGTGGTGTCTGAATAATAAGCAATGCCAAGGAGCTTCCTAGCTCCGAACCACAAGCTCAGTGCAGCCTGCAGGACTTTAGCCATACGTTTTAAAAAACATTTGGGGCGTCAAACTTGTATAGGAACCCTGCACATCCCAAGTCTCTAACCGTCTCTACCAGAATCTCCCCCCCAGTTGAGGTAGCCGGAATACCCAGAAGCACTGTGCTATTTTCATACTGAAAAAGCCATACAGTACAGTTTCGGATCTGGCAGAGTAAGCCCCCGCTTCAAAACCTGCGCCTCAGTTTTTTCAAAGCTAGCCTCACCACCCCCACCCCCTCTGAGGCTGATATAAAACTAGTTATTTCCCTGTGGACCTTATCAATAGGTACTCTTGGGAATGTAGGTGGGATACAATTGAAAAGGCAAGTCACCTTGGGAAGGATTGATATCTTAACTAAATTCACACACCCATAGTTAACTGTAAATTCTTCCATCTGACGAATAATACATCTACCCCTTTAGCCACCTGCCTCAGATTGTGCTGAAGGATAGCCTTCAAGGGGTTAACAATAACAATGCCCAGGTATTTAGTCTCCGCCCACACCTCCTTTGTCCAGTTTGCTACATTCCAACACATCCCCTCTGACTTGGAGATATTTACAGAGTAACCCAATAGAGTCCAAATTCCTCCGCTAGCTATTCCACCCTCAGAATAGTCTGAGTAGGGTCCGATGTATAGATAAACATATCATCCATATATAGAGCAATCTTATTGCTATAATGTGATGTACGTTAGGGGGCAACCAGAGCATCCCTTCTAAGCTGCTGAATAAATGGCTCAATATCGATATTGAAAAGAAGTGCAGACAAGGGGCACCCCATCATGTGCCCCTAAAGATATCAAAACTCCTGATCAATGACCCATTAAGTAAGATCCTGGCCAAATAATTCTCATACAGCCTCTGAAGAGTCAGAATGAAGGAGGAGTTGAAACCCAGCACTGCCAAAACCTACCAGAGATAAGCACACTCGATCAAATGCCTTAGCAGCATCTATTGTAGCCACTGCCAAGGGAATCCCCTGAGTGGTTGCTAAATCGATAGTTCCTATCAACTGCTGAGTAAGCTCATGGATCTGCTTTGGCACAAAACGCTTCCAATAATGTTGTAAATATCCATTTCTGGTGCAAGGGCCCTGTTATGCCTGGCAGCATTGCACTCATCCCCATCGTCCTCTTGAGCTTCTACCTTGACGGTGAGGCTCTTGACTGTGTATTGACATGGCTGTCAGAGTGCTCATAATTCAGGTCCATGCCCTGGCCCTCTTATTGGTCCCATATTTGGGGTAGGACTGGAGGCACCAGTGCTGGGTTTCAGCAACTTCCGTTTAAACATGTGAAGCCAGACAGAAGGTTGACATCAAAATACTTATAATCATTTTGATTTGGGGGTCTGATGGGTTTGGATTTTAATCATATATTCTGTGTTCAGGGATTGACTTACAGAGCTTGACCTCAATGCAGCACATCCTCTGAGCAGAGGGGCTGCTGCAGCAGGTTTACCTGCCCACATTTAGGGTGAACCCCACAGAAATGCCTTTCATACAGAATATGGTATTCTATTTCTGGGCAACACTTCATGCTCTAGGACAGTTGTCTCCAACCAGTCAATTGTGAGCTACCAGTAGCTCTTAGACACCGTCAGTGTGGTTCACAGCCTGGGGTTCATTTTTAAATAAACACAGGGTCACATTTTTCCTTTTAAAGTTAAGGGAAGGCTGTGTCTATTTATCATTATTATCATCAGGTTGCAGACAGCTGGGCCTGATAATGAGCAGTGCTAAAGTCAAATTTATGACCCAGGTCATAGAGGTGAAGAACTGAAGGACTAAGCTATTTAACTCTCAAATAAAGTCCTTGTCAGCTCAATATTGGAAGTGAGAACAAAATGATGTTTCTCAATCCTTTTAAATCAGAGAAAATTGCATTTACAGATGGCAGGTCTCTTGTTCCCAGTGGCAAGTAGAGCACTGTGCCATATTTATAACTGAAAAATACAGCCACTTTTTTAAAAATAGAAGAACATTAAAGTTCAGAAAAATCTTCCACATTATGAACATTCTTGTGCTTTACATTCCTCCAATTTAAAAACATGGTTGTATGTTTGTGTTATACATGTAACAGTGCCAGATATGGCGAAAGGTATGTTTTGTGCCACAAGTACATACAACACAGTCTCTCTCAGATACCCATATACATATACCAAATTCATACGCACAAATGTTCATACATCCCCCAAAACTACGCTCTCACTGACACACATGGCAGTCCCTAGTCAAGGTATTTTGTTGAAACCGTACTATCTGGCTATATGGACATGAGTCTTATAGTCAAGGAAGCTGGGTGTGAGGGAGTCTGGTAATAATGCACAACTTATTTATCCTTCAGTAAATTGCAATGATTTCCACTGAGCAGAGGTAGCTCTTGCTACAGAAGAGGTTGAAGACCCAGGCTCTAGGCTGAAAGCTCCCACCATTGTTCCTGCTCCCATTGCACATGCCTAACGACCATCTTTAAATGGGATGTAAATCATTGGTTGACAGTTTACAAAAGTTACATTTTCATTTGGCCCAGTGAAAATCTGTTTTTTTCTATCTAAACTGAAAACTGTAAGGCCTTGCTTGTCTGTGTTTCACCATTCCCTGTATGAGTAGTTCATGAACTGTGTGAAGTCAGTGTGTGAAATATCATCCCTTCTTGGATCCAACCAGAGACGGTTAGTCCCAAAAGTATAGACCTAGAGGCTGAGCAAGATACACTGAGCTCATGGTGGGCTTTCTATCTGTAACTTATACTTAAGTAAAGAAACCAAACAAACCAGCTGTTTGTGGATATTTCCTGAGCCACCCAAGTAACAACATTACTAGATGGAATGATTAGAAGGAGAGGGGCTTTCACCTGGAAATTTGCAAATGTTGTAAACGTTTGAGGCTATCCATATGGAATTCTGCAACCTGTAAATGTCAATTGCCCTCCCTTTTTGGAGTCAAGGAGCCCATACTTCCTAGATATTCTCAAATGGATATGTGGGGCAGTACATTAGGCAAAGTGTCCCGCTGGTCCAAGCAAAGCTGTGGTCATCACCTGGCATTTGATACTATAATTCAAGCAAGGAATTTTAATGGATTGCCCACTTAGATAAAATAGTATTGGAAACAACCAAGGCGTGCCTTTTCATGGCCAATGTTTTTTAAAGACAATAAAAACAAGCATTGGCAAAGCTGGTAGGCTCAATGTTGACTGCCAGCTTTTTGGCTTTGTCAGATGTTGTTTTCTTTTGCTTCTGCAAAAGTGTACTGTTGGGAAACTACTGGGCCCAGGTCAATCTAAAAACCATTGGCTAAAAGCAAAAATATGTTTTGGTCTCAAAAAACACACACTGCCATAGAAGTCCCTGGCACCAAAGGGAACTTCTTTGTGTGTGGGAATGCTCCTTGCAAAAGGGCTTAATGCTGTCACTCAAAGTGATGTCAGCCAGCCGATGCAATGGGCTGAGCCATCGTCCACTTAGCCTCCATGGAAAAGTTCTGCTGTAGGTGGAATAAAAATGTAAATCACACAATAACTGACTTATGGATAAAGAGGCCTGGCTGAAAGCCCCATTAAGTAAGTATTGTTTACACATATGTTATTAAAATCAAATGTTCCTAGCTAAAATCAGTGCTTCTGAAATTTAATACAGAAACATGCCACATCAACGTGAGTGCAAGACTCAGCTGAAATGTTTAAGGGGCTTATAGTACAGTTTTTCTAAATAGGCTGGCCCCACAATACTTTCCATTGCAATTAGGCAGTTCAGCAGTTGGTTAAAGTATATTTTTCTAAAACAATAAACAGCATGTTGCTTATAAGTCCATGTCACTGTTAATCTAATTTTGTGGGCATTGACATGCCGGAACCATGATTTTAGTCTTGCACAACACTATGTTGCCGATGGCAGTCCAAAACTGCACTGGACTTTTCAACATGTGAATAGTGGATGTGCTCTTCTACATGACTTTGCCTGAACTACTACCATGTGAATGGATCTCACATCTCATCAGATGTTATTGGGCAGTGTAGATAATGCAGCTTACTGTCTCTTTCCAGGCAGTGGAAGAAACTCTGGTTCTTCAAAAACTTGGCCTATTGGGCAGAACATTATTTTTATATTCAAACATCAATTTAAATATGGTCTGTCAACGTAAAAATATTACCCACACAGAAAAGATTACCCACTTGAACAGCAGGGTGAGTGAGTGAAATGAAGGGAGGAGGATGGGTGAGTGTGAGTGGGGATCACGTGGGCAGTGGTTGTATGAGTGGATTAATGCAGTGAGTGAATATGTGCAGTCAAAGGGTGTAAGGTTAATCAGTGACCTTGAGTGAATAAGGCGAATGTGACAAGAGCGTCAAGGTGACTCTGTTAAGTGATGAGAATTTTATTGAGGGGAATGACTAATGGATGAGAGGTGAAAGAAAGTGAAGAAGGTGTAGGCAAGGTTAGTGAGTGAAGTGAATGAATGAGTAGGAGGATGTGAGTAAGGGAGAAGATATGAGTGAGTTGAGTGAATATGGAGTATACATGCGAGGTGGATGTCAATGAGTCAGATGAAAGTGGGGTGAGGCTAGGGGATGTAAGGTCAATTTATCAGGTGAGGAGTAATATAACTTAATGGTGGTTATGAGTTAGGTGAGTGCACTGGGAAAATAAGCACTGTGAATGAGCTTCATAGAAGCATGTAGGCTTTGTTTATTGTTTTCATGAAACCATAGTCCCAGTACATGGCTTATACCCCTTCGCCTCTTAGAAGAACAACAGAATCACACAGTAAATTAGAAGTGATCCCACTTTATTTTATTTTCTCATTAAACCAAAGTATTTATTAATGCTTTAATTTGGTATGGAAGATGTAACCAAGCTAGGCGCAAAGTCCAAGTCCCACATTGTGAGAAACTGGGGCTGATTGCAGAGGCCCCATAACTTTTTGCCCCCATTTTCCACTTTATGCTGGTGTTTTCCTGACTCTGATGGTGCCCTGGGTACTGCTAACCAGTCCCAGGGCCTGTGCTCTGTGTAAAATGGATATGCAAATTAGGCTAATTATAATTGGCTAAGTTAACCTACCTATAAGTCCCTAGTATATGGTAGGGCATGTAGGTTTAGGGACCACAGCATAGGTGGTGCACACCTAGGTTCATTGCTGAGGTGCCCAGTGTCATTTTAAAAGCAAGCCTGCCTTGCTGGCTGCTTTTAAATTAAAGTTATATGCAAATTCGACTTTGGAATTAAAGGTACTTCGAAAGTCTTAAACTACCTTATTTTTACATATAAGTCACCCCTAAGGTGTGCCCTATGTGCCCCTAGGGCTGGGTGCCATGTAACTATAAGCAGGGACTTTATAAAAATAGATTTATAAGCCCTGGTGAGGTAAAAACAGCCAAATTCGTTTTTCCCTCATTGAAGTAAATGGCCTTCATAGGCTAGAATGGGCAGACTTTATTTTAAATTTTAAAGTCTCCTTAAATGTTACATACCAAGAATTTGGTATCAAATTGATTGTTAGAATAAATCCCACAACTTCCAGTTGTTGGATTTAATATAACTAGTCCAGGTAAAAAGTTTAGACTTTACCTAAAAAGTTGCCAATTTCAGCTCTGCATTGTTTTTGCTGCTATGCTCTGATTGGCCAGCCTGCAGCAGCTTCTGCCAGGCTACTTTAATGAGGTGTGAAGTGGCCTGACTTCACACAAAGGAATGTGCTTGGGGGAGAGAATCTCCCCTCAGCAGATGGTGAGGCAGGAAGGGGGAGGGCTGCCAAACTGGTCTTCAAAGGCAGAGAAGGACATTTGCAGCACCCAGCAACACCCCCATATCCTGCAACCCCAGACAGCTAGGTGCCCCCTTGATTAGATTAGGAGAGGGCAGGAGAGGGGTGTGTTTATGATTTTTAGCCACACCAGTGGGTGGGCTCAGCCAGATCTCTCCTCCAAAAATCAGATTCATCCATTTTGGATTTTTAGAGACTGTTGCCTTCTGGGATGGATTTTTGCCACACTTCCCAGGAAGTGATCATCACAGGGGGACGACCCTGTCCCTGATTGGAGAACCAGGGCCCCCCTGCTTTTCACCCAGGAGCAAGGATAAAACTGGCAGACCTGCACCCACGCCTCAGATCCCCTCCAGAATTCAACAAGAAAGGAACTTAAGGAGAAGAAGGACTGCCCTGCTGGACCCCTGGCCTCCACCTGGAACCTGCACTCAGAAGGACTGCACCAGCTGCACACTTGGGCTTCACCACAAGAAGGACTTTGCCTGGCTTCAACTGGTTCAAGGAGGGACTCCCTGTTTGCTACAGGTGAAAAATTGCTAACCAGAGTCCCCTGCACCAACTCCTGAAAGAAGCGACCAGCTGACCACTGCCCAGTGGCCAAAAAGGAGTTTGCGCCAGGTGCATTCTGGGAGTTGAAGTCCGCGCCCCCAAGGACCATCACAGAACTTCTGGACCCTTGGGGTGAGCTGTGGACCCCAAAAGAACCTTAAAAGAACATCTGGGTGAAGCCCCAGAAGTTTGGAAAAGATTGGAGAATTTTTGTAAAAAAGCTCCATAAAGTGACCGACCCGCCGCGGAAATTCTAGCCGGCTTGCCTCAACCGCGACCCGGCCTGACTTCGTGGTTCGTCCCGGTAAAGAAAAACATCCAAAAAAGAGACTAAGTCCGAACGTAAAAAGTTGACCGGGACCTCCCAGCCATCGTATCCGAGAAGGGCTCCATGGACGTCGGATCAAGATCCAGGTTTACCCCGGTCGAAGGATTTTCATCTCGAAAAAACGACTAAGTCCGAAGGTAAAAATCACCACCGAGGAAACCGACTTCGCGTATCCGGACAAGGGCTCCAGGAGGTCGGATTCAACTGGCAGGTTCGTCCCGGGGAAGAAAAACATCAAAAAAGAGACTAAGTCAGAAGGTAACTTTTTAACCGAGGCCTCCCGCGACTTGTAGCCGAGCAGGGCTCCATCGCGGTCGGCCTGAAAGTTTGACTTTGCCCCGGTCCTGGTGCAACCAGATGACCCGATTGGCGCTTTTTGTTTCTAAGCGCTAGAAAATAATAATACTTTAAAAATTCATATCTCCGGTTCCCCTGAACCGATTTTAATCGTTTTTGTGTCATTTTAAAGATAAAAATATAAGCTATTTTTATAAATTGGTTTTGGATTTTTAAACTGTTTCCTGTGTTTTATTTAATTACTGTTTTGTGATATTTGAATGCTTTACACTTTGGCCCTCATTCTGACCTTGGCGGGCGGCGGAGGCCGCCCGCCAAAGTCCCGCCGTCAGGTTACCGTTCTGCGGTCGAAAGACCGCGGCGGTAATTCTGACTTTCCCGCTGGGCTGGCGGGCGGTCTCCTTCAGACCGCCAGCCAGCCCAGCGGGAAAGAGGCTTCCACGATGAAGCCGGCTCGGAATCGAGCCGGCGGAGTGGAAGCTGTGCGACGGGTGCAGTTGCACCCGTCGCGTATTTCACTGTCTGCGCAGCAGACAGTGAAATACATTTAGGGGCCCTCTTACGGGGGCCCCTGCAATGCCCATGCCAGTGGCATGGGCACTGCAGGGGCCCCCAGGGGCCCCGCGACCCCCCCTACCGCCATCCGGATCTCGGCGGTCCGACCGCCGGGATCTGGATGGCGGTAGGGGGGGTCAGAATCCCCGCGGCGGTGCAGCAAGCTGCGCCACCGCGGAGGATTCAATGGGGCCGCGGTACACTGGCGGGACCCCGCCAGTGGTGCCGGTCCGACCGCGGCTTTACCGCCGCGGTCGGAATCCCCATTGGAGCACCGCCGGCTTGTCGGCGGTGCTCCCGCGGTCCTCCGCCCTGGCGGTCAAAGACCGCCAGGGTCAGAATGAGGGCCTTTGTCTCCTAAGTTAAGCCTTGACGCTCGATGCCAAGCTACCAAGGGTAGAGCTGGGATTAATTTACTGAGACCTAACTGTACCTATGTGGAGGTTAGTGGCTTGTTGCTAGGTGTAGGTACCTACCTGCCCTACCAATAACCCATTTTCCAACACACATCAAATTTTATTTGCACCAAGTTGGTTTTGCTCACACTAATACCTCCCCTGTGGGTTGAATGCCCCTACAAGAGTATTATTTCACTAATAATTTTCATCACTCTTCGATCATACATAGGAACCTCAGTCATAGAACATCCTTAAAATGGCAAAATCATCATTTTTGAAGACCCTAAGGAATTGGACTCCTACGTTGCCGAAATCCAAGAGCTGAAAATTAATTCTTAAAAACTCTTAACACAAATCCTTCCTACTAACTTTCACTAACTTTCTACTCACTTAGTAACATACAATGATCAAGGCTGCCCACAAATGGCCTAAACACATTCCAATTCACGTAGAATGCAGAGCTCTGATCAACCCTTGGAATCGACACATGGGCGTACAAGCTCATTCTTCCATAATAAGTATAACAAGCTGAAACATTTGTTTTTAGTTGCTTCCACTTCCTCAAGCCAAGACAAAATAAATAAAAGGGTCAGCAACCTACAAAACCTTAACTAAACTAACTAGTAGCCTAATAATAACCTAACAATAAACCTAATAAACCTACTTTTAACCCTTACCAATGGCAAGATTTCTCTTCTCTTCTTCAATGACTGGTACTGTGTCTCTATAACGACCTTCAACCTGCTTTGTTTAAATTAGATGTTTTATAATTGCCTTCAACCAGAAGACTGACTTATTGCAATGTTTCATCAGCTCACTTTCAACATAATTTACATTTATCAAATCTCATATTGACATTAATTAATATTGATATCAGCCTCACATTGGTAATAATATCATACAAATCAAGTGCCATCCAATGGATACTTAGCTGTTGCCCAATTGTTATGCATTATGAACAATACAAAAATCATTAACATTCGCGCACTCCACCTGCAATACAGTAACCTAGGGTCACTTGACCGACTCACTTCGATATGTATTGAATATATGTTGAGAATATGCTGCCATTATGTGAACATTATGCTGGCACTAGGTTGATAATATGTTGGTTCTAAGTAGACAGCTTACTGCCAACTTGTTGAAACTCTGTTGGCTCTACGTTGACACTATGTTGTTATTATGCTCAATCAATCAATCAATCATTGTACTCCATAATTATGAAATACATCGGGTACCATTCTTCAAAACCCTAACTGTTGACATAAAAATTAACTCAGCAGAAATAATGACATGTGTCACCAACTAACATCAATCCCACTATTAGCCACCTCACTCACCACAAATATTACACTTTCTATATACACTACAACTACTATACCTGTAAATGCATTAATATATACAACAGAATACACATTATCATCCACTCCCACTAAATGGCAACTATGTCACTAGGCACCACTATTGAAACAACACCAGGCACTCCAGCCACCATACAGTATAGGTACTTAGACACTGCCTTGGCTCTTTACACACACCCCATTCAATACAGGGCACAGCAAGACTGCACTCCGGACCTAGGCTTGACCACTCATGTCCTCCATCACCTCTCCTCAGTTAGATTTGGTTGGATACCTCTAAATGGTATCTAGCTTCTCATCACAAATATTTAATTAATTACTATACTATAATTTTCTTCTCACCATCCATATCTTTCTTCCTGTCCTGTACTGTGCTACTCTACTATCTCCTTTCCCTCCTCCCTATCCCCTCCTTCCTTTCTCACCCATTCCGTTTCCCCTCACCCATGCCATCCCTTCAAACCCACCTGCCCCCCGCTACCCTCACCTCACAGGTAAACAATAACTGACATTTAGCTGGTCACATCGATCAAAATACTCACATCCCACAAAAATGCAGAACATAAAAATACTCTCTCTTAATGTCAAGGGTCTAAATCACCCAACCAAATGACAGAAAATCCTAAACCATACACAAGAGCTTAAGGAAGATCTCGGTCCCCTCTAAGAAACCAAGGTGGTGATGAAACATCTAAAAAAGCATGGGTTAGTGACTTATCACGCTCCCCAGCCACGAACAGATAAAAATGGCTGATCACACTTATCTAGAAAGCCTCTGGCCTCACTATCCTATTCTGAGAAGCAGATACTGAAGGCAAATGGCTTCTTACTAAATTAAAGAGGAACAACACTGAAACTATAGTCATGAACATCTAGGCCCCAATAACAACAACCTTAGCTTTTGGATTACTCTCAATAAAAAACTCTCAACTTTCCTTGCAAATGAATGTTTCCAGGGGAAGATTTCAATATACTCTGGGATGCCACCCTTGACAGGATTTCTGCATGTCAATCTAAACCCAGCAAATCCCATAAACAAATGCATAACTTGTGCAATTTTCTAACACTTAAAGACATATGGAGACTATTCAATCCCACAGGGAAAGATTACTCTTTTTTCTCCCATCCGCACAATACATTCTTTCGCATCGATTAAATCTTAATTGACGAAACTCAAGTCCCAGCCACCTCTTCCTCAACCATTGAACTGATGCTAGTCTCAGACCATGCCTGTATTTAATTACTCTGCGATATTGCTTGCAATACATCAGGAACAAAAACATAGAGAATGAACAACCTCTTCCCGGAGGAACCCTCCTTCAAGGAAATAATCAAAATAGAGATCGAGAATACATAGAACTCAGTAGGTCTTGTGGTCCAAATGCACAAATCATTTGTGACGCTTTGAAATGCACTAACTGCGGGCACATGATGAAACTTATGTCAAAGAGAAACAAACCAGACAAAACAACCTTAGATCAACTAGAACTAGCAATTAAAGCATTAAGGAAAGATCTCAAACGCTCCAAAGACAAAACCCAATTAAACAATCTAATTAAACTCAAGTATGAATTAAACAAGATTCTGTGTAACAAAGCTCACCTAAAAGCAAAATGCAAAGGCATCATTTTCTGTGGATGTAATAAAGATGTCAAAATACTTGTGTCTTATTTAAAGCAGACCCGTCAGAAGACAAGAGTAATCTCTATAACCAACGAACATGGCGTGACATCTTCAAAAGTAATAGCACATCTCATAACATATGCTTAAACTACCTCAACAAAATGAATGTAACTAAGATAGATGAATCAACAAAAAAATCACTAGAACAACTGATGTGTTGCAAAGAAATTATAAACGCGATCAAAACATTGAAAGCCAGGCAGGCTCAGGGTCCAGGCGGCTTCCCAGCGTCATTCTATCAAACTTGGGGTACCTCCATAATCACTCCCTTAGAAGACTTATTTGCCCATTTCTTCTCCTCTGGCTCCGTTGAGGGCTGCACCGCAGAGGCAACCATAATTGTCATACCCAAAGAAGGGAAAGACCCAACCAATTCCAAGAACTACTGACCCATATCCCTTATAAACACAGACTGCAAAATATACGCAAAGGTCCTAGCCCTCAGAATAGAGCCGATTCTCAAAAACATAATACATTCCTCTCAATCAGGATTAATTAAAGGGAGACTCAGGGCTTAAATAATCTGACTTTTTAGCCATGCAATTGAAATAAGCAAATTCCTGCACCAACCAACCTAAGTAATAGTATTAGATGCAGAGAAGACCTTTGATAAGGTATTGCGGACCTTCCTCCAATTCTCATTCACCTCCTTCAACTTTGGCCCTGTTCTCTCAAAATTGATCCTTGCTTTATGCAGAGAACTGAAAGCTAGACTGAACATCAATGTAAAGTTGTCTAATCCCTTTTACCTCCAACAAGGAACCAGAAAAGGATGTCCTCTCTCCCCCCTACTATTTCTACTAATGCTAGAACCCCTACTTACATTGGTCAGAGAAAATTCATTCATCCCGGTATCCCCTTCTCATCAGGCCCGCAAAAACTAGCCACCTACATGGATGACATTCTCCTTTTTTCCACCCAGGAAGACTACTCTAAGATGTCAAGCTACTGCCTCAACAAGGAAAGGACAGAGGTTCTTCCTTTCAATGTGTACTGCAACAGCCTACACATCAGCCCCTATGGACTCAAATGGGCCCCAGATAAGTAACTTTAAAGACTCCATTGATCTCAAAGAGAAAAAGACGCTAGATAAAATCCAAGATAACTTAGACAATTGGTCAACCAGGTTCATTACTTGGTGGGGTAGAATAGATTCTATCAAAATGATGATTATCCCCCTCAACTTTTTAATCAGCATGTCCCCTATATACCTCTCAGACACCTTTTTTACTTGAATAGACATGTTACTTACTGAATTCCTCTGAAAGTCTAAAAAGCCCAGAATTGCCCTAAAGAAACTGAGAGTTCCTAAAAAACTTGGCGTCTTAAACTTACCCAACTACCTAAGATACCAACATGCCTTCCTAGCAAAAAAGTGGAGCCACTGGTTCGTATCCACCACCAACCCCTCGTCGCCATGGCTCGCTATTGAAATCGACCTCGCGAAACCCTTAACACTCACTTCATTTTTAACTGTAAAAAAAATTACAACTCACCACTCTATAAACATTCTATACAGCACAGGCACTCCGAAAAATTGACAACAAACTACCCAACAAAATTAAACACTCATGTCTAGCCTTGCTTTAAAGGGAGAACGATGTATATAGAGACATGGGCATAAAAAGATATTCTCCTGGTGAAAGATATCGGTACCCATCAGAACCCATACTGGTCTCTCAAATTAAAGACAAATTTGACCTAAATTACCTAGACTTTTATCCTTTCCTTAAAATAAAATCACTTATAGCTAAGCATAAACATCCAACCCCCAAGACCTACCCAACACATTAGAAAAATTGACTAAAGACGGTCACCTAGCTTCCAAACTGTACTCCATCTTATTCCTCACAAAAACCTCACTAATTAACCAACACAAGATAAGTGGGAAACTACTATCAGACTCCAATAACACTCTAAAGGTCTCACGGGACTGGCCATCTACCTGGAGTAACCTCACTTCCAACTTAATAACTCCTTTACTAGCACAAAGCAGATACTGGATTACCAATATGGCCCACTGGGCTCCGGACAATCTTTATAAACTAGGCATCCGATCCTCCAACACATGCTGAAGCTGTGAGAAGTAAAGAGGAGACTTAAAACACAGGCTAATGGAGTGCACCCCCACCAAAAAGATCTGGTAGTACATAAGTAATACAATTTCTCAAATACTTCATACAAAATGGACTCCTACTTCAGCCTCTATTGTAGTGAATCTTAGTTCGTTTTAATGGGATAGCAGGAGTTAGCTTAGCCTCTGGATTGTAGACTCGTGCCCCCGTCACCTAGTGACTTTTAACCTACTTAGCTTGCTCTGTCTTAGCCCATTTAATTATTTATTTCTTCTAAGATGGCTGCCTTGTTTATAGTTAGGTCACTTGTTATGAGTTACATTATCAATGTCACCGCGCCAAGGCGTCAAGATCAAGCACCAAAGACAAACAAACAGTAGGTGTTCACACTTAGGGATTTTCCCTCTCTATACTTTCGAGGGATTGTTGATATTAATTGCCGCCCCAAGCATGCCTATTATCTATTGTTTAGGAATACACTTACATCAGGGGACCTTGTAGATCTGTATAAATACATCACACTTTAGACAGATAATCAGAGGGATTCCGACCAGAGGGCATCGCCACCATCGCTGATACAGATGCTGCAGTCATCTTGACGCTGACCCAGTCTTCGTGTCCCTACAGAGTCTGAGATAGAGACCTCATTCCAAGGTAACAAGGGTTGGGGGCTCCTCTCATGGACACGGCTTTGGCAGATTAGGTTTAGCAAACCCAGCTCTCCTTTAGGTAGGAGGTTAGGCCTATTTATATTAGGGTAAGAGGGCATATTCCATCTTATATATCTCTTTTATTGCAAAATGGTGGGGGTCTTCATAACAATGACTCTCTTCTTCACAATACTGTTACTTGCTATATTCATTATCCTAATCATTGCAGTTCATGCAACTTATCGCAAATTGCAGTCATGTTAAATAAAAACTATTATAACTTCACTGCATCTGTGTTATTGCCTTTGTTTGTATGAGACATAATATATCTGTGAGAAAAGGGTAATCTCAGTTTAACCACGACATTCCCTGAGATATCTTACTTTGAGTCCATGCGTAAGCGACTGCCATAAATCACCTTTTACTATAGTGTTTCTGGTGAGGTGCTGCTAGTGAGCCGGTAAGGTTGGGACAACAGTTGCGACTTGTTTTAGGAAAGACTCAGTCGCCTACAGACAAAAGTACTGTCATCCTTAAACCAGCAGTCGTGCTCAGAGCAAGAGTCCAAACTATGACACTATTACACCAGGCATCCTCCCCACTGAAATTATACAGGAATTAAAGAAGAGGACAGTCTCCTATGGGATATTCTAGTCAAAACTGGCCTTAAAGTTAACCTCAATGAAAGGAAAGACTCACCAAACTATCTCCCCTACACATGGCGGAAATGGGTAGAATTCACTAGAACTGCCGGTAACTCACTAAACTTGTACTTGAAGACAACACCAATTTAAAATGGTAAACAACTTTATGTCTCACTCGATTTAGTAACCCCGATCATCTGATCACTCGATCATTCATTCATTCACTTACTCATCCTCCCACCCTCTACTTCCGCTCCCCACACTCCCACCCCTCCTTCACCCCTGTCACCTTCTTCCTCTCTTCTTTTGTCTCTGCTTTTTTACTCTGTCTCATTCATCTACAATTGAGGTACCTTTATCATTCACCACATCACAAATCGCTCTATCACAATACATGCACTGATTAAACTCACCGCACCATTGGAAACAAATACACCTATCTCTACCCTTTACTTTTATAAATGTGGACCGACTCCTCATACTGTATCCTCAACTACTGTTCCCACTTGATTTGACGGCACTATACAATGTTTTGTTTATTTTCATTGATGCCTTTTGATTTTGCTATTATATAAAATCCCAATAAAACTCTCTTGAAATAAAAAAAAGAACATCACATACTCGTGTCCCCATTTGCACTTCCATGAATCTGCCAGTGATAGCAAATTTTGAAACAACCATCACATTAGAAAATTAGACATATTGCTCAGTTACACCGTCAACTACAGCAAGTAGCACAATGCACTTCAGATCGACTGAGCTGAACTTTAGTCCAGAACTGCACCACATCAGAGACCTGATTAATCAAATGAGGACATATCCCCTGTGCTACAATGGGACCTCAAGCCACACTATCTTTTAGAAAATCTATTTTGAATCTACCTAATAAGAGCGTATTAGAGTTGTAAGTCAGTATGCAAGACATTCCCACATAAAACTGCACATTCAAAATTACAGCAACGTATTGCTAAGGTCCTGATTGGATCAAAATAGAACTCACCAAGACACGATGTTGACAAGCTTTCCATCTCATTCTCACTCTAACTAGCCTCTCACCGCTCTCTCTCACATACCCCTCCACCTCTACTGCATCACACTCAGATCAGTTTATATCTTTCTCACATCTGTCACCACTCTCCGATGTCTTTACTCCCTTTCTCTCACACAAACCGCTGTTTCTATCTCTCACCTGACTCTATCGAATATCATCTTCCTCTATTCCTTGCATTAGTTTCCCCCTAATAGTCGTTCCACTCTAACCTTTCTCTCCTAAGTAATTCTTGCTCTCTTCGGGCCGTATTTATACTCTGGTTGCGCCGAATTTGCGTCGTTTTTTTCGACGCAAATTCGACGCTAAACTAACGCCAACTAACGCCATATTTATACTATGGCGTTAGACGCTTCGGGCGCCAAAGTGCCCGGAGTGTGCGTCATTTTTTAGCGTGAACCCCTTCCTTGCGTTAATGATATGCAAGGGAGGCGTTCCCGTCTTAAAAAATGACTCCCAGGCCTTTACGTGGTATTTATACTCCCGGGCAAAAATGACGCCCGGGAGTGGGCGTGGCCAAAAACGGCGCATTTGCGCCGCTTTTTAACGCCTGGGTCAGGCATGGCGTTAAGGGACAAGTGGGCTCAAAATGAGCCCAGAGTGCCCTCCCCTGCCCCCAGGGACCCCCCCTGCCACCCTTGCCCACCCCAGGAGGACACCCAAGGACGGAGGGACCCATCCCATGGACATTAAGGTAAGTTCAGGTAAGTATTTTTTTTTTTTTTTTGTGGCATAGGGGGGCCTGATTTGTGCCCCCCTACATGCCACTATGCCCAATGACCATGCCCAGGGGACAGAAGTCCCCTGGGCATGGCCATTGGGCAAGGGGGCATGACTCCTATCTTTACAATGATAGGAGTCATGTTGATGGGGGATGGGCGTCGTTAAAAAATGGCGCAAGTCGGGTTAAGACGATTTTTTCGACGCAACCTGACTTGCCCCATTTTAAGACGCCCATACGCCATTTTCCCCCTACGCCGGCGCTGTCTGGTGTACGTGGTTTTTTTCCACGCACACCAGGCAGCGCCGGTCTGGTAGCGCCGGCTAACGCCATTCAATAAATACGGCGCCCGCATGGCGCTTCAGAATGGCGTTAGACGGCGCTAAATTTTTTGACGCTAAACTGCGTTAGCGCAGTTTTGCGTCAAAAAGTATAAATATGGCCCTTCATTTGCTCAAGAGCAGTAGGAGGAACATAGACTCCATTTGGCAGAGATCGGTTCCACTTGTGAGCTAAATGATTGTTTTACAAGTGTGTTTGCTTAGGTCTGGCTGCTGCTTAGAGTTTAAATGCCTAATCGTGCACACAGTATAGCTGGGGGGTACGGAAAACATACAAGGCTCACTAGAGCCTAGTTTAGCTTTGTTGTGACACTGCCATTACAAACTTTGAGACCAGGGGGACGCAAGGACAGTCTCAGGGGTTACAAGAGGAAGCTAAGGGGTCTCAAATGCGACCCCTGGAGACCTCTAAAAGAAGTCCATCGGAACAGCCTGTCTTGAGAGGCCCTGGTCCAAGTTCCTGTTTTCTCCAGGGAGGGATCAGATAATCAAATAAGGGTCTTTGTTATAAATATTTCAATGGTTTCACAGTGAAAGGGTTCAATGGGCAGTGATGTTATGTGCTCTCCAATATGCAGCACTGTATGCATTTTTAACTAAATTACATACTGTATAATCTGTTTATTTATTTGTAGTTATCTGCAAATCCATTGTAAAAAATGTGTTAATCTTCCTGTTTTGGCACTGGCATTGGAGGAGGTGATACAGGTGGATGTGTTAGAGGGCTGCAAATGAGGGTCGAATTGACATAGCCTCAATGTTCCACCCAGCAGGTGTTGGTGCGGCTGAAGACTACTAATGATGTTATCACTGAAGGTTGGAGGGTTACTCCTTCAAAAGAGGCTGTCATTAAGAACAGAAGCTAAGTTTGGTATTTAGGAGACCTTCTGTGCCGCAAGAATGTGAGGGCAGATGGTAAAAAGCCTTTTTATCAGGCAGTGAATTTGGCTTTGAAGGGTGCAGATGAGGATGGAATTTAAGACAGCAAGTGAAGCTGCATGCGAAATCTGCAAGTTTGTGTGCCTTTGAAGGCAGCAGATGATGGGATTAGGTGAGGATACTCCTGAATGCTGCAGGTGAGGCTGGTGTTATGGCAGCAGGTAGGGATAAATGGATCCTATGTGCCTTTAAATATCACTGCTTAAAGGCACAGGATATAGGAGTGTGTTACCATGTAGTTAAGTTGGCATTGAGGGTTACCGGTGAAGGTGTCATTGAACGTAGCAAGTGGGGTTACCAGTTGAGGAGCACATTGAGGGTAGCAGATATGTCGGCCATTGAGGGCTGCATGTGAAGGTGGTACTGGAATCAGCCTTCCTGCTTATTACCATCTTCTCAGAAACCAACCTTCCTCAGCTCATATAGCCAGAAGTGCTACTATACTGACCTCTGCTCAGAGCTTCACCCACACAGCCTGATGCTCATCTTTTACCCTGAATGGGGCTAATAGCGTGGCATGGCTGTGGAGAACACACCACCCACCAGGGAGGAACCGGCAAGCAAATGTGTTTGATATTTTCTATACGGCCACGAGGCACTGAACAAAGGTAATCACCACTGTGCTGTAATAAGGGCATTGACATGCAAATTATACTCGAGTTCTGAATTAAGGCCATTGCCCTGCATGTACCTCAAAGAACACAAGTAGCAGTTTTCACAAAAAGATCTCAAAAATATGTTCTGAAAGTGAGGGATGAATGATCAAGAAGTTTTTTTGTGAAAATACGTTTTTCATTTCACATGGACTGCCATTTTCAGCATAAACTGACCTAAAATGCACCAAGCACAAAATGTGGCGACTCAAACATTAATTCAGCTTGTGACAGCAATGCTCTATGCAAACAAACATTGAGGCAACCTACAAGCGTGACATTGCACTTTACTGGGGGTGCAAAATTACTTTTCTCCTTCCTATATAGAAGATTTAATCAGCCATATTTGGAAAACTGACCCAATACAAAATGAGGATGTGCAAAATATTTTTTCATCCACCTCACACTTTAACATTAAACAAGTGTACATGCAAGGAACAAGCTGGGGTTCATGCAGGTGGACAGCGTCCACCCACTATTTTTACAGGGTAGACGCCGTCCACCCTGCCAAGAAGTTGGGCTCACTGTATAGTATGCTGAGCTCCTCCATGTGTAAATTTCAAACGATGGGGGTACGTTCAGCAGCACCTGCTCGTTGTCTGCTTTCATTCTGAGCAACAACCTGAAGGTGGGGAGGGGGCTTTGTTATCTCAGATTTGAGCTGGGCATGACCAAGTCCGAGCTTAAGGGAAGCTGCCTGTAGCTGCTCACCTAGATTTGAAGGTAGTGGTAGGGGAACAAAAACACACTGCTTGTTAACACTTCGCATGTAGTTAGGAGAGGCATAATGTTGACTTTGTTCAGACCCGATACGCATGCACAATAAGAATGTCAATGTGTTACTCTGTCCCACTTCAGAGGAACAGTTTAAATAACAGTATTTGTTTTCTTTTATAGCGCTATACATCCCAATGCAGGGTGTCAGAGCACTTCACATAATGCATACACATTATATTGAAAATAAGCCATACCCATTTGTAAATCGATGTACAGGATATGTTACTTAAGACAGTGACAGTTGCAAGGTGTAGGAGTCACATGTCGTCATTTATATGCCACTGTGCTATATTAGAGGTATTACAATGCAAATGCAAGTAATGAAAAAATCTCAGTGTTAAAAACAGTAAGCTACATATCTATCTACATAAAATAACATTTGTTATCTGCATGTTACATGATATGCTTTGCAGAAGACACATTATCCCTGTCTGCTACTTTGAGCCAAAATAGATCTTTCCAGCAAATGTGTTAACCACCAGAGTTATCTTACCATTATTACTATTGCCTCGGGTTTACTGGGAACCCAATGCTCTTCTTTGCATTACGTTGTGTCAAGTAGGAATTACATGTGTGGTGCTTGGGCGTTACCGTGGATCCACCCATATATTTTGTTACAAACTCATATTTACAAAGATTTGTAAGCATAGGTTTGCACCAAACTGGTGAGTCTACCTGAGGCTGGCATAACAAGGAGAAATATCTTCTCCTCATTATTTCCTCTTTGCATGTATGTTGCAGCACACATGCAAAGAGGAAATAGCCTCATAGGATAGTTTTTGTGGCTTTGTAAACAAAAAACAAAGCAGAAACAAATGCATTTGTGCTGCTTTGTGTTACCATGAATTGGGTAGGGGCTACATCAATCAACTAATCAATCAAACATTTATAGAGCACAGAAAATCACCCATGAGGGACGTGAGGCACTGGGTGGTGCAAGGGCGTTTCCTTACAACCACCTATTTATTTTGTTTACAAATAATATACACAGACTTCTTTAGGCAGGGACACTTGCTTTCCCTGGGTCAGCCTTTGAGCCCCACTTCCTTCTCAAAGGATCATGGTTATTCCGCATTTATGTGAGGTGGCATTCCAGCTAGGCCACGCTAGTGAGTTTAAGTCTTAGAAAGAAGAAGTCTTAGAAAGTTAATGTGCCTCCGCCCTGTAGCGTGTCAGTCAGAGCAAGTTGCACCGGAGGCCTGCTGGCCCAATGTTCAGTATTTCCCGCTCTTGCTGAAGTGGATGGCTGGAGTGCCCTGCCACATGTCTACGGGCCAGTGGTGAGCAGAATTCTCAATACTATGGTAGAAGTGCTCCTCTGCCTGCATTGTAAACCTCCCTGAGTCTGGCAGCAGGTCTTTGGTCCCCCTGGTTTGTTGTGTAGTTGAATCGTTGCTCTTCTTCCACTGGTAATGGCTTGCTTCTCCTTCACAGCTGCATGCTGCTCTGCCCTCTTACTTCACCACGCCCCCTCCTGGCATATGGGGTTCGTAATACCACACACAATAAAGCACCACCTTTGGGTCGCAGCATTGCACAGGGAGGCAGCTTTCTTCTCGATAGAGCAGTTCTCCAGGGTGACAGCCTTCGATCATTACCATGGCCCCCACCTGGTATACAGAGATCATAGGCAGCTCACAGGTATTCAGCATTCACTTTGTGCAATTATGCTGCTAAATGGACATCTCTTAAATTCTTCTATTTCACATAAAAGATGTTTTGTCTTCAAATCTTGGTACATGAGATTGGAGTGTGGCTGGTCACAAGAAAGTCAAGTGTCAAGTGCATCTTACATGTGGCCTATATTCTTATTATATATGGTGCAACAGTACAGTACAGCGAATTAAATCAAACACAAGAGAACAATTTGCCTTTGATCATACAATTTGGTCAAGTTGGGATGCAGGTGTAGATCACAGCTTTTTTGCTTCCCAGTGTTCATTTCATCCAATAGATGGGCATCCCTTTATTTTTCCTGTTTTACTTAAAAAGTAATTGTCTTTAATGTTTGCATTTTCCTTGCATAATCCTGCTTGCTTCTCCAGAAGTATCTAAATCTGTCACACCACAACAAAACATGATATCCAAAGATTTGGAATTAAGGGCCAGATGTATGAAAGGTTTTTACCCATTCTACGTCTATGGAAAAATGTGTTCATACAAATGGCCCTAAGTGCTTTATTCACAAATTCCAATCACAAAATGATGAAGAGCTGTTTTCCTTGAAAGGAAGACTAGTTGCTTGTTTGGAACTCTGGAAATTTGAGATCACTGGATATGGCTGTGTTAAATTTTGCCATGTTGTTACCCTGCTAAAGTGTGGGTGGTATTGTTGTTTGCCCTTCTTGCACCTACCTACTGCCGTGATGCTGCAAACTTTGTGATGAACTGTTTTATAACACAGTAACACAGGATAGCTTTGTTATGATGCTCTTAGGTCTGGGAAACATATGTAATTCAGTGTTAGGCTATGTACTAACCCCTCGGGTGCCATGGATGTAACGATTACGTCCTGGGCAGCACTGCTCGGTGCCCAGGACATAACCGTTACGTCCAGACAGGGGCCAACGGGGGAAGCGCTCCCCCAGGGAGCCTGGCACCCCCCTCCCCTTGGCAGGGGTGGAAGGGGAATCGCTTTTCCTACCACCCCCACCCCCATGATTCTCCCATGGCATCTGATGAGGTCAGTACACGATCACGTGCTGACCTCATCAGAGGCTTCCCCCATGGCTCAGCTTCCAGCGTGGGTCAGAGGAGAAATGCAAAAGCATTTCTCTTACGATCATCTGGAGGGGGCGAGAGAGGCATGAAAGGAGAGGAAAGGCCTTTCTTCTTCTTGCATGTCTGTCTCAGCATTTCTGCTGCCCAATCACGAAGCGATAGGGCAGCGGAAATGCCCACTACACACCAGGGAGGTTTTTTTTGTTTCTTTATGGCATAAGGGGAGTGGCCCCTGGGGTGCAGAAACCGCTAGACATCAGGGATAATTTTTTATTTTTGTGTTTTTTGTTTTATGTATGTGGGGAGTGACCCCTTAGGCAAGGGTCGCTCCCTTGGGGGCAAATTTACTTTTAGGCCATTTCTGCCCCCCTGGGGGGCAGATCAGCCTATTTATATTAGGCCAATCTGCCCTCAAGTGGAGAGAAACCACTAGACACCAGGGAGTTTTGTTTTTTGCATCAATTTCACACAAGGGGGGCGACCCCATAGGCAAGGGCCGCTCCCCTGGGGGTGTGGGGGGAATTTAGACCATTTCTGCTCCCCTTGGGGCAGATCGCCCTATATTTATTAGGCCGATCTGCCTTCAAGGGGCCAAGAAACCACTAGACACCAGGGAGTTTTGTTTTTTATTTATGGTTATACATAAGGGGAGCAGCCCTTGGGCAAGGGCTGTTCTCCAGGGGGCAAAATATTTTTAGGCCTTTTATGCCCCCCTTGGAGGAAGATCGGCCTATTATAATTCGGCCGATCTGCCCCCAAGGGGGGCAGAAACCCCTAGACACCAGGGATATATATTTGTTTATGATTACTTTTTTTTTTTATATATGGGGATCCCCTTGGGGGTAGATAGGCTTATTTCTATTAGGCCGATCTGCCCCCGGGGGGTGGGCAGAAACCACTTAGGCACCAGGGATTGGTGTGTGTGTATGTGTGTGTTTTGTTTGAAGGGCAGCCCCTTGGGCAAGGGTCACTCTTCATGGGGGCACATTACTGTTGGCCATATCTGCCCCCCCGGGGGCATATCGTCCTATTTTTGGAAAGCCCATCTGCCCCCAAGGGGCGCATAAAGCCCACCAGAAACCAAGAAATTGTGAGGTCGTAGTTACCAACCAGTATGGGCCTGGTTATGCCCCCACCCCAACTGAAGGGGGTAACAGTCTTTTAGCTCTCCCTCCGCACACTAAAATATCTTATCCCATGGCAAGCAAGAGGACATTTGATTATTTGGGGTTTTGGTTTTACATTTGGGCCATGAGAGCTTGGCTAACTCTTAACTCTCAAAATTGTCCCACTTGAAATGGTGAGGGCTGCACTTTTTGGACTTTGAGACACTGCCATGTAGTAAAATCCACAAGACCTAGACACATCTGAAAACTAAACATCTGGGTGATTCCAGGGTGGCGTGATTCGCCTGCACCCCGCACCATTTTCTTACCCACAATGCCCTGCAAACCTCCAACTTTGCTGGAAATCACACATTTGCCCACATTTTTGTGATGGAACCTTCCGGAATCTGCAGGAATCCACAAAATTCCTACCACCCAGCGTTGTCTCATCTATACTGATAAACATTCTGCTGCAGTTATCAGCCTAAATTCTTTTTTTTTCAAACTGCCCTTTTGGACCTGCTTTGCCTCCCCCTTAATTTCATGTTTTTGGCTCTTCCCTGTCACAGGAACTTGGCCCACCTACACAAGTGAGGTTTAATTTTTACTGGGAGATTGAGGGAAACGTTAGGTGGTAGGATATTTGTCCCGGTGCTGTGATCCCACTACGAAATGTGGGAAAAAAATGGATTTTTTAGCTAAATTTGAGATTTGCTGAAGATTCTGGGTAAGAAACCATTGGGGGATCTATGCAAGTCACACCTCCCTGGACTCCCTCGGGTGTCTAGTTTAGTCTGGGTTTAGTAGGTTTCCCTAGATGGCTACTGGGCCCAGGACCAAAAACTGAGGTGTCCCCCCGCAAAAAAAGGTAGTTTTTTATTTGATAATTTTGATGTGTCCAGATAGTGTTTTGGGGCATTTCCTTTCATGGGCACTAGGCCTACCCACACAAGTGAGGTACCATTTTTTTCGGGAGACTTGGGGGAAAGCTGGGAGGAAGGAAATTCGTAGCTCCTCTCAGATTCCCGAACCTTCTGTCACCAAAATGTTGGGAAAAAGTGTTTTTTTGGCCAAATTTTGAGGTTTGCAAAGGATTCTGGGTAACAGAACCTGGTGAGAGCCCAACAAGTCACCCCATCATGGATTCCCATAGGTATCTAGCTTTAAAAAATGCACAGGTTTGGTAGGTTTCCTTAGGTGCCGGCTGAGCTAGAGGCCGAAATCCACAGCTAGGCACTTTCCAAAAAACAGCTCTGTTTTCTATGGGCAAATGTGATGTGTCCACGTTGTGTTTTGGGGCATTTCCTGTCATGGGCGCTAGGCCTACCCACACAAGTGAGGTACCATTTTTATTGAGAGACTTGGGGGAACGCTGGATGGAAGGAAATTTGTGGCTCCTCTCACATTCCAGAACTTTCTGTCACCAAAATGAGAGGAAAAAGTATTTTTTTGGCCAAATTTTGAGGTTTGCAAACGATTCTGGGTAACAGAACCTGGTGAGAGCCCCACAAGTCACCCCATCTTGGATTCCCCTAGGTGTCTAGTTTTCAAATATGCACAGGTTTGGTAAGTTTCCTTAGGTGCCGGCTGAGCTAGAGGCCAAAATCCACAGGTAGGCACTTTGCAAAAAACAGGTCTGTTGTTTTGGGAGAATGTGTTGTGTCCACGTTGTGTTTTGGGGTATTTCCTTTCCCAGGCGCTAGGCCTACCCACACAAGTGAGGTACCATTTTTATCAGGAGACTTGGGGGAACGCTGGGTGGAAAGAAATTTGTGGCACTTCTTAGATTCCAGAACTTTGTGTCACCAAAATGTGAGGAAAAAGTGTTTTTTTGCCAAATTCTGAGGTTTGCAACGGATTGTGGGTAACAGAACCGGGTGAGAGCCCCACAAGTCACCCCATCTTGGATTCCCCTAGGTGTCTAGTTTTAAAAAATGTGCAGGTTTGGTAGGTTTCCTTAGGTGCCGGCTGAGCTAGAGGCCAAAATCCACAGCTAGGCACTTTCCAAAAAACAGCTCTGTTTAGTTTGGGAAAATGTGATGTGTCCATGTTGTGTTTTGGGGCATTTCCTTTCGCGGGCGCTAGGCCAACCCACACAAGTGAGGTACTATTTTTATCAGGAGACTTGGGGGAACGCTGGGTGGAAGGAGATTTGTGGCTCCTCTCAGATTCCAGAACTTTCTGTCACCAAAATGTGGGGGAAAAGTGTTTCTTTGGCCAAATTTTGAGGTTTGCAAAGAATTCTGGGTAACAGAACCTGGTGAGAGCCCCACAAGTCACCCCATCATGGATTCCCCTAGGTGTCTAGTTTTCAAATATGCACAGGTTTGGTACATTTCCCTAGGTGCCGGCTAATATAGCGGCCAAAATCTACAGCAAGGCACTTTGAAACAAACACATCAGATTTCAATGTAAAAATGTGATGTGTCCATGTTGTGTTACCTGTCGCAAGCATTAGGCCTACCCACGCAAGTGAGGTGCCATTTTTGACTTGGGGGAACACAGGATAGCAAAACAAGGGTTATTGCCCCTTGTATTTCTCTACATTTTTTCCTTCCAAATGTAAGACATTGTGCAAAAAAGAAGTCTATTTGAGAAACGCTCTGTAATTCACATGCTAGTATGGGCACCCCAGAATTCAGAGATGTGCAAATAACCACTGCTTCTCAACACCTTATCTTGTGTCCATTTTGGAAATACAAAGGTTTTCTTGATACCTATTTTTCACTCTTTATATTTCAGCACATGAATTGCTGTATACCCGGTATAGAATGAGAAACCATTGCAAGGTGCAGCTCATTTATTGGCTCTGGGTACCTAGGTTTCTTGATGAACCTACAAGCCCTATATATCCCCACAACCAGAAGAGTCCAGCAGACGTAACAGTATATTGCTTTCAAACATCTGACATTGCAGGAAAAAGTTACGGAGTGAAACGTTGAGAACAATGGCTGTTTTTTTCACCTCAATTTCAATATTTCTTTATTTCAGCTGTTATTTTCTGTAGGAAAACCTTGTAGGATCTACACAATTTATCCCTTGCTGAATTCAGAATTTTGTCTTCTTTGCAGAAATGTTTAGCTTCCTGGGATACAGCATTGTTTTCACACCCATTTCTGTCACTAACTGGAAGGAGACTGAAAGCACATAAAATAGTAAAAATGGGGTATGTCCCAGTAAAATGCCAAACTTGGGTTGAAAAATTGGGTTTTCTGATTCAAGTCTTCCTGTTCCTGAAAGCTGGCAAGCTGGTGATTTTAGCACCACAGACCCTATGTTGATGCCATTTTCAGGGGAAAAAAAACCACAAGCCTTCTTCTGCAGCCATTTTTTCCATAAAAAAAAAAAAACAATGTTCACTGTATTTTGCCTAATTTCTTGGTCTCCTTCAGGGGAACCCACAACGCCTGGGTACCTCTAGATTCCCTAGGATGTTGGAAAAAAAGGATGCAAATGTGGCATGGGTAGCTTATGTGGACAAAAAGTTATGAGGGCCTAAGTGCAAACTGTCCCAAATAGCCAAAAAAGACCTGGCACTTGAGGGGTAAAGACCTGGCAGCGAAGGGGCTAAATGAAAGATCATGTGTGCTTATTTAGGGCTGGCTCCTACAGGATGAGTGTACAGTGAATAGGCGAGCCCACGTCAGTTGTTACTGTAAATAAGTAGGACAAGTAGGCCATCTCCAGTGCATCATTTTGGCAGTGTAACATCTCTAGGGTATGCCACGTTCCTACTAGAAAGCATGGTTTATTGTAGATTCTGATTTCTGGCCATAGTTTGTGGTGTCTCTCGCTGTTCCTTCATCTCCCAACTTAGGTAGATTATTAATACAACCTAGCAATATTTCCCTGTGAAGGCCAATATTTTCTTGAAGGTGTTGGTTGGGACTAGAATTGCATGTGGATTTTCTCTTATCAGTTACCTTTACCACCATTTTCTTCTCATCCTTGGATGGGTGGCTTACACTTTTTTTGATGTGGAGTTGATATCACTTGCTGGGAAATTTTTGGTCCAATCTTGGTGTGGGTATTCTGGTTGTACTGACCCCCGGTGGAACTGTCAGGTTCTGCTGTTGCATGTGAAGGTGGGTTAGATATAGTTTTGTCATCATTAAGTACAATAGAGATGTGTGCTGCTAAATGTGGAGATGACATTTGGGGATGAGGCAGTGTGTAATTTGTGTAAACATAAATGCAGAGCCCTATTGCTGAATGACAAGGTTGCCGTAACCCTTTTCTTTCACTACTCCACACTTGCTTATTCTTGCTGGTTCTTTTTTATCTCATTTTCTGCCTTGAGCATTGTTTTCTTTTCTCTCTTTCTCCTTTCTTCCCTTTTTGTCAGTCGAGCTTTGGGTCATGAACTGTTGGTGAAAATAGAGCCTCAGTCTCATAAAATGAATACAGGTTCCAACCGCAGACACATTATGTGGTGAATAGGGCTGCATAACCATACTTAAAATAGGAGAGCTGTCTCACCTTTGTAGAGGTCAGGCAGCTAAAGCTAAGCTATGTGAAAATATGCTGCATAATGGAATATTATGCCTGGTGGGGTAGGCTAGTGGCAGAGTTAGTTTGTTCAAACCCTGGGTAAAGGAAGCATTATGTGACAAAAGGCAACATTGTTTTATGTATAGCTTACAAAACCATGTCTTCTGAATAAATCAGGAGTGTTTGCATTTATACTCATAATGTACTTAAATGTACTCATGATAGACCCACTAAACAAATGTGTGAGGTATTAAGATCTGATGTCACTTTGTGTGGTGTCATTTCCTGTAAATACATAGCTTGTGATGCCACTTCCTCTGATACCACTTCATGTGATGCACGTGCGATGTCATGCGCTTTTCTAACACGGGCCATGATGCCATGTGCTATGATGTCACCTGTATACTAACTAACAAAGTCAGTCCCCCCTCTTCTTTTTTTAGGACTTGTGCAGTTTACATGTACACACCTTTTAATTTCACCTGACACACTTGGAATATCATTGGCACGTTTGAAACTGACCTGTGCACAAGCGAAGGAAAACTTTGGTGTACAAAACATTATTTTAGCTTTAGACCAAAATCGCAAACATGTGTCTTAAAATTGCACCTGAAATTCTGGTGCATTGCCTTTTCGTAAATGAACTAATACTGCCACTAGGAAAACATGGCGGGCGCACCAAGCACTCAATTTGGGTTATTCCAGCCTTCTACTACAAATGCCATATACAATACACTGAGACAATCTGAAGTCTGCATACCTTCCAAACTGTTTTTCTCTTCTTTCTCTAAAAATGATTATTTTTCTTGTTCAAGTAACTGACGTGAGGGCAACCAACACAAAGTCCCTCATTACCAGTCGCAGCTCCCTATGGTTGCAGGGGGATGGCGCACGGAGGTGGGGGATGGAGGGCTGGCGGGGTAAATACATTTGAATACAAAATAAAAAAAATATATATATACTTTCCTCCTCCCCTCTCCTCTCCTCTACTTTGTCTCCTCAGGCTGCAGGTAGGCACAGGCTCCCAGCCTGCCCTGCGGCCAATTCTGACGCTGCACAAAGCAGCGACAGGATTGGCTGGGAGCACCATGGCTGGGCACTCCCAGGCAGACTGGGATCCTGTGCAGGCTCTCACCAGCCCGGCAACAGCGATGCGGGCTGGAGAGAGCCTACTGCGCATGTATGTTTGGCCGGCTGGAGACGGGCGGCCAAACATACATGCGCAGTGAGTGAAGTGCACAGTGCACTCCCCTCAATGCTCGTCACCCCATGGCCCGCACCTTTCACAAGGAATGGACGGTGTCTCTTCCTTGTGAAAGTTTAGCAGCTTCTGCTGCTGGGGTGGGGATGGGGCAGCCACCACTACTGATTACAAGTTTCTTGGTAAATCTGCAAAATGTGCTGTATCAGTCAAATAGTGAATTCACTTGGTTAAAAACGCTTGATTATGGTTGTTTCATGTGCACTACAGAATCCTTTATCAGGTGCATGAAATGTATGTTACAGATAATTATCACACATGTTAAAAAACATACGTGTGGCAGTTATGAGGTGTGGTGAATCACAATATACAGTAGTTAATTCACTCGGTGCATAGCACAGGCGCGTTAGAACTAGAAATCCCAATTTTGGGCATTCTTGAGAGTCACAAGCAATCCTCAGATTGACTTTGAGACCCAAGAGCCCCAAAACAGACAAAACTAATTTAGAAACACCCTAGAGGTGCAACCAGATCACCATATCGATAGTGCTACTGAACCACCCATTTAGGTAGCAGGAATTTATAAGCCTGGCTATGTACAGGATCCACTGTCATCCTGTGCAACAATCCCATGTCCACCTCTGATAACCTGCCCCTCAGCTACATCATGGACCCCGTTAATCGAAGCTCATTGGTCTGTAGCTTGAGATATTGGCTAATGAGGTCATAAAACATCATGGCAGACTCATGAGGAATTTGATGACAAAGACACCACTTAAAACTCCCAGATAGATTTTTGAGGAAATGCAAGAAAAGATGAATGCTATATCATTTTACCCAGTGGTAATAGATGATATGAAACAAAAGATACAAAGATCTTTAAAAATGTGCATGGACACTATGCCACCAGATTCAAGCTAGACTGGCTGAAGAGGGGTGAAACCCTGAAACCAGTCCCAGGATGCTTGTTTCTGGTCCAAGGAGGTCCTGGTCTGGCAGTTCGGGCTGGAATGCTCCCATGGGGAACAGGGTCAAGACTGATTTGCATATGTCTGGGTCCAAACTGGAATGGCATTGTGAGCAAAAACACTGATGTATTAAACCCAGATCTGTGACTGGGGGTGAATGTTTGATTTGTTCTGCATTCCGTCTGTTGGAAAATGGGTTATTGGTAGGGCAGGTAGGTACCTACACCTAGCAACAAGCCACTAACCTCCACCTAGGTACAGTTAGGTCTCAGTAAATTAATCCCAGCTCAACCCTTGGTAGCTTGGCATCGAGCGTCAAGGCTTAACTTAGGAGACAAAGTGTAAAGCATTCAAATATCACAAAACAGTAATTAAATAAAACACAGGAAACAGTTTAAAAATCCAAAACCAATTTATAAAAATAGTTTATATTTTTATCTTTAAAATGACACAAAAACGATTAAAATCGGTTCAGGGGAACCGGAGATATGAATTTTTAAAGAATTATTATTTTTCTAGCGCTTAGAAACAAAAAGCGCCAATCGGGTCATCTGGTTGCACCTCGACCGGGGCAAAGTCAAACTTTCAGGCCGACCGCGATGGAGCCCTGCTCGGCTACAGGTCGCGGGAGGCCTCGGTTAAAAAGTTACCTTCTGACTTAGTCTTTATTTTGAAGTTTTTCTTCACCGGGACGAACCTGCCAGTTGAATCCGACCTCCTGGAGCCCTTGTCCGGATACGCGATGTGGGTTTCCTCGGTGGAGACTTTTACCTTCAGACTTAGTCGTTTTTTCGAGATGAAAATCCTTCGACCGGGGTAAACCTGGATCTTGATCCGACGTCCATGGAGCCCTTCTCGGATACGATGGCTGGGAGGTCCCGGTCAACTTTTTATGTTCGGACTTAGTCTCTTTTTTGGATGTTTTTCTTTACCGGGACGAACCACGAAGTCAGGCCGGGTCGCGGTTGAGGCAAGCCGGCTAGAATTTCCGCGGCGGGTCGGTCCCTCTCTGGAGCTTTTTTCCAAAAATTCTCAAATCTTTTCCAAACTTCTGGGGCTTCACCCAGATGTTCTTTTAAAGTTCTTTTGGGGTCCACAGCTCACCCCAAGGGTCCAGAAGTTCTGTGATGGTCCTTGGGGGGTGCAGACTTCAACTCCCAGAATGCACCTGGCGCAAACTCCTTTTTGGCCACTGGACAGTGGTCAGCTGGTCGCTTTCTTCAGGAGTTGGTGCAGGGGACTCTGGTTTTAGCAATTTTTCACCTGTAGCAAACAGGGAGTCCCTCCTTGAACCAGTTGAAGCCAGGCAAAGTCCTTCTTGTGGTGAAGCCCAAGTGTGCAGCTGGTGCAGTCCTTCTGAGTGCAGGGTCCAGGTGCAGGCCAGGGGTCCAGCAGGGCAGTCCTTCTTCTTCTTTAGTTCCTTTCTTGTTGATTTCTGGAGGGGATCTGAGGTGTGGGTGCAGGTCTGCCAGTTTTATCCTTGCTCCTGGGTGAAAAGCAGGGGGGCCCTGGTTCTCCAATCAGGGACAGGGTCGTCCCCCTGTGATGACCACTTCCTGGGAAGTGTGGCAAAAATCCATCCCAGAAGGCAAAAGTCTCTAAAAATCCAACATGGATGAATCTGATTTTTGGAGGTTACATCTGGCTGAGCCCACCCACTGGTGTGGCTAAAAATCATAAACACACCCCTCTCCTGCCCTCTCCTAATCTAATCAAGGGGGCACCTAATTGTCTGGGGTTGCAGGATGTGGGGGTGTTGCTGGGTGCTGCAAATGTCCTTCTCTGCCTTTGAAGACCAGTTTGGCAGCCCTCCCCCTTCCTGCCTCACCATCTGCTGAGGGGAGATTCTCTCCCCCAAGCACATTCCTTTGTGTGAAGCCAGGCCACTTCACACCTCATCAAGGCAGCCTCGCAGAAGCTGCTGCAGGCTGGCCAATCAGAGCACAGCAGCAAAAACAATGCAGAGCTGAAATTGGCAACTTTTTAGGTAAAGTCTAAACTTTTTACCTGAACAAGTTATATTAAATCCAACAACTGGAAGTTGTGGGATTTATTACAACAATTAATTTGATACCAAATTCTTGGTATGTAACATTTAAGGAGACTTTAAAATTTAAAATAAAGTCTGCCCATTCTAGCCTATGAAGGCCATTTACTTCAATGAGGGAAAAACGAATTTGGCTGTTTTTACCTCACCAGGGCTTAAAAATCTATTTTTATAAAGTCCCTGCTTATAGTTACATGGCACCCAGCCCTAGGGGCACATAGGGCACACCTTAGGGGTGACTTATATGTAAAAATAAGGTAGTTTAAGACTTTGGAAGTACCTTTAATTCCAAAGTCGAATTTGCATATAACTTTAATTTAAAAGCAGCCAGCAAGGCAGGCTTGCTTTTAAAATGACACTGGGCACCTCAGCAGTGCACCTAGGTGTGCACCACCTATGCTGTGGTCCCTAAACCTACATGCCCTACCATATACTAGGGACTTATAGGTAGGTTAACTTAGCCAATTATAATTAGCCTAATTTGCATATCCATTTTACACAGAGCACAGGCCCTGGGACTGGTTAGCAGTACCCAGGGCACCATCAAAGTCAGGAAAACACCAGCAAAAAGAGGAAAATGGGGGCAAAAAGTTATGGGGCCTCTGCAATCAGCCCTGTTTTCTCACACCGTCCATCAACTGTTCTTTTTGCATCTTATTCCTATCCACCATTGCCATTGTTGTGGCAAGTGCTGCTGCTGCAGCAGTAAAAATTCCCAGTGATATGATCATGCTCACGTTAAAGGCTACCCCCACAAAACCTTCCACTGACACCTGTGTCATTCTCATGGTGGATATGACTAGAGTTTCTATCAAAACTACAAATCCACCATGAGCACGGGCCTCTCTATAATAACAAGTCAAGTCACAGTTGACAATTCACCAGAAGGTGCGGCACAGATTATGCCTCCCATAAGAATATACATTATACACTGATGAAAGAAGAGAGTGTGGAGGCAATGCTACCATTTGATGGCGGCAAATCTTTCAGCCCACCACATCGAACTGCAGAGTAGGAGACAGCTTCCTTATTATTTCTACAGCACGAGAAAAGCCAATAATTTTCAAACATGAAGAAAGGTTAGGTTACACTATTGGGTAACTTCAGAAGGCAATTATAATTGTATGCCCTCCTTAAGATCAGGTATACATTAAAACTGTAAATTGAACACATGTGACATGGTGACCAGATCACACAGTAACACAGGCAACAACAGAGGTTGGAAGTGCGGTTCAGTGCCCCGAACCAGCTTACAGCCTTCATTCTAACCCCAAGTCGTCAAATGATTCACGTAAAAACATCTACTGCGTCGGCTGCCGGCACCCTCGGAAAAGCTTTAAAAAAGTAAGGTGTGACCCTGTCTCAGATGATCTACTCTGCAAAAAAGGCAGCATAGCACCATACACTCCAGCATCAACTCCTACTAGTATCACTCTCCTCCCAGATCTCAACCCCAAGGGGCAAGAGCAGATCAGCATCTACAGCAATCTACTGACTACTCCTGAAGAGCCTGAAACCAAGATAAAAAAGAAGTACACCCTGTTTTAATTTAATTGTATAACTTTGCTTTCATAATTTGTTTTTAGCAATTATATTGTATAGCATAACTCTCTTTATTGGTAATATATATGCAATATATATCTATATATCTATATATATACATATACATAGTAGAAAACCCTAAAAAATGTTTAAAGGTAAGGCACACTTAAGCTGTTCTTTTAAGTCAAGTATGAAAAGGCAGGTATTTTCACTTTTCTAGTTCAATGGATGATGTCGTACTTACTTAATGCAGCCAGGGGAGTAGCTACCAATGGTGCAGTAGGTACAATGCACTGGGGCCCAGAGGTCGGAGGGGGTCTCACTACAACAACCCTTGGGCTCTGAGAGCCATGTAAATAACCATGCTGGAGTTCTGAAAGTGAAGGAGCATTAAATATGCGGTTCATTTTTGCTTTTATATTGTCACATTTGAGGTGTTCAAACACTGAGTTCAAATATCAATGTTTTCTTCTGACAAACTGCTGCTTATGTTTTTTAACTTGGAAACTTGTGTTTACTTTTTCCTATTGCAGAGTGCACGGAATTTTTAAAGTGAACTATGTAAAAATCGTGCTGGTGTAAAAAAAATAGGCTGTAGAGTTTTGTTTACTTCTTCACAACCATTTTTAAATATCAATAAATGAACTGTATAAATATTTAAAATTAAATTACAAATATTAACTGAATCTCAGTGGCAGATTTACATACATTTGATGCAACGCAGCAAGACAGCTTGCTGCCCTGCCTCAAATGGAGAGGGCAGGTTTGCTCCATATTTAGCAAGATATCACGCTTTCCTGCTCTCCCTCTGCGCTGGCTCACGGAGTGTAGCTTAGCACTTGCTTAGACACCTTTGCACCATAGAGCAAGGGTGCATGTGTTACAGGCAGGATTGTTTTTGTACAGGAAGGGGCACCTTCCTATACAAAACAGTCCTCTGAGGCATTTTCCTCTTTTTATGTGTACTGCAGAATGCAGCACAAGTAGAAAGAGGAAATAACAAGGATAAATAAAGAGAGGTTTCATTACACTTCACCCGAGAAGGTATGGCATTTTGCCGCTGGGAACGTACCAAACACTATGGCCCTCATTACAACTTCGGTGGTCTTTTAAAAATAACGCCAAAGCTGCGGGCACCAGTATGCCTGGCGGTATATCTGGTTCCCTATTATGACATTTCTGCTGGGCCAGCGGGCGGAAACAGCGTTTCCATCCGCTGGCCCAGTGGAAAAGTCACATCAACATTGCAGCCGGCTCGTAATAGAGCTGGCGGCAATGTTGATGTGCAGCGGGTGCAGCAACACCCGTTGCGCATTTCACTGCCCGGAATTCGGGCAGTGAAATGAGCGAAGGGGCTGTGCTTGGGGGCCCCTGCACTGCTCATGCCAAGTGCATGGGCAGTGCAGGGGCCCCAGGGGTACCCCGAGTCCCCCGAGTCCCCTTACCGCGAGCCTCTCCATGGAGGTGTTTACTGCCGTGGACAGGCTGGCAGTTGAGGACTCATAATCCCCAGCTGCCCTGGGGATTATAGCCTGGCGTTATGTTGGAGGGGCCGGCGGTATGGCCGTGGCTAATGCGCACGGTCATAATAGCTGGCGGAACACTGCCATCCTGTTGGCGGTGTTACTGCCACCTTACCGCTGGCTGCCAGTGTAGTAATGAGGCCCTATGAGTGGATACGTAGGAACACCCTTGCTCCACCAATGGAACACCTTCCCAGCACAGAGTAACGCAAGGCAGAGACTCATATTATGCCATTCAGCACCACACAAGGTTTCTCTGCATGGTTTGGTAAATCTGATTTAATGGCTTGCATTGCCCTGCGTCACCTACCGTGGCTCAAAGGCAACGTAAGCCCTTAATACATGTGGCCCTCATTTTCCACACATTATCATTTATGAGCTATATAGTTTTCTCTGTAAAATTGCATGTCTGTGCAAATTTAGCGGTTATTTTAATAAAAAATGTGCTCTCTGTAAATGACAGTGGCTACCATACTTTAGGAATATATTTGTGAAAGCTTGCTCCTAAATGCATTACCATCTACAAACTACACCCCTATCACTCTCTTGCTAAATGGACTTGGCTTATTTATGACATTTGTTCTTTGTGTAAAACTTAAATGTTTCAGAATCCCGATGGGTGCAGCAATGTAACATTGATGGCAGCACCACCAATCTGACACCGATGCCTATTCTGGCCACAGGTGCTCTTACAGCACTGGGAGCTTGCTGTTAGCCCTGCCAGATTCACCCAGCTGTCAGACTTTGAGCAGCAGAATCTACTGAATCTACGGCAGCACCTAGAGGGGGCACTGCAAAGTCTCATTTTGTGCACACTGAATGGTCGAGCAGTGGCTAAGGCCACCTTTGTAAACAGAGAGTGCCACTCGGCCCTGACACCAGCAGAGGTCAAAGAAGCAGGTATACCTATGCTGCTGGGTGGCTTCTGAAGACATGACGGTCACAGTAACGATCCTGTTTAGCCTGATTGGAGGGAGGGGGAGCAGATGTTGGCAGTTAGGAAAAGAACATGGATGTTCTTAGGACAGAGTGCTGGACCTGGGAAATGAAGGACTTGAGAGTTGTTTAATTTTCTGCTAAAAAATGCAGCGTTGTAAGAAATTGGGTTACTGGTTGAGGAGGAGTGAAGCCTTACTCAAGCAGCAACCACAATCCTTGTCAGGGTTAAGTCACAAGCAAACCCAAATTAGTTTTTGCTCAGCTTTCTGGTAGCATGGCACAGAGCTGTCAGGCTCAACTTAGGGAAAAACAAAATGCAAGAAGGATCCGACCCCAAACTAGAAATATAGTGTAATTTTGAATGAATAAATCAAAAATGACAAAAATCCAGTCAGTGGAACCTGGGATATGGAAGTTTAAAGCTTTCAGTGAAAATAGGATCAAAAAGCACAAAGTGCCAACTGCAGATATCTGGAAACAGCGTACCGGGCCAAAATCACATGTTCAGGTCACCTCGCATGTGCCGGCCACAGAACCTAGTTAGGCCTGCTGAAAAAGAGTATCTTGAATTCTAGTTGCTGAGCGCTGCAAGGTCTCATTTCGAGGATGCATGTGCAGCTGAGGTGATGTGAGGTCTGTGTAAGTGATGCGTTGTGCAGTGTCAGTTCGAGGGAGCTGCAAGGCTGCCATGCAAGGTCCTGCATTTCCGAATAGGATGCCATTGATGATGAGGCTTGCGATGCAAAGAGGATGCATTCCCCACTGCCTGGTTCTGAAGAAGCTGCAGGTCTTGCAATGCAGAGTCCTGCATTGTTATTGAGGGTGCCATGGGCGAGGAGCTTGCAATGTGAGGGCCGGTGTCGGGGATTTGTTTTGCAACAATGGTTCCAATGAGGCTGCAGGTTGCAGTGGTGATGCGGAGCCCTTGCAACGGGAAAGTTCACACAGCTGAGGCGACTCCTAAGTTCCACTCTGGGTTGTGCCGTGCAGCAGAGAAGATGTGTTAGTTCTGCTAGGTCCACAGATGGGTGGGCAGAGCATCTTCAGGTCCACTTCCAAGGGTCCAGGACTAAGTAGGCACCATGTGGCAGGGTAGCACTCACAGTTGCAGAGTCCAGGTGCTGGTTACAAAAGACTAGCCATTTAAGTTACTCCGATGGTCCTGTTGCAGGTCCTGCCTCCTCACGCAGGCAAGAGGGCAGCAGGGCAGTAGGTCAGCTTAGCAGGCAGCAGTCCAGCAGACTGGCAGTCCTTTCAACAGCAAAGCAGTCCTTCGTCCTGGCAGAGTCCTCGACAGATTCAGAAGTGTACTGAAGAATTGGTGTCTGAGGTCTGATATTTATACCTGATGCCTTCTTTTAAGTGAGAGAAACTTCCAGAGGACTCCCCTTTAAGTGCACATGTTTCCTGCATCTTCTGCCCTGGCTCAAGACTAACTACAGGGAGTCTGCAATCCTTTGTGTAGAGGCAGGACACAGCCTATTCATGCGTAAATCGGACTGTGCTCAGCTCCAACCCCCCCATCCAGCAGTGAGGGCCCTTCCAAGCACGCCTAAGCCATTTATTGTGTGTGGCTGTTTGGGAGCAATACAGAAAGCCCAAATGTCAACTATAACTAGTCATGTGCCCAGAGACAGGCTGCAGACACTAAGTGGCTAAGGCAGGAAAAGGTAAACTTTCTAAAAGTGGCATTTTGAAAATGTTAAACTGAAATCCAACTTTGCCATCAAAGAGGATTTCTTATTACAATTCCAAAGACATCAAAGGTGAACTATTTACGTGTTCCCATTTGGAAGTTTTTCTTATTAAATGTAATAGCTGACCCCAATTTTATTCTATGGGACTTTCTCACAGATGTATCCCAGAAGGCAGACAGTAAAACCATGGCCAACAAAGAGATGCAGCCCATTCTGCCCCTTGGATGAGACTTCTGTCCCCAACCCAAGGAGAATTCTGCCCTCAAGGACAACAACCAACAGAGGCTATCAGTGTCATGAGCCAAACCCTGACCATCCACTGCCAGGTGGAAGCTCCAAGCTGGGATATTGTCTAGACTGTTCTTCCAGCCTTGGGTTAGCAAGAACTTCCGAATGGGCTTCTGTGGGTTCTCTGACCTCTGAAGCTTCTCAGAGTGGGGGCAACAGCCCTGGGTGTTAGGCATCCTACTTCCACTTCACCTCCCACCAGCCCAGGGGTGGTATACTGAGACTGGCCTTTCAGCACAGGGACTGGGCCCTGATGCTAAACAGGTGATGGGGGGGAGGGGTCCTTCCTCTCCCTTCACCTCCATCTGTGCTCCCTTTCCCTCTCCTTAGGAGTAGGACCTCCCGAAAACAGAACTGTCAGGGCTCCCTGGGCATCTGCCCCTCTGAGCTCTCAAGACACAGGGGGCAGCTCATTCCCCAGAATGCAGTCTATGAGCATCTGGGGACTAATTTTGACCCTCCTATGGGCCACCTCCCCATCCCACTGAAGGGATACCAGGGCCAAGGGGTGGAAAAATTCCTGCCCGTGGGACTGGGTTACCCTACACACCTGGCTAGTGTACTGCTCTGAGGAAGCAAGCCTTTCCACCATCATGGTCTGGCTAGTCCTGGTGTCCCTTAGATCAGTAATAGGAATCCCTTTACTTTCACCTGGTAGAAGTGGTGGCTCCTACCCTCAGGAATCAAAAGCCTACCCTCTGAGTCTGTCTCCCAGCTACGGGAGATCATGGCATGGTCTTTGACCTGCCCCCGGGACTACTTCCCCCTCAAGGACTCATTGGACATCCCTGTGGAGGTCCCACAAGTGCGTGGTTTCTTTGAACAGGCAGAGGCCCCCTGCTTGTGTCCTAACTGGGAACACTCAGAGCAGCAGAGCTGGAAATTGGGCACCCTGGGCCACTGCCCACCGGAATCTTCCCATATTTTTTCAGAAGGTAACCCTTTCCCCCTGCCTTACTCTGGGACTTGTCTGGGCCATATCTAAGCTCCCCTTTACTCTGATGGGCGGAAACTGAACCACCCTTCTTGGGGTTAACTCTCAGGTACCTTCTTGGATACTCTGGTACTGACCCAGAAGTCCGCCTCCTCAAAAAGCTTCCTGTCCACTAGGTGTTAGCACAGCTCTGTAAAACAAGTATTGAACATGTGCTTACTCAGAATGAAGTTTTACAGCCCATTATAATCATTAGCCTTGATGCCTCTCCCTCAGCCATTCAGTGCTTTGCTGGTATAAACCAAGAAGTTACCCAAGGCTGATTTGGCAGCTTTTGGCTGTCCCTGAACCTCTGACAGTACTTCTGAGGGCTCAGTCCAAGCTTAGCTATAAGTATAGCTTACAAGGGGGCATACCGTTCTGGTCCTCAACTTCTAGTGTGAGAAGTATGTCACTCCCCACTGGAGGCATATGTGTCCACAAGCCACACCTCTGGGATCTTGTGCACTCTCCAAAAACCATTTATCTATGTCATCTCCCATCATACAATTGGCCACCAGATTGTTTGCTTTATGGACCTTCTTATTGCCTACATACACTGGCAGTTATTTGGCTTTAAGATGCAGTTCTCTGATCCTCCTCTCCTTAGTCAATCTTTTCTCCTACAGGCTCAGTTTCACTTCCCTCAACCTTGAGCTGGGCCATCTGCAACTGAACCTCCCTCTCTGCCTTCCTATTCACCAGCTTCTCTGGGGAGAGGCCATGCGAAGAGAGACTGCTTCCTGCTGTGGCAGGGACTACCAAGTCAGGAGATAATTCATCCCCCTCCCTGAAAGACTGCACCTCAAGGCTGGTATCCAGGCCCTATCCTGGCTCCTCCACATATTCCTCCTCATTCTCATTATCAGTTGCTGTCAGTAACTGGTGGGCCTCTGCCCCGGCCTTCAGAGCGTAATGAAGCACCAACATCTTGGTGCCCTTCATAATTTGCAGTTCCATTTACTTAGAGAACTGTTAAAGCTCAACCACAGAGTAGCTTCCCAGGTTCACCAGTTCACTCCATTAGTGCAGGCATGGTCACAGACAGTCAGGTAGCAAAGAGAGTAGATTTGGAAAATCAAAAGGAGGCAATCAAGGAGAGCTTAAAAAGTTCAAAATTGTCTCAAATTATTTTTATGAGATGGTAGTGTAACACAAAATTACTGTTTGGCACTCCACAAACACAAGCACAAATCCTCACCACTGATCACCAGTGTAAGAAATTGGGTTACTGGTTGAGGGCAGGTGAAGCCCTACTCAAACAGCAACCATAGTCCTTATCAGGGTGAAGTCACAAGAAAACCCCAAATTGACCTGCGCTCAACCCTCGTATATCTTGGCACAGAACAGCCAGGCTTAACCTAGACATAATGTATGAAGTATTTGTGCAATACTTCAACCAGTAATAACGTGACAACACAACACATGAAGTATCCCACACCAAATTAGCAAAATAGGGTAATTTCTAATAAATAAATCAAGAATAAAATGACAAGAGTCCAATCAGTAGAACCGGAACTATTAATTTTTAATGTTTAAGTGAAAAAGGACCTACTGTGGATATCTGGTCACACCAGACTGAGACAAAGTCATAAGTTCAGGCCAACCATGATGGAGCATAGGCTTACTACAGTGACGTAGCTAGGCCCGTTGAACAAGAGTACCCTAAAATCTAGTTGTGGGGAGTTGAGTTGTCCCATGTTGAGGATGCGTCATGCAGCCAAGGTGTCGCGATGTCCAGGTCAGAGATGCATAGTACAGCGTTGGTTCCAGGGAGCTGTGAGGCTGCGATGCGAGGTCCTGCATCATCATCATTGAGGAGGCCATCTATGAGGGAGCTTGTGATGTGAAGGCCTGTCTTTAGGATGCATCATGCACCAGCTGTTTCCACAGATGCTGCACGGCTTGTGATGCGAAGTCCTGTGTCATCATTGAGGATGCTGTATGAAGGCCTGCATTGGGGATGTGTTGTGCAAAGGCAGTTCCAAAGAGGCTGTGAGCTGTGATGGGGATGCAGAGTCCTTGTGATGGGAAAGTCCATGCAGCAGAGGGGATGTGTAGGTTCTGTTCTGGGTTGCAACAGGCAGTAGAAGAGATGCATTGGTTCTGTTGGGTCCACAGATGGGGTAGCACCATTTTTCAGAGTAGGACTCACAGTTGCAGAGTCCAGGTGCTGAATACAAGAGACCAGCTCTTGGAGTCACACTTGTGGTCCTGTGTACAGGTTGCAGGTCCAGTCCTCCTCATCCAGGCAAGAGGGCAGCAGGAAGCAGCTCAGCACAGCAGGGCAGCAACCCTCCAAGTCAGCAATCTAGCAGAGTGTCAGTCCTGTCAGCAGTAGCAGTTCTTTTGTAAACAAACGTGGTTCAGAAAACAGAAGGGTGATGACAAAAAGTTTAGGGATGACCCTGGAGAGGGTACTTCCAACAGCAAGTAACTTTGAACAACTTCTTAATGCACAATTCATCCTTACTAAAACCAGTAGAATGAATAGTAATCCTTCTGAGACCTGCAAAATGGGCCAGAGTCTTGGAAAAATTAATGTTGCTCCCAAGAACGAGATACTGAGAGAGGCGGAAATTGTGTAGCTGCTATACACAGTACTGTGTTAACTTCTCGGACAACCTAATTTGGACTCCACTTTGGACTGCAGTGCAGAAGGCTACAACATGACAATGGGAAGGAGAGAGGCTGTGAGTGTACTTCTGATATGGCTTCGTGTCTTTCTAAATGCTTACACACAGTCCCTCTTGTTTTGCATACAGAGATGGATGCCATTCTCCATTGATCTGTGAGCTTGCATTGGGCAGCAGGCACATGTCTTCCTCTTGTCTCAACTTCATGGATCTAAGTTCCTCAAGAAAGCATGAGGAATAGAGTCCTCTATAAGTTCAACAGTCTCCCTTGTATCTCCTTTTTAGTTGCACGAGCAGCAACGATTTTCCACGGTCCTGGTCTACTGTCCCTACTTCTCTAGAAAAGACAGCCAAGGTCCTGCATATCGTCTTAGTCTTTCTCTGCATGAGTGTATAGCTTCTTGAAAATGAGATAGTGAACTCTGAACTGACCAACTGTATCAGTTTATATTCAGAAAAAGTGATGGGGGGCCCAAGTCATCCGACAACTCAGATTTCAAGGTGCCCCAAAACTCGGAGGGAATTAATTAGTCCAAAGCACATCATCCTGTAGATGTTATTATGCAACCAGCTTCCAGTGCCAATCTGGTGTTTTTGTATAATGGAGTCGGACAACATCTGACCAAACAAAGAATGCGGCCTGTTTTTTTGTATAAGTGCGCAGTAGTGGCCTTGTCCTTGACCAGTTTAGGTGTTATACATCTCAGACTGTAGGCTGACCTCCTGCAGCTACGTTCAGCAAGGGAGGATGAACAGAAAGAAGCCATCCTGCCCATTCAAACGTATATAAATCCAAACCAGACACATAAATGTAGCTTTGCAATGGCATCGGCAGGGTCGGGGTAGAGGGTGGAGAACAGCACAGAGAACCGCACCGCAGGCAGCAATTCTAACTACCACCATATGCTACAGAATGTTACACAATCTCTGGGGCTGTACATATGCAGGAGGAGCCCTCCTCAGTGTAATCAATTTCCAAGTAAGAAATATCCACACACACCTTTTACACTCAGTGGCAGTTGATGGGGGGTAAAGGTGGACTGACATGACAGATTACACATACTAAACAAGTGGGAGCCAGTAACATGTCTCCCGAATGAGGGGCAGGTAAGAGTCATGGACCCTACAATTGTACATGATCTGTTATCCAACAATTAGTCATGTCATGATATAGTGATAGAGGAAAATACTCATTCACGATATCAAAAAAGAGCACCACATTTAGTGCACTCATATCATTCACCAGAATCTATCTATTGTTGGGCAATATACTAAAACAGGCAGAACACAAAACAGGGGATCAGCAACCAGGTCGGAGAAAACTAGAACATTAGGAGAAGGTTGGCATTTGATTTCTGCACCAAGAAATCATTCCCCCTATACAGTGGCATTCCTCATGGCACATTTCAGCAGCTTTTATGCCATGATTATGCAGACGCTTCCATGTTGCAATGGAGCATCATCTGTGTCATGATTGAGGGTGGCACAAGATATGATGCGATTTTCAGAAAAGCATAAATGAGTAACCCCTTGGGCATATTTAAAGCGATCTTTATTGTAACTATGCTGCCTTCAAAAGATTGATGGCGCACCCCCAAGGAATAAATAAAGTGCATCCGCGGAATGAAGGAACAACCTCCGTTTGATGACTGAACCGACAGACGTTAATGGCATTGATTGACACATTCTTAAGCTGTATTGACATATTTGAACAGTGAAAGTGTGATAAGTGAAGAATATCACATGCCTTAATTCATCTGATTCACTACGATAATGAAAGAGCTCCACTTTGTTGGTTTTGTAGTCCCCTCATTGCTTAATTAATCAATCTTCTGGCATAACTGAGCAGCTCAATGGCATGCATTTACTGTGCATTTCACATACTGTCTGCAGAACATTGAAGCAGTCTTCATTTAGGTAGATGAGTAACATCACTGGCATGATGCTCATGCGATAACTGAAAAGCTGATGGCAGTGATCGATGAACACCTGGAATAACGAAGGAGACACCCTTGCCATAAATGAGCAACCCCTGTCACAAATGGAGAGCCCCGGCACAGAACTAGACCACAAACTACAGTATATTTGAACATTACCTCTGGCGTTGTGGTTGTAAAAGGAGTAACACTGAGAAACGCAAAAAGGTGATAGGTGTGATACTGTGACACTCTAGACAAGAACCACCCCCGTGTATTGGCCCTGCTCCAGTGGGTACCGTCTGGCCCACATTGCTAGGCCTGGGCACTCCGAATGGGAAATAGATAACTCCAGACTGATTTCGGCCTCAGTCTAATCAGTAAACTGCAGCTTGACTCAAATGGCAAACCTTCTCACTTAGGGCACCACACTGAAGAAAGTAAAAACGTGATTGGCGACATGCTGGAATACACAGTCAGAGGTAAATTACTCTCGAGCACATTGCAGTCCATCATTATTTTGCCAGCTCACTCACTCATGCAAGAACGACTCTCAAAGACATTTGTATGGACTGAAAGACTGCCTAAAGCAACTACCAGTGACTGGGATTATTCCAAGCGTTCCTTCCACCACTTTCTTGTTTGTTTCAAAAGCAGCCCCCCATCTCAAATCTAAGTAGCATTCCAAGGAAAAATTGAGCATACCCTTGGGAAAACTGATGAGCATCGTAGGTATTCCATATTGCATATGACATGAGTGAGCCTCCCTAGCATGAATGACACTGAACCACAAACCAAATGTAATTAACCTTACATGGACTGCTTGCCCCCTTTTCAATTGATCAACACTGTACAAGATTGAGACCAAGGACCAACCAAAGCAAGGGCCAAACAGAATCCGCATAAGACATTTTCCCAGGCATTGTCCTCAATGTCCGTATCAACCTCAGTTTTACTCTTTCTTGTTAGTACTTGTTTGGCAATTGCTTCTGTTGCGTTTAGGTGGTAACTACACTGGTTATAAAACCTATTGCTCAATCGAAAGGAATTCAGTAACTTTCCGCAGTAACCTTCTGCATCCTAAATTAAACTCATGTTTAAAGGCATAATCGATCAGCCTGCAAGGCATAATTGGGCAGCACCACTGCATACCTGAACGCCCACCACCATAACTGAGCAGCAATGGCATATTTCAGCATCCATAGTGCGTAACTCAAAAGCATAGTGTGACGACTCAACAGTGCCTAGCAAATTGAGCATCACCATAATTTTACATACAGCTCACTGGACGACTGACCATCACGAGCAGTATTCTGTTAGTCTTGGCAGCACCACTTGAGTAGTATAGAGGTGCCCAGATATGTAATTGCAGCACATTAGCATACACTGTTGACATCTTTTCAGGAATTCAGATAGTCCACCATTCAATCAGTTTTCCGATGGGCACATAAGTATGCCTGAGTGATTCTCCTGAGTATTGTGGCAGACGTTCACAAATTGGATCATTCCACATCCTCCCCTTTAGAGATACATCTAAAATCTAGTATCCATTTTAGCTTGAAAATGTGCTGTTACATGTATTGTTTTGACCACAGACTATTCAACTACAAAATAATGTAAGATTCTTCCCACCACTTCAGCCCCTTACTCTCCTACAATGTTGCGATGTGTTTGCACAATCTCTTCATTTGTACTATATGACGATGGTATTTGCAAATATTCCGAGGATCACTTTGATTCCCAGTCTGGCCCTGGTAATACACGTCCACTACAACATTTGCATTACTTATAATCTATGTCCATTTTACTGATGCTCATCTGCAGTATTTATGAACATTTGGTATAAAGGAAAGGTTTCCTGCAATGAAATAGCCAACAATCCCGATCATTCATCTGTTCCGACCAAATCACTAAATAATCATACATTAGTTAGAAACCCCAGGAAAAAAGGAGGACAAGAGAAGAACCACCAAAGCCATTAGTTTGGAATGGCATCAACACCAGCCTTGAATAATCTCAGACCCACTGCTCTTTAACTTTACAAAGAGACAGACAAATAAACAATATCAGTTCTTGTGTAAACAAAGGTATATTCACACTGTGCATCACACACGTGGCATCTTCAGCTTACCTCTTACTCTACGACAATGCCTTGTGACTAGATCCAGATCTATCAGCAATCATGCCTGGAGTTTATTATGCCGAGGAGAGGAGTACAGGACTGCCCAGAAGAAGTGGGAGAGAGACATGGATGTGCTGTTGCAGTGATACTACGAATGAAGCACACACTGACACCACTGAGGTACTGAGAAAGTCACTGACAGCAGCACTAGGGATGCAGAAACATGCTATCAAAAGTATGAAGGTCTGAAAGGATGAGTAACCAAGGTGCTTAATCTGGAATAACAACATGTGGCGGAAGCAAGGTGACTGAGAAACGCCTCCAGGCCCCTATCTGGTGGGTGCGGGTGACTTTTATAGTTGCTCACCCATCAGGCCTCAAAGAAGTGAAGAACAATATTGCTGACCCAGTTTACGCATTCCCATCATCCACACTCTCCATCTCTGAACTTTTCTGATTTTAAAGGAGAGTCTACGTTTTCTGACATTGAGAAGGTCTTTCAGTCTTGTGACCTTTCTCCATATTCCTGACAGTATTCCGCTCGGGAATTAAGTGGCATTTTGGAGAATATGCAGTTGTCTGCCACAGTTCTTGAAGAAAACAAATGGATTCTATGTGAATCAGACTAGAATGTATGGAATTAAAATTAGGCAGGATATGAGTTTGTTTGTCAAAGAGAAATTTTATTGAGCATACTTTACATTTTGCTGTTTCTGAACCAACAGTCTTTTTATTAATTAAACAAAAGAGCAACACAAGTGGTCATCGAGAATAGAATTAGATTAAGTGTGTTCACCAGCATTTGTCTTTCCTAATTGTGTAGATCACCCGGGACATCTAAACCTATTGCAGGTACTTCCAGAATTTAGGTAATCACAAAGTAATATGTTGGACGACACAGTTGTGGTTGTGATAAGGTTTCTAGACACAAACCATCATAGTCTGACTTCACACTTCCCCATAGAATGATTATAATAAACTCATATGAGAGTAATCAACTATAACTGATGTCAGTAAGCACACTTCCCTAAACTGATTCTACTAAAATGGTGCTCTCCAAAGTAATATCACACCTGACTCATTGTTTAGAGGTGCATTTTGGGCCAAACAGAATCTGCATTTTGGGCCCTGCTCTGGGATAACGTGGGCAAATTCAAATCTATGAATTGCCATCTAATGGATATCTAGAATTTGACTGTTACCAAAACATAGTTCCTCTTTGTACATCATCAATAAAGAGCTCACTTCTCTATGTTGCTTTCTCTCAGCCTCACTGGTCCCCAAACCCAAGCTGTTTCTTCATGGCTGGGGACATAGAAGAGATGCAGAACTCTTTCACAGCCTCAAGGATGGAGGAGTCTCCAGCTCTGTGTTTCCTGGGAGGAAGATGTTCATCTGAAATCTCACACTTGCGCTTGTTTGCACATGGAGCTGTCTTGTAATTGTTTTTTTCTGGTGTCCACTGGGAATCATTAACAATGGTGTCTAGTCCTTTCTCCAGTCTGCTGCTATTGCCCAGTGCCTGCTCATTATGACCACCATCATGTGTTTCAAATTCCTGGAAAACTACACCATAAGTGCTAACATTGTAGAAGTAATCCATGGAGGAAAGCACATATAAGATGGCAGGGTCCTCATAATCACAAGAGGTAATATCTTCTGGAAGGGTACATGAAGACATATTGTTCAAGGTTCTAGGACACTTATTACTATTGGAAGTCATACTAGATGTAGCATTCATTAATACTGGTGAGCCCATCAACGTTGTGTGATTGGCAACAATTCCATCTTCTCTTGAACTTGAAGAAGGTGTTTTGGATAAGAAACCTGTAGAACTCGGTACTGCCCCAAAAGGAACATCTTCAAATGCTGCATTGGTGCTTGATCCAGGTTCATTCCACTGCTTGGTGTTTTGGGGTGAGAACACCTCTGGATGATAAGCTGAGGAAGAATGATTAACATCTGCACCGATGCCCTTCAGAACATTAGAAGTATGATAATTTACCCTATCATCCCTGAAGACAACATTATAACTTACATCCTCACATTCAAAGAAATTAAAAGCCTCTTCAATTGGAATTTTGTCGGGAAAGCGTGGTTGGGTGTTTTGAGAATTCTTCTCAGAAGCTATCAGGACATTCTCTGAACAGTATGAAGGAATGTCCACAGTCACTTTGTCTGAAGGCTCAAGTGAAACAATGCTCTGAAGGTACTTATCATCATTTTTAGTCACATTATCTAAAGTCTTCAGCTGGACCTTCTTTGAAAAGCACATCTGGTTCTTTTGGAATATATTCTCTTTAGTGGTTAGAGGTAAGATTTCTGGAGATCTAGACTCCTCCAAAACACATGAGCCATTTGAAGTTATGCCAAAAAGGTTAGGAAAACCTCTGTTATTTCTTTGAGGCCCATAACGTTGTTTTACATGTTTTTGTTCTGAACAAAGATTTTGGGTCTGAAACACAATAGGTCTCAATGTCTGGTCATGAACCTGCAGAGCGCCAAATGCTCCACTAACAGGAGCAAACTGGAAGTCTTGTTCATGGAGGATAACTGAAATAATTGGCTGTGGCCTTTCAGAGCCAAACTGTAAGTCATTTTTACTGGTGTGAATAGGTTTTGTTTCATGAACATTATAAGCTTCAGATGTGCAAGATATCGTATGGTTTTGTGGTTCCAACCACTTTTGATGGTCCAGTGGGATTGTCTGGCTTTGGTAAGGGAAGCAAGGTGAACTTTTGCAAAAGTCCAGAGTCCCATTGTTCTGCAGTGAGCTACGTGGAACTGGAGGCAACTGATTGAGGACAGAGACAAAATTATAACTGAGTGCGTCCTGAGCAAACATCATGTTATATCCTCGACTATATCCTGGATGAATAAACGGGACAGAGGAAAAGTCACCTTTTGGTGGGACAGGGATCCCATTGTAGCTGCTCTGATTCCAGTAAAACTTCTGTTCCTTTGTCCCAGAGGAACACTCATGATGAAGAAAGCTGGCATTGCTGGCCTTATATACTGATGAACTTGGTATTTTTCTTTCTCCAGTTTCCCCCTTCTGATGGGTGTGATCTAAAATGAAGCTCTGCCTTTCTCTATAGAATTCCTCTGGGCTACACAGAGTAACTTGAGGATCCATATAGACTTCTGGCAAAGAAAGGGAAAAAGAAAGAAACATGCTGTTAATGCAGAATGCATACTAAGAAACCTCAAGAAACATACAAGTACATTACTGTAAATCAGCCATAAACAGTCAAGCCATTTTCAGGCTACCTATATGCTTTAATGTTGCAAGGGTACACAGAAACTTGTTCATATTCCCCTACCCTAAAGTTAAACCCAGGGTTTTAGGCCCATATTTATACTTTTTGACGCACAATTGCGCCAACGCAGTTGTGCGTCAAAAATTTTACCGCCGGCTAACGCCATTCCAAAGTGCCATGCGGGCGCCTTATTTATTGAATGACGTTAGCCGGTGCTGCAGACTGGTGTGCGTCAAAAAAAATGACTCACACCAGGCAGCGCCGGTGTAGGGGAAAATGGAGCTTGGGCGTCAAAAAATGGGGCAAGTCGGTCTGAGGCAAAATTTTGGCCTCAACCCGATTTGTGCCATTTTTTTTGACGCCCAACCCCCATTGAAATGACTCCTGTCTTAGCAAAGACAGGAGTCATGCCCCCTTGCCCAGTGGCCATGCCCAGGGGACTCATGTCCCCTGGGCATGGTCATTGGGCATAGTGGCATGTAGGGGGGCACAAATCAGGCCCCCCCTATGCCACAAAAAAACAACGAAGAAAAATACTTACCTGAACTTACCTTAACTTCCCTGGGATAGGTCCCTCCATCCTTGGGTGTCCTCCTGGGGTGGGCAAGGGTGGCAGGGGGTGTCCCTGGGGCCATGGGAGGGAACCTCTGGGCTCCTTCTGAGCCCACAGGTCCCTTAACGCCTGCCATCACCCAGGCGTTAAAAAACGGCGCCCATCAGGCTGGGCGCCGTTTTTTAAGGCCTGCCCCCTCCTGTGCGTCAAAATGACGTCACAGTATAAATATGGGGCACAGACCTTAAAGTCATTTTTTGGAAGGGAACGCCTACCTTGCATATAATTAACGCAAGGCTGGTTCCCCCTTCCAAAAAATGGCACACATGGTGGAACTTTGACGCCCGATGCGTCGGACGTCAAAGTATAAATATGGGGCAGGGTTTGCGCCAAATGTGCGTCAAAAATTTTGACGCACATTCGGCGCAAACAGAGTATAAATATGCCCCTTAATTTCTTTCAATTCATAGTTCATTCAATGCCTTGGACCCTTACTCTGAGACAGAATGACTCCTATGCTGGGGTTTCTCAGAGGGCTTTACGAGGATATGCTGAAGTGACCAAAGACCAGAAGTTAGAAAGTAAAACGTGTTCTCATTTTGTGCGTCATTACAGGCTAGCTAGTTCACTACTCAATGATACAATAATGTGAGTAAAACCTATTTGTCTTCTGTAGGGGTGAATGGATAATAGTAGAACCAAGATTAGTATTCATTATTAGACTTTCTTTCCTCACTGTCTCTATCTAGAATTAGAGACTTAGGTGGTGATTTATATGTTGGCGGTATGTATATTCAGTCATAACATTGATGGAGTATATATGCTGGCACTATGATGGCCCACCTGCCTGATTGAAATACGGGCAGACATTCAGTTTGGCCATGGCGGAGGCTACTCTACTGTTGCCAAACTTGTACAATGGGCCTGGGGAGTAAGGACAGTCAGTGAAATGGCTATATGTCCACCCAGCCAACTTAGATGGGCAGAAGTAGTAATCTTTTACTGTTTCATTCTAGAAAGGAACAGTAATATTTTATTTATTTTCCCCCTGTTATAAGAGAAGACTCCCATCTCGACTGGAGCATTATGTTTTTTCTTTACAATTCCCAATTTTAGGATTTTCTTTTTGAAAAACAGAAATACACTATGTTACAGATATGCATCCTGCTGATGCAACCCAGTAGCGCAGGGTAAAATGCATCGCCAGGAACCTCCTTCTGCACGTCCGTCCCGATTTCCTTCCTCTTTAGACAAGAAGGATGACTAAAGTAGACACAAAAGGCATAAAGATAGATGAGCTGATAAATCTCCATGAAAAAATGAAAATGAAAGAAAATTTCACAATGTTGTTTAAACATCACAGCATCAAAAAATGATAATTTGAGGGGAGGGGACACTCATCTTAAACTCCAAAAGTACCTCTTCCTCCAGAAAAGCAGAGGTGGATGGAAGGCGTTTCTCCATCTCCTTCATGAAGAACCACCTCTTGAGCATCTTAATCCGATGGGCAAGGGCAAGAGCAGAGATTCAACTAGAACTCCACATTCTTGAACAGGTTTCTTTTTCGATGACGTATTCCCTTTATACAAGATTACCAACAGTGAAGATGATCACCATTAAGGCAATCTTCCTCCTGTTTGTGACACCTGTTGTTCTTGATTCTGCCAAAAACATGAGCATGTCCTGTGGTAGCTTTGGTTCCAAGGCCTATGGAACTTCATATGAAGATCTCTCAGCACATATGGCAAAATACAACCTACCAGAGTTGGATCCTTTCCACTACTGAAAGATTACTTAACCTATTTCCTCAGTTTTTTCTGCAGCCATAATTTGTTTCAATGCCATGTATTAAATGTTTGCAACATCATCAGAAAGGAAAAGCAAAAAGGCAAATTCCATTAGTAAGATAATGTGCCACACCTCTGGTTTTTCCATAGGGCCTGCTAGCTCTTTCATCATCCCGCGTAGTTACAAAACAGAATTACAGGTTTTTTGGACCTATTTATTGATCATCTCCAAAGGGAAAATAGAGATAATTTTCAAGGAGGTGCTAAAATTAAGTATGATATCCTCCTATGAGACATTAAGTGCAGCACAAGATTAATAAACGGTAGTCCTGGGCATCTGTCATTGCCTTTCCAAAGTAGTACAACTCACAACAAGACCTGTGACCTGTAGAGTGGAAAACTGGCCACTCAGAACTACATGAAATACAATTAACATGCACCCTTGCGGTCTCTTTCCCAGTCTCCAACTAAGAAGTAAGGTAGATGATACCACAAAGTCAGTGGTTGGCACATTGTAGAACTAATTGTTTTAGCTCCATCTGTGAACTGGTAGTTGAACCATTTCTGAGGCAATTTAGCTTAGTGTCTAGAAGCCTATATCAATTAGAATCAAAAATAGTGTTATAGATGTTGCAGTCAAACGAAGACAAAGTCAATCATTGGGGGTTTGAACACTATACAAGCTATTAGCTGTAATAGTTTTGCAAAGTCTAAAGAAGACTTAGAATTGGTGAGACATTACATTCCAAAATACTTGTAAAATTGTTGGTGTACTGGTGATAGATTACTTGGTCCATGAGCTGCTGTTAAGAAGAGGTATACCTGGTTGGGATATCAGACCTTCTGGCCATTTTGTCAGGTTGTCAGCTATATTTTTAGTGTCATTTTCTGTATGCCAAATTGGACCAAGGGTATTAGAGCAGTGTTCAAAGGAACAAGAAAAGACTACAGATAATCATAACAAAATATGATAAACATATTATGCATCCAATACATCAGTAATACCAACCGTAACAATAAAACAAGAATTCAATACGTGACCAACCAATTAGAAACTACAGTAGGACAATTAAGCATGTGAAGAATAAAAGCAAGGGTAATTAAGACCAGGTAGTGGATTCAGGGGGACAGGGAGACAAAAGGCATCTAAATAGTGGCTCATGCATAATTCAATAAATCTGTGACCGGAAAATAGAATAGTTGACAGCAAGTGAGAGAAGTACTAGATGATATCAGTGAGCGGTACAGAAGGTCAGAAAAGGTAGGGACTCTGAAAGGAACAAGAAAAAAGTCAAAGAATGGAACTTGCATTTATCATCATTCATCATGAGATATAACCTTTTCCAAATAATCAGAAAAGTGTATTTAATCCTGATGCACACAAGTATTTGGCAAAAAAGAATCTTCAATGTTCTTCCTGAAAGATTGGTTTGCGTGAGCTGAGCTGCAAACATCCTAGCTAAGGCTATTTGCTTCTCTAAGCCAGCTTGGCCCTATAAACTCACTCATGAATGCAAAAACTAGAGACAGAGATAACAAGCAACCTGCTTAAAGAACAGAATAACAGGCTTGTTTTTCAAGCTAAGGAGTATGAGCTAGAGCCCATTTCAAGAAACACAGTTATTATTGGTGCTAAGATAGCTTAGCTAGGGGGTAGAAGAAAGAGGTCAGTGAACAAATACTGGTTCCATCATTCAATGTAATGAATAACTGAAACACTATCACAATGTTGATTCTTTTAAACATTTTTATTATTAACTGCTTTAATTGCCACTATGTTGTTCCTTTTCATAGTTACATATTTAGATATTATACTCACTAGATTAGGACATTAATTTCCATATCTCTTAAAATATATAGGGGCATATTTATACTCTGTGCTGAATTTGCGTTTTTTTGGTTTTATGCAAATTCGGCACAAACTTAACTCCATATTTATATTTTGACGCTAGACCCGTCTAGCATAGAAATATAGGCGTTAACGTCATTTTTGGGATGAGTGAAACCACCTTGCATCAATGTGATGCAGGCCTAAATAATGGTGCTAAGCCTGCTTAGCTCCAATATTTAACGTCTGGGTCAGACCAGGCCTTAGGGGACCTGTGGACGCATTTCCATGGTCAAACCCCATGGAATGGGCCCACAGGTGCCCACCCCAAGCCCCAGGAACATCCCTACCCACACCAGAGGATGGGGACCCCATCTTGGATAAGTAGGGGAAGTATAGGTAAGTATTTAAAACAAAACAATTAAGTGCCATTGGGGGCCCTGACATGGGTCCCCCTGCATGGCACTGGGTGCAATGGCCATGCCGAGGGGACGCTGGTCCCCTGTGTTGGCCATTGGGATGGTGGGCATGACTCCTGTCTTTTATTCAGAGTCTGTTCAAACCACTTGAATGCATGAAAGACAGATTGATTAGTTTTACTTATGAAGGGCATTCTGGAATGACTTGCACCAAGAAATTGCACAGAAAGTATTATTGGTGACCAGGCATGGATTGTTGCGTGGAACAATTTGTGACTAAGGGGTACATTTATACTTTTTGGTGCAAAACTGCACTAACTTGCACCAATATGTTTAGCACCGGCATGTACCATCCTGAGAACCAGCCGGTTGCAATATTTATAGAATGGCTCAAGCCGGTGCAAAAGGTCGGCGAGCATAAAAAGAAATTACGTTAGCCAGGTGGGGTTGGCATTATGAGAGAAGGGGGATTTGCACCAAAAAATGACATTTGGCTGGTTAGAATAAAAAAAGGTGACTCTAACCAGCCTAGCGTAATTTATTTGGTGCAAAACCATCCATACCACATGACTCCTGTGTTAGAAAAGACAGGAGTCATTCCCAGCACCCCAATGGCCAGCACAGGGGACCAGTGTCCCCTGGGCATGGCTATTGCACCCTGCACCATGCAGGGAGCCCCAAGTTGGGCCCCCAATGGCACTTTAATTTACAAAACAATTGCTTACCTATACGTACCCTACTTACCTGGGATGGGGTCCCCCATCCGCCAGTGTCCCTCTGGTGTGGGTGGGGGTGTTCCTGGGGCTTGAGGAGGGCACCTGTGGACCCATTCTATGGTATTTAACCAGGGAACTGTGTCCACAGGTCCCTTAACGCCTGGTCTGACCAAGGCGTTAAATAATGGTGCAATGATATACTTCACAGAGTGTTCTAACATGTTACTGAAAGTAGAAACGGATTACTTTAAATTATCTGAAATCAACAATAGAGCCAAACATTCACATGACCTGTGAGAAATGTATTCTCTTGTACCTCCCTGCTAGCCATGCATTTCTGTGTCCCAAGGATCTGACCCCTCTGCTCCTTGAAGGAATGGCACTGGAGTAATCCTCTCTTTCTCCTCCGATGGCGACCTCTGTGTACATTTCGATGGAAGAGGGCAGTAAACATTACGGAGGGGTGAGCAACACTGATTTGCAGTGCTGCCCGTGTGTTTGGTACCGGTGTATGTGAAAGGGGAAGTGGAGAGGCATTAAGTTGCTTCACACACCCATGTAGAGACACGAGTCCAACCCAGTGACAGCCCATCAGTGCTGACAAATCTCCTGTTCTGCTTGTGCTTACAGACAGGTGCTGTCACCGCCTTCAGCAGAAACCTGTGACTGGCACCCAATTGCACGCTGCATGGAAAAAACTTCACCAGTTGTACTGTCACCTGCATTTTACCTCAGTTTTGCTCCTTCATTCATCAACACATTTTCTGGATTGCTTGGCTGCTTGTTGAAGTACTTACCATCCCCACTTTCAATAACAATAGAAAGGGGACTATGATTCATCTACTTCCTGATTGGGTCTGCATTTTTTAAAGCTACATTTTATTTTACCACCATCAAAAGAGGGCTATAGTGATTCAAGACTGATACATGTCTGCTTTCAGTTCCATTTTTTCTTACTGCAGTATGGAGTACGCAACTATAATCAAGACGGAAAGACATTTTATTAAATGCCTTAGAGAAAGAGTGTCATAATGTTTTTAAGTATTTACTTATTGCTATGGAGAGTGAAGGCAAGAGATTGTAGACATATATAAAGAAGTGGTGAAAAGATTAGAGATTTTCAAATAAACAACTATACTGATGTGTAGGTTTAAGTTTTATATGCAACCTCAGAGAATGGGCGAAACAGTGCATTAATTTATCCCGAGATTGCAGGAGTTGTCTGTTAAGTCCTAGTTTGTTTGCTTGTTCAGTGTAGGATCAAAAGATGCAAGAGAGACTTTGGGCAGCAAATTATCCCTCTCCTAAGGATGCTATAGGGATAGCTAAAGTTGTATAGAAATCAGACTAATTTATGCATGAAATGGAAAAAAGATAAGTATGCAGGGGAACTTTCATGCTTAGATAAGGAGGAGGAAGTTCTAAGTATGAACAAAGGGTACAACAGAAGAAACAGGAATTTCTCCTATGCTGCTAAGGGTTCAAAGAAAATTAGTAAAAACTGCGCAAAGTGTGGGAGCAGTTCTGATAGTTATGTTTTGTGTTGGGAATAAAATCGTAGAAAGTGTGGACAGAATGGGCATTTTGTGCCCATATGCTGGAAGAATTCAAGGTCTAAGATTGCTGCTTTACAAACGCATCAATCGAAGGTGTGTGTTTATGGATAGAGTACTATGTATAGGTTAAAAAGGCTGTGTTGTGGGTAGATGGTAGACCAAAAACAGAATTTAAAATCAAATGTAGGATGGTTCATTCTAATGGTGGATTTGGGTCCATTGTACACCATAGTCCCTAAGAATATGTCCACTTCAGAATGGCCACCAATTTGGCTCCTTCTCAAATTTACAAACCCTGGAAGTTATCATGGGGAGAAAATTGCCAACATTGGGTACATGTTAACTAAAGTAGAATTTCAAGGGCGATATGTTGAAGGAATGGTTTACGGAGGTGAAAGAGGCCCACCAATCTTGGGATGGGAACCTCAGTATGACTTGCACATAATCATCGATTCCAAGGCTCCCAAACTGTCTACCATCAGATTTGACTACATAAAGATTCTAAGCATCTCACTGTCTTTATAACAAAGGAAAGAGTTTTCCAATTCACAAGGATGCCATTTGGCTAATCATCAGCAGCAAGTGAATTTCTAAGGATTATGGGGAGGTGTTTAAAGGTGTGGATAACTTAATCTAATTTCAAGACACTATCCTAATAGCTGGTGAAACCATTGAGAGCCATAACATTGCCCTCAAGAAAGTATTAGATAAAATTGCTGAAGCCTGGTTGACACTCAAAAAAGAAATTTTTTAAGTTTTGGTGAAGAAAATTGAATATTTAGATTATACTTTGTCAACCTCAGGATTTAAACAAAAAGAAGATCTACTGAAAGCGATAAGAATATCTCCTGCTCCTGGGGATAAAGATCAGTTGAGATAATTTTTGGGATTGTTAAATATTATTAAAAGATCATGAATACTTTTGCAGACAAAACTGAGAATCTGAGAATACTTTTGAGAACAGGGTGGAAATGTATTTGGGAATAGAAACAGTAAACCTATTTTGATATTATAAAGCCTGAAATTTGTGTGGCAAATGTTTGAACTCTTTTTGACATGAAGCTCAAATCAGTGCTTATGTTGGATGCAAGTGCTATAGGTGTACGAGGTGTGTTGTCACAAATTCAAAAAGATGGCGAGAAAACAGTAGCCTTTGCCTCCCCCTCCCTGGCTCATACAGAGATAAATTATCCAGTAATTTACAGGGTGACATTGGCTGCATCATGGGTTGCAGAGTACTTCAGAACATATCACTGGGGTCTTCCTATAGTTGTAATTACTATTCATAAACCTTTAATAAAGATGTTATTCCTAGGATGAGCAGGGAAAGGGTTGGGGCAAGGTTCCCACATTTCGCTGCTTGCCTTCATGAGTACCCTTAAGAGATTGAGGCCCATATATAAAGGAAAATGACAGAGTGTGACGTTGCGCCAAAACTGGCAGAGACGCACTCCTTCATTTTCATAACATAGGGATGCGCCGTATTTAATTGAATATTGCAGTATGCAGCACACACAGAAGTGGCAAAGCGTAATTTTGAAATTATTATTCTTTATGTGCAGGAAGGGACACCTTCCTACACATAAACAATCATGTCTAGCATTTTGTTCCTTCTATGCATGCTTCAGAATGCAGCACACATAGAAAAAGCAAAAAACAAGGAGTAATAAAAGTATTTCGCCTCATTGCGCCTTGCTAATGCCACCCCTGGGTGGCGTTAGATTTTGGTGCTGCCTCAGGTTTACTAAAAACTTGTAAACCTGAGGCAGCATCAAAATGCAAAGGATGTTGTTGTGGCACGCCCACAGCGACACCAATTGCCTCCTCTTACACGCAAAGGACTGCGTGTGAAAGAGCCATATTTACAAGGTGGCGTTAAGCCACAAAAAGTGGTTTAACGCCACCTTGTAAATAGGGCACTGGACTTTATACCACCGGAGCGTCATGAAAAGTGACGCTTCGGTCGTGCTAGGGATTCATAACTATGCCCCTGAGTTTATACTGTGTTGGCATAATGCTCAGGCAGAGGGTCTCTCTCGCTTACCTTTGAAATTGGGATAATATAGATAGAGAGGGAGGGGAGGCCTCTGAAATGAAGGGGGTGTTGCATGTGTGAGGGTTATAAATGAGTGGGGCCAGGGCTCCCTATCCAAAGAGGAGTGGTGTCAATGTGAGTGTGAGTGGTTTCATGATGATCCTGTTTTGCCCAAAGTCCTCCTTTTGATTTAAAAACAGTGCAAGAAAGAAAGTTGTGTTCCAGTCTCTTTTAGACCATGTCATAAGTTCATGGATGAACTGTCTGGGTTGAGAATTAAATGATTTAAATTAGTGCAAGACGGTTTGCTAGGTTAAACAATGACAAATAAATGAATGAGAGAGAATTTTTAGTGGCCAGGTATGGACAATTATAGCACAGGAAAGGCTGCAAGATGTATTGAATGCAAAGAAGGAAGGAAGAGATTGAGAGTGGGGAATCAATCTGTCAGGGGTGAAATTTACAATCCTGTTAAACCGCAGCAAAGTGTGTGCTTAGATTTTAGTGGCCCCTGCAGACATGTGAATGAGGAGTTAAGGTTTGCTATGGTTTCAGTTGTGTCGTAGGACTCTTACCTTCGGAGTAAGACTGTGTAGTGTTAGGGCAGGAGCACCATTGAGTGTGCATGGCTGAGTCGGCCCCACACTGTCTGGAAGCTGTCGGCCTGACCTTATCAGCTAGCTAGCAGCACCTCACTCAAACCTAAGAAGCTAAGGTGATCTGTAGAAGCCAAAAAACATGACACTCTAACTCCTCAGGGATGTTGTGCTGAACAAACCATACCCTTTTCTCTCAGTTGTACAAAGGCACACAAATGCCAGGGTGACCAAAGAAATTCAAAATAGGTTTCAATATATTTATTGAAATAATTGCATTCGATTATAAAAAAGCATGTGCTGTGATGATTAGGCAGATACAAATAATACAGTGGTTATGGTTGATGATTTACAAACTAATGATTCCTACCAAAAGCTCTGATGTCTAAAAACTGAGAGTATAGTGGTGCTAGCCCCTCTGCCTATCCCAGTGTATAGAAGGAACCCCAACCCCATACCTGTAAAGAGGGTAAGGGTCTGCCTGTTGTCTGCTGGCAATCCTCCCAGTTGGCTGTAATTCAGGACCAAGATCAGCAAAGCTGTGTTTGGAATGGAGTACGTCCTCTGACAGACATAGTTAGAATGTCCTCTACCCTTCTTAGGTCTGTGCGGTGTTTATATAACAAAACATGCTATGTTCTAAGAAAAGGCCTTACGTGATAATGTGTCTATTGATAACTCCTGGAGCGACAATCAGTGTTAGAATATCACCTACCGAACATGACATCCTTGAACAGGGCACAGAGTGAAACACGTGCAGAGCTGCAGATAAAATGTATAATACTAATAACTATGCCTTCTCAGAAAAGGCAGCTGACTAAAATATAAAAATGAGCTAAGATATAATAAAAGGATTAAAATTAATAAATGTGTATATGTGTAAAAGGGCCCCGGCTACGGGACTAAGGCAAAATGGGATGCCTAACCTAGGTACTAATTGGAACCCATGCCAGTTGTTTTCTCCAGATGGTTGGCTGTAAAAATATTTGTTAAATGATAACCAGAATTACCATAAAAGCTTTGGAAGAAGTTTTTAAAGAGGAAGATTATCCCTCCAAAGTCATCACTGATAATAACACACAGTTAACGTCAAGTGAAAATAAAGTTTTTTTTTAGTATTGTGGACTTTCACATTCTTGTACATCACTTTATTAACCCTCATGCTAATGGAATGGTGTTGAGGGCAAACGATGTGGTGAAGGGCCTAATTCAGATGGCACAGATGAATGAGTGCAATGTCAAGACCAGGGTAAGTGACTCAATGTGGGCTTATCGCACAACAGAAAATAATGTGACAAATGAGGTTCCTTTTGATGTAATGAGAGGAAGAAAGGCCAGTACCAATATGTTGCTGACAGGGATGACACATTTTGGTGTGAAGAAAGTTTTGAGTGGCAATCAAAGGAGGGTAATGTTACTAGAATTAAGGTTGGAGATTTGATCAAAGGAAGATCAGGATGAGTTGAAGGTGGTTTGATTAAGTTTTAGGGGCTGTTTAAAGTTAAAGAAGTGCACAATTTGTATGTTGTTCTGGAAAATGGTGAAAGATGGAATTTGAGAAGGGTGGCAGTGTATAGTGGGGCTAGTAAAGATGAGGATGGTAAAGAAAGGGATAAACAGGAAGGTTTGCGTGGTAGTTTTATGCTGATGGATGATAATGAAATGTGGAGAAGACTGATGGGGAATGTGTTGAGACCACAAAGTATGGATGCTACATTTTGTAATCAAAGAGGGATACTCGTAGGTTATAAGATGTAAGTTTATTAGCTTAGTTTTATGTTACAGATAAAGCCCCACCAGGAACAGCAGCATCCTGCCACTAAGCCCTTCTCACTCCAACTGTCCACTCATCCAAGCACAAACACTGTCAACATTCCAACCATACAATGACCTCACTCACAGGCTGAGCAGCAGGGAACATTAAGGTAGTGGGGAGAATGCATTAGATAGAAAGAGCCCACAACACATCTCCCCCTTAATGAAAACAATGAAATATTCAACAGAACGGAAAACAGCAAAACACCCCCATCAACCGTCCTTCAAAATTATGAGTGCCACCCCATAAAAATAAAAAGAACAGGTTAACAAACACTCTCCGCTTAACTTTAGTACTCCAATGGGATGTAGGATGCTAAAACATAGTAAATCATGCATTCCACAAATTCACAATACGAGTGTACAAATAACTCAAAACTTCCCTGCTCACCCAACAGAGAACACTAACTACTTGTTCCACTCCACATCACGCACACTATAACAGGACCAGCCCGTTGCCTTCCAGAGCTCAACACTCAACAGGATTGGAGTTTCTTCCACCTCTTCTGCATTGAGGTGTAACCCATCACCATACACTTAAACAGAACCAGGGTCTCACCTACCATCTACCGTATTGGGGTGTAACCACGTACTACCATCACCCTATGGTCATACAGGACCAGGGTTTCACCTACCCTCTACTGCATTGGGATGTAACTACTTACCCCCTTAACATTGGGCCCAAAACACTGCCCCCACATCTTTCCTTAACCCTGTAGGAAGGATTGACACATATCACTGGGGTGTACCCCCCTTAACATTGGGCTTAACACACTGCCCCACATCCTTAGCCGCATAGGAATTAATGGGGTCATCACTGGGGTGTACCCCTCTAACATTGGGCTTAACACACTGCCCCCAGATCCTTAAACCCATAGAAAGGATTGACACATATCACTGGGGTGTACCCCCCTTAACATTGGGCTGAACACACTGTCCCCACATCCTTAACACCATAGGAAGGATTGACACATATCACTGGGGTGTACTGAAGGAAGTCGAGTCGTTTCTTCTTTTCACTTCAAGTCGATCTTCATTCCATTTTAAATTATAAGTGAACAGAGGTACATGAAAAGACTCAACTGGCACTGTTGAATGCAACATTGAATTCCCCCTAACATCCCATTCCTCACATCAAAGCCCAACTAACACATTCCACTACATTATGTCATAACATTTTACCTATGTAACTAAATTCTACAATACACATCACTTCATGTACCTCCCTTAATATTGGGCTTAACACACTGCCCCCACATCTTTAACCCCATAGGAAGGATTGACACATCACTGGGGTGTACTCCCTTTAATTTTGGGCTTAACACATTGCCCCCACATCCTTAACCCCTTAGGAAGGATGGTCAAAAACACAATCCCAAATACGGATCATAATACTAGTATCACAACATTAAAATGTCACTCTGCATGTGACTCTAGCATCCAACCTCAAATTATACGTCTCTAAAATCAAGCATGGCTTTAAGACTTCAGGCCAAAATACACATGCAAAATATGTAAGCAAAATTTCATGTTAAAGTAACATTAAGGTGCACCTCCCATGCGTAACACATGCCACGACTCAACAACTTTAAAAGATGTCAGTAACGGCATAACATTTCTCAATTCAATACAGCATTAACAATTAATTTCAGCAGAGGCAAGCATTGTCAGCATAAACATAACATTACTCAATGCAACCCAACGCATCTTTAAAATTCAGTATAGCAGTATTGAAAAATACACTCAAGCAATGTATGATATTGAGTAAAATGCACATGACAGTATATCTAAAGTTAAATTATTCCCTGGAGAATATTCAAATACTCCATGCCGATGAGTGACTCTTCACCCGAATACATTACCACTTTACATTTTATTCCATTTAAATGCATGCACAGTTCTTTATCCTCGTACCAAAAATTGGCACACATGTTCTCCATGAGCAATTCCCATGTGCCAGGTCGGTGCTGTAGTCTTCCTCTCAGAAAGGTTCCTGGAAACAGATCAGGTACTCCATGATGTCGCTTGCATAATAGGGAGCAGGAAAACTCAGCAACCCAGTCAACAGTTAGACTGTAACTGTTACTCACAATGTGTGCCCTTAAGCACAGCGCTTCAAGTGGTTGCCTCTCAGGTTCACTGATCACTCTTCAGATAGTGCTTGTATGCTGACACCAGTTGTTCCTCCAACTGACTTTCCACTAGGTTGCCAAATGTTCAGTGGCATACACTTTTAACTCTGTACTCACACTGTTCAGCAGACCATTTCTTCAATATACTCAGTCTATACAAGCAGGTACAACAAGTCTGGCTCTGTGCACAGCTGAGCAAACCACCTTCTCAATCTGCAGGCCACTGCACTCCCTGTTTGCTGCGCACCTAGTAGATTAAACAGCTTGCCTTGAAGTTAAACAGGTCACACACCCTCTAACTTCTGTTGAGTACAGGCTGTCTGGTAGAAAAGACATGGATGGGACTCCCAGGGTTTTCTTCTTTACTTCAATTTTCATTTTCTTTTGTTTATATTTTTCTCTTAGATTTTCAATCTCTCTTCTCTTACTTTTCCTCTGTAATCTGGGTTCTCCTTAGATTTTCTTTAGGTTCAGTTTCTTTCTTTTTTCACACGCTAGTTCTTCCTTAAACCTAAATTGTTCTGTTTAGGTGTATGGTGATGGGAGTACATGATTACACCGCAATGCAGTAGCGGTGGAAGAAACTCTACTTCTGTTGAATGTTGAGTTGTGAAAGGTAATGGGCTGATCCTGGTATAGTGTGCGAGATGTGGAGGGGAACAAGTAGTTAGTCTTCTCTTTTGGGTGAGCAGGAAAGGTTTGAGTTATTTATACACTTGTAAATTTGTGGAATGTATTGATTAACTGTGTTTTACCACCTTACATCCCGTTGGAGTATTGACGTTATGCATAGAGAGTGTTTGTTAACCTTTTCTGTTTATTGCAGAGTGTTTCTTATCCTGTTCTGTTTATTGCAATGTGGTGGTACTCATAATTTTGCAGGATGGCTTATGGGGGTGTTTTGCCATTTTCCAGTCTGTTGAATATTTAATTGTTTTCATAAGGGTGAGATGTGTTGTGGCCTCTCTCTCTCTATCTTATGCATTCTCCCCACTACCTTAATGTTCCCTGCTGCTCAGCCTGTGAGTGAGGTCATTGTATGATTGAAATGTTGACAGTGTTTGTGCTTGGATGAGTGGGCAATTGGAGTGAGAATGGCTGAGCCGCAGGATGCTTCTCCTGGTCGTGCTTTATCTGTGACCTACAACTAAGCTAATAAACCTACCTATTTTATAACCCATAAGTAACCATCATTGATTACAACACTACAGCAGGGGATTCCTGTTCTGCCAGGAATATAGTGGAGCAATGGAGGGAACCTCTGGAAGCACTACATTTGTGGAGGTTACACAGACCTACATGATACTTATGTGACTAGGTAATGTAAATATTCATGGTACCTCTTGTCCACTAAGATACTCATGTGTCTATGTTATGTAAGTATAACATAAATATAGATTTTTTTCTCCTTTCTTATTTTTAATTGCATCATTTTATTTATTGTGTTGGTTTCAGTTTATTTATTGTGCAGGAAGATGTTTTGTCGCTTTAAATAATGTGCATAATTTGCAAACCTTGGAATGTTTATTGAAAGTTCTAGTTTCTTTTGTCTTGAGGGTGGTGACATTCTATCTCCAGAGAGTTGCAGCTTGTGTGTAGTAGAGGACATCACATCAGAGTCAACTACCTCAATAAAGACTTTTACTTGTATTTGTGAAGCTGCCTTTCATTACAAACAACATCCTTCCACTCTCCTAACAAACTGGAGAAGAGGAACTTAACACCTGGAAGTTCTGTGGAACCACTAAGGGACTGAAAACTTAAGGATCAGTGATCTCTTTCAGCAGATGGATGCCCGGAGATAAATAGTAAAATATTCACTCCTTCATTAGAAGAAAAACCTACCATATGGCAGTGGCGTCTATTAGTAAGCCAATAAAGTCATAAAGCCATATATGGAGATTTCAGCACAGCCTAGGGCTGATAAATAACAAATCAAATTAATTCTGACTGAACTATTGTTCCCTTTCTTGTCGAAACCCAATATTCATCCTTTCACATTGGGCTCAATATTCATACTAATTTCTAAAGAAATCTGTTAAGACTTACCGGCCTTTAGGCAAAATCATATGAAGTCCTAACGCCTGCATATATATAGCACACCATAAACACACAACCGTTCACACTCTCCATAAACCATGATAAAAGCATCTTTATGCCCCAATATGGAAGCTTTAAAATAGGGAACTAAGGGCCATATGTACGAAAGCTTTTTCCCGTAGACACAGAATGGGTAAAATCCTTTGGTACATCTGGCCCTAGGTTCATAAACATCACCCAATGAATGCATAACCTCTCAGTTTACCTTGTCTCCTAAAATAGCTATGTTGTGATGATGAGGAAGGTCTGCAGCAAAAGGCGAGAGGCTGGAACGATGAGCCAGTTTGTAAAGCAGGCGCAAATGCCTGCATGCTGGACCTGATAGGAGAAACACAGATCCCTTAGAAGTAGAGCTGGATTAAAGCTTGAGCGCTTCCAGTCTCCGCTCTCCAATCTCTTCAATCGCTTACAGACACAGAATGTTCTCTTTGGCTTGTTACCAGGATACAGAGTTACAAGAAAGGTTCTAAGTAAGTTGAGCTAATAAAGAAAACATTCCACAAGTGTTGCTATGTGGAGATTTAAGGGGCCTTCCGGGCACCGTTTAAAGGGCAATTGCTCTTTTGGGAATAAAGATTTTCTAAAATGAAAAAAGAATGTTTCCTTCTTCTATGGCCACTGAGCCTGTTTATTTCTGGTCATGCTAGGTAGTACTCCAGGGCTGGCGGGGACATGTGAGGTAGAGTGTACTAGATGACCTCTTTCCTGCCCGTTGCCGTTTGGTACTCTAGACCGTTTCGTTCAACTGAAGTGAACCAATGCTTTGCGATTCCCCTCTCCATCCTCAATGTGTTTAGCACAGGCGTAAGTTCCTTGTGCCAACTTCCAATTTAATAGGACATCCCTAAAGGCCTCCTAATGTTCTGGAGGCTTTAGCATCACTTAGAGATTCAAATTCCTGAACTACAAACCGTGTAAGGGCTTCTTATTTTGTTTACCTATGCTTTATGCCACACCCTCAATGTCTTACGTGAATACTGTGTTACAGTTAGCAGAATAATGTAGTAATATGCAAATTTACAAACAATATTAGCATAAATAAGATAGTGTTGTTGTATGCACGTGATAAATACAGAATTGTGTTATGTACGCATAAAGTGAACGCATTCTTCTGTTAGTAAAATAACCCCTATATCACTGTAAAAAAAATACAGCTATACATACGTTTACGTTTCTAAGCTCGTAATTAAAATATTTTTGGGAAACTTTTAGACTACAACCTTTAATTTATACAGCCTGTGCTACAGTTCATAAACGTGTTGCTGCACCAAAAACAATGCCACTGAACCGAAAAACATTAGCAGAACGAAATAGATCACATGCACCTACAGTAGAAAAGACAAAAAAGAATCTTCCACCAATATTTGTTTTCGAAATGGATGATTGTTCCCTTTGCAAAGGTTGAAGACACTGCTAAGTTCTTTGGTTGCTAAGTTCCTGGGTATCCCTATACATAGATATTGTTTTTCCATAACATTTGCACACTATTTTTGAAGCACATTATGCGTGGTCAGTGCTTGGGGTTACCAGAATCGCAAGATACATATAGGAAGTTGGAGCACATGAAATCCAAAGTGCCCCTGCGTCACGCACTAATGTGCGCGAGGCTCGCTAAAATGTGGGGAAGTCAGTATGAAAAAAAGTGGCAGGCCCCAAAGAGTCTGCAGCTGCTCGGACCTTTGGTGAAAGTTGGCAATGAAAGGGCCTTAAGTAGACATCCCTTGATAAGTATGTGTTCCATGAATGAGTGCTGTTCACTGTGGTCGAGAGGTATGTTTTCGCCAAGTCGTAGTACAATACGGTATTTGTGCAGTATCTGTGCTGAAACCCATTTACAGGAATCTTACAAGCAGGGTCTGTTCTGGGACTTTTGGGGTTTTCGGAAAAGTAGAACATGCGAAGCTCCACTAATGTCCATGTTAGGTAAAATCATAGGAAGTGACATCTCAGGACCTGAAATAGTTTGACCATTAATCCTTTTTGACATAATTAAACAACTTGAAAGAATTAACTTTCTGGGTACCAAATAAGTAAAAAGGATACAAATTTAAATAACACTAATAAAAGAAATACATATTTGTTAAAGCTCTATGAAGTGGATAAACATGACATTACTGACAATGAATGGAAAAAGTTAGTTCTAGGTCTCTCTAACATTTATGCCTATATAGCAGTGTTCACAATTGTTTTCCAGAATAGCACTTAATTACCATTCCAAGATAGATGTTGCATCCACAATACTCAAAAAAGGATTGCAATGGCTTGGGGGCTGTGATGCTATTGATTAAGTTTGACCAATGACTTTGTGTTTCACCACTGCGCATATTAGTTGCTCAATGTTCACCAGTAGCACATTGTATGCTTTGTTCAGTTGAGCCGCCTATTGGCTTTGACATTGCATTAGCCATTACATTCTGTATTCTGCCTATTGGCTTTGACATGCTGTATTCAGTTTAGTTGCCTATTGGCTTTGACATGATATTAGACCTTACATTTTGTATTCAGCTCAGCTGCCTATTGGCTTTGACATGATATTAGACCTTACATTTTGTATTCAGCTCAGCTGCCTATTGGCTTTGACATGATATTAGACCTTACATTTTGTATTCAGCTCAGCTGCCTATTAGCTTTGACATGACATTAGACATTACATTGGACATTTAGGTTAGCTGCCTATTGCCTTTAACGTGGAGTTAGACATTACAGTTGAGAATCCAAGCTGTATTTTTCCAAGCTGTGTTTTGCCACAAGATGAACCAAGCTGTTTTTTTTCTCACACCAGACTAGACCTGATAAGAGAGGGTACATTTGGTGTTTTTCCTTCATGCTCAAGCTTGGGAAAAGGAGCAGTCTAGGAGATCTAGCCAGTCTCCAAAGGCTTGCGCAGTTTTCCCGGGTCTGAGAGGAGGGGGAACGCTTTTCTAAGGGTGGCTCAGGGCTTCAGAGAATTAGATTCGAATCTGCCTGACTTCAGGCTGGAACTTTGTGCCAGTTGCCAGTCTCCCGTGTGGGTAGATAATCTCTTTCTCACAGTTGACTGGAGTCATCAACTTGCAGACCCCAGAAAGATGAAGCTGTAAATAGTTTCTCACACGGTGAAGTATTTGTTTTGCTTTGCATTCAATATCTTATAAATATAATCTGCTGTGTACATTGCAAATATATTTTGTTTTCATTGAACGTGTGCTTGAAATCTATTAATTCGTCTCTTACGAACTTGTGGGTGGGGAAGAATTAACAACAATAAAAGTCTTCTTTGAACTCAGAAGTGCATTCTTGACATGTTCTGTAAGCTCTGATTACGAGATAAGAAGGAAAGCAGAACAGGGGCTGAACCCAATATTTCACTGTAGCTCAGTATTTCAATCACTCCGAAATTTACCTCTTGCGGCTCAGCTCCTGCACCCTTGATCTAGCAGTGAGAGCCACCACCCTCCTCGGCATCAGACCCAGTAATTTTTCAGAGTAAATAAAAATAGTGACTGGGACCACTCAATAACTGAATTCCAAATCAATAAAAAGTTAAAGGGTTTTATTACAAATTGTCAAAATAAGCAATACAGAGAAATGCAAAATATATGCCAGGAAGTGTCAGACACAGAATATTTAGTCAGAAATCAGAATTTTTCTAAGCCCCAATAAGCAACAAAAATCATAAATGCTAAAAACAGCATCCCTACAGGAAAAAAAGAATGTCTCTCTCTCTCTCTCTCTCTAAATTGACAGAGTCCCGTGAGGAAACTGAAAACTCTCTTGCTCACCCCAAAAAACAGGGTTTTTTATACACATTTTATGAATCAGTAATAAACAAAAACTGCATATTCAACATGCCCATGGTAGTGGTAACACATTTTGAGCAAGTCAGAATCATTATTATCATGACTATAAACATAACACTAACCCATTTCTTAAGTAAAGGAACACTCCATCACCTTCCTCAGGAACAGTTTAGTCTGGAGATGAACAACATAATATGAAACAATTTCAAACAAAGACTCATACACCAGTGTTCTAGCAGGCCTAAATCAGAACTTCCAGCAGAAGTGCCCTTTAGATTGATACATTCAGTAAACGAATAACAGTTCATTCACAATATGTGCTCTTTAAAGAAAATAGCTGATTGTGCCACACTGGCCTTGTCTCAGCAAAGTCTGTGGAGGAGAGAAGCCACACAGGGGGACATTGATTGGGAGAGGTAATGAGCAGATGCAAGACGAGCAAAAGAGCATCCATATTCATAAAATAATGTCTCTGCAAAAATGTGTCATAACTAAACTACATTGGTAAACACACGTCTAAAACTTCATATAAAATAGTTAAGTGCAACATTAGAAATCATTAGTTACCACTATGGTCATCATAAACATAATTAGCATTCAAAAATAATTTGTCTCACAAAATTGCACATTTAAATAAAGCTTTAACAACCCCAACTCTCTGATTATCTTTTAAAACTCACCTAAAATATATTAATAGACTTTATTAATCAGCCATCAATTAGTAGATTTTGTCATCTTCAATAAATGATTTTGAGAATTGTCATCTACCATTTTCATCTGATTGTTGATATTGACCTTGAGACTCTCCAATTATGTCCCCATCAATCATTTCCTTTTCTTCAACCTGTTTTCATCTTGACGTTTGTTTTTATAACTACTAATCGTACACTCAGAAATGTTCACAAAAGAAGCAGAACAATTGCCCAAATCATTTTGATTATTATATTAGGGTTAGTATAGCCTGAAAGCGTTTCCTCCTAAATTACTTAGTCATCCACAAACCTCACCAAAACTCACCCAACTCACTAAACAAGGTACCTACAGTTTCCTATAAGCCAGGTTTCTCAAAGACTTACTTTCATAAGAAAAAAAATAGTTAGGTTAGTAACAAAAGAATCAGTAATTATAGTATTGTTAGGTATGAATGTACAACACATCTTTGCTTTTATCACCATACAGACTCCTCCCTCTGCTGCAAAGAAAATATCTAATGCAAGACGAGTTTGCATCACCATAGCCCTAATAGCTCCCATTTCTACATTTACAAGCTTTATTGATCATGGTGCATCTACTGCAAGGCTATCTATAACTGTAGACAAATACCAAATTTCATTCATTGTCACTCCACAGAAGGAATTATAGTAATTATTATATCGAATGATACTTGTCCAAAATGGTTGTATGATGGAACCACGCATGCAGCAACTATGCTTGGCTGAACAACGTGGTTGGAACAACGACCGCGTTGTTTCTAAGCATGCCTTTACCACGCATGCCTTTATAATGAATTTTTGTTGTAAAGGCATGTGTGGAAATGGCATGTGTGGTTGTCACATGCCAACCCCACCCTAAAAAGAGAAGTACCCCGACCCCCACCCTTAAAAACTACCCCGATACCCCCGATACCGTCACCCACCCTGAGCACTAAAACCGACCCCACTTCAAAAATAAAACAACCCAACCCCTAAAAACAAAATTATGCCGACCCCGCCACTTAAAACAGAAGTATCCCGACTACCCACCTTTAAAAACTACCCCGATACCCCCACCCACCATGATACCTAAAACCACCCCCACCCCAAAAATTAAACAACTCAACCCCTAAAAACAAAATTACCCTGACCCCGCACCCTGTCCCTAAAAACCCGACTCCTCATCTGCCCTGAATACAAAATTGCCCCAACCCCCTAACCCCGTCCCTAAAAAAACGACCACCCACCCACCCTGAAAACAAAATGACCCCAAAACCCCACCCCTAAAAACGTACTCGCCATAAATACAAAATTACCCTGTCCCCCACCCCTAATAACCCACCCCCCATTCACCCTAAATACAAAATTACCCCAACCCCTCTCCCCATCCCCTAAAAACCCGACCCCCCACCTGCCCTGAATACAAAATTACCCTAACCCTAAAAACTCAACCCCCCCACCCACCCTAAATACAAAATTACCCCACCCCTAAAATCCCACCCCCACCTGTCCTAAAAATACAATCACCCCAAATAGAAAATGACCCTGACCCCCACCCCGGCCCCAAAAATCCGACCCATCCACCCACCTTAAATACAACATCACCCCGACCCCCTGCCCCTAAAAACCCAACCCCCACACCTCTCCTAAATACAAAATTACCCAACCCCACACCACCCCTAAAAACAAACTAACCCCGACCTCCCACCCAGCCCTTAAAACCATAGTACCAACCCCCACCCCTTAAAAAAACCAAAATAACCTACCCACCCCAACCCATTCACGCCCGCTCCACCCCTAAAAACGACCCCAACCCTGCCCTAACCCCACTTACCTGGCCGCGTCCTGTCCCGATGGATCTTCCTTTTTCTCTGCCTTAATCATGCATGTGCGTTGTTCAGCACATGCATTGTTAAGGCAGAGAAAAAGGCCTGCGTTGTTCAGGCAAGCATCATTCCACTTGCGTGAACAGCACAGGCGTGGTTCTGGACGCGTTGTTCAAGATCTTTCCCATCCAAATTGTCTCACTCTTCTAAAACTATGTTCATCATCTAATTCATCCATATGATACACTCTAGGGAACACTAAGGTTAAATACCTTGAAGCAACTCAATTTCTCTGCAAATTGATAGAAGCGTTTTGCACAAACATAATAAATTCCCCAAGCAAATTGTCTCCACTAACTTAAAAACTTCTATCATACAGATATTCTCCTACAAATTCTACCTTTCCTCCCTTTGAAAACTACCCCTTACTGGACACAACTTACCTCTTCTCTCCTGTTCCATTCTCAATCTAGAATGTAAACCTGACAATCTAAATTCCTCTTCGTTTTTTTCCTACTCCAATGCAGTCTTCTGTTCCTCCCAGTTTCATATAATTCCTACTCCTCTCTTATTGTATTGTCTAATAAAATTATGCTCCTCTCTACTCAAAAAACATATAGGGCCTGATTCAGAGTGTGGCTGTCCTTCAACTGCCACACTCGCGGTGGCTGTCTGACCACTGTGGTTGTGGCCGTCCAACCGCCACATTACGAGGTTGGTGGGCAGCCTCACCAACCTAACACCGTCTCTGCCATGATCAAAGATCACAACAGGTTGACGGTTGATGCAGGTTGTAATCAGCCTGGGCGGCGCTGACTTCAGCTATACCCTGCTGATTACAACCTAGTTCTCCAACAGCCTTTTCATGGCAGTTTGACCACAATGAAAAGGTTGGCAGTGAAGAGGTGCAGGGGGCCTTGGATTATCTTCCCAAACCTTTTCTCTCTCAACAACAGTCTTTGTCAGAAGTTCCTTATTCTACCAGGAATTTTGCCACAAACCTGAACTCTGATCAGCTTTATATTTGTCTTCTCTGTTTACTATGATCTCATTGTTTCCTTTGAGGGGGTGGTCGTGCTGTAATCCTCAGCTGGAACTTCTCACTACTTAGATCAGCGACTATTTCTTCTTCCTGCCCTGCCACTCATGCCTTTGTGTTTTGCACTGTAACAGCTCTTCACTCTGTTCTCGGTCTTGAAATTGGACTTCATGAATTTCAAGTTCTTTGTCAGAGCTTTTGCTACGCTGATACTTCACCCTTTAAGATTTCTTTTGCTCATTGTCATTACCAGTTTTAATTTGTTTGTATTTTTCACCCCCATCTGATCAACACTGAGAATCTGAACCTGGCTCTGAGCTTGACTTTTAACTTGACCCTGTGTGCTTGACTCTGGACCAGTGGAGTAATCTACTGCTTCAGCTAATCTCGCTCTTTTTGTGTGAGCTGCATGGATCCACTGTGGTGCACCCGCAATTCATGCTCATCAGCAAGGTTATTTGATATGGTTTCTTTCAGCACTCCTCCAAGCATCCCTTCATGATGTGTTTTCAGATTACCATTGACTCAGCAGGATTAGGGCTCTGACATGTAATATACTTAGATTCTTCTGTTGTCACACTCACCTGATAAGGTGATGATTTCAATATATCAGCCAGACCCTTACAATTGTCTAGCACAATGTCATGCCTTATCGAAACTAGTGCAACTGATGGGGCATAAGAAAGACTTATTGATCTTCCCATGACAATCTCTTGGAGCATTTTTGTCAGGAGTACTTATGCTCAACAAAACAAGAGGAAGGGCATCCGGTCAATTTAGAACAGCTGAAGCACACATCTTTGCCAGTTTGGTCTTGAGAGTACCATTGACTTTCTCTCTAATTCCATAACATTGTGGTAGATAACTACAATGAAACATTTGGTTGATTTTAAATGCTGTGCAGATTATTTACACAGCTTCATTTTTAAAACGGGTTCCACGATCAGTTTCAATAGAAGTAGGAAAGCCACATCTAGGAATTCACTTCTTTATTGGCAACTTGGCCTCTGTAAGGCTATCTGCTGGGAAATGCTTCACCGCCATGAAAAGGTTGGCGGAGAACAGGAGCAGTGGGCCTTGGCTTATCTTCACAAACCTTTTCTCTCTCAACAACAGTCTTTGTCAGAAGTTCCTTCTTCTACCATGAATTTTGGCATGAGCCTGAACTCTGATCAGCTTTATATTTGTCTGCTCTGTTCACTATGAAATCATTCTTTCCTTGGGAGGGAGGGAGGGTGGTTTTGCTGTAATCCTCAGCTGAAGCTTCTCACTACTTAGATCAAAATGCTTCCACCCATTTAGAAAACCAGAAGATAATTACTAAAACATATTTCCAAACTATTACAATTTGGTATCTCAAAACAATCTGCTTGGAGTGTTGTAAATGGGCCATCTGATGTGCCCATATGATTCATAACAGTAACAATTATTTTGCGTTCTTAACTCTGCATTTTCCCATCTTGTACAACTGTTTCACCATGCAATACACAATATATTGCCACTTGGTTTGCATACTTGTTTGTTATATCATTCCCACCTTTATGAGCTAAACATTGCACAACAGCAATTTATTTTGGCCTTTCTATGTGTTAGCCCAGTCAGACCTAGAGTGGTCTTCCCCCAAACCATCTGCCTTAGCACCCACTATTTTTTGCTGATTTTGTTTTTGCTGGCCTTAAGACTCTGGGTACTTTATCACTGATAACCAATGCTGAAGTGCATGTGCTCACTTCTTAAATTGGCATATTTAAATTACTTGCACATCTTTAGTAAAGTGGTTCTATCTGTGCCCAGGGCCTGTAAAGTAATTGCTACTAATGGGCCTGCAGCACTGACTGTGCCACTGTCTTAAGCAGCACTTGAAACATGTCTCAGGCCTAACATTGCAGCCTGTGTGTTCAGTTTTAAACTGCCATTTCAGACTGGCAAAAGAACCCTTTTGCAAGGGTAAGCCACCTCTTCGGTAGGCTCTGGATAGCCCAGAGGGCAGGGTGAAATGTATTTAAGAAGTAGGACATTTGCCTTTTACGGTTAACATGTCCTCTTAGCAAAAACCTCTTAAATTCATTTTTCACTGGGGCGTGGCAGGCGAGATGGCCGACCGGCAGCACTAGAGCAGTGATCTCTGGCCCGGATTCTTCATCCTGCACGATCCTGCCACCCGGGCCCTTGCGGACCCGGCAGAAGGGTCCTGTAGGTCCCTGGCGCAGAGTTGAGGACGCGAGAAGAAATAAAAAAACAGATGCAAGCGCCGCAATCGTGGTGCAGGGGAACACGTGTGGAGAGCACCTGACCCCAAGAAGGCGGCTGCAATAGCGAGCGCGATCCGAAAATCAGTCTAATGTTGGCTGTTTTAGGCAGTGGAGCAGCGTGGACTAGGAGGGAGCGACCCTGTCGGGGGGGGCTTTATGGTGTGGAGTCAGTTGTGCTTTGGCGCCGCCCCCACTCCTGCCTGTATAGAGTGGACGGAGCTGGAGTAGGACCCTCCCACTGGCTTGGAGGCTGATCAAGGCGAATTGGACGCAGCAAGGTGTAGTTTGTTGACCTGCTGAGGTGGGAGCCCGGGCTGCAGGAGACTTACAGAGCTGCACTGGATTTACAAAGGTAGTTTGGGCCTGTCGTTGGACTAGTTTTCGGGGTGTGCCCTCCTGCAGCAGTGTTCTGACTGGGTGGCCCTGTATTGCCCAGCTCCTGGAGTGCGGGACTGGCTGGTTGTGGGACGGCTACATTGAGCCGAGTACGACGATTGCGCTGCTCCTGCCTGTGCCGACATTGACCTCGGACTGGTTCTGTGAGGGTGAGGCAGTTAGAGACTGAGCGGCGGTGCGTGGTGAGGGTACGCAGTTTGACCGCTTGCACTGCACCTGGAAGTGTGGTGCTCGACATTAGGTGTATTAGTTTGTAACAGGCGCTCCATCAGGTGTGCACGATGAGCAAGGACAGAGCGAATAAGGGAACGCAGCAAACTCAGATGGACCAATACACAGCGCTGAATTCAGGAGAGAGTCTGCAAAAAGATCCCCCTGGCCCCTTGAAGAAGGGAGCGGAGCCCACTGGGGTGCAAATCCTGGGTGCTATTGAGTCATCTAGTAGAGCAACACAAACTCAGATTGCGTCCTTATCGGTCGATGTCAACCTACTGAGAACCGATTTGTGGGTAGTGGCGGAACGATTGGTGGCCACTGAGCAACGAGTGACATGTATGCAGTCTGATATGGACACACTGAAGGCCTCAGTGGCTATCCTCAAAGCTAAAACGCGCAAATTGGAAGCGCGGGTCGAGGATGCGGAGGGTAGGGCGAGGCGCTGTAACCTCCGTATAGTGGGCTTCCCCGAAGATGTAGACGGGCGAATGTTGAGGCCTTCCTAGAAGACTAGATCTGCAAATCGGTGCCTGATGCCCCCTTGTCAGCTATCTTTGTGGTGGAGCGTGCACACAGTGCCTTAGCACTGCCGCCGCTGGTAGCACCTCCACGAACGATCATAGCCAAGGTCCTTAACTATAGAGACCGCAACGTAATTTTACAGGAGGTGAGCAAACATGGAGACCCTACACTTGAGAATCACACCATCCACTTTTTTCCTGACTACACCAGGGCAGTGCAGCTCCAAAGACAATCATATACTGGTGTTAAACCTAAGCTAAAAGAACTGGGCTATACTTAGATGTTGCTGTATACAGCCAAGTTGAAGGTTCTCTTTGCTGGCCGCTCTCATTTCTTTCAATCTCCTGAAGCAGAGTAGGACTGGTTGGAGCGGAATTATGGGACAGGAATGCCGGAACGCTGCATGGGGAGAGTAGCGGGAGACCCCGAGGGACAGCAGAAGTACATACTGCAGCACGCAGAAGTATCAGACGCCATTGTGCCAGCCGTGGAAGCCGAGTGATTGTTCGCTCGGATGGTACTCTGAGTCTTGAACGTAGGAGACAAAAGGGTGAGGAGGCTAAACTGTTGGTCCAAACTGTCACATCGGAGGCGTCCTCGTGCTCCGGGTCCCCCTGTGTCACGGGCGGATTGTCTCCAGAAGCAGAAAATGAGGACACCTGAGTGATTCACTGGACTTTCCATTGTGGTTGGAGTCAAGTACTTTGGTTCTGGATTGATACTCGTGGTCTTCCCTCTGTTGGCTCTCCTCTAACCCTCTGACCTTCTCTCTCTCTCCTATCTACTGCTGCCTTCTGGTGCTGTGGGGGTGGGGGTCCGGGTTGGCGACTGGACTGGGGCCGTGGTGGAGTGGTAGGCCTGTGATACCCCCCTGTTGTTAGTTAATTTTTTGGGAACAGTGTGTGTGAGGGCCGGACGATTGGTGTGTGCTGGGAGTATTGAAGTGCAGTTCGGACCTGAATCTGGCTATCGAGTGGGAACGGCAATTGTTCCCCGCTTCTGGGCTCTAGAAGAGATAGTGGGGTACACACACGATTGGGCAGACACTAGTTGTGGGAGGTGTTTACTCGGGGTGGGATGGAGGAGTTTCATGCGGGTTCTAGTTGGAATTGGAATTCTGTTTTTGACACTGTGAGCACTCTGGGCATTCTTCTGTTTAGAAGGCATCAACTTATCGGGTTGCGCATGCACCGGGCCGGGGGACGGTGATGGGGGGCTACATGTGGGTGGGGAGGGGGGCGGTTGGGAGCTGTAGAGGGGCAGCTGGAGTGGAACAGAATGTGGTGAGTACCCTGACAAACATAGTTACATAGAATGTTAGAGGATTGAATTCCTTTGTGAAGCGCTATAGAGTACATACATATCTTAGGCGGCTTGGGGTACATATTGCTCTCCTACAAGAGACTCATTTGGTAGAAAATGAAGTGCAAAAAGTGCAGAAAAAGTTGGGGGGGCAGTTTTATTTGGTGTCCTATTCATCCTATGCTAGGGGGGTTTCTATGTAAGTCTAAAAGCAGATGTGCAAGGCGATACATATTCTTACACAGCGTATTAGATAGCTGATAGCTCTGCCTTTTGAATATTTATGCCCCTAACACTGATGATGCAGGGTTCTATCATCAGCTCCAAGATGAATTAATATTTTACACTGGGATGCCCACTCTGTGGGTTGGTGACTTTAATTGCATCCTAGACTAAGCAGTAGATAGGGACCCACCGAAGATGATCACTAAGACGCTTAAGACTGCCAAATTGCAGAACGTTATGAGGAATTTACAGTTTGTCGATGTGTGGAGAGAAATGTACCCCACCTCTAAAATATTTTCATGTTACACGCCCACCAATGGGGCTTACAGCCTCCTGGATAGATTTCTCCTTGTCAATGATGGCTCACTTGACGTCCGCCGAGTTGTTTACCAGGTCCGGTTCTTATCAGACCATGCCCCTCTCCTTTTGGAATGTGAAACACACATACTCAAGCCTGCGATCCCCCTGTGGCGTTTGCGTCCTGACTTTCTAGGTGATCCTGAGATCTTCAGGGTGTGCTGAATGGATATTTTAGTGCAAATTGGGGTACGGCTATGACCCGAAGCATAGAATGGGAGGAACTGAAAGTAGTTATCAGAGGGGAAAGCCTTAGTAAAACATATGGTAACAGGAAGTGCCTGGACCGGAAGCTCACGCAGCAGGAAGACTTATTGGCAGCCTTACAGCGCCGGGTAGATAATGGCGATGCATCGAAGTCGGATTGTCTTGAGGTGAGAGGCAGAATTGTGGACCTCTGGGATACACTAGATAATTATGTCCGCTGGAATTGTAGGCAGCGGCTGTTTTGGGAGGGGGACTGCTTGGGCATATGTTGGCTTGGCTCCCCCGGCGGGAGCGTCCCATCCCCATCATCCAGATGCTAAGCGGTTCTTCTGGGGAAAAGAGTTTAGGACAGCTACGGGTGAATTTGCACCTGCAAGAGCACTTGCGGAATATTTATGCCTCACCATGGAGTGTGGGTGTGACCTGGATACAGGAGTACTTGGATGGTCTCTAGATGCTTCACCTTACGGAGGCCCGGGTGGAGGAATTGGAGGGGGAGGTGTCATTGGACAACCTAGTGGAGGCGTTGGAAGGTATGGCGTCCGGGAAAGCGCCTGGTCCTGACGGGCTACCAGTCGAATTATACCGAACCTATTCCACTGTGATTCTTCTGCGTTTGTTGGAAATACTTTATGAGGCACGTAGTGAAGGTCTTCTACCAGAGAATATGTGGGAAGCATTGATAGTCATGCTACCGAAACCTGGGAAGGTGGCTGATGACCCGAGCTCCTATAGACCGTTGCCCATGCTAAATGTTGATGTTAAATTATTAGCTAAAGTTTTGGCTTCTCGTTTGAGTCGAGTGGTGACACATTTAGTACAGGGAGATCAATGCGGATTTATACCGGGGAGGGCGACTCATATGAATATACAGCGCTTATCACATATACTACACGAGACTCGTGACTCTGCGTTTCCCGCAGATCTGGTGGCTCTAGATATGGAGAAAGCGTTTGACCACTTATGCGCAGGATGGGCAGAGGGCCCCGTTTTTCTGTCCTGGGTGCGTCTTTTGTATACAGTGCCTTGGGCAAGAGTGTGTACAGGACGATAGTTTCAGATTCCTTTACTATTGAAAAAGGCACACAGCAGGGGTGCCCCTTGTCGCCACTAATGTTCGCGTTGGCTATGGAGTCTCTGGCCATACAACTATGGTCTGGTCTGGATAAGTGGGGCATCCGTGTGGGGACGAGAACGCATATAATACCACTGTGTGCAGATGATGCTCTGGTGTATGTCACAGACCCGGAGCGGGTCGTCCCCCTCTTGTTGGGTATGATGGACATTTTTGGGCAGGTGTAGGGCCCCCGAGTTAATCAGCACAAAACAGTGTTATTCCTGATGGCAGGTCTGTCGACGATGGCAGTGTCAGAGTTACCCCGATTGGGTATGTCCTGGGAGACTGAGTCCTTTTCATGTTTAGGCACTCAGGTGATGCGCTACCCACAATTGCAATTTACTTTAAATATGGGAAGAGTGCTGGAGGGCCTCCATGCTTCTATTCAATTCTGGACATCTCTCCCATTATCGGTCATGGGTAGAATTCCTCCTTGACTTCAGCCTCAACAAAAATGCCAAACTCCACATCACAGCCTCGCAGCTCCTTGGAACTGATGCATCACCTCTACTGTTCAATACATTCTCAACTCTGGACTTTGCATCGTCAACCCTGTTGACAGGATCTTCAATCATGTAACAGGTCCTCGAATCGCAGCCTCACTGCATGTCAGAACCAATACAGCTTTGGCTGCGTGATACATCTTCTATGGGGGCCCTCGCTTTGCAAACCAGGTTTGAAAGTACTTTGTTCAGCGGGCCTAACTCAGATGCTGTAGCCAGCCCACACTGCATTCTAGTCGACCTGAACTTGTGACTTTGTTCCAGTCTGGCATGACCAGATGTCCGCCATTGGTGCTTCATGCTTTTTGGCACTACTTTTACTGAACTCTTAAAAATTGCATATTTCCGGTTCTACTAACTGTTTTTTGTCATTTTGGGCTTATTCCATTCATTAGAAATTACTCTATTTTTCTAAACTGGTGTAGGATCCTTTTGTGGTGTGTTTTCACTGTGTTACTCTTTGAAGTGTTGCTTAAAAACTTGCACAATGCATTCTTGACACTGGACTTTGCATCGTCAGCCCTAGTTGACAGGATCCTCAATGATGACACAGGGACTCAGAACCAATAAATCATGTTGGCTGCACCACACATCTTCAATGTGAACCCTTGCTCCACAAACTTGGTTTTAAAGTACTATCTTCAGCAGGCTTACTGGTCCCTGTATCCAGCCTGCACTCCATTGTGGTTGGCATAAACTTGTGACTTTGTTCCGGTGTGGCACGATATCCACAGTTGGTGCTTTGTGCTTTGTCTTTAAAACTGCATATCTCTAGTCTGCTAATTTTGTTTTTGCCATTTCAATCTTGTTTCGTTTATTAAAAAATACTCTATTTTTCTAAACTGTGTGGGTTCCTTTTGTGGTGTGTTTTCACTGTGTTACTGATTGAAGTGCTGCACAAATCCTTACACATTGCCTCTAAGTTAAGGCTGACTGCTCTCTGCCAAGCTACCAGGAGTTTGAGCACAGGTTAGCTTGGAGTATTCTTGTGCCTTACCCTGCCAAGGATTGTGGTTGTTGCTTGACCAGGGACACACCCCAGTCAACCAACAACCAACCTTCTTACACTGGTGATCAGTGGTGCTGATTTGGACTTCTGTTTGTGCAGTGTCATATAGTAATTTTGTCATACACTACAATCCCATAAATAATTCAAGGTCAATGTGAGGCTCTCATATTTCTCCTTAGTTGTCTGATTGACTGCTTTTCCTTTTTTCTACATTTAAGTTCCCTACCTCTTTGCCTTGTATCATGGAAGTGGCGATGTTCAATGTGAATAATTTCAGCAGGGCTGGGCTGCAGAAACTCTGCAAGGAGAGGGGACTACTTACAGGAAAGAAGGCCACGCGGCTGGACCTTCAGATAGCCGTCCTGATCTATGAGGAAGTCACTAGGATGTAATCCTAGCCTGAGGACTCTAAAGATAAGGATGAGGATCTTGATGTGGTGGATATAGATGAAAAGGAACTTGATTTGGGAATGGAGGAGGACATGGCTACAGGCCCTGACCAGGAACTCCCAGAGGAGGGATCCCATTTGCCCACTGAGAGGGAACCTAGTGTGAGGAGAGGCAGCAGTCATTCTTCTAGGAACGTGTCCTTGGAGGAGCTGGCACACAGAAAAGCAGAGAGAGTTCAGGCTCCAAGTTGCCAAACTGAAAATAGGGGATAAAAAGGCTGAGAGAGCCTTAGCAAACATGAAAATGCTGCTAGAGCGTAAGAGGAGTGCACAGACTCCACGGTACATAGGAAGAAATAATCCTTTATTTCAGTAATATCCAGAAATAGGTAGTAACAAGATAAGACCCCCAGCATAAGCTCCTCATCCTCCAGCTTCCCACTCCTTCTTCCACACCATTCCAGAATCCCCTGTCCATAGATTCTGAATCCAAACCCTAGGATCATTACATCATTACTACACCATCTTCCCCCCATACATCATAATAACTTATAAACACATATAAATCGTATTATAAGTTATGTCAGTATGAAATATATTCAATAACAGGAAAAAAAGCACTTGTTGAGTACAAAAACTTGTTGAGCACGTGACAACTTACTCAACTTTGCACAAATTTCCCATACTACATTCTCTTCCGTCATCCAATCTAGCTACAGATTTAAATATCTTCACAACCTTTTGCGGTTCACAAAATCTACTCTCTCCTTTCTTTATTATACCATAATTCTTTACTCTCACCCAATCACCTACCTCAATTCCAATGTCCTTTACTTTTCTTCTCATATCATAGTTGAATTTATTGCGTTCTTGATAACCCTTCACTCTCACTCTCATTTCTTCACGATCCACCCACACCTGTTTCTTTTCATGCAACCACCATGGAGATTCTTTTGTCGCTGGCTCTCTCCCTTTGAGAGCAACAAATGGTGCTACTCCAGTCACGGAATGCGGTGTCACTCTTGCGCCCACATCATCTTATTTAGCTCATCCCTCCATTCTAGCCAATTAGCCAAGGACAATTGAATGTGTTCCATGACAATTCGATTAATCCTTTCTACTAGGCCATTAGCCTGTGGTCTAAATAGGGCAACCTTTTCATGTTTGATTCCTAATCCTGTAAGGAACTCTGACATTTTCTCAGAAACTAACTGCACCCCATTGTTAGTAACTAAGACTTTGGGTGTACCTTCCTCCAAAAACGTATATTTAAGAAATTCAATAACATTGCTAGTTGTTATGTGTTCCATGCTCTTGACTACAAACCATTTGCTGTGGTAATCTACCAAAACTACCAAGAACCTATTTCTTCTTCCAAGTTTATCTACCGGACCAATGAAATCTAAAGCTAATTTCTCCCATGGTCTCGAAGGGAATTGTACACACTCCATAGGTGGCTGTCTAACAATCCTAGATTTGTCACTATTAGCACACGCTGCACATTCACTTACAACTCGCTCCACATCTTTATCCATTCCAGGCAACCAGTACGATTGTCTTAACCTCCTCTTTGTCATACTTCTTCCTAAATGACCCTCATGGACAATTTTTATTAACCTCATCCTAAGTTTCATTGGTGGTACCACTTTCCTGCGTCTAAATATTCTTTGACCATGCACACTCAGTTCATCTTGAACCATTAAATATTGCTTCAAATTTAGCAAATCATCACCAATGTGACCAGAACCGTCTATAAATTTCTTTAGCTCATTATACTCCTTATCATCAAGTACAGCATTCTCCCACTCTTCTTTGTTGAAAGTAAGTTCATTATCTATCAAAAATGTTTCTGCCGCCATCTTACCTAATACTGAAGTTTCATCAGGATGTTCATCGATCGGCATGCGTGACAAGCATTCTGCCACAACATTTTTCTTACCTCTCACGAATTCCACAACAAAATTGAAATTGATGATATTAACCAACCACCTCGAAATTCTAGGCGTCATACTACCTTCCAGTCCTCGACCACTTTTGAAAATCTGAAGTAATGGTTTATGATCCGTACGAAGTACAAAGGGTAGACCCCACAAATAATATCTATAATGGTTAATACCCCAGTAACAAGCTAACGCCTCCTTCTCAATTGCAGAATACAAACATTCTGCACCACTTGGCCTGCGGGACGCAAACCCAATGACTCTTTCTTCCTTGTCCACCTCTTGTATGAGAACTGCACCTAACCCTATACTGCTGGCATCAGTCATTAAGATAGTTTTCTTTTTCACATCAAAATGTCCAAGGGTAGGCGCACACACAATAGAACTTTTAATTTTCTCAAAGGCTAACTCACATTCTGTTGTCCACACAAACATTGAACCGTTCTTTAATAACAATCTCATGGGCTCAACCACTCCAGCAAAATCATGCACAAATTTCAAACAGTACTCTGCCAACCCCAAAAACGATTTGAGTTGATCTTTGTTAGATGGTTTTGGAGCTTCATTAATCGCCCTCACAATACTTTTCAATACTTTTTTTTGGCTTTATACCATCTGCAGATACTTCATGACCTAAATAGTTCACGCTGTTCTTTCTCAATTGGCATTTTTCCTTCTTTACTGTCAACCCATGATTCTCAATTCTCTCCAACACTTTCACAATTAACTCATCATGCTCTTCTACAGACCTTCCAACTATTATAATATTGTCTTGGAAACACAATACATTCTTCATACCATCAAAAATATTATGCATAATACGCTGAAAAACAGCAGATGTGGATGCTAATCCAAATGGCATCCTACAGTAACGATAGGCACCTAAAGGCGTTACAAAAGAAGTCAATGGACGTGAGTCTGGATGTAGATTAACTTGATGGTAAGCTGCTGACATGTCCAGAACACTAAATACTTTGCCTCCTCCCATCATGCTTAACATTTCCGTGATGTTTGGTAAGGGCCGCCTGTCGACCCAAATATTCTTATTCAGGTCTCTCAAGTCTATGCATAAACAAATTTTGTTTCCCTCCTTGGGCGCAACAACAATCGGTGCCAACCACTCCGATGATTCGATAGGTTCAATTATTTTCTCCTGCAATAATCTATCAATTTCCTGTTGAAGGGGTTCGCTCATCATATACAGTATAGATCTTACTTTGTGAACAACTGGATTGGCGTTCTTCTTTAAAATTATTCGGTGTGTGAATATTTTCAACTTCCCAAGTTTCTCCGTAAAAAATTTTGGAAATCTCTTCATTAACTTCTCTTTCCATTCCTCAGTAGTACATTGAATTTTCACATACTCTAGATTTGATTCTTCTATAACTATGACTGGTTCAGTTGCATTGGGATTGAGAACAATATTTAGGTCTTTCTGATGTCTCCATCCCAATAAGTTTGACCCTTCATGAGTCACATATACTTTTCCATGCACGCCATTTCCTTTAAATGTAATGTCCATCCATCTCATTCCCACAATGTCAATTCTTTTAGCACCATACCCCACTGCTTTCACATCCGTGGTTTGTAGATCTTCAATTTTCTCCATCAGAATTCCTTCATAAACATCTTTAGATATCAAAGTATATAAACTCTCAGAATCAACCAGCATTCTTACAACCTTAGTCTTAAGTATTACATCACAATGAGGCTTCATTAATTCACATTGGCTCTCACATTTCAGATCTACACAGTCTTCAGATTTACCATCACAGAAGTTGTTCTCCAATGTGCTGTTGATAGTTAAAACAATTTCTTCTTCATGTTCTCCTTGTATATTATCTATTGATTTAACACTCTTATTCCACACCTTACCTTTCGCCCTACATACTTTGGCCAAATGACCGCGCCTACCGCATGTTCTATATGTCATAGTCCGTGCAGGACATACCGGATTAGAAGCAATGTGTCCCGGACAACCACACCTATAACATAGTGTATTAAAACATTTCTTCTCGCCCATGTTACTAGTAGTACTTTTCTCATGTTTTACTGTTTTAATTTGTTCCACCTCTATTGTACTTTCTTTAGCTGATTCTCTCATGTGTGCTTTAGATTCAATACCTTTCATCCAAGTTTCAGTATGCTCCATACTCCTTGCTATTTGTATTGACTCCTCCAACAAAGGGTCAATAGATAGCAGTCTTTCTTTTACCTTTTTGGTTTTAGTGCATCGAACAATTTGGTCACGAATGAGAGAATCAGTTAAATCCTGAAAGTTGCATGTTACTGCTAAACCTCTTAATGCAGCCACATAAGTCATTACATCTTCATCCAAACTTTGAACATGTGAAAAAAAATTGTGACGTTCAAATACAACACTAATTTTTGGTGTTAAATGTTTTTCCAGCATCTGTAAGGACATATCATAAAGATTTATAGGTTGTCCTTCACCAGTGCCCAAGGATACTTCTGGCAAATCGTCGTAGATTCTCCTGCCTTCAGTTCCCAAATGATGCAGTAAGATCGCCTGTTTCCTAAGAGGACTATATTTATCTCCTCCAATTGCTAATAAGTAAGTGGTAAAAATATTTTTGGAATGGATGGTTCACCTGGTACTGGTAAAAAACAGGGCGGAGCGGAAATACTTTGTTCAGCCATACCTGCAAATAAAGGAAAATAACAAACTACCAAAAATTTCTAATATAACAATTTAAAATAAATAAGTAAAATAACAATCTAAAACAATTAATTGCTGAAGTTCATTTTTTTTAAAAAGTCTTTCCTTTAGTCCCTTTACTAAATCCTTCTCCGTAGTCTCTTTTCCCTTTTTCTTAAATTAGATTCATTAGTCCTTTCTTTGTTGTTATGCCGTGTACAAGCTCCGAGGATGGAGAGTTACTAGAAAAGCAGTACAAGGTAGGGTGAAAAATGTCTTGTAATGTATTTATTTAATCTCTCCTCAGAATTCTCACAACAAGATCAAGGGCTTATTGCATTCCTTTCACTCCACACGCTGTCCCTTTCACTCCACGCGCTCCATCGAAGAGTTTCCAAATATTAATCAATGACGCGCGCGTCGCAACGAGAAATTTCTATTCATCGGCGTGCTTCGGCCATTCCTTGTTTATCCTCAAATCATGCGCGAGGAGTGGCACGTGCTGTGTTTATTTCGTATCTTTCCCTGTTTATATTCAAATTGTGCGCGAGGAGTGGCATGCGCTGTGTTTATTTCGTATTCCAACCGTTTCCCGATTTCAATCAGAAACAAAATTAACTCAAAAGAGATGTCGAACTCAAAATTAACTTGTTTTCTTTTCAAAAACAATTTATTATAGTAGCAATACACGAAGAGGTTTTCTTTGATGTAGATAACAATCACGACTGGAACATCAATCGATTAGCCACAGTTGAAAGTGTACATTTTTTAAGTTCTCTCCTTGACATACAAATAATGGAAATTCACAATTATGTATGCTTCTATAGTGGTATCCTCAACGTTTCTTCAATAGGCTATAGAAATATGTTCTCACATGAAGCTTCTCTCATCCATATAGCCGATGGCTGATCCAGGGGTTGGGGGTACTCGATTCCTCTCACACTCTGTCCCCTGCACAGAGTCCCTCGTTGCCAAAATATGTACAGTCTGCACTGTACATAGGAAGAAATAATCCTTTATTTCAGTAATATCCAAAAATAGGTATTCTGACCCCCAGCATAAGCTCCTCATCCTCCAGCTTCCCACTCCTTCTTCCACACCATTCCAGAATCCCCTGTCCATAGATTCTGAATCCAAACCCTAGGATCATTACATCATTACTACACCAAGCCTGAAAGAACTGGAGACCAAAGCAAGAGAAGGTTCCTGCAATAGTGGCAGCTTACCTGTAGTATCTTAAGGTGAGAAGAAGATATATATACCCAAAGACTTGGGGGCATATTTATACTCCGTTTGCGCCGAATGTGCGTCAAAAATTTTGACGCACTTTCAGCGCAAACGTTGCCCCATATTTAAACCCTGACGCCCGATCCGGCGCACCAGGAAAATGGCGCTATGTGCGCCAGTTTTTGGAAGCGGCACCCCGCCCTGCGTTAATGACATGCAGGGTAGGCGTTCCCGTCCAAAAACAGACGCACATAGCGGTGCGTGGTATTTATGCTCCTGGGCAAAAATCACTCCCGCGCGGCAGGCGGCGCAAAAAAATGGGGCAAGCACGAATAGCGTGAAATTTTAACGCCTGGGTCAGGGCAGGCGTTAAAATGGGGCAAACACACCTGTACTTAATCAGAACACACAGAACAAACAACAGAGCAGCAGAGCAGCAACAGGGAGACATGGAGGTGCTTTTTCTTCAACGTGCACGTAGACGCAGAGCCCTGCAGCAACAACAGCAGCCACAACAACAACAGCAGGGACCCCAAAGACAGCGCAGAAGGCAGGAGAGGATATTCCGCCCAAAAACAACCCTGCATGGCCTCAGGGAACGAGACATCATCCAGAGGTACCGGTTGAACTGGCAGGCCATTCAGCAGCTGCTGACAAATATTGAACAGCAATTGGCCCCCACTTTAGTGACTCCACGCTCTATCCCAACCGAAACAAAGCTGCTTGCCGTACTACACCTGCTGGCAAGTGGCTCGTTTCAGACAACTGGTGCCCTGGTTGGTGGAATCTCACAACCATCTTTCTCCGCATTCCTGCCTAAAGTACTGGATGCCATCATTGGACTGACACCCCGCCACATCTGCTTCCCTAACACAGTGCAGAAGCAGCAGGAAACAAAACAGGGGTTCTACGCCATCAGTGGCTTTCCGCACGTCCTTGGTGCAATCGACTGCACACACGTACGCCTTGTGCCACCTGCTGCGAGTGAACACCTCTACCGCAACAGGAAGCACACACATTCCATCAACGTGCAGGCCATAGTCGATCACCAAGGACTGATCAGCAACATTGTGGCTAAATATCCTGGGAGTGTACATGACGCATTCATCTTCCGTCACTCCACCATCAACCAACACTTCCAGGATGGACGGTATGGCAATGGACTACTTGTTGGTAAGGGCAAAAATCTACTTATATACTCACTGCACAGAAACCCTCTAGGATAAACAACACATACACCACAATAGCAACACCTAGACAGGAACACACTGAGGTACTCACATCACTAGCCATGTGTCACAAGTCACCATTGAACCTCTCACACATTTGAATTTACTCCACAGCTTAGTGTGAAGACATTCATGACTGTGGTTGCCTAAATGTCACCTTGCAAATTGGAAGTCTCACAATAACCTGTACACTAATACAATGCATAACTTTTAAGGGATGGGATGGGATGGCCTGGGTATGTTCATATGAACGTTTCTAATACCCTTTCATGTTTCAACTCTGCATGGAACTATCATCACACCCCCAGTGAGGACACACGGACACCTGTGTCACAAGTCACAATGCAAGGGAGGGCACACTGTACTTGAGAAACCAATACATCCTGCTGACAAACAGTTAGACAACAAACACTTGCTCAGCCAAGGAAAAAAAACAATGCCAAAGTTTCCACCAACAACCATAGGTTGTCACATTAGTACACAAAATAGTCACAGACAACACAACACAACTACTGCCATCAAAGATACGTACAACAGTGCCTCCTGCATCTAATTGATACCATTCTGTGTTTCTCTTTCAGCTGATCAGGGGTATGGCATCCAGCCTTGGCTAATGACACCATATGGGAACCCAAATACTGCTGCTGAGCTGGCATACAATGACGCCCACAAGAGGACACGCAGCATTGTGGAGAGGACCTTTGGGATCCTAAAGTCAAGGTTCCGCTGCCTTGACATCACTGGCGGAAGCCTACTATACTCCCCAGAGATGGTCTGCAAGATCATACTCACTTGTGCCATATTACACAATATTTGTGTAAAAAGGAACATTCCCCTCCTTGAACTGGACCCAGACATGCCTGAGGATGATGATGAGGAGGATGCTGGCCTGCAACAGGAGGGGGAACAACCTAACACCGCAGCAGGAGTGCATAGGCGCCAACAGCTTGTGAACAATTTTTTTACTTAAGTTATTATAATCACTTGTATTCCACACTTGTAAATAAACACAGATAACAAACACCACATCATGCTTTGGCCTATTCATTTCTGACCACCGTTAGTTTGAAATAGCTGAAGATGAATGTCGTCTCATTGATCAAGAATGCCATTAAAATTCATCACACCAAAAATAAACATCACAACTGTATGCACAGAGGGTAGGATGTGACATGTTACATTACCATACACAGAGCCGAACAAGAGTACAAATGTGACAATTACATATGCCGGATCCAAACAACTGAAACAGTCTCTCATCCAGCCCAAAATTGGGGATCATTTGAAAGTCGCATCACACGTGTTCAGAGACAGGGTGGGACCATCCATGTGTACGTGAACATGTCATCAATGGCTTCTCTCAAGAGTATGATGTGAGCAATACACAATTGCAACAACATCAGCTGCCACTAACTCAGGAGGAGACCTTGAAGTTACAGTGACAACATACACACAGACAGGTCATACTGGATCCACATTCCCACACACATGTACACATATGTCATACAACCAACCTAATATTTGAAAGTAGACCATCACAGTTGTGTCCCAGTTTGAACCTAGCAGGAAGATTGTAACATGACACTAAACCAGTTTATGCAGAAAGGGACACAGACAAGCAAAACAATCTTCGCATTATCACATCGTGAACGCTGAGAGTCTTGCAAACTTAGTCATATGAAAATGGTATGCAACTTAGCTCCAAATCATCATTACTGCAAACGTCAAATGGGCTAATGAGATAAATGAATGGTCAACAGTCATTCATACCATATGGCCTTACATTCGCCCGCTGCTGCAGGTTTGCCATGATATGATAAAAATACTCCATGGATACAGTAGCTATTCTGGATGGTCAAATCCTAGGGTGCTGGGGGCCTAACTCCACCTCTACCACCCCCAAAACATACAAGAATCATGTACTTGTGAACTAAACACATGCATAAGGCACATGTGTGGCCTCCATGTCACAAGTCCTACACAAATATGAAACACAAAATCATAATGGGACATGGTCAGCCCCATAAAAACTGAAAGTGACTCTCCCACTCCCTGTTAGGACTACAGATAAAAGCAACCCCATCATAAAGGTGGGCACATTTTGGAGACGGAATACATAATGGTATCAAAAACATCATTTCAAAATAGCCATCAGCAATTACACCAAATATGTTGTCAAATATGGTCAATAAATTAGTTAACGTATCCCAAACATCACAGTGTGAAGGCCGTCTATACATAAAAGTACGGACATTTGTCATATACAAACACAAATGTGTCTCACATCGCACCGTTTGACCATGACAAATCACCTTTCCAAAGCTAAACACATGAAGACATTTGGATAAATTTGCTCCATATTCTACGCATACAGCATGGCCGTCATAATTTGTTCACGTACATGAGTGCACACAATGCAGAGTCAGATACAAATGTATCCAAAAGTGTCTTGATCTTTCGCCTTCAAAATATTATTTACATCCACAATATTTTTGACTCTGCATCATGTGCACTACTGTACGTGTAAAAAAAAACACGCCCATGATGTATGCGTGGTGAAATTGACGCTACATGCACAATATGTTGGTCATTTCATGTACAGTATTAATTATTAATATTCATATCATATTTTTTCACTCCGCATCATGTGCACCACTGTACGTGTAAAAAAAACGACGCCCATGATGTATGCGTGGTGAAATTGACGCTACATGCACAATATGTTGGTCATTTCATGTACAGTATTAATTATTAATATTCATAACATATTTTTTCACTCCGCATCATGTGCACCACTGTACGTGTAAAAAAAACGACGCCCATGATGTATGCGTGGTGAAATTGACGCTACATGCACAATGTATTGGTCATTTCATTTACAGTATTAATTATTAATATTCATATCATATTTTTTCACTCCGCATCATGTGCACTGTAATGCGTCATAAAAAATTGCCGCACAACTGTGTATGCGTGAAAATATGACGCATAACGGGAAAATAAAAACGGCGGCCATTTTATGCAGGAAGTGATGTAATAGGATATCCTGTTTACAAAATCTGTACTGGGAGGTAACTTTCACTTTCACTTTGCAGTCTCAGATTTCTCTAGACTGTGTGGTTGTGTGAAAGGTGTTGTCGTGTGTTTTACTGCTCTAGTGTCCTGTGTGCCTTGTATTTTGTCTTAGTGTCAATCTATTATTGTTGTATCACATTGTCTCAGTCTGTTTAGTGTTATTTTGTCTATACCTGTGATAGTTTGTATTGTCTGTGGGAGTCCGTTGTGGGTAGCATAGTTTGGGGGGTTAGTTGGGCTATTTTTCTACTTCTCCTTTTTCTTTCACACCTCTACCTTTCCCCATTTCCCCCTTTATATTTTATATTTTGTTGGTACATTCTTATCCCTCTCAATATGTCAGGTAGGCCTCGCCTGTCCAGGATGGGGGAAGACGAATTGGGGGGGTTCATATGGCTCGTAAGCCATTTCCTCCCACTAATGCTGGAAGCTGGGGGCCGTGTGATACAGGGGTATCACACGGAGGCCAGGAAAATCCGGTGGGAGAAGGTGCGCCATCACCTGGTCCGGGTCTATGGGAGTCTCAGGAATGTACACCAACTCAAGCAGCGCTGGGCAGATCTGATCACCAGGGAACAGGACCTGCTGGACCACCTGGGACTCCAGATTGGTGGCCATGTTGGTGAGTAAAAAACAATTACATGGGAATGACAGAAATCGGTGTGTGAACATGTGATGATTGTTAGCGAATCTGCAAAATAAGTAGCTGAGTGTGTGTAATGCCAGGGAAACCTAGGCCCATGATTATACACATTAATCCCCATTCTTGCAACACATGTACACGCAATGACAGCTTTATAAATTCAACATCTATTTGTATTATGCTAAGTCGCCCCCTCTCTGCGTCCCAAAATGTTTCAAATGCTGCGCTACAAAGGTATACATATGTGTCCTAATGTGTATTTCTTGCAGAATGTGTATGAAGACCTATGCTACCAGTCCGATGGATCATTTTTGCAACACATACCAGATGCCTGTAGCTGCATGTAATGTAGTGTTGCCTTTGTGTCAGAAAAGCAACACGTGAACGGCTTCATTTGTACTCCACTGGTCATAATGGCCAGTGAGTACGTCATGTAGAAACAACATACCTACATATGCAGACGCCATAGCTAGACAGAAAATTGGAAACACATGATGATGCTATACATGTGTGTTGCCGTCATGTCACATGAAGTTAGTCATGTTGTTCACACATATGTCACATGTGTGTCTGTTTGCTGTCTGTTGACCCTGTCCAAATAGCCTGTTTAATTGTGAGTGGTCATGCAGTCCTCATGGAACCAGTTTTGGAATGTCTCTCGGGGATGCACATGCTGAGATGTATGGATAACATTATTGTTGGGGCATACTAATGGAGGATTAACTTGGACGACACCTGACTGTCCTGACCACTGCATGAGTGTAGTAGGGTGTGACACTGGAGCAGGAGACTCATCCAATGTTAATGTTGAATACAAAGTGATCCATGCAGGATGAGCATGTGTGAAAGTCTATCATTACCATGTCATTTTCACACAGTGTCATTGTAACAGAAATCTTTTGTCCGTTCACCCAGTCTGAGTATAATCTTTGTTTCATGCTTTACAGGTGGACCAGCCCCGTACACCGTGGGAGAGGTGGCCCATTTTGACGACCCCGATACCTACAGTGAGTGTCGCCTGAGTGCTATTTACATTGTTTGGTAATGACGCATGCTGGATTACTGTGTGTTCAAGAGAATTCATGATTTGATGTGCTGGCCGTTCATTGGCTTTGTTCTTTTAGTGTGATATCAAATTAGAATTATGTTTCTGCAAAGCAATACGTAGTCATCTCTCAGATTGAGGGGCTGTAGCCCATTCAATTATGGCGGCAATTGGGAATGGTATGACTCATTTCGAATAGACTGGTCAATGTTAGACTTGGTCAGGGAATTGCCATGAACTGAGTCTGCATATCAGACTGACAGTCTCCCAGATAGCTTAGGCACATGGCATTGATGACAAGTGCTTCTTCCTAGTTGAGGATGGACTGTGTACACTGTAGGTTGGATCTTCCATGGGCATGTACTTCCACAAGGTGAACTCGAAGTGTGTGTGACTTGAGTGCAATGCCCTAGGTGTTCAGTTGAATCATGTGAATGGGTGTACTACCTCCCCTGTGTGTGTTGTTAAACATGCCTCACTAATAGTATGTTATGTTGGGCTAAGTCATAACATTTTGACATGTGTGGACCTGGGATGTGATAAGGTTGGGCTGACTACAACGTGTTGTCTAGCCCTTCATAGGTGTTGTGTGTGAAGGCACATAATTGTAGCACTTTCTGTACACTCCTGGGTGTGCATTGAACATGGGATTGTTGGTTGTTCTTCCCACACCACCCACAAAGACTGGGATGTTACTGTGAAACAGGGTACCTAGGACTGTAGCAACCAGTATGTTACACGTACTTAACACCTTTTGTGACTTGAGTTAGTACCTTGGGCCAGAGTGAGAAAAATGTCTACACGTTGCAAATGGCATAAATATCTGTGTGGGATTTGCAAACGTCTGTTTCCTAATCCAAAATGTCTTTGGTGGTCATGTACATATGAGTAAAATGCTTTTCAAAATTGATATAATGAAGGGTTTTACCAGACCTACTTGCAAATCACAGTGGTAGGCAATCCCATTTGCAACCGAGTACGTGGTTGCAAAGTGAGTAGCTGTTATCATCCACTTGAAGTGGATGGTAACCACCTTGCTGACTGGAAGGGGTCCTCATTGTAAAGCTTCAGCCTTTGTGAGTGGACTAAAAAAATCCTGCGCAAAAAAGCCAGTGGTCTAAGGGACCAATAATTACCGTGAAAATTTCCAAGTACAATTGTTGTGATTTAAAAATAATTGCAGCTCATTTTTCTTTCCGGTAAACGGCCTACACTTGGGGAGAAATAACTTGCTTAATTTAAAAACAGTCACGTCTATGGAGTTCTGCTGGTCCCAGCAGGCCACCATCCCCGTGAGTGCCCATGTTGCTAAGGTGGGGCAACTTGGAACCCACATCATTGATGTTCATGAGGTGGGTTTTAGGGACCCCATAGCGACTCGCAGACGGTGTCAGAGACACCGTTCTGCTTTGCAATTTGCTAGTTGATTTTCCTAAATTCCTACATCTGACACCTAGTGTGGACACATGATTCTGGGCCAGGGGTTCAATCTTAGCACACAACTAATTAAAAATGCTATTGAGTGAGGAGTGTGAGTGTAATCACATAGAATGACACATGTACTGAAGTCAGTATGCGGAAGAGCTGGTGCCATAATGTCAAAGGCCTTAGGTATGATTTGGATGAGTAGTTTAGGGTGATGTCATCCATCATGTAGAGACATGGATATGCTAGGTGTGATATGACCTTAGGGATGCATGATTCACATGTACTTCCTCTGAGCATTTCCGTGAACTATGTTGTAACAATTGCTGCATACAATATATTTCTAGTAATGGACAAATGAGCCATTGTGGGATTCAACCCACTGTAAATTCAATGCTCAATATTTCCCTTTTCTCTTCACAGCTGCAAACCTGAGTGCCGCAGAGCGCAACCATTTTGAGCACAGGGCAATGAGGTACAGGCACATCCTGCAGGTGCAGTGTGGGTATCGGAGGATGGCCCGCAGATACAATTCCGATCGGGCCTCCGGGGCGTGGTATGCCACACCACAGGCTCCACCAACGGTGCCACCTACAACCACCAGGTCTGCCCAAGGGGACCCAGCGACGGACCAGCCATCTTCCTCAAGACCTGGACCCAGCCGTGTGTTGGGAGCAGGGCTGTCCCGTGGCCACTCCACTCCAGGGACAATCTCCACCTCCACCGGCACGCAGACCAGCAGTGACCCTCCAATTGACCCTGCAGCCTTCCAGGCATTGTCTAGGAAACTGGACAGGTTAATTCAAAAGGTGGACAACCTGACGGAGGACATGGCGGAGGTTAAAAAGAAGGTGCGCTCCATCCGGCGCACACTTCAGAGGGCAAATCTTTAGTTATTTTGCCCTCCTGAACTTTTACCCCTCCCCTCTCCCCTCTTTCCTCTTTTCATACTGTTAGTTGGGTTTGGGGGGTTAGTTATAGGATAAGTATAGGTAATTAGCTTAGTTAGTGTTAGGTAAGAGGGTGTGGGGTCCTTATACTTTCTATCTAATATTTTTGTGTGGGTGGGTGGGTGGGGGGCAATGTTGGGATTCCTGTTTAATAAAAAAAAAAAAAATATATATATAAAAAATACAAAATACAAAAAAATATATGTTTGTTTAGGATAGTATAGTATGTGTGTAGGTTAGTAAGTGTTGTCCTGCATGTGTCTTGTCTCTTAATGGTGGGTGGGGGGTTGATGTTTAGATCGTTTCGTTACATGTGTAGAGTAAGTTTAGCTTAGGTTAGTTAGGGACAGTTGTGGGTTAGTAGTAGTCAGGTTAGATTAGTGTAGGTTTACCTTTCCCTTAGTTGCCTCTTTTATTACTACTTTTAAATAAAAATGTTGTTAACCCTTTACCTGATGCGTTAGGTGCTACCTTTTCATGGCCTTGACATCAGTGTAGCAGAAATGTTAAGTATGACATTTTTTTTCCATGCTCCCTATCCCCAGGCTTATGAGGTTTAACATGCCAGCTACCCGTGTGCTAACTTGGTAAGTATCCACCATGTTGGAGAGCCACCATTGGTAGTGTGCATTGCTCATCAAGGTTTGGGGTTGGTATGTATCCTACTTCACAAAGAGTGCTTCCAGACTTGTTATTGTAGGTAAATAGATAGGTCGGACAGCATTGTGAAGTTCAGGGAGAGCTTTATAGATGATGATTTGTTCACACTCTTGTCTTGTTGCTATCATTGCTGACCTTCATCATGTGTGTACTGATTCAGCATGACTTTCCTTCATGGAAGTATACGCCGTAAGGGTGATTGATGCAGTGTAATTTGTTTATCATTCCTTTCATTCTACAGCATAATTTCAAATTTTAGTATTGCATGGTGCCTACATTTCTCAGCCACCATTAGTTGTGTAGAATATCTATAGATGGTGCATCATTCTGTCCAACACAGCATGATTGTGTGTGCTTAGTCCCTTCATCAGTTATTTTCCTCAGTATAGTAAAGCTATGATGCAATCCTGGCCACTGCACAGATGATTCAGTATACATGAAATCAGGACAGTAGTATAGAGAATCGACATGGTTTCCACACAGCCACTTTGGAGTTATCTACTGCACAGTTGAATTTTGAAATGACACAGAGACACAATAGGTGTGCAAGTGATATTTATTTATAAGTGGTGTTGTGCAAAATGTCCATTCACCATGTTTGCTGACTCCTTTCTGGTGCATTATTACATGGTGATCCTACGGAAGGGGTGTGGATGATGCTCCTGACATGCTGGGGTGATGTCACAGACAGTGCAGAGGAACATGAAATGCCAAATGGTAGGAGAGAAACATTCACTGGCAAGGTGGACAAGTCAGACAGTGGATTGCCGAACAGTCATTGAGGTTAGTTGTAGTGAGACTGGCATGTGTCAAAACGTAGGACCTTGGTCAGAGTAGGGCATGGTGCAGGGACTAGGGCTTCCGGGTACTCTTGCGTGTGAATGTTATCTGTTCCATGTCTTCTTCTTCTGATGTGTGTGTTGCCTGGTGTGTCCTTGTTGTTGGTTGTGAAGGGGCAACACACACCTCAGTGTTAGAAGACATGGAGGCAGACATCCCGGGGGTTGATCCCTGTTGAGTAAGGAAGGGCAGTACTGCAGCAAGGAGGGCCTGCTGGTTTTTCAGAATGGCAGCCACATCCCGATGGTAGGCAGCCAGGTCGGCCCTGAGGGGTTCTATGTTGCATTCGTGCACACGTTGAGTGGCTTGCAGTTTGAGTTGTTGTGTCAACTGGATGACAGCTGTGCCAATTTCCTTCAGTGTTTTTGAAATGTCCTCCAAGAGAAAATTTCTGGCTTGCATTGCAGCTGCCTGATCAGCAGTTGACAACATGCACGAACGCACCCCCTCAAGGCTGGCTGCCATATTTTGCATCCCCACCCGCACCTCCTTGGCCAGCTCCCGCTGGCCCCCAACGACAGTTCTTTCGAAGCTGGTGCCAGTGTCGTCAGAGTCCTCAGCTGTGTTGGAGCTGGCAGGTCTTACAATTGGGGTGGCGGGTGGTTCTACTGTGGTGGCTGCTTCTTCTGTGCTCCTCCTTGTGACTGAAGGTGGGGTTTGGAGGCTTTCAAGGACCATGTCAATGGTCTCTTGTGGGAGGTTGATGGTGTCGTCATCCATGTCATCAGGGAACTCATGGACAGGCAGATCAGCAGGAGATCCGTGTTCCTCTGCAATGAAACAGGGTACAATTAGTGTGTCTGTGTTGTGACAATTTTGCAGTAAGATACAAGCCTTTGGATGCCTTAACATTGTACTCTGTGTTTGTCTAGGTATCTGCTGTCCGTCATAGGGCATTGTTGTAGGCCTATGGCCCACCTGGGTGTCACATGTTTGATATGGATCTTTCAGACATGTCTGCCAGGTCGCCTCTAGGTGTTGCTTTGTAATTATTTAGGAATAGGTGTTTTTTTCTCCTACTCCTCACTCGGTGTTTCACTATTGTTATGGAGGGACATTTTGTAGGGTGGGCTCTCATTATCCAACATGTGATTCTTGGCTTTCTAGGCAGCAGGATAGCTAATGGTGTGGGGGACTAAGTTTGACCCACTTGAAAATAACTCTGTCACCCAGATATTCAATTTAGCTAAGACTAACTAGCAGTGCCTCTGGTCTCCCACATCAAAGGAATGTTTAGACATCCGAGCGCATGACATCTTTGGAACTTCTCAGGGAAGTTGTGGTCACTCAGGTCCTACACATTTGTATCTTTTCCGGTGGGTTCCCATACACAAATGACATAGACAGTATTAGTTTGATATGAAGTTTCATTGTACAACTGACTTGTAGGAATTTAGGTGTGAACCCCATTTACACAAACAATACACACTGTTAGAATTGAAATAGTCCGCAGGAGAGTAATACATTAGTACACAGCTTTCATGGTGCCTAACTGTTTCTACTCTCCCCCTGCATGTTCTATGTATAGCACAGCTTGTTAAGTTTGGAGGTTGCCTGTCAGAATCACAGGGGAGACATCATCCCTCATATCAGAGGAATGGGCTAGGATCTGGTTGTGCATCAGCAGCAAGGCAGGCAGCATCTAGTTGTTATTTTCTGTTTGGAAACTCCCCCATGCGTGTCTTGGGACAAGGGAGTGAATGTAAAAGACATATGCCATGGTGATGACAAAGTTTCCCTAAGCAGGAATGCCAAACCTTGACCCCTACCACATCTATCAGCAACGTACCAGACGGTATCCTTGACTGGGGCACAGAGTGAATATGTTCTGGCAAACTCCAGTGCAGAAGTAGGCAAAACAGTGTGATTTGACTAATTGACAACACCTTAGGACTGACTATTTGCTACATTTACTGATAGGAAGGGCAATGAGAATCATTTAGTGCAAATTGCTCTGAGGCACTTAGATGTGAGCAAATGAGTATAAGTACATTCAGGGTAAGATGCACAAAGGCCTCCAGCCTGAGGCTAATGCGCAAAGTATACGTTTCACTTGCCACACTACACTTTGACTGACTGTGGGTGTTGTGACTGCCCTGCCAGCACACTTGCCTCTCAGGACCTGCCCCATACACTTTTTATTCACATTGCATGATCTGTACATGTAACGTGGCATTACCTATGCATGTCAATGTTAGGATGTGGTATGGATGTAAACATTCTTGATGTTTTGAGATGATGTTGGGTGATGTGTTTTGAATTGGATTGGCCTGTTTATCGTATGAAGGTCCTATTTGTTTGTCCGACTTTGCAGGTGTGTTTCAGTGACCAGTTGCCTGTGTCCCCTCCTCAATGTTGTTGTCGGAGCAGTATGACATTAGTGATGTAGCCTTGTTAGCCAGGCACGTGAGGGACCCTGACGTATGCAGCATGTGTGTATCGTTAGTGCTGTGTGGCTCCTATTGCTGTTTACTTAGGCTTATGTATGTGTCAGTTATGGACATTCGGCATTTGAGTGTACTGGTACCTTTGTCTTATTTCTAGGAGTAATTGCAGATGTCACCCTCACCCCCTAATTTAGGTATGTATGTTCCAGGGTGGGGTTTCTGCCATTTGGTACTATAGCTGCACAGAGATGAGAGGTGTTATTGTCAACTGTGTTTGCAGTTAAGTTACAGTTGTTGTATTTGCTACTGCATTACAGATAGGGACCTAGTTGATGTAGAATAGATTTTGCAATACAGGTGCCTGGATGTGGATTTGAGGTAGTGTCCTTCCCACCTGTCACTGCTTTCCCTTGGCTCTCTTGTTGTAATTACAGGATGTCCCCGTGGGACTGTTGTGGTTGCTGTATTTTGTCGTGCCCCAGCTTCGGTCAGTACTGGGCATGCCCCCCTGCCGTGCCCCTTTCCCCATGCCACTTCATATATGTGCTGACTTACATGCATTGTGTAGTAGGTATCCCCCCCCTGCTTACAGTCCCCATTATTGTATTAGGATTCCCCATGCGACTTACCCTGCATGTGTGTAGTGTCGTGGTAGTCTGCGCTGTCCAGTCCTTGAATCCCTGTGACGATCTCCTCCGGGATGACGGCTGCGACCATCTCCTCCATGTTGTCCAGGGCCTCCTGTTGTGCTGGACTCCCCCCTCCAGTCTGCATTGCCGCCTTCCTGTTCCTGGCCATTTTCTCTTTGGTCCTACGTTTGCAGTCATGCCAGCGTTTCTTACACTCGGTGACTGTCCGGCGTTCTTCAGCCACACTGTTAATCTTGTCCACAATTTGTTTTCAGATGGCCTCTCTCCTACTGAGTGGCAATTTGGAGGTGATGAAAAGTTGGTGCTGGTGTTCCGTCACCTCTTTCACCAGGATTTCCTGCTCCTCTGCACTGAAGCAACACTTTCTTTTTTTTTTTAAATGTCCTGGTTCCTGTATGCTTCCTCCTGGCTGGTTCCTGGTCTGCTCTCATCCTCCTGGGGTCTGTTGGGGCATCTAGGATCCATTTTGGGTCTCCCCTCCTGAAAGGGCAGTTTTCGCGCAAAAATGTGACGCAATTGCGTGAAAAAAAAGGCGTTTTCACGATTGCGCTGTCGTAAATCGACCCACAGTGATGTGCGTCGCATTTACGCTGGTTTCCTTTACGACAGACCGACGCTGTCTGCGTCACGAAATAATGACTCCCACCTGTTGGTTGCGCCGCCGTACGTCAAAGTATAAATTTGATGCCCGCATGGCGCATCCAAATGGCGTTATACGGCGCAAATTTTTTTGACGCAAAATTGCGTTAGCGCAATTTTGCGTCAAAAAGTATAAATATGGCCCTTGGTACACAACTATGGGGTGAGGGATGACACTAACAAATGGCTTGCCCTGGGGGTGCTCAATGTGCCAGAGGATCACGGGGGTGTGGGGAGGTTGACTTGTGAAACATATGCCTGCAGTAGGGAGGGAGGAATACACACTCACATTAGAGATAGATAACCAGACCAAGTATGCCCCAATGAAAGCCATCCTGGTCACGCAATTTGTACTGACCCATGAGAAATATCACCAGAACTTCATGGACAACCAGAAACCGCTATACCATTCTTAGGTAGATTTCTTAGATTACTCTAGTAAGGCACTTAATGGCTGGGTGAGGGACAGCAGAGTTAATTATTATGATGGGCTGTGCAACCTAATTCTGAGGAAGCATGTGCATTATTTGTGTTTTAGAGTTGCACCACCAACGGGTGGATAGCAAGCTGACTAATCCCAGGAAGCTCGCTGAGGAGAAGGACATCTGGGTCATTACCCGGGTGTCTAGGAAGTGTTGAGAACTCCCAATAGGCTATTCAGGGTTCCCACCACAAGAAGGCAGGGGAAGACAAAAACAAAACAAAGTTCTCATAAGGCTCTCACCATAGTTCACAGTCGCAATCTGGCCACCAAAAGAAAGGTTTTGTGCAGAAAAATACTGGTACATTTGTCCCTAAATGCTCCAAGTGCTACCAATGTGGCAGGTCAAAGGGAATCCTAAGTGCCTCAAGAGGGCACCACTCCCCAGTGGTGGGCAATCCCAGAAGTTGGCCAGTGTAGTGCTGAGGAAGGAGACAGTTTCAGTCAGTGAAGTGGGGGCAGTTTAGGTAACCTTAGTGTCGGTGTGTGATGGAGATATGGTCATTAAGGTCCACATGCTTGCCAATGCTTTCAAGTATAGGCAGTGGATCACCATCCATGAGAGCGGAGGCTCTGTGGGACAGAAGAGCCAGTATGACTACTGTAAGGCGTCCTCAGAGTAGGTGATACCCGATACATTTCACCAGGGTGTGGTAGTAGACAGCCATGTGAGCCACTCCCTGGTGGCTCTGGTTCCCTTTGAATGGGTGGTGGTCTCAGACTATCTTAAAGAAACTGTGAGCCATGCCTGTGGATTGTTTGCTAGGAAATTACTTGGAGCGCACTGAAAGGAAGTGGAGCTCAAATCTCACCTGCAAATGTTGGGGTTGCCTGAGTGGATCAGTTCTTGTGTAGGCCACGCAACAACAGCCTTACATTCAGTCCACAAATCTGTATGAACCGCAATCTCAAAAAGCATTTTTCAGCCCACACCTTTTGGGAAACATATGCACATTTGTGCATCTCTCCGTACCATTTTCCTGGGTCCTCCCTCAAATTCAGATAATTATTAGTAAATGCATACCAGCTTAACTTCATGGCACATTCACAATGAACTCTATGAACTTTTTTCAAGAGACATTCTAAACAGGGCCTTAGTTAAATCCATTTGTCCCTACTGGCTGTGTGCAGAGGAGGTCTAGAATATAAAAGTTCATTAAAAATTAATCTCCTCATAAGAATAATTATTCTGCTTCTGTTTAATTTTGCTTGTCTTAGTCATCATTCTCATTAATTAAGCAAGGAATGTTTTTACACATTCAATCATATCCCACGTCCAACTCTTTTCTTGCCAGTCCACTTTATTCTCAAGCCAATGCTTAAATGAACTTTTCACTTGTTTTGTTGCTTTGTTTCTCTGTTGCCATGTGATCCCATTTATTAAGCATCTCAAAATGTGTAGGTCTAGGCATCAACTTCATATCAAACATAGTTTGTTGAGGAAAATCGAACCCTCTAATGGAAATTGTAAAACTCTACCATTTACAGTGTACTTATTCCAGTCCAAAATCCAGATACACGTATAGTACCCAATCTCTTTCATCATCCTGTAGGCTGCTGTTCACTTCACCAATAATTTCCGACCCTGCCTAGCTACCTTAAAACTCTCAGGCGCTACAAAAAAAGTTTTCATTATTTCCACTCCAAACATTCAAAATTAACTTAAAAACAAATTAACAAACAACAAGTGAGGCTCTATCAAAGATATACCTATAACAGTGCAGCTTTGTCAGTAGCCAACCAATCAGAGTACTGCTTTGTGGTGACATGTCATCATTCCTACCCAAGCTACCTGGCTGAGCAACCAATCACAGTACAGCTTATCTTTGAACAGGAAAACGATTGCAAAACGTATTTAAAATCAATAAACTAAATAAAACCTTAGCTGTTTACCCTAGAAAGGAAGAAGTTAAGAAATAGAGTTCAGGTGAATGGTTTCAATTGAGTCACAGTCAAGACCAAGAAATGGAAAACTCAATTTAAACCACAGTTCATATTAGACAGACACTAGTCCTGCAGAATCCACCTTACCCAGTGCACTTGCACCCATGCACTCAAGAGCAGGAATTACCAACTCAAATTAAGGATGCAACTTGGGAAAGGAAACTCAGTAGCTAACTATCCCTATCAATGTGCATGCAGCGCTTCACTCTACCCATCACAATGACAGACAAGTCAAATTCATAAATCTGGAGATCTTGGATTTCGACAAATGAAACTTTCTTCTACTACCATTTGTTTGAGGAGCCAAAACCCCAATATTCCACTGCACCTGTGGCCCCCAGCACTGGCTTATAACCAGTCTATCCATGGCGGTGCAAACACTGTGGAAAGGCTGGCAGTAAGTTGGGTTGTAATCAGCTCAGTGGTGCTGAGTTTAGCACCATCTTGGCTGAGCACAACCCTGACCACCATCAACCCATCGGAAACCACGTTTCTGGTGGTGACAGCGGTTCACTAGTGGTCAGCCCAAAAGGGTTGTAATGTGGCAATCAGACTGCCTGAAGTGCAGCAGTCAGTCTGTCACACTAGTCTGCCAATCCTTGGACCACCACACTCGTAATAAGGCCCTTTGTGTTTTTCAATACAAGAAATTTGCGGTGCTGTGCGGCTGTAACCTAAAGATGAAAGGCTCTCTCTTTAAATGGACAGAGTCCCGTAAGGGAAACAAAAAGTGTCTGGCTCACCTCCAGAACCAGAGGTTTTATATACATTTATATGCATTTTATGAAAATTCAGCATGCCATGACTAGTGCTAACACATATTGAGCATGTCTGGATAATTTTTCTCAGAAGCATAAATATAACATTAAAACATTTAAAAGGAAAAGGAAAACTCCATTAGCTTCTTCAGAAACTGCACAGACTGGACATGAACAAGACAATATGGAACTATTCCAAATACAAACTCCTACACAAGAACTTTAAGCCAAATTGTCCTTCAGAGAGATATATTCATTGCATGAAGAAAGATTCATTCCAAATTCATGCTCTCAAAGTAAAATAACCAATTGTGCCACAGTTTCCTGTGAAAGACTGTAAGGAGAGACGTCACACAGGGGAATGTTGACAGAGAGGGGTAATGAACAGCAGCAGGATGAACAAAACACCAAAACAGCATCCATATTTAAAACATTGTGCCTCTGTAAAAATGTGGCATAACTAAACTACAATACTAAACATGCTTTAAACCTCTAAATAAAATTGTATAAAGTGCAATATTAATGATTCATTAGTTATGATACATTCACCATAAAAATCATTAGCATAAAAAAATTATTTGGCACCCAAAATTGCACCTTAAGAAAAAGCTTTGATAACAGCCTATATTGATATTAAAATATCTAAAGATACACATTTTAAGCCAAGTATCAACACCCATAATATTGTTGTTTAATTAAATTAAATAAATTATAGAAACCAAGCTATTGTTATTTAAAGATTGACAATATTGAAACCGAAATATAGATAAAAATAATGTAGACTTTTTAAATTCACATTACAAATAACCAAAATATCAAAAACCATAATAAAGGGCCTGATTTAGATTTTGGTGACATTGCTGTCGAACTGCGGTGGCGGTAGACTTGAGTGCTCCGCAAGTTGACCATGTTCTGACTGCTGTATTTTGATGTTACAGTCCTGCAGGCGGTGTAATGGTGGTGGATTGCTGACAGAGGGAGATGGTCACGGGAGGAAAAAGACAATGTACAATGGCAGTGGCCATGGAATAGGGGTAAGTGACACACACACACACACACACGCACTGAACCTTAGCCATATGTGTCCACCCGCACAACACAGTGCACATCATACTACATGCACACTATTATCCTTTGCCATTCCACCACAACATATACATAAAGAAAACACACATTGCCATACATCCATGACCCAACATACATGCACTATTGACACTACACCCACAAACAACACAACCACAACAGACATAATGAGAAACTCATCAATGCAAACACATTCACACAAAAGCACAATAGCACACATTACGACAACGACCACAGCACAACAACACACCTGAATATTGCACACAGCAACACAACACACAAACCATCATACACAGCAAACATCAGGCCCACATGCATGTGGCACACAAACTGACACAACCACATCACCCACTCCAGTTCCCTTTACCTCGACCAGCCAATCCATTCACACACACATACATGTACTGCATCGCATACACGACTGGAAGCACAAGATCACAAGTACTGCCCCCTTGCGATGTGCACACAGGAACACAGTTGCCAATTGTGATGATATTGTAATCGTGGTGCCAGCATTCATTTGGCGATGAATACTGACACCAAAATAACAATTGTGTATGTTAAGTAGGTGTCTTGTACCAGTGTGTTTCCACTAATGTCTGACACACATGTTTGTCGGACATATGCTTGTCATGGGTATTAAAAAAAAAATCTGTGACATGTATAAGACTGCAGTGGTCGCAAGCCCATGTTCAGTGACCACACATCATACACAGGTAATGCAGAATCCTTATCTTTGAGTTTGGCAATGGCGGGGTCATGAGCCCTCTGTAGTCCCGTGGCAGTAGTGGCATCACGCGAAGTCCAGTCCTATCCGGTCCAAAACAGAAGCAGAAACATGCAAAAAGGCAAGTTGTGGCCTCCTTTCCCCTCCGATCCACCAACTCTGATGTGGCGGTAACACCACCACAGTTGGCTTGGTTGGAAGGCATGTCGTAATCTGCAGCTGCCATCAATGCAGCTGGAGATTCCTGGCGGGACTTGGGGGGTCTTCTGCATCAGATGGGAAGACTGTCAAGGCGGTGGACGGGTTTTCAGACAGAAAACCAGCAGCAGGACCATTATCGCCAAGATCTAAATCAGGCTCAATGACTTAAATATCACATTTATTTAATTAAAACTAATTTTAAATTAAGCTTCAAAGGTTTATAAATACGTTCATAACATACATTATTATACATCTAAAATGAATTAATATAATAATGATTCCACAAATTATTATATTTACATTAAATATATTTAAGTGTACAACATATAAAAGAGAGAAATTTAACATAATTGAAAAAAAAATCTATATATATAAAAATTTAATAGAGGAAAATGTTATTTAAATATTAAAAATGATAACTAATTTAAAATATTGAATGCTATCAAAAAGAATATTTTTCAATAAATTAATATGTATTTAGTGGGGAAATATCATTCTCAGTGGCGGTGAAGAAACTCCAAGAAAAAGTAACATAAATAACATTTCAAAATTAAACAAAAAAAAAGAAAGAACAATTCTAAAATTATTTATGCAATTTTAAAAAGACAACGTACTAAATTACCCACCAAAAGCCCTGTAATAATCACAAGCGTAACAAAAATAGCACTAAGTAAAAATAATTAGTTCAAGTAAAAAAATGGGAAAACTTGAAAATTATAATTTGTAATAAAGTAATTGCGTTTAATGCAGAAGCCACGAAAAACCCATAATATATCCCAAAATCAGCACAATAAAGAACATAATACATGTATGTATATAAAAAAACTAATACCATAAACCCAGGACCTGTAAATTAAATTCTACTTGTGGGACTGCAGCACTGATAGTGCCACCCACGTAAGTAGTCATTTAAACATGTCTCAGGCCTGCCACTGCAGTGCCTGTGTGTGCAGTTTCACTGCTACATTGATTTGCCATTTAAAACCCCTTGCCAAGCCCTAAAGTACCCTTTTATTATATATATGTCAACCGTAAGGTAGGCCCTAGGTAGCCCATAGGGCAGGGTGCTATGTAAGAAGAAGGTAGGACATGTACTATTAGGTTGTACATGTCCTGGTAGTGAAAAACTTACAAAGTCATTTTCACTTATGTGAGGTCTACTCCTCTCATAGGCAAGCACTGGGTGTTCCTTAATAGACTTTTAAGCAGTAATTCCTGATCAGAAAGGAGTAGCTGCATCATGTTTCATATCATTGCAATGGTCATGATAAATCCTCTTTACTGGTAAAGTCGGATTTAACATTACTATTTTAGAAATACCACTTTAAGAAAGTGGGCATTTCTCTGCTCTTACAGCTCTGTGTGCCTGAAGCATGTCTCCAATACACGTATGGGATGGGTGACAGCCACACCTTGTGCATTCCCTCCAGACATCAACAGACACAGACAGGTTAAGTGTGTCTGAGCCCTCATCTAAATTAATCTTCATTCTGATGGCTCTTCCTGTTGGGCAGGAAGGGAGAGGGGGCTTACACCTGACTAGGCAGTGCCTGTCCCCAAACAAAGGGCTGATTACTCCCTACTGATAGTCTGGAGCAGGACTGAGGAAGAAAGTATACGTTTGCACTTCAAAGACTCTTCTTTGGAGTTAACCCCACTTCAAAGGCACATTTGGGTATACGTACTGGGTCTTTGACCCTACCAAATCAGTACACTACTGGACCTGTGAAGTACTCTGCCAGGAGTAGGGTATGCTGTGCTACAAGTATTGCCGCTCTGCTGGCATGCTGCCCTTTAAGAACTGCTTTCTGCTTTGATGAGCTGTACTGCTGCTTGCTGATCCCTCCCCTACTGAGGACAAGGGCTGGACCCCTCTCATCTGAACCTAGAGTGACTCCATCAAACACTGCCTGCAACCAACATCTGGTCTGCTATGAGTCCTTCTCTGCCAAGTAGTGCCAATCCAGTCCTGAGCCCTTGGAAGTGAGTATCTGTGCTGCAACCCAAGAAAACCAATGCATCATCGACATTGTGCCCATGGAAACTGGCACATTTCCACTCAACGCCGAAGCATCACCGCCGCTGTCTGAGCTGTGGACACTGGATTACCACCTGTGCAATGCATCGTCCCATGACTCCAACTCATTCAATGCATCTCTGACTTTGCACGGCTCAGCCCCAATGCTTCTCTTTGTGCTGAAAGCATCTTCTGCACCCCAGTGGTTCAAGGATGGTGCATCGCCTCGATGCCCATTACTGCTTGATCTTTGATCCATTCTTGACACTACACAGCTCAGAACCGAGGCATTGCCTACATTTCTCCAATCAGCAGTGACGTATTTCCTTCTTTCCATCGAGTTTTTGACGTTAATTCTTCTTCCATACAAAGTGCTTTTTCAGCAAGCCCTGTGTGGGTCCTGTAGCCGGCCTGCCCTCCATCGCTGTTGGACTGAACTTTGAATTTACCTCAGTCTAGTGTTACCTCAAGTAACCTCTAAGCATTATTGACATTTAAACACTACTTTTTGGTTTATTCTTCAAATAATCAGAACTCAACTTCTACGTATTGGATTTTTGTCATTTTGGCCTTGTTCTACCCATACAAATATACTTTATTTTTCTAACCCTGTGTGGAATATTTTTTGTGGTGTTTTCATTGTGTTACTGTGTGTGTTTGTGTTGCACAAATGCCTTACACGTTGCCTCTTTAGACTGACTGCTCTGTGCCAAGCTATGAGAGGGAGAGCACAGGTTATCTCTAAGTGTGTATCTAGCTTACCCTGACTATAGTGGTAGTTCTTTCTTGTACAGTGTGCATACTCTGGCAACCAGAAAACCCAGTTCTAACAAGCTCTCCATAAGTCAGTTTACATTTTTGCTATCAGGTAACTAAATTGCCTAAAATAAATTTGCTCATGAGCACCAACTGGAAACTCTTTAGTCAAAACACAGGAAGATCATGGGCCTGATTATGAGTGTGGTGGTCTGTACTGTTGCCAATGCAGAGGTCCAACCGCCACATTACAACCCTGGCAGTCGGACATGCCAGGGAACTGCAGCTCCATCAGGATAGTCGCAGTCCTAATCTGCCAGGGCAGTGCTGCCCTGAGGATTACAACCCCCTTCTCAGCCAGCAGTTTCATGGTGGTAGCATGGCATGGGCAGTGCAGGGGCCCCCCTGATCAGCACCATCGCTTTGCAGACAGTGAACATTGTGAGGGTGCTGGTGCACCCTGCAGGCTACAACATTGCTGCCAGCTCAATTACGAGCCAAAGACACTGCTGTAGCCTGTTTCCTGCCAGGCCATTGGGTGGAAAGATTTCTGCCCATCCACCCACCTAGCAGGAAATCTTGATAACTTCAGCGGAGAGGTCGGCGAATAGGCGGTGGTCACCCTGTCGGGAGTATGGCAGAAGGGCTTTGCCATCCTCCAAACTTGAACTAGGGCCCTATGTCTCTAGACATCGTAGTCATTTTCATGCACCAGCACCTTATTTTTCTAACAGGACCACTATCTTCTGTATTCAGTAGCTTGAGTGAAATCTGGACCCACAATTGGAGGTCGTGTGTTAGCCATGAGCCAAAAAGGGTTTTCATCTCTTTTACTGTTTGTTCATTTTGATAAGTTTAATAATGTATATTGTAATGATTGAAATGTATCAAACAATGAAGAATTTTCATTTCATTTCTAATAGTTAATACAACAAAAGTTCATATTTTAAAAAAAAAGAAAAATGTCTAATTCTATATGAACACTATCCACGTTAAATAAAAAAAAATGTATACACCCACACACACACTATAATATACATATTTGAAATATATATAAGCATTTAGTATTCAAAGATAAATTATAACATTTACATATAAATAGTGTAAAACCGGTACAAAAAATGATAATATTATATAACGGTATTTAAGTTTTAGGTTTTTAAATCTTCGTTATAATGTATAAAATAGGAAAAGAATATACTCACCAACCATAATACTTCAATATAAAGATACTCTTTTTATTCTGTCTTCATTATTTATTTCCATCGAAATTCTGTTTTTGGTATTAAGAGTGCATAATGAAAAAAGAAGGCTTCCACAGACCTAGTGCAAGATGAGGATTGCAGAAAAGAAAGTTTTTGTGCAAAAAAACATATGAAAGCAAACAAGACATAGTGGTAAATATCACGGAAGGCATCAATTGAGTCACTGTAAAATTAAAGCAGCAGGACTGAGTAAAACAGGTAATGGTGCATGTGAGGTTGATTGATCAATTTCACATAAAAAAGGGCCCAGGTGAGCTCAGGTGGGGCAGCTACACAGGCATGGAAGAAACATAGAATGTGGGGGTTAGCATCTGGGGAAGGAGAGTAATGTAGGGGGCATGGAGGAAAGCCCAATAGAGTGTTAAAGCAAATAGAAAAAAGTAATTTGGTAAAAGTGAGCAGTAGAAGGACACAAATAAAGATGCTACATTCTGGAGGGGGAGGGGGAACTGATGCCAGATGGACAAGGCCAACCTTTGAATAAAAAGCAAGAACATTAGAGTGACAATAATGCCAATGGTAAGCAATGTGCAGCTTTAAGTCCATTGTAAAATCTGGTAAACTGACAATAAGCCTTCTGCAACCAGATGCAGACTTGATTTTATGGAGGGGTACAGGAAACCTCCTCTCCCCTTACAACCCAGCTTCAAAGTACAGCTAATTCAATGATACCTTAATTTTAAAGTAATCACTAAAAACAATAGTGTATGCCTGGTTTCCTTGCTTACTGTTGGCATTGTATTCTGATTACCCTAGCACAACCAGACAACAGACGTGGGCCTGCACTGCATCTGGGGGACTGCTATATGATGTTCACACTCTACGGTATCACGCTAAATACTTTGAACACAGTGGAAATGGATTTTTGGATTCATGTCGCTCTTATTGTGTTGGGGCAGTGTTGAACCATAATTTTCTGCTATCTATTCCACAGATTAACTTTTCTACTGTCTTTAGGCTTCCACACTTTATCAAATAGGGATCTACACCTTACAAAAAGGTGAGTCATATGCATTGACTTTATGAACATATAGCTATATTGGAATAAGGTGGTTCTGAATATCTAGTTCACCCAGGATTTTGTCTTTTGGATCACCTGCTTTTCCGAACTTTTACCATGGGGAGAGCCTCATAACCTGTGACTCACCCACAGTAAACTCATGTTAAAATGAACTGTGCATGTTTACCACTAGTGTCCGCCTTTTAAGATAAGGCTGCTGCAATGCAGCAAGGGTAAGAGGCACTTGTCTGGTTACACATGGACATGTGTGAGGGCTAAGTGTAGGAGACTCCTGTTGTGGCAGCCCAGGAACTGCGTACAGGTAGCCTGGTGCAGAAGGGAATAAGCAGTGACCTGGAATAGACTTTACAATGGGGGTGTAAACATGTAGTGAAGGTCATAATGCTTTACTGTCTTGAATGTAGTGAAACTCCATCAGACACATATGGGAAAGGCTCGCTTATGGTGCAGCTCTGGCTCCCCTTGGTATACAGGCTCCAGAATCGCACCAATGTCACTGTAACCTGTGTGAAAAGCACAATTCTTTAAAGTCCAGAAGACCTTTTGAGATCCTGCTGGGCTGCGTTAATTACTTTTCTCTGCAGCTGAAGGAACAAAGGCCTCACCCATCAAAGGAAGCAATTAACAGTGATTACATTAGCTCTCAAGGAGGAGGATTAATGTGCATAATCTTTCCAAACATTGTTTTGTAAGCTGGAATTGCGTGAAATGCTAAACAAGTTTGGAGTGTGGCTTTGCTGTACACAAACACCATGGTACTACACTACCCAGAAGAATGGTTCACAAAGAGACATTTATTGACATTTATTGACTGCATTTCTGTTGGTATGTCTTGGTGTTTCTGGACTTTGTGCCCTTGTCTTCTTGTTAGATGCAGTCAGTAGATGTGTGACAACAGTTAGCTGATGAATGTTTTCAGTCACTCAAGGTGTGTTAGGTTATATGGGTGTAGCAAGGTGATAAAAGGGTAGCAATTTATGTTTGTGGGTAATTATCTCAAAAATATATAGGAAATTCCTTAAGGCACCCAAATACCCTCTTTACTCGCACACGCCCATCCCCCAACCACCATATGCATAAAAAACACACACAAGGGTGTGAACTCTTTGTTTTGCAGCTGTTACTATGTCACTACCATCCTTGTTTGGTACCTCTAGTGTAAGAAATATTTAAACATTTAGGGGAACCATAACAAAAAAAGTCACACAGAATGTGGTAAAATGCAGTAGTCTGCTAACTGGGCATCTCTGCAAGATTTTAAAGCCAGACATCCCATCTTGAACAATCACCACCACACTCTTGTTAATTCCCACAAATGTGTTGCACTGGCACCTTCTGGGAGACCTGGAGATAGGAGTGTGAGGGTGTGCCAAATAGAAACTATCACAGTTGTATGTTGGAAAAACGCATTACATGACCATGCATGTCTTTACAACACGTCCACTACAACGCATAAACCTTTACCATGCAAAAGTTTACCACACCTATGCTTTTAACACAAATGCCTTCAGAACAAAAATGAAAATATGTTGCAAGTAGGAAAAAAGCATTTATATATATATATATATATATATGTATATATATATATATATATATATATATATACATACTTATACAAATATATTACTAACTGGTGGTTAGGACCATGTTTCCATAGAAAAAGCATTTTTTGACTTGCCTATATATTTGACGCCATGAAAAGCTTCGGGGAGAGTCAAGAGGGGGCCAAGTCTCACGAAAAAAGTTTTTTTTTTAAAAAGGGACATGGTGGGAATGCCCTGGCCCCAAGGCCATGGTCTTGGGGTCCCAGAGAGACCCCCCCCAGGGCAAAAAGCACTTTTTGAAAAAAAAGTTGCCACAAATTTGAGACTTGTTTATACTGTACTCATACTAAAGCACCCGGGTAGGGCAGGACCTAAGGGTATGTAAATATATTATAAATATAAAGGAGGGGGCACATGTGGTCCCACTCTTAGGACATTTTTATGACCAAGGGACCACTACATTCCTGGGGCTAATGTAGATTATAATGGGGGACCATGCGGACACTCTGGCTTCGGACACCGCCACCTCCCTGGGGGACTCAATTATAAGTATGAGGGCAGGCCCGCTGGACCCGCCTGTTCCCCAGGGACCAACATCTCCCCCAGGGCAAATAAAGAAGTTAAGGTGGGGGTCCCATGAGGGCCCTCTGCAGCCCCAAAGACTGCCACCGCCACAGGGCAGTTACATGTAAATAGGTGGGTGGGCCCAACTGTGTCCTGGGGACCACCACCTACCAGAGGCGAATAATGAAATAATGTGGGGTGGCCCCGTGGACCACCACTTCCCAGGGGCAAAACAAGAAAATAATGTAGGGGGGCCTGTGTGCCCCCCCTGCGTCCCCGGGGACCACCACTAACCCATTGCAATTCATTCATTCATTCATATTAAGGGGGCTATACAACCCTCCTGCAGGCCCAGGGGCCACCGCCTCCCCAGGGCTAAGTAAAAATGTTGAAGGAGGATCACGCGGCCACCCTCATGGAGCCATACATGGAACTGGGGACCTCCACCCAACAGGACTGGCTCCTGCTACATCCCAGGGTGCCCACCCCCAGGACATAGCTGTTTGCTTTAAGTTGGTGGGATCTTTGACAGCTTCTGCAAAGTCAGATCAAACACTCTGCTTCCAGAATGCGACAGCTGTCAAAGTGCTCTGGCCCACATGCAGCAGAGGTTTTATCTCTGCAGGCAAGGAAAGAGATGAACCGGTTGCTTTTTCGGACAGGAAGCTGCATGTTTAGCAGCTCCCTGTGTGCAAAAGCAATACTGGCTCCCGCAGGAGGTGGGGCCTTGCTGGAACCGCAGGGGTCTTGAGGCTCCCCCCACGGTCCCATTGCACACTGCATGCCCTGGGAGCACCCAGGACAGATGGCTGGGCTCCAGGGATGGGGTCACTGGGGCTGACATCGGCTCAGGGATGGTGGCCATGCAACCTTCCACCCCTATTGAATAGTGGTGGGCCCTGGGGGATGGGATCCCTAGGGCCCTACAACTCATGGTTGTCCACTTAAATTGCTACGATTATGAAATGTGTAAGGCGAGGGAGTGTGGTATAGTTACCTTAGGGCACAAGTTATAGTTGCTTGAAATAACTCTAACTATGCAGCTGAATTGCTATAGTTTTGTGCATGTAAAATCTAAACCTAACTATAATGGCCCTGTGACCTTTGGTAGTTTTAAGGATTTTCTAATTCTATTTCCTACCTATAACATCACTGTAACCTTTGTTTTTTCAGTGAATTTCTAGTTGATTTTTTTATCTTTAAGTAAGATGCCCTTCAAAATGCACGGTGTGTGGGGGATGGACGCAGGGGCTGGTCTGCATTCCCTTTTGTGCTGCTCCACCCAAGCTTGCTGCTCCTGCCAACCTCCTCCTTGCCATCCATTGTCCAGGTCTATGCCCCTGCTCCCTCATTGCAGTCCGGTGTGGCTGTTGTTCTGTCACTGCCCTGAACAATTAGCTTGTTTCCCCACCCACCTCCTCCCTACCTTCTGTTGTCGGAGTCAATGCATCAGCCTCCTCTCTCCAACCCTGCATGGTCTGATGTGCTGCCACTGTCCCCTTCCCCCTGCCCTTCATGGTCCATTATGCTGCAACTGTCTCTTCTGTCTATCTGATATGTTAAGTTTGCTGCCCTTGCCGCTTTCCTCTCAGTTGTCCGAGCGCATGGCCCTGTCACCTCCCTATTGTAGGAAAGTACCATCTTTCTTGGCATGTTACCCCCAATTTCTGCCTATTTATCAGTGTGTTTTGCCTGTCTCACCACGATCCTGCTAGCCAGGACCCCAGTGCTCATAGTTTGTGGCCTTTATGTGTTGGCAGTATGCTTGACTCTGTTACTGAAGTTCTGCTAACCAGACCTCCAGTGCTTATGCTCTCTCTACTTACCAATTTTTTCACTATAGTTTAGTAACTCCATATTCCAATTATGACTGACATACTGGACCCCCCCTTACAATTCCCTAGTATATGGTACCTGGGTACCCAGGGCATTGGGGTTTCAGAAGATCCTTATGGGTGCAGCATTTTCTTTGCCACCCATAAGGAGCTCATACAAACCTTTCCTCAGGACTGCCACTACAGCCTGAGTGAAATAGTGCACAGACTATTTCAAAGCCATTTCCACTGCACCAGGTAACTTATGAGTCACCTATATGTCTAACCTTCATTTACTGAAGGCTAGGTGCAAATCTACTGTGTGTGAGGGCACCCTTGCAATAGCAAAGGTGTCCCTATTTTGTCCAGAGTCCATTCCCCGGACTTCGTGTGTGCGGGCACACCATTATAAGCGTGCACTACATATATGTCAATACCTATATGTAACTTCACAATGGTAACACCGAATATGGCCATGTGAAGTGTCTAAAATCATGGAATGTACCCCTCAATCCAAATCTGCTATTGGGGAGCTAATCCCATGCACCCTGCGGGCTCCACCATGGACCCCCAGTGCTACCATACCAGCTCTCTGAGGTTTCCACTCAGATAGTTGCCACCTCACAGACAGGTTTCTGCCCTCCTGGGGATTGAGCAGTTCAATCCCAGGAAGGCAGAACAATACATTTCCTTTAGGAGAGGGGTGTTACATCCTGCCCCTTTGGAAATAGGTGTTACAGGCATGGAGGGGTATCCTCCCCTAGCCGCTGGAAATGCTTTGAAGGGCACAAACAGTGCCCTCCTTGCACACTCCAGCCTACACTGGTTCAGGGACCCCCTGTCCCTGCTCTGGCATGAAACTGGACAAAGGAAAGGGGAGTGAAAACTCCCCTGTCCATCACCACCCAGGGGTGGTCCCCAGGGCTCCTCCAGAATGTCCCTAGCGTTATTCTTCTTGGATTGCAAGGTGTGGGGACCCTCTGGAGACCGTTGAGTGGCCAGTGCCAGCAGGTGACGTCAGAGACCCCTCCTTCTAGGTACAAACCTGGGTAGGTAGCCAATCCCCCTCTCAGGGCTATTTAGGGTCTCTCCTCTGGGTGTTTCCTCAGATTCGGTTTGCAAGATTCCTCCAGGACTCCTCTTCATCCTCTGCTTTAGCTTTTAACCATCAGATCAACCGCAGACTGCTCCAGGAACCGCTGTAACTGCAACAAGGTATCCAGGAAGACTCTGTGACCTGCAACATCAGCTCCAGCCAGCAATTGAAACAGTTTCCAAGGTGTACATGCTCTGAGGACTGCCTGTCTTCACCCTGCACCAGAAGAACCGAAGGAATCTCCCGTTGAGTGACAGTCACTTCCCTGCTTCAGCAGGCACCTCTCTGCGATGACAACCGGTACTCTGGGACTCCTCTCCTGTCGATGAGCATGACCCCTGGAACACAGGTGGTGGACTGAAGTGACCCAGACTGTCCAAAAGTCCAGCTGTTCAAATTTGGTGGAGATAAGAGCTGGCCTTCCCGTGTTGCAACAGTACCCATGTGCACAGCGTCTTCTACAGCTCATTGGGCTTCTGTGCACTTCTCCCAAAAGTTATTTGTTCGCAGCGTAGCCCAGGTCCCCAGCACTACATCTGGCAACTCACAGCTCTCTGAGTTGTTCTCCGGCTGCACGGGATCCTCCAGTGTAGTGCTGAGACGACCGCAGTTTGAATCTTTTTTCACCCTGTGCTCTGGGACTCCCGTGGGCACTGCGTGGTCTTCTGAGGGCTTTCTGAAGTGCTGGGAGCCACCTCTGTCTCCTCAGTCTGAGTTGAGACCCCAAGGCCCCTCCTGGGTCCGGGTAGCTCCTCTTTGACGCAAACCGCGTACTTGCTTGAACCAAGGCTTGTTGGCAGAATCCAGCGACACAAACAGCCTGCATCCAACAACTCGACGTGGGACATCTCTTGCACTAAGCAGGAACCCGCAGCTATCTTCTTCAGTGCATTCCTGTACTTTTCTTCTAACTGGAGAACTCAGTTTTGCACCTTCTTCCGGGTTGGCAGGGGCTCCTGTTCTTCCTGGACTCTTTTTCGACTTTTGGACTTAGTCTTCTCCCTCCACTGGTCTTCAGGTCCAGGAATCCATTGTTCGTTGCTTGCAGTACTGCTTGGTTGTTGCATAATTCTTTATCACGACTTGTAGTGTTTTCTGAGGAAACTTGCTGTATGTTACGCCTGCTTTCCTTGGCTTTGGGGTGGGGTACTTTACTTACCTTTGGTGATTTTTACACTCCCAGCACCTCTCTACGCACTACACATGCCTAGGGGGGAATTTGACATTCGTATTACACTATTTTAGTATATGGTTTGTGTTGCCCCTAGACCCATTGCAATCTATTGTATTTTCTACTGTTTGCACTATTATATGACTGTTTACTTATCTGATTTTGGTTACTAGTGTATATATTGTGTATAATACTTACTTTTAGAAGGAGTATTGCCTCTAAGATATTTTTGACCTTTTGTCACTAAAATAAAGTACCTTTATTTTTGGTAACACTAATTATTGTCTTTTATAGTGTATAAGTACTGTGTAACTATAGTTGTATTGCAGGAGCTTTGCATGTCTCCTAGTTCAGCTTCCACTGCACTGCTACAGCTACCCCTAGACAGCCTAAGCTGCTAGACACTGCCTACATTTCACTAATAAGGGATAACTGGACATGGTATAAGGTGTAATTACCTTAGGCACCTGCTACAAACCCGGCCGGACTCCTACACCTATTGCTTTCCATGGTCAGTTGTGTTGCACTGCTGTCCCGCTTGCCTTGTGTGGTGTATTGTGCTGCTGTAGCCTTTAATGCTTGCCCTGTAATGTCAGTTTGATGCCGCTGTCCATCTCAATCCTGCCCTCTTTTATCCAAGACCGGGTCCCTACTCCATTCCTCCTGCCCTCCGTGATCCAATTTACCATACTTGCCAACATTTCGAACTTCATAAGAGAGAGATTTTGAAAAAAAAGCTGAGGAATTGATTTTCCCACTAACTTAGATTAACAAAGAGGAGGATTTAGGCAGGAGACAGATAAAATAAAGCTCATTTGGGCTTAAAGACATTGGGCACCTCCTGCCTGAATCAAGTCTGTTGGCATGTATGGTTATACTGCCACTGCCTCTTCCTTCTACCCTCAACGGTCTGTTATATTTCCACAGCCTCTCTTGCCTGTCCTGCATGATTTGTTTGTTGCCCCTGTCCCCCTTTCACCTGCCCTCCATGCTTGGTTTTTCTGTCAATGCCTCTCCCACCTTCCTAGCATGGTCAGCTCGTTGCCTCTGCACCCTCCTCCCTACCCTCAGTTATCCTAGTCTGTGCCCCTGCCCTTTGCCTCCCCACAGTACTCTAATGAACAACTAGATTGCTAACATTCTATATTTATTACAAAAGTGTGGCACACCTGACATCATCTTGATGTAATCAAAACTGTAATACCTAGAGCATTTTCTTTAGAAATTAAAAAGATGAGAGGGTCTTATTCTCATATGAAGTATGGTTAGTCCTCTAAAAAACTAAAATGAGGACATACTATCTGAGTTCCCAAATAGTGAAAAAGCACTTTTAAATTATTTTCTGTCTTTATGTACCAAAATTAATATGTTCTTTTGACATGTAAAGCACTCCAATACCTTCAGGTCACATTTGAACTATAAAAAAGTGCAAGAAAACAAAAAATGTAAGTGTTTTGCACACTTCTGTCATTGGGCTATACTTGGGCTTTTTCTTTTGTGGCCATCATGGTAGACTTATTTGTTATGAAGCTCCCTAACTTCCTTATTTACTGCAATATCCTCAGTAGAAAATGCTTTCACTTTTCCACTTCACTTACATCAAGATGGCATTCAGATGTGCCACATTTTTGGCATTAATTTAGAATGCTAGCACTCCAGTTGCTCATTAGAAAGCTGTAAGCTGCTGTTCACCCGGGAGTTAACTGGCAGTCTTTTTCTGGTGTTGAAAGTGCATGTTTCAGTCCACATGTCAGAATATTTTAATAAAATTAAAGAAAGATGTTTGAGGACTCACTTAAAACATGTCTTCATTTTTCTTTCTTCAGCACTAACCATAATTTCTGACAAAATGAACTCTCTCATTGTGTTCTCCCCTGTTTCAGGTCCTGAGCTCGCCCCCCACGACCGCAGCACCAACCTGCTGCCTCCTGCCTCTGTCCCCTGACCACGCTGCTGTTTGCGTGTTCGAGGCCCTCCTCCACCCGCAGGCATCCTCCTGCGCCTCATCCCTGGGGTCTAGTGGGCTCTGACTAGCTTCGCTTGACCCGTGTGCCGCTTCCACCGTCCCGTAAGTGTTTTTTCATTTTTCTCGCTTTTTCAGCGCCTCGCCGCCGGCGCTTCTGCCCCCTTTGTGCCCCCCTGATTGCTGTCTCCCCGATCGTAAATTGTGCCATACTGTTTTTCTGATTGTGTGATTTTTCTTATTGTATCTGCACGTATTTTGCTCGTTTTTCAGTGTTTCTGCCCCTTGTGCGCTCCTCGTTCCCTGCCGCTGCCTCCCTGCGGCCCCGCCCCCCTCGCGCCCCCATTTGCCGCTCCCTCCCGCCTCCCGCCTCCCAGCTGCTCCTCCCTCCCCCCTCCCTTCTTAATGGCTGGCGCTGCGCGTCGCGAGTGAGCGACCTCTGACCTGTTTCAGGTCCTGAGCTCGCCCCCCACGACCGCAGCACCAACCTGCTGCCTCCTGCCTCTGTCCCCTGACCACGCTGCTGTTTGCGTGTTCGAGGCCCTCCTCCACCCGCAGGCATCCTCCTGCGCCTCATCCCTGGGGTCTAGTGGGCTCTGACTAGCTTCGCTTGACCCGTGTGCCGCTTCCGCCGTCCCGTAAGTGTTTTTTCATTTTTCTCGCTTTTTCAGCGCCTCGCCGCCGGCGCTTCTGCCCCCTTTGTGCCCCCCTGATTGCTGTCTCCCCGATCGTAAATTGTGCCATACTGTTTTTCTGATTGTGTGATTTTTCTTATTGTATCTGCTCGTATTTTGCTCGTTTTTCAGTGTTTCTGCCCCTTGTGCGCTCCTCGTTCCCTGCCGCTGCCCCCTGCGGCCCCGCCCCCCTCGCGCCCCCATTTGCCGCTCCCTCCCGCCTCCCGCCTCCCAGCTGCTCCTCCCTCCCCCCTCCCTTCTTAATGGCTGGCGCTGCGCGTCGCGAGTGAGCGACCTCTGACCTGTTTCAGGTCCTGAGCTCGCCCCCCACAACCGCAGCACCAACCTGCTGCCTCCTGCCTCTGTCCCCTGACCACGCTGCTGTTTGCGTGTTCGAGGCCCTCCTCCACCCGCAGGCATCCTCCTGCGCCTCATCCCTGGGGTCTAGTGGGCTCTGACTAGCTTCGCTTGACCTGTGTGCCGCTTCCGCCGTCCCGTAAGTGTTTTTTCATTTTTCTCGCTTTTTCAGCGCCTCGCCGCCGGTGCTTCTGCCCCCTTTGTACCCCCCTGATTGCTGTCTCCCCGATCGTAAATTGTGCCATACTGTTTTTCTGATTGTGTGATTTTTCTTATTGTATCTGCTCGTATTTTGCTCGTTTTTCAGTGTTTCTGCCCCTTGTGCGCTCCTCGTTCCCTGCCGCTGCCTCCCTGCGGCCCCGCCCCCCTCGCGCCCCCATTTGCCGCTCCCTCCCACCTCCCGCCTCCCAGCTGCTCCTCCCTCCCCCCTCCCTTCTTAATGGCTGGCGCTGCGTGTCCGCGCAGCGGGCGCGCCGCTGGCGCGCCGGAGGCGCGCCAGAGGCAAGCCCGTCTGCGCCCGTCCGCGCCTGGACCACGCCCAGCGCCACACTCCCTGGCCCTCGCGCCCCCCGCATCCGCTACTCGTTCAACGAACTCCGCGCCTTCAACCCCGGCCCCTCCACTGAATGCTACCGGGCATCCCCGAAGCACACGAAAGGACCTTTTTCCTGCCGTACCTGCAACTTCTCCTGCACCAGAACGACCATTCCAACTACGAAAACATCCAACCCCAACCACCTGAACTGCATCCTCATCAACACCTGCTCCGCACGAAAACACGCCATCGAGCTCTGGGATTTGCTCGACACCACTGCTCCTGACGTGGCTTTCCTGACCGAAACCTGGTGGAACGACTCCTCGTCTCCGGACATCGCCATCGCCATACCGGACGGCTACAAAATCACCAGAAGAGATCGAACCAACGGAATCGGCGGCGGAATAGCCATCGCTCACAAAGCTACCCTCAAAATCCACACCCACTCGGACGACACCCTCAGGACAGCAGAACACCTCCACTTCCAGATCCACACGGACCCCAACACGACCCTCAGAGGAACCCTCATTTACCGCCCACCAGGACCAAGAGCCCCCTTCAACGACACCATCGCCGACCTTGCAAGCACCCACGCCCTCGCTTCCCCGGATTACATCCTCCTGGGAGATCTGAACTACCATCTGGAAAATGCCAACGACGTCAACACCGCGTCACTGACCTCCAACCTCCTCAACCTCGGTCTCCGACAGCTAGTCAACACGCCTACCCACATCGCCGGTCACACCCTTGACCCCCTCTTCACCTCTAGCAACCACATTTCCTTCAACCACACCTCCGAACTCCACTGGACCGACCATCACTGTGTCCATTTCACCTATAAGAAAACCACAGAGCAACACCGCATCCAGCTACCTCCCCACCGCCGCTGGGGCAAAGTCACCCAAGAACAACTGACCAGCACCCTCAGCAACAACCCTCCACCCGACGCAATCGACCCGAGCACAGCCGCCATCAACCTCCATCAATGGATCCTCGACTGCGCCAACACCCTTGCCCCTCTCAAGAAACCCACCACCATCCAAGGAAAGAAAAAACCAGCCTGGTTCACAGACGATCTCACCACCTCCAAAAGCAACTGCCAGAAGCTCAAAAAGAAATGGATCCAAGAACGCACACCCGACAACCTCGCCGCCCTCAAAAACGCCAACCGCGAACACCACCAACGGATCCGCACCGCCAAGCGCGCCCACTTCACCGAACGCATCAACAACAACGCCCACGACTGCAAAGAACTCTTCGGCATCGTGAAGGAACTCTCCAATCCGAAAGCCAACTCCAACGACATCCCGCCCTCCCAGAAACTCTGCGACGATCTCTCCACCTTCTTCCACCAGAAAATCACCACCATCCACGACAGCTTCATCACCGGTTCACCGCCAGACCTCACCCCTGACGTCTCCTCCCGCGACTGCCGCCTCACCGCCTGGACCCACGTGGACGAGGCAGAAACCATAGCAACCATGAATACCATCCACTCAGGCTCCCCCACGGACCCCTGCCCCCACCATGTTTTCAACTCAGCCAACGCCACCATCGCCCCCGAACTCCGCAAGATCATCAACCTATCCTTCACTTCTGCCACCTTCCCGGACAGCTGGAAACACGCAGAAATCCAACCCCTCCTCAAAAAACCCAAGGCTGACCCCAACGACCTCAAAAACTTCCGTCCGATCTCTCTCCTCCCTTTTCCAGCGAAAGTCATCGAGAAGATCGTCAACACTCAGCTCACCCACTTCCTCGAAGACAATTCCGTCCTGGACCCCTCACAATCCGGATTCAGACGAAACCACAGCACTGAGACTGCCCTCCTCGCCGCCACAGATGACATCAGACATCAAATGGACAACGGCGAAACCTCAGCCCTCATCCTCCTCGACCTATCAGCCGCTTTTGACACCGTCTGCCACCGCACCCTACTGACCCGCCTCCAAGATGCCGGCATCCAAGATAAAGCCCTCCACTGGATCTCATCCTTCCTCTCCGACAGAACGCAGAGAGTCCGTCTCTCCCCTTTCCGCTCCAAAGCCACCAACCTCATCTGCGGCGTCCCCCAAGGATCCTCCCTCAGTCCCACGTTGTTCAACGTCTACATGGCCCCCCTCGCTCAACTGGCCCGCCAACACCACCTCAGCATCATCTCCTACGCCGACGATACCCAGCTCGTCCTCTCCCTGACCAAAGACCCGCTCACCGCCAAAACAAACCTCCACGAGGGACTAAAATCCATCGCCGATTGGATGAACAACAGTCGCCTGAAACTCAACTCTGACAAGACGGAAGTCCTCATCCTCGGACGCACCCCCTCGGCCTGGAACGACTCATGGTGGCCCTCCGTCCTCGGACTCCCACCCACCCCTGCCAGCCACGCAAGAAACCTCGGCTTCATCCTGGACTCCGCCCTCACCATGTCCAAACAGTTCAGCGCCGTCTCCTCCTCCTGTTTCGACACCCTTCGAATGCTCCGCAGAATCTTCAAGTGGATTCCAACAGAAACCAGAAAGACGGTGACCCAGGCCCTCGTCAGCAGCAGACTTGACTACGGCAACACACTCTACACAGGCATACCAACCAAAGACATCAAACGCCTCCAACGTATCCAAAATGCCTCCGCCCGACTGATCCTCAACATACCTCGCCGAAGTCACATCTCCCCTCACCTAAAGGAACTCCACTGGCTCCCGGTAGACAAGAGGATAACCTTCAAACTCCTGACCCACGCTCACAAGGCACTTCACAACACCAGACCCTCCTACCTCAACACCAGACTCAACTTCTACACTCCAACACGTCAACTCCGATCCGCCAACCTCGCCCTCGCCATCGTACCCCGAATCCAGCGCAAGACATCCGGCGGCAGATCCTTCTCCTTCCTCGCCGCCAAGACCTGGAACTCTCTCCCCACATCTCTTCGCCAGACCCAGGACCTCCTCACATTCAGAAGGCTCCTCAAGACCTGGCTCTTCGACCGCTAATCCAGCAGCGCTCCCCCCCCCCCCCTCAGCGCCTCGAAACCCTGACGGGTACATAGCGCGCTTTATAAATACCATGATTGATTGATTGATTGATTAAGTTAAATGTTTAAGTGTTAGTAGTTTGATTCAATGAAGATGGCTTCAGATGTACCACACTTTTGTCATAGGTAAGACTGTTAGCATTCTAGCTGTTCTTTAGAACACTCTGTGAGGCTGCAGTAATAGAACACACAAGAATCAAATGACAGGCAAACCCTGTTGGAAGTACATGTTTTACTGAGAAAGTCAGACTATATGTTCATATGGCTGAGAAAGCTAGTGTGAATTTATAGAAAATGTGCTCTCATTTTAGCTTGTGGAGAACCTCCATCACCTCTATGGGAAACTCATGAGAAAACATGATTAATGAAATCACAGCTGAAGACTTTTTCACAGGGTAAAATCACCTTAGAACAAACCACAATTCCAAAAATTATGGTACCATCAACAAATGATTTATGCTGTAACTAAAATGTGTTATCATCCTTTATATGTTCTCCTTGTTGAGACCCTCAAAACCTGCCATTCACTACAATGCATTTCAATGGGGTGCTATAATGTATATTGGTCCCAAGATGGCTGCCGGCACGACCTGGTTGAAGTTCTGGCAGACAATCAGATCTCACCACTCGATCTGTGCTTAGGCTCTGCCCAGATGTACAAATTTGAATTTCCTTTAATATCTAAAAATCTACTGAAGGGATTTACACCAAATAACAAAAAGCGTGAGATGTATATCAAAAGCTAGCTTTCTGCCAAATTTAGTGTAATTATGTCCAGCGGTTTGGGTTGCAGGCTTGTCTAAAAACTCTGGGAATTACCATGGGAAACACACTTTTTTTGACCCGCTCTTTTTCTTGGTCACCGCTTGACGGATCACCCTGACACTTTCCATGTATAAGAAGTCTCTAGATTGCCCCTTTTTGGAAAATGTTATGAAAATGTGTCATACAGTGCCAAAGATATAGGCATGTCAAAAAAACTTTTTTCTAAGGAAATTAGGTCCTAAGTATAACTACCTATGGAGATTGCCATAACGTAATATTCCAAGTGCAGCCATAGTGTAAACGTGCTCCCTAACGTCAGTGGTGCTTGCGCTACGCGTCCATCCACATCATGAAATATCCAATCCACAAAACCTTTATTGCATCATTAAGAGATCTACACTCACCACTCCAGCGGTAGTTCAGTAAAAAACTTTTATTGTGTTGAGGAACCAACAACGAGTTTCAGCACAACCCGTGTTCACATTAGTATATGTATAAATACATATAACTATATATATATATATTTACTTATTCTAAAACATAAATTCTCCCGGCCACATCCACTATCCTGGGGTCGGTGCGAGTCTCAGACGCCGGCAACCGCTAATATGGACACAGAAAGGTGCTTTGAATCGTTAAATTGTAAGCACTAAAAAAACTTGCACTCTAAAGCTCGAACAGATGCGAAAAGAAATTTAATGGCAACACGTTTCGATTTTACAAAGCTCTTCCTCATAGCCTGTACCAAAACAAAGTGCACCAACACATTTAAAAACAAGTGACACCTCACACCACAAATTCTTGAAAGAAAGATTCACCATCGTAAGCAAATCGAAGCCCAATCAAAATGATGCATTAAATAAAAAATAATGATACAATATGGTCACTTATTCAGTAATAAGTTAAATGCAGACATTCAAAATTAGTTATCACGTTTGAAACAAAAATGAGCTTGAATAAAGCATTCATCATTATTTGTAATAATCCATCTCAGTCACATATACATGAAATACTGATTTCCATAGTGTATGATACATGACTTCTTCACAGAGTCCAGGCCTATTGGCCTTAAGTCCCATATTGTGGGAAAACAATTGTTCAAACAAAAGGCACCCAATAACCCATGGTGTTTAAAAACAGTGCGCAATCATATGTAGCAAAACAGAACACAACACACAAATGTGGAAAGTTACATTATGCCTCAAAGAAAGTAAAAAACCCTTAATACAAACATATATAAGGCAAAACAGTGAGAACTAATATTACTAACTGCTCTTGACTAGGAAGAGAGCCTCTACCTACATGAACAGAAAGTTCTTCATTGAAATTGACACCCATTGGGGCCTTACAATTGTGACGAACAATGTACTCCATGATCCAAAGTTTATTTTCTCTGTCTCCTCCTCTTGCTGTCAACACCACCCTGTCAATACCAAAGAAAGAGAATATGTCAGGATTTTGGGAATGCACTTCCTTCCAATGCCTCGCTATTGGGTAACTTGGATCACAGTTTTTGAGTGCCCTCAAATGTTCAAGAATCTGTTTCTTAACAGGAAAAATTGTGTGTCCTACATAATGTTGGTCAGACGGGCAGTCAGAACATAGACACAAAAGTCACTGCTACATGTTTTTGATTTTCCCCCATTTGCCATTTGGTAATAAATAGGTCGTAATGTTCTTGCTCCCTCTGCATGCTTTTCAGCTACCACGCTTAAAGAAGCCACTTTGCTCTAATAACCATCCCTCAAGCTTTAAGTGGGTATTGATATTACGATTTACTGTAAATAATCAATGGATATGGTGAGACTTTATGTCCAATACCAGGATCAGATTTGATCAAATGCCAGTATTTTGGGATCATTCTTTTGATTTCAACTTACTTTGCATTGAAGGTGGTAAATAGGCTTACATTTCCATCATCACTAGTGACCTACCTTTTTGGACAAAAATATTTTTTCTCGCAAGGGTGGCCACTCTTTCTTTGGCTGCCAACAGCACCTTACGAAGATACCCTCTTGCTTTGAATCTACATAACACAGTATTCTCTTCTTTTTCGTAAGCTTCCATGCTACTGCAATTTGGTTTATCCCTGAGGAGTTGCCCAAAGGGAATACTCCACTTTAGCTTAGCCGGATGATGACTATAAGCATGTAATACGCTATTACCTGCTGTCTCTTTACAATGGAGGGAGGTATGAACCCTACCCTCCTTAATCTCAACATGCACATCCAGAAAATCCATTAAGCTATCATGCACCTGAGGTGTTAAAGATACATTCAGAACATTGTGTGAGATGTGCACTAGAAAATCCTGTAAGAGGCTTCTGGGACCGTCCCTTATGGTGAAGAGATCCTCAATGTATCTTGCCCAGAGTGCTATGTGTTTGGTCCGCCTTTCATTGCCCTCTGTCCAAATGTGTTGCTGCTCCCCCTAGCCCATACAAATACATGTAAAACATGGGCAATGCAACTTTCATTGCTGTAGTGGTAATTTGCCTGTACCATGTATCATTGAAAAGAAAGAAGTTGTTTTCAAGACAGAACTTTAACATATCCAGTAGCATCATGGTGTGATCATATAGATAGATGGCTTTATCTCGAAAGAAATGTTTACAAGCTCCAATACCTAGGTTGTGATTAATGCAAGTATACAACGAGATCACATCAATAGTGACTAAAAGATATGGGGCCAGCCAGGGTATTTCATCAATTTTGGTGATGAAATCTGCGCTGACCCAGCAATATGGGGGTAATTTCAACACAAATGGTAATAGATAAAAATCCAAATAAATAGAGGTGGGCTCTAGAAGGCTGCCATTGCCAAAATGATAGGTCTGCCAGGAGGATTGAGTTTGATTTTATGTATTTTAGGGAGCATATAAAAACAAGGTGACAGGCACTGCGTGAAACAGGCCTGGGCCCACAGCTTCCTTGGAGCCAGGGCATCCTGCAGAGGCCCAGGATCTGTTCCGGTAGCCCTGGGGCCTGCCGGTAGCTATGAAAGAAGACATAGCGGCAGTGGAGCGAAGGTGAGGGGAAAGGAGCAGCTGGACTGGGCCTATGGCACAGCGGGGGCAAAGCTGCAGTGGCATCCTCACGCACCCCCAGTAGGGTTTGTCAGCTAGCCCCTGTTTCCCCCCTCCTCATGGGTGCATGAAGCCTGACGGAGCCCTGTGTTTGATGGGGCTGGTGGAGTAGTTCATCTAGGCCACCCATGGACTAGCCCCCCCAATGGAGGGTCGGTCAGCAAGGCGTGGTCGGCTGGAGGAGGCGACTGGGAGGCTAGCCCCAGAGCGGCATGTAGGAGACCCCCTGTATCAGCTGTTGGTTCTGATGTGGACTTAGGGGACAGACTGAGGCCCGACTGGAGGGTTCACTCTGGAGTCATGTCCACCCCTCACCTCGTATTTGAGGTGCCTGTTGGGGGACAGCCAGCTGGGCCCTCTACCCCTTTGGGGCCTGCTGCTTGGGATGTTAACTTTTGTCTGGCCTCAAGGGATCAAATCGTGCCAGAAGGCCTGGGCCTGGAGAACATCAGGGTGTGCATCCTGGTGGCCATCCCCCCCAGCCAGGTGCTGTGGTGTTGGTGCATGACGCTGGGTGTGCACCTGAGTTGAGGATCGGATGGCTGGTGGTAGTTCCTTGGGCTGACTCTGCATGGATGCTGGTTGCTGCTGGCGTTTGACTGATGCTGTCTGGGTCCGTTATCCTTCGTCCCCGTGGCCTAGGGAGACAAAGTCACCTGACCATGGGTCGAGCCAGTCCATCGCCACCCACACAGGCCCAGACGAAGATGGATCAATACACGATTCCCACCCTGCTGCAGATTACACTACTCGAGTGTCTGGTTCTTCCCCGGGGCCCTCCTCGCCACAGGCGGACCTCAATGCCATCCTTAAGGCAATCTAGGACTCAAGGAAGGAGGTAGAGCACAAGGTTGACGAATTCCAAACAGACCTCTCACTGATCTGGCAACACCTGCGGGGAATGACGGGGGGTCACCAAAGCTGAGATGCGTATTTCTATAATGGAGAACAAACTGGACACCCTTAAAAAACAGGTCTTGAAACTGACATCTTTGGTGGCTGTACTCCACGAACGAGAGGAAGATGCGGAGAACCGGGCGCGGTATAACACCAATAACATAATTTCACATGCTAAGAAATCTACCCTAGACATCAAGGGGGTCATTCTGACCCTGGCGGGCGGTGGCCGCCAGGGCCACCGACCACGGGAGCACCGCCAACAGGCTGGCGGTGCTCCCACGAGCATTCTGACCGCGGCGGTTCAGCCGCGGTCAGAAGCGGAAAGTCGGCGGTCTCCCGCCGACTTTCCGCTGCTCGGGGGAATCCTCCATGGCGGCAGAGCGCGCTCCGCCGCCATGAGGATTCAGATACCCCCTACCGCCATCCTGTTCATGGCGGGAAACCCGCCATGAACAGGATGGCGGTAGGGGGTGCCGCGGGGCCCCTGGGGGCCCCTGCAGTGCCCATGCCAATGGCATGGGCACTGCAGGGGCTCCCGTAAGAGGGCCCCGCAAAGTATTTCAGTGTCTGCTTTGCAGACACTGAAATACGCGACGGGTGCAACTGCACCCGTCGCACCCCTGCAACTACGCCGGCTCAATTCTGAGTCGGCGTCCTCGTTGCAGGGGCATTTCCTCTGGGCCGGCGGGCGCTCTTTTGGAGAGCGCCCGCCGGCCCAGAGGAAATGTGTGAATGGCCGCCGCGGTCTTTTGACCGCGGTGCGGTCATTTGGCGGCGGGACTATGGCGGACGGCCTCCGCCGTCCGCCATAGTCAGAATCAGGCCCCAATTGTCTTGAATCCTTGTCTGATGCATGGATATGTTGAAGCCGATACACTGATAGGCCTATATAGCAAAACAAATTGGGCAGCACGGAGCCACAAGCAATGGAGCTGTGCATAGCTGCATCATAACTAAAATGCATGTAAGTACTGTATGCAAGTCTTCCTTCCTGCCCTGCACATATGCAAACAGTGAAAGCTCTTTGCCCCTACCCGGTAAGTGGTAAAATGCAGAACACAAAAAATAAGCTAAAATCAGGAAAACGATTAGTCTGTCTCCCTGTTGTGACATGCAAACCACATCCCTGGGCTAAATCATTGTGTTTGGACTGCCTCTGGTCTACATTCCATTGTACATTTTGAGCAGTGACAAATTGCATGGCTAAGCCCACAGCAACACCCATTACACGTCCCCCTGCCACAAATATTTGCGTTGGGGGGAGCCATGTACAAAAAGCAGTGTTAAGCCACCCAAAGTGGCTTTCTGCTACCTTGAAAATATGTGAAAAGGCACATTGCTTCTGGAGTATCACAAAAAAAGACATTCTAGTGGTGCTACAGGCTTGTCATTGTGCCCCTGACTACGTGTGCAAGGGATATGTATGCATTTGTGACATACAAAATGCTGGATTAAACCCAGATCATTGTGACTGGGGATGAATGTTTACATTGTTCAGAATTCCGTCCATCACCTCTTCTTTTTGCATTTGTCACCCCAAGTGCGCAGGGTATGCCCAGATGTGGGTCCCATTCTCCCTGCGCCACTGGATTCAAGCTAGCCTAGCTGATGAAGGTTGATACCGTGAAACCGGTCCTAGGATGCATGTTTCCGGTCCAGGGAGGACCTGGCCTGGCAGTTCAGGCTGGACTGTTCCCATGAGGAACAGGGTCAAGACTGATTTGCATATGACTCTGTCCAAACTGGGGTTGTGTGGTGAGCAAAAAACTATGGATTAAACCCAGATCTTTGTGACTGGGGATGAATATTTGCATTGTTCAGCATTCTGTCCATCATCTCTTCTTTTTGCATTTGTCACCCCAAGTGCACAGGATATGCCCAGATGTGAGTTCCGTGCTCACTGCGCCACTGGATTCAAGCTAGCCTAGCCGATGAAGGGTGATACCCTGAAACTGGTCGTAGGATTCTTGTTTCTGGTCCAGGAAGGACTTGGCTTGGCAGTTCAAGATGGACTGTTCCCATGAGGAACAGGGTCAAGACTGATTTGTGTATGGGTGGGTCCAAACTGGGGTGGTGTGGTGAGCAAAAAAACTATGGATTAAACCCAGATGTTTGCACTATTCAGCGTTTCGTCCATCATCTGTTTCTTTTGCATTTGTGACATACACAATGTCACACACACTGACTGCAACATGATTGAGGTGACTGATAGCTATGTGAAGAAGCAAGTTGAACTCAAGTATTCCAAGCACTGCATTTGACAGTTAACATGCATGTATTGTGATATCTGACAGCAATCACTACACAAGTGGCTGGGCCTAGCAAGGATGGTAGTTACAGGAAAACCATTGATGTCACAGATGAATGATGCATGTGTAAGAGTTTGGGGGACAGTCATGAGTGTCTCACTGACAAAATCTCTATTTAAAGGGAGTGCAGTTACAACACCATAATGACAATGCAAGTCACATTACTTCACAATACAGGGAAATGCTGTATGAATACCAGTTTTGGATGTGTATCCATGCACATCCAGAGTGTCACGTACCTTGCTGAAAAATGTCTGGAGTTGCAGACGTGACACAAATACCAACCTGGCAGGAATTTGACCATAGGGGATACACGTAATCACAATGTAAACTAACTACAACTTGCAAAGGCATGTGCCTAAGATGACCTGTGCATACATGCTTCCATCAATGTAGTAAACCAGAATGGAGACCATATATTGGGAATAGTAAAATGTTTTATTCAACTACAAAACTAAGCCTAAAAATCCTAAGCTAACTAAACTTGCTATACTAACCTATACTACACTACCTTAGCCTACCTTATTCTTAAAACTAACTTAACTTATCTCAACTAATCCTAATAATATGATGCCACATGATGAACATCAACCTCCCACCCCCATTAACATACATCTAACAGCAAGGACAATAGTAACTAATGCTAAGCATTGACTAACTAAACATATGGCATAAGCAATTATATATTTTTTGTAGTTTTTTTTATATTGTTTTAATTTTTAGGACACATACCCTAAACATCACCTCCCTGCTCTCCAAGTAAATAAAAGAACTACCCTAAACCCCCAAAAAACTATCACTAAGTACTACAATCTAAACTACACTCTGCTAACTTGCCAAACCCTAACTAACTAATTACCACTATTATTTACATGTACATTTCCATATGGAAGGGACGTGCTAAGTCTGTGTACAAGTGCCCCCTCAGTGCTTCATTATACGTGCTTTCAGTTAGTGTAGCAGTCACAATATCTGCCCATGCTGATGCTCCAACCGAGCAATACGGTACTTCTGATCTGCCAACTCTGATTCAAACTCCTACACTTAGGGGGGCTCTACGTTGGTTGGTACTGAAATTATAGCCGTCACAGTACTAGAGGATGGAGCTGAGGTCGAAGGTCCTGCCCCAGAAGAAGTGGCACAGCCTGTGGCCACAGGCCTTGCTGCTGCGGTTGTGGTGATGGATGTTCCCACTGCTGCCCCCCCTTGAGGGAAGGCCTTCCAGGCCCCTCATGCATAATCCCAGTAGTATCTCATCTGCATCCTCCGGTACCCCTTGGCAACTTGTCTGATGTGGCGGTACCTCTCTTCCCTCTTTGCAAATTGTTGCCTCTGGGATGCACTCATGCTTAAGGCTGAAAAATGATTTGGACATGTCAGCCAATTGTATATTTCTGCAAATGAACAGCACTCATTCTATGAATACACCATCTGCAGGTGTAACACACTGCCCAGCACAAATCACCATAACATCCTGAAGGGCAGAGGGGACACAAATCTCCACACCAACCGTCAACTCCACATTGCCCATGCCCAGTCATTTAAGGACCATGTCAACATTTACTAAAATTGTCATACACATCAGTCATGTGACCAAGCAACGTCATCCTCATCATGGTGGTTTGCTCGTCAATGCCCCTCATGCTTGCACAAGTGACCTCAGATCCATTGGCATTTAACAAACACATCTGAGAAAAGACTGCAAGTAATATGTGGTCTCACAACTGAACCACATATGGCAAGTAGAGATGTTGGGACGCATTGCTAAATATTGAACTGAGTGTGACAGGCTTCATATGTGAAAATTATAGGGTGGTGAAGTCACTCATATCACACAGAAAATGATGGCACTACTCTCATATTGACATAGGTCAGTAACTGGTGAGCTGTGCCGTTAATTGATGCATAGTCCCAGATTAGTTTGTTTCCTCACACTATGCTGGCATATCTGTCCCAAACTATGCTCAGTGTGTTGCATAACACCACTCAGCACCATCACCTCATATGTGGGTGTATGCATGTCCTACACCACATCTGCACAGGGATCTTCGAACAGCAAGGGTTAATGCTTTACATTGTGTGTTATTTGCATATAAATCACATCCTGGACAACATTCCGATCACCACAAGTAGATGATGCTGTGGTTAATGGCACATCATATGTCAATGTGGTAGGGATATCCCTCTGGCCAACCATATATGGCAAGATATGTGAGGATGACAAAGGTAAGAAATGTTGCAAATTATGACTCCGATAATGGTGATAGACATTTGGGCATATCAAGTGTGGTATGTTGACCACTGACCTGCTAATATTAGATGACTACGGACACGGTAATGCATCACACCATGAGCTGAGGTACTCATTGCTATGTGTGGCACACAGATCAGTTACATGTATATTTAACAACATTTTGCAGCATTGCACAAATGTGTTGGACCCTTGACTTTGGCCACCTAGCCATACTGTCATCACTGTTATGTGACCCATGTACCATGTCCAACATTTCCATGGCCTTTGCTACACACATTGCCACCAGTGAAGTCATTTCATGGGATGCATATCCTACACACAACTACAACCATACATTACATATCCTTGTTTAGCCTACTATGTTTGTGGTAGCATATATGCACTTGGTACATGGCACTGCACACAACATACAACTGTACACACAACTCTAGCACAACACGTTACACAAACAGCTTGTTGCTCACTGGTTTTATCGGGGTCATCGAAGCTTGCCACCTCTTAGACACTTTATGGTTGGGGTCCACCTGCAAGAGGGAACATGAGACATGGCATTGTGAATGATGCACTATGGATAACCTTTGCACATCAGACATAATTAGCCAATAGCCCTTTCATACCTATGTTGATCTACACTCAATAATGGCACCATACATGTCTCAGTGACATACATTGGTATGGCAGGCAGGCATGTACCAGATTGTGCTGAAACCTAACAGAAATGTCATGGATACATTGTTAAGTAATTGGTGATGACTACAATGTTGTACATCTGACTTTTGAGGCAAAACCCAGTGGACAAGGTTAGGACTAAGCATTTTTCCTCCTTAATGGTACAGTGTTGTCATTTTCATGGCTGTTGTTTTGCACCAACACAATACTTACAACCCCGCCTTTTGCCCTAACTTTGTAGAGGGGACCCTATGGCCAACAGACATGTACAAGCATTTGTAAAACAAGAGTCAACCACAAAGATTGTGTACTTACCCACAGTTTCTCCAGCCTCAATTCCAATGTGGTCCAGAAGGTCCTGCTCCCTGCCCACAATGTCTGCCCAGCGATGTTTGAGTTGTATGGTATTCCTGTCTATGGGGGTCATTACAACCCTGGCGGACGGTGTTAAAGCGGCGGTAAGACCGCCAACAGGCTGGCGGTCTTTTTTTTGGTATTATGACCATGGTGGTTACCGCCATGGTCATCAGCCGCATCTCCGTTCGGCCCGCTGGGCTGGAGACCTGGGTCTCCAGCCCGGAGGCCGTCACAATACTGCCGCCGGTATTTTGACCCGGCTTACCACCGTGGATTTCCAGCGGTAGGAACCGCCATGAAATCCATGACGGTAAGCACTATCAGTGCCAGGGAATTCCTTCCCTGGCACTGATAGGTGTCTCCCCCACCCCGACTCCCTCCCCTACACCCCCCACAACCCCTGCCACCCCCCAAAGGTGGCAGGGCCCCCCTCCCCACCCCGACCCCCAACATCACATGGTTTCGCGTCAGAAAATGACTGTAGGGAGATTAGAGTAATTTTTTTTTACTCTAACCTGCCTAATGTCGTTTTTTGGTGCAATACCCCCTTCTTCCATACCACCAGCACCACCGACTAACGTCTAGCCTACCCTTTGCACCATTCCATAAATATGGTACCCAGCTGGTGCATAGAAATGGTGCAAGCTGCTGCTAATCTTTTTGGTGCAAAACTGCGTTAGTGCAGTTTTGCACCAAAAAGTATAAATCAGGGCCTAAGTGTGGGTGATTCGAACTGGATGTGTGGAGTGATGCATGTGGCACATGTGGTGATGAGCAGTAATCGATGAGTGACTATCAATGTGTGCAGAGTGTGGTATGTGCTTTGTTTGGCCCATGTGTCTTATGTGTTTTCTGTGTTATGTAGTGTCTGATGGCTTACCTACGAGTCGGACATTTTTATATTGGTCATCCTAGAAATGTTGATTGATGAGTCAGTTCCTGACAATATAGGCATCATGAACACTTCCAGGATATTTTGCTGGGACATTTATTAGAAGGCCCCAATGGTCTACAATGGCCTGCACGTTTATTGAATGGTTGTGCTTCCTGTTGTAGTACAGGTGTTCTGTAGCAGCAGGAGGGACAAGCTGCACAAAAAAAAAAAACAGCAATGCTAACTCCTTGACAATATGCCCCATAGTTTTGCATGTGAAGGGAAACTTGGATAATAAATTTAGGTAGAAGAATATTTTGCTTGTCTTAGTGTATCAAAGTGGACACCATTTGAAACAAACTTCATTCCTGAAATGACCAACGCCTTAACATCGGACACTCTCCTAAATGCATTGAGGCATAGCAGCATTACCAGTTTAGCGGATGGAGGATTGAACAATAAACTGTCATTATCCATCCATAACTAAAACTGATTCAATACCTTAGTAATGTCCCACATAGTTGCATATCTAGGCTTAGATGAGGTCCTGTATCTTACCCCTTTTATCAGTCTATGTATTAAGGGATACTCACCCTCTGCCTTACCCTCTGATTTTCTAGGTCCCACTGAAATGGCTGACTGATAGCAATTAATGGTCCTAGACCACCTTTGATTTGGCTGCTAGTGAGGCCAGGAATTTAAGAATACCAGTCATATCTGCTGAAATTGTATCCTTACCCCTCTCCATTTACCAGCCACACCAGACCACTAATGCTGGTTTGTATACCTTAAGAGTACACATGGTCCATAATGCTCTGATATACTCTGAAGCTGCTTCAGAAAGTCCTGACATATGGAGCAGGCCCTGAAAGATTCCACACCACCAATTGTAATTTGTCCTGTGTGGCCATGCTGTGGTTTTACCCTCTGGGATGCCTCGTAATTTGAGGACAAATTGGGAGCAGAAATGTATAGTCCACTGATAGTTCCAGCAAAATTGTATACCATGGTTGAGTTTGCCATAGATGCATGATAACTACTACATTCCCAAGCGGCTGGTGAATATGAGTCAGACATGTGGAGATCATTGCAAAGGGGGAAAAAAGCATATTGAGCCCCCCTTTGCCCAGCTGTGAACGAAGGCATCTGTAGCTATAACTTCTGGATCCTCTCTCCAGCTGAAAAAATTGACTAACTGAATTGTCAGTCTGTAGACAAAAGTTGAAAGTCCCCCTGTATAAGTGTCTGTGATGTCTAATTTCCATTCACAGTTGTTGTGAAAACTCATCAAATACCACTCTGCTACCACTATGACCTAGCCTGGAAGGAATTTTCCTCTTACAGTGATATCCTGCCAAAGACTTTACTTACATAACACCTTTGATATCTCCACTAGAGGGGTTGGTTTGTACCCCAAAATTAAACATTAGTTGTTATATATTTCTACCATTAGATTGTCCATCCACAGGAGTATTGCACACATTACCTTGTTTTGAAATGTAAACATTAAATTAATTGCTCTAAATCACAGGATGGGAAGCTTCCCACCGAGACATGACCCTAGTTTACAAGCTGAACATCAGTTTAGTGTATCTATAAAGCCACATCTGATGTTTCTTACATACATTTTAATTTCACTTGAAAGTGAAAGGTTATCATGCAGTAGACAAAAAAGGAACACATGATGCAATTTATCAACAGCAAAAGAAGAAACAAATGGTTGCTTTATTTTATTTTAACAATTACTACATTCAAAAGGCAACCAATGCTGCATTAAAATGCCAGAAATTCACATTTCAAATAAATAAATATAATAGAGACACACTGCATTTTATCTCACCCGAGACTGTGTGTATCTGTTATAGTATTATTTTTCTAGTTTGTGTTTAGGCCTTTTAGACATGTATCTGTTTACTGTAAGCTTCAATTGTTTATTATGTGCGTGTATACGAGATGAAAAGACTGCATGTATCTCTTTGCTTTGTTTATTTATAATGTGCTTTAGGGGCATCTGAAAGCAAACATGTGTTTTCCTATTTATTTAGAATTTTTAATTGCAAACATTAATTTGTTGTACGTCAGAAAGATTGTGTTAGTGTTATTTGACATGGTATTTCTTTATTTTAGAAAGGTTGAATTTATGTTGAAAGGAAGAGTGGCAGCACATTATAAAATTAATTCGTTTTTGTCTGCGCATGCAAAATTTCTGATATAAAACACATTATTTAAACAGTATACCTACTTACACACCATTTGTAATTTAAAAACATGAAAAAGACACTTTGCCTTTCGGATGTCCCTAACGCCCTTTACAAAAAAATCAATTAAAAGAGAAACACACATCTTTTCAATTTACACCAATGCACTGATAAATGTCAAAGGTTAAATGAACAAGCATGTACTATAAAGGCACAAATGAGGTGTAGAATGAAAATACTGTAAAAGCTTAGCAAATGAGAGAGCGCTGCTTTTCAATTTTGTACAAAAGCACCAATAAATGTCAAAATTTAAGTAAACAAGCAAGTGCTTTTAACAAAGGCACAAAAGCAACATAGAATGAAAACAGTAAAAGTATATGCTTGTTTTTTTAACTTTGACATTTAACGGTGGCTTTGTGCAAATTAAAAGCCAGCATGTCTCTCTCTCATTCTTTTGTTAATAGTATTTCATTGTACGTCATGTTTGTGCTTTATGAAAAAGTATCTGCTTGTTCATTTAAACTTATGCAAGCAGGGATGGGCAGGAGATGGTGGTCGGGGATGGCGCTGGAAGATTAAGAGAACTCCAAATGGTGCAATAAAATGCAAGCAACAATTGATGCCGAAGCTCAACACACATTCACCAAAGGCAGCAAACAGTCACCTGAGCAGGAAACAAAGAAAAAATTGTCCCTCAAAACGAACAAATAAACACTAAAGCGTAAAGACTCCAGTACTAGGGCAGTGGTCCGTGGGAGGAAACAAAACATAAAAAGGAGGGACAAAAAAGAAGAATTCATCAACAGCAAGTAAGCATTTTTAAAGGACAATGGAAAGGACAAATAAAAAGGCAATGAGCGGGCTGTAAACCCACAAAGTATATACAACATGGCTCAAAGAGACAGCACAAGCGCTATCTAGGCTCGACCTAAAAATAGAGTCAATGTTAATAAATAAAAATGAGACCAAAACACAATTAAATCAGTACAACTTCAAAGTTTGAGGTAGAAGGAGTGGCTAAAAGCATTTGCCTTTGCTAGATCAGGAGAAAGTCTGGATTGCAGGCTGACTATGATGGACCATAGGTTGGATACAGGGACAAGGTTAGTCTTGCTGAAATGACCTTCTCAAAGTCTGGAAGGGACAAATAAAAAGGCAATGAGCGGGCTGTAAGCCCACAACCTATATACAATATGTCTCAAAGCAAGTGCTGTCTAGGCTAGACCTAAAATTAGAGTCAATTTTAATAAATAAAATGAGACCAAAACAAAATCAAATCAGTGCGACTTCAAAGTTTGAGGTAGTTATAGTGCCTAAAAGCATCTGGTTCTGCTACATCGGGGGGAAGTCTCGATTTCAGGCTGACTATGATGGAACATAGGTTGGATACAGGGACAAGGCTAGTCTTGCTGAAAAAAGTTACCTTCTCAAAGTCTTGGGAAAAAAATTGGGTTCAATGTGGAGAAAGCTACAAGGTCGCTTTAGCGTGAAGAGCAGGCCGGGTGCTGGACTTTCGTTCGGTGTTGTGGACAGCCATTGCTGGACCTTCGGATTGGAGGACACCACAAGTTATCATTTATGTAGCTTGAAGTGCTTATCTTACATTGTCTGGCGCTTTAGTGTGGAGTCGGGTTCATCAAAACTTCATGTTGGAGGTTGTTGCTGGTGCACGTGGTGAGTATTCGTGCCAATGGGTCCTTTTGCGGTCCTGAAGAACCCAAAACTCCAGGATTTCACCTTTCCTCTTAGGATGAGCTCAACCAATGCCAGCCTAGGGTCTAGGACCTCAGGAGGTACCTCTTGGGGATTAGGAATCCACTCCAGCAGTGGATAGCAGATCTCAGGTAGGCCCAGTTGCAGGTACAGGCAGATCTAATGCAGCAGGGCAGGAGGGCTTTTCCAGGGAGGCCTCTGGAGCTTTTTGTGTCCCTATGGCTCTGACAGGGGGCAGCCAACTAACCCTTGGAGTCACTTAGGTTAACCTGGGATGAAGGAAGCAGATCCAATCTTCCTTCCCAGAGAGCATGACAGTCCTAAAGCAGAAGGGCAGTCCTCTGGTAGCAGCATGGCAGTCCTCTCCTAGTGGGCAGTCCTTCTTATGAAATGTCCATAGCTCTCGGAGTGCACTGAAGAGTGGCTCAGGAGGACCAATGGTGCCCACCTATGCATGTGGGGAAACACCTGGTCCTACCCCCACACCTGGTCCTGAAAAGGTCTTCTCTTCTCCTCTCAAGGCACCAAGAAGTCTGGGTTGACAAAAGGTTAATGTTGGGGACCTTTGTGTGTGCTGCATGCAAAGCCTGGTGGAGTGTAAATGGGGCAGAGTCTAGGTCTGTCTCCACCATCCAGTCATGATGGCCCTCTCCCAGCTACAACAAGGTCCTATTTACAGGTTTATACAGTTGGAAACTCCAAGAAAATCAAAGAAATGTTAGCAGGAAAATGCAAAAGTTCTAAGTGACATTTTCAAAATTATAATCTAAAAACGGATTGTACCATTAAAGACAAGCTTAAATTTCAATGTATTTGACTGTAAACAGCATATCCCTATCTGCTCCCAATCCAGAGGTATCACTTATTAAATGTAACAAGGTTATCTAGTGTTAAACAATGGAAGAAATGGGCTTTACAATAGTGAAAAAGGACTTTAGGAGTTTTTCACTGTTAGGACATGTAGTACTTAAGCGCACCTGTCCTACTTTTTCAATCCAATGTACCTTGCATTGTGTATCTTTAGGGTCTCCTTTAGGGTTGACTTATACGTTTTTAAAAGGAAGGTTTTGGCCCCGGTAAAAGGTTTAGTTTGCCACATAAAAATTTCAGTTTAGAACTATACCTCAGGCTGCAGTGCCAGGCCTGAGATATTTTTTTAAAGGCCAGTTTACTGGGTGAAACAATGAGCTCTGCAGGTGCACTAGTAGTATTTGATTTACAGGCCCTGGGTGCAGGTAGTACCATTTGCTAGGGGCTCACAAGTAAATGAAATGTGGCAATTAGGTGTAGTCTAATGTTATCATGCTTGAAGGATAAAGCATGAGCACTTTAGCACTGGTTAGCGTGGTAAAGAGCACAGTCACAGAGTGAAGGCAAAAAATGTTTGGGGTCACTCTGTAGAGGGGAGAGGGCACCCCAGTAAATAGGGAAGATGGTGCAACCATTCTAAGCTTCTATATGGTCTAGCCATCATTCTTTTTATTGCCTTGCTTCCTCTCTAGGGGTATTAACTATTAATAGGTCAGACCTTTGTTTAGACATTTAGGCCCATATTTATACTTTTTGACGCTAAACTGCGCTAACGCAGTTTAGCGTCAAAAAGTTTTGCGCCGTCTAACGCCATTCTGAAGCGCCATGCGGGCGCCGTATTTATGGAATGGCGTTAGACGGCGCAATCAGACCGGCGCTGCCTGGTTTGCGTGGGAAAAAACCACGTAGACCAGACAGCGCCGGCGTAGGGGGAAAATGGCGCATGGGCGTCTTAAAATGGGGCAAGTCAGGTTACGTCGAAAAAATCGTCTTAACCCGACTTGCGCCATTTTTTAACGACGCCCATCCCCCATCAACATGACTCCTATCATTGTAAAGATAGGAGTCATGCCCCCTTGCCCAATGGCCATGCCCAGGGGACTTCTGTCCCCTGGGCATGGTCATTGGGCATAGTGGCATGTAGGGGGGCACAAATCAGGCCCCCCTATGCCACAAAATATTATTAAAAAAAAAAAAAAAAAAACTTACCTGAACTTACCTGAATGTCCCTGGGGTGGGTCCCTCCAGCCTTGGGTGTCCTCCTGGGGTGGGCAAGGGTGGCAGGGGGGGTCCCTGGGGGCAGGGGAGGGCACTCTGGGCTCATTTTGAGCCCACTTGTCCCTTAACGCCATGCCTGACCCAGGCGTTAAAAAGCGGCGCAAATGCGCCGTTTTTAGCCACGCCCACTCCCGGGCGTCGCTTTTGCCCGGGAGTATAAATACCACGTAAAGGCCTGGGAGTCATTTTTTAGACGGGAACGCCTCCCTTGCATATCATTAACGCAAGGAAGGGGTTCACGCTAAAAAATGACGCACATTCCGGGAACTTTGGCGCTATTCGCCTCTAACGCCATAGTATAAATATGGCGTTAGTTGGCGTTAGTTTTGCGTCGAAATTGCGTCAAAAAAAACGACGCAATTTCGGCGCAAACGGAGTATAAATATGGCCCTTATTTTCAACTTCTGAGGTGCTTTGTAATGGAACAAAAATGCCTGAATTGAAGAGGCCAGCAGGCCCACTATCCATGCTAGCTGACTGAGGTATATAAGGGAATGCTGTAACATATTCCTCAGCTCTTTCTTGATGATCCTCAATTTTGTCTTCAGGAATATTAACATAATATACACAATCTGATTTCCCTCTTTTATGATAAAACCTAGCCCTGAATCAGATCTAATGCTTCTTGAACTTGTGATACCATTAGGTAGTTTCACTTTACTCATGAAGATTGTGCTGTATAGATAGATCATCATCCTTGACCTTAAGGATGCTGCTACTTGTTTTAGTACCTTTGGTTTTAGCACCACAGAACTGAGGAAAGACAAAAGAAGGTACAGACTGGAACCTGTAGACTTGATCACCCCCATATGAATTGGAGATACTTATTGTGTTGTGGGTAGATGGCATTCATGAGGTAAGCATCTTTTAGATCTAATCTCATAATTCAGTACCCCAGTAGGAGAAAATCTCTCAGAGCATTATTGTTTCCATTTTGAAGTGTCTCTATATTACAAACTGGTTTAAAGTCTTCAAATTTATGATTAGCCTGAATTTACTTTTTTTCAAAAGGACCAGAAAACAAAAAATGCATTATGGTAAATACAGCTCATTAAAGAGCTGGGAATAAGCTATGAATAAGAAAAGAGATAATGGCCCTCATTCTGACCTTGGCGGGCGGCGGAGGCCGCCTGCCAAAGTCCCGCCGTCAGGTTACCGTTCCGCGGTCGAAAGACCGCGGCGGTAATTCTGACTTTCCCGCTGGGCTGGCGGGCGGTCTCCTTCAGACCGCCAGCCAGCCCAGCGGGAAAGAGGCTTCCACGATGAAGCCGGCTCGGAATCGAGCCGGCGGAGTGGAAGCTGTGCGACGGGTGCAGTTGCACCCGTCGCGTATTTCACTGTCTGCACAGCAGACAGTGAAATACATTTAGGGGCCCTCTTACGGGGGCCCCTGCAATGCCCATGCCAGTGGCATGGGCACTGCAGGGGCCCCCAGGGGCCCCGCGACCCCCCCTACCGCCATCCGGATCTCGGCGGTCCGACCGCCGGGATCTGGATGGCGGTAGGGGGGGTCAGAATCCCCGCGGCGGTGCAGCAAGCTGCGCCGCCGCGGAGGATTCAATGGGGCCGCGGTACACTGGCGGGACCCCGCCAGTGGTGCCGGTCCGACCGCGGCTTTACCGCCGCGGTCGGAATCCCCATTGAAGCACCGCCGGCTTGTCGGCGGTGCTCCCGCGGTCCTCCGCCCTGGCGGTCAAAGACCGCCAGGGTCAGAATGAGGGCCAATATGTCTTCTTTCTTGTAAAAAAATCAATGTGGCATGCAACATTAAAAGGTGCAACTTTGTGAGTTCCGAGAGAAGAAATATCAAGACCAGACACGTTAAGAGACACTGACGTGTGCAGTGCTGTTAACATAACATGGGATGCTGTCATCAGTTCCTCCAATTCACAATTACTCCAAGAAAAAAAGAAAACTCTGTGAACTGGACCTGGTTCTCGCCCTAACCTAGCTAACTTTCTATTACCAGAGAATCCCAGGTGCTAGCTAAAGCTCTGAGGAAGCTCCAGCTTTGTGGCTTGTTTATGTTGATGTTATATAGTCCACCTTACTCTAAAGAGAGAGCTGAGAGGTAAACCCTCCACATGTCCTCCCAATGTCAAGCCAATATACACAAAAGGTGTGGAGGAAATGAGATAAACTACATGTCATCAGGTAAAAGTTTGACATGTGATTTTGACAGCAACTCCTACCAGGTCCCCCGTCAATGAAGGGGAATGAGGGGTTTCCAGAGGACCTGCTGGAACCAACCACTAGTGGTGGGTCCATTTCCCCCAAAGAACAGCCAGGCTTGGCATTGGGCAATGCATTATGGCCACACCCACAAAATGGTACACCTACGTACCCCCCAGGCAGCCCATAGGACGTATGCAAACAACGTTTTTTTAGAAAGAGGCCGGGGGTGAGGCAGAAGAAAGACGAAAGTGGTTAGTTGAAAAACCAGAGAGGAAACACGTAGATCAATCTGGGAAAAGAGAATGCTCTCAGCACAAGCAAGATGTAATGGTCAGGCAGAACATTGTTATAAATTTGAGTACCCAGGAGTTGGATGAAGTTGATGCATCTGTGCTAAACAAAGGACTTTGTTTTGTCCCCACTCCTGAGATTGACTTACTGAAGTAGCCAATTTTTTTCCGGAAAATTCGACTGAAAACTTTCTTTTTGGAACACCCTGTGGTAAACAGTGACGGATATCAGAACACCGGTTTGCGCCCCAAATCTTAATCTTTTCCCCCAACTAGTCGTATGCAACCAGAGGTACTAGCTTTTGAAAAATCAATAAGCTTTGAGATTGATAATTTACAACACATACAACCAAAACTTTTTCACAATACAAGCACAACTGAAATGGAAGCCCTAGACCACCTAGCAGCGGATACAAATATTATCATAAAACCATCAGACAAAGTCTGTGTCCCAGTCATAATGTCATCAGAGATGTATAGATCAGAATGTCTATGTTGTGTTGAATAACTTTCAGAATTACACAGCTAGTAAGTGACCCGACCTCAGAGATTCAGGAAGCGACTGACTTCCTGGTCTCTAAAAGCTGGGATAACGAATGGATCATGAAACATGAAGCTGACTTTCTGACTCAAACTAATCCCAAAATACCATACTTTAACATACTCCAGAAAATCCACAAAAGCAAAATTCCTCCTCCAGGGAGACCAATTGTGTCAGGTAAAGGATCAGTTTTGGAACCACTGTCACAGTTTGTGACATATTTCTCCAACCCCTTGTTCAAAAGATGCAAACTTTTTTAAAAGATACCAAAGATGTCCTAAAACGTTTGCAGGGATGCCTTTTGATAAATATATGGAATTACTCATCACTTTAAATATAGATTCCCTATAGACCAATATTCCTCAGGAAGTGACTTTAAGAGTCAAAGATGAATTCCTGAAGGGAGTCAATTACTCCTCCCTAGTTCATATTGGACGTAGCTCATTTGGCATTGAATAGGAACTATTTTGAATTTTATGGCCAATTTTTCCTGCAGGTACACGAGACATCAATGGGGAGTACAATTGCCCCGAGTCTGGCATGGCTCTATGTTGATTTGTTTGGGAGAGAGTGTGTCTTCCACTTTTCTGATCCTTTTCTGAACAAAATAAAGTTATGGAAGTGCTATATTGATGATGTACTCCTTATATGGTCAGGATCGAGAAATGAGGCATTGGAGTTCACTGAATGGCTTAATGCCTTGAACCCGTACCTACGGTTTACCATATAAATTGAGGGCATGGAACTACCCTACCTGGATCTCTTGATTCCAGCCAAAGATGGATCTCTAGAAACACAGGTGTATTATAAAGCGACTGATAGCAACACCCTACTTCAATTGGAGAGCTTTCACCCAGAAGCCCTAAAAGAGAATCTCCCCATAGGGCAGTTCTTGTGACTAGGACGGAACTGCTCCACGCTAGCAGGTTACACTGAACACAAAAAAGACTGTCTAATAAGTTAGCAGCAAAGAATTACTCAGACCATTTAATACAGACGGCGGATAAGAGGGGGAACAATTGTTGGAGTCTTTTCATAAACCAAAAGAGGATAGACCAATTTGCTTAAACACCTTCAATTCTCTCTTTAATTATGTGCAAAAGATTATCAGGGACATATGAAAAATATTGACTTCAGGGGAGCTCCCCTTTTAACAGCCTTTACAGACCTTCAGAAATGCTAAAAGTATCCAAAATATGATAGTCCACACAGGACAACGAGATAAGGCACTGATAGCCATGCAATCTATTCTGTGGAACTTACCCCCACAGTCAGGCCACTCCCCATGTTGGAAATGCAGTGTGTGCAAACTTACAAAAAAGACAACAAACATAGACTTAGGATTGCCTACACCTTGGTAACTGAGGTCACTAACTAACTGTAACAGCAAAAATGTGATTTACTTTATATATTTTCCCTGTAAGCTGATTTATATTGGCATGATGACAAGAAAGGTTAGAACCCGCATTTGTGGAGGGCATGGCTGGAGGCCATGCAAGATGGCCTCTGCTCTTTAGAGCTCCGTGAGGCTTCAGCACTTCCTGGAAAGAAGGAGATGTTTTCACATCAAAATGATTATTTTCATCAGCATTTGTTAGCACCGGAGCACTGCAGCTGCATAAATATGCCTTTATCTTACAGAGACATCAGTTTTGAAGTCATTTCAGAGACTTCATGTGAGGGCCTGAGGTAATGCATTTCACTCCGTAAGCCTCAGCACAAACCTAAACTATTTGACGTTTAACTGCTTGCCTGGATGTGATTCTACAAATCTAGTTTCCTCTGCAATGGAATATTTATTACCTTCTGACAGCCAGCTGAACTTTTGACATCTCTCTTCAAACACATTTAGCTGAGGTTTTCAGCTTTCAGTATTCACTGGCAGCTCTTGTCAAGGAGCTCTTTCAAATTGCTCTTCATAACATGGTAAATGCTTTCCTTTGATGGAGGGAATTCTTTACTTTTCAGAAGGTTCCCTTAAAACCAGTCACCAATTGTTTGACTATGTGCAGTAAAGTGCTTTGCTCTTATGGTATTCTGTCATGCCTGTTATGAGAGAATAATTTAGGATTTTTCTATTTATGTATTTTTTATTATATTTTGCTCTGTTGTTGGAAACTGCTGGCAGCAGCTTCTCCTTGTAATATAATTTCACCAACACCTCACATTGCTGGCTTCCTATTACCAAATTGCTGCTGGCTTTTATGGGGAGACCACATAATTCTCAGAGTTGCCAGTCATCATCTTTCTCCAAGTCTAATAATCCTCTTCGAGTGGTGCGCACACATATAACTAAATCTTCTCTACCATCAGCTTTCACAATGGATAGTGCTGCAGTCTTTTTAAAGGATGGCGCCTCTTCATCTCATGCTGCTGGCCCAATTGTGAAAAAAACATCTAACACCTCCTCGGTCAAGCGCCCCAAAAAAAGACCTTGATTCTCCCTCAAAATCACCTGCACATCTTACTCTAGATGATGTCATGGAGGAATTGCGTGCACTAAAGCCCTTTATGATGGACACTAATGCCTCTTTAAAACGTATTGAGGAGCAATGGTCCCAACACGAACAACAAATTTGTACTCTGGAACCAAGAGTCAGTAACCTTGAAGATTGTAACACTGTTAATCCTCAGATCTCTAAAAACATAGCTCAACTTAAAAGCCTTTTTGGGATTCCAGAAGGTTCGGAAGGCTCTAACATGATTGTATTCCTTCAAAAAGCAATACCTTCAATTCTTCGCTTGCCTCCTACCTCTCCCCTCTCTATCCAACGGGCACATCGTTTAGGTCCACAGACTTCAACTGGCCCTTGTGCACATCCTAGAGGAATTATTATTCTCTTTCTCCAATTTACTGACTTGATGCAAATACTTTTGGAAGCCAAAAAGATGGGCTGTTTGCTATGGTCAGGTCATAAAGTGTTTATCACATAAGACTTCTCTCCTGCTACAGCTGCACTTTGCAAACAGTTTTTGGACTTACATCCACAACTCAAATCCTTGAATATTCGATATTGTCTTCTTCACCCATGCCTTTTCAAAATTACATTCAAGGACAAATCTTGTTCGTTTGAGGAACCTTCAGCACTACAAATGTTTACTAACCAACACAAAACAGAAGTAATGGAACTAGGAGCATCTGCAATTACTTGAAGATATAATTTAAACTGTCTTAAATGTCCTTTCTTTTTTTTTTCTGGACAGTTTAATAGTAATGGTTATGTTTAATATTTATATATATGGTTTTCCTTCTCTGCATCTTCTAATTTTCTTATATACATATATATTTTTTTTAGATAGTGTTTTTTGTGCAAACCTCATGTTCCTTTCCCAACCGTATATCTTTCTCACCCTCCAAACTGTTCTCCTATATGTTCCACTGGTAAGCTTTGATTTTTATTTTTTTTCATGTCACAGTCCTTTACTGTAGTTATTACGTTATTTGGTCTCCTGAATGGTACATTTTTCGTTTGTATGTTTTTTTTTCTTCCATGAAACTCGCCTTCATATGTTTTAATATCTAATATCACTTTTCTTGTGCTGAAGCCACTCTTGCCTGTCTTTTCAGGTTCTCCGCTGTCCCTCTACCTTTCGGGGTATTCACTTTCTATCTTGTTTTCTTTAGCTTTCGTGGACTTTAGTCCTTGTATTGCCAAATCCATGTATAAACAGCTTCTGGAGCTCATCATCCTCCTTTTCATTTTCTTTACTATCTTCTTTCTTTCCCATTTCTTTGCTTTTGCAAAATTGATATGCCTAGTTTTTTTCCTTGTTACAGCAGTTGTTTATTAATACTTCTTGTTATGCAACTTAGAACTGTTACTTGGAATGTTAAGGGGCTTAAACACCCCATTAAACATCAGCGTGTCTTATCCCACCTAGCTTGTTTGAAATGCCACATTGCTTTGTTGCAAGAGACTCACCTCAACGACTCTGAGGCAATTAAGCTTAAAAAACAATGGGTGGGGGACATTTTCTACTCCCCTTCCATCACAAACAAAAATGGGGTAATTACACTCAGTCATAAATCTGTCAAACCTACCATAATTTCAAAGCATCAAGATACAGAAGGTCGCTGGGTACTTGTTACATTTACAATTGACAATATTTCTCTTACTATCCTAAATATATACGGCCCCACACATCCAGATCCAAATTTTTGGAAGAATCTTTCACATATTGTCTCTGAACATTCCTCAAACAATTTACTCATAGGTGGTGACTGCAACCAAATTCTCGATCCATTTTTGGACAGACGTTCCACGTCACGTTTCATTCCACATGCCTCCCTCAAAGCTTTTAAAAACTTTATTTTACAGCATTCTCTCTCTGATTCCTGAAGAGTATGCAATCCCAACCTCTTGGAATACTCTTTTTATTCTCCTACCCACCATTCCCATTCCAGGCTTGATTATATCTTTCTGAGTAAAGGTTTATTGCAACATATGCTCAACTCTGAAATCAGTGCTATTTTGATTTCAGATCATGCACCTCTGATTACTGACCTTGATCTTTTTCTTCATGGTTCTAAAACATCTTCATGGAGGTTTAATAACTCTCTAATTTCAGATGCTACTTTTATCGCTTCCTACAGTAAGTTTATAGAAGACTACTTTCACATCAACAATAGTGATCAACTATCATTTCATTTTGTGTGGGATGCATTCAAAGCAGCTTCTAGGGGTATCATCATAAGTTACGCTCCCTCAAAAAAAAAGTCTGCTCAACAAAAATCGACTTCCATCCTTGAAAATATAAAGTCCCTAGAACATGAATACTATACTCACAAAACTAGTAAATCACATCTTGAAGCACTAGTCTCAGCTAAAATGGAGTTTAACAAATATACCACTAAACAAGCATGCAGCACCCTCCTGAAAATAAATGCCAGATATTATGGTGGTAACAATAAAGCTGGTTCTCTTCTAGCTCAATATTTGAAACAAAGAAAAGAAAAAACAACTATTAAATCTATCACAGATAACAATGGTGTTAAACACTTTAGAGATAAAGATATAGCATCGTGTTTCGCTTCTTACCATAAGGACCTGCACACTCCAGAACACATACCAACAGTTGAATCTCTCAACCAGTATTTCTCTAATCTCAAACCAAGAGACCCATTGCAGATTGACCTCTCATCTTTAGACCAACCCCTACATCTTACCGAACTATATACAGCTTTACAATCTCTCCCCAAGGGTAAAGTTCCAGGCCCAGATGGCTTCACAGTAGAATTCTTTATTCAGTTTGCTAAGTCTCTTTTCCCCAAACTCTTTCAATTACTTAATCATTTTATAATGTCAGGTTCTGCATCTGGCTCATTTACAGAGGCCATGATTTGCCTTATTCCCAAAAAAGATCGGGATGCGACTGACTGTAAAAAGTATAGACCCATATCTTTAATTAATACTGATTGTAAACTCTATGCCAAAGTTTTAGCTCTCCCTTTACTCCCATATATACCTGACCTTATTGATTCTCATCAATCTGGTTTTATCCCAAATAGAAATGTAGCAGATAATTCCCGTACTTTTTTAAATATTATTAACAAGGCATCTAAACTTAAGATTCCTCTGGCAGCTTTATCATTGGATGCGGAAAAGGCCTTTGATAGGGTCTACTGGGGTTTCTTGTCGAAAGCTTTGGAATGGCATGGACTAGGTACTAAATTCCGACATTTTATATCCATTCTTTATTTCTCACCATGTTCCTCGGTTATAAAAAACGGTATCCGATCTCCTTTTTTCCCTCTTAAAAGGGGTACTCTTCAGGGATGCCCATTATCTCCTTTACTATTTATTTTGTCTCTCAAACCTTTTCTATACCAATTAAAAACGTCTGAACAATTTACGGAGTTTCAAATTAATACTGCACACATCAAATTGATGGCATATGCTAATGATAATCTTTTGTTCATGTCTCACCCTGACACTTCTCTTCCTGCACTCCTGCATGAGCTCAACTTATATTCTGATGTATCTGGCTATAAACTTAATATAGACAAAACAGTGGTCTTACCACTTAATGCTCATTGCACTGGCTCTGTATTCCTTGATGCAGGATTATCTTGGAATTCTTCTAAGATTAAATGCCTGGGGGTATGGTACTGCACTACTCTTAAGGATACATTAAGGACTAATTTAGAAATCTTATCTGCAAAGCTTGTAGATCTCACACAGAAATGGTCTCCATTATATCTCATGTGGTGGGGCCGCTTGGACACCATTAAGATGATGTTTCTCCCTATCATTAACTTCTTCCTTATGATGCTTCCTATTAAGATACCTAAACTATTTTTTAGTTCAATTGATAAAATTAGATCCAAGTTCCTGTGGAACGGTAAACAATCCTGAATCCCTCTCTCGAAATTAAGACTTCCTAAAGTACAAGGTGGAGTTAATTTCCCTGACTTTATAACTTATCACAAATCTTTTGGCATTAAGCAAATACATCCCTATTTATCTACACTCAATGATGACCCTAAAAAGCTATGTTTCTCTTTGGAAGAAACATTTATTTCTCCCTTTTCCCATAAACACATTATATTTATGTCTAACCCCCCAAAATTCTGGTTGCCCAGCACTATCTTCCATTCAGTCAACTTACTGAAACCTTTTTTTATTTCACATCTGACCCCCATTAATCAATTCTTTAACAGTCCTATTTGGCACAATAGTTTGCATAGGAAACAAGGTAAAACCTTGTGTTGGAAGGCTTGGATGACTAAAGGTATTCTTCTCATTTCCCAATTATATCATAAAGACTCTATCATCCCTTTTACTACTCTCTCAGCAATTTATAATCTCCCTATTTGCATGAAATACCAATATATAATTCTTTCTACTCTAGTCCAAGAGGCCCTTAATAAACTTATACATCATAATCATTCTTCTCTTGTATCATCTCCACACCCGATTGTAACTTCTAATTATCCTAGGGCAGTAGGAATTTATAAACGTTTAAGAACGTCTGTTTCACCTAGACTCAAATCACCTATTGAGCTATTGTGGGAATCAGATCTGGGTGTTGTTTGGCCAACCTCTTTATGGGATAGAATATGGTATAAGATACATTCCACTGCACGCACTGCAAGCCTCACACAGACCCTATATTTTTTTATAATAGACTTTTCTACACTCCTGTACGCCTTTACAAACTCAAACTTGCACAAAATGACAATTGTTGGTGCTGCCACACTCAGCAGGGTACTAACTTTCACATGTTTTTTTCCTGTCCATCCCTATCTACTTTTTGGTCCTCAATATGGTCTCGCATTTCAGCAATAGCTCAGATCTCCTTACCAATGTCATATGAATTACTGTTTTTGGGTGGCATACACGATATCTGGAGTTCCTTCAGGCCTCTTGGAAAATTGGTGGACCTTTTGCTTTCTATTGCAATCTCTATTATTACTTCTAACTGGAAATCTTCAGAGAACATTACTCTCAGACAGTGGTGGAATTCTGTATATTATCATCATAGACTTGTTCGCTACAAGCTTGATTCAACAGGAACTTTCTTCAAACGTCATCAGCTATGGTTGCCATTAAGTAACTATCTCTCACGCACTGCAAAGGAAATGGATTTTTCTCCTCCTTTTTAAAAAATGTCAATATATTTCCTGTTTTTCTTCTTATATATACTTATTTCATCTTACATCCGCTGTAACTAATGTCTATTACCTCTCTCTCCACATGGCTATCACTTGATTCCCTTTTCTATCCCTATAGCTCTTCTCCCTCTCCCTCTCTCTTTCTTCTTTCTTTATTCAAACTTGGAGTCTTTGATACTATATTGCTGTATATGCCTAATTCATGTACATGTTTAATATGCATTTATAAGTACAATATTCCTTTTGCATATATATTCACAACTGCATATCTCTGTCCTGGCAATGTTAAGTTAATGTTCTTGTATTTGACTCAATAAAAAACATCTTTAAAAAAAAAAAAAAAGAACCCGCATTTGTGAACATAGGGAACCATACGTTGCAGAAGAGATTTGACAAAACTTACTAGCCACTTTATCTTGAAAAATCATAGCACAGATGACATGGAGTGGTATGTCATTGATAGATTAAGACAAACAAGAGCAGATATGAGCCAGCTCCCCCCGCTGTATGCAGAGCGATGGGTTTGGCTCATGCAGACACACGCACATAATCTAAATGATGAGAAACAATGGTTCTTGTTTCAAAAGTAGGTCACACACTGCGTCCTCAGGAAAGCCTTTCTTACTATTGAGGACAGATGGTAACATAATATAGTATGAGAGGCTGTCTGATCCCTATTTGATCAACTATCATTTTAGGGACAATATCAGCCTCTTTGATTACCTCACCTAATTCAGAGAGAATGATTCTACTATACCTAATTGTGTCCAATAAGACCCTAACTGAATTCATAAGTGGAGCACCAGTGACAGCACGGATACACTGATATGCTTTAACCAGTAATCACAACCGCATTTTTTTACCGCATCTGGTTCAATATATAAATATACTTTTACTGCAGTAACAATTAACATAACGTTTAACAATATTTCTCTGCAGGCTAAATTGCTTCATAGGTAGTAACTAATAATGAGCCTACTGTCCCTGGCGCTAACTGAAGAACTATTGACTAACATGGGACTACATTTCGCATGAGCCTCTACAAATAGCAGCATACCGATGATTCCCCCGTATAAGATTACATCTTTCTCCTCACTTGGAGGCAAGCGGCTGGGAGGAGGAGCAAATAAGTGCTTATACATGATGCACCCTGTGATGAAATAAGTCCCAATGGGTGGGGGAGAAAGGGACCATTCCAACATCAGCTCCTTTATCTATGGAGATCTAATTTTTACAACATGGCACACTGTCGTTGTCCCGTAGCAGGTTATCATTCACCAGCAATGAGACGGGTCGCAATGAGCAGCATGCACCGGTGGCCTCTGTCCAGCCCAGGGAGATTACATTTATCTAATCATTTGAGCCTTGACATACTTATTACAAGAAACTTTGCACATTATTATAAGTATTTGATATCCCTGCAGGAGAACACGGGGTATAATTTGTAACAGTCCTCTACCCTGGCTAAACAGTGTTTTTTGGGTTATATTATTATTGAGTCTATTCAAATAGCTGTCAAGACCTTTCCACAAAGCCCCCCTCCTGGTGGGGCTCACGGGACCAGAATAACCAGATAATGGAGACCTCGTTCTTTACAATACGGTTTGCTATTGTTTTCCCTTCAGCATGCTGTCAGTCATCAGCAATAACAACTGCATACGTACTGCGATGATCTACATTTACCAATGTCCTCTATCCTGTCAGTGGAGTTCATTTCACCCAATTATCTGAGCCTGAATGTACGTAGTATGAGTACCTTGCACATCATTATCAGTATTTATATTTATACAGGAATATATGGGAGAAGTATGCGTAGCAGTCCTCCGCCCTGCCAAGGGAGAGTTTTAGGTTACTTTATTATGGATTTTACACACATAGACTGCAAGACGTTTCACACAGGGACTTTCTCTAAAATGTTCCTAATAGGATACACTCCCGGTTGGGTTTACTTCAAAAGGCAAGACACAGTTGTAGAAAGCGGTGGATGTGAGCACACAACTAGCATTTTCTAAGTGCTTTATTTCTTCAGCAGTGTGTGACTACAAGTCATTTTTTTTACTCTAACCTGACTAGCACCATTCTTTCACACACAACCTCCAGTTTCCCCTACGCCTCCCCCACCCGGTTAGCGTCCAAAATTTTTACGCTAACTGGGACTTATAGCCAGCTAGCGTCATAGCTTAAATATGATGCCCAGCTGGCATCCAGGAATGGTGCTAGCCGGTGATGACGCAGAAAAAGAAGGTCTGACATATATTCATACATACCGTGTAATCAATACATATAATAAAGAGTGATTTTAGTAAAGAAAAATATGTACGAGGGAAATTGTGCCCTCGGGGTAGTTCGCCATCATTGTAAACGAGCTTTATTAATCATGAAGTATTGAAAATGTAGTAATCCGTCATAATCGCAAATGTATGCCATGATTTCTTGTTTGAAAACTGTTTTGCTTAGCTTAAATTTAGTACAGGCTTTGGCCTAGTTGCCTGGTTTCAAATTCTAACTGCGTGGGTTTTTTTTTTTTTCTTGAACTAATGAAACATATATTCTTGCTTGAAGTTGTATTTTTCCAGTAGAGCTGACTGGTACACTTATCTTCAAGGTTTCGTGCTAGGCCGCTTTCATCCCCTTTGATACAAGGCCAGTCTCTGCAGGTGCGGACAATGAAGGTACAGATAGTAAAATATTTGGCAAACCATGATACAATTTGTGTTCCAAGGCTCCAAGGACAGTGTATGCATAAATGAGCACTAGTAAAAGAAAATTTTTGATTGGACAATTTGAAGCCAACCTATGAACCCTCCAATGGAAGACCCTGCAGAATTTGGAATGTTTCTTACTTAGACTCACCGGACAAAGAGAAGTCAGCCATTTTCTTCAAGGCCAGTTTGAAGCCTGATGCCAGACTCCATTTTGGACGACACCCTGATGCCCTTTTCTCTATCTGAGAGAAAGAGACTTTAACTTTGATTTGCCCCGTCTTGCCCATGCAGTAACTTTGCCCCATTCTCCTTGCCGCTGCAAGGAAGCTTGCCCTTAACTTTGCCCCTTTGAAACTTGCCCCATGCTGATCAACCGGTACCTGGAGGACGAAGACTTTTCTTGAATGCTGATTGTATTTGGTAAATATGAAAGGATAAATGTATTATGCATTGTGTTTTTCCTTTTAGGTACCAACTGCTATTTTGACAGGGCCTTAGCTAGAAGTTTTCCAAATTTGTGTTGACTAAATTCGTTTTGCACGAAGTCCCACATGCCGATGCTAATTAGAGGTTAGTCGAGGTATACATCCAATGTACCATGCCGAATTGAAATCTTGTTATGCTGACCGAATGTATGCAATTAGTCAAATACAGTTAGTCACATTGGTGATTTGTATTGCGATAACAGAGTGTATCATTATTCAGATTTTACGTAGATTGCGTTTCTTTGACCGTCATGGACAGCTAGTAATGTTCATATACATATATCAATTGGTTTTGAGACATATATATATCGTGCTAGCTTTGTTAATATAGGGAAATAAATTCACTAACTTTTAATAAACCAGTGTGGTTATTCATGACTGAAAGGTCATGGTGCGCCGAAATACCAACTGTTATTGATTTCTGATTTGCTACATTGATGTATTAATTGAGTATTGATTACCGATTACAATAGTTATTGATTATTGATCTGAGTGACTCGACTATTTTAGGATGAGGAGAGCCCGACTCAGTTAAAAGATTCACCGACCTCCAACGTGTCCAGGTACAGGTAATTTATAAGGGCTGGACGCGTTATCAGTAGATCGTAGCAGAGGATGGTTTAGCCCTTTGGGACCCCATCCAAACAATAGACAGAGTCAAGTTAGAATTTTCTTTGATAAAATAAGTTGGAGGGATGATGATGCCCTAAGTCCCCAATGACTTTCCCGGGATCTCGGAGCTTGCGAATGGAGGACATGGAGGTGTGAGAATGGTTTCGGCGTTTCGAGTGACGGTATGAGTGAAGTTAGGGTTTTGCGCTTGCAGAGCTTATCGCCGCAGATTAATTGAGAAGTTTGTGTGGACTTTAGGGGGGTTAAAAGATATTAGAGGAGTGTTACTCCAAAGGTGTGAGAGTAGGGAAGTCGTCGAACTTCACGTGTGTGTAGCGCTTTTGAGCAGAAAAATTGTCCACGTGGTTGTTGATGTTGAGACGGGCCCTGCGAGGTCAAGAGACTCCGGAGTATGTTGAAAAGTGTATGTGACACTTGTTTGATGTTGTGATCTGGTCAGGTTTAATAGGTTGATCGGGCGTGGTCAACAAGTCGGTATGAATGTTGCAGAGTGAAAGAAAACTTCGACTTTGAGATTTGACGAATTCTAAAGTGCACTAGAATAGTTCATTGATCGGTTGAGAGTAAAGTTTGCGGGTCAAATTTTGCTTGCGAAAGCGGGAAACCTAGAAAGATGGAATAACTGCCGAGGCTAGTGAAAAATCCCTAAGGTTTCTGAAGCGATTGTATTACCTCTCCTGTAGTAAACTGACAGATCTGTTTATTCTTTTGGTTAAGTGCTTGCGTTATACTGCAGAAATTAGTTTATGAGTGAAGCCGAATGAAAAGAGGACAAGCCGCGGGACTTTGTCAGCCACAGTGTGTGAGTGTGACGTCACTAGGAGCCGCGCTGGGATAGGTCGGTTGGTGAAGAAGGGTCGCGCACGGATTGAACGCAGTCCGTGAAGCGCGATTAGAAGGGGAAAGGCAAGCGAAGAGTATTCCGGGAATTAAAGTCACTTATTGATTACATATTTTAGAAAAACAAAAGACGGAAAGATGACATTTTTCAAAGCATTTAAGAGTGCCATGAGGGGAGATGTTTATATTAAAGCAAACGTAGGAAAGAAACACCGCCTGAGGGTACACCAGCTTACATTGTTATTGAAGAAAAGGGTGTAGCGCCATGTCTTTGGTTAAAACAATGGTGCAAATTAACAGAGAAACATGGAAGTGTAGCGTTCCCTATCCACGGGTCGTTTAATCTAAGAGTTTTAGAAAATCTGAGATTTGCGCTATACGATATGAAAGTACCTCCAAGACCAGCACAGTTTGAGGCACTAGCAATTTGGGAGCTAATAGCTAGAAACCAACAACAAAAGAAATTTGAGACAAGAATAAGAAAAGTAGAAAAGACACTAGCGGATGCTAGATGGGACAGCACACAAAAGGTTTGGAGATCAGACGTATTGCAGGGGATTAAACTGTTTCCAGCGATTACTGATGAAGCAGAGACGGAAGGAAGGAAAGCTACCTATATGACAAACAGGAGTCAGTCCAGAGAGAGAGGGAGCAATAGAAACTCAAAAAGGGGAGACGAGTCAGATGATGAGGAGTTCATTATACAATTGCTGAATGATCGCCCACCACCATACGTGGAAAGCGAAAAAGGCTCAAGCATTAGTACTGCCCCTCCAGAACCAATACAGGATAATGTAACACCAAATTTGAGAATATCTCAGAGGCCGAGCGGCTCCGACAGGCCTTTTTCACCACGAATACCGCGGGTTCAGAGAATGTACCCAGACGTGCCTACATTGAAACCTGCTGATAACTATCAGCCACAGGTTCAAAGGCACTGTTGCGATGAGCATAATATGGGAATGACTTCCGATTCAATGGCACAGGGAGGACAAAACTATCAGAGACCGACATTGATTCAAGCTGAATCAACACAGTTCTCGATGCCTCAAAAGCAGACACAAGAAGTGCGAGTAGTAGAAAGCCAGTTAGGTATGCCAGCATTGATGAACCACAATGTGGGGATTAACATGCCACAGAATTCGGGAATGGACAGAATCCGGACGCAATATCTCTACCTATCACTGTAGGTCCACCAGTACCACTGTACATACAGGCAAATTCAAGCACAAGCGACCAAGGGTTAATGATACAGAATGGGACAGGAAGAAGGTGCATAGAAACCACTCCAGAGACAACTCCGATAGCAACACTGCCAAATGGATCTGGGTCCTTGTCGGAATTTAGTCCAATTCCAATTTGTGTTCCGTCAACCGTGGTAAGGTCACATCCACCACTATTAGTACCGTTAACCTCACAGACTAAAACATTGCAGAAACCGTCAGTGGCGGTTGACGTAACTGCTACACTGATGGGGCTGAACGCGCAACAGTTAACGCAATGGTTCAACAGCCTGAACTCCCCACAGAGTGCATCCAGCGGGAAGGGAGAAGAATACCTGAATAAAATAAGGTTGGGTATGGAGGCAGATGAGCTAGTTGAGGGAACAATGGGATTGAACAGATTAGAATCATACACAGAGGAAGAACTAAGATACATGTGCCCTAGGATTACAAGAGAAGTAAGCAGCATACATAAGAAATTACAAGAAATTGCAGACAGACATGAGATTGATATAAGTAAGACTAAACACCTGAGTAGAAGTTACAGGTTAGATTTCGACACAAAAGATTTTGAACACATGAGATCCGCAGGAATGAAAACTCACCTTAAAGAGATACTGCAGAGCGCACAGGTATGGAGATGCTTAGACAAATGGGAAAGCAGATGGGTTAAGAAAAAGGATAAAAAGAAGGAAAATACTCTAGAGCGGAATGAGAAAAGGCAACAGAATGACGATCTGATAACTATGTTACCAATGAGAGAGACAGCAGGGGAAAACTTGTACATGTACCGTGCCATAGGTGCGATATTCAATCCTTTACGGATGACTTTCCCAAATTGAGAGAGAAACCGATTGAGTGGTATCAACAAACGGATAGATTTGTGAAACTCGCGAAATGTCTCTGGGAAGACTTGAATACTTTGTTTGAAATTGTGGTTCCGGCGGACTTATGGGAAGATTGTAAAAGGGCTGTAGGTTGGCCGACGAGTGAACCAGAGAGAGATAGGGACACAGGTGCGCCATCACCTACGGTAATGAGTTTGTACCACAAGGTGATCGAGCACTTGAAAACCAAGGTTGCGTCGAAAAATGTGGATTGGCAAAGGATTGACAGAACCGCTCAAGAGGTTAAAGAATCTATACACGCGTATTATGAGAGGTTGTTGAAAGCGTTTAAAAATTACAGTGGCACGGAAACGATTGAGCCAAAGGACATTGTAGGAAGTTGGCTCTGTATGTGCTATTTCAAAGTAAGGAATAGCATGCACAGAGTCCAAGGGTTCCCCTTAGAGGTAAAATAGTGGTAAAAAGAGATAATACTAATGCTCTATTTTGTGGTAGTGTGGTCGAGCAGTAGGCTTATCCAAGGAGTAGTGTTAAGCACTTGTTGTACATACACATAGACAATAAATGAGGTACACACACTCAGAGACAAATCCAGCCAATAGGTTTTGTATAGAAAAATATATTTTCTTACTTTATTTTAAGAACCACAGGTTCAAATTTAACATGTAATATCTTGTTTGAAAGGTATTGCAGGTAAGTACATTAGGAACTTTGAATCATTTCAATTGCATGTATACTTTTCAAGTTATTCACAAATAGCTATTTTAAAAGTGGACACAGTGCAATTTTCACAGTTTCTGGGGGAGGTAAGTTTTTGTTAGTTTTACCAGGTAAGTAAGACACTTACAGGGTTCAGTTCTTGGTCCAAGGTAGCCCACCGTTGGGGGTTCAGAGCAACCCCAAAGTTACCACACCAGCAGCTCAGGACCGGTCAGGTGCAGAGTTCAAAGTGGTGCCCAAAACGCATAGGCTTCAATGGAGAGAAGGGGGTGCCCCGGTTCCGGTCTGCTTGCAGGTAAGTACCCGTGTCTTCGGAGGGCAGACCAGGGGGGTTTTGTAGGGCACCGGGGGGGACACAAGCCCACACAGAAATTTCACCCTCAGCGGCGCGGGGGCGGCCGGGTGCAGTGTTAGAACAAGCGTCGGGTTTGCAATGAAAGTCAATGAGAGATCAAGGGATCTCTTCAGCGCTGCAGGCAGGCAAGGGGGGGCTTCCTCGGGGAAACCTCCACTTGGGCAAGGGAGAGGGACTCCTGGGGGTCACTTCTGCAGTGAAAGTCCGGTCCTTCAGGTCCTGGGGGCTGCGGGTGCAGGGTCTTTTCCAGGCGTCGGGACTTAGGTTTCAGAGAGTCGCGGTCAGGGGAAGCCTCGGGATTCCCTCTGCAGGCGGCGCTGTGGGGGCTCAGGGGGGACAGGTTTTGGTACTCACAGTCGTAGAGTAGTCCGGGGGTCCTCCCTGAGGTGTTGGTTCTCCACCAGCCGAGTCGGGGTCGCCGGGTGCAGTGTTGCAAGTCTCACGCTTCTTGCGGGGAGATTGCAGGGTCTTTACTGTAAAGTTGCTCCTTTGGATAAAGTTGCAGTCTTTTTGGAGCAGGTCCGCTGTCCTCGGGAGTTTCTTGTTGTCGTCGAAGCAGGGCAGTCCTCAGAGGATTCAGAGGTCGCTGGTCCCTTTGGAAGGCGTCGCTGGAGCAGAGTTCTTTGGAAGGCAGGAGACAGGCCGGTGAGTTTCTGGAGCCAAGGCAGTGGTTGTCTTCTGGTCTTCCTCTGCAGGGGTTTTCAGCTAGGCAGTCCTTCTTCTTGTAGTTGCAGGAATCTAATTTTCTAGGGTTCAGGGTAGCCCTTAAATACTAAATTTAAGGGCGTGTTTAGGTCTGGGGGGTTAGTAGCCAATGGCTACTAGCCCTGAGGGTGGGTACACCCTCTTTGTGCCTCCTCCCAAGGGGAGGGGGTCACAATCCTAACCCTATTGGGGGAATCCTCCATCTGCAAGATGGAGGATTTCTAAAAGTTAGAGTCACCTCAGCTCAGGACACCTTAGGGGCTGTCCTGACTGGCCAGTGACTCCTCCTTGTTGCTTTCTTTGTTCCCTCCAGCCTTGCCGCCAAAAGTGGGGGCCGTGGCCGGAGGGGGCGGGAAACTCCACTAAGCTGGAGTGCCCTGCTGGGCTGTGACAAAGGGGTGAGCCTTTGAGGCTCACCGCCAGGTGTTACAGCTCCTGCCTGGGGGAGGTGTTAGCATCTCCACCCAGTGCAGGCTTTGTTACTGGCCTCAGAGTGACAAAGGCACTCTCCCCATGGGGCCAGCAACATGTCTCTAGTGTGGCAGGCTGCTGGAACTAGTCAGCCTACATAGACAGTCGGTTAAGTTTCAGGGGGCACCTCTAAGGTGCCCTCTGGGGTGTATTTTGCAATAAAATGTACACTGGCATCAGTGTGCATTTATTGTGCTGAGAAGTTTGATACCAAACTTCCCAGTTTTCAGTGTAGCCATTATGGTGCTGTGGAGTTCGTGTTTGACAAACTCCCAGACCATATACTCTTATGGCTACCCTGCACTTACAATGTCTAAGGTTTTGTTTAGACACTGTAGGGGTACCATGCTCATGCACTGGTACCCTCACCTATGGGATAGTGCACCCTGCCTTAGGGCTGTAAGGCCTGCTAGAGGGGTGACTGACCTATACTTGCATAGGCAGTGAGAGGCTGGCATGGCACCCTGAGGGGAGTGCCATGTCGACTTACTCGTTTTGTTCTCACTAGCACACACAAGCTGGCAAGCAGTGTGTCTGTGCTGAGTGAGAGGTCTCCAGGGTGGCATAAGACATGCTGCAGCCCTTAGGGACCTTCCTTGGCATCAGGGCCCTTGGTACTAGAAGTACCAGTTACAAGGGACTTATCTGGATGCCAGGGTCTGCCAATTGTGGGTACAAAAGTACAGGTTAGGGAAAGAACACTGGTGCTGGGGCCTGGTTAGCAGGCCTCAGCACACTTTCAATTGTAAACATAGCATCAGCAAAGGCAAAAAGTCAGGGGGCAACCATGCCAAGGAGGCATTTCCTTACAGACATGCTCCATTTTGTGTTCAGGTTTGTGGAAGGGCTGAGACCCGAAATTAGCCAGATGATTAAGTCACATTTGATTTGTTGGCAGTCAAAGTCGATTGATGAAGTGTTGAATTATGCAAAATACTGCAGTGACGAGATTGAGACCAAACAGAAAAGATTAAAAGAAAAGGTGATGGTGATGCAGCTCAGAGCAGCTCAGACAGGTTTGCAAGGTTTTTAGCAACAAATGCCGCAGCAGCAGCAGCAGCAGGGAAATGCTATGTTTCAGCCGCAGATGAGAGGCAGAGGCTGGGGAGGTTTCGTGAATAATGATCCTGATTTGAATACCATTATGATTCCAAATGGTATACAGGCAATGAAGAAGGTGATGCCATGTCACACGTGCGGAATCGTTGGGCATTGGAAACGGGAGTGCCCAATGATGGTGCTGGAAGGTGTAGGTCAGCAAAACAATGATGTTAATGCATTTCAGACTATGAGAGGACCAAAACAGAGAGGTCCAAATCCAAATTTCCAAAACAATATAAACCAGCTGCAGGGTTTACAACCCATGCAACCGCAACAGGTGCAAATGCCCCGTTTGCAAATGACGCAATTGCAGCCAATACAACAGCAGTTTCCCATAGTACCTAATCAGCAGATGCAAATACCCTTAGCACCAATGAATCAGCAGCAAGCAATGCTTCCTCAACAGGTTGCGGGTCAGGGAATGAGTCAAAATGACACAGTACATCAGTTCCCATTACACAGCGAGAAAGGAATAAACGATGTATGGGAGAGTGAAAGTTCAGATGAGGAGGGAAATTGTGTGCTTGCAGCATCTTTGGAAGTTGATCAGAAGGGTCCGTATGTGGAGGGAACAGTTATGGGTCGTCGCGTCTCATTCTTGGTTGATACAGGAGCTACACGTTCCACTGTTAGGAGCATTGAAGTACCAAACTTGCCACTTTCAGGAAGAACAGTACAGGTAGTGGGAGTGGCAAATAGGTACTTGACGAACCCAATCACAGACCCAGTACAAGTCAGAATTGGCAACTACCGAGGGTCACATAAATTTGTGGTGTGTGACTCAAGCCCGATATCACTGTTAGGGAGAGACCTATTGTGCAAATTGGGATGTTCAATTATGTGTTCAAATGATGGGATTAAAATTCAGACGAGTAGCGATGGGGAAGAAGAGGAAAGCGTAGGAGGAGATGAAGTAGAAACTGTTGATGAAGAGTATCCCTTGATTACCCTTTATCCAATGGTCACTGAGGCAGACATTCCTGCTGAGTTACAAGAAACAGTCGGAAAAGAAGTGTGGGACATGACAGGGAAAGAGGTGGGACTGGTGAAAGGAGTGGAACCAGTGAAGGTGACTGTAAAACCCAATGTAACCTTTCCCCAGACCCCACAGTACCACATGGCACAGGACACCCTCATGAAAGTTGCACAACTCATTGATGAGTTTGTAAAACAGGGAGTACTGAAAGAAGTGTTAAGCAGTCCATGTAATTCACCAGTAATGGGACTAATAAAACCCAGTGGAAAGGTTCGAATTGTTCAGGATTTGAGGAAAATAAATGACATAATAATAAAATGTTGCCCAGTAGTACCGAATCCAGCTGTGATAATGTTTCAAATTCCCTGTGATGCTGAATGGTTCTCAGTTATCGACTTATCGCAAGCATTCTTTTCTGTGCCTCTTCATGAGGACAGCCAATTTCTCTTTTGTTTCAAATTCCTAGACAGAGTTTACAGTTGGTGTCGAATTCCTCAAGGGTTTTCGGAGTCACCGTCAATATTCAATCAGATTCTAAAGAAGGATTTAGAAGCGTTAGAGTTGCCATTCGACTCAACCCTAGTACAGTACATTGACGACTTACTGATTGCATCTAAGACAGAGAGTGACTGCACAGCCGACACCATAGCCCTATTGAACCATTTGGGAAGAAATGGACACAAGGGGCCTCATTATGACCCTGGCGGTACAGAACCGCCAGGGTCAACGGGGGCGGGAGCACCGCCGACAGGCCGGCGGTGCCCCCTTGGGCATTCCGACCGCGGCGGTAACGCCGCGGTCGGACCGGGACAACTGGCGGTCTCCCGCCAGTTTCCCGCTGCCCAAATGAATCCTCCAAGGCGGCGCAGCATGCTGCGCCACCTTGGGGATTCTGACACCCCCTACCGCCTTCCTGTTCCTGGCGGTTCGCCCACCAGGAACAGGATGGCGGTAGGGGGTGTCGCGGGGCCCCTGGGCGCCCCTGCAGTGCCCATGCCAACGGCATGGGCACTGCAGGGGGCCCCGTAAGAGGGCCCCGCTAGTATTTCACTGTCTGCATAGCAGACAGTGAAATACGCGACGGGTGCAGTAGCACCCGTCGCACCTTCCCACTCCGCCGGCTCGATTACGAGCCGGCTTCATCGTGGGAAGGTTGTTTTCCCCTGGGCTGGCGGGCGGCCTTTTGGTGGCCGCCCGCCAGCCCAGGGGAAAACTTAGAATACCCTCCGCGGTCTCTGGACCGCGGAGCGGTATTTTGGAGGGGGGAAGTCTGGCGGCCGGCCTCCGCCGCCCGCCAGACTTAGAATGAGGGCCAAGGTGTCTCCTTCAAAGTTACAATTCTGTCAAAAGAAAGTGAAATATTTGGGTCACCAAATAGAGAAAGGGTCACGTAGGATAATGAAAGAAAGAATAACAAGTGTACTCCAATTGAGTCCCCCAAAGACGAGGAGGGAGGTGAGGAAGTTTTTGGGAATGGTGAGCTACTGTCGCCAATGGATTCCCAACTTCTCAACTCTAGCAAAACCTTTGCTGAAATTAACCCAGAAAGATGCGTTGGATGAAATTGAGCTGAAAGGAGATGAGATGGATGCTTTTATTGAATTAAAGGAATGCATGTGCAGGGCTCCAGCTTTAGGTATGCCTGACTACACAAAACCTTTCACATTGTTTTGTCATGAACGTGATGCATGTTCCTTGTCTGTCTTGACCCAAGCCCATGGCGGCGTAAACAGACCAGTAGCATATTTTTCAGCTACTTTGGATCCGGTTGCAGCAGCAGTGCCAGGGTGCTTGCGTGCCGTAGCAGCAGTTGGTATCAGCCTCACTCAGAGTGAAGGAATAGTGATGGGACACCCTTTAACAGTCATGGTCCCTCACTCAGTCGAGATACTTTTGACACGTTCCCGAACACAGCACATGACTGGTGCTAGACTCACAAGCTAGGAAACAATAATTCTGGGATCACCTAATGTGCAGCTGAAAAGGTGCACTAAGTTGAACCCAGCAACCTTGTTTCCCAGTGAAAATGCCGAAATTGAGAACGCTGAAGACATCGAGCACGACTGTCTTCAGGTGACTGAATTTTGCACCAAACCAAGACCTGATATCAAAGACACCCGATTAGAAGAGAATGATCAAATTATTTTTGTTGATGGTTCATGTTTAAGAGATGCACAGGGGATATTGAAAGCAGGGTATGCTGTATGTACTGTAACAGGTGTTCTAGAAGCCTCTTGGCTTCAAGGAGTTTACTCTGCACAAGTAGCAGAATTGGTAGCCCTTACTAGAGCTTGCCAACTTTCTGCATTAATGAAAGTTACCATTTACACTGACAGCCAGTACGGATTTGGAATAGTACATGATTTTGGACAATTGTGGTCACAGAGAGGCTTCATAACCTCTTCAGGATCACCAGTGAAAAATGGTAAAAGGATAAGAGAATTGTTAAATGCCATTCAATTGCCTGGGGAAGTAGCAGTGGTAAAATGCAGTGCACACTCGAGGGGACAAGACTATGGCCCTCATTCTGACCTTGGCGGTCGGCGGAGAGGCGGCGGTCGGACCGCGAACAGACCGGCGGTATTAAAAATGGCATTCTGACCGCGGCGGTCACCGCCGCGACCGACCGCCACTTCCCCACTCCGACAGCCACGACGGTCATGACCGACGGGCTGGAGTCTGCGCACTCCGGTCCGGCGGTCGACCCAAGACCGCCAACGGTATCATGACCCTGCTCACCGCCGCGGTTTCTGGTGTTCGGGAACCGCCATGCGAACCATGGCGGTAGGCACTATCGGGGCCAGGGAATTCCTTCCCTGGCACTGATAGTGGTCTCCCCCACCCCCCACTGCCCCCCCGAGTCCTCCCCCCACACCCTCCACACCCCTGCCACCCCCCAGAGGTGGTACGAACCCCCTCCCCACCCCCACCCCGACATGCACATACACGCCCCCCGACATGCACACACCCCCAACATGCACATATACACACCCCCTACACACACACATACACAACGGGGACACATACCCGCACACATACATGCCGACATGCGCACCCGCCGAACTACACACATTGCCCATAGGCACAGCAGCACTCCCCGCCCGCATGCACGCACTCACACACCCCCTCTACACACTCACACGCACACCCCCATGCACGCACACATCACACAACACCCCCCCACCCCCTCCCCTCACGGACGATCAACTTACCTTGTGCGTTGGTCCTCCGGGAGGTGACAGGAGCCATGGGGAGGTGACCGCCAACAGAAGACCGCCAACAGAAGACCGCCACACAGAAATGTGGGTCGTAATTCTGTGGGCGGTGTTCTGCTGGCGTGGCGGTGGAGGTTGACCAGTCTCCACTTTCCCGCCGACCGCCAGTGTGGCTGCTGGCGGTTTTCCGGCGGAACGCACAGCGGCATACCGCCGCGGTCGGCGGTCTTCACCGCGGCGGTAACTCGGCGGTCTTGCGAAAAGACCGCCAAGGTCAGAATGACCCCCTATGTTTCCATGGGAAATGGATATGCGGATCAAGTCGCAAGGTTTTGCGCATTGAACTGTATATTGCTCAGGGATGAATGGAATTTGATAAGTGAACCAGAACTTGAACAAAGCAAAATATTTGCTCTAAAGGTTATAGACACGATGGACGAATTGAAATGCTTACAGAATGATGTCAGTGAGGATGAGAAACTCTCATGGACCAAATCTCAATGTGTCAAGAGGCTGGATGATTTGTGGGTTTCAAGTGAACGGAAATTTGTCCTTCCAAACAGTCTTTTGACACAGATAGCCAGATTTTACCATGGACAAGCTCATCTTGGGAGGGATGCCATGATTAGGTTGTTTAAAACAGATTGGTTTAACCCCAAATTCCGTCAAGTTGCTGAAGCAGTTTACCACCGTTGCGTCATTTGCCAACAGATGAACGCAGGGAAGGGAACCGTAGTAAATTTGAGCCACATTGAAAGAGCAGGGGGTCCATTCAGCAGGATGCAAATGGACTTCAATGAGATGCCTGTGCATGGAGGCTTGAAGTATGTGTTGGTGATTGTGTGCATTTTTAGTCACTGGATTGAAGCATACCCTACACGCAGAAATGACAGTCTCACGGTTGCAAAACTACTCTTGAGAGAGCTAATACCACGTTTCGGATTCCCGATCTCTTTAGAATCAGATAGGGGAAGTCACTTCAATAATGAAGTAATAAAATTGCCTTGTGCAGCACTGAACATTGAGCAAAAGCTGCATTGTAGCTACCGCCCTGAAGCATCAGGTCTGGTAGAGCAAATGAATGGCACATTGAAATCAAGAATGGCGAAAATATGCGCATCAACAAATTTGAAGTGGCCTGACGCGTTGCCTTTGGTGCTAATGTCAATGAGAAACACCCCTGACAGAAAGACTGGACTGTCCCCACATGAGATCCTCATGGGCAGAGCTATGAGACTTCCAGCAGTTCCTGCAAATGCTCTTTTGAATATTACAGATGATATGGTGTTAGACTACTGCAAAGGTCTAGCTGATGTTGTTCGCTCTTTCTCTCACCAGGTGGAGGCAACCATCTTGCCACCGATCCAAGGTCCAGGACACGCCCTGAAAGCAGGTGACTGGGTCGTGATAAAGAAACACGTGAGGAAATCGTGTTTGGAACCCCGTTGGAAAGGACCTTTTCAAGTGATTCTAACGACTACCACCGCTGTGAAGTGTGCGGGAGTTCCCAACTGGATTCACGCCAGTCACACAAAGAGGGTATTGTGTCCCACAGACGAGGAAGTTGAAGCACTGAAGTTACCAGTACCTGATAACAAAGTGCCAAGCGTTGAGACAGAACGAAAAAGAACTAGAAGCGAACAGGCAGAAATAGAAGAGGGAGAAATATTCTCTGAGGACGAAGCAACTGACTCACTTGGGGAAGACCAAGGGGGAGCCTCAGAAAGCGACGAAGCAGCTGAAGGTAACAAAGAGCCCGAAGCAGCTGAAAGTGACAAAGAGCCTGAAGAAAGTAACGGCGACAAAGGGCTCGAAACGGGTGAAAAAGCAGGAGAGCCTGATCAGAGGAGGGCTTTCCCAGAAGCAGACGATACAGGAAAGGAACAGGAAAACCTGATTGACTTTCCAGAGGGAGAAGACGAAACAATACAGAGTGAAACTGTTCAAACTCCTTCGGAAGAAGTTGCAGGTCCGTCAAGTGGACCCAGCGCAAAACGTAGACAAAGCATATCACCAGTGAAACTAAGAACTAGAGAAACATTGAACGACAGCGAAGGGCTAAGAGTGAAAGAGAAGAGAAAGTAAGTGTCTGTTGTAGTACCAACGCCAAGTGAAGAAAAGGACTTGGCCAAAGAGGAAAGCACCAGTGAGAAAGAATCAAAGATAGATGCAAAATTGAAAAGAAAAAGGATACCGAGCAGGAGGTATTCCGGTCCGGAGTGGGCATACGTGGCCAATAACGATTGGTCAGACGAATTCGTATCCCTCAGTCTCGAGAACGAAGAAGCAGAACTTCACTTCGGAAACAAAAGTTTTATGGACTCTGTTGATTGAAGATTTTGACCACCTGATTGACTTTCAAACGGCTAAGACATTGCTAACTTGATTGACTTTGAAACCGATCTTCAGACAACGCTGCTAACCGAAAAGAGACTAAGCTGCTAAAGAAAACTGTGTGACAAAGCAAAAACAACAAGTGATGGACGTAATGCTGAACATTGTCAAACATTCACCCCCAGTACAGTGATCTGGGCCTAAATCCATCGTTTTTTTGCTGCCCATGCCATTCCAGTTTGGACCCAGCCATATGCAAATCAGTCTTGACCCTGTTCCCCATGGGAACAGTCCAGCCCGAACTGCTAGGCCAGGTCTTCCCTGGACTGGAAACAAGTATCCTGGGACCGGTTTCGGGGTTTCACCCCTCATCAGCCAGGCTAGCTTGAATCCAGTGGCATGGGAAGCACGGGACCCACGTCTGGGCATACCCTTCCCACTTAGGGCGACAAAGCAAAAACAACAAGTGATGGACGGAATGCTGAACATTGTCAAACATTCACCCCCAGTACAGTGATCTGGGCCTAAATCCATCGTTTTTTTGCTGCCCATGCCATTCCAGTTTGGACCCAGCCATATGCAAATCAGTCTTGACCCTGTTCCCCATGGGAACAGTCCAGCCCGAACTGCTAGGCCAGGTCTTCCCTGGACTGGAAACAAGTATCCTGGGACCGGTTTAGGGGTTTCACCCCTCATCAGCCAGGCTAGCTTGAATCCAGTGGCATGGGAAGCACGGGACCCACGTCTGGGCATACCCTTCCCACTTAGGGCGACAAAGCAAAAACAACAAGTGATGGACGGAATGCTGAACATTGTCAAACATTCACCCCCAGTACAGTGATCTGGGCCTAAATCCATCGTTTTTTTGCTGCCCATGCCATTCCAGTTTGGACCCAGCCATATGCAAATCAGTCTTGACCCTGTTCCCCATGGGAACAGTCCAGCCCGAACTGCTAGGCCAGGTCTTCCCTGGACTGGAAACAAGTATCCTGGGACCGGTTTCGGGGTTTCACCCCTCATCAGCCAGGCTAGCTTGAATCCAGTGGCATGGGAGGCACGGGACCCACGTCTGGGCATACCCTTCCCACTTAGGGCGACAAAGCAAAAACAACAAGTGATGGACGGAATGCTGAACATTGTCAAACATTCACCCCCAGTACAGTGATCTGGGCCTAAATCCATCGTTTTTTTGCTGCCCATGCCATTCCAGTTTGGACCCAGCCATATGCAAATCAGTCTTGACCCTGTTCCCCATGGGAACAGTCCAGCCCGAACTGCTAGGCCAGGTCTTCCCTGGACTGGAAACAAGTATCCTGGGACCGGTTTCGGGGTTTCACCCCTCATCAGCTAGGCTAGCTTGAATCCAGTGGCATGGGAAGCACGGGACCCACGTCTGGGCATACCCTTCCCACTTAGGGCGACAAAGCAAAAACAACAAGTGATGGACGGAATGCTGAACATTGTCAAACATTCACCCCCAGTACAGTGATCTGGGCCTAAATCCATCGTTTTTTTGCTGCACAGAAAACTGTGTGAACATCGAACTCGTTCAGCTTTGTAAATACCTGCAAAACCGCTTTGATAAGGTGTCCTCAACTCTCTGATTCTATACAGATCATGACTAGTTTCACCACACAGGGGCGTAAAATGAAGTGTTGTAAATACATGGTTATAGGTTTATTAACCGCATGCGTACTAATCATCGTAGTAATAGTTCTTGGAATGCATGGGAAGAATGAGAAAGAGACGAATGATGCTACTACTCCTAAACCTATTATTGTTACTGAACTAACAGCTCTGAAGAGACTCGAGCAGGATGAGAGACACTTGCATGATAAGAAGGAACTTTCATCTAATGTTTTCTATCGCTTGTTGAGTGAGTATGTTGAGACCATGGATGCGAAAGATTGTTATGTGTGTACACAAATACCTACCTCAGTAGTGGAAGGGGTAACATATCACAGCATGCCTCTTACATATGGAATTACATGTAGTATTATAGCTTCCAGATTTTATGCTCAAAAGGACATTCATTATTTCTATACTAATTACGATGTTACTTTTGCATATGTCCCCATAATAGGGCACCTAAGTAAGATAGCTCGAGATTATTATGCCAAATTAATGAGGGAATTCTTCGAACCGATGTCACCTTTTCACACAGCTCACGCACGTAGAGAGAACCTTACATGCTTGCTTTCACCAGTAGAAATAGAATTTTTAGACCGCACTGATGATAGAAAGAATGAAATGAAGGAGAAATTAGAGAGGGAATTACACGAAAGAACGTCTGTAGATAATTATGCTTTTGCTGCAATAAAGACACAAGGGAAAATAGCTTTAGATACATTGCATGTGGGAAGATTTTGTATACATAGATTTCAATCATATTATGACACAGTTTTTGTGGGAACGAGTGAATGCAAACATACGTATGCATTTCAATCAAAGTGGACGTTCATGCTGAATGGACAAGACCCAGTTATTCCTGGAGCATATTATATTTGTGGACTCAACGCCTATTATCGTCTTCCTAAAGGATGGTATGGGAGGTGTTATTTGGGAATAGTGTTCCCAAAGGTTTACCAACTAGACGACTTAAAGAAATTTCCAAAGCTGTCTGAAAAGAGAGACAGCTTCTGGTGTGGTAGGAGATATATTTGGAGCACTGATTCCTTCAGTAGGAGTCAACTATTGTGGATAACATGTTGACAAAGTTTTCAGGGGCTATAATCCTGATGGATGCTGAACTTGCCGCAGAAAGAGCTATGACTCTTCAAAATCGGCTTACTTGCAAAATGCTTGGTACACGTCACTGTTGTACATATATACCAGACAGCAGTGGAAAGATTAGAACGATGCTTACAAATTTAACTAAAGAAAGTGTAGATTTAAAGGAATTGAAGGAACCTGGAGTTTGGGAGAAAGTTGGAAAAGGATTTGCTTCTGTGGGAAATTGGCTCAGCAACGTTTGGAACGGATTGTTATTAAAAATAGTAAAGGGAACATTAATAGTATTAATTTGTTTATTAGGCCCTTGGGGAATATGGAAAGCTATTAAAATATTAAAAGCAACGAACAAAAGGAAGAGAGAAGAGAAAATAGAGAACAAAATGGTGGAAATATATAGAGAAAAGTCAAAAGGGACTAAAAGAAAAAGGGAATTGACTGAAGTGCCAAATTACTATACAGAATTTTAATGGAATAAAATTTGTGGGTAGATTCGATGTGATGACATAAATAGTCATCAGAGGAGAGATTGATGACGCAGAAAAAGAAGGTCTGACATATTTTCATACATACCATGCAATCAATACATATAATAAAGAGTGATTTTAGTAAAGAAAAATATGTACGAGGGAAATTGTGCCCTCGGGGTAGTTCGCCATCATTGTAAACAAGCTTTATTAATCATGAAGTATTGAAAATGTAGTAATCCGTCATAATCGCAAATGTATGCTATGATTTCTTGTTTGAAAACTGTTTTGCTTAGCTTAAATTTAGTACAGGCTTTGGCCTAGTTGCCTGGTTTCAAATTCTAACTGCTTGTTTTTTTTTTTTTTTTTAAACTAATGAAACATATATTCTTGCTTGAAGTTGTATTTTTCCAGTAGAGCTGACTGGTACACTTATCTTCAAGGTTTCGTGCTAGGCCGGTTTCATCCCCTTTGATACAAGGCCAGTCTCTGCAGGTGCGGACAATGAAGGTACAGATAGTAAAATAATTGGCAAACCATGATACAATTTGTGTTCCAAGGCTCCAAGGACAGTTTATGCATAAATGAGCGCTAGTAAAAGACAATTTTTGATTGGACAATTGGAAGCCAACCTATGAACCCTCCAATGGAAGACCCTGCAGAATTTGGAATGTTTCTTACTTAAACTCACCGGACAAAGAGAAGTCAGCCATTTTCTTCGATGCCAGTTTGAAGCCTGATGCCAGACTCCATTTTGGACGACACCCTGATGCCCTTTTCTCTATCTGAGAGAAAGAGACTTTAACTTTGATTTGCCCCGTCTTGCCCATGCAGTAACTTTGCCCCATTCTCCTTGCCGCTGCAAGGAAGCTTGCCCTTAACTTTGCCCCTGTGAAACTTGCCCCATGCTGATCAACCGGTACCTGGAGGACGAAGACTTTTCTTGAATGCTGATTGTATTTGGTAAATATGAAAGGATAAATGTATTATGCATTGTGTTTTTCCTTTTAGGTACCAACTGCTATTTTGACAGGGCCTTAGCTAGAAGTTTTCCAAATTTGTGTTGACTAAATTCGTTTTGCACGAAGTCCCACATGCCGATACTAATTAGAGGTTAGTCGAGGTATACATCCAATGTACCATGCCGAATTGAAATCTTGTTATGCTGACCGAATGTATGCAATTAGTCAAATACAGTTAGTCACATTGGTGATTTGTATTGCGATAACAGAGTGTATCATTATTCAGATTTTACGTAGATTGCGTTTCTTTCGCCGTCATGGACAGCTAGTAATGTTCATATACATATATCAATTGGTTTTGAGACATATATATATCGTGCTAGCTTTGTTAATATAGGGAAATAAATTCACTAACTTTTAATAAACCGGTGTGGTTATTCATGACTGAAAGGTCATGGTGCGCCGAAATACCAACTGTTATTGATTTCTGATTTGCTATATTGATGTATTAATTGAGTATTGATTACTGATTACAATACTTATTGATTATTGATCTGAGTGACTCGACTATTTTAGGATGAGGAGAGCCCGACTCGGTTAAAAGATTCACCGACCTCCAAATTGTCCAGGTACAGGTAATTTATAAGGGCTGGACGCGTTATCACCGGAGGTATACTTTTTGACGCAAACCTACGCTAACATGGGTTTGAGTCAAAAAGTATAAATCAGGGCCTATATCTAACAAAACCGGCTGAAATTCCAGAAAGGTTTGATCTGGGTTAGTTTGAAAAGATAAATTGCTTGTTACAGTATTGTTAGATGTCTCAAATTTGAAATAGATTTAGTTGACCTTTTCTCTAAAGCCCTGGGCCAGATCATCACAGAAGGATTGGCTGTGGTTACTTTCTTGGCTAAGTAAAGTAGTAAGCTTGGAAAACACTTGGAAAAGCTCCTTTGTGGAGTTTTTAGCAGATTAAATTTGCAGAGAGAACTAGATGCTTTTCTCTTTGTATAAAAGTGTTTTATAGATGGCCAGTGCTTGTTCACATGCCATTTTATTTGCCTCATCATAGTGTGCACGCCAGCACCTTTCCAGTCTTCACCAATTTTGTTTTCCGAGTCTGACACTTTCAGTAAAGGAAGGAGCTGACGTTTTTTTTCTGGGTCTCAAGGACATTTTAGGAGGAACCAATGTGTTAAAGAATGTGTTGAGTCAGTTAGTATAGTTCAGTGAGGCCAACTCCATGCCAGATTGGTAGTTGGGTTGTGACTGAAGCAATTGGGCATTTAAAAGATCTGGGTTGGTGTCACTCCAAGCCCGGTCAGTAGAAGGCCATTTAGTGAGAGTCAGAACGAAGTTTTTGTAAGATAGCAAGATTGAATAGAACTACCAAATTGTCATTCCAAACTAAGGGAAGAACTTTTCTGATAGTAATGCCCGGATTGTTTGTAAACAATCCATCTAAAGTGTGACCTGCTGAGTGGGTCTGTTTATCAATCCATTGAATCAGATCTAAGTTATTATGAGTTCGATAACAGCTGTGGAGTCCCTGTCAGAAGAGGATTCCAAATAGAACTTAAAATCTCTGAGTACTGTGAAATGTTTTGCACGAATGCTGTGGATTTGAGAATTGAGCCCAGGCGAATTATATATTTAGGCCTTGGGTCTGGTGGGAGATAGAGTAGGATAGCATGAAAGGATTGTTGATTATTGAGTTTAAAATTGAAAAGAATGCTTGGCAGTACTGTGATGGTATAGGTTCAAAACTGGCCATTAACTTATTGCAAAAAATCACAGCTAGGCCTCCTCCTTTTTTGGTTGTCCGGTCTTGTCTGTGTACTAAGAAGCCTTCCGGCACTACAGTGACAAAGTCTGGGCATGATGCTAAGTCTGCCCATGTTTTGGTAATAAATAGTGGTTGTTGATAAGGTTGCCAATTTCTATCTCGTGCTTAGGGAAGGAGCGCGCAAAATGAGGGCGCAACATATTTTGGGAGTTTTTCTGAATGGCGCGAATTGGATAGAAGGACGAGGGGTTATGTTGCGCATTAGGAGGTTGGAAGCTGTTGGGGTTAGAGAAATGGGAACCGCAGTTAAACCAGTTAAAGCACATGGATGCTGGTAAGAGATGAGATGAGAAATCCAAATGGGTGCAGTTAGATGAAGGTGCACTACAAGGAGAGAAATGCAGGCTGTACTGGTGTGCTCAGGTGGAGCTGCTTCAATGCCCCATTCGTCCATTCAGATGATCCTCCCTAGGGGGGGCATGGCTGCTTTCCAGTCTTGAGAGGCGCAAGGGTTAAAACAGATGGGCAAATACAACGTGCACAGAACTCGGGTCTGGCAGCCCCTGCAGGTAACACAAGCTCCACTCATGTGCTACTGGTAAAGCAAATATTCATTAAAACACATGATGAGAAACACTAAATAAATCACAAAATAAGTGAAAAAATGGAGAACACTCTCTTTAAGATGGCACCTATCAGGTCTCTCTTCTCTCCATAGCCCCTCTCTCACATGTATTTCACTTGTTTTATAGCTCCTCTCTAACCAGCATAGGGTGTTTTAACACATTACATCGCACACACATAAAAAGAGAATTAATCATATGTGTGAAGATCAGTGTATAGAAAATGTTGACAACGGGGACTACAACTGAAGGAGATGAAGGCAAGGACTACGACCTGCCCCTGGGGACTACTTTCCCCTAAAGCCACATTGGCCACTCCTGTAGAGGTCCCACCAGTGGGTGATTTCTTTGGACAGACAAAGTCCCCCTTCCTGTGCCCTAGCTGGGAGCGCTCTTAGCAGTGGGGTTAAGAATGGGATGCTTTGGGCCACTGCCCACCAGAGCCACCACCCTGTTTCTCAGATGGGGCATGGGATTCCTTTCCTCTCCCATTACTCTGGGAATTGTCAGGGGTCATCTTTATCCTCCCCCTCACTCTGCTGGGGGGAACCAGAACCACCCTTCTTGGAGTCACTCCCAGGTACTTCTTGGACACTATGGTGATAACCTAGAGGTCCGCCTCCTCAGCAAGTTTCCTAGGAGCAGTCAGCTTACTGTCAACTATGTGCTGGCGCAACTCTGTAAGGCAAACACTGAACATATGCCCTTTTAGGATCACATTTTATAACCCCAAGCAGTCATTTACTTTGCTGCTTCACACCCATCAATTAAGTGCCTTACTGGAGAAATTAAAAAAGCCTACCCAGTTTTGTATGGAAGGTTTGGTGCTGTCCCTGAACCTCTGATGGTACTTCTCAGGGGTCAGCCCAAACTTGGCAAGTAAAGTAGTTTTCACAGGTGCATATGTGTTTTGATCCCTTGGATCCAATGCAAGGAGTGTGTCCCTCCCCACTACTGGTACATACCACCACACGGCTACTCCCCATTGCTCTTCAAAAACCCCATTAGCCCGTGGCTCAACTTCATAAGCAGCCAACCACTTATTAATGTCATCTCCCACCACATAACATGGCACCACATTTTTGGGTTTCCAAACCTTCTTTTCCCCAGCAGGTCCTGCATGTATGCTGCCACCATCACTGCTGGACTCAGACTGCCTAGACTTCAGATCCATCTCCTTTAGACTCAGTTCATGAGCCAGAAGAAGTTTATTTTCAGCCAAGGCCATTTCAGCCTCAGCTTGCTTGGCTGCTGTCTCAGCAGCAGCTCTCCTCCCTCTGCCTCTCTTTGAGCTTTCCTTTCCTCTGCCTCCATGTTTAACCTTGCCATTTGCAATTTGAATTCTCACTCCTCCCTCCTTTCCTCTGCGGTCAGACCATGGCTAGAGACACTGCTCCCTGGTTTAGCAGGGGGCATAATTCCAAGGGTGACATCCCCCACTGCTGTTGACAAATCCTCTAAGGGGCCATCCTCTGCCTCCTCCTCCTCAACATTCTCCTGTGTACGAGCTTCTGTCCAGGTCTTCAGCGCCTTTTGGTATTCCTCATTTTTGGCGGCACCACTGGTAGGTACTCCCATCCCCTTGTAGAACCCCTTCAGCTGGTTAACTGTGTATGTCTCCAGCTTGGCTATGTCAAACTCTTCAGCTCCTTTTGAGACCCGGCAAGAAACAGGTTGAATGAGGATTCAGTTAAAATGTCAGGCAGAAAACGAAATTGCAGAAAATTATTTAAAAAATCAACTTGACCTTCAACTGTGGGTAGGTAGTGTACATGTAGCTATTGTATGTCATTACACAAATACAAGTCCTATTCTCACCACTGATCACCAATGTTGTAAATGGAGTCTTTGGTTAGCAGTCATGCTACCCCCTGTCTAAGCAAGGACCCTCACTCTAATCAGGGTAAGTCACACACATTCCAAATTATCCTGTGCCCACCCTCTGGTAGATTGGCACTGAGCAGTCAGGCTTAACGTAGAAGGCAATGTGTAAAGTACTTGTGCAATAAATCATGCAATAACACATTATGAACACCACAAAAATATACCACACAGGTTTAGAAAAATATAGAATATTTATCTGAATAGAATAAGGTCAAAACAATCAAGATTTAATAAATACAAGTTGGAATATCACTTTGGTAATGATAAATAGTCTTTAGTTCTCAAAAAACAATAAGGGGGTCATTCTAAGTCTGGCGGGCGGCGGAGGCCGCCCGCCAGACATCCCCCCTCCAAAATACCGCTCCGCGGTCGCAAGACCGCTGAGGGTATTTTGGCTTTTGCACTGGGCTGGCGGGCGACCGCCAAAAGGCCGCCCGCCAGCCCAGTGCAAAAACCCTTCCCACTAGGACGCCGGCTCAGAATTGAGCCGGCGGAGTGGGAAGGTGCGACGGGTGCAGTGGCACCCGTCGCGTATTTCAGTGTCTGCAATGCAGACACTGAAATACAAAGTGGGGCCCTCTTACGGGGGCCCCATGACTACCCATACCGCCATCCTGTTCCTGGCGGGAGAACCGCCAGGAACAGGATGGCGGTATGGGCTGTCAGAATCCCCCATGGCGATTCCCAGGGCAGCGGAAAACCGGCGGGAGACCGCCGGTTTTCCACTTCTGACCGCGGCAAAACCGCCGCGGTCAGAATGCCCTGCGGGGCACCGCCAGCCTGTTGGCGGTGCTCCCGCCGACCCTGGCCCCGGCGGTAAGGAACCGCCGGGGTCAGAATCACCCCCTAAGTGTCTCTTGCAAGCACAAAGTACCTGGTTTGCGTCTAAATTATCCACACGGGACCGTAGAGGAGGAGATGCGTGGAAAATGGAGAGCTGTGCATTGGTTTCTCAGGGCACACAGATGATGCGTCAGTGCTTTTCCACGCAGCAAGGGCTTTGCGTCGATTTCCAGCACGCAGGCTTTAATCCTCTTCATGTAGTGTGGTATTTGGATGCCCCGAGGATGATTGGGAGAAATCCTGGGCAAGCAGGATGAAGTCACAGGAGCTGTGTAGATCCGGTGGGTGATGCGGTGAAATTTCTGCCGCACAGCAGGTGCTGGGTCAATTCTTCTTGCAGAAAGTTGGGTTGCGTCATTGTGGCTCGGTGATGCGTTGATTCGGTGGCCCGTGCGTCGAATTTCCGGTCGCAATGCTGGCACTGCGTCGATCTCCACATGCTGGGCTGCATTGTTCCGGTTCAGCGATGCAGTGATTTTCTTATCGCAGGGCAGGCCTTGCGTCGATTCTGGCATGCTGTGTGTCGATTTTTGCCACACAAGGAGTTCTTTGCAAAGATTAAGGGCCTGATTACAACTTTGGAGGAGGTGTTAATCCATCCCAAATGTGACGGATATACCACCAGCCGTATTACGAGTTCCATAGGATATAATGGACTTGTAATACGGCTGGTGGTATATCCGTCACTTTACCGTCACTTTTGGGGCGGATTAATACCTCCTCCAAAGTTGTAATCAGGCCCTAAGTCTTTTTGATTCTGAGACTTCAGGAAATGGGTGGCAAGCTCAATCCAAGCCCTTGGAGAGCACTTCTCAGCAGAGCCAGAGGGCAACAAGGCAGCAGGGCAACAGCAAGGCAGCAGTCCTTTACAGCAAAGCAGTCAGGTGTGTCCTTTGGACAGCCTGGCAGCTTCTCTTAGCAGGTTGCGGTTCTGGTTCAAGGTTCCTTTCCCAGTATGTATCTTGTCAAGAAGTGTCTGAGTTGGTAGGGTCAGGGACCCAGTTTATATACCCAAATGTACCTTTGAAGTGGAGGAGACGTCAAAGAGTGGCTTAGAAGTGCACAAGGTCCCTTTTCAATTCCACCCGGTCTGCCAGGGTCCCATTAGGGGGTTTGACAGTCCATTGTGTGAGGGAAGGCCACTGTCCTTTGACAAGTAAGTGTCAGGCCCTCCACTGTCCCAGCCCAGGAAGACCTATTCAGTATACAGATGTGTGCAGGTTTGACTGAGCATCCTGTGTTTGGGGTTGTCTGAGTGAAATGCACAAGGGAGCTGTCAACTAACCTACCCAGACGTGGATTGGAGACAGGCTGCAAGGCACAGAAGGATTTGAGTGTAGAGAAATGCTCACTTTCTAAAAGTGGCATTTCTAGAATAGCAATATTAAATCCAACTTCACCAATAAGCAGGATTTTCTATTACCATTCTGGCCATAATAAATATGACCTGGTTACCCCTTTCAGATCAGAATCTACCACTCAGTCTATTGAGGGTAGGCCTAATGCTATCCTATCAAAGGAGGAGGCCTCACAGTAGTGAAAAACAAATTTATGAGTTTTACACTCTCAGGACATATAAACTACACAGGTACATGTCCTGCCTTATAACAACATAACACCCCACCCAATGGGTTACCTAGGGACTACCTTGGGGGTGGCTTACATGTAGAAAAAGTGGGGTTTAAGGCTTGGCAACTACTTTTAAACGCCAAGCCGAAGTGGCAGTGAAACTGCACACACAGGTCTTGCAGTGGCAGGCCTGAGACATGGTTAAGAGCTACTTAGGTGGGTGGCACCACCAGTGCTGCAGGCCCACTAGTAGTATTTAATTTACATGCCCTAGGCACATGTAGTGCACTTTGCTAAGGACTTACAAAGTAAATTAAATATGCCAATTGGGTATGAGCCAATGTCACCATGATTTAGGAAGAGAGCATATGCACTTTAGCACTGTTTTGCAGTGGTAAAATGTGCAGGGTACTAAAGCCAGCAAAAATTAGGTCAGAAACAGATAAGGAGGAAGTCAAAAAGGTTTGGGGGTGACCTTGCAAAAGACCATTTCCAACAATAACAGAGCACAATATAACACAACATAGCATAGTGTAACATAACACAACATAACATTACAAAGCATAACATAACACAATATAACACAACATAGCATAGCATAACATAGCATAACATAACACAACATAACACAATATAGCATAACACAACATAATAGAACATAGGATAGCATAATATAACACAACGTAACGCAACATATCATAACATAACACAATATAGGATAGCATAACATAACACCATAACATAACACTACAAAGCATAGCATAACATAATACAACATAGCATTACTTAACATAACACACTGTAACATAACACAACATAGCATAGCATAACATAACATAACACAATATAGCATAACATAACACAACATAGCATAGCAATGCACAACACAACCTAACATAACACAACATAATATAGCATAACATAACACAACATATAACAGGACACAAGATAGCATAGCATAACGCAATATAACACAGTATACCACAACATAGCCTAGCATAAGATAACATAACATAGCATAATATAACACAACATAGCATAAAATACCACAACATAGCATAACACAGCATAGCATAACATAGCATAACATAACATAACACAACATAGCATAGCATAACATAACACAATAAAACACAACATAGCATAGTACAACATAGCACAACATAGTATAGCATAACATAACAAAGCATAGCGTAACACATCTTAGCATAGCATAACATAACACAACATAGCATTACATAGCACAAAATAACACATTGCATAACACAACACAACATAACATAGCAGAACATACAATATATCACAACATAGCATAGCCTAATATAACACAACATAGCATGGTGTAACATAACTAACACAATATGACAAAACATAGCCTAAAATAACTCAGTATAACACAGCATAGTAAAACATAACGAATACCACACAACAACATAGCATAGCATAGCATAACACAACATAGCATACAATAACATAACATAACATACAACATAGCTTAGCATAATATACCACAACATAACAGAACATAGCATAACATAACACAATATAACACAACATAGCATGATATAACTCCGCAGAGCATAACATAACACAACATAACACAAAGTAGTATAAAATTACACAACATAACATACCATAACATAACACAACACAATATAATATATTACTACATAACATAGCACAACATAACACAACATATCATAAAATAACATAACACAACAAAATACAGCATAAATTAGCATAACATAAGACAACATAGCACAACATAGCATATCATAACATAACAGAACATAGAATATCATATCATAACATAGCATAACACAACATAAAATAGCATAACATAACAAAACATAGCATAACATAACATAACATAACAAGCATGACATTGTACAGCATAACATAACAGAACACAATATAATACAACATAGCACAACATAGCACAACATAACACAACATAGCATAGCATAACATAATACAACATAGCACAACATAACATAACACAACATAGCATAGCATACCATAACACAACATTGCAAAGCATACAGTAACAGAACATAGAACAACATAGGATAGCATAACATAACAACATAACCCAACATAGCATAGCATAACACAACAATATAACATAACATAGAATAGCATAACAGAACACAATATAACACAACACAACATAATACAACATAGCATAACATAACACAGCATAAAATAACACAACATAACAAAACACAATATAAGACAACATAGCCTGTCATAGCATAAAACAACATAAGACAACATAGCATAGTAGAACACAACATACACCGTAGTATGACATAACACAACATAACATAACACAACATAGCACAGAATAACATAACACAACATAACCCACATAATTCCATGCCACCCCACATGCATCCACTACATTCCAAACCAAAACACATGGGTAAAAAAACATTGTGATTTACAATGCCAATACCTCTAACTCTATGAAATGCAAGACTGATTGTATTGCAAATGCTTGTTTAATTCTTCTATCGGGTTCTATTTCTTTCAATATGAATTTAGAATGTGTGTTTAGCCTGTTTCTGCAGTTCACTGTTATTTGTGGACAACCCCACACAATGTTTGGTCCACTTTAAGGCCCTTATTATGAACATGGTGGTAAACACTGTCACCTGCCGTAGCAATGGTGAACACATTCCGCCATTGGCGGTGAACAGAAACCCACCATATAATGATGGCAAAAACAGAAACCGCCAAAAAATCTGCTACCTCCAGCCACCGCCAGAGCCTTTGATGGCAGAAAGGCTGCACACACCAACCCGCCACTGCCAAGCAGACAAATCCCCCTCCGTCCAAATAATGATGCACAAATCACTGTGGAGGTTAGTGGATGTCGAACGGCCATTGCCAGGACGGACCACCACGGCCAGCAAGTGGACCCAACAGCAAGAAATGCACACATTAGCAAGTTTGAAACCCACACACCTGACACACATCCACAACACTATAAAACCCTTACATACACACCCCACAATCCTTTGCATTGCCAATAGAATGACTGAGACTGACAACACAACACACATACACAGAACGCAACATCACACACGTCACACACCCAACCACACAACAGCACCCTCACCAATATCCACACAACACACAACACACCACCCACAACACACATCATGGCACCCCCTAAGTGCCCATGCTTCACAGATAGGGAGCTAGGAACAATGGTGGACAAAATACCCAAGGTCGAGCCACAAATCATAGGGGCACAGGTCCAGCACACACCCTTCGCCAGGAAGATTGAGTTATGGCATACGATTGTCAACAAGGTCAACGCAGTGGGAAACCATCCATGCACGAGGGACGACATCCGCAAGAGATAGAATGACCTGCGCGGGAAGGTGAGGTCCATGGCATCCAGGCACTACATTGCGGTACAGAAGACTGGTGGAGGACCCCCATCTACACCCCCTGACTACACCGACTGGGAGGAAAAGGTACTGGCCATCCTGCACCCTGAGGGCCTCACTGGACTCTTTGGAGGAATGGACTCCGGTAAGTCATTTACAATTACCCCATATCCACCACACCTGTAATGCATGCATCACCCCATTCCACAAGGACCACTACCCCACCGGGGCCAGAATCACTGAATCCAGTTACCCTGCATGCCCACAAACCCACTAACAGGCCCACATCCCTCCCCCTGTGCACAGCCCACTACTCCTGCAAGGATTCACAATGGCACTACTCCACCCACAATGCACCCCCACATCCCATGCAAAATGCAATGGCAACTCCACTATAGGTCCCTGCATGGTCCAACAGGGGAATAAACTGCACAAAATAGGGCAGAGCTGTGAATCCTCATTTGAATTAGTACATGTAACATACATGCCCATTACCCCCCACAGGCACCACCACCCATGCCACCCTGATGGAAAGCCAAGGAGTGCCAGCGCCCCACATGGAGACAGAGGCCCCACTCAGGACACTGGAGAGGGAAGTGTGAACAGTGAGGAGTACCTTGGACCGTCACACAGTCCAGGACTGTCACCCTCCAGCAGCCCCACCCAGGACACCACGGAAACACCTAGCAACCAGCCACCATCAACAGCTATGGCCAAACAACCCCACACCAGTGTCTCCAGGCCACAGACTGGTGGAACACAAGTACAGAGGTCAGAGTCTCCACCTACTAAGAGGCAGGAAGACGATGGCCCCAGTACAAGTGGTACTGCCAGACCTGTGCAGGGGACACAGTCACAGGGTGCTAGGCCTAGTGGGAGGGTATCAGTGGCCCAGGGGGTGGCCAATGGATGGATGCTGCAGCTCAGGAGGTGATCTCTGAGGTCCTGGAATCATACCACCATACACAAGACAGGATGAGCCAGATTATGGCCACCCTGGAACAGAGTCAAACACTGCAGATAGCCCAACATTAAGTGACCATGGAGCAGTGGAAACAACTGAATGTCACCATGGCCACTATAGCAGGGGTGCTGCAGTACCACTACCTAACCAGCCTTATACCCTCACAAACCAGGAAGCCCCTTCCACTGCCCAGGACACAGACCAGCCATCAATATCAGCAGCAGCAACTGGACTGTTGGCACTGGCAAAGTACACACAGGAGACCAGCACCCCTAACGGTGCAGTCCAGCACCAGCCCCTCAAACGGTCCCTCAGACCCAGATATAGCACTGGAACACCTGCCAAGGCCAAGGCCCCCCACTAAGAAGTGACTCTGACATGAACTGTCACTGTGCCACCATCCTCTCCCGCCAATAGCAACATCACAACTTGCAAGGGACAGATGGTCCTATACCCACTGCCACCAATCGCTGAGCCCATGTACCTAGTACGGACATTCACCATTAGCCCACTCCCCATCTCTGTAAAGCGCAACAATACATTTAGGACACCAAGTAAGACACATGTACACCAATTCGTATGTCCCCTGTCATAATGATGAATCAATTGTAAATGTGAATGCATTTTCCTGTCAATTCCACAATCTGACCTTTATTGTAGGAATGGCACCCCACGCACAACATTGTGTCGAGTCAACAGAAATGTACACCATGTTTGTTTTCATGGCACAAGCCACCTTATTCTTCAGGTAACAGTGTCAATGACTACAGACCCAACATTCCCATAGTGAATAAGTCAGACAGACATTATGCATTGCAGACAACATCATCAGTGAACAGTACCTCATAGTCACTGGAAGTATAGGTTGATCAGCTGGTTCCTGGAGTGGACATCTTCCTCCTCATCATCCTCACCATCACTCTCAGAAGAATCAGGTCTGGGTATACAGCACCCTCATCCTCCTGTGGGGGGATAGCTTTCCTCACAGCCACGTTGTGCAGCATGCAGCAGGCCACCACTATTCTATACACCTTCTGAGGGCCATAGCACAGGAACCCCCAGAGAGATGGAGGTAATGGAATCTAGCCTTCAGGAGACCTATAGTGCTCTCTATCACCCTCCTAGTACGTCCATGGACCTCATTGTAATTCATCTCTGCATCTGTCCTGGGATTTCTCACAGGTGTCAGGAGTCATTGCATGTTGGGCTAGCCAGAATCACCTGCACAAGTGTTTGAAACAGGACTGTAACAATCTGCCATTACTTGCAGACAGCCTGGCTGTCAGCTATGTACAGATCTTGTGTCATACAAACTCACCAATGAGCCATCCTCTGTCCCCTTGTAGTTGATCCATCATGTGTGGTACAATGCTGTTTCTGAGGACAAATGAATAATGGGCTGATTCTGGAAACATGGCATTCACATGTGATATGTACAGGTCTGCAGTACACACTAATTGTATGTTCATTGAGGTGAAGTTCTTCCTGTTTCTGTACACCTGTTCATTTACTCTTGGGGGGATGAGAGCTATGTGGGTGTCATCGATGGCACCTATCACAAGGGTTATGTTAGCAAAGGTATAAAAGTCAGACTTGATGGCAGGAAGTTCAGACCTTTTGGGAAAGTTTACATATGTCTGCAGGTGTACTACAAATGCATCCAGGAATTTGGACAGCATGAGGCTAAACCTTGGCTGTGAGAACCCTGCACCCATGCCCACTGTCACCTGAAATGAGCCCATGGCCATGAAATGGAGTACAGAGAGCACTTGCACTTCAGTAGGGATGGCATGCTGATTCCGATTAGCCGTTCTCAGTACTGGATCCAGTCATGCACATAGCTCATGGATTATTGTACGATTGGGTCTGTAGTTTACATGATGTGACGTTTCACCATGGTCTCCAAATCAATAAGAGGGCTGTACACAGATGGGGCCCTCCCTCGCCACATGGGTCTGTACCTAGGGGGAGGAGAGAACACATGTGAGGGACACACATACATATGCCCAACATGTTGTGTATGAGTAACTGCTGTACAATATGTAGGTTACACACACAAGCAATATATGATGAACAACTGTAGGGACATGTATAAAGTGATACTTCTGGACTGTAGTGGGGAACAAACACTCATGTGGGCATGTGACTAAGGGCTGTGGTCCATAGGGCCTGAATGGGGCCCATGACTAGGAAATATCAGTGTTGTGCTAGCAAAATGGCAGCCTCCTGCCATCCAGATATGTAGCAGTGGAAGTGACCTTATTTTGCTGGCAGTTGTTGTTATGGCGTAAATCGGTGTTCATTCATTGGTTAACATGGCTGTCAATGGGGAACCAGAGCCTATTATGATCGCCGCCAGCGGTGACGGTGCACACCGCCACAGAGCGTATGCCATGTCGTCATCCCAAGTTCACTTGAATCCCGGATCCCGTGCATGGAAGTACTGTACTGAGTGTGCTGCTGTTTCCTGACTCTGGTTACTCAAATGGCACGTGTCACAGTGGAAAGGGCCCTGGCCTTCACCATGAAGGAGCTGAACAAGCTGGTGGACGGGATCCTACCCCTGTATGCCAAGTTATATTGGCGAGCAGAGTTGCAGGTGAGTAGGCGGATGGCGTTGCCTGGATGTGTGTGATGGTGGCTGTTGCCTTTATGCATGTGTGGTCGGTATTTACCTGCACAGACATAGATTGTGTGGCAAGTACCATTAGTGAGGTGGTGAAATTATCTTTTGTAGTGTCCATTACATAGGGGACGTATAGTCAGCAGCATCACATGTCCATATCCTGAACTCTGTGTTTCTTTTCTGTGTGTCCCATACAGCTCAGCATCCATCAGAAGAGGGCACTCTGGCAGGCCATCGCCAGGAAGGTGTGGACCCTGGGTCTCTACAACCGGCGGAGCACCCACTGCAGGAAGCAGTGGGAGGACCTGTGGCGCTGGGCCAGAAAAACCTGCGAGGCCCAACTAGAGAAGTCCTCCCAACAAGGAAGGGGTTCCCGTCAGGCCCTGACCCCCCTAATGTGCAGCATTCTGGCGGTGGCATATCCAGATTTGGATGGGTGCTTGAAGGCTGCACAGCAGCCACAAGGGGGTGAGTACCAACACCATTTCATGCCTCTTTGATGGATGTCTGAGGGTGCTGTAGTACATATGCTGTCTCGTGGCAGGTACTCTGACAGGTGTCTGCCAGCAGTCCTGCCCCCATGAGTACTGAAATGATTAGGGGCACATCTGCAGTTCAACAGGTCCTTGTGTCATGTGGGAGAAGAGTTGTATGCTAGGGTTGTGGCTACTACTCAGGGTCATAGGCATGACTATAGTTGTAGGTGCTGCGTGTAGGTTTGTAAGCTGGGTTGGAGTGTGTGTGCACCAAGTTTGTACATCCATTCATGTATTTACAGATAGCTCTCTTGTCTCCTCATCTCTGTACTCTTTTGTTGTCTGTGTACATCAGCATCATCTGTCGAGGGAACAGTGGCACCGGTGAGTGGGGATGCAGCGGGCCACAGATCCAAGGAGGCAGAGTCTACCGACACCAAGGGGACCAGTGGGTTGAAGGGCGATGGGAGTACCACGGGGGAGGCTACTACCACTGGAGGTAGTGGCTCGAATACCTCCTCCGATGGGAGCTCCATGGTGGTGGTGGATCCTAGTGGGCCCACCCATTCTGTGTCATCTTCCGCCACCCCCATACTTTCACTGCCCTCGAAGTTGCTCCCCACCCAGTTGCCTGTGCTTGCTAACTCAGAAGGGTGGCCCAGGCACCTCATCCCTTGCCCCAGTCAGCCCTGCTGCCCTCACAGAGGAGGATATTGACCTCCGGAGGACCATCTCTGTAGGGCAGACACGCATCGTGAATGCCATCCAGGGGCTAGCATCCCATATGCAACAATGCAATGCATACCTAGAAGGCATTCATGGTGCCATGTCTGGCCTACAGAGATCTTTTCAGGCTCTGACCTCCTCTTCGACAACAGCCAGTGTCCCTGGTCTTTCCATCCCACCTCCAACCACCTCTGACCCTTCTAACACCCCACTCTCTTCACCCATCCCAAGCACACGTTCAGACAGCCATGCACACACCTCAACACACAAGAAGCACACACAGAAACACAAGCACCACACTTCCCACCACAGGCATAAACACGGCCAACATACCAAAGCACACACAACAACATCCACTTCCCACAGTGTGTCCACCACTTCTGCCTCCCTGTCTGCCATCTCAACCTGCACACCCACAAGCACTGCACCATCAGTCACTGCTGCTGGCCCCATTCTTGCAGTCACCACAACATCTGACATCCAGTCATGTACCCCAGACACCACACCTGCACTCACCTCAACGACATTGACTGACGCATACAGCACACTCACCAGAACTGCAGACACCCAGACAACCTCCATGTACATTGGCAGCCTGTTTTCTCCCAATGTGTCCAACCTCCCTACTCCCAAAACACTCAAACATTCCCAGACACCAACCCAACACACATCCACCACACCTCAGCATACTGTACAGGCACCTGCATCCAAGTACAGCACACCTACACTGGTTACAAGCACTCCCTCTACCTCCACTCCCACACCTTCCTTCATGTCCACCCCAACTGCCCCTAAAAAACGTTTCCTGTCCTGTGTTGACCTGTTCAAAGCCACTGGCCCACCCCGTCTTGTCCCTAAACGTGCCCACCTCCTTGCCCAGTCCACTCCTTCCACGTCGAAGTCTGCCCCAGTCCGCCCTTACCATTCCTGTGCCCCTTCCCTGGTGAGCAAGAAGCCCCGTGCTGGCCCAGGTCCATCTGCCAACCCCCATTCCAAGCCCGCTCCCCCACCTTCCAAGAGCAAACCCAAGCCCCGTCCAACTCTCAAACCTAAGCCCAAGCCCCCCCCCCAGGCGTAAGTCACCCACCCTGCCACACCCTGCCCCTGTTCCTTGAGGTGCCTGACTGACCCTTTATGGTGGAGTACCATGTGCACATGTGGGAGTCAAGTTCGGGCCATTTGGGCCCTTCAGCCTATTACAGTTGGACTGGCCAATGGCCTTATTTGGACATTACATTTTTAATTATTTATTAAAGTTTGAGTGCCCAGTGTTGCTGTTGGTACAATCGGGAGACTTGGTTCATTGTTTCATTGTGGGGGGGTGATGTGCACATGTGTGTACTTTGGGCAGGTTGTTTTGGGCTTGTGTCGGGTAAGTACCCCTTGTTCTGGTGTGTATGGCTTGTGATGGTGTGAGGGGTTGGGGTTGAGTTGCAGGGTGGGTGGGGTAGGTGTGTGTGTAACTGTGCCCTTTCTTCATTTGTTTAGTAGGTTGCAGTGCTTACAGTCTTCGTCTTTGTCGGTGGTCGCGGTCATGGGGTATACGGCAAGGAGCAGCACTGGCATGATTTCCGCTTCTCTCTCCATGTCTGCTTCCGCATGTTGTGTGTGCCTATGCTGAGTGTTTCCTTTTATTTGGTTCGTTTCCACCAGGCTTTGTGTGGCGGTGGTTCCCGTCCCGGAACTGATGGCGGTCTTGTGCTTCATTATTTGTTGGGTGGGTGGGGTCTTTCCGTCAGCCTGTGGGCGGCCTCTTCCATCGATGTCGGCACTCCTATGCTGGCGGTGAGTGGTTTTCTCGCTGACTGTTTCTCATGTGCTTCATTATTTGGCGGTCCGGACCGCCAGCGTGTTGGCTGTAGTTAACGCCACCGCCGGCTGTGTGGTCTTTCCCGCCATGTTCATAATGACCACCTGAGTCATTTTTTAAATTGTGCGTTGGAGTTTAGCTACAGTATTTTTTCGATGTGCGACCCATATTATGGAATAAAAAAGGGAGCATTTTTTATTCGTCCTCAGATGTTTAGTAAGAAACATTTGTCATTTGCGAGGAAGCACGTTTAAGTTTTTCGGATGGGGTACCTGTACTAGTCAGGTACATGGTACCTCTCCCAAGCCTTTGTGAGGGCCGGAGACCCCATTCCGTAGGACCAAATTCCATAATAAAAGGGATGGAGGACCCTGGGGTCTAATTAGGTACTGGGAGAGGGGCCACATGCCCTCCCCCTTTTATTATGGAATCCAGACAGGGAAATTATTATGGAATTTCGGGAGGGGTTCGGGGAGGGGGCTGTGCAACCCCCCTTCTCAAGCCTTAAAAATTCCCAGGAACTCCATGTCCCTGGACAGAACTCAACTTTAAAGGGGAAGTATTTGCCCAAGCCTCTTAAGGGCCGGGTACCTCGTCCCCTCTGGTCAGCTCATAGACTGTGGCCCAGGAAGCTCATTTCAGGGTCACTGTAGTTACCCTACCTGCATCAGTGTTGGCAGGGAAACATATGTTTGCTCCTGCCCAGCAGAGTTAGTTTTACATGCCCTGCCAGGCGGGAGCAAACATGCCTTCCCTGCCTACAGGAGCACAGACTGGAAAGGCATACCTGCTCCCACTCGGCGGGAGATTCAAAAATGCACCCACCGGGTGTGACCAGACTTTTGTTTCCTTGCCTGCACTTATGTAGGCAGGGAAATATATATTTATCCTATCTGGTGGGAGCAAGCATAAGCATCTACTCCTGCTGGGTGGGAGCAATGTTGGCTCCTGCGGTTTGCTGTCAGCCAGCTGGGGCCACAGGGGCCCTGGGGCTCCCTCTGCAGCCCCCAACTTGCTGCTTGGTGGGTGCCCTGGGTGGGCACCAGGGCACCCACCTACAAGAAACACAGGCCCCAGGGGATGCAGTCCACAGGCCTTCTTAAGGCTTAGGGAGGTGGGCTGCATGCCCCCTTCCCTTTTTAATTGCAATAAGCCTCAGATGATCCCCTGGACCTATTAAGGCTTGGGAGGGGGGACATGCCCCCTTCCCTTTTTTTGACTACTGGGTCTTGAGGATGGATTCCCTAGGCTTTCTAAGGTTGGGGAGTTGGCATCCTCAGGCCCATAGTGGCTCCAGGAGAGGGGCCTTGTACCCGCCTTGCCTTTACACATACCTAAGGGGATGGGGTCGCTGGGGTCCAAAGTGGCTCAAGGAGGGTAGTGCCATGTGTGCCCTCTCCTTTTAAAAAAGGTTGCGGTGGATGAGGTCTCTGAGGCGTGAAATGGCTTGGGGAGGATGCTTCATTAATGGGTTGGATGAAGGGCCTGACCATAGGCTAGTCCCTGCATCAGTCATTCAGCCATGTGCAGAGTACATATGTCTTTGAAAATGGCCCTTACTGTAGGGTCATCCTCCTCCTATTTTTACTAGATTTGTTTTTGTTGACTTTGGGAATCTGTGTACCTTACCACTGTTAAACAGTTTGAAAGTGATGGTACTCTCTCCTTCAAACATGGTAACATTGGCTTATACCCAATTGGTATATTTAATTTATCTATAACTCCCTAGTACAGTGCCCTACATGTTTCCAAGGCATGTAAATTAAATACTACTTTTGAGCCTGCAGCACTTATTGTGCCACCCACATAAGTAGCCCTCTAACCATGTCTCAGTCCTGCCACTGCAGAGCCTGTGGTTATAGTTTTACACTGCCATGTCAACCTGGCAAGATAAACCTTTTGCCAGGCCCAAACCTTTCTTTTTATACAAATGTCATCCTTAAGGTATGCACTGGATAGCCCAGAGGGCATACTGAAATGCATTTACAAGACAGGACATATACATTTCAGTTTTTCATGTCCTGGTAGTGAAATACTCCCAGAGTCATTTTTCACTACAGCAAGGCCTATTTCTCCTGTAGGATAACATTGTGATTATCTTGTTACATCTCACAGGTATAATGTGCAATCTATAAGAGATAAACATTTCGAGTTTGGTGTCTCTGAAATTGCACTTTAAAATCAGAACTTATGGTGAAGTCGGAATTTAAATTGCAATTCTGAAAATTCCACTTTTAGAAAGTTGGTATTTTCTTACTTTAGACTTTTAGTGCCTTCTGCCGGTCTCTGATGACTTGCCTGGGGTGGGTGAGAGCTGGGCTTTGTGTATTTGCACTAAACAGCCATACACAATGGGAGCTCAGAAGTGACATGATGGGCCTTGATGGGCCATCCTGGCAGGATGGAAGGGAGAAATTGCTACCTGCCCTATAGAAAGGAGGTAGGCTGAGGTATCCCACCATGAAGGAGACCCTTGTCAAGAGATGCAGATTTACCCCAGAAGAGTACAGTTTGAGATTCAACTGCTGTCAGAAACTCTCTCACCCGTCCAGGGGAACTTTTGTGGGTTACTTTTGTGAGGCACTGGATGGTTGGTTGAAGGGTAGTAACATAAACACTTATGAGAGACTTTACAATTTTGTGCCATCAATGTTTTTCACAGCTACACCAGGACTTGGTTGATTGCAGGCTCACTGGGCCCAGGGAACTTGCAAAGGAGACAGACCTCTGGGTGAGTTCCAAAGTGTCTGAGAAGGCATTGGGGAGTGATCCTAAGGAGGGTGGCACAGGTTCCCTGCAACAGAGGGAGGAGGAAATACACAGAGGCCCATAGAGATCCCAATATGGTGAGGGGGGAAAGGGTTCCCATGCCCCTCCTAAGTATAGAAGGGGAGTTATTTTATGAGTAAATGCCCAGGGTGCCCTATTTCCAGCCCCTGAGTTTAGAGTGCACCCAAAAGGGACACTGGCCTAGGGACCTGGTCTGTACCAAGAGACCAACAACAGTTTCGTCAACCAGAGAGTCAGGAGAGCTAAGTGGGGCAGCCACCACAAACCCCTAATAGTTCTAATTTCTGTAGGTACCACTACATAGCAGAGGGTACAGAGGCCTAGATGGAGAGGCAGGAGGTAGAAACTGCCCACGGTGGGAGGACCAGTGGGTAGGGGTTGCCAACGCTGAGAACTGGTGAGGCCACTTCTAACCTAGGGGTCTCGATGCACTATCACAGGGACAGAGAGCTGGGGACCTGTATCAGACAGACTCTTGCATGACACTGACAGATTGTGCTCCCCTTGAGGGGGTGGTGGTACCCCCTGGAAGTCTTGGCTTTACAGGCACATGTTCAGCCTAAGGGTACAGATCCTTGGTTGAAGGATCAATTTCAGGATATCAACCAGAACTGCTGGGAAGGAGAGGGAAGAAAGGTAATAAAACTCAGGGCTACTTCCCCCACCCTAAGAAACCTTAGAGGTCAGAAAACACTCAGGAGCCCATAGGAAATTCATTGCCAGCACCACAGTTGGAAGGGAAACTTAACCAATGTCCTCACTTAGGGCCTTCACCTGGCATTGAATGGCCTGGGGTCTGGTTGCTGACATTGACAGCTGTCAGTGGCATCTGTTGGTTGTTGTCCTTATGGACAGAGATTTCCCTGGGTTAGGGACAGAAGTCTAATTAAAGTGGTGGAATTGGCAACATCACTTTGTTGGCCATGGTGGTATTGTCTGCCTACTGGGATTCATCTGTGAGCAAATTAAGGATAGGTGCTACACAGATGGGGTCCACAGGTGAGGAAAATAGTTCCCCATAGGTCAATTCAGTGGCCCAGGAGAGTATAGACATAGGGTCCAACACAGTTCAGAGAGGCATAGAACGAACAAGTGCCACTGCAGGAGAGGGCCATTGTCTATGTTCTATCACCTAAGCATGGAAGTCCATCAAGGTATTGACTAGTCTACCCTGGCTTTAGGCTAGAAAGGGGTCATCCTGGAAAAAGACCCTTTCTTCAGGGTCATCCCCAAATGTTTTACCTACCTCTTTTGGCCCTCATTACAATTGTGGCAGTCGGTGTTAAAGTGGTGGTAATACTGCTAACAGGCCGTCGGTTAAAAAAATGGAATCACAACCATGGCGAAAATCGCCAACACAGATAGCCACTTTAACATTCTGACCGCCATGGCAGTAGCAACAAACACCATGGCGGTCACCGCCAACAGACAGGCGGAAGACAATGTACCGCCCACACTATTACAAGGCACCAATCCACCAGCTTTTCAGGGGTGGTACCAATGCCATCAAAAGCACGGCGGAAACAGAACACAGAAGGGAAACCACTCACCTCTCAACAATCAACAAAGAACCAGGACACCATGGAGCCCGAGTTACAGGTCCTGTCCATGATGCTGTATCTATTAATACACGACAAAGTGGAAAGAAGGTGGCGACGACGATGGTGAGTTCTGCACCTAGCACAGAGGGGAGGGGAGGAGGCAAAAGAGAGTTAGACACACACGCAAAACACAACATCCCCACTCCCACCCTCACCCACAACACCATACACACAAATACCTGCAACAACATTACATATACACCCCGTAACCCCCAGGACGAACGCAAGGACAAAAGGAATTGAGTCATATCTTTCATATATTAGAAATAGGCAGATAAAGTAAACGACTGTAAAAACCAGCATATACAAATATTTACAATATGTACAGAAGGCCGTACACTGTCCTTTGCAGATGTCCATGGCCCAGTGGGCAAAAAATCATGGGCAAAGCCCACACATAACACCTGCCTCAAAACGGAGAGGACACTGCAGGGGCATCAGGTAAAAAAAAATAACAGGCACCTCAGGGGGAAGGGGAGGGGGGCACCTCAGCCGGATGATGGTACGATGCCTCTGCCTGGTCCTGGGGTGTGCAAAGCCACAGTCTCTCAAATCTCTCAAGTGGCTGCGTTGCGCACTGCCTGGTCCTGGGGAGTGCAAAACCACAGTCTCTTAATTCTCTCAAGTGGCTACACTGCCCACTGCTTGTTCCTGGGGAGTGCAAAGCCACAGTCTCTCTAGTGTATGCTTTCTCCACTGGTTCTGGAGGGGGCTTTGTGCTCAGAGTGCTTCATCCTGCCAAGGACTGTGTTAGCAGATGTTTTTCTCCACTGGTTCTGGAGGGGGCTTTCTGCCCAGTGATGCAGCACTTGGGGTGTGGCAGTTGACTTCGTCTCACCTGGGTGTCTCAGCCACGCGATGTACCTGGAACAGGTAGCATGATACTCCATGGAGGAAGACTCACACTCCATCCTGCTGCGACTTAGGCTGCCAATTTCTGGTTCATGTCAGTGCTGGAGGTGGTGTCTCAAGTGGCATGTCCAGTGTCCAGGACGTCACCTGCAGACTCTGATGGCTGCACACTGAGGATGCTGCTGATGGCCGACAGAGTGGCATCGGATGTGCTCGTGGCGGTGCTGATGATGGTGCAGGCGGCGGTGGCTGCGGCGGAGATGCTGCCAGTGCTGGCCGTGGTGCAAGTGACAGTTGCGGTGGATGGAGAAACCATACCATCTCCGGCAGCTTCGGATGGCTGATCCTTGGGGAGGATGCTGCAGACTGATGCTGTGGCAGCGGCGGTGCAGGTGGCAGTCGGAGCGGCGGTGGTGACTGTGGTACATGTGGATGCCATCCCGGATGATTTGGTGGTCACCAGCCCCTCACCAGGTGACATTGTGCCCAGAGGTGATGTGCCCTTTGACTTGTGACCCTTCCCCATCTTGACAGTCGCTGCAGAGACCTTGGCACTGTCCACTCGGTGTTTGGGTGAGGCCTTGCTGGGTGGGTGGTGTGACTGTCCCGTGCTGGAAGCCGGACCCTTTTTGACCTTTGCAAGTGGTGGAATAGGGTGGTCCTTCTTGTCTGTCGGTGGCACACTGGCAGCTTTGACAGGTGCCCCCTTAGACCGTCCTGGAGTAGCACGGACCACAGCGGATGCAGATTTGCTGGCTGAGGTGCTGGGCCGGGATCTAGACATCCTGGCCTTAGGGGAAGGATAGGGGGAGGTGTAGGGAAGAGGTCAAAGTTAGCTAGGAAAAGGATTTTAGACACACTGAACGGGAAGATGGAGGGGGTCTGGGAGTGGAGGAAGAGGTAGTGGCTGTAGGAGGTGTACGTCTGCTGAGTTTGGGTGAAGGTGCATGGGTTGGAGGCTGTTGTGAGGTGGGTGGCTGTTGAATGGGTGTGTGCCTGCATTTATGTACTTTGAGAGGAGGGCTTACAGACACACTGGGAGAGGACAGAGGGGACATGTGAATGGTAGTGGGGGTGGTGACTGCACGTGAGCGGTGTGTAGTGATGGGCGTGCTGGTGATGGAAGTAGTGGCTGATGATGTAGTGCATGCAGGTGTGAGTGGAGACGAGACAGGGAGGGAGGTGGACGACGAGGGGTAGAGGGTTACAGTGGAGGCAGTGGATGTTGGTGTGTCTGCATGGGTATGCTTGTGTAAGTGCCTGTGGGATGTATGGTTCATATGCTTTCCTGAGCCACTTTTGTGTGTTGATGTGGGTGCATGCTGGTCAGAAGGTGTGCTGAGGATGGGCTGAGGTAGAGGGGATTGGGTCTGGGTAGTGGAAGTTGGAGGGGGGAGGATGGACACAGGGACAATGGCTGCCATCAGTTCTGATGCCAGAACCTGAAATGCTCTCTGTTTAGCCGCCACGCCAGAATGAATGCCCTCCAAGTATGCATTTGTTGGCTGCAAATGCCTCTCGACACCCTGGATGTCATTCCGAATGGTTGACTGCCCAACAGTGAGGGATCTCAGGAGGTCAATAGCCTCCTCATTGAGGGCAGCAGGGCTGATTGGGGCAGGGACTGAGGTGCCTGGGGCGAAGGAGATGCCCACCCTCCTGGATAAGCGGGCATGGGAAACATGCTCAGGGGCTGCTGGGAGAGGGGTGCTGGTAGAGGGGGTGGCGGCTGTACCTGTTGTTGCGGTGGGCATGTAGGTTCCCGCCATCGCAAGCGAGCTCCCATCAGAGGAGGAGTCGCTGTCGCTGTCGCTGGTGTCCCCTCCTGTCCCTGTCGTGGAGCTCCCCTCGCCCTCTGTCCCACTGGTGCCTTCAGACTCCGTAGATTCACCCTCGAGGGCCATGCGGGATGCAGCTCCCTCCATCGCCAGTGCCTCTGCTCCTCAGCCAGATGATGCTAATGCACACGAGGACAGGGTGACAAAACAAGAAGGGGGGGAGAGACAGAGGAGACACATGTTCAATGCCAGCAACACCACTACCGTTGGCGGACACAACCCACAGGGAGAAGCCCTATGCACTAAGCCATGCTCTAGCAGTTAGTAGGAAAATCACCTGCCCATGGTGTACTATGCTTAACACCATTTGCTGCACACCTGGAACCCACAGGAGCCTCACTAGTTGTAGATGGCCACTAACACTATTGGGGTTGGAGTACCTCAGAGCTTGGCTCACAAGCGACCTACCCTACCTAGTTCGCCCTGGCCTAGGGGAACCCACATCCCCCACCTAGACACTTCATAAAGCGTGCATAGTCAGCTGAATGACACTGTACTCACCCCCTTGTGGCTGCTGTGATGCCCTCAAGCATCCATCCAACTCTGGATATGCCACCGTCAGGAGGGTCATGGTGCGACGGGCACCCCTTCCACGTTGGGAGGCCAGCCCCAGATGGGTCTTCGCCATCTTCTTGCTCCAGCGGCACAGGTCGGCCCATCTCTTGCTGCAGTGTGTGCTCCGTCTATGATAGACCCCCAGGGTCCGCACTTCCTTGGCGATGGCACACCAAATATCCTTCTTCTGGTGGGTGCTGACCTAGAGGAAAGTTACAGGATGAAAGGAAATTACTCTCCCGTCCGGTCCGTCATACTCATTGCCCACCAGTTCCCACCCATGCCCAGACGCACATACACTCACCATCCTCACATGCAGGCCCCAGCCCCCACCCACATGTATCTTCCATCCACACCACTCCAAACAGGCATTGCCCACGCATCACGCTCGCAGTGTACTCACCTGTTCATCTGGAGGACCGTAGAGTAGCGTGTACTGGGGGAGGACCTCATCCACCAGTTTGTCCAACTCCTCCGTGGTGAAGGCAGGGGCCCTTTCCCCAGACAGATGAGCCATTGTCGCTTCCAGACACAGGTCACAGCAGCACTTGCAGTGTAGGTCCTCTCCTGTTGAAGGTCAGGTATCAAGTGAGTGGAGCAATAGAAAATGGCTGTCACATCCATGGTGGTGCGTACCGTCACCGCCGGCGTACATTGTCATTGACTCCTGGAACCCAAGGGGCCCAATGATAACCAATGCTAAATTGTGCGGCGGTCTTTGACCGCCTACCGCGACGCTGCACAACACCAGTGCAGTTACCTCATTTCCCCTTGTCCATACTTACAGGTCAGGCAGCCGCCATTTCAGGGGGGGCACATGACATGGCACCTAACTGCGTCACAGCGCTATTTGACAGATATATGGACAAACAACGACACACACGGATTTACTCACACTACTGAAAACACACTTGTGCAAACTATGTGGTACATGACCCTCTGCTCACCATTCTCCTCCATAGGGCACATCCGCTGGGGCAGATGATGAGATGGCGTCAGCCTCCGGTGTACAGACCCCTGGTGGACCTGTCGACAATGGAAGACAGACACATCATTATCACCCACAGACTTGATCGTTCCACAATCCAAGAACTGTGTGAACAATTGGAGCCAGACCTGATGTCAGCTATCCGCCATCCCACAGGAATACCCCCTCTAGTGCAGGTCCTGTCAGTGCTCCATTTCCTGGCAAGTGGCTCCTTTCAAACTACAGTGGCTATGCCATCAGAGATGTCTCAGCCAATGTTTTCTAACGTGTTGACCAGAGTGTTGTCAGCCCTGCTGAAACACATGCACAGCTACATCGTTTTCCCCCAGGTTGAGGATTTGCCCACAGTGAAAGCTGACTTTTATGCCCTGGGACATATCCCCAACATCATAGGTGCCATTAATGGTACCCATGTGGCATTTGTCCCACCCAGCAGAAATGAACAAGTGTACAGAAATCAAAAAGGCTACCATTCTATGAATGTGCAGCTGGTGTGTTTGGCAGAGAAGTACATCTCTCTTGTGAATGCCAAGTATCCTGGCTCTGTGCATGATGCTTACATTTTGAGGAAAATCAGTATCCCTTAAGTGATGGGCCAACTCCAGAGGCACCGGGTGTGGCTAATAAGTGAGCCCATGCTCCCCACACAGTATGAATAGGTGTCTGGGTATGGGGTAGTCCCTAAGGGTTAGTGTGTGTCTAACAGATATCCCTCAACATTTGCAGGTGACTCTGGTTACCCCAACCTCTCATGGCTATTCAGACCAGTGATGAATGCCAGGAAAAGGGCATAGGAACGCTACAATGAGGCACATGGGCAAACTAGGTGGATTATTGAGAGGACGTTCGGCCTCCTGAAGGCCAGATTCCAGTGCCTCCATCTAACATGTGACTCCCTATACTACTCACCGAATAAGGTGTGCCAGATAATCGTGGCATGCTGCATGTTGCACAACCTGGCATTGCGACGCCAGGTGGCTTTTCTGTAGGAGGATGGGCCTGATGATGGTCTTGTGGCAGCTGTGAAGCCTGTGGACAGTGAAGAAGACGAGGCAGAGGAAGAAGATATTGACAACCGAGCTAACATCACCACGCAGTACTTCCAGTGACACACAGGTAAGAGACTGGCACTGGTCCTCTCATATCTGACTGCTGTAGGACATTGTATAAGTCAGCCTCTTAACCTCTGCTATGGACACTGACAGTTCACTTTGGCTTTACATTTCACAGATCTGGGTACCTCATTCTGCCTTCTACTATATTTACTGCTGCCCAACAACTGTCATACAATGGTCTGAGCAAATGAACATTTACATTGATATTACTCGATGATGTTGTAGTTATACATTTGTGAAAGAACAGACTGACTCCAGATTGGTTTGTGATTCAAGGGTGTTTATGTATGGGCTAATGTGTATAGGGGTATGTGGAAGGAGCTGGGGTGATGGTGGAGAAAGGTCCATAGTAGAGTCCAGTCTCTTGGTATAACAGGTGCATTGTCCAATGGGGCATAGGAAGGGGAGCAATGTCAGTTCAAGGATGGACAGGGTGACAGAGTGGGACAGGAGGGTGACAATAAGGAGAGTCTTATTTCCTGGTGTGGGTCTTGGCAATGTTCTCTGTCTTCTGCCTGGATCGCAGGGATCGTTTGCGGGGTGGTTCTCCTTCTGCAGGGGGTGGGGTGCTGGTGGCTTGTTGGTTCTGTGGCAGGGCCTCCTGTCCACTAGCGCTGGCAGATGTGGAAGGCTGTTCATCGGTTGGGCTAGTGTCAGGGGCCCGCTTGTATGCCACTGTCTCCCTCATGCTGTTGGCCATGTCTGCCAGCACCCCTGCAATGGTGACCAGGGTGGTGTTAATGGACTTCAAGTCCTCCCTGATCCCCATGTAGTGTCCCTCCTGCAGCCACTGGGTCTCCTGAAACTTGGCCAGTACCGTGCCCATGGTCTCCTGGGAATGGTGGCATGCTCCCATGATGTTGGAGAGTGCCTCGTGGTTCCCTTGGCCTGTCCTCTCCCTCTCACACAGCAGTCCTCCCAGCTTCCCTGTTGTCCTGTGCCTCTGTCCCCTGAACTGTATGCCCACTGCCACTGACCCCAGGTCCCTGATTGTCTTGGGTTAGTGGGTTTGCCTGGGGTCCCTGTAGTGGAGGACACACTGCTGATTGAGGTGTCCTGGGGACAGTGGCAAGGGCCTGCTGGGTGGGTGCTGTGGTGGTGTTTCCTGAGCGTGGAGGTTCTGTGGTGGCTTGGGACTGTGGCAGGGGAACCGACTGTCCAGAGGTCCCTGATGTGCTGGGCTGGTCATCTTGAGCCAGGCATGCAGAGCTGCTGTCATTACTGTGGGCCTCTTCTGTGGGGGGACTAGATATGGCTGGCACCTCCTGTCCGGTGACGTTGAGTAGGGGTCCTGTTGGGGTGTAAATGCATTGTTATTATATCTGTGTGTGCCATCTTGTGCAATGGGTGTGTTTTCCTCTATTACTGTGCTTGCACTATCGCCTTGGCCCTTGTGTGAGTGGTGATTGTGTGCCCTGGGTGAGTCTCTCTCTTGGACATGCTTTGGTGATGGGTGTCCATACAGGTCTGTGATGGGTGTCCATGCATTGTTGTTGCATGCAGTGCTTGGTATTGGGATGGGTGGGTTGTGATGGTGGGGCATATGTGAGGTGTTGGAGTGATGGGGGTAGGAGTTAATGATGGCATGCAGGTAGGGTGGGATATAATAGTAAAAATATGACTTACCAGAGTCCAGTCCTCCTGCTACTCCTGCGAGGCCCTCAGGATGCATAATTGCCAAGACTTGCTCCTCCTATGTTGTTAGTTGTGGGGGAGGAGGTGGGGTCCACCGCCAGTCCTTTGTACGGCTACCTGGTGTCTGGATACCATGAAACATACCTTCCCCATAGGTCGTTCCACCTCTTCCTGATGTCATCCTGTGTTCATGGATGCTGTCCTACTGCATTGACCCCTTCGTCAATTCTCTGCCATAGCTCCATCTTCCTTGCAATGGACGTCTGCTGCACCTGTGATCCGAATAGCTGTGGCTCTACCTGGATGATTTCCTCCACCATGACCCTGAGCTCCTCCTCAGAAAACCTAGGGTGTCTTTGAGGTGCCATGATGTGGTGTGAGTGATGTGTGAGGTGATGTTAGATGTGATGTTTGGGGTGATGTTTTGGGATGTGTGGTGTTTTGTGTGTGGATGGTGTATGAGTGAGGAGTGTATGGGTGCTGTGTGCCTCTGGATGCAGGTGTGGTCTTTGCTTTTTGCTCTCTCTGCTTCTTCAAACTTTTTTGCTGTGAGGAGTTGTGGGTAATATGGGTGTGTGTTTTATAGTGTTGTGAGTGTGAGGGTGTGGTGTGTGTACGTGTGTCAGGTGTGTGTGTTTTGAATTGTCTAATGTGGTTGTATTTTGTAAGTGTGTGTGTATTTTGAGCGCGGCCATGTGTACTGCCAATGGTTTACTGCGGTTGAATGACCACCACGTTGATTCGTGGGTCATGATAGTGTGGGTGTATTCCTGTTAGGGTGACAATGTGGGTTTTGGTTCCACCAATTTATCACTGACCTTTGGTGTGGCAGACTTGTGTGGGTGTCTGTGTTGTGGAGGATTTCTCAGTGTGGGTCATAATACCCGTAGCGGATTTTCGCCGTGGACATGGTATGTTAGTGGCCGTCGGCAAGGCGGTCAGCGGCATTTACCGCCAATGTTGTAATGGGGGCCTTTATCTTTACTAGATTTATTTTTGTTGGCTTTAGAACTCTGTGCATTTTACCACTGCTAAACAGTGCTAAAGTGCTTGTGCTCTCTCCTTTTTTTTAATAGAAACATTTTTTTTTATTTTGAATGTATGCACAGTTACAAAAACAATTGCTCTTGTCTAATGTAAAATATTTACAAAATATTCCACAACACCTTTGGGCTCCCTTCCCCCACTCCACACTGCCATCTGCACAACGATTCAGGGTGTCAGCCAGTCCCCACTTTATCCTTCCGATCCATGATAAACCGTCATTTGAACCAGATCATTTCATATTTGCAGGGGCAGCACCAAGCTTCATAAATTGTCTCTTCCATCTTGCCAAACCAATCCATGTCCCTTGTCTAGGCTGATACCAAAGAAGCCATAGTGAAGGTCCATTGCAGGGCTATATCTCTTTTAGCAGTCACTATTCCCAGGCCCACCAATGTTCTGCCCCGCCCTTGAGCTCTCCCACATCATCCAGTATACCTAACTGGGCCTCTATACAAATCCCCACTACATCAGTAAGGATGATCAAGATTGTGGTCCAGTAGGCATATTTCACACTATATCATTGAAGTCCCACTGGGGATCCTGCCAACAATAGCAGGATGGGGAGTCATGGATATCAGCTTTCTACAAGCCAGAGTGGTGTTAGGTAAGGCTGGTGAAGACATTTAAATTGCACTAGGTGGAGTCTTGAAAAATTGCCAGTACTCTGGGTGCCATGCATGCGTCCCTCCAATCTACTTCATCAAGTGTGCCAACCCATCCCCCCACTTCTCCTTCAGGGACTCCAGTAACTTGGGAGAGTGTACCACGAGGGCTCTATAAATGTGGGAGAGACCGCCCCTCTTCCCAAGCGGCCCTTGAGTAATCTGCCCACTAATTGTCTATATTATAGGATATCATCCAATTCCTCCTGCTCAGCAGAGATGGCATGGTGGAACTGTAGGGATCAGAAGAATTGAGAGGAGGGCATTTGAATTTCCTTACTCAGCTTTTGGAAGCCCCGCATATGGTCTTGTTCCCGGACATCATCTAATTTTGAAATGCCTATGTTATTCTATCCTTTAAACCCCTCTAGGCTCAACACCTGGGGCCAGCCTTCAGTGGAGTTTTTATGGTAAGTTTGTGGTCTCACCTGGTCCACAGCAAGGTGGCTCTCCATGCCCTGAACACCACTTGGGTCACCTCTGGAAGGGAGGCTGACATAGGCATGCTATGCAGTATACCCATTGCCTTATCCAGGCCTAGAAGAGATAGCTCACCCTTGTATGGGGAATCATCCCACCCCCATGCATCCAGTCATTAATAGGCAGGAGCTGAGCCACCCAGTAGTATAGCTGATAGTCTACCATGGCCAGGTTGTCGTACACCGCACAAGCACATTTGCCAAAGGCCACCCTGGAGGGTCTATGATCCCATATGAATTTGCATCCCATGGCCATCACGGCATCAAACCAAGCCAGAGGGATGTGCAGGAGATAGTTTTGCAGAATGTACAGCAGCCTCAAGAGGATGTTCCCACTGTGTCATGTCCTCCTATGCTCTTCGCATCACAGGGCAAAGATACAGGCTCCATGTCAGGCCCAGTTCCCAGGAAATATATATCCCAAGATACTGGAAACTTGTACTGCGTATTGGGATTTGGAAATGCCAGGTTTCGCCTCGACGGTCATCCCTCAGAGGGACCAATGGGACTTGCCCCAGTTGACCTTTAGCCCAGAGGCTGCCCAGAAAGCATCTACAATGTGGAAGAGTCTAGGTACCGTCTCGGCTGGGTGTGACATAAACAGCAAGACATCATTGGCGTAGGGTGCTATTTCATCCTCTGTCATCAGGCCCCAGTAAAACCCACCTATACCTAGGCATCACACCAGATCCAAACTGCCAAGGTCTCTAAGGCCAGTGCCAACAGAAGAGGAGAGAGGGGACACCCCTGCCTGGTGCCCCTCCAGATAGAAAACCTGTGAGACAGCACCCCATTAACCCTTACACAGGCCCGCAGACCTGCATAGAGGATCTTAACAAATGCACACATATGCACAAAACTGACGCCCGAAACCCATCTTAAGAAGAGTTTTGTCCAGGAAGGACCAGCTGATGGTGTCAAATGCCTTCTCAAAATCAATTAAGAGAAAGGCTGCTGGGCCACCATGGGACCGTATGTGGGCTAGTGCCAGATGTGATCTGCAGATGCAGGGTCTGGTACTGCAGCAAGGAATAAAACAACATTGGTCTGGATGGACCAAGTGGCGGTGATGCTCAGTAATGGCCAGGGGTTTTGCATAAAGCTTAACGCTTGTGGTAATGAAGGAAATGGGCTGGAATGATGCACATAAACATTGGGGCTGGCCCATTTTGGGTAGGACCATGATTGTAGCTTGGTCAATGTCAGACAGGAAGTGACACTTGGCAATAGCCTCAATGTTTACGTCCAGCAGAGGTGGAAGTACATCTGCCCTAAGCCTGTAGTAAACCTCCACATGGTAGCTGTCCGGTCCCAGTGTCTTTCTGGAGTTCAGGTCCGCTAGGGCATCTCCTACCTCCTCTACCATGATGTCTCATTCCAGTGCAGTCTTGTCCATGTTGGAAATTCAAGGTAGGGGGAGCTCTGCCACCAGAGGGTCGGTTGATTTGTAGTCTGGTCGGGCCCTCGCAGCATACAAGCCCTCATAATATTGAGCAAACACTGCCACAATTCCCCTTGAGTCCTCAAGCTGCAATCTGGCTTCATTCAGTATGTAACATATTACCCTAGTTTCTGAGCTTCATGTTAACAGCCAGTGCAAGAGCTTGCTTAGCTTATCCACCTACTTGTAAACCTGCACTTGGACAACATCCAACACTCATGGGCTTCTTCCATAAAAAGTTGGTGCAACGTTACTCTGACAAGCTCTAACTGATGTATAATCAAGTAACTCAGCTTATCCGTGACTTCTTGCTCTCTGGTCACTATCGAGATTTCCAAGTCAGTAATGTAGCACCCAGAATGTAGCCCTTCTAAATGTAGGAGTGGGCAATGCCCCTCTTGGAGGCCGTATCTGGGGCTTTTGCTCTCTGGTCACCATTGAAATGTCCAGGTCAGTGATGCAACCCCCCGAATGTAGGAGCGGGCAATGCCCCTCATTGAGGCCTTGCAAGCCTATCTAATCCACTGTACCCCTATTCAGGTCTAGAAAGGCTTTCAGGTCTTCGAGCAAGTGGTCCGCAAATTGGTCGTACATGAGGAGCCAAGCATTAAGATGCCATATAGGGTGTTCACCTATGTGCACTGTGTTGAAGTGGAGCAGGGCCAGAGCATGGTCCGACAACCTGCAGGGAAGAATTTGTGATCTTGTGCTGAGGAGATCGGCAGCCAGGAGAAACAAATAATCTATGCAGGACAGCCAGGTGTACAGTTGATGCATGAGAGTATTCTAGTTTTTCAGGGTTCCAAAGCCACCAGGCATTGCTAAGGTCAAGCCCCTTCACCCATTCCTCCAGACCCCTACTCCATCACAGGGAACTCCTTCCTTTTCGGCACCGGGGCCATCCGTCCCATGATGTCCTTAAAGTCACCCCCACAATGGTTATCCTGGGAGGCAAAATGGCACTAAAGCTCTGAGAACGCCCAACATAGATTGGTGCATGGCCGGTGGGACATATACGCCTAGGATATTGTATATAGTACCTTTTAGTGTTCCCTCCAGGATAACGTAGAGACCATGGTCGTCTTGTATGACCTTGGTTATAGCTATTGGCAGTGATTTATGTAGAAGGATTGCCACCCCACGAGACCCTCAAGCGTATCCTGCATGGTGTATTCTATTGTATCCTTTACAGGCTAGAAAGTGGCAGTTATGGCCTTGCAGATGAGTTTCTTGGAGCAACAGGATCTTTGCTGTACACCACTGCATAAACTGGCAAACCACCCCCCTCATGATATTATTCAGTAGACTATTTACGTTCCAAGCCATTACTGAGTTGGGCCCCATCATGACGTTGGGAAAAAAGCCAAATAAAGCTGTGTGAAGGTCACCCTTCCATCTCCCTCAAGGTGTGTCTGCCAGGATCCCTTCCAGTGGTTCAACCCGTCCAGGTGCCTGATGGGGATGATAGTGTGTGGAACACCGAGGTGTAGTGAGCATAAAATAAGACAGATGAAATCAAGCTTGAGTAGAAACAAAACACAATCCTTTCCCCCAACCTCCCCTCCCTATACTTCCCACCATGTAGAAGCATCTTTCACCCGTCCCCAACTTAGACGTAGAACTGACTAACTAACTTTGAGGGGGTGATGTACCAGGCAGGCAATGCCATCCTCCATCCGTCCCCCAAGAAACCATGATTGGCAATACTATCTTAGGATCCAGTGGTGCTGGTATGCTTGTAGGATCCTTCATGCAACAATGAGGATTCCCCCAATTTTGAGTCTGTATCTGGACCAGGTTATGATTGAGATGCAGGATCAGCTTTTCCTGACTGGTGCCTCCTCTCTGCATCAGAATCGGTGGAGGTCTTCGCCACATGTGGCCCGTCATGCCTCTGTCGCAATCTCTTCCTCTGATGTTTGCCTTTCCCCTTTTCGTGGTCACGGCTCAGGATCTGGGATGGGGTGGTAGCATGCCAGAGAGGTGGTGGATAGTGTCAAGTGGTCACTGTCCAGTGAGCCATGTCCAGGCTTCCTTTGGGGATTTGAAAATCACAGTCTTGGAGTTATGAATTGCTCGCAGTTTGGCAGGGTAAAGAAGCATATAGGGGATCTGCATGGCTCGTAGCTTCAACTTTACATGGTCATAAGATTTGCACTGTGTTTGGACCAGGCATGTGTAGTCAGGAAAAATCATTATGCAACCAGATTGGAATGTCAAGTCTCCTTTGAGTTGATTATCCCTTTGAACTGCATCTTGATCACTGTATTTTAAGAAATGGGCTTTTAGGGGCCTGGTGGGGCCCCATGTGGGGTCTCCCTTGCGGGGGAGTGGTGAGCAGGTTGTAGGGTAAAGCAGGGGGACAGGCTTGTTGGATTCAGCCAGGACCGGATCCATTGCTCAAGAAAAGTCCCAGGATTCAGGCCTTTAACCCCCCATGGGAATCCAATGAAGTGGAAGTTATTTCAACTGTCCTGGTTTTCAGTGTCTTCTTGGAGAGCCTTGCCTTCTGGGAAAAGGCTGGTCACCTCCAAGGAGAGGCCCTTAACGATGTCCTCCAATTCTGATATCCTCCTCTGTGCCTCTGTCACCCTGTTCACCATTTGGCAGAGGTCCTGGCGCAGCAAGGCCATGTCTGTGTTGACCTCCCCTATTTTGGTGTCCAGTGCAGATTGCTTGTAGGATAAAAGAAGTACTGTTTTGTGTCTTGGGGAAAGAAGATCGCTGAGCAGGTGCCTCCTAGGGCCCACCGTGGGATCCTACAGTGCAGGGGTGCTGGCCCACTTGCACCAGAGAGGTTTTTCTGGGTAGCATGAGCACTTATCCCCAGTCCCTGGTCATCTGAGACTCCAATATCAGACAGTCCTTTTCTCTCACATGGCCTCTAAGTCTGCCAGGGCTCCAGACTCCAGTGTGTAAGACCAGTACCACTGTCTCCTCATTATCAAATTAGCCACTGAAAGGGAGCAGTGGAGGCGTGAGGAAACAAACACAGTGTTGACAATACCTCTAAGCCCCAGGGCCCAGCTCCCAGCTAGGTATCCCTCCACCAAGTCCACAAAGGCCCTTCCAGACCTCTTTAATCTAGTCAAATGGGAGCAGCACCACAGCCAGTTCCTTATCCAGCATTACAGGCCTGTGGGCTCAAGCCACCACTCAATCAGCTGTGCGGTCCCCCATGTAGTCACAGCCATGCATGGATTCCAGGGCACTTAAAGGAGGAGACCTCTGAGGGGGTGAGATGCGGCCACACTGCACTCTCTTGGGGCCGTAGGGGTGTGTGGCACACCGAGTCCTGTCTACCTCTCTGGGTCAATCTTGAGAGGGCACTCGAGCAGGCATGAAACCCTGCAGTTGCAGCACTTCAGGCGGGCCAGGGAGCAATTCTCATCTATAGCCTTCCACTTCAGGAGGTAGTGAGGCTCGGCAGAAGCTGTGGTTTTGGCCAAGTCTTGCTGCCCATTATGCTTTTGGGATGCATTCTGCCCCTTCACAGCACAAGGCCCTGCTACTGCAGCACTTCAGGTGGGCCAGGTAGCGATCCCAATCTCCGGCCCTCCATTATTGGAGGTAGCACGGCTCAGCAGAGGATATGGTTTTGGTCTGATGCATCCCTCTGCAGCAACTTCACATTTAGGGTCCACAACATCTCCCACCAACCTTATTGGGCTTGTCTGCATCCTAGGACAGCTGTATCACAGTAGCGCCTGGTAGGAGCTTACGCGAGTATGCCCACCATCTTGGCAGTCCAAGTCACCCCCGTACTCTCTCTTTAAGACATGGTAACATTGGATTATACTCAATTGGCATATTTAATGTACTTATAAGTGGGAAACATCCTTTTTTACTACTTTTTTTTTCCGAAAGTCGTGGTTAACGAAAGCGCAACAACGCTTTTTTTAACCACGACTCCGTTTTTTTGTGCCTTAACTACGTATGTTCTGAACAACGAACATGCATGGTTAAGGTACAAAGAAGGGAGTTGGCGAAGGTAAGTGGTGGGTTTAGGTTTTGGGGAGGGGGTGGGGGGTCAGGGGGTTTTAGGTTTTGGGGTGGTGGTTGGGTGGTGGTGCGTTTTTTGTTTTGGGGAGTGGGTGGGGGGTCAGGGGGTTTTAGGTTTAGGGTGGGGTTGGGGGGGTGGGGCGTTTTTGGTTTTGGGGAGTGGGTGGGGGGTCAGGGGGTTTTAGGTTTTGGGGTGGTGGTTGGGGGGTGGGGCGTTTTTGGTTTTGGCGAGTGGGTGGGGGGTCAGGGGGTTTTAGGTTTTAGGGTGGGGTTGGGGGGGTGGGGCGTTTTTGGTTTTGGGGAGTGGGTGGGGGGTCAGGGGGTTTTAGGTTTTGGGGTGGGGTTGGGGGGGTGGGGCGTTTTTGGTTTTGGGGAGTGGGTAGGGGGTCAGGGGGTTTTAGGTTTTGGGGTGGGGTTGGGGGGTGGGGTGAGGGATGTAGGGTGAATGGTGCCTATTGCTAATGATTTTATCAGGAATGCCTTTACAACGAAATATCGTTGTTAAGGCATTTGTGGTAAAATCATTAGTAGTAGCAACGAGGTCGGTGTTCCGACCTCGTTGTTAAGGCAGTAGTTGTTTTTTAAGTCGTTGTTTTGTCGTACAATCCTTATAAATCCTTAGTAAGGTGTACTACATATGCCCATGGCTTGTAAATTAAATGCTACTTGTAGGCCTGTAGCACTGATTGTGTCACCCACTTAAGTAGTCCTCTAACCATATCTCAGGCTTACCACTGCAGAGCCTGTGTGTGCAGTTTTACAATGCCATGTCGACCTGGAAAAATAAACCTTTTGCCAGGCCCAAGACTTCCTTTTAATACATATAAGTCACAGTAACTTAGGGCCTGAACAACCCAGAGGGCAGGATGCAATATATTTTAAAGGCAGGACATGTGCTTTTAAGTTTTAAAAGTCCTGATAGTGAATAACTCCAAAATAGTCCTTTTTCACTATGGGAAGGCCTATCTCTCCAATAGGATAACATTCCAATTACCTAATTAGATATTAGATGTATAATTTGCAACCTGGAAGAGATAAACTTTTCTATTTCAGTGTCTCTGGAATCACAAATTAAAATGACAACTTATGGTGAAGTCGGATTTTAAATTGCAATTCAGAAAATGCCAGTGCTAGAAAGTTGGCATTTTCTTACTTTAGCTGTTTGGTGCCTGTTGCCTGTCTCTGATCACTTGTCTGGGGTTTCTGGGCTAGGCTTTGTGTATTCCCCTAGGCAATCACACACAGTGGGAGCTTAGGTGTGACTTGATGGACCTTGATGGGCCATCCTGGCAGGATAGGAGGGAGGAGTGGGCCATACCCTCGCTTACACATGATTAGGCTGTGTCCTGTCCCCACACAAAGGGATGCATAAACCCCCTGTAGAGAGTCTTGTCCAGGTTCGGCGCAACCAGCTATCCCCAGTCAGTGCTTTTTGCTTTGAAACAGTATTTTACTATTTAATCTTTAAAAATCCATAGTTTGAGTTCTACTTATTGGACTTTTGTCTTTTTGGTCTTATTTTGTTAATTCAACGGAGGAGGCTACTGACCTCCTGAGAACCATCTCTGTAAGGCAGACAACCATCGTCAATGTCATCCAGGGGCTAACATCAGAGACGCAGCAAACCAATGTCTATCTGGATGGCATTCACGTGCCGTGTCTGGCCGACAGGGATCTTTTCAGGCTCTGTCCTCCTCTTGGATGGCAGCCAGTGTCCCTGGTCATTCCGTCTCTCCTCCAACCTCCTCTCCCCTTCCAGCACCCCACTCCCTTCAACTGTCCAAAGCACACATTCTGACACGCAGGCACACACCTCAACACACCAGAAGCACACTTAAAAACACAAGCACCACATCTCCCACCAGAAGAATACACACAGCCAACATACACGTGCACACACAACAACATCCACTTCCCCCAGTGTGTCCACCTCTTCCGCCTCCCTGTCTGTCCCCAGTACACCCCCCCCACCCAGGCACTGCACCCTCATTCACTGTTGCTGACTCTATTCCTGCAGTCACCACAATAGCACACATCCATTCATGCACCCCAGACACCACACCTGCACTCACCACAACTACTTTAGTTGACACATGCAGCACACTCACCAGACTTGCAGACACCCAGACAACATCCATTTACACTGGCAGCCTGTCTTGTCCCACTGTGTTCTCGCCTCCTCCTCCCAAGACACTCAAACGCACCAAAACACACACCCATCACACATCCACCACACCTCAGCATGCTGTCCAGTCACCTGCACCCACATCACGCACACCTACACCTCTTACGACCACTCCCTCTACCTCCACTTCCACGCCTTCCTCCAGGTCCACCCCAATTGCACCTAAGAAACTTTTCCTCTCCCGTGTTGACCTATTCCAACCCACTGGCCCACCCCATCTCATCCCTAAACTGCTCACCTCCTTGCCCTGTCCACTCCTTCCACATCACAGCCCACCTCTGTCCGCCCTTCACATTCCTGTGCCCCTTCCCCAGAGAGGAAGAAGCCCCATGATGAACCTGTTCCATCTGCCACCCCCCAGTCCAAGCACACTCCCCCACCTTCCAAGGGCAAACCCAAACCCCTCCAACTTCCTAATGAAAATCTAAGCCTACCCCTGTCATAAATCCCCACCCCCACCACCCTCTGTTCCCTGAGGTGCCTGGATGCCTCTATGAGGTGAAGTACCGTAGCACTTGGGTACTCCAAGCATTGTGGCCCATCGGACTTGTTTTCAAAAGGACTGGTGATCAGTATAGGGAAAGGTGCGGAAGACATTGTGACGCGAAGGGTTAATTAGCTTGAGCAGTGTAGATGAGCGTGATGCCTGCTGAAACCCCCGAACAATGTGATATTATTTTCAAGCTTGTTTGTGTAGGAGACTCCGTCTCAACCTTGAGAACGGGAGTACAAGGAGAAGATGGAATGAAAACAAAGGCTGGGGAAGGGCAGAGCAGCCAAGAGACAAGTGCTAATAACATAGCTAGAAAATGCCAGAAAGAGATAGAATCCAAGCTTCGAGTTATTTAAGCACTGAAGTGTGGGTGAGGGATTTGAAGCTCGCAGATAGGGTTGTGAAAGCTGCCATGGCCCAGCGCTGCCTCCCTGTTTTGCTGTTCAGAGACTGTGACGCTTGAGGGGGAGAGAGGTCCAAGCAGGCGGTGGAGGGCTTCCCAGCATTTTGTGGACTAAATTAAGTTCCACACAGGGATGAAAGGCCTTTGTTTCTCTGCTCTATTATTATTATTGATTATTATGCTTGCACTGTGTTTATAATCTGAAGTATTCAGCTCGTTTATATTTTGCTTCCTGAACATCGTAGTGTGGTGCATTTTGGTATACAGTTAATCAAAGCTTATATCTGTCAATGAACTCTTTGCTTATATATATGCATAGATGCTCTTTGTAGTGTACTCATATATAAATAGATGTTTTTCATTGCTATTCTTATTCTACTATTGTTGATGTGCTAAATACCTATATTCACCTGAAATTCTAGTAAAGCTAAATTGTATTCATAATTGCCGGGTGGTCCTTCATTGAGCGTCCTTATTGACTTATACTGAACAGGTGTCAACCAGTCACCTGGATAACTTAACTGGCCATTGGCCTTATATGCACTTTGGTTGCTCAATGAGCATAATAAAGGTTAATGTGTGGCCTGTGTTGTTGGAGGCACACTCTGGAGCCGTGGTCTCTTGTTTCATTGTTTGTGGGTGTGGGCACATGTATGTACTTTGTGCAGGTTGGATTTGCCTTGTGTCGAGTAAGTACCTCTTGCTGTGGGGTGTATGGCTTGTGCTGTAGTGAGGGATTGTGGGAGCGTTGCAGGGTGGGTGGAGTGGGTGGGTATGTAACTGTACCCTTTCTTCCCTTGTTTAGTAGGTTGCGGTACTTACCGTTGTCGTCTTCATCAGCGGTCTCGGTCGTGGAGGTATATGGCAAGGAGCATGGCTGGCATGATCTGCAGCTCTCTATCCATGTTTGGTTCGGCGTTTTGTGTGAGCCTCCGGTGAGTGTTTCCTTATATTTGGTTCATTTCTGCCTGGCTTTGCGTGGCGGTGGTTCACTCCCCGTAACTGATGGCGGTCTAGTGCTTCATTATTTGATGGGTGGATAGGGCCTTTCCGTCCGCCTGTGGGTGGGCTCTGCCGTAGTTGTTGGCACTCCTCTGCTGGCGGTGAGTGGTTTTCAGGATGCCTGTGTTTCAGTTGATTCATTATTTGGCGGTTGTTACAGCCACCGCCGGCAGTGCGGTGTTTACTGCCGTGTTCATAATGAGGGAAATTGTCTCTAAGGTAAGCCTTAGTCCTCTGTGCCAAGCTACCACAGAGTGTGCTCAGGTTAATTTAGGATTGCCTGGCACTTATCCTGATTAGAATTGTGGTTGCTGTTTGCATAAGATTTTATACCGCAGTCAACCAACAGCCCAGTTTTTAACGGTATGGTAATAAATTACTTTATGTTAAAAAAAAAAACTAGAAATAACTTGTACCCTGTTAATTACCCCACATATTACATCACTTACATCATCTTCTATGACACCACTAATAATATCACTGCAACTTTTGCAATGAAATTCTCGATTAGAAAAGTTTGCATGGTGCATGGGAAGGCACAAGTTATGGTGTTACATTTACATGTTTATTCAGGTAGTTATCTTGAAAAGACTGTTGTCTTTAATTTAAGTGAAAGATATTAATGCAGACTAATTAAATATTTAGGTTTCGTTTCCTGAATAAATTGTTGATAAAACAATGGAAATGGCTAGCGCCAGAGAATTAATGTTTTGCCATGGCTGCAGTGTTTACTGCATAGTTATAGATTTTCTGCAATTACCCAGCACATTTCTCCAAACATAGAAACATTTGCAAATTTCACAAAAAATATGTTTGTAGCAAAAATGAATTAAAATAATACTGCCAGTGAACGTACTGCTTAATTTGTCATTTCTGCTGCATAATTAAGAAAACCTCGCCACATAATTTGTTCATACATGTTGCAAAATCCTATGAGCCAAGACAATATTAAAGCTATGGAGAGTGGATTGGAGGATATCATTATGTTGATGAAATTCTTACTTACCAGGGGATGAATGTGAAATATTTCACATATTTAACAGCTCATTAAGCACCCAAACATATAGGACCTTGTTCACAAACTGCATTTTGTAGTACGTAAATTAATACTGCAGCAGTCCTGCTAACTACAAAATTCAGTTTGTGAATCAGACCTATGAGTGTAAATTTCCACTTCAACTACTCCTATCTTTTCTATGGGGAGAGCTTCACATATGTAAGTATACTACTTAGTAGTAAATGTGTGGGGCCAGGGGAGTGGCTGGAAAAGGGGGCATACTTACTACCTAATGGGAGGGGTTTAGTGAAGACTATGAAGGGTTTTAGAGAGGGTTAATTAGGGGTTTAGTGAGGCACTCACAACAAAGAAATAATTAGGGGCTGTAGGAGGCCCTAAGGCCCCTGTGGTGCCTTGCTGGCTCTCCAGCCAGCACCCATCCTGGGTGCAACAGGAGCTGCCTCTGGTGCTTTGCACCCACCCAAGCAGGAGCAAGTTTTTGTCTTTGCACCTGACAGGCAGGAGGAAAGTTGTGTTCCCTGCCTTGGGGAGTGTGTGCAGAGCAGTCTCCAAGGTGGGGAACACACCAGTGTCCGGGAAATTGGGTCTCTGGGATCCCACCTCCATCAGGTCCAAGTGGATGTTATCCCCATGGCCATAGGATGAATAGGGGAGGTCGCCTCATGTCCCCTCCTCAATTGAGATGAGGTTATCATAGCCTTCAAAATACCCAGGGAGGGGGGCTCACACCAACCTCTCCATTCAAACAAATGCTTCGTTCCTGGAGCATGGGGTCCCCAGGGCTTACAAATGGCTCTGGAAGGGAGGCCGGGTGTCTCTTTCCCATTAAAAATGAAGCAACCACATGGTATGGGGTCCACAAAATGGCCTTTGGGAGGCTCATGCTCCCCCCCCATTAAAAATAAAGCAGCCTTAGGAGATGAGGTCCCTGGGCCCTGAAAAAGTTTCCGGGAAGGCAACCACGCACCCCCTATAAATTTGCATTGGGGCTGCCCACCAGGCCATGACCGATCCAACTGCCAGCACAACAACTGAAATGCTGAGCAGGTCTAGAAGGTCCAGCAAGCGATCAGTCACATCAACCACTGGGTTGCACTCCTGCCACTGGATGATTTCAAAGTTGGTGAGGCAGCACATGCTGTTTCACAATTTCCACCAGTGCACCGTCTTCTGGAGAAGCTTTAGACCCTACTGGACCTGCTGAGGGCATTGGTGCTGTAGAAAAAAAGCGCTGCCATATTCTCCTTAGAAAACATGTTCTGCAGGGTAACACCTGCACTGCCTTCGAGGGCTGATGGTGATGTCCCAGGACCCACCTCCTGCTTTTGCCATGATGAGGAGATTCTGGTGTGACAAAAACAAATCTTAGGCGCGACAAGTAAAAAAAAAAAAAAGATAAAATTAAAACACAGGTAAAGTAGACAAAGGGTGAAAATAAAGCTGTAAAAAATTGGAGAGGTGCACAGGAAAATGATCAGTCTGGAGTGAGACGGTAAGGGAAACAAGGAGGAACAGTTTGGCATGAGCAGATTGGAGTGAAAAATACCACAACCTAGTCCAAATGGCCATTCTCATGTGTCACACTGTTTTGGCTTTTTTATTTTTAGCAAGAAATGCATCTTCTCATCTTCCTTTGTGTGAGAGACACCTGATCTACATTTCATGTAATTACGTATTGTCTCACATATTGTTTTGAGATTTTGTGTTTTTTCATAGCAACAAGTCCATAGCCCGGAAAGGTGCTACTTCGTGTGTAAATTTGCTCCGTGTGAAAGGGCAGAATACCTTCACTCTCAGTGAAGGTAGGAAATGTCTGAATTGGGCTGACCACCTGTCCCATGATGTTTGATGCAGTGCGCAGAATAAATATGTAAATGGTAAAACAACAGACTGGCTTACTAAGAGTCTCTATGAGTAAATATATTATGTATATAATTTTAGTAAAATCTAAAAGTTTAGATTAACATAAGTCCCAAAATATTTTCTCTTTTCTCTTATCAGAAAAAAGTCTTTATAAAGTTTTCGAAAAGGAAAAAATATCATGATAAGAAAAACATTGTTTATCAGTGGACAGGTTGTGCTAGTGTATGTTTTAACATAAACCGACGTATTGAAAAAGCACGCTGTAGAAAACTTGAAAGACGATTGCCCCAATTAACCAACTGCACGAATAAAGAGGTATATAAATTAGCTTGAATCAAGCACCACCATAATACAAAAAAAGCCCGGAAGGCACATATCTCTCGTCAAATTCACCAGGCAGGTAATTCTTCTAAGGAGTTATTTGAAGTTCTCAACACTTTCCTAAATCCTCGTGCCTGTTCTCAAGAGATTTCACAGAAACAAGTCCAATGCGACTCGTTAGTGAAACACTTTGAGGGAAAAATTAATACAATCTATCTGAATTTCCCCAAAATAGCTGACCTAAATAGTGGGCAGTCTATTTCCTGCTCTCAGTCCTTTAACTAGGATTTCACTTTCTGCAATTTTAAGTCATTATTGCTTAATTCCATTCAGAAAGCACTGACAACTGCCAAATCAGGTTCTCCTTTAGATTCTTGCGCTCCCCGTACTGCTGTGGCTTTGTAATCTCAGCTTGCACCCGCCATATGTTTGCTATTTAACATGTCCATCTCAGCAGGGAATTTCCCCTCCATCTGGAAAAATGCTGAGGTTATCCCTATCCAAAAAAAGGTCCATTAAGTCACCCATGGATCTTTCCAATTATTGACCTATCTTTTTGCTTCACCTACTGGGTATGCTGATAAAAGGTCAACTAAATACTCAACTCATTCATTACCTCGACACAAACAAACTGCTGGGCTCGTCTCAATCGGGTTTCAGGCCCATGCACAGCACTGAGACTACTGTAATTGCCGCTACTGACCAAATACAATGTGCCCTGGACAAAAATATTCCTGCATTGCTCGTATTGGTGGATTTATCTGCATCTCATTTTAGTATGCTGCAAAGACTGAATGAAATTGGCAAACATGCCACTGCATTAGCATAACTCAAAGTTTTTTTATCCAACCGTACACAGACCATCTATCTAGGAGCCGAACTCGACAAGGGGGTACCCTAGGGCTCATGTCTCAGCCCTACACTTTTTAACAGCTATGTAGCCCTCCCCTTGCCAAAGTTGTTAAGATGTTTTTCTTCAAACCATGTTCATATGCTGATGACACACATCTAATCATCTCTCTCAATAAAGATATAAATAATGCTAAAGAGCGTTTCTCAGCAGGCATGACTGTTATTTTAGCTTAGATGACAGATAACTTTCTTAAGCTGAACACCAATAAAACAGAAATTATGCTGTTTGGCAAGGCCCCAAACCTTTGGGCTCCATATTGGTGGCCCTCTAACTTAAGCCCTGCTCCAACCCCTAAAGTAGTTGTAAAGAACCTGGCATTTGTCTTGACCAAACGCTCACTATGAAAGAACAGGTCAGGACCACAATTAGCACTTGCTATCACATGCTGCGTCTCTTACAGAGAGTCTTTCCCCTTCTCCCACATTCTGAGAGGAAGACCTTTGTAGAAGCATTTGTTATCAGCCTCTTAGACTACTGCAATGCTTTATTGACTTCTTTCAATGAGGTAGTCTTGAATAAACTGCAAGTCATTCAAAATATGGCATCACATCTCATCAATGATATTCCAGCTAGGATGGCCTCTTATCAACTTCTGCGTTTCCCCCATTGGTTGCCAATCCATAAGAAAATTGTATTTAAAGTATGCTGCCTGACTCACAAGTCCTTCAACCGAAAAATCCTGAGCTAATTATCCAATGAGTTTGTTCATTACTAGCCAGGCAGATTCTTAAGATCAAGTGACAAAGCCTTGTTTATAGTCCGGCAGCCTGATCTGAAGGAAGATCCTTTTCAAATTTATCTCCTCTATTTTGGAATAAGCTTCCACTCCAGGTTCAGCGAAGTATGGACCACTTCAAATTTAGGAAACTCCTCAAGACAGCATTGTTTGCGGCCTACTAGTTCAATTTTTTTGCTGTGAACTGCGCAGTGCTCAGATATCCCTACCGAGGAAATTTGTGCATGTTACAAACTAAACTAACACAATACATTTTTTGGACCTGTCTCACATGGAGCTACTAGACATTACAAATATTATTGAGCATCATTTAAATACTAGTTTGCACCCAGTAATAATCATAATAGTATACTTCAAATTCATTCCTTATACAACATCACATTCAAAAACTGTCCTTCCAGTCTGGATGTCTTCTTTAATTTGTGTGTATCCTTTAATCTTCATTTGAAAAACATCATCAAATATTCACATCATATTAACTAATTGGCAGACAACGCATTTTGTCCCGATTTGGTCTTTCTCATGGCATGGATTTGAATTTTAATTTATCCTTTTCTTCAGATTTGTAGTGCATCTCTATATAAAGTTGCATCCAATTTTCTATTATTCTGATTGGTGTATAGGTTACATGCACCCAGCTGTCATGTGTACCTCCAGAGCACGAAGTCGCCAAAATGAGAAAATAAATATTGTGTGAGAGTTCAGGTGCCTTTTTGTGAAAATATGTAAGTGCTGACACTTGATGACATACTTAATCTTACACAAAATTTTTAAATGCCCTAACATCCCACTGGACAAAGAGGTAAATACAGCCAACATGAACTGATGCAAAGAGTTCATGCATTAAGTTATTTAACAAATGTTGACTGAAACACATAGGCTTGAAGTCTATTATTCATCTTACGCAATCCTTCAAGTATATTTGTTTTGGAAAAACAACCTTTACAAAACGGCTTATTTCTCTCACAAATCAGTTTTATTCAGGAAACAAACATTAACAGGTCAAATATAGCTCACAGCAAAAAGATGATTTCATTGTGATGATGATGTTGGTGATAGAAAAAGCACTAGAGAATAGCGATTCTTGAAATAAAATGCGAAGAGAATCTAAATTTCATTAAAGACATGAAGGCTAACATTATACATATGTTCCTTTAATGCTACTCCACACAGCACATTAAAGAGTATAACATCATAAATAAAACATTCCAAAACTGAACACTCAGTATACATATCAGCTCTCTGGAGACAGAATTATGCCTCTTTTAAATGCTGAAGAAACTTGTTCAGGTAAGTAGTCCAAAGGAAAGACAACAGAAAGAACATCAGAGCAAGAAATCCTCTAGCAGAGCAGCCATGAGATATCCTTTCCCTTCTTCCATTTACCAAAAAGTAGAATATCGGTGCTACAAATACAGTCACCATAGTAGATATTATTATTGTGAATTATCTGCAAACAGCGAAAATTGTTATAGATATTGCGCTAATTACTTACAAACTAAACAAATGACAAGAAATTTTCATAAGCAAAGAAATAATTCAACATACTTGAATTAATTCACTGTTGGGTAATTCATATTTCATATACAAATAGTTTATATATTACTTTTTGCAATTTGTTTTATCACATAAACCATCCATAAGGGAGGGATAGTGGTGGATAATGTTAGCCTCCCTGTTTTTAATGAAGTTCAGGATTCTCTTGCCATTTCATTTGAAGAATCGCTATTTCATTACAAGATCAGATGCTACCATTATTTAATATATCTTGGAATCGTGGCCATAGTAACTGCCTTAAAAGGCAAAAGAAATCAATAATTGGTCAGTACCATCTGAGCGAATTTGACTAATTCTGCAATCATATTCTTTCATGAAATCTACCACACAAAGGTTTCTGCAGGAATCAAAACATGGGTAGAACATTGTTTCAGGCATAGATTTTGTCCTTTTTGTATTCTCGAAGGTAACCTCAAGAGCATCATAAACTCTGTTACTTACCTCCAAGGATTTAACGTCTAACACTCTTCGACAACAAATTAAACAGAGCAAGGAGGTCAACTTCATAGAAAGTCTTTTGACAGTCAAAATTCTATTGCAAGGCCAAGAGGTAAACATGGAGAGACCTGAATTAACATCCCATAGTGAACTATACATTGATCTAGGAGGTCTTCTAAGTCTAATGCTTTTAAGTACCCTGCAAACCAAAACATTCTTTCCAACAGATCTGCCATTTATGAGACTGTGTCCTGCAGAAATTGCGAACCCATAGCAGTTTAACATCCTATAACTAAGACCATTATTGAACTATTCTGCTATAAATTTCACTACCTCCACTATAGGGGCCTCCACAGGATCCAAGTCCCTTTCCAAGCACCAACAAACTCAAAACTTACAAATTCCTCTATGCCTATGGTGGGTACCCAGTTCCCACTGTTTCATCCAGTTCTGCCTGATAGACCTGACTTCTGTCCAGATCTCCTGACAATTTCCATGCAAGAAGGTTCAAAGATACATTCACAACCAGAAGATGCTCTTCCCCATTTTCATTTATTAAGAGATCTTGCACTGCAGACATCAAGAAGGGAAATGCCAAAAGCCAGTTCCAGGCACATCGGGAACCATGCCTGAGAGATCCGAAAAGGAGTTAACAGAACAATGCAGCACCTCTCCTGTCTGACCTTCTATAGAACTTTTGGGATCATTCAGAAAAAGGAAACGCACAGACGTTTGTTCCCTTCCAAGTCTGGAGTAAGGCATTTACTGCTAACAACCCGGATCTGGCATCCCACTGAAGTATCTCTCCAGTTGAAATGTCACTCTGCTCTCAAACAGGTCTAACTGTAGAGGCCCCCGAGACTTGGGCTAATCTTCTGAAAAAATCTGTATGGAGTTTCCAAATGCTGAAATCCTGTAAAAACCTTGAAC